>NC_046306.1:18641823-23641823 GCF_004115265.2 Rhinolophus ferrumequinum
GTACCCCAGGATGAAGGAACAGCAAGGGACAAGGTCCTGAGGCAGGAATGAACTTTATGATCAGGAATAGAGTCAGCCAACTGTGTAGGGCCAACAGGCCATCATAAGGACTTTGGCTTTTCTTCTGAACGAAAGGGGCGCCACTGGAAGGTTCTTAGCAAAAAAAAAAAAAAAAAAAAGACATGGTGTGACTCATTTTAAAATGGTCACTCTGGCTGTTGTGTTGAGAATAGGAGACTGTAGGGGTGTAGGGGACAGGGAGACCAGTTAGGAGGCTACTTTAATAGTCCAAAAGTCACGGTAGCAGTGGAGGTGGTAAATTCTCAGGTTGTGAATATACAGCAGGTGCCAAAAAAATGTATACACATTTTAAGAAAGGAAAAAACTGTATTAAAATTGTATTACTCAATATATACCGATAACAAAAGATGAATACAAGTCATGTGTATACATTTTTGGGGACACCCCTGGTATTTTGAAGAGAGAGTCAATAAGATTGCTGAGGTGAAATCTGAAAGACAGAAGTTAAAAATAATCCTTGAAGGTGAAACTATTCTGTCTGACACTGTAATGGTGAATACAAGACATTAAGCATTTGTCAAAGCCCAGAACTTTATAGCACAAAGGGTAAACTTTAACATACACAAATGTTTTTTAAAAATCACTTAGGAGGTCAGGGTATCCCGGATGGTATGCAGAATGTGACACGGGAGAATCAGGTGCTGACCTCAGTAACTTGGCAAATGAGTAGAGTTTGTAAGACTAAAGGCAAAGGAACTATGTGTGTGCACTGAACTCTAGGTGATAAAGTTACTTCCCCAGGGGATATAGGTTAATAATTCTGAAACCACTATATATGTATACTGGAAGTGAATTCAGTAAATGAATGGACAATGGTGGGAGCTACGTCTGTCACAGTTGGAGTGGGAGGTTACAGATAAGCCAGAAAGAAAAGGAGGCTAGAATAATCCACGTGAAATGGATGAGAGTTGCAGACATCAGTCTGAGTTCATATCTAGCTTAATATAGACACAGGTTGCTACATATAAAAACATTAGGTAAATGTATATATACAGGTGAGTAGACACACACATCTCTTGCTCTCTCCAATAAAAGGAACCAGGACTCTTCTGAGAAATAGTTAATACTAGGACTGAGGCAGGAAATATACAAGATGAGCCTGGAGCAGAAAGGAAGTATTTACAAAAACAAAAACAAAGATACATTCATTGTGTTGGAGATACAGGAGCAAACCGAAAGGGAGTAACTAACTTGACAGTGGAAAAACCTGACTACCTCAAGCTAGTAATCCAGGTAAACGTCAACAGTGATAACTTATATTGGTAGTAAGTGCCCTCGATGTGATATGGTGAGAATGGCACTTTTCCTCTGTGGTCTTCCTCCCCAGAACTCATAACTGCAATCTAATCACGAAAAAATAACCAGACAAATCCTAATTGGGGGTCATTTTACAAAATATCCCACCAGTAGTACTCAAAACTGTCAAGTTTATCTAAAACAAGGAAAGTCTGGGAAACTATTAGTTAAGCGTAATCTAAGGAGACATTTCTACTAAATGTAATGTGGTATCCTGGATGGGATCCTGCAACAGAAAAAAGGACATTAGGGGAAAACTGAGCAAACCTTAATAAAGCACAGACTTTAGTTAGTAATAACTTAACAATATTGGTTCGTGAATTGTGACAAATGTACTATATTAAGACGTTAATAGTGGAAATTGGAGGTCAGGCATATAGGAACTCACTGCAGTATCTTGGCAATAATTCTGTAAATCTAAAATTGTTCTAAAATTAAAATGCTATTGATTAAAACGTCAACATTTCTAAATTAATAATCCGAGACATGTATAGCTAGCTCTCCAGACTTAGCAAACAGAAACAAAATCTTCTCTAAGACCAAAAATCTCAGATTCCAAGAATGTTGGTAGAGGATTCCTGGTTTCCAATGAAGCGATTTTAAAATACTGTCGAGAATTCAACTGAAACAGATTAGGGGACAGAAAATCAGTGTTAGGGGTTTCTCACTGTCTATTAGGACTGGGCTATGTTTGCCCAAACCCGTCCCATTACAACACATTCCCAAGGACCGCTCAAAACGGGGTTAAAATTTTGTGCATGAACGCTAAGCAATTTCCCCGAGCAGAAACTGGTGCGCACATGCCTTGCAAAACGTAACTATTAAATCCGAATTTGTTGCCACCACTTAAAAAGCGTGAGGTTTCACATAGTCATTTCCCACTTCTCTTGATAAGAATTAATTTGCCCCAATACACATGCACTTTGCACCAAAGTGCTTTGCGTTCACCATCTCATTGAATCCTCAGGTCAAGCCGAGGTGCTCAAGCTACAGGAGGAAACTGAGAACCAGAAAGGCAACCAGAGACGAGCCACGTCGAACCCCGGCCACACGGACTACGGAGCTCTGACTCCTCCTAAAGCTCCACCTGTTGGAGTCAAGGCCACGACCTGGCCGTGAGGAGCGCTGGGTTCTGGCCCGGTCTCTGAACTAAAGCGCTGGGAAAACGCTGGGCAGGACGAGGCCCTCCGGCTCCCGGGGACTCAAACGCCCCTCTTCAAATAACTTCCAAACGAGCCGCTGGGAAGTTATTCAGGCCGCGCCCAGACAGAGACGGCGTCGGCGGAACTAGGCCGCCGGGGACAGCCGGGCCGCGGCGCCCGAGCCCAGCCCCCTCTCCGTTCCCGCCGCCACCGCGGCTCCGCCCCGCCTGGGAATCCCGGCCCGGCCGCCAGAGCCGCCGCACTCACCTCCCGCACCGCCGCGCGCCGCTCCCCCGGAAGTGGTTCCCCGTGAACCCGGATCCCGGAAGTGACGTGCCTGAGCAACCAGCGGGCTCAGCTCCGCCTGCGTTGCTAGGGTTGGTGGTTTGGTCGACTTTTGTCCCTACTTGGTGGGTTTGAGCCCGAGGGACAGGCCTGGGGAAGCGAGATCCTGGCCCCCTCGCTTGTCCGAGTCTAGCACTCAGCCCCTTTCAGCAAACGTTTGTAGAAGAAGCCTTAATGCTATGCCAGGCCCTGAGCTAGGAACCTGCAATGCAGAAGGGAGATGAGCACATTCTTACAATTCAGACAAAGGCCATGATTAGAATTCATTAAAAATCGTTCACCGAGCACCTACTTTGTGCCTCGTGGTGGTTACTGGGACTGCACGGCTGAACCAGACAGGTGCGGTCTCTGCCCGCATGGAGCTGACAGTTTGGTGGAGGGAGACAGACTAAAATAATTAAGTGAACATGCAAACATATAATGTGATAAGTATTTGGAAGGCAAAGAACAGGGTCCCATGACTGAGTTTGGGCGGGTAAGTAGAGGGAAAGGAAATCTACTTTAGAAGGAGTGTGGTAACCAGCTTCCACCATCGACTGGGATGATTCATGGCTCCCAGTCATGATTCTTTCCTGTGCATCCCCTTCCACACTGAATAGAGCTGACCAGTATAACCAACAGGATACTGTGGAAATAGTGGAGCATGAGTTCTGAGATTAAACATAAAAGACATTGCACTTCCTTTTTGCTCTCTCTTGATCACTCCTGGGGAATCCACATGAGCACAGTCAAGCAGCTCTAGGGAGAGGCTGGTGTGGGTAATAACTGAAGCCTCCTGCCAACAACCCACTCCAACTTGACATCTGTGTGGGTCCTCGGAGAGGGTCCTCCAGCCGCAGTCCAGCCCTCAGATGACTGCAGCTCTGGCCAAAATCATGACTATATATGCTCATGAGAGACCTTGAGCCAGAAACTCTTAGCAAAGTCACTCTTGAATTCCTGACCCACAGAAATTGTGAAATCATTAATGCTACTATTTTAGGCTCCTAAATTTCAAGGTAATTTGTTGTTAAGCATAGATAACTAATAATACATAGAAGATCAAGGAGGAGGGGTTGGATGCTGGATAGTCAAAAAAGATTGAGACCTAATCTTACCCTCAAAGAGCTCACTCTCTCTTGGAGGACAGAGACAAAAATAATTCTCATTCACTTAGCATCCACTAATCCCAAATTATGTGAGGTTGTTTGGAGGATCCAAAGATGTATCATTCATTCAACAAATATTTATGGAGTTTCTACTCTGTATCATCTGCTATGGAACTGGAAAGACAGTGGTAAGTGGGTCCCTCCCTTCACTGTACTTACAGACTAGGGGTTAAGGTCTGACAGCTCCATTAATCAATCACATAGTGAAATGTATCCTAAGGAACCATGAGATGTGTTGGGAAGAAAAGAGAAACCATGAGAGAATAAATAACACGGGAGATACAATCAAGAGAGGGTAGTCAGGGAAGGGCTCTCTGGGGAGGTAACATTTAAGCTAAGAAATGAAGAAAGAGTAGGAATTTGCCAGGCAAAGAGAACAAGAAAGAGCATGGCGGGAAGTGGAAAGGCTGTGGGAAAGGCTTGGAGCACAAGAAGAAGGGAGAAACTGAGGCCTAAAGGGTACAGGTTTTTAGGACAAGATTTGGTACTTGCCCTGAAGGGGCTCACTGTGGGGTGTAGATAAAGGGGGTCATAGGAGACAGAGATATTTTATTGTTAAATTGTGTCCCCCACAAAGGATATGTTGGAGTCCCAACCCCCAGTACCTTAGAATGGGATCATATATGGAGAGAGGGTCTTGACAGAAGTCATGAAGTTAAAATGAGGTCAGTAAGGTGGATCCTAATCCAATATGACTGGTGTCCTTATTAAAGAAGGAAATTTGGACAGATGGGCACGTAGGGAAAATGTCATATGAAGATGAAGACAGAGATCAGGGTGATAGTTCTACAAACCAAGGAACACCAAAGATTGCCAGTGAGCTGCCAGAAGCTCTGGGAGAACCCTGGAACAGATTCTTCCTCACTGCCTCAGAAGGTGCTGACAGACACCTTGCTTTCAGACTCCCTAGCTTCCACAACTGTGAGAAAAGAAATATCTGTTGTGTAAGCCACTAGTTTGTGGTACTTTGTTACCCCAGCCCTAGCAAACTAATACAGATGTGCTTTGAAATCTGTTACTCTCTGTATCCAAACGTAAAAGATCCTCAGTGTGGCTGCTGCAGGCACAACTACTTTCTCATTCTCTGGAAGCTTCTGACGGGCACCCGCTGAGTCTTGCTCATCTCTGTGCCCCGCATGGCTCCATTCGCACCGCCGCATGGTGGAGAGCTCCGTGGCATGCTTGTTCCCATCCATCATATGTATGCGAGGCATACTGCTTGCCCTATGATAGAGAAGAAGTTGAAAAGGCATAGTCTCTGCTCTGAAAAAAGAAAATTCTAAACTAGATTAACATATGACAGGGTGAACTGGTTTGTAATTATTAATGATAGCTGCCATTTATTGAATATTCACTAGGTGTCAAGCACTTTACATATGTCAGTAGTCTCTCCCCAGCCATCCTATATGGTAGGTATTACTCCCATCTACAGGTGAAGAATCCTAGGGCTGGAAAAGTTAAGCAACTTCCCGAAGGCCTCCCAAAGTCTGCATGCGTAACCTGTGCTAGCCAGATAAGCATTCCAGGTAGGAGCGCTCTCCAGGAAGAGGGGAAGATCAGCAAGGACTGAAGTATCTAGGAAGGCTTCATGAGGGCAGTGGCTCATTGTGAGTCCCAGATGACGGATTCGATTTGGATATGGGAAAAGTAAAGTAGAGGATTAAGACTCGCTTTTCCACCTCTGAGCCTTTTGCTTCGTTTGTTTCTTTGCCTGGAATGCTCTTCTCTCCTGGATCGTCACAAGACAGGTTCATCCTCATCCCTCAGGACTCAGCCCAGATACTACCGCTTCAGAAAGGGTTTCCCTGATCGCCGTGTCTAGCTGATTATTTTTCCTAAAGATGGCCCCATGCCTGCTTTGACCAATAGCATACTGTGGAAGAGACACTGTGTCACCTTCAGGCATGGCAATTAACTGGCCTAGAAGTAAGCCACCACGTAAGAAGTGCAACTAGCTTGGGACCACATGCTAGGAGAAGCCCAAGTCATATGGGAGGAAGAGAATTGAAGAAGCATCAGATAGCATAACCAAGAGTGAAGAAGCCACCTTGGAGAGGTAGAGCGATGCACAGATATGTGATAAGCAAAGATGATAGAATGTTAAGTGTAAAATCTAGGCGGTAGGTTTGGTGTTTGCTGTGCAAGTCTATCTACTTTTTTTTTTTTTTTTGAAATTTTTCCCTTTGGGCAACTTTGGGCAAAAAGAAACCATCTTGAAAGTGGAGTCTCCAGCCCCAGACATCTCAGCTGACACCACATGGAGCCGCCCAGCCCAGCCTTTCCCAAATCCTTGACCCACAAAATCATGAGCTCAATAAATGAGTATTGTAAGCCGCTATATTTTAGCCACAGAAACTCTCTAAGTAGACCTCCTTTCCTTTCTATCACAACTCCCTGCCCATTTCTTTTACAGCATTTCCATATTCATAATTACCTTGTTTGCTTACTTAGCAGCAGTCTCTTCCCCGCTAGAACATAATCTCCATTTACTTTGTGAATGCCCGTCTCCCAGCACCTAGCCCACTGCCTGGTACATGTCGGTACAAGTGACTGATTGTTGACAGACTGGGACCAGGAGATGGAACCCTTCTGAAGAGTAAAGGAAGAGAATATGGAGTTCATAGAGCGGGGGGAAAGCTGGTTTTTTGTCACTTGGGCTGCCCAACATCTGAGCCCCCATTCGTGGGACTCCTAAGGAGCAGGAAGAAGCGGCCCCCTCTCCCACTATGGCAGATGGATGGGGTGGACACACCCTCCCCTCGATCCCTGCTACAGCGTGGATGCTGAGCCTAACTATGAGGTACATGAGGAGAAGGGGCCTTGTTCAGAGCAGGTGGTTCTTGGGACAGGATCTTGGCCACACCTGGCCTTAGGAGGTTCCTGCCTGAGCCCAGTTCTGCAGTGTTTCACCACCTCCTTCTCTGCCTTAGGTTCAGCTGCAGTGTGAAACCAAGAATGCTGGCTGTGGCATATCCTGATGAATCCGGGATACAGGACAGAAGTAAGGGGCTGTTTTAGGGACAATAGGGCAATAGGGACACCTTCTATGTGCCAGAAAGGCTAGGGACATCTTTCTCCTGGAGGCAGCAGGGCTCAAACAGCAGTGAGTACCATCACATTCTGGACTCTTTGGGCCTCCAGGGGCCTCATAGCAAATAACCAACTTTGTTCAAGGCCTGTTCTTCTCTTGCTTTCTACACGATGTGGACTCGGGGCTGGATTCCATGCTCAGGTATCTATAAACACACGGTGCCCAGGTCCATTCCTTTGCTCTAGGATCTTGATCTTTCAGGAGCAGGTCTGCTGTGAAGGGGGAGAGGTTCACATTTCAACGCTGGACTCATTAGAGATGTCATCAAACAGAATTTCCATCAGAAAATAGGGCGGCCAGATGGCTCGTTGGTTAGAGCGCGAGCTCTGAACAACAGGGTGGCCGGTTCAATTCCCGCATGGGATGGTGGACTGCGCCACCTGCAACTAAAGGTTGAAAACGGTGCCTGAACTTGGAGCTGAGCTGCACCCTCCACAACTAGATTGAAGGACAATGACTTGGAGCTGATGGGCCCTGTTCCCCAATATTCCCCAATAAAATTAAAAAAAAAAAAAGATTACATGTCAACACCAGAGAAGGTCAGAAGGTCTGCCCTTCCCAGGAGAATTCAAATATCTTAATAACTTGTTCCTGAGACCCAAGATTTCCCACAGTTCTGAAAAAAAAGCTTTATTCAGCAGACGTTCACTGAGTGTCAACTGTATGTCATGTAAACACTGGGGACCAGAGCTTAGCCTCTGGTGGGAGAGGGAGACATAAAAACAAACTAAAATAACACGATATTTTGAGTTCTACTGAAGAAATGTGTGCAGAACGACATAAGAACCCAGGAGAAGCATCAGACTCTGCCTTTGGCAATCATGGAAGGCTTCCCCGAGTAGGTGACATTAAACCTTCAGGAAGAGATTACAGCAGAAGCAAAGGCCCAGGCCCAGGGCTCACACTTCCAGTTCCTTCTGAGCAGAGAGTCCAGAACATCACATCTCTGAAATGCCTCAGTCATGGAAGCAACACAAACTTTACACACATCTAGCATCTGGATGGTGTTAATTACCTCCAATTTTATTAAGTGCCCCATTAAATTTGACTCTAAGCGACAGCACAGTTGGTTGGCTCCCTGGGTTAAATCCACACTAAATATTCAATTACACCCAGTAATCATATTTGGCATGGATTAGTTCACCTATCCTGGGAAGGCACTTTTCCAGCTGATAATAATGGTGTCTTTTAATCGTGTAGTATGTTCCTGTTGAGGGACTTTAAGCTAGACCATCTCCCCAGAGGGAGACAGAAACTGGGTGTCATCATCTCCGTTTTGTAGTTGGATGAACTCAGTAAAGAAATGTGGCTCTAACCACATTAACCAGAATTTCACTCCTGTTTCAGGGCCCAGATCAAATTACCTCCTCTTTGAAGATTTTTCAGTTTCCTCATCAGAATTTCCTGGCACTACATGACAATGAAAGAAGCTCAGAGACGTGACTGAGCCCTCACTATGCACAGGGCCCTGTGATGGATACTTGACCTGCAATCACTCACTTCATCCTCCCAGCAACCTTGAGGGAGTGTTTCCGTTTCACAGCTGAGGATGGGGGTGGCCAGTTAGCTCACTTGGTTGGAGTGTGTGCTGGTAGCACCAGGGTTGCCAGTTCGATCCCCGCATGGGTCACTGTAAGCTATGTCATCAAAAAAATAAAAAATAAAAGAATAAAACCATTTCACAGCTGAGGAAACTGAGGCATAGAGAAGTTGAATGATGGGTCTTACATTACACAACTAATAAGTATTAGAGTCCAGGCCTCCAAGCCCATTGCCTTAACCACACACAATCCTGGCTCATTCATTCAACAAGTATTTATTGAGCACCTACTGTATACCCAGTACTTGCTAGAAGTATAATATTAGCTAGGGATGAAAACGTGACCCCTGACCTAACAAAGGTTATCATCTAGCAGGGAAGACAGATTTAAAATATTCCCACAATTATTTAATTACATTATCAAGCACCAGGCATGTTAGCAGGTTTTAACTGAACTAAATAAGACACTAGTAGGGCAAGAAATGAAATGAGGTCTCCAGTTGGCCCTTTCTTTTCTGTAATTTAGGGTCCAGTCAACTCTTCCTTTTTCCTTAGATTCTGTAGCTGAGCAATGCCAATAGACGCCAACATTGCTTTGGGAATTCCTACACATCCTTTTCCTTTCTCAATCATAGATTTTTGTTTTTTTGTTTTTTTAAAATGCTTTTTATTTTTTAACTTTTTATTTATTTTAAGTGTGTTTTTCCACAGCCCATCAACTCCAAGTCAAAAACTTGTCTCAATGTAGTTGTGGAGGGCGCAGCTCACAGTGACCCCTGTGGGGATCGAACTGGCAACCTTGTTGTGAAGAGCACCGTGCTCTAACAAACTGAGCTAACTGGCGGACCCTCAATCATAGTTTTTCCAGCTGTGAAATGGGAATGAAAATAGCAAAAGACTGGAAGCAACCCAAATATCCATCAACAGGGAACCGCTTAAATAAATAATGGCACATCAACACCATGGAATATGCAGCTATGAAAAAACATTAGGCAACTTGAAATGCTGTAGAAGAGTTGCTAAGACGTATTGAGTGAAAGAACGAGGTACAGAGCAGTAGGTGTGGAATGCTACCAACTGTGAAAATAAAACAGCAGAAAGCAGATAAAGGGAATGTGCTTATATATGCACGGGCCATCTCAGCAAAGAGGCACAAGAAACAGGTAATGAGACCCCCCCCAGGGAGGGGGCCTGAACACCAAGGGTCATAGGGAGACTTACACTTAATGTGGGCCATTTTTTACCTTTTGAATTTTGTACTCTGTGCATGTACCTTCTTGAAAGAGAAAGTAATCAATTCAAGAAAATTTTTATACGACATTTTGATGGGGATAAAAATGGAGTCAAATAACCCTGCTCACATCCTCTCACCTTGTGGTGTTATTGTTAGATTCAAAGGAGAGGTCAGATTTGGCAGCCCTTGGAAAATCTAAAACAATTAGAACACGTGTTGCTCCTAATGAGACGAGGGAGGAATAAGGGCCAAACAGAGAAGAAAAGAGGAGAAAGGAGGAGGAAAAGAGGAGAGAAACAAAGAGGCTGTGCATAAATAGAATGAACGGCAGAAAGAAAATCCACAGTTACTTTAGTGCCTCTGAGACCCCAAGGCAGTTGTGCTACCTGCTTCTTTCTAGCCAGCTGCCAGGTTGCCATGGTAATGAAATTGTCCGTGATAAGCTTATTTATGATCCTGAAAACATTAATAAAAAATAAATTTAAAAAACCAAGCTGCTGATAGGCAGCGATGAGCAGAGGAAGTGCTGGTGTGAGAGCAGGCAGCAGGGTGACCTTCTCGGGGCTTGAGGTGCCCCCTTGAAAACTGGTGGGATCAGCCTAGAGCAGAGGGTCAAAAACCCAAGCATGTATCTGAATCACCTGGAGGGCTAGTTAAAACATAGGTGACTGTGCCCATCCCCAGAGGTGCTGATTCAGTAGGTCTGGGGTGGGGCATTTCGTAACAGTTCCCAGGATGTGCGGATACTGTGGCTTGGGGACCATGTTGGGAAACCATCATCATGGTTTAGAAATCATCAAATGATTTCTAAAGGCCTCTCCAAGTCAGGATTCTGTGAGCTGTGGGCTCTAGCTCCGACTTGCCCTGAGCACATCCATCCCCTCCATCAACCCCTCTGTTAACTGAGCAGCTACAGTGTCCTGACAGAAGGCCCACCACAAGTAGCCCAAAGCACCTAGTGGGCCAAGAGCTTAGAGGGCAATTTCCAGGGCAAAGACCAGAGCCTCCTATAAGCAATTGCATGGGAAGATGCCAGCATTCCAGCTGTCTTTGCCAGAACTCTCTCATGGGGCCGATTAACTGGGTGTGATGGCCAACAGGTGCCACTGGGCCAGAGGAAAGGCAGCTGCCAATCAAAACTGGCCGAGCTGGCTAACGAGGACTTGAGAATAACAGAAGCCAAGTCTTTGGGCGCTATGATTTCCTGCAATGGGATCCTGATTCCCCACTGAAATGGAAACAGGCAGGCACATCCGAACACCCAACGCCATGCAACACACACTGCAGGCTGAGTGAGAAAGCTCATAGCTGGGGTGGAAGGCAACGTTAGTGACAAGTCCCTCTGAATTCAGGATTTCGTGTACATTCAACAAATATGATAGAGACCCTAAGCTGTGACAGACACTATACCAGGTGATGCACACATGGGTGGTGAGAAAGAGTGGCCCCTGCCTGACCTCATGAAGCCTATGTTTAAGTAAAAGGAGACAGATGTTACTCAAAGCATCATACAATTTAATTGTGCTGCAGTTACGTAAGTGAATGATGTTCTTAGGAAATAATGCTTAAGTATTTAGGGGTGAAAGGGCAAGATGTCTGCAACTTATTTTCAACTAGTTAAAAAATAATCATATATATTACCTAGATATGTAGGATTATATATAACCTTATTATATATACATATATAGAGAAAGAGAATGTGACAACATGTTAACAACTGTTGAATCTGGGCAAAGAGTATATGGGAGTTCTTTATATTAGTCTTGCAATTTTTCTGAAAGCTTAAAAGTTGTTTCAAAATTACAAATTAGAAAAGAATCACATAAATACATTAAAAATTATAACAGTGAGGGTTGCTATTTCAAAAATATGCATGAGGTCTGACAATTAAGTTCGTGAATTTGTTGCAACAATGTTGCTAAACTTTTTTGATATCAGAGGGATTATTCATTATGAATTTGTACCAATTGGACAAACAGTTAACCAAGTTTACTATTTGGAAGTGCTGCAAAGGCTGTGGGGAAAAGTTAGAAGATCTGAACTTTACGCCAATTCATGACTCTTGCATCACGACAATGCACCAGTTCACACAGCACTGTCTGTGAGAGAGTTTTTAGCCAGTAAACAAATAACTGTGTTGGAACACCCTCCCTACTCACCTGAGCTGGCCCCCAATGACTTATTTCTTTGCCTGAAGATAAAGGAAATATTGAAAGGAAGACATTTTGATGACATTCAGGACATCAAGGGTAATACGATGACAGCTCTGATGGCCGTTCCAGAAAAAGAGTTCCAAAATTGCTTTGAAGGGTGAACTAGGTGCTGGCATCAGTGCATAGCTTCCCAAGGGGAGTACTTCGAAGGTGACCATAGTGATATTCAGCAATGAGGTATGCAGCACTTTTTCTAGGATGAGTTCGCGAACTTAATTGTCAGACCTCATATGTAATGACCTAAAAATGGAGTGGTTTGTCTTAGAGAGGGAGGCCAAAGAGGTCTTCTAGATGTGGCAAGTTTGAGCTAAGGACTGAGCGGAAGTTGGCCAGAAGAAGAAAAGGACAAAGCTCCAGCAAAAGCTGTTGTGGGAAAGAGTAGATCACATTGGAGGAACCGAAAAAAAGAAATCAGGGCAGCTAGAGCTGAGAGCCATCACATCCTTTCCTTCCAGGCCTGACAATGAGGAGCTGGGTCAGGGCACAGGGTTTCTGGGAAGGGCTGCTCTTCTCGCCCAGGCTGGAGTCTGTTTTGTTTCTCCCTTACCCTTCCTGGTTCATGTTCTTGTATGTCTTCCTCTGGCTCCCCTCCAACCTCCATTATTAAGACTCTACTCAAATGCAGCTCCCCAGGCCAAGGCCCAGAATCCCAGCAACATAAGGCAACGTGATCTGACAGCTTTTCACAGCCCCCTTCCCTTTAGCTCCATTTCAGCCCCAAAGCCTTGGTTGCCATCCATCAACCCCTTTACCTGCCATTAAAAAAAAATAATAATAATAAAAAAATAAAAGGGTCGGCCCGGTGGCTCAGGAGGTTGGAGCTCCATGCTCCTAACTCCGAAGGCTGCCGGTTCGATTCCCACATGGGTCAGTGGGCTCTCAACCACAAGGTTACCGGTTCAACTCCTCTAGTCCCACAAGGGATGGTGGGCTTTGCCCCCTGCAACTAAGATTGAACACGGCACCTTGAGCTGAGTTGCTGCTGAGCTCCTGGATGGCTCAGTTGGTTGGAGTGCATCCTCTCAACCACAAGGTTGCCAGTTCGACTACCGCAAGGGATGGTGGGCTGTGCCCCCTGCAACTAGCAACAGCAACTGGACCTGGAGCTGAGCTGTGCCCTCCACAACTAAGATTGAAAGGACAACTTGACTTGGAAAAAAGTCCTGGAAGAACACACTGTTCCCCAATAAAGTCCTGTTCCCCTTCCTCAATAAAATCTTTAAAAAAAAAAGGGGGGGGCTGTCATTTAAACTTATTTCTACAATTTGCTTCCTGGGCCTCGGGTAACCGGCTCCGTCTGTGGATGGTTCTGTGCAGTTTCCATCTGCTCTCCATTCAACACTGATTTCCCATGAGCTCACATGAAGCGGCCTTTGGATTTCCTCCTGGGGTTCAGCCAAGGGCAACCTTGGGTGATTTAGAAGCACAAACCTGCATAATAGACTTGTGGATTCTCCATGACATCCTTCATCTATGTTATCCAAGCACGGTATAGATACAGGGTAACATCGAACCAAATCCTGGTAACACTTTCAAAACCCCAGAGGGTGAGTACCATTTCATTAGGTGTTCATTGAATCAGAGAATTCAGAACTTAAAGGGAACTTTGAGATCTCGTGGTCTAATACCCTCACGTGGCAGATTAGCTCAGTGTGGGGAAGTAACTTGTCCAAGGTCACAGAATAAGTGCATAGAGGAACCGAACCGAGGAACCAGGTTTCCTGATGCCCAGAGGAAGGGCAGAGTCCCGTTAATACCATGTTTCCCTGAAAATAAGACCTAGCCGGACCATCATCTCTAATGCATCTTTTGGAGCAAAAATTAATATAAGACTTGGTCTTATTTTACTATAAGACCCGGTCTTATATAATATAATATAATATAATATAATATAATATAATATAATATAATATAATATAATACCGGGTCTTATGTTAATTTTTGCTCTTATTTTGGTCTTATTTTTGGGGAAACACGGTAACAATATGCAGGACCCCCCAGAAAACTAATATTCTGAACAGCAGCAGCCTACCAGCCCTTACCTGTGAAGCAAGCACTCTAGAGAACCTTGGTGGGAGACCATTCCCATGAATCTGTCTTGTCGCATTTAGCAACTACTCATTGTGTTATTTTTATCCCTTCAGTTTCTCTTTAGACCTGGTTCCTATTTTACATTTATGACTAAAGGCCCTTGGGTGAGGAAAAGGGAAGTGGGGAAGATTCTTTTCTTTTGTACTCTGCAAACCTTTCCTGACTTTTTCTTTTCTTCATAACATTTCCTTTCCAGGGCCCCTGACAAGTTTCTCAAATCTCCTGCATTTTCAATCCCCTGTTCACCTTCACTGTAATTATCTTGGGGAAATTTAAATTCCTTATCATGGCCTTGTGACAATACCAGCTCAAGATAAGTAAGCCAGCCTTCCATTCTTAGGTCTTGTCAAATTGCCCTCAATAGGTTGACTCAATAGGAATGATTGTTGGACTTTTTTTAAAAGTGTTATAATGGTATTGTGACTATGTTAAAGAGTCCTTATCTTTTGGAGATACAAACTGAAATATTTGTGGATGAAATGATATGAGTTTGGGATTTGCTTCAAAATATTCCACTGGGGAGAGATAAAGAAAACGTGCTCCCTTAACACACGTTCTCCACTGCTTTTCTCCCGCAAGTTATTTTTGCTGCGTCCTCCCCAGCCCCACCCTCCCACCTCCAATCTAGGAATCTGTTGATTTTGTGTCTGGGGCTGGGATTTGCCTCCTGAGGTCTCCGCAGAAATGACAGTATGGGTGCTAGAGCCAAAGGGGCTTAGGTCCAAAATTCCAGTTCCACCCTGAGGAGCACAGTGACCCAGGACAAGCCATTTACGTGGCTTAGTCCTATTTTTCCCATCTGCAAAGTAGGGATCACAAATGGACAACAGTAAATTGCATTCCTAATTTGTTCTTCTTGCCCACTTTTTTTCTCAACCTGCCTCCACCTGCCCTGAAAATGTGTACACTCTCCAAGCTCCCACCCGTGCCCCTTTGCTCTTCAAAGTCTCTTCCCACAGCTTCAACCACCTTCTCTGTGCAGCCCCAGACTGGACCCAACTGCCTGCTACCCCACCTCCTCCGGGAGGTCCCATGAGTCCTAAAAACCCACCGCATGTAAATCAGAACTTACTGTTCCTCTTGCCAACCTGTCCCCCACCAAAGCATTGATCACCCCTCAACGCCCCCAGTGGGGAAATGTCCGCTCAGTCTCCACCCACCTTATCCTGTCTATCCCAGGCCCGTGGAGCCATCTTCCAGAGCTCTCTCAAAGCACCACCAGGTTGACTGCCACTTCCTTGGTTGACCTTGGCTCAGGCCCTCAGGACCAAAAGCCTGGACAGCTGTAAAAGCCTCCTAACAGGCCACTCCACTTTCCAGTTCCCCTCCAGGCTGCTGGCAAAAGTCTCCTCTCACACCTGTCACTCTGGGGCTCGAAGGTCTCCCATGCGTTCTCTCCATGGAGAAGAGAAAAGGCCCAAATTCCTCAGCACAGCATTTGACACCCTGCCTGGCTTGGCCTTCACGCATTGTTCCAGAATTATTTTCTGCATTTTCTGCCAATGAAGCCTCAGGCCTGGGTTTCTTAGACTGTGGTCTCTCACCTGCATCAGAACTCCCTGGGGTCTTGGTTAAACATGCAGAACCCTGGGCTCTACTCCCAGACATCTGCATCTGGGGGGGTCCAGGCCCAATGGACACAAAGGCCCAGGACCCTCAGTCTAGCCACCCCAAACACTTTGCCATTCGCTGACTACGCCTCCAGGCCCCCACTCATGTTGTATTAATCTTTCCCTTTTCTTCAATACCCAGCTTAAATGTCATCTCATCTGCAAAGCCTTTCCTGTTCCCCAGCGGAGCGAATTCCCCACCCACTCTGCTCCTGCAGCACCTGGCACACACCTCCATTATAGACTGTGTGTATCACACTGCATATAATTATCTGTTTGCCTGCCTGCCTGCCTTCCTAGCTAAAGTGACATCGCCACCAAAGCAAGTCCACAGAATGCCTGGAGCCCCCAGCACACTGAATGGCACACAGCAGGCACTTGATAAATATCAATTAATTTGAACTGTAGCTTACGATTTCTTGGCTCCTGGATACTAAACATATTGCTTAATACTCCACGGGTGTTATTACATTGATGTCTGACGGACGAATTTCACCCATCATAAGATGGGTGAAAGCCTGAACGAAGGATGAAATATGCAGATAAAGTGATAATGCATTTTTATCATTGGTTAATATTCTGGAATGCTTGTGTGTGCCTGGGACCATCTCTAACCTGAAGGATGTGTGAATTGGATCAAAGGTGAGCCTGGGACTTTTGGTTCCAGATTCCCTGGTGAAACCACCAAAGTTCTGATGGTAATTAGAAATGTCACTGTTACCATAATGAGTGTCCCTTTTTCCCTCACAGCTTCCCTGTCATCAACCAGAGGAATCCCTCACTCATTACATCTAAGATTCCACCCCACAGGATCCACAAAGACCCTCCTGATAGGGCTCAAAGAGAAATCTGGTATTTGTTGCGAGGAGCTGGCAGAAATCAGCCGTAGACGCTGAGGCTGGGGCAGGCCCAGCTCCAGAGCAGGAGGGCTTGTCGGGAGGCAGACATGTGCCCGTTCCAGCCCTGGCTTTCCCATTTACTGTCCGTGTGAGATTAGACAAGTTAACCCAATGGCTCCAAGACTCAGCTTCTTCCCCCAGAGAACAAGATCACTTTGTGCCCCTCAGCCTTGTGGCTATTGAAGGAGATCGTGTATGTTATGTGACCAGCACATACCGTGGTAATCATCCAGAGATGGTACTGCTTTATTGCTGTGCTTGGACAACTGGAATCCTGGAAGCGATGGGCTGGTGCTGAGTGACGCTGACCCGGGGGCTGGAGACAGGAGTTAGGCAGGAAGCCACGTCTCAGCCATGGATTAGGGACAGATTCTGGGGTTTAGGGGAGAGTTCCAGCTCCCAGGGTGGGGCTGAGCGTGGAAGCTGATCTTTATTCTGTTCTGTGGCCTGGGTGTTCCAGGACCAAATGATGCAGCCAGGAGGATGTGGCTAGACCAGGAGCCTGAGCCTTGCAGCGACCGCTTCCAGTCCGGAGTGAGGGCTCTTTGGGCCTAACTGTGGAGCCCAGGTTTACTGCATCCATGTGTAATGGAGCAGCCTTAACTGCATGGTAATCACAGAGGGGAAGGAAAGCCGTAACCCAGCCCTTGAAAATGGGCTCCCATTTCTGATGGGAAGTTGGAAACTGGAGTCTGAGGTGGGCCTTGGGTTTTTCCTGTAAGACATTCATATAATGGCGACTTCCTCTCCCTGTTCCTCTCTCTGCAGGTCCTGTTGTCACTGAGATCCTCCAAGCAGGGATTCCCCCTCCTCACCAGGCCATGTTCTTGACTAATGAGTCAGGCGTGAGAGAGGCTCCATACTCTGGGTTTTCTCCTGGGAATCCTGGGCAGGGGCTGAGTTTGGGGTCACAGCCTCCCCTAACTGGAAACATAGCTGAGAACCCAAAGAAGGAACTGGGCAGAGAAAGATGGGGGCGCTGGGGGCTGAGGAGGGGATGGCTTGACACACCTAACTACCTGGACCCCTCAGTGCTCCTGGGATTTCACAAGGAACAAAGCCTGGCAGGTGGGGCCTCGCATTTGTAGCAAAGCCTGATTTCGCCAATGTCTGGGGAACAGCGACATCTCCTGGCTGCTTGCCGCCATGGCCCTCCTCCCTGGTCAGAGAATCACAGGGCAATCAAGAGACTATTTTCTTAGGTGCCTGAGGCCTTTAGAAGCCTGGAACAAAGAGGGTTTAGCTTCTGATTCAGTGGGTCTGGGTGGAGCCCCAGATTCTGCATTTTTAATAGGCTTCCAGGTGATACTGATACTGCTAGTCTAGGGATCATACCTTGATTAGAAAGCGTTATACACGTCAATTATGTCTCAATAAAGCAGGAGGGAAAAAGGAGAAAGCTTTAGAGGGCTCTGAGATAAATCAGATCTGGCCCCAGATATCCCACAGGTCCAGGAAAGGAGACACGTTTCCACATATAAAACCGGTCAACCACAGGCAAAGCCAGGAGGTAGCAGCAGGGTATAGGGATGCTTCTCGGAGCGGTGGGACCCCAAAGGGAGAGCTTGCCTGAACGATCAGCTGGGGACAGCCTTCCTGTGCCAGCGTGCCTGGCACCTACACTGCAGCCACCAACCCAGAAAAACAACTTGGTTAACATTCATAATGACTGACTTGGGGCAGCCCCAATGATTCCAAGCAAGGTGACTTTAAAATACTCACAGGAGTAACATTTCTGAGCAACCCAGAGTCACTTAATTGATTTGCTAAGTACAATCCACTTCACCCCTTAAAAAGAGCTTCTCTAACGACCTTCCCCAATGCAGACTTTTCCAGAAAGAGACAAACTTCTGAATCACCATCCAATCACAGTGCTTGGATAGGACGTGACGTACGAGAAAGGACCCCATCAGATCCATTTTACAGAAGAGGAAAGTGAAGTTCAGGGAAGTTAAGTGACTTTGGCTAAGGCTCCCCAACAAGGCCAACCACTCAAACCCTGGTCCCTCACTGTGACATAGTACTCATGAGCATTCATGTGACATCTGCTGCTGCTGCTGCCACAAAAAACAGGCCTAGAAGGCAGGAGTGGGGGGTAGGGGTCCAGGGAATCTGGGAGTCTGGGGTCCAGGCCTCCCCTTCCCTGCACAGTAGCTTTGGGCTGGGACTGCTGCCATCACCCAGGGAGGGCGAAGAAAGCAGCTTTTATAAAGCTGGGTCTGAGCCCTCAGACAGGCCCCCTTTGTCGACTTTTTCTGCCCCACCCCCACTCCCATGCCCACGGCCTTTAGCATCCCCGTTTTTTTTTGAATGGCTGGCTCCAACACACTGGAAATTTGCAACACAAATGCTTGGCTTGTCTGTCTCTTGGTGGAGCCCCACAGCCCCAGCCTTTTGGGGCTTTTTAAAGCCTGCCTTTCTCTGGGGCACTTTCTTTCCACAGCTCGAACCCCCAGCCCCTAGATGGAGGCACTATCACTAATTAACGCTGGGTTAAAAGCCATCTTGGGAAGAGAGCTGTGTGGCAAGCTAGAGCAGGTGCTCCCACCACCTCTCAGAGGATAAGGACGAGGTGGCAGGAATTGGAGGGGGCTGGGCTCCCCTCTCAAGGCTCATTCTGGCTTCCAACCTCTATCGTCTTCCTCAATGGGTTTGAGAATTTACTGCAAATAAAGCTTGTCACCCAAGAGGGCTCCCAGCTGACCTCGTCACCACCCCACTTGGCTTTCAGAGCTCAGCTCTGATCATAAGAACTAGAGTAACAGTTACCACTTGCCAAGTGTTATCAAATACTTTACAAGCGTGTTTTTGATCGTCACAACAACCTGGGGAGACAGGTATTGTCATGCCCATTGTACAGATGTGGTAACCGAGGCTCAGAGAGATTAAACACCTTGCCCAGAATTACACACCTTGCAAGTGGCAGAGCTGGTGGCAAATACAAATCCACTTGCCACCCAAACTCATGCTCTTATTTTAGGCTTCTCTCTGCTCCCATCTGATGCTCTCCCAGCTTTACTGTGACTTTTCTCTCTTCTCCATTCTTATGTCTCTCTTTGGGTCTGTCTGCCCGAGGTAATTACTCAGCTCCTCATGTGCCCACCTCCTGCAGTTCTCTGAAGACAAGTACATGCCACCTTCCTTTTAACATCCAAGAAAACATGGTGCAGGGGGAAAGGCCCACCCCACTCCCATAAGGGCAGAAATGGGACCCAGCCTTTCAGATATGGACAGCTAATTCAGCTAGCTTTATGTGGGCCTAATTAGGTGCTTAATAGGTGTTTATTTAAGGACTGGTAGGGGACCCCTCCATTACTGCTGGTAGGAAGGGAAATGCTACAGCCACTTTGGAAAGTAGTTTGGCAGTTTCTTAAAAAGTTAAACCTTCACTTACCATATGACCCAGCAATTCTACTCCTACATAGCCACCCACGAGCAAAGAAAGCATATGCTCACACAAAGTACACATAGCAGCATTATTCATAATAGCCCCAAACTGGATCAACCTAAATGTCCAGCAAGGTGAATGGGCAAAAAATCTGTGGTACATCCACTCAATGGAATATTACTCGGCGATGAAAAGGAACTGACTACTGACACACAGGTCAACATGGATGAATCTCAAAAACATTAGGCTGAGTGACAGAAGCCTAACACTAAAGATGACATGTTATATGATTGCGTTTCTCTGAATTCTCTAGCAAAGGAAAAACTATAGAGACAAAAAGCAGATCAGCTGTTGCCTGGGGCTGGGGGCAGGAGTGGTAATTGATGACAAATGGGCTGAAGGAAACTTTTGGAGGTGATAGGTATTCTTGTGGTGATGGTGGCACAACTGTGTATAGTTACAAAAAAAATCACTGGACCATACACTTCAAACGGGAGACTTTTATGGTATGTGAATTTTACTTCAATAAAACTGTTGAAGTTCTTTTTAAAAAATGTAGGAGAAGGGGCCGGCCCGGTGGCTCAGGCGGTTGGAGCTCCATGCTCCTAACTCCGAAGGCTGCTGGTTCGATTCCCACATGGACCAATGGGCTCTCAACCACAAGGTTGCCGGTTCGACTCCCGCAAGGGATGGTGGGCAGTGCCCCCTGCAACTAGCAACGGCAACTGAACCTGGAGCTGAGCTGCGCCCTCCACAACTAAGACTGAAAGGACAACAACTTGAAGCTGAATGGCACCCTCCACAATTAAGATTGAAAGGACAACAACTTGACTTGGAAAAAAGTCCTGGAAGTACACACTGTTCCCCAATAAAGTCCTGTTCCCCCCCAAAAAAAAAAAGTAGGAGAAGAACTGGCAGCCCAAGGATGGGCCTTAGGAGATTATCAGCTTGGTGTGAGGCTGAATTTAGAAGTGAGAAACTTTTGTTTGAGTCCTAGTTCTACCATTGCCTATCTGTGTGACTGTGGATAAGTGGGTAACCTCTCTGTGCCTGTTTCCTCGGTTACAACAATAATAGCAATGGTAAGAGCTAGTGTACGAGACTGACTCTATGCTAGGCCTGTATCGTATGCACTGTCACATTTAATCCTCACCCAACAGCCCATTTTACAGGTGAGGAAACTAAGGTAAGGCCTTCAGCTGGGGTTGAATTCTGACCCCCATGGCTTCTCTAGTCCACTCTGTGTGTCCCACATCTGCACTCTGGCCTGATGTCTATCCTGGCTACCCAGCTCTATGTGGTCCCCACCTTACATTTGCTGAGATAACCCCACACCTCCCAAGTGTATGAGAGCCCATTGGCCTGGGAGCTCCCAATTGTTCCATCTGTCTCCTAGGGCTGTGACCCATAAGCCCACTCTTAGTCCCTGGGGTTTGGCCTTGACCGCTTCATCCCAGGCCAGCAGCGCCACTCAGCCATGCCACTGCTTTTATAGGGAACATCCCATGTTTGTTCTATGCTAAGAACATGGCTCCGTGCAGACTAAGAAGCAAGATTATAAAATATCATTGTTAGGAGGTTCCTTCCGATGACACTGGTTCTAACTGTGACCCAGAGAGGTGTCTCAAGGGCAGGCAAAGGAAGTCTCCACTCCCCCCTCTTCAACCAGAGCAGCCCCATATTTTAAATCTGTTTTAGATACTGTGCTTCCATAGAATATTTCTGAAGATAAGGCTGTGACACTTTTTTTAAAAAGTTTGAAAGCTGCTGTTCTCTGCCAACTCTCAACTTTCCAGGTATAGAAACTGAGGGCTTGCGGGGAGACATAACTTGCTGAGGGTCACAGAGGTCACAGGCGGGGCAGGCCTCGGGACTCCAAGCTTTGAGCTCTTTCCACCACCTCCGTAACAGCCAAAAGGGAAAGCAGTGTTTCTGCCTCACACACATTTATGTCCTTCTTGAGGATTCTTTAGCTATAAGCTAGAGAAATCTGGAAGCACGACAACTCTCCCGGGGTTTTCCATCTCTTTCCTCTCACTTCACACATCTCTGAGGCAACTACCAATTTGGCTGTCTTGACACATGACGACGGATGCTCCCCGGGCTCGCTGTCTACACCAGCCTGTGATTGCAGCAGGTGTAAATCAAATAGAGGAAATTCTTGATAATTGGACAACAAGGGAGATGGGGAACAACTTTCCTCGCTAAGGAGAGAAAAACACTTATCTGTAATGTTGACTCCCCTCGACTGAAATGAAGTTGTACATAGACAAAATGAAATCATATGAACTTTTTAAAAGGCACATTTATCTCAGAGAGTAAATGAACCTTTGGTGTTTCACTGTTATGAGTGCTCCAATTACAAGAGTAGCAGTATTACATACTCTCTGTTCCTCTCAGAATCATATTATAACTTTGTACTCTGTCTGCTCCTTCAAAGATAAAGGGAGAGTCCAGTATAAGTCTTAATTTATACGGGGCAAACCTCTTTCCCCTATTAGGGCTTGTCAGTGTGATGCTAAAAATGGTCCTTTGGTTGACTTGTGAGTAATTGATTCTCTGACGCTGACAACGCTTAGGAAAATGAAGGTATAAATGATGGGAGCGCCACACAGCCACCGGAACAAACGCTGAGCCTAAGGTCCGTGGAACTGCAGCAGCGCCACAGAGCAGAGGGAGATCTTTCCGCCACATCTCAGGTGAGAGGGGGATGGCCCTGGGGGCTGGGCTGCATGGGACCAGGAAAGTTGACCTTCTCACCAACTCAGAGACACCAACTCAAAGAGGCCCACCGCCATT
This sequence comes from Rhinolophus ferrumequinum, assembly GCF_004115265.2. Lineage (NCBI taxonomy): Eukaryota > Metazoa > Chordata > Mammalia > Chiroptera > Rhinolophidae > Rhinolophus > Rhinolophus ferrumequinum. The sequence goes on from NC_046306.1 coordinate 18,664,701, forward strand.
CTCTTTGCCCATGGACTGGTGAGTACATTTAGGTCCCTTGTTAGGGGCCCTGAAACATGCTTTTGATGGTTGGTGCCATTTTGAGGTCGTCTGGGATAAGTGGCAGGCAGACAGACATGTCCAGGTGTCTGTCGGAGGTGGGTGAGGTTCTCAGGTGTGTGTGGATAGGCTTCTGGGGCAAGACGTGAGCTGGCTAGATTCCCCTGTCAACAACGGGACTCGGCCATGGATCAGAAGGGAGCCACGCGGCTGTGCAAATCAATACCGTGCATTGATCGCTCAGAACCGATGCAACGTAATTGCCTGGAAATTGATACCAATTTGCTTTCTTGCTCAATTGCAGCCGCACTCCTTCCTCTGGGTTTTAGACACAATTACCTGCCCTTGGAGCACTCCATTACCCCCACACTTGTTCCCTAATCCTTGCTTTAATGCTCCTGAAGTATTTGTGTCCTTCATCATAAGACACCTCCCTACCCTTTCTGAAAGGAGGTGGGGTGTCGCTCTTCTGAGTGACTATTCAAGGTACTTCCTTGTTAAAAACTTAGATCTCCATCGACTTGCAATACGATTGGTTTGTAAAATGGATCAGGGTTCTTAAATTACAAAGCAGAATAGTTAAGAAAGGTAAGAGATTTTTGTTCCCTGAGGGCATTTGAGACCTGACCTCTGTGGTTAGCTGAAGGCAGGCACATCTGCAGAATTCTTGTGGCGTTCTTGCCATGAAGGCTGGCGAAAGGTGCCAACTGAACTAGATCAAGTGCCCATTCACCCTGAATCCAGGCTTGTAACCACTGCGGAGAGCTAACGGATGTGCATAATGATAGATAATAAACCTAAAATGCTTTGGGGACTATCACGGAGTAGTGGCTGATGTTGTTGGATTTGTGAATTCTCGCTCCTTTGAATGGTCATGTGGCATGTGTCGGGCAACAGCTATTTCATCTATTCTTATCATAGCATAAGCTGGAAACTTCTTGTTGTTTCCCATCTTTGTCCAATGGGATTTCTCAGCCCCGTGGATTGGGTTCTCACAGCCCAGAGGTGGCCGTGGTGACCTGACCCACTCCTGGGACACATGGCTTCTGGCAAATGCTGTGCCTCTTGGTTGATCAGACTATGCAGTTGCTCAGCCTCATTCTGAATGAGCAGTAGTTTCCTGGAATTACTGTGATTTCCGCCCCCCCAAAGTCTGCCCTCTTGCCAGGTTATTTTTCAACTCCTTAAAACCATTGCGTGTGCACAGGGGTGCACCCACCAAGCAGGTGTTCCTGTTTGTCCCCCTTTTTCCTTCTTCAGAGACCCAATGACAAAACACAAAAGCGTTCAGTTTTATCGGGCCCATTTCCCACGTGTAGGTGATGAGTTCTGAAGGGCCCCATGAACGAGGAGCACTATGAATAGGGTATTGTATCAGGAAGGCTGCTGCGGAGAACAGGAGGTCTGCTGGCCTGGGGATTTTGAGGCCCATTCTGAAGGGCCCTTTCTGAAACTAATTTGATGGAGGACTATGGAAAAAGGCCCTTTTCCTCTCTGGGCTTGTTTCCTCAGCTATAAAATGAAGATGGTGATGCCTGCTCTGGAATGTGAGTGTGAGGGTGGGCTGTGTGGGCCAGGAGGGCACAGGGGCTGGGAATCGATTCTGCCAGCCCTGGGACAGGGGCAGGAGGTGGGGAGGCTGAGGGAGGGCTTAGGCCAAGAGCAGGGGTGTGGGCTTCGCTCTGGAGAAAGTGAGGGGGTGGGGCAAGGGCTTCTGAGCAGAAGAGTGGGGTGAGTAGGGGCCTGGATATGCCCAGGTCTCTAAAAGATCAGCCTCCAAGAAGGCGAGAAAGCCCAGGCTGCAGCTGGGAGACTGAAAAAGCAGTGGTTGTGTCAAGGGGCCCTACTTGCCTCCAAAGATCTCCCTGCTTAGGAAACTCTGGCCTTGGACCAGATCAGGAAAGGGGGAGCCACACGTGTTATGGTATGATGAGCACCGAAGGCTACAGATCCTTGGTCTGGGGACCAAAGGCCTAAGTCTGAGGCAAAACACATCTAAAGGGCGTGTCATGTGGATGAAAGTGCAGAAGCTCTGGATGGATGTCAAAGGGGCAGCCCTCAGGGGCAGATGCCACGTTCTCATCTTTTGTCTAGCCCCAGTCCTTACCAGAAGAGTGAAAACTTAACAAGTATTTGCAGGATAAGGGGACATGGACTTGACACGATGAGAAAAACCTCCTAACAAGAAGAGATGGCTGGAAGTAGGACAGACTGGCTCGGAGATAGTGAATTCCCTCTCACTCACTGGCAGCAAATACTTGAGCAGGAACTGGAGGATTAGGTTGGGGTGGGGGTGGGGAGTGGGGCTCATCAAGAAAAGGCTGATGGTGGAGGCCTAAACAGCTGCTCCCTCCAGCTCTGGAGGTGCCGTGGTCTCAGGCCACATCGAGCCGTCCCCGTGGATATTCCCTTGAGTCTCAAGGTATCCCTGGGTTAGTCAGGACCTGGTGTCTGGGCGAAGGGGAATGATGCTGTGAGAAGGCAGGTGAGCCCAGGAAGGAAAACGGGTTTCTTCCAGTGCGGGCCCTGCCTGCCAGAAACCACTGCTCAGCAGGACCAGGGAGGAAACGGAGCCATGGTGGGGTGATCAGGGGAAAGGGGCTGCCTGGGCCTCTGGATGGTCTTTATCCCCGTGGCGTGGATAACCTGCTGAGAGAGGGGGTACCATGGGAGATGGGAAGACCCAATTCCTGGGTAGCTGAGTCACACTAGGGCAAGTCTGGGTTGACAGTGGAGGCACCACTCCAGCTGAGGTGGGTTCTTCCCCTCCCTGTTGCCTGTTCTTCCTCTAATTGCAGAGCACGGTGTCAGCAGGCCCCAATTAAGGGTAATTACGTGATCTATGAGATAATTTTGCGTGGCTCCCCAGGCTCCTGGGTCTCTTCCAGGGCTCAGATTGTTTGGTGAAATCTAAGCGTCTGGAGCAAGATTTATAGCCTTCGCTTCCCTCCAACTCCACCCAAAACCAAAACAGCACATGCCGATATTACTATCTGAGCAGGTTTAATATTAAATCATCACAGCAAAAGTTTATGGAGAAATTCCCATGGGCCAGGCTACTCACTTCAGGTGCCTCATTTCATCGCATGCTTACAAGGACCCTATGCAGTAGGTATAGTTATCGACTCCATTTTGTGAATAGGGAAACTGAGGCCCAGGAAGGAGAAGCCACTTGTCCTGGGATACACAGCTAATGATGGCAGAGCTCGGATATGAACTCAGATTAGTCTGACTTGGAGCCTGAGCTGTCAGTCCCGATCGCTATGTCAATGTCACACTGTGGGGTGGGGGGTGACGTAGGGGACTAAAGGAAGGTGCTTGCATCTGCTTTATCCCTTGCTGAGGCCTGAATTCCATATTTAATGCCTTAAAGGAAGGGGCAGTTTCACCATTATCTTTAATTTTCTCTTCAACCCTATCAGGTCAGCAAGGGAGCTTTATCATGCCCATTTTACAGATGGAGAAAATGAGGTCAGAACTCATGACTGGCAGAGGCTAAACTTGAACTCAGGTCTGTCTGACTTCCAGAGTCTGGGTTCTTTTTCCTAACCTACAGCTTCCAAAAGACAAGGACCAAGGCTTGCTTGGAGCCAAGCCCAGGGCTGGGCACAGCCAGCAAAGGACATCCCCGTGGCTATGGCTACATCTGACCTTCCCTCCTGTCATTTTCCAGGTGCCACCACAGGGGTGAAAAATGCTGCTCTGGGTGTTCTTGCTCATGATCCTCACCCTCAGCAGCGGCTCCCACTGCTCCCCACCCTCCTTGCCCCTCAGGTAAGCAGTCCTGCCAACAAGACCTGGATTCCTGCCACCCCAAAGCCATCCCTGCTGGTGGGCGGGTGCAGAACTGAGCCATCAGCTGGCCCCAGCCATCCCCTCAGGCAGCCCGTACTGCCCATCTCTGGGAGGGGGGCACTCTGAGCTCCAGAGAGGTCACCCTTGGGTCCCACCCCCTCTGGGGATGAACAGGGTAAAGGGCAACAGGTGACTGGTGACTGCAGCCTGTCTGTTCCCTTGCCCGAGTGTGCCATGCTGCCCGTTGACTTCTGACTCCTCCCACGTAGGATGCCCCGGTATGCCGATGCCATCTTCACCAATGGCTACCGGAAGGTGCTGGGCCAGCTGTCTGCCCGCAAGCTGCTCCAGGACCTCATGAGCAGGCAGCAGGGGTAAGCAGGAGTTCCTGTGATTCCTTCCATACCCCACGTGCACCAAGTTTTATCTCTTCCCTTGCACAGCACCTGTCATTTCTGGGCTTGCCATAGCAGAAGGGCCCCAATGTCAAACTTTAGCTTACCTCTCACTATTCAATGGCCATTGAACACCTACTATGTGCTTCTCTCTATTCTGGGCTCCAGTGGGAACCATGCCAATGGTAGTTAGTACTGGGTCACAACTCAGAAACAAAGGCTCTGCACTGAGCCATTTACATACACTTGGCACAGCGCTGAGCACCCAGTAAGGCCTTGTTAGTATTAGCCGTTGTCCTTCATTTCTTGTTTGCTCTTTCTAACCACCTTCCAAAGTAGGAACTCTTACCCACTTCGTCCAGAGCCATTAATAGCTTCTAAAGGACACACACCAAAGAGTGGCAGCGCCGGGATCCAAACAGCCTGACTCCACATTTTTCAGGTTTTATTTTGAAAAAATTCCAAATTGATAGAGAAATTGCAGCAATAGTACAAAGGACTTCTATGTACCCTTCCCTATATTCAGTAATTCCTAACATTTTTATCGTATTTGCTTGCTCTATAACTTAGATGTATATCTACACATACACAAACACATGTACACCTGTATTACTACGGTTATTATTAACATTGATATTATTTTGCTGAACCACTTGAGAGTAAATTGCAGTCCTCGTGACCCCTTACCCTTCTTCTGTGGGTGTCTCCTAATACCCAATGAAAGGACATTCTCTTACTTAATCACAGTACAATTATCCTTTAGAGTCCACACTCAAAATTTACCAGTTGACCTAAAATATCCTCTATAACGATTATTTCTTTTCCTGACCCAGGATCCAATCCAGGATCCTGAGTGGCATTTCGCTGTCATGTCTCCTTAGTTTCCTTTCCTCTGGAACAGTGCCTTCATCTTCCAGGCCACTGACATTTTTGTTTAGTGAAGGCCAATTGTTTATGGAACGCCCCTCATGTTGGATTTGCCTGATGCTTCCTCATGGCTAGATTCAGGTTATGCCACAGGAGTGACGTTGTGTCCCTCTCAGTGTCTCGTATCAGCAGGCACATGATGTCAATTTGTCCCATTATTGGTGATGGTAACTTTGATCATTTGGTTGACACAGTGTCTGCTAGTTTTCTCCTCTATAAAGTTAATATGTTTCCCTTTGTAATGAATAAGTAAACGTGTGTTTCATAGCCCATGCTCTTCACTGCTATATAGACTGCCTTCCTAAATTGCTGCCAAATCTGATTCAGTTGGCTGGCAGCATTCATACCAGATCCTGGAATCGGTGTACGGACACACCCTGCTCTGCTCACTTTGTCTTGGTCTTTCCCAGGCCTCTCCACCTCAGCTACCCAAATACGAGCCTCAGCTGTTTCTCTTTTTCTAATCAAATAGAGAAAGAAACCAGGAGCAAAGAGCAAAGGTAAGGGCTGGCCGTCAGGCGGAGAGCATGTGGGCAGACCAAAAGCAGATGGCATTGGAGAGCATCCTGGTGGCCCTGCCACAGAAGCAGAGGTAGGAATACGTGCATGTGTGTGTATACATATGTGTATGTGTGTACACGTGTGCATGGGTGTGCACCTAGGGAGCTCAGAGGTTTCCTCCCACGAGGGTCAGCAGGAAAAGGAAAGACTCTCCCCTCCAAAGGCGTGGGGCTCTGCCAAGCAAACTGGAAACGAAGTTCGTCCTTACACACATCAAGAACTGGAGGAAGAGGAGAAAACGTGTGATAACAATTGTATCTTATCCATTACTGTATCTCCAGTGTGTTGCAAGAGGCCAGGCTCAGCGTCTGTGTCCAAAAACATGACTGACTCAATAGTTCTGGGAGAGGACCCAGGAACCTGAATTTTAACACATATCCCAGGGGATGAATGATCTGAGAAGCATGCCCTGGATCCCTTGCCAAGTTCACGAAACTATAAAACCAAAGACCAGCCCCACCCAACACCCTCAGAAAGATGTGTGTGGAGCACTCATGAGGGGGAGAGATGAGAATGACAGTCATTCCCCATCTTTCTGCCCCTCACTTTCCCACTGGAAGTCATGGAAGATCAGGAATGAGTTTTCCCATCTTACAGAGGAGGAAAACTGAGGCAAAGAAGGGGCAGCAGTTGCCCCTAAGTCAGGGACTGGCAGGCCCAAGACCTGCTCTGCTTCCCTGGAGCGCCTGCCCAGAAAGCCCTGCTTCACAGACAAAGTTTCCCCAAAATGACACGACTGTTTGGTGAAACTCTGCTATATTTTTGAGGCCAATTTTCAACTGTGAGTACAAACATGTCCCAGCTTGACTCTGCCAGGCATTTCTGGACCTATTAAGCAAATCCACTTCCCAACAGAGCTCTCTCCGTGTGCTCCCTCACCCTCTTCCCAACCTAATTAGACACCAAGAGCTCAGAGATCTCTCCCCAACTACAGTCCTGTGGAGATACAAGCAGTGGCAGGCGACAGGCAGGCTGCAGGAGGGGTGAGAACCAGGCTGCAAGGGAGGCAGAATGCACACCTGGGCTCCAGGTCTGGTTCTGCAGCCAACTCGCTGTACACCGCAAGCTGGCTTCCTAGTTTTCTCCTCTGTGAAAGGAGGGGGTTAGCTCCGACCACCTCTAAGGTCCCTAAGGCTAGAATTATAAAAATAATGCCTCTAAGAATAATCCCTACCCTGCGCCTCTCATGCTGGGCTGAAGTCATCATTTACCTGCTTTATGGCTCCCACCAGGCCTCAGCAGGGTGGAGGGGTCCCAAGGAGGGCTGCGTCCTATGAATGCAGGCTTTGTTGCTGCAAACTAAAAGCCAGAGGCTTCACAGAGCTCCAAGTCACAGAGCTGCAGGAAGGGGCCTGGAGGCTGCTACAGCCATTGTTCCCCCTCCCGCTCACTGCTGCAAATACCAGGAAATCACTGGGGGGGCCTGAGAAAACATAAAATAAGAGAGAGTCCTTCTACCTTGGTAGTACGGAGTAGAATGATTTGGCAGGTGGCACACTTCTGCACTCGCCATTCTTCATGTCCGCCTAACAGCCCTGTGAGGTAACAGGTTCAGACTTATCCATCCTCCCATCCCTTGAAAACCATCCAATGACTTTCCCGGGCCATGCTCTGGGCTGGGGGAACAGCGGTGATAGGACAGCAGTGGTCCCTGCTCTCCTGGCACCCATAATGCTCTGAGGCAGACAGAAACTAAACAAGTACTGCTATAGTGGATTGTTTAATTTGTGATAAATGCTAAACGATGTAAGGAGTGTGTGTGCCAGAAGGAGGAACTTCATCTAACCCTGACTGGGGATTGGAGACAGGTGACTTCTTCAAGGGGAAGTGACTGGCCTGCGAGGGATCTCAGTGGGAGCGGCTTAGCAGAACTGGGGCTAAGAATGAGGTTCTTTTAAAAATGTACTTTATTAATTTTTTTCAACTACAGTTGCCACACAATATTATATTCATTTCAGGTGTACAATGTAGTGATTAGATGTTTGTGTAATTTACAAAGTGACCATGCTGAGAAGTCTAGTACCCATCTGACACCATACGTTTATTACTATATTATTGACTGTCTTCCCTATGCTGTACTTTACATTCCTGTGACTATTTTTATAACTGGCAATTTGTACTTCTTAATCCCTTCACCTTTTCACCCAACCTCACATCCTGTGGCCATCAGTTTGCTCTCTGTATCTAGGAGTTTGTTTCTGCTTTATTTGTTTATTTTGGTTTTTAGATTTCATACATAAACAAAATCATAGGGTATTTGTCTTTTTCTGCCTGACTTATTTCATTTAGCATAATACCCTCTAGGCCATCCATGTTGTTGCAAATGGTAAGATTTCATTTTTTTTATGGCGAGTAATATTTCATTGTGTGTGTGTATATATATATGTACATCTTTATCCATTCATGTATCAATGGGCACTTAGGTTGCTTCCATATCTTGGCTTCCATTATTTATCTTATTGTAAATAATGTTGCACTGAACTAGGGATGCATATATCTTTTCGAATTCGTGTGTTGGATTTATTCAGGTAAATACCCAGAAGTGGAACTGCAGAGTCATACGGTAGTTCTATTTTTAATTTTTTGAGGAACCGCCACACTGTTTTCCATAGTGGCTGCACCAACTTGCAACCTCAGCCACAGTGCACGGGGTTCCCTTTTCAAGAATGAGGTTCTTTTGGAACCCAGACAGTCTTGCCACTGGAGCATCCATCTATCACCTTTGTTTCAGGTGTCCTGCCCTTTCTTCAGTCCTTCCAATTGAGTTTTTCTTTCTTTCTGCAACAGGAATTCCCAAGGATGAAGATTCTGCCTGTGTTTTATGCTGCCTGCAGCCAAAGTACAACTGCATCCAGTTAATCCTATTTAATTTTTGACCTACTTTTTCCTTTATAAATACAATAAAATTCCCCCATCATGGTCTGCATTTCAATTTGCTTTTATCTTCAGCCTAATTTTTTTATGCGTTTTACATAGTTACATTTCCCAAAATGGTATCACATGGTATAATAATAATAAAAAAAAAAAAACAGCAAACATTTACCTCGCACTGCGAGTACCAGCTGGGGGCAGCTCCATGCCTAGAATCTCGTGTGTTCCTCACACATTGGCACCCTTCTCGTTTCACAGACAAGGAACTGAGGTGCAGGAAGCTTAACTGAATTGCCACGGTCACGGCCAACAGGGAGAGAGCTGGGATTCAAACCCAGGCAGTCCAACCCAGAACCAGGCTCTTAGCTGTATTTGTCTACTCTGGGCCAAAGTCTTCCTTCATCCACTGGTGACTTGTTAATCTGTGAGCAGTACCATTTATTCATTCAGCAAATATTCTGAGAGGACCCACTGTGTGCCAGGCACTGTTCTAGGCACTGGGGACACAGTCATGGGTAAATAGACAAAGCCTTTGACCTCACAGAGCTTCTATTTTAATTAGGGGAAGAATAATGAAAACAGATAAATACAGAACATGTCAGATGGTGGCAATTGCAAACGATAAAAATGTAAGGGGGTAGGGAGTACTGGAGGGCACTGTTTTATCTACAATGCATAGATGGGCTGTGTAGTGTTCAGGGAAGACCTGGCGGATGAGGTAACATTTGAGGAAAGGCCTGAAGGAAGAGAAGGCATTGGCCTGATGAATATTTGGGTAAAGAACATCCATGCAGAGTGAAAACCCAACACAAAGGCCCTGAGGCAAGAGAGGGGAAGGAGGGAGAGCAAGGAGGTCAGTGTGGCTAGAAGAGAGCAAGGGTATGAGAAGAAGGGAAGGAAGCCGAGACGGAGCAGGAAGCCAGCTCAGGAGGACCCTTGAGGCCACGGTAAGGGCTTTGGATCTCAGCCTTGGTGAGACAGAAGCCATCACAGGGTTTAAGCCCAACGACACGATCTGACTTGCATTTAAAGTCACTTTGGGACAGGGTCAAATTCTGGATACATTCTTAGGGTAGATAGAACTCATTGGCTGATGGATAGAGTGTGGGGATTAGAGACGAGTCAAGAATGAACCAAAGTTTTTGGCCTGAGCCACTGGAAGGATGGAGTTGTCATTTAGGAGTTTTCGGGGTGGGGGAAGAATCAGGAGATGGGTTTAGACATGGGGAGTTCTGAGCTGTTATTAAAGGTCCAAATGTGGATGTCCAGTAGGCACCTGTATTTACAAGTCTGGAGTGAAGAGAGGTCTGGGCAGCCAGTTTCGTTTGGAAACTGTCATCATTTAGATGATTTTTTTAAATCAGGAAAGTGGGTTAGATCACCAAGGAAGAAGTACAGAAAGAGTAGAGACGAGGTCTAAGGACTGACCCAGAAGCACTCCTGCATTTAAAGTCTGGAGGAAAGGTGAAGAGCCAGCAAAGGAGACTGAGAAGGAGCAGGCAGTGAGCTAGTAGGGAAACCAGAAGAGAGAGAAATTCCAGAAGCTGACTAGAAAAAGTCTTTCAAGAACGGAGCGATCTACTGCACCAAATGCTGCTGATGGGCCAAGTCGCTTGAGAGCTGAGCATGGAAGTGACCATAAAAGCCACTGATGACCTTGGCAAGAACAAATGGGGTGGAGTGATGGAGGCAAAAGTCTAACTCGAGTGGGTTCAAGAGCAAATGGTAGGAGAAGAATCAGAGCTGGTGATCACAGACCTAACTGTCTAATATGATGGCCACCTGCCACAGGTGCCACACCTGAACACTTGAAATGTGGCTAGTACAAACTGAGATGTGCCGTAAGTGTAAAATAGACACTGGATTTCAATGACAATATGAAAAAACAATACAAAATAGCTCAAAAATTTTAATATTGATTATATGTTAAATAATTTGGACATACTGGGTTAAATAACATATTAACATTAATTTCACCTGTTTTTCACCTTTTTTATTGAGGTTACTAGAAAATTTAAAATCACCTACTGTGTTTCCCCGAAAATAAGACTGAGACGGACAATCAGCTCTAATGCATCTTTTGGAGCAAAAATTAATATAAGACCCTGTCTTATTTTACTATAAGACCGGGTATAATACAATAAATATAATATAATATAATATAATATAATATAATATAATATAATATAATATACCAGGTCTTATATTAATTTTTGCTCCAAAAGACACATTAGAGCTGATTGTCCAGCTAGGTCTTATTTTCGGGGAAACAGGGTATGTGGCGTGTATTATATTTCTATCGGCCAGCGCTGGTAGAGATCATTCTTTTGAGAAGTTTTGCTGTAAAAGCCAAGAACTGGAAGCCCCTGAGCAGAAGTATCTATGTCAGTGATCACTCAATGTTTTCTATTCATGAACCATTTCACCTAGGCCAGATATTTCCCCAGATCACCAACCCTATGCACGACTCTTACTAGAATCTGGGAACTTTCTAGGTGGATCCAAATGTTCTATATTTTGATTTAGGAAACGGTTACGCTCGTGTAGTTAGATGTAAAAACTCATTGATCTCATAAGATCTGTACATTTTACTGGAAGTAAATTAAGTCTAAAAAAAATGACAAGTCTGGATGATGGTGAAGTCTGTTCTGATTAAAAATACAAGAATCGCATCACTTTACAGATGATGGGGACTCAAGAAACAAGCAGTGCCACCCCCATCATTTTCCAGCTGAGGACACGCAGTGCCTCCTCCCGGCACCAGAACAGAACCGTACAGCCAACTCGGTTCTTCACGGGTTTAGACCACCTGCTCTCCCTGGGAGCCCCCAGTTTATCCTCCAAGAAAGAATGTAAAGCGTGGGAAAGTCTCAGCAGGGGGCCGCCGGCGGCTCTGCCGAGGAGACAATACCAACAATGGGGAAACAAAAGCCCCCTCCGGAGGAGAAGGCTGGCTATTGAGGGCCGGCAGTCCACTTCAACCAAGAAAGGCGGGCAGGCCGAGGACCTGCCAAGGAAGGAGAACAAAGGAGGAGACTGCTGAATAGGGCCAGCCTGGAGCCCCTCTTTCCCCCAGACCCACCTGCTCATCTCTTTCCTCTGCCTGTCCCGACAAAAGCAAACACTGAGGGCTCTCTCAACTTCCAATTAGTTTTTCAAATGAAATAATAGCCACCGGGACCCGTAGCTACTTGTGGTTTTCGAGGTGAATGCAATTATAAAGGCAGAAACCATGATGGCAACGATTCCGGTGCTTTATCACCATTAATGATGACGCTAATGGCGTCTTAAAAGACTTAACCCCTCTCAGTAGAGGTTCTGGGAGCTTCATTCCCGTGGGGTTCCTACTTAAGACCAACTGCTATTTTTTTCCCCCTAAAGAAATGCTCTAATCAATGGGGGACTCATCACTTTTAATGATAACAGCTGATGTTTGTATTAACATAAAGTTCACAAAGCGGTTTCCCACGCATTACTTTATTTGCTCCCTACCGCAGCCCTCTGGAGAAAGGGAGAGCAGAGCGCCAGCCTCACAGACAGGTGAGAGGTCAGGTGACTCAGCCAGGAGGGGGCAAAGCCGGGGACTGATTCCTGATTCCAGGGCAGCGCTCTTGTGTGGTTTCAAGACTCCAGGCCCCTCAGGAAATGTGAGCTGGGGAAATCAAGTGAATCTAAGAGGACAAATTGGGGCAGCAGGTTAGCTCAGTTGGTCAGAGCGTGGTGCTCTCAACAACAAGGTTGCCGAATTCACTGTGAGCTATGCCCTCTACAACTAGATTGAAACAACTACTTGACTTGGAGCTGATGGGTCCTGGAAAAACACACTTAAAATACATAAAAGTTAAAAAAAGAGAGAGAACAAACAGACAAATGTGGACCTGGTACAAACTGTTTACTGGGCTCCTGATAACAACACACAGAAAATAACGACGATAATATCTACACTAATCAGAGCAACCAGAGTCAACGATAAGTGCCAGGCACTGTGGTTTGGGTGTGACCTCATTTAATCCTGAAAATGGATTCAGGATACCTCAGAGGTATCATCCCTGTTTTTACTGATGGGAAACGGAGGCCCAGAGAGGTAAAGAAAGGTGCCTAAGGACACACAGTGAATCAGGGCATTCAGAGCAGGTCAATTGGACTTTAAACTGCTGTGCTTCCTACTCCTTCAAGAAGGTCCTGCACTACTGTGGTGTCAAAGAAAAACCAGAGATGCTCAAAAGTTAAAGTGGTTAAAACTGATTTTATTCTGGACTATGGCAACAGGGGAAAAGAGACCTCAGTACAGAACTGGGCTCGATTCCAAAATACAGCATAGGCAAGTGGGACCTTATAGCCAAGAAGCAGGGTGGGAATCAGTGAATGGAAAATTACTATAATAAGAAACATCAGGAGTAAGGGGGATTCTGGCTAAACCGACCTAACAGGATTCTTGCTGAAAACAGGCCAGGGTGATCAGACATCACCTGAAGAATGGTAGAGGGTGAGAAACCGTATCAGATATCAAGGTGATCAGATACCAAGGGTGGGGGTTCTGGTTAAACTGACTTCGCAGGGTTCTTGCTAAAGCTAGATTTTACAAGGAAGTTCACAGATGGGCCTACAGGCTTCGTTCAGGAGCCTGACTCAAGTTTGATCAAGCAAAGAATCTTTGTCAGTAGCGAATACTTTGAGCAACGAATCCAGGGGATTTCATAAGTTATGAGTCAGACTTGCTGTTGGCTCCAGCCTTCCCAGACCCACTATTAGGTTCCACGCAAGCAGATTCTCCCCTGCAGACTTGCTCTGGAGCTAAGAGCTGAGAGCCCTTCAAGAAGCTCTACCCGGTGGGAGGGCCAGACAGAGAGCACGTGAGGTGTTTCTACCTCCGCTATGTCCCAGCATAAATTTCAAGTTCCCTAAAATTTGTCATTGGTCCTAAAATAAAATCTATTCCCTTTGCCACAGAGCTATTTGTTCAGGTTTCCGAGGATACTCTCCTCCTTGCTAACTATAGCCTATTGCACTGGCCTACTTTCAGCTCAAATATGCCAAGATCTTGCCTCAGAGCCTTTGCCTATGTTGCTCTGCCCGAAATGCTCTTCCCCAGCTCTGCGAAGGCTCGTTTTTGTCCTTCAGGTGTCAGCTTAGCCTTCCCAACACCCGAGATAAAAATTGCTTCCTTTGAAGCCCTTCTCACATTTGTAATCTCTCTGGTCCCTTTGCCCTGTCCCCTCCAGGTTGTAAATGGACCCAGGGCAGGAAATGTATGTCTTGGTCACTGTTGTAGCTCTAGACACAGCACAGAGCCTGGCACGTAACAAATGTCTTGCTGTTGCTTTATTCTCCAGTTCCCTCTGGGTCTGCAGGCCAGCCCTGAACCAGCCTTGGTGTACCCCAGCCTTGCCAGCCCTTTCTCCAGGAAGCTATTTTCTGGCCTCCTTTCCTCTAGGCACTATACTTGTATTCTCAGGCCCTAGTTCCCCAGCTCTACACCACTGCCCATCCGGCCTCATCCGGTCTGCTTTCCACAAGTGTACAGGTCTGCTTACAGGTGTGAAAGACCCAGCAGGGTGGGCTCCTCATGCTCTCATCCCTTCCCCACTCCTCTGAGCTGCTGAGGTCCCAGCATACCTAAGGGGAGACAAGGAGCCACCCAACAGCAATGGGGGACCAATATCACCCTTTCCTCTCAGGGTGGAATAAACTAACAGTTGAAAAAAAGCAAGGCTCCCGTCCTAGATGTCCACAGGAGCCAGGCAGGTATCAACCGAGCGAAGTCGGCAGGTGAACAGTACGTGTGATACGTAGAACTGACACCTGTGAGGGGTGGGGCTATGGCACACAAGTGCAGGCCCCATCCAAAGGGAGCACCTGCAGTTCAGCTCCAGCTGATTGTTCCCAGGCAGGAAGCAGGCCCCACGCTGCCAACTCTGATTTTTTCAAGAGAATCCAAAACCCCAAACCTAGAGTATTGTATGAGCTTTCTCAAGTTGTAAATGTTAGCAACCAATTCAACTTAAAAAAACACTATAAATCAAATAAAATGTATCCATGGGCCACCAGTTTGCAACTTCTGGAAAAGGTGAGGCCCCTTTCCCATTTTAGAGGCACCTCTGTAACTGCCCAGGTCGCCCTCTTGCCTGCACAATCCCACTCAGAAGTAGCGCAGAGTTCCAGAATCTCCTTTTCCTTTTCCTCCAAATCCCAATTTTCACTGCAGTGAAATCCAGCTAAATGGGAAAGGCATCTGAACAAAATTTCTACTCCCCCAAATTCAATACTGTTAAGATTACCCGCATTTTAGGTTGTCTAAATGTATTTGTTAGGTTTCGATTAATAGGAGGACGGGCCATGAGCCAAAGAACATGACTCTGGGCCAGTTAGGAAAGATGCCAAGCACTGAGACGAGCCTTTGGATGCATGAAACTCCTTCAGTCAGATGAGCTGGGTACTGTTATTATCTCTCTTTTTACAGAAGAAAAAAAGGAGGCTCGCAGGAGTGAAGCCACTCGCCTACAATCCCTCATCCTAGTAAGTGAGAACCACAAGTTGGCCTGCCACTGACGTCTACGTACGGACCCACACTATTCGGTATTACTCCTCTGAGGCATTAGATAACCTCCCTGTGACGGTGGTCCTGGGCACAACTACAAAAGGCGCATTCTTGAGATGTGTGTGATCCTGAGAGCCTGAGACGACCCACGTGGTTAGCCTTCTTTTAAGACAATCCCTTCCCTTACCCACCGCATACAGAGACCAAACTTTCCAGGCAAAAGCACAGGCTTCAGATACTAACTGGGCTCCTATGCAGACAGCTGGGGAAGAAGAAAGGACACTGGCTTTTCTAGGCAATGCTCATGTCTGGTAAGAATGAGGTGGGAAAGACCAATGAGAAACACCCGGGCCATTGTGTCAACAGTACTTCCCAGCTAAGTCCTTGTGTATGTAGGGGTCCCATCAGTCCAAAAGTGCGAGAATAAACTCTCAGTCAAGCCTTTGTTCGTGTTATCCTCTTTATTCCCAAACAGATTCATTACAGACTTCAACTTGTCAAAGGCAACATCTGGGTAAGTTACAAATATTCACAGTGTCCTGCTAGGGCACCATGCCAAAGAAACAGAGTATCTGGGTTCGCAGGTGTCAGCTCTGCGTTGGGGCGACAGAAAAACAAGCGAAAGTATAACCACAATTTCAACTTTCTTTTTAAATAAAGGTTTTTTTTCTCATTCCTCTTTTCAAACTGTGAATTGTTCTTGACATTCATTTCAGGTTTCAGAATTTCCTTCCTTTTTCTGGAACTAATGTGCTGTTCTGAAAGAAAATGGAGACAAATACAAAATTACTGAAGGTTTCAAATTCACTGTTACAGTTCCTAACTGGTGACAACAGAGAGACCAAGGTCCCATTAGTAAGGGAATAATTGTTTTTCTATTCTATTTATTTATGCCCCATCTCATTTCAGAAAAGAAGGTAAGACAGCTAGTTCAAACTAAAGCTGACGACAACTTAAATAAAAACAATGAAACAAACCTGACGATAACTAAGAAAGTAGTGTGTAAAAATCTGAGGAGATCAGGTAATTCCAGGCACACCTCTCACAGTGCAAGGCCAAAAAGATAGTGTAAATTTCGACTAGATGAACAGAGAGGATCCTCATCTTCAATTTCCCAGACTCCAGGTCCGCCAACCTTACCTAACTTGGAAGATAACACTGTGAGCGCTCAGTACAGAGACCTGCACCATATGCCTGCCATGAGGTTGTGTTCTTGCCAAAGGTCAGAATCGGTGTCTAATCCTAAGAAAGAATGATTCTCAAAACTGGGACCCAGCTCACAGAGAAATTCCAAGAGGGGATAAAAACACTCACTCTGTTTATTCCTTCTTTCCCCCAGACTGCCTTTCCCTAGACTCCAAGAAGTGATGGGGAAACACGACAATGGAAATGACAATCTAGACAGACTCTGTGCCACCAGGAGGGGGCCAGAAGCAGGTAAGTGATTCGGGCGGCTCTGGGAAGCAGAGGCAGGGTGCTGACACACACGCAGTCCTGAGTAGGCAGCTATATCCAGTGATGAGGGCTGATGTCATGACGCCATCTTCCAGAATGGCAGGCTCCAAACCAATTACTCAACAGTTCCAAGAGGCACGCACAGGCACAGAACTCATCCTGGGGGCCAGAGTGAGTACCCCTAATTCCCTGCCAACATTCCCAGGTTCCCAGGTACTTTAACATGTGTGTGTTCCAAAATGTTCACGCGGACAGGGCAGCACGAGTATGAAAGAACAGCTGGAAGGACAGTGGCGCACAAGCCTCTATCTTGGCTAAATTATGCCGGATCAAATGAACGCCTGTCCTCAGATCCAAAGCACTTAGCGACCAGGGACTTCCCTTTAAAATACAAGGTCCCAACCTCAGAAGTCCCAAGCATCCAAATGATCAGGTGACCTTCCTCTCTTTCAAGGGTATGATTAGGGGGTAGCAGGGTGGGGGCAGACTATTCAAAAATCAAGAAAAACAAAATCAATCCAGAGTTACTTTCAAGAATTAAAGAGCTCAATATTTAGCAGAAAGGACTAGTTCCGAAAGCAAATCTCAGACAGGACAAGTATAATACAGGACAAAACTAATGGAACCACCATGGTCGGGAGAGAGGGCACCCGGGGGCACTTTGTGGACTATGGAAACAGTCGTATCTTGACTCAGCTGCTGCTCATATGACTGTATAAGTCTGTCAAAATTCACAGAACTGTACTAAAAAAGGGGGAATTTTACTGTATACAGATTAAACCTGAAGAAAAACAGAACCAAAACAAATGTAGTTTCTTTCTGTGTTGAGGACTAGATGTTCCAGCCTCTGCTCACACATTAGTGAAAAGGCTCTACATTGTGCTGTTGTTGATTTCTCCTGTTTTCAGAGGATTTAAAATTAGATGGCACTGTTGTTCTGGCAGGGAAAGCCATCTCCACAGCAAGGGACGAGAGGGGATATGACTAGAAAATTCAAATGCCTCCCTCCTGTTTGTTGGTTTATCACAGGGGTCAGCACCAAATCCAGCCCACCACCTGTTTTTGTAAATAAAGTTTTATTGGAACACAGCCATGCTCATGTGTTCCCATAGTCACATTAGAGTGGCAGAGTTGAGTAGTTAGAACAGAGACCGTATGGCCTGCGAAGCCTAAAATACTATCTGGCTTTTTCCAGAAAATGTTTGCTGATCGCTGTCTAGAGGGGCTGATCACTGAAGGTGACTGGACACTCTCTCCTTCCCTTCCTTCACCTTGCTTCCGTCTCCATCCTTGCACTAGGATTAATACCTGAATGGAGAATGGGTGACATTTCACATGACATTTTAGTCACACAGGGAGCAGCCCTGAACCCATACCCTGCGCTCCAGGACCTGGGTTCTGATGCTGGCTTTGATCTGTGGCCAGAAGTCTCACCAAACCACACTGTTTGGCCCAACTAGAGGTTAGTGTTACAAATGTCCCAGAAACAGTGACAAGGTGTGCCAGGATTTGCCATGGGACCATAATGTAATGAATGTAGATGTCCTGAATGGGATCCCCTTTTAAGTCCAAGGTTGGATCTGACTTGTCCTCAACTCCGTTCTCCTATAAACAGAAAGGAGTTGCTGTCTAGAAAATACCCATGGGACAGAGGGAGGATGAAGTCACCCATTCAAAGCCAGGCCAAAGTTGCTCTGCTGCAGTTACCCATCAGCTGGGCTAACTCAGGGGGCTTTGGCTTTTGCCCTGGTGCAGTCACATCTGGTCCAGGAAGTGGGAAAATGGCCTCAGAATTCAGCTTTGGCTTAGGGAGGGGTGGGGAGGAACTAGATAAATAACTGACATGCAGGAGGCGGGCAAGATGGAAAAGGCGCCCTGCTTCTGGGACCAGTCCGCCCTTCATCTTTACCGTAATGTCCTATATTTTGCCAATCTACTGCTCTGCTCTGCAGCGATCCTGCCAAAGGAAAGAGGGGTTGAGAATCAAGAAAAGACAGTGAGAAGAGAAATAAGCTGAGGAAAGAAATGGCAAACACACAACCAGAGCTTCCGTTAGGGTCACTGATTTTCCCAGTGGCAGAGTTCGTTCTAGGTCTCACGTTAGACATTCTAGGCGGCAACACTGCGCGGGCTTTAACTTTCTGTACGGGATGTGTGACGGGGGGAAGAGGAGGTGAGAATCATGGTCTTTCCCCAGAAAATGTACACAATTTTCAGATTCCAGATTAGGAAGTCCTGCGAAGCAGAATCTACCGTGTTTCCCCTAAAATAAGACCTAGCCGGATGGACCATCAGCTCTAATGCATCTTTTGGAGCAAAAATTAATAGAAGACCCATTTTAATATAAGACTGGGTCTAATATAATGTAATGTAATATAATGTAATATAATATAACACCAGGTCTTATATTAATTTTTGCTCCAAAAGACGCATTAGAGCTGATGGTCCATCCGGCTAGGTCTTATTTTAGGGAAAACACGATAAATCAGGTGGTTTCCACACCCATTTCCCCTTGATTGTTTGTCTTGTGTGGGCAACTTCCAGAAAAGAAAGAACTCAGCAGAGCACAGCCTTTTGGCTCCCTGGGGCCTGGACTGGCTGCTCTGAGGGAATAGGGTTCCGCTTAGAAAAAACAGCTGAGTCCCTGGTGCTTTCTCAGATGCAATGCACAGTTGCCAAGTTAAGGCTGCTGGAGGGGCAGGAAAAGGAACCAACTGCCACTGCTAGTGCTAAGAGAAGCTCTGGTGGCATCTGGATTACTACAGGGACATCCAAGAGCACGGTGGGGCCAGGTCTCCATGGTGAGGAAGACAGAAAGCTCACGATGGAGACTTGAACAGGGCTGAGACGTGTGGCTCTCCCACCCGCTAATGAATGGTCTCTGAGAAAGCCTCTCTCTGATCTGACCCACTTAATTGGCAGCCACGTTGGAGGCCACACTACTGAGTTACATTCTTCCAGCAAAAGTCCTGGAGAGGAGACAGCAGGGCACATCTGAAAATGCTAACTTCCAAAGGTGAAAGCAGTTCTGACCTTTTCTTATTGACCTTTCTGTGACTGAAAATCACCCAAGTTCTAATAAAGTCAAGTCAATGAGAAACACCTATGCGACATTATATTTGCCTTTAATCCAGGCTCAAAAGTCAAGTTGCCATCATGTTGAGATATGACCAATGTGTAAACCTAAGATTGTCTGGTTCTTGGGGACGTGGTGTGGGCTACTGAGCAGTACTCCCTGCTGGGGACCCCTCTAAAACCTGTGGCAGTTTCTGGGGGGAAGAGCATGGACCTCATGCTCAGGAGGATAACTCTGGGTGCCGGTGGGGGTTACAGAGGAGTCACTGTCTGCGGCAGGGGAGGAGGGCAGAGCAGGATTCTCTGTGGCAGAGGAGCACATTTTTATACAGGCAGCACATTCACAACTGTCGTCTGCCACGTATTCTGATTAATCCATTTTAATTTTCACAAAGCAATTATTTTCTCCTCTTGTTCTAATGTGTCGGGGCATAAAGGGCTGTGATTTTAATACATTCAAATTGGACCACCAAGGCCCTTTTCTGATTTAAAAGGCTTCTGTATTGGGCTGGATTACTGTCACATTTGCCCGTGAGGGTATGAAACCATCTTGCCACATACCGTTGTTCAGAGAGTTGGGGGAGAAGAGCTGACAAAGTATTTCTATTCCCACTCTGGGACCGTGGCCCACGCCCAGCCTTACCTTTTGATTGCCTGCTGGGCCAGCATCCGATTGCCAGCCAGAAACGTCACACTGCCCAAGATGGCCAGGTACTTTAGGGTCTGGAACATGTTGAGTTGAGTCCAGTAGATATACATGAGCCCCAGCATAGCTGCAAACACAGGCGTTATGACAGCCAATTACATGAAACAGTGACAATGCACGGGAGCAAAGCACAGTTTGGAGCGGGAACTGCTAGATCCTAAAAAGGTCTGTGTGTCTAGACTAGCTTGTTTTTGTTTTTGTTTTTTTTCACAAAGCAATTATTTTCTCCTATGCAATTATTTTCTCCATAGCAATTATTTTATATTGGGGAATATTGGGGAACAGTGTGTTTCTCCAGGGTCCACCAGCCCCAAGTCATTGTCCTTCAGTCTAGTTGTGGAGGGCACAACTCATCTCCAAGTCCAGTCGCCGTTTTCAATCTTAGTTGTCGGGGGCGCAGCCCACCATCCTATGCAGGAATTGAACTGGCAACCTTGTTGAGAGCTCACTCTCTAACCAACTGAGCCATACAGACGCCCTTCCTGAAGCTCAGCGGCAGCTTGGTGTCTTCAATCTAGTTGTGGAGGGCGCAGCTCACTGGCCCGTGTGGGAATCAAGCTGGCCACCCTGTTGTTCAGAGCTCACGCTCTAACCAACTGAGCCATCTGGACGCCCTAGACTAGCTTGTTTTATTCCTTTTGTTGGATACTAGAAAAAGAGATAACTCAATATACTTGCCTCTCAGCCTTGGTACAAAGAAATCCAGAGGTAAAAATCAGACCTCAACTATTCTATCTTCCACGTTCTGGGCCTACAACTATTTTCTTTAATGTAGTGGGGCTTTTTTTGTTTTTTGTTTTTGTTTTTTAAGAGGGGCACAGCTCACAGTGGCCCATGCGGGAATTGAACCGGCCATGTTAGTGCTACCAGCACCACGTTCTAACCTACTGACCTAACCGGCCATCCCAGTAGTTTTTGTTTTTAAACATTACTGTCATATTGTATTTGGGACTCATTTTATTTTTCAAATTCTGAATGAAAGCACATAGGATTAAATAAATAATTTCTTTTTTATTAAAAAAATGTTACGAATAATTTGCCACTGTGACTCGGAAGGAAGTAAGGAGGACCGAGGAAGAAAGCTTAATGAAAAGGGCTCAGGCGTGGGTACTGAGAGCCCGAGGTTCTGGTCTCCAGTCAGGGAGAGGCTTTCTGGAAAGGCTCTGCCCTTCCAGCCACTTAATTTCTCTGAGCCTAAATTCTCTCACCTGTCAAACATGGATCATAATTCCTGCCCTGATCACCACCCCCATCAGGGTTGCGATGAGAATCAAATGAGAGAATGTGCACGAAAAGCACTCTGCCAAGAAAAGTCATGGCTCTAAACAAATTTATATTCAGGTTTTGTTCTCAGCCTGACTCAGGAGGGCTATCACTCAAATCCAGTAACTGGGCTGGAGAGAAAGGTCATCCTGTCAATTTTGCCCAGAAGGATGACGAATGAACTACAGCGGGGGTTCTTAACCATTTTTGAGGTCATGGACCACTGTGGGAATCGGATCCAAGTTATGGACTCTCTCTTTGCCCAGGAAAATACAGATACACACTTGCCTAGAATTTCAACGGATTCATCTGTGGACCCCTCCAGGAGCCACACACTCTAGACACAAGAGGGTGACTTCTGAAAGAGTCAAAGAAATTAGAAAAGAATTTTGAAGTCTTAGTGAAATGTAAGGCACCACGGACTGATCCAATAGTGTCGGAAGTCTCTGGAATGCTGACTTGTGAATGTACTGTCTTGTTACGTTTAGGTCCTAAACATAACAGGACAGCATGTCTGACTATGGAAGGGACGGTTCTCTATTACCGTCCAGACACAGCCGCCAACGTATGTGAAGATCGATACAGTGGGGAAAGATAACCTTTGGAAGCTGCACTAATGCTCTTCCATCCAGGAAGATGGTGCAATGTAAAGATACGATAAGTGAGTAATCTCTGGAAACGAACAGGGCTATTAAATGAGGGTAAATGGCGTGCCAACAGCGGCCTAGTACAATGAAACCCAATATAATGACAGCTGTTCTAAGCTGATGGCCCAAACAGGTTTATCATCATATTAACTGTCCTACAAGGCCAGGAGGAAGAGGGAAATGTTATACTATTAAGTCATTACAGTTAATAGGTTGTGGGTCTACTTAACAGGGCCTTGGCGTGGGCAGGCTAAATGTCAGAGGAGGTTAAGTGGAATTAGCAGCCTGGGGCGCTTACCCGCATGTCCCAGGTGAAAGATAATCGTGCTAGGAGCAAAAGTGAAGTTGGAGACATTGGCACCAATCCGAATCCACTAAACGACGGGGAGAAATAAATTAAAAAGACATTAGAACTTGAAAGGGAGGCAACACATGGCATGTCAATGCTAATCCAATGAAGAGCCCTAAGGGCTTAGAAGTTCAAGCATACTTGAAGGACAGGGAATTTTTCCAAGTGACAACTACCCTATTTAAGTCCTCGGGAAAAACTGTTCCCTTTTTTTCTTTAGAAAGGCATTCCTTCCAACACCTGCTCTCCAATGTGCTTGGGTAACTCAAACTTGGAACATCATTTTTAATGACAACACACTTTTCTATTTTGAAACAGGTGAACCCATGAAGCTGAAAGGTCAGAAATTGCATTTATGATGAAGTAACAGGCACCCTTGCAAGTTTCTCTAAGTATTGGTAAAATAAACCTCCCGGCAGCTGGTTGGATGAATGCTCTTGCTGTGGGTTCCATGCCTTTGGAAATTCTGGTCACTCAGATACGATAACAGATGCCCATACCCTAGGGTCTGGTTTCTGAAAGCTTGTGGCATGCTTTTCAGATTTAGATTCACCCATAATTCCTTTATTAAAATGAATGAATGAATTAGGAACACAGGCAACTTTCCAAAAGTAAGATCTAATGAATTTCCATACAGTTCTCAAAATCCTCTCAAGTTTGAGGATATGCATCTGTTTATAATTTTTTAAGAGACAAAGAAAAAAATGAGTTGATAAAAAAGTATTTCAAATCGTACTTTAAAGTATAAAAGGTAAAAATTTCCTTCCTCTGTACTCCATAAAAAGTCCTCTCCTTAGAGGTGACAGACACTAAAGGAGAACGTCTTTTTAAGGTTTTTACACAAAGGTGATCATACTAAATATACTATCCTACCCCTGGCCTTCTTCACTCAATAAGACATCTTGGTAATCTTGTCATTTCAGCACATAAATCTATCCATTCCTTTAATAAGCTGCCTATTATTCCATGGCGTGGATGTACCATAACTTATGTAGCACTTGCTTTAGAGGACTTGACGTTGTTCACGGTTTTATGCTGCGACAGGGCTGAGTGCAGGGCCTCTGTGCCCACGTTGCTGGCAGCAGTAGGTCTTGTGTTTTTCACACTTGACCTCATCTGAACGCTCGCAGAGCGTCCAGTCCATACACTTGCATCATTTTTAATGGCTATCAGGTCCTTTCTCATGCCCCTTGTTAACGGAGCGGTGATTCAGCTGCTCCCTCTTAGTGGGGAATTCTAGTTGTCCTACAAGTTTGTGACCACTGGTTCAGGTCACAGCTGCTGGACCCCTTTGGAGCTGTGCTGAGGCCAGAGCACAAAGCCTCCTTTGGAATGGCTACATCTGCTGAGTCTGGCGCCAGCCACACGCTGCCCATGCTAATTACAGCTACTCACCAGAGCAAAGAGCAGGAGCAGGGGCGAGAGGATCAGGGCGGTGAATGTATTGGACACCACGGTGGGGGGCCTCTTCTCAGGCTCCCGGAACAGGTGCTGCCAAAGGAAGTCACCAGGAATATTTAAGAACCTGCCCTTCCCAGCAGGGACTGCCATGTATACCGGGGACCAAAATGCCAATGACAGTCAAGAGAAACGACTCCCAGAGGCTAAAACCCCCTGGCAATGAGTGGCCCTATGGCCTTTTGCCTCTTCTCATGCTGATTTCTGATCCCCGAGGTCTCCTTCCAAAGACGCTACACCGGTGCCAGCTCACCACCTGGCCAGCCCTCTTTGTCCTGGAGAATGCAACCCATCAAGTGGAATTTGCCTAGTAGCAAAGAGGGTGCCCAGGTATACGGATGGCTTGGGTGACACATCCAAGGCAGGTCTCTGGATTTCATAATGCTTCTGGGTTTCCAGGGTGGCACTATTGCAGGTTGCTATCTGCACTTAAGTTAGCTAATTGGTGCTATCCTCACCCTCTTTTAAAATTTAACATAGTCTCACAGTATGGGACAGTTTTACCCATAACTCACTGCCCCCCACTTCCCCCCGCCTCCAGGAAGGAAGGAAGCCCTAAATAAACTTTCTCCCTTACTTGCTCTGCCTGATTTCCAGAACTGAACCAGAAAGCTGGGCAAGCATTTTGTTGCTATTTCTTTGTTTTTTTTTTCTGCTGAACAATTCTACATGACGATCTTTGGGAAGCTCATCTAGATGGTGTCACCTAGCAGAGCAGTGATGGACTGGGAGTTGGGAGATCTCTATTTGGGCCCAAACTGATATATATTGGCTGTGCGTCCAGGGGCAAGTTGCTTTAGCAACTCTGCCTTAGTTCTTGCTGGAAAATTGGGGGTGGGACAGCGATGACCGCCCTAATAGGCTTGTGAGGTTATTTTAAGGACCAAATGAAACAGGGTACTTGACTACACTTTGTAAGCTGTAACACATGCAAATGTAACATTTTTCACTTTCCTCCAAGGTATAAACTTGTGGCTGTCTCTCCTGCTCGCAATGTCCAGCCAACCCAGCTCCATGACGAGGAATGCCCCACATGTGACTTCTTTTCCTCAAATTTTCACCTCAGCTCCTCTTTGCTGACACTGCCATTAAACGATTTCTAACATCGTGGCAACTGCTGCCACCGACTCCACCCTACGAATCAGCCAACACCCTTCATCATCATGGTTTATCGCCTCTCCTATATAACCATTTTACATTCTTAATGTTCTATCAACATTAGGAGGAGTTACAAAACAGAATCCTACTGCTCCACCCTCTGGGCCCTCGTCCTTTTTTCAGTGGTGAAATTTGAGTAAGGAGTCTGCTTGGAACACTTTACAACATTAAGGCATCCGTAGGATTTCACGTGATTACAGTATGATCATCTCTCACGATCGCACAATAGTTCACTGAGTGGATCCTCCTCAGTTTGCTTAACCAGTGCTCAAACTGTTTGACAATGATTGTGCTTATTTTGTAAAGTGCTTTAGAAACTTTTCAAAGCCTTTCTTTCCTTATCCATGATCTATTTTAAGCCTCACCACAGTCCTGTGGGCTTGGCTAGACAGGGATGGCTAGTATCTGTGTGCAGGGAAGGTGAATCCCAGGAGAGAGAAAGGACTTGCCTTGGGGAGGAAAGCCCAGGTCTCCCACTTGAGTTTTCCACCTGTCGGCCCCATCAGCCCTGACTTATGCAGGAGCAGAGAGGAAGAATGCCCAACCCAGCTTTGCTGTAGCTGTCAAGCAGTGATCTCAGCGCTGAATCCCCTGGATGTTTAGGAAAAACAGACTCAGGCTCTGATACTATCTCCAATTATCTGCTTTCTGGGAGCTGGCCACTGGGCTCTTTGGGGCTGTTTTATTCAGCTGTAGGATAGGATTGATATTTGCTCTGCCTAATTCACAGGGTGGTAAGGACCAAACTTTAAAACATCATTTAAACAAGTTACAGCAGGAACCAGAGCCACCGTACAGGGGTCTGCTGCCCTCTCTCACTGCTGCCCCATTTCACAGTTCTCCTCGGGGTTTAGTGGAGAAGCCCCTTGAAATATACCTGAATTTCCTGTTTGGGGGTGAAAAGGTTCTTGGACAGGACAGTTGATGGAACATCTTCTTCAGGAAACTTGATGACCACATCAGCCTGAAAAAATAAGGACAGGTTTTTGTTTTTTTAAGGAGGGCGCAGCTCGCAGTGGCCCATATGGGGATCAAACCTGCAACCTTGGTGTTATTAGCATCACACTCTAACCAACTACCCACATAGGGGCAGTTTTTAAAGGCACAGGGGCAGAGAAGGGGGTGAGACTCATCAGCAGGATCGTACTCCCTGACTCACATCCAGGACTATCACTGAAAAAAGCTCCAAGCAGTCCAATCACTTCTGATCCATTAGTTGACAAATTCAGGCAGTAAAAATTTCAAGAACAAAATAAGTATTTGTTGAAAATGATTTTTAGAGCAAGAGTTACAATTCTCTACTGGTCTGGTAAGCCCCACAGAGCTGCTTAATACAAAAACCTCAGCGGGAACTCAGGCTGTTACAGCTGCAATCAGAAAATGCTCGGTGTCCCTGGGAAGTGTGATTTAGTCAACAGAAAAAAGGAAATGAAAATGTGCTCTCATACAAAAAGCAGCCCTAAGTCCAGGAGAAGAAAAGGAGCTTTGAATACAACACAAGAAATGCAGCTGCTCCTTTGTCTTCCAAAGGGGGCCAACCACCATTCAAGGCCTGCAATTTGGCCTCTGCTACCTTTCCAACCTCATTGCCTACTGTTCCTGACCAGCTTCAGGTGCTCCAGCAAAATGGATCCACTCACATCGCACGGAAAGCACCTCGAGCTTTTCTGTAGGCTGTTCCCCAGTGATCATCCCACAGCTCCACACACTATTCTGAAAAACCCTTGCAATTCTTCAGCCCCTAGCTCAAATGCTATGTCTTTTACGAAGTTTTCTCTCATCACACCAATCAAAAGTGAGCTACATACCGTGTTTCCCTGATAATAAGACCTAGCTGGACAATCAGTTCTAATGCGTCTTTTGGAGCAGAAATTAATGTAAGACCCGGTCGTATAGTATAGTATAGTATAGTATAGTATAGTATAGTATATAAGACCTGGTATTATATCAATTATATTATATTAATTATATTATTATCATATAAGACCCGGTCTTAGATTATAAGACCGGATCTTATATTAATTTTTGCTCCAAAAGATGCAATAGAGCTGAATGTACAGCTCTTATTTTCGGGGAAACACGGTAGGAGAAAAGTACTATGGAAACTAACATGCTATGAAATTGCTGGTTATTAGTTTATTAACATTTTGCATATTCTACAACTCACTGTCCCACACCATCCAGAAATGTTACTGGAATTCAAATCTTGCGCTCACCCCAATCCCACACCATATCTCAGAGACCAGGGCTTTAATCTCTTACACCTCTGTACCCCTCCCCCCCACAGTGTTTTGGTGTAACATCATAACCTCCTTCCACTGTACCGTTACACAAATTTGCTAGAACACACGAGGGCAAATGTATACTTCATTCATTTACTCGATCACTATTTATTCAGCACCTACTACGTGCCAAGCCATGTGCATACCCCTGAGACCACTAATGCGACAGCACACAGGCCCTCGCCTCAGTGTGTACTTACTGCCCTGTGGGTGGCACAGGCAAGGCTAGGCTAAAGAGCCCCGGCCCCTGCAAAGGAGCTGACTGTGGCTGACTGTGGCACAGCCACTCTGGCCTGGGTCAAGGAACATTTAGGCACATACCACATTCCAAAGAATCGGGTTCTTCAAAGTGGCATCTCCAATGATCAAGTAAAGAGTGTAGGTGCCGGACGCAGAGTCAAATTCGATCTTTCTCTCGGAAGTATCCAGTTCAAACTTGTACACGTTCTTGCTGTCAGGCTCAGCAACAAACACCACTTCTTGGCCAGTCTTCTGATTATGGAGTCGGACAAATGTCTGGATGGGACAATAACACAACCTTTCAGCTGATAATTTCAAAACTCCCTCTGGGCCCAATATTGAATCAATGAGGCAGCCGACTATTGGCTCTTCTGGCACAATGGGAGATCTGGGATGTGCCCGACCTGCCCGAGAGCAGGAGTGGCCATTCCACTCGGGTTGCTAGCTCAGAGAACAGAGAGAACCTTTTGCTACCATAAGAAATTTAACATAGGGATCCAGCCAATTCTCGACTACTTGGAGGCTGAATGCCCAGTTTGTGGATGATTTAAGCCCTTGCTGTTGCTGCAATTTCTTCTTCCTGCCAGCCTTTTGGCCACTTCGCTGCCCAATTAACTTCTTCACTAGAGGGTGAAAAGAAGGGAAATGAGGTGGAACTGTAAAAGGTCCATTTTCAATTTCCTAGTGCCTCCAGCTAAAGATTTAGTAGAGGAGGCTTGGGGATTGATAGCAAAGCAGCGTTCTAATCGAGCAGAGCAGCTTGGTGTCACCGAGAGAGCCCAGGCTCTAGAGACAGTTTTGGTTTCACTACTTATTAGCTGAGCAGAGCAGGTTATTTAACCTCCTTGTGCCTTGACTTCTTGATCTTTAAGATAAAAAGATTAACGTCTACATGTGGTGCCTCTGTGTGAAGATTCCCGATAATGTATGCAAAGCATTTAGTGCAGGACCTGGTATATGTTAGTCAACAAACAGTAGCTGATATTATTATTAATATGAAACCAATCTAATTATCTTATCCGCTCAATGGTATAAGCAACTAAGTCAATTGAAATTGGTAGTTACTACACAGTCATAGGGATGTAAAGTACAGCACGCGGAATATAATCAATAATATTGTAATAACTATGTATGGTGTCAGATGGATACTAGATTTATCAGGGTGATCACTTCGTAAGTTATATATATGTCTAATCACTATGTTATACATGTGAAGCTAATATAATATTGCATGCCAACTGTAATTGAAAAATAAAAAATAATTAAAAAACAACCTAAGGTTTCTATGCACATTAGAACCGCAGCAAAACATAATATCCACTTAGAGCTTCTCTTTCAAAATAAAGAATTCACGAAGGCAGGTAGATTGGTTCCATTTTACAGATCAGAAGGCATGTGGATTAAATGAGTCACATGGTCACACAGCTAGTACTGAATCCACAGAAAAAATACAAATCTCATTTGTTACTCTACACCTGGGCAACCAAGAACCACGATCCAAGTATTTAGGGACAAGGGCCCGGGGATGAGAAGCATCCCGACCATAGCAGTCAAGGCCACGAATGAGATTTGGAGCCCGGGTGCGTGATCTTCCTTTGGTCACAGCCAAGCATAGGCAGCAGCCTGCTCATCTGCAAAATGCCATCTCTACGTGGGAGGTCTCTAAGCCATAGTTTCCAAAACAGAATCCTGGAGGACACAAGTAGCCAGTGAAAGTTGCATTTCCTCTCTAACTCTCCCTGCCCTAACCTTAATCTCTCCAGTTTAGACTCATAATTTCTTTTCTTTGTAGTCTTTCTTCCTTTGGGCTGTATGGTTGGCGAATGGCCTTCTAAGTATGAGCTGGGACGTGCTAAGAGGCTGAAGGGCTTAAAGGTGGTTAGCCTTGGCCTTGACCAAGTGCACTGGCCCAGCTCCCTGGAATTTGGGGATGTAGGAGAAAGAGCATTGGAGAAGTGGTGGGAAGGTGGCCCTGGGCAGCTGCTCTGGGCCTGGGCACAAGTGCAGCACCTGAAGCAACAGGAAACAGGAAGCAAAAGGTTTCCAAGCAAATTCACTCGCCTTAGTGGTCTGCTCTGAAGCTGCCCCTTGCCATGGACAGAGTATGTTAGTTCTTGCTAAAGCATCACTACAAAACACCTAAACCGAGGCCAAGAGGGCCCACATTCTTTCCTGTCTTTAAGCATTCAAAGTATTCATCTGAATTTCCCTTTACAGTATAACCGGGGCGGGGCAGGGCTGTGAGCAGTTTTTTTCCATCAAGGGGGATGACAGAGGTGGAGGAGGTGACTGAGATGACAAGGGACCACACCAGGTTCTGGTGTGAAAATCTTTTTTTTTTTTTTTTTTAAAGATTTTATTGGGGAAGAGGAACAGGACTTTATTGGGGGAACAGTGTGTACTTCCTTTTTTCCAAGTCAAGTTGTTGTCCTTTCAATCTTAGTTGTGGAGGGTGCCGTTCAGCTTCAAGTTGTTGTCCTTTCAGTCTTAGTTGTGGAGGGCGCAGGTCAGCTCCAGGTCCAGTTGCCGTTGCTAGTTGCAGGGGGCACAGCCCACCATCCCTTGCGGGACTCGAACTGGCAACCTTGTGGTTGAGAGGACGCGCTCCAACCAACTGAGCCATCCGGGAGCTCAGCAGCAGCTCAGCTCAAGGTGCCTTGGTCAATCTTAGTTGCAGGGGGCGGAGCCCACCATCCTTTGCGGGACTCGAGGGATTGAACTGGCAACCTTGTGGCTGAGAGCCCACTGGCCCATGTGGGAATCGAACTGGCAGCCTTCGGAGTTAGGAGCGCAGAGCTCTAACCGCCTGAGCCACCGGGCAGGCCCTGGTGTGAAAATCTTTTAAATAATAATTATCAATACTCTATATATGGGGGGGGGGGAAGCCTACTGACACCATAATACGAAGTAGGCACAAGTTAAAAAGGGCTATTTTTCAGATTCCCACATACAGAAATTCTGCTTTGGCCAGAAGGAAAACATGCTTTGGGGCCCACTGCCTAGGTTTTCCTTTTTTTGAAATTATTTTAATATACATGTTATTTGTCACAAGGAAAAAAGTCCTCAATTAAGTGCTAATCTGCCTTAAATATATCTTCTCAATACCAGCTAATCTTTAAAAAAAAAAATGTATTCCAGGTTTAGGGTTACAACCACTGTGAGAGAGAGCAGAGTGTCCTGTGTGAGGGGGAAAATCAGGGTTCAGAGTGAAGATCTGAAAGCAGGAATTCACAATGTTCTGTAGTCAGTGTTAGACACACATAACAACTCTCATGTACATTAATGTTTCAGGCCAAGAGAACTGTCTGGGCTTTGTACTGACCTGGTGAGGGGTGAGTTCAGCACCAGTGTTCACATCTACCAGCTGGAAGAACAACGCAAAGTTCTGGTGGCTGTCTGCGATGAACGTGCCCTTGGCCTTGGCTGGGTAGGTCACCCTGAAAGAGACATTTATACAGTGAACCTGCAGAGAGGATCTGCAAATATCTAAGCACGGAGTGAAGAATACAAACTTCGTCTCACTGCTAAATCCTCCCTCTCCCGTAGTAACACTTTTCTGTTCTGGACAGATGCAGAGAATTAATTGTCTGTGGCCTGAGGGCAAACTGGACTGATGAAGCCAGGATTAAGAAAAGCACAGAATACATTTTTACCAGGGTCTGGGGAAAATCTTAGCGCAGATACTCCAGGCTCTCACTTCAAGGACTTAAGAATATCAACTCGACCAAGCCAGGCACCAGTGGGGTTCACGTGTCCCACTGCAGACAGGAGGACGGGAGAGCTGGGCTGGCAAAACCACAAGGAGAAATAACTAGAGGATTGATGTCCGCAGCATATGTGAGCAAGGTTGGGAGACAAGGGGGTAGGAGATGCAAAGGAAACAAGGGGACTTACAGTTTTTTTTCTTTTTTAATGCTGTATTTTTTTCCTGGACTCTTTCAATTTATTTTTCTGCCTGAAATTGGGTTTTAAAAAGTCATTTTCTCAAAAGGCAGACTTGATGAGAGAACTGTTCTTTTCACAGCTATTTCCTGGGATTTTAGGTTAAGATGGCCCAGGGGTAAACAAACTAAATGGTTATAGAGCTCATACTTGGATATATTTTATACTTAGGCTTTATATTTACTTATGAGTAACACCAACACTTCATCGATACAGAACAGTAAACTTTGCAAAGCACTCTCACAGACATTATTTCACTGGATTCCCAACAGTGCGCTCATCTCCAGTCACTATGAAAATATCCAAGCCAGGGGCAGAAGGGCCACCCTTTTCACAGGACTTAAAAGGAGTGAATGTTTCACTTCTAGGCTCTGGATAACATCCCGTCTTCAAATAGACCAAAGAGGGTTCATTTACTTTCTTTGGTATCTATAGCAACCCCAGTTGAGTAAAGTTGGGGTATGACGATATCCAGAAGTATAGGTGGGCCCCCAAAAATAAGAATTTGGGAGCCGGCTGACAAGTGGGCTTCATATAGTGTTCTGGCCCAACTCTGATCAATTGCTAATGGTTACTTAGAAGGTCGTGTTAAAAAAAAAAATTCTGAGGTCAGCAGGAAAACTGCTGTGACTGATCAGTGATGCCTTCCACGGCCTTGAGAAAGGGACTCGTAGCCTAATGCTAGGTCTGCTATCTCCGTTCTAAGGACCTATGAGGCTTCCAACTTTTTTCAGACCCACTGTGGGCCAAAAAGAATTGCCACGAGGCCGCTCAAAGCAAATTCAGGACTGTGAAGACAGAGAGATTACACCAGAATATAAATTACTACACTGCTTCCTCATTGAGAAAGTTTTGATAAGGTGCTTGGTGACATAGCTGACTGACCTGCAGGCAGTATTTATCTCACCTGGTAACACAGTTTGCTCAAGGACTGACCACTGGTATAGACAACCCCCGAATCTGCCTTGATGCTAAGCAGCATCCCCTCTGCCATGCCAGTGGAACTACAGCCTCTTTAATTCCGAGTGCAAGCTGGATCACTGCTGACACAGAAATGACACTGGTAGGGGCTCAGCTCAAGGCTGGCGGCCCCGGGCCCAGGAAGCATCATCCCACCTACCGGGTGGTTTTGGGTGCAATGCTCTGATCCTTGTCCACAGTAGAGAGATCGACATTTGTGATGCCAACTTCAGTGGAGATCTTAACTCTGAGCTAGAAACACACAAGAAAACCACCAAGGCAAGTGGTGGGTATGCCGGGAATTAATATGCACATCCAAATTTTTCTCTTAAAGGTTGAGTCAAGGCATGAAAACATCTAGGCCAGGAAGGAGTCTTCAATGATTTTAGTAAAACTGACCCAGCCAGGTCAGTTTTGTCACCTCTCCCCTCCCGAAAACTAAAAGTAACTCTGTATTTCTTATTCCTTCTTCGGTTTTGGTTGGATGGTACATATTTAAAAAGAAAAAAGAAAAAAAAAAGTGGATCTTTTCATGTATCCTTTAAAATAAATAAGTGGAAAAAATCCGTATGCAGTAACCTTCAAATAATTTAAATCCACAAGAACTAAATTCTAATGACAGCTAATGTTTTTTTTTGAGTGTTTACTATGTGAAAGACAGACTTTATAAAGACTATCTCATTTAATTCCCACTAGAACTCTGTAAGGCAGTACTATTTAGGATGAGGAAATGAAAGATTACAGAGATGAAGCCAGTGGCTCAAGTTTAGATAGCTAGTAAGTTCCGGAGCCAGGACTCCAGCTCAGACATTCTGACTCAGAGTCCACGTCTTTAGGCAGCTTGCTCTCCAGCTGCCCAGCGACACCTCCTTTGTGCCAAGCTGACTAAGTCTGCTCACGAAGACCTAAGAAGCTATGGCAGTCATCTGTACCGTTCACCAAGTACTTCTGGTTCTCCGTCTGAGGATGTGCTAGAACTGTACTTGCCTGCCCACCTGGAGTCAGGTGTGGCCAATGAAATGAGAGCAGACGTGAAGGATATCACTTCCAAGTGGAAGGAAGCTTTTAAGAGTCAGAGTGTGATTCTTTTTCCTTTGACACGGACACAGTCAATGTGCAGAGAGAGGCATGGGTCCTGAGTAAGGACAGACAACCTGAAGCACAGCCTCCAGGTGACACACTAAAGATACCCAGTGAGGGCAGAAAAGAAACTCGTTTTAAGCCACTGAGATTTGGAGTTTTTATAAGTATAAATCAGTCCAAACTTGACTCTTACAGTGTTTGAATTCCATACGTTCCTTATAAACATTTTCACAAAGAGGAGCTAGTCATTGCCAGTAAGCACATTTTAAAAAATTAGATTAAAATAAGTGTAAAATTCCCAAAGAGCAGAAAACATGCTACAAGTCTATTAATGGGAAATTTTTTACTTAAAATCTAAGTTTGAATGTGCAGATTATGCAAACCCAAGGCACTTTTTATGTGCAAACATCTGTGAGACTTGCAAATATTTGATAAGCTTGAAGGTAATATTTAAGGAAATCCTTGCTAAATCCACTGGTTTATAGTCTAAGTTAGGATCAAGGAATAGAGATAGAGGGCTGGGCAAATCACTGAAGGACAGCTTTGGCATTTTTCTAAAATGCACTATCAAGGTATGACAGCCTCAATTCAAGGGCAAAGAAGAAAAATTAAAAAGGGATAAAGATAGCTATCAAGTAATTTCTCTTAACAGCCTTCTCTTCTGTCTCCAAAATAACTATTTTGTGACAACAGCCTCAATTATCAGGTTGAATAGGGGTGTCCTGCTTTGCTTAAAAACAAAACAACTTGAATATACAAGATTTATAACCAGAAGCTGTAAGGATACGATTCTCTCTTATTTTTGAATACAAAAATAAGAATATTGGCAGAATTATATTTAGTACCATTGCTTGTCATTGAGTTTAGGCAACTGGCTGAATTATGGTGGTCGGGAGGGGGGAAGTCAGCCTTCAAGTTGAATAAACTCCCAAGGACAGAGCTGAGAGCCTCTCCTTTCGCTCTTTGGGCTCCCTGCTGAGCAAACAGCTTCACAGCTCATACAGGGCTTAGAACCAGAGCAAGCTTTGCTACATATAAAGCTCAACCCAGAGAGGCACTGACACCACTTCAATATGAAGAAAAACTCAAATGGAAGGTTCAAGCAAAGAAATAGCTAAAGAGCTTTGGTCAGGCTACTGACTTTTGGCAAGACACCCCACTGAGACGACTTTCCCTACACCCACTGGAGCACCTGGAACACCTACGTACAGGGAATATACAGAGATGGCAAGATGTACTTCCTGTCCTAAAGGGAAGCATATATGCAAAGTTAAATGATAAGAAACCAGGCTGCTGCTTTAAAGGAGGGATGTACAATGTGCTACAAAAGCACAAGGGGGTTGTGACCCAACTTGACCTGCGGGGATCCCTTGGTTGAGGAGTGGAAAATGTGTAGCCGGAAGGCTTAGGCAGTCCTCCAGTTTGGGGAGGGGTAGCAGTTTAGCAATATTCCATAATATAAGAAACATCTGTCTTCATAGTTCATTCTTCTGCAATCTTCATCAACATTAACCAGATAATTTTAATTTCCCTCTTTACTTCTGTAACTCATTCTCTTAAAGATTCATTTAATTTGTAAATGTGATCTGGAAATCATCGCCCCATCTAAATATCCAAACAGGAGGCTAGTTAAATAAATAATGGTACATGTGCACCATGAATTACTATGGAGCAATTAAAAAGAACAAAGTAGGTGTCTGCAGACAGATATGGAGACTTTCCCTCCTACTTTTGAATACACAGCCATGAATATTTAATATCACTGCCTGTCAACTGTGTGTGTGTGTGTGTGTGTGTGTGTGCGCGCGCGCGCTCAAGAAGTCCACCAAGTTGAATAGACCCCCAAGGGGAAATCTAGAAGCCTCTTTTTTGTGACAAAAGCAAAGGAAGCAAAGAATACAACTGCTTATAGACTGACCCCCTTTGTCTAAATAAGGCTATGCATACATTCATTGATATTATGCATCCTTCTTTTTTCTTAAAGTGCAGACAGTTAATTGTTAATGATGGATTCCCTCTGAGGAAAGGAACTGAATCGAAGGATGCAGAGAGAAGGCTTTTATATTTCATTACACATCTTTTTATATCTTGCATTTCTTTTTTAACTATAATTTTACTCCTATTTTTTTTCAAAATAGGTATTATCTGAGCAATGAGACTGTGTGCCATATACTTCCTTCTTTATAAATATTTTTGTATTAAAAAGTACCACCCAATAAATGATTTTCAAAATAATTACTTTCCATTTCAGCAGATGGATATATACAAACAGATGTTTTAAAGATTTATGTAAGGCTCCTCATTGTATCCTGATTATAGTGATAAGGAAGCCATCAACTTTCGGGTTTTTACTTAGAATCTTGACTATAAACTTGCAACAATAACATGGTCACAATAATAAGGCCTGCTAATCAAGATTCAATTGTGCGTTTGTTCTAAAAACACCATAAGCATTCCCAGACAATACAGACACATGGAATGACAAAAGGGCAAACTGCAGTGAACTCACGTCCTTTTGAGTTTGCTCTCAGCCCTAATTTTAAAGGGCCCCCTAAGCTGGGAAACACTATAGGGCTGTTCTTAAATAGGGAACAGTTTAAAACAAGTCCTTCTGCTCCGAAAATCTTACTACAAATGAGCCTCTGTAAACATTTAAAAGAAAAGCATTTTTATGCTACTCTTTTAAAGCAAATTGAGAAATAAAAATCATTGTAATTTTTTTCAAAACCCTGCTGTAAAGAGTTCCAAATAGGATCCCGTTGGTTAGCAGCATCTTCCTTTAAAAAAACACTGCAGGATTAGTTTTTATAGTAGAGAAGGGACTTGTTTAGCCACTTTAAATGCAGCTAAGCCTGTTTTACAGTGAATCGTGCTAGTCCTTTTTTGGCCTGTGCTGCATGCCACGTACACCTCAAAAAATGTTTTAACACCAGGAAATGCAGTCTTTCGGCTGAGTAATAACCCCTCTGTTTAGCTCATTACTGCCAAAAATGATGGTACATTAAGGGCAATTAATGCTAAAGACAGCTTCTAAAACCCATGCTTCCCCTGACAGCAAGTCCAATGTCAACGAGTGCTATTACAGGCCTTCCACATCAAACCACTGTGAATGCACTCTGACCAATGTCAAACATCTCTCAGGAGAGTAAACAGGGCCTGCTGACCCGCTCTGAAGTTCTAAGTGTGACTATTACTGAAATTACAAAGTGAAGTTGCATATGTGACAGAGGTCAGGGGACGCATGCACTGTGTAAGGCTCCTCAATGTATCCCGATTCTACAATTTGTGTAAACACGCACACATAAAGCTCTAATATAATGGAGAGAGGAGATTTTACAATGTTTACTCCCATCACTGGGAAGAAAAAGGACGGCAATGGCCTCAATGGGGGCTTATTACCATTGCACAAATAACAACTATTAAGTACAAAATAGCAGAAACGGCTAATTTTTCCAACAACCACAGAAACACTTGGACAAACACCAGATTTGATGTTTGCACAGAAAGCCAAGTTGTTACAGTAATCAAGACAGCATAGTACTGGTATAAAGATAAAAATACAAACAAATGAAAGAATTGCAAGTCTAGAAATTAACCCTTACATTTATGATCAACTGATTTTTGGCAAGGATGCCAAGACAATTCAATAGGGAAAGAACAGCCTTTTCAACAACTGGTGCTGGGACAACCAGCTATCCACACGCAAAAGAAGGATGCTAGATCCCTACCTCACACTGTATACAAAACTAACTCAAAATGGGTCAGAAACCTAAATCTAAGACCTAAAACTATAAGTTCCTTATAAGAAAACATAGGAGGAAATCTTCATACCCTTGGATTATGTAGTGGTTACTTAGATATAACAAAGCATAAGCAATGAAAGAAAAATAAAGAAATTGAACTTCATCAAAATTAAAACCCTTCGTGCTTCAAAAGAAAACAAGAAAGGGACAAAAAAGAACCTACGGACTGTGAGAAAATATTTGCAAATCATGTATCTCATATGGAACTTGTACCCAGATTATATAAAGAACTCTTATAACTCAAGAACATAAAAAAAACAAAAAATGTAATTAGAAAAGAATATAAGAGGTATACATATTGGGAAAAAATAAAAAGACCAAAAAATTTAATGGAAAAAGATCTAAATAGACATTCCCTCAAAGAAGATACACAAATGACCAGGTAGCACATGAAAAGATGCTCCGTATCATTAGCCATCAGGGGAATGCAAACAAAAATCACAGTGAGATACCACTTCATACTCAGGATGGGAAGAATGAAAAAGAAAGATAAGAATGAGTACTGGTAAGGCTGTAGAGAAATTGGAACCTTCATACATTGCTAGAGGGGATATAAAATGATGCAGCTTCTTTGAAAAACAGTTTGTCAGTTCTTCAAAAAGTTAAACATCGAGTTATCATATGACCCAGCAATTCCATACCTGAAAACATTGAAAACAGATGTTTAAACAAAAACGTGTACATGAATGTTCATAGCAGTATTATTTGTAATAGCCAAATAGTGGAAATTCCCCAACGCCCATCAACTGATGAATGACTAAAATGTGATGTATCCATACAATGGAATGTTATTCAGCCATAAAAAGGAACAAAGTACTGACACATGCTATAACATAAACCTTAAAAATAAGTAAAAAAGGCCAGACACAAAAGGCTACATATTGCATGATTCCATTTATATGAAACGTTCCAAACATTTCATATGGGCAAATGAAATGATCCCAGGCAAATTATGGAGACAAAAAGTAGATTAGTAGTTGCCAGAAATGGGAGAAGGATATATCCATATAGAATTAGGAGTATCTATTAGTAGACCTGAGGTTGCTTTTTGGGGTGATAAACACGTTCTGGAATAAAATAATAGTGATGGCTGCACAACTCTGTAAATATACTAAAACTGCTGACTTGTTTATTTTTAATGGGTAAATATTATGGTATGTGAATTATATACTCAATAAAGCTATTTTTAAAAAGTCAATCTACTTTGTGTAAGGTAAAAGGCTCAACCTTGGATGATGAATTACCATAGTTATAAGGGAATGTGAGAAAACATCTTTAGCCCATTC
Organism: Rhinolophus ferrumequinum; assembly: GCF_004115265.2. Taxonomy (NCBI): domain Eukaryota; kingdom Metazoa; phylum Chordata; class Mammalia; order Chiroptera; family Rhinolophidae; genus Rhinolophus; species Rhinolophus ferrumequinum. The sequence goes on from NC_046306.1 coordinate 18,703,534, forward strand.
CATCCTTTTTTTCTTCTTAGTGGTCTGAGATGGAAACTAAGCACTGAAAAATAAATTTGGTCTCCACCTACAGAGAGTTCCCAACCTAATGAAAGAGCAATACATAAGCCAACAATGGTAATATAACGCAATAAAAACAATTATAGACAGGTGTAAAATACTATGGCAAAAAAATAAACTTTAAGTAGACTGAAGCCCTAAATATAAGGCAAAAAAACCCTTAAAAACTGTTAGAAGAAGATATTGGAGACTGGAGCAGCATAGGATGTTTAAAAGAAGACACAAAAAGCACAAATAATCTAGGAAAAAAGACTTGGAAATTAGGCTTCATTGAAATTAACTTTTATGCATCAAAGATGCCATAACGCAACACTGGGGGAAGATACTTGATGCTTATAACTAAGGATTAGTATCCAGAATATGTGTAGCTCCTAAAATATCGATATCAATAATAAAAACACCAATAAAAGAAAAACAGACAAAAGATATATGACAATTCACAGAAGAGGAAATTTAAATGGCCAATAAACACAAGAAAAGATGCTCAATCTCACTAGTAACCACGGAAAAACATTAAAACAAGATACCATTTCATATCCATCAGATTATTAAAAACTAGTAATACCAAATATTGGTGAAATTATGAAGAAAAGAGCAATTTGGCAATACCTAATAGAGCTGGAAGATGAGCACACCCTAGGATCCCACACCTTCACTCTAGATAAACAAAACACACATAAGGAAATGTACTAAAATGTTCACAGCAGCAATGTTTATAATCGTGAAAATCTACATGTCCAACAATAGGAAAATAAATTAATAAAATTGGATTTATTCGTAAAAGATAATTGCCTTTATAATTATCCATATGTATGCATATAGCTCTAGTTCTGCATGTATAAATATGGCTAATTGTCAAAAAATTAATTTGAGTGAAAACAAGCAAATTGCAAAAGGATACATACAGTATGATGTAATATATAAATTTTGAGAAGATGCAAATCAATGCAATATATTGTTTAAAAATCCATACTATATGTATAGCAGAAATATAAAACTGGCATTGGAACAATAAACCCCAAATCTGGAGAAAGAAAGAAAAAGTGTTCAAGGACTACAGAAAGCTTAAATTCAATCCATAGGGGTTTTACTTCTTACCCCCAAAAAGCAAATACAGCAAAACATTAGGGTTTGAAGGAGATGAGTGACCAGTAGGTTTACGAGGATTCATTATATTATTCTCTGTTCTTTTCTATATATTTGAAATAGTCCATACTAAAAAAATAAAGTTCTATGGAAGCACAGATGTAGGGGCAACACTTGAACAAGACCTTATGGATTAGTACTTCGACATATGAGCAAGTGAGAGGAGGAGCATTTGGTGGAGGAAACGAGAGGAGAAGTCCAAAGGCACGCACAGGAAAAGAACATTTGGGGGCCGGGGGCTGGCCTGGTGGCTCAGGTGGTTGGAGCACTGTGCTCTTAACACCGAGGTCGCCGGTTCGATTCCCACATGGGCCAGTGAGCTGTGCCCTCTACAGCTAAGACTGTGAACAACAGCTCTCCCAGGAGCTGGGCTGCTGAGTGCTGCCGTGGGCTACCATGTGCTGCCATGAGTGGCCAGCAGTCATTATGACCAGCAGCCATTGTGAGCAGCTAGCAGCCGGCTGCCATGAGCTGCTGTGAGCAGCCGACTGGCAACTGACTGCCTCAGCCGGTGGGAGTGCAAGGCTCATAATACCAGCATGGGCCAGGGAGCTGTGTCCTACAATTAGACTGAGAAACAACAGCTTGAACTGGAGTGGGGAGGGGGGGTGGAGGCAGAAGAAAGGGGGGGAAAATAAAAAAAGAATGAGCACCAGCATTCAGTCAAGAGCAGTTAGAGCTAAGGAGATGGGGATGCACCCACAACGAAGCATGTGTTTGTGCCTTGGGGAGGACCGTAGGGAACCAAAGAAATGTTTAAGCAGAGGAATAATGTGATTTTACCATTCTAGTGGCACTTATAGAAAATGAAAATAAAAGGGGCAGAGATTGAAGACAGTGAAACTAGTTAGAAACTACCTTATTAATCTAAAGAACATAGGGCTCTACCTGAGTAGGGACACTGAGACTGAAGAACGAAGGGCTCATGTGAAAGACATTCAAAGGACTTGGGGACTGACCAGAAGTCAGACATGGAAAGGAAGAGGTTAAGAATGATTGTGACACATGGTTAAGGCACTTAAACTGGGTATGTTGTTACCAAGATTGTAAACGTAGAAGGAAGAAGAGGTTTCTGGCGGAAAAAAAAAAGTTTGCCTTTTAAATGTGTTCAGTTGCAAATAAGGACCCCTCAGGAAGGAAACTAAAATCAAAAGAATCTAGATTTTAAAGGTACACACAATAGTTCCTACCCACATTTTGTGTTAGGGAATGTACTAGGATCAGATGTCTCATGCCCAAAACGGTCAGCCATAAGGTAGAGAAAAGGCAGAAACTAGAATGGCAGAACATTATCTTCCTTTCTGCCCAACTTTAAATATAAGTGTGTAATCTACCTATGTTAAGTAATGTCCCACTTTTGAAAAAGTCACACTTTCCAGCTGCCTTGTCCTTTCATTAAAAAAAGTGAGTGTCCCAGGAGCCAACTTGAGGAGCTCTCCAAAGGCTAAATCTGCGATAGGATGAGCAACAAAGTAAATGATCGTAATGGATCATAACCTACAGGATAAAATGAATACCTGTGAGTCTAACGTGTAATAAATAATTGAATAAATGGAGGGGGGACAAAGGGACAGCTTTTTCTTACAGTAGAATTCCAATTAATGAATGTAGAAGGAATGAACAAAAGAGAAAATCATCTTTTAACAGATACCATATTAATAACTGTTGCAAGCAAGAGCATCAGGATACTTGCAGAGCCTCAAAAGTATTCCTCCACCAGACACTTAATTACAAAGCAGGGAAACAGCAACTTGCCAGTGGAGAAACCTAGCAGACACCGCCTTAACCCAGTGACCAAGGTTAACACCACCAGCACGGAGACGTACCAACATCATATACTTCCCAACAGGATGCACTGACAAGGGCCGAGCGTCGCTTTTGGAGGATTTTTGCAAAACATGCATGACATGAGGAAACTTCAGACAAACCCAAAGTTGAGGGGGAACATTCTACAAAGGACTGGCCAGTATCCTTCAAAAGTGTTGAGGTCATGAAAGAGAAACTATCCTCAATTGGAGGAGGCTAAAGGGACATGCCAGCTAAAGGACTATGTGTCCTAGGTTGAATCCTGGGCCAGAAAAGGGACATTAGTAGGATAACTAGTGGAATTTGAATTAAAGTCTACGTATGGGCTAGTTAGAAATACTGTATCAGTATTAATTTCCTGGTATTGATAAATAGATTTATTACATAAGATGTTAACACTAGGGGAAGCTAGGTAAAGCGTATATGGGATTTCTTCAGACTATTGTTGCAACTTAAGATAGAAATGATTTCAAAATGAAAACATTTGATTAAAAAAAAGGAGTAGAAAATGACATTTGATAGTGAAGAAAAGAGTTCTCAAAAACAGCATATATTTAATTATTCAGGAAACGTACAGTACTCCTCCAAGTTCTCCTGACCCAACAGTGTGCATGACAATGTTGTCAAGTAGACAGATGGAGCAAAGACACAGAGGCAGAAACACTGAGAAATGACAGCTGAAAAAAGAAAGTAATGCTGTAAAAAGGCCGGCTATTGGAGCTGCACACAGCTCTGCAGCCTTAGGCTACTAGCTCTCTGTTCACCAGGGAACCCTAACTAAACGTATAGTGCAGGGATCCACCCAAGCACAGGCTGGATGACTGTGGACAAGCTCCTCTACCCCTCTGAGCCTCATCTATGAGATGAAGTGACTCCACCTATCTCTTAGAGATGTTGTAAAAACAAAATAATGTACGCAGAAGCACACAGACTTGTGCTTCTCATGTCATAGGCATTCACGAAAAGGTTCACACTCGTGATCCTAATTCAGAATAAGAAAAGGCTAAACTATACCCCATAGTTTAAGAAAGTAGGAAAAGGTGTAATTCACCTTAAATGTCTATCCAAAAAGATTAAAATGAAAGCCACAGTGCCTGAAAGGGTAAACTTCAATTAGCTGAGAAAACCACGCATGTGAAATACCTCATTCCCACAAAGCATCAGATAAAGGAGGCATAGCTTTCCATGCTTAAAACGACTTGCATCTTCAACACCACTAGCGTCAGTTAAACATCTGAAACACAGTTCATGACGAAAGAGTACCAATTTTCTTTTGTTCTTTACCCAGAGAGCCTAACTACAGCGCTGTCATTTGATGCTTTTCCTTGCCCACTTAGCATCAAGCACCTTTCTAAACCTATCAAGGCCCAGCACAGAAAACATTTTAAGACTATGTATGCCTCAGTGGAATTGTGGGTGATTTTTATCTTTTCTACTTCTTAGACTTTATGTAGAATAGTAATGCTAACTTACAATGGAAATGAGTAATTTATAAACTCGCTATGGTCAATTCTTGACTATGTCAAACAGCATATTTTGAACCTATCTCTCTTTTAACATATTCACATTAACTCGGTTGTAAAGTGAAGTCAAAACACCAGACAATTAATGCCATGTGATCTATGTGGTCATTTCCTTGGATATAGTAACATGGCAACAGGGATGACAAGAAAAGCACTTACCTCTACGTTATTTGCAATGTAACGGTTGTCACCCTCAACTTTGACAGAGAAGTCGTAATAACCACTGGAAAACTTTGCATTCATGAAGTTCAGTTCAAAAATATCCCTGTGAATAATGAGCAGGGTTAGCAAGCACTCATATGGGAAAGTCATGACTATAACAAACGGGCTGCAAAGGGAGACACTCCTTAAAACAGGCCAGGCATACACCTCTTCACTTTTGATGATAATGTGGGAAAAACTTCAAAATCATCTAAAATGACTTCTTTCAAGGCTACAAGGTCTTCTTTTCCCTTTGTTTCCCCTCTCAGCCCCTAAAATCCCACCTCCCTGGGGTAGCCTCCCACAATTAAATGTGAATCAGGTGAGTCTACAGTATGATCTCGATTACGTTAAGAAAAAAAAGAAGTGAATTCTTAACTCGAACTACATCGTAAAATCCCCAATGTCTTTTACCACTCCACTGATCATTCCTAAAAATGATTTTGCTTTTTAATTTCACATATTGCCTATATATCTTTGACTGTTTAAGAAATACATTTTCTAAAACTCGAAGTTCCTGATCTTGTTAACTTACTAATTTATACATTTAACAATGTTTCACATAAAATTGACCTCTAATTTTTAAAGAATTTACAAAACAATAATTTGCAGCCATTAAAAATAAGACTGTACAAAAATCTGAAAATGGAACTACCCTATGATCCAGTAATTCCACTCCTAGGTATCTATCCGGAGAAATCCAAAACTCCAATTCAAAAATCTTTATGCACCCCTATGTTTATTGCAGCACTATACACAATAGCTAAGACATGGAAACAACCGAAATGCCCATTGGTAGATGACTGGATTAAGAAACTGTGGTACATTTATACAATGGAGTATTATGCAGCCATAAAGAAGAAAGAAATCTTACCATTTGCAACAACATGGATGGACCTAGAGAACATTATGTTAAGTGAAATAAGTCAGACAGAGAAAGATAAGTACCATATGATCTCACTTATATGCGGAATCTAAAGAAAAGAATAAGTGAATGAACTAATCAGAAACAGTTTTGGAGACAGAGAAGAAAAACTGAGGGTTGCTAGATGGGTGGGGGTGGGTGGGGGTAAAGGTGAAGGAGAGGGGATTAGAAAACAGTCAGTAACCACAAGATGGCCACGGGGTTTTGAAAATTAATCTGGGGAACGTAATTTAGTGGTTACCAGAGGGTAAGGGGGTTGGGGGGTGGGAGATGAGGGTAAGGGGGATCAAATATATGGTGATGGAAGGAGAACTGACTCTGGGTGGTGAACACACAATGTAATTTATAGATGATGTGATACAGAATTGTACACCTGAAATCTATGTAATTTTACTAACAATTGTCACCCCAATAAATTAAAAAAAAAAAAGACTGTAGAAGAATACTTAATCCTATGGGGAAAATGTTCACGACACATTGTTATAGCTAAAGCATAATCTTAATTCAACTTAAAAAATATAGCAAAACGTTAACAGCAGTTATCTCGTTGAGTGGTGGAATTATAGGTGTTTGTATTTTCTTTCTTGTGCTTTTCGGTGTTTTTCCTACAATAAACACGTATTATTCATACATCAAAAAAAACCCAATAAATATTAAATTTAAAACTGGCTACTTATATAACAATGACAAGACAGCGACAACGATAAGATTTTGATACCAGTAAGTCAAGTTTACCTAACCAAAGGGTAGGTAAATTTGGTTTTGTGATCCACATTAAGCTGGGTTATACTGGCTGCAAGCTAACTTTCCAAAAGAAGTATAATACATTGGCGCCTGATCAGAAGAAACTCAGGACTTACCCTACAAGGGTGAAAGGGGTCTTCTGGAGAACCGTGGCTCTGGAAGCAACAGATTTCGCATGTTCTAGTTTGACAGTGGCCTGAGTCAGAGGCTGGGACAGAATATTGGTGACCTGCAACTGGAGATAGATTTAAAAATTATCTGTAGCCACAAAGACTGAGGGAGTACAGAATTTTGTTCTAGGGTGCTTTATCCATAGGGAGTGAGCTCTGCAGGAGAAGCAACACCTCATTTTAGGAAATCTTCACTGACCTTTGGCTTATTGCCTATCAGAGATCAAAAATAGGAAAACAGACTGGGAATGGGATCGATGATAGAATGTTCCAGGTGGGGAGGATCTTCCAGATGATCTTGTCCAATGACCTTACTTTTCAGACAAGGAAACAAGAGCCCAGGGGAAGAGAATGACTGGCCCCAGACCACACAGTTATGTTTCCTTCTTTCTAATCCCTAATGGATAACTTCCATTCTACTGAAGTTATCTTAAAAAAAGAAAAATGTTAGCTAGAGAAATACTTCAAGAAGATATGGGTAATGGGAAAACTGAAGAAATGTGGATAACATTAATAACTGTCATTTGTTGAAAGTCAACTATTTACCAGATACCAGGCTAGGCCCTTTACATATACCTTCCCATCAATCGTTTGAGATAGATACTCCAGCCTACCTAGCTTCAAAGCCAACAATATTTTCTACTTTGCTCTCTCAGCACCCCGACTCAAGGTGAATTATGTTAATTATGTTTTTGCTCACCACAGTCTTTGCTGAGGAGATGTAGGTTGTAAGCAGGGGGAAGAGAGGCAATTTTGAAGTAGAGGGCACCTGCTCAGGAGAATATCTGCAAGGGCCACCAAAGTAGAAGAACTGATGGGACAGATGGAACTGTTCTAAGTGGAACCCCAAGGTTTAGACATAAAATGTTTAATTTCTTATGAAGGTCTTAATTTATCAGTGGTTTCCAAATAACAGCATCAAAAGCCTCATTTGAGATGAAATCTCTCAAACTGTGCCTTTGCTCTGTTCAAAAAGTTAACACAAAAGACAAGTCTATGCTTACTGCTGAGTGAGAGGGAGAGCTACCCTATGAAGAGGCAGAAAGATACACTGTTTACACTGTTAACACCAGAGAAGAAGAGACCTGGTATTTATTCTAACAACTATAAGCACCAAAATCACTTGGGAATTTAAAAAGCTGTCTTAATACGTATTTAGAAAGTTTTGGTACTGAAAAATGCATTTTAGAAGCAAGATTTCTCTATACATCTGGAGTTACAAACCCAGTAATGCAATTTTCTTGCACTTCATTTGTTGAAAGCCTATTTAAAATTCTCTAGGCGAAAAAAAAAAAAAATGCTGTTTTTGAGATTGTGAAGGGTTCTGTGACTAGTTCACCCGGTGGTCATGTCCCCATTTCTAGGCTACAGGAAATGAGCCTTGTTCTATACTCATGGGCGACAAATGGCTGTAGAGCAGTCTGTGATTTCTGAAAGCCCTACACTGAAAACGACAACCAGGGCGGCACACTGGGGCACAGAGGTCATACCCGCAGAATGGCCTGTTCATGCGTGTCGGAAGGTGAGCCCTCGGACACAACCACAACTGGCACGTGGTAGCGATTCTGGGAGAGCGCAGCGGCAGCAGAGGCCACGCTGAAAGCTTCTGAGAGTGAGTCCAAGTTCTTCTTGCTGAAGATCGCATTTGTGAGCTGGATGACCTGGTCCTGAAAGACAGGCAAACACAGCTGGAGATCGTCCCCACCTACCTGGCTCAAGTCATTCCTTCTGTTTCTAGGTGCTCAAACCGAAGGCCTTGTAGCCATTAATCCAAGTTAATAGAGGAGGTAAAAAGGAAACATTCTGCATTTAAGCTTAAAACTGGGATTTGTTTTTTCTTCCATCTTCCAGTACACACTGAAATTCATGCATTTATTTGTCAACCATTTATTTATTGAATGCTAACTATACAAACGCAAGGTACTTCTAGATAACTGAGATATGAAAGTATATTATAAAATACATATACCAGGAACCATTTGTTCAATATACATGCCAGGCACTGATACGTAGGTGCTTTATGTATATTAATACAAATCTTGATAAAAACCCTGAGAAGACTGATATTATCCATGTTTTTCAAATGAAGAAACTGAGGCTAAAGAACATGAAGTAACTTCTACTAGTTACAATGGGGGGGGGAACCAGACCAAAATTCACACATAAGTCTGTCTCCAAAGTACTTCCACAATAAAATGGGTTCTTTCCAGATTCTCTTCCCCCTCCCAGTTAAGCTACCTTCCCTCCCAGCCCACGTCTAAGCAAGTCTGTATTTACAGGACAAAACCTTAGAGCCAAAATGTACATTAGAAAGAAACTAAAGTAACTCTCCATTAAGAACTAATGGGCTGCTTAAAGGAGAAAACAGAAAGCAATTTTTTTAAAAAAGTAGAACCGAAAAGGCAATATTAAAATTCTGGAGGTTGTTTGCTTAGGAGGAAACATTTTCCACTCCAATCAGTTTTGTTTTTTAAAATCTACCATCTAACAAAAAAGCTCCCTTGTTCCCGACAGTGTTATTCACAGTCGACATGAAATAATTTTCTTTAATTGTACCAATTACATTTTTCCATCACTAGGCTGTTGACACCAGAATGGTTATGTCAAAAGCAGTGGACAGCAAAATTACTCCTGCCAAATACCTGTTTAGTACAAGTTTGGGAATAAAGTAAGAAAAAGTTTAAGTTGTATATGAAGAATATGGCCAATTTATCCACTGTACTGTGTATAAAAGAGTCCCTAAATGACTTGTATCCTGAGACCCACATTCCTGCACTTTAATCCAAAACAGAAGTTAAAAGAGTGTCTCTGTAGACCTCCTACCCTTAGGCTGAAGGAAAAGACTATATTAGCATGTCAATACATGAAAAAATTATTAGATCATATCCTCTGTAGAAATATGAAATTCATTCAAATTATCCAGACAGATAATTATTTAAGCTTTACTTGAAGAAACTCGGCACAGAACTCATAATGTAGAAAAGAAATGAAAGTTCTAATTGGAACCCAAGTCTCTCCTCTTAAAATCAAAACAACAGGGGCTTGTATTTTAAGTCCTTTAGATTAAGGGTTGGTAACCTTCTCACAAACAAGGGGTACAAAGAGGGTCCTACTCAAAAGACTTCCCACACACATTCCAACTAAAGGTTCTTTCAGGTTAACAAGCTCCTCTTGAAAAAGAAAAAGGAAAAAAATTAACTCTTGGTGGATGTCTGGTAGACACACACGCCTCTCAGTGACCTATGTCAATCAGTAAAGATTAGCTAAGATTTAGCCCTTGCCGCGTTTGAGTGGGGAGGGAAGAGGACAGGCAAGTTTATAGGAGAGGGCACTTCTCGAGAGAAAGAGGATATGCACAGGCCACCAGAGTGGGAAGCATTCATGAGACAAGCAGTAAGGAGTATCAGAAAAGGGAGGAGACATAAGGGGAACGCACTTGGCCTTCTTGCCACTACCTCGTGACATGTTCGTACCCCATTTAAAGCAAGTGTAACAATTTGTTTATATGTCTATCCCACTGGCAACCAGTTCCTTGAGGACAAGCATTCCAGCTTTCTCTCTCTCATTCTCAATGCCTAACCCGAAGCACTAAGTGACTATACCCAAGGCTAACTAAGCAGCCTTCTCTGATAAAAGCTGTCCTTAGCAGATAAAGCCAACAACCCCTTTGGGAATCACGCCTGAGAATTATAAGACAGGCACCTCCTTAATGGATGGCTCAGTCCCCACGTGGTCCATGAGCTTGTAGGTGGCAGCCACAAATAACGCTGTTGTTTCCAGTCCTTCTTCAAACTGGAGGTACACACCTCCCAGTTCATCCAGGCGAGCCACAAGGTCCTATCACAAACAAAGTGGAAGCATGTTGGAGGTCAGGTGAAAACAGAAAGGAGATGCACAAACCACTGTCACCCACGTGCAGATGGTTTTGAGAAATCTCACTCTCAATCTGGAGAGCACCTCACTTAGCATTTCTCAAAAAAAGGTACTTAGGCAGAGAGAGTGTATCGTACAGGCATTTGAAGAGAAAGGTAACTTCTGCAGCGCTGCGAGTGCTCCTTCCCTGACCCCCTGTACGCAAGCCCAAGCCCAGGAGTCATGACACTGAAGGCAGCAGCTGCTCTGGGCAGAAGGCCAGTGGGCCAGGCTGCAGAGCGCCCAGGAAGCGGCGTGGCACAGATGGATTCCACAGCCATCCACTTGGATACAACCTCCAGAGCAGAGCATTTCTCTTTCTTACTCAATGACCTAAGGATGGAAAGAGTCATCCTGCTCTCCTGGGCAACAGGGTGAGGCAGCTAATGTGTCCGTGGGACATCCAGTGATGGCACTGTTAGGACTACCTGTCATCACTGGCTATGCCGTCCATGAGAGGAGACTGACGGGAAGGAGGTCCAGGGCAAAGGACAGGACGGAGTAATAATAAAACCCCAGTGACCACCTGCAGAGCACCTTATGTACTAGGCAGTTAGAACCTCACTTGTTCCTACAACCACCATGAAAGGAAATTGAGTCTCAGACGTTGAATCATTTGCCTGAGATTATTAAGTAGTAAGTGGCAGAAAAAAATGTTTAAATTTCAAGTTTTTTGGGCTCTGAAATCTGTAGACTATGAGACTGTACCTACCAAAGCCTGGAAAAATAGTTTGTTGCCTGACTGATGGTGTAACTACCCTGGCCTAACTACTACTCCTAACAGGACATACTACTGTGATACAAACAACCTAAGTGTGCCACAGATATGAAAAGAAATGGAACTGGCTGTAACAAATCATGCCTGTCTGTGGGCAAGGCTCTTCTAAAGGGTTTCAAAGACGGGAGCTGGGAAATTCCTTTGGCAAAATAAATTCCCACCTCAATCTCCTCCACAATGCTCCTCAGGTCAGCCTGCTGGGACAGGTGGGATGCTGTCTGCAGAGCCTGGATCGTGCTGGAAGGTAAAAAGTAGACCCTAATGAATGACAAGCCTCCTTTCATCTACTTGCCCCCGCCTGTATTGGGACACCTTCACAAATATCCCACTCTTACTCTTTCCAAGTATAAAACAGTCTCAACCTTTAAGGAGCTTATTTACAACCTCGTCGGGAAAGATGCGACAAAGACCATTACATTACGCAGGTCATTACTGTTAGAGAGACGGCAACCTGGGCAACAGGACTCTTAGGAAGTACTGTGGGCACAGAATAGGGAGGGAGCACAGGTACACCCCCCTCGGAAAATGGGTTTTGTTCCTAATGGCATCTCATATAGAATACTGAGACTAAATTAGGTTTGAAAGAGGTAAAACTCATAGGGAGAACAGGATTTCATTTGACTAATGTCTATTTGAAGTTGACTTGACTGCCTGTTCATTTTCTTACTCCAAGACCAAAGAAATATTGTAGAATCTACATATGTAGATTGCTGGGTAGAATTTGAAGCAACTTTCTGAAATCAGATTAATGCAATAGGAACAGGAAGTGTTCAGTAATCACGAGCTAAATGGCCAAGGCTGGTGCTACCATCATCCTGCTGCGAGAACTGAGTCATCTTCTTTCAGGCTAAATAAGATGAAAGGAATAAAAGATTTGGTTTCCAAACCAGAGTAGTCTCTCTTTTTTTTCCTACTTATTTCTGATTATAAAAGTACACATTTGGGGCCAGCCCGGTGGCTCAGGCGGTTGGAGCTCCATGCTCCTAACTCCGAAGGCTGCTGGTTCGATTCCCACATGGGCCAGTGGGCTCTCAAACACAAGGTGGTCAGCAATTCCTCGAAGTCCCTCAAGGGATGGGGGCTGTGCCCCTGCAACTAGAATAATGGCAACTGGACCGGGAGGGAGCTGCGCCCGCCACAACTAAGACTGAAAGGACAACAACTTGAAGCTGAAACTGGACGGGAAAAAAAAGGCCGGGAAGACACACTGTTCCCCAATAAAGGTCCGTTGCCCCCCCAAAACAATCGGGAAAAAAGAAAAAAAAAACGTAGTGTCAAAAAAGGAAAAAACAACATTCTAAGCAAGAAATTCCTATAACCCTATCCCTAAAAGGTAACCTACCCAATTTATTTTAACTTAATCTATAAATCTTTCCATTCTATTAATAATGACATAGTACTGCACTGCTTAGATGTACCATAATTTACTCAATCTCCAATTGATAGACATTAAGTGTTTACTACGGCATACAACGCTGTAACTGATTTTATATATATATATATATATATATATATATACTTTTTACATATATGTATTTTTTTGATTTATTGAAATTAAATCCCCAGAACAAATTATCTATTTGAAAGTGAACAATTCAGTGGCCTTTAGTATATTTCACAATGTGCAATTACTTCTATCTAGTTCCCAAATATTCCCATCAGTCCAAAATAAAACCCTATACCCATTAAAGCAGTTTTCTTCCCAATTCTCCCTTCCCGCGTCCCTAGCAAGCACCAATCTACATTCTGTGTCTACAGATTTACCTGTTCTGGGTATTTCATATAAATGGACTCATACAATATGTGACTGTTTGTGTCTAGCTTCTTTCACTTAGCATGTTTTCAAGGCTCATCCAGATTGAAGCAGTTATTAGTACTTCATTATTTTTCATGGCTAATTCATATATTTTTACCCACTTATGAGTGTATTTCTGTAAGATAAACTATTTAAGGTAGAATGTGGTAGGTATGTGCACATAAGATTTTTTATTAGATTCTATTCTCTTAATGCAAGTAACTTGGAAAATGTAAACAATGCTTTTCTGGGTGGAATGGAGAAAGCTGAGGACCCCTGGTGGTAGCACCAACGGCTGCTCAACCCCAGAATGGTTTCCTAATTCCCAAGAGAGGACTGGGCCTTTACATCAAACCGCCATTTAGTAAGTCAGTGTTGGGGAATGCAGAGTGAGAATCTGTCTGCTTTTATTGAGATCATAACAATTTGGATTCCCTCCATGGAAAACTGATTCCATTAAGATGACAAGTTGGAAAACAGAGGAGTCACAATCCACGGACAGAGAAGACCCAGAGTATTCAATGACTCCTATGGGATGCTTGTTGTTATAATGCACTTGAGAAAATGAACCCTGCATTTCCAAACAAGATAAAAATCCCACATCTGCCCATGATAAATGCTGAGCCCAGATAAGGCTGCTAGGATACCCTAGAAAGAACTTTTCAATTAAGATATCGTTTTTCTCTTGTTTTGGAACAAGTGTGTGTCATGTTGGTAACAACCTCAGAAGTTTCTAGAATGAAATTAATCCCCTTAGCGTTTGAAAAGTTTTGCCACCAGCTTTAATTCCTTATTCCCCAGCCAGCAATTTCTTTCCCTCTGGAGTACTATATTCAAACACTAAGAAAGCAGATCCTTTCTTGCTAAAATACAGCAGATGATTCAAAGAAATTGGATTATGAAGAGAACAAAATGGCACTTTTTCAGATGCTTCATTCAAACCTACAAATAATTTTTTCCCGTTCTAGACAAGTTTATGAACATTCATTTCCTAGAATCTGCCCACTTAAATGTACCAGGTCCACTTAGAAGAGTTCTAATTTCTATCACATTTCCTTAAGCGGGGCAAATTAGTAGTAATACATAAGGCGTCCTGCCAGTTTGATCTTCGCAATAATCCTGAGAGACAGATATCATTCTCTCTGTTTTACATATGAAAACACTGAAGGTGAGGGAGGTTAAACAGCCTGCCCATGATCAAAGGTATTAAGTAGAAGAGTCTGGATATGAACACAGTGCTATCTGATCCCAAGGGTGTTCTCTTTCTACCTGTAAACTTTCTACAAGAGAACAGAAACACAAAAGTATAGATAGTTTCAGCCTTTATTAACTCTTTGTTGGACACTTACCACGTGCCAGGCTTTAAGAGCTCTGCAAATAAAGATGTTTACAATCTAACATAGAAATAACTACAATACAACCAAGGAAGCAACCAGCTCTCTAAGAAATGGACCTAAGAAGGAAGTACGCTAGAAGAGAAGGAACTCCATTTGTGGCATGCCCACTTAAAGCCAGGCTCTGCACTGGGCTCTTCACATATATTATCTCACCTAATCTTGACATCTGTCCTAGGATGCAAGGATTATTGGTCTCATTTTAAATGAGGCTCAGAGAGGTTAGTAACTTGCCCAAAGTCACAAAGCAAGGAAGGAACTGAACTGGTGTTCAAACCCAAGCCTAACTGACTCCAACATGGAGGTACTTTCTTTGTACTTTTTCCTGTTCTGGAGTTTTGAGGAGGGAGATTTCCCTTTTTGCTCGGAGGGAAATGGAAAGATTTCTCTATAGAAGGTGGCATCAGAGTGAGGCATTGACAATGATATCACGACATGAGATGGTGATGATTGAGGTGGCATTCCCCAAGGGATTCTGAGAAGAGATCAAAATAACGTAACCTGAAACCAAAGGACCATGAGGGCCAAGCCCTGGGGAAAGTGTGCACAAAATGTCAGCCCTGGGCAAAGAATCAGCCTCCAAGTCACTGATTACTGGCCTTGTGAACGAGTCGGTGTGAGAGTGACAAAGAGAACGTCACCACTGACTGTGAACGCTGGCCTTAACAAAGCTTCAAATTTAGAAACATTTTGGTTCTTGCAAAAAAAACCCCCAAAAAAACCCAAAAAACCATGGGAAACAACTGAACTATTCTGCAATAGGGAATTTGTGTCACCAACTGCTTGCTAAACAATTAACAGGAGTCCAGGTGCTCTACTCTCTTTCAAGGGTTGCAATTAGGGGGACACATAGAAAATAAAAAGTACATATACAGTTTTAAATGAGGAGTTTTTAAAAAAACTACGCCTATTATACTATCGCTTTTAAGTTTAGGAAATGTCCTTAGGTCTGTTACAACATTGAAACTTGTAAGAAACAGGGAAGTTGCTCTCAGTTTCTTTCCTGTCGGGTGCTTGTGCTTCAGCTAAGCCTTTTGCAGAGCAGTAGAATCTCGGTCTGAGAATACTCTCCCCTCTGAGCACCCACCCACCTCTCCCCGCAGGTGCCGTCTCTCACAACTATGAAGGAACACATAAGCCCTCCTTCAGTGCAGAGCGTCCACTGTCTCCCTTAGACATCGCCTACCTTTGCTTCAGCCTCTGACCTCAAATGGCAACTATGTCTCCACGTGGCAGTGTGTTTATGCTCCGACTCAGTATTTTCCTTCTGCCTGGGCAGCTCGGGGAAGACTGTGTCTAGGTGAGCAGCCCGAGGACAGGGACCCTCCCTAGCAGAGCACTGGCACATAGTAGGTGCCCTGAAAATATTTGCTGAACCCATGGATGAACCCTCTCAGGACAGTACCAGACACAAACGAAACCTGAGAAGTACTGATGACTCACGCTAGCACAGTCTCTTCCTTGCTGAGGCGAGAGGTAAGGGCGCTGAGTGCTTCTTGGGAAGCCAAGGGAAGGCCAAGGCCGCTCAGGGCTGCCACAGCGTGGTAGATCTGCGTAACAGACGAATCTTCACTGACAGCTGCCAGAAGCAGATCTTTGGTCTCATTTGAAATAGAGATCTAAGAAAGAATCGGCAGACACAGAGTTTTAGAACAGGTGCTGGCAATTTGTGGCAGGCATCCCAAAGATGGCATGCCAAGCAAGTGCCAGAGTCACACTACCTGCCTGGCATCTGATCGCTCCCCCTTGACTTCTCAGACACCAGAAGTAAATGTTTTCAAAACCTTAACTCAACACTTGAAAAGATTCTGGCAAGTCACTTGTCTACTTACATGGTTCTCCTACGTTCAATAAAATGAATTTCCAGAAATCTGGTATGGGATATTCTTTCTTTGAACATTTTTAAATGTTAGAGAGAGATGGAAAGAAAAATCAAGACTTCCCAGAAGAGAGGCAACTATAGGAAAAAGTTATTTAAATACATGGAAAGTGAAAATTCAGGGGAAAAATAAACTATCCTTCCTTAAAAAAAAAATATCAAGAATGGAATTCCCACCATCACTAATGGATTTTTACTGTTAAAAAAAAAAAATCTGACATGAGCCTCCCTTTTTAAAACTATACAGTTTAATGTAAATATATATGTAGGAAGCTGGACTCACCTCACACCCTGAGAGGGCCTGGCTGGACTGGGCAGCGTAGAAAAGGGAATCCACGTTGCTGGGATCAAGGTTTGATTTAATGAAGGTGCATGCTTTCTAAATGAGGAAAAAAAGTCAATGATGAGTGGTGACATGTACAGGGATAAGGAAAAGTATCCATTGGATGACAAGTAAAATTCTAAGCAATCTATGATCTATGATGGCTTAAAGTATGAGCTGTACAAGGTTTCATTTTTTTTTTTTTTTAAAGATTTTATTGGGGAAGGGGAACAGGACTTTATTGGGGAACAGTGTGTACTTCCAGGATTTTGTCCAAGTCAAGTTGTTGTTCTTTCATTCATAGTTGTGGAGGGCGCAGCTCAGTTCCAGGTCCAGTTGCCGTTGCTAGTTGCAGGGGGCACAGCCCACCATCCCTTGGATGGGGAGTCAAACCGGCAACCTTGTGGTTGAGAGGACGCGCTCCAACCAACTGAGCCATCCGGGAGCTCATTGGCAGCTCAGCTCAAGGTGCCGTGCTCAATCTTAGTTGCAGGGGGCGGAGCCCATCATCCCTTGCAGGCGTCGAACCAGCAATCTTGTGGTTGAGAGGACAGGCTCCAACCAACTGAGCCATCCGGGAGGCAGCTCAGCTCAAGGTGCCGTGTTCAATCTTAGTTGTAGAGGGCAGAGCCCACCATCCCTTGCGGGACTCATGGAGTTGAACCAGCAACCTTGTGGTTGAGAGCCCACTGGCCCATGTGGGAAGCGAACCGGTAGCCTTCGGAGTTAGGAGTATGGAGCTCCAACTGCCTGAGCCACCGGGCCGCCCCAAGATTTCATTTTTTAAGCAATTCATTTCCATAGGACACAAAATTGCTGATTTCAAAGAAGGAGCAACAAACCTGAGGACTCTAGTCCTTCTGAATCCTAGAAAGGAAGGAAAGTAACCACTGCCACTGGTCACCTGCTCTGGTTATGGCCTGTGCAGGGTGTTTATGAAGCTCTTCCATTTCATGGACATAAGGACCCTGTGGTAGACAGTATCATACCCATTTAACAGAAAAAGAAACTCAGGCTTGGAGTTGGTAAATAACCCGATGAAGGTGACAAAGCTAATTAAGTCGCAGAGTGGTTCCTTTGATTCCAACTGTACTGGAATCTCCGCTTTGATGTCTGCAAAGCTAAGCCAGGTTGAACACATCTAAAATAAGCTTGAAACCTTCTACTTTTTCACCTGGACTTTCTAGCTCATGTACGGGCATCACCAAGCACTCAATTACCTAAAGCAGAAACCTGGGACTCCTTCTTGACCCTCCAAGCTTATCGAGTCTATTTCCCTTTCATTTCTCAAACCCAATCCCCACCTTCTGGTTCTCTCATTGCCTTATTTCAGGTCTTTGCCGTTTCTCACCTAGACTGTCAAAATGATCTCCTAACTGGTCCCAAGCCATGCTGCTTCAAGAGTGGTCTTTACAAAATACAAATGTGACCATCTTACTTTGCTTTTAAAACCCTTGGGTGGTTCCTTATTATATTCAACACGATCCAAAGTTCCTGATACAGCATAACATGTCCTCATGACTGATCCTCACTCTGTGCCAGCTTCGTCACAGCCCCACCTCCAAAATCTTACCCTGCAGCCCACTGCAGCTCCCCAGATATGCTATGCTCTCGCCCTTTATGATTTTTGACCCTACTACTCCCCCTGCCAGGAGCACTTCTCTCTCGTGCTTCTTGTCTGCCAAACACAGTCTTATCTCCTTCTCTGCTCAGACATCACTTCTTCCAGTGATTCCAGAAAGCCTTCGGTGACATTCATGCCAGGACAGGCCCGTCGCCCTCCCTCCCGAGTGCTCCCCCAAAGCACTTACCAGACTGTACTACCTCCCTCCCACAGTGATGAGTTACCTGAGAGAAGAACCTTGATGAACCCCCATCACAGTGCCTGGCCCAGGGTAGGCACATAATAAAACCCACGCTACTTCTACTAGGTCAAACTCCAAGCAATATAATTTAATAATTAGTTCTGGTGCTAAATATTTTGATTGAGGCAACATAAAATTCCGCTATTCAAAATGAAATGGTAACAAAAATAGGTAAAAGTGGGTGCTCCTGGGGAGTAGGCCAGGCAGTAAGGCAAGGTGGGCCATGCAATCGACTGCTGCTTTTCACTAATAGCTGTTCTGTATTATCTGATGTCTTATATGTGCATGCGCTACTTCAACCAGAAAACTCACACTGCACAAATTAGGGCTGGGAAGAAAATCTATTCAAAAAGTCCTTGCCTTAGAATGTGGGTAAGCTATGCTTTGTTGCCATCTGGTGTTTAACAGTGGAACGACAGCACACGAGGCCCCAAACAATGATTACGGTCACGACGTACCACTTTTCAAGCACTGAAAATGTGTCAAGCACTGTTCCAAGTTCTTTATGTGCATTTCTCACTCAATAAGGGGACCTATGCATTAGGTCCTCTTATTATCTTAAGTTTAAAGAAAACAAAACAGGCATCAGAGAGGCAAAGTAACTTGTCCACGGCCACTCAGCTCTTCACGGAGGAGCTGAAATTAAACTCAGGCAGCCTGGCTCCAGAGTCTTAAGCTAGACAACCTCCACCTCTTAAGGGACCACTAAAACTGATCTGATCTGCAGGAAAACCAGCATCATGCCTACTCTAATTCTATGCACAGAAAAAGCAACGTAAACAGTACCAGCGGTCAGTGGCTTCAAAGCTCAGAATGTCGACAGCATGGTTTTAAAGCAGCAGAAGTGGGAGACCTCATGAAACACGCTCTGGACTCAGGAAGCCCACCCACTGCTGAGGTTTCAGTTGGCGACTTTCAGGGCATTTGTAACTCCAACTCCAGCTGCCCTCCCATGTTCCAGACTCATTTTCCCAATTAAAGGCTGAAAATCACCCCCTAAATGCCCATTCCTTATCTGCACCCCTCCAACTTTCTGTGCCGTGTTAATACTATTATCTAAACATCCTCCTGAGCGAAAAACAGTGCTTTCCTCTACCCACCCTTCCCTACAACTCCCTGAACTGAAGAGGGAACCAAATGCTACAGAAAAGACAATCAACTCACTCTCAGCTGCCCCTCCTCTCCCTATTTCCTCCATTAACAGCTCCCCACTACTCGTTTCCTCTCAGACCATGCTTTGTAACCTTGCCAGACCTGTTATTGTGTCATGTTACCGAGGATCCTGGCGGGAGCCCCCCCCACCACATCCTTTGGAACTGGGCTCCCTAGAACTAACTGGGCAGTATTTGTTTTTGAGGCTCCTAGATCCCTAGGTAAGAGTCACTTTTATGGAGACCTATAGTTTTAGGATCCCAGGTGCACTTCTTACCACACACCTCTGCGCTAGCTGTCCTGCACAATCAACTCACTGCCCCTAGAATACAACGAGCACTTTTGCGGCCCAGGGTTAGTACAGGTTGTTTTCTCCACCTGGAGGCCCATTCATGTAATTAATTCCTCCTCTCCCTCCCACTTGGCAACCCCTAAACTGTATTAACTCAAGACTTATTTTAAAAATAAAACTTCCCTTGACGCATCTCTCCCCTCCAGCTGCTACCTTCTTTCTCTTCTCACACAGCTAAACTTCTCTAGGGAGCTGCCTAACGCCTAGGTTTTCATTTCCTCACATCCGCTCGCTCCAACGTGGTTCTGCCCCATCACGCCACCAGTGACCTCCAAACTGAAAAAGCCAAAGGACACTTCCCAATGCTCATTCCCTCAACACCTGACAGATGATTACTTCCTCGTTCCCTTCACTTCCGAGATTCCCCCACACTCTCCCGGCTCTCTGCTACTTCTCTGGTAGTTCCTCAGTTTCATCCTCTTCTGCCCGGCCATTCAACAGCAGAGTTTTTGAATTCTTAGGCCCACTCCTCATGCATCCTCTCTCTCCCCATAGGCAATCTCATTCAGGCCCATACCGTGTATCCCTGAAAATAAGACCTAGCCGGTCTTATATTATAGTAAAATAAGACCCGGTCTTGTGTTAGTTTTTGCTCCAAAAGACGCATTACAGCTGATTGTCCGGCTAGGTCTTATTTTCGGGGCAACACGGCAGCTTCATCCAGAAACTCTATCCAGGTAATTCTCAGATTTGTACCCCCAGCCCAGACTTCTCTCAATCGCTACTTACATAACTCAAAGGCATTTCAAGCTCAACATGTTGAAGACCAAATTCATGATCTTTCCCACACAATCCTAATTCTCTTCCTCTGTTCCTTCACATCTTATGCCCAACCTTCCATCCATGCAACAAGTCAGAATTCAGGGTGCTATCCTTTGTACCCCTTCTGCATTCAATCGTGCTCTGTACCCCCTGCCATAGTCTGTCTTCCACAAAACAGGAGAGAAATCTTTTCAAAATTAAAAATGGGATCCTGATCCTTGCTGCTTAAAATCGACTGCTTTTTAAAAGAGCAAAATCTTTCCGATGGCCAGCAAAGCACCGAGGCGTGGCCCCAGCCTTCCTGTGTAGCTTTACTCCTCTCTCCCCGCCTCTGTTAGACACACAGAACTCCTTTCAGTCTCTCAAATGTCACCTACTCCCTGCCTGCACAGGTCCTTTGCACATGCTACTCCTTCTGCCTCAAGTCCCTTCCTCCTCTGTCTCTCGGGTAACTCCTACTTTCCCTTTAGAATTCAGATCAATCATACCTTCCCTCATTCAACAAACAGCTACTGAGTGCCTACCACATGCCAGCCGCTATTCTAGGCACTGGAGATACACAATCGATGCAGTGAACAAAGTTCCTGCCGTCAAGGAGCTGTAATTTAGGGGGACGTAGAGTAAAATTTAAGTTCAGAACTTCCTCGGGAAAGCATTCTCTGACCAGGTCGAACTCCCCCATTTTCCACCTATAGAACTCCTCTACTTATAACGCCGGTTATCTCACCTCCATAAAACTTACCATGGTTACAGATATTCATGTATATATTTGATTACATGACTAATGCCTGTCTCCACTACTAGAGGACACATTCCAAGAGGACAGAGGCTCTCTTTTCTGTTCAACAATGAATCCAGCGCCTAGCACCATGCCTAGTACACAGCAGAAATTCACTAAGCAAATTGTGCAGCAGCCAGGACAGATGGCAACTCCCCTGGACAAGGTTGGGGCTTACCTAAGTCTTCTCGGCAGGCAGGATGAGTGAGCCGCTCCCACTGCTGGACTCCCATGGGACTTTCCACATCCCACGTGTATCTCTTTGTACTCAGCACCTGGTTTCACTATATTGGTACTTGTCTCTCACCAGATAATGAGCTCTGTTGTCTTCTCTACACTTAGCACAATGCCGGCACATAACAGATGCTCCATAAATGATTACAACCTGAGAGAATGTTTGATTCTCTGCTATCCCAGCGGCCAGCTGAGGGACAGGCCCTTAACAAGCACACAGTACTTGTTGAATTGGAAACAAATATACTCACCTTTATATGCCGTCACCATGTGACAGACACTGAGCTAAGAACTTTATCTTATCTCATTTAAGCTTCACAACCCTCTAAGGGATCACCAGTTTACAGATAGGGAAAGTGCTTGATTGACAAACAACCCGTGAACACTGTCTAATGTTTCCTGATTTCAGTCAGGAACAAGTAGGACCACCACAACTTTTACCATAGTATGTATCCCATTTACCTATTTTCATTAAAATGAATACAAAACCCCCATTATTCTTGTCTTATAAAAAGCTAAGTCATATCCATAAAATCACCATTCTCATGTGCTTATGTTTTCTAAATATACATATATAGTAACTGACTAAGAAAATGAAAAATGTTCACTTTTCATAACTCTTCACTCTTTAGGCTTCTAGTTGGATTTGACCCTGAAGGCCAGTTTGTCAAACCCTCTAAAATCAACTTAAAATCAACTGTCTTTCCTCACTCTGCTACTCCCGGAGCTGCTTTCTATTCTCATTTTCTTATTAAACCCCATTCCTCCCAGTTTTGCTGCTAAAATCTCTTGTGACAAAAATAACCAAAATCTCATCTAAGGACCTATCTGTGAGAGCAGCCAACTCAGGCATCTAACAGGGCTGAGGAAGTTCTTTCTACTCAGCTGAAAGTAACAGTTAAGCTGGGCACACACCACTCCATGGAAGTGGCAGTAAGGGAGACTTTCTCTCAATGGACGGACTTCGTGTGCTCATCCAGTAAGGAAATGCAACAGCTCTGAAACCTCCATGCAACTCTCTTCCTTCTATTACTTACAATGCACACACTGCAGAATCACCATGGCACATTTCACAAACGATTAGAAGAATGAAGTGTGTGATTCACCCATTTATTTTCTGATTAAGAGGCACAGTTAGAGAGCTTTCATTTCTATTAAGCTCAAGTTTACAATTCATTCAGTCAATAAATATTTGTTGAGATCAAATATATGGTGACGGAAGGAGAACTGACTCTGGGTGGTGAATACACAATGGGATTTATAGATGATATAATACAGAATTGTACACCTGAAATCTATGTAATTTTACTAACAATTGTCACCCCAATAAATTTAAAAAATATATTTTTGTTGAACATCCTCTGTTCGTCAGGCATTAAACAAAGGGGATGAAAGTTTGTAAAAAAAAAATAAAAGTGATGTACGTTAACTGCTACTCTATATAACAGTATTACTAATAAGAGCTAATGATTATATACTTACCACATGCCATCACCATGCTAACTACCCTCCATTTACCACCTACATATATCAGCCGAGTACTGTTATTATCTCCCTCTCACAGATGAGAAAACAAAGGTTCAGTAAGCTGCACAGGTCACAGTTGCGCAGCTGTGAAGTCAATATCTTGAAGCCAAGCCATTTGAGTTTAGAGTCTGGATTATAAACATGAAGCCACAGCTGCCTAACCATGTAATTATCCCGAATCACACTGGACTGCAGCTGTCTGGATGGCTCCAATCTTATACCTTCAGCCCTGACTAATGTACCCTCAAACTCATCACGTCAGCAGAGAACACCTTTACGGGTATGTGATCAACCTAAATCCACGTGGAACTCCAAGTCCTGAGACAGATACAAAGCTATGACTCTGGTTAAAGTGAGGGTACCTCACTCCTCCATCATCTCCTTCGACTGAATCCTCCGGTTCCACAGAAGTTTGAAAATCACCAGTAGAATTCTCGTCCAGCATTCAAACCCATCAAAATTTAACAGTAACCTAATATTCCAATTTCATCTCCTACACCTTCCAATGCAAAACCTCTACTAGTCGAGACTACTCTGCTACTCTCCCAATTTGTTCTCTCTGCCCCAGGCTGTCTACAGAAACTGTAGGCCTTCTGTACAGCATAGTATAGTATCTACACCAGACAGTGTCTGAATTCACCTGAATAAGTTATAAATAGAAGCGAACATGTTTCAATATTAATAATGATGAGATAGCTACCATTTGAAGGGCCTTTTGTGAGCCAATCACCTACTGGGCATGATACGATTTCACTTTATCTTTATAATGATCCAGTGAGGAAGTCATCATAACTCCTCTTTTAGAGAGAGATGACACCAGAATTAAATACTTGGGCTAACTAACTCTGATGCCTGTGCTCTTTCTTTTGAGCTAAACTAATTTTATTCGGAGGTACATTCACCTAGAGGGTTTACAACAATATGATTATGAGTAAAAGTCTGCTTCCTTAATACAGTCATGCACAGGAAGGAAACGGGCAGGAGTAAGACACAGCTGTCAGGAAGAAATATGAGTAAGTGTGGATCCCATAGATCAGGGATTAGCAAACTTTCTGTAAAGGGCCAGAGAGTAAATATTTTAGGCTTGCTGGGCACACGGTGTCTTTAGTAATTATTCAACTCTACTGTTAAAAATGTAAAAGGAGCCATAGACGATATGTAAATGAATGGGCATGACTATGTTTCAGTAAAACATTATTCACAAAAACAGGCTTCAAGTTGGATTTGACCCTGGGGGCCAGTCTGTTAACCTCTCTGCCATGTGCTATTCTGATGATGGTTGGCAGACATTGGGCAATTAACTTAACCTCTTTGAGCTTCCATTTCATCCTCTATTACAACATAATATCTCTAACCATATAGAATTAAGACAATGAACTCAAAATAACATATCCAGTGAGCCGGCACATATGAGGCATTCAATAAATAATAGCACTGGTTGAGTCTAGTCTGGGACAGGAAATATAAAAGATAAACCTAGGATAGAAGAAACTGTCAAAGACTACTGGATCACCTAAAAACAAATAAAACACACACAGACATTTTGGCCCACTGGCAAAAATTAGACATTTTAAGCATCAAAAATAATAACAGGCTGCAATGGATTGAAAGACATCAATTGGGACTGCCAGCTCTGGCCATGACAAAATTAAAGGTATTGAACTTTAATTCAATACCTCCTGCCATAAATAACTATAAAACCAAACAAAATATATAAAGTTGAGACACTGGATAACAAGGCTATGACCCTTGAAAGAAAGTAAAAAGTATGACAATGACAGCAAAAATAAGGGGAGTTTAAGTATAAAAATATATTGTTATAAGGTTCTTTCATTACAAATGACAATGCAAAATAATAATTCAAAGTATACTGATAAGTTAAAACGTATATTACAATAGAGGAACCACTAAAAAAAAATAAGTAGAGCTAAAAAGCCAATATGAAGAGACAAAATGAAATATTAAAAAAATACTCAATCTAAGGAGAAAGAAAAAATATAAATAGAAGACAAATAACAAGATAGCAGGCTTAACCCCAACAATACAGTTAAATTAAATATAAATGGATTAAACTCCCCAATTAAAAAAATAGACTGTCAGACTAGATTGAAAAATAAATCCCTACTATATACTGTTTACAAGAAATAGATTAGTCTGACACCTGAATTCACTGACCCAACTTTATCATAACTTAAAAGTGAAACAACTAGATATTATGTATCCACTGATAGGAAGTGTACAGTACCACCTGTGAAATATTTCTGTCAAGAAAACTGACCCTGAAATATAATTAAGCTTCAAAAGCTGACTATCAGTTTACAGGAATACAAGAGACAGGGAAATATGTTCAAAAACAGCATGAGGATACAATCAATCAAAGGCAGATGGTGGAAAATTCTCTGGGACAGTGACCTGTTTTTATGAGCCTTGTTTAGACTCTGATTCAAATGAACTAACAAACAAAACTTTTTTGAGGTAACTCTAGATAGCTGAATGCAGACCAGGAATTAAACTACATTAAAGATCATTGTTGGGGCGGCCAGATGGCTCAGTTGATTAGAGCGCGCGAGCTTTGAACAGGGTTGCCGATTTGATTCCCACATGGGCCAGTGAGCTGCAGCCTCCACAACTAGATTGAAGACAACGAGCTGCTGCTGAGCTTCTGGAGGGGTGGCCAGATGGCTCAGTTTGTTACAGCACAAGCTTTCAACAGCAAGGTTGCTGGTTCAATTCCCACATGGGATAGTGGGCTGCGCCCCCTATCACTAAAGGTTGAAAACGGCAACTGAACTTGGAGCTGAGCTGCGCCCTCCACAACTAGACTGAAGGACAACGACTTGGAGCTGATGGGCCCTGGAGAAACACACTGTTCCCCAATATTCCCCAATAAAAATTTTAAAAAAGAAAATATTGTTACTATTACTAGGTGAAACAAAAGAATCGTCATTATGTTAAAGAAGTTCCCATTAGAGATACAAGTAAAATGGTATGCTTAGTATTTGCTTTAAAACACTCCTGCATAAAAACATAAGCAGGGGTAGAGTAAATGCAATAAAAACGGCAAAATGTGATGTTCAAGCTGGCATATGGTACAAGGAGGGTCATTATATGTTTTCACCACTTTCGTGAATGTTTGAAAACTTCCATAATGAAAGGTTGAAATAAAAGAGTTGCTGTTCTTTTAACTTCCACTAGACTTGTAAGCTTTCTGAAGGCAGAGATTATGACTGGTTCACCACTGTATGCCCAGGGCCTAGCGCAGGTGTTCTGTAAACAACTGATCCATGAATGAGGAGTTCATACTAAAGTGGGATTACTTGTCAATCCAGTGGCTCAGGATACTCTCTACTCTGCTCAGAAAAGGAACCTTGAAGGAAGTAAAGGCAAACCAGAGCCAGAGAGGATCACAGGGCAACACTGAGCCAAAACGGGCTCAGGAGTTACCAGCCACTAAAATACATTCCTTCTCTGAAGGATTCTACTTCTCTGACCTGTCAACCCAGGTACGGCCACGTGACTTGCTTTAAGCAATGAAATGAGAAAGATAAAAAGAAGTGCCATACATCTCTTCTGAACAGAAGTTTTAAGAGCCATGCTTTCATTTGCCCACTGCACAAGCTCCAGACAGAGACTATTCCATCAGGCTCAATCCCAGACTGAAGAAACATGAACAAAGCCCCAGCTGACCCATGATGGCCACACAGTATGAGCAGAAAATAAACTTCTGTCATAAGCCCCTGAGATTTGGGGTCGTTACTATGTCAATACAAGAAGGGGAAGGCAGAATTCTAAAAATGCCCTCTTTAGATTTCCTTCCACTGATTATTCATTTAAACTCCAATCTAGGAACTACTATGAAGGGATTCTGCAGATGTAATTAAAGCCCCAAGTCAGCTAACCTTAAATTTCAGAGATTATCCTGGCAGTCCTGACCTAACCAGGTAAGTAATCCAATAGCTGGTTGGAAACAATCCAAAATGTTTCTACAGCTGGTAGCAGAAGAGTTTGAGAAATGTGAAGAGTAAGAAGGACTCAACATACCATTACTGATTTAAATGGGGAGGAGGTCACATAAGAAGAAATATGGGTGGCACTGAGAAATAGGGAGCAGCCCTTAGCTGAGAGCCAGCAAGAAAAGAGGGACCTCAGACCTACAACCATAATACAGTGGATTCTGCCAATAACCTAAAGGAACTTGACGCAGATTCTTCCCCAAACCCCTGGCATGGGCCTCAACATACATTAGGCTACAGATAGAAGCCCAGCCTGTCCAACACCTTCAATTTGACTTTGAGACACTAACCAGACAGGCCAGCCAAGCATGCATGGACTTCTGACCTACAGAACTATCAGTTAATGAGGATTGTTTTAAATTGTTAAGTGTATGGTAATTTGTTGGGCAGCCATAGAAAATTAACACACAAGGCTTATATATGAGAAACCTGGCCCTAATTTCTTACCCTTGCTATCCATGCTACTGTAATGAATAAAATGTAAATTTACTTAAGACGGTTCCTAAATCAGGAAAGCTCTTCATCATGATGCATTTTCTTCATCAAAGGTCCAAGAAGCATATAAAAACTGCCTGATACAGGGATAGTGACTGTTTAATAAATCTGAATGCGCCCCCATCTTGAATCCCTTTATTATTTCCTAGCCATACACACTCGGCACTTAACAAGTACGTGTGGTATTGTACAGTCTCACTCAGAGCTGCAGTACACGTTTCTGGAGGATCTATGACTTGCTCTTCTTTATAGTCTGCTAAAACCCCTGGCATGGGCCTCAACATACATTAGGCATTAAATAAATAAAAATTGTCAGATTGATAGAAGTATTTATTATATCGTATTAACCTTGGTTATCCTCAAATGAGCAAGAGCTAGTTATGACGTACACAAAAGGAACACAGTGAAGGGAGGAAACCAGCTAGACAAAAGCGGCCTTACCTTTACATCTGACACCTGGGCACCAAGGCTGCTGAGTCCCACGATGGAGTAGAAAGCAGATTCCAAACTGGTGAAAGGGCGGTCCAGTGAGGCTTTCAGTCTCTCCACGTCATGCTTGGTGAGGTAGTGAGTGGGCGTCAGAGCCTGGGCGCTGGCTATGATTGTCAGGGCCAACAGGAAGACAGTGCTTGAACCTTGGGGGGAAATGACTATTAAACACACGCCACACTGTTCCCGAGGTCTATATACATAGTTGCAATGGTGACACAAACCACGGTCTCAGAACTAGGTCTCAGAACTAAATCACGTAAGGCAGGGGAGGGAACCAGAAAGGCTCACCTAGAGAAGGCTTAGGGATGTGGTGGGAGCTGCCTTCTCCTACCTGAAGGGTCGTCCTCCCAGCAGCCGCTGCGTCTAAAGCACAGGACTCGTCACACCATTCCCGTTCCGAGCACATTACTAACTCCTGTGCCTCTCAGGGCAGGTTCAAGCCAGAATCTTCATCATGACCTTGCCCAACTCTGAACCAGATCTCTTCTGTTACTCTTCCCTCATCGGCGGCTCTCTGGCCCCCCATCTATTGCTCTAAGGAGCCATGTCCTTTCTACCCAGCACTTTCATGCTTCCCCCTACTTAAACTTTGCTTAATTTTTATTTTCAGATTCCAGTTCAAGTATCTCTTCCTTAAGAAGCCCCCAACAGCCCTCCCTTAGGTGAGGTCCTCAGTACCATAAAGCAGTGAAGAACGTGGCCTCTGGGGCCAAGTTAAAATCCTAGCTCTGCCATTTATTAGCAATGTGATTGTGGCAGTTACAATGTTGCCAGCCTGTGCCTCAGTTTCCTCAAGTGTAAAATAGGATAATACTACCTACCTCAGGGTTATTAAGAACATTATACGAGTTAATATACAAAGATCTTAAAATATGACTGGCATTCAACAAGGGCTATCTAATCTTACCTGCTACTTCTATTACCATTGTTATTTTTGTTGTTGCTATGTCCATTCATAGCAAATACTATACTTCTAGACAGTATTTTTCACAACTGTAATAGTGGAATGTCTGATGCCTCTGCTAAACAACAAGCTCCATGAGGATAGAGACTGTTTCTCTGGTTCATCCTAGTATTTCCATGTTTTGCACACTGCCTGGCACGAAGTAGTACTAAATTATAAATTAGTATTTGCTGAATAAATGGAAGTAAAATTAATCCTCATCTATTATGCTCAGGGGACATAAAGAAGTTATAGGAGTGGTAGGTTCCACTTCTCATTAAACACACACACACACACACACACACACACACACACACACACTTTAGAATGGGTTGTGTGATGAACTGTCTGCTATTTAACAGTAATCACCGGGCTAACGTTAATGGTCCTAAATCCTATGCGTATAGTGTAAAACTTAGTTTGAACTACAACACTTTGAAGAAAGGCATTATTATATCCATTTTACAAATAAAACTGAGAACCAGAGTAGTTCGCTCATAGCCAGTCTTGGACTCAAACCAGATCTAACAATAGTGTTCAGATTCCACTATTTTTCAGAGAATGTTGTAGAAGGGATGCTTACCTTGGGGCATGAACATTAGTTGTATTTAAGTCCTTGTGTGTGTTAAATAATCTAAAAAATGTGAAAGCTCTTGTAAAAAAAAAAAGACTAGAAAGAAACCTATAATATGGAGCATTTCATTCATCAAATATTTATTGAATGTCTACTATGCATCAAACATTGAGTGTTAAAGATACAGCAGGAAACAGAACAAACAAAACCCCCCAACCCCATGGAGCTTACCTTCTAGTGGGAAAAGAAAAATATCACACAAAATAATGAAGAAGCATTATTTATCATGTTAGAAGGTGAAACGTGCTAGAGAGAAAAATAAAATATAGAAGGGATATCTGAGAGGAGCTGCAATTTTAAATACAGTAAGCCTAACTAAGAAATAAAGATACTGTGGTAGCCCTGAAGGAAAAGGAGCAAATCATGAAGCTATTTGGAGGGAAACAAACCCAAGAAGAAAAGCCAATGCCAAAACCCTGAATCAGGAGTGTTTTTTTTCCATTAGCAAGGAGAACAATATGGTTAGAGAGGAGTAAGCAAAAGGTGAGATGCAGGAACAAGGTGACAGAGGTAGCAGAGGCCAAATGCAAGGACCTTGTAAGACATTGTAGGAATTTTGGCTTTTACTGAGCAAGATGGGCGCCACTAGAAAGTTTTGAGCAGATGAGTGATTTGATTTACATTTTAACGGGATCACTGTGTTGGCTACACAGGAGCAAGGACCGAAAGAGGGACACCAGTTAGGAGACTATTGCCATAATCCAAGTAAAAAGATGATGGTCCGAGCCAGGTGGCAGCAGTAAAGGTGGTCAGAATCTAACTAGAATTCATAGTTAAGAGCCAGAATTCCTAATGGATAGAAAGATTTGAGAATGAGAAGTCAAGATACTAATGCTGCATCCCCAGTGCCTTGGTACAGGCAAGTAACTCAATATATTAAGATCTCGTGAATGACTGTAACTGGCATTTTCCCAGCTAGACTGCAAATTTCCCTAACACAGCATCTAATCTTCCCACCTCACATTAATAATAACTTTTTTGGCGAAAATTTGCACACTTCACATGTGTCAGGTATGCCCATACCATGCTAAGTATTTTGCATGCATGAGTCATGAAATCCTCAACATCCAAGCGCGTGCGGTTCATAGACCAAGAAATTGAGACTCAGTAGTAGTTACCTGTCCTAAAAGACACATAACTGGCCGAGAATCAAACTACAGGCAGTTTGAATCCAAAGTTTGTTTTCAACAACTCTTATTACCCTCCATTTCTTAACTAATGGAGCAGTGAGCCACTAACTGATTGTTACCGTGGGCAACTTACTTCCTTTCTTGGGATTCCTTCTGCCCTCCAGTCTGTCAAGTAGAAATAACAATAGTACACGTTTTCCAACTGCATCGCGCACAGCGTCGACACGTTAACTAGCAATGCAGTTAACTTTCTGAGGGCTTACTTAGTGTCAGGCACTGTTCTAAGTTATGCACGGAGATTATTTCATTTACTACTCACAGCAATTTACGAGGCAGACAATGTGACTAACCCCTTTTATAGGAGAGAAATTGAGGTGCAGGGTGGTTAAGTAACTTGCGCTGGGGTCACATAACGGATACGTGGCAGACTGCAAATTTGCACCCACTGAATGTAACTTCAGAACTGATGCTCTAAGCTCCCAGAGAGGTGATTTTTTTTGCCCGTTCACTAAAAAGAAAACTATGGTCCAAAGAAGAACGACTTGGACAAAAGCTCACTCTTAGCCCGCCTGGTCCGGGAGCCCGCGAGAATCAAATGAATGAGTGAAGCCAGATCTTGGGTTAACCGCAGCCGCCGGACCCCGGCTGGGCCTCTGGGGGACCCGTAGTTCGGCGCCGCACCCACCCCACCCCCACCCTTCCCCCAGACCCCGACAGTCCCATCCCGATCGCCCGCCCTCCTTCAGACCCTCGACCCCAGGAAAGCCCGACCCCAGGAAATGCCCCTGCCCTACAGGGGACGGGGATCCCGCCCGGCCGGCTCCCGAGTGGCGAGCACTAGTTTCTCGCGAGCGACGGCCGACTTGCCGAGGCGTGCCGGCCGCGGGGCCCCTTGGTCGAGCCATGCGCAACGCCTCACCCGGCAGCGCCATTCCTCCGAGCAGGTCCTACCAGGGCCCGAGTCGCAGGCTGACTTCCGCTCGGGAAACTGGCTCCAGGAGCACGCTGGTGGGGACGCCGGAGACTCGCGGCTGACTCCACGTGCTGAAATGGGCTCTAAGCACAGGTTAGTCTGCGCCGTCCCGTTGGGCCCGGCCGCTCCCAGTAGCCGCGACCGGAATTCCAGTGCTTGCACCCAAAGGGCCCCCCAGGCCTCGCGTGCAGGCCCGCTTCCCCCCGGCGCTCAGGCCGAGTTGGAACCGACCGCCTCGCAACGGTCCTATTCCGGGCGCCACCGCTACGCGATTGGGTGAGGCTTCGTCGGTGGCCTGAGACGAGGCTGCCTCTGATTGGCCGGTTGCGTTGATTGGCCGATCGCACTGTCGCTCAGTCGTCTCTCTGTGGCCCGGTCAATTTTAAAGCCAAGGGAAGGGTCCCGTGGGGAGAGGCGAGCAGTATTCCAGGGCGATTTTGTTGTGTTGTGTAGAATATTATGTCAGTTTCCTCCAGAGATTGTTTCGGTTGTTAATAACTAACCTATGAGTGATGTTTTATTTGATTTGCAAAGCGTTTGTCTGGACTCAGTGACTTCTCACAGTAACTCTTTGAGGAGCGTATTAGCCAAAGTTTATAGGATTACCAAGTAACAGGCTCAAAAGTGAAAAGTGACTCATTAAGAACTAAATAATAACTAACTACACTTATTGAGTGACAGGATACCCCTATAGTGTACTAAGCGTTCTAGGTACAATACACTATTTAATTTACTCCTTAATCACCATTCTGTGAGGTATGTGCTGTGATTCCCATTTTATTGAGAAGGAAATGAAAAGATTCAAACACAGGCAGTTTGACTCCATAATCTGTGCTTTTACGTAAGTGTTATGAACATATGAAGTATGCAAATTATGGTAACTCTTATTACCATATATTATTATCCCAGATATAGAGAGTCAGTTCTTGCTCTGTCTGGTGCTGTGCTGTTCAGTATGGTAGATACTAACTGTGGGTGGAATTAATTTAATTTCAATTTAAATTAACCAAAAATAAAAATTCAGTTCCTCAGTTGTACTAGCCATATTTTAAGTGCTCAATAGCCATGTGTGGCTAGTGGATATCGTATCAGACAGTGCAGAATTATAGAACATTTCCACTGTCACAGAAACTGCTATTGCACAGTGCTGATCTAGAGTGTATAAAGAAGTCTTGCAACTCAATAAAACAACCAATAGTATGCTAGAGCCGTCTCATACTGGTTTGCAAGAGTCAGTTCTTGAATTTATCAGGAATTTTGCAAATTGGTTGTTAAATGCAGCTATTTAGAAAAATTAAATCATACAAACTTACAATACAGTCTATTGAAAACAAAACTCAGCATTTCCTAATATTTTACTGCATTTTACCATTGTCTCTGTTTCTGTGGTTGCTTATCTCTATTGTATCTGTATAGTGGAAATATTATTATATGATGGTGTAGTACTACACATTTCCTCCCAAAGTGACATTGAAAGCTTGATTTTGGCCACAATGGGAATATTTACATCATAGAATTGGCAAATGCTAAAATCAGGGCTTGATTTTGTAAACAATATAAGCAGAGCCACTTTAAAAATGGACCTGGAGCTACCATGCCTGAGGAAATGCCTTGAATGTCTTATGTCACAAACCTTTGGAAGGTTAAACAGGGCAAAATAACCTTTGGACTGGGCCTAGGGCAACACTGTGCCCCAAAGAGCTATTTGCAAAGATAACAAGATAGCAGATATTATGACTACTGGATTGATGACTACCGACTAAAAATTAAAAGTATTGTTTAGAATTAATGTCGCTATATTTTTTCTTCACCAATAGAAATGCCTTCCTTCTTTTGGAGTAGTTGTTCCGCTTCCCTTTGCCATACTCATTGCCTTTGTCTCCTACCGTGTTTCCCCGAAAATAAGACCTAGCCAGGCCATCAGCTCTAATGCATCTTTTGGAGCAAAAATTAATAGAAGACCCAGTCTTATTTTAATATAATATAAGACAGGGTCTAATATAATGTAGTGTAATATAATATAATACCAGGTCTTATTAATTTTTGCTCCAAAAGACGCATTAGAGCTGATGGTCCATCCGGCTAGGTCTTATTTTCGGGGAACACGGTAATCGGTATATTATTTGGGCTTCTGTCTGAATTAATGATTCCCAAACAGCTATTCTTATTGATCTCAAATAAATGCTTGGTTGCCTTTCACTTTGAAAAATGCTTTTTATTTTTAGGTTAACAGTTTATTTCTTGGTTATTGTCTAAACCTAATGGTGGATAAAATGTTAATAAAGGTTAAACTTTAAAATGTGTCATGTCTGTAGCCTTTATATTGTGAATAGCACAAAAACTTGAGGAAGTATTTTTCTACTATTTGAAAACTATTTTCCAATAAACAATGTTATAAATAAGGGAATGATATATTAGGAAGTGCTGTGTGCTATAGGGAATAAAAAGGGTAAGGAGAGGGTGAGGGAGGTGGAGTGGGGTGTTCTACCTCAGTCTCTTTTTAACAGTGGCATTTCTTACCTATCCATTCACTCACTCCCCATGAGGCTGACAATATGCTAAATGCTGGGGATACAACTACGACTGTGTAGACAAGATTTCTCCCCTCATGGAGCTTAGAGTCTAATGGGAGACAGTCAATTAACAAACACAAATGAACTTGATAATTATAGGTAATGATTAAATACGAGGTCTGACAATTAAGTTCGAGAACTTGTTGCACCGATGTTGCTAAACTCTTTTGGTATCAGAGGGATTATTCATTATGAATTTGTACCAACTGGAGAAACAGTTAACCAAGTTTGCTATTTGGAAGTGCTGAAAAGGCTGCATGAAAAAGTTAGACAAAAACAACCTGAATTTTTCGCCAACAATTCGTGGCTCTTACATCACGACAAGGCACCAGCTCACAGGGCACTGTCTGTGAGGGAGTTTTGAGCCAGTAAACAAATAACTGTATTGGAACCCCCTCCCTACTCACCTGACTTGGCCCCCAATGACTTCTTTCTTTACCCGAAGATAAAGGAAATCTTGAAGACATTTTGATGACATTCAGGACATCAAGGATAATACGATAGCAGCTCTGATGGCCATTCCAGAAAAAGAGTTCCAAAATTGCTTTGAGGGATGGACTAGGCACTGGTGTCGGTGCATAGCTTCCCAAGGGGAGTACTTCAAAGGTGACCATAGTGATATTCAGCAATGAGGTATTGTAGCCCTTTTTCTAGGATGAGTTCGTGAACTTAATTTTCTGACCTTGTTTTATGAAAAGGATAAGAAAATAACTACACGTATGAGACTGGGGTGGAGAGAGGCTACTTAACCTAGATTGGCGATCAATAAATGCCTCTGAGAAGGTGACATTTAAGCTTCTACTTGAGTGATGAACCAGAAGCAGTCCTGAAAAACTAATTCTTCTAATCCCCTCTTTATTCCTAGGATCTGTAATCGGGTAGAAGTAGTGATCCCGTGTGCTTCTGGCAGTGATTCAGGAAGTGTGGATTTGCAGCTGAGCAACTTAGAGGATACTGAAAAATGCCCAAGTTGCCTTGAACTTACAGGTGAAAAGAGGAAAGGATAAAGAAAAGGGGGAGGAATCTCTTTTCAAGTCATGTGGCTGGGAGACCAGCCTTTGGGTGATACACCTTGACTAGACTTTGACAATGAATTTGGTCTCTGACTTTAAGACCTTGGAATACGGTTGGCAAAATGAGATAAGACACATTATTCTAGACGTACAGGAAAGTAAACTTGATCCTGAGACAAATAATCCTGCTGACTTGCACAGAGTCGTAAGTGCTAGAAGGATTCTGAGAAGGGAAAGGTAGGGGTGGGTGGAACCTGGATGGGGCTACAGAATAACCCTTTGATTTATCCTACAAACATATTATTAATTATCACTTGCTGGGCATACAGAAATGAACAAGACCAACATGGTCCCTGCCCTCCCAGATATTACGTTATAGTTCTGAAAAGGACCAAAAGAAGTTAACAGACAGTAAATAAAGTAATTACAAGTATAAATTGTAGTAAACACCATGAAAGAATTAAGCAAGGATCCAAGACTAAAAATAAGGGCATGGGAACCTACTTTAAACCATGTTTGTCAGAGAACAGCTGTCTGAGACAGTGCTGTTGAAAGCTAAAGGAGGCATCAAGGACATGAAAGAGCAACCTATGTGAGAAGCAGAAGCATTCCAGGTAGGTGGAATAGCATGTGCATAAGACAGGAAACACCATGCTGTGTTTGAGGAACTACATCCATTCATTTGTATATTCATTCAGCAAATATTTATTGAAGCCCCACTGTGCTCTAAACACTGATCTGGCTACTGCATATATAGCAGTGAGCAGAACAGACACAATGCACTCATAAATAAACAAGTGATTATACAGT
This sequence comes from Rhinolophus ferrumequinum, assembly GCF_004115265.2. Taxonomy (NCBI): domain Eukaryota; kingdom Metazoa; phylum Chordata; class Mammalia; order Chiroptera; family Rhinolophidae; genus Rhinolophus; species Rhinolophus ferrumequinum. The sequence goes on from NC_046306.1 coordinate 18,739,935, forward strand.
ATAATATGTGTAACTGGGCGTGGGATGGGGGTAAGGAGCAAATACGAGTATAGAGAGGTTTGTTAGCAGTGAGGAGGATACTTCACCAAAATGGGCAAAGAGGGGACTTAGGAAAGGCATCCTAGAGCTGAGCCCTGAAGGATGAGTAGGAGTTAGATCAGCAACAAGAGGTAAGGGAAGGTGGGGGAGAGGAAGGAGAAACATGCAAACAGAATGACAGCCTGTGCAGACAACCGGTGAATGAGAACAGGGCTTCTAGTGGATGACAAGAAGGCGACAGGGAGTGGGAGGAATTTGCAGACGAGGCTGTAATTCAGGAGAACAAAAAGAGTACAAAAGTGGAGTGGCAGAAACCTTCAGATGGTGTGTTACTGGGAGAGTAATAAGACTATTGGCCTGATCGGAATAGAGGTTTGGTATTGGAAAATAGAGGTAAGGATGTGAAGCTACAGGAAGAGGAAAATAATGCCACCCGAATCATTGTCAGTGAGCAAAAGGAATAATATTTGCCAACACTTCTTTGCTGCTAGCTCTGTATCAGCCAAATGAGATAGGTTCTATTGTCACCCCATTTTGGAAATGGAGAAATAGGCTCAGAGAAAGTAAGATTGCCTAAGGTCAGAGTGCTAGAAAAAGGCAGAGCTCGGATCCGAGCTTAGGCAGCCCGACTCGAGCCTGTGCTCTTAGAGTAAACCCCACGTTGGGAAGGAGATCCTCAGGTACTTACTGCAGCCTGGTCCAATGGGAAGAGATCCACGAGGGGCTGCTAACATAAGCTTGTCACCAGACTCTTGTCACCAGAGTCATGGACTTGAATTCGAATAATGCCTACCATCGAAGTGCTTACTATGGGCCACATGCTGGGGGAAGTCACTTGTATGTATTTCCTCACTGAATCCTCACAATAACCCTGTTTTACAGGTGAGGGAACTAAGGTTCCAAGACGCAAACTAACTTGATAACCGTCATACAACTAAGTGGGAGAGCCAGGATTCCAGCTCCTCTGAAACTGAGATGTAAAATCCATGCTCTTCACCACTCTACGAGAGCTCAGTCTTAATGGTTTTGTAGCTTACAAGGCTCTTAGAGGACACTGAATTTGTGATTGAGAAAACAGACTCAGAGAGGAGAAGGGACTTGATCAAGGTGGCAGAGTGAACAGTGAATGTGAGAACAGGCCCTTTTTTCCCTGATATCCAGCGGTCCTCCCCATTAAACCCTATAACTTTACATAGTACAGAGGCATTGTTTTTCTTTCAGTATTAGACTCAGACATCTCTGATATCTTTGGACTCCCTCGGGAATCCCGCACAGATAGCTTCAGACACCTGACCCACCAGGGCCCCCTCGGCCAAACCACTGTTGAGAAGCTGATTGAATTTATCCAGGAGTTTTTTAATGGTGAGCTAAAGGTATGCAGTTATAAAGACAAGCAGTCTATTTAACGGTGAGCTAAAGGTATGCAGTCGTAAAGACAAGCAGTCTTTACGAGTCGTCCAATTTATTCTTCCATTTTAACACATATTTTAAACATTTGTTCTTTCTTTATTATACAAATAATTTATAAGCTATAAAACTTATTTGTATTTATACTTTTATATTTATAATATGTGTCTATGTACATTGATAAATTGTATTTATATTTATAAAAATTATAAAATTCCTATAAAAACAAAGAAAACCATAATAAAAATTAAAAGTTAATCTTCTCTAATCTCACTTTCCTAAAATGACTACTGTTGTATACATACGTATATATATTTTCAGACGTTTTTTCTGTTCACACAAATGTGTGTATAGAAAAATAAACATCAGAGATGGTGGGAGAAAAAATTTTCTAGGTCAATAACTATAAATCTATATTATCCTACTTCATACAATATTCCATTGCTTAGGTGAAACGTTCATTCATTCAGTTATTCATTCTAGGAGTGTACATAACAGAAGAATTGATCTGGGGGTGAAGAAAGGCATTTCTGAGGAAGTAACTCTTGAGCTCAGATGTAAGGAATGAACAGATGTAAGGAATGAAACTAGGAAAAGTTAGAATTGGAGGGAATATTCCAGAAATAGGAAATGGTGTGTTTGCAACCTTGTGGCACAAAAGAACAGAGCATGTCTGATGAACTCAAAGAAACCTGGTGTATTTAAATTATAGTGTCAAAGTTATCTGTCATTTGTCAACAGACACTTAGGTTGTTTTCATAATTTGGCTATTACGAATGATGGTGCAATGAACATGGGAATGCAGGTATATCTTTGAGATCCGAATTTTATTTCCTTTGGATATACACAGATATTTTTGGTTTGTGATCGCCAAACTTTACATTTTCTCTATGAATAATGCCAATAAATTTTTTAAAAATCCTTAAAGCCAGAATGTTGGTCTTCACTTTTGACTCACACTATGCTTTATGCTTCCTGTCATAAAGGCTTTCTTTGCAATTAATAAAGGCCTTGGGTTGCTACAGTGAATTGGAGTGGGGGACATCCATTCCCTGCATTGGCCTGGATCCACAGCCAGTCAGGGAAATAGATGCATGAGGAGTTAGTTTTGTCAGAGTATTACAAATGCCATGGCAGCAATATACACATGTACTTTATGGATACCCTTAGGAAGAGCACCTGACCCTTCAGGAGAAAAGAAATACATGATCCAGGTCTTAAAGTAAAGGATATATAGATTAGTCAACAAAAGAAACGTAAACAAAAAGAATTCAGAAGGTACAAAGGCGCAGAAGTAAGAAAGGGCAGCATAAAGTTAATTTGGCTAAAGCTCAGAATGCTGTCAGGTACGGCCAGAGAGAAATTTGAAGAGATTAGCTGGGGTCATGTTGGGATGGGCCTTGACCTCCAGGGGTGCTAGTGAAAGTTTTTTGATAGGGAGTTACCGAATCAAATTTGGACTTTTTAAACGAGGAATCTGGTGAGAGCTGGAGGAATAGATTGGGGAGGGGCAGAAAAACCCAGTGTTGGATTCTTATACTAATCCAGGTGAGAGAGAATTGGGCAGGCCATGAAGTCAGCTTCTTGCTATGTGTTGCTATTTGCTCTCCAGAGAGCGTATACCAGTTTACACCATCTATATGCAGGTGGGGACAGACAGACTGGAAGAAATTTTCTCAAGATTGTGGAATTATTGGTGTCTTTTATTTTCTTCTTATACTTTATCTTTTCCAAGTTTCTATGATAAATAGATAGTGCTTTTATATTTAGAAAAAGGGAATAATACAAAAGAGATTTTATTCTTCAAATCAAAACTTGCATTTTAATAGGAAACCTTAAAGACTCAAAATAATCAATCTTTAATGACATCAAGAAAGGCAGAAGTAACAGCATTAGAGGTTACCTTTAAGAAGCTTAGACAGTAGTCTACAGGGTGGGTAGGTGGGGAAGCAAAGACTAAAGGTGGAAAGAGCCATCATGGAGCATTCGGTAATCTCACTGAGAGAGAAAACGGGGTCCCACACCCAGGCAGGGCCAGTGGAGAAGGAATTTCATTCCTCTGTAATTTATTCATTCCTTAAATAAAAGACTGCTACTGGATTAAAACATTCCAAGAAACTTTTCAAAAACCATCTACAATTATCAAATGAGATTATAATGTATAACTGTGTTTTTATAATTTTTCCACAAATTCAGAGTGAACTTGAGAAGCTGACATTCCTGAGATCTTTGTCTTCTCTCAGCCGAACTTTACCTTATGATGAAACCACAGAATCATTCATTCACAGCCACACAGCAGACATTGTGCATACCCTAAATGTAAGTATTGTGACCTTATCACATATTATTCAGACCATGCAAATTCAATGACCTGGCTAACAAGTTTTTTAGTGGCTTCACCTATATTAGCGCTTCCCTTATCTTCACATATCAGCATCTTTGCGTGGAGGAGAAATACTCAGGGCTACTCCACGCAGTGATCACCCTAGAAAACTATTTGAAAGAGGAGTAGAAAGGAGAACAGCATTTAAATTTCTCAGTAAAAACAATGCTGCATTCTCATTCATGAAGGAGGAGGTTTGAGGTAGACTTTACAATCAAATGCCTCGGTTCGAGTACATGCTCTGCTTCTTTCTAGTTATGTGACTTTGGGAAACTACTGACTTCTCGGTGCCTCAGTTTCCTCATCCATAAAATAAGAATAACTGTATATACTTCACAGAGCTATTGAGAGTATTAAATAAGAAATAAATGTAAGCCAGGTAGCATGGTACCTATCACATATTTTGCAATAATACAATTGTATTATTTTTATTGTTTTTTTGTCCTATTTGTAACCAACTCCAGCCACATTCTGCCACTAACTCATTCATTCATTACCTTAAGTGCCTAACAGTTCCAGGCAGTGTCCTGGGAATTGGGGCTACAAAGACAAAGAAAACATAAGGCCTAGTCCTGCAGCCACGACAAATGTAATCAACTATCACAGGGACTGTGGCAAAGGTTTAAATAGGAATAGTGAGGGCACAGAGGAGTGAGTGAGTGGTCAGTTCCACATCAGGTGATCCAGAGTGCTTTTCAGAGGAGCTGACACACTTAAGCATGTAACTGTTTGATGCTTTAGTTTGCTCATCTGTGAAATGTCCCCTTCAGTTTCTCTAAAGCTCTAAAATTCTGAATCTGACATCTCTTATACACTCCAGGAAAATGAGCTTTTCAACTCACAGATCTATAAGGCTGATTAGATTGATTGGTTTTCAGAATTGAAGGCTAGCCAGTTAACAGGTTTGTTCAGTAGTAGACAGTTACAAAGGATCTTGTGTATCTAGAACACTCTGGTGCTTTGCTGAAGGATACACATTTCCTGGAAGTGTTAATCCTTGCCTCCCAAGAGTTTACAATCCTCATGGAAATGACCACACCTCATAAATAGGTTGAAAACTCTGCCAAATAATACATCAAAAAGAACAGAATGATATAATGCAGATTTAAGAATGCATATAGCTTTCTACTTGGCTATATATACTCCATGGAAAGAGGCTTAGGCTTATAGGCAGCCATAGGGCCCAGCCAAAATGGCATGATTCCAAAGTCCCACTTCACAAGCATTGGCAGCGGTGGGTTGCCACATGGTTTAACCATCAGCTCAGAAGATCTACGAATGCAAGTCTCACTGGTGCACAGCAGAAGCACACTGAATTTCCCTATACTCTCTACCTGAATCTGTCCAACCAGTAGTAAAATATACACTAGCTGGCAAGGGGGGGTTCAGTCTAGAATTAAGGGTAGCTGGTATTGATGAGAGAGTGGCAGGGATCACTGTATCATTGCACAAGTCTGCAAAATCTATGTGGTGGCTAGTTAGCTCAGTTGCTTAGAATGTGGTGCTGATAGCACCAAGGTTGCCGGTTCAATCCCCCAGGGGCCACTGTGAGCTGCGCCCTCCATAAAAAGAAAGTCTGCAAAGTCTCTATAAGCCCACATGCAGGTGCTAAAAGAGTGCAGCTTTCAATAACCAAGAGGAGAGGCAGTTCTGCTGAAGAAACCACAGGAAGACAAAGCCAGGGTCACTATAAAGAAAGAAAAATTTTAAGGCATTGCCAGTCTTCTCATGACCCATGCCAACGCGTGTCTCTTCAGTGTCCAAATAAAAAGAGCCCAGGAGGCTAAGAACAGAAAATGGAAAGGAAGGGAGAAAAATCTATTATAAAACTTTACCAAAGGGGCCGGCCGGACAGCTCAGTTGCTTAGAGCATGAGCTCTCAACAACAAACTTGCTGATTCAATTCTCGGATGGGATGGTGAGCTGCACCCCCTGCAACTAAAGATTGAAAACGGCGACTGGACTTGGAGCTGAACTGCGCCCTCCACAACTAGATTGATAGACAACGACTTGTAGCTGATGGGCCCTGGAGAAACACACTGTTCCCCAATATTCCCCAATAAAAAATGAAACAAAAGACTATCAAAGAAGATGTATAAATAAGCACATGAAAAGGTATTCCCTCATTGTGATAAGGGAAATGCAAATTAAAACCACAGTGAGATTCAACTCTATACCCATTAGAATGGCTAAAATGAAGAAAGGTAATGCCAAATGTTGGTGAGATATGTTACAACTGGAACTCTTATGTACTCCTGGTGGGAATGTAAAATGGCACAACCAATTTGGAAAACAGTTTGACAGTTCCTTAAAAATTAAATATACACTTACCATATGACCCAGCAATTCCACTCCTGGGTAACGTGAAGTGCATGTCCACACAAAGACATGTACACAAATGTTCATAGCAGCTCTATTTGTAATAGCTAAATACTGGAAACAGCCCAAATGTCCATCAGCAGATGAATGGATAAACAAATTTGGTATATCCATACAATGGAATACTACTCAGCAATGAAAAGGAATGAACTATTGATACTCACTACAATTTTAATGACTCTCAAAATAATTATGCTGAGAGAAAGAAGCCAGCCAGACCAAAAAAAAAAAAAAAGATATACTGTGTGATTCTATTTATATAAAATTCTAGAAAGTGCAAACTTACCTATAGTGACATTACATCAATGGTTTCCTGGATATAGAAGAGAGTAGGGAGAGGCAGGAGGGAGAAATTACAAAGTAGCATGGGAAAAATTGGGAGTAATTTGTTTGTTCATTATCTTCATTGTGGCGATGGTCTCATAGATGTATACATATGTCAAAAATAAACCTATACACTTTACATATGTACAGTTTATTGTGCGTCTGTTACCTCAGAAATCAAAAAAGCTACCAAAAGAGTGGCCAGATGGCTCAGTTGGTTAGAGCGCAAGCTCTGAATGACATGGTTGCCAGTTCGATTCCCACATGGGCCAGTGAGCTGCGCCCTCCACAACTAGATTGAAGGATAACGACTTGACTTGGAGCTGATGGGCCCTGGAAAAACACACTGTTACCCAAAACTCCCCATTTAAAAAAGTTTAAAAATTAAAACAAAAGAGCTACCAAAGTCTGTTGAGAACTTGAAAAAAAAATGCAGTGACAACTGGGATTGGTAATGATAAGATTGGGGTGAAATTAACTCAGATAGATCTCCCTAAGCCTCAAAGAATGTGATGGATAGTATTGAGAGAAGGGACCAGTGAGTAGGGGCTCTGAGTATGCCAGGCTATGCCAGGAACAGGGTTCTGCATCTGGCAATATGGTAGAAGGGCCAGTGGGATGGTTTTTAGATACCCAACAGCAGACACAGGCACCAAGACCTACTGGAATAGAATTTTAATGTAGCCAGACTTGTCCTTAGTGCCTCAGTTCTCCTCTGCTAGCCTGGAACTCCACCCTAATTCTGCCTCTGTGGTCCTCCACAAAACCCTGCTACTGTGTCATTTGGTAAATAGTTGGAGTGCACTCAGCATTGAGGACGCATTGTGAGGATATACAACTTGAGCACCGAGGCAGGAAGCAGATAAAACTGATGTTTCAGGAAGACCTCAGTGGTGTGGATAATATTAATAAATGTGGAAGGAGTGCCAAGGACGTTTCACAGTGGACTGAACTAATATAGAAAAGACTGTCCCGTTGTCCTAGTGAGAGTTTGAGCTCCCTGAAGCAGAAGGGTGAAGAGGAAAGGGAGCTATTTTAGGAATCGGAAGACACAATTTCTAGTTCCAGTTCTGTCCAGCATGACCTGTGTGGTCTTAGCCAAATCACTTAGCTTTGGTAAACCTCTAGCTCCGTCCGGAAAATGGAGGTACTACTATCGTTCTGGTTTTCATTAAGAACTTTGAGACAGAATGTCTCGTTTTGTTGACTGGCTAAGATTCTTCTTGGGGCAAGCAACAGAAATCAACTGTGGCTCACTTAAGTTAAAAACAAAAAGGATGCTGGAATAGCTCTCTTAGAATATAAGGAAGAGGTTTAACAGTGAAGCCTACATAAGAGCAAGTTCCAGGACAGCTCCGGGGGGTCCCAAAGGCAAGAGCAAACCTCTAGCAGCTCCCAGTCTGTGTCCGTCACTAAAATTCCAGATTCTGGGAGAGAGAATCTGATTGGCCCAGAGGGGTCTGTTCTCCATTCCTGCATTAATCAGGTGTGTCTTGGAGCAGCATCATATGGTAATAACAGGACTTCTGGACATCCCTCTCTGTGTATTGGAGGCAGTACCCAGAGAAGGGGTGATTGCTGTGATCTGTGGAGGTACCCCACATGGTTCCTGCTACACAAATACTTTGCAAACAAAAAATACCCTCTCGGGCTGGCCTGGTGGCTCAGGCGGTTGGAGCTCCGTGCTCCTAATGCCGAAGGCTGCTGGTTCGATTTCCACATGGGCCAGTGGGCTCTCAACCACAAGGTTGCCGGTTTGATTCCCTCAAGGGATGGTGGGCTGCGCCCCCTGCAACTAGCAACAGCAACTGTACCTGGAGCTGAGCTGCGCCCTCCACAACCAAGATTGAAAAGACAACAACTTGACAACAACTTAACTTGGAAAAAGTCCTGGAAGTACATACTGTTCCCCAATAAAGTCCTGTAAAAAAATAATTAAAATTAAAAAATAAATAGCCTCTCACTTCTGAATTCCCCGTGGTGGTTAGCATAATTGTAAACAAATAATAAGCCTTTCAGACCTGGTTTTTTTAAAAAGAAGAAAAGAAGGTTATTCTGGCAGAAGCGGTCAAGTAGATTGAAGTCAGCAGGGAGTGCAGGCCTGGTGGTTTAGCCTTCATGCACCTGTAGGGTGTATGGCTGCAGGGATGGAGAGTCAGAAACTGTAGAGCAGGGAGTGGCTATTGCTGTGATTGATTGGATGTGGGAAGTAAATAAAGGAGAAAAAAGTCATAAATAATCTTTTTTGTGAGCCCGGGGAAAAGGAACCATTGACAACAATTGAAGACTGAGAAGGGAGGTAAATAATGAACTCACTTTTTAACACCAAATTGCCAGGTTATCGCTGTGATCTTAGTGGTGATGCTCAGCAGAAAACTAGATTTGGGTGAGTAGCGCCCTGGGAGGCGGAAGGCAGAGCCTTATGCTTTGTCCCTTCCAGATTATAAAGCCATAAAAATAACTAAGTTCCTTAAGGGAATAAAGAAGAAGAGCAGCAGGCCACCAGCAAGATCTGACCAGATAAAGAAGGGAGGTTCTAGATGAGGGTTAAGTGGGGTCAAATACATAATGATGGAAGGAGAACTGACTCTGGGTGGTGAATACACAATGTGAGATATAGATGATGTATTACAGAATTGTACGTCTGAAATATATGTAACTTGACTAACAATTGTCACCCCAATAAATTTTAATTAAAAAAAAAAATGATCAGACCAGAGTTGGAAAGTATGAAAACTCAGAAAGGGGCAACAGTGTGAACTCAGTAGTATTTACTGCCTCCTGGGCACTGCCTAAGTTCCTAGTGAGGTATTTTGATGGCAAGTAAGAGAACTCCACTACGAGTAGCTGAAACACAAAAGGGGAGATTTGTTCTTAGGATAACTGAATGTTCCCAGAGTCCTGTGACAGGAAGAGAAGGCAGCCTGCTCCAGGAAGGGAATGAAACCAGGAAACAACAACAGCAGCAACAAAACAAAACAAAACAAACACCTTTCACATACTCAGAGAGAACTTTCCATCTTTTATCTTTGCTCCTTTGTGTGCATTTCCATTTTTCTCTCTCTTTTCTCCCTCCTTCCTTTCTCCCCTTCTCTTCCCAAAATTGGCTTTCTGTTACTTTGTCCATAGGGCCCAGTGCTCCCACACTACTTGAAATTTTCTCCTTTTGGTAGATCAGCCAGACAGATTAAAGCTCTTTTCCAGAGAAACAGAATCTAATTGACCTTGGTGTCTACTCCTAGACAGATGAGTTGTGGTTAGTGAGACATTCTAGAATGACTTAGCAGAAACATGACTGCAAGGTACTCTTTCCTATAGGCCTGAAGCAGTTTCCAGAAAGGCTGGGTAGTCAGTCCAATACACTACAACCATTTTAACATTGATTGCTCTTTACATCAACTCCCGAGATATATTCTCATCTCCACACAGACAAGGAAACTCAAGCGTAGGGGAGGTAATGCATTCAGTGTGACACAGTGAGTGGCAGAGCCACTTCTCACTCTCAGGTGCTATCCAGCTCCAAAGCCCCTGTTTTTTTGTCTCTTATCACTCTGCAGATTTTTCCAGCAGAACAAGGCAGCTTTTTCCTCTGCCAATCAGGAATTTGGAAAGTTATTCCTTTTCTAGGACGAGAACTTAGAATAATGTAGAAACAGGAGTTCAGACGCCTAAACTGGAAATAATCACTAATAATAAAAATAATGAGTAACAGACGATACCTAAGTTATTGAGGGCTGCTTGGTATTAAGAATTAGCTCATTTACGCCAGCTCTGAGCAACAGGGTTGCCGGTTCAATTCCCACATGGCCCAGTAAGCTGCGGCCTCCACAACTAGATTGAAGACAAGGAGCTGCCACTGAGCTTCTGGAGGGGCGGCCAGATGGCTCAGTTGGTTAGAGCGCGAGTTCTTAACAAGGTTGCCTTTCAATTCCCACATGGGATAGTGGGCTGCGCCCCCTGCAACTAAAGATTGAAAACGGCAACTGGAGTTGGAGCTGAGCTGTGCCCTCCACAACTAGATTAAAGGACAACGACTTGGAGCTGATGAGCCCTGGAGAAACACACTGTTCCCCAATAAAATTTATTTAAAAAAAAAAAAGAATTAGCTCATTTAGTACTCACAACCACCCCATGAAGGTGAGTGGCACTGTTACCTCATTTTACATATGAGGAAACTGAGGTACAGGGAGGTTAACTAACTTGCATCAGCTCAAACAGCTAGTAAGAGGCAGAGTCAGGCCTCAGGGTCTGGCCCCAGCGAAGAAACTCCTAGCCTGGCTCCCGTCCTGCTGCCAGTCCTGTGGAACCAAGGAGCAGAGCCCACTAAAGGACCTGCCAGTGTTCTTCCTGATTGTTTGGCCTAATGACTTGGCATATTCGCGACTCTCCAGAGTTCTTTCTCATTGCAGATGCTGGTCCAAGAGGAGCCCCAGCGTTTTCTCTTCAGCCCTGTGCTCCAGGAGGTCTTTGTCACCATCGCTGACCTCAGGTGACACCCACATGCCCCTTACACACACACCCTGGTTCCTCATTCAGGGCCAATACCAGAGCCAACTGACATGTTCCATGATTTTGACTTCTCAAAACTATTTAGAGAAGGGGAAGCCAAGTCCATGTTTTTGTGTAAGAACTTTGATTTCATGTATGCTACCATCCGTATCTGAAAGACCTATTGGAACCTCTTGGGAGTTCAGTTTTGTTGAGTATTCAGTGGGAAGTTACTCCCATATATGCTTCGTAACGGTAGAATTCCACAGTCCGAGAAACTTGGAAGGGCTGCCTGCTGGTTAACCTTTCTTGGAGATTTATACCACACATTAACTGTTTAAAAGTCCCAAGGAGTCCTATAGTTAAAAAGTTCTTTAACTTGGTTTAACCCACACTAACAAAAGTTCACCAGAACACACTTTGGAATATCGTGGTTTACTATATTAGACTGTAGCAGGCTTCTCTCCATGGTTGAACTAGAAGAAAGCCTGAAAAGATGTCACTCCAGTGATCTTGGGACGTGGGGAGGGAAAGGGGAGAAGAATGGAGGCTGAAACTCTTCCTCTAACCTTTTGTGAGGTGTATCTAAACAGATTGGCTTTCATCAGAATGATACACCCAAGAGTCTACCCTTTCCCTTTGGGTTACTCTGATCCCTGCTTGTCAATGTCAAATCAAACTCCTCCCAGCTTACTATTCCCAAACTGTCTTTTCTTAGTTACCAAGATGTCCATTTGCTGTTTGGCTCTGAAGATCGAGTTGACTTGTTCAGTCTCATCACCAAAAGTATAATCACTCTGCCCTCGGTAAAGACTCTGACCCATCTGCAGGAAATCATGCCCAGTGGGTCCTACAATTCAGAGGTAACTCACACTTTGCTTTAATAACTTGCCATCCCAAGATCAGAGTTAGTTGATCTTGGCCTTTTGAGAGTGCATTTGATTTTTTGGAAGTAGCCAAAAACTATTTAAACCAAGTCTGGTGAATAAAATGGGTGGTTAAATTAAATAGCTTTTTTTACCCCTCTTTATTTTGTTTTCTTTTTTCCCCTTCATGCCTTCTTTCCTTGCTTTTGGCTTTAAAATAAGGTGGAGTGTTCATATATTTAGCAGATATTTAGGGTTACCATGTGCTAAGCATCATGATAGGCAACAGAAATACAGCGGGGAGCTCACAGGTAGTGCAGAGATACAAACCGCTGGTAAATAGAATACCAGGTGATAGTAAGTGCTGTGAAAAAAACAACAGGGAAAGAAGAGGATAAAGAGTACTGTGGTTGGGAGGCACGAGGGCTTTTTTACATACGGTGGGCAGGGAAAGCTCTTCTGGTGAAGTGACAGTTGAAGAGTGAGAGTGTGGATGTCTCTGGAGAAGAAACTTTCAAGCAGAGAGAAAAGGAAGTGCGAAGGCCTTGATTTCTTTCTGCCCCTAGTAAACTGGTTGGTAAAGCAGTTGCCAAAGGAGACTTTGTTCCCCTTTGTTTCAAGATGTCAGAGTCACAAGTCAAACTTTAAAAGTGCCTCGGTGGCCCTAACTAATTCCCCAAACTAGTTAGAATCAGTTAACTGTGTTCCCAGTAATGTCGAGATGTCCATGTAATATGAATATAAATTGTTTCACCTTAGGTCACAAACTGCCTACCAGTTCTTTACACTGGTTCTGCACCTCTGAGCAAAGTCTAAGATAATGAGGAGAACCTTAGCAGTGGACAGCATTGGGGAACTTCGTACAGGTCGCATCACTGACCCTGTGCCTTTTCAGTGTCTCTACAGGCAGACGTTTCAGGCGTTCTCAGAGATGCTCCAGAGTTTGGTGGTAAAAGACCCACATTTGGAAAATCTTGACAACATTTTTACGGTAAACAGGATTATCAGGAGAGAATGGGAAACTTCCTATTGACTGGTGAAAGTGGAAGAAGAAAACGTGGCAGGATTAAGTTTTAAGAGATAGCATAATAGTTAAGAGTATCAGCTATCCGTTTTGAGTCAGACTTGGGTTCAAATTCTGACTGCCATTCATTCATTGGTTATAAATTCAGCAAGAAATGTGATATCTCAGAGTCTCATTTCTTCACTTTAAATTGAGATAATAATTACTGTATTGCATAGGTGGCATTCGATAAATGGTTTAAATAGTTCCTGTAATTAATTCCTTAAATTATTGCTTACTACCATACAAGGGTTTCAATCAGTGACCAGAGAGCAGAGTCAGCCTCAAGAATGAGTAAAATAGGCAATTGCCTGCCAGGTGAGATTTAACAATTATTTTTTTATTTTTTTTATTGGGGAATATTGGGGAACAGTGTGTTTCTCCAGGGAGCAGCTCAGCTCCAAGTCCAGTCACCGTTTTCGATCTTTAATTGCAGGGGGTGCAGCCCACCATCCCATGCAGGAGTTGAACCGGCAACCTTATTAACAGCTTGCGCTCTAACCAACTGAGCCATCCAGCTGCCCCTTAATGATTGTTAATACCTGCCTGCCCCCACCTGTACGGGTTCTAGCATATGCCATTCCATCATTAGGGATTTATTCATTGGACTGCATTCACTGTGGTTCAAGCATCTCGCTCTCCTGCCCCTTTTTAAGATGCAGATATCCCAGAAAGGGGTAACCCTTTACACTGTTATTAATCATTTGTGCCTGAGTACAAATGGACACCACAACTGACCTTAACATTATGTCTCCTTTCTCTTCTATGTGTATCTCAACACTCCAGCCAGATTGGGTTTCTCCCCTTTATCCAGTTGTGCCTTGTACTTTCCTGCCTTGGCCGCTTCATTCAAGCCGTTTCTTTTACCTGAAATGTCACCTTCTTTGTGAAACTCCTACTCATGTATTTTATCTTCTCCATGAATCCTTGTATGACTGTTGCAGGCAGATGCAATTTCCCCATCTTCGGCATTCTTTAATAGCACGTCATTAATTTTTTTTCTTTCCAAAGCAGGTTTCAGGAAGTTAAAAACATGCAGAAAAACAGAATAAATAATTGAAGAAAGTGGGAGGAAGGGAAACTAAGTCTCAAAAATGAGCCCTTGTGGAATGTGGACCATCTGATCCCCTGGGTCTTTGTGCCTTGTCATTCCACCACTTTCATTTCCAGCCAAAACTGGTTTATCGCTTAGGAAAATACTGTCAGACGTAGTGGTAACAGGTGGAACTTGTCTCTCCACATTTTCTTCCACACAGAATAAGGGTGTTATCCCCGCTCTTCCTGATAAACCATTTAGACCAGGAGTGTCCAAACTGCGGCCCGCGGGCCAACTGCGGCCTGCGATCCATTGTTAATAGGCCCGCAGCAAATTCCAAAAATATATTTAGCTCACTTAAATAAACCAGGTGAGGCAATACGTACTTCACCTCGAGTGAGTGGCCCGGCTGTTTGTGTATTTTACCGCATATGGCCCTTGGTGAAAACCGTTGAAAAAAGTTTGGACACCCCTGATTTAGACTCTCTTCATTTTCCGTAGCACATGGACCCGTGGTTACAGTCGATCAAAGACCATGAGCGGGAGCGGGCTGTAGCCAGCATGACTCAAGTTCTAAAGTGCTTATCCAGACATCTCGACTTGAAGGTAAGCAGCCCTTCGGTTGCAGAGGAAGAAGGATCCAAAGCCATCCTATTACTGCCGTTTCCCCTCCTAGTTATGACTCCCAGATTGGTGACTCCTTGGTGCTGTGTCATACATGGCACTTGGCATTATTCACATATGAACCCCTCCCCTCAGATTCGAGCAGCTTGAGGCCCAGTACTGCTTATTAATCTTGCATCCCAATTGCTTAGCACAAGAGCTGGGATGTAGAAATATACTACATTTTTTTGAATGAATGACTAAGTAAATGTAACCTAAAAATATCTGTGGGCCTACAGTGGCCTAGTCTCTGCACAGTGTTGTATTTAAAGTAATAAAGTCCAGCAGGCAAGTATGTCAATCAATTTACATATCTCTCAGCATCTCAGAGAGAATGGTTCTATGGTACCGCTTTTTAAATCCTCTCATTTCTATCTTTTACTCTCACTTCTCAGTTCTGAATCCTCTCCCATAACTCCTATAAAACAATTCCCCAAAAAGATCCTTCTTTCTAGATCTATTTCTTTTTCATCTGTGAATCTGTCCTCTTTCCCAGGTAAATCTAGGCACTGGAACTTCTCCTGTTCTCCATCTGTCATTTCTCTAATCTGCATAATAAGGCCCCAGAATTGGAAGAGAAAATGGGGGGAGGGGGTGTAGGAATGTGAAGTCTATATGCCAGAATTTTCCTTAGAGAATTTGTCCTCAATGCAAATATTCTAACAGTTATGCTTAAAAGGACAGTATCCACGTTCTTATTCCTCACATTAAAAATATATCCAAACTTTCCACCTCCTAATTCAAATAAATTCAGTCCCTCAAACTATACTACTTCCTTTTTTCTCTCTTTAGTCAGGGAAAGCAGTAACTTCTGGCCATCAATGACTACCCTTGTGGTTATTCTAATAACGATAGCACCGTGTTTTTCCTTCTACATTCCTCAATCTCTAATTTTGCCGGCAAATTAAAGACAAAAAGAGTTTCAAATGGCTCCTTTCCATACATAATCTCTCTAGGCCCTAAAGATCTTCCTTAGCATTTTCTTCCTAGGGAGGATGGCTAATGTAGGGCATTTAATCTAGGTGCCACTGGGGTCTGCAGGACATCCAGGAAGTTGTATGCTGAATTTTGTGTGGTGTAACCTTCTGGATTTTCCTGAGGAAGGTTCATAGCTTTTCTTAAATCAACTTTATTGAGTTATAATTTATACACAATGAAATCCACCCAATTTAAGTGTACAGCTTTGACAAATGTGTATTCCCTGGGTCCCTAACTTTTTCATATTCTCAAATAAACCTAAAAAGATAAAGAATTAAAAAGGAGAAAGTTAGAGAACCACATAGTGGTCAGACTAGGAACATAATTCTCCAGTGGCCTTTTTTGTCTTAATAAAGTTTAGGATTTTTGTATGTTATGAATACAGATGTGCTCGTTAGCAGAAAAAAATTGAAATATTTTTAAAAAGTAGAAGGAAGAAAAACTTCTTGTCATCCTGAGAGAGCCACCATTAAAATTTTTATGTATTCCGTTTGAGTACTTTTTGTGCAGGAGTGTGTTGGGGTGGAGGCTTCTACTTCAGTTCCACCCACTTCATTCTCTATCTGTATCCAGAGTCATCTTCTTAAAACCCACATCACTCTTTTGATCCAAGGAGTTCAGTCTGTTCTTAGAATACAAGGTAAGGTCACATACGATCTACCTCTTGCCTGCCTCTATACCCCGACTTACTCCAGCCTCTTTTACATTCCTTACCATAGAAAGCTCTTCCTGCCTCATGTCCTTTGCACTTACCATCTCCTCTGCTTGGAATGACCTTTCCCAGCTCTTCACATAGCTAACCCCTCCTCATTCTTTAATGCTCAATTTAAATGTTTCCACCTCAAAAAAGACTTTTGCTTACAAATAGGTCTACCCTTGCTCTCTATCTCATCACTCTCTTTCCTTCTTAGAAGGGCTTCTTAGGATCAGAGGTTATCCTGTTTGATTTTCTTTTTCTATTGGTTTATGGCCTATTTCCCTCTAAAAGAATGTAAATTTCATAGCGATTATGTTTGTCTTGTATTCACCATAGCATCCTCAGTGCTTTGCACAGAATATGCCACATAGTAGATGCTCAGTTAAATTTTTGTTGAATAGATGCAGGTCAGCTCATGTCCCCCTCTCCTCAGAACCCTCCAGTGGCAAACCCTCCAATGGCTTCCCATCCCACACAGAATAAAATCCCAAATCCTTGCAATATGCTATAAACTGCAATACCATCTGGCCCCATCCTCATCTACCTCCTATTTTGTTTTGCTCTCATTTACTTTGCTCCCACCAACCTAGCCTACTTGTTCCTCAGAAATACACACACTCCCTTCTCTTTGCACTTGCTATTCTCTCTGCCTGGAATGCTTTTCTCCCAGACATCTACATGGCTCAATCCCTCATTTCAACATTAGTGAGGTCTTTCCAGACCATTCTAAGATAGCAATTCCTACCCTTTTCCTCTGCATTTTTCTTCATCATCCCATTTATCACCATTTGATTCTTATACTTTATTTTGTCATTTTATGTTCCTCCAACTAGAATACCACCTCCAGGGATATTATCTTTTGTACACTGTTTGTATCCCCAGTGCCAGTCCTAGTGTTTTAGCCATAAGTGCCATAGTCATAACCACTTCCTGGCTTCTCACTGACACTCAGTGTTCGTGGATTGACTGAAGGAATGAAGGTTATATCAGCGAATGAAAGATGTTATACTGCTTTGTGTATGTGTTGCTGTGTTTACGTAGGTTGTAGAGGCTGTTGTTCACAATATCTCAGTATATTTTTCTGAAGAGCTACAAAAGAGATTTCTTTCTGCCTCAATCCAGAAACAGTTGCGCTTTCTCTGCATGGCTATTTGTTTCACCTTACGGGCAATGTGAATCCTAGCATCTGGGACACTGTGTGTACCTCTGCATTAGCCCTGAGAAAATTCAGAGCCCAGCTCTGTGGCCTAGCTCGAGCAACTGAAGATTATGCATTCTGACTGTTAACCAAATTCTTCATTTATCTTTTCTACCTTCATTTTTAAATTATTTTAAATTGCGTTTCTTTTTCTGGTATGGTTTTTGCCAGCTACTTTACTTTTTCTTCCATAATAAGGCAAAATATCAATAAGCAACATTTTTAAATAGTATTAAATGATATTTTGCAACTTTGCATCCACCTTTTTCAGGTGGCAGACTAGCACATTTTCCTACCTTATTATAAATTCCTGGGATACTTGATTTCTCATGGTTATTTTCATGGAGTGGCTAAACCATAGTTCTCCTTACTATGGGGCAATTATTTTCAATATGTGGTCTTTAAAAAACAGTGTTAGAAGGACCATCTTTAGATACAAACTTTTTCATTTTCCAGATTGCTTGTTTAGGTTAGAATTTGCCATATTTAATATCATTTGCTGGATATATTGTATCTACACGTGTTAAATGTTAACCCTAAAGAGATCCAACGGCTGAATGTGGTTCTTGTACTTCTCTGGAGTAGGGAGCAGAAGTGGAATCACTTCTCAGCAGCTTAAATCTAAGGCACCAAATGCTCCTGTATTCTAATAGCATTTTTCTTTTTCTTCGTAACTAGCTCCCACTGCAATTCCAAAGACTTGGACACCTAGTGGCTCTGATGGCACTACTGTGTGGAGACCCCCTGAAAGAGGTGGCCGAGGAGGCTGCAGAGGGCACCCACTACCTGCTGCATATCACCCTGAGGCTGAAGTGTAAGGCACTGCTGAAGGCAGTGAAGCCCTCAATAAATTCTCTAGCACAACGCAAGCACCAGTCTTCCTATGCCCTCACTCCCCACACTCTAGCAAGACTTTTACGGTAGTTTACAAAGAGAAAAGTACATAGTCCGTAGGCAGAGATGAAGCAACACTGATTTAATAATTAGAATCATAACGCTGGATCAGAGCCATCCGTGTCAGCCGTCGACAAGGCCATAGAGTTAGAGTATCTAAACACATGGCCCTCTGGACATACTGGAGTGATTAGGTCAGAAGTGGAAGGGGTTCCTGCCATCATTTGAGCCTTCGTTCATTTAGTTCTGTCATAAATGTTTACTGAGCACTTAATTTGGATTACAACAGTAACCCCAACACATGTGTTCCAAACCTTGTACTTGTCCTTTGCTTCAGCCAACCTAGCCTACTTTGTTCCTCAGAAATACCACACACACTCCCTTCTCTTGTGATCAAAAAATACAATGAATGCTGCTGCCACGTGCCAGCCAATGGAAAGGCAGGGATCTTCAATACGGGAAGCAGTGCGTCCAACCTTACTAACAGTGTATGACGAGTTTCAACTTGGTCAGTGCAGTCAGTCAGGTGTGAACTACAGTTGAGAGAAGGTGTGTTTTAAAGTGTGCCATAAATCCTCCTCCATCATGATAATACTCCATGTCACACATCGCTTCTGGCATACAGCAATTTCTGTCAAATAAGAACATTACATTGTGTCCTCATCCACCTTATTCACCGGATCTGGCACCGTGTGACTTCTGGCTCTTCCCCAAAGTCAAAATGACCATGAAAGGAAAACATTTCAAATCAATTCAGGACATCGAGGCAGCCATGACAGCACAACTAAAGACACGAAAGAGGACTTCCAGAACTGCTTCAGAAAGTGGCAAGAACGATGGGATAAGTGTGTTCAAAATGAGGGGAATTATTGGCAATGTGTCTTTTACTGTACTTTTTTTTTATTTAAACAGTGCACTGTGTTTTTATCACACCTCATAGTCTAGTGGGTGAGTCAGACAATCAAAGAACCAACAAGTAACTGTTATTCTATATAAAGATAACTACCGTGAAGGGAAATTTCTGGGTCCATGAGTAAGAATTAAGCCTAGTATGATGTTCAGAAAAAGCCTCTCTGAAGATAATCTGAACATAATAAAGAACATTAGCCAGGTGAAGATGTAAAAAGAGCATACTAGGCAGAGGGAACAGCATAAGAAAGGGCCCTTTGCAGGTATGAGCTTGAGGAGTTTGAAAAATAGAAAGAGGGTCATTGTGGTCAAGGAATGAATCAGTGACACCCCACCACCACCACAGTTAGAAGAGATGTTAGAAGATACCTAACCCAGTATCCCCCTCCAGTGCTTAAGTCTCAGCCTCCTCTATCCCCACCAAGTAGTTTCCTGGGCTTGCTCATCCCAAAGATAAGGAAGCTTTGTGCTTCCCAAAGTAGCAGTCTCATCTCTGGGCTGCTCTGAGTCTGAGGAATATCTACCAAGACATACAGCCAAGGAAATACAACCGATGATTCATACAACAAATATTTCTGAAGCACTTACTGTTCTAGGCGTACATTGGCAAACAAGACAGACAAGGTTCCTTCCCCCCAAAGAGCTTATTTTCTCATTGGAGAGACAATGTCCTCAACCAAGTGCTCCAAGACTTCCCATAGATAAATTTCTAGTGAACACGAGTCAAACCAGTAAAACATGAGAAAAACAAGGCACTGTGAGGGAATATTGGCAGACTCAATTATCAGCAAAACTAGACACATCAAGAGTTCTGATCAGAATTATCAGACACAGTACAAAATTGTGCAGTGTTTTTTTTGTGTGTGTGGGGACCTAAGCTTCATAGGGAGACCCCTCAAAAGTCCTCACCAATGGGGAACGGTATAGCATGTTTTGGTTGTACTCCCAAATCACTCAAAAGCTCTGCTCTTACAAAAAGCTTTTTTTCTTTCAGCCCTTCTTATTTATTGTACTACAACAGAGGGGAAACAAATCAGCCTTCAGATTACCACATAACTCCTGCCCCCAGGCATTTTTATTTAAGTGAAAAAGACGAGAGATTTTGGATTCACTTCAACCTGGAGATCAATCAGACTTGCAAAATTAAACAGAAATAAGCCAGGAAGTAACAATATTTCACATTTTCTTCTCAGATATCACTCAGGACACGAAAAATCACCGAAGTTTGAGAAGAGCAATGAAAACCTGTCAAGAACTAGAACTCTACAATATTAAACAGTTCTACAGTTGTCCTTTCAAAATTGCCCAGGTAATCAGAATGGCAAAAATTGTAATGACAGACAACTTGAAATGTTGGAGAGGATGGCAAAAACCAAAAGGCTCATACATTTGTTCATGGGCATGTAAAATGGTAAAAACACTTTGGGGGAAGTTCCAGTAATTTCTTACATGGGCCAATGTCACTGTTTGAATATCTCATCAGACAAGCTCTGCTTCTACTGATGGTTCTCCTAACCCTAGCCAGCCTCTTGCAAACGTAAACCCTTGTCATAAAAAGGAGCTACAAGAGAATGTAGTTGATCCAACAAGCCATACACTTTTTAATTAATGTATTTATTAATTATTCACCTAATATTTAATCATCTACTATATCCCAGGCACTATGTTAGGGGATAGGGGGACAAAGAAAACCTACATATCTTATTACTCATGTAGGGTCCAAGGTATCAGGTAATTTAAAGTCTCTCTGCATCAGTTTCCTCCTCTGTACAAAAGGGATCTGTAAAAATTGGGATAACTCAATTGCTGTAAGGATTAAATGAGATGCTTATATGGAAAATGCTTTGCTTAGTGCTTTCCCAAAAGCCCAGGCAATCATACCTATTACAGTCGTGTGAAAGACTTTATACACTGCCAAGTGCCATGAAAAGCAGAAGACACATTCTTTTAATAGATTGTCTCCAGATAAGGTATTTTAACTGTGCCTGGGACCCTGTCAGCTCTGTAGCACTGGGGTCTTTCCTCTAGTTCTATTTCTATAAAAGTGTGACTCTTTCTGAGGATTTCAGTAATAAAGCTTCTTTCTAAAACTCAGAGCTGTAAACAGCCATGACACTTGGGTTGCTTCCAGTTTTTCATTTTTGTAAACAAGACTGAAGTAAACAGACTTGGACATATGCTTCTGATTGTTAACTTGGAATTTCTTGTTCAGGGCTCTATCATACGATATATCTTGAAAGTTCATTATCTATAAATCATTTCAGGTCTTTGAAGTGTTTCTCAATTCAAATGAACTCTGCCAGTTTGTAATGACTACACTGGATGGCCTGAAAAATCTGAAACATCCCTGCACCCAGCAGTCAGCAGGAGAATTGCTGATAACATTGGTGAAAAATGCGGAGTCCCGATTTGAGAAGGTAAAGGGTTCAGTGGCCATTTCCTGGGTTTGAAATATCTGCAAGACCTCTCCCCACCTGCAGCTGCTGAGGTCTCTTCTGCTCCTATTCAGCTGAGAACAACTACTGAAGGAGACTAGGGTCAAAGCCTGAGTCCATTTGGTCAATGTTGAACATTCATCCGTTTAACAAGCATATAATAAACAACCATTGTGTATGCAACTAGGGAGAGCAATTTTTTAAAATCTAAGGTGTGGTCCATATTTTCCAGAAGAGTATTGTTATTCTGGGACAATATAATTAACACATATGAGAATGATAACTTCAATTTAGATCTTCATCCATAATTAATGGTGTCAAATTTTTAAAAATCAAGCAATCGATCTTACAAGGGGGCCAACTTAGTAAGTTTACAACCAAGAGAATTTATTTAAATGTGATGTATTAAAATTGATACATCGAGAAATAACAATGTAATTATGTCATTTAGAAATAAGGAAGGACATACAGGAAGAGATAAAAGGGATGAAAGTAGTTGTCTCTGGACAGCAGACAGGAGAATAGGCAGGAGAGAGCCTTGAAATACCACTGGGCTTTTAAAATTGTGTGCACTTTCATAAAAATAAAAAGTAATTTTTAAATGATGAAAACCCGTTTTTTTTAACCTATTAAAATAGCAAAGATGCAAAAAGAACAGTATAATGAAAGCATGGTGAGCTGGACACTTGTATCAGTTGGGTGCTTTCAGCTGTTTAAAAAAACCAACTGTATCACATAATATAGTGATGGAAAGAGAACTGACTCTGGGTGGTGAACACACAATGTGATATATAGATGATGTATTACAGAATTGTACACTTGAAACCTTTGTAACTTTACTAACAATTGTCACCCCACATAACTTTAGTTAAAAAAAAAGCCAACTGTAAAAAGCTTAAACAAAGGCTTTATCATCTCATACAATAATAAATCCAGAAGTAGAGTATATTTTCTAGGATTGATTTAGTGACTCAACAAGGTTATTAAAGAGACAGGGGCTTTTGCATCTTTCCACTTTGCCTGTTCATATAGTCAAAAGACAGTCACCATAATTTTAGACTTTATGACCAGATAAAGACTATCCAATGAAGAAGAGAGACATTGCCTTCCTTTAGTCCCTTTCATCAAAGAGAAAAGTCTTTCCCAAAAGCCCCCAGTAGATTTTCCCTCATTTTCATTGACCAGAGTTGCATCACCTGCCATCTTTAAACCAGTTTCTGGCAACTGGTGATAAGGACGGCCATTTTATATAAGGTTGTTGAGGACTGCCTCTCGAAGAAGCTGGCATTTCCACAGATCCCTGAAGCCACGTGTGTATGAGCCGGAAGAATAGTTCAAGGAGAGAAATGGACTAGGGTCCAATGACCCCTGTTTCCTTTACCTGAGCATGATAGATGTCTCTAGGAGGAAAGCAGGTATGACTCCTCTGCCATTCTCAGAGTTAGAGTGAAAACCCCCCCAGCTTCCTTGCAACACTGATTTTATTAGTTTGTCTTATAAAATCAATACATAATCATTGAGGAAAAATTAGAAAAAATATATAAGGAAAAAAATTATCACATCACTCAAAGACACTTTATTAACATCTTTGTATACATGTTCTTCCAAATCCTTGTATCTGCGTATACATACATACAGATATAGTTTAAGTAGTTTTGATGATAAACCTTTTTTTAAATAAACATTCTGTTTTAAAAGTCACCCCCAGAACTCTTCAGAAATAACCACAGTGTCCTCAGTAACTATCGGTGTCCCACATGATTAAGATCTTAGTGATTTCTTTTCCCTCTTCAGGTGCCAGAAATTATGGGAGTTATCTGTTCCCAGCTCTCTCTAATCAGCCAGCCTAGAGTACGCCACCAAGTCATAACTACCGCGAGTTTGTTTATCTCCAGGCCCAAGTACACAGATATAGTGATCAACCACCTTCTGTGTCATCCAGTACCATATGACAGGTAACAGAACCTGGTACAGCCTCTGGATTAAATTGGGGTGTGTGACACAGCTCTGAGTATTGTGGAACATGGTTGCCGTCAAAAATCTAATGATATTCTTATAGAGGAGATAAGCTATAGACAGATGCGTGCAATACAAATCAAGACATAATGCAGAAACATAAGGAAACAATTCAACAAACCCAGAATGAAGAACATTTTACAAAATAGTTGGGCTGAATGCTTCAAAAAAGTTAATGTCACAAGAAGAAAAAATAGGGCACTGTTCTAGATAAAAAGAGGTAATGAAATGCAATAGGTGACTTTGATTGGATCCTGGATGAAAAAAGCTCTGAATGAAAATGTTGAGAAAATTTAAATATAGACTCTATGCTAGATTATTAAATTAATGTTCTTAGGTGTGAAATAATAATATGGTTATCCAGAAGATTGTCCTTATTCTCAGTGCATAGGTACTGACGTGTATATAGGGCTGAATGACATGATGTCTGAAATGTACTTGAGAAACATTTAGCCAAAAAAATAAATATATACATAGAAGAGGAATAGAATCAAAGAGAGAAACAAACAAGATGCTTTAAAAAAATTTTTTAGATTAGTGGTTTTCAGAGTTGGAGGCACCCTGGAAGTTCCAGGCTATGCCTCATGGCAAGGCAGTGAGGCATTAAGGAGAGGGCTCCAGACCCCCACCCCCACCCCCACTTTAACCAGAGAAGCACCTCTTTTCTCCGCTTTATATATTGTGATTCTGGGTAATTACTGTATTTGAGGAAAAGATTTCTCAGCTTTAAACTGTTTGAAATCCACTTTCAGTGAATGGTTCTCATATAATGTCTTGGGGTAGTGCTGATGTTTCCTATAAGCTGAACTTACACATTCTACCACTAACTCAAATAAAGGAGGACTTTTATCCATCCAGAGTTAAAAAATGAGCTAACGTAGATCTTTTGAAAAAATATTCTCTTTTGTATAGTTCTCGAATACATTGCTTTAAAATCTTTACTACTTGCTTCAGCTTAGCGACACTAGATTCTTGTATAAAATATATGATTCAGTACAAAATATTAAATATGTCTAGTTATCTTAAGTGTAATTTTAGCATTATTCTATTGTTGGTATTTGTTCTAGCTCGTGGAGGACTTTGAGAACTACAGCTTTAGATCATCTGAGAACATGGCATCTGTTAGAAATGGAAATGAGCTAGGAAACTTCATTCTGATCATACCGTGTTTCCCCAAAAATAAGATCTAGCCAGACCATCAGCTCTAATGCTTCTTTTGGAGCAAAAATTAGTATAAGACCCGGTGCTATTCTACTATAATATAAGACTGGGTCTTATGTAATATAATGTATAATATAATGTAATATAATATATACTGGGTCATATTAATTTTTGTTCCAAAAGACGCGTGAGAGCTGATTGTCCGGCTAGGTCTTATTTTGGGGGAAACACGGTAGTTTCGGTCATTTACTTGAAGTTTGTTTGTTCATTTATGTATATACGTATCTGGGTGATTGTTCTTAGTAGTCTGTTCGAAGCATCTACTATGTACAGGTGTCGTTAGGCACCGGGAAAATCACGAACAGGTCGCATGGACCTGCCCTCAGGCAGCATACAGTCTGGTAGCAGACAGAGACGAACAGTAGAGCATGCTGTTCTGTGGAAGAGAGTTCTGTGGAAGCTCCTAGGAGGAGACTTAATTAGATGAAGGACTGGGGAAGGATTTCTGGAAGTAGGGCTGCCCCAAGCTGAGTTTTTAATGTAAATTTGCCAAGTAAAGTGTGGGATGAGGGAGTGGAAGAGGCATGCTAGACAAAGAATAGCAAAAATAAATTCCAGGAAGGTATGAACCAGCTTAATAAATGCCCATTCCCAAATGAGGGGCAAACAAAAACCATGTCACATCTACAGAATCAGTTACCATTAAAAGTGAGACCTGTTCCATATTTGTAACACACTCTCCAGATGATTTTTTCCACGCTAAAATTTATGAAGGCTTATTGGCTGATGTGTGTGTTTTCCTAATTCAAATTCACTACCAGCCCACTTACAAATGTGCATAACTAAAAAGCATTTTGAAACACTTCTTTCACAATACATAGCTTCTCAAAGTATTTCATTTACTCCCTCAGGAACACAGAGTGAAACACAAAGGTAAATAAATATTGGGATTTCATCCCAGGAATGAATGTTCATATTCTAGAATCTATTTCCCAAGGCAAGAGTCTTTTCAGCACTCCACTTTGCCTTTCCGGCCTTTCCTTTAGGCGTCCTCTAGAAACTTACTTTGTTTTTATTCACAGATTAGAATTGCCAGAGTAAGGAGTGAAATACTGGAATAGCCTTTAAGCCTCTCAATTTTTAGAGTGATTCTGATGCACACATACTTGGAAGGCCACACATTAGATAAACACTGACTCTAGCACACAAAGATACCTAGGCAGGTTCTGAAAATAAAAGAGTGGATTACAAGCGTGAGTAACTCCCGATCTCGCCCCACTCTCCCCCATCGCCCATTAATGTTCCTCCACAGTGTTTGTATAACTCTCAGGCCCCACTTTTGAATCAATGGTAGAAGAGAAGTTATTACATGCTGTCTTTCTTGAAGAAGAGATATCTCCTAAGGAGGATCAAAGCTTTATTTCAGGGCTCGACCTTAGCCAAAATTCAAAGACCGTAGACTAGATTGGATGAGTATGTCTTTGAATGCCTTCCGTGAGCCTGGCGTTGTGCTAGGCCCTGAGGGATTCATAGAAGAAAAGCTAGACATAACCCCTACCTTCAGAGGGAAGCTATGGACATACATACAGAAAACTGACAATAGCATGTGTAAGATTGAGACAACCTCTATAAAGAAGAAGTTTCTAAAGTGTTATGGGAACTCGCATGAGTGACATGGTGAAGAAGCAGCAAAGGCTTCACAGAAGAAATAACATGGGAGCTGGACCTGGAAGGATTTTGATGGGCAAAGAAGCATTTGGGCAAGGGCCTTCCAGTTTAAGGAATTGATGTAAGCAAAGATACAGGGTTTTCGAAGTCCATTGTTTGATAAAGGTGAATGGTCTGGGGTAGCTAGAGCAGAGTCTGTGATAGGGAAGTTGTGAGACTGAAAATGTAAGTTAGAACCAGTTTGTGAGTGGTCTTGAAGTTCACGTTGAAGTAATGGGAACTTGAGTCTATAAAACCTTGGGAGTTGCTGTTATGAAAGCAGATAGTTGTAAGTTTTTGCTACGCTGAAGTTAAACAGGAAAACCTCTTATATACTGGATTCCAAACAGACTAAGAGGGTTGTAGTCATGGTAGACCTAGGATAATCCATTCTCCTGATGAACCCTCTTACTCCGGGATTTCTAGGTATCTGGCTGAGTTTTGGAGAACTCTGGAGGTGGAGCTGCCCAGCACAACCTGGATTCTCTGGAGGCTTCTGAGGAAGCTTCAGAAATGCCATAACGTGCCCACCCAGGAGAAGATGGCCTATGTGGCTGTTGCTGTAAGCCATCGAGCTCTGTCCCTCTAACTTCAGCCTGCCATGCTCCCCTCTTGAAATGACTGGCCCAAACATCCCATCTAGAGAGTGTTTCTTTTGGTTCCTCTCATACTTTGCTTCTGTCACCCAAATATAAACCTGCAGTGTTTCCACCAAGGGATTGACATGGAGCTGGGGAAAATGAAAGAATCAGTATAGTTTAATATGTTTTAAACATTCCTTCCCTCATCCTTTAAAAAATATGTATCATCATAGGTAAAAGTAACGCAAACTCGTGAAAAAAAATTTCAAATAATACAGAAGAGTATAAAATAGAAAACAAAGGTCCTCCGTAAGCACAGGTTGGCAAACCTTCTCTGTAAAGGACCAGATAGTATAATAAATATTTAAATAATGACTATACCCTCTCCCAAAAAGTGAACATTTTAGAACTGTTTATAAATATATGAACTTCTTGTGTATGCATTTGGTATACTTTTTCCCCTTTTAAGTAGACTTTTTCAAAGCAGTTTAAGGTCCACAGCAAAATTGAGCAAAAAGTACAGAGATCCTATACATTCCCTGTCCCCTACTGCACAACTTCCCCCGTCATCAACATACGCTTTTTACTTTATGTTCTTCCCTACTAGTTTATGGGGTCAACTTGCTCTGCCTGTTATCATACTTGTTATTTTTTTTTTAGCTTCCAAAATTGTTTTGACATCTCTAGTCTGCTATTGTCTTCTCTCTTTTTCTCTCTGTTCTTGTGAGTTTATGCCTTTTTTAAAATTCCTGTAATGTCATTTTGGTGCAGTTTTAAAAGTTATGCAGATTAAGGTATATATTTAACTATGTTGGTCTATAAAATTGTGTATACGTGTGTGTGTGTGTGTGTGTGTGTGTGTGTGTACACATAATACATTCAGAGGGTTCCAAAAAAATGTATACACATTTTAAGAAAGTAAAAAACTGTATTAAAATTGTAATACTCAATATATACCAACAACAAAAGTTGAATACAAGTCACGTTTGATTTCTGCAATTACAAGAGGTACCATCAGCATGATTTTAATACAGTTTTTTCCTTTCCAAATCAAATAGTTGTTTCAATCTAGTTGTGGAGGGCACAGCTCACAGTGGCCCACGTGGGGATCAAACCGGCAACCTTGGTGTTATTAGCACCGTGCTCTAACCAACTGAGCTAACCGGTCACCCCATTTTTTTCCTTTCTTAAAATGTGTATATATATTTTTGGCACCCTCTGTATATATATGTATGATCATACTACATATACTGTTTGATGACCTGTTTTTCATTTAACAATATACGAACTATTTTCCATATCAATATATAGGGCTCTCTATTATCCTTTTCATGGCTGCATAGTAATTTATTTATTTTTAATTACCTTTGTTAAAATAGGTAATATTTACATGGTTCAGAACCATTTATTTAATTATCAAGTTTTCTATTAGTGAACATTTTGACAGTTTTCAGACTTTTGCCATTGAAACAATGCTGGAGCAAACAACCATGCAGACATAAATTCTGTAATACTGTTCATACCCAATTATTTTCTTGGGCTAAAGTCCATTAAAGGGGAACTTCTAGGTCAAAGGCTGGGCTTATTTAAACTTTTGATAATGTTCCCAGAAGGTGCCCGTCTACCAGTCATGTATGAGAATGCCCATTTACCCACAACCTCACCACACTGCACATTACCGGTCTTTTCATTGTTGCCTAGCTGATAGGTAAAAAAGTAACATGTTTTAATTATAATTTCGTTATTGGTGAGCTTGGCCACTTACATTTCTTCTTTTGTGATTTGTCTGATCATGTCCTATACACCAGTGCATCTCAATTTTAATGTGCACGCAAACCATAATCATCTGGGGAGCTAACTGAAATCCAGCTTCTGATACAGAAGGTCTGGGGTGGGGCTTGCAATTTTTCATTTCTAACCAGCTCCCACATGCTACTGGTGTGTGGCCCATCCTTTGAGTGGCAAGCCTTTACATTTTTTTTCTTACTGATATGTAAGAACATCTTATATAGTAAGAATATTGCATTGATGCAAATACTTTTCCAGGCTGTCATCTAACTTTGTTCATGATCACTTTTGCCCTGGCTTTATATGTGTACGTGGTCAAATATGATAATAGCTTCCTTTATAGTTTCCTTCTGGATTTCAGGACTCCCCCTCACTCCTTGGTAACTTTTAATGATCACTCCACACCTCCTCCATTTCCCCCTCACTTTCACGTCCCTGCACCGAGTACCCCTACTGTTCTGCCGGTGGGATAATGGAACCAGAAAGCATGTTCTGGTACAACAAGAAATAAAGCGACAGTAAGAAGTAGGGTTAGCGTTCAGCTCTGCTGTGTGTCTTTTCTCCCATAGGCAACAGATGCCCTTTATGAGGTGTTTGTGGGAAACAGGCTCCGAGCAGCTACGTTCCGACTCTTTCCTCAGCTTCTCATGACCCTGCTCATCCAGGTTCATCACAGCGTGGGCCTCACCATGTCTGATGTCGCTATCCCACGTGGCCTGTACACAGAACAGGAAGTGTCTTCAGAGGTCACCCCTGTGTGGTACTGCCCGCTGTGATTTCACTAACAATAAGCATTGGGCAGTACCAGCTGTAGTGGACACAAGGGTGGCCAGGATGTGATCCCAACTGTGGGTGGGGCTCACAGTCTGCTACCCCATGAGACATCAAGATGGCATGCCCAGAAATTATTCTGGGCTCTCATTGGTCGTCCTTGGTTTTATTGGTGCCAAGGTAAATTAGACGATCTAGGTCCAGGTGCCCTGCAGAATAATGTGTGACACCATGCCTGCCCTTTCTAGATAAATCAAGTAGAGACAGAGACAAATGAAACAGCCTTAAACTCGCCTCCAAAAACCATACTGATCCACAATTGAACAATTCCTCATGTCTGCTTTATTCCAGAGAGAGAGATTTTTAGTTCCCCGTTAGGGTCTCAGTAGAAATTTCTTAGTGTTGCTGTTGCACAGGGATTTCTTTCAGAGGAAGTGCTATAATGTATAATATTTAAGAACACCTGCCTAAAAGTCAGGAGAACTGAGTTCGAATTCTCATTCTTTAACTAGCTGTGTACCCTGGGCAAATCTTTCTGTTTATCTGTGCCTCAGTTTCCTTATCTATAAATGAGGTCAGGCGTGGTGCTTTCCCAGAACCCTTCCAGCTTTAAGATACTCTGATGTTGTGTCCAGGATACTAGTTCAATAAATAGTTTTTAAAAGCAATGGAGGTAAATTTTATGGAGTATAAGTGGTATCTAAATAAAGCTTTTTAAAAAAGCAGTGGATATCGCTTTAGTATCCCATGTCATTTGTTTTATCATAGATTTATTTCTAAATCCCAGGGAAACAAAACCTAGTTAGATTTCTTTATGCCTATAATTTATTGAGGAGCCTTTTTTTTTTAAAGAATTTTTTTTATTTTTATTGGGGAACAGTGTTTTTTTTCCAGGACCCATCAGTCGTTGTCCTTCAATCTAGCTGTGGAGAGCACAGCTCAGCTCCAAGTCCAGTTGCCGTTTTCAATCTTTAGTTGCAGGGGGCACAGCCTACCATCCCATGTGGGAATTGAACTGGCAACCTTGTTGTTGAGAGCTCGCGCTCCAACCAACTGAGCCATCCAGCCACCCCTGAGGAGCCTTTCAAGTTATTAGAGTATTCAAAGTCTTTTGGGAAATCTAGAAAGAAGAGAATGACAGTCCAGCAGCTATCAATGCATGGCCCTTCTCAGTGAGAGCAGGGTAATTGTGTCCTGGTAAGTTGGAGGGACCTCTTCTATTCACTTGTACTGTTTTTGTTTGATTTAGCTTCGCTATACAGGCTACAAAGACCCTCCTCCTCAGAACACAGTGCTGGCAGGAATTCAACATCATGGAAAAGCATAAAGGATGGACCCTCCTGGCAGGAAAAGATTGTCATCTTCAGGGAATATCTCTCCTTGCCAAGTAAGGCTTCCTTGTCATGCATACCTGCTCTAACTCAGCATTGTTTTCAGGTAGTCTTTTTCCCTTTTAGTTATCACAGAAGCCAAGGTTGGATAACCTTCTTGTCCCAAGGTGGACAAAGACCCATAATACTAGGCAGATTTTTCAGAGGTCCTGGCCCTGCCATACCTTCCTGTGCAACTGAAGCTGGGCAAACACATCAGAGGGCTCCCAGCCCTGGGGAAAATGCTGTCTGTTTAGGAGCATTTCTAAGAGTTGTTCTGTCGGTGTTCTGTTTTACAGTGCATTGCTGGAAAGAAATCACCTCCTCGCACATAAGGTCATGTACTTGTTAGTCCCTCTTCTTAACCGAGGGAACGATAAACATAAACTCACATCTGCAGCGTTTTTTGTGGAGGTAAGACTCACTGTTTGGAAGCTGGATTTAGGAAGCCTACAAAGCAGCAGTACCTGCCTTCCTAGGCCCTGTCCGACTTAGCGAGAGGCTGGGATCCATTTCAGACATGTGATAGAAATAGTTTCAGATTCAAGCCTATTGAAATTCTTCTTTCCACGTATTCATTGTTCCATATGTACTTACAGTGTAAGCGATCACCTTGTATTGTATGTGCTGTCTAGTAGAGATTTCAAAGGGAAATAGTTATTTTGGACTTGGTGGGAAGGTGGCTCCTCTCATGAAAAACGGCTTAAAGGTAACTTCTTTGGCTGATTTCTGGGTTTTTTCAGCTTCTCCAGAGTCCATTGTCTAGGAGACTGCCCAGCATATACTCTGTTGCCCGCTTGAAAGACTGGCTACAACATGGAAATAATCTCTTTAAAATTGTTGCCCTAAAGGGACTGTGCTATCTCATCAGACACCGGGAGATGGTAGGAGAGTCCGCAGAACACTGATTCTTAAGTCATAAATAAAACATATCCCAGAGAGATACTCAAGAAACTGTAACAGCGGAGGAGGAAAATTGGGTAGCATGGGTGCAGGAGTGGGTGGGAATACATCCCTTTGCACCATTTGAATTGTATACCTAGGAAATATGCAAGTACACACTAGTAAACATTTAATGAAATTAAAAGAAATAAAAAGTCCAAGTCACAGATATTCATAATATTTGAAACCTGCAGTTTGTGTAGGAGGTACCCTCATTATCATCACAACCCGGCAACATTTGGGTGTCCTTTTATGCCTCAGACCATCTTACCTTATCATCTAAAGACAAAAATCACTGACATTCATGTTGAAAGCTCATTTTCCACGGGCCTCGCTAGAAACTAAACCTAGGTCAGAAGAGATTAACCCCTGAGGCTTTAATTTTATCACTTCAGTTCTATATTTTTTAAAAAAATTTACACAACACACACACACACTCACACACACACACACACACACACAAACAGAGGGTGCCAAAAAAATGTATACACAGTTTAAGAAAAGGAAAAATCTATTAAAATTGTAATACTCAATATATACTGATAACAAAAGATGAATGCAAGTCACGTTTGACTTCAGCAATTACAAGAGGTGCTCAAAGTGGTTACCATCAGCATAATTTTAATAGTTTTTTTCTTTCTTAAAATGTGTATACCTTTCTTTGGCATCCTCTGTATAGATCTGAAACAAATTCTGGGTGATTAGATACATGAATATTGGTTGGCTTATTCTATGTATTTTTTTACATGTACGTTTTAAACTTTAAAACCCTGAGACTGCTTCCTTTTGGGAGCTTCAGAAGAGCAGAATCCCAATAGGAAGGACCCTAAAGGGTCTGTAGTCAATTTCTGCTTGAATTCTTGCGAGGAATCTTTAAGCCTCTGTTTGAATACCTTCCATGCTGGGAAACTCGCTGAGACCTGAGCTAGCCATTCCACTCTCTCTCGTTGTTAAGATAACAGTTCTGTACCTTAAGACAGAGTCCACATCCACCAAGCTCACCTGGTCCCAACCTCACTCTGCTCCCCTCTCTACATATCAGCCCTGCCAATACTGAGAGAGGGCAATCAAACCCTCTTCACTTCTGTGTTCTTGACTAGCCAGTGCTACCCAAAATTCAACAAACACCAGGTACTGAGTAAGGTGGGGAGCCCTGCTTTGGTACCAGATGAAGTGCTATCAGGAGAGATGGTGATGCTTTTCCTTTGGGCACACAGAGGGAAGACATCAACAGCCTGTTGCCGTGCATCGTAGATCTCTTATGTGAAACCGACGAGAAGATCGTTTTGTTGGCCATCCAGATACTCCTGCAGCTCGTTAGGACCATGGATTTCCCTACCCTGGCTGCCATGATGAGGACCCTGTTCTCCTTATTTGGTGATGTAAGACAGTGAGAGGCGGGTAAGGGGGGTGGGGGGTGGGAGATGAGGGTAAGGGGGATCAAATATATGGTGATGGAAGGAGAACTGACTCTGGGTGGTGAACACACAATGGGATTTATAGACGATGTAATACAGAATTGTACACCTGAAATCTATGTAATTTTACTAACAATTGTTACCCCGATAAATTTTAAAAAATAAAAATAAAAAATAAATAAAAAATAAAAATAAATAAATAGACAGTGAGAGGAGAGACTTCCCTAAGGGGAGGGTAACTGGCATCACAGCAGATAAAAGTCGGGATAGTAATAAATACACTATTTTATATAGTACTTTTTATGTTCAGACCACTTTCAGATCTCCTCTCTTAAGACCCTTTCAGGTAACCGTGATGATAGTAAGGGGTAGTGTGGTGTTTTCAGATTTTAAAAACAAAAACAAAACAAAAAACCTGAGACATAGAGACTTGCCAAGATAGTCCTCTGCTTCATAGGATGGGGATGGAGTTTTATAAGAAAAGACATCTGTCCTTTCAAGGAAAATCGAGATGATGGACTATACATATGCATTCTGACAATTAGGTTCGTGAACTTGTTGCAGCAATGTGGCTAACCTTTTTTGATATCAGAGGGATTATTCATTATGAATTTGTACCAACTGGACAAACAGTTAACCAAGTTTACTATTTGGAAGTGCTGAAAAGGCTGCATAAAAAATTTAGACGACCTGAACTTTTTGCCAACAATTCATGGCTCTTGCATCATGACAAGGTACCAGCTCACACGGCGCTGTCTGTGAAGGAGTTTTTAGCCAGTAAACAAATAACTGTATTGAAACACCCTCCCTACTCACCTGACCTGACCCCAATGACTTTTTTTACCTGAAGATAAAGGAAATATTGAAAGGAAGACATTTTGATGACATTCAGGACATCAAGGGTAATACAATGACAGCTCTGATGGCCATTCCAGAAAAAGAATTCCAAAATTGCTTTGAAGGGTGCACTAGGTGCTGGTGTTGGGGTATAGCTTCCCAAGGGGAGTACTTCGAAGGTGACCATAGTGATATTCAGCAGTGAGGTATGTAGCACTTTTTCTAGGATGAGTTTGCGAACTTAATTTTCCGACCTCTGTATGTCCCTATCCCAAATCACAAAGATTTTTCAAAGAGAAAAATCTTTGCGATTTGGGATAGGGACATACAGAGGTTGGAACCACATCCTTGGAAGCACAATGAACCACATCCTTGGAAGAGTCAAATATGCATGGCTGGGATTTTGAATTTCAGCAAAACAGCTGTGTGAATGGTTAATACCAGTATTAGGCATACAGTATGATGACTATAGGTGGGACTGTGCCCCTTTCTCACACCTGTAGGGAGATAGAGGACAACAATTCGTGCAAAGCAGCACGTCTTGCTACCTCCAAATATATTTGGTTTCTTGCCCTCAGCTACCTACAGCTAAATAGCCTCATGTTAGGACTGGCGTTTCAACCAATCTAAAGCTCTTACAAGTTAAGCATGAATACTTTTCAGTGAGTTACTTCCCTTTGAATATTCCCTTCATAGGTGAGACCTGATGTTCATCATTTCTCCATGACCCTCTTTGGAGCCTGCATAAAGTCTGTAAAACACACAGATAAGAAGAGTATAGAGAACCAAGTCCTGGGCAGCTTGGTCCCACTACTTCTATATACTCAGGATGAAAATTATGCAATAGCTGAGGTAATGCCTACTATCAACTTCTTTCTGGATTTTACTTCAAATCCAGAGCCAGATCTGCAAATAAGAGTTCCTGTCTTTGAGGGCAGGGACTTTGTGGCATCATCTTTATTCCTCATTTTCTCTGGTACAGGCTAGCTTTCAATTATTTTGCCAAAGTGAATTATGGGGAAAAATTCTTACTCTTTCTGTATAGCAAATTGTGGCCTTTTGTGGGTAAGAACGAATGTATTACACCTTTTTGTAGCCCCACCCCAACATTCAGCCTAGCACAGAAACCTAGATTCAGTACCCAATTCAACAAACTCTTACTTTTCATGACAATGATAATATTCTTTTATCTTTCTTTTTTCATTCACGGACTGTCTCGTGGCCTTGAGACAAAAAGACTTGTATTGAGGCTAAGTTAGCAATAGTAGCTTCTCTGACAATTTGAAGAAGGCTTTATCTCTTCTGAATCTTCCAGGAGTTTCTGTCTTAAGAGTTGTGGGTGGGATGTCATCATCTTTAGTCCTGTCCCACACCTCCAAACCTGTCCATTCCAAGGTGCTAACTATGATCAGTGGTGACAGCAAACCAGGGAAGTAGATTTAGGCTTCAAGGGGTCTGGGAAAATGCTAAAGCTCTCACCTATCTATGCTCCTTCTTACCGAAATGAAAGCAGGTTCAGAGAGAGGATTGAAGGTTAATTACAGTGGATACTTGGCACCTTGTTATAGGGGAAGTTTTATGGCCTTCCAGCCATAAATATGAAATATTTCAGACCGCAAAACAGTATTAGAGCAGAGCTTTCCTGACCACATATGGTACGGATAGGTGGAGGTATTGATACCCACTCACCCCTGCCCCCACCAGCCTATGGCAATCAGGCAAGACCTAGACCAGGGGAGGCTCTGGGCTTTTTTCCTTTGAACGTTGAACAACGTCTAGCTACCTCTTCCAGGCTCCCCAGAGGGTTGCCTAAGCAGAGAGGAGAGATCTAACGTAAAACAGGTTAGGAATCACTGACACACAGAACACAATAAACACCCACATATCTACCACCCACTCTAAGAAATGAAACAAGAATTAATCATGCACCTATTCCCAGTTTAATTCCCCTAAGAACTATCATCTTGAATTCTGTTTTTATCATTTCTGTGGTAATATTTTTCATGTTTTAAAACCTTAATATGTTAAAAAAAATAACTTTATATGTTGTATCATTCATAAGTCAGCAACTTTTTGGCTTAACATTATGTTTATAAAATTTGTGTTATGGCTCTAGTTCATTTATTACTGCTATATAGAATTCTACCATGTGAATATTCTACAACTTTCTACAAATGGGAAAATATTCCCATTTTCCTATTCCTAGACATTTAGATTGTTTTCAGTTTTTTATGATTACAATGCTGCAATGAGCATTCTCGTGCAAATTTCTTTGTGTACATGTGTGAGAGTTTCTTGAGGGCATAAACTCAGATGTGGAATATCTGATATCTTTAACTTTTCTAGATATTTACAAGTTACTAAAATAAGTAGCTGAACTAATTTGTATTCTCATTAGTGCCCGAAGGAATTTCAATGTCCCAAATATCTAGTGGACCTGGGACAAAATACTTGCTTGGAGACTCATCAGAGCTGTTATATGGTGCATGGGAGGCATTCTGAGAGTAATGCACAGAGAAGAGGCCCACTTAAAAAATAACGAAAAAGAGGTCCACTTGCTAAATTTTGCTCAAGTATCTGGATTAGGAAAGGATCAATACTCTCCAGAGATCCTTCCAAGCCAGAGATTCCACAAGGACTATGAGAAGTGGAACTATACTTCCCTGTGTGGAGTGACAGAAATATGACAGAGGAAAAACAAGTGGGCATAGGAGCCCTATGGCTAGATCGTGGGGTAGTGGGAACTCCTGCCCAAGTCTGTGGTGTGGGTATTATACCTGAGAGCTCTCACTTTTGCCCTAGACCCATGGTTTCTACATCCTCCCCAGGACCCCACAGGTTTTACGGGTCCCCTTTAGGGACTGTCTGGGAAAGTGGATAGAGGGCAAACTCGGGTTCCCTTCCACTCTTCCCCTCACTTCAAGCAGAATAATTCTGAGTTTATTAGCTTTTCATATTGGACTTTAGCATTAGTTTTATATGAAGGAAGTTTACCTCAGCTAAAAAATGGTTGAAAATACTGATCTCTGATAATCCTTTTTACAGGAGAGCAGGCGGGTCCTAACTATCTGTGCCCAGTTCCTGAAGTGGAAGCTGCCCCAAGAAGTGTACTGCAAAGGCCCCTGGTACATCCAACCTAGTGAAGTTGGAACAATCTGCAAATTCTTTGTATGTGAGAAACAATGGCTTTGTTAACTCTTTAATAGGCTGACTTTTTTTCAGATGTAGTTTTTAATCAGTCGTTGATATCGAGGAACGGTCTTGTACTGTGAATCTATAGTTCCCTCCCAACTGAGTCACAAATACACTTTCTATTACCACCCTGGTGAACTCTTAGGACCCCCACTATCCTTGGTCGGGCTACAGGGTCAAGTTGATAGTACATACACAAGTAACCACTTGTGGAGTGAAGTAAAAGGGAGTTACGTGTTACCTTTATAATGATCTCTAATGCTTCCCATGGATTTAGTGGATTGTTTTACCCTCCATCAGAGCATGTTCAGGGAGCCCCAAGCAAGGGCTGCCATGCTGTTGTAGGCCATGCAGCATGATGGTAGCACGCCACTGGCTCTGCCAGGACCCAGCTGGCATCCTTTCACCTCAGAAACTTGACACCGGCTACTGTGCCCAATCTTAGGGGCAGGCTTGGGCCAGGGCAGCCTCAGGAGGCCCATCCATTGTTTTCTAAACAACTGACTCTAGAAGCACTGGAATCCTACTGTGAAGACCCTAGGACTCACACTGCCTGGGGCTCTTCCTTCTGTGTAGCCTGTTCAGGTCCCAGGATGGGCTCCTCTGATCAGACTTAGAGGGCTAGGAAGCCCCACAGTACCCTTGTGTCAGGCTTTCCACCAGGGGTTCCCTCTCTGACCTGCAGCCAAACCTATAACTGAAGCACTGATGACAGTATTCAGAGCAGGAAATTCAGTGCTCTCGGTGGATAAGACTACAGATTATCCATGTTAAATCGTAAATTCTATGAGAACAAATTCCTGTTCTCGTAAACCTGAGGTGCCTATCCCTGTAAGATATCCACTGAGAGGTGGATTCATTCATCCAATGAGCATAACACATCCAATGTGCAATAGGCCATGGAGAACTCAATAACGTGCCAAAGATGAACACTTCCTAAGGGGACCTTGCAAACTAGTAAGGGAGATAAAACCTCTGTGGAACAGTAAATAGAAACTCAAGGTGGAAAGTGATACATGCCGAGAGGGGAGTACCTGCAAAATGCCCAGAGCAGGATTAGGTCAGGAAGACAAGAGCTGTCAGGAAAGAGCTCGTAGGGAGGCAGAGCTCAAGGTGAAGCTTACAGAACAGGGAAGAGTTAGACATAGAGAAGTGAAGACAGATTCAGAGGCATTGCAGGTACAGAATGCAGCATGAGTATGTGTGAGCAAGGTGTAGTCAGAGAATTTAACTTTGTCTAGGGGATTATTGTGGCATAATATTCATTGAGCAGCTGTAATTGTTTCAAGCACTGTACTGTATACGTATGTCTGACAGAGTCCCTGAGTCTGGAAACTACAGTGAGGTTGATAAAGATAGTGCTGCTACTTCATTCCTTTATAGTCTGACTTTTCTTCCCCACTTAGGGAAAAAAATGCAAGGGGAAAGTTAACATCCTAGCCCAAACCTTGATGTTCTCCAAGAATGCAAAACTTCCTATCAGAAGAGCAGCAGTCTTGTTTGTAGGTACAAAGAAAATCCTTTCATTTCCACAGACACTTTTATCCTACTTTCCCAAATTGTGTTGTTGAGTATCCCCATTCTTTATGACGATGACCTTGAAAATATCTCCTTGGAGGAAGGGGCTAGGGTATCCATAGGTAACTGTCAGGCACTTGGTAAATCCGGTTTTTCGAATCTAATTATCACAAGGCCAGTTTTGCCAGCTGCTCAGAGCCAAAGCCAGATCACAGACTCACTGACTTTATTCTGCATTTAGGGCTCTTTTCGAAGTACATGGATCACAATGAGGTCAAGATGAAGGGGACTGACTGGATAGAGGATGGTAAGTGGTAACAAACTTGGGTTTGGGGTGCCCCACATTTTGGAAGGTATCAGAGGCAGTGACTGCGGGCAGGCTCTGTGGCAGAGGTGATACTCGGGAAAACAGAAAGCCTGACTTTTGTGGTAAATGGAAGCCCTTGGAGACTTCAGCTGAATGATGGTCTCAATCTAGTCCAATTCCCTCTTTAGGAAAGAACATCACCCTATTTGCCTGGAAACCACCTTTGATGAATTGTCTCAGGGACCATTCCTGAACTTTGTCAGGAAATAAGATATTACCTAGAAAGACTATCTCAGTAAATTATGATGACACCTCACAAGTACCAGAGATGACTGCACTACTATTTTCTATAAACGGTTGTCCTGTAAGGTGGTAGGACTTGATAGTAAAGATGTTTTGTCACATAGGCAACCAATCATGCAAATGGTTTTTTGAATTGTCAGTGAGTGAAAATTTTCTTTGAGGATTTAGCACTCAAAGAATTATTTATCCCCTCTTAAGAAGTAGCCTTACAATTAAAAAGTGCCATGCATGTACTTTGAGAACTAAATTAAAATCCTGAGTAATTCACTGGTTTTAAAATAAACATATGTAAAATAGCCAGAAGCAAAAGCTTACTTCAGAAAGATCATGCTGCTTTTCTCTAAGATTTCCTGCTTCCCCACAGCTATCAGTGGCAAAAAAATAGGCAAAGTCATGTAGATTATTTTATTCTATGTGATAGGATTCTATCCTATGGTTGATTCTATTCAATTAAAAGGAAATTATTTTTTATCCAAAATACAGGGGAAACAAAGTTCCTTTTCTAAAGTTATCTGTATAGAAGATCTAGAATATGTATATAAATTATATACATATATACTAGGATGAACAATATGGGGCGGCCGGTTAGCTCAGTTGGTTAGAGCATGGTGCTAATAACGCCAAGGTTGTCCATTCGGTCTCCGCATGGGGCACAGTGAGCTGCGCCCTCCTTACAAAAAAAAAAAAAAAAAAAAAATTATATACATATATATTAGGATAAACTATATAAAACTGCCATTTTTTAGGGCAAAAACAGTCAAACATGAGCAATCTCATGTGCCTCAATCTGATGGAATAATTCCACCCTCTCCCTTCCTTAACAGTGGATAATCTGTTCTAGAAATAGGGTAGAACACCCTAGCACTCTTTTTTTGAACAAGTTTTTGTCATTTACCACAACTTGAAGCAAATTTAAACAAAAATAACAAAATTTACAATATCAATTTAAATTAATTTCATGACAGTAAATTTCAATTCCTTTGGATTCCAAAATTGATGCCGGCTCCCTCGTACTCTGCAGAACATGTAGACAGATCTTAATGCATGAACTGGAAGAAACTAAAAACTAATAAAATATTCCATTTTGAAAATAAACACGATCAATTTAAAGGCTAAAATGCTACTGAAGAAATGAAAAGCTCCAAACAATAAGCGGTCCTGAGCATTTTGGAGACCTTGGAGAATTAGAAATTAAGAAGAGAGCCTTTTCTAATATGATACAAATACAGATCCATAAAGTAAAAGAATGATAGATTTGTCTGTGTAAAAATTTTAAAAACCAACTTTGGGAAAAAAAACACAAAACTGAAAAATAAACAATAATATAGGGGGGATATATTTGTAACATGATAAAGGGTTAATATTCTTTAAAAAAATCGGTACTTTCTCAAAAGAAAAGTGGGAAACAATATGAACAAGCAATTCATAAGAGACAAATTGGCCAATAAATATATGAAAAATATTCAGTATTACTAGTAATCAAAAGTTTGCAAAACAGTGGTGAGATATTAGTATGTGTTTTCCAGTCCAAATGGCAAAGATTACTAATTAATACTCAACATTGATGTGTTAAGAGAAAACTGACATTATCATACACTGTGCAGGTACGAGCATAAATTGACACAACTTTTTTATAGAAAAGTTTGGCAATATGTATCAAAACCCTTTAAATAAACATATATTTTGACTTATAAATCCCACTTCTAGGAATTTAACTTATGAAAATAAGCAGAAACCATTACAGGAATGTTCATTTCAGTGTTACTTAAAATAGCAAAAATGGGGCAACATCTAAGATTAGAAACAAGGAAATTGGTTGAGTGAATTATAGCATATACATATTGTAGAATCATATGTAGCCATGAAAAATATTGTAGGAAAAAGGGGAGTAATGATTTAAGAGTAACCTCTTGGACCAACACAGGAACTTAGAAATTGACAGTATTAGACAAAACTTAGCAGGTCCAGATAATTTGACTTTATGTAGACTACTTGGCAGTATGATTACTATAAAGGAATAAAACATTCGGCAACTCAGAAATGAGTTTTGTAAGTCAAAATTGGAACTGACCTACAAATGTACAAACTTTCAGACAGAGGCTTGGAAAAAGTCCTTCATCTCGGCTGCTGTTAAGCATGGTGGCTGTTTGGTGTCGGGACCAGTGATCATTTCTATTGATCTTTACCTCCAACCTGGGTTTTCTTGCCACTTACATAGATCTGAGAGATCTGCTGAATGACCCTGAGCCCTCTCTGCGCATCATCGCCTCCCAGGCTCTGTTCCGAGTCCAGAAGGTGGAGGCTGACCCAGATCCTGGGCAGACCGTTTGCGGGTGGAGGAAGCTCTTGCGTTGTCTTCCTACCTAGAAAATGCAAGGCAAGCAACATCAGGTAAAAACTAATCCTTTCAGAAACCAGAGAGGCAACTAGTGCTTCTTTTTCTTTTTTTAAGACTTAAAGCAATGCCAGCATGAAGCTACCTCCACCCATTCAGTTATCTCAGAACCTATTTTTTTGCTGTCAAACTCTTTAAGGAATTAGAATATGTAGGGGAGAGCAGCTCTTGTTTCAAATTGGCAGAAATAGTGAAAATCTATTTCTGAGTATTTGAGGCATGCCAGACACCCATAAAGTTCTAGTTTGATCAACATGTCTGGGACAGCTTCAAAAGAGATTTTAACTGCTAATAAATGTTAATGTTGCAGTGTTTGTGTTGTTGGCTCTTTTTTCAAGGCCCAGTCTACTTGTCAATGATCTTAATAATAAAGTAACAACGAGTTCTTATAATTTGATATTGATATATTTTTATAAAATTTCTTACGGCCTTTCACCTTTCTCTCTTTCCCTTTCCCTTAAAAACCTTCCAGCAAGAAAAAAACATATATTTTGACTTATAAATATGTAGCCATGAAGTGGTGTAGTGCTAAGTCTATCCCAAAATATGGAGATTTCCTCTTCTTCCCTCCTACAACTGCTCCTTAAATGGCTCTAGGATGGGAACTATTATTTGTTGAGTACCCCCATTGTCTGCTTTAAGCTTTTTTGGAGAGCATTTTCTTACAAGCAGAAATTTTCTGAAAAAGAGATTAATTTGTACTGGGTGAATACTTTGATAAGCTGCATATAAAAGGGTAGAAAACCCCCCAAGAAGCATGCTAGATTAATTAAAAATGGTCACTATTGGTCTAATTCCCAGGCTCTTGTTTGGTTGAGGAACAGAGAGCCAGAGCTGAACTATTCAGGGCAATGGAGAGACCTCTTGAAGGTGGCATGGGAAAGGAGAAAGATGAGGCAACTGGCATATGAAAGATAGACACATCCAGTGGGAACTGCATGAAGTTTTTGTTGTAAATCCTTGTCACCCCGTCCCCCCATCCTTTCTGCCAAGACATTATTAGGAACAAATTTCTCCATGATTCATGGTGAGTTGGATGTTTTAAGGGATATGACAGCATGCCAAATGTGGCTTCAAGAGGAACCCTGCCCAAGAGAGCTCTTCGTATTTGGAACTAAATAAGGAGTTTGAGCTAAAATGTAGGCCCCGGATGCCTGATGGACTCCATCGTCACCCTCGAGCAGAACCAAGAGTACACCTTGAGGGTGACCAGTGGATGCTAAGCTTGCATATTTCAGTCACATGCATCCCT
Source organism: Rhinolophus ferrumequinum (assembly GCF_004115265.2). Taxonomy (NCBI): domain Eukaryota; kingdom Metazoa; phylum Chordata; class Mammalia; order Chiroptera; family Rhinolophidae; genus Rhinolophus; species Rhinolophus ferrumequinum. The sequence continues at coordinate 18,783,252 of NC_046306.1, forward strand.
CGCTGCTTTCTCTGTGGTCTCCCAGCGTGCGTCCAGCTCTACTCCACTGCGTGCAACTCCACTGTCCATTTTGTGGGTTAGCCAATAAAAATGACTAACACTTGTCAAATGCTTACAATGAGCCAGACTCTAGGGATATTACATGATTAACTCTTTCAATCCTCATAACTGCTCCATGTATTTTATCTGCATTTTGCAGATGAGGAACAGAACCTGAAAGGGACTTGCCTGAGGTCACACAACCAGTAAATGCCAAACTCTTGTCTGGCTCCAAAGCACACATGGCCAGTCTCCTCTGCTCCTCCAATCTGGTCTTTTCCCTGTAATGTGGAAAAGGCAGATTTATTCTACTATTAATCGCATTGCTGAACTCATGCCCCAAACTCTTCTATTCAAACAAATGTTATGTTATTGAACCTCAAATAATGAATACAAAGTTTGAGCACTTCTTACCTAAAAGTTAGTGTACCTCACTTTATTTTTTAATGGGATTACAATGCACATCCTTCACTGTGGAGAGTGGAGTCGCAGCAAAAAGTGGTGGTTTTTCTTGAGGAATATTTTTTGAGTCCTTGGTTTGATTTCATGAACTATCCCTGTCTCACGGAAGAAAACAGGCCTCCAGGTTTAGGATGCAGTTGAAATCTCTAGTGACATATAAAATGTTGAATGAATGAATCCTTTCTCTTTACTCCTATTCATGCTAGAGTCCCTTTCCCTCGAGGCAGACTTTTATTTTTTGAGAAATACCACCAACAGGGAGTAGCAAGCACAATGCTTATTTTATCTTATTTATGTTTTATGTTAAAATTCACAGAGAGAAGCATCCATTAAGAGACAGAAGACTGCTCTTTACTGAACTACCTCAGCAGTTTGGGAAGGGCTGAAGAAGTACTTAATAGTGATTATATTAACAAGTCTATTTATTCCAAATAACTCCATTATTTTTATAGAAAGCTCTCTTCAGAGATAGGTTTATGTTTTTATGGAATTTCAAAAATTCACAAAAGTTTCTGGACATTTAATTTTGTTATAATGTGTTGAAAGAAAAGTTTGATATAACTGAGTATTATTTTGGCTTTATTTTCCTTATATATTATTAAAATGTATTATTTATTATCTATTACTGGCCCAGCTGTGTCTTTTTTTAGCTTTTGGCATTTTAAAATTTGAGTATTGCTTTCCCTCCTTATACTGAGAAACCTATCTTATAAGAAATGTTTTTTTTTCTCTTATTGAAAGATTATACCATCATGTATGTAAAAGATGGCATTGGGGAAGGGGAGAATCTCTCAGGCATCAGCCCTGGCAAGTAAAAGTACACTAGGTACAATTGTAAAATAGGTGAAATCTCTCTGCCAGTTCCAGGGGGACCTCCTTCCTTCTCCCAGATTCTAGGCTTCATGCTCCTTTTTCTAGCTCTCCCTCTCAGGAAAGGATCTGGTGAACTCACTGTTAGTGTAAGTGATTAATAATGCTAGACTTAATAAAGTTAACTCTTCCAGAGATTTTTGTTTTGTTTTGTTTTGTTTTGAATTTTTATGAGTTTATTTGAGCCAAAATTGACAACATAAGCTGGGGAGCAAAATCTCAAATACTCTTTTGAGATTTTTGCTTTTTAACAAAGTAGAATTTTTAAGCCAAAGGTATGAACCTCTAATTGAGAAATTTTAGGCATTACTGAGCAGGATGGAGAAAGGAGGTATTGGGAGATGGGGTTGGAAGTGTTGGTGGGGAATAGAGATTTTCCTGTCATCCCCAAAACCATATCATAAAAGCAGCTGCTTGGGGCGGCCAGATGGCTCAACTGGTTAGAGCGAGGGCTCTCAACAAGCTTGCCGGTTCAATTCCTGCATGGGATGGTGGGCTGTGCCCCCTGCAACTAAAGATTGAAAATGGCGACTGGAATTGGATCTGAGCTGCGCCCTCCACAACTAGATTGAAGGACAACTACTTGGAGCTGATGGGCCCTGGAGAAACACACTGTCCCCCAATACTCCCCAATAAAAAGAAAAAAGCAGCTGCTTCCCCTACCTCTTCTTAACCCTTTTCAGAACACAGCAGAGGAAAGGGATTAGAAAGGATAATTCACAGCTGCCTTCTGTTATGGAGAACACAAAGTGATGGATTCTACATTTCCGTGTAAGGAAATCCCTGACCTCCTAGCCTGCCACTTTTCTAGGTAATTAGGAAACATCTAGGAATAAAACAACAAAATCCATACTTTGGTGGGGTGTATAGTCCAACAGAGGGAGAGAAATAATATAATGTATAATATATAAGTAAACATAAAATAGTGTGTTAGAAGCTGGAATATGCTCTGGAAAAAAGATCCCAGTATGAGGAATCAGGAGTGTAGTGACTAGGGTAGAAGACGGTGCAATTTTAAATAGAATAGTTAGCAGTAGGTTTCCTTAAGAAGGTGATATTTGAGCAAAGACTTGCCAGAAGTGAGGGAATTAGCTATGCAGATCTAGGGAGAGAACATTCTGGGTATAGGAAATAGCCATCTCGAAAGACCTAAGGCGGGCCGGCCCAGTGGCTCAGGTGGTTGGAGCTCCATGCTCCTAACTCCGAAGGCTGCCGGTCCCATTCCCACATGGGCGAGTGGGCTCTCAACCACAAGGTTGCCTGTTCAAGGGATGGTGGGCTCCGCCGCCTGCAACTAAGATTGAACATGGCACCTTGAACTGAGCTGCCGCTGAGCTCATGGATGGCTGGAGTACGTCCTCTCAACCACAAGGTTGCCAGTTCAATTCCTCGAGTCCCGCAAGGGATGGTGGGCAGCGCCCCCTGCAACTAGCAACGGCAACTGGACCTGGAGCTGAGCTGCACCTTTCACAACTAAGATTGAAAGGACAACAACGTGATTTGGAAAAAAGGCCTGGAAGTACACACTATTCCCCAATAAGGTCCTGTTCCCCTTCCCCAATAAAATATTAAAAAAAAAAAAAAAGTCCTAAGGCATAGTGTTGCCTAGTTATCAAGGAACCACAAGTATGACCAGGCAGGCTGGGGTGAGGAAGGAGAGGAGCAAATGAAGGCAGAGGGAAATGAAGTTATATAGGGGACCAGATCCAGATCCTCAGTGACTTGCAGGCCATGACAAAGAGTTTGGCTTAACTCTCAAAGAAATGGGGAGTCACTGAAGCATTTTCAAACTTTTGGATTTTTGCCAGTTGCGTAGGTTAAAAAAACGGTTTTCAGTGGTTTAAATTTTCATTTTTTTATTAGAAAGGTTGAGCATCTTTTCATGTCTAAATGCCATCTATATTTCTTTTCCTAAGACTGTATTCAAATCCTTTCCCCCTTTTCATGTTGATTCATAGGAGCTTTTTATATATTGAGGAAATTAGACTTTGGTCTGTTACTTTAGTTGCAAACTAAGTTAACATCTGAAATGGTCTAAAGGCCTGGGTTTTTGTCTGTTGCATTTCAAACTTTAGGACCTTAGTAATAACGTTGCAATTGTATGTGCAATTTAATTCATGATTTTTCACCGTGTCTTATTTTTTCAAACTAAATATACAGAGAAAAAGTTTCTTAAATGATAAAATGCTTAGATATTCTTAGGTGCAGTTTTTAATTGAGCTTACAAATAACAGGTAGTAAAAAAAAAGTATCTTAAGTATCATAGCATATAAATGTGATGACCTATTTCCTTTATTTTATAGCATATTTTATTGTTAATTTTTAGCATAAGTACATGGTTCAAAGGATGCAAAAAGATACACAGTAAAAAGTAATTTTCCTATGCTTACCTCACCACTACTGAATTCCTCTTCTCTTGTAGGCAACTGCAATTCCTGGTTTTTTATGTATCCTTCCCAGAGATATTTTATACAGATATTTTATATATATATATAAATAATCTTTATATATTTTATATATTATATATATATATATATATAAAATCTTTAGTCTGTTTGCTCTAAGTGGACCCATTCCTAATCTCAGCTACTCAATTTAAATTCATTCAAGAATCAATTACATTGATTGAGGTGACACACTTCAAGGTGTGGAAATAAAGTAGATTGGAGTTGGTTGGAATGTACCTTGCGTTCATTGTATAATTTAGATATTGTTATCGCCATTTTACAGCTAAGATAAACAGGCTCAGAGTTGCCAGAAAGCACGAAATCAGTACATAGCAGTGGTAGGACTTTTACGTCTCTTGATTCCAACCTCTGTACTTTCTTCAGTAGCCCCATAGCCTGAGCTGTTTCAAAGAAGAAAAGGAAAACATCATTTTCTCTAAATTGAATAAGGACATTGAAATGAGGGAAAAAGCAACAGGGATAATCTCAGCAAGATGGTTTGCTATCTTTGGGTGTCTGTTATATACGTACCTCTCGTATGGTTTGATTTTTCCACCATGACCTCTGCTTAAAGGGCTAATACCTAGGGTGGGTTTTCACTAAATAGTGTTGTTTTCCAGCTTCTCTGGGATTGCAGAGGAGTAGGATTAGCCCAAGTTAACATATGGATTCAGGAAACAAAAGTGATCCTAAATGTTGGTTCTAGGGAGAATGAAGTCTGTGCCAGGAGAGTATGTTGGAGGAAAACCTAAAAGAAAATGCTCTTCTGAAATATGACCGAGTTGAGTGACTTGGGTATAGATGTTGGTGGATAAAAGCCCTAGAATTAAAATTTTTAAGTTTAAATTGGGGTTTTCAGTTCTTTATCCAAAGTCGAAAGGAGGTATAAAAATCACTTGTCTTTGGGAGGAGGGCTGGCACTACTTTCCCCATAGGGACCAACCTTTTCATTGGACCCCTACTTTAGTTTTTCCTTTGAGCATCAAGGACAGTAAGAATGATGTCAGGACTTGCCCCACCTCCACCCCTATCAACTGCTTCTTTTTGACAGTTAGATGGTTAGGGTTTTTTCCTAAGAGGGGCATGTACTGATCGAGTACCTATTTAAGGGGCATAGCAAAGCTGGGGGGCAAAAAAACTTTTTGAACGAATGTCAAAATGAAATAGCCATGTCGAGAAAATTTTGAGGACTTTCTTACACTTATTTTGTTGAGAATTGTTTATATTTTGCATTACATTTGGGAGAGTGTACAGTATAATCTTTTTAGTCTTGGAGTCTCAAAAAGTCTTAATCAGGTTCTGGATACAGGCCCTGGGGAACTCTGAAATAGTAAACCACAATAGGGAGGTTAATCATAGAAGGGATCACACAATGAGATCAAAATAGAAACAACCTTCGTGATGTATCTAGATCAGACATGAAGGCAGAGTAAAATCTATTTCACTACCCATACTTCATTTTCTAGTCAAAAAAGCTCAGCTTAGTGCTAAATGGGCATGCCACTGGATGTTAAGAAGAAAAAAAAAACCAACGTGAACCCTGATAAAAAAGGTAGGGCCAAAGGAAAACAAGAAAGCATGCAAGTGAGGCTGGCTCTGACAGATGTGTCCTCAATGCTAAGCTGCCTAAATTTGATTGCACTGGTAATAATGAACCCCTGAAGAGTCTTGAGAAAGTGACATGCTAGAAATGCTGCTTGAGAAAAACTAGAGTAGTAACTAAATATAAAATGGGTTGGAAGAGAAAACATAAAATGTTGAGACAGCTAGAAACCTGGTGGAGGAGGAATCCACAAGATTTAGTGTAGAGGATGAAGGAACGGGGTGTCAGTGATAACACAGAGGACAGCATGGGCTGGGTTTTTTTTTTTTTTTTTGGTGAGTGTAGCAGTACTGTTTATTGAAAACTAATGACATTGTTCAGGTAGCATCCAAAGGGGGGCGGGGGCAGGAAGCCAGTACTGTTTAATTCTGCTTTAAAGGAAATAAGGGAACTCAGGAGTATTTTCCTTTTATTTTGGCTTCACTTCCAAGGCCTATACTTTCTAATAATTCAATTCAGGACAGTCTGAGAATGACGACATGGCAAAAGGAAAAAACCACAGAAGCAAGTGATTGGATGTAAAGGGTAACAGGTCAGGTGAATCAAGAGATGGGAGATGAAAATGCAAGACTTTACATAGACAGGATATGACTTATTCAAAGTCCAAGTTGAGAGTCCAGATTCAGCCCGGAAGAGAAGAAAAAAGAATAATGTTTAATGTTTCTCAGTTTTTGTTTGTTTGGTGGATGACCTTTGAGAGGTGTTTGTTTCTTTTGTTCTTGGATCATTTTCAAGCCAGCCATGCCCCTCAGTTTGTATCTGGATGATCTGAAAGTAACAGCAAAGGAAGAATCAGTATCTTGCACACAGGAGGCACTCAATAAACATTTGTGGAATGAAGAAATGTTTTTTAGGAGTTAGTATGCGTGAACTGGGAAAAGAATCAGGAGGATGAAATCTAATAGCAGAGAAGAAATGGGCTATAATACATATACAGCAACTCACTGAAATCCAAACCATCTCTTTAGAGAGATGAAAAATGGGGCGATGAGTCCCTGGTTTTGTTGGTTTATAATCCCTGACAGCTATTTCCTTTTGTATTGGTTTCTTTTCAAGGCCAGAATCACCCTCTGCAGTTCAAATCTGGAAAAAAAAAAAAAAGAGAGAGAGAGAGATTGATTAGTTATGGCAAAGGCAAAAAAACCTGAGGCTTCTTAACTCTTGTGATCTTGTCCACGACCCGCTGTGAAAGCCAGGATTGCATACGGAAGACTCATTTTTTTGTGTTTCCCCATCCTAGAAAATACCCTTCCCTTTGCCTCTCCTCCACCAAACTTCTTAAAGAGAAGTTTTTACTTCCTGCTTCAACTTTCTGACCTTCCTCCCCTTAGCCTCTTGGCGATAGTAATACGGCTTCCAGCCCCAGTGGGCTAAAGAAAACTGCTCTGGCAAAGGTCACTAAAAATATATGAATGATAATATATGAGGTCTTTGAATTCCTCATCCTATGTGAATTCTCTGCAATGTTGGACTTATTTCCTGACCTCTGAAATACTGCTCTTGTTTTTATACCTCTCTGGCCAGGTTTTTTTAAATTTTCTCCCCAAATTCTGCCCATCTCTGAATTCCACCCTTAAGTCTTTTCTCATGCCATCACACTCCCTCATACGAACCTGCTCCCTTCGCTTCATGTACTGCCTGAATATTCCCAAAATCTCCCTGTCTAGTCTGTGTCCCCACTCCTGGAATGCTTTCTTAAATAAGTACAGTAGGTTTATTAGGAAACAAATGAACCACTGCAGGAGGACTTGCATCCATCTCACCTGCACTAATCCTGACATCTCTTTGCTGATCGGAAAGGAAGTTAGGAGGATTGATAACCCGTTACAGACCCCTGGGCACTGGAGATAGACCTCCCTACAACTGCCCATAACCAATCCTCTAAGCAAAAACTCATAGGAGAGTCTGTTACAGACACTATGTGACAAGAGAATATGAGATGGTCCTACAGTCAACTGCAGTAGCTTCTAGAAGGGAGCAGAGTTGGACGTGCCACATGGGTGGTTGGGTTTGAGTTTGAGTTTTTGGGGGGAGTTTGAGTTTTTACTCATTGGAGACCCAGCTTGCAGCTGGTTCCCTAGTCCCAAAGGGCCACCTTCCAGAGTCCAACAGTCTCTCCTTAAACTTCCCGCACGCAGCATAAACACAGCAGTTCTAGAATTGGTCTGATCCCTCTGCTTACACTCTCATTATAGTTCACAGCATCACCTTTCACCCTCTTGGCCCAGATGGAAACGTGTTACAGGGGCTCCTTCCTCTTCAGCAGTGCCCCCCTTCAGTTCTAGGCCAGAGACCTGTCTCCAGGTTGGCTCCTGCGTATACTGGACCAGTCCTCTGCCATCTCCATACCTCTAGTCTCTACCCCACCCAATCCATGTGTCACACCGCAGCCAGAGGAACCTGTCCAAAACACCGACCATTCATCATCACCTTTCATTAAAACCTTCACTGATAATGTCCAGGCTTTTAGTGGAGCATATGAGGGGCTTTGCAACCTACCTTGCCCTGTCCCATTTCCATCTCTGGTGACCTCTTCCCTCATCCAAGCAACAATGGGCTCTTTGTAATTTCTCAAATACAACATGCTAAGTATTGAGTACCAACTACCAGCCAGGCGCTAGTCTAAACTTCGGAATATAGTGAATATGAAAGGAAGGCCCCTGCTCTCATGCAACTCACATTTGAGTAGGAAGAGCCAGTGAATACACAAGATAATTTCAGATAGTGATAAGGTACAATGAAGACAAATGGGGTTGGAGATAGGGTCAGCTATTTTAGGTACGGTGCTCAGAGATGGCCTGAGAAGGCCACAATTAATAGTTGAACTTGAATGAGGAGAAGCCAGACAAGCAAAGATCTGGTGTAGAGTATCTGGGGCTGTTTGATCAGTGTGTGACAAAGGCCTTAACGTAAGAACTTAGCTTGGTAGCTTGGCATTTTCAAGGTTCCAAAACAAAGCAGTGAGGTTGGACCTTATTACATACCTGGGAAGGGAGCGGAGAACATGAATGAGGCCAAATCACATGGGGCCTTGTGGCCATACAAAGGAGCCTGGATATTTTAAAGGCAAGACAAACCTATTGAAGAATTTTGAGTGAAGGACTAACGTGCTCTGATTTACCTTTAAAAAGATCACTCGGGCTCTTCATGAAGAGGGGGTTTTGGTGGAGCAGAGGGTAAGCTTCAAGACCAGTTCCACGCCTTCAGGCTTATGCTCAGGCCATTCCTAATACTGGAAAGACTGTCTTTACCAGGACGGTTCCCAGGGCCCAGGGAGCTGAGAAAGGTCCCCCTTACTGCATTTCTCTTAGTCCAGATCAAGCCTCATTTAGCGATCAAGACATGGCGAGGTGTCTCCGACCATCCTTGCCTCATCAACCCTTCAGTCATTCAACAGACCACTCGCTGGGCGCTGGAGTCACTGAGGAGACTCCAACGAGCCCCCCATTCCCACCCCCTACTCCCCCGCTGTCAAGGGACCACTTTTTTCGGTTCCCTACTCCATCTCTAACACAAGGGGTAAGTCTCAGACTGTTTGGCGCCGCAGAGCAGTAACAAACCAGGCCCATGCGTTGGCGGGACAGAGGAGCCTTCTTCCTAAGATGAACAAGGCCACCTAGTAATAGCCCCAGCCCTATCCCACACCCAAGAGCCGCGGAGACAAGAGTGGCGCCGCGGGCTTCGAGGTAGCATATGGACTACAACTCCCAACAGACTCTGCGCGCGGACTGCTGATCCCTCCGCTCCCAATTTGTCCTGCCAGCTGTGCCCACAGCTGCCTGCCGAGGGCCAAGACCAGGTTTTTTTCAGCACCCGAGGTCCGTCTTCTAATCACATTTCCTGAGAGGGACCGCTGGGAGCCCTGGAGGAGAGACGGACTTTTTCGGCTAGAACGCGGATGCAGACTATCGTAGAGACGTCGCTCTAAAACGGCCGATTTTCGCGCGCTTTGGCGCGGGTAGTTGTGGGTAGGGCGCCCAAGAGGGAGAAAGGAGCCGGGGGCTGTGATCGCGCCGCCCGCCGGGCCTGAGGGGATGTTCCAGAACAATCCCCACGCGGAGGGGGCGACGGTGGTCGCCGCGGCCGGGGAGGCGCTGCAGGCCCTGTGCCAGGAGCTGAACCTGGACGAGGGAAGCGCGGCCGAAGCCCTGGACGACTTCACCGCCATCCGGGGCAACTACAGCCTAGAGGTGAGCGGCGGCAGGTGGGACGGCGGGGCTCGACCCTCGCCAGGCCCCACCTCCGCCCCGCCCCTACCCTACCCTACCCTATGGGGCGGTGGGAGTTTCCCCACCGAGAAGGGTCGCCGCCCAGCCGGGCGCTGCAGAGTGCGAAGCTGGAAGGGCGAGTGCAGATCATGCTATCCTTTTTTTTTTTTTTTTGTGAGGCGGGAAACTGAAGTCCGGAAAAGGAGGGGTTTGCCCAAGGTCACACGCCACTCAGGGGGTCCCATAGACTCCACACCAGACTTCCCCCCGTCCTGCCAAGCGCCACAAACGTCACGTTACTGCGTTTAAATCTATTACAAAACCAAATACTATAATGAGAAAAGCTAAAATGAATTGTGTGCCAAGACATCACTGCCCAGCGCTTTAAGTATGTCATCTCACTTAGTTCTGGCTACAACCTCTTGAACCCGTTCTGTGATCCCCATTCTCTCAATGAGAAGCTGAGCTCCAAAGAGGTTAAGTTACTTGCCCAAGGTCACGTGGTTAGTGGTGGAGCCAGACTAAGGAGTCCGAGCCATTTAACCTCTCCACCCTTACGCCTCCCTAGGGCGGAAGTGTGGGTTACTCACTTTGAAACCAATGTGCATTCATACAGTGCTACCTCTCAGCTCCAGGTTCCTCCTCTCTCAGATGGGGATACTTAGATTATCCTGATGCTTTCGCACAATATCAGGCCATGACATAAAATAAATGTAGACAATCATTATTAGATTTTTCCTAGTCATTCTTGGGTTTAGTCCTCACGATAGCCCTGTGAACATGGCAAAGGAGTGTTACACCTGTTTTCCAGGTAATAATATTAAGGCAAGCATAAGCCCAGTGTACAGATAGAATTGTGATTGAGTGTATTTCAGCAATGAATCCAGTGGCCTTATATTCAAAGGCTTTCATGATCCTAGGGGGCCGGACTCAAAAGGTAGAGTGCTCCACTGACTCACCACCCAGTGAAATAATTAATTGATGGATTTAAAGGCAGAGTTGGAAATTTGGAGTTGAGTGTACGTGTCTATATATAAGGGAAAAGTACCCAAGACTCTTGGATGTCTCCATAGTAGCTCTAGATATACTGGGTAAAAGACAGTGATCTGCATCCATGGGGAACGTGACTGGAAAGCTGGGGAAAGAATAAGAAAGTAAGGAAGGTTATGAATTATTGTCTCAATGAAAACAACTGATTTTTAAAAGCCCGAGAAAGCATCTCTGACATCCCAGGTCCTCACTTAGTCTCTTAGTGAATAAGCTTTTACTGAGTGCCAACTGTAGTCAGGCCATTAAACTAGGCACCTCTTTCAGATTCTTGAATATGCCAAGCTCGTTCCCACTTGTGTGCTTTCTCCGTGCCATTCCCTGTACTGGGAAACTTCCCTCACTCACAACTCCAGGGAAGATTGAACAGCTAGATCTCCAGTTAGGCAGAGTTGATCAGGACCTCTTAAATTTTCGATTTAGAAAGCCCATATGTGTGAATTAAGATTTCATGAGTGTTGATTCTATCCACAGTGTTTTATTTTCTCTTTTTTCATTTTTGTTTGTTTTATGGTGAAGACTCTTGCAGTAGGCATCTTCATATATCTGCTGCTTCGTAAGAACCCTTCCCTGCAGCCCCTACGCCTCTCTAGTCCACCTGACCATCTCCTGCATACATTTTCCCTTGCTCTTCCCCTGCTCTCCTTACATTTTGGTGATTTACCACTTACCAATTTTAAGTCTCCCTCTGTGAATCCTCCCCTGACCTCTAGTCAAAATTATACTCACTACACTGTATTTTCCCACAACACGTTATTTTCATTTCTTACAGCATCTATCTGACCAATAATAGATAATAATATCTGTTCTTCTTGGCTCTAGACTTGGAGTTCCCTGAGGTCAGAAACTGTTTGTATTTCTAAGATCTAGCATCAAGGAATTAGAATAAATAATATAGGGAAAAAGTAATTCCAGTACTTAAATATTCTTTATCTTAATGTTGTTTTCATCTAGTAGCGTGTATCCAAAGGCTCTATAATTCTTGGATACTGGTTCCAAATAATTCATTACTCAAGGATTCTAAAAATATACAGCCTTAAGACTACCTGCCTCATTTAATGCCTTGAGCAAATAAGACTTCTCACTACTTTAATGTAGGAACACTGGGTTTTAGTTTAACTTTATTGGCGGCCACCCATTTCTGTCCACCCCTTTCGGATTATTGCAAGAAATCTATCAATCTTTTTATCCTTCTAGAGTCTAGTCTTAAAGAGGATCTGTGGAACAGTAATAGGAGCAGTTATTTGTTACTCTGAGATTTGTGTCTAACTCTTAAATTTCACGTATAGTTCAGCAGTGAAGTCATGAAGTGATTCTAGCTTGGAGATATCTCCAGTCTATGTCAGAGGATTAAGTGTTCAATTCCCAAATGTCACCTTTTTTTGTAGCATTGTAAATTGAGATATCTGCTAAGATAGACATCTATACTTACTATAACATTTTAAAGATTGGGGTAAATAATTTCCCCAATTTTTACCTCATAAAAATGAGTGTCTTTTATGTTGTGCAAGATAGGATTAATATTTTATGTGTGATTCCCTTGTCATCATTCCATTCTGTTCTTACCTTTCTCTGCCAAACTGGTTAAAAAAGAAACATAAAACTAAAATGGTAGAAAGGGGGGCAGCCAGATGGCTCAGTTGGTTAGAGCATGAGTTCTGAACAACAGGGTTGTGGGTTCGATTCCCCCATGGGCCAGTGAGCTGCAGCCTCCACAACTAGATTGAAGACAACGAGCTGCAGCTGAGCTTCCAGAGGGGCGGCCGAATGGCTCAGTTGGTTAGAACGGGAGCTCCCAACAACAAGGTTGCTGGTTCAATTCCCACATGGGATGATGGGCTGCACCTCCTGCAACTAAAGATTGAAAACGGCGACTGGACTTGGAGCTGAGCTGCGCCCTCCACAGCTAGACTGAAGGACACCGACTTGGAGCTGATGGACCCTGGAGAAACACACTGTTCCCCAACATTCCCCAATTAAAATAAATAAATAAAAGTAAAATGGTAGAAAGGAACTTCAGCATCATCAAGGCCATGACTGGTGTTTTAAAATCGAGAAAGCTAATGCTGAGAAATTTTAAGAGAACTCTTTCAATAATACTAGATTTGGGGTATAGGTGAGCAATCTGTCTGAATTAATTCTGATTTAGCATGTTACACAGGACTGAGAGTAAGAAGTTTTATACCCATTACTGCAACCAACTAAGCTTTATGACTTTTGGCAAATATCTTTACCTCTCTGGCCTTTTACATACAGAATGAAAATTAGATCTGATAATTCTGAGATCTCTTCTGGTTCTAGAATTCAAGCATTTTAACATAATATATTCATTTTGCTGTTTGTCTTTTGCCTGCCAGGGAGAAGTTATACACTGGTTGGCATGTTCATTATATGTCGCATGCCGTAAAAGCATTATTCCCACAGTTGGAAAGGGTATCATGGAAGGAAATTGTGTTTCACTTACCAGAATACTGCGTTCAGCTAAATTAAGGTAAAGCATTTTTATTTTTCAAATGTTATTTTATAAATCCTAAATTTAATTTTAGAATTTAATTTATCTTTATTTTAAATCATTTAACTTCATTCCATTCTAAGTTTGTTACCATATAGATATTCTTTCCCAATTCTCCACTGCCTTTCTTAAATTCTGACTTCAACCTGAGGCCTCTGTACTAAATCTTTTTTGTCTATAATTTTTCATTAATTTTTTAAAATTTGAAAATAATTTCAAGCTTTCAGAAAGTTGAAAAATAAGAAAAACACAGAGAGCACCATATACCCTTATTCACCTATTATTTTACCCCATTTACTTTCTCATTTCATCTTTCTCTCTTAAATATTTTTCATCAACCACTTCAAAATAAGAAGTGTACATTATAGTCCTTTACCCCTAAATACTTCAGTGTGTGTTTCCTTTAGTAACTACAGTACAGTTGTCAACTCCAACAAAGTTAACGTTGATAGAATAATTTAGTCTATCATCTTTATTCTAGTTTTATTAGTTGATCGAGTCATAAGTGGTTTTGTGTCCTCAGTGTATCATCTCTGGAGGCACATGATATCCAAGTGCCTGTTATCAGTGATGTTTTGATCATCTGCTCAAGGTGTTGTCCAGTTTTTCTACTGTACCCTTAGTATTTTTTCCCTAGCAACTACCAGGCCATCAGTAGGTCCTGGCTATGGCTTCTACTTGCTCTTGTATCAACCATATGGAGCTAGTTGCCTGGATACACAAAAGAAAAGGAGTGATCCATATTTAGATAGTTGCTAATGTTCTCTGTTGCTGGGTTTTTTTACCTGTGACAAAACTATTTGAGATTGCTGTCTATTTGCTATCCTGGGTATCCAGGATAGAAGATAAATACACTTTAAAGCCCTATCCAGGGAGGGCAATTATGTTTCAGCTCATGGTAAGTTAAAAAAAAAAATTATCGGAATAATTTCAGTTGCTATTAGTGGAAAAATATAAAGTCAAGACAGTTTTTAAAACTGATATCAATTTTTGTCATTGATGATAAAAATTAAAAAGTATAATTAAGATTGATGGAGTTCAAGTATTGGTGTTTTTTTTTTTTAACTTTTTTTTATTTTAAGTGTGTTTTTCCAGGACCCAATAGCTCCAAGTCAAGCAGTTGCTTTAATCTAGTTGTGGAGGGTGCAACTCACAGTGGCCCATGCAGGGATCGAACCGGCAACCTTGTTAAGAGCACCGCGCTCAAACCAACTGAGCTAATAGGCCACCCCTCAAGTAATTTTTTAAATTGAGCAAAACCGTATCCATTATAGTATAAAATAATCTGATCTATTTCTATCAATGTTTCTCATCAGTGACCATATAAAAAATTTTAAATCCTTGTAATACTTGTTTGTTAGAACAAAAAATAACTTAAAATTTAGATCAGTACAAGCTCATGATAGAAATTTCAAATAATGAAAAGAGTTTTGGAGATGATGGTGATGGTGGCACTATGTGAATGTACTTAATGCCACTGAACTGTATACTTAAAAATGGTTAAAATGGTACATTTTTTGTTCTATAGGATACTTTACCACAATGAAAGAAAAAGTTTAGGGGTGGCCTGTTAGCTCAGTTGGTTAAAGCATGGTGCTAATAACACCAAGGTTGCTGGTTTGATCCCGCATGTGCCACTGTGAGTTGCGCCTTCCTTAAAAAAAAACGGGGGTTAAAAAATTTCAAATAATACAGAAGGGCTGAAAGTAGAAAGATGTATCTTCCTTTTCTTACTTCCCAGAATTAACTACTGTTAATAATTTACTGTTAATAAATTGTTAAATAGAAAAAAAATGTTTTTCAGTTGTTTTTTTGTTTGTTTGTTTTTTTTAATGAGATCATATTGTATGTATTGTTCTGCAGTTGCTTTTCTTACTTTATATTCTAGAAATATGTATCACCATATGTGGCTCTACCTCATTAATTTTTTTTTAATGACTAGAATATTTTAAGATATAAGGATTTTCATATATTTAACCAGTTCCGTATTGATGGACATTTAGTTTGTATCCAGTCCTTTATGATGCAGATAAGTGAATAGCATTGTAATATGTATTTTAGATAAAGTCCTAAAAGTGAGGTAGTGATGGAGCAAAAGATACATTTTTAAATGTAGATTGATATAAAAAAAATTTTAAGTGTCGCATTCTTAGTTGCTAAAAGAACAGTAGACCAGCAACATTATGTTCATTCAGACCAAAAAAAAAAAAAAAAAAGGAAATGATGTTATTTGCATTGATTTGTAATAATTTGGGCTGTTTTCAAAATTTCAACTTTAAATGTAATTTTAAATGATTATGTAGATCTTTGTAGACATGGGAAAATACCTGTCAAATACTGTCAATCATACTGCAAAATACTATATAAGTATAGATTATAGATACACATGTAAAATTGGTAGATTTTTATTAAGTGCTTATCTGTGTGACAGGTACTTTTTTTGTGCTAAGGATTTTCATGTCTTTATTCATTTAATCCTCATGGGATTATTCATTTGTTAATCCCATGAAACAGATCTTATTTTGTAGATAAGTAAACCGAGTCACCAACAAATTGAATTACTTCCAAGAAGCTATATACCTAGTAAGTGGCAGAGCCTCCCAAGTCCATGCTATATTAAACATGTATCTACACACAAATGTATATGAGTATGTCTCTGTTTTGAACTTTATTTATATTCAGTTTCAGATTGCAAAAAAACTCAACCAAAGCAACATCCAATTTAAAAAAAGTTTCATGTAAAAAATTTTTTTGCTATTAAGTGTGGTATTAAAAAGTAGTATCTGTTGTGCAATTTGAACTTTTAATTCATTTTAATAAAGTCATCTGCATCTCTTTTTTTAAGTATTGAGAGGTAATTTTTCCACATTTTTTTCCATAAGTTTTTCAGCAACTTGTGATTTAAATCAAGATGACTTTAATTTATTATTTTCATATTGTAATAGAACCCAAATGAAAATTTAGTTCATGAAAAATTATTTTTCATGCATTTTAATTGGAACATTGATGATATTAAATTTTCTTTTATAAAGAAAAAGTAAGTTTCTTTTGTTTTTTAAGATTTTTTTTTTTTTATTGAGGAAGGGGAACAGGATTTTATTGGGAAACAGTGTGTACTTCCAGGACTTTTTTTTTTTTCCCAAGTCAAGTTGTTGTCCTTTCAATCTTAGTTGTGGAGGGCACAGCTCAGCTCCAGTTCCAGTTGCCGTTGCATCCCTTGTGGGAGTCAAACCGGCAACCTTGTAGTTGAGAGGGCAGGCTCCAACCAACTGAGCCATTTGGGAGCTCAGCGGCAGCTCAGCTCAAGGTGCCATGTTCAATCTTAGTTGCAACAGGCGGAGCCCACCATCCCTTACGGGACTCGAGGAGTTGAACCGGCAACCTTGTGGTTGAGAGTCCACTGGCCCATGTGGGAATCGAACCTGCAGCCTTCGGAGTTAGGAGCACGGAGCTCCAACTGCCTGAACCACCAGTCAGGCCCCGTAATTTTCTTTTTTATCTTTTGAGTGCTGTTGAAATTCAGTAGTGTGCTGCTACTGGGACATATGCCCCATATTTATGATCTCTGCTCTATATATTTGTTTTTATTGTATATGTGTAGTAAAATATGCATAACATACAATTTACTATTTTAACCACTTTTAAGTGTACAGTTTAATGGCAATAAATACATTCACATTGTTGTGTAACTATCACTACCATCCATCTCCAGAACTTTTTCATCTTCCCAAACTGAAGCTCCATAATAAACAATAATTTACTTCCTTCCCTTCCTGCTAACCCTGGGTAACCTCCATTCTACTTTCTGTCTCTAAGAATTTGACGATTCTAAGTAACTCATATAAATGGATTTATACAGTATTTGTCCTTTGTAACTGGCTTATTTCACAGCATATGAATACTTAGCATAATGTCTAAGGAAATGGCTGATTCAAAAGCTAGGGCAGGGGCAGCCAGATGGTTCAGTTGGTTAGAGTGCGAGCTCTGAACAACAGGGATGCCTGTTCAATTCCCACATGGGCCAGTGAGCTGCGCCCTCCACAACTAGATTGAAGACAATGAGCTGCCGCTGAGCTTCTGGAGGGGCGGCCGGATGGCTCAGTTGGTTAGAGCACGAGCTCTCAACAACAAGGTTGACTGTTCAATTCCCGCATGGGTTGCCTCCTTCAACTAAAGATTAAAAATGGCAACTGAACTTGGAGCTGAGCTGTGCCCTCCACAACTAGGTTGAAGGACAACAACTTGGAGCTGATGGGCCCTGGAGAAATCCTCTGTTCCCCAATATTCCCCCAAAATTTTTTTTTAAAAAAAGGGCAGACTTTTTAAAAAAATTAAACTTATTGGGGTAACATTGGTTAATAACATGAATTTCAGGTGTACAACTTTATAATATGACATCTGTATACTCCACTGTGTGCTCACCATCTGAAGCCTGGTCTTTTTCCATCACCATATATTTGACCTCCTTTACCCTCTTCATCTACCTCCCTTCCCCTCTGGTAACCACCATTCTGTTTTCTGTATCTATGAGTTTGGTTTTCTGTTTGTTTGTTGTTTTTTGTTTTATATGAGTGAAATCATACAGTTCTTGTCCTTTTCTGTCTGACTTATTTCACTTAGCATAATAACTCTCAAACTTATTTTTTCTAATAGAGAACCTGGAACAGCTAATTAGGCCAGAAAGTAAGGAAGTGTTCAAAAAATGTTGGGTACACGCCAAGGGACATAGGAGCTAACTTGGAAAGGTTCCCATTAGTAGTCAAGTCTGGGATAATTTGAGCATCAAAATGAATAGGGACAGTAATGGATTATAGTTCACTGAATAAAATTTATATTGATGATAAATAAGGGAGAAAGGAAAGCTCTTCCTTATATTAGAATGCCAACTAATAAATGTAGAAGAAATTATAGGAGAAAGAAATCACCATTTCACAACCTCATAGTAATAATTGATGGAGGCAAAAAATCAGTGGATGCTAAAACTAATGGATAGAAGTTTGATAAGGAGCAGAATATTGACATAATTCCAAAGTTTCTCCCTATAAGTCACTTATTCACAAAGGAAAAAATAGTAACTTTGATGTGGAAAACTGGACAGATACAACCTAAATCAAGTGCAGAGTTATCATAATGGGACAAATGGACGTGATCCACTGAGAAGGATATGATATCACCTGTGTAGTACTCTGTCAAAAATACATAGCCTAAATCTAATAATGAGGGAAGCATGAAACAAACCCAAATTAGGGACATACTACAAAGTAAGACCAATGCAGTGATAAGTTTTAGCTATAAGTTTTTTGTTTTCAAATATTTGGATGTTCTTCGTTCCAAAGTTAGAACAGACTTTTGGGGGATAGCAATAAGTGCAGTGGATTTATATGGGAAGTATTACTCAAGGCTCTTGTTTATAAAAAACAGATACCAATTACCAACTTTGGCTAATTTAAGAACAAAATGAATTTACTAAAAGGATATTGGATAACCGACAAAATCCTTAGGATGACTTGAGAAATTAGACTTGGAAAATGGCTAGGAACAAAAGGAGGCTGGCTACATAGCCAAAAGTATATCACAGAATACCTCTAACAGGGACACAGCTTGCATGGCCAACAGTACCATCCTTGGACATTGCCACAGTATTTTTCCCTAAGAGCTGAATATTGCTATTTATCCTGCTGTAAGAATTTACCACTTCCTCACTTTTTAGCACTACCAGCTCCAGATTCAAAATCCCAAACAGATGTGTTTAATCAAGGACTTCAAGTTTTATGCCTTCACCCTAACTTCCAGTGAAGCTTGTAGAAGGCAAGATACAAAAGTGGGGAATTCTTCAGGCAAGGAAAGGATTTCATATGCTGAGCATCCTCCAAAACAAAGTCCTGTATAAAGGACTGTTATTTGTCAGCCAAAATAAATATTTAGTAGTCTAGCAATTTTTTTCTTTGTCTGCTATTGTTAAGAATCCTTTAAAGAGACTCTTAGAGTCTCAGATTTCAATCAGCATGGCTGGAGTTTGAATACCTATGGACAATTAGCTGATGATTTTTTAAAAATTTTTTAAATTTTACAAGTATTTTTATAAAAATTACTAGTATTTTATATATAGTGCTAGACATTAAATGAGCTTTAACATTACAAATTTTCAGTCTAAGATCATGCTAACTAACATGGGGACTTAAAAAGTGTACCCAGAATTGATAATCTATTAAGTGATTTTCTGGGTATGTACTATCTTAGCTTATATTTGATGGTGGAACCACACATTAGAACACAAATACTTGAATGCTATTCTAAATCTATAACTGGTGCTTTGTGGTCAACTTTTAGAATCCACAACTTGGGAGATTCTGTCTTCAAACTAATTTTGTGAATGCATCAATCTGTTGACTAACATTTACTTAATGTATAGGTAGATTATTGTCTAGGTGCTGTGGGGAATAAAAGAGATAGGTACTGTCACTCCCTGCGTAGTGGAAGACATTTTATATAATGACCACTAATTCGAAAGCTAAGTTCCCATGGTGATTCTGGGAACCAAAGTCATTTCATAGCACTTGAGAGTGAGTTTTTTGAGATACTTGCTTTTTTTTTGTTTTTTAATAAATTCAGGCTTTTAAATTAAAAGTCTTAGGCATAAATGTTTCCTTTTCTATCCATTATATGGACTCATTTTAAAATTGCTTTTTTTTCCTATTTGTTTAGTTTAATACAGTTTTTTAGTAAAATGAAGAAGTGGATGGACATGTCAAACTTGCCACAAGAATTTCGTGAACGTATAGAAAGGCTAGAAAGAAATTTTGAGGTGTCTACTGTAATTTTCAAAAAATTTGAGCCAATTTTTTTAGATATATTTCAAAATCCATATGAAGAGCCACCAAAGTTACCACGAAGCAGGAAGCAGAGGTGAGACATTTAATCCTTATATAATTGACATAAAAATTATAATATAAACTTACTAAGGGAATTTTCATTTTTGAAAGTTGGCTTTTTACCGGAGGTATCCATCTGCAAAAATCTTAAATTTCTATTAAAATCCATTTATAATTACCCATATCTGGAAATTCAGGATAATACTTGCACTTATTTTTGTATGTTCTGATTATTTTATACAGATTGAAAAGGCTTATTTAAGTATATTTAAATGAACCATAAGTGAATGGAATGTTGTATGTAATTTGACTTTACAGTTTATTTGTATTTGCTATTTCAATTTAAGTGACAAATGTGGAGTGATATTTAGCAAGTTAGTCATATAAAAATTACATTTTTTTCTTTTTTAGGAGGAGTCCTTGCAGTGTTAAGGATCTCTTTAATTTCTGTTGGACACTCTTTGTTTATACTAAGGGTAAGGTGATACTTTCAGTGGTTTTACATTTCTACTCTGGGAACTTAGTGCTACTTGTTATAAGAGGTTTCTTGTTTTTGTGTCTTTTTTTTCCCTTATAAAGGTAATTTTCGTATGATTGGAGATGATTTAGTAAACTCTTACCATTTACTTCTGTGCTGCTTGGATCTGATTTTTGCCAATGCCGTTATATGCCCAAATAGGCGAGACTTGCTAAATCCATCATTTAAAGGTAGGACCTTACTTATTTTTGAAAACTGTTGATCAATTTTTAGAAAAATGTTTTTTTAAGTTGACCATAGTCTTTTTCCACCCTGTTGCTCTTCATACCCTGTCAAACTAGGTTTACCATCTGATTTCCATACGGCTACCTTCAGGGCTCCTGACGAGCCTCCCTGCGTCATTGCTGTACTGTGTGAACTGCATGATGGACTTCTCGTAGAAGCAAAAGGAATAAAGGAACACTACTTTAAGCCATATATTTCAAAACTCTTTGACAGGAAGGTACTGTACTTATAATTAAATGACTGAGAGTTTTAGGGGTCAGCAACAGCAACGTCAAAGGAAAAAAACAATGTTTTAAGCAAATTCCCAACATTATAGGACTCAGGGTCCAGGTTTCAGTCTCTGCCGTGATGCAGAATTGGCCTGTAGTCTTACGTGGTGGGAGAAACTGAGCTGTTGAAGAATATGACCAATTGTATGTACTGTCTAGTAAATACAGTGTCAGGGGTAACTGTTAGGAGGTTCTGATAGAGAAGCATGAAAAGCAGGAGGTCAGAATAAGCTAATTTACTGCCACAATTTGAACAGTTACTGGCTGTTGACTAAAAGTAGGATGATGTATAACAACTGCAGCTTTAACTCCATGTAGATAGAGCAGAAAATCCCTTGGTTTTGTGGCCACTTGTAGGTTACCTGCACGCATTTCTGGTTCTCTCAAGAATTACTAGGCTATTGTATTTATGAAGTGGCTTGTTCCTTTGAGTCTCAATCTCTTATTTCCCCAATATTGAGCCACTTAATTCAGCTAGGCCTTGAGTTTTCTCTTTGTTAACAAAAGAAGGTTTGGATTAGATCATCACTGTGGTCTCTCTCTTAGCCAATATTATGAGATTTTCCTTTAAACATAAAGTCTTCCCTAACTGGGTTCTTTGTCTCTTACACAAATTTTTGTATTAGTCTATCGTTCCTAAAAACTAAATATATATATATATATATATATATATATATATATATATATATGTATATTTGTATATGTATTATGTAGGTGTATTATGTATGTGTGTGTATATATATACACACAGATATATACATATGTATATATATACATACATATATACATATGTATATACACACACACACATACACTTTTGTCTCTGTCTGTGTATATGTATCATGGCTCCTTATCTGTATGTTAATCATCTCTAGTAAACTTTTAAAGGAACTCAAAGATTATGTCTGTTGTGCTCTGCAGAAGCAGCACACTAGTGGCCTCTGGGTACGCTGACCATACACCTTGGTTTATCTAGATTGTCGGATTCTTGGCTGTTGTCTTAGCACACTGATTACTGCAGCTCCTTTCACTCCAGAAGTACTCTGGTTTGGACAATGGTCCTCCTGCGCATGGGCCACAGGTGTTTTATTTGGCCTGTGTAGGGTGTTCTTTATTTCATTTTTGTTTTGTTCAATTTCTAATTGACACGTAAAGACCCTTTATATGAAAACTTTTCAAAAATCGGAAGCTATGGCAATACTGGATTGGAATTTCTACATGACTTTGCATGGGTAATTGTTGTCAAGCTAAGTGATGGTCACCTCTTTTAGGATAGGAAGTGTGCTTTCTGCTCTCTTCATTTATGTATGTTGAACCCTGACCCCTGAAAGCATTTGAGTTTGCAGCCCCTGATGTGTAGTAATCTAAGTAGTGTGGGTAAACAACTGTCTTAATAACAGTGTAGTTTTCCTCTCTCACCAGTGACTTATATTCCCTTTGAATCTTTTGCTTGCCCAACACATAATCATTCAATGTATGTTTTCCTTCTCCATAGACCTATGTTTAAAATTGCACAGTTTTCATCAGAATCACTTGGGGAATTTGTTAAAAACGCTGCCTCAGCTCAGGCCTTGAGGTCCATCAGTTTGCATTTTTAATAAGTTCCCCTAAGTGATTCTTATATTACTAAAATTTGGAAATCACTACAATAGACTAACTGTAAAGTATTTTTAAAACTTGACTTTAAGTGTTTTTAATATTTTATTTGCATGCTAATGTGATCTGAAAGAAATATTTAGTAATTCATTTTTATGTGTGTCTGATTTATAACAACTATCAATGTGAAAATTTAGATGTCAGGTTTTTATGTGTATGTTAATATGCTTAATTATATGATACCACAAAATGACGTTTTCTTCCCAGATTTTAAAAGGAGAATGCCTCCTGGACCTTTCCAGTTTCACTGATAATAGGTAAGTTATCTAGCACTAATGGTATCTGGTATCTGGTATATTATAGGCTATCAATAATGATTTGTTGTAATTTATTAAGTGAAACATTGTATCAAGGTCACTCCTCCAAAATCAGGTTCCTACTGCTTTAGTGGCATTGAATGGGTATTGTCACTAAGACTTGTTGTCTTTAAGTACATTTATTTTAAGAAACCATTGTCATTTAAGACATCTAGTCTCCAAAGAAAGTCATAAACAAGACTCAATGACTTTTGTTTTTGAGTTTATATTATATTCTTTTATTAATCAAATGTTGACAAATTCAGAATGTGCCTATAGTTGAAAGCCACTATTGTTTCCTCAATGATCTTAATTAGGTTCAACTAGTTTTCAGATTAAGTACATATGCTCTTTTGCTCACCTTTCAAAGTAATTTACTGTTGTATATGTGAATGTGAAGAATGTCCAACCTCTGATATTGTCAGATGAGCAGACTTAATAAAAACTAGGGAGTTAGCAGCTTTTCCAGGCTGTGAAGTCTAAATCTATCTTCAAGTCAAGATACATTCATTGTGTTTTATTACTTGGTTTTATTCTAGCAGCTTAAAGTAATTCTCTTTTCAGCAAAGCAGTCAACAAGGAGTATGAAGAATATGTTTTAACTGTTGGTGATTTCGATGAGAGGATCTTTTTGGGAGCAGATGCAGAAGAGGAAATCGGAACTCCTCGAAAGTTCCCTGGTGACACACCATTAGGGAAACTGACAGCACAGGCTAATGTGGAGTGTAACCTTCAACAACACTTTGAAAAAGTAATATAACCTAGCCTGGCCTCAGTCTTGAATGATCTTTTTTCTCTCTGTGTGTGATTCTACTAACAGCAGAAGCATCTTTCAAGTTAAATCTTGAGTTTCTTCTACTAATTCATATTTCCCATGAAAGCCTTAAAAGGTAATTTTTAAAACTATGGCGTTTAGTATTTTTACCTCATTTCTTGCTATTTTTTGTACTTTGGATATTATTCCGGAGCACAGCACCTGGGATTTTCAGTATACTATGTGTCTTTTGACAAAGGAAGGATATATGCTTTCTTACCATTCTTTCTTTGCATCACTTTAGCCACTATTCTGTTTCTTTAAAATTTAGTTTGCTTTTTAATCCATGACAAACTGTGTACTCTTCCCAGTTTCAGCTATGTAACTCTGGACTTGATTATTAATAGCCAAAGCTTAATCTGTATTTATGTGTAAAATGGGTTGGAGGATGAAGTTTAATGGAGAAGTCACTGGTCTAGAAAATGGAAAACATACGTTTTAGTCCAAGCTTTGCCATTTGCTTTGTCAGCTTAAACAAGTTTTTTAAATTCTCTGTGCCTGTTCCCTCACATGTAAGATGAAAATGTGTATGTTCTATTTCAAATGAACGTTAGGAAGAGAAAATGAGAGTATACATATTAAGTACTTTGAAAAAGTTACTCAAATGTAAGGATGTTATTAGCATAATATTGCTAAAAATTTGGTGGGTAACCAGAAGAGGGGGGAAAAGCAACCTATTAAATATGTGCTGAATTAAACATATAATGAGGGGGAAGATAACTTTAATCTTACAGATTTTTCTCTTTTGACAGAAAACGTCATTTGCACCTTCTACCCCACTGACAGGACGGCGATATTTACGAGAAAAAGAAGCAGTCATTACTCCTGTTGCTTCAGCCACCCAAAGTGTGAGCCGATTACAGAGTATTGTAGCTGGACTGAAAAATGCACCAAGTGAACAACTTACAAGTATTTTTGAGTAAGTACAATACTATTATTTTTCCAAATGTCCTTTTTAAATTAGATTCTGTATTTTATTCTGTTTTCGGTATACTCAGAATTCTTAAGATAGTGGATATACAGCTGGTAAGTTTTACCATTTCAATCATAAAGTATGTTTACCTAAAACTATATAGAAGTACCTATTAAAAGTTATATGTAAGTATTATTTCATATTATTATAGACTTTCAAGTTTAAATATATCTTAAAGGTTATTTAGCTCTGACATTCCACTTTTGTAACTACCCCTAGTTTATACATTATTGTTTTCATTTTCACATTGACTTTAAATGGGTTCAATCCAAACATCCATCAAATGAGGGACTAATAACATATTGGTGGTGCAGCCATAAAATGGAATTTTATGCAATTATTTAAGAAAAAGAATCAGGTTTCCTAGTAAAGATGATAGAATGAAGCCAGATCAGAGCACCTTCTTTCCTAATACTTTAATGAAATAAGGGAATAGTAAAAACCAGCAAACTATTTACCAGCAGCAACCAAATGAGGAGAGGGATATGATTTCATGCTATAAATTTCCAAAGTGGTGGTCAACAAAGGAAATGGATGATTCTGCTATGCCCGTCGCCAAGTAGCATTACTGAGGAAAGAGGGTATGTTGCTAGGATCTTGAAAATACTCATTACTACCCCAGATGTGGAAAGAAACAAATGTTATAGGCAGATGGGTAAAAAGTCACAGAAACCTCTCCAAGTGAAAGTGTATATACCACCATCAAGATTGAGGCAGAAATATGAAAAACTCCCAGGGCCTGCTATTTTCCAAAATACCATGCTAACTTGGAGACAGATCCTCATAGAACTAGAAGATATCCCTCTCTAGGTATAGTAAACCCTGGAATGGGGACATTTAACTAAATCTCAGAACAGAAAGCAAAGCCTTGGTCCTCCAACAGAACCTGAACATAGCACCAGCTGAGCTCTACCCCTACTCCCCAAACCTTCAGTCTCCTTAAAAATGGAAAGAATAATCCCCAGCCTCAAACACAGCAGGAAAGATAAGCAGATTGCAGGTAAGGTAGGAAGACTATTATGAAGATCTTCCCTCATAGCATTTGAATACATAGATCTAGAATAAACCACCCATTTAAATGAACAAGGTGAAAAAAAGTGGCAAGGCAATGATACAAACATTTTATAGCAACAAGAGAAGGAAGAAAACAATGCAAAAGACAAAGAACCTAAAAATAAATAAATGGGAAGACATTTCATGTTCATAGATTGGAAGGTTTGATATTGTTAAAATGTCCATATTACCCAAAGCACTCTACAGATTCAGTGCAATCAATATCAAAATCCCAAAGGCATTTTTTACAAAAATAGGAAAAAAAAATCATAAAATTCATTTATACTTTCAAAGGACCTTCAATAGCCAAAACAATCTTGAGAAAGAACAAAGCTGGAGGCCTCACACTTCTTGATTTCAGAACATTACAAAGCTACAGTAATCAAAACCGTTTGGTATTGACATAAAGACAGACATGTATACCAATGCAACAGACTAGAGAGCCCCAAAATATATTTTCACGTATGTGGTCAAATGATCTTTGACAAGGGTGCCAAGACTATAGTATGGGAAAAGGATAGTCTCTTCCACAAACGGTGTTGGGAAAACTGTATCCACATGCAAAAGAATGAATATGGACTCTTACCTTACACTATATACAAAAGTTAACTCAAATGGATTAAAAAACTAAACATGAGACCTAAAAGTATACAACTAGAAGAAAACATAGGAGAAAAGGTTCTTGACATTGGAATGGGCAATGATGTGTTGGATATGACACCAAAAGTACAGGTAACAAAAGCAAAGATAGACAGATGGACTGCATCAAATTTAAATACTTCTGTATAGCTAGGGAAATAATCAACAGGGTGAAACACTACCTAGTGGAATAGGAGAAAATAGCTGTGAACCACGTATTGGATAAGGGATTAATGGCCAGAGTATATAAAGAACTACAATTCAAAACAAAACCCCCCAAAAGTCACCAGATTAAAAAAATGGGCAAACGACTTGGATAGACATTTCTCCAGAGAAGATAACACAAATGGCCAAGAAGCATATGAAAAAAATTCTTAACATCACTAATCACCAGGGAAATACAAATTAAAAGCACAGTGAAATATCCCCTCATATCCATTAGAATGGTCACTATCTAAAACACAGAAAATAACAAGTGTTGGAGAATATTTGGAGAAATTGGAAGTCTGCAGTACTTTTGGTGGGATTCTAAAATGGTGTAGCTGATATGGAAAACAATATAAAGGTTCCTCAAATAGTTAAAAATAGAATTTTTAGGACCTAATAATCCCACGTCTGGGTATATATTCAAATAAATTGAAAATAGGATCGCAAAGATATTTGCATACCCAAATTTATTATAGCAATATTCACGATAGCCAAGATATCGAAGCAACCTAAATGTCCCACCAGTGGATGAGTGGATAAAGAAAATGTAGTATATACATACAGTGGAATGTTCAGTCTTGAAAAAAGGAAATCCCATCATGCTCCAACGTGGATGAACCTTGAAGACATTATACTACATGAAATAAGCCAATCACAAAACTGCAAATACCACATGATTCCACTTATATACAATATTTAAAGTAATCGGACTGATAGACACAAAGTAGAATGGTGGTTGCCAGGGGTTGAGGGATAGGGAAATGGGGAATTGTCTAGTGGGTATACGAGTAGAGTTTCAGTCATGCCAGATGAAAAAGTTCTAGAGATCGATTTTACAACAATGTGCATATAATTAACAATATTGTAACGTACTCTTAAAAATTAAGAGGGTAAATTCGTTATTTGTTTTTTTGGGTTTTTTTAATTAAAGTTTATTGGGGTGACAATTGTTAATAAAGTTACATAGATTTCAGGTTACAATTCTGTAATATATCATCTGTATATCACAGTGTGTGTTCACCACCCAGAGTCAGTTCTTTTTCCATCACCATATATTTGCGTTAACTTGTTTTTTACAACATAAAAATAACAAAGAATCTAGTTGGAAGAAGAGCAAAGATAGACAAAACTCAAGAGGCAGAGTTTTGCATTAGAAGAACTTGGTAAGAACAAAGTATTTTTGCCACATGTGCTACCTACTTCTCTGCATATGATACTGGTCCGTTTGAACATGGGATTGGGAGTCCCGAACCCTGTGCTAGTTATTTGGCTTTGGGCAAGTCACATTCTTTCTCACAATCTTGGATTTGTTAGTCATTTCTGAATTAAGACCTATATTCTGTATTTGAATGATAGAAAGGGGACAATAATATAAAGGTAATAGGGTTAATTGCTTCTTGACAAGTATCTTCCCTTTTAGTGCTATATTTGTCTATTTGTTATTGTTTTGGCTTAGATAAGAACTATATGCAGTTTATTATTCAGCATAGTGGTGTGTGTGTGTGTGTGTGTGTGTGTGTGAGAGCGAGAGAGAGAGAGAGAGAGAGAGAGAGAGAGAGAGAACTCTGCCACATTATCTTGCTATTTTTTTTTAAATCAGGTTTATGGAAGTATAATTTATATGCAGTAGTTCTTTTTTCACTGTGTAGTTGTATGAGATTTGACAAATATATACAGTTAATGTAACCACCACAATCAAGACATAAAACAGTTCCATTATCCCCCCAAATTGATGCCCCTTTGTAGTCAGCCCCTCCATCATCCCCAGCCTCTGGCAACTACTGATAACGTTTTCTGTCCCTATAGTTTTGCCTTTTCTAGAATGTCATATAAATACAAGCATAATACAGAGGACATCAACTTTTCTAATGTTGAAATTCCAAAACAATATGCCAAATGATTTTATTTAGAGGCTGTAGACATGTTTGAAATATACTATGTTTATCTGTCTAGATTTACAAGTGAAAATAGAACTTTGGTCACTAAAAACCAAACTAATTCTTGAAAGAAGAAATATTGGTAGTCTGGGGTGGTTTTTTTTCAGGGTAATTGGGTTTCTGTTGTATTTTATAGATCTTGTATGCGTAATCCTATGGAAAATATTATGAAATTAGTGAAAGGAATAGGAGAGACTTTCTGCCAACACTATACTCAATCAACAGATGAACAGCCAGGATCTCATATAGGTAAGAACACAAAGCTAACTTGATACAGCATTGAAAGTAGACATTGTCCCCGTAAAAGTAGAAATTCAAGTTTTTTTCTTTGCCTACTATTCTTAATTTATCAGATTTAAGTTTATGTGTTTTGTTCTTCAGTCCTTAACAGCTGCATTCATTAGCATGTTTTCCCTTTTTTTCCCCTGTAGACTTTGCTGTAAACAGACTAAAGCTTGCAGAAATTTTGTATTATAAAATATTAGAGACTGTAATGGTTCAGGAAACACGAAGACTTCATGGAATGGACATGTCAGTAAGTAAATCGACTCTCTCAGCCACTGGCAAGGTCCACAAATCCTAAGCCTGGAAGCAGCGTGTTGAGAGGCTCTGTGATGCGTTGTGGGGGTCAGTGGTTAATGGCAAGCTTAGCCAAGATGACATATTACTTGGCCCTAGGTGTCTTTGGCACATTCACAGCTAGCCACCTCTAGGCAGAAATGTGAAATATATAAATTTCTTCTTCGGTACACCATCCGTATCCTTTTCATTCAGGTCCTTTTTTTCGTCCTTCATTCCCAACTAGCTAATAATGAACCTCCCTCCCCTAACTATTAAGCCAACTAATAATTAAGATACTTGCCCATACCTCCGAAGGATTTTAGAGGAATAAAATCTTGTGGTTTTTTAAAAAAAAATTGCTTATTTCTTTGAACATTTGATCAAATCTGACCACTCTCTCCAATAGCTATGTAAAGGAATTTTTCTAAAAACTCATTACCTATCATATGATGTTTCAGTTTCTTCCCCTCCTTCTTTTCACTCTTACAGTCTTCTGACCTTCAGCTCCGATAGGAACAGGTTGACATCTAGGGGTGCTACACAACTATCATAACGAAATTTCTCTTCGTTTTCATCCTGGAAATTTTCATCTCTCTTCTGTGTTGGTACCCCTTTTTCCTAGAGAACGTATCTTTCACTTTCATGATTTATGCTAATATTTGTTAAAGCATATGCTCATCTAGCTTCCTGCGGAAGCAGTAACTTTTTAACTACTTTGCAATAATTATAGATTCACAGACAGTTTTAAAAGGAGCACAGAGAGGTCCTATATACCCAGTTGTCCCAAGTAGTTACATTTTACATAATACATTTTACATAATATCAACCAAGAATTGACATTGAAACAATGTATGTGTCTCCCTCTTTACCATTGTATCACATGTGTAAATTATACATATAACCACCACCAAATCAAGATACAGAGTTCAGTATCTTTCTTAGTATCTTCTTTTATCACTGATGATCTTAATTTATAATCAAGTACCTTATTGTGGGTCTTTACATTCGTGTGTGGGACATTCCTATAGAGTTGCTCTTTTAGTCCTGAATTTATGTCCTGCAGTTTTGGGTCATTTTACTGCATTATTTCTTAGATAATATGTTGTCCATTGATTTATCTCTCTGGAGCTTTTATTTTCAGATGAGAGGCCTTCTGACTTAATCCTTTTATTTTTTTCTCTTATTTTGCATTTCTTTGTCTTTTTGTTCTAATTTTAAGGATATTTATTTAACTTTTTATCGTCCTTTCCTAATGAATTTTTTATTTTATCTATATTTTCATTTCTAAGATCTCTTTCTTTCTGAGGTTATTAATTTAGATTTCTTTGGAGTTTTCTTCTGTTGCCTGCATTGTCTGTTTCCTCAGAGTTTCTTTTTTGTTTTGATCTTTGTCTTTCAATTGGAGACTTTCCTCAAATGTGGGTTATTCTTGGATATTCACTATATTTGAATGAGGCACTAACAATGAGACATTAACAAAACCCTTATGTTGATAAAATAGTTTGGTTCAAAGCTCTGTGTACAAGAGTGGGAATAAAAGTCTAACAGCCTCGGGGCGGCCAGGTGGCTCAGGGGGTTAGAGCTCCATGCTCCTAACTCCGAAGGCTGCCGGTTCGATTCCCACATGGGCCAGTGGGCTCTCAGCCACAAGGTTGCCAGTTCAATTCCTCGAGTCCCGCAAGGGATGTTGGGCAGCGCCCCCTGCAACTAAGATTGAACACAGCACCTTGAGCTGAGCTGCAGCTGAGCTCCCGGATGGCTCAGTTGGTTGCAGCACTGTCCTCTCAACCACAAGGTTGACGGTTTGACTCCCACAAGGGATGGTGGGCTGCACCCTCTGCAACTAGCAGTGGCAACTGGACCTGGAGCTGAGCTGCGCCCTCCACAACTAAGATTGAAAGGACAACAACTTGACTTGGAAAAAAGACCTGGAAGTACACACTGTTCCCCAATAAAGTCCTGTTCCCCTTCCCCAATAAAATCTAAAAAAAAAAAAAAGTCTAACAGCCTCAGGTGATCGTGTAGTAAGTAGTATTAGGGACCCTCAACTGTTGGTGTCTTTAAAGGCTTTTTGGGAATATTTTTGTTTTTTCTACAGAAGTATCTGCTAATCTGTTGCCTCACTGTTGGTGTTGAGAAACAGAACAAGGAAGGGAAACTTGGTCTCGCAATTCAGTCTGCAGACTTTCACCTAAAACCTCAGTCTGTTCTCTTCCTGGTGTTCTCAAGTTCCAAGTCTCTCTAGTTCAGTATGGTAGAGAATAATTCTCCAGATCCCTGTTGGGATAGACTAAAGGCCTGTCATCTGACTCTTTAGAGTGGGGTTGGGTGGGTGTAGTTCTGACTACTACAAACTTTCAAATCATCCAGGTTGGCCCCTTGCCCAACTCCTACTTTCTATTCTGCCTGTGCCTTCGGTTGCTTGGTTTCTTCTGAGGGTGCGTAGAGCAAACTCATCCGTTTTAAATGTCTATCTTCAGGCCCTTGTGTTTGATTTCCCTACTTTCTACTGAGTAATTTGTCATCCTTCCATCTACTTCCAGTTTTCGTATGTTATAGTTTGCAGTTACAGATGATTTCTAGTTTTTTTCCAAATAGTTTCTAAAGTTTATTCTTTTTGTTGATTTGGACTGATATTTGAAAGAAGGATAGCAACAAACAGCATGTTTAAAACTTAAACCTGATGTTAAATCTTAAACTCAGTGATGAAACAGGACTTTATCTTCTTAGTAAAATATTTCTTTCTCTACACCTTTTTTTAAAGTCTTAGCTGTGACATTATAATACCTTTAACTTTAGTGTTTTGATTTAATAAAGCCGTATATTGACAAGACACCTGTCAAAACTGTCATTTTTCAAAAAGGAACCAGGGGTGGCCGATGGCTCAGTTGGTTAGAGCGTGGTGCTAATCATACCAAGGTTGCCAGTTCGATCCCTACATGGGTCACTGTGAGCTGCACCCCCCCCTTAAAAAAAAAAAAAAAAAAGGAGCCATCCTAATGCTTTGTCTTGAGGGGAATACTGACTTGTTATTTGTTCAATTTTCAAAGCAGATTGTGGTATATAATCCACTGAGCAGGATTATATAAGAAAACTCCTTACCAGTTTGTGAACTCAAATTTTTCTCTCTAATAATTTAGTATAATATAATGTACACAATTTTATCTTGTTCTATAGTCTTCTTTATAGAATGGCAGAGACTGAACATGCTAGAAATATTGAACTGTGTGGTCTTTCTCTTCTCCAAGGTTCTTTTAGAGCAGGATATATTTCATCGTTCCTTGATGGCCTGTTGTTTGGAAATTGTGCTCTTTGCCTATAGCTCACCTCGGACTTTTCCCTGGATTATTGAAGTTCTCAATTTGCGACCATTTTATTTTTATAAGGTGAGATGAAAGCAAAGTTCTGTTACAGTGTATCTCACATAAGCATCCTATTTATCTTAGTGGTAAAGGAACAAGCTGTAGCGACATTTGGAAAATATTTCCAGAAATATTGTGAAAACATATTCCTTTTGGGTGAAATCAAGGACAAAATCGAAAGGATGAGGGTACATGTAAATTAAACCAATCTCACAGTTTCAGTTCTTTTTCCATTACTGACTTGCAAATGTGATGAAAAACTAGTTAACTTTGAATTTCCCACATTTATGAACGAAAATCATAATCCTGTTAAATAGATGGCATGATCAAGAACAATGAGAAAGCAAAGGTCTGAAAGGAAACCTTTCAGACCTCAGGAAAAAGAAAAGGTCTGAAATTGATTGGGTTATCCCCTAGATAATGAAGCTATAATAACAGATCATGCTCCTTCCCCAAATTTGAGTTCAGTATGGATGAATCTTATTTAATTACCCTGTTTTTCTGCTGGAACTATTTTTTTTAACCTTTTTTCATAGGTCACAACATAGAGGTCACAGCTTCAATAACATTTAATGTTACCCAGCATCCGAATTTAAGACTGATGCTACTATTACACTTATTGGCATGACTTAGTTAATATTTTGTCATCTGTGCTACTTTCAAACTATCGATGATAGAAAATTAGTTTGAAGAGTTAAATTTTTATACATAATATATGTCTAAAGTTTTAGGAAGTGCAGATCATTGAAAAGTTTATCCCTTTGAATTGTTGACTGAGTGGGATTTAAATCTTTTTTTTATTTCTTAGGGAAAGTTGTTTCTGTGTACTTACTTTAATGTTGGTGTGTGTTCAGCTTTTCTATTAGGAAATGTATGTAATTTTATTCAAGGGAAAAGTTGTTTTTGCCTTCACCTAATAGCAGTTTATTTTTATTTATAACATCCTTTTCTCTTTTAAGAAGTTAAATCCCTTTGTTTTTAATGACATAAATAATATATACGCCTTGAAGAAAAACAGAAAATACACATAAATGTAAATATTAAAACCACACATTATAATCCTGATTACAAATAATAATAATCACTATTAATACTCGTGTATATACTTAGACTTTGTGTTAGATATTTACCCTTATTAAAATGGAATTATAGTATATATTTAAAGTTCCTTTTAAATACGTTATTCATTCTGTTCTTTTAAGCTACTGGAAAAATAGTCTGAAAAAGGGCAGTAAATTCAAAATAGCAGTGGACTGGGAACCCAATACCTACCTGACTTCTACCACTATTGGGCTGTTCATCAGTTTTCACTATCATTGCTTCAGTTTTCCAGGTATAAAAGAAAATTTGAAAAACAAATGTATGTGAGAGTATTTTGAAGATCTTAAAAACCCCTTTATAATTTAAAATATATTAATAAGCCATGGAATTGTGGTTCAAAGATATCCTTGGTGCTGTGTCGTTAATAAGACCAGAGCTAGTCATACATGCAAGCCCAGTCTAGAACTGACTGACTGAGACTACCTTACCTTCTCAATTTTCTTGTCTCTAGGTTATTGAAGTGGTGATCCGCTCAGAGGAGGGACTTTCCAGGGACATGGTGAAACACCTGAACAGCATCGAAGAACAGATTTTGGAGAGTTTAGCATGGAGCCATGATTCTGCACTGTGGGAGGCCCTCCAGGCTTCTGCAAACAGAGTTCCTACTTGTGAAGAAGTGAGTTAGGGCAAGGCTGATAATCCCATCATTTTATAAAATAACAGCTTTGTTGAGATGTAATTCATACACCATACAATTCACCCATTTAAAGTGTACAAGTCAGTGAATTTTAATATATTCATAGGTACGTGCAGTCATCACCACTGTCAATTTTGGAACATATTTATCACCTCAACAAGAAACCATACCCACCATCTTCTCCCTAGCCCTAAGCAATCAGTAGTCTACTTTCTTTTTTTTTCCCCTCCCAGTAATCTACTTTCTGTCTCTATTGATTTGCCTATTCTAGACATTTCATGTAAATGGAATCATACAATATATGATATTCCTTTGTGATGGGCTTCTTTCACTCAGGATAATGTTTTCAGGGTTTGTCCATGTTGTGTTCATTCCTTTTTGTGGCTTAATCATTCCAGTGCATGGATATACCATTTTATTTATCCATTTATCAATTGGTAGGCATTTGGATTATTTCCACCTTTTGACTGTTATGAATAATGGTGCTGTGAACAGTCATGTATGAGTTTTTGTGTGGATATATCTTTTCATTTTTCTTGGGTATACATACGTGTGTGTGTGTGTGTGTGTGTGTGTTTAGGAGTGGAATTTCTGGGTCATATAGTAACTGTCTAGCTTTGAGGGAGCTGTCAAACTGTTTTCCAAAGTGGCTACGTCATTTAACATTCCCACCATCAGTGTGTGAAGATTTCAATTTCTCCATGTCCTCTCCAACCCACTTATCTGTCTTTTTTATTCTAGCCATTCTAGTAGGCATGAAATGATATCTCATGGATTTACTTGCATTTCCATGATAGCTAATGATGTTCAACATCTTTTCATGTGTTTATTGACCATTTGTATATTCTCTTTGAAGAAATATCTATTCAGATCCTTTGCCCATTTTTTAATTGGGTTATTTGTCTTTTTATTATTGAGTTACAGAAATTCCTTATATATTGTAGATAGAACTCCCATACGCAATGTATAATTTGCACAACTTTTCTCCCATTCTGTGGGTTGTCTTTTTACTTTCTCGGTACAGTCCTTTGGAACACAAGTTTTTAATTTTGATGATGTCCAATTTATCTGTTTTTTCTTTTGTTTATGCTTTGGTGTCATATCTAAGAAACCATTAATTCCGTCATTTTTTATTTTTCAAATGTCCATGTAAAGAATTAAATCCTTTTCATTAGTAGTACATAGAATAAAAAAGTCAGAGTTTGTTCCTACTACATACAAATAGCACATTTAACATTTTGGTATCATGTAAGAAATTGTTTTTCCCTCTACCTTTGTTATTCTTTTGTAACTACTGTCTTTTCATCTTTGTCTCCTTATACTTTAAACTTCTTGAACTTTTCCCTAATCCCAAAGTACTCTGTCCATGATCAAGAACTTAAACAAAAATAGTTTCTTGAAATCTCTTCCATGAGTTTTTCATCTTTTGCAGCACTGTGATTAATGGGACAATCTTCAGTATTCATCAACATTTCCGTTGTAGAATCCATTGGGAAAGTGAAAAAAACTACGAACTTGAAGGAAAAGGATTTGAGTTGAAGCTCTTTCTCTATTAGAAGTGGTCAAATTTCACATTTTGAGCCTCAATTTTCTCATCCTTATGTGGAGAACGATAGTGCCTACTGCATAGGTTTATTTCTAATGTCAAACTGAAAAAAATGTATACACATGATTTGTATTCATCTTTTTTATAAGTATATATTGAGTATTACAATTTTAACACAGTTTTTTCCTTTCTTAAAATGTGTATATATTTTGGGGGGGGGGACCCTCTGTAGATAAACTATCAGATTAAGTGAGATGAACTCTTTACATGCATTCACCAACATTAACTATTGAGCATTTTATGCAAGTTACATTTTGTGGAGAAGAAAGAAGAAAACAGAAATAAAATAAAAAACAGAAGTTAAGACATTTTTCTCATTTTTTCTCTTGTAAGTTTTCATCAGTGGGTTTATCTGTATGTAAAGGACTTTTGTTTTCTACAGGTTATATTCCCAAATAACTTCGAAACGGGAAATGGGGGAAATGTACAGGGACATCTTCCCATGATGCCAATGTCTCCTCTAATGCATCCAAGGGTCAAAGAAGTTCGGACTGACAGTGGGAGTCTTCGAAGGGGTAGGTTCAACATTGGCAAAACAATGAAAAATAACAAAGATCTTTTTTCAGAGAAAATTTTAAGTCTTAAATTATTAAGAAATCTGATTTCTTCATCAGGATTTGAAAGGGGGCTTAATGCTTATGTCAACATCCTAGTGTGGCTTATTCTATACTTTTTTATATTAAAGTAATAAGATTTCCAATCTGATTTTGAATATAACATTTTTGTTAATTGCAATGTCAATTATTGTGAAAATAGCATTTTGGCCTTTTAATAAACACACACTACCTTTCCTAAATACTAATGGAAAACTAAATAAGCTAAATACCTACTTTCCAAATGTGACAAAACTTATATTCTTTCTCTGTCTATGTGTGTCTCTATAGAAATATATAAACAGAGCAAACAACTCCTTGGGATGCTTAAGTTCATCTAATAAATTGCTTATCCATACTCTCTTAAAATAGTCCATTTGAGCCTTACTCCTAGAAAGATTTTAATTTTAATGCATTCTTCCTTATTGTCTCTTGTGATATAGCAAACTGATGTGTGTATCTTCTGGATTATATAGGTCCTAAACTTTTTTTGTAATCAGTTAAGAAAATCTTTTGACCACAGAAAACCCCGAACAAACCTCAGATGAATAAGTATTCAGCATACATAGAAAAGTAGCTCTAGATCCATTTTTTTTTTTTTAATTTTATTGGGGAAGGGGAACAGGACTTTATTGGGGAACAGTGTGTACTTCCAGGACTTTTTTCCAAGTCAAGTTGTTGTCCTTTCAGTCTTAGTTGTGGAGGGCGCAGCTCAGCTCTAGGTCTAGTTGCCGTTTCTAGTTGCAGGGGGCACAGCCCACCATCCCTTGAGGGAGTCGAACCAGCAACCTTGTAGTTGAGAGGATGGACTCTAACCAACTGAGCCATTCGGGAGCTCAGCAGCAGCTCAGCTCAAGGTGCCATGTTCAATCTTAGTTGCAGGTGGCGCTGCCCACCATCCCTTGCGGGACTCGAGGACTTGAACTGGCAACCTTGTGGTGGAGTGCCCACTGGCCCTTGTGGGAATCGAACCGGCAGCCTTCGGAGTTAGGAGCATGGAGCTCTAACTGCCTGAGCCACCAGGCCGGCCCCGCAACAACTTTTATATCGATAAATTTCATCTTCACAAAGTCCTTCTGGCTACATATGTAATCTCTTGAAGAGAGGCAGTGTCAACATTTGCAGTCAGCTTTTCTTCTGTAACTTCATTGACAATTAATTTCACTTTCAGTAATATCACCTTTCATTTCTTTGGAGCACTTGTATCTTTTTTTTTTCATATTTCCCTCTTTCATTTGTCTGTTTTGTAAAATGTTATGTGGGTTTATTACTGGGAGACGAGGCAACATAACGACATGCTTTGCTTTCTGCACGAATCGAATAACAGATGTGCCCTGACCAGTCACGGACAGACTTGATGCACATCTATTATTTACATAATGATTTGTGGATCGAAGTTGGTAGTTTATGCATTTACTCGCAGTTAATATACCAAGGTAATTGAAATTTGAAATTTGAACTGTTTTGCTTGGGCTGTTGTCAATTTTAACTGTGGTTACTGAAATTTCTGCATATTAGAACTGTACAAAGCATGAACTCTGTGTGTGTGTGTGTGTGTGTGTGTATGTATCTAGATAGAGTCCTGTTAAGGAGTAATGGGAGATACAATAGAACTTTCCACGTTTACTGAGGACAGAAAGTCAGACCTGCTTTCATAACTCCCAGATTTATGCAGACATGTTTATTAAACCATGACTATTTCACTACTCAGCTCAGTAGTGCAAAGAGCTGTCACATCATTGCCACAGGTAATTTTCATACCTTTTAAGCATATTTTGAAAATAGGTTATGTGGCTATTATCTAGTGAATGTAAAAATAAATAATGAAATGCTTTTAATAGCATATTATAACCTTCATTGACACATTATCACAACCAGTCCATACTTTACATTAGGGTTCGCTCTTGATACTGTGCATTCTATGGATTTTGACAAATGTCTAATGAGTTGAGGGAAGTGGGGAAGGACTGTGGAAAGACGTAGGGGTTATAAGAGGCTAGGAGAACCTTTGCGGCTAGTGGAGAGGGAAAGGAGAGCGGCTCCTGCAGGACAGCACTAGAGGAGAGACATAATCCACACGTTTACTTTTTCTTTAATCAACATGTAACTGCCAACTCTCAGATGAAGGCAAGTTGAGCAGAGTCATATCACCTTTACTCATCTTCATCTTTTAGTGGGCTTACAAAAGATGATTCTGTGTCTACTAAATTAGAGAGCTACAGCACTGCCTTAAACTGCTTGAAGGGTGGGGGTATGGGCGAAGGAGGCAAAACTGTGAACCAAATAACTGATTTTTCCTTCTCCTCAGGTGTTATTTACTAGATAAGATGAGACAAAAGCTAATTGGACTATTACTTAAATTTAGCGGTCACTTCATCTTACCTCTCAGCTTCTACTTTACCCTTAACATTTTGCTCCTTTAATATAGACAGAGGTTCAAGAAACCAGGAATGTGAGCTGTCACAATAGCCACGTTTTATTGTAATGACTTATTTCAAGCCTTTATCTCCCACTAGACTTGATATGAGGACAGAGGCCATGTTATGCACGGCTGGATCCCTAGTGCCTGCATAGTAACTCAGTGTCTGTTTGTTGAATGAATGAGTGGACCTGATTTATTATTTGAAATACGTATCAAACTTTTATTTTTCTCTTTATTAGATATGCAACCATTATCTCCAATTTCTGTCCATGAACGCTACAGTTCTCCTACCGCAGGGAGTGCTAAGAGAAGACTTTTTGGGGAGGACCCCCCAAAGGAAATGCTAACGGACAGGATCATAACAGAAGGAACAAAACTGAAAATTGCTCCTTCTTCAAGCTTTACTGCTGAAAATATATCAATTTCACCTGGGCAAAGTCTTCTAACAATGGCCACAGCCATAGTAACAGGGACAACAGGACATAAAGTTAAAACAATCCCATTGCACGGTAATGTTTTAATGCATTTATTTTATATTTTTTCTGAGTTGGATAAAAATTTAAGACATGTCTTACTGGATTGGATCACCTGGTGTTTCTAATCCAGTATTTTTTAATTTTTATTTTTCAGAGAGGTTTTAGGTCCATAACAAAATTGTGTGGAAGGTACAGAGATTTCCCATATCCCCTCTGCCCCCTACCCACAGCCTCCCTCACCATCAACACTCCTGCACCAGAGTGGTACATTTGTTATAATTGATGAACCTACACTGACACTTTATCACGACCGGTCCATACTTTACATTCGGGTTCACTCTGGATACTGTACATTCTATGGATTTTGACAAATGTCTAATGAGACACATCAACCATTATAGTATTATGAATAGTTTCACTGCCCTAAAAGTCCTGTGCTTCACCTTTTGTTTTATTTTGAACCTATACTGTTTTTTGAATTTTAAAATTTTATAAATTTACCACCCTTTTTGTAAGCGCTTCTTGTATTTTCTTATCTGAGTTTTACAGATGAGTACATTGAGCAAGATTTAGTTTTTTCATTAGGAACATTTCCCTAATAGCTCAAAACAAAACAATATTATTTCAGAGCAGAAATAGAAATTGAGAATGTTCTAACCTAGAATTACTATGTTTGTGGCTTTTTTCTCCTTTTCTAACATACTCATATGCTTAGATAGGTAGGTAGGTAGGTAGGCAGGCAGGTAGATAGATAGATAGATAGATAGATAGATAGATAGATAGATAGATAGATAGAGTTGACAACTTTTCTGGAACACATGAAGCTTATTGCTAAAACTGAGAACTCTTGCTTCTACATTTAGGTATTGCAAATGATGCTGGAGAGATCACACTGATACCAATTTCTGTGAACACAACTCAGGAGTCCAGAGTCGAGAATCCTGTATCACTTACGGCTCAGTCATTACTTGATATGTCTCCGAAACAAACCCATCTTACTAAAGCACAAGAGGTACATCCAACTGGAATAAGCAGACCAAAGAGAACTGGGTCCTTAGCATTGTTTTATAGAAAGGTATGTGTTTTTATAACATCTAAAAAGATCTCACTTAATCAATATAAAAAAAAGTAACAGCAATTTTAGCTTTCTTTTGTGTGTGTGGTAAAATGCACAGAACATAAAATTTAACTATTTTAACCACTTTTAAGTGTACAGCTGTGTCATTAAGAATACATTCACATTGTTGTGCAGCTTTCACCACCATCCATCTCCAGAACTTTTTTATCTTCCTAAACTGAAACTCTACCCATTAAACAGTTAACTCCTCATTCCTCTTACTCTCCCCTGGTAACAACTATTCTTCTTTCTGTCTCTGTGAATTTTGACTACTCTAGGTACCTCACGTAAGTGGAATCATACAATATTTGGCCTTTTGTGACAGGCTTAACATAATGTCTTCAAGTTTCATCCGTGATGTAGCATGTCTCAGAATTCCTTTCCTTTTTAAGGCTGAATATATGCCATTGTGTGTGTGTGTATGTGTGTGTGTTTTTGTTTATTTTGTTCATTCATATGAAGATTAACATTTGGGTTGTTTTTCCCTTTTGATTATTAGGAATAATGCTGCTATGAACAACACTGGTGCCCTGGTGCACTACTTCCGTCTCTGCTTTCAGTTCTTCTGGGTGTGTACCCAGAGGTGAAATAGTAATTCTAAATTTAGTTTTTTGAGGAACTGCCATATTACTTTCGACAGTGATTGCACCTTTTTTTTTTTAATTGGGGAATATTGGGTAACAATGTGTTTCTCCAGGCCCCATCAGCTCCAAGTTGTTGTCCTTCAATCTAGTTGTGGAGGGTGCAGCTCAGCTCCAAGTCCAGTCGCCGTTTTCAATTTTAGTTGCAGGGGGCACAGCCCAGCATCCCATGCGGGATTGAACCAGCAACCTTGTTGTTGAGAGCTCGCGCTATAACCAGCTGAGCCATCCGGCTGCCCTCTGGCAGCTCAGCAGCAGCACGTTGTCTTCAATCTAGTTGTGGAGGGTACAGCTCACTGGCCCATGTGGGAATTGAACCGGCAACCCTGTTATTCAAAGCTCACACTCTAACCAACTGAGCCGTACGGCCGCCCCTGATTGCACCATTTTCTATTCCTACCACAGTGCTCAAGGGTTCTAAGTTTTCCACATTCTTACCAACACTTATTTTCTGTTTCTTTGTTTTGTTTTGTTTTGTTTATGATACCCATCCTAATGAGTATGAATCACAGTAGCTTTTGTTTGTGTTTTCCTAGTGATAATGATTTGAGCATCTTTTCATGTGTTTATTAGCCATTTGTGTATCTTCTTTGAAGAAATGTCTATTCAAGTCCTTCCCCCATTTTTTATTTCAGTTTTTTGTTGTGGACTCCTAGAAGTTCTTTATATATCCTGAATAATAATCCTTTATCAGATATATGATTTGCAAATATATTCTCCCATTCTTTAGGTTGCCTTTTCACTGTGCTGATAGTTTTTAATTTTAATGAGGTCCAATTTATCTGGTTTTAATTTTAATGAGATCCAATTTATCTGTTTTGTTGTCTTGTGCTTTTGGTGTCATATCCAAGAAATTATTGTCCATTCCAGAGTCATGCAGTTCTTCCCCAATGTTTTCTTCTAGAAGTTTAATAGTTTTAGCAATTACATTTAGGTGTTTAATCCATTTTGAGTTAATTCATATATGGTCTAAGGTAAGGATCCACTTTCATTGTTTTGCATGTGGATATCCAGGTTTCTCAACACTGAATGTCTTGGCACCCTTCTCAGTACCCATTCAACCATATATGTGAGGGCTTATTTTGAGACTGTTCTGTTCATTGTCTGTCTTTCTGCTAGTGCCATACAGTTTGATTACTGTAACTTGGTAGTAAGTTTTGAAATCAGGAAAGGAGAGACCTCCAACTTTGTTCTTCTTTTTCAAGATACTTGTCTATTCATTCCCTTGAGATTTCATATGGGTTTTAGGATGGTTTTTCTTTTGTTGAAAAAAACATCATTGGCTTTTTGATAGGGATTACATTGAATCGGTAGATTGCTTTCAGTAGTGTTGCCATCTTAACAATATTCAGTCTCAATCTATGAACATGGGATGTTTTTCCATTTATTTGTGTATTTTTTCATTTCTCTTGGCAATGTTTTGCAGTTTTCAGCGTACAAGTCTTTTGCCGCCTTAGTTAAGTTTATTCCTAAGATTTTATTCTTTTTCATGCTATTGTAAATGGAATCATTTTCTTAATTTCATTTTTGGATTGTTCATTGTTAGTGACATAGGAATGCAAGTGGTTTATGTGTGTTGATTTTGTATCCTGAAACTTTGCTGGATTTGTTTATTAGTTCTAACATTTTTTATGGACTCTAGGGTTTTCTGGTTTTCTACACATAAAATCATGCAATCTGTGAATGGAGATGATTTTACTTCTTTTCCAATTTGGATACCTTTTATTTCTTTTTCTTGCCTAATTGCTCTGGCTAGAACTTCCAGTACTATGTTGAATAAAAATGCTGTAATTGGGCATTTTCATCTTGTTCCTTAGAGGAAGTACTTTTGTTGTTTCACTTTGATGTTATATGATGTGAATATGATGTTAGCTGTGAATTTTTCACATACAGCATTTATTATGTGAGGTAGTTTCCTTCTATTCCTATTTTGTTGAGTGTTTTTATGACAAAAGGGTGTTGAATATTTTTTATTATTATTTTTTATTGGGGAATATTGGGGAACAGTGTGTTTCTCCAGGGCCCGTCAGCTCCAAG
This sequence comes from Rhinolophus ferrumequinum, assembly GCF_004115265.2. Classification (NCBI taxonomy): domain Eukaryota; kingdom Metazoa; phylum Chordata; class Mammalia; order Chiroptera; family Rhinolophidae; genus Rhinolophus; species Rhinolophus ferrumequinum. The sequence continues at coordinate 18,826,472 of NC_046306.1, forward strand.
TCGTTGTCCGTCCATCTAATTGTGGAGGGCACAGCTCAGCTCCAAGTCCAGTTGTCATTTTCAATCTTAGTTGCAGGGGGCGCAGCCCACCATCCCATGTGGGAATTGAACCAGCAACCTTGTTGTTAAGAGCTCACACTCTAACCAGCTGAGCCATCCAGCCACCCAAGGGTGTTGAATTTTGTCAAATGCATTTTCTACATCAATTGAGATTATCATATTCTTTCTGTATTCTATTAATGTGTATATTACACTGATTTTCATATGTTAAACTATTCTTACGTTCCAGGAATAAATACCGTTTGGTCATAGTGTAAGATCCTTTTAGTGTTTGCTGTTGCATTCAGTTTGCTAGTATTTTGTTAAGGATTTTCACATTACTATTCATAAGAGATATTGGTCTATCATTTTCTTGTGGTGTCTTTGTCTAGCTTTGGTAATGTATCTTTCGGCTATTTTAAAAACATATTTGACCTCTTAGGAGAACATGATGATCTTATTGAGCTATGTTTGAACTCAGACTCATGGTTTAACTCCATTTCCTGAAATAACTTATGTTTCCTTGTATTCTTACATAACTTGAAGCAGTTGACCATCCTCTGGAATTTACCAAAACTCCATTTTGTCGTGTTGCTCTAAATGGGAGTTCACTGGGGAACAAGTACATCTTAGATCTTATGGATAAGCTTAAATTACTGAAGACTCATTATAAAGATGGGTAGGAGACAGTGGAGAAGATATGTAGTTTTTTTATCATAATTCCAGTGTGTTACCTTGTAAATGAAAATTTGAACAGTTCCCATTATAATGTCTAAATTGTTTTAGTATTAATGAAAAGGGACTGAAAGATTTAGCATAGAATTTATTTCACCATTTCCTACCTATCTTTTACGAGCACCATCAGCTAGCTCCTGATAAGACAGACATGTTAATCAAATATTTGTTACCGAATGATTCTTAAAAAAATCTCAGAGCTGGAAAATACCTCTCCAATCTACCCCACAACTAGATCGCTGGCTAGCCCATTCTTAAGAATTGTAAAGGAAAAAGAAGGCACTGGGTTTTTTTGTTTGTTTGTTTGTTTGGGTATTTTTTGGGGCGGGGGTGTTTCTACCCTTGTGCTTAGAGTTTAAGACTTAAGTTTAAGAAATTTGTGAATTTATTTCCAAAGAATCTCTTGATGCAAATCTAAGTTTATTTCCTTTAGTCTTTCTTGTAGTGTTTCTCGAGAGACTTCTCCTTTTCTGCACCTCCCACTGCCTTCTCTACTCTGCCTCCTACCCGACTCCTGCCCACATCTTGTGCCTAAGGCCCGTTTTAAAAAGTTTCAAAATGTAGTATTTTCTCTGTTCCCTTTTTTCAAAATGCAATATTCCTGCCTTGGATAATGAATCTAAAATCAACAAAAATGAGGCTTTATTTCTGCATTTTTAATTCAGAATTTGTTTCAGAATTTTATAACCTACTCAATATAGAAGTAGAAAATTTTTATCCTAAAAGGGAATGTGATCTCTATATCTATAATAAATATAAATGTCACATCTATAATGAATTCAAAATAGCCATTCCTTGAGTAAATTGCAGCTATTACCCATGTTGAACTCAGTATAATGCTGGTGTTTTATGCCTGAATAGAATTTACTGTGAATTTTTTGTTAGAATTCCAGAATATGTATATCTTTAAGGGATTGGATCTGCTCTGTAAAAGACACCTAACAAGTATTACTCAATTAGATATTATTGTAATCCTTCTGCATCTTTCCTGCTGCTCTGACCCCAGTGGTTCCTGTTTATCTTTTGGCCAGCTGGACCAGATACAAAGGGGTGGGATGCAGAAAATGAGTTGGCAGTAAAATGAATCACCGGTGGCTTTGGAGTCAACCACTTGTCTCTCTCTCTCTATGACATTACTGTATTGGGTATCTTACATTTGTTTTTAAGCTCTAATGCATGGATTCTTGTTCCTGTCAAAGATACTTTTCTGTAATTGATGCCATTTGTTTTTCCCTGAACATTAAACTTAAAGACAGTTGGAATAGAATAGTCTGATCTAGGAATACCACAGCAAGGTTAGCAATTCGTTTTGTTTTGTTTTTTTGTTGTTTTTTTTTGGAAGTGAGTTTTTTGTGGAATTGATGTTTCTTAATGAATATAACCTAAAATTATAAGAAAAAACAACACTTAAATGTGAAACTTACTACTATGGTAAAGTCATTTCAATAACAACTAGTGTTGTTTGAATCACATGTAATATCAAGCTGCTTTATACATTTCCTGTGCTGTCAAAAGTTAAAACAAAAAGGTCTTCATTTCCACACAAATGTGCACCAGATACAGTTTTGGAACCCAAACTACAGTTACAGTTGTCTTTTTTTGAAGCTTGATGAAGTGCAAACAAAATTTCCATATTTCAGAATTCATTTAAGTATGCAGTTGAGGAGCTTCCACCTACACTTCAACTAGTAGTTTAATGACATGCTAAAAGGCAAATATCAAGAGAAGAATTGAATAAAAATCTTTAAATGGCTTCCAAGCAATGAATGTGCTCAATTAAAATCATATGTTCATGGACAGATATTAGTATTTGAAGGTTAGCAATTCTTAAAATAATAAAACATAATGCTCCGGGATGATCAGCAACCATTTTAGAATCTTATAGGACCTTCGAGTCATTTGCATTAGTATCAATTCATATAACGACCATGTAAATAAAAAGTTCAGGACACTAAACTGAATGTATTCTGAGACACTTAAAAACAACAAAAACAGGGTGGCCAGTTGGCTCAGTTGGTTAGAGCACGGTGCCCTTAGCAGCAGGGTTGCCGGTTCGATCTCTGCATGGGACCCTCCACAACGAGATTGAAGCAACTGCTTGACTTGCAGCTGATGGATCCTGGAAAACAAAAGCCACACTTAAAATAAATAAAAGTTTAAAACAACAACAACAACAAAACCAGGTATCTCATTTAACATTGCTTTCATGTGTTTGAAAAACAGTGTAGGATATATGGGAAATTTTTTAAAAGGTTTTGCTTTCTGACTCATTTTTGGAGTTGAACATTTTAGTTCTTTATTTTCAGACATTTTTGGGTTTTCTAGCAATTTTACCTGAACCAAAAAATAAAAAAATGAAGACCTTTGAACACTTGAAAAATTATGTATTCATAACGGTCATGATGCAGGTAAATTCTGCATTTTACTGTTTCTCACTTTACATAGATGGCAGCATAGAGTAGCAGATGACATCTTTGCTAAAAGAATTTTTAAGGTACTTTTCCAATGAGAATTTTGCTTTAATTTACATTCTTCTGCCCTTGCAGTGAACTAGTAGTATAGAATAGAAATTTTATGTGATTTAATGTATCAACTGCCTAGGTGTTTGTTAACTTTGGCCTAAAAGTTCATGTTCATAGTAAGACATATATTTGAGAAATTATTTTTACTTGTTTTTTTGCATCAATGTGCTATCTTCCATCTTAGGTGTATCATTTGGCAAGTGTACGCTTACGTGATTTATGTTTAAAACTGGATGTTTCAAATGAGTTACGAAGGAAGATATGGACGTGCTTTGAATTCACTTTAGTTCACTGCCCTGATCTAATGAAAGACAGACATTTGGATCAGCTCCTCCTTTGTGCCTTTTACATCATGGCAAAGGTAACGTGTAAGTTGGGGGCAGCTCTTTCCCCGAGCTGTCTATATGTGAAGCATGAGGTGAAAATCTGTTGGACTTAATTGTTAGTTTGCCTTAAGTGCTATAAGCCAACAGTGCCCACCATTTTTAACTAAGTAGTAAATTCCAGGAGCTACTTATTATATCTGTTCTCTGGATTCTCCATTTAGTTTTATAATCAGCTTTCCCACTTCATAAGAATACATTGGTTGTAAAGAAGTTGGGAAAGGTCTTAGAGACCATTTGTAGTAAAGTGGCCTCTCCACACTATTAATGTGACACCATTCCACCCCTGTGACACTGCTAATCTGGCACTTTAAAATAACAGGATTATTACATTGTAGGTGAGTAACTGCGGCCCAGAGTTGAAAGTAATTTGGCAAGAGTTACACAATAAGTGGCAATCTAGGACCTCCTGATTCATAATCTGGTATAAAATAGCTTCTATAACATATGGCTTTTTATTGACTTACTGTGCCACCTCAGAAGAGCATTTTACTTTCTAGTTGCTACACTATGTTGTAAGTCATAAAATACCATGTCTTGTTTTTTAAAATTCACATGTATCTGAAACAGTCATCTGTGATTTTGGCCTTGACCATGTTGGCCACACTGGCTGTCCTAGCAGATGGACATACAGTTAAGACGTAATTAGTAAGCTTTTTGAGACAGAGGATGTTTTCAAATCCCTTTTTTGACAGCCCTCTCACAGTACCTCTTTAAAATCTCTATGCAAACGTTAGGTGTTAATAAATGCTATTAACTAATTTGTGCCTTCCAGAGAACTATCAGAACTCAGGCTTTGCCGTGTCTAGCTCAGCATTATGGAGAACAGGTTTAGTAGCAGACGAAAGGAGTAATTTAAGTGAATTTTATGATAACAAGTAGGCCAGAAGGTATTCCTTTATGGATCACTAATCCATTTTTTTCCATTTGGCCACCACTGTGACTTTTCTGTCTAAGCATTAGAAACCACATGATCTGTCCTGAAATCTTAAAAGCCTAATCTATAATAACCACTCATTTTTATTGTGACTCACCACAAGACTTGTTCTATCCGTTAGTATGTGGTTAATTTCCTTTCAAATAAGTACTTAAAACTAATAAAACTGGAGACTGTAGGGGATTCACCAGATCTGAGTTTTCTTATCACTCCTTTTATAAAGAAATGCATTTTCAGCAAAGTTATACTACAGCAATCTCAGTACTTTTGATTAATGAAACGATTAGCTGAGTCGCCACAGGGCACAAAGCCTGAACTTTAAAGGTAGTAAAAATCATAAATGGTAGTGGTTTTTAGTCATGGACTGACCTGGGGTTCATGGCTTTCTGCAAGACTGCTCTCACTACCAGACTATAACTGAAGCCATTTTTCTTTTAGGAGCAATTGATAAATGCAGTTTTTCTTTTCTTTAGGTAACAAAAGAAGAAAGAACTTTTCAAGAAATAATGAAAAGTTATAGGAATCAGCCCCAAGCTAATAGTCATGTGAGTTACATTGTTTTTCTTCCTGTCCAAAAATAGATTTGTACTATTTCTCTGATGACAAGTCATATAAAAAAGTAAACTACTTGGGCCAGCCCAGTGGCTCAGGCGGTTGGAGCTCCATGCTCCTAACTCCAAAGGTTGCTGATTCGATTCCCACATGGGCCAGTAGGCTCTCAACCACAAGGTTGCCGGTTCAACTCCTTGAGTCCCGCAAGGGATGGTGGGCAGTGCCCCCTGCAACTAAGACTGAACACGGCACCTTGAGCTGAGCTGCCTCCCAAATGGCTCAGTTGGTTAGAGCGCAGGCTCTCAACCACAAGGTTGCCAGTTCGATTCCTCGAGTCCGCAAGGGATGGTGGGCAGCGCCCCCGCAACTAAGATTGAACATGGCACCTTGAGCTGAGCTGCCTCCCGATTGGCTCAGTTGGTTGGAGCGTGTCCTTTCAACCACAAGGTTGCCAGTTCGACTCCTGCAAGGGATGGTGGGCTACGCCCCCTGCAACTAGCAATGGCAACTGGACCTGAAGCTGAGCTGTGCCCTCCATGACTAAGATTTAAAGGACAACAACTTGACTTGGAAGAAAGTCCTGGAAGTACACGCTGTTCCCCAATAAAGTCCTGTTTCCCTTCCCCAATAAAATATTTAAAAAAAAAAAAAAAAGTAAACTTCTTTTATAGTTTTACCGTATTTTAGATTTTTAGGTTTAATGGATATCATTAAATTCAAGAGACAGTTTCAGGAGAAGCCAGGAAATTGGCTATTCCTGACTTACCTATATATTTGCACATACTTCTCACAGGTTCTCCTATTGCATTTGTTCATTTGTTGAGTGGGAACATTTTTCACTGGAAGTTTAATGAAAAATAGATATAATAATAATATTCTTTAATTGTTTGAAATTTGATTCTCTGATGATGTTTAAATTCAGTGAGATCTCAGAATGTATTGACTTAAATTCAGCTGCTTTTGCCATCTGCTAAGATCTTAATGTTTGTATCTTGGAATAGATGTCAAGCATTTCTGATAATGTTGTTATCATAGCCATGGTGAGAATCCTGTACAATTTTTCAGTCATGGAAATACGAAATGTTAGCATAGTGGCCTGGCACATAGTAAACATTAACGACTGTTAGCACCATATTATTATCATTGTAGCTGAAAAACACAGGGTTAGGTTACCTTAAGGCTTGAACCGTTCAAGAGCCTGGTTGCTCTGCTCTAAGGGAGCATAATGGCCTCTTCTCTGTCCCCGGTGATCTGCTATCTGAGACAGAAAGAGAGATATGGTGGCTCAGATATCCCAGGCTGGAGTACTGGTAGTGACACCCCTTCTAAGAGAGCTCCACAGATAGTTTCACTTCTTTGTTTCAGCCCCGAAATATACCGATAGTGATATAAAGATATTAGAAGAGCCAAGTACATCCTGTGACAGGCTGGGAGGTTCTTGGATTCTTCAGAAAAATCCCCCAGGAACAAAGCCTAGCGAGGTCTAGATTGTCCCTAAAGATCATTAAGGTGAAGTTAGAGTGTGTCAAAAATGGGCCAAGCCAGAGCTTCCTAAATATCTTCTCCATACTAATACCAACAGGATGATGGGAAATGGATCATACCTGTCAGCTGTCTTGGAGGTAGGAAAGAGTTTAGGGGCAGGGAGAAAACAGATTTGCATGTGGCCATCTGAAAGGAGATGGGAATGGGATGGGAGCAGGGAAACAAGCCCCAATGAGAGCAAATGATTCTCAGGTAAGGAATTGAAGGAGGAACAAGTTCAGATCTTAGAAGTTACTTCTATGAGTATATGACAAAACCTGCGCATCAGTGTTTAGTTGCTGCTTAATTCTTCTATTTTGTAAACTTCTGTAATGACATATTTTAGGTGTAGGCTCTGTTTCAGTATTCCTTCTAAGATGTTTGCCATAATGTACATTTACCAGGCCAATAACATCACGCCCTTGATTATCATCCATACCGACAAATACTTTTAAATTGACTTGATATTTTGTACTTCTTTTGGTTTTGCTTAATCTGTGCCTCTTTGTGACTCAGCAGTCCTTTTTTTCCCCTCTGACCTATAGGTCTATAGAAGTGTATTACTGAAAAATGTTCCAAGAGAAGTTGTGGCTTACAATAAAAAAATAAATGGTGATTTTGAAATGACAGATCCTGGTAAGTTACCCAAGTTACCATTCTGTTATGAAATACATCTTTGATTACATTGTACTTATAATACAGTGGATTTCAGGCGACTTGGAGTCAAGGATATAGGTGGTGGATAATGCGTATGTGTTTTGGGAAGAAACACATAAGTTTGAGATAAGTATGGATCAGGTGCCTCCTCCAAAGAGGTTATGTATTGAAACCATTAATTTGTCCCGTTAATTGTATTTTAGATTTGCTAGTCTACATATACACATTAATAAAACACATAAAAGGCATTTAAATTTGTAAAATACAGTAGTCCCCCCTTATCCACGGTTTTGCTTTCCTTGATTTCAGTTACCCACAGTCAACTACAGTCTGAAAATATTAAATGGAAAATTCCAGATATTTTGAGTAGAGAGACCACATTCACATAACTTTTATTATAGTATATAGTTATAAGTGTTCTATTTTATTATTAACATTGGTTACGGTTGCTAATCGCTTACTGTGCCTAATTTATAAATTAAACTTTATCACAGGTATGTATGTTTGTATGTATGTACGTATGTGTAGGACAAAACAGTTATATATAGAGTTTTAGGCATCCGCTGGGGGTCTTGGAACATATCCCCTGTGGATAAGGGGGAAATACTGTAAATCTGAATAACAGGGAAAGTAAGATAGCTGTCAGTGATCTTCCTGGAATGATAATTAAGGATGTAATTATTATTATTAAAAAGTATGTAGATAATTCTGTCTCTATTGACAGGGCTGCTACCCTCTTGCTACCATCATGCTAAGACTTGAGGCACTAGTAATTTTTTTCAAAGAAAGGAAAATCAAGTGTTCAGTATTCATCTCCTTTCTACCATCTTCTTTTCCTTGACTCATATTCCCATTATTTAATGTGTGTGTGTGTTTGTGTATATATATATATATATATATATATATACACACACACATATATATATGCATGTGTATTATATGTACAATATGAGACATTTAGATTGTTTCCAGTTATACACAGCTTTGTGAGGAAATCATTGTAGCTTAGTGTTGGGTCCACACCCCTGTGATAAATTCTTAGCGAAAACTGGCTGGGTCAAAGATATTTTTTTATATTATACAAATATCCATAATCATTATGGTCTCTACTAGGATCTGAACTCTTGAGATCTTATCAAAAAAATCCTTTAATGATAATGGCCTAGAATCTGATCCCATTTAAGGATACATAGGCCAAACTCAATTTTTTTTACTTAAATATATTATCCCTGAGCCTTTTCAAGACAATGAGAAATATATTAGACAATAAACCTGACCCCAAAAAAAGTCTTTTCTATTTTTGTTAAACATGTTCCTTATCTGTCCTTGGCGGGTTTTCTGTCCCTATAAAACCAGGCATCAGAAGTTAGATGGGAAAGAGTGTGCTCTATGAGAAATAAAGTAACTGCTAGCAACTATATGGGATACAGGACTGGTGAAGTTCAAGAGAGTATAAGCAAGCAAAAGGAAATACATCATCTTTTCGTTTTGGTACAGAGTCTACCAATGAAGTTTGAGGCGAGTGAGGGTTAACTACTCTCTACAACCTAAAGGTTTCAGATCAAATTGTTATATAAACATTTATTAGCAAGCAAACAAAAACCCATTCTTAAGATCTTATCTAGTCGTGATGGCACAGAGCAGGGAGAGTACCCAGTGATAATGGCCTCAGGAATTCTGGCACCAAAAAGGGGAGAAAGTTACAGAGGAGGATACAATCAGGCAAGTCTATGTTCAGATAATACATGTTCCAGTTCCTGGAGCTATGGCTAGATGCAATGACCTAGACTTAGACACACCAAAGAACACGATCTTGGAAAGAACAGTCCTGGTTCTATAAATAAATTCATAATTAGGTATAACATTATTACTATTTAAAAAGCACACACAGTTTATGCGTCTTGTACAATTAGCTAAAAGTCCCATTTGTCTGTCCAGCCACCACCTCACAATAAAAGGTTCACTCAAGGCAGATGCCAAAGTTCCAAGTGCGGGATTCTGTTAGCCTTCCAGCCAGGATCAAACCAACTGCACTCATCCGAGTTCGGGTTGGGCTTCATCCATACTAGTAGTAAAGCCCCACAGACCTCACTGGATCTCTCATCCCTTTCATGATATTGTGGATAGTGTCTCAAATATTTTAACCATTCTGCTTATGTTAAATACTTCTCATTTCTACAACATGAGCCAATTTTTAGCATTAGGCATACTTAATAAATGGTCACTATTTTCATCAATAAAAACCTGTTTCAGATGTTGAATATGTCAGTTAGCAAAGCCTTGAGTATTACGACAGCCTAACAGAAACCCTTGTAGTAGCCACCTATAGAGAATGAGATTCCTGATTAAAACAGCAATACACTCAGGGACCATGCATCCTTCATTATCATGTTAGCAGACCACCCCAGACTGGCATTCTTGAGTACAACATTTGAGAAACCCAGATTATAGTTTAAATAACACAAACGTAATTAATACTCAAGTGTATAATGATAAAAACTTCACAATACTACAGAGGTTTGTTTTAAGGATTCTAAAGAATGGTGTGTGTGTCTGTGTGCACACACGTGTGGTTAACACAAAGTCTACTCATAATAAGGCCTCAGTAAATAGTGGCTATTATATATTATTTTTTATAAGCAATATAAACTTTATTATATTTTATTAATAAGTATGGCTCTTTAAATTTTTTTCACTTTTTTATTTTATTTTTATTTACTTTTTTAAGGAGGGCACAGACTCAGTGGCCCATGTGGGGATTGAACTGGCAACCTTGGTGTTATTAGCACCACATTCTAACCAACTAAGCTAACAGGCCACCCCTTTTTTTCACTTTTTTAAAAACTAATTTATCTAAGGCCATATTCCTTAAAATTCTTTAAATGTTGAAAAGTAGGTCACACACATACTACAAAAAAGAAAAATAGTTAAAGCAAATTCTCTCAAGCGACAAAAATTCTGTGTACATATGAGATGTATAAAGTTGGTAACTGCAAATTGGTAATTAGGTGACTTTATTTCACATTATACACACTTTACAGTCACCAGTTAGGGAACCAAGATATTAGTAGGGCACATTTTGACTTGTTTTTAGAGTGTAGTGATACCTTTTAGACCTCATAGGAAACTGCCAAAACCGCTGAAGTTTTAAATTGCTCTGTGGTCAGTGGCTTTTACATAACTGGAGGTAAACAACACTGCTCTCACAATCAGAAAGCCAGTGTGAAATATTTACTGTACAGTGATACTGTGAGGAGCAAAAAGAATGAATGAGGATGTGGTAGGAGAGAGAAAACGAATACTCAGTGCCTACTCCAGGGTTGCGCATACCTCACCCGGATCTTTGATTTATGAATAAATTCAGATCTTCTTTCTTACTTTCATTTTAAAATAATTTTGCTTCTTTACTTTCTTCATTTTTAAGTAACGAGAATCACAATATATGCCTTTTCTCAATCAGAAAACTAATGGACAGTGTAATGACAGATAATCTCTTGGTGCTCTGAGTTGGCCACAGGGCTCAGGAAATGAGGGATTAAATCCAACACTATTCATGTGTGTACTCAGTTGAAGATTACCCTCACGGACCCTCTGATCCTCCTTACCCTCAAACTGATCACGTGACAGAAAATGACCACAACATCATTTGTAGGAAACTTTCAAATAGTGGAAGAATGGCTCCCTTCCTTAGTACCTGAAAAAAATGCTGATATGATGATGTACAGTTTTTCTTGCATGTTCTGCTGTAGCTGGTTCTGCATTGTGATCTCCTTGGTGATGGAGGCAATGGGAAAACTTCACACAACTGCTTACCAACTATAGGAAGACAGGACACAGACTCAGCAGTAGCACTGTACAGCTCGTTTCTAGAGTCTCTGCTGCTCATTTCAGCAGCCTCTGCTGGAGAAATGTATCTTGAGAGGACAATGCCCAGGAATGCAGTGAGAGAAAATGCCATGATTCTAGAATCAGATTCATTAATTTTATTGCATGGCAATTCACTTTTGAGACACAATCTTTTCCCAGAGTGGAGGAACTATCTTAGCCTGTCTGCCTTCATCCTATTTCTCCAGCTTCTGTGTGATATACAAGATCACCTGGTTTAAGGCAATCTTACAGAAAGGGTCGGTTTTATACAGAAAAAAAAGTATCTTCAGATATTGAGAAGACATCCACATGGGAATGTAAAGTACAGCACAGGGAATACAGTCAATGATATTATAATAACTATGTATAGTATCAGGTGGGTACTAGACTCATTGGGATGATCACTTCATTAAGTTATATAAATGTCTAACCATTAAGCTTTACACTTGAAACTACTATAATATTGATATGTCAACTGTAAATGTAAAATTAAAAACATTTTTTTAAAATAGTTCATTGGTTCATTTAACAAATACATATGTCAAACATATACCATGTGCCTCAAATTCTATTAGGTAGAGGTGTCTCCTACCCTCTGAGGGGAAACAGATTTGTAACAATTATAGAACCAGTCAGAAAACCTTTGATCACATTCTCTCTCCCAATCTTTCCTAAGTTCCATGTCCTAATATATATGTGGTAAGATTGTTAGTTACCAGGCCTACTAAGGCTTTAATTTAAGATTGCTAGAGTCCTTAAAGAGGTTGAAAGGTAGAGATCTTTCTCCTGCATAAAGGATGACTGACATTTTGTTTTCTGTTTTGAAATGAAAACTATACATAGCTAAATAAAATCATGTTTCGTTAGAATCCAAGGTGCCAGAGTTTTAAATATTTAGTTCCTTCAAATTTGGTATAGTCCCTTACTTATGTAAATATTAACAACTGGAATTGGAATGACAGAAATATGAAAACTATAGTCTCTGCCTCCAGAAATTTCTAATTCAAGGACATTAAATAATTTTAATTGATCCATATGAGAATAACCTGCAATAGCTGTTACCAAGCCAGTATACCTTGGGACAGTGTTCCCCAGGATGGTAATAAGTGTTAGGGGAAGAAAGACTATGCGTAAAAAATTTGAGAAATACGGAATTAAAGTGAACATGTGTTTTTCTCCCTTCTCAAAGCCTTTAATATACTAACATGTATTCTGAATTTCCAAGAGGAGGATATAATATGCAGCATTTCCTGAACTTATTCAACCACATAGCTTTTTACCCCCCTATTAAAATCCTCTAAAAATAACGAGTGAAAAAGACATCCAAATTGGGATCGAGATCCCTTTGGAGATTCCATGGGGCTGCTTGGCCTGTGGACCCTGTTTGAGTTTTCTGGTTTTCTAAAGTGGAAGCATACTTCTATCCATGTTCTGAGTGTTTGCAGGCCAATGTATTAAGAATGAGAACTTCTTTTCACATGCTGAATTCTTTTCAGTTGCCAGTGGTTTTCTTAGCTCCTATAAGCATATGATTCGTGTATGTAGACAATGGTTTGTAATACTCTTCTCGAAAAAAAAGAGTAGAATAACGTTTTGCGTGGTGTCACAAGCTATCCCAGAGTTACACCAATAAACAGAAAAGTACCTTGGGGCAAGCTGTCATTTTACAGCTAAGGATGTTAGCTATAAACTGAGCACTGAGATTCCTGTTGTGAGTTAGGCTCTTTGAATACCTGTCACCCGCCATGTGTTTACAGAAAAACAAACACAAGCAGTTCATCTGGCTTCTTCTTAACCTATGAGTATATACCTTATCTATTAGAGTCTTTACACCTTTCTCAAAGAGCGAATATGAATATCTGCAGACCCTTTCATTATGTGAATCTCAAGGGTTTTTGCCACTGCTACCCATACTCTGGAGCTTAGTTTAGCTAAACCCCAACCCAGGGAGCTAAACCCCTCTAGGGACTACCAGAGACAGTGAGCTCAAAAGATGCGGTTGTGAAAAGATTCTTGCTGAAGTGGTATCTAGAGAAAAGAGTACTCCCTGAAATTTACATGTTTGCATTTCTCAAGATTTCCAATTTAATTTATGTATAAAATATAGATGGATTTCTGAACCTTTTCTAAAAACATTAATTGCATTACACAAAGATTTATGTTTGATTTTTTTTAATTGTAGAGAGAGTTATATATAATTCATATCACTAACTTATATATTAGAGTACATCTGTTACGACACTGAATTCTTTTAACAGACTTGGAAGAAGCTACAAAAACACCTGACTGTTCCAGTGGCCCAGTAAGAGAGGAAAGAGGAGATCTTATCAAATTTTATAATACAGTCTATGTAGGAAGAGTGAAATCATTTGCATTGAAATATGACTTGTCAAATCAAGACCATATGGTACGTTTTATATTTTACTACTTTATTCATATCTGTAGTCTTAGTTGGATTACTATGAGTTTATTTTGCTAGACAAGTGTTTCAAAGTTAAAGCCTCCCCAATGCATTACAGGGGAGAAAACATACTAATAATCAGAGAGTGATTAAGGATATGATAACAGAGACCAGAGGAAGTCATGGAAATTTTATCAATACTGTGCTTATGTTAGAAATTATGTATACATATGGGCAAGTACTAGATGGAAACAGGAAAATGGAAAAAATTTTTGGTAATTTTTTTTTAAACTTTTATTTATTTTAAGTGTGTTTTTCCAGGACCTATCAGTAGTTGTTTCAATCTAGTTGTGGAGGACGCAGCTCACAGTGGCCCATGTGGGGATCGAACCAGCAACCTTGTTGTTAAGAGCACCGTGCTCTAACCAACTGAGCTAACTGGCTGCCCAATTTTTTCTCATTTTTGATTTCTGTTATAAGTGTTTCACTCAAGATAAAGAGAAAAGGAAATAAATAGGCCTGGATTATAAATAGAGGCAGCACTAAGAAATTTTCAAGCAGACCCTATCTTTGGCAGTACCAGCAGGCCTATGAAAGTAGTATTACCAGTATATAAACTGAGTTGGTTCCCGGTAGATCAGACTCTAATTATAAGAAAGAGGCACCTAGTAGAAGCTGCATCCAGCCAGTAGCTATGTATGTTTATCTCTGTGTCTCTCTACATTTCTGTTCTGGTTCTGTTCAAGGAATATGGGCTGTGATTATATCCTCAGAGGTCATGACTGCTCATCCTACTCTATCAGCTCCCCCTCCCATCACGTGCTGGACTGTGAATATCTCTGTCATTAGCTGATTGAAACTAGTTTTATCAGCTTCAAGTACAGATGATAAATGAAATAATAATTAACGAGCCATCTCCATTTATTCTTGGTTTGGAAACATTGTACAGAATATTAAAGAAACGTACAGTTCCCGCTCCCCTAACTCTATATCTAAATCTTTTGTATTTCAATATAAAGTCTTAACCATTTCATTAACCGATTTGTTCCGTGTTGGACCCATCCTGCTGGCTCATAGAATTCTCTGCCTCTTTTTTATTCTCTCTGCTCCTGCGTCGGCCGTGGGTTATGTGTGTAGGAGAGATTCTTATTGCAAGTGTTAGGACGTTGGTTACTCTTTGCCCCTTCTTTCTGAGTGTGGATGCAAGGTTCCTGTGCTCCTGGCTTACTGCTTCTGGTTTCTTACCCAAATTCTTCAGGAAAATACATTTCAGTTTACCTCTGAGTAATTGTTGGAAAACGAGGAGTAATGGACCATTTCTTTGCTTTTTTTAGCCATAAATAAGCTCTTACAATATAACTGACTCCTAACTAGGAGGTGCCAATAAGAATAAAAAATGTGGTGGAATTCAGAAAAAGAAAACTTTTATCTTAAAAAAACTTACTTTTGGGTTATTTCAGATGGAAGCTCCACCTCTTTCTCCTTTTCCACATATTAAGCACCAGCCAGGCTCACCACGTCGCATTTCCCAGCAGCACTCCATTTATGTTTCCCCACACAAGAATGGGTCAGGCCTCACGCCAGGAAGCGCTCTGCTGTATAAGTTCAATGGCAGCCCTTCTAAGGTAAGGTGCACACAAACTTTTCTCCCAAACAACTTATGTACATGTGTGAAAAATTGAATTTCGTATTACCAGTTAATAATCTTTAATCTTGTCCTCTTTTTGCCAAGTTACTGGTAATAAATATGAACCGTTACTACCATGTTTCCCCGAAAATAAGACCTAACTGGAAAATAAGCCCTAGCATATTTCAGGATGACATCTGCTGAACATAAGCCCTAATGCGTCTTTTGGAGCAAAAAGTAATATAAGACCCGTTTTATTTTCAGGGAAACACTGTATAACAAGTTTCCTGTGATCAAGAGCAGTGTATTCTGTTGGGGTGGTTTAAGCCATCACTACTGACGTGGTATCAGGGGAGTTTAGTGCAAGGGCCCAGTGTGTCTCCTGCTCAAGCATGATCTTGAGAAGGGACCAGTAAGGCAACACCTGCGAGTGGTCAGACATGGGGAACATTAAGTTTAAAGAAAGGCCTTGAAAGGAAAGGTTCATTTGAAAGATGACAACAAGAATAGTAAAATGTCTGACAATAAGAGGCCTCTTATTTACACAAACAACTCTGTGCTTATCGCTAGCTTTATTCCTGTACAATGAAGATGTGACAGGCACATGATGGCTATTTTCAGATATTTCAAGGGCTGTGAAGCAGATATATTCAGTATGTCTCCAGAAGCCAGAATCACTACCAACTGAAAGAAATTGTCATGGGACAAATTGTAACTCAGTTCAACTACAACAATGTTGTAGTTCAACAATGGCAGCTCCTTAACTCATTTGTTTCTTATTCAGTTTCAGACATATATTGAGTTCCTACTAACTGTTTCCCCGAAAATAAGACCTAGACGGACCATCAGCTCTAATATGTCTTTTGTAGCAAAAATTAATGTAAGACCCGGTCTTATTTTAACATAAGACCGGGTCTTACATAATATAAGATAAGATAAGATAAATCGGGTATCTCACAGATTTGCATTTCCTATAAGGATGTTTAGAAGAGATTCTTGCATAAGATCAAAGATGGGACCAATTGACTTCTAAGGCAGTGATTTCAAAACTGTAGGTCAGAATCACCTGGGGGAGCTGGGGAGCTTGTTGAACACAGATACCTGTCGCATAGACCTCCTGAATCACAGAGCTATGGCGGGCAGGTTCCCTAGACCACAGTGATGCACAGCTTTCAGGAAACACTGCTCTAAGACCTCGCTGCCGAGAGTGTGGTTTGCAGACTAGCAGCCTCAGCATCACCTGGGAACATTTTAGCAACGCAGATTCTTGGGCTCACCCACCTCACTGAATCTGAATCTGCATTTTAACAAGGTCCCCAGATGATTAGCAGGCACGTTACAGCTTGAAAAGCATTGCTCTGCGAAGAGGATCTCAAACTTTAGGGAGCATCAGAATCACCTGGAGGCCGGGTAAAACATCACGGGGCCCACCCCCAGAGAGTTTGATTCAGTAGGGGTAGGGTGAGGCTTGAGAATTGGCATTCCTGATACATAAGTTTCTAGATGCTTCAGCTGCATCTGGTCTGGTGTCCACACTCTGAGAACTACTGCTCTACTGGTAAATTCAATTTTTAAAACCACCTAAAAAGATTAGTTCTAATTATCCTTATTAGGTTGGCCTTGATTCAGTAAATAGTCTCTACCCCAGTATTTAGCCTTGAAGAGAGGAGAGAAGGCAAGAAGCAGTTAGCTTAGTTCTTTGCCGTTATTTCCCTTATTTTCCCCATTTACTCATACATGTTCTCTATTTTTGTACAGAGTTTGAAAGATATCAACAACATGATAAGGCAAGGTGAGCAGAGATCCAAGAAGCGAGCAATACCCATTGACAGTGATGCAGAATCGCCTGCCAAACGCCTCTGTCAAGAAAATGATGATGTTTTACTTAAAAGACTACAGGATGTTGTCAGTGAAAGAGCAAATCATTAGTGCCCTTCCTGTTTATGTAATGAAAGCACTTTCAGGTTGTTTTGCAGAAAGTTGGGGCTCTGTCCTTCAAAACTTTCAGCCTTGTAGATGGTAAATATTGAATTATAAGAAAAATTATACCAAAATCATGTGCTTTTTTTTTTTTTAAACATCCAAAATGTAGTTGCCAGAGATGTATTTTCAGTTGGACTGGAAAGAAATGTTTTACGTACCTTTTAAACATATTAATAGCCCTAGAATTTTTTTAATGTTTGTTCCTTGGGTTAGTTTTTAAGATGAAGTAAGGAGAAACCTCATAATTTTTTAGCTCACTTTTTTAAATAATCAAATGTCTCCTCCTGTGCTTTGTGTTGAGGGTAAATAATCTATTTTTGGTAAGTGCGCTTTGAGATATTTGTGCTCTCAATTTAATACTGGGTTGGTTCCCACAGCACCTAGGCCAGAGGCGGATGCATCAGCGGTCTCTGACCTGCTGTGGTCCCTCCACATCCGGGTGCCACTAGCATTCTGGGTTGTCTAGATCCCTTCCCTGCCCTTCCTCTCCTTGAGCATATGCAAATTTGTACCTGAACCCATGCACTACCCCCACCTAAGCCCTTTCCAACCCTAAGCCCTCTTAGCCTGGTATCCCAACCTAATAAAAGGAGTATTAGCTCCTTTTTTAAACTACTATCATTTTGTTTTTCTGAACCATTAACTTAATTATTCATGATTGTATTACATCATGTGATTCTCAAAACAGGATGCTGTTTCCCAAGCCAGTAGAATAAAATACAGGTAAGAGTTGTCAGAAGCTAAATTGCTGTTAGTGAGAAAGCACTATGATAATATATGAGACACTGTTCCGAGGTTAGACATTCTCAATATCTAATTGAGTTCCTAAGAACAGTTAACCGTTTTTTAGAATCACAGTAACATCCATCTCTTTGTTCTCAGTATTGTTGGTGCAATGTGAGTTTCCCATTAGGATCTGATCACTGGGGCCCCTTAAGGATGTTTTACAGTACTAGGTAGGGGGATGCAACTTTCCAGAGAATCAGCTGTTCAATATTCACTTTTTCTAGTGTGTTTGCGGAGTCTGGAAGGACATGGACAAGCCATTCTTAACTATTTTTGAGAAAATGTTATCAAATGTATATTTTTTGACTGAAAAATCTTATTTTTTAAAATGCAAAGTGTTTGACTTAACCTATGTCTAACCCTGGCTAATTTGAATTAGTCTAACATTTTGGCTGTAAATTAGTAATTACTATTGACAGAAATTTTATTTTTAAATTGTAAGAAGGAAAGTGATTTGGGTCACATTTTACTTTTCTGTAAATTACATCTTTTTGTGTAGTATCTACACATGTTACAAGCCAAATAACATCGTGTGTCTCGAGTCCTTGTATATATTTTTATGTAGCTACAACTTTTGTGTCATTTTCATCTTCTTTATTAATGTGCAGAGTATAAGTGAACATTTGTACTTTGACTATATAAGAAACGCTCGACACGTTTTTATCAGTTTTCAAGACTTGATATTAATGTACATAAAACTTAATAAAACATTGGAGTTTTTGAGATTATTGAAAAGACTATACTTGTGCTCTTTTCTGTGTGGTTAGAAGCAATTGTGCAGCTATCTAGAATCTACATCTCTTTAAATATCTGCTTTATATTTTTTAAATGTTTAATGTAACCTTAAAAGTTAATGTTCCTGGTGGTTTCCAGGGCCTCCAAAGAGAGTTGGGAGTGACTGACCACTTGAGTACAGGGTTTATTGGGGGGGTGATGAAAATATTTTGGAACTTAGTATAGGTGGTGGTTACCTAACATTGTGAATTTACTAAATGACCTGAATTTTACTCTTTGAAATGATTAATTTTATGTTAGGTGAATTTCACCTCAATTTTAAAGATGGCTTAGACACATAAAGAAACAGTTATTTCAAGGCCTGAGAATGAACATGTGGACCACATTATGATACTGAATTAGGGAAAAGGTTTATTTCTCTCAGGAGTGCTTTCATGTGTATTTCTCCAAATGAGACTCACAGTATCATGCAGGGTGACATGCGGGGTCTCTGGTCCCGCTCCCCACATAAGAACGCAGGACATGGTAGGCCAAAAAGGAACACCCATGGAGCCATAGATAGGGGAAGTCATACCACTATAGTCTCGCTGGCGGCTGGTAGTTCCTACACACGAAGTAGGAGCCACACAATCTGTAATCCGCCCGCTGCTTCTCTGCCAACCAACCTCCCTTGCTAACTGCAATCCGCTCCTCTGCAATGCGCAATCTGCATCCACTGCTAGCGTAGCCACGGCAGTTATATTAGTGGCCAATGGCTCACTGGTTACAGCTGACGGCCAAATAGCCACAGCTGATGGCCATCCAATCACAGTCGATGGCCTGAGCCAGCACCTTTCCACGTGAAGGCGAGAGCCTAGAAACTGCACTCCTGGCTCTGTCCCCACACACAGCTTTAAAATTATTTTTCTAATTAAGATTTGTATGTGGTTAGACTATATTAAATTAGGTTTTCTAAAAATTAATATTCCTATTTGTTTTGATTTTGTTCCTTTACAGTACTTTCACTGTAGCAAACATTGGCTACCTACTCTATTTTTGGCTATTGCTAGAGATATAAACATGAACGAGGCATAGTTCCTGTCCTAAAGATATGATATTTGTAGCCCATTAATGTGATAAGTATAGTAATAGAGCTCTATGAAAAGAGGAATGGTGTTAGCACAGAGAAGGGAATGATTCACTCTGTCTGGGCAGGTGTGTCAGGTAATCTAAAAGCACCCTAGAGGGGAGGCTAATGGGTAATTTAGTCCTTTAGGGATGAATAACTATTTTCCAGGAAAGCGAAAGTGGTCAGAGCACAACCGGTACAAAGGCCCAGAGGCACGAACACACTATAGGTTTGGGAATTGCAGGTAGTTTAGCGAGGCTGAAGTGTAGTGTGCATATGCAAAAGTGTGATGTGAAGTAGGGCCGGAAAGGTAGGTAGGGCCTTCCATAGCTGGGCTTCCTAAGCCAGGTTAAGGAGCTCAGGCTTGATCGTTTCCACGGGTTCTCAGCATGAGCTACAACTTGGGAGCTTTGAAAAACACACTGATGGATGGGTCACTCCCCCAGAGATTTCTGATTTCCTTGGTTTGGGGAACTGTCTAGCATCAGGATTTTCAAATACTCCCTAGGCAAGCCCCTAAGGTTGAGAACCACTGCCATAGGCATGGGAAGCCTCTAAAGAGATGGTACTTTTAAGTGGATAATGACGAAATCTGATGTTTATTTTAGAGCAGCATTTCCCTAACTTGCCCAGAGACAATGATTACCCAAGATACATATTAACAATACAGATTCCTAGGCCCTTCTTTTGACCAGTGGAAGGATAATCAGAGGAAGGACCTAGGAATTTTGTCTTTAACCTCAGTTCCAAGAGATCTTTACCCTTAAGCAAATTAGAGACCTTCTGGCAGTGCTTCTCAAACTTGAATGAGTTCAGGTATCATCTGGGATTGTTAATCTCGTTAAAAACACAAGTCTATAATTCAGTAGATCTGGGGTTGGGCCTGAGATCGTGCTTTTCTGACAAGCTCCCACATAATGCCAATGCTGCTAGTCAAAGAACTGCGCTTTAAATAACAAGGCTTTGAAATCTGGAAGATGTGCAAGGGATGAATTAGAGGATGATTAGACTGATGCGAGAGACAAATTAGGTTCGTAATTCTTAATGTGGGGTAATTTGGCAGCCTTATGGGACATTTGGCAATGACCAAAGACATTTTTGCAGTTTTGGTCATCATAACTGGAGGGAGGGGGTGCGGGGTGGGGGCCACTACTGATATCTAGTGGATAGAAGCCACGGATGGTGCTAAACATCCTACAATGCACAGAACAGCCCCCCACAACAAAGCATTATCTAGCCCAAGAGGTCAATACGGCCAATCCCTGAAGTAAGTAAACACCTAGGCAAGAAGTATATACACTTTAAGATAACTGGTAGTGGGGACAGAAGAACCACAGAGGGTCACCTAACCCTGGGCCTGTATGGAGTCCCTGTCGGGTAGCTTCATAAGGAAGACGACTTACCAAAAAGAATTAAAGGTGATAGGTGGGGTAACTAATACACAAGTGAGATTATTTGGCATCAATGACAGATCCTTAATATATTAAGAGCAGAAACTACTCCTGAGGTTTTGGATCCTACATCTAGGCAGTGGTTCTTGTCAAATTCCCCATTGGTAAGATTCACCTTTGAGGGCTTATTAACCAAAGAGATTCACTAGATGTCACACAAACAGTTTTGTTAAGTAGCCCAAGAGGTTCTTACCAGGGAAGTTTGGGAAGTACTTGTTTAGAGTCGAGCCAAGGAGTATGGACATCCAGGTTCAAATAGCCTCCCTGACACTACCACCAAACCAAGTAGAACTTCACTATTCACTTACTTCAGTTAAGTCTCAGCACTTCAGGAAATAATTGATTAATTGTGGAAATTAATGTCCTTGTAGAAAAATTAGAATAGAAGCAAAGAATAACAACTATATTCCCACCACTCAGAGGCCACCTTACATTTTTTTAAACTTTATTATTACAATTATTTTTCACACGAAGCAAATTGCAAATCTTAAGGTGTATACTATGATGATTTTTTTCCAGCTTTCCTGAGGTAGAATTTACATAGAGTAAAATGCACCCATTTTAAGTGTACAGTTGGGTGACTTTTAGTAATTGTATACAGTTATGCAACTACCACCACAATCCATAGATAGAACATTTCCATCACTTTAAAAAGTTTACTTGTCGGGGCAGCCGAATGGCTCAGTTGGTTAGAGCAGGAGCTCTGAACAACAGGGTTACCAGTTCGATTCCCCATGGGCCATTGAGCTGCGCCCTCCACAACTAGATTGAAGACACGAGCTGCTGCTGAGCTTCTGGAGGGGTGGCCGCATGGCTCAGTTGGGTAGAGTGCGAGCTCTCAACAACAAGGTTGCCGGTTCAATTCCCACATGGGCCAGTGAGCTGTGGGAGCTGAGCTGCACCCTCCACAACTAGATTGAAGGACAGCGACTTGGAGCTGATGGGCCCTGGAGAAACACAGTTTCCAATATTCCCCAATTAAAAAAAAAAAAGTTTACTTGTATCTTGGATCTTCTTCCCCACCTTCCTCACATGCTCCCCACCACACACCCAGGCGATCATTGGTCTGCTTTTTGTCACTACATTTTTATCTTTTCTAGAATTTCATATAAATGTATGTAGTCTTTTGTATTTGAGTTCTGCCACTTTCTATGTTTTTGAGACGTATTCATGTTGTATGTGTAAATATCTTTTTATTGCTGACTAATTTTCCATACTATGGGTATACCACAATTTTTATTCACCTGTTGATGGACATTTAGGTTGTTTCCACATTTGGTCTATTAATAATTATTAACATTTGCATGCAAGTCTCTGAACATATATTTTTATTTCTCTTTTATTCCCTTATGAGTTGGGTTGCTAGGCCAAAGGTAAATATATGTTTAATTTCATAAGAACTTGCCGTATCTTTTTTCAGTGTGTTACTGGAAAAAAGGGTTCTTGGTATGTAAATGTCACAGGAAAGAATTCGAATACGGACCAGGTAATCAACACAAAGCCAAGCAGGCAGAGAATTTATTAAAAGAAAGGAAATAGTATAGTACACTCTCAAGATGATATTAGAGCGGGCAGGCCCTGAAAAGGGCAACTGTGCCCCAAGAACAAAGAGGCTTAGGATTTTATTAGAATGAGAGTATGCAATATTCAAGATTTAGAGGTGGAGTCGCGGGTGTTCCCAGGAGGATCCTTGCTGACTACTATTTCTCATCAGGAAGTGAGTGTCCCTTGTTCTTATTTGGCCCTTGTTGGAGCTGATGACTCAAAATGGAGATTTTGCCCTGCCTGCAATGCTAATAGCGTTATAATCCATTAGGGTTAACTATAGCCTTTTTAAAAGAATGATCTCATCGCCTCTTTCCCGTACTTACTCCTTCCCGGCCTCCCAGCTCTCACCACGTGTGGCCCTGATCTTTCTGCCTACCTTAACAAGTGGACCATTTCGCAGTCCCACAGCAGCGTGTAAGAGTTCCATTGGCTCCACATCACAGCCACCTCTTGATTTGAATCTTCATGGACTTTTTTCAATGCACATTATGTTTTTTTAAAGTAAAAATGGATCATATGTATCATGTAATATATCAGAGTCATCCTTGCAATGTCTAAATTATACTTCTATGACAATTCTAGTGCTTCTGTTCTGATGTACGAATGTACCGTTATTTATGTTATTTTATCAACAAATAAAGATTAAAAGCGTTTGGGATTTTTTTTTTTTTTTCTTGGTTGAATTTGTTTCCGACAATGGCATTTGGAATGAATTATTTAGTGAGTCTAACATTTGCAAAGAATCAGGCATTATATATAACATTATGATGCAGGGTTGTTAAAATACTAAAGACATTCATCACAACACAGGCTCCCTTACTTCATTTGGGTCTCTGCTCTAGTGTCAGGTCACAGCACTTCTTAAACCAATCCAACCTTCCTATACTCTTAGCTTGTTTTATTTTTCTTTCCAGCACTTCTACACTACTCATGTATCATCTGCATTCATCACTAGTAATTTAGTAATTTCATATAGTTGCCCATAGATACTTCACATGTATTTGTACACTCCATGTACGAGGTGGGACTATTTTTCCCTCTGTAGTTTTCTCAGTGTGTAGAATGATGCACTAAAGGAAGTATAGGCTTGACAGTTGAATTAATGAGTTGAAGGAGACTTAGAGATGCTCTTTAATAATAATTATATCTCACAAGTATTGATCATTTTCTATGTGCCAGACTCAATTTTCATGAAACCTTACAATAAAACTGTTTTATAGAAGAGGAAATTAAAGCTAGAGATTTTAAGTGACTTGCCCAAGGTCTCACATTCCACAGCCCAATGTTTTTCTTTAATTAAATGAAGTTGGGGTTTTTGTGTGATAAAATACATATAACATATGATTTACCATTTAACCATTTTTAAGTATACAGTTCAGTGACATTAACTATATTCATTATTCATATTGATGTGTAACCGAGCTCCAGAATGTTTTCCGCTTGCAGAACTTAACCTCTGTACCCATTAAAGACCAGTTCCCCTTTCCCCCCTTCCTCCAGCCCCTGGCAACCACCAGTCTACTTTGTCTATATATGAGTTTGACTACTCTTGATACTCACATAAGTGGAATCGTACAGTATTTCTCCTTTTGTGACTGGCTTATATCACTTAGCATAATGACAAGTTTCATTCATGTTGTAACATGTCAAAATTAATTAAGTCTGAATAATAAATACTCCATTGTGTATGTGTGTTTGTGTGATACCGGCCAAGTGAGTAAGCCCTCCTCACCCCCCCGAAAAACTTTTAAGTTTCCCTTTCCTTAAGTTTCCTTTCCCTAGGTTTCTTAGTTCCCTAGTTTCTGATCTTAGTCACTTTCCAAATCAGCTTTTTCATCTTAAACAGAAGATTGTTCCTGAATCACAGGAAGTCTTCTGCCCCCTAATCCAGGCCATTCCAGGACCACCAGCTCCTTGGTGAATACCTCCACCTGAATGACCAGATTAACCAAAGGAAAAGACCACAGGCTCCACGAAGCTAAACAGAATTTCTATTACACAGCCACCTTGCGTCAATGGCTTTGGGTCCTGAGTCTTAGGCCAACACTTTTAACTCTGTTTAACCAAACTCTATTCTTCCTCATTTAGGGGCGTTGGAGGTACAGATGATACCCAGCAAGATTACCAGTCCCAACCAAAGAAGCCAACACGGCCTTTCAAGTAGATCTCAATCTGCCAGCTGGATCTTGAGGCCCTTTCATCTGAGATCAGAGAGAGTGAGAGTTCTGTGAATCCCCCAATAGTTAGGGACAGCTCTACGACCCTGCCCCGCTGGTTGCAGATACAGAAGACCCCCTGTCCCTCAACTTCCCATAGAAATTTTATGGGAATCATGTCTCTTAAGGGGAAAACAAGACAGGCAGTTAGATAGGAATCGGGTCTCTGCATTCTTGCATGTCCACCCACTGCAACCCACAGAATGAGACCGCCCAAAAGACCTCCCCTCTCCACCCAAAACTTCCCCTTTTCACTGTAATTATCTACTCCTACTAGGAAACAAATGGGTACAAAATACCCAACTAGATTAGACTAGTCACTCACACCTGCGCAGTGAAGGCCACAACGACCTTCATTTCACCTCTCGTATGTAATGGGCCTCATTATACTATCTTTATAATATCATACATATGCCCGGAAGTTCATTAATATCATTATAACAGACTGATTTCTGGGAAAGAACATGCGCAGTCTAAAAAGATGAGGTAATAGCCTCTTGTCAATCACAGGTGTCGATCAAGTGGTCTCATACCTGGAAAGGAACAGCCCCTTCTAGAGAAAAAAGGGCTAAAAACTCCAAGTCCTTGCCAGTCAGCGCCTCTTAGCTTTGCTTTTGCTCAGGGACTGCTCTAATCCCTTTGAAGTGTACTATCTCTTCTAATAAACTACTCTGTCACCACTTTATTTTTCACCACTTTATTTCCGTGTCTCGTTCAATTTTTTGCTCCAGACACCAAGAACCTGGACATCGCACGAGAAAGGACCATACTTCAGTTTTATATATAAATACATATATATATATATATATATATATGTGTGTGTACACACACACACACACACCATTCATCCATAGATGATGGCAGCCCAATTTTTAATCTGTAACCATGTCTTTTTTTTTTTTTTAATATTATTGGAGAATATTGGGGAACAGTGTTTCTCCAGGGCCCATCCGCTCCAAGTTGTTGTCCTTCAATCTTCTTGTGGAGGGTGCAGCTCAGCTCCAAGTCCAGTCGCCGTTTTCAATCTTTAGTTGCAGGAGGCGCAGCCCACCATTCCAAGCGGGAATTGAACTGGCAACCTTGTTGAGAGCTCACATTCTAACCAACTGAGCCATCCAGCTGCCCCCTCTACCATGTCTTTTGATAATAATCTTGAGGTGATTCAGATGTACATAAATATCCCAGGCTTATTCTGGTAAGTCCCTGGCTGTCTACTTCCTCAAGCTTCTCTCTCCCTTTGCCTTGGGAGAGAGAATAAATAAATCTTCATTTATTGTTTCTACTTTGGAGCCGATCTTCCCACGCCACCTCCCATCACACAGAAACTCAGCTTGTTGAAAGATTTCCATGTTCCAATGACAATCTTCTTTCGCCCTTTATTCAATCCTCTTCCAAACCCTCTGTGAAATTGTAAGGGTGACACTGTATCTTCTATTTTGAGATTTAAACCTCTAGTATAATTCGATTTAACAGTGTAGTTTAGCTTGGGACTTTTTGAAAGTTTTTTTTTCTTTGCTCCCCTCCCTTCCAGCCAAAGCTTAATGTCTCTGTTTACTATACATTTACTATGCATACCAGTTTCAATGATTCTGTTTACTTTAGGCCAAGACCCCACCCCCCACCCTTTTTTCTTTGTTCTGCCTCTTAGGTGCCTATAAAACCTTTTGGCCATGCTGGGGGGAAAGGGAGAATGGCCTTTGGAGAGGAGTCCGCCTTCCTCCCAGAATACCGGCATTTTGAATAAACCTGCTTTTCTTTCCACCAACCATGTCTCTCGATTTTTGGCTTTCGTGCAGCAAGCAGCTGGACTTTTAGCACGGTAACAGAATGTGAAATAAAATGGAGTCACTTCAGGGGCTTTAAAACGGGGCTGGGAGGCCATTAAAGAAGTGGGGACTTAAGCACATCCTCACCAGATGAAACATAACCTTTGATCCCGGGCAAAAGCATAAATATTCCAGAACAAGATCTGCCACCTGTCACAGAGACGGACTTTTACTTAGAGATGGCCCCAGCAACCATTTCTGTTTAGAGCCAGCACCAATTAAAACCCTTTGTGAATGACTCATGCAAACTTCCCCTTTTTGTCTTTAAAAACTTCTGGCTTTTGTTCCCAAGAAGGACATTGTTTGGATTATGTGCTCTGATGGCTGTTCCTTTTAATAACATATAAAACACTTTTTTTTTGCGTGATTTTTGCCTCCTGACAATTTAGGTTAACACCTCTCTCTAGTTGCCTCCTGGGAACCTCTCACATCCGTCACCTTGGCTGTACCTTCCATAAACTTCCCCCTTTCAAAGGCTTAGCACCAGCTTCTACCAGTGTTCTGAGGATTCAGTGCCACCTTAACTATTTCCCCAAGGAAAGGGTCTTATCCCCAAGGAACACTGCTCCCCTCAGAATCTAGGCGAGTTTCCTACAATACTCAACACACTAGATCGGTGAAGTTCACTTCCCTGCAGCCACCTCAAATGTAAATACATCTCTTTCATAGGGATAAGTGAGGTTTTCAGTTATGGAAATGCAACTCAAAAGACAAATTCTTCAGTCCCATCCAGGTTACCGAGCTTTAAGCTCCAACTTTATAGAAGTTCTGAAACTATTTTCCTTGTTAATCACCGTGATTAACATGTTTCAAGCATCGGATGGCCTTCAGACCTTCTCCTTGAGGTGAGGGTCAAGTTTTTAAATAAGAAGTCTCGCTATGTAAATAAGATATTTAACTTTGGAG
The DNA here is from genome assembly GCF_004115265.2 of Rhinolophus ferrumequinum. NCBI lineage: Eukaryota > Metazoa > Chordata > Mammalia > Chiroptera > Rhinolophidae > Rhinolophus > Rhinolophus ferrumequinum. The sequence goes on from NC_046306.1 coordinate 18,854,275, forward strand.
GAAGGAATGTAAAAAAAAAAAAATGATGGAAGGCTCCTGTTGATACAGGTTAGCTAGCACGTCCCTAGGTAGACAGGGAGATCCCTGGTGGAATAAACAAAAGACAGCCATATCCTAAAACTTCAGGTTTTGAAATCACTCCTTCGCTCCAGGACATAATGTAACAAGGCCTTGAGGTTAATCATAAAATTCCTTTTGGCCTGACAAATGGAGCTGATCTGATAGATAAGAGTGGGTTACTTTGCTAATTCCTTTAGGATGGGCCAGCAGAACAAACCTGTTAGACGAATACCATTTGAAGGCTGGGGGCGCCAGTTCCCTTCTTCAAACAGCTCCCTTCCCCAAGCAGGCAAAGGAAGGTATAAAAAAGTAAGAGCTTTTGCCTCAGTCATGGGGCCACCCCCATGCAGGACCCCCTCCCGCTCTGAAGCTCTGACTCTTTGCTTTCAATACTCTATCTATCCTCTTTTTAAAACTCTTCGCCTCTCCTGGGTCCGTGTTTCCATTCTTCGGTCTCACGAGACACAATCCCAGCCCACACCCAGAAACTGCCGGCAGATCCAACATCATCTACACCATCTGGGGACTCACAGGAAAATATTCCTCCATCACTGTTACACTTAAATCAACATGTATTTTGTCCATCATGATAGCACACTTAGAGTGGAGAAATAGACAAGTATGTGTGAGACTTTATTTTGCATGATATCTAATAGCACAGGGGTTCTTGGTAATCACCAAGTAACTCCATGGCCATCAAAAGCCTGGGGCATGAAGATTGGGAAACTATGTCAAAATGTCCAACCTTAGGCCATCAACACAGGAGTGGATGTCACATAGTACAAATGTGTTGGCCGTGTGTATTAGTCTGCTAGGGCTGCCATAACAAAATACTGAAACTGGAGGGCACCAAGTCGGGGGCTCGTGCTGCCTGCGCCGCTCAGCCAATAGACCGACACAACAGTTAGGCTATAGGATAAGTGTTTGTCAGAGCACCAGTGATCAAGAAGGCAGCAGGTTAATACCTTCAAAACTGCCTTCGTAACCAGAAGCTAAGGGAGTCTGGGGCTCATACTGCCTGCCCTACTCAGCCAATAGACCCTGTCATGTAGGGTGTCATGCGGGGTCTCAGCTCCTGCTCCCCACATAAGAATGCAGGATACTGTAAGGCCAAAAAGGAACACCAACAGAGCCATAGAGAGGGGAGTCATACCACTATAGTCCTGCCGGTGGCTGGGTTGGAGACACAAGTGTTAGGTCAGCTACGGACATTGTCAAAGCGGCCAGGAGCCAAAAATACTCCTCTGCCAAGTCAGACCCCTCCCCGCATGACAGAGACTGAGGCCCCTGGCGTTTCCCAGAAAAGGCAGCAGACCGGCAGCAGACCGCTGGTGCGATAAGCAACTCCGGACACAGCCGCTCGCGCCCCATCTGCGGACACAGCCGCTCGAGCCCCAACTGCGCTAGGGGGGCCTGCTCATCTGCCACCTCACTCAGCCAACCCCCACCCCAAAGACCGCATATATGCCTCCCTCCCTCTACTCTGGGCGCAACTTCGCCGCCCCCGTCTTCGGGACCGGTGAACCTCGCCCACGAGCGCAGAATAAAGCACTCACTTTTCTCAACCTGCCTGACTAGCCTCATTATCTCGCCGCAAGCCTTACAACAAGAAGCAGGAACCACACGATCCGCAATCCGACCTCCGCTTCTCTGCCAACCAACCCACCTGCTAACTGCAATCTGCGCTTGCTAGCTCAGCCACGGCAGTTACAGTTACATCAGTGGCTAATGGCTAACTGGTAACAACTGATGGCCAACTAGTCACAGCGGATGGCCATCTACCACCCGAGCCAGCACCTTTCCACATGAGGTCGGAGAGTCTGGATACTGCTCTCCTGGCTCTGTCCCCACAGACCCACACAGGAATTGGGTCATAGAGTAAGTGTTTATTATCAGATAACAAGTGGTTTGAGAAGGAAGCAGGTTAACACCTTCAAAACTGCCTTTGTAACTGGAAACCAAAGGTGTCTGGGGCTCACGCTACCTGCCCCGTTTAGCCAATAGACCCACACAGGAGTTGGGACATAGAGTGTTTATCAGATAACCACTGGTTTGAGAAGGCAGCAGGTAAACACCTCCAAAAACTGCCTTACATTCACAGACCAGCTGGGGGTATTTAAGGGAAAATCTGGTCACTCTCCCAGAGGCTGTATGACATCTCAGAAGTCTGTTTTCCTTTCATGATGCCTCCCTTTGTCATCGTATATCTTGTGGTGTCAGCGGTCTAGAAATGGTGGGGGAGTACCCTGGAAAAATGCTAAGCGATAGAGTTTGTAATTAGCAAGCATCTACAAGCTGATTCTCTGGGGCCAGGAGCCAAAACAGGGCAGGGCACCCCGGGGACATTCTGAGCTCAAGCCATAGGGGTGTGATTTACTCTTTCACTATGGGCCAAATAGAGTGAAACCAGCCCGGATGGGGGGCAGGGCATCCCGGAGGCATGCTGAGTACAGGGGGCCCAGCGGGGCCCTGCTTTACCTTCACAGTCTCAGACCAGCTTAGGGTATTTAAAGGAAAATCAGGGCCTTCTAACAGAGACTGCATGATGGTCCTGGGGGATTGTTCTTCTTCATGGTGCTTCGCCTTGTCCTCGTAACTCTTTGGTGGCCTCAGCAAGCCAGTGACGGTGAGGGGAGTAGCCTGGGAAGAATTCTGGGCTATCGAGTTTGTAATCAGCAACCATACAGGCATTAATCATGAGGGTAATCTTCTAAGGCAAGGGACCAGGACAGGGGTGGAGCATTCCGGGGCATTCTGTGCTCAAGCCACAGGGGAAGATTTATTGTTCAACTATAGGTTAAGGAAAGGTGAGGCCGGGGACACAGGGAGACCTCTATTATGGAGTCCCAACCAGACCCCCTGCTTCAATACCACAGGCTGGGTGGCTTAAACAACAGAAATTCATTTTCTCACAGTCTGGTGCTGGACATCCAAGATCAAGGTGCCAGCACAGTTGGTTTATGGTAAGACCTCTCTTCCCGACTTCCAGATGGCCACCTTCTTGCTGTGTCCTCACTTGCCCTTTCCTCTATGTGTGCACAGGGAAAAGGAGATCTCTGGTGTATCTTCTCATAAGGATACCAGTCCTACTTATGGATTACAGCCCCACTCATCTGACCTCATTTAACCTTGATTATCTCTTTAAAGACCCTGTCTCCAAATACCGTCACATTGGGGGCTAGGGCTCCAACATATAATTTGGTGAGGTGGGGACACAATTCAGTCAGTCCGTAACACTGGGGTCCGCTCAGTGAATGGCAAGGGATTTCTCAGAGAAAAGAATCTTTGTGAACTTGGCTGACGTTGGTATTCACTAGGGACAGTGGGGCATGAGTGATGAGCAATCAGACTAGATTGGACTGGATACAAGCGTAACTACAAGAAAAAAATCAGTCAGGTAACACTGGATACCTGAAGAGAACCCTGTCAGATGTTGAAGTTGTGAAGTGTACCAGCCATATTTTCAGCTAGAAATGAGAGAAAATTCAAAATACATACACCAGAGACAATCCAACTCACACTGGTTTAAAAACTAATTTTCTTCTTCCTGATACAAGACCTTGCCCTCTCACCCAAAGATTCACATGTGATCTGATGGATTGAATACAATCCAAGCTTGTTGAAGTCATCCCCTTACAATTTTCTGTTGGAACTGGAGGAGCAGAGTCTTTCCTTCAGCTCGAGATGTGGAGCCGCGGAGCTGCTTGCAGCTTGTAGCCCTCATATTCCTACATGGTTTGTACTCTCTTTGACCTCGTCTCTTTGCGCTTTTTCCTTTACTCATTTTGCCAATCCACCCAGGCCTCCTTGCTGTTTCTCAACTCTGGGCGTGCTCTTGCTTCAGAGCCCTTGCACTTTCGAAGCCTTTGCTGTTCTCTTTGGAGTGGTTTTCCTCCAGATACTGCTGACTCCTTCATTTCCGTCAAGTCTCTGCTTAAATGTTACTTTCATAAAAGGCCTATTATGACCACCCTATCTGAAATTGTGACCCTATCCCCCTCCACTCCTCTTTAAAAAAAAATGTTTTCCATAGCACCAACTTCTAACATGTTTATTATTGTTAATTATAGCATTATTCACTGCCAGTCTCCCCTCACTAGGATATAAGTTTCACTAGGGAAGGGATTTTTGTTTCTTTTGCTCATTGATGTGCCAGGCAAATTAGTAAGTACCCAGTAAATATTAATATTTATTGAATGAATGAATGTATTAATGTCCAAATAAACCCAACTAGTATAATACCCATCTAAGGAGGTTGTTAAGAGGATTAGAAATTATGGCTATAAAGTAAAGCACAAGTAGAATATCTGACTCATAGTAGGTACTCAAATATGGTAGCTATTGTCATTTTGCAAGGTCTCCTTTTTTCAAAGACTTGCCAGACCTGGAGATAAATTTCTATACCTATGAACAGAAAAAGACTTATGAGGAAAAAGAAAAAAAGAAAAAGACCTATGAGGCACATACCAAGAGGTGATCTTTGGACCTGCATGTGCAGATATACACATTTCTTTCTTGAGCATTATTTGTAGGAGACAAGAAAATCAATTCTTAAAAAAAAAAAAAAATCAAATTTTTTTTTTTAAGAATTTCGGCTTGGCTTTGGAATTTGGGAAGATGGAAAAAAAGAATGTCTTGAGGAGGTTAGGTTCAGTAAAGGATGAAGAAGAAGTAAATGAAGGACTAGGTAATGGTGATAGCTGGCATTGAGAACCAACAGCACTGATTGAAGAGGAAGCTGCGGAAAGATGTGAAACCACAAAATTAATGCTGCCAGAAATAAAATTGTCTACCTCATCTGGGTGGTGGAAGGTAGCTGGGGAAGGGCAGAGAAGAATCGCTGGGAGTGTTCAAGGTTATCAAGCAACGGGCCTTAAATGAATTGAATTCATAGTCTTCTAGTCCTAACATGGTGAGGTCAGAGGAGAGCTTAAGCATTCATTTCTATCAGTAGGACCAGAGAACAGGGTCTGTGTCTAGTAGGTATTTGTTCCCAGGTTGGGGAGTGACTGGATGGATTAGGATCACCAGGACTGTACGTGGAATTAAATGAAGTGGAAAACTGGAAAGTGTTCAAGTTTTAGAGACAGCTTTGAATCTTGATTCTGTCACTTACCAGCCATGTGACCTTGAGCAAGTAATCAACCACCTTGTACAAATCTATGGCCCCTAGAAAGTAGGGGATTAGAGGGAAAATAATAAATATGGCATTAAATTATGATCTTTAACAAACAAAAACAAATAGAAAAGTAAAGTTCTCAAAACCAATTGCTTTTGAGTAAACCCAGCTGATTAAACATAAAACCCTACTTCTATTACCTACTGCCCAGGAAACCTTGCTGTCAGGGCAGGCTTTCCCACGGGTCTTAAGAACACAAGTTTTCAAACCAGCCATTTGCAAGTTCAAATATAAGTCTTTCGCGCATATGCTATTTGTGGTCTCTTGTTTTGGTTTCACAAATCTTGACAATTATCTTCTTTCCTCAAATTATTCTGGGGTTTAAGGGTGTGTTTTTGTAGGCCTGACCCTTCTGTGCAGATAGAGGGCAAGTACATCTCTCTATACTTTCCCCCATGGGTCTATGGGACAAAGAAGCAATTTAAAAATTTGGGTTAATTAATATAAAATACTTTTATGTTGAAACTGCCATTAACAAGCAATTGTTGGCAAGAACATGGATTTTGGAACCAGGCTAGATTGCCTGGGTTTGAATCCAGGTTTCATGACTTCCTCGATGTGTGACTTAGGCAAGTTACTTGTTTTTCTGTACCTCAGTTCTTACATCCTAATGTTGTGATACTTAAATGAATAAATATTTGTAAATCCCTTAGATCATTGCCTGGCACACAGTAAAGCTCTAAGTGTTTGCTAAGAATATTTTGCTTACCACTGGCCTACTTGTTCATACGGCTTGATAACTATCTGCCTCATTCATCCTTTATGCCCTAGATGGGTCTATGGCTGGGTTGATAGGAAGGTGTATTGGCTTTAGTAGTGGTAGTACTTCTGCCAGTTAATTGCATGGACCAGGATTTATAGGAAAGTTTGGATACTGCCCCAGAGCGGTTAAAGTGAGGAGGAGATGCCTGCCATTTTCACAGGCTGTTACCAGCAGGTAGTATTCCTTTCCTCTGGGCAGGGGGTTGGGATGGAGAGGGGGTTGAGGACTCTTTTGGAGAGAAGCTTGAAGTCAGCTCCTGTATGGAAAACTGAAGATAGGCTAAGAATACACAGATAGGCATCCCTGGGGCCCTCTCACTGCCCAGCAATACCGTAGAACTTGTAAAATGCAAGAAGTCACCTTCACATCAGATTTGAAATCATTCCAAGTTTTTCCATTTCAGCTTCTCGACCATTTTTCTCTTAATTGGGAAGATGCTGTCAGCCTGATGGCCTTTTAGGTTTAAGTTTGGGGCATATGAAACACAAGTAAACCTGGGGTACTCGTTTGGAGGCAGGTACCCTTACTTCACCATAAGAGCCCCTGCTCCCGGTGGTGGTTGGACGTCCATGGGTTCTGAGAACACTCTTTCCTCGCTCTCGCCCTTATTAGCACCACCCTTTGTTCTGCTGCTCGCTGATCAGTTTCGCGTAAACGCCGGGGCCAGATTTAGGACCATTAGACTGTCATTGCGCCTGCGCAGGGGCCAGGTGCCTTTAGTGGCTAAGCTGTGTGGCCCCCAGGTCTGCGCTGTCTGTGCGCCTGCGCGGGAGGCCAGTAGGCTGGCAACGCGGAGCGGACTGGCCGCCCGTGTCGGGCTGTCAGTGCGCCTGCGCGCGAGCCAAGCACCGCGGTTCTTGAGTGTGCTGTGCCGGGCGCTGAGTGTAGCCATGGAGAGAGCCGACTCTGAGCGGACCCCCAAACGGCCCCGAACTGATGGCAGCCCAAGAACCCAGCCGAACACCCCTTCCGCTGTTGCGGCAGAGGTGTCCCCGGCCCCCAAACTCCACCCCGACCACAGGACCTGGGACTCGGAGCAGGTGTGCGACTTTCTAAAGCGCGATGGCTTCAGAGATCCGGGACTGCTGGACCGCATCCGAGGTAGCAGGGCTGGAGGGCTGAGGGGCTGGGGGGCGGCGACCCGAGGCGCGGACAGCAGGCCTGAGGGAGGGCGCGCCGGGGCAGGGAGCAGAGGCCCTCAAAGAGGACCCAAAACAGAGAAGCGAGAGCTGCCGCGGGAGGCACCAGAAGGGGTGGACCTGAGGTGTGAGGGGGACGGGGGGGGGGCGGAAGAGGGGTGCACAAGGCGGGGTGACCTGAGGCAAAGAGCCCTCCTGAGACGGGGGCCTGAGGTGGGAAAGGGAGCGCTGACGCGAGAGACACCAGAGGAGGCGGACCTGAGGCGGGGGGCCTCCGGGCTTGGGGGCCCTGAGGAAGAAAGCAGACTTTGGGGAGTGCGAACCTGCGGGGGGCAGTCTGGTGGCTTTCTCCAGGAACTTGCCACCCCAGCGCTGGACAGGCCAGACTCGGGGCCCTCTTTTAGGTAGCAGAACGTTTCCCCCGCTTTGGGGGGGAGGGCTGCTGTCATTCAGGCTCGCCTGAGCTACAGCAGCTCCTTGAACACTTGCCATGAATGTTCAAGGGTGTTTTGATGCTTTTCAGTTTCTGTTTTCCCACAAACCTACCCTCCCTTTCCCGAAACTTGGGGATTTCCTAAAAGAGAAGAAGGGACACGTTGGTTTCCTCCTAAATCTTCTTAGCCAACCATTGCCTCCCACCTGAGGGCTCAATCCATGTTTCTTCACTGGACCAGCAGAGCTTGGTGGCCACCATGTTTTCTTGTCCAAAAACACTTTCTTTTTCTAAATCTGGACACAGAGGGTTGTTCAGTTGACCACTGAATTCCCAGCAGCCCATCGCGTGGCCCCCAAATATGGGGAAGTGTGCAGGTTGTGAGTTTCAAGTGACTTTACTGGTCGCTTGAACTCGACTCAGATTCCCACAGTGGGTGTGACACTTACCCTGCCTTATCCCCTGAGGTGTTCAACAGGAAGATTGGTGTGATTGGCACATGCTGTAAACTTGTGCAGCTGTCGAGGGGAGCCCCGTTTGCTAGGATGGGGGAGTCAGGTAGGAGGAACTTCAGTGGTTCAAGACTTCAAGATAACTTGATGGGTATAGAAATTGTACTTTTCTTTTTTCCCTTTCCCCCTTTTATTTTCCTCCACGGCTGGGATGGAAATTTTTTTTGAAGAGCCACAGGTGGGGATGAAGTAGTTTTATATGTTCTGTCTCCTAAACGTGATTGGCTCTGTGGGCTCTCTGTTTCAGTGCTGTTCGGCAGGTATTCATTCATCAGCCTTCAGAATGATCTGCTCTCTTGAGCCCACAGTCTGATGTTAATAGAAGACACTGTGTGCTTGTCGTTGGTAAAAACTGACCAGTTGCTCATTTCGGACTGCCTGCTTTGTCTTGACCAAACTTTAGTTAGGCTTCTCTCTCTCCTGTAGGCCCCTCAACTCTTGCTTGCCTCCAAAACTGAGCATATACTAAATAAAAAAGTGGAACATGCCCCCTGATCATTTTCTCCTGGGAATCAGCTGACCACAGCAGGACACTGTCCTATCAGACCTCATTGAGGTTGCTTTCCCCTCTGTACAAAAAACAACACCTTTTTCTGTTTGATTTAGAGCCATTTGTGGATGTCTGAGATTGGAGTACTCTCCCTATTGCAGCATTTCTAATTAAAGTCTCCCCCATCTAAGCCCAGATTTGTTTTTATTTGACAAAACTAAGCACAAGGTGCTGAGTCCCTTTCCTCATGGAATACAATCTCACAGGAACCCTGAAATTTAGAGACCATGATCCATATTTTTTCACAGATGATGTGATTGAGATCCAAAGATGTTAAGTAACTTACCAGAGGTCACACAGCTAGAAAAAAATCTGAGCTGGATTTTAAGGTTAGGTCTGTGGACTCCACAATTCATGCCAGAATTCATACCTTAACAAGTGTTCTCATCAAAAACCATTGGATTCCCCTCAACAATAAGAGAACAAACAAACCAATTAAAAAAAAAAAAACATTGGAGAGCATAACCAAAGTTGTAAAATCAACTAAGCAAGAGGAAAACAAAAACAGAAAAATGAGCAAAACACAGGAGCAAACAATTGACAATCAGCCAATGTAAACACAGAAAAAGACATTCAGTCTCAAGAGTAATTTTTAAAAAATACTGATTTTTAAATTTAGATTGGAAAATATTCAATGATTGATAATAGACGAAATGGGTAACTCAATAAAGTTGATGAAAATGTCATTGGCTCAACCATGGAGAGTTTGGCAATACCTTTTTACTTATAGGAAATTTCACTTATAAAAATTTGTAGATATAATTTTATAGGTGTTCAAAGAAACGTACTCCAGATTATTCTTTTAACCATTGGTTATAAATAGCAAAAAAAGTAGAAATAATTTAAGTATCCATCAGGAATAGTGGTAAATAATAATGATGGCTAACATTTATTGAGTGTTTACTTTGTGTGAAGTACTATTTTATGCATTTCACATATTTTATAAAATCTTTACAACAACTCTATAACTCTGTGACATAGGTTCAGTAATACTCATTCTAGAGGTGAAGAACATAAAGCTCAGAAGAAAATGATTAAATATGTTATGGTACATCTATATTGTAGAACACAAGACAGCCATTAAAAATGATGTAGGTTGGGGCGGCCGGATGGCTCAGTTGGTTAGAACGCAAGCTCTCAACAAGGTTGTGGGTTCCCACATGGGATGGTGGGCTGCGCACCCTGCAACTAAGACTGAAAACGGCCACTGGACTTGGAGCTGAGCTGTGCCCTCCACAACTAGATTGAAGGACGACTTGGAGCTGATGGGTCCTGGAGAAATATGCTGTTCCCCAATAAAAAATTTAAAAAAAGAAAAGCACAGAGTAGTGTGGTTTAGAACTAAATGGCTTAGAACTAAATGCACAGGTTTAGAACTAAATCAACACTTTGGCATCTGCTGAGGCTGTGGTTTTGACCTGAGTGTTCTTCCCTCACCCCAAATCTCACCTGCTTTAGGAGGAAGCGCCTGTTTTGCAACTGGACTTCCTTGCAAATAATTTACTCAAGTAATTAAAAAATTTTCACCTGATTTATAAAAAAAAAAAAACTCTTGATATAGTTGTCTAATTAAGACATTCCTAGTAGAAAATTAAGACATTCCTAGTGGAAAATCAGAAAAGTGGTATTTGGCACTGTTCATTGTCTATAGTGGGTGCACGCAGTTGATCTGAGTGAATTCTGGTGGATTCAAATGGAAAGAAATCGAAAAGCATAACTATTGAAATAATCTCTTTCTCCCTTTTCTTCCATAGAAAAGAAAATCATAGGTTCATTACTGCCCTATCTTGATGAGTCTCATCTTGAAAATCTTGGAGTGGGGTAAGAATGATAAAATTCACATTGTAGCCATGCACACTTGTGACCTTTTTATTTCCCCTTTGAGGGACAAAACCCAAAATTGCTGATATTAACTGTCCTGTCCTCATTTTAAATCTAGGAAGTGTTTTGAAACAGCCCACTCCCTGCTGGTTAACACAGTTGTTTTTGCTGTGTAGATCCTATGTTTAATATTACTAATGATTCCTATTTTAAAAAATTTTGCTGACAAGCCTTCATGAAGTTGGTAGTGACTAACTTTTTACTCTCAAGTTCAGAATAATTGAATTACACATGCCAGAAAATATATAAGAAACTGATAGGGGAAAAAAATGTTGGCAAGAAAAATCAAGGCTCCCACCCTCTCTTGAACATATTTCTAGGTCTAAAGCTATCAAGACTGGAATGTATCCCAGCTGTTGGATTTAAAGACATTCTTCAAAGTATTTTGACACTTTTTAGTTGTATAATTTGGGACAAGTTATTTAACCCTCTGTTTCTATACCTGCGAAATGGATAATAACAATGAGACAATGTATATCAAGTGATTAGCACATGATAAGCCGTTAATAAATTATATTGGTAGAGATCCTTATGTATGGTTGGAGGTTCTAGGGTCTGGATTAGCGTGAGTCCACTTAAAGATCTCAGCGGATGATGCAATATTTAAATATTCCTTAAGATGAAGACTGTTTCTTTTAGAGAATTGGCAGCAGTGGTGAAATACGGTCTTTTCTCCTGGAATTCCACTTAGTTGCATGTTTGTGGTAACAGTAACCAAAGAATCAAAACAAAGGATTATACTGAATTCATGTACTGTTGGTTAGTAATTGATAATGGAAGTAGATTGTGAAAACAAGATCACTTTTGACTGACCTTTAATAAATGTCCTTAGGATCAGAATGTTCAGGTACTTCATCTTGCCTCTTTGATAATCACATTTCAGCCCCTTCACAGTCCCCCTTACTACCAATTTTTGTGTGTATAATAGTTGCTTACTTTTTTAATTGAATGGAATTTGTTCTAATAGAGTCTTTTAAAGGGAACCATGTACTTTGTGGACCCAAATATTATTGATTTATTCAAAAAATATTTATAGAGGGCTCACTCTGTGTTAGGCACTCTTCCAGGAACTTGGGACACATGAGTGAACAAAATAGACAAAATTCCAAAAGGAACACTATATGGTACACCTTTTGTGACCGCCTCATAATTCTGAGATGGATTCCCCAGGACTCCTCAGAGCTGTTTTCCTATACAGCAGGCACTAACTACATGTTTAAGTTCATTTAAAATTAAACTAAATTAAAACGTCAATTCTTCCGTTACGTTAGCCATATTTCAAGTGCTCAATAGCCCCTTAGGGCTCCTGGCTACTGCATTGGACAGAACCGGTACAGCACATTTCATTTCCATCATGCTGAAGTTCTGCTGGACAGATATACCTTTGCAGATCCCAGTGAGATCAGCTGAAGTTGTTCGCAGTGGTACCAGTGCAACCAACTGTACCCTTGTACTATGTCTTTCCTCTTTTCTTATTTCACCTTGCGTAGTACCCCACTCTTATTCTCAGGATTCACATCCTATAGTAAATTACCTTTATGCAAGCTCTTGTCCTAGACCCTGCTTTCTAGGGGGAATCCCGTTTAGACTTACATTTCTTCAACTTTATGATCAACTGTTGATTTAAAATATTTTTCTAGGAAATAAGAAACATTGTCACATTAAACGTGCACATCAGGTATAAGAAACATTCGATTTCAGAAATGATGAAATACAGAAATTAATCTTATCAGAGTCTAACTATCCTGGCCCATGACTACTGTAAATCTTTGTTTAAGGTATTTATTTTGCCATAGCCTTTGCCAAAACAAAAGAGAAAAAAAGCCTCTAGGTTTTAGGTGGCGAGTCATAAAGAAGTCACTTTAATCCGTTAATAGTTTAATCAATTTAATAGTTTCTTTTGGTCTTTTAATTAATTGATGAATACTGAGTATCAGTTCAGGAAAATACTGGGCAGTGAGTGAGGCTGGTTTAGGTTTGGTATTATTTTATGCTGTGGCTCCTGATTATGCTTGACTATGCAACTAAACTTGAGTCAGTTATAGCTCATTTATAAGTCCTCCAAACCTGGCCTTTTACCTGTGCTTCTTATATCAAACTGATGAGGAGGATAGAGGAAAGTAAAACACAGGTATGCTGCTTTAATGGTTTATCATCTGTAATAATGCTTCTATACATCCCAGGAAAATCATTCTTAGATTTTGTAATCACCATAGGTCTCAGGGTACAACATAGAAGCCAATTGTTGTGCTTCTGACTCCAAGTGTGTCTAGGACTTTTAGCAAAAGATGTATTTTTCAATCTGATTAGCTAGTGGATCAGTAAGGCAAGTGCCTTGACTGCTGCTTCTGTTGACACTCAGCCAGGCTGACATGCTGGGACCAATTAGTAAGTGTGAATGAAACAGGATGATGAATTACAGGATTTTGAGCTGTGTAATTCCTATTCTTTTTCAAAACTGGACCCTTATGAGGGATTACTAACAAAGGAAGATGGGTATGAATAAAGCTAAAACCTTCGTATATATTTGATACATGCATAAGTCATACCTGGTACTCACAAGTCAGACTTTGACTTTGGCAGCCCACCCCTGTAATCAATAAAAGAGTCCATTCATGGACTGATTATGTGACTAACTACCCCTGCCAAGGAGTTTTATATTGTCCTGCATTTCCAAGGCTTTCATTGTATCCTAGACATTTGCATTTGATTTAATTGCACTAAACAGTAGTTACTTCTCTCTGAAAGTTATTTTGGTATGACAAAGGCTCAGTTTGTTAAATAAATGTAGTCTTCCCGTATGTAACATCTCTGGCCAGTTTAGATAACTTTGTTTACATATTCACCGCTTGGTTATACTAATAAACTCCTAGATTCTTGTAGTTAAAACATTGCTGATAGGTAAATGTTGAATTTGTGATCAGTACTAATTTCTATATTACCTGTAATCATAGTTAAAATTCTCTTATAGTTCTTGAGGGCAAGAACTGAGTACGGTAACCCCAGTGCCGAGCACACTGTTGAATCCCTCTCCAGCCCTGTGAGGTAGATGGTATTATATCCCTAAGCTACAGATGAGAACATCAGTGTACCAAACAAGGTTAAATGACTTTTCCAAGGTCACTCATAGATTCCATGTGCAGATGTGAGCCAGTTTTGTCTGATTCAAAAGTCCTTTTTCATTACCATTATGCTCTATTTCGAAGAGTGCTATCTTGAGTTTTCACTTAAATAAGCCATGTAAATTCAGGACTGTGAGTATATATGTTGACGGCAGATAGGTTTTAACTAAGTCTGAAGTATAAATTGAGCATTCAGTAGAGAGATAGGAGATGTTGAAGTCTGAGTTTATCAAGAGAGAAAGAAGATGAAGGGCAGAAGCCTACAGGGAGAGTTTCATGTCTTAGAAGCAAAGGAAGGAATGATTTTCCAGGAGGAGTAAATTTAAGTTATTGTTCCTTTTCATCTGACTTCTCTTTTTATTAGTGTAGATAATCTAGAGTTGATTATATACTATTATATATTCCAGCAATTATTATTAAGAAAATAACGATAGATTTGCTTATCCTGTTATAATTTTAGTTCCTTGTGGGAGAGAAAGAAGCTGCTTAATTCTCTCCAGCAATTGAGTCAAACTCGTGTTCGTGGAGTGAAGGTAAGAGGAATCTAAGTTTATTATGTTTTTTTTAATATAAAGTGGTATAAGTCAATTATCTAGGATTCATTTAAAAAAGAATGGAAGGAAATCTGCTTCTTAGTAAGAGGATTGTGAATAATGGATTTTGACTTTTCTAAACTTTCTGTATTTTATGAAATAAGCACAGAATATTTAAATCGAAGAAAAACTAAAATATCTTAAGCATACAGAAAAGCAGTAGACTAGAACCCAACTTGTCACATCTTAACGTTTTTCCTAATTTGCTTTAGATCTGTTGTTTTTAGAACAAAATATTAGAAATAATGGAAGACCTCCTTTGTACCCCTCCAGGATTCCATTTCCATCTTTTCTTCTTCAAAAGTAATCGACATCCTGAATTTGGTGTTTAATAATTTTCATGAATGTTTTGTGCTTCTACTATATATTTGTGTACAGCCAGAAACAATGTATTGTTTTACATGTTTTTAAAACTTTTTATGTAAGTTGCATCTCACAGTAAGTAACTTCGTAAACTTTCATTAACATTATATTTTTGAGAATTTTTTTATATCAACACAAATAGCCCTAGTTACTACCCTCAATCATAGAATAGCTTTTAAAGTCGTACTAAATTTTCTTGTCAGTTTTGGTAAACTTTTTTGTCAAATATTAGTCCAAGGTGTGCATATATTCTTTAAGTTTAATCTATCAATGATTGTTTATTTCTCATCCTCCAACCGCTTCCAGACATCAAAAGCCCTGTTTTTCAGACTCAATATCCCAAGGATCATTTTAACAAGCCCAGTCCCCATTCCAGAAATTCTGATTCTGGGAATTTAGAGACCCAGGAATGTGCATTTTTTTCACGATTTCTTCAGGGTGATTCTACTACCATAATTAAAGAAAGTTTTCTTAATTGTTTGGTAACAGGAAATGTACCTTATTGTTTAGCCTTTTGACGTCTATCTCTAGGTGAAGAATGCTTAGTTTCAGACCTGGAAGAAGGTGTAGGGTATCTCATTCCCCTCTTGCACCCTTTTGCATGATCATCATTTGCGTGTTTCATCAGAGGTGTTTTATGTATTTAATGTACAGTATTTGAGTTATCTCAGATCCCGATGAGAATATATATTTCAGTTTTACTTTTGCATGTTAGCCTGCTTATTTTCCATTGAAAATAATGTTTGAAAATGTTTAATGAATGTGTTTGGTTTGGTCCTACAATAATTCATTTTTATAGACAAAGTCGTTATTCTTACAGCAAATTTATTTGAAGAATAATCAGATCCCATCCCTTTCTGAAAAAGTTACCTACTATTAAAATATTCACTCTTTTCATGAAGAAGAAATAGAGTCATCACCTATCAGAGACAGTATTGAAGTGTTTTGTCTTGCAGTTGGAAGGAAGTTGCTCTCCTGTATTCTATTTTCTCCTTCCTCAGTAGCAGCAGCATAGCGTGTTCTCTTCAGGTATGGCAGAGATGAGTTTTCTTCATTTGGTGAGATCATCTCAGAGGATCTCAGAAACCACAGTTTCACACAGTTATAATTGGCAACACTAATATTTTTTAAGTAGTATTCTAGGCAGGCAGTGGTTTCATTTGCCCACTTTTATTCATTTTTTTTCTAGGCAGGCAGTGGTTTCATTTGCTCACTTTTATTCATTTTTTTTCTAGGCAGGCAGTGGTTTCATTTGCCCACTTTTATTCACTTTTTTTCTATTGTTTATCAAAAAGAAATTGCTTCACCTCATTTCTAAATTACACATTACAGTTGTTGAAAACAAATTTTAAATCTACCAAGTACTTGGGTCAGTGAGTCACTGTATAGTAATGACATTGATACCTTATATGATCTTAGTTTAGCTTCACCACCAGTACAGTTGAACAAAGGATTGATTCCTCCCCTAATTTTATTGTTGTAGTTGTTTTGTTTTGTTTAGAGGCCACTCTTCATTCCTTCCCGGTCCCGCTCCCCAACAGCCTGCCCCATTCCCAGCCTTGCCAGCTTACAGGTCACCCCCAGGGCCCCATAGGTGGTACAAGAGTCTTGCCGATGACCTCGTTGGCACAGTCCAGCAGAGCAGTGTCAGTGTCCTCGGCACCAGCCGTTTGGGCTTTGGTGACCACCATGTACTGTGGGTAGGGCAGGCTTTCAGGCTGCACTGCGCCTGGCTAGGTGACTGTAAGCACCAGCATCAGAGACTGCTTGGCACTATCGCACCTCTGTGATGGGCATTCATGTGCCAAGCACAGGCAGAGCTGCAGCCTGTCACAGAGTGCGTAGAACTCCTCCATACACTTGTCAAAGCACTATAGGGCTCTGACACTGCTCTTTTGTCCATTGTCAGTGTTCGTGTTCTGAATCAGGTTCTAGGCTGCAACCTTCAGCAGAGTCTGAAGACTCTTCTTCAGCTGCGCGATGAGCATCTTACAGCGCTGCACAGGGTGGAAGTCTGGTTGCTGTTGCTGCAAAAGCCCGCTCAGGGCAGGCCCCACCAGTTGTGTTGGTGGTTGCAGTTGCGGCTGCGGCTGGGTCCCCAGGCCACCACGCCAACCTGGGCCCCACCTACCAGCAGCCGAGGAAGCCACTGAAGCCTGCTGCTGGGATGCAGCCGTCTTCCTCACTTAGCGCGCCAGAAGTGCGTTCCATACCCTAATTTGATATCCACATGTTAGTCTTTAAATAACAACAACAACAACAACAGCATAACAGCTTTAGCGAGATATAATTCACACACCTTACAATTCACTCATTTCAAATATCCACGTCACTGTTTTTAAAAATTCCATAAGGTTGTTGTTCAGTCATCAACCACAATCTAATTTAAATTGTAAGGTTCCTTATATACGTGTATTCTGGATACAAATCCCTTATCAGATATAAGATATGCTGATATTTTCTCCCATTCTCCGAATTGTCTTTTTTACTTTATTGGTGGTGTTCTTTGGAGACAAAAGTTTTAAACTTGGATGTAGTCCAGTTTATCTATTTTTTCCTTTTGCCTCTTGAGCTTTTGGTGCCTAAGAAACCATCCTCAAAGTCACAACCTTTTTTCTTGACTCAGTTTTCTTCGTGCTAAATTGAGTTCAACTGGCTTCAGAAGCCAGGAGTTGTATAATGGTGAGGAGGAAATACGGTGTTTGATATAACAGACACTACTTTGTCAAACGTATTAATGAATCTTAAGAGAGTGAAATGCCTGTTTTATGTACTTTCTCTTACATAATATGTGTTAAATTGTAGAATTACTACCTCTGAATCTTTTTCTGATGCCTTCCCTTTCTTCTGGGTAGAACTGACCGCTCCTTCTTTTGTTTCTTTTCCCCCATTCTCTTTCCCCATCACTCTGGACATAGATTCTGTTGTCTTTCCAGAAAGGCAGAAAAGATGCCTTACTCCTTAATCCCCAGTGCTTGGCATATACAAAAGACACTTAATAGACAATAGGAACGTTTCATCTTGCTTGATTAATAACACAATTGAATATCAAATCACCTTTAAAAGGAACAAGTAAGTGGACCATGTGACAAAATAAAGGAGCAGTTTATATTAAATAATATTGGGAGAACAAAAAAAACAGATTGTAAACAAACTCAAAACACCTGAATATCACATGTACATATTAAGAGTTAGGAAGGGGGGGCCGGCCCAGTGGCTCAGGCAGTTGGAGCTCCGTGCTCCTAACTCTGAAGGCTGCCAGTTCGATTCCCACATGGGCCAGTGGGCTCTCAACCACAAGGTTGCCAGTTCAATTCCTCGAGTCCCGCAAGGGATGGTGGGCAGCGCCCCCTGCAACTAAGATTGAACACGGCACCTTGAGCTGAGCTGCATCCCTGATGGCTCAGTTGGCTGGAGTCCATCCTCTCAACCACAAGGTTGCCAGTTCGACTCCTGCAAGGGATGGTGGGCTGTGCCCCCTGCAACTAGAAATGGCAAATGGACCTGGAGCTGAGCTGCGCCCTCCACAATGAAGACTGAAAGGACAACTTGAAGCTGAACGGCACCCTCCACAACTAAGATTGAAAGGACAGCAACTTCACTTGGAAAAAAGTCCTGGAAGTACACACTGTTTCCCAATAAAGTCCTGTTCCCCTTCCCCAATAAAATCTTAAAAAAAGAAAAAAAAAGTTAGGAAGGGAATATGAAATAATGTAACTAGAATTTCCAACAATTTTTTTGCCCAACCTTAGGGGAATGGTTTTAAAATGTTGGTTCTTCAATGAAATGGAACCAATAAACTGATACTTATTAAGATTTGTAAAAACATGAGAAAGGGCTCATGATGTATTTTTTTTTTGGGGGGGGATGGGGGAAGGGGAACAGGACTTTATTGGGGAACAGTGTGTACTTCCAGGACTGTTTTCCAAGTCAAGTTGTTGTCCTTTCAATCTTAGTTGTGGAGGATGCCGTTCAGCTTCAAGTTGTTGTCCTTTCAGTCTTAGTTGTGGAGGGCGCAGCTCAGCTCCAGGTCCAGTTGCCGTTTCTAGTTGCAGGGGGCGCAGCCCACTATCCCTTGCAGGAGCTGAACCGGCAACCTTGTGGTTGAGAGCCCACTGGCCCATGTGGGAATGGAACCGGCAACCTTCGTAGTTAGGAGCACGGAGCTCTAACCCCCTGAGCCACTGGGCTGGCCCCTCATGATGTATTTTTGACATGAAAAGAGTGTGTATGTATTATGATATTAAGTTGAAAATAATTTTTAAGTTCTTATTTTTTCATAAAGTTGCTTAAATTTATTTTGTAGCAAAGTTAGGGTGAAATAAATGTTTTAAAAACAGTTATTACCCCGCCACAAAAAACCCTTAGTTATTACACCTGAGAAATTGACAGTGAAGACATTTAGGCCTTTAAATGGATTAAAAGTAGATTGTAGAATTTTTCTTTGGTAATTTTTAACAGTAAAACAGATTCTCATTTGTTTGTGATTGTTACATTGATCTTGTATAAAGGGGAAGAAATAGGCCAGTACAGTAAGTCCTCATTTGATGTTTTCAGTAGTTCCTTGGAAACTGCAACTTCAAGCAGAATGACATAAGAAACCAATTTTACCAAAGGCTAATTGATATAAACAAGGTTTACGTTCCTATGGCATATTTCTAGTCACAAAAACATCACCAAACATCTAAATAAGGACTCAAAACACTTACATAATAATAAATATTGAAATAAATGTGAGCTACACATACATTTAAGAAAGATTAATACAAACAGGAGAATGATTTTCTAATCTGCTTATTCCATTTCAGTGTTACAGGAGGCTAGAGCCTGTCTGGGCAGCTCAGGGGAATGTGAGAAGCAAACCTGGACAGGACACCATCCCATTGCAGGGCTTACTCATACACACATCCACATTCACTCAGATTGGAGCAATTTAGACACGCCAGTTCATGTGCGCATTTTTGGGATGTAGGAAGAAACTAGAGTACCCAAGAAAACCCACGCAGACATGGGCAGAATGTGCAAAACTCTTAGATTAAATTATTTATCAGGTTTTTTTATTCTGTAGCTTTCTCTTTAAAATGCAGTTATGGACAGTTAAGAAAGATGTTGTCTTTATTTTAAAAAAACAGGGGTATTAAATCTTCACCATATTTAAGTCCCCTGTTTAAACTTAGAGAGTAATGAATAATTGTGAAGGTTATCTTTATAAGTAAGCATTTCTGAATGATGGTAAGTATTAGAGAATTTTATCTTCCTGCCTATGACTTTTATCTATATGGCAAGGAAGGTTCTTTCCTTCTTTCTTTTTTCCTTTCTTCCTCCCTCCCTCCCCCTCTCTCCTTCCCTTCTTTTCTAAGGATTCTAGTGATGGGTATTATATAGAAACATTTAGAAAAAAAATTAGACACAATGCTGGTCGTAATATGATTTATATGATCTGAATGACTGTGTTAAAGGAATATGTTTAACTTGAATATGAGACTAACTTATTGAAGGCTAATTAAATCATATACATAATAAAAAGATTGAAATCTTTATTTTTCTGTTATTAGAATCCATTAGGAAGACGTGAAATATACCCAGATCAATGTACTTCATCTGTCTGGTAGTGATACCTAAATAAGATAATGATATTAATATCTTGTTATTTCCCTTTGTGGTATTCTCACTGCACAAAAGTTTTAGATGGAGTTATGTATTGTTACGCATATTAATTTAAATGTAATTTTCCAGGTAATTAATGATCCAATCCATGGCCACATTGAACTCCATCCTCTCCTCATCCGAATCATCGACACACCTCAATTTCAGCGGCTTCGCTACATTAAACAGTTGGGAGGCACTTACTATGTTTTTCCAGGAGCTTCACACAATCGATTTGAGCACAGTCTAGGGTAAGATGGGAATTGAGGTAGGGAACTTACAGTTACTAAGTACCTTTTCTTGTCTCATCTTTTAGAGAATAAATAGTTTTACAAAATGGTAACAATATCCTTATTTTGTTGATGAAAAAAATTGAGGCTCTAATTTCCTTTGCTGTATTTTACTTATTTTATGTATTCTTATAGACCACTTCGGAGCCTTCCTGGAAAGAGAATGAAAATGTCTGTTGCCAGGTCATTTGGATGAAATATTTGTGTTTAAATATTATTTAAAAGCTAACAGGGTTGGTTACTGGTGTAATTAACTTTGTAAGCTTGATTATTTAATTTCCTGTAGTCCTTATTTAGTCGTGTTGTTCTTCAAATTGCCCTTGGAAACCAGGAAATGTGTAAATAAGAAAAGCATCCACAAGCTTAGAGAGGGTGGCAGGCACTTCTATTATACACGACTAAGATGAGACTTTGGTGTGTTTTTCCATTATAAAATGTAGAGCCAGGAGGACATGGGCAGGGAAGATCTGGACAGTTTTCTAGATCCTCATGAAGTACTCACAGTGTATTACTTTGTTTTTGTTTGTTTGTTTGTTTGTTTGTTTTGAAGCATTTTTAATTATCCAGAACACATGTATCCATTCAAATGTACATTCATTCATCAACAAATGTTCCCTGAAAACTTACTAGGCCCTACCAAACCAACAAGGTAGAAATTGTCTTTATCCTCATGGAGCCCAGAGTTTAGAGAAGAAAAAGATAACTATATTTATTTAGAAATTACTTTCAGGGAAGTGCTAAAAGTTCATTTAACATTTGTTAGGCATTTTATCTTCTATCTATGTTGTAAACAACACAAAGCCAGCAATCCAGCTTAGTTTTTTAAATTGTGGTAAAATACACAATATAACATTTATCATCTTAACCATTTTTAATTACATAGTTCAATAGCATTAAATATAGCCACTTTATTGTGCAACCAAGCTCCAGAACTTTTTCATCTTGCAAAACTGAAATGCTATACCCATCAAAATAACAATTCCCTATTCCCTGCCTCACCCCAGCCCCTGGTAACCACCATTCTACTTTCTGCTTCTATGAATTGGACTATTCTAGGTAACTCACATAAATGATATCATACAGTATTTGTCTTTTAGTGACTGGCTTATTTCACTTCATATTTTCCTCAAGGTTCACCCATTTTGGAACGTGTGTCAGAATTTCCTTTTTTTTTTTTTAAAGCTGAATAATATTCCATTGAATGTATCTATCACATTTTGTTTATCCCTTTATTTGTCCGTAGACACTGGGTAAATAGTGCTACTATTGTTACCGGGAAATGATGTTGAAAACCTCGGTTCTTCGTCTTCTTGAAGGAATGAATTCAATCAAGAGACAGAAATTTATGCAGCACGAACAGCAGAAGTTAATTAATAAAAGAGAGTACACTCCCAGACGTGGAGCGGGCTGACCCAAGAGAGGGAAGCAGCCCCGCCTTACACTGAATTAAGGCTCTTATTTCTATGGGTAGAATCGCCTCCCCATCTCCTGTCTCTTATCCCTCTTTCTTCCCCTGAGGTGCCTAGTCCTCTGGCATTTAGCAATGCATTTCTTTGATTAGGGACGTGAGTAAACATATGCCTTTGATTTAGGGGCATGTGTAACTACATCCCCTTGATTTGGGGGGGATGAGAAAACATCCCTTAGTGGTGTGTGAAAACCTGGAATCCTATTGGGCTAATAAGGTTTTGATGGTCCTGACAAACAGGATGGGTTCCCCCCTTCTCTGACTTAACATATCTCTTTGATTTAGAGGGATCTGTAAGCCTAGAGTCCTGCTGGGCTGCTGCCGGGTCTTGACCCAAGTAGCTGCAGCTAGGGGCTTTCTAACTGGAGCTAAATTTCTCCTTCTGCTCATTTCTATCTATCTACCTACCCTATCACTATGAGCCTTAGTGTGCAAATATCTCTTCGAGAACCTGCTTTCAATTGTTTGCGGTATATTCCCAAAATTGGAATTGCTGGATAATATGATAATTTTGTTTTTAATACAATTTTCCAGTAACTGCACCATTATACATTCCCATTAATAGTGTATAAGGGCTCCAATTTCTCCACATCCTGGCCAACATTTATTAGTTATAATTTGGGGTTTTGTTTTGTTTTGTTTGGATACTAGCCATCCTAACGGGTGTGAGGTGGTACCATAGTGGTTTTGATTTTGCCTTTTCCTAATGATGAGTGGTGCTGAGCCAAGAGGCCCTGCGTTGGGGATTCTGTTTGTGTGTTCCTGCCTTGTTCCGAAAACAGACCATTCTGTTAAATTGCCCTAGATGTCTATTACAACCTTTGGGAAACATTGAAGTTCTTGAGGACCGGAAGTATCATTCATCTTGAAAACAAAAGTGACTCTTTTTTTTGCTCTGCAGCGTAGGTTATCTAGCAGGATGTCTAGTTCGTGCACTGAGTGAAAAACAACCAGAGCTGCTGATAAGTGAGCGAGATAGTCTCTGTGTTCAGATTGCTGGGCTGTGTCATGACCTCGGTAAGCTGTACAAAAAGCCAAAGCTCTTACGAAAAATCATGTTACCTCTCTTTGAAATTAAAAAATTCAACTAACCAAGAGAAATATGAAGGTTGTGTTTTAATTCTTTAGTTAACATTAACATAAATGTACCATTGCATCTTTCTAGAATAATTCATAAGACCAAGGTGTTGCTTTTTTTTTTTTTTTTTTTTGAGCCTTTCAGTGAATTTCCCGTGTTAAACATCGTTGCTGCAAGGTATGTGAAAGGACTTTCTGATAGTGAGGTTTTCTGACTGCTCTGTTTAGGATGATGTAAATTTGATTTTTCTCTTATCCTTCTTGTTCAATCAAATTGCTATTTATTTTTTCCTTCCATTACTTTGTCAGATCCATTCTTATACCTAAATTATATAATCTGCCCTAGCAGATTAACAATAGATTTAGAGAGCTCCTTTTCTTCCCTGACCCATATGAGTTCTTGGGCCACTGAAATCCAAGTAGAAGAATATCACCCTTTTCCTTTGACAAAGAAAGAGAAAAGAGACTGGACTCTCTTATCACAGGAACTTCCCCCCATCTGTGTAGTTCAGTCTACTTATAGAGGACTCTGAGAGTTTGTGTGCCCTCTGGGCAGGCAAGAGGAGGCTGCTGTGTTTCAAAAGCCTGTTACTTAAAGTGGTAGGGCACTCTTCAGCATGTCCCCTTGAAGATTTCAGTAGGACCAATACCACCCCGATGATAAATTTAACAGATTCTTGGTATTTTGAGAGGGAATTATTGGGAAACGTTTGCCAGTTCCTGGGAGTCTGAACACTACAGTAATGAGCCTGTACATACAGATTGCGCCTTTATGTACAGATTGAACCTTTATGTACAGATTGCGACATGCAAAAAGCCCCATGGCTCATTCAGATGGGCTCCTCTCCCGCCAAGTAAAATTTCTGCAGAAATTCTGATAAATTCTAAAGTTGTGCCTTAACAAAATTTCATATTATTAAATGTTGTAGAATGATTAAAATCACTTACAAATAAGATAAACTTCTGATTTCCAGTTTTGTTTTGTTTTTAAGATTTTTATTGGGAAAGAGGAACAGGACTTTATTGGCGAACAGTGTGTACTTCCAGGATTTTTTCCAAGTCAAGTTGTTGTTCTTTCAATCTTAGTTGTGGAGGGCACCGTTCAGCTCCAGGTCCAGTTGCCGTTGTTAGTTGCAGGGGGCACAGCCCACCATCCCTTGTGGCAGTCGAAGTGGCAACCTTGTGGTTGAGAGCCCACAGGCCCATGTAGGAATCGAACTGGCAGCCTTCGGTGTTAGGAGCCCAGAGCTCCAACTGCCTGAGCCACTGGGCAGGCCCCGACTCTTTTTTTTCCACTTTTTTTTTTTTTAAAGATTTTACGGGGGAAGGGGAATAGGACTTTATGGGGGAACAGTGTGTACTTCCAGGACTTTTTTTTTTTTCCCCGAGTCAAGTTGTTGTCCTTTCAATCTTAATTGTAGGGGGCGCAGCTCAGCTCCAGGTCCAGTTGCCAGTTGCTAGTTGCAGGGGGCGCAGCCCACCATCCCTTGCGGGAGTCGAACCGGCATCCTTGTGGTTGAGAGGACGCACTCCAACCAACTGAGCCATCTAGGAGCTCAGCGGCAGCTCAGCTCAAGGTGCCATGTTCAATTTTAGTTGCAGGGGGCGCTGCCCACCATCCCTTGCGGGACTCGAGGAATTGAACTGGCAACCTTGTGGTTAAGAGCCCACTGCCCATGTGGGAATTGAACCAGCAGCCTTCGGAGTTAGGAGCACAGAGCTCTAACTGCCTGAGCCACCGGGCCGGCCCTTTTTTCCACTTTTGATTGCTCACATCATCAGTAAAAACCTAAGAGATAGACACAACACATGTGTATTTATTATAAACATATTATGTACGTTATAAAATTTACTTAACAATAGATGCTTTTAAGGAATGAGAGTAATAAAGTTCTAATATTTTATTCTTGCATCCTAGTGGATTGTCTTAAAACTGCTGTTTTAATACAGATGTTCAACTTGAAATGCCAAAAGTTTTTATTAACATTCCTTTAAGTTACAGAAAGCTGTCCTTTCATCAGATTTATGGAAGCTCTTGTGACTCAGAGACCCCTCTGTAAGAGTTTCCTTTCCTATATGGTTCTGCTTCCTGTTCTCTTGTTTTACAAAATAGGATTTGTCCCTTTTTGTGATGTATTTATAGATTATTGAATTCTGTTGATAGTCAAGTTAAAACTGAAAACATCAAAAAGATCGACTCACTTTTTACCATTTTACAAACTTTTTTTTGGTTCTAAGGCTGCTTTTGTTTTTAAGGTCATGGGCCATTTTCTCATATGTTTGATGGAAGGTTTATTCCACTTGCTTGCAAAGATCTGAAATGGAAGGTATGTATTTATATATTCAATAGTCAATAAATGTTCCATTCAATAAAGTAAAGGCTATTTAAGCAGCCACTGCTGTGTTGTAGTATATATACTTCCCCATTATAGTTTTCAGGGTGCTTTCATATATTTTATATATAGACACATATATATGCCAAAAAAGTACATACACATTTTAAGAAAGGAAAAAAACTGTATTAAAATTGTAATACTCAATATATACCGGTAACAAAAGATGAATACAAGTCATGTGTATACATTTTTTGGCACCCCCAATATATATGTTTTCATTTGATTCTCACAGCCTGTAAGGAAGAA
Source organism: Rhinolophus ferrumequinum (assembly GCF_004115265.2). Classification (NCBI taxonomy): domain Eukaryota; kingdom Metazoa; phylum Chordata; class Mammalia; order Chiroptera; family Rhinolophidae; genus Rhinolophus; species Rhinolophus ferrumequinum. The sequence goes on from NC_046306.1 coordinate 18,879,993, forward strand.
ATCATTATCTCCATTTTTACAAATGTAAAAGAACTTGAAATTCAGAGGTGTACTGATGCACCAAAAATTACAAAGCTGTTAAATGGTAGAGCCAGCACTAAAAAACCAGGTTTTAAAAGTGTTAATTTAATGCTCTTTCTACTCTATCATAGTACTGTAAAATAAATGTTTTCAAAAAGGCCAACTCCAGTTTTGATTCATTTTGTATGACCATGAATGAAGTAACTGATAGCTGCCAAGTTTCATCATATATATTAAATGAACCATTTTATAATTAGGGATTTGCAGGTAGCTGATCCATATTTTTGGAATTAGTTTTTGAGAAGTAAAGTTAGTTTTGAGAAATAAAGTTGGATTGGCTCCCATTTTTGGTCACACTGTATTTCTGGATCCTGGAGTAGAAAAGGATATTAATATGTATTGAATGTGTCTTACATGTCAACCACTATTTTCTCCCTTTTTTCCCCCCCTTGCTTCCCTTCCACCTCCCTTTCCACCCCCAAGCCGTTGTTTCTCAGTCTAGTGTAGGACACAGCTCCCTGGCCCCTGCTGGTATTATGAGCCTTGCGCTCCCTCCTGGCTGAGGCAGTCGGTCGCCAGTCGTTGGTCCGTCACTCACGGCAGCACTCGCTGGCTGCTGACCCCTCACGATGGCTGCCCGCCACTCACACTGGCTACCATCTGCTCATAGCAGCATACGGTTGCCCACGGCAGCCAACGGCAGATCACAATGGTTGCCGGCCACTAATGCTGGCTGCCGGCTGCCGGCCGCTTATGGCGGTACACAGTAGCACACAGCAGCTGGCGGCAGCACACAGCAGCTGGCGGCAGCACACAGCAGCCCAGGGCAGCTCACGCCAACCTCCGGCTGCTCCCGGCAGCCCAACTCCAGGGAGAGCTGTTGTTCACAATCTTAGCTGTAGAGGGCGCAGCTCACTGGCCCATGTGGGAATCAAACCAGCGACGTCCGAGTAAGGCGCACCGCACTCCAACCACCTGAGCCCCTGGGCTGGCTGCACCCTTTTTTTTAAAGATATAATTTACATACAATAAGTTGTACAGATCGTAAGTATATATAGTTCAGAGAGTTTTGACAAATGTGTGCATCCATGTAACCACTACCCAAGTCAGGATAAGAACGTTTCCAATTTTCCTGGAAAATTCTCGTGTACCCTTTTCAGTCAATTTCTACTCCTCCCCTTACCATCAACTTATGATTTTTATAAACATAGCTTGGTTTTGCCTGCTTTTAGACTTGATATAAGTAGAATCATAGAGTAGGTACTCTTAGTCTTGCTTTATTCGCTCAGTGATTTTGAAATGCATTCATGTTACATGCATCAGTGGTTGACCCCTTTTTGTTGCTGAGGTATTATTCCACTGTATGAATAAGTCATAATTTGTTTATCCTTTCTCCTTTTGATGGGATTTGGGTTGTTTTCATTTGGGGGCTATTAGGAATAAGTTTGCTATGCACATAATTGTACAAGCTTTTTGTGGAAAATGTTTTTGCGTCGCCTAAGTAAATATCTAGGATTAGAGTTGCTGGGTCATAAAGTAGATACATATTTAACTTTATAAGAAACTACCTGAGCTTTCCAGTGTGGTTGCACCATTTTACCCTCCACCAGCAATATATGCGAGTTCCTGTTGTTTCACAGCTGCACCAACATCTGTTTTTATAGATAAGCCTTTCTAATGAAAGTAAAATAGTATCTTGTGGTTCAGTTTGCGTTCTCTGATGTATGTTGAGTACCATTTCCTGTACTTTGTACTTGATCACTGATATATCTTCTTTTGTGAAGAGTTCTTTCAATGTTTTACGCATTTAAAAAATTCAATTGCTTGCCTTTTTATTATTATTATTTTTTAAAATTTTATTGGGGAATATTGGGGGCCAATGTGTTTCTCCAGGGCCCATCAGCTCCAAGTAGTTGTCCTTCAGTCTAGTTGTGGAGGGTGCAGCTCAGCTCCAACTCCAGTCGCCGTTTTCAGTCTTTAGTTGCAGGGGCCGCAGCCCACCATCCAGTGCGGGAATTCAACCAGCAACCTTGTTGAGAGCTCGCATTCTAACCAACTGAGCCATCCGGCCGCCCTGCCTTTTTATTATTGATTTGAGAAATTTTTTATAAGATGTATAGTGAATATATTTTCCTCAGTCTCTGACTTGCCAATTCATTTTTCTCATGGTGACTTTGACAAATTTTAAATTTTAATGAGTACTCTCTGATTCTTTAATCCAGTAAGAGGCTAATGTCTTTCCCATTTTGCTGCCTTGGGGCGTGCCCTCAGGCTAAAAGCCATAGAAGAACCTGAATATTGCCCAATGTCTTTCTTTTTCAAGTGTTGACTTCCCTGTAACATCTGCCTGCTTTTGACCACCAATACCTTGAGGGAGTTTTCCAAAGTTTATAGTTGTTTTCTCCAGCAGCATTGATCTAGATAGGATTTACTGCTAAGTTGCTTATAGTTTTAGTTGTTATTGTTCATGCTATCTTTGTGGAACTTAAATTTTTCTGTATATATAAATTTTTTATGAACCATTTGAAAGTAAGTTCTAGACATACCTCTGCATTCCTAAAATACCTCAGTGGGTATTTCCTAAAAGCAAGAACATTCTCTTATATAACCTCAGTACAATTATCAAAATCGGGATATTAATACTGATACAGTACTATTATCTAATCTGCAGACTTTCTTTCAAGTTTCACCAATTGTTCATATAGAAAAAGGGGAGGGGGCGGCCGGGTAGCTCAGTTGGTTAGAGCGTGAGCTCTGAACAACAGGGTTGCCGGTTCAATTCCCACATGGTGAGCTATGCCCCCTGCAACTAAAGATTGAAAAAAAAAAGGCAACTAGACTTGGAGCTGGGCTGCGCCCTCCACACCCAGATTGAAGGACAACTACTTGGATCTGATGGGCCCTGGAGAAAGACACTGTCCCCAAATACTCCCCAATAAAATTTATAAAAAAAGAGAGAGAGAGAGAGAGAGAGAGAGAGAAAGAAAAAGGGGAGAAAATTTTTTTTTCCTGATTTATACCTACATTGCGCTTTTCACCTTAGTCTCTGTTGATCTGGAACAATTCTTTAGACTTAAATCTTTCATGACCTTGTTATTTTTTGAAGAGTACGTAGAGGTGAGTTAGTTTGTGGAATGTCCCTGAATTTGAGTTTGTTTGTCTGATGTTTCCTCATAGTATGGACTATGCATAATGCCATGTTGTATCCTTTACTAAGTGTATCACATCAGAGGTACATAGAATCTTTTTAGCCATTACTGATGATATTACCTTTGATCACGTAATTAAGGCAATGTCTGCCAAATTTCTCTATTATAAACTTACTGTTTTTCCTCCTTATAATTAATGCATTGATGCACTTTTTAAAAAATAGTTGTAGTACCATTCAGTCTTTTGTTTTCATCTTAAGTCATTCTTTTGGTAATAACTGCAATAGCGGGATAGGGAAGATGTCTCCAGGGGGTCATTTCATTTTTACAATGGTTATGAATGAATGAGCAGAAACAGATGAGCAAAGTGAGCCAGTTTGAGGTTCCCACCCAGATCTTTACTTCAGAGCTCTAGACTTTTGTTTTTATTGGCAAGATTGCAGTTACTCGTTTTTACCACTAGGTGGAAGTGCTAACAGAATTTGTAACTTTAGCTTCAAGACTGATCAAACAATACAACTGATTTTATTGTGATCTCCATCCAAAAGGGATTCTATCTGTATGGCCTAGTAATATTCCACTGTACTGTACTTTAGTTCTGTGCTATAAATGATTATATCTCATTAAATATATTTATGAAATAACGATGAATATGGTTTGTAAAAAAATTAGACTAGTAAAATATAGACAAATTTGGCAGGTTTTTAGAAATATCTGCAAGACTGTAGTTGGAAAGCAGATAATTAACACGCTATAGAATCTTACCTCTGAATTACCTGAAATCGAGAATAATTTGGATAATCGGGGATACCTAATGGACTAGAGTCTATAACAGACCATATTGTACTGACTTTTCCTAGCATGAACAGGGCTCAGTTGATATGTTTGAGCACTTAGTTAATTCTAATGGACTCAGAGCTGTCATGGAACAGTATGGTCTCGTCCCTGAAGAAGATATTTGCTTTATCAAGGAACTAATTACAGGACCACCTGAATCACCAACCAAAGAATCGTTGGTAAGTTTGTGTACAACTTAATTTGAAGTGACTCATACTTTTCATGTGGTCTTTTCTTGATTCCTTCAAAGCTATTAGAAGAGGGACATTTGACTAGTTTAAAGGGACTAAATGATAAAATATGTTATGTATTTCTACTGAGGAATGAAAAAAATGAAAGGCTTATATATATTTTTTATCTCTTAACTGAGTTCTTTAGAAGTTGCCCCCCAAATTAAAATACATATATATTATAATGAATATGTATGTACTAATGAATATGTATGCAGTAATTAATATATATAAAGTAACTTTTTTTGGAATATCTAAAAGTATGTGTCTTGTTTATCCATTAAAATTAACACATTTGCAATATTTAGATATATGTAGACTTAGAAAAAAATTGAATTAGTTCAGAAGAAAATCTGTTTTGTTTCCTTTTTGATCTTTTTTTATTAAAAAAGTTAAAAAATAATTTCATGTATAAATTCAACCATTAACACATAAGGAACATTCTTACTAGTTAATAATTAGATCACATATTTTAAAAAACTTTTAAACCAAGGAAACATGAAAGCTTATTGGTTATGGAAAGTGTAGTAGAGTTAGGATCCTTTCAATGGCACAAAAACGTTTAGTATAATATTAACAGGATATATACCTTAGCATTTCTTTTTTCTACTAATTTACGAATTAAATAGAAGAAGGAAAGAGTAGAATCTTCTAACTTATCTATGCATTCTAACTTATAACAGATACATTCAAGTATCTGTTTATAATTTTCTGATTAATACAATTGCTTTGTTTTGCTTGTAAATGGATTTGGTTCCTATCCTAAAACTTTCCGTGGGTTGTCTTGTCTTCTAGTGGGCATACAAAGGGCGTCCTGTAGAGAAAAGCTTCCTTTATGAGATAGTGGCCAATAAAAGAAATGGTATTGATGTGGACAAATGGGATTATTTTGCCAGGTACGTACTGAACACTTCAGAAAATTTGGTTAAAATCCTTTGCAATTTTTATTTAAGCAAACAAAAATAAAATCCATGTGTAAATTTTGTATTGATATTTAACGTACAGTTTTCTTGTTGAAAAATTTTGTCTCTCTACTTTGGAATCTTTCTAGGGACTGCCATCATCTTGGAATCCAAAATAGTTTTGATCACAAGCGCTTTATTCAGTTTGCCCGAGTCTGTAAAGTAGATAATAGGCTGCACATTTGTACTAGAGACAAGGTAAGCTATGTCAGAGGAACAACAGTGAAGGTGTATTCCCTAGTTTGAAATCTAGAAATAACCATTCAGTAATTTAGAAAAATCAGTACCTGGTAAATTGTCAATCTCTTTACTTCATGCTTAACATTTGTAAGTTTCTTAATGCTCTTTTCACTTCTGGATTATTATATAATAATAAAATTATAATAGGTATTTATTGAGTGTTGTGCTAGGCACTGTTTTAATTGTTTTAGGTGGATTAAGTCAATCCTCACAGCCCTGTGAGATAGATATTATTATTATCCCACTTAAATTGAAGCACAGAGAGGACATACAATTAATGAATGGTAGAACTGGAATTTCAACTTAAAGTTTGGCTCGAGTCTCCTCCTTAACCACTATGTTAGTGTTTCATAATAGATAAAATATTAAAATCTTTAATTCCCTGCTAGATGAGAGTCAAGTAACTAAAGAGTGGTATAGTATTATACTATAGAGCCTTTCTTTTGAGAATGAAAAATATTAGAATAATAATGCCTAACTTCTAGAGTTATTGAGAAGATTAAAAAATATATTTAAGATGCCTAAAACAGAACCTGCCACAGAGTTAAAACACTCAATAGATTTTGGTGTACTGAGAATGAAAGTTGTAAACCAATGAATAGTTTTACTAATCTGCCTTGAGGTTTTCTAGTGGGCTCAGGGATTTTAATGAAGGTGCCTCTGGGCATTGCCTTCTTGTCTGCCACCATCCCTTTTCTTTGTCTTATATACTTGTCTACTAATATGCAAAACATAATCTGATCCTACATTAATATTTATTTCATGTTTTCCTGCAGGAGGTTGGGAATCTGTATGACATGTTTCATACACGCATCTGTTTGTACCGTAGAGCTTATCAACACAAAGTTGGCAACCTCATTGATATAATGTAAGAAATTCAATAGTTATTTCCCTATGAAAATGTCCATGATACTTCGCTAGAGTATCATATGTGGATCAAGTTGAGATTCCTAGATAAATTCAAGTGAATTTTAAGTGAATAAATCTAAAACGGTTATCATAAATAAATAAAACAAAACTAGCATAAGCTAAACTTAATTGAAGGAAGAAGAGGAGAATGGATAAAGGGGATAGATGAAGGGCAGAAGAGCTGGCTTATGCTAGACATGAACAGGCAATGCTGGAATGGCTTAGGACCTCTGCGTAAGCAGTCACTTACGTACCATATACTAGTCATCAAGGTGAGAGATAGGGCATGGATAATTCACATTTTGAAATTAATGACAAACATTCATTTTAAGAATTAAGATGAATGTCTGTCCTTACCCTGTCGATTATTTATCAAAATTGGTAGCAAATAGTAAAACTGACAGGAACTTCAGGAATTTCACCTCTTCTTTATGATCCAGTCAGAACCATTACAGGAACGTATAGCCAAGTCTCCAGTGACTCAAAGACCCCAAGAGGAGTTAACAGAAGTTGGGTGTGAGTCAAGTTAATAAAGTCATGTCTCTAAAATAGGTTTAAATTGTTTTATTATAAGCCTTTCGTGTTCATGTTTACATTTGTGTTGAGGAAATTGATCTTCTTTTTCTCTCTTTTCCCATCTTTTGTCATGAGCAGACTAGTTAGAATACATTCTCCTATTTGTATGGTTGTTACCTTGAAAGGAGATTTTGTTTGTTTTTAATTTGGAGAGTCCCCGAGACCTAGGTTCAAAGCCTGGTACTGCTTCTTCCTAACTTGGTAAAATAAAAATTTACTTAATTTCTGCATCTTTAAAATTGAGGTTGATTATACCTATCAGTCTTACTCTTGGGAAGATGAAACAAGATAATATATTGAAAGCCCTGCCCTGATGCCTGGAACACAGTAAATACGGTAGCTCACAAATCACCAAGCACTTACTTGTATGATCGGGAAGCAGTTGGTTTTAAAACACCACGTCTCAAGATTTTATTTCCCTAAAGCAGAAATATTTTCTTAGCTTGAAGCAAGGCCTAAAGCACATATTTAAATTTTGTCATATGCATAAATATTTTTAAAATTATTTTTAGGATTTCAGAGGCTTTCCTCAAAGCAAACCGCTACATAAAGATTCCTGGTTCTGAAGGCAACATGTGTAGCATTTCTACAGCAATTGATGACATGGAAGCCTTCACTAAGCTAACAGGTAAGGACTAAAAGGTAATATAGATGGTCCATCTCAGATAAAGTATAAGCTGTCCCTGGATTGCAGATAGGTTATTTTTCAAACATTCCAGTGGATTTAGCTTCTCAAGTGATTATATACTTTTGGATTTGAGTTTTATCTCTGCTTTGCACTAAAAAGATAATCTTGACAAAGTTGTTTAACCTCTTTGAACCTTAGTTTCCTCATCTATAAAATGGGAGTAATGATACCTAACATATAGTTGTGTTGTGATGCTTAAATGATGCATAGCACCTAGTATAGTACATGACACATAAGTATTTAATACTTACTATTATTTAACTTATAATACAACTAGACTAATACCAGACTAATACCAAAAAAACTGACTCGCCCTTTTGACATTATTTTTGTTTGCAAAACACATGATGCCAGGATCATTTCTTCACACTTCACCAGAAACAAAACCTGCAGTTTGGGATGGGAAGTGAGGTGAAGGCGTCACAGCTGGTTCTTTAATGTGTGAAAGTGTAGACCAAGAAATTGTCAGTAAAGCAAAAGTAGTAGACCAAAAAGTGTATGCCAGCCACAGCTCTTAGTTGCAGATCTTGAAACTGACTCTGTGTAGCTAAAAATAAAATGAGATAGCAATCACATAGCTGGTAGAATCAGGGGAAAGGCTGGAGGTTCTGAAAGTGAGCAAAAACAATGCAAGCTGAGCAGCCTAAGATACCAGAGCACTTTGCATCAGCTTCCTGTTTGGGGTGCTACTGCTGTTCCATCACTGCTACATTCTGTCTGCAGCACACTGCCAGAATGAGACCTAAGCCAGTTTCTCTCAAACTGTTTTTGAAGAGCCAACATTCTTCATTTCCAGCCCCTCACAGATTGATACTTCTCTAAAATATGACAAAAACAAATTACTCAGAAAATTAAATGGGGGGAAACATAAAATACAAGCCCCAATTTTTATTATTGAAGTTGATAGACTTACCATACACTTCAATAACTGTAATAAAAAAAAACATAATAGAGACAAAAAAATTTTAATTATAAAAACTATATATCATTCTTTAAAAATATAAATGTAGGCAAATTAATAGAGTCCCTCTTACACTTGTAACTTTTTTGTCGTTTTCTAATCATAACTAAGTGAAAATTAGAAGGAAATAGTGATTCCCCCATATTACATGTCTGTGCATTGAGAACACTGTACATCAATATTTAAGGTTTATAATGTGGCGAGTGAGTTTCTTCTTGCTCATTAATTAATCTAGGTTGGATTGATGACAGAGTTACTCACAGGGGACAATATATATCTAAATTGTTTCTATGTTTTGTTTTAATAACATCAGAGTTGATAAACTAGTCTCCCATTATTATGTTAACAGGAATTGAAGAAGAGATTGTAGACAAATTGAGCATGCAAGGGATGTTTATTTTTAACTTGGTTCATAATGAAGCAGGTGGTGCTGTGTTTTAAAAAGTAATCTTCAGTCTTTATCAGAAGCCATCGTCAGTTCTAACAGTTTATCCTGTAACATTATATTACATTTAGACTGTCTTTTTGCAGAAAGAAACAAATTCTGGATTTTACACACTTTGGGGTTAATTGACAAACCATACAATGTCATACATTTTCATGTGGTCTTACTGCGCATGACTATACATAGCTCTCGCTCACCATGGAGATTCTGTAACACCCAAATTGGCTTTTACCTTGTTCAATATGAGTCCACTGACCATGCACTTGGATGTTGTAGCAATGTCAAAAATCCCAAACAGGAGATTAGGTCATAGTTTTGTGCTTTATCGGCCAGAGTATAGGGGAATAAGCATGTGGCCTTTCCAGCTTTCATCCTTTGAGGTAGGGGTAATCCCATCCTTCCTGCTTATTATTCCCGGCCGTCATATAATCCTTATTGTCCTTAACTACGTGTCCTTCAATGAATAGGACCATGTGAGCCTTCATTACCTTTGCTGCTTTTCCAAAAGGCAACTCACTTTCTCTTTATTTTAAAATCTCCACTTTTTATTTTTTAATTTTTTAGCATATATTTACACATTTTATTGGAAGCACTGAAAACATATGGCAATGCTGAAAGAATTTTACAGTGAACATCCGTATACTCACAACCCAAATCTAGCATTTACTGAACTTGCTTTATCATTTATCTCTATCCATCTATTAATACATCTTAATTTTGATGCATTTTAAAGTAAATTGCAGATATCAGTACACCGTACCCTAACTCCTTCAGTATGCAGAAGTTCAATAATTATAGATTTTTCCTTTTGATGTAAAGAAATTTTATGTGCAGTTTGTATTGTAAGTGTATATTTGCTAGAGTTTTGACAAATGCAGGACACAGCACGTTAGCTTCTCCTTAGAAAGTTCCCTAATACCCCTTCCCAGTCAGTTCCTGCCCCCACCTCACCTCTGGAAGCAACCACTATTTGCCTTTTCTAGACTTTTCTATAAATGGAATTGTACAGTGTTTACTCTTGTGTAAAGCTTCTCACTCAGCGTTATGTATTTGAGATTCACCCAAATTGCATGCCTCAGCAGATCGTTCCTTTTTATTGCTGAGTTGTGGTCCATCATATGACTATGCCACAATTTATTTGTTCTCTCTGCTTCCTAAACTCGTATTTCTGATAAACGTTTCAGCTTATCTGGATGTAGCCATCTTAAGCACTGCAGATGTTATGACCACTGTCTAGATGACCATTTTCTTATCTTGGTTTTTATCCCTCAATATTCCTAAGCAATAGATGGGCCTTACCCCTAGAAGCCCCTAAACCCCAAATGCCTTAATCGAATTGGAATCATAGAATGTTAAATTTCAATTTAACTCCTCTATTTAAAACTCCTCTATTAAAAACTTAGGGCTCATCTATTTAAAACTCCTCAAGTGAGGAAACTAAGGCCAAATGAGGGGAAGTAACTTACCTAATAAATGGCAAAGTTAAACTCAAACCAAGTCTTCTCACTCCCAAGTTGAATCTTGTTTATGCTATTTTAGAGGGATATATTATCCATGAAATTTAATAGACAAGCAGTTTCCTTTATATAAGTCTTTTCTGAAAACATGTATGTGGAACAAATAGAACTCTCATACATGGCTGGCGGGAATGCAAATGGTATAGCCACTTGTAAAAAAATTGGACGTTTTCTTATAAACATACACTTTTCTTATGAACATACACTTATCCTATGATCCAGTAATCCCTCTTCTACCTACTTACCCCACAGAAAGGAAAATCTAAGTTTCCCCCCACCCCAAAGCTGTACCTGTTAAAATAAGATGAAAGGCATAAGAAAGATATCAGTGGAGTCCTATGGAGTTCAATGGAAAGAGGAGTCACATCTCTGGTTTGGAGGGATTGGGGAAGGTTTCACAGCTGGGTGCCTTTTGAGATGAATCTTGGATTAGATAGGTTTTCCAGAAGTGAGATTCTGTAATGGGGAAAGCATTTCGTTAATTCGGTTGGTAACAGAATAGATAAAGGCATGGATTGGAATAGTGTGGTCTTATGATAAAATTGCTGTATTTTAAACTGTATTGTAGTTTATAATATATATAATAATATATACAGAAGTAATAAAAACTGAAGATGGAAAGGTTGTTTGTAGAAAGCATCACTGAGAGGGTGAGGAATGTGTTAGCCATAGATTGAGAAGGGGACAATGTATACACGTCAGTGAGTTGAATGATATAAGGTTGCTAATATTTTATTTTGCCAAGAGAAGGCATTTTAATAAAACGCATTTTACACAATGCAAAAATGGATTCAGTCAAGGATTATCAATGAGTGTTAAACCATTGGTTGAAAACTTATTGGGATAATGTTACAGTCTCAGGATATCATCCTGCAGATTATTTAATTACAAAAGGAAAATCTATCTATGATAGAAAAAGCTGGGGATTAGTGCCCTAACCAACGGATAGATCATAACATACCCAATAGTGGTAACAAAGCTCGCGTATGTGACTCCTGATGTGATGCAGTGAGCCAGCACATCCCTAAGATACTGTTCTTGACGACAGTGTTTCACCTGAATCTAGTGGTGAAGAAACAGCTGGACAAGTTCAGTGTGGGACATTTCACAAAACGACTGCCTGAACTTTTCTAAAATGTCCACATCATGAAAAACAAGAAGTCTGGGGAATTAGTCTAGTTCTATCAAAGGAGACTGAAAAACATGATAACTGATGTCATCCATAATGCTTGATTGGTTTCTGTATTCAGCAATAAAAATCCATAAATTACATTATTGGAACAATTATGCAAATTTGAATATAGACTTTATGTTAGATATTTTTATATCAGTGTTAAAATATTTTGGCATGATTGTGGTTATGTAGGAGAATGTTCTTTTTCTTGGAAGATACATGCTGAAGTATTTAGGAGTGAAGGGTCTTTTTTTAAATTCATTTTTTAAAATACGCACATGCACAATTTTTTACTTTTATTTGTTTGTTTGTTTGTTTGTTTGTTTATTAAGTGTGTTTTTCCAGGACCCATCAGCTCCAAATCAAATAGTTGTTTCAATCTAGTTGTGAAGGGCGCAGCTCACAGTGGTCCATGCGGGGATCGAACCAGCAACCGGCTGCCCCTAAAAACTTTTTATTAAGGAAATGTGTATCACTTAGCTTCCGCAGTTATCAACACATAGCCGTTTTGCTTCATCCCTTCACTCCCATTAGACACTGGACCATTTTGAAGCAACTCTCAGACATATTTGTAATTCCTTAAATATCATTCTCTTTTAAAAACATAACATAACAACAATAAATTAATGCACCCCTGTGTACGCATAACTCAGTCTCAAATCAGCCTTGTTTTATCTCTGCCCTTTCCCACTCACTAGATTGCCTTGAAGCTAATCCAAGACATTGACTGGAACATTTTTACAAAGATTTTTTTTCACTTCAGTCTTTTAAAAAAGATTTTCACAGTGTTATAGTCATAGCGTACCTACATTTGTAAACTGCTTGAAATCACTTTAGAAGTACAGCAATGTATGAGTCTTTATAAATCTTGTTTTTTCATTTTAATGTAACTGAAATTTCATCAAATTGGCAGATAACATTTTCCTGGAGATCTTACACTCTACTGATCCCAAATTGGATGCAGCACGAGAGATTTTGAAAAAAATTGAATGCCGTAATCTGTACAAGTATGTGGGTGAGACTCAGCCAAGTAAAGGCTCAGAGATTAAAAGGGTAAGTTGATTGCTAAGCACCTTCTCATTAGTGAAAGGTCCTCTGTCCTCCAAGAGGAAATCCATTAACTTGTCACAGTACCACGACTCTGTTCTAGGCCTTTTACATTCATTCTCATTTACATCAATCCAGTGTTCATAGATCTGTCCTATAGATGGAGAAACTGAGGCTTGGGAAGAGATTAATTAGATAACTTACCTACAGAAGCCCAGGTAGTGAGCCAGGATTCAAAGCCAAGTCCAATTTACTCCACACCTTTACTGTCTCATCCTGGGAGTGAGAGGGACCCCCAAAGTAAGGTATCTGCATGCGCTTCATTGAAACTCTAAGGACCTGCTATTACTTAACTTCTTTCACAGTTTATCAGGTTCTCCCAGATGGTACATGCCAGTCTTTTAGTTTATAGATCTGTTTTCCTCTCTTGCTTGTTGAAGATTTTACCCTTCGCAGAAAGCCGGTAACACAAGCCATGCTGATAACCACACCCTGCCTTATGATACTTCCTTGGATTATACTTTACTTGCTCTTGTTTTACTAATAGGTTAACACCACATATTTTTAAATGTGAAAATCCTGTTAGGAAAAATCTCTCTATTGTGATTTGATTCAAGGATAGCATAGGCACATTTCTCATGTTTCCTGAATGATCCAAATTAGTAGATAATTAGACATAAAGTGTCCTTACATATGAGGTCTGACGATTAAGTTCGTGAGCTCATCCTAGAAAAAGTGCTACATACCTCAATGATGAATATCAGTATGGTCACCTTCAAAGTACTCCCCTTGGGAAGCTATGCACCGATGCCAGCGCCTAGTCCACACTTCAAAGAAATTTTGGAACTCTTTTTCTGGAATGGCCATCAGAGCTGTCGTCGTATTACCCTTGATGTCCTGAATGTCATCATAATGTCTTCCTTATAATATTTCCTTTATTTTCGGGTAAAGAAAGAAGTCATTGGGGGCCAGATCAGGTGAGCAGGGAGGGTGTTCCAATACAGTTATTTGTTTACTGGCTAAAAACTCCCTCACAGAAAGTGCCCTGTGAGCTGGTGCATTGTCGTGATGCAAGAGCCATGAATTGTTGGCGGAAAGTTCAGGCCATTTTCGTCTAACTTTTTCACGCAGCCTTTTCAGCACTTCCAGATCTTGGTTACCTGTTTGTCCAGTTGGTACAACTTCATAATGAATAATCCCTCTGATATCAAAAAAGGTTAGCAACATTGTTGCACCAACTTCACGAACTTAATTGTCAGACGTCGTATGTAGAAATCATTTTGTAATGCACTGTTTTTTGCTAGTTTAGTTAGGGATGGGGAAATTGTGAAGGAAAGAAGAAAAGTAGAGAACTCTGCTGTCTAATATGTCGCCGCCAGTCACATGGGGCTATTGAGCACATGGGGCTTGTCCAAGTTGAGATGTGCCATAGGGGGAAATACACACCAGACTCTGAAAACTCAGCACCAAAAAAAGAAAGTAAAACATTTCATTAATATTTTCATATTGGTTATACAATAAAATGATAACAATTGGATAAATTGGAATAAATAAATAAATATTTAAAATAGCAAAATGATGGCATAGGCAGAAGCTGTATATTTGTTAGGGATATATCTCTGCTCACTTTTCTTAAATTGCCCTTTTTTAGAGAAGGAACCTCTTCATGGCACCAAACACTGGTGAAGAACTGGGGTTCTAACATGAGGAGTCTTGTCTTTTCTAGGAAGACTATCAAAAACTTCCAGGAGAGATTGCTGAAGCCAAACCTGATGTGATGCAACTAGTTAAACTGAATGCTGAAGATTTCATAGTGGATGTAAGTAGTTTGCCCAATAATATACTAAGCAAAGATTTTTTTTTAAATACAAAGCCCCTCATCCCCGTTATAAAAGTAGTACGTGTTCGTTATAGAAAACTTGGAAAATGCAGAAAGATGGAAGGAAGAGAATCACTGTGAACTCACAGAACCAACCTTAATCCGTTTTTTAAATTTCTTTGACATGTTGTCAATATTTTTAATGTAGTTATGGCCAAGTGATTAGAACATTGTATATGTTGATTTTTGAGTGTTTTCTTGATCACAAAAGTGATACATGCCAATTACTTTTTAAAATTGCCTGTGTACAAAGATTAAGACTTGTTTTTTTTTTTAAAGATTTTATTGGGGAAGGGGAACAGGACTTTATTGGGGAACAGTGTGTACTTCCAGGATTTTTTCCAAGTCAAGTTGTTGTTCTTTCAATCTTAGTTGTGGAGGGCGCTGTTCAGCTCCAGGTCCAGTTGCTGTTGTTAGTTGCTGGGGCCACAGCCCCACCATCCCTTGCGGTAGTTGAACCGGCAACCTTGTGGTTGAAAGGACGCGCTGCAACCAACTGAGCCATCCGGGAGCTCAGTGGCAGCTCAGCTTAAGGTGCTGTGTTCAATCTTAGTTGCAGGGGGCGCTTCCCACCATCCCTTGCAGGAGTCAAGAAGTTGAACCAGCAAGTTTGTGGTTGAGAGCCCACTGGCCCATATGGGAATCAAACCTGCAGCCTTCGGCGTTAGGAGCACGGAGCTCCAACCGCCTGAGCCACTGGACTGCTCCGACTCTTGTTTTTTAAGGAGAGCACAGTTCCCAGTGGCCCATGAGGGGATCAAACTGGCAACCTTGATGTTAACAGCACCACACTCTAACCAACTGAGCTAACCGGTCACCCATCTTCTGTTTCTTATAGGAAATTCTTTTCAGAGTTCTACTCCTTTGAAATCTGGGGACTGTGTTCCTTATGTATTTTTTTCATAAGCCTATCATTTGTTATTTTCTTATTGACACATTTTTGAATGAAGAGCGATCTCTCAATAACTATCTTTGCCAAGGGGTAAATGAGAGGGCCCATCTCTATTCACTTGGCTGCATGTTATGGTGCCTCAGAGCTGCAGATCAGGTTGCAGTTTCCTGTTTCACTAGATGAGGTTCCACCAGAATAAAAGGATCTCACATCCTGACTTCCTGAGACTCTGAAAGATTTCACTTTCCAGAATGTTTTCCCTGGCTCTCAGGTGTCTGCCCTTGCCCTCACCTCAGTGTGTTACTGGGGCCACTATATCACCCTCAGCACAGTGCACTACTCCTAGTTAATTCCAGACCTCCCATCTGGCTTTTCTCTCAAAGTGTAGTCTCCCAAAGGAGTAGGGTCACAGGTACCTGAGGAGGCCACACATAGGAGAAGATGACACACACTTGGCCAGTAGACATGAAAAGAAGTTTAACCTCTTTAACCTAAAGGCAAATTACAATAAATAAGTAAATAAATGAATGAAAAATAGAGGCAAATTGATGCAGTAATGAAAGATTTCATTGACTACCGGACTTGTAAGATCAACAACAAAAAATTGTATAAGATTTTGTGATGACAAAGGTATGTGAAAATGAGAGTGTAAATTGATACCAGAGACTAAACTAGGGTCAATTTTAACTGACCCAACAATTTCGTTCTAGGGATCTGTCCTAAGGAGATCATCAATTTTACAAAACAGTGCAAATATATTTATTGTGGCTTTATTATAGTGTGAAATTAGAAAAAAAATGTATATGTCTCTCAAAGGAAATACAGTGGAAAAATGCAGATATTAAAAGTTGTTTTTTAACATGGAAGGATATTTGTAGTAAGTGAAAAAAGCAGTAGATACAGAATGATTTTATTTTTGTTTCTTTAAATATATACATATATGTATACAGTGAGCACATTGAAAAATTTCTGGATATATTAATAATAAAATATTAATATTGTTTCTACCTGGGTGGTGGAATTGCAGATAATTTTTTTTATAGTGAGTATGATACAAGAGTTATAATCAGAAAAGAAAAAAAAACTTTCTATTTTAAGATGAGTAAAGCCCTTCTATATTCTTAGAAAGCAAGTAAAATTGTTAATTAAATGTCTTATCATGTATTAGCATTTCAGTTTTAGTTTGGCAGTATAAGATACATATTTATGTGGTTCATTTTACCATATCTGGTTCTATTTAGGACTGTGTGTAGTAACTTTTATGATTATTTCATGAGCTATAAAACTTAATTTTATTACTTAGAATTAAAGATTCATAGTTGTTGGTCTGTAACTATTTTTTGGTCTTGAGTCCTTGGGTAAGAATGAGATCTTCAACTACTATAACATTGCCCTTCTGGAAAAGTAACTGTTTTATCAAATCTGCTTTACGGTGGAATTTCCAGTTGTACATTATAGAGACAATAGGGATTGCCCTTTATTCCCATTCTAAATACAAGGAAATAAGTAGTGAAGAGCTAGTGGCGCTTTTGAAAATTTGATTAGTGTACATGCCTTACTATGATGTGTGAAACTGTGAGAGCTGCATCGAGTCCCTCCCCACATGAAATAGCACCCAGAAAGAAGCCTATGGTAGAACTGGGATCAAGGGGGAAACTGAGCATGCTCCCTCCCGGGTGAAGGGCTGAGCATGCTCACTTTTGCACCACAGCTGAATCTCAGCTGTCCACCGTTCTCTTACAGGCTACTGATGGTATAGCCGCCAAACCTCATGTATTGGTTTTCTTCAGTCACCGCACACAGGATAAGTTCCTCTTATCATCTCTTCTTTTCTGGACTGTGATTGCCACATTATTTGTTTTCTCCTTATTTCATTTCCAGTCTCTCCGCGTTTCCCAAATCTATCCATGGTGCCCTTTGGAATTTTCACTCCTTAATTAACAAACTCCCCTGTAGCCTCAGCCTTTTGATCCTCTCTGCCTTTGTTGCAGTCTTGCTGTCCCCTGAGAACCTGCTTCCCCTGCAGCTGGTTCAGGAAAACACATTCTTCAGGGTCAGAAGATCTTCCTGTTCATCAGTCATCTTGGTCTCTAGGACCATTTCAAGACCCTATACAACATCTCTGTTCCTCCGAGACTGACAGCCTCAAACCGTCTACTGCCCTCTTGCTGAAGATGTCGGCATGGTTTAAAGTCTTCCTGTCTACTCCGATTCCTGCCATTCTCCTTATGACTTCACAGTCCACAAGGCTGGCCAACTCTGATCTCTTCCTCCCCATCCTCAGTGACCTCATCCTCTCTTCCTCAGCTAACACTCTCGGCAGATTATACTCTGAACTTTATCAACATTCGAAAAAACATTCCCTCTAAAAATCATTAATTTCAGCATCCCGTCTCTGTCTACAAACCCTATTCTTATTTGCTTGTTCCTAGCTCATCAGGACCTCCAGTATATTGTTTCCTCAATTTCTTCCAGCTTGTCAATGACTTTTATCTTTATTTCTCAATCTAACTGAGATGCTGTGAATGAATGAATTCAGTCCTTTGCTGCAGTTACCCTCAACTCCCTTGCCTCTCTTTGCATCTACCTAGCATAAGGCTGAATAACAGTTCCTGGTCACCAACCTTAGCTGGGCCCTCTGAACTTTCTGGCACGCTTAGTACAATTCTCCAGTCTCCATGACTATCTCAAACCATTTTCACTGCTCTCAGACATCCAACACTGCTCCCCACCCAGAGTAACTAACCCCACTGTGGCTCATCTTTCAGAGATAAAATATAGGTAGGAACTCTCTCAACCTACACCACCAAATAAGCAAGCTCGTTTCCATCTGCCGCTGTGTTCAGCCTTCCCTCTGATAACAGTGGGGAAACGTCTCTCTTATGGAAGGCTAAGGGTAATCCTATTTGTGTTCTAGACCAAGGCTGTCCAACAGAACTTTCCGATGACAGAAATGGTCTCTATCTGTACTGGCCATCTTGGTGGCCACGAACCACACATGGCTATTGAGTGCTTGAAATGTAGCTACTGCAACTGAAGAACTAAATGTTTTATTGTATTTAATGTTAATTATTTGAAATTAAAAAGCCATAGGTAGCTGGTGGCTGCCACATTGGGCCGCGTGGCCATAGAACCATTTGTCTCAGCACTTCTGTAGAAGCTTACGGTATCTATTCTCTCCTCCCTCTTTCTGACTTTCCCATCAGCAGTTAAATAGACTTTCATTTTAAGAAAGTCACAAGCACCACACTTCTCTTCACCCTCTCTTCTTTAGTTGTCTCTCCTTACCTTTCCAAGAAACCATATTCCTCTCTCTTGTGTCTTCATAACAGCCAAACTTCTAAGAGTTGTCTTGTCTCTTTCATTTCTTATTTACCTCTGTACCTTTTTTCTGTTACCATCACTGTACTAAAATTACTCTCACCAAGATCATCAATGACTTCAGTGTTACTAAATCCAGCATCCAGTTTCAGTCCTCTTTGCCTCAGAGCTGTTTCTTCTGCGTGGAATTTTTTTTCTTTCTTACCCAGGCCTGATTGATGCCTGCTCACTTAGTAGAATCATTTTCCCAGGAAAACATTTCCAGTCATTCCCCAGGAGCGCCACACTACTAGGTTTCCCGGTTACAAACTTTCATAGCACCATTTACTTTTCCTTGGTAGCTCTGATAATAAATGTGGTGAGATAATTATTTTTTTTTCAGAATTTTTATAAAAATGTATTTGAGCTCAAACTGATGACATATGCTGGGAAGCAAGACCTCAGATGCTTCCAATAATTATTTTTATAATTATTTGTTCAACCTCAGTCCAGGCCACATGGTCTGTGGGGCTGAGATTGTATCAGGTTTCCTTGTTGTGTCTCTAATGCTTTCCACAGCGCCTATCACAGAGTAGGCATTTGCTTTATACCCTCCTTATGTTGACAGCACAAATACCCTGCCCCTACCCCACCACAGATTTGAAAACCAAATCCCTATGGGTCATGTACCATTTTTATTCTACTATGAGCCCCCTTACCAGTTTTCTTCTTTACCTCCCGAGAGCTCTGCTCCATTTCTTGGGATGACCCTACAGCCCTGAATTCAATGCTCATTGTTGTTAAATATGTAAGTGATCATTTATATATTGCTTTTATTAAGGTTGTCAACATGGATTATGGAATGGAAGACAAGAACCCTATTGATAATGTTTACTTCTATTGTAAGAGTAATTTCAACCAACCAATCACGATTGCTAAAGAACAGGTAACAACTTACGTAAAAAAATATATATGTGTATACTGTAGTGGCATTTGGCAAATCTGAATAGTAAATTTACATTTTACATGCAGGCTAGGTCCTAAAGTCAATTAGTACAGTTAAAAAAAATAAACATATTTTAAAAATTAAAGTGCACCTGATTTTACGGAAAGTAGACCATCTTAAGAGCCAGTTTTTTTCTGTTTGCTGAACATAGATAAAAGCATTGTTTTTGGTTTCGAGGTGAAATATTTGTTGGGGAGGGAGTGTTGTATGGTGAAAGTCATGTAATTTAAATGTGCTTATTCACCTATCTTTTGTATGAGAGTCTGTAGTCTACATAATACACATAATATAAACTTTTGGTCTTTTATTAATTGACATAAAATTGTGGGACATTTTGCAATATGACAACTACCATGAATTCTTTTCTTTGGATTGTAACTGGGATAAAATAACAAAACAATGTGATGCTTTTAATATACTAAGAAGATAGCTTAGGAACAATTGATCTCTCTTTAAATGGGAATGCAAGGAGACAGTGAAATATTCTTCTTTATAAAGGTTTCACAGTTTTTGCCAGAGAAATTTAAAGAGCAGCAAATTCGAGTATACTGTAAGAAGACAGATGAAGAGAGTTTGTATGCAGCACAGCAATATTTCGTTAATTGGTGCGCTAAAAGAGCTTTCAACAAGCCACAGGTGGGTGTCTTATTATTCACATACTATGCACAATTTTTTTATGTTTAAGTAAAGACCAAAAGAGATCCTTACTTCCCTCTGAGAAGTTCTCATTTAAATTATAGTCATTTGGTTATGGTTTTGGGGGGAAAAAAGGTTTTCCACTTGAAGCTTTTTTAAAATGTCTGAATCCTTGTCAGCTGGTGATTTCTTCCTATACCAGTTGTGAATGGGTACTCTGTTTATCATTACTGTCCTAGTAATAAAAGCTTAAAATGGTGAGCATGTGAATAGTACTTTATAATATTCTCACCAATTGTTTCATCCAGTCCTTTCAAGTGACTGTGGGAGTGAGTCATAGCGCCTTTATCTTTCAGAGAGGGTTACCAACACTGAGTTAGTTAACTCGCTGAAGTTCACGTACAACTGATAATAAGTTTTCTAACTTATTATTATAAACTCAGCATTCCCAAACCTGTAAACTATTTTAGTTCTCTGGAATAAGAAAATGGAGAGGAAGAGGAGGCAAGCGAATGTTGTTAAAGTGATTCCTTGTCGATCTACACATAGTAGGTGCCTGGCACAGAGAAAGTGACCAACTGATCTTTGTTGACTGACTGAATGAACATAGTGGGCAGGCAGGTGGGAAACAGCATTCTACTTTCTAGTCTAGGGCTCCCTCTCACTTCCCCTGTGTGTCAGATGCTGAAGGAAACAGAAACGAAAGGGCAGACGGGAAAAAGTAGCTCAGGGCGTCAGTCCTTTATCAAGTACCAGACAGAATGATTCAGGTGCAGAGTGATTCTGTCAGGATTCGGAGTGGGGGGAGTGGACAGGAAAGCCTTCTGCAGGAGACAGGATTCCACTCGATCCAGAAGGCCGATTGTGTTTGGATGAGTAGCCGAGAGAAAGGTGGACATACTTGGCAATGGGGGCAACACAGATGCATGAAGCTGGGACAAGGTGAGCGTGTCTGGGGGAGCACGAGGAGACCTGCTGACAGGAGTAGAACATTCTTACTGTTGAGTGGTGCGAGGTTAAATGGGAAGAGTAGACTAGACTACGGAGAACCTCGGATAATCAGCAAAGAAAGATTTTTTTCCTATGTTCAGTGAGAAGGAATCATCGAGAGTATTCAAGACTCACCTTGCTGCTGTAATTATTATTGACTTCTGTGTTTGTCAACTGGAGTGAGACCCTCGGGAATGAGGAAGGATGTCTGATTTAAGTACTGTAACACCTAAGGAAACTAAATCACTGATTAAAGAAGAACACTATCGGCTGGCAGATGGATTGGAACTCAGAGAGGCTGGAAGCAGAGGCAAGAGGCTATTAAAGTTCATCCATGTGTACCTTAAATCTGGATAATTCACTCATTGAATGAGTACGTCTGCCAGGCGCTGTGTTAGGTATCAGGGATGGAATAGTACCTAAGACACATGTAATTCAAACGGGTCTCACTCTAGTTGGGGATAACAGACGCACAAATGAGTTACAGTGGCATGGTAAGTGCTTTGGGGTGGGAGCACAGAGTCTTGCAGGAGCAAAAAAGGATGAGGATTTAAGCCAGACTTGATTGGTGGGGAAAGACTTATTTAAAGAAGGATTTAGAAGCTGAGACCTGAAGGATGGATGAGGAGTCAGCTGGGGTGAGTGGGTAAGAGTGTGGCCGGAAGATGAGTGAGAACATGGTGTGTGTAGGGCAGGGTCTGGGGCACTATGCGTAGTCCTATTAGCCAACAGCCGTGGGAACCATTGAAATGTTTTAAGCAGGTGACATACTCCGGTTTGCATTTATAAAATTCACTAGAGTTGAAATGAGAATAGGTAGAAATAAAGAAGTTTGGAAGAAATAGAGATGGAGTTGAAGAGCAATAATGTTGACTTGAGATAGACGGTTCTTCTAAATATGAGCACCGTGGTCATTGAATGCCTGCTTTTAATAGCTCAATCAAGTCAGATCCAGTGTGGTTCAATGCAAGACATTAAACATGGGGGATGGGATACAAAATTTTGGGCAGAGCTAAATGAGCAAACAGAACAGTGAGACAACAGTCAGAAACTGCCCCCACTTCTAGGGTAGGAGATGGGGGTCCAGGTTCTGGGGTCACCTGCAAAAGCTAGAACCACAGAAGAGTCATGGCCACTGTTGTCTGTGCCAGAGGGACTGGGGAAGAAATACCCAGGCTTCTCTGCTTTTCTCTTTTCCAGTCTTCCACCTTGCCTCCCATTGGCCAAACCTAATTGGAAGCCAGTAGGTTGGGAGCTGGGAAATGTAGTTTACGAGCAGCTCCTGTTATACCGAGCAGAGCAGAGGAAGGGTGAAAGGTGGGTCTGAGAGCACAGTATGCCACCACAACCATCATATTCCCAGTGTAATAAAAACTCGCAGACGTACTATGCCCTCGTGTATCCTGAGAGTATCTAGCCACAAATTCAAGAACGGTTTAAGCAGTCAAGTCTTAAAGGGCCTTGCTTCCTACACTCTTTGCTTTCTTTTCTTTTCTTTTTTGAGAGACAACAGCCTTTATTTGAGATCTAAAAGAATAGCTATTTGGGAAACCCCGATTCAGGCAGAAATCCAAATGGTGTTCCTCACACTCTTTGCTCTCGAGTCATAGTGTCACTTCACTTTGAGGCCAACCCTCATTTGGGGTGGAGTCTATGCTGATGGGCCAATTATAGCTTTGGAGAGAAAAGTTCAAGTTCTGCAGGTACATACTGTCCTTCCCCCGACCCCCTTTTTCTTGCCATCTTGTAGACCACGGTCCTGTATTGCAGAGGGGACCAGGCAAGGGAGGCTCAGAGGTCCAAGGAAGTCCTTCTTTCTCCCAGACAAACAGGACAGAGTGTGTGTTCTGTGGAATTGTATGAAGGCAGAGGTCGCAGAACTGGGCAGCATGCTGCCCTGACCGTCTTTGAAAAGAATAGGTCTGGTGGCTTTTGCTCTGAAGGCTCTTACCTACTTAGGGCTGTGGTGTTTCTGATTTGAACCAAGCACAGAGCGTATGTATATATAATTTGATGTTTCCCAAGAATAAGTATTTCTAGAAGCAAGCAATAAGTAACACAAGATTATGTGTACCTGAGACTTTGACTGGAATTATGAAAACTGGCTTTTCTCTGTTCCTAATTTTTTGCTTCTTGACAGGATGGCGATGTCATAGCCCCACTTATAACAACACCCCAGAGAGATGTCCGGAATTGCCAGAAATCAGCCCGGAGTCCAGCTATCCCCCAGGAGACATCCAAAGCCCGACAACAGCTTTTTAGAGATGGTTTGATGTGAATGTCTGCAATCATTTGTTTACAAATGTCCCTCTCCCCCAACACAATTAATTAATTGAGAGAATTTAATCACAGACATCTACTAATTTAGTGACAACTAGTGCTTTTTATTTTATATTTCGAATGTGCACAAATGCTGAAGCTAAGCAGTTTTTATTCAAAGGAACATAAAGGCATTAGGCAAATCTTGCTATCCATGCTGTGAGAAGTATTACCTTGCCTATTTTTAATATTAACAAAGCCTTTCTCTTTTAGTACTCTATTTTCTTAGAAAAACAGTTATTTTATGTATCTGAACTTTTATGACACGTGATTGTTTTTTTAGAAAGAAAATTGGAAATAAGACGAGGGTGCACATTGGAATTTGAAATTGGGATTGTCATGAACAGCCGTGGTTAAAAACAAAATATAAAATCCTAGCCTCCTGAGGAGGTGCCCATCACTCCGAATTTGAAGACTACTCTCCTTAAATGATGTAAATGTTAGTGAAAGATCTTGTCCCCTCAGACTTTGGGAGTAAACAGTAGGAGATGAGAACCAGGAGTGGGCTCCAACTCTTTGGTGAGAGATCGGATTCATTTATTCAGAAGATCTGAGGACTCTAGCCTCCTCTGAAGGGGGGCATAAAACTACCTTTTAGGAGACTCCTACCCCCAGTGGCAGAGGGATCCCCCAAACCAGGCTTTCTCTAGGTTACTTGTGGCTCCAGCCCCGGACGGGTGCTTTCCTGAATGCTCACTGCCCAAGTCCCAAGGGTTTTACCACTGCTTAGCCCAGAGAAGGAGTCTCCCCTCCGACCTGCTCCCTGTGTCTCCCTCAGGAACTGAGCAGAGGCCAGCCCAGGAGCCATCGTCAGGGCCACTCAGAGCTGGGACGTGGTGCTGGCTCGGTGCGTTTTACGGTTTCAGAGCAAAGGTGGCCTGCCCGTGCCCACGCGTGATACCCTGGGAATTCCAGGTTCCCCTTTGTAAAGGGACGTTCTGCACCTCCAGCAGAGGAGTAGGCACCAGTGTGGTTGAGCAGTGCTCCTGTACCGAGGGGCCCCCTCCCCCACATCCCTAGTCTTGCAGAAATCACCAAGAGCAGAGTCTGGAGGTAGAGCCGAACCAGTGGTGGCCAGGGGGTCCTGAAGATGCAAGGCAGTGCAGAATGGGCACGTGGAGCCCCTAACCTCTTATGGGCGGGCACTCCCTGTCTCAGTTGGGAGTGGGGAGAAAGTGGGGCTCTGGGCAAGAGTGAGTGGAGGAAGGGGAGAACCCAGCCCCCAGACAGCAGATTATCCAGACATTTAGGATCGCTGCCACCTTGCACTGTGTCACCAGGTTTTTGTTTTGTTGACACAAATGAAAAGTATTTGGAGTGTCTGCCATTCTGTATTGTCACCACCCTCCTTCTCCATCCCTCAGTAGATAATCAAGAGCTGACCCTAATTCACGGGAAAATAGTTAAAACCCTTCTCTCACACTATGATGCCATGTAGACGGGCTGTGTTCACCTGCGGGTCCAGACAAGCTCAGGTAAAGGCATCCGTGGTACTGGCTCATATCTGTTTTGGCCAAGGTGCCTCTAAAACATTCAGTGGGAGAACTATAGGCCTCAGACTTCGTGTACCAGACATAAGGTCAAGAATGTAATGTTTTTCTGCTAAGATTGTTTTATTTCTGCAACTCCTCCCTGTAAATCACTGTGGTTTACTTTGGAATCTTGTAGTCCCAAAATTGTATCATTGTGCTATCTGAGAATCAACTTGAATCTATTTTGTTTGCATATAACGCAGCCGCACTTTATGCTCTTTCCAACTGTTTTCATTATGAGCACCATATGCAATTTAAAAGTTAGATTTATCTTAAGAAACAGCTTCACTGTTTGTCTTAAGATGGAGACTTTAACAGCTTAGCCTCTCGAATTACTGAATGTTACATATCACCTTGAGAATGTAAGTAGAACTGCAAGTTTAAATGACTAGTTACTTTATTTGGGTGAGGGAAACAGCTGCAATAAAGCTTCCTGAATGTATCTCCATCTTGAAACCAAAGGTGTCTTCCTTAATGACTCTCACCCCTGTGTGCCCAGGAAATGGGTCTAAGAACTATCTACTAGATAGTTCTTAGTACCTCAACTCTGTTGGGTCTATGAGAGAAGGGATGGTATTGGACAGGGTCTGTGTTATTTGGTTTTCCTCATTCAATATTGGCGAATAATAGCATAATAAAGAATCTTCCTTCTGGCAGAAGGTAGGCACTAGCATGGGATGGGGTATGGATTTTTCTTAGTTTTCTGAGCTCTTGTTGTACCAGAACATATATCCTCCCTCTCCTTTAACCTTCCTGAAGTTCCCATCTACAGAGTTTCAGCTTCTTTATTAAATATGCATATTGTTCATTAGCTGCGTTCATGTCTTCCTCATGAAATTAGAGATTGCAAGCACCCGGCACATTGGTGGCAGAAAGCCCTGAGTTTCTGGAAAAAGAATGATACTATTAGAGTCTTTATTAGTGTCACTGGTTCAGCCCAGATATCTGTGGTTTGACAATATTCTTTAAGTTAAAATAATTTCCAAAACACAGAGTAGAATCCCATTTTTGTAAGACATACATACCGTGTTTCCCTGAAAATAAGACCTTGCCGGACAATCAGCTCTAATACATCTTTTGGAGCAAAAATTAATATAAGACCTGGTCTTATATTATTGTAAATATATTTACTATATAAGACCTGATCTTATAGTAAAATAAGACCCGGTATTATATTATATTATATTATATTATATTATATTATATTATATTATATTATACCTGGTCTTATTTTACTATAATTAATTTACTATATTAATGTTTGCTCCAAAAGACGCATTAGAGCTGATTGTCTGGCTGGGTCTTATTTTCGGGGACACACGGTGCATATTCCCATGGAAAATCATCTGGAAGGATATACATGAAAATGTTAGTGTTTTTTTGGGGGGTGTTGAATTTTAGGCAATTTAAATTTTTTAATGTCTTATGTATTTTTCCTACAATAAACATGTATTAGTTGTATAATTCCTAAAAAGGTAGTTTTCATGAGGGACTTTGCACTGCTCCGATGAGATATAAATATCTTTCGCTCCCTTAGTCACCTCTCCAGGAGAGCAGTTCCTGTCCCCATGCCTATCCTGGGTTCCCAGGCCACCGCAGCCACAGTCAGTGCTAGGACACTTCGCCACCTGTGTTTCGGACAGAATGGTCAGCCCTGTGCAAGGGAGGCCCAGATGGCATCCATGAGCAGGTCGGAGCCCCTGTTGCCTCAGGAAGCTGCCCACCACGGGGGCATCAGCTCAGAGCCCAGGCCTCCAGCTCCATGATGCAGAACTGCTCCTGCCGGGCCAGCACCTCGTTGTTGAAGGTCGCACAGGGGTGGCTTCCCCCGCGATACAAGTCTCCATCCAACCACAGCCCAAACTGTCCACTAAAAAGAAGAGGAAAGGCTTGGCATGGCTCACTGCTGGGTGCTGAGACCTTTCAAATCCACACCATCGGCCCCTGGCCACACCATGACCGCAGCCCAGTTTTGCCTGCATTTCATCTTCCCTTAAACTGATTTATCCTGAATTGTTGGGAACTCCACACGTTGTCCCACACAGGATTTAGACTATTGATTTTTTACAGTTCAGCGATTTTAATAACTATATACAGTGGTGCAACCCTCACCACAATCCAGTTTTAGAACATTTGAACGTTTTTAAGATGGGAACGGTTAACCAAAGGAGTGGATCTCACAGGCGTGGACTCTGAGCCCAACAGGCTTCCCAGAGCTTCCATTCTAATTCCCTCCTCTGACAGCAAACCCAGGCTGAAGCTGGGAAGTGAGTTACTGCAAGTCTGTCATGGCTGGTGTGTTCTGGACCAGGCTGCCTCTCAGTGGAGGCTTTTCAGGCAGCTGGGAGAGCAGAGATCTTGCCTGGTACTAACCAGTGTTGTCATCTTTGCCCTCAGGATAAGATTGGTTCTGCCTGAATATGCAGGTCACAGCCCTGGTGAGACTAACCTTCCTCCCCACTGAGTTACGTTCCCTAGGATTCCAGGGCTGGTAAATGTGAGGCTAGTCCCTCGCTTGACTAGCCTCACCCAACCATGTGGAACGCTGTTCCCAAAGATACATACATTCAGACTAAACTGTCACCACCTGTAAACACTTTGGGGGAGAGTCCTTGCCATCCTTCCCCCTCAATGTTGACTTACAACGGGGCTGAGGGGGCTGGCTGGGGGACTGGGCAGCACCCTGGCGCTGTTGAAGGAAGACCTCTGAATGTTGACCACCAGCCTCCCCATTTTATCTGAGGCAACCTAGCCCAGCCTTTCTGGCCAGGAGAAGGAACCAGAACACAGACGACCCCGAGACTCAGGGAGGACTAAGCCACGCACCTGCCACTGCCCATCATCAGTGAATCCAAGTCTCCTTTCACAAAGAAAGAGTTGTTTCCTGTCCACTTAAAAACCTGAGGTGACAGGAAAAGGTTCCGGTTACTGGGCGAGTCCCGCCCTTGCAGTTTGACTCTGCACCACTGGGTGGCAGTGTTGTGGAGGGAACTGAACATGCAGGCCCGGACTAAGCCACAGGATGTACTGTGGGCTCCTGGCTCTTGAGATTTCTTTCCAGTCTCTCTGGCGTTCACCTCCTTTTCCCCTCCGCTCTGAATTCCCACAGCCCCAAAGCCCCTCTGTTCTAGGAATAGACCAAAATACTTTGAGGTTTCCTTCTTCCAAAACTGGAAAGAGAAGGGGAAAATCCAGGAGTTGGGTCCTGATTCTGCCCTTAACCAACTGTCTCCTCAGTCTCACACTGCCCATCCCCCGGTGCTGCCTCACTCAGTTTCTCAGCAAGTCTTTCAGGCCCCACCCCAAAGAGACCCCCTGACTGCCACCATTTTTGTCCCCTCCATCTCCACTCACTCTTGCCCACCCCACCCAAGCCACCTTCACTCCTCGCTGGATCACAGCTTCTACTGTCCCCTGCCCACAGCCCACCTCCACACTGCAATCTGAGTGGTCTATTCAGAATCGAATCAGATACTATCCTTCCTCTGCCTAAAGCCCTGAAAATAAAATCCAACTCCTTACTGTAGCCGAAGGCCCAGCCTGCTCTGACCCCTGATTTTCCTCTCTGACCTCTTCTCCCCCTTACTGACTGCACTTCAGCTACACTGGCCTTTCTGTCCCTGGGACAGCCAAAGCTATTCCTACTTTAACCTTCACATTGCTGATCCCTCTGCCCAGAATGCTCTTCCTGCTGATCCTCAAATGACCCACTTTTCATCTTTTAGCTCAAATGTCATCCCAAAGAAATTTCCTGGACCACGCTGTCTAAAGTAGCCCTTCCTCCCAGGTCCTGTTTTCTTTTCCTCACTGCAATGATCCTGTTCATGTGTCATGTACCACTGCCTGCACTCTAACACGCAAGCCCCGTGAGGGCTGTCTAGATTCCCGGCTGTGTTCCCAAGACACAGTATAGACGTTTGTTGAATGAAGAAATTATTCAAAAGTCAATTTATGTAACAGCTGTATATGATGTCAGAGGGGCAATAATTGGGGGAGGGCTTATCACTTTGTGAGGGGTGAAATGTCTATTACATTGTTTTGTACACCTGAAACTAATAATAATAACATTTTTTAAAAGGAAGACAAAAAATAGGATGCTAAAGAGCTTCCCAAAACTATACAAAACCTACTTGAAAGAAATTATAACACGTGACTGAAGGCCAAAAAGAAAGCTCTTACTAAATGAAGAGACGTAACTATTTCTGTATGGGGAGGCATTTTATGCCAAAATTACGAGGATCATGATTTTTATCTTCTTTGTACTTCACTCTCAAGTTTTTCCACATTGAGCACATTACTTTCCTATTTCCAATTATTTTGTAATTTTTAAATGAGAGCTTTAAAAATCTTAACAATGGCGTTTTTTAAAAAGTCAATTTAGCTAATAAAAAGATTTTTAAAGGGCCACAGAAGCCTAGCAGTATATTACTGCCAATAATTAGTTGCAAAAAAATGTGAACAACCAAAGGGTTTTTAGGGGGGGAAAAGGACTGATAAAAGATAAGCCGTGGGCTCAGAGAAGATGAGATAATATTAACAAGTGACCACGAGAAAACAGAACTGTTCAAGTCCTGCTCTACTTTCATCAAGGAAGATGACCTTGAAGGAGTAAGATAAACATTGCTACAGAGGAAATCAAGACCATGTTCACGGTGCTGCTTGGAATAGTGATGAAGGAACTGCTGGGAATTTATAAAGAACACGAAAGGTGCCAGAAGACCAAAGACGGGAAAAATTAACCAATTTTTGAAAAGGTGAGATTCCTTAACAGTAAGCTAAAAAGACAGACAGCAAGCCCCTGGGGGAAAAAAAATCATTGATTTCATTGAACATTTTTTTTCCCCAGCGTTTAGCACCAGGCGCTGTTTTAGGTACTGAGGAGAATGATAACATAACAGACACAAATTCCTGCCTCATGGGACTCTTAGAAAAGGCAGATAAATAAGTAAAATGGTGTGTTAGGTGGTGACAATTGCTAAGGAGAAAAAGAGAAGGGCAATAAGGGTTCCCAGGGGATGGAGTATTATACATTTACATCAGATAGGCAGAGAGGGCCTCACCAAGATGATGACATTACAGAAGAGAACCGAAGGAAGTGAGAACTGAGCCATGTGGAGATCCAGTGGCGGGTACTCTAGACAGAACATCATGTGCAAAGGCCCTGAGGTAGGAGCCTGCATGTTTAAGGACCAGCTCGGAGGTCAGTGTGACTAGAGCAGAGCGAGGGAAAGGAAGAGTAGCAAAAAACAACAGAGAGAGGCCAGAGACATAGGGACTTGTAGGTTAGTTACCTATTTAAGGAACCACTCCAGCTACTGTGATGACTGAAGGTGGAAGCATTAGGAGGCTAGAGCAAGAACGCAGGCAAGTAACAATAGTGGCTTGAACTAGGGTGATCACAAAGGACATGGTGAAAAGTGGTAGGTTCTGGATATAGATAGAAAGAGAAGGCAGGGCTGTCAGGATTTGTTGATAGCTCAGATGTAGGGTATGAAAGATGTTAAGAACGACTCCAAAATTTTGGGTCTCAGCAGCAGGAAAGATGGGGGCGCCCATTAACTTAATTGGGGAAGATGGCAGGAGGAGCAATTTTGTGGGGGCAAAGTCAGGAGCTCAGCTTTGGACACGTGAGGCTTGAAATGCCAGGTTTGAGATCCAAGTGGAGAGAGACACTGGGTAGTGGTTGGATATATGTGAGTTTGGAGTCCAGGGGAAGGCGCCATCCACGCATGGATGGCATGGAAAGCTCTGAGAATGGACGAGACCTTGAAGGCAAAGAGGGTGGTCTGAAAAGAGACGAGAACCCAAAACTGAGTTCTAGGACCCTCTGACATTAAAAGGTTGGGAAGATAAGGAGTAACCAGCAAAGGATTCTGCCAAGGAGTTGTCAGTGCAGTAAGAGGAAAATTCTAGAACTTTAGAATTCTAGTATGTGCACCTTGAAAGGCCAGTGGAGATGACTTGTATCCAGCATGGGGTTACTATGAACAACTGACCCTTCCCTTTTTCCTGATAAGATTACCAGGCTGGCTGATAGAGGCCATGCAATAAATACGGTGTGTTTTGCATTTAGTTAGACAGTCCATAGCTCTTTGTGACCTCGTCATGCATCCAGGCACTTGTGTTGCTAGATGTATCTTTAGGGGTCTAGGTCTGTGCATTAAAGAGGACATGTCAAATCGCAAACCAAAGCACTCAGAACTAGTTCTCTATTCATTGTGTATTTCCATTCCCTTCAATTTCCTTTCCCTTCTCCTCTCTCTGTTAAACAAGCTTGGCAAAATCCTAGGCATGAATGAACCATCCCCTCCACTCTGTCCCTGCCTGAACCTGAGAAGCTGAACATTGCTGGAGGAAAGCACACGCCAAATAACTGGCTTGCCTTTAAATTCATAGTCTCAAACCTCCAATCAACACTGCCTGGCTGTCTTCTGCTTTTCTAGTTTTCTCTCATAGGCTTCCCTTTCCACTCCTGTGATAACTATTTGATACCTTCTCTCCCCTCAACCTTCATACTCTCTCCTCCATCCTCACTCACAGCCAATGACCTTACCCCATACTTCATAAGAAAATGGAAACCATTGGATTTATCTGTCTTGGATATACCCCAACACCTGCAGATCTACCTGCACATGGCCCAGTTGTATCTTTCTAGCCTGTATCTGGTGAGCAACAAACCCTCTCAGAACCAGTCATTGGTGGCCAGGGACCTACTGAGCATTTTTTGGAATGAAGACAGGCAGGCCACGGGGGATGCTCTGCCTGCCACTGTCCTCCTGCATTCCCTCTGTGGAAAGGCGAAAGGACACCAGGCACCCCAGCACAGGGGATGGAGCTGGAGGCTACTGAGACCCTGGGATCTTTGTCCCGCCATAGACCCCACTCACTCCCGGAAGGTTGGGAACATCACCTTCAACTGTGGAGAGAAGGAGAAGAGGAATGTCTCGCCAGTACCATAGAAGCCTTTGCTGAGTCGAAGAGCCGAGGAGGAGAAGGCCCCAAACATCTGGAAAGCAGAAGAGCTTCCAGTTCACAGCTGGAAAGGAGTTGGAGGTCCTCTAGCAACCCTGCTTTCCAGGCTTGGTAATATAGACTTATCCTAGAGGGGCACCTTGGGAGCCTGAGGCAGAGCTTGAGGATGGAGAGACCCCTGTGGGCATCCTTTCCCTTACACTCCCTAGGCTGGGGCCCCAGCCCAGCTCACCTGCCCATCCTGGTCCCTCAGCACCAGTAACACCGGCCCGCTGTGGCCCTCCATCCGCCGGTACAGGCTGCGCAGACTGAAGCCATCCCTTGAGGTGCAGAAGGCGAGGCTCCAGGAATGTCCAGTGACTCTCGGGGGAAGGTGGAGGCTGAGCTGGGAACAGGACCGGAGGTGAGTGAAGAAGGCTCATCCCCCAGCCTCCTTGCACCATATCCTTGGGATCCCAGGAAGACGGAGGTTAAACAGCCACCACTCACACAGGCCTGGTGCTTTACAGGGTATAGAGTAATTTCCTATTTCCAGGGGACTTGCACACCTATTAGCAGTAGCCCTCAGAGAGGGGGATTATTAGTCCCATTTTATAGATGAAGAAACTGAGGCTCAGGGAGGTGAAGCAACTTGTCTAAAGCCCCCATGGGGATCAAGCGTCAGAGTTGGGATTTGAACCCAGGTCAGGTCTCTCTCAGGACTCTCTCCCCTTGGTCACTCTGGCCCCTAATGGCCAAAGAACAGATGAGATGCTGAATCCTTCTTTCTAATCCCGCCCGCTACTCCCACCCCAGCTTTGGCTTCACTTCCCAGTGTCTGGTTCTACTAAAGAATAAGCTTATTTCGGTCGGCCTGGTGGCTCAGGCGGTTAGAGCTCCATGCTCCTAACTCCGAAGGCTGCCGGTTGGATTCCCACATGGGCCACTGGGCTCTCAAGCACAAGGTTGCCAGTTCAACTCCTCGAGTCCCGCAAGGGATGGTGGGCTGTGCCCCCTGCAACTAGCAATGGCAACCGGACCTGGAGCTGAGCTGCGCCCTGCATAACTAAGACTGAAAGGACAACAACTTGACTTGGAATAAAGTCCTGAAAGTACACACTGTTCCCCAGTAAAGTCCTGTCCCTCTTCCCCAATAAAATAAAATAAAATTAAAATTAAAAAAAAGAAAAGAATAAGCTTATTTCATTTTATCCTTAACCTCCTGGCCCAGTGAAGAGGATGGCGGCAGTAATACCAGATCATTTTATAGAAAAGGAAAAGAAATCCCAGAGGAGAAATGATTTGTCCAAGGTGACACAGTGAGCAGGGGACAGAGCAGTAGTGACCTCAGGTGTCCTTGAACCTGGCTGGGGTAGGACAGGCAGGCGGGACCCTCAGGCTCAGGGTTGAAATCCTTGCTCCCTGGGCCGTGCCCAACCTGCCTAATCTCCGAGGCTCCCATAACCTGGCTGGCTTCTACCAGCTGGGGCTCCACGGGGTCTTCAGGAACTGGGGCTGCCTCCTCCTTTTCCTCTTCCTCTTCCTCACCCTCCTTCCCAGATAGATCATCCTCCGCCTGGCTGGGCTGTGACACAACACAAAGGCCTGCTGAGTCAGGGGACAGGAGACACCAGCTTCTACAACTCCCAGGTCTGAGCGTCTTGGCTGGCCCCTGCCCAGATCCCTGCAAATGCCAGCCCAGTCAGAGGAGGCTGGGAAGCGTCCACCGCAGATAAGGCTCGGCCCTGCCTCCAGCCGGCTCCCTCCCTGCCTGTGCCAGCCAAAGGTTGGAGATACACACACCCATCAGCTGTGGCTGTGGGCCCTGTGGTCTGTCCGCCTGTCTGTTCTGGATCCAGAGTGGGTGCCAGGGATCCAGGTCTCAGCTCGGGGGAAGGAGAGAAGGGCAGGTGACAGCCCAGCCCATGGGCGCTGCAATGTGTGCATTTGTACACGAAATAATGATGATGATAATAGCGACGAGAGTGGTTGACATTGATCAGCACACAATTGACCAGGCCTGTGTGAAGTGCTTGCTGTGCGTGGTCTCTCTGAATTTCCCCAAGAATCCTAAGAATGTGCTTCCTTATTATCTCTATTTTAAAAAAGGGAGAAAATGAGGCCTGGAGGCTTCCCTGTCAGTCAGTGAAACGATCCTGCAGTTGTAGGTGAAGCATGTGCGGGTTCGTGTAAAATGTTTGCTCATCTGTGTGCCTGCGTGTGTGGGCGGAAAACAGAGTCGCGTAGGCCAATCAGTGTGAGAAGGCGCTGAGGGTAACTTCATGTGTTTACCTGTCGACGTGTTTGTGAGTGTGAGTTTGGATTGTGCAAATATGTGTGTTCAGTAGGCGTGTATGTTGGTATATTCATGTATTCATTCTTTCATTCATTCATTCATTGAATTGAGCTTCCACTTTGTACCTGTGTGTGTGTGTGTGTGTGTGTGTGTGTGTGCGTGTGTGTGCGCACGCACGTGTGCCTACACACAATGCCTTCAGGGCTTTTCATAGGAATGAAAGACCTCCTGAAGGATGAGAGATGAACAGGACACTGCTTTCCTATTCCCCAGGTTTCGGCCTAAAGAGGGGGTCCTAGCTGTGTGGGGTTTCTGGACAGAGCTCCGTCTGGCAGCCGTTCCAGGGAAGAAGGGAAGGAGATGGCATTCTGTGCTCCTCGAGGGTCTCAGGACCATAGGGCTGGGAGGTAAGGCCCTGTGTTCCTGAATCCTTGTTCTGAACCCCAGGCCAGCTGGGGAGGGACTTGAAAGAAGAACAAATCACCTGCCTGCATCCACCCCCAGTCTAGGCCCCACCCTGCCAGAGAGCTCATCTCCCCCGCACCTTTCCTGACATAACCCCCAGCCCCAGCGGAACTCCTTACCAGCCGAGTGTAACGCCAGCGAAGACCTTTCATTCTTCTGTCCCAGCCGAGCAGCGGGCAGTGAGAGAGGCCTCAGTCCTGGCAGAGGAGAAAGCACCACTGGGTGAGGTTTACAGATGAGAGGAAAGGGCTGTGACACGCCTGGCTGACTCCGCACCCACCCATTTGCCCTTTGCTCCTCTCACTCCCAGCCCAAGGTGTCACTGACTGGGTAGGTCCGTGAGGTCGGCTGCACTCGGCATTCAAGACCTCACTTTCAGTTAGTAATAAATACAACTTAACCTTATGCAGTAAATTCTGGTTTGATTCCCTCCCACCTCCTTGCCCTTCTAGCAGACTGACCTTGGGAGTATGGCCCTTTGGGCAGATGCTTAAGCCCTAGGCTGGGGGTCTAGGGCTTCTGATTCCTTGTATGACCTTGGATAAGTCCTTGCACCCCTGGCCCTCAGTTTCCCCACATATAACATGTTGGGCCAGATCATTCCAGAAGTTCTCACAATACTGACAGCCTGAAATTCAGTTCCCTCCTAAAGCCAATGAGTGTATTATAGCTGAAGCTTGAAAGGAGCCAAGACTAGACCAAAAGAATAGATCTTTAAAAAACAAAACAAACAAACAAAAAAACAAGAACAACAGAAAGCAAAACCAAAAAACCCTTTGTTTTTCTAATTAAAAAAGTAATACATGCTTATTGTAGAAACTTTGAGGAATCTAGAAAAGAATAAAGAAAAATAAAAAAATATTTATAATTCCATCTCTCAGAGATAAACTCTCAACCCCTAAGGGTATTTTTCCAGTCTTTTATATTTATTTCATATGCATGTATATACACATATTTATAAATAGATCATACCATGTATAGTTTTACAAAGCACTTTTTCCACTTGACGAATGAGAATTTTCCAGTGATATTCATAGACTTTGAACACATGGTTCTTAATGGCTGCATATTATTTCATCATAAGATGTGCATCATTTATTCCTCAAATTTTGTTTGCTTCTAATTTTCTGTTGATTATATGCAAAGCTGTAATGTACTTCCTTGTTCATAAGTCTGATTATATCCTTTATAATAAATTTCAAAAGTTGAATGCTGGATCAAACGGCATACCCTTAGCTTTTGGCAAATGTTTCCAACAAGGTTTCCCAGTGATTAAGGCTGACCCATGTCCAGGTACCTTTAGGAAATCTCAAGGTACTATCTTTCTGATCATCAAGTTTTACACCCTCAAACTACAGATACGGAAATGGTCACTAAGAAAGGGGAAGGCACTTATCCCAGCCACATAACAGTATAACACAGGTTAAGAGCACAGGCTCTGGAATCAGGGAGTTCAAATCCTGGTTTTGCCACTTACTTGCTGTGTGACCTTGGGCAAGTTACTTAACATCCCTGTGCAGTCTCCTTATCTGTAACATGTTCACCTCATAGGGCTGTTGTAAGAGTAAATGAAGATAATCTCTGAACAACTAGGATGCTAAGCCAGGCCTCTATCCTTCTGTCCTCAATTCAGTGAGATGATGCATAGTGCGTGGTATCTGGTGAGTGTTGGATAAATGACAGTGCTTATTACTACCCCCTCTCCCCCATACACACTGCCTTTTGAGAGATCCAGGCCACTCAGTCTCCACCTGGGCACCTCAGAGACAGGTAGTCACCAGGTCACTCACAAGGGTGAGGAGCTCAGTGAGGAAGGGAAAGCTAGGAACGGTGGAAGGTACTCACCTTGCCGAGCCCTGGCTTCTGGCGACCTCCTCCAGCCTGTCCAGCCTGATGGTTTCCTTAGTGATCTCCCAGATCTCCCAGAGAGAGGGCCACTTCCAGAACTGACTCTGCCCACTTGGCAATCTGTATGCAGCAGCTTTAACTCTCCACCCTGGTCCCGGGTGGGCAGCTGGCATCTCTGTCCTGGCCCAGCTCTAGGACCTCCTCCCTGGCTTTTATACCCACCCAGAGGGCGGCCAGGCCCTGGCCCAGTGCCTGCTCTGGTTCCAGCTGGGAAGGCCTGGCAGCGATTATCATCTATCAGAAACTCAAATCCCACAAACGCACACAAACAAGACCTTGTCACCCTCTGGCCCTCAGCTCTGCCCCCACCAGCCCAAAGAGGTGGGCCTGACGCCTACCACTAAGGCCCTTCGTTTATGGGGCATGAATGCTACAGGAAAGCATTATGAGGTGGGCTTCTCCATCAGTCACCCTGTGCTGCAGGGGAACCCTGGGGCTGGGGGGGTGGGGGAGGAAACAGGGAGAAGTAGCCCTGCTCTGCGCTTGCTCATTCCCCTCTCTCAGATGGGGTGACGATTCTTTCCACATTGGCCTATCCTGACCTCAGGTGAGATCACGCACAGGAAGCCCGGTGTTTGGCACACAGTATGCACTCTCAGAGAAGTAGGGTTACTTCTCTGTCTCCAGATCATAGTGAGACTTCAATGAATGCTGCTGTTGAATCACAGAACTTCAAAGTTGGAAGGGGCCTCAGGCAGTCCCAGAGCAAGCGGCTTCCACCCAAGGCAGGATCCCCTGGGAAATAGCCCCACCAAATGCTGCCCCAGCCTGTGATGGCTGCCCCAGCCTGTGATCCCACTAGCTTACTCACTGCATCCTCACACAGCTGAGAGACCCCCTCCTGCTGGCCTTTGAGAAGAAGACTTGGGTCTCCAGATACTTTGCCATGGCCAGGCCTCCTGGGGCTGTGCTCCCTCCGGGAAGGGTGGGATGCCAAAAGGACTTGTATTATGGGGGAAACAGGAAAGTGAAGGGCCCTGTTGCCACCTCAAACATGGCTGTTGCAATATATGTTTAAACTGTAAACGGCTCAGGGGTCACACACCTGGTCACATACCTGGACTTGCGCTCCAAGTCCCTTTCCCCATCCTACTTTCCCCATGAGAAGCCAGTGAGATGTGCCTTGCTGTCCCATTCTGTCTTCATATCCAGGAAAACCCAGAGTGTGACCTGTCAGGAACACCAATTGCCATTTAATAGGCACCTGAAAACTTCCATGATGGGATTCGAGACGCCAGAGCACCGGACAGCCCAGCTCTGCCCTGCAGCTTCCCTTCTTTCTTCTTCACCAGACCACACACCATCCCTTTCAGGACTTCAGTAATCATTGCCAGGAAACAATTTAAATGTCCAATAAAAGGGGGAAAAGGTTAAGTGACCCATGGAACACCCACTCTGTGGATTATTTCTAAGTTTTAAAAGCGATGTTTGCAAAGGGTTTATAATGCATGGGGAAATGCTTCTGCTACTCCATTAAGTAAAAAAAAAAAGTGGGACATAAAATTGTATGTGCAGTATGGTTTCAGCAATGCAAAATAAACCTGAAAATGTTAAGAGAAAATTACTAAAATCCTTTTAGAATACACCCCGTGTTTGCTGGACTGACTGGTTTCAGTTTGAACCTCAAATAGGTGCATAAATGGCCTGACATACCCCTCTCTCATCCTGGGAAGTCTGGTTTCCATTCTCCTCAAATGAACTCTCACTCTGGTCTTTTAACTCTCAGCTGGTGACTTCAGAGGCCATCATCAGTCACTCCCTTACCTTCCTGACAACCCCACCTGCATCTCACCCATCTCCCTGCAGTACGATGGAAGAAGGGTCCCTATTCTTTTCAAAAACTCGTCCCCCATCCCGGGATCCTTCTGTCTCCCTTTCTGCTGCCCTCACTCGTCTCTCTACCTCATCCATCTCGCTTGCCCCTCCCTCTCAACGCAATAGCTCCCTCCACGACTGCTCCATTTTGCTTCTCCCTACGCTCCTTTTACCCACTTTCTAGAACTAGGATTCTTTTTTAAAATTAATTTTCATTTTTCAATTACAGTTGACATTCTATATCATATTAGTTTCAGGTGTACAGCATAGTGGTTAGACATGTATATAACTTACGAAGTGATCCCCCTGAAAAGTCTTGTATCTACCGAGCACCATACATAGTTATTACAATATAATTAACTATATTCCCTATACTGTGCTTTACATCCCTGTGATTTTTTATAGCTGCAATTTGTATTTCGTAATCTCTTCACCTTTTTCACCCAGCCCCCCAAGCCTCCTCCCATAAGGCAACCATCAGTTTGGTCTCTGTATCTGAGTCTGTTTCTGTTTTGTTTGTTCGTTCGTTTATTTTTTAGATTCCACATATAAGTGAAATCATATGGTATTTGTTTTTCTCTGTCTGACTATTTCACTTAGCATAATGCCCTCTAGGTCCATACATGTTGTTGCAAATGGTAAGATTTCATTATTTTTGTGGCCGTGTAATATTCCATTGTGTGTGTATATATATATATATATATATATATATGTATATATATATATATATATATACACCAATCTTCTTTATCCAATGTCTGTTGATGGACACTTAGGATGCTTCCGTATCTTGGCTATTGTAAATAATGCTGCAATGAACATAGGATGCATTTTCAAATTAATGTTTTGGATTTCTTTGGATAAATACCTAGAAGTGGGATTTCTGGGTCATAAAGTGGTTCTACTTCTAATTTTTTGAGGAACCTCCATATTGTTTTCCAGAATGGCTGCATCAATTTGCAATCCCAGCAGCAGTGCATGAAGACTCCCTTTTCTCCACATCCTCACCAACGTTTGTTGTTTGATGATTTATTGATAGCCATTCTGACAAGTGTGAGCTGATATCTCATTGTGGTTTTTATTTGCATTTCTCTGATGATTACTGACGTTGAGCATTTTGTCATATGTGTATTGGCCATCTGTATGTCCTCTTTGGAGAATTGTCTATTCAGGTCCTCTGCCCATTTTTTAATTAGTTTGGGGGTTTTTTGGTGTTAAGTTGTATGAGTTCTTTATATATTTTGG
This sequence comes from Rhinolophus ferrumequinum, assembly GCF_004115265.2. Lineage (NCBI taxonomy): Eukaryota > Metazoa > Chordata > Mammalia > Chiroptera > Rhinolophidae > Rhinolophus > Rhinolophus ferrumequinum. The sequence goes on from NC_046306.1 coordinate 18,919,983, forward strand.
ATGTTAACCCCTTATCAGATGTATCATTGGCGAATATCTTCTCTTATTCGGTAGGTTGTCTTTTTGTTTTGTTGATGGTTTTCTTTGCTGTGCAAAACCTTTTTAATTTGATGTAACCCCATTTGTTTATGTTTTCATTTGTTTTCCTTGCCCGAGGCAATATATCAAAAAACATTACAAAGAGCATTGTCAGAGTTTACTGCCCATGTTTTCTTCTAGGAGAAAGAACCACGTTTATGGTTTCAGGTCTTACATTTCAGTCTTTGATCCATTTTGAGTTTATTCTTGTGGGTGGTGTAAGAAAGTGGTCCAATTTCTTTCTTTTTCTTTTTTTTTTTTTTGCATGTATCTGTCCAGTTTTCTAAACACCATTTATTGAAGAGACTGTCTTTACCCTCATTGTATGTCCTTGCCTCCTTTGTCATAGATTAATTGACCATATAGGCATCGGTTTATTTCTGGGCTCTCTATTCGGTTCCATTGACCTATGCGTCTGTTTTTATGCCAGTACCATGCTGTTTTGATTATGAGAGCCTCGTAGTATAGTTTGATATTAGGTATTGTGATACCTCTAACTTTGTTCTTCTTTCTCAAGATTGCTTTGACTGTGTTCCATATAAATTTGGGGATTATTTGTAGACTATAAATTTTAGGATTATTTGTAGAACCAGGATTCTTAACTTCCTGGTTCTGGGTCAGCTTTTCTTCTCCCTACATGACCTCACCCAGTCCCATGCATTTAAATATTGTCTAAATGCTATGACTCCAGACCAACAGCTGCCCTGGGCTCCACACTCATACGTCAGTTGCCTATACAAGCTCTCCACTTGGATGTCTCCATAGACATGTCAAACTGAATGTTCAGAAAGAACTCTTCATTTCCCCCTCCAAACCTGATCTCTCTTACCCCCGACCACCTCCAAAACCTGTCTTACCTTGGTAAATGGCACCATCATTTATCCTGTAACTAAAGCCAGAAGCTGGGAGTTGAACTTGATTTCATTTCTCTGATCCCTCATGTTCAACCAACGGTGTCTGACTCTTTGAAGCTCCAGAACAGATCTCCAGACTACCGTCTTCTTTCCTTCTCCACTGCATGCACCCTCACCCAAACCACCATTCTCTCTCCCAGTCTGCTTCAATAGCCCTTAACCCATCTTCCAGCATCTCTTCTTCCCAGCTGCTGAATGACCTATTTAAAACATAAATTAGATGGTGTCATGCCCCTGCTTACAATCTCCAATGGCTCGTCACTACATCAAGCCCTCGCCCATGGCATGCCTTGGCTCCTGCTGTCCATTCCAGCTTTATCTTGTCCTTTTTCCATCACTTATCAAGTTCCAGTCACAGTGACCTTCTCACTTCCTTGGATTTCTATCAAGCTTGTTCCTTCTTCAGGGCCTTTGCCCTTAACTCTTCCCTCTGCCTGGAGTTCTCTTACTCTGTCTCTTCGAATAACTCAGTTTAAATGTCGCCTCCTCAGAGAGGTCTCTCTACCCTGTTTAAAGCAGGTTCCCCTACTAATTCCTCTAATTCTCCCTCGGCCAGTGGTTTCTTTCTTTCATGATTGATATAAGGGGGGTGGGGGGGAAGCTTTAGCTGAAAAAAATCACCTCCTCTTAGAAGGCTTTAGGATTTAGTCTCCATTCACTTTCTATCATGTGAGTCAATCTAGCAGCTTGAATGGGAGAAAACAAACATTTTCCACTGGGTAGTCAGCATCTTCATTTCTTACAGTCTGATATAATTCTTACAATCATTTATTGCTTCATGCCTTCTTGATTAGAGCTTTGTGTAGCACACACTGTGTGCTAGAGCTGGACACTGCCCAATAGTTCAGCACAACGGGCTCTGAAATTAGATGGCCGTGAGTTCCAATCAGTCCCAGCCCTGCCACTTCCAAACTGTATGACCTTGGGCAAGCATTCCAGTTGTCTATTGCTGCATAACAAACTCCCCCAAACTCAGTGGCTTAAAACAACAATATTTATTTTGCAGTTTGGGACAGCCTATTTCTGCTCCACTTGGCGTCAGCTGGGGCAGCTCCAAGGCTGGGGGTTGAATCATCTAAAGGTTCACTCCCTCACATATCTGGTGGTTAGTGGGGACCAGAGCTGGATTTGTTGACTGGAACACTGTGACATGGCCTCAGCTTCATGAGGCCTGGGCTTCCTTTCAACGTGGTGGCTGGGTTCCAAGGGTGAGTGAAGAGAGAGAGAGAGAGAGAGAGAGAGAGAGAGAGAGAGAGCCGGGTAAAGCCATGTTGTCTTTTGTGACCTAGCTTTGGAAGTCACAGTGTCATGTCTGCCATTCCCTATTGGTTGAGGCAGTCACGAAACTCTGCTCAGGTTCAAGGGGAAGGAACACAGACCTCATCAGGCAAGTGGAAGAGTGTCAATGCCATATGATAGAAAGAGTAATTGGGATGAGCTATATACTGCTGCATCTACTTTTGGAAAACACAATCAGCCACAAGACGTTTTAACCTTTCTGAGAGCCGCTACTGACGTGTTGGCACAGAGCCTGGCATAAATGAGTGCCCATGGGTCAGGAAGCCACAGGTGGTCTTCCTGCCTGCATGCAGCCAATTCTGGACTCCCAGCAAGACTCACTCCTTTTCCGGTTTCCCAGGTCTGAACTGAGCCCCAGTCCAGAGCCCCTACCTCGGCCCCACCCAACCCTAGGACCCCTCCCTACCAAGGCCATGCTGTTCCCCAGGTTCACCTGGGGCTGCAATATAGATTCATGGCTCTCCAAATCCAAAGACCATCAGTGTAAGAAGGTCCCTGAGCCACGAGTGTTGAGGCCCAGACGGGATATGTGGTAGAGACAGGACTCAGGCCACTTGGGGAGATCCAGGCCACTATAATTTCAGGACCGTCAGTGTGGCCCTGGGTGTGTGGGAGTGACTGAGCCAGCCTAGTCTAGCATGTCCCCTGCCTGGATTCACACCACCCAACATCTCCAAGCCCATATTCTGCATAAGGGGAGAAATTGAAGCACAGAGAGGGTAAACAATTTCCAAGGCTACACAGCATCTCTCTCTGCCAGACCAGGACAAGCCTACAAGAAACAGGAGCCTCAGAGCTAGAAGGCTCCTGTCATCTGTTACAGCAAACTAGACCAGGTGGGGACTCTGTGGCCCAGGAAGTGGGAGGGGCTGCCCTGGCCCCTGCCCCTGTGCTACTCCATGCCACCCTGTTTGTGATTAATCTCTCTTGGCCATCTCCCCCCTATACTGTGTGCTCTTGGAGGCCAGGAACACAACACGACAAGTCCACCACTGTGTCCATTAGTGTCCTACCTGGTGCCTGTGGACCAGATGAATGGACAGTCAGTGGAGGCAGGGGAAGTGGTGCCCTGCCAGGAGGGGGTGGATATGCTCCTGAAGAAGTGTTTGCCCTAAAACCTGATGAGTAGCCCTGCTCCTTACCTGGCTGAATGGGGGGCACCTGGAGGAAGGATCGGAGGTGGAGGGGGCACTCACACACCTGGACACACCTAGATGGGGATGAAGCCATGCCTCAGGTGAGAGGGGGTACCCCAGAAATGTATTCACTGCTGTGGGGGAGGTTGGGACAGAAACAAAGAAGTGGACCTGGTGCCAGCTGTGCGTCAAGGGCAGGAGGTGAAGGAACAGGATTAGGGGAGGAGGAAAAGGAGGAAGGAGAAAATGGGCAGGTGGAGGAAAAAGGAAAAATGGAAAAGAAGGGGAGGAAGGAATAGGGGGAGGAAGAAGAGGCTGCAAAAGGGTAAATACAGCCCTGCCCCGCACCCCCCGCCCCGTTGGCAATGGGGTGTCACCCTGAGGGTAAGTGCCCGCTGGAGGGGCAGCCAAAGGACTTAATCTGGCTCTGCCCAGCGATGGCTCAGCAACAGGGAGTAGCAGCGGGGAGCAGGGTAGGAGAAAGGGAGGGGAGGTGTGACAGACACATGGGAAAATCAACAGCCGTGGAGACAGCCCTGGAAGAAAAGAAGCGACCCCCTCCAGAGCCGGGACTCCGGAATCGTCCGCAGTTGCTGTTGGGAAAAAACATGTGGGGCTCAAGGCAGCCATCTCCGGCCCGTGCCAGCCCCCAGCAGGGACAGAACCTACTCCTAAATCATCGCTGGTCTGACACCTCATGACAGGTCGCCTCCATTTCAGCCGTGCGGAGCCTGAAACTGGGGTCAGGGAGGAGGGAGTATGTATGCCTGGGATCACAGTAGGTCGAGGTGTGCAGGGCCGGGCGTGCACCCAGGGCTTCACGGTGCCTCTCCCTGTGACAGGGAAGCCGAGGCAGAAGAGCCGAGCACGCCTTTGAAGGGTGAAGTTTGGGTTCCATTCCGGCTCTGCCATTGACCTTGGACTAATCGCGAGTCTTTCCAGGGCTTCATTTTACGCGTCTGTGCAATGGGATAATTGGTCTTGCTTTGCACTGTTAAGGGGGAGGAGTTCGCGCACGCTCGGCAGAGCGGCGAGGGGCGAAGTACCGGGTGTGTATATGGATGCTGGCTCCTGCGTTCTGAGGTCCGCCCGGCCTCTGCCTGGAAGTCCCCTCTCTCGCCGCTCGCGGGGCCCTTGCCGGGACACTCGGCGCAGGGGAACCCCCGCCGGGTGCGTTCCCCAGGCCGGCAGGGGAGGGGGCGGCGGCAGAGCGGCCGAGGAGGGAGCAGGGACCGCGGCAGCCCCGGCCTGCCTGACCCTCGAGGGGGTCGCTGTTGCCTCGCAGATCCCTCCCTTGCTCGCTGCCTGTGTCCCTCCCTGCCGCTCCCGCCGCGTCCGTCTTTTGTTCACGGAGCCGCGCGCCCCCGAGCCGAGGCGGCGGGGCGGGGAGCTGGCGGGGCTGCGCGGGGGGCGGGCCGCGCCGGGCGGAGCCGGGGCCCGGGCAGCAGCCGGACTGGGATCCCGAGGGAGCGATCGGCGTGTGGGCAGCCGGGGCCCGGGCGCGCTCCGGGGGCGCGGCGAGGCCGAGGGGGCGGGCGCCGGGCGGAGCCGGAGCCGGAGCCGGGGTGCCTGGAGGCGAGCGGGCCGCTCTCTCCGAGCTCAGAGCAGCGGAGAGACAGTGCGGCGGGGGTCGGGGCCGGAGCCCAGCCCCGGGGCTGAGGTGAGCCGAGAGGAGCCGCGGCCAGAGCGGCGGGAGCGGCGCTCGGACCGTCCTCAGGGGCGCGGAGGCCGGGCGGGCCCGGGCCATGCGCGCCGCTCGCTGAGGCCGAGGGAGGCCGAGATGGAGGCGCCGGCTGGGGAGCCTCTGGCCCGGGGCTGCGGCCCCCCGCCCGCGCCGGCCCCAGAGAGGAAAAAGAGCCACCGCGCGCCATCGCCGGCCCGGCCCAAGGACGTGGCCGGCTGGTCGCTGGCCAAGGGCCGCCGCGGCCCAGGCCAGGGCGCCGCAGCCGCCTGCAGCGCCGCGTCCTCCGGGCGGCCCGACAAGAAGGGGCGCACGGTGGTGCCCGGGGCGCGGGGCTCAGGGACGCGGGTGGCAGGGGTCCGTACCGGGGTGCGTGCCAAGGGCCGCCCGCGCCCGGGTACCGGGCCGCGACCTCCTCCACCGCCGCCCAGCCTCACCGACAGCAGCTCGGAGGTGTCGGACTGCGCGTCGGAAGAGGCGCGACTGCTGGGCCTGGAGCTGGCGCTGAGCAGCGACGCCGAGTCTGCGGCCGGGGGCCCGGCGGGGGCCCGCACCGGGCAGCCGCCCCAGCCCGCGCCGTCAGCACAGCAGGCTCCGCGGCCGCCTGCCTCCCCGGATGAGCCATCCGTAGCCGCGTCGTCAGTGGGAAGCAGCCGCCTGCCACTCAGTGCCTCGCTTGCCTTCTCCGACCTCACTGAGGAGATGCTGGACTGCGGGCCCAGCGGCTTCGTGAGAGAGCTGGAGGAGCTGCGCTCGGAAAACGACTATCTCAAGGTTGGGGCGCCGATGGGGGAGAGGGTGGCCACGGGAGGCCCCGGGTGTCACAGATCCACGGGACTAAGGCACCAGCCGGCCGCGCAACCCCACTGGTCGAGCTGGAAAAAGAGGCCTAAACCCCCTGGGACCAACCTGAGGTCGATCTAGGGCTCTCGCACCTCTTGTCTCCCATTTTATTTGGGGAACCCTCTCCTGAGGAGGAAGCTAGATGAGGGAGACAGGCCAAAGGGTCCTGATTTGGGAAGGGGGAGCGGTGAGAAAACTGCTTTGGAGGAGGGGCAGGGTGCATTTCTTGGGATGGTGGGGTGGGTAGTCCCCGTGAGGGGCTGGACCTCTGCCTTCAGCCACTCAGAACTGCCACCCCCAGTCCAGAGGCCAGGCCTTTGGTGGCTCTCCTTTCTAGGACAGGCACTGGTGTGCATGCTGCCAGGGAGACCTGTGGCCTGCCCGTGCCAAGGAGAGGCCGGAACACCATCCTGAGTCTTTTCTCTGGGCTTTCCTCAGGCGCAGGCCTGTCCCCGCCTGCCTTTCAGGGCGGGTCCTGTTTGAAAGCATGACATCTGGGAACATCCCTTTGGCTGGAGTCCGACTTCCGCCCAGTCTAACGGTCCCACAGCCTGGGAGGATGATGTCGTGGGAGAACCAGTACAGAGTCAGCTTCCTAAATTCCAGGATATTGTCTTCTGCTCTCTCTGGGCCCGGCCTTGTAGACATAGCAGTTCCATTGGCCCCTCATGGCTGCCCCTTATGTCCCTGCCCATGTCCTCCCCCTGTGCCCAGTGAGTGGAGGGAAGCTGCCTATCTGAAAAGGGCATGGGGGGACCTGAGAGCTTCCCCAGGAGAGCAGGCCTTGCACCTACTGGGTGGACATGAGCACCAGGCTCTGTCTGTTCACCACCTGGCACTGTGGCAGCTTTAGGGACAGCCCGGCCCTCGGGTATCGATCTTGGCTGTGCAGACTGGAAGCTTCATGGGCTCTAATCTACTGCCACTGGTTGGGCATGGTTTTGGAAGAGGCTGAAATGTTACCTACTCTTGTCAGTTGATGGCCTGGTACAACACCCAGCGTGCCCCGCTTGCCTGGCAGGCAGTACATAGCTTTGCATTATGGTTCTTCTGGCCAAATGCATTTCTCTCTCACTAGAGTTTTGGGGTCTTGCTCAACTGTGTCTCCTCCTCCCCATTTCCCCGGGATCTGCTGTCCAGCCTATGTTCAGTACATACTTGTGGAATAGAAGGACAGGGCCTGTCTAAATCAGGATAATCCACCCCATTTAGTATTGACAAGAGGGTTCAATGAGCTCCTATAGTCTTTAGAAGCTAATGGTAAGGAGAGGACAAATAGAGGGTGGGTAGGAGGAGGGAGACAAGCTAGAAGGAGGCCTGGCCCTGCTCTCTTGGTACTCTGAGCTGCTTTTTGTACTCCCTGCCTGAGCTGCTCTAAACTCCAAACCTGAGGTCCTCCCTTCCACCTCGTGCCCGCACTGTTCACACTGGGTAGAGAAGATGGGCCATAGAGCTGTGCTTCAGGGTCTTTTCATGCACCCACCTCTATGGGCTCCTGTCCTCCCCAGGAAGTGACCAGGCAGAGCTGTGGAGTTCCCCTGAGCTACCAATGACTGTTAAGAAGGAATATAGTCCCAGAAGGCTGGGGGTTGAGCCCAAGGTCTCCCCGGGGCCAGGGTCTGGCTGGGGACCTACCACTGCCTGAGCCAGGGCTGAGCCTCAGTTTCTACCATTCATTCAGTGTTTCAGGCTTTGCGTGCAGGCCTCACTCCACTCTTGGATTCAGGGTCCGTAGCTTCCTGGCTGTGTGATCTTGGTCAAGTTATTTAATGTCTCTGGACCTCAGTTTCCTCATTGTACAAAGGCACATCACACATCTTCCAACCTTAAGGGTTAAATGAGATAAAGTGTGCAAACACCACTAGAGCATCTGGCATGTAGTGAGTCTCAGATGAGAGTAGCTGTCATCGCTGCTATTCTCAAGTGCTATGTGATATATTTCCATGGACGCTTTTCATGTTCTCTTGTGGATTCTGAGGAGGCAGAATAGATCCTCCACCCCATCTGAAGCAGCCTGGGCTCTTTCTCCTGGCTCCTCATTCATTCATTCACTCACTATTTATTTAACGCCTACTGTGTACCAGTCACTAGTGCAGGTCTGGGGGTGCAGCCGTAGACAGGAATGAGTGCTTTCGTGGAGCTTCGGGTCTAGTCGGGGAGACTGAGCTTAAATAATAGTCATACGGTAAATCACAATACAGATCATCATACAAGGGCGGAGAAGGACACATTGTGCCACGAGCGCATGGAAGTGGGGATGGGCGTGCTCAGAGGGGCCGAGGAGGAGAAGGAGGAGATGGAACCAGCTGAGTAAGAAGCTGGAGTGAAAACATTCCAGGCTACAGGAAGTTGGGAAAAGCTGGTTGATTTCAAAAAACAGCTCTGAGGCTGGAGAGAGGAAGGAGATTGGATGAGAGAAGTGAGCAGGGCCAGAATGTACAATTCTTGCTGTGTACACTTGGATTGATCCCTGAACTGCTCCAAGCTTCGTTTAACCCAGCTGCCAACCTCACAGAGGTGAGGTGAAAATCTACAGACCGTGGCTGTGGAGCGTCAGTGTAGGGGCTGTTACAGGAAGTGTTGGTTTGTTCCATCTACAGATAATAAACTATGGCCAGAGGGGAGAAGGACTTGCTCCAGGTCCCATAGCTGGTTCTCCAGGCAGCCAGAGCTTGGAGTAAGAGTCATTCCACTCTTGACGTGTTTCCTGCCCCTCTGGGCAACTTTGCTTCTAAGATGCAAGAACTGAGTTACCAGGAGAAGGACTCCAGGTCCCCAGTGTGTCAGGCCTCCTGCCGCCTGGGCTGAGTCCCACAGAGTGTGGTGGGGCTGTGCTCAGGCTCACCACCCCCCTGGTGAGGGACTCTGGGAATTGTCCACTGAAGAAGGCCTTTTGGGGACGGCAGATCTCCTGTGACATGAGGCCTTCTCTGGGGCCCACGTGGGGAAAGCGTAAGTGGGCAGCTGTTTCCCAATGAGCTGATAGAAAGAGCTGTTAACGAGAAGAGAGTGAGCTTACTGTCACTTGAGTTATTCAAAGAGAAGTTGGATGACCTCATAGGTTCGGATAAAGACACAGGGTTTGTGGAAAGCAGCTTGTAAACTGTATAGAATGTTGGTGGTTGTGATTAGGGTGAGATCCATGTGGTGGCTGCAATTGGGTTGCCTGACCTGGGGTCCCTTCCAGACAAGGAAGTCTGAAGGTTATTAACTTTTGAGGTTCTGGGATTCGAAGAGGCAGCTTTAGCTGTAGAGGAGACGCATTGACTATGTTTGACCCTTAAAGTCCTGGTCTTCCAGCTCCCCGTTGCTACTCACTGTCGCCCAGGTACCATGTGGTGAGGACATGCTGGAACCCACCCCTTGTGGATGGAAGAATCTGAGAGTTGGAGCCAAAAGACCTGGATTTGAGACCCGACTGCCATTTACTGTGTGGCCATGGGCAAGTCCCTTGGCCTCTCTGAGCTATGTTTTTTTCATCTATATAATGAAGATGATGGACATCTTCGTAGGATTGTTAGAATCAGGAAGGTATGAAGAGACAAGAAAACGTTTTGCAAGCAGTAAAATCCTGCATCTCTTGGGGAATTGTTAACATTTTTAGCCAGTGAGCAGACAGGATGTCTATATCTTCATTCTTTTTTTTTTTTAAAGTTTATTGGGGTGACAATGGTTAGTAAAGTTACACAGATTTCAGGTGTAATACATCATCTATATATCACATTGTGTGTTCACCACCCAGAGTCAGTTCTTTTTCCATATATCTTCATTCTTGGAGGAGCTCGGAGAAGCCAGGAAGGTGGGTCCCCTTAGCTGTAGGATGTTAATGAGTTGGGAGCTGTTCCAGGGAAGACAAAAAGATGTGATCCCATTCCATGCTGTATGGGTTCCATGAAGCTAGTCCTCCCCACCTCCTTGGAGGTTCTAGATGCAAGTGTTTGAGGTGCAGCCAATCTAGATGTTAGCCCAGAAGGGCCCAGAGGAAGCATCTAATCCACCCCCAGCTCCCATTGTACAGTTGGGTAAATGGAGGCTCCAGGTCACAGGCTTCTAAACCCGGTTGGTCTAACTCTGGGTCCTGTTCCTTCTATAGTGTGACTAGAGCAGTGAACTTTGGGTTGCTAGCAGTGTGTCTAGTCTGGGACACGGGTTGGTGACAGGAATCTTGTTGTGTGCCAGGCTCTAGGCTAAGACTGGCTGGTAACAATTGGAGAAGAACATATGCTGGGGCCAGGGGTCTGGAGCTTGCAGGTGGGGGTGGGAGACACATGCTCGCATGCATGTATGTGAGTATGTGCCTGCACCCATGCAGACCGACTGGGACCAGGGGTCTGAGGTCCTGGAGGAAGTGACTGGGGTTTAGATCCAGCCTTAAGATGAGATGACAAGTTAGGCTTGAGCCCAGAGGGCTGAAATGGTAGAGCTGGCCTGGGGACCTCTAAACCATGGATCCCTGGGCCTTTATGGCTCTTGTCTCACCAATGCTATCAACAATCGATCACTTCCAGTGGGACAGGCTCTGAGTTAAGTAAGCCCTTTACTTCTCATAGCAATCTCATAGTGTGAAGCGTGCTGATATCAGACCCATTGGACAGACGAGGAAACTGAGACGCTGTGTAATATGCCCAAGATTGCACAGCTGATATACTTGGGAGCCTCACTAGACAACCCTATGGACCTGCCTTTTCCCCGTCGCTCTTCCACTCTCTCCCATGCAGGAGGCACACTGAACTTCACAGAGCTGGGTTCTTGCCTGGCTTTGCCAGTTGCAAGCTGTGTGACACTGGGTGAGATACTCAGCCTTTCTGAGCCTCTGTTTCTTCTTCTGTAATACGGGTGCTAAGCATGCCTGTCCCTGGGCCATTGGGGACCCTTTTCAGTGTGATCATAGTGCACAGTAAATGTCGGAGCCTGTCCCAGTCATTGCCTCTCCCTTTCCTGCTTCTCTAGGCATTCATTCATTCATTCATTCATTCATTCGTCAGATGTCTTCTGAGTGCCTCCTGGGTTCCAGGCTTTGTGCCCCATGTGTGGCGCAGTAGCCAGCAAGTTGTGAAGCTCTTCTCAGCTCCTGGGAGCTGTAGGGGGAGGGCCCCAGTCTGTCTGTCACTGGGTGCTGGAGAGGGGTGGTCATCATGGCCAGCAAAGCTCCTGACTGGTGCCTGCCCTGAGTCCCAGCCCTCCCTATGACAGCTGAGAGTGTCCTGGAAGAAGCTGCTTGGAGGCCTGGGTCTTTAAGAAGCCTCGGCAGTTTGCCTGTCATGGGGAAAGGGGGGCCGCTCCAGTGAGATGGAAAATGAAATGGAAAATGTGAGGCTGCTGCTGTGCGGCCTGGGGGGACCACGGCTCCAGGGCCCCCCGCATTCCTCACAGAGGGGCTGGGCCTGTGTTGCTGGGCACAGTCTCACACACGTTGCACATATTCACAGCTTTGCCCAGAGATCCACAGCCACTCACACATGTCTCGCAGACACATCCAGAGACACGCTTACGTTGTATGCTTCCAGAAGCACGTCTCCGGGCATATTAAAGAGGAGACACACTTAGAGAAGCACACAAGCCCGGGCAGACACACAACCTCCTGTCTCCTCATACACATTACCAAATAGATGCAGCAGGGACCCACACTATCTAGGAGATCCCCGGCTCAGAAACACATCCTCACACACACACACCTTACACCCCCAGAAACACTTGGCCATGTCCCAGAGATGGACACAGCCTGGCACCCCCTCAGACAAATTAGAAGCACACATACATATGCACACACACACACAAACCCACACAGACTCATTACACACAGGCACTGGCATCCACGGGAATCCACACATCCGCCCCTGCCAGGCGGGCACAGACGCAAGCTCACTGCCCAGATACCCCCACGGGCTCTTCTACAAAGGAAGCAGCAGAGGCCCGGGGCTCGCAGACATACACCCCACAGACACTCGTAGAGACACGCAGCCATGTACACACAAGCAGGGCCATGAGCACAGAGCGCTCACACGTCAGGCCTGTAGCCTTTGCTGACGGGGGCCAGAAACCCACAAACGCGAGTGCCCAGACATGCACACACACTGGCTGTGACATTTCACCCACAGAAACACAGGAAATCCTGGTCCTGTCTCCCTGGAGTTAATGTGTACAAACTACTGTTTTCAGCTCCTGCAGAAGGCTTCCTTCCACAAGGCTGCTGGGAACAGTGAGGAGTATGGTGGAGGCTTGATTTCATAACCTCCTGGATCTGGGGGCCCTAGGAACCTGGCGGGGGCTAGGTGGTAGGTGGTTGGGGGGCTGGCAGTTCACCAAATCAGGAGAAGCTGTACCGAAGGCTCTCAGGCCCCTGATGGCCTGGGCCCAGTGGGCTGAGTGAGATGGAGCAATTGTCAGGCCTGCCCACAGGAGAAACCCTGCCCTGGGCCAACTCCCTTCTAATAGTCTCGGGATTTCTTGCCTGCCCTCATCTCCCTCCTCCTCCCCCTTTCCTTTGCTGGGGTCTGTGGAGAGCCATGCCACTCCCATCTCTAAAAGGTGCCCAGTTCTGCCTGGGAACTGATGAAGGGGGCCAGGATAGAGGAGTTGGAGATTGGGCACTCAGAGGAGGGGCCTGGAAGACTTCCTGGAAGAGGAGGCATTAGAGCTGAGGAGTTAGTCTTGAGTGGCTGCCTCTATGCCCAGCTGCTAGAATAGTGCCTGACAGAGGGACTCAATAAATACTTGTTGCATGATTGAAGGAAAGGCAGTGATGAGGATGTGCAGGTGGGCTGCAGGCTTAAAGCAGAAGAGCTAGAGGGAATGGTGGGTGGGGCAGTGGTAACGGAGGGGCTGGGAAGGGGAATTGGGCCTGCTCGGGAAGGGCGCTGAATGCTGAGCTAAGTGAACACCTTGCTAGGTGAACACCTTGCTAGGAAGGAGCCATATCGGCCTGTAGCAAAGCTAGGAGCTGCACCCTTTCCATGTGTCTAGCACTGCGCATAAGGCACAGGGGCCAAGGGTGGGAGGGAAGGAAGGCTGTGTGGTTTCACGGACAAATTCCACCTTTGGGGTCAGGTCTGGGGCCATACCTTGTTTTGTCATCTCCTCCCGGTGCGTGATCTCCACGTGCAAGTCCCGTTATCCAGCCTCAGTCTTCCTGACTGTAAAGTGGGAATTGAATCCCTTTTTTTGCAGGGCACTTGGGAGGATTCGCAATCAGGTATATGGCACATCCAGCACTGTCCTGGGCACAGAGGGAGGGAGGGAGCCCCACATCCTGTGTGGCCTCTGGGGCAGAGGGTGTTCTCCAGGGGAGGGGCTCAGCCAAGTTCCGGGCAAGGGCCGGACCAGCGGCCACGGTGATTACTAAAGTCATTCCACCAGTGCCCCATAGGCAGCACCTCACTTGTCATCACATTCTCTGCCTTCTGGTGCCAGAAGGAACTTGGACCTAGGGGAAGAGCCACGGGCAGGTGTTCTGGGCCAGGCTGACCCTGAAATTCTCTGGAGGCCTACAGGTCTGCGTTCCTAGCAGCTAGTGCTGGCCTTCGCGAGGCGTGGCAGGGAGTAAGAGGTGTGAGCAGCAGGCCAGCCTTTCCCTTCGCCAGTGTCCACGGTGGTTAAGGACATTGTGGTTTAGAGCCAAGCTGACCTGGGCTTGAATCCTAGCTCTCCCTTTTCCTCTATGAGCTTCCCCTTTATGAGCCTCAGTTTCCTCATCTGTAAAGTGGGGATGCTCACTGTACAGTGTTGCTGTGAGGATTAAATCAGAGAACGCATGTATGTAAGGATTAGCCAGGGCCCGCTCGTGGTAAGGACTCAACAGCTATCCGCCTTCATCACTCATCAGCAGGCTTGGATCTGATTGCCCGTGGGCCCAGGGTCCTTGATGGCAAGCTTGTGCCTGGCTCTGGGTATGGGTCTTGGCATGGAGCAGGGGCCTGAGACGTGTGCATGGAGCTGAATTGCATTATGGGTTCCCCAAACACATCTCTCCCTCATGTACCCCCTTTCCCTCCCACCCCAGTCTTTGAACAGTTAAGGCCAGTGCCGCAGACTATAATCTGGAATACTGCTTTGATGATGGACGGCCACCTTGGGGTCCCTCATTCTAAGGTCAAGGTGAATAATCTCCCCTTGCCTGGGCCACAGAGGGCACTCAGGCTCCGGTAGAAAACCAGCTTGGGGTCCCATAGTCAGGCTGGACCAGCTAAATATCTTTCCCCTGGTTTTGCAGTCAGGCTGGACCTGACTGAATATCTTTCCCCTGGTTTTGCCCCATATCCACCGGGGATATTCTGGGTCATGGCATCAGCCCCTCCCCTCCGCACCCCTCCTCGGCCCTGCCCGAGTGCTTGAGCAGCCTGTGTGGTCCTGCCTCCTTCAACTTCACCTCACCCCTGCTGCACCCAAGCTTTCACGTGCTCCACACATCCCAGGCTGCTGTTCCTGTGCTCTTCCCACCTGGGGGCCTTTGGGCTGTGGTTCCCTCCCCTCCCTTTGGTTTGCTCCTCCACCCTCATGCATTCCACTGCAGTCCAGGCTCCTGTGTGAGACACCTAGGAGCTTCGTGTAGACTCCTTTGAGGGCATTTACTTCAACTGTAATTAGATCATTAATTGGGTAATTACAGGTTTCATGCCGGGCCCCTCTCCCCAGCTGTTCTGTACTAGGGCAGGGACCTTACCAGGGTGGGACTTAGTTCCTTCCTTTTACACAGGTGTAAACTGATGCTCAGAGAGGTCGAAGGGCTTGCCAAAGGTCACACAGCCTGCAAGAGGCAAGCGGCTGGGCCCTCATGGTGCTCTTTCCAGATTGCCAGGCAGCGGGAATGGCAGGAGCAAAGGCTCAGTGGAGTGAAATGCTGGGCTGTGCTGGAGCCTCAGGCTGCGAGGCCCAGGGCTACTCCCTTGACCCTCCCCAAAGACCTCTGAGCGCTGTTCTCTCCCTGCTCAGAGATTTGGCTGCAGCCCAGGGGATGTTTTAAACACATCCAGATCCAAATGCTGCTTTCCTTCCTGTTCACACAGAAAGGACAGGAGGGACACCAGCAGGCGCCCCCGCTCTGAGCGTCCCTCAGAGACAGCAGGGGCTGCAGATGTCTCCCTGCTCTGTCTGCTGAAGCCTGGAATGGGGCAGTGACAATGGGGCCTGGCCTTTGTGGGGACCAGTCTCTGGGCATCTCCTTTCCCCCAACACGTGCATGCATGCACAGCTCCCTGCCAGAGGGACTGTCTGTGGTCTCGTGCACTGAGCTGTGCCAGAGTTGGGACGGCAGCAGGGAGGGGCTCTCCCCTGATTGGCTGTGGAGCCTTCATCTTCCTGAGCCTCTGTTTGCTTACCTGTAAAATGGGCATAAAATAATAGCATCCCCGCAAAAAGACTGTCGTTGAGCGCAAGGCGATGGACCTCCATTCAGAGCTCAGCCCGCTGTGTGGCACATGGTAAGCCCTTGTAAATACTAGCTAAAATTGTTGTCACTTTTTTCCCATTATAGAGATTTTTTTCCCATTATCAGAGCTCAAACTGGACTCAAATCCTGGCTGTGCCATTTAGCATGAGACCTTGGGCAGCATAGTTGACCGTTTTTACCTTGATTCTTTATCAGCCAGTTGGGGCTGGCTGGGATACAGTGAGATAATGAGCTGCCTGTCATGGGGCTGCCAGAGGGGAAGCGCTCAGGGAACACATGCGTATTATTATTTATTGGTTTTGGAGATGCAAGTCCAGGGCCCTTGTCTTCCCTCATAACCCTCTGGGTCACTAGGACCAGGAGCCTCTACCAGCTGGAGTCGGGGCATCGTGTTGCATAGCAATGCCTGGCTGGGCTTCCTGGCCCTCCTTCTCCAGGACCTTTGACCCTGACTCCCCCAAAACTAGAGCCCAGCTTCCACCCAAGGAGGCTAAGATGGCTTGAACTCTGGACTGGGAGACAGGAGCCCAGAGTCCCTTCCTGTTTAACTCTGGACCCTCTGTGGGACTATGGGATTCTCCTTGGTATCGTGTCTGTGAAGAGATGGAGGCTGTGGGTTTCCCTGGCCCTACTGCTATGCCCAGGGTCTTTGCTTTTGAGCTGGGAGAGCAGTGGAGCTTTGTAGAGCCTTCTGCTCTCCTTGGGGTCCAAATGCGATGATCTCATCTGGAGCCTTGACAGACCCTGGGGGATGGGCAGAAGGGACAGCAGATGGCTGCTCTGGCCTCTCGGGGGGCTGG
This sequence comes from Rhinolophus ferrumequinum, assembly GCF_004115265.2. Classification (NCBI taxonomy): domain Eukaryota; kingdom Metazoa; phylum Chordata; class Mammalia; order Chiroptera; family Rhinolophidae; genus Rhinolophus; species Rhinolophus ferrumequinum. The sequence continues at coordinate 18,936,119 of NC_046306.1, forward strand.
CATGCTGCCCCTGTGGCCACTGCTGGCCCACCCTGCAGGTCAGCCCTTCCGGGCTGGGCTGAGTGGTCCAGAGCCAGGGTGGCAGATGGGCAGGCAGCCTGGGCTTTGGCCTGAAGGAGGGACCGTGGCAGCCTGGGCAATGTGGGAGAAGGCGGGCCAGGCAGAGAATCCTCCGTGGAGTGGCTGCTATCCTACAGAGCAAAGACTGTGGATCCCTCAGCTCCGTTCTGTCATTCTGGGTCTGTCTGCCCATCAGCCAGTCGGGTCCTTAGAACCTAGGGAGGAGGTGACACATTGGGTCAGGTTTGGAACCTGGCAGAGATTCATCCTGGGAGTAGGTGGGCTAGGGTTTGAGGCCTACCACCGGGGTACGAAACCTCCACGGGCATTAGCTTTACAGAATCAAAGTATTAAAGTTAGACACAGCGGCACTGACCAGAAGTGGTTTTCTGCAGGGCAGTGGAACGGGATGGTAATCTACCCCTCCTAGGACCCATTTATTTATTCAGCAGCTATTGATTTGTGTGCCAGGCACTTCGCTGAGCTCTGCCTTCCTGAAGTTCACATTCTACTGGTCGAGACCCACATTCCACAAGCAAACAGACCAATCAGTAAAATAATCAGTATTACAAATAAGCCTGTGATACATTATGTAAAAGAAACACAGATTAGCGATGGACACGATGGGCCTAGAGAAGTTTGGAAGGCTTCTCTGAGGAGGTGGCATTTAGCTGGAAGCTTCAAGCAGGAGGGGGAGCCAGTAATGCAGAGGTTCAGGGCAGGGAAATCAGGCAGAGGGAACGGCAGAGGCAGAGGCTCAGAGGTGAGACAGACCAGGTGTCTTCTGGCTGCTGGAAGAAGACCCAAGTGGCTGTAGTGTAGTCAATACGAGGAGGAGTGAGAGGTGATGAAGATGGAGAGGTGGGCAGGGGTCATTCTTTTGTGTGGCTTTTAGGTCAGGAAATTTACATAGAGTAAAATGAGTTTTGACAAATGTGTACATTTCTGTAACTACCACCACAATCAAGATACAGAACAGTTCCCTCGCCCCCTAAAATCCCCCTGTACTCTTTTATACCTGACAACCACTGATCTGTTTTCTGTCTGTTGCGCGGGGAGGCCTGCGGGGTCTCTGCTCCCGCTCTCCACATAACGCAGGACATGGTGAGGCCAAAAAGGAACACCCACGGAGCCATAGGTAGGGGAGTCATACTACTATATTCTCGCTGGCGGCTGGGTTGGAGACACAGGAAGCAGGAGCCACAATGTTCGCAACCCTCACTGCACCGCTTGCAGGCTCAGCCACCATCTTCTTGCTCGCCCCCATTTTCTGCTAGTGTAGCCACGGCAGTTATATTAGTGCCCAGTGGCTCACTGGTCACAGCTGACGGCCAAGTAGCCACAGCTGATGGCCATCCAATCACAGTTGATGGCCATTTACTACCCGAGTGAGCACCTTTCCATGTGAGGCCAAGAGCCTGGAAACTGCACTCCTGGCTCTGTCCCCACACTGTCCCTATAGTCTTGCCTTTTCCAGGATGTCGTATAAATGGAACCATACAGCATGCAGCCCACTGAGTCTTGACTTCCTTCACTTAATGCATTTGAGCGTCGTTCACATTGTTGTGCTATCAGCACTTCATTCCTTTTTTTATTACTGAGTAGTATTCCATTATATGGATGTACCACTATTTATCCATTCACCAGTTGAGGGGCATTTGGGTTGTTTCCAGATTTGGACAATCACTGGAGGGCTTTAAATAGGAGTACTCTGTGGTCTTTAAAAAAAACAAAATCAATCCGTGTACTGAGTGGAGAACAAATTAGTGGGGAGCAAATTGGCTGTTTTGAGGATTAAATCCAATGATTTGCTGATGAATCTGGCCCACCATAGATATTCACTAATTGTTCATATAACAGGGCTGTGCCTGTTAGAGGTGGCATTTGAGGTGGAGGGGTGAGGAGGTGGGAGACAGGCAGAGTGGAAGGAGGCCCTGGCAGTCCAGGGTTGGCTGAGATGCCTACGCCCTGCTCCTGACACAGCCTTATATGCCAGGGTTTCTAGAATGTGTCTACAGGGCTCATATCAGAGTTTTCTGGGAGAATACTCACGTCCCAGGGCCCACCCTTAGCCCTATGGGGGTTAACTCTTGGGTGGAAGATAGCTGGGGGCCTCTGCTCTGGAACAGTCTCTTCTTTGGTGGTCTGGTAAGACATGACCTCCTGCCTTTGGGAACCGTCTGTCCCCTCGGCCTGCTGGGAACTGTAGCTGGGGTTCAAACCACCCATCATCACTTGCTGTGCTTCTGCAGAGGGACCTGTATTCGGTCACTTTCATCTGCAGCCCTGCAGGTCAGGTCCTCTCCTACAGACCAATTCCAACAGACCCATGCATCTGGAGTCCCTTGCAAGTGTTCCATTGGGCCCCAAATCTAAACTTGCCCCTTCTGTCCTCATTGTACAAAGATTAATCATCTTAGATTGGGTGTAAGTTTCCCGCAGAAAGCATTCTCTCCTGGAACATTTAAAATGTGGCTTGAAAGCAGAGCTCTGCTTCTCCAGCTTTATGTCCTGATGGAGAGCCAGACCCCACAGGTGAGGCAGCTCAGGAAAGAATAGAGGCTTCATCATATTTTGTCCCAGGGACCCCTTACGCTCTCTGCTGAGAAGAATTCTTAGAATAATGTTTTTAAACATTTAAAATATAAAGGAAACCAAATATATTGGAATACAGTTACCAAACTATGTTTTTAAATCATGCTATAGTAATATGTGTGTTTATTCACTGATAAGATCTGGTGACAAGACTACTTACTACTGTAATTTTAAAGCACTGATGAGTGTAAACAATATTTTGACATTTCTGCAGCAACTGTGATATGATCTGAAAACATCTGTGTTTCTTTGGGGGGCAAAGTCACAGATATGGCTAATAAAACTGTAGCTTGTCCAGAATAAAAGGAAACGGTAATTTTTAGTTAGAAGTGAGTGAATATAAAGATGTGATTTGTTTTTTTTTCTTCCCATCCAAGTTCATGGACTCCCTGAATTCTGATGCAGATGAAAGAGCCTGAAGTCCGCAGCCTGAGTCCTGCTTAGAGGTCGCTCTGTGTGACCTTGGGCATAGCCGACCTTCCCCATGCTTCTTCATCTGTAGAACAGGGGTGGTGATTCCTGCCCGGTCTGTCCATGGAGTTTCTGTCAGGACCCATGAGATGATGCAGATGGAATGTCTTTGTAAACTGTGAAGCCCTGTGCAAGCTCTCACTATTCTTAGCAGTAATGTGAGCTCATGTTTGGCCCTCCTGCTCAGTATATACCGAGAGACTCTTCCTGGCTGGTTCCCCTGGGATTCCTGGGAACCATCCATTGCAAGGGGCAGGTCTGCCTCCGAGAGGTTTCTTCCTGCAGGCCGGCTTCGTGGATCACTGGGGGTGTGTAGGAGGGTGGACAGAGATGTACTTTGTGGGGAGGGAGTAGGTGGGTGAACTCCCTGGGTACCCAGACCCTGCTCATCCTGGGATGGTGTGGGGGCCTGAGCCCAGCCCTAGAGCTACCCAGGCTCTCTCTGACTCTGTGTAGTGGGCTTGGGCCAGGGATCAGGAGGACCCTGGGCTGTGGAGAGAGACTGGGCAGGGCAGAAGCCATACTCATCCTTTCATTCATTCATCCACCCAGAGACAGTGATGCGTGCCTGCTCTGTACCACATCCTGAGCGATACTGGGAAGCAGACCTGTCACCTCCCTCCCCCCAGCTCTCGAGGAAAATAGACTCGAAAACAAGCTAATGCAACCTGGAATTGTTAGCACCAGAGACAAATGGAGTTCAGAGTGTGGGGGTAGAATCAGACTAGGGGAGGAGGGAATGCCCTGGAAGGATGAAATGATTAGGAGTTAGCCTGGCAAAGCCTAAGCAAACCTGGGAGTAGAACACAGTTAAGATGCGTTAGCCCAGGGTCACAGGGCCTGTTTGGATTCCAGCCCCACCACTCCTTGCTTGAGTAGCTCTGGGAAACTTCTGAGCCTCAATGTCCTCATCTGCAAAATGGGAACATTTTCAGTACCCCTTTCACAGGGTTGATAAGAGGATTGTGCACATCCCGTGCTTGGGTTGGGGGCTGATAATTAGTGAGCCTCCACATAGGTGGTAGCTATCTTTAATCATGGCATATTTGGACAGGGTGGTGGGGGACAGAGGATGCAAAGACGGGCAAAACAGGAATGGGGAGGAGACCAGAGATGGCTTGGGTTCCAGGGTAAGGGGCTTGGACCTAATGCAGAAGCCAATGGGAACTAGTGAAGGAAATAGAAAGCCATCTGCTTTTGCTCAAATTTTCTTCATAAATAAGTATTACATCTGTAATCAGAGCAAAACAAGCATTTTCTATAAAGGGAAAGGCTGAGCACCCTGGCAGCAGCGTGGTGCCACCCCCTCCCATTCTCAGTCCTGGTTAAAAGAGAGGTCGACTGAAAGGAGTGGCCAGATGGGTGGATATGGAGGCTGGCAGGCTGGGCCTGGTCTGGGCACCTCTCCCCAGCTCCTTCAGGCTGGCCTTTCCGACGGGGGGGAGAATCGGGGGGCCCTCCCGGCTTTGAGTGGGCATTGCTGGGCAGTGTGGCCTTTTCCTGTCTGTGGTGAAGGGTGTGGTTTGGAGTTTCCCCACTGATATTTGGGGGACTCTGACGACCTCGTTGGGTAGCCCCCAGGTCTGCTGAGTCCAGTGGAGTTCTGCCCTTTCTTCCTCAGTTCACAGTTGAAAGGCCTGGGAGGGGGGCAGGGCTCTGCAAGGCCAGGGAGCTGTCTTTGAAGGCCCTGGGAAGGCTGAGTTCCCACCCCCACCCCCACCCCCTAGGCGATTCCCAACCAGCTCCCTCGGTTGGATCAGTCACTGGAGAGCTTTCCAGGGACAGGGGCCAAGACTCCAGAACGGAGGAACCCTTGGCTCGCTTAGGTCTAAGAACCTCCGGAGTAAAGCAGGGTCCTGCTCTCCCGGATCCCCTCCCCATGGCCCTGCCCCCACCTCAGGCCCCGAAAGCTCAGCCCTTGCCTACGTCCTGCGTTCACCGCGTCCCAGCAGACCTGGCCTAGGCAGGCCATAAGCCAGCCTTTGTGGACTTGCCCTCTCCTATGGGCCGTGCCGGGAGGGGCCGACTGCATTCTGCCTGCAGCTGGGACAAGCCCCCCGAGGGGCCTGCGCCCCCCTTGGCCACCATGGAGAGATGGCGCTGGCGTGAATGCCACATCCTGCGTTTTCAGAAATTGACTGTGGTGAAGGCGGAGCCCTGTGAGAAAGATCATTCATTCGTTCACTTCTTCAATAGATGCTTTCTGAGACCCGCTTTGTGTCAGGCCCTCGCCTCGGACTGTGCTGAGACGCATGCCTCGTGCCCTTGTAGGGAAAAAGACTGGAAGGAAACACCCTGCAGGAGAGTCACTCGGGGGCCCCCATCCCCAGTTCCAGATTCAGTAGGTCACCATGGTGGCATGAGATGTTCTGGTAAGTTCCCCGGTGATGCTCTTGGACCGCTGTGATTCAGCACCAGGTGGAGGAATTATGAGTGATTTATGTTTTCTGTATTTTCAAAACTGTCCCTATGACCACTGTTTACTTTTTTTTTTTTTAATTGAAGCAAAAAGGAATTTACTGGAAGGATACAGGAAAAGTGGGAAAATCTGGGCTAATAAAAGGCCCCAGGGACCTGGTTATTAGCTGGTACTAAAGGGCAGTTGGTTCAGGTTGCTGCCAGTGGAATGGCCTCAGGTCATCTCACTCTAGCTTACTTTTTTAAATAGAAAAATCAGTTATTTAAATGTTTAAAAAAAAAAAAAGTCCTCCAAAATGACTCCAGTGCTCCGCATATGGTCCTGTGTTGAGGGATATCACCTCCCATGATCTAAATGTCATACATCTGTCAGCATCATGAGCTTCCGCGTCCCCTGCACTGCCCCTTGGCTCATCCTGAGCTTTGGGTCCGCTCAGACCCCCACCTGCTGCCCGTGCCCAGGTCCTGTCGGTGTGACTGCCGAGAGAGAATACGTGAGATGCTAGTCAATGGCACAGTGAGGATTTGAACACAGGCCCGTCTGGAGGCCGGGTTAGCTTGGATTTAGCCGACTGGCCTGTACTTGCTGAGCGATGTTGCTTTGTGGTTCCTTAATCCGCCAGCTGAAATGACATGTGGACCCCTCAGTTCCTCATTTCTTTAACTGGGGTGATCATTGACTGTCCCACTTCCTCCTTTTCCTCTTTTAGTTTTAGTTTTAGGAGGGTGGTGAGTCTGCGTGTATATCAGGGTGGGGGCGGGGTGGGGGGTGGCCAGCTGAGGTGACCATTCCTCTGCAGTGGTGCCCTGGTGGGGGGGTGTGCTGCTGAACACACCCCTAGAAGAGCGTCTGTAATGGCAAGTGAGGATTAAACCCTTCAGGTGATGGCGGGGACAGGATAGTGTCTGTTGGGAGGAGCACATACCTGTCCCTCTGTCTTCCTCTCCTGAGTTCAGAACCATCTGAGAAATACTCCCAGGAATCAAATAGATGGATGTCAAAACTTTGGTGAGCTTTCATCCTAAGGACTGGCCTGGAGGGTACTGTTCCTAACCCTGCCCCTGAATTAAACCGACCACCCACTCTCAGGGGGCACTGGACAACCCCACGCCATTCCCCTGTATGGAGCCACCTATTTTCTTTGTGGAAAGGGGGACTCAGAGGCCTGCTGAACCCAGCTGTCCAGATTGTGGCCTCCTCTCCAGGGTCTACAGAGGTTCTTTGTTTTTTGGGGGTTTTTTGCTTCTTGGGCCCCCCGTCCCATCATCACTTGGGTGCTTTCTTTGGCTCTTCAGGGATGCATGCCTTTGCCAGATCATTCATTCTCCGTGACTCAGTTTCTCTTTTTAGTGTACAATCTTATTTAATCCAGTGTCACTAAGAGTAGGTATTATTCTTCCATTTGTAACTCAGTTCTCAGTTTTCCTATTTATTATTAGACATAATAATTGTCCGTTTCTTCTGCTGGGTCTCCTCACTTATCTCCTTAGCTTAATTTCACATTGGTTTGTCTTTGTGTGGCTGTATAACTATCTAGACATGTATTCATCCATTCAGATAGTATTTGTTGGGAGTCTGTAAGATGCTAGGCCATGTGCTGGGTGTGGGTGACACATCAGGGAGCAAGGCGGCCCTCCAGACACGTACCGTATCTCTGCGAGACCAACTGTTAAATAAAGAATTGCAGATGTGTTCATGGTGACAAAGGGGAAGTGAGGGATTTCTGGGAGCTGGTGACAGAGATGGATGGGAGCTGCTCTGAGGAAGTGAGGTCACCCCCTGCAACTCCCTCTTCTTAAACCCAGACTCTACTCCGCCCTCAAGGCCCTGGATGGCTGACCCCTGTCTGTTTCCCCAGCTTCAATTTACCCCTGTAGCTACCCTGGCCTCCTTACTGTATCTCGAGACACGTTCCAGCCTCTGGGCATTTGCATGCACTGTTCCTTCTGCCTGGTGTCACCTCTCCTTGGCTCTCTCACTGCATGGCTGTTCCTTCTTGCCTCAGCTCAAATATCCCTTTTGTAGGGATGGCCTCCCTGGCCATGTCCTCTAACAGCACTACTTTATCATATTACCCAGGTGGTTGTTATATACATATATATATTCATAGCTCTTAATGGTATTTGAATTTATTTGTTGGTTTACTATGAGTCTCCCAATGAGACTTGGGGTTCCATGCCGAAGATACAGAAGGGGACATGTGAGTCTAGGTCACCAGTGTCCCTCCCCACCCTGGCCTTGGCACAGGGCCTGGCACACCGCTGGCACTCATAAGATGCTTGTTGAGTGAGTGCCCGGTTTCCCCAGTGGATTAGTCCCCACTGCTGCTCTAATAAGTGACCACAAACTCAGTGGCTTCAAACAATCCCCGACTATTAACTTACAATTCTGGAGGTCAGAAGTCAGAAAATCAAGGTATTGGCAGGGTTCCATTCCTCCTGAAGGCTCTCGGGGACAGTCCCTTCCCTGTTCCAGCTTCTGAAGGCTGCCTGCATTCCTCAGTTCATGGCCCTTCCTCCCCTTCAAAGCACCACGCTCCACCCTCTGCCTCCGTGGCCACATTGCCTTCTCCCACTTCTCCCCGTGCCGCTCTCTTAGAAGCACCATGGTAATTACATTGGGCCACCCAGATAATCCAGGCAAACCTCCCAATCTCGAGGTCCTTCACTTCATCACATTTGCATGGTTCCTTCTGCTGTATAAGGTGCCAGGTTCACAGATTCTGGAATTAGGGCATGGACATCTTTGGGGGGGCATTCAACCTACTGCACCCAGGGGCCCCTGAAGTGCCGAGGGCAGCATTAGGTGTGGCCTGCACTCAGGCACGCTGGCCACTGCCACAGGGTCCAGTGACCCGACCACCCCTTTCACCCCTACAGGACGAGATTGAGGAGCTGCGGGCAGAGATGCTGGAGATGCGGGACGTGTACATGGAGGAGGATGTGTACCAGCTGCAGGAGCTGCGCCAGCAGCTGGACCAGGCCAGCAAGACCTGCCGCATCCTGCAGTACCGGCTGCGCAAGGCCGAGCGCCGCAGTCTCCGTGCTGCCCAGACTGGCCAGGTGGACGGTGAGCTCATCCGGGGCCTGGAGCAGGATGTTAAGGTGAGCCCAGGTGCCTTTGTTGGGCGGTGGGACCGTGAGTCTGAGTGGGGCCCAGGTCAGCCTGCGGCTCCCTCCTTGTGTGTCTGTCCTTGGGCAAGTTACACCACCTCTCTGGGCCTCAACGTCCTCTTCTGTAAAGTGGGGATCCCTGGCGAACTGACAGGCCATTGGCCAGGGATGTCCCGATGGGCTATCATAATAGGACTCCTACTGACAGCAGCTACTGTTTGAGTAGCAGCCACACACCTGGTGCTGGGCTCCTCGGAGGCCTTGGTGCACAGTTCTGTGGGGGTTTCTGTATTGTGCTAATTAATGGAGAGAAGCAAAGGCCTGGAGTTGTATTGTGCTGGTTTAAATCTTGGCTCCACTATGCCCTAAGTTTGCGATTTTGAGCAAGTCACCTGAGTTTCAGTTTCCTCATCTGTAAAATGGGTGTAACCCATCTGTGAGTCCCTGCCTCACAGAGTTCTATGAGGGTTAGATGAGGTAATGTAGGTAAAAAGTCACTATAGGCACCCCAAAATGTTGGCTGTTATTATTCTTCCCATTTGCCGGATGAGGAAAGTGCGGCTCAGAGAAAGGAAGTACCTGTGCACGGTCACATGACTGTGTAGCTGGCAGAGCTCTGGCTCTTCATCCTCCCGTGCCTTGCTGTCTGACCTGGCTGCTATGCATCAGCAATCAAGAGAGGGATGGGTTAGAGGCTGGCAGGCGGGGCTCCCAGAAGAGGTGTCCACCCTGCTTATGTGAGCCCTGCTTCGGGGCAGAAAACTTGGTTGGGGGACGACCCAGCCCCCCTGCTCTCAGAACTCAGCCCAGTGTGATCATGGGGATGTAGAAGCTGGGGGAGGGGGGTCACCTGGTACAGCCTGGGGCCCTGAGGGTGTCTTCCTGTAGGGGTGACATCTGAACCAAGGCCTGAGAGGGAAGGTGACAAGAGTTGGGAGGGGAAGGAGGAATGCTGGGGGAAGGGGCCTCTGTAAAGCAGGGGGAGGTGAACCGCCAGTCACAGCACCATGCTCTGATGTCTTCACGTGCACTTCGGGCTTCAAGGTTGGTTGTGCAGATGAGGAAACTGAGCTCAGAAAAGTTATGTCTCCAAGTCCAAAGTGTACCTCTACCTGAGAGGGCAGCCCCCTGGACAAATGTTTACACAGATAATTTAAATCCCAGGCACTGGATTAGGGGGCGTGGGGTGAGGAAGAGCCTGGGAAGCTCAGAGGAATCTGAGTTTGGGCCCATGTAGTTGGGGATTTTGGGCAGAGACACAGAAAGTCAGCCTTAGGGAGATGAGGACTGGTGAAGGACGGCTGGGGCCAGGAGCAGGCTGGCTGGGTTGCTGGGGCCTCCATGAGAGGGGCTGAGAGCAGCTGGTGTGTGTGTGTGTGTGTGTGTGTGTGTGTGTGTGTGTGTGTGTGTGTGTGTGTGTGTGTGTGTGTGTGTGTGTGTCTGCCTGCGCGCGCATGCGTGTGTGTGTGTGTGTTGGGAGGGGGCAGCTGGATGGAGGAGAGGAGTGGCCCCTTCTGTTGGGATTTGAACTAGCCAATCAGCATCAACCTTGCCCTCTATGCTCCCTCCTCTCTCCATCCCTGCAGCTGGAGCACTGAGCTCATCCACACAGGCTGGGCTGGATGCCTCTGGCCACCAGGCTTTACTCCATGAGCTGGGGATATTCTGGGGCATTTTTTGGAGGTCCTCAAAATTCTGACTTCCCTGACACTGCCTGGGAGGGCTGGATGGACCCAAGTAGGGAGGGGTCCAGGAGCTGCCTCGGAGGGTATCCCTGGGGACTCTCTGACTTGCTCTGCCAGCTTCTTGGCCTATGCCCCGACTGGCTCCCACCTCTTGGGCCTCACTTTCCCCTTCTGTTAAATGTGGGGCTGAGACCAGCAACATTGTCAGGGCTTTTGCAGCTCCAGTGGTTTGATCGAGCAGGTAGGTTATTGGTGAGGGTGCCATGAATGAAACCTCAGGCCTTGGGCTGTCCCCCTCTCACCTCCTCGCTGCGCCCAGGCTTTCTCATTCTCTGCTTGTCCTCCTAGCCTATGGACCCACTGCACCTCAGCAGGAACATTGCCCCAGCTGAGGAGGGCAGGGGCGGGAGTCGGGGGCAGAGACCTGCTCTGCCGCTTGCTTGCTATGTGGCCTTGGGAAAGCTCCTTTACATCTGTGAGCCTCAGTTTCCCCATGTGGAAAATGGAGAGAAAATTAGTCCTTACCTGTAGAGATTTTTGTTAGAATCAAATGAAATGAAGAGTGCCGAGTCCAAAATACAAAGTCTGGCATAGGATCCTCACCCAGCCAATGAGCAAATGTTGGCTGTGGTGTTATTGTTCTGGAGAACGTGTAAGGCACTACTAGTAGGTCAAGTGGCTGGGTAGGGGCAGTGAAAGGGGGGCCAGAATCGCAACCTCGCTGGGTAGATTAGAATCACCTGGAAGGCCTGTTCACAATGCAGATTCCCAGGCCCCACCCTCAGGGAGATCCTATGGGAGAGTATCAGGTCCCAGAATCCTGGGATGTAAATTCCTACCTGGAGGGACTCCTGTGGGAGACCCAAGGACATGCCAGTAAAATGTTTCCTTTCTTAGAAACAAATGTTGTTGGAGAAAAAGTTCTGGCTTTGGGTTTTATTCCTGGGCGACTCAGGCAGGAGTCCTCCCCTCTCTGAGCCTCAGTTTCCTCATCTATAAAATTGGGGTGACGTTCCCACCCTTCCAGGGTTCCTGGGAGGATTTAGCCACCCAGAGCTCAGATGCTGCCCTGCCAGGGGAGTTCCTTAGGGAAAGGAGCTCCCATCCCCCTCCCTGAGGATTCAGAATGACAGGGACACCCTGTGGCCCACGAGGGCCAATGAGTGAAGGGCCAGGGAGCTAGTTAGTAAGCCGGGCTGCTATGGCCTGGAGGCTGCTTGCTGCATTTGGCAGGAGCCAGGCCCCAGCGCTGTAAACACTGACCTCATGGCTGAGCGCATTTGTTTGTGCTTTGGGAATTTGCCATGGTTTCCGGAAGCTGCAGCTGTTTCGTCTCCCTAGTGTCTCAGCCCCTCTACCTTGGGAGGAGTTGGGGAGGATCAGGAGGTGGTCAAATGAGATAGGGAGGTGGGGCCCCATGAGCTCCTGACAGTGTTTACCTACTGTTGGGCTCACTATTAACACTTTTATTGCTGATATTCATATAATATGTCATCCAGCTTCAGGCCAATATCAGGGTCAGGTTGAGAGCAAGACTCTAGAGTGGACCCACCTGATTTCAAATCTTGCTTCCGTAGCTTCCTAGCTGTGTGACCTTGGGCAAGTGACCTTTTCTTGCTGAGCCTCAGAGTGGTGATACTAATCAAAGCGCTTTCTGATGGGATGAAAGGCACATGGCTGGTGCTAGGGAAGTGACAGCTGATTGTGGAATCGCCTGTGAGAGCCCAGGGAGCCCAGGACCCCTGAGGCTCAGAAAGGGGAGGGGACCGGCCTAGGCCAAAAGGCTTCTCCCCTCTTGGCTGGCATGTTCTTTGCTCCTGTGGGTCTCCATCAGGGGCACAGGGCTCTGTGGGATCTGAGAGTAAGGGCTCTTTTGTCCGCATTGGAATTCTGTAAACTGCCTGAGTTTGGGCTTCTTTGCCATAGCAACCCTCAAGGGTGGGGGAGCACCTAGGGAAGGGGATCCCATGAGGAATGCAGCAGAAGGCAACTGACATGCAATCCATAGAGTCAGTTGGGAACCCAGGAGGATCCAGGAATCCACATAGATCATGATTTCTTGGTTCAGAGTGGGTCACCTCCCCAGATCTAGGCCATGGGGGGGACAGGGCACCCCGCCCCCCCCAGATGGAGAGGAGCTGGCCCAGGTAGAAGCATAGTTGGGAGAGGAGCCCTGGTCCCCAGCATCTGCTCTCTCACCCCAGTCAGTAGGTGGGATGGGAGGTTGGGGGAAGCAAGCATCCCCAGCAAAGAGCAGGTACAGCTCCCATATTTCAGTCATTCGCTCCTTCGTCTTCCTTTTCACTCGTTAGAGCCTCGGATTTGTTTGTTCATCCAACAAGCATTTATTAGGCACTTAATGTGTGCCAGACCCTGAGCTGCTGCTGGGACACAGAGATGTGAAGGAGCCCAGGCATGGTCTAGTACCTTGATCTCTGTGCCCTATCACTTCTATTCCCAGGGCCTAAGCTGGATGAATGAATGAATGAATGAATGCATAAATGCATGAATAAAACGAAGATTGGGACAGACGTTCACTGGTTGACCTAATAGCCCCAAACTAGGACCATAGCCAGGAGCCTGGGACTAAACACCTCCAGCAAAAACACTGACAGTAAAACTAACTAACTAACTAACTAAATAAATAAATAAAAACACTGACAGGAAACTTAAGAGTGAGGCTGTGGGGTGTTGGTCCAAGTTGGATAAAATCGGTGCACGGAGGCGAAGTAGTAATCTGGACCATGCATCACGATCGTTGTATTTTTTGAGCACCAACTATGTTCCAGCCACCATTCATTCCTCCAGGCACTATGCTTATTCTCACAGCAGCGCTCCTGACTCAGCTATATCAACCTCCTTTTACTGATGACCAAACTGAGACTTTGAATGGTTAACTGACTTGTCCTGGGTCGCACACCCAGTGAGTGCCGAAATCAGGCTCAAGAATCTCGTTTTTCCACCTACAAAGTTCTTGTTCTGATAATAAGGGATTGCTCACCCCACTTTGCGGATGACAAAAGCTTGGTGGCTTAGAGGGGCTGTGGGGGGAGCCTCATGGGTCAGCTTCTGGCTTCTGGCTGTCCTTGGAGGTCTTCTGGGGTAGAGATGGGCAGTGGGCCACAGAGGGAGGGGAAGGCAGTGCTGAATTTCCTTTCTGGCTGTTGTTTTTCCTGGCCTGCGTTGCATACTGCCAAAGGGTCTGTGCCGAGCTGGGCATGGGCCCAGGCAGAGGGCAGAGCCAGGGAGGGCCCTCTTCCCTTCCGCAGGGAGGAGGTGCCATAGTCATTTCCGACATGGCAGGCTCTGGGTGCTGGGCTGTGCCCCGGTCTTGCTGGCAAAGCCCGAGTATCCCTTGTGGAGCCCTGGCCACACTGGCCCCTCAGCCACATCCCCGGGGCTCCCCGCAGCTTGGCCCACACTGACTTTGTGTGACCCTGAGCGAGTCACTTCCACTCTGAGTCTCAGTTTCCTTGCCAGTAAAATGGGGACAGAATTGGAGTGAAGAGGAATGAATCTGGCACACAGTAGGTATTCAACTAATGGTAGTGCCCAGCCCACTCGGCTGGTTGTGATTTACCAGCTCAGAAAGGCCTTCCTTATCCCGATGGGCCTTTTAACCCCAGCCAGCAGGGGACAGGACAGAGGAAATGGGATGCTGTTGTGACAGAGTCCTGGAACCAGGATGGGAGTTTGCAGCTCTCTTAGCTCCTTTCTGCAGGGACAACTTGGACAGCTGCCCAGGCTTTGCCATTTGGGGCATGTTCTATATCCCAGATGACTGGAAACAGGCCTCGGGGTCACATTCTGACCTTCAGCAAGTCCTGCCCCTTTCTGGGCTTCAGCTTCTCGAAGCAGCAGCTACCACTCACCCAGCGCTCACTGTGCAGGCAGTGGGCCAAGCCTTTTGTGACATATTTAGTCCTCCTCTTGGGCTCATGAGGTTGGTGCGATTATTATTGCACCCATTTTGTAGTTAAGGAGACTGAGGCACAGAGTGGGGCAATGATTTACCTCCAGTCACATGCTAGTCACTGGCAGAGAAGGGGTTCAAATGACTCTGGGGCTGCCCATCTTGCTCTGGGTTTCCTCTCTCTTTAAAATGAGCTTCTGGTCCAGCCACAGGCTCTTGTGAGGGTTGGCAGGAGGGTGGCTGAGAGAGGCTTTTGGAAGGTAAATGAAAAAACATTCCTAAGAACATGCAGAGCCTTTACAGCTTTCTGGGACCTGAACTGTGATAGAAACATAAGGAACAAAGGGTGCCTGGGCTTGAGTTTTGGTTCTGCTACTTTCTGGCTGTGTGACCCTTGGTGAGTTACTTAGCCTCTCTGTGTCTCAGTTTGCTCATCTGCTAAGTGGAGGTGATGAGAGAACCTGCCTGCTCAGGGGTTGCTCTTTGGTCCAAATGGGATGGCCCCTCAGCCTACTCATGCCCTGCTCATCACCTGCCCTTGCTCAGGTCTCTAAGGACATCTCCGTGAGGCTGCATAAGGAGCTGGAAGTGGTGGAGAAGAAACGGATGCGGCTGGAGGAGGAGAACGAGGAGCTTCGGCAGCGGCTCATCGAGACAGAGCTGGCTAAGCAGGTGCTTCAGACAGAGTTGGAGCGGCCGAGAGAGGTGAGGGCCCCGTCCGTCCCAGGCAGGGCCAGCCTAGGGGTATGGCCATGTGCTGGCCCCACCCAGCCAGTGTCTCTGCACAGTTCGCCTCTCAGGCAGAGCTATTTATTCATTCATTCCTCTAGCACACATTTCCTGAGCACCTCCTGTGTACACTGTGTGCTGGCTACTAAGGACACGATGGCGAGTGAAAGACACCAGTTCTTGTCCTCAAGGAGCCCATAGGTTAATGAAGGAGACAGTCCTTCCATCACAGAACCACAGCTCTCAGAGGATCAACTGAGGAAACGGGCAACAATGCCGAGCATGGAGCCCAGCCCTCTGGGCCTTAGTTTCCTCATCTATAAAATGGGACAATAATGTCCCAAGCCATTGTGAGGATAAGCTGGGATAACTCATGTGTACATGCTTTAGGGCTACCAGGCATTGCCACTCAGCGTAAAGTCAGTGTATCGATAGAGATTTCAGGACACTAGACACTTCCTGAATTTGACCCCCAGATACCAGCCTCTCTGTCTCTGATCATGCCAGCCCCTCCACCTGGCATGTCTTTTCTTCCTTCTGCTGTATGTTAGGTGGACAGCATGTTAGGCAACAATTTTCATAAAGGCTCATTGAGGTTGTGATCATACCCATTTTGTGGATGAGAAAACAGCCCCTGAAGAGGGAGGGATATCCTCCAGGTTTTGCTGGGCCCGGTGGGCTCTGCAGAACGCTGATTGGAAACCATCAGCCTAGGTGACCCCTAACGGCTGGAATCCTCTAGCTTCCAGGGGTCTACATTCCAGATGGCCCAGGTGGCTTCTGGCCAAGAGGCAGCTGGGCCTCAGCTGTCTGGCTGCTCATGGGGTATCCTAGGATCGTGCATTGTCCTGGGGCACATGCCTCACCTTCCCCGAGGGCAGGCATGTGAGCCCTGCAGGATAGGACTGAAACGCCACCGTGCTGAGCCAGAAGAGTCCTTCAGCTGCCCTTACCCCAGGCATGGTGGTGGGATGGGCCCACAGCTTCTCGGTGTGGGGACGAGGACATTTGCTGCTAAGGGCTGCTGTGGAATCCTCCTTACCCCTTTCCAGATCTGGGTGGGAGTCCCCCTCTCTGAGGCAGCCTCCTGCCCCTCAAGGCCCATCACACAGGGCATCGTCTTCACACATCTCGTTGCTGTCACCCTTGGTAGTATAAAGGGGAGACGATTTCAGAAAGCGCCTGGAGGTAAGCCTGTACCTATTGTAAAGGAGAGAAAACTGAGGCCTAGAGAGGGACAGCTTGCCTGAATAAACCCAGCTTTTCCTGGGCAGAGATGTGGCTGAGAGCCTGAAGCTACTTCCCCGTCTTAGTCTCCGTTTCTTCATCTGTGATTTCAGGGTAATAACAGTATCCAGCTTACAAAGTTTATCATCATCAATAAGACTGGGTAACCATAGAACACCATGAAGAAGTTAAAAAGAATACAGTAGCGTAGCCGTTCCTGAAAAAAATTAAACATAGAATGACCAAATAAGCCAGCAAAACTCCACTTCTGGGTATATATCCAAAAGAATTGAAAGCAGGGACACAAACAGGTATTTGTACCTCCATGTTCATAGCAGCATTATCCACAATAGCCAAGTGTCTATCGATGGACAAACAGAAATGTATATATACATGTAACGGACTATTGGTCAGCCTTAGAAGGAAGGAAATTCTGACACAGGCGACAACATGCATGAAGCTTGAAGACAACATGGTAAATACGATGAGCCAGACAGAAAAGGACAAATATTGTATGAGTCCTCTTATATGGGACACTTAGGGTAGTCACACTGATGGACAGCAATGAGAATGGTGGTTACCATTCTAATGGGGCCGGAGGGGGAAGGAGTGGGGAGTCACTGTTTAATGGTACAGAGTTTCCGTTTGGGAAGATGAAGAAGTTCTGGCGATGGATGGTGGTGACGGTTGACAACAATATGAGTATATTTAATGCCACTGAATTGTACACTTGAACGTGGCTGAACATGGTAAATTTTATTATGCATTTTTTACCACATGAAAAAAGAATAAGGTAGATGCATACAGTTGGCCCTTGAACAATGTGAGTTTGATTTGTGAGGGTCCCCTTATACGTGGATTTTTTGGAATAATACTGTAAATGCGTTTTCCTTATGGTTTTCTTAATAACATTTCCTTTTCTCTAGCTTACTTTATTCTAAGAATACAGTCTATAATTCATATGACATACAAAGTATGTGCTAATTGAGTATTCATTAGCAACTGGTCAACAGTAGGCTAGTAGTAGTTAAGTTCTGGAGTTTTTTTTTATAAATTTTATTGGGGAACAGTGTGTTTCTCCAGGGCCCATCAGCTTCAATCTAGTTGTGGAGGACGCAGCTCAGCTCCAAACTCAGTCGCTGTTTTCAATCTTTAATTGCAAGGGGTGCAGCCCGCTTTCAATCTTTAGTTGCAGGGGGTGCAGCCCACCATCCCATGCAGGAATTGAACCGGCAACCTTGTTGTTGAGAGCTCGCGCTCTAACCAACTGAGCCATCCGGCCACCCTAGTACTTAAGTTTTTTGAGGAGTCAAAAGTTATATGCAGATTTTCGACTGCAGGGGGTGGAGTGGGGCGGTACCCGTAACCGCCATGTTGTTCAAGGGTCAACTGTAGGTACTGACGTGCAAAGGTCCTTAAGGTACATAGTTAAGCAGGAAAAGAAAGTTACAGAACTATACATATTGTGCAATCCCACTAATTATTTTGAAAAGCCATATAGACAAACTGGTTTTGAAGCATGTATGTATATGTGCAAATGCATAGCAAAAGTCTGGAGGAAAACCCACTGAATTCAGGAGTTAGAAATGGTGGGAGTAGGGTGGGCAATGACTTTTGCTTTTATACTATTAATGCTGTAGTTCATTTGTTTCATAACAATGAGAATGCATTTGGGTATTATTTATGAAATTTTAGATGTAGTCAAGCATGTGAAGAGCTCTTTGCAGTGCCTGGCACAGAGTAGGTGCTCAACAAACACTGGTTCACTGCCTCTTTGAAGGCGATGTCAGCAAGGCTGGTCTAGCTCTTCCTGATGTATCCCTTGGTATCGCAGGATCTGGGCAAGGAGGCGTGGCCCTGTGTTTATTTGCTGATTGCCCTCTCTCTCCTCCCTCTTCTTCCCAACATGGTTTCTATGGAGACGAGGGTTCCTTAGCAGTTCTTCTGCCAGAACATCAAGATCTGTCTTTGCCATCCTGACAGGTTGCTGTGGCGATGCTGTCACCCGGCTGGGAACAGGAGCCCCTGGCCTGAGCTGATGTGGTTACCATGGAGATTGCTCTTTGCTAGAGAGAAGGAAGGGTGGCCAGTCCTAGCTGTGCTCTGTGGTGACCCTGATGCCCAGCTGGGCTGCAGCTCAGGAACTGTAGCACCAGTCTCCCCTTCGTCAATATCATTCCCTCTTGTATTTTAGGCAGAAAGCCAACATCACTGTTGACGTGATTTATTATACTAAAGCTGCTGTGTCTGAGTGCTTGCTGTGTACCAGGCACCACACTAAGCATTTTTGTATGTCCTCACATTATGTGACAATAGCTTCCCAACGTACAGTGTTGTTGTCCCCGTCTTAAAGGTGGTAATCTTCTTGGTAATTTTTAAATTGCGATATAATCCACATACCATAAAATTCACTGTTTTAAAGTGTACCATTCAGGGGGTGGCCGGATGGCTCAGTTGGTTAGAGCGTGAGCTCTCAACAACAAGGTGGCCAGTTCAGTTCCTGCATGGGGTGGTGGGCTGCGCCCCCTGCAACTAAGATTGAGGACTGGACTTGGAGCTGGGCTGCACCCTCCACGGCTGGTTTGGGGGACAGCAACTTGGAGTTGGTGGGCCCTGGAGAGGCACAGTGTTCCCCAATCTTCCCCAATAAAAATAAATAAATAAATAAATAAATAAATAAATAAGAAACATATCCTCTAGTGGAGTAAAGAGTCTTACCTTATAAAAATAATAATAAAATAAAGTGTACCATTCAGTAGTTTTTAATATATTCATAATTTAATATATTCATTGCCCCCCAAATAACCACCTGTACCTGTTAGTAGTCACTGCTCATTCTCCCTTCCCTCCAAACCCTGGCAAACACTAATCTGCGTTCTGTCTCTATGGATTTGTCTATTCTAGACATTTCACACAAATGGAATCATGCAATCAATATGTGATCTTTTGTGACTGGCTTCTTTCACTCAGCATAATGTTTTCAAGGTCTGTCTATTTTGAAGCATGAATCAATACTTCATTCTTTTTTATGGCCCACCAGCCCATTGTATGAATATAGCACATTTTTGTCTGTCCACTCATCAGTTGATGAATATTTGAGTTGTTTCCACTTTTTGGCTATTACACATAATGCTGCAAATGAACATTTGTGTTTAAGTTTTCGTCTGAATATATGTTTTCAGTTCTCTTGGGTATATACCCAGGCGTGCACTTGCCATACATATAGATGAGACTGGGAGAAGACAAAGATGGGATTCTAACTCAGGACTCTTATCTCCCACGCTGACTCTTCCGGTGATGCCCCTGCCCTCCTTGCCGCATCCAGGGGCCTTTCTAGGACCCTGCTGTGTTCTCAGAACTTCCGAAGAGGCTGCTTGTTCCACTGAGACCCTCCTTCTCTGGTATTGGCTTCTTGTGCTGATTTCTACCCATTCTGATGGTGTACAAAGAACGTTGACCATGACATCAGAGCACCTGGGTTCAATTCTCGATTCTGCTGTTGTTGTCTGTCATCCGAGGCAGCCTAGCCGTGGTCTGTGTGGTACGTGGCAAACACGAACTTGGAGTCACATGGGCCTGAGTTTGAATCCTGGCTTTGCCACTTATTTGTAAATAACTGGATCATTGGGCAAATCGTGGTCCAGTGCTCAGTGTGTTCATTTATAAAATGGGAATATTAATCCCTGTTTCTGAGAGGTGTTTGTGAGAATTAATGGAGACAAGCAGGAAAAGTGCTCAGCACAGAATAAGAGCTTGGTAACTGCTGTTTATCATTATTACCTTCACAACCATTACAATGGCTGTGGGTTTGGAGAAGACGTAACCTTAGTTAAATCAATACGTTTCTGCTGCCTCTGATAAGGAGCTCTCCATATCGAGCTGTCAGTTGCCCATGGAAGGAGCAGTTACATTGCAGATCAACACCTACAGTTGGCATCGTCTGTCCCATTGATTTTTGATTTGGGTCTCATGCCTATACCACTCTGTTTCCACCCTGCAAAAGGTCTCCTCCAGCCAGGAGCCACACAGCCTCTCTGTCTAGCTGCTTCAGCCACTCTGGCAGAAGAATGCCTCAGTCTTTGAGAGGCACCCCCACCCCAGGTCCCCTCTAGAGTAAATTTTGCACACACAACACAGTCTGTGTTTTCAGTGAGACCTTTCTAAACATCCCCTCCAAGTCTGGTGAAAGTCTACCCAGCTGTTTTGGCAGAAGGTTCATTTTATTCCTTGAAGGTTGGTCTTTGTTCCCTGGCAGCATGGAAGCATGGAAGGTGTTAGAGGGGAGACCCCTCCAAAGCTGTGCTCCGGCAGCTTCTCTGTGCGGGCAGGAGGGGTGGGGACACGCTCTGCTAGTCTCACGGAGGACAGGGCCCAAGGAAGGGCAGAGCGCATGCTCCTACTAGGAGCCGTTAGACCAAGAATGCTGAGAGCCACCACCCTGGCTGCTGAAAGGCAGCCTTGTGAGTTGCCAGTGGGTGGGGAAGCCCCTGCTACATGCCAGGCCAAAGAGTGTGCCCTCGGGGTCCAGCAGTTGGGACTGGCATTCCTGTTGGCTGCCCTGACCCGCCCCATCCTGCCCTCCCAAGGCCCAGGGCCAGGACATCTGCCCCTGGGGGTGCTGCAGAGGGGCTTTGACAGGCCCTGGCTCCTTGAGGGGCACCACAGCCCCCAGGCCGCCTGGCCAGCTGCTGTCCTGCAGAGGAGAAGAAGGTCTGTGCTCTGTGAGTCTGCCTAGTTTTCCCTCCAGAGCCACAGAGCACTGTGGGAGCCCACGTGGCTTAGATGGAGTGGGGGCAGGGGGCAGTTCCAACCCCAAAAGGCTGGAACTACTCTGGTCTATTTTAAAAGTTTTGCTGCTTCAGCCCCTCTTCTCTGCCCACTGCCCTCCCTTTCTGATAAGGTCTAAGCCACTCAGAGCTCACTGTCGGCCTGTTGGAAGGTGTTCAGTGACTTTTCTTGGGGAAAGTACATTTTAAAAACATTTTACTATGAACTTTCCCCCTCCACCCAACAGGTCAACTATGCTTAGTAGAGAAAGACTAGAAAATACAAGTATGTAAGCCATAAGGAGAAAAAAAATTCACCTGTAATCCAGTATTCAGAGGGAATTACTCTGAGTAATTACCAGATTACTGTTTGGGTGAGACATACATGTATTTCTAATACAGTTTTTCTATGTATATTCACACACATATTGAAATGTACATGTATATATGCATTTTTAAACCAGGAAAGTAATAGAAGCTCAGTGAAGCAAAACTATCATTACAAAAGCACATAAAAGCATGCCCGGCATCCTCTGAGGATGGGTACAGCAGACTCTGGTTGCATTGGTTGCCTCCGGCAGGAAAACTTGTAAGGGATTCACTGTATTCCTTTTGTCCTGTTTGAAGTTTGAACCATATGAATGTGTCATCCAAAAAAATAATAGAAATAATAACAACCATACATAAAAGAAAAGAAGAAAGCCTCCCTCAATTATCCTGACTCAGCCCAAGCCTAACCTATGATTAGCAGTTTGGTTTATATCTTTCCGGGACTTTTTATATGCTCATACACTATATATGTCTCCCTATATATTTTTTAAAATAAAGATGGCATTATAGTATATACATAGTTTCTGTAACATACAAAATAATGTAGCAGGAACACAGACTTTTTTTTTTAAATGCTGGATGTTTTGGGGTTTTCTTCTGCCTAAGGTGCTTATTATAAAAATCAAAGATCACAGAGTCAAGTAAACAGGAAGGGAAGAAAGTCTAAAAGAGCACCATCTATTTCAGTATTTTAAACACAGAGCCAAACGTCTAGAAGGAGCTCTAGCTGACTATCGGCTGTAGTCACCCTCAGGCTGGGGAATAGAATGGGTGGGGAGGTAAACAGGGGGACTTCTGCTTTGTCAGCATGGTATAGATTTACAGTGAGAATGTATTTTTGCATGAGGTGTGATCAAAAAATATGGTGAACTTTTAAATTAAAAAAAATTATTACAGTAAAAGACACATTGCCATTAATCCCCCTCAAAATACTCCCCTTTGCTTCAAACACACTTATCCCATCATTCTTGCCACTTTCTGAGCCAGTTCTGGAAGTCCTCTTTCGTGAGTGTCTTTACTTCATCCTCCATCATGACAACGCTCTGTGTCACACATCGCTTCTGGTACGGCAATTTCTGTCAAATAAAAACATTACGGAGGGAGGAGGGTTATCACTTACTTGAGGGGTGTAAATGACTAGCTATTACATTGGTTTTTACACCTGAAACTAATTTTTAAAAAAATTATGATGTGTGTCCTCATCTACCTTATTCACCGGATCTGGCACCGTGTGACTTCTGGCTCTTCCTCAAAGTCAGAATGACTGTGAAAAGGGAAACGTTTTGAATCGACTCAGGCCATAGAAGCAGCGACAACAGTGCAACTAAAGAGACTCAGGAATGAGGACTTCCAGAACTGCTTCAGAAAGTGGCAAGAACGACGGGATGAGTGTTCGAAGTGAGGGGGAGTATTTTGATGGGGATTAGTGACAATGTGTCTTTTACTTGAATAAATTTTTTAGATTTAAATATTCACCATATTTATTTTTCGCATATTTATTTTTTAAAATATTGTATAGTAATAAATTTTTTAAAGAAGAATCGCTGGAGGATTATGTCCTCCCTCAAAAAAAATACAAAAACAAAAACAAAAAAACTGGGGAAAGAAAAGTGCAAGTTCCCTCTATCCTCACTGTTAAGAGCTTGGTGTATATTCTTCAGACCATTTTCACCCCGTGTGCGCACACAAACACATCTTATTTTTATAAAAATGGTAACATGCTTTTTTTTAAATAGCAGCTTTATTGAGATATAACTTACATACCATAAAGTTTGCCTTTTTTAAAGGACACAGTTCAGTGGTTTATAGAATATTCAAGAGCTGTACAACCATCACCACTCTCTAATTCCAGAACATTTTCATCATCACCCCCCAAAAGAAACCCTGACCCCATCATAGTCACTCCCCTGTTCACCCCTAGCAACCACTCATCTATCTACTTTCTGCTTTTGTGGATTTGCCTCTTCTGGACATTTCATGTAAAAGGAATCATATGCTATGTCGCCTTTTGTGACTGGCTTCTTTCACTGAGCATAATGTTTTCAAGGTTCACCCGTGTTGTAGCATGGATCAGTACTTCATTCCTTTCTATGTTTGAACAATATTCCCTTGTGTGGATATGCCACATTTTATTTATCCATTCATTAGTTGGGGGACATTTGGGTTGTAGGTTTTGTTTTGCAGGTTCCTTCTTTTCCTTACAAGATGTCTCAGAGACTACCATGTCCGCGAATTTCTCTCCCTCTGTCCTTTTTCATGGCTTTAGGCTTTGTATGATCTCATTCCTTTATATGTGATGGCTGGGACCTCTCTGCCATTGGAGATTCCTGGCTCCCCTTCCTGTCACTCCACTTCTTCCTCTAGGAAGTCTACATAGCTTGGAGAGGCTGTAGTCACCAGTCCATAGCTGTTTCATAGATGATGAAATGGAATTTCAGGGAGAGGAAGCGGTTTCCCCAGGATCATAAACTCAGTGTTGTGGAGTTCCCAGAGTTCAGCTTGCAGCCTAGGTAACAGCCCCTCCCACTCAGCTTATTGATAAACAAGCTCAGATCTGCAACTCAGAACCCTCAGCTCAACCATTCCACATGGGGCCTCTCTCTGAGCACCCCCTTCCCGGGCCCCATTTGTGGGAGGGGCTCTTTGTGGGGGGACTTGTTTTGTGGCCCTCACCTAATTCCCTATTCTTTCCTCCTCAATTTTGAAAGATCTTAGGACAGCCCTTCTCAAATTCTGGCTCCTTGCCCTTGGCACCCAGTGTCTGAAACATCAGCCTCTGATTTCCTTCCTCATTTGCATTTCAAAACGTCTATTTAGGATTTGATTGGGCTTTAAGATATACTTAAGAGTCCATCTGGAGTTCATCTTCCTGGCTTTGTGGTTCCTACCTGGGCTGCACGTTAGGTCATATCTATCTATCTATCTATCTATCTATCTATCTATTTATCTATCTATCTATCTATATATATTTAAGTTCCCTGGGTAATTCTGATGTGCACCCAGATTGAGAACCATTGTGCTACCTCCTCTCTGCCCCCTCGTCAAAGAAGGCACATTTCCTCCTTCCAAGTCTTTGGAACTAGATCTAGAGCTATGTCAAAAACTGGTCCCAGGTCAGCTATGGATTTGCTGTGGGACCTTTCTCTCACCTTCAGTAAAGGGAGGGGTGGATTAGATCAGTGGTTCTCCCCTTCAGGGATAGGGGGTGAGAGGTGGGTTATAGGGAAGGCATGTATTCAAAGCACACAGGAGCATTCTCAGAAAATACCTGCCCAACTTGAAAAGTTGGAAGCAACCTCAGTGTGGTGTTATATACCACTAACATAAATCATGAAAGAAGTGTTCAAAAGAATCATGCATCTAATTGAATGACTTGTTTAAACATTGAGAAACATCAGTAATGATTATTGTAACCTTCCCTTCATAGGGCTTGTGCCGTTTTGCATTTTTACCAGCATTCCTATTTCTCTATAGCTTCAGTAGAATACGAGTATGTTGTAAGATGTTTGGATTTTTGCCAGTCTGATAGGTGAGAAATGGTATCTCATGTCGTTTTAATTTGCATTTCTCTGTCATGAACAGGGTTGAGCATCTTCCTATAGTAAAGAGCCATTTACCTTTCTTTTCCTGTGAACTGTTTTTCATATCTCTACCCCATTTTTCTATAGGTTTGTTGGCTTTTTTATTCTTTATTTTGTGAAGCTCTTTACATAGTTAGAATATTAACCCCCTTTTCAGTGTTATGAATTGCAAGTATTTCCCCCAATTTGTCCTTTATATTTTTACTTTTCTTAAGGTGTATTTTTCCGTGTGAAATTTGCTTATCTGATCAAATGTATCGATATTCTTCCCCTATCACTTCTGGATTTTTGAATCATGATTATTGTTATAGTCTTATTTTGCTTTAATCTGCATGCACATTTTTAAATTTAAATTATGATCAGTGACTCTTCATTTCCAAACCTTCTGTGTAATTATGGTTTGTTGCACCAATATTCATTCATTCTGAATTAAAGTCCCCACTAGAATGCCAGTTCCATGAGGACAGCATTTCCTCTGAGATGAAGATTTGCATGTAGAGGCTACTGGAAGAGTCCCCTTGCTAATAACACCATCAAGGAGCGAAGCGGAAGTAGAAGTTGGGGTGCAGAGCCTTCACACCAGTGGCTCAGTGGATCCCATGGAGAGCTCTGGAACTGGGATGGCCCTTTCCAGTTGTCCCAAGTTGAGGCAGAGGAGCATGGATCCATCATTGGATGTGGGCTGCCCTCAGCCAATGGCCATTGCTGGGAGGGGAACGCAGCTTAGAGGCCTAAGCTGGAGAGACTAATGTCCCGGCCCTGAAGGAGGGATCTGGGCAGAGCCCCACAGCATCCTCCCCCGACTGTCTTGGTCCTTACTATGTTCTCCACTCCTAACTGCGCCTGGCACATAATAGGTGCTCAGGAAATCTTTGGTGAATGAATGATAGACAAGAACAGAAACCCAAATTTCCGGGTCTTGGCCCAGGCCAACTGGATCACAACGTGGGGCGGGAGAGAGGGGAGGCACCTTGGGTAGGTGTATTCAGAATCACCTCAAGTGCTTCTGGCCCATCTCGCATTTGCAGCCCCCTGGGTGGTCTTGAGGGCCCCTCTGGCTCAGCAGTTGGTGCTGGTCAAGGACTGGGCTGGGCCGGGGGCCCTCAGTGGAACCTCAGGCTCTATGGCTGCTCTTTGGTGTATTATCACCCTCATGGGCTCTCAGTTCTGACTTTTTAAAATCTCCCTCCAGCATTCCTTGAAGAAAAGAGGAACCCGCTCCCTGGGGAAGACAGACAAGAAGCCTTCGGTGCAGGTACTTCCCAGCAGCCCCCATAGCCCCCAGTGAAGCCCCACTGGCAGGTTTTAGTCTTAGGGCTTGAAGCTTAACTCCAAGTGGCCTGGTGGGGGTTCCCCAGAGGTGCCCACCCCTCCCCATTTTCTACCTCGTCCTCCCCTTGTTCATTTTCTTAGCTTCGCTGCCGACTTCACTTCCCAAAACCACACCCTGAACCCATGGTTCTCGTACACTAAGACAGATAAAATGCTCTATCTAGGCCAGGCATAGAATACAGTTAGCTTCTAGTGGTTCTGGATCGTCAGAGTGCAAAGTCCTTTGCATACATTATCTCATTTAATCTTCTCCATAGCTCTGCGAGGGATGGAGTGTTACTGCCTCATTTTACAAATGGGGAAATTATAGTAGTAATGGTAGTGGTAGTAGCAGCAATAGTCACCCTGGCAGAATGTTACCTACTCCAGGAAGCCTTCCTGGACTCCCCAGGCTATGTGGGGTGCTCCATCCTTGCTGCTATATCAACGTCCCCCTCTCTGCTTCCCCTCTGGACCCCAGCACCTAGAGGGTTGGGGCTGCGTCTGCTATATTCCTGTGTCCCCAGCACCTAGGTAGTACTCCCTGAAGTGTTCTGGCTGTATGGAGCCTCCCGACACTAACCTTCCTGGGTCTTGTCTGTCCCTGTACCCCTGGGGCCCCAGGAGGACAGTGCAGACCTGAAGTGCCAGCTGCACTTTGCGAAGGAGGAGTCAGCCCTCATGTGCAAGAAGCTCACCAAGCTGGCCAAGGAGAATGACAGCATGAAGGAGGAGCTGCTCAAGTACCGCTCGCTCTACGGTGATCTGGACAGCGCCCTGTCCGCTGAGGAGCTGGCCGACGCACCCCACTCGCGGGAGACTGAGCTGAAGGTGCATCTGAAGCTGGTGGAGGAGGAGGCCAACCTGCTCAGCCGCCGCATCGTGGAGCTGGAGGTGGAGAACCGGGGCCTGCGGGCCGAGATGGACGACATGAAGGATCACGGGGGCGGGAGCGGGGGCCCAGAGGCACGCCTGGCCTTCTCCACCCTGGGTGGCAGTGAGTGCGGAGAGAGCTTGGCAGAGCTGCGGCGACACCTGCAGTTCGTGGAGGAGGAGGCCGAGCTGCTGCGGCGCTCCTCCGCGGAACTCGAGGACCAGAACAAGCTGCTGCTGAGTGAGCTGGCCAAGTACCGCTCCGAGCACGAGCTGGACGTGACGCTGTCGGAGGACAGCTGCTCCGTGCTCAGTGAGCCCTCCCAGGAGGAGCTAGCGGCTGCCAAGCTGCAAATCGGCGAGCTCAGCGGTAAGGTCAAGAAGCTGCAGTACGAGAACCGCGTGCTGCTGTCCAACCTTCAGCGCTGCGATCTTGCCTCCTGCCACAGCACGCGGCCAATGCTGGAGACGGACGCCGAGGCGGGGGACTCTGCCCAGTGCGTGCCTGCTGTCCTTGGCGAGGCCCATGGCCCCCATGCCGCCCTGCTTTGCAGAGTTAGGGAGGCCGAGGCGCTGCCTGGGCTGAGGGAGCAGGCGGCCCTGGTCAGCAAGGCCATCGACGTCTTGGTGGCAGATGCCAATGGATTCTCTGCTGGCCTCCGCCTGTATCTGGACAACGAATGTGCCGACTTTCGGCTGCATGAGACCCCTGACAACAGCGAGGGTCCTATGGACACCAAGCTCATCCACGCCATCCTGGTGCGGCTGAGCATGCTCCAGCAGGAGCTCAACGCCTTCACCCGGAAGGCAGACACCGTCCTGGGGAGCTCTGCCAAGGAGCCGTCAGAGCCCTTCTCCTCGCTGCCCACCCTGGGCTCCCAGGGGCCCTCCAAGGAGATTCTGCTGGCCAAAGACCTTGGCTCAGACTTCCAGGTAAGATGTCCCCATCACAGGCTATTCCTTTTTTTTGATAGAAACTCTTTACTGAACCATAACTTACAGACAGAGACGTACATGAAGCACAGGTGTAGAACTTAGAATTTTCCCAAGGCGAGCGCTTGCATGTCCTCATCACCAAGAACAAGAACTGGAACACAACCAGCACCCTGGAAGCCCCTCCTCCTGCCCCCTTCTAGCCACAATGCCTGTTTCCAGGAATAACCTCTTGATTCAGTTTTGTCTGTTTAAACTTTATATACATTGGCTCATAAACTAACACACTTGGGCCTGGATTCCTTTACTCACCTTATATTTGTTGTCACATGTGGCAATAGTTTGTTCAGTCTCATCACTGGAGGTGATCTCATTGAGTGAATATGCCACAATTTGCTGCCTCGTTTACTATTGATAGATATAGGGACAGATTTGGAGGCCCGATCTTTTTGCCAGGTTGCCCTTTCTTCTTTTCTGGTTTCTTTTGCAGTTTTGTATTTTAAAATGAGTATTAGTTAAAAGAAAAAAAAGAAAAGGACTTTCGTTCAGGTTGTATGCAAAGGCAAGAAACTTGACTTTCTAAAGGTAATGAATTTCCAGCCTTGATGTCTATAAAACAGTACTACTGAGAAAAATTAAAATAGCAAATGCAGGGGTGGCCGGTTAGCTCAGTTGATTAGAGCATGATGCTCATAACACCAACGTTGCCGGTTCAGTCCCCGCATGGGCCACTGTGAGTCTGTGCCCTCCTTAAAAAAAAAAAGAAAAAGCAACTGCACTTGTCCCCCCCAAAAAAGCATTATTTCCCAAGTAATCTGTAAACATTGAAAGAGTTGCCCAAGTTCCTGAGGTAAGAGCCTCCACCTCACCACCTCTCACTCCCTACAGGTACCACTTTGAACAGTCTGGAGCAGTGCTGGCCAGTACAGTGGCCACTAGCCACATGTGGCTACTTCAATTTCAAGTAATAAAAATTACAATACAGTTGAAAATTCAGTTCCTGAATTTTCGGTCACAGTAGCCACATTTCAAGTGCTTAGTGGCTGTATGTGTCCAGTGGTGCAGCTCTAGGCTATTCCATCATCACTGCACGTCCTTTGAAATCTTTCTCTACATATATGCTCATATATTTGTTTTTTCACCCAAATTGTCTTGTACCCACTGTTACCGCACAACTTATTTTTCTCGTGGAATGTATCTATTTGTTCATTTCTTGTGATGCTGTATTTATTGTTTATATACTTTTGTGCTCAGGGCTGGAGGTGCCATGGTAAGCAAAAAACAGATGTAGTCCTGTCCCCCCCACCCCCAGCCCATATCATCTAGCGGGGAACAAAGATGTAATCAAAATATACCAATGAATATGAAATTACAAACTGAGTTGATGGCTCTGGAGGAAAGGCACTTGGTTCTACAAACAAGGAACTTGTCCTAGACCCTGCGACAGGGCAGGCCTCTGGTCTGAGATGAGATCAGAGAATGCATTACCGGGGAAGAGAGTTCTACGCAGAGGTATCGTAACTGGAAGGAACACGGGTGTCCAAGAACTCAGAGAAGGAGTGACACTGGCTTGCAGAGAGCATTTGGGAGGTTTGATCTTCACCCTGAGAGCAACGGGAGGGGTCTTTCCATGTCTCTACAGAGATTTAGCTCTTTCTTTTTCACAATTACACAGTGTATTTGTGCCATAATTTCTTTAATCAGTGCCCCATTGATCTGGCTTGATCTGGCTTTTTTAAGGAAGCAGATTGCCCCATGTTAGGTCGCCCTCTTGGTTCTTCTTGAGATAGGAATGAGCTGGGGCTGCACAGGTGCTAGGACAATTGAGGCTGGCTCAAAGGTTTGTGCACAAGACAGACATTCACAGAACCAGTGTTTTCACTTACCACTTACCTAGTCATTCATCCTTCCAACAAACATTCATTGATTGGTGGCAGTGCCCTGACCAGGGCTGGGTCTGGGCTACAGACCGGAGTCCTTCTGGGTCCCAGCACTCAGGTGGGTGAGCAGAGCCTTTAGAGAGCCCATAGGCCTGGGGTGGGGCTGTTTCTGGCACTTCTCGGGCGCCTCCCCATGGTTACCTTTGGTCTCTTCTGCCTGTGCCTCTGGGTACAGCCACCTGACTTCAGGGATCTGCCGGAATGGGAGCCCAGGATACGAGAGGCCTTCCGCCCTGGCGACTTGGACTCCAAGCCCGACCCCAGCCGGAACTTCAGGCCTTACCGAGCTGAAGACAATGATTCCTACGCCTCTGAGGTGGGCCTAGGCCTGAGGGAGCCAGGGGGCGGGTAGGAGAGTGGCTGGGCTTCCCCAAAGCAGAGTGATCCACGGGGAGTCTTAGCTGGTGATGAAAGGGGTTTTGAGTATCCCATTTCGTTCCAAGCTTCTTGGAAGCCAGGACAAAGAGGGAAACCAGGAAGTTTGGGCTATTCTCATGGCCCGGTAAAAGGAAGTTTTTAAACTTTTTTAAAGAAATCGATTTTTTCCCCTATATTAAATTCTACTGGGAACTCAGTAACTTATGTCATTTAATGGAACCACTAATTTATGTAGCAGGAAGGCAGCCATCTCTACAGTCAGGCTGACTGGGTTCAAATTGTGGTTCCACTATATACTGACTGTAAGTCACTTTACCTCTCTGATCCTTAGTTTCTCACCTTTAAAAGAAAAGTGATCCCTCATTGCATTGCTGAAAGGATTAAACACACAAAACGCCTTAGCTTATGCATGGTTCAGGTTTGGTGAGAATGAGGAGGAGGAGAATGACATATCACTGGGCCTCAGAGGACCTTCCAGAGTGTCTGTGTGACCTTGGGCATGTCCTCACTCTGACTGCAGTTTCCCATCTATAACATGGGAGGATTCGAGTCAGTGGTAGCTGTAGAATTGCTAGGACTCTTTGGTCCTTGAGGAATTCTGGGTGGTTCTGAGCCCCACCCAAGCGTACTGAGCCTCTCCCTAGCACTTCATAATGAAACTGAAGCAGGGAAAGGCTCCTACGGATTTGGTGGGGCATCTCTGAGATGTCTGAACCATGGAGAGCCCTTTGTGTGCCCCAACCTGAGCACCCTTTTCTTCTTGGCATCCCTGGAAAAGCAACTTTGTGGTTCCAGGAAGGCCAGTCTGCTACTGTGCAGGGGGTGTAGCTCCCTTGGAGCTGATGGATCAAACTATCTAAGTGGTCTGAGTTTCCCAGCAGCCATGGCAAAAAGGGGGGAAATCACGAGATACTTTGTTTTCATTTTCTGAGAAATCAAAATAGGCCAACTCACCTGCAGAGAAAATAATTTCCTATATGTATTCAATTATTGTTTCATTTAACCCCTCTTTATTGAGTAGTTACAATTTGCCAGGCATGGTGTTAGGTACTGAGTTTAAGGAGAACACCAGGCAGGTTTAGCCTGGCAAGGATTTTTAATACAAAACAGGCATATAAGATAGACCTCAAGTCAGAGTGCCTTCCATTGCAAAATTTCCACATTATTGGCCAGATACTAAATGCCTGGGTTTTTTCCACAGAGGGACATCTTGCCATGCCTGGGAAGGATTTATGTAGGAGTTGGAACTGACATCTCCTTTTTTTTTTCCCCTCCTGCTTAACATGACAGCATAAAAACTTCCCTCTGTTACTAGAATTAAAAAATTTTAAATTAAAGTATAACATACATACAGAAAAGCACTTGTAAGTGGACAGGTCACATAATCTTCACAAATTGAACACTCCTATCTAATCAGCAAGCAGATGAATAAACAAGCATAATCTGCCCCCAGGACCCCCCCATGCCCTTTTCATCCTGACTTCTAACATAATCAATTAGTTTTGCCTGTGTAGCTGCATATAGCTATAAACACAATTTCCCTTGAAAAATGTAGAGTTTTATTGTCTCTTGTTAAGATTTTATTATAGTCATTAAACAACAAATAACTTCAACAAAATCCCTAAGCAGCACTGCATAAAGATATAAAGAAAGTCAAGATCACACGATTGTCACATACTTAACCACTGTTAACATTTACTGTGTGTGTCCATGTCCTTCATGTTTTTCTGTTAAAATATACATATAAACTTTTCATTGAAGTATAACATAATAGTAGACATACAATCAAGGACACTCTCCTTAAGTGTATAATTGAATGGATTTTTATATATGTAAAAATAGACCCATTAAACACATATATTGACCCCCATCATTATGATCTAAGTTGTTTGTCAGTTTTTGCAATTACAAACAATTGCATCTTTGAAAATCAAACCTAGTTTCCACAGTATATTACTTGCTTCGAATAAATTTCAAAGACAGAAATGATCAGGTTAAAATTATAATGGCTAGATTTGATGTCACTGTTTTGTTTAATCGTCATCACAAAGCACTGTGCCTGGTTTGTAGTTGAAGGGCAGCTTGGGTGCGACTTACTGTTGTTGCTCCCCTACCACCCTCGTCCTCTGACCACAGCTTCTGTCCTCGCCATGCGCTCTCCCTCCTCATTATCTGTGTCCCTCATCCCTACCCCAGATCAAGGAGCTGCAGCTGGTGCTGGCTGAGGCCCATGACAGCCTGCGGGGACTTCAAGAGCAGCTCTCTCAGGAGCGGCAGTTACGCAAGGAAGAGGCTGACAACTTCAACCAGAAAATGGTCCAGGTGCGTGGTGTCCAGTGCCCTCCCTACACCTACTCCAACCTCCCTTCCCTGGACAGAAGGCAGAAACCTTAGAGGTCCACAGGTTTTCAGAAGGCAAGAATATCTGGGGAAACCCATCTTTCTGCCCCATGCAGCACGGTGGCTGTGGGGTGTTCTGTGCATGTCATTCTGCATTAGCTGTGCTGGCCTGGAATCCTGGGCTTGTCGTTGACTGCCTGTGTGACTTCAGGCCAATCCTATCTCCTCTCTGGGCTCAATTTCGCATCTATGAAATACTGCCCCCATCAGAAGTGAAAGCCTGTAGCCGAAAGGCCATAGGCCTGTCTGTTAATCAAGATGATAGTCCTGGTAATGGAAAGCATTTATTAAGCCCTTACTGTATGTCAGGACTGTACAATGCACTTCCCACACATTATGTCTTTTAATCTTCGTGCCTTCCCTATGAGGTGTCCCATTTTACAGATGGGAAAACTGATGCCCAGAGAGCTGAAGTACTTTGCCCAGGATTGCACATCCAGACAGGGTGGGGCTGGGATTGTAATTCAGGTCTCTGGCTCCCTCTTAGTCATGACACAGCATTGCTTCCTAGAATATTACATGTGCTCAGCCTTCCTCACTCCCAGCATGCCCTTTGCTCTCCATGTGGGTTACCCCTCCCTCACACTCCTAGCTTCCTCATTGAATGTAAGAGTTCATGTGAAACATTGGCACCCAGTACATGCTTATTATATGATCTCATGGCTCTTAATAATCAGAGCTGGGTTCAAATCCCAGTTGTTTTCACTGATTCAGTAACTGATTGCTGCTGCTTTCATGAGTTTCTATTCCCTGGAGTAGCAGAGGGCAGTGTTTATCTAAACAGAATGAGCTGCTAAACAGAATGATCCCCTGGCAGGGATCACCAACAAGCACCACCCAGATTTTCCTCCTTGCCCTTGTCAGACCCCTGGAATGAGGTGGGGTAGTGCCCCTGAAGACAGCTGGCGTTGCTCACGCTCTTGTCCCCCTTGCAGCTGAAGGAGGACCAGCAGAGGGCGCTCCTGAGGCGGGAGTTTGAGCTGCAGAGTCTGAGCCTCCAGCGGAGGCTGGAGCAGAAATTCTGGAGCCAGGAGAAGAACATGTTGGTGCAGGAATCTCAGCAGTTCAAGCACAACTTCCTGCTGCTCTTCATGAAGCTCAAGTGGTTCCTCAAGCGGTGGCGGCAGGGCAAGGTTTTGCCCAGCGAAGGGGACGACTTCCTTGAGGTATGGTCCCCCTGGCACGGAGACTGGGGCTGGGGACGGTGTGGAGGAGATAGGTCCAGGGGAACACCCAGCTGGTATCAGCACAACCCTGAGGCTCACATACCTAGGAGCCATCAGCTTGCAGGCTTCCATCCCTGCATTCATTCACTCATTCAGCATCTATTTGTGAGAACCAGCCCCTTACTGGGCGCCGTGGCAGGTGCTGAGAATACCCAGGTAAAGAAGACAGACTTGGTCTCGGCTTCACCAGGAGAAAGTCTCGTGGGGGATAGTAGGTCTTTAACACCTCTCTAATATTTCTTCGTTTCCCTTTTTCACAAACCTCAGAGTCTTTAGCAAGCAACAGTATCTAGGTGAATTTAATAATCCAGTTTTGTTGTTATTGCATGATCTGCAAATATAGCATGTGTTAATGCTTCTTACTCTTTTAAGATATAACTTAATGCAGTAAAATGCCCACATCTTAAGTGTACAGCTGGGGAAGTTTTATAGTGTACCCCCGTATAGCCTCCACCCAGATCACAATAAAGCACATTTCCAGAAGGTTCCTTCATGCCCCAGTCAGTGTGGCCATCCCAGCAGTCAGCACGATTCTGACTTCTTACACCATCGATTAATTTTGCCTATTCTAGAAATTCACCTAAGTGCATGAAGTCTTTTGCGTCTGCCTTCTTTGACTCAATATAATTTTTTGAGATTCATCCATATCTTGCTTGTAGTAGTTCTTTTTTCTTTTATTGTTTATTTTCGACATATGAATCTACCTATTTTATTTTATTTTATTTATTTAACTCTTTTATTGGGTAACTGTGTTTTTTCCAGGACCCATCAGCTCCAAGTCAAGTCGTTGTCCTTCAATATAGTTGTGGAGGGCGCAGCTCAGCTGCAAGTTTAGTTGCCATTTTCAATCTAGTTGCAGGGGGCGCAGCCCCACCATCCCATGTGGGAATTGAACCTGCAGCCTTGTTGTTAAGAGCACGCCCTCTAACCAACGGAGCCATCCGGCCACCCCTATTTTATTTTATTTTTAATGCTATCTTTGATGTATAGCAACGGGTATTGGCTTTCAATTTTTAGTAATAATATCAACTTCCTTTTTTAGATATATTTATTTAACTAGAAAGAGTAGGCCAACTTAAAAACATTAATGATCATACAGGTAGTATTTATATGTAGCCGGAAACACGAGGAATGGAGCTTTGGGAACGTCTGAAGGACTCACATGGCCCATTTGTCCCTCAGCCTTTGCAGGACCCTTTGCTTCTCAAAGCCCCTGCCTTCTGTCATCAGCAGCATGCTAACATTGCTAAGAGAAGGGGGCATATAAGGATATCATACATCAGTCACACCCAGCTGAGTTGGCACCACTCACCTTAGCCTTTTGGGTACAGGTACTACTGGTCTAGCCCAGATTTGGCCCTCCTTTGGCTTAAGCTACTCTTTCTAGAGCCAGTGGCGCCCAGTGGCACTTCCCAAGTCCCCATGTACTCCTACCAGGGGACCCTTAGCGTAGCCCCAATGCCCCAGGAGCAGGGGATGACGGTTAGGCCTGAACCTATAGCAAGAGTTCCCTCCTCCCACCCCCACTGGGGCTCATAGTTCTTCTCCAGGCACCTGCCTCCTCCCCGAGGGCCTCTTGGGAGAGTCACTGACCATCATTAAATGGACCTATTTCCTGCCGCCCTCACCCTGGAGGTGCCCCTATGAGAAGCAGCTTAAAAGCCCAGCATGACTGCCCCTTCAGTATCACCCTTTGTGAGTCCTGGGACCTCGTGTTTGAAGCCACTGTCTGCTTTCTCTTCTGTGGCATTTGAAAACACAGGCCCGCCTCTCCTGTTTGGAAGTCCCACACAAGCCTTTGGATGAAGCCCAGTTGTTGTTTTTTTAATGAATTTTTAAATTTTTATTTTCTTAATTGTAGAAAATATACATAACATAAAATTTACCATTTTAACCATTTTTAAGTGTACAGTTCAGTGACGTTAAGTATATTCACATTATTGTGTAACCATCACCACCATTCATCTCCAAAACTCTTTTCATCTTGCAGTACTGAAACTCAGTACCTATTAAACACTAATTCCCCCTCCTCCCCTCTCCGGAGTCCCTGGCAATCAACCACTATTCTACTTCCTGTCCCTATGATTTTGTCCACTCTAAGTACTTCGTATTGGTGGAATCAGTGTTTGTCCTTTTGTGACTGGCTTATTTCACTTAGCATAATGTCTTTAAGGTTCATCCACGTTGTAGCATGTTGCAGACGTTCCTTTTTTTTTTTAAGGATAATATTCCATGGTATGGATAAACCATTTTTTGAGCTTTACTGAGGTATAAATGACACACAGGAGTTATATATACCATGTTTCCCCAAAAATAAGACCGGGTCTTATATTAATTTTTGCTCCAAAAGATGCATTAGGGCGTATTTTCAGGGGATATCTTATTTTTTTATGTACAACAATCTAGATTTATTCAAATATAGTCATGTCATCTTCTTCTGGAACATCGTCATAACGTACTAAATGCGTTCATCTGGCTGACGATCTTAACTGGGGCTTATTTTTTGGGGTAGGTCTTTATTTAAGATGTGCAAGTTGATGTTTTGATATATGTATATGGAATGATCACTTTAATCAAGCTAATTAACATATCCATTACCTCATATAGTTAACCATTCTCTCTCTGTCTCTCTCTCTCTTTCTGAGAACACTTAAGATCTGTCTTAGCAAATTTCAAGTGTACAATACAGTATTATTAACTAAAGTCACCATGCTGCACATTAAATCTCCAGAATTTATTCATCCGCATAACTGAATCTTTGTACTCTTTGACTAACATATCCCCATTCTCCCCTCCCCCTGCCCTCGGCAACCACTGTTCTACTCACTGCTTGTATGAGTTCAACTTTTTAATGATTCCACATGTGAGTGAGATCTCGCAGTATTTGTCTTTCTCTGTCTGACTTATTTCACTCATCACGTCCTTCAGGTCCGTCTATGTTGTTGAAAATGGCAGAATTTCCTTCTTTTTTTATGGCTGAATAATATTCCATAGTGTGTATATACCATATTCTCTTTGTCCATTCATTCATCAACAGACGCTTTGGTTGTTTTCATATCTTGGCTACGGTGAATAATGCTGCATTGAACACGAGGGAGTACAGATATCTCTTTGAGATCCACATTTCATTTCCTTTGGATATATACCCAGAAGTGGGATTTCTGGATCATGTGTTAGTTCTATTTTTATGTTTTTGGGGAAAACACTATACTGCTGTCCATAGCTGAAACCCATTTTTTGCTGCTATGTAAAATGCTCCCCCACACCTTCCAAAATGAATTCCCTACAGGCCACATAGCCTATATTTTAAATTAAATTTTTTCAGGCAAACTCTCCATATTTGGTAAAAATCTTTCTAGCCATTTCCATGTATTACAGTAACAGAGAGAAACAGAAGCTTTCTTTAGAAAAACAATAAGGTGTAAGCATAGGAGATGAAATATATATGCCTATAATTAATAGAAATATACATATTTACTGAAAAAGACACAATTAATAAGATATAAACATAACCACATATATGTAAAAATAAGTATATACATATATGTATATGATACAAAGTATATGTGTATAAAATACATTTAAGTACATAATAAAGTACATGTAACTATATAAATAATACACTTGATATACATTTATAGTTTTGAAGAATATACATATCCACACATGTAAAATTAAAACTATATATGTGAATAATAACCCTCAGATGTTGGGTGTTTGTAGTGTTCTGGGCACTGTCTTAAATGCTTTAAGTGGGTTATTGCATTTCACTTTTACAAATACCCTGTGATGTAGAAACAATTATTATCCCCATTCTACTACAGTTAAAGAACTTTGCTTCCTTGTTCTCAATTCTGAAATCCAGAAGCTCTGAGAACTGTTTCTTTGCATCTAACTCAGTTGAAAAAAATTGGCCCTACATTCATTTGGCAACAAAACCTTTATTTATTCCATTTCATGTTAATAGTCATATGTTTGTAAGGGAAATATTGGTGTCCTTGATTGGTGTCCTTGAGCACAGGGTGTTACCCCAGATTTTTTCAGGGCTGTTATACAATAGACAGTGTAGGTACCATATATATATATTTTTTCCCCCTTTCTTCTGCCTTCCCCCCACTCCCGTTCAAGCCATTGTTTCTCAGTCTAGTTGTGTAGGACACAGCTCCCTGGCCCATGCTGGTATTAGGAGCCTTGCGCTCCCCCAGCTGAGGCAATCGGTCGCCAGTCGTGGATCGGCTGCTCACAGTAGCTCACGGCAGCTCTCACCGGCTGCCGGCCGCTCACGATGGCTGCCGGCCACTCACGCTGGCCCCTGGCTGCTCATGGCAGCACATAGCAGCTCATGATGGTTGCCAGCCACTCATGCTGGCCGCCGGCCACTCACGGTGACACACAGCAGCCCGTAGCAGCACACAGCAGCCTGCCACAGCTCACACCAACCTCCAGCTGCTCACGGCAGCCCAGCATCAGGGAGAGCTGTTGTTCACAATCTTAGCTGTAGAGGGCGCAGCTCCCCGGCCCATGTGGGAATCGAACCAGCCATCTCGGTATTAGGAGCACGGAGCTCCAAACACCTGAGCCACCGGGCTGGCCCATAGGTACCATATTTTCTTTCTAAATCCCAATTAATTCTGAATTCTAAGCACACCTGGCCCTAAGGATTTCAGAAAAAGAATCGTGCACCTGTGTATATAGATAGTTAGATACTGTATGTATAGGTACTTGTGACCAGGGACAGAATTGGGGTGTTTATTCACACAGGCCCTGCTGCCCCCATGTACTTCCCAGTCTCAGCACCAGCCTGACCCTGAAAACTCTTATTCATTTGGTTTCTAGGACTTTTTTTTTCATTTTTTTCCCACCTCTTTGGTTGCTCTTTCTCAGTCTTTTTGATCCGACCTTCCATTTCTCCCTGACCTGACCTGAATGTCAGAGTTCCCCCTCAGGGCCCAGCCCTCGGGCCTTGTCTCTCCTTTACGTGCACTTACCCCCTTGGGGGGAGCTCATCCATGCTCATGGCTTATATGGCCTTTCCTACACATTGCGAGTCTATCTAGAATCTACAGAACCTGACCCAGCCGCACTGCCCCCCACAATCTGAACCACCATCATGTCTTGCCTGGATTGTCACCATAGTCTCCTAACTGATCTCCCCGCTTCTGCCCTTGCACCCTTCCACCAAACGAGAGTACCCAGGCAGATGTATTCAATGTAGATGGTACCCCCTGGAGTTACGCGATATGGGACTCTGTCGCTGCCCTATAATGTGTTTCAACATAGCAGCTAGAGGGATCTTATGAAACTGAAAGTCAGGCTGGTGTCACTCCTTGGCGCACAGTCTTCCCCTGGCTCCCATTCCATCCAGAGTAGAAGCCAAAGCCCCTACAATGGCCTGTTCAACCAGCCTGTTCCCCGTACCTCTCTCACTTCCTCAAATAGACATGTTCCCACCTCAGAGCCTTTGCATTGGCTGTGTCCTTTTCCTGGAATTATGCTCGTGGCTTATTCTCTTACCTCCTCAGGACTTTGCCCAAATATCACTTTCTCTCTAAGGCAGGGGTGTCAAAACTGCGGCCCGGGGGCCAACTGCGGTCCGCAATCCATTATTAATTGGCCCGCAGCAAATTCCAAAAATATATTTAGTTTACTTAAATAAACCAGGTGAGGCAATACGTGTTTCACCTCAAGTGAGTGGCCCGGCTGTTTGTGTGTTTTACTGCATATGGCCCTTGGTAAAAAACGTTGAAAAAAGTTTGGACACCCCTGCTCTAAGGCCTTCCTTGAGCAGCTGCATGCAGCACATCCTAGCTCCTTTTCCGGCTCTCTTTTTCTCCATAGCACCTATTATCATGTGATATTCCATATACTTAATGACATTTCATACATTTCCCATATTTGTTTGTTTTCTTGCTACTGGAATGGAAGCTCAGGGTTTTTTGTCTGTCTTTCTCACTGATGTATCCCCAGCTCTGAACACACATCCGGCGCATGGTAGGTGTTCAATAAATATTTGTTGAATGAATGATAAAAGTGCACCCGAGTCAGAAAGCGGCTTCGTTCTGCTTCTTTCCTATCCTGAACTAGTACCTGGTCTCCTTGGCTGGTCCTGGACTTCTTCCCAGGTTCCATCAGCAACAAACCCTGCCTCCCAGGAAATCTCCTTCTGTCTACCCAAACCTTTGGTTCTCCTTTCTGTAATTATGGGGGTGCCTGTGGCCCTTATATTGCAGCCACAGTGCCTACCTTGACCTGGCCTGACAACATGGTCATTTATGAGTAGCTCTCAGGGATGACTCATGGTCCTTTTGGCGGGAGAGATGGTGGGAGCACAGAATGGCCTGACTCTCTAGCTTTGCTCCTCAGCCTAGACGGCACCCAGGGTGCCAAAGTCAAATGTTGGAAAATCAGTGCCCAGCTGGGTGCCTTTGGTCCATCCTGCACCATAAACCCCATTCTTTCTTCCTGCTTGGCTATATAGTCTCCCTTCTGTCTGGGCCACTAGCCTGAATCCCCTCCCGCTGAGGGTCAGACCCCCTAGGCATGATGCCCTGCCACCCCCTGTTGAGTGTGGTTTTTTAAAAATAGGTAAATAGCATGAAGGAGCTGTACCTGCTAATGGAAGAAGAAGAATTAAACGCCCAGCATTCTGACAACAAGACCTGCACGGGGGACAGCTGGACCCAAAACACGGTTTGTTCTCAATCTACTCCCAGTGCTGTCCGATCCATTTGTTCCTTTGTCTGTTTCGTGATCACTTCCTGCCACCTTCATTTGCACTCGGCACTGGAGCTGCAGAGGTTATTGCCTGGTCACTGGCCCCGGTGCTCAGTGCTGTGGGCCAAATAGGTCATTCCAGGGCAGTGACAGAGGGCCAGATGATGATGGACTGTCAAAGGCAAGAGAGCAATTAATTCTGTTTGGGGTATAGTGGACGGTATCACAGAGAAGCGGTCATAGGTGGTGAATTTTGAAGGATAAATAGGAACTTACCTAATAGAGAAAGGGGAAAGGCCATTCTGGACCAAGAGAACTATGGGTACAGAGGTGTGGCAAGGTACTGTTGGATTGGCTGCAGCATGGGATGTACATAGTTGGGGGAAGGACCCCAGGCTGGGATCATGAAGAGGGGCCTTATGGTCTGGAGTAAAAACCCTCAAATCAAGCCACAGGATAGAGAAAGCAATAGAGTCAGGTTCCTAGGGGCGCAACAATGAGTTTGAGTACGGGTGGGAAACAGGTCCTGGGCCAAGGAGAGAAGATTGGGCCCATTCAGGCAGTCAGAGAGGCTCCATGGTTCAGACTCCTTATCTGGCCCATGGTGCGTCAGAGAGGCAGATCCTGAGAAAGGAGATGGAGCCAGGGCCTTGGTGTTGCAGGGCCTTGAAGAAGCCAGGGCTCAGTTAGATTTAGGCTGAGTAATTATTGCTGTAACTGCAGGGGTGTTTGTTTACGTGAGGCTGGGCTGCACGGTTGGCCTAGGAGGTGGCCAGGATGGAGCTGACTCAGCTCAGAAAACTCAGGGCTGAGATTGCATGGATGAGATAATCCGAGAAGTTGTGGGACTTGTCCGAGGCCTGGTAGAGTCCTGGGCTGGACGCTGGGTGAGTGCTCCCAGCCCAGGCTCCCCTCCCTGCCCCTCAAAGAACTCCTGACCCAGGCCTTGCCCCCATCTGCAGCCCAACGAGTATATCAAGACACTGGCTGACATGAAGGTGACACTGAAGGAGCTGTGCTGGCTCCTCCGGGATGAGCGCCGTGGTCTGACTGAGCTTCAGCAGCAGTTTGCCAAGGCCAAGGCCACCTGGGAGACGGAGCGGGCAGAGCTCAAGAGCCACACCGCCCAGGTGAGTCTCCCACCTGTCAGAGACATCTACCCCCTCGGCTGTCAGATTTGGGAGCAGGATGTCCAAAGCATGCTTCTAGAAGCATAAGAACCTCACCTTGTGATCCTGAGAAGGCAAGAGACTTGCCTAGAGTCACACAGCAAGGGTACCAGAAACAGTGGGAACTGGGAGTTACAGAGCTGGGAAGGAAGGTAAGGGATTGACCAAAGGGCATGGAGGCATCAAAGGCACCTCGGCGGCACCATCGGCTCCCAGGGGAGGCCAACAACACAGTGCCTGTCTGTATGTGGTGACATCCTTCACATACACACCCAGATTCCAGCGGCCTGCTGTCTTCATTCTCTCCCTCTTCTCCTCATAAGGATCCCTTAATCCCCCTGCTACCGGGCTCTGTTCTATTCACTCAAACTGAGGGACTTCTCTCCCCACAACCCAGCTTGACCAAAGGAGCCTCAAGCAGAGCTTTGGGGGTTTGGTCTCTGCTGTGTACCTGGAGGCAAGTTGTTGCCCTGCTCTGGTCTTCTCAGTGAGAGGGTGGGCTTATTCCCACCCAGAGAGAATGCTCTGACCCCCACCACACCCCACACCCCAACTCTATAGAGCCCAGCTTCCTCCAGCCTGCCACTGCTGCAGGCTGCTTTCCTGAGCATCATGGACCCCGTGGAGGTGGGTACTCTCGTTATCTCTCCTGGAAAAGTGACAAAACAGGCGTAGAGGAGTTCCGTTTCTTTCCCAAGGTCACCTAGCTAGTAAGTCGCAGACATGACCCTCGCTCCCCAAACCTCTGTCCTTCCAGCCTCCCCATGACCATGATGTCACCTTCTCTGTACTCACAGACTCTGACTTCCCAGCGCCACCATTCTCTCCTCCTAACCCTCCTGCAGATCTCATAGTTCCTGCCCCATCTGCACATTCCACAGTGTTCACTGCTCCTGCTGCCCTCCCAAACCCAGCCATTCCAGGTGTCCCTCCCCACTGGGAACCTGAATGGCCCCATGAGAGTTAAGATGTCAGACCACAGCCTGGCGGGTGTGGGGTGCATCAATTCTTGAGGTTGCATGTTTACCTCCTGCGGTTTGGGGCTGAGAAAGCCAT
The DNA here is from genome assembly GCF_004115265.2 of Rhinolophus ferrumequinum. NCBI lineage: Eukaryota > Metazoa > Chordata > Mammalia > Chiroptera > Rhinolophidae > Rhinolophus > Rhinolophus ferrumequinum. The sequence goes on from NC_046306.1 coordinate 18,979,008, forward strand.
TATGCGGGAGTGATTCCTGGACACATTACATGACTGTGTGAGCATGTCCCCCACTAACCCTAACCCATACCGCTGGTAAGAGTTGATGAAGTACCATGACAAGCAGTAACGAGGAACCTCTGCCGTTTTGTAGCTGTGTGACCTAGGACAAATAACCTACTTCTCTGAACCTCTTCAAGCTCCTGTGCAGAATACCGAAAATGGTAGTTATCTTGCCGAGTTTGCATGAGGATACTGAGCTAATGCCTGAAAGGCTGTTAGCACAGAGCTTGGCGTGTGGAAAGAACTCCACAAGCCTTGATTGGGAGGAGAGGTTAGTTCTGAGTGGGGAGGTCAGTGAAGGCTTCCCAGGTTAGGGGTCCTCCGGGGAGGAGCTCTCTCCGCCTGCCACCTGCTGGCGTCCTGGAGGGCAGAAGGGTAGAGAAGAGGTGTCTCCTGGCGCCAGCTCCCAGTTTGCTCTTCCTTTTGCAGATGGAGCTGAAGGCTGGGAAGGGCGCTGGGGAGCGGGCGGGGCCCGACTGGAAGGCAGCTCTGCAGAGGGAGCGGGAGGAGCAGCAGCACCTCCTGGCTGAGTCCTACAGCGCTGTCATGGAGCTGACACGGCAGCTGCAGATCAGCGAGCGCAACTGGAGCCAGGAGAAGCTGCAGCTGGTGGAGCGGCTCCAGGGTGAGAAGCAGCAGGTGGAGCAGCAGGTAAAGGAGCTGCAGAACCGCCTGAGCCAGGTGAGGCCTGTCCCAGCCCAAGCTGGCTCAAGCCACAAGGGGGAGTCAGTGTAGGAAGAGGCCGGGGGTAGGATCTCCTTCAGGTATAGCGGGATCCAGGTGCTCAGGGAATACAGTAGGGACGAGGTCTTTCTCTCTGCCAGTCTCTTAGGCTTGCTGTCCTCTGTTCTTTATTCTTAAATTAAGCAAGCTGTCCTCAAATATGGCCACTGTTAGTTTTGTGCTCATATCCTCACAGCCGAGCGATTGCAATAGAGTTTTCCTTTTCCACAAAGCTCTCATTGGCCAGGTGTGAGTCATGTGCCCCCACCTTGGAGCCTGCCAAAAGCTAGGAACCAAGAGGGAAGAACCAAGGTGGGAATTCTCCCCATGGGAAACCTCCTACCAAAAGACAGGGGAAACGAAAAACAATCACTGACCATTATCCCCACTGCAGTTCACATCAGTTTAACTGCTGTTTGGCATTGCTAGTATGGATATTTTGCACATACTGAGCACTCTGGTGTGTTTCAGCTGCTGTTTAGCTGATCTAGCTGTTCCAGAGATTGTAGCATGAATTAACATAGTAGTAACAACAGTAATAGTATACAATAGCATTGGATATATGTCATCTATAAAGGTACCTGTAAGTGATTACTTTCATGATCATTTCTCAAATCCACCTTGTTGGTGGCTCAGAGCTGCGGCTACTCACTGGGAAGGTGGCTCCTAGTTCATGATCTGGGTCCTCTGGGCTGCAGAGAGGAGCCTGGGGAGTGGCTCTGCCCACAGCAGGGCCCTGCTCACCAGCTTTGCTCACCACTGACCGCCCTCTTTGCCCTTTCCCAGCTGCAAAAGGCTGCGGACCCCTGGGTCCTGAAGCACTCAGACCTGGAGAAGCAGGACAACAGCTGGAAAGAGGTCAGTGGGATAGCAGGCCGCTCTTGTTTTCTTGATTCCTGGCAACACTGAAAAGTCCCTCACTTGTGGGGATGCGACAGAGAGGATGCTAACCCTGTCCCACAGGTCATGCCCTCACACCTTGGGCTCCTCAGCCCTGGGGCCTCTACTCTCATGGTTGCAGCCTGTGGTAAGGGACGTGGTGAAGGACCCTCTGCCTCTAAATCACCATGTGATCTTGGGCAAGTCACTCTCCCTCTCTGGGCTCCAGCTGCCTCGTTGGTAAAATGAGAATCACGTTTTCTGCCTTAGCCCAGCCCTGATTGTGGAGATCAGTTAGGTAACGTGGGTGAAGTTTGCTCCTAAGCCTCCGGTACATTGTCCATATAGCAACACGCTGAGGAACCAAACAGTGAACAGACGGGCCTTTGCATCGTCCCAGGTAAACCTCATGACAGCCTGAGGAAGTGGTGTTTTGTCGGGAAACTTGGTTGCAAGCAACAAAAACTGATTCTGGAGAACTGAGGCAGGAGAGGATCTGATTAGGGGCTCAAGAGGGCTGGTAACGGAGGTTCAGAAAACTGGTGCAGGTCCTGGGAACCAGGTCGAGACAAACCCAGAGCAGGAACCTTCAGGTCACTGGTGTCACCGCCAACTGGACAGCGGCCACTGGGTGCTGCCACCACATTCACATTAAGTTCTAAACAGATTCTGCTTTTCCTTGGGGATCTCTCTGAAAGCTTCCATTGGCCACGCCTAGATCACATGGAGGTGGGGTTAGAGGCAACCAGAAACGGTAACCAGAAACTGACCAATGGCATTCTATATCATTGCTGACATCATTCCTGCTGGACAAGAGGAGGCTCAGGCATGTGGGGTCCAGGGTCAGCTCCCTCAGGGGGTGCTGGTGACCAAAACTGACCCTTCTTGTCTCTCTTGACAGACACACAGTGAGAAGATCCACAACAAGGAGGCTGTTTCTGAAGCTGAGCTTGGGGGAACTGGCTTAAAGAGGTACTGACATTCCCTCCCCCACTCTGCCCTTCACCCCTGCCCCCTGCTCCACCCTGCACCTGCCTTGGCCCTTTGCCTCTCTTCTCTCCCATGCCCAATGTGCCTCCTGCTGCACCTCAGCAGGGCTGGGAGAACTCTGGGATATGGTTTCTATGCTACTTAGGAGCTGGGAAACTTGGGGCGATGAGAATTCCTGCCTATAATTAGTATGTTTGATTCTGGGCATGGAAACCTGGGGCCCCCACATTCCCTAGCTGGGAAAGAAACTGTATAACTCCTCTTGGGGTTCTTTCTTCTTGAGTCTGGAGTTAGGAGAGTCAAGCTGGACCCCCATTCCTGGGATTATTGAGCAGCTTCCTCTGGGCCCAGCCCTATGCTGGGGCCAGGAAGACCCCGAGGGCTCAGGACCATGTTCTATCATTAGGAAACTCATGATAGGAGTGAGGGCAACAGAACCTCCCAGGGGCCATGGGAGCAGCCTGAAGCCAGGCAGGCCCCGGGGTAGGCGGATGGGCTATGGAGTCAAGTGTGGGGTTTGAATTCCAGCTCTGCTGTTTCTAGCTCTGTGGCCTTGGGCTGTATGTCCCATCTCTATCTGGTGGGGATAATAGAAGCTGCCTCCTAGAGATCCTGGAGGACTGTGGTCTGACCTGTGAGACGCACTTACACAGGCCTGGCATTTTCGGTCATCAGGCAAAACAGGCGCCAGCTCTGTGCTGGCGGTTTAGGGGAGTCTTCGTTTGGGTTCCCCCAGAAGCAAAGACAAGGATTTGAGACCTTATCTCAAAGATCCCGAGACAAGGGTTTGTGTGCAAATAATTTATTTGGGAGAGGATTCCTGGAAACACTTGGAAGTGAAACAGGGAAGGGAAGCCAGCTGTAAAGGGGGTATTATTCCAGGGGCAACCCAAGCTCAGTTTCGCTGGGAAACTCTGGGAGCCAGAGTGCAGCATGCAACTCAAATCTCACTCGAGGAACAAAGAGCCACCAAACCCCACCCATTGTTTGCTGAGGGCTGCGTCGAGGGGCGTGCATGCTGTGGTGTTTCCAGCTGCCTGTGTGTGGAGGCCACGTGTGCTCCTGCAGTCAGAAAACAAGCCCTGGGGTAGAGAATGGCAGGTGCTCAGAGCATGCGGTGTTGGGTGTGGTGTTGGGTGTGTAGGTGTGAGTGCCGCCGAGGGAATGGGGGCGGGGCACCAAGAGAGACTTCCACAAGAGGTGAGCAGGGCGGTGGTGGTCCCTGCCCCCGTGTAACACAGGGACCAAGGAGGAAGACCAGAGTGCCGGCTAGGCGGGTGTTACCTCCCACCAACACTACTCTTCTTTCCTGTATGCTTCCTAGGACCAAATCTGTTTCTTCCATGTCTGAGTTTGAAAGTTTGCTTGACTGTTCCCCCTACCTTGCTGGTGAAGCCACCCGGGGTAAGCTGCCCAATAACCCTGCGTTTGCCTTTGTGGGCACTCAGCCAGTGGACCCAGAGAAGGATGCCCAGGCACAGCCAGGGGACTGCAGCCACCTGGGTGCCCTGGCCTGCCAGGACCCGGCAGGGAGGCACATGCAGCGCAGTTACACAGCTCCCGACAAGACTGGCATCCGCGTGTACTATAGCCCTCCGGTGGCCCGGCGCCTGGGCGTCCCGGTGGTCCACGATAGGGAGGGTAAGATCCTCATCGAGCCCGGCTTCCTCTTCACCACTGCCAAGCCCAAAGAGTCGGCCGAGGCCAACGGGCTGGCCGAGAGCTCCTACGGCCGGTGGCTCTGCAACTTCTCACGGCAGCGCCTGGACGGGGGCACAGGGGCCGGCCCCGCGGCTGCCGGGCCGGGCTTCCCAGCAGCCCTGCACAACCTGGAGATATCGGGCAACATGAGCGACGACATGAAGGAGATCACCAACTGTGTGCGCCAGGCCATGCGTTCGGGCTCGCTGGAGAGGAAAGTGAAGAGCACGTCCAGCCAGACGGTGGGCCTGGCCAGCGTGGGCACGCAGACCATCCGCACGGTCAGCGTGGGCCTGCAGACTGACCCACCCCGCAGCAGCCTCCACGGCAAGAGCTGGTCACCCCGCAGCTCCTCGCTGGTGTCCGTGCGCAGCAAACAGATCTCCTCCTCTCTGGACAAGGTGCACTCGCGCATCGAGCGGCCGTGCTGCTCGCCCAAGTATGGCTCGCCTAAGCTCCAGCGGCGGTCGGTGTCCAAGCTGGACAGCGCCAAGGACCGCAGCCTGTGGAACCTGCACCAGGGCAAGCAGAATGGCTCGGCCTGGGCCCGCTCCACCACCACGCGGGACAGCCCTGTACTGAGGAACATCAATGACGGTCTGTCCAGCCTCTTCAGTGTGGTCGAGCACTCGGGGAGCACGGAGTCCGTCTGGAAGCTGGGCATGTCCGAGGCCCGGGCCAAGCCCGAGCCTCCCAAGTACGGCCTTGTGCAGGAGTTCTTCCGCAATGTGTGCGGCAGAGCCCCGAGTCCCACCTCGGCAGCAGGGGAGGAGAGCACCAAGAAGCCGGAGCCCCTCTCCCCGGCCAGCTACCATCAGCCGGAAGGCATGGCCAGGATCCTGAACAAGAAGGCAGCCAAACCAGGCAGCGGTGAGGAAGCCAGACTCTCTGTTCTGCCCCAGGTGGGGAAGGACGGTGTCCTCCGGGATGGAGATGGAGCCCTGGTCCTTCCCAATGAGGTAGGTGGATGGGGCTACCCTTTTTCTTGGGAGGCGGGTTGGCTTATGAGGTCCAAGCTCATCTGGTTTTCTAGCTCAGGGAATATAGTTCATGTGTTTCAAAAAGTTCTTGTGCTAATCTGGGATGGGGGTTGGATGGCGCCATGGAAGGACACGTGACCAGAATACCGCGAGCAATGGGCGTGGCTTCACTAGCCGCTTTGCCACCACATCCCAGAGATTGCCAGCGTCCCCCACAGGGAAGGGTGTGCTCACTTCTCTCCTGCCACCAATGGGGAGCTGGCTCATGCTGTCCGTGAGAGCCAGGTGGGTGTGTCTCTGTGTTCAGTGACACCACTTTGGTACCCTGAGATTGGCCACAGTGGGAGGGCTTACACCATGAAAACTGGCAAATGCCACAAGTCAGGGCCTCTCCCCTCACTCCTGGAAAGCTGGTTCTTAAACATTTACCAGCATCCCCCCCATCCCACCCCACGAAGCCTCCATGCCTCAGTGCTCTCATTTTCTCTGAGACTCTTTTGCTGCACTCCCCCTCCTGATATCAGTTTCAGATTTCCTGGGGAATTATTTGCGTATTAGTAAAAGAAAGCATTTAAGTTAGCATTGCAGAGAGGGAAATGGTAGCGTATCTCATGGAACCTGAGGGCCGGGACCCGAGGGCCTCAGCAGCTTCTCTCTGTCTCCCTTTCCTCTCTCTTGAGCTTCATTTTCTCTGTCCTCTTCCTTCTTCTCTTTCTCTGTTGCATTTGCATATGGTCAGGAGGGCTGTCTGAGCTCTGGTTTTATAACATCTCCCAGGCCAAGCTCCTGAGAGAGGCTATCTCAAATCCCTTTGTCCCAGTTCCACATTTTTGGTCCAGCCCGAGTCCAGTGGACTCCCTGGGTCCAGTCCAGTCCACTGTGGTGATGGAGTTGCTGTCATGTGGTGTGCCGGGTACTCAGTGAGGGTTGTGGGTGGGTGGGGCACAGAGCTGGGATGGGCTATGATTGGCCCATTGGTATGTATTGTATGTTTAGGTGGTTTCTAGTTTCTCCCTATTATAAGTAATTCTGTGGTGAATAGCTTGGTCCAAAAACATGTTTCCACATTTCAGATTACTTCCTTAGGTTCAAGTTGCAGAAATGGGATTACAGGATAAAAGAATATAAATTTTTAATGGTATTTGATAAATGTTGCCAACTTGTCTTCCAAAAAACTTTGTCTGGTTTCTATACCCCCCAGCCGTGTGTGGTGAGTGCTTTACTTCTCTGTCTTCTCACCCAGCTGGCTGAATCTTTTTAAATCTTTCAAATATTTCTATTTTTTAACTTTTTAAAAACTTTTCAATTGAATATACATATGAGCATATCATAAGATATGGTTCACTAAATTCTCACAAACTGAACATATCCATTTTATTAGGGTTCTCTGGAGAAACAGAATCAGTGGGTGCTGTGTGTGTGTGTGTGTGTGTGTGTGTGTGTAATTGGTTTACACCAGTATTACAAATTAGTTGATGTGATTATGGGAGCTGACAAGTCCCAAGATCTGCATGGTGAGTTAGCAGGCTGGAGACCCAGGAGAGTCCATGGTTTAGTTCCAGTCTGAGTCCAAATGCCTGAGAACCAGGAGAGCCAGCTGTGTCATTCCAGTATAGCACATGTATCTGTTGTAGTTCCAGTCTGAAGGCTGGCAGGCTTGAGACTCAGGAAGAGCCGATATTTCAGTTTGAGTCTGGAGGCAGGAGGAAAGCCCATGTCCCAGCTTGAAGACCATCAAGCAGGAAGAATTGTTTCTTGCTCAAGGAAAGTCAGACTTTTTGTTCTACTCAGGCCTTCAACTGATTGGACAAGGCCCACCTGCATAAGGGAAGGCAATCTGTTTTACTTAGTCTACCAATTTAAATATTAATCTCACAGACACACCCAGGATAATGTTTGACCAACTACTGGGCACCCTGAGATCCAGTCAAGCTGACACATAAAATTAACCATCACACCCATATAACCACACCTACATCAAGTAACAAAGGTTCAAAGTTGGCTGTACTTTGAAAGTTGATTCTAAAGTTGATCCAGATATTTTTTAGTATGTAAAATGTACATGTTACCCATTGACCAGTATTTCTATGCATGTAGCCTGTGGAAATAGTCACAGAGGTGGGAAAACATATTTGTATAAAGAAATGTATTGCATTATTCATAAAAATTGCTAAGGTTTATTAAGTACTTAATTTGCACTATGCCAAACGCTTTCCATATCATATCTGATTTAACCCTCACAACAACTTTGAGAAAGGTATCATGTCCCTCACCTTAGAGAGAAGGAAATCAAGGCTCAGAGATTTAAGTAACTTATCCAGTGTCACACAGCTGGTAAGTAGCAGGGCTGTGATTTGAACCAAGCATTCTATTTCTAAAACAGCACTTTTAACCATTGTCCCTGTGTGTGTAATAGTAAAATAATAAAAACGACCAAAATGCACATCAAAAATGAATTGGATAAATTAATTAAGGTATTTCCACTTGGTGGAATAGTAGACAGCTATTAAAAAGAAGGAGATCTAGACATACATAGTGACAGAAAAGTGTTCATGTTTTGCAATTGCAACAGAGGCTGTAAGGGATGAGGTCATTTTGGTAAATGTATGTGTGTGCAACGTGGTGAGAATTTATCTTTGATGTGTAGGACCATGGACAACGTCCACTTTCTTCTCTGAGTATTCTAGAATTTATTCTGGAATATTTATGAATATTTATGAATATTATTTATGAATAGTCATGACTGCTCTAGTGGAAGAAAAACAATTTAAAAACATTGGTCCAGATTGGGGCTACCGCCCGTGGGAACTGGTCCCAGGGCATGGCTGAGTCCGGAGTCCTGGCCTGGCTGGCCATCCAACCCCTGGGTGGTCAGTGCCTCCTCTCTCCTCCTGACTTCCTCCCTCCCTCCTCCTAGGATGCTGTTTGTGACTGTAGCTCGCAGGCTCTCACCTCCTGCTTCGCGCGGCCATCCCGCTCAGCCGTCCGCCACTCTCCATCCAAGTGCAGGCTGCACCCTTCGGAGTCCAGCTGGGGTGCAGAGGAGAGGGCAGTCCCCCCCAGCGAGTGACAGAGCAGCTGAGCTCCCCACCTCAACCAGCCCAGTCCATGAATAGGCAAAGGGAACCAGCGAAGGGAACCAACAGACGGGAGGGCTATGCCCTCTGCATCACCTCGCCCTGGGGAACAGGAGCTGCACCACCGCGAAGAGAACAACTTTCCCCTCCAGGTAAAGCAGGGTCTCCTGCTGACCACTGGGTGGCGATCTCCGACTTCCCAGGGGAAGGCAGTGAGTGGGAGAAAGACCAAAACGGGGCTTCGGAGGCATCTCCAGAGAGGTCCGTTGGGAACCCATCCCTGGATCCTAAAGGAGAGCCTTGCCTGGTTTTACTCACATCCACTTCTCCGAAGAGCTGAGGAAAGGATTCACTTGTGGTCACACCCCTCAGGGAAGGGGCTGGCAGAGCTGTTCCTTGCCAATCACACCCCTTTCGTGGGAGGAAACACCAATGAGAAGAACAGGCTTTGGCCTAGGGCTCAGCTTGGGGTTCCTGGTGGAGCTGGGCTGGGCATGATCCCCAACCCTTGTTCCCCCCAGTGCCTCTTCCTCCTCCCCGCCCTGCTGCTCTGGATCGCTGTGACTCTAGGGGGTATGATAGGGCAGTAGCCAGGGCCAAATATCTGCTTGGAATCCCGGAGCCTTAGATCTAGCAAGGATGGAAGACGAGGTGGGAATGTGTGGGGCTTGGGGTCGGGGAGCCACTGGAACTGCCTCCCTTGCCAAGGTGACAACCTTCCCAGGAGATTCCTTGAGGACAGAAATAGGTCGAGTCTCTCTCAAGACCTGGTGCACAGATAAATGCCTAAATGCAAACGCCCACTGCCTTGATCACTGGGGCCTCTTTCCACGGCACCCTACAGGGGGCGCCACATCACCACTGTGTTTACATCCTGCGGCTGGTGGAAGGCAGATGTATTCGCCACAGAGACTCCCTGGCCAGGCCAGGCGAAGGAACACTCCAAAAGCCTGGCGCCCCAGGACACAGCGGTGGACAGGGGCCTGGAAACAAATTTCTTGCCTATATTGTTTATTTTAATTTTTCTTACTATAAATATTTAAGGTGGTTTTACTTTATTTTAATAATTTAATTTACCCCAAAGTCCCTAAGGTAATTTATTGGACGTTGAGACATGTATTCTTGCCACTGGGACAATGCAAGGTTTCTAACACGATGGACAGGAGTGGGGTCCCCTATATGGACGAGGCAGCTCAGCAGCCGGTCTCCTGGTCAAGTTTGGGGGTGCTCCAGCAGAGCTGGAGTCCTGCAGCTTGCTCCCCCAACACCACTGGCCTCCGAGCACTGCTTTTCACTCAACACCTGGTACTTGCCCGGCATGCAGCAGTCAATCTGTAAATGCTCGCTGACAGGCTGGAGGGCTGGACCGATCTCACCACTTCCCAAACATTCTCCATTTCCCTTCTCATTTTCCTTCCTCCCTCTGACACCTTTTTTTACGAGTCAAACATGGGTACTTAGGCTCTGTCAAGAGCACAGAGATCTCTCCAAGTTCCCCACGTGAGAATTCACAGGAAAACAGGCCTGAACTCCGAGAATGTTGTTTCTTGCAGCTTTGCACATGGATCTGAGAGTGTCTGCCAGCCTGCCTGAGTTCTCACTAGCCTGCCAGCCTTTTCACCAGCCTCTCTCCTTAGCCTTATGGCCTCTCCTGGCTCTTCTCTCAGCCCCAACTTCACTTCCCACCCTTCCCTACATTCTAAGCTGCTCAAGCCATCACATGGATTGCAACGTGGCTGATTGCAGTGTGGTAAGGAGGCATCACGTGGCCTCCCCTTCGCACCAGTGAACCCATTTTGGTTACACACACACACACACGCATGCACGCACACACGCACACGCACACAGATAGGTATGTGGCCCTCCTGTAGCTGGCTGGGGGCTCAGAGTGGAAAGGCCAGGTTTGTCTGTGAATTCCCCATCAGGAAGACCAAAAGCCAGCAGCTTTTCTAGTTTGTCCACAGGACTCTGGAGATTCCTCTGCATTCCCACCTGCTCCTAGTTCTGCCCTTTCAGGGTCACCTGGACCAGTTACCCAAAGTCCTTCACCTCCATTTCCTATCGACGAAATATCAGGGTCATGTCTGACCAGCCACTTCCTCGTGCCATAGTGACTTGTGTGGGCAGAGCACGCATCCCTCCCATCCAAGAGGTCAAGGGGCCCCTTCAAGGTTACCTCCAGGGGAGGGGATTCACAGCAACAGGCTACAAGCCACCAGAGGCCTTCTGCCACCTCCCCAAGCTCCAGAGGGCCAGGGAGTCTGCATTCTCAGCCTTGGGGAGAAATTCATGATACCTGAACCCTGTGGCCTACGGACCACTCAGCCTTACCATCGTCCTCGTCCAAGATTGTCCTTGCTACCGTCGTTGTCTCAGCGCCTGGACGCCTGGCCCCCAGCCTGTGTCAGAGGCTCCAGATCTTGGTTTTCAAAAGTCCCAGTTTCTACTTCCTGCATGCCACTGTGCAAGCTCACTCACCACTCTTCCTTTAGAAGCCTCTGGACGTGGGGCTAGATGGGGTTGAAAACGTTTTCTGTAAATAATTGATTTGGTTTGATTTTTAGCATTTTCAGTAGTAACTGGTTGTGTTTTCTTTTGGGGGGTGGGGGGATTGGTTTGTAAAACCTCTCTACTCTTTTGGAATGTAATTTCTAAGTTTGTTTGTTTCTTCAAATGCCTTTTAAGTCTTGATAACATTCCCAAAGCAGAAAACTGCCTGACCCACAGTGGGGATTCCCCTGGAACATCGGGGTCCCAGGAAGGAACACTGCCCTTCTCTTTCTTCCCCTTCCTACTCCCCCTCGACCTTTTTACTCCTGGCATCCTCCTCCTTTTCCTCCTCCTTCCCCTCCTCCTCTAGCCTTCCTCCTTTTTCCCCATCTCTACTCTCTTCAACCAAAGTCGCGAGGAACCCTGGGGTCCTAATCCACTACAGCTCTAGATCTGGGCTTGGGTCCATGGTGTTGGCACCACTTGGTGAGGGGGAAATGGAAGACCAGTTGGCACGGTTGACCCTAAACTGGGCCACCTTATGTTTCTTATATCAGACCTCTTTCCTATGTTTCTTATATCAGACCTCTTTCCAGAGCCAAATGAGCCCTTCCTGGGGGCCATGAGGTCTGTGTCTGAAATGCAGATCTTACCACTTTGGTGCATTAGTGGCTTTAGACCCTGTATGCACAAGGCATCAGAATCCAATTCCCCGTCTCCCTGGCAGCCCATCGCCCCAATTCTTTTCCACAGCAAAGGCTGACCAATTTCAAAACACCTCCAAGAGGTCTTGCTTTCTATGAACTCAAAATGCCCCCCCTCCCAGTCTCCCAAGACGCTCCTCTACCGGCTGCCCTCCCAGGTGACAGTTCAGGGCCCCCAAAACTTGACCCTCTTACACCCTGATCGCCTCATGGCTCCATCATGCCCACCCCATTCACGGTTTGCTTTCACGGTTTCATCAGCCAGCCTGTTTTCCTCTTGCCCACCCAACTTCCTGGCTCTTCCTCCCTCTCCCCTCCCTTCCAGAATGTCTTCCCCTTCCAGCCTCACCAACCCCCCAAGTTCCCACTCCCTCTTTGTTAATAATAATAATAATGACCCCCTGCACACTCCACCTAGAGCACTTTACTATTTAGAAATCTTTCCTCCATCCCACATTTTTTCCCAACCTCTCGGGGACAACTTTGGGAGGCAGCCTTAGCAGGACAGGGGTTAGTGCTCCCATTTTGCCAATAAGGAACCTGAGGCGCAGGTCTCGTCCCAGAGTCACCTAACTGGGAAGTCATCGAGTCTAGACTAGAACCTGGGTCCATTGGATTCCCCAGCCGAAACTGTCCTGCTTGCTATGCAAACTCACTGCCCCACTGGGGACGTTTGTATGGATACAGGACACCCAAAACGTGCCACTGCCCAACCCAGAGATGAAAGTAGTCCACCCTGAATCACTGGATCTGTGTGTCCCAGAGAGTGATCTGGGGACCCCTTGCATCAGAATCCTCTGAGCGCTTTCCAAAATGCAGCTTCCTGGGCCCCACCCATACTTTCTGGGCCAGGAACCTGCATATTTCACAAACTCCCAGGGAGGTGCTGAGCACCAATGGCCACACTGAGTTTACAGCCCTGGCCAATTAGGCCATCTTCCTTTGAACCAATAACCACGATGCTGTATTTAAAAAGAGCACTGTGCTGGGAGTTAGGGGGACCTCGTCCTCAACCCAGCTCTGATTTGGTTTAATAACCCTGAGAATTTCCAGAAAGCATCAGCGGCCATTTACAATCAAAGGCATACTACAACAGAAATAGAATCTTTTTAAATCTTAGTTTCACAAGACAACATAAATAGAAAGTCAAAAAAACAAGAATTATCATTCCCCAAATCGACCTGATGTAATCGTCATAACCATGTGATTAAAAGGTACTCTGTGCCACTGAATTTCCGAAGTGTACCTTTTTTGTTTTTTACTGTGCTTCAAGTAAGTAGATAAAAGAGTTATAAAAAGAAATTTACTCTTGAGTTTCCTGGCATTCATGGTAAAAAGAGAAACACATCAGATTTCATAACTCACATCTTCCAGGCAGGAAGCAAGCTTATGTGCCCCAGGATACCACTCTTTCTGTTACTGATTTATAGTATGTGTCCTTTCTTGAAGGACTACTAAGCCAGTTGGTGTTTCAACAAGGAAACCTGTAAGGTGTAAGGATATTTTCCAGGCGACTATTTTTTTAAAAAAAATAACAAACTGCCACCAACTTGAATGACCTTGGCCTCAGATCATTTGGCTATTCTGTGCCTCAGTTTCCCCAGTTATAAAGTGGGGAGAATGTCTTTCTACCTCACATGGCTGTGGTGAGGATCAAATACAATACCATGCCTGCAAGTCTCCTTGGAAAAGCATAAGGTACTACACAAATGTAAAGTAGTCTGACCACAGGCCTTGTCCGGAGGCCAGACCCTCAGTGACGTGGCCCTGGGGGTGACACTCTTCTCACCCCCCTCACTAGTCTTAGTGAATAGAAAGGGGGCTACAAGATCATCTGCACCAACCCCCCTCACTTTTTTTAAAAGATTGTGGCAAAATATACATAACAAAACTTGCTATTCTAGCCATTTTAAGTACATTCACAGTGTTGTGCAACCATGACCAACATCCATTTCCAGAACTTTTTCATCATCCCAAACTGGAATTATACCCACTAATTGTACCCATTCCCCCTGCCCTGCGCGCCTGCTAACCTCTGTTCTTCTTTCCATCTATGAATTTGCCTATTCTCGGTACCTCATATAAGTGGAATTGTATGCTCGTTGTTCTTTTGTGTCAAACCCCTTCACTTTTTTAGATGAGGAATCAGGCTCAGAGAAGGGAGTGTCTCACCCAAGGTCACACAGCAAACTAGAGTCAAAGCCAGGACCAGAACCCAGGTTTCCTCACTTCCAGAAGGTTCTGCATCCCCATTGGCAGATGTGACACCACCCTGCCATTCTGTGATCTGGGTTGAGCCTCTTCCTCTCTCTGCGCCGTCTGTTCCCTCCCCACCTCTTACCCATCCTCTCCTTTATCATCTTCCTTCAAAGCTTCCCCTCCTCCTGCCTCCTCTTCTCTGCTGGTTCTTGCCAGCCAACCCAGTGGCCCTAGCCCAGCGCCAGGTTTTCCTCTTCTTGGCCCCGGGCTTACTTGTAGCATCCATCCCTCAGCTCTCCCAAAACTAGCCCTGCTCCCCTCCCATGGATTTCTCTGTCACCTCAGCACCCCTCACTGCCTTTCAGGCTCACATTTCCATCCTATCCTATCAGGGAAGTGTCCTTAGCTGTGGTCTCCCCACTCTGAGGCTTGCTTTCAGCTCTGGGGGTGTTTCCTGGGTTCTGTTTTATTTCGTGTTTATTCACACCACAGGGGACACCTTTCCCCAACACCTCAGGTGGCGTCAGCCCCCCCAGCCCAGAAAGACATCCCCTAGTCCCACCCTGAGTCACGTGGTCTTCTCTGTCCCTAGCTTCCTGGAAGGACTCCAGCATTTTCCACTGAGTGCGTGTGTGGTGGGGGCACCTGGGACCCCCCTTCTGGCCTCCTCTACCCTGCCCCGTCCTACATGGCTTTGATGGAGGAGATGCAGCCTGACTTGGGTTCTTCTCTCCCTGGTCATTTGTCCATGTGTCCGTTTGACATCCCGCCATCCTCTCTGCTCTCCCTTGGACCTCCCTGGCTCCGGAGCAGCTCATCCTGGCAGAACCTGTAGATGGCCCTGGCTCTGCCCGTTACCCCTGTTAACGGCATTTGTAGTTTGCAAAGTCCCAAGAACCAAAGGGACATAGAGCTGGGCCTGAGTCCCCTGCCCAGGGCTTCTCCCCACTCCTCCCTCCCCCGCCTTGGACCCTCCCTCGTCTGTCCCGTTGACCCTGATCCCCTCTCTTCCTGCCCTTCACCAGCAGTCTGGACCCCAGGCCCCAAAGAAAGGAGCTTTGGTTTTTCTGTAAGCGTCCTTGAAGGGCCAAGGTAGTCGGACCTTGTCACGCTCCATTCTGACACCACTCACACTACTACATCTGTGAAGAGCAGCCTCAGCCAGGACTCTAGAGACTTGATCCAGGTCTGCACAGACCCCTTCTCTGACTTAAGCTGGTTGTATGGTTTTATAGTGAACCCCAGGAGGATCCCTAGAGTCCCAGGCACCCCTTGTGTTTTGGGGTCCTGTGTTACCATCATTTTTCACTTGTCCCAGGTATCCTGGCTCCTCTCTTAGTTCTGCCCCTGATCTCTGTGCCTTAGTTTACTTCTCTGCACAGGGGACTCACCACAAGATTATTCCTAGCAGCTTCCCAAATATTTGGTGCCTCTAAGGGCTGGGCCTTGCCAGCTGTGGCCCAGTTTCCTGACACTGCCTCGGGGCACCAGTTTGTTGCAGATGAGGTGCCTGGAGGTTATCAAAGCAGCTAGAGTATCACCTGGGAACTTGATAGAA
Source organism: Rhinolophus ferrumequinum (assembly GCF_004115265.2). NCBI lineage: Eukaryota > Metazoa > Chordata > Mammalia > Chiroptera > Rhinolophidae > Rhinolophus > Rhinolophus ferrumequinum. The sequence goes on from NC_046306.1 coordinate 18,994,351, forward strand.
ATGCAAAGTATTGGCACTACCCCAAGACCTACAGAATTCGAATTTCCAGGGTAGGACCCAGCAAGCTGGGATTTAACAAGCCCTCTGGGGTGATTCTGGTATAACATGAGTTTGCCCGCTGCTGACCAATGCTAGCAATTAGTGCAGCCCGCTGAGGGCCCGAGGCTGGCCCAGACCAGGAACAGGTGGGAAGCACCAACCCCCGCATTCCTGAGAGACTGGGAACTCTCCCCACCTGCCCCCCCAAAATAAAACAAAACTATTTTCTTCCTGGAAGCTGGAGGGCAGGAAGAAGGCATACATTCTTCCTTTCCCTGCCCCTGGCTTGGTTCCAGCTCTGCTCATCTTTCCCACTTATCTGGGTTTTACAAAAAGTTGTGTAGGATTGTGCCAACCAGGCAGGGTGTGGGAACCCTGTGGGGCAGGAGACAAAAGAGCCTGACCATTTATTTATCCTTTGGAAACCTCACCATAGGCTCATAGCCTCTCTTCAAATGGAAAGAAACCTAACTCCTCAAGTAAAGAATCCTAAATCCCCAGTTCCTCCTTTTCCTCCTCCCACCTCCGGAGAGACCTTGTAGATTGTGCCAAAAAACAGCTCCAACCCCCAGCGACTGAGGAAGAGAGCCAGAAGCTGTCCTTCTTGCCCATCCTGCCTTCCCCCCCAATACCCACCAATACTGTGAAGCCCCCTTCCTGCTCAGCCTGGTTTTCTGGTGAGGGTCCTGCAGTCGTGGGCCCTAGGGGACCCCCAGGGAAAGGCCTTGAGGAGGGAAGGGACCAAGGGCATCCTTGGGCCAAATTGTCCACCTCTCCTGTTCACTGTCATCTCCCCCCTGCTCTTGTCTTCAAAAGGCTCCTTCCCAGGACAGATTGGGTGCTAGGACAACTGTGGTCCTATCCATCAACTCTCCCTACCACCCACCCCATGTCTTATTTTGACATGAGAATAACTGTACAGTGTAAACTTACAAAGGGTTTTTAATGGTTGTAGATTGGAAATAAAGTATGTCATTATGAACAGTTTCCGTGGACTTGGCCTCCTCTGATTTCTCTTGTGGGATGGGGAAAGCCCCTAGCAGATTTGAAACCTGACTCTAGCCCACCCCCAGTTCCCTGGAAAGGAGGGAGACCTGGGAATGCCACAGCCAGCTAACTGGTTTGGGGGTCACTTGGGAGGAGCCACCAGGTAGGTATTCCCTGCTGCTGACGCCTCAGAATCTCCCACTAAATGTGATACGACTACTGAGAAACAAATGCAGAGTGCTCAAAAATGGAATTGAACTTTTCTACAAAGGACTTTATGACGGAAAAAAAGGACACTTTATACATGTATTAATTATCTATTACAGTAAAATTAATTATTCCAAAACATTTATTATATCATAGCTGCTGTGGGTTAGGAATCCAGGAGCTGGGTAGTTCTGCTTCAGGGTCTCATCAGGTTGCAGTAAGGTGTCAATCGGGCTGCAGTCAAGGCTTGACTGGGGCTGGAAGATCCATTTGGAAGGTGGCTCATATGCCTGGCAAGTCAGTGTTGGCTGTTGGCAAGAGGCCTCTGTTCCTTCCTACCTAGATCTCTCTATGGGACTGCTTGAGTGTCTTTACAACATGGCGGCTAGCTTCCTGCAGAGCAAGTGATCTATGAGAAAGCAGGGTAGAAGTCACAATGTCTGTTATGACTAAACCTTGAAAATCACACACTATCATTTCAGCAGTACCTTACTGGTTATACAGATCAATCTTATGCCCTACTGGGCATGAACACCAGGAAGCAGGGAACATGGGGCCATCTTGGAAGCTGGCTACCATGTAAAAATTCTACAGATCTCTTTTTTGAGGATCTAACAATAGCCAGGCCTGTGTTAGCATTGAGGATACAATAGATGGGTCTGGAAGGCAGGAATGCAAATGGCAATGGCAGCAGGAAGCCCAGGATGCTCAGGGAGCCACGAGGAATCAGGAAAGGCTTCACAGAGGAAGGGACATCTTACTGGGACCTAAGGTTGAGATCTTGACCAAATGAAAGGGATGGTGGCGTGTTGTAGGCAACAGACTGAGGAGAGATGGTTCCAGGGAGAGGAAACAGCATGTGTGAAAGCATGGTAGAAAGAGAGCAGAGCAAAACTGGGCAACTACAATTAGTTTGATGTCACTGGAATAGGGAATGATGAAAGAAGAAGCTGGGTCAGATCAGTGCCTTATGAAGAAACAAACGTCCACATTCTGTCGAGAGTAGGGAGCCATGGAAGAATTAAAAGCAGGGAGAGGGACAGCCAGATGGCTCAGTTGGTTAGAACACGAGCTCTGAATAACAGGGTTGCTGGTTTGATTCCCACCTGGGCCAGTGGCCTGCGCCCGCCACAAGTAGATTGGACAACGACTTGGAGCTGACAGGCCCTGAGAAGGCACACTGTTCCCCAATACTCCCCAATAAAAATTAAAAAACAAAACAAAAAACAAAAAAAACTGCGAACTACTTAAAAAAAAAAAAAGCAGGGAGGTAGTCAGAAAAAGTATTGGGTCTGGATTTCATGAGGCTGTATTCTCACTGTGCTTCAGGATGGCCAGCCCTGGTGGAGAATACTGTGTTCTGTTCTTGGGCTCATTCCTGAATGAGGAGTTGAAGGAGGGGGAAAGACGTAGAAGGAACTGTGTCCCACTGAACCCCAGAAACTGACGTTCAGAAAACCAAGAGCAAATCTCCGCTTTCAGATGGTTGTTGAAGCCAGCAGGCTGGAACCACAGGGTGGAAATTTAAGGAAGGCAGATTTCTGCCTCCCATCCAAGGACCACAGCTGCTGTGGAAGATTGGAAGATTGACCACAGTTATGCTCCAGCTGCTGTTCTCTAACCTCTCTTTCAGACTTTGTGGACTGCTCATAATCCAACATTTGGAGGTTTCAGAAAGAGGATCACACACACGCAGGGGGGCATTTTCATGGTGTCATGCTGGGTGCTGGGGAAGCAGCCTGTTCTCTGGGGCCAACAACGGGCACAGGTTGGGATCTTAGGAGTACATAAAGAACCGGCATCGGGTTTTCAGCCTGGGACCTCACAGAAGGCTGAGAGAGAGAAATCCTCAGCTGAGGCTTAAAATTAGAGGGTGTTTTGTAAGGAAAAAGCAGGGAAGTCTTCCCAGGCAGAGGGAATGGCTTTCAAAGGAGCAGAGGCAAGAAGCTATGGGAGTGGGCAGAGGGGCAGCAAGAAGTTTAGGGAGAGGGTGGCCTGCTAAAAGGCTGCAGAGGAGAGTTCTTGAACTTTGCCATGTATTAAAAGGGCCACAAAAGGAGAAAAAGTGCTAGAGCAGAAGTAGGAGAATGAAGCACTGAGCACACAACTCCAGTGTCCCCTGGGAGAGTCATGGTCCACATTTTTGCCGTTAAGATATAGGGAGAAGGAATCGTGGCCTAGCGGCAGGGGCAGAGCTTCCGATGCCCGCTGATGCACTGCATTCCTTTGGCAAGTACCTCTCTGGAGCCCCCGTTTCCCCATTTTAGATGGGCTCTGGGCCCGTGGGGCGCAAAAACCGACGACGCTGTGACAGATCCCAGGAGGGGACTGCATAGCCGGGGAGGCGGTAACGTGGCTACTTATGGGCGGATCAAGATTTGGATGCGGGGGCGGGGCTGGCAGAGCGTCAATCACCGGATTACGCATGCGCCATGAGGGAGGCAGACCCTCTGCGCGCGCGTGCGCGTGCCTGGGAGGCCGCCGGCCGCACATGCGCCTTTAGTTGGCGGGAGTTTCGGAAGTGGAGGCCGTGACGCGGGGTGTGGTCCGCCGACCTGGAAGGAGAGGTTCAGGGGCGCAGGGCGTCCAGAGGTAAGCGGTGGCCGCGGAGAGTGGCCCGCGGCCTTTTATTTCAGGAACGGAGGCTCCGGGCTGGACAGGCGTCGCTCTGAGGTCAGGAAGTCGTATACTCTCCCCCGACACCGCCCCACTCACCCCGCAACAGCCTCTTGGGCGTCGGACCTCGGCCCAGCCCATACCCGTGGTCGCACCCCCGACAGCGGGCGTTGGGGTGCCCCGGGGCTCTGCCTCTTCCTCTGGGTGAGAGGAAACCCGAGGGCGGGCCGCGTCGCTAGGCTTTTTTGCAAAGCCAGCGGTCTAGACTGCTGAACAGTGGTTGAAGGGCTGGGCTGGGTCACAGGCCTGTGTTCGAATTCCCCCTCTGCTCCTGACTGGCTACCTAACAAGCTTCCGCCAGGCTTTTGCCCTCTGAACGTCAGTCCCCCTATCTGCAAGAAGGGATGAATGATAGTCCTTAAGGAGCTGTACAACACAGGTCTTGGCATGTAATACGCGCTTAACAAGCAGCTTAACAAATGGCAGTTGTTGCTGTTACTATCTAGGCTTGAGTCTGATACAGTTATAACTGGAGATTTAGATCCTTGACCTCGTTCTTGTTCGGTTATCTTTTCCATGTTGTCCCTCCACATACAGTCATTTCTCTTTACTAAGCAACCCCCCCATACAGATTTCTCCTGGGAGGCAGGAGTAGGCATGGCAGATGTAAAAATGCCTCGGTCAGGTCCCTGCCCTCTTCCAGTCTGTCGTGGGTGACAGGCACTAAGAATACACGTATAATCTGGCTCGGGAGACAAACATGTAAACAGACTTTACAGCCAGTGCTAGGAGACCAACGGGTGGAACAACCAACTCTGCCAAAGAAGTGGTGTGAAAGCCTCACATTTGAGCTAGGTTGGGGAAGATGAATTAAGTTTTACAGGCCAAGTGTGCAAAGATTCAGACGTGGTACAGGGAACGTAAGTGGCAGCAGGAGAGAGCAGTAATGGCTAAATTGGGACTAGCTTATGAAAAGTTGAATGCACTAGGAAAATCTTTGCTACTGTCTGAAGAATGGCTAGAGGAGCAGTACTGGATATAGGAAAACTAGTGGAGAGGCGGTATATTATTAGGGGAAGGAGGAGGAAGGTGGTAGGTAAATAATGAGACAAATTAAACTAGGAACTTGAAATGGTTCAGAGGCAAACCTATAGGTACAGACAACAGAATGGTGCTTACCAGAGCGGGGGAGGGGGGGGTTTGGAGGGAAGACGAAGAGGGTAAAGGACATCAAATATATGGTGATGGAAGGAGCCTAGTCTTCAGATGGTGAGCACACAGTGGAGTATACAGATGTCGTATTATAAGATTGTACGCCTGAAATTTATATAATGTTATTAACCAAGGTTACTTCAATAAATTAAAGAGATTTCGAGTGTTGGAGGTTGAATGGACAGAATTTTGGTTCTGGATAGTTAATAAAAAGTAAAGGATGATGTGATTTTTCTAGTTTGGAAGACCATGTAGATTATAACGCCATCAACTGAATTAGGGAGTTAGGGACTAGTTAAACACAAAATAATTGGGAAATAGGGTATTTGTTAAAGAAGATATGAGTATTTCTAGTGATAAGTTCTGTAGAAATTCAGAACAGGAGGTGATGAACCCAGCTGATAGTCTGTGGAGGTGGTGAGTGAGGTGGCATTGGGCTGGGCCTTGTCAGGTAGGTAAATTTCATGGGGCAGAGATGGGCAGTTCAGAGAGGGTGGAAAGCAAAAGGCCTATTCTAGGGTAGTAAAGCCCCAGTGAGACTGGGGCTAAAATGTGGGGAACAGATCACCTTATTTTCCTATTTTCAGGATTCTCCATCCAGGATGACTTCAGAAACTAGATCAGAGACTGTAGAAGGTGAGTATTATAGTGAAATTCAGTACTTCTTGTCCTATGTTCCGGTTTCTCAGCTGTACCCAAATGCTTTTGTAGCTCGTGGTGGTGTTGGAATTACATATTCACATATTCGCACAGATGCTTCCTGAGTGTTTCCATGATCTGGGCTATCCATTTTCTTTTTCCACCTTTTTGCACAGATACTTAATTGTGGTGGGTTTGATTTTGTATTTTGACTTTTTTTTATGACAAGTGCTAGAAGAGGAACCAGGGACATCTAAGACTCATGATCATCAATTGGAGTTAGATCTCAACCCTGTAAAAGTGTGTAATAAAACATCGGCTTCCCTGGAGATGATTCAAGGCGTTTCGAAGGAGAAAATTCACCTTGGCTCTAGCCCTAAAAAAGAGGGAAGCTGTGATCTCAGCCACCAGGAAGGACTTCAGTCTACGTGCCTTCATTTGTCCCCCCAAGAACAGTCTGCCCATCATGGAGACAGGAGGCAATCCTGGCGGCGAGCAAGTATGAAAGAAATGAACCGGCGGAAGTCACTGCCTCCATTTCATCAGGGCATCACAGGTGGGGTGCTGTGTACATAGAACAGTGGAGTTGCAGCTCAAATAAGAGGCAGTGAGGTATGGCAGAAAGCACAGTTGGACAGACTTGACTTTGCTACTTAATAGTTATGTGACTAAGTAAATCACATCACCTATCTGAGCCTCAATTTCCTCATCTGTAAGAGGGACATTCTGAGATTATCAGTACTATGTGAAACACCTACTAAGTGTTTACTATTCTTGTTATTTATGTCATATTATGAGCTGCCCATTGTAATCTACACCGTGAACAAATATTCTGATTTACAATTGTTCAACGCTCACCTCTGCTGGGATGAGAAGCATTAAAGATTTCTTCCTGTGGCTTTCTGCCTCATATCCCAAAGGGGAACAGAAGGTAGATGGGTTGCTATCTGATTTTAGGCTTTATAACTGAAAATATCTCAGAGGAAAGATGCACATAAAAATATCTAAAGTGAAAACCAAGTTTTTAGATATGCCGTATTTGAATGATTTTGTGTAAGTTTACAATAATAATTACATCTCAGTATGCATTGAAGTACAAGATTTAATTTGGAAAGTCTAGCATGTTTCAGGCAAAACTTACTAGCTTTGTGACCTAAAGCAGGTTACTTAACCTCCTTTGCCTTATGGTCCTCATCAGTAAATGAGATGGAATCATACCTGTTTTACAGGGTTGTGTGAGGATTAGATGAATTGATATGTAACACAGTACTTGGCACAGAGTAAGTAAATTAGATGAATTGATATGTAACACAGTACTTGGCACAGAATAAGTAAATAGCTCAAATGTTAAGCTATTGTGATTTTTTTTTTTAAAAATGTGAAATTGTAGTTTTTGTTTTTTTTTTTTCTTTTTCTTTCTTTTTTTTTTTTAATTGGGGAAGGGGAACAGGACTTTATTGGGGAACAGTGTGTACTTCCAGGATGTTTTTCCAAGTCAAGCTGTTGTCCTTTCAATCTTAGTTGTGGAGGATGCCGTTCAGCTTCAAGTTGTTGTCCTTTCAGTCTTAGTTGTGGAGGGCGCAGCTCAGCTCCAGGTCCAGTTGCCATTGCTAGTTGCAGGGGGCGCAGCCCACCATCCCTTGCGGGAGTCGAACCGGCAACCTTGTGGTTGACAGGACATGCTCCCATCTGAGCCATCCGGGAGCTCAGCGGCAGCTCAGCTCAAGGTTCTGTGTTCAATCTTAGTTGCAGGGGGCAGAGCCCACCATTGAGGAATTCAACCGGCAACCTTGTGGTTGAGAGCCCACTGGCCCATGTGGGAATCGAACCGGCAGCCTTCTGAGTTAAGAGCATAGAGCTCTAACTGCCTGAGCCACCGGGCCAACCCCTATTGTGATTATTTTAAAGATGTTACCTCACTTCCAGATTGCCTGATATCTAACAGGAAATCTGAGTAAAAACAACCATTTAGCATAGCAGAAAATTGCTGCCACAATTATGCTCATGCACTTTACTCCATAGGGGTGCCAAGAAAACATCAGCAGGTCCCTAAGATTACTCCTACCTTCATCTCTATTCTAGAGCATGTGGACCTAAAGTTCTGTATAACAGAAATCACTGAAGTACTAAGATTGGTTATCCTGGTTATTCTTGGCCACTCGCCAGATTCCTTTAGTTATAGGGAGAAGGTATCCTGTTTTTCTTGACTAACAGCAATGAGAAGTAATCGAGAGAGGAGACAAAAGAACTTTAAAAACACAAGCAGCTGAAGCTAGAGGACCAAAAGACATGTATCTCTCAAACTCTCAAAGCAAACCTCCTTTGCTGAATAATAACTGATGTTTTTCAGTGGATGTAATTGAAAAACCAGTATCTATATCTTGTAGTTTTTTGAGGATTCAGTGGCATAATTATGTAAAATGCCCATCCGATTCAGGCTGACTCACTGAGTGACCTTGGGCAAGTTACCTATTACCCAGGCTTTGTGCCTCAGTGTCGTCATCATAAAATGGAATGGATGAGATACTTGCCTCAAGTTTTCATGAGGTGTGTATAGCATTTAATAAAAAGCCTTTTACATAGCAAGTGTTCAACAAATTACTATTAATGTTATTATTAGGTCATTATAGAAAGAGAGCATGGTATTACTGGGGAAAACACAGGTTTTGATGACAGACTTGGGATTGAAATCTTGCTTCACCAATTTCTACCTCTGACAAGTCATCTCCCCTCTGAGCTTCAGTTTCCCTATTTGTAAAATGCAGGTCATAGTTTATAAGAGGTCTCTTAAGACAATAAGAGCACTGCAGGGCAAGTCATCAAAATGCTCAAATGTTCCCATTCAAGTGTTCTTTGAATGGTGACTATAAAACATACAAAAAAGTTAAATTATTTATGTGTCTTGTTGAACAAGACAAGACTTGAACGTAATACATAAAAGGTTCTTACAACTTTAAGTTAGGATGCGCAAATCTGTAAATTTCATTCCTTGGTGATCCTTAAAAAATCCGAAGTGAGTATATATGAATTCTCCCTTTAATTAGAAAAGGATGCTTGGGCATTCTTGCTGTTAAGTTGGACTGCATCAAGAGTGAGGCAAATTTTCGTTTTTTTTTTTTACTTTGCTAACTAAATATCCAGCTCCTTAAATATGATAATATTTTATGTTAGAACTAAGCAGAACCATCAGCGTCAACTTAGCGGAAAACAAACGGCTTGGCACTCTCCTGCTTTCCAGTTTCCAGGTGAGATTTTCGGGATTGGGAAATGCTCTTTTTTTTTTTTTCAAACTGTTACTGTGATAGTCCCAAAGAGAGATCAATGCTGTGTGATGCATCTGTTAAGATTAAAAGATGTTTCTCTCTAGTTGGGATTAATTTAAAAGCCAGATTTAATCCTAGCGCTGATTTTGCTCTGGACTAGGCTCTCTATCAGTCCCATTGGTGCTGCTATGGCTAACTGAGTAGCTGAGCGATTTCCCTAATCTAATATCTGTTGCCTATTGGCAGCATATGTTGGGAATTTAAAGAGGGTGGAGTTCAAAATCTAAGTTAAAGCAGACATTTGAGGTCTGACATACTACGTTGATATTATATGGCTAACTGGTGATCACATGAGTTTAGATAAGCAAGTCATTTGTGTGAATTAAATGACCTTTTTTTTTTTCAGAACCCAGAATTAAAATGTATAGTCTTACCAACAAAGAGTTTTTTTCGTAATCTATTTATTTGTTTGTATGAAAAAATCTTAGGTACAAAAATTAAATCGTGTTTACTTTCACATTTATTAAACATAAAATTACATGAACTTCATTGGGACTGGCCTAGAAAATCTTGGTTGTTGTACTGAAATGCTTTTCTTTTTTCAGTTCTCTGTTCAGAAACTTGAACCTTTCCTACGGGGCACTGAGGGCTTCAATCTTGAAAGTTTTAGAGCCCGAGGTAAGTTGCTAAGAATAGACAACTTACCTTTCAGCTGTACCTTCTGTTAAAGTCAGTTGAAAAACCCCAACTTGCAGGATCCCCATTTACAGGAGCTGCTTACATCACAAAACCAACCCCCCCTCTTTTTTTTTTGGAATTGCATTTTAAAAAATAATATATGCTAATTAAGAAGGTATAAAAGTGAAAAGTAAGTCTGCCTCCCACCCCCAACCCCAGTCTCAGCTCTTTTCTAGAGGCCACCATAGCCACCAGCTTCTTGTGTATCATTGCAGAGATACTGCATTTGCAAATATTTTTTATACATTAAAATGAATAATACTCTCTGCACTGTTCTTTACCTTGTCTTTTTTTTTCAACCTAATGATTTATCTTGCAGATATTCCATACCGCTTAATGGGCTTTTAGGGTTGTCATTCTTTTGCTATTACAATGAATAGGGTAATGAATGCCTTTTCACACAAGGTTTTCGGCACATATGCAAGTAAAAATAAGATATTACTAACAGTTGTCACCCCAGTAAACTTCAATTTAAAAAAAATAGGATAAAAAAAAATAAATAAAAAATAAAATAAAATAAAAAAAATAGGATAAATTTCTAGAATTGGAATTAAGTAGGTCAAATGAAATGGTAAGAAATACCAGATTGCTTTCCAAAAATATTGTATCATTTTATTGTCTCACCAGCATTATATGCAAGTACCTGTTTTCTCACATTCAACACAGGTTTATGAAACAATTCAGATTTTTTACTATTTTATAGGTGATAAAAGTATTTTGTAGTTTTAATCTGTGTTTCTTTCGAAGCATTTTTTCATATTTTTTAGAACCGTTTAAGTGTTTCATTTTCTGTTTATATCCTTTGTTCTTTTTTGAAAATTGGCAATTTTGCTCTTTTATATTGATTTATAGGACTCGATACAGTAAGAAAATTATCTGTTTATGACATGAGTTACAAATATTCTTTCCCAGGAATCAATTTTCAGCTTTCTGGGAAGTAGCTAGTCTTACAGTGTAACTGCACAATTATCCAGGGTCAGAATACTTGATGTTACCAACTTAAAAGGTCTAGAAAATATCGTACATGAACTCAGACTTACTTGTTAAAATTGTTTATCTCAGAATTGGGTCATCACTGTAATTAGAGTAGATGTGTCAAGGTTATCTTGATAACTATTTAACATATCCTTTCCCCTCTGCATTCTTCACCTGAATGTAATTGTGAACTCTTCCAGGTATAAGCAGAGAACTGTTTTTACTTTATGCCCGTAATTCTTTATTTGCCTTCAACATTTTTCATTACACTCTTGCCTGTTGCCTGACTTCTGTAATATATTTCCTTTCAGTGCCAGCAGTTCAGATCTCTTGAAAAGAATGAAATGTCAGTGCAGATAAGCCTTTTTACATGCTTTTTCACCAGTCAGGTATAAAAAACACTATCAATAAATGTCATAGAGGACTTGTCTTATATTTTATCTATACCTACCCAAAGGAAAAAGATGAAATTTTTCTTCATATTTATACCACTTTTTTGAATGAGTGAGAGAGCCACCTTAAGTTTGTTATATCTTTATCAGCGGCTTGCTGTGAAAATTTATATCTCTTTATAACATGTAATTTTATTTTCTCTAGCATCTTCTCTTTCTGAAGAATTAAAACTTTTTGCAGACAAACTGGAAAGTAATGGAACTCTACAGAAATGTTTTGAAGATTCACAAGGGTAAGTTCAGTACCACTTCTGTCCTAAATTATCATTGAATTTAGACTTTTTATTATAATTTGTCAGTAGCTCATTCACTCATCAAACATTAATCCAGCATCTATATATCAGGCTTTTCTAGGTGCTGGAGATATAGTGATAACTAAGTCAAGCAAGGTCTCTCTTACACATTTTAACAGGAGAGACTAATACATAGAAAATAATGACTTAAGATAGTGGTAATAAGAAGTCAGTTAATAATGATACTGACTTCAGGGGGTGGATTAGCTAGGGTTCAGAGAAGACATCTAATGAATTGACCTTTGGACTGAGACTTATAAGACCTGAACGGTGAGAAGGAACCAGCCATGGGAAGATGAAAGGACAAGCTTTAGATCTTTACTAGCCATGCAAGTTGGAGATAAACTTAGGTTCTTTAGCTGTTGACAAGCAAGATTATTAGGAGAAATTTAGAAATCCCACCCTTAAACTTGTAGTTCTTCTACAGAGGTGGAGCCTAACCCTCTACCTCCTCCTCTGCAGCAAATCATTTCACTAGAGCTTACATCATAAACTTTTTAGTTTTGACTTTGTAAAAGTCTACTTTTCCACAGATCCTTAGAATTGACATTGTTATTTCAGGAAATGAAAAATATTTTGGCTCAACATAGCATCTCTTTTTATGCAGTGTATTTAAGCCACTGGCTGCAGCATCTCAGCCAGCAGTGATAGAGGCTTTGTGTCACAGGCCTTGGCAGAAAAACATGAACGGTGGCACAGTTAATTTGTCTTTGCCAGGTAGAGTACCAAGTACATCTGCAAAATTTTGGCATTTTAGTGCCTGCTTATTTTCCGTTAGGATAATCACCCAACTGAGCTGAGCCATTGGTATAAGTAAAACATAATCCCTGTCCAGCGATAGCTTCCATTTAAATGAGAAGACAAAATAGTCATGAAAAAGTATTGTTGGGCCTTAAAAGATGTTAGAGTTTCAGGGGGTGGCCGGTTAGCTCAATTGGTTAGAGCCCGGTGCTCTTACAATCCCCACATGGGCCACTATGAGCTGTGCCCTCCACAACTATATTAAAAAAAACTACTTGACTTGGAGCTGATGGGTCCTGGAAAAACACACTTAAAATAAATAAAACTAAAAAAAAAAAAAAAAAAAAGATGTTAAAGTTTTTGATTAGTGGGACGGGAGGAGACTAAAAAATTATGTGACCAAAAATTTGGAGATTGAAAGTCCCAGATATTTTGGGTCAGGATGAGTGGGATTATATGGGATAAAACAGATAAAAGATAACAGTAGGAATCAAAGTTAATAAATTGGATGGAGCAGGAACACAGAGTGATCTTAAGTGCCAAGTTAAGGAGTTTTGACTTTTCTTCTGAATGCAGTAGAAGGTCACATAGTTTTTAAGCAAGAAAAAAAAATTAAAAGGATATTTTAAGAAAGGCTAATCTGGACATGTGTGAATTGGAATTAATGAGAGAAATAAAAGATAAAGAGACCTAGTGCAAAAGTGAGATAGACTCCAAGAATAAATATTTGTTGAAAAATAAATTCTAAACATGTTTTATTGCCATTAAAATTATGTAAGGTGTCATATTAAAAGCAAGTGCTCTTAGGGCCGCTGGATGGCTCAGTTGGTTAGAGCGCGAGCTCTGAACAACAGGGTTACCAGTTCGATTCCCACATGGGCCAGTGAGCTGTGCCCTCCACAGCTAGAATTAAGGCAACGAACTGCCGCTGAACTGCCGGAGGGGCGGCCGGATGGCTCGGTTGGTTAGAGCACGAGCTCTTAACAACAAAGTTGCCGGTTCAATTCCTGCATGGGATGGTGGGCTTCACCCCCTGCAACTAAGATTGAAGGACAATGACTTGGAGCTAATGGGCCCTGGAGGAACATGGTGTTCCCCAAAATTCCCCAATTTAAAAAAAAAAAGAGTGCTCTCTTATAATCCTTTTTATAATTTTATAATAATCTTATAATCCTATTTGATTTCCAGAAAAGCATCAGATTTGTCTCTGGAAACATCAGTGGCTGAGATGAAGGAATATATAACAAAGTAAGTGAAAATGAGTGAACCTTTGTTGGAAAATCTTAATTCACCTGGGGGAAAAATAGCTAAACCTGAGAAAATGAGTAATAAACAACCTCTTCTGAGTGTTAATACTAGTGTTATACTAGTGTAATACTACTAATACTGGAAGTTAGAAAGTTTTGTATTGAGATTTTATGGGCTGTTCTGATGGCCAATTTCATAGAATGGAGTACAGGGAATAAAGATGTTAATTTGATTTTAAGAACTCAAGTTTGATTAAATTAGTATCCTCTGAAGTGAGTCACGATTTCTAATTCTTTAATAACCTTTTTATTCACATCTTAGAACCAGAGTAGGCCCCTAATGTCCTTATTGTTGTCATGAGTGGTTCAGAATGAGGTAATCAAACATTAACTGAGTTTTTTTTTTCTGATTCTATAGATTTTCTTTAGAACGTCAGGCTTGGGATCAGCTCTTGCTGCGCTACCAGAAGGAGGCTGAAGAGATCACATCCAGGTTAGATCAGAAGCTATCTTTTTACCTTGCGGAATTTGATTTGAATTGATTTTAGTTCTGTTAGCACAAATTGAATGATAAATCTTTTTTCACAGGCCAATCAACTCATCAAAGCTCTGTAAAATGTATATTAGCACTCTCTGACCTTGCATGGAGAGTTGGGAAAAGGAAGGGAGAGTTGGTGTCAGTATTTTCAAAGAACAGAATTGCCTCTTCTGTGTCTTTGGCTGCTGTTCACATCCTGGGGGAGACAGGGACATCTCTGCCCTCTACCTGGCAGCCTGGCGCTGGGCCACAAACAAGAGTCAGGGGACTTCAGTGAACACAAGTGAGCTGCAAGTGTGAGAGTCCTGGTCAGGGTGTTCGTGGAGATGCAAAGACATGAAGGGATGATGGAAGAGGCTGTACAGAACAGAGGATCTTTGGGTCTTTCAGGCTTAAGAAAGTGGAAAAGTGCTAGGTTTTGATTTAGTTGGCTATCTAAGCCAGTGAATTTAAGCTTTTTTTCCGAACCGAATCTTAACTAGAAACCCAACCATAAAATGTTAGCCAAAACCCTAATTGCAGAAGTGGCCTCTTAGTAGAAAAGTGCTTTGAGAAACATGGTTTGAAAAACTTCCCCAATCCAGGCATTGGTGGTTATCAGTTACTTTATTCACCCCTTACATGTTGTGTTTATGAAGATAATGTATAAGATGGCAGTTTCAATAAAAACTTTTGATGTGACATAGCTTATTGGTTAAGAGGAATGCTTTTGGAAGCGGACTGTTTCTGTTCAAATCCCAATCACTGCTTCATTCTGTGTGTGATCTTGGGCAAGCCCCTTAATCTCTAAACCTGAAGTTCCTCATTTGAAAATGGAGATAATATTAGTAACAACCTCATTGGATTGTTGTGAGTATTCAATGAGGTTAAATGGAAAGTGCTTAGCAGTGTCTGGCATCCAGTAAATTGTAGTTATTAAAGAGTTATCATCGGTTTTCTTAAAGTCTCCTTCATATTGAGATTTTTAGAAATTTAAAGTGGCCCAGCATTTTTTTTTTGGTGAGACATAATAGACATTGACTTCAGGATAGCAAGCTTAGGCTTTATGTCAACGATAATCCCTTTTGTAAGTGGACCTCGCTGTTAGGTGGAGTCAACTGACATGAAGCTTCTAGCATTTCCTGGAATCCAACATTAGTGGATCATTGTTTCAGACCCCCTTGTTATTAAGAGAGCTTGTACCTACAGCGGGGTGTAAGAATATTGGTTCAAGGTTTTTCCCTAGGTAATCTTTCATATCTTCTCCAGAAAATGATTATAACGTTCCTTGAAAGCTCTTTTTTTTTTTAATTTGTTTTTAGAGGATCAACTGAAACCAAAATTACTGAAGTGGAGGTGGAACCTACAGCATATCTTGGGTCTTCCCAGAGTGAAGTCCTTAATACAAAGCCTGACTACCAGAAAATATTACAGAACCAGAACAAAGTTTTTGATTACATGGAGTTGATGGTGAGTTGGCTCACGTTTGTATTTCGTTGAGTTACCCAACTTTGTTACTTTGTTGTCCTCGGAAATGAAAAGACCTGGAGAATGTGTGTAATGAGATGAGATGAGTAGATTTAACTCTACCCTGGTGAAACATGGAAAGACAAATAAACAAATAAATATATGGTGATAAGTGCAAATAAACAAGGGTAAGGAAGAGTACAGGACGGCAGCAGGTTGCTACATAGAGCAGTTGTTGTAGGTCCCTCTAAGGTGCCATTTTAACAGAGACTAGAAAAAAATGAAGTGAGCCATGAGGACATTTTGGAGAATAGTCTTGTATCATTCCAAATATTAACAGGAAGCAGTTGATTAAAGGTAATCAAGGAGAGTTTATTCATAAAGGGGCTATGTATAAAGTATGGGTATTGGGAAACCACAAGGGTTAGTGAAGTCACCTGGGGCTTAGAGGCAGCTGAGCTCTGACTGCCCTTAGGCCTGAAAGGAGGAGGGCAGGAACAGTTACTGTGGCAACTGAGAGGAGAAAGTCACATGATGGGCTGCTTTCAGAGAACCATGACCTTCAGTTGAGAGACACAGCTAACTCAAGATCATCCTTCCCCGAGCAGGCCTGGGTGAAAATACCCTGACCTCATTCAGCTTCCTCCCATTGGGCTTCCTCTTGTCCAGACCCACCTGGAAGCCATGGGACACGGGATCCTGTTGAGGTTATCCATGTTAGCCTTCTGGGACATAAAGCAACATGGAGGAGTGGAGGAACAAGCAGAAAATGCCTGGCATAAGCCTTCCAGGTTTAAAGAATAGCAAAACCAAAGCTCCCCAGCAGGAGCTCGCCTGGTGTGTTTGAGGGACATCCAAGAAGCCAGGACCTCCTCGCTCACAGCTGTCTGTCATCTCCAGATGGAAGAACTGCAAGGATCAGTGAGGCAGTTGCATGCCTTTATGGACGAAAGTACCCAGTGCCTCCACAAGGTGTCAGTACAGCTCGGTAAGTGGGTCTTTTGAGGGGACCAGAGAGATAGCCCCTCTAATACAAACTGCCCTTAAAAGCACATGGTCTCAGAGGAAGGCCTACATCAAGTGATCTTCCACCCTCCCGCCCCCACAATAACTATTATGTTGTGGGTACCGTATTTTGCCATGTACCATGTGTACTTTTTTGCCCAAATTTGTGAGGGAAAAATAAGGGTGCGCATTATATGAGGTCTGACAATTGGGTTATACTTGCTCTTGTTTTACTAATAGGTTAACACCACATATTTTTAAATGTGAAAATCCTGTTAGGAAAAATCTCTCTATTGTGATTTGATTCAAGGGATAGCATAGGCACATTTCTCACGTTTCCTGAATGATCCACATTAGTAGATGATTAGACATAAAGGGTCCTTACATACGAGATCTGACAATTAAGTTCGTGAACTCATCCTAGAAAAAGGGCTACAATACCTCATTGTTGAATATCACTACGGTTACCTTCGAAGTACTCCCCTTGGGAAGCTATACCCCGACGCCAGCACCTAGCCACCCTTCAAAGCAATTTTGGAACTCTTTTTCTGGAATGGCCATCAGAGCTGCCGTCATATTACCCTTGATGTCCTGAATGTCATCAAAATGTCTTCCTTTCAGAAAGAAGTCACTGGGGGCCAGGTCAGGTGAGTAGGGGGTGGTGTTCCAATACAGTTATTTGTTCACTGGCCAAAAACTCCCTCACAGACAGTACCATGTGAGCTGGTGCATTGTCATGATGCAAGAGTCATGAATTGTTGGCAAAAAATTCAGGTCATCTAACTTTTTCACTCAGCCTTTTCAGCACTTTCAGATAGTAAACTTGGTTAACTGTCCAGTTGGTACAAATTCATAATGAATAATCCCTCTAATACCAAAAAAAGTTAGGAACATCATTGCAACAAGTTCGTGAACTTAGTTTCAAATCTCGTACATGGGTAGTACTAATTCTGTATCTATATAAATGTTTTTAATTATTTTATTTATGCTTATGAGTTAAAAGTTTAACTCTAGAAATCAATAATGATATCTATATGCAAAATAATACCCTGGAATACGATAATCGGTTTTGTTGAACTTGCAATGACGAAGTTCTTGACTTTCTATGATGTGTAAATATCATAAATTTGTTACCGGTACATAAAATTTCTTATATCTGTTCTTGTGTTTCGTAATTATTTGTTACATAAAATTTCTTGTACCATAATATAGTAAAAAAAGATAAATGCTAAAATTCTTTTATAATACAAAAATCAAGTACCTAAATGTAAACAAATAAAACTCTGGGGGTTGCTGGTTAGCTCAGTTGGTTAGCGTGTGGTGCTGGTAGCACCAAGGTTGCTGGTTCAATCCCTGCATTAGCTACTGTGAGCTGCGACCTCCTTTAAAAAAATAAAAACAACTTTGAATTAAAAAATTAAAATGAAAGATTTTTTTCCCCTGAAAGTTTGAACCAAAAACATGGTGTGCGAGTTAGATACGGGAGCGCATTATACACGGCAAATTACGGTACTCAAAGCTGGAAAATTCCAGATGTAAATTCCCCAGAAGCACAGTAGACTAAGAATTAAATCCCCACAAACCATCTTCTTTTAGTAAATCCAAGACTAAATACCCATTGCCTTTTTTCCCCTTCTTCATTCTTCAAGAATCCACTGAGTGACACTGACGGTACCTCTCCATAGCTTTTTTTGACCTACCCCAGCCCTAAATTATTGCTATACGTACCTTCATTTTCTTATCACTTGGTATTGTGGTTGTAGTTGCAGCTGGCTTTCCTATCAGGCTGTCATCTCCTTTAGGACAGAGACTCTTACTTGTCATTGTAATGCCCTTTAGTGTCTGGCACAATGTCTATACAGTAAGTTTTCGATAAATGTTATTTGCATTCAATTGAAATTTATTTTTTGGCTCCTCTCTTCTGCAGGAAAGAGAAGCACGCAACAATTAGTTCCCTCACCAGCTCGAAAACTGCTCAAGCTTCAGCTACAAAAACTGCCTACCGCACATTGCCCTAAATCTTGTCAGTGACCTTATGCAGCTTTGGGGCCACAAGGTGCTCTAGGGGAGAAAAACGGGAAGGGTGTTACATGTTACAGCACGTGGCAACTCTGTGGCAAGCTGAGCTTTTGATATCTGCCCTGTTGTCTTTGAGGATAACTAGCTCACTGCAGAGCACTTCTATTTTTTCATAAAAGTGACAACATTGATGCATCCCAAAGAATGTTGTATAGACACTTTTTCCCAGAATGCAACATACTTTAAATTTCTGTTTTGGAATGACTTTCAGAACTAGTGGCCTATTCTTTTAAATATCCTTTGTGATCAGAAGCCTTCGTCTTGTGTAGATGTTTTTCAAGTTTTGAAACATCCAAAGTCATTCAGCATCAAACTCAATGAAACATTTTAGGGGTCAAGTCGAGTTGTGGTTGTAAAGGAATGAGGTTAATTTTCTAGTGTGACTCCGAAGGTGATTTTAGGTAGAGAAGTTGTGGGCATTATTTCCGTCATGTGGATACGTACGAGAACTTAATTGTCCTGACAGTCGTATATCACTTCACAAGATGTCCAAATTGAAGGAAATACCACTAATTCTCTGTCTTGATGCCCATGGTGTGCTTCAGCTTTTAATATTAAGTCAGCTTCCTAAATCCTAGATTCATGGCAAGAAGGGGCTAAGTATTCCTTTTCATTGTCCTCTTATTTGTTAATATTTGCGTTATATAATTGTACATAATTAAAAGCATTCCTTTGTTTTTGTCTATATTTTGAGTGTATAAAAAAATTAAAAGGTTGGGAGGGCTTAGCAAAAAATAGGCATCTTTGCCAGGATGTGGAAGTGAACAGTAGTGTAGAGATATGCCTCAGCATTAATTACTGATAAAACACCACCTAATTTATTATTAATGTTTTTTATTCTTTGATCCTCCTAGTAGGACAGAATATTTTCATTTAACTATCTAGTCATAATCTTTTTTAATAAGACCTATGAGACTGGGTCTTATATTAATTTCTGCTCCAAAAGACGCATTAGAGCTGGTTGTCCGGCTAGGTCTTATTTTCGGGGAAACATGGTAGTTATAATCTTAAGTCTTAAACTTTGGCACCAGTTAATGAGAAGTGATATCTCCTTGTTTTGACCTACATTCCTTATTTCATATATTTACAGACTTCCCTCCTATATACTAGGCACAGTTCTAGAACTGGGGAGAAAACAACCAAAACACATGGAACCTCTCACAATGCTCATGGTCTAGTGGGGACACAGGGAACAAGAAGAGACAGAAGTGATGTTTTAGTTGATTTGGGAAGGATGAGGGAGTTAAATAGGGCATGTATTTGAGGCAAAAAGCAGCATTTCCAAAGGGCTGAAGAGGGAGAGAATGAAGCATTCTGGAATACTGAAAAAAAACACACAAAAACTAGTAAAGCAGGATGCTGAGTGCCAGTGGAAAAGCCACTTGAGACAAAGGTAACTGAAAGTCATTAGAAGATTTAAGGGAGGGAGAGATGGGATCAGAATGTTATTTTTAAAAGATCACTCTAGTTGCTGTGTGGAGAATAAAAGTAAGCAAGGTATGGATGTGAGAGACCGGTTAGGCTATTGCAGTGGTCTACATGGGCAGTGATGGCTTGTATTAGGTGTTGGCAGTAGCTGAGAGGGGTGAGTGGCTCATAGTGTCTGGAACATAGTAGGCATGTAGTTAAGAGCAGAACTCTTCCACTTGTGACAGGAAAAAGCTACTTAGCCACTTATCTGTATGATTAGGAGAATGATAGGAACTATAGCACAGGGATGCTAGAAAGGTTAGATTCAATCAATTTAGAAGAGCAGTATCAATACAATGGAGGGAGTAAAAGCTTAAACAACTGGGTAGATAATAGAGCAGTTCATGAGAAAGCTAGTAATTAAATTTGGGATACCAGGTGGAGAAGTCAACTAGACTGTTGGATATACTGGTGGAAAACCAGGTAGAAAAATCTGGACTAGAAATAAAATTTGGAAGTTACTAATATCTAATTATTGAGTCTTGAGAGTGGATAAATACTGTCCAGAATACAGCAAGAAGGGATACGGTAGCCCCAAGGAAAGTTGGGCTTTTAAGAATCAGAGGAGTGGTTTTAATTTCTTACACTATCAAGCAGAGTAGTATAATAGAACATAGAGTTTGAAGTGAATCTTCATCTCATCCTTAATTTTCTCATCTGTAGAATGGGGATAGATAAAGCATCTCTCTCCAAAGATGACTACTTTCCCCCATTTTATTACACTATTGCATTTTTTGTTTATGAGAGTTTGTTCAAACTCAAGCATAAGAAGTGGGTGTTTGTGTCTCCAATGGCTAAACAGGATAGAGCACAGAAAAATAGTAAGTTCTAAGCATTTCATATGCATACAGATCACAACCTTATGAGATAACGTGTATATGTGTGTGTATATATATATATATATATATATATACTTTTTTTTTTTTGTCACAGATGAGGAACTTAAGATTGGAGAGCCTTGATAATTGAACCAAGGATGTGTAGATAGTAGGAGAGGGTGAACTACAACTAATTTGGCACTCAGTAAATGTTAATGAATAAACATAAATCATATATAATAAAAGGCTGTGCTCAGTTAGTTTTTTCTCTCCCCAAATTTGGTTCAGGAATTAGGTTTGATGAATAGCAGTATTATAGAGTCACTGCCCTGGAGATGTTTGGTAATATTTGTTAAATTCTTCCTAATGTGGATAAAAAGGGTCACATATTAAAACTGACAAACACTGGGGAGGCCTGCATGGCAGACCCTACAACTCAGAGACAAATTAACCTCATAGGATGGTCTGAACATACAAATTCCTAACTAAAAGCCAGGTCATGGCCGGTAGTCACATCCTTGGCCTGTGGCTTCCTTGACAAAGGTCAGTCTTTACCTTAAGTGAACCTGTCTGTAGTCTTTTTGCACCTAAGATAACATGCCCTTGGAATGTCAGAGTAATCCCTTTTTCGGGATCCCCAAGGCACAACCCACTACACCAAAGCAGGAGACTGCAGAATCCCTCATTGTTATCGCCTGATTACTGTCTCTATGTACTGTAAAATGCTATTAACTATCTTGTACCCACCAATGTAAAAGAGGTATCTATCTCTCCAATTTACTTTTTATCCAATCCTAGAGATTTCCCTGCTTTGGTTTCTCCCACCCCTTAACCTATCACCAATGGATTTCACGTAACTCCTTTTTTGATTCTAATGTATAAAATAAGTTGGAAAACCGCCATTTTCCAGAGCATTTTCTCAATTGTTGAGATTTTGCTTCCCAGCAATTGTCAGTTTTGCTCAAAAAAACTCATAGGTTTTCTCTTAGGCTGGATGTTTTTTTCATCGACACTAATTTAGTTAAGAGAACATCTATACTTAATAAATATTGTTGATTTTTTTGGTGTGTGTGTGTAGGGTACTCTTTATTGCTGTTGCCATCAATGCCTAGGCGAAATAATGTAACGACCTTAAAATTAAGATAGCCAGTTATTTTACCAGCAAAATGGGTTTCTTTGGGAATAGCAGAGAATTGCAATTCTGGACAAGCACACTATAGCAAAAACTAGGCAAGTCCAGCAAACAAAGGAGGGGAACATTATAGAGAAAAAAGGAAGAAGTTCAGAGGGGTTGTTTTGAACAAAAGTCCATTGGAGGGGAAGAGTTTAGGGTGTCAAATTTTTCATTGGCTGAGTTGCTGGGTAAGGAAGGAAATCGTCCTTCCTGTTGGAATAGTAGTGTTACCGGAGAACGGGCCCTTGTCAGAGCAATGTCTCGAGGCTCGGTTTCCACAATGGGGGTGAACTCAGCAGTGTCCGGGCTAGATTCCCAGACTGGGGGCCAAACCTGGGCCTTTGAGCAAAACTGGGAATCTTAGCCGCTCCAGCTGCTGGAGGATGGGCCCTCCTCAGCGCGGTGTCCAGGTTCCTGGCATCTCGAGCAAAGAATTGAACGAGATACCGAGGTAAAGTAGTGAAAGAGCAGTTTATTAGAAGAAAAAGTACACTTCAAAGAGGTAGAAGCGGGCCTGAGCAGAAAGCAGTGGCTCAAGGGCCATTATTAGAAGAGAAAGTACACCCAAAAGGATTGGAGCGGGCCTGAGCAGAAGCGTGATTCAAAAGGCTCAAAAGACCAAAGGCATCATTATTATTAGGAGAAAAGTACATTCCAAAGAGTTTGGAGTGGGCTGAGCAAAAGAAGAGGCTCAAAAGGCCCTGATCGGTGAGGACTTGGAGTTTTTATCCGAATATTTTTCTCTAGAATGGGCTGTTCCTCTCTGGGTGTGGGACCACTTGATTGACAACAAGCTATTACATCATCTCTTTAGGCGGTGCATGTTCCTTCCCAGAATTCAGTCTGTTATAATGATATTAATGAACTTCTGGGCATATGTGTGATATTATAATGATGGTATAATGAGGCCCAGGTGAAATGAAGGTCATTGTAGCATTTACTGGCACAGGTGTGAGTGACTGGTTTAATCTAGTTGGGGATTTTGTACCTATTTGTTTCCTCATAGGGGTAATTACAATGAAAAAGGGAAGTTTTGGGCGGAGAGGGAGAGGAGAGGTCTTGGGGGCTGTCTCATTCTGTGAGTTGTGCTGGATGTGCAGGAATGCAGAGACCCAATGCCTAACTGCCTGCCTTGTTTTCCCCTTGAGAGAAGTGATCCCCATAAAATCTCTATGGGAAGTTGAGGGACAGGAGGTTTTTTTCTTATGTATCTGCTTCCTGCTGGGCAGGGGCGTAGAGCTGTCTCTACCTATTGGAGATTCACGGAACTCATCCTGTTTGATCTTAGATGAAAGGAAGGGGTTTCAAGATCCACCTGGAAGACAGTGTTGGCTTCTTCGGTTGGGACTGGTAATCTTGCTGGGGAATCATCTGTATCCTGAATGAGGAATAATAGATTTTAATTAATAAATTTCTTAAAGAGCAGAGCTCAAAGCTATTGATGTGGGGTGGCTATGTGATGGAAAATCTGTCAGCTCTTACAGAGCCTGTAGCCATTCAGCTGGTCACTCAGGTGGCATCAATTGTCCAGGAGCTGGGTCCAGAACGGGTTAGAAAGAACATTAGGCTTCAGTGATTACAATCAACAAGTATAAATCACAAGTTTTAGGGTAATTATCTAAAGCAGGGGGTAGGAGCTGAAAAACTGGGAAAAAGGAAACTTGACGGAGAAGGAAACTTAAAATCTCTATAGGAAAGAAAACTTAGAAGTTTTTCAGTTGCGGGGCTACTTGCTTGGCCCATGTCACAGTGTTAAAGAGAAAACCATAGGTCCCAAGTGAGTGGCATCACTCCTGCTAAAAGCCCAGGATTCTAAACCTGTATTTAATACCTGATCTATTGCAGTTTCAAACTCTCTCAGAAACAATCTTGGTCAACTAATCTGGAATTTTCTGGTTAATACCAAGGTAATCTGTATTAATCATCCCTCATAGAAAGAGGCAATCTGCATGATAAAAATCCTTCCTTTGGGTTCCCTCCCCGTCAAGGTGTCCCACCCAATAATGATTCTTTTTTATTTTACTTTTTTTGCTAATTTAATGCATATTTGGTTTTACTAGGGGTCAGAGACAGGGCGGGGGCATTCAGGGGTTGGCTGCCATGGTCTCCTCGATCCAGTCCAGGAAGGACATAAGTTTGGTGAAGATGCCGGGCTTATTGGGTCGGGCACACGGGGTGTATCCCCAAGATGTGATTCCCTGAAGCACACCATCACAGATCAGCGGGCCCCCTGAGTCACCCGTACAGGTGTCCTTGCCACCCTGCAATATCCAGCACACAGCATGACGTCTGTCACCTCGGTGTGGGCTTTGGCACACACATCGTTGGGCAGGAGCTTGAGGTCCACACACTGGAGCTCATGTGGGTACTCATATACAAATGGATCTACTTTGATGTTGCCCCAGCTGGAGGCATAGCAGGTGCTCCCCAGTGGGGGTTCCTGGGTGGGAAGGTCCAGGACCTTCACAGTATCTGTTATCTGGGCGGGCTCTGCCAGGTGGAGCAGCATGATGTCGTAGGTGTAGTCTTCTTCTGGATAGGTGGTGTGGTTCTTCAGGAGGCTCAAGTTAAACTGAGGGTGTGGGAAGCTCTTACTGACCTGGACGAACTGTGCTGTGTCTTCATTCTCAAACAGGTTGTGGCGACCCAGCCAGAGCTGGTAATTACTGGGGAGAGAGAGGGATCAAGGGAATGAGGAAAGAGGAGGGGAAAGGAAGAAGGGGCAGGGCAGCATGGGGGCGGGTCCCAAAGGAGAGAAAGAGAAACAAGGACAAAACTGAGCGCGAAAGGTTTAGAATCATGGAGAAATAGAGACAGTGAGAAAGCAAAAGAATGACAGTGGGAAAGGCAGATCCAGAAACAAAGAGAAAGGCGGTGAAAAAACAGCTTAAAAAGATACAGGAAATGAGAAAGGCAGAGGGTAGAACAGAGAGATAGAGGGAGCAAAAAGGAGGCAGGATGAGGAGAAGAAAAGACAGATAGTGAGAAACAGACAAATGGAAGAAGCAGAAGTGAAAGAGCAGAGTAAGGGAGGAGAATGAGAAATAGACAAAGAGGGAAAGGGATGGAAGAAGTAAAGAGAGAGAATGAGAAACAAGCAGAGGGAAAAAAGGCTAGGGGGTGACAGAGAGAGAAAACTAGTAATTCTTTTTTAACTAGCACCCTTGTCTCATCCTTCTTCCTATAAAATCTTCCATTTTGTACAATCCCAGGGGCACCCTTCTACGTGCTAGATGGGTTGCTACCTGATTCATGACTTGCTTAATAAAGGCAATTAGCTCTCTTCTTTTTTTCGTTTGAATTGTTTTTTAATAGCAGTATCGACTTGCGAGGTGCATCTCTTTCTGTTGAGGTTGGTAATTGAAGATTCTTCCTACTGAAGTCTGTAATTCACGTTGTGTGGTAGTGCCTGATGCCTGCCCCCCCACTCCATTTTAAATGAGGTTTCCCTTTATTAATTGTCACAAGATTAACTAAATTATGAACTTTTGGGAAAGGGATTTAGTCTTGTGCATTTTGGTGTTATTTAAATTTGGGGGTCATTAAGCTTAATGTGTAATTCTGGGGGAAACAATCAATTTCTTATGTTGCACCCAAGAAAGGAGGCGGTGTAGCTGGCAGTTGTAACGGAGGACTGGGAATTAGGAGGCTTGAGTCTTGGATTCTAGTTCTTAAGTTACTGTGTTCATTCACCAAAAACTTATTAACCCCCTTCCCGGGGCTAAGCGTGTGCTAGGTGCCATGTGACAGCTCTGGGCTGAAGTAAAAGGATCCCTACAGGGGTTCTTAAGTGCTTCATAAGGATGTGACTCCGCAGAAAGGAGGAGGAGGCTGGCCAGACCGCAGCACTCAACACCCTTCCCTCTGGATAGTTCTAGTTTAAGGTTAACTCTCCCAGGAGATGCTTTTTATTTTATTTAACTTTTATTTATTTAAGTGTGTTTTCCCAGGATCTATCAGCTCAAAGTCAAGTAGTTATTTCAATCTAATTGTGGAGGGCGCAGCTCACAGTGGGCCATAATGGGGAATCCAACACGGCAACATAGCTGTTCAGAGCACCCGCGCTCTAACTAACTGAGCTAACCAGCCACCCCCGCGATTCTTTAGCAAGAAAAACTACATCTAAGATGGCGCCGCAGGCCCCTCCGGCCGCAGCCACCATCTTGGTAGTTCCCGCGGTGAGCGAGCACAACGCACCTACGCGGCCCGGGGCCCTCAGTGCGCCTGCGCGCCCGCAAAGTCTCCCCCGCCCCCCTCGCCGCTGCTGTTGCAGCCGAAGCCTGCGCGGCTGCTGCACTGACGGCCGGTACCCCAGCCTCAGGTGAGTGAGCGCCTCATCCCGGCCCGCTGGGGAGGCGCGGCGCTGCCTGCGGGGGCGTCGCTCCCCTTGCCTTTTCCTGCCCCGCTTCGTCTCCGCTGCGCTGTGGGGGCCCCGGGCTCCTACGACTAGCCTCCTCCCGGTGCTCCCGGCGCCCTCTGCCCTCCCGGCTCGCGGGACCAGGGTCAGCCCGGCCTCCCTCGGCCGCTCCCAGAGCCCAGGCGGTGGGGCCCTGCGACGAACCCCCAGGCGGCAGCGTGCGGGCGGCAGCGGCCGAGCCTAGAGGCGCCCCAAACCCACGGTTGCAGAGACCCCACCTCAGGCGCGACCCCCTTTCTCGCTCCTGCTCTGTGGGAGGCGGGGCTCAGTGTGCCTCCATGTCGGGCACCCATCTATCTCCCAGTCCCAGGGCGGCGCGGAGGATGGGTGGTGAGCTTGCTTTGTATCCGAGCGGCCTGGGTGCAGCAAATTGTATCCTCTGGCGGGACCCCACGGCGATCCTGCGAGGGAGGGGCCTCTTCACCCTGCGTGATAGACGAGGACACCGAGGCCGAGAGTGGTGAATTACCTGCCCAAGGTCACGCAGCTGGCAAGAGGCGGGGTTGGTCCTTGCCCCAGGGTCTTGGGCTCTCAGGCCAGTACAGTTTGATTTTAATCTTGTACCTTTCAAAATATTTGAAATGCACTTGCTATGGAGTTGCTTCTTCAACGTCGCAAAAGACTGCAAAAACAGTATTTTCTTGTTGGAGTACAATTGAAGTGTTGCTGTAATAATAAGTAGTAGGAACGTTATTAATAAGAGCTAACGTTCATCCAACGTTTGCTGTGTGCCAGGGATCTTGCTAAACAATTAAGATTATCTCACTTAATAGTCTCAGCATTTCCCTATCCAGTGCATCCCCCTTCCTTTTCATGCACCCTTTTCTTCTGCAGAGCTGGCCTCTCTCTCACAGGTAGACTAGGAGCCTCATGGCTTAGGAGGCGGAAGCTCTTACTGGCAGAACAGGGGTAAACCTTAGATGCCTGTGTCCATATTTTCCCCCTAGCCTGGTCCCCAGAGGATATAATTAGCCTTCCTTTAGTGGCTGCTACAAGAGCAAGTTGGGCTGACTGGATGTGGAGGTGACAGAGCAAATTGTCGAGTGCTTACCTCATTCTGGGGCTTTCTGGTTCTCTTGTATCGCTGGGCTTGAACATTTTAATATTTAAGACAAAGTAAAAGGAGAAAGAGCATTGACGGAGGTGCTACATCTAAGAAGCCTCCATGATTTAAAGTCCCAAAAGTACAGCTGTAAAAATAGGTGAATATTTCCTCTCCAACATAACGAGCTCAAACTTTTTTTCTTCCTTAGCAAATCCTTCTTACGCACTTAAAAGCTTCACTAACTCACCCCTTCTCTGTGAAGTCTTCCTTGCTTGATTTTCCCAATTAGAATTACACACACACACACACACACACACACACACACACGTGTATTTGCAGCCCCAAGTGCTTGGCTTATAGTAAGTAGGCCCTTGGTAAAAACTGAATTTCCGCTACTCCTTTTCATTACTCATAAGAGTGATGTTTTCTTGCTGCCCTTCTGTTCTTCCTTCTTGCCCTTCAATTTCTCTTTGCTGTCCCTCCTTTATTTTATGTTTTCCAGTTTTATTAAGAAATAATTGACATACATCACTATAAATTTAAGGCATACAGCCTTATGGTTTGATTTATGTATATTGTGAAATGATTACCACACTAGATTCAGCTAACATCCATCTTCTCATATGTAGATACTAGAAAAAGAAAAAGAATAAAGGAAAACAGTTTTTTCTCCTGTGATGTCCCTCCCTTTAGATTCAACTTCTGGTCATCAAGGACCGCTCAGAGGTATCCCATCCATCCTGTTGTTTCTGAAAATTTGCAAATAAAGGTCCTGTACCAAGAAGCCTATTTATCCCCAACAGTGGAGTTAATATATGCCACTAAGTACACGGAGCAGTTTTTATTTGCATGTTACAGTAAGGTAGCCTGAGGTTTATGTACTTGTAGTCTATCCCTAAATGCAGGTTAGATTTATTTTCACATTCTTGGCCTTACGTGGCTGACTGCCCCTGATGCTATCAGGGGCATCACAATTTTTTTTTACCAGAAATCATTTCATAGTATTTATAGTAATAAATATTCAGAAGGGCCCTTTGGGAGGCAGCAAGATCTGTGCATAGGTTCTCTATGTAAATAAAACTTTTTAAAGAGTTCTTCCAATAATTTTCTGCAAATATATTGAGCTGTTATGTGGAAGGCATGGTGCTGGGTATGGTGGAAAATTCACCATTCACTAAAACATGGTTCCTGTTGATAGAGCTTACTAGCTAACTGGGAAACAGCATATCTAACTGTAACTCAGGTCTAAAAATTGCCATGATAGCTTTATAAACAAAGCAATATGAGAGAATAATGGAACGAGATAGTCCAACATGGGACATTTCATAAAATCTTACACTATTCAAGCTGAAAGGAAGCATCAAGTCATTGAGTTCAACCTTCTCACTTTTACAGCCCTCATCCTAAGAAGAGAACTTATCCAAGATCACAGAACTGGGGCTACAACTTGAAATCCAGACTTTTTATCCATCAAAGGTTTATCAGTATTTTAGTGAATTCATCCATAAAGACATTAAGCAGCAACTCTTTTAAAATGCCATTTGTGTGCTTAGAACAGGGTTGAGAAAGAGAACAAAAATATGATTCATGTCTCAAGGAGTTTATGATCTATTGGGGAATGGTACTTTTCTCTGACATTGAAGACAGTGTGTACCTAACTGTTAAATCCTGTGGTAGAGGGACTAGGCATGGTATAGGAGTTGGGAGGGGACCAAGACAGATCAATCAGTAGGAGCTGTGGTAGTGAGGGCGCTTTGGGAAGGACTTATTTCTGGGCTTTGACAGATTGGTAGGGTCAGAATTAATCCAAAGCATTTTGAGGTAGGGTGGTAAAACTGAAGGAAGATAACAATGCTTGATGTGCTTAAGGGACAGGAAAAAACACTTGCTTGACCAGGATGATTTGACTGGATTCGAGAGCAGTGGTTCTGAACCTTGGATACACATCAGGATCTCCAGAATGTCTGCGTCAGTAGGTCTGGAGTGGCTCCCGAGAACTTGTGTTTCTAAAGTTCCCTGATGACGCTGATGCTCCTAATCCAGGGACAACACTGAGAATCACTGAATTAGAAGCTTGAGAAACTGGTGTCAGAAGCTATCAAAGAACTGGTTCCAAAAAGCGTGTGTGTGCGCGCGCGCGCGTGCACGCGCTCCTGTGGGCATGTTATACACCAGGAAAGTTCTGGAAAGATACATTCCAAACTGTAGTACTAGGAACTTCTGGAAGTGGGATGTAGGGTGTTGGAGAATTCACTTTTTACTTTATACCTTTCTATATTCTTTTTGCATTGTGCACATAATTGCTTTTGTATTTTAAAAAAGTGAGTCCTTTTTGAAGATATGTACTGTACTAAAATATTTATGGATTAAAAAAGAGCTCGCTAAAGTAATCTGGTGTCATACACCCAATATTGTTAGAGTGTCTCCTGTATGCAGATGCTGCTAGGATCTGGAAATGAAAAGCCTTTGCTGAAGTTTTAGTTTCGTGATTGAGACAGGCAGATAACAGCTCTACTGAGTTTCATGAGCTTCAGAAGAGCAAGGACGAGGGTCTAGCTCTGTGTACAGCAGGTAATAGGCACTTGGTAAATGATGAATGAATGAATGAATAAATGAATGAGCAAATCCAGGCAAGAAGTGAGGACAGTCAGAGGGCAAATGAGAGATTCTGGAGGAAAAATTGACAAGCCTACATAGGGATGCTGAAAGGAAGGGGTATGGCAAGGACTTTCAGGTCCAAAGATTGATAATATTTTGTGTTTGTTGTAGAATTGGATGTCAGGTTATCTATTCTGAAAGACCTTCTTAAAACCTCCCAACCCCCCTTTTTTTGAGACCGCTTGGAAATAACACACAAAAACTTAACCTAGATTGAGTATGAGTACTTACCAGGTTTCAGGGCTTTCTTTGGTAAAGGAAATTTTTTTTCTTTAATCACAGTGCTAGTTTTATTGTGTTTATACCATGTTTCCCCGAAAATAAGACCTAGCCGGACAGTCAGTTCTAATGCGTCTTTCAAAGACGCATTAGAACTGACTGTCCGGCTAGGTCTTATTTTCGGGGAAACACGGTAATATTTACCTGCAATGTGGCCATTAAATATTTACTGTGTGAAATTAACTGAGTTGCATGGAAGATGTTTTAAATACCATACAAAAATGGGTTGTATGGTACAGTCTACTCAAAATTCTGTCATGTGTCTCACAGTGCCTCACAAAATTTGACATATTTTCAGTCCTAAATAAATATCCCTTGTTGATGGCTGAATGGGGTATACTTTGGAGGAAATACGGCTTTCTTGCTTTCTGAGTTGAATTCTATATAGACATTATTTACATTACCAAACAGGCTGTGCACTATTAAACTTGTTTGCTATTAAAGAACGTATGATATGGAGTGGGCGTTCTCCCCAACTTTTGGTGTGGAGGTGCTCTGTTTTATCTTCCCAAGAGATTTAATATAGGAAATGAAAATTAATTTCTCAAGTAGAGGGGTGGCTTCCCCCAGGCTTTTGTTATATTTATTAGACTATAATCTCTTCACCACCTAAAAATGGCCACAGTCTACAGTTTGGGATTTTCAATTGATCAAGTAAAAATTTCTGCTACAACCACTCTTCACACTTGATTTTATTACTTATTAAGATTTTTTTTATCTATTTGAAGATAATGCTCTTTCAAGTTTAAAGGCAATAGCCATTATTTTGGGGGAACAGGGAGAGTGATGGCCTAAAAACTCAAACATAATAAATCAGGGTAAGGAAAATTGGATGTAGCTTGGAAAAACAGTGTGAAGTTGCTTCCTATTTGTAATGATGACATAAGAAGTCTTGTCAGCTTTTCCTTTAATGGGTAATTGTCTTGTGGTAATTGTTCCAGAAATACCATTTGCTTTCAAAATAGACACAGTTTATTAAAAATGACAGTTTTATCCTTATAATGCTTCTACATTTTTAAGCATGAACTTTGAACTTACGGATAAAAATTGAAAGCTTTTTAAAAGTGACATTTTAGTTCTAAAGCTATTTTATGTGAATCAGTAATGCTGTACTTACCAGAGAGAAGAGAGGAATCAGGTTATATGTCTATTTCTTTCTACAGTTGAGAAAGCTCTGGGGATGTGGCCCCCCCTGCTATTCTTCAACTTTGAAGATGTTGCTTCTTTTAAACCTTTGTGTTGGAACATGAGTTTAACCAGGGTGTTGACTAAAATGTCACTTTGGATAGTTAGGCAGTTCACAGGGTTGCTTTTCAAATACCACCCAGATAGGTACAGTTCTCTCCTATTAATTAAAGTAATAATGCTAGTACCTAATCATACCTAACTTTGTATTAGTAATACCTAAACTTTATATGATGCTCTTCAGTTTCAAAATTCTTTGTTCAATAAGAGCCTGGTAAACTCCAGTAGCCAAACCTGAGAAAATAAGGAGAAGAATTAATGATCAGTTGGCATCAAGTGGGAACAGTTGTTTGTAGAGGCCTGCCCAAATTGTAGATACAGGCTGCTCAGATTTAAATCCTTACTCTGCCATTTACTAGCTGTGTGACCTTTGGCGTATTACAAAACCGCTCCAAGTGTCAGTTTCTTTATCTGTAAAATAGGGTTTACAGTACCTATTTTACAAGTGTGTGGAAAAATGAAATAATGAAAAAAGTGCTTGTCATGGTATCTGCCATAGAATAACTGCTCAATAAATACAGCTAGTATGAGTCTTAAGTACTGCATCTTAGGAATCTGGTTGGTTCTTTACGAGGCTGTGTTGGAGAACACATTGTTTTCAGGGGTTCTGCCTTACAGCTGACGGGAACCCGGAGCCCAGCCCAAGAGCACATGCCACGGCCTTGCCAGCAGTAGCTTTCCTCGTGTCCTGAGCTGCATCCTTCAGAAGTGGAAGGCAGAGGGAAGTGCTTCTGCTTCCAGAGTTACTGCCGTATGACCCCCATGTTACAACGTCAGCTGCTGGGTGGGTGTCTGGGATGAAGGAGAAGGCCCCTAGGTGGGCGCGTTGCTGTGTCCTAGTGGTTATCTGTTCCAGTACCCTGGGGTGAATAGAATAAACACACAGCACAGATTCAGACTCCCAGTTTATGCAAACCTCCCCATGTACTTGCTGCTGCCAGAATCCAAGAATGACACAGTGGAAAGGTGGGCCTGTTGTAAAGAGTGCTGCCCTTTTCAGGAAAACACAAGGGGTGTGGATGGCCCTTATCCAGGGCGGAGGACCAGAGGAGTGTCTGTTGTTCAAATGAGGGTCTGTGAGCATGCCTTAGCAGCTGCCTTTGATCCCTTGCCCCCCATCTTTGCTTATGGGATAGATTCTGTTGAGAGTATTTCTTCTGGTGAACAGGAACCCAGGCTTTCCTTTATGTAGTACAAAAACTCATTGAGCTGTATGTTAAAAAATCATTGTTTCTTCCATGGAGCTGGGTGGTTTGACTTGTTTATCAGGCCTTCTGCGGAGTCTCCTGAGACCCTTTCCTAAGGGCCCCCAGGAGACAGCTATGAAACCAACATCCATTACCCTTGATGCTTGTGGGATGTTTAAGTCAATAGTTTTATGATTCGATTAATTCAGGCTTTAACCCTGGAAAACTTGACAGCCAAGTCATCAGGTAATTGTGCTTCTTACAGACTGAAGTATGGAATTTAGCCCACTACCCTGAGAGCTCTTTCAGAGCCTGGAATAGGAAGGAGTTCAGATGCTGTCCGAGTCCTTCACCTGACTGGCTGTGTGCATTTAGGCAAATCACTGCAATTTCTCGGCCTCTTTTCTCATCTGAGGCTGAGGGCATGACTGTAGACCAGTGCTTCTCAGTCCTGGCTGCACAGAAGAATTGCCTGTGGAGTTTCAAAACCAATTCCAGGGCCCTGCCCTAGCCCGAGGCAGCTGGATCTTTAGGGTTGGGGCCTTGGCGTTGCTGCTCTTCAGAGCTCCCCAGGTCTTTCTAACGCGTGGCTAAGATAACTGACCACTGGATAAGATGGCCGTGTTTTAAACAACTGTGTCATTCTGCTCAGGAGTCCTCCGTGGCTGTCTACGCAGAAAGTCCAATTCCTGTGCCCTGTGTTCTGACCAGCCTTGCCTTCTTTCCCAGCTGCGTTGTTCTCAGTGTCTCCTGCATGTCCTCACCCGAAATGCCCTCTCTCCCCTTCCAGCTATCCAAAACGTGTTCCTATTCAAGGCCCACCATTCTTACCTCTGGGAAACTCCTGGCCGTGCTCCTTAATTGTGTCTCCCACCTCTGCGCTGGCTCCAAGCTTCGTTTAGCTCTGACTAAAGACAACGAACACTAGATGCAGTGTAAGATGTGCTACTCAAGCAACATCCTGTCCTCTTGGGGAGATGGGACACACGGCAGTGCCACTGGTTTGACTTACACTATTACATATCTGTGTGATATCTTGTATGGTTGGCTACCTCGTTACGTATGTATAGCTTGTAAGTATTAGTTGACAGATAGCTATCTCCAACCTGACTTCAATAAGCATTTTTAGCCTTATCTCCTATTTCTAACAGGGACCTACGCCTCTTGCCAAACTGGATCATTTTCCAACAGACCTGTGCTTTCTCATCTGTGTTTAAGTTATTCTCTTTCTGCAATTCCTTCTTTTAGTCTTCTGTCATCCTTACCTGCAGGAATTGTGTCTATTCTTCATGGTCCGGTTCAAGTATTACCTCCTCCATTAATCTTTTTCTCTGCACCCACAGCTGCATTAACTGTCCTTTGCCCTAAACCTCCCTAACCCTTAGAGTAGTGGTTCTTAACTGGGGGTGATTTTGCCCCCCAGAGGACATTTGGCAGTATCTGGAGACATATTTGTTTGTAACAACTGTTGGAGGAGGGTGTTACTGTCAAATTTAGCGGGTAGAGGCCAGGGATGCTTCTAAACATTCTATGCACAGAACAGACCCCACAACAAAAAATTATCTGGCCTAAAATGTTCGTGGTGCTGAGGTTGAGAGACTGCTTTAGAGTTCGTTGAATTCATAGGCTCATGTTTATACTGCTTTGAACTGTAGCGATTTGTCTATAGACTTAATCTCCCATACTCAATTGAATTAATGGGTGAAGGCAAATCCCAGTCCCAAATCTCAGTTTTCTTGTTATTAACTTGATAATCCTAGAGCCTGTGGCTTGATCCTAACTATTCAGTGTAATTTGGGACCAGAGATAAATAGGTCCTCCGCGTGAGGTGGGTGCGATGAGGCCGTGTGCTGAATGTCTCCTTTTACCTACAAGTGTTCATCTGTGATCACGTGAGCGGCATTGTGATACAGGACACAGAGCGAGCGTTGGGATCAGGAGAAAACTGGGTTTCGGTTTCAGCTATTGCCTTTATTAGTTGTGTTGTTTGGGTCAATCCATTTCACCTCTTTAAGCCTCAGTTTCCTCATCTCTGAGGGATGACAGTGCCCCGGTGTTTTAGCTCACAGTGCTGTCAGGATCATCCAATAAGATGCTAGATGTAAAGGTGCTTTGTAAATTGTAAAGTGCTATAAGAATGACTCACTCAGCCAGTGGTTTAGAGGTAAAAAGAGGATGTGCGTTAGCTTGCTGTAGGAGCACCACTGGACTTTCTGGCCAGTCCCCTAGCTACATCCTGCAGCTTTTCACCTAGAGCTGTTTCAGCACCAGCGTCAGCCAGCCCTGTCCAGCTCATTCGCCTCAGGATGCCTTCTTTGTTTGCTGCCTTCATTCTGTTTAGCTTGTCTCTCTGCAGTCTTGCCAAAACCCAAAGTGATTGACTTTGCCTCTAGAATACAAACGAGTGGCCTGGCATCAGTACATCCTGGCAAAGCCTGTGAAGGCCAGACAAATTACCTTGGTCATGGGGGAAAGCTACAAAACAAAACAGCGGGCAGGTTAGAAAGCCAGTAGTGTGTATAGTCCCTTCTTGTCTTTTTCAAAGTAACAAAGCAATGTTTCTAAGCTCTAGAACTCTCAGTGAGCTTTCAGCTACAAGCCTGTGACCCTCATGTCCCTGGGGACAGGACAGCTGCACCCCCCAACACACACTGATTTGCTGAGTGACCTTCCGTAGTCTGACCCTCATCAGGTTGGTAACTTAGTGACCTCTTAGGATTGTAGTAAGAATCAAATGGGGGATGACCCTTGCCCTGGGGAAGAATGTAAAATTTAAAATACTACATTTAGAGGGAATTTCTGGGTCATAGAATGTCAGCCCTGTTAGGAGCCAAAAAGGTCATGCTGCCCAACCTCTTCCCTTGACAGATGGGGAAACCAAGGTCTAGAAAGGGAAAATGCTTTACCCAATGCCACTCAGCTAGGTAGGGGCTTACCTGGGTCTAGAGTCCTTATCTGATGTGCTTATGGGCTCTTTCTGTGACTGGAAGTATTTGGGCACCCATTTTTTCTGAGTGAGCAAAGGTTGCACTCAGAAACATATCGTCGCACTTTATTTACAATGTGTTCTCCAGAGCCCTAGCCATCTCATCACTGCAGCCCGTACCCCACACTTCTTTCTGTGCTCTAGTTCAGAGTTTTGGTGCAAAAATTAAAAGTCAGTAGTCTTGATCTTTAAAGGTTCTTCTGAGTGCTGATTGAGTATCAAAGAACACTGGTTCTTTCCTGACCATCCTGGGAACAGTTTTGCTTACATTTAAATTCAGAAATGTCAGGTTCTGTGTTTCTAAAAAGTCATAGTCGTGGCTGTTTTTTTCAGCATGGAGAACTGAACCTCATTTTTCCTAGATTTTAATCCGACTGACTTTCACTGTTAAAAGATAAGGGCCCTTTCTTTGTCCTCCCCTCCTCCTTCCCTCCTCAGCATTTGACCTTTTTTTTTTCCTCCCGTTTCCTGTAAATTTCTCTTCTCCCTTGGCTTCTTTGACTGTGTTTCTGCATTATCTCTGGCATCTGTTGAGCGTTTTTTTCCTTTGTTTCTTACTGGTTCTGCTTTCTTCTGTCACTGCGTTGCCTTTCAGAAGAGAGCTCAAGGCGTGCAACTCCTCCCTGTCTCTGGCTTGGTGACTGCTGTAAAGGAGGAAAAATAATTGTCCTTCTACCCCTCTAAGTTCTTCTGGCTGGACTGATAATCAAATTAGCACAAGAAAGATTAGCAGGAGAAAAACCTGTTTACATGGGAAGGACCCAGGAAAACTGAGTAACTTGCCAAAATGTCGGAAGCCATCACCTTAAATACCACCTTCAGCTAAAGACAAAAGAAGGTGTTGGGGTTGGAGAGTCACTCCTGGGAGGTGACCTGGCTAGCACAGTAAACAGTAAAATTGTTATGTGGATTGAAGTCCTGGCCTTCTCCGGAGATCGTGAATGCATGCCTGGTTATAGTGTGGGAAAGCCTCACAGGTGGAGATGTCCCTTACAAATGTAAATGTCCCTTTACTTGGTTACAGAGCTTCTCCCATGTCTGCTGTTTCATAAAGTTAATCAGCCTGAAATAATCAGTATCCCAGAGAGGCGTATTTTGTGGTAGCAACTCTGCTCCCCTCAGCACCTATAGATTTTCCTCACTAAATCTCACTCCGTCCTGTGCTTGGGTCTCTTGGATGCCCACATTTCAGCTGTGACTCAAAATTGATTTTTTTCCACTACCTTCTCTGTTGTTGCTTCTTAATTCCCCCATTTCCGTTCATTTTGCCATCATTCTTTTATCCCTTTAAGTAGAAACTGGGGGACGAAGAAACTTTCCTCTACCCTCTAGGTTCTTTCAGTTGATCTAATAAATAAACATGAGATAGATTAACAAGAGAAGAGAACCAAATTTAATTATATACATATGTGTGGGAACCCCCGCATACATGAGAGTCAGAGATCCCACATAAATCAGAGGTTCAGAGGCAGAAAGGAGAATTGAGGTATATCAGACATTCTGGGCTGGGGATGAGGTGATTGCGGGCAGAGCACACGTTCAGTCATTGGTTTGCCCTGCCATATATAGATAGGTAAAAAGATCACTCCTGGTGATAACTCTTATCTTGGGCCAGGCTCCGAATTTAAATTGTTCTAGATAGTTGGGGGGGACTTGCAAAATTTCTCATGATTCTGTTACTGTGGTGAAGGTCTGTCTGGCTGCTCGCCACAGGAAAGCCAAAACTGAGAGGCGAGGTTGGTGGAAAGAAAAGCAGCTTTATTCAGAATGCCGCCATTCTGGGAGGGTGGCAGACTCCTGTCCAAAGGCCATCTTGCCCCCAACCCCACCCCGCCGCCACACCTCCCAGTATGTTCGAAAGGTTTTATAGGCAGGAAAGGGAGGTTGGTCAGGTAATTTCTGGAGAAAGGTGCTTCCCAGAGGCTTGTTTGTTTCAGGGATAGGAGTAGATCTTCACAGATGTAAAAACTTCTTTCAAGTCAGTCTCCTGGAGGTTTCCTTGAGGAATCGGGGTGTTTGAGCCTGGTGTGCATACGGTCTAGAGTAAACAGAATCATTGAAACTGGTGCGCGTACTGTGTCTCCCCGAAAATCAGACCTAGGCGGACAGTCAGCTCTATTGTGTCTTTTGGATCAAACATTAATATAAGACCTGGTCTTATATTACATTATACTATATTACATTATATTATATTATATTATTATACTAATTATATTATATTATACCCTTATATCATAGTAAAATAAGAGTGGGTCTTTTATTAATGTTTGCTCCAAAAGTCACATTAGAGCTGATTGTCCGGCTAGGTCTTATTTTCGGGGAAACAGGGTAGTAAATGTATATTAAACAGAGTCATTAAGGTTTGGTGGGAAGGGAGGGAAGCAAGGAAAAGAAAACTTTCTAAAAGTTCCAAGCTCAACTTCACTGTTCAATTGAATTACATGAGAGATTTAAATCTCAAAATAGAAGAGATAGTGTCACCGTTATCAGCCCACCAGGGTTTCAGTTGCCTTTAATTCAAAATAATCCACATAACCACTCAAGCACATGTTGGAGTGGCTTGTTCTGAACCCCTGCAAAACCATGGCAAAATCTGACTCTTCTCTGACCTCACTCTATTTTTACCAACTTTAGCGCCCAGGTCTCCCTTGGTTGTATCTGTGATTCCAGTAGTGGTGTGAGACTCTTGTCACCTTTCACTAGAGTTTTGCTCTAAGCTACTAAACTTCTCCCCAGTGTACTCCCCTTCTAGTTTAGCTTGTTGGATTTTCCTGAAATCCCACCTAGTTTACTGAAATCCGTTTCGGACAAAGGCAGGGTAAAATTAGATGAACAGAGTCTTTCTCCACCCCATCTTCGTCACCTCTGTCGGGCATTGGTGCTGATAATCAAGCCTTTCAGTTACTCACCTCTTCAACTCACGTGATCGTCACTCCTCCTCAGTTGATGACGTCACCGATTGACCTGGCATCACTCAGAACTGATTATGTCTAAGATCCTAAAC
Organism: Rhinolophus ferrumequinum; assembly: GCF_004115265.2. NCBI lineage: Eukaryota > Metazoa > Chordata > Mammalia > Chiroptera > Rhinolophidae > Rhinolophus > Rhinolophus ferrumequinum. Next base: position 19,033,111 of record NC_046306.1, read on the forward strand.
AAGGTCCCCAGGTGACTGCCTGTTTGAGGCTCAGTGTTCTGAAAACAAGCAAGAAATACTGTTGTTTTTGGAACCGGTTACCAAGTCATAGCTGGAATTTTGTTTCTCTTTCCCCTGTTCTCCTAGTCCTCAGCTAACCACTGAGACGCTGAAGTTTCTTGTACTGGTAGGATGGCTCAAACCTTCATTCTAAGGCATCCGGGTCATTGGTGGTGTAGGATTGTTCTGAGCTAATATTACCTTTGCTTCAAGGAGGTGCCCCGTGGGTAGAGAGGAAGAAACTTGCCCAGGGTCCTACAGACAGTAGATGGAGCCTGGCGTAGACATTATGGTGTAGTGGGAAAAGCGAAAGCTTTTAAATCCTTTCCCTGTTACTTTCTTAGATGTGGGATATTGAAAAAGTCACTTCTCTAATGCTCAATTTCTCCTCTTTGAAGTAGGAAGTGAAGACATCTAATGAGGGGACTGTTATGAGGATTAAATGGAAGGTGCTTAGGTTATAATTACTGGCCGGTGTAGGATTTACACTTTTCCCTGTTCCCTTTCTGGCCATTTAGTACCAGGCTCACTTCTTCAGTTCGAGGATGGCTGGTTTTTACTGTTCAGCCCTCCCTCTACCTCATAAAGCTGGGAAACAGTGTGAACATTTTGTTATTTACTGCCATTTATAAAATCCCTACTAGCCTTTTGACAATATTAATATCCTTTAGCACCAGGATGGGATCTGGCAGCCATATCATTTGTGCAGATGAGGGAACTGCAGGCCTTAGGTCCCCAGGAGGGAGCCAGTCTGTGTAGCTGAAGGATCTGGAGATGGAATTTTCCACCATGTGATCTTAGTTTTCTTATAGGTGTTATAAAACTGTTCATTGGCAAGGGCTCAGGACAATGAGAAATTGAGTCTCCAGAAGAACGCATTAGGTCCCCTATAATGGGGAAGGTGAATGTCTATTGTCTTGTTGCCAGTTCCCAAGTCACACTGTAGCAGCTGCCTGTCCTGCATTGAGTCTGCATTGGGCCCAGCTGATACGGACAGCCTTCTCATTTAATTTGTGTCTTTATTTAAGTGTTTGTCCTGGCACAAACATCGCATTATTTTTCATCTTTTAAAAATGCGTCGGAACACTTTGAATGCCAGACTCTTTGGACTTGAGGGAACCTGGGGCTTTCCCAGGGCCCTGAGGCTCTTTGACAGGCCCTGTGTGGGGTCGTATTTGAATAATCAATGCCTTCAAACGTCCTGCTTTTAAGTAAGTGAGTTAGTTTATATTAGTATGATTAATAAACACATAACAAGTAAATAGATTCCAGTTAGGCCAATATTTTTTGTTCGACACTGAGTTAACTGAGCCAAAGTGCGATTAAAAAAGGAAGTCGTAGGTGCTGGCAGAAATTTGTGATAAAAGAGTCAAGCTACCTCATCTTTGAAATGTGACTGGTAAAAAACAAAAGCAAATAAAATTCAGCTTCTGGGCATTCAGTAGCTTAATCGAGTTTATAAGATGCCTGGGATCTGAGAAAAGAACTGTGTTCTGTGGAGAGGTTAGATATCATCAGGCACCAATGTTTGGGATGCTTGTGATTGGCGTGTGTGGTCCATCGTTGAGGAGTGTCCCCAATGGGCTTTCTCTGGGTCCTTTGAAGGATGATAAAAGGGCTTTTGTTGGCCTGTCCTCCTGTAGGCATAGCTGGGAGCAGGATTTCTTTTGGTGTATTGGTCAGTAATAACTAAAAGGTAACCTGGAACACATACCCGCTCCATTGCTAACAAAGTCAAAACATGCAATCCTGTCTCTAGAGGAAAACTAAAAAGAATTAATGTAGTAAACTAATGTGAAATATTTCTTGATTTCCACCCATCAGAAGTAATTGCTCCTCTTTGACCTCCTATGACCCTCTTTTTATTTCTCATTTTTATAGATATGTCATCTTTAGTAAGCTCCTAGAAGGCAGCGACCTTTTGGTGTCGTCCATAATGCTTTGCACAATGGAGGCTCAATATGTGTTTGTTGAATGGCTAAGTCCCCAACTCATTCAGTTAGCATTTTTCCTGACTTTGAGGAGTTCAGGGCCAAGGCAGAGAAGATGGTCTGGAGCTTTGAAGTCTGGGTGGGAATCACTTGCCTGCAATTTCCAGTATTTGCAGTCTTTCTCAGTGGCTTCCTGTACAGTGGGATGGAGGAAGGATTTGGGGCTGTTTACCTTGCCTCCCTCCAACTTCCCTCTTCTAGAACTCTATTTCCCTGTCTACTCCCTTTCTGTATTTGTTGCTGTGTAACAAATCACTCCAAAACAGAATTATTTATTATCGCTGATGGTTTCTGTGGGTCAGGAATTCAGGTGGAGGCTTGGTAGGGTGGTTCAGGCTCAGGGTCACATGTGGTTGCAGTGAGATGTCTCTTGGGCTACACTCATCAGAAGTCTTGACTAGGGCTTGAGGATCCACTTGCAAGGTGCCTCACTCACGTGCCTGGCAGGTTGGTACTGCCTGATTGTTTCCTCTCCACCTGGGCCTCCCCAGAGGGCGGTTTGAGTGTTTTCGTAATATGGTCCCCAGAGCTAATGAATGAAGACTACAGTGTTATGAAGCAGAAACTAATGCCTTTTGTGACGTAGCTTCAGAAGTCACATATTGTTGCTTCCAGCTAGTTACTATTACACAGGCCATGCCTGATTTATTTGTGTGGGAGATTACATGAGTGAGAATATCAGGAATCAGAGATCGTTGGGCTCATTGGAGGCCATCCTGGAGGCTGGCTACCATACCGTCCGTCCACTGCTGTGATTCCCTAAGTGAAGGCTAGTGAGCTTAGCCTTGGTTCATCTCCCTCTTCATTCCCATTGCCAATCCTACTTCAAGGTCTCACTCTAGCCTACAGCAGTAACCTTCAGTTTTTGTCCCCCCCTTAATTCACCCTCCAAACTCTTGCTTCTTGAAGTGTAGCTCTGATCAAATTGTTCTTCCTTATACATCTTTAGTAACAAAAATGTATACTCCATGATGACAAAGACTGTTGTATTATCTGTTGCTGCATAAATATGACCACAAACTTAGTGGCTTAAAACAACACACATTTATTATCTCACAGTTTCTGGGCGTTGGGAGTCCGGCATGGGTTGACTGGGTCCTCTGTAAAGCGGCAGTCAAGGTGTCTGTCAGGGCCAGCTTCTCATCTGAGGTTCGATTGGGGAAAGATCTGCTTCCAGGCCCACGTGGCTGTTGGCAGCATTCAATTCCTTGCAGGTTGTGAGACCGAGGGTCTCAGTTTCTTGCTGTCTTTGCTAGATGCTATCCTTGTCTTCCTTGCCACATGGCCCTCTCCCAGCATGTCAGCTTGCATCTTTAAAGCTAGCAGGGGAAAGTGTGTCTCTTAACAAGGCGGATGTTAAAATATTATGTAGTGTAATCATGTACACGTACTCATGTACATTCCATCACATTTGCCATTGTCTATTGTTTGAAAGCAAGTCATGGGTCTTGCCCACATTCAGTGTGTGCAGGAGGCAGGGGTTATGCAAGGGTTTGAATACCAGGAGGCAGAGATCATGGAGGCCACTTTGAGTCTACCTGGTTTCCTAGTTTCCTGTGTCTTCAGCACCCTGAGCAGTGCATGACACATAGTAAGCTTTAATATGTGAATAAATGGATGTAATGTGATTATTATCTTTCCAACTCCTAGTTTAAGCCTTTTTTTTTTCTCCCCCTTTCTCTGCCTCCCCTCCCCCCCACTCCGGTTCAGGCCGATGTTTCTCAGTCTAGTTGTGTAGGACACAGCTCCCTGGCCCATGCTGGTATTATGAGCCTTGTGCTCCCCGGCTGAGGCAGTCGGTCACCATTTGTCGGTCAGCCACTCACAGCAGCTCTTGCCGGCTGACGGCCACTCACGCTGGCCGCCGCCACTCATGGTGGCACACGGTAGCCCACGGCAGGACACAGCAGCCCATGGCAGCTCATGCCAACCTCCGGCTGCTCAGGGCAGCCCAGCTCCAGGGAGAGCTGTTGTTCACAATCTTAGCTGTAGAGGGCGCAGCTCACTGGCCCAAGTGGGAATCAAACCGGGTACCCCGGCTTTAGGAGCACTGTGCTCCAACCACCTGAGCCATCAGGCAGGCGGGCTGGCCCCTTAAGCCATTTTCTTCACTTCCTTCTCTTTTGTTTCAGAGTTAACTGGTTTATTCTTGAGAATCATCTGCTTTCATCTGTCCTCATGGATGAACTTCAGGATGTTCAACTCACAGAGATCAAACCGCTTCTAAATGATAAGGTAAAGATTATACTCTGTTTTCACTAAAATGTAAAAATGACTCTTTTTTTCACTAAAATGTCTTCTATAATTAGTTCGTTTTTTGTTATCTAAATAGTAACTAACTCAAAACATATTTAGCTTGACTTTCTATGGAGGGAATACTTTTAAAATAGTATATTTCTTAACCCTTTTTTTGATGCCTTTCCTCTGTTTTTCTTCCTTTGTTTCCACGGGCCAAATTCAATCAAGTTATCCTTCACATTTTCCTGTTTTACAGATAGATATATTAAGGGAAAAAATAATAAGGCAAAGTTAAGTAGAAAATAGGAGAGTGGAGTTTGACTTAGAACAACCAAGTATTTGAGTATCAATTTCTATAAGGAAAACTTAACATCCCGGCTGGTGATGTATATAGGCTGGAACACTCTCCCTAAAGTTTGTCAAGTATGTGATGTGACCCTTCTGTCAACATTGAGATTTTCGTCGGGGACGCCTGGATGTCAGTAATATACCTCATTTCCCCCCCCTTCTTCGTCCTCCCTCCTCCCCACTCCGGTTCAAGCCATTCTTTCTCAGTCTAGTTGTGTGGGACACAGCTCCCTGGCCCATGCTGGTATCATGAGCCTTGTGCTCTCCCCGGCTGAGGCAGTCGGTCATCGGTCGCCGGTTGGCCACTCACAGCAGCTCTCAGCAGCTGCCGGCTACTCACGCTGGCTGCCATCCACTCACGCTGGCCACCAGCCGCTCAAGGCAGCACACGGTAGCCTACGGCAGCCCGCGGCAACTCACGCCAACCTCTGGCTACTCACGGCAGCCCAGCTCCAGTGAGAGCTGTTGTTCATAATCTTAGCTGTAGAGGGCGCAGCTCACTGGCCCATGTGGGAATCAAACCGGTGACCTGGGTGTTAGGAGCACCGTGCTCCAACCACCTGAGACACCGGGCCAGCCCAATACCTCATTTTTATGTTAGTGTTAGAGACCTACACAAAGTAAAGAGCATGTTTTATGAATTAGCAAAAACGCTAAGAAAACTAAGAAAGGTTGACCTCTCTTCTGTCCCTCTCCATTAAGTAAATGTGCCTGAAATTCTTTCCTTTCAACCCTGTTCTTTGGGTTTATTGTCATTGTCCCCTATTAAAATAGTGGTGTAGGTTGGTGTGAATGACTGCATGGCATCCTTTCCTCAGGGAAGTGCTGATGAAGAGTGAGGTTGAAGATGGGTGAGGTTGGGATGGGGGTACACCAAAAGATGGTGTTACCTGTGATCAGTTTTGGCAAGCAATGCCCTCCTGTGTGTTTTATTAATTTGCTGCTGAATCCTATCAGCCCCATTTTCTTCCCTGTGATATCATCTCTCCATCCCCACTCACCCCTTCCTGTATCTTTTACCCGATTTCTTGCTCTTCCCCTTGGCAAGCTGCATACTTTTTTTAGCTCCCTCTTGGTTTCTTCTGCTGCTTCCCACTCATGTGTTCAGGAAACTCTTCTTTAAATAGTCTTTTGGTGCATGCACAGGGCTGTCCCAAAAATTATGTGCCATAAAGAGGCGGAAGGAAATAAAATCTCCATCTGTAAGGCTTATCTATTACCACAGAAATGAATAAATAGTTACAGGGCAGGTAGGAGTAGGCAGTTTAGCTTCAGGAGGGAGTAACCTATCCTAAATCTGTCGGATCACCAGAATCATCTGGGGAATTGTTTAAAAAAAGAGATTTCTGAGGGGCAGAGAACAGGACACATACATATACCTCTGTGATCAGTGGTCCCCAACTTTGGCTGCTTGTTGGAGTTACTTGGGGAGATTTAAAAATTACCAATGCCTAGGTTTTATCTCCAGAGATTCTGATGGAATTGGTCTGGGGTGTGGTTGAGCTTTTTAAAAAACTCCCATAATTGAGAACCATGCCTGAAGGGGTTCTGATTAGCCAGTGTGGGAAACCCAGGACCTGATGGGTCTCAGATGTTTGAGGACTGAGGCACAAAGAGGAGCAGGATCCTTCCCTAACCCCGGAAGTCCACAAGATACCTGAAGAGGCACCTCCGTGAAGGAACTGCAGAAGTTAATTGACTGGATAGTTCATAGAGAAAGCAGCTGGAAAAGGAAAGATTCAGTGAGTGTGACCATAGAAAAGCGTTGCCTTAATGTCTGGATAGTCCTCTCTGAGGCACAGTGATGCCTTGGTTGTGTCTGATGTGTGCACAGCACTTGTGCCCCCCCCCCCCCGCCCCTGTATTCATATGTTGAACCTCCACGTGACTGTATTGGAGATTGGGCCTTTGAGGAGGTAAGGTTACATGAGGTCAAAAGGGTGGGGCCCGAAGCCAACAGGATTGGTGACCTTTTAAGAAGAGAAAGAGAGGGAGACTTAGCAGCCATGTGAGGACACAGCAAGATGGTAGCCATTTGCAAGCCAGGAAGAGAGCTCTCACCAGAACCCGAACGCTGCTAGAATCTTGCTCTTGGATTTGCAGCCTCCAGAACTGAGAAAATAAATTTCTGTTGTTTAAGCCACTCAGGCCGCCCAAGCAGTCTAAGAAACCAAGTAATCAGTGCCTCACTTCCTACATCTGTTAGCCCCTCTTTGCTATGCCTGTGCTGTTCCTACTCACTTCCCACGCCCCATCTCTCTCCCTGAGAAGGGTTCCTATCCCATCACTATGCGTGAGAGTTCCCTTGCTCCAGCCGAGCTTTATAGAAGTAGATTGGCAAGAGGCCCTGTGTGTGGTGGCATTACCAAACAAAGAATTTCACCTCCATTAGCCCCCCTGCCCCAGTATATCTGTGCTTCTGTCTTTGCCCAGCAAGTGGGTGCTTTTGCATACATTGTGAAAAGTATAGTAATGACAGTGCCTCTCACCCATTATTTCATTTGTTCCTGCCAATAGTTTGAATCAAGTTATTCTCATATTGCTGGTGAGGAAACTGAGGCTAAGAGAGGTGAAGTGCTTACTCAGATTGAGTGCCTAAGATGGCACTCAGTCTTGGCACAGCTAATGTTTTGGGCTAGATAATTACTTCTTGGGGGAGACTGTCCTGTGCATTATAGAGTGCTTAGCAATATCCTTGGCCTCTATCCACTAGATGCTAGGAGCACCCACCCCCGCCGCCCAGTCATGACAATCAAAAATGTCTCCAGACATTGTCAAATATCTCCTGGGAGGCAAAGTCTCCCAGGTTGAGAACCACTGCTATTAGGGGATAAGCCTTCAGGTTTGAATAGGAATAGTTTTTTTTTTGTTTTGGGGTTTTGTTTTGGAGAGGTTTCTTTTGTTTGTTTTGGGGAGTCCTTTTGGCCTATCCTGGTGTCATTTATTAAGTACCTTTTATGTGCATGGTGCTTTATATACCTTCTCTCGTTCAATCACCAGAGTATCCCTTCGAAGCAGATGGTATTATTCCTCACTTAGTGGATGAAAATCCGACTGAAAGACTGGCTTGCCCAGTCAGTAAGTGGCAGAGCCAGGACTAAAACGCAAAACCTGAGGCCTTTCCACTATGTTCACCCTATAGATGTGGAGAAGCCTAGAGACGTGTATTGTTTCACTTCATCTTTCTCTCCATTCTCCTCAGAGAGAATACTTTTAGCCAAAGATGTCGCTGTACTCTTCCAGGCTTCGGGGAGCTAGCTAACGAAAGTCTAGACCCAACCTATTATGGAGAAATTTGTCCTGGGATGACTGCAGGAAGCATTCTCAAAATAGCTTTAAGCGAGGCTTATGTTAACTTGCCTCTTGTCATTTGTTGCTACTTTTCCTATTTAATTTTAGTATGCCTGTAATTTTGTCTGCGGCTCAGAATTGTGAAGAAGTGAGTAATTTTGTCATGCCTGTTTTGGCTCCAGAGATGAAAAGAAGCACCCGCCAGCAGTTATCTTTGTTTTGGGGGCAGAAATTGCACAGGCATATGAAATGATATTTTAAAAAATAGCATTTAACCCTTTTCAAAGCATTTTCACAATATTATCTTACTTGAATCTCTTAACCCCTTGTGAAATAAGTAGTTAAAGGTATTTTTAACTCTATTTTACAGATGAGGCTCAGAGAGGTTATAAAACTTGTCAAATGTTAGTGTCTAGTAAGATGCTGAAGCCAAGACTAGATCCCACATCTGTCGACTTCACCTTGGATTGGGGGTCTAGAGCTCTTCCCACCATCACCTGCTTCTTGTAGCTGGTAGCTCCCATGTCCTCACCCAGTATACCTCACAACAAGCAGAGAGCTGACGGGTTTGTGCTTTTCATGTTCCCTGCCCTCCTCTATCTACTGTTGGTTCAGACACTCGTGAGGCCAGGAGAAAGCGAGGAGGAGGCCACAGATGGCCTTGCAGAGTTGAGGAAGTATCAAGAAAGGGAATAAATATTTAGTAGGGAGAACAGGAACAAGTTATTTACTTTGTTTTGATTGTTACAGTAGGAAGTGAGGTAGACCCTATTACAGTTCAAGTTTTCCCTTTTAACTATGTGAGGAGGGGAGGGAGGAGAGAGGACCGAGGGATGAGCAGTTTTGTAACCTTCTGGACAGCAGAGACAGGCAAAGCATTAGTGCCAAGAGTTCTTTAAAAAAAAAAAAAATTAAAAATGGATTTGTTGACATTTTCATTAAAGAATATTCAGGGAGTGCGGCATCTCCTGCACATTAGAGGGTGGGTGTCCCTTACTGTGCTACGATGTGATTGTCCCATCTGTCATCAGAAAAGCCTTAGATTTAGATGGTACTGGAGCAGGAAGTGAGTTCCCAAGTAATGATGCCACTGTGGCAGTCAGTTCTCAACCTGCTGCAGTACAAGATCAGCAGGAGATGGTGGGAAGAACCCACGCCTTAGCCACTCAGCAGGGTGCCCAAGGAGTTTTGTTTGTTTTTTTATTTAAGGAGGGCAAAGCTCACAGTGGCCCATGCGGGGATCGAATCAGTAACCTTGGTGTTATCAAAAGTTAAAATTCTACTTTTTCATCAGTTTGCAGATGATTATACAAGTATCTGACCTCTTTATAATTTTCCTTAGGAAGTCTCAGTTCTTTAGTATTTTTTGAAGGTAATAATATTGATATTTAAAATATATATACATATACACCCACACAAACAGATACTCATATATATATATAACTTTCATTTTTGTCTCTGGATTATAAGCTTGAACAGATTTCTATTTAAAAATGGTTTACTGATGATTGTAAAACATTGGTTTATTAATTTATGTTAATTGATTATATTACTCTGTTATAAAGAAAAACTATTCTCTTGGCTTGTCTTACCTTTTTGATTGTAAAATTCTCCATCTTTTCATTTTCTGTTGGTAAGGATTATTGTCTTTTTTTTTAATAGAAGTACTATATTTTATGACAGTTTTTTTTTTAATCAGCGCATTTCTAAAATTTTTACTGTTGTAACAGCTCCTTTGCCCCAGTTTAATTCCTAGCATATCAGTTGTATATAATCCTTTCCCTTTGGCATTTCTGATTCAAATTGAGTATCTCTATTTTGAGATACTCATAGTCTCTACAAAATGAAGTTTATTGCATTTACGGAGTGCCAAGACTGAGAATAGAGTGGTGAATCAGATGCAAGCCCCCCCTTCAAGTTCACAAAACAGGTAGATTTATCCTAAATCTCTTCTTATTGGTAGTTGGTTCTACGGTCTTATGTATCTTCCTTCCATTATATCTCCTGCTTTTTGTTGAAACTATATATGTCGCTTGACTAGATCTCATGTTGGGAAACTATATTTCTCTTCTTCTCCCTAGCAATTACTTGTTTTTTAAACTTTCTCTCCCTTGACGTCCTTTTCATACTTCTCTTCATTCAATGACCTGTTCTTAGTTGTATTTTGCTTATTTTCCAGACTTGTATTTGAAAGAATTGCTTGTTATTTAATTTACTTTCTGTAGTTGCTTCATTTACTTCTTCTATACTTGGCACAAGGAGGCTTCACCAGGAAATACTCCCTTTAGCTGGTTTCTACTTTGCAAATTTCAGCAATAATTGATCTTTTTCCTTGACTTACTCTTTTTTCTGTTTCTTCCCCAATTATTCTATCATTTTCATCTTTTTTCTTGAATCCCTTTCTGCTACTCAGTTCTGCTTAGTGCAAGAATCTCTCTGAAAACACAACTTGAAACTTATAAAGGTTTTGTTAGAGTGGAATAATGTGCCTCCAATATCAGAGACAAGTAAGTTCCCAGGAAAGGACCTCAGGGAAATCTTTCTCCTTCCAGAATGCACCCAATGAATAGTATTACATTTTTAATGAGTTCACATAATATGGCTTCAGTTGATCACAGTTGGATGGGGCCCAGCTAATGATCTCCATTCAGAATCTCTGGGTGTCAAACAGACCCAGTCATGTCCTTTCTCCAGGATGATCACTCCTGAAGCCTGAAGCCATTCTCCAAGAGGGTCTGGCATCTCTTAAGAAAAAACCAAAAAAAAAAACCAAAAAAAAAAAACACCGAAGAAAACAAGTGTTAGTCTTCCTTCAATTATTAGTACGTTTTTTTTTTTCTGGGAGTGCAGCTGCATGTAGTTGTTTTTGCTTGGTACTCGATAAAAAATAGATAGCTCTGGTTTCTAGAGTAAATCATCTCTTTCCTCCTTCGGCTTTTCCTTTGTGCTCATCTCAGAAGCTTTGGGGCCTCATCGAATGCCTCATGATGTGATCACATGATTGTGAGAAAGGGGAATTCATGCAGACAGTGACGGCTGCTTCCCAAATAGCTCATTGGAATTTGTGTCTCTGTTGTTCCATGCCCAAGATTTTAGTTCAAACTGGAGTGATTTTCTCTAATCTTTCTAAATGATCTCTGAAGGAACCCCTGGGAACCCTGTAAGATCAAAGCCCTAATATAGTCTGTGTTGACATCATTATTCCTTAAAAGATTAAATGAATCTTTTTATAAAATACTAAGTTACAAACATTTTCTGTACCATACAAAATTCTTTCTTTCTAGTTTTCTAATTACAAAAGGGGAAGTGCATTCTCATTGTAGAAAAGTATAAAAGAAATTATAATCACCTAAAATCTCTATTCAGAAATAGCTGCTATTGTTAATGTTTTGTTTTGTTTTTTTCTCTAGTCTTTTTAGTACATATTTTAATGTGGTTGAAGTCAAACTATAAAGACCATTTGTATCCTACTTTATTTTCATTTAATGACCATATCATATCGTAAACTGGAATGCAATAGAGTTTTTTTGTTGTTGACCCAAAGTCTTAATAAAAACCTTTCAACACTTAATTTTGTTATATTGGCTTATTTCTTTTGTAACTATATATCAAACGCCTGATTTATACCAGGACCTGGGCTATATCTGGGGGAAAGGCCAAGTTGAATCAGGAACCAGGGCCTCACCAGCTGGTCACTTACATCCTGCTGAAACCTAGTCCATGAGAGGGCCCTTCCTTCTGCTTCTCATAGCCTAACTAGAAGTAAAACACAGTGATTTCAGTGAAGGAGTTTTCAGGCACTTTATAGGGCTCCTGGGAGCCATGGAACACCATGGTCCTTTTTCCCAATGACAGCGTTCCTTGGAAATGTTCTACCCAGTCCCATCTGCACCATATCTTAGTTGTCTTTTCATGCCGTGACTGCATCAGACTTTCTTTTGTGACCTTGGTTTCATGCCAGACATAATACTTCAGAGTAGTTGTCTCTACCACTCTTTTCTGTTCTCAGTGTCATCTGCAGTCTTTCTATGATTGGTAATCTATTGTGATTTTCCAGGCATCTTTAGAGAAATAAGGGCTGCTCATCCATAACTTTATTCCTTCAAAAGCTGCTTTCTGTCTCTAGGTCAGTGCTGTCCAGTACAAGTTTCTGCAGTAAAGGAAATGTTCTCTATCGCTGCTGCCCAATAATACAGTTGCCACCAGCTATGTGTGTCTGATGAGCACTTGAAATGTGGCTAATGTGACTGAAAAACAGAATGTTGAATTATTTAAATTGTCACGTGTGACTGACTAATGACTGCCGCATTGGATAGGGCCACTGTGGAGCCTCCCAGCTCGTTCTACTAGTTCTTCTCATGGGGGTGGGTTGGGGGTGGCAGTTTGTTTCTTTGGGTGTTTTGTTACCACTCTGGGCTGTGCTTTTAACGTCTCTGTTTTATCCTGCCAGCAATGTGGGTAGTGGGATACAGAACTGTTTCTACAAGCATCTTGAAGGGAGATGGGACTGCTTAGTAGTATTCCCTTGCGATCAGATACCTAGATATCTGGAGGGGCAGCTTTTGGGAAGGTGCGTACTAGCAGCCCCACACCTTTCGGAAGCCATTGGTAGACAGAACAGATATTTTATGAAAACATAGTGTTTAAATAAAGAGATGTTTTTTCTTTCAGGGGATGGGCTTTACTTGAAAAATCAAGTCAGAAGGTTTTTTTTTCCTTCCAAACACATCACACTCATTATCCATTTTTTACTCTTCTGTCGTATTCTTGCAAGTCTGGCATCTGAAATGCTACAAAAATGCTTCCAAGTCATCCCATTGATTTCCCTCCCCCCCAATCAAACATTATTATGATATAATCTCTTTTTAGAAGCTTGGTGACTTCTTGGGGTCTTTTGACTATGTTCTAATTTTTAAAGATTTTTTTTTTTTTTTAATTGGGGAAGGGGAACAGGACTTTATTGGAGAACAGTGTGTACTTCCAGGCCTTTTTTCCAAGTCAAGTTGTTGTCCTTTCAATCTTAGTTGTGGAGAGTGCCGTTCAGCTTCAAGTTGTTGTCCTTTCAGTCTTAGTTCTGGAGGGCTTCTGGAGGGCGCAGCGCAGCTCCAGGTCCAATTGCCGTTGCTAGTTGCAGGGGGCACAGCCCACCATCCCTTGAGGGACTTGAACCGGCAACCTTGTGGTTGAGAGGATGTGCTCCAACCAACTGAGCCATCCGGGAGTTCAGCAGCAGCTCAGCTCAAGGTGCCGTGTTCAATCTTAGTTGCAGGGGGCGCTGCCCACCATCCCTTGCGGGACTCGAGGAATTCAACTGGCAACCTTGTGGTTGAGAGCCCACTGGCCCATGTGGGAATTGAACCGGCAGCCTTCGGAGTTAAGAGCATGGGGCTCTAACCGCCTGAGCCACCGGGCCAGACCCTATCTTCTAGTTTTTAAATGATTCAGTTATTTGTCCTTTTTCCTATCAGCAGTTTCCTGAGACACAGTAGATATGCCAGTGTATTAGGCATATGTTTTGTTTTTTTAATTCCCTCCTTCAGTGACATTACCTTTTTTTCTTATTAAAGTCTTCCATTTCTGATCCATCTATGTCATTGTTCTCTTCTTAATCCTGTCTTTAATTCCTAGTTCTGGGCACTTTGGCCCCTGCCCTCCTTTTCTCCTCTCAGGGTTGGTCTACCAACTCCTTTCCTCCCAGGTGCTTCTTTGTGGTTTGTGAGGGTGCTCTCAGACTCTGATCCACGTCTTACCCTCGCCCCACAAGTTCTCACTACTCTCCTTAGACAGGGAAGCAAGAAGTTACAAGCTTTACTGGGAAAGCAGACTCCTTTCCTTTATCTTCATAGGATGCCCACCAAAGTGTAATCTCAGCTCTAAAGACTCACCTTTTACTAATACGTGTTAGGACCCCACTTTGCCTCTAAAGCCGTTTGATGAAAAGAACCGTTTTAGTTTTACGGCAGCCAAGGCAGTGCATGCACTTTCACTATGAACTGAATTTTTTGCACATTTGGGAAAGCCATGTGGGGAAACTGACTGTGTTTTCTGCCTTCTGTTGACAGAATGGTACACGAAACTTCCAGGACTTTGACTGTCAGGTAAGGACTGTACATGCACCAAGGCGGGCTGTATACAGGACCCCTACCTGTGCTGGGGGTCCTGTAGAAATGGATCATGGCAATCTTGGCTCCTTCATGTTCTTTTGGTCTTTGGCTCAAATTTATTTAAAATAATTTGCTATCATATTCAGAAATCGCCTGCCAGGTGCCTGTTTTATGGTTACTGGGTTGCACTGTCTCTTTGTGATTAAGATCTCCTTTCCTCAAATGATACTGGAAACCCCAGTCACAGATGTCAAATGAAGAATTGTCACCTCACTGCAGAGAAGGTGGGGGAGGGGCGGCTTGGAGGGGAGACTTATCAACAAAATTTTTTCCTAAAAGAAAAGGACAAGTAAATGTTACCAATACAAAATGCAAATTTCTCTTGGCTTTATGTTTGGAAATGCAAAATTCAACCTGACTCATTAGTATTTTCTTAAATGATACTGTTCTTCCCAGTTTGCTTTTGCCTGTGGCTCTGTTGCCAATTTGAAAATCAATCAAATGAGCCAGAAACTCTCCACTTAACTACTTTATTTATTCACTGGCCCTGAAAGAAATGGGAGGAAGGAATGAGTGCATGGAAATGGGAACCTTAATAAGCGCTTGCAGCCCGACTCCTACTTTTGGGATGATGTCATAGCAGTGGCTGTCAGAAGTAGAGTGCAGTAGACTCAGAGGGCACTAGGCAGGAAAGGGTGGTGTTGGGAAAGCAACTTCCGTGCTTCCAGATTTCAGCCAATCTGTACACCCACAGGCAGACAGTTAGTTTCAGATACGCATTTTATGTTAAGTATAGTGGACTCTCTCTATAGCATTAACATGAAAAGGAAGAGCTCATATTTATCTCATTGGCAAACCACTTCTATCATTATAATTTATCGGGTACCTATTATAGATACTAAACGTACACATCATCTCCAGTCCTTGGAGCAATATCACAAAGTGGTTTTTATTATCCCTGTTTTACAGATGAGGAAATTGAGAATCAGGTTGCTCACCTTATCATCGGGTGAAGTTAGGGTTGAAAAATCCCATTCTTCCTGAATCCGTTGCCTGTGCTTTCCCACCTGGAAATACCCAGAGCTGAGATGTTGTAAGGAGTTGAGTTGTATACTTAAAGCTGAGCTTCCTTGGCAGTACAGATGAGACTTAACTTTGGAAGGGTCAGGCTCTTGGCACTGGTACAGATTTCTGAATCCCAGTGCCACACACCTCTTGGTGTGACTTTTTGGTACTTTTTATATACAACATAATCAGCCTAGTACTGTTAGAGAATCATTTTCTATAGTCCTTTTCTCATTTTATTATTTTTTTTAAACTTTTATATATTTTAAAAAAACGTTTTATTGGGGAACAGTGTGTTTCTCCAGGTCCCATCAGCTCCAAGTTGTTGTCCTTCAGTCTATTTGTGGAGGGTACAGCTCAGCTCCAAGTTCAGTTGCTGTTTTTAATCTTTAGTTGCAGGGGGCACAGCTTTCCATCCCATGTGGGAATTGAACCAGCAACCTTGTTGTTGAGAGCTTGCGCTCTAACCAACTGAGCCATCCGGCTGCCTCTCCAGAAGCTCAGCGGCAGCTCGCTGTCTTCAATCTAGTTGTAGAGGGTGCAGCTCACTGGCCCATGTGGGAATCGAACTGGCAACTCTGTTGTCAGAGCCCGTGCTCTAACCAACTGAGCCACGCGGCTGCCCCTCATATTTTTTTTAATAAATGGTGGCAGTCAAGTTTGGGTTTAGTTGTTTTTAATTTGATCTAACTTCCGTTAGGGTTTGGGTCCTAGGTTAACCTGTTCAACTTGATTGCTGTTAATATTTGATATAATTTACCTAGAAGGAGATCATTTGAGAGAGGGTGACAGTAAAATTCAAGGTCAGGAATTCTAAAAATAGTATATGTTTACTCCTATTAAAAGGTATGGAAAAATTTATTTTCATCAAATTGAGCACCCTCTCCCCAAAAGAGAAAATTGGAATATAAAAAATTACAAGCTCATTGAAAATAGATAAGATTACCAAAAAGTAAATAAAAATTACTTGTTATTTCACTGGTATTAATATTTTGGTATGTGTCTTTTAGGATTTTTTCACACATAAATATGCTTAGATATAAATGAAATTGAGTTTTAGAAATATGATTATGAATTACTTTTCAATATTAGGCTTAAAAATAGTCTGGCAAAAAATTGTTTGTTTGTTTTTTGGAGTGGGGTGAAGCTTTAATAACATGTTCTGGCCTCCTGAAGTAGAATTTTTAGTTTAGTTCTGATATAAACAGAATGATGGCAAATGTTTGTCACTAATTGTCACATGCCTGTCACTGGTTTTGAATTGACAGGTTCTTAGTGTTTCAAAGAAGAAAAAAACCATAGGCTTTTCTTTTTTTCCTCCTTTCAGCACCTGTGCTCTTCTACGACTATTCTCATCTGTCTTTTTGTTAAAGGCTCATGTGATGTTCTGGAGCTGGGCAGCTGGGTCAGGAGTCTAGCAACAGGAGAATTGAAGGCCTAGCAGTTAGAAACTATGATGTGAAAAGCCTAGAGTGGCCTGGTTTGCCTGAAGGCTTCTTGGAAGCCATTGGGCATTCTTAGGAGACAAAGCACAAGAAATCTAAAGCCAGCATTATCACTAAATGAAAAAGCATTCAGCGGGTATTGGTGGTGTCCATTAGCCTAACTGTGGGCTTCCTTCTGATCTTTCTTTGTTTTGACTCAGAAAAATCTTAAAGGAATCTTTGATGAAATCCACAGAAGTTATCTTAGCATCATCAACCAAGCTCACAAACTTTCCCATTTTCCTAACTGATCAACTACATGTTGTTGTTGTTTTTTTTCAATAATTGAAAATATAATTTAAAATGTACCATTTCTCTTAGTTCTTTGATTGTCCTAAGTGACTTCATTGCTATGTAATTCCTCTGAGGCAAACAGCAGTTATATTTGGATATAAGTAATCAGGAAAGGGGTAATTAGAGGTGACATGCTCAGAATTGATGAGGAGAAAAGAGCCTATTGCTGATTGAAATAATAAACCAGCAGGCTTATTATCCATTTATCTACTTCAGTGCTGCTTAATTCTCCTCTCTGTGAGACTTTAAAAGTTTGGAATTAGAGCTGAGACATGCTATGCTTCTCTGTGTCTGTGATACGTTGCTTTAAAAATTAATACGTATCTTGTGTATTACCAGAAACAAATTTAGAAAATCCATAAAAGTATAAAGATTACCTATAATCCTGCTACCTAGAGATAACCATATTCTTTTATATTTCTTTCCAGTTTTTACTTTTATATTCTGGTTATCAAAAGAGTACATGCCCATATTTGAATATTTGGAAAGCACAGAGAATTAGAATTATAAAGTATAGCTAGAGAAAAGCTCATAATCCTATAACCCAGGGACAGCCATGTTAATATTAATGTTTAGTGTTGAGATATGTGCGTATGTGTAGTTTTTATGAAAATAATTAATTTTTAAATTTATTTGGTTGGTCACACTATACAATTTTGTATCCCCTTTTCTGACTTAATATTAGAACACAATCTCGTTTCCATCTTATGTTAAAACTCTCATAAAAATGTCTAATGACTGCCTACTTCATCATGTGGCTATACCATGCCTTAACTATTTCATTATTTTTGGAAATTAGATTGCTTATAATATGTTGAATTCACTGAACATTTTTGTGCATAAACTTTATCCACACTTTGTGTTATTTCGGATTCTTGGAATGAGTGTACTTAAGGCTCTTGACCTGTCTGGTCAAATTGCTTTCCACTTCCACCAGACGGGTACTCAATAAATACTAACGAAAAGTGAAAAGCTGCTGTCTACCTGCACATACCATCCCCACTGGGAATAGAGTGAACGCACAAGAGTGCAGTTCTTGTTCCTGGGATAATCCAGGCAAAGCCCAGGGTTGAGTAATTTCATGCTGGCTGTTTAATTGCAGTAGCTCTTTAGAGAACTGATTTACAGACCCCAACTGTGAAGACTAGTTTTTAGTACCATAATTCAAATGTATGTATGTGACCAGCCTCTTCTGAAGGGGTTTAAACAGCTTTAAACTATTGCCAATCATTCGGTGAATGGGCATGTTACAAAATAAGAATTAGATAAAATAAATATCCTGCAAGTTCCTTCCATAGAAAAGAAGTGTTTGGAGAGGGCGGAGATTCAATCACCTGCTGCAGATCTGTGTTAGAGATTTTGATCAGTTCCCATCCCCTCCTTGGCTTTGAAGGATATGAATGTGTTCCCCGGCTACCTTTCAGCCACTGCTTCCTTCCCTTTGCATCCCCCACGTACCCCTAGGAAAATGGGAATTATTGCGGACCAACCCTCTTTTCCC
Source organism: Rhinolophus ferrumequinum (assembly GCF_004115265.2). NCBI lineage: Eukaryota > Metazoa > Chordata > Mammalia > Chiroptera > Rhinolophidae > Rhinolophus > Rhinolophus ferrumequinum. The sequence continues at coordinate 19,051,466 of NC_046306.1, forward strand.
TTCTTATGGCCTTTGTTCACAGTTCCTCCCCTGAGATTGTTGTTTTTCCCCTTTTGTTGTTGGTTTTTAGGGGAAGTTGATTATTAAGTTCTAAGGATATAGGTTACTTGATTCTCATTTTTTTGGGAGAAAAGTCATATTAGGTCGGTGCAAAAGTAATTGTGGTTTATAAGGTTAAGAATAATTGCAAAAACCGCAATTGCACCAACGTATAATTGAAAAAACTAAGGTTTGTTTTGTTTTGTTTTTTTAATTACCATTCCCAATCTCAGTTCCCCTCCCCTTTCACTAGAGGATTTATTTCTCAGACAAACTCGGTCCCATCATGGGCTTGATGGCTGCTAACTGCACCAAACTCACATCCTTCCAGCTTAGCAGCCTCACTGTAACTCGAGGCAAAGATCAGAGGAGGATTCTCGTTGGCTTAGCATGGGTTGAATCATGTGAGTGGGGGTCACATGCACATCCCTGGACCACTCATTGTGGTCAGAGAGTGGGATGCTTGAATTGGCCAGACCTGGACCCCTTCCTATGTGGACTTTCCTAGAGAGTCCATGTTCTGAAGGTGTTCTGGGCTGTTGAGTGTGGGCTAAATAGTTGGTCAGTCTTTTTCTCCTCATTGCTATCTAAGGCTATGGTGAAGAAGATATTGGAGTTGGCTTTGAAGGAGGAAAAGATAGATTTTTGTTGATGTTGCAGAAGAAGCTTTCATATGAAGAGCGTGGTTTGAGAGAAGGATGAGTTATGGGTAGCTGTAAAGTAAAACACTCAGCTGTCTGAGTGTTGACTGAATTAGGCTGAAAGACGTAAGAGGTAAGGGGGGAGAGAACTGATGCTAGAGTCAGGGAAATATATTATAGAACCTTAAAAAGGAAAATGTATTCTACTGGTAGGCAGAAAGCTGAGTAATTGTGGAGGCTGATTTTTTTTACTAGGGGATTAAACGAGGTTATGCAAATGAACTTTATACCACTACACAGAGGTGAGGTAATGGTGGGGGTATTGCATCAAAAATTCCATATAATAATAAAAACTATACCTAAGGCTAGGGTTTCCAGGCGGGAATTCCTGCCTGTTCTCAGGAATTTTTCGCTGTCCCGTTCCTGAATCCCGAGATATAAACTGTTTTCTGTTCTCCACAATGAATTTCCACAAAGTGACGGCCAATAATACCAACCACCTGGGTTCAAGGAGCCGATTTTCCCAATTTCCTGACCAACTTTTTTCGGGATTTGGGAATGGGAAAGCGAAAGAAATTCCTGAGAACGGGCGGGAATTCCTGCCTGGAATCCCTACCTAAGGCTCATAACAGTAGCCTGCTTACTAGAAACAGAATAAAATTTCATACTAATAAAAATGTTGACATTTCCAAGAGTATGTCATCATACCAGTTTATCTAAACTATTTCAGACTGGCCAGGGAGAGGAAGAAGTACTAACAGGCATGAAGTAATCAAAATTTAACTGAGTTCAGAGAGCCATGACAAGTTATATTGTCTAATTCTGGTGATAGTACATTCAGCTAAAGGAAGAAGACTCAGAAAAAAGGTAAAAGTTGATTATTACCCAATAATGGTAATATCCTAAACTCAGATTTTTTTTTTTTTAGTTTTAAATTATTGAGCCACAGTCCCAACAGACTTTATTTAATAATTAAAAACAAATACTTGATACAGATAAAATGACAATGAAAAACTACAATGCCTGTTGTATAGGGCAAATGTATACAAATGGGGGCTTTTCGAATATAATACCTAAGATAAATGCTGGGTTTTCATTCATAAACTCTTAAATTTTAAAAAAGACTCTTAAACTACATCTTTGATTAAGAGGAAGGCAGTCCCGGATGGAGAAGTCTGTCAGGGACCAATATGATTTCAGGTTGTTTTATAAGCTTGGGGAATAAAGGGATCACTCATGTTCAAGTACATAGCCTTGGCGATAGGAAATAATCAGAGTACTGGGAAAGATCTATGACCATGCGTATTACCTTGGTTTGTGCCCTTTGAGCACAGACACTCATTGTGTAGTCACACCCTCTAGAATGCTGAGGTAAATGGAGAAACAGCCTGTGAAACAAATGATCTTGACTAAAGCCGGAAAGGTGGTGGCAGCTACACCCCCTGCGGTGGCAGCTACACCCCCTGCGGTGGCAGCTACACCCCCTGCGGTGGACTGATCCTTGAGTCAGCTCTGTAGCCTCAGTCTCTGCTTATTCATTTCTAGGCGGAGACTTGTTCAAGCTCTTCACACAGGGTCACAAAGGATTTATTTAGAAGTCCATATGGAAGTGAGTGTCTCCTTTCTTTTCATAGTCTTTATTCTAAGGACACTTAACATTCACATACTTTATTTTTTGACAGGTGAGAATTTTACTTTTTTAAAAGATTTTTATTAAAATACAGCTAACATACAATATTATATTAGTTTTAGGTGTATGTACATCATAGTTCTTCAACTACGTTCACATACTTTAAAATGAAGAGAAACTGTAAGACACTGACAGCCAAGGGTTGCTCCTGAAAGGGCAACAGGATTGAGGAATAGGGCCCAGGGCTCTTGGCCCTTTGACACTTGGGTTGTTACACAATTTGAAGGTATATTATGGGAGATCGCAGCTGAGATCAGTCTAAAAAGTTGAAATTTTGTGAGCCAATTTTAACTGAATTTCATCCAGATTATGAAATGATGACAAAGTAATTACTTTGCCCTATTCCCTCATCTACTTTTAACATGTTCTCTTTTACCCCATCTGTTACATCTCCCTTTTCATCATCCTTCTCCTGAACGTCCCCGGAGCTCACTATTCCCTACCCCACTTCACCACACCCACACACTATCCCCGTCAATTACCTGGCCTCAGGAGGTTCTGCTAACCTTAGGGCCAACGTGAAAACTGATTTTTCTCTCTGGTCTCAGTAGCACAGCTGAGAATATATAAGCAAGAATATTTAAGCAAGACTCTACTGAAGGTTTGGATATAACAGAAGGAAGTCTCCAGCAACTAAATTGTCAAGATGACAAATTATTGCACATTCTCTTCAACTTGGGTTCTGCTGTAGTGTCTCCCATTTGACAGAGGCTGGCTTCTCTCTCGCTCCCTCTTTATTCTTTCTTTCTCTCTGGAAAAAACATGAGAGAGAGAGCAAAGCCTCCTTGAGTTCCCTTTCTGAATCTGTCACCTCCCAGGAGGAAACAAGTCCTAAAGTTAGTGTACATTCCTTCTCCAAGTTTTTACACTTTAAATGTATGCATGTAAACATATATACAGTCTGTATAGTGTTGCTTTTTTAAAAATCTACTAAGTGGTATATACATATCCTTCTGCATTTCTACTCAGCATTGTGTTTTCATGATTTTCTCTATTAATGCTTCTATTTCTAGTTCACTCATTTTTATCTGTACTTCATTATGTGAATATGTCATAATTCATTTACCAATTTCCCTATTGATGGATATTTAGGTTATTTCCAGTTGTTTTTGACATTTTAAATAAAGCTGTAATGTACATCTCTGTGCGTTTGAGAATTTTGTTTATTTTTTCCCCTTTCTTCCGCCCCCACTCCCCCCACACTCTAGTTTAAGCCGTTGTTTCTCAGTCTAGGTGTGTAGGACCTAGCTCCCTGGCCCTGGCCCATGCTGGTATTATGAGCCTTGCGCTCCCCCCGGCTGAGGCAGTCACCAGTCGTCAGTTGACCGCTCACAGCAGCTCTCGCCGGCTGCTGGCAGCTCACGGTGGCATACAGCAAGCAGCCCACAGCAGCACACAGCAGCCCAGCTCACGGCAGCTCACGCTAACCTCTGGCTGCTCACGTCAGCCCAGCTCCAGGGAGACCTGTTGTCCACAATCTTAGCTGTAGAGGGTGCAGCTCACTGGCCCATGTGGGAATCGAACCAGCGACCTTGGCATTAAGAGCACAGTGCTCCAACCACCTGAGCCACCAGGCTGGCCTGAGAATTTCTTTAGCTTATACCTAACAGTAAAACTGCTGTAGGGTAGACACCTCTTAACTTTACTAGAAATTACCACATTGTTCTCCAGAGTAGTTGTTCCAGTTTATATGCCTACTAACAGTATCTGAGACTTCTTATTTTCTCTACATCTTGGCCAACACTTGGTGTTATCTAACTTTAAAATTTTTGCCATTCTGCTGTGTATGAAATCTTATTTCATTGATTTAATTCGCACCATCCTGACAGTTTAATAGAGTTAATGTCTTCCTTCTCAATTTTCTGTCACAGCATCCTATTTATTTCTTTCATAGCACTTATCACAAGCTATTATTGTGGGTTTGTCAATTTATATGTTTATTGTCTGCCTCCCTGTAGGAACATAATCTCTCTGTGAGAGCAGGGATCGTATCTCTCTTATCCATGGTTTGATTCTCAGTCCAGGTTCTGGTACTAGGGGTTCAATAAATAGTTGTTTAATGAATGAACCCAGTGGTGGTTGAGGGGGCTCCTCAGTAAGTCTGACATTACCACGAGAGAAATGCTCCTACCGTAACAGGAATTTATCTTTATATTCCACCCATCCAAATCCTATACTTTATTTCATAGCCAGTTCACAGTAACTGATTCTCTCCTTCATTTCTTACTTCCCCTTTTCAAGCCTTTGAATAAACTTGAATAGGAGGTAGCAGTAATATAGAATAGCAGACTTATTATCATTTGTGGTTTGATTTGATAGAGATAGATAGATTTGAGGCTAGATTTGAGATACTGTGGTCAGTTAGCCTAAGATTCTTCTGCGTCCCACATCAGAGAAGAAACCAAAGCTCTGATGAAGTTCTTTTTTAGTATATGTGCTGCCGAAGTGAGCACGATGAAGTTCTTTATTAGGAAATTAAGTTGGAAACCCTTTGCCTTGGTTGGGATTCTTATTGACAGAGCTAATCTTGTCTCATCTACTATGAGATTTTCCGAGATAGGTATGGACAACTTTGTCAGCAAAAATTCACTAGGCTAGACATGATAGTTTTTTATTTTTGAGAAATGTAGACTTTGAAGATTACAATAAATCTCACTTAACTTTTCTACAGTCTGTTTCTTTTCCAACCCAACCACTCTTACTTCGTGCTAGTCTTTGGTTGCATCTTGTTTCAGTTCTTGAGCTCTGCTCTGGCTATAGTCATTTTAAACTTGACTCAGTTGCTTTGGTTAGGATCCTTTGGGTTACAGGGAACAAACCCACCCAGCTAGTGTAAACCAGAGGCAATCCAGGGATGTCTCAGAAATTAAACTAGAACCAGGAATTAGAGCAGTGGAAATGTCTACTGTTAGCTGCCAAGGATGGAATCTCTTTGTCCCAATTACAAATCCTCAGGGAAGGAAGCTGACCCAGCATGGACCAGATGGCCACCTGACTCCAGTCAGTTGTGGCCATAAGGTTACAATCTATAAACACGGCAGCCAAGAGCCACTGCTGTAAGGTATGGGTGACACAGACGGGCAGCTCCCAGGAAAGGGGAGAGATTTTAGGCATACACACCCATAGATGTCCACTGAACTTACCAGTTGCTGAACAAACGTGTTTAGAGGCTCTGAAGCCTCTGGCTTTTTACCTGGCAACTTCTTATCTCCTGCTTTTTTTTAGCTTTTCTTTCCCCGGGTCTTACTGGCTCTTTATTCAATTTGTTGACGTCCTTTCCATAGCCAGTTGGAGAATATTCTTAACAGATCCCTGATTTCCTCCACTTAAGAAAGTGAGCTTTGTGGTTAAGAAGGTATTTTCCCCCCTCCTTTGTTTGTTTATCTGGAAGGAATTAGAAAGTAGGAATATTCTATGTAACATAGCATCTCTGTGGTGTGCTTATAGTTCAGTGATGTGTCCTGCCCCACCTAGTGGAAAATAGCACTGAGTCAGGCGCTGTGAAACTTCAGCAACCTGGGAAGTTCATTCTGCCTTTGCTGAGACGTCACCTTCCCTTGTTACAGGAACACGACATAGAAACAACTCATGGTGTGGTCCACGTCACCATAAGAGGTCTACCGAAGGGAAACAGACCAGTTATTGTGACGTACCATGACATTGGCCTCAACCGTATGTATTTGATTTTATACCTTTTTATTATAATACTTAATCTTTGTATATAAAAAACACACACATACATAAGAGATTCTCGTATTCTAATAGAACATAGGTTTTCTCCTCTGCCTTACTTCCCTCTTCATTGCTACATATGTAAATGGCAGGATGAACGTTCCTGGGAAGAGCGCAGGAGAACGTGTTTGGGGGGGATGCTGGAATTATGCCACACCTGTGTGTCACATCTGCTAAAGGACTGGAGGTTATATATTGAACTGGTTAAGAAAGGAGAACTGAAATCAGTTTTGTTTAGTTTTTTAAGTCTAGGCTTCCTTGGTTTTTTTCATATTTCAGGTTAGAAAATCCAGGGTTTGAAATTAACTTCATGATGAACTCTTCAATGAATTGGTAAAAGTGTTCTTGCTACAGCCTGTCATCCGTGACTTTAAGTGGACTTTCTAGATGGTAGTACCAGTAAAATAAGATTCTGGCCCTAGCCACAGGCATATGGAATCTGTATACTTATATTTTCTTCCACGCTTCTCTGCCTTGCCGAGGTGGTCTGAGTTGAAGGCTGCAGTTTAGTGCTAGAGCTTTTATGGCCTCTTTATTATGAGAAGCAGTTGTACTGACAGGGTAGCAATCGAAGCAGCAGCCTCTCCCTGTACCCCAGCAATTTTTCCAAGAGACAGTCTTCTACCTGGTCCATGTAAGTTGCCCAACTCACTCTAGCCAGGTTCTCGGGGTGTACATGGTCAGTGTCTACATCAGACAGGGCAATAAGGTACGTGAAAAATGACAGCATTCTGTGCGTCATTGGGATTGGTTTCCACTTTGTAGACATTGTGTAGAATTGAGAATTAGTTGTTGTTTTCAAGTCATTGAGACATCTGGTGTGCAGCCTTTAGGGCACCTTGAATCAGACAGATTGTTCAGACACCTCACGTTAGTGGGACAGTGATTAAAAGGGAGTGAAAGAGGAGGAGGATCTAACATTGATCGAGTGGAAGAAAACTGGGAAGAAATGAAGAGCCTGTGATTTACAAGTATTTTTACTCTTGCAGATAAATCCTGTTTCAATGCATTCTTTAACTTTGAGGATATGCAAGAGATCACCCAGCACTTTGCTGTCTGTCATGTGGATGCCCCAGGCCAACAGGAAGGTTCACCCTCTTTCCCAACAGGGTAAGACCAGAAGCAAGGTCTTCTGAAGACATGCACTCAGAAGGGCAAGGGGCTGAGTTCCCGGGAGAGAAGGAGTGTGTGCTGCCCTTCCTAGCGGATTTTAGCACAGCCTACAGGCTCTAGTTAGCTGCCAGCCATTCTCACGTTTCCTCTCCTTGCTCTGAGAGGACTCTTACGTACAACTGTCATTTTTGTGTTCCTCCCTGAAACTCCCAACTACCCAGGCCCAACCTCTGATCCCTCTGAGCTTCCTGGGAATACCTCCAGTCTGGTGACAGGAATTTGAATATCCGTGTAGTCATTTATTCTGAGAAGCTGCCCTGTCAGGTAGAGGTGTGTCTTTACTGGATTTGGAGCTTTTGGCCTCATCCTAAACTTGCTTTGCACGGCAGAGCCAGAGTGTCCCTAACTCTTCCTTGCACAGTGTGATTATTGAGAAGACCTTGGGAGGAAGAGTGAAAGCACAAGCTATGGAATGCTAATGCTTTCCCTCTTCCTTTACGCATCTCCAGAGCTGCCTTTGCCCGTGACTGCTGTGAAATAGACCATTGCAGACAAATGATGGCTAACACTTATGTGGTGCTTAAACAGTATTTCTGACACTGCTTAAAATACTTTACAGCTATTAAGTCATTTAACCCTCACAACCCCATGGGATAGGCTTACTGTCATTCCCATTTTACAAGTGAGCAACCGAAGCTCAGAGATACTAAGTAACTTGGCCAGGGTTACATAACAGACGAGCAGCAGAGTCGGGATTTGAACCCAGGCAATCTGGCTCCCTATCCATGTTATAGAGTATGTCCAAGTTACTCTGTCTCTCCAACACAAATTGGCCAGTGACCCGATTATCCAACAAGATTTAGATCCCGTTCCTTTTTTTCTGTTTTGTGCACAAGTGGCTCAAGAATGCTTCATCATTTCAAGTGTCTCAAGCAGAGACACACTGACTTGCCTATCAGATGTAGAGCAGACCCTGCCTCATAATCAGGATGTTGCCTTAACATCCCCTCCATCTTTGATTCTGTAATCTCTCTGAGTGCTCCCTACTCCTATTGGATTCCTAGTCTGAATCCATTCTTGGGTTTGTTGGACCATCTTAGGATCCAGTGGTTCATGTTATGAAGCATACTCAAAAGCCAGGAAGTAGCGGTGTTCTCCGATGCCTAAGTAAAACAAATAACGTTATAATGAGGAGCTCATTTGCGACTGTGCTTTGTTTACTTTTGCATTTAGCTGCCTAAATATAAGCAGCAGACCAAGAGCTACTTCCTGAGTTGATTCTTACTGTTGGAAGTTTACTGAGCCTGAACCAACTGAAGTAATTGTCAGCGATTTGGAAATCCGCTGAGAGAGAACCATATCACCTTTTCTTTTCAAGTGGCTTCCTCTGGCCTGAGACTGCTCTTGAAGATATAGAAACATGCAGGTTCTTTTATATTCTTCTTAGCATGGCAGTCGTAGTGAGTCACACAACATGCCACAATCATTTCCAGGTTCCACATCACCTCTCTTGAGCCTTTAGTAAAGGGAATGCTTTAGTCTAAGAATCCTGTACTTTTGTAGCTGTTCTTGTAATTGGGAAACGTGGGTGCCTTCTAACTCAGGAGGTATCCTTCTGGATTTCAGGTACCAGTACCCCACAATGGATGAGCTGGCTGAAATGCTGCCTCCTGTTCTTACTCACTTAAGGTAGGTTCATTCTGCAGTTGTTTCACACAGTTTTTATGGACTTTCGACTGTGTGTCTGATCTAGGTGCTATGATGGTGAGCCCCCCAAAAAACAAAAAACAGTCACTACCCTCATGGAGCTTACATCGTTGTGGGGGAAATAATTGACAAGTAAGCAAACAAATAATCACAACTCAAGTGCTAGAGAAGAAGTCAGTTGGGGGTCTTGTGATAGAGAATAAGGGCAGGATCTACATAGACATGGCTAGTTGGGGAGTACCTCTCTAAGAAGGTGTCATCTAGTCTGAGACGCGGAGGATTAAAAGGAGCTACCTAGACAGAGAGCCAGGGCAAGAGGAAGGAGTTCAAACAGAAGGAGCAATAGGTCCAAAAGTCCTAGACCAAATGAGCAAGTAGGAGAAAGGCAAAGGGTGAAATTCAAGAGGTAGATAAGGACCGGATGACATAGGTCTCCCGGATCAGGTAAGAATTTGGGATTTTATTCAAAAGAAAAAGAAGAAATACTGAAGGCTTTTAAGCAGGGGAGTGATATCCAATTTAGTCTTTTAAAATGACCACTCTGAATATGTAAATTGAACATCAATAAAACTGCAGTTTTTAAAAAAGGATTACTAGCTGTGGAGAGAATGGGTTGGAGAGGAGTAAAAGAGAAAAAGTTGAGAGGCCAGTTAAACTATTACAGCAGCCAGGCAAGAGGTAATATTGGTACTGGATACTGTCGGGGCTTGAAGAAACTTGACCAAATTCTGTATGTAGTAAGCTTCAGAGCCAAGATTTGAACCCAGTTGTATTCTTTCCATTATGTCATGCTGCCTCCAAATGAGTTAACCCTATCAGTGTTTGTGTGTTTCGTTCATAGTGTGAAAAGCATCATTGGGATTGGAGTTGGAGCTGGAGCTTATATCCTCAGCAAATTTGCAGTGAGTACATGGAGAATTAATCTCAACCCCTTTGAGGTACTGCATAGATCACAGCTCTTATTGCTGTGATAAGTGACCAGGTACTATTGTGGGTCTTAAGTCAGTTTTTTAATAAATTCTGTCAGCTCACATACAGGTTTGGATAAAGTCTTGCTCTATACTTAACAGTACCTGAAAAATCACAAATAAGGGCAGTACATCGTCCATAAAAAGTAATCTTAGAGAATACTTAGGATAGAATTTTGTACAACCATTAAAATTTTGTAAGAAGAGCTTGTAATGATTTGATTCACATACATAGGGAGCCAGAAAAATGTATATACATTTTAAGAAAGGAAAAAACTACAATGAACGACACTTGCGTTCATCTGATTAACACCATCTTTTGAGCGAACGTCATACTATACATTGCTACTGTAATTCAATTCAACTTTGAAAAGTAACGCAGACTAGATAACATCTCTTAAAATGTGTACATTTTTTGGCATCCCTTGTATATTAAAATGTTAACCAAGTTAGAATACAGTTTAACATAGTTTGTCATGGGCATAGGAAAGGACTAGAAGGAAATATACTAAGATGTAAACAGGGATTGATGTTGTGTGGTAAGATAATACGAAATTTTATTTTCTGCTTTATACCGGGGGTGCCAAAAAAATGTATACACATGACTTGTATTCATTTTTTGTTATCAGTATATATTATTACAATTTTAATACCATTTTTTCCTTTCTTAAAATGTGTATACATTTTTTTTGGCACCTTCTGTATAATTTATGGTTATCACATTTTCTGTAGTGAGCGTAATAAGTGTAATAAGAGGGAGAAAAGCAAGCTAGAGACTTTTGAGTTTACACAGAAACATTCCTATTGATTTTTACTTAATGAACTCTTTTTTCAAATGCCTCTTGGTTGATAAGACAGTCTTCTGGGGTTGAGATCACCGATTCATGTGGTTTCAAAAACACTTAAGAAGCCCCTATTGGAAACAAAGGTATATTTCACAGTGTGAAATAGCCAGTTTAAGCCTCAACAGCCCCTTATGTGAAGACATTTTAAGGGCACTTTCCGAGCAGGGAAGACCCACCATGAGCTGAATAGCTACAGATACCAGGTGTCTTCCTTTGCTATAGGAATAAGAAAAACATGTCTCCCCCAGAGATCCTTGCAAGGCAAGATCAGTTGACAGCAATTAAGAAACTGGTTTTCCAGATGCTAATTCAGATTGAAACAGCTATTTTTCTGAATATCCTCCCTAGCACCTCTCTGAGGTCTTCCTTTCAAATCTGAGTATTAGGGCATAGTAAGAATTAATGAACCATTCTCCGGTATTTTTAGAAGAACGCTGGGAGTGGGACCTTTATACTGTTGTCTTTGTCTTCTATTGCAGCTTAACCACCCAGAGCTGGTGGAAGGCCTCGTGCTCATTAACGTGGACCCTTGTGCTAAAGGCTGGATTGACTGGGCAGCTTCCAAAGTAAGCACCAAATGGTGTCCATTGGCTCACCTCTTGGTCCCTTCTCAAAATGATTTCTCTGCTGTCTTTTTAATTTTTTCGTTGAGGTATAATATATATAGTTAAGGGCAAGAAGTTTTAAGTGCACAGCTTGATGAATGTTTGGGTTTGTAATCACCACCCAGTCAATACACAGAATATTTCCAGCTCTGCTCTTAAGTAATACTTCCTCTCCCTTCCCGGAAATAACCGTTATTCTGACTTCTAACATTGTAAATTGGTTTTATTTATTCTTAAACTTCCTATCATTGGAGTAATAGAATATGTATTCTTTTGTATCTAGCTTCTTGGGCTCATCATTGTCTCTTTCATGGTGTGTGTAGCAGTAGATCTTTGTAATATTTTAATAGTCTGTTGTATGAATACATAAAATGAGTTGTTACATGGTTATTATGAATAAAGCTCCTATGCACATTCTTTTATCAGTCTTTCAGTAGACCTACACATTCATTTCATTTGGGTTTATACCTAGGAGTGGAATTGCTGTGTCATAGGTCAGTTGTCTGTTTAGCTTTAAGAGATGCTGTCAACATCCCAAAGTGTTTGGCCAATTCACAAACCAGCGATACATGAAAGTTCCAGTTATTCCACATCCTCACCAACATTTGATAGTCCTTTTAATTTTTATAAAAGAAGAGCAGTTTTATTTGTAATGTTAGTTTGTTTTTATATGGTATCCATCACCAAAATAGCATTCATTATTAAAAAATAATTTTTAATTGTAGTATCTTGTTAATTTTAAGCTATGCTTATATGGGTAAATAAAGCTGCGTTTTAATTTGTGTTTCCCTAAAGGCTCATGATGTAGAGCACATTTCTAAATCTTACTGGCCATTTGAAGATCATCTGATGAGTGACTGTTCAAGTCTTCTGCCTTTTCTTTATTAAATCAGTTTGCTGGTATTTTTCTCACTGATATGTGAGAGTTCTTTATATATTCTGTGTATGAATCCTTTGCTGGATATATGTAAATATCTTCTCCCAATCTGTGGTTTACATTTTCACTCATTTTTTTTTCCCCTTTCTTCCGCCCCCACCTCCCCTCCCCATTCTGGTTCAAGCCGTTGTCTCTCGGTCTAGTTGTGTAGGGCCAGCTCCCTGGCCCATGCTGGTATTATGAGCCTTGTGCTCCCCTCTTCTGAGGGATTCGGTCACCAGTCGTCAGTTGGCCGCTCACAGCAGCTCTTGCCAGCTGCCGGCCACTCACAATGGTTGCCGACCACTCGTGGTGGCACACAGCAGCACATAGCAGCCCACGGCAGCTCATGCCAACCTCCAGCTGCTCATAGCAGCCCAGCTCCAGGGAGAGCTGTTGTTCACAATCTTAGCTGTAGAGGGCGCAGCTCCCCGGCCCATGTGGGAATCCAACCGGCGACCTTGGTGTTAGGAGCGCAGTGCTCCAACCACCTGAGCCACTGGGCTGGTCCCTTCACTCATTATTTTAATGAGAGAAATGAATGAATGAATGAATCAATCATTCTCTTCAGTGAACCCAAGTAGCTTATTTTTGCTACTGCCCCCAAAGATAGGTAGATAGTAGTGTTTGCTCTCTGAAAAATGAAGGTATTTGCTATCAAGATATAATTCTATCTAAAATCTCTTGAAGGAGATAGGAAACTACAAGGTATGCTAATAACTTTACAAATAAATATAAACAATCCCAGCAACAACCACAGAGGATAAAAGGTAGTAAGAGGAAAAGCATTATATTATACCCCATTTGCACTGACTCGCCTGTGCTAAGAAATAATTCAGTATTTTTAAGTTGGAAAGGAAAGCAGTTTTGAAACTTTTTTCCCGCTGAAGTACAAATGTTATTTTAATCTAAAATTATGTGATTTAGATTAAATCAGTGATGTTACAAAGTTTTCCAGAGAGAAAAATATCCTAAGCTTTCATTGCTTGCTAAAAGTGCCTTATATAATCTCATTTTTAAATAAATGCCTACTTCTAAGTGCTTTGAAGTTGCCGTAAATGTTCGTTCTAAAACACCATTGGAGGTGGTCTCCAAAATACTACCACGCAGCTTGCCAAATGTATCAAGAGTCTTCGTTAATACTTAACCATGAGATCTAGTAATTTGATATCTAGGAGCTTATCTGAAGAATAAATAGTGATACATACAAAGATTTAAATAGAAGGATAATAACCTTTTAAAAATCTAACACATACCTAGTGCTTACTGTGTACCAGGAGCTGTTCTTAATTTTTTTGTGGCTATATATTTAAACTCTTCATTCTCATAATGTGATATGGTACCATTAATATCCTACAGAGAAATTAAGTCATTTGTTTAAGGTCACATAGCTAGGAAGTCACAGAGCCAGGGTATTCATTAAAGCATTATTTAGAAGGCAAAAAGATGGAAACAGCCTAAATGCCAATAATACAGAATTATAAACAATGGAATATTATGCAACCAAAAAATTGTTTTTTGGTTATTGAAGGAAATGAGAAAATTCTCTTGTTTAAAGAAAAAAAGACTAAAACTATGCATGTCCCACTTTTGTGAAATACACAGATGCATAAGAAAAAGGGGAAAATCATTTGTCACTAGTAGTTACATCTTTGGTTGTATAGATGATTACAGAGCATTACAGATGATTTTACTTTTTTTCATATTAATTTTCTATGATAAGCATGTATTGCTTTTATAATTATTTAAAAATATTAAACTATTCCACCTACCAGCAGACCAGATTCTAAAAAATTTACCCATTCCTCCCCACATTTAAGTTCTGGAGAAAAGATGCATACCCTAGCTTTGAATGAAATACACTAACAATGCTATTGCCAGACGCTATGGAAATTCCTTCTTATAACCTGACTTATTTAAAATTTGTTCTAATTTCTGTCTAGGATGTGGGTACATTAAAACTTACCTGAACATTCTCAATAACATATAACAACCTAATAAAAATTATAAAACTTCAGAATGACCTTATGAGTCTTAAACATGAAATAAGATTGGTTATTAATTCTAATTATTTTTAATTTATAATTACAATGATCCTGTTGGATGATTGATAACCCGTGTGAAGATTCCTGGTCATCTTTCCTCCTTACTCTTTCTGGGAATATATGTGATCCTGCTCCAGCCGTATCCATGTCTGTCTCCCTCATCTCCTCTTCTCCACCTCCACCGCCAATTCAGTACTTCACCTCTAATCCAAGTCAGCAGTAAGAAATGAGCTTAAAATAAACCAAAAAAAAGGCTTTGGGGGAATCAACAACATGATTTGAGTTGGACATTTTTCTGAAAATAGACTAACAGTTTGCAGATTTACACAGATTGCTGCATTTATTAGACTGTGATAGGCATCCTTTCGAAGTGGAAAAAATTAGGAGAAAAATGTTTAAAACGCAAGAACGTTATGCAAACAGCAATTTCCTCCCACTTCCTGAAATGAAGATAGCAAACACTGGAGGAAAGAAGAAAAATTTGTTTTTGTCTTCTTGGATGGTTTGGGAGTGGTTGTAAGTTAATTCTTACCCATAAATCCAGTGTAAAACTGAAATGCAGGCAGGAATGAAGTAACTAATAGCTGTGACTTGGTCTCAAATTTTCAAAAAAATTATGGCCCCATTTCTTCCAGCCGCCTATTATAAAACAGGCTATATATAATATTACCCGGGAAGTGAGACTGCATTTTTTTCTGACTTGTTTGTTCTCATGTCTCTTGAAACTACCATCTCACGAAAATATGTGACACTGAGTTGTGTTTTTGTTCGTTGAAGGATAACATATATATATTATATACAATAGACTTATAAAATAAAGTACACTAGTCTTAAGTGGACAGCGTGATAAGTTTATACATGTGCTTACTCTATTGACACAAAGTTTTTATCTTTTTTTAGATCTCAGGCTTGACAACCAATATTGTGGACATTATTTTGGCTCATCACTTTGGGCAGGTAAGTGCCTATTCCAAGCAGGAGAGCTGTGTTTATTGGCTTGCGTGCAAAGAAGGATTTGCCTCAGGAAAGAAGGGGTACCTTAGAATTCACTTGATTCTAGTGAGTGACAATTCCAGTGCAGTTGAGATATATATTTTGGCCCAGGAAAGACGAAAGTCTTAGGAGAGAGGCATTAACTCGATGCCACATGGCTCTTGGCATTCAGAGAGAGAGAAGAGAAGGCAACACCCACCCCCACATACACACCTGTTCCCTGTAGGCAGCATGCCATCTGTTAATGTTTGACAACATCACGTGCCTCACCAAACATCTTTAGAGCCATAATGAGGTCTGGGAAAGGCTTTATAGAAATAGAAATTTCAGAGAAAAAAGAAACCAAGAAATGTTAGTGCTAAAAGAACCTTAGAGATTATCTTGTTTGATCCTCCTGTTTTACTGGTGAGGAAACTGAAGTCTACAGAGGAAGTGACAGTTACATGGGTAATTTTGGGTAATTTTTCAGAGAGAAAAGTAAGTTGGATAATACAAGTCTGACACCAGTTACAGTGCGTATGTTTTTTTCCATACCACCAAGCAATTCTCAGACACCAGTTGGATGTCCTACAATTCAGTTCAATTATGACACTCTCTATCTGGAGATATTGTCAGTCCTACAAGACTGCCACCACCCCTCCTTCCCCACTTCAAATGCCAGTCACAGGTTCAGC
This sequence comes from Rhinolophus ferrumequinum, assembly GCF_004115265.2. Classification (NCBI taxonomy): domain Eukaryota; kingdom Metazoa; phylum Chordata; class Mammalia; order Chiroptera; family Rhinolophidae; genus Rhinolophus; species Rhinolophus ferrumequinum. Next base: position 19,067,434 of record NC_046306.1, read on the forward strand.
CTGTCACCTATGCTTCTGAGGGACCAGCTGTAGATCATAGGTTTCAAATTCCCCCTCCTTGGGTTTGATTAATTTGCTAGAACAACTCACAAAACTCAGAGAGACATTTTACTTAGTAGATGAGCGGTTTATTTTACAAGGATGTATAACTCAATAGCCAGATGGAAGAGCTGCATAGGGCTAGGTATGTGGGAAGGGGCACGGAGCTTCCATGCCTTCTTCAGAGCACACCACTGCCTCAGAACCTCCACGTGTCCACAAACCTGGAACCTCTCCAGGCCTTCTCCTTTGGGGTTTCTATGGAGGCTTCATAGTCACAATTGATAAAAATCACCGTCCATTGGCTACTGAACTCAATCTTCAGCCCCTCTCCTTGGGGTGGAACTACAAGTTCCAACCCTCAAATCATTTGATTGGTTTCCCTGGCAACCAACTCCCATCCAGAAGTTACTTAGGGCCTTTCCAAAAGTCATTCCATTAACATAACAAGACAGCTTTTTTGCTCTCTTCACTTCTAAAATTCCTAGGGTTTTAGGAGCTCTGTGCCATGAACAGGATGTAGACCAAATATATATTTTTATTATAAATCCCAATATCACAGATAGCCTATGAAGGAGTGAGGGAATAAAGGAGGAATGAGGTTGGAGAGCTGTGAGGTGTCTGAAGAGAAGAGATGGGGAAAAAAATAAGTACCGTATTTCCCCGAAAATAAGACCTAACCGGAAAATAAGCCCTAGCATGACTTTTCAGTATGCTCGAAATATAAGCCCTACCCCCAAAATAAGCCCCAGTTAAGATTGTCATCCAGATGGACACATTTAGTATGTCTGTTGCAACACACGACGGACATATTGAATTATAAAGTAATATTAATATAAAATTAAATATAAATAAATATTGACATTAATACTTAAAATAAATGATAATATAAACTATAATTACGTATTTGTAAATACCCAAGTGGGCGTCTTTGGACGAGAGGTAAACGCCTATGTAAACAGATGAGCTCGAGACTTATTGCCGAATGACCAGTCGGAGTACAGACACAACGTACGAATAACGTGTGCACTTGATAATGAACGGACATAATTGTGTCTAATATGAATCTTCATAATTCAATACGTCATGTGTTATAACAGACGTACTTAATGCACTTGTGTGAAATAAAGAAACATTTTCTGAATTTTGGTGCCTGCAATTTTTCGTCGCTTTTGTGTGGACCGTCATTCTTAACTGTCATTTTTGTTGCCACTCCTGTCTCATAAGTCTTCAGTTAACACTTGATTTAATGGTAGATTTAAAGGGAATAATATTTTGACCGCCAGACAAGATGAGTGCAAAAAGAAAGAGCTATTCTGTTGAGTACAAGAGGGGAATTGTGGAGGACCCCATGGGCAAGAATCTTACAGCTTTCTGCAAAGTGAAGAAGTTAGATCTCCGAATGGTCCGAAAGTGGCGAGTAGAATATGATAACCTCAGTCAACAGGTGGACGAGGGAAATGCTAAGAAGCACAAGTGTAGATCAGATCAGCAACCATTATTTCCTGAGCTGGAAGACTTCATCTACGAATGGATTGCTGACAGGAGAGCAAAGGCTTTGGTTGTGCGCAGGGCTGATAGTCAAGTATTTCCCTTTGCAATGGCACCACAGTTAGAAATATCCCCAGTAGAATTCAAAGCATCACAACACTGGCTGGATGGCTTCCTTCAGCTATATGAACTGTCTCTAAGATACACAACACTGTTCAAGCTGGAAGATACTAAAGTTATGAAACGTGCACTTGCATTCAAGTCCTTTGTTGATGGTATCGACTTTTCTAAATACCAACTCTCCAACATGATTGCTATGGATGAAACTGCAGTGTTTATGGGCCAAGGATCTCAAACGACAATTGATCAGAGGGGTGCCTCGTCAATCTACATTTCCTCCACTGGTTACAAAAGTGCTCATGTTACCTGTATTTTGGCATTTCGTCTGGATGGAAAGAAAGCCCCACCTCTAATCATCACTAAGGGCAAGAAAGATAAAGTTGAACATGTTTCAGGCATTTATGTTCTTGAAACCGAAAAAGCCTGGTGCACACAAACAGTTAAAAGGAAGTGGGTCGATTTAATGCTGCCACTTGTTTTGTGAGGTGGCCAAAGAGGTCTGCTAGTCTGGGATTCAGCCAGCACTCACCGCCCTAAAGACACGAAGAACTTCCTTGCAGAGAGAAGAATAGATCAAATAATGATTCCTGCAGGAGTTACTGCCTATCTCCAGACTCTTGATATTGCAATAAACAAGCCATTCAGGGACCATTTGCGCATGGAAATCAATGACTACATTGAAAATAGAATGGAGAGAAATCAGCATGGAAACTTTGTGAAGTCTAGCCTGCAAGAGGTCGTGACTTGGGTGAAGAATTCACTGATAGCTGTGTTGCCAGTGCACTACGAACAGGCTACATGGACAAGAAGTGCTCATTTAAGGAGAGCTCTTTTGCTGGACATGAGAGATTGGGGCCAATGGTTCTACAGGAAATGGAGTCGCAAGAAATTCAAGCCGGAATTTGGGGTTTGGAGAGTTAGGGCAATGTTCCAGAAGAAGATGACATGACATGACTGTATTTGAATAAATGTAGATTTTTTTGTACATGAATAAATGAATGAATGTAGATTGTACATGAATAAATGTAAATTGTTATACATGAAAAAAATAAGACATCCCCTGAAAATAAGCCCTAATGCGTCTTTTGGAGCAAAAGTTAAAGACCTGGTCTTATTTTCGGGGAAATACGGTAGGAGTAATGTGCACTCAACTGTAGTCTGTGTGTGGGAAGGAAAATGGTAGGTGGGGAGAAAATCAGCATTTACTGAGTACTTGTTATGTGTAAAGCACTTTGATAAGTACTTTTAAGGCACAAACTCAGTTGTTTTTCACTTGGTTCTGTTAGACTTATTTTAAGATGGAGAAACTGAGGGGCCTGTGAGGCAACATAATTTGTGACCATTATCCAGACAGCAAGTGGTTTGAATCCAGGTCAGATTAACTCTAAAGTTCATAGTCTTATTTAGATTATATTTTATTGAAGTTACAAATTCACATGTATTGTAAAGTAGGGAAGTTCTACAGGGCTTGTTACAAAGAATCTACCACCCACCTCATTTCCTGCTTCTTAGAGGTAACCAACCAATACTTTTAGCTATTTTGGGTTTTGCCTCCACATTTGCTCTCTTTAATTGAGGTATAATTTACATAAAGGGCAAAAATATAACTGGATCTCGGTGACCTTTATGTACATATACTCTCAATGTAACCACCACCAAATCAAGATATAGAACATTTCTATCACCGCAAAAAGGTTCCCTTGTGCCTTTTCCTACTCTTACCATTCTCTAGCATGTATTACATTATAATCCTATGTAGATGTTATTCAGAGCTAAGCCATGACTTCTTTCTTTTTCTGTACATTTCTCCTTTGCCAGGTGATAGTATTAGAATTTATAAGTAAAGAACACTGGAGGGACACTGCAAGATGACAGTGGGTGGAAGGCATTTCTTTTCTAGGTTTTGTCTCCTTTTTAAAAATTTCAGCATGGGAGTCAGGGCTTGGCATACAGAAGGCCTGATTACACCTCAGCATTCAGGTCAGACTTTCTCCATTCTGTGGGCTGTAAGGTCCAGTCAGAAGACAGAAAGCACATACTTTGAGCAGAGAAAATTAAAAAAAAAAAAAAATTGTTACCGAGTGGTTAACTTCTGAAAGGGGTAAACGAGGACTTTGAGGGGATCCAGTGGCAAAATAGCAGCTACTGCTTCTAGGCCGAGGGGACGTGGACACTGAAGGCAGTGACTTAGTTGAGCCTCACCACCGAGCCTAAGAGGCTGGCTTCTTTGAGGAAGGCATGGTTTCCACTGGAAACAGAGCTGGCCAATAGTGTGAGGGCCACAGCTGGTCTGTGGAGCCACTTACCAGGTGGGGGAGACATTTGTCTAAAATGAGGTCTGAGCTGCTACGGAAGCTGCAGTTGGGTGGGGAGAGCTTGGGCAGAGGGTGCAGTTGACTGATCCTGGTCTATAAGGGTTCCTGACACTTCAGCCACTGGCTCCTGTGCTAAATTTTTTTTTTAACTTTATTTTAAGTGTGTTTTTCCAGGACTCATCAGCTCCAAGTCAAGTAGTTGTTTCATTCTAGTGGAGGGGGCGGCTCACAGTGGCCCATGTGGGGATCGAACTGGCAACCTTGTTGTTAAGAGCTCACACTCTAACCAACTGAGCTAACTGGCCACCCATCCTATACTAAATTTTTCAAAAGGACTAGCAAAGGGAAAATGTTTCTGCAGTCTAGATCCTGTATCATAAAGAATGGTAGATCTCAGGCTGCGAAACCAGAAATTGGTAACGGGCACAGCTTTCTCCAAATGGCTACTGATCCTTGGCTGTCCACTTTTAATAAGGGTGGATCACTAAAAGGCCTGTGTGTACTAGGTGAGGCTTATCACTGGGGGCAATCAAACTGGGCCATTTCCTTGGGAAACCCCTGATGTCAACACCTTTAGTGATGTCAACACCTTTAGATCCTGTCTGTGGGACTAGTCAGATTCCCCGGGTAGATTTTGAGATTACACACCAGGTACAAACGTTAGTATTCTTGGACCCAAATGCAGAAGACTGAGGGCCTCAACATTCAGGTTTTAAATTTTCATTTAATCTTGTTTTCAATATGATCTGTCTACTGCTACCTGAGCCTATGGTCTCCCAGATCAAAGACCTTGTATTTTGTCATTTCCAGGGAATAAACCTAAACACAATTAATGTTTGTACATTGATCTTATATCCTTCAACCTTGCTGGACTGATTGATTAGCTCTAGTTGTTTTTATGGATTCCTTAGGATTTTCTATATACAAAATTATGTTATCTGCAAATAGACGTAGTTTTACTTCTTTCTTCCCAGTCTGGATACTTTTTATTTCTTTTCTTGCCTAAACAGAACTTTGTAGGCCCTGGCTAGAACCTCGGGTACAGTGTTGAATAGAAGTGATGAGAAGGGACATCCTTGTACTGTTTCTGATCTTAGGGGGAAGCATTCAGTCTTTCACCGTTAAGTATGATGTTAGCCGTGTATTTTTCAAAGATGCTCTTTATCAGGTAGAGGAAATTATTTTCTGTTCCTAGTTTGTTGAGTCTTTTTATAATGAAAGTATGTTGCATTCTGTCAAGTGCTTTTTCTGTATCTATTAAGATGTGTAACTTTTGTCCTTTATTCTTTTAATATGGTGTATTACTTGTTTTTTGTATGTTGAAGCAACCTTGCATTCCTGGGATAAACCCACTTGCTCATTGTGTATACTATAATCCTTTTGCTGTGTTGTTACTTTGGTTTGCTGGTATGTTGTTAAGGATTTTTGAGTTTATATTTAAAAGGGATGTTCGTCTGTAATTTTCTTAGGATGTCTTTGTCTGGTTTTGGTATTAAGGTAATAATCGGCCACAAAGAATGTGAGAAGTATTCTCTCTATTTTTTGTAAGCATTTGTTTGGAAGGATTGCTGTTGATTCTTTAAATATTTGGTAGAATTCACATTGGAGGCATTTGGGCCAAAGCGTTTCTCTGTGGAGTTTTTATGTTACTAATTTTATCACTACTTGTTATAGATCTATTCAGATTTTTAAAATTTCTTTTTGAGATGCTTTAGGTGGTGTCTTTCTAGGAATTTTTCCGTTTCTTCTAGGTTATCTAATTTGTTGATACATAATTATTCATAATCTCCCCTTAATAACTCTTTTTATATCTGTAAAGCTGACAGTATTATCTCCTTTTTTATTCCTATTTTTAGTAATTTGAGTCTTGTCTGTTTTTCTAGCTGACCAAGTTTTGGTCTCATATATTTTTCTCTATTCTTTTTTTATTCTTGATTTCATTTATTTCCACTCTAGTTATTATTTTTCTTTCTTCTGTTTGCTTTAAGTTTGCTCTTCTTTTTCTAGTTTCTTAAGGTGGAAGGCTAGTTATGCATTTAAGATCTTTTTCTTTTTATACAGGTATTTACAAGTGTAAATTTCCCTCTGTACGCTCTCTAACTGCACCAAGTACGTTTTGGTATTTTCTCAAAGTATTTTTTTTTTTTAATTTCCTGGTGATTTCTTCTTTGACCCATTAGTTCTTTAGGAGTATGTTGTTTAATTTCCCAAATTACCTTCTGTTATTAATTTCCAATTTCATTCCATTGTGATCAGAGAATATACTTAATATTTCATTGCTTTTCAAATTTATTGAGGCTTATTTTATGTCCTGACTTATAGTCTGACCTAGAGAATGTTCCATATATACATGAGAAGACTGCGTATTCATTCTGCTGCTGCTAAGTAGAGTGTTCTATAAATGTCTCTTAGGTCTGAGGGTTTATAATGTTGTTCAGTTCTTCTGTTTCTTTGTAACCTTTTGCCTCATTATTCTATCTATAATTGAGCATGGAATATTAAAGTTGCCAACTATTACTGTTGAATTGTCTATTTTCCCTTCAATTCTATTCGGTTTTCCTTCATGTATTTTAATTATGTCTTCCTGACATTGTCTTTATTCAGCTGATCTTCCCTGGTTAGTCCCATCTTTACCCTCTGCTTTCACAGAGAACTGGTGCTAACAATTCTTGGGCCTTTTCAGGCTTCTTGATACATGTTCATTGACTTCTTTCACTCTTGTCACTGCCAGCCTAGCAGCCTTATTGAGTCTGCTAAATGAGTGATTGCAGTCTTCTTTTTGCTTTCACACTTTCAAAATGTGATTGCTGCTGTCACTTTTCCTGTTGTCTTTGTCCTTGAGTTTATGACTTATAAAGAATGTTATTTTTCTTTTTCTTGAAGGAGTAAAGCTGTGTTTTAATCCAACATCTTTAATTTGAATTCTCAAAGACTATGATCTTTCCACTACATAAAGCTGGGTAGAGCAGATACTTTCCTGAAGACGTAGTAGCATGTTTGATTTTGACTATAAACCTTAAAAAGCAGTTCGTAAAATGTACAAAATTCTATGTGCTCTGGGAGAGAGAAGGGTATATAAGATATGGCCCTTGTTCTCCAGGAGCTCACTCTGTGGGGAGGTGAGATATACAGAAATATTATTATAGCACAAGTAAAAAGGGATAAGTAATAAGAACCACTTTTCATTGAATACCTTCAAATTTCAGACAGTCATTTATATACATTAATCAATTCAATGTAACAATTTCATAATGGGAATTCTATTATTTCCACTTTACTGGTGAAGAATAAATTAGTTCACACAAGTTTAGCTGCTAATGACATATGGAGGGGAGGAGATTTGAAGCCAGATATGCTCAACTTGAAGATTTCCTCTTTCTACCATTCTAGGGTACATTAGGAGAGGTACCGTGAAGGGCCTAGAGGAATTCAAAGGCAGGAGAGGTTTATTTCTGATTTGGGGATCAGAGAAGGCTTCACAGTAGAAGAGCTATCCCAGCTGGGCCTTGAAGGATAGACAAATTCATCATTTTAGATTTGAGGAGGAAGGGAATCATTCCAGGAAGGGGAAATAGTTTGCTCCAAAGCAAAGAGGAAGGAATTATAAGACGTATTCAGGGGGTGTTAAGTCATGTGGAGCCCAAACACACTCGCAGGCACTCATCCTGGGCTCCAGCAGATGGACAGTGACTTGGGGGACATCGGAGACAAATGGGGGCCAGACTGAAGTGTGTGGCTGTGAGGCAAGGGCTGGAAGATTGTCACCATTCTCCCGGTGTGGTGGTCCTCCTGGGCAGCTGGCAGGCAGGCGCTGTCTTTCCTGTGTTGAGCCCTCTCCTATTCCCGTGGCTGAACTTGAATCTGACTTGGTCTATTGAGCTCCACTTTCCCTACCCTGGTGACTCACCGAGACTCCACCTCACCCAACTCTTGTACCGCAGGCACCTTCCTCAGCGGCTGAACCTCACTGGAACCGTTAACCGGCACAAGGCCTCGGAGTGTCCTGGCTTTTTGCGGAGCTACCCCAGACCCGGTGCTGGTGGTAGCTGTCCTCTCCCACATGTCTCCAGGTCCAGCATAGGCAGCGACCAACCATGGATTGCTTTGTAGCTCCTACTAGGTAGTCCTAGCAGTGGCAGACCTCAGCCTGCATTGGAGACCCTGCCAAGAGACCCCAGAACCAGCATACTTGGAGGTTGGCTTCAGACCACAGCAGAGCATCACCCAATTAGCCCCACAACTGGCACACGGCAGTGGGCGGTCTCAACAGGCACCAGAGCCTGCTGTGGCAAATCCCATTCCGTGTGGTAAGTGTCCCTGCACAGCAGCCCATAAGCTGTGGACGTGACCAAACCCCACAATTAGCCTGAGAGTCAGTCCCACCCACTGATGTTCCAAGAGCAACCAAGGCTCAGTTATAACAGGACGGTACCAACAAGGCACACGAGCACTCCTGGAGCGTCCAGCACAAGTGACCAGGGAGACTGTGCCCGGGCCTCACAGGGCACCTACTATGTAAGGCCACCCAGCAAGACTAGGAGATGTAGCAAATCTACCTACTAAATAGAAACAAACATAGCGAGGATGCCAAAATGAGGGAACAAAGAAATACATCCCAAATGAAAGAATAGGCGAAAACTCCAGAAAAAGAACTAACCAAAATGGAGGTAAGCAACCTACCAGAGACAGAGTTCAAAATGGTGGTTATAAGGGTGCTCAAGGAACTTCCACAGAGAGAGAGCAAGCATAAAAAAGGACATAGAAACCATAAAAACGAACTAGTCAGAAGTGAAGAATACAGTAACTGAAACGAAGAATGCACTACAAGGAATCACCAGCAGAGGATCGAATCAGCAATTTGGAAGACAAGGTAGCAGAAAACACCCAACTGGAACAGCAAAGGAAAAAATAAAAATTAGGATAGTGTAAGAGACCTCCGGGACAACATCAAGTGTAAAAACATTTGCATCATAGGGTTACTAGAAGGAGAGAGAAAGCAAGGAATTGAGAACCCATTTGAAGAAATAATGACTGAAAACTTCCCTAACCTGGTGAAGGAAATAGACATACAAGTTCAGAAAGTAGAGGAAGTACCAAAGAAAATGAACCCAAACAGGCCCACACCAAGAAACATTATAATTAAAATAACAGAGGTTAGACGAAGAATCCAGCAAGAAAAAGGCAACTAGTAACTTGTAAGGGAGCTACCCGTGAGAGTGTCAGCTAATTTCTCAACAGACACTTTGCAGGCCCAAAGGGATTGGCAGGAAATATTCAAAGTGATAAAAAGCAAGGACTACAGCCGAGACTACTCTACCCAGCAAGTCTGTCATTTAAAATCATAGGACAGATAAAGAACTTCCCAGACAAGAAAAAGCTAAAGGAGTTCATCACCACCAAACCAGTATTACAAGGAATATAAAAGGGACTTCTTTAAGAAGAAAAATAAAGATAAAAAATATGAACAATAAAATGGCAATAACTACATATCTATCAACAATTCCAATGTAAATGGATTAAATGCTCCACTCAAAAACACAGGATGGCTAAATGAGTAAGAACACAAGACCCTTACATATGCTGCTTACAAGAGACTCACTTCAGATTGAAAGACACAGACTGAAAGTAAAGGGATAGGGAAAAAAAGCTGAGGTAGCAATACTTATACCAGACACAATAGACTTTAAAACAAAGGCTATACACGAGACAAAGAAAGACCCAGTAATCCCACTTCCTGGTATTTATCCAAAGAAACCCAAAACTACTTCGAAGGGACATGTGCATCTATATGTTCGTTGTGGTATTTACAATGGCCAAGATGTGGAGGGAGCCTGGGTGTCCATCAGTGGATGAAAGGATAAGAGGAGGTGGTACGGCCATGGAAGGGAATGGGTTCTTACACATCTGTGGTGCATGGATGGACCTAGAAGGTACTGTCCTGAGTGGAGTATGTCAGGTGGAGAAAGACAGATGCAATGTGGAGTATGTCAGGTGGAGAAAGACAGATGCAATGTGATTTCACTTATACATGGAATCTAAAGAACAAAGTAAACAAAACAGATACAGAGAGCACTCATAGATACAAAGAGCATTTTGATGGTTGCTAGATGGGAGGGGAGTATAAAGTACGAATTGGTAGTCATAAAATAGTCATGGGATGTAAAGTAAAGCATAGGGAATATAGTCAATAACATGGTAATAACTATGTATAGTGCCAGGTGTGTACTAGACTAGTCAGGGGATCCCTTCTTAAATTATATAAATGTCTATCACTGTGCTGCACACCTGAAATGAATATAAAATGATACTGGATGTTAACTGTAATTGAAAAAACGGAGTGGGGGGAGGTGAAGGCGAATAAGAGGTTCACATTTCCAGGTATAAAACAAGCCGTGGGGATATAATATACAACATGGGGAATATAGTCAATAAAATTGTAATAGCATAGTGTGGTGTCAGATGGTTGCTGGAATTACGGTGATCATTTCTTTAGGTATATAAATGTTGAACAACTACAGCTATGGTGTACACCTGAGACTGATATAATGTATGTTAGCTATATTTTTTAATAAAAATATTTATAAAAAAAGCAAATGCTTGTATTGCTTTTATTACTTTGAAATGGAAACAGATACGGTTTTTAAACATGAATCATCTCATCTTCAATAATAAAAAACCCCACAGTGATGATATCCCCTTTTTTAGTCTATCAAATTAGCAAATTATTATAAAGAATGATCATTTGTACTAGCAAGGGTGAGGGTAAGCAGGTTGTATAAATAGTGAGACGGTTCCACGTGTTCTAATAAGGAATGATCTCTACATACTTTAAGTGGAAAAGCAGTGTACAGAAAGTCTTGACAATTTTGTGTTTTTAAAAAAGGGTGGGAGGGGCAATTTATACATAACAGCTTTGCCTAAGAAGTTCCTTTAACACTTAGGTCAGTTTTACTCCTTTTATATTAATATCATATTTTTCCTTTTTTATCTTCAACTTTGCTGCTCAAGTTCCTCTCCAGATCTTCAAGGGGGAGCTGGCTGCACCATTTCTTCTCTCAACTACTGTGTGCTTCATTTGTTGTTTCCTTTTCTTACTATAATATCCGTAGCATTTTGCAAGTTTCCTTGGAGTGATTCCAGTGCCCTTCAGCTTCAGATAGACTCTGATCCATTTGGTCAGTTTCCAACTGTGTTCTTGGCTCGTTTCATCTGTGTGGTAGTGACAATGCAAACAAATGCCCTCTTTATCTCTATTTCTCTACAAAGCTTGCTGGTGACCTTTACACACTGCCCTAGATGAACTGACTCTCTTGCTATCCCTGACACATTTCTTTCCTCCAATGCAAACATTTTCCCTTCTGCTTAAAACTCCTGGGGAGGCGGGTAGTGCACACACAAACCTGGCCTCTGGTGGCCTCTGAGAAGGCCAGCGGAAAGGGACCACTGGGTGGTGGGGAGGCAGACTTAGTTTTTACTCTATATACCATTTTGTTTCTCTTGAGTTTTATACCTTTAATAGTATTGGTAATAAGATTAAATAAATTATAAATTGACTTAATAAAATGCCATAAATGGAATATAACATAACTGTAATGTATATTATTAAATGATAGTATATGAATAGGTGTTACACTGATTACATTGGTTAAGATGTAGATAAGGTGATTATACAGATTTATAGTTATTAAGAGAAATGTTACCTCATGCTTTTCGGCTACACCAAAAGGGGTCTCCCCTTTGAAGTGTAGCTATAACAATAGTTGGACCTATTCCAGAATAATTTTGGTAATCTTTTACTCTTCTCAGGTTCATGTATGTTAACAGAACCAAGAACATGATATACAATCAATGTGTTTAAACTATGTTATCAAATATTAGAGGTTTTTCTTTTTTGGTGATTGGGGGTGGAGGGAAGAGGTGCATAGACCATCTAAACCTTCAGATAGAAGTGGCTATTGCCCAAAATACATTATGGCAAAAATCCTTAGTTAGCAAAACTTCATACCTTGCCCAACCTAGCCTACATTTTTCATAATCCTTTAGGGCTGTACTGTCCAATAAAGTAGCCACATGTGGAAAGGTGGGGGGGAAGAAATGTTACCGTCCATTTATTTACTTTACATATTACATGTCATATAACTTTTCTTACTTCATCTTTAAGACAGCCCTGTCAGGTGGCTGGTTATTATTTTCATTTTACAGACACTATCTATGAGAAATAGCAGAACGTGGGAAAAAAACAAATAAGGACACTAGGGCTCCAAATGGTTAGGTGACCTAAGTTCCACAGCTAGTACTTGAATCCAAGTCTAGTGCAGTTTTCCATTGTGCTGCAGGTAATGATGTTCAGCATATCCCCAAGTTTTTGCACTTGACCTGGAGGTCATGACCTGGAGGTTTTCCATCATAGATTGTTTGGTGCCTTCATCCAACATACAGTGTGGCACTAAACCCATCTGATGCAAATAAAAAAAATGTTAGCCAGCCCCATCATGGACAGGGGCTTTGGTTATTGAGAATGCAAACCAAACAAAATAGACTTGTACTGTAGCTCCGAAGTTTACCCGTGTCTTTCCATTGTTCTAGGAAGAGTTGCAGGCCAATCTGGACCTGATTCAAACCTACAGACTGCATATTGCCCAAGATATCAACCAAGAAAACCTACAGCTCTTCCTGGGTTCCTATAATGGGTACGGTTGTTTTCTCTACTGTCACGTAAATGCAAACCCGGTCTAAAAAGATAATGAACCTTTAAGGCAGAGGGGAAAGGGAAATAAACTTCTTCCACTGCTGCGAGATGGGATTGCTTTCGTACTATTTCACCACAGTAGAAGAAGAGGGGCTTTCAGACAGATAGGAAAACCCCTTTCAAGAAGAATGAATGAACTAAAGGCTGGTTTAGGCAAGTTCAAATACCAGGTGTAGTTTTTAGGTGTTAAATGTACCTAACGTGGTGTACACACACTGGAACCCAATTTCAGGTGGCACAGAAAAGTGCATGTAGAGGAGGCAAAGGATAGCAGTCTTGGGCCTTGATTCAGTTTCTCTTTGTTGCCATCTTGTCACCAGACAGAAGTAACACATGGACACTAGTAAATTTGCTTTTGTTTGTGTATTCCAAACCCTATCACATCTCCCCCAGTCACTGAGAGAGCCTGGTTCTTAATCTTGGAACCAATTTCTCCAAGGTAAAAATGTTAGCTCCTTCCTGCTTTCTGGGTACATGGAAAAATATGGAGGAAATGGTTCAGCTGTAACTTACCCAGAGTCACACAGCCAGTGAGGAGGAAAGCCAGGTTTTGAACCCGGTATGTCTAGCTCCTTACTTTATATAAAACAGAGCCTCATTATTTTTAGTTGAAATCAGAAAGGTTTATTAAGTACTACACTAAGCTATGTTAGTCACGGGAAATTTCCGCCAAATAGTTCCCCTTGTCTAAAGGAATTTATTCCTGTAAACTAGCTGGAAAATGAAATACTTAGGACTTGAGGATTTCAGTAGTGTTGCTGTTGAGTTTTAAAGTTGCCTCCTTTTACCATCCTCCAGAACCCCTCGGGGCTGAGCTAGGAGCCTTGTTCCCGCTCAGTACCACTGAGGATGCCACTGAAATGGCTACTTGGGAAGAAAGTGCACAAGGGCCCCTGTCTTCATCAGGTGTGAAGGAAAGGCAGTTTCTACATCCCCTGAAACATTTTGGTTTTCATGACCAGGAAGTAACCTGAGTTGCTATGATTTTACCTGAAAAGTGCATTGCTTCCTTTATTTTCTTAGACGCAGAGACCTGGAGATTGAAAGACCCATGCTGGGCCAAAATGATAACAAGTCAAAGACACTGAAGTAAGTCCCTCAAGTTCCCCACTAAGTTGCTAAATAGACCTGCTTTTCATAGACAGATTCAGTGCTCAGGGGGGCACATGTGCTGCTTGCTGAGTGTCACCTTTTATTTTGCCTTTCCGCAGGTGTTCCACTTTATTGGTGGTAGGGGACAATTCACCAGCAGTTGAGGCAGTGGTAAGTATGTCCTGATGTTGTGATGATGAATGAGATGAAAATGCAATAACATGTATATAGCACATGCTGATGCACTAGAAACAATTGCTCAATACTAGTTTTTGCCATTTCTGGTTACATGTACCAGAGTTTGCTCTTTGTTACCCAGTTTGGAAAATGAATTCCTCATTGATCACTAGCTTTCATCTGAAGGGATCAGTGTTGCTCTCTGTGGTGCAGTTCACATTGTGGCAAGTAGTACAACTAACTGCACACTATTTGCTTATTGTCAGATTTCTGGCAGCTTCGGCGTTCTACAGCTTCCGTAAATCTGGAACTGTATCAGCAGGCTGGAAGGCTGCTGAGAGAGATGTATGCTTTTCTCTACCTCCTTCTCAAGCACATAGCACACTGATAAAAATAAGATATGCTCATTGTAGAAGATATGAAAAAATTGGAAAAATAGAAAGATAGGAAAAATCATGACCCAGTTACCCAAAGACAAACTTATCTTTTTTTGTTTTCAACCATCAATTGGACAATATTAAATGTGCAAGGTTTTGGGACTTGATTACTTAACACTATTGATAGCATTTTCCCATATTATAAAGTCAGTATGTCTATATAACATTCAGTCTTGTAAGTGCACCTTTGTTTATTTAACCTCATTAGTTAAATAAATTGTTTATTTAACGTCATTCTCCTGTTGATTATTTCTGATTTTGCCCCATTAATGATGCTGCTGAACATCCTTATAAAATGTTTGCCTGAATGTTTGATCATTTCCCTGGGATAGATTTCCAGAAGTGGAACTAATGGGTCAAAAATCATAAACCTTTGTAAGGTTCTTGATATATTTTGCCAGATTCCTTTCTAGAAAGGACATATCCATGTGTTGCCACCAGCAATGTATGAGAGTGCCTGTTTCACAGCATCCTGTCCAGCATTGGTTTTTACAATTTTATTAGTTAATTTGATAGGTTAAAAATAGTGTCCCACTTCTGTAATTTGCACTTTGATTACAGAGGAAGTTGATATTTTTTCATATGTCCATTAGCATTTGCTTGTCTTTCCCACAGTATATATAACTTAAGTTTTCTGTGTGAAATTACCTGGTTTTCTTTGGCAGCCTTCACCCCTGCCCTGTTTAGAGCAAAACGTTAGGGTGTAAGGCTTTTTGGAAAGGAGTCTAATATCTAATCAGGGGTGTAGATAAATGGTAGGGAAAGCCATAAAGAACCCAGCAGGTGACGGCAGGCCACAAGTAGGTAACTTGCCCTCCATGTTATGTAGCCCATAGGAGGAGTTAGATTCAACGTGTAGTTTTTTCAAGACTCTACTTGTAACAGATTCAGAAAATGAAATCAGGCAGATTTTTAGATGTACTCAGAAATATCAGATATAAAGTGCATCGTATAAATGTATCTCCTACTTTGTATTTTGGTAAATTCTTTGGCTGCTTTAGCCACCTCCAAACTGAGCTGTTGATCCTCAAAGATCATTCTCTTGCCAAGCTATTTCTTATTTTTCTAGCAGTTCATAAAATTGTTTTCTTTTTCCTTTTTTTAAGGTTGAATGCAATTCTCGCTTGAATCCTATAAATACAACTTTACTAAAGGTAATGTGTCTTCTTTCCTCATTGCCAGCCATTTGTGGGCAAATTATACATGCTTCATATTAGTCTATTTCTGGAATAGTTGCCCAGAAAGGAGGAAAGTGCTCTCTCTCTCGCTCTCTCTCTCTCTCTCTCTCTCTTCTTTAAAAAGTTTTTTCCTGAATATATTCTCATTGTAGAGAATTGGAAAATAGAGCCAAGTAGAAAGAATAAAATAAATAAAAATTACCCATAATCCTACCACGCAGTGGCACAGTGGTAACCTCTGGTAAAAATATTGATGTTTATTTTCTACATATTTTTAGCTCATTAAGATCATAGGATATTTATAGCCCTGTATCTGTTTCCCTCAACTTTTTGATGTGAGCATCTTCCCATGTCATAAACTTCATAAGCATTATTTAATTTTGTGAGAGTTAAGATAATGGATGGAAATTGTTCACATGTTAAATATATCCTGTTGTGGGGTAAGGAAGCTTCATGGTGAGGGTTGATGCATTTTGTTTCTCTGAGGGCAAATAGAGAACAGCTCTTGTAGTAAACTTTTAGGGTTAATATCAGGTTTGTCCCCCTTTTGATTGTACCTCAGGCAAGAGCATCAGCCTTGCTTTTTCTAGAATCTCTACTAAAATGTTCAGGGATCTGATCTGTTTTGAATTTGGATTACTGTAAATTTAAATGCTGGTCTTCTGTTGCTTATTGCTGCTTTGTCAGCCTGAAAGACCTCTGCTTGCTTCCCTTTCTCTTTGAAGTATGCTTAAAAGGAAGTGTTGTCACCAGAAGCAGCCCATAGTTCCTGGAAATATAACATGAGGTTAATGCTCTGAGGTGACAAAACTCAAAAAAGAGTATTCTGGGGTCCAGGTGATTGATGGACTAGTCTAAAATAAGAATTTGTTTAAAAAAATATAAAACCAAAAAAAAACCTGGAGGGTGGTTCAAATTAGTTTTTCACTGCAGATTTAAATCCGTATTCCAAAAGGACAAACCTGAACTCGACAGTAGCCTTAGATGTGTTATTTCTGAGCAGAAATGCCCATCCGCAACAGCGTGAGTGAACTTACTCTCCAGATGTCGATCTTGGAAATAGTCTGTCCCAATATTCATTCTCTGCATATGGCAACTGTTCTATAGTTTTAATCAGATTTGTCTCTTAAGCTTCATGAAAATAATAACCTGTGCTAGTTAGATCTGTTTTACACTTAAATCAGATTAAATGTCCCTGCTCTTATGCTTAGAACTTTCAGGGGACTGTTCCTTATTAACTGCAAATTCCCGTGCCTTCTGTGGCATTCCCATCTGCTAAGTAATAGTCCCCCCTCAACGTTCTCATGCTCGTGAATACAAACCGTGGGGTACGTGTCTTTCTGAAAAAATGTCAGTCAGCCTGAATAGGATACTATCTGAGTAGAGAATGCGTAACAGCTTGAAGGAAGAAGGTGGGCTTGTGGTTGGCCATTGTGCCCTAGAAACAGTGTTCTCTGCAGACTGACAGAATATGTATCACCTAAAAGCTGGTTGGAAATGCAAGTTTTTGAGCCCCACCACAGAATCTCTAAAGCAGGAACTCAAGAATCTGAGTTTTAACAAGTCCTGCAGGTAATCTAATGCATGCTAACAGAACCCTATTCTAGAAATTCTTGCACAGGTGAGAAGAACCAGCTGTAAAGACTTATGAAGTGAGACATCCTTACCAAATCTACCTATGACAGGAAAGTGGCTAAGCAAGAGAGGTGGCCAGATTCAGCATCAGCACCTGATTTGACAAATCCCCTTAGTCATGGAATGAAGAGAATGTAGTTGAGCGGGAACTTAGAAAGCATGGGACCATGAGAAGTTAAGACCACACCGAGGACTCTAAAAGTAACATACTTCAGTTGGAGTTAGAACCATCGTTGAAGGTCGTTAACTTCACTACCTTATCCTGTTTCCCCAAAAATCAGATCTAGCCGGACAATCAGCTCTAATGTGTCTTTTGGAGCAAAAATTAACATAAGACCTGGTCTTATATTATATAAGACCCGGTATTCTATTCTATTCTATTCTATTCTATTCTATTCTATTCTATTCTATTCTATTCACCCGGTCTTATAATATATAAGACCTGGTATTCTAGTCTAGTCTAGTCTAGTGTAGTCTAGTCCAGTCTAGTCTATTATATATGACCCGGTCTTACAGTATAGTAAAATAAGACTGGGTCTTTTATTAATTTTTGCTCCAAAAGACACATTAGAGCTGATTGTCCAGCTAGGTCTTACTTTTGGGGAAACAGGATAACAGGAAATACCCACCATGGGCCTGAAAGCCAGGCTCTGCATGTTACTGATTCATAAGTATTGAATACATCTTTTCAGACTTATATCCAAGGTTATTGCTAGTGCTAGGATCTAAGTCTTTGTATAAGAGTGCATTTAGGTAATGAAAAAAATTATTTTTATTAAAAAAAGTGCATTGAGATGTACATTTGGATGCAGTTAAAAATTCCATCTTGTCCTGTCTAAAAGGCCTCGTGGCTATTCAGAGCATTTCCCTGAAGTGTAAGTTCCAATTGACTTACATATTATTCCTCTTCTAGATGGCAGACTGTGGTGGACTGCCCCAAGTAGTTCAGGTAAGGAGGTTTTTTGGTAAAGCACCCATTTGACTATATCTCATTTGGCCTGTGCAAAGATTAATGCCTTCTTATTCTGTTCCCCCAGCCCGGGAAGCTCACCGAAGCCTTCAAGTACTTTTTGCAGGGAATGGGCTACAGTGAGTACAGTACACAGCTTTCTGTCTAGCAGAGATCTGTTGGTGATGGGGCCATTTTGACATCTTGTGGGAGCCCACAGCTCTCGGCATAACCTCTGTGCTAGCCAGCCTGAAGTCAAATAGAGACCAAAACGTTTATGGAGCATTCGTCTGCGTATAGATAAATGAGCTGACACTTATTAAGCACTTAGAGGTTACATGCCAGGCACCCTGTATTTATAACCGTAAGAGTAAGTTCTGTTGTGAGTCCCATTTTATAGAAGAGGAAACAGGCTCAAAGAGGCCAAGCACATTCCCAGGGTAACAGTCCCGCCGCAGAGCCATGATTCAAACCCTGGCAGTCTGACTCCAGAGCCCACGTTTGCAACCACTGAAGTTTAGGCTGCCCTAGCCACGAATCTGAAATTATGATTTGCGTTTGCAGTCAGCTGGTTCATGACTCCTGGCCTAGAAAAACAAAAGGGCGACTCCACAAGAGGAGGGTGGTGTCCTCACTCTGTCCCACCGCAGGGGATGAACTTGCGGAGTATTTCAGAGTGAGCCCAAGGGTGTGTCCATATCATGTGCCGCTGTCCTGGTCTCTTGTATTGGGAGACTCTGAGCTTTCTCATTTGTCACCAAAGAGCCACACTTGCTCCTTTCTTGGAGTTTTAAGAAGAAAAACCTTTCTCCCAGGTACAGAGCTCTTTACCCAGTAGGGTAGTTGTTCTCCTGTCTTTGGTATGAGTCTGGATAATGGCCATTGGGCAGCAGCTGGGCCCCTGGGGACAGCCCTGTACCTGGCAGGCAGACCGTGTCTGTGTTGTCTAGAGTGGCTGTGTGATCCCCGTCTGTGAGCCACTACCAGCCGAGCCCGCACCATGTCCCTCTAGCTCACTGGGAGGAGCAGAAGTCCTTCTCCTAGCCGGTTCTCGAAACAGTTACTCTTCCGGCCCATTTCTGGTCTAAAGCAGGATGGTTTATAGTGGAGGGGAAAACAATTACCTTTGACTAGTTGAGAGAAGTAATATCTGAGATTCTACTGAAGCAGCAGTCAGCCTCACTTCCCCTCTGGGACCTTAAAATAAAACGTTCTCCCTGGCTTAGAATATCCTGTCAGCAGTGTCTGCTAGGCAGGTGAGGTTGCCACTTGGCACTCGGATCACTAACCTGCCTTTTCCTGTGTCCACCCGCTTCCAGTCCCGTATGTGCAGCTCAGTCACCTGAGCACCGAGCCAGGTACCTTCCTCCGTGCTGGCCTCGTCCCTGCCTCCCAGCCACGCTCTCCTGGCTGCATTGGCTGCCTACAGCATGTCCGCGGTTTTCCTGTGCAGTGAGAGCCCGATAGAACGTGGCTCGTTATGCCCCAAGAGGGTTAGCCTGCAGGTCCAGGCCTGGGCCCCCAGGAAGGAAGCAAGAATGGGGTTGTAATAGCCAGGCTTCCTCTCGTCATCCCAAATTGAGTTGCAAGAGCAGCTAAAACTTCATAGGCAGGGCCCCTCTTCCACCATTACCTTGCATTAACCGCCAGACACAGGGATCGAAGGACAGCCTGATTCTAAACAGCATCAGAGTCTGTGCCCAGAAAATTCTGCAGGTGATGGCATCTTTTGATCCCAGCATTGAAATGACAGCTGGGGAATGGCTGGTTCCTCAGGAAGATAGGCAGGAAGGTTATGCCAGGTAAGGCCGTCCTGGCCACGCTGGAAGGACCTTAGGATCAAAGCAGTGGCAGAACAGGAGTCTGAGTTAAACACGCCCCTCCAGAGCCCTTCCCTCTCAGGCAGCTCCAGCCTCCCAGCCTGTGTATAGGGCAGCTCCAAGCCCCCCAGCCCTCCCTGCATCCACACCTTCCTGCAGGTCTCCTCCCCAGGTAGCAAGGGTAGCCTGTGGACACGGATGGTAGACTTGTTGTATCGGGCTTGCACTGTTTGTGAAACACCTTCGTACTTGTGTAGTTTGTCTTTCTTTTGGTTTAGTCTGCATGCACCACAGGTTTGGGTTACCTGTGTGGGTTCCCAAAGCCTCGTTCCTAGTTATTCGTTGTGAATGGCATGGGCATAGCTAAGAGGCTGTACTCTGGACTTAGGTTTCCCCTTGTTCTGCTGTGGACTAGAATCAGCTGAGATCCCAAGCAGAGCCAAAGGATTAAAGCAGCCTTGCTTATAGCGACTTACCTAGAGCAAATTACGCAAAATGAAGATGGCCATGTCTTGTCCTGGGTGTCACCGTAAATGGGCTGGGAATGGTAAACATGAAGTCTTTGGTGAAACTGCTGGGCTCACTGAGTTTAACCAGGGCTCCCTCTTCCAGTCCTCTTGGTTCTTTCTTACAGTACCATCTGCCAGCATGACCCGGCTCGCCCGATCACGAACCCACTCGACCTCGAGTAGTATCGGCTCTGGAGAAAGTACCTTCAGCCGATCTGTCACCAGCAATCAGTCAGATGGAACTCGAGAATCCTCTGAGTCCCCTGATGTTCTGGACAGACACCAGACCATGGAGGTGTCCTGCTAAGCAGATGCTCCTCCCTGACCATGCAAGTCCATCCTCCTCCCGACGACCCCTCCATAATAGACCATCTCATCCAGCAAACTGGCATCTCTGTCTTTAACTCCTGCATGGCCACTGACTCTTCCTGGTGGCTTGGGTTTATCATTCTCTGCCTGCCCGCCCCCCTTTTTGTATGTACCAAGAACCACTTCCATGCCATTCCTGTACCATTCCAACCTCTTTAGCTGATCAGATCTCCATGTCTTCTCTTGCCGGCTTTTCCCCGTGCTTTCCTAACTACATATCTGATAAGATTCTTCGATCCTGACGTATGTATGTGAGCACGCGTGTCTGTGTTTGTGTGTGCATAGTTCTGTGATTTTAGACATGCTTTCTTGTAGAGCTTCTGCAAAAAAACAAAACAAAAAAGGGACTTTTCTTTTTCGTTCTCAATGGTGTTTTTAGGGGAAATATGCAAAACAGATTCCTAGGTTGGGTAGGCCACTGCACTCGCTCTCTTTTGGATTCAAATTGGTCAACAAGATTTGCAAAGTGACTTCTGGAGAGAGCGGCTCTGTGGAATGTGGAAGACTGTAATTACCGTTTGGACTGTTGATTGATTGTGACCAATAGAAGGGAACCTGTTACACAGAGAAGCAGGCAAGGTGGCCAGCCACCTCCTTCTGTCCAAATGAATTCACATATGCTATTCTATAAATAAAAGGGAGGAGTGTGTACTGTTAGAAGCCCATGAATGATGAGTTCTGATGCAACACGGACTTGTTCCCAAGGACTGCACGTGGCTTAATTACTGGACTCTCGTGGCACAAGAAAGTGGAAAACAAAATACCAGGCATTCACTCTGCCGGAGCAAAGCTGCTGTCACTGCAGGGTCTTCCCAGACATCCGCAAGAAGTGCCTCCCAGGTCTGTGATGGAGAGTGTTTCCCCATCCCGCTGTCCTCAACAGAAGGGAGTGCTATGTCCTGAAGATTATGTAGGTGGTAAGGAGATGGCAGTGGGGAGAGGGACAGACATTAACAGAATATCATTTAATAAGTATAACCTTGTTGTCAGCAGACTTAATGGATGCTAAGTGAAATTGAGACAGAACTTATTTCTCAGAAAGATCTTTCATCCTGTGAACTCTCTTCTGTAGGAGGGAAGGGGCCCATGTGTAAGGGCAGCCTGTCCAGGTAAAATGGTGTTCAGTCTACTGTTAAGTGAGTGTCGCTGGATGGAGGGTGAAACCAGCTGCCACACAGCCAGGGCCCAGCTCTTGAGGGCATCGAGATGTAAGTGCAGGGTGACTCAATTCCAAGTCTTAGGAGGGGGCTTTTCAGAGTAGTGTTCGCATTCTGCTGAGACAGAGAATGCATCACTCTGCCAGACGACGACTTTTTACAGATTATTAAATAAAGCTGTATATGTCTCATTGTTACCGATTGCTGGTGTTATTTCCATCAACCCACACACTGGGGCTCCGGGAGGGATCGAGTTACTGTATATGAGCTCTGCGCGGGGCATTTTCACATACTTGATTATTATCCCAGCCGACAAAGAAATGACGACTTGGGATAAATAATTTGCCCACAGTCATACCAGAAGCCCAACTGGAATTGAACCCCATGTCCGTCTGACACATCTCTTCTCCTCAAACCAAAAACCACGAGAAGCCTGACCTTGTGTTTTGTGACAATGGAAGAGGAGCTGAGGTCTTGGAAAGGTGTTCGCATCTCAGCTCTGCCATCTGGGTGGGGTTGCGGAGTCCCACCCCTCAGTAATAATCTGCAATCACTGTTGGTTCCTCAAACAGACCAGGCTGTGTTTCTCCAGAAATCGCTGTCTTTGTACCCACCAAGAACCATTTCAGGAGGCCACCATCTCAGGTCAGTTTTAAATGATCCAGGAGCTGCTGCTGCAGTCATACATCGAGGTGGCTGTGTCCGTGGGAGAAAGTTGTAAAATGACACAGGAGATGAAACACGTGCACATGGACAGATGCAGATCACCAAACTGAGTTCCTGACATTGCAGGCCCACACTGAGTTCCGGAGACAGAGGTGGCTGATGGTCACAGTTGCTCTTAAAACCCACATTACTGCAGCCTTTTTGGCCACACGGCGTGGATGGTTGCCTGCTTTCCGACCGTAGCCTGTGCCTGGAGTCAGGCCCCAGCTGACTGCACCTGACTGGCCCTTAACCACACTCATTCCTCTTCTCATTTTCATTTCCTTTCTTTCTGTTTAATCCAAAAAAAATCGTAGGTGCCTGCTTTGTGAGAGACAAGGAAGTGGCCAGGTAGTTGGCACATGATAATAAGTTCCCAGTTCTTCCAAAATCAATGCATTTGCGTATTTTATTAAGAACCTACCATAGGCTGAGCCCTTAACACCTTCCTGCATGTTTCCTTCTTTTGACCCAGTGAGATACACGCTAGTTCCACTTTATGGAAATGGTCACAACACTAATAAGCAGCAGATCTAAGCTTTTAAACTCATTTTTAGATGACGCTATGAATGGAAAGGGAATATATGGGAGTGTATGTGGGATTTTTTTTTTTTTTTTGAGACCAGAGATTCCCTAATTCTTGCCTCATTCATGGACCTCACCTTGAGACCAATCTGAAAATGTACCTGTCAAATAAGATGATGGACATCCGAGTGTTATGCAGGCAGGAGCAAGAGGGTGAGGCTGTGCTAATTCCCCACTCCCTGCCACAAGCTACATCCTTGAGTGGCCGTCACCCATTCAAATACCCTGGTTAAAATTTTCTGTTACAGAGGATGCACCACCGCTCTGGCTCCTTCAGCTCTCCATGCCAAGTACCCACAGAGTTAAATCTCAAACCAGCCTTCCCTGGGAGAAAGGAAGAACCTGAGCTGGAGTGTGCCATGGCTGGGCAGGCCCCCCAAGAGGCTTTGTAGTTTGAGCTGGAGTCAGGAACTACTTAGGTGCAGTGGACCATTTTGTGTTAAAAAGCATCTGTCTCCAAGAATGCTAATCCCCCTAATGGAAAGACAAGTGAGTGTGGTTATTTAGATTTTAATGATCTAGGGATTTTATTAAGTTTCAGTGACTGAAGGTAACACACCACAATCAAAGACAATTCTGTCAGAGATTTCTTTATCCTGGCTGAGTGATTCCCAAGCTGGGGGTATGCGTCAGAGTCCGTTGGAGGGCTTGTGAAAATATTGTTGGCCCCACCCATGGGATTTCTGATTCAGTAGGTCTGAGATGGGACCCGAGAATCTGCATGTCTAACAAATTCCTGAATGATGCTGAGGCTACTGGCCTGGGGACCACACTTGGAAAACCAGTGACCATAGGTGTGGTCCCCAGACCAGCAATGTGGGTGTTACCTGGGAGTAGTTTGCAATGCAGAATCTTGAACCCCCACCCCAGACCCACCAAACTCGAATCTGTTTAACAAGATCCCTGGATGATTCCTGTAGACATTAAAGATTGGGACACATCACACCAAAGTGGTGCTCCCCAGACTTGCCCGTCATAGGAATCTCTTGAAGTGTTTAAAATTCAGATTCCTCGGCTCCTCTGGTGACTTGAATTCAGATGTGGGAGGATCCCAGGAATCTGATACTAACAAGCCCCCTCAGGTAACTATGATCAGGTAAGTATGGGAAACTGTTTATTTACCACACTTCTGTGTGCCTTGGGCAAGACCAAGCTGGAAAGCCAGAGAAAAACCTCCCTCCAGGATCATGACGAGGCAGCCACTTCTCCCCCAGAAACAGGAACTTGGGGAAGGTGGCTCCTCGATGGTCTGTGATGCCGTCAGAGGAAATGAGTGGTTGTGAGAACCACAGAGCCAGCAGATATAAGCCAGGAGCCTTAAGGACCCTGTGACAGCTCAGAGAGCTCTGGGGCATCTTCCCTGGCTGGGTGGTGCTTGCGAGGGCTGCCCAGTTGGTCTCTCAGGAGCACGGGGCTCCTGTCCCATCCCAGGTGTACAAACTGCTGACCACAGGCAGATGCGGAGCTGCCCAAAGCGATACCGAGAGCCTCTCCCCGAAGCTTCTCCCAGGCCACGAGGGTCCTGGAGGTCCTAGGACTGAGGATGTTGGCAGACTTCCAGAAGGGCCCCCCAAAGCCCTAATCTCCAGCCAAAACATGCGTCTTAGCTGAGCCCCCATCCCAACCCTCTGATGACAGGAAACCAGTAAGTATGCTTGTTTTTGTTTTTAGTGGCCTTGGGACTGTGAGGCAGGATGGTCCCCTCAGACTGGGAGTGGGCTTTATGGTTGGGGAGAAAAGCTTAAGGAGAAGGAGGAGTGGTTCTGAGGCTGTAAGTAAGAGAGGTGGTTTCTGAGGGTCCCTGAAGGAACCGAGGCCTCCCCGTCCACCTCTGTCCTCTGGAGAATTATGTTGTTCCCTCCAGCTTGCCTGTGTGCCCACTCCGGTCCCATCTCAGTTACCAACTTGCTATGTGACTTTGTGACCCTCTCTGGGCCCCATCCTTCCATCGTCAGTGAATAAGAGGAGTCTGGATTATAATGTGAAAACACTTTCAGCTCTAGAGTTGTCAGTTCCTCCCAAAAGGGTGCTATTTCTCAGTTGAAAGAGAGGGAGGTCTCCCTTTAGCTCAACCCAGATTCATCACTCTTACTCCACTGCTGAGAAATTATCTTCCGAAGCACAAAAACACAAAGACGTGGATTGTAGACCCAGCTCTGCACTAACCAGCTACATGACAGCACGAGGTCGCTCTCTCTGGGCCCTGGTTCTTGTATCTGAATGGGATTCAAACCCTGCTGACCTCTCAAAGGATCAAGTGAGATGATCAAAAACCACTTGTGGTTGAACATCAACTACAATTTTACATATATATATATATATATATATATATATATATAGTTACAAGAAGCAGAGTACAGCATTAGGAATAGAGACAGTGGAAATGTAATGGCTGTGTGCGATGTCAGAGGGGTAGTGAATGGGGGGAGGGGGGTTATCACTGTGTGAGGGATATAAATGATAAATGTCTAACTAGTATATTGTTTTGTGCACCTGAAACTAATAAAAAAAAGTTAAAAAAAAAAAAACGAAAACCAGTTGTGGGCAACATGCTGGCTTCAGCTGCTCTTGACCAACTCTATCCACTCACTGGCCCAGGTCCCCGAGAAAGCGCCTAACGCGTGTTCAGATACTTCTCTAAGTAATGATCAGGTTTTCTCTCTTCAAAGTTGTGACCCATACCTCCTCCTTTTAGGCCTGCCCACCCCATTGTCTTCATTTTGCCCCCCAGGAGGCTTCCTGGCCAGGCCAGGAGAAGGAAGCTAGCAGAGAATGCTGGGGGCTTCCAGCCTGAGTGCAGTTCTACCTCCTTCGGGCCCATCCCCCAGCTCCACCTGCAGCGGGAAGAAGTTTCTGGGTTTAGTGCAGTTGGTGATTGTGGTGACTGTCTTGCTGAAGCAGGGGAAAGGAAACTTACTGAGCACCCACTCTGTACCAGGCTCCTCTACTCCTCCCTACCCCCCACCCCCCAGCCCTGTGGACTCAGTATTATCCCTGATTCACAGATGAGACTCAGAAACATTACATACTGTTCCTGAGGTCTCACAGCTCCAGCCTGGTTGGTCTGAATTAATCATTCATGCTACCCAGGAAAGATCTCCCCTTGGATTTTCTTAAGAGAGAGAGAGAGAGAGATGTGTGCCAAGGCTGTGTCATACAGCCTTCCATTCATCTTCCTTTCCCCTGTGACACCAGTAACTTCTCAGTGTCACCTTAGCCTATTGTGACACCAGCCCCCAAACCCTCTCAGATCCCCGTTGCCCACCTCTGACCCTAGCCATCAGTCCTGGTATGTCTGGAGTGAACTCCATCCTGTCATTGTCCCATCACCCAAGTCAGGAAATGGTTCTGAGTAGGCCATCGGAATGATCAGCGAAGGCTGGGTGATTCGGGGCAAACTTCCTGGGAAGGATGGGATCGAGCAGGCCCGAAGGGGAAAAAGGATATTCTCGCCAGTGGGAGGGTACACCGCTTACACAAAGGTCCAGAGACAGAACACAGCCTGGCTGCAGCATCATAAAGATGGGATGCAGAGAAAACGGTCCAGTTTGCAGACAGCCTTCAGCGTCGGGAGCCTGGTCCTGATGGGAGGAAGATTATTCACATGCCTCAGCAAGGCGGTCAGCAGGGTGGAGCCAGGGAGAGAGGGTATCTCTGGGGACCAGCCCTGGAGCCACAGCTCTGCCCCCAACCCAGTGTCTCTTTCAGATTTTTCTCAACGATGTGCTTCTGAGAGTTCTGCTGAGGAACGATGGGAAGTCAGCCCAGCAGAGGGAAAACCCTGCCAAGCCCAAGCCCCTCTGTCCACGAGCAGTACCCCATGCCCGTGCCAGCAGGTAGGTGACAGGGCCCAGGACCGCCAGGCCCTCCGCAGGCACTGGGGCTGCACTGGGCCTCCCTGACCAGCCACTCCGCCACAGCTCAAGTGTCAGTGAGCACCTGCCTGCTGTACGCCAGGCCCTCCCCTGCGAGCCAAGCCATGCAGGCAGGGCCCCTGCTCCTGTGGGGCTTACATTTGCACAGTCAACATCAGACAACCAGGTAAAGGAACCATGTGAGAGAGTGACAGGTGATAACCAGGAGGGCGTGATCGTCCCCCAGGTGTCTCCCAAGGCTTGCCCCCTCCTTCAGCAGTTTATTTAGAGACTGAGCTGGCAACTAAGACCAACCCCATTTCGGTAGTTCTCCATAGCTGCCCTGTCCGTTATCGTAGGCTCTAGTCATAGGCAGCTATTGAAATGTAAGCTAAAATTAGTTTAAATGTAATACAATTATATATTCAGCTCCTCAGTCACCCCAGCCACATTTCAAACGCTCAAAGCCCGTGGCTCCCTTAATTGGCAGCACAATTATAGAACATTCCCGTCATCACAGGAAGTTGTACGTGAACGGAGATGCGCCAGTCTCTCCTCTTATCCCGAGAGGTGCTGTGAAATGCTTGAAGCAAAATTACAGCTGTGGCAAATGGAAAAAATTAGCACACACAATGCCTATGCTGAACCTATACCAGTGGTTTTTTTCTAAGATCATCCTGACTAAAACTATTTTTTAGGACAGTTAGACAATCAAAATAAATTCTCATATTTTCATGTCAAAACTATAGTCCTTGGTTTGTTTCTCATTCCCCAAAATAGCCCCACAAGTCCCTTCTCAAATCACATCCTGATTTGGGGTTTGATAATTGTATTCGTCAGAGGCCTCCAGAGAAACAACCACAGAACCAATGGGGTGGGGTTGGGGTATGTGTCTGTGTGTAGACACCGAGGTAATTTATTTTAAGAAATGGACTCAATACAGTTGTGGGGCTGGCAAGCCTGAAATCTGCAGGGCAAGCCAGCAGGCTGGAGAGCCAGGGAAGAGTCGATGCTGCAGAATTCCAGAGCCGAGTCTGGAGGAGAATTCCCACTTCCGCAAACAACCTCAGTCTGTTACTTTTAAAGTCTTCAGCTGACTGGAAGAGGCCCACCCCCATTATGGAGGGTGATCTGCTTTATTCAAAGTCTGCTGATTTAAGTGTTAATCTCATCTAAAAAATACCTTCACAGCAACCTCTGGACTGGTGTTTGGCCAAATATCGGGGTACTGTGGCCTAGCCACGTTGAGACATAAAATTCACTATCACAGATAACAAGATTACCCCACACCGAGCAGCACTTTTAGGAGGAAGCGCTGTACAGACACTTTAACAGAACTAGGAGACTGCAGAGCCAAGTGTCTGCACAGCGGTGTCTGGCAGGAGCTGTCCCCAATCGGAAAACTCCCCTGCAATAGCTCGGGATCCCTTCCCACCCCTCAGCCCTGTGTCCTCATCTCCCTGACACCAGCCTCTTCAGGCCCAACAGGCATCGAGGCCCTTGGCCCTGCAGGACGCCTGATGGGGAGGCAGCTGCCTCCTTTTAGCCACTCGGTCTGCGCCAAGAGCCTGGGGCCCAGCAGACCCAGCAGGAAGAGACCTGGAAACCACACAGACCTCCATCTCGTTTCCTCCGAATGCAGCCACAGGCAGCAACCCCAAGGCTGCTCTGAGTCATGCCCCGGCTACCGAGGGGGGGATGCCCTCCCTACCTGCAGGACCTGAGGGGAACGTTGTTTCCCTCTCTGTCAGGGTCTCCAAGGGGAAGATGGGCCTCGGTAGGTCTACCTTTGGTCCCAGCAGAAGCATGGATTTTGGGCAACCCCTCCCATGAGTCATTGGTGTCCATCAGCCTCGCATCTGTCCCAAATCTAAGGCTCTACCACGTGCCAGGCCTTGTACAGGACCAGGCTTCCCAGCAGTGAACAAGATAGGCTCATTCCCTGCCTGCAGGGACTGTCGAGTCCCAGAAACAGGTGCTTAACCAATAATCAATTACAGTTTTGTTCGATTTTGGCAACAGTGTGTGTTAAGGGACTCTGACTAAGGATGTGTGCTGAGGGGGTCATCAGGGAAGGCTTCCCAAAAGAAGGGTCATTTCTTCCAGGGAGTGAAGGATGAAGGTGAGAAAGCCAGGTGGAGGGGGCCAATCGAAGGGACAGCACATGCGGCTACGTGGCTCCTAGGGGCGCAAAGCGAGGGCTTCCGGGAGGGGAAGGGACCTTTCCCGGCCACCTGGTTCCACCCTTGTCAGAGAACACCCTCCACGAGCCTTGCTTGTGTCATTATTCTGGCATCAGGCATTTCCCTGCACCGTGGGATGGCCAGGCCCTGTGCTGCAGACAGTTCCGAGGAGAGTCCCCTGGGCTCTGAGGAGCTCTTGTCTGGGGTCACCGTGGGGATCTCCACATGTGTCTGGGGAGACATACTGGAACCAGTGTGAGGCGCATGTGGGAGAGGTGCTGGTGGGAGCCCAGACTCCACTAGACCTCATGTCTGGAGAGAGGGCTGGTCAAGAGGGCAACTATCTCTGTCTCCATCCAGAGAGGAGCAAGGCCACAGCCGTGGCTCTGGGCAGTTTTCCAGTAGGCGAGAAGGCAGAGCTGTCACTGAGACTGGGGGAGCCACTGACCGTCATCTCTGAGTAAGTCCTTCCACAGGCACTGGGTGGGGTGCTCTGCTCCCTGCCCCTGACCCCTGAAGATGCACTGATGGGAGCGGGGGCCCCTCCCTCCAGGAGAAAAGACCATGGACTTTGGTGCTGTGTTTCCACCTGGTCCTCAAGGTGGGATTTCAGGCAGTTTGACACACCTGCAGGGAGAAGCAGTGGGTGGACAGTTGTACAGGGGCCCCTGAGTATGCCATCTACCACCCAAGAGGTACCTGGCCTGTCTGGTGCAAGGACGTCTGGGAAATTCAGGTGGGATCCAGTCTGGAGGGTCCCTGTAAATCCTGCAAGAGCCGTTTCTGGGCCATGGCCCTTCTGAGAGGGGTCCCCTCCTTTCTCTTTGCAGGGATGGAGACTGGTGGACAGTGCTGTCGGAGGTCTCAGGCAGAGAGTACAGCATCCCCAGCGTCCATGTGGCCAAAATTTCCCATGGGTGAGTTCCCACCCCATGTCCCGCCTTAGGGGACTTGGCTATGTAGTCCTTTATGCCCAGTCCTGTGTTGATCAAAGCTGGGGACAGAGGAGAATCAGGCCCAGGCCCTGCCATCAGGTGGAGCTGACAGCTAACATTCTCACATCTTCCTGTGAGACTCAGGAGACCAGAGGACAGACTCTGGCAGGAATGTGGTGGTGGAGAATGCTGGAAGGGACTTGCCGATGGAAGCAGCCTGCATAAATGTCCTGAGGCAAGAAAACGAGGGGCTGGCTCCCCATGTGATAGGCCTGCCTTTCCAAAAGGTGCCTCCCAGAGAGGGCCAGGCACGGGACACAGGGTCTCTTACCAAATGCGAGCCATCTCTCACCAAGACTGAGTGACAAAAGAAACTGACTCCAGAGCAGATTCTATGCCAGGAGAGAGATAGGAAGTGCACTGCCTTCTGTGGGATCCACCTGAATCAGGAATGTGTCCCTGTGTATACACACTGCTGTGATAGCTGCTGTTCAGTTCTTAGAGAAAGTGTGGCTCCAGCACTGGATGACATCCCTGTTCTGAGGCTCGCCGTGTGTCTGGCTGGTGAAAGTGACACAGTTAAGTGCAGAGCTGGAATTCAAACCCAGCCAAGGTTCACCTCACTTCTGACACCCAAGAAAGGCCCACATGTGACAATAATGGTGGAACTGTAAGCACAGTAGGGACTGGGGGGAGATATTTAGGAGTGAAGACCAGCCTTCTGTGCTCACTCTAATTTAACCAACTGTGATGGGTTCTCCAGGTCATTTGCTCTCTCCTCAGCCTCCCACCTGACACCCCTCTAGCAAGTCCTTACCTTTCCTCCTCTCCTTTGGTCTTCGCACAGAGGTTTCTGCAAGCTGGCTGAAGCCCACCTTGCCACGTGTTTCCTGATGCCCTGGGCCTCCTGGCTGGAGGTTTTACATCCACAGCATGGCACTAAGTTTAAGCCAAGGAAACACTGACTACCTCCAAGAGACCCCTTCCCTGTCACTCCTTCATTTACATCCTCAGTTTTCAAAGACATATGATAATTTTCATAACTCAACCAGAATGACTTATTTACTATAAAACAAGGCTAAGTTTGCTGCTGGCACCAAGCAAATTGCAGCTTCTCTAATTTATTTACTTGGAATCAACTCAACCCTGACGCTGGCTTTGACTGTGGAATTTCACAAAATGACAGGGAGGCAGCCATTTCCATCCAGTCAGCTTCTGTAGGCTCTGCTGGGACCACAGGGCATGACCCTGGGGACTTAGGAGGCTGATGGACTAGTAAACTAAAAACTTCCTGCCAGACTACCCTGAACTGCCCATTGCAGTTCAATCCTTCACTGGCATGTATAGGTGACAGATTAAGTGAAAAGAGGAAAGAAAACATGGAATCCGAGGAATCAAAATTCCAGCAGGGAAAGAGGCACTGAGGAGCAGGATTGTGGAAGAGCGGTGCTTTGGTGGGCATGTATGGTGATTGAAGGGCTGCATGTTTTCTTCCAAAATTTTAGAATGTCTTCAACATTCGAGCTCCAACCTTTCTGTCCACAAATAAGCTTTAAAAATAGTTAGATTTCAGTGATAATGAATAAAGGCTCACCCGCATACCTTTGGCTACAAAGTTAAACTTTAAAATGCTCAAATAAAATATTTACTAAAATTCAAACAAAACAACAAAAAGAAAAACCAGGTGATTCTTGGAAAGGTGAAGGCTTGGAAAAGTGAGAGGATAGCATAGGGGTGCTGGGGGACCTGGGCAGTGAGAGGAGACCAGGGTCACCCAACTTGCCCTCAGCTCCCTGGACCCTTGGGAATGAGGTCTCCAGGCAGAAAAGCCTGGGCCTGACCCCATGAGGTTGTCCTCCTGGAACCAGGACCAGAAGGGCAAACCTGGGGAGCCCTTTGAGACTTGAGGCCAGTTCTTCATGGTACAGGTGGAACTGTGAGCCCCAGAGAGGGAGGACGGGTTCCTTTAGAGTTTTGGCCCATCCACCTTCAGGGTGACTCCTGTTCCCCCTTTCCTTCTCCCCCAGGTGGCTGTATGAGGGTCTGAGCCGGGAGAAAGCGGAGGAACTGCTGCTGCTGCCTGGAAACTGTGGAGGGGCCTTTCTCATCCGGGAGAGCCAGACCAGGAGAGGTGGGTAAGCTCAGCCCCGCCCCAGGCTTGTCCCTTAAGTGCCACGAGTCAACATGTGATGTGACTTGGGGGTAGAGGTTGGAGGCCAGGTGCAAAGGGCTGGAGTACCTGGACTTAGAGTTGGCCAGTCTGGCTGACAGATCACCTTGTTGCTGCCATGACCACCCATCAGCAACGGAGCAATAACCTGCCTTTATTTCGAACAGTGGGTATGAATGGCCCACAGTAGGGATCCAGGCTCAGCCAACACTTCACAACTAGGACTTGTAATAGAGCATAGTCGCAGGATTTCCCTGCCCTGATAGCAATGATTCCTCCTTCCCCAAGACACATGATCCTGATCTCCTGGCAAAAAGTTGACAAGGTCTCTGACGAGGCAGTAAGAGCCAAAAAAAAAACACCCATTAGAAGTCACCTTATGATCTTCTCCCTGCTGTTCAGATGGGGAAACAGAGGCCTGAAAAGGTGTAGGGACGTGTTACATTGCACATTCATAGGGGACTTCTCCCACGTCAGGTGCAGGGCTTTTGCAAACAAAGCACAAAGTTAATGGAGTCTGTCTCTGATTCCCCTGCCTGAAAAGGTGTAGGGACGTGTTACATTGCACATTCATAGGGGACTTCTCCCACGTCAGGTGCAGGGCTTTTGCAAACAAAGCACAAAGTTAATGGAGTCTGTCTCTGATTCCCCTGCCTCCTTTTGAGCTGCCACCCTGAGTTCCTTACAGCAGGACAGAAAGGGATGTTAAAGGAGTGTCAGCACCCACATTTGTTAGGCCCTTTCCGTGCCTTCAAACAACCCTGTGGGGGTTGTTCTTCCATTGTCCCCATTTTACAGATGAGGAAATTGAGGCTTAGAGAAGAAAAACAGTTTGCTTGGGGAGACACAGTTAAGAAGTGCAGAGCTGGAATTCAAACCCAGCCAAGGTTCACCTCACTTCTGACACCCAAGAAAGGCCCACATGTGACAATAATGGTGGAACTGTAAGCACAGTAGTGGCCTGGGGGGAGATATTTAGGAGTGAAGACCAGCCTTCTGTGCTCACTCTAATTTAACCAACTGTGATGGGTTCTCCAGGTCCTTTGCTCTCTCCTCAGCCTCCCACCTGACACCCCTCTAGCAAGTCCTTACCTTTCCTCCTCTCCTTTGGAGAGCTCCCTGAGTTGACTTCTCCCAGCCCCTCCTGCTATTTTCTAGGCAGCATCAGCATCCCACCTTCATACACACCCATAGGCTTTGGGGTGGGGGCCTGGTCCGAGTGCAGCAGCTGCAAACAGGAAACCACAGCAGTGGTGCTGATTGGGGCAGGGGCACTGCAGACAGGGCCCTGGTGAGCTTTGAAAGCCACAGGAAGTGCTTCGTGCTCAGCTCCCCACCCCCATCTCTGGCCTGGTTCAACCCCAAGAGCACAGTGACCAGCTGTGGGGACAGAGTCCCAGAGAGCAGTTTCCAGGCTTTCGGCCTCACGTGGAAAGGTGCTGGCTCGGGTAGTAGATGGCCATCAGCTGTGACTAGCTGGCCATCAGCTGTAACCAGTTAGCCATTGGCCGCTGAGATAAGTGCCATGGCTGAGCTAGCAAGTGCGGATTGTAGTTAGCAAGGGGTTGGTTGGCAGAGAAGTGGACGGCAGATTGCGGCTCCTGCTTCCTGTGTCTCCAACCCAGCCTCCAGCGAGACTATAGTGGTATGAACCCCGTACCCATGGCTCTGTTGGTGTTCCTTTTTGGCCTCACCACGTCCTGCGTTCTTGTGCGGGGAGCGGGACCAGAGTCCCCGTATGACACCAGCCCTTATCGCCATTCTGTCCGTTTCCTAAAAAGGCACATATACAAGGGGAAATAGCTGAGAAATAAAGGAGACAGCAGATAGGGATTCACATTGTGACTGGGATTAAGGTGAGACTTGACTCGGAACTTTTCCATGGCAACACAAAAAGGGGATAGATGAGAATGCAGCTCTCAGGATCAGAAAAGGAAGAGATTTGCCAATTCTGCAGGAAAAGCGAAGGCTTCCCCAGTACTAACTTCTGATCTCTCATCCGGGCTTCTTTTTGGACAGTTTATCAAGCTGCAAGCCATGACTCATCCGTGGGCCAAGCAATCAGTTTAGTTCAGTGGGTCTCCAACCTGGGTGGGCATCAGTGTCACCTGGAGGGCTCGTTAGAACAAGCGACTGGCCCCAGGCCCGGCAGTTCTGATTTGGTAGGTGTGGGGCGAGGCCCGAGAATTCGCCTCTCCCACAAGTTCACAGGAGATGCTGCTGCTGCTGCTGCTGCTGCTGCTGCTGGCGGCCTGGGGACCCCACTTTAAGAACCGCTGGCTGATCTATACCTTGGCTACTACGCGTTGGGATCACATAGAGGAGCTGCACCCACTCGCAAAGTTTCTGGTTTAATGGGTCAGGGGTTTAGCCTGGGCCCTGGAGTCTGCAAAAGCCCCAGGTGATTCTGAGGTTGAAACCCAGGGCTCTCTATTTCGGATTTAGTGGATCTGGACCAGTGAGTGAAGTGAAATACAGCAGAAAACATCAGGGTTCATCATTGGGGTTGGGGAAAATATTGCTTCATCAAACTTGTTTGTGTCCTGGGTCATAGTGTAAAGTTTCATACTGTGGTTTATGGTCAAAAAACTGTTTGATACTGCAGCTCTAGGGCCCCGTGTGACGTCCTAGAGCAGGGGTTCTCACACTCGAGTGTACAGGAATTGTCGGGGGAACTTTTTGACCGGGCAGACGCTTGGGCCCCACCTCACACCTACCGAATCGCACTGCTGGGTGCAGAGGTCGGAAATCTGCTTCCTTCACAAGCTCTCCAGATGGTTCTTACGTTCTTTGAAGTTTGAAAACACATTTCCAGTCTAGGGAACCCAGAATTAAGTAGTAAGAGACAATGTGTTTTATGTTTACACAATGCATCTTGTTATTTATAACAGAGGTTAACTGTTGACTGAGAGAGTGACCAGCTTTTCTTTGGCCCAAGGTCCAGATGTATCTCTGTGAAGGGAATTCTGCAGGGACTTCAAGCCAGTGTGTGGAACAAGGAGGAAGACCTGGGGCCTGTGAGCTCCCAAGAACCCTACTCAGTGTCTGGAGAAGGGAGGGGAAAGCTCCCCCACCATTTCCTAGAGTCCATATAAAAGGAAAGCATGAGCAAAGGACCAGGGGCCTGATAAGCATTACTGGGTGCTTGCTATGTGCCAGATACTGCTAACTGGTTTCCCTGCTTCACCACCTGAATCCTTGGGGCAATCTGGTCAATGATTACCCCCCTTTACAGATGAAGAAACAGATCAGAGAGGCCAAATAATGTGCTTAGGACACAGTTAGTGAGCATAGGGCATAGGGATGTTACAGTATGTGACCCTGTGTGCAATGTGAACGAACCCAGGAAGTCTGAGTTAAAAAGGAGATGACCTGGATGGAACTGGAAGAGAACAGTAGGTATTTGGGACTGGCCAGAGCGTGCAGTGAGAAGGAACAGCAGGATACCAGGCATATAGGCCACTCACAGATAGCCTTGTGAGTGACCGGTCCTCCCAATGGGGTTGACAGCCCCACATGGGTTTGACAGAGCTTATTACCCTCGAGCCTACCAGCCCCATCCTCGGTAGCTACCCTTCCTGGTTCTAGCAACTGTGGTGACAGTGGCCAGGGTGGGGTGGCTGAAGAACCATGCAGAGGATGTAGGGACTAGGTCACTTAGGTTAGCTGGGTTGGTTGGCCTCTGGGGCCTGTTCTCAGATATTTAGTCCTTTTCCAACCACAACGCTTTTTCAGGGTCACAGCACAGATCCAGAAGAGACTCTTCTTAAAGGTACAGAGGTCAAAGAGCCTCCAGAATCAGGTAGAGAGCAAGGAAAAGGAAGCAGGGACTCTACTCCTCACTTCTCAAAGTATATTGTCTTTGTATCCTATAGCCTTGCTAAACTCACCGATTTGTTCTAGTGTCTTTTTTGTAGCTTCCTTAGAATTTTCTACATATATGATCAAATTATTTATAAATAGTTTATTTTTCAATCCATATACCTTTTGTTTTTCTTGCCTTATTACACTAGCTAGGACCTCTAGTACAAAGAGTGAAGTGGTGAGAGAACAGTTTTGCTTTATTGTCAGCGTCAACAAAAATTCCCAGAAGTGTGGAAAAGGAGAGCCTTTATTCAGGTGAAACAGTTTGCAAACCAGGGAAACACAGGCTCCAGTGGAAACTGAAAGTGCGCTCTGCCAAGATAAAGGGGAGGCCACCTTTTATGGAGAAGGTTCCTAATTGGTCCAATTTTATGCAAATGAGTTTTCCAAATTCTACATACCTGCTCGGTCAGTATCATGCATTCTGATTGGTTGGTATAAATGCAAATGAGGATATAATTGTGCAGTTCTGATTGGATGGGACAGATCTCAGTCCATTGGTCAAAGGAGGAACCTGGGGCTTCCCAGCAGTGACTGACTCAGTATAAACAAGCAGGGCATAGTGTGAAAAGCCAAGAATTCAATCTGAGGTTCTTCCCAGTATACAGAGTATGTGAGGACCCCTGTCGGCAAATGGGCCCTCGGTTGACCATGGGGAGTCCATTTTAACAGATAAATTCCTTCTCAGGGTCCACACCAATCTTAGAAGGAAAACTTCAGCCTTTCCCATTAAAGTATGATATTACTGTAGATTTTTCAGATGTTCTGTGTCGGGTTGAGAGGATGTACCTCTCTGTGGCATGCAGAATAATAGCCCCCCGAAAGATATTCAGGTTTTAATCCCTGGAACCTGTGAAGTAAATTTATAGATGTAATTATTTTGAGATGATATTATCATGGATTATCCAGATAAACCCAATGAAATCACAGGCATCTTTGCAAGAGGGAGGCAGGAGAGTCAGAGTTTGAGAGACATTGGCATATGCCATGCTGCTGGCTTTGAAGATGGAGAAAGGACCATGAGCTAAGGAATGCAGGTAGTTTCTAGGAACTTGAAGGCAAAGAAATTGATTCTCCTGTAGAGCCTGCAGAAGCAGCATAGAACTGCTGACACATTGATTTGATTTCAACAGTTTAGTGGCTTAAAACAACACAGATTTACAGTTCTGGAGATCATAAATCTGAAATAGATTTTACTGAACTTGCAATAGGAAACATTACACCTTCTATTCATAGTTTTCTGTTTTGTGGAAGGGTTGGTGTTGAATTTTGTCAAATTGATTTTTCTGCATTTCTCCAGGTGATCATATTTTTCTTCTTTATTCTACGAATACAGTAACTTACACTGATGTTCAATTTTTAGATCAACCTGTATTCCTGGGATAAAGCCACTTTGGTCATAATGTATTATCCTTTTTATATTTGCTGGATTCAGTTTGCTAACAGTTTTTAAAGAATTTTTTAAATCTGTGTATATGAGGGATATTGGTCTATTGGTTTTTTTGTAATGTTTTTTTCTGGTTTTTATATCAAGGTAATGCTAGCCTGGGAGGGGAAGTGTTCCCTCCTCTTATATTTAAGAGTTTGTGTAAAATTGGTATTATTTTTTTAAATTAAAGTTTATTGGGGTGACAATTGTTAGTAAAGTTACATAGCTTTCAGCTGTACAATTCTGTATTACATCATCTATAAATCCCACTGTGTGTTCACCACCCAGAGTCAGTTCTCCCATTACCATATATTTGCGTATTTCTTTTGTAAATGTTTGATAGAACTCACTAGTGAAGCCATCTGGACTGCTTTCTTTGTGGAAAGTTTGAAAATTATGAATCTAATTTCTGTAACCGATACAGGGCTATTCAAAATTTCTCTTTCTTGTGTCAGTTTTGGTAATTTGTCTTGTAAGGAATTGTCTGTCTCATCCAAGTTGTAGAATTTACATATTCTTAATAAAGTTGCTTGTAATGTGCTCTTATTAACGCTTTTTAATGTGGGTAGGATCTATAGTGATGTCCCCCCTTCATTCCTGATATTGGTAATTTGTGTGTTCTTTTATTTTTCTTCCTTGATCAATCTAGTTTGAGGTTTATCAATGTTATCAATCTTTTCAAAGAATCAGCATTTGGTTTGATTTTTCTCCATTGTTTTCCGTTTTATTTTTGCTTTGTCTTTGTTTCTTTCTACTTAATTCTTTTTCTAGCTTCTTAAGGTGGAAGCTTAATTTATTTTAGACCTTTCTTCAATTTTAAGCATTTAAAGCTACAACTGTATCTTAGCTGTACTGACTTAGCTGAACTCACAAATTTTTGTTTTATTTAAAAATATTTTCAAATTTTGCTTGTGATTTCTTCTTCGATCCCTATGTTATTTCCAAGTATTTGGGGATTGTGCAGGTATCTTTTTGTTATTATAATTTATAATTTCATTCTGTTGTGGTCAGAGAACATACCTTTAATGATCTCAGTCTTTTTAAATTTGTTTTTATGGCCCAGTCTATAGTCTATCTCGAATATTTCATGTGTTCTTAAAAGAAAATGTGTATTGTTGACGGGTGCAGTGCTGTTTATTAAGTCAAGTTGGTTGATTGTATTGTACAAGTCTTCTATAGGCTTCTTGATTTTCTGTCCTATCTCAAGCACTGAGAGAGGAATGTTGAAATCTCCAGTTATAATTATGGATGGCTATTTTTTCTATTAATATTGTCCATTTTGCTTCATATATTTTGAATCTCTATAGTTGGGTGCATACAAATTCAGGATTTTTATGTCTTGATATGTCCCCCATATCTCTGGTAATATTCATGGTCTTGAATTCTACTTGGACACCATTATAACCACTCCAGTTT
Source organism: Rhinolophus ferrumequinum (assembly GCF_004115265.2). Classification (NCBI taxonomy): domain Eukaryota; kingdom Metazoa; phylum Chordata; class Mammalia; order Chiroptera; family Rhinolophidae; genus Rhinolophus; species Rhinolophus ferrumequinum. The sequence continues at coordinate 19,106,612 of NC_046306.1, forward strand.
TCCTATGATCAATGTTTGCACAATACATTCTTGTTTACTTTTAGCCTGTGTTTTAATATTCAAAGTGTGTTTATCATATAGTTGGGTCTTACTTTTTAAAATCCAATTTGAAAATCTCTGCCTTTTAATTGGAGTGTTTAGATCACGTCAAAATAAATGCTTCCTAAAACTGAGCCATGCCTGTGGTTTGGGATTCACTCCTGCCTTTTTGTTGGCATTCAACAGGGAAAGGTTAAGTGACAGGGTCAGTGCCTTTTCCTTCTTCCAGGTTCTCTGACACAGTTTTCTCATCTGTAAAGTGGGCATAATTGTACCTACCTCATAAGGTGGTTATGAGAATTAGATGAGATAATCCGTATAGAGCACACAGTAAGGACTCAATAAATGAAAGCCACAGATAGCTTTAGATCATTAGATTATAGCAATAACAGAATATTATTTCACTAAGCACCCTCTTCCCATTTGGCTTTGATGAAGTGTTGACTTAAGAAATGAATCCCATTTTAGAGTTATCAAGTGCTCCCAGATGTATCCTTATCTGCTGGAAACTCTTAGAGGCCTGTATATTATGATTTTACTTTTTTTTTCCTCTGTTCATTTTTCAACTATGTGCTTTCCTTGTCTAGTCAAGTCTTTTTGTAAAAATTAAAATTTTTGTTGAAAGCTGTCAAACTGTAAACTTTAAACGTGTGCATTTTATTATAGCAAAACTGGAAAAATTCTGTCACATACATCAATGTATATAATATACATATGTAGGTTAAAGACTAATAAGAAAACCAACATCCAGGGGCCCACTTACCAGCTTAAGAAATTGTACAATAACAATCCTTTTGAAGCCCCTTCCATGATTCACTGTTAATCATTCAGTTATTTTCTTCATAGCTCTGCCATACATGTATCTCTATGCAATAGTCATGACTGCCTTTGACCTTTATTTAAATAGAATCATACTGAATGTATGCTTCAGTGACTTGCTGCTTCTGCTTGTTATTTTTAAGGTTTATCTGTGCTTATATGTGTAGTGGTTATTAACTTTTATTGCTGTGTAGTATTACATTCTATAATGCACCATTCTGTTGAGTGCATATGGGCTATTTGCAGCTTTGGGCTTTTCCAAACAATGCTGCTATGAATATTCTTGTTCGTGCATTTCCAAGGTAACATGCTGGGGTGGCACTGCTGGGCTCTGAGGTATGTGCACATTCCACTACTTAATGCCAACTGTTTCCCAAGTGGCTTGTACTAGTTCATCTTTTCACCAGCAGGGTAAGAGAGTTCCTGTTTCTCCACATCCTTACTGATATCTATTGACACATTTTCCACATTCTAACACTTCTGCCCACTTGAGTCTTTATAATAACAGCCAACATTTAATAGTCACTTAAATTGTGCCAGACTCTGTCCTGTGGGCCATGTGCGTCGTCTCATTTCATCCTCACGAGAGCCCTATCTGTGATGAATGTGGGCTCATTTATGACCAAGACAGCAAGTCTCTGTCCGTCCCCGGCCCACTTCCCTTCCGTCTGGGCCCATGGCGATTCTCTGTGGCCACCTCATCTCTTCTTCCTCCCAACCTGGGTGGGGCTGGGTCCCAGCAGGGCCCCAGTCCCACCTTGGACCCTTTCCTCCTCAGGCTGTTATTCCCTGTCCATCCGCCTCAGCCGCCCTGCATCCTGGGACCGGATCAGACACTACAGGATCCAGCGCCTTGACAATGGCTGGCTGTACATCTCACCACGCCTCACCTTCCCCTCCCTGCAGGCCCTGGTGGACCATTACTCTGGTACGGCCCTTCCCCGCCTCTGTGAGAAGACGGGGCTGTGAGGTCTTGGGGGAGCAGACAGTGTGCCCTTACGATACTTTACCTGCTCAAGAATATCCAGACAGATGGAAGAGGGGCCACCCCTATCTTCATGCCAGTCCCCGTGCCAAGAAACACAGGCTGGGAGCCGTCTTCACCCCATGCCCTGACAGCACAGACCTCCTGTGTGAGCGCAGGCCAGTCACTCACCCACTGCTGTGGTTCCGAGGCAAAGCCCCCAGTGGCAGGTACAGTTCTCTCCCAAGAAACCAGGCCCAGAGCTATTGCTGTTGTAGAATTCAGTTGATTCTCAGCATTTTCTGGTGCTTGTCCTCCAGTGACAGGCACTGGAGGATGTAGTCACTAGGGCACAGTGTCAAGGGGCAGAGAGGAAACGGGGGAAACTGATCAGGGGTTTTCTGAAGGCTTGCTCATGCGGTAGATACTGACAGTACAAGTAGAGATTGAACATTCCTTAGCTTTCTTCTTTTTTTTTAAATTGGGGAACAGTGTGTTTCTCCAGGGCCCATCCGCTCCAAGTCATTGTCCTTCAGTCTAGCTGTGGAGGGTGCAGCTCAGCTCCAAGTCCAGTCGCCGTTTTCAATGGTAGTTGCAGGGGGCACAGCCCACCATCCTATACAGAAATTGAACCGGTAACCTTGTTTTTAAGAGCTCGCGCTCTAACCAGCTGAGCCATCTGGCCGCCCCAGCTTTCTTCTTCTTGAAGCACTTTCCTACCCAGAAACTGGGCTCAGAAAGGCCCATCAACTTACCCCAAATCGTAGTAAATTAAATCTCCCAAAACCTAGCCCAGAATGACCTGACTGCATCTCAGCCTCCAGGAGACCAACAGCTTGGGGCTCGTGCCCTGTCACTTTTTAGACCATGCCACCACGTGCCAAGTGTGTAAAGCTTTCGGCGTTAAGGGTGGGGGCTGTGGTCAGCCAGGTCAGGGTTCTGGGTCTCCCCCGCAGAGCTGGCGGATGACATCTGCTGCACCCTCAAGGAGCCCTGTGCCATGCGTAGAGCTGTCCTAATCCCTGGCAAGGACATCCCCCTTCCTGTGACTGTGCAGAGGACGCCCCTCAACTGGGAAGAGCTAGACAGGTAAGAGGACCCCTAGAACATGAAGGTGGGACTGAGGTGGAACGCCTCCCCTGGGGAACCCAGAATGAGCCTGTCACCTTCAGGAACACTGGGGGGCCAGTGAGCACTGGTTGAGCTCACAGAGGCCAGCCCCGGCTCAGCAGGTGTGTAAGGGGCTGGCAGGGAGGAAAGCAGCCATGGACACGGGGCATGCGTGGACACCACGGCGGCCAGCATGGAAGGGAGGTCAGGCAACATGGGACAGAAGAGACAGTCCCAGTCCTGAGTGGAGAAGTCAAGCTGGGGTTTGATACGACAGGGAACAGGGAGCCATGAGTTTTCCAGCACGAGTGACGTGAAAAACGGCGAACCGTGTGGTGAGTGCAGGGAGGATGAGGCTCCTTGACCCGGCTCTTTTCCCCTCTGCACAGCTCCCTCTTGTTCTCTGAAGCATCTGCCACAGGGGAGGCGTCTCTCCTCAGCGAGGGGCTCCGGGAAGCCCTCAGCTCCTACATCAGCCTGACTGATGACATCTCCTTGGACGATGCCAAAGCCCCAAGCAGAGGCCGAAAGGGGAACCAAGGCTGCAGCACCTAGAATCCAACTCAGCTCAGCCTGACTGAGCACCCCAGAGGCGAGACTGTACACTGAGTGAGGGGAGGGCAGGGACAGAGGCACATTCAGGTCCCCCTGTATCCTCTGCTTCCTCTCAGCCCTAAGAAGTCACTCACGTCCTCCCCTAAGCAAACAGCCATGTAGTGATTAAATGGAAAGTTGCTTCTTAAAAAAAAAAGTCACTAAGCTCCTCCTAGTACCATGACCCACCTGCAACCTCTAGTTCAAGTACAGACCAGTTGAGAGTGGGGCCAGAGATTAATCCCAAGAGATTAACCTTCCTCTGGGGTCGGATGTCGTGCCTGAGTTTGGGATTTCCAGTCCCACCTTTCAGCCCTGCCAGCCGAGTCCCATTCAAACCCCTCCTCCCAATGCTAACCAGCCTCACCCACCAGGTAGAAACAACCACCAGCATCAGAGAAGAAAAAATCATTTAAAGAATAGTTACACATGTCACTTGGATGACTACCTTAGAAGGTAGGGCTGTGGCCTAGAAGGGACTGGAAAGCAGAGGGGTGGATGGTTCACCACAGCAACAGAACCTGCGCTGTCCTGCCTCCCCCTGACCCCAGAGCAAAGAGAAGGATCTCTGACAGTCCAGGTTCTCAAATGTCCCCATCTAACCCCTCTGGACAGTTGTAGCTCTCAGATCTGTTTCATTTTGTGGCTTATTATTCAGACCTGGCCAAGCCTTAACCAGCTACAGTGCCTTGCCATCTTGTGGCCAAATGCAACATGACATCTTCTGAGCCTAGCGCACTGCGATGGGGTCAGTCATGTGTGGTTCTCAGTGCTGGGCAGGGCACAGGGCATCAGAAATGACAAGCCCTCTCTCCACAAAGCCAGAAAAGGAACAAGGTCTGGCTGGAGCTGCTGGGAGCAGGGAGAGGAAAAGGGAAGATGGCTGGGGGTGGGAGGGCACCCCCTCTGGTGTTTCCACTAGGTTCTCAGGCAAGAGGTGAGGTGGGAAAGGCTTTACCAGGTATATCAACAGGTTGTCCATTAAAGATCTGATTTATTCAAGTATCTGAAAACATTCTACAATGGAAACTGATGTTAGATGCTGCTTGTACTGTGCTATGAACCATGCACATACTGCCACACTGTTTCAGAAGACTTGAAATGCCACTGAGAGTTTAAAAACTGTACACCTGATGGAGAAGTGAGGAAGACAATTTAATGTTTCATCCGGATCCAGAGGTGCATCAAATTAAACAACAGCTCCAGTCGGCAAACAGGCTTCTTGATGGTATCCAAGAAGGAATGGCTGTGATAGACAATTGAGAAATACTTCCCCAAAGGTGGATGGTTCTTTAAAAAGTTTCAGGTCACAACCCTTGCCGAAAACACTGACGCCCAACACCCTGATTCTTGGTCCAGGAAACACGGGTCTTCCAGGTTCCACGTGGCGGGGGCGGCCCGATGCTCATGTTTCTGTGCCGTAAGTAGGAGGATTCTTCGGGCCGGACGAGGAGCAGTGGGACTCCGCCATCAGTCATAGTGGATGGCTGTGTAGAAAATGATCCAGATGACCTAGAAAGGAGAAAATCAATGTGCACAGGTCCCCTGGTCAGGGCAGGCCCCGCCACTATACCACAAAACACAAATGTCAGAGAAGAACGTGTGCACAGTGGGTTTCCCAGGGGCTAGCCAATGAATCATCTGCTTAGGGACTTAAATAACATCACGGAAACCAAGCTGTCTCTAACAGAGCCCAGGACCACCCACCTGTGCTCCCAAAGGGACCCCAAGAAGCCTCTCCTCCCACCAAACAGCAACCCGAGCGCCAGGGAGTGGAGTTAGAGATGTGGAAACGATACAGGAAAGCAGACTGTACTGCTGGTACAGGTTGGGATTAGCAACAAGTGTGAAAACAGAACCATCGTCATGCCCTGTCAGCGCCATATCAAATAAAAGCAGATTCTCAAAACTGGCTGTCCACTGCATCTCCGGGGACCTTTCAAAATACATATATATACATGCCCAGGTGCCATCTCCCAGAGGTTTTTATTTTATTGGTTTTGGCTAAGGTCTATAAATTTTAAAAAATGAGATATAATTTATGTTCCATAAAGTATACAATTCAGAGGCTTTTATTATATTCACAGAGGTGTGCAAACACCACCATTAACTGATTCTGGAATATTTTCATCACCCTCAAAAGAAAGTACGTTCCCATTATCAGTTCTTTCCCCTTTCCCCTCCCCCACAGCTACTGGCAACCACTTATCAAACTTTTTGTATGTATGAATTTGCCCATTCTGGATATTTCACATACATGGAATCATTCAACATATTTTGTCTGGATTCTTTCACTTAGCATGATGTTTTCAAGATTCATCCATATTGTACCCCACCTGTCAGTACTTCTTCATTCCTTTTTATGGCCAAATAATACTCTGTATGGGTATACAACATTTTATTTATTGATTCATCAGGTGATGACTGTACTTTTTGACTATTATAAATAATGCTATGAATATACTTTAAAATGTTTCCTGGGTGTTTCTAATAGGCAGCCAGAGTTGAGAATCAGCTGTAGAGCTGACAATGGGCCCTGGAGTGGCTCTCCACAGGGAGACTGTACCGTGTATCACCCACCCCTTTTGGGACAGTATGACTCAAGAGTGGACCTGCCCTCCAGCCTCAGGATTGTGAAAAATGGTACCCCAATCACACAGTGTAACTCAATCAGCAGGCTCCCCGTGTGACTCATGAAATGCTACATGCTGTAAGACTCAGCTACACATACCATGAACAAGGCGAAAGATGTCATAAACCCTTCTTTCGTGAGCTCCCACGTGCCGCCATATTCTTCCTCGTCTATCTGTAGGTAGTTGCTGAAGTAGAGGTACAGGACTCCTGCATTGATCAGGCAGAATCTGGAGAGGACAGGCACCAAACAAGACTCAGGACTCCTGCCACCACGGTCCAGCTCTACCAAGGGACTCACTGTTGCAATTAACTAGTTCTGTTACAAGGCAAGTGAAATAATACATGGAAACACCTAGGCCCTCAAGCGAGCTGCCCATTGGCTGAGCTAGAGACTTTAAAGAAGGAACAACTAAGTCTTTCTAGATGGCCAGCCAAAGCAAAAAAGAAAATAAAAAGGAGACATAAATTCTCCAAGCCCCCTAGAAGTAAGAGAATGGCTGCTGAGCCATCCTAAATAGGACAGTATCTGACATGGGTCTCCAAGTAGCTCCAGCTGGGGTGGGGGTGGCTGCGGGACAAGCACATGTTAAGCTGCTGCTCCATGGCCTAGGTGAGCAAGCAAGGGCACGCTGAAGCAGCCCCTGCACAATTCCCAATGGAGACAATTTCTGAATGTCCACTGTCTGCTACGGCACTTGAAGCAGAGCTGAACATGACAGTTCCTGCCCTTAGCTGGCCATCTAACGGGGCTAAGAACAGCAGTGAGAGTGGAACTGAAACCAGAGGCTTGCAAGCAACTCCAGGAAGGTCTTTGATCCCCATCATGGATTATTTCGCAGACGCAGGCATTAGAATGCGGCGTGCAGTAACACCACCCTGCTCTACTGATCTCTTGGTACCGTCATTATATAAAACAACTTTCACAAAGTGATCAAGACTTTAGATCTTTCCAGGTACAATCGCTAATCTAATGGGGGACTGTATGTCTTAGGCCATATCGCTTCTGACGGCTGAGATGGAAAAATGCAAGGAGGACAGGTTCCTCCTAATGGATGAAGTGTGGGCTGGTGTACGGCAGGACAGTTCAATGCGGCTGTGGAGCGTATGTTAGTGTGTAAGGGTGGAGGGGGACCCCGAGGCTGTCTGAGCGAGGTGGGGACGGGGGAGGGTGTGTACACTTCAGGAAGTCTAGTTTGTAAGCAGGGAGAGCGCAGGCGTTCTCCTGAGTGGAAGGAACTGGAGCTGAGAGACTGGTTTAGACCTGGACCATGTTTCAGGACAGGAGCCCGGATAAAGTTTGAGGCCAGGAACTAGAACAATGGCTGAACGGGGAGGGGAGAGGCCCCGGAGGCTGCAAGCCTAAGGGAGTACAATGGGTCCAGTAACACAAGCAGGGGGTCAGGAAAACAGAAGGTTTTTCTTGGATTTCACATAAAATAGAGTCCTTGGCTTGGCCACGTCCTTATCTTCTTCCAGAAATTGTGGAACCTGGCCAATCTGGCCACCTCTCTGATAAGTTTCGTTTTGGACAGGCTGAGTTAGTGGCTCTAGACAGACTACTAATGGGACTTAGAAATGTCACTCTGGGACTCAGCTAATAAGCTAGGGCTGGAGAATGGCGACTCATTGAGAATTTCCGGCTGTAAGAGTGACTGCTGAGGAGATGAGAGGGAGAAATACAAGAGAAAGATGAGATTAGGAACGGCGGGGTGAAAGCAAAGGGCTGACACAAGTCCTGCCTTCTAAGGGTTACACACTGAGCAAAAAGTAAAACCACAGAAACGGGCATTTAAGTGTTTGGGGGCCAAGCGGGAAGGGTCCAGAGAGGACGAGAAGGGTTCACACTGAGCTTGAAGGACAGGCCTAATTTCTAGACTGTAAACGAGAATAAGAACCACAGCAAACATGCACATGATTGTGCTGGCCGGGGTGTGGAGAAGACTCGCACATGGGTTTTTAAAAATTCCATCATACTAACTCCTGTCAGAATTTTAATAAAAGAATGAATTTAACAAATATGTTGACTTCAGGGCTGGAAGGTCCAACAGTAATGTATGGCTCTTCTTTTAAGGGTCCATGGGAAATCATTTCAGTTTTTTAAAAAATTTAACAAGCAGCCACCAAGAACCTATTATTAATCATGTGTGAAGCTCTGTGCGAGACAGGCAGGGAGGGATGGACAGGGCCACTCTTGGATAACACAAAACCTCAGCAGACAGCAGAACCATCACTCAGTCGCAGGAAATTATAGATGAGACCCAAGGAAATGGTTTTACCGTAATGGGCCCTAACTGGTGGCCACACCAGAAATGAAGAGAAGCCAAGCTGGGGTGCAGGCAGTGGGCAGCTTAAGGCAGGAAGTGGGGAGAGGGTCACAGAACCGGGCACCAGAGTAGTTCTACCCTTAGGTCCAGGCAGATGGGTTAGACAGATGGAAGAGAGGAGATATGTGTGGAAAAACCAATGTCCTTGGGCCCTTTCCAAGAGCAGATGGAAAGGTGCCAACCAAAGGAGGGAAGGGATTCGAGTTTTGGCTCTGGCAGCAGAGTGTGGGACTGAATCCCAGAAAGCAGCCCTGAGAAAGCAGCGCTATGCCCTATGGGTGAGCCATGGTTAGGTGAATTCTCTCCTGAACACTTCGCTTCCTATCTTCTTAACAGCTGTATGTGACCACTCTTTGTGAAGCTAACCATAACTGCAATCAACCGTTTATGGAGTGTCTATGATGTACTCAACATGACATACAGCAACTTATTTGCATTATCTCATTTAATTCTCACATCAATCTTATGAGGAAGACACTTTTATTGAAGCGAGCCCAAAATTATGTAGGCTGAAAGTGGTAGAGCTGCAACTTGAATCCAGAACTTTCTATAAAGACTTTTTTTTTGTTAAAGGTCTGTTTGGGCGGCTTAACTCCTCTGCCACAGTGGGAAGGATACTAGACTAGCTCTAGTCCTTGCTGTATTATTCCAGATGGGACGGCTTCAGAGAAATCCCTTAGGAAGCCTGTAAGACATGACAGGTGCAGGAGGCCCTGAAGTAGTAGTATCCTCTCCTAGGCAAGTGGCCTTGGGAAGAATCTAATGCCTCTTGCCCTTAGATTGCCTTCTTCCTTTCTCTGGCATTTTCCTCGCCTGCCTTTTCTCTCATAGAAAGCTCAAAGGGGTGACCAGCATGCTAAAAATATTATCAATAGACCTCCTCCAACCTGGGGACACCTCTATTAACCTGGGGTCCTGTGTCTCATCATCCTCAGCCAGCCCTCATCAAAGTGCCCACTCTGTCAGCATCAGGCAGAGGATAAACTCTTACTGGTTTCCTTGTACAAATGCTTGTTCAGTACGGTAAATCAAAAACGTTTTTAGGGGCTGGCCCGATGGCTCAGGCAGTTAGAGCTCCATGCTCCTAACTCTGAAGGCTGCCGGTTCGATTCCCACATGGGCCAGTGGGCTCTCAACCACAAGGTTGCCAGTTCAATTCTTTGAGTCCCGCAAGGGATGGTGGTCTCCGCCCCCTGCAACTAAGATTGAACAAGGCACCTTGAGCTGAGCTGCCGCTGAGCTCCCGGATGGCTCAGTTGGTTGGAGCACATCCTCTCAACCACAAGGTTGCTGGTTCGACTCCCTCAAGGGATGGTGGGCTGCGCCCCCTGCAACTAGCAATGGCAACTGGACCTGGAGCTGAGCTGCGCCCTCCACAACTAAGACTGAAAGGACAACAACTTGACTTGGGAAAAAGTCCTGGAAGTACACACTGTTCCCTAATAAAGTCCTGTTAAAAAAAAAAAAAAAAAAAAAAAAACGTTTTTAGTTAGCAGAGATACATTCCTTTTGAGTTATCTTCTGAGGAAACAAGCAACTCAAATGAGTTTGATACCTATTTCAGCCTTTTTACCCTAGGGAAATGGAATAATAAGAGATGTGATTACTCCTCAAAAAAAAAAAAGTGATTTTTCCATTGGAAGTGTGACAGTTTGTATTCTAAGCATGAAAAGAGAAAAGGTTACAGACTTCTTGCCTGTCCATTTACACCAAAGCTTGCCCACAATTCCTAACCTGAGACAACTCCCACACACCCTTTTCATTCAATCTGGTGGGCATGTGGACTGACTTTCAGGCTTCAGGAGAAGATGAACCATGACCAGGGGCTCGTGTCAACTGTTTCCACTGGCCACAGGAGCACAGTAGAAGGTAAAGGGCCCAACCTTCTATTTTCTCACTGACTCTAAAATGTCGGAACCTGAAACAACTTCTGCAAAAGCCAAGATTCAGCACATCCAGTCCAGTGCCAGGCACAAGCGGTCATCAAGTACAGAAGCTCCTCCACTTTCCAAACTTCTACACAAATAAAGGTCACGCTAGAACTAGATGATACCTGCCAACAGGCATGTGGTAGCTTCTTGCATGAGCTCACTTTGGATCCATGAATGAATGGGCTGGCCCAGCCTTCAGGAAGGTAACATGCTCCTGGGCTTGTTGAACTGAGGAGTGCCACCCCAGACCCAGGAGTGCCATCAAGAGGCCACCTTTTTGCTTTAGTCATTATACAGACACATACATACACACACACACACACACACACACACACACACACACACACTCATTAAAAAAAAAATCCTCCAGTATAGCAATGGCCTTTTCCATAAAATGAAAACACAATCTCTATTTGAAATTATATCATGAAAATGCAAGACACCCAAGACTTACCCTGCTATTCCCAAGAAACCCCGCAATGGTAACACTCCCCAAATGACGCCTAGGACCACAGCAATGATCTGTCGGAACCAGTAGATCACATCTAAAAATTCATCCTGTAGAGAAAAGAGACTGCATGCATTATCTGGAGTGGGGGCCAGAGAACAGCCTCCTGTAATAGGAAATGAACAGGACAGCTTCCTGCTAAACACATCTTCCAGGGAATTTTCCCCAAAGCAACAGTGAGTGGCTCTCACATCTCCAACTCTTCTTATACTAAAATGTGCTTATCTTGAGTGACGACTTGTAGGAGCTGTGCTCTAAAGAAAAATTTGAGAAGAGTCATTTTCCTTTTTTGAGAAGCTGCAAAAATGAAATGGCTTATGGTGAAATGGCTGTGATAGTAACTGCTACAGGCCACTGAGAACTCTTGTCTGACCTGGGGAGACCTAGACAGACTAACGTCAGGCGGAAGGGCTGACAGTCAACCTACTCAGCACCGTCTTCCTGCAACCTGAATTTTGAGCAAGTCATAAACGAGAGAAAGAATTAGAAACAAAAGTGCTGGAGGCAGGTGCCAGCTTATCTATTTTACATACAAGAACACGGAAGACTCAGGTTTCCGACCTGCCCCAGATTGCAGAAATCAGTCCTTAGGAGGAAAGACAGAAATGACACAGCAGATTAGAAAAGTTTTATAAGAGCTGGGCAGGGCTGGGGCACTTTCAGGAAGTACGTACCAGCCCCCATTACTGGAACTCCAGTAAAGAAAAGTCCCTTGACTAGTCCAAAAAAACAAAAGACTACAACTATAACATTCTTTTCAAACCAACTGGAATCAAGCTGTTGGTGACGGTCCTTTCCATGTCACAAAGCGGAGTTGGGGAGTATCCACACTCAGATCTTCTGAATGGGAGTCACCAGTAAGGTAATCTTGAAGCCTCGACCATTCTTCACACGTATTTGGTGGTGTGTGTTTGTCTGTCTCTCACTCACACTCATACACACTCACACACACACACACGGTAATCTCAGTCTACCCTCTCAAGGCTCACACTCAACGTATGCGGTCTTTCTCCTTCTGCCAGCTCATCTTTGGTGAGCGTCACTACGTGCTGAACTCTGTAATGCGCCACACTACCCCACTTCAGAGCTGTTCTGAAAACAGAGAATGCACGGAGAACACCTGACACAAAGTATTCAGTAGGTATCTGTTACCATAACTGTTCGTGCTAACGAACTGCGTTAGTTAACGACCGTGTTAGTGGTTAATTCGGAGAAAGTCCCTTACTCACGATCCTACTGGGAGTAGGATCGAATTCAGCTCACTCTAGCTGTTCAGGCACACGCCCTGCTCGCTGGTGACACCGCCTCTGCCCCCTCCACGCTGCTTCCCACGTGACCCAAGTGGCTGACCCTTAGGCCACCCCGCGGTGAGCCCCCAGCCCGTCTGTCAGGCCCGAGCCCCACCGAATTCGCCCTGACCCTTGGGCCACCCACCCCACCATCCCAAACGCTCGGCTGAACCCGCACAAGGACAGGTTCGGGCCTGTCCATTAGTCCGCGAATCCCAGCCGGTTCCTCGAATCTAAGCCCTCGCCAAATGCCACCGCACCTTGTCCTCCCAGGCCGCGTCGCTTCGCAGCACCTTGCTCCAGACAGAGACTTTCAGGGCCCCATTGGCCAGCTGCGGCTGCGGCGGCTCCTCCTTCCGCCGCCCGCCGCTCATCCTCCCGTCGCGCCGCCCGGGTCGGGCCTGGGGCGCGCGGGCCGAGGCTAAAGGGGTCGGGCCTGGGGTCGCGGGTCACGGCTCTGGGGACGGCGGTGACAGGCTCAGCAGTCTGGATCTGTGGCGTGCTGCAACTGCCCGCATTCAGCCGAGCAGTCAGGCTCAGCTCGCTCGACCGAGACCAGGCACCGCGGAGGGAGGAGCGACGCAGTGCCGTGCGTCCTCCCGCCGACGTGCCCACGCAGCCAATCGGCGGCCGCATAGCCGCCCGAGTGGAAAAGCAGTCGTCGCCTTGGCGCAAGCGCTCTACGCGTGGCGGACATGACGGCAAGCTTCTGCCAGGCGCGCGGTAGGGTGAGAGGGAAGGGACAATCTTGGGAGGGACGGGAACACGAGCATGAGGGGGCGCTATGGAGACTGAAGAACGGCGTCTGAAGCCGAAGCGGCCGGGCCGAACGCGACCCTGCCTTTCTCGAGGCGTCTTTTCGATCCAAAGCCTTGCTCCCCGAGGAGCCCCAGGCTGACTCTCAGGATTTAGGCTGTGCTCCTTTACTCCCCTATCTCTGCAAGTTCCGTGGGACGTTAACTCTTTTTTGTAATAACTGTGTTCCATCTTGCCTAGCACCCTCTTTTGGCAAATGAGCCCTAAGACCCAAAGAGGGGAAATGATTTCTAAGGCTAGATAGGAAGTTGGAACGAGCTGAGGACTCCTCACGGGGGAAAACTGGAGAAAGGATTTTATTAGGTATCAGAATATCTGAGTATGCGTCTGTTGTATCCTCACTATGTGCCAGGTCAGTGGTTCCCAGGTTGTTTCTGGGCCAGCAGCAGCCACATCACCTAGGAACTTGATTAGAGATGCAAATTCTTGGATCCCATCAGATATTCAGGGGGCGGGGACTATAATTAGCGTTTTAATATGCCTTCCAGTTGGTGTCATTGGCACTGTGCAATGTAATAAGTTGAGACCCAGGTACCTCACTTCTGTGCAATGGGTTTATAGAGGCAAAGTAGTTTGCCCAGAATCACTCAACTAGCACCTGGGTTTATCTGACATTTGTACTTTTAACCTTAAACTTTAAGCCTTAAAGAATAGCAGGGAGGTCCTACGGCCTTTGCATACCTGTCAACATTCACCTATAGTTCTCCACCTTAGGTGAGCAACAGAATCTCCTAGAAAGCTTTCTCAGAATATCATAGTGGTGTTTTCCACCACACTCCAACCCCACGATCCTGTTTCGGTAGGTTGAACGGGGATGGACTCCTGAGATGATACACCCTGCCACAGACAGTATTCTGCCTGGATCTGGTGGGAGGGCCACATGGTGCACTTTTAGTCTTTACTTTCACATGGATCTTTTTCTTTTTGGCCCTGCCTCTTTTCTGAACCAGTTTCCCTCCTATTTGCAAACTATGGTGATGCCTAACCAGCACACTCCAATTTGGAAGTGTACCATCAATATGAAACTTCTTTTACAAGTTCCCTGGTGGCATGAAGCACTGGAGACAAACTGATCACTCAATCAGAGAATGCCAATGGTCAAAGACAGAAAAGATAAGTCAGCTGGGTTTGGTGGTAAAGGTTTGTAATGGGGAACCTGATCCAGGAGGTTAGGGAAGCCAGCTCTGAAGGAGTTAAGGGGAGTATGAATTAAGGAGTAAAGGAGAGGAAGGGAAGAGAGCTTTTCAGGAGATGAAACCAGCTAAAAATAAGGAATAAAGCCACAAGTTGGGGAAGGAAGGGGAGGGTCATGGTGAGGAATTTGTTTTTATCCAAAGGGTGGAGGAGGAAGCCACAGAAAAGATTTCAGCAGGGGATTTCATTTTGCAGGTTTGCGTCTTAAGCAAGATCACTCTGGCTGCTATTTGGAGGACTCGATCAGAGTGGGAGACTAAAGGCTGTTGAAGTTTTTCAGGTGAGATTTGGTGGAAATGATGGAGAAAATTAGAATAAAATGGAGTTCTTTTTTTAAAACTTTATAAAAAAGTTTTTAAGTTGCTGTGAAATATACATAACAAAATTTTCCATTTTTAAGTGTATAGTTCAGTGGCACAGTGAAGTACATTCACTTTGTTTTATAGCCTTTCCCACCATCCATTTTCAGAACCTTTTATCTTGCAAAAGTGAAACTCTGTACCCATTAAACTATTAACTCCCCATCTGCAGCCCCTGGAAACTACCACTCTACTTTCTGTCTCTGAATTTGACTAAGTACCTCACATAGTATGTGTCGTTTTCTGATTGGCTTATTTCATTTAGCGTACTCTCCTCAGTGTTCATCCATCCATGTTGTAGCATGTGTCAGAATTTCCTTCCTTCTTAAGGTCGAATAATAACTTTGTTAAATGTTTGTTAAATGTCCATTGTATGTAGATACCACATTTTGTTTATCCATTCATCTACTGAGGGACACTTGGGCTGCTTCCACCTTTTTGCTATTGTGAATGATGCATCTATGCACATTAGTGTACAAATGTCTGTTCATGTCTCTGCTTTCAGTTCTTTTGGTATATACCCAGAGTGGGATTGTAGGATCATATGGTAATTCTATTTTTAATGTTATGAGGAACCACCATACTGCTTTCTATAGCTGCAGCATCACTGAAATTCCCACTAACAGTGCACAAGAGTTCCAATTTCTCCACATTTTTGCCAACACTTGTTTTCTGGTTTTTTTGTTGTTTTTTTTGCTTTGGTTTTTTTGTTTTTGTTTTTTTGTTTTTGTAAGAAGTGCTATAAGTGTGTATCTTATTGTGGCTTTGATTGCATTTCCCCACTGGTTAGTGATGTTGAGCATCTTTTCATATGCTTGTTGCCCATTTGTATATCTTTGGAGAAATGTCTGTTCCAGACTTTTGCCCATTTTTGAGTCCAGTCATTTGGTTTTTCGTTGTTGAGTTTTAGGAGTTCTGTATATATTCTGGATATTAATCCCTTATCATATGTGTAATTTGCAAATATTTTCTCCCATTCTGTGGGTTGCCTTTTTACTCTGTTGATAATGTCTTTTGATACACAAAGGTTTTTAATTTTGATGAAGTCCAATTTTTGTAATTTTTTTTGTTGCCTATACCTTTGGTGTCATATCCAAGAAATCATTGCCAAATTCAGTGTCAAGCTTTTTCTGTTTTCTTCTCAGAGTTTTATAATTTTAGCTATTAAGTCTTTGATCCATTTTGAGTTAATTTTTAAAAATTTATTTTTTTCAATTAAGTTGATTATACAATGTTATATTTGTTTCAGGTGTACAACATAGTAATTAGACATTTATATACCTTATGAAGTGATCACCCCAATAAGTCTAGTACCCATCTGTTACCATATATAGTTATTACAATATTATTGACTATATTCTCTATGCTGTACTTTACATCTCTGTGACTATTTTTACAACTGGCAATTTGTACTTCTTAACTCCTTTCAGAGTTACTTTTTTATATGGTGTTAGGTAAGGGTCCAACTTTATTTTTTTATATGTGGATCTCTAGTTTTCCCACCACCACTTGTTAAAGACTTTCCTTTCCCCACTGGTCTTGGCACCCTTGTTGAAAATCATCTGTTACTGAACAGAGTTGGTGGGTCCGTTGCCCATGGCACACAGAAAAGCCAGAGTGTGAGGCAACAGGTGTTTTGCAGAGAGAAGGGTTTATTTATCAGGCAGCCAGACAAGGAGACTGGAGACAAGGCTCACATCAGTCACCCTGATCCAGGGTTTGGGGCAGGTTTGTAAAGGGTTAGGGGAAAAGTTTTAATTGGAGGATCTGGGAACTTGGCCATTTATGGTAAGGGGCTTCAGCACTGGATCTTGCTGGAAAATGGGCCCTTCATTACTGAAAGGATTCAGATGATGAAGTTCCCGTCATGTCCCGATCTTTCAGTTCCATGGAGAGGGCCGAGACTTTGGTTCCGGTGCAGCTGGTGGACAGGGGTGGCACATGTGCAGTGCTCTCTCTGTAAAATAGCTCAAAGACTGTATTAATCACAGATCTGCTTTAAGGGAGCAGAACAAGTTTTAAGCTGGTCATTATGATTTGTGTGCTGTTTCAATTTGACCATATGAAGTCAGATAATTAAGTTCACAAACTTGCTGCAGTGATGTTGCTAACCTTTTTTGATATCAGAGGGATTATTCATTATGAATTTGTACCAACTGGACAAACAGTTAACCAAGTTTACTATTTGGAAGTGCTGAAACGGCTGCATGAAAAAGTTAGATGACCTGAACTTTTCGCCAACAATTCATGGCTCTTGCATCATGACAATGCACCAGCTCACACGGCGCTGTCTGTGAGGGAGTTTTGAGCCAGTAAACAAATAATTGTATTGGAACACCCTCCCTACTCACCTGATCGGGCCCCCAATGACTTCTATCTTTACGAAGATAAAGGAAATATTGAAAGGAAGACATTTTGATGACATTCAGGACATCAAGGGTAATACGATGACAGCTCTGGTGACCATTCCAGAGAAAAGGTTCCAAAATTGCTTTGAAGGGTCGACTAGGTGCTGATTTTGGGGCATAGCTTCTAGCTTCCCAAGGGGAGTACTTCAAAGGTGACCATAGTGATATTCAGCAATGAGGTATGTAGCACTTGTCTAGGATGAGTTCGCGAACTTAATTGTCACACTTTGTATGTGGAAGGGTTATTTCAGGGCTCGCTATTCGAGTCCATTGGCCTATTTGTCTGTCTTTATGCCAGTACCACATGGTTTTGATTACTGTAGCTTTGTAGTATATTTTGAAATCAAGAAGTGTACCTCGGGGCGGCCTGATGGTTCAGGCAGTTAGAGCTCCATGCTCCTAACTCCGAAGGCTGCCGGTTCGATTCCCACATGGGCCAGTGGGCTCTCAACCACAAGGTTGTCAGTTCAATTCCTCGAGTCCCGCAAGGGATGGTGGGCTCCACTCCCTGCAACTAAGATTGAACACGGCACCTTGAGCTGAGCTGCCGCTGAGCTCCTGGATGGCTCAGTTGGTTGGAGTGCATCCTCTCAATCACAAGGTTACCAGTTCAACTCCCACAAGGGATGGTGGGCTGTGCCCCCTGCAACTAGCAATGGTAACTGGACCTGGAGCTGAGCTGCGCCCTCCACAACTAAGACTGAAAGAACAACAACTTGAAGCTGAACGGCACCGCAACTAAGATTGAAAGGACAACAACTTGACTTGGAAAATAAAAGTCCTGGAAGTACACACTGTTCCCCAACAAAGTCCTGTTCCCCTTCCCCAATAAAATCTTAAAAAAAAAAAAAAAAAAGAAGTGTACCTCATCCAACTTTGTTCTTTTTCAATATTTTTTTGATTGGGGGTCCCTTACGATTCCATACAATTTTTAGGATGGGTTTTTCGATTTCTGCAAAAAAAAAAAAAAAGTCATTAGGATTTTGCTAGAGATTACAGTGAACCAACAGATGACTTTGGATAATATTGACATCTTAACAATATCAAGTCTTCCAATCTGTGAACACAAGATGTTTTTCCATTTAGTTGTATCTTCTTTAATTTCATTCAGTGATGTTTTGTGTTTTTCAGTATATCTTTCACCTCCTTCATTAATTCTTAAGTATTTTATTCTTTTTGATGCTATTGTAAATGGAATTATTTTCTTAATTTCCTTTTTGGACTGTTCATTGTTATTGTATAGAAACACAACTGATTTGGGCACTGATTTTGTATCCTGCAACTTTGCTGAATCCATTTTATTAGTTCATAGTTTTTTGTGGAATCTTTAAGGTTTTCTACATCTATAATCATGTCATCTGTGGAGATAACTTTATTTCCCCCACAAAAAAGTTAATTCTTTATATGTCATATTGTATTATATTGTGACACTTTGACCTTAACTCAGATTCATTAAGTTTGTGTTTACATGGGAGGAGAGGAGGGTATCACAGAAAGTCATATTTGGAAGGGTCCTCAAGTCCTGCATTCCAAACCAAGGTCACTCAGCAAATTAGAAACCTGATCTGTGTTCCCCTCTTAGCTCTCTCTCTAGGAGCAGAAAAAGCCAAGCTGGGGAGAGATGGTGGAGAGTCCTTGCCTAGGACGTATCTATGGGACTGAGCCTTGGTCCCTTTCTGCTTTCACCCAAGGCTTTGCTTAGGAAGTGAGGAATCTGGCTGAATCTCAGTGTGTCCATCTGGTTAAAATAAACATCCTGGGTGGTCTAATATGGAAAAGAACTTGAAGTCAGATTTGGAAGTGGGAAAGACAGATTTGGAATTAGGATAAGTCTGCCTTTGTGAGGTTGGGGCTTTTTAGCACCACTTAAACACATGATCTCAGCCTTGGGGTGAGTACAGACATACCTCTGAGATCTTGTGGGTTCGATTGCAGACCACCACAATAAAGTGAATCATAATCTTTTTGCTGGTGGAGGGTCTTGCCTTCAACTTATAAAAAACGCAACACCTGTGAAGCGCAATAAAGCAAAGCACAATAAAACGAAGTGTGTCTGTATGTGTTCCCAGCTGAATGCCTCTATACTACTGCCAGACGCTTTGTACCGTGTTTCCCCGAAAATAAGACCTAGCCAGACAATCAGCTCTACTGGGTCTTTTGGAGCAAAAATTAATATAAGACCCAGTCTTATTTTACTATAAGACCCTGTCTTATCTAACATAATACTGGGTCTTATATTAATTTTTGCTCCAAAAGACCCAGTAGAGCTGATTGTCTGGCTAGGTCTTATTTTTGGGGAAACAGGGTAGTAGGGTTTGCAGAATAAGGTGTGCTCTGAGAGGTAAGATTGCAGCCCCAGATAGACATAGATGGAATCACAGAAGTCAGGAGTCCTGGTGGGAAAACCATGAGCCATGGAAAGAGCACCTGTTGTGAAGTAGCGGTCTGAGTTTGTATCCTGGTCCGCTTTTTTTTTTTTTTTTTTGGCTAAAATAAATGTTTTACTAGCACTGTTGAGCCCTTACTAGGTGCCAACTTTGCTAAATGTTTTACATACATTTGTTTTTCTCCAAAAGTTGGCTGGGCTCTTAACCACTATACTGAACTCCTCTCTTTGACCTTTATTGTACATTTTTCTATAGTGAATGTGGATTGCTTATGTAATTAAAATGACAATCTCAGGAAGCTGCACTTGACCTTTAGGCCACCAGAGACTCCTGGGGGCTAAGAAAGTCAAATAATTTGGGGGGACTACTTGGTGGTACCCTTCTTCCTTTCATCTTGCAACTTTGAAAGATGAGGTGTTGTCTTCCCACCCCAGCAGTTTCCTGGGGATAAATGATTGGGAGTCAATCAGTATCCTGATTGTGAGTGATTGGATTCCTGGAGCAACAGCATGAAAACCTGTGCCGTCAGTGAGGAGTGCGGATTCCTGGACAATCTAGCAGTGAGGTCTGGCAGTTTGCATTTTCGTAAGCTCTCCGGAAGACCTTGCATATTAAGGCTGGACAACCACTTCTCTGGGTAATTAGTCCCAGTTCTGCCACTTACCGGCCGTGTGGTACGGGGCCAGTTATTTTAACTATTGTTTTACTCTCAGCCCTGTGCTGAGAGGCCAGATAATAACAGTAAAATGCATTATCCTGTTTCATCCTCCTAAGGTGAATATTCCCATTTTATTTTTTTATTTTTATTTTTATTATTTTTTAAAGATTTTATTGGGGAAGGGGAACAGGACTTTATTGGGGAACAGTGTGTACTTCCAGGACTTTTTTCCAAGTCAAATTATTGTCCTTTCAATCTTAGTTGTGGAGGGCGCAGCTCAGCTCCAGGTCCAGTTGCCGGCAACCTTGTGGTTGAGAGGACGCGCTCCAACCAACTGAGCCATCCGGGAGCTCAGTGGCAGCTCAGCGGCAGCTCAGCTCAAGATGCCGTGTTCAATCTTAGTTGCAGGGGGCGGAGCCCACCATCCCTTGGATGGGGAGTCGAACCGGCATCCTTGTGGTTGAGAGGACGCGCTCCAACCAACTGAGCCATCTGGGAGCTCAGCGGCAGCTCAGCTCAAGATGCCGTGTTCAATCTTAGTTGCAGGGGGCGGAGCCCACCATCCCTTTCGGGACTTGAGGAGTTGAACCGGCAACCTTGTGGTTGAGAGCCCACTGGCCCATGTGGGAATCGAACCGGCAGCCTTTGGATTTAGGAGCACGGAGCTCCAACCGCCTGAGCCACCGGGCCAGCCCCTATATTCCCATTTTATTGATGAGGAAGCTGAAGTTTGGAGTGGTGAACTGACTTGCCTATGGTCACAACACCTAATGAAGTGACAGCCAGAATTTGAACCCCGGCGTAGATCATAGAAAAGTGCTTTGGAAACCAGTAACACTGAGATCAGCGATGGTTATTTCCATACTCCCACTGAGGTCCAGACCTTACTCTCTATGGCTCCGGTGGCTAACAGTGAGGTTACAGCCACACTGTAGCTGTTGAAAGTAAACTGACATCTTAAGACACTTAACCATAGAGCTGGGAGGACTATGGGTGGGGTTAACTCTCTCATCTTGACTTCCTGTTGAACTCTCTGGTAACCTCCAGGAGAGGGCTGGGGGAGCCATGGGTGGGTGGCCAGTCGGCAAGACCGGCTGGCAAGTGTGCACACACTCCTTGGTTGTTTCTTTTTTCTGAATAAACCATTTTCTTTTGATGGATTATCTGGAGGATTATTTGGACAGATGACAAAGCAGGCCTGGCCCCGGCCTTCTGGGAGCTTTCACATCATCAGCTTCCAAACTAGAGTGTACTTTTCAAATCCAGAGTCCTGATTCCCACCCTAGATTCTTATTCCTGGGGCTGGGTTGGGGGAAAAGTTTCCCAATGGAATCCATGGAGAAATGACCCCCCTTTCAAAAACAGTGGGAAGGAAAAGGCCTTCCTTCACTATCAGTCCAAAGGCACAGCCCACCCAACACCCTTCCATCACTACTTTTTCCCCCCTTTTTTACTGTTGGACACAGGGTCGAAGTTTACACTGATACCCAATGTCTTAAAGCACCTTCACGGCCCCCTTGTTAAGAGTAGGGACATTAGAGAGGGGGTCTGGTAATGGCCAACCCAACACCAGGTACTCAAGACTAGGGAGCATAAACACATTTCAAAATTATTTCCTGAATGAGATGGTTACTGGAAAGGCAGATGTCCTTAGATGACATTCCTAGCTTCAAAAAGGGGCCTTACCCACTTTATCCGTCAGCTCTTACTATCTAGAGTGCTTACTCACCCCAGGGCTCATGAGTTTGAAGCTTGATCCAGAAGGCTTTTGGTTTCAGTTCTTTGAATTTGTACGAAGCCATCACTCCTGAAGCAGTGGAACCACTCAAATCACTTTCCCCTTTGGGGGAGTTTTCTAGATGCAAAATGAGTATTAAACTGATCTTGAAGAGCTCTTCCAGCATGTTCCTATTCTGCCAAGCGCCAGGGACAAGAAAGTGTCCAGTTTGAGGGATACTGAGAGAGGGAAGAAAGAAAACCAGGACCTCGGATGAGTGGCTAAATTGGGGCTCTTTTATCTGAGGAACTTGAGCAGGGAGGCAATCTCCAAATGCCTAAAGGAGAGTGACTGGTGGAGACTGGATAGCCTCCATTCACGTGTACTGGGGAGAAAGCAGGAAGAAGCCAATTTGTTTCGGTAGAAGAAACTTGTAGTGCTTAGCCCAAACCATGTTAAGTAGCTGGATGCCAGTAGGCTGTGAACTGCCTATCATTAGGTTCAAATACGGTCCAGGTAGACCTCAGGATGACCTTCAAGCAAGAGAGACTTCATATCTTAGCTCCACTTAATACTGGCTGTGTAAGTTCAGGCAAGTTAACAAATCTCGTTTCTTTACCTACGGGAAGAGCATCTCACTTCTTGTGTATAAAAATTAAGATAATGCACATTGCACAGGCCCATGCACATAGCAAGACTTTACTACTATTGCAAACCTTGATTTTGTACCATTTGGGCTGCAATTACAATGTATAGTCAGTTTCATGACAGAAATGCAACCCACAGCTAACTTAAAGGGGTAATTTACCAGCTAGTTTACATATTAAGTCTAGAGGTGGTACTGCTTTCAGACATGACTAGGGCATCCATCCCGTCTCTGCTTCCGTGCTGGCTTCATACTGCAGCCATGTTCTTTCTTCCTTGGGAAGGGGTGGGGGGAGTTGCCAGCACCCCGAGTTCCCTACCGCTTAGCAACCCCAAAGCTTGACTGTTGACCCCATGGAAGACTGGTCCAGCTTGGGATGCAGCATATGCCTCCCGCATACTGTGCTGAATGAATGGGATATGCAACAGGGTTGAGGCCAAGGAAATAAGGATCCGAGTGTACACCTACAGGTGTCTGCCAGAGGGAGGGTGAAAGAGGCAAGGACTCGGCCATAGCCTCATCTCTAGGCTGGGCCCAGGGTCACACATCAATCTGTTCCTGTTTTAAAAACAAAACACAACTCAGCAACCCAAACAACTTTATTTGACAAAAGACAAAAACAAAAGTTATTTACAGTAGTTTTGTGTTCAAATTATTCAACGGGATAACTGTGCTTCTCCTCCAGGTTTATTTCACAACCAAACCAAGCAGAGGCTGCCGGACACCCAGCCTCCCTGTCTTGCACAAGGGGGGAATGCCAACCAGAATTCAGCAGCACGGCGCCCACACCCCTCACCACCTCCACTGCTCAGTGCACTGCGGCAAGAAAATGTCCCACCCCGGCCCAATACACTTCCAGGGTCCCCTGCTACAAGTGTCTTGCAGCAGTCACGTCAGACCTAGGCTCACAGACATGGGTGGGGTGGAAAAGGCTGGGCAAACAGCAACTTCAATTAATCTTGAAGCTGCCATGTTCATTCTTCCCTAGCTGGGCCTCAGGAGGGTGAGGGTCCCTGATCCCCTGCCCCCACTCCAGGGCATGCAAGGCGGGGTGGGGGAGGCAAAAGAGGGTCTGGGAAACTTGCCCAGTCACAAAGCAGAGCTCTCTCTCCTTAAATAACTAATCCCTGCTCCAACAGCAATGGGTAGGCCAGACCACTCAGCAGTGAGGGCGCCTCCCTGAAGGCTTCAGGCATCATCCAGAAGGGACAGAACACACTCTGCTGCCTTTTCTCCTGGCCAAGCCCATCCAGGTCAGTCAACACCCAGTAACTCTCCCCTGCCCTTGAGGCGGACCTGGCAAGTTCAGGAAACTACAGGCTGGGGTTCCTGACCTGTCTTTTGACCCAGTAACAATGTTACACTGAACAAAAATATTTTAACTAATAAAAACCTAGGATTAGTGTTTCTTAGGATATATAAAGATGGGGTATGTTGCTGTTGAACGCTGTCAGCAAGGAAACAGCAAAATAAAAAATGGGGCAGGGGGAGGAGAATAAGACCAACTGTGACCTGTTTCACTGTGAAGTTCAGGGCAGAGGCCTCCGCAATTCCAATTTAAAGAAAGGTGCATCACAAAGACATGGTGAACAGGCTTCCTCATTTCCAGCCCCAGGCTCCCGGGAAGGCAGTTCCTCAGGCAGCTGGGGGCACTATTCCCCTGCTTACTCCAGGAACAGTTTCCTGCCACTAGTGTGGGAAAATCTTCCAGCAGATGGCTCACTTCTCTCCAAGTAGGAGCTACTCCGAGCTTCTGCCATTCTGGCCCCACTAATCCAAGTTTCTAAAGGAATCCAAAAGTCGGGATGCAAGGTAAAGCTTTCAAGGATAAAGAAGGGGAAAACATTAAAGAGGGAAAAAAAACCCCACTGCCTCAGTCTAGCTTACTTCCCCCACCCCCCCAAAAAATACAGTAAAAACAAAAATAGAAAAACACACCTCTCTGGTTTTATCATCCTTCTCTGCTCTGCGCCTAGAAGGTTTGGTCAGATTCTCTGTTGGACCCTCTCTCTGGCTGTGGCTTTATTTCCTCCTGTGCCCGATGCAGAAAAGCCAAAGCCCATAAAAGTGTTTCCTCCTTTTTTTGGTAAACCAAACCAACAATCCACCAACCATTTGGAATTTTGCACAGATTTAGCTGGTCCCCCAAATAAAAATACTCCTTCCTTGTAAAACGATCACCAGCTGCAGTGGCGGATCATTCCCGATTCATCAGCCTGCATCACACAACGCACTCCTGTTCCCCACACCTGCGCTCACCATCCCCCCCCCCATCAATGCAAACCACAGCAAAAGGGGAAAAACAAACGCAAAGTTTAGCAAAAACCTAAACATTCGATTGGAGTTGGTTCTGTTACATCTGCTGGGTTCCTCTTTTCTCTTGTATACACTTAGGAACTTGGAATGTCCACAGTTGGCTTAACAAAAAGAGGTTGGCTCAGGGGCAAGGTGGACCCAGCGTAGGTGTGAACTTGGCAGGTGTCCCATGCCCAGCACAGGAAAGCAGGCTGGCACACAGGGTCCTGCAGATTCTCCGGAGAGGTAGCAGCAGCACCATGCCTGTCTCCATTCGCTTGGTCTCATCACTGAGGCCTGGAGAAACGGCAGAGTCAGCAGAGGAGAGGTCCCCATCACAGCACAGTGACCCCAGGGGTCTTCCTGCTGAAGACCTCTGGACAGAGGAGATAATCCTGATGTTTGGCAGTGATCCAAAGAAAACCCTCTGTATGAAACGGAAGCGAGACAGAAACCCAGGACACCCGGCTCGAGCCTTGAGCACCCAATGGCAGATGCCTACTTGGGGTTTTCAGAGACTAAGGGGATGGCAGTGTGCAGTAATGGGGGCGACGGGGCCTGCTGCTTCTGAAGCTCCATCTCAGCAGCCCTCTGTAGTGCCACCTCCACCAGCAGCCGGAAGCTGCTGAAATCCTCCTTGTCCTGCTCCGGGGGTGTGGGTGGGGGTGTGTTGAAAAGTCCACCTGTGGGGCTCCCGGCTTCAGCCCTGGTCAGCAGGTTGAGTGTGCTCCCAGGGGGCCCCAGGGGCTTGGGGGCTTCCAGCTCTCCCTGTGGGAAGGGGGCTGCTGGCTTTTCCGCCTGGCCTGAGTGGAGTGGCATGGAGCACACGGACAGGGACAGCACGCTGGTGGGCGCCGGGACAGACACAGCCAGCACCGAGGGGCTGCCACCACGGGGGAGGGCCACCTCTGAGGCCTTCCCCCCTCGGCGGGAAATGGTGTACTGGTTGGGGTCCTGGCCGTCCTTCCGGAGCATGTCTGGGAGCAGGCGCCGCCGGGCGTTGATAAACCAGTTACATATCTGGAATGAGGGGAGGAGACTGGTGAGTTCACTCCATCCAGATCAGCTACAGGGCACCTGTGCTCCAGGCCCCAGGCTCCAGCAGCCGACAACACACACACAATCCCAGTCCTCCGAGAGGTTCCATGTGGGGAGGAGAGAGTGAAAATCATACAGATGGATGTAACATTGCAGCTGTGCTGCAGCCAACGAAAGGAAGGCACCGTGGTGCCCTGGGAGACAACAATGGGAAGACCCAATCTCGTCTCTGTGGACTCAGGATGGTACTGAGGAAACGGCCCGTAAACTGAGATCGGAAGGATGAGCAGTAGTTTAGGTGGGAGATGGGCAGGGAAGAGGAAGGTTCGATTTGGGGGGATCAACCTCTGAAAAGGCCCTGTGGTGGGTGGAAGCCGAGTGCCTGTGAGGAACTCGGAGAAGGAAGGCCCGTTTGGCTGGAGCTCGGAGAGGTAACTCGAGGTTACTTCTATGGTGGGCATTTGATCCTTTATTTTAAGTGCAATGGGATGCTACACGACCTTTTAAGCAAAGGAGCAACCTGCTTCATGGAAAAGAGTGGAAGCAGCGAGAAAGGTTAGCATTTCGAGTTACATTAAAGGAGGTGACAAGATGACAAATGTTTGGTCTATTTGGGAAATTGGAAATGAGAGGACTGGTGCCCAGTTGGATATGGGTGTATAAACGGGGGAGCGGGGATGGTGCCAAGGGTGATTCACTCCTAAGTTTCTAGAGCAGTCTTGCTGCAGGCCACAGACACCAAGGGATAGGCAGGGACAAGAAAATTCTCGTTTCCAAGCAAAACCAGCATCAGTGGCTCCAGTGGAACGTGCATTCAACCAACATCCTTCATTCTGCTTTCCTTATGCTGCTGGGAAAGGTACCATTTAACGTTGACCCCCATCCCTGTCTAATTGATTGTTTAGGTCAATCTTTTTGGATCTATGCGTGAGGCTTGAAATTTCTTACTGGTAAGTATTCTGCTGCACCCTGACCCGTGTCTGTGTGGTTCTTCTGAACAGCCCCAGTGCCATGGCTCTCCAATCCTGCCTCTCCAGTGGTTGTCACTTCTCTACCTCAAATGCAATGACTGTTATTCCTGCTCTGGAAAACTGCTATGTCTCCTACTGCCTACAGAATCAAATCCAGACACCCGAGCCTGGGGGTGTCTATTTCCCTGTCATGGCCTCTATTTCCAACCTTTGTGTTCCTCAGCATGTGAAACCGCTCACCAGCCCTCCATCAGGCCCTGTGCTTAAAAATACATACATACACACATACATACATACGGCTTCTTTTGCACATTACCTTCCTTCTTTCTGGAAAGCGCTTTCCCCCACCTGGAGAATGCCTACTCCTCTAAGTCTTGGCTGATCTACGATATTAGAAACAAGGCCAGAGCAGAGGGACTGGATTCAAAACACCTCTCTGTTCACCTACGGCTGGTGTAGGGCCTGACAGTTTCTTTTCATACAGGAGTGAACGACACTGTAAGGGCAGACAACTGTTCAGAAAGAGTGAGTGGTTCCCGCACACCCAAGAGCAGCAGGCTCCTGACCATGGCATCCTTCGTGACCATCGGAAAGATCAACCATTCATTCCCTCTAGTCTCTCATTTACTCCTAATGGCCTGGAGATATGGCAAGATGGTCCTACAGTCGCTCACCTGGGCATTAATTAAACACAGTTATGGATTAGACGAGAAAACAGTTTCTTAGCTGCATGGCTAGTGTAAGCTTATAAATACAAAACCTGTTTTAAAACATTAACTCTTTCCCTAAACAGGCAAATACAACCCCCTATCATTTTTCCAAGTCCTTCCTCTTGGCTCCACTGGAGGGGCCACCAAAGGGGCAAAGCTGCCTAATAGCTATCTTGCCAACTCAGATGTAGCAGGAGAGAAGAAACATGAAAACTGTGGGTTGGTGTGTGGCGGCATCAAGGGTGTGGCCTACATGGGTGCCACACATCTGGGCATCTTTCTAGGAGACTTTGCTGAGAAGAGTCTACCAACAGCTACCATTTACCGAGTACTACACATCTACACAATCTTCTTCTAATAGTTACATCAGCTCTGTGAGTTTGATCAAATCCCATTTTACTGATGAACATACTTAAAGCTCAGCCTGGAGAAGTCAGGCAGGATTCCACCTCCAGCCAGGGATCTTCAAGGCTGGGCCTTTGGATATGGAGGAGCGGGAGCCCCTCTTCTGAGAATCTTTCTCTCAGGCTGTCACAGGGCCTCAGAGCCCAGCTTATTTTATTTACCAGAACAGTCAAGTAAGAACTTCTCACTTTCCTGTCCTTCTCTTCCTTTTCAAGGCTTCGTGCTGACACAAAATAGTATTTACTGAGCGATTACTATGTGCCTGGCTCAGTTCTCGGTGCTGGTGATACCTTTGTGAATTAAAGATACACACTCTGCCCCGTGGAGCTTCCAGTCCAGCTAGTTGTGGAGACTGGCAATGAACAAACACGGTGAGTAGCCACCAGTAAGTGCCCAGAAGGAAACAGACAGGAATAAAAGGGCATCACATAAAGGTAAGAGAGACTTTCTGTGAACAAGGGATCTGGGAAGGCTGAGACCTAAAGGATAAGAAAAAGCTGAGGGAAGAATGTTCTAGACAGAGGGACCAGCAAATGCCAAGGTCCTGAGGCAGGGAAGGGTTTGGTTTAAGGACCTGACAGGAGCACGCAGGGCTAATCCCACTAGGCCAGGTCAAGCACTAAAGGGCCTAAACAGTGGCTTGGCCTAAATCCCACACACTAGGTCCTCCTGGTCCTGTCTCTTCTCAGTTTATCAACAGATACTTACAGAGCCTGTACCAGCTGCTGTAGGCGGAAGAAAAGAAAGGAACCCCTCCCCCACCCCTCCATGTGCTGTAACATTGGGAACTACATGGGCTGCATCTGTGCGCAGTGTGGCTCAAAACATCCCTCTCATGTTTGCTGAATGGATCAAAGAGCAGGTCTTATATTAAGTTTTGCTCCAAAAG
Source organism: Rhinolophus ferrumequinum (assembly GCF_004115265.2). NCBI lineage: Eukaryota > Metazoa > Chordata > Mammalia > Chiroptera > Rhinolophidae > Rhinolophus > Rhinolophus ferrumequinum. Next base: position 19,135,317 of record NC_046306.1, read on the forward strand.
ACGCATTAGAGCTGATGGTCCGGCTAGGTCTTACTTTTGGGGAAACACGGTAGCACTAGGGCCCTGGCCCTGTCAGGCTGGGAAAGCTCCTGGGCAGAGCAGAGCCAGAGCCTTCCTGAGGCCCTTCTCTCCATTCTGCAGTCCAACCTGGAAGGACCCTGTCCCTGGGATTCTCATTTATCCCTTTTCACCTCTGTGGTCCCCCCAGTACAACCGAGCACACACACAACAGCACGCATCAGCAGACACTGGCTGAGCTGCATCCTGGCTAGAGTTGCAGGGGTTCCCCAAGGAGAAATAAGGCTGAACAGCTGGGTGCAATGAAGGAAGGAAACTAAGCACCCTGGATACCAGGTTACGATGCCAGCCATCTCACATGCATTATGCTTATCTGCATACAAGCCTGGAAGGGGAGTGAGCAGTCTCCCCAAAGTACCAAAGAGGGAACTGAAACTCAAACAGATGAAAGAACTTGTCCAAAGTCACACAGCCTCTGAGTACAAAGCTGGGATTCAAACTCAGGTCTCCACGCTTTAGAGCCCCTATGGTGGTTCTTCCTCTGCTTTGCCGTGTCTTACCAAAAAGAGGAACACAACAGATAATCATCAAAATCCTAAAAGCAAACACTTGTTGAACACAAAACATCATCAGGTGACGTTCTGAACGTTCCCATCTATTATAATTACTCATTTAATCTTCAACAGCCTGAGACAGGTTCTGCGATGATCTCCATTTGATCTGAACCATTGAATAGAGGCCCTGATCAGAGAGGTTCAGTAACTTGCTCACGGTCACAGTGCAAAGGCTGGGATCTGGTCCAGACAGCCTGGTTTCCAGCAACCAGCAATGCCAGGTGAAAGAACTAAAGGGTCAGCTTGAGGCCTTTTCTCCTTGCTCAGATGCTTCATCGCTCCATCCTGCAGCTGCCCCCTCAGCTACCTGTGCTATGGCAGAGCACTGCACCTCTCCACCTCACCCCTATATGCCGGGAAGAAGGTCAGATCACAGTGACCTGGGTCAAGCGAGGTAGGGATGAGTGGTTTTGTTGAGAAAGCGGTCTTTGGCGTTTACTAGCAGCTGTGTGGGCATCTATCCTCTAGCTGCAGCTCCCATTTTGGCTTCTAATTCTGAGAACAGCAGAAAAACATACCCCCTCCAATATACTCCCCCACAGACTCACCCTGGTCTGCAGAAAACTTGGCAGCCTACTGTCTGTTTTGTCTTCTCATCTGATAGAAATGCACAGCTGAGGGGGGCCGGGCAGGGGCCTGAGTGCACACCAGTGCCAGCTGTGATAACGGGCTATCGGGATTTTCTGTAGCCCCTTCCAGCTGCCCAACTCACGCCTAAGTCAGGAAAAGAGCATGGGACTTGCCCCCACTCAAGGTCTTTGGGGAGGTAGGGAGAATGCCAAGGTGAATTCTGTGATTGATACGGCAAGACACACAGGGTGCCCGAAAGACTGTCTCTACCAGAAAACAGGGCCCTGTCGGTATTTTTATCAGCGGCTGAGATGAAGGACACAGGAGGGACCACTGTGGCCAGCGGGAGTGGGAGGGGCACCTGGAAGCGGAGGGAGGCTGTGAGGACCAGCGCGGGGCGCTGGAAGAAGGCGACACAAGCGTTTTAATTTTCGTGTCTTTTCAGCTGTGAAAAACAAGCAAAAGAGGGGAGAGAAGTGAAGGCAGGAGAGCCCTTTCCCACACCTCCATTTGGGTGCTCTCAAAGGCCGCTGGCTGTATTTGAGTCACCTTGAGGGGGATGTTTAGAAATACTATTTCTCATTTGCTTTATAGACCTGGTGGGTGTGGGGGCAGAGTCAGGAATGTGTTTTTTAAATAAGTTCCCCCGAGTCCTGCCACCTACACTTAGAAACCAGTGGTTTAATTCTGGTTTAACTCTTGTGAGCCAAGCCCTTTAAGCAAAGAAAGCTCACACAGAAGGTCAAAAAATACAGACAGATGAAAGGCCGTGAGGTGGGGAGACGAGCTGGCCAGGAGAATCGGGAGGCAGCTAGCTCTGGAGCCCGAGTAAGGAGAGCTGCTGCGGCTCGATACGGGGTCACTGAGGGCCAGGCCAGAACCCCCTCTCCACAGAGCAGCCACGACTTTCTGCTCCAGGCCCCTTCCTCGCCCTCTTCCCCATACCTGAGGCCTCATTCCTTCAAGTCTGTCAGGAAGCCTCTCCTGCAGATACTGCGTTGGTAATTAATTACACTGAATTCTTAATCTTTTAAGTAACAGTCTTAGGCTTCCCTCCTCGCCAGGAGGCTACCCAAGGGCAGGGTAGTGCCCGTTCCTACCGCTGTTACCAGCACACAGCACTGGGCCTGGCGCAGAGCACAGTCCAATCAGAGTGAAGGAATGGGGCCTGAAGCTCCCTGCCACGCTTCTCTCCCCCCCCCCCCAACAGGCAGCCCCTTAGAGGGCTCAGAAACCACAGCAATAAAGGGGGCTTACAGGGGGTCACAGGGACCTGTGAAAATCCTTCACAAATGACTTTTTTTTTTTTTGGGTCTCACCCTCCCAACTGCTTAGCCTTGGGCAAGTACCTGCAAACCAGTTAGTTAAATGACTCATTGACTTGCTAATGAGATTGCTCCTGGGCAGTTAAAGGAGACAATCAAAAGAGATGTCCCCAGGGAGAGAGGAAAAACAAGCTGGCAAAATGTTGATGCTTGTTGAAGCCAGTTGATGGGGGGTGGGGTGTGTGTGTGGTGTTTGCATTAGAATATTCACTTTTGTGACTATTTACAAAGGTTTTTAATAAACAATGAAACTTTAAAAATTAAATACAGGAAAAAGAGATGCCTCCAGGGACTTAAGCCAATTTTTCCAGGTTGAGGAGCCACATTTTCTTCCTGCTGAGGTCCTGCCTGTTGACATTTCCAATACTTGATCTTCATTTTCTGTCACTTCAACAATTATTTACAGAGGGCCTACTAGAGATCAGGCTAAACATTTGGGATACAGTGATAAATACAACCAGGCCTCTGAGTCTAGTGTGTTCTAAAAAGCAATTCCAGTCAAGGGTCTCAATGCTGAGCCAGTCCGGGGGAGCCAGGGGAACACAGCTCCTCTAAGGGTCAGGAGTCTCCTGGTCAGGGGAGGGAGCAGTGGTCTGGGGTACTACTACTGAGTGCAGCAGGAATATGGGGTACCAGGAATGAAGCCCCCTATGCAGACAGGGACTGGTGATGATGTCATGAAGTTGGCAGGAGCCATTGAAGGGTTTTAAGTTGGGGGGGGGGCAAGTGATCAGACAATGATAAGGCTGGACCAGGGTAGAAAAGAAACCATATTTCAGAAATATCTAAGGGGTAAATGTATAGGAATTGTGACTGACGAAATGAGCTGAGAAAAGGGCTATCAAGGGGAACTCTTAGCCAGGGAAAGAGCCAGCCTGGAGACGTTATCAGTTATCAATCAGGAAACCTGAGGTGCCTGTGAGACCTCCAAGCAGAGGTGTACGGCTGGGGATTCATGGTACAGTTTCCATCAAGGAATGCCAGATGGTCCCCACTGCTTCTTAACTCTCAGCATGACTCTAGAGCAGGATGGCCACCACTGGAACCCCTCCCACCAGGGGAGGTGGCATCTAGCCCATCATTGCTCAGAAGTCTCCAGTAGCAAATCCTTGCCCCAGACCTACCTTTCTCTAAGTAGGCTCTGGGGATATGTTGTCCTAGGGGTCCACTAGTTCACACAAGAAGACTGTGGCTTTGGCTTTCCATCCTGATGATGAGTAGAAGCACCATGGCCTCTGGCAACCCAGACTTGCTCAACTCCAAAGTCAGAGCCTCCGTCCCACTACATACCACAGCTCGGCCAGCAAAACACCGCCCGCCATTTTACAGTAATGCAGTTAGATGGAATCTCACTGGTTTCACATTAATGTATTTGCCAAACTGTTTTCCAGTTGTGTAGAAGAGCAAAAGCAAGGCATTTTTACCCAGTTTTATGTTTGTACATACTATTAAGCGCTGTGATAATAAAAATGATTCCAGTCAACACGTTGGGGGCCATAAAAAATATTTTCTTTAAAAGGAGCTGGTACATTACTCAGATTTGAGCAAGTGTCCCTGACAAAAAGCAATTTCAATACAGTGTGACAAGTGCTTTGACAGCACAGGTATGAGGCACAGCAGGAATACACAGACAGCAGTGGACTCAAAGAGTCAGAGAATGCTTTCAAGAGAAAATGCTTACATGGAGTGAGCCAGGTTCAGAAAGGTTAGGAAGAAGCCAAGGGAGAAAGCTTGGAGGCTCGAGGGTACAAGAGCCCCAGGGGCAGGAAGAACTGAGAGATGAGGCTAGTAAATTCCTAGGGAGATTGGACTCTGTCCTAAGGAGGATGGGGTCCTGTGGAGTGTGTGAAACAATCAGATTTGCACTTTTGTGTGCAAGAGACTGGACTAAAGAAACAGGCAGGAGGACGAAGACCAGCAAAAACACTGGCTAGGTAATACCTGCTCTCAGGCTCCAGACTTTGGCCTGTGCTGTTCTACATCCTGTGAGTTCAAGCCCACCCCTTCTAGGGGGCCTTCTGAAACTCCCGGCTGCTTCGGGAGCCCTGCCCTGGGTCTCTGCTGCCTTCTGTCCCAACAGGGATCATTTTTCACAAACATCAGTGGCCAGGTCTTTCCTGCTACCTCATCCCAGACTAGATACTCCTTGAGGGTAGGAATGAGTCTGGTTCCTCTGTGGGATCCCAACTCTGCCCAGCACAGAGCTGGGCATAGTGGGGTGCTCGGCAGTATACTGTGAGGAGCTAGGTCCTGCTAGGCACCTGGGGTCAGTCCAAGACCTATGATGTAGGACAGATGAGGACGAAAAGGAGCAGACGCACCCATTCTGTGCCCGACACCTCACAGTGCGCCTTGAATAATTCTTGTCAGTCCGTCTTCCTTACAAGCTGCAAAAGTGCTACAATCACCTCATTCTTTCAGATGGGGGAACACGAGGCTCAAAGAGGAGACAGTGAGTTGGCCAAGGCCCAGGCTTCCTCTTGTGGAGGAGATGGGATCTGAGTCAGGGTCTGTAACTCTAGAGCCGTTCTTGTAGACTCCGATTATCGGCTGCCCAGCAAGTATAAGTCAGGTGACAGGAGTTCTGAGGGCTAAATACTCACCGTGAAGCTTCATGGAGCACGCACAGGAGCTGGGAAGACCTGGGAGATTCAGAGCGGGGTGAGGGAAGGAAGGAGGGAGAGCCCAGACCCTAGGGAAGGACAGAGGTGGAAAGGGAGGCAGGGGCTGGGCCTTTGCTAGGCTGAAGGCCTGGCTCTGGGTCTCCCAGTAGGTGAAAGGCAAACGGGAGGCAAGGCAGTGGTCGTCCAGGGCGTCCTGCCTCCTGCCTCAGCACCGTGAAAACAACAGACACACCTGCAGGTCAGCAATTGGGGCAATTCAAAGGAGAAAATGTCTTGCCCTGCCAACAAGTCAAAGCAATTTCACAACCAGTTCTGAATCTTTTCCTCACAATAGTTCAGTCGGGCAGGGGAGGGCTGTAACCCCCACCATATAGATGGGGAAATCAAGATGGGGTTCACAGCGCCTATGTGGCAGAACTGGGTTTTAAACCCAGAATCTCTGGCTTTTGCCCTTTCCTTGACCGTGATTCCAACTCATTTTTTTTTTCTTTTTAATTAAGGAGGGTGCAGCTCACAGTGGCCCATGTGGGGATTGAACCGGCAACCCTGGTGCTACCAGTACCACGCTCTAACCAACTGAGTTAACCGGCCAACCCTCCAACTCAATTTTTAACCCCGCTGCAGATCACCACCAACCAGCTGCCCCTTCAACCAAGTTGCTATCCAAGCACCGCTCTGGGGCTGTGGGCCAAGACCCAGACACTCAATGCCTTCTCACCTTCCTACAGCTTCCAGTGTTAATGCTGACACCTAGACGTTAATAACCACTCCTTGCCTCTTCAGAACATACAAAATCTTGCTGCAGTCACCTTATGTTGCGGTCTTCCTTTGGTCTTCCCTTGCGGCAGGGAGAATGGGTGTTCTCATTTGACCCAAGGAGAAACTGACAGCCCAAAGGCACACAGTGCGTCAGTGACAGGGCTGGGATAGGATGAGAACCCAGGTCTCCTGCTACCCTTCCCTTACCTGCAGCACTGATAGGTTGGTTTGTCCAGAAAGGCTCAGCTTCTCCTGCTCCGAGGGGTAGGCGTTATAGCGATGCAAGTACAGCCAGTCCCGGAGGATCTTCACAGACTCTTTGGGCAGATTCCCTCTGCGCTTCCTCTTGCCTGCCAGGGAGAGGAGGCCTTCGTCCTCGCCCAGATCACTGTCTGACATGGTGTCTGGGGGCTGGGCTGGGCCTCGGGCACACCTGGAACAACTGACCAAGGAGATGGGGACGTTACCACTATACACGCTCAACCTTTTCCTAGTCTCCAAACACCATTACTAGAGTCTGAGATACCACAACTATGCGGCAATCGGAATTCAGAGTCTTAGGCCATACCCCAGGCCGGGCAAGCTAGAAGGGATGAGTCCAGTCCAAAATGCCTCCATTTCATGGGGCCAGTAGGTGACTACTGAAATAGCAGTTAATAAGCAGTACCAGACTAGAAATAACTACAGCTACCACTGAGGCCTGTTTCCCTTGTGCTCCATACTAAGCACTGTACATTTATTATCTCATTCAATAACCCGTACACAGCCTTTGTAAGGGAGACGCTACCATTACTACCATTTTATAGGTGAGCATGCAAACAAGGCCCAGAGAGTAAGAAAGCCGCCCAAGCTACTAAGGCCGTTAAACAGTTACCACGTGCCCCAGTAATTTCATACCTAGCTATCTACCCAAAAGAAATGAAAACCTATGTCCACATGAAACCTTGTACACAAATGTTTATAGCAACAATATTCATCATAGCATAAAGTGGAAATAACCCATGTGTCTATCAACAAATGAATGAACAAATGAGGTCTATCCATTGAGTGGAAAATTATTTGGCCATAAAAGGACTGAAGTCCTGATCCATGCTACAGGTGGATGAACCTTGAAAATATGCTAAGTGAAAGAAACACGTCATAAAGGACACACATATATATATATTTTTAATTGTCTTTCTTGTGATGAACACTTTTAATATTAAGGACACATATTATATGATTCTATTTTCATGAAATGTCCAGAACGGGCTGGAGGGGAAATAGAAAGGTGATAGTAAAGGGTATGGAAGTTTTTTTTGAGATGATGAAAATGTTCTAAAATTGTGGTGATAGTTGCATAGCTGTGAACATACAGTTGACCCTTTAATGACGAGGGGGTTAGAGGCCCCAAGCCTCATAGAGTCAAAAAACTGCGAATAACTTTTCACTCCCCCAAAACTTAGCTGTCCCTCAGTATCCGCCGGGGGTGGGGGGGGGGTCTAGGAACCCTTGATGCTCAGAAGTCCCCTTTACAAAATGGCAGAGAACAATGCATACAGTCATACAGTTGGCACTCTGCATTCGAGATCTCCAAACTACAGATGGAAAACAGTACAGGTATTTATTGAAAAAAAATCCATGCATACGTGGGCCTGCACAGTTCAAACCCACATTGTTCAAGTTTCAAATGTACTAAAAACCACTGATTTGTTTGCTTTAAATTGGTAAGTTCTATGGTATGTGAATTATATCTCAATAAAGCTTCTATGGGGCAAAAACCTCACATCGAGGATATACCGTGTTCCCCAAAAATAAGACCTAGCCGGACAATCAGCTCTAATGCGTCTTTTGGAGCAAAAATTAATATATAAGACCCGGTATTATATTATATTATATTATATCATATCATACCCGGTCTTATATTAAAATAAGACCGGGTCTTATATTAATTTTAGCTTCAAAAGACGCATTAGAGCTGATGGTCCGGATAGGTCTTCTTTTCGGGGAAACACGGCAGTATATATAGAAAGTACAGTAGGGCTTGGACCAAGGTAGTTTGCTGCCCCCACCCCAACTCCATACCATCTTGCCTCCCAGGTCTCACTAGACTGTGAGGAGTCAGGAGACTATCAATCACCATGGTCCTACACATACGTAATATTTACTGTGCACCTACTGTGTAGCCTGCAGAGTGTTGAGTCATCCCTACTGGTTGTCTCTCAGACATTCTCCTTTGTCATCTAGCTCCTGGCCTGGTCCCAGGATCAACTCAAAAATCCAGATGAATGAGCAAGGCAGGGCTCTGGTCCCTCCAACTTGGCTGTGTGACCTTGGGCAAGCATCCTCCCCCCTCTTCAGGCTTGAGCCCCCTCTTCAAATGAAAGGTGTTTCCCTAGACAACCCAACTTAGTTGCTCAGCCCCCTGACAAACTTCTTGTTCACACATGCAAAAGAGATTTACATTTTAAAACCAAAAGTTGAAGCCAGAATCTCCAGGCTCCTCCCTCCTCAGCCTTTTAACAGCTCTCCAGCAGTCTGGGCCAACAGAGTCTGGCATTTCCCAGGTTTTGTTTCATTGACTTGGGCCTGAGCCCAGATATCTGGGCTGGCTAGGCCAGGCTTTCGAGGGAAGGGTCTACCCTCCCAGCCAGGCCACCTGGAGGTGAGACAGGCATTGGTTAGAGGTGCCACTGCCCAGAGAACACGAACAGCCCACTACGGCTTTCTGAAGTTTAGGGGGCCGGAGCAGTTGGGATCTGGGCTCAGGGGTACAGCCCTGGCTGGTTATCTATACAAATTCCACCCTGGCTGCCAGCCAAGGTCCAGTCTGCAGGGTTCCAGGGGTAACTCGTGGAGACGACTCTCAGTCTCCACAGACGTCTCCACCATTGTGTCCTGTAGCCCAACCTGCTTATAATCCGGGAGGTTTTCCATATATACAACCCACACTCACTCCAGGCAACTCTTTAACAGCACTCAGGTAACTGGCAGCAACCCCACCGCTCAGCCGCTGGAGCCCCCATGAATTTCACCAACTAATACAGCACACACGCAGTTTACAAATCTCACTTTTAGCACGAACTGGTACCCACGCAACCAGCCCAATTCCTGGATATATGCCCACCCACGAACTCCAACCGACCCGCCCACCCACGATCTCTCAGACGGGGAAAACTCCAGACGTCATCACACCAGCCATCAGTTCTTACCCTAACTGGCTCGAGGCAGCAACACCGTCGACACTACATTCGGTGCACTCTCCTACACACTCCACGACTCCGACCTGCAGCCACTCCCGCACAAACTTTCTGACAACTCCCCCAGGTCGGCCCGACACTCCCCCGGGCCGCGCACTCGCGCTGCATTCCCAGCAGATCACACAAAGCGCGCAGCCTCCCCCGCGGCCCAGGCCGAGTCGGACCGAGCACATGGCTCCCGGGGCGGCAGGGAATCGGCCTGAGCTCGGGGCGCCTGCACCCCACAGCCCCCCAACCGCGCATCAGACTCGGCGCTCCAGCTCCCCCTCAGGCCCGCAAACCCGGTGGGGCGGGGGCTCTGGAAGAAAGAAAACTCACGTGTCTGTCCCAAGGCACAAAAAAGTTTGGTTCCCACCCCCTTCCCCCGCGTCTCGGCGCTGGCTGACTCTTCGGGGCGCGGGGCTGGCCGAGCCTGCGCGCTCGGCTTTGTGCTCCGAACTCGGCCCGGAGGGGGAGGGGAGGGGGCTGGGCTCCCACCTCCGCGCCGCCCCCCCCACCCCTAGCCCTGCGCCCAGACTCCATGTTGGCCGCCCCCTGCCCGGGACACTGCGCGCTTCCCCCGCGGGAGGCTCGCCTCACGCTCGGCCTGCCGGAGGGTCCCGGCGCGCACAAACTTTCTTCGGGTCGCCAGCCCCACGCGCCCCGCTTCCTTGGCCCGCCTGGGAGTGACAGATGCCTCAGAGACAGACTTTCCTTTGTTCCAAAGGAAAGGGGAACTCGCGCGGGCTCCCCAGCCCTCCCAGCTCCGGGCCCTTCCCGCTGCCCCCACCCGCAGCTGTCACTCTGAGGGGCCCCCTCCCCGGCTCGGCCGCGGCGCGGGGGTGGGGGGGCTGCCGGCGGTTAGCAACGTGCACTTTTGAAACCAAACAAACCCGCCCCCCGCGCGCTAACCCCGGCCCGGGGCAGGGGCGGCTCTTCTCCCGTTGTAGGATCCTAGAGAGTTGTGTCCCCCAAAAGGGCCCCAAGCGAGCTTCCTCCTGGGGGTGCGACACCCCCCACCGGCCCCCGCCAGCACCGCGGTCGGGACTCACAAACACACCCGAGGTCACACACCCACAATCGCACGCGCCAGGACGACGCCCCCTCCCCCGCCTGGCCCAGAAAAAGAAACTTTCCAAGTTGTCCGCGCGCCCCCCGCCCCCATCTTCCCCACTCCGACGCCCCGCACTGACTTTTCTGAGCGGCTTTTCCGTCCACGCGGCCTTGGACTGGGTCCGGGGCGTCCTGGCAGGGGGCAGGGGGCGCTGAGGGAACGCGCCGCGTACCTGCCGGGCCTGACACTCGGCCTGACAGCTCGCGGCTGGAAAGCACCTCGCGGCCTGACGTCAGATCCCCTCTCCTCCCCTCGGCGCTCTCCTCGCCCTCCCCCACCCGCCCTGAGGGAGAAAACAAACTTTGTGCGGAGCGCGGCGTGCTACGCCCACCCCCCGCGGGGCGGACCGACAGCGGCCAGGGGCTTCGCCCCGCCCACCGCGGCCGGAGGGGGCGGGGCCAGGAGGGCACCTTCTTCCTGCGCCCACCCCCACCCTCAGGAATGCCACATGGCCTCTAAAGAAGAGTGGTGGGAACTCAGTCTCGGGGTAGTGAGCTGGGGGCAGGAAGTGGAGAGCATTTCCGGAGCGCCTACTGTGTGCTTCATGCTGGGGGTGGAGGCCATTGCCTGGAGGAGAAATAATGCAAAGCCTGACGTTTAATTGTTCCCTTTGCACCGAGAGGAAACTGAGGCCCAGTTTGTCCCGGGATTTACCCCCAGCTGGTAAGGACTGGACTCTGAATGGGACGCCTGTTCGGCCCTGAAGGGCCTGTAGAGTGGGGTAGAAGGCTACCTCTGACACCACCCCAAAGCATGTAGCCCCCAGAGTCGAGCACACAAGTGGTGACCAGAAGTAAAAACAGCTAACCCTGAAGGAGTGTTCGTAACACAAGACGCTGAGTGAAGCACTTAAGGTGGGTCATCTCGTCTAATCCCGGTAGGTGCTGTTACCGGTATATATCGGTCCCTGGTTTGCCCACGAGCTGCAGAGATGCCCTTGTCACACAGTCAACCAGTGTCATCCAACCCAGGTGGATTTGACAGCAGAGGTGTTACCTTTACCCCATTGAGACAGACTCTTTTTTTTTTTTTTAAAGATTTTATTGGGGAAGGGGAACAGGACTTTATTGGGGAACAGTGTGTACTTCCAGGCCTTTTTCCAAGTCAAGTTGTTGTCCTTTCAGTCTTAGTTGTGGGGGCCACAGCTCAGCTCCAGGTCCAGTTGCCATTGCTAGTTGCAGGGAATCGAACTGGCAACCTTGTGGTTGAGAGCCCACTGGCCCATGTGGGAATCGAACCGGCAGCCTTCGGAGTTAGGAGCACGGAGCTCTAACTGCCTGAGCCACCGGGCCGGCCCGAGACAGACTCTTAAAAGAGGCAGACCACAGATCTAGAAAGGGTCCTGGCTGGTTTGTTCTCACTACCCACAATACCCAACTCCAGGACATTTTCCTTGGTCTTCCCCAATCCTGCCAGCACTCTCTTCCTTGCTCTTGGTGCGTTGTACCACTTGAAATACCTGTTGACCAACGCTTCCCCTTCCCCCCAGGGCCTCAGACTGGGGGTACTTTGTGGCCCCCACCCTCCCAGCACAGAGTCAGCCAACAACTTTGGCAAGGCCTTTTATGGGCCTCTGGTTCCTCATCTGGTCCCAGATATCTAGGATCCTTGACCTTGGAAATCAGCAGCCTTGAAATGGCGTTTGGTCTTAATTGCACTTAAGCAATGGAGAACTCTGAGAACAAAAGTTGAATTTTCTTTAAACAGGCCTTAAGCCAGTCAAAAAGCTGATTAAATGACTGTGACGGTGCACCTGGACTCCCCATTGAAGTCCGACTTCCCTACACTTAGAACTCAGTTGTCCATGCTGCTCTCCTCACAACGATACCCAGAGTGTCAGCTCTGTTTCCCAATGCTCCATTTCACAGATGGGGAAACTGAGGCCCAGAGTGGAGGCCCCAAATAATTTTTGGGGGAAGTAGTGCTTGGTCCACAGCCTTCCAAAGAAAAAGAGAGGCTTGGGGAGCCTTAGTTAAGAAGAGTAAAACCACTGGGTCTTAGTCTCTAGGATCATAGAGCATGTGTGGGGCAGCCACTTTTAGAAAGTGGTGGGGGACTGGAAGAGAAAATGGGTGCAGCTAGGTGTCCCTGGAGATGTGACTCTGTCCCCTGGCACTTGGTAGGAGAGCCAGACTCTGTCCATTTTGGGGGAGCCACTGGGACCTGGACTGGAGCCCAGATACCTCCCCGTAAATTCAACCACCAGCAGCAGCCCCCTAGGCCCGTGCTTCCCTAGTCTTGTGCTAGATGAGGAGCACTGGGGCAAATGCAATGGAGCAGCTCCTTCCTCCCCTTAGCCCTAAGCAGAGCCACCTGGGAGCTGGATAACCTGGAAGCAGCTTCAGGTGTCCGTCGTCAGATTTCCTGGAGGGGGAGGGGGAGAGTTGGGAGGTAGAGTCAGGCTGGTGGTGTGTTAGGATTGTGCACGATAAATTCCTCAGGTAAAGCCTAAATACATAAAGTTTGAGAATTATCATGTAAAGTTTCTCAGCTAGCAAGTATCAGAATTTAAAATGTGTGCATCCTTTAAGCCAGTAAGTCCACTTCTTGGAATCTTATGAAAAATCTCAGAACAAAGATAAATGCTTATCCAAGATTATTCTTTGCAACACTCTTCAATCTAGAGGAAAAACTGCAAACAACTCACACTGGGAGCTTCCCCTCACCGGGTGCTGACTGCTTACAGCAACTCTGGGACCTCCATACAGAGAATGTTGTAATGAGGTAAGTCTGTGCACACTTAACCTGCGGGATGGCCAAGGTATATTCATTAGGACAGTTTGCAGTGTCCCAGCAAGAAGGGGCTTTGGATATACTCGATGAGAACTTTCATGGGAAAACCTTCTCCAACTGGGAAGTTATTTTTATTGTCATTTTCCTCCATCCAATTTTGCCACCCCCTCCCCCCTTTTCACATATGAAAAATAAATGGGTCCTTGAGAGAAGAAGGGACTTGCGTGATAATGAACTTGGGGTTTCATTGGTCTTCGCCAACCCTACAGCTCCTGGGACAGATCTGAGGTGGGGCTAGGAGGGGGCAGGAGAGGTGGGCATGCATCAGAGCCCAGGCTTCCCCCCGTTGGTTGCCTCCAGGGGGCCCTTTGAGGAACTCAAGGCCCCTTAGGCCAGAAAAGGGACTGGATAGGGTGCCTGGGCAGTTCCTGCCTCTATACTGGGAAGCCCAAAATGGAGGCCCCTGATGATTGTGCCTGTTTCTAGTGAACTTGTTATCACAAAGGTTCAAATGAATGTCATGTAAATCCACTTTAAAAAAAAAAAAAAAGCTATCGCTGCCCATTTTACCTGGGAAGTGGGAAAGGGGACCACTACTATTCACCAGGAACCAACGGGAGCCAAAGCTCCATCTAGCAGCAGAAAGGAGATGGGGTTCTGTGGGGCATGGGGGACGGCCCAGCCAAGGCCAGGGTCAGCGAGTAATTCAGGAAACAGCCAGATTCCGTGGGCTGGTAGGGCCTCAAAGGCCAGGGTGAAGAATTTGTGTTTGGAAGTGTGAGCAGTAGGCAGTGTGTTTGTGTGGGGTGCAGTGTCGGGCTGGGGAAACTTTCCCCTCACCCCTTTAGTTCTACTGGCTGGTGCAGTATTTCAAATGACATACAGTAGATTCACTGGAAAACCTCAGATTCAAATTTCAATAAATGCATGGGGCACTCACAGAAGCACGAACGTTCCAAAGAGAGTGAGGCCAAATGAGGTATATATGTCATCTTGGACCAAGGAGGGGGAGGTAGGCAATTCATAAGCAGATGAGAAAGAGCAAACAGCTGGCCAATTCCTGCAGGGTCACCCAGAAACAATGGGCAGGGGCACAGATTTTTGCGTGGCTCCTCCCTGTCTGTCACACTTCATTCATATGTGCTAAGGTGAATATGCCAAGGTGAATAAACATGTCAAAGTTCCCTTCCTGAAGCCGGTTTTTCTATCTGAATGTCTTTAGGCAGGAAAGGGGGAGGTACCAAACTCTGCCTGAGCTTGTTAGGCTTTAATTGTTTTCAGCTCAGAATAATCTGCAGGGCAGGCTGGCACATTCCGGGGAGACTCCAGACCCGCACAGGAGCCCTTGCAGGCTCCTGAGATGGCACCTGAGGAGAGGTGGGAAGAGACTAGAGGTAGAGGGATCAGCTGATGCAGCTCTGGGAAACTGAGGCCAAACAGATGGAGACCTATCTCTGAGGTCTTGAAGCTCTGTGTGGCTTTCTCACATGAGGTTCTGCATTTTCATCTAATGTGGCTTTCAGCTTATCAACATCTTAAAAGCCTGTAGTATCTTGTTGGTCAACCACAATTTGTTTGGCTTTCTCCTCGTTGTTGGGTATCCACTCATTCATTTGGTTTTTGAGTGTCTGGTGCACGTCAGGCTGTGTGCTTGAGGCTGGGGAACCCACCGCTGAGTCCATCACAAAGGGTTTGGGCAACAGCATGGGGAAAGGGTATGTCTGGGTTTGGGAGCTACTCGCCAGATAAGGTAGGCAAGTCATCCAGATCCTTTTGAGCCTCCGTTTTCTCATCTGTGGAAACATCGGCTTTGGTGAGAGTCAAAGAAAATAATGGCTGTGGAAGCCCTTTTTGAATGACGTTCAGTGCTTAGAGAAAAGCTGACACCAATATCAGGGTGTCTTCGCTCTGTTTCTAATAGCTGTGTGGCATTTGACAATCTGAGTTCCAGTGTCTAGCTGAGAAATTAGAGGGTTGGGCATGACAGTCCTCAAGGTCCCTGTCATGCAGGGAGCCATGTGGAGTGCCATGCGGGGCCTCTGGTCCCACTCCCCGCATAAGAATGCAGGATATGGTGAGGCCAAAAAGGAACACCCACAGAGCCATAGATAGGGGAGTCATACCGCTATAGTCTCACTGGCGACTGGGTTGGAGACACAGGAAGCAGGAGCCACAGAATCCGCAATCCACACTCCGCCACATTCCGCCGCCTGCTAGCTCAGCCACCATCTTCTTGCTCGCCCCCATTTGCTGCTAGCCTAGACATGGCAGTTATATTAGTGGCCAATGGCTCACTGGTTACAGCTGATGGCCAGCTAGCCACAGCTGATTGGCCATCCAATCACAGTTGATGGCCATTTACTACCCGAGTGAGCACCTTTCCACGTGAGGCCAAGAGCCTGGAAACTGCCCTCCTGGCTTTGTCCCCACAGTGCCTCTCTTGACATTCTGCCATCTAAGGTTGACATTTTTTGAAAGTAACACATATGTAAACGTAAATGTCTGTTTGCCCACAGCTTAGGGGTTTATCTTTATTTTATCGTTTTGCTGGTGTAAGTGGTGAGGAATATTACCTAAAAGTTGCATATATCTGCATGACTTTCTTAAAAAGCCAGACTAAGCTGTGTTCTAGTTATGCTTAATTATCTGATTTTCTTCCTGTGCAAACAGTTGGCACGAAAAGGATATTTCAGATGGGCCCGAGTTATAGCATATTAACTCGGGGGTGTCAGTGTGGCCCAGATGTGGCGGTGACCTGCAGGTAGGGGTGCCACAGTCTCTCCTATTGATGTCTTCTGGCTTCTGGACACAGATTAAATCGTTGAGTGCTGTGCTTTTAACTAGGGGATTTAAAAAGATCCCTTTTGAGTTTCTGGTAATCTGCCCTCCTCTCTGTAAGCCATTGGGTCCTGGCACCTGTAATCATGGCTGTAGAAATCAGCTGGCTATCGAAATCAGCCCATAAGAATTGGCTGTTGTGGGGGTGGGGAGACTTAATGACTGTATTTTAAGTCATTCTTTTTATTAGGGTCCTGGCGATACGATAGATGGGGATCAGATTCCATTTGGCATGGTTTTATCTTTTTTTATATGTGGGAATTTTTTTTCTTATCTCCTGGACTATCTTTTCATTACAAAAGCAAACACCCCACGTTAATTATGGCAATTTAAACGATGCAGAGGCATGTAAAGAAAAAGTAAATAACCTTTCTTTTCATTCCCACCTTCCAGCACTAGCAGTCGTAACAGGTGGGTATTCTTCCTCACCTTTCTCCATGTTCATGTAAACACGCAAATATACACACATCCTGAAAGGTGTTTTCTCCCCTCCCTCTTATTTACATTTCCCTCCAATTTTCAAAAGGGTTGCAATTAACATTTGCTACATAAATATCTTTGCAATTCTGAGAATTTCCTGAAATAGATTATCTGAAATGCAATTACTGGGCCAGAGTGAATATTTTTAAAGCATATTATGGAAATGCTTTCCATGATGGCATTTATAGAGTTTGAGTGTTTGTCTCACTCAGCCCTTAACCATATCAAGTGTTGGCAATTTTGGGTTAATCTTTGCTCATTTGGTGGCCGAAGAATAGCCTTTGGTTCTTTTACTCTGCATATTTTATTATTACTATGGGTGGTAATTTTGAAATTTCATAATTATTGGATATTTGTCACCTGTGAATTATCTCCACATCTTTTGGGGTCTGCATGAGTTTCTGCTGTTGGCCTGGGGAAACTTTCCCCTTCCTCCTTTAGTTTTTCTGGTCAAAAAATTCAAATGACGTGTAGCAAATTAACAGTACGAAATCAAATTTTAATACATGCCCACGGAGAATTCACAGAAGCATGTCTTTGGAACCAAAGACAGTGAGGCCAAATGAGATATCTCTGTCATCTTGGACCAAGGTGGGGGAGGTAGGCAATTCATAGGCAGATGAGAAAGCAAACATTTGGCAGATAAATTCCTGCAGGGTCACCCAGAAACAATGGGACAGGGGAACAGATATTTGCTTGGCTCCTCCCTGTCTGTCACACTTCATTCATATGTGCTAAGGTGAATATGCTAAGGTTCCTTTCTATTTGAATGTCTTTAGGCAGGAAAGAGGGTGGTACTCAACTCTGCCTGCGTTTGTTGGGCTTTAATTGTTTTCAGCTTGAAATAGTCTACTTGGCAGGGTGGCAGATTCCGGGGAGACTTGCTCCCATCCCGCCCCTGACTTGCAAAGCTGGTTAACCCTTGTTTGTCAGAGTTGTTGCAGGTAGGTTCTTCCCCCTCCCCTACCCCCAAGATTATTGTTTGCCTTACTTTTTACTAAGCGGGTTTTTTTGTTTTGTTTTTTTAAACGTTTAAGCTTTTTGCTTGGTCAAATGTCAATCTGCGATGTCCATTGCTTTTAGGTTCAGAAAGAATACCGGTGATCAAAGTGTATTCATCTACACTTTCTTGTTTATTTTGTTTCTTAATGGCTTAATTTTTAACATTTAACCCTTTATTGTGTCTGGAATTTATTTTGGTTTACAGTATGTGATAAGAATCCCGATAATTTGTTTTCTGAATGGCATACCATTTCTTATCATCTTTCCGGTCTTCATGGATGTGTGGTGCCACCTTTTCCGAGGCAGTGAGTTCTTACACTATTTTTCATGGACGGTTTTTCATGTTCTGTTCCAAGGACGGGGTTATCTTGAGACTCCTACTTTAGAGGATGAAAGGACAGATTTTGGCCAGGAAGGAAAAACTTTGAACTTCTGTAGTGGAGACAGATTGCCCTCCATGCAGCTAATGACACTTGTGCATTAAGGACCCTTACTTACCCTTGTCTCTTCCATGACCCTGGAAGAGGTATATATTTTTCTAAAATGTACAAAATTAAGACATTTTCATTATAATCAGTTAAGACCACTGTCTTATTCCACTGTGACTTCCCTCATTGTTCCCCTCCTTTGAGTGGCCTTGTATTGGCCTGGATCTTTTTCTCTCTCTCTTTTTTTTTTTTGGATCTGGCTAAAGGTTGAGTTAGAATACAATTAGTTTGTGTTTTCTATTTGTGCTTTGCAATCACTTCCATGGATGGTTCAAATACTGACAACCGTCCTGGTATAGGAAAGGCTACCGTGACACAAAGTTGCAGGAACAGAGGGTAGTATCACCATGTGACGGTGTCATAGCATCTGTGCTGGAAGTACATAAGGAAGGGAAACAAGATTTGAAACATTTGGAGTCAGAAGCTGGTCTATGGAAAATTCTTGCAATCATAAAGACTATAAAAATGGAAGCAGAGGATTCAGTACTTCCCACCATTTTTTTTAAATAAAGTTTTTATTGGGGAATAGTGGGGAACAGTGTGTTTTTCCAGGACCCATCAGCTCCATGTCGAGTCGTTGTTTTCAGTCTAGTTGGGGGTGGGGGTGGGCACAGCTCAGCTCCAGGTCAAATTGTTTTCAATCTAGTTGTGGGGGCGTAGCTCACTGGCCCATGTGGTAATCGAACCGGCGACCTTGGTGTCACCTAGAGTGCATGAGCACTGCACTCTAACCACTAAGCCAACCAGCTGCCCAACCGGCTGTGCCAAGCCCAAGGTGTTGTTTCTCACTGGTCCATGTGAGAATCCAACTGGCGACCTTGGTGTTATGAGCACTGCGCTCTAACCATTGAGCAAACAGGCCACTCATCCCACCAATTTTTAAAGATGAAAGTTTTCTTTTGCCAAGAATGTACTTGATAATGCAGTGCATACAAGTATAAATGTACCTACTAGACGAAAGACTGAGTCATCTTTAGTTTTTCTTTATAAAATTATATTACAAAACCCTTGTCATATGAAGGACGAAGAACATGCCCCCAAAAGTAGGACAAAAGACATAAGGATATTTCAGGCAGTTATGAAGAATGCTATGGTATTTTTTTTATGCAAAGTACATTTTAAATTACCATTTAATACATTTGCTTTACATTACATTTGAAAATTGAAGTTACACTGTCTTGAAAAGCATAAAAAGCAAAACTCTGTCACTTAGCTGGAATTTCAGAATACGTGCCTTGTCTAGGATCTACTGAATTGCATTCACCCATCACCCTGAAATCTGTTAGTCTGTGCATAAATGGTAATATCCGCAGTGCTACGTGCAACTGTTTCTTCTTTTAAAAAATTTTTAAAATTTTTCAATTGCAGATGACGTTATTAGTTTCAGGTGTACAACATAGTGATAAGACATTTATATAACTTACGAAGTGATCACCCCTATTAGTCTAGTACCCAAATGCTATGTTTCCCACCCCCCCGAATTTGTGATATTCATATTTGTTAGTTTTTTTTAAATTAAAGTTTATTGGGGTGACAATTGTTATAAACTTAACATAGATTTTAGGTGTACAATTCTGTATTACATCATCTATAAATCCCATTGTGTGTTCACCAACCAGAGTCAGTTCTCCTTCTATCACCATATATTTACTGTTAGTTTTTTAAACAACTGGTTTGTCATAATTTTTTTCTCATTTTGAATAAATATTCACATTTGTGCCAAATTTTGGATATTTAATTGTATATTCTTAATGAAGCCCTCCCAAATTATATAAATTTCAGGTTCCATAAAACCTGGGTCTACCTTCAACCCTTAGGGTGAGTACCTTGGCAAAGATTAAGCCCTACCCGTTTAGAAGATGTGGTTGTAATTTGTCCCCTCTGGCCCTTTGCAAAATGAAGTTTCTTGCCCTTTATTCTGATTTTGATACTGAAATAAAACTTTTATTTACAAAGACAATACCATGTTAATAAAGTATTCAATTTGCAACCCTTAGAACAATTTTTTGAAAGGGGTCATTAAATGAATGATACTTGAGGCCCTCTGTTTTTCATCTTGCCTTTTTCACTTATCAGTATATCTTAAAGCCCTTTTCTCTCTTGGTGCATGAAAAGCTTTCGCTTCCTCATTCTTCTCAGCAATTACCTCGTATTCCTTTGTATGAATATTCCTTAGTATGAATAAGCAGGTATCTTACTGCTGTCCTTGGATTGTCATTTGAGGTGCTGGTGTAAGTAACCTTATACATATATCATTCACAGGACTACAATCATAGGATAAATTCTCAGTTGCACTCCCATGTGTGTATGAGAAAAGTTAGGTTGGAAATAAAATTTTTTTTTCATATTTTTTTATAGTGGAAAAATATACATAACATAAAATTGACCATTTTAAGCATTTTTAGGTGTTAAGTCCATTGACGTTGTGCCACCATCATCACCGTTTATCTCCAGAACTTTTCCATCTTCTCAAACTGAAACTCTACCCATAAGCAATAACTCCCCATTCCTCCCTCTCTCCCATCCCCTGGCAGCCACCATTTTACTTTTGGTATGTATGAATCTGACAACTCTAGGTACCTCGTATAAGTGGAATCAGACAGTATTTGCCATTTTGTGTCTGGCTTATTTCACTTCACATAATACCTTCCGGGTTCATCTATGTTGTGTAGCCTGTATCGGAATGGCCTTCCTTTTTAAGGCTGAATAATAATAATTGTGTGTATATATCTATATATAGATATTATATCTATAATATCTATATATAGATATATATATCTCACATTTTGTTTATCCATTTATTCATCAATAGACAATTGTGTTGTTTCCACCTTTTGGCTATTGTGAATAATGCTGCTATGAACATGGATTTTCGAGTCCCCCGTTTTCAGTTCTTTTGGGTGAATAGCCAGAAGTTTCATCAGCTTTTGAAGGCATTGCTCTGTTGTCCCTCAGCTTTCAGTAGTGCCATTAGGAAGTCCCAAGTCTTTCTGAATACTGATACTTTGTGTATTACCTAGTTTTCTTCTCTAGGAATCTCCTCATCCTTAGTGAACTGGAATTTCTTGATAATATGCCCTGATAGGCGTCTGTTTTTCCCATTGTTCTAGGAGTTCTTGGAGTCAAGTGGGGGATGAAAGCCTGGGGTGGGAGGGTCTCACCATTGAGTATTACGAGCTTTGTGTGTAATGCCTTGCTGGCAGTGTTCCCAGAGCTGAGTGGAGGGAGAGGGCTGAGGGCCTGGACCTCGTCAACAGTTAGTACATGAACTTTCCTATAATCCCTCTGTTGTTGATATCTTCTCTGCCTCCTGCATCTAGTATCTACCTGTCCAGGGATCTTCTTCTACCCTCTCCTAAAAATAAAGTTCTGATCTGCCAAGTTCTGGGTAGTGTAGGGAGGGGATCTAGAAGTCTGCTGTTTCATTTTTTAAGCTGCTTTAAAAACCTTCTTCTATCAATCTTCCTTCCTATAGCAGCTCACCCCCCACCTCACGTTCATGCCTCCTTCTAGTAGGACCACTCATTTCTGAGCCTTTTAAGGATTCCATGGTATAAATCAGGTTAAGTTTTCACCTTTTCTTACTGCCTGCTTGGCTTTGCTGTCAGATAGCACTTGTCCATTTACTTTCTACCCACAAAAATTTTGTTGTCCTTTCTCCCATTCTCTTCTTTCTTGTGGATTTATGCATTTTGAAAGTGGAGTTTCAGGAGGGAGCCAAGTTACATGTCTGTGATAAATCCACCATCTTCAACTTAATTTTCCCCCCACATGGCTTCCCAGTGGTCCCAATACCCTACATAGACTAGTCTGCCTTTTCCCCTATCGTTTGAGATGCCACCTTTATCCTACACCAAACACAAAGTCCCATTTGTCTGTGGGTGGGTCCTATTGCTGAGCTTTCGCTTCTGTTTCAACAGATATTGAATGCATTCTCTATGCCAGGCTCTAATCTGAGCTCTGGAGGTAAAAGCAGTGTATAAAGCAAAGCCCCCGCATCATGGAGAGTACATTCTAGTGACGGGTGACAGGTAATAAACAGATAATGTCAGATAGAGTTAAGTACCGGGGAGAGAAGTCAAGCAGAGTACGGCATAGAGAGTCAGAGGTTGAGCTACTGTAGATAAGTTGGTCAGAAGAGCGCCATCTCAGGAGGGGACATTGAGTATACTCCTTAATGAATTGTAAACTCTAGACATGCGTGGGTCTTTAGAGGAGGGTGTTGCAGGCAGAGGAAATATGAAGAGGAAAGACCCTGAGACAGAAACAAACTGGACGAGTTTGAGGAATGACAAGAACAGGGTGCTGGAGACCTGCAGGCAGACCAAGGGGAGAGTGGTACATGGGGCCAGATTATGCAGAGCCTGGTGGGCCATGGAAGAGAGTGTGTATTTTACGCCACATGCAATGGGAAGTCATTGGAGAGTTGAGAGCCGGAGAATGGAGACACAAGCATCATTACATTTGAAAAGCATGGCTGTGATTGTCGTGTAGAGAACAATGGGTGGAGGCAAGTGTAGTAATAGGAGGCTGTGCCGTAAACCAGGCAAAGAGAATGGTAAGTTGGACTTACTAGAGCTGGGGTGGATGAGGTGAAGAAGCAGTTGGTTCTGGAAGAAATTTTGAAGGTAGAGCCAACAAGACAGATCGGCTGAAGGACTGGATGGTGAGGGGAGGAAAAGAGGGCATAGAAGTGATTAATTAAGCTTGACTAGGGGCTTGACAGAAATTCTTTTATTTATTCTTCATAACTATTGGAGAAAAATGATGTCTTTTTGAAGAGGAGGGGAAATGGAGGCAGGTTATGTAAACTGTTATGTAACCTGTCTGCAATTACACACTGGTCTTTGGAGAAGATAAGATTTTATTTCTCTAAGGTCAGTAGTAATGTCCCCTCTTCCATTTCTAATTCTGATGATTTTGAGTCTTCTCCCTTTTTCTTTGGTCGGTCTAGCTAAGGGTTTGTCAAATTCGAAAAAAAAAAAAAATAACAAAGTTTTGGTTTTGTTAATTTTCTCTGTTGTTTTTCTGTTCTCTTTTTCATTAATTTCTGCTCTAATCTTTATTATTTGATTGATTTGATTTAGGTTTCGTTTGCTCGACTTTTCTTCTTTTCCAGTATTTTAAGGTGGAAGGTTGGGTTATTGGTTTGAGATCTTTTTTTTTTTTAAAGAGGGCGTAGCTTACAGTGTCCCATGTGGGGATCAAACTGGCAACCTTGGTGTTATCAGCACCACACTCTAACCAACTGAGCTAACCGGCCACCCCTGAAATCTTCATTTTAAAAAAATAAGCATTTACAGCTATGAATTTCCCTTTAAGCACTGCTTTAGCTACATCTAAAGTTTTGGTATTTTCATTCATTTTGTAGTATTTTCTAATTTCCCTTGTGATTTCTTCTTTGCATTGTTCATTGGTTATTTAGGAGTATGTTGTTTAATTTCCACATTTTTTTTGTTATTGTTTTTCAGATTTTTTTGTTATTGTTTTCAAATTTTATTCCATTGTGCTCAGAAAACATACCTTGTATTATTTCAGTCTTTTAAAATCTACTGAGGTTTGTTTTATGGCCTAGCATATGGTCTCTTCTAGAGAATGGTGCATATGCACTTGAGAAGAATGTGTATTGAGGTTGCTGGGTGGAGAGTTCTATAGATGTCTGTTAGGTATAAGTGGTTTATAGTGGTGGTCAGGTCTTCTATTTCCTTATTGATCTTCTGCCTAGTTATTCTATCCATTATTGAAAGTGTGGTGTTGAAGCGTCCAACTATTTTTATTGAATTATCTACTTTTCCCTGCATTTCTATCAGTTTTTGCTTTATATATTTTGGTGGTCTGTTGTTAGGTGAATATATGTTTAAAATTTTTATATTTTTCTGAAGGATTGACCCTTTTAATCATTATAAAATGCCCCTCTTTATCTCTGGTAGGGGATAGTATTTTAAACCCAGACAGTCTGACTCCTAAGCCCAGGCTCCTAACCCCACACCATTGCTTTGCCTCTGAAGATGCGTCCTCAGGTGTTCCTCCAGCTCCTGTTTTGCAGACCCACCCAGGTATTCTGTGTCAGCTAAATCTTCCTGCCCTGGGACTTGATAAGAACAGCTGAAATTCTATTCTGTATTCCAGGAAAGTCCCAAGCCCTGTTCAAAATTTCTGCGGATTGCTAGAAGTTCTCATTCTCCATCATCTTGGGCCCTGCAGCTTGCTTGCCCACAAGCACATCCTGGTTCTGCATAGTCTTCACATCTCACTTTCCCTTGTACTTTTCCCAGCACCTCTCAGTCTCCTTACCCCTCAGCAAACCTTGCTAACACAAGTGCAGTAAGCCACTTACCATAGGCGGTGAGAGGAAAGGCATACTTCACAGAAACACAGAAGACTTCTGGGTTCCACATTCCCCATCCATGGGCATCCTTTGGTGTCTCAGCTACTGGAAGATTCATCATGATCCACACCAAGCCTTCCATCGCCTGCTCCTGGCTCTGGTCTCCTCTCCCCTCCATATTGAGGCCCTCCTTTCCTCTCCTTTCAACCCTTTCCTCTCTGGAGCAAAAATAAAACTTTCTGCTTTCTGCAGAGCCATTTAATGACTGCTTTTGTTGTCTTTGTTTCTTTGGCTTGTCAAGGGACAGGCTCTAACTGCCCGCTTTGGTCAAGACCCTGAAGGTATTTCCCTAAACTCAGTCTAACTTAAGAGTAGTGTGAGGCCAGCAGTTAGATAAGAACAGTGCCCACCTGACTCTGCTTTGCTGGGTTATTGTCCTGACTTTCTTCGGTGACTGGGTGAAATGTTGGCATTTCCTGGACATTTTGATTATTTGTGAGAACAGAATATTTGAAGCCACGACTTTCCAGAAGAGTCTCAGAGATCTGTGATGCTGAGTAAATCATCAAACTGAGACCCAGGAAGAGCCTACAACCAAGCAAGTGGTGGAGGCAGTCCTCAAGCCCCTGCCCTGGGATGGACCTTGACCCTGGGGGACTCTGATGCTGGGTGTACCTTGGGTCATCCCCTTCCGCTCCCTGAGCCCGACCTCCTATATGGGAAATAGGAATAACGGCACTATCTCACTCATCCCAAGGCTATTTCGGAGATAAATGACAAAATGCTTATGCCATGCTCTGCCTAATGCCTGGCAAGTAGTAAGAGAAAGTTATACAAAAGAATCTTCCTTCGTTTCATTTTATCACTTCCTACAATTTTGTGATGTGTGCTTCACAAATCTGTGTGTGTGTGTGTGTGTGTGTGTTTCATATGGGAAAGACAAGCTTCTGTAATAAATCAATAGCAAGAGAATATTTATTTTTTTGCATGGAGTAGCAGGAAGCACCACAGAGAAATCTGTCATTTTGGGTAGAGAACAAAGTGTATGTCCACACAAAAACGTGGCATGACTGTTCATAGCAACTTTATTCATAGTAGCCCCAAACTGTAAGCAACCCAAATATTCATCAGCTGGTAAAAATATAAATTGTGTTATATCCTTACAGTGGAATACTACTCAACAGTGAAAACAAACTACAGATACATGAATTAGCATAAATGAATCTCAAAATTATGCCAAGTGAAAGAAGCCAGGCGCAAAAGAGTAAATATTATATTCATATAAAATTCTAGAAAAGGCAAAGGAATCTATAAAAAGATCACTGGTTGCCTGGACTGAGCGGTGGGGAGAAGGACTCGACCAAAAATGGGAATGAGAGAACATTTGCCAAAATTAATTTCAATTTGCACTCTAAAGTGGGTAAATTTTATTAACAACTATGGGACATGGACAAAGCAATAATGAAGAGAAACAAATGCAACAATCAATGGTTAAATATAACCACACATTAAATTTAAGTTGACCTACAGCTTACATACACAATTAAACTATGCTCTGTTCATTGGGTTGTAAATTTACTTTCTCATCATCCCAGATGGAGACGTTTTGCAGCTCAGCATCTGAATAAACAAAATCCTTGAAGGTCCAGTACCTTGTGCCTAGCAGCTGCCTTTTGACTGAAATGAATTCCTTTCTTAAGGGTGGATTTCTATCTGACTGTATTTTTCTGTCTCCATGGCCGGGAATGCTTATATTCTGTTTCTATAGCAGGGAAAGCTGCTGGAGGGTTTTGGCTGGGGCAGTTACATGACCCTTGAATAACACGTGTTTGAACCACGTGGGTCCACTCTTCCGTGGATTTTGCAATTGACCCGCTTGGGTTCAAACCCGTGTTATTCAAGGGTCTACTTTTTTTTTTTTTTTTTTTTTTTTAGGATTTCACGAAGGGGAACAGGACTTTTTGGGGAACAGTGTGTATTTCCAGGACTTTTTGTTGGGGAACAGTAATGTGTTTTTCCTGAGACTCATCAGCTCCATCCAAGTCAAGTTGTCCTTTCAATCTTGGTTGTGGAAGGTGCCGTTCAGCTTCAAGTTGTTGTCCTTTCAATCTTGGTTGTGGAGGGCGCAGCTCAGCTCCAGGTCCAGTTGCCGTTGCTAGTTGCAGGGGGCGCAGCCCACCATCCCTTGCGGGAGTTGAACCGGCAACCTTGTGGTTGAGAGCCCGTGCTCCAACCAACTGAGCCATCTGGCCACCCGGGAGCTCAGCCGCTGCTCATTGACTTCATTCTAATTGCAGAGGGGGCAGCTCGCTTGCCCATGGGGGAATCGAACTGGCAGCCCTATTGCCCAGAGCTCACGCTCTAACCACTGAACCTCCCGTCCGCTCCTACACACAGATTTTTGACTGCAGGAGGTCGGTGCCCTTAACCCCACATTGTTCAAGGGTCAACTGTACTTGAAAGAGCAACCCCTAGCTGCCCCGTGGGGGATGATGAGAGGCGGGTCAGAAAAGAGTCAGGATGCCAGTTAAGAGGCTGGTATAGTTCATGGATCTGTATGCTTAAAATGTGTGCATTTTTCTCTCTATATAAATTAACTTCAGTTTTAAAATAGAACAAAAGACTGTCAGTGGTCCACAAGAAGTCCCAAGGCCAGAGAAAGGGGCTCCAGGCCAGGCTGGGAGCAGTGGGACAAGTCTAGGGACTTGAGTGGAATTTTGGTTGTAGAACTGACAGGGTTTGAGGAGAGACTGGGAAACTGAGAGGAGGCACTGGGGGAAGAGGGGGGACCAGGGCAGGGAGAGAATCAAGTCGTGTTTGAGCCCTGAAGATGATGAGCATTTCTGAGTGGGGCACAGGGGCCCTGACTTAGTGAATAAACCGACTCTGGGATTGTGCCCCGATGGGGAGCCCCATCCTGATGTGTCATGGCTCAGTGAGCACAGGGGCAGCCTTCTTGGTTCTGTTAGGGAGGCATGGAGGGAATTTGGGGGAGGAAGCAGCCATCCCTTTGTGAGCCCTCCTACACACGCTCTCCTTACCTGTTTGTCTCTTCTCCCTGACCCATGTGAGAGGGTGGAGGATTAGTAACCAAGTGACAAAAGTCTGACCCACCTGGTGTGTGTGAATTCTGGTTCTGAAGTTCCCTAGGGGTGTGACCCTGGACAGGTTGCTTAAGCTTGTTGAACCTCAATTTCTTCATTTGTAAAATGGGGATAATATCCTGTTTGCTGGCATGTGACTTTTGCTCCCTTTCTCCCTTCCTAAAAATGCAATTAGCAATTGTCCTGTTACTTTGTAATGTGCCCATATTGTGGATGGAAGGTGATGGTGCAAAGTGTGGTTCTTGGGTTCCCTGGGCTGAAGAATCCCTTCATTTAAGCTCTAGGGGGCCCTAGGGGCCTGGGGCAACCAGTTCCTTGAGCATCTTAGAACTGGAGGCACTTTACAGGTCCTAGAGGCAGCTGGTATGTAGGAAAAAAAGCAGACTCGGCTGGGAATTGAATGCTTTGTCCCCGATTCCCTGGGTGACCTTGAGTGACCCCTTGTGGGGAAGTATGACAACACACAACATCCCTGCAAGGATGGGTTTGCAGTTTTGTACCAGATTTTTGATATATTTACTTTTGCTGCAGGTACCACATAGAAATTCCTTTAGTATATTTTGTATTGTATTTAATATATTTTTGTATTATTCACCTGGATGCAGTCCTAGTCCTTTCTTTTACATGATTGTGTGCATAGGATGAGGCTTCATTACCAGCCAATCCAGTGTATCTTGTTAACTTACAATGTATCACTATTCACTGATACCATTTTTTCTTAGCTTTGGGATTTTTGTTCTTTCCAGAGCTTGTGAATTCTTCCTAGAATCCTCTGAACTATATTTACATAACCAAAGTGTTTCTCTCCTAAAAAACCACTTTTAGATTACATTCAATACATGTATTTTAAAATTCGTTTTATGTAATAACTTTTTTAAAAGGGGCACTTTCTGTGTACCAAGCACTGTTCTATATATTTTATAACTATAAACTTATTTAATCCTCATAACTCTATGAGGTGAATGTTACCGTATTTCGCTGTGTATAATGCACACTTTTTTGCCCAAATTTGTGAAGGAAAAACAAAGATACTCATTATACATGGGTAGTACTAATTCCGTATCTATATAAATGTTTTTAATTCTTTTATTTATGTTTATGAGTTAAAGTGTACCTCTAGAAATCAATAACGATATCTGTATGCAAAATAATACCCTGGAATATGATAATCAGTTTTGTTGAACTTACCACGGCTTTCTATGATATGTAAATATCATAAATTTGTTATCGGTACATAACATTTCTTGTATCTTGTATCTAGTCTTCTGTTTTGTAATTATTTGTTACATAAAATTTCCTGTACCATACTTTGTAACAAAATAAATGCTAAAATTCCTTTATAATACAAAAAAGTACCTAAGTATAAACAAATAAAAATTTGAATTAAAAAATTAAAACGAGGGGGTGGCCGGTTAGCTCAGTTGGTTAGAGCGTGGTGCTAATAACACCAAGGTTGCTGGTTCAGTTCCCACATGGGCCACTGTGAGCTGCGCCCTCCTTAAAAAAAAAAAAAAAAAATTAAAGTTTTTTTCCCCCCTGAAAGTTTGGGCCAAAAACATGCCTGTGCATTATACACGGGAGTGCATTTTACTGGCAAAATATGGTACTTTGCCCATTTGCCTGTTAGATTCTCCAACTTCTTGTAATATTTTAGATTTTAATTCCTTGTTTCATTTTTTTTTTTTTAAGATTTTATTGGGGAAGGGGAACAGGACTTTATTGGGGAACAGTGTGTACTTCCAGGCCTTTTTCCAAGTCAAGTTGTTGTCCTTTCAGTCTTAGTTGTGGAGGGCGCAGCTCAGCTCCAGGTCCAGTTGCTGTTTCTAGTTGCAGGGGGCACAGCCCACCATCCCTTGTGGGAGTTGAGGAATTGAACTGGCAACCTTGTGGTTGAGAGGACTGCACTCCAACAAACTGAGACAGCCGGGAACTCAGAGGCAGCTCAGCTCAAGGTGCCGTGTTCAATTTTTAGTTGCAGGGGGCGCTGCCCACCATCCCTTGAGGGAGTCGAGGAATCGAACTGGCAACCTTGTGGTTGAGAGCCCACTGGCCCATGTGGGAATCGAACCGGCAGCCTTCAGAGTTGGGAGCATGGAGCTCTAACCGCCTGAGCCACCCCGGCTGGCCCCCTTGTTTCATTTTTAATACAGTAAAATTTCACCCTTAAAACATGAGTTTTAACAAACATTTACTATCATAATCACCACCGCAATCAAGATACAGAACAGTTCCATCACCCCATCCCAACCCCAGAATTCCTTCATGCCCCTTTTACAGTCAGTCTCTCTTCCCACCTTTAGCGCCTGGCAGTAGCTAAGCTATTTTCTGCCCTATGGATTTGCCATATCCAGACTGTCATATAAATGGAATCACAGAACAGTCTTGTGAATCATGTAGCCTTTGGAATCTGTTTGCTTTTAGTGTAATGCCTTTGAGATTCACTCATGCTGTGTACCAGTAGGCAGTTGGTCCTTTTATATTGATGGATACCATTCCATTAGATGAATGTACCCCAGTTTGTTTATCCACTTACTGTTTGAAGGGTATTTGCCTTGTTTCCAAATTTGTCAGCTCGTTTTTTTGTCAGACCCTGACAGTTTTGAGTAGTACTGGTCAGGTATTTTGTAGAATGCCCGAGAGTCATCTCTAACTTCTTGGAAAATATGCGTTGAGTTTTGGCACACATCCCAAATGTAATGCTCAGTGGACTTACCTGCCAGAGCCAATTAAACTGTGGTCTGTGAATGGGGTGTCATAGGTTAAGGCACACCTTTTTCTGCCCCAGGAGTGAATTTTAAGCATTAATAAAACCACTTTGTTTTTTGTCTATGTTTACCCCCATACCATCCCCCTCTCTCTCTCCCTCCCTCTGTCCCTCCTTCTCTTTTTCTCTCTTTTCCTTTCCTCCCTCCCTTTTGAATTTCTGACTCTGTTTTGGTTTAAGTTCTTGGCCAAGCTATCTCCCATTGTTGGAAGCAATGATTGACAATTGGTTTTATGGTCTATTTGTTGATCTCTATCAGGACAGTGGAGGTCTATTCTCTAACCAGTGGGATACAAGAGAGAATCACATATTAGTCTTTTTTTGACGGTTTGCTTGTCTATTTGTGAGCTCAAATCAATTAAGAAACTATTGAGAGAAGTAGAATTAGGAAAGCATTAAAAGGAGAACAGCCCATTGAGATACGGGCCAGTGCGTTTTTGTGTTTCTTGATTTACTTTGGCACATGGCTGAGGTTGTAGAACTGAAGCTGAAAGTTTTCAGTGTGTATGAGTCTGAATATTTTCTTACCTCCATAGTATGTTAATTGGTAAGTGAAATTGTAACATCTCTAAAATTTAAGGAGGTTTATTTTGTATGGTTTATTGGAGATAATGGAGCTTACATAAATACAAGGAAATATAAACATTTCCAGAAAACAAAGAAATGGAAGTTCTAATAGTTTAAATATGCTAGTCTTTGAAGAGAAAAAAACCAAACCTTACAAAAACATTAGTTTAGGAGGGATTTTTTTTTTTTACTAGTTACTCTTTGTTTTTACAGGTTTATTGATGTAATTTACATACCATAAAATGCACCCATTTGAAGTATACAATTCAATTAATTTGAGTATATTTAAAGAATTGTGCAACCATCAGCATAATCTAATCTCATTTGCCACCTATACTCTCCCTACCCCAGCCATAGACCAACATTAATCTACCGTATTCTCTATGGATTTGCCTATTTTAGACATTTCATATAAATAGAATCATGCAACATGTGGTCTTTTGTTACATACTTTTTTCACATAGCACAGTGGAGGTTTTTGAAGTGTATCCATGTAATAGCATAGACCAGTACTTCATTCTTTTTGCTGTTGTTCAGTGCCTCAATCTACCACATTTACTTAACTACTCATCAGTTGATGGACATTTGGTGGTGGTTTCTATTTTTTGGCTACTTTGAATAATGCTGCTATGAACATTTGTGTGTATAAGTTTTTGTGAATGTATGTTTTTATTTTCTTGGGCATATACCTAGGAGTAGAAATACTGGGTCATGTGGGAACTCTATGTCTAACATTTTGAGGAACTGTCAGACTATTTTCCAAAATAGCTACACCATTTTACATTTCCTCCAACAGTGCATGAGGGTTCTGATTTCTCCACATCATCCCTAACACTTGTATTATTATTTTATTATTATTGTTATTATTGCCATCCATTTCCCAGTGTATAATTATGTTAAGCATCTTTCAGTTTGCTGATTGGCTATTTGCATATCTTTGGAGAAATGTCTCCTCATATCCTTTGCCCATTTTCAAACTGGGTTATTTCTCTTTATTGACTTTGTGAGACTTCTTTATATACAAGTCTCTTATCAGATATGATTTGCAAATATTTGTTTTCACTTTCTTCATGTGGATCAGTCTATTCAAATTTTCTGTTGTTTCTTGTATTTCCACTCATACTTTCAAATTGCTCTTTTTTTTTAAACTTATTGGGGTGACAATTGCTAGTAAAATTACATAGATTTCAGGTGTACAATTCTGTATTACATCATCTATAAATCCCATTGTGTGTTCACCACCCAGAGTCAGTTCTCCTTCCATCACCATATATTTGATTTGTGTTCTCTTTTTACCCTTTCAGTTACCTAATTAAAACTTTATACCTAGTTAACAATTATTTAAATAATCTGTTGAAATAATTTGAAATAACCAGTATGGTTTCTATCCCCCGATTGAATCCTGATACAAATGTGTACTCTTTTGTGTCCGTTTTTTTGTGTCCATTTTTTTTTTTAATTTTATTGGGGAATATTGGGGAACAGTGTAGTGTGTTTCTCCAGGGCCCATCAGCTTCAAGTCGTTGTCCTTCAATCTAACTGTGGAGGGCGCATCTCAGCTCCAAGTCCAGTCGCCGTTTTCAATCTTTAGTTGTAGGGAGTGCAGCCAACTATCCCATGTGGGAATTGAACCCACAACCTTGTTGTTGAGAGCCCATGCTATAACCAACTGAGCCATCTGGCCGCCCCTCAAGCTCAGCGGCAGCTCGTTGTCTTCATTCTAGTTGTGGAGGGCGCAGCTCACTGTCCCATGTGGGAATCAAACAGGCAACCCCTCCCGGCCACCCTGTGTCTGTTTTTTTTTTGCTTGAGACATATCCATGTTGATGCATGGAGCTGTGGTTCACTGTCATTTCTTTGTTCGTTCTACTGGTGAGATTGGGTTGTTACTGAGATTGGGTGTTTCTAGTAGGGGGCTGTTACAGTGGAGCTCCTGTGAACATTCTTGCACCTGCCTTTTGGGGAACATGTGTCCACATTTCTGTTGGGTATGTACCTACCTAGGAGAGGAATTACTGAGTCCTGGGGTAGGCGTCTGTTTATCTTTAGTAGATACTGCCCAAGTTTTCCGAACTGGTTGTAGTACCTGGTTACACTGCCCCCATCGTGTGTGAGAATTCTACGGGCTCCCCGTTCTCACCCTCACCATTATGTGGCATGGAGAATTTTTTGCATTGTAGCCCCTTCCGTGGGTATCAGCTCCATTGACTGAGTCCCTCCTGTCCCCTCTGATCTGATACAGCACCTTTGTCATATAGAAAGTTCCACAAATGTGTGGGTCTGTTTCTGGACTCTTTGTTCCACTGACCAATTTGCCTATCTCTCCACCAATGTCCCTAAGTACGTCCCTGCCTTCTTCCATGAAGGCCTTTGGTGCCACCGAGGCTCTGCAGAAAGACCTGTGACCCTGGTGTCAGGCATGCATGGCCAGTGCTCTGGGACTCCCTCAGGGCCAGCTGCAGAGTGGATGGCCAGGTTCAGCATAGGGTTGCTCAGGGCCCATAGTCTGGGGCCGGGGTCAAAGGTATGGTTAGGACTGAGTCTGGGGAAGTATTTAGGGCCTGGTTGGAACTTGTTTGAAGCAGCTCTGTCTGGAGTTGATCAGGTCAGGTACTCGTGGGGCTCAATCTGGAGGCAAGAGGAGGGGTTTCATGGGCCTCTGATCAGGACCTGGCTGGGAAGCCTGGCACCACGGTCGGGGCAGGTTAGGGCTTGGAAGTGACGGCCTTCTGGGCCATTGCAGGATTCCTAGTGCTCAGGCCTCCCTTTTGGTGCTGCTATTGGACCTTGGCCATGTGCTGTGGCTGCCGGGCTCTGGGTAACCCTCAGGGAGGGCAGCAGGACCAAGCTGGGCCCAGCACCTGCTCCCTGACCCTCGTTGCGATCAGGTGGGATGTGTCCAACCACAGCCTGAGCGCTGTGTTGTGTCCAGAGGCCCAGGTCCAGCTCTCCCTCTGCGCGCCCCACACTGGCTGACCTCAGGCTGTCCTTGCCCCTCTTGGCTCTCTGTGGAACCAATATTTCTGCTCCTCTTATGCCCTAGGCGCTGTTGTAGGTGTCCACATCACTCAAATCAACAGGAACCCCAGCCCTGCCCATCCTGTGTGCATGTGGGATATAAAAAGCTGTGACCTGTTGCATTGCTGGTCGTTTGGCCGAACTGACCCTCCAGCTGTGGAGGGTGCAGCCCAGAGCACCCCTGGCGGCTGCCTGGAGCTGACCTCAGGAATCCGTGAAACCTCCACCCGAGCTACTGGATGCGCCCTCCTCACTGTTCCCGAAGCCTCCATTTTCCTAGGAGCACTGAGGGGACCCTGGAGATCCAGGCTCTAGTCCCGAAGGTCATGTGACCTTGCCCCTTGCCCCTCCAGAGGCTCAGAACCTCTCATCAGGATTTGCTATGGTGATTCCCGTGGGCCCTCCCCACTCTGCCCTCTCCCTCCCGGGACGGCCATTTCCCTCAGCACCTCTGTCCACTCCCCACTGTAGGCCTGGTCTCAGCTGAACCTTGGGGTCGCGGAGGATAGGACAGCCACTAGCGATGGGAAGAGAGGGCGGCAGGGTGTTTGGGGCCTTGGGGTGCCCTTATTTCACTGACCACAGAAACACGGACCCAAAGCAGTGCTCAGCCTTCTATTAGAGACTCTGCCTCCCCTGGGACCAGCGCCACCCTGCATGCATCTTCTGGAGCACATACCCGGTGGGGTGGGGGGTGTTCTGGGGGAGGGCGGGCGGAGGGCAGGGTTCTGGCATCCTGCCTCTGAGAAGGACCGTGGTGAGGTTCGTGTGTTTGTGGCAGTGGCTGGGAAAGGGCTTTCATGCCCTGCAAGGGGTGGCTGTGAAGTGGTGTCCCAGAGCGGGACACGGGGCCCTTTCTGTGGGGCCAGCCCTGGACTGGGCATGCAGCAGCCGCGGCCTGGGCTCTCTGCTGGGGACTCCCCTTGGTGCCTCCAGGCCCAGCCCTGTGGCCCAGCTCCCTAGAGAGACCCTCCCTTTCTTGGAGGGTCACAGTGGGCACACCTGCCTCACATTGGCTGTGACCCCTGCCTGGCACTGTGCCCTCTTGGCCCGTTTCCTTTATTGGGAGCTGGGCCCCTAACCCTTCAGAAGGAGGAGCCCCTGAGAGGGTCCTGTGGGCATGGGAGCTGGTGCAGACAGTGTGTGTAGGGAGCAGGTGACTGGGACAGGGGCTTGGGCATGGGGGGTCGGGAGGGGGCACTAGTCGTCTTTCTCTTTGGCTCCATGTTTGAGGATGCGGGTAAACTCCACGTAGTTGAAGTTGCCTTTCTTATCAATGGGCGCCTCGCGGTACATCTCGTCCACTTCCTCATCTGTGAAGCGGTCGCCCATGGTGGTGAGCAGCTCCCGGAGATGGTCCTCATGGATGAAACCTGGGGACGGGCCAAGGTGCATGAGGCAGGGACTTGGGCTGGGACATACCAACATGCCCTACCCCTAGGCCCCCCCCTGCTCTTTGCAGAACTTGTAGCGAGGGGATGGGGCCAGGAAAAGACACAGCCTTAGTCTGGTCGGTTTGAACTCACCAGAGCCTCAGAAGGAAGAGTTCTGCAGTGGGACTCTCTGGAGGTGTCTCTGTGGGGACCCTGGGGCTGTCAGTGCTGGGGGGATACGTATGTCTTGCTTTAAGAGCAGGAGCCCGAGTTCTACTGCCTGGATTTGAATACTGATCACCCTTCTTCCTAGCTGTGTGATTTTTGCCAAGTTACTTGCGCTCTCTGTTGCCTGTCTGAACTGGAAAATGGGGATGAAAATAATGCCAACCTGGTAGGGGACCGTGAAAGTCGTCAGGAAAATGTTCTCAGCGTACATACTAGGCCTGTGACCCCTGAGAAACTACTGAAACTACTACTGCCAGTGTCACTTTGGCCTGGGCCTGGACAAAACTAGCTATGGGACAGAAAGTCCTTTGGAAGACTTGACAATGGTGGCTGGTTTCTGTACTCTGTTGGCCATGAAAAGGCCTGAAATGGTTTGGTTTCTGGAAAGGTCTAATGCAGAGGTAGAGTGTGTTGGACCGACAGGTGAAGTTAAGAAGGGAGCCTTGGCAGATATGGACAGTTTGGGTCTAGCATTTGGGGGAGAGAACAAGGAAACAGTGTGTCTTTTGCAATTCTGGCACCAGAAACCAGCAGGTGGGTGACTTCTGTTCTGGCCGGTGCGGGCAGGGGCCCCGACATCCCAGTGTGGCCTGGCACACATGGGGTCGCCCGGCCGAGATGCTCAGCCCAGCCCTGTCCAGGCCCCGGGAGGCTGCTGACCTGAAGCCTCCTCATCGAAGCAGGCGAAAGCGTTGCGGATCACGTCCTCGGGGTCCGTGCCATTCAGCTTCTCCCCAAACATGGTGAGGAACATGGTGAAGTTGATGGGCCCCGGGGCCTCGCTCATCATGCCTTCCAGGTACTCATCGGTGGGGTTCTTTCCTGCGGTGGGTGGGGCATTCGTGCCTGTTGTCATCACCTGTCCCCTCCTGCCTCCCTTACCCTTCCCTTTATAGTCTGGTGTGAGAGGCTATAGATAGGAGATAGGAAGTTTTGCAAACTGTCGAGCATCTTGCTGGGCGGCCAGCTGTCTGACTGCTCCCTCCCTCCAGTTCCCCTGGCTGCCTGGACCAGTTTCCTCCTCTGGGCTGGGTACCTGAGATCTCTTGTGCTCTCCAGAGTATAAGAGCCACCACTCACTGACTGCTCACTGCGTCTGGGGCTCCGTGTGCCTTACTGCATATAACTTGCCCCACCTGTGAGGTCAGCATTCCCGCACCCACTTCACAGGTGTGGACCCTGAGGCGCAGAGGTGAGGCGACTTGTCAGAGGTTACATGGCGAGTAAGGAGTGGAGCCAGCGTTTGAACTCAGGCAGGCAGGCCCCAGATTCCAGGCAGAGTTTTGAAAGTGGTTAAATCAGTGAGCTTTGGTGTCACAGAGGCCGGGGTTTAAATCCCAGCTCTGTGCTTTGGTTTCCCCTGCCTCTTAGGAAGGAGAAGTATGAAGATGAGGAAGGCAATGGTTGTAAAACACACATAATGATTAGCACAGCCCTGTGGACTTGAGTCAACTGCTGGGTTCAAATCCCAGCTCTACCACTTAGTATCTGTGTGACATTGGGCAAATTACTTAACCTCTCTGAGCCTTCATCTCCTCATTTGTAAAGTGGGAATGATAATCACATATACCCAATAGGATTGCTTTGAGATTTAAGATTTAAAACCTGCAGAGCTGCTTCTTATTTTATTTGCTGTTCTTGTTTTTAACTTGAGGATTATGTTCTTAACCAAATAGACCATGACTGATCAGTGGACCAACTAACATGAGCTACAAACAGAAGTGCGGGTTTTTCTGGGTAGACGCCCATCAAGTTTCTGGGCTTTAGGGTCCTGGGTGCAGGGCACTGCCTCATAAATGGGACGGAGTCTTCGTGTCCCTGTCTCCTCCAACCTGCACTCACCCTGCTGAGGCCCGAGAGGAGCTGTGACCTCAGGACACACAGCCCCTCCTCCCCCACCAGGCCTCAATCCTCCTTCCTGCTGGGTGACCTCCTGAGGGGGTACCCACGAGGGCCTGGGTCACCAATGCACAGGAAGGGAAACGGGCACTGAGCGGGGCCACCTGGCTGGGAGGGGCAGTGCCAGGGACAGGCCTTGGGCCTATCTGGGCCCCAGCGCTGGGGGCTTGACCACAGGCTGTCTTCTCTGCTGCCAGAAGCTCCCCTGCTTCCAGTGTCTGGCCTGGATGAAGGGGGTGCTAGAAACTGGGGCTGAGGGTGGTTGTCCGGCCAGCACATGGGGAGGGCTGTGGAGGCAGGGCCACAGGCTGGGTGGTGGTGTCTGGAGGCCTGGCCTCTGGGCCTCAGTTTCCCCATCTGAGCAATGGTGAATTGTACTAGATTCCTGAGCCCTTTCAGCTCTAAGATTCTGATTCTGGAGAAGTCACTGGAGTCAGAGAGGCTCTGAGAGCCTGGCACAGGTGACCTCTGAAGGAGAGGAGGTGCTCTAGCTTCCGCTTTAGGCCTCAGTTTCCCCATCTGTACAATGGAAAGCCTGTGCAGTTCAAACTTTTAGTCATTGATCCCTGTCTTTAAATGACAGATCTGGGCAGCCCAATCCACACCTCTGCCTGAGGCAGTCCTGCCCTGGTTCATATCCAGTGCCGAACTGCTCTGTGCCTCAGTTTCCCTATCTGTTAAATGGGGAAAGTAATGGCACCTCCTACCCAGGGTGGGTACCGCATGTCACTCCACAGGAAATGCCCCCTAAGTGATGAGTCGCCCCACAGCCTGCTCCAGTTGCAGCCCTTCCCAGACCCACTCGGACCCCACCCAGCCCTGCGCTGCTCACCCAGTGAGGCCAGCATGTCGTGCAGATCCTCCTTGTCGATGAAGCCGTCTCGGTTCTGGTCGATCATGTTGAAGGCCTCCTTAAACTCCTGGATCTGGGACTGGTCAAACATGGCGAAGACATTGGATGTGGCCCGCTGCGGGCGCTTCTTGGTGGTCTTGGCCTTGGCTCGCTTACTGGACATCTTGGCTTCCGGTGGGTGGGGCTTCCCTGCAGGAAGTGGGTGTGGGGGGAGAGAGAGCCTGTGACCCTGGGCGGGGCCATGCTGCCCACCCCAGACCGGCTGTCAGTGCCTCGGCCTGGCATTGAAGGCCTCCCACAGGCTTGGGACTCCTGCCACCCAGCTCATGCAGACACGCAAGGCCCTAAGTTCCTCTGCCTCTCTGAGTGAGTTTCCTCAGCGGGAAATGGGCACGTGAGGAGGGCCCAGCGGTAGAGAATAACTGACTTAGTGCCCAAAAAAGGCCCTGGAATAGGGTCGGGCACGGAGGAAGCTATTTTCACTGTTTGGGTAAAACGCTTAGGATTGTGTTCCATGCCAGTCATTTCCGTGCTTATCTCCTTTAATCCTTATTAGCATTTACACACTGCCCATCTCTCTCTGCACGTGACAAGATGGGTCGACACGTGGGAGGCTCTGAGGCTCCCTGTCTCCCTCCCACAGTAGGAAGGAGCTGGATCAGTGGCCCTGCATTCCTGACGTTCCTCTTCCTCCCCATCCCTCTGCGCTCCCTGCCCTGGGGTTCTGGAAGGTTCTGGAAGGCCCTGCTCTGGCCAGTCTCCCCTCCCCCCAGCTGCCCACACTTGACCAGCCCCTAGGTGGGTGATAGACCTGATTTGGGCCCTACTCCTGGTTCTCACTCCCAGTGCTTATTGGGGCATGAGGCTCCCCCAGGCTGAGAACCTCAACTTCTTGTCACCCTTGTTTAGACCTGGCCTCCGAGCCTCCAGCTGGTCTCTCTCATCCCACACAGATCCAGACCTGCATCTGTCACTCTACCTTGAAGCCCTCACAGATTCCTGCCACCACCTGGAGCAAGTCTGGGCCCGTCAGCCTGGCATTCCAGGCCCTTCTCTCTGGCTGACCATGGCACCCCATACTGTCCCTCCTGCCATCCGTGATCTTGCCAAGCTGGACTGTTAGCTGTTCCCTAGACACCCCCAGACTTTCCTTCTTGGTCTCTCCCCCTGGGATGCCCTTCCTTCTCCCAGCCCAGTCCTCGAGGAACAGTTTTCCCTTTGCTTTGACAATAAACATTTAAAGGTCTCTCTCACAGTCAGTCGAGCTGGTGTGAATCCCAGTTTATACCAAAGCCCACATTGGGGCTAATAGATGCTTGTTTAACGAATGACTGTGAGGGCAATCGCGGCCAGTCTATGCCCCCACTGTTCGGATGGGGAAACTGAGGCCCAGCAAGGGGTTCTTTCCCTGAACCCTTGTCATGGCTTGTGGGGACTGTGCTCCTGAACACCTTGTGCTGTGTGTTCCTTGGCTGGGGAAGTTGTGGGCCTGGCTGAGGCCCTAGGAACTGCTGCCCTCTTTCTTGTGTCCTGAATCCCTTGGTCCAGGGCCTACAGAAAGCATTCTCTGTCTGTTTTTTACCCCAAATTGTGTGGTTGTAAGTGTTCCTTGAGTTGTCTCCAGGCCTCTATCCCATGTGTATTTAAGTCATTCTCGGGCTTTGGCCTTTGAGATCTTAAACCCTCAGCTGGGATCCTGGCCAGCCCCCCCCTTTCCCAGGGCTACAGCTGCCTGTAGTTATGAAGACACTGGCTGCTCAGATACCCTGGTGGCCCTCGGTGTTTCTCACATGATCTATAGTAGGTGGACAAAAGCCCTTCTCTGTGGTCTGGGTGCGATGGTGCTGTGGGCAGGGAGTGCCAGTCTCTCCTGTGGTTTAGTGCTTCGTGGGGCCCAGTCCTGCTCTGAGCCCGATGTTCTCTAGGAACTTGGACTCACGGCCCCCACAGAAGGCAGCTGAGGAGAAGTCCACTGTGCCCAGCAGAGGCCGTGATGGCCATCCTCACTGAGGTCGCAAAACTCTCGGGCAGACATGGTGAGGAGGAAGCCATGGCCAGAGGCAGGAAGGCTAGGAGCTCATCCACTGCTCTGACACTGGCTGGGCCGCTCGGGCCCCTCTGCCTCCCTCTCCCTGCCCTCTCTATTGGGGTGGGGGAGGTGGTGTGTGACATGGCTGAGAGCACTGAACTTTACAGTTCGTCCATCCCAGCAATCTTGGGAAACGGTGGGGACGGTGGGGTGCCCCGCACCATGCAGGTAAAAGAGGCCTAAGAAGGGGAGTGCTCATGACAGGGGCAGAGTCCAGTCAGAAGCCAGGGCCCCTGGACTAGGCTTGGGTCAGTGGGTAGCAGTGTTCAGGCCTTCGTGCCCTCAAGGCCTAAACACAGAAGGAGGCATCTGCGGCAGCTGAGAGCTCTATGAGCAGGGGCAGTTGTTAGCCTTGGTTGAGGTACTGGGGTCAGGAACAGACTGGGCCCTTCACCCTGCAGCCAGCGCCTCCCCCTCCTGGGGGTCCTAAACACCAGGGGTCGGATATGGCTGGTATTTGGCCTGGCTGCAACCAGGTGCCTGAAAACCCACCGTAACGCCAAAGACAAGGCCTGTGTCCCGAATTACCTTACGGTCCTTGTGGCTGACAGAGCCAGGTGCCTGGCTCGTGAACTTCCCTCGTCTGAGGCTGAGTTATCTCTTTCCTGAGAGCAGCCAGCAAAGCTAGAGGGCTGGGGAGGAGCTGGCCGGAGTTTCCCCCCAGCCTAGGTTCTTGTCTGGCCCCCAGGGCTGAGCTTCCAGGGCCCTTGGCAGACCTTCCCCACCCAACAGGCACTGATGGGCAGATGGCCCAGCGTGGGGAAGCCCTGGTGCATGGCACATAGCCTTGGTGTGTGGGCAAGGTTACCCCATCCATCCCTTTTCTGCCCCAGGAAGTGTGTGTGTGTGTGTGTGGGGGGGACACGAATAATCAGGAGGAGTTTTGAGCCTGACAGGGCTCAGTTTCCTGTCTGTGACACACAAGGGTCTACTGGGGCAGGGAACACCTGCGACTACAACCCCCTTTTCTCCTCCTGGGCATCCCAGAGCTCTGGGCTTGGCGTCTCTAACTCCACAGCAGAGGGGCAGGTCCTGGACACTCTTACAGTGCCAAACGACCACTGGTTCCTAGACCCGGGAACAGTCATTTTGCTGCCCGCCCCGGCCAGAATCCCTGTGGGACCCGTGCCACCTCGCAGCCCCGGCCCCACGACCGCTGTCCCTGCCCCGACACCCTCCGACATCCTCCTCCGTGAGACCTGTCCCAAGTTCCAGCCCCAGTCGTCACACAGCCTACTCTATACCACCGGGGCCAGCTGGCGGCTCCCACCTGGTACGAAGAAGACGCTCTTTCCGGGTGCGAAGCCGGGTGCGGAGCCGGGTGCGGAGCCGGGTGCGGAGCCGGGTGCGGAGCCGGGTGCGGTGCGGTGCGGGGTGCGGAGCGCGCTGTCCGTGGGGTAGGAGCTGGGCTGGGCGGGGGCGGGGCGCGGCGCCCGGCCTTACAAGGCAGAAGAATGTGCGCGCGGCGGGGCGGGGCCTCGGCAGCCAGCCGGCCTTATTTGGCTTCCACCCACTGGCTGGGAGGTCGGGGCGCTCCTGGTGATTCCCCCAATCCCGGCGAAGACCTCCCCCTTTGTAGGCAGGGGGGAGGTGATGGGATGATTGGGGGCTTCGGACAGCCTGGCGAGGGGGACTTTATCTGGGCCGTCCCCTCCTCTCCAGCGACGCAGGCAGAACATCCAGTTCTGAGATCCTACCCCCAGCTTTCCACCCAAGGCCCCCTGCCTGGCGCCGGTTCCCAGGGGAAGCCTTCCTTCCACCAGGCCAAGTATGGCTTTTTTTTCCAGTCCAGAGAGAAGAGGCACGTCAGAGAGGACACGCTGTCCTCCCTCAAAGGGCCACCAGTCAGGCCCCTGCCAGTGTGGTGCGCACATAGCATTTGGCTCAAAATTTGGCTCATTTTTGACTCAGCCAAGTCATTCTCCTCTCCAGCTGTCCTCAGTTTCCTCACCTGTAAAATGGGAGGGTGGTGGTGAGGGTTCAGCGAAAGAGTAGCCAGAAAGAGCCACGTAGCAACACAGCACCAGCGGGAGCGGCAGGGGGACATCGGTGCATTCTCGAAGTGGCAACTCCCCCTACCCACCTCTTGTTGGCCTTCATGAGAGGATGGAGTCTGGGAAGACAGACCCCTCCCCTCCCCTCCCCTCTCCTCCCCTACCAGGCATCAGAGCCTGTCCATCGTTTTGAACCCTGAAGGAACACCTTACCCATCAACCCCTACCTGGACTCCACCCCAACTTTCTTTCCCCAGTCCCCTTTGGTCCAACACAGACGTTCCCAAGGGAACTTTCCAACACCCAATTATGTTATAAATATTAACTGACATCTACTACCTGCCAAGAACTGTGCTGGGTGATGGGGCAACAGCAATGAACTAAAGGCATCGCACTCAGAAAGTAACTTGTGGAGCGAAGTACCATGAACAAGTAGCTACATGGCTTGGGGAGTAGAAATAAGTGCCTTGAAGGAGAATAAAGCAGGGTGAGGGGAGAGAGCATAACGGGTGTGTGTGTGGGGGTGCCTCCCGTGCACGTGACATTTGGGCAGACCTGAAGGAAAGCCATGCCCAGTGAGTGGGCATGGCCTTGTAGCCCTGTAGGGGGCGCTTGTACAGCTCCTGGTTAAGGGGCAGTGAGAGGTCAGTGTGATTGTGGGGAGGGAGTGAGGG
The DNA here is from genome assembly GCF_004115265.2 of Rhinolophus ferrumequinum. Classification (NCBI taxonomy): domain Eukaryota; kingdom Metazoa; phylum Chordata; class Mammalia; order Chiroptera; family Rhinolophidae; genus Rhinolophus; species Rhinolophus ferrumequinum. The sequence continues at coordinate 19,177,991 of NC_046306.1, forward strand.
GAGAGGCGTGGGAGATGAGGGCGGGGAAGCTGCAGGGACCAAGCCTCTGGCTCCTTGTAGACCACCATAGGACATCAGAGTTCTGAGCAGAAGGGTGACACGATGAGGCTTAGGTTTCTACTGAATCCCTCTGGGTGTGGTATTAAAAATGGACGGAAGGGGCCAAGGGAGGAAGCGGGGAGACGAGTGAGCAGCTCCTCAGCAAGATGATATGTTTAGACTAGTGTGGGAGCAGTGGAGGGGGCGATTCTGGAAGTATTTTGAAATTGCATCCAATAGGATTTGCACATGGGGTGGAATGTGTGTGAGAGAGCGGCATGGATGACCCCAAGGGCTTTGGTCCGAGCAAGGGGAGAAGTAGGGCTGCCACTTTCTAAGACGGGTCAGCTATGAAAGGAGCAGGTTTGTGGAGAGATCAAAAGTTCTGTTTGGGACATACTAATTTTTTAAAACTTTTTATTTTGAAATAATTTCAAACTTACAATGAAGTTATAAAAACTGTCCAAAGAGCTCCTGTATACCTTCATCCAGATTCTCCCGTTGTTAACATTTGGCTTTGTTATGTTCTCCCCTCCATGCGTGTATGGTAAAATAACATAAAATTTACCAGTTTAACCCTCTTTAAGTGTACAGCTCAGTGGCATTAAGGACATTTCCATTGTTGTGCAACATCACCACCATCCATCTCCAGAACCTTTCCATCCTCCCCAGCTGAAATTCTGTACCCATTATACACAGTAACTCCCTATTCTCTTCCCTGTACCCCTGGGCAGCCACCACTCTACCTTCTCAGTATGAATTTGACTGCTCTGGCTACCTCTTGTAAGTGGAGTCATACAGTATGTGTCCTTTTGTGTCTGGCTTATTTCATTTGGCATAGTGTCCTCAGGTTCGTGCATGTTGCAGCTTGTGTCAGAATTTTGTTCCTTCTTAAGGCTGAATAATATTCCATTGTATGGAGGGACCACATTTACTTATCCCTTCACCTGCTGATGGAGTTTGGGTTGTTTCCACCTGTTGGCTACTGTGTGACTAATGCTGATGTGAACATGGGTGTACAAGTATCTTTCGAATACCTGCTTTTGATTCTTTGGGGTATATACCTGGAAGTGAAATTGGCTGATCATTTGGCAATTCTGTTTTTAATTTTTTGGAGGAACTGCCATACTGTTTTCCACAGAAGCTGCACCATTTTCCATTCTCACCAGTAGTGCACAAGGGTTCCAATTTCTTTACATCCTCTCCAACACTTATTTTCTGTTTTGTTTGTTTCTTTTTTAATAATAGCTTTCCTAATGGGTGTGGTCTCTCGTTGTGGCTTTGATCTGCTTTCTCCTAATAACTAATGTTAAGCATCTTTTCATGTGCTTAGTGACCATTTGTCTATCTTCTTTGGAGACATGTCTGTTCAAATTCTTTGCTTACTTAAAAAATCAGGTTATGTTTTTGTTGTTGAGTTGTAAGAGTTCTTTATATATTCTGGATATTAATCCCTTACCATGTGTGTGATTTGTAAAAATTTTCTCCCATTCTGTGGGCTTCTCTGTTTACATTTTTAAAACAAATTTATGACTTACATACAATAAAATGTACCCTTTTGAAGTATACAATTTAGTGGTTTTAGAATATTCACAGTTATACAACCATCAGCGTGACGTCTTTCCAGAACATTTTCATCACCCCTGGAAGAAACTCGGAACTCATTAACAGTCACTCCTCACCCCCTTTTTTTTCCATCCCTGGCAAACAGTGATCTACCTTCTGTCTCTGGATTTGTTTACTCTGGAAATGGAAAGTAAATGGAGTCATACAATATGTAGCCTTTTGTGTCTGGCTTGTGTCACTTAGCATATTGTTGTCCAGGTTCATCCGTGGTGTAGCATGTAACAATTCTTTATTCTTTTCATTGCTGAATAGTATTCCCTTCTATTGATACTCCACATTTTGTTTAGTTATTCATCAGATGGTGGATCCTTGGGTTGTTTCTACTTTTTGGCTATTATGAATGCTGCAGCTCTGAACAGTGGGGTCCAAGTTTATGTGTGGATGTGTTTTCTCTCTTTTTTTGATGTATTATGTAGGAGTGGAATTGCTGGGTCCTTTGGTAACTCTATTTTTGAACTTTTGAGGGACTCCCAAAGTGTTTGTCTCCATGCTGCTCCATTTTACAGTCTCACTGGCAATGTTTGAGGGTTCCCGTTTCTCCACATCCTCACTAGCGCTTGTTTCTAGCCAGCCTATTGGGTGTGAAGTGGTGTCTCATTGTGGTTTTAATGAGCATTTCCCTAATGACTAGTTATGTTGAATATCTTTTCATGTGCTTGTTGGACATTTATATATCTTCTTTGGAGAAATGATTCTTCAGATGTTTTTCCCATTACAAAAATTTTGTTGTTGGGTTGCAAAAGTGCTTTGTATATTCTAGCTACGACACTAGTACCAGATATGTGATTTGCAAATATTTGCTCCCATTCTGTGGGTTATTGTTTCATTTTTTTGATATTTTCAAGAAGTACAAGTATTTCCAACTTTGATGAAGTTTCTTATGCTCTTGGTACCGTATCCAAGACACTTGTGCCTCAGCCAAGGTCATGAAGATTTACACCTACCTTGTGTTTTACTCTAAGAGTTTTGTAGTTTTAGCTCTTAAATTTGGGTCTCTAATATTAGGGAACTCCGTAAGGCTTGGGGACCCACAATCCTGGGGGAACAGGGGTCGAGAAAGGGAACCTCCCTCCTGACTGACCCACAGCCCTGTGGGTGGTTCTCAGGGACCCAGGGACAGTGAAGTCTCCTGTTCCCTCTCTCTGCCTCCTCCCAGCACCTGCAGCCTTCAGGGGGCAGCTTCCTGTCTCTCTATCCTGGTCCTTTCTGTCCCTTCAAGGGCTGGACTTTGGAACTGCACACACCAAGGACTCATTCCCAGCTTCTCTGGGAAACTGCTGTTGACCTTTCCCTGGATAGAACTGAGTATAGGAGATGGGACATCATCTAGTCATATTCTTGTTCAAATTGTTCAATCTGAATCTAGTCATGAGGAAACATAAATCCAAATTTTACAATATTCAATGAAATGCTTGGACACTTAAAAAATGTCAGTGTCATGAAATACAAAAAAAGGCGGGGAAACTGTTTTTGATTCGGTGACTACAGAGACATGATAAAGCAACGAATGGTCTTGGATCCTGGATGGAAACAAAGGAAAAGCCATAGAGGACGTTACTGGGCACTTGGAGTGTGGCTGTGCTTTAGCTGGTGTTCACGTCTGGGCCCCGAGTACCCTCCTGAGTAAGGGAGGTGCTCGAGACCACTGGTTTGTTAAGTTGGCGGGTGATGATGGTATTGTTTTACAGGCACGTACGTATTTATTCTTAGGAGTTGTGTGGTGTATATGGGAGTGAAGTAGCATGGCATATGCAGCTTACTTGCAGATGGCTCCAAAAAAAAAAGTGTGTATGTACCTGAGAGGGATAATGCAAATATGACGAAATGTTGACAACTGGTGATTCTGGGTAAAGGACAGGGTGTGGTGTTCATTATACTAGTCTTTCAGCTCAGGACAGGGGGGTCCCACCACTGCTATGCCAGTGGGCTGGGGATGAGGCCCAGATTCTGCACATCAGACGCTCCCATCCCCGCTGTGCTGATACAGGGAGTGCAGGCTTCCTCCAGGAGGCGCTGATCTCACCAAGGCCCCTCCCCTGCTGTAGCAGAAACACGCAGGCTTCGAAGGGGTAACAGACAACCCACTACTGGTCTATGGCCCGTCAGGAGGAGAGCTGGGCTGCTAGCTGGGTGGTGGCCCTTAGGTCCAGCCTGGCCGCCTCCTGCATTCACTCACACCTCTGAGTGTCTGGTTCAGTGCCCAAGGCAACCAGAAACCTCTTACTCTTCATGTCAACCCCACCCCGTCACAGGAAAGGGGTAGGACCTGGAGTTAATCAGAGCCACCCATGGTCCCTGAACACTCAGCTGTCACTAACAGGGTCCAGAGATGAGAGCAGGTGGCCCTCAGGGCAGGGGGTGTGGCCCGCAGGGTTGGGCTGAGCTCTGAGGGGCTCCACTGAACAAAGTTCCTGGGAAGGTGGTTCGGTGCATCCCCTGGGCCTGCGGTCACTGGGAGACCAGGGGCCTGCACTTCAGTTGGCCCAAGAACTTTCTAAGAGGCACGTTCTTACCACTGGGCATTGGAGTCTACTGTTCCTGCCTAGAATGCACTTTCCCCAGGCTCTCCCCTGCATGCCACTCCCATCCACCAAAGCTGGTTACCACCCACTGTCCTTCTGGGCCTGACCAGCACGCTCCTACCCTGCCCAGTTAGGAGGTGCTGTCAGTTGCCACAGCCACACTGCGCGACGTCACCTTTTCTCCACCTGCTGTGGACTTGAATTCATCTGTAGCATGTTCTGTGTCTGTCTGCCCCACCGGAGCGTGAGCTCTGAGCAACCTGTAGGCACTGGGCCTGGTAGAGTCGCTGCTCAGGAAGTGCGTGCTGCGCATGTGGCCGTCAGGGTGGAGGCAGCTCCTGGGGAGGGGTACTGAGTACCCCGTCCGGAAGATGTGCAAAGACTCGGCGTCTGTTGTCAGCAAGGGCAGCCCGTCTTGGCTCCCACACAGCAGCTATTAAGCATTTATTTCTCAGAGGAAACTGGTAAGGTATTGGGTTGTTGCAAAACTAATTGTGGTTTTTCCAATTTTTTTTAACCCTTTAAACCGCAATGACTTTTGCACCAACCTAGTAGATGTTGCACACATTTTCCATGTGAGGGAACCGAGCTTAGTTTTCTTGCCCTGGATCCCAGAGCTGGTCTCACAATCAGTGCTCCAGTCACCCTGTTTCCATAGCGTGGCCATTTGAAGGGGGTCTGGTTCAGTCTCCAGGGGAGTCCACTCCCCACACCTCACCCCAGCCTGGCCCTTCCCACCCCAATAACACCATGAGCCCTGGTACACGTTACCTCATTTATTCTCACAACATGCCTGTGAGGTAGGGAGGGGCAGGGACTGTCCCCATTTTACAGAGGAGGAAGTTGAGGCACACAGAGGTCAAGTGACTTGCCCATGGTCACAGACGGCGGCCAAGCTGGAATGGGGCCCCAGAGCAGGCCCGTGGTTCACCCGTGGCCCCCCCACAGCAAGTGCCGGAAACAAGGTGTCTCCAGTGCTTAGTCCGTAGAGAGCAGCCCTCGTGCACTGAGCTCGCTGCCTGCTGGGCCTCGCCCTCCCCCTGCCCTCCCCACCTGCCCTGTAGGCCTGGGCCATTGCAGCTCAGGGCTCATGACACCCTGGGAGTGGGGCTGGGGAAAGCAAAGGATGGTCGGGGTTAAAAAAAAAAAACAAAAAACAGAACAGAACACTCAGAGGCTGGGCAGATGGGCCCATGGTGGGGGGCAGGTGGGAGACCAAAAAAAAAAAAAAAGAGGGGGGCTGCTTACACACAAGGTATATATTTTTACACACACTTGTACACACACCTAGATATAGTACATGTAAAAATATATGCTATTCACACACCCGCCTCCTGCCAGGTGCCCCGAGAGCCAGCGGTGGCGCTGGTGGGCATGGGTGAGCAGATGGGCATTTGTTAAATATACACTCTAAGGTCTATGTGCATATGTACACATACGTACAGACAGCCACCCGCCCCTCGGGTACTGTACACAGGCTCGGCCAGGGACAGACAAACGGGGTCGCTCTCTCACGAGTGTCCCCTGCACGTCACTCTGAATCATACATTTTGCTGAAGGAAGAAGGGGCTGGAGAGACGAAAAAGGCGGGAGTCTGGAGTGTGCTAACTGGCTTTTATCATCCCCCCCCCCAGTCTTAGACCCTCATCTTCTCAGGGAGGTGCATCACCCGCCTGACCCTGCCTAGGGCTGGTGGGTCGCAGGGGGAGGGCTGCTTCTGCTGAGGAACCTCCATCTGTGTGTGTGCACGTGCGCGCGGGGTGTGAGCACTTGGCGGGCGAGGGGATGCGTGTCCATCTCTCTGTCCCCTGGGATCTCAACCACAAAAAGCGCTGAGAACCAGAGAGCCGCCAGCCAGGATGGTGACCCCTGTGTGAGCTCTGAAGGGGAAAGAGAAACGTAAGAATGAAAATTCCGAGGTCAGAGCGGGGGTAGCTGGGAAAAGAAGGAAGGACATGGCAGGTGCCCAAGGCTTGCCCTTGGACTGTCGTCGTCTTGTAAACAAGCTAGTTTAAATTCTCATTAGATAGAACAAGTAAAAAGACCGCAGTCTGGAGGCTGGGCCGGGGAGTTGCCGAAGTCCACCTATCTAGTCCACCACGGCCAGCAAGAGAAAAAAAAAAGTTTTAGTTTTGTGTTTTTGTTGACGTTTTTTTGTGTGACGTCTTCATAACCTAAAGCTGGGAGGGACCCAAAAAAGCCAAATTGTGAGCCCTTGTATGCATCAATTTGAAAGTTGGCTCAGGGTCTCTAGATAGAATAACCATACTAAAGGTTGAGAAAATATTTGTTCCATTCGCATTTAGTTTGTGTGTTTTTAAATGACTTAAAATGATTTGCTTCTTCGTCTCAGAGCCGGGTCTGAGCCTCGGGGACATAAATCTCGATGCTGTCCGCGCTCTCTGTGGCTGAGTTCTGCCTTACGGAAGCCGCCCGCTTTGCTGCCAGGAGTCTCTTGCGGGCCTCCTGACGCTGCTTGTCCCCGGCGTCAGAGGCCTTGTCGCGGCTCACTGCCGGCTTGGATTTGGCTGGCTTCTTGGGGACCGGAGGGGGTGGTTTCTTCTCTTCCTTTAGTGAGACAGTGAGGAGGGAAGAAAAATAAAATAAAGGTGCCACCTTTTGTGTGGCACTACCACCCCCTATATGCTGGCAGCTGGAGTTCCCCCCCCACCCCCGCCACCCACCCCGCCCCAGCATCAGGCACAAGCAACACACATTTGGAATCAGGAAGCCACCAGAAGCGATGGTAGTGGGAATAGCACAACGCATAGGAACAAAAAGCAAGCGTAGCATCCTAGAATACTCTAGCAGGAAGGATGGACAGGTCACCTGTTCCCACCCATGCTTTGAACCTTTGGGAGCCTGAGTCACACAGCCAGTGATGAAAGTTAAATTCAGGGCCTCTCACTCCCAGGTGCCATTTCACATGCTCGTCTATAGGATCAGAACTTACAAGGCCCACCGTCCAGTAACCATAGGGGTCACTGGGGGTCCCCGCATACTCCTGGCAGTGCGGCCCCAGGAGAAGGACCGTTTTTCTGCCTCCAGAGTTCCAACAGTCTCATCTACACGTGTGCTCAGGCTGTGGGCATGTCTCCCCGGAGCCCCATCTTCTGAACATGCAGGGCAGGATGGCATGCTTCAGGGGCAGCCTCAATTACACGGCGCGAGCGGCATGCTGGACGAGTGCTGAGCATGGACCCCGCGCACTGATGGATGTGAGCCCCCAGCTCAGACGACACACGGAGAAGGGAGCCAAGCAGCACTGACCGATGTGGGCAGCGTTATTGCCGACCAGGAATTTGTCCCTGGACTTCCCCTCCGCACTGCTCCATGCTCACCTTCCTCTTCTCGGGGGTCTCCACCAGCTGCCAGCTGTTGGCCTTGAGGTGGTAGAGCTCATCGAACTTCATGCTGATGTCCTCGATGGACAGCTGCAGCAGGTCCCAGAACCCTGCCAGGTCCTGGGCTGTTGGACGTGGGTTGGCATCAGGGTTCTGTGGGGCAGAGGAGGATCAGTGGGGCAAGCAGGGCAGAGGCTTTCCTGCACCCCACACCAGTGTGGTCTCTAGGCCCTGGTTGGGGGGTCCTGAGGCCTCATCTCACTCCTCTGTTCCCAGGGTATCGGGATGAATGAAGCCACTTCCTGGTCACTGCCAGCCCTGATAGTGGAGCTCTTTGGGGGACACTCCCATCACGAGAGTAGGCCCTGCACATACGTGGGGGGACTGATGCCTTTGCCCCCAGGGCTATAGTGAGGAAGGCCCTCGTGCCCCTAATGCGTGCCAGGCAGACAATGTTCTCATTTACAGGGAGGAAACAGAAGTTCCATAATCTGTCAGGTGGGGAGAAGCCAGGACCCCTGCCCAGTGGGTATGATCACGGGATCCACGTGGTTTCCCTCCTTGTATCATTCTCTTCTCTGACAACACATTCCTCCTCATGACGCCCCGAGGTCTTGGAGACAAACACTCTGCCATCATCCTCGGCCCCTGGCTAGTCAGGGCGCATGCCACACTCCCAGCAAGTAGCGGGGAGGAAACCCACCAAGCCTAGTGGTGGTATTTTTTAATTTCTTACCTTGACAGTCTTCTTAGATATAGAATATGTCTTATATAAGTAAATCAGTGTTTACAGATCTTTAACTTTGGCTATTTTTACATCGAGCTCACTTTGCTATTTCAAAAGGTATTAGCAAACTGCAAGGACCATTCTGGGCCCGCTTCTTGTGCCAGACACTGACATGCATGGCCATCACCTTCCTAATAGTGTGAGGAGGCCACACAGGCTTAGAGGGGCTTATCTGGCAGGCAAGGCAGCCAAAGGCCTCCTAGAAGCCCTGCTGTGGAGGAAAGAATCACACTCACCAAGTTTTGCTCACAGAGGCCCCGGAACTGCTGGAATTTCTGGGACATCAGTAGCTGGGCACTGCCCACAGCACTGAGGACTTTTCCTAAGACTGAAAAAGAAAAGGTGGAATAAGGCTGATGGAGCACAGGGCTTGTTGGGGTGGAAGGCAGGATCAGGGGCATGGCTTTCATCTTCCCGCCTACCTTCGGATTCCAATCAGTATTTGGTGATGGCAGGTGCTCCTCATTTTTATATAGTAATACATTCTCATTGTGAAAAATACAAATACATATAAATAAAGTGACCCTATCCCCTAGTTCCTAAGGACATTTTATGGCAATAAACTTGAAAACTGGGTTTAAATGGAAAAATTTTCCAGAAAAATGTAAATTACTATCATAGACTCAAGGAGAAATAGAAAATCTGATTAGAATAATTGTTTTTAAAAACTGAAGCAGAACTTAAAAATCTTCCCAGAAAATTGAACCAGATTATATAGTTTTACAAAACCTTCAAGAACAGATGAATCCCTGTCTTACATTCAAATTCTTTGAGAGTAAATAAAGATATAAAGTGATGAGCTAGCCCAGTGGCTCAGGTGGTTGGAGCACCAGGTTCGTGCTCCCAACTCCGAAGTCACGGGTTCGATTCCCACATGGGCCAGTGAGCTTCGCCCTTACAGCTAAGATTGTGAACAACAGCTCTCCCTGGAGGTGGGCTGCTGTGAGCAGTTGGAGGTTGGTGTGAGCTGCCGTGGGCTGCTGTGGGCTACTATGAGCCACTGTGAGTGGCCAGCAGCCGCGAGAGCTGCTGTGAGCTGCCGACCAACGACCGGCGACCGACTGCCTCAGCAGGGGAGCACAAGGCTCATAATACCAGCATGGGCCAGGGAGCTGTGTCCTACACAACTAGACTGAGAAACAACGGCTTGAACCGGAGTCGGGCGGGGGTGGGGGGGGTGGCGGCGGAAGAAGGGGAAAAGAAAATGACACAATTTCAAGAGCCCTGAGAGCAGACAGGACAGCCAAGCATAAATCACTTTCGTTATGAACATAAATGTAAAAGTCTTAAATAAGATATAAGCAAGTAGAACCCAACAAAGGAGTTAACCATGAAGTATTTAGCCAGGAATATAGGTTGAACTTTCAGTGTGACTTCCAGTTTTAAACTACTTCTTGTTCCCCTCAGAAATCCCTGAAATGCATACCATTTTGACAGAACTCTGGAGCACAGTGAGGAAAGCTGTCACGTGTAGTGACAGCCACACAAGGAAGGTTCTTGGGGTTGAAGGTCTCACATAAAGTTGGCAGTTTTGAGTTCCCCACAGGACTCCTTAAGGGGAGAGGCCAATAATCTCTCATTTGAAATAAAAAGGGGGTGTGGCCTGCAGCAGCAGGCTTCCTGAACCTGGTTCTGCACCAAGGACAAAGGGTGGGGGCGCTCTGCATTGTAAGCAGCCCAGGGGTGCCTGGGAAGAAGACAAAGCTGAAGGGACAGTCCTGGCCCCTCCCACAATGATCTCCTGACAAGAGCTCATCAAGGAAGAATTTCACCTCATTAAGAAATTAGTAATTAAAAAGGAACCAACACAGGAGGTAAACATAATACAGGAACAGCAAATGGCAGATGAACATTCACCAGAAAACTGTTGCCAGGGAATAGATGAAAAATGTGACATTAGCCATGAGTATGTAGAACAGTAGTTCAAAGCAGAGATGGAGGTGCTCGGAAAACAGACGCCAGGCAATGGAAGGAGATACAGCACGAGCTCTGAACTAGTGCAAGGGAAAAACCAGGTCATCACAGAAACAAGGGCCACACTGGAAGCAGCACAGAGAATAAACCCTGCTGAAAACTAGGAAGGACAGGGTAACTAGAAGTGAAAAAGCTCCTGGTGTAAAACATTTAAACTGCCTAATTAAGAAAACATTTTAGAAAATAAATAGCTAAGCTACTTGGAATAAAATGAGCTCCCCTCTCCCCCAAGGTAGGTAGTGCGCATGTGCCAGGCTTGGGCTAAAGTAGAGTGGGAATCAAGGGAAAAGTCTCTCCTGAGAACTCCTAACCATAAGACTGTACTTAGGTACCTTAACTTTTTAAGAAATAAAAGCAACTAAATATTTTAAAAAGAAGAGACTATCAAAAAGAAAGCAATTGATGGGCATGGAAGAGAGCATGAGATTCTATCAGAGTTCTAAAAGATTAGAGCGAATGGAAGAAAAATATTCAGAGATCATGATTTAGAATTGTACAGAAATGGCTAGCACCAGTCCTATGAGTCAGGAAGCCAAATGGATCCCAAACAAATCCACACTTACAGTAAAACTAAACAGAAACTCTTAAAAGGCAGCCAAAGGGAAGTAAAGATTACTGCCAAAGGAATGAATTAAATAGCAAACTTCTCAACTACAACAATGGATGAAAACTGAATATGGTACTGAGAGAAAAGTATTAGCTCAGAATTCTATACCCAGAGAAATCATCATTCAAGAATGAGGAAAGGACAGTCTCTGTAACAAATGGTGCTAGGAATACTAAATGTCCAAAGCAAAAGATTGGACTCTTACCATATACCATATGAAATAATTAACTCAGAACGGATCAAAGACCTAAATGTAAGCTAAAACTGTAAAACTCTTAGATAAAAATAGGAGCAAATCTTTATGACATTGAATTTGGCAGTGGTTTCTTAAGAAACCAAAAGCATAGGCAACAAAAGAAAAAAGATAAATCTGACTTCATTAAAACGGAAACTTTTATGCATCAAAATATACCAGGAAGACAGCAAACAAACCATAGAATAGGAAAATTACTTGCGAATCATATCTGATAAGGGTTTAATATCCAGACTATATAAAGAACTCCTATAACTCAACAAAAAAACCCCACGAACAATCCAACTAAAAAATGGGCAGGAACTTGAATAGCCATTTCTCCAAAGATATACAAACGGTCAGTAAGAATGCTCAACATCATTAGCCATTAGGGAAATGCAAATCAAAACCACTTCATACTACTTCATACCCACTAGGTATGAGATACTACTTCATACCCACTAGGATGGCTACCATTAAAAAGCAACAGCCAAAAAACCCCCAGAAAACAAGAGTGTTGATAAAGGTGTTGGGAATTCCAGCAACTCCACTCCTAGGCATACAGTGACTTAAACTGATACTTATATACCAACATTCATAGCAGCATTTATTCATAATAGTCAAAGGTGGAAACAACCCAAGGTGGGAACTTTATTCCTGATATATGCTACAACATGGATGAACCCCGAAAACATGATGCTAAGGGAAAGAAGCCAGACACAAAAGGCCCACTATTGTATGATTTCACTTACATGAAATACCTAGAACAGGCAAATGTAGAGAGACAAAGTACATTAGAAGTTACTAGGGACTGTAGGTCAGGGGCGGGAATGAGGAGTTATTGCTGCATAGGTACCGAATTACTTGGGTAATGAGTTTGGGAATTACATAGTGGTGATAGGTGCAAAGATTAATATCACTGAGCTGTATACTTAAAAAAGGTTAAAATGCTAATCTTCTGTTAATGAAATGGTAGAAATTAATCCAAATATATTAGTAATTACAATCTTTACAAATGAACTAAATTTCCAATGTTACAAATAAGGAAATGGAAAATGGTATACCAGGAAATACTGGGGAGGAAAAAGAATTCTGGCATAGTTTATACTGATATAAGAATGGACCATGGGGCCAGCCCTGTGGCTCAGGTGGTTGGAGTGCCGTGCTCCTAACACCGAGGTTGCCGTTTCAATTCCCACATGGGCCAGTGAGCTGTGCCCTCTACAGCTAAGATTGTGAACAACAGCTCTCCCTGGAGCTGGGCTGCCGTGAGCTGAGCTGCCGTGGGCTGCTGGGTGCTGCCTTGGGCTACCGTGTGCTGCCATAAGTGGCAGGTGGCCAGCATGAGTGGACGGCAGCTGGCGAGAGCTGCAGTGAGATGCTGTGAGCGACCAACCGACAAATGGTGACCGACTGCCCCAGCCAGGGAGAGCGCAAGGCTCATAATACCAGCATGGGCCAGGGAGCTGTGTCCTACACAACTAGACTGAGAAACAATGGCTTGAACCTGAGTGTGTGTGGGGAGGGAGGTGGAAGAAGGGGGTGGGGGGAGAATGGACTCTAAACCAAAAGTAGAAATAAAGAAGATCACTAAATATTGATAAAAAGTTCAAATCACCAGGAAAATTAAAGTGATTTTTATAGGCATTTAATAACAAAGTTTCAAATGTGTAAAGCAAAAAGTGACAGACTGTAAGGAGAAACTGACAAATCTGCCATCAAAGTGGAAGACCTTAACATACTTGTCTGAGTAGCTAACAGGCAAAGCAGACCAAAAAAATCAGTAAGGTCAGAGAATAATATATGATTCACTTACGTAATAAACCCGATCTAAAAGATGTAATCTAGAACCCTATATCCACTAACTGTAAAATACACCTTCTTTTCACACACTTGTGGAACATTCTCTAATACTACATTGTAGGCCATACAATACATCTCAACAAATTTCAAAGAACTGGGTATCCTACAGATCATGATTTTGGACATTAACATAATTAGGTTAGAAACCAGTAATGGAAACATAACTAATAAACCCTCATATATTTAAAAACAAACAAAAACATACACTTCTAAATAAACCACTAGTCAAGGAAATCACAGTGGAAGTTGGAAATATATTACATGACTGTTAGATATCCCTAAAGTAGTACTTAAAGGGAAACCCACAGACTTCAAGACTTTTATTTTTGAAAAGGACAGCTTGAAAAACAAATGAGCTAAGTATTCAATTTAGGACATTAGTGAAGGAACAATAAAATTAATCCAAAGAGAGGAGAAATTAATAAAGTAATAAACCAACATATAATAGAGGATTGATAAAATTAAGGAATCCTGCCAGACTGATCAAGATAAAAAGGAAAAAATTACAAAAATAAAAAAAGATTAGGAATTAAAAAAGGACCATATACTATAACCATACTGGAAAATATATTTTAAAAAAGAGAGTTCTACAAAACAATGAAGTAAAAGATAATTTTGTTCTTAGAAAGGAACATGAATAGAGGAAACATCCTAAACTCATTTTATGAAGCTAGATAACCTTGATACGACAGGACAAAGATGAGCAAGGAACATTACCAGCCAATTTTTTATAAGCAAAGGCAAAATTATTAAATCAGACACTAACAAATCAAGTCCAACACTGTACTAAAATGATACTGTATTATAATTCAGCTGGGTTTATTCTGGTAATACAAGACTGACTCAACATAAGAAAATTCTAATGACTTTCGATTCTGGCCGTGAAAAACAGTTGTATCAGACAACTGAACCCTCCCAGCAAGAACAAGTAAAAAAAAAAAAAACGAAATAAAATCACCAAAACAACAAAAAATCTATTTCAAGGCATTAAAAATTATCACAGCAACCAGAATTTAAGAGGCTAAGATCCCAGTGAGAAGGGAAACAATATTTACGTGTGTCTGATACTCGATACTGCTTTCACCCCAAGGCATCTCCCAGCTTATAAGCAGCACAAGGCTAAGAGGCTAAGAAGCGAAGCAGAAGGTGGTAGTTAAAAGGCTGAGCTGAGCTACGCCGAGCTTGTGGCAGTTTCATGGGGATAGAAAGACCAAAATTGGAACTCAGAGTGACTAAGGCAGACAGGGCTTAAGGAAAGTGCTTTAAGTTGAGTGAAGCTTCCAGCAGGCTTAAGGTGTGGGAGAGACAAAAACTGGAGCTCAGGGTCTGCCGAGGAGCAGAATCTTGGTAAAGACCACAGTCTGTCACTGGGATTCTTTGAAGGATGCGCACCAGGGTACGGGCAAATTAGAAATAGACCAGCTATCACAAAACACTAGCTTCGGATCAGTTCAATTCCATATTGGCTTTGGCTTAAGTTGGTCTGGCCCTACTCTTAATTGCCTGCAAGAAATAAAAGTACATGCTTTCTTGAAGAATAAAAAATATCATCCCTGGGGCCGGCCCAGTGGCTCAGGCGGTTGGAGCTCCATGCTCCTAACTCCGAAGGCTGCCGGTTCGATTCCCACATGGGCCAGTGGGCTCTCAACCACAAGGTTGCCGGTTCAACTCTCGAGTCCCACACAGGATGGTGGGCTCCGCCCCCTGCAACTAAGATTGAACAAGGCACCTTGAGCTGAGCTGCCGCTGAGCTCCCTGATGGCTCAGTTGGTTGGAGCACATCCTCTCAACCACAAGGTTGCCGGTTCGACTCCCCCAAGGGATGGTGGGCTGTGCCCCCTGCAACTAGCAAGGGCAACTGGACCTAGAGCTGAGCTGCGCCCTCCAGAACTAAGACTGAAAGAACAACAACTTGACTAGGAAGTACACACTGTTCCCCAATAAAGTCTTGTTCCCCTTCCCCAATTAAAAAAATTCTTTAAAAAAGAAATATCATCCTGATCCTCAAATTACCTCTGTAGTTTACACATACGGTTTCTGATATTGAATAAAAATTACCAACCATACCAGGAGATAGGACCAAACAACTACACACCAAAAGAGAAAAAAAACAACAGAAAAAAGACCTACAGGTGCTATAGATACTAGTTATTGGACAAGGGCTTAAAAAGAAATCTGACTATATCCAAGAACATATACAACAAGATGAAGAATTTCAGAATCTAACAAGGAGAATCAAATGGAAATTGTAGAATTAAAAAATATACTAACTGAAATTAAGACAACAATAGGTGGGTTTAATAGATTAGTCACAGCTGAACTATACAATAATCCAATAGGAAATACCAGACTGAGGCCCAAAGGAGGAAAAATAAAGGAAAATACAGGAAAGAGAATGAAGAAACATTAAAACATGGCAGTCTAATGTGTAATGGGAGGTCACAAGGAGAGAAGAAATAAAATGGGGCAGAAATTTGGAAAATAATGGTCAAGACTTTCCTGAAACTGGTGAAAGTTATTAAAGCCAAAGATTCAGGAAATACTATAAACATCAAGCTGGAAAAATACAAAGACAACCATACCTAGGTTTCACAGTAAAATTGCTAAAACTCGAACAAAGGAGAAACATCTTAAAAACAGACAGAGGTGGAAAAACAAATTATCCTTCAAAGGAGCAGCAGGAAAACTGCAGCAGTTGACTTTTCAATAGAAAGGCTGGAAACCAGAACAGAGTCAAAACCATATTTACAAAAAGTGTTGAAAGAAGCTCAATACTAACCTAGTATTTCACACTTAGCAAAAATACTATTCAAAGTAAGAAGGAAAAATACAGACATTTTAAGATAAATAATACATTAAAATAAATACTAAAGGGAGTTCTTTAGGCAGAAAAAAAAGATCCTGAGTAGAAGCATGAAATAAAGGAGTGAAGAGCAATAGAAAGGGTAAATATGTGGGTAAAGCTAAGTAAATATTGATTGTAATATTGATTGTATAAAACAAAAATGCCTGTGGCAGTCAGAATAAATATAGAACTAAAATACTTCACAGCAATAGCACACAAGTCAGGAGGGGAATAAAAGTGTTCTCAGGTCCTGCATCATCTCTGAAATGGTAAAGGTACTAATTTAGATTAGTCTTTACAAAGTCAAGGATGCAGGTTATAATCTTTAGATTAATGACTAAAAGAATAAGAAGCTAACATGAAAAAAGTGGAAATACTTGATTAATCTAAAAAGGCAAGAAAGGAGAAAAATCTATTAATAAAATTTACCTCATTACAGAATTAAAAAAGAGAAACCACATGATTATCTAAATAGATACAGTAAAAAATTCCATTAAATTCAACAATTTTCTTAACCATAATAAGAGTATCTACAATAGATCTACAGTAAGTATCATATTCAATGGTACAATTCCTTATTTATGGATAAAAATAAGAATATAACAAGGTTTCCAGGTATAAGATCAATATAAAGGTCAAGAGCATCTCATCAAGAACAAATAGAAAATGCAAGAAAAACACCACTTAAATCCCTCTTAAATTAAAATACTAATCTAACAAATCTTAAAAATATACACAAAACTTTTATATAGAAAAAATTTAAATCTAATGGAAAGATACTACAGAAGACCTAAATAAATGGAGAGAGATAATTACGTTCTTGGATAGAAAAGACTCAATTCATAATTCATAAAGATGTCAATTTTCCCTCAAATTGACCTACAGATTGACTATAATTCCAATCAAAATATCAACATGGAACTTGTAAAGCTTATTCTAAAATTTGTACAGGGGGCAAACAGCCAAAATTAATTAGCCAAGCCACTCTAGAAGATGAATAAGGTTGGTGGAACATGTCCTTCTAATTATCAAGATCCATTAGATACTTAAAACAAAGAAGAAAATATGATTTGGACCTAGGGATAGACTAATGAACAGAATAGAAAGCTCAGAAACAGGGCAACTTCCATAGGAAAACTGATTAATTGTCAGAACTGTATTGCATATCAATAGGATAAGGATGAACATTTTAATTAATATATTATCCAATAAAAAATTAAGAGAGTCCTATCTCACTCCATGCAGACAAATCAATTCCAAGGGATCAAGGAATTAAATGTGGAAGACAAAACTTGAAAACTGTTACAAGAAAACAGTAAAATATCCTTTTGACTTTGGGAGGATAGATTTCTTAAGATACAAAAACGTACAAACCATAAAGGAAAAGAATGATAAATTTAACTACATTAAAATCAAGAATATCTTCTCATTTAAAATAAATCATAAAAGACAAGTCACAAACTGGGAGAAGATATTTACAATACATATAATTGACAAAGTTTCCTATAAAGATCACCTATGAGGCAATAAGAAAAATATAACAGAAAAATGAGTAAAAAACATGAAGAGGTCTTTCACAGAGGAGAAAACATAAATGGCTAATAGGTAAAAATATGCTCAATGTCATTAGTAACCAACGAAATGCAAATTATAACCACTATTTCATATTCATAAGTAAAGTTGTAGGGCACTGGGTCCTCTCAGAGTGCTAAGGTAATAATAACTTGATGTAATCACCTTGGAAAACAGTTTGATATTTCTTGTAAATCTGAACATATGCATACCCTATTGCCCAAGCATTTCCACTCCTAGTACATACCTTAGAGAACTCTGGTATGTGTACACTGGAGACAGGGTAACCCACAGCTTATATCTTAATGGTGTGAGACGGAATAATTTCTCCCCAAGATCAGGAATGATACAAAAACAAGGATGTCTGCTCTTCTACTTCTAGTCAACATTATATTGGAGCCAGGGCCATTAGGCAAAAAACAAAATATAAGGAAAGGAAAAAATAAAACCATCTCTATTCTCAGATGAAATGATCCTGTATGTAAAATATCCTAAGGGATTCCCCCCCCCACACACACACACAAAAAGACTTAGAACTAATAAACAAGTTCGGCAAGGTTGCAGCATACAAGATCAATATGTAAATATCAATTGTATTTCTGTACACTAACAATGAAAATCTTAAAATTAAATTAAGAAAACAATATCACTTACAATAGTATCAAAAAGAATAAAATACTTAGGGATAAATTTAACAAAATAAAGGGAAAGAAAAATTAAAAACCCCAAATAAATGGAAAGATATTCCCTGTTCATAGATCAGAAGACTTAATGGTGAGGTGACAATGCTCCTCACATTGAATTAGATTTAACACTATCCCTGTCAAAACAAAAACCTGGCTGCCTTTTTTGCAGAAATTGACAAGATGATTTTAAAATTACTATGGAAATGCAAGAATGATTAGAACTTTCTTTAGTTATTATAGAACCTGAGAGCTGTCCATCAACAACTTTTATTTGTATTTTTATTTGAAGAACAGAGTTGGAGGCTTCACACTTCCCAATTTCAAAACATATTACGAAGCTAGAGTAATCCTGACAATGTGGTACTGATGTAACCACATGTGCATCATTGCAATGGAATAGACTTGAGAGTCTGGAAATAAATCCTTATGTTTATGGTCCACTGATTTTTGACAAGGGTACCAAGACCACTCAACGGGGAAAGAATAGTGTCTAACAAATGGTGGTGGGACAAGTGAATATCCAAATGTAAAAGAAGGAAGTTGGGCACATACCTCACACCATATATGAAAATTACCTCAAAATGGATCACAGACTTCAATGTAACAGCTAAAACGATAAAACTCTTAGAAGGAAACAGGAGTAAACCTTCATGACCCGGGATTAGGCAATGGTTTCTCAGACTTGACACCAAAAGCACACATGACGAAAGAAAAAACCAATTGGACTTCACTAAAATCAAACATTTGTGTTTCAAAGAGTATCTAATAGCCAAAAAGTAGATACAACTGATGAATGGATAAGCAAAATGCAATACACCCATACAATGGAATATTATTCAGCAGTAAAAAGAAATGAAGTACCGATACATGCTGCAACATGGATAAATCTCAAAAACATTATGCTCCGTGAAAGAAATCAAACACAAGAGAGGCTACATATTGTATGATTCCATTTATATGAAATATCCAGAACAGGCAAATCTATAAATAATAAGGTAGACTAGTGTTTGCCTAGAGCTGAGGGAGGAGAGAGAAAGGGAATGATGGCTAAATGGGTACAAGGTTTCTTTTTGGGGTGATGAAAATGTTCCAAAATTAGGTAGCAATGATGTTTGCACAATGCTGCGAATATACTAAAAACCACTGAATTGTATATTTTAAAGGAGTGAATTTTATGGTATGTAAATTATATCTCAACACTGTTATAGAAAATTGTTCACAACCCAAAACTAGAAACAATGCAAATGCTCATGAGCGGAATGGATAAGCAATCGCATATTTACATGGTGAGACGGTACATATCAATGAGAAGAATGAACTACAGGTACAGGCATTTACGTGGATGAATCTCAAAAACAGTGTTGAATAAAAAAAGGCAAATCTCAGAAAAATACATACACTATGCTTCATTTAATACAAATTTTAAAAACAGTCAAAACTAAACAATGTATACCTTAGGGACACACGTATTTAAAAAAAAGCAAGGTATAATTAACATAAAATTCAGGACAGGGCTTACTGCTGTGGCAGAAGAAGGTGGTATCACTGGACTTCAAAGATATTGGCAACATCTACTTTGTAAACAGGTGGTGGGTACATGAATGTTCTTTTTATTTTTCTTTATGCTGTCTACTCTTTGCAGATGTACTTCACAATAAAAATAAAGGTTAACAATTAAGAGAATTAAAAATAAATAAATAAAGGTTAACAAGAAGAATGAGAGCAAAGTAAAGATTGTCAGATAATACAGAGTTAATGTCAACTCTCAGGTGCTCACTAAAGGAAGTTCTAAAGAATGTACTCAGCAAATAAAATAATCCAAGAAGGAGGAGATGAGATATAAGAAGGAAGGTTGAGCAAAGAAAACAATACACATATAGATAAATCCTACATAAATAACTATAATTACCATAATTACAAATTGAAAATCATAATTATTATTTGTCGGGTTTTAACAATAAGATTAATCATATTTTAAGATCCTTGTGTTTGGCAGAAAGGTAAAGATGTTGAGTAACTTCATGTTAAATTTTAGGGGTTTAAAGAATAGAAATATGGTATATAGCTTCTGTGGCAGAGACGGCTCGTTGTCCTCAATATTTTTTTCTACTTTTCTCTTAGAACTTTTGATTTTTTTTTTCATGTCAAACAGAAACTCTATTCAGATGAAGTGAAAACACAGAAATTTCTTAATGTAAATTTTCTGGGATGAAATATTATCAAATGGAAAATGTGATATGCATATCCACGGTATGCAAAATATCAGAATCATGTAACAAGTTCCACCAGAATCAGAATCAGAATAAGGACGTCTGTTGTTAGCATTATATCACACCTCTGTAATGTACACACTCTTATCTACTAAGCACAGCACAGGCTTGTGAAAACAAGTGATCTGTGGGGACCTTCCATTTTTAACTGCACACATAGCGGCCTGTAATCAAGCATTTCCTAGGTTCCCTCACAAAATAATAAGTAGCTATATGTTTAAATTCTGGTCAAAGAGGTAGAGGCAGATGTGATGTGTGGGGCCAGCTTGCTCTTTTTTGCTAATGGTTCCTTTGCTGGCTGGAATGCTGTTGGGATTCTGGTGAAATCCAGCAGCCACTCTGAAGAATGAGAAGACTTTGTGCATAGTAGCCAATTATGACATCAAACCTCAAGAGAAAGGAAGTCTGGAGCTCTAGCTGTACTATCTCAGACATTCTTGAACTTTAAAGAAACAGTCTTGTTCAAACTACTCTTTTTTTTCAATGTTATTTATATGCAAACCTAAACCAATTAATACAGCCTCAAATCTAGTAAAGGTAATGGGGAGAGGAATGCTTAATCCAAAAGAAGGCAAGAAAAGAGGGAAAAAATAAACCTTAAAAAAGTAGGAAAAATACCAAAAAGTAAAAGAATAAAGTATAATAAACCAAAATATATAGAAATAATATATTTTGGTAAGAATAAACAAAAATATATAGAAATCCCATTGTAAATGGACTACACTGTCTACTTCTGAAATAAAAACAAAACAAAATCCAGGTATATGCTGATTGTTAACAGACATGATGATAAGGACAGTGAAAGGTTGAAAGTAAAAGGATGGAAATAGCATTATACCAGCAAAATACTAACCAAAGGAAAGCTGGTACAGCAGTACTCCTAACACATAAAATAAGACTTTAAGGCAAAACACAAATATATGTCTGGAAAACCAGAGCAAATGAATCACAAAACATTCACTAAGAATATTATAATTCCAAACTTGATACATCTATCTTAGGAATAACATAAAGTAAAATTTAACATACTTTAAGGAGAAATGGACAAACTCATCGTATAGAAAGTGGTGTGGTATAGTCACATTCCCTAAACACCAAACAAAATAAAAAACGAGCTGATCTTCTGGATTAACACGCTCCTGCTTCACTCCTTTCCTCCCTCTGCAGCCTTCTCTCGGTGGCCCTGCACCGCCTGGCTGGCCATTTCAGGTGTCTGCTTAAACCGAAGCCTCTTCCCACTTTTCACTCTGCAGTGATGCCCTCACCAGTAGCAGCATATGACACAATTGAGTCTCTCTTCCTGAAACCCTTATTCCGTTGGGTTCCAGCGGCCTTTTTTCATCTCACCGGTCACTCCTCCCTTCCCACCATGAAGTATCAGTGTTTTGGAGCTCAGTCCTTGCATTATGTCTCTTCTCTACTCATTTTCACCTCATTTTTGGCCTTATCTATACTCTGACGACTCCTAAATATAATCTTCAACCTGGACCTCTCCCCAGACTCCTGTATGTCCAACTGCCTGCTTGGCATCTCCACTCTGACACCTAATGATACCGCCAAATTTAAAATGTTCAAAACACAACTCCTGACTTTCCTCCTGACATCTATCTACTCTGGTCTTCCTTATCTCAGTGGCAACTTCATCCTTTTTGTCACTCAGAATCCAAGCCGCTTTTTTACTTCTTTCACTCTTACTTCATACCCAATTCATCAGGAAATCCTGCTCTACCTTCTAAATATATCCAGAATCTGACCCCTCCCTTAAATGCTCCATGGCCACCAACTTCTCTGACCCAGATTATGGTTATATCCTCCTGACTCATCTCCCAACTTCCACGTGTGTCTCTCCCTCTACTCTCCTTTGAGAAGTCAGATTGATCCTTTTAAAAAGAATGTCAAGTTGCAGCCCTCCGAGTTCTTCTGGGAGTAAAAGCCAAGGCTTTTGAAACACCTCTGAGCTCTGAGGCCTCTGTGATCCGGAGTGCCACTCTGATGTCCTCTGTCCTCCCGCTCACTCACTGCTGCAGCCACACCGGCCACCTTCCCCAGGCCTGGAACACGCCAAACACTTGCCCACCACAGGAGTTCTCTGCTCCGGCCCTTACCTTTGATCTCCAGATCTCAAAGACCCCTCTCCCTTTCTTCAGGTTTCTGCTCCAGGATCACCTGATCAGGGAGACCTTCCCTGACCTCCCTACGTGGGCCAGCAACACTGCGTGCACCCCTGCAGCACTCATTATCTGGCTCTTAACTGTGCTTTAGTTGATCTGTTGCACATCGAACCGTCTTACATATTATATGTTTACTTGTTTATTTGGTTGTTTTCTGTCTCTCCCCATGAGAATGTAAGCTCCACGCAGGCAGGGACTTTGTTTCGTTCACTGCTAAACCCCAGAAGCTAGCGCAGGGCCTGGCATCTGGTGGGTATCCAGGAACCGTTCGCTGCATGAATGAAGGTCAGCAGGAGGGAGGGATGCTGCTTTCTCCCTACTATTCCACGATGCTCTGTAGCTCTTGCAATTAGACAAGATATGCATGAGACACAGTAAGATTAGAAAGAGACACACACGTGCCATTTTAGCAGACAGTATGATCATTTATGATACGAATCCAAGAGAACTGAATTATACAGGTTGTCGGACACAAGATCAACATACAAGGATCAAACATCTACTAGCAATAACTAATTGGAATATACAAATATTAAAAAATTCATTTTAGTATCAAAACAAAAACTATAAAGTACCAAGGAATAAATCTAGTAAAAAATATGTAGGACCTTCACATAGATATTAATCAAACTTGAATAGAAGGATATAAAAGGAGATGTGAATAAATGGAGATGTAATATGAACTTTATTCATAGGTAAGAAGATGCAATATTTTATAGGTATGAGTTCTTCCCAAATTAATCTATAAACTATTTCCAGTCAATGTCCCAGAAAAATTTTTTTTGAGGAACTTGATATACTAATTCTAAAGTTAGTCTTGGAAGAATGAAGATATAAGTAGAGTTTTCTTTTTTAGACAAAAAGAATAAAGAAGAAGGATTCACTCTATTCGATACCAAGGCATGTTATAAAGCTATGGTAATTAAAAGTTGTATTAAACACAGAAATAGACAAAAAGTGCTAGGGCAGAATAGAACCCAGAAACACAACTCTGTGTACGTGGAAATCTGGCAGAGGTTATGACTGACTAGCATTACTAATCAGTGAGGAAAGTAGAGACTTCAATAACTGGCTTTCCATATAAAAAGACACCTGGCTTTCCATATAAACAAAATAAAATGAGATCCTACAATGTACAAAGATAAACTGCAGATAGATTAAACATGTACATATGAAAAAACACACAAAACTTTGAAACCATGGAAAAATCTCTATGCCACTGGAATACAGAAGGTGTTCTTAAGAATCAATGGTACTTTCAATACAGCAAGGAGATACAAGTATAAACATACACACCGAATGACAGACCATCCAAATATATGAAGCAAAAGCTGACAGAACTGAAGGGAGAAACGGCTCTACAATAACAGTTGGAGACTTCAACACCCCACTCACATAATGGACTTAAGCAACACAATAAACTAATCAGATCTAACAGACACATACAGAACACTCTACCCAACAATAACAGAATACACATTCTTCTCAAATATTCATAGGACGTTTTCCAGGACAGATGATACAGTAGGCAACAAATTAAGTCTCAATAGATTTTTTAAAAGATAGATATACAAAGTATCTTCTCTGACCACATGGGATGAAGTTAGAAATCAATAACAAAAGGATAACTGGAAAATTCACAAAATTGTGGAAATTAACACACTTTTAAACAACCAGTGGATCAAAGAAGAAATCACAAGGGAAAACAGAAAATACTTAGAGATGAGTGAAAACAAAAGCACTACATACCAAACCTATGAGATACAGCAAAAGCAGTGCTAAGGGGGTAAAACTTAGAGCTATAAATACTTACATTAAAAAACAAGAAAGACATCGCTTGTCAGCTTTTTGGTTAAAATCAAGTGTAAAAAATAAGAAAGGTTTCAAATCAACAACCTAAATAACCTTACTACTACTTAAGGGACTATAAAAAGAAGAACAGGGCCAGCCCGGTGGCTCAGGTGGTTGGAGCATGGTGCTCCTAACGCTGAGGTCGCCAGTTCGATTCCCACATGGGCCAGTGAGCTGCGCCCTCTACAGCTAAGATTGTGAACAACAGCTCTCCCTGGAGCTGGGCTGCAGTGAGCAGCCGGAGTTTGACATGAGCTGTTGCCATGGGCTACCGTGTGCTTGGCAACCAGCGTGAGTGGATGGCAGCCAGCAAGAGCTGCTGTGAGTGGCCGACCAGAGTCGGGGCGGAGCGCAAGGCTCATAATACCAGCATGGGCTGGGGAGCTGTGTCCTACACAACTAGACTGAGAAACAATGGCTTGAACCGGAGGTGGGGCGCGGAGGTGGAAGAAGGGGAAAAAAAAATTACAAAAAAAAAAAGAAACTAAACCTAATGCTAGCAGAAGAAATAATAATAAAAATTAGAGCAGAGATAAATAGAAACTAGAAAACCAATAGGAAAATAAAAAAAATCAACAAAATCAAAAGTTGTTTCTTCGAAAAGCTCAACAAAATGGACAAACTTTAGCCTGCCAGACTAAGGGGAAAAAAAGATTCAAATTACTAAAATCAGAAATGCAAGTGAGGACTTTACTACCAATTCTATAGAAATTAAAAAGGATTATAAGAGTACTATGAACCACTGTATGGCAACAAATTGGAAAACTTAAATGAAATGGACAAATTCCTAGAAACACAAACCCTACCAAGACTAAATCACAAAGAAATAGAAAATCTGAATAAATCTATAACTGGTAAGGAGATTGAATTAGTAGTCAAAAATCTCCTAACAAGGAAAAGCCCTGGATCTAATGGCATCACTGGTGAATTCTGCCAAACATTTAAAGTACTAATACCAACCTTCTCAAACTTTTCCAAAAACTTGAAGAAGAGGGAATATTTCCTAACTCATTCTTTTTTTTACTTTAAAAAATTTAAGTGTTTTTCCAGGACCCATCAGCTCCAAGTCAAGTAGTTGTTTCAATCTAGTTGTAGAGGGTGCAGCTCATAGTGGCCCATGTGGGGATCGAACCAGCAACTTTGTTGTTGAGAGCACTGCGCTCTAACCAACTGAGCGCTAACTGGCCGCCCCAACTCATTCTTATGAACCAGTATTACCCTGATACCAAAGCCAGACAGAGACACTACTAGAAAACTACAGACCAATATCCCTTATGAATACTGATGCAAAAAACCTCAACAAAATACGAGCAAGCAGAATTCAGCAGCATGCACAAACCCATGACAAAGTGGGATTTATTCCTGGAACGCAAGGATGGTTCAACATATAAAAATTGATCAATATAATACACTAAGTCAACAAAATGAAGGAAAAACTCACATGATCATCTAAACCAGGGGTGTCCAAACTTTTTTCAACATTTTTCACCAAGGGCCATATGCGGTAAAATACACAAACAGCCGGGCCACTCACTCGAGGTAAAGTACGTATTGCCTCACCTGGTTTATTTAAGTAAACTAAATATATTTTTGGAATTTGCTGCGGGCCAATTAAAAATGGATTGCGGGCCGCAGTTGGCCTGCGGTCTTAGAGAAAACACTTTGTCTTTCACCATTGAATGTGGTGTTCACTGTGAGTTTTTCATATTTGGCTTTTTTATTATGTCAAGGATGCCTGCTTTCACCACTTTTATTCAACATAGCAGTGGAAATTCCAGCCAGAGCAATTAGGCAAGAAAACAAATAAATGCCATCTAAACTGGAAAAGGAAGAAGTGAAATGATCTCTGTTTGGAGATGACATGATTTTATATGTAGAAAACCCTAAAGATTCCACAAAAATATTTAGAGCTAATAAATGAATTCAGTAAAGTAGCAGGATATAAAGTCAACACAAAACCCAGCTACATTTCTATATACAAACAATTAAAATTTCATTTACAATAGTACCAAAAAGAATAAGATATTTAGGAATTAACTTACCAAGAAGGAGAAAGACTTGTACAATGAAAACTACAAAATACTGCTAAAACAAATTAAAATAAATGGAAACCATGTTCATGGACAGGGAGACAATATTGTTAAAATGTCAATACCACCCAAAGTGACTTACAGAGATAGTGTGATCGTATCAAAATCCCAATGACGTTTTTGTAGAAAAGAGAAAAAAATCCATCCCTACAATTCATATATATTCTCAAGGGACCTCGAATAGCTGAAACAATCTTGAAAAAGAAGAATAAAGTAGGATTTGCATTTCCTGATTTCAATACTTACTACAAAGCTACAGTTATCAAAACAGTGTGGTACTGGCATAAAGACAGACAAATAGGCCAATGGAATAAAGAGCCCAGAAATTCACGTATGTGGCCAAATGACTTTTGACAAGGGTGCCAAGACCATTCAGTGGGGGAAAGGTCTTTTCAATAAATGATGCTGGGAAAACATGATACTCACATGTAAAAGAATGAAGCTGTGCCCTTATCTAAAACTACATACAAAAATTAACTCAATGGATCAAGGACCTAAATATTTAAGTCCTAAAACAATAGAAGAAAATATAGGAGAAAAAACAGGAGAAAAGCATCATGACATTGGATTTGGCAACGATTTCTTGGATATGACATCAAAGGCACAGGTAACAAAGAAAAAATAGACAAATTGGACTTTATGAAAATTTTAAACTCTTGTGCATCAAAAGACACAATCCACAGAGTAAAAAAGGCAACTCACAGAATGAGAATATTTGCAAATCATATATCTGATAAGGAATTAATATTAAGAATATATAGAGAACTAAAACTCAACAACAAAAAAAAACCCGATTTAACATGGGCAAAAGATTTGAATAGACATTTCTCCGAAGAAGATATACTAATCGCCAACAAGCCCATGAAAAGATGCTCAACATCACTAATCATTAGGGAAATGCAAATCAAAACTATGAGATACCACCTCACACGCGTTAGCATGGATATATAAAAAATGAAAACCAGAAAAGAATGTTGGTGAGGATGTGGAGGAAGCTTTGTTTACTGTTGGTGAGAATGTAAAATGGTACAGCTGCTATGGAAAACAGTACGGTGGTTTCTCAAAAAAATTGAAAATACTATGCGATCCAGCAATTCCACTTCTGGGTATACACCCAAAAGAATTAAAAGCAGAGTCTCAAAGAGATATTTGTGTACTGCTATGTTCATAGCAACATTGTTCATAATAGCTAACATGGAAGCAACCCAAGTGTCCACTGACAGATGAATGCGTAAGCAAAATGTGGTACATTCATACATAAAATGGAATGTTATTCAGCCTTAAAAAGGAAGGAAATTCTATGCTATAATATGGAAGAAACTTGAGGTCATTGGCCTAAATGAAATAAAACAATCACAAAAAGACAAATACTGTACTTAAGACAAATTCCACTTATATGAGGTACTTAAGTCAAAACAAAGAAGACAAAGTATAATGGTGGTTGCCAGGGGCTGCAGGGAGGGGAGAATGGAGAGTTAGTGTTTAATGAGTCTACAGTTTCAGTTCTACAGCATGAAAAGTGTTAAGGGGATGGTGGCAATGGCTGCAGAGTATGAATGAATAGTATTTAATACCTCTAACTGTACACTTAAAAATGGGTAAGGCAGGGGTGGCCGGTTAGTTCAGTTGGTTAGAATGCGGTGCTCATAACACCAAGGTTGCTGGTTCGATCCCCGCATGGGCCACTGTGAGCTGTGCCCTCTACAACTAGATTGAAACAACTTGGCGCTGATGGGTCATGGAAAAACACACTTAATAAAAAAAATGTTTAAACAAAATTTTTTAAAAAAGGGTAAGATGGCAAATGTTGTGTATTTTATTTACCACAATAAAAAATTAAAAAAGGTGAAAAACAAAAGATCAACAGATATGAACCTATCAATTAAAATTACAGTGATAAAACCATTAATTTTTAAAAGCCAAGCAATAAAATGAGAAAACACTGCCCTCTAGAGAAACTAGTGGATTGTTTCCTGAAAGACTCCAGAGAAGACAGTGACATTTCAAGGTCTTCTCTTGTGGAAAGGGCCAGTTTGTCACCCTATCACCCTAGAGCAGGATATCTTTAAACTTAGGTTGGCAACAAACCACTTTAATGTTAGCAGTACCTGTCACTTTGTCACTGATAGAAATCACAGATTTCATGTCACATTACAGTTGTCATAGTTATCTTGAAATATTTACTGTCATCAATACTTTCAAATTGAAGCAATTAGACTGACTGCTGGACATTGTTATTTAATGCCTTAACAAAGAAATGCACATTACTATATCACAAATTTATTTAATATTTTGATAACTGTACATTAATGTAATTGGTTTCCTTTGTTATCTTGATATAATTTTTACTTTATTTAAAACCAATTTTTGAGGCGTCCATAGAAGCCTACCTTTCAACAAGCCCTGCCTACACAGAGCTACATATTAGCTTCTCAGTGACTCAATCTTTTTATCCTAATTTTAATTTTTAACATGTGTTCATAACTTAAAAAATTAGTGGAAATACAGCAATAAAAGACAAATATAAAACTTGGTCTTTATCAAAATTAAAAACTTTTGTGCATCAAAGGATACTATCAAGAAAGTGCAAAGATAACCTACAGAATGGGAGAAAATATTTGCAAATCATACATCTGATGAGGGTCTATCATCCAGAACACATAAAGAACTCTTACAACTCAACAACAAAAAGACAAACCCAATTAAAAAGTGGGAAAAAGATTTGATTAGCTCTCCCTAAAGAAGATATCCAAATGACCAATAAGAACATTAAAAATGCTCAACATCAGTCATTAGGGAAATGCAAATCAAAACGAGATATCACTTCATACCTAATATGATGGCTATAATGTTTTTAAAAAATGGAAAACATAATTGTTTGCAAGGATATGGAGAAACTGGAACCCTTGTGCCTTGCTGGTGGAATGTAAAATGGTACAGCCACTGTGGAAAACAGTTTGGGGGTTCCTCAAAAAAACCAGACATAGATTACCATATGACCCAGCAATTCTCCTCCCAGGTATATATATTCCGAAGAATTGAGAACAGGGACTGAAACAGATACTTGTATGCCAATGTTCTTTGAAGCATTATTCATAATAGTCAAAGGTAGAAACAACCCAAGTGTCCATCAACAGATGAATGGATAAACCAAAATATTTACATATAATGGAAGTATTATTCAGCCATAAAAGGAAAGAAGTTCTGATATATGCTACAACATGGATGAACCTTGAAAACATGCCAAACATAAAAGGACAAACTAACATCCCGCCTATAGGAAATATCTAGAATAGGCAAATTCATAGTGACAGAAAGTAGATTAGAGGTTACCAGGGGCTGGGTGGAAGGGGGGAGTTATTGCTTAATGGGTACCTAATTTCTGTTTAGGGTGATGCAAAAGTTTTGGAAATAAATGTTGGTGATGCGCAACACTGTGAATGTAAGTAATGCCACTGATTTATGCATTTAATTGTGATTAAAATGGCAATTTTTTTGTTATATATATTTTATCACAATAAAAAAAATGAAAAAAGTTAAACATAAACCTACTACGTGGTCCAGAAATTCTGCTAGGTATATACTCAGAAGAGTTGAACACAGCATTATTCATAATAGCTTTCATCCTGCTATTAAGGAGTTTTGATCCTGATGCTTAAATAATGATTTCTTCATCTTTGATGTTATTACCACATATAACTAACATACCAGCATATTACCATGACTTTTGCTATTTTTATTGTTTTACATAGTTTTGGGAAACTCTAAAATTAAGTTTTATTTTAACTTAAATCATAAAATTAAAAAACAAGTGGAAGCACTAGGCTTAGAACAAAAGCAGCAATCTCCTGCTTCACCTCTTCTTACTCCTGAGTCAGATCCTCATTTTTAAATATTAATAAACAATCAAAGATCACTGGACAGTCCAGGAAAGCCTCCAACCCAAAAGACAAATAGAAAAAAGGAACCTAAAGGAAACAAGAGACAACACAGGGTCAAATGAAAAGTTAAAAAAATATATGTAAGTCTCAGAGAGGTAGGAGAAGATTACCCATAAAACAAGAACAAAATGTTATGAAAAAAGAACAATAAGAAAGAGCTCTTTTATGGAGAATCTGGAGATAAAGTCAAGAAAAACTGCAAATAGGTTTCCCCAACAAACACATGCAAGATGCTCAACACCATTAGCCATCAGGGAAATACAAATCAAACCTACAATGAGATATCACTTCATACTCACTAGGATGGCTGTAATCAGAAAGACCAATAAAAATTATAAGTGCTGATCAGGATGTGGAGAAATTAGAACCCTCATATATTGATGGTGGGAATGTTAAATGTACAGCCATTGTGGAAAACAGTTTGACAGCTTCCTCAAAAAATTAAATATAGAGTTATCAAATGACCCAGCAATTCCACTCCTAGGTATATATCCAAAATAAATGAACATATATCCACAGAAAAACTTGCACACAAATGTTCACAGCAGCATTATTCATAGTAGCCCCCAAATGGAAACAACCCAAATGTCCACCAACAGATGAAATGTATAAAGAAAATATTATTCAGCAATAAGAAATGAAATACTGATACATGCTACGACACAGATGAAACTTGAAAACATTATGTAAAGCAAAAGAAGCCAGACACACATCCCACGTTATCGTCTGATTCCATTTATATAAGGTCCAGAACAGGCAAATCCAGAGAGACAGAATTAGTGGTTGCTAAGAGCTGGGGGGAGGAGGAGTGACTGCTTATGGGGTTTCTTTTTGGAGGGATGGCAATGTTGTGAAGTTAGGTAGTGTGGTGGTTGCCCCCCGTGAGTGGGCTAGCTGGCACTGAACTGCACAATTTCAAGGGGTGAATTTTATAGGGCACGTGAGTTATATTTCAATAAAGTTGTTACAACGTGGGAAAAAAGAAAAAGAAAAAGCCTTTCAGAAAGAGACAACAGATAGATAATGAGGAAGAGAAGATCAGAGACAGGATCATCCCAGCAGGTCCAACATCGGAGAGACAAGAATTTCAGAGAGAGAAGACAAATGAAGTGAGGAGATTTTTTATTTTATTTTATGTTTTTTAAGTGTGTTTTTCCAGGACCCATCAGCTCCAAGTATTTGTTTCAATCTAGTTGTGGAGGGTGCAGCTCACAGTGGGCCATGGGGGGATCGAACCAACAACCTTGTTGTAAGAGTACCGCGCTCTAACCAGCTGAGCTAACCGGCTGCCCCGAGGAGATTATTTAAAAAAAATTAATGCAAGTCTCTTCTCAGAAATGGAAGACCTGAGCCTCCACACAGAAATGGCCTCGTCACTACTGGCACAATAAATGGACAAAGACTAATTTCACGGCACCCCACAGATATTTCACAAGAGAAGTGAAGTGAAGATCCTCACAGCTTCCAAAGATAAACAAATACAAAGGACTGAGAACTGGAATGGCAAGAAACTTTTCAGTACAAATAATGGAAACTAACACAATACAGCCTTTAAGATTCTGAGGGAAAACTATTTTCAACTTTATTTATTTTCATATTTATATGTAAGTTATGTATACATTTATATACAGATATAAATAATTTACATTTATTACTTTCAACTTCACACCTAGCCAAACTATGTGAGGTCTGAGTAAAGACACGGCAGTTTCCAACAGTTTATCTCCAGATGAAGATGTGCTCCAGTAAAATGAGGGCCTGAAACCAAAAAAGCAGAAGACCATGTGGTCCAAAAAGCAAGGTGTCCATCATGGGAAAGTGGCCAAGGGCAGTCCCAGGTGACAAAAAGGGAAGTCACTGGAAAGCAGCTAGGCAGCAGGCCCAGAAAGCAGCCTGGCCAGAGCAGAGGGCAGACAGAGGACACCAGGAAAAAGACAAAATCATGAGATGTGATATGTTTGCACATCTGCAGGGTTGGCAGATCAGGTGGAGCATGTGAAAAAATTACTAATACGAGCTTAGAAAATAAAATGTATAAAAAAGATGAGGCAACTACTCATTTTTGGAAAACAAACTGTAAAAGAAAATGAAATCATAATATATTATTAGGCTCTGCAGTGAATAATGTTTACATGTTCATAGTAAACAGAAATATTGGTTGTTACTTAACCCAAAACTGTGATGTAATAGATGGAGGGTGAGGCACAGGAGGTGGAGGTGACAGAGCTAAATAGTCATCTTTGACAGCAGGAAATCAGTGTATAATGATGATTAATTTTAGAGATGAAATAAAAGGTAATCACATTAAAAAAAGAAATATGAAAGTAAATATAAGTACCAGAATATACAGCTGATGGAGCTGACAGTGGGGACGGCTAAGAAGGTAGGCAGTGGCCTGAATGGTTAGAAGCCTTTCAGTGTTTTCATTGATCCTTGCCTCCATTCCAATTTTTAAATATTGTTATTACCAAAAGTTATTAGGTATATACCTCATGCCAGTTCCCTGCATACAGACACAGTGGGCGTGACATCAAAGCTGGGAACGGGCCTAGCAGGCAGTGAAAACAGTGACTCTGAAGCACTCTGCGAATCAGCAGAGGGTGCTTCCTCAGGCCCCACCCCATCAGGGGTCAGTGGGATGCCAGCTCCGTCCCTTCTGGATACTCTGGACACCTGTTCTTCCCGGACGTTCTATGGAGGGGGACAGTCTATGGGAACTGGAGCTTTGGCTGGACCAGGCCAGCACAGGCTGTGGCTCATCGGGCCGTGACCTGGAGCTTCCCAGGGGCCTGCCTCCAAACCACCACTGCTCCTATACATCAACCACCTGTAAATCTAGGCTCCGTACATACTTCTAGCTCTTTCTTCAACAAATTCCTCGGCAGGATATTTAGAACTAGGCATGGCATAGATA
The DNA here is from genome assembly GCF_004115265.2 of Rhinolophus ferrumequinum. NCBI lineage: Eukaryota > Metazoa > Chordata > Mammalia > Chiroptera > Rhinolophidae > Rhinolophus > Rhinolophus ferrumequinum. The sequence continues at coordinate 19,211,325 of NC_046306.1, forward strand.
GGAACATAAGAGGAAAGGTGTATGAATTCTGCCTCACCCGTTCATAGTTCCTCACCCCCCGCTGAGGCCCCCAGTTAGATCCTGGTGCTTGGTACACAGGAGGTGCTCAGTACCGAGCGCCGAAGGCATAACTACGGTGCCACTTTGTCTGGGTCTGACACTTGGTTGGGTCCTTTACATGCACTGCCACGTGTAATCCAACAATCTGCTGCTGCAGTTAGAGGGTAGGATTAGCTCTCCATTACGGCAAGGAAAGTGAAGCTCAGAGCAATCTGACCAAGGTCGCTTCACTAGCAAGGGAAGAGCTGGGATTCAAACCCCGGCGTGGCTGACCCCACAGCCTATACAACTAGCAGCTGCTGCCACAAATCTTTTCTGGAAAAAGGTTTGGCTAAGTAGATGATGAATGGAAGAACGGAAAGAATGAAAATAAGACGCAGGTTCACGGCTGATCCAAGAAGAGAACCTTGGATCAGAGGCTCCCTACTTAGAGCCTCCTGGGCCGTCTGGCCAGAAGCTGAAGAACTCACTGTGTACCCCTTCTCCCCTCACCCCGGGGGCCATCCGTGCAGCACCCACCTTCTTCAGAGAGGTTGTTCTCTTTGGTCTCCTTGTCCATCTGGCAGCACCAGCCTTCCAGCCGCTCTGTTTCTGCCTGCAGTAGCTTCAAGAACCAGTAGCCATCTCGGCGGCAGGCGCCTGGCTGTGCTGGCTCAGCTGGGGAGCTGGAGGACGTCTCCAGCCAGGGATCAGGTGGGGGCAGCGAGGACGCCTCTAGGGCAGGGTCGCTGTTGTCTCCATAGGAGAGGTTGCGCTTGATCTGGGCAATCTTGGGGACCTGCCGAGGGCCGGCATCTATGCTGATGGAGTTGGGGTGTGGGGTACAGTCCGGGAGGCTCCTCTCAGATGACTTACAGCTCGAGTCATTGGCGTCCTGGGTATCTGAGTCGGTGTCCCGTCGGGAGGACATGCTGTGAGAGGGGGCGCTGCTTCTGTGGGTGAGGGTAGAATGGGGCGGGGACAGGAAGAGGTGAGGGTCACCAAGAGGGCCAGAGACCAGAGGCCACCCCGACCCGGACACACGGGAGACAGAGAAACGGATGCATCATCTGCTCCCCATGCGCCTGAAGCGGGTCCCACAGCCCCCGTCTCATTCTCTGCTCAGCCCTGGCCTCGCCCCACCCACCTGCGCCCACACGCACGCACACACACACGGACAAGGTCATAAGGTTGCCTGTTTACTGCAGTGGGGCCAGGGAGACCACCAACATCGGGGTAACTCATAGCTCAGCCCGGCTTGGCCCCCTGCGGGTGGATTCATCTCACAGAGCAAGTGCTCGTAGGCCCGCCCGCCCGCCTGGCTGCCCAGCCTCCCATGCCTGGGCCACAGCCCGCACCCCAAACCCAGCTTGGTTATTAGAAATCCAGCAAGGAGACGTGGGTTAGGGAGAGCGGGAGGAGACGGCGCTGGGGAGGTGAGAGCAGAGGGAGGGAGAGGAGCGGGGAGAAGCAGCCACCACCTCCATACGACTTACCGCCAGTCGTCCTCTACCTGAACCCCGATGGACTGGAATTTGGTAGCGGGACAGGGCTCCTCTTTTGGCACTGGCTGAGTGCAGTCAACCTTATTGAAGGACAACGACAGCAACGGCACGGAGACAAAGACAAAAATAAAAAACAAACACCACACTTGCTGCTGAAATTCACATTAGTGGAACGACGCAAACAGACGCGTGGACAGACGAACACGAGGCATGCGGACACTGCACGTGGGCCCAAGGCTGGACCAGGTGAAGCCGGGCACTGCTCATTCACGCGGAGGCAGGTGGGAAGGTGGGCAGGAGGTGGCATGGGGTGGAGATGACTGGCTTTCCCTACTCTGAGGAGGGTGCCATCACATCGATCGCTTTGGGTCCGTTGTCCTCCGAGAGGTGGGAACCGTTCCTTCTAGTCCTCTCCTTTACACGCATCAGAGGGAAGAAAAAGAAAGGACAACGAAAGAGAAAGAAAACACACACACACAAAGCCACAGCCGTTATCTGGGGTAGTTGAAGGTGGGGCTGTCTCGAGGCAAAGATCACTCCCCCAACCCTGCAGCTGAAAGGCAGGCTGGAGGCGCCTGTACTAGGGGCAGACCTTGAACTGTAGTTCTGGATTTGAAACTGCCACCAAAGTCCCTGGACACTATGGGATGCCATCCCTGGGCCTTGATCACACTTGGCTGAAGTTACGTTCGGCACTGGCTGGGCCCAGGGAGCAGTAAGACGGATCAGTGCAAGGGCCAAGTGCAAAGTTAGCCCTTTCTCTGTACTCCTGCGAAGTGGAAGGAAACATGGCAACAGTGATGCCCTGGACCTGCCTTTCTTTTCTGGGACAAAGGTGCTTGACCATGGAATAACCAGGCCAGCTGTTCCACCATCGCTCATGAGTGAGGAAGAACCCACACTTGTCCTAGGGCTTGAGGCACAAAGGGGTAGGACAAGGTTGTCAGGTTATCCTTGGAAATTAGGGACTCCCCAGTCTCTTGGTTCACGGAAGCAGCAGGGGGCCAGGGAGGCTTTCGGGGCAGGGGTCTGAGCACCAGACTCCTCGCCATGGGGATGCATTTCTCCTTCAGCAAGAGCCAGCTCAGGAAATACAGCATCACTGGGTGAGAACATGGAATGGGGGTGTGGGGTGAATCCAAGGAAGGGGAAGCCCACGATGGGCCCGAGAGCTAGAGCCCTTATCCCTGTGTGCACTTCTGGGTGAAAGGACTCAAGGCTGAGCCCAACTTTTCAGGCCTGGAAAGAGCATCTGGTTTGGCCAAGGAGAGGGTCGGGCTGCCCAAAGAAAGACCTTGGGTGGTTAGGACCAAGGGCCATAGACGAGGCTACTTTCTGTGCTCCTAAGAATCCTTCCTGGAGTGCTGTACAGGACAGGGGCTGGACCCTTGAGGAAGGAGCCCAGAAAACAGAGAGAGAGTCTACTAACAAACTCTCTGCTTATATACGTGCAGAAACTGAAATCCAGAGTGGCCTCTTGGGGGGAAAAAGTACAGGCAAGTACAAGAAATTGTCTGGGCCATTCAGTCTCCCTTTGTGTCCCATGTTCCTCTGCATTCTAGTGCTTTGTCATCTACTTGCCCAAGTCCAGTTGCTCAGGGGTGGCCGGGGAAATGGAGATACCTTCCAGCCCTAAGCCACAATGCACACCACGGATGACCTTGAGTGCCCACAAGCTCTCGGCCCACTCAGCTGCCCTCCCTCCCTGTCCTGAGTGTGCTCCACATTAGTCCGGAGGTCCAGCCAGGGCAAGGAGAGTCTTCTCTCTCTGGATTTAGAGTATCTCTTGAAAACTGCAAGGCAGGGCCCAAGTCTGCCCAGCTCTGCTAATGGAAGACAGATTCCCGATGCTGGGTGCGTGCAGGGGGTGCACCGAAGCAGTGGAGAGGAAGCTGGGGCCTCCTGCCTTGCTGTGGGCCGTGGCCATGGGTGCACAGTGAACTGGGCTTCCAGGAGCAGAGTCTGCTGGCTTTGGTCACGTGGTCCTAGAGAGCTATCTGCCCTGGATCCTTTCCCAGGGAGGGAGGCCTCTGGCTGGCTGGCATCACACTTCTCAATTTGACACAGGCCTGGTGCCTTGAACCACCTACCTGTCCGCAAGGCCTGAGAGGGCTCTGGGCAAAGTTCCCCTTGAGCAACCCTATGGCTCAAGGGCCCTGGGTCCTGGGCCCCTGGCCCATCCGTGTCTATGCTCCACGCTGCTCCCGCTGCCAAGCGGGGCTGTGGCCTCCGCACCCGAACTGACCTTGGATTAGAGAACTGTTAGGCCAGTCCCGCCTCCCATACATCGGCTGGCAGGGCAAAAGGTGGAGTGGACAGACAGACAGTGGACAAACAGCGGACAGGAGATGGCTGGCTGAGTGTAACTACATTCTCTGGGACGACCCATCGGAGGAGCAGGGAAAGATGCCCACGGCTGCAGATTTTGCAGCACACATGGGTGAACTCAAGGAAGATGTGATTAGGGGTGGAATTTGGTATTGCCACTTGGGACGATCCCCCAAAATACACAAACCACTTTTGCCCAGGAGACCTAGTGGGCGTCCACCAGATGTAATTACACGCAGGCAGGTGCACAGAGCGGGCTGAGACACAGAGTGCAAAAGGGGCCCCTACTTGTATTCCTATAGATGACAGTTTCCTTTTGGGGATGGCCTCAGAGTGGGATTCGGAGCTGGTCAGTGTCCCTTGTTCACTCTTCAGAGCTGCATGTTTTGGGAGTGGTTCTGGGGCCTCTGAGGCTGGGGTGACTCCGCCCCGTGTCACGCTGGGGGGTCGGGTACTGCTGTCCAGGCTGTCAGACGAGTTGCTCAGGCCTGACTGGCTCGTCACCTCGCTCTTGTGGTCCTGGCTGTCCAGGTAGGTGTCCTGGGCAGACTCAGTACTGCTCTGGACCGTGACTGAGATGAACGGCTTGGACGTGGTGCGTGGAGGGACCGGTGGTGGGGTCTTCTTATACGCCACTAGGCATGACGAACCTGCAGATGGGTGAGAGGAGGGCAGGGGAGGAGGTGAGGCCCCCAACTCCCTTAAACCTCTTTCAAGTCTGAGGCCCTACCTGACCTGGCCCTTGCTCTGGTCTCAGCTGTTCCCTCAGCAAGGATTTCTGGAGTAGGAGAATGAGGGTCAGACACAGCGGTGACCAAGACAGATACAGGCCCTGGCCACCCTCACACTAGGCCAGGCCAAGTCTACTGGGGACACCAGCATGGACCAAAGACACCCGCCCCCTCACAGTCACACACAGGTATTACCAGCGAGGGCATGGGCTACACAGTGAAGTTATGCTGCTCCAGGCTGTGACAGCCTGTCCCACGCCCGGGGAGGCAGGGACAGGAGAGTGGAGGTCAGGGCAGCTAAGGAATGGTTGACCTCGTTTCCTTCAGGCTCGCTGAGACCTACTACCCTCCCCCTACTGCTCCTTTCCTTCCACTCTACCTTCCCTCTACCCCTATTCCCTCTACTTGGATGCCCCCTCCCTATCTGGTCAAAGACCAACACATCTTTCAGGGCCCAGCTAATCCTTCACCCATCTTGCTATTTCCACCCCTCTCCCCCCTTACTGTGTGAAAACTCTGTCTGCCTTCCCCAAGACTCCATCATACCTGGTATGACTCCCTATTCTCCACCAAGGTTCAGGAAACCAGGACCTGCCATGGCTGGGAGCTGGGGTCATCTCTAAATCCTGTTCCCAGCCTGGCCTGGGGCTGTCCCACAGCAGGGCACAGAACACCAAAGGCCCAAAGCCAGCTTCTTAATGCTGAACTTTTTGTCTGAAACAGACAGTGCTTTTCAAATAGCTGTGGCTACTTGCTGTCAGGGGCTGGGTCAGATCCAGTGGCTTTTTTCAGCATCTTAACTCCAACGGCCCTTTTCCCAGTAAGGACTGAAAGAAGCCTCTTTCGGGATCGGGACCCAGGGCAGGAGCAGGAGCCAAGAGTGAGGTTAAAGCCCTGCCTTCAAGGGGCTACCAATTATGGAGACGTGACAGCCTAATGGAAACCCAAAACGAGGCCCAGTACCACAGGGGCTGTGGACGAGGCACAGAATCCATCCGTCACTATGAGTTATCACTAAACAAACCTAACAGAATGGCTAAACTAAAACACAGTGAACAACACCAAATGCTGACGACGATGTGGAGAAACTGAATCACTCATATACTGCTAGTGGGACTGTAAAATGATATAACCACCCTGGAAAAGTTTGGCAGTTTCTTTTAAAATTAAACATGCGATTACCATACAACCTAGCAATGTACTCTTGGGCATTTATTCCACAGAAATGGTAACATGTTCACAAAAACTTATACATGAATGTTCACTGCAGCTTTACTTGTAATCACCAAAACCTGGAAATAGCCTAGATGTTCTTCAGTGAGTGGATGGTGAAACAAACTGTAGTACATCCAGACTATGGAGTACTACTCAGCAATAAAAAGAAATGAACTACTGATATAAGCAACAATTTGGATGAATCTCATGCAAATTATGCCGAGTGAAAAAAGCAATGTCAAAAAGTTATGTACTGTATGATCCCATTTATAAAACATTCTTGAAATCACCTAAATATAGAGATGGGGAACAGATGGTGGTTGGTGGGGAGGGTAGGGGGACAGGGTGACAGGAAGGCCAGGAGGGATGTGGGTGTGGTTACAAGAGGGCGACAAGAAGACGACTTGTGTGCGCTAATTGAGGGAACTGTTTTTATCTTTACTGTGGTGGTGGATACATGCACCTACACGTGATTAAACTGCGAAGGACTGAATACATGCACACAAGAGTGAGGACACAGGCTATATCACAGAGGTTAAGGCTCAGCCAGGCCCACAGCTGGCGTTTCTCCTATTGGTTTCTGGTACAGAGGGAGCTAGGCCTGGAGGGGGTGGGGTGAGCCAAAATTCTACCACTCCCCAGCCACGGGTGGGGAGGACGGGCTGGTTCTCTGATTAGTCTAGGGGTAGTTTCCCCCAAGAGCTGGGCATTTAGAGCAGCCTGACGAAGCCAGTGGCCACCGGCATCCAGCAAAGACAGGATGCACTGGGGATTTCAGGTATTGATTTTTTTGGCCTAAATATCCCCCAAGAAAGCAGGGCTTCACTGGTGTTTTCTGCCTTACATCAGAAGAGTGAAGCCCCAATCTGTTCAAAATGTTGATGGGGGAATACCCCCCAAAGGGAGCAGCAGTGAATAGGAGGAACCAGAATGAGGCTGTAAGGCTGGCTGAGGTGGTATGACCCATCACGGTCCTCGTCCCCATCTGTGTGGAAGGGGCACCCCCACACCCACCCCTTGCCGCCCAGGAGGCAATGAGGTTGCCGCTGCCAGGGGTCTGACAAAGGATTAACCCTTCAATCTCTCTGTCAGGGTTGTGTAGGCCCAGAATCCTGCGGACGCACACTCAGAGGCCCTGGCCCTGGCTGAGGCAGCCACTCATTAGAGGGAAAGTGAACTAGTTAGAGGCCAGGCCAGATGGCCAGATATGATAAGAGGAAGAGTGAACTTATCTTGAATTCTCTATGTCTCCCGGGGCACAGGTCACAGGCAGATAAGTGGTGTGACTAACAGAGAGGATTTTGGGGCCGCAAGGGCTCCCTGGGTGGCAGGCATCCCTCAGCTCTGAGCGCTGCCTCTCACCTGCTTTGGGCAAGGGGATGGGACCCGACTGTATAGGACAGCTCTCATTTCATGTGTGAAATGCCAGGAAATATAGGCCATCACCTCCCCGACCCCTTTCAACGTTCCGCTCCAGGCCCTCTGGGTTTTTTCATTCCCATCGCACTTCTTCCCACCGTGGGGCCTTTATACATGATCCTTCTACCTGGAAAGCTTCTCTTAGCGCCTCACGTTTCAAATGTCACTTCCTCAGAGAGTCCTCCCGACTCTTGTATCACCCGGGATCTCCGTCAGACCACCTATCACATCTGTCACTCTCTCATTTAAGGATTTACTTGATGGTTATAGGCCCGGGGAGGTAGGGGGAACTCTGTCAGTCTTGGCACAGCAGGTCATAGCCTTGGCCCAGGGTAGTATCTCACGCACAGAAAGCGCTCAATAAATATTTGTTGAATGAGAAAACGAACCTCATCATCGCTACAGAAACCCCAGTTGCCAAAAATCATGCTCCTTTAGCCACAGTGAAGGCTCCCAACACTTTAGTGTCCGCGGTTCTAGTCCCCTCCCTGATTTGAAGCCCTTCCGGCTGGGTCCCGCCCGCCCACCTCTGCAGCTTCTCTCCTGCCCTCCCACCCCCTAGTAGGCCCCTTGCAGCTTTAAAGAACCAGATGCACATTCCCAAACACACCGCACTCTTCATGCACCAAAGCCTCTGCACATGCACTTGTTTCTGCCAGAATCCCTTTCATGTGCTCCATGCTTCTCACCCTCCACGAGTCCCTCTACCCCCAGCTCCTTCTGGCCCAGGCAGCGCCTGCCTGTCTTTTCTCTGTGGATGAGATGTTGGACCTGGATCCTCCAGGATGTCACCGTGGCCCTCCCTGGCCTGCGGAGATGTTCTGTGTGCCACAATTTACAATACAAGACACTTGGGTCCAACTCTGTCCATTCACTCTGGAAAACTCCCAGGTTTTCCCGGGAAGCTTGGAGGCCAGCATCCCTCCAGGGTGACTGTCTCTTCCAGTCGGTCCTTGTGTGTATTTTCAACGATCCTGAGCGCAGCACTGCTGACACACAGCAGCACACACACACTGAACCACCACCCACCCTCAGAGCCACATGCTGCCCTGCCCCCTTCTCGGCCATGCCAGTCCCTCGTGCCAAGGCTCAGGCAGAAGCAGTGGTATGATGCCTCCTCCACGAAGCCTGCCCCCGCCCCAGACATCCAGCCCAACCTCCCTGCCCTGTAATGAGCAAGTGCTTGCTTCTTCTAGGTAGAAGCTCTCTGTCTCATTTCTGCCTTCCGCCCCAAGATTTTATCCAGCAAACTCTATTTATCAGGTCAGAATGAACGTGTTTCTGCATGTTGTTTTTTAATGTCAAGGTGTATAAGATGGCCAAACAGAGCTTCAGATGCTCCGAGGAGTGGCTGGGACTCCATCTCGAGAGATCTGGAGGACACAGCAACCCCAGGAAGCTCGTCCTCTGCCAGTGCCTTGGAGGCCGAGATGGACCCGGTCCTTGCCGGCTCCCAGGGGCCTGCGCTTGGCGGGGGGCTGAAGAGGCCGAGACTGCTGAACAGGAATGAACGCAGGGGACCACAGAGTGTGGGAGTCATGGAGCAGCCTTTACAGAAGAGGCAGTGGAGTCCACTCAGGCTCCACATGAAGCGATGGAGGTGGCCTCGGAGCCAGAACCCTCTGAACTCTCTTTGCTGGCTCTGCCACGCTTAGAAAAAGGCTTGTCAGAGACGGGGCTGTGATCCTATTCCCTCTCTCACCTGAGTAATCTGTCAAACAGGCAACTAAATTGAGCTACTCATTTGTGTACGGTGAAAACAGAGCTCAAGGCTCCCCCCACACCCAGCCTCCAATTCCGCCCTCCTACCCTGTTTCTGCCCCCAAAGCAGGGGAAGCTGGGAAAGAATTCCAAGCAGCTGGGGCAGGATCAGGGACTGACCGCACGCTCACAGCCACTTTCCTGTCAGCAGTTCATGTGACCCCCCTTTCCTACTATGTCAGTCTGGAAGTCACCCCCTCGCTGTGCCTCAGGAGTTAACTTCAAGTTGGCAAACTTTAATTTCAAACTCAGGCAAGAGGGACTGGCAGCACCATTCACCCCAATATCCTCCCGGGGATCCTCCAGCGTTCCCCACGTCAGGTGCTCCCTAACTGCCTCTCTCACTGATCTAGAGCCAGCCTCCCCTAGACCACCCACACCACGACTCCCTTGCCCCCCAAACTTCCGTCCTGCTCTTCCTGTCCCACCGCCACCGCTGCGGTTGTTTGAGAAATCCAGCATCACTGCTTTGAAAACCTTCAATGGTGCCACAACCATCCAGTGGCTGTGGAACAAACCCCTCAGTGGGGGCCTCCAGAATCTGCACCTGCCTCAGACCCCAAAGTCCACAGGAGCCAGTCAGAAAGGAGGCAGGCTGCTGAAGACCAAGCCCCAGACCTCAGGCAGCCCGGCCCATCCTCAGGGCCTGATCTGCGCCAGGATGCCTCCTGTCGGTCACGGCTCCAGTGCTGACAGTGGACCTTCCTGAGCACTGACTGGGCGAGCACTTCACAGTCAAGCCTTGTTCTTCACGATTTGGTACCTGCAAATTCACCTCCTCGCTCACATTTACTTGTAACCCCCAAATCAGTACTACTCACGGGGCTTGCACAGTCACCCTGACATGTGTAAGGCCTACAAATTTGAGTCGCCCAACACACAGGTTCCCAGAGGAGGCTGAGCAGTGAGGATCTGCTTTCTTGCTGCAGCTCCCGTGCAGTAAACAAGTGTCCTTTCCCTGGTCTCTTCAGTGCTACGATTTTCACATTTTTGTGCTTTTTGTTGGTGATTTCTCTGTTTAAAATGGCTCCCAAGTGTAGTACTGAAGTGCTGGCTAGTGTTCCTAAGTGGAAGAAGGCTGTGATGTGCCTTATGGAGGAAATACGTGTGTTAGGTAAGCTTTGTTCAGGCGTGAGTTACAGAGCTGTTGGCTAGGTCCAATGTTAATAAATCAACAATATAGTAAACATGGTGTCTTTACATAGAAGCACACATAAAACAAGGCTGACTGGCTGGTGGAAATGCTGTGAGCAGAGGCGCGCAGGGACCCTGTATTTCCCATAGGAGCAAAGTTTCAGTATTTGCTAACTCAGTGCTTGTGAGACTTTAGGTACATAACTAACGCAAATAATGAGAATTGACTGTACTTTGGCCAATGGAATCCTCAAAATGGGTACCCAAAATGGGTAAAGGTGAGCCATCGCCCCACTTTACAGTGAGGCTCAGAGAGGTGGAGTGACTCACCCTGGCTCACCCCCAGCAAGGCCATGCTGGGGCCAGGCTGACCATGCTGGGGCCATGCCTGAAGGCTGACCACTACCCTATCCCCTGTCCACTGCACTAACTTGGTGAGGGTCACGTGGAGGCAGCAGGCTCGGGCACGTTTTACTCAGAAAATGGGGTGTGACACCCAGTGTGCTGAGTCTGAGTAGGAGCCAAGGAGATGACAGACATGACGATGCTTTGCAATCATGGGGTGGGCCCCTGTAACTCCTGTTACCATGATTTCTGGATGAAGGAGAAAGGGATCAGCCCCTGGGGGACAGCCTGGGGCAGCCTTTCTGGAAGACACGAAGGCTGCTGACTGGCTCTGGAAGGCTGGACCAGAGTACTGAGTGGCAAGGAAAGGCAGGGCGTTCAGGTGAAGGGATCCTCCGTGAGCACAGCCGCAGGGCAGGGCAGCCCAAGGCATGGGAAGCCAGATGGGAGCAGGGCACGACTTGGCAAAGTGGGATTTAGGCAATTTAGCTGGTGGAGGGAAAATAGGGACGGGGCAACGAGGCCTGCAAGAGGGCTGCCTCCTCTCAGACGGGGTCCTTCCTTCCTGGGGACACCTGGCCAGTGGAGACGGAGACATCTTCCTGCATGCAGTAACCCTCACAAAGCGCCCCCAAATGGCCTGCAGTCGGAGGAGTTTACAGCACGCAGGCCTGACAGCAGCTGGGAGGGCGGACAGCTGGCCGTGCACCCCAGAAGCCCAGGGCACTCGGCAAGGCCGTCGCAAGGGGAGCATCTACTACGTGAATCTGAATCCTCTGCTCCCGCACACTGGCCTTGCCCTCCCAGAGGGGACCCCCTGCACTCAGGGACACACTCCAGAGGCCTGAGAATTCCCCCGCTCTTCCCACCCTCGCACAAAAGCACATCTTACAGAGACCTGCTTCTCTTATCCCCATCAGCCCGGTCTAGGGTTCCATGTTCTATCCCCTGGTCTCCCTACTTTGTTCAATGCACCCACAATCGCTCTCCAAACAGCAGCCTGAGGAAATTTTAAAGTACAAACTGGGTTACTTCCTCCCCTTTCTAAAGCTTTTCAAAGTCTCCCCACTCCGTAAAGAATCAAATCCACATCGCCCACCTTGACCTACAATAGGCACTGGCCCCGGGCCCCCCTTCTCCAGCCTCAGCTCCTGACTTTCCCCTTGCTCATCCCACTGCAGCCTTACCAGCTTCTGGCTATTCCTCAGACTCTCCAAGCACGCGCCCCCCAACCCCAGGGCCTCTGCGCCTGTTCCTGTCGGATTCCTGCCCCGGATTCCTGCCCCGTACCCCTGAAGCTACTCCTCCTCATACGGATTTCAAGTCTCAGGTCAGGCGACAAGTCCTCAGTGAGCGCCTCCCGACCACTCTCTCTAAAGCTGCTCTTCTTTCTCTGAGAACCCTGTTTGCTTTCATTCAAGCCCTGATCAACTTATTGTTTCCCTTGTCTTTTGTCTCTCTCCCCTACCAGATAGGGATCCTGAGTATTTTAATACAGGTCCCCAAGGGTGGGGACCCTGACTATCTCATAAAATTATGACGCCTTCCCAGCACCATGCTGAATCTCAGTAAATATTGAATGAATTTGACACCAGGGAAAAATGAGGCGTAGGGAAACAATTATTTACGCCAACTGCGCTGGCATCTAATGCCCAAGGCCACTGAACTCCCCTGGGTCAGCCTCCAACACAGAGACACACACAGTCTGGTGGGAGGCAGAGCCCTCAGCAACTCTGCTTGAAGTGGGGGAGTGAGACCATGGGGATGAGAGCTCAACAAACCCTAAGCACTGAGCATCAGACATTATTTGAAAACTAATCATTTTTGAAAGGTGGCAGTGAAAGAAAGTAAGAAGTGCTTCCAGCAAAGTTTTCTAAGCAAGGCATATCATACATGCAGATTTAAAAGAATTGTTGCTGAGTGAGCGGGACCAGGTGAGCTACTTCATTCCAGACACAGGCCTGGAGGGGAGATAATTACCACTGCTGACTTACCCATGAGAGGACAGGCTTTTTCCGGTTAAGAGTGGCAGTGTTCAGAAGCTCTGCTCTGTGACGCCACGGGGCCAGGTTCTAAACTCAACACTAGCCACGGTGGGCTATGTACCTGGCACAGGGCCTGATGCTTTCTGAGCTTGTTTCCCCAGCTATCAACTAAGTGGGTTGGCCTTAAATGGAGGTCACAAGTTCAAATGTTTATGGGAGACCAGGTATCTAAACACCTGTGGCCCAAAGCTGCCATGTGGAGACCTGGGCCCAGCATAGTTAGAGATGACAAATGTGTGTGAAAAGCCAGAAATGTGGACTTATTTTAAATGGAGCTAGTTAATTCAAAGTTTTAAAAAACACTGCACACACGCTTAACTGCCAGCTACTGTGGCCTATGGCATACAATGTGTGACTGCTGGAACAGCTGTCCTTAGGCTTCCTTGCTCCTTCTGGAGCTCCGGCTCCTCTCTCCCTGCTCCCAGGTAGTCTTTCCATAAGAGCCTCCCCCTTGGAAAGGCAGGAGACCCTTGAAAACCTTGAAATTGAGGCATCTGGGAGGCCCTTCTGGTGGTGTCTCAAGTCCAGCTGGGCAAAAGCAGAGCAAGCCCCTTCTGGTGAGCAGGCCAGGTCTGGTTTCAGGCTCTTGGCACCAGAGCACAGGTGGAAGGAGAGCCTCATCCAGAGTGCAGATGGCCATCGCCCTTCATGGTCTGGGGGCAGCTGCCTGAGAGGGACTTGCTTGGTTGTCTGGGCAACAGTTCTCTGCCCCTCCAGAGGCAGCTGTTCCTTAAAAGCGCTGTTCACACCCCAGTTGGGGTCCAGGGTGTGAGGGGGGTTTTGTCCTGATATGTTCAGGCCGGAGGGGCTAGAGGAAGGGGTGAAGCAATGCCTTCCAGATGTACCCCACAGCTCAGGTCAGCGGGTTCTCAGAGGATGGGGAGCTGTACGTCAACAGACTTCCCAAGCTGCAGGGCACTGTCCTTGACTGAGGGCCTTGCATGAAGCGCTTTAACTGTATCAGCTCACCAACTCTTCACTAGGCGGTTCCTTTCCATTTCAAAGAGGAGAAAAGTACGGCTCAGAGAAGGGACTAGCCTCAGGTCACACAAGCCAGTATCTGAGCTCAGTCTTTCTGACTGGAGCCAGCCTGTTAGCAGACTGCTTCACCACAGTGCCTGAGGCTAGAATTAGGTGCCACCTAGCCGGGCCTGGTTGAGATCTTGGCCAGTCCAGTTCTCTAGTTGGAGCTACATGGGCCCCTATTTTTGGGGTCCTCACGCAGGGTCTGACAATTTCCTGAGTAGGTTAGATGATGGCAGCCTCGGGCTCTGCTGGCCATGAGGGCAGAGACCTGGTGCCCCTTGGACCTGAACCCCAGCACATTGAAGAGAAAGGTGCCCTGCCCTGCCTGTGACCCCTGCTGCCCACTGGCCTTCCTCAGGCCCTTCTCCTCCAGAAGTGTGACCCCAGACACTCTGACCCGCTTACCACAAACACCAGAACCCTTGACATGGGTTTACCAGTCTCCTAGGACTTCCCAAGCTTGGCTACGTCTCACTACAACCTCTAGGTAAAGCCCAGAGAGGGGAGGCCACTTGTCCCAGGTCACACAGCCAGCTGGTTGATGGGCACTGAGATTGGAACCAGTACGTGGAGCTTCCAAATTCCAGGGATAGAGGGGGTGGTTCAGCAGACAGCAATTCAGTGACTTCCAAAACGGGTTTTAGGGACCCTGGAGGGATCCTGGGGTAGGCTTTTTCATTCCAACCCATTCTAGGGCCCTCAGAGCAGCTCCAGTTTCCTTTTTTCCTCCACCTAGATCTCCCACGTGGTATTCTGAGATCCAGTAGACCAACAAATGAGAAGCCCGAGGATCAGAAAGGCAAATGCATTCCCTGAGGATTAGATGGCAGAGCAGGGGTGCTTGTCTGGGGCTCTGAGTGTGGGTGTGGTCCCTGTTCCCCCAACACTGAGGAAGGAAGATGCCTCCAGATTCCCCAGCCTGGGGCTCCAGCATTTAGGGAGGCACCCACCTGTGGCTGAGCCCCACTTCCTCCAGCCCCTGACCAGGGGTCTCCAAATAGCATGCTGCTTCTCAAAAACCATTTCCACCACCACTGCAACCATATCCAATAAGTGACCTGTTAGGCAACATTCACCCCTCACCCATTCTGTGTTGGAATCTGCCACAGACACCATCGTATTTATCCTTAGAAAACTACTTGCAAAGTTGGCGCTGCCAGCAGCTCTGCTCAGGCGTCCCTGCCCATGCCCCACGATGCCTTATTACCACCATCCCCAGGAGTCCAAGCTTTAAATAGATGCCGGCTTCCAAGCTGTGGTTACTGAATCATGATTTTCTCATATATTAAAGCTATAACCACTAGTAGGGGGTGCTGATGAGTAGAAGAAAGATAGAGTTACTGGCTGCAACGGCTCCAGTCCAATGCAAAAATTTGACATGTACGGCCCGTCTGGCCTAGTGGGCAGTGGGAGGGGAGTGGAGAATGCAGGATTTGGCTTTTAAAATACTATTTGTCTTTTCAAATACTGGTTCTAACATGTGGACCTCGTTGCTGTCTTTCAAAAGCCCTAAGGTCCCAGGAGCCCCGCTTGGGAGGTACTACTTATAAGAGCCTCAAAAACACCCCCTCATTTCTGGAGGGTTGACGTCAAACCCTGGTGATGGGTCGCAAAAGCCTGGCTCTTTACAAGCTGTCACAGGCCCGTGTCCAGTGTGCAAAGCCAGACACTGCCAAGTCTGCACACCTCGATTGCTGGCCTCTTTCATCACTTTGAATGACCAAGCGGATCCCAGAATAGAAAGACAGTGTTAACGGGCTCATTCACTATGCTTGGAGTGACAGGTGGTATATTGGGTGACAGAATCAGGAGCCAAGAACCCTGGGCAGCTGAGAGATGGGATGAAATGAACAGTGCAGAATTGAATGGGGGAAAACCATGAGTTCAGTTCAGGTCGACACAGGCAGGGTTCAATGCTGCTGCCTCAATGCCAGGGCTGGGGACAGAGACGTACGAAGGGGGAGGGCCCTGTCCTCAGCGCTTATAGTAAGATCCTGTGTTTGGGATCCCAACTAAGACAATTACACAAGAAAGTAGCACATGTAGAAAAGTGCCTTAGTGACTTCAGCTGATCACAGAAGACTCAGTCTGAAGCCGCACTAGCAGAGAAAGATGCAGGCCAGGGAGGGGGAGCCTCTCCGACCTCTGCCTAATGTCGTGGGTGCTGTAGGCGATTCTGGACAAGAGACATGGCCAAACGTGAGCCTGACAAGAAGAGGGCAAACTGTACGGGAAGAAGTCTCCAATCCATCACATCACGACAAGGGCTTATTTTAACAGAGGGGAAGACATGCATCGGGCCGTGGCTGGGCACTAGGGACCCAGAGAGAATCCCTCTCCTCGAGAAACTCACGATAAAGTGCAGAAGCCACAGTGAAATGCCTCCTCTACTGCCTGGGTGAAGCCACACGGAGCAGCACTGCATGAGAAAGCCCGGGACTCATTGAACAAGAGAGCTGTGACTGACTAGTAATGTCTGTCACAGGTTTGCTACAAATGGAGTATGACACATGTGTACCATGAGTCACACCTAGTCTAACACAGGGTGGGCTGAGAGGGGCTGCGACAGTGGCCTGGAAGAGACTGGCAGTTCAGAAAGGCATGGCTACTGTCCTCAAATACCTAGGATCCTGTCACATATACATGTAGTCCGGTTGTCACACAACAAGAGAGGGGACAGGAAGGTGGGAGTTAAGAAGCAGCAGATTTTTCCGTCATTATTAGGGGGTGCTTTCTAAGAAGCAGACCTGCCTAGGAGGTGGCCAGCGAGGCCGGACACAGGCCTGCTGGATGCTAGGGAGGAGGGACTTGAGCCCAGGGGTGTGACCTGTAAGATTTCGTCCGAGCCAGAGATGTCTGTTCTTCCTTTGCCCTCCTACTTCACATCTAGTTCTGGATGTGACAGTCAACATCATTTGTGTGTGTGACATTCATAATTCAAACTTTATTTTTTTGCCTCCAGAAAATTGTTATCGACAAGCAGAAAAGACAGAGAAGAACATTCATGCAGCCTAGCTACACAGGAAATGAGGAGAGGACAAATCCCAGGGCTTGGAACGCCTTCGTCTGCGAAGCCTGACAGCAAGGAGCCCACCTGAGCGGATAAACCCATCCTCAGACTATGAGCTCCGTCGGCACTTGCTTCCCCTTCTCCCCACGTACACACCTGCTGCTGAGCTACAGATGCGGCCTGCACGTTAGGAGCCCCTGAGTGGGAGCACTGGTTCCCCCACTCACTCACTGTACCACGGGCCTCATCTTCTCATTATAAAATGTGAACAACGCTGGCTTGCCCGGCCCACCGCCCAGGGCTGCTGTGAGAGACTCTTGAGAACACAGGTGGGAAGGGCTTGGCAGGTGAGGAACTGCCATTACGATCGCTTGAGAGGCCCACACATTTCCTGAGCAAGGGGCCCACAGAGCTGCCTCCCAATCCCAGGTTCTCCAGGGACTCCACAGACCAGAGGCTGGGGCAGAAGTGAGGGGTCACGTCCCTCCAGGGGGCCGGGTAAGTAAGGTCAGTGCCTGGCCTGAGGACCCACAGCTGTCACCCACTCCATGCTATGCTTGCATCACCCTTCTAGTATTTTAGGGTGGTGACTACTGGCATGCGTGTCTTGCCAAGCACCCCTCTAACTTCTCTCCATCACCCTCTTCATGCCCGCACACCATGCTCTCAGCTTCCAGGCCTTTGTACCGGCCGCGCCCTGCCTACACCATCTCCCTAATTCCACCTCCTCCTTCAGGTCTCCGGTCCAGCATTACTGTCTCCAAAAAGCCCTCTCTGACTGTCCCTCAGGCCCTGCCCTGGCTCCCCTCACTGGGTCAATACCCCATGTTCTGACGTGCCACAGGCCCTTGCCACCACACAGTTCTACAGGCCTCTCCCTTTAGACCTAAGCCGCTGAAGGAAAGGACCGTGTGGTCCCATCCCTGTGGCCCTATCCTGGCCCAGAAGAGGTACCCAGGCAAATGCCTACTGACACTTACAAAACAGGACCCCATCTCTGACTCTGCCTAAAAGGCGGTACAGGACTGCCGGGCCATCCCAGGGAAGGCTCCACGAATATGGCCAGCAGAGCAGAGTCTGTAAGAAGCGCCGTGGCTAGCAGAACACAGAGGCGCCGGGACAAGTCGTGACTACAGGCCTCCCCCTTACGCCCCTGTACCTCTCCCTACTTTTCTCCTAACCCCCTCTGAAAACACAACATGGTGACATCTGGGACAGTCTCTTTGAAAGAAGGTCACCAACCCCCTCCCTACCCCCCCACCCCGGTCTACAGAACTGTGCCCCCACAATGGCCGTGCTGGGCACACCGTAAGAACTGGCTGAAAAGTCGCGGCTAAGAGTCAGAGTTACCGGTATAACGTCTGCTCAGCAATCGGTGGCTGCTGCAGCGGCCCAGTCACTGTCCAAGGTCCTTATACGTGAGTCTTATATTTGATCCCCACAAGATGTTTTCATCATCTCCACTCATGCTGCTGAGGAAACGGAGGCTCAGAGAGGCTGACAGATCTGCTCAGTATCACACAGCCAGTCATGATCTGTCTGCTAAGTGAGCGCAAACCCTACAGGCTTCCATCTCCAGAAGCCAACCTCACAGCATCCAGTCTCACACGTAATATAAACACAAGCTCACCGACAAGACTAAAAAGCTTAGAAGCCTCTGTGAAAGACAGTTTAGTCTCTTCTTTCTGCTGGAGGAGTCTGACTAGAATGCACTCTCACACAGACGTCCAGCCCAAGTTGGCAGCCCAGAGCACCTGGAGACAGCAGACTTTACCTTGACAACCTCTACCCCTCTGGGCGATGCTCTGCCGTGATGTTTCTGCAAGCAAACTCATCACCTCCCCAAGCTATGGACACTCTCTTCCACTCTCACAAAGAGACCTGTGACATCACTTACCCTCCCACAGTCGCTTCCCCTCCCAGGACTGCCACCCATTTGTAAAAGCTGGGGACTGCACTGGGTTGGGGATGGCACAGGTCCCACTGGCTGTGCTACTTCTGGTTGGTAATGCCCACCTCTGTTAAGAAGGATCCTAAAGCTGTGTCTGGGCTCAGTGGGAGTGCTGTGATTGATTGGTGCTGTCTGCCATGGACCTAGTACGGGAAGTAACTCTCAAGTGCAAGGTATTTGTTGTCCTTGGGCAAGGTGAGTACTCGAGAAATGCTTTAGGACTCTATTTCCATAATGCAGAATCACATCCTGATCCCCCACCAGGATTACCCTGTCCTCCCTTGCATGCCCACTGACACCAGAGCTTTTTGGGCAATGTTTTAAATCCAGTAAGATGGGAAAGCAACCATCTGTTTCATAGTCTACTGTCCTTAGAAAGACTGAACACGAGGAACACTACATAGCTGCAACTTGTAGAATGAGGGAGGCTGGGTTTCAGCCAATTTTGTCACTGAAGTGCTGAATGACCTTGGGCAAATCACTTCTCAGTCTCTGCTACTTCTGTAAAATGGGGATCAGGAGCCCTATTTTCCTTGCCTTTAACCACAGTGTGCTAAGGTTCTCAAGGTTGCAAAGAGAAGTCCATTATCTGTCTCACTGATTTGGGGAGGTACACGTGACAAGGAGTATTATCCCATTTCTCAGAGGAGAAAGCCGAGGTTGACAGAAGTGGAGGGACTTGGCCCAAATCCCATAGAAAGCAAGCAGCTAATTGAGGACTTCTGCCTGGGTCCTATGATTAAATTCACAGTCCTCTCCATTCCGTCACCCGGCCTCCACAGGGGGGGTGTAGCCAGGCTCTACACAGCCACCCTCCAAAACCACCCTGGGCTTTGGAACCAAGGCTGCCTCTTTGGAGAAATCCCTCCCAGGATATGTCTTTTAACAACTTTGCAGGAACATTGCCACATAAAGCTTAGATTTACAGTGTGTAGTAACTTGGAGAATGAATTAATCACCACCAAAAGAGTTAATTATTCAGAGATATCACCTCCTCCTCCTTTCAAATATACCTCCTTAAAGTGAGCTGGTGAATGAGATACCCAGAATGGTCTGTTCCTACGGACAGAAAGCAGAATGGTGGTTGCCAGGGGCTGGGGAAAGAACGGGAAGGAGTTGTTTAATGGGTACAGAGTTTCAGTTTTGCAAGACAAACAGCGTTCTAGAGATGGATGGTGGTGACAGCTGTAAAACAATTTTGAGTGCACTTAATGGCACTGAACTATACACTTAAAAAGAGTTAAAATGGTATTATTTTTGTTATGCCTATTTTATAATACCACAATTTTAAAAAAATGGAGTCCACTAAGGAGTCCACTGAAGAATTCTCTACAAATGAACCCCAGTTATCAAATTGTTTTGATTCTTTTCACCCCAAATCCAAGTCACAAAATACAATCTTTAAAATTACTTTAAAGATTTTAAAATTTTCTGATTTGAGTTAAATGTATTCGTGAGCAGAGGCTGATTTAGGACCTGCCTACAATCTCTTTCCTGAGATTCAAGCAATAGAAATAAAAGAAAAATAATTCAGATAGAAAATAAAAAAGATTGAAGGTCTGCAAGGGCAGTGATGAATGTGTTAGTATCACAGAACCTTGGAAAGGAGCTAGATGGGAGATTGTGTGGAGACAAAAAAAATTAATACTTAAGAAAAAGAATCAACTATAAATATATTGTATAACTTACAGAAAATAGATAAAAAGTCATTTTAATTGCATTACCCTAATGCAACTACTAGTGTATCATTCTATAACACAACTTTTTTCAATTTTCTTCTTTATTTTTCAATTATAGTTGACATTCAATATTATTTTATATTAGTTTCAGGTACACAGCATAACGGTTAGACAGTTATACAAGTATAATTTATGAAGTGATTCCCCACATAAGTCTAGTACCCACCCGGTACAATAGTTATTACGATATTATTGACTGTATTTCCTATGCTGTATTTTATTTACATCCTTATGACTATTTTGTGACTACCAATTTGTACTTCTTAATCCCTTCATCTTTTTCAGCTGGCTCCCTAACCCCCTCCCATCTGGTAACCATCAGTTCATTCTCTGTACCTATAAGTCTGCTTCTATTTTTTTTCTGTAACTAAACTTTTTAACTGTGATCATTTTGGAATGGCAACTTTGCTAAAAAGAAATAGAAACTTCTCCTTCGGCCTTCTTAAACAGAGGCAGTGTGGTAGAAGAGAAAAAAAACAGTGAACCAGGACTTCAAATTTTGATTAAGCTGTGTTACTTTGGGCAAGTCACTTCACCTCTCTGTCCTATAACCTCTAAAAACATCAATAACAACTGCAACCTACATCCCTCAGCAGCAAAAACAACAGGGCTTTGTAGTAGTACATGAAACAGTACATGAAAGAAACAATACAATGGGAGTGCAGAAGAAGCCTTTCCTTCAATATATCAAGCAAGCACTTCCCACCTCAGGGTCCTGACCCCTGCAGTTCCCTGTCTCCCCTCGACTGCCTCCTTCCCATCTTCCCCCTCACCTTCCCTGAGATGCCTTCCCCATCCTGTCTGAATAGGTCCCTCTCGGCACTGATTTGTTTCCTTCAAGGCTCTTATCTCAATTAGACAGTATCTTGTATATCTGTTACCTGCTTGGATGGGGACTCCAAGCTCGATGGAAGCTCAAAGAGGAAAGAGACCAAGTCGTCTTGTTCCCTACTCTCCCTACAGTGCCTGGGCACCTGGCACCCTGAGAACATGAATGGCTGTTTGGAAGAAGCGGAGGTGTGGTGGAGGGGAAGGAGGAGCTGCCGGGATGAACGAAACCCTCCTCCACCGGGCTGCTCCCACATACTGCTTCCCGTGCCCCTATGAAGAAAGTGCTGGGGCAGCAGTAGCCCTGTTAGCCCTGCCTTTACAGGTGCTGTCAGACAAGCTGGGCTCCTCCTATCCCACCCTGGCCCACACTGTCTGTGGGCAGGCAGGCACCTCCTGACTGCTACCACACCCCTGCGCTGGGCAACAGCCTTGTCATGAAGCGTGGGAAGTTTGGGAAAGCAAGAAAGTTCCAGGAGAGGTTGGAACGATCAAGTCTATTCACAGCACACTCAATAATGGGCTCCTCATCGAACCCCCAGCCGGAAACTGCCCTATGGAGTGACGAGCCAGCTGAGTGCCTGGCTGACTGAGGCCCTGGGACGGCCTCCCCAGTTTGATCTCGGCTCTCCTGGCCACTGGACAGCCAACTTCTGCCATACCCTCCCCCACTCAGGCATCACTCTCCTACCCAGGGTGTCTGCCCCTCAAAATCTCTGTTCACCGGGAGCCTATCCAGATTTTGAAGTCCTGAAGATCACCTCCTCTTTAAAGCCTATCTGGATTCACCCCATATTTGCCATCAGAACACTGCACTCAGCAAATAGCCATCAAATGACCGACTCCCCTCCAGACAGCTACCCAAGCCCACCTACACTTGTCCAGCCGTGGGACATGGACAGTCTTTACTTATCTCAAGTTCTCTCCCCCTGGATATCAATAATAGCAGCAGCTCACATTTCTTAAGTGGTTTCTCTGTACCAGGCACTGTGCTTAGTGCTTTACACACATTCTCTCTCGTCTTCATGCTAAGCCTGTCAGGTAATAGTATCGTCTCTATTTTGCAGGTGAAGAAACTGAGGCCCAGAGAGGTTAAGCAACTTGCCCCAAGTCTCACAGCTCTAGGTGGTGGCCCAGGATCGGAACCCCAACAGTATGACTCTAGAGCTATGCTCCTAACTACAAGTCTGCGTGACCTTTGGGGTGCGGGCTTCTCCGCGCTATGCCTGGCTCAGCCATACACAGGGGGGCTTTACACATGCCAGCTTTCTGCATTCCCAGGGCACAGCCTGGCCAGGCGTGGATCAGTGCAGTCATTCCACAACTTTCAGATCACCTACTGTGAGCCCTCAGGGAGTAGACTTGAACCAAACCAGCTCTGTGCCTGGGGACACTGTAATTGTGACCTGTAATAGGGGACCTTGTGATTGTGCAGAGAAGTACAGAGAAATCATATTTGTTGAAGCAACAATATTGATACCATATCTGCTTTGGCAAGTCTGAGAATTTCCTTAGAAAAAGCAGAGAAACAGGAACTTAAGACCCCAACTTGTTAGATAACAGCTAATCTCTGAATACAGAAGCCAACTAAACCAGGTGTCATGACACACTCTCACTAGCTTCCGAGGGACCACGATCGATTTAACTGAACAGCACGGCTGGAAGAAACACCCTCCTAACAAAAAGCAACTGAGGAATCTGAGGTTCAGAGTCAAAAGATTTCTTGCCTGCGGGCACCTGTCACGGGCACCCATGGCTCCTGCTCTCCCATCCCGTCCTCTCCAAGGCCCTGGGACTGGGATTGGAACCTGGCAAAAAGGCTTGCAAGCCATCGGGTCCTTAAGAAGAAACCGAGCAGCAAGGGTTGAGGTCCGTGCCCACAGTGACTGCAAGTTTTCAAGTCTTCACAGTGGAGACGGAGCTCCAGCTCTTACCTTCAGGGAGAGTGGAACTGTCCTGGGAAAGCTGCACTCGAGAGGCCAGGATTTCTTTCCCAGGCGACACAGGCCCAGCTCCAGCTCAGCCCTGCCCCGGAAGGACCGGGAGTTTAAAAGGCAGCAGCCCTCCACCTGGGGCCACACCCGGGAAGGCTGACTTCACCAGGGAACCCGTTGGACGGGACTGTCTGCAGCCTGGCGCCTCTCCCTCAGGGCCCCACCCAGCCCCCAGAATGAGTGTGGGAGCCAGGGGGAAGAGGCTAGCGCCTCTCCTGCTGAGGCCAGCTAGGCCTGGGTCCCCCAGGGCCCGCCCCAGCCTGGGCTGGGTCTGAAGCAGCTGCTTCCTGCTTTGCCTTTTTCTTTCACTTTGGTTTTTAACCCCCGAGTGAAACTACAGACTGGGACGCTGCGGGAAAGACAGTGCGAGTTAAGACCCCGGAGGGTTGAAAACCTGGCTTCTAATCCCGGTAAGGCTGCTGACAAACTGGGAAACTTGGGATGAGGCCCTCAACTCTAGGCCTCAGTTTCCCCATTGATAACATGAGCTGAAGGAACTAGGCTAGTGATTTTAAATGTCATTTTAAACTTGAAAAACAATAGAACTTCCCTTTCCTCATCCCTACTACCACTGAAGACTGAAAAAGGAGCTGGAGAATGATCCACAGAGGACCAAATAGGGCCTTCCTGGTGGCTGAGAGAAGGAGGCAAAACTCTGGCTGCAGTGTGGAGATCCCCCTGCTCTCCCTGACACCTCTCCTCTCCTCTCCTCCACCTGTCATCTGAACACCTCTTATCATGAGCAGCCCAGGAGTTCCAGAAACCTGGGGCAGAGTCAATTCAGGAAGCCCCCAGGCACCAGCCTGAGCAAGAGGAGATAGTGCCAGCCGGAGGGCTGACCAGGCCATCTGCTCAGAGTGACAGCAGCCCATCAAGGATTGGTCCAAACTTCAGACTCTGCTGACCCCAGGGTGCTGGCACAGTGTCCACCAACTAAGACCACTCGAATCTGTTTTATGGTGTTTTGTGGTGTTTTATGGTGTTTTCCCACTGGCTGGTTTAGCAAATCTTCTCACCAGCTTGGTGACATGAGAAAGGCAGGGATGAACCTCCCTACCTTTCAGATGAGTAAAACTGAGGCTCAGAGAAGGGCAGGGACATAGTGGCCAAGCCAGCGCCGGGATTCAGGAGCTCAGTAAATATTTGCTGGACGAAAGAGCTCACCAGCCCAGCCGTTGCCAAGCAGGTGCAGCAAATGCCAACTTCAGGAAGGATACAGGTGGGAGGAGGGACGCCTCTCCCTGGAGACCGAGTCACAAACAGGTCCCAAGGTACCTGGGGCAGAGTCTCCTTCTCCCCAATCCTGGCTCCACTCCTGCTGCGCCCTTCAGCCCATTTCTTCCCTTCATTCCTTGCTTCCTCCAACTGTACTGTCTGGAGATACCGCAGTGGTTGAGGAAGGCTGAGTGACACCAGCCAACCCCTTTCCCCTCCCTGGGCTGGGTGAGAATAGGGATTCTTAACCATGGAAATGAATTTGAATTCAGGGGTGGGGACAGGGTGCTTTTAAAAATATCCACTGTCAGAATGAAAAGGAGGAAATTTGAAAATATTCAACAAAGTGTGAGGTGCACAGACCCCTCGAAACAGCAATTCCATTTGCAGGAATGGCTCCCACAACTGCACACACATATGGACAGGTGGGGAAGGGCGCTCGCTGAAGCACTGTACATAGCAGCAAGACTGGGAACAACCTAAATACACTTGAGTAGAGGGCTAGACAAACAACTGGCGGTCCATCCATTTGATGGACTGTCACACAGTTTAGCAAAAAGAGACCACGGATCTGTGTGCATCCACAGGGAATAACCTACAACAGAGACAGACTTGTGTGAAGAAGGCACAGAAGAGCAGGCAGTGGGCAGAGACCATGCCACCATTTGTATAATAAAAAGGGATGTTAGTGACATAGCTGCCTGCGTATACAGAGTATTTCTGGAAGGAAACATCAAGACTGTTCACAGTGGTTATCTAGGAGCCTAGGTGAGAGACACTCATTTTTCACTGGGCACTTTTTTCTACAAAGTCTGAAATATTTAACCACATACATGTATTGCTTGTTCAATAAAAATACACTTTTTACACACAAAATTAACTTCAGCAAAATGTATCCCGAGAAGCCTCCCTCTAGCATCAGACTCCCTGGGGGCAGGGCCCAGGCCCCTGGCTTTTGGAGGCTCCTCAAAGGTCAGGCCTTGTGGAACAGGTGGTCAGCCTCTGCGAGCAGCCAGGGGCCAGCCTGGGCACTGTGGGGCTCTGGGCAAGGGAGCGAATATCAGGGAAGACTCAGGAAACACTTGGCCTTAAGGCATAGAAAGGATTTGAAGAGGGTTTTGAATATGGAACAGGTACAAATGGGTGGAGGGGGCTCCTACCGGAAGCGCTGGGGAAAGACAGAGTCAGACTGGCAAGATAGAGAAAAAGGAAGGACTGTCTCTCAATATGTGATCCTAGCAAGTTCCTTCTCCTCCCACGCTTGGCTCCCACTCATGGAAGTGAGGGGGCTGGGCCAGAGTCCTCTGCAGACCCGATATCCTAGGATCTGCCTTTATTTTAACTCATTTAATATTAAAGTAGGCAGGGAGGGTCCCCAGCTCTGCACATGGCCACAGGGCTCCACATCTGTGCAGACTGTAATCAAATATTTGGAGGCGGCGGGAAATTCAGGCCAGGATCTGAGGGACAGCAGCCCTTGGGCGACGTCCCCTGGGGGAGAGGGAGCAGATGGCCTTCTGTTGAGATGCCCTTCCTCACCTTCTTGTTAATAATTAAGTCATTGCTGAAGACTTCTTTTGTCACTTTTGAAGTTCAGTTTGCAGAGACCTGCTGTCTTGGCATGCTTTCGCCCGCTCTAGGCTGAGGACTGGCACGCTGCAACAGTCTAGATCTAAGCCACAGACCCCACGTATAGGCCGGTGTCTGGGATGGGAAGAGCGCTGGAGGGGATCCTGGCCCTCGATGATACTGTGGGCTCTGAGAGGTCAGAAACTAAGTCTCTAAGACAGCTCTGCTCGCCGCTGTACCCCCAGGGACAGCTCACTGCTGAGTACACAGCAGGCACTTAATAAATATTTGCTGAATAAATGAGCAGCTCAGCCAGTGAATTCCAGAGTGACCTTGGTCAAGACATTCACTGGAAAACAAGGATGACAAGAATAGCAATGACTTCCCCGGGTTGTATAAGGATCCACTGAGATAAGGTGCAGAAAAGTGCTTTGCAAATTAAAAATAAGCTAAACAAATTTGAAGGATCCAGAACCCATGTACTGAAAACAAAATAAAATGAATATACAGGAGAAGGATCAAATTTATGAGAAAGCATTTGGTAAATGGCAAAGCGTTAATCAAATGAATCATTACAATGGAAAAGGACAGCACGGGTTGCTCTAGTCCACTGTTCCAAAGAAGCACAAAAATCCCCCATCAAAAGCTTTGTCCAGATTTTGGTATGAAAAACATGGGTGCAGTTACAATAGTACCTGCATACAGCTGGGCTCAGAGAGTATTCGCCAAGGTAGACTGGCATGTGGATCCTGGGGGTGATGACTGGAGGCAAAGGAGGAATGGGGTGAGGTGAGCATGGAGGCGACGCCTACCGTGTGATTGCCTCACAACCTGAGGCTGAGCCCCTGCTCGGAGGGCACAGAGAATGGCCAAACCTTCAGTTTCCTAGCTGCCCACTGGACCAACCATTGCTGCCTCTTACGGTAGCTGCTCGTTAAGTACCCATCCCCTCCCCTTCCCTGTCCAATGGGTATCCCTGGCTACAGTCTGGGAAATGGGAACTGGGCTCCATCACCTGGCTCTCCTGTGTGGAGGGCACCTTGGGACAAGTCCTTTCCTGCCTTTGTGGGTGACTAAGCCTCTGGCTGGGCTAGGGAACACCCTCTCTGATGGGGGTTGGCTAAAAATCCCAATGGGCCCACATACCAACTATTGGACCAGACACATATGAGGCTCAACTCTGGAGGCTGCTCACAGCCTGGCCAGTAAAATTGCTGATGTGAAGGCCCCTCACTTCCCTGACTCTCCACCTTGAAGAAATTCTAAGTTGGCACCCAGCCCTGCCTTTCCAGATCTTTAGAAAGCAGAGTTTGTGGGCTTTAGGGGATGTATTTGTGTGCCCCAATTCAAGGGGCAAAAAGGCTCAGATTCCTGGGACCCTGACAGGAGTTTCCTTTCCAAGAAGCAGGGCCAGAGTTTGCAGACAGTCAGCCTTGGGTCTGAGCCACACTTTCCTTATCTGTAAAGTCCCCCTGCCTCAGGCTTGTTGTAAGGATTTCGGGAGAGCACCTGTGGAGGCCCTGGCACAGAGCCTGGCATACAGCAGGTGTACAAGCAATGTGCTTAGACTATTATTTCTTGCCCCAAGTCAGCAACACCAAACAACTTCTCTCTGGCCCCCCCGTTGAGCTCTCCTCAGGGAGCACAACAACCTCTGTCATCCCAATTGGCCCTTCCCACCCCCATGGGCTCCACCCGAACCTCACCCTCTTCTGTCATCTGGATGCCTGGAAAGTTTCCTCCCTGTCCTGTAGTCAATTTCATTCATTACAATTCATCCAGCCTGATTCATCTTCTTGAAAAAAATCCTCTAGTTGTACTACCCCTCCTCTGAAACCTTCCATGACTCCCCAAAGCCTCTGTTTTTCAGCTGATGCTCAACCAACGCTGCCTACAACCTCCTGGTCCCTCCCAGATTTTTTACTCAGAGCCCTGACGCATCAGCAAAACAAGTCTCCTCACTGGTTTCCTAAATATGTGTTTACCTTCCAGCCCCCTTACCTCTAACTGCGTAAACCATTCCCTGGGATGTCAGCCCCCCCTCTTTGAATCCAGTCCCCCATCAAGAGGACTCTTGTTTCCTCTGGCTCACGCTCACTTCTTCCTTCTCAGACAATGCTTTTCCTCAGCACACGCTTAATTACAGACTGTCACACAGTCTCTCATTATTGTAGCTTTGTCTCTCTTGTCAGACAGTAAGTTCTCAGGGCGGGCAGTGGCCCTGTCTGTTCTTTCCATCCTTTGAGAGCCTGGCCAGGACTAGGAGGGCAGACCCCTGCTCAGAAAGTGTCTTCCAAGCCCAGTTTGGCTCTAGGCTGAGCCGAGTCTAGCTCCGACCACTTGGGACCACTTCTCTTGATCTTGTCCTGTCAGGAAACTGTTCACTGGCCACACCAGACCTTGGTGCTCTGCTCTCCACTGGGCCAGTGATTTACAGAAATGAAGGAAACCTGGGTGATGAGGCAGGGCTATGGCTCTTGCCTGGCCCTGGCATGGTCTTGCTCTGGGATCCTAGACACATCTCTGTCTGCCCCCAACCTGGGCCAGTTTCCTTATTGTGAAATAAGAAACAATAGTCTTTTAGCACTAGAATATGGCTTTTACTTGTCTTTAAGGTAGCCTTGTTTCCCAGGAGTGGGTGGGTGAGAAACCAGCTGATTCCAACACAGGCTGAGGAAGGGGAGGCAGACACAGCCAGGACTGGACAACCTGGAGCCTCAGCGGCACCCACACTGCACACCTCATCAACCTCATTCAATTGCTGCTGACAACTGGACTGCATCCCTGCTCAGGTATTCAATCCGATAGACCTCACCCTGGCCAGGTCTGACTATCTGCTGCCAGGGCTAAGCAGGGGAAGGGTCACTTGCTTTTGGAAACAACCAATCCTGCCAAAACAAAGACAATAACCAGAGGCCAGTTTCCTCAGCTGTAAGCTGGGGATCATATTGGTACGGCATCAAAGGATTGCTGCAATAATACAGTGAGGTGATGCTTAGCACAGTCCCTCATACCCAGTGAACAGCAGTGTAGCCGACAGGTTCCCATTTCTTGAGGGGCCTTTACCACATGAGTTCTCATCCTCATAGCAACCTGTGAGGTAGGTATTTCCACCCCAATTTGACAAGGAAGAAAACCGAGGCACAGAAAGTTGACCACTCCAAGGTCACACAGCAGGCAAGCCCAGCTGTAATAGAAACACAGGAAACTCTCAGTTCAGCTTTTCCCAGACTGTGGCCCACAGGCTCTCAGTGCAGACCCCTCTGGAAGGCTGGTTTAAAATGATTCTTGCCCTCAGACCTGCCAAATGAGGATCTTTGGGGATGCAACTCAGGAACATGAACTTGATAAAGATGAGGAACCTAAATTGGACACATGAGGAAATTGATGCACAGAGGTAAAGTGACCTGTGAAGGTCACACTTTTAGTAAGTGTGGATCTGGGACTGAATTCACAGTCTGACTCCAAAAGCAGCAGACACTTCCTGGGGGAGGTGGCATTTGACAATGTGGGCCTTGAAGGGGAGAGCACCATAGGGGGGGAGGGTACAGCACAGATAAAGGCTTAGAGCAAGAAAGGCCAGGCCAATAGCTGCTCAATGTGGCTTGTGCTTCCAGATCCTTGGGGAATGAAAAAATACATAGGGGCCACCACTGTAGCCTCCTGGTTTCCCAGGAGCCCAGGGAGACATTCCTGAGCTCATCTGAGCTCTGGGAGGAAAGCCTGTGGTGTTTTCTACAACCAGCACGCTCTGGCAGTGGCCCTCTGGGTGTGTCTGGTTGGTTGCTGCTCAGGATGAGAAAGCCAGGGAAGTTGGTGACTCAGTCCCCACCCAGCCTCCAGCTAGTCCCTTTTAAATATGAGATGAGCTCAGAGGCTGGGGAAATGTGAAGCAAATCCTCCTTGCAGAACAGATGCCAGACCCAGAGAAGGTGCCCTGAGGGGTAGGCTACCAGGCAGAAACAATGTGGATCAATGCTGTGGGCTGTGGGTGAAGAAAAGAGGCTTGGGCTCAAGCCTGCTTCCTTCCACACTGCCATGCTGTGGAAGCCTGAGCAGGTCCCCGTTCCTCTCTGGGCCCCCTATTCTTCATTCACCTATGAAATGGAGAACTCCTCAGGCTTCTGACTTCCTCCCAGGACTGTTGTGAGGAACAATGGTCAGGAAAGAGCCTGGCAGATTATACAAAGCCTCACACAGCCAGTGAGAGATCAGAGGATTACTCTTATTTATTAGAACAGACAGAAGGTGCTTTCCAAGTTACCTGAACCCCAACCACAGGGGGTGGGGGGAGAGGCTGGGCCCCATCTTGTTCCCACAAAAAGGGATGTGATTCAGATATTAGGTGAAAGTTCATGTTTATTAAGTGCCTACTGTGTAGTAGGTGTTTCATATGTATATATATATAATCTCAATCCTCACCACAATCCTACAGTGTAAATATGATAATCTTGAGTCCAGATAAGGAAACTGAAGCTCAAAGAAAGTAACTTGACCAAGATTACACAGGCAGTGAGTGATGGAGACTGATTAAAACCACGTGTTTGTGGCTCTAAAATTGACGCTATTTCTACTCTCTGGAAAACTGTGTACAGGTACACCTCATTTTATTGCACTTCACAGATGTTATGCTTTTTACAATTGAACACAAGACCCTCCCCCAACAAAAAGATTATGACTATCTTTACTGCAATGGTCTGCAATTGAACCCACAATACCCAAGGTAGCCTGGATAAGAGGCAGAAGCACATGCCTGGTATAGAGGCCCAGATCAATTACTGCCTTCTCTTGGTTTCCTTTCTGATCCAGACAGAACCTCTCTCCTATGAAACCCACAGCACATCCTCAGCACCCATCTGGGAGCAGTCGGCCCATTCTCCTTACTCTGTGATCAAGCACATTTGTGACAGGTAAGATGAGATGCAGGTACAAATAGGTGACCTTTGAGTTATCTTAGAATCCTTAAATGTCAGAGCTGGAAGCAACTAAGAGACCACGTCCAACTCCCTCATTTTTCAGAAGGAAAATTAAGAGAGGAGGACTGTTGTCTAAAGTCACACAGCATCTTAGCATTAGAGCCAGGAACAGAGCCTTGGCATTCTGCCTCACGGAATTTCTTTCGGAATTCCATGATTTCAGAACCAGTCTTAGGACAAGGATTATTATCCCCGTTTTACAGGCAGGGAAGCTGAAGGCCAGAGGAAAGTGGCCTTCCTGAGAGTGCATGAGATATGGATGGGGACCAGAACTCTCATCCCTCATGTCTAGGCCAGGAACCAAGCGCCCTCTTCTCCCCGCTGCAAGTAGTCTGTGGAGTGTGCCGAGCACAGGCCCACAGTGAAAGGTCAATGGGTGTTACCAATTGTCATTACACAACCGTGGGCAGGTGGCACCAGCCTGACAGTGACCTCCTCAGAGGCAGTGCCATGGAACAGGACCCAGGAGTCCTGGCTTGATCCTCTAGGGGTCCCTGGCCCTGCTGGGCCTCGTCCATTAGACAAAGGGGCTACAAGAGCTGACCTCATCTCCTGCTCCAAAGTTCTGGGACATCCCAGGCTTCCTGACAACAGACCCCAGCTATCTACAGAGCCTCTCTCGACGGGGGTCTTTGTTTCCCCACTCTATAAGGAAGCAGGAAAAACAGCCAGAGCTTACAGCTACAAAATGACTATTCCCAAATGCCACTGGCCAAGCAGGGCCCACCCTTAAACAATAATGGGACGGAACATGGAAAATCCAGCTGTCTCCCAGCACAGACATCCAGCTGGGCACACCTGCCTATCTTTACAAACGAACAAAGAGCAACCCGGAATCAGGGTATAAACAAGGGACAGCCTATCTCCTGTCCTATCTGCAGGGCAGGTGTATTCCTGAATAAGATGGCAATGGAGTGGATGGTACAGAACTCTGGATGGGCATTCCTGGGTCCGCTCTCTGTCCCAGCTCTGCCAAGAACTAGCTGTGTACTCTGGGGAAGCTGCTTTTTCTTTGTGGGGCTCAGTTTAGACAGGGTGACAGTTCACAAAGCATAGCTACAGATGTTTCATTTGATCAAGACAACCTTAGGCGGCTGGCACAATTATCCCCTTTTTACAGATGGGGAAACTGAGGCTTGGAGAGGTCGAGTCTCACTCAAGGTCACACAGCTTGAAGCTGGCAGAACCAAGGCCCCAGAGTTCTTGTACTACCAAACCCAATATTCAAGGGTGATTAGATGACGAACGCCTTTCCCCTCCTCCTCACGGAGAGTTTCAACCACACCAGGGCAGCACAGATCCCTGTTCACCTGCCCAGTCTGGTGGCCTGCAAAGTTCTGGTCACAAACCCCCACTGCCCAGCTGCCTAGGAGGCCACAGCTCCTTACAAAATTTCATTACTCAAGTTGACAAGAACGCAGCCCCCACCCTCGGCTGGGTCTAAATAAGCGCCCAAGTGATATCACATCCTGCCGGCTCCAAAATAGCCCAGGCCTGCCCACCAGCGATCATAAAGTGCCAGGCCATGCAGGGCCAAGCGGGCAGGGAGGCCCAGCCCGTGGCACCCTCCACACACTCAAGCAACCAAAGCAGAAGCCTCAGAGCAGTTAGGCCCCCCACTCCCACCTCTGCCAGACGGCCTGGCCCCTCCCTCCTTGCCCCCTTCCTTGGGAGGCCCAGAGCCCCCCTGCCCCAGTGCCAGCCCTCGCCCCAGCGCCAACCCCACGGAGCCTTGGCCGCGGCCAGCCTGCGGGCGGACTCCGGCCCGACCCGGACACCCCACCACTCACATTGCTTCAAGAGCTCCAGACACAAAGCCATGAGGGCCGGATGGGGGTCAGAGACCCAGAGACCGGCAAAGACAGAAAGGGGGAAAGGGAGAGACACGGGTGCAGAAAGAAGGGGAGACAGGGAGCTGGGGCAGAGAAAGCGAGGGGATCAAGAGCTCTGGGCAAAGGAGCAGGTTCAAAAAGGGGCCTTCAGCGCAAGAGACAGCGAGTGGTGAGACCACCGAGACAGATGTGGGGGCAGACAGAAGCAGGGAGAGCAAAGCAGGGGACCCGACCCAGAGAAATGGGAGCGGGGTACGCAGAGGCCTGGGAGAGAACAAGGAGAGACAGCGACAGGGGACAAACCTAGGGAAGGGAGGGGCGGTGAAGTCGGGGACCTGGGCAGCTTTTGGGGGTCCCAAGGAGAGAGACCCCAAGGGATCTCGGAGGTCCCAGCGTATGGGGGAGACACCAAAAGAGGGAAAATCCTGAGGAAATGAGGGCTAAGAGGAGGCAAGACTCCAGGGGTTGGGGGGTGCAGATGGAAGGGAAAGCACCCAAAGGATGTGCGGGAAGCTCAAAGGGGCGCCCTGGGGGTGTGGAGGGTGTTTTGAAGGAAAAGCCCCAAAGATGTGGGGATGCTCTGAGGGGAGTCCTGACGAATGGGGGCGCTCAGAAGGGGAGGCTCTGAGGGATGAGAAGAGAGCGCTGAAGGGGACCTGAGATCCGGGAGTGAGGGAGGGGCTGCGAGGCAGCGCGAGGGCAGAGACAAAGAGACAGCGAGCCAGGGAGAGACAAAGCGAGCAGAGCGGGGAGACGGGCCCGAGGGCTGGCGGCCGGATAGAGGGACGGAAATGCGAGCGGGCGGGTGGACGGACGGACGGACAGACGGGGAGGAGGGCGGGGGCAGGGCCGGGCGGGGGCGGCGCCCGTCTCCTCGCGGGGCCGCGGCTGCTCCGGGCGGCGCTGGGCGGGCCCCGGGCGTCCGGGCTGAGGAGGCGGCGGCGACGACGTGGACCGGACAGACGGACGGAGTGACGGACCGGCTGGCGGCAGCTGCGGCCAGCGGCGGGCACTCACCCTCCTCCCTCACGCGGCCCGGCCCGAGGCTCCGGTTTTGTACGCCCGAGGGGCGGGGCCTCTGAGTTAAAGCCCCGCGTCGGCCCCGCCCCGCCCCGCCCCCCGCGTCAGCCGCGCTCGCGCGTCGCCCAGGACTCTGGGGGCTAGCGGGGGCGCGCGCAGACCGCTCGGCACGTGGCCCGTCGCGCGCCCGGGGCTGGGCTGGTACGCACGCGCGCGGGGCGCTCAGCCCAAGTCGACCGACCGTGAGAGGGAGCGCGCCCCCACGTCGGCACCGGGAGCTCCGCCCCTCACGCTGCCCCGCCAAACCAGTTCCAGCTGGAATGGGACGCATGCTCAGTGCGGGAGGCGGATCGGGAGAGTTCGGATCGGGAGAGTTTGCCCGGGTTTACCACTGCGACGTGTCGCCGCTACTGGGAGAAACCGAGGCTCAGAGCCAGCAGCCTGAGGTGGTCTTTCCACCCCTGTACGGTAAAATTAGACCTCAAGTACTACCGATTCTATGTCCTAAGTGTTTTTAGTTGTTCCCGCTGCTCCATCCTCACTTTGCCTTTCTCATCTGTAGTCCTCCAGGTTGGGTTCGAATCGCAGCTCAGCCTCTGGAGGGCTGTGTGACCTTGGATGCTCATTTAACCTCCCTGAGCCTTCGTTTCCTCCTTGGCAAAATAAACCCAGCACACCTACGGTGCCCTGGAGGGCAAGTGCAGTAGTAGGTGCTGCCTAACTTCATAAATCATTTTCTTCTAGCCTCATGGCCCTGCCAGTACCCAGTTTCTCCCCTGCGAGTTACCTCCTCCTCACAGACCCGGCCCAGAGTTGTTTCCTTGCGGGCCTCATCCCCCAGGCCGCACTACAGTAGGTCTGCCATCCACAGACCCAGCTCCTGCACCCCAACCTGTCTTGCTGTGTGGCCTAGGCACCTCCCTTCCCTTCTCTCTGCATCTCTTTTCCAAATGGAACATGGGGGAAAAAATCTTAACTGAAGATGATAATGTTTCTGAAACCACTCGTGACTTTTGCATAAAGGCCTAATAATAATAATAACAAAGGCAACTGAGGGTTATTGGGCCAATTTGATGCCAGGCGCAGCCCTAAGACCGAAAATATTAGCTCACTTCGTCCTAGTACCAGTCACTATGCTACACCTGTTACTATTCACTTAGTGTTTAAATTGAGGTACTTAGAAAAATTCATGAAGCCCACACACATGAGCCTGACTCTGGCTTGCTCTGCCCCAGCCCCACTGGCCCCTGCTCCTCTTCCGACACACCAGGCACCCTCCTACCTCAGGCCTTTGTACCACTCCCCCCCCCCCCCCCCCCCCCCCCCCCCCCCCCCCCCCCCCCCCCCCCCCCCCCCCCCCCCCCCCCCCCCCCCCCCCGCTTGGCATACATCCCCAGCACAACTGGTTCCCTCACTTCAAGTCTGCTCAAACATCTTTCTCAATGTCCTACCCTAGTTACCCCTGTTTATGCTACAATACCCCTCCCCTCACCCTACCAGCGCTCCCAGGACTCCTTACCCTACATGCTACTTCCCAAGAAACTCCATACTTACTTGTGTTACTCATGCTTATG
Organism: Rhinolophus ferrumequinum; assembly: GCF_004115265.2. Taxonomy (NCBI): domain Eukaryota; kingdom Metazoa; phylum Chordata; class Mammalia; order Chiroptera; family Rhinolophidae; genus Rhinolophus; species Rhinolophus ferrumequinum. The sequence goes on from NC_046306.1 coordinate 19,246,581, forward strand.
GTTTTGTCTGCCTCTCCCCTCATCCCCATGTACTTTGAGGAAGGGGTTTCTGTTTTCACCTACGTGACTGGTGCCTAGAGCTCAGCATGGCCCATTGTGGGCGATCAATAAGCATGTATTTAGTAAATGGTCTGTCTGATTGCAAGGCTTGTGTCCTTAATGACCACACCGTAGGGCCTCCAAGGTTGGATTTAAACAGGTTAGTTTCTCCTCGTTTGCTGTGATTTCTCTACCCCTCAAGTAGTGTAAGGAATGCCTCTGTCTTGTCCGAGACTTTCAAACCTGGGGGTCCTGGCCTACCCATCAGTCCTCAAACCCAATCACTATTTCTGCCAGAAGGCTCAATGGGTCTGAAAATGGGATTTAGAAGAGTGGCGATCCATGCAGTGAGCATACAGTAGATAATTAACCAGGACTGTCCTCGTCCGAGGCCTACTGGAGCCCGGAGAGGAAGCTGCTTGTGCCCAGTGCCCTCTGTGGAGAGTGCCTATTTCAGCATTAGGGATTCCAGCTCCTTATCATGCACCCTGGGAAGACCTCCTAGATCTTCCCATTACTCTCAGACCTTGTGGCCCCCGCCCAGACCTCACTGTGTCTTGCCTGGACCACTACACCAGCCTCCAATCCTTCCTGCCCCTGTTGCCACATAATTCTCCATGAAACTGTGACCATACTGCACCTCTTTACCAGGACCTTGGGTGGCTCCGCTGCACACACGATAATGGCAAACTCAGATCAGGCAGACCCAAGTGGAAAACAACTGCTTGACCTACTAACTGGGTGATCTTGACTTGACACTCACCTTTTCTCAGCTGCAGTGGCTGTGTAAAATCTCTGTAAACATGTATGTGCACGTGCGTATGTGAGAGGTTAATGGTTAAATCAGGAATGTCAGATATGGGCAACTATCCTGGCAGACATCACTAATCGATGGTGGCACACTTCTCTGATTAACTAAATCTCAGTCCTGAGCTCCATGGATCAGAGATGACACATGAATTGAAATCTATTTGCATCTTTGGAGGTGATGGTATTTGAGGTTGCTGTCAGCCCTGACACTGGGGATCGGAGTGTCCAATGTGACAAAGGCTGTGGTGTAATAACCAGAGATTGCGGAGGGCCTGGCCTGGGAGAGGGTTTGAGGACAGGCTGACTGGCGGGTTGACTACTTAACAGAATCTTGTCAGCCTCCCTTCTTGTGGCTATGGAGGCGGAGTGAATCAGAGGAGAAACTGGGAGAATTCTGGGGGAGTACAAAGGGGACAAGGAGGGGAGGACAAAGCATTTTGTGACTCAGAGAGGAGGTGTTCGAGGATCCCCAAACCCACGCCTCACAATATAGATAGAGAATTTGAGGCACAGGAAGGGGCCGGGACCCGCCCAGAGTGACACAACAGAGGTAAAACTAGAACACAGGGCCCCTCAGCAAGGGTGTTTCCCAGGCCAGGAATACCCAGCTCAGCCTAGAGCCGGAAGCACTGCCAGAGAGTGACCCCAGGTGACCCCTCTGTGTGTATGTACACACGTGTACACAGGTGCAGAGAATGCAGCTGGCAAGAATGAGGGTGTCCCCGCAGCAGCACCACGCTTGAGGTGATGTCACAACCTCCCTTGTGGCTCAGTGGGAGTGGGAGAGAGACGAGGCTGGGAGGGAGGAGGGCTGGAAGCTGTGAGGAAAGAAATGGAGAAAGGAGGAGGGGAGAAACGGCTACGGGGCACAGAAGGCTAAGATGGTGGAGAGAGAGATGGGAGGGTGGAGACGGGCAGATGGAAGAAAGGGATGGAGAAAGGGAGGAGGGAGAGGAGAATGAGCACACTGGGAGACGGGCAGAGGCAGAGAAGGGAGGGAGTGGGAGGCAGGGTTTTCTCTGTTCTTTCTCAGGCAGAGAGAGGAGGCAGGATGAGGCCGACTGAGGGGAGATGGCACCCCTGTAGCGCCTCCCAGGTAGGGCCTTTGACTGGCGAGGGGCATATATATGAGCAAAACTGCTGCTTCCCCCACTATCCCAGCTGGAGCTGACCCAGCCTGCCAGTCACCTGCCAGAGCTATTTCTGGAACGTGGAATCTGGGTCAGAAAGGGGGAGGGAAGGAGAGGGTGGCAGTGGCAGTACTGGCAGCTGGGAAGCTGGCCAGCTCTGAATGGGTGGGTGGGTGGGCACTCCATGCCCTGCCCATGGCCATTCCACGGGGCCCGCCTCTCCAGGCTCTCACTGCCTCCTTACCATCCCCCACACCTACCCGCCTGCCTGCATATGTGCCCATGTGAGAATGACAAAGAGCTTCCACTCCCCTAAGCAACTTGGGGGCTCAGAACAGCCCTAGGTGGTGGTGGTGGCAGCAGCGGCGGCGGCGGCGGCGGCCCAGACTGCTTACTCCTTGGGGGCAGATGCTGAGGAGAGCAGGCGCTTTGAGCAGGGTGACCTCTGTGGGGAGACTGGCTGAGTGAGGGTGTGCCTGGGTGCCGGTGTGTCTCCGCATGGAGGGAGGTGATTATGAGCCGGACTGCCATGTATGGTTGTGCAAGTTTTACACTGATTAAGGGCGCCATATGTGAGGGGGTGTGTCGATCACAACGAAGACATAATTGAATTATATATTTATTATGACAAATCTCTGGCAGATGGCAGTAAAGGACCTTACCCTAATGAAAATTGTACATCATGACAATTTTTCAAGAGAGAGGAGTTAAGTGTTTGGGCAGGGGGCACCCTTTCCTAACCCGACACAAAGGTACCAGCTGCAGCTCTGGGTACAGTTTTGAAAATCTGGTGGCTTTGGTTTTCCCCGTGAGGTAGATGAGTTTAGGAGCACGAGGGGATCAGAGAGGGGAGGGGAGAGCAGCAAGTATGTGCGTCACTGTGGAGACCTGGGGGGAGGGCTGACTGGGGGAACACGGGAAACTTTACGGTGGCTCCACTCTGCTAGAGGCAGGATTTCCTCACAGGTGTGGAGATGGCGTGAGCTTTGAAGGGGGACATGTGTGTGAGTGCATGTGCAGGTGTATGTAGAGATGCTGTGAACCTGTGAGAACATCAGTGTGCAGGCGTTTTTATGTATGTCATATATAGGTCTAAGGGGGCAAAACTTTATATAGTCTAAGTAGGTGCGTGTATGCACACATGCCTGGGTGGGTGTCCGATGTCACTATGATACTTTCTTGAGTGTTCTGGTTTGGGCTAAAGCCCCAACTGAGAATCACTGGAGGCCCACATCTCTCCTACATTTATAGCCAGAGGCTGGATCGTCCATGTGGATGTTGAGGTGGGGTTCGGTGCGGCGGGTGGGGGGGAGGGGTGTCTGTGACTGACTGAATTTTTGGCCTCAATTCCTAGTCTTTCCCTGAATTTATGCCCTTTGCCACGTAACTGTAGTTTCTCCCACAAAAGGTGGCATGTATTTCCTTGGACCTTGGCCTCATGTGCGTTCCTTTGACCAACCAAATGTGACAGAGAGATTTGAAATGTGCTTGCCAAGTGGGGTTTGCCCTCTTATACTTCTGCACCTCCATGAGAAGAGCATGCCCTGGCTAGGCCAGTGATTCCAGGAGCATCCTTTGGTTCCACGGGAGGATGTAGGACAAGCAGAGCAGAACCAGCCGACGTAAACATTCATGAATGAGAACAAATGTGTTATTGTGTACCACTGAAATTATGTGCCTGTTTGTTACACAGCATGATTGTGATAATAGCTGATGGATACTGAAATTGGTACCAAGAGTGGGATGTGTTAGCAACAAAAATATGTAGCATTAGGACCAAGTGGTGAGCAGTAGGTAAAATGTTATAGGAGGCTTGAAAAAAGGTGACCCATATCATGTAGAGATGAAATGCTTGGTAAAACTGTCAGTCTTCAACAGTAACTTGAAGAGAGCAAGTGGATCTGGGCAAGACAGTTTCCCAGCAAAATTCTGAAAGCCAAAGCTGGCTCCTGTGGGCTGCATTTGATAAGGACTACAAGAAAGTGAACTCATAAAAGAAATAGGGATTGTCACAGGGCAGAGAGTGTTTAGAAGAAATACAGAGGGCCCAGAACCTGCTGAGTTGGAAAATATATGTCAACTCCAGCTTCTCCTGCCAGTAAATCATTCTCAAATTAAGACAGATCAAACCAAGGTCATGGCTAGTTAAGATGCAGCATGTGGACCAGATCAAATCAAGGGTGTGGCTGTGTAACATCTTTTATTAATATTCTAAAATAATAAATTACCATCTAAGAGATGCTCTCAGCTGCTCTAAGGGCTTCCAGAAAGCTTAAAGGGCTTGGCCCCATAGAAGCCTGATGTACCCAAAGTAGTCATAATTGAATCTAGAGAGACTGGTATGACAAAAATAATTGTGGGTGTGGTTTTTGGCATATGGAGTTAAGTGGAATCAAATACATAGAAAACCCATAAAGTGTTTGAGGTAGGTGTGTAGCCAAAACTGCGATCAACTTAGGCCAAAGGGACTGAGACCATTCGGGATATAAAAAGATATTTGGGTCCCTAACTCTCTTCAGGGAGGAAGCAGGCTAAGAAAGCTGTTCAGCTGCCCAAAGGGCATATCCTTCACTGTTCTCTTCAGAAGTAGCGAAAAGACTACTAGAAAAGGAAGGGCTTTCAGAGAGCAGAGCCAAGAGCTCCAGAGAACAATGGATTAGGGGAATCAGCTCCAGGGAATAGAGCATGGAGCTAATCAAGGAATATTCCCTATCCTAGAGTATTTGCCCAACATTTGCCCAGAAGGACTTCAGAATTACCATGGATCGGTGTCTGGATTCCTTCTCTCTTTCTGAACAGGAATGTGAATTGCAGTTATCCTGTCCCTACTTCACCAATGTGTGCTGGATGTGTGTGGGGTGGGAGGTGGATGATTTTCTGTTTAGAATTTGGGTCACTCAGTCAGGAGTCATATCCAGACCTGATATAAATCATAAGATCTTATATTATGATTAGATGAGACTTTGGGGGTCTTGAGGATAAGCATATTTTCTGAATAAATGTGGCCAAGAGAATGGGCTGTGTTAGATTGAATTACCCTGATTCTTCACTCCTCCCTGTATCCACACCCCTTGCCATATAAATACAGTTTCTGACACAAAGGTGGGAGGGTACTTCTCCATCCCTTGTCGTTGAGCTCAGTCACATGACTTGTGTTAGCCAATAGGATTTTAGCAGATATTATGCAAGCAGGGGCCTTGAAATGTGCTTGTGTTGTTAGGCTTGCTCTCTTGTGCTTCTGCCATCACCATGAGAAGAACATGCCCTGGCTAGGCCACTGATCCTAGGAGGACCCTTCAGTCCCAGGAGGAAGATGAGAGACAATATGGAACACAGCTGTCCCAGCTGATTCACAAACTTGGGAGCAAGAAATAAATGTTAACTGTTGTCTTATGCCAATTTTGTGGTTGTTTGTTATGTGGCACTACTCTAGCAACAGCTGACCAATATAGGGACCTAAACAGTTCTGGGACATGTAGCCCAGTCTCATCCTCAGCCCATTCATGAGTGATTGGGGTTGGGGGAGATTGGTGAATGAGGGTTTATTTGAAGAAAATTGCTGGGGTGCTATGTCCCCCCCAGGCCCACCTCATGCTTAGAGAACTTCTCATGGGCCTGATGATGTGGGAAGTCTAATCCTTTAACCTGAGGCTCCTATGGGACATTAGAGGGCTGCCTGGGAGAACCTGGCAGGGATCCGCTAGATTTGGAGATCACAGAACCTGTGCCTCAACACCTGCTTGGAGACATCAAAAATGGAGAGGCTGGCAGGGCGCCCTGTATGTGGCAGCAGGTCTAGAAGGAAGGCTGTAGCCGACCAGGCCATACTTTCAGAGAGCCACAGGGCAAAGGCCTCATTTCACACAGATTCAGTGGGAGTCCAGGAAGAAAGTAGGGCCGGAGTTGTCATCAGTGGATTCTGCCCAAGACACCTACCTGCCTCGCAAGGCCAGGTTTCCTAGTAAAAAGAGTCTGCGTGGGGGGGGGGGAGGGGAAGGGGAAGGACACCAGGTGGAGGAGAAGAGGGGGAATAAGAACCAGTGGGCCGGAGGGAGGCTGCCCACGATGCCAGGAAAGAAGGTACCATGTGGGCCCGGCAGGATACGAAAAACTCCAAAACCACCACCTAGGAGAAAGAGCCAGCATGTGGCATCTGCATCGTACAGAAGGTCCTGATGCCAGACAACACCTGCACTAGCTACCTTCCCCTCCCACCTGGAGGGACCTGAAACAGCCACTCGTGAACACAGAACACAGAAGACACCAACCACCATGTCCAGCCCCAGTCAGGCCCTAGCTGCCGGTGCATGAGATTTGAGGAAGATGAGACTGAAGTTTTGAAATGAGACCAGACTGGACTCTCAATACCTGAAAACAAGACTGTTCCTTACAGTCTAAAAGTGACTGGAAAAGCTCAGGGCTCTGCCCAGCTATCACCAAGGGTTTGAAGACAACAGTGAAACAAAGTGGTTTCTTGCTCTACCGCCTGTAAACACCAGTTCATTCAGTCAATAAGCAGGTTTCCTGTTGTAGACTACCACAGGATTCAGGTTCATTTATGAACAGCAAACACCAGTTGAGCGCTTGAAACAGCTGTTTCTCTTCCTGCAATCCAACCCTAAGTGGCTTCCACGGTTAGGAAGCTCAGAGTCAAGTCTGAAACGAGTAATAACAGCTACCACTTGTCAGCTTTTACCATGTGCAAGGCCCCGCTAAACACTTCTATGCTCAGTCTAATTTCACCTTCCTAAGAGCCTCCTGTGGTCTGGCTTATGCCTCAATTTATTTATAGATGGGGAAATTGAGGCTCAGAGAGGAGAACCAGCTAGCCAGAGTAAGCTCAAAACTCTCTCTACGAAACCAGAAATTATGCTATGATTTTCCCTGATCTTCATGTTCTTGATTGTCATGGCTTGTTCTTATGACATAGGGTCCTTTTTACCCTCTGATTCTGCATGAGTTATCTTCAGAGGATTTTGAGCCAAGTATCAGGAAGGGTAGTTTGTCCCTGATTGTGACTATGAGAGAAACCTGCAAACTCACTCCTTTGAGAAGGCTCAATGTAGATTCCATCTTCTCCGCGCAGGCTCTGCGTTCCCTACAGGTTTCAGGCTTTCCCCACAGGTTTGCCTACGTGAACTAATCCAAACAGGTACCGGTAGGTAGGGCTTCAGTGAGCTCCGCCTACCAGCAGGGGTCAGCTCTGAGCCAGTGTCTGGACTGTCAGGGGCCACCAAGTACTATTCCACAAGCTGGAGCCTTCTCCATCCCCCTCACCTCGCCCACCAGTGCTGGCATCTGCAGCTGTGTCCCCATTGGAGCTCCAGTTTGCCAACTGGTGGGAAGTTCAGCCCCAAGGCCGCCTGCTTTTGCTCCTAACCATCCCTCCAGGCCTGGCCAGCCCACCACGGATTCCTCCTCAGCATTTCCCACTGCCTATTCCCTCCACCCTCAACAAAACAAAACAACACACCCTCCCCTCACCGCGGTACTCACTCGGAAGCGTGCGACTGTTGCTGAGGCTACTGGTGCTGGGCGGTGGGGAAAGGGACTGCAGGGACACACTGTCCTCCTCCTGCGAGCAGCCGGCCTGGATGGCGCGCAGGTAGCTGTGGCTGCGGGAGCGGAAGTAGCTCGGTAGAGGCAAGTCAAGTGCCTCCGCCGCTGCCGACTCTGCTTCGCTGCAGGCGGACTCGCAGGCCGCCTCGTACTGGTCGCTCAGATCTGCCTCCCGTACCTGTCCAGGCCAAGACAGGCGTCAGGGGCCAGCTTTGCCTCTTCTGGAGGGGCGGAGAACTTGGTGGTCGGTCCAGCTACAGGGCTGTTGAGTCTATGGGGCCGCAACTCAGCCCACCCTCTCCCTCCCAGCTCAGTCAGAGTATGGGATGGGCAAACGAAGTCCTTAGGAAATATACAGCCCCTCTCACCTCTCTGGGCTTCCCCTTTCCCATCTCTACAATGGAGAAACTATTCAGGACAGTTTATAGGATATTAACTAGATTACATGAACTAGATTTGTCTTGTGTGTCCACATTGATGGACTGGTAGATTTTGAGGTCATATTTGAGTTCAGCAGGAAAGAAGGCTAAAATCAGTAATGTCTGCCCTGAATGTTGGAATGGAGGGTGGCAGTAGATGTGCTAGATATTTACTGTCTTATCATTTATAGATATTTACCATCTATAAAATGGGGGCTAGTTACAGACCAAATTTTACAGGACGGTTGTCAAGATTGAGATAATTCATACCACATGCAGTGAGGGGAAGACATGAGCCAGGGGTACCCAGTGAGTAAGTGGTAGAGTCAGCACTCAGATGTGTGTTTAAAGAAGATGAACCTAGCCCTGGTATATAGAGGAGCTGCTGGGGAGGGAGTCAGGAATGGAGGCAGAGGCCAGAGGTGAAGCTGATGCAATAGTCTGATGAGAGAAGATAAGACTGGAATGAAGGTAGTGGCAGTGAGGATTGATTAGTGATTCCTGCCATGGGCAGTATGGTGAAAGTCGACATGCATGCTATTTGCCATCTCACATCTAGTTCAACCTCATTTAGATGGCTTCTAAATGTCTCTCCAGAGATGATCGTCCGAGAACCTACAAATCTGTAGCTTGGGGGTGTGAGCATAGAGGGGCCTCACCATACATACACTCTCTAAAGGTTCTGGAAGGGTCTGTCTGAGCCATGGCTCAGGCCATGTTTGTAATTGGGGATCACAGAGTATAAGTCGGCTGGCCAAAGATGGACACTGGGTGGAGGTCCTGGGGGAGATCTGGGCTACAGGGGAGGGGGCAGAAGTTGACTGAGCACCATGAGGAGGAAAAGACGGAGCTGGGCCTGGGGCCGGCTCTGCTCTAGACCAAGCTGTGTGACTGCAAGCCATCATTATCCTCTGGGGCAGTGTTTCCTCATCTAAATGACATGGAATGCCTGTGTACATGGAATGCTTGTCTGACACTTTATCAGGTAAAACGATGAGATGGATCATCATCCAATTTGGAGCATATGTTTGGAAAGGTTTAAATATGTGCTGTCCAATATGGTAGTAACTAACCATGTGTGGCTATTTGGGTTTAAATTAATTAAAATTTAAAAAGTCATTTCCTTCGTCACATTTCACCTGCTCATGCTACCTTATGGGACAGCGTGGATTACAAAACAATTCTATCATCGCAGAAAGTTCTACCGGATGTGCTGATAAATTAAAAGGCTGTGTGGCATATTCAAAATTCACTTGGAGGGGATATTAAAGAGATAGGTGTTTATCCTCCAAAGCTGCAACCTGAAGTATACTGAGGGGCCTTTGTAACTGCCAAGGGCAATGAGATCTTGCTTTGGGATTGCACAGTCATGGCATAGCTCTGGAGCTGGACTGCCAGGATTTCAACCATTTCCTCGCAATTGGATGTGGGTAAGTCACTTAACTGCTCTGTGCCTCAGTTTCCCTATCTATAAAATGGGGGCTAGATATAGACCACACTTTACAGGATTGTTATCAAGATTAAATAATTCATATCACATGCTTAGAATAGTATCTAGGAGGGAAAGCACCTGCTAACCTGTACCTATTATTACGGGCAGTTCCCTGGCGGTGACTGCAGAGATTTGTAAATGTTAAGATGCTCCCAAGCTCGGGGTGTGTGTGTGGCAGCTGGCCAGTGCTGCTGGTATGTGTATCACTGAGGACACACTGTGTGCAGGGTACTGGCCTGGGGGTTTGGTATGTGAACACATCACATCCTTACCATAAGCCTGTTGAAGTTAGAGGAAAAAGAGGTCACTGGGCCCACTGTGCACTCTCCAAAAACCTTCTGGAATAACGTGTTCAAGGGGAACTATGACATGGGGGTGGGGGGCACATCAGGCACCCACATCTGGCATCAGGAAATGTGAGGCTAGTCCTAGTTAGTTTTGCCCCCGTAGGACATGTAGCTTTGGACAAGTCCCTTGCCCACTCCTGGACACAATGAGGGGTTGAACTTAGGGCACCTTCCCTGCACCATTTTCTGGTCTTGGGGTTGGAACCTGGGAGGGAGGCGAGGGCCACTTCCAGGGGCAGGATGAATGAGAGCTCCTTTAGGGCAGCCAAACAGTACCAGGACTGGCACTGCCTCCATCCACTTTCATAAAATTGAAAAGTCTCTGCATTCATTCCAACATCATTAAAGGTCTTGTTGGAGACCCCAAAAAGAGAAAAGTCAGGGGATCTGGGGGCTGGAACCTACCGCCAGCCCTAGCCTGTCCAAATAAAACAGTCTCCCCAGGCCTTTCCCAGGCCTTGGGGGAGATGAGGAGCCAGAAGACTCTGAGGGAATGTCTTCCTTTATCCTGGGATTATTTCTTACCCCATCCATAGAACCTAGCTCATTCTTTCCCATTTTTGAGAAGAAACTGAGGCACAGGGAAGTGAAGTGACAGGGCCAGGGAATGGAAAGTCAGGGCACCAACATGAGTTGGACTCTACCTCACTAGTGATGGCTTTCCTACTGTGTGTACCTGCCTGGGCCGGGAGCTGGGGTCACTCAGACGTCAGGTCTAAGCCCCAGCCCTGGACACTGGGATTGGGGGACCAGAGAATGGCAAACATACTGACCTGTTGCTCATGGCCAAACAACTGAGGGATCAGGGAGGCCTGTCCAAAAATCTGTAGGAAAGAGAGGGGGAGGGTTATGGGAGATCAAGGCTGGGGGCTGAGGTGTGGTATTCAAGCGCGGCTGCAAGAGAACTTGTCGCTGGCTGGTTTATTTAACTTCCTCCTCAGACTGGCTGAGGCCCAAGTGCTAGGCCTCACTTGGCTTCCTCCAGGGATGGGACGCTCACTCCTTCTGGGGCTGAGTGACTCTATATACAAGTCTTGCTCTTGGTCTGGCTCCTGGGACCCTGGATGCCCTGTCTGCTGCCTCTCACCTGGGCAGACAGCCCCCTGGGATCTATAGATCAGGGAGACAGAGCCCAGAGCCTTCTCTTCTCTGGCCAGGGCCTACACAGTCCAGTGCCTCGTGGGAAGGGGGTGGGAAGGAGTCAAGGCCTCAGAGACACAGCTAGAGCTGAGACATCTCTGAATCTGGGGCCACATGTGTGGCTCAGGTCACTCAACCTTCTGGGGTGAGGGTTTGGGGGTTAAGAGGACCCTGGGCTAGGAGAGGGCCAGGCAGGGGCTCGTGGGAGAGACCTGTTAGTGTCCCTAGCCTTGCTGATACCTTGTGCCTTTTTGTGTAGCCAAAGGACAAAAGTGTTCCAGGTGCCAGGCCAGGCAGGGGATGAAAATGGGGTGTGAGAGACAGACAGACCCAGAAAGAAACATGGAGATGAGACACACTAGAGCAGGGGTGTCCAAATTGCGGCCCGTGGGCCAACTGCGGCCCATGATCCATTGTTAATTGGCCCGCAGCAAATTCCAAAAATATATTTAGTTTACTTAAATAAAACAGGTGAGGCAATACATACTTCACCTCGAGTGAGTGGCCCGGCTGTTTGTGTATTTTACTGCATATGGCCCTTGGTGAAAAACGTTGAAAAAAGTTTGGACACCCCTGCACTAGAGAGTCAGAGAAAAATATGAATTAGGGGAAAGAAAAAACGGGGACACATGTAGATGGATGCAGTCAAGACTGAGAGATGAGAGAACGTGGTAGCATGGGAGAGACAGGAAGGGAAGCCGTCCATTCAGCAAACACCTACGTGTCCTGCGCCATGTGCTGGGGACACTGTGGGGAGCCAGACAGCAAGGTCCCCACCATAGGAAGCTCCCAGTTTAAGAGCAAGACAGACATCAAGTAAATAAACAAACGTAATTCCAGATAGTGGTAAGTGCTGTAAAGACAATTAAGCAGGGTAGGGGAGCAGTGCCCTGGGGGCTCCTTTAGAAAGACTGATAAGGCATTCCCTCTGAGCAGGTGACATTTGAGCCAAGACCTGAAACGCAGGGAAGAGCTAGCTGTGCAAAGATTTTAGGGAAGAGTGATCTTGGGAGAGTGAGCAGCAAATGCAGTGACCTGTGGCAGGAATAAAGTTTGACAAGCCGAGAGGAGGCCAGCGTGGTTTGAGCAGGGTGAGTGACAGCAAGTCCAGATCATGGGCCCAAGGACTCTGGCTCTCACCTGGGTGAGGTGGGAACCATGGGAAGGTTTGGAGCAGGGGTGTGATGATCTCTGATTTAAGTCTTTTATAAGCTCCCTCCGGCCACCGAGAACAGATTGCAGGTGGCAGTCATGCAGGCCAGGACACCTGTTCAGATGAAACTTAGTGGCGCCTGGGTGAGGGTGGCAGGGGCAGAGGATCCCACGGCTGGGGTGGTCTATCCCTCCGCACACCTGAGGTCAATCTCCTTGGAGTCTGGGAATGACAGTGCTGGGGAGGGCTCGGCCAGGCTAGGAATAATGGACTGGGGAGGAGTTGGGATCCCAAAGTCTCCGGGCTCTAAGCAGTCCATCAGCCTGGGCCGTGGGGCTGCACACAGTGGGACCCAGGATGTGTTCCTGCCCAGACAGAAGGCTGGGTCTGCACCTGGCTGCCTGCACTGCCTCACTGTGCAACTACTGGCAGATGTCTGCCTTTCTGGGCCTTGTCTCCAAATCCACACCATGGGGGGACCACTCAAGCCTTGGATGGTCTTTCCTTTCCAAACTCTAAAGCACCATGCATATGGCAGGTGCTGGGGTCCAGGTCTGGGTCTGACAGCCCTGGATCCCCGCCCAGCTCTGCCTCCTCCTAGCTGTGTGACCTCGCCTCTCTGAGCCTCAGTGTCCTCATCTGTGAAATGGGGATATGAATAATAAGGCCTTCTCTGGGGTAGCTGTGAGGGTTCAAGGAGTTGATGGTTGAGAGAATTAAAAGTGCAGCACAGTGTGCTTATTTGCTGTTAGTGGTCCAGAATGGAGAAGCAACTTACGTGAGGTCACACAGCAATAAGAACCATAAAGGTAGCTACCCTTTGCTGAGCACTTTATATTCATTATCTCATTGATTCCTCACAACCCTTTGAAATAGGAATTATTACCATCCTGTGGTAAATCAGGAAACTGAGGCTCAGGGAGGGGGTGACGTGTTCTGGGTTTCTGCTGTCAGTGACAAAATTGGGACTCAAGCCTCGGTTTCCAGCTCCCAATCCTCAAGGCTCCTGGGTCTACAGCAGTGTTGTGGCCCCTCCCTCAGGATCCTCAATCCTGAGGATACGCAATACTCAATGTCGGGCCCTGTGACTACTCTCCCGCCACAAGACAGTCAGTGAGGCAGAGAGACACACATAGGCAGCTTCGAGAACAAAGACGGAACAGAAACACAGTACAGACCACTCAACAGGGGTTGGGCCTGGACATCTGTCCGTTTCCTGGGTGGGAGCTGGGGCTCTGCCAAGCCCACTGACCTGGCTGCGCACCACCCTCACCTGGCTGATGCAGCTGGAGTCGTTGAGGCTGTCGCTGATGGGGTTGTAGTCTTCCTCCCAGCTCGGACACTTGGAGGGCAGCAGCATGTCCACAGAATCCAGGCGGTCCAGACTCCTGGTGGGGGTGGGGAGCAGACAGGGCTTAGCCCACCCATTATTCAGCCTGGGAAACTGAGGCCCAGAGGGGAAATGACTGGCCAAGGTTATCCAGTGCCAGAGGGAAAAATGGCAGCCACTGCCAGCCCAGGTGGTGGTGGTGGTGGTGGTCATGGTGGTGTGCCATGACCAGCAAGGGGTGAGCTCCCAGCTTTTGGAAACTGTGAATCTGGAGGACATAGGCAACTCTTGCCTGTTATGCTGGCTGTAGCCACCAGGTGGCAGCACAAGCTTGCTTTTGACCCTTTCAAACTTGAGGTGGCCCACACCAGCTCAGTTCTACAACCCATTTTCCTGCAGGTCTGGGGCAATTCCAGGGGAAGGACAGAAAAGATGGGTCAAGACCCATAGCACTAACCTCAGACTAAAGCTGCCCAAAGGGCATCAGTTTCAACATAATGTCCAGGTGCTCTCCACCAAGCCCCTGAAGACTCACCACTTCTTCCCAAGGCCCCTGATCTTCAATCTTTCTCACATCTACCTGACCCTGCGCCTCCTCCCACCTCTGCATGGGGGATAAGGTCCAAGCAGACAACAGTTCAGGCTCTTCAAATAAAGGGGCTTGGAGTGAAATCCAGCTTCCTTGCTGGGTGACCCTGGGCAAGTCACCACCCTTTGCTAAAGTGTCAGTTTCCTCACTTATTAAGTGGGAATGACGTTATGCCTACCTGCTGGCGCTGGGACCAGCTGGATTCAGTGGTGCAGATTAAAGTGCACTGGGGCAGTAGAACCCAGAGTACAGCAAGAGCTAACAGACGGTGGTGCCCATAACTATTGCTACTATATTATTATTGATTCCCTCTCATTCAAAGCCTGTGCCCTGGGCCTGACCACCTCTCCCACTTCAATGCCCACTGGTCACTCACAGAACTGTAGGATTTCAGGCTTAAAAGGGGTCTTAGAGATCATTCAGCTCAGGCTCCTCAATTAAAGATCGGGAAACTGAGGCCCAGAGAGACAGACCTGGGACTGGTTAGGGTCCAGGATTCCCACCCACCTGCAGGCCATTCCCTGCCTTCTGACCCAGCCAGTGAGACTCCGGGCTTCCTCCTCCCTGCCTCAGCCCTCCTGCTCTCTTTCCTCTGTCTCAATCCTCCCAAACTATGTCCTCCAGGAAGCCTTGGTTCATGCTCCCAGGAGCTGGAGAATGAGGACTACACTAAGCTTGTTTCCTTTAACTCTTCTAAGTCTTTTGGTTTGTTTTTGACTTGCTTTTGTTTCTCTTCCTCGGTGGACTTTGAATCCCCTATACCAAGTTTCATATATTTTTTACTCATTTGATAGACTTTCTCTAACTTACCTTTCATTTCTTTCTGTTCTACATTCCACGGTGACTTCGGCATGTGGAAGTATCACCTCTTTCTCTTACATTTTAATTGTTTTATGTGTACATGCATTTCATTTGTTCATACGTTCACTAACTCTTCTGAGTCTTAAAGCAACGGAATAAGGCTTGAATGGTGGAATTCCAGGCAGGGTGATGGGACAGGTGAAGGCTCTCTCTCTTTCTTGACTTCTGGATCTTCCCTCCTCCCCAGTCTTGGAGCTCAGGGATCAATTACAGAAGCATGTGCAGAGGGGGCTCTGAGCTTTCCTGGGCAGTGCTGGCATAAGTGGTGGGCTTGGTTCTTCTAACCTGAAGTAGTGGGTCCCCTGGGGCAGTTCCCCTGTGGGAGTGGAACTCACCTGGAGACGTAGTTCTTATGGGCAGGGTTTACCTGGGCCACTTACTCTAGAGAGCCTCTCCTGGTTTACCAAAGGAACTTTACTGTGGGGGAATTTTGGGGACGCATTCATCAAATGGCGGAGCTCTCCTTAGTCAATTCATCAAAGTGCCAAGGGCCACCCTAAGGACGGGAGTCTCAGGAAGGGGGTTAGCCTGAAGGCGGGTTCCCCTAGGGGGACTGGGGTCATTGTGGGCGCAGGTTCACCTGGATCTGGGGCAAGATTCACCTGTGCGGCTGGGCTCTCCGGAGGCGGCCAAAGGGGAGGAAGACGAAGTTCCCGGGAATGGGGCATACCTGTGAGGGGCTCACCTGTGAGGGGCTCACCTGTGAGGGGCTCACCTGTGAGGGGCTCACCTGTGAGGGGCTCACCTGTGAGGGGCTCACCTAGGGGGCAAGGCTTGCCTGTGGGCGGGGCTTGTACGCGCTTTCCGAGGCTTTCCGAGGGGAGCGCTCCTGTGCAGGCGGGCTTACCTGAAGGAGCGGAGCTCCAATGGAGCAGGGTTATTTGTGGGCGGGGCTCACCTCCTGGGGCAGGGCTTGCACGTCCGAGAGGATCTCCCAGGGGCGGGATTCCCGGGGGGGCAGGGATTGCCTGGGGGCCAGGACTCTAGAGGGAGGGACTGCGTGCTAACCTGCGGGGGTTACTCTGCTCTCCCAGCGACTGCTGCGTTGCCCTTAGGTAGCTCTGGCGCCGTGCTGCAGTTTTGGGTGAGGGCTTGGGACTGCCGCCAGACTCGTCACTGTCCTCGTCGCCCATAGCCTTGATGTAGCTGCCGCTGCGCATGCGCCGGCACGGGATGTGGCCTTCCGCTGTGGTGTCCGCCTCGCGCGGGGACAGCAGGGCGGTGCTCCACTCACCTCCGCCGCCGGGCACCTGGGGATGGGAGGAAAGGCCTCAGCGAGGGTGGCGCGGGGGGCAGCGTGCACTTCCAGCAGACTGCAGCAGACCGTCCAGCTCGGGTCAGACCTCCGGGCCCTGACAGTATGGCCTTCCGTGTCGGGTACGGCCACTGAAGCCATCCAGCAGCCAGGCAGAGGCCTAGGCTGAGAAGGATGGCTGGGTTCCAGAGCTGGCTCCGCCACAGCTTCACTATGTGGCCTTAAGCAAATCCCTGCCCCTTTCCGATCTCAGATTTCTCCATAGATCCCAGGAAAGGTGCCCCAGCAAAACTGCCCGGGCCATATGATCACAAAGACCTCCAATGCAGCTGCCTTTCTGAGCAGCCACCATGTTCCCATCACTTCCCCAGCTATCTCAGAGGATGGCTTATGATCCCTCTGCATAGATGAGAACAGCAGGCCTGAGGGAGGTCTCCAGACCTGACACCAAGAGCTTGGCCCTACGAGGGGGAGGAGGACAGGTCAGAGGACTCTAGCACATCACTATGGGGGCAGGGTCCTCCAAGCCAATCACATTCCTTATCCCACAGGTGGGTAAACTGAGGTACAGAGAGCAGAGTGGCTTTCAGGGGCAGCCACACAGTGAGCTGGAAAAAGGTTTTGTTTTTCCATCTGAAACCTCAGGGACCCCACTTGTGGAAGGGGGCTATGCTAAGGGCAAGTGAGTCACAGCCTAGTCCCCACTGGTTATGGTGGCAGAAACCAACCAAGGGGACCTCCCGCACCCTCCAAGGCCAGGATCTGCCAGCTGCTCCAGGGCTGCACGCATGGCCTACATCCCTCGTTCACCTAATACACACTGACATGGTGATGAATGAGTGTGCACATCGCGGCACTGAACGCACCTCAGCCTGAACACGGGGTGCGTGCACCTTACCATGTACACACATCTCAGAGAACCAGCGTACCTCCCCCCACACTCACCTCACCAAGGACGCACACCGGCAGCCACTTCATCATCTGCGCACCCCTCAATGTGTCCACAATGTGAACACACAGCATACTCACACACCTCCTTACATACACGCTAGCCACCCCTGCACTGCGGACACATCTCAGCATGTCCCCAGCTCACTGTTTTCTCCTCCACACATACAGAGGGCACACCCTTACTAGGTCTATACCGCACCATGGACGCCCAGGTACACACATTTCTCAGTGTACACGACATAACCTTTCTTCACTATGTGCACAGAAGCACACTTCCCAAATCACCACGTCTACACAGATACCACATTCCTCTCAGTGCCCACCTTGCCAGCGGCCAATTCCCAGCTGAGGGAGAGTCCCTGTCTGGGACTCCCACCCCATAAGCTCCCCTCAGCCTTCCCATGACCCCCTTCCCCAGCTGACTGCCCAGCCAGTCATTCGGGCCTGCACATTCTACCCCCCAAACCATTTGCGAGTCCATCCTCCCTACCTCCACCTGTCCCTTGGGAAGGTGGCCTTGTATATCTCTGCTCAAAACCTGTTGCTACCCCAGCCCCGACCCACCTACCTCCTGTCACACAAGCACAACCACAGGGCCTGCAGGGCTACCCTTTCATGGTGTTTCCGAAGCATTTTCACATGATCGGACCAAAACGTACCATTTTGAAAGGAAGCCAGGTCACACACCACTCTCACTGATATTTCTAAACGAGTAAGTGGATTGAGAGCCCCAAAAGCCTTAAATATACAAAATACTACCTGGATTTAATTTTCTTTCTATTGAAAAAAAAATCAGCCTTTTCCCCGCTAGTCTCACTGTCTTTGGGATTTTATACAGAATGACAAGAACTCAGGGCTTCGTCAGACTTTGATGGTCATCTGGTTTAAAATGCGTCTCATGTATTCCCAAAGACTGGCCAGGCCTGCGCTGGCATTCCCCACAGGACGAAGCGCTCACTACCTACAGAAGCAGCCCCTGCCCTCTTGACGTGGACTGAAATTCGCTTCCTATCACTTCCACCCACAGCTTGGGCTCTGCCCCCGGGAGTCACCCAGTACGTACACAGCCACTTTCTCTGCCCTTGAAAAACCTGGGGGATGTGTAGCAGCAGAGATGTCTGAGCCTTCTGTCACTTTCCTTGACTGTGGCCTCGGTGCATAATAAGTGCTTCAATAAACACTAGCATTTGAAGGACGCTAGGTAGTCCCCCAAACTGGGTTAGGGCCTCTGGACTCCTGCAGTCCTCCACACTCATCTCCAGCACATGCTGCTCAAAGCCTGACGTGCCTGCTCATGGGTCTTTTTCTCCCAGCATCCTGATAACTGGGGCTATGTCTTACTTACTTCCGGCTCTGGTCATTTAAGTGTCCATCTGTTCAGCCATCCCTGTCTCCTCTCACATTTCCTAAGCACTTCCTCTATACCAGACCCTGTCTTGGGTCTTGGGGACACACAACTACATTATATATGGTCCCTGTCCTCAAGGAGCCCCCAGTCTGGTGGGAGTAGCAGGCAGGAGGCTGGCAACTAGAATGCCATGCAATTGGACCTATGAAGAGGGTGGACAGCACAGCTTCCAGATTTGTCTTCTAAAGGGCAAGGACATGTTTTAGACTCTACTCAAGGCTGGTCTCAGAATGGTCCTACTCAATGTCTGCTGAGAGCACGACCAATGGAAGGAATCCCTTTACTAGCAGGTACTATCAGCCACCCATTTCCTAGGCGTGTAAACAGAGGCCAGAGTAAAGCAACTTTCCAAGGGAATCTGTGGTACATCTGGGCCTCACAACTGGTGTCTTCCCTGCACCCCTCATGCCACCCTGACCCCGGCAGGGACCCACCTGAAGGTAGTGGTAGGCTAGACCCTGGTGGCAGGATTTGGACTTTAGCATGCTCTTATCCAAAGTGGCAGAGGTCTTCTGGCAGACCTCGTGGGCGTGGCTGAGGGTCAGAGTGGACCAGGAGCCCCGCTTGACATAGTTGGTGTCGGTGCCCACCCCAAGGCTGGGGCAGGAGGCTGGGGGTGCGGGCGGGGGTGGCGGGGCAGTCAGCTCGGTGGTATTGTTCTTGGCAGCCTTGAGCATGTGCCCGCTGATGGTGTTGTAGGCGTGCATGAAGTAACGTGGCTGGCTGCGTTCTGCCTGGCGGCCCAGCGTCATCAGCCCGGAGGCGGGCCCACTGCTGCGAAAGGCACCCCCCTCGCCGTCCAAGTTGTCATCAGAGCTCCACCACCCTGAGATGTTGGAGCGGCTCCGCCGTTTGGGCTCCCCAGCCTTGGCCCGCTCCTTGCTCTTGGCCCTCCGGCCCTTGCCGTCCTCCAGGCCACTTTTCTTGCTGCCATTGCCACCGACCTTGCCTGCTGTGCCCTCCAGTGAGGGTGCCTTGGTGAAGAAGAGCCTCTGGACGGAGTGGACCAGGTGGCGGATGCGGCCAGGACTCTCGCCACGGGCCTTAGCCTCACCGCGGGGGAACTGGAGCGTGCTGAAGCCATCGCGGTGGATGGGCAGCTGCTTCTCAAACTGGTCCAGGAGGTTGGCAGGCAGGCGGTTGATCTTGGTGGCCTGGGCATGGCTGGGGAAGGGGCTCTCCTCTGGCACCTCGAAGTGGGAGTTATAATGGATGCGGGGGAAGGTACTGCTGGGTGGTGGCAGCTGGTTGTTGAGCGGGAAGAGACCATCGCCGGGCAGAGCATTCTGCCCAGGAAAGCGAGCCTCGCGGGCGAAGGCCTCCGTGGGCGACAGCAGGTAGGGGTTGCGGTCAGGCCCTGCAAACAGGGGCTCGTGTGGTGAGTCGAGGCTGTCGGAGAGATGGCGGGGGCGACTGTCGCCGAGGCCTTTCATGATCCCGGCCCTGGGGGCAGGGGCCGTTGCCCTAGCGGGGTGCCCGGGTCACCTCTCCCGGGCAGCAGCTATCCTGGGGAGAGAAGACAGAGAGGGGTCAGCTGGATTTGGGGGGGACAGGGTGCCGGATCCCAGTGGTGGGAGGATTTTTGAAGAGTCCTGGCCTGCCCTTCACATGGTGGGGCAGAGGACAAGAGTACAAACAAACAGAGCCACATACCGTAAGTATGAAGGAAAGTTACAACTCAGGCTAGCAAACTGTTAAACAAAATAGCTTCTACTCTCCTACTCTGAGGAATATATCTTCAGAATAACCTGGAAAGGCAGGTTTGAACTCAGACTTCTTGGTCTCCTCTGAATTCCAGGGTGGAATGTGGTGGGGTGAGCTGTCTGCCCTCCATTTTTCTCCTATCTCACCACAAAGAGCTGCACACACATGTGCACCCCAAGCTCACTCCACACGACCCCCAAAACAACCACCCTTTGGGCCTACCACTGGCGGTGTAGGCCACCCATGGGAAGATCCCATACTGGCCTTAGGAGCAGGCCTGCAGTCATTTGGGCAGAGAATTTCAGGGTCCCTACTATCCAGAGTGTAGTCTAAAGAGGGGATACAGGCTCCAGGTGGGCGTGTTCCCTTGGCCCCCAAACATTCCTTGTCTCATGGGGAAGAACATAGTTGAAAGAGGGCCACAGAGGCCTTCTAAAGAGTGGGGCCCTTCTTACCCGGGTCTGAAGGCAGTACTTCCCAGCTCTTTATTTTACCAAAGGAATCCTTACGTCATGTAAACCCTCTGCAAAAACCTGCTCTGTCCTCCACGA
The DNA here is from genome assembly GCF_004115265.2 of Rhinolophus ferrumequinum. Lineage (NCBI taxonomy): Eukaryota > Metazoa > Chordata > Mammalia > Chiroptera > Rhinolophidae > Rhinolophus > Rhinolophus ferrumequinum. Next base: position 19,267,319 of record NC_046306.1, read on the forward strand.
GAGCCTATCAAGTGTGACCTCTGGGCTATCGCTGGGGACTATAGACCTCAGAGAGGCCAACAAACCCATTAGCCCATCACTTCCAACTGGGATAAATCAATGATGGCCAACCTGGAACCAAGTTCTCAGAGGTGATACAGGCGCACATCCACAGGACTGGGTGGAGAGGGCTAGGCCTCAGGAGAGGACAGCATTTAGGTGGAACCACTGGGCCTGTCAAAGGGGGGCAGGCGGACTAGCTGCGTCTTCCAGCCAGGACCATCCTGGAAATACCAGTCTCACACTTAGGCAAGTCCCTTCCCTTTCTGGATCTCAGTCCTCCCATCTCTAACATGGAGCAGAAGGGAGGTCAGTGAGGTTTCTAAGCCCTGCACCCCACTGGCCCTGCTCGGAGGAATCCCAAGGCTTGGTCTGGCCTGGGTACCTGGTGTTCTGAGAATCGGTGTGGCTGGAACAGAGCAAGTGAAGGCAAGGGCAATGGGGGAAGAGCTCTCGGAGGGGCAGGGCCAGGCTCCGAATGAAGCCAGGTGTGGGAGGTAGAACATGCCTTTCAAAGTTGCCCATATCCTCATCCCCAGAACCTGTGATTTTATGTTACTTTGCATGATAAAAGGGACTTTGCAAACGTGATTAAGGATCTTGAGATGGGGAGATTATCCTGGATTACCTGGATGGGTACAACCTAATCACATGGGTCCTTAAAAGAAGGAGACATGAGGGTTGGAGTTGAGAGGGAGATGTGATCACGGAAGCAGAGGTCCGACTGGTGCGGGGTCATGAGCCCAGGGCTGTGGGCAGGACTTAGAAGCTGCAAGAGGAAAGGAGTCAGAGCCTCCCCTCGAGCCTCCAGGAGGAATGCAGCCCTGTGATCCATGTTGGACTTCTGACCTCTAGAACTGTAAGATAATAAATCTGCGTTGCTTTAAACCACTAAGTTTGTGGTAATTTGTTATAGTGGCAATAGGAAACTAACACACCAAGCATGAGTTTGGGTTTCCGAGACCTCTTTGCATTTTTCAGAGGAGCTCTTAAAGCAAATCCCAGACCCCAAAGAACACTGGGTGAAAAGCACTGGCCTAGGTGGAACCCCCATCTTCTAGATGGGGAACCCGAGGCCCTCAAAGGGGAAGAACATCCCCAAGACCACGCAGTGGGCCCAGTGTCTGAGGCAGGACTGAGGTCCAGAGTTCTTCCTCTTCCTCCATGTAGCTATCTTGCAACTGTCACCCAGAGCGGGCTGGCCCTGATGCTCAAGGATCTGGAATTATTTCCATGGATCTAGCCAATTTCATGACCAACAGTGCCCTAAGCTTCTCTGAGACTGCTGCAGAGTTCCCCTGGCTCTAATTCTCCCCATTCTCTGCCAGAGACTCTCCTTACGTCTAGGAGTCTGATGGATCCCACTCCTGGAGTCCAGAGCACTTTAGTGACGGGCCTTGTGGCTGATCAGCCCCTCAGAAGCATTTCCGCTTCCACCAGGAGGCGTGTCAGAGCATGTCTCCCCAGCCTGGAGAGGAAGTCTGCCGCCTAGCATCTTGATCTTCACACCATGGCCTCACAACAGCCACATGAGTTGGGGGACTATTATCTCCATTTTACAGATGGGAAAACTGAGGCTGGGAGAAGGAGTTCTAGCCAAGGTAAAATAGGTGACTCAGACTTCATCTACCCCACCAGTATCCTCGACAGTCAAGGATCCCCCTCCATTCCAGCCAGCAGCGGTACCCTCTGGGCAAACCTCTTCTTGAAGACAATTTCAGGCAAATGCAAGACCACCCCCATAACTCTCCTTCTCCCCAGCCTTTTCTTGGCCTCCTCGCATCCCCTTGGGGCCATAGGGATCTCTGGGTCAAGGGCCAGCCTTTTGGTGCTCCTGCTGGAGAACTGTGTGTGCAGTGATGCCCGCTGAAGTAAAGTCAGTGAGACTGAAAACAGAACATTGTTTGCAAACACAGCCCCACTCGCTCAGCAGGGGCCTGACTCCCTAGAAATGCTGTAGGTGGAGAGGGCTGGTCGCCAGGAACAGAAGACAGCTGCAGGCCCTGCCCCAGAAGGGCACGCCTCACTCAGTTCTCCCAGCCAAGACACCTTCTCCAGACCCCCCAGGGAGAAGCTGGCTTTAATTTGACGTCACAGGTACTCCTGAGCTCTGGAGTCCAGCGTTGCTCCAGGAGAACTGTGTGAGCCGGGGGCCTATGGCCCCGCCTCTGAGTCTCAGGCTGAATGGAGCCAGGAGGAAGAAGCAAAGGAGGGTGTGGGAAAGTGCTCAATGAACTGTAAAATGCTGGCACATGCTGTCCTCTGGGCAACAAACCCTGCCCTGAGTCCTGATGGTCTTAACTGATGATGCCCCTGAACTGATAGGTCCCTGCCTTAGAGGTGCCTCTGGGATTATAGGAGGGAGAGTGGGGGCTGTCACCTTCAGGGAGACCTCTAGAGATCGGTTAGACACTATAACGACCACAAATGACTTCCTAACTGCTTTTCTTCCTGTGTCTGGGCCCTCATTATTAAAAGAGTCTTCCTCTGACTTCTGGGGCTCTGAATATCTATCCTACCCCACCTTAAATGTTGGTGCATCCCAGAGTTGTGAGCAGGCCCATAGTGTCCCCATATCAGTAAAATGCGTCACTGTCACCCAGTTGGGGGCTCAAGCCAGACACCTGGGCATCTCCTTGAATTTTTCCTTCTCCTGGCCTTTCATGTCCTTCTACCAGTAATAGCCCCCACTGTGCCTGGTAAATACCCATTCTGCGCCCCCTGTCTCAGTTCCTGTGTCTAGGTGGAGCCAGTCCTATCCCAGAAACCCAGGGGTGGACACAGGACCCAGGCTTGGCCAATCGGAGCCCTGCATCCCTGAGTACTGACTGGCTCAGAGATGAAAACAGGATCCTTTCTAGCCAACGAGAGTTTGCCTTGGGATAATGGCTGAACTCTTAGAGAAGAGGCACCTTCCTTTCTGTCAGGGCTGCTGTGCTTGACAGAGTGTCAGCCTGGAGTCCTTCATCAAGATCTTGTCTGATGTCTCAGATATGAGAGTTAAGAGACATTCTGCTTAAGTCTGAGTTGGGTTTCTGTGTTTTTCAACTGATACCGTCCAGCCTCCTGTCCAGCTGGTCACTACAGTAGTGGCTGTGGGTGCCCTGCCCACATCTCCTGCAGCCTCATCACTGTGGTGCCTAACGGGCTGACTTCCAGCTGTCAGCACCTTCACATCCCTTGGAGAAGGGGAGCTTTCTCTAGCTCACACCTGGCCTGGCTGGCAGAGACTGCCAGAGGATTAACAACCCCCGCCTGGAGTTGGTATATAAACACCCCAGCTCTGCCACCCCTCAGGTGGGACACCTGAGGGAGGGGCTCTACAGACTCCTGGAGAGCTGCCCAGTGGGACTGAGCTGAGTTGTCCATAGTGGTTACTTCTTGACAAGGCTCCCTTCACTGGCTGCCTGACTTCCCTGCCTTACCTCCCCCCTCCCACACTGTGCTGTCTGTTCCCAAAGGAAATACTTGTATTTGAATCCTTGTTCTGGGCATGCTTCTGGTGAATCCCAGCTATGACAGTCACCGAGTCACAGTGATTCTGCGTTAATTATGTTTCCTGATGCCATTCTCTCTGTGTATACTCTGCCTGTGTCACTGTGACCCTTACCTGGACAACTGTGGCACCAGCATCCACTCTAAGACTCCTATAATCCAGGTTCCACAATGCAGCTGGAGTGATATTTCTAACATGCCAAAGTAATAGAGCTCTTCCCCTGCCGTGGCTCCCCATGGCTCTTGGGACAAATGTGCGACTCCTGAGCCTGGCATTCAATGCCATTGGAGAGCTAGTCTCTGCAGACCTCTAACCCTCGGCTCTAGTCACATGGCTTGCTGGAGCTAAAGGAGCTGTGAGACAAAAGAGTATCATCCTGGGGAAGGGACAGCATAAGGCCTTGCAGCAAGGCCCCTCTAGGCCTGGAACTCAGGTCTCTTGACTCTGACGCAGGCCCCAGCCCATCAGCCCTCCTGAACAGGAGGGTCTGCAAAGGAAGTGCTGGGGCTGCATCACCGGCTGAGGAGCAGAGGGTGAGGTGCGTGGGACAGCATAAGAAGGAGCCTCAGCAAAGAGTGGAGGTCCAGAAATCCCAGAAAATTGCCAGCTTCTCCAGCCTCATCCTCATCCACCAGACTCCTGCCAACCAAACTCATTGCCCTGCTGGACTGTCTTTAGTTCTCATCACTCTTGGAAACTCTCCCATGTTATTTGCTTGCTAGTTTATTGTCCATTGTCCCCTGCGTCTGTGGTGTCCAATATGGTAGCCGCAAGCCACATATGGGTACACAGCACTTGAAATGCAGCTAGTGCAACTGAAGAACTCAATTTTTAATTTTAATTAATTTTAAATAACAAATTTAAATAGTCACATGTGGAAAGTGGCTACCATACTGGACCGTACAATTCTAGAACTTCACACCCACCTCCTGGAAGGAGCCTCCGCCATCACCCGCTTCTCAAGCTGAGGTCCAGGATATTCTCGTTCCTCTAACATCTTGTCCACCTTTTTGAGTTGGAAACCTAATTCATTTATTTTCTGACTGTCTTATATCTAATAAATGTGTCATTGGAAAGGCTATATATTTCCCTCTGAGTACCTATTTGGCTGCATCTCATAGATTTCATTTCCCCAGAGGTTTTTTTCCTCCCTCAAAAAAAATTGAGATGAAATTCACACACTTGGTAATTCTGTGTTTTACTTTTTGAGGAACTACCAAAGTGTTTTCGACAGTGGCCATACATTTTACATTCCCACTAGCAGTGTATGGGGTTCCAATTTCTCCACGTCCTCACCAACACTTATATTTTGTTTTCTTACCAGAAACGTGATTTGCAAATATTTTCTCCCACTCTGTCCCTATAGGTTTTTAATAGGTAGTGTTTTTCAACTTTTCCTGGACCAGCCACTCACTCTTTCCTTCCTCATTAGCCCTGATGGCCTCCCCTCCCCCCAGCACCACCTGGACTGTCAGCTCCATAAAGAAGTTGAGTCCATGTTCCCATAACCTCCTTGTGGTTCTTCTCATCTGAGGGGCAGAGGCACGAGAAAGGATCTGGAGATGGGCATATATTGGATGCTGTGGTGGCAGTTCAGGTCCCGATTTCAGGACTGTGGCTCTCATGTCCCCAGTTGCCATGAGCACCGGCTGCTGGCAGTGCATACCTGGGTACCTGCTAGGACTTGCTCTCAGCCAACAGGAGATGACTCACCAGGGTTACGCACCTTCCCTAGGGCCAGCCTGCATGCAGTAACTGGCTGATGTGTGGGCACCAAGGCCTGGCTCTCTTGCCCAATTCAGAACAATCCCGAGTGGTCGTCCCAGCTCCAGGGCTCCCCATGGGATTAGCCGAGACCTTTGTTGTGATTGCATCTCCCTTCAGCTCCTCCTTCTGCCCAATCCTGCACCCCTCACCTGCCACAGGTGTTCCCAACAGACTGCCCATGCCAACCTCAGTTTGTTTCCTGGGGAACCTGACCCTAGACAGAACATTGACTGAACATACTTCTTTCTCTCCTTACCGTGGGACATTTGTTGATTTAATTACTCCTCCTAAACCTCAGTTTCCTTTTCTGTAACATGGGGATGAGAACTGTTACTTTTCAATTATGATGAGGATTAATTGTCCTACAGAAAGCCTCTGGCACTTAGGCACTCAGTAAATATCAGTCACGCTCCCCGCCTCACCTCACCGTGCTTCCTGGGGGACAGGCCAAGTCTTCCAGTGTAGGGATGCCGCACAGCATAGTGGAAAGTGCATGCAGCTGGACCTGGATTCCAATTCTGGCTCTGCTCTTTCCTTGCTGTGACCTTAGGCTGGTCCCTCTCTCGGGGCCTCAGTGTCCACCCCCAGGCAGTAGGGGGTTTGAGTGAGGGTGATCTGGCCCACGGTCACAGTGATTCCCTGTGAGTGCTCTTGGTCAGGGTTCCTGGAACACTGGGTGTTAGCCCCTCAGCCACCCAACACCCAGGGGTGGCAGGAGCCTCCCTTTGGGGAGGTCTTAAAATAGGCAGGCCTCGGCCGGCAGGGGAAGCAGCTGGCTGCCTCGGCTGCCTTTGTCTCTGAGCTACACTTAGGCCCATCCGGGCGCCCACAATTACCTCTCATTAATATAAGCCTCATTGCCCTCATGGAAACATGGAGGAACCAGGGGAGCTGCTGCCTCCCGGGAGCCCTCCCTGCTCCGTGGTGCCTCTGTCTGCAGCCATACCCCCATCTGCACAAAGTGGGGCCCCCTTGCCCTATCCCAGTTCCTCCTGGAGTCAGAGTTGGCCAGTGAGCATGGGAGAGCCAGTCAGGGACAAGGCCAGGACCAGATCCCAGCATGGCTCTTCCTGAGGCAAAACTCACCTGACTGTGTCATTTCCCTAATCTAGAACCTTCTGTGGATCCTCTTCCATCCTCAGTCCATGAGGAGGGGTGGCAGTCAAGACCTCACTGATCTAACCCGAAATACTTTATCAGACATTACCCATCCCATTTCCCTTCTTCACAGCCCAGCCCCTCCCTTTAACCAGCCCAGATCCCTGACTATTTCCGACTTCTGTCTTTTGTATTTGGTGCTATTAGAAAGGCTGGTTTTGTCTAAGGTTGCCTTAACAAAGATAGAGAGGTTAAATGAAAGGAGGGGACAGTCTTGTTTGATGCTGAGCCATTGTTGAGAGAGAGAGAGACGACTAGAATGGCGCATGGGAGGGTGAGTCGAATGAGGAAAGGCTGGAAATGACGTGGGTGGAATGGCTAAACATCCTGGGCATGTTCAGAGCAGGCCATTGCTTCAGGCCTCTGAAGGGATGACGTGTGGAAGGGGAAGGGTGGGACTCTGGGGGGCTTCCAGGGCTTTGGTGTTGCCTGGGAAAGGGGCAGAGACAGAGAGAGGCAGGCTGCATTCGTCTCTGGGTACCCATCCCATTTTCCTTCCACATCTCTTGCCATACCTGCTCCATCTCTTACTGGCCCCTCCTCCTCTGACCTCTAAACGCTAGCAGAACTGGGTGCTCTTTGCTTCTCTCCTGCTGATCTCATCCAGACTTGTGGCTGAAACACCACCTATCTCTGACAACTCCTAAATTTACATCTTCCACTCAATCTCTCTCTCAAACACCAGACTCGTATCTCTAACGGTGTCCTTGACATCTTGCCCTGGATGTCTGACAGGTCCAAAATCAAATGCCTGATCTCCCACCCACCCTGACCGGTTCCTCCCACAGTCTGCCCCGATTCCGCTCATGACGACGTTCTCCTCCTGCTTTCTCAGGTTAGAAACCTTGGTATCATCCTGGACTCCTCTTTCTCTCACCTGCTACATCCCATTCAACAGCACATCCTTCAAAAACAACTCTACCCTCAAGATATCTCGGAACCCCACCACTTGTCACCACGTCCCCAGCCCTGCCCAGGGCCAGAACCCCCTCATCTGTCACCCAGATAACAAGACTCCCATGGCCTGGAGTCTAAAAGCTAATCTTGCTCCTCTTCCTGCTTTCCCGACTTCATTTCCTGCCTCTGCTCCCCTGGGTCTCCATTCTGTTCCTTGAATTAACAGGAATTGTTAACTCCCATCATGGGGCTTTTGCTCTGACTGGTGCATCTGTCTGAAATACTCTACCTGCCCCTCCCCTTCGACCACACAAATGCTCCTTTACTTCATAGAGGTCTTGGCACACAGGCTACCTCTACAGAAAGACCGGCCAAAGCAGCCCTCTCACCTGCCAGCGCTCTCTGCTCTATTGCCTGGATTTATGTCCGGTGGAGCCTGGAACAACAGGGTCAAGGGCTGTCTTTGTCACTGCTGTGTCACTAGCATCCAGCACAGGGCCCGGATATGACAGAGACTCATAGGTTTTGCTAAATGAGGCAGTGGCAGGAGGTCTTGGGGATGCCTAGAAATCATGCAGAAAACGAGGCAGCTACAGTGTGGTAAGTTTCCAGCTCAAGCTAATCATGGTGATCCTTTATTGAGCACTTACTATACACTGGGCACTTTCCATATGTGAGTTCATTTCACTCTCCCTGCAGCTCTTCCTGGTAGGGATGACGTGTCCACTGTGGTAGTCAGCCTCCAATATGCACCCCGGAGATCCCCACCTCCTGGCTCCCGGTATTCGTGTGCTTGTGAACAGCCCCCCTCCTCCATGTGAGCAGGGCTGACTGACCAAAAAGATATTGTGGAAACGACCAAGTGTGACTTGTGGGAAGTCAGAGAGGATATTGCTGCTTCTGCCTTCCACTCTTGGCTCACCGGCTCTGGGGGCAGTCAGCCGCCACGTTGTGAGGCCACTCAAGCAGCCCATAGGAGAGGACCACGTGGGGAGGAGCTGAGGGCGCCTGCCGACAGCCGGCACTAACTTGCCAGCCATGTGGGTGAGCCAGCTTGGAAGCAGCTCCTCCAGCCCCAGTGAGGACTTCAGATGGCTGAAGCTACAGCTGACCTCAACCTCATGAGAGAGCCTGGGCCACAAGCACCCACTGAGGTCGCTCCTGGGTTCCTGACTCTCAGAAAGTATGTGAGATAATACATGTGTATTGTTTTAAGCTGCTGCTTAGTTTGGGTATAATTACTTTGTGCAGAAACAGGTAACTAACACACCCATGCTAGAGCACAAAAAAACAGCTCAGATGGCTAAAGTCACCTGTCCTAGGCCCCACAGCCAGTAGTAGGTGGAGTCTGCGGTGAATCAATCTAAGCTCACATTCCATGGCTGTGCCCACCAGGCTAGAGTTCCAGGGTCCTTTTCATCTATGACAGCTCTGTTATTCTGGTGGATTCAAGGTCCAAAGTGTTTCCAGCCTAACTCTGTGTCCATAGCAACTGTCTGAAAAGCATAACATTCAGTCAACTGGTTGTTAGGTCAACAAGATGGTAGGCAACGGCTCAAGCAGATACCCCTGGATCGGGCTGCTTGAATGTGTGGCCACCACTGTCCCCACCTCAGGCCCACTCCTCCATTTGGAACCAACTCCTGTGTCACCCATCCTGAAAGTGAATTCCGAACACAGGGCCCAGGATGTGCGTGCTGCAGCTCCTCCGGGGTGAGGGGTACAGATTTGGGGCTGAGTGACTCAGTGGGGATAGGGCTGCTTACCGCCTCCCTGACACCACTAAACCTGCCTGGCCTCAGCTAAGGCTTCAGAGGTCACAACCCTCCTGCCTCCCCGCTGCCCTCACCCAGGCTCAGCATCCATCTTTGTGTTACAGACACGAAAAAGAGGAAAAAACAGACCTCAGAACACGGGGACTACGGAGGGATCCTTTAAAAAAGCCTAATAGATTCTCTTCACCCAGTTCCCTTAAATCCCTTCAAGGTCTTCCCTTAACCTCAGGCAAAATGCCAGCCTCTGGATTCGTTGTTTCTCCATCATCCTCCCTCCCCCAGCTCTTTCCTGCCACAAGGCCTTTCGCATGCTGTTCCCTCTGCCTGAACGTTCTTCCTTTCAACGCTTCACACATCCAGCTGTTTCTGTGGATTCTAGTCTCTCCTTAAACATTACCTTCTCAGAGGCCTTCCCTCAGCCCTGTGTCTAAGATGCTTCCTCCGTCCCACCCTGCTCCCTCTCGACCCCCTTTTTTATTTCCTTTAAAGCACTTATCAGGTTCTCTAGTCGCCTGCTTGGTTCTTTGTGTACTTGATCAATATCTGTCTCTCCATACTCTGTAGGCTCTGAGAGTGGGGGGTGGACCACGTCTGTTTCATTTTCCACTGTGTCCCCAATACTAAGCACAGAGTGATCACATAGTAGGTGCACAATAAGCAGTTGTTAAATGAATGAGGTAGAAAGACAAACAGAGCCTCAGGAGGAGAGGAACTGGGGAGGGCTGGAGCTGCCCGACAAGGGGAAAAGGAGTTGGTTGTCGGGCTGTCCCAGTCCCCTTTCTTGTTTCTGCTCCATGTCTGGGTCCCAGATGGGCTCGGCTGGTGTTTCTGTTCCCCAGAACCTTCCCGAAAAATACTATTCCTAGCCTCTTTCCTTGCTTAATACACTTGAAGCTCAGAAGAGACAGTCCCTCCTCCAAGGAGTCTTCCCTAACCTTGCAGGTGGGGGAAAGGCCTCCTGTGGTTCTCCGTGATGGGAGATACCAACCTAAGGAATCACAGACAGCCCCGAGTGTCCCTCTGTACCAGGAGCAAGGACCCTGCACAGAGCTGGCTCTCGTAAATGTTCCTGCATGAAGAGGGTGACATACATCTTGGTTTGCCCGGGCTCTACCTGTTGTCCTAGAGTCCCTGATGGCTAGTGCCTGTTTCATTCTGAAAAGTGTCATCGTTTAGATGATGAATTAGATGCTCACCCCATGCTAGAAGGAACATGGGGACACAGGGCAGAGAAAGAGGGGTCTATGGCTGAGATGGAGTAAATGAGGTCTGATCTGAGCTTCTTCCCCAGATTTCTAAGCCAGGTCTCCCTCAGTCCTCATCTAGGATGAGCCTGAGTTTGGGGCTCCGAGGGTGACTATAGTGACTGTCCCCTACCCCTCCACCACCAGGCCTCATCTCGGGGCCACTACTTGGCACTCCCGCCTTGGCTGTCCTGCTCCAGCCACTCCCTGCAGTGGCCCCAGGGACAGTAGATGTTACAGCCCTGCCCTTGCAGGCAGTGCAGAATAGAGGCTGAGCATGTGGGCTCTGGAACCAGCCTCCCCAAGTCTGAATCCTGGTGCTGTGTGACCTTGAGCCAGTTACTGAACTTCTCTGAATCCAGTGTTCTCAAGGGGCTGGTGGGACATAGAAACTCATTAACACAGATGATTTGGCCCAGCACTTGGCACACAGTGAACACTCTGTGTCTGCAGTTGCTATAGTCACCAACGGGACCTAACCACAGGCAGGCAGTCCCTGTTTAGCCCCTTAGAAGTTCAGAGGAGGGAATGAGGTTTGGCCTGGATCACACAGCATGTTGCTGACAGCTGGGATTTGAACCCAGGCCTCTGGACTCCTAGGCCAGTACTCTCTGGAGGTCTTAAACCAACAAGGGCTTGTTGTGTGCTGGGCGGTGGGCACTTTCTGAGTGGTCCCTGCCCCTCTCCATGTCCCCAGAACCCAACTGCCTGGACCTGCTCTAGACATTTAATTAAACTTAAATAGAATTAATTGAAAATTACAATTCAGTTTCTCAGTTGCACTAGCTGCATTTCCAGCGCTCAAAGGCCACATTTGGCTGGTGGCTACCACATGCACAGTGCAATACAGACCATTTCCAGCAGCACAGACAGCTCTACGGGACAGAGCTGGCCTAGAACGTGATCACTGCATGTGGCTGTTGTTCATCACGCTCACATGGGACTGGAGGGGATCGTGATGGGGTCTCCACCCTCTTCAATTTCCATACAAGCCTCTCTGACGCCTACGAATCATTGAATATTGTTCAGCACTGAAGCTGTCGTATCTTGTCCAACCCTCTCCTGCTACGCTTTGCTGACTGGGTTCAGGCAGGGGCTGGGACTCGCCCAAGGTCACACGGCAGGCAGAAGCTGCAAGGGGCTCAGGTCTCCTGAGTCTGCACTTGCTGTGCCCCAGCAGCCCGCTGCCCAGACTGGACAGTCAGCAGGCAGCACGCTCGGTGAAGGTCAACAGAAATCATTTTTTTGCTGATGAACAAAAGCCAAAAAAACTGCCCTGGGGTGACGGCAGGGGGACAGCTGGCCGCAGCTGCAGAGCGGGCTCCCATCAGTCCCCGGAACAGCTCCCTGGTCACCACTGGGACGACGAGAGGGCTGGGAAGGGGGCAGAGGCAGGGCTCATCTCCCTTTCCCCTTCCCGCAGGGACTGGAGGGACCTCAGTAACCCACCGGGTACCACTTTGAAGCAATACTTGTGCTCATGGGGGTTGGGACCCTCAGCCTGGCTGACACACTGTGTCTTCAGGCAAGCCACCTCGCCTCCTCAGTTTCCCCACGTGCAAAAAGGAGATGATTATCCCAACGGTGTGGGGCCCTTGTGAAGGGCCCACGGGACTAGTTGGAAGGAAGAGTGTTTGTCACCCAGGCAGCACTAAGGGAGGAAGAGAACAGGTATTGGAACCTGTACAACTTGGGTTTGAATCCAGCTCCACCTCTTCCCAGCGTTGTGACTTCGAGCAGGTCAGCTGGCCTCTCCGAGTCCAGGTTTCTTCACCTGGGAAGCATGGATAAGACACTTCACTCACTAGACAGTGGAATATTATGCAGCCAGAGAAAAAAGGAAAGTTCACTAGGTGAAAGCCAGACACCAAAGCCCACATACTGTATGATTCCGTTTAGATGAAATGTCCAGGATAGGCAAATTTAATAGAGACAGAAAGCAGATCTGTGGCTGCCAGGGGCTGGCAGGAGAGGGGAGAGACGAGTGATTGTTTAATGGGTACAAGGGTTCTGCTAGGAGTGATGAAAGTTCCAGAAGGAGAGAGAGGTGATGGCTGCACAACCTCATAAATGCACTTCATGCCACTGAATTGTATACTTTTAAGGGTTAAGAGGGTAAATTTTATGTGTATTCTACCACGATTTTAAAAAGTAAGTTTTCACTTACAGAGCCCCTAGTAAAGTCTCTGGTAGGTGCTCAATAAAGGAGAGCGACGGTTAGTACAGAACCCCCCCAAACCCTTCAAGACCAGTCCAGGCTTACTTATCAAGTGCTTCCTATTTACACATAAACACTATGTGGAATGTCTCACTGAATCCTCACATCAGTGCTGTGAAGGGCATCCTGCCATTAGTCCCATTTTACAGAAGGAGAACTGAGGCGCCATGCCTCTAGCCAACTCCCTGAGCTACTCTCAGCTTTCACATAACAATGTCCCACAGACCACCACCTCAGGAGGGTCCCGAGCTTGGGCTATGTCAGGGGACACAACCTCTAACTGCCTGCTCCCCACGACCTTCCTGAGAGAGGACTATTACAGGAAGGTCATTCAGGGGACACACTGCCCCGTTCTCTGGTCTCAGAGCTCTGACCGTGGGGCAGACAGGCCTCGGAGATCACCTGCCTCAGCCTGCTTCATTCTGACCTCCGCAGAGGGACCATCCTGGAAGGGTCTGTTGGCAGACGACAGAACAAAATGGTCAAGATGCATCAATTGCCAGCACATTTAATTCAATTCCTCCAACATTAATGGGAACTGCTCTGTGACTCAGACGGTTCCAGCCCTTAAAGAGCATGTGGCCAAGTGCAGGAGGCAGAAATACACACGGCAATTAGACAACACATAAAAATAAATTCCGGGAAGCGTCAAAGCCAGGCTGTGCAGCCCAGTGAAAGGAGGGATTAATACTCTCTGGGGTACCAGGAAGGCTCCCTGGAGGAAGTGGTATTTCAGCCAGCTCTCTGAGGACAGGTAAGATTTCAACAGGTAAAGGTATAGGGAAGAGCATTTCATAAAAGGGAAAGGCATAGATAAATCATGGTCAGAGGCAAGAGATGGAGGCAGTATTGGAAACAAGTTGTCCCTATGAGGGAGTGGGCTTTGACGGGGTGGGGGAGAAGAATCATGGAGGTCCTTGGGGCCCCTCTAAGGACACTAAATTTAAACTGTGGGTTATCCACCACCAAAAGAGAGCAGGGCCCCAAAGACTGCTGGGACCAGCAGTTCCGCTTCTGGGAATTCTCCAGCAGCCTTGCCTTACACACATTAGCAAGGGGGTGCCCAGAGTTCTAGGAACATTGTTTGTACTAGCATTGCTTAGACAACCCAAATGTCCATTAAGAAACTGGATAAGCAAACTGTGATCCAGCACGCTATGGAGTGCTATGCAGCTGTGAAAAAAGAATAAGGTGGCTCTAAGTCCTGCCATGAAAAGCTCTACAACATACACTGTTAGGTGAAAATAACAGGGGGCACAACAGGATTATGGGATCTGCCTTAGTTTGGGTTCTCTCAGAAGCAGACCCCTAGCCAAAGATTTGAGTCTATTTGGGGGTGATTCCAGGAAGCATAGTGAGGAAACAAGGAAAGGCAATAGAAGACACACTCATGAGCTGTGGGCAACTGAGCTCAGTCCTGCCGGGGGTTCGGCCCCACACTGGCTGACGGCTGCCCTGGGGGGCGGGCACTAACTCCCCAGCACTTCCATCTGCTCATGCAGGCTGAGACTAAGTCCTCAGCTAGAGAGCTGCAGGTGTTTCCAGAAGGAAGCAGTGGGCATGAACCAGACAGTGAGGTGATACTAGAGGGCAGGGCACCCCTGGCGTGTGCTACAGGATGGTACCAATCGTCTAAAAAGGGTGGTGGGGGGCAAAAGCATATTACTCATATTTGCTATCTGTGGAAGGCTCTCTGAAAAACTAGGAACAGGGTGGATGGAAGAAAGGGTAGGAGGGGGACTTTTACCGTATTTTTTAGAATTAAAAAAAAAAAGCCTTTTATTTTGGAATAACTTTAGATTTTTCCAGGTTGCAAAGACAGTATAGAGTTCCCGTATAACCTTCACCCAGTTTCCTCTAATGTTGTTAACATTTTACATAACCACGGGACATGTGTCAAAACTAAGAACTTAACATTCATACATTACTGTGGCCTAAACTCCAGACTGTATTTGGAGAGCACCAATTCCATTAATGTCCTTTTTTCTGTTTCAGGATCCCATCCAGGATACCACGTCCTTTAAAATTTTGATTCATGCAAATATATTTTCTATTCCAAAACGTTATTAAAATATAATAAACGCAGGCTCCTGGGAGTTATCAAAGGCTTCTGGGCAGGCATGACCCGACCTGGGGTAAGTGGACAGAGTCTCAGCCCAGGATGCCCACAGAAAGGTGAGCCTGGGCTATGCAGGCAGCACACCGGGGCTGGGGTCCCCAGCTCTGATCCCTCTTTCCCAAAAGACAACAGAAAGATGAAATCTGTAGCAAATGCCGACGGAGCCCTGCCCATGTCCCCTGGGCACTCACCTCTACCTGCCAACGGCTGCCTCCTGTAAACACCTGTGACTCTGTTTATAGGAGCAAGTTCAGCCCATGCACAGAGCAAGCAGGAAATATCAGGGAGCTGATGCCTCAAGAAGTAGCCTTCATCCCATGATGGATGGAGAATCGGTGGATAAAATCCCTGCTTCCTCACCCCGGGAGTGCCAGTAACTCTGAGTTGTGTGTTCTACTCTATCTCTTGGGATGTCCAATCATCCATGAGGGTTCCTGCCTGGATAACAACCCTTTACCAACTCTCTCTCTTTTTAAAAATATATTTATTTATTTTTTTCAGTTACAGTTGACATTCAATATTAATTTATATTAGTTTCTGATGTACAGCATAGTGGTTAGTTACAAAATGGTGACGGGGATGTCAAGTAATATAGTCAATAATGTTGCAACAACTGTATATAATGCCAGGTGGGTACTAGACTAATCAGGGGGGAATGAATCACTGCATAGCTTATATAAATGTCTGACCAACTCCCTTTTCTTCCCTTCCTCACATCCGTACCAGGCTTTCCGAGGATCACCCCCCAAAGGATCCCCCTGCAATCCTTATCTCTGGGCCTCCAGGAAAACCCGCGCCCTCTGGACTGATTCCTATGCTATCCACGATCGATCGATCCGTGCTCAGATCCCTGCCGCCCCTACTCAGCAGCCTCCCACCTGGAAGCCACACACACAGACGGCCCTTCAGGGCTCCGGGAACATAGCAGTTTCTGAAGTCCATGACTTCGCACGTGCTGTTCCCTCTGCCTGGAATGTCCTCCTCTCCTTGACTGCCAGGGAACTCCTGCTCCTCCCAGGGGCCCAGCCCGAACGCCATCTCCTCCGGGAGTATTTCTCTGACCCTCAGGAGTCACCCCTCTGGTCAATCTGGATTCCTCTCTTCCGTGCTCTGTGAGCTCCTTGAGGGCAAAGATACTGAGTCTGATATACCTCCTAGAGCCTGGTATATAGCAGGTGCTTCATAAAAGTCTGGTGAATTAATGGCTGAATGAAACAAAGTGGGAAGAAGTGACAACCACTTAGGACCTCATTTTACCTGCAACACCACTTCCCGAGGGACTCCTGTGCACCAGGCCCTTTAGGACATGGTATCATTGGACCTCCCCACAGCTCTAAGACTGAGGTATCATTAATTTTGATAGAAAGATGAGGAAACTGAGGCTCAGAGGTGAGAGGACTTGTCCGGTAAGTAGCAGAGCTGGGATTCGAACCCTGGTCTGTCGAACTGTTGTAGGCTTTCCACTATCCCCCGTACCCCACTCTGGCAAGCTGGAGCACAGAGCCTGCTAACTGGTCCTGGCTGGGCCCCTAGCCCACAGTGGGAGCTCAGGCTGGCCCCTGCTGGCTTTTGGGTCTCAGTTTCCCCATTTGCACAATGTGGACTGGTTGGAAAAGGAAGTCTCAAGGTCTCTTCCATTTCACACAGTCTGGGATTCTAGGGACTGCCAGCCGACTGCCCTAGGTGAAGGGGACTCAGCCCTGTCCCCTCCTCTCTCAGCCATGGGAAGGGGAGGGCGTCAGGCACAGTACTCAGTAATCACAAAACTGTGTTCAAGGTCAAGAACCATCCGTGGTATCAAACATCCTGCTATGAGCTACACTGCCCCCTGCAGGTCAGCCCTTCCCAGCCCTGACCAAGCCAAGCAGGGTGTCTGCGCCTTGGTGTGGAGGTGACTCATCCGACGTGACTTCAAGGGTGAACATTTCACCTCCACCCAACCCCTCGCCAAGGTGAGGGCCTGAATGGGTGGAACAAGGTCCCAGCTCCCCACAGCGACCTCCATGGTCAGGGCCCATGTCCCCAGCCTCCCTGTGGACACCAATAATTTACCCTGATCATTGTCTCAGAACCTTTGAGGAAGCATCCCTGGGCCCCATGGGCTGTTCTTATCTTGGACCCTCCTCTCCATGACACACTTTCTTGATCCCCTTCCATGGAGGCCCTGACTTAGTGTCCTTTGGGGCTTGGATGTCCCAATATGGGTGTGCCAACTTTGGGGTGCCCTCATTCCATCTTCTCTCTCCCACATTTAATAGGTCAGTAGGCTGTTCTAAGGTGGCGGCATCCAACACCCTAATCATATCCTTCCCACGACCTCTGCACGACCTCATCAGCTCTGGTCCCACCAGTCCCCAGCCCCCTGCAGCCTCCCTGTCCCATCCACCATCATTAGTAAAACACATGTCCAGGATGTGTTCAAAAACATAGCAGATCTCCTTCCCACCTAGGCCCCCGCCCTGGAATTTCTTGGGTGGTCTTTCAGAAATGGCCCATGCCTCCCTCGCATATATGTACAGTACTTTAGAATAACTAACATTTATACAGCCTCACTATGGATCAGATTCTGTTCCAAGCACTTTCAGCGCGAATATTAACTCATTTGAACAGCCCCACAGGGTAGTTATCTACTATGAGCACCCCCATTTAACAGATGAGGGGTAATTTGCCCAAGGTCACAGAGGCTGCTGGTAGGAGAGCTACCTGGGATCTGAACGCAGGCCGACACTCTCCAGAGTGCCTGCTCTTAACCATTCTACACGTCTCCTGACTCCACTCATGTCTTCTTTTACTAAAGACCCCTCCCTGGCTGCTCTGTTCCTCTCGGCATTCAAGGCCCTTGGCAATCCTGCCCCTGCCCGATTTATAACAGGAGCAGGGCATGCCAGAGGGGCACTCACGGCAGCATCTCCACCCGGCGCCGTCCACTCTTCCCAGGACACACTCCCTCCAGGCCACTGTGTGTTCTGTTCCCTCTGCCTTGCACGCCTTTCTCCTCCCCTGGGCTGGAGCAAGGCCTGACTCATGCACCACCTTCTCTAGAGGTGCATCCTGACCTGCTTACCAACTGCCCCTTTTGCGTGCAGCCCAGACACCTGTCTTCCCTCCAGGCACTCCTGCACCTTTCAGAGGCTGCTAGAGCATCTTGCACACTGCGCTGGAATGAGTTATCCGGGTCCCTATTGACTGGGGACTCCCCACAAGCTGGGATGGCAGCTTACTCATTTTTGTACCTCATTCATTCATTCATCCAAAGAATATTTGTAAACACCTCCTATGAGATAGCCTAGTGCTAACCAGCAGAGTTGTCTTGTGGGGGAGACCAACATCACACACAGAAGCCATCGATGGAATTGCTCGTGTGGTCTTCCAGAAATGGCCCATGCCTCCCTCGCACGCGTACACAGTACTTAAAACAACTAACACTTACACAGCTTCATTATATGTCAGACTCTGTTCCAAGCACTTCAAGCACAGATAGTAACTCATTTCAACAGCCCAATCCCCTCTGTTCCCCTCACTCCACTCCGCCCCCTCACACACTGTCTCTCTAGAGAAGCCTTCAGAAAAAGCTCTCTGGAAGGGGAAATGGATGAAAGAGGATCCAATCTGTATGGGTTTTTCTGGAGCGAGGGGATACGAAGGTTGCAGACCACCTGCCCGTGGGGCCTCTTTGCCACATCAGAGGTGGCCTGGTGCTTGGACATGGCACCCTCGGGGGGGAATATCCTGCAGCCTACCTCGGTGCCCCTTGGGGGCCTTGGGGTGACCATGGGCCTCCAATGTCCCCTCTGGCATGCCCTGCTCCTCAGTTCTATCACTTGGGGCTCTGCAGCTGAGCTGACGTACTGACCCTGTGTTCACCCTACCACAGATCTGCAGGAACTCTTACAAATCACCAAGTCCACTGCCCGCTGTACAGATGGAGAATGAGGCCTGCAGGGGACACCTGATGCTGGAGGGTATGGTCGCCTACTGTTAAGGATTCATATCCAATCTGGGAGAGCCGGCCTCCAAGATGGCCCCCAGTGAGACTCATCTTCCCGTACTGATACCCTTGGATAGTCAGTCCCCTCCCACACTGACCAGGGTTGCCCTGTCAGTAGGAAATCGTGGAAATGACAGTATGTGACTTTCAGAACAAGGTTATAAAAAACACTGCAGTTTCCATCTTGCCCTCTTGGATCTCTTGCTCTGGGGGGAGCCAGCCACCATGCTGTAAAGGCACTCACCCTATGGCACGGTCCACGTGACAAGGACGTGAGGCCTCCTACCAACAGCCCTGTAAGTGAGCTTAGCTTGGAAGCAAATTCTCCCGCCCCAGTCACGTGTTTAGATGACTGCAACCTCATTAAGAGACCCCTGATCCAGAACCACCCAGCTCAGCTGCTCCCAAATTCCTGACCCACAGAAACCATGTGGTAATAAATATTTATTGCTGTTTTAGGCTGTTCATTTGGGGGCACTTCATTATGTAGCAATAGATAACCAATACACATCTCCTCTGGAAACATGTTAATTTTGGCTTGCATACTTCCAGGGATGATCACCTCACTACCTCACAAAGCCATCTTCTCTACCACTGGGCAGCTTAGAAATTCTATCTCTCTGGGGTTTCCTCCTTGGTCCCCATTTTGCCTGCTGAGATTACAGAAGATCCTAGCTCCCTCTGTCCTGGGCTGGCCACGCAGGGATTGCATCTCCTTTGGCCTCTTCCCTTGCCAGCTGCACAACCACCCCTCTTTCTGCCTTCCTTTCTCAGGGGATGAGACTCCAGCTTCCCACCCACTCTCTGCTCTCTCTTCAAGCCACAGTCCAGATGGTCACAGACCTGAATGGCCAAAAGGAAGCAATACCAGCTACAGAATCTGGCAGACCCAGGTCTGAATCCCAGTTCCTCCATCTGTGTGACCTTGAATAAGTTGCTTCCCCTATCTGAGCCACTGTAAAATGTAGGTCATAAGAGAGGGTCACTGAGAGAAGTGAATGAGTTCATGTAATGGAGATGACAGCATAATAACAGCAACTATTTCATTCATTCAGCACGTATGATGCACCAGACACTTGACACACATTAGCCCATTTCACAGTCCTGCAGTATAAGACTATGCCTCATTTTACAGAGGAGAAAAGTGAGCCCGGAGAGGTAAAGTGACTTGTCCAGCTGGTAAGAGGTGGAGCTGAGATTTGAACCCCAAATAACTCTGCCCATGTCGAGAGATATCCTAGGTAAGGGGCAGTTCTTTTCTGCCAGCCTGTTTTCATCAGCAGGGCTCCCGCAGGGAACCTGGACCCAAATGCACTGACTCGGTGCCCCTCCCACAGGGGTGACGCATGTCTTCCTGGCCCTGCTCATTTGCAGTTGTGAACAGTTTCACAATTCATCTGCTGAGCAGAGATGCAGCATGAACCCAGTCTCCTCCTTGGGCCCTGCTGCTGTTTCTAGCTTCTTCTTACACCTCTCTCCCCCTCAGTCACTCCACTCCAGCCACAGTGGTGTTCCTGACCCTCCAATTCACCTAGCACTTTCCCACCACAGAGCCTGTGCCCCTGCTGAGCTCTCTATCTGGAACACTTCCCCCAATTCAGATCCTGGCACAAGCCCCCGGGAGGCCTTCCCTGACCCTTCAAGTCTATAGTAGGTGCTCCCTATTTTTTTTCCAATACAGCCACCTGACTGCGTCCTTTGCAAACCTCATCTCTGTCAAAAATGGTTTTTGTTTACACATTTATTTCTATCCCTCCCTCTGCAAGGGTGGGAACTGGCCTGCCATGTACACCAACCACTATGCTGGCTGCAGCAGCTTGTCAGATGAATGAACATGAGCTTCCGGTGTGCCCAGCACCACGGGGGGGAGGAGAGAAGCAGGACAGGAGGGTTGTTGTAAACCCATTTGCAAGTGCAGCCATGCAATTCCCAGAAAGGAAGAGATACCTGCCCGAGGTCACGGGAGGCCTAAAACAACAAAAATTTAGGAGTCGGTGTTTCCACTCAGAACCCCTCCTCAGCCAAGACTGTCTGGACCCGCCAGGGAACGGCTGGATGCTGCTTGATATTCTGCCTGGAACTGCTTGGAATGGAATAAAATATTTATCTGTGGCTGGAGGTTTGCAGAGGACATTTGAGATGGATTGCATTTTCATGCGCCTATGAAATCTAATTGGATTCATTGTAGGATATTTGGTTTCTCGGAACAGACACATCATTTTCCCAGGGAGCGGAAGCCTCTGCCACCCAGGATTAAGCGGGAGCTGGTACGGCCTCAAACTACCCTATTAGCTGGGCCTAGTTTGGATCTCTGGTTGCTCTGGGGGCAAGTGGCAGGAAGGGACCTGTCTCTTCTCTCTGTGGGGTGGCCTGATTTCCTCTGAGGTTCCCAGCCAGAGATGGCCAGCTCCTCTGGCAAAGGGAGGAATTCCTCAAGGAAGAACTAAAGGCACATTGCCACCCCACCCCCAACTAGTGCCCTGTGACACACGCCTGCCTGGCCTCCAAATCATCTCTCAATGCTGCACTGTGTTCTTCACCCCCAATGCCACAGCCAACCCCCCCTCCAGCCCCCATTCTACTGCCCCAGGTACTTCACTGGTCTCCTGCCTCCATGTTCTCCGCCCCCCTCACTCCCCCAGCTACAAAGGGAGACAAAGGTACCTAAAATATAAGCTTCAAGTTCTGCCTCCCATAGGAACGGAGGCAAACCTCTTCCCTCCCTGGACCTCAGTTTCCCCACCTGAAAGGAAGGGACTGGGGTACAGCGATAGTTCTCAAGCCCATCCAAACCCATCCAACCCCAAATCCTGTTTATATAGCAAATATTTGGTAATGTCCCCTTTTATTATCCTGAAATGAAATTCAGATACTATTACCTACATCCACACATAATTTAAAAAAATACAATGCCCTAACTGAAACATAAAGGAGCAGTGAAAGGAAAGCAATTTATAATATCGTGTGTTGTAAAGCCTAAGTGCTGGGACCCAACTCCACTAGAAGGCATAATAAAGGAATCCGATGCTGGCACCTACACAGAGAATCAGTGACAGTGACGAATGCAGACAAAAACGTGCTGTTGAATCAGCTACTCAAATACCACCAATACCACCAGCTGGAGGGGGTGTGATTTTTCTAATATGGCCACCGACTCTTGGTAAAAATCTGACCAGGCAAAGCATATTTTCCCTTGGTATACATGATCGTTATCTTCCTGGGTAGATTAAGACTGCACAGAAATACTTCATACATGTATATGAAATACAGTGAGGGGACAGTCTCAGGGAATTAGAAACAGATTGATTTTTTTTTTGCCGGCTGGAATGACTGGCAGAACATTGGCAAGTCTTGTGAGATGCAGGTGGGATAATTCTTCATTGTGAGGGGCTGGCCAGAGCATCCCCAGTTCTCTGCCCTCTCAATGTTAGTAGTGCCGGCCCAATTACTGTGTGGTAGCAAAATGGTCCCTGGGGGACAGTGCTGTCCCCTTGAGAGCCTCAGGACGAAAGCCCGAATGGCAGACATACAACTTCCTACCACTGCTGTTTCCTGTTCGCGTGGCAGACATAGCTAATCAAAAGCTCACTTTCTCACTGAATGGATGAGGCCCAGAATCCTCAAATCAGCACTCTACACAATCTACTGGAATCGGTTCATGAGCGGAAACTTGGCTCAGCGTAGAAACCCATTCAATTCTCACCAATATTTACTGAATTTGACAGAGCTGAATGAAGGATCTGCGAAGTTCTTTTCAGCTTCAGGCTCAGGATTCCCTGCCCCTCCCCATCTCAAAGCCCACCCGTGGTTCTCCACCGCTGACTGAAGGCAGCCCTGCTCCCTTAGCATGACGTTTTGAGCTCTCTCTGACTTGGCTCAACAATGACACACATGTGCAGAGCACTTCAGAGTCTGCAAAGCACTGTGAGGCAGGCAGGGCAGCGGGTATCAGGCCCACTTTATAGGTGAGGAAACCAAGGCTCTTTGAATAGAAGTGACTTGCTCCAGGTCACAGAGCTGGGAAGCAACCATTCGTGGAACCTGGTTCTCTTGAGTGTAAAACCTTCATTTTTGTCAAGCTTTTCAGAATGCTTTTCAGCCCCATTCTATCTCAAGTAATCCAAGGCCAGTCACAGTGGGCCACATGTCATTCCCCAGCAACCCCCATCGTACCTAGGAAACAGCAGTGTAACGCCTAAGAGCATGAGAGCTAGGGTCAGACTGTATCCAGCTGGCTTCGAATCTTGGCTCCACCGCTTAGAGCTGTGTCACCTGGGACAAGATACTTCTCAGGCTTCCATTTCTCATCTGTAAAATGGAGATGATAACGGTATCAGAGTTGCTGAAGAGATTAAATGAGTCCATCCATGTAGAACATTTAGCACAGTGCCAGGCAAGAAGTAAGAACTCAATAGAAGTTAGCTGGAATTCCTATGATTCTCCTCATAGTTCCTGCCACCTGACATGCCTTTCTGCGCGGCTGTGTTAGTTAGCACCGGCCACCATCCTAGGCTCTGTATGTCCTCCAATAAACATCACTCCCTGACCCTGCCACCTCAGTCAGATTCATCTTATCTCCCTGGATTCCTACCAAGTTCTATCAGTGTTTCCTTTTTTTTCCTGCAAATTACTCTCTACCTCCATGATTTTGCCAATTCTTTTCCCTCTGGGTGAAATGCTCTTCCTGTCTTGCTTACCAGGCTAACACATCTTTAAATATCACCTCTTCCAGGAGGCCTTCCCTGACACACACATTTGGGCCAGGAGTCTCCTCTTGGCTTCCATGGCCCTCGATTCTTCTTTCTAATACATCAGATTTAACACTGAACATTAAGAATATATAGAAGGGCCGGCCGAGCGGCTCAGGTGGTTGGAGCTCCGTGCTCCTAACTCTGAAGGCTGCCGGTTCAAATCCCACGTGGGCCAGTAGGCTCTCAACCACAAGGCTGCCAGTTCGATACCTCGACTCCCGTAAGGGATGGTGGGCTCTGCCCCCTGCAACTAAGATTGAACACGGCACCTTGAGCTGAGTTGCCTCAGGGACGGCTCAGCTGGTTGGAGCGTGGGCTCTCAACCACAAGGTTGCGGTTCAATTCCCGCATGGGATGATGGGCTGCGCCCCCTGCAACTAAAGACTGAAAACGGCCACTGGACTTGGAGCTGAGCTGCGCCCTCCACAACTAGACTGAAGGACAACAACTTGGAGCTGATGGGCCCTGGAGAAACACACTGTTCCCCAATATTCCCCAATAAAATTTATTAAAAAAATATATAGAAAATCCTGACCCCAATAATTAGAAAATACATGTTCTTTGCAAACACGTATGCAACGTTTACAAAGCTGGCCATGTTTTAGGCTAATGTTTTAGGCCAAAGCAAGTCTTAACAAGTACCAAAGAAACAGTATCATACATACATTATTTAAAAAAACCATAAAGTAGTAATAAAAGATAAAATAGGTTTGAAAATTTTTAAATACATACTTCTAAATAACTCATGTGTTGAGAAAGACACCAAAAGGGAAATGAAAACAAATGAGAAACAAAAACTCATAGACACAGACAATAGTTTAGTGGTTACTAGAGGGTAAGGGGGGTGGGGGTGGGAGATGAGAGTAAGGTGGATCAAATACATGGTGATGGAAGGAGAACTGACTCTGGGTGGTGAACACACAATGGGATTTATAGATGATGTAATACAGAATTGTACACCTGAAATCTATGTAATTTTACTAACACTTGTCACCCCAATAAATTAAAAAAAATATTTAGAACTCAATGATAATGAAAATAAAATGTATCAAAATTTGTGGGATGTAGCTAAAGCAATATCCAGAGAGACATGGATAGCCTTAACGGCTTCTATTAGAAAAGACAAAAGTAATATAAGTACTCAGCTCAAGAAATTAGAAAAAGAACATCAGGAAAAAAATCCAAAAAATGTAGAAGCGAGGTGTGCTGGGGGCATATCAGGATCCCCAGCACAGTCTGACTCAGGCCTTGGCACGGGAGGGTCGTAGTAAGTGTCAGTTGAATAAATGCTGTGGATAGAATGGTTTTGGTTTCTCACTGTTCCATTTTCTGTGTCAGGGTTTCTCAAGTTGGGTTCCCAGACCCACTTCATCAGATCACGTGGGCCCACCCGAGTCTAAATGGGATGAGATCCTATGACCTACATTTTCTAACACAGTCCCGTGTGCACTGACTTGAGACCCCAAGTGAGGGAGGGCAGAGCAGCTTCAGGGAAAAGTGTGAGGTCAGGTTTGTCTGTCCATGGAACCTACTCTCACCTTAGCGACCCTCCTCCCCATTTATGTTTTCATAACCTGCTTCATACCACTTTAGAGAAATCATGTCCCAAATCCGAGCGACAGTTTACTTGCCTGTAGTATGGGAATAAAGACAGTTATTGCCCTGTACCTCCAGAGCCTGAGGATTTTTCTTTCCAGCAACTCCTCCCTGGGGCACACAGGTCAGATTCCTATTACAGGGGTAGCACTGCTGGTAAGCTGTCCTTCCTCAAAAGGGCACAGCTCACCTCTTCTGAGTCATTTAAATACAACAGCCCTGGGACAGTGGGCAGGGTCTCTGTTTTATAGATGAAGAAACTGAGGCTGATTAAGGTTGCCTTCAGGGTGCGAGGTGTTCAATGGGGCCCCGGAATTACCCCAGAAGTTCAAACCTCCTCATCCCTACCCCTCTGGGGGTCGTGGTGTGTGTGTGTATGCGCCTGCATGCTGGGTGAGGGGCCTGGGAGGCCCCCGGCCCCATGCTCTCCGGTTGCTCTCTTAGATTTGGGAATATTAGACCTGGACAAGGTCTCAAGCTGGCTGAGCGAGCTCATTAACTGCACTCTCAGGGTACGGAGGGGTAGATGCTGGCCAGAGGTCACCCAGATGCTGGCCACAGGTCACCCAACAAGGAGGTCTACCTGGGACTGGAATTCAGGGCTCCAGGCCTGGGGCCTGGCCTCTTTCCTTGGCATGGAGCTGCCTCCTCCCTCAGTGGGCTGGAGTGCCCGTTGCCATGATGCTATTTCAGTGGGGCTACCAGGATTGCTGCATTTGCAGGTGGTGACATAGGAGCTGGCAGCAAGCACTGGGTTTGGAGCCTGGGACAAGGCAGGCCTGGGCTCTAACCCCATCAGCCTAGCCAGCTTCAGGAACCCCAGGTAACTTGTGAAGCCTCATACCCTCATCTGGAAAGTGTGAATAATAATATTTGTGCCTGCTTCATGGAACTCATTGAGAGGGTTGCAAGTGATAAGATGTGTGGAGTGCCAGCTCAGAGCCGGGTAACGTTCACCAAGCTCCTGCTATGCGCTGGGGTTAAGAACAGTGGCAATGTGGTCATCAAGGCCAGGTTCTGGGCTAAGGGCTTTAGGCTCATTCATGTAACAGGTATGTACTGAGCACCTACTATGTGTCAGGCAATCAAGTCTCGGGGATAAGGCAGCACAGACCAGGTTCCTACCCTTATAGAGGTCACATTCTATAGGGAGACAGACAACAGAGAAATTGAAGATAATGCAATGTCAGGTAACAATACCTTCTTAGAAACAAATTAGAATGAATTTGATGAATGGTGAAGCATGAGTGTGACGGGTGGCCGGGACAGGCTTTCTGGAAAAGCAGCATCTGGACAGAGGTGAGGGTCGATTGACCCTTGGGGATACTTGGGGAAAGAACATTCCAGGCAGAGGAACAGCAGGTGCAAAAGTGGGAGTGCAGCGGGTGTGTATGCATGTGTGTGTGTGTGTCAGAGTATGAGAATATGTGGGAGTGTGTCAGAGTGTGTGAGTGTGAGTGACTGTGAATGTGTGAATGTCAGTGTGTGTTGGGTGAGGGGCTAAGTGCAAGGCAGACAGTGTGGCAGGAGCAGAGGGAGCAAGGGGGCGTGTGTAAGAGGAGGCACCAATCACGTGGGGTCCTGTGGGCCACAGTAAAGACTGGATCCTCCAAATGAGCTTCATTGTCCTCAGGCCACACAACCAGGGTGGAGGAAACGGGTTCCAACCCAGGCATTCCCTGGCCAGTTCCCACTCTCTTTCCATGTGGCTCCAACAAGTGTCACTGCAACCTAGAGCTGATCTTGAATGAGAGGTGTGTCTGTGGAGAGGTCTGTGCACCCTGAGCTTTCAGAAGCTAGAGCCCCACGGATGTGGGAGGTAAGGCAGGTCGAATATGGGTCAGGGAGAAGCCGGGAGGGGAGCCAGAAGGGGTGGCAGAGGCAAGCCACCTGGGGCTGGGGCGGGTGGGGGCGGCCTCTCCATGGAGACAGCGTTTGGAAGCACCACTGGAATTACTCACGGAGGCCCGTGTGCACATGTGCGTGCACCCAGGGCCACGTGCACACACACACAGTCCACAGAGCCCACGCAATCATGGCTCATCTCAGAAGCCACTTAATAAAAGACGTCACATGCTAGAGGGGACGAGGGCCATGGAGTCTGTCTCAGGAGCACGGAGGGAGACAGGCATCCAGGAAGACCAGCAGGGCCCCTGCAGCCTCAGACCCCGCAGGGCAGAGGCACAGAGCAGCACACCAATCAACCATCCCAGCGGTGTTTCCTGTGGTCCTGTTCTGGGTTAGGCCCCATGGAAACCACAAGAAATATGGTCCCTGCTCTTAGGGGCAACCAGTCAGACCAGTCAGTCTCTCAGGGGCAAGAGATCACAGATGGATAACCACACAGATAAATGAAAATGACAGCAGTGATCAGAGCTTGGGAGATGGGGGTCGGTGGGTCAAGGAGAGCACTTAAGGAAAGAAAGTCAGACAAGGCTTTCTGGAGAAAGTGAGCTTTGATCTGAGGTCTGAAAGCTGAATAGGAAGTGACAGGATGAGATGATGTGTGTGTGTGTGTGTGTGTGTGTGTGTGTGTGAGAGAGAGAGAGAGAGACAGAGAGAGACAGAGAGACAGAGAGAGACAGAGAGAGACAGAGAGAGAGAGAGACAGAGAGAGACAGAGAGAGAGAGAGAGAGAGAGACAGAGACAGAGAGAGAGAGAGAGAGAGACCGAGAGAGAGAGAGAGAGACAGAGATCTACACGGGACAACAAGTGCAAAGGCCCTGAGGCTGGACAAAGATTCACAGGTTCAGGGAAACAGAGACAAAGCCAATGTGGCATGGGGGATGAAGTATGCCACCAAAGCCAGCCTTCCCTATGTGTACAGCAGGGCTGGTGAGGGGGGAGTCCCTGAGCCCCCTCCACAGCTGCCACAGGACTGGCTGAGAGACAGACCAGGGTTGGGATGCACTCATTCACTGCGTGACAAGACAACCCATGTCACATGCCGCAAAGGGAACAGGTTCATAGCAGCTACTGGATAAATGGAGCCTCCCTCCCTTTCCTTCTCACATCACTAGCTTCTGCTTCAGTCTCTCCCTTTGCTCACCAGCTCCTTTAAGAGACTGGGATTGCATCTGTCTCCAGGCTGTGGCTGGAACAAGCTGTAGCCGGTCAGTGCTCCCAGCAGCCAGCCCACCCAGACTTGCCCCCACCAGTCCCACTGAGCTGGGCTCTGTCCGCAGTGCCCTCCAGGAGCTCCACCTTTGGAGACTTCCATGGACGGGAGGGCGCAGGGGGAACATGTCCAGAAATCCAGGCTCGCTCTGCCTTCCCAGCTCACCAAGAGGGCTGGCCTTCCACATACCACAGCTGCCTCCCAAATGCACAGCTCTTCCGGGTTCAGCAGCCCTTTCCCCCGCCGTCTTCACCCTCTGGGAGACAATGTTGTTATTATTATTTAACAGGTGAGGAAGCTCATCGAAAGGAGACCTCTCCAGAGCACATGGTGAGTAGAGAGATCGGGGTTCTCACTCAGACCTCTGACCCCAGGGCTTAGGTGGCACTTTCAAGCCTCCTCAGGCCCTTGACCAGGCCACTGGTTCCCATTCAACACTCCCTTCCTGATATACCCCCTCCCTCTTAGGATTTTAATCACCCTTTCCGCCCTGACGACTCAGCTCTCCAGTCCCACCCCAACTTCACCTCTGAGTTCTTGACGAAAACCAAGCTCCTCAGGAGGCCACATACTCCTTCCTGATGACCCCTGTGCCCCATTCACAGCCCTCAGCCAGCCTGGCCTCCTCTTCCTTCCTGAGACATGGCAAGCTCTCTCCTGCCTCAGGGACTCTGCCCTCGCTGTTTCCTCCATCAGGAATGCTTTGGCCCAGACTCCCACGTGGCTGCTCCCTCCCTTCATTCAAGGCTCAGCCCCAATGTCACCTCCTCAGAGAGGCCTCCCAGACTACATCTCTATCGAGGTGGTGGCCCTCTCTCACTCCCATGTCACCCAGGTTGGTTTTCTTCAGAGTGTCTGTTCATTTATTTTGCTTATTGTCTCTTCTTCCTTAGACTGAGAACCTCATGAAAGCTGGGGCTGGGTCCTGTCCATTGCAATATCACGGTGCCTGATACAGTGCCTGAAATATACTGTGTTTCCCCGAAAATAAGACCCAGCCGGACCATCAGCTCTAACGTGTCTTTTGGAGCAAAAATTAATGTAAGACCTGTTCTTATTTTAATATAAGACTGGGTCTTTATAATATAATATAATATAATATAATATAATATAATATAATATAATATAATATAATATAATATAATATAATATAATACTGGGTATAATATAAGACTGAGTCTTATACTAATTTTTGTTCCAAAAGATGCGTTAGAGCTGATGGTCCAGCTAGGTCTTATTTTCGGGGAAACACGGTAGGAGGTGCTTAATAACCATATATTGAATGAGTAAATGCATGAACGAATGAGTAAATGAATGAATGAATGACCAGTGACCCTGAGGATCCATTGCCACCTGGCTGCCTCGCCCCGGCACGTGAACCAGGCATCTGAGACTCAACACATTTGGACTGAATTCCAGATCTCATCTGGCAGACTTGTTCCTTCCGTGTCCCCACCCGAGTGGCAGCTCCTAGCACCTAAGCTGGATGCTGAGGTCCCCCTGCTTCCCTTCCTGCTCCAACAGCCCCCCTACCCCTCTGGCCCATCGCCAGGTCTAGCAGTTCTGCCTCTGCGCCTTTTCATCCCTGCTGCCTCAGCCCGGGACCTGTCAGGAGGGTCATACAGCCCAGCCCCTTCAGTCCACGCCACATGACCATGCCTCCTAACCCCTCACTGCCTCCACGGTGACCACAGCTGCAGCCCAAACTGCAGCCCAATAACAAGGGTCCTTTGTGACATGACCCAGGTGTTTTCTCCAGCTTCCACTGCCACTGTAAACCCAGGGTTCTGCCACCACGACAGCCTGGGGGCGTCAAGCCTACGGACTTCAGCAGTTCCCACTGGCAGGAGAGTCTTCCCCTCTCTGCCTGCCGGGCTGCCCACGTCCTGGCACCGCGTCCCGGCTTTGCATCACCTCCTGAGACATGCCCCTGCCTGAGCATGGCCTCTCCCTTACTCGGCAGGTGTCCACTGCAGCCTAGGCCATCCTGCCCTCAGCCTGCATCCTCCAACCAACCACTGATGAGGTTCCGACCACAGGTCAGACCCTGTTCTACATGCCTCACCTACATCCTCTCATATCCTCTTCTGGAACTACAGATGAAAGCACAGAGGTTAACTGACCTGCCCAAGGTCACACAGCAACGAACAGTTAGGATTTGAACCCAGGTCCATCTGACTCTAAAACTGGACTGTGAACTCCTCAGCAGCAGGGATCCTGCCTGGCTTTCTTCCTGTGGGTCTTCCAAGCCCAATGCACAGGGATGAGCTCAAGAGCAAATGTTCCAAGGGGAAGCATCTGGATAAGAGGGAGGAAATTACAGGGAAAAAGACTTTGGCACAATCTAAGAAAAATCCCAGAGGTGTCAGGAGCTGCCTGAGAGGATGAACTTGAATGCAAGCATAGGGCAGAGGAGTGCTGGCAGAATGCGAGGAGGGGGTACTGCCCTGGGAAGGGGTGGCATGGAAGACCTCTGAGGTCTCTAACCTACTGGTGAAGGTGGTGTGGGTACAGGGGACCTCTCAGGGGCATAACCCTAAACCAGTCCCTTCCTGTCACCCAGGCCCTGAGGCTCACCATGTGAAGTCAGAATGTTCCCGGGAGACTTTGTAACTTCTCCAAAGGGCAGCCTTAAGCGGCCTCCCTTCCAGGGTGACCTATACTTGAATTGAGATTTTAGACAACCCAAACGGAGCACCTACAGGCACTGTGACAGGCTGAGGTGAACTGAGAGCAGGTCCTGCCCACTTGCTCACAGGGCACTGGTTATGGTGGGGACAGTGTAGCGGCTCCTCTCTGCTGGGGTGAAACTGGGGGCTTTGAACCTCACTGAACCCCATTTCCCAGCCCATGGACTTAGGGGCCACTGTTCATTTGCAAGACAAAGAGACTGGCACTTAGAGATGGGTAGTGACTCATGGGCAGGCAGGCAGGCAGGCAGGCACCCAGTGGGAAGCTGAGCTTGCTGCCTGCCTCCAGCGCCCTGCCCCTTCCACCCAGCCAGGCTTGGAGGCTGTAGGGAACAGAGTTCCAAGTCTGGTAGGTGCAAGAGAGGGGGCAGCTCTGAAATGCAGGAGCTATGACTTCAGTTGGTGACAGTAGACTGTGATGAGGGCTCAGTGGGGTGGATGTGGTTTGAAGCTTTATGGGCTTCAGAGGATGAACAGAGCTGCTCTGGCCCTGGTCCCTGGGGCTGGCTTTATCATGAAGGACACAGATTTTATAAATATCTCAGCCCTCACCATGGATCACATGGCATGGGGAATTAGCTAGGAGGCAAATTAAGAGGAGGGGGAGGGAGGGTTTGAGCTGTGCTGGCAGCCCATTTGGGGATGCAGAGTTCATGGTCAGAGAAGGTGGGACTGAATGGCTTGTCTGCTATCTGCAGCTACCCTCAGGTCACTGGGGCCAAGGCCAGGGCGTGGAGGGCAGGTGTTTGAGACAGAACCTTTGGGGCACAATCTGAGTCAGAACCACTGGCCTTTAATTTCGGGGAGAGGTGGTCCTCAGCTGAGTTTCTAGCAGTTATGAGGGAGGGGCTGATCCCAACTATTCATGTCCCCGACTACCAACCGCCTGGGCCAAGATCAGAACTCAGTCTGGGGCCACGGTCAGTGATTTAGGCCAGGATCAAAGCTGGGGCTCAGTGTACCTAAAGGACTCCCCAGGTGGGTACTTCACCTCTTATACCCGAGTCTAACTTAGGGACAAGCCAGCTCTCTTGCACTGACACACAGGCCCAGGATCCAGGACTCTGCTCTGTGTTCGGGAAGGAGCTGTGATCAAGAGAAGTTCAGTGAGACTAAAGCGGAGAGCACAGGAGGCATGCCCCCCCGCTTCCAGGGCTGCTATTCTGTGCCTCTGTAAGTCACAGCGTGGGAATCAAATATAAGGGGAACCACGTGGAAGGCAGTAGGTGGTTAGTGACCCAACAGGAGGCGAGTCAGAACCCAGTGCAGGAGCCACGGTGGGTAGGGGAGAACTAGCCTTGGTCAGGGAGGCAGAAGGCTTGTGTGTGAGGCCTGTTATGTCCCCGCCTCTCTGTGTGACTTCAGTTCATCCCTGCCTTCCCTGGGCCTCAGTTTTCCCATCATGGGGAGGGCAGTTGATTAACTCAAATCTCTAAGTTCCCTTTATCTGTGAGAGGCCATGATCAGATGCTCCTTCCCCAGGCAGGACCTGGTGGGGATCTCATGACCTCTGCCTTCATCTCCAGGGGTCAAGTGTTACTTGGCCTTTGAAGCCCAGGGCAAATACCACCTCCTCCATGAAGCCTTCCCCCAGCTGAAATTCACTGCCACTTGGTCCAGTTTGCACACACTTCCGAGCCCCCACTGTGCCCTGTGGGAGGGTGGGTGTGGTCTTGGCTGTCTCCCCCACCAGAAGGCCAGGAGCTCAGGCTCCACTACCCATCCCCTGGTGTTTTGGCCCCCAGGGCCCCACTGCACCTCAGGTCCTTTGGAGACCACAGTTGTCGAAGCCCCACCATTCCTGTATTTAGTATGGAGTGGCACTGGAGACCTGGTGACTGCACACAGCTGGACGATGAATTGCCCTCTTTTCCTTTCAGCAGCACATTATGAGTTGTGCTACTGCTTATATTTCCCTTTTTCCTTTGTCTACTAGGAAGCTCCGAGGCAAATGTATAGCCTACGTTTAGTAACATATAACCTGAATTATCTCATTCCTGTCTTCATTTTCTCTTCTCCTAATCCCCTACTTGTTTCTTTTTCTTACTTATATAAGGGAATACAAAAAGTGAGGAAGAAAAGGAACAAAGGAATGAGATGAATGGGGGAATCTGCACAGCTTAGACTCACAGCTGTAACTCATAACGAGTAGAGTTCGTATCAAGAGAGGGCTTAGCTCTGACGGCCTCAGCTAAGCCCCTGACTTGGCATTCATTATCTCTTAATATCCCCTCCACTCCTATACAGGAGAAGTGGGTCTGTGTTGTGGACGGGAAAGCAGAGGCTTAGAGAACGGAAATCACTGCCCAGGACACAGGATGAGAAAGAGCCGGAGTTGGGACTTGAACCTCTGATTCCCAAACCAGCCTGCTTAACTAACGTGCTTTCTTACACCCTCACCCCACTCTCGCCCCAGAATGCTGGGATCTCCAGTGTGTCCATGGTTGCAAACTCGGGCCCAGTTCCAGGCTTGACTCAATAGATATTTGTTTTCAAACTTCCCAAAGGAACTTTTAAAACAAACCCTCAGGTAGAGGCCAAATACGTATTACAAACGAGCAAGCGTGGAGCTATCATCAGGAACTCCACAGCCCCAAGGCAAAGCCAGAGCAACTCTGTCCACCTGCCCAAGGAGACCTGTCCAAGATTGCTCACAGTGCAGTGAGTAAGAGAGGAGGGCAAGAAATAACCAGTGTCCAACAGTGGGGAAACGGGGACATAATTTTCATCCATCTATGCCGTGGAATAGAATGCAGCCATGAAAAAGAGTGAAGTCTGTCTATGCACTGACCTGAAGAAAACAACAAAACTCCAAACCATAGGATACATGAAAAAGCAGGCTGCAGATCCACTAAAGTAGGGTTCTATAATATTTATGAGAAAAGCACACAAGGTAAAACATCTTTGCAATTGTAGAGAAAAAGATCTGGGAAGGTCTGATGAGTCCCACATTTACATCTGTAACCTGGATCCCTTCCCTGAAATCCAGATTCATGCATTCAATTGCCTACTCAACATCTCCCCTTAGACATCTAACAGGCATCTCGACCGTGACGTGGCCAAACCTGTGCTCTGATCCTGCAAACCGGCTCTTTTCAGTCTCCCCATCCCAGCAGCTCCACCCTCCTAACTGACCAGACCAAAACCTTGAGTTCAGCTTGCCTTCTCTTTGTCACCCCACAACCAGCCCAGCAGCAAACCCTGTCAACTCAGTTTCTCAGACAGGGGAGGCGATGGTGGTCTTTGCCCTGGCCAGAGCCCACTCGGGTGCTTCTTTCAACTCTGGGCACCTCTCCTGATGGGTTGGCATGGGACAGTGACCACCACGAGAGGCATGGAGAAGTAGTAATCACAGGAACAATGTTAAGAGCTCTCACTTCTTAAGCAACCCCACTATGCCCAGGACTTGTCAAGCTCTGAATCATTTGCATCTCTCATGGACCCTGGGAGGCAGAGGACCTATTGTCTCCACTTGAAAAATGAGGCACAGAGAAGTTGACTTTCTCAGAGTCACATGACTAATAAGTAGGAGAGCAGGTTTTCTAACCCAGTGTGTCCAGCTCAAGCTCAGATGTGCCCCGCTGTCTGTCATGGAAGCCAAGTGGGAACATTGGCGGGAACTAGAGCTTGGGCGTTTGGGAGTCTGGGGAGAAGAGTTGAGAGGGAAGGGATATGTCTGCTCTCTGAGGTCAAGGAGGAGAGATTTGTGTTCTGTGGGCGCAGGATCTGGGAAGGAAGTGTGTCACGGGGTGGGGGGGGCCAACTTCAGTTCAATGTAAGACAGTCATTTCTAATAATCAGAGCAACCCGCCCCCAAAGGAGTGGACTGTGTGGTCGGAGGGAGTCCCAGCTTCAGAGGCGCCTGACAGGGCATCATGCGAGCATTCCATTTCTGGCAGCAAAGCAGAGTGGAAGGAGATATTGAAAAAAAAGAAGAAGATGAAGTATCAAGAAGCAGGGGAGAGGCCCGTCCATCAGATATTAAACCACAGCAGACAGCTATTTGTGGTGATTTTCAATAGCCAGGCAGGACTGACCTCCTAGGGCGCCTTCGGAAATGATGGGGGCATTTTCAGTGTAACAGTGACTGGGGTGGGGGAAGGGGAGTGCTTCTACTAGCACTGAATGCCAAGGACTGGATCAGGGCTACCAGAGATCGTACAATGAGCGGGACAGTCCAAGCCAAGACAGAAGTGTCCTACCCCTAGTGCCAATACATCCCTGTTGAAAAAATAATGAGATACAGTAATGAGTGTAGAATTGGAATAGACAAAGAGATCAGTGAGACAGAACAGAGTTCCCAGAAATAGGTCCATCACTACATGGGCACTTATACATAAAACAAGGATGGTATTTCAAATCTGCGAGAAAAGGATAAAGTATTCCATCAATGCTGCTGGGACAACGGGCTTTCTGTATAAAAATAAAACTAGATCCCTACTTCATACCACATGCAAAAATAAAATTTCAGGTAGATTAAAGACCTAAATATGAAACATAAGAGGAAAACAACCTTTTTAAAATTATTTGAAGGAAATATAGTGTATTTTTATAACCTTGGGTGGGAAAGGCCTTTTTAAACAAGTTGCAAAGAAGTAAAAGCAAATAAAGGGATGACGTGTTACTACACCCCCAAATTAAACTTCTGAATGAGAAAGACACAAAATGAAAACACAAGCAACGCACGTGGAGAAAATATTTGCAACCGACATAACAAGGACTAATATCCACACATAAAAACATATTTAACAAATTAATAAGAAAAAGATAAGTGACCGATAAAAACATTGGGCAAATATGTGAAAGGGCATTTTGCAAAAGAGGCAATTCAGACGATCATTAAACCTATAATGAAGCTCAGCCTTTCTAATAGTTGGGTGATGCTCATGGACATGAGATGCTTTCACCCAGCAGATTGGCAAAATTAAAGAGGGATAAATCAACTGATGGTGAGGTACTGAGCTAATGGGAACTCAGATGTATCACCAACAGGAGCGCAAAGTGGCATAACTGCCTTGAAGAGCAATTTGGCAGTGGTTGTTAAAACAGAAAATCTTGCTTCTAGAGAAACACTAATGCACGTCCATGAGGAAGTTCATTGGAACACTGCTTATGGTGAAGAACTGGAACCATTAAAATGTCCGCAAGCAGGAGGATGGACAAAACGTGTTATCAACATACAATGGAATACTGCTCAGCAGAGAAATGAATGAACTACAGCTACACTTGTGCTTGGCTAGATATCAAACACATGATCTGTGAAAAAAGCAACATGCAAAGATAATTAATTTCTTATGATATAATTTATCTAAGAAAACCCTTCAAACGACTCTCCTGAGCCTGCGTTTGTGAAAGTTCCCTCTATCTGAAAAACCGTGCAGCCAGCCCGCCTGCCCTCCCTCCCTCCTTTCCTTCATTCCCTCTCTTCTTTAGATATGCTTGCTCTGTGCAGACGGCGCTGGAGATGAGGCCATGGCCCAAGAGGTATCCCTGCCATGAAAAGCATTCCCTATGATGATTCCGGCCCCAGAATGACCTCTGACCCTAGCCCCACACTAAGCCCTCAGCTCAGACCCTGTGTTACATCATCTCTCAGGGTCTGTGACAGGGGGATGTGTCCTGGCTGCACAGGCTGCTGAAAGCTTCACAGGAGAGTGAGGTTGAGGCAGGCTTATGTCTCATAAAGTACATGTGGGAGGGGAGGGTGCTATGGCTGACAGCAGCCTCAGCTTACGAGGCTGGCTGGTGGTGCTAAGTCCCCTGCTTTCCTTTCCCCCTGTTCTTCTCCATCATCTGCCATCTTTCCCTCCTTTCCTCCTTCACTTTGCTTTAGCGCCAGGCCTTGGAGCCAGGGTAAGGGGTGTGGGTGGGTGGGTAGGGGGGCGGTTGGTGCAGCCAAATCTCTGGGCCCAGGAGCTAAGGCCTCCTGGGCTGGGCTGGGGAGTCAGCTCTCTAAGGTCACAGGTGACCACAAGAGCAGGTGGCTACCTCCTCCCCAAAGTCCAACAGCCAAGGGGAGTAGTCATGATTACATCCAGGGCCTCATATGGTCACAACAGGGCCCTGGAGAGAGGGTGGCCCAGGACAGCCTAATTGGGCATGACGGCAGCCCTGTGAGGCACACTAAGGTTGGAGCTGTTAGGGTGGCTGGTGAAGGAACAGCCCGTGCTGGCCTGGCCCCCGACCCCCACAGGGACACTTGGCTCTGGGGCTTGAGTCTGTCTGCCTGAAGATATGTCTGTCAGCTGGGGCTGCCAGGTGCTGCCCCAGCCTGGCTGCCAGTCCCGCTGGGAAGTGGCACTGGTGGCTCAGGGTGGCAGTTCTAGGCTCTTCTCTGTATCTTCTGATATTTGGTATGACACCTTGGGGGGGCTTCCCTCCATTTTCTGGGTCTTATTTCTACTGACAACAACGAGCCTGTTGGCCCTTTCCCACCCACTATCTATTCTGATCCTCAAAACAACCCTGCAGGGCAGTGATTCCAGTGTCTTTCTGCTCTGCTAGAGATGGGAAAACTGGCCCAGAGAGGGTAAGTGACTTCTATGAAGCCACACAGCTCACAGATGGCAGATCCAGGATTTGAATTTCAGGCTTCTTCGACACCTAGTCCCTGTTTGTGACACAACACCAATTTCTCATCTCCCTGAAGCCTAGGCCAGTGGTGAGGGGAGAGTGGTAGTGCCACAGTCCTGGGAGAGGAAAGATGCTAATGACAGCCAAATCCAGTCTGAGTCCTGCTGTAGACACATCACACCCCTTCTCTGGGCTGTACCCAATGACACCCAGGATTCTTCCCAGCCGATGTCCAAGTCTGTGGTTTCCAGTCTTTAAGGCTTTCTCAACTCCATCACTTTCTAGCTAAGTGATCCTCTCTCCTTCCATATCTGTAACAAGGAACCGGTTACTCCTCTCACTGTGCTTGTGGAGGTCGACTGCTCAGGTTTTCCAAGTGGCCAGCACAGGGCCTGGCACATAGCAGGTGCTCAGTGAATGGGCATTCTCTTGTTTTCCGTACCATCCCTGAGCCTCATACATCCTTTCAGGTTGGGCTCAAATCTCACACCTTCCAGGAAACCCCATGAGATCCTAGAAGCCTATGTTTAACAATTCCCACATGCCTTCCTGTCTGTAAGACAGCCCATCCCTGCATCAGTTTACAAAGCTTGACTCCACCATCAGTCTGTGTAATGCTTACCAACAACTTTCCTATTACGACTGAGAAAACTGAAAGATATAGAGTTCTCAGGTCACTCAAATTCTCTAAGCTTCAGTTTGCTCACATTTAAAACTAGTCCCTTCCAGAGAAGAGGTGTGGCCTGCTGGGGGCATACATATCAGTACCGTGCCTACAGGTTGATGTTTAGAAATAAATGGCATAATACATTAAAATTTCTTAAAAGGGTATCTAGACAATAACATGGGCCCTCACTCTATCTCAGATATTGCTTGGATTTTCTCAATCCCAGGGCCAAAGCCTCTGACCTCCAAGCCGGGTCCCCCAAAACTCAAAGCCCTGGAAACGATTCATGAGAACTCTGAAGACAGAACCATGGACAGCACCCGCAGAGGCTAGGACGGATCCAAACCCTCTCTTCAGCACCACGGACAACGCCCCTGCAATCAACACCAGGGACAGGGCGATCGCTTGTGAGCACCCAAACAGCCCCATGCCAAGGTCAGTGTCAAAATCCCCTCCTCCCACGCTGGGGTGGCACTGAACGTCTATATTTCCAGCTAGTTATCTGCTCCGCTATTTGTAACTCCCAGAATGGGCCACTTCCATTTCTCTTTCCATTTGCGGTCTTTTATTTTGAAGGCTCATTTTCCTGTTTTCCACCCAGTGATTGAGGTACCTCAGGGAGGCTTTCTAGGGGTACTAGACTGGGAAAAGCCACCTCCTCAGACCAGGAGAGCCTCCCAAGCTCTCCCTTTTTTTCACTCCTGGCTTCATTTCAGAAACAAGTAGTGATGGCCTCTGGGCAGAGTGTCATGGCCAAGGTGGCAGCAAGGGACAGGCCTGCTGCCACCTCATCTCAAGGGCTGGGCTCGTTGCCCTGTTCTTAAGACACTGAATAAAGAGGAAAAGCATTTTTAGCCTGTCCCATACCATCACTCATCCTTGAGGCCATCTTTTTTTTTTTAACCTTTTAATTTATTTTAAGTGTGTTTTTCCAGGACCCATCAGCTCCAAGTCAAGTAGTTGTTTCAATCTAGTTGTGGAGGGCGCAGCTCACACTGGTCCATGTGGGGATTGAACCAGCAACCTTGTTGTTAAGAGCACTGCGCTCTAACCAACTGAGCTAACCAGCCGACCCATCTGAGGCCATCTTTTAATGGCTCTTCGCTCATTGGATGAGGGCTAGATTCCTGCCCTGGCTGCCTCCATCTACGACCTCACTGGCCTCCTGCGTGGCCTCACAGCAAACATCTTGCGTTGCCTTCTTCAAGGACTCCCAGGGCTTTAGTTCAGCAGGAACCCCAGCATAGCCAGCCACTTAGTCTTTCTGAGACAGAAGGGGAAGATGAAGCGCACAAGAATACCAGTGTCTCCCTCTGATAAATGAGAACAAGGCTACCTCCTCAGGATTGTCATAAAACGAGATGGTATGTCTAGCACCAAACCTGGGAATATAATAGGGGCTCAGTAAATGTCTGCCCCCTTCCCAACAAGGAAAATATAATGATGGCAATGATGATTACTACCAATGTTGAGGGCTTACTATGTGCCAGGTGCTGGGTCTAGGTTTGCAGGGTTAGGGAAGGCAAGCATTATTATACCCATTTTGTTGATAAGGAAATCAAGGCACAGAAGGGTCAAAAAATGTGCCAAACATCACAGAGCTGAGCAAGCGATAGAACCAGATCTCCACCCTCCAATTCCAGGCTGCTTCTCCATCTCCAGGAGATCTCTGATAACTACAATCATCCTTACTTCTTAGCTGGGGGACCCAGCATAGCCCATTCTCTGTTTGCCCACACCCAGTGCTGGAAGATCCATGTCCAGCTGGTTGGCTGTTCACAAGCTTGTAGGCCCAGATACTGGAGCAGCTGAGGATAGAAGTAGAGCCCAGAATCCTCGCCCTCCCAGGCCCCCAGGAGATGTCAAGGGGCTCAGATGCAGTCCCTCCAATCTCTGCCACAGTTGCCTCCTCTCCTAATGTGGCAAGCTGGCAACTAGCCCACCTGCCTCCGTATGTCTACATGCGCAGAGGAGGAGGGCTCATGAAGCCCCCACCATCACTGATCTCCCACACAGGGCCCCTCATACCTGTCCTACAGATGGGGACACTGAGGCCCAGGGAAGGGACAGGACTTAGCCAAGGACACATGAACAGACGTGATCTCAGACCTCCATCGTCTTTCTCCAGTGCTCATGCCCCTACAGCAGGGGCTCAGTGAGGGCAGGCGCCACAACACTTGTTCACTGCTGGGGCCCTAGCACCCACCTCAGAGCCTGGGCTGTAGTAATTTTCTCTCTTCACTTCCTCTTTGGGGAGGGGTGATGTGTCACCCACTTTCTCTGTCTCACCCAAAGAGCCTTGTACACAGTAGTCCCCTAATAAATATTACGTTATTTCATTCATTCCATAATGATTTTATTGAGGGCTTAATGTGTGGCAGGCATTGTTCTGGGTGGTAGGACCACAGCAGTAAGAAAAAAAGACACAAATAAATGGACACTCCAATCCTCTTATGACACTGATTGGAACGAATCTTCCTGTTTCTCTACCCACTGTGAATGCCAAAAGGATGGGGCCTGTCCTGTCACTGCCTCCAGGACTGTATACAGTGCCCAGAACACAATATATGCTTGCTGAATGAAAGTACAAGCGAGTGAATGCAGGTAGAGCGGTACAATAAAGGCAGTCGCCATTTACTGAGAGGTGGCTCTATGCCAGGTGCTAAATGTTTTACGAACATTCATTATCTCATAGAAACTTCCCAACAGCCTCTGTGAGTGGGTACTTCAAAGGGGATCCTGCTAGCCATTCTTTCCTTTTGCCTAATTAACAGAAGTGCCCGGTTAGAAGTAGTCACTTCAGCAGCTTCCCTTGAAGGGTGGCCACGTGACCACATCTGGCAAATAAGATGTAGGCAAAAGTCCACTGAGTGGGGCTTCTAAAAAATCTATTGTTTTCCTGATAAGAAGGACAGAGTCAGAGAGCATGTCATTTTTACTTTCTTTGTCCTGGAATTCAGATATAACATCTGGAGGTGGAGCTGCCATTTTGTAGCCATGAGAATGACAGATGCATGGTAAGGATGGCAGGGATCTGGGCCCTTGATCAATGGGCTTCCGTCGTTGCTCTGGCCCTGGACTGCCTGCCTCCGGAATCTTTGTTATATGAGAAGAATAACCTCCTGGGTGTTTATATTACTATTATTTTTCTTTCTGTTGTTACATGCAGCCAAATGCAATTCCAACTGATCCAGTATTGTAACAAGTGAAGCTCAGAGAGGTCAAGTGATTCCCCCAAAGTCACACAGCAGGTGAACAGATCTGAAATTGGCCTCTGGGTCTAGTGTAGGTCAGTGTATCAGCCTGAGCTCACTCTACCACCTGTGTGCTGTCATTCCCACCTGCAGATTCAGGCTTTTCCTGACGAAGCCCCTCCCCACACCCAGCACTTGGCTTTCCTCTAAGACTCTTTCTGACCACTCTGAGGTCTCCTCTCTGAGGACTCCATCTCTGGCTACACACAGGTCCAGATCCTCCCTTCAAAACTTGCCTGTCTCAAGTCCCAGGATTCTGTTCAGATCCCGATCCAGTGAAGTGCTCTCCTTCCTCTCTGCTCACCCACCTCGACCTGGTCCACAATCTCTCACTGACTGCCCCCAACAGTGAGCACAGCAGGCTCTCAATCCATCTTTGCAGACAGGTCTCCTGCGCCCCATCTCTTCCCCACCAGGGAGGGTCCTGCACCCACCACCAGAATAACCTTCCTCAAGAGCAGTTCTGACTGAACCAGCATTCCAGGCCTCCAAGATCATGCTTCTGCCACCTTCCCACGGAATTCAAGGGAACTGCCTCTTGCTGTTCCCTCTGCCCCCTGCCCTTTCACCCCAATCAGCATTTGTAGGGGCAGCTCCAACTTCAGGTCACAGAAAGGACCCCTCTGACCACCCTGCCTAGAACAAGTACCCCCCACCCCGTGCCATCCCCTCCCTCAGCCTTTAGGTCTCTTTGAGCACAGCTGAGAATCTTGTTAATTCACTGTTTGCATGTTTGTCACCTACACCCCCCACACACACACACACCAGAGCCAGTGCTTCTTGAGGGCAGGAAGCAAACCTATCTTTTCCACCAGTTCCCCCAGCGCCTGGCATGAGGCCTCGTGCTCAGGCTCAATCAGGAGGTGCTGAATGAAGCTCAAACTCGCTTCCTGCTCCTTCCCGCGCCTTCTCGCCACCCACTTTCTACTCCAGCCAAACAGAACTACTCGAGCTTCCCCGAAGCCTCCTATCGCAGCCGGTGCCCGGAGCCTCCCCCAACTCTGCCTCCAGCCAGGCCTTCCTCTCTCTTCCGTCCATCAAAACCAAGCTGTTCTGTGTCTCATGTGCTCGGGATGTGGCTTAGATCTCAGCATCAACAGAATTCAAGCAGATGGGCATTCCAGACTCTGGCGGGGGTGAATGGAACTTTGGGACAGAGAGAGCGTGGTGTGTGCGTGTGCGTGTGTGTGTGTGTGTGTGTGTGTGTGTCGGGGGGCCTGGCCACCTACACTCTACCCTGGACATGGCAGCCCCTGTATGCCCTTATTCTTGCATTTCTGCCTCTGGTTACCCCTACTTGAGCTGATTCTGAAAGCCTCCAGTAGTCCCTAAGTAGCCACAGCTGTAAGAAAGCAGAAGAGGGAAAAAAGCTAATATTTCCTGAGCTTCTATTATGTGCCAGCCATTGTTCTTGGCCAAATAATGACAATGACAATGACGATGAAGGGAGGAATAGTGAGTGGCTAGTCTTTGCTGAGCACTTAGCGTGAGCCTGGCACCACCCTAAGGGCTTTTAATCAGACAGGTCCTTTTATTATCATCCTCATTTTACAGATGAAGAAAAGGAGGCTCAGAGAGATGGAGACACCTGCCCAAGGTCACAGAGACATAAGCAGTCTTGGACTCAGGTCTCTAATTCAAAACCTGCTCCTCTTCCAAGTTGAGCTGGGCAACTCCCACGTATCTTGGGATGGGGGCAGGAGGCACTGCTTTGTCTTGTAAACTCCTCCTGCCTCTGAATGCAAAGCTGGAAGCCACAACTCCCCCGACCAGGGGCTCTCCTGAGGGCAGTCTGAGCTGGGAGGACTTACCCCCATCTGCAAGGCTGTAGGACAGTGCTCCAGGCCCCCAGAGAGCCGGGCCTGAGGAGTCGCGGGCTGGATGGAAGGCAGTGAGCTTGGGCTCTGCTTCCCCAGTAAGGCTGAAGATTTTCCCAACAGCCAGGGCCAAATTTATCTGCCAATCCCCCGAAGAGCTGATTTCAGCGTCTGTCTGGAAATGTCAGCCCGTGTGGTTGGAGGAACGTGGGGAGAGTTTTCCTCTAAATAGCAGGAAGCATATGGGAGGCGGATGGCACCCGCCACCCCAACTTGCCAGCTCTCGCTCAAGCGGAGCTAAAAGGGGCCCAGAGGGTCTGGAATTCCTACCACCTCTGGGGGCGGGGGCGGGGTTGGAGACAGAGACAGTGGCAGTAACAAGGGCAGAGAGTGGGTGCTGAAAGGCAGACAGGCAGGCGCACTGGACTGACAGACAATCAATCTGTGGCAACTCAGATGAAAGTGACACACCCAAGAATTTAGCATAGTAGCAACAACTGTAATGACTGTCAGTGCCATGCAGGGAGCACTTTACTATGTGACAAGTGTGGGTTAAGCACTTTATTTGGATGATTTCACTTAAACTTTGCAACCGGCTCTTAGGGGCTGCTATTTCCCCCATGTTACAGATGAGGAAACAGGCTCAGAGAAGGAAAAACATGAAATCAGACTCTCTGGGCTAGAAAGGACCTTCCAGATCCTCAGCTGAATCACAAATACTCTACAGACTTTTCTGTCAAGTTGTGGTGCACCTGTTGCTTGAATGCACCCAGTGATGGAGAGCTCACTACCACCCGTTAGCCCACGTGTGGAGAGCAATTTGTATCCAAAGGTTTTCCTAGTCTAAGATGGAATCGCTTTCCCCAAAACTTTTCCCCCCAGGTGTGAGTGACAGACCCAGACCCTGCCTTCCCCCACAGAGACAGAAAGACAGGGAGCAAGGCCCCTCGAGGTCTCTGGTTTTCCCTCCGCAGGTGACACAGCCCCGTTCCCTTGGCCACCTCTGTACCCCTGCCCATGGTAACCAATGCAGCCCCCAGTCAATTATTGTGTGCCAGGCACTATGCAAAGCCTGCCCCATACACATCCTCCTCCCACCCTCCGCTCAATCCCTAAGGAGGCTCTGTCATCACCCCATTTTACAGAGGAGCAAACAGG
The DNA here is from genome assembly GCF_004115265.2 of Rhinolophus ferrumequinum. Taxonomy (NCBI): domain Eukaryota; kingdom Metazoa; phylum Chordata; class Mammalia; order Chiroptera; family Rhinolophidae; genus Rhinolophus; species Rhinolophus ferrumequinum. The sequence goes on from NC_046306.1 coordinate 19,311,645, forward strand.
CACCATAAAGGGAAGAGACTTGCCCCAGACATTGGGCGGGAATGTGGGAACACTGGCGGTCTCACTGGGCCGCTGCTCTAAGTCTCACGACAGCTGAAGAGGTCCCTGCTGGCCCCACCTGGGGACGCTCTCATTGCCACTTGACCCAACCTTTGCCAGGATTCACTTTGTCACTGGTCCACAGAATCCCCAAGCCCCCACCACCCCCTCTAGGATCAAACTTAACCTTCTTTCCCCCTCTGCAGCTTCCACTAAGTCCCCAAGTCCTACGAAATCTCCCCTTTAAACACTTCAGCGCCACCCTCGTGGTCCTGCCCTGCCCGCTGTCACCCCCAACTGTCCCCAGCCCAATGTGAGGACCTTTCTAACACCCAGACCTGCCCTACCCTGGGCTCCCTCCAACCCCAAGGATCAAATGCAAATTCCTCGGCCCCATCGTTGAGGCCTTCCAAGCTGTGGCCTGAGCTGAACTCTCCAGCTTCTCTACCCGACAAGCTCTCATGTCCAAGGTCTAAAAGCTGAGAGGGAGGCAGGTGAGATCTTTGCATAGCCCAGGCCCTCTACCTGATTCACACTTCACAGTTGTTTCTCCTGAGGAACCGCTCTTCATCCTTCAAGACTCTGCTCAGAGGGCCAGAATCAATTGGTCTGGCCCCAGAGATCCCCGAGTGATTGGCACCCCCCCCCCCCGATTTGCCATGTATCACTTGCACCTCTCTCCTTGGCTGAACCGTGAACTCCCCCTGGGAGGGGCTACTCTAATGCTTCTTTGTAGCACAGGGCCTGGCCCAGGGTAGGTGCTAATACATGTTTGTGGAGTGTGAGAATGAATGATTAAATGAGGACCCTGGGGCACCATGAAGTATTAGAGACAATCCATAAAACATGGCTCGTGCATGTCACAGCTTTGATGTATCAGAAACAAAAAGTGCTGCTGTCAAAATAAATAGTCACAATACATTTGATTAATGAGGACTTTGCTGGCTGCCTCCAAATTTAGAAGGGCATCAGGGGACAATCTGGGCTGTTTGGAGCGTCCATAAAAAAAAGCTGTCCCAGTCTGAGATGAAGTAACCAGGGCTCACCTGAAGGATGGAAGGAGGCCAGCAGGAGGGCCATGGAGGGGGGAGGGGTAGAAGAGACCGGGTCCACGTTCCAGACCTGCCTCTAACTTGCTCTGGGTTGTTGCACAGGGGGCTTGGCCTCTCTGAACTTCCATTTCTTGTTTGTAAAATGCAAAGGGCATTTGGAAAACTGATGGAGGCAGATGTGTGTCCGTCCAAAGCACTCCCTCTGCTGTCAGGTCGTTACGCTTCTTCCCACACACCTGCCCACCCTTCTCCATTCAAGCTCCCAGCAGGGTATGCAGACACCCAGGGCTCCCTGGTCTTGGGACCCTCTGGCTTGAAAATGCAGGCCCCTGCTAGCCCTCCTGGCAGGTCATCTGGGAGAGAGACCTTGGTGGCAGGTGTGTGGGAAGTACTCTAGGTGTGCCTCAGGCAGTGGCAAGATTATGGACTTGATCTGTGAAGGAGCTTTCTAACCAGAGGTGGAGGGGATAGAGAGTGAGCCCCCTATCTCGAGGTATGCAAGCAGTGGCTGACACCTCGGGACCAGGAATCCTGACCCAGGGTGGAAAAGAATTTAGAGCAGTCGATATGGAAGACCCCCTTGAGGGACCACTGGGTCTCTTCTCTCCTTCCCCACGTGGGACCTTGACCTGACCCCTCCAAGGTTGGGCTCTCAGTACCAGCCAGATTGAGCTTGCTCACACTTCTCTCCTCCCACAATATCCCTCAAAGATTCCCCACTGTCTTCAAGATCAAGTCCAAGCTCTTTTTCTGGCATGCAAGGCCCCTGTGGTCTGAGTCTGCTGCTGTGCATCCACTGGTTGTTCTCCCTACCACATGTCTCGGGGCCCTTGACATGTTTCTCCGTCCTGTGCTCTTCTTGACTATTCAGCTTAGGTGTCACCTTCTCCAGGAAGCCTTCCGTGCTCCCATGCTGGCCTTGTGTTCCCTCAGCCACTGTATGCACACCCACATCTGTGGTGAATCATCTGTGGGATCCTCTCACTCTCCCCAGAACTGCAAGACCCTTGGGGGCCAGTATAGCTCCCTCTCAGGCCCAGCACAGGCCCTGACAGAGAGGACGATGTCTGTTGAGCTGGACTGGCACTTTGGAGATTCTGATATCCTGATTTTAAGTCTCAAGCTGCCTGCGTGAGCTTCTGACTGTAAGATCTGGGCTCCGTATTCCTTTCATTAGTTGTACTGTTTTTTATGATTATGAAAGTCATGTATCTTGGGAAATTCAGGTTAATATAGGACGGGGAGTTTGCTGTGTTTGGCCACTGTTTAGCCTACTTTTAGGCCCCAACCTACGTTTTTGTTTTTGTTTGGGGGAGCTACCTTTTCCCACTCTCCACTGGTGACGTTCCAGTGGTGCTGACTCCATTCCCAGCTGGGGGCACGGGCAGTGCATAGGTCCAGGCTGCCAACCAGAACCATGGAGTGAGGGGTGGACACACCCACAAATTTGACCAATCAATGCAGGACTTCATTCCAGGACATGTGTTTGAGCTATCTGGGAGGAAGTGTGCATATTTCCCTGAACAGGCATCTTAGCTCCTGTACGAGAGAGCCCTGTAAAAACATGGGAACAACCCAGAGGAACAGGGCTGAAAATGGTGAGAGAAATTGGGTCCTGGTGACAGTGTCTAAGGCCCTGGATCTAGCTGAGCCTGAAGCTGTTACTTCTGACATTACGCTTCTAAGGCAATCAATTTCATTTCTGTTTAAGCCAGTGTGGGCTAGGTTTTCTGTCACTTGTACGTGAAAAGCACCTGAATGATACAACCATATCTCACCATCCCGAGGAAACCCCTCCGAACAGTGTGATGGTGGTTCTGGGTGTTTCTCAGGGCAGAAGCATGCATATGTTTATATAGTTTTCCTAACAAAAATGAAATCATACAATATACACCATTTTGTAACCTCCTATTTTTTCCCCTCAACAATGCACCACGGACATGTTCCCATGTCAACAGTATAGATCCATGGCACTGTTTCCACGGCCACTGAGAACACCATTGTCTGGCTGGACCGCAATTTATTGAACCATCTCTTGCTCATAGATAATTGGGCAGTTTCTAATTTATCACCGTCATCAAGAAAGTGCAGTGAACTTACTTGTAAAATGCATATGTTTGCTCTTGCTGGATTATGTACGACTAAGATTCCAAGAGTTTGACTTCACGAGTGTATGTTTCTCTGCCTGAGATTTCAGATTCTCTCGGTGTCTGTGAGGTAGTATCTGTTTTTCCCGGGAAGTTTAGTGGTTATCAAAAACAAGCAAATCCAGGGCCAGGGGGTCCCCATAACAGCATCTCTGGTGAAAGGGCTCATTAGCAATGCAAGTCAGTTGGTGGGAAGTAGCTGGGGCTCGGGGTGGGGGCAGTCCTGGCCTGGGGTCCAGTGGCCGGGTACACCCAGCTGACCTGTCCAGCTCCCTGGGCCTCATCCTCCAACTGGATGTGACTCTCAGTAACCAAGAGGAGAGGCAAGCCTGGGGGACAAGTCAGCACGGAGAGCACAGGCAGGACATGAGAGCACACAGTAGGTGTCACCTCTGGCGGTCACGGTGATAACAGCAGCAGCTACTGGTGACGCAACACTGATGGTTCTAGCCCTCTACATGTGTTAACTCACTAAAGCCCCCAAACCACCCTCGAACGCTATTCTTGTCTCTGTTCCACAGAAGGGAAAACTCAGACGCAGAGAGGGCGAGTGACTTGTCACAGGTCACACAGCCAAGAAGTGCTACCACTGAGGTATGCGGATTCCCCAGCTCACACCTTATCCCACTTTACTGGAGGAGGTGGCAGGAGAGGAGAACAGCCCCAGGCAGGACTGTGGAAGTCCTAAAACTCCTATTCGTCCTCCCAGGTCCTAATACTCAGGAAAGACTCCAAACCCAGAAAGTTATAAAGAAGACGACTCTGATCTCCCATGCCCCAACCCCCAGAAGCGACCACTGCGAACGGTTTTCAGAAACACACAGTTCTTACAAAAATGATGTCATGCCACCTATGCTGTTTTATAACCTCTCCCTTTTCAACTCTCCAACACACTATGAAGTTCTTTCTGCAACGGGAAATTTAGACCATGGCCCCGTTTCCAACAGCTGCAGTGGGGGCCACTGTATGGCTGCAGTAAATGGATTTAACTAGGCCCCTGGTGACAGCCAAATGGGTTCCCAATTGTCCTTCTACTTATCAATAATGCTACAGTGAACACTCTCCAGCACGGCTGGGTACCTGTCATCTTTCAGGTCCCAGCTCAAATGCCACCTTCTTAGAGAAGCTATCTCAGACCGTTCCATGGCATGCAGGTTCCCTTACCCTGTTAGTCTTTATATCATCCCCATGCTCATTTCCTTCACTGCACTGATGGAGTCTCTGCTTATTCCGTTTATTTATTTGGGTGGTTGTTTAATATTTGTCTCTCCCCAAGGCCATGTGGTCTCTGAGGGGCAGACAGCAGGGATTAGCACTCGATAAATGTCCTGGGAATGCAGGAATGCCTCTAGGGCTGCTGCTGTTTGCAGGGCAGACGCCCCTGCTTCAGGGCTTGGAGACACCTCTGCATGCCACCATCCCCAGTGCCAGTTCAGGAACCCACAGATCTGCCTTAAAACTCGATTCCAGTCACGGATTGCTTGGAGCTTCCATGCCAGGTGCCTGCCCTGACAGAAACCCAGCACCGAGCAGTGCTTGCTGAACACAGGAGACAGGGCACTGGAGACTGGGAGAGCTGGCAGAGTAGCTCCACCACTCACTGGCTGTGTGGTCTTGGGCCAGTCGCTTCCTCTCTCAAAGCCTTAGTCTCCTCATCTGTAAAATGGGGCCAGTACCACTGATCTCACGGGGTTGTTCTGAAGACTAAGGAAGACAATGGCTGTGTTTAGCACATAGTAGGTCCTCAGGAAACGGCAGTTCGGCCTCACATGCAGTTAGTTCAGAGGCTGGGTCTGATTGTCTCACCTTGAGTGATTCCTGGCCGCCTCCCCTGGCCTCCTCCACGGGCCTGTCCCATTCCTATCCTTTAACACTTGTTAAATGGCGAAATGCTTTGCTCTGACCCTTTGTCTCATCCATGGCCTCTGCCCACAGAAACCTGCCTGGCTTCCCAAACCTTAAGAAGGCAAGAGCCACTGACACGTGTCTCAGGAACAAATGGAGGAACCCCGGCCCTTTGGGGGGAATTTCCTGGCCCCCAATCCTCCAACACGGGACAGTGATGCAGCCTGAGTCAGCCTGTTTAGTTTCTCATCCCATCTCTCCCACCTGAGCGCTCTTTGACCACATGACAAGTAACTTTACCTCTCTAAGCCTCACTTTCCTCTTCTGTAAAATGGGAAGAATAAAATACATGAGGATTCAATGAGATAAGCTAAAATGCTTAGCAAGAGCCTGGCCTTTAGTATATGCTCAATAAATATGAACTATTATTGTTATAATTGCTTTTTAGCCTTTTTACTGTGAAATATAACACACAGAGGAAAGTACATAAAACAAAAATGTTTACTGCAATAAACCATCACGAAACAAAGAGTTGTGTAACCACCACCTGGGCCAATGAAAAGAACACTGCCAGCCCCTTAGGAACCTTTCCTGCCCCTCCCAATCATTATAACCTCTTTCCTTCACAAAGGTAATCCTTTTCGGACTTTTATAGTACTGCTACTATTATTAATAATAGTAAGCAAGTGAAAAGAAATAAGAGTGTGGCTACCCTGCCCCGACCCAGACAGGTTCCCAGACCCCGATCTGTCTCTGCCCTGGGCACAGAGACTCCCCGTCCAATTTCCGGACTTCGGCTATGGCTGTTCTTTAAATAACCAGCTTGTTAGCAAAATAGCAGCAGTAACACCTCCCTCGCTGCCGCCCAGTCCTCCATCTTTCTGTGCCACGCTGACGGCTGCTCTCCCAGCTCCTGCCAAGGAATCCCGTTCTATGTCACTGAGCCACACATGCCAGGGGCTGCCAGCTACGCTGTGTTCTCAGTGGCCACATCCTTCCTGTCTGACTGTGGCCTGGCCTGGGGGTGAGGGGGGAAGGTGGGCACTGAATGGCAGTCATTGTCAGGAAAGGCTGGGAAGTTGACAGACCCATAGCGCAATCTCCGCATCAGCCTCCCACAGGGTCATCAGGAGTTTAACGGAGATGATGAAGATGAGGAAGCACTTAGCACAACGCGAAGCACGTAACGATTGCTCAAGAAATGCTCGCCGTTATCCAGGTTGCTCCTGTTACATATTTAGTCTCCGGGGAGGACAGGCTCCCCGGGGAGGACAGGACGCAGGGATGCGGACACAACCAGGAGTTTGCAAAGGATTAAACCCCACAGACACAGTTTTCAAACCGAGATGTCCTCATCACTTCTTTTCCTGCGAAAGCTTCTCAGCCAAATGCGACTGCTGTCTACGGTCCCGACGACAAGCCAGGGGACAGACGGGGGAGCTGGGCTGGGGGCAGCTCATTAACGGCTCTTTTCATGGTTCTTAATGATAAGGCTGGCACCGCATGAGTGTGTGGCTCCTCGTTCTTGAAAAAGCACTTCTACTTTCATTATCTACAATGAACGAAGTTCACGGAGTTTTTCTTCTCCTTGACATTTGCATATTATACATATTCACGAGTCTTTTCCCTTCTCATAACCATCCCATCAGGGAGGCTGGGCACTGTTGGCAGATGAGAGAATCGACACCAGAGGGGCTGGCCACCCTGCTGAAGGCCTGAGCTGACCGCAGGCTCTCTGGGGTCCGCAGGGACCAGCAGCTAAAAAGCCCGAGTAGCTCATGGGTCCTAACGCAGTCTGGGTGGAGGGAGGTGACAGAGCCTTTCCTCTTCTCCTTCCTTCCTTCCTCTCACAACTATTTACCATGTGCCCACTACATGCCAGGCACTGTGCCAGCTGCTGGCTGTCCAGTGGGGGGATGGAGCAGTTGTTTCTCACCTGTGGGGAGCTAAGGCCACATGAGGAGGCCTTAGCTCCCCACAGGTGAGAAATAACTGATCGTAAACCAACAGTGCCATGTAGCGCTGAGTACTTGCTGGGTGACGCTGGGCAAGCCGCTTGAGCCCCTTGGCTTCCCTGTCCGTGAACTAGACTAGTCATGCCTGCATGGCCCCGGGAGGTGGCGGTCGGATGAGACGCAGGAACAAGGTGAGTGTCAGGCGCCACGCTGGCACCGAGTGGGGGCATGCCGTTAGGATCATAGTTGGGGGGAATATGATGGGATCAGGTTTGGGGTGGTGTGGGCAGGGGCGGGCTGCAAAATCCTCAGATGGGTGGTCAGGGATGCTGACGGGCCCTGCTCCTCATACCACGGTGGCGTTAGGCCAGGTGGGAACTAGAGGAGGATGAGTGGGGCAGGCTGGAGGGGCAGGAACAACAGGGCTCCCCCAGATTCAGGAACTCTGATGGCCTCACCTGAGCCCCAGCCTGGCTCACCACTCCCCTTCCCTTCCTGAGCCTCTGTCACCAACTGCCCCAGCTCCTTGGGGGTGGCAAGGGTTGGCCTTTGAGGTAGACAGAGCAGGGCTTGCTGTGTATCCTCAGGCAAGTGGCTGCCCCTCTCTGAGACTGTTCCTCTGTAAAAAGGGTGTAATCACCATGCCCACCTTTTGGTTTGTTGGGAGGACTGCATAAGACAAGCAGTTAAACTATAAATTGAACCCAGACATATAAAAACTCTCACTGAGATCCCTTCTCCAGCATGTGGGCGCCACTGGGTGGGAAAGCTGGGCATTTCCCAACTGTGCCAAGCATGGGTGGGCGGGTGAGCCGCCCTGATTCCGTGTGCCCAGGCCGGCGGATGTAGCTACTTACCAACCAGGGAGCTACGTGCAGAGGGAAAACAGGAACCAGTCGGGAACCAGCAGGCGTCACCTCAGGAGCGGGCGCTGGACTTAGGGCTGGCACACACATTCCTCCGGGCACTTAATCAGAGATGCTGGCAGCAAGCAGCGTGCAACAGGGACCCTCCAGTGCCCAGAGTGACCAGGTTCTGACCACCAGGCAGCCGGCAGAGAAGTTGTACCAGTACCTGCAGGAATGTGGGACAATGTCAATTAGTAGGCCCCCAGGACGATCTTCCACCTTTAGACCCCTGGACTGGCCCCCCGGGATGCTGGGGCGGGAGACACCATGCAGCAACCAGAGAAACCCAAGTGTTTGTACAACACTGCATTTCCCAGAGCACGATGGCGTCCCTGCTCGTGTGAGCCCCACATTGTTTTTCAGAGGCTATCTGCATGTCATGCATATTTACATGCCTTTCCCACCACCCACAGAATCCCCACAGCAGCTGGGAAGCTGGGTTCCAAAGGCCCCGATCCTCCCTGTCTTGCTTCTCCCTCCTTTTCCCTGGATGGGGACAGTCAGGAAAGCCACATCGTTCTGAGTTCTGATCCCAGCTTAGCCCCTCCCTCGTTGAACAACACTGGGCAGGCAGCTGCCCTGTTCTGAGCCTGTTTCCCTACTTGTCAAGTGAGAATAAGAGTGCCTCCTCGGAGAGCTACCATGAGGATTACAAAGATAATGCAGATAGAATACTTGGCACAAAGCACGTGCTTGATAAAGATCCTTCAGCGAGGCTCTGCCCATGTCCCCTGCACTCAGAGCAGGAGGCCCTCATTGCATCACACCCCCCGCCATCACCTCCCACATAACACGTCTTGTGCAAGAGGCAAAGAGAAGCCAGGTGTCCCTCTCCACCCACCTCTCCTGAACAGGTGCCATGGCTCCTGCTTGGATCTTTACATCAGCAGGAACCCAGCCCTCCTGGGAGAAGACAAGGGCTCCTCTATTCCACTCCCCCCTCCCAGGAGCCACTTGGCCGCCTTGGAGGCGTTAGTGGAAACCCCCAGCCCTCCACTCTCTCATTCTACAGGTGGAGAAACTGAGACACAGTGGAAACCACGCTGATGTGGAGGCACAGAATCCAAGAGGGTGGGAGCCCAGGATCTGAGCCCAGGATCCACCTCTCAGCCCTGGGAGGGGAGGTACAGGGGTCAGTTCATATGAGGAATATGGAGAAAGGGGCCATGATGGTGGGGGAGGGTCACCTTTCTCTCCAGGTTACCCCAGGGTCCTGGAAAGCGCTCACACCTCTAACCTCTCTGTATCCAAGCCTGTAACAGGTTTCCCTGCATTTCCTCTTCCCCACAGCCCTATAATGTTATCCCTATTTTTCAAAGGGAGAAACTGAGGCTCAGGGAGATTCAGTAATTACCCACGGCAAAGCAAACACAAACACTGAGGAAGAGGCGGGACATCCAATTCCAACATCCCACACTTAACCTCATGCTGCCCACCTCACCCCCCAGCCCCAGGGAAAATCACCAACCAAAACAAACAGGCAAAACCTTCTGGACAAAAAGTGTTTAAGTAGCAGGAAAAGAAAATACCAAACTCCAAAAAATTCTGAATTAGTGGGCACTAATTCTTAAAGATGCATAAAAGATTTCATATGTACCGTGGGGTGTGAAAATTGCTAGGGCATAAAAATCCAGTGCTTGGGAGGATACGTTCCCAACCAAGTTGTCACTTTTAGCCAAAATTAGCCGGATCCCAAAGATGAAGGAAAAGAAGTAACAGCAGAGGGAGGTGTCCTGTGCAGGGCAGTGGGGCAACAGCTCTGATCTGGGGGTCCTGAGACTCATCGGGAGTCCCCCCCTTCCTTGCTGGGGGACCGGAACAAGTCTCCTCCCCAATTCCCCACTTTCCAACAGGTGGGAGAAGCACACAAGACAGTTTGTTAGGTCCCTGTCGGCTCTGATGTTATTTAAGATTTTGGGGACTTCCAACATGGATGAACCCCGAGAACATTATGTGAAATGAAAGAAGCCACAAAGACCACATAGTGTATGATTTCACTTCTATGAAATGTCCAGAACAGGCAATTCTGTAGGGACAGAAAGTAGATGAGTGGTTGCCAGTGGAGGGAAGGGGTGACAGCTAAGGGGTTTGTGGTTTCCTTTTAGGATAATGAAAATGTTCAACATGGATTGTGGTGATGGATGCACAACTCTGAATATAGTAAAAACCACTGAATTGTACACTTTAAAAGAATGAATGGTATGGTATGTGACTTCTATCTCAATAGATCTGTTACAACAATGCAACACTGAAAAAGAAGATTTTTTTGACTTCTAAATGGGCAGCTGTTTTATGGGAGTCTGTGGTCCCCGCGAGGTTCTTCTGCTATGGTCTGGGAAAACAGGGAGCATTTCCCAAGAAGCCCCCCATGTCCCTCCAGACCCTCTATCCCAGAAGCCTTTGCACTTCACATTCATCTCCTCCAGGAAACCCTCCCTGATCTCCCAGCTAGAAAGGTCCTCTGTTACTGGCTCCTAGGGCTCCCTGGGTTTCTTCTTTTAGCCACTTTCATGCTGATGTGAGGAACTTTCCATGATTATTGGTTGACGTTGCCTCCTCCATCAGACTGGGAGCTCCATGAGCACAGGGACCATCATCACTGGTCATCGTTGTCAACACTTAGGGCAGTGCCTGGCACACAGTAGGTGCTCCAGAAATGTTTGCTGATTGAATGAATGAATCACAGTTCCAAACTTTATGATGTACACTTGGCTTCTGGTCCTGGCTCCACTGCGTTCTGGCCGAGTGATACTGGGCAAGTCACGTAACCTATGAGAGTCTCAACACCTACTTCAGAGAGAAGCCAGGGAACTAAAAGGGACAATAGACAGGGAAAGTACTTTACGAGTGGCCCCTCCCGCAGCGGTCCCTATCTCGGTCAACGGAACCCCGCCCTTGCAGCTACTCAGGTCCAAGCCCTGGAGTCATCCTTGACGCCTCTCTTTCCCTCACCCTCCACATCCGAGCCATCCACTACTGGATCCAGCTTCACAATGTAGTAAGAAGCCAATGACGACCTGCACTACTACCCCACCGTGGACTGAGCCATCGCCATCCCTTCCCTGGATTATTCATCTCCTCTCTTGTCTCCTGCCTTTGCTCCTGACATAGAATCCAGAGGAATCAGGTTCAAACGCAGGTCAGATCCTGTCCCTCTTCTGCTCTAAACCCTCCAGGGACTCACTTCACCTCAAGTGAATGCTGATGGCCCTCTACAGAAGGCACAGGTGGCCCCTCCCCCACCTCCAATTCTCCCCTTTACTGTCTGCTTACTCCCTTTGTCCCAGCTACACTGGCCTCCGTACTGGGCCCTAAATATACATCGGGCTCCTGCCTCAGGACCTTTGCACTTGCTCTTCCTCTGCCTGGAATGTTGGCGGCCCAGATCTCTGTGAGCCTTACCCCCCCACTCCCTTCAGATCTTTGCTGAGACCTCACCTTATCAAGGAGAGGTATTTCAGCACAATGGTTAAGACTCGTAACTGAAGGGTACGGGCCCCAGGTAAAATCCAGGCTCTGCCAGTTACATAGCTGAGTGACCTTGGGCAAGTTTCTTAACGGCTCTGTGACTCAGTTGCTCATTTCTAAAATGGGAGTCATGATAACACCTTCCTCATAGGGTTGTTGTGAAGCTTAATCAGTGAAGCAACCTCCATGTCTGATGATACCGTTACCCGCCCAATCCACTCCACCTAACATTCCCAGGGCCTGTCCCTCCCTGCTTTATTGTTCTCCTTGGCACACATCACAATGTAACAGGATATGTAAATGAGTAATTTATCCTGATTATTGCCTGCCTCTCCCACTAAAATGTCATTCCGGGAGGCAGAGTTTTGTCTCTTGGATTTATTGCCAGATCCCCAGTGCCTAGCATAGCACCTGGCTCGCGGAGGTGCTCAGTGAAGACGTCACGCCAATACTTTCAATGCTGAACAGTTATTGACTAAATTGTCACGAGCTCTGGGTTTCCCCGCCTTTCCTGTCACCGACATGCCTCTCTCCAGCCCAGCTTGCCCCTCCCAACTCCAGGTCCAGGTAGCCTAATTCCTATGGGCCTGCCTCCTTGGGGACACCTCACCCCCTACATTTCCAGGGCCCAGTTTATGGCCTTCCCCAGAGACCTTGCCCTCTTGCAGCATTGCTAACCTGGTACCTGGAACCAGCTCACCCTCCTCAGTAACTACGAAGCCAGGAGGGTCCCGGGCCCCTTCCTCCTTCTCCTTCATCCCCTCATACATAAAACCCAAGACCATGTCCTATATTTTTTAAACCTCCTACATCTCTCTCAAATCCCTTTCTTTTCATCCTCAGTCGCCCCCCTGTCTGGGTCACCAGGATCCCTCGTTCAGGCCACTGCACCGGCCTCCTCCCCGGGTGCCCTGCTGCCTTCTGTCTGTCTTCTGTGTAGCAGCCAGGAAGATCTTTCAAAAAACACGTGGAACAAATGAAAGCCTCGCTTTGCAAGCTTGAAACGTCAAAAGGCTCGTTACTCAAAAAACAAAATGACCGGAGCTTTTCGGAAGAATTCAACTCAGGCCTTCTCTAATAACGGACCTCCCCAGGCCCAGGTAAAATGGTATTGGCTGTACAAAACTTTAATTTACAAAATGGATTTACATAGAAGCTTTTAGCTCAATACATATTTCTGGAGTTGAATTGAAATGGAAAAATAGTTTTTCAAAATAGCATGTATGGTGTTCCCTCACACACTGGGGGCTTTTCACACCCCCACATCTCGTTTACTCCTCTCAGCAAACCAGGTAGGTGGCACTGACTCAGGTTTTCAGATGAGGCAGCTGAGATGGAGAGGGGAGGTGACCGCTCCAAAGCAACACAGCTCCCAGATTCCGCCGGAGTCTTCCCAGACTCTGGAGATTGTGGCTATAGGGTGCTAGTTGGGACAGACAGGCCGCGATGTTGGCTGGGACGGGGGAAAGAAACTGAACCTCCTGTTCTCCAGCTGACGGCTGCAGGCTCCAAGGCCCTCAGACACCGTGAACGTAACTTGTTCATTTCCTGCTCCCTTTCTCTGCCTGTGTGTTTTCCCTGCCCAGGGTAATGGCTCCCCAGGATGGTCTCCACCTTGCCACCCTTTCTGGCTCACGTCCAGCACTGAGTCTCTTGCTTGCACCCCTTTGGCACCGGCTGCCCTGACACACCACCTGCAGTGATTTATGGACATTCCTGTCTCGGCAGTGCCCTCTGCCCTTGTGCTGTGTCCCTCCTGGCTCTTCTACCCCGGGGACTGTAGTTCCTCCCTTAAACCCGACAAGACTGATCTTCCCGCTGCCTCCCAGATCTCCCTCCATAGGCCCTCACGCTCCCATGTCCAAAAGGGACCTCATCGCCTTCTGCCCCAAACCTACCCCTCCCTATAACACTGTGATCCTCCCAGGTCCCCAAGCTAGAAACCTGGGCATTGCTCTGGACCCCTCCCTGCCCCTCAGCCCTCCGCGAGCCCTGCTGCTGCTGCCCCAATACGTCTCTCAAACCATGGCTTCTCTCCATGCCCACCACCCTGTGCGCAGTTCAGACCCCACTCCTCAGGGTGCTTGAGCACAAGCCACCCATGTACCCACATACCTTCCACACCACCCACACACCAGCCACCCACTTTTCTAACCACCCACCAACCATCTACTCAACCCCCTGACTCATCATCCACCCACTCCATCCACCCCTCCATTTATTCATTCCACCAATCCATCACCCACATTTACGGAGGCCCCCACCGTGCCAAGCCACTATGTTGGTTGTTATGACACACCAAAGCCTTAGGCCCAGAGTCCCTGGCCTCAAGATGCTGACACCAGAACTGGGTCTTGAAGGATGAACAGGAATCTGTGGAGGGTGGAGGGGAGGCGGGGAGAGCATCTAGGTAGAGGGATAAACAGACACAGGAAGGAGACCCCTGGGTGACGGAGGAACTCGACCAGAGAAATGGGGAGTGACAGAGGTGAATGTGTAATGGCTGACGGAGGCCGGCTCTGCAGGGGCCTTCAGGGCCAGGTACATAAAGAGCTTGGACTTTAGCCAAAGCGTGGACCCTGGTGGAGCGCAGTTCCCCCACCTTGTAGTCATATGACCCTGAACAAACGAACTCAGTGTTCCTGTCTGTAAAATGGGAATAATAATATACCTATTACAAAGGGCTGTGTGAGGACTACGTGAGCCAATGCATATACATGTCTCTTAGAACAGTGCCTGGTATACAGAAAATGCATAGTAAATATAGTTGCTATTAGTGCTCATATTCTTAATAGTTTCTAGTCAGCTAGTGGACAGCAGAGAGTTTTCCATAAAATACATATGAAGCTGGACTACAAAGCAGCTGGGGGCCCTGGAGTGAGCTTCTTTGTTCCTGCTCAGGATTTCCCAGGCTCTGGCCAGCCCCAACCCCACCAGCTCTAGCCCTGTCCTCACCCACTGACTGCCCCCAGCCAGCCATGCCCACCGGCCACAGCCCCAGACCAGCCCCCAGGGCCTGGATGAACTCCGCATGCCCTGCCCCTAGTTTTAATGAGTATGGGCAGCCGAACTCCAAGTTCCAAGAACTTTCCGACACGTGCAGCCTGTTTGCTCTCTCACAGCTCACGGGACACCACCCTGTGGTGAAGAGCAGGTCCTCACAGCTCCTCTCAATCAAAGCACTGAGAGGCCCTTGATATAGCTTTGTCCGCTAACCCTTATGGCTCGGCGCTGGTGTAGTCACCCATTCTACAGATAAGGACACTGCATCTGAGGGAGAAGATGGAAGTTCCTTTGCCTCAGGCTACACAACAAGAAAATGGCTGAGCAGTGGTTCAAACACTGGCTGGTCAGACTCCAGAACCCCAGCTCTCTCTCCGAAATCCTGGAAGCCCCCCAAATTATCAGGTCCCAAGATAAGGCATGACCGTGAATTTTCAAGGTACTGAGGAGCGCTGTCCAAGAGAACTGTGTGCAAGGATGGAAAAAATGCTCCCATCTGGATGGTCCACCAGTAGCCACGAGCCACGTGTGGCTACTGAGCACCCAAAACAGGACTAGTGCCACAAAAGACTGGATTTTAAATTTCATTTAATTCAAATAGCCACATGGGACTTGTGGCTACCCTAGCACAAGACCAGACAGCTTTTAATATTCTCAACCCCGAGACTGCATTTCCAAATGCTCACACTTTTCTGAGCCACAACTCAAAACACATTTTGTCGTTTTATTAGAGAGATTTCTACCATGTACCACCTGGTCTTTGCTTTGATAAACCAAGGCTACCCAGAACCCACAAGTTAATTGCTTTTTTACAATTCAAGGTCATTCAAGAACGAGTTGCCAAACTCCTGCTCTGCACCAGGCACTGAGCCAGATGTGGAAGACTGAGTGACACATTTGTCCCAGTCCCCAAGGAACCCAATCTGGTTGGGGGACATGTCCTACATTAGGGTCTGTGACAGAGAGGATAGGTGCCAGAATGAGGTTTATACACAGTCTGGGGAGCCAGGGCGTGGACAGGGTGACTAGCTCAGCTTGGAGGGTCTGGGATGGCTGCACAGAGGAGAGGATCCTGACAGGTGTCACAACACTCCACGGTTTGCAAGGCCCTTTCACAAATACCTCACTACGGCCTGGTGATGGAGTTTGGGCCTGGTCTGGTTTCTGGTTTTCTGTGTACTGAATTCACATCCATGTACTTCTGGAAAGGGCACTGAGTGTGGGCCACAGAGCTAAACCCTGGGAGGTGGAAGCCAAGACCCCCACCGTGAGTGAGGGCACCGCTGGCTCGGACTCCCAGGCCCATGCTCCCCTAAATCCCCGACAGCTGCTTCTTGGGAAGGTTCACCCAGGACCCAGCCAGCTGGCGCCCAGATTTTTTGCAGTTGAGGACTTGGAAATCAGATGTTCCCTAAATCCTCCAAAGGGTCAATCTTGTAAATCGCTAAACCTTCCGCAGTTCTGACAGGACCCAGCAGCCCCTTCACAGGTCATCTGGCCTGCTCTCGCTGCTGGCCCGCTGACTTCCAGAGGCCACGGAAAATCTTCATTTAATGACATTCCCCTGTAATCCCTTCATTTCCATTCCGTACTCTCGGGGCCCGCCGCAGTGGCCCACTCTCACCTGCCCTACTTTTCCTTTCTCTGAATCCTCCGAGCTCATGCTTGGTTCATTTTGTCCTTTTTGGAAGGCGTTTCTCTGCACTTCCTGAAGGTGCTCCTGCCTGGGGGGCTCAGGCAGTTCCAGAGCTTCCATCTCCGCTGTTAACACTAAGCCCAGATGGTCCCTCATTCAAAGCCTGGAGCCTCTCTGATTCCTCAAAGTGGCTTTGGAGCAAAAGGCAGGGAGCCCCTACTCTGCACCCCACAAACATACATTTCTTGAGCCCCAACTCTATGCACAGCCCCAAGCTGGGCCATGCGGAAGGCAAAGAGATGAATTGGTCAGTGGGGGTGGCAAATATATAAATAGACATGGCAGTTCAAGATGGTGGTGGCTGCCCTGGAAGAAGTCCAGGGGCCCATGGAATTCTCTAATCCCCCCAGACTGGCCTGGGGGAATTAGAGAAATATCAAAAAGGAGGTGAGCTCTGGCTGGGCCTTGGAGGATGCTGAGGAGTGGAGAGAGTAGGGAAAGGCATCGGAGGCAGAAGGAGAGGGACGAAGTATACCATGTCTGGGGAACTGCGAGAACTTCTGCAAAGGTGGGGAAGAAGGGGAGGAGGGAGAGGGGAGAGACAGGGCTGGAAATACAGGTGGGGGCTCCGTCAGGAGTGTTTTGCAATGCCAGTCCCGGGAGAGGGGCCCTTACCGTGGGAGCAGTGGGGAGCCCAAGGGCTTGGTCAGATTTGGGTGGGAGGAAGATCACCCAGCAGCTTTGTGAGGCAGCCTAGAGGTGGCGGGGTGATCCCGGCGAGAGCTGCCAGTGGTCCACCTAGGGAAGGGACATGGGGGCAGGGGGTGGCAGACAGATTCAGATAACTCCCAGGTTTTTGTCCTGAGTGACTGGGGAGACATAGTGAATACAGTATTCCCCCCTTATCCTTGGGAGATACATTCCAAAACCCTCGGTGGATGCCTAAAACCATCGATAGTACCAAACCCTATATATACAGTGTTTTTTCCTACACATAAATACCTATGATAAAGTTTAATTTATAAATTAGGCACAGTAAGAGATTAATAATAATTCATAATAAAATACAACAATTATAACAATATATTGTAATCAAAATTATGTGAATGTGGTCTCTTTCTCTTTTTCAAAATATCTCTTTGTACTGTATTCACCTTTTCACTTAAGAGAAGCACTTTACAGCTTCTCTTTGGCGTATCTGAATTGCCAGCATCACTACTCTTGCACTTTGGGGCCATTAGTAAGTAATATAAGGGTTACTTGAACAAGCACTGCAATGTCACAACACTCGATCTAATAATCAAGACAGCTACGAAGTGACTAATGGGCGGGTAGCATATACAGCATAGAGACACTGGACAAAGGGATGAGTCATGTCCCAGATGGGACAGAGTGGGACAGCACGGGATTTCATCATACTACTCAGAACGACATGCAGTTTAAAACATGGATTGTTTATTCCTGGAATGCTCTATTTAATATTTTTGGAACATGGCTGGCCGTGGGTAACTGAAACTGCAGAAAGCAAAACCGTGGATAAGGGGGGAATAATATACCAAGCTTTTGGCTGTAAGAAGAGTCAGCAAACTTTTTCTTAAAGGATGGTGAATGGTAAATATTTTAGGCTTGTGGGCCATTCAGTGCTCCACAGCTGCCACAGACAATACATAAGTGGGGGGGTGTGGCTGCGCTCCAACCAATTTCTTTCTCAATAAGAACAGGCAGGCCATGGCCATAGTTTGCTGGCCCCTGAGCTATAAACAACAACAAAAGCCATACCAAGCTGGCTTTAATAATACACTGAATTGATTAACCTATATAACTGAAAAAGTCCAGCATTTTGGTGGACTTCAGGCACAGTTCAATCAGGATTCCAGCTGTGTTTCACTTGTGTTTTCTCATCCCAGTTCTTCTCCATATGTCAGCTCTAAGTCTGGCTTCCCTCATGTATGAAAAACGACTGTAGCTGGTCCAGACAAATCACACTATCGGGGCACAAGGAAGGACTTCTCTTCTAGCTCAAGTCCTAAGTCACTCTGATTGGACTTGCTTATGTCACATGACCAACCAGGAACCAATCATTGTACCTGGAGAATGGAACACACTGATTGGCTTAACCAGGGTCACATGCTCTACCTGAGTGAGGAAGGTAGAGTCAGTTTCCCTGGGACCACATGGCTCCCCAGTGAAAATCAGGGTCTGGTTGGATAGTGGGAAAAAGGAAGGAATGCAAGAAAAACCAAAGCGTACTCGTACGTCCCCACAAAGACCTGTATGTGAATGTCCATAGCAGCATCGTTCCTAATAACCTGGTTGCCTGGGGCCTGGGACGTGAGTGGGGATTGACTGCAAATGCACACAAGGAAACTTCTGGATTGCGGTGATGGTTGTACAACTGCATACATTTATTAAAACTCAGCAAAATGAATACTTAAAATAAGTGAACTTTATGGTATGTAAACTACTCCTCAATAAAGCTGTTCTTTTGAGAGGTTGAAAAGGGACAAAAGGGATGCTGGGGTGTGGCCATCAGGGTCCATGCAGAGGACGGGGTGTCCCTCACTAGTCAGGAGACAGAGGGACAGGGGAAGGCCTGAGAGCAAATGCCTGTATCACTTTGGACATGCTGAGTAAGAGGTGCTTCTGAGGCATAAGAAATGCCATCCCTGAGAGCTCCAGGGAAAGGCCAAGGATGGAGCTGAAGGGCTGGGGATTGTGGTTGTTCAGAAGGACAGTGAAGTGGTGACAGATGATAAGTCCTGGAAAGGGTGTGGTCTGAGAAGAAAAGGAGGCCAGAACAGAGCCCCGAGAAACAGAAACATTAAGGGACCAATGGAGGAAGAGAAGCCAGTGAAGGTGGTGAGATGGAGCAGCCGGAGAGGCAGGGGGCTGGCAGAGGTCCAGCAAGCCATGGAGGGGTGGTCAGGGGCCTGGACCCCTGCGTGGAGCCTGGGGGAGGTAAGGACTGATGTGGCCACCAGGTGAACCCAGGAGGTCCTGGTGGCCTTGGTGAGAACAATGACCACAGAGGAGTGGGATGGGATGCAGGTCACAGAGGGTGAGGAATAAATGGAGTCAGTGAGCATGATCCACATCCCTGAGAAGCACCCCTGAGAAGGAGGGAGTGGCGGGGTAGCTGGGGGCAGCATGGAAACAAAAGGCAGACACAGTAGGTTGAGGAGTAAATGGAGGCAGTGGGCATGGTCTACACTCTTGATTGGTGCAGCTGGGACGAGGAGACACAGCAGTGAGGGGGCAGACGCAGCCACTCCGAGCTCTGTCCCACGCTCCTGGAACCAGGCAGCCTGCCTGATGCCAGTGCTGCCACACCGTAGGGAGCTGCTACTCACACCGGGGAGATGGCTCTTGCTGGGGCTAGCTCCTGACCCGCCTGGGCCACTGGCCACCAACCAGGACAGTGGTGGCTCCATTGCAAGGTCCCAGCACCCAGGCCAGGCTGGGCGTGGCTGAGGTGGCACTGAATGGAGCACAGGACGGCCCTCCATCTCCCAGGCACTGGAGTTCTGGCCTTTTCTCCAGACATGGTCCAGAGGGTCCTGGCCCTCTGAGACAAATTCTGTGTACTTTGTGTGATTTCTCTGCGTGAAGTACCAAGTGGCAATGTTCTCGGCATTCCCTCCACTTAAGCTCTGGGCGTCTCCTCCCACTGGATAACCCAGATGCCCATCAGCCCCAGGGCATGAGACTGTCACTTGTCAAGGGCTTCCTGTTGGTCCAATTCTACAGACAGTGTCCAGTTTGCTTTTCCCCACAGCCCTGACAGGTTGTCATCATGACATCCATCTGGCTCACAAGGAGACTGAGACTCAGAGAGGTCGAGCAACTCACCTAAGATCACACAGCAAATGAGTGTCAGAAGTGGGTTTGACACACAGGTCAGCCTACCTTAAGAACTTGCTCCCTTTTCCTTACCTGCCCTTGACAAAGGGCATGGAAAACGAAAGAAGGAGACAGACAGGGTGGGGGTGGGGAGGAGAGTTCAGAATGGCAAAGTGGTGGACCCAGGTTCCAGCCCCATCTCCTGTGGCCAGGCCAAGTCACTCTCCCATTCTCAGTTTCCCCAGCTGTACAATGAGCTCTTAGGCCCCCTTTGGCTGCCATGTGCTGCGTTCTGTGACTGGGTGCTTACTGGGGACGCTTGTGCCCTCTGTGGTGGAAACGCAGAGAAAGGTCAGTGTGGGGAGAAGGCAGACGGGACCTCCTCTGTCACGCCCTGGAGGAGCTAGCTGCACCTGGGAAATATAGCCAAGCCAAGGCCAGATGCTGGCTCAGCCACTTTGCTTGGAGGAGGCCCAGTGTGAGGTCACTGTGCCTCCTGCAGGAGCCTCGCCTTCTCAGTCATCCCAGCCAGGGCCGGCCATGGGGCAGGGGAAGGGGGAATGGCAGTAGGGGGACCTGCATGGATCCCTCCTCACTCAGCCATGGATGCCGTGTCTGCAAACTCCTCCAAGTAGCTCTGTGGGCCCAGCTTTTCCCCACCCCAGCTCTGAGCTCCTCGGGACCCCTGCCCAGCCTTTCTCCCCATCTTCCACAACTGCAGGGTCCTGGAGCCTCATGGCTGCCCCAGCACCTCCGGGGGAGACGCCTAAAGGACAACCCATCAGGGTCAGAGTCCAGATCTTCCAAAAGGCATTGAAGGCCCAGAGAGGGTAGGTGTCTAGGCAAGGTCACACAGAGGACGGAGGAGGCCAGCTGGGCCTCCTGACTCCCCAGCTCATTTCTGTGGCCCCTTCCAATAGTGTTTATGACAGAAACACTGTTCTTTACATCTTTGTTATGTTCTGTTTATAACTGAGACCGATCCTGATGTTCAGTGTACCCGACACATTTCCAGTCATCCAAACATTGTTCCCTGAAGTGAC
The DNA here is from genome assembly GCF_004115265.2 of Rhinolophus ferrumequinum. Taxonomy (NCBI): domain Eukaryota; kingdom Metazoa; phylum Chordata; class Mammalia; order Chiroptera; family Rhinolophidae; genus Rhinolophus; species Rhinolophus ferrumequinum. The sequence continues at coordinate 19,332,581 of NC_046306.1, forward strand.
CATGGAGTGACCCTGGCTCATTCGCCTTTCTGCCAACACAGGTGACCTCTTGCACTTCAGGGCTTTGAACACCAACTTCTCTCTCTCTCTCAGTCTCCCTCCCTCTTCTCATTCTCTCTTGCCCCCCATTCTATCCATCAGGAAATACTGTTGTCCCCACTTTCAAAACATCGGCAGAATCCAACCAGCCCTCAGCACTTCACCAACCAGCCCTTCACCACCTGGTCCCAGCCACCATCATCTCTCTCCGGGACTAAAGCAAAGGCCTCCCCATGGCCTCCCTGCCTCTGCCCTTGATCCCTTCAGCCTGGTTTCCACACAGCAGCCAGAGGGTCCTGTTAAGACGCAAGTCTCTGCTCAAAGGCCTTGGTGACTGTCGTCTCACTCAGGGTAAGGGCCCTACAAGGCTGGCCTCCAGGAGCCCCTCTGGCCTCTTCTCCAGCCATTTTCCCCATCAAGCCCTCTGGTTCCCTCCACACTGGCCTCCGAGTTGAGTCACAACTTACTCCCACCCCAGGCCCTTTGCACTTGCCGTTCCCACAACCAGGAGCAATCTTCCATGGATATCCCCACAGCTCCTGCGCTCATTTCCTTGAGGTCGCTATTAAAAGTCACCTCCTAGAGAGGCAGTCTTGGACCTGGACCCAGACCCCCCTTCTAACCCTGCCTACACTCTCTATCCCTTTGCCCGGCTGTATAGCACGTACCATCGCCTGACATTGTAGTACATCATACCTACTGGCTGGTTCAGATCAGTTTTATCCTTAAAGTAAGCCCAGGTGGGAAGACACTGCCTCTTTTCCCTACTGATGCATCCACAGCCCTCAGCCCCGTGACTGGGACATAGTAGGTGCTCAATAATTATTTGTTGAGCACCTGCCCGACTGTCTTGCAGGGGGTCTGCAGTTTACAGCACCATTACAACAACATTCCAGGTCCTGCCACCCGGGCAATCCCAGCGGCAGTAGCAGGTGTTACTCATTCCTCTGTGCCAGGCACTTGGGTTCCCCGAACTCTGTGAACTCTTCTATTATCTTCACTTTATAGACAGGGAACCGGAAGCTTCAAGAGGAGAAATGACTTGCCTGAGGTCAGACAGCCAGCATGTGTTAGAGTTGGGATTAGAACTTAGATCTATTGGTCCCGCAGACCCTCACTCCTCAATCTAGCTGCTCTGGCCTGGTATCTGACCCCCAGGCCGTCAGGGTTCCTGAGTTAGAGACTCACGGTGCTGTCAGGTGACAAGCAGGGTGGGGTCAACCTGGGGGCAGGGACAGTGCCCCCACCCTATGGGGGCAGCAGAGGCCTCACAACCAAAAGGAGGAAGAGTCAGGCAGTGAGTGACTGCTCCCCGCTCTGGCCTCTGCAAAGGGAAGACAGAGGCCCTCCTTGCCATCTGCTCCTGAGAAGCACTTAGTAATCACCTAGTGTGTGCAGAGGCCTCTGCTGATGCTTGATGCTTGTGGGAACAAAGGGATGTCATCATCCAGCCCCTCCCCGCCTGCTGGTACAGTGGACAAGCCCCTTGTCAACCATCATGCCATCTGATTCTCCCCCACAGATATAACAGTTGAGTAATATTAAGCCCATTTTACAGACCAGGAAAGTGAGGCATATATTTTTTTAACTTTTTTTTTTTTTTTTTTTTTTATGTGTGGGTTTCCAGGACCCATCAGCTCCACGTTAAGTAGTTGTTTCAATCTAGTTGTGGAGGGCGCAGCTCACAGTGAGCCATGGGGGGATCGAACCGGCAACCCTGTTGTTCAGAGCACCGCGCTCTAACCAACTCAGCTAACCGGTCGCCCCTGAGGCACATATTTTTATCAAGCACCTGCAAAACCAGGTTTGTGTGGAAGCTGAATTCTGAGTCTCAGGAAGGTCAGAATGGGGCAGCTGCTGAGCACAGAGAGGGAATGTCCCTAGAGCCAGGAGGATGGATGAGATGGAAGCCTCCTTCCCCCACTGCCCCGCCCAGGAGGGACTGCCCTCACCATGACCCAGGCTCACCATGACCCAGGCACTTGCTCCCTCCTCCCACAGACCACTGAGTTACTCATCTACTACCTCATTTGTGCCCCTACAAAGGGACTGTATCTCCAGCACACAAGAAACGGTTGCCAAGAGTGGGATGGGGCCAGAGAGGCCCAAGGTCAAGCTGAGCGAGGGGGACAAACTGGGTTTGGCCCATGCCAGCCTCCTGCCTCCCTGTGAAGATTGCTTTCCTGTCTCCAGGCATCTCCCCCAGACACACATCTGGGGAAATCAAACAGCCACCCGGAACCCACAGGCTGAAAATGTGGCCACTGTGAGATGCTGATACACTCCCTCGCTTGGGAGCCCGTGGGGATGAGGGGCTGCGTGGGCACCGCTGTGGCCAGTGGGGCTGCTCCTCCAGGGGCAGGAAAGTGGGGCTGGGTGGGGAGGACACTGGTGCAGGGAAGGCAGCTCATTTTCTGGGGATGCTGCTTTCCCAGCATTACCTTGGGGAATTTGGCTTCCCAGGAAACAGCTATTATTTATTGATGTGATGAGCGTATACTTTATCATCCAAACCAGGATACATATAAAATTGAAAGGGAAGCTGTTAATTACTCCAGAACTGACCTGGGGAAATCATGACATGTGGGTACATTATTTATTGAACATCTACGATGTGACAGGATGAATGATGGACACTTTCTATCCATCGTCACTTTTTATCCTCACAATGACCCATGAAAAAGTACTGCAGACGCCCTGGCCTCCTCCCTGTTCCTCCATTCTGCCTGAGTGTCCACCACGGGCATCCCTGCCTTGGGCTAAGGTGCAGAAAACCCGTTACAAGACACACCTCCTCACCCGCAGGTCTCCATCTCCACCATAATCAACCCATTTTTGGCCTCTGTGACTTCAACAGGGATTCATTTCATGAGAACAGATTTCAAGGTCAGGGTGTGAATGAGTTTTAAGACGAAAGACTTGGGTGGAAAAGAACTGGTGGGGGTTGATAATTGGGGTCTGGAAGTGGAACAAATGGGTCCTGCGCGCTTCAAGAGATGGAAGGAAAACAGAAAGGAAGTAAAGGGGCTTGTATAAGACAGCATTTGAGGCCCTTGACAATCCAGATAAACCCCACTTACTTCTCTGAATATATCATCTACTAACTCATCCTACACCACACACCAGGCACAACCTGTTTTTCCTGCCTCCACCATTTTATGCGTGCTGCTCCCCCATCCACGATGCCATCTGTCAATCTCAGCTGGGCAATGTCCTCCCCACTCTTCAAGGCCTGGTTGAAACACGACGGCCTCCAGGACGCCTTCCCTGATGGCTCCTCTCTGGGTTTCACCCTTCCCTCCCCTGGGCCCAGCACCTTGCTCAGGCTTCCAGTGCCAGTGGAGCAAGACCTGAGATCTTGCTGAGGGTGAACAGGACAGCCTTATCAGCCTGCCAGCCCCAAGGCTGCAGGGCAGCCACGACAGCCTCTGGCTACTGATGGGTACATTATGGGCATTGGGTGCCCATAATGATGCAGACCCTGGACTCTGCCCACAGAGGATTGGATCCCAGGGGTCTCGATGGGGCAGGAGTCTGCATCATCAAGTTCTTCCAGGGAATCCAATGTGTGCTGAAGTTCAAGGCCCTCTGACAAGGCAGGAGAGGAGTGTATGTCTGCTGGAATGAAAAACCTACAGAGGCGGCTGCCCCTGATGTCCCGAAGGAAAGCCCTTACAGTGGGGCTGGCGGGTGAACCCTGCTCATTCATTCACCATTTATCAAGCACCCCTCAACCAGGAACAAAGACAACAGCTGACATGGGCTGGCACTCACCACACGCAAGGCTCGGTGCACGTACCATCTGAGCAAATCTTCAGAACAACCCCATGAGGCAGGTGCCATCACTCTTTCCATTTCACAGATGAAGAAACTGAGCCCCAGAGGGGAGAAGTGATCTGCCTGAGGTCTCACAGCTGGCAGGTGGCAGAGCTGGGATTTGAATCCCAGTGGGACTCAGAGTCCACACTCTAACCACCATGCCCTGGGATATGACCATGAACAAACAGTCCCGGCCCTGGTTCATTTACCAGCAGGGAAGAGAGACCAAACACACAATCAAAATGCACTTTCAAATTATGGCAATGATGAAGGAAAAGGAGTGATTCCTCCAGAAGACAACTGCAGGGGGCACCCATTGCAGGTCTCCCTGAGGATGGTCCCTTTGACTCAGTTTTCTCATCTATATAATGGGACAGTAGAGCCAGCTGACCCCTAGGAACCTTCCAGCGGGTACATCCCAGGAATCCAGTCTTCCTTTCTCTGAGCCTCAGTTTCTCCATCTGTACCATGGGCTGGAGGGAAAGCAGAGCCAGTGGTGACCCCATGTCCCTTCAAACTCAGCCCCTGGGCTTCCCGAGGCCAAGTCAGCCTGGGGTTCCTGAAACCAGGTCTTCAGAAGTTCATCCTCCACCCATTGCCATGGTGACACTGGAGCCTAGGATGAGGATGTGGTAATGCTGGGACCTGAAAGTGGCACCCTGGCTCCTTCCTTCCCAGGAGGAAGGGCCCCTGAGTCCAGAGGACTCTGAGTCAGGGGAAGGGGTGAACCCCTTTGCTGGCTCACCCAGAGCCCTGCTGTCTCCATGTAGTGAAAATGAGGTGAAGGGTCCCACCCTCCTGAAAAGGATCTGCCATCCAGGGCCCCAGGCACAGCTGAGGCTCAGTTCTCTTCCTTCAGCCCCTGCTGGGCGGCCACTGAGCGCTGTCTGCGGTGCTGAAACACCAGCTGGGCTACCAAGACTGGGACCCCCTTGGCAAACACTTCCAGGAACCAGCTCTACTGGGGGCTGGGAATTCAGGAAGGAAGATTAGGACTTGGGGACAAGCAAGGAACCATGGCCATTTAGGGTCCACATTTCCCAGCAGTGTGATCTTGGGACGGCCTCAGTTCCCTCGATGTAAAATGGGGACAATAACCATACTACCTCATGGGTGTGTAGTGAAGAGTGAATGCGGTATGTGGTGCATGGAGAGGCCCAACGAATGCCAGCTGTTATTGTTAGATTGTTTACTTATTATTTCGGAAGGCTAACTTTGATTGGGTGCCTGGTCTTCTAAGAGATTTTCCTGCTTCTACTCACCGAAGTCCTGTAAAGTAAGTACTAAAATGGGTATAAAAATACAGGTGAATAGTCTCAGGTTCAGAGAAGTGAAGTTAGTTGTCCAAGATCACACAGCTAGTGAAGTGGGGAGCAGAGATTTCAGTGAAACTTTGAAATCACTGAATCTATTCAACCCCATTCCCAAAATCCAGATGGGGAAACTAAGGACCAGAGAGGGACCTGACTTACTACTACAAGTCACCCAGGAAACCCAGGGTCCCACCTCCCAGTGCAGACCTCTTCCCATTGCTCCAAGCCAGGCTTCCCCTGGCAAGGTGAACCGAACTTCTCCACTCCGAGGCAGGCAAAAGCTTCCCCCGTGGTGATTCCTCTCCCCTGCTGGAGGGTCCTCCCTCAAAGGCAGGGACGTGAAGTGGCCCGCAGGCAACGTGTGTCAGTGACAGTCACAGGCCCGCGGCCACTCAATGCCCACTAGTGCCCTTGCCAGGAGGCATCTGACTGCCAGGGAGAGAGTGGGGCGGGGGCAGTGCTGCTGGGGCCCCTCCAGCTCTGGCCTGGTTTCTCAGCAAAGAGAAGGCCCAGACATACACCCAAGCTGCTCCTGTCCCAAATTTCCTGCTGAGTGGAGCATGTGCACGTGCACGTGCACACGCAGATATAATTCAAATCCACCCAACAGGGGGCTCCTGGCAGCCTCAAAAACCCAATTTTTTCCCCTTGAGGAGGTGCAGCCTTGATCTCCAGTGGGAGACAAGGGGTGACTGAAGCATGAAAGAGTGGTGGAACCCAGAAGCCTGGCTTCCCACTCCAGCTCTGCGCCTTCCAAGCTGGTGACCTTGAGCAAGTCATAATGTTGATCTGATGTGGTGATGCCTCTACAAAATGGGGTTCCCAGGCCTTGGTGTGAGGCATCAAGGGGATCACGGATTAGAACAGGCTTTGAGATACGTATTAGGATTGGACACTGCCCACAGTGGGTGAGAGGCTTACATTAGAACCCCAGGGACAAATCCCAGCCCCAGGGTTGGCTCCTTCTTGGTCACCTTTGCCCTGACATCTGCAGCAGCCGCCATCCCAGGCTCCCTGTTTCCCTATGTGCCCCCTAAGTCACTTTCACATAGAGGTGGGAGGGGTCTTTGGACAACGTAAAGCAGAGCTGCTGGCACACCTTCAGCGTCTTCCCGGAACATTCAGAAAGGGTTTAAAACCCTGGCTGAAGCCCACAAGACCCCCATGGGTCTAACCAGCTGCCCCACTCAGCCCCAGCACCCACCCTGCCCTTCTTGCTCTTCCCTGATCGCACAAGCCTGTGTCTTCCCTCCAAGCTCCTACCCCACCAAGCCCCCTCCGAAGCTCGCTGTCCCTCAGCATTCACACAACTGGTTCCCTCTCATTCCTCAGGGCTAGCACAAATGTCATCTCCTCCGAGAGGCCCTGGCCTCCCTGAAGCCTAAAGTGCCTCCCAGAATTGCACACGGGCTCTGGCTTTTGGTTTCTGCTGCTGGTTAGAGGAAGAAGCCACTCTGCCGGCAAACAACAGGGGCCCAAAATGTGTGCACCAGGCAGCTTCGGGTGTGCCTCTTGGGCTGAAAGTGGCCAAGTAACAAGTCCTGACATTGAGGAATCCCTCTGCGGAGTGACTCTGGGCTTGTCACCTGCGCTCTGTGGGCCTCAGTTACCCCACTAGGACCATGGGTCAGAGGAGTCTGTCTCTGAGACCTTCTAGTTGGCCGTGGTTGCCTCTATCCAGGCCCCACCCTACAATGACCCATTTTTCTGAGGCTTCTCTGAGCTCAGACAGTTGCTCCCTGAGGGCCCCAGTCCTATAAATCACAGCTGATTCCACTGAGTGGGGCAGCTGCTGGCGCCCAGGCATTTTGTGGCCATTAATCAACATCGGCAGTACTGAGGCTGTCGCAAAGTGGCTTTGGCAGGAGCTGGGCCTGGCCTTCAAGGCTGGGGAACCTGCCAGGCTGAGACCCGCAGATCCTCATAGACTCCCCTTGCCCTGACAGGTCCCCACTCAGCCGCACGCAGCCATCTGCCTACTCTGCCTATCGTCCTCCTCCCCATTCAGTTGACAAATGCTCCCTCTGCACGCATATCCTCAGCTTCCCAGGTCCACACAGTGTACAAAGCGACTACAGCCATCCTACATGCCATTTTATCAAAGAGGAGTCTGAGGCACAGAGAGGAGGAGTGACCTGCCCAAGGTCGCACAGCAAGTGTGTGGAGGCTGCGGCTCCAAAGCTTCTGGTCTTTGCCCCTTTCACCAGGGAGACCCCAGGGAGAAGGTGGGGAGCTGAGCCACCACTCAGCTCCATCCAACCCTGGGAAGACCCGGGCTGGCTGCCGCATCCTCTGCCAACCTCAGGGGTCTGCTACAGCCTCCAAGGGGCTCCTGGGAAATTAAACCTCTCGTCCCCTAAGTCCCAGTACAACAAGCTGCCTCTGTTCCCACTCTTCAATCTGCTCAAAGAAATGAGGAGAAAATTGAATGAGGTGTCTGCAGGGAGCTGAGCCTGCACTGCCAGCAGGCAGGAAGACGGGAGGCTGTCAGGGCGCCCACTGGGTGCAGTGGACAATGCCCCAGTAGCATCTGAAAAAGTTGGGAGGTGGGAGCTAGGATGACAGGCTGGCTCTTCCCTCAATGTCTGGAAGACCCTGGGAGAAGCCTGTCCCCCCATATGTCCATCCAAGCGAGAGTCATCAAGAGCCTACTGTGTGCATTAGAGGACATAAGGGAGCAGAGCCCAGTGGCCTATAGGAAAGCACAGGCTCTGGGCAGATTGCCCGAGACAAAACCCTGCCTCTTTCCTGCTGGAGTGATTCCTTATCTCTAAAATGGGGATGGTGGAAATTGTGCCTCTCTCAAAGGGCTACGGCAGATTGAAGGCCTGTGAGGGTGGATGTCCTGAGCCTGGTACATAGGACACACTCAGTAAGTGCCAGGTACTTTGATTGTCATTGTTGTTCTATGTCAGGCGCTGGGTTAGAACACTGGCAAGACGATGTGAACTCTGAACTCACGGAGTAAGGGTGACAGACAAAACCGGTAAAACAATTATAAATCGTGGTCAGTGTCCCAAGGGCCTGGGACAGAGAAAACCAGGGGGCCAAGCAGGGTTACAGGGGACCCCCTTCAAAGGAGAGCCGGTGGAGAAGCTTGGTGGGTAAGAACTGGGTCAGTGTTCCAGGCAGATGGGAAAGCCGAGCAAAAGCCCTGAGGTACGAGCAGCCTGGTTATTGTTCAAGGACCTGCAGAGAGACCTGCGCAAGAGGCAGAGGATTGAGTACGGGGGACTGTGTTCCTCTCTGGGCCTCAGTTTCCCTCTCTATGTAAGGAAGGTGATGGATGTGCCTCTAGGCTCTCCTCAGAGCTCCCCTGGAGCAGGCCCTGTGTGCCCCAGGAGGAGCCTGGGGGGCAGGGGGAGGTGCTCGGGAGGCCTGGCCCAGACTGCTCCCATGTGACCTTGGCCTTGCCCCCTTCCCCTTCATGCCCTGGGGCTGACTCAAAGCTAAGAGTGTGCCTCTTCCGTGTGTCTCACTACTTCGGTGACAACTAATTATGCCACCCCTTCCTCCTGCTGGGTCGCAGCACCGGCACTGGAGCACTCTGGCTCCTGACCCCGCCCCAGGCCCTGACAGCGCCCTGAGGGGCAGGCCTAGCTGGAAAGACCAGTTGGAGCCTCAGGCCCAGTCTGGGAAGCAGCTTCTCCCCCTTTTTTGACCACAGGGATCGAAGTGCCCTGAGACCAGTGGAGACCGCTGACCCAAGCTCGGGGCCCATGTCCAGGAGCACTGGGCATGGGACTGGTGGTTGTAGGGAGCCCCTGGGAGGGACCTCCCTGAGCAACCCCCCCCACCCTTCATGTGCCCCTGGAAGGGGAGTCATTGAAGCCCTGCTCATGCTGCCTCTGCTCTTGTGAAGCCAGCCATGGTCACGCAAATCACAAGAGGGCGCCTAGTCTTCAGTGTGTGTGGGGTGGCCCACAGACACCCCTCTTCCATATCATCCCCCCACTTCCAGAACAGCTAGAATTTCCTGAGAGAGAGAGGATGTTCAGGGACTGGCAGGCAGGAGAAGTGGGTAGATACACTGGGGATGTGAATGTCCCCCACCCCACCCATTCCCAGGAGACAGTATTGGGAACTTAGGCCTCCCTCTACCACCGAAGGAAGACATGCCCGATCTACCACTCACCAGACTGATTTGCATATTCATGAGAGTTGTCTTGATAATGAATATGCTAATCAGACACCACTGGCTACTCCAGGTTCCTTTGCCTTCCCTACTCCAGCTTCCAGCTCTGCTGTTGCCATAGGCTCCCCCACTTCCCCACTCAGCCCCATCCCTCTGGCTCGCCTTGGGCCAGCCTCCCAGACTTTTCCAGGCCTTCAAACTTGCTCCCAACTATCCCAGTTCTGGCCTTACTGTTCCCCCTGCCCAGAATGCTCTTCCCCTGTCCTCACCTGGGTAGCTGTCACTCATTCTTCAGAGCTTAGCTCAACTCTCTCACACACATACACACACACACACACAGACACACACACACCTGCTCTGGCTCGTTTGGGACCCTCCACTTGACTGCACGGTTGCATTTGTTTATTTCTGCGGTCATTTGATGACTGGCTCCCCCACTAGCCTGGCTCCCTGAGGGCAGAGCTCGCAAGTGGCTCTCAATAAATGTTTACTAAATGAATGACTGGTGGTTTTTACTAATGTTCCCAGCAGACTCCCGACGGCCTCCCTGCCTCCCTCCTATACTCGTGGCTGATTCTCCGCCAGCACCCAGCTCTGAGCAGACGGGCTTTCCACCGCGCCCAGCACATCACACATAGTTTCAGAAGCTTCTCCCTCACTCCTCTGATCATCCGGCTTCCTGGACAGCCTGGGACCATGAGGCTCAGGGGCACAAGCTGGGGGCCTACACAGTGTGGGCCATGGAGCCAGGGTAAGAACTCAGGCCTGCCAGACCCCGCGGCCCTCCGTCTCGGGGCCTCAGCTTCCTCATCTCGGAACAGCCAGTGCCTACTCCCTCCTGGTCTAGTGATGTGGATGAAGAGAGATCGGGTGGGGTAAGGGCCTCCGGGGTGACTGGGGCACTGGCTCCCCCTCAATCCCAGGTGGCAGGCAACAACCAGCCCAGGCCTTGTTCCACTTCGAGAAGCCAAAAGGGCACAGAGGTAGATGAGTGGGCCCTACTGTGGGCCTCACGTGACACAGGGGGAAAGGTAAGACCGGGCTTAAAACATCCTGGGTGTGGACACTTCCGCTTCAGAGGGGAGGTATTATATTACAACTCCTTCCACTGCCACAGCCATCAACCCTTAGGGTCCCAGGGCCAGGAGAGCCGGAAGAGCCCATGTCCCCCGCTCCCATCTAGGCCTGAACCCTACCCTCAGCCCCGTGTAGCAGCCACAGAAGGAAGGGGCTGCGACCCACCTTCCCCATGGACATCTCCATTTCGTGCTGAATGGTACTGAATGGCTTAAGCGTCCCTTTTACCTGGACTTGTCCAGTCTCTCAACTGCTGGGGGCCATCAGCTCATCCTTTAAGCCCCAAATGTGGCCGGGCTTCTCAGAGCCCACCCCCAGTGGTCTCAGTCCCTCCTGCACCACTGGTACAACTGCTGTTCCATCCCAACACACAGCATGGTGCAGGACACAACGTCCTTTGAATGAATTCTTGGACGACTAACCCCTAAGACACTCATGGGTTCTAGCTTTGCCCACAGGGCTGGAAAAGGTCTGACCTCCCATGGGTATGTGAATAATTTGGGGGTTGAATCGGGCTCTGTCCCTTGGGCAAGTAACTTAACCTTTCTGAGCCTCAGTTTCTAATCTGCAAAATGGGTTCAGTTGTCCCTATCCAGAATGGGGGAAATGCTGCCGCTGCTGCTGCTGCTGCTGCTGGGCTTTGTCCACCTTTACTCCCCCATTCTCCCAGCTCCCCTGGCTGCAGCTTCCTTTTATTCCCCAAGTCCAAAAGCTTCCAATGGATTCAGTTACAAGGAGGCAAGGGGTGTAGTCACAGCATAGAGAAGGCAGAAACAGGGTGCTGGTGGGGGAGCCCAGGTGGGGTCTGCTGGGCTCCAGCAGCCTGAGGAAGGAGAAGGGGGTGTGTTTGCTGCAGGCAGGAGCAAAGTTGGACCGAGTTCTGGTTGGACTCGGCCACAGTCAGGGCACACTGACGGAGTAAAAGAAATCAGAGGAAGGAGACAGGCTGATGGCGGGGTATCCCTTGGGGCAGAGAAGGGCCCTCCAGTTACCCTGCCCTGGGGATTGTTGGACTCCAATACTGCCCCTCAGTGCCACCCACATGTCACATGTCAGGAGAGGCTGCAAACCAGGAGAATCACTTAGCCACAATACCTACTGGTACTGTATGCCAGCCACCACTCCAGGGGCTGGGGACAAGAAGCGAGCAAAACAAATATGGTTGCTGACCTTGAAGTCCAGTGGGAGAGACGGAAATTAAACAAACAAATGTGTACCATGTCAGGTTATGGCCACTGTCACAAGGCAAAAGAAAGCAGGATAAGAGGTGGGACAAAAGGCTCTTTGAGGAGGCGACATTTGGGCTCAGGCCTGAGAGAAGTCAGAGAGGAAGCTCTGCAGGTATCTGAGGGGCAGAAAGTTCCAGGCAGAAGGAACAGCAAGTGCAAAGGCCCTGGGGCAGAAATGTGAGATTGATGGAGCTGCCAGCACTGGTCAAGGGAGTGGGCACAGTATGGGGCGTCAACAGTTGTCAACTGGTTGACCTCGGAGGTGAAAAACTTCAGCTCTGTAGCCTTTGTCTTCTTATCAAATGGCCATGGAAAGATGTCATAGGTGGTTATGAAGATGAAAATGGAGGAAGTCATTGGAGAAAGTTCCCTGCAGTTCCGGGTGACACACAGTGGATGCTCAATAAATGTGGACTGACTGGCAAACTCTCCGAAGGGAACAGGCGGAGAGAGGGAGCAGGGGTGGGCGCAGAGCCTGGCCACAGGATGGGAGCAGCTCTTGGAAACGGAATTCTTACAAAATGGCTGCAGTCCTTTTCTTCACAACATTCCTCTTTGGCCTGATCTGCTGGGTCCTGCAGGCACCTGCGTTTGCAACCCCTGGGAGTAAATCAGCAACTAAAGGCCTCTAAGAAGGAATGCTTAGGCAGCTCTGAGAACCCAGGTCCCAGGGAGAAGGTGGAAGGTTTCCTAGGGGAGGCACCTCCCCACATCTGGGTCTGGAAGGATGTCCAGGTGGGCAAGGGGGGAGGAGGCACCACAGATGGAGAAACAGCATGTGCAAAGGTAAAGAGTGGGTCACGTCTCCTGTATGTTCCGGGACAGGAGGAGGAGAGGGGACGGAAGGATAAGGCAGGGACAACATCTGTGACAAGAGCAGCTAATGTTTCCAGAGCACCTGCGATGTGATCCTCACAATCTTGTAACCACGACACCATAACTTCCATTTACAGAGTGCTCAGTATGGGGCCAGATGTTTCGATCTCCTCTGGATTCCTCTTAGCAACCCTACAAGGTAGGAACTCAACATTCCCATTTTACAGATGAGCAAACTGAGGCTGTGGGCCTTAAGAAACTTGCCCAAGGTTCTGCAGCCAGTATGTGGCAGACACCCAGATGAGTCCCACAAGCTCTCCACCACTAGGCCCAGAGCCTCCTGCAGGAGGGGAGCATGGGAGGTTTTGAACAGGAAACTAACGTCATGTGACCTGTTCTGGGAAAATCTTTTGGGTGCATCATAGGAGGTGCTGCCATGGTCTCAGTGGCAGAGTCCCCTGCCTTCGTTCCCCAAGGAAGGGGCTGCAGAACCCAAAGAAGAAGCTCCCAGCTCTGCAAGGGGTGGAGTGAGCACCAGGCAAGGCCTCCTCCCACCCACCCCAGGGGCTCAGGCGACAGCTCCAACCTGTAGCTTTAATTAAAAGGCCTTTTCAAACCATTAGCAGCAATAATAATAAAACCCCAAATAGAAACAATAAAACAGTATGACTGTCGGAGAATTAAAATGGGCACCTGGAGTTCTGCCACCCCCAGGGGGCAATTTGGGGCGCAGGCGGGAGGCATGATTTTCACCTCCAGTAGACACACCAGTCCCAGACACTGGCTGGGAGGGGAAGGCTTCAGGAAAAGAGACCATGCTGTGCCAGGGACCCAGCCACCCCTGGGCCACTTTGGGGCCCATCACAAGAAGGGCTTTGTGTGTCCCAGCCCCCTCTCAGAGCCGGCGTCCCCCACCTCCAGGGCTCAGCCAGACCTCCCTCCTCTCCTCTCACCCCAGCTCAGCACAAAAGCCACTGGGACATGCCACTAAAATCTACCTGGTCTCTTGCCTCGTTTCCAGCCCCTGTCCCACCTCAGTCCATTTGCATCTCCCCTGAAAACCTCACCAGCTTCTTATATAGGCCTCCGTGTTTATTTGAGCCCCTGCAAACTGCACTCAAACCAAACCCTGCCTCCACTACCACCCCCCTCAGATGCCACCCATGGCTCCCTACCTCCTCTGGCATGCTCCCCTCCCCCTGGCCCTTGAGTCACAGCCCATCTCATTTGTTCAGAGAGTGAGCCCAGCCTTTCTCCAACTCCACCTCCAGCCTTTGCAGTTTGCCTGGAAAACACTGCAGTCCACACCTCCCTGACGGGCTCCCTCTTTATCCAGTAGAGCTCAGCCTCAATAACACCTCCCCAAAAGCCTCCAATATTCACCCCCCAGACCCGTCCCATAACCCTTTTCCACATTTTAGCATTTTTATCAATTTCTTATGTGTCTACCCTCTGACCTTCATATGAGAGCCCTGTAAGAGCAAGGCCTGGGTCTGGCTTGTTCACAGCTGTGCCCCAGTGCCCAGCATTGGGCCTGGCACACAGTAAGTGCGCAATCAATGCTTGCTGAACAGTCCAGCAAACATGACTTCCTGCTGTCCACGGAGCCTTGCCCTCCCTTCCTGTAGTCCATGCTGCCGCTACTCCCCAGTCTTTCTGGTCATCCCTGTGGGTAGGTGGAGGCAGTGGCTTTCCAACCTCCCTGGGTTCTCGGTGCCCAAGGCCTCTCCAGGCAGGCCCCATGAGACTTCCAAGCCTTTGCCTTCGCTCCATAATGGCAAGGACCAGGGAAGATGGTCTCTAAGATTTTGGATCTAGGTTTTTGCCCATTTGCCAAACACCTGTTGGTGCCTTCTTGGTGCCAGCCCTGAACTGGGTACACAGGATCCAGAGCCAGGGACCTATCCTTGGGGGGCTTCCAGGGCAGCAGGGAGACCCAGCCAGAAAGACCTGCGCTACAAAGTGCTGTGTGATGTACAGGGCAGAGCGGGGAGAACCACACGGCCACACACTCATTCGAATCCTCACTTCACTGCTCACCTTGGGCAAGCGACCTCACCTCTCTGAGCCTATTTCCTCATGAACATGTGGGATAATCCTGCCTCGTGGGACCACAAGGAATCAAAGCCATCTCCTGGGTAAAGAACAGAACATAGCGCCTAAAGCATTACTTCTGCACTAGCCAGAAGGCTTAATTTCCTTTTTTTTTTTTTTTTTTTACTAGTTAGTAAAAGAAAGCTGCTACCTCCAGCTCTGATGACTAAACATGGTTGGTTCAGACTCTTTTGGTGAGGGAAGATGGACAAGGGACTCTGAGAGAGGCAGGCATGACTGCCAGAAGGAATCAGAGAAGGCTTCCGAGAGGAGGTGACTTTGGAACTAAGTCTTAAATAATGAACTGAAGTCCAGGAGGCTTGAGGGCAAAGCACGATCAGAGAGCAGACTTTCCTGTGGCCGCAGCATTAGAGAAGCCTGACTATGAAAGAGAGGGCAGCCCTCACCCCTAGGACACCAACCTGCAGAATGTGTTTTTGTTTCTGGTGTGTGTTTTTTTAAACTCCTTTGTTAACTCTTTATTAAGAAAATTTCAAACATACACAAGTGCAGGGACAAGAGCTGCATTTACATGGTGCATTCTAAGCAGGGTGAGTGGGCTGCCCTGATCCCCATGCCCTTTGGGAACTCTGTCCCCGACTCTGTGACTCCAAAGTGAGACCAAACGGCCGAGGAGGATGCTGAAAGGCCAGCAGCTCTGCAGCTCTTACACCCTCTCCAAGCAGGCAGAGTCTGAACCAACCATGTTCAGTCGTCAGAGCTGGAGGAAGCAGCCTTCTTTTACTAACTAGTAAAAAAAGAAAAAGAAATTACGTTTTTTTCTAGCCAGACTGCATTTCTTGCATCAGAGAGGGTGAGAATTTGCTCTTGGAAGGAAAGAGTCTCCTGTCTGGAGCTTCCTCTTTGAAGCTCCATGAATATACATGGCAGCAGGCAGAGAGGGTTCTGTGAGATGCTGACAAGCTGCCTTACCTTGAGAAATTGAGGTCGTTGGCTTTGAGGGGGCCTTGACAGGTGGGGGGCTGGGGTGGGACAGGAGGTGCTGCAGAGACTGGAGACCTGGGTGGTCTGGCTCTGACTTTGGGCTACTCCATTCCCCTCTGAGGCTTCATTTTCTCAGAGCCTGTGAAATGGGGACACTCCCTCCTGGGGCTGCCAGGGACAGAAAAGGATGCGAAGTGATGGACCCAACACGGCACCTGGTCCAGAGTAGGCACTCAGTACTTCCTGGTGCTTATTTCTCAGAACTCCAGGGCTGGGAGGGACCAATGCAGCAGTTAAAAGTGGAGAAAGAGGAGTCTGGAAATCCATCCGCCCTAGGTTTCGAATCCTTGCTCTGTCTGCCACTAGTTCTATGCCCTTGGGCAAAAAAAATCTGAGCCTCAGTTTCCTCATCAGTAAAATGGAAAGAATTCTGTTTATCTCTCATGGG
This sequence comes from Rhinolophus ferrumequinum, assembly GCF_004115265.2. Classification (NCBI taxonomy): domain Eukaryota; kingdom Metazoa; phylum Chordata; class Mammalia; order Chiroptera; family Rhinolophidae; genus Rhinolophus; species Rhinolophus ferrumequinum. The sequence continues at coordinate 19,348,496 of NC_046306.1, forward strand.
TGCTGTGAGGAGGAAATGAGCTAAGATGTAAGCAAACCTCTCATTGACACTAAGATCCAAGCATATTTTAGTCCTTGAGTTTCGTGTCAGCCTCCCGATCATATCAGCTGTCAGCTTTGGTCCCTCCCTGTAGCCAAGGCCTGAGGTGAGTAGACAGAAGGTGGTGAGGGAGGCATGGTCAGAGCAGGGGAAAGGCTGCAGGTTCTCAGGAGACGGGCCTTGGAGATCAGCCCCTCTCTTGGTAAAGGAGATGAGGCTAAAAGGCTGGGAAGGACTCTCTGGGAGGATATGAACCCTTTGCCCTGCCCAGCCCCTGATTCATGCCTCAGCCTCAAGCCAACTGTACTCCTCAGCTCCTCTCAGGCCAGCCTCTACCTTCACCAGGATGGCTGGCCCAGTCTGCTCATAGCACCCCTTCTCCAGATGAAAAGTCTCATGAAATGCAAGTGTGATCACATCACCTCCTCCAAGTTCTCCAGTGACTCTGGCTTGACTCAGGGAAAAGCCCAAGTCCTTCCCACAGCAATATGCCCCCCTATTTCTATGACCTCATCTGCTTCTCGCTCCCCATTCTTTTCCAGCCACACCTAAACACAGCAGGCACAATCTCCTTGGCACATAGTAGGTGCTCAGTCAACATCCATGAATGACTGGGAGTGAGTACGTGAACAGACGCCAACGAGCTCTGCTGCCAAAAAAAAAACCCTTCTCTGGCTCCTCTCCCCAGGGACAGAGAGAGTGGCCGGCAGAAGTCGGGCAGGCAGGGTGCCAACAGCCTGGGTGACCCCTGCCCGGCTCCTAATGCTGCCCAGACTGCAGGGTTTAATTGCTACAACTCTGGAGCAAAGTGAGTTAATGAGGCAGGCTAATGTTCCCATGTTGCTCCTGTTCCCACCGCAGCCGCCAGAGCTGGAGGAGGGGCAGCTGGACTTCGGGGGACAGGCTTTTGGGTGGCTGAGGAACCTGACTCCAACCCAGCATGGCCATCTGGCCTCTCCCACTCTTCTCCTTGCTCTCTGACACCATGGGTCATCCACAAAGGGAAGGGAACAAATATTAGGTAACTTTGGTGTGTGGACACTGGACACAGGGACCATTTATTCTTCACAAGGTGGAAATTACTGTCCACATTGGTGAGAGGGGGTATCTGAAGCCCAAGGAGATGGGGTGGCCTGCTCAAGGGCCCCCAGCTGTGCTGAGCTCTCTCTCTCTCACATGGCCAGTCCCCTTTGTTCACCACCTACATTGGAGGCAATGATGGATGACAACAATCATAACAACAGTGACAATAGCTAACATTTATTATCTACTGGGCCCTGTGCTAAAAACTAAAAGTCACTGAAGCCTCAACAACCCTATCAGGTAGATCTTATTATATGCCCATTTTACAGATGAGGAAACCAAGGCATATAGAGTTGAAGGTGCTTGGCTGAGGTCACACAGTGAGTGATTGGCTCTGGTCCTAAAATCTATGTTCTCCACCACTTCCCTCCATGGCTTCCCTTCCAATTCCAACCCAGGCTCTGGTCTCAGGGGCGGGGGACTGGTCTCCTCGACCTTCTCCGGCCCTGCCGCCCCCTCCTCTGGCCTGGCCCATGGCACTCCTCACTGCCTTCAAAGGTAAGCTGTGGAAGAATGACACATATTGTGTGTTAACTGTCATCGCTTTTTTTCTTATTACAAAAGAAATACATGTTTGCTGTAGAAAACTGGAAGAAAACAAAAAGGCTTTTGGAAAATAAAATTCCATTCCCAGACAGAAATGACCACTTCTGATATTTAGTGCATGTCCTTCTAGTCTTTCTATTTTCCATATGTACTAATCACCAAGACCTCCCCCAGCAGCACGAGATTTGCTCTGTGCTTGGCTCTGTGCTGAGTATCGCGCACACATTATTTCATTTAACCCTCACAGGAGCTCATTTCAACCTCACTACAACCAGATAATAACATATAGATAAAATCCCTATTTTATTGATAAGCTAAGAGAGGTTCAGAGAGGCAAAGTAACTTTTCCAAGGTCACACAGCTGGTCATTGGTACAGCCAGGTTCAAGCTTACATCTTTTGGTTCCAATAATCTAAACTGTTTAATTATGATAACTTCCTGGAGCTGGAATTGCCAGCTCAAGCACATCCAAAATTCTAAGTTTTGTGATAATTCTGTACCAACGTGCCCTTACAAAGGGGGTCCTGATCTACACCCTTGCCAACAGAGTCTAGGAAGGCCTATTTCCCCATTCCGTTGTACATGCTGAACTTTATTTTTTTAAAAAGCTCCCAATTTGAGATATATATATATATATATATATATATATATATATATATACCATCATTATTTCTGATTTAATTTGACTGTATGTTTTTAGACTCTTAGTATGGATCTAGGGCCCAACAGGCCAGAGCCTGATGCCCTATGTCTCAGCACAGGAGGTACCAGGAGTAGCTCAGTCATCAAATTATACTCAGGCACCTGACTTCTTGGCTACTCTGCCATTGCATGTTTTGACCTTAGAAGCAATTTACCTTTCTTGCCTGGAAAACAGAATGTCCTCAAATGCAGGCATCCCTCAGCCTACTTGACAGATAGGGAAACTGAGTCAGGAGTGGTCTCCACCAATCTTTTGGCCCTGATACTTCCTCTCTGTCCATAAATCTCACTGTGCTGTGTAAAAAATGATAAATTTTTGGGGGGCAAGAAATATGAAGAAAACTGCACCAAGGTAAATCATAATCAAATTGTTCAAAACCAGTCATAAAGAGAAAAATCTTAAAAGCAGTCAGGTAAAAAAATAAACAAAAAGACGTTACACACTGAGGAACAAAGATAAGAATGACAGCAGATTTTTTTGGTCAAAAACAAGGCAAGTGAGAAGACAGTATCTTTAAACTACTAAAAGACAAAAAAAACTCTGTCAATTTAGAATTCTATGTTCAGGAAAAATAACTTTCAAAAATGAAGGTTAAAATAAAGACTTTTTCAGACTTAAGAAAGTTCAAAGCATTCATCACCAGTAGACCCATATTACAAGAAATGTTAAAGTCCTTCATACTTAAGGAAATTGATATCAGAAAGAAATACGGATTTACAAAAGAAATGAAGAACACTAAAAATGGTAACTACCTGGGTAAATATATATGATTATTTTCTTCATCATTTAAATCTCTTTAAAAGATAACTGTTTTGACAGAAATAATAATGTAGTATTGTGTTTGTAATATATGTGAAATTAAATAAAATGCATAATAATAACATGAGAATGTAATATTCTTATACAGGAAATGATACAATAGCAGTAAACTGTGATAAGTTAAAGATGTATAATATAAACCATACAGTAATCACTAAAATAACAAAACAAAGAGTTATAGCTAATAATTAACAAGGGAGAAACAAAATCATAAAAACATTCAATCTTAAAGAAGGCAGAAAAAGAGAAAAGGGGAAACAAAGAACAGACAGGACAAATAGAAAACAAAAAGCAAGGTAAAAGATTTATACCTAACCATATTAATAATCACATTAAATGTAAATAGTCTAAATACCTCAACTAAAAGACAGAGGTTTTCAGATTGGATGAAAAACAGACACAACTATATGCTGCCTAAAAGAAATGCACTTGAAATATAAAAACACAAAAGGATGTGTAAAAGGATGGAAAAATATAGACTATTTTAACACTAATCAAAAGAAAACTGGAAGGCTATATTAACATCAGTAAAAGTATGTTTCAGGGGGTAAAGAAAGTTATTTCCTATGATAATGAGGTCAATCCATCATGAGGGACAATGATCCCAAATATTTATGCATTTAATAACAAAGCTTTGAAATATATGAAGCAAAAAGTGATAGATAATGCAAGGAGAAATAGAGAAATCCCCAATTATAGTCACAGGTTTTTATACCCTTTTCTTAATTGCTAGAACAAGTAAACAGAAAATAAATAAGGATGTGGAAGATTTGAACAACACTACCAGTATCAACTAACTTGACCTAACTGACATTTACAGAACACTCCACCCAATAACAGCAGAATACATATTCTTTTCATGGAACATTTATCAAAATAGACCATATTCTGGGCCATTAAAGTCTCAATACATTTAAAAAGATTCAAGTCGTATAAATATGTTTTATGATCACAATGGAATTAAAGTAAAAGTTAAGTAACAGCAAAGTTCCCAAAAATCCCCAAGTATTTGGAAACAAAATAACACACTTATAAATGACCCACAGGTCAAAGGGAAATCAAAACCGAAGTCAGAAAATATTTTGAACTGAATGAAAATAAAAACATGACAACATGCAATTTGTGGACTGCTGCTAAAGAAGTATTTAGGGGAAACTTTATAACATTAAAGGCCTGTATCAACAAAGAAGATAGGTTTCAAATCAATGACCTCAGCTTTTTAAAAAAACTAAAGAACAAATTAAATCAAACTTAGTAGGAGAAAGGAAATAATAAAGATCAGAATAAAAATCAATAAGAGAAAACAAAAAGCAATAGATATAAATGTCTAACCACTATGTTGTACACCTGAAACTAATATAAATTAATACTGACTGTCAACTGTAACTGAAAAAAAAATTATTTTAAAAAAAGCAAGAGAAAAATCAGTGATACCAAAGACCAGTTCTTCGAAAAGATCAACAAAATTGATCAATCTCTAGCCAGACTGACTGCATAAATAAAAGTTTTTAATTAAAAATTTGACATATAAAAATGGAGGATGGGAGGAGACACAAATTAACATCAGGAATGAAAGAGGTGACATCACTACAGATTTACAGATAATAAGGTTCACTACAAAGCTACAGTAATAAAGTTAGTGTGGTATTGTCATAAGAATAGATCAATGGAACAGAATTGGGAGTCCAGAAAAAAATAACCGTCACATTTATGGTCAGTTGATTTTCAACAAAGGTGCCAAGACCATTCAATGGGGAAAGAACTGTCTTTTCAACAAGTGGTGATGGCACAACTGAATATCCACATGCAGAAGAGTGAGGTTAGATGTCACTGCTTCACACCATGTACAAAAAGTTAACTCGAAGTAGAGCAAAGGCCTAAACGTAAACTATAAGCTCTTACAAGAAAACCCAGGTGTAAATCTTCATGACCTTGAATTAGGCAATGATTTCCTTAGATATGACACCAAAAACATGCACAAAAGAAAAATAAACAGATAAATTGGACTTCCATCAAAATTTAAAAAACTATAAAAGGACACTATTTTTGTGCTAAAAGGGACACTATCAAGAATGTGAAAAGACAACCCAGAGAATGAAATAAAATATTTGCAAATCATATATCTGACAATAGATCTGCATTCAAAATATATAAAGAACTCTTACAACTCAATAAGAAGAAGACAAGGAGTCCAATTTAAAAATTGGCCAAGGATTTGAATGGACATTTTTTGAAAGAAGAAACACAAATGGTCCATAAACACATGAAAAGATGCTCAAGATCAAGGACACGCAACATCAGGGACAGGAGCCATCAGGTAAACGCAAATCAAAATCCTGAGATACTACTTCACATCCACAAGGATGGCTACACTTAAAAAGATAGGACCTGGGAAAATCGGAACCCTCATACACTGCTGTGGAAATGTAAAATGGTGCAGCCACTTTGAAACAGCCTGGCCATTTTTCAAAAGATTAAACATAGACCTTATGAACCGGTGATTCCACTCCTAGGTATATACCCAAGAAAAATGAAAACACATATCCACACAAAAACTTGTACACAATGTTCATAGCAGCTTTATTCATAATAGCCAAAAAGAGGATACAACCCAAGTGTCTATAAATTGATGAGTGGATAGACAACATATGGATAAATACAATAGAATAGCATTCAACAGTAAAAAAGAATGAAGTACTATTACATGCTACAACTTGTATGAACCTCGGAAACATTATGCTAAGTGAAAAAAAGCCACTCACAAAAGGCCACATATGGTATGATTCCATGTATATGAAATGTCCAGAATAAGCAAATCTATAGAAATAGAAAGTTGATTAGTGGTTGCCTAAGGTTACGGGCAGGGGAGTGGGTAGGGGAAAAGGGAGCGGCTGATGATAAGTATGGAGTTTTTGAGGGGAGTTTTGAGGGGAGTGATGAAAAGGTTCTAGAATGGATGTGGTAGTGGTTGTACCACTCTGTATATAATGGTATTAAAAACCATCAACTGTACACTTTAATTGCTAAATTGTATGGTATGTAAATTATATCTCAATAAAGCTGTTATTTTTTTTTAAGAAGGGATAACAGGAATATTATGAACAACTTTACGCCAATAAATTTGACAACTTAGATGAAATGGACAAATTCCTTGAAGATACAAATTACCAAAGCTCATGCAAGAAGATAGAGATAACTCGAATAGTCCTATATTCATTAAAGAAATTGAATTTATAAATAAAACTTTCCCACAAGAAAAACTCACAGCGCAGATGGCTTCACTGGTGATTCTACCAAACATTTGGAAGAAATAATGCTAATTCTATACAAATTCTTGTAAAAGATTGAAGAGAAGGAAATACTTCCCACCTCACTTTATGGAGCCCTGATACCAAAATGAGACAAATTTAATATAATCAATGAAAATGACACAACAATATCCCTCAGGAACTAAAATCCTAAACCAAATTTTAGTAAATCTAATACAACAATACTGTACATTAAAAGGCCAAATAGGAGTCATCCTGGGAGTGCAGGGTTAGTTAAGATTTGAAAACCAATCAATGTAATTAACTATATTAAGAGACTAAAGAGAAAACTATGTGATCATCCTAAAAGACTCAGAAAAAGCACTTGACAAAAATCCAACATCCATTCCTGATTTTAAAAATTCTCTGCAAACTAAGAAGGGAACTTCCTCAACTTTATATGGGCAGCTACAAAAACCCCACAGTTGCTAACATCGTACTCAATGGCGAAAGACTGAAAGCTTTCCAAGATAAGAATGTCCACTGCCACCAGTTCAATTGGAGGTTCCAATTGAGGTGGGAGGTTCCAGCCAGGGCAATTAGGCAAGAAAATGAAACAAAAGGCACCCAGTCTGGAAATAAATAAAACTATTTTTATTTGCAGATGCCATGATCACCTATGTAGAAAATCCAATAGAATCCACACAGAAGAAAGCTAGTATAACTAATAAGCAAGCTCACCAAGGTGCAGGATACATGGTTAATATCTAAAAATCAATTTTATTTCAATATACTAGTTGAAAACAATCGGAAATTTAAAATACCACTTATAATAGCATAAAAATGTGTAATACTTAGGAATAAATATGACAAAAGATGGGCAAGACCCAGATGTGGGAGATTAAATTATTGTTGAGATAAGTTTAGAAAAGACACCTAAATAGAGATACCTCGCTCATGGGTTAGAAGACTCAATATTGTTAAGATGTTCATTCTCCCCAAAGTGATCTATATATTCAAACCAATCTCAACCAGAATCCCAACAGACATTTTTGTAGAAATTGGTCTGCTAATTCTAAAATGTACGTGGAAATGCAAATAACATACAATAGCCAAAACGAACTTTGAAAAAGAAGAGCAAAGTTGGAGGGCGTGATTTCAAAACAGTGTGATACTGATGAAAAGCTAGACAAATAGATTAATGGAACGGACATATCGACGGCTGATTTTTGACAAAGAAGCACAGACAATGCAGTACAGCCATTGTTTTCAATAAATGGTGCTGGAATGAATGCATATTTGTAAGCAAAAAGTGAAATTTAATCCATACCTCACATTAAGTACAAAATTAACTCAAAATGGATCACAGTTCTAATATGAAACCTAAAATTTTCTTTCAAGAAGAAAACAAAGACTAAACCTTTGTGATCGTGAGTTAGGTAAAGATGTCTTAGATGTGACAACACCAAACGCAATCCACAAAAGAACAAATTTATACATTGGACTTCATCAAAATTAAAAATGACTGTGCTTCAAAAGACACTCTTAAGGAAATAAAAAGACAAGCCACAGAGTGGGGGGAAATATTTGCAAAACATAGATCCTTTATAGGACTTGTATCGAGAATACAAAAAGAGCCCTCAAAACTCAATAATAAGAAAACAAACAACCCAATTTAAAAATTGGTAAAGATTGAAAGAAACACTTCATCAAAGAAAATACTCATGTACAGGTGGCAAATAAGCACATGAAAAGATGCTCAACATCATTGGTCATTAAGGAATTGCAAATTAACACCAAAATGTGATATCACACCTATGAGAATGCTTAACATTAGAAAGACTGACTATGCCAAGTGTTGGTGAGGAGTGGAGGAATTGAAACTTTCATACACTGTGGGAATTTAAAAGGGTGTACCCACCTACTTTGGAAAACACTTTGACAAAACCAGCTTCTTAAAAAGTTAAACATACGTGTACACCTACCACATAGTTCAGGCATTCATCTCCTAGGTATTCACCCAAGAGAAATGGAAACATATGTTCATTCAAAGACTTGTACACATACATTCACAGAGCTTTATTGTAACAGCTCTAACTGGAAACAAACCCAAAGGTCCATAAACAAGTAAATGAATAAACAAACTGTGGCATATCCATACTATGGAGTACTACCCAGCAATAAAAAAAGAGTGAACTACTGGTATATGCTACAACATGGATGAAACTCCAAATAATTATGCTGAATGAAAGTAGCCAAACAAAAAGAGTATGTAAGATTCCATTTATATAGAATTCTAGGAACACAAATGAATACTTGCCTGGGGCAAGAGTAGAGTGGGAGAGTGGGAAAGGGCGAAAAGGGAGCATGAGAGAGGATTAGCAAGGGCCATGGAGAAATCTTTGGGAAAGATGGATATGTTCATTATCTTGATTGTGGTGATGATTTCACAGATGTATACATTTGTCAAAACCTATCAGTTTGAACACTTTAAATATGTGTGATTTATTGTATATCAATTATACCTCAATAAAAGCCATTTTTTTAAAAAGGAAAATCAAGTTACATTAGGGAAAAAAAGGATTAGGCTAGAATACCTTCAACTAAGAGGTTCTAAAATTCTTTTGAGTCTTGAAGTGTTAAGGCTCATCTGTTCAGAGATCCATCATCATTTATTTCCAGAATGTAAACACACCTCATTCTGTCATTTGAAGATAACTGTACTGAGATTCTGAGATGTACTGGCACCAAGTAAGATGCAGTAATTCTAAATCACTTCTAAAATGTAATGTCCATAATCTGAGATGCCATGATTCCATCACTTTATCAATCTCCATTTTTTTTGCCTCCAAACACAATGGCTCCTATGCCGTCATCAGAATTTAAATCTCCTCCTGTTCTAGGGAGCCATTAAACACGATGTCTTAGAAGAGTTTTGAGTTTATGGGGATGTACTTCCACCATAAGAATGAACAGGGATGGAGGGAACAGGAGTGAAACACAAAAGTGTTCTGGGTGTCAACCCCACCATGATAAAGAAAACCATCCCCAGAGAGGACAACCAACAGCACAGAGCTCCAACACTACAGGGGACACCTCTACTGATTTCTATTTTCGTCTTTTTCCTTTTGAATATTTTTACATTTTAATTGTATTATTTATTTATTTTTAAATTAATAAGCTTTATTATTTTTTTTGAGCAATTTTAAGTTCAAGGAAAAATTGAGCGAAGTACAAAAGTTCCCATGTATCCCTTCTCCTCCCCTGTAAGATCTTGCATTAGTGTGGTATATTTGTTACAATTGATGAACCAATATTGAAACATTAACTAACGTCCATAGTTTACATTAGGGTTCACTCTTCATACAGTAAAGTTCTATGGGTGTTGGCAAATGTATAATGTCATAGATTTCAGTATCATACAGAAGAGTGTCACGGCCCTAAAATCCTCTGTGCTCTACCTATTTATTCATCCCTCCCTCCCTTCCTTCCCCCAAATCCCTGGCAACCGCTGAGCTTGTTCCTGTCTCTCTAGTTTTACCTTTTCCAGAATGTCATATAGTTGGAATCAGACAGTATGTACTCTTTTCAGACTGGCTTCTCTCACTTAGTGATTGTGTTTAAAGCTCCTCCATGTCTTCCAGAGGCTTGAGAGTTCATTTCTTTTAATTGCCGAATAATAACATTCCATTAAATGAACGTACCACAATTTGTTTATTCATCCATCTACTGAAGGACATCTTGACTGCTTCCATTATTTTTATTTTTTAATTTTTATTTTGGCATTTTATCTTTGTTTTTTAATTTTTTAAAAGTCACGTAAATGTTGGCAACGACCTAAACGCCCATCATTCGGGAGCTGGTTCGAAGTGGTCTGACTGCAAAGCAGAGCTCGCTGTAGCTCTTAAAAATGATCTGTAGTCTGCGTGTTGGTGAGGTCTGGAGCACCTGCAACTCTCAGACCAGCTGGTGGGACTGTAAGTCGGTACACTCACTTTAGAAGACTGTGTGACGTTATCTCCTAAACCTGAACACATTCACTCTCTATGACCCAGAAATCCCACTCCTGGGCATAGACCCAACAGAAAGAACTTCATACGTTCCCCCAAAAGATATGTATAAGAAAGTCCAAAGTAGCACTATGCATTTTATAGTCAAAAACTGGAAATAATCCAAATGTCTATCAACAATAGGATGGATCAAGGATGAACTATTCACTCAGTAGAACAGTAGACAGCCATATAAAAGAATGAACTACCAATCACACGACTACACCGATGAATCTCTCAATGATGAGCACAGAAGCTGGATACAAAAGAGACATCTTGCGTGATCCCATTTATATAAAAGTCCAGAACAGGCAAGACTAAGCTATGGTGTTAGAAGTCAGAATCCTGGTCATCTCTAGGGGTGGGAAGGTAACTGGGGAAAGACACGACAGAGCCTTCTGGGGGAGCTGGAAATATCCTCTATCTTGATCAGTGTGGGTGTTATAGGGAAGATATATACGTATGCGTGTGTGTGTGTGTGTATGTGTGTAAGTCAAGCTATACTATACACTTAAGATTAGTGCACTCTACAACACATATGTTACACCTCTACACAAACATTTTAAGTCTAACATTTAAGTCTAACGTTCTATAGTTACTGACTCAGAAGGACAGCCAGCAGCAAGGGGAAAAGTACAGACAAACAGGACTAATATGACCCGATTTATGCAAAGTCTTCTACATATACGCATTTCATCTACAGATGAATTCAGAATTCTACGAGCTGCCATTTGTGAGCACTTGCTGTGTGCCAAGTGCTTTCCTAAGTACTTCATTACACATTTTCATCCTCAGGAGCGTCTTTGAACCCAGGCCTTGTGGTACCCAGAGCCCATGCACTCATGTAAGTCCCCGAACCCTGACCACAGGCCATGAGACCCCACATGGTCTGGCTCCTGCCAGCCCCTCACACGTCACCTCATCCTCCTTCCTCAACCCAGCAGTCCAGCCTCCCACCTTTCTCTTCCCTGGAAACACTACTGCCCTCACACCACGGGGTTTGTACATTTGCCGTTCCCTCCACTAGAAAGGATTTTCCCCAGCTCCTGTTTGCTCAGGCAACTTCTCCTCATCTTTCAGCCCAAGCGTCGCCTCCTCCAGGAAGCCTTCCTGACCCCCAGCCTGTGCTGGGACCTCTCATTTGTACCCATGGTTCCCATGACCCTTCCCCATGGGCCTCATTCTTGTTTTACTTGTTTCTTAAGTTCTCTAAGAGTAAGGAAGTGTCTGTTTCATTCAGAGCCATGTCCCCTCTGACCACCACAGGGGCTGGCTTGGAGTAAACACTCAACAAATATGTGGTGAGGGAATGAATGAATGAACGAATGAATCCATCTGCCAGGGCAGATCAACTTAGACATCTGGAAGGCTGACATTAAATCCGTAATGGTGGTCTCACCACAGGGAGGTGGATTCCAGGAAAGTTACACGTAGTTTTGTACTTTTGGGGTTTATTTGGCTGGATAGTGTTCTGGTGGGCAGGTGTCATTTTTCCAGCTCCTCAGCACGTCCCCTGCCCAGGGGACCCCTGTCTGCCACCCTCCCCACCCCCTGCACACTCTCCCAGCTCTGCCTGCAGCCCCAGTGGGCCGTGTACTAATAAACGGAGGGAGAAGGTCACCCAGCTCGCAAGCACTGAGCTGTCCTTGACTCGGATGCAGATAAAATGTGCGGGGGGGGGGGGGGGGGGGGGGAGAGCCGCTTCACCAAGCGCTGAGCACGTGTGAGCTATTTCTGATTCCCACCCGGCCAGGCTGGGCACAGCGCATCTGCCGTGGGAGCCGAAACAAGCCTGGCGAGCAGTGGGTGAAACCACTGACCAGCCCCACCAAATGCTTACACCAGACCCAGCTGCTGCCCTGCTGAAAACTCTCCCACGGTTCTCCAGTGCCCAGGGCGGGGGGATGGGAGGGTGAGACCCTCAGCCTGGCACTCAGGGCTCATGAGTTCTGGTCCCTGCCCACCCACCTCCCTGCTTTCTACTGTCCCAAGTGTAGCCAGGTCCTTACTCAACTCCTGGCCTTTGCATATGCTGTTCCCTCTGCCAGGAGTGCCTGCTGTTCCCAGTGTTGGCTCGCTCCCACTTAACCTATAGGTTTCAGCGTGGACCACTCCATCCTCCAAAAAGCCTTCCCTGATCAGGCCCCAGCTCGGTGTCCCTCGTCCTAGGGCTCCCTGCTCTCCCCACAGGTATTTCGATTTTGTTTAGTGGCCTGTGATCCCTCTCCCAGACTGTGATGTGGCCACCGTGAGGTCCCTCATTAGTCATCTCCATGTCCCCTGCGTCCAGCAAGGGCGTGGCCCACAGCAGACACAAATCCACGTTTGATGACGGACCACGCAAGGCAGGAAAGGACGGATCTACTCAGAGGAAGTGGAGGCACGGGAGCAGAAGGAGAGCAAATGGTCGAGTCTGGCTGTGACTTAGAGGCCACAGGTCAGAGAGGACAGGGAGCTGCAGAGGAAGGCCCATCATCAGTCAGCAGAGGGCCAAGGCCCGTCTGCTCGCTGTGCCCTCGTCTGGCCAGCAGCCCTCAGCACTCCAAGGTGGCACAGACTCCAAGTATAGGTGGGGCTGCTCGCAGGCCCTGCCTCCCCCAAGAGCAGTGGATGTAGAATCTGTACAGAACAAAGCATTTTGTCTAAATATATCTGCTCCCTAGTGCAGGACATGCAGGGAGGGAGTCGGGGCATGGTGGGCCCGCAGTGCCTGGAGAACCTTTACCGGAGCACCTGCCAACAGGCCCACAGCTGCCTGTCCTGGCAGAGGGAGTCCGCCCTGGGGCCTAGCGCCAGGGGTGGGCTTGGGTGGGCCTCTCCAAGCAGGGTTATCACTGCCTGATCTCCCACCCAAAAGCTGCTGCCTTGAATGTGGGCCATGCACAAACCAGGCCAACAGAGGAGGGAGGGGAGACACAGAAGTGTCTGGGGGGGTGTCTGGGGGAGGGGAACACAGAAGTAGGCCTGGGGGAGGGGACACAGAAGTCGGGCCTGGGGGAGGAGAACACAGAGGTGGGCCTAGGGGAGGGTGACATAGAAGCATGCCTGGGGGACACAGAAGTAGTCCAGAGTCCAGACTCTCCCCACCACCTCATTGTAACAAAGGGAGGCAACTCCAACAGGGTCACACAGGGACCTGAGGGCAGTGAGGGGTGAAAGATTGGAGTGTCCTGGCTTCCAGGCACCCTAAGGGTTCCTAGAATTCTCTTCAGCTACTTGAGATTCTCCCAAGGATCCTTCAAAGTGGGACAGCAGGAAGAGCATTAGATTCAGAGTCAAGAGGCTTGCAATTCAGTCCCATCTTCACCACTGAGGGCCTCAGGCCAGTCATCTCTGGGCCTCGGTTTGCCCATCTGTAAAGTGGGGATAAGCATGTCTCCCTCTGTGTGTAAGTGCTCTGCATATAGGAGTGTTCATTTCTTGGCCCTCTCTCCCAGGCTGGTCACACGGGAGACCCAGGCCGACCTTCTGTGAGCTGATCTGGACTAGGACACAGGGAGGGAGCGCCAGAGGGCTCCCGTGTGTGCGCGGGGGGCTCATAAGAGAGCACAACAACAGTGGGTGCATTTTCTTGAGCACTCATTATGTGTCGGGCCCTGTCCTAGGTACTTTAATATACAGAACCTCACTGCACTCTCACATCAAACGCACAAGGCAGGCAGTGACACTGTTATCCCATGGGGGACACATGGAGAAACTGAGGTTCAAAGAGGTTTCTGTGACCTAGTCAATGCCACACAGCTGTTGAGCAGAGCCAGGAATCAAACTTGGACCAACCCTCAGCGTTGACTCCCTCCCTCCCGTAGGTGGACAAGCTTGCTGGTGGCCACCCCAGGGAGGGCCCTTCCTTGGGTCCTGGGGATGGAGGCAGTCACCACCCTCCCATTCAGTTTTGCTCTTTCAATTCAAAATGAAACCAGAAAAAAAATACAACCGGTTCATTAAAACAGCTGGACATACATACTCACTGCTATTAACACCTCATTTTAAAACAGGCACTAAGGCCCTACACAGCCAGAGCCTCCCTCTCTGCCCTCACCCACTCTCACCCAAGGCAGGATGGTGCAGTAATTAAAAAGCCTGGGCCTGGAGGATGGCCAGTCTGGTCTCAAACCCCAGCTCCACCAGCTCCACCAGGCTGGGTGACCTTAGGAGTGTCACTCTCCCTCTCCATGCCTTGTTTCCGCACCTATGAGGGGACAGTGATTCCCTCCTACCCAGAGTCACTGGGCATGCTGGAGAGACAGCTGAGGTCAAGTTCTGGCTCAGGCCTCACTGGACGCAGCTGGCATCACTCCCGATTAACCTACTGATGAGTCTGAACCAGATTCCTTTAAAGTGGCTCCTGGAGATAGACTCTGTGTGTGTGTGTGTGTGTGTGTGTGTGTGTGTGTGTGTAAGTGATAATAAATGTCTACTACTGTTTTAACCCACAAAGTTGAGGGATAATTTGTTACGCAGCAATAGATAGCTAACACAAAAGGTGAGCCTTGAGATGGGGAAGAAGAGCTCGAAGGAGCGACCAGGAGCTGGTTCCAGATGATGCAATTCACCACGCTCCCGGGCTGGGCATACAGGGGCTGCTTCCTCCAGTGGCCCCCGATCTGTCCCAAGGTCATCCCTCCCATCGTCAGCCTTCCCTGGACGGCTACCCATTATGAGCATTTCTAGACATAAGAATGGACCTGAAACAACTCATCCAGCCCACAGAGCCTACTGTGTGTCAGCACAGAGCTAAAGGCTTTCACATATCACTTTTCATTAAATTCTCACAATAGCCCTTCAGAGTGAATATTATTATCCCCAGTGCCTAGGATAATGTCTGGCACACAGTAGGTATTTGTATTAGTCAGTGCGGACTAGAATGTGGTAATAAATAGACCCCAAAATTTTAGGAGCTTAAAGAATGAGAACTATTACACCTGAAACAAATATAAAATAATATTGAATGTCAACTATAATTGAAAAAAAAAGAGAAACGTATTACTTTGAAACAGTTAGGCCTCTCCTTAGGTTAGCAAAAAAAACACACAACAAATCAGCCCTGGTGGGTCTGCAAGGTCTAAGAGGGCCACCAACTAGGCAACTTCCCACTTGCTCAGTTTCTGGGCACCCCAACAGCACCCCAATGGCACCCCGGTTGTGCTCACACAGCCACAGCACCCTTCCTGGGGCTCGGGGAGGAAAAAAGTGAGGAGTCACAATGGGACACATGCCTGGCTCTTGTCTGAGACACCTGCCATCTGACCTGGGCCTTCTGTGGGAAAGGAGCAGGAGGGGCACAGGCTGAACTCTGGCTACCAGGCTCAGCCGACACTCATGAGCTGTGTACCCACTGTGTGCCAGGCCCCAGGGTGGGAACTGCCGGGGGTGCCAAGAGGCACCAGCCTGGCCCGTGGCTGGAGAGGCCTCTGCCTGGGGGGAGGCAGACACTGAGTGGCCCTCACTGTCCACAGGCCTGTGGAGTCCGGGTGAGGTGATTATGTGGGACGAGAGGGCAGGTGTCCCAGACGGGAGGGGACAGAGCTCCGCGGTAAATAACAAATAGGAGTTACCCAGCAAAGACTTTGAGGAAGGTTTTCTAGGCAGAGGGAACCGTAAACGCAGAGGCTGGAGACCAAGGGCATGGTGTGCTCTGGGAGTCCCGAGTCCTTTAGCTGAGCTGCCTGTGAGAGCATGACAGGGGCAGGAAGGGGCTGTAGGAAGGCACACAGGGCAGGTGACAGAGGTCTCAACTGCTCCGAGCTCTGGGCCAGGACAAGGTGAAAGGGGCCAGTGTGGTTTCTGGATCCATCACTTTGCCTGCTTGTGGAAGGTGTATGAGCAGGGGCTGGGGGCTGGGACAGTCATTCTGGTCAGAGGCCATGAAAAGTGGAGCCAAAAGACCCCTGAGAAGGGGAGGTGGGGTGAAGAAGAAGCCCAAATTCTGCTTTGTAGCCAAGGCCCCAAGACCCACCCCAAGGGCTTCAGGCACAAGGCTACCTCGCCACCAGCCTACAAGAATGGCCTTGTCATTTATCAAACTCAGCCTGGCAACTGGTTCCTGGAAGTTTCAGGGCTGCTGGCTGTGGGCCCCCCTGCCCACCACCACCCCACTCCAGGCTGCCCACTGCCTTTGCCCCTGCCCTGTCCAGCATCAGCAGAGGGTGGTGACACACTGGGTCAGCAGAGGTCAGTTGGCTCAGCAGGCAGCCAGCCAACCCTCCATGCCAGTGCCGGGAAGGCCTGGGGCGTGGCTGGCCAGGAGAGCACTGTGGGTCAGCTCTGCTCCGGGACCCTCTGAGGCTCCTCAGTTTCTTTCCACAGGAAGCACCCAGGCAGGGGGAGGCTGAGAGGCTGGGGAGACCTTGCTGCAGGACCCGAGGCAAGTTGCTCAAATGTCCTGAGTTGGACCCAGTGGTGGCCAAGGGCTCTGCAGCTACAGCCAGGGCAGCCCCTCCAGGAACCCTTCAGGGATCATATCCACACCAGGTCAAGTTCCCAGCCCCACCCAGGCAGGCTGCTTCACCTCTGTGAGCCTCATACATCAGCAGTTCACCCTGTAGCCCAACGGGCCCAGGTTCCTCCTCACGCCCAGCTCCTCCTCTCTCGGTTCAGACCCTCACACTCTCCAAGCCCCCCAAACCTCCCACCACGGGGCCTCTGCACCGGCTGTTCCACGCAGGTAACTCCTTCTCACTTTCAGTCAGCTCCAGGCTCCCCTCCTTGGGGCAGCCCTCCCTACCCCCGAGGCTGGTCAGGTGTCCCGTATTTCTCAGTGATAGCAGCACCTGTCACTGATGTACGTTTACATTCACCTGCGAGGTTACCGTGTTTCCCCGAAAACAAGACCTAGCCGGACCATCTGCTCTAATGAATCTTTTGAAGCAAAAATTAATATAACACCCAGTCTTATTTTATTCTACTATAAGACCCAGTCTATAATATAATATAATATAATATAATATAATATAATATAATACAATATAAGACCGGGTCTTATATTAATTTTTGCTCCAAAAGATGCATTACAGCAGATTGTCCAGCTAGGTCTTAATTTTGGGGAAACACAGTACCTCATGACTGCTGACCTCCCAAGAGGATCGTGTGCTCCACCGGGCAAAGGCTGGGAGCTGGGTTCACTGATACTGTGTTTCCCCGAAAATAAAACCTAACCGGAAAATAAGCGCTAGCATGATTTTTCAGGAGGACATCCCCTGAACATAAGCACTAATGCGTCTTTTGGAGCAAACCTTAATATAAGAGGTCTCATTTTTGGGGAAACACGGTACATGCCCAGCACTTTCTCTGGGCACACAGCAGGCACGCAATGTGTGCTTGTTGAATGAATACTACTTAGAAAAAGAAAGAGAGGGAGGGAAGGTAAGTCCAGAGGGTGATGATAATATCTATTTCCTAGTGTTGAGAGGATCTGACAATATATTAATACAAAAGGCCTGCCCTCAGCAGGGGCAATCACACACACACACACACACACACACACACACACACACACACCACACATGTGCACAGATGGACGTGGGAAAGGCCCAAGGGCGGCCCCACTTCCCTGTCCATGCTATACTCGCCCGGGTGAACCAGATGCACGAGGGTGAGATGCACAGACAGGCCGAGGGCCTGCCTTCGTGGCTAGCCAAGGCCCACAGGGTGCCCAGAGCCAACCAGCCTCTGTCCTGCCCACATTGTCCCTGGAAGGCTTCGCACACACCCCGCCCTCCAGGAATCTCTCACACCCAAAGGTGGCAGGTCCCCTGGCGGAGAGGCAGAGATGCTGACACCTCCAGCCTGCCTTCACACCTCAGCCTCAAGGATGGGAGGTGGAGGTTGGTGAGGAGGCTCAGAAAATTCTCAGCAGTGCCTAGTGAGAGCCCAGAAATGGGCAGGGGCAGCCCCAACCCCTCCCCCCACACTTACCACACAGATGGGAAAACTGAGACCCAGAGAGGGCACGGGAGGCTCACAGTCCCCCAGCTGGCGTCTTGCCTGGGGCCTGCTTTCCCACCTGGATGCCTGAGTCACACTGACCTGGGTTCAAATCCTCACTCTAGCACCCTGCCTCAGTTTCCTCAGATGTAAGATGGGGAACACAGCACCTCGCTCCCTCCACTGTGGGATGCACACATGGAGAACATAGGTGGATGAGGGCCCTGTGACTTTGGAGTACAGTCCTGTCCCTCCAAATCGCAGGTCGAGTCCACTCGGGAGCTCTTCCCAAGTCACAGGTGACGGACTCCCGCAGAGCCATTACTGCAAAGCTGCCCATTCAGACTCAGAATCCCAAAGCCCACCCCTCATAGTACACACTGCCCAGAAGAGGCAGGCAACCATGCCAGGGTCACACAGCAAGGCCCCAGCACATGAAGACTTTAACTTGAGCCTCCAGCCCCGAGTCTCCCACCCCCCCAAGTGGATCTGGCAGAGCTAAGGAGATGCCAGGGCTTAGCAGCAGCCGGGGGAGGGAGGCAGGCAGGCAGCTGGGGGTGGTGGGAAGAACCTTTCTTTCCCGTCTTTAGCAAACCCCATCCCTGTTTCCAAGCTGCGCTCAAGAGCCCTCGCTTGCTGCGTCACCGTCACCGCACGCAGTCAGCCCGCAGTGGGTGGAAGGAAAGGCTCCCTCCTTTTGGCAGGGACTGGGGGGGACAGGGAAAGAGGTGAGGACAGTGAGGGCTCCCTGACGCCTCCCAGAAGGAAGTCCAGCTCCATTCACCCCTGGGGTCAGAGAGGGCTGAGCTGGGAGAGCTCTGGAGACTACACCCCAGCACCCCATGGAATAGAGGCCCTGAGGCCCAGAGAGGCGCTGGGACTCTATCGGGGCACAGCAGCAAACCAGCTCCCCACGCTTACTCCAGTCCTCTTCTCCTGGCTGCTACAAAGCAAAAGCCTCCTGGACACACCTCTGTCATCACAGGCCCATCTGTCACTGCAGACAGAAAAATACCTGGACCCAGAGGCCAAGTTCTTATTCCCCAGCACTGGCACCAGGGGGCACAGAGATACCCCTCTCACCCACGCCCACCCCACCCCACCCCCACACAATCACAAGCACCTGGTCAAGCTCCTGCTGTGGGCACAGTGCTAGGTACACAGCAAGTGCTCAATAAACAGTCTTGTGCTCCATTTATACTCCAGGATGCCCGCCCCATTTCTATTATCAAAGACAAAACCCACCCAGATCATGTGTTTTCTAACAACGACCCCTCATACACCAAATGTCATTTTAGCCATTTTTGAAGCAAACTCTCGGAGGTGGATTGCCTGCACAGGCCTTCTTACACTGAGGGAAGGAAGACAACCTCACGTGTGTCTGCACCCCTGTGACTGAGCCCTGGGGGCTGCTGTGTGTGTGTGTGTGGGGGGGTGTCTGCGCCTTCATTGAATGGTCCCAGGAATGAAGCATTTTGTTCTCCCTCTGTTCTGCAGGCGTGGTCACTTCTCAGCACCCATGTCACCTCCTAGCCGCCCCCCTGGCCCCCAGGAAGCCTGAGAGATGGGCTGCCTACCTGAACTGTGTGTGTGTGGAGAGTAAAGGATCTGGGAGAGGCCAGGGCTCCCCTCTTATTAAAACCCATGTATTCCACCAGAGCTTCTGGCGAGACCTCAGACATGAGGCACCAACAAGTGGGCACTGACATCCGGGGCACTCTTGAGGCCATTCTCTCACATCAGGCCGACCTCTGCCTCCAATGTGTGTCCAGGCTCCCCAAGCCAGGATCTGGCTTTGCTACATTTGATTCTCACGGGCCTGACGCCCAACCTCCACCCCACCCATCACTGCTGTTGAACGAATGGGAACTTCGGAATCTCCAGAACACGGGGCTAAGACCAGACTCTAAGCGCTAACCGACTTGGATTCCTACCCTGGCGCGACCACTTCACCATCTGTGGGGGCACTGGACAACTTACCATAGCTCTCTGTGCCCCCCGTTTCCTCATCTGTAAAATGGGGACAATAATAATAGGGTGGGAGAGGACTAGAGGACAGGCCGGATTTAAGGTGCTTAGATCTGGTGCTCACTGAACAGAGGGCCCAGCGCTCTGCTGGCTCCTGGGATGGTCAGTGATGCTTCGCTGAATGAATGGATGTTAGCCAAGCATACTGTTGTTGTTATCACCATCGACATCAGCAGGGATCCCCAAGCCTGGTTTTGCAACCAGCCCTGGTGAAGGGTGTAGCAAAATTCTCCAAACAAAATTTGCTTCCATTCATTTTGGGTTTTTGAAAAGGCCACGTCAGACAGCTCGAGGAGGCGGCGTTGCAAAACCCAGCAGAGAGGGATCCGGGACCCCACTCCTCAGCTCAGGAAGTGATGTGCGATCAGTGAACAGAGGGCCCTACACAGTGGCACCCTCAGGGCCCAGTGGCAGAGGGCTCTGGGCTATGGGTTCACACACACCGCCCTTTCTGAGTGATCTTGGACAGATATCCAACTGCTTTGAGCCTCAGTTTTCTCATCTGTCAAATGGAGAAAATACCTCTTTTCATTCCTACCCCTGGGGATGGATGGAAAATGAGGGGATTAAATGTGTTAAGCAAACTGTAGAGTGCTGCACACTCTACAGGCTTCGGTCCTGGCCTAGGGTCAGGAGACACTGTGGAGGGGGGTGTAGCAAAACAGGCACATACACACACCTCCCCCACCACCACCATAAGACACAACAAAAGAAAGTCTCGTCACGTCCCATGAGTTCTAAAGGGCCTTCCACAGAATCTGACGAAGCAGGGGGTGGGCTTGTCTTCAGTCTGACACGGGAAGACTTTCCTCAGTGATAGCCTTTCCCAAAAAGGGTGCAGTGAGAGTTTGCATAACAGGGCGCTCCCACCCAATGAAGCCAGCCCCTGAACTCCCTTAATTTCCAGGGTCATCTGTTAGAATGTCTGAGCCTCCTCAGAACCCTGTTGACCCCACCCTGGGTGCCAACACATACTGCCCTCCAAAGCCACTAAGGCAAAGCAAGCCCTGGGTGCCCCTCACATGCCCAAAGAAGAGGCAGGGGCTTTGAGGCCTCCCTTCCTGGACTGTCAGGTTCACAGACTCACTGTGCGAATGCAGGAGGTCCCTTTGAGATCCAAGCCTTCATTTTATCAAGGGAACCCAGACAGGGGACACATCTCATCCAGGCCACACCGCAAAGGGCTCCTAGCACAGACTGGACACCCACCATGAGAGCACACTGCCCACCTCCCTGACCAGCCTCCCTGTGGCCCACTCAGGAGGACCACCTCCTCCCGTATGGACACAAGACCCACCATCCCTAAGCCTGCCCAGCACTTGGCTGCCTCCCTGCCTTTATCCATGCCATCCTCTCAGCCAGCAGTGCCCTTCCCCGCTGTTCTCCATCCACCCAAATCCCTCTAATCCTCCAAAATCCATTCCAGATCTCATGCCCGTCCTCCAGGAACTTCCTACAGATCCAAACTAGTGGCCCCTTCCCAGGACTAGGACAGCTCCAGCCTCCATCACCGGGAGGGGCCTGAAAGGATGACCACCATTTATAGAGCAGGGCCCCATGGTTTTGACTCTGTCCCCAGGCCTGCCACACGGCTGGGCACTTAGTGGCACTCAGGAAGCACTGGTGGCCCAAAGAAGGAATAGAAGACCAAGAAACGGAGGAGTGAACAGCTGGTAACCTAGTGAATGAAAGAAGGGATGAAAAAGTAAGCAGGCGATGATGTGAGCAAATGAACTGATGCGGGAATAAATTCCTAACCAGTCGGCACAGTAAACACACCCCAAAGACGCAGGGTCCTGCCCACATGTAGCCCTTCACCCTATTTCTTCTAAAGCCTTTGGGGTCCCATAGACACACTGGGATTTTAGAGGCCATGAGCCTATAACTCCAACAGAGCCCAGACAAATGCCTCTGGGTTTACAGACCCAGTTGGAGGCCAGGAACTCACAGGGACGGTTGCATTGGCAACCTTCATGCCCTACAACCCAGCCCTCAACTCAGAACGGCCCAGACCATGCCCACGCATTCATCTGGCCAAGAAAAAAAAAATGGACTGAGGACCCAGGATGAGCCAACACCTGTCTTCCGCAGCATGGTAACGAAATGAAGAGGCAGACATGACCCTGCCCCTCCCCACACCAACCACACAAAGAAGCGTCCAATGATAAGGAGCAGTGACTAGGTAATGAAGGCAGAGGCCCACAGGGCTGTGAAGGTGGTGACGGGGGCACAACCTGGCCTGGGCATCAAGAAAGGCTTTCTTCTAGAAGTGCTGCCTAGGGTGAGATCTGGACAATAAGCAGGAGTTAAGTAGGCAAAGGTGGGAAGTTCAGGCAGAGGCACCAGCACGTGCAAAGACCCTGAGTGTGGACGGAACACGGCCTGTTCCAGCAACTGAATGCAGATCAGAGGACTGGAGCCAAAGACGAGGAAAGGGGTACAAGATGTGGCTAGACAGTTAGCTAGGCAGGGCGAGAAGGCTGGGCCTCCTCCTGGGAGCTGTGGGCATTTATTGAGTACTCACTGTGTGCTTCAAAAAAAAAAAAAACCTGCATTCAGAATTTCATCAATTCACATTTAGAATGTTTAAGAGGAAGGGAAGTGTTTCAATGCACTGTAATCATAATGCTATTTTTAATGCTTTTTTGAATGAATGAATGAATGAATGAATCTATCAATCAATCATAGATGTAGGAAAGGGTAGAGACCACCTTGCCTCCTGTCACATAGAGTGCCCAGCACAATTCCTCAGAGCGTTCTCATCGTGTAGAGATGCTGGCATTTATAAAGCCAGTGGCCCATACACCACACAAGAACCTAATGAGATGCCAGTGGGTACTCCTGGTACATCCAAGACGTCACTGCGTCTTCCGAAAGCTCCAAAGTACACAATCTACCTTAGTTCCTAAGTGCTGCACGGGCTCTCTTCAAAAACACCAACTCAGTTGCCTAGGGCACAGCACTCAAACGTGCAGCTCCATCTCAAGGCTGGCAGCAGCTGGATGCTACCCTGGATCGCACATAATTCAGCCACCAGGCTCGCTCTACCCGACACTTTCTCTCCAGTCAAGCCCTATACTGTCCCCATTGCAAAGCACAGACTGCCTCCCAGCACAAACAGGCTCCTTGAGGGTGGGGACCCCATCAGGTTATCACATGTCCCCAGCACTCAGCAAAGGCCTAGCATGGCCTCAGATGGATGAACGAGGGGAGGGTACCATGGACACCACACACAGGCACTCTCAAAGTTATGCTGTCTCGCTCTAGGACAACCCAGAAGCCCTGGCATACCCCTGCCACAGTGCAGGCACACCGCGCGCACACGGGCCTGCCCCTTGTGCACAGCCAGTGTCTCCAAGAGCTGCTGAGAACACACTCAATGTCTGCTGATAACTGGCTGTCAGCAGCCGGCTCTGGGCCTGGCAGTGGCTCCCAACACTCCAGCCACCAATAAGCCACCCAGCTCTGCAGCCCCACCCAGCTCTGCTGCTCACAGGAGTGTGGCTCAGGCCCCTCAGGGCACCCTGGGATCAGGCAGCCCATGGTCCTCTCTGTGGGACAGAAACTGTGCTCCTCCAACAGCCACTCTCTGAGATGGTCTTGTACAACCTCACTCCACCACCACCTCAAGTCTGGCAGACACAGCCCCCTCCCATGGTGAAGGCGCAGAGGCAGAGAGAGCCAGGACCTCCGGAACTGGGCTGGGAGGAGCAGTGTAGCCTCAGTCCCCGGCCCCAGTCTAGCCGCCCTTGGGGCTGGGGACTGCAGCCCCCTCTCCCTCTGTCATTTCCACTTCCAGGCAGGTGGGGGTGCAGGAACCCTTCCCCCATGAATGCTGCCCTCCAAGACTGAGGATTCCATCCTCAGAGCACCTTCTTTACCCCTCACCCTCACCCCTACAACTGGCCTTGGCCAACCCATAACCCCTTCCCCATTTCATTTTTTCCCACAATATCAACAGTCTCTGGCAGCCCTTCTGCAACACTGGCAATGGGAAGGAAGAAGGGGAGAAGGGTGAGGGATGAAGGCAGAGAGGAATGGAAGGATGGAGGGGAATCGGAGGAGGTAGGTTCCGTAGAAAGAGGCCAGGGGCCATCACATGTCCAGATAGCACATGTCCCTCCCAGAAGGCCCGGCACATCTGGACCCAGCTGGCTTCGCTGGCCACCTGGTCCACCTGCCACCCGCTCTGAACACGAACCCCTTTCACCGTGGGGCGCCGCACGTGGGGGCCTCCCGTAGCCATGTGAGAACCCCCCCCCCAGCCCAGGTGCCGGGTCAGCCCGGCCCCTCCTGGGCACGCAAACAGAGAGGGGGAACTATGCAGCATTGGAGGGTGGGGTTACCCTCGCTCCCTCCCAAGATGCCAGGACCAGGGGAAAGAGCTCCGGAAGGGGGGAGCCGGCTGGGCATGCTCCCCGGGCTACTGAGGCGGGATGGGGGAATGCCCCGGCTGGCTGGCAGAGCCCTCCCTCTTCTTAGCGCCAGGCTGGCGGGTAGTAGAGGGGTCTGCCTGACCCCATGGCTGCCCTGTAGATGGAGGGTCGGACATGAAGAGGGGCTCCCAGCTTTGGCAGCCCCTTGACATGGGGGAGTCTGCGGGAATAAGAGCTGAAATGGGGGTCTGGCCCTGGATAGGGGTTCCGGGCCCCAGCGCTACTGCCTCCAGGTTTGAGGTTCCAATGAGACCTAGATTGGGGATCCAACCAAGAGAAGGGGGCTTCCCAGCCGCAGAGCCGCCCCTCGGATTAGGGGCTCAGAAGACAGAACTGGCAGGGGGAGGGGGCTTTTCTGCGCCAGCACCGCCCCTCGGTTTAGGGAGGTCTGTCCCAGAGGAGACCCAGATTTGGGGATGCTGCGGAGGGACGGGGCGTACCAGCCCCGGAAAGGGGATCCGGGCCACGGCGCGCGCGCCACCCCCGCGCCCTCACCTGCGCCCGGCGCCTCCGGCCCACTCGTCCACTGTGCTGCACCGCTGCCGCTCGGGTTCCTTAGCGGGTCCGTTCGCAGTTCCGCCCGCTTAGGCCCTGGCCCCAGCCTCGGCCCGCGGGTGCCCCATGCCTCTCTTCTGGCCGGCACGGCGCCCCAGATGCGGCTGCGGGAGGAGGAGCCGCGCGGCCCGGCTCCCCAAGAGCAAGAGCGGCGGGGAGGGGGCGGGGGGCGGGGAGATGCGCGCGGGGGAGGGGGCCGCGCGGCTGCGCTCAAAACCAGGCGCGGATCCGGCCACTGGCCTGGGGTGGGGGGCGCCGTACCCAGCGCCCACCCACATCCACACCCCCGCAACCCGGGGGAGGGGGAGTGTCTCCGTAGCCAGCTACGCTTGGTCGCGAGCCGGAAGGGCGCTTAGAGATCCGCGGTTGGACGCCCAGAGAGTGTGGGCTACTGGCACAAGGTCACACAGCACAGGCTGCGGTAGCGTAGAAACCTGGAACCCCAGACTACAGAGCTGGTCAGCAGGAACCTTTGTTGATGATGGCCGGCCAGTGGAGAAAGAAAACTGAGTCCCACACCAGACAAAACAGGCCCAGGTCACACGAGCGTCAGGAGGCCCCTGGGATTTGAACTTGGGGGTTCCTGCATCTGGAAATGTATGCCCCCTCCTGATGACCAGTTTTCTGCAGAACCCTCTTCCAGGTGTTTTCTCGCCTATGGCAGCACGGGTTAAAAACAACCCCTAGAGTTGGATAGACCTGGGCTGAGCGCCCATCCTATCTTTCCTGGGGCTAGGTGCTCATAGACTAGACAGTGCTGCTTCTGAGCCCTAGTTTGCCCACCTGTAAAATGGGACAACAGCAATATAATACTATCCCCAACTTGGGTTGAGGACCCAAAGAGATAAGGAATGTCAGCTCCTTGTTGGTGCCTGGCGTTATAGGTAGCAAATGAATTTGCTCACCCTCCTGGCTCCCACATACAGCCGTCCCCTAAGAATGCTAGTTGAATGCAAAGTCAGAACAGTGTTAAAGGGTAGCATTTATGGCTTCTCACAGACCTTTTCCCAGGCCTCTCCTACCATCCGTTCACCCTGCCCGCATTCCCCATCCCAGAAACGTTTGTTCCAGTGCTTCTCTGCCTTTCCCTGTGCCTGCGCTGCCCTCCCCTCTTCTCTACCAGACAACTCCTATTCATTCATCGAGGCCCAGAGCAATCTGTCGCATAGCCCAGCAGCTCACATTCCCTAAGTGTCCGCCCATGCTTCCCTTCTCCATTCCCAGTGTGTGCTCTAGGTTTGTCTCTGTCTTTGGGGGCCTTGACACCTGTGGTGAGAGAATGTCACTCAAAGGAGATGATCTATCAGGACCAACACTGCCTAAGAGAGTTCCCTGGAGGAGATGGGGCTTCAGCCGGACCTGGAAGGAGAGGTGGGTTTGGAGCTCTGTGGGGGAGGAAGGAGAGTATATGGCAGGCAAAGAAGGGGTTGTATGTTTGGGCAGGGTGTCAGGAGGGAGGAGAACAGACTTCCTGGAGCAGTTGAGAAGACCTTATCATCCGAGCTGGGAGGCAGTGAGAGCCAGGGGCTGGACAGCAACCTGGTGATATAAGGTCAGGTCGAAATGAGCAGGCTTTGCCCTTGAGAACACCTCGCACAAGGGTCCCGGGAGAATTATACAAAGATGTTTATAGCAGCATCATTGGTCATAGTGAAAAACTGAACACAGCCTAACTGTCCATCATCCAGAGACTAGATAAATAGTGATGAATTCAGACAATGGAAAGCTCTCCACGCAGCAATCCTCAAAATAGCTGAATTCAAGCCACGCACATCCATGAGGATAAACCTCAAAAACACACTGTTGATTCAGTTTGTGAAAATTCAGAGTTGTACACTTATGATCTGTGTATTCTTTGTATGAATTTTATACTTCAATACAATTTTTTAAAATAAAAAATATACATTGATGGATAAAAAACCAAGTTGCACATGGAAAACACAGTTTGATGCCACATATATGAAGTTTGAAAATATGGAGCACAATACTACATATTGTTTAGGGACATATACATATGTAATACAAGTGTAAAAACATGCATGAGTGTGATAAATAGCAAATTCAAGAAAGAAGTAACCCTTAGGAAGAGAGGAAAGGGAATGTAAAAGGGGCTTCAAATATACTTGAAATGGTTTATTTCTTAAGCTAGATGGTGGGTACATGGGTGTTTGTTACGTTGATCTCTCGACTTAAGACATTTTTGTGAACATGAAATATCCAATAATGTAATAATACTGTTTTTTTTAAAAGTCAGGGGGTGCCTGGAAAGGCAGTGAGGAGCCATTGCTGGTTCTTGAGCAGGGTTGTGATATGGTCAGAGATTGAAGGGGCAAGACTAGACAAGAAAGGTCAGGGAGGCTGGTGTGACAGTCCAGATAAGAAGTTTGAAGGCCTGAGCAAGTGGGGACCGAGACAGAGTTATGAGAGAGAGGGGAAAGATGGGAGAGGTTTAGAGGAGTAAACAACCAGCATGCTTAGGCAAGGAACACAGTTTAAATGCTGACAGGGCCTGGGCAGGTCATTGTAAGCAGGGCGTGAGCATGGAGTCATGGGGACCATGACACATGGTCTGGCATGGGCAGCCCCTACTCAGCGCCAGCTGATTGTTGCCATGTAGGAAAGGAGGCCCAATGGGAGCACATCTTCTCATATTTTTTCAAGAGAAATAAGCAATTCAAAATTTTTTAAATGCAAAATCTCCTGAATTTTAAATGATGGCAACTAAATAGAAAAAAAAAATTTTTTTTATTCTGTCGGGGCCAAGTTGTACAGATTTGCAATCTTTTCAGTGAGGACGAGGCTCTAAGAGACGCAATGAAGGGACAGTAACACCAGATTTTCCTGCCTGTGAGGCTGAAGAGTCTCACAAACAGAGCAGAAGTCAGGGAGTGCTTCCTGGAAGAACTGCCACTTGGCAGTGAAGGGGGAAGCTATTTCAGGCTGAGAAAACAGCAAATGCAAAGGCAGGAGTTGAGTTAAGTGAGCCCAAGAGAGAGATGCAAAAACCAGTAGGACTTTTCACAGAAGGGAAACTGATGTCCAGGAAATGTATGAGGGGATGCCTGACCTCATCGGTCATCAGGGAAATGCAAATCAAGACCATGATGCCGTGCTAATTCACACCCTTTCAATTGGAAAAAACAAGAAAGTCTGACAATACCCAGTGTCAGGGAAGATGGCGGTCCCTGCAGCTCTTCCCTACTGCTAAGGGGAGGGTGCACCAGGGTACACAGTGAGCCAGCAAATCCTCTCCCAGATCCATGTGCTCAGGAGACACCTGTGCACGCGTACCCTCGGCCAGTGCCTCTCAAACTTTAGCCTGGGTAGGAATCCCCCAAGGATCTTGTTAAACGGCAGATTCTGATTCAGCGGATCTAGGGAAGAGCCCAAGATTCTGCATTTCTAACAAGTTTCCAGATGATGCCGAGGCTGTGGGTCCCTGGACCACATTTTGCAGAACGTTAGGAGCAATGCAGAAGAACATCCAGAGCAGCAGTGTTTGTCAAGGCAGAAAACCTGAACACAATCCAATTATCTATTGACAGGAGAATGAACAAATAAATCGTGGAATAGTCACACGGCCCTCAAAACAAAGGAACTGCAATGACACACACAACATGGACAGACTCTCACCAACATAGCATGGAGTTAAAAAAAGACAAGACTATACACAGTATACCTTTTAAAATAAAATTAATAAATGAGTAAAAACAAACAAGAAATTGTTTAGGCACTCATACATGTAAGAGAACAAAAAACAAAGACATTAGGGAAGGATAAACTCAGAGTGCAGAATATTAGTGACCTGTGGGGTGGAGCGCAGAGGTGGATGTCAGATTTTGGTTCTGTTCTAGTTCTTGGGGTGGGCAGTGGTTACAGGTGTACATGTTATGTTATGTTATGTTTATACTATATTGTATTATATCACATACATAAGATCATGCATGGACTAATGCTGAGATCATGTCATGAACCAAGAAAACTTGAAATTCAGTTGTGTGTACCTGGGGTCCATATTTTAATGGGGAGAGAGACTCACAGAGACTCAAAGAGAGCTGGTGAGGCTGAGAGAGGATGAGAGAGTTGAGTATAGGGTGTTCAACACAAGCACAGCATGGAGTGCTCAGGGCGCTGAGGGGAGAAGTTGGGGGACGAGGGGCTGATTGCCCCACCCGGCCCATTGTAGCATCCTGGGTGGCAGATTCTCAGCCACCTCCTGCCATCAGCCCACTAGCTCAGACTGTGCAGGGACCAGAGATACGGGCTTCAGGAAGGACCCTGGAAGAGGACAGGATGACTCAAACCAAGTGGAGAGAGTCCACTTGGCAGCAGGTAGCCTCCAGCAGCCCTGGGTAATAAATGACCAGCTCTGAGAATGACCAGATCCAGGGAGTGACCACATGGAGCTAATGATGAGACTTGGCTTATAACCAAACCAGACAATGTCCAGATCTGTCAAGACTGGAACAGGGGATGCCTGGCCCCAAATCAGGTCAGGCTGGGCCAGCCCCTGGGGAAATGGAGAGGAAGGAGTATCCAGGGCCCCTGCAGCCAGGATGGGTTAGCCTCCCTCTCCAGGCCCCACCCCTCTCACGGAACTTTCTCTCCCCTAAAGAGCCATTGGGTCTGACCCCTCCTTGCCGTCACTCCCCCTGCCCTGGCTCAGCCTCTGCATCTCCTGACTGGACCATCTTTGCAGCCTCCTTCCAGGGCTCCTGTTCCAGTGCCCCCCCTTCCACACCTGTCCCAGTGACATCTTTCTATTACACAGAAATAATAGAATTTCCCGCCTCTGCTGAGAATAGTGACCTGCCTCTGCTGAGAATCCTGCATTGTCTCCCTAGCACCTGGGGAGAAAGATTGAACTGCTTGGCCTGGTATGTGAAGCCCTTCAACATTTGGCCCTTGTACCCTCTCCTAATTCAGTTCTGGTCAAATCCCATCCCTTAGGTACAGGCTCTGCGGTCTCTCCTGAAGATACGTGGTTTCCCATCCCAGCCTGGGCAGGCCCTTTTTCCTGACATGCCTCTTCCCCACTGAAGACTCACATTTCAAAATTCAACTCAAATGTCACCTATTCTAGGGAAATCTTCCCTGATTTCTACACCCCACTCTCCATTCCTAGTTTGTCATCCCCCCACATTCTTCATTCCCCCCTTGGTATTATCAAGCATTTCTTTCTTTTTCCTTTAGCTTTACTGGGGCATAATCGATAAATACAAATTGTTTATATTTAAGTTGTACTACTTGATGTTTTGATATATGTACACCTTGTGGAATGATCACCACAGTCAAGCTTCTTCACACACCCATCACTTCACAGAGTTTTGGGGTTTTTCCATGTGGTAAGAACACATAAGATCTACCCGCTTAGTACATTTTAAGTATACAATACGGTGTTGTAAACTACACATTCCCAAAACGCTTCTGGTGACAAAGACACACTACGTCTCAAACACCTTAGAGCAAACGTTCTTGGCACCCACCGTGGAGTCCAGCTGCAGCTGCAGTGGACAGCTCCCACACACTGGTGCCCCACAAACACTCACCAGGTCTCCCCACTTTTCTGGATTTTCTGAAGTCGCAAGAGCTTTCTCAGCCCCAGCACAGGAGAACTTGGGAACTTAGGGGAGTTGACACCCTCAGGGGCAAACTTCAGTCATGGGGGATGGGAGTCGGGGGAAAATGCCCAGCCTGGCTTACTTCAGGGAAACAGTTCTGAGGCGTCTTCTCCACTGTTTCTCCAAAGGTCCCCAACATGATGGAGTTCCAGTGGCCGCTCGCTAATGCATGTTTTATTGATTTTCTCTCCTTCCGTCTTACTCTCCACACTCTCCTTCCTTCTTCCTAGGATCACCTCCCCAAAAAACAACCTGCATTCAAGTCCCTATCTCAGGAACTGCTTTTGGGAGAACCCAAACTAACACCTGTTTGCTTCTATTTCTCCTATAAGACTGGAAATAGCTCCTTGAGACCCAGGCCACATTGAATTCGCCTTGAATTGTGGCATCCAGTAGTCTGGCATCCCGACTATGCTGCTTGTACTTGTGTGACCTTGGCCAGGTCACTTCCTTACACCCATAGGCTCAGCCAAAATAAGTAGGAGATTCCTAACCTGTTAATGAAATATATCCTGTGGGGGGTAGGTAGGACTTCCTCCCTTCCTTCTTCCCTGCATTTTCCAGTAATTCTGAGTGTTCGTGTATTCTTTTGCTTTGTTTTCACAGTGTGGAAGGAGTGTAGGAAGGGAGTGAGTAGGCCTGGGTTCAAATCTTGGCTTTGTTGCATACTGGCTGTGACTAGGCAAATCACACTCTCTGGGCCTCAGTTTCCACATCGGGAAAATGGACACAAGCATGAACATCTACTTTGGTTGTGACTTCAACCATGGAAACACTTTGTAAACCACAAAGTGAATTGGAAGCCTGAGTTGTTGTCCTCCCTGGGCTGGCATCAGGCCTGGCATTGAGGAAATGCCTGGGAAATGTTTGGAGAATAAAATGAGCTAAGCTAGTAGTGGAAACCCCAGAGTGTTCCTTATCTCCTCCATTCATTCAGTGTTCACTGCCACCCACTTGGGCCAAGCCCTGTGCTGGGCACTGGGGATGCAAAGTTGCAGGAGAAACATCTCTGGCCTCAGGAGGCTTGCTCTCTTCAGGGGAAACCCAAGAAAACCCACCATTCCCAGAGAGGCCCTGACTGAGTATAGGGGAAATAGAGGAAGGCCTCTAGGAAGAGGTGATGCCCGAGCTGCACAGGATTTAGTCTGACGAGCAAAGGGAGAACAGAGAGGACATGGTAGCATGAGGGAACCGTGTGTACAAAGGCCAGACTGGGCCCATGAAGCCACTATGGGCAGTTCATTGGGACTGAAGCCTAAAGAGTTCACAGGTGAAGTCAGAAAGGTCAGCAAGGGCTGGATCATCAGAACCTTGAGGTCCTCTGAGGAGTCAGGAGTTTCCCGTTTCAAGGTGATGGGTGTCTATGGAAAATGAGGATGAGCCTGGAAAGAATCTTTGATTTTCTTTGGGAACCAGGGCAACTCATTTAGCCTCTCAGAGCCTCAGTTTGCTCATCTGTACAATGGGGGGAAATGTCACAGAGGATGTTGGAAGGAGGACTTGAAATCAGGTGAGTTCGTTGCCTGGCACAGGAAGATGCTCAATGGGCAGGAACTGAGGGAGGGAGTGAGTGATGAAGTCCCGCCAGGCCAGGAGCACCTGCGGCCTTCACTCACACCATCCTAAGCCTAGGATTCAGTTCCCTCCCCTAATACTACCTTCTCCTTTCCCAGCCCCTTGTAGCAGTGCCTCCTACTTGCCCACAGGACAACAGCCTGGAGGGCTGGGACTTTTCTAGGGTCATCAAGTGAGTCAAACACACTGCCAGATCCAGTGCTCAGTCCCTGCTCTGTGATGCCAGAAATGCTTTTTCTCTGCCCCTCGATGTAGATTTACTTCCAGGCCCTGGCTGGTGCTTTCTGGGATGGGGAGGCACTTGGGTTCCATTGTTTCCTTGATGGACCAGAGCCACCTGCCTCTGGCTCCAGATGCCCAAGCCACCATCTGCTCCCGCCAGAGCCCTCGGCTCTTTTCTTAAAATAATTTCTCCCGTTTCCTTGGAGACATCTCTCACGTGGAAGAATGGAAGGGAGGGAGGGAAGGAGGACAGGCTGGATCCCATTTCCTGAGCACCTACTGTGTGTCAGGCCTGGCTCTCATCACACCCCTGTGAGCTGGGAATCACTCCACGCCCCTTTTCAGATGAGGATCTGAGGCTTGGAGACCCATGATCACATGCCCTGGACCTCACAGCAGGTAAGAGCAGAGTCAAGACTTTAACCCGGGTCTGTAGGACTCGAAAGTGAAAGCCCGTGTGACATGACGGGGAGGTGTACTTGGGGCTGCCCTTACCCCATGTCCAAATAACCCTGGCCAGGCACTGCCCATCCCCCCAAATTGCTCTCCTTCACTTGATTCAATTCAGGAAACACTAAAGGTCCTGTTGTGTATGTTAGGCCCTGGGCCAGGCATGGGGCAGGAGGAGTGTCTCAGATATGAATAAGACAAAGTCTTCTCCCTTGAAATATTCACAGAGTGTGGGGGAAGTGAGAAGGGTGAAAGGACGGATAAAAAGGCACCACTGGCCCATATATTTCAGTACCAAAGGCTTCAGAGGGGCCGTTTCGACGGATCCTCCCAATATCCCAGCCCCATTTTTCAGAGAGAAAACTGAGGCCCAAGGAGTAAATTCACGTATCTAAGACTATAAAAGGAGCAATTGGTGGAACCAGACTAAAGTCCCAGATTATGCTAAAATCACAGAAGACAACTTGCTGGAATTGCCCCAGAGACCTGAGCAGAGTGCTGCTATGGGGTGTGGCCAGGAGTGTGGCTGGGACCCCAAGGACCCTGAGCGGAGGGGACGAGATGAAAGGATGTGACCGATGGGTCTCAGCCCCTTTCTGACCTCAACCGTCTCAGGCCAGCTCCGAGGCTGATATCACCAGGATACTGACACCACCAGCCCAAGCAGAGGGACAGCCAAGTACACTCAGAGCATCTCATAGACATACCTGACCCCGCAGACATCTGGTCAACCTGAAGCCCTTGCGTCCTTGGCTTGGCCCTACCCACGCAGCCCATCTGTTAAACCCACCAGTCCAAATCTTGGGTTTAGAGGCGGCTCTCATAGCTGATAGCTAAGCCTAGCAGAGGTTATCTCCAAAGGTGTCTGGCAGAAGGAGGCTCACCATCACCTCAACATACCTCTGAGCTGTGTGTGCACAGGTTACACTCTGCCTTTCATTCTCCCACTCTGAAGCGTGGGTCTTACTACAGGGGCTGTGGCAACCCCATCACAGACAGGGAAAGAGGGCAGGGAATTGTAGGGGGAGGGACTGGCATGAACAAAAGGAAGGAGACACAGGGGATTCAAGGAGAAGCAAACAGCAGAGCTGAGGCCAGAGCGGGACCTTGAGAAGAAAGACCTTGAGAAACAGAGGAACAGCCTGGCCTTCATCGTAGAGGCCAAGGTGCGCTGGCGGGGTTCAGAGCCCAGGGAAGATGTGATCAGACGTTGTTTAATGAAGAACCCCTTGGTGGTCAGTGTGGAAGTTGGCTGTCAAGAGGGGGTGAAAGGGGAGGCAGGGAGGCCAGTGAGGAGGCCACCCAACTGTCCAGAGGAAAGATGATGGAGCCTGGGCTGGGTGGGAGCTATGAAGAGAGGAAGGAGGCAGGTGGGAGAGAAGTCAAAGAGGCAGAATCAACAGTTGTTGCTGATGGATCCTAATGTGGGGCGAGGGACGGAGAGGAGGCAAAAATGAGGCTCCCATTTCTGGTGTAGGTTCCCAGAACCTGGTATGGCTGCCCTTGAGATTGGAGGTCTGGGCAAAGGGAAAAGGGGAGGCAGGAGGAGGCAGCCCCACCTGTGGACTTGTTATGTCAGATGTCCCTGGGACATGCAGTGCTGCTGATCCTAGGGGCCCCATGTTTTATAGTCTACAAAGAGGTGTCAACCCAATGCTTTGGTTGGATTGCAGCCAAGAAGGTTCCAATCCTGGAATCGTCCAACAACCCTAGGAGGTCAACACTATTTTTTCTCAGAGAGAAAATTCCAGGCTCAGAGAGTGGTGATGACTGATCCAAGGGTTCACTGTGTGGGTAATGGAGCTAGCGACTCTGTCTTCAAGGTCAGGGCTTTTCTCCTGCACCCAAGGAGCTTCCCGGTCATCCCAAGGTTTGTAAGAAGATGTCTAGGAAAATGTTCAATCTCGGGAGACACTGGGATCGGAGAGAGAGTGATTGAAAGCACAGAATGGACAAGGTCATTCAAAGAGAGGACATCA
This sequence comes from Rhinolophus ferrumequinum, assembly GCF_004115265.2. Taxonomy (NCBI): domain Eukaryota; kingdom Metazoa; phylum Chordata; class Mammalia; order Chiroptera; family Rhinolophidae; genus Rhinolophus; species Rhinolophus ferrumequinum. The sequence goes on from NC_046306.1 coordinate 19,383,772, forward strand.
AGGGAAACAAGAAAATGACCTGGGAAGAACCTCAAGAAACAACAGTCTTCAAGAGGTGAGCAGACGAGGCTGTGAGCAGAGCAGCAGAAGGAAAACCATGAGAATGCTTTGGCACAGAGCCGAGGTTGACTATGCTTCCAGAAGGAGAAAGTGGCCCACAGTGTTATGAAATGAAGGCTGTTTTTCCTCCCTGCCCACCCTGGGGCCCTGGGGCAAGGCTGCAAGGAGACAATGAATGTACTTCAAAACTGTAATGTGCTCGCTACAGGCCACGGGTAATTGCTGTGGTCCTGGGTCTGCCATCCCCTCTCCAGGTGACCTGGACAAATCCCTTTCCCTCTCTAGACCCCGGTTCTTCCCTCTGTCCAAGAAGAGGGTTTGAGTTCCTGGAAGCATTCCTTTATTCACTCAGTTAATTCAGGGAATATTTACTGAGAACCTGCTATGTGCCAGACACTGTTCTAGGAACTGGGGAGACTTCCGTAAACAAAACAGAAAAAGATCCAGCCCTCCTAGAGCTTACATCTAGAAAATGGAACTGTCAATACACAAAAAGCATAATTAACAAGTAAGTGATACAGTATATTAGATGGTTATAAGTTCTCTGAAAGAAAGAAAAAAGTAGGAATAGGGAGTGCTAGAGTTGGTGCAGACTATTCATTTTAAACAGTGTAGTCAGGTAGTACTCACTGAAAAGGTAATTTTTGAGGAAAAGAGTGAAGGCAACGTCTCTGCAGCTACCTGGGAGAAAGCATTCCAGATGGAGGGAACAGCCAATGCAAAGATGTAAGGTGAGTGATACTAAAATCCCCCACTATGAAATATTTTAAAATGCTAGATTTCAAAAAATTATACGGAAATGGGTAAGTCTGAAAGCAAAGTAGAGAAATCTTCTCATGCCAGCAACCAAGCAGGAACACAAGACCAAGGAGCTCAACCTACACTGAAGCTGTGGGATGTCATGCAGATATCTGCAGTTCAGGTAACACGATGTCTAAGAACCATGTATGGCAAAGAGCCAGATGAGTCAGGAATCATCCTGCATAAATTATGGACTAAGGAAGGGCTACAAGCTAAGCAATGAAAAAGGGATTCTTTTTTTTATTTTGTTTTAATCCTGCTTCACTGAGGCAGACAGCAGAGACAATTCTCCGGGGAGGTTTTTCTATAATCCCACCCAGTCCCTCAGCCTGGAAACCAACTTTTAGCTTTGTTAACTTTCGAGTTCACTTTAAATTGAAATTTTCAGCTTGAGTTTTTTTTTGTATCACATCAATACTTAAAATTCAGTACTAAAACCCATGCGGGGGCGAGTCAATGTCCAGACCTTCTCCGGGGAGGTGGGTGGGATTATAGAAAAACCTCCCCGGAGAAGGTCTGGACATTGACTGGCCCCCACATGGGTTTTAGGCCTGAATTTTAAGTATTGATGTGATACAAAAAAAAATTCAAGCTGGAAATTTCAATTTAAAGTGAATTCAAAAGTTAACAAAGCTAAAAGTTGGTTCCTTAAAAAAAAGATGAAGAAGAGAAAGAGAAAAAACAAGAATTAGATAACACAAGTTATCAACATCAGTAATGAAAAAAGGACATCAATACATATGCTACAGACATTTAAGAGGTAATAAGAGAATGTTATAAATGCTTTTATGTCCAAAATTGGATAATTTTATTGAAATGGACAAATTCCTTGACAACAGACCCAAACAGACCATTATTTACCAAAACAGACACAAGGAGAAATAAAAGTTCTGAATAGTCTTAATTAAAGAAATTGAATCTGTAATTTAAAACATACCCATAAAGAAAACTCTAAGCTCAGATGATCTCACTGGTGAATTATTCCAAAAATTTAAAGAATAAAAAACATTAATCCTACAAATTCTTCTAGAGAATAGAAAAGGATTTCCTGACTTTATGATTTCAGCCTGAATTTGTTACCAAACTCTGAGAAGGACATTACAAGAAAGAAAAACTGTAATCCAGTAGCTCCATGAATGTAGATGCAAAAATACTAAACAAAATATTGACATAACCTAGTGATATATAAAAAGCATAATACATCATGACCAAATGTGATTTATTTTATGAATGCAAAATTGGTTTGGCATTCAAAAACCTATCATCATAATTCACCACTTTAACAGATTTTTTTTAATGATCACCTCAAAAAATGTGGAAAATAGAGTTGATAAAATTCAATACCCATTCATAATAAAAACTCTTGGCAAACTAGGAATAGAAGGCATCTTCATTACTCTTATAGATGGTATCTACAAAACTCTACAGCTAACATCATACTTATTGGTGAAAATTTGAATGCTTTTCCCTTTAGATTAACTGTCCACAGACTAGCCAGTATAATAAGGCAGGAAAAAAAGTGTACAAAATTGGAACAGGAGAGTTAAAAATGTCATTATTCACAGGTGTCACATATTGTGCCTGTGGAAAATCTAAAAGAATCTACAAGCAATTAGCATTAGCATTAATAAGTGAATTTAGTGAGGTCTCTGTATACAAAGTCAATATTCAAAAATTAATTGCATTTACATATACAAGCAACAAGCAATTAAAAATAAAATGTAAATAAACAATACCATTTACAATAGCATCAAAACCCAACAAAGATCAAGGAATAACTCTAACAAAAAATATACAAGACTTCTTACACTGAAAATTACAAAACTCTGAAGAGAGAAATTAAGGAAGGCTTGAACAAATGGAGAGGCATGCCACGTTTGTGGATTGGAAGATGTCAGTTTTCCCAACATGGATCTATAGATCCCAATACCAGTCAAAATCCTCGCAAGGTTTAGATAAGCTTATTTTAAAATTTTTATGAAAATTCGAAGGGATTTCCATTGTAGAGACTACAACTGGCCCTTGACCAACACGAGTTTGCACTGCACAGGTTCACCTACATGAAATTTTTTTTTTCAGTTGACCCAGGCAGTTCAAACCTGAGTTGTTCAAGGGTCAACTCCACAGTTGGAAATCTGTATATGCGGAGGGCCAACCGTAGTCACAAGCAGATTTCTGACTGTGTGGGAGATTGGCCCTTCTAACCTCTGCATTGTTCGAGGGTCCACTGTATATTGAAGAAGAATAAACCTGTAGGACTAACATTACTAGATTTCAGGGTATATTAAAAACTATAGTTTGGAGAAAATATGTACAACAAAGGACTAGTAACTAGAATATATAAAAGAACTCTCAAAACTCGACAGAAAAAAAAAAAAGCAAACTAGAAAATCGACAAAAGACATTTTACCAAAGCAGACATGCAGATGGCAAATAATCACATGAAAAGATGTTCGGGGCGGCCCGGTGGCTCAGGTGGTTGGAGCTCCATGCTCCTAACTCTGAAGGCTGCTGGTTCAATTCCCACATGGGCCAGTGGGCTCTCAACCACAAGGTTGCCAGTTTGATTCCTCAAGTCCCAGAAGGGATGGTGGGCTGCGCCCCCTGCAACTAGAAACGGCAACTGGACCTGGAGCTGAGCTGCGCCCTCCACAACTAAGACTGAAAGGACAACAACTTGAAGCTGAACAGCACCCTCCACAACTAAGATTGAAAGGACAACAACTTGACGTGGGGAAAAAAAAATAAAGTCCTGGAAGTACACACTGTTCCCCAATAAAGTCCTGTTCCTCTTCCCCAATAAATTCTTAAAAAAAAAAAAGAAAAGAAAAGATGTTCAACATCATTAGCCATTAAGGAAATGCAAATTAAAACTATAAGAAATATGGTTCCATGCCTATCGAAATGGCTAACGGAAAAAGTAGTGACAACACCAAATGCTGGCAAGGATGCAGAGAAACTGGATCACTCATACATTGCTGGTGGAAATGTAAAATGGTACAGCCCCTGTGGAAAACAGTTTGACAGTTTTTTATAGAACTAAACATGAACTCCTGGAACTAGTAAGTGACTGTAGCAAGGCTGCAGGATACAAGGTTAATAAACAAAAGTCAACTGATTTCCTATACACCAGCAATGAACAAGCAGAATTTGAAATTAAAAACAGTATCATTTACATGAGCATCCTCCAAATGGAACACTTAGGTATAAATCTAACCTAAGGGAAAAGTACTTTATAAATACTTAACCTAAGGTACAAAATACTTTATACTTAGATATAAATAAAATATGTACAAGACCTGTATGAGGAAAACTATGTAACTCTGATGAAAAGAAATCAAATAACTAAATATAAAATGGAGCTATATTCCATATTCATGGATAGGAAGACTCAACATGGACAAGACGTCAGTTCTTCCCAACTTGATCCATAGGTTCAGTGCAATCCCGTCAAAACCCCAGCAAGTTATTTTGTGGATATTAACAAACTGATTCTAAAGTTTATATGGAGAGGGAAAAGACTCAGACTAGCCAACACAATATTGAAGAAGAACGAAGTCAGAAGACTGCTACCCAACTTCAAGACTTCCTATAAAGCTACAGTAATCAAGACAGCGTAGCGTTGGTGAAAGAATCGATTCATGGAACAGAACTGAAAGCCCAGCAATAGATCCACATTAATACAGTCAATGTAATACAATGGAGTTAAAGGCAGTCTCTTCAACAATAGTGCTGGAACTGGACATAAAATATACAATAAATTAATATAGACACAAACCTCATACCCTTCACAAAAACATTAACTTGAAATGGATCATAGACCTAAATGTAAAATGCAAAACTATACAACTCCAGAAGACAACATAGGAGAAAACCGAGATGACCTTGGGTAGAGTGATGACTTTTTAAATATGATACCAAAGTCATGATCAATGAAAGAAATAATTGATAAGATGGACTTCATTAAAAGTTTTTGCTCTGTGAAAGACAATGTCAAGAGAATGAGAAGACAAGCCATAGACTGAGAGAAAATATTTGCAAAAAGACCTATCTGATAAAGCACTGTTATCCAAAATATGCAAAGAACCCTAAAAACTTCACAATAAGAAAACAACCCAATTATAAAAAATGTGCAAAAGACCTGAACAGACACCTCATCAAAGAAGATATACTGATGCCAAGTAAGCGTATGAAAAGACGTTCAACATCTTATGTCATTAGGCAGTTGCTAATTAAAACAATAATGATGGGGAAGGCGGGGTTATCACTTGTGAGGGGAGTAAATCTCTATTACATTGTTTTGTACACCTGAAACAAAAACAAAAACAAACGTGAGTCTAATAGACTACACATCTATTAGAACAGCCAAAGTACAAAATATTGAAAACACCAAATGATGGCCAAGATGTGGAGCAACAGGAATTCTTATTTCATTGCTAATGGGAGTGTAAAATGATATAGCCACTCTGGAAGACAGCTTCTTACCATATGACCCAGCAATTATGCTCCTTGGTATTTACCCAAATGAGTTGAAAAGTTCTGTCCATACAGAAACCTGCACAGGAATGTTTATAGCAGCTTTATTCATAATTGCCAAAACTTGGAAGCAACCCATCTGTCCTTCAGTACGTGAATGGATAAACCGGCAGGTACATCCAGGCAATGGGATATTACTCAATGCAAAAAAGAAATGAGCTATCAAGCCATGAAAAGACATGAACGAACCTTAAATGAATATTACTAAGTGAAAGAAACCAATGTGAAAAGGCTTCCTATGTACGATTCCAATTGTGTGACATTCCGGAAAAGGCAAAACTATGGGTAAAGTAAAAGGATCAGTGGTTGCCAGACATTAGGGGAGTGGGAAGGATGAATGAATAGGCAGAGCAGAAAGAAGTTTTAGGGCAGTGAAAGCACTGTTTATGATGCTACAATGGTGGATACATTCTCGTATTATACATTTGCTCAAACCCATACAATGTGCAACACCAAGCGTGAAGCCTAATGTAAACTATGGACTTTGGGTGACAATGATGTGTCACTGTAGATTCACAGACTGTAACAAATGTCCCACTCTGGTGGGGGATGTTCATAATGGGGGAGACTATGCAAATGTGGGGACAGGGAGTATGTGGGAAATCTCTGTACCTTTCATTCAATTTTGCTGTGAACTTAACATTGCTGTAAAAAATAAAGTATATATATATATATATATACACACACACACACACACATATATATACACACACACATATATATGTATGTATGTATGTATTGTGTATATATGTGTGTGTGTGTATATATGCATATATATATATATATATATATATATATATATATACACACACACACACATAAAAACTAAACACACAATTCCCATACAACCCAGAAATTGCACTCTTGGGCACTCAAGAGACTAGAAACTGACATTTACACAAACATCTGCACGTGAGTGTTCATAGCAACTTTATTAATGATAGCTGAAAACTAGAAACAACCCAGATATCCCTCACTGGGTGAACAGTTAAACTGGTACATCCACATCATGGAATACTACTTGGCCATAAAAATGAAGAAACTATTGAGACACATAACAACGTGGGTGGCTTTCAGGTGAATTGATGGTGAGCGAAAGAAGTCAACTGTAAAAGGTCACATACTGTGCAATTCCATTAATATAACATTTTTGAAATGACGAAATGATGGCAATGGAGAACAGATTAGTGATTGCCAGGGGTTAGGGATGACAGATGTGTGGCGGGGAGAGAATCCAGGAGGGAGATGGGTGTGGCTACCAAAGGGACCTCGAGGAGTTATTGTGATGGAAATGTTCTGTATCTTGACTGTGGTACTGGATACAGGAACCTACGTGTGCAATAAAATTGTATAGAAACACACACACGTACACACACACACGGGTACAAGTAAAACTGGGGAAAGCTGAATGAGGTTGATAGATTGCATCAATGTGGATATCCTGGTTGTCTTATTGTGCTATAGTTTTGCAAGATGTACCACTGGGAGAATCTGGGTACAGTACACGTGGGATCTCTCTGCATTATTTCTTACAACTGTATGTGAATCTACAATTATTTTAAAATAAAAAGTTTATTTTAAAAAATAAGCTATAGTAATTAAGACAGTGTGGCCTTAGTGCAAAGGTAAACAAATCGGTCCAGAATACAGAACAGTCCCAACACAGACTCACATATATATGACCACCTGGCTAGGGAGTTGCCTCTGCAATTCTATGGGCAGAAAGATGGTCTTTTCAATAAATAATGCTGTCAAAACTAGATATCTATCTGGAAAAAAAAATTTTTAATTCTTACATCATACACAAAAATTAACACAAGATAGATCATAGTTCTATATGTGGAAACTAAAACAAAAGTTCTAGAAGAAAACATGAGTAAATATCTTCATTTCTTCAAGATTTCTAGACAAAAGAAAGACTAAGGATAAAAGAAAAAAATGATAAACTAGACTTCATTAAAACTGAAATCTTCATTTAGGAGAGATCAAAGGCAAGCCTCAGACTGGGACAAAATATGTTTTCAATACGTGTACCCACCAAAGAGCTCATATGCAGAACATACAAAGCGCTCCTATGAATCTGTAAGAAAAAGACAAGACAACCCAATCTGAAGACTACACATCAATGAGTTGAATGATGAAGGTCTGACTGGAGGGGCCACTGGCTATACTCACACCTCCAAGGCTCAGCCACACACACCCCCACCCTCACCCCGCCGAGTAGGCTCCCCTTGGACCTGGCAGTACAGGACACGATCCATCATAGCTTCCAACGCCCTTCAGAGAGAGGAGACAGATCTAAATCACGGTACTCCAGATGGGCTCTAGAAGAAGAAAAAGACGTAAGAAACCGTGTCTGACATATCTCACAGTGGTAGATTTCAAACATTTGTCAGGGTTGGGGAAGGCTTGGGACAGGATGTTTCTCTGTAGGCACAGGATTTCCTGAGGGAGGGGATTGGCCCCTTGGGCCTGAGCACCACGGACCAAGCAGTTGCCCTAACCAGCCACTGTGGGCACGGACTACCAAAGGAGAAAGATAGGGAAAACACCCCTACACCAAGTGTGGGCAATGTTAGGTCCTATTGTTGCCACTACAAACTGTCCGTCCTACACACACCAACTCTGACTGCTCCAGATATTTGACAAGATTTGAGGTCTCAGGTGTGAGGAAGCCCCCAGCAGGCAGCTCAGAGATGGTCCCCAAGAATTCCATTTTTTGTAACCTCGGTTTTCACGATCAGATGAGGAAACGGAGGTACCGAGGGGCTTAACTTCACCCAAAATCAAAGAGAAAGTAAGGGGTGGAGCCAAGGTTGAAACCTAGGCAGCCTGACTCCAGAACCTTTTGTGGGAAGAGCTATATAGTTAACTCTGGGTTCACTAGCTCCAGAAGTCACGTTTTCAAAGAATCTATTCCACAGCAATGCTGAAATCTAATAAAGCAAAGTGGATAATTAATGGAATATTCCTTTAATTTTTAGCTGTAGACTTCCAGAACTAGAAGGGACCTTGAAGGTCAGTTAGCTCAAAGTCATGGATCACTCCTGTACACACACAAGTTCAGGAGGATTTCCTGTACCCCAACAACTTCAGCAAATCTGCAATCAGTGGACTAGAAGCCGATACAGACCCACAATCTTTTACATGCGCTGTGAAAATCCAAAGAGCTCTGTAAATGGAGTTCTTCTTTTATTGTTAATTGGTGGTTGTCTCATTGCAGGCAAAAATCTGAATGGATGTGAGTCTGTTTCATACCAATTAGTGTGAATATTTACATATTTTGCTACAGAAATATCAGTTAGTTTCAGGAGAGGTACTACTCCAGACTGTGTATTGGCTCATGGGAGCCATTTGCTAAATATTCAGGAACTTTGCGAGCCATTCAGGTGGTAGCTTGAAATTGGCCATGGTTGAAGTATTTACACAGAAGGCAGGTTTGTTTTAATTTCTAAGAGCCAGTTTACCAGAGAACCACTGCTCTATTCTCTGCTGGAGGTATCACGTACTGTGTTTCCCCGAAAATAAGCCCTAACCTGAAAATATGCCCTAGCATAATTTTTCAGGATGATATCCCCTGCATAAGCCCTAATGTATCTTTTGGAGCACAACTTAATATAAGACCCAGTCTTATTTTCAGGGAAACACAGTATGAGGAATATGCACCACTTTACTTTCCCAGTGAATTCCAGTTCATTCTAAGTTAAAAAAAAAAGGAAGGAACAGCTTTGAACGTGCATCAATAGGATATCTAAATAGCCAATAAACATAAAAGGTGTTCCGCATCATTAATCATCAGGAAAATACAAATTAAAGCCACAGTGAAATACCACTACATCCCCACCACAATGGCAAAAATTAAAAACACACCATGCCACATGCTGCTGAGGATGCAGAGCCCTTGGGACTCTCGTTGGTGACTTGTGGGAGAGTAAATTGGCACATTCATTTCAGAAAACTGTTTGGCAGAATCTACAAAAGCCAAACATCCATATATTGTATCGCCCAATAATTTCACTCCTGGGAATCTACCCAATAAAAATAAGTGTTTATCTTCATCAAAAGTTAATAGACAAGAACATTCATAGCAGCTTCATTCATAATATCATCAAACTGGAAACAACCCAAATGTCCCTAACAAGAGAATGGATACATGAACTGCGGTACATTCACTCAAAGAAATACTCCTCATCTAATTATTATATGCAGTAACATGGATGAATCTCACAAATATTACATCAAGATAAAGAATCCTGCATTATTCAATTCGTATAAACTTTCAGTACTAATCAGTGATAGCAGAATATAGGCTAATGGTTCCCTCTAATGTCTTGTGGACTTTACTTTTTTAAGGAAACAGCTCAATTTTTAAAAGTATAAAAAACACAATTAAGTCAGTGGTGTTCCCAGGCACTCAACAGAAGCAAAATCAAATTCTCCCAGAAGAAAACATCCTCAGGGAATTCCCACAGACATAGGTCTCACTGACAATCCAAAAAAATCCAAAGCATTCAAGAAACACGCCACCCCGAGCAAGACAGAAGAAATAACAAACAACAGAATCAGATCCTCCAAAGTCTTTCAATGTTTGTATTATAGAATTGGAAATATAAAATAAATACACACACACAAAAAAAAGTGTGTTTAGAGAAATAATAGGGGAAGTTGAAAGAGACTCTCCAAAGAGAATAAGCAGATTTGAAAGAGAACCAAGTCAACCTTCCAGAAATGAAAATTATAATAACTGGAATTTTAAGACTCTTAGAAAGGCTAAATAGCAGGTTAACCTCAAATAAAGAGAAAAAGATGTAACCTGAAATCTGAAGAAATTAACCAGAACATAGTAGAGAGAGAAGGAGAGCGAGAGAGAGAAAAAGGAAAATACAAGACACAAAGGACAGACTGCGAAGGTGTCACAAATGTCTACTTGGAGTTTTAAGAAGAGAAAATACAAGGGGGGAGAGGTAGTACTTGAAGAATTTTCCAGACCCGATGAAAGATGAGTCAACACGTGGATCGAGGTTAGAAATAAGCTGAGAAGACTTGAAAGGGCTTTGAGAAATTCACCATTCAAGACACACTGATTGAGCACTTAGGGTATACATGGCACAGTGTTAGGCCCTGTGGATGGAAGAGATACCCTCTACAGCCATACTCTGCTCAGAAATAAGGAAAGGTAATTGACATTTATTGAGCTCCTACTGTGTGCCAGGCACCCAGTAGGGTGCTCTCCATGGTTCATCTCATTTCTTCTCACAACAAACCCATGAGGTGGCAGCTATTCTTCTCTTCGCTACACAGGAGAGGCCCAGAAGGGTGATGTAACTTACAAGACCACACGACTGGTAAGTGGCAGAGCTGGGATTCAACCTAGATCTGTTAGATTCCCAGCCCCCAATACTATTTTTTCCCCTTGAATCAGACCGAGGTCTGTGGTTTTTGTCTTAAATACCCACTGAGTGAACCAGTTTTAAAAAGAACAAAACCTGGAAGCAAACCAGGCCAGTCTCAGATGGAGCCAGAACAAGCTTTGGCTGGGGTCGTGCTCCTGCTCTGAGGCCCGCTTCACCAACAGGGACCCCAGCCTGGTCTTGACCCCTGTCTGTAGGGAATCCAGGACACCTGGAAGTGACCTCATTCCACCCTGAAGAGTCAGGGAAGGAGGACTTGGTAGACACTCGCTCCCCATGCCCACTGGGCCTCGCGTGTGGACTGATGCAGGATTCAGTGCAGCCACGAGCTCAGACCATCCCATCACATCCCCACCAGGGCCTGGCTGGTGGGGGAGGGTGTTCCAGTTACTATTATTGCAAAACTATCCTGTGCAGGGACACGGTGGAAACCCCTGGGGTGCAAAGGCCTAGCTCCCACCCGGTGGAAGGAGAACACTGTAGCTTTTCTGGGGTACCCTGAAGACCACAAGGGGAGGGGACCATCCCACCCCAACTCTGAGACCTCCCTACCTTAACGCCAATTTTCCTGTTGGGGCGGGGCAACACAGAGAGTGCCCAAAAAATGTATACATTTTTAAGAAAGGAAAAAACTGTATTCAAATTGTAATACTCATTATATACTGATAACAAAAGATGAATATAAGTCATGTGCATACATTGTTTTGGCACCCCCGGTAGTTATTGGTTGTAAATGTTAGAATAGAATGTTATAGTGAAGTTGTTTCCCTTAAAAGAAAAAAAAAAGCACTCTAAAACTTAGTGATATAAAAACTAACCAATAGATACTGACCTCCCCAGGGTCAAGGACACTCACTCTTATTCACCTTTTTAATCCTCAGTACATAGCAGGTGCTTCATTGATGACGACTAAAACAAATCAAGTACTTCCCTGGTTTAGCCCAGAGTTCTCAGTTTAAGATCTGTGTCGGGCTCCTGATGAGATTGACTTGAGGCCGCCCCCATAACGCTCTCTGCTGCCCAGCTTCTTCATTTACCCTCAGCTTCTATTTACCAGAACCATCTGCTGACCAGCATTTCCCCACCGAGAGCCTCAGACCCCCACATTTTGGTCCTCACAGCCCAGCTGACAGAGCTCTCCTGAGCCTACCCACAGGCTTTGACACCTCTTAAAAATGTTGTAGGTCAAGAAAACACACAGAACTGTGGAGGGTGCTTTAGGCTGAGTTCCCCCAATAAGGATGGGGGATGAGAAGAATGAGCCAGGAAAGGGAGGGAAGCCAAGAACGGTGCCTATACTTGTTACCGCTGGGGGCGATTGCCCACTGAGGGGCGAGGGAGTCCTTCTCCACACACCCCCAGCTCCTGGGGCATGAAAGGGTGACTACGTGTGCTCCCACAGCAGAGGACACCTTTAGGCAGCGTCAGAGCAGCCACCAGCAGGCACCTCCGGCATGTGGGCCAGGCACACCAGCCTCTGACACAGCGCAATATTCAGACAGCATGTATGTCATAGGTGAGTGACGCTTAGCAGACATCAGTTAGCTGTGGCTTGAGACACAGGTGAGACGGAGAGGGGTTCTGGGAGCTCCAGGTAACTCTGTTCCTTTATCTTCCACTCGAGAATGTAAGTGAGAGGGGCAACTCCATTACAGGGATCACTTTGAATCCACTCAAACCGGCCACATTTCAAGTAAATCATTTGGAGAATCTAGGATTTTATATTTGTGTAATAAACCTCAGACCCCACAGGAGAGGCTGGAAACCACTGCCCCACAGGACAAACCTAATAATGACCCCTAATGCCCTCGGAGCCACCAAAGGCAGATTGCCCAGATCCAATCTGCTTTAAGTGGGCTGCAGGCTCCAGACCATGGATCTCTCTGCACATCCAAAGCCCCCCAGATGACAAGAGGAAGGGGGTCTTCCAGCCCCCCTGCCAGCTTGGGTTTGCTGGGTAGACCAGGGGTTTCTACAGTTGTCCCCAGTGTCCCCTCCAGAAGCCGGTCTCCTCCAGTCTGCTCCTTTACCTCTTAGCAGCTCCTTACCTGTGAATTGAGGCTCCCTGCATATTTCCAGAAAAAAGTCTAGACGTTTCCTGATCCTATTTCAGGAAGGACCAGCACAGAATAGCAGACTTGGGACATGGCAGTGATAGCAACAAAGCTACTGACGCCGACAATACTTGTCTCCTCAAATCCTTTTTAGAACAAAGCAGAACAGAGAGAAAACCGTATCTAATATTTCTTCAGCAGTTTGCAGCTTACCAAACACTGTCTCAGGTACTAATGTTTACTGAACACGACCACGTGACAGGTGCTGGGGTCACAGCAATGAACAAGATGGACATAATCTCTGTCCTCAGGGAGCCCACATTCTAGTGAGAAAGATGGACAAGAAACAAGCAGTTAAAACAAAGCGTGATCGTAAGTTGCAGCATTTGATGAGCACTTGCTCAGTGCCAAACACTGTGCTAAAGTCTTTGCCTGGATTGCCTCGTTCTTTATTTTTTTTTCTGGATCAGAATATAATTGAAATACAGCACTATATAAGGTGTACAGCATAATGACTTGACTTACATATATTACAAAATGATTACTACAATAAGTTTAGTTAATTGGATTGCCTCATTCAATCCTTACAATAATACTTTGAAGGGAAAGGGTTTTGTTCCCAATATACAGATGAAGAAACTGAGAAACAGAGAGGGTAGGCAATCTGCCTGAGGCCACAAAGCTGGCAAGAGGCACATCTAGGTATTCTGAACCTAAGATTTTCTGATTTTAAGACCCGTGTACTTATTAACCAGGCTATTTCACCCTTTTGCTCTCTGCACCTCAGTTTCTCCATCTCTAAAATGGGAGCAAATAATAGTACCTCATTGTCATGATTAACAAAGATAGTGATGGGAACACTGTGTAAATGGCCAAGTGTAAGGTTCGGGTTTCCTTATTCCTGGCTGAAGTTCTGGCCTCCTATGCCTGCCCCTTGCCCCTGATGGCTGCCTGTGCATAGCGTGGGCCACAGCCACCTGGCGGGGCTCTTGGTTTACAGAGATATCACTGTTTGCCCTTCCCAGCTCTCTAATGCGACTCCATGACATATGTGCTGATCTAATTATAGATTAATCAGGAGACCCAAGACGGGAGTTCTCCCCTTTTCTCCAGAAAGTTGGAACGTGAGCCCTGCATGCACACATGCATGTGAAGGACAGAGGTGAGCCCCTTCCAGCTCCTTGCTTCAGTGGCTGGCTGTCGTAAGGCAGGACCCCTCTACCTGGGGCTCATGGTTCTCCCAGCCTTCATCTGGCCAACACCTCCCAGCAGAGTTCCCATTGCCAGGCCTTCACCCTTGCTATCCCAAATGTCCTTCTTATTCATCTCATCTTTTTACAGCCACATTTTCAATAGTCCACCTAAATGCCGCCTCCTGCAGGAAGCCTTCCCTGATGCCCCAGCTGGGATGACTTCCTCTTCTGAACTTCCACAGGAGTTGATCTGGCTTCATCGGAAGGGCCTGACCACCTCCTACCTTGAGCTCACCTCCTTCATGGAATGAGATCTTCTTGAGGAGAAGTGTGTCCTCAGTGCTCCGCATGGGATTGGTATCAGGAAACTGACAGAATGAATAAGTGAATGGAGTGAGTCTACATGGAAACTCCATGGGCCAGAAGAACCTGGAGCCAAGAGCCTCACAGCCAGGTGATCCCTGTGGCCCTTCCTCAGAGGCTGGATGCTTCCCTGGGCTTCTCCTGCCTTCCTGGGGCGTGGCCTTCAGATGCTCACTCAAAAGGGAGCTCGAATCAGAAGGCAGGCACAGGCCAGAGAGAAACACCCTCCACACGCATCCTCCCGCACATCCGAACAGAACTATGCATCATCCTGCTGCCTTATTTCTCCCCCACAAACCACACTAGATAAACCACTGCTCAGCAGCCACTATAATGATGCCAGTGAAATGGGCTGATCACTGACAGCCTCCCTGTGATCTTTTACTTATTATCCCAGTCAATATTCACGTGACCCAGGGCAGCGGCGTTACTGTTCCCTTTTGCAGATGAGTAAACTGAGAGGTGAAGTGAACTTCATAAGCGATGGCAAAGAAGGATTTAAACCCAGTTTAAACCCACAGCCTGCAACCAGCCACGCCTTACACATGCTGTACTCTATGCCACCTGCCTGGCTCTAGCTGGGGTCCTTGACCCCGGACCCTGGGTCGCCCTTGCAGCTGGCACGATCCGTGGATCCAGGCTGCTGCCCATGGGGCCTGGCACCTGGCATCCTCTTGGGTGGCATGAATGAATTGGCTCATGAATATGCAGGCTGGGCCCTCGGTGCGCTGAGCGCTCTCGGCTAAATCTGATCACAATGCTGGATAAATTAAGCGCAGCATAAATGTAGTAGAAACACAGTCGGAGGAACATGCTGTTCAGGGAGGGGTCTGGGGAGGGGGGAGGGGAGAGGAGCAGTGGGAGAAGCTCGCCAGGCACTGCCAGCCGCTCCCAAACAGCCCCAAATGAAGTTCCCTTCCGTGGGGGAGGACCCTCCCCCACCTCCACCCTCCCCTGGTTCCTATGGAAACAGAGTGAGTTTCGGAGGGAAAATGCCTGTGGATGAACCATGTGGGGAGGGACTAAGAATAGCAGCTGGGGCTGGGAACAGGTGTCCACAGGGTCTCTCTCCTGACATGGGGTGAAGGGAAGGGCTCGGTCCAGCCCAGCACCCCCTCAGGCCCCCGGCAGCATCCTGAATGTGGGTATGGGAGAGAACCAGGTGTAGCCAGACCCAGGGTCAGATGCTGGTGGAGTCGTTGGGTGATAACATAAGATTAACAGCAGTTAAATACCCATGAGCATTTGTTCGGTGCCCCACAAGGGGAGGAAGGCACTATATCTCTTTCTTACACGTGGGGAAAGTGAAGCTCAGAGGTGTGAAGTGACTCCTCCAGCATCACACAGGTGGGATTGGACCAGGCAGCCTGGCTCCAGGTCTCTCTCTTAATGGCACCACTGCATCATAGTAACGCCTTCTGCACAGGGCAAATCCTGTTCCTTCATCCCACAAAGATTTACTGAGCAGCTACGATGTTGCAAGCACTTATTCTAGGAAGTGGGGCTGCGGCCAGGAGCAGGACCAAGTGAGAGTATTCAGGGAGCGTATTCCTATCCAGGGTGGAGATGGGTGGCTTACAGACTTCCTCTATCTCCGACAGGGGGTGGGTTCCAGGGTCCAGGCCAAAGAAAGGTTTTGGGAAACCAAGGACAGATTTGAGGGCTTCAGAGAGCTCACATAATATAGAGCCTGATATGATTAGAGTTTGGCTGTGTGACAAGCATGAGCCTAAATCCAGTTCTGCCACCTGCTGGCTATGAGATCTTGGGTTAAGAGAGTTACTTAACCTCTCTGTATCTCACTTTTTGCATCTATAGAAGGGAATGATAAGGGCACCCACCTCTTGTGACTAGTGAGGTACTACATTTAAATACTTAGGACAGTGCCAGGTATGTATCAAGTGCTCTTAAATGTTAGCTATTGATATTTTTATTATTAGAACATTTAGGTGAGAGCACTGCTCTCCCCATGCTTTCCCCGCCAGCTGAAGGGGCCACAGGTGTGCTCTGTCCTTACTCCAAGTCCCTCCAACTTCAGTCTCCCAGAAGCTGCCCCCCTGGGTACAGAGGGGTGGCTGACAGGCTCACAGGTCACTGCCCACCCTGCCTCCCACTATCAGGCTTGGGCACACGTGGGTGTTTTTGAGGGAAGCACACCACTGCCCACCCACTACTCCCAACAGCCCCAGCACAGAGTGGGAGAAAGAAATAGAGGAAAGAGGCCACTGAGGGGTGAACTCTCCCTGGATCAAGTCACAGAAAAGGACCTAGTTGGGGCAGGAGCACTGGGCAGAGCCCAGATCAAAGAAATGTCTCCCTGGCCAGTGCCGCAGAGTGGGCTGCCCCATTTCACTGTCCTCACTGGGCAGCTCTGACGTTCTAACTCGTCACCCAGCATGGATTGGCTCCATGGTACTCCAGAGCAGATTAATAAACAGGACTTCAGGGAGCAACAAGAGTTAAAAGAACGAGAAATGCCTGAGCTTGACACAGACCCTCATCTCCAGCTCCTGTCAGATCGTGGACTCCCCGTTGTCCAGAGCACCTGCCACGCCTTTCAGAGTCCGGTCGCCGCTGAACTCTGCCTGCTCAGGGCGCCCGCTTGGAGATCAGCAATGCGCGGGTACTTGGAAAGCTGCAAAGGGCTGTATCTGCAGCTGCCTGAAAACTTGCTCTCCCAGCTGGAAGGTCTGACTCAGCCCCTTCTGCACTGACCACTGGGAGGGTCTTTATTTAGACCCTGTGCTGGCCCATCAAGAGCCCTGGTGGCATGGCCTCCTCTCTTGAGTGGCTGCCTCCTGTCCCTTCCCTTCTCCTCCTTCCTTCTCCCTCCAGCCCCCTTCTTCCTCTGTTTCTGGTTAGCTCTATGCTTGCTTGTTCCTCAGGTGGCTCTTTCTTCTCCCAAGTCTGAACTGAGAGAGACCCCAGAGCACAGAGCAGGGCCATGAAGGATGGAGAGGCACCATAAAGAAAGACAGTCTCAAGCGGCCTGGCCGCCAGCCCCAGGCAGCTCTGGGCAGACCCTCCCCTTGCCCCCGTGGGCTTGTTCTTCCCCATTTTCCAGTGTGGTCTCCCACCCTTCCTGCTCCGAGCACCTCAGTTACGCAGTGACACCTCCCTTCTGTATGGGCCACCCCCATTCTCTCCTCTGTCCAGGCTGACCTTTGGCCTTCGTGCACCTTCAGGCCTGCAGCTCACATCCGCTCTCCAGTTTCTAAGCACCAAGTGTCCTGGCACTATCTTGTCTGCATCTTTCGTCTCCTCAGAATAATGAAGATTCGGGCAACCTGTCTCTTTTGCTCCCCCACTGTCCATGGTCTCAGGAGAGCGGGGATTTGGAAGCACAGAGAGGGCACATGACCTGTCCAGGATATGCAGGAAGAAGGCTGGGAAAGGCCCCGCAACTGGCTTGTGAGCTCAGGACCTCTGTGAGCCTGGTGTTGAGCCTGGCTTCCTGGGCGGAGCTGGAAGCACAGATGAGCCTTCCTGGGCAAAGGCCCCATTCAAGGCCAAGGTCTTTCTCCAAGCAATCAGTCTGGAGAGCAGGAAACGCAGCGCAAGCTCCCTGCCTGGTCTGCAGACGGCGGGTTCTTCCCATAGACACCAGTGGAGTGTGGCTGAGCCTCTCTGCCAGCTTGGTGTTTAGACTTACAGTCAGAAATTCTGCAATATCAACGCCAGAAAGCCCCTTCTCCCGGCAATTCCACTACTATAGAGCCTAAGGATGCAAGTGAACAAGAAGCAAAGATGCTTCTCCGAGCAGGTTCATGACAGAACTGTTCATACTTGAGCAAAACCAGAAATCGGTTCCCCAACAACAGGAGGGTGGTTATGCCCAGGTACATACACACAGGGAAATACTGTGCGGCTGCTACAGGCGATGCTGTTTATGGAAATTTACTGACATGAACAAAGGGTCAAAATTTTACAAAACGGCATGTACAGTGGAATCCCATTATATGTGTGTGCATATTCATTCACATTCACACACACACACACACTTTTACATAAAAAAGCCTAGGTGTTTTATAGCAAAATTCTTAACTGTGTCTCGGTGGTAAGAATTAAGAGAACTTGTGGAGTTTTGTTCCTGATGTGTATTTTCTAATTTTTCTGTATTACATGTTCATTATAGAGGGAGTAGAGCTATAATTTTGCATTTATTATTATTTTTTTTAAGTGTAAACACTTTGCCCAATAATTCCAATTCCAGGAAGTTGTCCTAAGGAAATAATTAGGATACGCACGAAGATTTAGAGGAATAGATGATGCATTGTTTTTCACAGGGGAAAACAGACAGTAGAGTTTTCCACAGGAGGGACTGGCTGAATCAAGTATGGTGGAGTTACCTGTAGGATGCTATGCAGCCACTAAAAATCATGTTAGAGAAGCACAATTGTTGACGGGGAGAGACGTTTGTGAACATATGATTAAAAGAAAAAGACAGGTTTTGGAATATCATGTACCAAGTCAGCCGCCCTTTGTGCTTGGTCCAAAGTCTGGAAGGATCTACGTTTAGATGTGAATGGTTGTTTCATTTAGAGAAGCTGATTACAGGTGATCTTAAGTTTCTTCTTTCCACTTTCCTGATTATTTTACGACAAATATGTATCATTACATCATTTTTAAAAAGTCATGTTTAATAAGGACAAATAAATGATCTATTCTGAGAAGTCAGGCAGTGAGTGGGAGGAGCTGGACCCCACACTCCCCTCAGGGCAGGGAGGAGCCAAAGCACCAGGGCTGGCATTGGGGGCAGCCAGCTCTGAGCTGGAGACTGCCTGCGCCTGCGCCAGCTAAGGAAGCAACCCCCCACACACCTACCCCCCACCCCCCACCCCAGGCCTGCTCTCTGCCATTCACCCTCTGGAATTAGCTTGCAGAGACCATTTTAGGAAGCCTGTGGGCGGTTGGAAACAGCTTGTGAGCAGAGCTGGAGGCCGGCTGAGAGCTGCCGAGAATGAGTGCCCAGAGGAAGACAAGGCAGAAAATAAAGGGGAATCAGTACCCTTTCCCAATATTCTTTTTGGTTTGATTTTTTAAAATGTTCTCTGGAAAATCCTCACTTTGGTCCAAATGTTTCCCCCTCTGCCGTCCCTCATCTCTTCCAGGCCTCCAGAGAGGGGCCAAGTCTAAGCTTATGAGGCCGACCAGGGTTCTAATTTCAACACTGCCACAAACCTGCTGTGCAACTTTGCACCAGTTGCTCACCCTCTCTGGGCCTGTTTTCTCTCCTGTCAAATTGGGCTGGAATGGACTCAATGTCTTTTTCCCACTCTGAGTCTCCATACTTCTGGGATTCCGTCTCAGGAGCGAGGCAGTGGGACCTGATGTCTCCAAGGCCTCTTTACAACTCCGAGATTCTGAGATTTGTGCTTTGAGATCCTAGAGAGTCTAAAATATGCTGGCAAGAGCCTCTGGATTTTGCAGTCCATGGTTCTAAAATGTAATGGTATTAAATTGCGAAGATTGTAGTCCAGGTTCTATCTGAGGGGCTGCTCAGTGTTCAATATCAAAGACCCCCAATGCCAGGCTGAGCCCAGCCTTCACCAAAGGGTGAGGGGCTGTCTTCACCAGCCTGGCCACAGACACTTGCAGTCTTGGGTCCTTGCAAGCGAGATATGTGGCTTCAAACCCCAGGTAGCGTTCTGAAGCAGGCATGGAAATGACAGCTCACGAATGTGGTGGCCTCACTGTGTGCCAGGCTGCAATCGGTGAGCTGAGACCATTTGTGAGCTGAGCCTCTGTCCCAAGGCAACAGCAATAGTTTCCATTTACTCAACACCCACTATGGGCCAGGCCTGGGGAATTCAGAGATGATGGGATCTAAGAGGTGCTACTGTTTACACCCACTTTCCAGATGAGGAAACTGAGGCTCCAGAGAGGTCCATTGACTTGCTAAGGTCATAGGGCTAGAAGGTAGAAGAGCTAAAACCTGAACCCGGATTAGCTGACGATAAGCCCTGCAGAACTGCTCTGCTACCTCCCTACAGAACCCAGCCGTGCTGACCTCCAGGGGGCAGAGTCAGACGTGGGGACAGGCAGGAAATGGCTTCAATATAACCAGACTTCCTTCCTGAATTAGGACCCAGCATACACATCCCACTCTGCCCACTGTCCTCAGCCAGAGGGGCTGAGCAGGGGCTTTATAAGCGGGTGGGACCATGTTCACAGCTGCATGCACGTGGGTGTCGGTGTGACTCGGGAGGTATGCCTCTGTGTCTCTGTGTGGGTGTCCCCTGCGCATGACGTCTGTGCGCATCTGATGTGGATGAGCGGTTTGGATGTGTGCGCTGCTGTGTCTGTCCTGGAGCATGTGACAGAGACAGAGGAGTGTGAGAGAGAAGCAGGGTGTGGGAGAGTTCCATGCCTGCTCCCTCCTGCCCTTCTCGGAGGGTGGGGTATACAGGCTTTCAGAGTTCCATGGCTTTGGGCCCCTGAAATGCTGTCCCCCAGGTATCCCTGTATTTTGCCAATTTGAATCCGAAGCCCCCACCTGGTGGCTGGAGGCACCACCTGAGCACCACTGTGGGAACCTTTTAGGCCAGATTAGGGTCTCGCATCAGCCTTGGCCTGGATCCATAGAGGACCAATGAAGCCTCTGCAAAAAGGCAGCTGGACTCCAGGTCCCTGGTCCTGAGCCCAGCTGTGTTCGTGAACAACTTGCCTTTAGCCTCTGGACTCCCCTTTCCTCTGCCCTGAATCAGGTCTGCTAATCCGGTGTCTGTCTTGAGGGTGGCTTGGGAAGAAAATCCTAGAAACAAGGAAATTTGTGGTCTAAGAACTGCAATGGAACTTCACAGTCACCTAGTAAAGCTACTTTCCTGGTAGATGTGTTAGCCCCATTAAACTGCCTAGGTTTTACTTGCATACCTCTGGGAATGGTGAACTCACTACTTCCAAAGAGCCCGTTCCATTCTGAGCAGCTTTGACTACATGTTGTACCTCATGCTGAGGTTTTGGAGATGCCCCTCATAGATTCACCCAACTAGTGTCAGACCTGCCTTCTGGGGTCCATGAGGCGCAACTTCGATTATTCCTGCGGAGGGGGCGGGTGCGGGGTGGGTGGAGTCGTCAGTACAAAGACATGTAGGAACCCTCAGCCAAGAAGCTGTTTCTGAGGCCAGGTGAAGGGTCAAGAACCCAAGCTAAACAGACACAGGGGGGCCAAGGTATGATCATTCTGCCGGCAGCCGATCTCAGGGCTGGGGAGATGAGAGCCCCCGTCCTGCTAGGCCAAGGATGTGGGACGAGGCTGCTAATGCCTCAGGAGAGCTTGGGGGTGGCTGCCCTGGCTGGGCTGGGGTCAGGGTCTTGGGGACAGCGCTGGGCTCTGGTGAGATTTGGGAAGCACAGCCTTGTGAGATGATGGGGGCTGGCTGCGGCTCCCCCCACCAGGATGAATTACGACACGGACCAGAAGCTTGGCACACGGAGGGGATATTATTCATCCATCAACCCATCCATTCATTCACTCTCCTCCTCTGTGCCAGGTCCAGGGCTGAGGACTGGTGACCCAGAGATGCAGCAGGTGCAGCCCACCGACTCCCAGCCCCACCTCCACCCCCTGCCCTGGGAGAAGCAGACAGGAGTGGGGACACAGCTCTAGCATGTCATTGTAACGCAGTGCATACCCGGCACACAGGCCCTCGCTCCAGATGCAGCACACAGGAGGGGCCGCAAGTATCTTCAGCTCAGTCCCTTGCTCCTGGAGGTGGGGAGCACGCAGCCCCCTACCTGTCAGGGACTGGGCACTGGGGTTTCACAGGAGTGTGGGGCAGAGCCAATACCACTATTTTACAGAAGAGAAAACTGAGCCCCAGAGAAGCTCAAGGACTTGTCCAAGGGACAGTCTCCCAAGGGGTCAAGACTCCCAATACACTTGCAGAGCTACAGCTTCTTGGTGGGGAAGCAGGCTCCTGCACGCAGCTCTTGAGCGAGGCCCAGATGAGGCCAAAGGGACACCTGCCCTACCGAGCGGCCTCCGCCCCACAGAGCCCGCACGCACTCCAGGCTGGACACGAACATGCTAGGTGGCCTTGGAGAAAGCCTTTGCCCTCCTTGGGCCTGTCTCTCCCTGCTCTAAGATGAGGGCACTTGAAGTGGATCGAGAAAGACAAACAGGTTTTCCCTCACATGCTAGCTCTGCCCAGTGTACAGAGGCTGCCTGGGGCACAGCATGGAGAAGGAAAGTGTGTCACTATCAATTCACCCATCACCACCGTTACACAGCCCGGCCACCCCCCTCCCCAGCTCCCCAGCACCTTCTCCTCTAATGGAGTCCGACAGATGACCGAGCTTGTGTTCAGTGCGGAGGGAACAAGAGCAAAGAATCTGAGTCAAGGCATGAAGGACTGCGCTATAAGTGATGTGCATGGAAGAGGTCTTCTCTCCACCTCCCCGGCCCCATGTCCTGGGTAGAAGGGGAAGAAAAAGGCTTCACTGACTTGCTATGTTCCCGGCACTTTCACATTCTCATTTTGTTTGCTCTTCACTCTTACCTGAGAGGTGGCTACGGCCCCCATTTAACAGGCGAAGAAACTGAGTCTCAGAGAGCTTCAATGACTTCCCTAATATCACCATCATCAGGCAAGGCTGGTTTTCTTGAATGTCCCAGGTGTTTCCTCTTCCTAGCCAATGGCCATTAGCTGGGTAATACGGCGAGCAGAGCACCACACCTGTGGCTCAGGAAAGACCCCCCTGATCTAGGCCTAGCAGCTCCTTCACTGAGTTACTGTGGGACGTGAACCATCACATGGCCTCAGTTTCCTCACCTGCAAAACTGGATAAGTCTCGTCTGCTCTCTTGGGGCTTCCACACAACCCCTACACTGCCCCCGCTTCTGGTGTTGTGCCTTTGAGACACACTTGAGAATGAATGAGTGCGGGGGCAAGGCTGAGTCTAACAACATCCGGTCACTCATGCAAGTGGGTCAATTCTCCTGCCAGGGGTGGGGAGAGACCCCCGAGGATTAGAACATCGTCCTCCAGCCATACGAGAATATAGTGAAGCAGAAAAGTTGCAATCCACTGATTTGTAAAATATGCGTTTGGTTGGCTTGCAGTGTTGTTTTTTTGTGTTTTTTTTAAAAAAAGTCTGAATTTGTTGCCAACATTTAAAAATAGAGAAGTTTCACATAGAAATCCAGATTTCCAGCTTCTCTTAGAAAACTGGAAGCTCTGACAAGTCCGCCTTGAATTGGCCACCCTGGGCGGGCACTGGGAAACAGAGATATACTCTCTGTCCACTCAGCCACGTGGCCTGCCTGACCCCTGCTGGCATCCGAGTTTGCCTCCCCTGAAGCAAGGGGTAAAACCTTAGGCTCTGGAATTAGGCCACCAAAGTTAGTCAAAGCAATTGACTCAACTACACTGTGATCACTGGAGAGTTCCTGATTTCTCTGGGCCTGCTTCCTCACTGGTAAAACGGGGATTCCCACAGTACCGCCTTCATCAAGTTGCTGCAAGATTTCAAAGAGCGAATGTTTGTAAAGCTACTGCTATGGCTTACCCTGCTGCCTGGCATATAGAGCGACGTCAGTAAATGGCAGCCATGGTCGTGACCCCCATCACCCTCTCCTGACAGAGGCAAAGAAGTCAGGAGCAGCTGTAGCAGCGGCGCTCGATGCCCTCCCCACCTGGCTCTGGCCCATCCTGGAGCTCTTCGGTGGCTGCACACACGCTCGGGGGATGGCGGCAATCCCATCTGGGTGATGCATCCAGAAACAACAGATCAATAGCCTCTTAGCGCTCCAGTGCCATCACTAAGACCCATGGCACTGTCCAGGCTGCTGGCCAGTGAGTGCAAGCTTTTTCCCCCCTTTGGGCATCAAACAACTCATCATGTGACTTTAGATGGGTTCTTTTACACTCCGGGGATCTCGGTTGCACTAACTGCTGGATAAGCCTGGGGTCTCTAGATCGCCTTTGAACTCTGACATCTTAGGAGTTTTGCAGGTGGGCAGGTGATGAAGGCCAAGGTCTCATATTGGGGGTGTGAATTAATCAGGCATCTTTTCGCTGCAAGGACAGAAACCTGTGGCAAAAGCGCTTAAAGGAAAAGACACTATATTTGTCTTTCTGTGTCTGGCTTATTTCACTCAGCATAATGTCCTCAAGGTTCATCCATGTTGTCACATATTGCAGAATTTCCTTCCTTTTTAAAGATGAATAATGTTCCATTGTAGGATAGACCACGTTTTCTTTATCCAGTCATCTGTCGATGGACAGCTGGGTGGTTTCCACATCTTGACTATTGTGAATAGTATGAGATGGCTAAACTAGTCAGAGTTATGGAATCAAAGAATGGAATGGTAGTTGCCAGGGGCTGGGAGAAGGGAAAATGAGGAGTTACTAATTAACGGACGAATTTCAGTTAAGCCAAAGGAGTAAGTTCTAGAGAACTGATGTATAACAGTGTACCAATAGTCAACACTACTGTATTGTACTTAAAAATCTGCTGAGAGGATAGATCTCATGTTAAATGTTCTTAATACAATAAAGTGAAATCTAAAAAAGTACTATATTGGCTCGTGTAGGAGGAACCTGGGATTGTGGGCTGTAGGTAGGGCTGGATCCAGGTGCCTCCATGAGGGTGGCTCTCTCTCACTCTCATCTTAGCTGCGCTTCCTTCTGTGTTGGTCTCATCGTCATTTCTGGAACAGGGGTTTTTTTTTTTTTGATGGGGATGATGAGCCCTATTAAGTCCAAATGAGAGTCCTCTAGTACCGTAACTCCAAAAGCAGGTGGTATCCTTCTGCATCTTCTAGAAGCAGCATTCCAGGGAAGATGCCCAGGGGCCTAGCGGGAGTTGTGTGTCTGTGTTGGTTGGAAGGATGGGGTGAGGGACTGTCATTGGCACTTCTACTAAGGATGGTATGGAGTCATCCTCAGCAAAGGGGGCCTGACAGCAGGAGAGAAGTGAACAGAAATGAGTCGTGCAGTCGACAATAACAGCAACCAGTGCCATTCCAAGGAGCTTTAGTGTAGAGATAGAGCCTTCTCAGAGAGGGAGGTGGACTCTTCCAATCAAGAAAGCATTTATGGGGGATGGCCGGATGGCTCAGTTGGTTAGACCACGAGCTCTTAACAACAAGATTGCCGGTTCAATTCCCGCATGGGATGGTGGGCTGCACCCCCTGCAACTTAAGATTGAAAACGGCCACTGGACTTGGAGCTGAGCTGTGCTCTCCACAACTAGATTGAAGGACAACGACTTGGAGCTGATGGGCCCTGGAAAAACACACTGTTCCCCAATATTCCCCAATTAAAAAAAGAAAGCATTTATGCACTTGGCCCTGTGCTCGGAGCAGGGCGGTGCAGAACCATGAGCAAATGATCCTAACCCCTGAGAAGCAACAAGAAAAGCACTGTGCGCCACCAGACTGTGGTAGCAAGGGCCAGCCACGTGTATGGTTCTGGCTGTAAAAGCCAGGGGATCAGGAGGCTTGTGAGAAAGAAGCCCTTGGTGGCTGAGGAAAGGACAAAGATGGAGGCATGAGACGGTTTGTCAGGACTGAAAACCTGGAGAGGAAAGATTGAGAACAGACGTGAAAGGTAGGAGTGGGAATGGATCAAGTGGGGCAAAGGACACACGGTTTTGACTGTGGCGAAATAGAAAATAAAAAAGCATAACACGCTGGGAAAAACCAGATAAAAATATAGGTTCGTATATATTTCATCTTGATACGGGAATGGACTTTGAAGCATTAAAGGCAATGAGAATGAATCAAATCAAGAAGAACAAACTTGGGGGCAGCAGGTTAGCTCAGTTGGTTAGAGCGCAATGCTCTTAACAACAAGGCTGCCGGTTCGATCCCCACATGGTCCACTGTGAGCTGCACCCTCCACAACTAGATTGGAACAACTACTTGACTTGGAGCTGATGGGTCCCAGAAAAACACACTTAAAATAAATAAAAAAGAAAGTTAAAAAAAAAAGAACAAACTCAACATATTTGACACAAAAAGTAAAGCATATATTTCAAAACATCATAAAATTAAAAGGCAGATTGATTGGAGGAAATATTTCTAATATTAAGATATATTATGATAAGATGAATGCGTATTTTAAAAAACACAAAGATCCAACAGAAAAATGAGCAAAGGATATACATGAACAATGGTGTAGCCTTCTTCATTTAAAATGTACCACGGAGACCCCCCGGAACCCCCACATCCCGTTCTCTCATGTTCTCTAAACCAGCCCCTCAGGGGCCCCCACATCTGGCAGAATCTTTCTCTAAAGCAGATGCCTTCGCAAACTCAACAGTAATTCTGGTAGGACAGGGTGGGAGAGGCCTCTGTTCAGTTACACCCCAGATGGGGCAGTCCCTCAGTGGCCGCGTGGTGGTCCACAGGACAGCAGAAGCAGCCTTGTCTGGACCAGGTGCTGCTCCCCCTCCCCCCACACCAGGTGCCACCTCACCCGAGCCAGGTCGGTCCAGTGTGCTCACAGGGCAGATCTGGACACAAAGGGTCTGGGCAGAAATATGAGTAAGTTGTCACAAACCAAAAGACCAAGTGCGGCCTGCCCACCTGTAAGTGGCTGACATTGCCAGTTGTCAGCTGGCAGCCTTGGATCCACTGGTAATTATCACAGATTATGTAACTGTCCTGGTTAGGGAGTGCCGCGTGGGGGCGGGGCAGTGCCGGACGCAGACAGGTGGGCTGGAATTCTGAGGCACGCCAGCCTGTGTGCCATTCCGAGCTTAGATTTCCTCGTCCATACGATGAGGAATGATACCGTCCCTGAAGACCTGGTACTCCACCCGAATAAGGGAAGGGAAGGACCATACAGTGCCTAGCAGCGAGGAGAGAGGCCCTACTACGTGCTAGCTCAGATTAATCACCTCAGAGTCCAAGAAAATTCCACGGTAAAAGCGGGTGCATGAATGATTCTTGGTCGGGACAAATTAGTATGATACCAACAGACGCTCCACATGCCTCAACTCTGTTAATCATGAGGACTGAACATCAAGTGGAACCCTCCTCGTCCCCATTGGCAGCAAGAAAACCCACATGGGTGCTGGCGGTGTGACCACAGCCTGTCAGGGGCCTCTGACTCACCCACCACATCTTATAGGCCCTCGCAAGTCCCCACCTCCCCCCACCCCACGCCAAGGTTCCTGGGACAGCCCTCCCTCATCCTTCATCATTGTCCCCCCCTTACCCAAACGTACCATGGACATTTGGGGACAGGAAGGGCTAACAGATCCCAGGATGGGACGGTAGAGAGGGGACTCCTGAGTGGGGAGGACCACAACAAGTCACTATTCTGAGACGTAAGAGAAGTAGGGGTTATCAGGCTAGAAGGGCCTTTGAAAGATATCTATCCATCCCTATCTGAATCATGAATACCGTGTGCACACCTGATACCGCTCTGATCTGAATCACCGTCTTCCCTCACCTGGATCGTTGCATCAGCCTCCTTAGTGGCCTCCCTGCTTCCACCTGGCTCGTGCAGTCTATGTCCAACACAGCAGCTTGTGATCCTGTTAAAACGAAAGTCAGAGCATATCACTCTTCTACTGAAAACCCTCTAATGGGTCCCCATTTCACTGAATAAAATGCAACGTTCTTACAATAGCCCTCCCTGGACAACCTGATGCCTCCTCTGTAACTTCCATATTTCCCCTCCTGTCATTCTCTCCTTTAATCACTCCACTCTCAGCAGACTGACCCCTGGTGTTCCTCCATCACACCAGACATGCTCCTGTCCCAGGGCCTTTGCTCCCACTGTTCATTCTGCCTGGAACATTCTTCCCCCAGACGTCCACATGGCTCACTTGCTCAAACTCCTTCAAATCTTTGCTCCTCTCACCCTGCCAGACTCTCAATTTCCCTTATCCTACTCTATTTTTTCCAGAACATTTCTCATAACTAACACACTCTATAAGCTACTTATTATCTTATTGTCTGCCTCCCCCCACTAGCATGTAAGCTCATGGGGGCAGGTTGGGTGAAAAAGGAACGGAGCCGAACTCTGCCTCCCTGTAACTTACCCCGCGAGTCCTAACTCTACACTGAAGGATGCAGAGACCCCCTCCATCTTTTCCAGCTCTCTCAGCCTCTCAGCTCTTTGGTGAAGTTCCTGGATTTTTCTCCAACTGCTTCTCACGTGGCAGCTCCCTTTCCTCAAGATGTAACTCCATCTGTCAGCAGCTCCCTGAGAGTGCCCAGACTGGAGGCAGGTAAAAGTGTTTGGAGGCCGACAGAGGGAAAATGGAGCCACGTGGGGAGGGAAGAAGCAAACAAAGATTCAAGGGAGAGAGACCTGCGGAGTTGCTTTCGCACGGGCCATTTGCCATTGGACTACTCCACTGAGGAGCCTCTACTTCTCCTACATTCCTCCCTCCAAGCATTTTAACTGACAGCCTGACAACCCTCAGGATCCCCGTTTTCCAGAGAAATCTAGTGAGTACACCCAGGTGAACACCAGCTCCAGGACACAGGACACAAGGCCTGGTGGGTGGGGGAGGCGCGGGGCACTCTCCCCCCCTCAGCAGGAAGGCCAGTCCACAGCAGGAGTCCAGGATTAGGGGGGAGAATCAATCCTCAGATACCCTGGAGCTAGAAGAGTCTAGAAGGGTTTTAATGAAAACAAAGCCCGCTTGGGCCAGATGTGGTGAACTCCAAGGTGAGGACGTGCTGTCTGTGGTTAGCAGAGGACTGAAGAGAAGAGGATTGTTTGCAATTACAGGACCACACGGCCCTGGGATTAGCAGGTGGCTCAGGTGAGCTTCCTCGCTCAGCTCTGCTTTACATCCTGAAGACGTGACTCAGTGATGGCCCTGCCCATGGCACACACTGCATTCCCAGTCCCCATCTCAGCAGGGGGCAACATCTTGGTCAAGCCAAAGTCTGATTAGTCGGAGAGGCCAACGTGTCACAGCACTCTGGGAATGTTCAATATTTACAAGGGGATGACGTTGGGAAAATAATTACTGATGATAAGAGGCAATCAGCAGCGGGGAACTCCTCCACTGCTCAAGTGGTGAGAAATTAGGATGGGGCTCAGAGCTGCGAGGGTTTGTCACGGGGACAACGGAAGGGGTTGGAAAGTCACTACCTCTGCTGATTCTGTTAATAGGATAAAGCAGCCTCGCAAATAAGATCCAGACCCCAGGAGGCCTGCATTTGAGGGGATTTAAAAATCAGGCCAGGTCCTGCCAAGAGCTTCACTTGTAGATGTGTTAGAACCGGAAGGGAGCTTAGAGACCAGCAGCGCCCCTGGTTCTGTTTGGAAGGTTTCTGCCTTCTCAAACTACTGCAAGCATTAAGTAATAATTAATTTGTTTTCACATTTTTTATTCATCAAAGACACATAGAGGACTGCCAGCTGGGACAAGCAGAAGACACGGGGTTGATGTCACTTCAGCCCCAATGAAGAGCGCTATTGTTTTTTTGTCAGCCCAGACATACTATCCCGTGTAAATGGAGTTTCCCTTTGAAAACATTTCACATAACACAAGTGTCCATTTTGAAATACCTGAGGGAGCCTGGAGAATCTGTATCAGAAACCCCATTTTATATGGAAGCAGACTGAGGCCCAGAGAAGGTAAGTGGCTTGCCCCAGGTCACACAGCTGGCTGTCAACGGGACCAAAGTTAGATCTGGGGAAGCAGGGATGGGGAAAGGCTATCTTGGACACACAAGGGCAAGGAAAGAGTAAGGCATGGCAGGGCATGCAGTGGCTGGGTGTGGGCTATGGATGCCACCGCACTTGGCCTTGGCTCTTATCCTCAGGCCTTACCAGCTGTGGGACCCTGGCAAAAATGACAGAAGCTCCGAGCCCATTCTCACATTGGTTGGATAGGGTTGGATAGGGTACTTACCACCTATTGTTGTGAGGATTATGTAACAAATCTACTGCTTTTCCTTAACCCTTTTGTGTGGATGGTGGTACTGATGGGGAGTGGTCTGTGTAAACCTAAGATAAACAAGCTTGGAGGAAAGGTCACATGACCCAACTTCCAGGTGCTGCCCTAACAATGCCAGTGGGAGACAAATCCTGTCCCAGTGGAGCTCTGAGCACTCAATTGCAACGCTGTCACTTCTAGGTAGTTACTCAAAACTGACGGTGCCTCAGAACCCAGGCCGTATCCAGATTTACTACCTCTCACTCCCTGCAGGGTGGGACTTGGGAATCTGCACTTTAAAAATTTTTATTGATGTAATTTGTACACCGTAAAATTCACCATTTTAAAGTGTATACTTTTACTGGTTTTTAGTATATTCATAAAGCTGTGCAACCATTACCACTAATTCCAGAACCTTGCATCACCCCAAAAAGAAACCCCGTACCCAGGAGCAGTCACTCCCCATTCCCCACTCTCTCGTTCCCTGGCAACCACTAATCTGTCTGACTTGCCTATTCTAGACAATTCATATGAATGGAATCATATAACGTGTCCTTTTATGTCTGGCTTCTTTCACTCAGCCCAGTGTCTTCAAGGTTCACAAAGCTGTAGCACGGATCAGGGCTTCGTTCTTTCGGAATCTGCACTTTTAACAAGCTCCCCAGGTAGTTCTGATGAGTGGGTTTCGGGGAGGAAAAGAATAGCAAATGCACACAGGGAGAAACTTCTGGTTATTACACAGGTCCAGGGCCTCAGTGCCAGGTGTGCCTGTCTCGGAAGCCCCACTGGTAACGGGCAATGCAGGCTGCTTGCCTCCTCTAGAGACTGCAGAGGTTGGGCAGGGTCTCCTGGTGCTCTGGGGGCAGATGTGTGTCTATGGACCATAGCCTGGCTACTCTGGGAACTGGGCAGATTAACTGCAAGAGAGACTCACACAAGGGGATTTGGTCTCAACTCAAAGACTTTAATGCGCATTACGCTCTTGAAAAACCATCTCCAAGGAAACAAGTGACCAAAGTCTTAACCAGCAGGAATTCTCATTCAGAAACCTGGTGTGAGCCATAGCCTTGGGAAAGAACAGCACGTGGGCTGTGATCATAGTACAACAGCTTGAAGTCAGGGTGGCAAGGCCTGTGTGCAGAATGGGCACCCCTTAGGACCCCCAGGAAACTGGGGTGTCAATACCCCTGTGGCCGACAGCACCACCGCAGGACTGGAAAGAACTAAGCTTACCGGGCATCTCTAGAGCTCTGAACTCCCACAGGGCCAAAGAAGCCTGTCCGGAGCAAGAACCTTTCTCTTTGTGGTTGAATCTCCAGGTCATCAGAAACTGTCATGGCGGCTCTGGCGAGGAAAGGGGCCGTACAGGAGGGTTGCCTAGTCCCACTTCTGGGTCTGAGGCCTCAGAATGGAACAGATGGGAGAGGCGTGGCACCAGCAGGGCCCCTGGGGTCAGGGGTCACAACAATCTTGGAAGATTACCCACTGGGACCTCTGGACAGGAGGAGAAAGGGACTTAGATGGACAAAGCAAAAACTGATGACTTGTCACACTCAACTCAACTGTCTTCTGTGTTACGCCCCTCCCAATCCGGGGCTCTTGAGCAGTCACATGCCCACGTGTTCTGTGATGTATTCCCATTCAACAAGGGGCAGGCAGAAATTCTGGCTCATCTCCCTACTGCCCTGTTTAACTTTTAAAAAGTCACTGATATTTCAGACCCCTCAGCAGTCCAGGGTTTCTTGTTTAATAACCATCCTGTGGAATCAGCCATCAGTTCTCTTGGGCTTTCAGCTCAGTTTCTTTTCAGAAGGAAGCAGGCTGTTGTTGAGGCAGGTCTCTCCCAAGAGTTTCCATGGGAATTCAGTCAGGTTAGCACCAACGCCAGGCTGACAGGGAACCCACGAATGTGCCTTCAGGATGGTACAGCCTCTTTGGCACGGAAGGAACGGATTTGCTGGTGAAGGAGGGATCTTTGCAGGTCCCAGTAGGGAGGGGTAGGGTGCAGAGGCCAGGCCTGCAGCCGTGTGGGAGGGGGGCTCCCCTGGCTGAGGGCGTTCCCCATTAGCCGGTCTCCAC
Organism: Rhinolophus ferrumequinum; assembly: GCF_004115265.2. Taxonomy (NCBI): domain Eukaryota; kingdom Metazoa; phylum Chordata; class Mammalia; order Chiroptera; family Rhinolophidae; genus Rhinolophus; species Rhinolophus ferrumequinum. The sequence continues at coordinate 19,416,127 of NC_046306.1, forward strand.
ACCCTCGGGGAGCTCCACCACCACCGGGGCGCAGTCCTCAGGCTCTGCCTCAAAGTCCCACCGAAATTTCTTGGTCAAGTGCGCCTGGAACTTCTCAGCTTTCCGCCTCAGGGTGGCATCCACGGCAATGCTGCGGGCGGAGGAAAAGAAAACCTACAGAGAACAGAGCATAAGTCACTCCTGAGAACACAGAGGGAGCCGAGAAAGCTGTGGAAATTTCCTCATGGTGTTCAGCTCTCTGGGGTGGGTAGATCAGCTGCTGGTGGCACAGGCCCAGGACACCTGCTGTGCTCCCCCCAAACCAAGAAGGAAGGTCCAAACACAGCTGAGAAGCTGGGGCAGGACAAGAATGGAAAATTACTATCTCGGGCAGAGATGCCCCACTGAGAGTAAGGCCAGTGGGGCCATCATCACTACGGCCCTGCCCTCCGAGGAGATCTACTGGGCACCCGGGCAGTAACTCAGAGGAAGGGGTAGTAGCTACACCAGCTGGTACTAAAAAGATGTGGGTGGCTTGCAAGCCCTGGATCCCATACAGTCCCAGGCGCTAAGCCAATGAGGCTGAATGGCTGCTCTAAACCCAGTGGCCACAGGCTGCCAGTCTGAGGCCTCTATTCCCCTTAAAAGCTGTCTTTGATGTTCTGTTAAAAAAATTGTGGTAACATACACTAACTCAAAATCTACCACTTTAACCAATTTTTTACATTATCATTTAATAAACTGTTAAATATGGGTAACACAATATTTATAATTTTAACCATGTTTAAGTGTACAGTTCAATGGCATTAAGTATATTCACAGTTATGCAACCACCACCACTATCCATCTCTAGAACTTTTTCCATCTTCCCAATCTGAAACTGTACCCATTAAATAACTCATTTCCTCCTTTCCCCAGCCCAGGGCAGCCACCACTCTCCTTTCTCTCTCCATGACTTTGACTGCTCCAGGTACCTCGTGGAAATGGCATCATTTCACTTAGCATAATGTCCTCAAGGTTCATTCATGTTGCAGCCTGTGTCAGAATTTCTTTCTTCTTAAGGCTGAACGATATTCTATTGTATGTCTATGCCACATTTTGTTTTCCATTCATCCGTCAATGGTTATTTGGGCTGTTTCTACCTTTTGGCTATTATACATACTGCTACTATGAACATGGGTGTAAAAACATCTCTTCGAGTCCCTGCTTTCAATTCTTTGGGGTATATACCCAAAAGTGGAGCTCCTGGATCGTAAAGCAATTGTTTCACGTTTAGAGGAATCACCATACCATTGTCTGTGCCATTTCACATTCCTATCAGCTGCGAAAGAGGCTTCCCATCTCTCCATACCCGTCAACGTCTGTTATTTTGTGGGTTTTGGATAATAGCTGTCATGATGCGTGTGAAGTGGTATCTCATTGTGGTTTTGATTTGCATTTCCCTAATGATTAGTGATGTTGAACATCTTTTCATGTATTTATTTGGCCATTTGTGTCTCTTCTTTAGAGAAATGTCTATTCAAGCCCTTCACCCATTTTTAATCAGGTTTTTTGTTGTTGAGTTACGGAGTTCTTTATATATTCTGGAAGTTAATTCCGTTTTGATGTTCTTTTTAATTCAGTTTCCTCTAAAACAAACATGGGCAGGGGCAGAATAGTAATTTTTCTCTGCATCTGAAATTCCATTCCCGGACGTCCCAGATCCCAACCCTTTCTAAGAATAACAGCAAACCCATTATTCCTCCTCATACTGTTTTACCGTTTTTCAAAGAAGTTTCACACAGCATCCTCGTGGATCCTCCAAATGCCCTGGGAAGACGTACCAGATGCTTATTTTTTAGAAACCGAGGCTGAGAGGAATTCAGTGACGGAACCAAAGCTATCCAGAAAGGAAGGAGGTTTTTCCCAGTCTACTCGATGGCTCCCCGCGGTACCACCCCAGACCCAGGAGCAGGACGGTGGAAGGAGCTCTTTGATCTCCATCACCCTCATGCCTTCACCGGCATGCAGACCACCCTGGAAGGAATTTGGGCTCCAGGCTCTTGACCTGGCAGGTGTTCTCTATGGCTGATTCCTTGGACGACATCCGTCCCACCTGCTTCTCCATTATCTCTCTGTGAGCAGGAGGAATGAGGCTCGTTCTCAGAGGTCTGTGTTTGGAGCCATTTTGTTACAGTGATAGCAGGGACCGAGTGATGGGAGGGGTGTGGAAACAGAAGGGGATTTACAGAATTTGGTTTCATTCACTTGGGAATTGACTAAATACGCGAGTGGGAAGCATAGCCACAACAAAGTACCAGATCAATAACTAATTAGAGGGGCTGCGTGAGCTTGGTGGCGAAAGGGCAGTGGGGAAGCTGGTGGCCTATCTGATGGAACTTACCCTGGAGCGCTGAACACAGAGCCCAGCTGAACTCTGGGGAGGGGCCTGGTCTGCGAGGCAGAGAAATCATGTTTCATACAGCATTAGTTCCAGAGGCCCTGCACACCCACGAGTCTGTCCCCAGAGGTCCTGGGAAACCTGCTAACTAAATTAGCAAAAGCTTTTTCCTGTCCCCCTTCCTTATTTGGTAAATTGAACTACTCTCTACGCAGCCCCTCGTCTCCAGCCACATTGAACAGCTGCCCAATGCTCTACAGCCTCTTCTGTGACTACACACACAGGCTTCTCCCCCTGCTTATAATACCCGCCCACCCGTTCTCTCCTCTTCAGCATAGCCACTTTCTGCTAATAATTTAGATTCAACTCAGACATCACCTCCTTTAAGATGCCTTCCCAGACCAAGGAATGAACAGGTGCTCCCCTATGTTCCCCCAGCTCCCAGGGTTACCTCGATCATAGCCTCAATCTCAATTAGGTAACAGGCCATTTATAGTTAAGCTCTCCCGAGAGACGAGGAGCAACGCCAAAGAAGTGACTCTTTCTCACACCTGCATTCCACACTCCTGGCACAGTCTGACATATAAAAAGGACCCATTAGGGGTGGCCGGTTAGCTCAGTTGATTACAGCGTGGTGCTAATAACACCAAAGTTGCTGCTGGTTCAATCCCCGCATGGGCCACTGTGAGCTGTGCCCTCCTTGGAAAAAAATAAAAATAAAAGAATAAAAAGGACCCATTCATTTTGGGTTCACTTTTGTACAGCGCTTAGCACCAAACAATTGCTCAATAATTATGTGATGGTGCTGGACAGAATAGGGGTCTCATCTTGGGGAGGAGGTGGCTTATTCACCAGGCTCCTGCATGCCAGCAGCTTACAGCCACCTACCTCCTTGTGACGCCTATAAAAAGCCCGAGCTGAAATGAATGCTCTAACCTGTTCCCTCAGCACTGCGCCTGAGCTTCCCTTCTGGCATTTCTCACTCACGCTGTGCTTGCATCACAGTCATCTGCGCTCCTTAAGGGAAGGGAATGAGTCCGAATTATCAGTGTGTCCAACACAGCATATCACCCAGGGCCAGGCATAGAGTTGGGGCCCATAGGACAGTCACTGAAAGGACAAAAATGAGGCGTAGGGATTGCCCTGCATTTGGCAATGGCCAGCAGCGAGAGGTTAGAACAGGCTGGGCTCAGACTCATCACTCATCCTTCCCACCCATCTCTCAAACACTGCCTGGTAGTAAAATCAACCAGAAGCAGGTATACCAGAAGCCTTCAGTCTGAAAAATAAGGCTTCTAATTTGAAAAGTGCTTTGTCTTTTTTAAAGAACTTGTCAATCTAATCTTTACTACAAACCTGAGAGGTAGGAGGACAGGAAATTAGTATTCCCATTGTACAGATGAGAACAGCGATAAATGCTGAGCAAGTGATAAAGGTCTAGCAAGAGCCAGTCCAAAAAGGGAAATCGCAATCCTTTTCCCCCACCAAAACCTTCTTCTTGCATTGACACAGACATAATACATCCGTCATATTTTCAGCATTGCCCTGTGGGGAGCCAAGGGGCTTGGAGACCAGGTGCTTCTGGAACTGTCTTCTCTGCAGGCCTCCAAGATCCAGGGTATAGCCCAGGTTAACTTTTTTGAAAAATCAACTTCATTGAGCTGTAATTTACATACAATTAAATTCACCCATTTAAGTGTTCGATTCATTCCGACAAATGTATAGTCAGGCAACCACTATGTGATATAATCAAGATAGACCTATGCTTATAGTTTTTTCTTTTGGTATCCAATTCTATGAGTGTGAAGGACCATGTACCACCCCAATCAGGATACTGAACAGTTCCATCACTTTACAAAACTCCCTCGTGCTGCCCCTTAGTGGTCAAACCCTCCCCTATTCTTCACCCCTGACATTCACTCATCTATTTTTATTTTTGTCCCTATAGTTTACACACTTAATATTTTAAAACCTCACAGTTTAGAAAAGGAGATGTTTAGACAATACTTAGTTTTTAAGCAATAATTTACTTTGATTCTGTTACTTTTTGATTAATTTTATGCATTTTTCAGGAAACTGAGAATTGACCTGGTTATTTCATTTACTGAAATAAAAACAAGTAAACACTTTTTAACATCACTGAGAAATGAATCATCTTAATATAGGAAGATTAATCCTGGATATTTCAAAAGTACTTTGACATAGGATAACATTTCACAAACAACTGCATTTATTTAAAACTAAAAGCACACCCATTGGGTATTTTTCTTTAAATATAAAAAATACTACTTTCATCATTAAGTCTGTGTATTCTTAAATTGTAAATTGCTTTAGTCAGAAATGTAAAAGCTTTCTTTTAAACCCAAGTTAAATAGAGTTCAGTCAGGTCACCTTGAGAAACTTAAAATATCAAGGTAGATCGCTGAGTCACTGTCTTATCCTACTTTTTGGCTAGACATAAAAGATGAAACTTCCTAATTTTTTCAATCCCCAAATGATTATCAACTTAGAATGAAACTAGCCAGAGGTAGAACATTTTATTTCCACTTGCAGAAGAAGAAAGTGGTGTTAAAAGCAAGACTATCACTTAGCATGATTAGCAGGAAAGTGAAAAGCAGTAGGAATCATGTCTGAGGTCAGTTTAAAGAAATTGGGATGTTTCATCTGGGGCTCTAAGATGTGACAGCCCACCACAGGCTTTAAAATCAAAGCTCAGCCCTGTCGTGCACTAGCTCTGGTCATCTTGGGCAAAATTATGTGCCCTCTCTGACTCTGTTTTCTCATCTGTAAAATGGGATTATATCCTTAATTTTGAGCATTGTTTTTGAGGGCTAAAGGAGACAGGGCACAGTATGTGTGCAAAGGTGATAGAGGATGGCAGGAGCACGTAGGTGAAGCTTATCATAGCTGGTATTATGATAAAATACTATAGACATCTTGTCAGAGGCAATGATTTCCCTCAAGACTTAAAGATGGACGCTGGCATTTAGAATACTAGCATGAGGTGGGGCCGGTCAGCTCAGTTGGTTAAGAGTGTGGTGTTGATAACACCAAGGTTACCAGTTCAATCTCGACTTGGGCCACTGTGAGCTGCACCCTCCTTAAAAAAAAAAAAAAAAAAAAAAAAAAGAATACTTGCAAGAAATGAAGCTGGAAAGCATATATGGCTCATTCTGACTAAAAGTATTAAAAAAACCCACGTTACATGACTATATGCTTAAATGCTATGCAATCAGCAGTAAGAATCCTTATTTTGTACATAACTCACTTTCTAACATACTATTAAATTCAGATTACTTTTATGGGTCTTAAGCAAACTGTGATGACTCAAGTTGCTTTAAATAAAGAAAAAACTGTATCTATTTTTGTAAAACAAATAATTTTTATTCAAACTCAATCTAGGGGATTTGTAAAACTAGTGGCATCTATTCAAAAGGGCTTCCAATGGCAGAGGCCATTACGTGGCTGACTTTATAGAAGCTAATGTGGTTGCTTTTAAGTGCTTATACATACAAACACCAGTCCCTCTCCATGGGTAGTAGCCATTTAAGCTCCTCAGTAAGAAAACCAGTTCCACTTACTCAACTACCTGGGGGGAAAGCAGGTGGCTGGCTGAGGAAGGCTTTTATGGGCTGATTCATTCACTCATAAACACCCTGAGTGAGTGCCTCCATGTGGAGGGACTGGATTCTCACCGCCAAGATGGCATCAACGTAACTCTCCATTACAAAAAAAAAAAAAAAAAAAATTTGTAATATCCTTTTCTACACTGTGCCTGTTGAAATCTCAGTCATCCTTTAAGCTCATGGTCAAACGCCCCCCTTTCCAAAGAAGTCATTCCTGATCCTCTGGCCCTCAAATTTCAACCCCAGTGTGAAGGACCCAACCCCTCTTTGGCTCTGCTAATGTCCTTTGATCAGACTTCACTGTGTAAACCCAATCATATTAGGGTCATCCGTTTACACTGCCACGGGAATTATGTGCGCTAGTCATCAAAAAAAACACCCAGTAACATAAAGCTAGGCCTTGACGAGGTGCTGAAAATAACCAGATGAATAAAATTAGGCTTCGGGTAAAACTTCAGGGCTCAGTGGGGGAAGTTAGCCAGACAATGCATGAATTTCAGCAAGGACAGCCTGTGCAATATAAAGTAACAAGTATAAAGCAGGCTCACAGTATGGAAAGGAGAGAGATCAGGAATGGCTTCACGGAAAGGCATGCCTTGAGAGCGTCTCGTAGGATAAGTAAGTAGATACCAGGCAGAGGGAATATCAGGTTCAGTTAAGAAGACACAAAACAGTTAAGGCACGAAACTTTATACCCATTTTCATCAGCCATCCCAGATGAAAAAGGTCTAGAGAGCTGCTGTGCTTACAGTTACCAATATTGTACTGTACACTTAGAAAATGTTATGAGGGTAGACTTCATGTGATGTGTTTTTTACCACAATTAAAAACAACAACAGGGGCGGCCGGATGGCCCAGTGGTTAGAGTGTTGTGCTTATAATACCAAGGTCACTAGTTCAATTCCCAGATAGGCCAGTGAGCTGCGCCCTCCACAACCAGATTGAAGACAACGAGCTGCCGCTAAGTTTCCAGAGGAGCGGCCGGATGGCTCAGTTGGTTAGAACGTGAGCTCTCAACGACAAGGTTGCCGGTTCAATTCCCGCATGGGATGGTGGGCTGCGCCCCCTACAACTAAAGACTGAAAACGGCAACTGGACTTGGAGCTGAGCTGCGCCCTCCACAACTAGATCGAAGGACAACGACTTGGAGCTGATGGGCCCTGGAGAAACACAGTCCCCCAATATTCCCCAATTAAAAAACAAAACAAAACAACAACAACAAGAAGGCATGAAACAGCGCCCATGTCTGGGAACTTGCAAGGAGACCACCGCTGCTGGAGCCGATGGGGGAAAACGGAGAAGAAGCAGCTGGAGAACAGGTTAGGAGTCAGGGCAGAATGAGCCTTGTGACCCATGTTTGGGCTTTGAACTTTCTAGGCAATGAAGAGCTGCAGAGAAATAGGATCACATGTGCATTTTAGAGCAGCAAGTCAGGTAGGAGCAGGGAGACAGACGGACCGACGGGTAGGCATGGAAGCTCTGGTGTAGTCTGGATGAGGCCTGGGTTAGGGAAATGGTACCAGGGCAGGCAGGACCGCCTTCTAAAACACTGCACGCTTTCTCGAGTTATTTGGTAAATTCATTTACTTTCCCTCCAAAATATAAGCCGCCAAGTCAGGGACTCTGTCTTACACTATATTCCCAGTCTTAGAACAGGGCCTTGTATACAGCAGGTGCTCAGAAAATACTTGCTAATTCAATGAACTAATCTCTTGAGGGCATGAACCCTTTGGTGAAAAGTCCAAAGACAGAATTCTTCCGACCATTGCTTTGCTACCCCTCCTGGGCATCCAGCAATCCAGCTGGGCCCTTTCTGCTTCGTAAATCATTGCTGGCAACAAAGGCTCAGCAATTAGAGCTCAGCGTTGGTTGCACTGCCAATGGTCGGGACAGCCAGCAACACAGTGTGGCCCTCCTGTGTCTGTGCAATGGCACTGACGCACATCGTGAGGGTTGCACACATTCCTGTGGGCTGCAGCCACTGCCAGAGGCGAGTTCGCCTCCTATTCCTCTGCCACCCACAACCCAGTCACGTTTTATACCTCTGCTGAAGTGGAATACACCCGGCTCCAGCCATCAGTTTGACTCATCCCCACGGTCTACCCATGTCCTCCAGCTGCCAGAGTTTTAAGTCAGCTGCCTGCTCACAGGAACTTTTCCAAAAGCACATTGCTTTTAGAAAAGTGTTCTGGACCTCCTGAGAAGCAGGCACGATGGGGTCTCCTCTACTATTAATCAAGGATCCTTTTGGGGGGATCTACATTGTGTTCAGTATGTAGGGGCATAAGCACAGGCTGTAAACCAAAACTCAAGCCTGGGCACAAAGCCTGACTCTGTCACTTACTGCTGTGTGACCTTACATAAATGACTTAACCCTTCTGAGTCTCAGTGTTCTCATTTGTAAAATGGGAATAATCCTCCCTAATTTACAGCGTTCCAGTGAGATTAAATTAGGAAACCGACATAGTATGGTAAACAAGGTACCTGATACCCAACAGGCACTCAATGAATATTCGTTCCTTCCCTTACCACGGGTGAGAGTAGGAGGTCCGTGACTAGCCACCTTGTAAGGAGCAGGCCTTGTGGGGAACACACACAGGGAGAAGCAGCTCGTGGACAGAAAATATGGAAACTGACAGCGGCTGTCCCAAGAACATAAAGAAAGCCAATCTGTTTGCAAAGGGAGGAAATAGCACAGGATGAAGACTGTAAGTTGTTTGAAGCTTCTTCCCTAATTACCACTTGGAATGAAAATTTAATTGCCAAGTTAAAAGCAAATTTCACTATTTCTGTCAGAGAATCTCTGCAGAAACTGACACATTTTGTTTGAATAGGAAATCAAAGTTACTTTAATGCCTCAATGAGATCTAAGGAGCTGCAGATGTTTCCCTGGGAGTAACAAACTTCCCGACTCTGTCTTATTGGGTTGCAGCGATGGCTACAGGGAGAAAGACTGTTTTGAGCTGAGTAATTCAAAGAAGCAGAGTGTTGTGATTCCAAGCACCCCAAAGCTAGGCACTAGGCACTCTGGGGGTGACGCAGGGAGAGGGTGGTCCAGAGAGAGGGTCTCTGGCATCAAGGAGCTTACAGTCGAGTAGGAGAGAGAAAACCAGGACACAGTGTAAGGTTGGGGAACTGAAATCAATAAAACTTTGGGTTATGAAAGAACAGCAAGAAACCAAAAGGTAACCCTTCTGAGGGTGCAGAAGACTGCTCACCTGTAAGGTGCTGGTGAGGAAGTTGTCCTGGGAGACAATGTCCACAAAGAAGTCGGCAGGGATCTCGCCGAGCTGGTGGTACAGGATGGAAATGAGGTTCACGTAGAGACCGTGGTGCTTCCCCATCGCTTCCTCCGACCGGCACAGGAGGTTCAGGAGCTGCTTCCAGTGCTCAAACGCTTCATACACATTCCCCAGCAGGAAGCATACAAAGGCAAACTGAAGTTCACCTGAAAGGTACAGAGGGGAGAAACAGTCCTGAGGGAAGGGGGCACCAGCTGACTCTCCAAGGCCATCACGTCCACTGGACCTCAGCCAGCAATGGCCTTTTCTCCTCGTCACTCCTGCAGAGACTAGCCTGGGGTCTTGTACCAAGTGAGTGCTCAACAGAAGTTTGCTGAACGGCTATAAATTCAAGCCATGAAAAACCAAACCGTGGTTTTGGAATTCTGTAAAATCAGACTGCAAGAGAAGAGGTACACCTAGTATTTGCCTGGTATTTAAAGAATTTACAAACACTGTCTATGGATATTATGCCAAGTGGATCCCAAACCCGGCTGCCTATCAGAACTACTAGGAGAGCAGGAGAGCCTGCTAAAAACAGCTGCCCAAGCCTCACTCCCTGGCTAAGGATGGATGATGGGGCCTCAGTATTTGTAGCTCTCATTCTGATGCAGATGGTCTGCCCCCGGGTCAGGAAAATGCCGTATTACACCACGTGATCCTCAGCCCAACCCCACAAGCTGCTCAGGGAAGATGGTATTTGCCTTGTTTTGTAGATGAGGTCAAGAGACTTGCCCAAGATCACCCACCTAATGTCGGCGATGTGAAAAATGGAAAGATAAAATAGTTTTCCTAATGGGTGGGAATAGATCTAGAGCCTACCAGAACGGGAAAACTTGTGAGTACTTGTTCCAGGGTTAGCTTGCCAGCCAGATTATTTTTCTTTGATTAATCACTGGGCTCTGTGATTTAATCTCTGTGAGCAGGGTGGTGGCCAAGAGTGTGGCCTCTGGAGCCAAACTGCCTGTGTGCAAATCTCAGCTCCACTGCTTAGCAGCTGTGCGACCTTGGGGCAGGTTACTTAATCTGTGAATGCTTCAATTTCCTTATTGGAAGGTTTTAGTGAAGGTTTGAATGAGTTAATATAGTATACGTAAAGCATTTAGAATAATGTATGGCACAAAGTAGCACCCAAGCAATATTAGTTATTATTCCCACATTTCCACTGGAAGCCTGACTCAGACAAAGAGAACTGATGATCCTGAAGCCATTGTCCTTGGGCAGGCAACTGGCTCTCTGGTTACTGTTGCTGATCAAAGATGCTCTCTCTGGCTTCCAATTTAATGAGGGCTTCTGTGGACCTACATGTGGGCCATAAAAAGAACAGATGCATTCAACACCAAATACCTCTTTCAATGCATGGTGTTTGATCTCTGTCACCTCCAGACACCTGGGAAAACTAGTTCCCTGTCCCCAGGCCTGTAACTATGTTTGATTTGTGTGACTAGCTAGCTACCGGGTGTATATATGTTAGATGTTTGACCAACATTTTCAAAATACATGTAGTCAAATTTCTTCGTATGACAGATCTTAATGATGTGCTTCTTCAGTTGGCTTTTCCTGGTTAGTCTGTGAAAATATGAGCTTATTCTCTGAATTTAGGGCATTTATTTAAATTCATGCATTTCTGGCCTAGTCTAAAATTAAATTATGAGATCAGAAATAACTTCAAAGAGCTGTCATGAACGTACAAAGTTATCCCTGTAACAGACCTTTTCACAAGATTACTCTGAAGAATTGAAATATTTAAGAGGTAGAAAATATGATTTCTGTTCATTTTTAAGCCAGAATTTCAAGTGTTACTTATTAAATGAAAATAGTGTGTAACGCATTAAGATGCACTCATTAAAATGTCCCTTTTTATTAGCTGAGCCAATGATATAAAAGACCCTATATTTAAATTTCTCATTGATCTTCCAGTAGAAAAATATGCAAATACCTGGACAGGAAAAAATATAAATAGCTGTTAAAGATATCATGAATGGGGGCCGGCCCGGTGGCTCAGGCGGTTAGAGCTCCATATTCCTAACTGCCGGTTCGATTCCCACATGGACCAGTGGGCTCTCAACCACTAGGTTGCCAGTTCAATTCCTCGAGTCCCGCAAGGGATGGTGGACTCCGCCCCCTGCAACTAAGATGGCACCTTGAGCTGAGCTGCCTCTCGGATGGCTCAGTTGGTTGGAGCGCGGGCTCTCAACCACAAGGTTGCCAGTTCGATTCCTCGACTCCCGCAAGGGATGGTGGGCTGCGCCCCCTGCAACTAGCAATGGCAACTGGACCTGGAGCTGAGCTGCGCCCTCCATAACTAAGACTGAAAGGACAAAAACTTGACTTGGAAAAAAGTCCTGGAAGTACACAATGTTCCCCAATAAAATCCTGTTCCCCTGCCCCAATAAAATCTTTTTTAAAAAAAAGGTATCATGAATGTTTGCTGTCACTAGTAATCAAAGAAATATACAGTTGACCTTTGAACATGGGGGTTGGGGTGCTGACCCCCTGCGCAGTCAAAAATCCGTATATAACTTCTGACTCCCCCAAAACTTAACTGTTCCTTGGTATCTGCAGGGGATTGGTTCCAGGACCCCCCACCCCTGCAGATACCAAATTCAGTGGATGTTCAAGTCCCCCATATAAAATGACATAGATCAAATGTATACAGTCGGCCCTCTGCCATCTGTGGACTCCCAGTTGGGGAATCAAAAATAGTATAGGTATGTATTGAAAAAAATTCCCATGTAAGCGGACCCACACAGTTCAAACCTGTGTAGTTCAAAGGTCAACTGTAAATTGACCAACCATGCAGCTGTACGAGGCCTTTGCTAAATTGCCACGTCAAAGGTGATGGGCAATAGCCACCCAGCAGCTGGTGAGGACGCATAACCTTCTCCTGGTTGGTTGCACCCTCTGACCCAACAATTTCAAGCCGAAACATATGCAGAAATATATATAAGGATGTTCATTAGAGAACACATATAATAGGTAAAATGGTAGCATCTTAAAGGTCCATCAGCAAAGGGCTGGTTCATTAACTATGGAACTTAAGCAGCCACTAAAGTGGAGTGACTGTTTCAGTGACACGGAAAAATGTTTATATGAAAGTAGATTACAAAATAATATACTGCAATTCTGTTTTTATACAAGATCACATACATATATATACACAAACATGTATCATTTTAAAAAGACTAAAAAAAAACACACAGAAATTTATAAGGAATGAAATGAAATACATATACAGAGGTTGCAAAAAAAAGTATACATATTTTAAGAAAGGAAAAAACTGTATTAAAATTGTAATACTCACTATATACCGATAACAACAGATGAATACAAGTCATGTGTATACATTTTTTGGACACCCCCAGTATATATAAAAGATGGAAAGTAAATACATCAAAATGTAAAAAACAATTAGTTCCAGGATGTGAAAATTGGAATGCATTTTTTTCCTATGCTGAACATATATGATGTGTGCAATAAGGGAGAAAAACAACATAGAAACTATAATAATTTTTTAAAAAGTTACTGTGCTGGTCTAAACCAGTAAAGAGACCAAACAGACCAAACAGCACCTGGAGAGACTCAGGGACAAACTGAGGAGGGAGGTGGGATCCCTGGAACCGGCATCCTGGGGCTTTGGTCTCATTCCCACCACTTTGTCAGCCAAATCCCTTCCCTCTATGAACCTCACTCTGTAAAATGAGGGGCTGGGTCACACCAGTGGTTCCCACACACAGGACTGTTTGCAGCAGGCTCACCTGGGGTTCTTGTTTCATTACATAAGTAGACAGATAAACTGCTGGGGCCCCACTCGGAATCTCTTGAATCTGTCTCCAGGAGTGAGGCCTGGACATCTGTATTTTAATGAGTGTACTGGCATGGCTGCCTCCTAGACAGCTTTAGGAACCACTGCACTAGATAAGCCAAGATGTACCCCGACTCCAAAGCCCCCCTACTATATACCCCTCCCCTAGCCCACTCCCAAAGAGCCTTGCTTCTGCTCACCGAGCACATCCTGGGGGTTGCTGGGGAACTGCTTGCTGAGCACAGTCTCCAGGGCATAGCTCAGGTCCATGCTGTGCCTGGTTATCTCTGCTGGCGTGGCACCTGCCGGGAACATCTGGGTGGGCAGCTCTGAGAAGCGGATCTCTGTCCCGGCTTTGGGCTTCATCTCAGGCAGCCGGGCCAGGCCTTCCTGGTAGCTTTTGCACTCGGTGCCGCAGCGGGGTAGATTCTGCCCCACGCGGTCCTTGGTATGCCTCATGGAGAGCACAGGCAGCATCTCCGAGAAGGCACAGATCTGCCGGCTCTCAGGCTGCAGCCTCTCCATTGTGGCCTCAGTGATGAAGCTGGTGAGTGAGACCCACTTCTTGAGCGTGGCGTATGGGTAAGGTCCCAGGAACGGGTCCAGCTCCTGGAGGTTGGCCCTCATGGCCTCCACCTCAGCCTCTGGGGCAGGGGAGAGGTCTACCTCTTCCAGGACTGCGTTCCAGCGCAGGACCATCAGCCCCCGCTGCTGCAGGCTAAGGAAGAAGCCCATCCGAGGGCCCACCTCCCTGGGGTAGGCCTTGTCCACAGAGCTGTAGTGAAGGAAGTGGATGCCTGGTGGGATCATTTTCACACCCCGGAACTTGGGCCCCACCTCCCAGGAGTTGTAGTCAATGCCAAACTCTGTCCCCTTGGGCATATTCAAGATGACCACAGTGGCCCCTTCAAAGAAGAGGTGCTTGGCAAGTTCAGGATCCATCTGCGTAGCAGCCATGGACCAGTGGTGGGTGACCAAAAGGAGAACCCTTCTTGTCTTTCAGAATAGCTGAAAAAAGAAAGAAATCAGAGTTCATCAGAAGTTGGGGAAGCATACTTCATTTGCTGAGCATTCTCTATGTGTCAGATACTGAATTAGACTCCTGACATAATTATCTCCCAGAAGTTATCTCCTCACACAACCCTACATCAGCTTTATACATGAGAAAAATGAGAAAGAGAGAAGAGGATTTTCGTGTTTTGGTTTAATGAGCAAGAACACTCACTTTATAACTGCAAAGGCATGAAAGAGAAGTGACATGTTCAACGTCACACAAATTAGAACCTGGGTACCCTGCCCTCCAGGCCAGTGTTCTGTTCATTGTCCACTTAGGATCTGCTCTCAGATCACTCTCCCAACAGAAGATGAAGGTGGAGAAAGCCTGGATGGTCCATTCTAACCTATAACTCTGCCTAACCTATTGCTGGAGAAACCCAGGAGTTGAAAAGGATGATTAAATCAAGCATACACCCAGTTTCCCACAAACCTCAGGGAAGGCCCAGAAATGGACAGAGGTGGAAAGTGGATGCTCAGCATCTAAAATTCACACTAGATCGGGGAGGTGAAGAGTCTGTTAACCACAAACCTCCCCTTCTCCTTTTATGCATAAAAACCTAAAGTCCAAGGAGTGAAACAACTTCTCAAAGGGCCTAGTCAGTGGCAGCTCTGGACCACTAGCCCAGAATGGATTCAGGTGGCATGGCTGGCCTAGGACCAGTATTTAGAAGAGAAAGAGCTCAGAACATTTATTTTACCTACCTCTGGACAACCCATGAGGACACACTGTAAAAATTCTGTAGGCAGACAAACACTGCCTGCGTGGTATTTATTTATAAGACTGGTTCCAACATGAACTAACTTAAACCAAACAATCATCTAACCTTCTAGTCCTAAGACACCTACCTATTCAGTTTAACAAATAATCACTAAATGCCTGCACTGTGCCAGGATCTTTACCAGGCACTTAATAAAACATCCAGTGGAAGACGGTCACTGTCCTGTAGGTACTTCCAATCTAGCCAGACATACGAACAAGAGCCCAAAATTTCATAAACAGAAGAACCAACTGCCTGTTTAATTCTCTTTACTTTTTCTTTTAAACAAACAAAACAGTGAGGAACAGAAGACTAACCCTTTTCCAAAAATGTTAAGGGCCTATTTTACCGTCTTAACTTAAAAAACACTACAAATGACTCTCATTCTACATCAGCATTTTTTTTTCAGACTTCATGTCACACCTCATTAATGGGTCAAGAAATCAATTTAGAGAGTCTCAACCAGCATTAATTTTTTTAAAACAAAAAGAACAGAATTTTAAAAAAAATCAAAGCGCAGCGGGTGTAGTATAAATCACTGTTTTTTGAAGCTTTGTGGGTTTGTACGTCCTTTTGGTTGCAACGTAAAGTGTATTTGTTCCCATCGGTCACAGTCAAAAAAGTCTGAAAGTCACTGTTCTAAATAATTTATATATCATCATCTTCCTATTCCCAAACCTGATTTCAAAAGGTACTTAAATAAATATTTGCTAAATGAACAGCTCCTGCTTTTAGAGTAAGTGCTCATCGATTAGCTACTTTCCCTTACAGTAGTGGCACCTGTATGCTCCTCCTTGATAATGACATTCCTCTTGTTCTAATTCCACCAGCCTGTACTAGTCATTATATCTTCAGCAGCTGACACATGTCCTGGCACAGAGAAGCAGCCCTGGAATGCAGAAAGTCACATCTACCCAATTCTCTCCACCACCTCCTTAATCTAAGCTACCACATCCCTCACCCAGAGTGCTTGCCCCTCCAATCCATTCTCCATCCAACAGCCAGAGTGAGCTTTACAAAATGCCAATCTAAGCATGTCACCACCCACACTTAATACCCTGTGAGTGGCTTCCCATGTGGCTCTTGGAGAACCAAAATTCTTACCATGACCTCCAAGGCGTGCATGGTCTGCTTCCTGGCAACTCCTTACGCTTGTTTCAGAACACGATCCCCCACCAAGCCCTCTGTTCCAGTCACATCTTTTTCAGACACTCAAACGGGAGGCTCCTCTGGAGAGAGAACTCTTCGTTCCCCTCTCTGTCAAATCGGTTTTCTGATCTCAATATTCCCTCCTCGGTCAAGCTTCCTTGACGCTGGGCTAGATCAGGTTTCCTGTGTGATCCACTCATGGCGTCTTGTGCCTTTTCATTTCACTTATCAAGGTTGCAATTTTGCCTACATTTAATAGAGGGCTGTCAGTCACCTCCATGAGACCTCAGTCTTTTTGTACCTCTAGCACATATTAGACGCTTTAATAATAAAAACATGATATCCGTTTTGCAGTTGAGAAACAAAGGCTCAGTTCGGAGAAAGACCTTACCTAAGTTACAGAGAATCGGACCGAATCACGTCGGACGTAGCCAATGTGTCGGGCCCCCAAGTTCTAAAGTTAAGAAAAAAGGGAAGTTACGCCGGGTGCTCTAGGAAGTACTGGCGACGGTTTCTCGGGCACAGGCCTGCAGAGACATCGGCGTCCCACCACTGGCCCACAGATCGGGACGCGGCTGTCCCAGCGAGACGCCCTAGTTCAGGGCACTCCGTGATCCGGAGCGGGACAGAGGGGTGGCCCCGCCAAATGACAACGAAGCAGAGGAGTTAAACCACCGCACTCACCAGCCTCGGTCTCACTCCCCGCGCAGACACAGCGGAAACGCCCCGGAAGTTGTACCGCTTAGGCGTAGGACAAGCGCCACGGGAAAAGCGGCCCGGCAGAGCTCTTGGTCACGGAAGGAACGGTCCGCGCCTGCAGATTCCGCCTCATAAAACCTTTTGCTTTTCGTTAACTCGTTTTAGCTCCTGAGCCGTGGATGACAACTTTCGTCAAACTGTGCATTTTTATATCCCGCTCCAGAAACACATCCACCAGCCATGGTCCTTTGATCTCAGTCCTGGTCACTGAAGCTGGGGTCAAGGTCATGGCTGCTCAGTAGCCACAGTCAGATGCTCAGTCATGGTCCTGGTCAGCCAATCTCTACCTGAGTGACAGTGTCACAGCTGGCTTATTATCACCCAGTCTCAGCTTCCAACCACACTCAGGACTAAGAGAGAGCCTTAGAAACCCAGCTCCCAAACTAGAGAGAACCAGTCTCAGCCATAGTAGTCACCGTGTCAATCTCTCCATCCGTAATCACCCAATATCCTCTGGCAGGACAGACCTAGCTGATAACTCAGTCAGGCTATATCGGTGCCCTGAGGGTGGTTACCTGCCTGTCTTGTTCTCTACTGTTTCCCCGGAACCTAGCACAAAATAGGCACAAAGGTTCAGCTCAGTATATATATTATGCATTTAATTAATGACAGTAATTTGGTATTAATAAATGGCTTCTATTTTGGGGCCTCGCCCTGTGCTGAGTGGCTGTACCACTCAGGGTCCAACCAAAGAAGCAGAGCCAATAGGTGATATATATTATGAGACTTATTGCAAGGAATTGACTCATGTGATGGTGAGGGCTGGCTGCGTAAGTCCAAAATCCACAGGGCAGGCCATTCGCATATGATTTCTAAACCTTACAATACCCTAATAAGCAGGTATTAGTATTCCCAACTTACAGAAGAGAAAACTGAGGCTCAGAGAGGTTACACAGTCAGAGTGGTGGAGCTAGGGTGCAAACCCAGGTCTCGTCCTTGTGCTGCTACTCCTTAGCTTGTGTGTCATACTTCCTCAGTGACAGCTGGACACGCCAATCTGTCTCAGTCAAAATTCATCTCTTAGTGGGTATAGACCAGACTGGACCCTGCGGTCATGGTTAATCACAATGAGCTGCTGCAGGATTAACCAGAGATGGCTTCCATTAGTTACAGTCATGGACGCCAATCTCAGCCTGTTGTGTCAGGTCCACTTCCGGCATGAAGAAGCTCAGCTCTCTCCTCGCCCCTCCCTATTCCCAGTCTTAGGTGCTGAGCTCTCTGGTCTGGTTGTCAGACCTCTCTGTTCCAGCCAGGCTCGCCATCATCTCAGAGACTCCAGGGTACTATACTATGGGCATGGAAGCTGTGGATGGTGTCCCGGAAACCCCACTTTGTGGGTCCTATGTCCATCCAGATTAGGTTTCTCAACCTTGGTACTACTGATATTTGGGGCCAGATAATTCTTTGTTATGGGGGTTGTCCTGTGATTGTAGGATGTTTAGCAGCACCCCTGGCCTCTACCCAGCAGATGCCAGTAGCACCCCTCAGTGTGTCAACCAAAAATGTCTCCAGATATTGCTAAATGTTCCCTGGGGGGTAAAACACACACACCCCCACCCATGTTAAGAACCACTGATACAGATGAAACACACAGTTTACTCCCAGGCAGCACAGAGGCTGGCTCTGTATTTATGGGAGAGAGAGATACAGATCCAAGACGTGTGGGGACCCAATGTTTGCAAACCAAATCCTATTGCAGAACCCCAAGTGTGACAGATAGCTAAAGGAAACCTGGGGAAATTCAGAGAAGGAGTAACAAAGCTCCTGGAAGGAATTGCCTTTGGCAAGACAGGAGTCTGTAGAGGGTTGAAGAATTGCTTTTCACTGCATAGCATTCTGTATAATTTAATGAAGAAATAGTATTAGTATTTGAAATTACAGTGAAGTGCTCGGGATTTAAGTTTTAAAAAGTATTTAGAATGGTATGTACAAGGTAACTTCAAATCTGGAAAAAATACTTGGACGTGGAAAAAGTCTGGAAGAAAATGCACCAAATGATTACCGGTGTTCTTGCTTGTGAAATTTTGGGCAATAAAGAAAGGCAGTCTGGTGTGAGTTGCTTAGTGGAATAAAAAGGAAAGTGCTGGTGCGTGCACCTCAGGTAGTCCAAGGGGTGAGTTTAAGTTTTACATGGATTACTTTTAATATTTTTGCATTTCTTTTTATGAAGACCTCCTTTCTTTGGCAAATGACAATAGTTTTCCATTTGTGGAAGTAATATAGTTTCTTTTTTAAATAAACATTTTTTTTTACACAATTTAAAGAAAAATGATAAGTCAGTAACAAGCCAGGTGGCACATATGGGGATACGGCAACACGTGTGAAGGCAGTGGGCCAAGGCTGGAGTTGAGGGAGGGTGGCTGTATACATTATCCGCTAGGCTCCCATGGAGCAGGGGTGCAGGAAGAGCCCCTGCGGTAGGTGCTCTTCTTTCAGGGAGGAGAGAGACTGCTGTTCCTGCACACACCGAGCCCCCGTGTCCTGGGGCACCCCCGCATGCTTACTGTTCCTTCCGCCTAGAAGGCTCTTGCCCAAGTTCTTCACCTTCCTGGATATTTCTCTTCATTCAGCTCACAAATATAACCTCCCTAGGGAGCCTGTAATTGGCCACCTTATTGAAGATGGTCTCCTTCAGTGACCATCCCCCCATGTGCATTTCCTTCCTGGTGCCCATGCCTCACTCGGGTATTGTCTCTGCCTGCCTGTTGTGTTGTCTGTTTCCTCCACCAGCCTCTGGGTTCCTGGAGGACGAGGACTTTGTCTTATTTGCTGTTGCACCTGCAAAGCCTACTGCAAGCACTGGACCACACTGGGAGCTACAAACATTTCTTGAATGAAAGTGTTCTAGGTTGGGATCTCTGCACTCCAGTTTCAGCTCTACTCAAAATGCGAACTTGTACTGGTAGTGAAAGATGGAGAGAGAGAGAGAGAGAGAGAGAGAGAGAGAGAGAGAGAGAGGGGAGGTGTGGGGAGAGAGATGTGCGCCAAGGCAGTTGTGGTTCAGCATCAAACACATTTATTTCACTTTTATTGAGTATACAAGAACAGAGAGCACACGCATACAGCACGGAGCACTGAGGTGGGGGAGCGCGGGGACCAGAGAGGAGAGAGGGGTGTGAATAAAAAGGAACAGGACAGCATCTCAGTTGGTTGGTAAGGAGCTTTTGGAAAAAAAAAAAATTGGAGTGATGTTGCTCATGCAATTTCAGGCCAGTCTTGGAATGTGCTTGCAGGATTCAAAAACTGAGACAGGTCCTGGCACTTCCTGTACCCTCAGATTGAAAAGATTCTGAGAAAGCAAAATAAAATGAAAATCTGTAGGATGGCAGAGGGGGGAAAAGACCCTGGAGAGCATCTGGTTTATCTTCTTCATTTCACAAGTGGGGAAACAGAGGCCCCAGATGAGGCACAGGACTAGCTCAATGTCACAGGGTGAGTTAGGGGCTAAGCCAGAATGGCCGCCCAGAACTCCTGACTGCCCTCTGGGACTTTTTCCACTATGCTACATGGGCTCCTGGGTGGAAAGGCAGCACAGAAAGGATGAGAAATATAAAAAAGAAAAGTAGGTTGAAGACAGACAAGACAAATGTCTATATTCCATGAAGAGGAGGATGGGGAGAAACAGTGTCCTAGATTTCAGTTTTGCAGCTCCCCTCCTCCCTGGTGGCGCTGCCTGCCTCTCCATGGAAGGAAAGTCAGAACATCTGTGGGACGGAGATTGCCACCAACCCTGGCTGGCCCACGAGCTATGCCGGGTCACTTCATCCCTGCACTGAAGCCACACACCCCGGGTCTGCAGGCAGGTGTAGAACCCAGAAAAAAATATTCTCCCTCTGAAGGATGTCCAGTGTGTTCAGATGCCTGGTTCCAGCAAAGACAGGGGTGCCTGAGCCAAATTCTGGGTAGCCCAGAGAGGGTGAAGCCACTCCGGCTCTTGACCCAGAAAGAGTGGAAGCTCTCAGGTTGAGAAGGGCAAGAAGGAGGTTCTGTGGCTTCTTTACCAGGATTGTAAAAAGAACCTGCTGCATAGAAAGTGTGCTGTCACATTTGGGGGGGAGTTGGAGAGGACGACCGACCTGCTGCGGGTAGCGGTGGGGGTGGGGGTGGGGGATGCGGAGACTCTGCCATCTGATGCCCAGGTTCAGGGCTCTCTGCCCTCTCCATCCCATGTGGCCCACAGACGCATACTATCCTTGTCCTGCCTCAGGTGAGCACCAGCTAAACAGCTAAGCATGCAGAGCCTCGGGGTTACTGATCAGCAAGCCTGCGCCCTCTAGAGGACATCCCTGGGCAAAGTCCCAGAATCGGGAGAGAATGTGGAGATGCGCTCAGAGGGGGCAGCCATGGTTGGAGATATAACGCTTGCTCAGGGGCTTCCCAGGGCCCTCCCTCCCCCGCCCCCCCACTCTCTCCTTTAGTCCAAGAAGAGTGCCTGGCATCAGTAGGTACTCAGTAGTTGTTGAATGACTTTATTGACTGCTTTAGAAGCAGGACTGGGGAGGTGAGATGGGACTGAGAAATTAAAATGCAGTGGGGACATCCTTGCTCACAGGAGACTCACTGAGCTCAGGGAAGCAGCCTGTGGCAGGAAAGCCTGGGAAAGCCCCTGTGTGCCCGAGATCAATGCCAAGCTTTTCATAGGGTGTTTCCAAGGGTTTCTGTGGTCTCGAGGCAATTTCTGGGACTCTGAGGGCACAGACTCCGAGCTCAGAGGCTGACTGAAGGGGAGGTCTCCAAAGCCAGGGTCTTCTACATCGATAGAGACTTGAGCAGCACCACCTTTCATCCACAGCTTGTTCTAGGGGAGGTAAAGCCTTCGGGAATACACTTTTGACCTGTTAGGGTTTACCCTGTGTTCACGGTCTCTACCGTGGCTGCTTTGGCCCAGGAAGAAGAGAATGATTCAGACAGAATACAGGCGTGGTAAAGGAAAAGAGCTGGGGATTTTCAGACATCCAGGTTAAAGCCACCATCCGTTACAGTGGCCGGAGCATCACCTCCCTTGGGATGGGGAGTACGCTGTCACAATTTGGTCAGGGAAAGGCAAGACATGTGGCAAACAAAACAGACGACTGAAAACTGAGGCAAGCCCCCTAGGGAGGTAGGGGATTGAGCCAGGGGACCTCTGCAGCAAAATCCTAACTCTGGACCCCACACCTGAGCACAGACCAGGCCCTGGTTGCTACTGCCCAGGCGGAAAAGGCATCTTCGACTACATCTATGTTGCTTCCTTCTTGCCAAACCCCTGCCTCTCCATTTGGGGACCCCACTCCTCCTCACCGATCAACCAAGGACAAACACCACACACTGTATTACTACACTGAACCGTCAGCTCCTACTGTGAGCAACTCACAGCCAGAGGCTAGGTCTCCTTGGCTGGGCCGGCTCAGTGAGATCTAGGAACCTTGGGATACATCAATCACAGATAATTATAATTTTAAAATGTCAGCTTCATACTTACCAGCACTGTTTATTTTAATATTTGTTTCCCGTTATATGTAATATACATAACTTAAAAGCACATCCATACAAATCTCCTACAAGCTGCACTTTCATAATGAGAACCCAGAACTTGCCTTCCTGTGGCTTGGTTTTCTGTTCTTGCTTTCTTGTCTTTTTCTTGTTTCAAATGAGAGTCATCTGCGTGGCCCTCAGCAGGACCAGGCTACAGAGGGCGTGGGGTGCAGGGTCGGGAGAGAGGGAGGAGAGAGCCGAGACAGAAATGACAAGACTTCTGAGTGGGGGGGAGGGGAGGTGGAAGAAAGGAAAGTGGATTTTGCAGCCCAGTGTCAAGACCCAAAAAATAATTGTCCAGTGTTCCTCCTCCTCCTTTCCAAGTAGGGAATTCACTTTCTTTCTCGGAAAACGGTTGACGGTGCGTGTCTTGCTGCTGCAACTTATCTTGCTTTGCTGCAAAAGGGTTTTTTCCTTTGCACTTGAGTGGGCAACAGATGCTGGAGAAGAACAAATGGAATGTCCACCCACCAGATGTAATGTGCAGAACCAGGGTCATACTGTACTTCTACAATCATCGCGGTCTGGCTTGCTTTTGCCGTTTCGTTGGGCTTCGAAGGGGGAGCAATGGATTATTGTCATTATAATGATTTTTCCTGAAAAATCCCACCAATTCTTCAATTTGTCTGCAAAGGAAATGTAGGTGTTCAGATGTTGGTTGTTGCTGTTTGGTCGACTGCTCGGCCAGCCCCGGCAGCAGTGCAAGGACGCAGTGTTTCCTGTATATATATCTATATCTCTATATATCTATATATATATATGCTTCTTCTTTCCCAGTCTCTCATCAGTGACAGTACGTCGCAGCTGGGATGTTGGTGTTGAGTCGGAGAATCCAGAATGAAGGCCCCTTCTTAACGGTTCTCTGGCTTGGGTTGGACCAGAAACGCTAGCATCTCTTCACAGAGGTCAGGAGTCCTGGAGCCAGAGTCGTGGGGGGAAGGGAACACAAAGGAAGGAGGAGGACAAGAAAAGTTAGTAACGTTGTCACCCATCTTTAAATACATGGCAAGAGGCTGTTTCAGCTAGTCTTTATCACGTGTCCTTTATTATGGCTCAGGAAGACAGCATGACTTGTCTAAAGCCACTCAGCTTGTAAGTGGCAGCTGAGATCTGAACCCACATCTAGCTGATCTAGCCAAAGCCCATGTGTATTTGCTTGTGTGTTTCTAAGGAGGTGGTTTCTTTTCTTTTGGCCTGAAAATGTGTTCAAGTTCCCTTTAACACTGAGAAGCTAGGATCACACTCGTTGCGTTTTTTCTTCCTACCTTCTCTCAGTTCTAAGAAATGTCTAGTCGTGATTGTAGACGTTCTTTGCTTGTTTGTTTTTCCTTTCAGTTCTCCATGGGCCTGCTGTGTCCTGGGGATTAATC
This sequence comes from Rhinolophus ferrumequinum, assembly GCF_004115265.2. Classification (NCBI taxonomy): domain Eukaryota; kingdom Metazoa; phylum Chordata; class Mammalia; order Chiroptera; family Rhinolophidae; genus Rhinolophus; species Rhinolophus ferrumequinum. Next base: position 19,439,804 of record NC_046306.1, read on the forward strand.
CCCCGAGAGCAATGTTTAAATAAAGAAACTGGAGCCTGGATCCCAACTCAGGTTCGACTCCAAAACTTAGTGGTTAAGAGGTGTGGGCTCTGCAATCCTGAATCCTGAGTTCAAATCCCACTCCATGGCCTATTAGCTCTGTAATTATGGGCAAGTTTCTTAACCTCTTTATACCTCAGTTGCTCCCTCTGTAAAATGGGTCCTGCCTTATGCAGTTATAGGGATTTAAAACAAGGATCAACATATAGTAAGTGCTAAGTAAATACTGGCTGTTCTTGTTATTACAATTGTTGTTAATTAATTAATTTTAAATTTTTACCAATCTTAAGTCAGTGTTTATATATATATATATATATATATATATATTTTTTTTTTTTTTTTTTTTTTTTTTTTTTTTAAGGAGGGTGCAGCTCACAGTAGCCCATGTGGGGATCGAACCAGCAACCTTGGTGTTTATTAGCACCATGCTCTAACCAGCTAAGCTAATTGGCCACCCCCTGTCATTGTTAATTTAACCACATACTATTCTGATCTTCTTGAGGTCAAGAGCTGTCTCTTCCTTATCATGTCTTTCCAGTGCCCAACACTAGGCCTAGCACATAGCAACTACCCAAAACTGTTCAACAGGCGGCATATTATTCCTGCCTTTTATCACTCACATCTGGCCAAATGCTAATAAAGTCATATAAGATCATTTGACAGATGGGAAAACTGAGGCCCAGGTTCAATGACTTAGCAAGTTGATTAGAACCCAAGGCTCCTGCTTTGGAACAAGTCAATGACTTTTTCCCCATTTAATTAACATTTTGAAGGTAAGAAAGCTCTAGGAAGCTGGGTGAATGCTACCCTCTTGCTGGCAGAGTTTGGAAGACAGGTTCTGCCTGAAGGAGGTGGGCCAGTGGGAGATGATGGAGCAGAAACCACACATCTGGCCCGTGAGGCTGCAGAGAAAAGACTCTGTGTGAGATGAGCGTGCCTTCCACACTCACAGCAAGAACTTCCAGGAGGAAGGACTTCCAGAAGGAAGACTGAATCAACTGGGGCAGGGACACATGTTTCTGGAGGATCCAGGGAGGGAAGAGAAGATGAAGACCAGTAAGATGGACACCCACATGGAAACAGTGTCTTGTGCACCAGGCTGGTGGTGGAGGTTTATGGTCTGACTTACTCAGGACTCTCATCATCCCTAAACACGGCAAAACCCCAGGGGACACGGAAGCAGGTTCACATGGTGGAGCACCTTCTGTACGTGAGACACCGCCCTGGTAGTCACCGCTATGGACTTCATGTTTATGCCCCCCTGACCCCCCAATTCACAGGTTGAAGCTCTAATTCTCAAGGTGATGGCATTTAGAGGTGAGGCCTTAGGTCATAAGGGCAGAACCCTCATAAATGGGATTAGTGCCCTTATAAGAAGAGACGTAAGAAAGATGATCTCTTTCTCTGCTCTCGGCCACATGAGGACATATAGAGAAGACGGCTGTCTGCAAACCAGGAAGTGGGCTCTCACCAGGAACTGAACTGGCCAGCACCTTCATCTTGGGCTTCTGAGCCCCTATAACTGTGAGAAGTACATGTATGTTATTTAGGCCCCCCAGCCTATGGTCTTGTATTGTAGCAGCCTGAGCTAAGACAGTCACAGATGTTGTTTAATTGTTACAGCAGCTCCAATGTATAGATCAACTCCGTTAACTCAGATGAGGAAACTGAGCCCCAGGGAGTTTCCTCTGGGCACACGGCTAGCAAGGTATTTCTGGCTCCAAAGCCTGGGTGTATTCTTTCTGCTCAATCCTGCTACTTCCTGGGGAGTTCCGTCTTCTAGGAGTAGGCTGCACTTTAAGTTTGCTCATTGACTCATGAAGTTCCTGTCCCATAGCTCAACGTAAACAGGATTTTGGGTACACGGGATATCTTCAAAAGCCCACAGACATTTCAGAAATACAAGCGACATCTCAAGCCATCATATTATAATGTATTCTTCTTGGTTTATTACAGCAGCCTGAATGTGCAGCATTTTGGTAAGCTACTGTGAGTTAATAATCACAATCAGCTTTTATTGAGCACTTACTAAGTGCCAGGCACTGTACTAACTACTGTATACGTATGAAGGAGATAGAGACTATGAAAAGTCAGTGTGGTGAGGAGGTTAAGACCATAGGGCGGATTTGGAGTCTAACAGAGGAGGTTTGACTCTCTAATTAACTCATCATGCTCCAGGTTCTATGACTATAAGCAAGTCACCTAATGTCTCAGAGTCTCAGTGTCCTCATTTGTCAAACGAATGAGCAGATAACAGTCCTTATGTTGACTGCATAGCCTGGTGCCTGAAACAGCGTAAGCACTCCATAAATTACAGCAATTGTTACTATTGTGACTCTCACCGCCACTTGGCTGATGAAGAAACACAGATGAGAAGGTTAAAGAACTTGCTCGAAGTCATGCAGCTAATAATAGGCGCAACTGAGATTTGAATCCAGCTCTTCCTCGAGGTACCATGATGCATCCATTCATTAAACCCGTGCTTTTCAAGCACTTTCAAAAGGAGTTTTCTAATTCAGAGCAGATCTCTCCCCCAGAATTAGTGAGTCTGACTATGTTAAAGTCAGAGGTGGTTCCTACTTGGTGATAACGAAGGTAAAGAATGTGGGAGGAAAAGGCAAGGGAGCAACTTCTGCTTCTCCAGGGCAACACAAACAAGGTGACCTTTATGGAAGGATCGAGAGAGAGAGAGAGAGAGAGAGAGAGAGAGAGAGAGAGAGAGAGAGAGAGAGAGAGAGCATGGTGGTACGTGGGACGATGGCATCAAAGAAAGAACTACAAGAGGGGCAAGAAGGAGGGAATGAAATAGCCGAGGGAGCAGTGAGGTGGGCAGATGGGAAAGACTGCATGGTGCCGGGTGGGCAGGTGTGGAGGCTGCGACAAGAGCTCAGAAGGGCCAGGGAAGACGGGAAAGCAGGAGCCTGGGGGGCTGGCTGGTTATGGCCCAGGAAGATGAGGAGTGAGGCAGGAAAGGGGGAAGATACGACACATACATAACAGACACTCTAGGAAAGTAAATGAAAAGCCAGAGGACTATAACTGGATGGGGGCTTGCCCCAAACTGATCCATGGTCACACAGCCGGTCAGCGGAATGGCTGGGATTGGAGCCAGGTCCCTGGATTTCCAGCACAGAATTCTTTGCATCAGTAGCTCCTCTACCTGGCTGCGCATGGGCTTACGAAGGACCAAGGTATAACTAAATCCCCAGGTCCCGGCCCAGTGCTTCTAAATCAGACTTTATGGCACTAGTTCTCTACTACCTGTATCCCCAGGTGATACTGCCAGCTCAGCATCAGCTTGGTAAGTGACCTACACTCTACCACTCTGAGGTCTGGAGGACAAAAAGCAAGAATAATGGGACAACTGAGGAGACAGAAGTGACAGTCACTTGCATGAATGCCTGAGGGAAGCTGGAAAACAGTCTCCGCCCATGACCACCTGAAGACCAACGCTGTCCAATAGAAATCGAGTGAGAGCCACATACAGAATTTTTAATTTTCTAGATAACAGATTTTGTAGACAATTTTTTTTTAATTTTCCGGTATTTCTAGTTTTCTAAAATATTTAAATAAAAAATTGTAACTTCTATTAAAAACAGTATAAAGAGGTGAAATTAGTTTTAATAATATATTTTACTTAACCCATTATCATTTTAACATGTGATCAAAATGAAAATTATTGAGATATTTTAATTTTTTTCATATTAAATCTTCAAAATCCTGCATGTATTATATTTTCCCCTTACAGCACATCTCGTTTTGGATTAGCCAATTTCAAGTGCTCAATAGCCTAGGCTTGTGGCTCCTACACTGCAAGCACAGAAAAACCATTTCCATCATTCCAGAAGGTTCTGTTGGACAGCACAGTCTAGACCAGGGTTTAGCAGTCTTTCAAAGTGGAAGGAAAATGTTTCAGTGCTTTTTCTGACACAAAGTGGGTGGTAAACAAAGGAATAGAAAGACATACTCTTGTACCTTTCTAGAAGGTATTGCATTCATGTATCAGGGGAGAGGGCAAAAGGAGACCTGTTGTTTGTGAGGGTCTTTGAGACAGATTTTTGTTTCCATTGTGGTATAACGTGAAATGTGTCAAGTGCACACATCTAAGTGTAGAGCTCGACAAATTTTTATACAGTGGTACCTCGGTTTTTTAACGTAATCCGTTCCGGAAGACCGTTAGAGTTCTGAAACACTCGAAAACCGAGGCACGGTTTCCCCATAGAAAGTAACGCAAAATGGATTAATCCGTTCCAGGATTAATAAAATAAAATTAATAAAATCAACCCCTAAAACTGAAAATTTAGCATGAATTTTACTACCTAATGATACCATAGATCCATAAAATTTACGGCATTCGTAAACCGAAATGTTTGTCAACGGAGACGTTCGAAAACCGAGGTACCACTGTATATGTGTAAAACCACGTAACCCACCCAGTTCAAGATGCTGATATTTCCAGCACCCCGGAAGGTTCCCCTGTAACTCTGCAATATCAATATCACATCCTACAAGTAACCACTATTCTAATTTTTATCATTGTTGGTTAGTTTTGCCCGTTTTTGAACTTCCTATGAATGGATTCAAACAGTATGTACCTTCTGTGTCTGACTTATTTCAGTGAACTCAATGTCTGTGAGATTTTCTTTTACAGGTCTGATGAATGTCAGTAAATTTCCAGAGGGACCAGAAGAACTCCTCGAATTTATACCAATGACAGCCCTATCTATCATCTCTCATTCCTTTTATTCACCAAAGTCCTGATGGCCCATAAGGAGACAAACACATGGGGGCACCTAGGATTCTGGCCCCAGGTGCCTGAGAAGTCAAGGGTTTGCAATCCAGCAAGACAGATGGGACCGAGGGCTCTGGTCATCACAACCCCTGCCCCCTTAGCAACACGCAGTGACCTGTGATGGAGACAGAAACTCTGGGACAGGAATGCCCCCTGCCAGGCCCTGGGCTTGGTAGGCCTTTTTCTGATTTCAAACTCCTAGGCAGTGGCCAGGGAGGTTCCGCTTGCTTCCATCTGTCCCACTTCAGTACCCGCTGTCAATCCTTCCCACCTTTTCTTATCACTTCTAGATTCACTTTTCTGGATCTGGGGCCTGAAACACCAGAGAAGCCAAGGAACTAGGCTTCTTCTCCACTGTGATTCGTTGTATCTGGAGCCAGGGACCAAGCCACGTGATGGGTTCTCAGATGGAAATGACCCTTCGAGGACCTTGCCACACTTCCCTCCTCCTCTCACGGCTGCTGGAGCCTCACCTGTGACTTCTTGTCCCTCTCCTCCGGGGATGGGTCTGTTTCTCTGTATACGACAGCTTTGGTTACCAGCATGTCAGGATGCTGCAGTTTGGCCTCCTTGATGGCCAAAGCCAGGGCCTGGTGGAAAAGAAGAGCAAAGTGAGGAACCACAGAATATCAAATATGGAATAGACCATGGAGACCAACAAGCAGCTCAGTGCACAGCTGGGGAAACAGGGGCCCAAGAGTTAAAGGGAAAGACTAGAGCTTGGGTCTTCTGGCTCCTTCTGGCTTACATTCAATGCCCCTTCCTTCAGGGCCCCTTGTCTGGACAAGGTCAGCAGGAAGTGGACATCTTCTCAGCCCACAGGAGCAGCCATCCATGGGTAACTCAATGTGGCGGGGATTGGGGACCGGACATTGCTGCTGTGAATACTGCTCCTTATCTCCATACCTGGTCTTGATCAACATCTTCATCCCCGGTAATAATGATGCGCTTCTCGATCCTCGTCTCAGAAAACCCTCCTTTCACAGTCTGCAGTGGGAGAGGAAGGCAAGGTCAGCCGTAGGAGCTCCTGTGGCAGCAGCCGCAACAGGGGAGCTAACCAAAGATCCCTTCAGGGCACAGCTGGAAGCAGCAGTCACCTTCTCTCCTGGCTCCCTTAGGTTTTTCCTTTTCTGGTTTTGGGACTTCAGATTACAGATCTTGCCTGAGGGCCACCACTGTCCCAACTACAAACTGCCCCCTGTAGGTCTTTCAAGCCCAGATCACATGCTGCCTCTGTCTCCCTGGTTGGTGATCCTTCTGCCTTCCTGCCTCGGTACTTCCTGAGCACCACGTTCATCTCTCTCACGGTTCTGGGACTCTCTGCCCTGTGCTGACCTTGGGTGTGGGACCTGGCCTTGCTCAGTAGGCTGGAGCTCTTGAAGGCAGAAGCTATCTTTTGTTCATTGCTCGATCCCCTCCTCCCCAATCCTCTGTCCAACCTGACCAGGGCAGGTGCTAAATGCCGATTTGTTGAATGAACACATGAATGAAATGTGAATGGTGACAAGGTTCTACCTTCCAACAACACTAGAAGAGAAATTTCGTGGATGATACGGATCACCACCACTGCTTTCGGAAGAAGTGGATTTGGGTGTGAGTTTAGAAGTAGAAATGGGGCAGGACCTAATTGCTTGGCATATTGAAGGAGGGCGGTGGAGGAGGGAAATCCTAGCTGGAGTCAGGAGTGGACAGAAAAAAGAGGAGGTTCCCAGTTGGCAGGGCCAGGAGGGCCTTGGGGAAGAAGAGTTTTCTGAGCTGTATGCAGTGGGGTGTGTGATGGAAAACCTTCCCATAAAGCTTTCAGTGAAGTCAACATTGCTCTCTCTAATGTTTTTGGTGACAGCGGGTGCTCTCTGGGGACTGTGCAGAAGTGCTGAGTCCTACATAGGCGGTGGCAGGGCTAAGATTGTGTTGTAAAGGGCCGATGCCACCTTCCAGACTTCTTTGGATGGCTCAGCGGAACCTACAACTCAATCTGGCTCCCTGGCCTCTCTCCTTCAGGCCTCCATCTCTGGTCTAGGACCCCTTCCGCCTCCCCCTGGCCACTGCAGCACGGATGTGCCAGCCTGTCCTCAGCCCTGTTTCCTTGGCTGAGTCACGGCTGATACATCAGGAATGCTGTCCTTTCTTGGCCCTTCCTCTTCCCTCCCCAGCTCTGTCCCCCACCCCGGTCCAGGCCCTCTATCCCGTATCTATAACTCACTCTCTCCTTTCTCCCAGCTATCTGCACATCCTGGGGGACCCAATCTCCTCTCCTTACACCTCTTTTCACTGGGTTACTCCCCAGTAAAGACACCTTGATGGTTTTCCAATGGCTCTCGGACTCAGGCCACATTTGTCTTGGAATGTGTCTTATTTGTCTCTATTCTGCTTCCCCCGGCCCCAATCAACCTGATTTCCCACAGATACATCTCTACATGCTGCTTCTTCCTGGCAGAGACCACTGCTCCCATTTCCCACTACATGCACCGCTTACAGCCCCTCAAGCAGCCCCTCGTACAGAGGCCAGCGTAAGGTGGACGCTCACTAACATTTGCTCAGTGAACAAAGAAGCAAACACACACTGTTTCTGCTCTCATCTTCTGCATTGCGTAGAACGTCTGCCTCTGCCTTCTCCTCCCTCTCAAGTCCTACCTGCTTTCCAAGACCCTGCACAAACCCCACGTTTTCCAGAAGACCACTCCTCACACGTTGAGCCTTCCTTACCTCACCCCCCTCGAAACCCCTCCAGCACTTAAGGTCCTAAGGTGCAAATGCCAGTGGGTCACAGTTCTGTCCAAGGAGATGGCCTCATCCCCCAAGCCTGGCTGTCAACGCTGAAAGGTAGGTCCGTGCGGGACAACCCGTATCAGAACAAAGCGCACAGCACTCCAGGAACTGGAAACACCACGGGTCTTCTCTGTCCATGTTATAAGGCAGAGCAATGGCAATGACCTTCCCGAGCCCCACAGCCAGGCTGGGGGCAGATGACACCCTGCTGCTACTCACTTTGGTAACATGGGTGGTGGTGGAGGTGGAGAGGGTTTCCGCAGTGGCGCCGTAGGTGCTGGTGAGGACATCTTTCCCGATGATCTGCAGAATATAACCACCCCCACCCCGGGGTCAGGTGAGGAGGCTGGGCTCTGCGGGGTGGAGGAGGGGTGGGGTACACCAAGGGACGAGTAGGGGTCCCATGAAGTGAAGTTTGGAAGCCAAGATGCTACGAACCATTGAATCTAAGAATTCAGGAATACTGGAATCTTCAGAATGTTAGACCCATGAAATTCTCAAAGCCTGGAATCTAAGATTCCTAGAACCTGAGATTCCTAAGGCCCAGAATCTTAAGAAGACCTGGCTTCTTAGAAGAATGAACCGAGGGATCCAAGGGAAACCTCTTGGTTCCCCACCTTGTCAGAGCTGGGAACACGCTCTCTATGGGGCTAAATGATGACAACGACAGATCAGGAGGATGCAGGAGCTGCAAGAGACCTCAAAGGGGGCAGACTTGGGCTCACGGGACAACCACTAACAGAGCCAGGTCCAGAATCCAAGCCTCTGGACTCCTAGTCCATTGCGTCTCCTGGTCAGTAAGGAGAGCAGCGCTGTCACATCACAGGTGCTGCCAAGGGGAGGAGCCACTTCACCCCCACACTACCACTGCCCTGCCGTGTGTGTGTGTGTGTGTGTGTGTGTGTGTGTGTGTGTGTGTTGGAGGGCAATGGGCAAGACTCTGGTGGACACCAGACACCTTGTGGGCCTCTGAAAACAATGCACTTCAAAGGGCAGCCTTCTGGGCTCCACGCTGCCCTTGTTGCGGGCTGGTGGTGGACGTGGGTCCACATTCTCCGTGTGGAGTCCCCTAGCCTGAGCTGGCCCTGCCCACTTACCGGAGAAAGAGAACGGATTTCCGTGGCCACCGTCTGTGGGCCTGGGATCATGGCAGCTGCCCCCTTCCCGGACTTGAGACTGTTCTCCTGGGAAAACAATAGTGCTCAGATGGCCAGGTCTCAGGTGGGCGGGCCCCCAGGATGGCCAGAGCATATGGCCATGCAGTTCTTATGGCCACAGGTGGAGTTGTGACATTAGAAGCAGAGAGCCGCAGGCATCATTCAGTTCAGTCTCCTCTCATTTGTCACGCACTCGCTTACTCATTCACACACTTACACACTCGCTCACATGCTTACACACTGACTCACACACTCATTCATTGCACAAACATTTACAGAGTGCCTGGCATTAGGGACACCGTGGTGAACAAGACACAGTATTGTTTTCTGGAAGTACTGACGAAAGAGTTGAGACATTCAGGTTCTCATCCTGGCCTTGCCACATTCTAGCCACATGACCTGGGGCACAGCCACTTCCCCTCCACGGGCCTCATGGATTTACCTATACAAAGGGACCCCTGCAATAGAGAGGTTATCCGTGGTAACCAATGTCCCACTCTGGTGGGCAATGCTGATAATGGGGGGAAATGAGCAAAAGTGGGGGCAGGGGGTATGTGGGACATCTCTGTACCTTCCTCTCAATTTCACTGTGAATCTAAAACTGCTCTAAAAAAATAAAGTCTTAAGTTTGTTTTTTAAAAGGACCCCTGCCCCACTCCCACAGAGACATAATGAGGATAATAGAGGAGAAAGGGCTTTGCAAACAGAAATCTATAGGATAAATAAAAGAGTATAGGTTACCTATTAATAACATAATAACTATTGCTTTCTGAGTACTTGCTATGTACTAGGTATTATCCTAAGGATGCATTATCTCATTTAATCCTCAGAATGAATCATTTGAATACTCTTGTTTTATTGATGAGAAACTACAGGGCCAGAGAACGTGAAGTGGTTTGCGTAAGTCCTCCAGCTAAGTTAGTGCTAGAACCTGGATTCAGATCCACGTTCATCAGACTCCAAGCCTAATAACACACGCCTTCAGCCACACCACTCTGCCCTCAGAATCCTTACCCTTGAGCCACTTCTCCTGGTCCTACAGTGGCTTCTGACTACTAGATAATCCTGGAAGTGGCCCCAGACTTACTGGCCCATATCTAGCAAGGGGCCTAGCTGACAGCCTGACTCTTACCTCCCACTTTCTGGACCCTCTCAGGGTTTAGCCTTGTCTGTCCAGGGCCCAGAGCTGTGTGCATTCTGCAGGTACCCAGCAGAATGCATGGTACTAGACCTGGACCTCTGCCTGCCAGGGGATGGGTGAGGACAGAGCCCTATGCCTTTGCCCTGCCTGCTCCCCATGCCTTCCTCTAGCTGAGGTCATCAGTGACCTGGCCACCTGGCCCTCCATCCACGAGCAACTTCCTCAGATGGAGTCCCAAAATATGGCAGCAGCAGCAGGTCTTAAAAGGACGGCCTTCCTTCCAGATGCAACACTTTCTTTCTCCTGGCTCAGGAAACGGCCATGAGCCACTCTGAGTCCTGCTGTCACGCCAGGCCAATCTCCTCTACAGCCTTTTCTGCCACTGCTTCCTTCTCCCCAGGCAAAGTCTCACCTCTGCCTCCACAATGAAAACAGAGGCCACTAATGGGGACCCAGGTCGTTCAAAACAAGGCAGCATCTGTTCCATCTGTTCCCCTGGCCTCTCCTGCATCTCGGACAGTCCTCTCTCCCTCCTTAAGGAGGAGCAGCAACTCTCCTGACCAGGGCAATGTCTCCATCTCCGCTCTGGGCGCCCTTCCTCCCAGGTACGCAGGGCTCTCCTCCTCGCCATCCACTCTGGGCCAAATCAGCCACTCCAGGCTTTCTCATCAAGGCCACCGTCCCCCTAACCCTTTAGCTGCAGCCCAGATCTTTCTTGAACCCTAGACCTTTAAAACCAATTGTGTCCTAGACATTTTCCCCTGGAAACATCCACCGGGCATCTCAGACTCAGCAGATCCAAAATGAAATTTGCGGCCTCCTCCTGCCCCCGACCCAGACCTGCCACGGAAGAGCACTCCCTCCAATGCTCTCAGTGCTTCTCCCACTTGAGGGGCATCCCCTGTGAAAGCACAGCCGCTGCCTCCCCTCCCCCGCCAGAGTTTCTGAGTCAATAGGTCTGGGGTGGGGCCTGAGAATTTGCCTTTCTAACAGGCTCCCGGGACGTATTTTGAGAAGAGCTGGGCCGGGGAGCAGTGTCACCAGCCCATCGTTTCTCCTGTCACCTAAAGATTCTATCAATGACCAAAGCCTGTGCTTTCCACCTCCAGGTACCCCTGAACCCTATCCCTCCCTCAGCACCCGACTCCTCACGCTCTGGCCCTGCAGCAGTCCCTAAACTAGTTCCCTGCCTTCTCTTTTGGTTTCTCCTAATAGCACGTGGGTTCAGGGACACTGTCTGTCTCCTTCAGTGCTGGATTCACACAGCGTGGGTGTTCTGTAAATATGTGCTGAAGGAAGCAGGGAGGGAGGAAAGGAGGGCAGAAGAGAATAAAAAGAGAGACCCACGCGCCCGAGGGAAGAGATTTTTGCTTTAGTCGTGTTCCACACAGGTTGCTAGTGTCATCTTCCTAAAACACAGACACACATATTTTGATGACATCATGCTCCTATTCAAAAAAGTGATTTTCCATGATCTCCAAGTTCCATGATTTTCCAAGTTCAAACAGGATGAAGTTTGAACTTCATACGTGACCGGTGAGGCCCTTCAAGCCCTGGCCCAGCCTTCCTTTCCAGACTCTTTGCCCACTGCCCCTCCCCCACAAACCTGACCTCTCCCTTCACTGACCAAGGGCTGTGCTCCTTCACACCTTGCCTTTGTACCTGCTGTTTCCACTGCCTGGAACACCTTCTCCCATGATTGCACCTTAATTTATCCTTCAAGCATAGCCCAGATGTCCCTGCTTAAAACCTTCTCCGGCTTCTATGATGTCACCCATACCTCTTCTCCCTGTGCTCCCTACGAAAGCATATATGACACTGTTCCGTAAAGGCAGGACAAAAATAACAGCCGCACACATTACAGACCACGTCCTAGGTTGCCAAGCTCTCTTCTGAGTGCTTTGCACAGACTACCTTCCTCCTCACATCAACCCTTTGAAGGATATGCTATTATTGCCCCTCACCCCATTTTACAGAAGTGGAAACTGAGGTCTGGAGAGGTTCAGGTAACTTGCCCAAGGAAGTCATCAAGCCAGGAAGTGGGAGAGCTGGGCCTTGTTCACCACTGTGTGCCCAGGACCTAAACCCAGGGGCACAGCACATGGCATGTGCCCATGGTTATTATTTGGACAAATGAATTCTAGCAAGCAGTATCTTTTCTTCAACTCCGTATCCCCATACTGGGCAGATAGAAGAGATTAATAAGTGTTTTTGGAACAAATGAATGGATGGGTGGATGGATGGATGGACGGATGGATGACTGAATGATGAAACTGCCTGCTGACCATAGCATGAATTTAAATTTAGCCCTATAAGCATCCCAATGCCACGTGGTGAAGGGTTGAGTGGAGAGGAGGAACTCAGTGACCAGGGAAAAAAGTGTGTAAGCTGGTAACTGGTTTGGGTTTATTTATCTTAAAATCTTTGTTTACTCAAAACCTACCTGGAAGGTAGTCTAAATTAATGTAATTCTTTTCCTATGTGTATATCAGGGGTTTGGCAAGAGAAAGCATTGGAAAACAACTTCCCAACCACTCAAGACAGCTCTGGCCCAGGCACCGTTACCTGCCCCTGCCCCTGCCCCTGCCCCAGCCCCAGCCCCAGCCCCAGCCCCAGCCCCAGCAGAATGGCTGAGGTGGGCAGCAGGGCTCCTGGAGTCAGAATGCCTGGGTTTGACCTGGCTCTACCACTTTTGGTTGTGTGACCTTGGGTAAGTCACTTTACCTCTCTGACCTTCAGTTTCCTCATCTGTAAAGGGTAGGGACAAAAAAGAGCATTTACCTCACAGATTTTTTTGAGGACTAACGAGATCATTGCCTGGCACCAAAACCTGTGTGCCAAATGCTATCTGTTCTGTGTCATCATTAAAGGTTCTGATGTTACTGGACTCTCTCAAGAACCCGTGAACCAGACAGAATGGGGATTATTCGCATTTTACAGATGAGGACACCTGAAGCCAAGGACCTCCCCTTCATGGGTCAGACAGCAAATAGGTAGCAGAACCACAGGGTCCCGCAGGAGAAGGTCCAAAATCCTGAGCTTCCAACTTAGGTTCACCACACGCCATCTACTGACCAAGGTAAGGAAGTGGCCAATACGTGAGAAAATGCACAGCTGCTATGGCAGGCGGACTGGTGCTCAGGAAGGACTTTCGGGCACAATCCTCAGGCATTGCTAATAATCAAATAGTACCATCCTCCCTTTATCCCAGCTGTTGCTGAGATGGTCCGGATAACTGAGACCCAGGGATTCTACCTCCCACATTATTCAATTTGGAAAACTGAGGTCTGACTGGATTGTCCTGTGGCAACTACAGTGGCAGACAATTTGACTGTATGTCCCAGGCCTGACGCAGGGAGGCAGATGAGGGCTTCCAGAAGCAACCGGCAGTGTTAGCTTATTATCTGGCTATTTCGGGGGTAAGGGGGCTGGTCAGAGAGGGAAGCCTCCTGGTCCTACTTACCATGGTGGTGGATATGGTCTCCGTGGTGATGGAGGGAGCAGTTGTTATGAACTCTTTCCCCATTGGGGCAGTGCCATCAACCTGCTGGCCAGAGGAGGAGTCATGAGAGAGAGAGAGAGAGAGAGAGCACACCAGATACACCTGCAGTGTCTGTCACCTGGGCTCATGGTATTCCTAGTTACAAAGTGACAGGCTGTGTGAATGAACATGCACTTGGTGGGGGGGTGGCCACACAGAGACCGAATTGCAGGGGGTCCTCACAGGTCCTCCAGTTCATTTCAATTGTCTTCTTTGACAAAGGAAAAATAATCCCAGACAATTTGACCAATTCCATCCAAATTTCGATGCATGTATTCTTTGACCTGGTGACCTCATTGCTAGGAATTCACCCTTTGGAGGTCAACTTTGCCACGAAGTATGAACAAAGAAGTTCCCTGCCGCACTCATTATTAACTGCCAAAGACAAAACAGCACAAGCCCATTGATGGGAGATCGTGTGAAAAATTAGGGTCCACTCCTGAGTGGGACTAAGGAGTAAGTCCATTTATGCTAGTGAGAAGTGATCACCAAGAAAATTATTTTAAAAAGGTTAAGGTGTAAAAGAGAATCTCTTTTCTGTAAAATTTTCAAATATCTAGAGATATTAAGTATATATGTTGGTAAATGTAGACATATTTTTCTGGGAGGAAATCACAAGAAAAATTTCATTTTGTTCCATTTGCCTTTCCTAACTGTGAACATTTTGCTGTTGTCTAGATGTCAAGTAAGGGTTACTGAGCTGTGGAATTTGGGGCCATTTTTAGTTTCTTTATATTTCTCTGTGTAAAAACAGTTGTTTCAGTTACACGTTACTGAAACAAAATAAACCAGAGAGGGAGCATGTGCCTGAGTTCACACAGCTCATTAGAACTCTAGGGTCTCAACTGCAGTAGCAGCTTCATAAACCCCTATGCATGTTATAAAAGTGGGAGGAAAAAAATCTGGAAACGAGCAAGTTGCCCACGTTGTGTTGGTTTATATCTTCTTTTAGTCTTTTAGACAAAGACTGGTCTCCAGAGCGAGAAAGCCCCCAGCACAGCAGCTCTTTTGGCCAGGAAGAACCAAGACCCACAATCTTAATTTTCAAAATTTAAAAACCACAAAAGGAACTTAGGAAATGCACTGTAAGTAGTACACCTATGTCAATTCATGACAGCCTTCTCCAAGGTACTAAGTATGTTCCATCTTGCTAAAACAAATGATTTTGGGTTTTTGTTTTTGTTTTTTTAGTTTGTTCATCTCTCCAATCTGATGTGGAATCCCCATGCATAAACAAATAAACCAATGGGAGCCATTCTGACTGAAGCTGGATTGGGTTCTTATCCCTTCTCTCCCCAAGCAGCCCCTGGGGTACTTGGGGTACAGGAAACCCCTCCAAGTCCTTCAAATAATCTAAAGCCACGGTACTAATCCACTAGCCATTAGTCCCTATAAAAACTCCCAGGAGGACAGGGGAGACACGATCATCCCCATTTTACAGATGGGGAAGTTGAGGCTTTACTAGGTGTAGTCTGCCCAGGACAGGAACCCATTCTACCGCCCACTTCTAGAGCTCAGAGAGGACAATGAAGCTCTGAAGAGTATCAGGGGTAAAATAGGGGCTCTGCGGAGGCCAAGGTGGCAAGAGTTGACCAAGGGGCTTGTCCATGGGGGGATCCCATCCCCAAATGCCTAATACCTGTGCTCTGGAAGGGTACACTGGAAGGCTCAGGTTACCTGGGTATCCACAGTGGTGACTCTGGTCTGCAGTACAGCCTCTGGCTCGATCTTCTTCCTGATGGCCAGGCTGCTGACAGTCATGGTTTCCGTTTTCACGGGCTATAGAGAGATGAGGGAGAATACTTCATAACTCAAGCACAGGCATGACTCCTGCTCACAAGCAGCTGTGGTGTCGGGTCAGCAGGTTGTCTCCCACCCCTGGAGCTGGCCAAGTCTCCAGAAGGGTACGCAGGTCAGGGCAAAAGAAGAGGCATGGTGTAAGGGTCACAGACGAACAGCCCAAGAGGAGAGCCAGAACGGCCAGCAGCACCAGCCAGGCCTGCCATGACCCTGCACACACAACCTCATGGGCGCTATATGCTGTTTCTAGGTTACCATCAACAGAACATCTACTATTCAGTGAGTATTCTCTGAGCGGGGCCCACGCTAAGTGCTGTCCATCTACACATAATGTCACTGAATCGTGAATAACTCCAGTGGTTATGCCACCACCTCCCAGCTGCTTCATGTGAACTGTTCTTTAGAGCGCAGTCACATCCCTGGAGGCCCCCAGGGGCCAGGCAGCAGATATAGACGAGTGAAGTGGGCTTGTTGAGGACTGGGGTAAATTGGAGAGCACGTGGGGTTTCACTTAGGTTTGGCCAAATCAGGCCACAGCTTGAGTGACAGAATCATCTGATCTTTTTAAATGACATTTAAAAAAAAAAAAACCAACCCTGGATTTTATATTCAATGTCCTGATTTTAAATCAAGGTCAAAGGAAACACATCTGCTAGCCAGACCTGGCCGAGAGCCTCAGTTTACAACCTCTACTCTAGAAGCCTTAAGTAAAATGATCAGTTTTCTGAGTCCTCCATTGAGCCTAGTTCATAGCAACGCACATAGCAGGTACTAACATATGTGAGCTGAATGAATGAATGAATGAATGAATGAATGAATGAATGCTAGCTTGTCATCTGGTTGGGAGGGTGGTGAGAGGGCATTCTAATAGATGGTTGTAACCTGGAGATCTAGCCATTCATTTAATTAATCGTCTGTTAGTGCCCGGTATGTGCAGGCTTAGAGGCACTGCCATCTGGTAGGAGAGCAGACCTGTCAGCCACGAACCTGCCTACTTGGGATACTGCCAGGAGCAGAAGCATGACCAAGCAAGGGGCCTGTGGAGGGGATAATATTTCTGCCCAGGGCAGTCAGGAAAGGGTTTGCTTGGGAAGGGACCTTTAAACTCTGTCCTGGAATATGACACGTTTGCAAGGCAGAGAAAGGGAGGATAAACCTTCTACCCAGAGGATACAGTATGGTGTGAAAGCCCAGAGTGGATGAGCTCATGTTTCGATGCCTGGAAGATGGGGAACGGGGAGTGTGGTAGGAGGTAGGCCGGGGCTGGAAGACATGAGGGAGCAAAGGAATAACATGAGCAAAGATCCTCTGAAGGGAGGACGCAGGGAGGAGAGGCCCAGACACAGTCTAGCCCTGCGTTACCCTCAGTGACGCCGTCGCCTCTTCTCTAGGAGTTTCCACGGCTACCCCAGGGACAGATGGACTCAGACTGCTGCCCCTTCCCTAGGAAGCCCAGGCCCCAGGGAGCGGAGGCCAGGCCAGGATCAGGAAAAACCACTGACTTTTAGACCGGGCCGCAGGAGCCCCCGCGAGTCCACAGCACATGCTCTCTGCAGCGCCATGCAACCCGGGCAGGGAGAGGAGGATTCGAGGAAGACCAGACTGCCGGCCATCACTTGACCTCAGGCAAGCGATGGGGTCACAGGGTTAAAAACGCCAAGGAGTGAAGGTTAGGGGTAAAACCGAGTTGGCAAACATGCGAGCACAGAACCATGCTGTTCTGCAGAGGGGCAGTCATGCAACACGAGACAGAGCTTCATTCAGGCGGACGGACTCTGGGCTGCAGGCTGGCGACTTAAGTCTTCTCAAAGATGACCCAGGGCCCTCTGAACATGCAGTGCCCGGTGGGCCCGGTCTCGATGAGGCTCCACTGTACCTCAAACTGGGGCATATCCGGGGTGGAGCAGGCCCCTCGATCCGGGCTGTCCTCGATGCCCCCGGACTCGTCATCCTGGCTGGGGCCCCTCTTGCTGAGGTCCCGGGAGAACACCAGGCCCTCGGTTTCTGAGTCGCTCTTGTCTCGGTCCAGCTCAGGCAGACTGCGGGAGAAGTCTTCAAAGGCGCTGCCGTGGTAGTCCCCAATGACGGTGAAGTCAACCTCCGCCTCCAGGCTGGACGTGGAGCTGACCGTGATGCTGGAGCACTTACGCTCAATCGCCAGGTGGTTGTCCTTCAGGAACACCGCGTCCCTCTCCTGGTCCTGCTCCTCGTCGCCTGTGTCACTCTCTGGGGCTCTGGGACGTGGTGGTTTGACTTTCTCTTCCAAGCCCTCCCTCAGCCCTGCTCTCTATGGCCAGATAAAATCAAAGGAATGGGGACATGGGGCGAGAGGGAGAGAGGGAGGGAGAGAGAGAGAGATATCAAGATGGTGAATGACAGAAGGCATCTTGGAGCCATGTTGATGTCCCAAATGGAAGAGCAGGTCGGGAAACAAAAAACACCCCCAGGAAAGGTTCCTTGGCATCATAACAAGCGTAAAAAACCCGAAAACTTCTCAAGAGTCGGGATGTTCCTTTATGATGGTCTCCTGCTGATGGCAAAGCAAGTACAAAGCAAACATCCTGCCAGTGGGTCCTGGACAGGGGGCTCCATCCAACGTTTGGATCTGAGCCTATCAGAAGCAGCAGTGCGCACAGGCAGGGATGGGGGCCTGGGTCCCAGGCCCATCCGCGCAGCTGGCATCGAGACACAGAAACCAAGGAGGGAGACCCAGGGATCAAGGAAACCCAGGCGGGGAGAGGCAGAGAGGCTGGAGCCAAGAGCTTTGAGGAACAAAGAGGAAGCCATCACGGTTTGTCAATTCCACTGAGTCTCCATGGGCGGGGATCAGCATTATCTCGAGGGAGGAACAATATGGGGTGATTCCTGGGTGCTACATCGGTTCAGCCCAGAGCTCCATGAGCGGGCTGGCGGGCAGGCCAGAGCGGAGGTTCTGATCCCGTCAGTGTAATTGACAACAGCAGGCCAAGGAAATGCCGGAGGGCAACTCTTGTCTGACATATACATACCTCTCAACTGGCCTGTCAGGGATTAGACACCGCACACACATTTGGGGCCGGTTCATGACATCTCCTTTTTAAAATCAATCTAACACCCACCAAATATTTTTAAAGTACATGGCTTCAGGTTCGAGAGATTCAGTGCGCTTAAGAGATTCACTTGCTTAATAAGCGTTCGTTTAGCCAGTTTCTGGAAGGCTGAGAGGTGTGAGGACACATTCCAGACAAGCCAGAGTTGAGCTGCCACAAGAAGCACTGCCAGAGCAGGTGGGAATCTGAGGCAGTGATGCACCCTGGCCAGGCGAAGATGACCGGGTCATCAGGGCACCAAGGGGGCTACAGAGACCTGCGGGCCTGAGGGGCTGGCGAATCTCAGGCGCCCCCCTTTCCCAGGGGGGTTCGCTGCTAAACTGGTGACGTGCTTCTCTTCCCTGACCGCATCTCCGGATTTGTTCTGGATTAGAGAAGATAGTTAGTCTTAAGGAGGCAGAAAGGAACTTGGCACGGGGAACGAGAGGGAACCGGAAGTGAAAGATGGAAACCTCTGGACTGTCAGCTTCCCCAAGGCAGGAGAACCAGGGAAGGGAAAGGAAGAAGGAAGGTCATTGGACAAGCCAGGCAAAACAAGTAGGAACCCAGCAGGTGGGGGCAGCAAGGCAAAGCAAGTGTGTAGTTTGCTGGTGGTGGTGCCACCTTCTCCACTGGGGCTATGTGACCCTCTGGGTAGCAGGTCACACAAAAAGCCAAGGGTCTTTGTGACTAAGCTCACATGGGCAGAGCAGATGAACCCATCATTCTGCATGGGCATTTAGGGCGCATTTAGGGAAAAGAACTCACAGGGATAGACAAGCAGCCTCTCACTGCACTAATGACGAAGGGCCACTAAAACATGCTTCTAATAAGCTATGCAGCATGCTGTCAGCTCCCCTGGCCGGGGGCAGAGGTGGGGGTGGGGGCTCACGTGGCCAGTTCCCCCAGTAGCTTCCTCCAGCGTAGTTTCACAGCCTGAATCTGGGGACACAAGTTCGAGTTCCATGCGTCCTTCATGGTGGGATGTGGTAGAAATGCCCTCCCGGAAGTGTCTGGTAGCAGGCGGCATCACTGAGAAATCGGTGGCCTGAGGGCTGGCAATGTCGCCCAGGGGCTGGAGGTGGACGAAGCCCAGGTCTAAAAGCTTATTCCGCTGTAGCTCTACCTGCCCCAGGGAGGCCTCTGAAGACAACTCATTTGGAAGGACCCTTGTTTCACCCTGACTCACTCGGCAAGTTTCAGCTCCTTGAGTCTCAAAGATCCGAATTTTGTTGGCCACTGAGGTCTTGCTAATATCTTCCAGGGAGCCCTCTTGGCTCCCAGCCTGGAAATGGTTCATCTCCTTTTGCTTCCCTGAAGGGAACCCCAAACCCAGGGGTACACCCCCCTCAACTTCTTCGAGGACAACTCTGGGCTTTCTGCTGGTGACAGGAGGTGCCCTGCGCTCACCTCCGTCCAGAGTCACGACCGGCTCGACTTGGTCCTTAGGATCTGGGCATTCTTTAGGAGGATGGACAAGTTTGAGAAACATAGGGGATTCTTCTCCAAAAGGGTCACTGAGCTGCAAAGGCTCCCATGACCCACAAGGGGCTGTGCGTGGAGAAGCTTCCTCTGGAGGTGCCTGAGCATGAAAGGGACCAGGGGAGGTTGGGGGTGGGTTGATCACCTCCATCTGAAGAAATGTCATTTGAACCTTGCTGTCCTCTGTCACAGGTTCTCCTATTTGGGTGTGAACCAGTCCCCTGTCTTTGGACAGGAAATTACCTCTGTCCAGTCTGGCTGGCTTCCATGGAACGGCGTAGGCCGGGAGGTCTCGGCACACACCCTCTCGTTTGTGAGGTGAGTGCTTCTTCCATCCTGCTGGGGGACTTTTCTCAGCCTTTCTCATCAAGTCTCCACTCCTGGGGGCCTCTTCCTCTGCGGTGATGGTGGATGCTGGGTGGGTAAACTCTCCTTCCACCCCCCACCCAGCTTCTTCCCAGACCTCAGCAAATGTCTGCCCTGGAGGACATCCCTTACCGAGCTGTTCGACAAAGGCCTCCAGCTCATCCAGTCTTCTGTGGTTCCTGGGGGGTCCGGCCCCCTCCTCCAAGGAAGCTGTGTGGGCTTCACAGTCTTGGTCCTTGCTCCTGTCAGAAGGTGCAGGAGAGCCCCACGGGTCTGAGGGATTCAGCTCAGAGCTCTCTGCCAACTCCTCTGAGAGCTCCGGCCTGGTCTCGTCTCCTGGAGGGGCTTCCAGGTGCTCTTCTCTCTCCTCCAGTGGCGGAGGGAGGATATGGTCTTCAAAATCTTTCTCTCCGTAGTTTAAATAGAAACTTCTCTCTGCAAAGGAAGTGTCGGTTTCATCACTGGAGTCGGCTCTGGCTTCCACGTGGGCTGGATCCAGCAGAAACGACTGGAGTCCTCCTTTGTCAGAGGCTGGAGAGGGGACATCCACCTCTGCTGGCCTGGTCCCCGGGACAGTGGGTCTTCCACAAGCCTGGAACTCCTCCAGCTCCTTCGTCAGCTCCGTCTGGCCCTCCAGCTGACCACCTGAGACCCGGGGCTCTCCGATGGTTGCCTCCCCAGCGCCCATCCTGCTCTCAAGCTTTTCTGCCAGCATGCATTCTGCAGCCAGAGAAGCCCCTCCTGGGCCTTCCCTGACCCAGGGGCCTTCCTCCCACACTGACTCAAAGTCTTCAGGGCTTGCAATCATTCTTCCTTTTTGCTGGGTATTTGCTCCTCTGGCTCCCACCATTTCTTCTGTGGCCACTTCCACTTTGAACTTGTCCACCAGCACATCTACTTTGGAGAGTCTGCCATCGGCAAGGATATCTGCAAGGCCTGCCTCCCTTTCTTCCTGCTGCGTGGTGGCCACTTTTACAAGTCTGAGTTCTTCTGGCCTAGTGTACTCTCTTTCAATAAGTACCCAATGCTCTGAACCCTGTGTTTCAATCGGAGCAAGAAGAGTTAACATGAAATATCAGGCACCTGAAGAACGGGTCAACTTTTCCCTCTGCAAGAAGGGACCATTCTACCACTGAAAGGTCAACACGTCCCCAGAACGGACTGGGGAGAGGAAGGCATGACAATGCTAGTCAGCCGCAGCAAGGCTCCCCTTCCCATCAAAGCACCCCACAAATTGTTTACCAACTCCCTTCAACCACCGCCCCAACTTGGTCAAATGGGATGAGATCTCCTGCCCTCCCCGTGTTAACCATGAGGAAATGGAGATCCACCGGATGGGCCAGGACTCTAACGCTGCTTCTTTGAATAATGTAACTGCCACTGTCAGAAGGGAAAGTAGCGGACGTCACATGGAATCTTTGAATGTTAGAGCCAAAAGAACTCCTAAGCCACTTCCAGTCTAATTTCCTCATTGTGCAAATGGGTACGCTGAGGCTGAGAGAAAGTCAGTGACTTACCCAAGGTCACTGTCAGTTGATGGTAAAGTCAGGAAAAGAGTGCTTGATTTTTGATGCCTGAGATCCTTGCTGACTTTTATCTCCCAACCTATGGAATATGGGTCCCAACTGTGGTTTAAGGTCAAGTTGAGGGGAAGCACTGAGTTAAGTTCCATAGGCCCCAGCCTGAAATCTGACCTTTCTGCAAGGGCTTCTGGGAAGGAAAGAGATTAGAACGAAAAGTAGCAAACGGCCAGCTTCTAGAGGTTAGCGCCAGTCACCACGGCCTGAACTTTGTAGGGGTTCATTCCCAAAGAAACAGATACTGACTCTTCTTGAGGAATTCTAACAAAATCCACAAAAAGAAAAGGACTGACCAGAACACATCACAGAAGAAAATCTAAACATCCAGGCATCATCCTGGGTGAAAAGCACCAACGAGAGGATAGCACTGTCAAGCAATCAACAAAACAGCCCTCTACCTCCCGTGTAGGGTCCTCCAAACACTGCTTAGGAGGGGATGATGGACCTCCAGAGTCATTCAAAAAGCAAGAAGACTATTGGGATTTTGATCTTCTTACAGCTACAGAATACGTTATTCACACAAAATCTGAATGGAAACCCAATAAGAAATAAGGGGCTGCCCTGTTAAAGTTGGGGGACTGGGCTGTCCTAGTGACCCAAGGTACCTCTCTCCTTTGAAATCACTGCTCTGAGTCAAGCCCCCGGTGGTACAGATGTGGAAACTGAGGCCTAGAAAAGGTAAACACCATGCCCAAGGTCAGAGAGTGAGCTAGCGGTAAAGGCAAGGCCTGATCTCTGACCCCAAGTTCTGTGAGGTGCATCCGTGGTAAGTAAGAGGTGCCGCAAACTGCTCCCAACCACAGGCTGGGGTTAGGGTTATATGACCTTGGGCTCCGATTCAGGTTATGACTTGGTGTCTGTCAGATCCCACAATATCTAAAGAATTCTGAAGGATCAAGGAAGCATTGTAAACCCTCTCACCTCCACTCCCCCACTCCATTTCAGGGAGACCTCCATGACTGTCAGGGAAGCAAACCTCATTAAGAAAATCTCGCCAACAGAACAGACAGATACAAGAAAGAGGAAAGGCCCAGACAAAGTCAGGCGTAGTTTTCGGGGATTTCACTTCAGCTTGGTAAGCCTTCCGGACAGCAGCATTGGAACCATCCCGGAGAGAAGTGTCTCGAGAGCCTGCACAAGCCAGGTCTCTCTTCTCCTTGGGAAGCAGGTGCTCCCATTTCGGTCTGTACTGCATCATCAGCCTGGCAATGAGGGCCAAAGATGGTCAGTGAGACCCTTTCAAGAACATTCCTGCCCCAAATCTAACTAGAAACTCGTTTCTAGAAACTGGAGGCTTAGGAACTAGGCTGAGTGGGGTGGGAGCTGGCACAGAACAGAGAAAGAAAGGTTGTGTAGGAAGAAAAACGGAAACATGTACTTATATTTAGTTACTTTGTGCCAGGCAATGTCAGCCCTTTGTCTAAGTTATTCAATTGAATCCAAATGGTAACCTGTGAGGCAGGTACTGTTACCCGTATTTCAGAAGGGGAAACTGAGGCACCCAGAGAGGAGGTGACTTACACAGATGGCAGAGTGAGCACTGAGGGAAGAAGTAGCAGCTTTGCATCTAACAAGCGAAAGTAGATATGTAGGATCCTAAAGAGAAAAAAAAGACTGAACAAAAATAGAGACAAGCTTTGCTGGCACCAAGACACTGGCAGAGCTGCATCTGGCGCTGGAGACTGGTTTGAAAGTTGTTCTGACCAGATTACAGGATGGGATGATGTCAAGGTAGCCCCACAGCCATTCTTTCCACTGAGCCAAGGGACCCTCTGTGCCTGCTCAGAGCGCCCCCTTCTATCAAATGGAGGCACTGTGGCAAGACTGGCCATGAAACAGAAGCTGGGAGCGGAAGTGGAGCCAATTCTGTTCCCACCGAAGCCACCAACAAGGAGAAAATCTCCAGCCAGGCAGTTCTGCTGCCTCTGGGCTGTTCAGGCCCCACCTGGAGCTCTCGGTCACATTTTGGGCCTTGCTCTTTACAGGAGACCCCCAGAGGGGTGTCCAGGACGAGGAACGCTCTAGAAGTCATGCCCTGGAAGGAACTGTTGAAGAGGAGAGGCTGGTGCTCAGCTCCTAAGGGCCTTCCTGGAGGAGGATACAGAGCAGATCTAAGGGTGCCTGGGGACAGGGCGAGGCCCACAGGCAGGTGATTCAGAAGGGCAGAGAGTACAATATGAAAACTTCCCAGTGATGATTGAAGACAAAATGAGCTACCACTAAGAACCGCGAGAGCCATGTGTGGAAGGGCCTGGACAGACGACGTCCAGGACTGCTGAGGAAGGGCACGCGTCCTCCCCCTCCCCGGTATTGACCCGTCCTTGGCTCTAGGAGCTTCTCTGTTCCCCTCACCCTGGGATTCTGTTGACTGCTGTCCAGCTTCTCTCAAGACAGCACTGGCAGTTTCCTTTTTATTTTTTACATTGAGGAAAAATCAGAGTACAACTATGATTTATGTTTTATCACTTATGTAGCCGACTCATGTTTCTTTTACAGTTCCAGCACGTTTTCAGCAGCTACAAACTTTTTCTCTGGGAATTGAGAAAGGTACAGGTGCTCACATACACTGTGTCAACAGAGGAGGGTCAGATATCAGGGAAAAGGAAGTTTCGCCCAAATGACTGGTCAGTACCTTCCAGTCCTGACAGCCTATGATGTCCCAGCAGAGAGGGAGGATCCAGGCTCCCTGGGCCTGGATTCCACCTAGCCTCCAGGCTGGGGGAGTGAGGGGAGACGTCCCAGGAGCCCCAACCTGCTGCCGTCCTGGGAGCAGAAGCAATGCCTCCTCACTTAGAATGCTTGCCCGACCAACATCTCTACCACTCCAAGGATGCTCCCTGGGGCAAGACGCCCACTTTGCCTGCCTGGAGACCCTGAAAGACCCAAGCTCCAAGGGGAGTTTAGAGAAGATGGAGGTGGGGGATGGATGGGAGGCTATCCTCTAATGAGCCAAGGCTAGACCTTACTCGGGCCTCTGAACAGAGACGAGACCTCAGGGCAGAAGGCATTAGGTTTCATGACCCCCGTCCCAAGCTTAGAAGGCAGACTCTGCCTTTTGTCACCTGCCTCAGCAGGGCCTGAAGGGAGATCATCTCTGCCTCCCTTTAAAGCCAGAGGTAACTCAGGCTGTTCTGTCTTCTCTGCATTTCAGTCCTGATTCCTGGGAAACAATGGATGATGGAGGCCCTTTATGGACCCCTGGAACGAGGATGCTCACGTGTCACAGCGTGGGGACAATATTGGCTACCCACTGTACCCATCTGTATGGGAGAGTCTGATCCATCCCCCTCGCCCCAGAGAAAGGATTGTCTTAAGACCATTGGGTGGTTCTGGGTGGGCGGGGAGGTAATGACAGTAACCTCAGGAGACGCTGCGAGGCTTTTCTGAGTGAACACTTCCAAGCCTGCGGCCATCCCAGGCTCAGGTGCCAAGTCCCGCTGAGAGGTGTCCTGGGTCCTCTGGGACTGCAGGGGAGGCCCAAGGCCGGAGGAAAAGGAAAGAGGGAAAAAGGGAAGGAGAGACAGAGAGGGGGAGAGAGAAAGCAGGAGAGACACACACACAGAATCTGTAAATAGGCCAGCTTTGTAAATCCCACATCCTTAGGGTTTATAGATTAGGTAGGAAGGAGCCACGCTGCCATGGGGAGGAATAGAAAGGAACTGCCTGTCAAACCATTCCAGGTACAGAGGCCCAGGTCAGCTGCCGGGCCAGTCGGCACTCTGGCTTTGGGCCTTTTCTCATTGCCTGCCCACTCTCATTCAAGAGGTTTTGGAGCCATACCACTTACACTCCAGTTCCAAGTCTTCTCTGGTTTAGAGAATGGTTCGATCCTGTAATTTGGGTCTCAGCCCCGTTTAAAAAACTATCTTTGAAATGAAAAGCTGGGCTTGGGAGATGGGAGCTCTGCTTTATAGTTTGGGGTCCCGAGTTTGGTTTAAGTTCCTACCGCTTTCCCCTTGGCCCAGATGAGGCCCAACAATTTATGAGGAATCTACTAGGAACTCTGAATGAAACACCCCTGCAGGATATCCCCCACAAAGCCCATACGTGGGTCAGCGATTCTAGTCACCATCAGCCATGGCCTCGTGACTACCCACACTCCACACTTTCCAATGAAGAAGGTACATTTATATCCATTATTCTGCTCAACCTTCCCAACACCCCTATGGAGAGGCTATTTTGCTCCCCTTTAGGTGAACTGACTAGCCAGTGAGGCTCAGAGAAGTGAGGTCATTTGTCCAAGGCCTGGTCCAGTCTCTGGCTATGGCTCCTCCCCATCTCCCAAATCTTCAAGGGCATCTAAATGCTGATGGAACCTGTAAGCCAGTTAAATGGTCCATTGCTCCATGATGAGCTTCTGGACCAGACTTCTTTCCGGCAGTGGAAAGACGGGAGGTGGAACAGACGCCACCTTTTAATGACCCATCTGCTAGCAGTTCCAGCTGTCACCAGCAGGTGGGGTACCTCCCTAAGCCAGGCTGCTCGGAGGCAGCGCTATGCCCCAGAGCCCATCTCCCCAGGGCTCACCGTGCCCTTCTCTGCTGGAGTCCGACCCTTTCGGAAACCTCTGCACCCCATTTCACCCACTTCAGGACTGCACAGAGGTCAAGTCTCTCCCCTGGGCAGGAAGAGCAGGACGTGTAACTGGATCACCAGTCCCCACGGCCCCCTCCAGGGTCTTCAGGGTCTTGTTAGTGCCGGGGTGACCTGTGGGCTTGTTAGAAGCCCACAGTGGGTGAAGAGATCTGCCTTCCTCCATCGCACCAGCCTTAAAGGCCCCCAAAGCATCCCTAACTTTGTGAATCACCAGCCAGCGAGCTACCACCGCAGCCACACTGGACGAGGCCATCTGTTATCCGTCCGGCAAGCCGAGGCCATGGGGCATGCTGAGTCCATCAAATGCTCTGCTTATTAGATCATGGCTGCATCACCAATTGTCAAAGCATTAGAGGGCAGCACACATCCAGTTGACTCAATACCTAGTCTTCACAGGCTTTGGTCTTGCTCCCAGGCATCTGTGATTTCATAGCAAATACAATGCCGGGGAGACAAGAAAATCGGGTCCTGGCTCCTCTTCTATCAACCATGACAGGAAACAAGTCCTTCCCCTTCGGGGCCTCAGGGCCCCATCTGTAAAATGATGACCTGAACCAAGCAGGTTCCGAGGGTCCTTTCAACTTTAAGAGAGATTCTGATTTGAAGTTAACCTTCTGTGTGAGTCCCAGGATTCTCAAAATGAAACAACAGTAACTCATACTGAGCACCTACGTACTTTGCTGGCCCCTCCATGCTTCATCTCATTTGATCCTCACAATATTCCTAACCAGTAGGTACTTTTATTACCGCCTACCAGAGGCTCAGAGAGGTTAAGTAACAAGCCCAGAGTCGTCCGGCCAGCAGGAAGCAGAGCCAACATTCAAACCCAGGTGGCGTAAGTCTAGAGCCCAGTCGGGTTTGAGCACAGTAAGTAAGCAGCTGCGCTAGAGAGAAAACACCTCAGTATAAGTGGGGTAAGTAGTGCCAAGATTCAGCAGTGGTAACTATAACAGCTTGGGATTATAAATACAGGAATTCTCAAGATCCTGTCTTTCTCATTATCAATTGAGAAACACCCATGCTTTCTTTCCACGCTGAAAGGCAGGTCGTGTGGGATCCTTTTCTGAAGCAGCAGGAGCAGCTCCGACTTTCTTGGAGGATCCGTTCCCCTCTAGTGAACTCTGAGGATCCTTCCGGGAGGGAACACCCCCCCGCCCCCCATTTGTGTTTCCATAATAGGCATGAAAGGATCTGGTTACTAGATGGAACTACCCCATTCTTAAAGTTTAGTGTACATGAGAATCGCCTGGGGCACTTGTCTCAAATGCTGACTCCAGGGCTCTCCCTCGTATATTTTGATTCAGGAGGTCTGACATGGGGCCCAGGACCTGCATTTCTAATAAGCACCCCTGCCCCCTTATACTCTGGCTGATGGAAGGGGAATGCACCAAGCAACCCCGTCTTATTTTTCAAGGTGGTCCCTGGGGCCCCAGATTCCAAGATTTAGTGACTGTCTGTCTCACCTAAGCCCCCACCCTGTCTCCATCTTCACCTTATGCAGCAGTGAGGTGAGCGGTACATAGGGGTGGAGAACGAGAGTAAGTCAGTACATAGCAACTTTCCCCACCCTCTTTATCCAAGGCCTCTGTGGAGGGGTTTGGGGTGAGACCTACCTCATTGGCTTTCTCAGGGGTGCCCTTGGGGGAGGGGGAGGCGGGCGAGGATGGCAGCCTGCGCTCCCGCTCCCAGTCTCGATCCCGGTGGATCAGCTTGCTGTTGGGTTCTTTCAGGGTCCTCTTGAGCTCATTGATGCTGGCCTGGTGCTTCAGTAAGACGTCCTCAGGCTTGTCTAAGAACTAGGGGTGGATGGAGAGGACAGCCAGGCATTAGAGGGACGGTACACAGGGTGTATGAAGATGGCAACAGTCACCATCGCTGCCCTACATCAACAAGGTGACTCCTACCCATGACCCTGTGTCACCCTCACGGCGCCGCACGAGCTAAGCAGGGCAGGGGTGTTAGCCCCAAGAAGTGCACAAAGCCCTTACGATTAAAAAGCGTTGACTTCTGGTCAAGCACCACCTTTTCTTCTCCCCTGCGGGGCTCCCGGCCTCGGAACACCCAGGTCAGCACAAATCCCACAGGTCTAGGTGAGTTCCCTTTGGTGCCGTGAGCCCAGTCTTAGCCACAGAGGTGACTTCCCTTTGCTCACAATGAAGCACAGTGAGAACTTGCCCACCCTGTTCACTGGGCAGCTCGGGCCCACTCCCTGGATTCTGGATCCTGGTCCCCACCTCTGGCTGAGACCTGCACCACTGCGCTTAGCAGGATGCCCGGTCTAGGCCTCTCCTAGCCCATCGTGTGCAGTTGCTCAGGATCTTTGCGGCCCTTCTAAGGCCAACGATATCCAGAAAAATGTGCCCTGCTCCCAAAGCAGGGACCAGGGGCTAGGAAAAGATTGTGTTCGGAATTCTCTGCTGTGAGCTACTACCCTTCCCAACCACTCAGCAACTTCCAGATACCTTGTGGGTACCAACTCCTCAATAGCAGACAGGGTGAGATACAGTCAGGTAGAGAAAGTAGGATGCTGTGGAATATTCTGGGGGATCGGGAGACTTAGAGACCAGACGGAAGAGAGGTAAGTCCCCAGGCTGGACATGAGAACTGAGCCAGGTATAGCTGGAGTCAGAGGTGTGTTCCCCATTAAACAGCCAAGTTTGAGCTCTGGCCAGTGCAGTATAAGAGAGTAATCTGCCCCTAGGTCAAGTGAGGTCCAGCCTTTGCACAGGAGACAGCAGCAACCTGCCCAAGCACTTGTCTGCCTACTTCTGGGGGCCGGTGGGTAGGCTGGCAGCCCAAGAACACTTATCTGCAAGGCTGTTTGAGGATTCATGTCGACTCAATGCATGGCAAGAAATGGACAATCTCATCTTATTATAAAGTCAGATTAGGGGATTCTAGAAGAACTACCCGGAAGGGAAGCTCGCCCTTGGTCAAACTAGCGCCTTCCGAGGGAGTGACCGCCGCCCGTCTCCTAGGCTGCCCGGGAGCTGACTCTGGGTGGTGAACACACAGTGTGATTTATGGATGATGTGATACAGAATTGCACAACTGAAATCTATGTAATTCTACTAACAATTGTCACCCCAATAAATTAAAAAATAAAAAATATATATATATAAATAAAAAAAAAAAAAAAAAAAAAAAACTAGCGCCTTCCCCTGGGCTCATCTTTGGCATCCAAGGATCCACTCTGATGGACTCCTAGGTGACCTCAGAAGGAAAACTGAAGCTACTGAGGCTTCCGCTTTCCCTCCAAGTATCTGTCTGTACCTCCAGCATCCTTTCCTGAGCTGAGATGCTTCAGGACAATGTCTGTCTGAGAAATCAAATCTTATAGTTTGCATGGGGGGGGTGGGTTTGGGCTGAAATGGACCCAAGATGTGACCTGTGACCTATCCTGCACCTGCCACTCTGGCTCCATGGGCTTGTTG
Organism: Rhinolophus ferrumequinum; assembly: GCF_004115265.2. Lineage (NCBI taxonomy): Eukaryota > Metazoa > Chordata > Mammalia > Chiroptera > Rhinolophidae > Rhinolophus > Rhinolophus ferrumequinum. The sequence goes on from NC_046306.1 coordinate 19,469,569, forward strand.
TGTTCCCAAAGCCTGGAGAGAGCAGTGCAACCCTGATAGACTTGAAGGTCGTTGGGGAACCTAGTCTCAATGCCTTGCCATGCAGATGGGGGCTGGGGCCTAGAGGACTGCCCCCAAACCCTCAGAGTCAGTGACAGAACTGGGACTGAAACCCAGACCACAGGACTCCAGGCCTTCTTACGCCCCAGCCTCTGGCCCTTTCCCTCAGGCCCAAGAAGAAATCCACTTCTCTCACAGTGAAGGTTCACATGAAGACTTGGAGACTGTGAACGGGAAGAAGTGGTTAACACAGGAGGAATAAGATGAGAGAAGCAACAGTAGGAAGAGGAAGAAGAAAGGGAGGAGGAGAAAGAGAAAGGAGGCTTCCCTGACAGAGCTGGAGAAGCAGCAGGCCCCACCCAGAGGGAGGTGCAAAGAAGTCTGAGAAGATGCAGATGTGCTCCGAGGCTCCTCCCTCTCACCCCCCCCACATCTGGTTGCCAAAAGATACAAAATGAAGCTTGGGATGAGGACTCAGGGGACACAGATGAGCTGGAGATATGACCACACATCGGTGTGGGGAGGAGATGAGCCAAAGGAAGGGTTTGGGGGTGGCGGTGGAAGAGATGAGCTCAATGAAAGCACAGAGTGGCCTGGAATTCCCGGGAAACCCAAGTGGGATGGTCAGCAGGACCGGGGGAGCAAGCATGGCGAGGTCTGGGGAGGCAGAATGTGAGCGAGGTAGAGAGAGGGATGGGGAGAGGGGTGGGGGAAACGCGGCTGGGCATGGAGTCTGAGCAGGGAGCTGAGAGGTGAACCTAACAAGGGAGGGGGCGGGGGACACGAGGAGCGGGATGGCGGTGGGAGGAGGACGTTAAAGCTGAGATGGTCCCAGGATGTGAGCTTGGGACGACTGCGGGATGGTGACACATGAGCTGGGACGTGAATGGCGGGGAGGGAGGGACGTGTCCCATGCAGTACCTCCTGCTTGTGTCTCGGCGTGGTTTCTTGCTCCGGCTGGCAGACGTGAGAGGAGGGAAAGGAACCAGCAGGGTAAGTAGAGCCAATGGATTAGAGACACCGCGACCGCCGGTCCAGCGGGCAGCCCAGAGCACTGTCACCCTCGCAGCAGAGGCCAGGGAAGCTGGTGGGCCACCCGGGGGCAGTGAGTAATCAGAAGGTGTGGGGCATAAAGCAAGGAGCTGGCCCACGGAGGCATGAAGGGGGTGGGCGGACTGCAGGCAACGCCTGCAGGCACACTCAGCAGATGGATGTGAGCGTTCTGGGTAACCCTGTTTCTTGCAGTCAACATGTGTGTTCAGGGGCCTTCGCCCCCAAGTGGGGCTGTATGATGGAAACAGGCCCACGTATGCACGCGTGTGTTTGCATGTTTGGGTGCACAACCCGAGGGGTGAGGAGGGTACATCTGTAAGTGAACACATGTGAGTGTGAGGCCACGCGTGCCTGTGTGAGAATGTGGGAAATGGGCTGGGCAGCAGGAGGGGACACACCTGTCAGGGCCTGCAGGGACACCCCATCATGCTCTGGGAGGAAGGGGCCCTCTAGATCCAAATCACCGTCAAAGGGGCAAACTAGGAGTAGGTAAGAGGAGGCCAGAGGCCCCTAGGGGACAAAGTGCCCCTCTGGGAAAGCAGGGCAAAAGCAGGGGAGGGTGTAGGGTGAGCAGCACGCCCTCCACCACCGCGGGCACGTCCAGGTATTGAGCACAGCTCAGGGCAAGGAGCTGAGCTTGGTACACCCCACAGCCAGGGCACCTGAACACAGCTGGGGGCCCCTGAAGGCCAAGACTGAGGCGAGCCCCAGGATCCGCCTCCTGATCCTCAGGCCCCAGGGTATGAGAAAGCCAGGCTCCTACCTTTAGCTCCTTGATCTTGGTGGGGGTCCTGACCTCTCCCTCCTCGGCCTCTGACCGCCGTCCCCCCGACTCGCCATCATCTTCCCGCTTGTCACCATCCGGTCCTGCGTCGTGATTCTCACTGACAGAGGCTGGGCGGGAGAACTCTGCTAAAGGGGAAACAGCCAGCAGCCGTGTGAGACATCTCCCAGGTACATGGACAGGCAGCCAGCCCTGCCACTTGCTCAGCCATACTTGGAGTGGAGCGGACGTTTCCGCACCCCCATGTTAGGGATAAGATGCCAAAGCCCGGAGGAGTGAAGCAGCAGCCTTCCCCAGGTCACGTGGACTGCCTCTCAGCCCCAGACCTCCTTCTGATTTCTATAACACTAGACCCCAGGGTCAGGTTTCAAATCCATCTCTTCTTGGCTGTGTGACCTTGTGTAAGTTATACAACCTCTCTGGGCCTCAGTTTTCTCACCTAAACACGGTACCTACTTCAGACAGTTGAGAGGAGGACCAAATAAGCTAATGTGAGCAAGCAGAAGAGCGGCTGACACAGACAGAGCGAATTCAATCCATGCTGGCCCACAAATGATTTTCTTGTTGTTGCATTTGTGGCAGAATATTCACTTAACCATTATGTAGCTATACACAAATATTGTGAGATTAGCTTTTACAAGTGAAAGCTGAAGTCCTGAGGTTTGCAAATGACTTAGTTTCTTTATAATGTGGGGAAAATTCAAGGGGACCCCTGCAATAACATCTTTCTCACTCGCTGACATCCCAAAGTATTTTTCTGAATAGGAAGAAAGGGTTGGAATCACAGACATTACACCAGGTACTGGGCATAACCCAGGCTATGCCCAAGGACTGTGTCTTGGTGGGGGAAAAAAATGGCTGGAAAACACTGAATAAAAATGACCAGAGCACAGATTACCCTTGAGATTGGCCTGAATTTAAAGAGAGAGAATAATTACCCTTTCCACTCATATATATTAACTCTGCAAAGTGCCCATTCACGCACGCTATTTCATGTGAGCCATAAAGTGCTCTGTGTTGATGGCTAGAATGGGAATTATTATCCTCATTTTAAAGAGGATAAACTGAGACTCAGACTTTTCAGTGAATCAGGCCAGGGACCCAGGCCCACTAGCTTAGAATCCAGGCTTCCAGTCGCCTCAGGATGAGCCTCACCAGCTCTGGGCTAATCTTTGCTGCCCTGCACAATCTGGGTTTCCTTTACCCTGGCATGGTAACGGAAGCTGCAGGGGAGGATATAGGAATAGTACAGGCCCATCTTCCCTTTGCACCAATCTGAGCTCTCTGCTCTGTGTCCACTCGAGGAGAATAAGGAGACTTCTCAGCTCCAAATGGACCCTTGCAAAACTGCATATGCTTCGAACATGGCCAGGGAGTCCTGGGACAGGTCTCACCTTTGTACTGCAGGAAAAGTATCAGACCAGGCTCTTCCTGATCCCCTGGAAAACTCCTAGGTATCCTTCAAAACCCTGACTCGTTGCCACCCTCTCTGCAAAGCCCTTTGTGCCCCTCCAAGACAGAATTAATCCCTCTATCCTCAAGACTGCTCTGTCTTCTGTACATACTTCTCCCATTGCTTGAATCACATTGAATGCTTATAAGACTAATCTATGAGTTCCTTAAAGGAAAGAGCCAGACATTCCAACCCTGAGAAAATATTTGTTAAGCAGAACTAACTTACCTAGAGACCTGCCGCAATGTGTTCTGGGAGTATCCACTGTTCCCCCACCCAAGTCCCTATCTACTACCTTAAGCCACCCTCAACAAACCTAAAAGCAATAATAATTTATTATTGCTACCATAAGTAATAATTTACTATTGGGTATAATTTATTAAGGTCCCACTATGTACCAGGAATTGTTTTGGGTATTGGAGAGGCATTATTTCGTTTCATTATCCCCATAACACAACTAAGTAGGTCTTCTTTGTTCTGTAGAAGAGGACGTAGGCACAGGGGAATTAAGTTGCTCAAGACCTCCCATCCATTCATTCGGATATTTACGGAGTTCTTCCAGTGTCAACTGAGCAGCTGGTGAGTGGCAAGGCTGAGATTTGAACTCAGATCTGGCGAACTCTGAATCTCTCCAGGACCCCACGCGGCTTTTGAGCCCCTCCTACAAATTCCAGTGTGCATATCCTGGGGACAGTTCTGGGCCCTGAGGAGTGCCGACGGAGCAGGTCTGGGCCAGGGCCCGGGCACCTTCATGTCTAACAAGCTCCCAGGTGATTCTGATGCAGGTGGTCTACAGACAACATTTTGAGAAGCCCTAGTCAGCTTGGTAAAGGACAGGGTAGGGCCAGTTCTCACTGATGTTAAGGGCACCTGTCAGCCCTACAGGGATGAGGGCAGTGGAGAGGGCCATGTGGTTGGATGGTAATAAGTTCTATGGAACCAAAAGATTGACCAGGAATAACGCTCCACTGCTGGTGCTGAGGCATCACCAGCTCCATATTACAGGCACAATACACCATTCTCCTGGTCCCATAACCTGTGACTCACGAAGCATCTTGGGCAGGGGGGCCAAAAAATCACAGGGCTGAACCTGGGACCCCAAAAGGCTCACTCAGGGAAATCTCGGGAAGTCCAGAGAGTGACGGTGTCACAGTGTCACAGCAGGAGTGACGTCCTAGGTCGAGGCTAACCCACCGAGAGCTGCCCAGGTGCAGCAGTGCTCTCAGTCCACCATGCCTGGTGCAAATCACCCTGTGATGTGTCCACCAACTTCGCTGCTCATTCTGCAGAACCTGGCATGCCCCCGCCAACTTCCCTCCGGACACTTCTCTTCCCCCACCTCCAATGTGGGGCGTACCTCCATCAAGGCTGCGGGACATGGTGTACCGTTTGCTGGAGGAACGCTCAAAGAAGGGTGCGGGCCGGTCGATCAGGGCACTGGCCTGGCGGGTCTGTGCCTGGGTCCTCCCGCTATACCGGAATTTGGAGCCCATCACCAGGAAGCCCTTGGGTGGGGGCTCGGGGGACACCAGCCTGCAGTGGAGGAATAGAAGTGAGGAGGCAGGATCAGGCCTGCATTGCCAGGCCCAAGGCTGGACCGTAGCTGGCCTTTCATTCCATTGTCCCATCAGCTAGGACAACTCTAAGTCGTCCAGGAGGGGAGAGACTTGGGGAAAGAGAAGGGGGCCCTTTCTTAGGGTCCCTGCAAGCTCCTCCACCTGTTCTCCCCGCCTCACGAAACACAGACGTCACCCACACATACACTCACGGCCTCTGTCTCAACCCCGGTTGCGCCACCCCAGGGTCAGGCTCACCGGAAGAACGTGTGGTGCTCGATGCAGACCTTCCACAGTCTCTTGGCTGACCGGTGGTTTGGGAGCTTAAAGCCAATCGTGCTCTCAAACTGCTCATACTGCAAAACCAAGGGGGGTAGGTTAGAAGCAAGACCTGGGCCCACTCTCATCACCAATCCATCCTTTCATCCTTTCTGCACCCCTTCCTTCGCAGGCATATGCAACTCTGTTCTGGTCATCACTTATTCATTCATTCATTCATTATTATTTATTATTTAAAAAGAGATCATTTTGGATACTGACAAGGTTATGAAGGGAATGAACAGAGATGTGTGATGTGACAGAGAATACCTGTGTAGGCGCAGGGGTTGGGTACTTTTTTAGAAAGAGTGATCAGGGAATGCCCTCTAAATAGGTGATCTTCGAGCAGACATCTGAAGGATGGGGAAGGAACCAGCTATCTGAGAAGGTGGGAAGAGAATTCCAAGTAGAATGAAGATCAAAAGCAAAGGGCGCAAGTTGGGAAAGAGCTTGCTTTTTCAAGGATTTCAGAGAAGGCCAAAGGGGCAGGGGGCAGTCAGGCGGAGATGTGTGGGAAAGGCAGGTAGCCAAAGACAGCACAAAAGCTAAAAAGAGCTTTTAAAATGTTTAAGCAAGGAGTGGGGGTGGGTTTGACAGGCCTAATGGAAGGGACTTTTAAACTCTCTTTATCAGCTACAAGGGAAATGACCTGGTGTGACAGTGGAAGCAGGGAGACCAGTAAGAAAGGCATTATAGAGCTGTAGAGAAGAGATGGTGGCTGTTGGTGGTTGGGGCAGTGGAAAGGAAGCAGCAGATGGGTTTGCATTCATTCTAGAGATGGAACCAAATGGACCTTCTGGTGGGTGAGATGTGGAGGTTGGACGAATACACGTTTGCATGTGTGTGTCTATGTGTATCTTCTTAGTATGTGTACGTACTGGAGTACTACACGTAAGCAAACACAGGGACATGTATTCGTTGATTTATGGAACCTGAATATATATGGTTATCTTGATGTGTGTGAGTGCGTGTGTGAGTGTGTGTGCGTGCGCGTGCACGCACATGCATGTGCAGGCACATACCTGAGATGTCAAGTCTCTGGAGAGAGCCCCAGCAGAAGCGGGATCTCTCCCTTCCCAGCACCCCATGTATCCTGGGTAGGAAAAAGCTCAGGCCCAGATGCCATGGTCTTTTCTGTTCTAGTGAATTCCAGTGAGGGGAGGGGTTACCAAGGCACTCACCTCCCCGGGCCGGATCTTAATGTAAAAGTTACTCCTCTTGTAAGATATCTTGAGAATCTTGGGCCAGGCGAAGCGGTTGATCCTCAGGCGGTCCCGGTAAATGAGCAGGCCGTTGGCACAGACTCCTAACATAATGTCAATGCCCTCAGAGTCCTGCATGAGAAGGGACCATGGAACCGCAGGCCAGGACTGCACACCTGGGGCACCCTGCCACCCACCCCCAAAATCTCTCCCTGGGCACTGCCGATAAATGAGTCCTCAGGAGCAGGACGACTTCCAGCCTCCAGGCTGGAGTCCACGGACCAATCCCTCACACATTCAGTCATTCACTCTTTCGTTTTGTCATTTATTCATCCACTTACTTGTTCTACCATTGTCTCTGTCTATCACTCAAGCACGTATTCACCAGGCAAACATTTAATGGTACGTATTCAGTGCTAGGCCATATGTTACATGCTAGGGATATGGAAATAAATTAAGGCCTTGTCTTTCCCTCATAACGCTCCCAATCTAGTGGTGGCATACACCTGTTCATAAATAAATATAAGGAGAAAATGATAAAGATCATGATAAAGGATGATGGAACTTCAAGGAATAGAAATGAGAAAAGGCTTCAGGTTGTCAGGAACACAGGGTCTGGCTCACCAAGCCCCCCAGAAAGACCTAGCAGTTCACCAGGGGCACCTCCCAGATTCTAGGGGGACCCTGGCACCCAGTGGTACCTTGGCATGGTGCAGGTCTACTCCATACATGGAAAGTTTCTTGGCGTTCTCTAGGAAGTGGATTTCTGCTTCTCCTGGGGTCATGCCCCTAAGGGAAAGAAAGTGATCACAGGCGGTTGTGGGAAAGGCCCAGCCCTGAGTTCTGCTGCCTGAAGGGGGCCACAATCAGAACCTGTGATTCTGGGACGGCGGAAGTGGGAGTGGGCATATAGCTAGGCCTCACCCAGTCCCTGCCCTCTGTTCTCAGTGCAGGACGGTGCACCCTCAGGCCCCACTTCAATTCAACTAACCCCTGTCTCCCACCAAAGCTCAAGTTCAATCTTGTTTCCTCCAGGAAGCATTCATGGGCTGAGGGGGGAGTCGGGATTTTTGCATCATTCTGCCACTGAGCTAAGTGTGAGCCATAAATTCTGCTTCTCCATGACTGTGAAACCATTGTGGAAGACTTTGTTCATCACAATCACCCAGGGGCTCCTAAATTAACTACCTGCATAAGATATTTGTCTCAGAATATTGTGTCAGAAACCACTTAAGATCCCCCGAGGAACAGGTGCACATTCTTCTCTCTGAAAAGAAGGGTTATGTAATCCAAGTTCCTTCTTTGCTTTGGCTGCCAGGAAACCATATGTCTTACACTTAGTCACAGCTAACATTTATTGAGTACTACATGTGGTTACTGTTCCAAGCACTTTACATGTCTGAACTCACTGAACCCTCAAAACAATTCTATAAGGGTATTATCATTATTCCCATTTTACAGATGAGGAAGCTGTGGCACAGAGAGGTCGAATAAGTTGCCTAAGGAATGTCAGCATTTGAATCCAGACAATGTAGCTCCAGAGTTTTTATTCCCAGCCACTACACTTACATCTATTGCATATCCTCTGGGCCTCAGTTTCCTCTGCTCTGTCGACCTCAGTGAGCTTCTGTGTGGCACATCTGCACACTATCTGTCAATGTGCTCTAAGTCAAAAGAGCTGTCAAAGCTAAAAGGATGGGGGTCGGCCGGGTGGCTCAGTTGGTTAGAGTGTGAGCTCTTAACAACAAGGTTGCCAGTTCGATTTCCACATAGGATGGTGGGCTGCGCCCCCTGCAACTAAAGATTGAAAGCAGCAACTGGACTTGGAGCTGAGCTGCACCCTCCACAACTAGACTGAAGGACAACGACTTGGAGTGGATGGGCCCTGGAGAAACACACTGTCCCCCAATATTCCCCAATACAATTAAAAAAAAAAAAAGCTAAAGAGATGGCCATTAGCATTTCTCTAGCCCATACGAATCTGAACTTCTTTCTCTGAATTACAGGCTCTGATATTGCAGGTTCCATTCCAGGCCACTGCAATGAAATGAATATTGCACTAAAGCGAGTCCCACATGTTTTTTGGTTTCCCAGTGCATACAAAAGTTCTGTTTACACTATACTGTAGTCTATTAAATGTGAAATAGCATTATATCTAAAAAAAAAAATGTACATAACTTAGTTAAAAATATCGTATTGCTAAAAAATGCTATCATCTGAGTCTTCAGCAAATCATAATCTCTTTGCTGGTGGAGAATCGTACCTCCAATTTGTAAAAAAATGCAGTAAAGTGCAGTAAAACGAGGTATGCCTGTATTCTAACTCTTGCAAATCCCTAACACATTCTTACGAGCTACAACAATGAAGACGAAAAAATGGCAGGCAGGCCCTCACTCTCTAGTCCTGAGCCAGGCAGACACTGCTAACCATTTGTACAGTTCCAGCATCCTACTCAATACAACAACAGCCATTGCTAACCAATCAGAATTGGTGTACAAGTCTGAGAGAGACATATTTGCCACCCTGACCTAGCATTCCATCACACCCCAGCAGGCTTTCTTCTCCACATACATGATCCCTCCAAATCTGGCCCTGGGCACCCAGGACACAAACTTCCTCATTCCCTCCCTCCTCGTTAGCAATGAGATGACACCACCATATGTAGGTAATTATTTGCTAACTCCTAGAACAAGGTGCTTTCCTCTGCACAATCAACTATTCAACTGCTGGAATCACAGAGAGCAACAATTATAGTCGACAGGCAGTGTGTCTTTACTATGTGCCACTCAGTCCTCCCCAAACCCTCCAAGATAGGTTTTATTAGCCCCCACATTGAACAGATGAGGAAACTAAAGTGTAGGGAAATGAAATGACCTTTCTAAGATCCCCTGGTTAAAAAGTGGCAGAGCCAGGGGCTGGCCTGGTGGCTCAGGCAATTAGAGCTCCGTAGTCCTAACTCCTAAGGCTGCCGGTTCGATTCCCACATGGGCTAATGGGCTCTCAACCACAAGGTTGCGGGTTCAACTCCTCGAGTCCCGCAAGGGATGGTGGGCTCTGACCCCTGCAACTAAGATTGAACACGGCACCTTGAGCTGAGCTGCCTCGTGGATGGCTCAGTTGGTTGGAGCGCGTCCTCTCAACCACATGGTTGCCGGTTCGACTCCCATCCAAGGGACGGTGGGCTGCGCCCCCTGCAACTAGCAACGGCAATTGGACCTGGAGCTGAGCTGCGCCCTCCACAACTAAGACTGAAAGGACAACAACTTGAAGCTGAACGGCACCCTCCACAACTAAGATTGAAAGGACAAACAACTTGACTTGTAAAAAAGTCCTGAAAGTACACACTGTTCCCCAATAAAGTCCCAATAAAATCTTTAAAAAAAAAGGTGGCAGAGCCAGAAGGTGAACCCAGGCAGTCCGGCTTTAGAGTGCAAGCTTTTAACTGTTATGCCATGACTGAGACATCAGGACGCTGACTTACCCAAGGACACACAATAGTTACTATTATCTCCAGTTGGGAGATAAAGAGACTGATTCTCAGAGGCCGAAGATGGGGAATCATCACCCTCAGAGAAGCTTAGAACCTGAGGTCCCAAGAGGTCATTTAAGGTCACACAGATAGTTACTGTCATTCCCATTTGATGAGACGACTTGGCCTCAGATTTGCAGCTCAGATTAGCAGCAGAGCCAGGTGGGGTACTTACAGCAGAGCATCTGGGGGCCTAGCGGGGAAGGTCTGGGAGTCAGGGAAGGCCCTCTCACCTGTACGTTTTGTGCAGCTCCATGATCCTCTCTTCCAGCTCACGGGTCTGGTTCGGGGCGAAGCGGAGCTCACTGACATAGTTGCCCACGTGTTCCTCGGCGTCATAGTCCCCCAGCTCAGCCTGCACGGCGTAGGAGCCCAGCAGGGCATGCGTGACGAAGGAGCAGGGAAGCCGGCCTGTGATGATGTCCGCCCGCAGCTGCAGGCACAGGTAGTATCTGGAGATAGGGGAGAGTGGCCATGGGCACGGCGCCCCCTTCCCCCCAGATGCCGCAAGCACCGCTGTCCACCGATCGATCCATCAGAACTAAGCTGATCGACCCTCAGCTCAGGAGAAAAGGAATGATCCTCTAACCCGGCATGTCACGTGTCGGTCACTTGGGTGTGTCCGATGAGACGGTTTTGCACCGTTTCATATGACTTGCAGCATTTCTGTTCATGTCTCAATTTGAGAGCTTTTTCCTACTGTGGGATTAGTTTCAATCTCTAACTCAGTTTCAAGATAAACAGGATTACTTTGGCCATTTTTTTTTAATGTCATATATTTTTGTTTATACAATTAATGTATTTCTGATTGTGGAAAAAAATGTAAACTTGAGAGGTGACTCTAAACTCCCTCCTGATGTCCGTTCTCAGTCCTAATCCTCTCCCCCAGAGGTCAGCCCTGTTATCTGTGCTGTGCTAGACCTTTTTCCTCCATGGACACAGAGAGAAATGCACGTGGCTTTGATTCATGGACATGGTCTCAAATGCTACATCTGATTCGACAGCTCGCTCTTCACACCCGACTCGGGGCCTTAGCGCCCCTCCCAGGTTACCCTGCGACTTGACTCATTCGTTTTAACTTCTGTACAGCACGTCCACAGCCCAGACGGGCCCATTTGCCAATGTTTTCTCAACACTTTTTATTTTGCCTCTAGCTCTAAGTGAATTGTCTAAAAATAAATTGGTTTAAAAGAAACATTTCCAACCACCAGGCCATGATTTTTTATAACTTTTATGCATGCTTGGATGATTTTACAATTTTTAGAACCATTTAAAACCATTTTTTATTGCTTTTTCGGTTATAGTGTATTAAAAAAAAAAGTTTCGGTCCATTCTCCACCAGCGATGACTCCTTGCCCATTTTGCTGTTTCACCATTTTTTTTTCCATTGCCTGTGTTTTATTTTCTTTTAAGTGGATTTTACTTAATGTAATTTTTCCTGCTCGTGACATTACTTTGCAGTCTGAATTGAAACGCTGGCAAAAAGTACGTGCAGCCCCAGTGTGTGCTCCGGGCTAAGGCAGAATCAGCAGCCAACTCAAATATCACACACCCCAAATGTGGACCTATGGGCATTTTGTTCAAGTCGAAAAATTCGGAAATTACTGCCCAACATTCTACCCAATATTTCATTTCAATCAATTTGTCATTTTGATCAGTTTATTTAGGACCTGAATATTTTTTACTAAGTATAAATCATCCCCATCCCCTGGGGTCATCCATGCTGGGCAAGGCTAACTTCTTCCCTTCTGGGGACCCTGGAAGCCCCATGCCCAGGGACTGGCACAAAGAGACACCAGTGGGCGATACCAGGGGCGTGGGGGCTGAGCTGGTCTAAAGCTCCCAATCCCCTTGGGAATGGAGCCCCACGCCGCCCTCAGGGCTAATGAGGCCCTTCCATTCCAGGGACAACTATCTTATCTCTCAAGGTCAAAGTGAGCATCTTGACCTTGGAGGTTGCCTGGCAAACAGGCAGCTGAATTCAGGAGGGACCCAATGGGAGAGAGGGGCTGCTTCAGTGGCCCCTCCCCTGCTGTAGGAATAACTGAAAGCCCACATCTTGTTGTTGATGGGAGTGCACGTCCCAGCCCATGGAAGACACAACCCCAGGATATCAGGAAGTGAGGCTGACTCTTTGGACGGGGCTTAGATAAAAAGAAGGGCCTCTCCCTGTTCTGGTTTGCAGAGGCAGGATGAGCCCCATAGAAGCTCTCCTCCTGGAGGATGCTTTGCACCCCCTTTCAATCTTCAAGCCCCATTATCTACTGGCCTTGAGGCACAATGAGACTGCAGATACAATCCTTGTGCACCCCAGCAGCCAGGCTTCCCTCCGGGGGGATGGTATCGCATGCCTGTTTGACCCCCACATGCCTGATGTATGCACAGAACAGCACATAGGACCAAACTCCCACATGCAAAGGCAGCTGCACACTACTCTCCGCTTATTCTCAAAGTCAAAAACTGGTGGCGCACCAAGCACATCAGATCTTCAGATGTGTTTGGCTGGTCCCACCCAGAGATGACCCACACCACGTTTTTCAAAAAGTTTGAATTAGGGGTGGCCAGCTAGCTCAGTTGGTTAGAGCATGAGATCTGAGCAACAAGGTTGCCGGTTCAATTCCCGCATGGGATGGTGGGCTGCGCCCCCTGCAACCAAAGATTGAAACCGGCGCCTGGACTTGGAGCTGAGGTGCGCCCTCCACAACTAGATTGAAGGACAACAACTTGACTTGGAGCTGATTGGTCCTGGAAAAAACACACTGTTCCCCAATAAAGCCCTGGAAATACACACTGTTCCCCTTCCCCAATAGAAATCTTAAAAAAAAAAAAAAAGTTTGAATTAGTTGCCGACATTTAAAAATTGTAATTTTTATTCTCCAATCTCTAGCTTCACTTCAACCACCGGGCCCAATTCCCACATGGCCGTGATTGCCTGAGTTGATGGCATCTGGCCTCTCGATTCACATGGGTCCTCACTGCTCCCTTGTAACCCCTCCCACTCAGAAGTCAAGGGCCAGCTGCCATTGACCACTGTGTTTGCGTCCCTTTCTCTTGCACTGAGTCACTTCCTTTGTTGATGCTGTCTGCCTGGCCTTGGCAGGCACCTGAGTTTGCAACTGGCATCATATGCCACCCCACGTCTCCCATGGCCAGCCACCTGCCCCTCCCTCCACAGCCCTCACCTCGTTATGTCTTCTGTCAGCTGAGCAGGGTCCGGGGGGTAGAACTTGACTGTGAAGGCAAAATTCCAGGGGCTGCCTGAGAGAAGAAGACGGGGGAAAGCTCAGAGAGTATCACTCCAGTGGACGGCCCACACGAATCATCCCGTCAGCAATTTCCAAATCTTCTAGCTCTAATCTCAGGACAATCCAATCAGGGAACCTGGAACATTATTTCACTTGACAGCTGAGAAGACTGAGGCTCAGGTTAAGACTTGTGAATAAGGTAGACAGACAGAAAACCAACGGTGCACGCCAGGCATACCGGGCACACTGTTAATTACTTGACCAATATTGCTTCGTTACACGTCCCAACAACCCTGTGAGGAAATCCTATGATTAGCCCTGTTTTGCAAATGAGGACAGCGAGGCCCAGTAAAGTGGCCAGCCCAAGATCACCCAGCTAGGAAGTGGTGGTGCCGGGATTCTGACCCAGGTCCCCTAGCTCCAGGGCCCTTGCTCCCTCCTCTTCACCACAGTCTATGCCACAGGATGTTAAATGGGAAGACTAGAGAGTCCCACATTCAGCAGGTTTCCTAACGTCAGACTTCTCAGAGCTCTCACGCTGCCTTTGTAAATCGTACCTCTCTAAAGGTGACGTGCATTCAAGAGTTTCCAAAACTTACTTGACCTGCTGTCTCCATTTTTTATAATGCAGATTAATGTTCCCCAAAACACACTTTGGAAAACCCTGCCCTATACCATTTTAACTCCATCTCAGGTGGCAGACTTGGGTTATAAACAAGACCGAAAAGGCAAACAGGATGGATTAAAAGTAACAAAGGACATGTCACAGGGATAAATGTTAACCTCCACATGTAGATATGACAAACTCATGGTACATATATGGAAAATAGAGAGAATTAAAGGCTGAGATTTTAGCTGGCAATAAACTCTGCAAGCCAAGGGAAGGGAGGACCACTTAAGGGAGAAAAGTTGGTGGGGGGTAGGGAGATGGGGACGTGGGGGGAGAGGGGAGAGAGGAGGGAAAAGAGAGAGAGAGAGAGAGAGAGAGAGAGAGAGAGAGAGAGAGAGAGAGAGAGGTGTTGATGAAAGGCTGCAATCCAGAACAATGGGTAGACCACCTCTGGGGTATTTCGGGCTCCTCGCTCTAAAAAGGCTCCTGACAAAGTGAAAAAGCAAGGCCCATCCGGGGCTGGGCAGTGGTCATGAAGGGCTGGAGGCCATGCTGCGACTACCAAGCTTATCCCTGTGGTCATCACCATCTTCACCATAGAGCTGCCACGTCTCCAACACTTACCAAGCGCTGGGCTAAGAATGTTAAACGCATGTACAGGGATTTAATCTTCATAATGAAAACCATCCTGAGGTTGACTTTCCTTCACGTAGATGAAGATTGTGAGAGGTTAAGTCACTCTTCCAAGGTCACTCGGCTGGTCAGCGGTAGAAAACAGAGGTCTAACCTCTGGTCATTTGATCCCAGAACCCAGGCTCCAGATCACAGCTGAGTCCTTGGAAAAAGTAGCCTCGCTTCAAATAACCCCTCTCTTGGAAATAACAACAACAACTAATACATACCGGATGCTACTTGTGCAGGTACCATTTTAGGTGTTGTGCACCTAATAACTCATTTCATCCTTACAACAACCCTAAAGGTAAGTACTATGATTCCTCCCACTGTATAGATGAGGAGACTGAGGCACAGAACAGTTAAATAACACACGAAGTAGTGATGGAGTCAGGAATCAAATCCTGGCAGTCTGGGCTCTCTGTCTCTTCTTTAACCATCACACCAGACTGCCTCGGGAAGCCCCTGCTATGTGCCAGGTACCGTTCACCCATGCGTCATGTGTCACTCCCACCTTGTAAGGTAGACATCAATAATCCACTTGACAAGGAGAAGCAGGAGCCCCGAGAGGTGGAGGAATTGCCCCCCAGTGCCCTAGGTGATGGGTGCAGAGATTTGGGAGGAAATATACCCAACAAGACACAAGGACTGTGGTGCTACCTTCAGAAGCCTGGGGGCCCTGTCTCAAAGAAAGAACGGGAGTAAATGACTGCTCCATGGGGTTCCCAATAAACAGGACTGGAATGACAGAGTGAAAGCCACAGGGGTAGGGACAGAGTGGTCGCTCTGCTGAAGGAGGCAGCACTGTTCTTTGCTGACTTGAGGGGACTGACGGCCTGCCCTGGGGAGGGAGCTGAGACTCCACGATTCTGTCAGCTGCTTCTCTTTTCCAAGCTCCCGGTCCTTCTCAAACACTGCACACTGTATGTGGTCTGGTTCTTTCAAGCATGAGAGCCAGGCCTCCCAGGCAGGCTGGGGCTCCCGGGGACAGCCTGAAGCCCAGGCCTTGGGCCGTGTCGGCTCCAGAGGAGCGTGCTCCATCTGTGTGCCTGCCTCTTTGTCTCCAAGTGACAGGAAGAATTCCTCGAGCCCCCTCCTGCAGAGTCAGCTGGCATCCCTGGGCCCAGCTGCCTGCTGTCATGGCAACAGGCTCGCTATAGCTTTTTAGCCCAGGGACCAGAGAGTCCAAGCAAGGGAGAAGGCTGTGTCGGCTTCAGATCTCCCCTTACTGTGTGGCCCCTGTCTAAGGCCACCGACCTCCCCCTTCTGCCATTTGAAGGCAGCCCCATCCCTCCCAGCCAATGTAAAGGACGGCGGTCAGCCTGCTCATGTGTCTTCGCCCCAGGCCTGGAAACCATGGCAGGATGGTGTTGGGAGGCCAGAGCTCACAACTTGGCTCAGCCTTGCTCTGTGACCTTGGGTAAGTAACTGGCTCACTCTCTAGGCCTCAGTTACCCTCTGTTAAATACAGGAGATGGCTAAAATCAGGGATGGGTAGGGCAGCTGCTTGGCTCAGTGGTTAGAGCACAGTGCTCATAACACCAAGGTCGCCGGTTCGATTCCCACATGGGCCAGGGAGCTGCATCCTCTAGATTGAAAATGACAGCTTGACATGGAGCTGATGGGTCCTGGAAAAACACACTGTTCCCCAATAAAAAAAAAAAAAATTAAAATTAAAAAATCAGGATGGGCCTAACTTTCTCCTGACACATTCACTCCTGTCAGCCGGAAGTGGCCTTTGGCGCTGTGTGGGCCAGGATTCTGAGCTGAGTCAACTGTCACTGATCACTGAAGCCTTCACCCTGGACAGGAGAGCGGCTGTTTACAGGCCATCAGCTTGCCGCCTTGTCCTAGGTGACTCCGCAGGTCCCTTCCAGGGTTGACATCCTGAAGGCATCTGTGATCCCGCTGCTAACCTGCTGTGTGACCCTGAACAGTCATTTCTCTTGTCCAAGCCTCAGGCTTCTCATCTATAAAACAACGTCCTGCCTTCCTGAAGTCTTCCACGAGGAGCAAAGGAACTCACGGGTCTGAATGCACTTCCCAAAGTAGGAGGGAACAGCACAACTTCAGCCCTCGGGCCTGGAGCCCTAGCCCACCCTCCCACCTCATTTCCAACCACCGTAGGCCACTCACTCCGGATCTGCTTCTTGATTTCCTTGGAGGGGTCCAGCCAGTTCTGCAAGAGAAGATAGAGTTCTTTAGAGTAAAGGAGAAGAGGACCCGGACAGGGCTAGGAGAGAGAAACATTCTGAAATGGCCCCAATAGCCCCCAGCAGGGAATACCCTTCCCTGGCTGAACTTTCTGGGTCCTTTTCCTTGGGACTGGGGAGTGAGGGAATGAGGTCTGGATTCACCACAGGGCCCTGAAGCGGGCATTCTCCTGAGACAGCACGGTGAACGGGTAATGCAGCTGCGGTGAGACTGCTTGGAAAGAGGAAACTCATACCGGAGCCTCTCAAGAGTGGGGGGATGTGCCTCAGTTCCCCCAGGAAGCTGAACCATGGCTCTCCAGATAGCCATCTGGGGGTGACTTGCGGGTCCCCAAAAAAGGACTGTGGTGGAATAGGGTGGAGACAGAGAACCGAGGAGAAATAGGACTGGCTGCACCTTGGGGACGTGCAAACAGAAGGCGTCTAATGAAGATCTGAGGACTGAGGGAAGCTATGAGACAGCAACAGGACCATGGTGCCTAAGGGAAGAGGCCTCCCCTGCCAGCCCTGCACCCCAGCCCAGCTACCTTCTGGCTGTCAGCGTCACAGAAGGTCAGGCCAAAGTAGTCCTTCTCCAGGAGGTTGAGGTGCTCGCAGACCAGATCAAACAGCACCTGGCCCCGGCCATGTTTCTGAAGAAGAGAACAAAGCTGCTGTGAGGCCGGAGCATACCTCGGGGTGGGGGGGGGGCAGGGAGACACCCCCGGCTCCACCAAGACAACCTGAAAACCCCAAGAGCCTTCCGATGACCTGGCTCTGACCCTAACGCCCAGCCCCATTGGGGTCCATCCTAGACTTCAGACCTGCTGGGGGCTTGGGGGCAGTTGGAGGGGGTGTGTGGGGGGGCGGTAACTGATTTCTCCTTCCTTTACAGCAATTAAGAGAAAGAGCTAACTTAGACCCAAGGAGCAGAGAACGAAAAGTCTAAGCTTGGGGTACGAAAAGAACAGAAGAGCCTCTGGAAAAGCCACATGGTCCCAGGACTCAGCGTCACCGTGCGACTCACCTCCCCAGCCCTTCCCCTTAACTAAGGCGGAGCGCAATCCAGGGCAGCCCAGCCTGGAGTGCCAGCCCCACCTGGGCAGCAGGTAAGGTTTCACAGGAGGAGCTCATGGGGTCTACATCAGCCTCAGGTGGAAGCAGCCCCGTTAGAGCCACCTTCTCACAGTCCCATACGACCAGACTTGGTACCTCTCTGAACACCATCTGGGCCCGAGGATTCCGAATGGCGAAGCCCAGAACCTGGCTGGATACCCCAACCCACAGGGGTGAAGATGAGCACAGTAAAGTGACCCCAGGGCAGGAGGAGTATGAAGCAGTCACCACTCAAAGAGGCAGGGGCCTCCAGAGGGAGGGAGAGGTCCCTGTAAGGTCGAGCTCGGTCCTGGGGACCGGGACCAGGCCTGACTGTGGAGAGCAGCTGTGGAAAGTCAAGGTTCCTGAGCCAGGAGGGGTTCTTCAGGGAGAGTGGACCTGGCCTCAGCCAAACCCTCTGCGCTCTTCCAGCGCGGGCTGACAGAGCATCTTGGGGCCAGTGTGGGCAGTAGAAGAGGCAGAAGAGATCCCTTTCTTTCTTATGCCCAGGAGTAGGCAAGATGTTCATCCTGAAACCCTTCTACAGAAGAAATCAACATTAAAAAAAGAAAAACAAACAAAACCAACCCTGCTAAGAAGAGGGACCCGGCCACGCAGGGCTCAGACGTAAGTCCTGTCCCTTCAGACCAGGGCAAGGGGCAGAAAGGGAGGTGGCTCCTGTAACTCCCGGCAGCCAGGCCAGCCTGTGGATGCTTCCATACACATGGAGACGGCTAGGAATGGTGCCTAGACTGGGGAAAAACCCTCTAAGGCGGCAAGCGAGAGCGCAGAATTAGGGTGGGAGTCTGAGCCTATACAGGAAAGGGGAGATCCTAAATGCAGGGCCAGAAGGGCTGACCCCAGAGAGGAGGTCTGTGCCCTGCCACCTACTGTGGGATCGGACCATGCCACCGGGTTTCTACACAGCCTGGGTGAGTGTGTCCTTCCAATGGCTGCCTCCCTATGCCTGAGGGACACCCTTACCATGGAACCTCAAGTGGCCAGTTTGTCCTGAAGACCAGAGGCGGTGTCCTGGACAGGGTGGGTTCATAAGGGAGGACCCCTCTCTCCACCCAACAAATACATACAAATGGTTCTAGCTGAAACATCAGTATCTGCTCGGTGAGACTGCAGAGCCCGGTTCCTGGGCATACCAGGCACCAGGTCTGCCTTTGATGGTGGCTCCTTGCCAAGGTACAGTTACCCTGAAAAACCTTTTCCTGGCACCAGCCTGGTGCCTCGTCTAATTCTATTTGCAATCATAACAGGCCTCTCCGGGCCTCGGTGCCACCATCTGTACGAAGGAGAGCTGGTCAGGTCATGGCTCTGGGACGCTGCAGTGGGTCCAGGACTCCATGAAAAATGGATGCCCTCTGGGTTGGCCCAGGCTGAGTGCACCCAGAAGCCTGCCCTGGCTCGCAGGCCAGCTGGCCGGGGACAGGGCATGTGGCATTGGGTGCTTCCTACCTCCACTTCACACTCATACTCAGAGGCATCGAGCAGAGTGACTCGGCAGATGGCACTCTTGTATTTCTTGGCGATCTTCTGGGGCGATTTCTGGGCCTTGCTGGGCGTGGTCCTCTCTGACAGGCCATCGGCCTCCCCGTAATCCTTCTCCTCCATGTCTAGGCTCTATAGGTCCAACCAGGGGAAGAGTTTTGTTAGCCGCCTTGAAATCTTAGCCTTTCATCTAAATGAGATGCGATAAGGACGCAGCTGGGGCTAAGACGGACCCCATCATCAGAGCCACTGCCCTCCAAGTTCCCCGGGGTGACCAGGGTCTATGGTGGGTGTGGGGAGGAGGAGAGACATAGCTTCCGGGTGCAATGGGGTGGCTCACGTGAGGGGTCCACTGCTTCCCCGCAGGCCCCTGCTCCTGTGGGCAGCCTCTGCAGGCGGGAGCACCACACAAAACCAAACCCGGTGGCCAGAGCGGTCCTGTCTCCCTAGAACACTGCACGAGGTATCAGGGCCTCCATCTGCTCTCCTCCTTCTTGGTCTGTCATTGGGTCTAGCGCGAGGCTGGGAACTTAGGGACTGAGCTCACAGAGGAAAGAGACGTCAGAGCCCTGTCCTGTCCTCCTAACTCTACCACTGATGACCTCGATGACCTTGGCCAAGTCCCTGCCCTCTCGGGGCCTGTCGTGAAGGAAGGGAAGTGTGAATTCAATGGCTAGGTGATCCCTCGAGTCCCCTGTAGCTTCAGGGTGATGAATTTTACTCCGGGGCCACACTGGGCTTGCCAAGCTAGAATGGATAGGCTCAGTGGGCAGGAGAATAAGGTTGAAAGAACATGGGTTTTCGAAATCAGATCTAGGTTCGACTTCCACCTCCGTCACTTCATAGCAATGTGACTTCGGGTAAGTCACTTCATTCTGTTGCGCCTGTTATCCCCAAGTGTCAAATGGGGGAATTAATAGCTACTGTGTCAGGTTTGGGAGAATGAAATACACAAACGAACACAGTGGCCCCGGCACAGAGCTTGGCAGCTAACGGGCCAGCAATGGCTCTTTGCGTCCGCCTCTCCTCCCCCCAAGGACTGGCCGAGGGCGACGCGCCGGGCAGGAGGAGGCATGCCCACGCTCGCAGGCACACACCTGTTCAGCAGGCCGAGTGTCCTGCTGGGGCGGCTGCTTCTCATTGGAGTTGGCCTCTGGGTGGCCGTGGCCTGCGGGGGTCACAGGGTGGGTTGCAGCAGCAGCAGCAGCAGCAGCCGCCGCCGCCTCAGACGGCTGCGGGGCCTCCTCCTGAGCCTTCTTCACCTCAGAATCAGGGCCTGTCTCTGTTGTCATGGCGCCCAGCACGCCTGCATTGGCATGAAGGAGAACATGTGATGGGGAGAGGGGCAGCGATAGCAGGACAGCACAGAGCGAGAGGGGCAGGAACCTCATGCAGAGAGAGACAGATGGAGACAAATGGACAAAGAGCCACAGAGAGAAGGAAGGAAGGAGGGAGGGAGGGAGGGAGGGAGGGAGAGACAGGAAGTAGGGATGGGGAGAGAGTCAGGAGAAGTGAGGGGTGGGTGAGTGGAGGCGGCTGAGGTCACAGACTCCTCCCTCCCACCCTTGGGTCCATATAGCTCCTGGGGACTCTAATCTCTTGTCCCAGGTCTGGAATGTGGACCCTTCCTAGGGATGATGTGAATCTCTCCAGCGAGCCCCACTCTGCCAAGAGCACAAGACACCGTCAGTGACCACCTCCAGGCAGGGCCTCGGCCAGGCTGCCTCTCTAACCACAGCAGGCCCTGAGCACCCCACTAGGCTACTGGCACACAGTAGCCCCTCAATAAAGGCTGGATCGATGGAACTCAATTCAACCCAAAGAACCCTGGGCCCCGGGCCCTTCCCAGCACTGACTTTAGACAAGGCGCTTCATGGCCCAAGCCTCAGTCATTCCTGCCCCACTGACTTCACAGGGATGGTGTGAGGATGGATCCAAAGGTTCAGACAGGAAGACACTCTTAACAGATGCGTAGCCCTGACAATGCAAATGCCAGGACAACGGGGCTCTGGCCCCAGGTTGGCCACAAATCGGGCAGTCACTTCACCTCTCTAGGACTCATTCAAAAGGCAAGGGACTTGGAGAAATTATCTCTGGGACAGGCTATTCTTAGCACTTTCCCCTCAGAGGAGGAAATGAGATTTCAGAGAATCAACGTACCAGTGCCCAGCTAGTCTGTGGAATAATCAAAGTGCAAAGACAGAAAGGGAGGGAGAATGGCATGGTCCCATGGCACTTGTTAAAAAACAAAACAATAACCTGAACAATGCATCTCTGTGTTTGTACACACGTAGTGAAAGATCTCAAAGGACACTCACAAGCTGTGAAGAGAGGTTGATAATTCAGAAGTGGACAAAGGAAAATGAGAGAGCTCCGTGAGGTACAATAAGAGAGGAAACTTCATTTCTTACGTCATACTTACTTTGGAATTACTTGTATAATTTAAAATATACATATCCTTTTTAACTCACAAGTTGGGGTTCTTTCAAGCAGGTGAAAGCACCCATTCTGACCCCAATCAGTGGATCCTCAAAAAAAAAAAAGTTTGGAACTGAAACCCAGGGAACAGAGAAATAGACAGGAACCCTCACCCCTGAGTCCAGAGCCTTCCTCCAAATCCATCTGTCACGTACGTGACACCACATGCTGACTCTGTGCTAGAACATAAATGAGAAAGATCAAGTCTAAGGCTCGTAGGCCCTCCCTGAGCCCATCCACAACCGAGGCCTCTGACGGGCAGACAGACAGACCACTGGTCCACTCATCAACACTGCAACCACCTCCAGGGGCCCACACCACGGCCCCACTTCCTTTTTGTGTTTCGGTTTCTCTCCCTGCATTCCAGGGGGCACCAGCCCAGCCCAAAGCAAACAACACCAGACAGAAAGTCAGGGGCAGGGAGCGCCCCACAAGAGCTCCAGGCCCCTGGACAAATCACAGGCATCCTTCAACCCCCCAAGTGGATAATGAGGGGAACGCTTGGTAAGCTGGAGCTCGCAGCACCCATGAGGGCCTGTTGTTACTGACGTGCTATTAAGATGTACGAGGAGGAGGAAGGCAAGGCCTTCATCCACACCGCCTGATCTCCACCCAGAAATGATCACCACTCATGTCACGACCCTGGGCTTTGCGGGGATAACTGAACGCCACAGTTAAATAAAGGCTCTCTGTCGCTTACCTGACACCAAGTGCCAACCCTGTGCCAGGACACAAAGCAACAAGAGCTGCTCCAGGGGAGCTCCCAGCCTTGTAAGGTCCAACTGAGACTTGTCTGCCTGGGTCAGGGTCTCTTGTCAGCCTGTACTGGAGAATATCAGCTGTGATGCTAGATAAGGCCTATAGGGAAGAACCCTTAAAATAAATGCTTACTTACTTTTGCTTAAGGAAAGAAAAAGAATCCACAGACTAATCTGTATGTTTTTGCTGTAAGAAGCAAAATCCACATGACCCTCATGGGCCCAGGCCCAGAGATTCTGGTGCATCTACTCCTCCCCTCTGCTTCAGTCTGGTTTCAGCCGGTACTCTCTGAACCTTCCCCGGGTCTGCGTCTTCTAGCAAATAGCCCGGAGAGCAATCTTAAATACCCGTCTTCCGCTGCCCGGGTCTCCACAGAGCCTGCCAACAGTGAACGGCTGGTGAGGGCAGACCCACAGGCGAGAGGAGCTAGGAGGAATCTTTTAAGATAACTCAATCTCCTCTTCTTCTTTTACAGGTGAGACCCAGAGAGCAGAAGAGACTTGAGTGTCAGTCATTTCCTCAGACAGGTTTTCCCTGGCTGCTCCGGCCCACTCCCTTCCCCACCCAGGCTCCTGACTCCACGGTTCCTAGCTCTGGGTCCATGCTTCTTTCCACTGCACTTGCCTGAAGAAAACCTCAGCAGAATCTCCTCGAAGGAGAATGCGCTGAGGTCCAAGGAGGTGGCATAAGCCACCAATGAGGGCCATAGCCAGGGGCTGCTTAGATAAATGATGGCTCATTCACCAAAGAGAGTTAAAAAAGGTGGTGGAAACAATCATGGAAAATATCAGAATGAAAAAGCATGATGCACAATAGTTTGTACAGATTGGCCTTATTTTGATTACTGTATATATATATATATATATACATATACATATATATATACAGATACAGAAAACGCAGCAAAGTATTAACTGTGGTTGTTTCCAGATAGTGAGAGTACAGATTTTTTTCTTCTTCTGTTTAACTATAGTTCTCAGTTTTTCTACTAGGAGATTTTTTGATTTTCAAAAATTAGAGGTTAAAAAATAAAATTTTCCCAATGTAACGGCTTGGTATAACAGGATGAGAAAGAGATAAAGTCTGATTAAATTAAAAAAATTTTTTTTTCTTACTAACTAAAAAGAAAGATAGCATTATTATATTTTTAAACCTAGGATAAGAGCCTTCTTTATTTCACAAGTCAAGGGATAACGGCATGGTTCTCTCACTAGGCCGCAAAAAGCGAGCCAAGACACAGGCTGTGGCTTCTGCTACAGCCAGTCACATGAGCATAGTTCTGCCCAGGCCCAGGCCAGCACAGACTGATGGAGCCCGCTGGGCAGCCAGGCTGGCCGGGCACCGCAGGGGACCCCGGGTGAAACGTGCTGATTCCGTAGAATTCACTGCAATGGGGGAGAACGATGCTCACCCAGGAAACGGTTCAACACTGGGCACGATGTGACTTAGATTTGCTAGTATCTGTCTCAGCCCCTAGAAGATTCTGGATACCTGGTGATAGAGACAATGGCTGGGAGTTCTCAAAGCAGGGCTTAGAGGGTGAAGTGCAGTCAGATTTTGAGAAAAGGGAGAATTTAGACAGCAGATGGCCGGAAGGGCATTTGGGCTGAGTCACCGTGTGAGCAAACGTCTAGAGATGGGAACAGGTAGTGCTGTGCGGAGGACAGACAGGAGGCCTTGACAGCCAGAACAAGAAGCCTATACAGGTGAGCCTCAAGCGGCCTGGCAAGAAGGACAGGATGGAGTCGGGGAGAAGGGAAGGAGCTGGGGGTGGTGCCGGCATCAGAAGTGTGAGTCTTATGGAGAGGATGGAAAGGGACTGCTGCCAGGGACTCGTCATCTCGTGGATCCCTTGCAGGACAGCAGGCTAGGGGCAGACCTGAACCTGGGCTCCATCCACCTCTAGCTTGCTCTGTGAGCTTGGGCAAGTGACTCCACTTCTCTGAGTCTAGGTACCCTTGTCTAGAAAACAGAGATATGCTTCTCTCCCTCTCAGGGTGGTGATGGAAATTCGGGAAAATAACATCGAGAGAGCACTTAGCCTGGCTGGTACCCAATAAGACAACCCCGAGAAGGTCTATAATTATAAGCAGTAATGGGAAGCGGCAGTGGGGAGGGGTCTGAGGACAGCAGTCAGAAGTGCCCGCCCAGAGCAAGAGATGCTTTCAGAGACAGAGGCCAGCAAGGCCTAATGACACTAACACATGAAAACCAGAATGCACAGGATTAGCAAAGGGAGCGAGGTCAGCCAGAGAAGTAAGTGCTGACGGTGCCCGCGCCAGGCATGTCTGGAGGAAGGGGGCCTGCTGAGGTCCAGCATGCTCACCTGGCCGGTCTGGGGCCAGCCCCGCAGGTTGTCAGCATCTGATGCTCTTCAACATTGCAATCACCTGCTGGCCCGCCCTTCAGGGGCACTAAGCAGCCTTCACACACTTTTGTCATTCCCTCTGGGTGGCCTGCCAGGAGAGGGTGTCCTAGCCCAGCTGAGGCAATATCCATTTGGACTGCTGTTATACCACTCGTTAAAAATGAGATGACAGGTTTATATATGAGGCTCTCCAGCCCGGGTTAGCATGAGTCAGCATCCCTGAGTCCAGTAACTTGTACTTGTTCTTTTTCTCTATTCCCACAGCCGCTGCTCAGGTCCAAGCCCCTCTCCACTCGTGTCCACATGGCAGCCACAGCTTCCTCCATGGACTCCTGTGGCCACTGGGCCCGCCCTAGGGTTTATTCTCCACAGAGGAGCCACAGAGACCTTTTTCAAAACTCCAATTGGATGGCCTCTTTAACACCTCCAATGACTTCCCATCAAAAGAAAACACAAATTCCTTATCAAACTACAGGTCCCTGCATATGGCACCTGCATCAGATCCCACCGTTGCCATTACCATGCTGCCACCATCACTGTGAACCTGATACACTGGTTTTCCGTCTTCTCCTCAACCACACCAAGCTCGCCCCTGCTATGGGGCTTTGTCCTTAAGTACTATCTCCGTATGGACAGTGCGTTTGTCCCCCGTCTCTTGGCCACAGCAGCTGTCACTCTTGCGATCTCAATCTATGCGCCCTTGACACTCTGTCTAAAGTGGGTCCCTCCCCCTAGTTCTTTTGGTTACAGCATGCCGATTTTTTTGTTTGGTTTTTTGGTTTTTGCCATTTTAACCATTTTTAAGTATAATAACTCAGGGTCATTAACTCCGTTCTCAGTGTTGTACAATTACCACTACTTATTTCCAAAATTTTTCATCACGCCAAACAGAAACTCTATACCCATTAAGCGAGCGTGCTGGTCTTTTTTTTTTCCCCCATAGTAACAACCACAAATGGAACTTATATTGATTGATTGATTGATTGATTGATTGGTTTCTACTCCTCCTCTAGAATATAAACTCCACAAAGACAAAACTTTACTTGTCTCATTTGCCATTACCCCCAGGGCTTAGCGCAGTTTCGATAAACAACAAAACTAACATTTATAGAATTCGCTATTTGCCAGGCACTGATCTAAGCTCTTTACATCAATTAACTCATTTAATCTTCATAATCACCTATAATACTCTTATTATCTCCATTTTACAAAAGAAGAAACTGAAGCACTGAGAAGTTAAATAAACTTGCCCAAAGACCATACAGCCAGGAAACAGCAGTGCCAGAATTTAAACCCAGGGGTCTGGTGTCAGATGGATGGGTAGATGGACAAATGGACAAATATAGGGGTGATGGGTGGATGGAATACCAATTTGACAGTTTTTAAGTCTTCTCAACTACAGACTAGACACTTGGGCTGCATTCACCTCACGAGCCATCTGGCTACCAGCCAGCCTGTCCTGGGGACTGATCAGCCCTTAAGCACCTGATATTTCCATCCAAACTCCTGATATTATCATCTTCATTTTACTGAGGAGGACACACAGGCCCAGAGGGGCGTACAGTTTGCCTGAGGTCATAAGGCTGTGCCAAGTCTCTCTGACTCCCAAGTCCATCTCACTATGTGGCATTTCAGCAGCCGCATGGGGGGTCGGTCCTGTACTGATTTCTGCCAGAGGTGAGGCTGGCTATGGAAAAACTTCCCAAGATTGAAAGGCAAATACACTGGGTGAAGATGAACTCAGATCAGGACCACTGTTGGTTTCAGTTCTGCTACTTCCTATCTGGTAGGTTTTGGGGCAAGTCATTTCCCCTTTCTCAGCATCAGTTTCCTCATTTGTCAAACAGGGATGAGCAGCCCCGTCCTCCCACTGTAGAGAAGGGGCATGTAGATAAGGATGTTACCGAGAAGGAAAGCTCTTTGAAACACAAACGTTGAAGTCGCAGTAAATGTAGGGAGGGTATATTATAGATGTTTATGACATGTAGGCGGTCAGACAATTAAGTTTGCAAACTCATCCTAGAAAAGTGCTACATACTCATTGCTGAATATCACTAAGGTCACCTTTGAAGTACTCCCCCTGGGAAGCTATGCACTGACGCCAGCGCCTAGTCCACCCTTCAAAGCAATTTTGGAACTTCTTTTTCTGGAATGGCCATCAGAGCTGTCATATTACCCTTGATGTTCTGAATGTCATCAAAATGTCTTCCTTTCAATATTTCCTTTATCTTCGGGTAAAGAAAGACGTCACTAGGGGCCAGATCAGGTGAGCAGGGAGGGTGTTCCAATACAGTTCTTTGTTTACTGGCTAAAAACTCCCTCACAGACAGTGCCGTGTGAGCTGGTGCATTGTCATGATGCAAGAGCCATGAATTGTTGGTGAAAAGTTCAGGTCGTCTAACTTTTTCACGGAGCCTTTTCAGCATTTCCATATAGTAAACTTGGTTAACTGTCTGGTTGGTACAAATTCATGATAATCCCTCTGATAGCAAAAAAGGCTAGCAACATCATTGCAACAAGTTCGCAAACTTAATTGTCACACCTCGTGTGCCAGGAGTATGTCTTTGCACGCACATGCGTCGCAGTGGAGCAACATGAAGGCACATACAGCCACATGTGTCCACAACCATGAACAATTACTCCCTAGACAATAAGGCTGTCTCTTCTAAATCTTGGACACTGATGACATTTGCCCAGGCATTTTGGGGAATTGTGAACCACGTAGAAAGTAACAGTAGGAAGCAGCTGAAAGAGGGAGCCATGGACAGGGTGTGGGAGACACCAAGACACCAGGAGAATGCGAGGCAGAAAGTGCAACTCCTCTGTTCTGAACGATGTTTCCATAGTCACAGTTACCAAGATAACCACTCTTTCTTTTTGGGAAGTCAGAGGGCATGTCTGCCCTACCCCCCTCTATCCATGCCTCCTGGACTCTGAGTCTCCATTTGCAGCCCCAGATCCATGCCTTGTTCAAAGAAGCAAGAGGCTGACCCCTTGGACCATCCCTTGAGCTCCCTTGTCTGCTGGCTTCTGTTTGGGTTTGGCCAATGAGAGGCGCTAGCACGAGGTCAGAGGATGGAAGGAGAGAGAGAGGTCAGGGTATATTGGCCCAATTTCCCTGTCTGTGGTTCTGGTGGTGGCTAAGCTCCTCTGGGCCAGCTCCTGGTACAGGACCAGCCACCATGAATTCTGGGAACACCGTCACCTCCCTCTGCTCCTTCAGGCTGAGGGAGGCAATAGCTTCTGTCACTGTTAGTTTGTGGGTACCCCTTGTAGGTTCCTTTAACTTTACCCCCACTTTTATTACCGATTAACTCAGCTGAAGCATCTGAGTGGAATTCTATTTTCTGCCCAAGTCTGACAGATACACCTCCTGATACTAAATAGAATATGAATTAGAGAGGGAAGGAAGGAGAAACCTGGGAAGAATCGGTATAATCTAGTGGTTAAGGATAAAATGGGAAACAAGGAGACCTTGAAGAAGTCCCTTAACCTCTCTGTGCCTTTGTCTTCATCTGTAAAATCATAATGACAATGTTACCTACCTCACAGGTTTACTGAATGGGATCATGCCTATAAAGCACTTAATATGTGCCAAAACCCACACTTAGTGCTCAAGAAACATTACATATTTTCTTCTTGCGTATTAAATCTAAAGGCTGAAAGGTTAATAACAGTATTCCCCTAGAGAAAGAATTATGGACTCTTTTTTTTCTTTTTTAGGGGGTTCTCTGTATTTTGCAATATTTCTACTATTAACACGTACACTTTTGGAGTCAGAAAATAAAAAGAAAAGAATTAAACAAAAAACCAGAAAGAGAAAGAGAGCGCCTGTTAAGACTGAGTCTTCCCTCTGCAGAGATGTTACTTCCCATTGGGATTTCCCCAGCACGGAACATTCACTTCCTCGAGTGACAATCTCCAGGTGGATGTGAATGAAATGACTGCCTGCGATGAGGGAAGACGGGTACAGGCTGAGAGAGCTGCCTCTGGGGCCCTGTGCCACCTCCCAGCCAGGCCCGGGAGATACCTGATGGATGCAGAGGGGTTGAAATGGGAGCTGGGCCTGCAGAGGTTCTTACTGCTGCTCAGGTCCGAAGCGGCAATGAGGAGGTGGCAATTTGTCAGAGGCTTGTGATACCCATGGGCACCGCATTAAATAAAACCAAGCAACATGAAAAGGCTGCCACCCGTCAGCACTGGCTTCTTGCCCAAAGGTTTCACGTGCCACCATGGAGCCACAGACTGACGTGCGGTTGTGGGCTGGGGACCACGTGACATGCCCAGAACTGCAGGGTAACAGCATCAGAAAGGAGACATGCCTCCCACTTGGACCACACTCATGATTGCAGAGGCAGAGAGACCGCCCTGGAACGGGGCAGCCTCTGCGAGCCGGTTCTGAGCTGGCTCTCTTCCAAGCTTCGTCTCATTGGAGCTGCACAAGGGGCAAATGGGATAGGTGGGCTTATTCTCCAGGCCGACTTGGCTGGCCAAGGTCACGGCTAATGAGGTCGGGGTTCGCCAGGACTAGGACCCAGGTCTGCTGGCTCATGGTCCCATGCTTTCCCCCTCTCAATCCTGCTACATCCCACGACCTCCAACTTGCTGTCAAGCACGTAACCAACGCTACCGTTGCTCTGGATGTAGAAATAATAACAGCAGTCAGTATCAACCCCTCCCACAGACAAGGCACTTGACAATTGAAAGGATCCTTTTATAATCATCATTTCTCATGGACCTCACTGATCAGCGGTTGGTGAGGGGGAGCATAGAACAGTAGTAATGAACACGAGCCTTGGACCAGAGTTTGAATCCTGGCTCCACTGGCTTGGGGACTTTGGGTGAGTTCCTTAACCTCTTTGAGAGCTAGTTTGAGCCTGCAAAATGAGAGTAACACCCCCTACACCTCAAAGGCACTTTGGGAATGAATTGAGAAAATGCATGCCAAGGTCACTCGGGCACTGTGTTTGCTGTATGGTAGACACCCAAGTGGTAGTGATGGCTCTCATCAGTAAGGCTGGCACGACCAGACAGATGGGTAAACTGAGGTCCGGAGAAGGTAAAGAACTTGCCCAGGGAAACTCAGCGTGTAAGTAGTAGCAGGGCGCAGGCAGCCATTTACAGTGTTCAGAGAGAATTGGAAACTTTCACAGGTAGCTCCATACTAGGTGAAAGACGGGTTTCCCTCAGACATCCCAACCATTTGAGGGTGACAGGGACAGGGTCCCCTCCCAGCAGGTCATCCCTCCGTGTCCTTGTCCCCTCAGGAAGGAGATGAGGAGAAAGGAGAAGGGAGAAGCAGCAGACCTTCATGGGCACCTCTCATTGTCTGTTTCTGACTCTTTCTCGCACCTGATTTTCTTTAATTGTTTAAAGACCATTAGAGTTCACTGTCAGCTTTATTTAGAATAGAGTAAAATTGGAAACTACTTTGAATGTCCATCAACAGAGGATTGGCCAAATTAATGAGGATTTACCCATTGCATTAATTATAAAAGTATTACATACCTATTGCAAACATTTTTGAGATAGATTTTATATATACTGACATAGAAAGATGTCGATATGTCATCAAGTGAAAAAATGCACGTTGCAAAACAATAATGCAATTTTTGATCCCATTCTGGACTGTATGCTTATGTCAGCATAGAAAATATTCTGGAAGGAAACACACCACACTGTTATCATTGGCTACTTCTAGAGAGAGGATTTTGGTTGGGGAGCCAAGGAGAGAATACACTTCTGAATTACTAGGATTTTTCACATATTTCTTTTGTAATTAAAACTAAAGAAAAAATAAATATAATATTTCTTAAGATTTATTTTGGTCAGTCTTACTTCCCATAGTACCTGCTATAGCTCTATTTCTGTCTGTTCTCTTCCAATCTCTATCTATGGTCATACCTAATTTTACACCACTTTAATCTCAGGCTCATAATTTTCTGGGTTTTTTTTTTCCATTTAACATTTACTGTATCAGAAATAGTTCCACAGTATTATACCATCATTATCAGAACAGCTAATATTCATGGGTGCTATAACATGTGCTAATTACCACGTTAAGAGTTCTACTTGCTTTAAATCATCTAGTCTTGATGACAATCCTAAAAGAAGGTACTTGGGCTATTCACATTAGAGATGGGGAAACCGAGGCTTAAAAAGATGAAATGATTTGCCAACACCTCACCGTTAGTAATAACAGAAGCTAGACTTGGACCCTGGCCTGTGTGTATCCCAAGCCCTTGTTGGGAACCTCTCTACCCTGCTCCCCTCATGGATACTGAGTGGTGAGTGAGAAGAATCTGGCAAGTAGGGATGAGGAGACTCAGGTCCTGGGTCTTACCATTTGCATGACCTTGGACAAGTCACTTCCCCTCTGCTTTGTTCACTCAATTATTTCACCAGACAAGCATTTGCAAATCACTGAGCTACATGCTGAGGATAGAACAATGAATAAAATATGAACCCTGTCCTCATGGAAATTAGAGCCTCGCCTGAATCTCTTCATGCGCAGGAAGGATCTAACCCCTGTCCCACCCCTGTCACAGGGACATGAATGAAATGAATAAAGGATGCAAAGCAACTTCACAAATGCACAGCTCCATATGCTGCAAGATAAGTATTTCTGTGGCTGTTCACGGCTGCATATTACTTTACCCACTGGATGTTCCAAAATGTTCTCAATCATCTTGCTATTGTCAGGCACTTAGTCCCAATTTGATGCTATTATAGAGGAAGCTCTGATGGGGATTCATCCAAAGAAAATCATTCAAAAGACAAAAAAAAAAAAAAAAAAGCCAGATATACAAATATGCTGCACAAACTTCGAATGACTGAAGGAAGACAGTCCTTCATTTTACACTCACAAGGCCTCAAACTGAAGGCATGAATGACCCCGGTGGCCCTCCACCACCACCCAAGCTGCTCCTTCCCCAACCAGCTGAGCCACCCACCACCCGAGGGGATAGACATCTTACTGTAGTTTCAACTCCTTCCTGCCCCAGCCTCCGAGTCCACAGGGCTCGTTCTTTCCTGCAAGGCTGCCGTCCACATCCTCCTTATGGTTCTTACTGTAGCCAAAGGGACCTTCCCAAATAGTTCTGACAGGCCCCAGCACATGACCCATGCAGACCAAACACCTGCAAAGGTTCCCGAAGCCTCCAGGCTCCTGTCAAGTGCAAACATCTTGGCCTGACATTTTAGAGAGATGGAGGGCGGATAGAAGTAATGTTTACTGAGTCCCTGTGAAGCGCCAGCACTGTGCCAGTCCACTACTTAAAACCACCAAACGTGGTATCTATGAGATAGGTGTCTTTATTCACATTTTACAGAGGAGGAAACAGGCTCAGACCAGGGAAGTGATGTGCCCAAGGCCACGTGGCGAGTGCACAGCAGAGCTAGAGCCTGGGTCTGGAGGATTTGAGAGCTTCGCCAGAGACCCAAACACAAGCTGACTTTCTGAGTCACCTCCCAGCGTCCCCAGCCCTCTGCACCATCCGCTCCAGACCACACCAGACCACTTGTTCGTCTTCAAAGGCATCCCTATTTCCTTCCCCTCTGACTTGCGGATGTGGGGTGCCCTTCCCCCCAAACTATCAAAATTCCACTTGGCCTTTGGTGCCCAGAAACCTTCTCTGATCACCAAAATAGGAACACATGTTTAGCATATGCAAGGGTTTCCCTTTCCCCATCACCGCTGCAGGGACATGGCTCCGATCCACAGGGCCTGGATTTAAATCCCAGCTCCCCCGTGACCTAGCTGTGCGACCTTGAGCAACTGCCTTCCCCTCACTAAGCTTCAGTTCCCTCAATCGGTAAAATGTGAATAATTCCTGTCTCACAGGGTTTTGTAAAGATTGCGTGAGTTGTACAGGTAAGCCCTTAAAACAGTGCCTGGCAAGTAATAAGTGCTCAAAAAATGCTGGTTGCTACTATTCTTCTTCACAATCCTCCCACCCACAAAGGCAGTGGAGCCAGCCGGCTCCCACTCCAAGCCATCCACCTAGGCTCAGGTCCCCTCCCTGCATGGCCCCCTCTACACAGTCCTAGCTGGTACCCTGCATGCTCACCCTTCTGTTTTCTGGTCATTAGGGCCCTACCAAATGTAGCATGGAGCGAGTGTCAGGGCCAGCCAGTCTTCCCTGGTAGCCAACGGGAGCAGAGATTCCAGAGCATCCCCACTTCTAGGGAAACCTGGCCAGGAAGCAGAAGGTCAAGGCCACCCCTCTCTCAGGCCTCCCTGCTAGTACCTCTCTGCCCCTACCCCTCAGCAGCACTCAGGCCACAGAAGCTCCCTGGCCTCACAGACCTGACAAACACACCTCTCCATCTGGGCCAATCCTGGCATATCAGTCATCTGGCTCTGCTGGACACCAGCTCAGTGCTCCCAGACACTGCCCCAGGTACAATGTCATGGTAGAGAGAGGTGCTCTGGACTCAGACAGCCCCACCGTTTCCAGCTGTGTAACCTCAGGCAGGTGCCACAACCTCTCTGAGCCTCAGTTTCCCACCTGTAAAAAGTGGATAATAATAGCATCTAACTGACAGGGTTGCCGTGAGATGAGGCAAAGCACTTCTCTATCACTCCACATGGCATACAGTAAGTGCTCAATTAGCACTGTGACTCTGATTGTGTAATCATCGGTATTCCTCCGAATAGAGAACATTAGCCCCTTTCAGTAAATGGGGACACACAAGCCCAGAGATGTCCATGCTGGACCTAATACAAAGACACTTCTCACCTCAGCCAGTCTAGTCAGGAGACCCTCTCCACTGCCCCTGGAGGCTCAGGCCCAGAACAACCCCAGGCACGCAGCATCCTCTTGGCTCTGTACATTTCCAAGAGGGTCTAGTGCTACCATCTGCCTGTTGCCTCCACCCTGGTCCATTATCTGTGAGGTATCCTGGCGTCTCCTCCTCACCTTCTAAAGCAAGGGTTAGGGGGCCAATGTAAGGCCCCTCCTAAGCGTAGCCTTGGGCTCCAGGCTATAATGCCCACAGAGTTCCGGGACAGAGTTATGGGACAGCCAGCTGCAGCGCCAGATAAGCAGGCATTTGGGCTGCAAGAACCCCAAACCAAGAGACAGAAGGCGTGGTACACTAGTACTGGCTTTCCTGCTCGGTTGCTATGTGACCTTGGGTAAGTCAATTTCCTCTCTAGACTTCATTCAACCTTTCAACATTTACCGAGTGAGGATTACAGGACCAAACATTGTTCTCATGTGAATTCCGTGGAAGCAACCCAACACGAAGCTCACAGAGCTGGGCCCAGGGAACTGCCATGTGGCCCAGGAAGAGTCTCAATAAGAACCCCTGCACTGATCTCCTCCAGGACTGCCTTGAGGTGCCCCTCAAGGGACCGTACCCTGCACACCACAAATACTGTACGTGGTGTCCCCGGGCAGGCATGACCTCAGGCTGGCCAGCAGAAGCCAGCTCCATCCCTGCGTAGAGCTGGCAGAGCCTCCCTGGGCCACGGTAGCTCAGAAAGGAGGCTGGCACAGGCTGCCTCTGCTGCAGGCTCCATTTGGAAGAATGGGTGGGCAGGCGGGCACACAGCCACTTCTATTCTCCATACCCTTGCCCAGGACAGGCAGCACCAGTCTTCCAGGAGCTTCTGAGGGTACCACGCCAGTCCCTGGCTCTCAACCTGGCCCAACTGATGCTGATTCTGAAAGACTCCTAATGCTGGGGGCTGGTGGGGAGCTGGAGCAGCTGGACCTCATACGGCCCCAGAGAGGCCCTAAATCCAGCCCTCTTATGCTCCCACCTTTGGCAGCACAGGAGGTACGGTGCAGTTCCAGAAGTGACGGCAGGTACACGGTGTCGTGTCACCCCCCCCACCCCCACCAATGCATCCTCAGAGCTCCAGAGGGAACTAAAGGACCACGGCTAGCCTCCGACGGAGACCGGCATCCTCAGAACTCCCTTCCTAGTCTTGGTCCAGCCCCTCAAGGTCCGCAGGGGCCACCCTGGGACATAGCTCTGCCTGGCAGTGGCCTCAACACCCGGTCAGTACCCTGGTTGATATAGTCACTTGTCCCCTGCTATCCCCAAGACCCCAGCCTCTTGGGCCCCAGAGATCCCCACCTCGTGGGCCCCAGAGATCCCCAAGTGTGAAGGTGCCAGACACAACTCGGAGGTGCAAGTCCTCTCTCTCTAATCAGTGGGGGGCAACGGCTGCCAAAACACCAAGCGAGAACCACAGAGGTCCTGGGGCTAAGGCCCATCCCCCAGCTTTGGTAGACTGGGCAGGGGGGCTGGATGGGAAGCAAGCCTGGGGTAGGGAAAGGTCTGTGACCAGGGGGTGAGGGAGAGGGCAGAAGCTCCCCAGCACCCCTGCCTCCAGCCAAGCCAAGAAACTGCCTTGCAGCATCTCGAGCAGGACTGGAGAGACCCAGAGAGCCCTCCACCTCCACGGCAGCGGCAAAAGTGGTCTCCGAGAACAGAGTGGACCAGCCGGGGAGAGCCCAGCACCCAGCAACCTTCATCCCTCCAGCAAGCACCCATCAGTCCACCGCCTTCCTGCCTCTCTCTCCAGGCCTTAGGGAGGCTGCAGAGCGGGGAGGTTGGGAGGTACCAGCAAGGACCACCCCCATACTGGCCAGGGGTCCAACAGCCTGCAAAGTCAGTTCCTCCCGGTCTCGCCCCCAGGATTCCGCTGGGGCTGGAGTCCGGGGCTGGAGCCCGCAGCCCCCCCCACCCCCCGCCACCTAATCTCCCCCATTGCCTACCTGGGCCTGGGGGTCCCCATCTCGGGCAGGCTGGGAGAGGGACGGCCCCTCAGCTCCTGCGGGTGGCAGGCCGCGGGGCGGGGCGGGCGCGCCGGGCAGCCCCGGGCTCTGCGGAGCAGCCTGTTCCACGACACCCCCGCCCGCTGATGGATGCCGACTGCAGCAGCGGCGGCGGCGGCGGCGGCTCGGCGTGCGCCGGGGTCTGGGCGCTGTGCCCGCAGCCCCGGGCCTGGCGCCCGACGCGCGGCCAGCCCCCGCCCCCGCCCCCGCCCAGCCCGCGCCCAGCCCAGGGGCGGCCTCCGCGCGCCTGCCTGCTCCCTCGGGCCGCCCTGCCCCTGCCTCCGCCTCCTCTCTGCTGGTCTCCCTCTCCCTCTCCCCTTCTCTATCGCTCAGGCTCCCAGGCCACCTCCTCCCCGGGCTGCCACAGCGGCAGTTCCCGGAACAGCGCCGGACCATGCATCAAAAACCAACTGTTCCGCAGCCGCTGCCTCCACCCCAGCCCAGGCCAGCCTCGGCCCTCCTAGCTGAGCCAACCCCTTTTGGGGGCTCAGCAGGGAGAGAGGGAAGGGGAAGAGAAGGGGGGAGGATCCCTGACTCAGAAGAGGTGACTCAGCCTCAGTGGGCCTCCCAGCCCACCCGAGACGGATACCCTCACCTCCCAGGCAGCACAGCCGGGCAGAGTCTGTCACCCTGGGACTCAGGGCTTCTCCCCCACCAGGAGGAGGTATGTGCAAATGTCTCCTGGGATCCTGTGTGTCTCTGAGTGTGTGTGTGTGTGTATACATTTGTCCATATGTGCTTCGGTGACAGTGACTACACATAACAGTGGGGACTGGGCCCGTGTACAAACGTGTTTCTCTTCTGGATATGCGTGAGTACATGCTGGGCCCGCACCAGGCTCCAGGAAGGTGGTGGTCGGGGCCAACAGGCCTAGGGCACCAAGGTCATGGGTCAAAACCAAGCAAAGCCCTGTATCTCCCCTTTAGCAGCACTAATTCAAAAGTCTGGTCCCAACCACTGCACTACTTCCATTTTAGTGGATCAATAGGCCGGGACCTCAAGCAGCAAAGGACTCTGGGAGACAGAGGGCCTGGGTTCCAGTCCAGCTCTGACACTGGCTCTTGCCAGCACCTTTGGAGAAGTTGCTCTCCTGCTCTGGGCTTCAGTTTGTGAACGATGAAAGAAAGGTTGTACGTACCTATCTCTAGGAGTCCCAGTTTGTGGGGAAGGCCTCAGAGAAAATGGTGGGTAATCCACAACATGATTCCCAAAGATTTCTAACCGTGGGTCTGCATTTACAGCCCACATGACGCCAATTCCCTAACCATCCCCACCCCTTGGCATCCACATCTATTCTTTCAATTCTTCAAATGATTCCTCAGTGCCTTCTGTGTGCCAGCCACAGTTCTAGGCACCACAGAATCCACTGCACTCGAAACCACAGAGGCCCAAAGCTGGCAAGCAGCCCAGATGTGAGCAGAGCCATGCGTCCCCCATGCTGCAGTCAACTTCAGTGTCAACTTCACCAATGGCTTGTGTCCCTGTGTCAAATTCACCAGTATCCATCTCTACTCCCACCTTCCAGGGACAGGGAACTCCTCCCCATTCCTCCCTCCCAAGGGGCTGTTCCATCCTGGTGACCTTGCAGCCTAGGTCCTACCACCAACCCTTAGGCCTCCACAGGAAGAGCCTACGCCCTCTCCCCGGCACCCCTCAGAGAATCCAAGATAGCAACTGTGTCCCTTCTCCCCACCCCCAAACCAAGCCTTCTCTTTTCCAAGTTAAACACGACAAACTCCTTCACCAGATGTTCCCAAGACACAGCTTCCGGTCCCGTTCCTGTCCCTCTGTCCACTAGGCTCAGGAACGGGCAGAGAGCAGAAGGAAGCCAGCTCCTCCCAATCCCAGAGAACGCGCTGCCCCTCCAGACAGAAGAGGTAAAGATGGACAGATCAGCCCAGGGCCAATTCACAGAAGGACCAGAGTCCTGCTGGGCAGACTTCCTTACAGATGTCCTCTGGCACCTTTGGTCTTTCTAGTCCCCTGCCTCCCCAGTTCAGTGCTTCCCAGGAACTCCCCAGCCCCTCAGGGGTATGGCCTTGAGCCAGCCACTTTGCCACTGGCGGGTACTCTGAGTTCAGTTCACTATACATTTAGTCAAATAAAGGAGTGAAAGCCTCAGAAAACTCAGGTGTTACACCAGATGAACTTACTGTTTCATATGCACATCTGCTGAGAGATTCTTGACTGCCTGCCTTTAAGTATTTTTATTCCAAATTGACTCTCAACCTCCTCCGCTCTCTGGCTTTCCCAACCCTGGGCTCCTGTGGCAGGACAGAGCTGCACGGACAAAGCCTTCCTAGTCAACTCTCCTTTCCTGGACCCTCCTCCCCTCCTGTCCTTCCCCCAGGCAGGAGCCCTCCCCCTCTTCCCCAGGGGCAGAGCCACTTTCCCACCCCCCCTCAGCTGGATGGAGCCTCTCACTTTCCCAGACAAATCCAGGCTACATTCCAAAGACCAAGGCAGGACGTTCCCAGACATCATTCTGGATTTATACCCAAAGGGCCCAATTCACTTCAGGTCAGTGGGACCACACAGAAAAATTGGGCTTCTTCTACTATTGTTATTTCTGTGTTGTTATTATTATTATTATTGACTAACATTTCTATTAGCACTTTCCAGTTTGCAAAGTACTTGCACGTACAATCTTCACATCTCATAAGAGACACGATCACCCTTCAATTTATAAATAGGCAGGCTGAGTCGCAGAGTGGTGAGTGACTTGTCCAAGGTTACACTTGCACAGTGACACTGGCTCTCTGAAACAGACACCTTCCACTCTGCCCTACAATAACTTTTTCTAGCGATATCTAGTTTGGGGGTAGGGGGTGGGTTGGGGGCACTCTCTGAAGAACACATGGCCCCTACAGGCATCAGGTGAACTCACTACCCCAGCTACTTGGCCACCTTCATTCCCCAGGCAGGGAAACTGAGGCAGGGGGCCAGCACGCAGCTCTATCTCATGAAAGCCACCGTGGAGAAATGCTAGAAGGAAGAGGAGTACTCCCAACGAACAGGGGCTCTTCAGTTCCCTTAGTGCTGAATTCTGCTTCCAGCCCCAGCTCTAGCACTTCTTTCTGTGTTACTTGACCTCTCTGAGCCTCACCTGTAAAATGGGAAGAATTCTTCCTGCCCCACTTCTGTTATTGGGTTGCTGTGATGGGATGTCAGCAAGTGCTGGCAGAAGAGAAGGGACAGGACCCCTCATCCCCTCTCTTGTCTGCCTAGGAGGTAGGAGAAATTTTCTCCTCTTACATTTTAACTGCAGGGAACTTGGTGCAAAAGTGCCCAGGATATAGGAACGCCAGTGAAAAGGATGGAAATGATTCACTCTATTGGCTGGGAAGGCAAAGGACATAGTGTGAGCCACAGCCCCTCAAGGCCACCAGTGTGGCCAGACTAAACCAAACACTTCAGGCAATGCCCCTCCCACCCCACCCCCTTTCGTCTTTTGAATGAGAAAACCGAGGTCCTAAACAAAGCAGACACTTGCCAAAGTCACCCCGTGTAGTCAGTGGTCTCTACCAAGTTCATCCCAGGTAGTCAGTGGTCTCTGACTCCCAGCTACCAGGGGTCCCTTGATTCCTGGGTGGGCAGAGAGGATAACAGCACTCCTAGCCCAAGGATTCAATCTTTCATTCGGAAAGCAGTTGACATTCACACTGAACTTGGGCCTTGGGGGAGGGGAGAGCACTCCGCCCTTGAATTCACAATCAGTGGGAAACATGGCCCATAAACCAGTATGTGGGAGACCACTGTTAAGAGGAACCGCCATCATTTTCCGAGCACTTCCTCCGTGGCTGGCACCACATACATTCCTTTGCTTAATCCTTACAGAATTCTCCAGCATCGGAATTATTAAGTGCTTTCACAGTGGAAGTAATGGAGACTCGAAGGGGTTCATGACTTCCCAATGTTCACCCAGCTAATAAATGCAGGGCCAGGTCTGTCTGAGGCCAAACCCTGAGCTTCCATCCTTATGCTCTTCTCCCTGCCTCTGGGACTGTGGCGACCCTGATGGTAACCACTAGCCACGGGTGGCTACTGAGCACTTGAAATATGGCACCTGCAGAGGGAGATGTGCCGTAAGTGTCAAATTCTCACAGATTTTGAAGATTCAATTAAAGAAATGTAACATATCTCATTAATAACTTTTTTATTGAAATAGTAACATTTCGGATGTACTGGGTTAAAATAAATCATTAGAATAATTTAATCTGTTTCTTTTTGCTTTTTTTTTTTTGATGTGGCTACGAGAACATTTCTTAATTATGTATGTGGCTCACGTGTGTGGCTCACGTGTGTAGCTCACATTGTATTTCTTTTGGTCAGCACAGGTTTAGATACTCTGAAGTCCTAACCATCCCATAGGGCTCAGAAAAGGCTTCCTGGAGGGGGAAACGCATAAACTGAGCTAGGATAAAGGCAAGATCAGGACAACAGGGTATTCCAGGGTAAGAGACCCATGGGGCATCTGGTTTTGGCCCCAGTGGGCTGCAGGGCCTGGGTGGGCTGAGCTGCAGCCCCAGGCAGCTCAAAGCTGAGCCAGCCTCCGGAGGAAGCTACCAGAGCCAAACTTTCCAGAGCAGTGTGACCCACAAGCCTGGGAAGTTCTGCCAGGCAAGGCTGTTCTCACCAGTCCTTGACTCTGGAAGGCACTACAAGGCAGCTATGTCTAAGTGGAGGGAGGGGGCAGGGTGGACAGGTGGTAACACCCACCTGGCAGGGACCTCTCCCCTCCCGCTGCCTCCTTCCGTCTCCTCCAGGAAACCTCCCAGAGCACTGCAGTCCCCAGGGATCTTCCAGCCCAGACCGTGGGAACCATATGTTCCTGCATTAGGTCATATTGTAGCGTGGAATGATGACGAAGCTGCACAGTGGGTCACACGGGACAAAGCACTTTTCCACACCTAGTGTTGTGGTGGTGGAGAGCCAGAGGGCACAGTTACGTCTGGGGAGGGGGCCACAGGCAAGGATGGGGGAGGTTCATTCATCAGTACAGGAGCTGCATGACCTTGGACAAGGCATTAACCTCTCTGAGCCTCAGTTCCCAAATCTCCAGGAGCTAGTCCTGCTCTGCTTCCTCAGTGGAAGAACCTTCAGGGCTAAAGCAAACAACTCGGCCTGACTCTCCAGACTGTTCACAGCCTGGTCTTACCTGGCTCTTCAGCCTCATGACCTCAGGCTCTGTGTGGATAGCTCTGTCAAACTGGAAGGTTCTGGGCCTCCAAGGGCACAGCATCTGCCTCTCTGCTTTTGCACATGTTCTTTTCTCTGCCTGGGAGATCCTCTTTCCAGAGGCCAGGGGGGCAAGCCAGAGTCAGGAGTTCACCAGGATGCCAGGACACTCCGAAGGCTGAGTTCTGCTGACTCTGACTCCACCCCTGCTACTCTGCTCAATGGATCCCCACGCTCGGGCTGCCCCTGGGAAATCAGCCCTCCCCTAGGAGATCTGGGAGCCACCCTCGTGGGGCCTGAACACGAAAGATCTGGCCACTTTCCCCCTGAATACAGATGTCCACGCAGCCACCCAGCCAGTGCCTGGAGTATCAGCTGAGATTTGCATCATCACAGCATCACAGATTCCGTGCAGTCAGAAGAGACCTTAGAGAGCATCATACAGAGGCGGGGAGCAGTGAGAGACAATGGGAGAAAAAGCTATGTGGGTACGTCTGTGGTCCCCTGTGTCAGAAGACGCTGCAGCAATAGCATTAGTCAATCTCGTCACAGAGAGCACTTGAGCCCACATTACTTGCTGGCGCTGTGCCGAGCAATTTGCATACATTTTTGGTTTTTAATTTCGGACTGCTCTGTAAGACAGAGATGACATATTCCACCTTGATTTTACAGGGTAGGAAACAAGCCCAGAACAGTCAAGTCACTAGTCCAATTACACACTGCTAGTGGGTAAGGGGGCAGGATTCGGTCCCAGACACGCCTGACTCCGGAGCCTGGGTTTTCCACTGTTAATCCTCGATCGTTTGTTCTTAACACAAAGTTACTGTGGAGATGCTGGCCGTGTTTTAGTTCTTGTCTGGGGGGAGTTACACAAGTTACGTGTAAACTTATTATCGTGTACTTTTCTGCATTTATATAACTTCAATAAATTTTATTTTTTTTAAATGCTTTTGTTCCAGAGATGAATCCATGCTAGAGGTTTTTGGGGTGTGACATATTCTTAGTATTAGAGTCTGAAGCCAGAAAACTGTTTATTTTCTCTTTTCAATCATCTTTTCATGTCCACTGAGACTGTTCTAAAGAGCTCATAACCCACTCCCCACCCCCACCCGCTGCAAGCCAGACACAGCAACATTTCACCTGCTGTCTGTCCATTGTTCAGATCACAAACATTTTCTTATAGTTGCATTCGCAGCCCCGGTGCCGCCCAGCCAAAACACCATTTCCAGAAGCTGCCACCTTCTCCTCATCCAGCCATCTGTGGAGACCAGACGGCTAGCCCAGGCGCTGCATCACCGGGTAAATCCCAGCTTCATGACACGGGCCATGCAGCAGCATCTGGACGGTCCCCTCTCTTCGTACCAGGCCAGGCTCAGCCGAGAAGCCGCCTATGTGTGTAAACACAGCCTTCTGCTCGGGCAGCTCCTGCTGGACTCGCCTCGCCAACTGGGCCCTCTGTGGCTTTTATCTTTCTGCCCAAAAATAACCATTGGCTTCGATGGTGCTCTGGGCATGAATCGGACGACTCTCACGAGAGCCTGTGGCAGCTTGAGAACAGGAAGGGCATATTCTCCATCTCTGTTTCCCCAGTGCACCAGGGCAAAGGTTGGTGGGATTTAGTGAGCTCCTTTGTGTGCCTGGAAGGACCTGTGCTACCGAGCAAGGGCTCACTGGAAAACAGTCACAGTCTCCGAAAGCTCACTGTTTAGGGAAAGAAATATAACACCCACACCAGCCAACTGCCACAGAAGGCAAAAAGTACTAGAGGTTGTAAGAAAAGGATAAAGCGCTTTGGTAGTTCAGAGGAGAAAAAGATTAGAGGGAAGCAGATGTCACAGAAAGTTCCAAGGCAGAGGGAGCATTTGAGTTGAGCATCAAAGACAGGGCAAAGGACAGTCTAGACAGAGGAGATAACATCAAACAAGGGTTGGGAGGTGCAGGAAAGACTCAGGTAATACCTCGAATGGCCCGGAGCCTGGGATGAGACTGAGGCTGGGGCTGGAAAGGCATATGGTGCCCATGAGAGCTTCGGATGGCATACCAAGTGGTTTCCTGCACTGTCTAGCAACTGGCTGCACAGGACTATTTCAAGTTTAATTTAAATTGAGAAAAGGTAAACTTCACAGCCACACATGGTTAATGGACAGTGCAGGTATAGAACTGTTCCTTCCCTACAGACACTTCTACTGGACAGCACCAGTACACACAGCAGAGAATCCAGAAGACACTGAGCCGAGGCGTGACATGATCAGAGCTGGGCTGTAGGAAGATTAATTTGTCCCCAGTGAGGAGTAGGTGACAGGAGGGTGGGTGAGGCCTGGACCCAGGGGGAACACTGCAATGATACAGGCAAAATCAATCACCACCTCTCTTCCCTCTGTCCCACTCCTCCTATCGATCAGCAGGAAAGCAGAGGGTCGTGGTTCCCCACGTGGGCTCCCTGGTACAGCAGCACCACCTGGGAACCCCTTAGTGTGCCAGTCCTCGGGCCCCACCCCACACCCGCTGAATCAGAAACTGGGGGTTCAGAGTAGCCGCTTGTGCTTTTGTCAGCCATCTCATGACTCTGAGGCACACTCAAGTGTGAGATCGCCAGTACAGAGTTTTAGGTCACCAGGACTTCATGTCGTGGCTCCACCATTTACTAGCTGTGCTTAATCTCATCGTGCCTCAGTTTCCTTATAAAACCCTATGTGGTTGTTACAAAGATTAAAGGAGAATACATGCACATTTCTTAGAAGAGTGCCTGGCACACAGGAAGTGCTCAATGAATGTTATCATTTTTAACCCTTATGTGTCACTTTATCTAAACTCCTATGGTACCAAGTTGAATCCCACCGACATACAGTGGACCAGCCTCTGTCTCTTATCATTACCTATGACCTCCTGCTTGTCCATCATATAATTTGCTTGGCCCACTCCCCCATAGAACCATTTACTTTTCTCTAGGCCCAGTGTCAGAAGGGGCAGGGGCACTTCCTCTGTCAAGGGGGCATTTCTGCCAGGGGAGAATATCAAGGCACAAGAGGTGGATTTAATGTCTTGGGTGAGCTAACCTGCCCTCTCAGAGAGTGAGTCAGGAGATGTCCCATGAGTCTTG
The DNA here is from genome assembly GCF_004115265.2 of Rhinolophus ferrumequinum. Lineage (NCBI taxonomy): Eukaryota > Metazoa > Chordata > Mammalia > Chiroptera > Rhinolophidae > Rhinolophus > Rhinolophus ferrumequinum. The sequence goes on from NC_046306.1 coordinate 19,513,493, forward strand.
GGAACATGCCCCAAGACCACCTGGGAACAGGAATGTCTGCAGGTGAGAGCTCAGCTGCTCACTGCCATTGAAAGCCTGAAGCCTCTTCAGTCAGATCCATGCCAGCCAAGAGGGCATGGGAAACAGTATCTGGAGTTCTGCCTCCTGCAGGTAGCTGGATCCTGATTCAGGGAACCAGCCGGGGGTGGATGGTGTCAAGACACCTGGAGTTTGATTTTGGCTGTGAGATCTCAGGCAGACATTTTCCTCTCTGGATTCGATTTCCTCACCTATAATGTGAGGGGGTTGGACTAGTATGGTTCTTAACCTTTGATGGGTCATTGTTTCCTTTGAAAATACAATGAAAACCACAGAGCTTCTCCCTGGAATAATGCACATGGGCACACAGTTCATACATACACACCCACAAGACCTCACTATAACTTCAGGCACCAAGAGACGTCACGAAGCCCATGCAGATGTCACCCCCTGGGGCCATGCACACTTGGTTAAGACACCTTCGCTGGATGGTTTCTAACCATCCATGATAAGAAGTCAACTGTATTTGCATCTAATTTAAAGGAACCCTAAGGATGAGATTTGAAATGGGCTGCCCTAGGATTCAATTGTTCATCAGCTAGATGCTATGCCTCCCTCCCAGGGCCTGCCCCACCCTGTCATATTGCTTCTACAGTCTCCCTCCCCTTCCTGCTCTCCCCCTGCTCAGCAGGGAGTTGAGCAAATAGTCCTGAAAGATACTCCTGCCCCCACCAGCTGTCTCTGCCACTTCCCAAAGAGTAGACAGATTGTCCCCAGCTGACAGAGGGCAGAAGAAGAGGAGCCTGGCCTGCCTCTCATTTCCGCACTCCATATCCCTGATCCAGATGCCAAACCAAAGAGAGACTCCCGGATGCCACCCGTCACCCCCGACACACGCCCATGCACACACACGCACGCACGCGTGCGCGCTTGCCCTCCCTCACTTAGCCACAGCCAAAGGACTGTGCCTCCAGATGCTTGGTGGTGCGGTCACTCAGAAGAGGCAAGAGTTATTTTCAGAGGCTGAGTGACAGGACGGGTGAGAGCTGTTCCACTCTGTCAGAGCTACTGCTGCCACCACCAGCTCTGATGAATCACTACCCACTATGTGAATGCACACGTCTGTCGGCTGGCCAGGGAGGCTGCGCCGGCTTCAAGAATGAACGCCTTAGACTGGTGACTCCGCTGATCACACCGGGCTGGGCCCAGGATCACACCAAGGGCGAGACGGCGAGACCACCCTGCCTGAGCCAGCACAGCCTACCAGACCGACAGCCCAGCCAACCAGCCAGCCTCCCCTGACGAATACAAGCCAGACTAGTACAGCCCATGCCGGGTAAGCCCCTCCACCAGGCCGCCCAGGGGCCCCTCTCTACAAAAGTCCCTTTATAGTGGCTATTATTACCTCTCTCCCACCCCCACTCCACGTGAGTGAGCCTCCTCCCCCACCCCAACCCCACACCCCCGGTAATCAAGGCAATGAGAACACAGTAAATCTGACAGGCTTGGACGGAGTCAATGCAGTGATCAACTGGTCTCATCTTTCTAGAGGGCACTTTGGAAAAGTGCAGGATAAGTCTTGAAAGTGTGCACTCCTTTTAACCCAGAAATTCCTCTTCTACTAATTTTTCCTGGAGGAGTAATGGATATACACAAAGATACAGCTATAAGTTACACACAGAGAGATAGCTATACGAACATTTGCCTGTGGTATACAAGAATTTTGTCTTGTACATCAGAGTGAAGTGGAACTAATATAAATGTCCAAAAATAGTGGCCACATTATAGTCAAGCATACATATCCTGATATACTATGCAGCTGTTAAAATATAATGCATGGCTTTATATGCTTCTATGTAATAATGTTCATAACAAACAGTGAAAAAAGCAGGTACAAAATGCTATAAAATATGTGCTGTGTTTCCCCGAAAATAAGACCTAGCCGGACCATCAGCTCTAATGTGTCTTTTGGAGCAAAAATTAATATAAGACCCGGTCTTATATTATATAATATAAGACCCGATCTTATATGAGACCAGGTCTTTTTTTAACATAAGACCGGGTCTTATAATATGATATTATATAACATAAGACCCGGTTTTATATTATTTTTTTGCTCCAAAACACACAGTAGAGCTGATGGTCCAGCTAGGTCTTATTTTCGGGAAACATGGTATATCTGTGAACATACACAGAAAAAACTAATCTGGAAGGAAATACGTGTAAACCCCCAAAAATGTTCCCAGTGCTTGTTCTGTGATAGTGGAATTATTTCTTTTGTGCTTCTTTGGGTTTTGTTTTGTTTCACTGCTTATTTTCTGGCGTGTGTGTGTGTGTGTGTGTGTGTGTGTACATATATTATTTATATAAGAAAAACAACAAGAAAGGCCCATTACCCTCATCTCACAGCTTCTGGCCTGAACCATTCAAAGCCCTTCCTGGAATCTCATTAGAGACCTCACCCCTTCAGCCACCACTCTTATCAAGTCTCCCTCTGGCTTTGAACTTTGCTGCCCTTCTCAGTTGCCCCCTGCAGTTTCACTAATTGGGGGCCCCATTGCCAAGGCCCACAGCCCTGTGACACACGCCTCCACAGTAGAAGTCCCACCTCCAGGGCTCCGTGTCCACGAGCCTCATCCTGACGGAGAGAGTCCAATCCTCCCTTGTTACAGTAAGGGAATTATTACAATAAAGATAACAGTGGTAGTAAATCTTCAGATTTATACTTTGTCTTCCCTTTTCTAGAGAACTTTAAATACGCATTTCACTTAACCTTCGCAATGGCCTGTGAGGCAGGCATTTTTACACCCATTGTATAGATGAGGAAACTAAGACCCAGAAAGTGTAATAGCACAACACTTGCAAAAGTTCACACAATGAGTTAGGATTCGAACACAGGTCTTACTTTGGCATATAAGGAGTTAAAGGGAAGACACTCACAGGTTATCCTGAGCCCACGTTCACAGGAGCCATATTCTACAGAGCCCCACCTCCTCTGGTTCACGGGAGCTATATTCTACAAAGCCCTTCCTCCCAGAGGAGCTCACAGTTGCTACACCACCGTCCCCTGCCCAAAACCCCTCAAAAGCCCATCTGGGTCCACATGCTCTGCATCTCCATCATTCCCTCCCAGCTCTGGCAGTGGGTCCTTGCTGCCTCCTGGGGTCTCCTAGCAACAAGACATCCTACAGTGCCACTCTCTCCACCTCTGGGCTCTTCCAGCTGAGGCCTGTCGCATGGAGGGAGGGTGCAGCCAGTAGGCTCCTCTCATGGGGGTTATAGCACTCACATGGAGGGGGGAAGGGGGGAATGGAGACGGAATCAGCCTGCATGGCCCCACTCTGGGCCTGCTTACAGCTCTACATTTGGGGCACTGGCTTTGGCTGCACTGTCCTTTTCTTAAGCTTCTGACTATCTGCTGACTGGGACAAAAAAAGAAGCTGAATCCTAGGGCTTGAATGGTAGTCAATGCCAATTTACTTTTATATTTTTGAAATACATGGAATCTTCCCAACAGAATATTAATATTAAAAACAGCAATAATAAAAGCACCAGCAACAAAAAAAGCTACTTTATCTTTATTCAATGCTCACAACCACCCCGAGAAGCAGGAGTTAGTATCCCCATTTTACAGATGAGAAAATTGAGACGTAACTTGCCTAAAGACACCTAGCTAATGAATGGCAGCACAAGGATTTGAACAAGTGCATCTGACACCAAAGTGTACGCTCTGACCACTGGACCACACTGCATGTCTTAGAAAATCATCTGATCCTACCCCCTGACCACACAGATGGGGAAACTGATACCCAGAGAAGAGAAAGGATTTGTAATTAACCAGCATGTGTTTATTTCCTGAGCAACTACTATGTGTGATGCACTGAGCTAGTTCTGTCAACGATAAAATGTTTCCACTTCCATGCTGTTGGATAGATGGGCTATGACGACAGATTGATAATTTCAAAACTGAGCAATGGGTTCATGGAAGTTCATTATACTAGTCTCTACTTTTCTGTATGCTTGAAATTTTCCATAATAAAAAAAGGTTAAAGAAAAAAGGACAACAGAAAGATGGCTGATGAATATGTAAATTTTAAGTCTGGCTTGAATTTAGAAAATCAGTAAAACCACCCAAACTTAGTGATATTCTGTTCTGATAGTTTTGAAGGTCAGGAAAAGGCAAGTGTACTGGAAACCACATAGCAGCCTCTCTTTCTCCATCTTTCTATCAAATTTTCTGCCTCTGTGTTGTTGCTGAGAAAGCCGAGAGCCAGGAGAACCCCAGTCTGGCTGGCTAGGCCTGCTCCCTTCCCACATGGCCCCTCTGACGGGGAGCTGATCTATTGGGTGGGCTCTCTGTGGATCACCAGCCACGTAACAACAGAATGACATCCCATCAGCTGCTGGAAGAGAGGCAGCTATAGATCCAGAGAACTCCGATTAGAAAGCAAATTCTAGACCTCTGTCGGTAGGTTTCCAACTCACAGAAACTTCTAGCAGTCAGAGGGCCTTTGCTCGGTTCTCAAAGTTCCCAGAGAGGGAAAACATGGTTTTCCGAGACAGCGAACACACACAAGGCAGAAGAAAGGAGGGCAATGCCAGCATGAATGAGAGGGAAACAACACAATAGAGGCAGAAAATCTGACAGACGTTGGAGAAAGAGAAGCCACTGGGAGGCAGTACAGCATGATGGGCAAAGACTCTGGCAGCAGGTCAGAGCTCTAATCGCTGCTCCAACGCTTCCGAGATGGGAAACTTGGAGCAAGTAACTTCCACCTCTTTGAGCCTTTATTTCCTCAGCTACAAATTGGGGATAATTCTACCTCCCATATAGAGTGGATGAAGATATTGAATGAGTCAGTATATGGCAAGTGTTTAACCCAGTTTCTGGAACCCAGTATGCACACAATAAGTGGTGGCTTAAAAAAGTGCTGACTATATGACCCAGCAGTTCCACTTCTGGGAATACACCCAAAAGAATTGAAAGCAGGGACTTGAAAGGATATTTGCACATCTGTGTTCATAGAATTGTTCACAATGGCCAAGAAGTGGAAGCAACACAGTGTCCTGTGACAGACGAATGGACAAACAAAATGTAGTCTATACATATAATGGAATATTATTCGACCTTAAAAAGAAAGGAAATTCTGACACATGCTCCAACATGGATGAATCTTAAGGACATTATACTAATAAGTGAAATAAGCCAAGCACAGAAAGACAAATACTATGATTCCACTCATATGAGGTACTTAGATTAGTCAAATTCTTGGTTCAGAAAGCAAGGGCTGGGGGGAGAGAGCAATGGAGAATTACTGTTTAATGGGTGTAGAGTTTCAGTTTTGCATGACAAGAAAGTTCTGGAGATGGAGGTGGTGATGGCGATACAAAGTGAATATACGGAACAGTACTGAACTGTACACTTAAAAATGGTGAGGATGGTAAGTTTTATGTTATGTGTATTTTCACCACAATAAAAAAAAATTGAAATTAAAAAAAAGTGTCAGAAAACCAGAAAAAGAGTAAAAGACTAAGAGATGAAGCTGGAGAAACAGGAAGAACTGAAAAAGTGAGACCTAGGAAGGTGGAAACGGAGTAAGTGACCTGAAGGGGAGACACACACTTCGCATGTACATTTTTTCTGTCATCGGGTACAAGTGGAGGCAATTTTCAGCAGGGATTTACATTTCCTGTCCTCTACCCTCAATTCTACCTCCACTGCTGGGCTGTTCTGCTAATCACAGGCCTGTGGGAGAATCTGCCTCTCTGTTCTTCGCCTTCCTGGAATCCTCAGGGAAACGGAGAAGGATCAAAGCCCTGAAGGCATTTAAAGTAATCCTAAGCGGCTGGTATTAATGTACCCATTTTGTGGAAAAAGAAAGGAAAATTCAGAGAGATAAAGTAACTTGCCAGAGGAAACAGATGGTAAGTAGAGAGTAGGGATTCAAACACCAGCTGACTCCCAACCTCATGCTTATTTCTTCAGCTCGTGGACATCAGTACCTGAGGCCACGCTGTGGGCTCTGGAGTCAGAATCCCAAATCCCACTCTATCCCTCATTAGCTGTGTGATTTGGAGAAAATTACCTAACCTTCTGAGTATCAGTTTCCTCAGCTGTAAAGCGGGATGATCATAGCACCTACCTCAAGGGAATTGAAGAGAACTAAAGGCAATATTGCCAGGAGGGTGCATTGCATATAGTGATGCCCAGAAAGAAAAAGCAGCTTTTATTATTCACTATGCTTAGGCCTCTAGGTACCCCCCCCACACAGGCCTCACAGGCCCCCAAAGACAGACATGCAGCCATTGCTTGTCCCTGGCTGAGTCCAGTGCAGTCTGTGGAGCAAGACAGAACCCAGGCCCAACCCGAGAAAGCTAAGAGCCTAGGCTGGGCAATAATCTTACAGGAGCAGCAGGAACATCCTGGAAATGACCTCGTCCATCCTCTGTTCTTGACTCCGTGGCCTGGGAAGGTTGTTCTGCAGACGCTCAGTGGGACGCAGTCTAAGCAATCTGTTCTTATGGGGGTGAACCTAATAAAAACAACTAGGGCTACCAACTCACCTACCCACTGGCCTCCACCATGGCTGGGATCCCTACCACACAGCACCTCCTGGGACCAGGTGATTCATGACCGCAGAGTATCAACACCAGGAAGGTCTTGGGAGACCATCTAATCCTACCTCCCATAATACAGATGGAAACACTGAGGCCTGGAGATAAGGTCACACCGTGAGCCAGTAGCAAAGCTGGAAAGCACCCCTGGGCCACCCAACTTCCTGGTCTGCTGGAGTTTCCAATTTAGTTTACTGCCCTTGTTTGCTGTATCAAGTTTAAGTTCATATATTCAAATATCAAGAGGCTTTGTCACCCCTACAAGCCTAACTCTGGGAGGCTGGCCTAATGGGAAAGGCAAGAATTCTGGAGACAGACAGGCCCGGGTTCAAATCCCAGCTTTACTACTTTCTACCTCTGTCATTCCTGGTGGGCAAGTCACTTTACCAATCACTGCTTCAACTTCCTCTTCTGTGAAGTTCGCCTCGGAGAATCATTTGAGTAAAGAATGAAAAAAATATAAAGGAGGTAGTACAACGCTTGCTATGGAGTAAGCAGGCAATAAATGACATCTATGGTTAACACCATTATCTTTAATGCTATGATTAAAGTATGCTGCTAGTCGGTAGCAAGAAGTTACCTCAGTCTCAGAGCTTTAGTCTTCTCCCTTCCTGTCATGGGATCAGCAAGTGTTAAGGCTGGCAAGGGCCCCATTTTACAGATGACAGCATCAAGACCCAGAGAGAAATGACTTGCTCAAGGAACAAGTGAATGAGAGAGTTGACGTAGAACCCAGATCTCTTGACTCTTACTCAATTCCGTAAGTACGATCTCTTACTCTCCAGGCAGCTGTGTTTTGTACCTAAATTTGGAGGGGAGGAAGGATGGTCTTTCAGACCCCAAATACCAGGTGTCGCTGGCCTCAGCCAGAATGGAACCGCAGCCACCTTGCTATCATGGCAGGCCAAGGCCAGAAGCAAGGCAGGCTCCATGCTGGCAGAGCAGGCCAACTGGGCCAGCAGCCAAAGTGGGGCCATAGGCACAGCTTGGGGCTCTCTCACCAGCTACATAATAAAGTAATTATGGGATTAGGGATAAAATTAGTCACTTGTGTAATTATTTTGCTTAGAATAAGAACAGAAAAGGCCTTTTTAAAGGGTTGCTCCTTGGCCCCTCCCAAGAGTGTTGCTGTAGAGACGCAGATGAGTGAACACACACATAAACACATATACACGCGGCAGTGATGGCAGTGGATGAGCTGGGCTGCTTGGTTTCCTGTGGCAGTGCCTCACCTACCACTCCTAACCCTGAAGGCATTTGTGTCATGGAACACCTCTGTCACAGTGTCACAGGGTATACTGCCTCCCCTCAGGGCCCTTCATCGTGGAGAATCTGGTGGCACAGTCTCATGGCCCTTATACACCTGGGTTCCCCTGGCCCTTCCTCCATTGCTGGTATAATTCCAGCAGTACCTGGGAGTCTACTGATCCAGAAAGACCCCTGGTGCTGGCTACTGCGGTAGACAGAATAACCACCCCCTTCCCAATAATGTCCACGTCCTAATCCCTAAAACCTGTGAAATATGTTACCTTGCGTGACACAAGGGACTTTCCATATGTGATTAGGTTAAGAATTTTGAGACGGGGAGCTCATCCTGGATTACCCAAGTGGGCCCAATGTAATCAGTCACAAGGTCCCTATAAGTGAAAGAGGGAAACAGGGAACTAAGAGTCAGAGAAGGAAGTGTGATGATGGAAGCAGAGGTTGGAGTGAGGCCACTGCTGGAAGGGGTCCATGAACCAAGTAATGTAGGCAACCTCTAGAGGCTGGGAAGGGCAAGTTACACATTCTCGCCTGGAGCCTCTAGAAGGAACACAGGTCTGTCAACAACTTGGTTTTAGCCCCATAAGGCCCACTTTCCGACTTCTGACCTCCAGAAGGTAATAAATTTGGGTTGTTTTAAGCCAGTATGTGTGTGGTAATTTGTTACAACAACAATAGGAAACTAATATAGCCACCTAAGGAGGGATCTTTGGAGCCCACCTTTCCTACCAGGATTAAAGCCCTGAATGAAACTCTCTCAAGGGCCAGAATGTATCCTAAATGCATCTCTAGGGTACCCAAACTCTAACCCAGAGACATACCTTTGGGGGAAACAGCACGGCAGGAAAAGGGGGTGGTTCTGGGAGGAAAGGAAGAGGCCCCACCGTACAGCTCCACCCCAGGGACTCAGGCCCTCTACCAAATTCTCCAGCATAGGGACAACAGCCCCCATAAACCATCCATCCCCAGGGGTAGGCTGGCATCAGGAAAGGAGACCATGCGGAAGGCAGGAAGCCTGGATTCTGGGCTCAGCACGGCCTGAGTCATTAGGCAGCTTCCTCTCTCTGGGCCTCACCATTGTCATCATGGCTCAGAATCTATCTAGTGCCAGGCTGTGTGCTTCCACGCTTTATATGGATGACAAAGCCTCATGACGACCCTGCGGGACAGTCACTCACATCATGCCCATTTGACCACAGAGGATACAGACACAGCGGGTGGAGAGAGGAGCCTAGTGTGAACCGAGGCAGCCTCACTCCACAGCCCTACCCTACTCCCCCTCATCTTAGAGCGAAAGGGGGGCTGCACAGAGGATGGTCTGAGGAACAGGCTGTTGGGACCTGAGAGAATCAAAACCAGTGCCTGCCCCTTCGCCCTGGACGCTGGGGCTTTACAGCGGCACAGCAGTCTGGCAAGATGTGCCAAGCACTGAAAAGGCACCTGCAGCCTTTGACCCAGAATTCCCCTCTTGGACCCCTCCCTGAGAGACATCACCTGAAATACAGAAAAAGCACATTATGCAATGTTCAGCTTTGCAACACTGCAAATAGCCTGAATGTCCATGAACAGGAAAAGGGGTGGGGGGTCGTGTATTTGATGGAATCCTCCGTAATGACAGAGAAGGCAGCTTCACACACACTGCTAAGGGGAACACGCAGGACAGCCCTGAAAATGCACTGCAGAGGCCTATGGCCTTGCGAGAAAAGAGCAAAGGAACAAAAGGGAAAGGAAGCACGCCAACCCCCCACAATTCTCAGAAGTCATATTTTTCCTCCTCCTGTTTTCCAAAACCTCTGTACTACGTTATTGCTTTCATAATTTACAAAACCCACAGTATTATTAAAAAAACAACAATAACTGCAATGGAGCCCTGAGGAACCCACACACTGAGCAGTGAAGGAGAGAAGGGAGAACAGGCGAATGAGAGCCGGCCAGAGAGATTGTGGGAGAGCTGGAAAGAGGGGTATTGTGTCGTAGAGACCATGGAAAGAGACGGACCTGGGGATCCCCGGGGTCAGTGTGAACTGGGAGGCGCTGGTGACCCCACTTTTGTCCCTGTGCCCCCAACTGCATTCACAAGGCAAGCCAGGCACCAAGAAGGCTGGGATGACCGACCGCCACAGATGACCCCGTGAGGAATCTCCCCACCATGACCAATGTCCCCAGGACCAGCGTTTCCAATGCGAACCAGGCACCCAGGAGAAACAATGACACATCACCCCCAGGGCCATCCACTCCCGTCCCAGCCTGAGCAACACAGAGGCAGCCTCCCAGAGAAGGGTTTGGTCAGGATTTTCTCGCGTCTTCAAGACAAGGCTCTCCTGGTCCATGACCACTCACCAGTTCTACCACCTGTGTTTCCATGGGGACATGCACACGTACGTGCGTGCGTGCACACGCAAGCACACACACACACACACACACACACACCTCTTGGGCCCTTCCTCAGCCTCACTGACACATGGCCCTCAGATTGTGCGCCTCTTTGATGTAAGCAGAGCCACAAGCATGTCCAGAGTCACGTCCTCCCCCCACACACACCCCCAGCCTGCTTTCTTCTCCTGAATATCCCCGTCCTCCTGTTCTCCATCCTCCTCATCACAGACCCCAGACAAACCTGAGCACAGGAGGGAAGGTCCCCCAGCACTTCATGTTTGACTTCACTGTCCCAGGCCTGTCTCCCCCCACACCCATAGCAGGCAGTGGCCACGTCTGGGCCAGCCCAGAGGTGGAGGGACGCTGGGTCACAGAGCTAAAAGCGCTACCAGGTTCTGAAGGCCAATGCCCTAAGAAGCCACCTCTGACCCTTGAGCTAGTGAGTCAACAAGAAGCAGGGCCAAGTCACCACCAGATGTCCCCCAGATGTCAGCCTACCAGATGACATCGCTTGCTTCAGTCTACAGTCCAAATGCAGGGCCATCCCTCCCATCAGCCTGTGGTAATCGGTGTGGCGGGGCCAAGTCAAGGCCAGTACCAATTAGGCCATCCCCTTTCCTGCCAGTGAGCTCAGCCTCATTACTTTGCCCCATTTTCAGCTCATCTGAAAAATCTTCATTTGAGGTCCCTGGAGGATCTTAAAAATGTTATTTAAACATTAACTCTGACACATGCCTCCCCCACTCAGACATTACCCACCCAAGCCCACATTTTGCTCTCTCTGCTCTTTGGCACTGCCAAGAACGAGAAGTATCTCTAGTCTGCCGCATGGCACCACAGGTCAAACCCTTCTCAATCAGGCATTTTTTAGGGGAGAGATCGGGGAAGTGGAGTTGGTGCCTCCTGTATGGCAAATGTGTCATCTTGTTCGACCTTTGCAACAACACTGACGTGACATTTGAATTCCTGGGTCATAGATGCGGAAACTGAAGCTGAGCAATATTTCCAGTCACCTCGCCAGCATGTGGCCGAGTGGGGCCTGGAACCCAGGCCTGCTGAGCTCCAGGGCTCACCCACCCCACCCTGCCCAGCAAATTTTGTTCTGCATGCTGCCCAACCCCGCCCTGAGCAGAGATGGGGCATCCATCATTCTCTGTCCTTGGCTTATTACCCTGAGCCTGGGTCCAGGTGGAAGGGCTGAGACAAGACAGGCTACAGGATTTGGGGCTTTAGGGGAGGCTTCAGAGAACACACCGTTCCTAGGGACAAAAAAAAAAAAAACAATGCTAAGACCTGGTGCAACTCCCTATTCTGTCCTATATCTTACAGGGGCACCTACAACAGAGAACATGGTCAGAGCCCAGCAAGTGGTCAGATGGGAGGACGGGAGGTCAAAAGGGAGAGGCCGGGGGCTGCACAGTCAGGGAAATCAGAGCTGGAAGGACCAGAGAGTTTAGCCCCATGCCTTTGTTTTTACAGGCTCAAGGAGGGGAAGGGACCCACCCAAGACCAAGAGTGAGTCTGTGGTTATGCCAGGATTCAATTGCAAATCCTCTGACTCCTAGGTTAGCTTTTCTGGCCCTAGAAGAAAGAAGGGGCTGGAGCACATACTGCCTGGGATAAATGAATTGAGTGAATGAACAAGGGGACCCATCACCTCTAGAGCTGAGGGGGTGGAGCACAGAAACCTACGTGCTTCCACACAGACCCCAGCCTCGCTCTAGTCTCTCCACCTGGGGAAGATGTAGGCAGGAAGGAGGCCCTTCCATTCACCAAAGCTCAGGCTCCACCAGGAGCCAATCACAGCCTTGGAAGGAGGCAGAAACTTTGGTTCCCCTGGCAACGCAGACAAAGGCCTCTCAGCACAGCAATCAGCTGGAGTAGAGATGTGGATTGTACTCCACCCCATCCAGATGGGGCATTCCTCTCCTTTTCTCATCAGGAGGGAACAGACCCAATCCTTCTGGTTCAGTCCCCAACCCCCAACCACGCCATGCAGGGCGGGAGCAGGGATGTGGACGGGCTTCTGCGTGGGGCCTTGGGAGATAGCTGAGACCCGCCCAGTCTGTGGGGGTCCGCTGTCACCAGGTGTGTGCCTCTCAGTTGGGACCGGGGCCTGTGTACATAGATGTTCGTCTCCCCCATGTTCCTCTAAGAGGCAGTACCAGCTGCAGAAGCAGGAGAGCCTGGCGCTGGAAGGCAGGAACCCGGCCCCAGCCCAGGTCTGGCATCAATTCACAACTGGATCTGAGCAAGTCTCATCTGCTTTCTCTTGGGGCCTCATTTCCCCCATCTATAAAGTATAAAATCTAAGACCTGGGGTTTTCCAGAATAACAGCTCCCAGTCCACACTCACCAAAAGAAAAATGAAGAGACGGGACAAGCAGGAGCTTACCTTATACCGCTTTCAAAAGGTGGCCTAGCCTTGCTCCCAGCTTCGGAATACACAACACATTCCACTAACCGGCAATGCCTCTTTCTAACACTTTAAGAAGGAAGAAAATCACAAGAAAACTGATGGACTCAAAAACAGTTTCCAAATAAGATCTCGGATTCTGGCCACCTACAAGCCAAGCCACCATCCCCTCCCTCGCCCAGGCCCTAGCATGACAGGAAGGAGGTGTGCACAGTGTCCTGGGCGGGCGGGGGGGGGGGGGGGGGGGGGGGGGGGCTCTCTCATCACTAGGGGAGGAGTCAATCACTCAGAGATTTTAGAAAGATATTCCACACTGAGAGTTGGAATAAAAAGAAAGGTCTCTCAGGAAGTTTCTCAATTCCCAGAAAAGTCAAACTATTTACATCAAAACCCACACGCACTCGCCGTGCTTTCAGCTCTAGAATCCCTCAGCCACCCTACATATAACAGAAACCCAGCAGCCATCCAGGATGTGGCTGCTTTCCCTCCCCCTTCACTCCCCCACACCCGTCAGGCCCCACGCTCTGTCCACTCTCCCTCTTCGCCCATTCTCTGATCTGTTCCCTCTTCTCCACTTTCTCATGCCTGAGTTCAGGCCCATCATTCTCACTGAGGCTGTACCGACAGCTGGTCCATTGGTCTCTGGGCCTCCACCCATTGGCTCTGCAACCCATCCTCCCACTGCCAGAACTGGATCACTTCATTCCCAACCTGATACCCTGCAGTGGCCCTCATCGCCCCTACCCTGCCCCCCCACCCACACCCCCCAATAAAGTTCCAGCTCCTGGCCCAATACATACATGTTGCAGGATCTGGGCCCGCCTGCCACTCCACTTTCTTTTCTTGCTCTCCCCAACGTGCACAGCAAACTCCCACCACGTCAAGGCACCCTCCTGTGTCATCCCTTTGCACTTTTATCTTTGCACTTGTGCTTCCCTCTGCCTGGAATGCCCTTTCTGATTCCCCACTGTTGAATGAAGATAACAGCTCACCTTTACTGAGTGTTCAGTACGTGCCAGGCGCTCTGCTAAGCCCTTTGCATGCACTACAGTACTTCATTTATCTATGAGGCAGGCACTAAATGTAGCCTGTTTACAGATGAACAAAGGGAATCAGAGAGGTGAATGAACCTGGCAGAAGTCACAATGGTTGATAAGGGGAGGAGCCAGAATAGAAATCCGAGCATCTGAGTCTTAGGTGGCCCCAATCCTCTGCCACCCCCACAACAGTGCAGTGGCAATGTGGAATCAGAAAGCACAGCAAGCTCCCAACAGCGCCCCTTCCTTTGGGCCCTTCGGGAATAGCCAGCTTCAGAGAGTGCCTCAGGAGAAGGCCCAGCCTTTCTGAGTTTGCCCCCGACCTTGCACTTCCTCTAACCACACAGCGTGGCTTCTCCGAGGGCACCAAGTGCCTGAGCCCACACCTCAGAAGTCGGGCTCCATAGTTACAATTAATGCCCCGGCAGTGACTCCCAGCAAAATCTTTCTAAAGTCTAAACTCCTTGGCCAAGCACCAGGGACCGTTAGGATCTGGAACCTGCTCATCCTTTCAACTTGAACTGCCCTCTGCACCTCCTGCCCCCATGCATGAGTGCTCCAGCCGCAATAAATTGGTGGGTATTTACCATCCATGTAGGTTCTCACCAAAAGCTGCCATTTACTGAGCACCTACTGAGAGCTATGCCCTAAGCCAGGCCCTCAACTAGCACTCTCATTTCCCTACAACTCGGTCATTCATCCAACAAATACTTACTGAATACCGACTCTGCCATGCAATGTGGAGTCAAGACTGAATACGACATTAAAAATAAGAGACAAGTGGTTGCAAATTGTGATAAGCGTGAGGAATCAGAGGCAGAGAAAGCAGTGCAGTGGGGCAGGGGAGGGAAGTGTCCAATTAAGCTGAGTTGTAAAGGATAAGAAGGACCCAAGGCTGCAAAGAGCCAGGGAAAGAGAATTCTAGGCAGAGGGAACAGCAACAGCACATGTAAAGGTTCTGAGGTAGGGAAGAATTTGTTAAATAAACCAAAGACTCCTGTAGCTGATGTAAATGACCAATGGGGAGATATATAACTGAGAGGGGGAGGCAGGGACCCGCTAATTCAGGGCTCTGTAGGCCGCGGTCAGGAGATTCGAGTTATCCTAAGGGCAGAGGACAGACACGGAGTGACATGGTCTGATTTGTGTTTTACAAAGACTACACGGGCTGCCACCTGGAAAGGAGACTTGAGAATATAGGATATATACCAGGGGTGCCAAAAACATGTATACAAGTGGACACTTTGGTCAACGTTGCTCAAGGAGTAGTTCACCGTAGTCAGAACTGTCTGGACGCTGATGGTAGCCACTTTGAACACCTCTTGTAATTGCAGAAGTCAAACGTGACTTGTAGTCATCTTTTGTTATCGGTATGTATTGAGTGTTACAATTTTAATACAGTTTTCCTTTCTTAAACTGTGTATGCATCATGGACAGCGTAGATGCCTGACCTCTGCAGTGCACACCTGACGCTGAATAATACCGAATGTCAACTATAATTTAATATATATAGTCACGGGGTGTGGAGTACAGCATAGGGAATAGAGTCAGTGGAATTGTAACAGCGATATACGATGTCAGAGGGGTAATAGATTGGGCGACGGGGGTTATTTGTGAGGGGTGTAAATGTCTAACTATTACGTTGTTTTGTATACCTGAAACTAATAAAAAAAAAGTATATACATTTTTTTTGGCACCCTGTGTGTGTGTGTATAATAACATAGTAGGTACTCGATAAATGTTCATTCCCTTTCGCCTTCTCTCTCTACCTCCATCCCAGGCTGGAAATGTCCTCTTTATCTAACGCCTCTTCCTCCTTCTGATCTACATACATTGTCAGAACTTAGATGTTCTGAGGACATTTGCTGTGTATACTCTTCAATGTTACATAAGGAAGCTGTGGTCCTCCTCCAACGGTGGGGCTGTGGCAATGGTGGAACCCGCTGCCTTCCCTCCTTCCCCTGAACTGGGCCCTGGGTTGATCTGAAAGCCAGGAGCAAGTGCTGAGGCCTTCCTCCCGGGGTCTCGTTCTCCTCTAACCGCTTCCTGGAGAAGATCAGAAGGCTTGGTTCCCAGGCAATTATGGGCTCAGGATAAAGGGGGAGAAGGGGAAATTGGAGTGAGCCCCACCTCTAGGTATATTCTCTCCTGCTTGGGCCAGATAAGGGCAGGCCAGACTCTAGAAAGAAAACACTTCCAGTGGAGACTGGATACTTTCTCAGTTGTTAGTTGATCCTATCACCATTCCCAGGAAGCAAGCAAGGGTCACGGCCCTCACTTCACCCATTCAGAACCTGAGGCACTCGGTGTGCTACGACTTGCCCGGGAGTGGAGAAAATGGCAGAGTTCTAACTAGCATCCCAGAACGCGGCTGTGGGAGAAATTACTGATCCCAAAGTCCCCCTGTACAGATGAAGACACGGAGGTCCAGGAAGAGAAAGGGACTTGCCCATGGCCACCTGCTGAGTAAGCAGCAGAACAGGGAACAGGAGTCCCAGCGACTTGTGCTTTCCAGCTCCCCATGCAGCTGCTCTTGAGACAGGTGGGAAACGGGGGTTGGGGGTGGGGCAGCAAGGACAGCACTGCCTCCTCAGGCCTGCCCTGCCCCAGCTCCTAGCTGCTCATGGGTGCGGTGAAACCTGTCAGACCAGTCCCCGTGCCAGGGCCAAGTGGCAGAGCCTAGAGCTGCAGGGATGTGAGTCGCAGAGCCCAGAGATGCAGGGGCATAGGAAGGCTGCAGACACCAAGGGCTGGGGGCAGGGAGGACACACTCGTCCTTGGCCTGCCAGCCAGGCCACACGGACACTGCCCCAGGGCCAGGACGGGTGCTTACAGCTAAACCACTCCTTCACCCGGAATCAGGCACAGCCAGGACTCACCAGGCCTCCTGTCCCCATTGGGCACAAGGGCCTGCCGTCTGATTCCCTCCCTCCTCTGGACACTCAACATGTCAGCTGTCAATGCCACTAGGGCAAGAGACCAAGGAACTTATCTGGAAAACATGACAGAAGACAGGGAAATACGACAAAAACGACAGACACGTCTCCCCTCCCAGCCACAGCCTGTTGGATGAAGTCCTACCACCCTCTTCCTTATGGGATCCACACAAGTTCTACCCTTTGCATGCTCTGCAACTTCAGTGACCAAAGCCCAGGAACAGTTAAGCACAGACGCAACTGTCGGAGGAAGGGGTCAGGAGTTCTGTGTTCAGGTAGCTCGGTGACAGCTCTGTGACACTCAGTGTAGATGTGGGAAAACCTGCCCTTCTCAGTCTTCAATTTCACCACCCTTCCTGTGGAGGGGCTGAGTCAACTCCATATTTTCAGGGGGCCTTGAAGTTTTGCTCTCAACACCTCCTAGAAAGGAAAGCATCAGAGGGTACACCCACCAGTGTGCAGGGCCACTGCCGGGCAGGCCTGGCTTTTAAGTCAGGAGCTGCCTTAATGGAACCTGTTCCCTCAGCACTAGTGCCGGCTGAGGAAGCTGGGCCCACAGGCCAGCAGGAGGCTTCTCAGGACAGACTATGGGGGAGCTGATGCTCCTACCAACTCTTCCCCAGTTCAGAAGCCACTCCCCAGGCAGGAAGGGACCTTGGCATCAGCCTGGGCTCCTGTGAGTATGGGACATGTGGGCCAGGCAAGTGCCTCACAAACATCAGGGACTATTCTCATATTGGAAGCAATCCCCACCTTTGGAAGATGGGGAAGAGGAGGACCAGAGAGAGGCAGGGACCAGCCCAAGGTCACACAGCAAGGCCGTGGCAGAGGTGGAAGCACCGCCTAGGCCTGAGCTGCCAGCTCACGGCCCCTAGCACATGGTGCCTACCACAGCAGAGACATTTTTCCAAATTCAAAATCATGCCTCCCAGGGAGGAACTAAGACACCGTCTTCACTGCCCCCCGGGCCCTGCCGGACTCTGCTAAAAGTTCTGCTGCTCAACACCAACCATGTGTTTCCCTGCTGTGCTCACCTCTGTATCCTAGCATGTGGGACAGTGCCTGCTGTATGGCAGGAATTCAAGGAAACTTGGCCTACTCAGTCAAGGCTCGATGGAGGACTGACTGGCAGAAGAATCTACTTCAGGCCCAAACACTGGGATGGGGTGGACGAGCTGGAAACAGTAGAGAGGAGATATGAATCTGGCTTTCCGGGGCTCAGGATCCAGCCGGACCATCCTGAACAAGCAGGGACACTGTTGGCCCAGGGCTTCAGAAATCCTGGGCCCCAAAGCGAGAGACAGGTTGCCCCCAACATACTGAGAGTATGGACTTCAGAGCCTGTGTGTTTCTGTGACTTGGCAAGGTCTCCGAGCCAGCCAGTCACTCTGTCCTTCATTCCATCACTCCCTCACTCGCTCTCCAAAACTTACAGAGCGAAAATCAGGGTGAGTCACCATCATCCCCCACTTCCCTTCGGTGCTGCCTGATCCAGAGGCTGATCCCCGCAGCATCTATGGCCAGGAGTGGAGCTCCCAAAGCATGAAGACCCAAGCTAAAATCAGGAACTAGCTGCTTCTCCTCTTTTAAGACTCACAACCACATTTGTAAAATGGAGACGGTGACACCTTCCTGTCTCCCTTGAGGATGGCTCTGAAGGCCACCTACAGTGATGCTACTTTGTAAAGTACCAAAAGACAGAAGAGAATATTAGTAAGAATTAACGTTACCATCATTAGCTTAGCTGGCCCCCAAAGAATCCCAGTCTCTAAATGTCATTATCACCATTAGGATAATCAACAACACGGTAACACCTACCACTTAGAAAGCACTAGACTGTGTGTCAGGCACGGTGATAGGCACATTGCCTGCATTCTCATTGGGGCTCCATTAACCTCTGAAGTAAGAACCATTATTGTCTCCATTTTACAGATAGTAAAACTAAGGCACAGAAATGAAGTATCTCGTTCCAGTTCACACAGTAGGTGGTAGAGCAAGGGTCTAGACCCAAGTCTGTCTGAGTCTGGAGCTCAAGCTTTTTTCCGCTTCACCCCACGGCCAGGGCGGAAGCATGTCACTTGTTATAGAGACTCATTTGCCAACGTCTCACGTGGCCCTAAAGTGATGGGATTGCTTCATTGACCCTTCAGCAGTAATCCTTGAGGACAGGACTGATTTTGTTGCCCCTGTTTGACAAACGAGGCCACTGAGTCCCTAGAAAGAACTGGTAACCATGTGTCTCAACTCATTGATGACAGAACACCAGGGATCCAAAGGACCGTAGAGAATGAATCCAGAGCAGGAAACAGAGGCCCAGGGAGGGAAAGGATCTGCCCAGGTCATTCATTCAGACCTTTCCCGAGACCTTCTCAGGAACACATAAGAAGGCAATGTTTGCTCTTCTAGTTTTATAACGCTGCCCCCACTCCACTGCTAGCTTCCCCCTTTTGCATCCAGGGCTGGCTACAGCTGGCAACTGACGTCAAGTACTTTCCGCATCTGAGTCTTAGTTTCCCCAAGTTCCACATGGGGAAAATAGCCTTGGTCAGTAACAAGTGCTAGAAGCCAACACTGTTGTCACAGGCCAACATGAAGCCCAGGAGGCCAGTCTCAGCGCCTTCGCTCCCTGCTGCCAACTCCAGGGATGTCTGCAGGTAAAGAACATGCCAACACTATATTCAGAGCTGTATAACCATCACCGCTCACTCCAGAATCCCAACTGTTATTAGCCAGCGCTGAGCTGCAGCCCCCAATGCGCCTCAGGAACCCAGGGCTCCTCCTTGGTTTGGCCCAGACGCCACTTTTCTGGGAAAGCCCAGGGTGCCCGTAGGAAGAATTTCTCTGGGGCAGAAGTTGAACAAAATGTAAACACTCAGTGGACAATGTGTTCCACTTAGTGAAACCAAGTTGTGGATTTTCTGGGAAAGAGGCCCATCCAATCAGCCCAGCCCAGGCCAAATCCAAGCCTTTTCCAGGCCTTGCCTCTCTAGGGGCCATGAATGCAGTAACTGTGCCGACCCTGGCCTCAGTTTCCCGTCTGCTTCCAGGGCAGCAGGCTGGAACACGTGCCTCCAACATCCCACAGAGGGATCCTCCCCCAACAAGTGGCTAATCCCGTCCACTTTGTAGGAAGAAAAAGGCCAGCCTGTTAGTCGCCAAGATTGGCAAGAACAGTTGGATGTGGCTGGACTGGGGAACGCTTAGATTCAGCACTGGTGAGTGAGGTTTTATTCTGCAGACCTTAGGAAGCTCAGGAAAGTTTGAACTGGGGACAGGGTCCCTACAAACTGGGCTGGACTGAAAAACAGAGTCCCAGAGGCTGTCCCAATAGCCGTCAGCACTGGGCAGTGGGAAGAAAAATCAGGATTCCCGGACACTGGCTTCTGTCTTCTAGCTCTGCCACTCATCAGCTGTGTGACCTTGGAGAAGTCACTTACCTTGACTGAGTCTCAATTAACCCACCCACCAAATGGGGATTATTATACCCTCCCTGCCTTACCTATCAGGATTATAGGGAAAATCTGATGAGACGATGAATAGAAAAGACCTTCGCAGGAAAAATGTAAGGAACTTAGATTCTAGTCCAGGTGTGAGCTAGGTGAGAAAGGCCATAGGGATGAAGAACCCCCTCACAGAAAGAACTCCCCTAACCTTCTCCACCTCTTTACCCCCTACAACAATGCTGGAATCTCTCCAAGAAGGATGAGAGAAATCCCAGAGACAACAAGGGTTACAGAAGGAATGCTGGACATCTGGGTCTTATCTGGGTGACATTTGTGAATGTCCCCTTCACCCCCCTCCCAGAGACAACCCCTCTCGCTCTCAGGCAGGCAGCAAGCCAGTGGGAATGATCTGTATCCATGCAGAGGCGAGGATGGGAAGAGGCAGGGTAGCCAGAGTCAGCATTTCAGAGCCACTTCGAAGGAGGAGGAGTCAGTGGGCAAGGCGGGGGAAGAGTTCTCCCTGTTGAGTCTCCCACGCTTACATCCTTCCTACAAGAGACAGTGACACAGCCACCTTTCATGCGACAACTGCACCTGGGTCATTTTCCTCCTCTGACCCTCAGCTTCCTCATCTGTGAAATGGGTTGATAAAGCCTCTGACAGTGTGAGTCCAGTTCAATAAATATGAATGCCATTCTTCCATCCTTTGAAATCAAGGAGGCACCCAGCACTAACATCCTATTCTTCCCCCAATGATCCTTTTGAGTTGTTTGAAAGAAAATCTGAGAGTACCTTCAGGACAGAACCCAGGCTCTGAGGGCATTATCCATCTTCTGACAAAGTGGATGAGATCAGCTGTGTGTGGAAGGGGAAGGAGAAAGGGGGAAGGGAAGAGAGTCCCTCATAGGTGAGAGGCATATGCTTCAGCCTGCTTCCCAGGGAGGGGACGGGTTATCCTACCACTCACCAAAGCTGCTGGAAACCATCCTGGTTCCTTGAGCTCTGTGCTGTCTGGAGGAAGGGTTGATCCCTGGGCGATGGACCACAGGGGAACACTTTTCCCTCCATTCGCCATCAGGAGGTGAATGAAGGACTGACACCTCTTGGTACCCAGGTGCCCTTATCCTCCATCCAGCTGGAGCCTGTCCTCACACTGGGGGAGAAAAGGTGAAGGAACTAGGCACCTACATGCAACTGGAAACTATCCAACCTCTTCACATCTTTGAAGAGAATAGCATGGAAGGAGACTCCTGTGAAGCTGAAAGACAGCTCCCTGCATACCCAGCTCTTTAGTTCTGGCCCAACCGAACTGCTTCTGCTTCTCCCTTCCATGCCTTTCCTCAGGCAGCTCCGTCCTCCTGGAGCGCGCTCCTGAATCGAATGCCAAGTCCTAGCCCCCTTCAAGGCCCAGATCAACTGTCCCCACATTTTAACTGCTATACCCTATGCTCCCCACCCCCCCTTCCCCTGAGCTATCTCCTCTGAATGTCAGTTGCACGTTTCCCGTCTCTCTCCAATGGCGATTTGCACTGTTGACTGGGTCACAGCCACACCTGCACACATTTACTTCCCCTCTAGGGAACCGCAGTGGTTTCTAGCACAGTCTCTGGAGCTGGACAGAACCGAACTCAAATACCAGCTCTAGCTATCTGACCATGGGTAAGTCACTTCTCCTCTCTGAGTTGCAGCTTCTTCTGGCAAATGGCGGCAATGATAAACAGTACCTACTCCATAGAGTTGTTGCAGTGAAATGAGATCATGCACATTAAGCGTTCAGCACAGAGCCTGGCACGAAGTGAGAGCTCAGTAAAGTGACTTATTTGTTTTGGTGACCTTAAGAGGATCATAGCAGGTTCATGGATGATTTTTCTTTACATTTCCTGAAATGCCTATGACACAGGAACACACTGAATGGATGAATTTATATGGAGGCAGATCTGGAAAGAAACCCTTTCCAATAAACAGAGCAGTGTAACCTGGACCTGGGCTGCCTCTGCAGGTAGTGAGCTCTGTGTCATGGAGCAGCATGCAAACAGATGTGGGACAGCCACTTGAACTACCGACCAGAGGCAGTAGACACAGTGATCAGAGCATGGGCCCTGAAGCCAGACTACTGGGACTTGAAACCCCTGCTCCTCCTCTTATGCAATGTGTGACCTTCAGTAGCTGTGCCTCAGTTTCCTCACCTATAAAATGAGGATAGTAATAGTGCCTACCCAAAGGATTGTCATGAGGATTAAATGAACTAACAATACATGTAAAGCAATAGCACATGCTCAGCACAGGGAGAATAATTCAATCAACATTATCTATTATCGCATTTTGCCGCGTATAATACACTCCCATGTATAATGCACACCAACGTTTTAGGCCCAAACTTTCCGGGGGGAAAATATCTTTTGTTTTAATTTTCCAATATTTTGTGTAAAAATATCAGCTGGATCGCTAGCTCCCACCTAAACTGTACAAAGAGAAATATCACGCTGTTCACACTGTGGTAATAAAGTCGGCATTGCTTGTCTTATCAAGTCAGAGTCACTTCCTCTGTGGACAACAAGACGTCACTTTGCATTTCATTTCATTGAATCATTGGCCGAAATTACTTTCGTTGCAAGTTCGTTATAAGTTCAACAAAACCGATTATCATATTCCAGGGTATTATTTTGCATAAGGATATCGTTATTGATTTCTAGAGTTACACTTTTAACTCATAAGCATAAATAAAAGAATTAAACTTCATGAGTTATATAAATGTCTAATCACTGTTTTGTACACCTGAAACTAATATAATATTGTATGTCAACTATAACTGAAAAATTATTTTTAAAAAGATATTTTTGTGTATTGAAAGCAGTGGAGAGGTAAACTTATTCTATGATTTGTAATCATAACCCTTGTTTTCTAGAAGGCAAAAACAACATAGTGCAGCTAAACTTAATTCGTAAGAAGGCCCAGTCTCATATTAGTAAGAAGAGGCCTATAAGCTTACGTAAATTGTGAGAGAATAGAAACCTAGCAAGGGAGAAAGAAAGACAGGACCACTGGTCCAATCAAGCATTTCTTGCTCAGAGACTGTACTCTTTTTCTTTTTTTTGGTGAAGATAGTATTACCTACTCTACTTACATCACAAAAATGTTTGAAGATTAATTGAAACAATGTATATAAAAGATTTTTATTAAAATACCATACATATAAAAACAATAAAAGAATTAAAAACATTTATATAGATACGGAATTAGTACCACCCATGTATAATGTGCATCCTTATTTTTGCCTCACAAATTTGGGCCAAAAGGTGCGCATTATACATGGCAAAATACGGTATTATCACGGTTGGTATTTGTATTTCTATTACTGAAAAGGGGAGTTATGGTCCCTTGCAGGCCTATGAGCTATTCATTCATTCTCCTATAACCGAAGATTCTACTAATATCCTAGTGCATTCTTGTGGTTCTGTCTGCAGAGTAGCCTTTTACTCCCCCTTCTTCTGGTGACAGCCCTGCTCCAGAAGAGGCTGTCTCTTAGCTACGTGGGTAAGCACGTGACCCAGGCCTGGCCACTCAGAATGTCTCTATCCCCCACAGCAACAACGATTGAACCAATCAGAGTCCTTCCCTTAGATTGATATATAGATCCTGGCAGAAAAAGAGTTCCCTCTTTCTTTTTGGGTTGCTAAGCTGGGGCAGTGGACAGCCAGTTCCTAATAAGGGCATAAAGGAGAGACAAGCAGTGATGGGAGACAGACGGAGAGTCAACTTCGTTCCTCATCCTTCAATCTCATGACCTATCCCAGGAGCTATTAAAGTCCGTTTCTGGTTTAAGCCACTTTGACATGACTTTCTGTCTCTTGTTTCTGAAAAAGCCATGCCCATCATAGAGGCCCTCACCAAGATAAGGTCTGTGCTGGCCATGGGCACGGCCAAGCGGAAGCCAGCATTATATTAGGTTGGTGCAAAAGTAATTGAGGTTTTTGCAATTATTTTTAACCTTTAAACCGCAATTACTTTTGCAGCAGCCTAATAACTGCTCCTGTGCATTTCAACAGAAATCCCTGTCACCTGGCCTGTAAGGGACAAAGCATGTTCTCAAGAATCACCCAACCCAGTAGTCTTCAGACACTGCTTCCGGAGCCCTGGGAATCTGCGGAGGCCCCTCCAAAAACATCCACAGAACAAAGGGCAGGAAGGAGGCAGCAAGATCCTGAATAAACTACTCCCAGTTCGACTAGAGCAATTCTGTTACAAATGCTTCCTGTTGCGATTCTGTTGCCCCCAAAGACTTGAAATACCCTATTCTAACCGATGCTCAGAAGAGCATTAAGAAGTAGCCAGGGTTGATGTGTCCATCCCCATTCTGCAGAAGAGGAAACTGAGGCCCAGAAAGGGGAAGCGATGAGGCCAAAGCCACAGAGCCAGTCAGTGTCAGAGCACGGACACGAAAGCGGAGTTCTGGACTTGCCATCCAAACGACTTCCACTGCACCTGGGCGGCCTCGGAAAATCTATCGTCTCTCCCATTTCCTATCTCCTCCAGTAAACCGACGGTGGTTAACATCCAGAGTCTCACCTTTCATGACTCTGACCTCTACTGAGTTGCCTGGCTTCTTGGAGGGCTTCCGGAAGCTCAAGGAACTTGTGCAATAATAAATGTAGGAACCAAGCTCTGCCTCCCCTACCCACGCTCCCCCACTCCATGCACACATCCACTTAGTTCCGCTTCTCCCCATCCATTTGCCCAAATGTCAGGAAAAGACCAGCAGGCCCCTTCCTGGGAACTGCGAATCCACCTCTTCTGTCCTGGCTGTGCTGTGGCTGTGGACAGAGGAGTCCTTGTTCCCAGAGATCTCCATGGGGCCTATGTGCTGGCAGGAAGGAGCCAAATCGTTCCTTTTAACTGGAGCTAAAGCCACCCCCTACCCCCACCAAACCTAGGAGCAACATGCTCTCAGCTCTGTTTGGCATTTCTTCTACCTGCCCCATCCTGGCTCTGCCCCCCACCCCCCACAGCCCCTGCTCCTTAGACACACACACACACACACACACACACACACACACTGATGAGTTCCCCTGGGGTATAGAGGTGCCTCACATCTAATCGAAAATAAAAACCAGAGGATTCTAGCATGACAGCATCACAGCCCTAGTAGCTGTGCCTTGTTAATAAGGCCGCAATGACATTTGCGTATTACTTAGAAATTTCCCCACCAGTGGAACTTCATTGCCTCGGTTCCCTCTCTACGTCATCACCTGCCAGTCCCTAGTTAGAAGGGTGCTTTGACATGCCCCGGGCCAGGGGTTTGTAAATGTCCTGCCCAGAGCCAAGATGGTTCCCTGTCATTGTATGGGGGCCAGTTAGAAACCCCCAGCCCTACCCTAACTGCAACCACTGCCGTTTGCAACCCCGTTAGCTGTTTCATACATGGAGATTCTTTTGGGTTCATTTGAATTTCCCTGCGAGAAAGTTTGAAATCAACTCATTTACTCTGACTCCACCTTCCCCCACTCCTGCCCTGACAGTGTATATATGACCCTAAGGCCAACAGAAAGGATGGTGCTGCCTAACTAAGCTCACTTAGTCATCAGTGGCAGAACCAGAATGAAACTGCCTCTCCTGAATGCAGTCTACAACCTAGGAGTGGCTAAGCGAGAGAAAACAAGGGCTCCAGGGTCAGCTAATCCGGCTTCCAGGTCTAAGGCCAGCCGTCATAGCCATGCTGACCCGGATAAGCAATATAGGCCAAGCACGTTGTCTAACACAGAGTTGTTTAATGAATACGTTTTCAGTCCCTACCTCAAAATAAGCCCAAACCAGAGAGGACCAGCAGCACTGCCTCTCCCACCCCGCTTTTCAAACCCACCAGAAATCTGTGGCCTAGACAAACCCTCAGATGTCCCCAGCTGTAAAATATATCAAAACATAGAGCCTGAGGGCCTGGAAGATCAATTTGTCCAACCTGAGCAGAAGGAGGCAAGTTACGCTGTGCCAGTGTTAACACTCACCCGTCCTGCGTCCACACCGGCTCCCTCGGGGTAAGGCCGTCAGTCAGGCACCTAGAAGGAGGAAGTGGTGTTAGCTCCTCTGATCTGAGTTCATGGGCCCAGCATGCAGCTGGAAACTGAGAGGCTGGCATTTGACTCTCTGAGGAACCTCGGGGAAGTTGCTGAACCTGTTAAACAGAACAGGCCCGTGTGACTATGCAGAGAGCAAAAGGGAAAGGAACAAATCTGAAGCTGGAGCAGCCAGCGCAGGCCAGGCCCAGGCCGTGAAGAGCCTCAGAGGCCACAGTAAAGAGCTCAGTCTTGATTCTAACAGCAGCGGGCAATCACTGATTCATAGGGTACAGAGTGGCCTGGACACGGGCAAGAAGAGCGTTAGGTGTATGAGTTAGGGGGCTGTTGTGGTTGTCCGGGGGGCACATAACAAGGGCTCAGACTGGGTGGTCGCAGTAGAGCTAGTAAAAGTAGGTGGAGTCAAGGATATTTAAGCGGTGGTATCCACAGAACGTGGTGGTGGACTGGATCTGGGGGACAACGGAGAGCAGAGGCCTGCCTACCCCTCAGGTGCTTCTTTCCATGTGAGTCCCATGGTCTCCAAACCCAGGAAAAACACACCCATTGCTCTCTCACATTGGCTTATCCCTGCCTCAGTCTCTCCATCTGTAAAATAAATATGGTTGGACGCACTGGTCCCTAAGGTCTTTTTAGCATTAATAGTCTGCTCTGTTCTAATTCACTCACAAAGTATTTAAGCCCCTTTTCAATCCTCTTTAAGCCCCAACTGCAGGCCTGGCCTGATACACAATGGGGCAGGATTGTTGCAGGGAGAAACCTCAGGTCCCCTGGACTCACACACTCAGAACAGTAAATCTCCAAGGGGGCTAAGGTGTTTCCACCTTACGCACAATGCAAGAATCAGACGAACAAGAAGGTAATTCGGGCTGAGGTTAGAAAAGCAGAAGTAGAAGGTGTGTGCCCGAGCCCCAGGGGCCTCAGGACACGGCCACTCCAGCTGTAACATCAGTCACCCGGCAACCTGCTTCCCCCTCCACTGCTTCCTAGAACCTGGATGAACTTCGGGAGGCCAGGTAGGGAGCATGCCTGGGAGTCAGTGCGGCACAGTGCTTCTAAGCTTGGGCTCTACAGTCACACAGACCTGGTTTGAATTATGGCTCCACCAACTCCAGCTGTGTGGCCTGGGGCAAGTCACTGCACTTCTCTGAGCACTAGTCTCATTTGGAAAACAAGAGTAATAGTGTCTGCTTCCGGGGCTTAGGGGAGGATTAAACGAGATGATGCATGTGGAGAGCTCAGCACAGTGCCTGATCACAACAACCCAGGAGGTAACAGCGTCCAATACAGATGCAGCAACTGACACCCAGAGAGGTGAAACGATGCCCTGAAGACTAACACAGTGGAGGAGTGCAGGGGTGAGAGCCAGAGCCCAGATTCTTAACCACTAAGTTATATGCACAGCATTTCGGTTCCTGCTTTTCAAATGAAAAACTGAGACTGAAAAATGACAAGTGACTTGACCAAGGCCACAGAGAATTAAGGGTAGAAGAGGGATCTGAACCCAGACCTCCTTGATGAGAAAGCCCAAGGTCTCCCCCATGTGCGTCCAGAAAGCAGATGTATGTGGACACCAGACTGCAGAGCCCTTTAAACCTGTAACAGGAACAAATACAAATCTGGGCAGATTTGGGGGTGGGGGGGAGCTACCTTGAGAGGAAACCAGAAGGAGCTGGTGAAACAAAAGCCTCTTTCTCAGAAGCCCTCCCTCGGGACTGGGCAGGAGAGGAGGGGGCTGACAAGCAGGCCATCCGTCCTGCCAGGGCTGAGCTGAAGGCTGGATCTAAACAAATAGAAACAGTTCCAGCTTGGCCACCAACTTGCTGTGTGATCCTAGGCAAGACACACACATACACACACACACACACACACACACACACACACACACACACACACACACAGAGTTCTGTTTCTTCTACTCAAGAATGAGACGGTTGTACCGAATGGTGTTGAGATCCCTTCCAGTTATAGGTGACTAATAATAACCATTTCTCACAAGCTCCCAACTCCTGGTCAGGCCCTACTCCTACAACCCCAAAACGTGGCCTCTTAATTCTGGCTCCAATAATACTAGAGTAGGGTTGGGAACTCCTGCATTCAGGTTCTGGCTGCATAGCCAAGTTACTTCCCCACAACAGGCCTTGGTTTCCTCATCTATAAAATGGGTACATATCTTTGCCCAATCACCTACAGAACGGGAAGATCCAAGAAGCTACCTCAAGGGCAAGAAATCCCCTGAGGTAACGAACATAGCATCCCTGAATCCCCATCCCAAATCCACCCTCAAGCTCTTTAACTTCTCCTTTCTCTCTGGTCCAGGTCACTTTTGGACAAATGGAACAAGACAATCCAAGGTGACGATGCAACAGCAGTAGCAACTACCCCCACAACTAACAGTAGTAACAACCACAGCTAATACCTGAGTAACTGATACCTATTTGCTAATACCTAATACCCTAGTCACACGGGCCAGACACTCTGCTTAAGTGCTGCATGCACTTGGACTAGATCTCATAAATCCCCTCTGTCAAAGAGGTAAATTCCACTGTTAGTCTAGATTTACAAATGACAGACTAAAGTTCAGCAGAGTGAAGAGACTTGCCCAAGGTCACACACACAGCAAGTGAGTAGCATGGCCACCCAAACACAGGCTGTTCATCTGACCTCAGAAGTTGTCAACTTATCCCTAAGCTATGGGGTTTCCAGGGTAACATTCCACCATGGGGCATGGCCCAGATCTAGTGGGGCAGTGAGCGGGAAGTATCTGAGCTTCGCCTCCCCAAATAACCAGTCTTTATAGTCTTGTATTATTATTCAAATGTGTCTAACTCAACTCTGGCTAGAATAGTGCTGTCCAATTGAAACACAAAAATGCAAGCCACATAAGTAATTTAAAATTTTCCAATAACCACATTTTAAAGAATACAAAGGAATGGATAAAATTAATTTTAATAGTGTATTTATTTAACCCAATACATCCATTTCAACATGAAACTGATATAAAAATACTATTAAGGTATTTTACATTCTTTTTTTCATGCCAAGTCTTCTAAATCCCGTGTGTATCTTACATTTGGAGCCCATCTCAATTCTGACACTACATTTTCATTGGATGTTTAGATTCTCTTGGTCTTTACAATTGAAAAAGTATATTCATGAACCTAATTCCCAAACGTACATGGTTTTTTGATATGTGAATGGAGTATTCTTTTTAAATTTTAAATTAATCTAATCAAGTAAGATTAAAAATTCAGTTCCTCAGTGGCACTCGCCACATTTCAAGTGCTCAATGGCCACATGTGGCTGGTGGCTGCTGTAGGGGGCAGCGCAGCTCTAGACATCAAGCCTAGAGGATGGGATGGTGGCCTCCAAGGCCTGAAGCCAGAGCTAGGCCTCCCAAAGTGAAGTCAAATCTGAATAGAATGCTATCTACTCACTCAACACACCCCTGCTGAGCCTAACATTAATATCTATATCTATCTACAGCCTGAAAACTCAAACACTGAGCCTAATATTAATATCTACATCTGGGGCCTATTATATTCATAGTGATGGTAACAAAGGGATCAGAGGACCCACTGTTCAGAGGCTGACACAGTGGCTCAGAGAGGTGGGCCACCTGCCCAAGATCACCCAGCTCTGACCCTGGGCCTGGCTGACTAGGAGGCCTGAGCTCTGTCCCTAAAGCTTGATAGGGGCCCCACCTAAAACTCTGCCTTCTAAAGAAATAAGCCTTGGCCACTATTCTCAGGGACCCCTCTTTCCCCAGGCTAGTGGCAGAGAATGGCCTAGAACAGGACACCCAGTGAAGAGGCTAAAATAGAAGGAGAACAGGAGAAAGGTATGGCATGGCCTGCACTGGGTGACGGTCCTGTGTACAGGCCTTAGGCTACTGTAGCACCGTCCCTACCACCCCCCAGCCCTTCCCTGCAGGAGGCAAAGCCAGCAAGGTCCACTGGCTGCCTGCCTTCTGGGGAGGTCCTGGGGCTGGGCACCATGCCCTCCCTGCACCTCTCCCAAGAGCACTCACCCAGAGGCCGCTGGACTAGGGCCAGAGCCACTACTCACCTCCCAGGGTCACCTCAGCTGGAGTCCAGGGAAAGGGTCCAAAAGGCAGCCCTCCTGCTAGAAGGAGGGGAGGAGCAGATTCTGGAGACAGATTCCAGTGCAGGGAAAAGGTGGCAGGCACAGGCCAGAAAAACCTGGGTGGCTCCGCCCCTCTCCGAGTGAGCACAGCTAGCACTCAGCACAGCAGGGCGGGGAGACTCTCACCAGCCATTAGGTTTAACAATTAACTTCGATTTCTATTTCTGCAGGAGGCAGTTCCAGCAAAAAGTCCCAACTGGGGGTAGGGGGCCTTGGAAAGGAGCAGAAGGAGAAAGGGACAGATAGAAGGTGTGAGAGAGGAAGGGGGAGTGAGTCCCTTCCCCTCCTCCTTCCCAGCATATCATACGAATGTGGCACAGCCCTCATGCTAAGGCATAAGTTCCATAAGGTCAGAGGCAGTGACCCGGCACACAGTAGGTGCTCAATAAATATTTTTTATTAATGAACAAGGGGGCAGGTGAACTAGAAAAAAACAAGCCAGATAGGTGGGCCTGATGGAGAGGAAGTGCAGGACGGCAAAAGGTGGCTTGCCCTGGGATGGGGACCTTCCTGACTCCTCTGACCCAGGTCCTCACTGAAACCAGGCCTGACTGAGGACTGAGATGGCAGCCACCCAGGGCATGCCAGGAACGTGGCTTTAAAGTAGCCCCCTCCCTGGGTCTGCTCTTCCTAGCTGTGACCTTTGGAGCCCTCATTTCTTCCCCCATAAAATGAGGGTGCTACCACTGTGGCTCACAGATGCTGGATGCTCTGTGCTGTGGTAATACGGTTGTGTCTTTGGTTGCTTGGCAACAGCCTCCTCTTCTCAGGCCACCCCCTGAACTCCCCCAGCTCCCAGTATTCCCCTGGCTCCCACCGATGTGGCCCTTCTTCCTTTCTGGGAAGGAAAGCCCGAAAGGATGACAGCTTCAGCCCACTCGCATCCCACTCACCTGGGATCACACATACACATCTTGGCAACAGACTGCTCCCAATCTGACATCTGCTTGTCATTTACATCCCTCCTTGGGATCCCCCTCCTCACCCTCTTCCCTTAACCCCTAACACAGGCCTAGGTCCACAGCTCACCTGGGGCTGGCGCTGAACTCACTGCGGCCCGTTTACTCTGTTTCCGGGCAGGGTCTCCCACTTCTGGGGCCTCTGCTTCCCAGATGTGTAATAGAGGGGTGAGGAGCGTGGATAAGGAGACGGCTTCTCCTGCCGGCCACCTCTGATATTTACAGATTCTGACATTTCTGGGATCAATTTGCACTTCTACTTCACACAGACCAGAGTTCAGATCTCAACCTTGGGCAGGTAAACAAGGGGCCCTATTACTATGGAAGTCTCCATGGCCAGCCGGCAGAGGCCTGGGGCTACGGTCCACCCCCGACCTTTCTCAGCTCAAGCCTGGACAGAGGGACCAAGGCCCTGCCTGCTCACCTCCGCCAAAAAGTCCTAACTTTTCTGCCCTACCTTTCTAGTCTTGTGTCTCCTTTTCAATAGTGGCATCAGGAACCATCAACCCCCCCAAATTCTTCTTAGCAAAACAAGGCTTGAAGCTCCCCCTCCACCTGGGGTGCTGACCCAAGCTCCTTCTGTGTGAAGATTCTGGGGCCATCTCTGCGCCCCGCTCGTCCCTGCATCCTCCCTGCAATACTTCCCGTCTCCAGGCTGGAAGTCGCCTCCCTTACCTCCACAGCGAGCACCTGTCTCCCTGCCTCCTGTCACTCAGCCACACCCCTACCAGACACTATTCCTCACAGTAGAGTCTTACAGCCCCTACTTGACCTTAAGGCCCTGAAGACCGAGGAACTCCTACAATGATTTTTCTCTTTCACGCTCACCCCCCAGCACGATGCTCAAAACACAACAGGTGTCTGCTGAAACACCAACGAGAATAACCATTAACTGAAAAGTAATGAAGTATAATTGTTTACTGACCATTTGTTCTGTACGATGCCTAGATCTCAGCATTCTCACATATCATTTCAGTGAATCTTCCCACATCCACAACAGACGTGTCATCCCTACCCCTTGGTTTTAAGCTGAGGCAATTGAGGCTCAGAGAGGTGCAGTGATTTGCCCAAGGTCACACAGCCAGGAAACGGCAGAGTGCAAGACTGGAATTTAAGTTCTTACTGCCCAACTTGGCCTCCTCCGATCCACAAATAAAGAAGGGGATATGTGAGAAGTTGTGGCCTGCCAGTGATGGGGCCACAGGGGCTCCAAAGAAACCAGCCCAACCCAGGGCCAGAGACAGATTCTGCAAATAGAACTTAACAATCTTCCATTAAGCAACTGCTCTGTGCCAAGCCCTGTGTTACATGCTGGGGAGCAAAGAATGATCCATCCTAGGGCTCACAACCTAGCAAGAGAGACAAGCGACATCCCAGGATAAAGCGAAGACCAGCAGAACTTGTCCCAGAGAATAGATAAGGTGCTAAAGGAATGCAGAGGAGGAAGAGACAAATTCTCTTTGTAGGGGTAGGAATGGGAGGGCTCACACGGTTTTGTGGGACAGAGGTTGGCATCTGAGTTGAGCCTTGAAAAGGCTTACAGGATTTCAACAGTGACTGGGGAAGGAGGGTGGCATTCCTGGCAGGGAGGAACCTGGGGCAAAGACACAGGTAAGCACGGGGCGTGTCCTAGGAACCTCAGGAAACACATTCTCCGAGTCCCTCCCCTTGGCACTGGCCCCAGGGGCGGCCCTGAAGAGGCCACCTTCAGCATCCCCAGACTCACAGGCACCTGGTTGTTTATGGTGAGTGGGCCCGGAAAGAGAGAAAGGGCTGCGTGCCTGGGCCTATGGTCTGACAAGAGGGACTCAAGGAGCTAGGATCCAGGCTCTGTATGAAATCTCTGAAGATGGGAGACACTAAAAGGGGGGGAGTCTAATCAGAGGGGCGTGAAGCTGGGGAGACAGCAAGAAAAAATGGCAAAGAACATGAATTGGGCAGCAGGAGACCTGGCTTCCAGAACCACAGATCGAAGCTACGTGGGATCGCGGGCTTATGCTGTCCAACCCCTAAAACAGCTGGTAAAACTGAAGCCCAGACGGCGGGAGGGATGGACCTGCAGCCCCTCAGCACCTTCACTTAAAACCAGCAATGTGCTGCAAGGTAGGGAAGATCTGCCTTCCACGCCCGACTCTGCCGGTGGCTCCTGGGTGACCCTTCCCCAGGCATTAATTAGGCTCCCACTCTATAAAACCACCCAACTTTTACGGGTGACTCAGAGACTCAGAGGGTACTTGTGGATCCTCTCCCGAGATCAAAGTGCACACTCAAAGGTGTGCGTGCTGTTTCAGAAGTTCATGAACATTCGAGACCAGCATTCTTCAAGGGCAATCTGAGAACCC
Source organism: Rhinolophus ferrumequinum (assembly GCF_004115265.2). NCBI lineage: Eukaryota > Metazoa > Chordata > Mammalia > Chiroptera > Rhinolophidae > Rhinolophus > Rhinolophus ferrumequinum. The sequence continues at coordinate 19,547,112 of NC_046306.1, forward strand.
TCTGTCTCCCAGTCACCTTGACTCTGAACTTGTTCAAACGGGCTGATTCCAGTGCCTACCATGGATCCCACCTGCTGCCAGGGAGCAGCTGAGTTTGACTCTCTAGTGTGAGTCCTGGTAGAGTGTTTTCTTAGCAAGCTCCTTTCTTCTGTTCTGGGGGGAGCAAAGTTTGAGAAGCCTTGCCTTAGGGACCCCTCAGAGGTGGGGGCAGTGTTGCGAGCTCTCCTTTGAGCAGTTTCATGTACTGAATTTCTGCTTCCTTGTGTATGAAGAGAGGGCTCTGTAGCTAAAAGTGTTAAAGCCACTGGTCATTAATCAAGGCCACATGCTCAAGGTGACCCTGGTCATGGCCATGGTGAGACTCAGGGGAGGGCCAGCAAGCCTCCTGCAGCTGCCCGATTTCTGAAGTGACATTCTGAGATCGGCAGCCCTGCCTGGGAGGGAGTCTGGACTCCGAGGCTGAACAGGGGTGAGAAGAGGTTTCTAATCAATCCAGCCTCAAGGCTCCTTTCCTCTCTCCAGTCTTACCCTGACGCTCGGCCAGCTCCGGCTTCCTTCCTTTTTTCTTTCTAGCATAAGTGTACTCCTGAACCAGGGTCTCCTGGCTCCAGCCTCTACCTCCCTCCTTTCCCCTCCACCCACCATGAAGCCTGACAGAGAGGATCTCCAAGCCCCCAAACTCCCAAGCACCCTTCTGAAGAGACCAAACTATCACTCTCTGCAGATGCTAAGCTTATTTCCCTGGAAGACTCGAGATAATCTATGAAAAACTAAGGTGGCCAGTGACAAAACAATATTTTGGAAAAAAGCCAAAGTGCCATCAAACCGGTCCTGTCACCTGCCCCTGAGGCAGCGTCTCTCCCACAAGTGGATAGCTGCCTGGACCCTGCTGGGCTCAGAGCCTTGGCCTGCCCTGGGGCTGACACTGAAGGAAGGCCAGTCTCTGAGGGGTAACAGCGAAGCCTGGAAGACAGGAAACCTGGATTGCAGACCCTGCTCTCTGAGCCAAGAATCTGTTCTCCGAGTCTGAACACATGCACATCCTTCTGTGAACCCCTCAACATTCTCATAGGCTCTATCCAGGGCAGTGCAGGAAAGACTCAAGAGCGCCTGCCAACTTCAGATGGATGTAGACGTCAGTCCCGGCTGTGCTGCTTGCTGGCTGAGGACTGAGTAGGCCTGGGGTGAGTTACTTAGCCTCCTTTAACAAAATGGGGGTGTAACCTGTGCCTCGCTGGGTAGGCGCAAGGATTAAAAGATAGAGAGGCATGAAAAGAGTTTAGTACAGGGCCTGGCACATGATAAGCCAATAAACATAAGCGGTTATTTATCAGTCACTGGAGTGAGCCTCTGACTAGGCTTTCTCATTCTTAGATGGCCTGAAGCAACCCCGAAACCACCCACCTCAACTGGGTCTGGAGGCTTTATCTTTAGAGCTTCAATCTGGACAGAAGAGGGAGGAGGGGAAGGCAAGAGAAGGAAGTGAGAGAAAACTGAGGAGTAGGGAAGGTAAAAGAAAATCAAGGCGTGAAGAAGGGCCTGGCTTCCCTAGCTTGGGAGAAAAGAAGATGACTTCAAGGAAACTGCTCTCCTTTCTAGAACCTTCGCTAGGCCCACCAAGGCAAGACTGACAGGGACACAGCCTGCTGAGAGCACTGCCCTGGCTGGCAAGAGGGACACTGAAGCCTTGGGTTACGGCACCTCCAAGCTGCACTGCCGGGGTGTGGTGGCTTCCGCCGGCTGCAGCAGAAAGGGCCAGAGCCAGGCTGAGAACAAAACGACCTGCCCATGCAGCCTGCGAAGGCAGTGCCCACTCACGCAGGACTCAGGGACCCCCCTGCTTGGGATTCTGATCCGGACTCAGCAGGACTCTCCCCCACTGGCTTCCAGCTCCAAGCCCTGGGCAGAGCTCACTCTAGGCCTCTGCCGGCCCCAAGCTCCTGCTTCTGTGGCTCAAGCTGCAACTGGGGAAAAAGCACTGTTCGGACTGTAAACAGGAGCCACAGACAAGTTGTCCCATTGCCACTGACCAGCTGTGTGACCTTCGGGGTGTCACTCCTCTCAGAGCGCATTTCCCTCCTCTGGGGAATGAGGGCAAGGACCATGTGTAAGGTTCTCCCAGCTCTCACAGCGGTGACACTTCGCAGGATCCCTTGGAGCACAAAGGGGCGAAAAGGACTCACTCAGTAAAGGAGAGGGCTGAGCTGGGGCTCTGCTGAGAAGGCAGGAGATGTGGCAACAGCCAAGGGTTATTGTGATAACGACGATTATAATTAAAAATTTCAGCAACAAACTCTTAAGCACTTTACAACGAGCTTTCTCATTATCCCCCAGGATTCACAATCCGGTGAGAGACGTAGAGCTGGATAGTGGTGATTCACATTTGGCAGATGAGGAAAGTGAAGCAAGAGCGAAGTGACTTGTCCCAGCGAAGTGCAGAGAAGGGGGAGCCAAAGAGGAAGTCATCGTCATCAGCATCATGTGCCTACTATGTGCCACCTGACCGAGTTTGCCCCTCTCTGTTATCTTGACTGAGGCTCACCACCACAACATGGCATCAATGGCAGATGCTACTGTCCTCGTTTCATAGAAGAGGAAACTGAGGCTAAGAAAGAAATAACTGACTTACTCGAAGCCTCATGGCTGTTCCATTGTAAAGCCTGGATAGGAACCTGGGCTCGTGGGGCTCTAAGACCTGAACTCTTTTCATCTTCCTGGATGTACCGGGTTGAACAGTGCCCTCCCCCCAAATTCACGCCTACCCAGAACCTCAAAATGTGACCTTATTTGGAAATAGAGTCATTGCAGATATAATTAGTTAAAATAAAATGAGGTCATACTGGATTAGGGTGGGTCCTAAATCCAATATGACTGGTGTCCTTATAAGAGGAGACGACACAGACACACAGGGACAAAGGGGAAGAAGCCATGTGACAACAGGCAGATGCAGCTGCAGGAGAAGGAGCACCAAGGAGAGGGGGGTGGAACAGACGCCCCCCCCCACCCCCAGAAGGAGCCAACCTTGCCGACACCTTGATTTCTAACTTCTAGCTCCAGAATTGTGAGAGAATACATTTCTACATGTTTAAGCCACCTAGATGGCGGTACTTCGTTAGCAGCCCTAGGAAATTAATACATTATGAGTCCATTAGTAGCAGACCTCGGATTCAAGTTCCAATTTTCAGATTCCCACTCATTAGCCCTGGAGGTTAATGGGGGGTGAGGGGGGCTGTGAAAAGTCATTCTCATCCCTCCTTCATCTCCCTGGCCCAGGCTGGCCTGAATCCATCAACTTCGCTTCCGTGTTCTAGGTCTCTATCTACCCGCACTGGGCCTTTTCATCAATGCAAACAAGCATGAGCCCAGTCTCCTGGCCCTCCCCCTCCATCCAGGCCTTCCTCTAACACCACCTGAAGAGCTGTGGTTTTGAAATGCAAATCTGGTCCTTCCAGGCTATCTTCTTCCCCTTCCCTTGCTCCCCACAATCTGTTGGTCTCAGTCAAGATTTTCAGCCTGTGACAGACCTGGCCCCAACCTTCCTCTCAGGCCGTATCTCCAGCTACTCCCTCTACCCACCCCCACCACTCACCACCTTCTGCTCCAACTGCACGGAACTCTTTGGAGTTCCCCTAACAACCCACAGTGCCTTTGCACCTGCTGCTCCAACTACCTGGAAGACAAAATCCAGCCCAAGCACCATCTCTCTCCTCCGTGAAGAATTTTCCTCCAGGAACAGCCGCACCCTGGCACCTCGTACATTGTACATCTTTCCATGTCTGCCCCCATGCCCAGCTGGTGAGCACTGTTGTATTCATTTCTATTTCTGTAGGCTTAGGGTTGGCAAAAGGCATTCAAAAATGTTAAATTGAACTGTGGAGAAGCATAATAGTAAGAGTCGCTAACATTTACCGAGTGTTTACTATGTGCTCAGCACTGTGCAAAGCATTCCATGTATCGTACCTCATTTCATTCTCAAATCAGCCCTGCGAAACAGATTGGTCCTGTTTTACCGGCGAGGAAATGAAGAGATGAAGTCACTTGCCCAAGCCCACCTGACTCGTATGGGGCAAAGCCCAAAGGACCGTAGAGCCAGTGCTAGTAACCAATGCCAGGCATACAGTCCATCCCAATACCCTCATTTTACAAAGGAGGAAACAAGCAAGAAAGGGAAAGTGACGTGCCCACAGTCAGTAATAAGGAGCGGACTCTGACGTTTAGCTTCCTTATTCAACGCTCTTCCTCTTCTCATTCTTGCAGGAGCCTAACCCAGGAGGACACAGAAGACAATCTGGGCGGTGTCTCCTGAAGAGCTTTCTCCTGCCTCCCCTACAGCAGAGCCCAGCATGGGCCTGGGCACAGTGGGGGCTCAAATGTATGGCCATGAGATACAGCAGTAAAAAGACAAATCTACTTCCAAAAATGTCTAAGGCCTGCTTAGACGTTACAGTGTCAGGAGAGGAAACTTGGGGTATCATTTAGTACCATCTCCCATTTTATAGTTATCCACTCAAGAAATTTATTGAACACCAATCACAAGCCCGGCACGGAGTGGAGGCACCAGGGAGACTGATAAGCAAGTTCCTGCCCAGATGGCATTTGCAATCCAGTGAGGGGAGACAAACAACTACCAAGTTCATGTATAATTACAAACTCTCATAAGTACTATGAAAGTTCTGAGGGAGCTCTAAGAATGGTTCACAGAAAACACTGACTTAGCCTAGGGGTTTGGTAAAGGTCCTCCTGACGAAGTAACTCGAGCTGAAAGCTGCAGAGTGTGAGTTAACCAAGACAAGAAGCAGGGGAAGAGTATGCCAGACAGAGGGAACAGCATGTGCAAAATTCCAGAGGCAAAGGAGTTCCTGTTGCCTGGGTGAACTAAAAGAAGGCCAGAGTGGCTGGTTTCCAGAGACGTGGGCAGGGGCTCCATCCTACAGGTCAAGGTAAGGAGTGGAGAAACTAAGCAGAGTAGAAACCCCTTTGTTCAGAACCTGGCCCCGAGCTGACACTGTCAATGAGTCACTGCATGATGCAGTGAAGGAGTGATTTGTCCAAGGAAGACCTGGGACTGGAAACCAGAATCGTACCTTCCAGGCTAGGGCTGCTACTTCAGGTATGTGTCTGGGAAGGAGGAGGAGAGGCTTTCCAGGTGTTCCAGAACCTGTACAAGGTTCTGGCTCCCTGGCTACACTTTTCTTGAGCTCTAGAGTACATGAGAATGACTTGTGTTTGGTAAAACATAGACTGCTGGGCTCCACCCCCAAAGTTATTGATTCAGGAGGTCTGGTGTGAGGCTCAAGAATTAGCATTTCTAACAAGATCCCAGGGACCCTGCTGCTGCTGGTGGAGTGACCACACTTTGAGAACCACTGCTCTAGACTACAGTACATGAGGGCTGGGGGAATGGTGAGTGGGGACCATGGGCAGGATCTTTGGGGGCTGGAAAGGTAGATTCCTAACTCTGGGTAACAATGAGACAAACTTGAGCACTCTGAAAAAGGGAAGGGGCCTCAAAGTCCCAGAATCCAGCCTACTAGCTGCTCAGCTAGGAAAACTGAGGCTTTGGAGGTTTAGACTCTGACATAAGGGAAGTTCAATAAAAATGTGTTCAGTAAACAGGTAAACACATCAAGGGTTTGACCAAAGACAAAAGGAGACTCCTGAGCTCCAGGCCAGAGCCTTTCCTGTCACGAGAGAGACATTCAGGAAAGGGGACCGCAAGCTCAGCTTTTCCCAGCTCTGCTGCCTTGGGCAGTGAAACATTTTAAGAATTGCAGAAATCTGCTGTTGGCCTCCAATCCTGTCACCCATCCTTTCACACTCCCCGCTCTCTCCCTTTACACTCCAAATCCTGTGTACTTTATCCTGGCAAGCCCGGCAGGCAGCAGAGGGGGCGGGGAGGTTATAGAGAAAAAGAACTGGAAGTGGAGGAAGAATTCTTGACTTGAATATACTTCTTCCAGAACAACTCATTCCTCCTATCAGAGTCTCAGTTTGTCTCTATCCTTGTAGCCAGTCTTACCCTAATCTACTAACATTTCAGCACCAGCATCTGAAACCCACAAAGCCAGGCACTAAATTTCCAAACTACCCTTTCACCCAGTTTTTCTAAAATAGAGTGCCCATGAACAAAATTTTTCAGTTCTACTCCAGTTGGCTCCAAAATGCCACTTCTCTTGCAAACCTACATGCAGTCTTACTGATACACAATCAGCTATATGTAAATAAAAACAAACATACCAGAACTTATAAAAACACGTATATACATCAAGACATGCGTTATTCACTGTTCACTGGTAAGACATACCAATGCACCCAAATGCACAAGAAATACACAGAACACACACATGCACATAGACTACAGATCTATATATGCATGCCCTGCATCAACAAATGGGGAAAGGGGTACAGACACACCCAGACACCTCTCTCAAAGTAGAGGTCTTCTGATGGAGGGATTCCTTGGGGGTGGGGCTGGACCTTTAAGAGAGGGGTTCTCCCGCCTCCTCTCAGAACACCTAAGATGTGAGTCTACGCTCAGTGCAGGGGTGAGGGTGGGAGTGCGGCTAACCTGGCCAGGCCCGGTCTGGCTCTGGAGGACGGTCCCCGCGACGCGACAGGAAATGGATCCCTGAACTGACTGGGTCAAGAGCCTGGGGGCTGCTGCCGCTGCGGCCAGCAACACCCCACACCCACATCCACACCCCCCACTCACACCCCGGCTTCGGGCAGGACACGCCCTCCGCTCCAGCTCTGCCGGGTACTCGGCTCCACTGTCAGCCCAGCTCCCTCAGGCCCCCGGGGTGTGGCCGCCCACCTGCCAGCAGGGCGTCTCCGCCGCGCGGGGACTCTCGCGCCACCGCCCCCACACTGCCCCAGCCAGGTGCCCGGCTCTCGGCGACCGCAGCGCCTCGGCCGCTGCCCTCACCCCATCCTCCTGGCAGTGCGGAGACAAAGCCGCGCACACGCACACGGGGGCTACGCGGGTACACACCCGCCCTCGCACGCGCACTCACGGAGAGTCACACTGGCGTTCACACAGCGACACACACACACACACACACACACACTGCCACAGGCTCCAGCCACAAGCTAAGCCACTGGCACACACTCTTATCCAGATGTACACACACTCAGCTACACATTCGGACACACCCTCTCATAGACACACGCAGACACACACACCACCCAGCCTTGTCGCACGGAGATATGCAGGGCACACACCCTCACAGATGCACACCCGGCGCACACACGCACGCGCGCACACACCGAGCATCCACTTGCACAGATCCACGGGCACACGCGAGCTCACACCCAACACACACCCGGCGACGTGGACTCCACCACACATAGCCACGCTGGTGTGAAGTCAAACGAACCCAGGCCAGGATTCCTGGCTCGGGCGCCCCCCGCAACGCCCCCCTTTCCCACTCCCCCGCCCCAATGGTGTCTGGCCCCCAGGAGCCTGCCCGTGGGCCTGTCAGTGCTCAAGGACCCGAGACCGAGCCCGGAGCCCTCGGTAATACCCCCCCACACACACCACACACACACACACACACACACGGGCTGGACGCCGCGGGGTCCTCGGGGCCCGGAGGAGGGTGGCGAGGGCAGCGAGGGCAGCTAACCTGGCGGCGGACGCGGCTTCCGGGCGCTGCCTGTCCCCAGTCGGTGTGTCCCGCGGCCGCCCCGGCGGGCTCCGTGGCGCGCTGGAGCTGCGCAGAAATGCCCCGCTCGCTCGCCTGCTCCCACTCTCCCTCCCACAGCGCAAAGCCCCCTCCCAGCCCGCCCCCCACGCTCGGCCTCCCCCCTCCGCCCCGCCCCGGCCGGCTCCCCCGAGGAGGAGGAGGAGGCGATCCCGGCCGCCTAGGCAGCCGCGGTGAGCCGCGAAGAGCCGGGGGAGCGCCGGAGCCGCCGGAGCCGCGCGTCGGGAGGAGCCGCGTCGCCGCGGGGAGGGGAGGAGGGGAGGGGAGGGGAAGGAGCTGAGCCCCGGGAGCCCGCCTGGCGCTCGAGGCCCGCCGCCCGCTCCCCCACGTGGGCCCCGCGCCTGGCGCCTACCTGAGCCGCACGGAGCTCAGAGGCCAGGGGCGAGGAAAAAGACACCCCACCCCGGGCCTCCTCAACCTCGGGCTCCCAGCCGGGTGGGCTAGGGCCCCGCCCCCCCTCCTCCCGGGTCCCCGCCAGCTCCGACCTCGGTTTTCCCTGGCTACGACGCCTCGGCTCTCGGCCCGGTGCCCCGGGCTAACCCCACGGGCAGGCGCTCAGCTCGCCGGCCTCCTCCACCTCCAGCCGGGACCTGGCCGACGCCCACCAGCTTCCCCGCCGCCCTCCCATTGTTCCCGCCGCGGGAGCTCAGGGAAGATCGCGCCACGCATTCTAGCCCCTCTCAGGTGGTAATACCTCTGGATTCTGGGGACTCTCCAAGGGCTGGCCCCAGGCTCCTGGATCCTGACACTCACCCTCCAGAGGCGCAGACACACCCAAAGTAAAGAAAAGGCTTTTCTAAATTTGTGTCATAACCACCACAGCCCTTACAGACGCTTCTTCAGGAAGAGAGGAACTAACCCAAGTCCAGCAAGCCCGAGATAGCAGCAGGGAGAGGTGGGGTACCGGTTAGGTGTCCCCATTCCATAGATGAAGAAACTGAGGGAATTCTTGTCCCAGGGCTCCTGGGAAGTGCAGGGCCCTCTAGAAGCGCAGGGAATAATGAGCCTAGCCTCCTTTGTTAGGCACTGAACAAAGCTCAGAGAGGTAGGGGAAGAAGTATGTGTCATGCACTTTCAAGGGTTTTACTGGGAGTCAGGAAATAAGAACAGGCCTACTAAGTGCGAGAGCTTTCACCCACTTTGTCTCACTTAGCCCTGAACACTGTCCTATGTAGCAGCGGGGATTATCCCCACTTTCCTGATGAGAAGCTTGTCTTAGGTCTCTCTACCAGGCAGCTGCAGAGCCAAGATAAAGTCCAACAGTATTTGTAGTTCACTGTGCTCCCCCCTGCAGTGAGGATACTAAGTGCCAAATAAGCATCTGAGAACATAAGAAATCTAGGAGGAGAGGCCTAGTTTGGCCTCCAAGGGCTTCCACAAACTAAGAAACGGCAGAACTGAGGGAGCGGAAGCCCCAAAGCAGGACTGAGCATGGCTTGTCCAGGGAGGGATATTATAATTAATAAGAACTAATGATAACTAACGTGTTTGGAGCACTTACTATATTCCAGGCACTATTGTAAGAGGTTTACTTGCACTAACTCATTTAATCCCACAATAACACTGTGGGAAAGAGGTTATACTTATCCCCACTTCATACATTAGGAAACTGAAACACAGAGGTGTTACATAGCTGGTAAAGTGGCAGAGCCAGGAGCCAAAGCCAGGAAGCTGATTGCCACACCTGTACGTTTAACTACCGCAGGCAGGACAGAAGCAGCCCTGAATTCAAGGCAGACGTTTGAATGACTAGAGCATCCACCACAGCAGGACTCTTTACTTGCCATCTTCTGTCTCCCTGTGTGTACCCGGTGCCCAGCACACAGGACCTGGTATGCAGCCTAATGGGTTAAACGACGGCATGACTGCCACATGAGACTGGAGTGCCACGTGCAGGGTTCCGTTGCAGCCCTCTCTGCTCTGCTGGGCATTTTTATCAGTGGTTTTAGATGAAACAGAGGAAGGCATGAAACGCTAATCAAATCTATAGCTGTCATGAAGTTGGGAAGGACAGCAAACACTCTGGAAACCAAAATTCATTTCCAAAAGATCTCAGCAGCTTTTGGGCTGAGCTGGAACTAAAATGAAGTGCCACACAGAATAAATGTAAATCCTGCCCTTCAGTCCAAACCAGAGCAGGCCCACAGAACTTTCTGTGATGCTGGAAAAGTCCTGAATCTGCATTGTCTATTATAGCAGCCAGTGGCCGCCTGTGGCTGTTGAGCACTTGAAATGGGGCTAATACAAGTGAGAAAGTAAAATTTTCATTTCATTTCATGTGTAAGGACTTTAAATGTAAATTGCCACATGGGCCGAGTGGCTGCCATATTGGACAGCACAGTTCCAAAAGATCAAGTGCCCAAAATACAGGATAGAAAGAATCTAGGTTAAGAGCAGTTTTAGTGAAAATGTCTTAAAGGTTGGAGTTCACCTCGAGCTCAACCATGCAGTGTGGCTGCAAAAAAAAAAAAGAAAAAGGAAAAAGGAAGGGCAGGAGGGAGGGAAAGAGGAAAAAAAAAAAAGGAAGAGAGGAAAAAGTGAACCATGATATGCTGTATCAACAGAAACCAGGGGTGAGACCTCTATAGTTAGCCTCTGCTAGAAGTTCTGTGCTGCCCGAGGCCTATCACAGCTGGACCACAGGGGTCAGCTCTGGGCCCCACATTCTGAGGGGCCATCATCACACTGGAGCAAATCTAGAGGAGGAGATCAGAATGCAGAGGACATCGATGCCATGTTGTGTGGTGAATGATGTAAACGGCCTGGAAAAGGAAACGCACAAAGGGGATATAGGAGGTGTCTCCAAATTTCTCAAGAGCTATCGTACAGAAAGGGGATTTGTTTTGTTTCTTATTATTTAGGTCTAATAAACAAGACAAAAATTCTGTGAACTGCCCCCACCCCCAGCCAAGCACCCTGAGGGAAGGCTCTATGTCTACTTCCTCTTTCTGTTTTCCTTAGCAACTAGTCCACCCAGGACCTGGCCCATATTAAACATTGACTACAAATGTGCTGACAAATGGATATGAAAGAATTCCATTCAGTTCCAGTGGGTGGACGTCCAGGACAATTTCAGCTTACAAATAAAGAACTTTCTAACAGCCAAAGCTATTCAAGAATGGAATAGACCAGCAGGGTGGACAGTGGCTTCCATCCCGCCAGTTCCCACATCAAAGGCAGTCAGTTCAGTCCTTTCCTGCACATCTTTGGGCCTCCCAAGCTGCTACCCCCTCTGCCACAGACCAGAATGCTGCCTTGAGTCCCCTGTGCTCTGAGGAAATCAAGCTAGCCACCTGAAAACACCTCATAGAAGAACCAAGATACCCCAACGGACACCCCCAGCTGAGCCCAGCCCCCAGGTGACCCACGGGGCCATCCCTTTATCAGCCTATATCTCATGGAGCAGAAAAACCACGCAGCCAACCTATGCCATGACAATCATCATGGCAATTCATGAAAAATTGTCAGAATTAATAAATCATTGTTTTAAGGGGAAAAAATGGAATGGACCACCTTGGGAGTTGACCTCCCTGACAATAAATGTATTTAAAGAAAGATTGGTTTTCATTTGGGGCCTGAATCAGGAACCACATGACCTTTCAAGTTGAAAAAATGAGCAAGTTCTGTTAGGAGAGGAAACACAAGATCAAGACCATGCTTGCAGACAACGATCTGGCTTTATGTATAGAACAAATTGATGTGGAGAGACAGAGGCAAGGTGGACCAGTTAGGAACCACCGTAGTGGTCCAGCAGATAAGAGAATAGGCTGGGTGGCAGTGAGAATGAAAGCCAAGAAGTGTGGCGACAAGAGCACTGCTACAAGTTCTAGTCCCTCTTCTGTCATTAACCTCTTACATGGGCTCAGATAAATCCCTTCCGTTCTCCGGATTTCAGTTTCCCCATCTGTGAAATACAGAATAATCTCCAAGTCTCTTCGAACACTGGATTCTGTTTATGGGAGAGAGAAGAAGGGTAACTGGGATAATGTATTAGACCGACTTTATCAGCTTCAAAGTAACAATATCACTGGTCTCATTATCATTATTATTATTACGAAGGAAGCCTTCCCTGGACTTGGTGACTAGATTGGAAGGAGGGAACAAGAAGGAGTCAATAGATTGCATCTGTAGTGGTGGGAGTTGGGACCAAGGACCTCTGCCCTTTTGGGAGGGTCAGCTAGCCTCTCTACCCCTCCCCCAAGATCTGTGAAGACAAACTGTCCTGTGTCCTGTCGCCTCATGAACTGCTTCCTCATTCCTTTGAGCCACACCCTGGAGCTGGCTAAAGGAAGCAACCAGTTCTAGGAAAAGTGAGACCCTTTCCCTCTCCTTTTAATATTCACAAATGACACGTGGCGTTGTCCTTTCTTTAAATAATAAGTATCATCATCTCATATGAAAATAGCCAATATTATTGAGCACTATGTGCTAAGCACTTTACTTACATAATTTTCTCACCCTGGGAGGTAGCTATAGTTTTTATTCCCATTTTCTAGATGAGGACACTATGGCTCATGGAGAGTACAATTCTCCCACAGACACGTTGCTTGTGGTGAGTGAGGCGGGGGTGGGGGGGATTCCAACACATGTCTGTGTGCTTTCAAGGCTGCTCCCCAAAGGCTTCCAGCCTTTTACGATGTATTTCTGCAACAACTTAGGGAGGAGGGCAAGATCAGTATGGTCTCCAATTTACAGCTAGGGAAACTGAAGCTCGGAGAGGTTAAACCAAATCACTTGGACAAGTTAGTGAAGTCTTCCCATGCACAGTTCAGCGCTGTTTCCTGTTCTTTGCTGCTCTTCTGTGACCCACCAGGGCTCTCCTCCTTCCCCTGCCCCATCCTGGGCCTCCCCAGTCCTCCTCCGTCTGATGGCCAGCCCACTTAAGAGAAGGACTTTCACTTTTCCTGGGACAGGATAAGGAAAGGATTTCTGAAAGTCAAAAGGTAATTCCCTCCCCCTGCCACCACCACCACCAGCACATATACCCCAGCCCAAGGCCTTGAGGTGAAGGTGCTGAAGGCTTACACAGTGAGTCACACGGAGCTGACCTGCAGTCACCTGAGCACCGGGTGCTAAGGTTTAGAGGGGTGGAAAAGTAGGCCAAATCGCACCTCGTGCCCCCCTACTGTTCTCATCCCCAAGTTCTGCAAACATGGAGGGAACACTCTGCAAGGCTTTGGAGGCAGAGGGGACACATGACACATAAGAGTGTGTCCGCACCCTTCAGAGGGAATAAAACAGTGAGTACAAAATAATATATACTTATGCAGTGATGGGGGCACATGGGGATTCATTCCGAGAAGTTCACCAAGGAGTTGAATCAGAGTGGAGGCTTAAAGAGTGAGCCGAGTGCGCAGCCGCAGTAGAGGGGCACTCCAGGCTTCCGGAATGGTCATGCAGAAATACTAAAGCTTAAATATATTTGGACTCCAGGGAGCAGGCAATAGGGAGCCATCAAGTGCACCATGGCTTTGGAGAAAGACTGACGGAATTTGAATCCTGGCTGTGTCCTTTCCCAGCTGTTTGACCTTGGGCAAGTGATTTAACCCCTGTGATAGATATTATCATTCCCTGTCCTTTGCTCTTCCCCTTCCCGGTAAGCTGATAGATTCTAGTCAGTTGGCATGTGACTTGAATACCCTCCAGAGAAAGGAGTGCGCTTCCCCAGCCCAGTGTCAGGCTTAACCACAGAACTTTGGCCAATGAAATTTGGGCTGGAGATGTACGCCAGTTCTAAGCAGACACTTGAGGTGCCACTGCATGTTTCAATCTAAAATCATCCTCTTTTTATCTCTGCCACTGGAATGGCATGTCCTAGATAGGGGTTACGCCTTCAGCCTGGACCTTGGAGTGAAAAGATACAGAGGGCAGAGCTCTAGCCGATCCATAGCTGTCCCACAGCTATTGATGTGTAAGATAAGGGAGAAACCTTTGTTGTTGTAAGCCACTGAGAGTTGGGGGTTATTCTCACGTCCCAATTTAGCATAACTTTCAGTAGTACCTACCTCTGTGATTTGCATTATAAAGTGATCACCCTGCCCACACATATAGGGAAATTTGATATATGACAGAAATGACATTTGCAAAAGAGTAGTAAAGGATGGTGTAGTGGGTTGAATAGTGTCCACCCAGGAGGTCTGACAAGTTTGTGAATTTGCTGCAACCTAGGAGGTCTGACAATTAAGTTTGTGAATTTGCTGCAACAATGTTGCTAACCTTTTCTTGATATCAGAGGGATTAGTCATTATGAATTTGTACCAACTGGACAAACAATTAAACAAGTTTACTATTTGGAAGTCCTGAAAAAGCTGCATGAAAAAGTTAGACAACCTGAACTTTTCGCCAACAATTCATGGCTCTTGCCTCATGACAATACACCAGTTCACACGGCACTGTCTGTGAGGGAGTTTTTAGCCCATAAACAAATATTAATAACTGTATTGGTACACCTTCCCTACTCACCTGATCTGGCCCCCAATGACTACTTTTTTTACCCAAAGCTAAAGGAAATATTGAAAGGAAGACATTTTGATGACAAGGGTAATCCGATGACAGTTCTGATGGCCATTCCAGAAAAAGAGTTCCAAAATTGCTTTGAAGGGTGGACTAGGAGCAGGCGTCGGTGCATAGCTTCCCAAGGGGAGTATTTGGAAGGTGACCATAGTGATATTTAGCAATGAGGTATGTAGCACTTTTCCTAGGATGAGTTTGCAAACTTAATTGTCAAACCTCGTTCACAAAGAAGAAAGTGATATAAAAATCAAGGCAGAGACTAAGTGATGTGTGTACAAGCCAAGGAACTCCACGGATTACTGGCAGCCACCAGAAGCTAGGAGGGATGCATGGGACGTTTTCTCCCTCAGTGTCTCCAGAAGGAACCAATTCTGCCAACACCTTGATTATGGACTTCTGGACTCCTGAACTGTGAGAGAATAAATTTCTGTTGTTTTAAGTACCCGGTTTGTGGTAATTTGTTATGACAGCCCTAGGAGGCTAATACAGATGAATTACTTTTAAAATGATACTCAACAATTGGTTATTCATTTGGAAAAAAATAAAATTAGATTCCTACCTCATAGCACACACACAAAAATAACCTTCAGTTGGATTAAAGACCTAAATAAAACTTTTAATATCTTTAGAAGTAACTGAAAATCAGCTTTCGGACCTGAGGGTAGGGAAGAATTCCTTAACAAGACACAAAAATCACAAATGGTATTAGTCTGAGTACTCCAGCAGCACAGAACCAATAGGATATCTGCATCTATATAAATAAGAAGGTTTATTATAAGGAACTGGTTCAAGTGGTTATGGAAGCTAAGAAGTTCTAAGATCTGCAGTCAGCAAGCTGGGGACTCAAGAGAGTCGATGCTGTAAGCTCTAGTTTGATTCAGAAGGCAGAAGACCTACTGTGTAGCTGGAAGCCAGGCAGAGAGAGCAAATTCTCCCTTACTCCACCTTCTTGTCCTTCAAAGGATCGGATGAGGCCCACTCACGTAGGGTTTGATTTACTTAGTTTACCCATTCAAATGTTAATCTCATATAAGAACATTCACACAGACACACCTAAAATAATATTTAACTAACTATCTGAGCAATCCATGGCCCAGTCAAATTGATGCACAAAAATTAATCATCATAGAAATAAAAAAATGAAAAGCACTGATATAGTCAATTACATTAAATGCAGAACTTCCACGCGTCAAAAGATGCCATAAAGAAAGGGAAAAGAGAAACCAGTCACTGGGAGGAACCTCTGCAATGTTTTTAGCTGACAAAGTGTGAGAATCCAAAATATATAAAGAATTCATAACAATCTATATTGGAAAAACAGACAAAGAACATGAACAAGAAATCCACAGAAGAAATGTGAATGGCCAATAAACATGAAAGTGCTCCACCTCTCCAGTCATCAGGGAAACAACAAATTAAAACAGCAGTGAAATGTCAATTCTGCCTGACAAAGAAAATGTCTTACAATACCAAGTATTGGTGAAAATGTAGAAAACTGGACTGTCTCATACCCTGATGGTGGAACTGTAACTTGCTGTACCTTTTAGAGAGAACTGTGGCCATTGTAAGAAATTACCATAAACTTGGTGCCTTAAAACAATACACGTTTATTCTCTCACATTTCTACAGGCCTGAAATCCTAAATCAGTACCACTGGGCTGTGCTCCTCCACAGGTTGTAGGGGAGAATCAGTCCCTTGCCTCTTTCAGCTTCTGGTGGCTGTTGGCATTCCTTGGCTTGTGGGTGCATCACTCTAATCTCTGCCTCAGTAGTCACACTGCCTTGACTTCTGTGGTAGTAAAATCTCCCTTGGTCTCCCTCTTACAATGATTCCATTTAGGGCCCACCCTTATACTCCAGGATAATCTCTCTGTCTCAAGATCTTTAATCACACCTGGAAAATCTTTGCCGTACAAATTAATAGATTCCAGAGAGCAGGACCTGTTGTCTTGGGTGGGGGGCATTATGCAGTGAATGGATAAAATACTGTTCTACTCTAATGTTCTATTCTAATTCTACTCTAATGTTCTTAGCAGTTTTATTCACAATAAGCAAAAAGTGAAAACAACCCAAGTGTTCATCAACAACAGATGAATGGATAAACAACATGTAGTATATACATACAATGGAATACCCTTTAGCCATGAGAAGGAAAGAAATTCTGATATATGCTAAAACATGATGAATCTTGAAAACGTAACGCTAAGTGAAAGAAGCCAGATACAAAAGGACAAATATTGTACGATTCCACTTGTATGATGTCTCTAGAATAGGCAAATTAATAGACCCAAAAAGTAGAAGAGGTTACCAGGGGCTGGGAGGGAAGTAGTTATTTTTTATTGGGTACAGAATTTCTGTTTGGGGTGATGAAAAAGTTCTGGGAAAACTGGTGATGGTTACACAACATTGTGAATGTACTTTATGCCACTGAATTATACACTTAAAGTGGTTAAAATAGTAAATTTTATGCTATGTATGTTTTGCTACAGTAAAAATAACAATGGGTATTACTAAAAAAATTAAGCGGAGTAAAAAGAAATATGCATAATTGTATTTATTCCTTAGCTTATCCAAGAATAATTACGATCAGCTTCCTTCAGATATTCCAGGATTGCTGACTTTATTTAGGATTTGCCTATAATCCTCCCACATATTTCTGATCACTTTTGAGTATGGTACACTAATTGATCACACCTTTGGCAGAGCAAAGAATAAATGATGGGCAAAGCTTTTCGGGGGGGAATGGAGGAGTCAAAATATCCTTTTGTGGATGTGTTTAGAACTCATATAGGGTTTGTGTAGGTATAAGCAGAAGGGAGACATCAGCTCTCTGCTTCTCATGAGGACAGAATCAACAGATATTGCAACAGGAAAGACTTAGAGATTAGATACTGGGAGTCCTCTCATCCCTGTAGAATGAGAGGATTGGATCAGTAATTTCTAAGACCCCTCCAGCTCTAACAGTACATAGCTCTGTTACTAAAAAATGAATAGGAATTCACATTTGCCCAGTGCCTGTGGCTTATGTGGCACTGTGCCAAGTGCTTTTTTAGCTTTAGCTTATTCAACCCTCACAACAACTCTATGTGGTTGATATTACGACCCTATTTTCAGACAAAGAAATAAGGGCTCAGATAACTTACATAACTTACTCAAAACGCCAGAGCTTGAAGGTAGCACAGCTGAGAACCGAGGCCAGGAATGTCTGACTCCATAGTTTTATGCTCCTGACTAGGCCATGCAATGGGTCTCCTTTGTGGAGATATTTGGAACAAGGAGAGAGTTGACTCTGCGCTACAGGCTTGGGCCACCCCCTGCTCAAAAGCAAAAGCCTAAATCCCTTGGAGCGGCTTCTCCCTTTGTTGTGTCAGGGAGCTGCCAATACTGCCACTATCCAGAAGTTTGGCTAGAAACTGCCCAACAAGTTTTAAAGATTGTACACTTTACAAGTGTTCAACTGCCCGTGTAAATCACTGGAGCACCCACTTCTTAGGGGAAGTGCTTGGAGCCCTGAGAGAGGGAATGGGAACTCCTTTTGGTAGAGGCGTGACCTAGAAAAGGCAGAACAAAAAACAAACCAAGTTACAATGTAAAGTACACTGATGTGGGGGAAGAATCTTGCACATGGGTTTTATCAGAAAACATGCTGGAAGAATCTGGCCTCCAGTCCATTCAATACCTCAGTGGCCTGATTCATTCTCCCACAGCTCCGCTCCAACAAGCACCCTGTCCAGCTCAAGAGACACGTCCAAAGTCCTTAGTTTGGTATTTGAGGTCTGTGGGGTGTGTCTCTACCTCTATTTCCAACTCCTACCAAACTTGTACCAAGCCCTACCCACTCACTGCTCCCCGCACAGGCCTTACCTTTTCCCACTCTGGTGGACTGTGACAGCCACACCTGGTCCTAATTTCCCTTCTCTGGGAATAATCTTCCCCCTTCCCTTCTCTTTGGAGAACACTTTGCTCTTCACTCATACACAGAACCCTGTATCCACCAATGGGATCTATCCTCCTGGCCACATGGATTATTAATTCAAGGTTGGGTATGTGACCTAAGATGACCCCATTATTAATCTTCTCGGGGGCTTTCATGCACTAGGTGGCAGGGAGCGCTGCCTCGTTTTCCCCTGATCTCCCATAACTCTGACGGCGACTCCTCTTAGGGTGCCTCGCACTTTCTAGCTTGTACTACAGTTCTTCTTATCTCCTCTGTGCCATTGTCTCAGCTCCTGCCTTCTCCATGTGCTCTGCTTTTTTTTTTTTTTCTAATGCTCGATTTTAACAGGCATTTCCTGACTGCTTCTTACGTGCGGACGTTGTGTTCTGCTCTGGGGATACGGAATTGGATAAGACATAGTCCCTTGCTGAACGGATGGAGGAATGAAAAAGCTCCTCTGGGTCTCACCCAGCTTATCTCAGGGGATTTAAGCAGCAGCAAACAGTTGATATAAAATCCGAAGTTGTCATCCGGGCATTCGAGACCTTCCAAAATCCGGTTCTAGTTTTGTCTCTTACCGCCAGCCAAACTGAACTGTTCCCTGGCCTAGAACACCCTGAGATGTCCCCACCTGTGTGTGTTTGCCCAGGCTGTGGTCACCTCCCACAGCCTCCCTTCCTGTTTTCCTCTCTCATTCATACCTTCCTCTTTCCTCATCTCATTTTACCCTCACTTTTTCCTCCTCTCCCACTGCTCCCCCTCTTTCACCATCTCTCCCTTCCCTTTTCTTCCCTCTTAGCTCTCCCTGAGTTCACTCTCAACACTTCCCTCCATCCCACCCACTTCTTAATTTTCCTCTTTCATTTCCTGACCCCCTTCCGGCTCTGTGCGCAGTCCCTCCCCCAGGGGGCAAAATATAGGATAAGACAACCCAAATGAAATGTCTAGATCTCCTCCCGAGAAGTCTTCAAAATGGGATGGAAAGGAGAGAAGGAGAAACCGAAGTGGAAGGGGATCCTGGAGGCAGAGAAGAGACCGCCTAGCGACCACCTAGAGGCTTGTGAATCAACAGAGAATCCTGTCAGTTATGTACCTCCAGCCCACCCCTAGCTCTTCCTTTTCGCAGAATTATGAAAAACCTGAACTGCAAAAATCCTTCACATTCATCTATTCTGCCTCTACAATTTTGCAGCTGGGAAAGTGAGAGACGCAGTTAGGAAAACAGAAGCACAGAAAAGGGAAGCAACTGGCTAATATCACCCAGCAAGTCCGTGGCTCAGCAGGGACTGGAGGCCTAGGTCTCCTGCCCCCCAGATCAGTGAATGTCCTTTCACCTATACCACACTACCTTCCCTCCATTAGTCACTAGTCCCTCCCTCTGATTCCTACCCCGCCAGGCTTGGGATTACATCTAAGAATTCCCAATACTCTCCTACCCCGAGTAAGTGTAGGCCCCAGTGAAAGAGAGGCAGGAACAAACCACATCAGAAGGCCCAGCTCTACATCCGAGGGGCATATTTGGTGGTCGTGGGACGGTGACAGTGTCAATCTGGCCTGTAGAGGGACCAGTCGCCTCCTCAGAGAGCTCGATTAGAAGCAGCCTCTATTAAGGGAAGAGATGCTCTGCTTCAGCAGGCCATCTTGGCAGGACCCCTTCTCACCCTCCCAGCCCAGCTGGCTGCCTGGAGACCTTCCCTCATTCCTGCAGCCGCCAGCCTCCAGCCTCCAGCCATAGACTTAGAACAGAGACCACCCAGGTGGAAGATGGTCCATAGCTGCTGGTGGAGGTGGCTGGAGGCAGAGGGGAGGGAAGGGTTTCCAGCGGCTCCACTTTCAGTCCTGTTCCTCCGCTGCACAAAGGGCCACTGTCTGAGCACAGAGGGACCCTGGAGGGAAGCCTCCCAAGGTGCTCGGCAACAGGGCCAGGTTTCATCACACTGGGCCTCCAGGCCAAGTAAACATCAGAGGAGGAACAGGACCAGCAGTTTCTGCAGACAGCCTCCTGGCTCCATGCAAGCTCAGTGGCATCCTCACCCAGGGCTTCCCTGAGACAATAAAGAACGCCATGGTCATTTGCCCAATTTTCTCCAGAAATGGAGAGTCTGGATGAAAAACTGGCTCTATCCTAGTCCACTTCCCATTGCTCAACGAGCACAGAACCATCCTATTCCCCCTCTTCAGGAGCAAAAGTTTTACAAGAACTTTTTAAATTAGTTCAGAGGAAAAAGAGCTCGGTGAGCTTGAGTAATCAGGACAGACTTCCTGGAAGAAGTGCAATTTAAGTGTGATCTCCCTCCACGTTTAGGTAGAATCTCCACAAATGAAGAAAGGCATTTCAGGCAGAGAGCCCAGCACTGACAAGTTGTGGCGTCTGGAAAGCGAGAGCATTTGGGGTCAATGAAGAGACCTATCTAGCCAAGGTAGAGAATTCACATAGGAGAAGGTGGAAAACAAGGCTGGACAGTTTGGTTGGTAGTTAATCTATGACTAATCTTAACAGCGAGGTGGAGCAGTCATTACAGTTCCTGAGCAGAGCAGTGATGGAATGAAAGCAGAAGTTTAGAAAGCTTAGTCTTAGGATATTATAAAAGAGGCCTTAGATTCAGCCCCAAACCTCCGGATAACCTTGGGCTGGTTATGGTCTATCTCTGGGATTTGTTTCTTCATCTTTAAAATAAAAGGGTTACATCAGAGAATCTCAAAGCCGCTTTCGAGCTCTAAAATGCAAGGATTCTATCACAGGGCAACAGGGAACCTATAGGATGAAGAGAGAGACAAGGGGTTGTGGCCATATGCCAGATATCTCTGGGTTGCATTTCTACAATGAATCACCTGCTTAGAGCTGTAGAATGGCCATCACCACTACTGCCACCAGTAGGCACTAAGCTAAGGACTCTCCCCTTTTTTTAAACTTCATTTTTGTGAATAAGAAATGCATATACATACTACAATTCGTGAAAATCTATAAGTATGGTAAAAATAAGTTTCCCTCCTTCCCCTATTTTCAGCCACCCATTTCTTCTCCCACTGTTACCAGTTTCATGAGTATTCTTTCGGAGACAACCTATGTATATATAAAGATTCTATACAGATTCTTTTTCTTTACACAAATGGGAGCATAGTAGACGTGGAAATTCTGGAGATCTTTTCATATAAAGAGCTGCCTCATTCTTTGCATGGCAGGACCATGACTTATTAAACAAGTTCCTTATGGGTAGATATCTAGGCTGTTTCTTTTCTATTTTAAACAATGCATCCGTGAATATCCTGAGCAAACAGCATTCAGCACATGCTGGAATAAGTAAGTCCACAGAATACATTCTCAGAATTGAAATTATGTGCTAATTTCTTTATATGACTTAATAATCACGACAGTAGTTTAAAGCAATCATAATTATGCTGACTATGCAAATGAGAAAACTGAAGCACAGAAAGATTCATTGACTTGCTCAGAGTCACACAGCTCTTCTATACTAGAGCGGAGATTCTAATATGGACAGTCTAGAACCAGAGCCAACACACTCAATCATTCGATTAGTGGTTCTTAAACTTTAATACACATCAACAGCACCCGGGGGGCTTGTCCAAACACAGATGACTGTGCTCCACCATAAAAGTTTCTGATTCATTTCATCTATAGTGGGG
Organism: Rhinolophus ferrumequinum; assembly: GCF_004115265.2. Classification (NCBI taxonomy): domain Eukaryota; kingdom Metazoa; phylum Chordata; class Mammalia; order Chiroptera; family Rhinolophidae; genus Rhinolophus; species Rhinolophus ferrumequinum. Next base: position 19,568,910 of record NC_046306.1, read on the forward strand.
CCCAACAATTTGCATTTCTAACAAGTTCCCAGGCGATCACTCTTTGAGAACCACGGCACTGTACTAGTTCTCCCACCTTCAGCTGTGCAGTTCATCCAAAAAGAAAGCAGTTGGTACTCAGCACCTGGCTGGGACAGGACCCACGTTGAAGGGGCACAGGAAAGCTTCCCTGGAACTCACAAATCTTAGCTCCACGAGGGCAGGGTGAGATCATAGCACAGTGCCTGGCACATAGTACTCAATAAATACTTATTGGATAAATGAATAAATAAATGAGGTCCTGCCCTAGAGAAGCCCCTCTGCTCACATTGTCTGAGATTCAACTTCATGTTGTAAGAGCCTGCTATATAGACTGAATGCTTGTGTTCCCCCCTAAAAAAAAATTTATATGCTGAATTGCTAACTGCTCCCCCTTCAATGTGATGGTATTTAGAGGTGGGGCCTTTGGGAGGTTATGAGGATGAGGCCCCCATGATGGGATTAGGTTCCTTATAAGAAAAAGAAGAGACCAGAGCTCTCTCTCTCCACTATGTGAGGGAACAGTGAGAAGGCAACTCTCCACAGGCTAGGAGGAGGGCCTCACCAGAAACCAAATTGGCTTGTACCTTGGTCTTGGACTTCCTAGCCTCTAGAACTTTGGGAAATAAATGTCTGTTTCAGTCCCCTGGTCTACGGTATTTTGTTGTAGCAGCCCAAGCTGACTAAGACAGAGCCCTTGGGAGTGGAGCTGTTTATTTCCTCTCATTCCTCCCTTGGCTTATAATGAAATCAATGAGGCAGCCAGTCCTCTGTTATTGATGAAAAGATGGCATCCGCGAACGCTAGAGCTCGATCAAGATAAGTTACTCCAATGCTCTCATTTATTATTATTAATAGTAATAGCTATAGTTCATAGCACACCCATTCAATTGACATGCTTTCTTTTTTTGAAACTCCCCCTAATCAGTAAGTATATTTCCTTCCCCTTATTCTCACACACAGCCGCTCTTTCCCTGACGGTAAGTCATTCAATGTGGTTGATATGGCTGGTCCACACACGCACACACATAAATGATGAGAAAGATTTAAATTCAGGAGGAGGTGCGAGGTCTGGGGGATGCCCCTTCTCTTCTGCAGAGCAGCAAGGCACTGATGGAGATTTTTCACGAGCACGGAGGAACAAAGTTTTCAGTGTCATGCATTCTTGTCCTCAGGCACCCCCATACCAGCCCAATGCGTCAAGATGCTAACTGTTACAGACTTGGATCCCTGAGCTCAGGAGCCCTGAGGACCCCCACGGCTTCTTCCAGCTGTTCCCCAGCTGGCCTCGAGTCCTGCTGCTGCTGCCTGCCTCACCCACAAGCCTCTGTCTTGTTGGTGCCCTTGCTTTGGTCCCCCCAAGGTCCAGACTTGTAGCGGACGATGCCCAGGCTCCAGACATCTAGACAAGCCATTTGTTGAGCAGCTGGAGTGACAGAGGCCATTAGTCAGAGAGAGAATTTCAGATTCAGTTGATCAACTGCACTTCAGGCAGGCAATCTGATTCAACCACCAGTTATTAAATGCAGCGGTGGGCGGCCATTACAGCAGTCAGACAGGCCTAGTTAGACACAGATGCTGCTGGTCAAGCTGTCAGACAGAGCTGGTCAGGAAGGGACAGTTGGGCTGACTCAGTCATTCAGAAACCCAGTCCCTGAGACAGCTGGACTCAGATGGTCACTCAGAATCGGCCAGCCATGCAGACTCAGTCATACGGTCTGGCGGATGTGGTCGGTCCACACGTCAGGCAGACTGATCCACCTTTCAGACGCCCAGTCCAGTGGACCCCACCAGGTAGAGGCTGTAGTGCGGCCACCTCAGCCAGGATGGTCAGCAAGTGTTGGGACGCCTGCCCGATTCAGTCAGCCAGCCAGTCAGGGGACTCAGACAGATGCGCTCAGGCCCAAGTATAGCCCGAAACAGAGGGGCCAGTCAGTCTCAGGCCGCTTCACCCATTCAGCAGAGACGAGGTCCAACCAATGGTGCAGAGGAATCAGTCATTAAAATGGTCAGAGAATGTCGGTCGGTCAGACACAGCTTGTCGAGCACAGATGGAGTCTGGTCAGTCAGAGGCAGTTAGATCCACTCAGTCAGACACGCCTTGTCAGGCCCAGATGTCATCAGCCAGGTATGGGCAGCCAGCCAGCCAGCTGTGGTCAGGCTGACAGATCACTGGTCTTGGTCCGTCAGGCATCCATGAAATCTGTGTTCAGTCAGACACAGCCAGAGAGACTCGGATTATCAGGTGGTGATGGCGTGTGTGGCCAGTCAGACACAGTCGGTCCGGTCCGTCAGACGCAGCCTGTCAGGCGCTCAGGGAATCAGTAAGAGCACCATAGTTGCCCGGCAATCCCCAGACTGAGGCCCCTGGTCTCGTTCTGGGCGGAGCCTTGGCTGGGGGTGGGGCCTCATGGAGGGCCAGCCCCGCCCCTCCGCTCCCCGCAGCCTCTGGGCGTTGCCTGGGCAGTTGCCGCCTGGACCCACCGCTCCCTTCCCCTACCCCGCTGCGCCTCTAGCCGTGGAAGAGCGGGTGGGTTGGGCAGGCTGCGCTCTGCATAGCAGCAGAATCCCCGCTGCGGGCTCAGCACTTTTGTACCCCTGGTACAGACAGGGATGATTGGGAGACTGGGAATAATTTGCGTCAAGCTACACAGCCAGACACCGAGAGACTCAGAACCTCCGGATCCAGTGCTCTTCGCCTCAGGAGGAATCAAATTTCTCTAGGCAGAGGGGGCGAATCAAGAAGAAAGAACAGCCCATGCAATAATGTGTTTAGGGGTCCCTGGGCTTACTAATAACTAGAACTAGCACTCACCTTGTACCACGCGCTGTAATAAATGCTTTATGTACAGTCATTCACTTGAATCTCACAATTTTCCTTTGAGGTTCTATAATTATCTCCCTTTTACATGTGAGGAAACAGAAGCACGAAATCGGTTGGTGACTTGCCCAGGGTCAGGAGGCTGTAAGGTGGGGGAGCCAGGATGGGAACCCAAGCAGCCTAACTCCACGTTGGCCCGTGGGCCCTCAACATACCCTCTGGCCCTCTCCTGGTGACCTCAGCAGGCAGACCATGAACCCCCTTCAGCAGGCCTCTCTGGTCTGCTTCAGGACACCCAGTCTATAATGGACTCTGCAGTGTGAGGGTCCTGTTAGAGTCTCTGCTTCAAGGACTCAGAATCAGGACCTATCAAACCAGGAACCTGGCAAACTACAGAGGACAAACCATGGGTCTGTCGCACAGGGTTTGGAGAAGGGGAAGCCTGGAAGATCAGAGAAGCCAGGGCCCAGAGGCCACTGAAAGCTGTCACTGGGGACCCTCATGAGCATGGCTTCAAGGCCAAAGATCTGTGATGCAATTCCAGCAATGTGAGCCCAGAATTAGAAACATATCATGGGTAATAAACCCAAATGCCTACCGAGGCCAGAAAGGTGACGTAAGTCATGAAAATGAGTCCAGCAACCAGATTGCCAAACCTGCCCCATCTAAAGGGGGCTTTGCCTCTCAGCTCCTGCCCATTGTGTTGCCAGACACTCCCTGTGTCTAGTCTTCTAGTTGGGAGACACTGTCTAAGTCAATTAACATCAACTCTCAGTTTCTCCACGTGTATAATGGGAAGGAAAAGTCGGCTTTATCTCATGGTGAAATGTTATGGGGATCAAACATGTTATTGCACGTTGAAAATAGCTGTAGCATACTCCATAAAGTGAACGGGGAAGGAAGACAACATCTGCTACGTCGTCTATGAGTTCTGAAAGCATTCTTTTGAGGCAGCGTGTAGCATCCCTCCTGTACAGAAGAGAATGCCCTTCAAGGAGTGTGTTGACTTACCCAAGGTCACAAGCTTGTATGATGTGGAGCCTGATTTGGAATTTAGGATTGTCTGACTTCTAAGACTAGTCTCTTGCACCAATTGTTTTTCAAAGTGTGGCTTGGGTCCCACTGGTCACCCCCAAATGATTTCAGGTGAAACCCAGATGAACATTTTTTAAAATAGTTATATAGTTTTTGTTATTTTCAATTTTAGAGGCTTATTGATACTACCAACGTCCTAAATTTCACACAGCCACGCTATGGCAGGCTGTATAATGGCCACTCAAAGATACAGAGACCTAATCCCTGGAACCTGTAGATGTTACCTTATTTGGGAACAGGGCCTTTGCTGATGTGATTAATTTAAGGGTGTTGAGATGAAGAGATCATCCAGGATTATGCGAGTGGCCATCACAAATATCCTTATAAGAGAGAGGCAGAGGGATGTTAGACAGACACACAGAGGATAGGAGGAGGTAATATGACCACAGAGGCAGCGACTGGAGTGATGTGCCACAAGCCAAGGAATGGCAGCAGCCACCACAAGTTGGAAGACACAAGGACAGATTCTTCCTTAGAGCCTCTGGAGGGAGCATGGCCCTGTCAACACCTCAATTTCAGCCCAATAAGACTAATGTTGAACTGCTGGCCTCCAGGACAATGAGAAAATAAATTTCTGTTGCTTTAAGCTACCAGGTTTGTGGTCATTTGTTTCACAGCCACAGGAAACAAATACACAGTTCTACATAACTTCAAAATTCATGCTCCAAACCACTAGGATACAACCCCCTCTCTTTAAAAAAAAAAAAATGTCACGGGATGGTTCAGTTGATTAGAGCACATGCGCTTGACAACAAGGTTGCCGGTTCAATTCCCGCATGGGATGGTGGACTGCGGTCCCTGCAACTAAGACTGAGGACAGTGACTGGACTTGGAGCTGAGCTGTGCCCTCCACTAGATTGAAGGACAACGACTTGGAGCTGATGGGCCCTGGAGAAACACACTGTTCCCCAATATTCCCCAATTGAAAAAAAAAATTTATGGAAGGAGAACTCACTCTGCGTGAACACACAATGGGATTTATAGATGATGTAATACAGAATTGTACACCTGAAATCTATGTAATTTCACAATTGTCACCCCAATAAATTAAAAAGAAAAAAGTCTAAAAATATATATATATTTTTTTAAAAAACCACTTAAAATGTCAATCTTTATTTCATAAATGTCAATCTTTGATTTAAAGGCTACAGCGATTTCCCGGAGCACAGAGAGTTCCCACATATCCCCTCCCCCAGTTTCCCTTACAGTTCACATCTTACATGGCTATGGTGCATTTGTTACAACTAAGAAACCAACCTGGGTACATTCCTATTAACTAAACTCCACACTCTATTTTGATTTCACTAGTCTTTCCACTTTTCTGTTCCAGCAATCCATCCAAGATGTTACCTCATATTCAGTCATTTGCCTCTTTAGTCTCCTCTGGCCTAGGACAGCTTCTCAGACTTTCCTTGTTTTTCAGGACCTTGACAGTTCTGAGGGATACTAGTCAGGTATTTTATAGAATGTCCCTCCATTTGAGTTTCTCTACTGTTTTTTCATGGTTGGACTGGTGTTCTAGGTTTTGGTGAAGGAAACCACAGAAGTAAGTGCCCGGCTCATGACATCAGATCAGAGAGGTACATGCTATCAACATGACTTGATTACCTTGAGTACCTGGCCAAAGAAGTGTTTCCCAGCTCTCTCCCCTGTGAAGTTACGTATTTTTCCTCCCTTTCTACTATTTGGAAGCAAGTCACTAAGTGCAGCCCACACTCAAAGGGGGAATTAAACTCTTCGTCTTGGTGGGGATAAATTATTTGGAATTCTTCTATAAGGAAGATTAGTCTCTCAGCCCCCATTTATTTATTCATTCAATGTTTTATTTATATTAGTGTGGACTCATGGATATTTAGTTTATACTTCAGGTCATAATCTAATAACATGTTATCTATACTGTTGCTCAAAGTGTCTCAGCTTTGGCCACTGGGGCTTGTTCAGGTCGTCTGCTGTGCCCCTTCGACACCAATTGTTTTGCATCTTGGTTGTACCAAGATGATTTCAAGTGGAACTCAGAGGAACTTTTTTTTTTAAGAGTTGTACTTTATTTTAATAGACATTAGGAAAACATATAACCAGCACGTCAAATTGGTGATTTCATCAATACTGCTGAGGACACGGCTAACGGTCCTGCTAAGTGAGTCAATTCACAGACATGTATTAAGTAAAACCTGGTAGTAGACGTGGAGGAAGTTGTTAAGCTGAATTGGGAACAATTCACGTTTGAGAAACTCTGTACCAGGGCCGAACCGAGTCCCAAATTCAAGCAAAGATGATAAGGATGGTAACGATGAGGATGACGAGCAGCCTCTCCGGGACACACCCACACACACTCCACGCTCAGGGCCCTGCTGCCAACCAGCTCTGCCTTCTTGCAGATGCCTGCTGATGTCTGTAACGGTGGGACTGTGCCCGGGCCTGGGAGGGACGGATGCTGCACTGTGTTTGTTTCCCAAGCAAGCTGTGTGGGTGGCTTGCAGCTCAGCATCATTCCGGCTAATGAGCTGGGAGCCTCTGGCCTAACAAACACCGTTCCGTGTCACAGGCCTGACATGTGATGTTTCCCAAGGAGAAGTGCCAGGAAGTCTCGTTATTTTTACTTTTTTTACTTTTTTTTTTGTCTCATCCTTGATGTGAGACAGGCAGAAAGTCACGGTGGCGTCAGTGGTCAGACTGGGTGCACCTTTGACTCAACGTCTTGTCTGGGGTCTCCAGGCCAGTCCCCCAGCCTCACTGAGGATGCTCAGAATTGAACTAGAGCATTTAGCTCACCCCACTCTGCACAATTCTGAGACTTAACCCAGGGCTGCCTCCCAGTTGAGCAGTGACACCCCGGAATTTCTGGTCTGATCTGAAATGGAAAGCCTTTCAAGAAGGCAGTCTTTTAGTTCCCTGCTTCTAGTCTGAGCTGTGGGTGGCTACAGGCCGGTGTGTGCTCAAGGTTCTAAACCCTCTATAGTATCTTCCCAGGGAGCTCCGGAGTCAGATGACCTGGATTAGACTCCTAGTTCTTCTTGTGAACTAGACAAGTTACACAGCCTCTTACCTACAAAAGGAAGACTGTAATAGTACCTACGTCACAGAATCGCTGTGCAAGTTAAATGAGACAATATATATAAAATGCTTAGTGCAGTGCCTGGCCCATATTAAGTGCTCAATAAATTCGTTCATTCGTTTAACAATTATTAATGTCTATTGTGTCCCAGGCACAGTACTTGGTGCCAGGGACATAGTGGAAAACAAGAAGAAAATAAACTATTAATAAATAAGATAAAGCATATAAAGCAGTACCTTGCACATAAGTACACAGAAATTTTCATTATTAATACCATAATGAAATATTATGATGAAGGAAGGAAATTAATAGGATGATGTGATGATAAATGGAAGAAACCTCCTTGAGACCAGAAGGTCAGGAAAGACCCTCTAAAGATATAATACTGGAACGGAGACCTAAGATGAGAAGAAATTTAGCTTTGTCAAGGACCCGGTAAAGAGCCTTCCAGGCAGAGGAAGCATGTGTGAAGGCCCTGAGGTTGATAGAGCTTGGGGAGTGGAAAGAATAGCAGGGTGGCCAGTGTGGCTGGGATGTAATGACAGAGGGCAGTATGCGACGGTAAGAAGTTTGGATTTTGTTCAAAGTGTGATAAAAAGTCACTGAAGGCTTAAACAAGAGAGTAACAAGATCTGATTTCTGATTAAAAACTCTGGCTTCTGGAAGGAGAATGGATCAGAAGGGAAGAATAGTAGAAAACAGAACAACAATTAAGAGGCTATTAGTATCATCCAGACTAGAGATGTCGCAGGTTTGTACTAGGTTATAGCTCAGCACTGTCCTGTGATTTTCTGGGATGATGGAAATGTTCTGTATCTGTGTTCATATGGCAGCCGCTTGCACCTGTGGCTCTTAAGCACTTGGAAGGTAGCTAGTGCAGATGAAGAATTGAATTTTTAGTTTTATGTTATTTTAATTAAAATTTAAATGGCTTCTTGTAGCCAATGGCTACTATATTGGACAGCATAGGAAACTGGCTGAATGTTAGATATACTGAGGAGGAAGATAGAATTGTGATGATTGAGGGATGGGGAGTGAGAGAAAGCGTGGAATCAAGGAATGCCTAGTTTTTAATTTGGGCACTGGATGAATGATACTACCATTTACTGAGTTGGGGAAAAACAGGCTCTGGGGAGATATCAAGAGTTCTGTTTTGCACAAGAGGAGTTTAAGATACTGTTGGAACATTCAAGTTGAGATAACAAGTAGAAAGCAAGATGTAGACATGTTTGTCATCATTGATTGTCATCTTAGATTCCAGGGATACCAACCCTTTGGCTGCTTAGGAGGTAGGGAGTACAGAAAGGGGACCAGGAACTCCACACTGAGACTTTTCTTCTCCTTGTCTTGGTAAATGTATCAACCACTCACCAACCAGCTAGCCCTAGTGTTTGAAACTTTGTGTGATCCGTGGCTTCTCCTATACCTCCTCCCTCTTCTCTTCAGGTATTGAACACAGTGGCTTCTTCCTTTGCAAAACTAGAAACCCTCACCTCACCTGTTTTCTACTCCTGGAGCCACTCCTGCAGCTTAGGACTTTGTCCTCTCATCGTGGACTAGAGCCTCAGTGTCCAGCGCCCCTGGCCTTCTCACCATTCCTCCTTTCTGCCTTTCAGTACAGGGTTCTTTCTAATTGTAAGATTTTCCTCCTGGGAATCCTATCTGAATCCGCATCAAGAGTCTTAAACCAGGACCAATGCTTTGATCTTTCTTTCCACTTCTAGAATGGTATCCAAAGGAAACCAGAAGCCTCCACAAAGTTTGAAAAGTCACAAGAAAGTTCATCACAGTGTTAATTACAAAAGCTAGAAGTATAACAATTCTCAACCATATCATACGTGACCTATCAGCAATGTTTGACACTATTAATAACTCTCCTTTGAAACACTTTCTTCATTTACTTCCAGGATACCACACTCTTGTGGTTGTTCTCCTACCACTCTGTCATTCCTCAGTCTCCTTTGCTGGTTCCTTCTCATCACCCTGACCTCTATGTGTGCCCCAGATATATATACCGGGGATGTATACAAGTGGACACTCTGGTCAACGTTGCTAAGCAGTAGTTCTCCATAATCAGAAGTGTCTGGATGCTGATGGTAACCACTTTGAGCACCTCTTGTAATTGCAGAAGTCAAATGTGACTTGTATTCATCTTTTGTTATTGGTATATATTGAGTGTTACAATTTTAATACAGTTTTCCTTTCTTAAAATGTATATGCATTTTTTTGGCACCCTCTGTATATATCTACTTCCTTGGTTCTCTCACGCAGCTTCATAGCTTTAAAGACATCCATATGTTGATGACTCCCAAATGTATATGTCCAGCTCAGACTCTCCCCGAATGCCACTCATCAATCCAACTGTCTACTTGACACCTCCACTTGAATGTCAAACAGGCATCTCAAATTGATCATGTCTAAAACGGAATTCCTGACCTTTCCCAAAACTTGCTCATCCCATGGCCTCTCCCATCCTAGTTAATGGCAATTCCCTCCTTCATTTGCTCAGGCCAAAAGCCTTGGAGTCATCCTCAATTCCTCTCGTTCACACTTCATATCTGCTCTATCAGCAAATCCTGCAGACTCATCTTACACTTATCTTGACTTCAACCACGTTTTGCCACCTTTGCTGCCATCATCCTGGTACAATCCTATATCCTATTTCACCTGAAGGCAATAGCCTACTGTTAGGTCTCTCTGCTTCCACCTCTGGCCACACTTCAGCTGTTCTCCATGCCACAGTTCAAAGTACTTCAATGGCTCCCATTTCACTCAGAAAAAACACCAAATTCCTTATTCCATCCTTCCCACTACATGGCCTGGTCTAACCTCTACAATCTTGCCTGTTCACTCTGCTCCAGCCTCTTTGCTGTTCCCGGAACAGACCAGGCCCATACGGTTTAGGTTTAGGGCTTGTGCACTGGCTCTTCCCCTCTGCCAGGAGGGCTCTTCGGCCCAACATCACCATGTACGGCTCATTTGCTCACCTCCTTCAGTTATCTGCTCAAAAGTGTCATGACCCCCATCTAAAACATTCCACACTCACACTTCCTATTCCCCTTCTCTGCTTTTTATTTTCCCATAGCACTTTCGCTATCTGCCCTTTTCGCATTTTAAGGATTGAATATTTTCACTACTAGAATGCTAATTTCAGGAGGGCAGAAATTTTCGTGCAGTTTTTTCCCTTCACTACTGCATTCCCCAGTGCTTATGTGGCACAGAGTAGGTGCTTAATAAACAGGTGGTGAATGAGTGAATGAAAAAGAGCCTACTTTGTCGAACAGTGGGAGTGAAGGGACCGAGAAATACGCATGCTCTGGGTGACACCGTCGCGAACGACGTGACAGGAAGGGGTCCTGACCCCACGTGACACCTCCCTTGCCCCTCCCCCTGCCGGAACGTTTCAGTCCCGGAACCTCGGCTCGCGGTTCCCGGTGCAGGGCACTTCCGGTGCCCCTCTTCTCTCGCCCGCGTAGAGAACTGCCAAGTCAGTTCCGGCAGAGAACGTGGTGAGAAGCGGAGCACGGCTTTCTATTCTGGGCCCCTCCAGGCCCTCCGGCCTCGGGCTGGGAGGTGAGCTGGAGGGGCCCAGGGACAGGCCGCAGGCTCTGTCCTGCAGGGACCCAGACCCCTTCCGAGCCCGGTTGCCCACTGGCTGGGCCCAGGCCTTGAAGCAGCAGCGAACCTCTCGCCCTACCCCCACCTCCATCTCCGCGACCTGATGGCGGCGGCTTCTCTGATCGCACATCCCACCGATCGCCTGGTCTCCTGGCCCAACCCTGCGGGGCCTAGGCGAAGCCCCGCCAAGCGGCGGACGACGCCGAGCGTTTGAGCGAAGGGCGTGGAGGGGCGAAAAGAATGGCGGCCACTCGAATGCCGCGGAGGGCCGTTAGGACCTTCGGGGGTCCGAGAAGGCGGGTCTACGTGGTCGCAAGCTGGCCCACCCTTAGGCCTTCGAGTCTCGCAGATGCAGGACTTGGGGTAACTCCTCTGACCCAGTTGGACGAGATCTCACCTCGCACAGACAACGACGGACAAAGGCCATAATGGGCCCGGAAGGTGAGCAGAAAGAACCCAGTCGACGACGGGTGGAAGGGTTAGTGGGCCATCGGGCGGTTGGTCTTCGTTCTACTAGACCTTGATTACGGAAGAAAGAAAAGGCACAACAATATACCACAGTTGGCCAACAGGAAGTGCCCACCACCCTTTGGGAAGATTTACTGGCCGTATATAGAAGGCCTGTGTATATAATATGAAAAAGCTGCTCTCAACTTTACCCCCCAACCTTTCAAAAGAAAACTGCTACATCTAGGCCTTTAGATGTAAAGAGGTTGCCGACGTATGATAAAGAAGAGTTAGAAAATCACACGTCTTGCAAATGCACATTTGTGGGTTTTTTTTTTTTTTAATCGAAGAAATGTCTTCTGGAAATGACTTTGAAATAGAATTGTTAGACTATCCCTAGAAGCGACATCAGGAGCAACACACATTCACGTTGGTTCAGTGGGGTAGAGGACATGGAGAAGACCTTGAGGAGGAAGAGAAGGTTCTATACTAACTGGTCTTATTTAGAAGACATTTTCAGAGTATAATTATTGTTTGTGTATGTATTTCATTCCTCACTACTGTATAATAGTTGAAAACGCTAAGTACTTTTTTGAAATATTTATCTTTCTAGATGTTCTGAAGTGCCTGATAAAAGTAGACGTAGTAAAATTAAAATTCATGTTAAATATTGTTATTTTGGGGAATGGCCAAACCACCACCTCCTTTGAACAGTGCACACTGAATTTGTGCACTGGTTCGAGGGAGGAGGGAGAAAGAAGTGCAAAGAGCTCTATGCCAGTGTGTTTCTAGTGAGGTAAGATAAACCATTGTCCCTTATGTTCATGCATTTTGTTTTAGTTTGCTATGTATATAGTGTATATAATGGACAAATAAGTCCTAATTTACAACATCTAGTCTTTCTAGATGTTAAAGAGGTTGCCAGTGTATGACAAAAGTAGAGTTAGTAAACTAATAGATTTTGTACATTTTGTGTTAAAAATCCCTAGAAAGACTGTCTTGAAAATTTGAGCATTATAGCCCACTTGGTTAGTAGAGGAGGGGGAGAAGGGAAGGGTTGATCTTGGACTAGAATGTTCCTATTTCGAAGACAAGACACTTTCCGATTATAACTGTTACATGTGTGCAGTTTATTCAAATCTGCTGTGTATATAGTGGACAAAGTAAGTCCTTATTTGAAACATCTAGTCCATCTAGATGTTTAGAAGTGCCCGACGTATGTTAAATGTAGAGGTAGTAAAATAACACTTTGTAAATATCTTTTTGCTAAAATTCATAGGAAATACTGTCTTGGGAATGGAATTGTTAAAACCACCTCTGAGCAATATATTATATACTTGTTCAGTGGTTTGGAGGAGGTGGGAGGGAAATTGCAAAAGGTACTATACCAGAGTGTTGGACATTTTCAGACAAAACCATTTTTGTATGTTACGTGCTTCGTTTTGCTGTGTATATAGTGTATATAATGGACAAGTAAGTCCTAATTTTGCAACATCTAGTCTCTAGATGTTAAAAGAGGTTGCCAGTGTATGACAAAGTAGTTAAATTAGCACATTTTGTACACTTTGTGTTGCAATTCGTAGAAAGCTTGTCTTGTGTAAATGACTTTTGGATGTGAATTTGTTCAACCACCTCTAGGCATTACATATATCTGTACTTGTCCACTGGATTGGTGGTGGAGAGAAGGGAGTGAGAGGGGGAATGGTTCCGGCCAACACGGTCATATTTAGAAGATACCTCAGACTAACCATTGTTACATGTGTGCAATTTTAACAGTGCTGTGTACATAGTGGCCACGTAAGTTTGTATATTAAATATCTTTGTAGATATTTAGAAGTGCTTGATGTATTTAAAAGTTAGGAGTAGTAGAATAACGCTTCTTGTAAATAACTTTTAAAAACTGTCTCGGGAAATACTGTCTCTGGAAATGGAATTGTTAAACCACCTCTCTGAACAGTGTGTATACTCTTATGTACTTACTTGTTCATTGGGTTGAGGGAGGTGGGAAGGAAGAAATTTCAAAATACATTTTGCTAGTGTGTACTAGAAATTTTTAGCTTATCTATTGCCCTGTTACATGCATTTCATTTAACTTTATATATTGTGTATATACTGGACAAATGGGTCCTAATTTTATAATATCTAATCTCTAGATATTAAGAGGTTGCCAATGTATGACAAAAGTAGAGTTAGTAAACTAACACATTTTGTATACTTTGTGTTAAAAGTCACTGAAAGGCCGTCTTCAGAAAAGGACTTTTGAAAATGACATTGTGAAATCACATCTAAGTGATACACGTGCCTATACTCAACCCACTGGATTGATGGTAGACAGGAGGAATTGGGAGAAATGGAGGGTTCTAGACGAGAATGTTCCTATGTAGAAGACACTTTCAGATATAACCATTGTTACATGTGTGTAGTTTATTCAACACTACTCTGTATATAGTGGACAAACTTAAGTCCTTATTTGAAACATCTAGTATTTCTAGATGTTTAGAAGTGCACAAAGTATGTTAAAAGTAGAGTTAGTAAAATAACACATTTTGTAGATATCCTTTTGTTAAAATTCATCTGAAATACTGTGTTTTAGAAATGGGATGATCAAACCACCTCTCTAAGCAGTACATGTTACTATATTTGTGTAGGTTCGGGGAGGAAGGAGAAGAAAGTGCAAAGCGCTTTATACCAGTATGTTTATAGTTTGGCAAGATTAACCACTGTCCCCGTTTGTCTGTGCATTTTGTTTTAGTTAGCTGTGTATATAGTGTATATAAAGGACAAACGTCCTAATTTGAACATCTAAGTCTTTCCAGATGTTAAAGAGGTTGCCAGTGTATGACAGAAGTAGAGTTAATAAACAAATACATTGTATACAGTTTGTATTAAAATTCCTAGGAAAGATTATTCTGAAAATGTGAGGAAGTGACATTTTAAAAATCCCCTCTAAGCATTACAGATGCTTATTATACTTGCCCACTGGGTTGACAGATGAGACGGGGAAGGGCTCTAGGCCAGAATGTTCCTTCCTATTTAGAAGACACTTTCAGATTATAACCTTTCTGTGCAGTTTATTCAATGCTACTAGGTGTATAGTGGCCAAACTTAAATCCTTATTTGAAACATCTAGTCTTTTCTAGATGTTTAAAAGTGTACAACATGTTAAAAGAGTTAATGCCCTTTATAAGTTTTTGGGTTTGTTTTTTTCCTAGGAGTGATTGTATTTGGTGAATGCAGTCTTGATGTCTTGGAGCGGATGCTGACTGTTCACAGGGTGGGGGGAGGGAAGGAAGTACAGAGAACCTGTCGGTTCTGTGCCCAGGAGTTTTCAGACAAGTTCAGATTGTCTAACCATTGTTATAAATGTGCATTTTAATTAATAGTGCTATGTATTCAAGGATAAACAAGTCCTAATGCCCAAAGTATATCAAAAGTAGAGGTAGTAAAATAATCCCTTTACAAATGCCCTTTTGTTTTTAGGAAGGACTGTCTTCTGGGAGTGTCTTTGTTAATCACCTCTTGGAGCTACTAGATGTAAGCCTATGCTTAGTCATTGACGTGGTGGAGGAGGGAGAAGGGGAAAGGTGACGGGAAGGGCTCTTGGCTAGGATCCCCACATCTAGAAGACAGTTTTAGGTTAGAATCATAGACCCATGTGCATTTTTGTAAAGTACCTGTGTTGTGGACAAGGTTCATTCTTTATTTTGGAATAGCTGAGCTTTTTAGATGTCCTGAGGTGACTATGATAAAAAGTAGAGCCAGTGAATTAACCAATTTGTAAATATCTTTTTGCTACAATTGCTAGAAAAGAGGCAGCTTGGACATGGAATTGTTAAACCATCTCTGAGAAATGGACGTCCCGACTTGTTCATGAGACTTGTTCTTGAGGTTGGCGGAAGAGGGGCAGAAGGAAGCATAGAGGGAGGGATGTATGCAGATGTGTTCGTATTTACATTGTGATAACGACCGATGTGCGTGCATTTGTTGGCTTTACTATCGAAATACACTTAAGTATTTCCGTGGAAATTTGCCTCGTTAATATTTTAAAAGTGTAGATCATAATGAATTCTCTTAGAATACTTTGTGTACTCTGTTGCTTTATGTCTCATTTTTAATTGAATATTAAGGGAATGCAGTATTTTAATTGTAACTCTGCCAATATCTTTATCATAGAGGCCTGTTGCCGTTTTTATCCTTTATGAAATTTTTGTCGCCAAGAAAGGCAGGATTACATTTTTTTTTCAGATTGAGTTGGTGTAGTGTGTTCTTGGTTATCAAAATACTCATAGTTTTGGGATTTTGAAATAGTAAATATTCATATGTGTGAAAAAGCTTGATACATAACTATACAATCTTAATTACATAAAAATGGAAGCTTAGTTGTGTAGATACACACAGGACCTAGAAGGACACATCAAACTAAACTGCTTGTGATTATGACTTTGTCTTGTGTTTTCACTTTCTTATTATATGCACATGTTAACTTTTAAAAAATAAATGTTATTTCCAAAACCTACATGAAGTCTTCATAGCTTGTAAAGTTTGCATACTCTATAGAAGCACCATTTTCGTACCCTTCATTTCTGGGCCCTGAGGTGTCTTACGACATCTTCGCACTCTCGTGATTCCAACTTTGTTCACACTGTTCCTTCTGCCTATAGTATCCTTCCTACGTTTTTCATTTAGCAACTCAAATTGCCCAACTCAAATACTAATTTATATAGTCTTGTCTTTGAGAACCTGACACCTGAGAATTAAAATGCCAGAACCAAACGTCAGAAGTCACGCTTTTCCTGTTGCAGCCCCTACTTGTGCCTTTGATATGGAACCCACTTGAACCATCATTGTTACTTGAAAGAGTACTGGACTGAGCTCAGGCTTAAATCATCTCTGTACCACAGGATGCAGCATAATGCCTGACAGAGCCGGTGCTAGGAAATGTTTTGAATACAAAGAAGGCAAAAGCTCAGCTTTTCAGACTGGTTTGGCACTCCTGCTACCAACACTGGTTGTATAGTCAGGGATTCCCAGGCTGGAAGTTGATTTCACAGCCAATCAGGCCAGAGAGTATAGGTCAGATGCAGCACCCCACACCCCCCAGGTCAGGTACAGAAAACCTAATGGAATACCAGAAGGGTTACCCCAAACTTGTGAGGTGAGGCTCAAGAGATTCCTCCAAATGTGGGGAGGTAGCGTTTCTAGTGGTGCCGTGGGTGCTGTTGGTATAACCTGGGTGGGCTGGGAGCCAGTGAGGGAAGGTAGAGGAGGCCCTTCCCAGCCCTGGGTCAGGCCTGCACCCTATCTCTCCTGCTGATGCCCCTATGAGACAGGTGTTATCTGACAGAGATGGACTTCAGGGAGGCACACAGGCTTTAAATCCCTGGCCTGGAAGGAGAGAACCAGGTGTATGTGGACAAATCCCAGGCTGAGACCTGTCTGCAAGCTCCAAATCCTCCAGAGCTGGAGATAAAAGCTGAAGATCTCCTGCAATTTAAGATGGATTCACACACAAAGGTGTCCAGAAGGGGTAAGGCTCAGAGCTAAGAGATGAGGTTACCTCTCAGAAAGACTGTCCTGGACCCCCAAGGAAAGCTAATCCTCAGTGGACAGAAGAGGAAAGTGAGGTCCAGAAAGGGGCCAGGCCCCACTGGGATCACACCTCATGGCTAGCAATGTGTATTGCTAAGGAAAGAGCACTGGGCAGGTAATCAGAGGCCTCAGCTCTCATCTAAGTTCTCACTAACTGAGGAACATTGGCCAAATTAGCCCATCTGGGCCTCAGTCTCCTCATCTGTAAATGGGGTTCATTCTGGTGGGTTGAATGAGGTGTGCCTATCCAGGTCTGATGCTGGGCCTTTCAAAGCCACAAATTTCATCAGCAGCAGAGCTGAGGCCAGAAACTTCTAAATATCATTCTCTTCTAAAAGGAACCAGGGTCCTTGGAGAAATGGCTAATGCTAGGATTGCGGCCGGGAAACTACAACATGATCTTGGAATATCGTGGCAGAAAACAGTGCTTAGAAAATGACAGGAACTTGTCAAAAGGACAACAAGCCACCTGGAAGTAGCTTCCACTGACCAAATCTGATAATTTGTGTGTCAAAATATAGAATGATAAAAACATAACACATTGAATAAAATAGGAAGCCATGAGTCCAATGCTGATATACATAATGAATAATGAAGAAATAATAAAGAAATGTAAAGTATGATAAGTGGATATTCAAAGTACCTCCACACAAAGTACTTATTAAAAGGGAATAAGACACAACCAACAATGCAAAGGCAACCTATGGAATGGGAGAAAATATTTGCAAATTATATCTCTGATAAGGGGTTGACATCTAGAATATATTAAAAAAAATTCTAACAAAAAAACCCCTGATTTAAAAATGGACAAAGGACTTGAATAGACATTTTTCCAAAGATGATATACAAAAGGCCAGCAAGCATATGAAAAGATGCTCAACCTCACTAATAACTAGGGAAATCAAAACCACAATGAGATACCGCCTCATACTCATTAGAATGGCTACTAACAAAGAACAGAACAATAAGTGTTGACAGGGATGTGGAGAAATTGGCCCCCTTGTGCACGGTTGGTGGGATTGTAACTGCTATGAAAAACATAAGATGACAAGTTTCTCAAACCAAACTGTATGATCCAGCAACCCCATCTTCTGGGTATATACCAAAAAAAATTGAAAGCAGGGTCTCAAAGAGATATTTGCACACCCATTTCAAAGCAGCACTAGTCACAAAAGCCAAGAGGTGGAAACAACACAATTTTCTATCAACAGATGAATGGATAAACAAAATGTATATACATGCAATGGGATATTATTCAGCCTTAAGCACGACAACCAAGTGCAATGTATGATTAGGAACTGGATCCTTCGCTACAAAGGGCATCACTGGAACAACTGGCAAACTGTGAATGGGCTCTGCCGATTAGATGGTTGTAACGTGTCACTGATAATCTCCTGATTTTGATGGGTACATTGTGGCTTGTAAGAGAATGTCCTTGTTTGAAGGAAATAAGCATGAGATTATTTGGGTGTGATGATGTTTCAGGTCCCGACTTACTCCCAAATGGCTCAGGGGAAAAACTTTTTTATTCTGTCACTGCAACTCTTCTGTGAGATGATTTCAAAATTTATAAAGTTATACCAAAAAAAAGTCCATGATACTCCATGAAGTTAAAAAAAACACAAAATGTACTATCCATTATGGGAGCTACTATCTACATGTAGCTATTTAATTAATTAAAAAATTCAGTCCTTAGTCACAATAGACACATGTGTGGCTGGTGACATGCAGGTACATAAACTAGAACATTGCCAGCATTGCAGAAAATGCTATTGGACAGCACTGGGATAGCATAATTCCATTTTTTACAAATAATAAATACAGAGATCGGTATGAGTACGTGACCTTTGGGAAGGTTAAGTAAGGTTAATTGTTAATTGGGTTATCCTTGGGAGATGAGATTAGATGGGTGACGTGGTGGAAAATTTTCAGTTCTCTTTACATATATTTAAAATGTGGGATTATGAAACATTAAAATATTTTTAGAATTTTTAAAATATTTACATATCTAAATATCTATGTGTCCCTACCTACTACCTGTCTGTATTTTTAAAAGCATGTTTTAGGAATTACCTGATGTCAGGGAAGTTTTGAATGACCTTTCTTGTGACTAGGACCTAGAAAAAGGGAATTTAAATTTCATGGCTCTACCAATAATGCTTGAAGAGGCAAATAGCTCATGACTGCCACCTGCTTCCCCACCTCCCAAAGCAAGATTTTGCTCTCCTCACTTGACAGAACCCAAGAGTCCCAGACAAAGAATTGGGCTCTAACTGCAATAGGACAGACTGCTGTTAAACATGAGGAAGAAAATTTTGACAGTATCAACGTGTCACCATAAGGACAAGAGATCATAAAAGGCTGAGGATGTTTAAAAAGAGAAGCGAGCCCAGGTTTAGAGCCAAAGAGACACAGGTTTGAATCCTGGCTTTTCTATCAAACCAGCAGTGTGACAACAGAGTTCACTTGACCATTGGAGCTTCAACCTTCTCATTTTAAAAATGAGGATAAGATTGACCTTGTATGAATGTGCATGAAGTGTCAGATACTGTTCTAACTCCTTTATATATATTCGGTCACTTTATCCTGAAATCCTTTTTCTTTAAACTGTTGAAAACCACACTTCTGACATCCACCCCTAAATGTGCTTCTCCTACGGCCTTCTCTATCTCAGGAAATGGCTACTCCACCTTCCACTTGCTCAAACCAAAATCTTTGGAGTCATCGTTGACTCCCCTCTCTTCTTCCTCACATTCAGTCCATCAGCAAACCGTCCTCAGTTGTTCCTTCAAAACTGGTCCGGGCTTAGCCCCACTGCGACGCCTCCCCCACAGTCACACTGATCTCAGCCACCATCACCTCTGACTTGGGTTATGGCACCAGCTTCCCAACTGCTCACCCCTGCCCCCCTCCACCTCCTGCTTAAACCCCACGTCAGTACAGATCACATTACTCTGCTAAGAACCTTCCAAATGCTCCCTTCGCATGATCATGAGCTGGCCCTAGTCCCCCGCTGCCCTTGTCTCCGTTCATTTCTCTCTCCTTTGACTCCATTCTAGCCACACCAGCCTTCTGACTGTTACTTAGCCATGCTGCGCATGCTGTCTCTCTGCCTGAAACATTCTTCCCCGGGATCCGCACAGCGCATTCCCTCACTTCCTGTACTCACCAATATGAGTCTTGGAGAAGCCTTCTCTCACTACTCTTTACAAAGCAGTAACCTCTAACCTGCCTCCATCTCCCACTTACCCCAATTTTTCTTGTTCATTTTTTGTGTTCTTTAACCACCGACCCAGAATAGAAGCTCCTTGATGCCAAGGACTTTTTGGTTTGGTGCTGTATCTGTAAACCCTGACCAAACTCCCTCTCCCCCAAGCATATCTGCTGATTGGAGATACGCTGGTTGAATTCATCTCCATTTCAGTTCAGCCCTGTCAGCTCCCATACACCTCTCTACCCAATGGAGATGCCAGTTGCCTGAAAGCTGAGGACAGAAGATAAGCATTGGCATAAAGGGAGTGGGAGCAGGTAGGCAGCCATCAGAGAAGCTCCAGGGATCTTCTCTCAAAGAGGCAGAGGACCCCATGAGCTGGTAATCATTGTATGATAATGGAACAATGTGTGAATGCAGAATGATTCGCTGATGAGAGCTCCTTATACGTGAAAATCCCCCAACTACTGTGATCTGTTAAACTGAGAAATGCCCATATGTAGGACTTTTCAATTTGACCTCTGTGGGCAGGGCTATCCTCCCTGTTGTTCTGCAGGCTCACGGATCTCCTACCTGTACCATTTTGTCCATGGTCGCCCCTTTTTCTCCCACCTCCGGCCTCTGAATTTAGTGTTTTATATAGACGACTTAATCTTCATGACTTTATGAAACAGATGTTTTATCATTACCATATTACCGATGGGGAAACTGAGGCAAAGAGCAGTCACTTACCTAATGTCACACAGCTGGTCTGCAGCACAGCAGCCTAAATCCAGAACTCCCACTCCTCCTGCTCTGTGATGTCAGTAAAATCAGACAGACCTGCAGGGAAAGGGCTGGCTTCACTGGTAGGAGGCCTCCAGAAGAGAGATGAGCAATTCCTCTCCATCTCCACCTTACACACAACAAAAGAAAGTCTTTAATGGTAGCATGAATTTTAAGTTATGACAGGAAGGAGGATTTCCTAACAGTATCTTTCAAGATAAAAACCTGCTCTCAGGAAAAGATACGGTGCCAGCTTCTACGCATTAAAATCACAGATGCTCACCATTGTTAGGGCTTAAATGCCATGAGTCCACTGCCTCCTTCCGTGTGACAAGCCTTCAATAAGGGAGCGAGGGGGGCACAGCCCTCACCTGCAGCCAACCATTCACATGCCAACTTCGGACTATTAGAAGAGCCCTGAGGCTGAGAAGTTTACAGTCAAGTAGAACAGGCAGATCCCTAATTTAAGGTACTCCCAAAGAAGGGAGCACACAATAAACTGAGTAGAAGGCCCATATGAAAGAGAAGGGAGTGAGGACAAACTTCCCCAATCTCCTAGGGTGACAAAAACTCTCCTGAGGAACTGACCAGATTCTTCCTTTCAAATAATAAAATACCACATTTCTCTTTCTTGCCTTGGCCTGCAGGGAGCTAACAGCCAGGTTTTATAATCATCACAGTTTATGCTTATGTAAATCCATACTGACTTCTTCCATCTTCTTGGTCTTAATTGTGTACTTTCTAGTGAAATAACATGTTTCCCTTTTCACCCTGGATATTAAAGAGCTTATCGCCAGGTTTAAAAATCCCTCATCACCTAATTATAAAGTCAATCAGAGCTAATATTTATGCCTGTCAATATTCACTTCCCCTCTTTTTTTTTCAGTTGTGAATTTTATTTTGAAATAATTTCACAGTAAAATTTCAAAAATGGTACAGCTGCCACAGAAAATGGTATGGCAATTCCCCCAAAAGTTAAAAATGGAATTACCATATGATCCAGCTATTCCATTTCTGAGCATATATATTCCAAAAGAACTGAAAACAGGATCTTGAAGATATTTATACGCCCATGTTCACAGCAACATTATTCACAATAGCCAGAAGGTGAAAGCAACCCAATATCCACTGACAGATGAATGGACACACAGTGTGATAGATACATATAATGGAATATTATTTCACCTTAAAAAGGAAGGAAATTTTGACACACGCTACAACATGGATGATCCCTGAGACCATTATGCTAAGTGAAATAAGACATTTACAAAAAGACAAATATTGTATAATTCCACTTACACTGTGTGATCAAATAATACAGTGAATGCTGCCGCCGAGGGCCATCCAACGGAAAGGCAGGGATCTTCAATACAGGAAGCGGCATGTCGAACCTTAGTAACAGTGTGTGACAAGTTTCAACTTGCTCAGCGCAGTCAGGTGTGAGCTATGGTGAGAGAAGGTGTGTTTTATGTGCGCCGTAAATCATGGATCACAACACATTAACATGAAATGGGCAAATGGTTTCATCCTCCATTATGACAATGCTCTGTGTCACACATTGCTTCTGGTACGGCAATTTCTGTCAAATAAAAATATTACAGCGTGTCCTCATCTGCCTTATTCACCGGATCTGGCACCATGTGACTTCTGGCTCTTCCCCAAAGTCAAAATGACCATGAAAGGTAAACGTTTTGAATCAATTCAGGACATCGAGGCAGCCACAACAGCGCAACTAAAGACACAAAAGAGGACTTCCAGAACTGCTTCAGAAAGTGGCAAGAACAATAGGATAAGTGTGTTTGAAGTGAGGGGGACTATTTTGAGGGGGATTAATGGCAATGTGTATTTTACTATAATAATTATTTTTAATTTAAACATTCACCATATTGTTTGATCACACCTCATATATAAGGTATCTAAAGTAGTCAAATTCATAGTGACAGAAAGTAAAATAGTCATGTCCAGAGGATGGGAGAGAGGGGAATGGGAGTTATTATTTAATGTGTACAGACTTTCAGTTTTACACAATGAAAAGATTTGGAGATGGATGGTGGTGATGGTTGCACAACACTATGAAAGTATTTAATGCCACTGAATTGTACACTTAAAAAATGGCTGAGAGGATAAATTTTATGTGTCCTATCCAATTAATTTTTTTAATTGCAAAAATGGTTCAAAGAACTCCTAAGTACCCTTCACCCAGATTCGCCAATTGTTATGTTTGTATTTGCTTTGCCATTCTAAATATACACATATTTCTGTATCATTTGAAAGTTGAAGAAATCATCTCCCTTAATTATCAAGTATTTAAGTGTGTATTTCTTAAGAACAAGGAGATTCTCCTACATAACCACAGTACAATTGCCAACATCAGGACATTTAAATTAATACAATACTATTATCTCATCGGCAGTTCATTTTCACACTTCACCAAAGGTCTCAATAATTCATTTGCTTCTTGACTCTGATTTTCTGTTAGGGATGGGGAGGCTTCAGAAGTAGAACAAGAGAGTGGGTCAGGGGCCCTGCACAGCCCTGGGTTTAGGGGGAGGCTAGAAGAACAATGACTGGACCCCTCAAATTTTACAAATGACAGTAGTAAAGCTCCAGAAAGGGAAGGAGCCTGGCTGAAAGTCACGCAGCATATATGCCAGTGTGCCACCTTCCCACTGCCCCCAGCTCTGTCCCCAAGGCTAAAGCCCACACTGCCTTCAGCAGCCATGAAAAACTCTTATTCCAGCTTTCTGCTGCTTCTCAGCCACCTAGAAACAACTCGTCCGCATTGTTAGCTCTGAACCTGTGATTACAGATTCTGCAACTCAACACCCTGGTGGTTAAGCCCCTAAATCCCCAAACAACAAAATGGCATCACAGCAAGATGGCCTCTGGTGGTACTATGGAAGTTGCAAAGTAACCCACCTCACCCCTTAGATTTCCCATAATCGGAAGATTTTTCCATGAGTTATACAAAAGGAATAGAGGATTTAAAGAATGCTTTTGCTTTCAACCCCAAGATGGGACTCTCACACACTTCCTATAACAAATACTGGCAACATTTCCCGTGTTTATTTTTCAAATGGGTTTTTTCATTTTCTCCCAACAGTGGAAGCTGTGAGTGCTGGGGGCTGTATTTTTGGCACAAGTGGCCTGGGTGTGCCTCTTCAAGTATGACTGCGTTTATTTACATATGGAAAATCATTCCAGGAGGTGATTATATTCTCTAGCACAGTTCCGGGTTGTGTGTGCAGGATTTCTTTTATGAAAACAGGTGGCTCATTTGGAATAGATGAGTAACATGGTGTCACAGTATACACTCTGATGCTGACTGCCTCGGAGGACGCCGGGGAAAGCACACGGATTTCCTGAAACAACCACATGGTAGCCAGATGAGTTTAGACAAGGCTCTTGCCTCTCAGGGCCTCAGGTTCTTCATCTATCAAATGGGGATAACGCCCCCTCGCTAGTAGCCGGGAAATATTTTCAGGATAAATGATGGCCTCTGTCGAATGCCACACACCATGCCTGGCACCTGAAGGGCACTCAATACCTGAGCCCAGGCCTTTCTCCCTCGTGGCAGATCACTGTGGGGTTCCCGACTCATGGATCTGTGCCCAGGTGGGCGATGAGGTCCTCTGTAGCACTGAAAACATAGTTTGCTGCTAACACGTGTGCTAAAAGGTGTCACATTTGCTCCTTCTGAATGAGCTGCTCTCCTAAATATATCCTGATTTGTCCTCCCTTCCTGATTTGACCCGTGCTGCGTGCTGCAGAACGCCTTGAGAACCACTCTTCATGCTGGAGCTCACAGCCTGGAAGCGAGGAGGCTCTCACACACTTCCAAGCAACCACAAGCCTTCCCCATGCTCCCACCCACCCTTTCAACAGCAGCCTCACCCACAGTGCATGTTAACACTTTGACCTGCCTCTGCTCTCTACCTCCCAAGCTGACTAACCATGTCACTTAGTAAAGAGTATGGCAAGATGTCAGCCAGGACAGTCCCACCCCAAATCTCTTGGAGATGGCCTTTATCACTGATGATGAAGGCTTAGTGTTCCAAAGCCCCAGTTTCCTATTCCATTAAAAGAGGAAGAGTCTCCGATGCTACACTGATCTCGGTCAAAAAGGTGCTGATAGCGTCTAATGTGTATTGAGCACTTACTAAGTACCCGGTACTTTCCATGTGAAACCCAAATGTAACTGGGGCCTCGTGCTGCCCACTCTCGGCTTGATTACAAAATTCAAAGAAACAGCAGTACTGCATAAAACCTAATTAAGAGCGATTTAAATGTTTATTTGGTTTCTCGAGAAAATGCCAAAGGAGAAACACATTCTTAATGCACAGAAGAGCTCTTTAAAGTCCTCTTTAGACGTTTCTCATTCTCAGGTTCTGCAGTTGCACAGTGGCTTCAGAAAAAGGCTTTGCTCTTTCTCTACACCCAAGACTTATCAAAGCCCAGCCCCCCCAAACCCTCCCCCCACACCGCGCCGACACTCCCAGGTTGCTCTTCTGGTCTATTTTCTCACCCACCACTCCCCTGTGATCTACCTCCTATTCCGGAAGTTTTTTCTCTCACTTCACAGGAAGTGGAACCCAGGGGCGAGTTCCACTTGGTGAGTACAGTCCACCTTGTTGTACATGTACTTCTTTCAATCCTCAACAGCCAGTAAGTGGTGGAGCTGGGATCCTAGCCCAAAGGTCATCAGATTCCACAGTGAGAGACTTAGCAAGATGGCTGTCATAGAATAAGTGCTTAATAATAAGCTTCTCTCCCCTGCTCTGGTCATGTCATGTCTGCTCAAGAACCTTCACGGGCTCCTTATTGCCTGGAGCAGGGATAAGCAAACTATGGCCTTCAGGCCAAATTTGGCCTGCCACCTGTTTTTGTAAATAAAGTTTTATTGGAACCCTAAAGCTGCTTTCACCACACAGAGTTGAGTAGTTACAACAGAGACTGTATGGGCGGTAAAACCTAAAATATTTGTTATTTGGCTCTTTACAGAAAGGGTTTGCTGACCCCTGGTCTAGGGTACGGGCACTGCCTTTGAACCTGTTCGGGGCAAGTGCTTAATAAATACGTTTTGAATGAACAAGACGTCCACACCATCACCTTGGAGCCACAGCCCTAAATGCAGACAGATCCCAAATTGAGTCACACTCTCTAACTTACCTGGTTCCAAAACAGCGCCACCCTGTCCTTGTAGGTCACAGACAGCCCTTCCAGGACGGCCACAGATATCTCAGACTCTTTGACCCTTTGGAGCTATCGGGGAAGTTGAGATCATTACGTCCACTGCTTCTCTACCCTTTTACCTCCGTATTCCGCTCTGACGGAAAAATTCCTACTCCTCCTTCTTGGCTGTACAACATAAAACGTTTTCTTTCAAATTCAACAAACAAAATTATAATGTTGAATGTGCTTTTCGAACTATACTCACCCCTCACTCATGAAAACTACTGACCTTGTCCAACTTGCTCGTTTTGCCACTGGGGAAACTGGGGTACAGGAAGGGACTCAAGGAGGTCCAGTGAGATGGAGACAGAGCAAGGCTCTCCAGCTCAGTGCCCAGGTGTCCCCCAGACTCCACTCCTTGCCAGGGGTGGGGTAGGGGAGTGTTCAAGTGTGTGGAGTTGGGGAGGGCTCCTGCCTCTGCTGGTGGCCCCAGGCCAGGCTCTTGCGCTATCGTGGCCTCTCCCAGGCTCCTCAGAACTCTCAAAGCTAAACTATGGGGTTTCCCAGAGGAGAGAGGTGACTGGGTGCTGGGTGTGTGGTGCTGAGGCTGGAGGGAGACAGGAACCCTGAGTTCTAGGCTCAGGTCAGTGACAGGTAGCTGGAGATTCAGGGGCCACCACAGGGATTGAGGAGCCCTCTTTAAGTCCAAACAACCGCCTCCTGTCTCTGGCCTGCCTCCTCTCCCTCAGGCTGCTCATTCCTCATCCTTGACCCTGGATGCCTCTCCTGTCATGCTGCCCATCTGTCTCTCTCTGGCTCCTTATACGTCTCACCACCCCCTCTCATGCCTCACTCTAGCCTCTGGCAACGCTCTGTCAAGTCTGACAGAGGTGCTTGATGAGCACTGGCAAAATAGCAGCCACAAAGCCCACATATGTGTTTTGTTTGCCTAACACAGTACTTCAAAAACAATCTGAGGGTGGCTGCTTGGCTCAGTGGTTAGAGCACAGTGCTCCTAACACCAAAGTCGCCGATTCGATTTCCACGTGGGCCAGTGAGCTGCACCCTCCATAACTAGATTGAAGACAACGACTTAACTTGGAGCTGATGGGAAAAACACACCGTTCCCCAATAAAATTTTTTTTTAAATAAATAAATAAAAAAACAACCCATCTGAATTAGTTGCTCACATTTAAAAACCAGTAGGAATCATCTTAAACATTGGGTTTCTTGGCTCTTTTGAAAAATAGACTGGCAGTACTGGGCCTGCATTATTTCCTGGCATGGCATCCATGACGGGGGCTAAGGAGCAGCTGTTTTCTGGATGGGAATGTGCGCAGTCCCCACCATTCCCTGTTGCCTCCCCAGGCCTTCTGCTATATTCCTTTAGCTGACCTGTGTGGCCTTGGAAGGCATTTGAGTTTGCAACCCATCTTGCTCACTTTGGGTTGAGCCCCGCTTTGCCTCCCCATCCATCTCATCAGATGAGACCCTCCCCACCCTGAGACCATCCCCAGTGAGACCATCCACACTTAGCCTACCGAACGTCCACTCACTCAGCCCCACAAGTATCAAGGGAGACAGTCCCCAGCTGCTGCCCCCAAACCTCTCTCCAGATCTACAGCTCAGCCCCCAGGAGCCCCCACTCCAAGCCCCACACCCCCATGGTGGTAATTCAGGAAACACGGTGGCCAACCCAGCATCCTTTATTGGGTCTAGACAAGGACCCCTGCATTCTTATACTGAGGCAGGAGTTCTTGGATTTTATACCGGGGTGCTATGATGGCTTGGACGACCCTCAGTGGGGGGAGGTACTTCTGGCGTGCCATAAAAATGGGGTAGCCTTTAGTTTTCTTGTGGAAGCTACACAAATCCAGCATCACAGACTTGGGGTTGTAGATCTGTTTCTTCTTGGGCCGAACTGGAGTGAATGGTGGTCGTTGGCGAGGCTCCACCAGCAGGCGCACCAGGTCCTTCCGGAAGATATTCCAGCTGTTCTCCATGAGGAACTTCTGACACATATCTCCATCGCTGAAGGTAAGGCACAGAGGCTGAGGTTCCCACGCCAGCCCCTCCCTGTGCCCCTGCCCCTCCAGCCTTGCCTCCTGCCACTCTTTGCCATCCCTAAACACCACGTGCTCCATCCCACCTCTGTGCCTGTTCCCAGTCTCTTCTCTCTGCCTCCTTTACCTTTCCACACTTCCCTCCCCTGGTCCTGTGCTGTTCCACGAAGTGGCTAGAGCCACATGTGGCTACTGAGCACTGAAGTGTGGCCAGTCTGAATTAGAGATGTGCTGCGAGCCTAAAATACACACCTGATTTCAAAGACTTAGAACAAAAAAAGGAATGTAGAATGTCTCATTAATAACTTTTATGTGGAAATGATCATATTTTAGATATACTGAATTCAATAAAACGTATTAAAATTAATTCCACCCGTTTCTATTTACTTCTTTAATGTGTTTACTGAAATTTTAAATTACATATGTGATTATTAGCCATCAGGGAAATGTAAATCAAAGCTACAGTAAGATAGCACTTATGCCCACTAGGATGGCTATAATTAAAAAGACAGTAAGTGTTGATGAGGATGTGAAAATATTGGAATGAGGGTTCAATACATCGCTGGCGGGAATGTAAACTGGTGTAGCCACTTTGGAAAACAGTCTGGCAGTTCTTCAAAAGGTTAAACAGAGTTAACTTATGACTCAGCAAGCCTACTCCTAGGTATCCCAAGAGAAAGGGAAACATATTTCCCACAATAACTTCCACAAGAATGGTCATAGCAGCATTATGCATAATGGCCAAAAAGTAGAAACAACCCAAATGTCCATCGTCTGATGAATGGTAAATAAAGTGTGGAATATACGTGCCATGGAATGCTATTTGACAAGAAAAAGGAATGAAGTATTGATACATGCTACAACATGGATGAACCTTGAAAATATTATACAAAGAAACCAGTCACAAAAGACCACATATTGTAAGATTCCACATATATGAAACATCCAGAACAGGCAAATCTATACACAGAAAGCAGATTGGTAGCTGCCTTGGACTGGTCATTGTGCTCTGGCTCTACTCTGCCCCTGCCCTCACAGCGTGAGAGGGTGGGACAAATGGAGGAGGGTGGCATGGGCTCAGCACTCACTGGCTTATTCACTTCTGAGACCACAGCAAAGGATGGGCGTGTTCAACTTCCATTGACTCACCTGTGCTCTCACCTAAGGAGGGAAGCCTAATAAATCACTATCAGATTAAAACATTCTTCTGGCTAGATTATATTGACCAGGGCCGAGTCAACTTTGATCCATAGAGATCAAATTAATAAAAAATCCAGAGGTCAGAGTGGGCCACAAGCTAGTAGTATACCAAAGTCAGCTCCTACGACTTCACGAGAGCTGATTGTTGCATCTCTTCTCAACTCCATGTTCAGTGACATCAGGTTGGTAGCTCAAAACTGGCCATGGTGGGATTGTGCACACCACAGAAACTGGCATACACTTCAAATCAAGGTTACCTGCCACCTCCGGTTGTTAAACATTCACCAGCACACTGCTGGAGAGTCTCCACTTTAAAAGTTCCATTATCTCCAATAACAACAACAATTTCTTACATAATAACAATACTATCTGACCTAGCATTTACCATGTGCCAAGCACTTTACATTTGTTGACTCATTTAATCCTCACCACCACCTTATTTCACAAACACTGAAACTGGGGCTCAAAGAGGCTAAGGGACTCACCACGTTCTATGAGAGGACAAGCAGGTCTTTACAGATTTTTAGGGGTCTTTTTTCCAAGTTAAGACAGACAAGATTCTATGTCACCTCCTGATGCTGAGGGTCCTACTGATTTCTACGTAGTATAGTTTTTCACGAAACAGGCTAGCTCTTTAGTTCCAATCCCTGCCTCACTTGGACTGAAAGTTTCATCTGTCCTTGCAGGCTGTACAACTTCAACCCGATTCCCCCTAATCCCCATCCTCGCCGGGCAATCCCAGCACTAGATCCCACTCTGTGCTTTGGTTTTTAGGCTCCTCTTCACTTTGACTCTTGGAGAGGCCCCTTCTTGTGAACTCAGCTATTGATCCTATTTTCCACGGTACTCTCTGTGTTGTGCAGGGTGAGAGGTTTCAGGGTATCTTGCCCATGGCATTCACAGGACAGGTGTCTCAGCCACTGACTGCGTGATCTTCAGGATGTCATAGTCCCTTTCCTAGGCCTCACGGTCCTCAATTAACACATGGAGGGTTTGAGCTAGATAATGGATATGATTTCTGCCTGCTTTAGCAGCCTAAAAAACCATGAGTTCAACAATTAATGAATACGCCAGAATTCAACCTGTCAGCATTATGGATGCCTGCAGCAAAGTGCTGACTGAGCAGTACAGATGCTGAACGCCCAAACGTCTGCCAGCCTCAAGTCTATGTAAACCTTTTCTGCATTTCAATTCAACAGACATAAACTGATCCCCATCATGTGCCAGGCATTATGGGAGGAGCTAAGGCTCCTTAAATCCTTCCTTGGGTAGGTGGCTCTGAATAGCCATTTTCTATATTGATAGGATGGAGGAATCAGAGAACTGTGGTATCTTTGAAGGGCAAGGAACCACCAGTGTTTCCCAACTTGCTTTTCTCACAAAACTGCCCCAATTTGGGCCATATCTACAGATTATCTGTTCTTTACTTTACTAATGATTTTTCTTAAATCTACTAGTTTCTTTTACTTAAATATTTACTTTGGCTTTGTTCTAAGCAATAAGATCTGTCAGATGATGGGTTTAATGAGCTGTAAAAGCTAGTCACGTTATATTTCTAATTCACACTAGAATAAATACATTTGTGTTAAAACTAACAATGTCAAATCGTGTGCCACCTAAAATCATCTTGTAAACCTTCTGTGATTATGTTCCAAACTTTGGGAAACACAATCTAGTCTCATTTTCTTGTTTTGCACATTGGAGTCTGAAGCGTCGAGGAGGGGAAATGACTTATCCCTATAGATCCCACATCAAATCTTTTTTTGATGCGCTTATGGGACACGGCCGCAGTAACTCGACAGAGCTGCTTGACTTTACTCCTCTTTCTCTACCAGGAATCACTTGCTTCGCACACCTGTCAGCAAAACCAAGTCTGATCACAATATCACCACCAGAAAAGAAAAAAGGGGAGGACGTAAAATTGTACAATCAGTATGATCCCCATTAGGAAACTTTGTGTGCCTATTTGGCACATGTCCACGTGGAAAAAAAAAACTAGAAGGAAATACACAAAATGCTAATTGGGATTGTTGGAGAAATGCAAATGATCTTGGTTTTTGTCTTTTAAATGTTCAGCATTTTTCCGCACTGAGTATGCCCCATTCAGTCAACATTTATTGAGCACCTACCAGGTACTGGACGGGGGCGAGAGATGACAAGCGGATAAAGCCCTTCATGATACAATGAATCAAGTGGTGGCAAAAGAACTGTACAAATTACACGCCTCCCAACAGCTATAATACAACATGTACAACCAGTGACAGAGCCGTGGAGGGAGCATGGGGAGTGTACAGAAAGGGGTACTTACCCCAACCAGGGATCAGTCAGAAAAAGTTTTCTGAAGGAAATGAATCTTAAAGAATAAGCAGGAATTTATCGGAAAAAGAGGGGCAGGGTTGGGGGATGACAGAAGGGCCTGCACTGGCAAAGGTGCGTATGAGCAGGATCCACGAGGTGATCTGCCTGGATTGTTGGAATGGGTTAGAGGTGGCAGGAGGTGCTGCAGGGGAGTTGAGGGGTCAGACTATGAAGTGCCACTTATGTGGCATTGAGTCTGCACTATATGCTATAAGCAGTGAGATACCACTGAAAGGTTTTAAGCAAGAATGTAACACGGCCAGATTAGGGTTTTACCAAGAGCACACTATGCAGAAAAAAATCTGGTGAGGGGGAGACTGAGGCAGGGGGACCTGTTGCAGGAGTCTAGGGTGGGGGTGGGAAGCATGTCACCCAGGGAGGTGAATAAGATGAAGAAAATAGTAGGACTTCATTTATATTTATCTTTGTCTTATTCTTTCTAAATATCTATTTTTGTATGTTTATAATGTACATGATACATTATTAGTACAGCAATATATAGATATAATAAGTAAAAATAAATTAAATAACATGTTATTTGTATTACATATATATTGTTAGAGAAAATATGCTCAAACACTTTTTAGTAAGAGTATGAGATCAACATAGTTTTTTGACCATTGTTGTGGGCAATAGATTAATTTTTACATAAAAAAATTAGATTTTTTCCTACATGATAAAAGTATTCACTCTGGAAAATTTGGAAACGAGAGAAAAGTAAAAAAATCTTTTATTGAATCTTATAATTTATTTTTTAAATATTATAAAACTAATATAGCATCATTACCAAAAACTTGAAGAATAACAAAAAAGATCCATTTGAAACATTACTACCCTGACCCAACTTTTACGAAGTACCTTTTTTCCCTCATTATAAAAGCAATGCATACTCACTGCAAAAAACAAACATAAGAAGAATATATAACTAAAACTAGAAAGTCCCTTGTGGTCCACCTTCCAGAGAGAATCTCTCTGGCATAGTCATTACCACAGCAATTACCATTTTTGCTTATTTCCTCCTACATTTTTTCCACGTAAGTGTTTTACAAAGTCATACTCAGAGTAGACACATAATTTTATACCCTGGCCTTTTCATTATCATTACATTACCCATTTTCCCCTCCTGCTGTAGAACCATTAAACTTAGGATTTTTAATAAAATAGTTATAGTCTATCAAGGGAATGGACCATAATTTCTAAACTATCCCCTTCGTGTGACACGTGTGGGTGGTGGTTGCTTTTCTATTGTGAATATGGCTGCTCTGAACATCCTAATGTATGTAGTTTTCCCCATAATTTAGTTATATAAAGATATATTCACAGGTGGACATAGTTTCAAAGGGTAGGAACAGTTTTATGGCCTTGGGAACATGATGCTAAAATTATCACCAAAAAGATTGAGCCCTTTTAGAGTATAACAACAACTACCAGTGTCATTCCACCCTTGTCAACATTAGGTCATTCTTTTCTGTCTTTTACTAAAATAATAGGTGAAAATGTGTTCATTTGATTTGGTGAGGTGTACGCACATATCCAGTACTGACCTGGGGTACTCGATCTTGAACTTGGACAACTTTTCTGTTATCTCGCTATCCATCAGTTCACAGAATATTTCTTTCCTCACCCTTATCACCTCCGTTCCCAGGCTCACTAGGATCAAGGGCCGAGTGTCTTGTTGGTTCTCCGGGAGGAGGATCTGGTGAAGGCCCTAGAGAAAAGAAGTCGCAGAAAATTCTACCTCAGAGGCCATCCACTTCTATCAGATTTTCGAGATGGGAAAAACAAGACCCCAAACAGGAAGTGAACCCATCTGAGGTCATTCAGCAAG
Organism: Rhinolophus ferrumequinum; assembly: GCF_004115265.2. Lineage (NCBI taxonomy): Eukaryota > Metazoa > Chordata > Mammalia > Chiroptera > Rhinolophidae > Rhinolophus > Rhinolophus ferrumequinum. Next base: position 19,602,150 of record NC_046306.1, read on the forward strand.
TGAGGGGGAGAAGTCCAGGGCTCCTTTTGCTACATGACATTGCATCCTCTGACGCCTCAAATGAGAAGAGCCCTCCAGGCACTTTGTCCACATCGTACCTCCAGGCAGCAGGCTCTCCAAGAATCTCACTCAGACAGTTGCTCTCCAGAGGACAGAATTTTACAAGTTTTCCCCAGTGTTCTCACCTTTTCTTTGTGCCAAGTAAGCCCTTTTTTCTCTTCCTTAGGACTATGAGGAAAATCAAATAGCTAGAGCTAGTCCTCCTCTCTAGACCTTCCCTTTTGGAGCCTCCACACCCTCCCCTATCCTTTGCTGCAGGTCTTCGCTCACAAGTGCATGTTCCTGCTGAGCCTCAATTCTTTCTCCGTCCCGTACCGACTTTCGGGGCCAGTGGCCTCCTCTCTGCAGTTTATGATGTTCCTTTGGCTCCCTGGCATGGATTCTTATTTGGTTATATCTGGAGGGGGGATGGAGATCAACAGGCATACCTGCTTGTTCTACACAGAGCGTAACCCATTTTGAAGAAGAGACCCTGAGATGGGGCAAAGCTGGGACTAGAACCCTTGTTGCTGAATGCTCAATCCAGTGCTCACTCCTCAGCCTCGCAGCGATTAATTAAGATTCAGGTAAGAAGGGAAGTGGAGATCAGTGCCCTTCTGTCTTGGGCTTAAGAAGAAAGGAGGCCACAAACCAAGAGGTCTGTTCTATGGAAGCCATGTGGGATTGGAAATAATCCCGGCTTCAGAAGGAAGATCCCATTGATTACTTGTTATGTAACTTTGGGCAAGTTACACCTCCCTGGGCCACTGCTTGCTCATTTATGAACCGGAGGTGAGACTACCTGCCCATGTCTGTGAGGGATTCTGAATTTGAGGGATGTGAAGTGGTGTCGTGTCCAGCATGAAGAGGGTTGTGGGGAGCGAGGAGGGCGGCGCTGGGTTAAGAAAAGACAGTAGCCAAGAATAGAGCTTAAGTGCGAGGGCCAAGGGACCAGCAGCTCAAAGCCTGGGCTGAGGGGCCTACGCATTAGCTTTTATTAGTTAGGTGGGGAAGCAAAGGAGATAAAGCTTGTCAATCTCAAGATCTGTGAATTCCATACACTATAATAGAAAACTGATTCAAGCCAATCACCCTTGCCTGCAGGCAGCTGCACCATAAGTCTCAGGATGTTTGTACTTTCCCGAGAGACAAAACCTATATACATATGAATAGATGGAGAGCACATCATTGAATCTCTTCCCCTGCAGGTTTTGGGAAGGAATGCAGCCACAGAGGCAGAGGCTTTTCTTAGCCTGGGGAAGGTGGGGGGCTCTGCCCACCTCTAGGAACCACGTGGGTTCCCTTGTTGGTCCCCACTCAACTGCACCTGGTTTGTGTTGTCCCCCACATGGGGAATCTTACTCATCATTGGCTGAGCAGCCATCTTTTTGGGGCCAAACAGGGAGACATGAGGTGCAAACACAAAGGTTTAGCAAAGTCCTTGAAAGGATCTGTCTCACAGACTCTCCTTTCTTTGGGGGCAAGTACAAGGCGACAAACGGGTAGGCTGCTGCGTGGCGACAAAGTAGGACTTGGAAGAGCTGCCCCTCCCACCACCATTTGGGTTCTAAACCTTGAAGTCTGACCATCTGCAAACTCTTTGGTGCTCTGAGCCCTGGCCTTGTCTCTCCTTGGTAAGACTGGAAGGGAGATAGATACGTTATCTTTTTCACGAAGCTGTTGAAGGTCCAAACAAGATGGTGTGTGAGGACCTTCTGGGAGACAAAGCACCTCACACGTCAGTTATGCTCAGTATAGTGGACATGATGGCCCTTCTAACTAGCGCCAGGTCTTGCACAGAAACCAAAATGGCTGCCCTTTAGCCAGTTCCTACTGTGTGGTGAAAATATACAATATATATATAAATTTAATCTTCCCAGGCACGCCAGGGTATAGGGATTATCATCCTCAGATGTGGAAAATGAAGCTTAGGAAAGGAAATTTACTTGTCAAACGTCATACATTTTGTAATTACAATATAATGATGAAGCGAGAATGATGATGGTAATAGCACCAGCTAACCTTTATTGAACAGTCATTAAATTCCAGCCCCTTGTATGATGTTCACGTATATTAACTCATGCAACCCTCACAATAACCCCAAGAGGTGAGTCCTACTACTATCCTCCTTTTACAGAGGATGCTGCTGAGGTTAAGAAACTTGTCCCACATCACACAGCATGGAATCAATAAAGCTAGGATTTGAACCCAGATGGTCTGTCTTCAGAGTCCATACTTTTAACTACTACAGTACGTGAGGAAATGGAGGCACAAAGAGGTTAAGAAATTGCCCAAGGACAGAAAGTGGTGAAGCCAGGATTGGGACCCGGTGACCTGTTCCAGGTCTCAGAACGGCAGGGCTGATCCAGCTGGCACTCCTATCCACCTCTAATTCACCCCCCTACACTCCAGCTCGGGTCAGGCCCCTTCTCTGCCTAGATCCTTCAAAGAGCTTCCTAAAGCAGCCAGAATAAAATAAAACTCATTGCAGCCACTAAGGCCTGGGCCATCTCACCCTTGCCTGGCTCTTCAGCCTGGCCTCATGTTGCCCCTGCCTTGTTTACTCTGTTCCAGCCATACTGCCCTCTCTTCCAGTCCCCTCAACATGCCAATCTCCTTCCCACCTCAGGCTTTGAACTTGCAGTTCCTCTATCTCTTCCCTCAGGTCATCCATAGCTTGTTCTTTCCATCATTCAGGTCTCAGCTTAAACATCACCTTCTCAGAGCAGCCTTCCTTGACCACCCCATTTAAGAAGCCTGCTCCCCCAAACTCAGGTTTCTATTCTATTGCTAACAGTAATTTGCAACTTTCTATGTGTGTTCGTTTATCTGTTACCTATCTATCCCCAAACTAGATTGCAAACCCCATTAGTGCAGGAATAATGTCAGTTTACTTGCCACACTGGTACCTTGTGCCATGCGTTGGAGCATGCTAGATGCTCAAGAAATTCTGCTGAATGAATGCCCAGAACATTAGAGTTGGCGGCTCATCCAGGGGAATTTCCTCATTTTCTGATGAGGACACAAATTTAGAGAGAGACAGTGATTTGCCCAAGGCCACACAGCCAGCTAATTAGAAGCAAAATGAGAATAAGATACCCCCACCTCAGTATGTCATCTCCTTTCTGCCCTGCCCACGGCCTGCCTTACTCAGTATGGACAATTTCTGAGGCCTCGACCTGCCTGTTCCCTGGACAGGCTGATTTCCCTAATGCCTCCTAGCTCAAAACCCGGGTCTCTCTACTCGAGGACCAAACCTTTGCTTTTTCGAGGGCCAACCCAACTCCATCTCCTGCTCCCAAGACAAAGAAAGTGTGATCTCTGGCAGGTGAATACAGTAACAGCTGTTACCATTCATTCTCCTACAAATCATTCTCCTACAAATAAAGCCAGGTCCTTGAAAGCAGGGAAAGTGTGGGTCTTACCAAAGGTACATCATGAGACATCCACAACCATTTAAAAACAGTCATGTTAACAAATACTGTGTGGGGCCTTCTACGCACTGGGCCCCGTGTGGTGAACGAGGCAGTCGGGTCTTTGCTCTGAGCCCTACCCAAAGCCTGGCAGATCTTCCTCGAGAATTCAGTCCAAAGTCCCTATTCCGACATTGCAGGCCTTCTGCTGTATGAATCCTGTGGTTCTTATTCCATCTGACACAGCCTCCTGCTCCTCTCACCACCTACAAAACTGGGTAACATCTTCCTGTCCTCTGGTGCCTCCATTCTGCTCAGAGTGCCAAACTCCTGTGCCTTGCCATGTGCCAGGCTGCATTCAGGGGCCCAGGGGCCTGGGATCTGGCGACCTGTGTTCAGTCCTGGGCACCTCACGTGGAAACAGTGACATGAGAAGGCTGGAAACTACATCACATGAAGACTGACTGAAGGAATGGAGGATGTTTTGCCCGAATAAGAAAATAAGTAACAGGGCATTGGCACTGGGCCCGGCTCCATAAATGCTCAATGAAAAAGAAAACAGCATTCTTTAAATACCTAGGGGCCATCACATGGCAAGGAAGCTGATTTCTTCCATTTTGTTCTTGGGGAGTGGGGTAGGGTGGGGAAGGAACTAGTTAAAAGTTGCAGAAGGCAGAGTTTTACAGGAGACAAGGAAATGCTTCCCAAGAGCTCGAAAATATTCCACTGGCATTGACCGAGGGCCATGAGAGGGCCTGGGGCTCCGAGACAACACTGGGCTGACTCTCCTACCTCCCAAGACACACAATCCACAGGGCAGAAGCATGAAGAGCCCACCACGACACAGGGTGAGAGGGCATAAGAGGCCCCTGCAGACACTAACATGTCTGGGGAACAGTGGAAAGGGCATGTGAAAGGAGCAGCTTCCTGACTATGCCCACCACACACAGGGCCCCAGAAGACAGCCCTCCTCAGGCAGACTGAGGCCCACTGCTGCTCTCCAGGAAGCCCTCGTGCCCTCTCCATGCTGCTCACCCTGCCACCCAGCTCCAGCACCTATCACTCAGCTCCTACAACAATCAACTCACCGCCACACTTGTTTCATCCACATGTCCCCCTCCACTACTGGATAATTATTTTTTTTAATAGACTGTATTTTTTAGACTTGCAGAAAAATTGAGAAGCTAGTACAGAGCTCCCATATAGCCTGCACCCAGTTTCCTATTATTACCATCTTACATTAGAATACCTTACAATTAATGAACTGATATTGATGCATTATTAACTGAAGCCAATGAGTTATTTAGATTTCCTGTTTTCACCTAATGTCCTTTTTCTGTTCCACAATCCTATCCAGGATACAAATTACATTAAACTGTCATGGAACTTTAGGCTCCTCTGGGCTGTGGCGGTTTCTCAGGCTTACCTTGTTTATGATGACCTTGACAGGTTTGCAAAGTACTGGCCAGGTATTTTGCAGGATGCCCCAGTGTTAGAATTTGTCTGATTTTTTTCTCATGATTAGACTGGGGTCATGGGTTATCGGGAAAAGAACCACAGAGATAAAGTGCCATTTTTTATCACAACATGTCAAGGAGACATACTAGCGACATGATTTATTACTGTTGATGTTGGCATTGATCACCTGGCTGTGGCAATTTACAGGTTTCCTCACTGCAAATTTATTTATATTTTCCCCCAACACTTCCTTACTTCCTGGCACTACAAAATACTCCAGGCTCCTCTTGTCTATTTCTTGCCCTAGTCCTAGAATCAATCATTTCCCAAGGAGCCCTTGTTGCTTTTATTGAAGAACGGTATTAGAAACCACGATATGGGTGCTTGCTGTGCTCAATGCTATAGGCGTGTCAAATACATGTATATAAACATGTATCTTTTGTGACAGAGCAAACCATACCTGTTTATACATACATATATTTATACATATTTCTACATGTAACCATCTGTATCAATATTTAGCTAAACATGAATGCATACTGATGTCCCCAACTCTAATCCATTACCACATGGATCCTTCTAGCCTCCTGCCCTTGCTTATCTGTAAATTTCCACCCCAATGGTGAGAAACTTGTCTCTTACCATCTACCATTCATTTACTTATACTTAATTGATTCATTTCAGTATACAGGTATAACATTGTCAGAATTGTTAATTCATACATCCATGGGAAACAGCTTTATCAACTAGAGTACAATGCTCATACGCAGTTCCTTTTGCTTTTAATCTTACAGACCTGACATCTCCAAATATTTAGGTCAGCACATTTTTCTCCCATCCCCTTCACTGAGGTTGTTTCATGCATCTGCAGTATCCTTAGATTCTCTTGTCATAGTATGTATTCCTTCCTGGGATAGCTGTGGGGACAGAGCCCCAAAAAGCAGTTTCCAGGCTCTCGGCCTCACATAGAAAGGTGCTGGCTCAGGTAGTAAATGGCCATCGACTGTGATCAAGTGGCCAGCAGCTGTGGCTAGTTGGCCGTCAGCTGTAACCAGTGAGCCATTAGCCATGAATATAACTGCTGTGGCTAGGCTAGTAAAAAAAAGAGAAGAAGGGGGAGCTAGCAAGAAGATGGTGGCTGAGTCTGCAAGCGGCACAGTGAGGGTTGAGAATTGTGGTGCTCCTGGTTCCTGTTTCTCCAACCCAGCCGCCAGCGAGAGTATAGAGATATGACTCCCCTACCTATGGCTCCGTGGGTGTTCCTTTTTGGCCTCACCATGTCCTGCGTTCTTGTGTGGGGGGCATGACCGGAGACCCCACCTGACACCCCGCACGACACTTGGCGAAGTCGGCAGGATCCCCTGCACTACACATGGTGCAGCGAGCAGGGTATGGTGCCGGCCAAAGTTCTCCAAAGGACGGTGGAGCAGTTTGTGAGTATAAACACTCAGTCTCAGGAAGACCAGGAGGAGCAGCTGCCTGAGAGCTGGACTCCGTGGAGGGGTGGGAAGATGTGGACGGTTCCCCAACCAGCAGAGGCCGGAGAAAGCAAAGGTTGTTGCGGTCCTGTGGGCTGGGAAGTGCTTGCTGAGGCAGCCCGGATGCAGGACTTGTAGTCCCAGGAGGAAAGGCTTGCTGAGTCCTCCGTGGGAGCTGAGGGTGAGGTCAAGGTCATCCCTCACCCCCAGGACAGCCCTGGTGAATGACTATGGACTATGGGGAATTGCCTTCCATCCCTAATTTAATGGACAGCTTGACTGTTTGGGAACATACCACCATGTAGTGGAACTGGGGGATGTTTGCTTTTGTGTCTTGACCGGCCACCATTGAGAATATGTAAGCACCTTGACTGTGAGCCGCTATTGTTCCAGTACGGTACCCTGAGAGGCCCAGAGAGAGTGGCGGTGCCCTGAGAGGCCCTGGCTGTGTCCAGGAAGCCGGGCTGTGCCCAGAGAGAGTGGCGGTGCCCTGAGAGGCCCTGGCTGTGTCCAGGAAGCCGGGCTGTGCCCAGAGAGAGTGGCGGTGCCCTGAGAGGCCCTGGCTGTGTCCAGGAAGCCGGGCTGTGCCCAGAGGGAGTGGCGGTGCCCTGAGAGGCCCTGGCTGTGTCCAGGAAGCCGGGCTGTGCCCAGAGAGAGTGGCGGTGCCCTGAGAGGCCCTGGCTGTGTCCAGGAAGCCGGGCTGTGCCCAGGGAGAGTGGCGGTGCCCTGAGAGGCCCTCGTGTGCCCGGGGAGACTAGTGGTACCCTAAGAAGTCCAGGAAGTCTGGCTGTGCCCAGGAGTACTGGTGGTGCCCTGAGAAACCCTGGCTGTGCCCGGGGAGACTAGTGGTTCCCTAAGAAGTCCAGGAAGTCTGGCTGTGCCCAGGAGTACTGGTGGTGCCCTGAGAAACCCTGGCTGTGCCCGGGGAGACTAGTGGTACCCTAAGAAGTCCAGGAAGTCTGGCTGTGCCCAGAAGTACTGGTGGTGCCCTGAGAAACCCTGGTTGTGACCAGAGAGCTTGGCTGTGTCCAGGAAATAGCATTCACCTCCAGGTTCCTCGCACAGGGCCCCTCGCGGAAGACGCTTGTCGCGTAGATTGTGAGGCGAGAGCCTGTAGGGGTGGAGTGTGGGGACAGAGCCCCAAAAAGCAGTTTTCCAGGCTCTCGGCCTCACATAGAAAGGTGCTGGCTCAGGTAGTAAATGGCCATCGACTGTGATCAAGTGGCCAGCAGCTGTGGCTAGTTGGCCGTCAGCTGTAACCAGTGAGCCATTAGCCATGAATATAACTGCCGTGGCTAGGCTAGTAAAAAAAAGAGAAGAAGGGGGAGCTAGCAAGAAGATGGTGGCTGAGTCTGCAAGCGGCACAGTGAGGGTTGAGAATTGTGTTGCTCCTGGTTCCTGTTTCTCCAACCCAGCCGCCAGCGAGAGTATAGAGATATGACTCCCCTACCTATGGCTCCGTGGGTGTTCCTTTTTGGCCTCACCATGTCCTGCGTTCTTGTGTGGGGGGCATGACCGGAGACCCCACCTGACACCCCGCACGACAATAGCCCTGACTTCCTAGATGATTTTTTTTTTCATTTGTACAAATTACATACATTAAGGTTCACTCTTTGTGCCGTAAAGTTCTATGGGTTTTGACAAATGCTTAATGTTTTTAATCCATCATTACGTTATCATACAGAATAATTTTACTGTCCTCAAAATCCTGTGTGTTTTACCTGTTCATCCTTCCCCCTGAACTCCAAACCTCTGGCGACCACAGATCATCTAACTATCTCTACAGTTTTGCCTTTTCCAGAATGTCATAGAATTGGAATCATACAATCCATGAAATGAATGGAGAATATTTCTCCATTTATTTAAATCTTTAAATTCTTTCATTATAGTTTATAGTGTTCTGAATATGGATCCTGAACACATTTTGTTCGATTTATACCTAAGTATTTCGTTTTTTGGTGCTATTGTAAATCGTACTGTGTTTTTAATTTCAAATTCCAATTGTTCATTGCCTTATCCCTGTGACCTTGCTATAATCAAGAGGATTTTGTTAGTGTTTTTGTTTTTATTCTTCGGAATTGTTTATACAATCACGTCATCTGCAGACAAAGACACCTTTATTTTTCCTTCCCAATCTGCATGCATTTGATTTCCTTGTCTTATCTCAGTGCACTAGCAAGGCCTTCCAGTACAATGGTGAACAGGAGTGGCGAGAGGGGGCATCCTTGCCTTGTCCCTGAATTATTGTAAAGCAAGTCCCAGATGTCATATCATTTTATCTGTAAATATTTTTACATGTATCTCTTAAATATAAGGATTCTTAAAAAACATAACAATGATCTGATCATTTTAAAATGATCATATCTAAAAAAATCAATAATATTCCTTTCTGTCACCACAACGAGTGAGGTGTTTTTAAACATTTACTCTCACGACTTAACTCCGCCCGCCCATCACGTCACACGCTGCATCATGACCGAGGCTCTCTGCACACTTACAATGACTTCTCCTTCTTCCACAGTGTGGATCTTGACATAGGCCCCCACTGCAGCCTCCACAGGGAGATCGCCGTACTTGGTATTGATCATGGGACACTTGATCAAACGAGGACGCCTGGATCTGAAAGGTGACAACTTGTTAAAAAGAACTCATTTGTAACACAGCCAGTTTGTGAGGCTGTGGGTAATCAGCCCCAACCCTCCGGCATATGGAGCTCTCCCCTGCCCTTCTCCCAGAAGGTGAGAAAACAACATCAAGCACGAGGAGAGACTGTGTCAGGAATTAGAGAAGTTTAATGGGGGGGAGGACAGACTTGGAACGGAAGATAGGACCCCTCTAAACACCTGAAGGCTGTTATGTGGAAGAAGGAGGTGAAGATCTCACGCAGCTGAGCTAGGTCTACTGCGTGAGAACTCCAGGCTGGCTACTTTATGCTCATCATGAGGAAAGAATTTCTAAGTCAGAGCTGTCTGAAAATGGAGCAGACTGACAGAGAGTAAGCTCTGTGCCCCTGGGGACACAACAGAAGCCGGGGCTCGTCTTCTTGACAGGAAAGCAGAGAAGAAATGGCTTTGTGTGTTTGTTTACAGAGACAGGTTTCCCTGGGTGGCCTGGAGACTCTATACTTTGTTCATGTTGAGGCTGATTTTACACAGGCAATGCTGTTGTGATCTCTTTGGTCTCAGGCGAGGGAGAAGGTTACACTATTTGGATTAGAGGCAGGGGAAAGACTGTTTATCAGCTGAGACTATAGCTGAACTTAACCAACACATAAATAAAGCAGGCTTCTCTTCTCACCACCCTCAGGACATGTACATCAGTGGCACATGCCCAGCAGGTCCTTTATTTGTCACTTCTGGGTCTAACCTGTCCCTTCTCCTTTATTGACTTTGTCATGCAGGGTGTCATGCGAGGTCTCAGCTCCCGCTCCCCACATAAGAACGCAGGATATGATGAGGCCAAAAAGGAACACCCACGGAGCCATAGACAGGGGAGTCATACCACTATAGTCTCGCTGGCGGCTGGGCTGGGGACACAGGAAGGAGGAGCTACACGATCCGCAACCTGCCATCCGCTTTCTCTGCCAACCAACCAACCCCTTGCTACCTGCATTCTGCCTGACGCTCCTGCCGTTGCCAGAGGGATTTTGGTCCCAGTTATGGAAAGGAGTCAGTTGGTTGGCAGACAGAAAAGCGGACAGCAGGTCGCACGTCGTGTGAATCCAGCCTCCAGTGAGACTCTAGTGGTATGACTCCCCTACCTATGGCTCCGTGGGGGTTCCTTTTTGGCCTCACCATATCCTGCGTTCTTATGTGGGGAGCGGGAGCTGAGACCCCGCAGGCCGCCCCGCATGACAGACTTACAGCAGAGAAACGGGGTCTGCTCCATCTCTAACTACAGAAGAACGGGGATTGGGATTTCAAGCACTGGGTCCCTTGGGAAGAATGTCCACCTGAGATAAACACCACTCGGAAGTCATGGGATGCTCATTATGGAGGCGAGCAGGCTGGGCTTGTTCGTAGGCAAAGGACTAGGGAAGTGGCGCTCTGGCAATACGGAGATTGGGACCCTAATGCCATTATCAGTATCGCTGTGATCTTTCTGTTTCAGATTTAATGGGGGATGGGGCTGTTATGTTGCTCTGGGCCCAGCCTTGGGCTGCCTCTAGGCTGGTGCCCACTGCGTCCTTCCCTGTTATTCGGCCTCACTGGGCTGAGGCAAAACTGCAGCCCTCATTGTGCATCCATCTTGTTTCCATGGCGACAATCGTACCCAATAACAAGACTGAGCACTAACAAGCGGCTTGGGCTGGAATCCTGGCAGCCACTTCCTACCTGTGTGACCTCGAACAAGTAACAATCTCTCTCTGTTCAGGTGTTTTCTCACCTGAAAAATGGGAGTGATAATCGTAGTACTTACACTTACTTCATAGGGTTTTTGTGAGGATTAAATTAGATAATCCATATCAGAAACAGAGTATTCCATAAGTGTTAGCTGTAGTTATCATTATCTCATTTAATTGCTGGTTTACAACCTCAAGACTTAGATACTGCTATTATATACAGACAAGGAAACTAAGGCTTACAGAGGTCAAATCCCTTGCCCAAGGACGCAGAGCTAAAATAAGTGGCCAAGCCAGGATTTGAACCTGGGTTGGACTTCAAAGCCCAGGCTCTTATCTACTGCCTCCCTTAGATGGGTAGAATTTTCTAAGGAGGCTGAGAGTCAGAAAGGCCCAGTGACACACAGAGTATCCGAGCTGGAAGATGTGTCTTGCCCTTCTTTCTCAAATGGGTTCCCTGAGAAAGGAAGTAACTGACCACCTAAAGTGGCCCTGTAAGTTAGAGGCAGAGAATGCAGCTCCTGGTTATCAAACTTAGCACCTCTCTAGGCTTCCTTCCCCCATACCCCAACTTTTGGGGGTGGAGCTAGTACCTCTGTCCCCTCCCCAGCATTCCTGACCTTCTGCCCTGTAAGTTATGTCACCCTTTTCAACCAGAATCTGGATCCTTCTATCTGCCAAGAGCTAAGCTTACTTGATCTTTGCGCCCAAAGTCCTTGGGAGACTATTTTCTGAGGTATTAATCTTCCTGCTGAAGCTGGTCCCCTGTTGCTCCCAGGCTTTCTGGAGACGCAGAAGTTTCAGAGAGCTAAAGTCCTGTACAGGATATGATTTTATCCAGAATTTCTTAAATCTCTCCACAGTAGGAGGTTCTGTTAGAGAAAAGACAAGAAAACACAATAACGGGTCTTTGTATATGTGAGCGTCGTGGTGGTGGCGATTGGAGGTATATCACAGTCCCCTGCCTAGCTAGTCCGGTGCCTGGGGGAAGTTAAGAAAAACAGAAAAGGAAAACACTGTGCCTTCTTTCCATGTATTGTCCCTCCGTGTCAGGCCCTGAGCTGGAGCCTTTACATCCATTACATCCAGACAAGTGTCACTGGCCTCATTTAAGAGGTAAAATGAGCAGCAGTGAGTTTAAGTCACCCAGGCAGGGGCTGAAGCTTGGATTTGAACTCAGGTCTACCTGATTCAAAGGTCATGTCTTTTAGCAAGATCGCATTTATCTGGGCTTTCAAACTGCCTCTGGGGTAGGCCAGCAACTAAAGATAAGTGGATGCCCAGCCACAGAACCTTGCACAAGTAGGACTAATGTAAGAAATCCAGATAAAAGTATCTGCTATCACCTAGCACAGTTCCCAGCACATAGCAGGCCCTCATGAGAGTTAGTAACAAGTTCTCCAAGAGAATATTACTCAGGAATAAAAACGAGTAAACCAACTACCCCAAAACACTGTGCTGAGTGAAAGGAGCCAGATATGAAAGAGTACCTACTGTATGATGGCATTTACATAAAACCCTAGGGAAGACAAATGTACCTTATACTGATTGGTGGTTGCCTAGGGCCCGGGGCGAAGGGTAGGGATCGAATGGGAAAGGGCACAAGGAAATTTTTGGGAGTGATGGAGCCTATAACTTGATTCTGGTGGTTGCAACAGATGTAAGTTTGTCAAAATTCATTGAACTACACATTTTAAATGTGTGCATTTTATTGCATGAAAATTAAACCTCAATAACGATTTTAAAAACAGATCTCCAAGTGTTAGAATCAGCTATTAAAATTAATGTTAGTAGAAATAAGTCTACAAGCTGCAAAAAGAATAGGGCCTAGATTAAGAGAGCACATATAAAAAGGCCTGAGTACAACCTTTTTGGAAGGCATTTTGGAAACATCTATCAGCATTTTAGATGTGCATACACACTGGATTAATTACTTAATCCAGTAATTCTAAGAATGTATCCAATACGTTTCCTAGCACAAGGATGCAGAGATAAACACCAGGAAATTCACCACAGGAAAGTAATAGTGAAAAATTGGAAATAACCCTAAATATCTATAAAAGACAATTGGTTTAATTAATTATGGTATACCCACATAGTAGAATAAAACTTGGCTATTAAGAAATAGATATCTAAACTTCTGATTCCAGCCGAATGGACTAACACAGACTAGATTTACTCTCCCACCTGAAACTACTAAAATATCAGGCTACAAGTACGAAAAAGTGGTTTTCAAGACAAGGGCCATCAGGCCACAAAGAACAATGATTCCGGAAAGAAAATAAAGAGGTGAGCCATATTTATTGCCCTAGCTTATGCCTGGAGATTTTCTAGGACGCAGTGCAGGGAAGGGAAACCCAGTGGTCTTTCTGAATTGATAAGATAGAATTGAGACTCCCAGGGAGAACAAAGCAGTTAGGGGTTCACAGGGCAGGGTACCAGGAAGGAGAAAGCTGCGAAAGAACTTTGAAGATCTCCCTTCAAAGTTGAGCTTCCCAGCTGAGCACTGAGCAGCACATGTACGATGTTAGGAAACCACCAGTGGTCGGCAGCCTCTGAGATGGTCCCCACAATCCCCACACCTCCTGGTATTCACACATTGTGTAATAGCCTGCCATTAAGTGTGGGCTGGACTTGATTCTAACAAATAGAATACAGAAGAAGTAATGGGATGCCACTTTGGATTAGATTTAAAAGATTGTAGCTTCAACCTTGGGCCCACCCTGTGTTGCTCTCTCATTCCTGGTGGGGGAAGCAAGCTTCCATGTCATAAAAACAACCCTGTAGGGACTCCCATGAGGCGAGGGACTAAGGCTTGCAAATACCCATGTGAGTGGGCTCGGAAGGGGCTCCTTCCCAACCGAGGCTTCAGATAAGACCACAACCCTGACAGACAGCTCTCACAAGAGAGACAGTTCTCACAAGAGAACTTAAGCCAAAGGCATCTGGCTAAGCCATGCTCAAATTCTGATCCACAGAAACTGAGAGATAGTATTTATTCTTTTAATTCAATACATTGTGGGATAATTTGTTACATGGTAATAGATACTAATATAGTACCTGAGACTGGGGAAAGAACCATCCAAAATAATTAGAAGTATAAATCATCAGAGCTCAGAGAGGACCAGAAGTAGTTCCCATTCCCAATAGCTAGAACAGAAAACCTCTCAAGTCACGGGGCACTGTGATATATTCAAAATGGTTTTGCCTTATGAATGGGGCAAAATTTTCTCTAGATTGAACACTGCTCTGATCCCACCTAACAAAGCTTAAATGCCAGTCTCCAAAAGATCAAAATATTTCCAAATAACTTAAATGCATCCCAGAACAAAGCTCAGGAATATTTACAGGAACAAAAAAAAATATGTAGCATCCAAAATGCAGTTTCTAGCATCCTGTGAAAGATTACCAGGCAGGCAAAGAAGTAGGAAAGTATGAACCACATAACAAGAAAAAATGACTTGAAATTGACCCAGAATTGACCCAGAAGACAAAATTAATATAGGACATTAAAACAGTAATTATAATTATATTCAAAGTGGAAATTTTGTGTATATTAAGCAGAGACATGAAAGTTATAAAAAAGAGACATAAATCAAACTTCTAAATATGAAAACTATAAGGTCTGAAATGAAAAATACACTGGATGGGATTAACAGCAGATTAGACAATGCAGAAGATTAGTGAACTTGATGACATAGCAATAAAAACTATCCAAAATCATAGAGAGAAAAAAGACTAAAAAAAAAAAAAAATTAACAAGCATTAGTGAAACAACTTCAAGCAGTCTAATATACTTGTAATTAGAGTCCCCAAAATGTAGGAAAGGGAAAGGCAGAAAAACTTTTGAAAATTAATGGCCAAAAATTTCCAAATATGATGAAAAACATAAAGCCAAAGATCCAAGAAATTAAATTAACCTCACACACAGAAAGAAACATGACAGAAAGTATCCCAAGGCACAACATAATCAAATTGCTTAAAACTACTGGTACAAAAAAAAATTTTAAGTCACCCAGAAAAAAATGCACATTATATACAGAGGATACACAAAATTATACAAAGAGGTTATACAAAGATAAGAATGTTGGCAGACATTTTATTGAAAACAATGCAAACTAAGGGTCAGAGTTTAATATATCTTTAAAGTACTGAACAAAAAAATCTGTTAACCTAAAATGCTATATACCCAGTGAAAATTTCTTTCAGAGGTAAAAATGGAATCATTTTCAGACATAGAAAAGCTGAAAGAATTCATCACCAGATGTTCTGAACTATAAGAAATGTTAAAGGAAGTACTTCAGGCAGAAGGAATGGTACTATGGAAATCTGAATCTATACAAAGAAATGAAGAACATCAGAAATGATAACTACATAGGTAAATACAAAAGTTTTGTTCTCATTACTTAAGTATATTTAAAGGATAATTGTTTAAACAAAAGTAATAACCATGTATTGTAAGGTTTTTAACATGTGAAAGTAGAATATATCACAATAGCAGAAAACCTGGGAAGGGAGAAATGGAAGTATACTGTTATAAAGTTCTGATTCTACAAAGTGGTATAATATCACTTGAAGGTAGCCTGATAAATTAAAGATATATACAATATATTATAAAGCCACTAAATAGTACAACAAGGAATTATAGCTAATGAGCCAACAAAGAAAATAAAATGGAATCATACAGAATAATCAAAAGATGGCAGAAAAAAGGAAAAGGGGAATAAAGAACAGATGGAGAATAGATAGGATAAATAAAAAATAACAGGAGGGTATATTTAAACTCAACCATAATCAATAACAACATTAAATTGTAAATGGTTCAGAAATCTCAATAAAAGGCAGAGATTGTCAGATTGGATTAAAAAAAAAAAGCAAGAACCAACTACATGATGCCTCTTAAGAAACCCACTTTAAGTATAAAGACGACATAGGTTAAATGTAAAAGGATGGAAAAAGATATACCAAACTAATATTAACCAAAAGGAGTGACTAAATTACTATCAGAAAAAGTGAGTTTTAGAGCAAAAAATATTACCAGGGATAAAGAAGTTTATAATGAGTAGGAATTCAATCCTAAACATCTATATACCTAATAAGAAAACTTCAAAATACATAAAGTAAAAACTGGTAGAAATGCAGAGGAAAACAAATCTACAATTGTACTTGAAGATTTTAACAACTGTCTTTATTAATAATTGACAGAAAGGGGTGAAAGGGTGGCTCAGTTGGTTAGAACGCAAGCTCTGGGAAACGGGGCTGCCGGTTCGATTCCCACATGGGCCAGCGAGCCGCGCCCTCCACAACTAGAATGAAGTCAATGAGCTGCGGTTCAGCTCCCAGGTGGCCAGATGGCTCAGTTGGTTGGAGCGCGGGCTCTCAGCCACAAGGTTGCCAGATGGACTCCTCGACACCTGCAAGGGATGGTGGGCTGCACCCCCTACAACTAACAACGGCAACTAGACCTGGAGCTGAGCTGTGCCCTCCACAACTAAGATTGAAAGGCCAACAACTTGACTTGGAAAAGTCCCGGAAGTACACACTGTTCCCCAATAAAAAGTCCTGTTCCCCTTCCCCAATAAAAATCTTAAAAAAAAAATTGATAAAGAAAGTAGACAGAAGATCAGTAAGGATATAAATAACTTGAACACTATCAACCAATTTTACCTAATTGACGTTCATAGAACACCGCACCCATTTCCAAATGCAAATGGAACATTTACCAAGACAGACTAAGTCTGAGACATGAAACAAGTTTTAATACATTTAAGAGGATTCAAGTCATAAAAAGTATGTTCTCTTAGAAATGAGTAACAGAAAGATAGCTGGATAATCTCCAAATGTTTGGAACCTAATAACACCACCCTAAATATTCAATGGGCCAATGGGTTCTTTTCTTTCAAAAAGAAATCAAAAGGGAAATTTAAAACTATTTTGAACTGAAGACTATGAAAACACAACATATCAAAATTTGTGTAGAAAACCCTAAAAATTCCATGATAAAACTTTTGGAGTTAATAAATGAATTCAGCAAAGTAGCAGGATACAAAGTCACCACAAAAATCAGTGGTATTTCTATATACTAACAATGAACAATCTAAAAAGGAAATTACAAAAACGATTTCATTTACAATACCATCAACAGAATGACATACTTACATAAGAAGTAACTTAACCAAGGAATGAAAAACTACAAAACACTGCTGATAAGGAAGACATAATGAATGGAAACACATCCCACGTTCAATGGATTGGAAGAAAATATTGTCAAGATGTCAATACTACCCAAACAATCTACAGATTCAATGCAATTCCTATCAAAAGCTCAGTAACTTTTTTGCAAAAATAGAAAAAACCATCCTAAAATTCATTAAGAAATCTCAAGGGACCCCAAATAGCCAAAACAATCTTGAAAAAGAACATAGCTGGAGGACTCACACCTACTGACTGATTTCAAAACTTACTACAAAGCTACAGTAATCAAAACAGTGTGGTACTGGCATAAAGACAGACATATAGACCAATGGAACAGAATAGAACACCCAGAAATAAACCCTTATATATATAGTCAAATGATTTTAGACAAGGGTACCAAGACCATTCAATGGGAAAAGGACAGTCTTTCCAACAAATGGTGCTAGAAAAAGCAGAGACCCAGATGCAAAAAAAATGAAGTTGGACCCTTATCTAACACCATAAAGAAAGTAGGCAGAAAATCAGTAAGGATATAGATAATACAAAAATTAATTCAAAATGGATTAAAGACTTAAATGTGAGATCTAAAACTATAAAACTCCTAGAAGAAAACATAAGGCAAAAGCTTCATGACATTGGATTTGGCAATGACTTCTTGAATATAAACCAAAGGCACAGGTAACAAAAGAAAAAATAGACAAAATGGACTTCATGAAAATTTTAAAATTTTATACATCAAAAGACAAAGTCAATACAGTAAAAAGGCAAACCACAAAATGAGATAAAATATTTGTAAATCCTATGTCTGATAAGGGATTAATGTCCAGAATATATAAAGAACTCTTAAAACTTAACAAAGAACAAACAACCAGATTTTAAAATGGGGAAGGGACTTGAATAGACATTCCTCCAAAGAAGATAGAAAAATGGCCAACAAGCATTTGAAAAGATGCTCCACGCATCACTAATCATTAGGGAAAAGCAAATCAAAACTACAATGAGATACCACCTTGTGCCCATTAGGATGGAAACATTAAAATAATAACAAGTGTTGGTGAGGATGTGGAGAAATTGGAAACTTTGTGCATTGTTGGTAGTAATGTAAAATGTGTAAAACACAGTAAGGTAATTCCCCAAAAAATTAAAAATAGAATTACCTTCTGATATAGCAATTCCACTTCTGGGTATACATTCAAAAGAAAAAAAGAGTCTCAAAAAGATATTTGTATACCCATGTTGTACACCCATAGCAGCATTATTCACTACAGTTAAAACGTGGAAGCAACTCAAATGTCCATCGACAGATGAATTAATAAGCAAAATGTAGTATACATGTACATACAATGGAATATTATTCAGCCTTATATACTACAACAGACAAAATTTGAGGACATCTTGCTAAGTGGAATAAGTTGGCCATAAAAAGACAAGTACTATAGGAGGCCACTTACATGAGGTACTTAGAGTAGTCAAAGTCACAGAGACAGACAAAATGGTGGTTGCCCGAGGCTAAGGGGAGGAGAAATGGGGAGTTACTGTTTAATGGGTACAAAGTTTCAGTTTTACAAGATGAAGAGTTATGGAAATGGATGGTAGTGATGGCTGCACAACATGATGAATATATTTAATACTGCTGAATTATATGCGTAAAAATGGGTAAGACAGTAAATTTTATGTTATGTGTATTTTACCACAAAAAAAAACACACCATTTTACCATTAAAAAAAAAACTGGGGAAAATAATTCATGGGATGCAGCTTTTTTCTGTGGTGGATTGGAAGCGGAAAAGAGAGAAAAAATAATTGACAGGAGAAGAGAACTGACATTTACTGAGCACCTACCGGGCCCCATGCCTACATGATCTCACTTAGTTTTCCTAATAACCTGTGTGATAATGACAGTGAACATCTATGGACTATATACTAATGCATCCAAGCAGTGTTCTGAGAGCTTTATACATTTATCTGCTTAATTTCATAACACGTCTGAGGTACGGACCATGATTAACATTTTATAGACTCTAAGGGTATCGACACAGGGACACAGAGTGACTTGTCTAGAATCAACCAACCAGCTGGTAAGAAACGGACGCTGGATTCAAATACAAACAGTTTGGTTCCTGGGCCTGTGCTCTTAAGCTCAACATTATCGGGATGATGCGAAGTCACTCAGCTCACGCAGCTAATCAGTGGGATGCAAATCCAGCTCTGTCTAGTTTCAAAGTCTCTTTTTCCTACCCTTTCCCTGGGAGAACCTGAAGCAAAGGGGAAAGGCTGAAAAAGAGGAGCGGGAGAGGTGGGCCAGAGTACAACCTGGCGGGGCCATGTGGACCAGGTTTCCACAGCTGGTAGAAGAAGAGATCAAACCAGACAACCTGTCAGGTCTTTCTAGCTCTGGATTTCTAAGACTCTATGGATTGGGAACTGGAAACCTGAAGGCCAGGCGCCCCCTGCTGTGCTGCCAGATGTGAACAGCCACTTACCCTTGAGGTGGGTCTCTAGAGGTCTGTCGTCTATCAGCTGCAGATGCTGCCAGATCCACTTATAGTAGAAAGGCGAGGCCCCAAGGTCTATCAACCGCAGGACTTCACAGCTGCCCTGGACATGTCAAGGGACAAAGCAAAAGGCTTAACCCCCTAGGCTCTAGGCAGGCTAGGCTTTGAAGATAAGCTCTCTGTACCCCCTTTTGTTTTACTTGCTTAACGAAAGTGGTTTCAGGTCCCCCACCCCTTTTTTAAAATGACAATGTTATCTACTTATAAAAAATTCAAATAGCTGGCTGGCCGGGTGGCTCAGTTGGTTAGAGCGCGAGCTCTGAACAACAGGGTTGCCTGTTAGATTTCCACATGGGCCAGTGGGGCTGCGCCCTCCACAATTAGATTGAAGACCACGAGCTGCAGCTGAGCTTCCAGAGGGGCAGCCCGATGGCTCAATTGGTTAGAACGGAAGCTCTTAACAACAGGGTTGCCAGTTCAATTCCTGCATGGGATGGTGGGCTGTGCCCCCTGCAACTAAGATTGAAAACGGCAACTGGACTTGGAGCTGAGCTGCACCCTCCACAACTAGATTGAAGGACAACTTGGAGCTGATGGGCCCTGGAGAAACACACTGTTCCACAATATTACCCAATAAAATTTATTTTAAAAAAATTCAAATAGCTAAAGAGGTATGAGAACTAAATACAATGCTGGCACTGGAAATATAATCACCATTGTGGATGATACTGGGACAACTGGTGAAACTGATTATGGACCGTAGATTATATGTTATATCAATATTAAATTCCTGGATTTTACTGTATATATATATATATATATATATATACACACACATACATATATATATATATATGAAAATGTTAACAATTAGTGAATCCAGGTTAAGATTCTACAGGAGTTCTTTGTACTGTTCTTGCAAATTTTCTATAAATTTAAAATCATTCCAAATTAAAAGTTTAAAAAACTATTCAAACCAAACAGAAGAACATAGAGAAAAATAAAACAATGTTAATCCTAACATCCAGAAATAACAAGTAATAACATTTTGGTGCGCATTATTTCAAACTTTTCCCTATAAACATATAAGATATCCGTGTACAATTTTTCACAAATTAGTCCATTTATGTAAAACAGACTTTTGTAACCTTTATAAAAACTCAGTAATACATCAAGGACATCTTTTCATGATAAGCAATATTGTTCTACATTATTGTTTTTAATGATTGCTTATTATTCTATATATTCCATAATTGACATAAAATTGAAAATAACAAATATTCAGTTGAGCAAAAGACACGTAACTGATAATTCCATTTATATGAAGTTCAAGAACAGGCAAAAGTAATCTACGATGACAGAAGTGAGAAGAGTGATTACCTTTCTGGGGGGATTTTTTTCTGGGAAAGGGAATAAGAGAACCTTCTGAGGAGTTGGAAATGTCTATCTTGATTTGGGTGATGCTTATACAGATGAATACATATGTAAAACTTAATCAAGCTGTACAGTTTCGATTTGACTTCTTTATTGCCTATATGTTATAGCTCAAGAAAATATTTTTGAAGATTAATATTTAGTTGTTTCTAATTTGTCAGTATGGTATATAACTCTAATTTTGCTCAGGACAGCAAAATCCCCAGTTAAAACAACTCTCCACCTTCCCAGACTCTCCATCAGTGGATGGGCAGTGACCCAGTTCTGGCTAATGCAATGTAAGGGGAGGACTGACTGATGGATAAAACTCCCAGGAAAGCTATGGTTGTCCTTCCACCTTCCCTCCACCTGAAACGCAGATGTGATGGCTGGAGGTGGAATAGCCATATTGTGATCATCAGGACGAAAGCCATAAGTTGTGGATGATAAAGGGAGAAGCTAGAAAGGGCCTGAATTCTGGAAGGCTTCCTAGAACAGCTCTTCTAGCCCTGGATTGCTTAATTCTAGGCTCTCTACTGCATGAGAAAAATAAATTCCTATTCAGTAAGCCACTGCAGTTGGGTTCCTGTGACTTGCAGTGGATAGCAACTTTAAGTGATAATCTCGTACAGACATCTTTAACGCCTAGAGTGGTTATTAAGGCAGTTCACAAATACTTGAGTTCGCCTCCCAGGCACATGGCAGGATTGTATTTTTCCACCCTTTGCATTAGGCATGGCCTCCTTCTTGCTTTGGCCAATTTCCATTAGCAAAGTGACTTGTCAGACTCTGAGTGGAAACTTTAAAAGCTAGTGCTTGATTCTCAGCATTCCCTTCCCCTGTCCTGTTGATCATGGGAACATGGGTCAAGATAGAGTCTCCAGTGGCCTGGGTCCCTGAGTGACCATAAGGAGCAAGACCTGCTGGCATGCTCTGATTAAGTAGTGGGATGAAGGAACAAATCTTTGTTAGTTAATCCATTTTTAAAAATAATTGCAGCAGAATCTAGTTTACCTAATAGAATACCCATGTTTGATTATCTACCTGGATTAATTCCTAAAGATATGCATGTTTTACATACACATTGCCAAACTGCCCTCCAGAAACGTTAGGTTAGTTTACACCCTCTCACGATGCTTAACAGAGCCCACGGTAATACATCTTTGTATTACACTGACAACTGGGTCAAGCCTTTTAATCTTTTCTAATCTGATAGGCAAGAAAGATACGTCATTTTTCTTATATATTTCGTATCTTTATAACATCTTACCCTTTTTTAGTAGGAACTCTAAGAAATACATAAAAAGGGTTAAGGTTTAAGACATGTTACTATTGAAGAGAAAGGAGAAGAAGGGATCAAACGTTTCATAAGCCCTTATTAAATGCCAGGCCGTGTGCTTGGAACTTTAGTCAACATTCATTCAACAAACATTTATCAACCAGGAACTGCAGGTGCTAGAGAAAAACACTCTAACAGTTTCCTCTTGGAAAGTCTCTCAGGGGTCTTTAATCACGGGTCTTTAATCATGGGTCTCTATCTGTGGAGATAACAATTTCAACATGTGTCCCCAAGTGATAAACTGCTCAAAATGAGTTGATTATAGGCATTAATTGCGTTTGTGATGCCAGCAGGAAATCAGGTTCTCCAACTTTCTTGGGTCCCAAGGACTCCCAGCTACCCGCTCCTGATTTCGCCCTCTAGTGGCGATCTGAATAAACTACAGGAGTCAGGATAGCCTGGTCTCAGCAGATCAAGGTCACTCCTTGAGCTGGCCAGATTTAAATCAGCTTTTAATTAAATACTGTAAGGGACAAACTAAACTCATCTGCTGGCCAGGAGGCCCCCTACGTACTGTCACTTTGTGACATCTGTATTATTCTTCTCAGAATGAAGTTCAAGCACCCCTGCATTAGAATCACCTGCTACACTTATTCAAATGCAGATTTGCAAAGTTAACAAATTTTCAGGGAAAAATTTTAGGAAAAAGAATTTTAGGAAAGAGGACGCAGATATCAGGGAGGAGAAGGAATTGCAAATTATTCAGATTAGCCTTCGGAGCTGTCCACTACCAGTTCCTCTTTTAAGCTCTCTCCCACCTCTTCTCATTTGACCATCAGGATTCTCCAAACTTATCATATAAACCACAGGCACATCCCTACTGTGTGCTTGGCTTCCCACTATTCCCCTCAGCTGGCAATGACGTCATCCTCTTCCCCACCCTCCTCTGGGTCACATCCTATGCCTCCAAATCCCCATTTGTGTGTAGAGGCTGAAAGCCAAACACTGCATTTCCTAAGCTCCCTTGCAGCTAAGGCTCTAGATGTGATTTGGGCTCCACCAGTACGATGTACTTGGGCAAGGCTTGGTTTTGGAACTGCCCAACATCCACTTGGTTAGTGGCTGTAGAAGTGGCTTCCTGAACGTGGCAGGAGCAGCAGTACCTATGGCAGTTCAGTTCTGGACTCTGATCTGGAGTTGTTTGGGAGTCATTTTCAGTCTACGTCTGTTTCTTCAGGCCTCCCTACCCACTGCCCCCGCAACCCCCACCCCCGTAAATCTGTTAGCCATTTAACATCCTGCAATAAATCCCTTTCTCCTTACATAAGCTAGACTTGACTCTGTTCTCTAGGACGGAACCCAGAATAATAACACAAACACACCCCTGGTGCTGCTGGTAAATTTAACAACCAGCCCTCTGGGAAAAGCCCTCTGGGAAATTTTACTGTTATAAAGTGTGTGTTACACAATTTATAAATAACAAAATATAACATACTCTTATTGGAAATTCCATATGGCCAATTGATTCTCACAAAATGCTTTTGTTGACTTTGGCTGAACTCTTGTGTCTATGGCCAATCTACAGTCACAATTCAACCATGATTTCACAAATGAATTTGTATCCCAATCCACTCTTTGCCCCATAAATTTAATATTATTAAATCTGTTTTGTAATCTACTGGGAAACTATTTATCTTATATAAATTATATTCATTACATTTAAACCATTTTTAGCTTTGTCATTATGTATATCAGAACTTCACTGTTCATCAATGATATGAGTCATTTCTATGAAGAATCAGATAATAACTTTTTAAACACAGACAAATATTTTCTCAATTTTCTTATCTTCATAGTGTACTGGCTACAGACCCTGTCCACTATTAAATTTAATCTGCATTATAAACATTTTCTCTATAGCTTTCTTAAGACAATGAAGACCTGTCTTATAATGCCTGCCAATTTCGCCGTGTAAATACTCCCACTGTGGCCGATTTTAAGCTACCAATGTGAAGTCACTGAACATGGAATTGAGAGGAGATGTGTACAATTGTATAGTATTTCTGCCATACAAATACAACAGATATAAATAACCTCAAGATCATAGATAATACTAAAATGCAGTAACATCATTAGGAAATTATGAGTTTTCAGCATCTATTACTTTTATTTTCAATGTAATGTATTTAATTATAGGTTTATTTAATTTAATTTTTAATAATTACAGTGTTTAGCAACTCATAGAATTCCTGAAAACTTAATCAGATCTTGAAGGCCACGAGGAGCCAGCTCCAGCACACAATCAATTATCCCCCCTCCTTTTGTCTACTGGTCCAATACTTCAAGGCTCATCTCCCACCTCACCTCTTCCAGGAAGCCTTCCTTAAAGCCTCTAGCCTTTAGAGAGCTCTCCCTCCTGAATTCTTATAACTCACAGACTTTGCACTAATCACCTGGTAGTTGGCATTGACAACTTTGTCTGGGCTCAGACTCTAGGGGAGAAGATATATAAGGAGAGACAACCAGTCTTTTCCATTTTTGTATCCCTCCCAAGCCTGGACCAATGTGTCATGACCTTGGCAAAAACTCAACAAATGTCTGTGGTGACTTAACATGTAAACAATAGGGATAGGGAGATGCTAAAAGTTTGGGGGCAGAACTCTGGCTCTGCACCTTACTAGCTGGGCGGCCTTTTTTAAGGTGTCTTAGCTTCAACTTCCTCATCTGTAAACTTGGAATACTAATATCTTCCTTGTAGAGCTATGATAAAAATGTATGGTGAACTAAGACTCACCATATGGTAAAGATTTATGGTGAAATGGTTACTCACAAAACACTGAAATAGCAAAAAATTGAGGTAACCTAAATATCCATCGATATGAAGCTGATTAAATAAATTAAAGTACAACCATACAGTAAAATACTACACAAGTGGGAAAAAATTATGAACAGTTATTTATGTACTAATATGAAACAACCTACAGAAATTCTTAAATGCAATTTGTTCCATGAGCCATAAAAATAATGAAAACCTGAGGTGATGAGCTTATGGTGATTTCTTCCCTCTTTCCAGAAAGTTTTATAATGCGGTCATATCACTTTTACAATGTAAAGATCATAATTTTAAAAAATATATAATTTTAAAATTCTTAAGATTCAAGAGCCAAGTGTCTAATTTAAATACCATGTTGCCCCAAAAATAAGACCTAGCCGGACAATCAGCTCTAATGCATCTTTTGGAGCAAAAATTAATATAAGACCCGGTCTTATTTTACTATAAGACAGGAAATATAATATAATATAATGTAATATAATATAATATAATAATATAAAATAATATCATACAATACAATAATATAATATAATACCGGGTCTTATATTAATTTTTGCTCCAAAAGATGCAATAGAGCTGATTGTCTGACTAGGTCTTATTTTCAGGGAAACACAGTATGTATCTTATGTAAATAAACACATACATGAGCTCAAGGTGTGGGTATCCTATCAGCCCTAATATAACAACTCTGTATCTTAAAGTTCACACCAATTCTCTGAGGGAGGGAGGGTGTCATTTGCCTTTTGTATCCAGAACACAGAAACTCAGAAAAAGCAGTGAATTGCGATGCTGTGGAACAGAGCTCAGCCCCTGTCTGCTTGGCCACCGGACGGACGTTGTATTAGGCACACCCTTCCCAGCTTCACATCCCCAACCCAGACCTCTTACCCTGCAGACAAACATGATGGAGGATGATTCAACAAAGTCTTCTGAGATCAGCTGCCCATACGAGAACTTCTCTACATTGCCCACGGCTACGAGCTTCCAAAGCTTCTCATCAGACCATGACCGAAACAGATCCATCTCCCTGAGGGGAAAGGCCTGTTAGAATGCATTGCCCTCCATCACAGAAGGTGCACAGCTCTTAGCAATTTCCCGAAAAGGAGCATGTTCTCCTGCTCTTGCCAATGCCGGACAGAGGTGGACGGCTTCACACACTCTCCAATCACCTAGCCTGTAGCCAATCTCCTGTCACATACCACACTCTATTATGAGGTGAGGGTAGGTGGGGTTGGTTAGTGAGGTGGAGCAGAGAGGCCCAGGCACTTCGGAACCAGACATTCTGGGACATCCCCATCCTGAGTTCCCTCAGCCACAAACCGGGGAGAATGAGACAAACATCCTCACAGGACTGAATGTGAGCTTAGATAAAGCAGGTGGTCAAGTACATGTTAGCCATTCTAGTATTCCTGGTCCATGAGGAAGGGATGTTTGAACTGAGACCTGAAGGTACAGTAGGAGTTGGCTAGACGGAGAAATTGGGTGGGAGGTGGGTGCCGAAAGACATTTCAGGCAGCAAGAATGGCACCTAGAGTTTCCCACCGGGCCTGGAGCGAAGTTAGGCACCTAGCAATATACACCCAGGGGGAAGAACGCCAGCTGATGATGGAGGTACCTAAAAAATGCAAACCGATGCTGATAATCCTTTTTAACTTCCTTGTCCAGCTTATAAGCAAGAAAATCTTCTTTGTCAACAACCAAGAACTCCGTTTCTTCCATACAAACCACGGTGGACTTCCTTACCGAAGAACTCAGAAGACCCATTTCCTGTTGGGTGGACAAGGGCAAAGGCAGGTGAGAGCCACCTCCCGCTTCCTGCTTGCGGCCCTCCCCACCTCTTTCCTGCTTTCATCTTCACCCCCACACCCCGGAAATCTCTCCTCCCCAGACTGCAGTTTCCCTGGCCCACCCTGTGTTGCTGCTCATTCCCCCTTCTGTGGGCCCATTTCTCCCTCTTTATATGCTGCCTGCGGAAAAAGCGGCTTGATGAGGCCGGAGAGGCCTCCCTGAGCAGGCGCTGAATCTCTAAGGGCTTATACAGGGAACAAACTCCTTAAACAGCACAAATGAAAAGGTTGGCCTTGGACATCACTTGGTCCAACTCAAATAGGTGTTTGACAGGTAAGGATACTGGGCAGTGACTTACACAGAGTATAAGGCAGGATGGGGTCCAGCTGAGAGGTTCTATCAGGAGTCCTCTCATAGCCCAACCCCACCCAGGAAGCCAGGCCCTTCCACCACACTTACCCCAAAACAGTCGCCCCTGTACAGCAAAAATGGGTAGGGGTCGAGGAAGGCACTGCTCCCATCCTCATCGTCGGTTACTGCGACTCTGCCCAGGTAGATGAAATAAAGGCTGTTGCCCCTTTGCCCCTTCTTTATGATCACACGCCTGCGACCAAACCTGGAAAAAGACCATGGCCAGTAGATCTGAGAGCAACACAGAGCCCGGTCCATGCTGGGAGATTGGGACTGGTTGTGCTCTTTGCTCTGGAGTTCGAAAGCACAGACTGGGACGAGAAGGTACCTCAAAAGAGTCCAGTCCTAGCCCCACCAAGCTTGACTTCTTCACCAACATTTATTTAGTTGCCCACCTCTGGTTGAAGCTTCCTGAGAGCAGAGATTTTGGCAGTCTACTTAGGCACATAGTAAATGCTCAATGAACAGTCATGGAATAAATGAATGGACAAATGCTGAAAGCAATGGGTGAGTAGTAGCTAAATGATTAAGAGCATTGGCTGTAGAGTCAGACCAGGATCCTAACTCTGGTTCTCTGTCCCTAGCTATGTGCCACTGGGCAACTCATATCCCCTTTTTGAGCTTCAGTTTCTCTTGTCTGTAAAATACAGATGAGTATGCCTAGAAAGGGACAGATAAATGATCTTATTATATCCCCACAAACTCACTAGCCAACTGGGAACCCTTAGGGTAGAAATACCCAGGTCCAGAGCAAACTGAGAGTTAGTGCCTAAGTTCAGAGGGAAGTTTCTGTATTTCAAATGCAAGCTCAAACCTCACTTCTTTCAGTTTGCTTCCTTCATTCAGTAAGTTAGAATCATGGAGCTAGAAGCTCTGGAATTTAATGCCATGTCTGCCTTGCTGTGACCTCAGGCAAACCACTTAACTTTTCTGAGCCTGGTATCCTCATCAGTGCAATGAAGATAATACGGATTTTTATATAGATCAAGAGGTGGTGATTGTTAAAGCCAGTTGTTGATTATTGCTAGGACTAGGAATTAGTAGATTATCTACAGAATCCTTCCAGTTACAAGTGACAGAAAACACAGCCCAAGGGAATGCATTGGTGGCTTCTTTTTCTTTCCATGACACCATTCTGCATGCCATGGAATTTTACTTTAAGACAGTAGCAACTCTCTCTTCTTCACTAGTCGAGAACAAAGCAGATGGTTCCCTCTGCCTGGAATGTCTTTGTCTGCACTTCCACCTATCAAATGCACCAGTTCAAATGCCACCTCTGCTGTGAAACTCCCCCTGGCTTATTACCTGCGGAATGGATCCTGGATAGTTCATAAAGGGTCATAATCTGTCATTAGTTGTGATTAGTCCTAAACTGTGACCTCCATAAAGGAAGATGTCAGGGTACGAACTTATGACCTACATCCTATCTTTTCAAGACAGGCCTTACCTTAAATATTCTGCTAGTCTGTGCCCCGTAAGCCATTGAAATGTCCTGGAAATGGCAATATGTTCACACACACCTCTTAAACTTTTTCAGGACAAGGTATTTACATGGTGTTTTTTGTGCCATGGGCCCTTTGACAACCTGGTGAAGCCTTCACAGAGTAACATTTTAAATGTATAAAATAAAATACAGCAGAATTACAGTTAACAAAAACCCAAATCTGTGATATAGCAATAGATGTGCATCTTTATTAAGGCGCTGAATAATAAGATCTAGCAGCATATCTAATAACTATCATATTTTCGAAGATGTGATAAACTATTTTTCAAGAAATCTACAACAACTTGAATATGATGTCAAAATATCTGATTTCTTTTGGTGAAAAAAGTCACAAAAATGTCTAATACTACAGTAGTTTGTAACCTACATCCATGATTAGAGGACATAATAAATTTCAGTTAGAGGTTAATGAAAATACAAATATAATGTTTTTCTCATCCAAGTTCAAGACCCTTGCCCTAGTTCCTATCTGGACATAGTACAATCACCTGTGATCCATTCTGGCTTTTAAGGGCCTGTGTTTGAGTCTCAGTTCTACCACTTATTATCTGGTTGACCTAGGATGAGTCATTTCCCCTTTCTGAGCCTCAGTTTTCTCATCTGAAAAATGAGGGAATTGGACCACATCCTTTCTGAGGTCCCTACCAGATTCTCTCCAGATTCAGTGGCTCCTTAACTCTGGGTAGACTCTCAATAAATGGATGAGATAAACTGGGCGGCAATCATAACAGTGAGCACTAAGTGAACTGACAGAGGGCTTTCCACAGCGGGCACTCGGCAGAGAGAGCAGCAGACCCGCCATGGCCTTCTCAGCCAGGCTCTTCCTGCCCAGCCCAGCCCTAGCCCCGGGGCCAAGGGCTGTCCCCCTCACTGACCTTTCAAAGCGCATGACTTTAGCCAGAAGCTGCTGCAGGGGCTCCGAGTAGTTCCGGTAGCTCCCCAGAACCTGCAAGAGGTTACAGAGAGCCTGGATATCCTGCTCCGTCCTCCAAGAAGGCTTCTTCCGTGCTATCTCAATGGCTTTTGGAGGAAAGTAACCCTGGGGAGAGAGAGCCAGAGTGACACACAGGACCCCCCAGTTTCCCCCAGAGCCAGCAGGCAACTCCCCACACTCCTGCTTTTATACTTTCCCACACCCCCCAGTCACAATAGTGGCTGACATGGAGTTAGGTGCTTACTATGTGCCGTGGGGGGTAAGGGTACCCCCTTTACACACACCGTCTCACTGCACCTCTGCCCAGCCCAACCAGCGAGGCACAATTATTATTCCCATTTGACAGAGGAAGACACTCAGGCAGGATTAGAACCGAGATCTGCTACGTGCCACAGCCTATATCTCCAGCTACTGACCATACTGCCACTGCCATTCACTGACAGCCCCCTCCCAGGCAATATGTGCTGCCTGGGCTCCAGGGGCCCCTCAGCACATGCACACTGCAGCCAGGGGAGACCTCCCTTGGCTCAGCCTTTACCTCTGCATGCTACCGAAGACTAAGGACTGCAGAACCTACAGAGACTATTGGCTAACCCTCATGAACCAGGACTCAAGGACCCACCCATTTACCCACCACTCCCACCTGCTGTGGAAATGGTACGAACTTAGGTTGTTAGCACTCCCACTGGCTGCCCGCTGCACTTAGGATAAAATCCTAAGTCCACACCACAGCTGAAGGGCCCAGGTGGTCTGACTCCCTACCTCCCTACCCCCTGCAACTTCACTTCCTGCCTCAACCCTTTATTCTCTAGTCTCTAGCCTTCTATCCATCTCTTACAGATGCCAAGCTCACTTCTGTCTTGTGGTCTTTGCTTAGGCTGTTTCCTCTGCCTGGAATGTTCTTCCCCTGGATTTTCCTATGGCTATGACTGTTTTCTCCTCCTCATTCTGCTCTCAGCGTCTATGTCCTCCGGTTGTCCCTACTGAATCAGTTGAGCTAAAATAAAAATAGCAGGGCCCCTATCCCAGCACCTTATAAGCTCTGGATCCTTTTCTTCAAAGCATTTAATACTTCCTGAAATTATCTTATTCCTATGATTAATGTGTCTATTATCTATCATTTCCCCCCACACACACAAGCACACACATAATCTAGAACTGCAGTGTCCAATATGGCATCCGACAGCCACTTTAAATCTAAGTAAGATAAAAAATACGTTCCTCAGTCACACCAGTGCTCAATGGCTACACGTGTCTGCTGACTACTGCACGGGACAACACGGACTATTGAGCATTTCCCTTATTGCAAAAAGTTCTATAGGACAAAGGTGCTCTAGAATATAAGTCCCAACGTAAACATGACAGTAACCTAGTCTGTCTTGTTTCCCACTCTAGAATAATGTCTCACATGTAGTGGCCACTCAGCAAACCATTTATGGAAACGATGAATGAATGTGCTAGTGTTACAGAACAGTAATTGTCACAGAAACAAAATGAAAGTGGGATGCGATGAAGAATTCTGGACAAAAAAAGAAAGTATATTAGTGGTTGCCTAGGGCTGCGGAGGGCTGAGGGGGTAGGCGGAGTGACTGCTAATACTATGGGGTTTCCTTTTGGGGTGATGAAAGTGTTCTGGAATTAGTAGTGATGGTTGTACAACTCTGTGAATATACTAAAAACCACTGATTTGTATGCTTTAAAAGAGTGAATTTATGGTATGCAAATTATATCTCAATTTAAAAAAAAAACAATCAAAAGGAGGGAAAGAGAAGAATCCCACCAAGTGCTGGCAAAGAGACAGAGGAACTGGGACTCAGACATTGCTGGTGTAAATGTAAAATATCATAGTCACACTGGAAAACAGTTTGGGAGTTTCTCAAGTTAAACATACATTTAACATACTCATATGTACAAATGTGTGTGTTTGTGTGTGTGTATCAGCTTGATTGAGAAATAATTCACATACCATATGATGCACCATTTAAAGTGTACAATTCAGTGATTTGTAGTGTATTCACAGAGTTGTGAAACGATCACCACAATGGATTTTAGAACCTTTTCATCACCCTAAAAAGAAACCAGTACCCATAAGCAGTCACTCAAAGGGCACGTTTTTAAATTGGATCTCTACTCTTCGTCTCCGTTTTGGAGCCAGAGTTATTCAAGAGGCCGAGAGGCCTTGTCTGTGTGACGGATTTGTCCTTCATGCCCTCTTCTCTCCCTCTATTGTTAGGTACAGAATTGCTTTCATCTCTCGAGTTCTGTGGCTTTCAGAGAGGCCTCTAATCTCTCCTGTCAGAAGGGCAAAACTTGGGTAAACTTCAATGCCCAATATCAGACACTGACCAGTCTAGAAAGTTGAAGAAACCCAGAAATTGGATGACTTAACTGTCAATGGGGGACGAGAAATTAGATTATACCCAGCAGAGGCAGGCAACAGAAGCCACGCCTTGGCTCCAAGGGGGAAGGGCAGGGTGGCACAAGTGGTTCTGGTAACAGTTATAAAACTTTGTCTTAGGCCCCCTTTCCCTGAGAGAAAAACCGACATGGCTACTCCAAGCCGGGGTCAAGTCAGGTCTACACGGGTAAGAACTTCAAATCCTCTCTATAAATAGGTAGGTCTCTTTAAATTTTAAATTTAATTTTAAATTTTAATTCATGTCCAGATTTGGTAGGGAGATGCTGGGAAGATAACCATGATTCTTGGAATTCAGAGAACAAGTCACCCAGTCCAAAGCCTCACCCAGATATAAGGCATTTCCTCATCAGAATGGCTGTCCCACATCGAGTCTGGGGACAAGTGTGCCCAGCATCTCTTGGAGAGCTTGGGACAGAGGCAGAATTGTCACACAAGCCTGGGCTTCTGCCACCACTCTGATTATTTATCCACCATCTAGGGCTCTCACGTCCTCTGCTTTGCCTTCTGCTGTTTTCCTCAGGGTCCGAGAGCAGGAGCGCTGCCTCCTGGTGCTGCTCAGCTATAAATCAACAGTGAGTTCAGGGGGGCTCACAGTCTTCAAATGCCAGGACTAGAAGGGATCACTGAGATCAGCTATTTTATAGATGAGGAAACTAAGCGGAGAGCTCAGGGTGACACAGTGGGTTGGTGGCACTAACAGGACTGAACCCAGCTGTCCTGATGCCCAGTCCAATGCTTCTTCCACGCCATGACGCCGAAAGAAAATTCCCAATATCAAGGTCAGAGCTATGCATACCGACTCTGTAACGAAGTCCATGGTATCAAAGGTGATTCGGCCATGCTTCTTTTCCTGGGAAAAAAAAAAAAAGGGCAGTACAGGAGAGAAAGGAGAATCGGCATGACTGCTTCTAAAATTCTGCATTGAAACTCTTCTGCACACCTGGACCACCACAGCAGACAGGAAGCCATGGGAAACCTCCTTCCAGCTGGGCCTCTCCTGTCCACTTCAGCTCAAAAGCCCCAACGCAGCATGAGCCCTGGGCACAGCAGTGACAATATACTAGTGTGAAGGGAGAGAAAGATGGGGTGGGGTGAGAAAGATGGGGGTGGGGAGAGGGAAAGAAAGATAAAGGATGGAGAGGGAAAAGAAGCAAACAAATGGGAACTTAGAGGGGAGAAAAAGAGAAAGTGGGATACAATGAAAGGAACCAGCCTTCACTGAGAGCCTACTAGAACGAGCCAGGTACATTGCACCTTCCTCATTTTATTCCATTACATCTTTAGGACGAAGCAGGTCTCCTTAAGCCCCATTTAGGACTCAAGGGGAGTGAAGGAACTTGTGCAAGGATCACACGCCAAGTAAATGGTCCTTGTCTAGAGGACAGCCAGGAGGAGGAGGTGTCAGAGGTCTTAGGGATGATCTAATCCAACCCTACCTCCTAAAAGATGCAGAGAGGATGTGGAAAGAGTAGAGAAAGGGGCAGAGAAAAGGGAAAATAGGTAGGAGGAGGTAGGGGGTAAGGAAAGGGACAAAGAAGGCCCTGACCACCATCCTGGGCCAACAAGGACCCCCTTTCATCTCTCTAGGCACACCTCCTGTCCTTCCCCAGAGCCCACGCTGATCCCTGTCTTCTCCCCCTATTTTATAGTTTGGGTATCCACATGGTGCTTCTCAGGGGGTGAGGGTGGGGGGCAACGAAGGAAAGAGGTGGTGTTCAAAACAATCTGGATTCACATACTCCACTGAAAACCAGTCTATGGCTCTCTTCACCCCCTTATGCCCCAGCCCTCCCAGCTCTCTGCCCAGCAACCACATAACCCCCATAACCAGCCCTTGAGAGGCTTCTGCTCTACTCAAAGCCGCCCTGACTGGGTAATGTTGTAAGGCTCAGCTTCACACTCCCCTGATGGCTAGCCTGACTCTGGTCATCAGCTCTTCAACCGCCCAGGCATCAGCCCAGGTCTGCTGGTAACCAAAGACTCCTGTCTCCAGGGCCCTTCACGTCACCAGTGCATGGCAGCCTGAGTCAGCCCGTCCTTCCTGAGAACTAATCTGAGTCTCTCAGGTTACAGTTCTTCTACTCCAACCCTTCCTGCCACATGGCCTAAATACAGGGCAGAATCTAACTGCAGACTTATTTGGTTCAGCCAGCATAATGTCTTCAAAATATACGAATTTGAACATCTTTAGATGGGGCACGCCCTTTCTCTCTAGCTGGCCCATAGGCCTCTACTCCCTGTACATCTTAAACTCAGCCACATCCATATAGTTACATTACCTCTGGTCCCTTCGAAGCCAATCTAAGACCACCCTCCTTTCCCCCATCACCAGCCCCCCCCCACCCTCCTTGGCTACTATCCTTCAAAAACCATTGTGGGAAATTTCTTGAAGTGAATCACTGGATGCGGGGTAGGGTGCTGCATCTAGTCACTCTTGGCATAACAAGGAAAATGGGCAGGGTTTGTCCCGGTATTGGCTGGGGGAACTTTGGAGGCCTGGATAGTAATGAAGACAACTTTAGGGAACCAGAACAAGTTAACAAAATGGTGAGCAACTTTTCTGAGCCAAAAAGGAGCTCATGATCTATGATTGGGATAAAATATTTGAAATTGGGACCTTATAGAAAGTCTAGAAACCATGGTCACCAGAGCAAACAGGCCCTGCAAATGTTCCCTTCTTGTTTAAGTGACAGGACAGGAAAAAAGATAGAGAAAATGAACAGGGATGGGCATTCGGAAAGCCCCAACTAGACTTCTTCTGGCTCTTTTGATCACTGTCGGAATGGTGATAGCTTCTTCCCCACTCCCGATGTTTCTTTCCACATGGAGGAAGCTGTTCTAGTCAAATACTACTAGCCCCTCTCCTCCTTCCACACTGATAAGGAGTGACTTATTTGGAAGCAGAAACTGGGCATACTCACTCCCTCCCCCTTTCCTCTGAGACCACTTCCTGCTCTGCCCTTCTCCGCTGGGAGCTTAGGGCAAGAGGCCCTGCTGCTACCGGGGAGGTCTGCCGTGGTCCAGCACTGCCTGTGACAGTGTGCAAGGCTGTCTAATTCTGGTGTTCAGTATTAGGTAACTCTCCCGCTTGATGCTACAAGTCATCTTGTCCAATATAAATCTCTTTATTAATAAAAGCAACAATTGAGTCTCCCATCTGCTTTACCCTTTGTCCTCTCTCTCAGTTGGTACAGAACTTGGGCTGGGAAGTAGGGGCTAATTATAGTACTCCTTTAAACCCTCCTACTCCTACCGAGCCGAGCTGCTTACATCCCAGAAGGAGAAGGCAGGGTGCCTTCTGTAAGCCGTCTCCACGATCAAATATTCCCGGAATCCCCTGAGGCCTTGGCGAAACATTTTACACACTCGGGTCATGATGACGATATCCAGGATGAGCTGGTACAGCCCCTGTGGAAACAAAACAAACAAAAGCAGTGGAAACCATCTATTTTCAACCATCAGCAGCAGGCTGGATGGTGCTGAATAAGGTGAAATGTAATACAATTAAATGCAGTGATGTGCTGGAGCAATGGTTACATTTTCAGGTTGCTTTCAAGACTGTTGAAATCATGTTGGTAGCTTGAAATTGCCCACGGTGGGAATATTTATGCCACATAAATACTGGCAATTACTACAAATGGGGGCATCCCTCTCCCCAAGAGCCAGTTGTTAAAATATTTACCAGCCCAGCTCTAATGAAATGTCAAGCTCTTCACTTTGGTCCAGAAAATAAAGAACACAAGTAGTGGCAGGAAGTGAGGGGTGATGCAGAGAGCCTGAAGTAGGAATCAGACAGATCTGAGGGAAGAGCAGTGAGAGAGATGCAACATTGTTGGCTTTGAAGACAGAAGAAGGGAGCCATGAGCCAAGGAATATGGGTGGTGTCTAGAAGCTAGAAAAGTCAAGGAAATGAATTAATGAATTTTTCCCTAGAACCTCAAGAAAGGAACGCAGCACTGCTGACACCTTGATTTTAGCCCAGGGAGACCCATGCCAGACTTCTAGACTACACAGGATAATAACTTTGCATTTTTGTAAGCCACTAAATTGTGGTAATATGTTAGAGCAGCAGCAATAGAAAACTAACATAACACAACACTTAATCCAAGATGGGTCATCCAATCTTCTCCCTGGGAATTTGGAATTAAAACTGAGAACAAATTTCAACTATGAATTTGGGAAAGGGCAGTCACCCTCTTCCTGCCAAGTAAATACAGGGGATAAGGAAGCAAGTTCAATACCAAGAGACAAATCCAAATGTGAAACAATCTACAAATCACTAACCCAGTTTCTTCAAAAAGTCAATTTCATGAAGAAAAAAGAAAAAGAAAAAGGTGTGGGGGCTCTTCTCTATTAAGACTCAAGAGACATACAAACAAATGCAAAATATAAACCTTTACTGGATCCTAATTCATCATAATAAGCTGAACAACACATTTGAGGAAAAAATAAGGAAATTGAATATGACTGGATATTAGATGTTAGAGGGAATTAGTAGTAGTTTTCATATTATCATGATGGTGATATTGTGTTGTGTTCTTATTTTTAAGAAAATTGTCATAAAGTATGCAACTTTCAAATGATTCAGCAAACACAGACCCACGCAACACAAATACACAAAGCCAATATGGCAAATGTTGATTGTTAGATCAAAGGGGCGACCATTATATATATTTCAACTTTTATATTTGAAAATTTCCATAATTTAAAAAATGCAAAAACTTGTGTTTATTAACCTTTGATAGTAAGAATATCATAAACAAAATGAAAAGACAAACTGAAGACTAGAAGGATATATTTGCCCTGCATATAATCAACAAAGGATTACTCTCCAGAATTACAAGGTATTACTATTACAAGGGATAGCTAGCCAGAATTTTTTTAATTTAAAAAATTCTACAAATCTAAAAAACCACAAATAACCCAATAGAAAAATGAGCAAAAGATATGAACAGGTAATTCAAAGGGAAAACTTAAATCACCTATAAATAATGAAAAGATTCTGAATACCACTGGAATTAATGAAAATGGAAATTAAAACAACAACAAAATACCATTTTATACTTATCAGATTGGGGAAATGAAAAACATGGCACAACTATGTTAACGATCAACTTGGCACTACAGTAGTACCTCGTTTTTCAAACGTCTCCACTGATGAACATTTCGGTTTACGAAGTCGTAAGCCTGGAAGTAAATGCTTCCATTTTTTAACAAGCCTCAGAAGTCGAACATGTCATGTGGCTTCCACTGAGTGCAAGATCCTGAGGCCTAGCTGTCGCTGTTTTTGAACGTTTCAGAACTCGAAAGGTTTTCCGGAACGGATTACCTTCGAAAACCAAGGTACCACTGTATTTTTAAAAGTTGAGGATGTGTGTCCTTTACAATCAAGGAATTGTAGGCATCTTATGTATATTTTAGAGAAACTTACACATGTGCACAAGGAGATGACCATGAGGGTGACCACGGCACACTGTTCCAGTGAAAAGCTGAAAACAACGAAGGTGGCCACCAGTAGGGGAATGCACCAACAGGTTACAACACAGTCACAGGGTTGAACACAGCACTAGAGCTGTGTATGCCAATGTGGGTAAAGCTCACTCATAATTTTGAGTGAAAAAAAGGTAAAATACAACAATGCCCTTCACAGTACCATTTAGAAAATAGGTTGTCTACTACACAGTTGCTTATGGATACTTAGCATTGCTACGTATACATGCACATGTAATAATCTTTAAAAATATAGATAGGAAGGGTATACATCAACCTCAGGAAAGTCATTACCAGTGAGGAGAATGGGAGGGGGATGGTAAGGAGTTTTACCTGTAATTCTAATATTTTCTTTAAAAATTGTATATGGAAATCTGGGGAGAGGCTTTATTAATAAAATTAATACTTATTGAAAACAACATGCCACTATGCTAAGTCCTTTATGTGTACTGACTCATTTAATCCTCAACAGTAAATCTACACAGTAGTTATTATCATCACCCTTTACAGAGGAAAAAACAGGCACAGAAAATCAAGTAATTTTCCTAATACTAGTGTTAGTCACATGACTAATAAGTGATAGGGATTTGAACTCAAGTAGTCTGGCTCCAGAGTCCATAAATTTAACCTATTACTTTACCCTACTGCTGTGCTTTGTTTTCTCTGGATCTCATAATAGCAGGAAAGGTGGGTACAGAGCAGGACTTAGGGGCTCAGTGGGTAACCTGTGACTTGCCCAGTGTTGGGAAGGAGGGGTGGAGGTAGTAGGCTATGGAGCAGGACTCAGAAGTCAGTCTTTCTGAACCCTAATCTGGAACGCTTTCCTTTGTACCCATGCTGTGACTCCAAAAGGTACAGGGTGGCCACATGCACTGGAGGTCGCCTCCTACACCTGCCTCTCCCTTCCTCAAAATACCTGTCTGCTCAAGCGTCCACTCTTTCCTCCCAGGGCTCTTGACACTCCCCACCAGTTCCTTCTTCAGAACCTTCCAGGAATGAGATACCATAGATCTCCTCATGGTTCCTGAGTTGGCAAATGACACACGAGCCTCTTTGCCTTTCAAAGGTAGGACCACAAATCCTTCCCCAGGTATCTGCTTATATTAGAAGTGAAGAGCTTCCCTCTGTAGTAAGGTAAATGCACTTCTCCACTCCTCACACCCTACCAACAGCTGCGAGAAGCCTTGTTCTGAGAAAATTTCATCCTCAGCATCTCCTGTCTCAGTTAAGGATTCTGGAAGGAAGAGGGAAACCAGATTCTGAAAACCTAACATTTACTGAACACTCATAGGCATTATCTTAGTTATCGTATTTTGCCGCATACAATGCACTCCCTTGTATGAGGCGCATCCAAGTTTTCGACCCAAACTTTCAGGGGGAAAAAATCTTTCGTTT
The DNA here is from genome assembly GCF_004115265.2 of Rhinolophus ferrumequinum. NCBI lineage: Eukaryota > Metazoa > Chordata > Mammalia > Chiroptera > Rhinolophidae > Rhinolophus > Rhinolophus ferrumequinum. Next base: position 19,641,035 of record NC_046306.1, read on the forward strand.
TAATTTTTTTTTTTTTTACTGAAAACAAGTTTTATTTAAATAAGGGTTTAAATACATTACATAACATCAAAACTGAAGGGGAAAAAAAATCAGTTTACTTCACATGGCATTGTGCAGCTATTGCCAGTAAGTTGCAAGCTCCACAGCTAGCTACATAACTGACGTTATCAGTTTGAAATTTGTTCCCTTGTCAAAAATTTAACTCTGATAGAAGGTTGGCCTCACATTCTGGTGTTTGGACATCAAATAACTAGGATATGTCTGGTCAAAAAGCCCTTGGTGAGAAGCCAGATGTCCTATCACGTGGGTCAAGTGGGAGACACCAAGGGATCTTTGACCACCGAAGGCTCCCTCTCGTGGTACAGTTGCCGTTGCTTCCTCATCCCCTCCTCTCTCCTCTCAGCTTCACGGAAGGAATTCAGATGGTGGTGACAATCTCTTAGGGCAGGGAACTCTGCAGGGGGACAGCGGAGGAGCTTCTGGCCAGACATAGCCATCTGTGATCTTGGGGCTCTGGGATTGGCTGAAACATCACGTTATTGCTCTCTTTCAGGCTGGACACTGCCGGGCGCCTACTGCTAGACCTCTGTTTAAAGGAGGGACTTCAAAACTAGGCAGCATGACTCTTTTCAGTTTATTGCATGAAGGAGTTACACTAGTCCAAGTTAAAAGCAGGCCCCAAATGGTTACATCATACAAGCAGGGAGGTTTTTAAACTTGTGACAAGGGACAGAAGGGAGATTCTACTCATTGCAGGGAAATCTTCACTTAAGCTTCAGTGAGCCAAAAGCACGTACAACCTGGTCCTCCTTAGCCAGTCCAGTCTCTATGAGGAACTGGCATATGTTCTTGCGCTGGTCACCCTGAACCTGAACTACTTCTCCATATTCTGGATGCTCAATTACAGTACCACTGCAGGCAAATTTCTTCTTAAACGCCTTCACTAGTTCATTTTTATTGTAATCATCAGCGATCCCTTGGACAGTTGTAAGGGTCTTCCTGCTGTTTCTCTGTTGAATTCTTATATGGATATAATCCTCAGTGCCTGCAGGACACAGATCATCACCCTTACTTGCATCAGCAAAGGGGTCGAAAAGTGGTCAAAAAGTGGAGGTTCTGGGTAGCGGACATAAGATAGATTCCTTTTCCTTCGTGGAAACGGCCTGTGAAAGGCGGCAGCCGAAGAAGGCGGGCAAGAGGGATGGGCCGTCAGGAAGCGACGGCGCTCAAGCGGGAGGCTGCTAAGTCTTCGGAGGCAGCTCAGTGACTGGGGTCTCATTTTAATTTTTTAATTCAAATTTTCATTTGTTTACATTTAGGTACTTTTTTTTATATTATAAAGGAATTTTGGCATTTATTTTTTAACATATGGTACAAGAAATTTTATGTACCAAGTAACAAACTTACGATATTTACGCATCATAGAAGGCCAACTCTTTGTCGTTGCAAGTTCATCGAAAGTTCTATAAAATCGATTATCATATTCCAGAGTATTATTTTGCATATGGATATCATTATTGATTTCTAGAGTTGCACTTTTTTTTTTTTTTTTAAGATTTTATTGGGGAAGGGGAACAGGACTTTATTGGGGAACAGTGTGTACTTCCAGGCCTTTTTTCCAAGTCAAGTTGTTGTCCTTTCAATCTTAGTTGTGGAGGGTGCCGTTCAGCTTCAAGTTGTTTGTCCTTTCAGTCTTAGTTGTGTCGGGCACAGCTCAGCTCCAGGTCCAGTTGCCGTTGCTAGTTGCAGGGGGCACAGCCCACCATCCCTTGCGGGAGTTGAACTGGTAACCTTGTGGTTGAGAGGATGCACTCCAACCAACTGAGCCATCTGGGAGCTCAGCGGCAGCTCAGCTCAAGGTGCCGTGTTCAATCTTAGTTGCAGGGGGCCGAGCCCACCATCCCTTGCGGGACTCGAGGAATTGAACTGGCAACCTTGTGGTTGAGAGCCCACTGGCCCATGTGGGAATCGAACCGGCAGCCTTCGGAGTTAGGAGCATGGAGCTCTAACCGCCTGAGCCACCGGGCCGGCCTAGAATTACACTTTTAACTCATGAGCATAAATAAAAGAATCTAAAACATTTATATAGATACGGAATTAGTACTACCCATGTATAATGCGCCTCCTTATTTTTCCCTTACAAATTTAGGCAAAAAAGTGTGCATTATACACGGCAAAATAAGGTAATCCTCATAAGTACCACAAGGCGAGGGACATTACACCCACCCCACACATGAGGAGACTGAGGCTCAAAGTGGTTCAATGACTGCCAGAGCCAAGAGGCCATCTTAAAGAAAGTAGGCGGCTCCTGGGCTTGGGTCGGGGCATCCAAGACGTCAGCTTGGGGACCACTCTGAGACTGAGAGCTTGGAGACCCTGGAATGTAGGTATATGGCACTGACCTATAAAACTTGTTAAATCAGTATATCAGGAACACTCAGAAAACTGGAAGTCCTCAAACAAATGGGGTATCAAATGTTGAAAGGAACTTGGTGACTGAAACTCAATGACTCTGGGGTCCTTTCAAAAGTAGAGATGAACATAGGATCTAAAGTACTTTTTTTCTACTAAAGATGGCAGTTGATAATCCCAATTTGCTCTTGTACAAGAATCTTCAGTGAAAAACTATGACTTCACGTATCGCCTGATTTGCCATTCCTATCCAGCTAGGCCTATCTGTCAACCCTTCCCCAAATGACCCCAAATGGAAGGGCACTGAATGCAGTGAAGATAGATGGACAGCTGAGAACAAAGACCCAGGCTCTGAATTACTAAACTAAAAAGCCACCACTCCTGGGGTGAGACACTAACCACTTACAGAGGTGAGCATAGACAGAACTGTTTTTTTCCCCCTTACCTGATGAAAAGATGCAAAGGACTTACAGAGGAAGAGAGAGTTTCAGAGGGAGAGAAGCAGTGTGCAGTTTTTGCCTCCTTCACCCCAGACCTAGTCTTAAGTAAAGAAATACAAGAAGATCCCCTGCAAAAGTTTAGGGGGTTTCTGAGAGAAACTGTTGCACATGGGGAAGGTAAGAGAGATGGTGGGAGGTGGCTATGGACACGAGGGTGTCCCATCAGTCCCTGAGTTGCCTGAGGATACAAGTGACTTGGAGAGGACCCAGACTAACGAGGGGCATCAGAGGATGCCAGTAAGTAGGACCAAAGACCTGATGAGACCCCAAAAGTAGACACTCCCAACCTCACCTCCTGCCAGCTGTGGCTGTATAATTTCCCTGAGAACTGGATCAGTGTTGGGGAGGAAGAGGCAGGAAGTTTGGAGAGCTGTGAACTGGCCTAAGATGAGTCACTAAATCTGAAATGACACCCTCAAAACTACTGGATTGAATCTCCATTTACTTGAAGACATGTAAATTAAGTTGTCTGCTAGGAGGCAGACTGGGGACTCAGAGTTAGACATTAAACTCAGTTCTAGAAATTAAGAAAGTGGCATTTCTGTCCTAGTTCCTAATCTTGTAATTGAACTGCTACAGAGTAGAATTTCAGAAAGAGCAGTGGTCCTATTCCTATGTGATCTTGGGTAAATCACTTAACCACGTAGGGCCTCATTTTACTTCTTATAAAAGGGAGTTAAAGTCAATGCCACAAATAATTTTTTTACAAGGTAAGATCCTTATTGCTTTGCTAATTATAAAATGTATGTGTCAAATGTTTATAGAGCTCCAACATGTAGTTGGAAAATGCATGAAAAGGTGAGTAGGATATAGTCTCTGCTAACAAGTACACAATACGATGGGGAAGAAAAATGCTTCCACCACCGTAAGAGAAAGTCTCTCTAAATAAAGTTATAAACACATAGGAAGAAGGGGCAGGGCCTGTTCAGGGAGGATGAGATGTGGCTGGAATGTGAGATGCCCACAAAGCATGGCAGGAAGTGATGCTGGGCTGGCAGAGGCCACGAACTAGACCATCCATGGACCAAACTGAGCTTGCAGACTGCTTTTTTTGAGCTGCATGGTATTTTGGTTCAAACTTGCTTATCTTTAGTTTGGGAATGGGCTCTCCCACTCACCAATGTCCTCATCTCACACAACTGTGTTACCTGCCAGGCACGTTATTTACAACCCCCCTGTATAGGACCTATATGGTCTCTTTCAGGTCTAAAATCCTTTGACTATAATCAGTGGTTGCAAAATTGGGGTCCACAGGCCATATTTAGCCTGCTGGCAGGTTTTGACAGTTTTTTAAAAATTTTGAATTAGTTGTCAATAGCTAAATACTGGGGATTTTATAGATAATTTTCTCAGAAAGCATAATTTACCAAGGTGACCCCAATAGAAACCATCTAAATAGACTAATTTCCATAGAAAAAATAGAGGAAATTGTAAAAGAACTCTCACCACCACTACCACCAAAATTGAAAAAAGTACCAGATCCTGAAGTTTTCACAGGCAACTTCAGATAATGCTGATGTTTCTTAAACTGTCCCAGAGCATAAAAAGAAGGAAAATACTAAATTCTTTTTATGAAGTAAGGAGAATACTGACACTTAAAATATGATAAAGACTGCATAAAAAGAGAAAGCTAGAGATTCATCTCATTTATGAGTATGTATTGTTTTTAAAATCATAAATATAATACAAGCAAACAGAATTTAATAGCACATTTAAAAATAACATATCATCCCAGGAATGCAAAAATGGTTAGCAGAGAATCCATAAACATAATCTGTTATGTTAGCACGGCTAAGGGGAAAAAAAATCATCTCATCTGCATACATTAAAAAAATAGTTTTTGACAAAAGCACGTTAATGAACATGTCACTCTTGTGGGCACCTGGGCCTCCAATGTGCTTGGGACCTTATTAAAACCGCACAGCGCAGGCCTGAGAGCCACCCCATTGGCTGGGGGCTGTTCCTGGAGGCATTCACTCACCAGCATTTCTGGGCTGAACAATTCAGAGGCCAGAGAAAGCCCTCGGCAAAGGTGCTTAGAGTAGGAGGTCATTACGTAGACCTGTGCAGAAATATCATGTGCCCAGGAGACGCATAAAGCCAACAGAAAATGCCTGGGGCTGCAGGTCTCAGGGAGAGCTGGCAGAGTTCAGAGTTCTCCGAAGGCCATGTACCTCAAAAGCAGAACCAAGAGCACCTTCTGTAGAACACGGGAATCATGATACCAGGGCTGGCTCTGGGAGCTTCCCTGGTGCCACTGGTACCAAGGAGAATCAGGACATGTGGGCTGACCAAGGGAACACACAGACATGCCATTTTTGCAGCCCTGCAGCTCCCAAGTCCTGTCTTCCAGGAAGAGAAAGGGCTAAACTAACTCACTCACACAAAACCCCTTGTCATAAGGAGCTTCGCTATCCCTGCCATCCTAGAATTCTATCTCTAGTCCCCTCTCCCCACACAACTCCAACAAATAGCTGGTCCAGGAAGAACTCACTTCATTTAAAGGGGAGTTATAGTAAAAAATAAATAGCACCAGACCTATATATTACTCCAAAAGTGGGAGAGGGAAGCAGGGAACAAGAAAAACAAATGGCAGATGAAAGGCACTCACCAGAAAAATATTAACATGAAACAGATGATAATCATGAACAACAAAGAATTCAAAGGGCTGAGTGAATTTTAAAATAAGAGATCAAAGCAAAGATGACATAGTTCAAAGAGGAGATGACGAGACAACTGGAGGATATGGCATTGGCAGAGCTCAGGAACGAAGTGCTTTTTAAAAAACCATCTCAGTGAAAGTCATTTTAGAAACATCAAAAAGGAAGCGAGCCTTGCTGAATACAGAGGATAAGGTTGCAAAAAGCAAGTGATGGAGTTGGAAATAAACAACTAAAAAGGAACCAGAAATACACCTGAAACTAATAAAAAAAGAAAAAAAAACAGGAACCAGAAAATAATATAGCTAACAAGTATGGAGATAATACAGGGATGTGAGGAAACATTGGTTTATCAGGAATGAGAATTACTAATAACTGAGTTAATTACAAATAGTCCAGCTAAATTAAGCACCCTAGAGACCTGTTATCTGCAGTTCATCAAAACATCAAAAGACAAAACAGATCTTCACCCCAAGATCAAACACATTTGATAAAATAGGTTATCAAAAAGAAGTGAATCTCAGAAATCATCAGAGAAATGCAAATAAAAACCACAATGAGATATCACCTCACCCCAGTCAGAATGGCTATCGTCAACAAAACAAATAGTAACAAATGTTGGAGAGGCTGTGGAGAAAAAGGACCCCTCATACACTGTTGGTGGGAATGCAGACTGGTGCAGCCGCTATGGAAGGCAGTGTGGAGGTTCCTCAAAAAATTAAGAGTAAGGGGCAGCTGGATGGCTTAGTTGATTAGAGTGCAAGCTCTGAACAACAGGGTTGCCGGTTCAATTCCCACATGGGCCAGTGAGCTGTGCCCTCTACAGCTAAGATTGTGAACAATAGCTCTCCTTGGAGCTGGGCTGCCGTGGGCTGCCGTGGGCTGCTGTGGGCTGCCATGAGCAGGTAGCCATCGTGAGTGGGCAGCCATCGTAAGCGGCCAGCAGCCGGCAAGAGCTGCTGTGAGCGACCGACTGCTTCAGCTGGCGGGAGCGCAGGGCTCCTAATACCAGCATGGGCCAGGGAGCTGTGTCCTACACAAGTAGGCTGAGAAACAACGGCTTGAATCGGAGTGAGGGGGGAGGCAGAAGAAGGGGAAAAAAAGGTGAATAAAGTCAGCAGAGAGACCAGAGCAAGCTTCTTAGACTACAGATAAAATTTTCAAATGCAGAAAAAGGAACGTCCTGGAAGCTTTGTATCCAAACCACCTCATTAGCTGAACCTGCTTCTTCTTCATCATGAGCACATCTGGCTGGCCCCCTGGAATGATGGACATACTGTGTGGTGTGTGCAAATGAAATTATAGAATTACTAATTCTGTTGAAAATCTGAATTTCTTGTCCGCTTGTAACTTCTCTTAAAATTTTCTATTTAATATCTCACATTAAAAAAATAATGCAAAAACACCAGTGTTGGTGAGGATGTGGAGAAACTGGAACCCCTTTGTCTTGCTGAGAGGAATGTAAAATGGCGGAGCTGCTGTGGACAACAGCGTGTGGTTCCTCAAAAAAGTAAACATAAATTTACCACGTGATCCAGCAATTCCACTTCTGGGTATGTGGAATGGGCCACAGGGACTCAAAAGAGGTATCTGTCAACCAGTGTTCATAGCATTATTCACAACAGCCACGAGGTGAAAACAGTCCAAACGTCCATCAATAAATGAACGGATAAACAAAATATGATATTACATACAATGAAATATTAGCCTTAAAAAGGAATGAAATTCTGATACACAGTACAACATGGATGAACCTTGAAGACATTATGCTAAGTGAAATAAGCCAAACACCAAAGGGCAATATTGCATGATTCCACTTACAGGAGGGGCCTAAAAGAGCCAAATTCAAAGAGACAGAAAGTAGAACGGTGATTGCCAGAGACGGGGGAGGGGGGTCGGGAAGGAGGAATAGGGAGTTATTGTTTAAAGGGTATAAAGCTTCAATTTGAGAAGATGAAAAAGTTCTGGAGATGGCTGGTGGTGATGGTCGCACAACAATGTGAATGTACTCAATGCCACTGAACAGTACACTTAGAAATGGTTAAAATAGTACATTTGATATTATGTATATTTTACCACAATTTTTAAAAACTGCATTAGGATAAGTAAAAAACAAAACCCGAAAACCCTCAACAATAAGAAAAAAATTTTTCAAATGTGTAAAAGATTTGAACAAACATTTTACAAAAAAAGATTAAAATATGACAAGATACCCCATACCATTAGATTTTTTAAAAATTCAAATTAAAACCACAATGAACTACAATTAAACATTGACTAGAATCAGTTTTTAAAATCTGACAGTACTAAGTGCTGGTGAGGATGCAGAGCAACTGAAACTTTCATACATGACATTGCTGGGCCCTGGATTCTATCCTGGCTATCCTTATTCTCTCTGAACTTTGGTTTGCACATCTATGAAGTAAAGTTCTGAGGCTCTATGAATCAAACACACCTCTATGGACAGCAAGGTGGAAATATCTATCAAAAGATTTAATTCAGTCATTTCTCTATTGGGAATATAGCTTAAGGAAGTCCAGGTCTCCCTTACTATCCAAACTCTTGCTTGTCAAACTCAGAAATCAAATAGATTTGTTAGCAACCGACACTTGTAATCCAAAATACAGAAAGAGCTTAAAGCACTAGGTGATTATCATTCTTTTAATAGTGACAAATCAGAAAGAATCCAAGTATTCAACAATAATGCAATATTCTTTACAGTGCATCCAGAGTGAGTCTCCTAAAACACCATCTGAACACAGGCTTCCCCTGCTTAAAGTCCTTCCACAGTTCCCTCTTATCTCTAGGTGAAACCCGGGTTTGAATCCCAATCCTGCCACTCATTAGCTAAACCTAGGCAAGTTAATCACTCACTCTAGACCTGAATTTCTTATCTGTAAAGTGTCACATACACACAGATGTCCAAGAATGGCTAATAATAGCAACGCCTATGACTTTTTTTCAATGCCACACATTAGAACTTATACATTCCATTAAGTGCTAGTCCTTCATAACTATTACCATTTAAAAAAATCAGTATGTGCATACTCTGTATCAGACTTGGTACCACTTCCTTTACATTTATTTCCTCGTTGACTTTTCAGAGCCATTCTCTGTGGTAGTTATTATTTCCAGGCTTAGAAAGAGTGAATGACTTACCTAAGGCCATATTATAAAATAATTCATAACAGCTTTCTTTGTTTTAGGCCAAAATTGGACATAACTCAAATATCCTTCAATGGATGACTGTTGAAACAAACCATGGTACATCCATGCCATGGATTATTATGCAGCAATAAAATCAACAAACTATTGATACATGCAATAACCTGGATGAACATCCAGGGAATTCTTTTGAGTGAAAAAAGCCAATCCCAAAAGGTTATGTATTGTATCGTTCCATTTATATAACACTTTTGAAATGACAAAATTATAGAGATGGAGGACAGATTACTGGTGGCCTGCAATTGGGGATGGGGTATAGAGGAAAGGAGCGGATATAATTATAAAGCAATAGCACGAGAGATCTTTGTGGTGACCAAACATTTCTAGATATTGATTTGGTAGTAGTTGAACGCATCTACATGTGATAAAATTGCACAGGCCTACACACATAAACAAATGAGTGCATATAAAAGGTGAGATCTGAATAAGCTCTGTGAATTGTATCAATGTCTATTTCCTGGTTTTGGTATTGTACTATAGTTATATAAGATGTTACCATTGGGGAAAACTGGATGAAGGGTGCATGAGACCTCTCTGTACTATTTTCACAACTTTTTATGACTCTGTACTTCCAAATAAAAAGCATTTTTAAAAAAGTATCCAAAGCCGCTGTCTGAACGAGTCATATTAGAGCTCGCCCTTCATAGGGATGGTCTGCGAGCCACTGCTTGTCCTCTTTCCTTTAATCAGCACTTACTGAGGGTGAGCTGGGAGTTGCGGCTTGCATTGGAAGCTAAATGATACAAGATGAATGACTTATGATTCCTTCCCAAGTGAGTTCCCAGCCTAGTGCTAATAAAAAAGCCTAATAAGAAAAGAGCATCGGACTAGAAGTCAAAAGAATTCTGTCCTGGTGGAACTACTTACCAGCTTTTTTGTTTTGGACCAATCCTTTGGCTCTTGCTGGCTAGACTGCTTCACCTGCAAAATTCAGAAGAATAGAGTACATATAAACATATATTTTAAACTTACCCTGCATTCACGGATATCTGGAAATTACCTGAAATTGTATGCAGACGTATGTAAATGGATCACTCTTCTAGGAAGAGGTATTTGTATAATTTTTTCCCCCCAGATTCTGGGGGCTTACTGACCCATAAAGAGTTTAGAATAACAGTCCGATTTTTGGATTTAATCTAAAGGGCCCCTTCCATGCTAACAGTCCACAATTCTAAGAGATCTCTAAGATGTCTCCTTCCATCTCTAATAGTCTGATTCCAACAGAGATGGAAGAAATGTCCTCTCAGGAAAGGGAATGAACTCTTGTGGTACTTGGGATCATGGCATATTAGATTTCCAGTCCATTTCTTCTGTGATTCCAAGTACCACAAGAGTTCATTCTCTTTCCCAAGATACCAAGAGGACAAGGATTCAATTTTTCAACATGGAATTCTAGGCTCTTCATGATTTAACTTCCAATTGACCTTCCAACCTCAGCTTTCATCCCTTCCCCACATCCTAACCACCACTCCGTCTAGCCTGCAGTTTGGCCAGCTCATCCACTTTCAAGAAAATCCAGACTGCATGTGAAATCTCCCAATTTTTACATGGCAGTCACTACAAAATATTAAAGACCGACTGCGATTTCCGTCAAGGGTTTCAGACTCTGGAAACTGTTCTGTGAGGATCCACTTCAACCTCACAGGATGTGCAGAGAGCACATCCTCTGGGGGAGACAAGTTTTATATCAGGGCCACTGGTATGTTGATGGTTGTTAAACAGGCCCACTCATCCTGCACAGAGCTCAAAGGGACTGCAAAGGCCATACAAAACCTTTTATATGGGGCCCTTGTTTCTCTCCAGGAGTTAATTTCCCTCTCTGTAAAATGGGGATACAAAACATATTTGAGAGTCAGCTGTCAAACAGAATGTATCACTTACTGAAGGGCTATCAGAACTACATGCTTTTGCCTGTGTCATCTCACTGAATTCTCATAGTAACTTCTATGAGAGAAGTTCTATCACATACACATTTTACAGAGAAGAAAACTGTAGTTCAGAAATAGCAAACAATTTACCTAATGAAGACAACAGCAAACTTTTAAAAAGCCTGGTCTTTCCAAGGGCTTTACTGATTTAATCCCCTCAATAACTCTGGCCTAAGGCAAATCAACCCTGCGATGGGGATTCCAACATAGCATACTGACTCCTATTTAATGCAAAAATAATGTAAACAAATAGCATATGTAATTTAAAACTTTTTAGTACCACATTTGAAAAGTGAAACGACACAAGTGAAGTTAATTTTAATATATTTTATTTGCCCCAATATATGCAAAATATTACCATTCCAACGTGTAATCAATATAAAAAATTATTGAGATATTGGTTTTCGGTTTTTTTTTGGGGGGGGGGGTTTGGTACTAAGACCCGTGTGTATTTTAGATTCAGCACATCTCCATGCCAACTAGCCACCTTTCAAGGGCTCAGTAAGCACATAGTGGCCACTGGCCACTATACGAAGCAACACAGTTGCTAAAGTTAAAAGCCGAACCCAGAGAGTCCCTTGGTTTCAGAAGACACACAAGAAATGGCAAAGAGTTCTTAAGCATTTACTTTGTGACATGAGAAGGGCAGTGTTACCACGTTTGCTGAGGATCTTATGTTATGGTTTGTCTCCCTCGCATTAAGACGGGGATGCAGTCCCCTTGACGGTGCGAGAGAACTTTCTAAAGTCGGCCACTCAGTCAGTGCCCGACCGCCATCCCGCTGTCCCGCTCCGTTCCCCTGTCGGGCGCCAGCCCCGCGAGCCCGTGGCTCCCCAACATCCTAACCAGGATGAGGCGCGAGGGCAGGGGCAGGCGCAGGTCACCTGCGGATGGAAGCGATCCGAGCGGATAACCTCTTTGGGCTCCGGCTCCTCCTCTTCTTCCTGCTGCTCCTGCTGCTCCTCCTCCTGTTCCTCCTCCTGCTCCTCCTCCCCCTCCTCCGATTCCTGCTCACACTGGGGCACTGAGGCGACACTGGCCCATGACTGCGCGCTCGCTGTCACCTCCTGACTCGACTCGCCAACGCGAGGGGGCGCCGCTTCCTGGAGCCAGGACTCCGCTTCCTGGTGCTCGCGGGCCGACCTCATCTTGGAAACGCCGGCGAAAACTTCCGCTTCCGCCCGTCCCCGGCGCCTCGCTGGCACAGGTGAGCTCCGTGCGCTCTCGGTGAGCCCCGCGTCCGCCTTCCTGGAAGTCGTGCGGGCTCAGCCCTGTCGCGGGAAACGTCTCCCTCCTCACCCCGCCCCCGCGCAGACGCAGTGCTGAGCACACAGCCGTGGAACAAAGGGTGACGTTCAGAGCCGGAGTCATGGCGGCGACCGAGCCGGTCTTGGCGGCCCCTGGGAGCCCGGCGCCGCCACGGGAGAAGGAAGAAGAAGGAGCCGGCCCGAGCTCAGGCCCGGAGAGTAACCCTGCGGGCTCCTCGTCGACTCCTGAGGCGCCACCGCCAGCCCCCGAACATTCCAACCAAAATGCCGCCGTCCCCGAAGCGGTTCCTCCGCCTCCCGCGGCGGCGTCCGCGGCCCTGGAGCTGCCTTTCCGTCCTGCACCCCTGGGCTCCGCGCCGCTGGCCGAAGCTGCTCCACGCTCCCCCTCAGGCCCTGGCGGCCTTGGCAGCTCCCGGCCCGGCCCGGAGACGTTCCGCCAGCGTTTCCGACAGTTCCGCTACCAGGACGCTGCTGGCCCGCGGGAGGCGTTCCGGCAGCTGCGGGAGCTCTCCCGCCAGTGGCTGCGGCCTGACATCCGCACGAAGGAGCAGATCGTGGAGATGCTGGTGCAGGAGCAGCTGCTCGCCATCCTACCGGAGGCGGCGCGGGCCCGACGGCTTCGTCGCCGCACGGATGTGCGCATCACCGGCTGAGCGGCGGAGCTGCGGACGGCCTGGTCCGGAGGCTCTCTGGACTTGGAGCCGTGATGGGGTCTGGGAGCGTGAGCCTGCTCCCCACTCCGCGTTAATGAAAAACGAGTTCGTGTAGCTCCTGTCGTCTGGTGTCCCTTTCGTTCGTTTTTTACTGGGTTTATTTTCCCAAGCGTATTTTCAACCTCCTGGCTGAACCAGTTGGGAGCCCATGAGAATAAAACCTGTTAATAATCACTTGGCCTTCGTTGGATCATTACGCGTTGGCTAGCCCTGGGCCTGCACATCTGGGAAGTATTTCTGCGCGCTCCCCAGGACCCCACTTGGGCGTCCTTTGTTTAGTTGGAGTCTAAATAGGGTTCCATATTCGCCCAATTCTCACTAGCTAGAATCTGGCTTGTTTTCCTACCTGAAAAAAATAGACGGTAGTGTTAAGTCTTGCCTTCTAGTTGGTTTTGGGATCGTTCTGGCAAATAACTGGCTCGATTAAGTGCTTGCTTTTAACTACCTCTACACCAACACTGCCAACATACTCTATTAGCCTGCCCTTTGGGCACCAGCTTCCCAAAAGGCCCAAACTACGGTATAGGGCTTTTTTAATAAGTGTTTCAGTGCGGGTCCTTATGTAGTTCCTGTTTCTGAGCTCTGGTTTAAGCCTCCGGCCTCACCTTCCTTGCCAAATTTTAGGCCTCTAGGACTTCAGCAGAACTGATGTGAGTTAATGGATTTTTTTATATTGCTGGAGCTATGCATTTTAAGTATCTCCAACTGCCTGCATTTTTTTAAAAATAAGCGTTTAGAAAGGGAAGAAGGGGGAGGAGGAGTTACTTTCTGAGGGGTGTAAATGTCTATTATACTGCTTTGTACACCTGAAACTGGGAAAAAAAATTGGGGACGTAAAAGGGAAGCTCAGCTATGAAATCTAAAGCGTACTTGAGATTTGAGTCTTCTGGTGAACCAGGAAGGAACTAAGGGGTCCATAAGCAGCTTGGATTGGTCTCATAAGAGTCCTAATTGCAGTGGGTGCCATCTCTTAATATAAGGAAGGCCAAAACCTGTCCTGTGCACTGTTTTCAACAATCAAAATCTAATACGCCTACAGCTCACATCACAAAAATATGAGCCAGACTGGGCTGGAGGCTGGTGTGGGACGTTTTACGTTTGCATATTAAAAACACAAATGAATTCCAAAGTATTTTGCGTACTTTCTTGGGCTTTAGAATCTTGAGCTTGCATTCATCTGCCTCCCTGCAGAAGATAAACCTGTTTAGAATGTAAAAACAGACTTCCTTTAAAAGATAGTATTTATACAAAAGTAATACATATTAAGAATACAGAACTTTATTATACAGTAATATTGTAAGGGTAATACTGTATCTTCTATTTTGAGACTTAAACCACTAGTGTAATTTAACACTGTAGTTGAGCTTGGGTCTTTTTGAAAGTTTTTGTCTTTTCTCCCCTCCCTGTCAAACCTTAATGACTCAGTTTGCTATGCATACCAGTTTCAATGATTCTATTTACTCTAGGCCAGTTTCAAGGACTATTGACTCTGGGCCAAGACACCTCCCCCTCCACCGTTTTCCTTTGTTCTGCCTCTTACAAGCCCATAAAATCTTTTGGCCAAGCTGAGAGGTGGGGGTGGGGGTGGAGGGATGGCCTTGGGACCCGAGTCCCAACATCCTCCCAGAATGCCGGAATTGTGAATAAACCTGCTTTTCTTTCCATCAACCAAATCTTGAGTTTTGGCTTTTGTGTGGTAACAATATGACAGACAGAGCAACAAAAACCTGTTTTATTTTTTCCAAATACAGATACAGAAGTTTGCATGTTTTGCAAATATTGCTTCAAAGCAACATTTCTATATACAGGGCCTTCTGTTCTAATAGCGCGTAAACATAGATATGTATCCACAGTGCAATGTTGGCTCATCAAGGGTCCACCTTGCATAAACTCATCGCTTAAAGAAACAAAATGTTTAGTCAAACCAGAACTGTTTTTGTCAAGGCAATTTTTTTAAAGGTGGATAGTTTTTCTCAAAAGAAAACTTAGGTAGTGTACATATTTCTAAATGGTAACAGTAATACTTGCAAATAACAGTTTCCAGTGCTCCAACTTGGGGTTAATTCAACTTGACCCAGGAATGAGGATGGAGCCCCTCAACATGGCTTTAAATTAGGGAAACATACTGAGGTTATCAGAATTAGGAGTCATCCCTGCTTCCCTAAGGATAAAAGTCACAATGAGTGATATGGGATTATTTCTTTACAAAATAAACAATAAACCCAATAATAGGCAAAATTAGGGTAATTCAGTTTCTGCTTCCATCTTTGAAAAAGACATGAGACTGACTAAAGTTACAGCTTCCCCAGATGTGACACTCAAATTTATTTTCAGAAAAAAAATCAGTAATCTAATGCTATGAAACACCGCACAGTTGTGGCTACAGAAACCATCCTGTTTCTTCCCTTTGCAGACAAGTTTCACACAATTCTGAAAACGTGGCTGTCTGATAAATTATGCAAAACATGGATGCCACGCACACTCCTTGAGCGTTTCTTCCCATACCAGAAACACCAACGTTAGCAACTGGAAACAGCCTCTTATAGAGGAATTGTGTCAGCTTTATTACGGATGTCACATCTACATGTATGCTTTCTGATGGATAAGCTACAGCAGGTCAACTTGTCCTAAATTCATTTTATAATCACATGGTGAACAAATCACTAGACAGCGTTCCCTGAAACAGATCTTGGTACAGAGGCTTTCATGACCACAATGACCTGTGCCTTAAAGCCTAACCATTCCACAGATCACTGGACATATGGTCATTGCTACTGAGATATTGGCTACTTCACGTTTACATAGTAAATATTTGCAGCATATAACATTACAGATTCAAAAACCCATAATTAACTTGTGTTAATGGACAACTGTGCTTTGATTTTTGCCTTTAGTGATAAGAAAACTAAATGGTGCAACTGGTCACTCCTCAAAGCATGGAACATTTTCTTTAACTTTGCCTAGTAAGGAAAAACAACAATATAGCAATTACACGTGGAACCGTAACCTGTGAGAGTAACAAATATTGTCTCAAAAGGTACAAATTGTACCTGGACCTTAAGCAGCATAATAATCACCTTTATCTCACAAAATAATACAAACAGGATATTTAAACTGTTAAAGTATATTAAAACAATTCTGAAAATGCCACTACTGAACATACTCCCTTCAGAGAAGGAGGAAAGCGGCACATGTAGAATCTGAAGTTTGTTTACAATATAAAATAAGGTAGATCCCCAAACCACATTCTTTGTAACAAATCTTTACAGTGAAAGAGTTCAAAATTTTGGGAAACATTTTTTGGACATTAAATAGAACTGGGAAGCTGTCAATATTAAGAAGTAGGTAGAAAACGATGTCCTTTGGGTTCCAGACCTTGCCTGCTTCAGCTTGGAATTCCTCCTAGATTCTTATTACGGTGAGATTCGAGTTTCTCCACAGGCTGTATGGGCTCTGCTACAGAAGACACAACCCAGCCAACTCTGGGATGAAAGCATATAAAACTTGTCCCCGGTACCATGAAGTCATGCAAGAGATGTGGTGAGAAAAGTGAAGAGTCCTAAGAAGACAGGGCAGCCAAGGCCTCTGCTCCTTTCCAACCTCCACAGAATGGTGAAGTCACGACATTCTGCAAAAATGAAAATGATGCCTTCTGCCTAAATTCATGCCAGGCAGAAACCAAATGGCTTGGCATGTGCCCCAACCTAACAGAAAATTCAATTAAATAAGCTGCAAGTTGAATTTATAACTTGTTTCCGACGAAACTTTTTTGGCTCTCATTCTATTTATCATCAGTGGCACGATTTCAAGTGAAGTTTGTGCAAAAAGACTCACTCTCCATCCAGCGATGTGCACAGAAGAAGGGAATCCCAGGAGTCTATTTGCTACCTTCCTGGTAGGCTTTGAGATCAGTGCCCAGCCCTCCAGCAGTCAAAATGGCCTCTTTGTCCAATGTCCATCACACCCCCTGCCCAGATCCCTGAAGTCGGTCGGTGTCACGTGCATTCAGCATGCTAGGTTTATTTATTTAAATATGCGAAGTTCCTCCTGCAGGGGCCCCGGGCTTGTGCCCCCATTAGTTTTGGGTGCCCACTTTCATGTGGAGCAGCAGAGCGCGATCTGCTGCACCTTGCCCAGGTCCGTCAGCAGCTGCTTGATGCAGTGCTTGAGCTGCGGGAGCCTGGCCAGCGGCTCCGGGGGCTCCAGTTCCCCGGTGTAGTCCAGCCAGCTCTCCAACACTGTGGGCAGAACAGAGAGAGAGGACTCAGTGACTCCCCAACACTTGATTCGTAAGACTGTCAACAACAATTCAGGCACCAAATCCCATCTGAGCATTCCTGGGAGGCGGGAAGGGAGGGCAACACTGACTCATCACCCTCTCTGGAGAGGATTAACCCCTAGGACAAAGCTCGAAAGCTTTGGAGCAGCACAGTCCAATAGAACTTTCTGCAACAATGGAAATGGTGTATGTCTGTGTTGTCTAGTACAGTAGCCATAGGTAGTTACCGAGCACCTACAATGTGGCTAGTGCAAATGAGGAACTGAATTTAAATTGTATTCAATCTTAATTAATTAAACAGCCACACATAGCCAGTGACTGCTGTCACTCTAAAGCTTCCCCACCCATGTTGGAATCAAAGTCTGGTATTTTAGCCTCCTGTTAAGAAAAATGAGAATCTAAAGGGACTTGAAATGGTTTATTTTTATCACCATAAATTCTGATTTGCCTGCTTCATATTAATTCCTATCATCAGTAGTACAGAATACTCTGATTTTATTTTCTCTTGAAGTATTTAGTATAAGATGTCCAGGTACTAATGCACTTGATTATAATTGGTTCCCTATCTAAAAAGCTGTCGTGCTTTTCTGAGAGCAGGGATTTCTCTTTAGGAAGATGTCTGTTCTTCCCCAGGCAACTCCCTGAAGCTCTGGCATTTGGGGAGAAGCCATCTTGGAATGCTGCATTTCTGACAAAAGCCAGCCTCTCCATGTAGGCCCTGTGCTTACCCCAGCCTGCCTATAGCTTTTCTAGTCCTGTACCGAGCACCTTCTGGACCCTGGAGCCAGAGGTGCAGACGGAGGACGACTCATCCAGTGCCTGTTCCTCAAGCAGCTCGCAGTATCACACACAATCCTCTTCCTTGCTCAGACTCAGCCCTCCACCTTTTAAAATCCTGTATTTCCTACAAGTTATTTCTCAGAGAAGCCTTCCCCAACTCTAGACCTGGAATCCAGTCCCTGTGTTATGGGTGCTACGCTACCACATGTTCTCTTCTGGAGCACTAACCATAGTTTGTAATCATATATAACGTGATGATTTGATTAATATCTGTCTCGACCACAACACCAAGCTCCATGAGGGCAGAGGCCGAGGTGGCCTTGCTCACCATTAGACCCCTCACACTCAGTTGTCCCTGGAACATAGCAGGCTCAGTGAGAGCACGCGGGAATGCTCTGGCGGAATGCCCAGTGACTGCTCGGGCTCCACAGAGCTCCCCTTCCTCCCTCTATCATATTTCTTGTTGGCTCTTGGGGATTCTAAGGAGGAGGAACCTACCCCCTTCCTGATCCCAACAAGTACAGGGACTTAAAAATAAGAAAAATAAAGAGTGCTCAGATTTGAACTTGAAAACCAAGAGTAAAGGACCAAAGTCACATGACAGGGACTAATGACCTCCTGAGAAAGAAAAAACTCCACAGTGAAAAGTTCCAATACAGCAGTAAGTTTAAAAAAAAAAAAAGAAAGAAAGAAAGAAACTAGGAGACAAGCCACTGCTCAACAAAAGGGCACAAGAATAAATGATGGAGCAAAGACCTAAAGCCAATGCTGGAAGAGCCCACCTGGGTGAGTCTGAGGAAGAGGCGGTCAGGGCTGGCGGGGTCGATTCTGAGAGAGTGAGAATGTCAGTCTGTCCCTGGCAAGATGACCCTACAATTAACGAGAGACCCCTCTCTTAAGGTCACCATAACTACCTCAGATCTGGTTTCAGGCTCACCGAAGACTTCTCCCAACACTGTGACCCAGGAGGCAAGCACCAGGAGAAAGAGCACCAGTTTGCAAACAGCATTGTCTGAGCGTGGTTAAGAGGACTGGTTAGAGCCCCGAAGCTGAAGCCTTCTCTAAACCTGTAGGTCTGAAGACCAGGCCTAGGACTGGGAGCCAACAGCCTCTCCTCTGGACCCAGGATCCAGCAGGCCAGCCTTTTCTCCACACCAGGTGCTGGAGCTAAGTCGCTCTTTTAAGGAAGCTCAACAGCTTCTCAGCAGTATGACGACTGCAAGCAAGGGAAAGGGTTTCATTTCAAATATACTCTCCCAGACCATCTGGATAGAGGCCAATGTGCTCTAAAGTAACACATTTTCTTAAAATATTAATTTCTAATGCTAAAAGATTCAGTATTTTCATGGTCATTAAATATCTTTTGTCTTTTAGTTTTACAATGCTATTCAATCACACAACTACCTCAATTATTAAACAATGGTTAATATTAAAACAATGACATTTTAAAACATATTTATCAGTCAATATAACAGCTTACTAGGCTTTTTATAAAGTAATATTGTCTCCCAATTCCTATACAAGCTTAGCTTATCTTGATGGTATTTAGATGAACTGAAGAGTTCACTCCCCACTGTAGTAGAAATAAAACAGGATTGTTATGAATAAATTAAACACAATGCAAAAGTCTGTTTATGTGAATAAAATCTTTAAACTGTATAATTGATTTTCATGCTTTCTTGGTCTCTCTCAGGGCCTTGAGTAGCAGATCATCGACAGAGTATGTGGCCCCAAATCAGCAAGACACAGAAGAGGCCAGCTGGAAGGCTAGAGAAGGGAGCCTCGGCTCATCATCCTTACCACCGCCCATGCTGGGCCAGAGGAGTAAGTCGGTGAGTAAAAAGTACATAGGCTCCGACTTCTCCCCATAGGGCAGGTTCCTTTGACAACAACAGAATGTTTGCCCAGTTTCCACCGGTGCCACGCCTCCCCTCAGGGACCCAGAGCCACTCCTACTGCCATTCTTCCAAAATCTGTCATTTTCAGTCTGGTATTCGATCCCATTTCATCCATCTACGAGCAGGGTTTTCATAGACAGTGACATCAGCTGCAATTCTAAGGAGCGCAAGCAAACCTTTTAGGAGTAGAGGAGACAGAAACATGCCCCTTCAGAAATGCCCTCACAAGGGACCCCGCATTAGCGTCCTATTCCCACATAAGCTTGAGGCCATGGACTAGGTATCTCTGTTTCTCACTGCCCTCCAGCAGGGCAATCCCTTTTCCAATCGAGCTAGTCCTCTTTCATCCACTCTGGAGTCACCCCCTCTCCAGCAAAAACACCATCCTCCAGGCTCCACTTCACTCCCAGGAGTTCCAGGAAGCCTCCCTGTTACCGCTTCCCCTTACGGCAGCTCTCTGCTGGCACGGCCTCCGCCATACCTACGTCCTGGCCATACCTCATGAATCTAGCCTGGGTAACATATGGCATTGTTCTGAGTTATTTCATGTTAAGTATTTTTTATATCCCCAATTAAAGCAATAATAGCTTGACTGTACTCAGAAATCCTCAAACAGAACATTTATTTCTTAATCAGGCCCCATTTTAAGAAGGAAAACAAATAATTCGGAAATAAGTGAACAATCAAGAGGGAATTCTGTCTTCGAAAACCAAACCGGCCACTTCCTGGGAATCAAAAGGGACTTAACTTGGTCATGTACATCGTCACAAGGCCATCTTCCAACCCAATCTGCTAGTGCCACTAACATCTGGGAGAAATACCCAGGGGCTACACAAACGACTCAGTCAAGTTCTTAAATCTCTACTGATACGGAGGAGAAGGCTTCATTTTAGATTTATCAAAAGTTGAAATAAAAGGTTTTTTTCAGATTAATCCTCAGATACCCTAAAAACTCAATTAAGAACTTGGTTCCTGAGACATTCAGCTGGCACACGGCCTGCAGGCAGAGTTCAGTTGCTCATCTGTACACTCTCCTTTGCAGAAGGGATGGGGCAGATCTTAGACATGCATGATAAATACTCAAAGTAAGTAAGGCCGGCCCATCTGGAGGGCAGAATGGAGCTGGGCAAGACTGAAAAAAAGAGAAGGCAAGAACACGGCTGTCCCTGGAGAGCTAGATTGGGGGTTCAGAAAGCGGCTCATTCCGGCAGACTCACAGTGCCTACTAATGGGCAGAGAGCCAGGGAAGGAGCCCTACCATCCAGCTCCTTCTCAATGGAGTCCATCCTATGTGTGACTTCGTCCTGAAGAGATTCCACGTGAGTCAGCAGGTTGAACTGCCACTGGTGTTGGGAGCTCAGCAGCCCCTCTCCGCCTCTGTCCAGCAGCTTCCGAGCAGGGGCTTCCTCTGGTACGACCTTTTTGGAGACGTAGTCCTTCACCTGGTGATGCAATGGCATTTAAGTTACTGAGTGGAGACAGCTCCCAGACCCTTCTCCATCCAGTCAGTGTAACTATTTGAAAACCCAGCTGCAGTGTGAATATTCCAAATCTCTACCTCCCTTTCCTCCCTCTCCTGGGCGCACTGGGCAGAAGCGTGCCTGCTGTGCCAACTACAACCACCTCAGGGCAGCACAGACCTCTGGCTCAGGGGCAGCACAGACCTCTGGCTCAGAGGGCCCCACAGCGGCTTTCCAGTGACTGGCCAATGCCCGAGGCCTGAAGTAGGCCTCCCAGATGGCTTCCAGAGCCTTGAGATCAGAATAGAGCTGGGCGAGTGTACATCAGGATTAGTATATGGGAGTCAGAAAAATTAGTTTTAAGTCCTAGCTCCGTGTCTTGCTGAACATGTGAACCTGGATGATTTACTTCACTTCTCTGAGCCTCTGTTGCTTTATGGGAAAGATGGAAATAGCAAAACCTACTTTTAAGGTTCATGAGGATAAAATGGGATAAGGTTTATGAAATACAGTGCCAGCCTATAGTCAGCCTGCCATCGATGAAAGGAATTTTTAACCCTGGCTGCCTTGTTTAGGCCCAGTATTTTCTGCCTCGCCTGCAGGAGCACAAACCGTTTCTGGGGTTGGTGATCTCAACTTTTCATTCATTCATTTGAAATGAAATAAATTCTAGCTGGTATTTACTTAGAATTTACTATGTGCAAAGCCATGTGCTGAGAGCTTTTCACAGATACACTGCGCAGTAACTGAAAGGGCACTGTCACTGACTCCATTCTATAGGCGGGTGAGGAGACACATTTGAGGACGAAAGTGACCTTCTCAGAATCACAGCAAATCACTGAGTCCAGACTTGAACCTGGGTCTGTCTCCAAAGACTGTCCTTACCAGCCTTGCCCAGCACTCTTGTGACACTGGCTTACTGAGGTGCAATGGCCACCCTTGGGCAGCTGTAATCTAGGACCCTCCCTCGCTCTCAGCAATGAGCAGCAAAGTACCCAATGCTGGTGATACCAACCCACAGGGTCAATCAAGTCTGTGAAAGTGAGGGTGACAAGGTGGGGGAGCTCTCCAATCACCCAGAGCCTCACTGACAACAGGACAGGACTGGACAAGGCCAGGGAACAGTTACAGATGACAACTTTGGCAAGAGGATGACACAGCGGGCGCCAGAAGAGAATGACTTGAATAATGAAACAAAAATGAGAGTGGCTCTTGGGAAACTGATGAAACCTACAAATGCTTTGACCAAACAGACTGTTCTTATGTCAGGGCTGAGAAGTCAAAGGTCAGAGTAAAGCTATCATAGAATTGTATTGAAAAACTATGCCTAACACAACACTTGACTCATTCTTTTCTCCTGCTAAGAATTAGCACCTAGGTGCAATTATAATGTAACTTGTGTTAAAGAAAAACTCATTTTTCTAACTTGGTTCCATTCACCAAGTCCGAAGCAAACCTCTCCTCCTTGCTACTTCCCACCTCTCCACCCCACCCCACTGACTATGCCATTTTGTGGGTGCCCCCCAGAATCAAATCAAGTGGGCTCTCCTGACTTTGCACCCATTTTAGCAAACCAAAAAAACACCTATGAAGGCAAATTTAAATGTAATTCTACAATAAATACAATTTCACCCTAATCATCTTCCACAGAACATTTAGCCCTAGAACTTACAAGCACCCCCACAAAGAACAATAAGTGAGCCGCATACCTTTGGGGAGCTGGGTTTGGGGTCACTGTCACCCCTGCTCCTGTCTTGGTCTAGAGGCCAGCCCAGGCGCGGGGAGAGGGAATCGTCGCCATTCTCGTGCAGGGGGCTGACTGCACCATGGAGGGCAGAGCCCCGGGTCTCCACCACAAGCTTCTGCTCCACAGCAGGGTAATAGGCGCGGGGCTTCTGGTAGCAGTGCTCGCTGGTGATATAGGACTCCTCCACAGACCGGGGCAGGGGCAGCGGCAGGGGCTTCTCCACCGCCCCGTTCAAAGTTCTATAGCTTGGGGCTTCCTCCTTGCTCTTGGCTTCCGCGACATGGATGTGTTTGGAATGAGACCTTCCGTCCCCTGAGTGCTGTTTCCAAGGCTGACACCACAGCTGCAGGTCAGGGTGCTCCCTGTTTCTGTGGGGAGGGGAAACACGGAGAGGGCACTGGAGTAACTGGAACCACTCAAGGGGCTGCGCGGTTCCCAAACACTCTCCCAGTAGGGAGAGAAGCTCCCATCTGGGCCATCTGGTCGCAAACCGTCCTATGCTAAGCAAAGAAGGAATGAAAATCTGCAGTCTCTGAGGGGACCACTTCCAGGCAAGCTCCCGTTGTATACACTTGTGGCAAGTGGACCAGACCTGCCGTCAGAAGACCTGACTGCATTTCACTCAGCTGCTGATTAGCAATGCAGCTGGGACGAGTCACTCAGCCAGCCTTGTTGCCATTTCCTCCTCTGCAAAACTGGGCTAGCCATCTGTCTGCCATCAACCACTGAGTTTGGTGAAGATTAAGTGAATTGATTCAAATGGAAGGACTTTGTTGGTGGCAAAGTGCTCTTCAAATGTGACTTGCTAAAAATAACCCTAACTTATTAATAAACAAGGCACGATAATCCGGGTACACAATGGCACTCAATTATAAAAATCAATGATGACACGGCGGGGGGGAACACCAAAAGTCATCTGTGTATATAGGTCACTAATAAGAAAGTTTTTAAAAATTCTTCTAAAATCTTCTGTTCTCACCATTCCAAAGAGAAAAGTTTGCTATTAAAGAACAGGGATTCTGATCCTTTTTTGGGCCACAGACTCCTCTGAGATAATGCTGAAAGCTCTTCCTACATATATATGCACATAAAGCTATGTATATAACTTCAGTTTCCCAGATTCATTCACTGTTTAAGTTTTGACCCAATAGAGGTCAAAACTTATTAATTTACTGCATCAATTATAAAAAAGGAAAAATAGAATAGAAATATAGAATAGAAAATATGAAAGTAGGAGTAGGTGTTTTGTGAAATTTTAGTTTCAGTTTTATACATGTGAGTGAGATAAAATGTATTCCTTACTCTGAGATATATATTTAAGTTTAAAAGCCACTACTCCTCTAGATAAACTTCACCTTTTAACTCCTCTTTACCACCCAGAAGTTCCATTATAACCTTTGATCATTAAACAAAGAAGGAAGAAAGAAAGGAGGGAGGGTGGGTGGCAAGGAGGAAGGAAGGAAAACTGGGCTTCTCCAGTAAGGTCCATCGGCTACCAGCAGCTCCTAGCTGGGAGGGCAGTGTCCTCCAGGAAGTGCTGGGAAACAAGTGGAAAGACAGACAAGTGCTCCTCACATTTGGCTCACAGATGTGTTGAAACATGTGGGGGTCTTTCTGACTGTCACAATGATGAGGGGTATTACTGGCATTTAGTCCCTAGAATCCAGGGATGCTACACATCCTGTAATGCTCAGGCCAATCCCACACAGAGTTAGTCTATGGTATAATTGTCAACAGTACCTTCCCAGGCCCAGCTAAGAAACACTGAAACCAGATCAGCAGAAAGGCATAAGCTTAACTCACTAGCAACTCCTACACATGGGTACCACCCCCACCTCCCTCCTCCAAAACACACACTTCACTGAAGCCTTCCTGCAGAAATGGAATAGGTCATAAATATGAAGGCATGGACCTTACAGAACCTAAAATTCTGCTCCCAAGGGGCTGCAACTATTCTTTCTCAGCATTCCCACTCCAGCAATCTCCAATACCAGTACCACTCCTATCTATTGGGGAAGGAGAGGAAACAACCAACAGCAAGGCAGCTGGGTCCCTGGGTCACCTCCAACAGAGTATCACAGCCTATACCAGGAACACCAGACCCCAGACACACCTCTGAAATCGTAACTGCATCGGGTAATTGGGAGCCATTGTTAACTTTAAAGTTCACTATCATCAGAAATCTGTTAACGTGGAACATATAAGCCACAGTACAGACTTCCTCGTGCATGAAAATCACAAAAGTCTTTGCTTCCTCCCTCCTATAAGTTTCACCTCCCAGCTAAGACCTGAAGCCCCAACTACTACTCCACACAAGCATGACTCTGGCCTTGCCTTGTAAGCCCTGCCAATCAGGAAGAAGGTACGCACAGCCATGCATGCTACTTTTTAAATGACAACAGATGCTCTGAAGTTATTTCCAGTTTTGTTTGCCTTTGAAAATCGATCGGCCAGGCCACTTAGGAACAATATGTCTGAGCATGAAGTCCCAGAGCCTGTGAGAGCAGAGACTATCCATATGTACGTAGACATACTGGGACCACGTCCCATCTCCCAGGATCTTTTCTCCACATGGTTGACTACATGATCCCCTTACACCCTCTTCTGAACTGCTCAGAGAAGTCAGACTTAATTCCAGTATGAAGTCACTACTATAAAGAGGAAGGATCTAAACAGGGATTCAAAAGAGACAAGGTTCCTGAATATGGAACACAGGCAGGAGGTCTGCCATCTCAGTGAGAAGAAAGAGAACCACCATCTGACTGAATCCTCAATGATGAAAAAGAGATGTAGCAACGGCACAATGAGCAGCATCACCTGAGTGTTTTAGGCTCTCACGTGGACCACCTTCTACCTACCTCAGTCAATTTCTGGCAGCTCATTAAGAAGAAATTCATTGGTTGAAATGTGGCAAAGTTTTCCAATTTTATAAAATGTGACAGAATAGCTAGTCTCTGACATCCTATCCAGGGCTGTCACCCGATTCAGTTCCCCTCAACAATAATGGCTATTTTCCCCTCAGCAACTATCCTTCCCTTCCCTCATACACACCTCCACCCTCACTCCTGAGTTTCCGCAGGGCACATGGCCACCTGCAGTTAGGTGTATCCATGAAACTGCTTGTTCCCCCTTTCTCCCTTCTTCTCATCCTGGGGTCAGAGCCGAGTTGAGGTACAGATGCCATTCCTTCAACCACGCAGATGAGGATAATCCCTATAGACTGCCAGAGTAATAAGACAGAAGGAGCCCAAATCCCCAAGACTGCAGCCAGAATCCTGGAGAAAAGTCACCTACCTGGACCCCTGCCTTCTTCTGAACCATGCATTATGTGAGAAAGAAAATTCCTTTTTGTTTTAGCCTCTATTTTTGAGGTCTTTGTTATAGCACCTTAGCTTTTACCCAAACCAATATATACCCCTGCTGAACAAGCCCTGCTCAACCTCTCCTGGTCATGCCAGTACTTGGAGCCAGGCCTCTGTGTGACGCCAGAATGCCAGAGACAGCAGACCCTCATGCTGCCACCTCAGGGCTGCGACGCTCTGCCTGACTCCAAGAGGCCTCCAGGACTAGTCAGCACAAAGAAAACCTCATCGAAGGGTGGTCTGTCAGGTCTACCTCACTCGAGGCACCAGTTTGCTGTTGTTGATGAGAGACTTTTACAGAAGAGAAGCTGTCTCTGCCACAGACTGTGCTAATACCAGAAGAAAATTCACGGAACCGCTAAGGAGAGGCAGTTAGAAAGGCTAGGACAAGTACTTGACGGGAGCCAGGGTCTACCCCCAGAAACCACAGGAATGGCTGCCCCACTCAAGGTCCAGTTGTCCTGTTTGGTAAAGTGGGGGTAGGTTATAAAGCCAAAGACCCCAATAAGAGCCACATTTCTTTCTCAGAGCTTATGTGAACTTGGGTCACCTGACATGTAGAATGCAACCACAGAAGGGAATTCACACTCAATTTAAATCCAGACTCTGCCATTAAAAGCCAGAAATCCAGCTCCAAAAGGCCTAAGCTTTTCTGTATGAGCAAACCATCCATAGACATACTTATTAAGCAATCCCTATGCTAGAGGGCAGGCTTGCTAACAGCATTTCTTCCACTACCTTCCAATTTTACTTTGTTTACGAATCAAGAATGTTTAGGATGAATGGATAAACAGAAGTGGTATTATTAGGTTGGTGCAAAAGTAACTGCAGTCTTCGCAATTATTTTTAACCTTTTAAACCTAATTACTTTTGTACCAACCTAATACATACAATGGAATATTATTCAGCCTTAAAAAGAAAGGAAATTCAATACAGGCTACAGAATAGATGAAGCCTTGAGGACATTATGCTAAGTGAAGAGAGCCAGTTGTAAAAAGACAAATATTGTAGGATCCCATTTATACGAGGTACCTACAGTAGTCAAATTCATAGAGACAGAAAGTGGAATGGTGATTGCCAGGGGCTGGGCGGAGGGGAAATGGAGAGGAGTCGTTTAATGGGTATAGAGTTTCAGTTTTACAAGATACAAAGAGTTCTGGAGATTGGCTGCACTACAAAGTGAATGTACCTGACTCTTACTGTACTGTACACTTAATATCAGTTCAGATGGTAATTTTTATATTATGTATATCTTATGATTTTAAGAACAAAAACAAAAAAATTCAGAACTGTACAGCGAAACAAAAACAAACTGAACTACAAATACATACATTGTTATCTTGATTTTGGTGGTGGCTGTAAGGGTGTACAGATCTGTCAAAATTCAATAAATGTGAACCTCATTTATGGAAGTACACCTCAAAAAAGTTGATTTTTTTTTTTTTTTAAAAAAAAGAATGTTTTACAACAGAATTTTTAGTAAAGGTTTCAAACTCATCTCTTTCTTATCAGTGATTTTGTGGCTTTCCAATTTCTCAAATTTATCCTGCCTCCAGACCCGGCCCATCGGACCCAGCCCATCAGCCCCGGCCCCAAGGCTACGGCTGCCGCACTTACTGCAAGATGCTCATCTTGAGCTGCAGGCCGTGCAGAACCTCGATCACTCTCTGCACGTCACCGAGAAGCTGGTGGGTGGCCACAATCTTCTTGGCATTCTGTTGGGAGTAGTTCTCTTCTAGAAATGCCAGGCCGTGCATGTGACCCCTACTCAGCCACTCCTTGTCATACCAGTACTTGAAGCTAGGCCTCTGACCTGAAACAGTGACAATGACAGCGTTAATACTTGGCCTAAAGGAAACCCCGGCCATTTCATCATTGTACAACTATCACACAAACTACTGGAAGGATGGATTGGTGTGTTCATTTTGTTCATTTATTCCCCCAATATACATTTACTTGGCACCTACTATATAGTAGGCTCTCTACTAGGTATTAGGGACCAGGTAGGGAGTAAGGAATGGAAATTCCCTGATCTCCTGGAAACGGCCAGAGATGCAGTGGGAACATGGATATCTCCTTACATTTAAATCACGGCATCCCTTCTCCTACTTAAAACCTTCAAAGACTTCCAAGTACGCACAAAAGAAACCCAAGCCCTAACTCGGGCCTCCTGAGGCCTGCAGGACCGGATCCTTCCTTCCCTCCTGGCCCTACCCTTACAGGGGCCTCCTTTCGGTTTCTGGAACACATCAAGCTCTTTCTGGTCTACGGTCCTGGCTCTAGCACCCGCCCTGTCGGGAGACCTCTTCTCCAAGACCTTTGCCGGACTGAGTCCTTCCCACCTCTCCTCAGAGAGGCCTTCTGTCACCTCCCGACGTAAAAGAGTCTCTTCAGTGCCTCCTAGTCGATCACCATCTCAGCGTTTTTGCCCCCTCAGAGCATTCATCCCTAGCTAACAAGTTCTTGCTTGACTGATTTTGACATCTGTTTCGGGCCCCAACACCACTAAGAGCCACAAGAATAGGAAGCATCTTGTTGCCAGTTGTATCCCCAGTGCCTTGCAAATGGCATCTTGAATGGATTTATCAAATGGAAAGGAGCCTCAAGTCACCCTCCAACTGTCACCTACCACCTAACTACATAATGGTCAGGCCCCCTCCCTTCCCCGGACCTCTGCTTCCCATCTGTTACAATAACAGATGAACTGGATGGCTTCAGTGGTCTTGTTCATTACAGGGATCCTTAGGAAGGACTGAAAACACAACCACATGTAACTTGGCAGTGTTTCCTGCTCCAGAAGCCCAGGGAACAGCTTTCAACCAGACTGCTGTTCACCTCCTAATACCTAAAAACCCTGAAATACCCCGGGTTATCCCCATAGAAGTCCTTGGGCTCTTTCTTTTTCTGGCTTTACCAACATGTGTGGTGGGGATGCACCCTGACTCTGTTAAAAACATCTTTAAGTAACCTCTAAAGAATAAATCTGTTAGGTTAAACTTCGGGCCCAAGTCACTGCAGAGTCAAACCCAGTCTATAAATGTGACAGACACCGAGTGTTCAATGCAAAGAGGAATCTATTCATAGTCTTGGCAGTTAGAGTTATAACAGTTCAGAGAGTGTGTAGGAATTGACAAAGACGGTGTATATGATTTCTAAAAAGAATGAGAGACAACCAAGTAGACAGAAGAGATTTTGAAGCAGTGCCCCCAAGGAGCCCTAAGAATGAGGTGCGGGATCTCAGCGGCAGCTGCTACTGCAGGAGTGGCCTGAGCAGCAGGACTCGGGGCTGCTCTACCTGTTTTACACCACAAAGGCCAGAGACACTGGTTCTTCTTCTCTGTCACGTCCTTTCTGGGCCTGTATTAGCTCACTTGTCAAACGCTGGTCTCTGAGATCCTGCCCATTGATAACATTCTATGACTCAGATTAATCTGACCACATTTTTTCCTTTGGATAAAGGGAAAACAGGCAGATTCCTCTCTGTCGACTAATCTAGCGCGAGGAGATACAGTGTCACAACAAAGGTTATCAGGGGACCTGCTTGCTGGAAAATGAACTACAGTGGCCAGCCCCTCCATACACAACCAGCAAAATTAAGAAATTTGGCCCCACAAGCCAGTTCTAATTCCAATTTGCTTTATGAGATTAGGAAAGTCATTCATATCCCTGAGTGTCAATTTCTTTCTCATAAGCAAATATGGGAACAGGAGTTCCTACCAGGCCCCTCAGAGCATTAAAAGGAATAACAGAAGCAGAGGCTCTCAAGAATTATCTAACTGTAAGGGGATCATGGGAATGGAGCTGAGGGGAAACCCTACAAGTGGTAAAGGGAGAAGATGTCACCATCTTATTGACACCAAGACAAGAACCACACATTTATTATCCACCCCTCAGACTTCTGGAAAGGGGCACCCAAGAGCCACAGGCTAGCCCTGTGGCCATGGAACAATGAAACTAACTGATTCTGCTACAGAATTAATTCACTGCTCCGGGTGGCAGACCAGCTCTTTGAAACCACACCTTTCCCGTACCTTCAAGAGCGTATCTCCCTTCCTAGTGGCAATGAAGCAATGAAGGGCGATGCCACCAGAGGGAGCAGCGGCAGGTTTCTAACCCTCCAACAGCCTCAAAAAGCCAAGGACAGAGCCCACATACATCCTCATGATCTGCCAAGCAAAGGAAAAGGTGCTGCTCGGGCAGCACATATTCTGACACTGGAGTGCTACAGAGAAGATTAGCATGGCCCCTACACAAGCATGACACGCACATTTGTAGTGTTCCATAGTTTTTACAGAGGCTCAGTCATGCAAGATGAAAAAGTTCTAGAGATCTGCTGTACAACACTGCTTAGTTTACAAACAATACTGTACCATACACTTAAAACTCACTGTACCATACACTTAAAAATCTGTTAAGAGGGTAGATCTTATGTTGCATGATTTTTACCACAATAAAAATTTTACAATCCTAGTTCAAGGCTAGGTGAACCTCTTCACACACGGCCTCTTACTGCTAAGTTCAGGACAGCTGGCCACCAGGTGAGTGAGTGACAAAGGCGACGAGTTGTCGAAGTCTAGCCGATGCTGAAGAAACGAGTCTCAAGACCACAGACACTTAGGCTAATTCACAGGCAGCTGTGCTCAGGAAAAGGCTACATACTGTTAATTTCCCTGACTCTAGAAGTCTCTACCTGGAGGGTCTTGGCAAACATAACAGGTGTATTTCTCAGGCACATTTTCTTCCAGTAATCCCATGCAGACCCCATGCTGCCAGCACTGGCACTCTTCACACTGTTAGAATTAAAGAAGCAATACAAATTAAACTCAGAAGGTATCCTCCGTCCAAAAATAAGACCCACCTGTGGGGGAAGGGGACAAGGGGATGTAGACGGAGAGGGGAGGGTGAGCACCCCCAACTGACTTACACAGGAACTGGGCTGCAACCACTCATCTAGAACTGAGTTGGCCACCTGTGGCTCTTTGTATTTATTTACATTAACAAATTAAGTTAACATTCAGTTCCTTAGTCCTACCAGCCACATCTTTAGTGCTCAATAACTACATAAGGCTAATGGCCACTGTACTGAACAGCACAGACGAAGAACATTTAAACAGTGCTGGTCTCAGAAAAATGACTATTTTCGTTTCCATTTCTATAGGCTTTCATTGTTCTGATCACTTTATGAGGACAGACAAAAACTGTTCAAGTCCTTAAGGGAAGGTTAACAGGGAATGACAAAAACCTGAGTTTGAATTCTGGCTCATTCATTCATTAGCTAAGTGACCTTGCACAGGTCACTTCTCCACCCTGGGCTTCAGTTTCCCCATCTGCAAAATGGGATACTAGTCCTACCGACCAACCACATGGGGCTGTTTATGAGGAATCAATGGGTCATGTATAGCAGCTCCTGTCTCAGAGCCCAGAAAACAGCTTTAATGTATTAAGAGCCTATTACTACTACTACCAATGGGCAAGCTGATTCACTTTGATGGCTCCTGGAATAACCATGGGCTGGCACCTCCCATTTATTCTCTCTAAACCTTACCAAAGGTCACACAGCGGAAGACAAGCAACTGTGAATCAGAACACAAGCCAGGCAACTTGCAAAGCTAGTTCTTTTAACTCCTAGACTCCACTGCCTTCCCTGGGCAATGGGAGAGGAAGGAGGAGGGACAGGAGGCACAGAAGGCAAGAAAGGGGCAGACAATGAGGGCAGCCTTGGGAGACCTGAGGACAGTAAGCAAGCCTGAGGGCTAAAGGCCCAGAGGAGGAAATGGAAAGGAAAAAACAGATGCCAACACGGATACTAAGGTCCTTGAAGCAATTCCAAACCATGACCCTAAATCTTTGTACCCAACCAAAAGTATAGCTCTGGAAGGTGGACAGTGAGCTTCCTGACATGGCCTTATGGGTTGACCACCAGCCTGCACACAGGGACTAAAAGGCCAAAGCTCAGCAAGTCTTCAGCCACTTGGAGTCAGACAGTCCCTGTCATCAAGAGGGCTGTCGTGGGCAGACAGAAACCCTCTAGAAAGCTGGTCATATCAGAGTCAACAGGGGCAGAGCTGGAAGAGAGGCTTCAGATGAAGATCTGATCCAGATTCTTCAATTTCCAATGAGGACACTAAGGCTTGTTCAGAGGGAAAGTAGAGAGTGCCCGACAACAAAACCAGTTAACGGCACACAAAAAAACACAGACTAATAATAAGAATGAAAGTGTCTCAGCAATGACTCTGTAAGTGTCTTAAGAACTAGGATTCCAAATATATGGTGATGGAAGAACTGACTCTGGGTGGTGAACACACAATGGGATTTATAGATGATGTAATACAGAATTGTACACCAGAAATCTATGTAAATTTACTAACAATTGTCACCCCAATAAACTTTAATTTAAAAAAAAAAGATATCTGGAGGAAGCAGTTCAAAAAAAAAAGAACTAGGATTCACCGCAATTGAATCAAATACAGGCAAGTTGAAAATTTCAGAATAACTTTTTTCATGTGGGTCTGGCTAAAATACCTTACTCATTTTTTAAAAGTTTAAATTTAGAAATGACCAAGAATAATAACACAAAAAATAAAAAAAGAATAAATCTAAGACAATCTAAGAATAAAACATCTAAGATAAAATATCTAAGAATAAAACATGCAAGATCTCTATGAAGAGTTTTAAAAAGTTTTAAAATACTATTTCGAGGACACAGAGACTTATTAAGTCAATGGTGAGGTGTACTTTATTCCTGAACAGCAAGAGTCATTATCATAAGGATGTCATTTCTCCTTGGATTAATCTATAAAAATAATGCAGTGCCAATAAAATAATAAATGAATAGCTTTGGAACTAGATAAAAGCTGATTTTTAAATTAATAGCCAGAAAATTTGTAAAAAAGAAGAGGGTACCAGCCCTACAAGGTATTTTTAAAATATTATAAAGATACAGTAATTAAAATAGAATTATACAAGCAAATATATAGACAGATGGATCGACGGAAAAGAAGAGAGAATCCAGAAAAGATCCAAATACATACAGAAAGAGTGAATAAAGGTGAAACTGGTGGGGCATAATGTTGGGACAACTGGGTAGTCATAGGTCTCACCTTATACCAGGATCAATTCCAGGTGGCTCAAATATTTATATGGTTAAAAAAGAAAAAAGAAACCTCAAAAGTACCAGAAGAAACCGAGAGAAAATTCTTTTTATTAACCGTTCTATAAACTTTTATGAACTTCCAATGAGGAAGCAACTATTATTCAAATTTCAGAAGCCTCTGAAGAAAAGTTAATATACTTGACCTCACAAAAACCAAAAAGTCTGTAAGGCAAGTCAAAATAGAGGTGACAAAGTGGGTACAAATATTTCTAACTGTTCTCAGTCTGTTCTCAGTTAGAAATACAAAAAGATACTACAAAAAGCTTATACAAATTAGTAAAATCACTAACCATTCAACAAAATATAAAAAAGGACGTGAACAGACAAATCAAAGGAAAAAAAACCTGATTCTTAAAAAGATGTTCAAATGAACCATCCAAAGAATAAATTAATGTACAACAACCTGAATTAATATAAATTAATGTGAAATAAAACGAGACTAATAAACACATACACAGTATTCGGGGATTACATGTAAACATCAATCACTTCTTTATACCTTTATGTACTGCCTGAAGTTTTTCTAGTAAACATTTACTTCTTTCACCACGAAAGTGTTATTCTCATGAAAAACTGTTTATAGAGCATAATTTTCATTTATACAGAGGGTGCCAACAAAATGTATACACATTTTAAGAAAGGAAAAAAGACTTGTTATTAAAATTGTAATACTCAATATATACCAATAAAAGATGAATACAAGTTATGTGTATACATTTTTGGGCACCCCTGGTATATGCATGTGTATGTGTGTATTCCAAAATACGTATTAACTGGTTATCCCAAGGCAAAAATAATCTGGGCAATTCTTGTTTTCTTTTTTGTGATTTTCTGCATTTTCCAATGCTTCAATTATGAAAATTTTTAAACGTTTATTTAAAAATAAAACACGAAATGGCTATACTAATAAACTATTTTTTCCCACTTCTCTGAAAAGCCAAGATAAAAAAGTTCAACAGTACCCTGTGCTTACAAGGGTGCTGGTGAGACTGTTCTTTGGTTCTGCCTCCGGGGGGAGGCTTTACATCATACTATGACAAATAGTAGTAGTTGTCAAAATTATAAATGCACATACCCTTTAGCCCAGGAATTCCACTTACAAAACTTGGTCCCACAGGTATACTTACAGAAAATTATTCATTACATCACTGTTAAGATTAGAAACAATCCAAATGTCCAGCAACAGAGGAAGGGTTAAATAAATGATCATCCATCCATTCATTATGCAGCCATAAAAAAAAAAAAATGAGGAAGCTTTTTTATGTTTGAAAACGGAATGGTCTTCAAAAAAAGATATTGAAAATACTACATATAAAATAACATTTGTGTTTAAAAAGAAATATGGTTGCATAGCAAATATGAATGTACTCAATGCCAATTCACTTAATTCCACATACACTTAAAAATGATATATGTATACTTTGCGGAAAAAAGGGAGGAAAAATGGAGAGAATATATTTGTTGATGCTTGTGTAGCCACAGAATGTTTCTGGAAAGATATACAAAAAGGTGATGAGGCTGCTGACAGGGCAGGGTAGTTGAGGGACACAGGTGAGGGGGCTGCTTTGCACTGTATACCTATGTTTACCTTTTAGACTTTGAACTATGTGAATACATTCGCTAGCAACAAATAAACAATATGAATTTCAAAACAAACAAAACTTTTTAAATGGGCTCCTTGTTAAAACTGGTACCCAATCTTTACTGGGGTTTGGCACCTAATATATATTTGTTGGCCTAGGGCAAAGGTCGGCAAACTACAGCCCACAAATCAGCTGGAGTCCTGTTTTTGTAAATAAAGTATTATATGAACATGCTCACTCATGCTCATTCATTTTACATGTTGCCGACAGCTGCTTGGGGCAGAGTTGAGTGGTTAGGACAGAGACCATATGGCCCTCAAGGCCTAAAATATTTATTATCTGGTCCTTCAAGAAAAAGTTTGCCCTGGAGCCATTAAAATCAATGCACACATCTTCTAGAAAACAAACTTTCAATGTATTCTAGGGTTGTACAAATTATCAAAGTTAAAAATTTATTTTCAGAAAAGATTATTTAACCCTTCCTAGATAATGAATACATTTAAAACTAGACGATGAATAAATTGAAAAAGTTTTAAATGTATTAGCTCCTTCTAAATTTACGCCTTTTGCTAAAAGTTACTCAGTAGAAAAGGTACATTGCTCATAATGATAGGGAAAAGTAAGAACCTGTCCCTCTATAACACAATGCCAGCTGGACAGCAGGAAAAGCCTACAACAAAACCCAACAAGTCCTGAAGTGAGCTCATCACCACGATGCCAGATAGGAAGGCACAGCGTGAGCTGAGCTGTGGGGAAGGCCCTGGGACGCAGGAGATGGAGCTCAGTTCCTGACTCTGCTATGTGACAGCTGGTGTGGCCTCACTAGCTCCCGACTTCGTTTCTTTATATAGCACAGAATGGCACACCATGCTCTACCCCCCAAACACCCTGCGATCCCTGCTACTTATAGAAAAGTCAACGGAGAAAGGACCACAGTGGGTCAGCACTGGGTCTCATGCTAATCAGCCGGAATCGCCTTGGCAGGGCTGCCTCTATTACTCACTCACCAAAGATGTCTAGGGACAAACGAGGACCAAGTCAGGCTTCCAAGGCCTGGAACTAAGCACACATCCAGAGGCAGGATAAAAACTAACTATCTGTAACATCCTTTTTAAAATGCACACGGAAACGTGTTTCAAGCTTAATGTTATAATTCTGCACTGTTAGGCTAGCTCAGTATTACGTTGTCCTTGGAACAAAGCTTTTCCTCCCATCCTGATTAATCAAAGTGACTACACAGCATGCTGCTTAGGAAAAGTCACCCATACAAAGGCCACGTGCATCAGGCTCATCTCATCAAAAAAGAAAAACAACTAAGCGATTGAAATGCTCCAAGTCGTCAACTCTCACAACCCTGGCTGCGCATCAGACCTCATGGGGACAGGCCCACCACTCACACTTCTGAACTTCAAAGTGCAGATTAGCCATTTGGAACTTTTAAAACTACCGCTTTTACGAGTTACACATTCTGGGTTTCTGTGAAAGAGTCCAGTTCCTCTTTCTGTGAAAGAGGAAAAGGGGTTCTGATGCTGAAAAAGTTTGAAAACTACTGACCTAGGCATCCTCAAGGTCATCGTATCAGGTAGTATTTGAGACCATTCATGTATGTACCCGGAATTCCCAGAGGTTATCATGAAGGCTATTCAAAAGGAAAGACACTCCCCAAAAATCCTAACCAGTATAACCATGACTTACTAAAAAACTCAGCTTCTCTGGACAACCAGGCAGCTTCCAAGGCACGCAGGGTATTTCTGACAGCCCTTGCAGTCAGCCAGAGAGGAGCCACCTCCACCAGAACCGTGATTGAGAGCAAGAGAAGGGCCAGAGGCAAGCAGGCAGGGAGGCCTACCCCACAGGCACATCCCAGAGATGGAAATGACAGATACAAGTGTCAGCAAAATAAAAAACAAGAAACAGACAAGTTATAAAGCTGGCCTCCGTGTCTTTAGGCCATAAAGAAAATTCCCCTCAGAGAGAAGGTATGGGTCCGCAGGAAGATTAAACTGCCAGAGATTCGGGGCGCTGCTGTTCAACTCCTTCCTCACTGTGTGACCACAGGCAAGGCTCTTCCCAGCTACGGGTTCCCACCGCCCCAAGCAGAGCACGAAAGGTGTAGACTCAGTGACCCCTTATGTCCTCTCTTCTTCTATTAACAGGCTATTGACACCAGCCTGAGATTCAGAGGAAGCTGAACCAGAAAAGCAAAACTCGATGTACTGCTGATAACACTGCCTATCTGGGGCTTCTGACGTGACCTGTTATTTTTGCAGGCCTCAAACTGCAGTCCCTCGAAATTCCCTCCAAGGACCAACTTGTGCTTCTCTATACCTGTCTCCTGGAGGCTCTACCTACCTGAATCATGAAGTCATTTTCCTCCTGAACCTCACAGATGCAGCGGACCACTTCAAAATCATAGCGATCGTCCCCCTCAAGTTCCTCGTCTGGGTTGGTGGTCACATCGACGTCCTGCCCATACTCCTCATCGCTCCAAAGAAAGCTCTCAGAAGAGGACTCACTCAGATTATCCTCCTCTGGGAAGAAAGGGAAAACAACAGTCACTATTTTAAATTATGTGATAAAAATTTTAAACTCCTAGATTGTCAACAGTGGAAATGACCTCACAGACGTACTCTGTGAACTTTCAGAGCTGGGAAATGGAGACTCCAATCTGTTCCTAGGGCCTGTCATCTAGTAATAGCCCAAACAATATGTGCTGCCTAGCAGTGAACTGAACTCCACTTCCTCATTTTACTGAGAAGCCCAAGGTAAGTGGCTGCTCAAGGGCACAGAGCCCATCGTCTGAAAAGCTGCAACTCCTCATGCAGGTACGGGTCATCATCCCTCAGGACTCACACATGTTCTTCCACCTCACCCCAACCAGCCAACCAGGACCGGGCTTACAGTCAAGTCTGTGTCCAGAGTCACCTTTAAAACACTGTAGATCTGGGGAGTGAAGAAGGAGCAGATTCCAGGGGTAATCAGAACTAGAATCTGCTTAGTCAGTTACAGCTAACCTTTACTGATCACTTATTCTATACCAGATACTGTTCTAAGTATTTTTTTACATGTTTATTAACTCCTTTAAAATTCACAATCACCCTGTAAGTTGCTAGAGAAGGGGTTGCTTCAAGGTTGACTCAGATTTCCCTTAGCAACCAGGTCAGATGCAGAGGCCATCAGACAAGAAATGGAGGAAAGCAAGGGCAGGTGTGCAATGGGATGGGGATAATGGATTTGGTTACGGACACACTGGCTTGGAGGTCCCTAAAAGACATTCAACTAAGAACAAAGTTGGAAAGAAGGGACGTTCAGGAAAGGTACAGAATGGCCTTTGTCTCATGTGATATACTTCTTATTTTAAAAATATAACAGATTATGCTTGCAGAGAGCCTAGGGAGTAGATTGAAGTACCCATATAAACCCAGCCTTCTCTGACTGTAGTGCAATGGAAATGATCAAGCCAGCAGGGCCTCCTTACCGGATACTTTCACTTTCCCTTTGTGGTTTCCGGATTCTGAACCATGGAGTTGTGGGCTCATATGGACCCCGGGCTTGTGTGAAGACCCACACCTGGTGACAGCAAATGCTTTGGGTGGAGAGGGTTCCTGGGAGGTGTCACTGATCTCCTCACTGCAGGGGCATTCTGGAAGAACAGGATCAGGAAGGAATTAGCACCCCCAGACATCATCAGAGCATTCCAGTATCAATCCCATCCAACCAGCAGCTCCACTATTCAAACAGCACAAAGGTTTGAGAGCAATTCGAGTACAAAGGGGTGTGGAGGAGAGATTTAGGGATTAATTCTTCTGGCTACCTCTGAGGACCTCAAAACCAAAAGCTTCCTCCTCATCATCATCTTTCTTCCCCCTTTTCTGGTAAGATTGTTTTTCTAAGCCACAAGATACACTGAGAATAAAATGTGGTGTCCCTTTAGCCACATTTGAAAGGTTGAAACACTGATTTTCTTAAAAACCCAACATTTTTGTGAGTGCTAGACATATTCTTTTCAAGAAGTGAATCCTTTCCTAAAAGGGTTCAGACATGTGTTTGAGTTGTGTCTGTACACAAATACAGTTCTTTGCCTGCATATCCTCTGCTACTATGAGGCTTTCACATGCACGGCCCTGTGACAGGGCACACCGGCCAGTGCAGCCCAAGGGAGGGCTTTTCTAAATGCCAGTGGCCTTGTAACTCCGGGGTGAGTGGGCTCCTCCCCTGCCAGGGCCCATGCTCTGGCTGAGCCCACAAGCTCCATTAAAGGGCTGCTGGCCCTTCCTCTCCTCAGTGCAGGCTGGGAGGCCAGGCCTGGGGAGAAAGCAACCCCGTGGCCCACCAATGCATGGTAAGGAAACCCAAGGGAAACATTACCAGGTTTGGTTTTCTTTTTCTTTTTCTTTTTCTTCTTTGGCTTCACTCTCACAAACTCTTTGAATTTCTTCTCTTTATTCTTTTCCTTGTCTTTTGCAGCTAGAAATAAATACAAGTGTAAGTATTGGCATTCTAACGCTTTGTTTTCCACTCTGGGTATTTATTGTTAACTAAGTAAGCATGTCCAACATGATGAATGAAAATAGGTGATAGAACAGAGTTCCGGGTCTGTTCTGCCTGGGAGGTCACCTTCCACCCCCCTTACGGCTCTGGATCCCCTCCTCCATCATTTAGCCTTCAGACCTGGAGTCAGCAAATTCTGGCCACCGCCTATTATTGTGCCTGAGTTTTACCGAAACACACCACGCTCATTCATTATATGCTGACTATGGCTGCTGTCATGCTTCAACAGCAGATCTGAGTAGTGAAGACAGAGACCTTGTGGCTCTCAAAGCTGAATATTGTCTGACCCTTTACAGAAAAAGTTTACTGACCTTACTTAGATCAATGCTTCTCAATACTGGTGTATCACATACTATAATCACTGGGGGAGACTTTTAAAAAGTGAATGCCCAGATCCCACCTCCAGAGATTCTGATTTAATTGATTTCAGGTGTGACCTGGGCATCAGGATTTTTTTTAACTCTTTTTTTTCCTTTTTAATTGAGGTACAATTCACAAAACATAAAATTACCTGTGAAAAAGGACCAATTCAAACCTTCCAAATACCACAACTTCACTCTCTGCTACTCTCCACAGCAAAACTCCGTAAGTTATTGACTCCCCCATCCCAACTTTTTGTCCCTGCTCAACATCATACGAAACATCCTAGCTAGTACAATAAAATACAGACTGGAAAAGGAAGAAATAAAACTGTTTGCATAGACATGACTGGCTATGTGGGAAATCCCGAAGAATTGACAAAAAAACAAAAATTGGAACTAACAGTAGTTATAGCAAGGTTACAAGATATAAGGTTAATATACAAAAGTCCACTGCTTTCCCATATATTAACAATGAACAGTTGGAACTTGAAATCAGTAAATAGCAAGGAGGACTCTGTCTCTGCATTGGAATTGAAATTAGAATTAGGTAGAGGGAAAGATGATGACGTGGGCTAGAGGCAGATCATGTAGGGCCTTATAAGGAAGTTGGCCTCTACCATGAGTGACTTAGGGGACTTCTGGAAGGATCTGAGTAAAGGACTAATAGGATGTGATGTACCTTCACCCATACACATACAGAAACTGTTGCCCAATCCAGTTCTTAATTTGTAAATTCAGGTCTTGATAGCCTCCAAACTAAAGTAACCGTACGCATTAGTTCAGTGAAATGCGAACAGCATTAACCCAGTCAGCAGCAGAACTGGCTGAAGAAGAGATGTCACCTAGGTCCTGGATCCCTGAGATCAAGGTGAAGATGTAAGGTCTAAACTGCCAAAGCCAGGGCAGACTCCATTGGCACCTAAGTATGGGAGTGCCTTTGGGCTTCTCTAAAAACAATCTTTTTTGCATTTTACATTTTATAATACAGCATCACATCCTTTAGGGAACAACAGGCAGTAAGAGAAGGATGGGGCAGTTCATTCCATACAAGGGATTCCTGAAGACTCCACATTATTCAAATTCACATAATTTATGATTATTAATATATTCAAATTCACATAATTTATTATTAATATTCTCATACAATAAAGGTATAATTAACACACTCTCATTGGCCTACCAGCTTTGAAATCATGTAGTTGATGAATTTTCTCAATTTCTTGGGGTCTGCATTAATTCAGATTTTGTACATAAAACTTTTTATAATTCACAACTTCAAACTGGCAAAATTCAATTTTGCATAAAATACAAATACCTTAACATCATTACCACTTTATAAAGGAGGAAGTGCAATTCAGACAATCTGCAAGATCACATAAATGAGTGTACAGAAAAGGAGAACTGAGACCTGTCAGAGCACATGGGCCTCCAAGTCCTGCGCCCTGTAACAGGAAACGAGCACAGGGCATGGGTCACCTCTATAGCTCACCCCCACCACCCTTCCCTGGCGGGGCACGTTTCTCCTTTCACGTAGTGCTTGCTGGGGGAGTAGACATGGTGGACAGCTCCAGAACCTTTCCTACCCCTACCTCACTGTGCAGCATCTAAAGGGTTTGGACAGCACTGACTCCACACTCAGTAAACCAGTAAGAGTAATCCCATGCCCCGCGTGTCACAGTGACAGGCTTAGATAGTCTGAGCCTGGGCCAACTGGTTCCGAAGGCAGGAACAGGAATGGACTATTCCGAACCAAACTTAGGACTCTGGTCCAACGTTTATAGAAAGGGTATGCTCTTACTCTCGTTAGCATTGAAGGAAGCAGCACGGAGCCACTGATACTGGCTACCATCTATGACCACGAGGGTATTCAACCTGAAAACCGCAGTGACAGGCGAGAGGGCGAGACACTGGGTCCTCGATCAGCAGGCCTGGACTTGTACCTCCCCTGGACTCCCTATGACGTGAGCCAACATATCCGCTTTATTGTGGAGTCAATTCAAATTGGGTTGGTTTCCTGTTACCTGTAACTAAAAGCATCCCAAGTGTTACAGTGGGTCAGAAACATGGCCATATTAAGCTTTAAAGAGGCCCCTCCTGAGGCTTCAATTAGAGGAGTAAACGATGAAAATAAAAAGAAGAGATATTCCAGTTGTTCTATAGAAGCCCGTGTTCCCTCAGGGAAGAGGGAAGAGAGAAGCCTTCAGAGGCTCACCCTGGCTTCTGGCTGAAGACTGTGAAGTCATATGTAGCCTTAGGTGGCAGAGCTCACAGGGAGAATTGCCCATCAGGGACTAAGGTAACCCACGTGAGTCCCTGAGGAACAGGGGCAGACAAGGGGACAACAGGCAGCGCTCCTTCAGACTACCCACGTGCGCAGGAAGTCTCGTGCAGGGAGGCACTCCTATTTCCCACTCCAGGGCCCAGAGGCAGAGTGTCCTTCTCTTAAATACAGCAGAGCCGAGAGATGAGAGTATGGGCTCTACAACTAGATTCAAACCGTGGCTCCACCACCTGCTGAATATGTAGGCATTGCTTCAGGTGAATCCATCTCATCTGTACCTCAGTTCCAATCTAAAGATTAGAAACAATAGTACTCATCTCCTAGCGTTTGTTTTGAGGATTAAATAAGACACTGCAAGTAAAGAACTTGGCATGCTGCTCAACACACGGCAAGTATTCAAATAGTAGCTGTTACTATCTTGTGCGACATTCTGCCCAGAAAGTGGCGTTGGTCTGCTGTTAGCTCTCTCTTCAAATAGCTTAGCCAACTGTTCCGCGACGCACAGAACATGTACCTGGCTGTAGGGCTCCGTCCCGAATGCCCACACTCAGTTGGACCAAGAGCGACTTCCTGCCAGTCCTCTGGATCAGAGAACAGCTTGTCACCTGAGGAGGGCAAGGCTTTTCCAGGATGGCCACTTGTCCTCTTGTCAGGCTGCAAGCGCCCATCAAGAGAAATACCTTCTTGCTCCCTCTGCACAGCCTGCTCCCTATTTCTCCATCAGGTCATCACACCAGACTGCTGCTCACAGGAGGGAAGAGGAAACAATAACATCCCCCACCCCGTGGGCGAACCGCTTGTACACCACAGAGCTCGGCCACAGAGCTCGGGCAAGCGCAGAACAGATCATGTCTGACCTGCACGAGGGGCAGGGATGACTCACCATGCTCCTGATGAGCTTCTCACTGCCTATCGGAGAAGTGACGCGCACAGCCTAACACCATCGTGTCACCACGTCCACCTTCCTGGCCTCATCGCCCATCAGTCCCCGACCCCACACATCAGCCCAAAAGGGCGTGCCAATAAACCCCTCCCTCGAGCCTTGCATTTGCTTTTCTTTTTCTTTTTTGCTTTAGCTCATGGCAGAGACTGCTATGCCTTTCCCAATACCCATTCTCCACTTAATGCCCAGGAAAAGAGGACATGTTCCCAGCTTCCCCTGACTGAGGGATAGCCAAGTACAGAGGTTCAGGATAGGAACAGAAGTGACGGGGGAGTCTAGGTTATACCCTATGAACAGAGGCATGCTCTCCCTTTCCCTGCCCAGCAGCTGGAAGACAGGCAAGGTGGTGAGCAATTATGGACCATGCAGAGGAAAGCCACACCTCGGGCCTGCTGGGACAATGAGAAGGCTGGCCTCAGACAACTCACACAGCCACGGCACATAGGTTCTATGACTTTAAGTGAAGAGCTTGCAGTCTGGACTGAGAAGGAAAAACCTCTGTCTTGTTGAAGCAGCTACTTTAGCATCGTGATCTGTATCCTAATTAAGCTCATACTGCTCTCTTCCCATTAAGGGGACAGAGGGCACATCCAGAGAGATGTGCCCTACTAGAGAAGGCCAGTCTAGTACCACAAGAAAAGGTGCAGATGGCGACAAAGTAGTACCCACCTTGGTGCCCCAGGGATTATTCTGGCCTAAAGTCAAGGTTTATCCAGAGGTAGAATATGAACCAAAGGATGTGACAACAGGTAAGAAGCACAGGTGAGGTTCCCGTTGATCCTAGAATGTTCTTTCTGGGCCAAACCTCTAGTCAGGTCTGAACGCATTTATGCAGAATCAGACCCAAATACCAAGGAAGCCCGAACTTGCCCCTGAAGAGAATTTATTAAATACATTCTGATATTCTGAGAAACTACATTTGGAAAAGCAAATCTAAATTGACCTTCCAAATTCCCTTATGGGACTGAAGGCCTAGCTGAGGGAAGAGGAAACCAATGAAGGCCCGAGTCAGAGGGGCACCTTTGGGACAGACGATCATGCCAGTTTGCTGCCCTCGATACCGCTGAACCTTTGCTCTGCTTGTTCCCAGCACAGGGTACCTTTTCCCATCCCCCTGCCTTCTGGTCCTACCCTCACCCTTTCAGGCCTAACTCAAATGTCACCTCCTCCTCTCGACACCCCACCCTTGCTCTACAGGCAAAACCTGAATCTGTGTTCCGACAGCACTTTATGTGTCCCTAATATAAGACTTAGCCCTTTTCACTGTATCTGTTCATGTGCTTTTCTCCCCACGTGAAAGGGCTTTGTCTCGTTCATGCCTAGTCTGATATCATCACTTTAGAAATGAGGAAATGAGATCTGTGAAGAGCTCAGATCACAAGCAGACAGTAGCAGGACTGCTACTAAGATTTGGTCTATAGACTCTCAGATCACAACTGCTTCTCCTGATCAAGGTTATCGGCAGGAAAAAAAAAGTCTCTGCAGAGCGTTTTCTGGTCCTGATGGACTAGAAGAGCCAGGAATCTCCATCTGAGAAATCCATCAGAACCCAAGTTTCCATTTGCCATGATCAGAGC
This sequence comes from Rhinolophus ferrumequinum, assembly GCF_004115265.2. NCBI lineage: Eukaryota > Metazoa > Chordata > Mammalia > Chiroptera > Rhinolophidae > Rhinolophus > Rhinolophus ferrumequinum. Next base: position 19,685,717 of record NC_046306.1, read on the forward strand.
ACTCAGCATAACAGGGTACTTTTTTTTTTTTACAGTAATTATCCCCAAGCAGCACAAATCCTATAATATTCTGTCTTCTACTTAAGCATAATGTCAAGTTCAGGACACAGGCTGCCTGGTGTCAGAGTCTCACCTTGAAACATGTCCTCAACTGAACTCCCCACAACTGTCTGAAATGCTACTCCTAAAAGATAAAGGCTTTCTTAGAAACCTAGGTATGCCAAGAAAATAGGCAAGCGGCTGAGCTGGTTTTATTCTTTCAAATCTTAAAAAATTTAGTTATCGGATTAGTCAAGTACCAGCAAAACCATGAGGAAACAGACAGAGGCTTTGATGGGAGAAAAGTGAGGGGAGATGCCTGGAACGGGGGGTGCCTTCTGGAGCGCTGGGGCCTGTGGAATCTTAACCCCCTGCTGTGTGCTCTCACTGATAGCCAGAAGCATGATGAGGGTCTAGACCCCAGTACACAGATAATAACTGAGGCACCTGCTGGTTAGTGGAGAAACGGGATCTAACTCTTCTTTAGATCAATTAGCCTATGGTAAAATTGGCTTCGTTATACACCCTTTCATTAAGTCTCAGAACCACCCTCCGTGATACAGACACAACACAAAATGAAAATACTTACTTGGGGAACTGGCAGAGACTCGCTTCCTGGTCAGGCTCTCCTGGCTGGCCTTGTCTGAAGCTGAAGAGCCCCTCGTTTGGACATGCCTCTTTCCTGGGTTCTCCTCTGGCTCTGGAGACTTCTCCATTCCGTGGAAATACTTCATGTGATAGTGCAACAGTTTGGCTTTGCGGAAAAATTTTAAACAATCCACAACCTTGCACCTAAATTTGTGGTCTAGGTCGATAGCTGGTGCTTTAGATGTCACAAAATCATCTGTTTTCTTAAAAGTATTTGTTACTGAAAAACAAAAACAAAGATCCCTTGTGCTTACCTAATTATTACAATATACACATTAACACATGGCAATAGAAAGTGAAAGAGTAGCATACATACAAAGCTGCTGCCATTACCGATCAATCAGACTGCCATTACCTCCCAAGATTACTCTTTGGAGAGAATGGATATAACTTCAGGGTAAATAACAGAGACTCAACTGTGATACACCTTTTGAAAGAAGCGATCAACTTTGTTTGCTTGTTTGTTTGTTTGTTTGTATAAAGCAGCCATACAAGTTCTCATGGTTTCATACTTAGTGAAAAGAACAAGGGAAAATACTAAAAACAAAAATCAGGACCCCAACCCAGCACTTGTTATTCATGAGTTGGACCAGATTCAGACTCAACACCATTCTGGTACCTCTCTGTGTAGACAAAACTAGGGGTCATTCTGATGGGATCTCTTTATTAAACCTAAAGGATCTTACGACAATTTTTGTACAAGGAGAGTGTAACTGTTATAAAGGTTTTGGTATTGAGCTTTTTTGAGATTTCACTACCAAGTACTTTGATCAAAATGACTCAGAGACTATAAGGGGGGGGGGGGAAACCAACTGAATGGAACTAGAGGGCATGAGAAGAACTTGGAGGACTCAATGATTAAATTCAAGAGACAAAAAAGTTTGAGTCTCCCAAAACCAAATAAACAGAAGTCAATGGTCTGTCTATGCTTCAATGACAAAAAGTAAAGCTGTCAAAAGGCCTTCACATGTGTTAGAAAATCAGTATAATTATGGTCAGTAACTGTAATAATTATATATGGTGTCAAATGGGTACTAGACTTGGGGCGATCACTTCCTAAGTTATATAAATGTCTAATCACAATGCTGTACACATGAGACTAATATTATATTGTATGTCAATTGTAATTGAAATTTTTAAAAAAACTTTAATCAGTTTATTGAAGACTCCCTCCACAATGCCCTCACCCCAATGAGAACAATGACCTTAAACTCAAGTAAGTCACTCCTACTCTACAGAATAGGTCACCCAAGAATAGCCTTTCTTGAGTGAATCAAATTTTTCCTAAATGCAATGACAGAAGTTCCATTAGAAGCAGACAGTGTGCTGAACCTCTGGTAAATGTTATGATTACTTTTTCAAGTACCATTCCAGAATCAAAAGGAATTTAAAAATTCGTAAACTCAATCTAAATCATACTCTATTTCCAATGCAGCACTAGGGAATGGTTGTAAAACTGGTGGGCTTGATGATCTGATAGATGCTGTTATAACATATGGGCAATTTTAAAGTACAATGTTCTACACACAGACACACACATCCCAAAGCAAAACGCCTTAAAATCACTTTCTATCCATGACAAGAGATTTACGAAGCTCAAAATAGAAGCAGTTAAGAGAACAAAAAGCAACAAAGTAAAATGGAATCCATACTTCTCAGACTAATAGTTGTACAGGACAAGCATGTCAGTGGAGAAATTCAAAACTCAAACCTCCAATATATCCTAAAATTCTTTCTTAAAACTAAATACAAATGGTTTCTCTGGAATTTCCTCTTCTTGGGCCAATGAGGTTGAACCATTGAGATATGTCACTTTTTTAGGTTAAAAAGGTTAAATATTGGCCATTTCGTACGGTACAACCTAATAATCCCTCTTCCATATGACAGTCTTTCAAAAATTATTGCAGGGCCGGCCCGGTGGCTCAGGCGGTTAGAGCGCTGCCAGGGCTCTCAACCACAAGGTTGCCAGTTTGAGTCCTCGAGTCCTGCAAGGGATGGTGGGCTCTGCCCCCTGCAACTAAGATTGAACATGACACCTTGAGCTGAGCTGCCGCTGAGCTCCCAGATATGTCTCAGTTGGTTGGAGCACATCCTCTCAACCACACGGTTGCCGGTTCAAGTCCCACAAGGGATGGTGGGCTGTGCCGCCTGCAACTAGCAACAGCAACTGGACCTGGAGCTGAGCTGCGCCCTCCACAACTAAGTCTGAAAGGACAACAACTTGACTTGGAAAAAAGTCCTGGAAGTACACACTTTTCCCCAATAAAGTCCTGTTCCCATTCCCCAATAAAATCTTTAAAAAAAAAAAAATTATTACAGACAACTCCACTTACTGCCATGTGAACAAAGCGAAGGTCTGAGATAGAGTATTAATGCCTGCCACCACCTGACTACAGCAACCAAGTTTACGTAAACTCAGCCATCCTCTGACTCGTGTTTAAAACCCAGGTTTGTGATATACTTATTTATAATGCAAAAAAAGAATACTAAAATATAAACATCTTTGAATTTTTAAAAAATTTTAAGAATTGAAAATGATCTCCAACAAGTGGTGCTGGGAAAACTGGACATTTACATGCAAAGAATGAAACTGGACCACACTCTTACACCATATACAAAAATAAACTCCGGATGGATTAAAGACTTAAAACATAAGTACTAAAACCATAAAACTCCTAGAAGAAAACATAGGTAGTAAACTATTTGACACCAGCCTGAGTAATATCTTTTCGCGTTATGTCCCCTCTAGCAAGGGAAACAAAGCAAAAATAAACAAATGGGAGTTCATCAAACCGAAAAGTTTGTACACAGCTATGGAATCTATAAACAAAACCAAAAGACTGAATAGGAAAATAGATTTTCAAATGATATATCAATAAGGTATCCAAAATATATAAGAAACTCATACAACTCAATAACAAAAAAATAATCCAACCCAAAAATGAGCAGAGGACATGAAAAGACGTCTCTCCAAAGAGGTCATACAGATGGCCAACAGACATAAAAAAAGATGCTCAACATCACCAATCATCAGGGAAATGCACATCAAAACCACAATGAGATATCATTTCACACCAGTCAGAATGGCTATTATCAAAGAGTCAACAAATATCATGTGTTGGTGAGGATGTAGATAAAAAAAGGGAACCCTTGTGTACTGCTGGTAGGACTGAAAATTGGTTGCAGCCACTATGGAAAACAGTATGGAGATTCTTCAAAAAACTAAAAATTGATTTACTATACAATCCAGCAATTCCACTTCTGGGGATTTATCAGAAGAAAACAAAAACACTAATTTGAAAAGACACATACACCCTATATTCACTGCAGCATTGTTTACAATAGTCAAGATATGGAAGCAACCTAGGTGTCCGTCGATAGATGACTGGATAAAACAAGATGTGACACATGCACACACGGAATATTACTCAGCAATAAAAAAAGACTGAAATCTTGCCATTTGTGACAACATGGATGGACCTAAAAGGTATGAAGCTAAGTGAAATAAGTTAGAGAAAGAATATCATATGGTTTCACTTATATGTGGAATCTAAGAAAACAAATGAACAAACAAAACAAAACAAAAGCAGACTCATAGAAACAGAGACCACAGGGATGGTTGCCAGAGAGCCAGGGGTTGGGGGGTGGAAAACGTGAAGGGAGATAGTCTGTAATACTGTGATAAGTTTGCATAGTTGACAGACGATTACTAAGAATTACTGGAGTGAGCACATTGTAAGGCATAAAAATGTTGAATCACTCACTATATTGTACATCTGAAACTAATATAACTAATATTGTATATCAATTATACTTAAAGAAAAAATAAAAATAGTGTACATAAAAACAAAAAAAAGAGTTGAAAATGAAAACTTTGGACCATTCTATAAAGACTTTGCATCCTTGGTACACGTGCTGATGGTGTGGATACGGCAAAGACAGGGCAGTAGTTAAAAGCGTGGACTCGGCGCTGGACAGCCTGGTTCCACTCCTGGCTCCTCTACTTACGTCTCCTGCCTGTTTCCTCATGTGCAGGATGGAGATAATAATGGTAACTTCTTCACTGAGTTGTGAGAATTAAATAAATTACATGTGAAGATCCTAGGAAAAAGTGTCTGGCATGTAAGTGTCATGTTGCTATACAGGAGCATTTTGGGTGTATGAACAAATGGGAACAGCCTTTCAGGAATTAACCTGTTCATCAGCAGGAGAGCAGAAGGCCCTGCCGCTCCCAGCCTCACTGCATGCCCATGCCAGAGGCAGCACGCTATCATGGAAACAGCCCAACCCTAAATCCTAGCTCTATCCTTCCTTAGCTGCATAAATAAGCTGTGCGTATTTTTTTTAACTAATCTGATTATCCAGTTTCTCATCTACAAAAGGGAATAATACCACCTATTTCAAAGAGCTGCCAAGGGGGCTATAGACAAAATATATATGTGGCACAAAGCAGACCATTTCAAATATAAAATACACCTTATAAATAAATAGGCTTACGTCATTTATGGAGCAGCTGGAGACAGCTATTATAATTATCAACCAAGGTGAAACACCCCTTGAACCAGCCCTCATAAGCTCTGGCTGGGAGACAAAGCACTGTGTAACCACTCAGTTTTGTCTACATCCTTCTAAAAATGTGAAATCCAAACCAATCACAAGATTTCCAGTATGGCTATTCAGTGGGATTATTACCTCCACTGTTTAAGACATTTTACTTTTACTAATGCAACCAAATCTTATTATACGATGCTGGAAAGCAACAAGCTTAGGCCCTCGAAATCCTAAACTCTGTGTTGTTTGTCTTTGTATTTCCATTTTCCCCAAAGAGTTTTCTCAAACTATACATTGGAAGTTACATTTATCCCTAATAAAGTCCATCTGATTATTTTAGCCCAAGAATTTCATAACTCTCAACTCTGTAATCCTGTGTATTCTTAGGTCTTTTTCCAAGTTGTTGATAAAGGTCCAGTAGGACATAGCTGAGGATGGCCATCAGAACACATTTCAGGCTGACACCAACCAATTAATCTACACCATCTGGGCAGAGTTGCCTGAGCCTATTCAATCTCATCTATGAAGATCACCAATGCACTCATGTAGATATTTCCTGTGTCCACAGATCGTTTTCAAGAGAGATGTGGTCAAACCATCTGCTGAAATGAAGATATACCTGGTCTGATAGTGCTATAGATACCCCAAAATGCATATGTTGAAAATCTAATCTCCAATATGATGGTATTTGGAGGTGGGGCTTTTGAGAGGTGACTAGGTTATGAATGGGACTAGTGCTCTTATAAAAGAGACCCCAAAGACTCCCCTGCCCCTTCCACTATGTGAGGACACAGTGAGAACAATACAATATGAATTAGGAAGTGGGTCCTCACCATACATTGAATCTGCTAGAGCCTTGATCTCAGACTTCCCAGCCTCCACAACTGTGAGAAATAAATTTCTGTTGTTTATAAGCCACCCAGTCTGGGGTATTCTGCTATAGCAGCCCAAATGGACTAAGACAAATAGTCTTCCAAGCTGGTAAGCCTCTCAAAAGAAAGTAAGTTTAGTTTGGCAGGATAAAAACTCCTCCCTCCAAAAGACAAACTTGATTCCTCACAGCTAAGCAGAAGGTGAGAGCAGCAGGGCCTCCAAAGGTGAGCAAGCTTAGCACGTAGTGGGCCACCTGCCTCTGAGAGGCGGCCTAGGATCACAGCCGCTCACGTGAACAGAGAAACTCCCCAACAGAGAAGACACTTCCAGGTGTCACTGTTACCAAGCCCCTGGCCAAACCAAGAGCCCTTTCAAGACAGCAACATAGATAAGACAAAAATCAGTTGCTGGTTTTTGCCTGAAGGAGTAAACATTAAAAGATTTAAGAATTATGAATCTTCAACCATGGAAATTCTGAAAGATTCCCCCATAAATTCAACTCAGTGAAGTATAACTCATTGATATGCAAGCCCTTCTGAGTATAAGCCTGCCAGTAACCCACTGTTGGGGAAAAACAATCAACACAAGCACCAGGGTGAGAAAAGCAGCAAATAGGGTATAAATCAGTTACAAATAGTCTGTGACAAAATCTGATAGATTATACAATTAACTATAATTTCAGACCCACACATCAAAAAGTAGATAAAAAATATTCTACAGTAATAAAAGTGTTTATGCTAACTTTTTAATAATGAGAGTTATATGTTAAATTAAAATGAAACAACAGCAAAAAAAGATATATAAACAACCCAAGACTTAAATATTTGTTCCTTTTTCATGAAGGTGTTGCAAACTGTACTAATTTTGAACCCAACAAGTTTGTAGAGGTATGAAAAATTTTCCAGACTTCACAATTTCATCCTCCTTTTCCCTGACAACAGCCACAACGAGCAGTCTGTATGCACAATGAAAGCTGCCAGGTCAGCCAGTGCAATCCACGTGGTTCCCTGCTGGGCACCTTTCTCCCATATGCAAACCAAGCTGTACTCATCCTTCAAATGCATCTCCTTGCACAATGCTTTCTCCTTGGCTTCTCGGCAGAAAAGATTCTGTTCTGCCTTCTCTGAATTCCCATAAGCATGTCATGGAAAATAAATCTGGTAGTATCTGTCCCTTTCTATTTGTATCACAGTTGGTTCTGTTCACTTCTTATTCCAAAATGAAATAGAAAATGTGCTCCTTTCTTTTCTTCTTACAGTACTTATTGTGCACTTCTACATCAAACAAGAGAGCCTCTCCAAGACTGTTTCCTTATCATGAAGTGGGAATGAAAACACTTATTTCACAAGGCTCCCACATGTTTCCATGAGGTCATAGAAGAGAAAACCCATGATTAACTGCACCAGGTTACTTGAGCATTAGTTATCATCATGGTTGTCACTGACCTCACAGTAATTTACTTAAAACAATCAAAATTATGCATAATCCCAGCCAGGGATCCATGTATCAGTGGCATAACCTGCAAAATTTTAACATCTAATTGCCCCATTTTATTAATCAAAAACTGAATTATCAATGGTAATTAATAAAAGCGCAACAGGAACAGTAAAATGATGTAACCAGCAAAAGTGTTCTACATTTTAAAAGGAAGAATTAAAAAAACAAAATATGCACAGCATAACTATGCTCAAAAACCCCACAAAATATGTTATAAGCAAAACATAAGAATACATATAAAAATAATACATAAATATAATAGTATATGTTAATTTGTTAGAATTGTAAGAATGTAAATAATGGCAACTTTTTGGTTAAGGGATTTTAAGTAAAACAAAAAATTAGTTTGATGGTTGCCTTATGGGAAAGAGGTTGGTGGACTGGATGACAAAGGTGAAGGGATTAAAAAGTACAAATTGATAGTTATAAAATAGTCACGGAGATGTAAAGTACAGCATAGGGAATATAGTCAATAATATTGTAATAACTACCGTGTTTCCCCAAAAATAAGACCTAGCCGGACAATCAGCTCTAATGCACATGTTGAAGCAAAAATTTATATAAGATCCGGTCTTATTTTACTATAAGACCCGGTCTTATATTAATTTTTGCCCCAAAAGACGCATTAGAGCTGATTGTCCGGCTAGGTCTTATTTTTGGGGAAACACGCACAGTATGTGTGTTGTCAGGTGGGTACTAGACTTACTGGGGGACCACTTCGTAAATTATATAAATGTTTAACCACTAAAAATTAAAAAATAGGTGAGAAATTTTTAAAGAATCAGTTTTCTCTACTTTCCCATATTTTCTAATTTTTATAATAGCCATATTATTTTCATAGTAGAAAAAAAATTCTTTTATATTTTCATATTACACTCCTCCTCAGAAAGGTGTTCCAGTGACAAAAGAAACATGGTGATGGAAGCATGGTCGAAAAATTAGGAGAGCCTCTGGTTGCCAAAAGGGCCTGCTGGCCACTGTCTACATGAATTCCAAATCTCACACATAGGTGTGTATTTCCCAAGGGGAGGACAGTTAGTTCATTTGGAACTTATGTCACTCATGGCACCAGCTAAGTGACGTCATCCACTCTTGGAATACTACGGTCCTTGTCAAGATGGGAGCAGTTACTAGGACAGAAAGCAGAAAATACGTACATTAAAACCTCGTGGGATCAAATATATGGGGATGGAAGGAGAACTGACTCTGGGTGGTGAACACACAATGGGATTTATAGATGATGTATTACAGAATTGTACACCTGAAATCTATGTAACTACTAACAATTGTCACCCCAATAAACTTTAATTTAAAAAAAGAAAAAGAAAAAAAAAAAACCTCGTGGGAGCCCGGTTCAAAAGCTAGGGATAATGGAATTTGCCCCTGGGGTAGAAACCCATTTATTCCTGTTTTAGAAAGTCATATGGAAATCAATCTTTGCAAACAGTTAATGGTATTACCATTTCCATGCTCTGTGCTCTCCCTATGTTTAACAGATGTTTGAAGGAATCAAAGCATAGAGCTTTCCTGGCTCCCAGGCACCGTTTGCTCTTCCCTCTCCCAAATTACTACTAGACAGAGAAAAACAGTGCACAGAATTTGAATTTGCTTTTAATAATGGTAACTCTAAGGAATGTTTGTTTTCTTTTTGTATTTTTTAATTTTTTTTGGTGGTGAAAGTAGGAACAGATTATAAAATGTCTCTTAATAATCCCTGCCTTCTGGTACTTACACCCATGTATAAATCTCCTCCCCTTGAGTATGGGCAGGACTGGTAACTTGCTTCTAATAGAATATGGTAAAGGTGACAGTGTGTCACTTTCCTGATCATGTTATGTAAAATTGTAATGTCCATCTTACCAGTCAGCACAGCCCCTTGCTGGCTTGTTTAAACAAGCTGCTATGTTGTGAGCTACTCTACGGAGAGGCCCATGTGGCAAGGAGCTGAGAATGCCAGCAAAAAACTGTGGCCGTTAGTGTGACTTCCTGCAAGGAACTGAAAGCTGCCAACAATCATGTGAGCCTAGAAGTAGATCCTTCCCCAGTAGTTTTCAGCTAAGAACACAGCCCTGGCCAACTCCTTGATTGCAGCCTTGCAGAGGATCCAGTGAAGCTGTACCTGGGCTCCTCGTCCACAGAAACTGAGAATATAAATGCATTGTTTTAAGCCACTATGTTTGTGCTAATATTGTTACACGGCAATAGATAATACAGAGTAGGATCAGAAGCCCTCTCATTTTCTATATGCTTGGATAATGCTGTCATGCGGGGCGGCCTGCGGGGTCTCTGCTCCCGCTCCCCACATAAAAACGCAGGACATGGTGAGGCCAAAAAGGAACACCCATGGAGCCATAGGTAGGGGAGTCATACTACTATATTCTCGCTGGCAGCTGGGTTGGAGACACAGGAAGCAGGAGCCACACTGTTTGCAACCCTCACTGCACCGCTTGCAGGCTCAGCCACCATCTTCTTGCTCGCCCCCATTTTTTGCTAGCCTAGCCACGGCAGTTATATTAGTGCCCAATGGCTCACTGGTTACAGCTGACAGCCAACTAGCCACAGTTGATGGCCATTTGATCGCAGTCGATGGCCATTTATTACCTGAGCCAGCACCTTTCTATGTGAGGCCGAGAGCCTGGAAACTGCTTTTTGGGGCTCTGTCCCCACAAATGCTTTATAGTTTCTTTTTTTACAATAAGCATACATTACTTTTATACTAAAAAAGTTTTTTAACTATGTTTTCTGAAACTTGGATTAGAAATAAATGTCCTATTTCATATTTCACTCTTTTTTCGTGTGTATCCATTGCCAGTACCTCAAAACCGCACAGTTAGATGACTGGGATAGTTATATTCAGTCTGATTGGCGATACTCGGTCTGGCACTCTAAGCCCATGTCAGTCTAAGCACCATCCTGCTTTCCCAGCTTATCTCCCATGAATCTACCACAATGAGGCCTCGGGTCTGCCCCAGCCTACTGCTGGCCCCCGCAACCGCTCATGCTCCCGCAGCTCACACCTCTGCTCATACTGTGCCCTCTCCCTGCCATCCCCCAGGGCTCAGCCAACTCTTCAGTTCCATCCAGACCCAGCTCACTCCACGTGCAGGAAGACGTCCAGATGGCCCTGGCTCTTTAAGAACCACATGCCATCAACTCCTGGCACAAATGACTGACTGACTATCTGCTGCACCCCATCTTTAGCACTTTGGATCTGCTCCTGGATCCTGTCATTTGTCATTTCTCCAGCCAGAGATAAGGGCCACTTCTCATTGTCTAGTGTTCCCTCAGCAACAACCCCTAATACGGTCAGTATCCTAGTCAAGTAATGGCACCACATGAACCCAGGAGTTGAATACTTTTTTGACATGTACTTCAAATACTGTAATATAATGAATAAAACATTTTCCAAGTCTGTGAAGGAATAACTTTCTCAGCTTTGAAGCAACAAAAGCAATCAAAGAGAAACATGAACAGCTTTAAATATTCACAGCAAGTCCACTCAAATGCTTAGAATTAAAAAATAAACAATCTAAACATCCACAGTGGAACAGTTAAAAAAAATTATGGGAAGTCTGCATTATGTAATTCTAACCAGCCACTTAAAAGAATGAAGTAAAAAAAAAAAAAGAAAGAAAAAGAATGAAGTAGCTCTGTACTTACTGATATGAAAAATCTCAAGATACACTGTTAAGTGAAAACAGGAAATTGCCCAGTACATACTGTACAACTCCATTATAAAACTGCACAGAAAGGACAGCAGAGGATAGAAATCAAACTGTTGACAGTAGTTACCTCTGGAGAGGGGCTTGGGCTAGGAAGGCAGGTGGTAAAGAAGAACTTCCACATTTTCTCTGTATACCCTAAAACAAGGAGCACACCTAGCACTCAGATTTTGGTTTCCAAATACAATTCTCCACTTAAAAAAAAATATGGCTTCTTGGAGAAATAGCTGAATCCAGAATTGGATAAATATAAGATGTGCTTAGAACATCTTGTTATGCCAAAAAATAGTAAGTGCTCAATTATGATGAAGACATAGGAACCAGTTTGAAGGGTTCCCACTGGCCAAATATGGGACGATATGGGTATTAAAATAAGTAAATGATACTAACAGATTATAACTCATAGAACAAAGTAAGAATCCATGAGTCCATGTGGCTATAAATAAATACAATAAATAAAAAAGAAGGGAAAGTTCTTCCTTACAATAAAATACAAACTAATAAATGCAGAAGGAATGAGGAGAGTTAGAAATCACCATTTGGCAGCCATCGTAGTTATAGTTGTTTCAGGCAATATCAAGGGATGCTAAAATGTCTGCAACATTTAATGAAGAAACAAAATATTTACACAGTCTCAAAGTATTCTCTCACAAGACATTTTTTAATTACAAAGGGAAAAATAATAGCTTTATAGCAGAGAAACCCGATAGATACTACCTTAGCCAAGAGACAGAATTAACATCAAGCAATAAATGGAACAAACAGATATGTGCCTCCTGAAACAATGCACCTGAAAAGGACACATCACTTATATGGTATTTCTGCTATAAGTGAGTAAATAAATCTAATCATGAGGATACATCAGAAAACCCCAAATTGAGGAACATCTTATTCTTTAGAAATGTCAAGGTCATGAAAGACAAAGAAAATCTGAAGAATTGTTTCAGATGAAAGGAGACTAAAGAAACAAAACAATTATATCCAATGTGTCATCTAGGACTGGATCCGACCAAGAAAAATAATGCTTTTCCCACTTTTGCTATCAAGAATATTATTATAATAACTGACAAACCTTTAATAAGGTCCTGATTTTGATAATTATATTGTGGTAATGTAAGAGAACGTCCTTGTTTTTAGGAAATATGCACTGAAGTATTTAGGGGTAAAGGTCTGCAACTTATTTGTAAACATTCAGAAAGAAATATTTTTTAAAAAACAGAACAAAAAAGCAAACAAGGGAAATTGCTAACAAGTGGGGAATCTGGTTAAAGACATACATGCATACCTCGTTTTATTGTGCTTCATTTTACTGCATTTCACAGATGTTGCGTTTTTACAAACTGAAGGCAAGACCCTCCACAAGCAAAAAGATTACAACTCACTTTATTGTACACTCGCTTTATTACAGTGGCCTATAACTGAACCCGCAAAATCTCAGAGGTATGCCTGTACAGAAATTCTTTGTACTATTTTTGCAACCTTTTTATAAGTCTGAAATTATTTCAAAATAAAAACGTCTTAAAAATATATGCAGGAAAAATATTTTGAGGCCACAGAATATTCAAGTAGGAGGAAAGAAACCCTGCCACGGCCATCCTCTAGATTGCAAATGTCTGCACTCAGCCCTCACAAAAATCACTGAGCATTTATTCCACAAGATGGCAGAGCTGCCCTAAATGCCAGAGCTGCGTTTAGAACAGCTAATCCTTCCTCTCTTCTCTGAACTAGACGTGTTGCCTTCCCTAGCGTCTCCTCCTGCTGCCCAAGCGCCTCCTTAACATTGATTTCTCAGATCGTGACTCCAAACTAGGTTAGAAATTCCATGACAGGCACCAGCTTAGGACAACAATCACTAAACAATGACTAAACACCGAAGCATCCTGGCCTCCAGGGGCCTTGCTGGATGTTTCTGATGATGATACCGCCCTCCTTCCTGCTTACTTACAAAACACATTCCTGGTGAATGAGTTTTCTCAACAACCCCTGTCTCTCTCCCAGCAATCTTTCTGGATCGTCCTGTACTCACCACTAAGCCCTGTTCCAAAAGAACACCAGGAACACCATTCGGTTTCCAGATCAAATTAGAGAATTCCAAAGGCACCAGCGTGTCCGCATACTGACATCACTGTCCCACACTGCTCTTCCAGACTGACCACCCGACTTAATCAGCCTCTTACTCAGAGTGTACACAACGCTTTGATGAGTGCCCACAAGAGCAGTGGGAGTTATACATCACATAGGTACAACTTCCCTAAAGGCAGGGATTGTGTTCACTTCGCTTGATTTTATAGCAGCCGGCATCTCAACAGATGGCATCAGGCACTCATTCAGTAGATGGGAGTCAGAGACCCTGCATCACCAGCTATAAAGAAGTGTACAACTCTGGCTAAGTCACTCTTTCTTGGCCAAGTATTAGGCTCTTTGTCTATAAAACAGGAAGAATTAATAGTGAAAAATTAGAAATAAATGTCTGTCAGCAGGGGATAGTTAAATAAATTATGAAATACCCATACAAGGAAATAAATTACATGTAATTGTGAAAAGAGATTATGAACCGGCATGGGAAAATACCATAAATGAAAATGGCAATCCACTGAATAAACACAAGAATATGATTCTATTATTGTGTTTTTTTAAAGCTATATGAGTGTATATAGGCTTGCATATATATGCACAGATCCATGACTGGAAGGATGGAAAGCCACACACCAAATTGTACCATGGTTCTTTCGAGAATGAGAAGGCGATAAAAGGAGGACTTTTAACTTTTTTTTTTCTTTTACTTGGTTTTAATTTTTCCTAGCATGTATTGGTTTTGAAATTTATAGGAAAAACAAACAGCAACATGACTCTTTATAAAATACTTTTTAAAATATGGATCTCAGATGCCTTTGAGAGTAGTTGTGAAAATTCATGAAGAACTAGTACTTACAAAGAACTAGTATTCCTTAGCGTTCTGATTGTGAAATATTAAATTTCACTTAAAAATCAACATTAAACAAAACTTGCTATTGTTATCACCTTATATAAGACTCAAAAATGATGAGGATAGTAAATCTACAAAGTCTGAGATTACTAAGTTCCTGCCATGTTATGTTTTTCAATGAAGAAATTAATTAGCAACTGATGTGATTTAACTTTTAATACCTTAGAAAACGTACTAAAATACCTTTTCACATTAATTTTCAAAACATTCTTTATTTGGCCATATATGTTGAGTTTTTTTAATCCCCAAATCCAACAGGAATCTTGGAAAAAGAATCACTGCATTAAAAAGCAGGACTTATTTGAAATTTTGTTTGGATAAAAGAATTGTCAACATTATGACAGATCTAGAAATATTTAAGCTGGGCAATGATCAATCAACAATGCTATTCAACATTTATCAACTGGAAGTATGCAGGACAACCCATTCTTATAAGTAAATGCCTCCCTAAGGTCAAGGAGATAATTTATTCATTTTTGTGTGTTTTCCTAACTCTCTCCAGGTTTCCTTTCTCTCCCTCAAAGTTGTGGTACGTAAGAAATGCTCAAGTCACTGTTTAGGGACTGGCCCAATGAATTAAATATTACCTACTACTGAACTGATGAAATAACTTTTCCAATGGATATGTTTGCTCTGGTTGGGAATAAAAGGTATTCAATAAAAGTGTGCTGAATGAAAGCCCAGAGATGAGAGTGTACCTGCAGTATTTGCAGAACAGCAAGGCGGCCACATGCCTGGAACAGTCAACAGGAAGGAGAGAGAGTGAGGAAAGGTGAAGTTGGAGAGGTAGAAGGTGGCCAGAAGAAGCAGGCCCACTGCAGGCACTTATGAACAAATACCAAAAGTTCTGCGCAGTGGGAGATGTGAATGCTAGTTTTATTTTTGTTATTTTCTAGCTTTTTTTTCAAATGTATAAATATAAAAAAGTAAGTTACCAAATGAATGAAGACAAGATCACTTCCATAAATGAGGTAAAAGTTACCAACAAAATCCCTGGTGAAGTTTAAATAAGGTCCTGATTTTGATAATCACATCGTGGTAATGTAAGAGAATGTCCTTGTTCTTAGGAAATATATACCAAAGTATTTAAGGGTAAAAGTCGGCAAACAATTCAGAAAAAATACTTTAAGACATCTTTAGGCCACGGCTTAGCTAAATAGGAGGAAAGCAACCTTACCGACACAACACAGAGAGCCAACATTTCAGGGCTCTCTCCCTGTCCTACAAACAAAGCAATTTCAGTAGCTCCATAAAATCCTCAAAGCCACTGACCTCAGTCTGGGAACAACTTCCCTGCTCAGCCTTAACCCACTTCCGGAAACCTGCAATTAATTCAGAAAGCACACCCGACAGCCTCCGACAAGACCCTCTGATGATGCTGTTGACACTGCTCTGTGTCCCCCTCCAAATGCCTAACTGCTTACAGGCCCTGAGCAAGTACCACCTTCTTCCACCCCTGTCCCCAAACCATCAACCTAAATTTCATGTTTCTCCCAAAGTCAGATCCAAAACGCATTTAATGAACACCAAGACCAAGAGCGCCCCGTTCATCTGTGTTTATTCAACAGTTAGCAGAACTCCTGGGCATGTACTACAGGGCTCAACAAGTGAGTCCTGAGTTCAACTTCCATGTGGCAGGCACACAACATCACTGTCAGTCTTCTCTTCCATACTTTTGTTCTAAGTATTTCTCATGACACCACCTTACTTTCTCTCTCTCGTGTTACAGGTACCTGCAGTCTTATTCATTCCTCTAGACAAAAAAACACCGAGACAGGCATTGACCAGATGTCTCACTCATCTCTCTAACCCCTAGAACAATGAATTCTCAACCAATTTTCCACCACAGCACACGCCTGATGGCAGACCATAGACAACACAGCTTCCCAGAATACAATGGCTATAACCCTATGACTCTCCTGTCAAGAAAGCATAGAGAACACAAATGCATAAAAGCTAAAGTACTGGAGCATTACACAGACCTGGTTGTTTTCAAAGTCGTTTGCAAAATCTATTATAGATATTAGTCTGAAACAAATCTGGTTAATTTTAAAGTAAATCACTTGTAAACATTTGATACTTTGACAAATAACTTCCTATTAATTTTATAACTGATTACACATGGGTTAAAATCATTTATCTAGACCACATGGCAAAGTGTCCCATTTCTAATAAGTACTTAGTAAAATTATACATATCAAGGGTGCCCACAAAATGTATACACATTTTAAGGAATAAACTGTATTAAAATTGTACTTATACCAAAACGAAAGATGAATACAAGTCACGTTTGACTTCTGCAATTACAAGAGGTGCTCAAAGTGGTTACCAACAGGATAATTTTAATACAGTTTTTTCCTTTCTTAAAATGTGTATACATTTTTTTGGCACCTTCTGTATATACACTGAGGCTGTACTTCTGTTAGGTCTTCTCTTGTTTAACCTGTGTTTCATGTAGAACATTCACAAATGAGACAGCTTAGAATAGAGTCTATCACTTAGTAGGCACTTGCTAAAATTTGTTGACTAAAACGAATGAATGGACTGCAGTCCATTTTCTAACACTCCTGGTTATCTGTGAATGGTCAGTAGGCTGGGCCCAGATTTAGAAAATAACCTGAGATCTCTGAACTTCTAAGGGCATCTACTCTAATTTCTGTTTTACAGCATAAATAAATGCCTACCCAAGTAGAACAATTTGAACCGCATTCTCCTCTGGCTTTTAAGTCATCAAGGCCAATAGTTTAGAGCCTACTTCAAGAGTATAGTCAGGGCTTGCATGCTGCATTTATTTCTCCCAGCTCAGGCTCAAGGTAGTATGACCGCTACCATTCCTCAAACTCTCTTGGAAAATGAGCAGCGCTTAAGTTAGTTGTAGTGGTTTCAGGATTATTCCCTAGAAAATCCTCTGTGCAACCTAAAGAAGCAAAAGACATGAAATCTTACCATCCCCCTTTCCCAAGACTGTCCCATCCTCACTTTACCTTATTTCTGTCCTCGACACAAACCAGAAACACAACTAAATTAACCGACACAAGACATATATTATATGTGAGTGTTTTGGAAAGAGGTAGCCCAAGACTCTACAAAATATGCAAACTTCCAAATAGGCACTGCATTTAGCCTCTAGCCTAGTCTCCACTCGTCTCATCTGCACAGCGTATTTTCTAGTGGTATAGGAATAATTCACCGCCATTTTCAGGTGATGTCTAACGTAACACCTCCCTGAAGACAACATAATTAAGAGCTTAGTCTGCGGAGTTATAAGAGACATGGCTGTCAGCTAGAGCTCTCCCTACCAAAACAGACAACTAAGTTCTGAGAATAAATTTCCACCTCATCTATACATCAACTCTAATAATTCCTCTCACATGACAGAAAAGCAGGCTGGGGGGAGAGGAGCCCTGCCACTGAGAGGAGGCTCGGCAAGAAAAGGGAGACCACTTGCACCCACAAGCCTCGGAGGCTGAGCTACAACACTCTGGACCTACTGGGTCAAAAGACCAAACTAATGGCACCACAAATGAGCCAGGAGTGAATACTTGAGAACTTTCAGTTCACTATTTTCTAAGTGCTGCTCTGCTACAGTATTTATGTTAACTACATGGCATCTGTCAAGACAAAAAGAAAAGAAAAAAATCTACCCCTCCCCTCAAAATTGAAATCATCCAAATAGAAGTATGCAATTCTGTAGACATGTAGACATTATGGTGTAAAAGTCTTATAAATAGTCACATTAAAAACAAAACTATTTAAATACCATTAACCTTTTAACAATGCAAAATTTTCTATTTTCTATTTATAATTTAAATTACTTACTATTTGGAATTTGCCTTTCCACAAGAAAGGCAAAAAATCTCAAATCTTATGTTCACTGTTAAATATACAAATTAGATTTATATCTTTATAACACAACTGAGGATATAGATTTCATGACAGCTAATATTAAATAAAGTCGCAAGTATGTAGTGTCAAAATACAGAATCACTAAATATTCGACCACCTTCTCTCCATATGAAACAGCCTAAGAGGAAATGCGCTATACCTTTGGTCATCTTGCTCCCTCTGCTAGAATACCAGCCCCACCTGTTACTCGTGGAACACTGCTATTCATCCATCAAGATTCAGCTTCAATGTCAAGTCTCCCAAGTTAAGATACCTTTAGTTAGCACTAAATCTGACTGATCTTGTATCAGTGATGCTTATTAGCACAGGCCCTGGTACTTAGCGAGTTCACAGGATGCTGTAACTGAACTGAGCAAAAAAAAAAGATGTGCAGCCGTGCACGACCTCCACATCCACATGTGCACCACCTCTTCTCACGTGTGATGGCCTTGTTGCCGGAAGACAATTTCATTTCACCTTTAGTGTTTCCCTGAGTTGCTATGTAAAAGCACTTGCCGGCATATTCTTCCCCAGAGAACAAGAAGCAACCCACAAAAATCTCCACAAGCTGCTTCATTTGTCCTCTGGGGTAATAGGTACCCACAAACCTCTCTACATACTGGGAAGGAAGAAATTTACAGACCATCCATATATACCAAAGAAAATGTCCCAGCTCCAGAACCACGTAACGAATAATACCTCATGAGATTTGATTCCACACATGGTTTATGGATAAACTCTCCCATAAGGCCATGTCTTCCCACAGTTAAGTTGGCCTTCGTCCAGAATATAGCTGAGTCCAGAAGGAAGCTATCCTACAAGGCCTTAAACTTTCATGGATATTTAGAAATGCCCGAATTTACCGACACTAATTCCCTGCTCCCCTACTCGACCCTTCCCAATTCGTGATAACTTAAACTTCACAAAACTTTTTAAAGATGGATGTTAATCAACAACCATGGGACATAAGCTATGGGTAGGAGACAAACAACCTCATCAAAACATTTAAAGAGTGGCTTATACTATAATTAAAATGATTTTTTAAATATGGGGTTTATAATATGGGAAAATACATACATATGAATATCGACTGCATGCATATTATGATCGTAACAACATTTTTTAAATAGGAAAAAAGACAGTAATTTAAATTTTTTAATTTCACTATTGTGAAATACAATAATAAAAGCAAAAGACAAGTGATAGACCAAGAGAAAATATAATACAATGTATATAAAAGAAAAAGGAACAGTGTCAATAATATACAAAGAAAATGTGACAAATCAATAATAAAAACAACCCAACAAGAAGTGGGCAAAGAGTAAGAAAAGACAATTCACAGAAAAACAGATAAAAATATTCAATGAACACATGAAAAACACTTCTATTTCATTTAAAAAAAAATCAAAAAATACATGTTCAAGGAATACCACGCTATCATTATTTGAAATACTTACTGCTCAGAAATACTCTAAATGTCCATCAAAAAGGAAACGGTTAAATGTATGTTGGAACATTTTTACGAGAGACAAATATTCAACCACTAAAAAGAGTAAGACAGTGCACTGCCATGGATAGATCTCAGAAAATACTGTAAAATTAAATAGAGAACAACAAGCCTAGAATTAACCCAAATAAGACTAAAAGAACCCAATTATATTTAGAAATAATAAAACCTTAATTTCTTCCCTACCTATGTAAATGTATATAGAAAATGGTCTGGAAGAAAAAAAAAATCACAAACTAATAACAGAGGTCTACCCCAGTGGAAAGGAACAAGACAGAGGAGGCGTTTCACTTTTACTCCTAATGCTTCCATACTGTTTGGCTTTTTTATGATCAATATGTATTACTTCATACTGCTTTTTTTAAGGAAAATAAAAAATATACATACACACAATACAAGGGGCTTAGATGTTCTTCACTTTAAAAGGCAATCACGGTCAGCACCGTCCTGGACTCTGACCACTTACCACCACCATCAGCAAAACTAAGAGTATGCATTACCAATTACATCCAGATAGGTATTAATGCAACAAGCAATCTCTACTTGAGAGAAAAGAAAACCCTTATGTGCTCATGAATGTGCATAACTTCCTAAAGCTGTCTGTTAACATAAGATAGGGTTTTCTTCTTCGATATGGTAGAATCACTCATATTGAAATAACACTTTTGTATGCAACCCTATTATAAACTCTACAAAAAACATGTAAAACAAAACAAATATCTAAGGGCAGTGAAGAGTAACAAAACGCAGGCCGAAACAGGAGTCAGATACTTGGAATAGAGAAGGGCACTAGATGAGTTTCCTATTTTTTAAGGTTTTTCACCTAAAGTCAGGTTCCAGTCAGTAGCATTGGGTAGCTAAAACTCAGATAGAAACTTTTAGTCTTATTGATTGAAGAAACAGAAGATAAAGTTCAGTGCAACTACTAGAAAGTGAGGGACAAAATCCTAGAAAGAAGACAGCCACAAAAGGGTGGCCCCAATTTCTGCATAAAAGCTCTGCCTAAGTCTCTGGCTGATCTCTGAATGTACACAGTTTCAAGCAGCCCAACTAAGGCAAAAATAACTGAACAGAGGTTTCAACTGCTGCCCATTGCAGAGGAAAAGAATTTGGAGTTTGAGTTTGGCCAAACTAATTGCCCTTTATAACAAAGAAAATAGTCTTTTTTTAAGGAACCTAACATAATCCAAACTCTACAACGTATCAGTCACAATACCCAAGATACAATCCAAAAATATTAGACATGAAGAAAAGGGAAGAATGTGACCTGTAGTCAA
Organism: Rhinolophus ferrumequinum; assembly: GCF_004115265.2. NCBI lineage: Eukaryota > Metazoa > Chordata > Mammalia > Chiroptera > Rhinolophidae > Rhinolophus > Rhinolophus ferrumequinum. Next base: position 19,706,702 of record NC_046306.1, read on the forward strand.
AAGTCAAACAATGAAGATTAACCTCAAAATAATCTAGACATTGGACCTGGTAGACAAGAACTTTAAAGCAGCTATTAAAACTATGCTCATAATGAATAAACAGATCGAAAATCTCAGCAGAGAATATAGAAAAAAGGGAATTCTAGAATTTTTTTTTGGGGGGGTGATCTTTTCTATTTTTTTTTCCGATATTTTTATCAAAATAAAAAATTCAGTGGACAAACTTAACAGCAGATTGGAGTTGAGAAAGAATTTGAGAACAGATCAAAAGAAATTTTTCAATCTGAAAAAGAAGGGTTAAAGATTGAAAAAAAAAAGGTAAAGAGTCCCAGTGACCTATGGAACAATATCAAAAGGCCTAATATAAGTCTAATGTAAATGTCAAAATTAGAAGACAGAGAAAATGGAATAGTAAAGAATATTCAAAGATATAATGGCTGAAATTTGATGAAAGACATCAATTTTCACATTCAGCTCAGTGAAACTTAAGCAGGTTAAATACAAAAATAAAACAAACCTGAACACATCACAGTCAAACTGCTAAAAATCAAAAATAAAGAGAAAAGCTTTTGAAAGTAGCCAAAAAGAAAACAACACATTTCAAACAGGGAAACAATGATATAAATGATCACTAACTTCCCTTCAGAAACAATAGAGGGCAGAGAACCATGAATAACATCTTTAGAGTACTTAAAGAAACAAACTAAACCCACAATCCTATATCCAGTGAAGATATCCTTCAAGAATGACAGTTAAATAAAGTCATGTTCAGATAAACAAAAGCCAAGAGAATTTGTCACCAGGAAATCTGTATTGCAAGAAAAACTAAAGGAAATTTTTCAGGCTGGAAAGAAATCTTCAGGAAGAAATGAAGAACACTAAAAATAGTAAATATGTAAATAAATAAGACTACCTCTTTTATTTTCTCTAAAATATATAATTGTTTATAGCAAAAATTATAATACTGTATTGTGGATTTTACAGCATATGCAGATATAATTCATGTGATAACTAGAGCATAAAGAGGGAGAGTTAATGGAACTATGCAACATTTTACATAAAGTGATTCAACATTAATTAAATTGGGAAAACTTAAGGACATACAGAAGGTGCCAAAAAAATGTATACACATTTTAAGAAAGAAAAAAACTGTATTAAAATTACGCTGATGGTAACCACTTGAGCACCTCTTGTAATTGCAGAGTCAAACATGGCTTGTATTTATCTTCTGTTATTGGTATATATTGAGCATTACAACTATTTTTTTTTTTTTAATTGGGGAAGGGGAACAGGACTTTATTGGGGAACAGTGTGTACTTCCAGGCCTGTTTTCCAAGTCAAGTTGTTGTCCTTTCAATCTTAGTTGTGGAGGGTGCCGTTCAGCTTCAAGTTGTTGTCCTTTCAGTCTTAGTTGTGTCGGGCGCAGCTCAGCTCCAGGTCCAGTCGCTGTTGCTAGTTGCAGGGGGCACAGCCCACCATCCCTTGCGGGAGTTGAACCGGTAACCTTGTGGTTGAGAGGATGCACTCCAACCAACTGAGCCATCCGGGAGCTCAGTGGCAGCTCAGCTCAAGGTGCCATGTTCAATCTTAGTTTCAGGGGGCGGAGCCCACCATACCTTGAGGGAGTCGAGGAATCGAACTGGCAACCTTGTGGTTGAGAGCCCGTGCTCCAACCAACTGAGCCATCCGGGAGGCAGCTCAGCTCAAGGTGCTGTGTTCAATCTTAGTTGCCGGGGGAGGAGCCCACCATCCCTTGAGGGAGTCGAGGAATCGAACTGGCAACCTTGTGGTTGAGAGCCCACTGGCCCATGTGGGAATCGAACTGGCAGCCTTCGGAGTTAGGAGCATGGAGCTCTAACCGCCTGAGCCACCGGGCCGGCCCCGAGCATTACAACTTTAATACAGTTTTTTTCTTTTCTTAAAATGTACATATATTTTTAGCACCCTCTGTATGTCACAATTCCTAGGGTAACCTCTAAAACAAATGCTAGTAAGTACAGATAAAACCTAATAGATGAATTAAAATGGAATTCTTCAAAAGTATTCAATTAACCTAAAAAATAGGAAAGGAGAAAAAGACAAAACATAGAGAGGATAAGCAGAAAACAAAAAGCAAACGGTAGACCTAAAAGCAGCCATATCAATAATTACACTTAATATGACTAAACATTGCAGTTAAAAGCTAAACCTAACTATCTGCTATCTATAAAAGATACACTTTGAATTTAAAGGCACATTTACGTTGACAGAAAGTGACAGAAATAAATATACCATGCATACAGTAAGTAAAAGAAAGTTGGAGTATCTATACTAAATATCAGATAAAGTAAACTTCAAGTCAAATACTATTACCAAAGACAGAGTGATATATCATATTACAAAGGGGACAATTCATCAGGAGGACATAATAATAAACGTGTATGCACCTAATAAGAGAACTTCAAAATACATGAAGCAAAACTGGCAGATTTAAAAAGAGAAATAGACAAATCCGCAACCATGGTTAAGAGAGTTTCAACACTCCTCTTTTGGTAACTGATAGAACTAAACAAAAAACCAAAATCAATGGAGATATATACCAGAAAAACACCATAAAACACCTTGACAGACATAGAACAGATACACAACAATGGCAGATTTTTTTCAAGTGCATATATAATAGAAAATTCACCAAGACAAATCATAAAATAAGTCTCAACAAAGGTTAAGACTGAAATCCTACACAGTACATTCTCTGAGCACAATGGAATTACATTAGAAATCAGTAACAAGAATGTATCTATAAAATCCCCAACACTTAGAAATGAGTTACTTCCTAAGTAGCCCGTGATCAACAAAGAAATCACAAGATAGTTGAAGTGAATGAAAATGAAAATACAAGATCCCAGTGCTTGCTGGGACACTTATAACTTCAAATGTTCATACTGAAAAAGAAGAAAGATCTAAAATCAATGACCTCAGTTTCTAGAAAAATTTAAAGAAAGAAATAGAAATCAATGACATTTTAAAGACAAATAGAGAAAATCATATAGGTTGGTTTTTTGAAAGCATCTAACAAAATTGATAAATTCCTAGCAATACTAATAAAGAAAACACAAATTAGCAATATGAGAAATGAAAAGGGTATAACATTAAAGTGATAAGGGAATATTATCAATAAAAGGTGGAAAAACATCATTAGAAAAGTCCATTAATTGTAGCTCAGAATCAAAGCAAAAGCAAAAGTATACATTAGAAGAGAATTATGTTAACTCTAAATATGAACCTGCCACAGTAGAAATCTCTTGTAACTCAGCAAGAGGAGTAGCCGGTTCTGTTTTCATAGCGTTTTCTCCCATTGACGTGCAGTTCAACTCTGCGCCTGCAGCTCCCACTCCATGCCCAAAGGGGTGGCAAGTTAGTGCAGATGAGACCTGGCCAGCTTCCAAGGGCGATTTCAACTGACCTAGAAGGAAAAAAGAAAATTTGGGAAACATATACATGTATATAATCTAGGAACCAAAACTACCTCAGCAGACTAAGAAAACCAGGGACTTTTTAGAGGAAGCCATTCATCTTCCACAATACAAGAATATATCCGCAGGTTCCAGCACCTACAGCCAGGGCTGTGAGCATCTCAAGAAAGAGGCTAATAAGAGGCTAAAATGAAGGGAGGATTTGCCAAAAGCATTAACAAAAAAAGCAAAGACACTGGAGTGAATTAGCACCAGAAAGACAGAGACGGGGCAGGGCTCTTCAAGTATCATACCTCAAACCCGCATTCAGACATACATAAGCAAAACCAATCTCAAGCTTGTCTACTGAACCATCAGTGAAGAACAATGTAAGAAACACTGCAGCCCATTCAATAACTTGATTTCAAGACTATCTAAAACTTGTGGAAGGCAGTAGACAACGATTTAGATTACTTGTCACTAGACAGGTATCAGGTTGGCAAGACAATTCCAGAACAGACTTTGACTCACCTTCTTCTGATTCCTTGGTACTGGATGATGTGTGCTGCAAAGGACCAGTACTAACTGTATCAACCAAATCTGATACAACCAAGTCAGGATCTAGGATCTCGTGGGGCCCATTAGTGGACAGCCTGGAGGACCGTCTCCTCGATAGGTCTTTATCAGTGTTTTCTGAGTAGTTTTTTGACTTTTCCTGGGCTATAAACCATTAAGAGAATTGTAGTCAAGAGACCAGAAGAAATAACTCTACTATTACAGATTTCTGGACTGGCTGTCCTCTGTACAGGCTTTACAGAGACTTATGGAATATTAGACCAGTAATAAAAGGAAATATCCTTTCCTAGTTTACAGTTTTAAGTAAGGGCACAGTCTCTCTTCCAGGACAGAATTTTCTTTATTAAAGGATTCATGGTCTGAAAATATGTTCCAAGATCATGTCCCAATTTTAAAAACTAAGTTCTATGTTAGGGCTTCCCAATATAAAAATCTATGTACTAACTTTGAAAGTCAGTAAGATTTATAAAGCTTAGAGCCATCACAAATCCTTTTTGGAGCCTACAGCACTACTTTTAAAAAAATCAGTAAGTAGTATTTTTAAAGTTTCACTCATCATATGAAATCCATCCCTTTCTAAGCCATTAAATTTCCAAATCAAATGTAGTTTATGGGTATGTAGATGACACTGCTGAACCCAACAGTAGTGGAGTTTGGGCTCTGAGATTTATTTCTTCTAGCAAAACTTGTTCTAATCCAACCACATCCCACGCACACTAGCTCCTGAAATTAAGGACAAGCCTTAGAGTCTATAGGGATAGAGGGGAAGCTATCCTAATCCACATCAAGTTCTAGCCACACATACACAAACTGAAGACTCACGTGAATTTTTGTCAAGCCGAGGACGTTTTAACGGGACTTCACTTCCTTTTGATATTTTCCGTTTTCTCAATTCCAATGTTATTGGTTGCAAAGTTTGAGAGTTTGAATCCACAGCTACAATATAAATAAAAACACACACAAAAAAAGGCATGTAATTTCTTAGGGTCCAATCTTCGTTATTATATATAAATAACATACAGAGATCCTCGCGTGATAAACAGACCAAGAGGCTTTCTTAGTTAAGTGAAAAGAAAAGTGAAATGGGTGAGAAAGTACTTCCTTATAGGAGATACTTACACCTTGCAGACTGACTTCCTAAATTTCTTTTTCTTGGTCTCTCTTAAGACCCAGCTCTAGTCATATACCTCTCTCCTGAAACCCTCTCTTTAAAACACTATACCTTAATTAATCTGGGGAACGTAATTTAGTGGTTACCAGAGGGTAAGGGGGTTGGGGGGTGGGAGATGAGGGTAAGGGGGATCAAATATATGGTGATGGAAGGAGAACTGACTCTGGGTGGTGAACACACAATGTAATTTATAGATGATGTGATACAGAATTGCACACCTGAAATCTATGTAATTTTACTAACAATTGTCACCCCAATAAATTTAAAAAATAGTAATAAAAAAAAAACACTATACCTCAACATGAAGGTGTAAGAGCAATAGAAACATTTTTATCAACATCAAATCTTTTCATCAATACCCAGGAAATCCACCATGCAGGCTAATTCCTAAAATATGTACCCTGGAACTACAGCTTGACTATTGTTTCCAATCTCTACTTGCTAAATTAGTTAGCTTGGCATTGGTCCTAGCTTTGAGGAACCAAAAAGAATGTCAATATTTATAACCCCTTAAAAACAATTCCAGAAAAGTCTCAGGAGACTATGTTATTTGGTCGTCAGTGTTCCAGGCATGGCGGCTGATCACTAGCAAATCCAGCTCCGACATAACTTAGCAGTGCAGATGCTAAACCTTTGGACAGCACTCACTCTTTATTTTTAAGTCTAACACTTAAGAAGCTCTCGCCCAATCAGGAAAGATGAGAATATGAAAGGCAGGCAAAAGAAAAAAACAAAAGAAAAAAACTGGGACGCTTTGGGTGAAGGCAGGGCTAACGGGTCTAATGAAGGTTGAAAGGAGAGGGAGGGAGAAAGGGGAAAGAGGAAGAGGGAGGAAGGGGAAGAAATGGAAGGGGAAGGGGAGAAAAGACTCATCTAACACCAGTAGCTTCAGAGCTGCCATCACAAATGGCCAAACAAGAAACTGGACTGAGCTCTAAGGAGGCTAAGCTGATGAGGGCTGAAATCCTTGGCTCTTCCTGTGTTCAGTCTTCCCAAGGTGCCAACACTATTTTGTTCCACGTGGTGGGAAGTTGGAGATCACACACATTCCAAATTAAACACAAAGACAAACAATCCTCCTTAAATAGCTCAGATCCTGTTCCCAATCAAATCTGTACAATCTAGACAGCTCAAGGACCCACGGAGTCAATGATCTTATCCGAAGCAATTTTTAAAGGGGACTTGAACTACATGAGATATTTGGCAAGACTTCTTCACTTTGATACAAACTGGGGCTGACTATACAGAACTTCAGTGTTGCCAAACTTGTCTTACAATAATAAGAATAATCTGGGCAAGTTGTTTAACAAGTCACACTCTCAGACCCTCATCCAGAGATTCTGACTGCGGAGGAAAGCCGCAGACAAGTGTTAACAGTAAACTAGGAATACACCATTTCTCTATTAAATTGATCCTACCTGGTATGAAATCTTACATTTACAAAATAAAAGCGATAAACTGAATGGCCTTTATTTTATCTGAATGAAATCATGTGGCTTCATAAGAGCAGTCTGGAAAGTGAAGTGCAACTACGCCAGTACACACTTTCCAGAAGGTACAAGCCAGAGCATGAATAGCTAAAGAGGAACCAGTTTCAGAAAACTCAATTCCCACATATCCTCTTTTCCTAAACTGAGATGGGGACACATCAGATTTCTGCCAGTTCACATTTTCCACCTCTCCTTGCGTAAGTGCCCTTCTCCCACTTACATAAAAAGGTCTGCCTCTCACTCATCCCACATCTTAACATGGTACACTGCCCAGAGGTCTAAAACCCCTAGACCTTCTCCACTAGGGTCCTCACGTGAACACCAAACACACAGGTTATTCCCTGAATTCACCCAAGGGTGGTTTGTAACCATTCTCAATGCACAGGAGAGAAGTCAATTCATCCCAGATAACGGATGCCTTGAACATTAGGGACTAATTCTCCCCCAGAACTCTGCTGAGAAAGCCCGTCAGTGAATTCAGGCTAGTGCCGTCCAACAGAAATATAGTAAGAGACACAAATGCAAGCCATGAATGTAGCTTTCGTCACATTAAGAAGTTAAAGTGAAATTAATTTTAAGACTGTATTTTATTTAACCCAATATATCTAAAAGTATTCAATATGTAATCGATATAAAAATTATTGCGATATTTTAAATTCTTGCTTTTTTGTTTTTTGTTGGGTTTTTTTGTGTGTGTGGTACTATTTAAAATCCGCTGTGTATTTTACACACTTACAGCACACCTCAATTCAGACTAGCCACTTTTCAAGTGCTCAATAGCCAAATGTGGCTAGCGGCTACCATACTGGACAGCACAAGTCTAGGCCCTAGATTTGTCTAGGGACAATTCGAGCCTGTTCAGCTTTTTTTTTTTTTAGCAAAATAAATGTGTATTTTTATATTATTTATTCCAGAGATAAGGTTATTAATTATCCCAGATATAAGGTCCACAGCATGCTCTGCAATTGAGGGCAAAATCCAGTTATAATCACTGAAAGGGGACATACGTGCCTTATTTCATCTGGAAAGAAATCAATCTACCTCTTTTCATACCTTAAAATTAGAACGCAGATGTGAGAAGCTGCCTACAGGGAATGAGTCGTAATACACTCATTCGAAGTAAATTAAGGTAGACATTTTGTCACAGAAATTAAGTCTGATGGTCTAGTGTAGCTGTCTGGATCGATGGGACTAACTTTGCGTTCTACAGCATATGGAAACAATGAAAGAGCTACCTCTAGTTTTGCTGAAAATAAATTTTATTATATATATCTTTTGCAACTATTTAAACTTGTGAGAAAAAATAGGTATCACTTTAAACTGTGCTAGGGGCTTCAGAGTTTTTCCAAATTCATGTATGCAAGCAACAATGTCTGAAGACCACTGCCAATAGGTGGCGCTCAGTCTAGAGATCCTGCGGGCTCTTCATGCCACTGAATCAATCTAGAGGAGGACTGTTTGGCTTAGAAAGAAATCGAGGTGTGTTTCATTCTTGATTAGAATAATTTCAAATTTCAAATTTTTTAAAGAGCTGTTCATTCTTCCCTAAATCTGTGCCCTCTAACCTTGACTCTTACCAAGTAACCATCTCAGCTTATTTAGACTAAAAATTTCCAATCAATAATCACTCTCCAGAGCTCCATTTCAAATGCACCCATGCCTTCCAGTGTTCTCTGGCTCCACCTCCTTCAGACGTCCACACCTATTTTACTTCTCCTTTTCTCTTTCATGTCTCTCATGAAAACTGTATTTCTTGATCTCAGGTTCTATTAAGCTTACTTAAACTGAGATCATTTAAATAGCCACAAGCAAAAGGTCTCAGCTCATTAGGTTTTATATATAAGCTGATGTATCTAGTGGACAGTTATCTATCACCCTAGAAGCTCAGTCACAGACATATTTCCCAACTTATGTTCATGTGGATATGAGTCTCCCTTAAAATTTGGCTCCACAGGCCAGCCCGGTAGCTCAGGCAGTTAGCGCTCCATGCTCCTAACTCCGAAGGCTGCCAGTTCGATTTCCACATGGGCCGGTGGGCTCTCGATCACAAGGTTGCCAGTTCAATTCCTCGAGTCCCACAAGGTATGGTGGGCTCTGCCCCCTGCAACTAAGATTGAACACGGCACATTAAGCTGAGCTGCCTCCTCCCAGATGGCTCAGTTGGTTGGAGCGCAGGCTCTCAACCACAAGATCGCCAGTTCAATTCCTCGAGTCCTGCAAGGGATGGTGGGGAGCGCCCCCTGCAACTAAGATTGAACATGGCACCTTCAGCTGAGCTGCCGCTGAGCTGCCAGATGGCTCAGTTGGTTGGAGCGCGTCCTCTCAACCACAAGGTTGCCAGTTCCACTCCCGCAGGGATGGTGGGCTGCATCCCCGGCAACTAGCAACGGGACCTGGAGCTGAGCTGTGCCCTCCACAACTAAGACTGAAAGGACAACAACTTGAAGCTGAATGGTATCCTCCACAACTAAGATTGAAAGGATAACAACTTGACTTGGGGGAAAAAAAAAAGTCCTGGAAGTACACACTGTTCCCCAATAAAGTCCTGTTCCCCTTCCCCAATAAAATCTTAAAAAAAAAAAAAAAATTTAGCTCCACAGATACAACTTGATTTCAGATCACAGGACAATTCCAAGTTAGCCACAAAAATGAAGGACTGACGTATAGAAGTGAAAAAGAACCACAAATGGCCACATAAGAACACGTTGGCACTGCCCATTGCAGAGCCCACTTGGGAAACTCACCAGTAGGAGCTATGGAAGGGGGTCTGCCTCGTTTTCTTTTCGGCTCCCTCAAGTTTTCTTGTGGACTCTTCACAATGTCATTTTCAGATTTCTTATCCACTTGAGTATCTCCAGAGTACTCTCTGTCATTTTCTGAAATGTTCTCTTTGTCCTCCTTCTCGTTCTTGGGAAGGCTTTTCTCTGACACCTTCCCCTTTTCAGAACAGATTAACTTTCCTTCTTTATCAGGCTGCTTGGGTCGCTTTTCTGTCTTCAAGGCTTTGTCCTCTTTGTCTTTCTTCACATTGACTGTGGCTTTTCTCTGCTCTTTAAACTTCTCTCGTTTATCAGGAGATGACGAAAGACTTTTGTGATCTGTTTCTTTAGGCCTAGCATTACCCACAATATTCTAAAATGAGCAAAATAGCGATGAAACACATTTTGTGATTACTTGAAAATATAAAATCAGATGGTTTTTTGCAAACTTACGAAAACAAACAGAGAAAATTAAAGAGGACATATGCCAGGTCACATAATGGAAAGCACCACTGAAAATTATCCATCCACACTCTGGGGCTTGAGAATCAATCTTAGGTTTAAAGAAAACAATGGTCATGTTCAATTCCTTCTGAGACAGAGCTATCTCCCTTATGATTAATAAGTCACTAGAAAATAATTAAAGGAACATACAATTACCCCAGGGACCTCTTGTGGAAAGCAATCTGACAGAGGTGTTCTAAGAAAATGACTTCGTGCCCCATCCTTCTCATCCCAAGCATGACTACACTGAACCAGGGCCTTTCAGAGGCATGGCTCCGTTTGCCAGTGGATACTGATTCCCTGTGTAAAGAAGAATCCAAACTAAAAATTCACCCTAAAAGTCCTGTGTCCTGTTATGATTGGCTCATAATAAAGCCAGCTCTGAAAGCTCTGGCGTTTCCAAAAGTACAATTAAGTTTATTTGTATGTGCATCTCTCTTTCGCGAACTCAGTCTCCACCGTATCAGGTTCAGATGAGATCCCCAGCACCTAGCACGCACTAGGCACACAGATCTTTCCCAGAAGCAGGAAGGAGCGCCCAAACACTCATTGAGTGAAAGTTTAATTTGTCCCATAGGGAAAACTAATAAACAAGGAGAATCCTTGTGGTTAGAGCCTAGACAGAAATATTTTTTCAAGTCCCAGAAATTTTCTGAAAGCAGCGAGGTTTGAGAACACGCATTCCTCCTAACTGCTGGCAGAAATAGAAACGGCAACCACCGAGGTGGGGGGTGGGGGTACTGGCAATTTGTGTGAAAGACTTGAGTTTATATTTTTGAACTAGAATGAATTCCTAGAAATGGAATCTGCTAACAGAATAATCAGATTTGTGCACTCAGATTTACAAATATTCCTTAAATGACCATTAGGGAATTGGTTACACAAAGTAGCATTACATACATACATACAGTATGTATTACATACATACTATAGAATACTACATAGCTATTAAAAGCCGTATTCTCATACAGTCTTAAGGAGCTTGGGAAAATGTTATTTCATTAAAAGAGCCAGTTATGGTACAGTAATATGCTACATGACTCAAATTTTGAAAAGAATACGTATACACTTAAATACTTAACAAAAAGCACAGAAGGACATACATCAAAATGTTAACAGTCAACAGCAATTGTATCTAGATGATAAAATCAGTTTTTACTGTTTTGTGCTTTTCTGTACTTTCCTAATTTTCTAGAGCAAATATGTATTATTTTTACAACTTCAAAGAAAGATAAATGTTCCTAAAACACAGTTTATCAAAATATTTAGGACAGTTTAGTCCTACAGAAGCAACCTCAATCTAGTCTAATACTATATGAAAAAAAACTTTAAAAATTGTCTGACAGATATTTCAAAGAAGTTTTGCTTTGTAAGTGGCCAATACAGAACCCTAGATTATTAGGGTTGAAAAGAGCTGAGACGTCATTTATCCAAACTATTGTGTCCTCCCGGAAAAGAAAATCCAGCAAACAGGCACCATGGGCCTGTGCCTGACTACCTGCCAGGTCTGAGATGAGGTGAGACTTAGAGGCATCTGGGAAATGAGAACTGAAGAGCACCCACAGATCCACACTAGGTAAGGTGCCCAGCTCCAAGCCAAAGCACCGTGAGTGCAGCAGACTAAACAGTTGACAGTATGTTATATGGTGCCCTGGACTTCCTTTGGGGGAGGTTCTGGATACAACCTGACAATTCTGAACAAGTTCTTAACATGGTCCTCTATCTATACTAACTCTTTCCACGAACGGAACACAAAAAATGCCAAACCGAACGCTAAAATAACGTTTTAGGGTACAGTGTATCTCCTTAGATGTCTGAGGGACAAATCATCAAAGAGAAAACATCTTCGGGGCTGAAGCTTTATAATTTTGTCAATTTTCTGACGAGGATAATCATCAAAAGGTAAAAATGTCTCGAGGCTACCTTCAAAGATATCCTGTTCACAATCCTCGGAAATTGCTAAATATATGTACAGAAGAATTTACAAAATCTGTGATAAGTAGAAGCATTTGATAATCATAAGAAAAGACACAACAGGTCGCAGCATCACAAAACACTGTTACATCAACAACCACCAAAGAGGTGAGTAACAATTAGTAACAGTTTTTAAAAACATCAGTATCCAAATTTTGATCTCTTTCCCCTCAATTACTTCATTAAGACATAAACATGAAAAAGATTATAAGAGAAAAAAATCATGACGAAAGCAGGCAGCACTTCCAGATGGCCCATATACGTATGCACCATATTTCCAGTATCAAAACTCAGGCCCGTGCTCAGGCAAATATATGCCTGCGACAACAGAAAACAAAATTTTCAATGCTGGCACATCTAGCGCCAAGCTATTGCCAAATCCCACCGAACTGTAGCTCTGTAACCCGTGTCATGGTCCTGAGCTTAAAGACAAAGTTAGTGAGATGAGGAGGAAACATACTTAGATCTACTCAAGCAGTTTGGCAAGTTCCCTGCGATGGAGAACAGCTCTGGCCACAGGGCACATGGAGAGAGAAAAATAACGACATTTCTGAGAAAAGATGAGGAAAACAGAAACAGGTAATGGTATCCAAGTGTTTGGTGCTTTTGAAAAGAAGAAACTATGTTAAAAGGAAATGGCAGAGAGAGACAAATATTTACAATTTCTGAAAATCTGAGTATTGCTTTTTGGTGAAATCGTGTCAGATAGAGGAAACAAAGACTTTGCCAACATAAACAAACGTAATGTTTTATTTGAGAAACAAAACTACAATGTTAGCATTATTCATACCACAAAGCACAAAAACCACATTTCTCACCTGATCTTTGGAAAAAGCTTTGACATGAATATGTTTGACAGTCTGAACTACTCCATCATAAAATTTCACAGTGTAAGTACCTAAAATTCAAGAAGATATCATGATTTTAACTTGCAGTTTCATGAACGTGAAAAAACTTTTCAAAGCATAAACACAAGGGAGATCCAATCACAATAACAAACTTATGGAAATTTAAAAACTGAGAATCACACACACACACAAAAAAATTGAGAATCACATCAGTCTTACCTATGTCTAAGATAATAGTATGTTTGCCTTTCTTTTTATCTATACAGATTAAAATCCATCAAAAAACTCATTTTTATGATGCTTCAAATAAAATAAAATAAAAATTGCACTGAATTTACCAAGAACAAAGAACAAAGAGGAGTAAAACAATGGAGAAGGTGAGGAAAATGAAGATTTATTTATTTACTGGTGAATTATTAAATTTTATCATTTAATCTTTATTTTCTGGGCTTAATAGCTTTTAAACTTTCAAGGAAACATGACCATCTACTAAAGGTATAATGTTTTTAGAGGTCACATTAATCTCAAAATCCATACGAATTACCTTCATGTTAGAATATTTAAAAATAGAGACTTGGCCAAAACATTAAATGGTGCCTGCTTCATTACCAGTTTTATTCCATTAGAAAAAAAATGTCCAACAAAAATCACTCTCTGCTAAAAAGTAATAAAGCTGGAAATCTAAATAACCTTTATCTTCCCAAATAAGGCACCCGACCACAGAAGTTCTCATTAGTTACACCCAAACCAACTTTCAAACTTCTGCGTCTTAGAACCCACCGATGTCCCTTTTCTTTTTTTTTGTCCCAGGGATTAAAAAAAACAAAAATCAGTTATTCTTGTCAAGATTACCAGTGAACCAGTGGTAATTACATAATGGTTTACCATTAGTAAACATGGTCAATTTTTAGGATCAAGTTCCCACCCAACAAGGAAGGAAAAAAATAAAATCCCAAAGACTGAGAGCAGAAGAATGTAACAGGCTGGTTGCCTCCTTATACATTCTCTGCCCACCCCACCTCTCCTCCAATCCTAAATAGGGCCCTGTCAATGGCTAGCCACCTCTATTAAAAGTCTTCTTCTCTAGTGTTCAAAGTAAAATGCAACCTGAGCCCAATTATTTGCCAAAACTTATTTCTCATACCCACAAACTCAAAGTGATTAGCTACTTGCTACCCACTAAAACTGCCTTGTGATATTTCTACCTCCATACGTATCTTTATCGAGTGTTTTCCTGCCTGGAATGTGCCACTCATTGATCCTTAAGCCTCCCACTCAGATGACAAACAGTTCTGTAAAAGCTTCCTGACTTCCTAGCTACTGGAGATTTCTCCCTGCTCCAGAGCTTCTCAACGACTCATTTGGCACCCGGCCTGCACAGCCTCTCACTTAGATCTGCCTTAAAATAGAAGGCAGATCCCAACCCAAAGGCAGGCTCTCCAAGGCCAGAGACCACATTTCACACCCGTTTCTCCCTCACGTAGCATCTGGCTCACTGCAGACCAGTGCTTCTCAAAGTGTGGTCCCCAGACCAGCAGCACCAGCAATTCCTGTAACTTGTTAGAAATGCAAGTTACCAGCCCCAACCCCAATACACTGAATCAAAAACTCTGGGAATGTGACACAGAAATGTGTGTTTTAACAAGTCCTTCTGGTGTTCTAGTGCATACTAAAGTCTGAGAACCCCTGGCAGAGACAATTAGTAATTACTTACTGATCTTTATCCTAATAATTATAAAATAAAGGTGATTATTTGTCACAAGAGTCACCAACATAGAAAGAAAATGGCTAGAACACAAGCTAGATATTAAGGATATATGGCTGTGCTTGGATGGTATGGTAAAGGATTCTCATGTAGATCAGGCAGCTCAGCGCTAACTGATGAGTAATGACAACAAAAGTCTTCGTTCCTGTCTTCCTGCCTCTATGGTGAAGGGGTTGGCAAGCAACAGAGCAATCACAGGCGATGCTACGGAACTCTCAACAGACCCTTTCCAAGTAATCATGGGGCAGCTCTGACCAGCCTGGGGAATGGGGGTGGGGGCCGTAAGCACCCAATTCTCATGAAATCTTAACGATTAAGAGTACCAACAAGCCACCCAAGCCTATCCTTTCAATTATTTTATCAAGAAAGGAAATTCAGCATCAGCTACATCAAAATGAAAACTGTCAATTTTTACAGACTTGTCAAACATCCAGAAGGACGTCATTAAGTAATACTATCCAACAGTACCTTTTCAGCTATTTGAGGTCAATTTTGAAGCTTACTCTTGATGACAGTCTCAAAAAGGACACCTTAGATGAAGGGTTGTGCCCCAAGTTCCATGATAAGTCTGAAGCAGAGCTGGGATTAGGATCCAAGCCTGTCTGCTGACCTCTGACCAATTCTTCTCCCACCACCCCACACTGCCTATTCCCCAGGTCCTTTAGCCTAAAGTCCAAACCACAGACCCACAGCACAAATGGCCATTTGCAAATGACCCAAACTATATAGCCAGAGGTGCTCAGGGCCACAGTCCTTAGATGGCAATATCCCAACCCTAACCTTTTTTACTTCCAAAGGACTACAAGGGATCATCTTGAAACTTTCTCCCTTGATCATGCACACACTCTAACTTGGACTTTGGGAACAAAACAACACATCCCATGGACAACAGTGACCTAGAGAGGCCCCAAATCTACCTTAATGGTTTCATACATAACTAAAATAATGTCTTCCCATTGAACTCTCCCATGGATGGCTGACAATCAAGCTCTCCCATGGCCATAAACAACATCTACACGATAACATGTAAATGACAGAATTCAAAATAAGTGTGTCCTTAACACAAAGGTCCCCTGGCTCAGGCTCCCTTGAGAAGCCCCTGTCCTTACACCGCTAGGTGAAACAAAGCTTCCCGGCCTTGCCTCTCCGGAAGTTCAGAACTCAGCGTATCAGACAAATTACAGCATCAGTAATAGCAGAAGGGATGTAAGGACCAAACTTGAGATGTATCGCAAGCTCGTCTTCTCTAGGACCAAGGGATACACAGGTCACTCTGGATAGGACAGAGTTCTGTTGCTCTTGAAATCTACCATACCTGTGACTTCAGGGCCTTTTCTCTATCCCACTTCTTCTCCAGGAATCAGAGAATTCCAGAATGCCATGGATGGGAGACTCAGAGTTTTCCAACATGATTTCTCAAAGTACTGAGGTTTCAACAGATGTGCCTCAGTGGGTGGGCAGAGGGATGTGTACCCATCTGCAGGCACACTTTCCCTTCCCTTAGTCTTTTCTTCTCAGCAATTTTTATATAATGGGCTTAGGTTCGGTGGCCAACAATTTCAAAAAATGCTCATGTAGTCCGATTTCTTCTTCAGCTTCTAATTGCTCAAATGAGTCCAGAGCAAGGACGGTGAATTGCCTATAATCACCAAGCAGGGATTGGACTAGAGACTGTCTCCCAGTCAAGGCTCTAAAGGCACCACCAGACTCCAGAATGTACAGACCATCCACACCCACCTATCCTACCACTACCTCAGGTGCATGCGTGCATACGCATTCTCCCTCCCTCTCTTTCTCCCTCTCTCTCTCTCTTTCCTGCTCCTCCTCCTCCCCCTTCCCTCCCCCCCTCAGTGCAGTGAACACCTGCCCTAACTGACAAGTCCTGCTGTTTAGAAACACCCTGCTTCCCAGAGGCAGCGTGGTACTATGGGAACTGAAGTTCAGGAATTCTGGAGTCACACAGCCCTCCATTCAGATCCTAGCTCTACCATTTATGTATGTGCTCTGTAACCTCAAGCATTTTCGTGAGCTTAGTTCCTCATCTTTAAAATGAGGATGAAGTTGATGGCAACAACCTTTCCATGTTTGTGTGAAGAACTAAATGAGATCAGATATGGACATTGCTTAGCAAAGGGACTGTCACAGAGCAAGGGATCAATAAGTGTTCTAATTATTACCATCCCCAAGTCACTTTAAAACAGAAGCACCAACCTCTCCCCTCCATGGAAGATAAGAGCCAAGCTAGCACTGGCATAAGTGGGCCTAAATCTTCCTTTTATCTCTGGGCAAAGCTGTTCACATAGTTTCACATCCCCATGTTTCAAATAGATCAGTCACAGCATGAAGAAAACAAATAACAGTAACTGCTTCAATCAGAGACTCTAGAAATAAAACCATTTCCACAGAATCTCTCATTCTACAGACTTCACGCACTACGTCAAGGAACTGAACTGGGACGGGGGTGGGGCGCACATGGTCTAAGAATACGCATATGCATATCGGTAAGGAAGAGGGACCTGATTACCCCAGCTCACTCCGAGTTAAAGAACCACAAATCAACAGGAAGGAACAATTCCTCATTTTGTTGTAAATATGAACCTACTTTCAGTTTCCCCCGGAGATAACGCTTTGCAGAGCAAAGTCCTCCACGGCTGGGGGCACAAAGCCCTGATAGAAAAGTGGCTCTGCCACCCCCAGTGTAAAAAGGGGGGGAGCTGAGTAGCCGCAGCAAACAACTGAGGTCAACTCACCAGAGATGGCTTCCAAACTAAGATTCCCTGGAAGCAGAATTCCATCTTTTACTCCAACACAGACTGAGGGTCTACAAAACTACCAGGTGTGACTGCCTTCACACTAAACGATGCTTAATTACCACTGCCAAAGAACCATTCCAGGTGAAAAGAGCTAAATAACATGGCATTGCCCTCCTCCACAGTTTCCCAAGGCTAAATAAATAACTCCCTTAAGAAACTCTAAAGTCACTATTCAGTTGTAATTCAATCATGCCAGGCTCCCAATGCCAGCAGCCACTGCTCTCCACTCTGGCTAAAGCCCCCCACCCATCACCCTGCTCAGTCAATGCTCAGTCTCAGCAAAAACACCAGGGAGGTTAAGAGTGGCAAGAAAACCAGACCAAGCCTTCCAAAGATGAATCTACACAGTGTGACTTCGCTATATCCCGGACCTACTCCTGGCAGTGCTAACAAGACAGAATGACTTTTACAGGAAATAAAGGGGCACCGTGCCAGCAGAGCTTCTACTCACAGCGCCATTGAGCTGTGGTGGCCCCTGTTACAAATGAAACGGAGACAGGGCAGAAAATACCAGAAAAAGAGTGAAAAGAGAGCCCAGCATTGTCCCTCCCAATTCTGCAATTGCTAAAACGACTCATGATGAACTAGAAACTGTCCACTTGCTCCCACAGATAAAATCTAACCCAAAGGCAGCACCCAAGGGTCAGAACCCCACCTCAGAATATCTGAGCTCCCACAAAGACTACCTTTCCCTCAAAACACCACCCAGCCAGTTCCACTAACTTTCAGGACTTCCCCTCCCCCACGTCCTTTCTCTCCTCCCCTTTCCAATTAGTCTCCAGAACCAGTAAGGGTAGCAGCATAACACAGGACTTCAGACTCAAGAACTCAGGAAAACAGGTTCTGGCAGAAATCTCCCCTCTCTTCCAGCGTCCTTCAATTAACTAAAATTCAAGGGACAAAATTTGGAGCTTATAGAACCCATGTATTAGGAGAGCAAATGACCTTTTTAGGAACAAACAACCATTACCTCAAGACTCTCCATCCTATAATTTTAGCTCATGGAGGAAATAAACTGAAAAGATTTTTAAAACAACTTGTAAAGCTCTGGTTGCCCCAGTTTCAAAGACATTTAAAAACCTTAATTAACTATGGCTGCCAATGTGGCCAATGACTTCTAGTCCTTAAATGATTATTTCAAAGGATTTCAGACCCACTCACACACAAAAACCATTAACTGTACACAGGGGTCCCTCCCCACTCCCCTTATGATTTATCTACACCATCTGTTCCTGCCCTGCCTCCTCTGGTGGCTCCATCTCTACACCTACTTCATTCTGCCTTGAACTAGTAGGTGGTGGTGTTTTTCTTTCATCCATGCTGGCAAGCTCTGGACTCTGCAGATATTAGATACACACAGTAGGCTCCTAAGTACATCCTGCCTCCACCAAGCCACTCCCCTCTCTGTGAGAGCTCCCAGGGCTCCCCAATCCCTCTTCCTCAAACTGCCCCTCCTTTGCTAATCCCTCATCCAATCACCTTCATCTCATTTCTGTCCTCCACGTGACTCTGGGACATCACTGGAACAAAAGAAAAATGTTGCTTCCTTTCTGCTACCTTCTTTACCTATAGTTACCCATGTCACCACCCACAACTTTCATCTCCTCCAAGGGGCAGCCATGTTTTCAAGGAGGTATACCTCCAATGGATATTATTCAGGGGGAAAATAAGACTTGATCAGGATAAATCAACCTAACAGACTTTCAGGAACACATCTATGTACATGAAGAACACCTGTATTTCATATCAGATGATTTAAACCCAGTAAGAGCAGAAAAATTATTAATCTTGAAAATGAGACTGAAAAAGTGAATTATATCTTTTACAAAAGGGATTTAAGGCAGTTTAATAACATATAAGCTTTCCTCTAAAATAAGTTTTAAGGTTAATGTGATACATATGAAAATTATAACAGAGGTTTTTATTTTGAACACAAGCTTATAAAAGGAATTTAAGGAAACAAGGGACTATCCAAAAAGACAACCAACCATGAACTGGAGGATCAGCAACTGCTTAGACAACTTAGAAGACACAATCTTCCTTTGGAGGCCTGAGGATAACCGACATCTGGCACGGGAGTTAACCTACATCCATCAACCCACATTGGTCTAACAGCTGGATGGGTGGAGGTGGGGCAACAGAGAAACTAAAATTGCTGCTACGTGCAAATATATGTTCATTTTTAACCATTTCAACCTATTCTCAGACAAAATTTCTTGGTCAGCGCAAGGGCCAGCATTTAGCAGAGAGCTGATAAGTACTTGAGTAACTTCACTGAATGCAAAGTCAATCTGGCTTAGTCACCCCTAACAGTAGTACTAAGAGGCCTGATTACCCTATATAGTCACTACAGAGATCATGGACATACCGTAATCATCCTGGTAGAAAATGCTAAAAATAAAGCATCACTTGGACCCACAGTCTGTTGTCTGTGTCAAGATATTGACCACACATACCGTTTCCCCAAAAATAAGACCTAGCCAGACAAACAGCTCTAATGCGTCTTTTGGAGCAAAAATTAATATAAGACCCGGTCTTATAGTAAAATAAGAACACCCCTCCCCCGGTCTTATATTAGATTATATAAGACCTGGTCTTACAGTAAACTAAGACCTGGTATTATATTATGTTATATTATATTATTATCCTATACTGTATTACATAAGACCCGGTCTTATATTATAGTAAAATAAGACCAGGTCTTATATTAATTTTTGCTCCAAAAGACGCATTAGAGCTGATTGTCCAGCAAGGTCTTACTTTCAGGGAAACACGGTATTATTTTCATGACCCTCCTCTTGCCTTTGTACTAGCAAAATGAGCCTTTTTGGGTAACAGTTCCTGGTCTGACTCCTCACGTGTTCTAAACTCTGGCAAAGGCATCCCAACATGGTGCTCTAAATCCCAGCACCCCAATTTCAACTAGCAACTCTGATATAACAGACCACCCTCAGTCACCTTGCATCCACAAAGCACATTTTTAAGAAATGTCTGTTGGTATTCATTTCTAGGCTATTCACAATAAGAAAAAGGAATATTAGGGGCTTATTTCATCAATTATATTAGGAACTCCTAGACAGCAAGAACCCACACCCTTTCCAGGAGAGTGTCAGATGAACCACGACTGTATTAGAAAACAATGACTAAAATTAAGACGGCAAAGAATCAAACTACCCTATTTAACCTAGCTTTCTCTCCATTTATAATTTCTTCCTAACTCTTGACGTAGTGATTAATTTGGAGAGGGGACTTCTAGGCAACAAATACATTTGAAAATATATTATCCAACACTACTATTACAAACTCCCCCCTAAGTCATGAGTAAAACCATTATAACTCAAATGCCTTACCGTCCTTATTAACAGCAGTGACTTTGGCTGGATAAAAACGACAATCAGACCAGCAAGCAAGGACCTGCTCATTTATTTGAAATTCCTAAAAAACATGGGGAAAAAAAAAAAAGATCCTGTTACCAATCTAATTTCAAAGGACACACACAGAACCAGAATTCATAAAAGAGGTTGAAATTCACAAGAGTGGGAAGGGGAGATGGTGACTGGATGGAGGAAGGTATTTCTGCTGTTCAGTAGTAGGAGACACAACAGAAAGGCTGGATGCCAGACTTTCCCCATCCAAGGAGGTGCAGGCAGCGCAGCACAGCACTGATGATAATCCTACCCTGACCGTGAAAGTGGGTGTAAGAGCGCAGGACCACCAGGAAACACATGCAGTAGACAGGCTGGAAGGAAGGAGGCTACCTCATCATGAGGGAAGAAGCATTCATGCCACCTACAGCCACTCACACTTTGAAAGGGTCTTTTGCCAAAGGAAGCACCCACTCACCTTTAATATTTCATACTGTTTTCCTAGTACACAGTTTGTATTTTGTAGAATAAATACGGAGCAATCAAATTGAACAACAGTGAACAATCCTAAACGGGGGGAAGGAGGAGGCTATCGAGAGTTCAAGTTTCCTGGTCCGAGTTAAAATGGAAACCAGAATCCAGGGCTGAGTCAGATCCAAAGGCAGCAGGATCTCTATAGACGTCTCAATGTCTATTTAAAAAACTCAAAACTTCATCCTTCATTCTGAAGTCAATAAAAGCTCCAAGAATAGTGATGAAATCAATTCCAGGTTTTTCAAGGACTTATAAAAGACCTTGATATGAAGCTAGCACAATACTCAACATGGCATGACTGCTTAATAAATGATCAAGGAGCAGATCAGCTTAATAAATGACCAAAGGGACACTCGTACAGTGGTGTAAAAGAGAAATATAAGGTCCCCATTCCTCATCAATGCAGGCTCAACCAAATTAGTTTATGAGCTGACACGTCAATAACATCATACCAGCAGATGACAACTGGGATTCCTCAAGAGCCCCAGGTGCCCTGGGGATCTCAGGGTTACAACTACAGGCCTAAATAAAGATTGGTCCCCAGCTGCTACTGACTTTCATACTGAACATCAAAGGCTGGAACACAAAGTACCCAATGGCCAGTCCCGCTCAGTACAGAACTTCCCAGATCTGTTACTCACAGAAGATCCTTCCTCTTCGTGTAAACCCTCTTTCCTCAGCTGTATTTTCTCTAAAGGGCGTAAATAAGGACTGTCCCAGCAGAACCACTCATCGTAACGATGGTTCCAACGCTTGAAATGGATGAGTACTTTTCCTTCTTCGTAGTCAATATCTTCTATGTGAGCTGGATACCTGAGTCAGAAAAAAAAAAAATAAAATGCCTTTAATACCCACCCAACTTACCAAAAATGGTATCCTTCCAAACCTCTTTCCAAAGGAGTAGGTTACCAAAGTACCAAATAAATACTACCATTTAGAGGCTCTGCATAACTGGTCAAATCACAAGTTATGGAGGCTACAGACATGAGATTCGAATTCCAACCTTGATACTCCTTAGCTTATAAACTATTAGGTTAACTTTACAAAGTTCCCTCGTGTGAAGTGGAGGAAGGATACCAGCACACTGGGTGGTAGTAAAGGTTAAACAAGATAACAGATACACAAGACCTGAGCACAAAGGAGACAGGAAGTAAGTAAACATTTAACAACTAGATTATATTTTACATGTTCCAACAAATACGAATGACCATGCAAACCAGACTGTACTAGACAGTCTCAATTTTAAGGATTTTTGAAATCCATAAAGTGGATTACCATGCAGGTGTTAAAAAGAACAAGATGGTTCTATGCCATGATATGGAAAGTTCTCCCAGGATGAACTATTAAATGAAACGAGCAAGGTGCAGAACACTATGTATGGTAAGCTATTGTTCATTTTTTTAATTAAAAAGAATATTCGTATCTGCTTAAATATGCATAAAATATCCGGAAAGATAAACAAGAAACTAACAGTGCTTTCTTGTGGAAGGATGGTCAGTTCAGTAGATAGACTCTTCCAATTTCCATTTCACCTCCTTCTAGACTGAGAGCTGGGAAAACCAACAACTACATTTCCCTAACTCCCTTACAAATGGCAATCAAGGTCACAGAGACCTATGGGTTTGGAGGCAACTACAGTGGCCAGAACCAAAGCTCCAGTGCAGAGCCTCTCAAGCTTTCAAGTGACAAATCCTATAACAAATCCTCAGGGCATCTTGTTAAAATGCAGATTCTGATTCAGTAGGCAGACCAAGGGCCCAAGAGCTTTAAACAAGCTCCCAAGTGATACTGAGATGCTGGTCTGCAGTAGCAAGGGGCTAATGTCTAGTCACTAGCTTTCCGAGTGTCAAGCAGCAGTGGTGGAGATGGCAGTGGCAGTAGTGACTTCCTGAGCTCTAGATCACAGCTTCAGCGGTGGGTCCTTCAAACTG
The DNA here is from genome assembly GCF_004115265.2 of Rhinolophus ferrumequinum. NCBI lineage: Eukaryota > Metazoa > Chordata > Mammalia > Chiroptera > Rhinolophidae > Rhinolophus > Rhinolophus ferrumequinum. The sequence goes on from NC_046306.1 coordinate 19,729,866, forward strand.
ATACTCTAAGGGCAGCCCCCTTGAACCCCACTCCTCCAACCCTTCCAACAATTTTCTAAGTACCCAATTGCTTGTGTTAAATCCTTTTGTGGTTAAAGCACCCAGAGTGGTTTCTGTTTCCAGCATTTAAATCTGACTAAGAGGGGAACTGGGTATGGGGGACAGGGAAGGGCAAAAGTGAGAGAGACTTTTGCAGTACACCTTTCAATACTTTTTCATTTTTCAACATATAAACGTATTTATTGTTCATTCCAAAAATAAATAAGTGGTCAAAAATAAAGAAAAACAAATATTGCATGCAATTGTTCTATTAATCAGACTGCTGTTCTAGATTGAGAAACTTTAGATTCTACCAATATTTTCTCCCTACAACTTGGATTTACACCACTTCCTTCCTTTCTTATACCCTGCTGTCCTGATAAATATGTGCTACCTAAATGAATAGGTCTCCTCCTTGTGTCTGTAGACTGTGTCCTCTTCAATCCTACACGTATCTTCCAAGGCAGTGGGCTTGGCGATAATCTATCACAGTAGGTTGCAGATACTGGGCATTCAATAAATGTTCAGCATATGAATTCCACTCTTTCTATTCTTCCCAAAGGTCACATGTCCTGTCAATTCTTCAATGCCCAGGCTCTCAAGCTCCAGCTACCCATTCCAATTTCAGTAACCCACCACTTCATGTGGGTATTTCTCATACAGGACTGACAGGGTATGCTTTTCAAAATTCCTAATGGTACTATGTACACATTAGTTGCTCAAAAAAACATTAACAGAAGGAATAAACAGCCCGGAAACTAGTCTCCCTACTTCAATCCAATTGACATACAGCTGCTATCAATACAAGATGTCTTGACGACAGAATGGTTAACTGTACGATCTGGTGAACTGAGTAGTACAATTGTAGGAGACAAAAGAGGGTTCCTCCCTGCGAAATGGGGAGAAGGACATGGATAACTCAATTATACTCCTCTTGCCCTATCATTCATTCAGCCTGCCAGAGATTGGTGAGTCTTCCTAAAATAGCACAACCTGCCCTAACACACACCTATTCAAAGACCTTTCTTTAATGGTTTACTATCTCTAGCAATAGTTTTTAAACACAGGTCTTTGGATCAATGCACAAAATTAATTTTTCACAGAACTAAATTTATTTAATTTACAGAGCTTTTCTTTATACAAAAATCACATTCTTTCTAACGTTTTGGTGCTTAAATATACTTTTTAAATTAAAACAATGGTAACTGTTTTTAATACCCTTACTAAAATTATGCAGCCATTAAAAAGAATGAGGCAGCTCTCCATGTATTGATTTTAAAAGATTTCTAAGAAAAATAGGGAAAAAAAACAATAACTCAAGATGCAGAACCGTATTGAATGCACTACTATTTATTGGGGGGAAGGGAGAGAGCCAATACATTCGTACCTGTTTTTAAATGCGTGGGCTATCTCTGGAAGGATGATCAAGCAACCCGGTTTGCCTCTTGGGAGGGGAACTGGATAGTTAAGAAACTGGAGAGGAAGTATGAGACTTATTTTATTCAATGTATATCCTTTCGTATGTTTTGAATGCTGTACCATGAGCGTGTATTAACTATAAAAAGTATATCATTATATACTTATTTTAAATATCTTTATTTGGCAAAATAAAAAGTTGGCAACCTCAGGACAAATTCTTTTGAACTTGCACTGCTCATGGTCTTCTAAGAGTCTGGTAGTCTGCATCCATAGAATCAACTCCAAATTCCTAGGCTAACGACTCCACTGCATACACTCGGAGTCTGCAGGACCTTCTGGGCCCTTGGCGAGCCCAACGCTTCTTCCTCGTTCAAAACACGTTAAAGGGCACAGGCACCCCACTACCTGCAAACTACATAAAACTCTCCAGGAGGATCAACAGTAACCAAGGGGTGAGCAAGTTTCCTATGGAGAAGGTAGTTCTCCCTTCTACTCTAAAGTGTGACAAAGATGCAAGTCACTCATGGAGGATGGAGAACCCCAACTGCATTTCAGAGAATAGACAGTCGATCTCAGAGATCAACCCGTAAGACTCAAGGGATCACAACTGCTAGCTGCCTTGGGGACAGCTCAGCTTCCTCAGTCCACAGAACTTTATTAAATGACTTTGATCTGGGCAGTCAATTCCTGGTCTTGGAAGGGATTATAAGACATGTGTTCTGGCCCCTCTCCTTACGGAAAACAAGACACATGAATCAATTAAGCTTTAAAACTATTAGTGGGAATCACATGAAACTGCTGATAATCAACTGCTTTTTACCTACAAAAATACTAATTTTATCTGGTTCAACCTAAATGTTTGGACAACTATAAGTGGAGCTGGAGAAGTTGCAGCAAGGTTAACAAATGAAGAGACAAGATTGGTATCTGTATAAACAAAAAAGGGGAGAGAGAATTTCCAGCTTCAACATGTAACAGACACTGATGAGACTCTAGTTTCCAAACTAACATTGCAGCTGGGAGTCACATTTCTAATGGAAATATTAGCCAGAATGAAGCAGATATTGAACACCAAACTGATAACAAAAGGGGAGGGGAGAGGACTGAGAAGGGCCAAGAGACTTTTGCTTGTAGTCCGAATTTTTTAAGGATTTAGTTACATAATACCTGCATGTAAGTAAAAAGAAATACTTTTAAATTAAAAGTTTTAAAAAGTATTTAATGGGCAGGTATCAACCAATAGCTTCATGGTTATTGGGCTTATGTGCTGCTTGGCACATCCACAAAATAGAATATGATGCAACTGTAAAAAAATAAAATAAAATGAGAATGTACTCTATGAATTGATATAGAAAGATTTCCAAGACATATTAAGCTTTAAAAGGCAAGCTACAGAACAGTGCATATCTTATGATACCTTTTGTGTTATGAAAGAGGAAAATAGGAATATATGTGGGTGTTTGCCTGTATTTAAATAAAGAAACACTGGTAGGACGGACAGAAACTAATAATACTGGGGTAGGGTGGGTATAGGATAAAGAAGTGGAAGCACTCATTCTCAATGTATATCTTGTTACACTGGTTTTTTTTTTTTTTGAACCTATTCAAACTCTGTCTAATGTTTTATCAGTTAATTCCCTTGCAGTTAATCCTAGTTAATCCCAAATAGACTATCATATCATCTTCAAATTATGATTATACCGTCTCATTTTCAACACTGACACCTGCCATTTATTTTTCTTATACTATCAGATTGAATAGTGCTCCCAAGATGATGTTAAAAATTATTGGAGATAGTTGGCATCCTTCTCTTTAATGAACATGTCTCCAGTATTTCATCGTTAAGTATAATAACTTTAATCAAGCTTATGAAGTTTTTTCCTCTATACCTAACTTACCAAGGGTTTGTCAAGAATAAGTTTTGAGAATTTTCAGTCTTTGTTAAGATGATTATACAGCTTTTCTCTGTTACTCTACGAATATAGTAAGATTTCTTAAATTTGTTATCATTACCTGCTAAAATAAGTCATATTTGGTTGCATGTGTCATTCACTTAATAAGTGTCTGTGTGAGGTTCTAGTATATTATTGACAAGTTTTGTGTTTCTTTTATAAGTAGGATTTATCCAAGTTTCCTTGTATTAAGATCTTCCTGCCCAATTTTAGTGTTAGGCTATGCTAACCTCATAGAATAAACTAGAAAGCTTTATTTCATTTTCTATGAAACTACTTCCTCTGGAACCTTTTCATAAGATAGCTCTTGATCTACCATTTCCATGACTTCTGTGGTTATCAGTCTGGACAAGTGTTCTACCTATTCTTGAGCTAAATTTGCCTAAACTAGAGAGAGAGTTTGAAATGATCATCAGATACAATGTAAGTGTTCAAAATCTATAGTTTTCCTTTGAAGAAAAGAACTGAAAACTCAACGAAAACATTTCAAACTCAAGTTACAAACAGGACTTAAATGGCAAATACAAACACTAGATCGTTAAACACTTTATGGGGCAGAAACTATGCCCTATTGATTCCATTATTCAACAAACATTCCTAAGTTTGCATTCTGAGAAAAACTGCTAGTTGACTAAATAGATGACCAAACATCAGAGCATCTAGGATGACAACAGCCCAAGGAGAAGTTTGGTGTACTCCTTGGAATTTCCCACCCCTTTCCACAAGCAAAGAGACCAAGAACACTCTAGACCTCTGAAGGGAAAGGAGGATAGCCCTAGAATTGTCTGGCCTGTCTGTACCCATAACCAGGACCAGATGGAAGAGAGGCATTGCCCTTCCATGGCACACTTGGGCTGGAGAATCTAAGCATCTACATGTTCTCCCCTAACCCCTCTGAAGCACCTGAATGGACCCTTCTCCTTTTAAAGTACATTTCCTACCACTCTCTTCCCAGTCTCCTACTTAATTAGCCAAATCTACTTCCTCTGCTCCCCTTCAGAGGCAGCAACCAACTGGGAACCCACTTCAAACTTTTCCATAAGGTACTATAGGGTTGGAAAGTAACTTTAAAGACGACTTAGCACTTGGGTTGAGCCTGATGAAGAGAGGTGTTTGCCAAACGTTTAAATTTCTTCCAGAGTGTTCTGAATATATTAGACATTCGATAAGTGTTTATCAAATGTAATTTTTAAAGACTTGATTATGAATACCTAGAGCCATAAAACTGCAATAGGAATATACACACAAACCAAGGTGAATCGTCAAAATAAACCAATGATATCCACGTGGTGTCAGAACGACAAAAAATGGTCAGATTAGAGGGGATATACGCTCATGTGCTGTGCTCACCATGACAAAATTAAATTAGTAACAAAACAGGTTTCTACCCAAAGCCAAAAAGTATCAAGAACTCATATTTATCCAAAGTTCAACTCGGAAAGGTCAGCGAACCTAAACGTCATAGCGAACTAGGTTACTATGGGGACCTTATTTTAGGCAAGTGGTATAACTGGTCACTAAGCCAACCACAGAAAGCCAGTGTAGCCAATCAAACACAAAGGGAAAAGGAGAATGGACAAAAATTAGAGGGAGAGAAATCCGTCAATCCCACAGATATTTTCTGAGTACCTACTCTGGGCCAGGAAGTGTGCCGGCGTTTGGAAATACCGACCCACGTCTGTGAAGATGTGTGACCACAGCAGCTGGCAGAGGGAGACTGTCACGTTGCTCAGACATACCGCACACCTTACCGACCCAGTCTCACTTTACCTGCAATACTTCTCCTGCCTGTTGTTCCCAAGCAGCAGCCTCGGCTCCCTGACGACACTATCTTGAGTAGCTCCATTTCCTTCCAGCCTGTCCGTTTCCCGCTTGCTTCTTTCTTACCCCAATCTGTAATTATTTTATTTGCCCCCCTGCTTACTTGTTTATGTTTATGGCTTGCTGCCCTGGGAGACTACAGACGTCCCCTGAAGGCATCTGTCTCTTCAGCATCCTCAGGGGGAATAAACATGTGTCTATATGCACAAATAATTGTAATAAAGCATTACAGGTGAGACAACAGAAGACTACTTAAGCTAGAGTAGCACACAGAGGAACGAGAGGCTAGTTCTAGGGCAGAGGGAGAGGGCGGTGGGAGGAAAGGAAGGAAAGGCCAAAACAACCCTAGTGAAGAGGAGATAATCTCAATTCTGAAAGATGAATCGGCATTTTCCAGGTCATCACGGAGGCACTGAAGCCAGAAAGTATTTCTGGGAGAGGGTGCATATTAGTAAACCAGCATAGGACAGAAGAAGGGAAGCAGAAAACAGGAAAAGAAAATGCAGGAAACTGAAAGTGAGAAAGGAAACAGTCACTCAGCACAGAGAGCTGCACAGGAACCTTGTGGATTCCATAGCTATTGTACGGATGCTCTAAACGAGTATTTCCCATAGCAGTTCATGGACCACCAGGTGAGGCTGAACACAGAGCTGGTCCATAAGGTCTCCATGAGGAAATGTTTTATTGTGCTTTTCCATAATCTAGACCATCTGTATGAGAGCTTCCCAGCTGAGGTGACATGAATGAATTACAAGTGAACAATGACATGGAAAAGGTTGAGATGCACTGACCACATGACCACCACACACTCAAGGACTACTAACGGATTTTGGTGTATTTGTGTTTGCAATTAACCTGGCATTATATGATTACTCCCGAAAACATAGTTGTAGTAGCTTTAAAATACGTCTGCAAATTTGACACTCTGTCCTTTAAAAGGCAGAGCCTATTTAATGTGGCCTCATTTCTAACAAATAGAATGTGGTGAAAGTGACAGCATGGGATTCTAAGGCTGGTTATAAAAAGCACTGCTGCAATTCACTTCTGGACATACACCCAAAGAAATGAAAGCAGGGACTCGAACAGATTATTGAACACCAATGACAGCAGCATTATCCACACAATAGGCAAAAAGTAGAAGTAACCCAAGTGTCCGTTGACAGATGAATGGATAAACAAAATGTAATATATCCATAAAATATAATATTTATTACTCAGCCTTGAAATGAAATTCTGATATATGCTACAACATAGATGGAATCTTTAAAATATTATACTAAGTGAAATAAGTCAGTCACAAAAGGACAAATACTATGTGATTCCATGCATATTATAAAATATCAGAATAGTCACATTCATAGAGACAGAAAGTACTGGGTTGGTGCAAATGTAATTGCGGTTTTTGCACTGTTAAAAGTTTCCATTTGATATTAGACTACATTCTTTAATAAATATGGTTATGTTATACATCATTTTAATGCATATTTCTCGCTTTATTTTTTTTGCTAGTGACTTATTACTTGCTGTTTATTTTCTATGTATTTTAGACTATGGAGATGATGTTAGACAAAAAGCAAATTCAAGAGATTTTCTTATTTGAGTTCAAAATGGGTCGTATAGCAGGGGAGACAACTCACAACATCAACAGCACATTAGGCCCAGGAACTGCTAATGAACATACAGTGCAGTGGTGGTTCAAGCAGTTTTGCAAAGGAGACGAGAGCCTTGAAGATGAGGAGTGGAGTTGCCGGCCATCAGAAGTTGACAACGACCAGTTGAGAGCAATCATTGAAGCTGATGCTCTTAGAACTACATGAGAAATTGCCAAAGAACTCAACGTCGACCATTCTACAGTCCTTTGGTCGTTCGGCATTTAAAGCAATTTGGAAAGGTGAAAAAAAGCTCGATGAGTGGGAGCCTCATGAGCTGACCGCAAATCAAAAAAAGCGTCATTTTGAAGTGTCATCTTCCCTTATTTTACTCAACAACAACAAACCATCTCTCAATCGGATTGTGACGTGCGATGAGAAGTGGATTTTATACGACAACCAGTGATGACCAGCTCAGTGGTTGGACTGAGAAGAAGCTCCAAAGCACTTCCTAAAGCCAAACTTGCACCAAAAAAAGGTCATGGTCACTGTTTGGTGGTCTGCTGCCGGTCTGATCCACTACAGCTTTCTGAATCTTGGCGAAAGCATTACATCTGAGAAGTATGCTCAGCAAATCGATGAGATTCGCCAAAAACTGCAACGCCTGCAGCCGGCATTGGTCAATAGAAAGGGCCCAATTCTTCTCCACAACGTCCGACCACACATGGCACAACCAACGCTTCAAAAGTTGAATGAATTGGGCTACGAAGTTTTGCCTCATCCGCCATATTCACCTGACCGCTCATCAACCGACTACCACTTCTTCAAGCAGCTCGACAACTTTTTGCAGGGAAAACGCTTCCACAACCAGGATGTAGAAAATGCTTTCCAAGAGTTCGTCAAATCCCAAAGCATGAATTTTTACGCTACAGGAATAAACAAACATTTCTCGCTGGCAAAAATGTGTTGACTGTAATGGCTCCTATCCTGATTAATAAAGATGTGTTTGAGGCTAGTTATCATGATTTAAAATTCATGGTCGGAAACCGCAATTACTTTTGCACCAAGCTAGGATGGTGTTTACTAAGGGCTGGGGGGAGAGGAGAATGGGGAGTTACTGTTTAATGGGTACAGAGTTTCAGTTTGGAAAAATGAAAAAGTTATGGAGATGGATAGTGGTGATGGTTGCACGACAATATAAATGTACTTAAATTCACTTAACTGTACAGTTAAAAATGGTAAACTTTATGTTATGTATATTTTAACACACACACACAGCACTGCTGCTTCTTGGATTCACCATTCTGAAGGATGCCAGGTGCTATGTCGTAAGAACATTCTAGATGCCCTATGGAGTGATCCACGTGGCAAAGAACTGAGGTCTCCCGCCAGCAACCAGCACCAACTTGCCAGTGGCATGAGGGAGCCACCTTGGACCACAACGTCATGAGACCTGGAGCCAGAACCCTTTAGTTAAGCTGCTCCTGAATTCCTGACCCATAGACACTGAGAGGATAATAAATGTTTAGCGCTGTTTTACGCCACTACATTTTGAGAAAATTTGTCACACAGCAATAAATAACTAAATTCTAGCATTTTGCTCCAATGCTACTAAAAGTGGGATCCATAGATAGTATATAGGGTAGAGGCTCCAGTCCTCATGGTTTTGAGTTTGGGAAACACCGCTCTAAGATACCAGATAAGCCAACCCACCCTCGGGCTCCACCAAGGAAAGGAGAGGACTGTGGGAGAGTGAAGCCCACACCAAACCAGAGGGAGTAACTCCACATTTATGTCCAGAAAGACAGAGAACAGTACAGGTCTCATGCAAGGATACAATGTTGGCTTGTCCACAGTATATGACCTCAAGTCCCACAAAGGCTTGCTGCTCAGAGTCTTGGCTGCTTCTGAGTAAAATTAAGCTGCCCAACATTGCACACTGTGTGTGGGCTTAAATTAGAGCAGCTAGGCAGTGCTTGGCAGCAATTTGTTTGGTCCCCACACACACCCCAGAAACACAAACTGAAGAAATGTTACCTGGGAAAAAAAAAAAAAAGGAACCAGAAAGGATAACAAGTCCCTTCTGATTTCCACCCCAACATTTCACTCACATGGCTATTAATAACTAATGTGTGTAGGCTTACTCTAGGGGTTATAAACTGCCTTTACGTAGGGTATCTCACTAGATATTTACCACAATCCCATGAGGACTTAAGGAGTTGTTATTATCACTGCACCCATTTTACATTTGTGGAAATGGAGGACCAAATAGAGTGATGAGGAAGAGGTGTAACCTACATCAGTATCCAAACCTGACACTAAACCCAGAAAAAAACCTACTGCTCTTTTTTTTTTTTTAATTTATTGGGGTGACAATTGTTAGTAAAATTACATGGATTTCAGGTGTACAATTCTGCATTACATCATCTATAAATCCCATTGTGTGTTCACCACCCGGAGTCAGTTCTCCTTCCATCACCATATATTTGATCCCCCATACCCTCATCTCCCACCCCCCAAGCCTACTGCTTTTAATGTGACTTCACGTGTAAATATCTTTGTCATGATGCAGGTCCACAGAGGTGTCTCAACCATCTAAAGTCTACCCGGTGACTAACCCAGAATTTGCCTGAACTTTCCCCGAGGGGTTGGGCATTCAGGCTGCTTCCAGATTCTTCCCTACATAAACAACCTTTCTGTAAACATACAGCACTCATTTACTTCAAGAATCAGAGTGTGGCATGTGCATATTTTGAAAGAAATATACTAAAATGTTACAGTTGTTATCTCTGTGAGACCATGTGATCTTTATTTATATATTCCAGTATTTTTCAAGTTTTCTGTGGGCAATAGCTGTAACTTTTATAATTAGAAAAACTTTTTAAGAAAGGGAAAAAAAAAAGAATCAGAGTGTGCCTCTATTCCTGGCTCAGGGCAAACACCAGAAGCAAAAGATGCCTATGCACAAAAGTAACATTCTAAGCCATCCCCAGCCTTTGCTCTAGAGGGGATGGCGATGGAAGTTGTATTTAGTGAAAAACAAAGGACTGACTATTAAGCTACATAAAAACTGCGCTGTTTTGGATGCCTTAATTCTTTCCCTACCTCTTCACCACTTCCATTAATCAACATCTAACACTTCTAACTCAGGAAATCTTGCATTCATCTCTCCTCTCTTATCCTGGTAATTTCTCACCAGCAACTGTCAGTACGTCAAATGACCCCTAGGCCTCTTTCAGTACTGCTAAAGGGACTGATATAGAGACACTCTGTAAATATTTGGTTACAGAATAAACACCACTTTTCTTTTCCTAAGAGGGACGGGACAGTGTCTCTCTCCTGGCTTAAAAATCCCCTCGTTAGCCCAATTTTCTCCCACTCCTGATCTATCGCCTCTGTGGATTTCTAAGAACACACTATGTTTTTTGAGCCCTGAATACTTTTGCTTACATTGTTCCTTCTGCCTGCTTTCTCACCCTCACTTCATCCTGGACATCTTACACTTTAATCTTATTCCCTGGTATAGACCCCCAACTCCCCGGTCCCTCTCTCCCTCCATCATTCCTGCTTAGGAAAACACCAGCCCTAGGTAAATCACATTGTAGACATTCTCCACTCCTGCTTCCAGGCAGCAGATTATGGCTGGTGAATACATTCAACATGCTGATAGGACTCTCTTTAAATGCACGACCACAAATAGTGGTTCCCTGGGGGGTGGAAGGAGTTGTGTGACTGGTATGGGGAAAAATGGTCTTCTGAGGTGCCCAAAATGTCAATATCTTGATTTCGGTGGTGGTTACACATGTGTAAACATGTATAAAAGTTCATCAAGCTACACACTTAAGATCTGTGCACTCTGGTATAAATTATACCTTAATAAAAGGTTTCCAAAAAAGGAATTTTAAAGAGTAGCATCTTTGCTCTCTTAATTCAATGCCTTACAACTGTAAATTGCCATGAAAATTAATATCAAAAAGTTTTGAAAAAAAAAATCCAGGGCCTACCAGTGGATGCTGAGTGCAAAAGAGCCTGAGGAAGAGGCACAGTCCAGAAGGATACAGGAGACCAGTTAGGTGGCTATTGCCAGGGTCCAGAGATCCATGATGGGGACTTGGGCCAGGGAGGTAGGGTAGAGGTGACAGCCAGTGTCGGAGTCAAGATAGATTCTGCAGGTGGATCTGAAAGGATTAGCTGATGGACCAGATGATAGGGTGGAAGAGATCAGGCAAGGAGGCTCCAAGGGGGCTCTAAAGGTTCTGGCCTGTTGAGTTCTGTGACACTTGACTGTTTTATTTAAGAAAACAAAAAAAAACACACAAAAAAAGTACATATTACTATTGCAATGAGAAAAAAACAATACAGAGATTATCTTTTACCCAAAAATAATAATAATAATAATCCAGAGCCTAGAAGCAACGATCCCTCAGTAGGAAGGAGCACATCTAGGACCCAGATCTCAGTGTTTAACATCATGTCCAACAAAGGGGGGGGGGGGCACGGGTGAAAATGGTGAAGGGGACTAAGAAATACAAACTGCTAGTTACAGAATAAGTCACGGGTATGTAATGTACAGCATAGGGAATATAGTCAATAATAATGTACTAGCTATGTATGGTGACAGGTAGTTATTAGACTTATCATGGCGATCACTCCATGAGATTATATGTCTACTCACTATGTTGTACACCTGAAATTAACATAATATGGTATGTCAACTATAATTTTAAAATTTTTAAAATAAGGAACCAGAGCTCCTTGGAGAAACCGCTGATTCTAGGACTGAGGCAGGAATTATACAAGATGAACCTAGAATATTTTGTAGTGCCAGAAATAAGGAAGTGTTAAACACACACGATGATGGGAGTATGTCAAAAGGACACAAGAGACCACTGAAAGAGCTCCCAATGAAACAACAGGAGCAACAAAACAAATAAAGCAGTATTGGATTATAACCCAAAATCTAAAATAAATTTCTGAGTCCATACTGATATAAATAAAAAATCATCAAAAACAAGAGAACTCTAGAAACAGACATAGTCAAAAGCCTAGGAGACATGACTACTAAACATAATGCTGCATCCTGGATGGAATCCTGGAACAAAAAAAGGACATCAGGGGAAAACTAAGGAAATATGAATAAAGTATGGACTTTAGTTAATAATAATATACCATTATTGGTTCATTAATTGTAACATTTCCATCTTGCTAATAATGCTTAATCTTAGTAGGGGATACTGGGTGTGTCATATATGAGAACGCTCTGTATCATCTTAGTAATTTTTCTGTAAATCTGAAACTATTCTAAAATCAAAAGCTTATTGAAAAAAACTCCATGACCACCAACCCCCTGTAGACCTTAATGTCACTTGATAGCACCAGCAATCCTACCACATTTCTCATGTCCAATCCCTCTTCACTCTCTCAAATGACATTTCATACCTTATCTTCTTCCCTCAGCACAAGCCTTCCTCCTGATCCTCAGTCACTTAAAAAAAATAAAATCAATCAAAAAAGAATTCCCATTGCTGGTGGGAATGCAAAATGGTACAGCTACAGTGGAAAGCAGTCTGACAGTTCCTCAAAAGGTTAAACAAGTTAATTACCATAGGACCCAACAATTCCACTCTTAAGTAGATACCCAAGAGATATGAAAACGTATGCCCACACACAAACTCGAACACAAATGTTCATAACAGCATTGTTCATAAGAGCCAAAAAGTGAAAAGAATACAAATAAATACTCATCAACTGATGGAACAAATATTACAAAATATGGTATACCTATATAATGGAATATTATTTATCTATAAAAAAGAATGCTGATATATATGCTACAACACAAATGAATCTTGAAAATATCATGTTAAGTGAAGTAGCTAGCCATAAAGGAACATGTATTGCATGATTCAGTTTCTGTGAAATATCCAGAACAGGCAAATCTAAAGAGACAGAAAATATATTAGTAACCACCAACAAAACAAAGAGGCAACCAACCAAATGGGAGAAGATTATTTGCACACAACACCTCCAATAAGGGGCTAATATCCAAAATATATAAAGAACTCATCCAACTCAACAACAAAAAGATGAACAATTAAAAAATGGGCAGAGGACGTGAATAGAAACTTCTCCCAAGAAGACATACAAACGGCCAACAGATACAGGAAAAAATGCTCAACTTCATCAGCTATTAGGGAAATGCAAATAAAAACCACAATGAGATATCACCTCATCCCAATCAGAATGGCTATCATCAACAAGAAAAATAGTAACAAGTGTTGGAGAGGCTGTGGAGAAAAAGGACCCCTCATACACTGTTGGTGGGAATGCAGACTGGTGCAGCCGCTATGGAAGGCAGTGTGGTGGTTCTTCAAAAAATTTAGAATAGAATTACCATATGACTCAGCAATCCATTTCCTGGGTATCTACCCAAAAAGTCTGAAAACATTTATCTGTAAAGATATATGTACTCCGACGTTCACTGCAGCTTTAGTTACGGTGCCCAAGACATGGAAACAACCAAAGTGTCCTTCGACGGATGATTGGATAAAGAAGATTGGTACATATACACAATGGAATACTATTATGCCATAAGAAAAGATGAAATACTGCCATTTGCAACAACATGGATGGATCTTGAGATTATGCTAAGCAAAATAAGTCAGACAGAAAAAGTCGAGAACCACAAGACTTCACTCATATGTGAGATATAAAACTGAAAGCAACAAAGGAACAAGACAAACAAATAAAGAAACAAAAACTCATGGACGCAGAGAACAGGTTAGTGGTTACCAGAGGGTAAGGGGGGAAGAGGATTGGTAGAAAAGGGTAAAGGGGTCAAATATATGGTGATAGAAGGAGAACTGACTCTGGGTGGTAAACACATAATGCAATATATAGATGATATATTATGTATAGAATTGTACACTTGAAATCTATGTAGTTTTGTTGATCATTGTCACACTAAATTTTAATTAAAAAAAAAAAAGAAAGTATATTAGTGGTTGCCTAGGGATGCGGAGGAAGGCGGAGTGACTGCTAATACTATGAGGTTTCCTTTTGGGGTGATGAAAATGTTCTGGAATTAGTAGTGATGGTTGTACTGTGAATACTAAAACCCACTGATTTGTATGCTTTAAAATAACGACTTTATGGTATGCAAATTATATCTCAATTTAAAAAAAAAACAATCAAAAAGAGGGAAAGAAAAGAATCCCACCAAGTGCTAGCAAAGATACAGAGCAACGGGGACTCATACGTTGCTGGTGGAAATGCAAAATGTAATAGTCACACTGGAAAACAGTTTGGCAGTTTCTCAAATTAAACATACATTTAACATATGACCCAAGAGAAATGAAAACTTCTGTTCTCACAAAACCTGATGGAAATGTTTGTTCATATTTACCACAAACTGAAAACAATTCATATCTTTGAACAGGTAAAGGATAAACTGGTACATCCATACAATGGAATTCTACTCAGCAATAAAGGGAAGAAACTACTGATTCATGTAAAAATATGGATGAATCACAAATGCATTATGACAAGTATAAGAAGCCCAATTTAAATACATACTATATCATTCCATTTATATAACATTCTAGAAAAAATAAAACTATATGGACAGGGGACAGATTAGTGGGGGCAAAAGGCTGGAGGTGGCAGGTGGGGCTGATTCAAAGGCACGCAAAGAAATTTCGTGGGTGATAAAAGTGCTCTACATTTTTATTGTGGTAATGCGTGCACGACTGTATGAGTTTGACAAGCCTCAAAGAACTATACACTGAAAAGAAAGAATTTTACTGTATGTAAATTAGACCTCAATTTAAAAACACAGTAACACATGCACCTATCAGCAACTCTCCCAGTCAACCTTCATTCCTACCGATACCCAGCCTCCCTCTTCCCCTTAGAATAAAAGAACGACCTGCTCCTATCAATGGCCAATCCCTCCACCTGTGTACTACACTAGTCTCTCCTCTCCCACTTTTTCCTTGAACTTATGCTAATCAGGCTAATTGAGCCCACTGCTCCATTAAAACAACTCATGTCAAGGTCATCCATAACCTTGATGTGACCAAATTAACAGCCACTCGATCCTCATCTTACTTGACCCACCAGCATCACAAGACTGAGGTGATTACTTGCTGTTCCTTGAAACCCTTTTTCCACTTGGCCTTTGGACACCTTCCTCATGGATTTCCTCCTGCCTCAATGGTCACTCTTTCCCAGTCTCTTCTTCTGGTTCCTCCTCATCTGCTGATGTCTAAACAGTGAAAGGCTCTAGGGCGCAGTCCTTTTATCTACACTGACTCCCTAGGTCAGCACTGGCCAATAGAACCTTCTCAGTGGAAACTTTCTGTATCTCTGCTCTCCGATATGGTTTTTTGGATCGTGCAGCCCTAGATGAGCTCATCCAGTCTCATCGCCTTAAATCCCATATACAATACTTGCAAAAGAATGCTTAAAACTCAGTAACAACCAACAACACCAACCAATTAAAAAACAGGCAAAAGAACTTAACAGACACCTCACCAAAAAAAATACTCGTATACAGATGGCAAATAAGTATATGAAAAGATATTCAACGTATTAGGAAATGGAAAATTTAAATAACAATGATATACCACTGCAGACCTATTATAGTGGCCAAAATTCTGACAATACCAAATACAGGATAGGTGGTGGGAATGCAAAATGGTACAGCCACTTTGAAAGACAGTTTGGTAGTTTCTATACTTTTTTTTTTTTTTTTTTAAGGAGGGCACACACAGCTCACAGTGGCCCATGCGGGGATCAATCCGGCAATCTTGGTGCTATCAGCACCACACTGAGCTAACCAGCCACCCCAGGTAGTTTCTTACAGAACTAAACATACTCTTACGTATGATCCAACAGTCACATTCCTCAGTATTTACCCAAATAAGTTGGAAACTTACATCCACATAAAAACCTGCACATAGATATTTATGGCAGCTTTATTCACAGTTGCCAAAACTTGGAAGAAACCAAGGTGCTTTTCAGTAGGAAATGGATTAACAGTGGTACCTCCAGACAATGGAATATTATTTCGCACTTTAAAGAAATGAGCTATTAAGCCATGAAAAGACATGAAGAAATCTTAAATGCGTATTACTAAATGAAAGAAGCCAATCTGAAAAAGCTACATACTATACGTATGTCCAACTATGTGACATTATGGAAAAGGCAAAACTGGGGAGACAGTAAAAACCTCAGTGACTGCGAGGAGCTAGAGGAAGAAGAGTCAAGGGTTTGTGGGGAGTGAAACTATTCTCTGCGTGATACTGTAATAGTGGACACGTGTCTTTACACATTTGTCAAAACCCAGAGAATGGACACCACCAAAAGTGAACCATAATGTAAACGATGGACTGTGGATGATGACGTGTCAGTGCAGGCTCATCGATTAGAATAAACGTAATCTCTGGTGAAGGACGTGGACAGTAGGGAAGGCTATGCATGTGTGGATACAAGGGAGGGGAACTGCATTTCTGCTCAGTTTATGGAACCCTAAAACTGGTCTACAAAATAAGACCTTTTTTCTTTTAATCTCATATACTCACTGCCAACACCCAAATTTCTATCCCTAACCCAGAGCTCACACCTGAATGCTTGACTCTATTATTCAACCATCTGCTCAACATCTCCGCTTGGTTATCTAAAAGGAATCCCGTATTTAACATGTGCAAAACCAAACTGCTGGTTTTCCAATTTCAGCAACTAGTAACTCTGCTACTCAGCCCCTGGAGTCATCCCTAACTCTTCTCTGTCTCTCACATCGTCGGTAAATCTGTCAGCTGTACCTTCAAAAACACCCAGACTCTGATCCCTTCTGATCATCTCCACCCCTGCTTTTTAATTCAAGCAACATTTAATGCAGACGACTACAAAAGACATATTGTTCTCCCTACCTCTGCACGGGTATGCCTACAGCATATTCTACACACAATAACCACAGCCACTTTTAATAACTGAAATCAGATGTCACTTCCCTGTTTAAAAATCTTTCAATGACTTCCTATTACATTTAGAATAAAGTGCAAACCCCCTATTATGGCCAGTCTGGCTCCTGCTGACATCTGTAAACTCCTCCTACCTCCGACCCCTTTTTTTTTTTTTTTTAATTAGGGAATATTAAGGAACAGTGTGATTTTCCCAGGATGCCAAGTGATGGTTTTTCAATCTAGTTGTGGAAGACACAGCTCACTGGCCCACGTAGGACTCGAACCGGCGACCTTGGTGTTATGAGCACTGTGCTCCAACCACTGAGCCATCCGGCTGCCCCTCGCCCCTCACTCTTTACCCATCTTGTATTACTTGAACACAGCCAGCATTCCGTGCTTTGGTTGCCTCTGCCTGGAACTCTCTTCCCACGGATATCTACCTGGATCGCTCCCTCGCTTTGGCTCTCTACTCAAATGTCTCCTTGTCAGACAGACCTTCCCCAAGCACCCTCTACATAAAAAAGCATACCTCATATACACACAATGTCATTCTCTATCTACTTACCAGTACTTACTCTTCTTCTTAGCATTTATCACCACCTAACCTTACAGGTATTGACCTGTTTATTTACGGTCTATCCACCTCCACTGGAATGTCAGCTCCTAAAGATCGGGGACTATGTCCTAATCACTACTCTATCTCCAGCTCCTAGCAATGAATGAAAGACTTCACGTGAAGTCATCTTTGTGAAGCTTTCTGAAATTCCCACACATGAAATTTATTGTTCTCCCCCAGGGGTTTGTACATATGTAAATATCACCTCAAGATGTAATTAATTTCAGGGACTTCACTCTCCTTCCTAGGTACAGAACATAGCAAGGGATTCAAAGCCATATCTTGTTATGCTCAGAAGCCAGACTACCTGGATTCAAATCCCAAACCCAACACTTACTATTTGTGCAATTTTGGGCAACTTACTGAATTATTCTGTGCCTCTGTTTCCTAATGTATAAAATCGGAATAACAACCTCATAGTGTTGTGAGGATTATATGGGGTATAACATGCAAAGCCTTTACATTTGTGCCTGGCACAGAGTCAATCACTCAATAAATGTGAGCTATTAGCAAAGACATAAGCATTAGAATATATGATTAACAATCCTTGGCTGGCAATGCTAAAAGCCAGTACTACACTGGCCTCTAAATTTCTTAAGGGACCGATGTGATTTTTCTTCATTTCTATCATAATGCCTGATCACAGCATACACTCAGCTCAATACGTGTACGTGGAAAGCTCAGAAATGAAAGATTACTGAAAAAGAAAAGCTGGTACAAGAAGTGAAGAGGGATGAAGCAGAAACTCAGACCTAATCAGTGTAAAATAATCCTAATAAAAAAGAAATAGAAAAGAGAGCTAAGGACATTATGAAACTCAGATTTTAAAATCCTTTGTAAAAGAGATGGAAGGAGACCATGATCAACTTAAATGGAAACAAAGTAGTGAAAACGTGCCAAAGAGTCAGGAAAACAACAGACAGAAGGAGCTTTTATCACTGTGTTCAGAACAGGAACAGGGAGAGCCAGGCCTCCTGTTCAGGGCAGATGGTGCGCTCCTAACAGATGACAGGAAGAAGGCAAAAACGGCAGAACAAGCAGCTTCCATTCTATCCACCAAGATTCATTACCAGGAAACTGCAGCCTCTCACATGTTAGTCAGTTCACCTACACAACCCTGGAGGTGAAGAGGGCAGGCAGGATTCCTCTGTCTATGGAATAGGAAAAGGATATGTGGAAAGTTCACCCCAAAGTGGTAGATCCAAAATTAGAACATGGATTCTTATCACTATGCCATAGTCTGTTTGGTGAGATAAACTGCCATGGAAAATCCAAATCTGTATTTTACAAACTCCTCTCTTCTAAAAAAATTAAAACCCTAATTTCATGATTTCTTTGAGACCCTATTAATTTAAGAAAAGCTGGCTTGGATGACTTACAAATAAAATTCTGGTAAGGTACACAGAACAATGTTGTCAAACAAAACTGAGTTAAGTCTTAGATTCATCAGTTATTAATTTGTGCCTTGGGCAAGTCACTATACCTCTGAGCTTCAGGTCCAAATGGGCTTGCTATGAGATAGCCCAAGAAAAGCAACTAAAGCAATTAGCATCAGCCTGACACATAGCAAATCTCTGATAAATGTTAGCGGTCATTGCTCTTGTTGTTAGTTTAACAGAAGTATAATATTAGGTGTCCTGTACTCTGTTACTGCAGTATACAGAGCAATACAGACAAATAAAAGATATAGACCTATTATAAACATGAATCCTACTCACCCACTCTGGGTCACATTAGTGCCTCCATACACTACTGTCACATGGGTTTTGAAAAATAACCCTTCATTTTCATGTTTTTTTATGTGTTTGTTTTAGCAACTAGCAGCAAATCAAGAAAATATGGAAGAGCACCTAGAAAAATATCACCAGGGAAAGCAATCACTTGGGAGGCACGGCAGTCTTTGGAGTCAAGTCAACAGGGGTGCAAAACCCCAGCTCTACCACTCACCAGTTATAAAATTTGGAACAAAGAACTTTTACTTGTATGAGCCTCGGTTTCTTCCCTCCTTTAAAACATTGAAACAGTAAATAGAACCGGCCTAGTGGCTCAGGCGTTGGGGCGTCATGCGCCTAACGCCGAGGTCACCGGTTCGATTCCTACATGGGCCAGTGAGCTGCGCCCTCTACAGCTAAGATTGTGAACAACAGTTCTCCCTGGAGGTGGGGGGCCGAGCGAGAGCAGCCCGAGGTTGGCATGAACGGCCGTGGGCTGCCAGAGGTTAGCGTGAGCTGCGGTGCACTGCTGCGGGATGAGTGGCCGGTGGCCAGCATCAGTGGCCGGCAACCAGTGTGAATGGCAGGCAGCCATCCTGAGAGACCGGCAGCCGGGAGAATTGCCGTGAGCGGCCGACCGGTCATCGACTGCCTGCCTTGGGGGGAGGGGGGAGCTCATAATACCAGCATGGGCCAGGCAGCTATGTCCTACACACCTAGACTGAGAAACAACGGCTTGAACTGGGGGAGGGAGAGGGGGATTTTTTTTAAATAAATTTTTTTAAAAAAATAGTAAACAACCTGATAGCTTGTTGAGAAGATTTAATGGAGAAACTGCATATGGAGAGCCTGAGAGAATCAATTCTTTACATAATTGCTATCAAATTCTGCAATATTAAAAAAAAAATTTCTCTCACGCTTAAGGTGTAAGTAATCAAAACACCCTAGGAAATGTTTTCCTACAATCATTTGGAACTTGGTCCACAAATATTTTATTGAGTACCTATTATATGCCACATGCAATTTTGAGGCACTGGAGTATATCAGTAAACAAAACAGGCCACCTGTGGCTGTCTTGAAAACACACCTATCCTATCCTTATCAAGGGGCTAGTAACTGACCACAGCTGCAGCAGCTCTAAACCAATCACCATCTCTGTGCCATCTCCACACTTGGCCCAGCCAATGATTGAGTAAGTAGGGGTACTAAGATAAGACTCTTTCTAGAAGACAAGACTCTTCTGACAACTTTGGCTTGAGGATTCTCCATCTCCTTTGCCAAAACTTTCAGAGAACTGCACTGCAGTCCCATACTTCCTACCTTCCTTCCTTTTCTCTCCTCCACAGGGGTCAGACTTGCAAGGCTATCTGACAGCTCTCCCAGCCTCCTCGCCTCACTCCCCATTTCCCCCTACAGGCGGTTTCCAAATAAATCAATTGCACTGCTTCTTGGAGTATCCAAGCTAACACAGTAGCCCTCACTGATCTTTCATTTTAGTGGGGAAGACAGATAAACAAGTATACAAAATAATCAAATCAAATAATTCTTAGACTGGCAAAGGTGTAGCATGACAGAATTCTTTCAAGTGTTCTGTGTCCTGTTAATGGTGATGCTTACAAGAATCTATGTATGTGTTAAAATTCACAGGTATGTACACCAAAAAAGGGGGGCATTTTACTGTATGTATATTAGAAAATAACCTAAAATGCAGAGATAAAATTATACTGTAAGAGTAAGTATTAAAAAGGAACTCACATTAATTTGAAATCGTATTTAATTTATAACAAATTAAATATATAAACTTATAAGTTAAATATAATTCATCCTTAGACATATTTTTTTTAATGTCAAGAAAATCTTAAACTTCGCTCAGTAGATTCATTAGTGGTAACAGTGGTATTGTAACTTTGAAATTATTTTGTGTACAATGTAAAATGAGACAAACAGGTTAATATATTAGTGTGATTAGGAACAAAGATTTTCAATATAAGAGAAAGGCAAAAATAAAAATAAATTACAAAACGTTGAATTTAAACTGGAAATATCAAAATGAACTCACAATTTTCAAATAATTTATTCTCTAGCTCCAGCCACTGAAAAGGCCTAAAAGAGTAGACATTCTAGAAGCAATAAACACACCCAGTGCCCAGAGCTTAATTTCTATATACCATTTGCAACTAAAAGGAACCGGGTCTCCTTGGAGAAATGGCGGACTCCAGGGTCTGGAACAAGACATGTGTAGGATAAATCTGGGGCTTCTCGTAGTGCCAGAAAACAAGAAAATGCTCATGGACTAATAGGAGTGTGTCACAAGAACAAAGGAGATAGTTTAAAGGACCTCTCACTGGCCAAATTTGGAATAATTTTAGCATCAAATAGAATAATGAATGTAATTGACTACAACACTATACAAAATAATCTGAGTTCTTAGTGATCCTTAAAAAAGGAAAAAAGGAGGAGGGGAGAAAGCTCTTCTTGCAGAACGTGAGCTAATAAAACACAGAATGACAGAGACATCCACTTTATATACTTATTGTAACGTAACCAATCCTAATTACCAATAATTCCATAATATCTAATATCCAGACGATATTAAGATTTTTCTATTCCCAAGAATGTCTTTTTCCAAAATTGAGATTCAATCAAAGGTTTGCACATCACATTTTTATGTCTCCCTAGTTCCTTTAATTCCACAATAATCCTCCCCTCCCCACCCTTTCCCCCATCACGGCATTTTTTAATTTTTTTTTTAAGAGTACTAAACAGTTATTTTATAGAACATTCCACGTTCTGGGTTGATCACATTATTTTCTCATGGTGAGTTTAACTTGTTTCTTGTATTCTCTTATATTTCCTATAAACTTTCCTATAAACTTAAAAGTTATGTCTACACTTCAGATTAAACATATTTTTTGCAGAATGCTTCAATGGTAATGCTGTGTTTCATAATGCATCATATCAGGGAACACATAAAGCTAGGTCGTCCCACTGTTCCTTTACTTGGATAAGGTAAAGCCCACCATCTCTCACCATTTTAAAGGTATACTTTACCCTGTGAAAGTATTAAATAATTTGTGGTGATACTTTGGTACTTGTCAATATCCTGTTCCCCCACACCATTTAGATAATGATTTTATTACTGTATCCATTGACAATCCTTGTCCGAAACTACACTGTGAGGTTCACAACCAACAATAAAGTTTGGCAAAACCAGAAAATCTGTCAAAGGCAATGTTGATAAGGATGTAGAAAAACAGGAAGTTTTGTGTACTACTGATGGGAGTGTAATTCAGAAGCAATTTGGAGATCAACTTGGCAGTTTCCAGTAAAACTGAAAATGTGTGTATCATACTACACAACAATTTCACTGGGGTAGGGCTTATAAAAAACTGCAATTCATGACCCATCAGTAGATTATAAAAATCAAATTAGTGCCTCTTGACCAGCATTTTTGTGTGTATGTTAAGGAGATATGCACGCAACATAGAAGAAAAACATCAGAGTATAATGCATGTAATAAGGTTAAGGACTTATTAGGTTATGGACTTATTAGGACTTATGGTACTTAATAAGGTTAAGTTCCATAAAATTTTTGCTTCATTTAAATTTATATGTATACATGAGCGGATACCACACTGTACTTAAAATATATTTCTTATTATACAGAATGTAGTCAAAACCATTTGAAAGCCATTGCCCAAGAAACATTCTCGGCCCAGGTGCACAGAGACATTTACAGAGATGTTCACAGTAGCACTGTGTTTTAGTGAAAAACTGGAATCTAAATGTCCATCAGTAGGAGACTGGATAAACAAAATATGGTATATTTATACAGTGGACTCTATACAGAAGTTAGGATGAATAGCGTATATCAATATCAATATGGGTAAATCAAAAACATGATACAGAAAAGAAACAAACAATATGATATCACTTATATGAATTTTTTTGAAACACTCAGAATGATTCTATTATTTACTGAGACATATACAGTGGTACCTCGGTTTTCGAACGTAATCCGTTCCGGAAGACGGTTCGAGTTCTGAAACATTCGAAAACATCCCACAGCTAGGCCTCAGGATCTTGCACTCAGCGGAAGCCACGTGACATGTTCGACTTCCAAGGCATGTTTGAAAACTGAAGCATTTACTTCTGGGTTTATGGCATTCGTAAACCGAAATGTTCGTCAACAGAGACGTTCGAAAACTGAGGTACTACTGTATACGGTAAAAATGTAAAAACACAGACAGAAAGGATACAACCAACTTCAGGATGCCGGTTGCCTCTATGGAGTGCAGGAGGGGAATTGAATAGGGAAGGATATATAAGGCACTTCCAGTACATCAGAAATGTTTTATGTCCTTTATTTTATAAAATGTAAATAAAACAAGTGTTAATATTTATTAATTCTGAGTAGTAAGTACACAGATTATTTTATGATTAGCTCTTTTTACTTTTTCTGTATTTTAAGTTTTTTAATTTAAAAAGAATTTTCTTTTTATGAAAGCTGCCTTAAAAAAAACTGAGGGAAAACAAAAAAGAGAAATAATTATAGATAATACAAATAGCCTAAAAACAACTGGGTGTTCAAAGTGTCTCCAATTCTTGGATTAAATCTCCCAGCCCCAAAAGGCAGCAGAGATATATTCTACTCCAGCCACTTCCCTGCTTCTCTTCCCTTGTCTTCTCTTTACATCCCAGGCACTGGCTGCCTCTATATTTTGAGATAACTCCAAAACAGCTACCGTCTTCCTTATGAAAACTCAGAAAGCTTTGAGTTTCACCTTAAGCATTAACAAATAATCAAATTCTAGAATGTCCTCAACAACTAGCATCACTTTACAGTTTATAGGCCTTTCCCCATATATTCTATAATTTGATTCTCAGAAAAAAAAATCTATGAGGTCATATTACTATTACCCACATTTATAGATAAAGCTGATGCTCAAAGTGGCTAATGACCAATGAGGTCACAAGTCAATGACAAAGACTACAACCCCTCAGCTTCCGAATCTAATCACTCCTACAGTATGACAACTAACTTTCAACCATACAACACACCCCGAAAACTGGAGGGGTTGTCCACAACACTGGAGCTGTTCTGATCTAACCCCTTTTCTTCATTCTTCCATCCTGATCTCTCTCCTCTCTTCTTCCAGACAGGCAGCCAAGAGCACGATACCTGCCACTATTAACTCTTCCCTTCCCTGCAGCCACTCATGCTTCTTTTTCTTATAACTTCTTCAGATGAAGAGGCAGAAAGGGGAAACAAGCATGAACAAAGGGGTCACAGAATGGTCCCCTTGACACAGGGACCCCTGCACCAAAGAGAAAGGACATTCCCACAGCTCAAGACTTAAGTCTCTCTCCTTCCACCTTCCAAGAGTCAGGGAGCAGGAAAACACTACAGAAAAGCCCAGGCTACACCTCTTTATCAGTGCTGGCAAAACTCCTTTACTGAAGGGATTTAATTAAGAAAAACGTAAAAGTACCAGTTTTTTAATCGGTCCCGGGCTTCCAACTGGGCTCCCACTTCAAAGCTGATTCCTCGTCTGTTAGGTGGATGCTTTGTCATTTTCAGTCATCAACGGAGCTGCCTTTATTCTCCTGCAAAAGCCAATTAAATATTTATGAAACTTAGGCAAAGTCTGCCCAGAGTGTAGCAGCACTCACTACACGTAAAAGACAAACAGGCATTATTCAAAACACAAAGCTGCAGGAAACCCTGCCTAGACTCTTTCGCGCCTGCCCGCATCCTAACTCAGGTGTGTACCCTCCACTGGGGCCTCCTCTATTATGCAGCACCCTGCAGTCTCTGGACCTGGGAGGAGAAAGGACTCACATATAAGGGGCACCCCTCAGAACTCCAAGAAAACAATTGCTCTCAGCGTTAAATTTAATCACTTGCTGACTCAGTCAACATGTATCTGCAGAGAGACTATTTAGGAAACTAGTCAAGGCCAAAAGAGAGAGAGTTCCTGCCCTCATGGCGCCTCCAGTCCATGGGGGAAAGACAAAAATGTAGCCGGTAAACAGATAAATGAAATAACTGCAAGCTGTACCTGCTGTGAATGTTAAGTGCCACAAAGGAAGCTAACAAAAGCAGAGACACTAATAATTCCTGACCCTACCTTTGGAAGCCTGGACAAAAAAGATCTATTTATACTTTCTTTGATCTATTTATATTTTCTGCTTCTTCTTGAGTACATTCTGACAATCTACATTTTCCTAAGTAATTCTTTAGGAGCCTTTGGGTACTGAGACTGGTGGTCATTTTATATATAAGTAAAATCTATCTTTAGGTGCTCGTGGTGGTTTTGATGGAAATGGAGCCACTCGAGCTCTCAAACCACTGGAGCAGGCCACCTCCACACAGCGAGTTACCCCCAAATTCTCTGCCACTAAACTTTGGCCCTCAACAGCCTACAATACCCAAGCAACGCCAGAGCACTGCCAGGGCAACATCTACCTCAGATCAGGAGCACAATCATGCAATGGATGAATGTGGAAAAAAATCACAGAAGTGGGTCCATCACATCTCAGGAGGAATCTGCTTGCAGTAAGTGTATTACATGAACAGGCAGGATGCAAAATGACACCACTTTGAGCTCACATTAAAACTCATATACATTGTTTTTTTTAAGTGGGAGGGGAAAAAAACAGGTTGTAGGTGATTGTTCTTTGCCTCTCAGACAGTTTCCTAAATTTACACAGTTTTTTTCACAGCAGAAATTTTCCACAAGAAAAATAACATGTAATGTGAAGGATGAGCTAGCTATCCATTAGACACCCCATTCCGAAGGAATGACATTGGGAAACACACAAAGCAAATCAAACTAAGGCAGGAATGGTTGCCAGTTGTAAATTAAGGAAGCTGAATACCTAATAAACTGAGAAGCTATGCTAAGTAGGAGTGTTTCATGTGGACCCCGGGGGAAGGGAGTCAGAGGTTTGACTGGCCTTACCTAACACTCTCCAGGAAAATAAAATACCAAATCTGGTGCAAGTTAATCCAACCAAGAGAAAAGTCTTCGTTTTGCTTGCCTGAAATACCACATCAAGTTTTCTTTGTATCTCTGACCTCATGTATGAAGTAATATTCAGATTAATAGTTTGGCCTCCCAGATTATATGAAAAGGTGGTGCCAAACAAGAAGAAAGGGAGTGGCACTGAACACGCACTGAGCTGCTAGTGAAAGGGGGATGGTGATAACAACAGTACCTAGCTGTTAGGTAGTGGGTGTGAGAGGATTAAATGAGATGATCCATTTAAAGAGCACAGGGCCAGTACAAAGTAAGGACTACATTGTTACATAGTAGCCATTAATAATTCTATTATCACAAATGAGGAAATTAAGCTTAAAATAATTTGGCTAAGGTTCAGGTGCTCAGTGGCAGGCCCCAGAACAAAAGCCCACGTCTGCTGGATATCTGAATTAACACTTTCACCACACAACTTCCCCCAGGGTGCTTCAGGAGACCTTCCATTAAAACACAGGTGTGTGGGAGCAAGGCAGCAAATGAAGATGAGCAAATTATTCCCAACGGCT
Organism: Rhinolophus ferrumequinum; assembly: GCF_004115265.2. Taxonomy (NCBI): domain Eukaryota; kingdom Metazoa; phylum Chordata; class Mammalia; order Chiroptera; family Rhinolophidae; genus Rhinolophus; species Rhinolophus ferrumequinum. The sequence goes on from NC_046306.1 coordinate 19,756,528, forward strand.
CAAGACAACCAATTCCTCTTGAGGCTGAGTTGTCAGAAGGTTTTCCTCATCGTGAACTAAAACCTGTTTCATTTTAACTCTGACCCACTTATTTGAAGTTTCATTCTGACATTACACGGAACACGACTAAGGACTAATCTGGCTACCACGTCCCATTCCCAGTCTTCCCTCCACTTCTCGGGAGAGGCAGAGTTTTTCAATTTCACATTAATTCATTCAGAAACCATTAGTTGGTACTACCAGTAAGGCATTGTGCTGGAAATTAGGAATAAGAAATCCAGCTCATCCCCGCTCCAGTCCACCCAGCAAGACAAACACAAATAGAGATGAACAAGCTCCAGCAAAGGGCACGTGGAGGGATACCTGGGAAGTCATCTGAAAGTCCCAATCTGACAACACCTGCTAACAAAAAAGAGTTCAAGACAGAAGCGGGAATTTAAAAAAAAAAAAAAAAAAAAAAAGATTACATAAGAAGTACATTTTTACTTCTCACATTTAATTTTAAACACAAATTTTTCTCAAGACACAAGAGGGCTAAGATTCTGTAGCTTTTAACTTATCCATTCTTCAGGGCCTTAGCTTTTCTTAAAATCTCCAGCTTGCAGAATAAGAAGCAAAAGGAAGTATGTTCAATAAGGACACCAAGAAAAACTAAGAGAAACAAATCTGATGCAGTCTGTATTTATACGGGATTCCATTAAAGGCCTTGGCAGGACTTCAAATTACTCCTTTAGATTCAAATTTCCCTACAATGGGACCCCACTGCTACACAGCAGAGAGCCTCGCTTATTTCCTTAAATACCATATTCACAGTCAATGCCCCTGTATCAATGACAATGAAAGCTTTAACTGTACACTGTGTAATACAGTTTGAAAGGCACTTTCACAAATGACAAACTAGGAGAAAATAACTGCAACACATATGACACTTCCTTTATTAACAAAGAGTACATACAAACCAAGAACAAAAAAGTCAACTCGCTTAAAAATGGGCAAAATGTAAGAACTGCAGATCACCGGAGGAAAGGAGGGGAATAAAGCGAAGGTCTAATAAACATGTGGTATTATATCCATATAATCTCACCCTAAATTAAAGAAAATGAAAATCGAAATAACAATTTTTCCCTTCTCAGATAGGCAAAACTCAGAAAGGTAGGCTACCCAACGTTTACAGGGATGAGGAGAAAAGAGTCTGCTTACATGTACTGTTGATAGAAGAATAAATTGCTTTTCTAGAGGCAATTTGGCACTACCCACAAAAATGCACATACCTGCAACCCAGCAGTCCCACTGCCATTAACTTATCCTACAGATACATCCCCCAAAGTCTACCAAAATACCTATGAGAATTAGCAATATAACTTTGCGATTTCTGAGGCTAAACTCTCCATCAGAAGAGGCCTCCTCCACAATTAAATTGAAGCAACTACTTGACTTAGAGCTGATGGGTCCTGGAAAACACACTTAAAAAAAATAAAAGTCAAAAATAAAAAAGAGGCCTAATTAAATGAATTATGGTTCATCCATACAATAGAATGTTGTACAGCTATTAAGTGGAATAACAGCAATCTATAGATGATATGAAGCCATCTGCCAGATACAATGACAACTAACAAAAGGCCTGGTATGTGTAGAGGCGTATGTATGGTATTATGCCTTTAATGTAAACAAACACATATACATAGACAGATCCATTACAGCACATACATAATAAAGTGATTCCGTGGAAGGAACTAAGAAACTGTCTAAGTAGTTCTCTTAAATGAGAGGAATAGAGCATGAAAATTTGACTTTTCATTTTTTACCTTTCTGTATTGTTACAATTTTCTAACCTTAAGAATATACTTCCAGGGATTATCTAGTTGGTAAGATTTTAATTTTTGATTACTTCTTTATATTTTTAAAAAACATTATTTAAATATGTAAATCTTAGTGTTTAGTGTTAGGCTCTGCTAGTGCTGGTTGTACAAACTCTCTCTTTTGGATAACAAAAATGGTGACTTAGATGGGACTTAGCTCTGAGTGGGCTTTCTCCCTGTGGTTCAACAACCCCTGGCTGGGAAGGTCTCCCCAGATTCTGTCCAAGTGGCTGCCTGGATTAATTGCTCCAAGGACAGACCTGCAATGCTTGCTGCTGACCAGACGTGGCTGACCTACGGAGCTTTCATTTTCCAGTGAGAGAAATTGGGTTCTTGGCTTGGAAGATGTCTACTAGACATAATTGGAAACTGGTTTTATTTTCAAGGCTTTGTCTGGGTTGTCATGTTTGAGAGAGAGATGCAGAGACTTGGATATGACCAGAAAGTTTTAAAGAATTAAGATTGACTTTGGAAGCCAATAAATGCCTCTTGAGATACCAGCCTGATACCTTGCTTACATGGGTCACAGCAGGGTACACGTATCATCACCTGCTACTCTCTACTACTATTGCTACGGTCTCTGATTACAAATTGAACACCCCTAATATCCCCTCTAAGGCTCGGAGACCATCACGGCAGAGGCAGGTGCATGAGATTGTAAGAGCCTGATAAGAGGGGCACAATGGGCAGACAAACCTGACTCCATCTTGAAGCTCGTCATCCTTCTTAATTGAACCTAGACCTGTTGCCCTATTTCCCTCAAGACTGAGGAATGAACAACAAAAAGGGGAGATTTGTAACCCGCAGAACCAACTCAAAATGGTCTTATCCTGTTTAAAAAGATACCGAGTTGCTTTTCAGAGACAACAGACCAAAACTGTAAGTCATGCAGCTGAAGCATGTGTACAGGAGAGAACTTTGATCTCCATCCTGCACCAAAGAACCAAAGTCTTGCCCCCCCACTCTCCAAAACCAAAGGACAAGGACATAATCAGAACTTGAACACTGGAACCCTTTCAGAGGTACAGGGTCCACTGTCTGTCCAGGAAGATGGGTGCCGAAACCCCTTACCATAAATGGGCAAGCTCCAAGGTCCTCCAATTAAAAACTGCTCCACCAGTGCTTCCACATACCTATTGCCCCAACCCCTTAAAAACATACATCAAACCCTGGATCGGGGAGTTTGGGTTTTTGAGCCATAGCTTACCCCTTCTCCTTGCTTACCGCTTTGCAAATAAAGTAACCCCAATTTCTTCACCGCAGTTACCAGTGTTTAGTGTTAGGCTCTGCAAGTGCTGGGTGGATGAACTCTTTCTGTTTGGTCACAACTGCAGAATTATTCACAATAGCCAAGATACTGAAACAACCTAAGTATTTATCTATGGGCATATGGATAAAGAAGACACACTATGGAATATTATTCAGGCATAAGAAGGAAATCCTGCCATTTGTGACAACATGGATGGACCTTGAGGGCATTATGCCAAGGGATATAAATCAGAGAAAGACAAATAGTGTTTTACATCCCATGTGGAATCTAAAAAAGCCAAACTCATTCAAACAGAGAATGGAATGGTGTATTCCAGGATTTGGGGAATGAGGGAAATGAAACAAAAAAGGGTGCCACCTTTCATTTATAAGATGAATAAGTTCTAGGGACTTAATGTATAGCATGGTGATTATTGGTAATAATACTGTATTATACACTTGAAAGTTGCTAAGAGAGTAGATCTTAAATGTTCTTATTACAAAAAAGAAATGGTAATTATGTGACATGATGGAGGTGTTAGCTAACACCGTGATGGTGATAATTTTCCAGTATACAAGTGTATCAAATCATCGCATTGTAAATCTTAAACTTACACAATGTTATATATCAATTATATCTCAATAAAAAATTACATATTAAATAATCTTATACTACAGTATTGTACAGGATCTTCACAACCACCACATGATTAGGACTCAATGTGATGTCCTCATGGTAAACACAGGGAACTGAGGTGCAGAAGGAAACCAAGGTACATAGGGGTTAGCAGCTTTCAAGGTCCTCCAAGACAGGAGACATCCGTCTTAACATAGGTAACAGGATTTTCCCAGAGGCAGACAAACCACTTCGCAAAGGCCCTTCCTCTTTCCCCTACCAAAGTCGTTTCTATGCTTATATTCGTGCCTTTAGATACAAACATAATTTGAATACAAGATTAATCAACCAAGTGCTTTTCATATGTTGTGTCAGAATTACCACACCATTATATAAAAATAGAAATATTTAATTTTTCAGAAAGGACAAAACCTAAGACTGATCCAGGTGAGGAAACTAGAACACTTGAACCACTGCCTGGGGCCGTGACTACAACCATCTTTTTATACCTCAATCTGGAAGCAAGGAACAAGCTGTAAAACTGCCTATTCACTTGGGCTCAGTAATTTCAATCTGCAAAGTACAGCTCAGGATAAAAATAAATCATTTGTGAAAACGAGGAAAAAGCAATGGCTCTTTACATACAATTCTAGGGAAACTAGATATAGTTCATATGTTTTAAGAACAAGAAAATATGAAAGCAAAACCTAATATAGTGGGACTACACTATAAGCTCTACTAGGGAAATGAATGACTGGTGTTCAACAAATTCCTGATAAACGAAATTAAGAAAGCTACCAAGCTACTAAAATGACGAGGATGTGAATTAACCTCATAAAAAAAAAAAGAGCAGATATAAAATACCCTTATGCAGACTAACAAGACCTACATAAAAAATTTATGATTATAATAGCTAACTCTACACATACTGTCATGTAATCCTTACCACAACCACAGAGATTAAGTGCTATTACTAACCCTCATTGTAAAGATGAGAAAACAGAGGAACAAAGAAAAATTAGGGATACCCTAAGACACCCATATCATAAGAGGCTGAGCCAGGATTTGAATCTAGGGCTGCGTGGCTTCCGATTCTTAACCACTACGTTTGTTTACCAGCTACATCTTTGAGTTCTCTTTCCTAACTTATCAAATGAGAATTAATGGCCCCTATCTTGGGTGCTTATTATAAGGATTACGTGAGAAAAGATCTGCAAAGCCCCTATTTGTCTAGAAAAGAAGGTATTCAAAAAATGGCAGGAGAATTTTCTGAATTCATAATACATTTACAGCTAATGACATACATACTGATAAGGACTCTGGGTTTTCTTTTTGAAAGAGGTAAAAAGAGTACGATAGCCATGGTAACTGCAAGTCCTGCCCTCAGCAATCGCATTGTGCTCTGAGAAAAGGTATTGAGGGCTTAAAGTAAGCCAGAATTAAAGTGATAGATGGGTATGGAACAAGACGTTTCAACTAGTCAGCTCTGAGTCAGGGTTGGGGGGAAATAGACTCTGTCACACTCAAGGAAAGACTGTCAATCACCAGAAACTACAGAGCAGGCTTTGGGACAACTGAACAGTACTTACCACCAGGACTGCATTCAACCTCCTCCACTAAAGGGTGATGGTGACTTTTAAACTTAATGCAACCCCCTTTCAGTTGAGGGACACTGCAAGTGAAAGACCTGCTTAAGTCTTTAGGCCTCCTGCATTCAATAGTAATTGAGTGCCGGCTAAGTGCTGGAGATAGATACTAAAGACGAGAGAACCCCAACCCTGTCCTCCAGTGGGGAAGGCAGGCAAAAACAAGGTAAACACATAGACAAAGAGAATTTCTGGCAGGCTAAGTACTATGGCTGAAAACCCAACAAAATAATGTGAACTAGTGACATGGGAGGACCCTTTTAGATAAGGCAGTTAGAATGGGCTAGGAGCTGAGGTCTGAGCAGAGATCTAAATGACAAGGAGACACTCATGTGAAGATCTAGGGGAGGAAAATTCTATCTAGGCAGAGGCAAAGTCCTAGAGGCCAGGGGCCTCAGGTGGGAATGAGCTCCCTTCCGTACTGGGGCCCCTGAGCCTAGGAGGTGGAGACTCTCTCTGCTGTCCCAGAAAAACATAAACAATATTCGTAGGTCAAGTGACACATAGGTCTCACAGGAGGAAGCTTTCAAGGGCCTCTGCCAAAGTTCTGTCTTGGAGGAAGACCAGGGAGTGCGTAGCGATGGGAGCAGACAGGTTTTACACTCAATTCGGCCAATCCTGGGAGGCTGAATGAAGATGAGAAGAATCACTGAGCCTCCCTCTGTTTGCCCATCTATAAAATGAGATTAATAACTCCTACCTCCTGGGTTTATTGTGAGGAATGAGTTAATAGATGTCAAGTGCTTAGCACAATAAGCACTAAATACTCAGTATTGGTGATAAAATGGCTGTGTAACAGTAGTACAAACAAAAAGGACATCAGATACAAAGGATTACAGTCAATGTTATTATGAAATACTAACAAATAGTATCCAATATACTAAAGAACATAAAGTGAACAACTTTAGTCCTGTGGAAGTGACAAGTTGATTCAAGTAAATGGAAGGGCCTCTCCACCACTGTCCTCAAGTTTCAAGGACACAGAAGGAAGACTGGGTCTAAAGCAAAGACCATTTCCATTCCTTCAGGCCCTTTCCTAGGTCACACTGAGAGAGTTGAATTAGCCTTTTTTACTTGAAGGGCTAAGGAAAGAAGTAAACAGAAGCAGAGAGTCAGAGAAGGAGAAAGGGAGGAAAGAAATAGGCCAAAAAAATTCCCTTGCCCTCTTCCCAGATACTTGAAATGCTTTCTCCAAGACCCTAGCTTTTCCTCCCACAATTAAAATTCAGACAGACAGCAAACACAGGTTGAGTTTACTCATTTCAAAGTACTGAGAATGAGCTGGCTAAGTCAGTGGATCTTCCCAGAGGCAGTGCCCAGGCTTGGCTCCAGAATATATGTGCTGCATGACCTTTGCCACATTACTCAACCTCACTGAGCTAATCATCTCATTCTCACAAGTTCCTTCTCATTTTCTCCCCATCACAGTTTAAGGCCCAAAGACTGGCCAATGTGCCAAGCTAGAAACATGGGCATCGCCCTTGCTTCCCACTCTCAGTCACCATTTTATGTAACACCTACTTCTCCCATTGCTGAGTGGTTGCCCAGTCCAGGGTCTCCACCAGTTCTCATCCCATTACTGCAACAGCTCTCATGGAGCTCAAAGCCTCCCCAGATCCAAATCAATACTGTCTTTTTAGCTGACATCTTCTGACTGCCTATTTTATGACAGACACTATACTAAGTACCGTATTTTGCTGTGTATAATGCGCGTGCACCCACATTTTTGGCCCAAACTTTCAGGGGGGAAAAAAATCTTTCATTTTAATTTTTTAATTCAAATTTTTATTTGTTTACATTTAGGTACTTGTTCTTTGTATTATGTATTATAAAGGAATTTTAGCATTCATTTTTTAACATATTATGGTACAAGAAATTTTATGTCACACATAATTACAAAACACAAGAACAGATACAAGGCATAAGAAATGTTATGTACCGGTAACAAATTTATGATATTTACACATCATAGAAGGCCAAGAACTCTTCATCGTCGTAAGTTCGTGGTAAGGTTAACAAAACCGATTATCGTTTTCCAGGGTATTTTGCATACGGATATCATTATTGATTTCTAGAGTTACACTTTAACTCATAAGCATAAATAAAAGAATTAAAAACATTTATATAGATAGGAATTAGTACTACCCACGTATAATGTGCATCCTTGTTTTTTCCTGACAAATTTGGGCAAAAAAGTGCACATTAAACGCAGCAAAATATGTTACTTTATATATATTAATACATCATCTAGGGTCTACTTCATAGGTTCATAATGAAGCTTCTTATTATTCCTATTTTACAGATGGGAAAACAGATTCAGAAAGTAAGCTGCCCAAATGACAAAGCTAGCAAGTATTGGGGCAAGGAATTAAAGCCAGGTAGTCTGACTCGGGTCAACTAGTACTGTGGCTAATCTTCCTCACTGCTACTTCAGTGGTATTTCTAAAACACAAACCTGATTATAAGACGCCTCTGTTTAAAACAGTTCAGGTTATATGTCAATGGTATCTCAATTAAAAAAAAACAACAAACAAACAGTTCAGTAGTTTCCCTACAGAACAGAGTTCAAGCTATTCAGTGGAGCAGCAAGACTGTCGTGAGTTAGCCATTATGACCAGACCAAACTCGATGGGAGCTTAAGAGGAGGGAAGCAGGCAGGCTTAGCAGAGGGGCGGTGGCGCACCGTGGTTATGACCAGAACTCTGGAGTGAGCCTGCCTGGTTTGGGGTCCCAGCTCCACCATTTCCCAGATAACCTTGCACAAGTCATTTTCTCTGGGAGCCTCAGGCTCATCTGTAAGAGAGATAGTACCAGTACCTACTTAATACCTTCACACAGGTGTTGTGAAGATAAAAACTTTGGTAGCACAGAGCCTGGCACACAGTAAGCTCTCAAGGTTATTACTGCTGTTACAGCCCACACACCCAGACTCCTTGCAGTTCCAACCTCCAGATCTTTGCTCAAACAAGCTGTTTCCTCTGCCTGTCCTTCAGGATTGGGCCCAACCAGGGCTTACTGGGACAGGGGCTCATTTCAATACTCTCCCATGGCATGGGCCAGTGGGCTCTCAAACACAAGGCTGTCGGTTCCACTCCTCGATTCCCGCAAGGGATGGTGGGCAGCGCCCCCTGCAACTAAGATCCAACACGGCACCTTGAGCTGAGCTGCCGCTGAGCTCCCAGATGGCTCAGTTGGTTGGAGCGCGTGCTGAGCTCCCAGATGGCTCAGTTGGTTGGAGCGCGTCCTCTCAACCACAAGGTTGCCGGTTCGACTCCCACAAGGGATGGTGGGCTGTGCCCCCTGTAACTAGCAACGGCAACTGGACCTGGAGCTAAGCTGCGCCCTCCACAACTAAGACTGAAAGGACAACAACTTGAAGCTGAATGGCACACTCCACAACTAAGATGGAAAGGACAACAACTTGACTTGGAAAAAAGTCCTGGAAGTACACACTGTTCCCCAGTAAAGTCCTGTTCCCCTCCCCTTCCCCAATAAAATCTTAAAAAAAACACAAATTCTCTGACGGCAGCCTGGCCTGCCCTCTGGGCCACAGCATGCAGCACTCTACACTGCAATTGCCTGTTTCTGAGCCAATCTCTCCCTAGGCACTGACCTACAGAGACCCCCAGCATCTAACAAGCAAGCAGTGCCCTTACAGGGTGGTCAGATGCTTGTCAGAGATAACCTCAGCTTCCTCACTGGCAAAAAGGGAATAAAAACAGGAAAGAGACCAATACCACTCCCCTGAAGGGATGTAGGGATTCAAGGAGACAACCATGTAGAACCTCGCTCTTGGAAAAGTGCTATCCTCGGGTAAATGTAGGAACTGTTTCTACTCCTTGGAGGCAGGGGGAGGAAGGCAAAACACAAAGAATGAGGCACCTGAAGACAGATCACAATTTCACCCTCAAGGCCAAAGAAAAGCTGTGTTCGGTTGTCAGGGGGAGGCTACAATCTATAAATATCAGGAGCTGTGGAGTGGGTTTGTGTGGGTTCCTTTTAAGGAAGGGTGTCTTTTTTTAAACATACCTGACTAAGCTGTTCTTACAGGATTCTTTAATTGAGGTATCACTATATTACAAAGGAAAACAATTTGGAGATGTAGTCATTACTCCACAGGGCCTCCAAAGACATTTACCTGACTTACAACCCTTTCACTGCGTATGGGGTTTTAAAACTAAACAGTTTAATAGTTAATGAATTAATTATCTTATTCTTAAATAATTTTTATTCCTGGCCTTTATTTTTTAATACCAGGACATAGCTAACTTTACTTAGTCTTCACCACAGGCTAAATCCTTGACATATATCTCATTCCCAAGAATGCAGACAACTGGGCAGTATTATCCCACTTTCCAGAGGAGGGAAAGGAGGCTTGGAGCAAATAACTTGCCCATGGTCACCGGCTAGGCGGAAGAGCTGGGATTTCAGAAGCAGGACCTCTTCCAAAACCCACTATACTTACACTGCTTTTAAAAATAACACCTTTAGGGGGCAGCCAGGTGGCTCAGTTGGTTAGAGCGGGAGCTCGGAACAACAGGGTTGCCAGTTCGATTCCCACATGGGCCAGTGAGCTGCGCCCTCCACAACTAGACTGAAGGACAATGAGCTGCCACTGAGCTTCCAGAGGGGCGGCCAGATGGCTCAGTTGGTCAGAGCGCGAGATCTCAACAACAAGGATGCCAGTTCAATTCCCATCCAGGGGATGGTGGGTTACGCCCCCCTGCAACTGAAGATTGAAAACGGCAACTGGACTTAGAGCTGAGCTGCGCCCTCCACAACTAGATTGAAGGACAACAATTTGGAGCTGATGGGCACTGGAGAAACACACTGTTCCCCAACATTCCCCAATAAAATTTTGAAAAAATAAAAATTAACACCTTTGGGATATCTAAACACTAATGAAATGAAAGGAGTACTGTTAAGTGTGAAAATGAGGGGAAATTTTAAGTATCTTTCTCTCTTACAGACAAAAGTGATGTACTTATGAATGAAATACAAACAAACAAACAAACAAGGTCCATGAGGGAAATTTTACAAACATTTTGTGAGAGGAATAAAACAAAAATAATGGTAACATAGACAAGTCTTCACAGTTCATCAAGTTTTGCTAACCTTATGAATTAGGTTTTCTTATTCCCATTTTACAGAGTAGGAAATGTAGGAAAAGGCTAACATTTACTGATATGTACTTCCAATGATCAATGGGAGGCCGTTATGATACTTGAGTGTGGAAACAGGTCGAGACAGGTTAAATGACTTGCCCTGGTGGATGTCTGCCTCCAGTGTCCACGCCAGTGACAGGCCCAAGAGGTTTAAGCCACATGCCCAAGTTACATGGAGCCCCAAGAGAGGGGCAGATGCTGGAATTCAAATTCAGCCATTCTGCTCTAAATCCTGGTTCTTAACCACTACATGCCATGCAGCCTGAACACAAAAGGCCGCCTCTTTATCTTGCCTTTCTCAATTACAGATGCATAATTCTCAGAGAGGTCATAGCATGACCGATTTCCTACTCATCAAAGCACACTGGAGAGCATTCACTACTCCATGGGACAAAGGGACAGCAGAGCAGCCCAAACCATCCATTCCCAAATGCCTCAAGAAAGGGAGAAAGACAGCCTGAGCTGGGAAAGTGGAGCTTCTACAATTAAGGAATGTTTGCATGGTCAGTAATGGAATCTGGGGTGAGAGGGCAAGGCCACCCTTTCTCTCAGCAGTACCTCAGTCCTGGGTTCCAGGCTTCCACCTGTTTGATACTGTGATTAAAGTGACTTATTCAAACGGTGGGGTGGGGGGTATGGGGGGAGAGAGATGGCAGCTATAGAGAGAGGAAGATATAAGAGCACCAGGTTTGCAGACAAAGAAATCTGGACTCTATTAGGCATATAACTCTGAACAAGTTACTTAATCTCAGTTTCCTCATCTACCAGATGAAGATAATAGACAAATTGTAAAGATTTAATAAGATCCAATAGAGGGCTGGCCCGGTGGCTCAGGCGGTTAGAGCTCCATGCTCCTAACTCCAAAGGCTTCCAGTTCGATTCCCCCATGGGCCAGTGGGCTCTCAACCACAAGGTTGCTGGTTCAATTCCTCGAGTCCCGCAAGGGATGGTGGGCTCTGTCCCCTGCAACTAAGATTGAACACGGCACCTTGAGCTGAGCTCCCGCTGAGCTCCCGACGGCTCAGTTGCTTGGAGCGCGTCCTCTCAACCACAAGGCTGCCGGTTCGACTCCCCATCCAAGGGATGGTGGGCTGCACCCCTGCAACTAGCAACGGCAACTGGACCTGGAGCTGAGCTGCGCCTTCCACAACTAAGACTGTCCTAAGACTGAAGGACAGCAACTTGAAGCTAAACAGCACCCTCCACAACTAAGAAAGGACAACAACTTGACTTGGGGGGGAAAAAAAAAAAAGATCCAATAGAGTACTCAAAAAAATGCTTGGTGTAGTTATTATGATTGTAAAATGTCCACATTTCCAGGCCAGGTTTCCACAACCTAGAAATCCCAATAATTGTGCACCTGTAGAAGCAAGGAAGGCATGTCAATCCACCTAACCATGCACCTTTTCCATGCAAAAAAGAGACCTCTTGAAAATCAGGTCTCCACTAGGACAAAGAGAGCCCCAATAGCATCTATGATGCCTGGGAGTCAGCCTTTTTAATCCTAGGATTATGTTTCTTGACACGGAATAAGCTCTCATTGAATACAACCATCGTTTTAAATCCTTCCCCAGCCCCCTCCTCTCCCTCTTTCCCCGAAGTCCGCGGATTCAGGCACCACCTCCCTTTAATACAACTGTACTATTTACACTTGGTGACTCATACCAGGCTCCAAAAATTTTACGGGATTTCTGCAAGCTCATTGCTTCCATTTGGCCAAAGAAAGCAAAGGACAGCTGGATGGATACGTAGCCCAAGATCTAGCAAAGTTGTCACACCATCATGACGAATCAGGGTTTCAATTTGCAATAGGTTAACCCAATGGTAGTCAGTCAACAATCTGCAAGGTACAGTTGCTAAGAGATGAACAGGGACAGCATCCTCCCTTTTCTTTCCAAGTTTACAATCTTGGAAAGGAGGCTCTTAGCATACATTTTGGCTTAAAGAATGTTTATCAAGAAAAATGTAGGGCCGGCCCGGTGGCTCAGGCCGTTGGAGCTCTGTGCTCCTAATGCCAAAGGCTGCCGGTTGGATTCCCACATGGGCCAGTGGGCTCTCAAGCACAAGGCTGCCAGTTCGACTCCTCAACTCCCGCAAGGGATGGTGGGCTGCGCCCCCTGCAACTAAAAACGGCAACTGGACCTGGAGCTGAGCTGCGCCCTTCACAACTAAGACTGAAAGGACAACAACTTGAAGCTGAACGGCGCCCTCCACAACTAAGATTGAAAGGACAACAACTTGACTTGGAAAAAAAGGCCTGGAAGTACACTCTGTTCCCCAATAAAGTTCTGTTCCCCTTCCCCAATAAAAATCTTAAAAAATAAATAAATAAAATAAAATACTCCCCTTCGCTTCAAACACACTTATCCCATCGTTCTCGCCACTTTCTGAAGCAGTTCCGAAAGTCCTCTTTTATTTGTGTCTTTAGTTGCGCTGTCATGGTTGCCTCAATGTCCTGAATCAATTCAAAACGTTTTTCTTTCACGGTCATTTTGACTTTGGGAAAGAGCAAGAAGTTGCATGGTGCCAGATCCACTGAATAAGGTGGATGAGGACACGCTATAATGTTTTTATTTGACACAAATTGCCATACCAGAAGCAATGTGTGACACAAAGCGTTGTCACGATAGAAGATGAAGTAAAGACACTCACGAAAAAGGACTTCCAGAACTGCTTCAGAAAGTGACAAAAACGATAAGGTTAAGTATGTTCGAAGAAATGGGGAGAATTTTGAGGGAGATTAATGGCAATGTGTCTTTTACTGTAATAAACTTTTTTATTTAAACATTCCATCGTATCATTTGATCACACCTTATATACTTTAGAGCCCTGATTTCCATGTAGTGTCAGCAACTGCCTTTGAGAATAACCAGGTGTTCTCAAAAAACTGTTAGTTTTACTCACTGATGAAGTAATTTAAAATCTAGATTTCTTATCATTGCCTTTAGCATCTTGTCTGGGGTTTTGTGGCTAAGTATATTCCTATAAGGAAGAACACTTGGAAGTAATTTTTAAATGGTGCTTGCTCTTAGGATGCACTTTCAAATTTCAGATAGGGAGTTTAAGCACCTTTAAAATCCAGGAAGAAGTAAGTACCAGTAGCTGATTTCCCACAGATTATGGGAGACCTTGGGAGTAGAGGGCTAAAAGCATTACATCTCACTTTCCCCAACTCCAGCCAAAGGCAAACTACCTGCTTCCCTTTTAAATTTCATTCTACCTACACTGCTAATTCAAAGTGAAAAAGAAAGCTGGGATGGGGAGGTGGGGAAACATTTTTTAAATACACATCAGATAAGAGAACTTACAAATAAACATGCTGTATGTAAATACAGTCTTCCTCTTTGTGAGGAGTAGCTAACATTTAATGGAGAATTCAAAGAAGACTTCTTTGATAAGTTTAGGCAGTTTTGAATGAAATAAAGCCTGGAACTGGCAGAGGACATGGAGGCAGAAGAACGCTGAAGTTGGGTGTGAGGACAAGCTGGACGCCTCGGCTGAAAAAGAGACGGTGGCAGAAGCGACTCGGACGAGAGAATGATTGGCAGTCGGCCCAACAGCGCACATGAAGGAAATCAGATCTGCTACAACAAACTCCCAGACACTGGGTTTCTAAGCAAGGTACTGACAAAGACTTAGGGCAGGGTAGACCTTGGAGATAATCAGCCCCTCACTTTAGAAATGGGGAGAATGAGGCCCAGTAGCATTAAATGACTTGCCTGAGGTCTCACAGTGCGTGGAAGAGCTGGGACTAAAGCCAAATCAAGATCAAATCCGTTACTGAAGAGGATCTGACATTCATGTGAGGGATGGGGGAGGGGGAAGGACCAAGACACAAAACGGTCTAGTCATTCAGGTTTGTCCTGATTAGGGCCCAGAATAGGATCATGCTGGAAAAAGGCCATGACAGGTGACAGCCAGGGAAATAGGTAGAGATGACCTAAGACATTTAGAAAGGAAAAACCCACTAAGACTTAGAAATAGAGATGTGGGTACAAAAGGAAAGAGAGCATCATAAGGCCTGACCCCCATCAAAGCAGGTCATCTTCCCACCAGCATTCGCCTTTGTGAAGCTCCCATACAGAGATAAGCCAGCAGCTTCCATTCAAGGTCCAAGCACCTGCCTTTCCCAGGCCTATTTCCAGAACCTGGAACACCAAGAAGGACCCCTTGGAAATTCCAACACCTGGGACCCAGGCGGTATCTCAGACTCCTTGCCCATGGTAGGAGGACAGGTGAGGAACCAGTGACACAAGCTGGCTGATGATCAGCTATGAAGTATTTACTAGAATGATTCTATGTCAAGAATTATGTTCACATTTAAGCAAGAAATATTTAAGCACTTAAATTTGACAAAATACATAGCAATCAAACTCCTGGAGAAGTTTCAGCCATCGTTTTAAAATCTAAATGCTAGAATAACGGAAACTGAGTATAACTAACAGTCCTCAGAAGGGGACCATGCCTGGTACAAACTTGAAGGGATGTGTCTGGATAAAGAGAAAATGGAAATACCCCAGCATAAAGCTAACCAATCACCTATTTTCACAGAGAAATCTTTGGCTATTATGTATATATAGCATCTCACTACTCAGTGTATTTCAATAACATTAGCATCACCTGGGAATTATAAACGCAGATACTCAGGCCCCGCCCTAAACCTACTGGATCACAATCAGTATTTTAGCAAGACCCGCCCCTGCCCAAGTGATTTATACACACATTCAAGTTTGAGAAGCAGTGGCGTAGTTGAACACTGCACTGTACAGAGCAGTACACAGATAAGCACCAAACAGGCAGACAAAGTACCTGTTCACTTGCTGTATATCACAGTTTACGT
Source organism: Rhinolophus ferrumequinum (assembly GCF_004115265.2). Taxonomy (NCBI): domain Eukaryota; kingdom Metazoa; phylum Chordata; class Mammalia; order Chiroptera; family Rhinolophidae; genus Rhinolophus; species Rhinolophus ferrumequinum. The sequence goes on from NC_046306.1 coordinate 19,771,902, forward strand.
ACTGCTCAGACAGACCTCCAGTGTTTTTTCATGAATTTGGTACTTACTAATAATGACCAAATAATCTAAATGTGGAATCTATTTCACTTCCTGAAATAGCACAACCTAGCTCCAGGGCTTTCTTGAACATGAAATATAAAACAGCTTAGTTATTCTGAAAATACAATAATGGTTAATTTTATTCAAGTTCCAACACTCAGTTCAGAACACTTCTCCACAAGCCCCATTATTTCCTATAGGTTCCTGGGAGTCTCATTATATCCCCTAGCATCCCTATGAAGCAGGTGCTTGGCAAACGTCCAACCTCCAAATGACATTCAGAAGGATGTAATCCTAAAAATGCTGTATTTTCCTGCCTTGTCCTGCCAGTATAGCTTCGCAGGCCCAAACTCTCTCCTCCACTGAGGCCTCTTACAGCTGCACACTCAAGTACTTCCTAAAAAAGGAGAAAGGTCAGAGGTGTCATTATCCCATAAGCACTTGGGGTTTCAGCTGTGGAGAAATTAATCTGGTTAGGGGCTCAGGCAGAAAAGCCCTAAGTAAGATCTGGAAAGGCAGAGGAAAATACAAAAGAACCTACTGAGAGGCTCTTAAAGAGAGAAGAGGGCCCAGATACTTGTAGATTTTAAGGTGAGGGTTGGGAGCAAGGCTTGGCAGATATGTGTGAGGATGATAGGGAGAGTTAAGTCCATCCCCCACCTGCAACCCATGGACAAGAACAAAAAGACTAAGAGGTTCCTTCAAATGACCTCTTTTCTTGATAAAAGGAAAGAAGAAAAGCCAATAGAGAGAGGAAGTTTTATTAGCTGAAACCAAGACTAAAAGAATTTCTTGAGGGAAATAAAGCAAAGAAGAAAACAGTACTATCAAGGCAGAATGGTAAAGGAAGCAAATCACCAGGAGGATTAAGAGTCCTGTGAATAACCAAAGAAATGAGAGGGGATTCATTTCCAGTTTGAATTCAGTGCTTGGGGCATCAGGTAGTCCTGGACCTGAGGTCACCTCCAGCGCCAGGGGAAGAAAGGGGAAAATCTCTACAGCCTCCAGCAAGCAGAGCAGTGTCCAATGAGAGTTAGAAACCAAAAAAATGCCTGGGGATAGAGCAAGCCGAGAGAGAAGAGAGTTCCGGTTAGCAGAAATCAGAAAAAGGTAAAGTAGACATAGAAAAGGAAAACATACAGACACTCTTTTAGGAGGGGGACCCTCCCTTTAGGGGAAGGGAATTCGGGAGGTGTGACTGGGAATTGTGCTCAGAAAAAAAGGCCATAGAAGCAGGGAAAGTGTTGTGCTCAAGATACCCATTCATCAATAGAAGAGGAAATGGGTGCAATGACCAGATAGGAAAAGCACCTAAATGGAAATGGGAAGGAAAAAAGGGAAGGAAACTGAGGAAAGAAAATGTCTTGGAGGGCAGAAAAGCTCAAGAACCATGGACCAAGGTTTGGTAATGATCGGACTCAGAAAAAAGGTGTGCCCTCCCAGATTTAAGAAGCATCAGGAAAGTTACTGCTCCCTGAGAATGGTGTAACCAAGAGGGGTGCATTCTGTACATTTGGGGATACAAACACACTCTCAGACATTAAAATAAGTATCTCCCAGGAAATACGGTAGTTCGATTTGGGGAACTCATGAAAAAGGATGCAAATCCAAAAAGTGACTGGAAAGTGCAGCGAATTCCCTTATTTGTGTAATTGCAAATATGTACCCTTAAACTTCAGGATTTCGATTTTATTTTCAGTAACATCTGGAAACGAGGTGCACCCCAGATTTGCAGGGTTGGAGAAACGAAGTGTCCCCTAAATTTAAGAAATTCTGGAAAGCATGTTGCCATATTTGGGGCCTGGAAAAGGGATTTTTCCTTGGATTTGTGGAAACAGAAGTACCCCAAAACTTGGTTACTGGACTCCAGGTTTGAGAGAGTCGTTAATGCGGCGAACTTCCAAATTTGAAAGGGAGTGCTTGCTCAGATTGAAGGCTTGAAAAAGGAAGTGTCCTCCCAGTTTGGGGGGGGGGGTCTGGGAAAAGGGATACATCCTGTTCGAAGGGCTTTGGAAACTGAGCTGGAGCCTCAGAAAGGGGGTGCACCACCCACATTTCCAAAACTAGAGAAAGGGGACACTCCCATAGTCGGGGGTTAAGAAAGGGGTGTGCTTCCCAGAATAGGATAAAACAGTCAATTAAAAAAAAAAAAGCGTTCCCAAAGCACATGAAAACAGCAAGGGCTGGTGGTGGAGCTCTCGGGGGCCTCATAGTTCAAGCTGTGGCCCTAGCGCTTACCCCCCACCCCCAACACGGCCCGCTCCGCGCCCTGGGCCCGCACCCCGCGGCCCAGCCCCCTCAGGCGGCGCTGATTGGCCGCGGCCGCCGTCACTCCAGCGGGCAACCCTGGGGATTGGGCGCCGCTCGCACGACCGCCACGCTCTCAGCAGCGGTCCCCGGGCCTCCCTCCGCGCTGGGCGAGACGGGCCAAGCAGGGAGCGGGGCCGGGCAGGGGACCCGAGCAGCGGTGGTGTCCGTAACCGTCCCCGCCCGCACGGCGCGCGCCTGGCGCGGGTTCGCCCCGACCCGGCTTCGGCCACCCGGCTTAGCCTCGCCGCGCCTCACCGCGAGCTCACCTCACAGCCCGGCTCCGGCTGCGCCGCTCCAGGACCAACCGACAGAAGGACTCTGCGTGCTGCGCACCACGTGACCCTCGGGACGCGCCCAGCGTATCCCCCGCCCCCCACATACACGCACCATCGCCACCACCGAGTGACGCAGCTCCCCAGCTGCCCCGCCCTCGGCCCCGCCCAACCCGGTCACCGTGGCGACGGCTCAGGCGGGCCACGCCCACTGCCCTGACGCGCGGGAACCCGACCGGCGCCCTGATGCGGACGGAGCTCGAAGTCCTCACTCACCTGCAATCAGTGAGACCAAAGCAAACCTGGGACTGGACACTATCCATCGCCTGTTAATTTTGCCTCCTAAATGCCTGTCGAAACCTCCCACTTCTCTCCATCCCATTCCCAACTCCCGGGTCTAGGCCACCATCACCTCTCTCCTAGGTGACGGTTGTCCCCTCCAGCCTATTATTCTTCCCCCTTCCAATCCATTCTCCACACACAGACAGTAGGAGCTTTTCAAAAAGCAAATATAGTCACAGGCTTAAAGTCTTTTCCCCCCACTTTTCTTCGGATTAGGATCTAAACCTATCTACCAGGCTCTGGAAAGTCTGGACCTAACCTGCCTCTCCTCACATGCTAATACAACCAGCTTCCCCAGTTCTCAGCCTCTTTCAAATCCTCAAAGAAGCCAGGTACCTTCCCACCTCCGGGCCTTTGTACTAATCCCTCTTCCACTTTGTCTCATTATCTGCTGGGTAAGGATTCCAATTACTGGTGTGAAGAGCTGTATTTAGCCTCCAGAGACGGAGATGGGAGTTGCAGCCACCCCAGAAGGTTCTGAGATGTTTTCCCAATGAGACTTGGAAAGTCCCAAAGAGAAATGCTAACCATTTGTAATTTATGAGGGCAATAACTTTATTTTACATTGGAAAGACGACAGAGCAGCCAGATTGCACTTCTTTAAATGTAAATCTAATCATGTCATTGTCCTGCTTAAAACAATCTCTCCATCTGCATCCTCCACTCTTTTTCATCCTCTAGCCACACTGACTTTCTGTCAGTTGCTATGGCTCTTTCCAAGCTCTCTCCAGCTGCTGGGTCATTGAATAGGCTGTTCCATCTTGCAAAGCTGACTCTTCATCATGCAGGTCTGTTTGTCATCTCCTCAGTGAGATCCTCTTTGATTACATTATCTAGAAATGCTTCCCTCAATCACATGCATGCCTCCCCCATAGCAATTATTCTCTATCACTTCAATTTCAACAGAGCACCTAGCACAGTTTGTTATTATTTCATTTGTCTGTTCTCTTGGTTGTATTTGTCTACTTCCTGAATTTTAGTTAGGGACTATCTTGTACCTAATAAATTGTCAGAACCTGACGAATAATAGATGCTTCATGTGTATCTGTGAAAGGAATGAAAGAGAATAACATTGAAAAAAAAATTGGTAGATCCTTCTTTATGACCTGAGTCCATAGAAGAGGTGCTTTTCATATCAGGGCTGGAGACTGAAGAGGGCATTACCTCAGCTCAAGTAAAAACAGAGGACAGCTCTTCCCGAAAGCAGCCTGAGGTGACCTCTGAAAATGGTTCGCTATTCTCTTGACCCAGAGAACCCCACAAAATCATGTAAATCGAGAGGTTCAAATCTACGGGTTCATTTTAAGAACACTCGTGAAACTGCCCAGGCCATCAAGGGTATGAATATCTGAAAAGCTACCAAGTATTTAAAGGATGTCACGTTACAAAAGCAATGTGTGCCATTCCGTTGTTACAATGGTGGAGTTGGGAGGTGTGCCCAAGCCAAACAGTGGGGTTGGACACAGGGTCGTTGGCCCAAAAAGAGTGCAGAATTTTTACTGCACATGCTTAAAAATGCAGAGAGTAATACTGAACTTAAGGGTTTAGATGTAGACTCTCTGATCATTGAGCAGAGCCAGGTGAACAAAGCTCCCAAGATGCAGCGAGAACTTACAGAGCTCACGGGCGCATTAACCCACACATGAACTTCCCCCTGCCACATTGAGATGATCCTAACTGAAAAAGAACAAATTGTTCCTAAACCAGAAGTGGAGGTTGCTCAGAAGATCTCCCAGAAGAAACTGAAGAAACAAAAACTTATGGCCCGGGAGTAAATTCAACATCAAATAAATGCTAATAAAAGGAAAAAAAAAACAAAAAACAGAGGACAGTGCTTAGGAAGAGGTTTGGGGAAACCAGGGACAAAAGCTTCAGCTGTGCTCACTTCAGCAGCACATATACACAAATTAGAGAAGATTAGTGTTAGCCCCCAGGATAACATTCAAATTAGTGAAGTGTTCAGTATTCAAACAAACAAACGAACAAAAAAACCCACAAAATACCTTCAGGAATTTGAGGACCAGAACCACCTACATGAACTCAGCTAAGTGCTCAAATACAGGAAGAAAGGACCTTTGCAGAATCCTCTCAGTTTACATTTGTTAACGTGAAGTTGCTCAGATGTTAGTGGCTATTGTAGCATATACAGAATTTTTTGCCCCACAACCACAATAATGCCAAGAATCCCAGACTCCATAGTCCCATAAAAATATAACAATGTTTCTTCGTTTATTCGACCTGCATGTATTTAGACCCAAGGTTGAGGTGGGCACCAAAACAGAGAGCAGAATGACATTTAGGTCCTGTTCTCAGAGAGCTCACAGCCTGGTAAAGAAAGCGTCACAATTTGTAAGTTAAAAATTTTTTGTCTGTTGCAAGAACAACCAAAAGAGAAATATAAGGATATTGGGGGTCCAGAGCATCAACAAGAGGCCAGGCTTGGAAAGCAATCAGGTGCAATAACACCTCCAAAAAGAAGCAACACCTGATGTGGCCAGCAGCACCACACACCACAACTGGGATTCAATCCTAACATCCCCTTGTCTTTGAGTCACTCACTCAAGAGGCAAAGTCTTGTCCAAGAGCTGTTTTTGATTGGTCAATCTCTGATCACATGGATTAGACCACGCTGCTAAAGAAGAGAGGAACAATCTTCCCCAAAGGATATCCCTCCAAACGGGAAAAGGGGAGAATTGATGCTTGTTAGGCAAAACTAACTTGATACAGATATAAATAAAGTACGTTGGAAGTTAAGCTCTTTCTGATTAAAAAACCTGCAGAAACCTGGCTTGCTAGCTTCTTCTAAACTGGGCATTCACTGACTGCTAACCACAGATCTCCAGTTTGCAAAGTTCTGGTCTAAAGCCCAGGTCTTACCACTGCCTCCTTAGCAGCCTCCAACTTTCTGCCTTAAGAGCCTCCCCAGAATCTCAATAGCAGTTGGTCTCAACATCCCAATTCTTTCTTTGGTAGAGCCTTTCTTTGTACAGAATAGGAATTCAACTAACAGTTGTGATTGAGTGAATGACTGAAAGAATGAATGTGTAGCAGCCTCAACTCCAGAGAGTAGAATCTCTCTTGCTAAGTATCCAACAATTTCAGAACTGTGATCCCAGCCCATAAAAAGATTGCTCCCTGCATACACACAAGGTATACAGTAGCACAAGAAGCATTCAATACCTGCATGGAAGAGTGCTTTCCCTCTCTAAGCATCACTTTTCTTCAACTCTAAATTGGGTATCTACCTTCACAGCATTGTCACTTTTTTTTTTTTTTTAAAGGAGGGTGCAGCTCACAGTGGCCCATGCAGGGACTGAACCAGCAACCTTGGTGTTATCAGCACCAGGCTCTAACCATCTGAGCTAACCAATCACCCCCAGCATTGTCACATTTAAATTAAATAACATGTGAGAAAATGTATTGTAAACTGCAAAGTTCCGGGGAAATGATTTTCTGATTGCTTTCTTACTAGACTTGTCATCTAGAATATTCAAAATGTCCCCAGCTAAAGAGAAGCAGAACTAAAGATCTAACAGGAGATCGGATATTCAATTAGAAAAGTGATCTTTTCAGCTTCTACCCGGCAAACCTTTATACTCTGTCCTTATGTAACCCCAAGGCATTTACAATACTCAAGGGAAAAGAGGAAAACTAAAACAGAAAAGCAAGCCCCCACAGACCCTATGGACTCAGAGTATCATCAAGCTTCAGCATGTCCGTTTGCAAAGCAGGAACTAGAGTATGATATCTGCAGCGCCAAATTGAGTGTGAGAATTCAAAAAACCGGAAACCACAGTCACAACAGCGTCTGAGAGGTCCAAGAACCTCCACAAGGCACTAGGGGCCCACGGGAAGCGGGTTGAGTCTTGGCCCTGGCCTGAGGTCTTGCAGTCTGGGCCTCATGGAAAGTTCCTGAACTCCAAGCCTTAGTACTCTTCAAATGAGGGGGAGGAGAATTAAGTAGGAGTTCTAATATATTTCCCGCATTTTGCAAGATTATAAGGAAGGAAGAAGAAGAAAAGAGGAGAGAACATTTTTTGATTCTTCTCCTAGCCACTAAAAAGAGTGATAAAATCCATGTGGACCATTTCAAGGGCAGGGATTATGTCCTGTCTCCTTTGCCCCTTGGGGGCCCCCGCTACCTAGCACTGTTCCCTGTAATTTAAGCATACTTAATACATGTTTTTTGTGGGTTAAAACTCATGCCATCCCAGAGATAAAAAGAAAGGGGGAGGAGTTTAGCCCCAGGGACTAAGGGAATGGAGGTTATAAAGAAGTTGATTAAATAAACAATCTCTAAATCTGCTGGTACTCCACTCCCAAACATCTTGTAATTTAATTTTAAATAGGTAATGCTGTCACAGAGTTCAAATGCCAAAAACTATATAAATGGTATACAACACAAAGTCTCCCTCAAATTTTTGTCCCTCATTGGTCCTGTTGCCATCGGTAACCACTACTCTTACTTTCTTATGAACCCTTTCAGGATATCTTTATGCCTAGATAAGCAAATTTGAATACAAGTTCAAATACATTTTGGCCCTTTTCCAAAAAGGAAGGATTTATATACGTAGTTCTCCACCTTATGTTTTTCACTAAAAAGCACGTTTTGGACACCCTATAATATATTTTGTACAATGGCATAAAAATAACTTCTTCATTATCTTGTCTTCCTTTACTGCGGCATAGTATTCCTTGTGTGGATGTACTATGATTTACTTAATCAGTCCCCTATTGAAGGACATTTGGGTTGTTTTCAGCCTTTTGCAATAAAAAAGAAATGCTCCATTTACAAATAGTACAGCAGACATATGCAGATAGAACTGTAGTCTAAATTCTCAGAAATGGGAGATTTGAGCGGCAGGGGTACATGCACTTACAATTTTGATAGAAATTGCAAGTGCCCTCTGCGGATTCCCCAAAGATGTAACTCTACAGTTGCAAAATGTGTTGCAAGTAATCTGTTACTTGCAACAATTAAAATTCAGGCAAGTTATTTATAATTTAAGAAATAGAAGTGGTTTCAAGATTATTCTCATTATGTTATTCTCACTTACTCAAATTCCTGATAGGAAGAGAAATGAGTAATGTTCCATTTTTCCAGTGAGGCATGTGTATAACCCACTGCACAGCTATGTATGTCACACATGGCCATGTAATCACCATCTGTCTTTAAAAAGATATATTGGAAATTTTCTTGAGGATCTTGATATAGAGGAAAACATCCTTAAGATATGTAAAGATATATAAATTCAACAACATAAAAAAATTGTATTTTATCTATGAATGTTCATTTTTACATGGATGATCTCAGAAAGGTAGGGAAATGAGACAGGGAATGGAGGCTAAAGAGGAGTAACTCAAACAAAGAGAGACCATTCACTTTGTTTCCAATGTTTATAAACCATTTTGCAATAAATAATTCCCTTACTGATGGTCATTCACAACATTTCCAATTGCTAAAAACAATGCTTCAATAAGCAGTCTTGTACATTCAAAAAAAGGAAAAAAGAGAGAAAAAGTGGGGCTGTGTTTGGCTTGATGGAAATTGTGGGCCAAGAAACAAATGTGTGATTGAGTGTATTAGTGTAGTTTTGTGCATTTGAGGTTTTAAAAAGAAGTGGGGATGGTGATGGTGAAGAACAATGATAAGAGATGTTCTGCAGTCCAAACCCCCCTGGATTCCTTCTTGCTGACTTACTGACTCCCTAAGACCCAAAACCTTGCGGCCCCTTTCTCTATTGCCCCATGCTTACTTTGAAAGCTCTCCTCCTTGAATTTACCCAGCCCAGCCCAGCCCACAGTTTCCTTGAGCCTAAAACAGTATCTGAAATCCAATCTAGATTTGGAATCTCATATTCAAAATAGCACCACCAAAGGAATTCACTGGATGACAGCTATGGAGAAACAGGTAGTCACAGGTATTCTCACACCCAATTCCGCTTTCCCTGCTTCCCTTGCCTATATCATTGTTGTTGTTTTATTTTCTTGCTACTTCACAAGCACTTTTCAGGCATTTATACTTTTCAAAGGTTTATTTATTCTAGTTCCTCCCACTTCATCTCCCTCTGTTTGCAAGGGAGCCTTTTTATTGCAGGAGGTAAAATAGACACAGAAACCTCTGCATACTTGGCTAAAGTAGAAATTAAAGGTGCCATAAAAACCCAGATGATGAAACCTAAGGAATACATGAATACACGAGAGAGCTAGATCCTGCCCACATTTCACTCTCCCTGCCCCAGAGGGCTACTGTCCTCCTACCACATGCATTAGGGTCAGACCTCTGACCTTTCAGAGGCAAGATGGAGAGGGGGGAAAAGTTGCATATTCCCTACAGATTTTACAAATTTTCCTTTTATCCCTACAAATTCACCTTTGCTTGTCTCCCCTTCCTATTCTACCTCAAAATTTATCCCTTTTGGAAAAACAAAATAATGATAATATTTATTGAACATTCACTGTTTGCCAGGCACTGTGCTAAGCGCTTTATAAGAATTATTTCATGTAATATTCACAATAACCCTTGAAGAGAGGTTGCATTTATTATCATCACTTAGCAGCTGAAGATATGGAGGCCCAGAGAAGTCAAGTTGCTTGTCTGAGGTCACATTGCTAAGAATAATTTAAGCACAGACAGTTTTACTCCAGATTTCATGCTTATTAATTCTAAACTAAACAAATTCTCAGTGGAGCATTTCCTATTTCCTCTGCCCTCAATCTCTCTCTAATCCGGTCTATTTGCCAAACTATTCAAGTTACCATTCTAACATAATAGTAACCATAAGCAAAGTAATCCTTCTAAAATATATCAGATCATCTACTCCTCTGCACAAAACCCTCTAATGTTGTCCCCTCTCTCACTGAAAGCAAATCCAAAATCTTTACTTATAAGCCCTTCTTGATCTGCCTCTTGTGTTCCCTAGCTCTCTGACCTCAAATTCTGTTCTCTGCTCTGCTCACTCCAGCTACACTGGATTCCTTGCTTTTCCTTGAATACACTTCTATCTGGGGTTTTGTACTTGCTGTTCCCTCTGCCTGGAAAGATCTACCCCTAGATACCCACAGACTGACCACTTCATTTCGTTCTAGTCTCTTTTCATGTGTCATTTTATCATAGGGGCTCTCCCTGCCACCCTAAATAAAAGTGTCTTCTCCTTCTCTGTATCCTTTATCTTCATTTATTTTTTTTCAGAGCACTTATCATAACCTTGTGTATTAAATATTTTTTCTGTTAATAATCTGTTTCGTGTCCTTAGAATTTAAAATTTTTAAGGGGCAAGGATTTTGTCATTTATTGCTATATCCCCAGTGTGTGGAATGATGTCTAGTGTAAAAATAGGACTGTAATATTTTACATGACTGATAATATCACAATTGTTTTTGGAGTACTTCTATTATGCCAGACATTCTAAGTACTTTACATATTTATTTTCTCATTTAATCTTTATAACAACCTTATGAGATTGAACAACCCTTTTAATGTGATACCCAAATTTTTTCAGTTGGCCTATGAACCACTGGCTCTCTGAGAAAAAAAAAAAAAGGTTGATTGGTAGCATTTGCAGATATCTGTGGTGTAAATACTCTGTGGCTGATTTCAAACAACCAATGTGAGATCAACTGGCTCACGAAATTCCTGGACTCCTAATAAGCGGTTCACGAGCTAATATGAGCATATTCCAGCCCTGTTCTCAGTAGAGCATAGAAAAGGCTTTCACAAATTGACCCTTTTCTGTTTTTCTGATGGAATCTCTTTTACTGGCCAACTCACCTACACAGCCCATTTTCAAATCATACAGAATTCCTGTCCGTTTGAGAACACGCCCTACTTGTTTATACTCAATTGTCATTGGGCAATATGCTCTCTTTCTGAGAAGTTCTTTCATCTTTCTTCAGTCTGCCTCTGATCCATCTCCAAAGCATCCCCAAACAACTCAACAAATAATTGTTAAACAACCAGCACATTCTAGGCAGCATGCTAGGAACTGGGGGGATAGAGATAAAGGAGAAGCAGTCAATGTTCTCAGAGGAGCTCCCAATCTGGTAGTGAAGGCAAATGTGTAAAAAATGCAGTTGAATTATGATCTAACAAAAGGAATAATGAGGAATTGGTTGAGTCTGACAAGGGCGGGCAGGATTAAGGCCAACTTCCTTGAGGAAGTAAAACACAAGTATCTTTAAGGGCAGACATTTTCTAGGCCAGAACGTAACAGACAATTTGAAACTTTTGAGATAAAGAAAGTGGGGTGAGACAGATGATAAGGCTTCCTGGACTCCTCTGCGTTCCCGAAACTCTGTTGCACTCCATTATAGCAGAATCTCAAATGGGCAAGTGGTCAAAATCAGTGACTAGATCACGAACACAGGGGGAAATACAACAATCGGTCAACATCTTGAGAAACGTTTGCCAAAATTTTATACCTGTTGGTTATCAGCAAATCATGACCAACAAACTATGGTAGGTATTCTGTTGATTGATCAAAGAATGCTACAGAACTTGATAGACCTGTTTCAATCAGTACAAACATTGGAAGATATAGCAAACGTTATTGGAAATGACAAAGTAATGTTGGTGAGATGTGGAGAAAAGTGTACGTGGGAAGTATATACCGTGTTTCCCCGATAATAAGACCTAGTTGGACCATCAGTTCTAATGCGTCTTTTGGAGCAAAAAATAATATAAGACTGGGTCTAATATAATATAATATAGTATAATGCCAGGTCTTATACTAATTTTTGCTCCAAAAAACGCATTAGAGCTGATGGTCTGGCTAGGTCTTATTTTCGGGGAAACATGGTAAATAAAAATAATAAAATTAACACTATATATCAGCTACTGACTTATGTGCTTTGGTTGTATTAACTCATTTAACTTTTGCCACAGTTTTATAAATTAGGTTCTATTATTATCCCACAGGTATTTCACAGATGAAAAAACTGAGACGTAATACAGGTTAAATAACTTATTCAATGCCACATAGAGTGGGGTGCTGGAGCCAGCTTGTACTGGTTTGCAAGAGTTGATTATTAAATATTCATTTAGTAGCTTAAAATAGGCCATAGTGGGAGTGTGGGAGTGGTTATACTATGGATATTGGCAAACACTACATATCAGACCTTTTTTTTTTTTTGAGAGCAAATTTATCGGCACACCATTGATAGTGTTAGATATTATTCTAGGCTCTGGGGCTATAATAATGGTGGGAGATGGACAATGAAATCAACAAATAAATAAAATATATGGTATTTAAAATGATGATAAGTGCTATTGAGAAAAAGTATGAAAGGGAAGTGAAGGGGTTTCAGTGTAATTGTAGACATATGGGCGTGATTTCATATATGATTACAAAAGCAAAAATTTACAGAAAGGCATTAAGAATTAACTGGAGGAATAATTATGACTGAGGGTAATGGAAAAACACGCACATAGAAGAGTAAATATTAGATCCTTATATATCAGTCAAGGTCATGTAAGGAAGTAGAAGCCACATGTTATTTGAAGAATTTAATATAATGGATTATTAATTATATAACTGAGGAAATAAAAAGAGAAATTGAAGATATGTGAGTCCTAATTGTAGGAATAGCTACCACCCCTAGGGCTGAGGAACAAAGGGAAGAGGTTGAAATGCTTAAAACACAGAAACTTACAGGAGGGGCCAAACAGAGCTGAAACTCAGGCTTCTGAAGAGGAGATGCTACTTGGCAGATGCTTGGGTCTCTGATCTCAGAGGAAGGGCCCCATGGGTTTGGGACCCAGACCTGTGAGTAGGGGACACTGAGCAGTTTGGCACTGGTGTCTCTGAAGAAGGGGTAATGAGATGGGTTCTGTAAGTGTTGGGAAACCGCAAACTGATTGAGCTGCTGTAATGGAAGAAACTGTCACTGCCAGAACTAAGATTTGCTGGGATGCCACTGCAGTATCTCTCTAGTAGCCTCTGTTGGGAGAACTTAACAGAGCTAGTATGCAAAGGAGAAATACTGTTTGCAGAGTCCCAGCTTCATAATCATAGAAGAGTGCATTTGGAGCTGAGACAATACCTAATAATTGATTCAGCTTACCTGGTTTGAAGGCTCTGCATGATCTGGCTCTTCATAAGCTTCTATAATTTATTTATTTATTACTTTCAGGTGTACAAAACAATGTAATAGTTAGACATTTCACCCCTCACAAAGTGATAACTCCCCTCCCACAATCTATTACCCCTCTGACATCGTATATACGTAGCTGTTACTATTCCACTGACACTATTCCCTATGCTGTACTCCATAACCCATGACCAAATATATATTAAATTACAGTTGACATTCAATATTATTCTGTTTCAGCTTCAGGTGTACAGTGCCGTGGTCAGGCATAAGCTTCTTTACTACAGCCACGTGGCTTTCTGGCAGGTCCTTAAATACACCATGCTTCCTCCTCTTGGTAGGCCTTTTGCATATTCTGTTTTTTGACTGGGATGTGCTTCACCTATTAAATGCTCTTCCTCACATCAAATCTCCCTTTTCTATGCTTTCATAACACCATTAACCTTTCTTGTAGCACTTGTCACCGTTGTACATCTTCATTTATTGATACAGTTTTTTGATTAATACTTCCCTCCTCCAATTAGATTGTAAGCTCAAGTGGGGCAGGGTCCATGACTGTTTTTATACTCCATTGTTTGCTTTCCCAGGGCCTAGTTTTGTGGCTGCCACATACTTTAAATTCATCATGACTTATTTCAATATTCTGAAAATAGGGAACGAAGCCATGACATGAGAAGAAATATGTATTAGAAAGCAGGAATTTGGAAGCTTCTCATTTCTTCTTGCTTTAGATTCTGGAGGTCCTTAGAAGATCCCTTGTTTCTTTCTTTTTTTTATTGAGGTAAAATTTGCATAACATAAGATAAAATTAACTATAAACATGCTAAAGTGTGCAATTTTGGACATTTACTACATTTATGATATTGTGCAACCATCACTACTAGCTAATTCCAGAACATTTTCATCACCCCAAAAAGAAATCTTGCATCCATTAAGTAGTCACCTCCCCCCACCCTCTGGCAACCACTAGTCTGCTTTCTGTCTCTATGAGTTTATCTCTTTTGAATGTTTCATATAAATAAATAGAATTAGACAACATGTAACCTTTTGTGTCTTTTTTTTAAATTTAGCATAATGTTTTCAAAGTTCATCTACTTTGTAGCGTGTATCAGTACTTCATTCCTTTTTATGGCTGATAATATCCATTGTATGGATACACCACATTTAGTTTACTCATTCATCGATTGATAGATATTTGGGTTGTGTCCATTTTTTGGCTATTTTGAATAGTGCTGCTATGAATATTCACATACAAGTGTTTGAAACATATTTTCAATTCTTTTGTCTATACCTAGGAATGGAATTGCTGGGTCATGTGGTAATTCTACATTTAACTTTTTGAGGAACTGCCAAACTCTTTGCAAAGCAGTTGCACCATTTTACATTGACTCGCAATGTCTGAGGCTTCCACTTTTTCCATATGCTTGCCAACATCTCCTTTCTTTTACAACTACTGCATACAAGTCATGTTCATGCTGCACATATTCCAACTCTGATGCTTCATTTACATATTGACGTAGGACCTGGTTATTTAGAGATGTTTTTCCATAAGCCATATCTCTTTGGGCCTCCTTTACTCCAGAAAATGATGGTTAAGGACCTTTTTTTTCTTTTCCAGCTCCAAGAAAGACTGAGTCTATTAGCTACATCCTTTCAGAGATCCTGTCTTTCTGGGCTATCCATTATACAGGGTCATTCACTCATGTCATGAATCACATACTTTACATTCAAATTCACTGTGGGTTGATGCTTCTTTTGTTTTCCAACCATCATTTTCAAGGTATAGCTCCATCTTGTAATGCCTTGTCAGCAGGATCTTCCTCTCTGTGGCTAGATTTGCTTAAACCCCACATCTTTTGCAATGTTATGTTTGATTGCATTTCTTTTTCCTTCTGTTAGCAGATGTTTTTAAATAATACTCTGCCTCCTAATTTGCAATGTTTTATTCATTTCTCTAGTTGTCAAATCAGGATATTTTGGAATAAAATATGTTGCTTTCTCTAGCCCTCTATGCCTGCTTCTGCCATGCTTTCACTTTAAATAAAATTAACATTACCCAATTTGTATGTATCTGTCAAAACACATCTATGAGTACAATTAAGAATTGTGCATTTCACTGTACGTAAAATTTACCTCATAAAACAAAAGAATTTAAACTCTAATTAAGAATATGCAATGAAATGTTTAGGGATTAAGTACACTGGTGTCTATAACTTACTTTGAAAAGTATTAAAAAATTAAACTTCATGGATGGGTAGGTGCATAAATCAATATTGTAAAATGTTAAATGTAAAGCAAATATTGTAAAATGTTAAACGTGAACTAGGTGGTAGGCATATATATTATTCTCTCAACTCTCTGTTTGATCATTTTTGTAATAAAATGTTGAAAAAATACTCCTTAACTGCTCTGATGACATACCAGCTCTTTCCAAAAGAATATTCTGTGATCACCTTCTTCATAGTCTGATCACATCAATTTATTTTATTCAAGTAAACCAGTAGATTTAGAGGAATAAATGGGATAAAGTATAGAAAACAGTTTTTAAACTATGAAGTGCTCAATGCTGTTATTAATACTATAATGTTCAAGGCATGGAGTTTATACAAAATTTTAATACAATATAAAACACTATCTTGAACATGGTTTTTATTCCTTCAGATGTTCTCTAACTAAACTGGAAACGCTTGAAGGAAAAAGACTGTGCTTTTTATTTATTTTGTACTCACAGATTGTCCTGCAGAATGCTAAAAATTTTGAAGGTACTAAATAAAGACTTATTGAATGAATCAGTAAATGGCACGTTTCACTGATTAAACTGTAAAAGAATGTTCTAAATTATATTTTAAGTTATAGTGTATTGAATTTTTTCATTTTTATTTTTATTCTAAAATAGTGTTTTGGGTATTATTTTTGCCCAGGGAATTATGGATAGATGGGTTATATTATTTATTCATGAGTACCCCTTAATTTTCTTGATTGTCTTAACTATGGGAAGTTCAAACATTCTACTTTTTTTGACCAAAAATTAAGCTCTGGCAAAAACATCAATGGTCGCTTCCTTATGTAGTTCACATAGGCTCTTAAAAAACTCTACCTTGAGTTTGAGGAACAGAATTTTTTGATGGTGATCCCAAGCAAGTTATGAGAGTCGCAGCCCACGGTATCAACCTCAAAAAAGTGGCTAGTGGTGTACCCCAAAACCTCTTCTTTTAAGGACTAGCCTTCACAAATTTATGCAAATTTCTTTGGTCTATGTCACTACAATGTCCTTGATATTTTGGCCCTTAGACAGACAAGTATTTGAAACCAATGCCAAATTCAATCAGTAAGTAGATTGACTAGATAATCAAGTACTAAGGTGGGAATGATAGTTTCATCCACGCAAATCAGGCAAAAGTCATATGGATGGCAAAATTAATTTCATCTGTATGAAATGGGCTCAAGTTACTCCTTGTCATAGTGATTTAGGGAAAAAAAAAAGGCTCATTTTACGTATCAGTAACTCAAGAAGAATTGTTGAAGTCTATCAGGTAGACCATGCAACCATAGTCTGTCATGTAGGTCAAAAACTCTGACCAATAAGGAAACTTGGTCCTCTGAAATTGTATCTGAATTCTCTTGGGATGCTAGTCTCAAGCGTTTTGAGATAATAAAACCCTTCTTTTATGGGTGTCTATCCAGGGGAGGTTTAAATTTAAATATACAGATGAAATCTTAAAACTTTCATTTTAAGTTTAGGAATACTTTGTGTATATTTGTACTTAAATTGTAATGTTTAAGAGAACTTGACATATTAGACATTCCAATTTAAAATGTCCAGCAATTCTACTTCTGGGCATTTATCCAAAGAAAATGCAAATACTAACTCAACCAGCAGCCCTACATTCATTGCAGCATTATTTAAAATAGCCAAGATATGGAAACAGCCTAAGTGTCCATTAACGGATAAATGGATAAAGAAAAGGTGGTATTATACACAATGGAATACTACTCAGCCATAAGAAAGGATAGAATCCATTAGCAACAACATGGAGGACCTTGAGGACATTATGCTAAGTGAAATAAGACAGACAGAGAAAGACAAATACCATATGATCTCACTTATATGTGGAGTCTAAAAAAAAACACAAAATAACCAAACAAAATCAAGCTCATACTAGATACAGAGAACAGATTGGTGGTTGCCAGAGGCGGGGGGGGGGGGGTGGGTTTCATGAAATAGGTGAAAAGAGGCAAAAGGTACAAACTTCAAGTTATAAAATAAGTCATGAGGATGTGAAGTACAGCATGGAAACTATAGTTAATAATACTGTATTGCATATTTGAAAGTTTCTCAGAGAGTAAATCTACTACTTCTTCTATCCCAGGCCCTTGTTTATGCTGTGGCCTCCTCTCTGTAAGTTATAGGACAGAATAGCATTCTTGAGAGTGGTGATGATTTAACTTAATGACTTTTTGCTGCAAATAACTTGAGAACAAAATCATTAAAGGGGAATTAATTTACACAGAAAGTCCACGAGCTAGACAGATCCAGAGAAGTTTTGCAAAGTGAATGAAAAGCATATGATGTTTTAAATATTTTCTTTGAAATATAAAAAACACTTTTGTTTTAGAGACTGAGTTTTCCAGCTGGCAGTTTTTAATTGAGGGCTAACTTGCCAGGTTCACTCTGATGGTCCTTGAATAGAAAACAACTTAAGGGATATTCAATCATCAAGTGACTCGGAGCTTAAAATCTTCCTCTTCCCAAATAAGAAGCCTAGAGGTTAAGCTCAAATTCTGCACTGTCATGTTCCCAAACAAAATAATTAAGAAAGGGTCATCTGTACACTGTGATATTTGCATAATTAACAAGTGACAATACTGGAATTAAATTGGGAAAGGGTCAGCTTGTCTTTTCTCATATATGTTTTAATTCTGCGATGATTTTCAATATTTAAAAAATCAAAAAATGATCTGAATATTTGGGAAAAGAAGTAAGGGAACATTACTAACAATGCAAAATCCATTAACCCTCTAAGGGAAACAACGTGTGGAAAATTGACCCAAAATGGAAAGCCTCTTTAGACCTACAAGATGACCTAATTTCCTCTTAAATAATTTTGTTTAGCAATAACAGAAGTTAACCTTTTTGAGAATTAAATATTTGCCAGGTATTTTACCTGACATTGTCTTATTTAATCCTCACTGTCCTACTAGGCCTTCATTCATTCATTTATTAAGTGTCCATTTGTCTGGGCATCTGGCTAAGCACTGAGAATTCAATAGTGAGCATTATAGGTGGTGTTCAGTCTCAAGAAGCTTAGCCCAGTAATTACATTACCCTCTTCTTCATAGGAGGAAATGGAGGATAAGCTCTGGACGGCTAACTTACTTGTCCAAGGTCACAGTGTTGGAACAGCTATTTGAACCAAGGTATCTCATTTCAAATCTTTGCTCTCAATCATTAAGCTGTTAATAGGCTTCTATTAAGATTTTTGCTTGTAGGTAATCTTTTTACATTTTTTCAAATATTTTTCTCTTGGAGGAAAAAAGCTGTATAATCAATGACCTTTTTGCTCCCTTCTTTTTCAAGGTGATCAAAGTATAAGTAGTGAACTCTTACTCTTAACTGCCAGGCATCCGGGAGACTTTGAGGGGGAGTAGGGGGAACTAAAAGGAGCCAAATCCCAGGGGAATGGGGGATATTTTTGGAAAAACAATAGCAACCCCGACACAAGGCCAAACTACAGAGGGTGCTCAAAAAATGTATACACATTTTAAGAAAGGAAAAAAACGATTAAAATTGTAATACTCAATATATACTCATAACAAAAGATGAATACAAGTCATGTATATAATTTTTTTGCCCCCACCCACTATAAATTTAGGGGGCACCAAGGTGATGCACTGCCCAGGGAAGCAGTTTGGTTTTTCACCTCTTTGCCTTTCTCCATTACTTCCAAGGGTGTTTTGAAGATGGACAGTCAAGGCAGAGCCTAGTGCATTGGCTCAAAAAGGCAGGAACATCTAATTTTTACTCTACAGCCCTAGCTCTCTACCCCTGTAAGGTCTCTTCCGCATTCTCATATGCTTTTCACTTTGTCTTCACCCTTGACAGATAATCTACTATGTATGACCGTTTTCGTTTTATTCCATCGCCATATGGACTAAGTTGTCTTATGACGACCTTGACAGACATCTGAGAGGGAGGCCCAGGGAAAGGTGGGGGCTGTCAGCTCTGAGGATAAAATCTTCAGATAGCTGTCAGGAGACGCTAGGAGGAGGTGGCGACAACCGACTTCCACTCAGCTTTGAGTTTTCTAAAAGATTGACGGGAAGTGTACCAACTGTCTTTGCCCTAGCAACATGCAAGGTCTCGCGAGATATGGACGCCCATCTAGAGGGAGGAGTCAAAGGCGCCTCTGAATGGGGGATGGTAATATCTGTGGCGCAATCATTGCGCGAGATTGGGCCATGGTCGCTGGGGCCATACTTAGATCTCGCGATATTTCAGCGGCTCCAGTCTAGAACTAGGGGCAATATCTCGCGAGAGCCCGTGCTGCGGGCTCTGTGAGGCCCCGTGTGTTTGTGTGTGTATATGTGTGTTAGTGAATGTGAGTACGGGGAAGCAGAGGCCGCCATTTCAGGGAGTCTGCGGACGTTGTCGCAGGGTCGGATCCTGAGCTGCCGAAGCCGCCGTCCTGCACTCCCGCGCGGGCCTCTCTAATTCCATTGTTTCTTTTAGATTCGCTCGGGCCTATCCGCCCTTGGAGCCCGAAATTGGGGCTGGGCGGTACCGCGGCCCGGGCCTAGCGGCTTAACAGTAGCAACAGCGGCAGCCGCAGCAGCAGCAGCCCTCCTCTTTCCGAATACGAGTAGTGCAGGGGCCCGGAAGCCCTCACAGGTAAGGAAGCGTCGCGGACCGGTGTATTTTTGGAGCTTTTCAGCGGTTTGGTTCTTTTCTGGGTTGAGGGGCACTCCATAGGCAGTCTTAGCGACGTGGGGGGGGGAGCGGCGTTCTCGAGAACTAGGCTCCATTTCGGCGACCGCGCCCTTTTTCGGTCGTTTAGGTTTCAGATTCTTGGGTGGCATGAACCCCAGAGAGGTCTCGGGCAGATGGCGACCGGTCCCTTCAAGGCCTGGGCCGGCCGCGACCTCCCAACATGGCGCCAGCCGACCGCTGCCATGGCACACAACATCTCCCAACCGAGGGAGTTTCCCTTACCCCTAAAATGGCAGCGCGGGTTTTGCGCGCAAAAAGGCGCTCTAGCTTGAGGCTCCCAGCTTCGGTTTTTGGACTTCATTTCAGGCTTTTAAAAGTCGAACATTTATTTTGGTGTGCTCGGTCTTAGAGACATTTCAGATTTAATTGCCAAACCGGGAAAAGTGCGTCCTGCCATTTTAGTCATTCTAGGGCTTTCGAAGGTTTTTCTGAAGTTTCGGGGTATTCGTCTAAGAAAGAAATTGAGCAGAACCGGGAAGTACTTACTCATAGAATTACTTTTTTTCTTATTATTTTCATAGGCGTTTAGAGAAAATGGCAGACGATATTGATATTGAAGCAATGCTTGAGGCTCCTTACAAGAAGGTGAGAAAAACATGTCGGTGAGGTTTATATATTTCTTAATTTAGCATTATTCACGAAACTACTGCTGAAATGTAAACTAACCTCCCCGGAGCCCTCTTGATTTATCTTATCCGAGATGCATTACGTATAACTTACAAAAAGTAAATATATGCTATTGATGTAATAATATTGTGCAGTAGTTTCACTTCAGCGTGATGAATAAATGCCCATCTATCTCTCTTTGTAGACTTGCCTAACGATATCTCACCTCTACTCCCATGAATTCACCTTTGATTCCAGTGTGAACTGTCAATCATAAGGTAGTAATTGAGTGACTTATCGCTGTACCGTGGTCCCCTAGGTAAAAATGACTCAACTAAGAATTACCAGCTCCAGTTTGGTATAGCAAAAAGGTGAATGTAGTGGTTTGGGAAAATAGCAGGGGTCCAAGAATAACAAAGCATAACCAGTCCGTGGCAAGCAAATCTTTAAATAAGTCTTACAAGAAGAAATGGGTGAGATTTAAAATTTTTTCTGTATGTATATATATATACATATATATATATAAAAGATAAAAGACTGGTGATGGTAAAATATTAAAACAGGCAGGTGATGATCTGCTGCTCAGTTAAAAATTAATAAAATTCTTGGATCCCTGAATAGAAAAAAATTTTAAACAAAAGAGGCAGTATCACAACTTAAAAGTCACTTGATGACTGTTTACTGTTCTCCATATTGTTTTATTTTTAGTTAGTCCCTGGCATATTTCACACTTAAAAACTACAAAGGAATTATTTTGGCTAATACAGTCTGACCCATTTCAGTATCACAGTAAAAGTAGTGTCTTTTCATTCTTTCACCAGTTGGTGGTGAAAATAGCAGTATGCATGCATTATCACTGGTGTCACAAACTGTAAGCTTTGTAAGTTAGCAGTTATGCTCCTATAACTGATGTGATCAAACTTTAAAATAAACATTGCGGTAAACCTTTTGAAAATAATACATTTGTTTTGGAGTGTATAGCACGACCATGTGGTACCAATTTGGATGAATTCTTTATAGCTTTAAATAGTGTACGTAGTTTGTAATGCTTAGACTCTTGAAGACTTCTTTCTGTTTTAATGTTAAGATTCTTGTGTCTTAGTTTAACATGGATGTAATTCCATGTAAACAGGTATGGAAGTAGGAAATGTTTAGGTTGGACTGGTGGATTATTAATTGACTTTCTTGGGTTCTTGGGAGTCAACATTACTAAAGCAGTGTGAATCCCTGTTTGCTTCAGGGCGAGATGTGTGACAGAGGTGGCATCAAGCTCTTACAGTCCCAACCCTCCAACGGAAATGGGCGAAGATCTCAGGAATGGCATCGGTCACAGGAAATCGATAGTGGCTGGCTGCTAGCATGGCCACTTGGGGCTTAGGCAGAAATAGAGCCATGGTACTGACCAAAGGGACCATAGCACATGGACTAAAACTCAAAACAAGACTTCATTCATGTTTTAAAGAAATTCTATTTAACCACTTCAACACTGTAAATCTGGATAACTTAATATCTAACTATATAAGAAAAATAAATTTAACATGTTAATATGCATTTTTATTTGTGTACTTTGATGACTTAATTGTAAGCAACAAAGTGGTTAAACACATACCCATCTAAATTTTTTTATAGCCTTCCATGTTAAACTATAAATAAGTAATTAGTTTTAAAATTGTTTTGTATTTTCTTATTCCTGTTCCCTTTACCCTTTGACAACTTGAAATGTTACCACTTCGTCCTCATGATGTTCTTCTATCAACCCTGCTTAGGATGAGAACAAGTTGAGCAGTGCTAATGGCCATGAAGAACGTAGCAAAAAGTAAGTTTTAAGAAGGGACCTGGGGTGGGGGAACTTTGTGATTGAGAGCTTATTAAAGTTGTGTTCCTGTGGCTAAAGCATCAAACTAAGGTTCTCTTCTGAAGCTTTCTTTGCCTCTTTTAGAAAAGTGGTTCTTTACCTTTTGGGACGCGACACTCTATTTGAGGATATAAAACTATGGACTCTTTCCCTAGATTTCAGCATATGGTTTCAGGGACCTTTTGGACACTTTCCCTTCTAAGTCCGTCCATAACAATCTGGATATGAGTTCCTGGGTTAGAGCTTGTCTTTTAAGTTTATTAACTTGGGCTTAATATTTAGTGATATTAGCATCACTATATCCACTAAACTATTATATTCACTAAATATAGGTTAGGAAGAAGAAAAAGTAATAAATAACCAGGTCATGGAAAATATTGTTTGTTCTAAGTCACCGAAGGACTCTGAGCTGTCAATTAAAGCTCCTTGCTGCTTAAAGGCCTTCTTTTCATAACACTATGGCATACTTAAGTACTTCTGACATTCCTCTAACATGACTTTTGTTGTCTTAAGCTTTTAAACTCTGATAGACTTAATAGTGAGAATGGAATTTAAAAAAATGCATATTAATGCAAGTTATTTGAGTTAAATGAGTAACCCAAAATAGGAACTCAGTGCTACAGACTAGTACAGAATCCAGTATACAAAAATCTAAGTAACAGTATGAATCATAATCTACTTTATAAGGTTGGATCCTATTAATTTTTGGAGTTTCCTTTCAGCTCTAAAATTCTTAATATCACGTGGTCATGTTATAAGCATTAAATTAAATTAGCCTTGTGATTTCATTTTGTCATGTGTGTGTCCCCCATAATGTATAATGAAAAGTGATGGTAAAATACCTATTTACTTTGTTTTTTTGGCTCTTCCTCCTAAGAGCTCAAAAGTGCTTCATAATACACTAGCTCAACATCCTCACAACTTTGTTAGATAGGTAGATATAATATAAAAAGATGAGAAAATTGTCAGATTGGATTATTCAGGCTTTGCTCTGCCATCAGTTTTTTATTCTTGTAATTCCCTGCAAATGTAGTGATGGATTACAAATGATAGAATTTGTAGAAAATGTCCTATATTTCTGGTACAAGCTTGGGTGGGACTGTTACATTAGGTTGGTGCAAAAGTAATTGCGGTTTAAAAGGTTAAAAAGAATTACAAAAACTGCAATTACTTTTGCACCAACCTAATAGTTCCTCACTAATGACAAGAGGTTATGGGTTTAGTCTTGAATTGTTATGGTGTGAGGCAGTCAGTCAATCATTGCATGGTTTAATGTCATCTGGTTTTAGACCTTTACCAAAGTAACTGCTTCCTAATTAATGGTTCTGATTTGCAATTCTGTAATCCAAAGAAAACCTAGGAAGGGCTATTTGTATAAAATGACTAAAATGATCCAATGTAGGTATGAGGCCTAGTGGGTGAGTAAAGATCTCACCCTAAGTGCCAAAAGGATGAGGATATACAGTTTTGGGCACAGACCTTTGTTGTACCATTCTCAGAAGTCACTTCTTGCTAACCCCAGTTTATACTTGTTTTCATCCTGAATCTAAGCTAATTAAGGCTACCAAGCTTTTACAAGGAAATTTAGCATCAAGCTCTCAATGACTGGTGCTTAGTGGCCTTTATTTACCTAATACAGTCTTATGGGGTTAAATAGAAGAATCGACAACTTTCTTTGATTGATCCTAGGATTGTTTAAGGGAAGAACTTTTCAAAACACTCCCAACTATCTAGAATCTTCTAAAAGGTACAAATTATTTTTCTGTCAGACTTCCCACCCTCAGTTAGAACTGATTAAATAAATGGTTCCCTTGTTCAGCCATTTTTCTGAAGGGAATTAATTTTTCAAATTAATTTCAGACGTATCTAGAACAAAATTGTGTGTAGGGATAGATACAATATAAAACTAGTAAAATGTTTTGTGCTTTAATCTTTTGTATAAATTGTATAAAAGTGTCTTAATGGAAGGAAAGTGCCGTGTTGCATTTTTTCATATTAAAAGGCATTGAGTGTTGGGATGCAGTTGTAAGGTCGAAAGAAAGTACACATTTTGAGAAATTGAGAGTGACTAGTAAATGTTTCCGTTTCAAAAATAGTAATTCTGATTCTCAGTACATACACTCAATTGTATTTGGTAGTAAAAGGAACTAGAATGTAACACAAACTTCTTATCAGTTACAGCCTACTTTCAAAAGAGCTTTATACCCCTAAGTTTGGCAAGACATCAAAGTATGCCTTTTAGGTACCTGGGCTTGCCTTCATGGGAATGTTTGTTAGTGTAACCAGTTTTGCCAAGTCTAAACCATCCATTCAGTTAATAAGCTCTTCAGGAATTACTCAAAAAAGGATAACAAAATGACACAGTTGAAATATATTGGCTACTGTGGTTTGGATTATCTATAAATTTTGGAATAAATGACTTTTCTATTTTTTTTCTTATTTTCCAGAGTACTTTGCATTTAAAATTTAGATCTTCTTACATGGAAGAGGTCAAATCCAGTTATAGCAAAACACCTTTACAGCAGAGGCCATATAACCAAAAAGTCCAAAGGCCCAGCCCAGTGGACCATTTACTTCAATGATGTTCAGTACAAAATTCCACTGCCACTAAAGACTTTGGAAAGTCCCTTTTAAGTTGTAACAGGATTTGACTATTAGTATGGATTTTGATAACCCTTTAGTTAACTTCATAAATGTTCTTTGAAGCTGCAGTTTGTTATAGAGAAATATACTGATTTCTTGCACCCTTAAATTTTTGTCTGGGCTTTTATGCAGAGGACTGTATATTCTGAATGCATTAGTATGTTGCTGTCTTTACCTGTCTGGGGTTGCCTTCAGATGTGGGTGGGGACTCATTTATAAAAAGTCCTAGGAAGACCTTAAGTTGAAATTAGCTTTCCAAGTTTCGAGTCCTTTCCTTTGGCAAAATAAGTTTTGGGCCTTAAAAAGAGGTAAATAGGGAGGTTGGCTGTCTCTCTGCTGTGTACCATCTATGAGCAGAGCAAAACTTTGTCTTTTTTGTAGGAGATGGAGTTACTTTTTACTTTGTCCCCTAATCGATTATATTTAGGACTTCTGATTATAGCTACTGCACGGAATTCTTTAAGAGATAGGGTCAGGTTTTTCAGGCAACAAATTTGGAATGTTAATTTGTTGCCCTTCTGGGCATTGCTTTGATGATTTCTATATAAATGAGTGTAGCCTAATTTTCTGTCATGTGCTACCTAGCATATACATTTCTGACAGTCAGGTGGATTATCTTGAAATTTTAGACAAAGTTTCTGCCTCCTTGGAAAGCTCTACATCTCCTTGTGATTGGAGTGTGGGTTTCAAGATTCCAGAAGGTGGGTGTCTTCATTTTCTATTTTCAATGCACTCTAAGATGACCTGCTTACAGGTTCTTTGAGGCAGACTTCAGTTGCTCTTGTGCTAACCTTGCTTTGATAAGGACTAAACAGCTAATTAAGATTCCAAATGATGTAGAGTTGTCAAAATGTTTAATCTTTTAGCCATTACAAATTGACATTTTAGTGGAATAAGTTTATTTGAAATGTCTTTCAATTTATATTTAAAAAAATCTGAAGGCACCTCTAAAATTTGGGTGATGATGTAGAGGTACAGACTGTAAGATTTAATTATGAAATGAGTGGGTAGTATATTGTGAAGAATATAGAAATTAACAAAGATATGACTGACTGGCTTTTTTACCTTTCAGAGTTTGAAATTTTATAAAAATTATTATATAGATGTTGATTCCTGGTTTTGATTGCACCCCACAGGCTTGTAAACTGGCATAAAAAATGGCATACTCCCATTTTCTGGTGTACTCAATATAACTTTAAATAAAAGGTAACAAGTGATCACAGTAAAATCTAGTAGGAGTGTCAGAATACACTTTACTGCATTAGTTTTACTGTCCTTTGTCATTACTTGTAATTCTGCCCATGAAAACCAAAATACTGGTGTTTGTATGGCCCTTTGAAAGTATAAAATATTTACATGTATAAATTGGGTTAAAATTGGCTTAAGAGAACTTAGTATATTTAATGAAAATATATGTGATCCAGCAGTAATACTTAAACTTGAACATATTCTATTATAACTTTGATTTTATTACTGCATCTTACGGATTACAGTAATACTTCTTGGCCAGTTATATGATGGCCAAACTTTATGTAAAAGTTCAAATTTTGAACTATACTTACCCAAAAAGTCCTTTCCTTGTTAAAGCTGTAGCTGACTCTCAGGAGATCATTGAAGTCCCGCTTTCAAATGATTCTTTGTCAACGGACTGCTGAATTTCAATAGTAGAAGGCAAAGGTTGGGTGGTGTTTTACTTTACCTAGGAATTATTTTTCCACAACTATGATTAAGTATCATTGTATGGTAGTAAAACTAGCAAAATAAAAAAAGATAAAATTTCTGACCATAAAAGGAAGTATATTTGGGCAGATTCTTAAACCAGAAAGGTAATGGTGAGTTTTTTTTTTTCTTCTCAGGAGGAAAAAAAGCAAGAGCAGAAGTCGTAGTCATGAACGAAAAAGAAGTAAAAGTAAGGAACGGAAGCGAAGCAGAGATAGAGAAAGGAAAAAGAGCAAAAGCCGTGAAAGGAAGCGAAGTAGAAGCAAAGAAAGGAGACGGAGTCGCTCAAGAAGTCGAGATCGCAGATTCAGAGGCCGCTACAGAAGTCCTTAGTATGTAACTATAATTAAGATGATTTTGGTTTGAGAGTCATTCTCTGGGTATCCAGATAGCAATTTACGTGATTTGAACTGTGAAATTTTATTTTTCAATGTAATTAGTTAAAAAGTATTGAGGATACTGACATTAAAAAGGCTAGTAAAGTGGAAAATAGTGTGGACAAACAGATAATTTTTGTTTTACTAGGCATACAGATTTTCTGATGTTCCATCTAAAAATATTTTATCTACAAAGAGTAGTATATACTGCCAGTCCAAACTAGACTAAAGCAATAGAGTGCTTTAAAAAAAAGAAAAAAAGAGGTAGTACAAAATACTTGAAAGCTTAAAGGTGTGTGAACTAATATTTACTGAACATACATTTATTTAAAATTTTATAGCTCAGGTGAATACAAGTTACAAATAATGTACATTTTAGTTAAATACGTAATTAGCTAATCTTGTCTGTGTGGCTGTTTTCAGCTGAAATGACAGACCCTTTGTGAATTTGGTGTATGCTCCCGGATAATGATCATTTCGGAGGTTAATCACACACCACACACGTTGCTTGTATTTAAGGTTTTTTAAATAAAGCACCAACCATGCTTTTGAAGGTTAAATCATTATGGAAACTTGGATATGGTTGTTTAAGATGAAAAGTTTCATTATAGTAATTGAAAACTCAACTATATTAATAATTGGTAAGAAACTTCTTGCAACTCTTAAGCAAGGATTGAATCTAGCAATCCTTAGTATTTTACCATGTTCTTTCCTAACATAACTATTACAAACTATGGGATATATTAAAATTAACACTTCTAACTTTAAAACTTGAATGGTTGAAGATGGAATTCAAAGACAAACAGCTAAATCAGAACCTTGACTCTCACATGGGCAAGTTAACCCATTAAGCTTTTTTCCCTCAAGTTTTAAGGAAGTAACAATTGACATACAAACTGTAATGAGCATTAAACGAGAAGAGAATGTAAATAAAGCACCCACCATAACTACTATTCATGAAATGTTTTGGTATTTGAAGCCCCTAAAGTTAGTATCACTTTGAATTGATTCTGGCTCTTAAATCTTTAAAATGAAAGGAATTGAACTTGTTTTCTAAGTTCCTCCTAGCTGTTATTTCACACTTTTTAAAAGCTTAAAGGGACGACAATGTTCTCTTAATTCTGAATGCTCTGTTAGAAAATACTTTGCTTTTTGTCCAATTTATCAAAATATACTGCATTCTTTTTTACCAGAATGAACTAAATCAGAGGAAAAAAAATTACCTTAATAAATTCTGAATACAGTTTCCTCGTGAGTGACAAGTACTTGAAGTCAGCCTATGATCCCGGTCTGACTTAAAAATGATTTAGTTCTCACATTTGGTTTTAGGTTAGTTTTAAACTTTGGAAGTAAAAACTGAGCCTGTAATAAGGGGAAAGAAACTATTTGTACGTTCTTATTTGAACTTAATCTGGTAAATATACATTCTTATATCACTATTAGTTTGAATTGCAAAGGACCCATTTAATACAAAATAATTTACTTGGAACTGCTTTGAGGTTGTAGGTACATGTAGAGTTCATGAAAATGAATCCAAATGTGGGTCACAGACCATATTTGGATAGATAACATTTCATTTTGCTACCCTTCTGGAAAAGAATAACAGGATGAGCACTAAGGGACATCTGACTTATCCCTTTAAGTTAGTTTGGTCTTTCAAAGTAAAAGGCCCAGCAGTTTTGGGAATTCCTTTTAGAATACAGAATAAAACTTTTTGAATAGTTGCCTTTTTGATCTTTAAAAAAAAACTCTCCTTTAATATGTCAAGTCCTCAAAAAATAATTTTCTGAAGAATTAATGAACTTCCTTTACATCTTTTCTATGTAAATTTTGCCACAAGGGGATGAAGTATGATATGCTGAATGTGCTTTTTATATAGTCCCTAAGACTTCCTGTTAAATGGAAAAATTGGAGTTTCATGGTTATATAAAGACTTAGTCCCTTTTTTAAAAGAAGTCCCTTAAACAAGAAAACATGAATATTGTGTACGTACGTATGTGTAAACACATGTATGTCCCTGAGAGGATGTGTAAAGATGCACACCATAGTTATTCCTGGTGTGAGAGAAGTTCAGGATTTATTTTCACTTCTATGTGTTTTTTAAACCTCAGGAATGTATTCATAAATGTATAAATTTTCAAAACCGTAGACTAAAAATAAGAGGATTTTCCGAATTTAAAATATTTTGAGGCTGTAACCTTTGGTTTTGGCACCTCTCAGTAATCCAGGATGGATAACTGTAAGAGCAGTTTGCCTGGGAAAGAGTTAAGAGACAAAGCCTATTTCCTCTTCATAATTGAGGTGGAAAAGAAACGGCTTAAACAATGTTCAGCTTGCTGGAGAACACATGAACGTGATCTTAGCAAGACCCTAAACCTGTAACTAGTGTAATTTTGTGTTTCCTTTTTAGCTCCGGACCAAAATTTAACAGTGCCATCCGAGGAAAGATTGGGTTGCCTCATAGCATCAAATTAAGGTTTTTAAACATACTTCTGAATTGTTTAAATTGTTTTTCAAGGAACTAATGTGTTGTACTTGTTTGGGTAACTTCTGAAACTTTTTAACTTTGCAGCAGACGACGCTCCCGAAGCAAAAGTCCATTCAGAAAAGACAAGAGCCCTGTGAGGTAGCTGTTGTCCCTATTTCTTTCTTTAGAGCTTTTAGCTTTTATGCTACAACTAAATTTAATGATACTGTGCAATTTGGACCATATTAAGACTTGGTTCCTTTTGTAGTACTAGTACTGTTAAATCAATGTGTACTTCTAAATTTTCAATAGTTTTCATTTTAATTTCATATTAATGAAGAGTGGAGCACTAATTAATCATTTAATGTGCAGATACTACATGTAATCTTATTTCTCTTTTATAATTAAAAAGTTTTAATAGTAGTTACAGAAATCTTGAAATACATTTCAATAAATTGACGTTTGGAATTAATAAATTTGAGTTATTGAAATGGCCTCATGTGGGAAAGTAGTTAAAACAGTTAATGAGTTTTATCATTTTGCAAATCTCTTCCCTGAGAAAAAGTATTTAATTTCCAGAGTCTAAACCAAATTGACTGGTTTTTGATATTTGATCCAAATACATTCTTAAATATTTATTTTCCTTTTAAGTAAACATAAGGCTTAATCTGTCTAATCTGCCATTTTTGGTTCAAGCAACATTTTGTCATATGGTAGTGTTGTTTACTGGTGTTCTTTCTGGCTTGCTTAAAGGGCACTTTTAGCTTTGACTCTATCCTGTTATTTAGTATATTCTGATTCTAGGAGTTGATAAAAACCTTAATGATTTTAAAAGCTCTCTTTGTAACAGATGTTGATGTTTTTACTCTTTAATATTTAGTTTTATAAAAACTCCTTTTAATTCTCGTCTGGATCTATTCCAGCCTTGTACCTGTTTTACAGTAATATGTTTAAAATCACTTGTTGATTTCTCAAGGGGATGTACCAGAGTTTTGTAGATGGAGTATTTCAAAAGTACTTCCTGAGAATGTCCAGAATGTGGATAAGAGCATGTTTATGCTTATTTTTTGAAGGATTCACTCAGAACCCTAACCTTAATGATATTTTGTATTATGGACTGTTAACATGCACTTCTATTTTCCTTGAAATTTATGCAGTTAAATTTCATCTATTGTGCTCTTGTACTTTTCTCCCTTATTTGGGCACTTTAATTCCTTCTATAAATTCAGAAGTGTAAGGCTATTTGTAATAATAAATTGAATCCCACTATTTGTCTAGATAATTTCCTGCTTTTTGTTTTCGATTGGCTTATGGTTACTGTCTCTGTATTCTGTATCCATCAAAAAACATTTCTTTGGATACTAATTTGCAGTCTTAGTAAAAATCTGTTCTAATAAACAACCAGCTTACTGTCTTAATAGGGAGACTTGTCTTAATAGGGAGACCACTTCATGGACGGTGTACATGCCTCTGCAGTGCACACCTGATGCTGAAGCTGAATAATACTGAATGTCAACTGTAATATATAGTCATAGAGTATGGAGTACAGCAACCAGCTTACTGGTTGTTTATATATCTAAATTTGTTAAATAAATACATAAATTTGTTAAATAAAACAGTTCTTAGAATCAAATAGTTTTTGTCATTTGGTGTTCTACTCTCAAGTTTATCATTTGTGATTATCAAGTTAATTTCACTTTATGGTTTTCTTGTGGGAAATCATCGTTTCTACTAACTTTGGACTAGTCCAATTTGTGGCTTGTCATGTGTTATTTCCTGTTACTATTACTAAATGCTCAGGCTTCTGATTGGCCTTTCATTATCCTGGAGAAATTAGCATTTGTACAATTGAGAGGCCAGTGGACTTTTGTCCTGATATCTTGTAAAATATTAGAAGAAACATTTAGTAAACTATCATTCTGTTTAAGGAATTGAGTCACATTGAATTACTTTGAGAACGTTTTGTATAAATCTGGCTTGGGGGTACTAACAAACTACTTTTGATAAAGTTTATTATGTTTACTAAAAATGTACTTTAAAAAGAGTAAGTTACACATTTTACCTTTTTTTACTCCTGGTAGGGAACCTATTGATAATCTAACTCCTGAGGAAAGAGATGCTAGGACAGTTTTCTGCATGCAGCTGGCAGCAAGAATTCGGCCAAGGGATCTGGAAGAGTTTTTCTCTACAGTAGGAAAGGTAATCTTAGCCTATTTAGGGCGATCAAATAAATGGAAATTGCAAACATTTTAATAATTGTTAGCATGGCAGATAGAGTGAGAAGACACCTGACCACCAAATCTTGTAGAATTTAGTTACAGACTTTATTTTTGGTAACATTTGTTTTGCCTCAAAGTTTAATAGTGTTGGAGTTGATAAATGTTACCATGTATTCACCAAGATAGAAGGTAGGTGCTTGCTTAGGCAGCACATATACTAAAATTGGAACAATACAGAGAAGATTCGCATGGCCCCTGCGCAAGGATGACAGGCTTAGAAAGCACAAATTAATAACCACAATATTGCCATGGGGATATGAAAGAAAGTTTGGGGAATATAATCAGTAACATAAAGATTTTGTAGGATGTAAGATGGGCACTTGTCTTAATAGGGAGACCACTTCATGGACGGTGTACATGCCTCTGCAGTGCACACCTGATGCTGAAGCTGAATAATACTGAATGTCAACTGTAATATATAGTCATAGAGTATGGAGTACAGCATAGGGAATAGAGTCAATGGAATTGTAACAGCTATATATGTCAGAGGGGTAGTAGATTGGGGTGGTGCTTATCACTTTGTGAGGGGTGTAAATGTCTATTACATTGTTTTGTACACCTGAAACTAATTTTTAAAAAACCATAGAAGATAGAATTCAGCCTACAAATTTACTTGTTAAAAAAAATTGGCTTCTGTGCTGCATCAATAATGTGTCTCTTGTCCCTTTTTGAAATTATTACCTATAATGGCTTATGCTGGATGATTGCACAAACAACCTTGTGATGAGTGTTTTCTTTTTAGGTTCGAGATGTGAGGATGATATCTGATAGAAATTCAAGACGTTCCAAGGGAATTGCTTACGTGGAGTTTGTTGATGTAAGCTCAGTGCCTCTAGCAATAGGATTAACTGGCCAACGTGTTTTAGGAGTGCCAATCATAGTACAGGCATCACAGGTAAATTTTTTCCTTAAGAATTTGATAATCCATAGCACTGGAAAACTGTTGCTTAGTGTTGTGCAATGTGCTTTGCATAATCATCACTGACTACTTTAAGTCAGATGTTCTCAAGAAAGCTTTTTTTTAAACTTTGCCTTGATTACTTTGATAATAGTGTATGCTCAGTTCCGTCCTATTCCATTTTAATAGAAGTTGTAAATACTATTTCATGAAAAAGACTTGAGAACTTGGTCTAGAATTTTATTGATTTTGGTGATTTCTTGGTTGGAGATAGAAGCATCTAAGTACATGTTTTCCCTTTCCAATCTTTCAAATGGAATGATTTTCTCATTTTTAATAAATTGAATATGTTTACAAGATATATGTTAAGAGTAGTTTGAATAGCTATCAGTTCTAGCATTTTTTTTTTTTAATTGGGGAACAGTGTGTATTTTTGGACCCATCAGCTCCAAGTCAAGTCGTCCTTCAGTCTGGTTGTGGAGGGCGCAGCTCAGCTCCACATCCAGTCACCATTTTCAGTCTAGTTGCGGGAGGCGCAGCCCATCATCCTATGCAGGAGTTGAACTGGCAACCTTGTTAAGAGCTTCCGCTCTAACCAACTGAGCCACCTGGCCGCTCCAGTTCTAGTATTTCTTGAAAATACGATATTTCAAACTAATTTTGAGAATATCTTCTATTTAAGATAACTGCAATTGTGTTTTAATTCCTCTTTGCTGATACTCTACAGAATTGGCGTTAATATTTTAGTTCATTTAGATAATACGAAAGTACCTGTTCGTGCTTTCGTACTATTCACTGACTTGAATAGTCATGTTGGTTGAACCATTGAAATAAACACTCCATAACTCCTAAGTAATCTGGTTACTTCATCAAACTTGAACATAATATTATAAATTTATGCATAAACTTTGTAACAGATCTGACTTGAAGTTGCAGTTTCACTGCTAACAAGCTTATGTAACGATCAAATTACTAGCTCTAATGTCACCTCTAAAAGTTGGTAACAGGTCCTATTTTAGAAGTAATTAACATTGGGAATTTATCACTTGATTGTATGTAAACAATACGAAAGTACTTGTTAGGAAATGGGGAAAAAATCATTGCGCAGTTCATTTCCTATAATAGATGAGGACAAACCTAATAGTGTGTAGATTGACTTGACAGAGGGCTGAGAAAGCATCAAATTACATGTTGAATTCATTTAACCTGTTGAGATATACTACTCCAGGTAGCCAGTCTGTTGTAAGAAAAGGAGCTTGTTTTAGAATATAAACTGAGAAGTACTGATTTTGCAAAGTACTTGCTTTGGAATAAGTGACAGCTGAACTGAAAGGTTTAATTTGGTTTATATTGACAGAAGCCCCTTTATTACAGTCAGTTGTGTACTGTACTTTGAGTAACTGATCTGAGAGTACATTAATGAATAATGAATGGATTTAACGATTCCAAGAAATAATCTTGTTTTCTACGTTAGCATGTCTGATACTAGGATGCATCAGATGGCATAATGTAGTTTTATGATTGATTTCATTTTATGTATGAAATGCATTGTACGAGTGCTCTATATATGACTTCTGCATGTCTTCAAACTTTAAAAATGTTTTTATTGTGGTAAAAAACATCACATTAAGTAAAACAATTTTTGTTTAAAAATTTGGTATTTTAATCATATATGTGTATAGTTCACGGCCATTAATAACAGTAACAGGAAATGGAATTACACAGTGTTTGTCCTTTTGTGTGTGACTATTACACTTAGCATAATTTTGTCACTAACCTTTGACTTCATCATTAAGCAAACCTAAGGTAAAAGTGGGATTTATTACTCTGTTTAAAATGATTTGTTTTAGTGCTGCGTGATGTGCATTTTGTCTTACCTAATTTGTAGGCAGAAAAAAACAGAGCTGCAGCAATGGCAAACAATCTGCAAAAGGGAAGTGCTGGACCTATGAGGCTTTATGTGGGCTCATTACACTTTAACATAACTGAAGATATGCTTCGGGGGATCTTTGAGCCTTTTGGAAGGGTAAGTCCCAATTTCTTCAATGGATCCTTGATAGGTTCTTGATCCAAATATAACTGCATAATAATTTTTGTATATTGGCTTCGTCATGTTTCTAAGATTAACATTAAGATGGGGGAGAGTCTTTCTGTAAGGTTTTTGTGACACCTTAGATTAAGATATTTTCCCTGAAAGAAGATATTATTTGAAGATTACAATGCTACAGAGAAATGCATGAGTATTAGAATCAATTGTTTTTTAAAAATCAACATGAATGATAAATGTACTGTGCATTTGGAGCAAGAGATATTTTTCCCTTGGTGTTTTTTTTGGGCGGTGGGGGGGTGCTCTTACTGAAAATTTTAGGGGTATGTAGAGAGGCTTCTCTACTAAATTCAAGAATAATTAGACTGTTCTGTTTCTGTCCAGTTAGTTTTCATTTTAGAATAGACATTTTGTTTTAGAATAAGTGTTAATAATAGGCTGTGCTCTGGTTTAAAAGATTCATGATGTGGCCATGAAGAAAAATCTGGGTTCCTGCTGTACCTTCACTGATGTTCATTGCCCTTGGATATTCTTTTTATTGCCTTCTTTCACTACCCTACCCCACTGAGCCCCTTTGTTAAACTGTTTTAAGTGTCAATAATGGTAAAAGTTAGGGTGTTGAGATTGTGGGTGTATGTATTTATTGGAAATACAATGGTACATAAATCATAATTGCTTGGACTGGTCGGTCAATACAAAATGAATACATTTCTGAAACCACCAGAACATGAAGAAATATGATATATGGGTGCTGTGTTTTAATTTTTCATGCTTTCTATGTATGGATAGCTTTATTGGGATAGTGTGATGTAATTCATAAACCGTATAGTTCACCCATTTAAAGTGAACAATTACCTGCTTTTTATTATATTCAGAGTTGTGCATTCATTAACCACATCCAATGTTTGAATATTCAACATTTGGCACAATTTATCATGTCTGGTATTGAGAATTAATTTTCAGTTGTTAGCATAATGGAAAGGAAACGACGCCGTTGATTTTGTTTCTCCTAATTGTATTTTACAAAGGACTTTAGGTTTTTGTGATGTGTTTTTGAGCCAAAAGAGCCAAAAGATTTAAGTGTTGAGATTTCTTCCAGCTTGGCAGTGCATGACTTCTTGTTTAGGAAGTTTCTAGGCCTTTAGAAGATTTTGGGGGGCAGTAAGAGTTGTGATGTTATCAGTTATTTTTTTGCGGGGGGGAGGAGATTTTTTAAACATGTTTCGAGGAATAAAAATTTGCCTCATCCTTTTCACTTATATATATATATATTTTTTTAGATTGAAAGTATACAACTCATGATGGATAGTGAAACAGGTCGATCCAAGGGATACGGATTTATTAC
The DNA here is from genome assembly GCF_004115265.2 of Rhinolophus ferrumequinum. NCBI lineage: Eukaryota > Metazoa > Chordata > Mammalia > Chiroptera > Rhinolophidae > Rhinolophus > Rhinolophus ferrumequinum. Next base: position 19,808,178 of record NC_046306.1, read on the forward strand.
GGTAAAGAAATACTATGATTAACATTTTGACTTAAACGTTTTTTATCAAAGCAGCATAGTAAAGCTTCATTAATTATTGGAAACGAGGAAGGAAGAATGATTAATATTTAAATTAACTTGCCGTTAATAGCCATTTCCTAGTAGCAATAAGTGTCCCCTAAATGTACAAGTGTCCCCTGAATGTCCCCTAAATGTTAACCAGCTTTACCATTGTCCTGTATGTCGTCAATTTGTTGAGCCAACTCTATGTAATTGAAGTCTCTGACTTGATATGATGTTTTTAGTTTCTGACTCTTAATGACATAATCTTGTCAGTTGAATGAAGAAGGTCTCTTGTAATTCCATTTTATCTAAAATTCTTTTTATATGAACACAACTTACCACATTTACCAGGGATGCCTTATTAAAAGCGCTTCTGATTAGGGTATGAGGTGGCAGCTGGAATGATTGTGAATAGAGGTGCCTGCCCTTTTAACAGTAAACTCTTTGTCTATTACTTCATGGTACAATCCAATAACGTAATAGCAATTTTTCAAATGTATGATCTTACAACATTGTAAGATCCTGGAAACATATTTTTACTTTAAGATACAGATAGGTCACAGTTTTAATCAAGAATTTAGAATTGTCTTCATATCCAAAGTTCCATAAAATTTAAACCTTTTCTGTAGTGGTAGAGAATCTATTTTATTGGTCACAGGGATTTTATCTTCCTAATATGTGCTAGTGGAAGGAGAAAACTTACTTATAAAACTGTTTACTCACTAACATTTTGTTTCTACCGTGTTTCCCTGAAAATAAGACTTAGCCAATCAGCTCTCATGCGTCTTTTGGAGCAAAAATTAATAAAAGACCGGGGCTTATTTTAACATAAGACCGGGTCTTATTATATTATTACTAGACTTAACAAGTACATATTTCCTTACCTTGGTTACATACGTAAACTAATACACTGGACTTTTTTTAATCCCTCTCTCAATTATACAGTTTTCTGATTCAGAATGTGCCAAGAAGGCTTTGGAACAACTTAATGGATTTGAGTTAGCAGGAAGGCCAATGAAAGTTGGCCATGTTACTGAACGTACTGATGCTTCCAGTGCTAGCTCATTTTTGGACAGTGATGAACTGGAAAGGACTGGAATTGATTTGGGAACAACTGGTCGTCTCCAATTAATGGCAAGACTTGCAGAGGGTAAGTTTTTCAGAGTGTTGTGGATGATTTATTATGGGTTACGGTAATGAAAAGGGAACCATGTAGACTAATAAATGGAAAATGGTTTCTTATTTTGGAGTTGACATCCTTGGGTAGCACATGTATAGTTTCATAGATGGAAGGAAATTCCTTGCCTTAAAGTTCCAAAGGAATCTATTTGATAGTGGTGCATTTTGAGTACTATAGCATATGTTACAGGATTCCTTTTGCTTTCTGTAAAAATTGTATCTTCACACACAGTAAATTTAGTTACAGTTTTTAACACTATATGCTACTTGAAGTTTCTTTTAGTGAAATGACTTTGGTAGTAAACACTCAGAAAACTAGGTTTTCTGCTCTTAACATAGTAAGGACTTTAAGACCTATTCTTTTACAGGTACGGGTTTGCAGATCCCACCAGCAGCACAGCAAGCTCTACAAATGAGTGGCTCTTTGGCATTTGGTGCTGTGGCAGGTAGGAATTGAATCTTTTCTAATTTGAAATCATTGTTTTTTTCACCTAATTCGAAAATTTGCCAAATTTTTTCATTTAAAAGGACTTACAGAGAATTCAATTCATCAAGTACTTCTGGCCTATAAATTTCAAGAGTTTGTGTAAGGAAGTAGAGATATAGAACAGAATTTTCCAGTAACTAATAAGTTGTCAGGGTATTACTATTGAACCCTGCACACTAATTTTTAGTTGAAATTGCTGTAAGTTAGACATTTTTAAAATACATCACTTTTAATTAAAGACCAAAAAGTTGATAATTGATTTTAAAGAAGTTTCTTTGTAATGTTTAACTTCAGGAAACTACAAGAGGCCTTTAAATCGAGCTTCATTAAAGTAATTGCAGTACCAAAAGAGAAGAGTAAACTGCTCTCCTAAATAGTACAAATTATTTTGAGATGGTGAGTTAGGGAACGAAGGGTGGAGAGAATTGATAGTTTGTGACAATTATGCAGCAAGGGGTTCACTTTGTGAAACAGTATTTTCCTCTTTTAGGACGATTTTAATTACATAGATTTTCTTTTATAAACCTTGATTTTATCTGATTACTAGACGCTAGGATAGCATTTAATTTTGAAATGTCGAATACTTGCTTTTAGAACATCTAAGCACCATTTGTATTGTGGACGTATGACAGGAAATACTTATCCCAAGAAAGTATGGCAATTTCTATTATGAATTGGTCCTTTGATCTTATCTATAAAATGAAACTGTGACAATATGTAAAAAATACGAGATATGATGGTACTGCATCTGAATATATAAAAAGGTCCATGTGGTTGCTTGATTTCCTTTTAAATTGAAAGTTCATTATATCTAATTACTGGAGAGGATCATTTCTGCTTTTACATTATTTTTTATTATTTATAGATGGGGGCTTCTCCGTAGATATCCATACATTTCTGAATACCTTTAGGAAATGTGCCTTTAGTTTCCTGTGCTTCTGTCAAATTGATTTATTTTGCAATCTGACAGATACAATCTCTAAAATTTCTGACAAAACCATGCCAAGTGAATCCTTAGGAGAAGAAAAATCATAACCATTGTTACATTTAATTTTTACTTTTTAAACAACTATTAGACATTTAATTTCTTTATAGTGATGTAGTCATAGATACCACTTGCTATAATTGAAGATATTAAAAGAAACCCATCACTTCCACAAATAAATCCGTCTGTGGTTTAAAAATTATTTAATCCGAAAGCTGTCCTTGTATTACTTCTCATTGTTCAGGTTATTCTTTCAATAATTTAGAAAATGTTTGATTGTTTACCATATTTCTAGGTAATTCACTAAAGGCTAGTGAACAAGATTTGTTCCTTGCCTTCAGAGATTTGATGCCATGACATATGATTGATTTCTAAACAATCTTAGGTTATATTCTGGATGCTGTATCAAATACATTGATTTGATCTTCATAAACAGTGTCTTGATCTAATTGAAGAAGGTGAAGACTTTTCGATGTTAGTGTTACTACCCTCAGCCATTATTTCTCCTATGATACATGATGTATGACCACACCTCCCTGGGCACATTTCACTGTGTAGCTTATGTTACTGTGATTAACTAAAATTCTAAACGTCCACAAGGGTTGCTGAAAATAGCCATTTAATGATCTGTATATTTGTTATGTTCCCCCTTGTTAGTGTTTATTGACATGATTTAAAAGTTTTGTTTTCTTACACTTCGCATAAATTGTATTGCTGAGTTAAGAATCACTCAGTTTTTAGGCAAATATTTATGTAACTGGGTATTTTCTCCAGAAATTATCAAAAGCTCATACATTCCTTGTTGAAATTAATTATTGAGTGTTCATGTGATTGAGGCCCTTGTCCCGAGTCCTTTAAAGCTGTTTTTTGAAACCAAGGGTGGGTCATCACTAATATCTACATTTTTATTCAGATCCTAAGATAGGATCTTTACCTTTATGAAACCCATGCTTTGTTTTCTAACTTACAACTTTTAACATTTTGATAGGGATTTATATACACTTTAAAAAGCATGGATTTATATACTTTAGAAAGCATGGATTTTTGATATCTATACATTTTTTCCCGTTTTAGGAAAAAAAGACATTTTGTTATAATTTAAAGTTTATTGACAGTGTTCCTATGGTCATATCTTCAAGTTCCTTCAGTATACATCAGTTATATTTCTTCAACTCTGAGATGCCAATTTTGAGCACCTAGGAACCAGGTATACTTATATCCCAACATAACTTGGGCTGCAGGTCTCTTTTCACTTTTGACCATGTTTTATAATCATTTTCTGTACTCGGCAAGAATCCCAAATGGTAATAAAGTGTTGCAGTTGAATCATGTTAATGAGAATTAGATACTGAATCTAAACAATTTGTATATTGTGTGTTTCTGTAACTTTTGAACTTCAAGATAGCTTTTCAACACTGGCATTTTCTTTACTGTTCAGACTTGCTGCCGTTTTCACTTAATAGCAGCTTTCACTTAACTTCCTTTTCAGTGTAAAGTGTTGATTATATGAGGAAATATATTGGTAAAAATTCCCATTCTGTTTTAATACTGACCAGATGCTTAAATTTTCTTGTACTTCATAGATTATGGTAAACCCAATTAGATTTTTCCTGCCTCATTATATTTCCAGGCTAGGCCATGATACCAGACCCCAGTAAAACTGTCACCTTCTGGGCTGGACTTGACTAGTCGAATCTTAAAACCACTTTAAAAATGATGTACATACATATAATTAGAATGGTGACTTACCCAGTAGTGATATTCCTACTACTGAATTGATAGATTAGTAAAAGTGTTTACACCTGTTTGATGTGTACTATTGCAGGGATTATTGTTTCATAATAAACTTTTTAAGTTTAAAATGCTTATTGTCACTGATAGAACAACAAATAGTTGAATATCCCAAGTACTTGGAATTGAATTCTCAAGATCAGGGTTTTCATGTATTTTCTGACCGGTGTGCTTCCCTTTCCCCATTTCCCATTATTCCCGTGTGCAGAGTAGTATAGTGGAATGCATTTGAGATCTGGAAGAGTACTAGGAATAGGAAGAGAGAGGCATAAGTAAGTTTTCTAGGACAGGAGGAAATAAGGCCCCAAAGCCTTGTCAATGAGGAATGGGGAAGGAGGTTTGGCTGCCAGGTTTTACTATAAAAGTTCATTTTCATAAACCCTGCTACTGTAGTCCACTTTTATTAATGCTTTCCTGACATTTACCCTGTTAGTTGAGGCTCTTCATTGTTCCTGCACTGAGCTGTAGAATTCTCTTTTGTTATAGATTTGCAAACAAGACTTTCCCAACAGACTGAAGGTGAGTTGAGTTTTTTATTTGTCTTTGAAATAGGTATGGTAGCAAGACATAGTTGTTTATATTATATTTATTATTGTAGTTTGTATTTTGGACCCAATTTTGGCAGAATGACATAATGGTATATTTACAGTAAGCTATCTGGTAATGTTTCAGAAGGCCTAATTCAAAATATTACAGTGGCATAGATAAAAAAAAATTAAAATGTGTATTTTTTTGCTTTAGCTTGCTTAGAATTATTGTCAGCCTTGTGTGCTTATTTTTGTGTTTTGATTGTTAGTAAGTTTTATGTAGAGGTCAGAAAATTAAATGTGTTATTTTAATAGACAAATCTTTCAGAACAGAAGAGTCTGTGAACTTAATATAAGATTAGGAAAAAGTGACTCTCAACTCCAGTCGTACCAAATAATAAGAAAATTATCTAGATTAAATTGCATGCAGATATCAGATTGAAACAATATATAAAGTAGGTGATTTTTTTTCTTGTTTTTAATTGCTATGTAAACATCTGCCATTTGATAGAGCAATTTGCTATTGAACAAATTTAGTATCCATCTTTTATAGGGTATACTTAGAAATTTAGGGAGATGATTCTATTAATGTATGAGAAAGGTCTTCCATGTTACTTGAGAGTCAGGAATTAAATGTGTAATTTTTCCAGCAAATGGGATAATTGTACTCAATCCTTTTTTCCTAACATTTCAAAAAGAATTAGTGGGTTTTCCTATTAACTATATTTCTGTGCTGAATTTATTGTATTCTGCATTTATCTGGGTTAAGCTGGAATATTTCTATCATACATATTCTAAATATTTTTCATTATTCATAGTATATTATCATAGTTAATTTGAGAAAGTGGAAAAATAAAGTCATTTGTTTTGTAATGACCTAGTTTTTTTTTTCCCAAGCATACGTCCATGTATTTATGATAAGGTACACAGTGGACTTCATTTTTTAATTGGAACACAAGCACGGTTGCATTGTTAACTTTCCTCAACAGAATTTGACATCTTTTAGTTTGGCCTTTTTTATTTTAATATAAAGCTGTATGAAAGAAAACTATTGAAGTGAAAAATAAGCAAAAAGCATTTGTAATTTTGTCACAATCATTTTTTATGATGTATTTCATGCATAGCCATAATTTTTATTCAGTGGATTCTTCCTTGGGTGACCGTTTAATTACCATAATTTCTAATGCACTGTTTTATCCTTAGCTTTGTTTGTTGTTATGTATTGGAATGAAATTTGGTCAAATGTTATGATTACGGTGAGTGAGTTGTATAATAGCTACTGGTAATGTTTTGTAAATCACATAAAAACAATGGAGAAGCTGTCTTGAAAAATGCTCACTTCAAGCTTAAAATCAACATGAGTTTTAAATGTTGCTCCTAAGTATTAAGTGTCCAGTAGTTTTTTATTTTTAATAGTGAATAATTGTATAGTCTATTCTTTTTAATGTTTCTTATGCTAAAACAGACCTAATTTTTAAAACACTAATTTGATTTTGTAAGAGGTTTTATAATCCTAGGATATTAAATCTCAAATCCTTGGATGGTTTTATGCATCTTATTTTTAAAATTTAATCCTATTATAATGTTTATGTTTCTAAAAATGTGTAATTATCTATGGGCAGAAACCTAAGAAATACAATAGGGTATAGATTTAGTTTTCATTTTAAAGATGTGTTTTCATCATCCCCTGTTTCTCAGGGTATAAACTCCAGCAGCCCTACAAAATCATCCTTATATTTTATCCTTTGCTATCTGGATTGATTTGTATCGATATTTGTGTAATTGAATTTTAGTTGCATGTAAAGTTTAATTACCCTTCTAAAAATAAAACTCCCAAATTTTCTCAAGATCAGCTATTTCAAATAGGTTGCCCTGGTTTTCTGGCAACTAAAATGGGGTACCATTGCGTACTTTGATAGCATTATTAAATAAGATAAATTAGTGAAGTGGCTGACTTGACTACCCTAGTTTCAGGCTTTGGGTTTACTGTTTTGCTTTTGCTATTCTGATGCCTTTTCCATGAAACTAATTTCTCTCTCTTTTTTTTTAGCTTCAGCTTTAGCTGCAGCTGCCTCTGTTCAACCTCTCGCAACACAATGTTTTCAACTCTCTAACATGTTTAACCCTCAAACGTAAGTAATAAACTTTGGTCAAGTTCAAAAGGGTATATTTTGAAAGCTTTAATATTTAACTTTACTAAGTTAACACTTAGGGTATTTCGATATATTTCATAGTTCAAACAATTTTGATCCTCTTTTGCCTTTCTGGATTGATTTATATTGATATGTGTATAATTGAATTTTGGTTACATTTAAAGTTTAATTACCTTTCTAAAAATAAAAGTCCCAACTTTTTCAAGATCAGCTATTTCAAATAGGTTGCCTCAGTTTTCTGGAAACTAAAATGGGATACCTGATTCTCTTAACACAATTTTAATGAACATTTCTAATTATTTCCTTTGGCAGTGTTTGTAAGATGGGAATTGAATTGAAAGCTATACAGATTTTTATGTTTTCCATTTATATCTAAGTAGTTTTGTATGAAGCTTCTATTAGTTTTTATTTCGATCATCATTTTACTCTCTACCAGTTTTTGGCTTTGAAATTTTAAGCTTATTTCAAAATGTCTAATAGAAGAAAAGTATCTTTTCAGGTTTCCTTCTTTTGATTAGTACTTGCTGTGAATTTGGAGTATTTCTTTTCTACTGCCTAGTCAGTGATTTTAGAATGCCATTCATTAATCAATCCACACATCTTGTTGGTTTTATAAATCATGCTTATATTCTAATACAAGAATTGGGTTTTTGTTCAGTTAATTTGATAAACCAACTATTTGACAAAACATTAATCATACAGTAACTTTAATAATTTATAACATACTGTTTGCATTTATATTAGTTCATGGTTTACTATAGAAAGAGCTTCGATTCTTGTATTGTTAGCTTTGTCTATGAAATGGTGATAAACTATTAGTATAAGTATCATTTGAAAGATGTCAAATGTTAGTGTTAAAATTTATGAGCTTGGTTTAGAAATGTTTTATATCTTAATTTTATTTGATTTCCTCCAGTACCCTACATCTGCTAACATCGATGCCTTTTTAAATTAAAAGAATGCATATATTAAAAAAAACTATATAGATGATAATATAGGTAACATTTTGTAAGTTTGAGCAGTATCTAATAAAACTTTATACTGTCTTACAGAGAAGAAGAAGTTGGATGGGATACAGAGATTAAGGATGATGTGATTGAAGAATGTAATAAACATGGAGGAGTTATTCATATTTACGTTGACAAAAATTCAGCTCAGGTATTCTGATGTTTTTAGTAAGCAAAGATAACGATGTTGTTACTCTTTTTGTCTTAATCTTCACGATACTTGGGTCATATTATAATCTCTTTCCTTAGAGTTTTTTTTTCCTCCTGAAGTTTTAACACACCAACTAAATATATACCCTGTAAAATGAAGATACTTTGAAGAGTAATTATTAGACCAGGCCATTAGCAGTGTTGCTGGTTATTATTGAAGTCTTGCCATGAAATCCTGGTATCTTGATTCATTCTTCATCAGTTTTTAAATCATAGAGGAAAAAATAGTACAGGGCAAGTCTTTGGGAGAATAAAACATTTTCAGTAAAATTCCAGCTGTACATACTAGCCAATGAAAAGATATAGAGAGCAGTGAGTTTTTCTACAGACAGTGTGAATAAACCTATTGAAATCCATGTTGTATGCCCTTACATTGTTTGTTGTTATATTTTAGGGCAATGTGTATGTGAAGTGCCCATCAATTGCTGCAGCCATTGCTGCTGTCAATGCATTGCATGGCAGGTGGTTTGCTGGTGAGTTTGATCTTTTTTCTGAGTGATTATTATTAAGGGCCTAATTAATCTGAGTAAAGATGTTAAACTACACATATCTGTTTATTTCAACAGGTAAAATGATAACAGCAGCATATGTACCTCTTCCAACTTATCACAACCTCTTTCCTGATTCTATGACAGCAACACAACTACTGGTTCCAAGTAGACGATGAAGGAAGATATAGCCCCTTATGTACATAGCTTTTTTTCTTTCTTGAGAATTCATCTTGAGTTATCTTATATTTAGATAAAAATAAAGAGGCAAGGGTCTACTGTCATTTGTATACAATTCCTGTTATCTTGAAAAAATAAAAACGTTAACAGGAATGCAGTGTGCTCATTCTCCCTAACTAGCAAATCCCACTGTATACAAAGCTGTTCTCTTGTTTGCCTTTTAAATATACATGTAGAAAATTACATTACGGATCTATAGGAATAGCTCTAGAGGAACAAATGTGCTTAATGTAAAAAGGCAGACAGGGATGTAATAATGTTTTTAATGTTTCAGAAACCTAACTTTTTACATAGCAGTTACATTTCACATTTCACTAATGTTGATTTTTGGCTAATGGTTTAGCAGAGGTTTCTGGAGTACACATTAGTGAATGGCAATTCAAGACAGCTAAAGGGCTGTTTGATTAACATCTCATCTTGCACTCTGATCAATTGGCAAGAAAAGGAGATTTCAAAATTACATTTCTGGATGGTATCTTTTCAATTAATGTATCTGTAAAAGTTTCTTTGTAAATATGTGTTCTAGTGTGTCTAAGATTCCAAACAAAATGATCCCTGCATTTCCTCAAGATGTTTAGTGAGTCTGGTGAGCAAAGCAGTCTGAGCAAGAAATAGGAAATGCAGAAATAGGTTTTGTCTGGTTGCATATAATCTTTGCTCTTTTTAAGCTCTGTGAGCTCTGAAATATATTTTTGGGTTACTTCAGTGTGTTTGACAAGACAGCTTGATATTTCTATCAAACAAATGACTTTCATATTGCAACGATCTTTGTAAGAACCACTCAAAATAAAATTCTCTTAAAAAGGCCACAAGAAATCTTCATTTTTGAAATGTTTTAAAGTCATAGAAACTTGAAAATAGGGTGTAAGTTTCTTTGATTTAGTAGTTATTTGGTGTTTGCCTCTTCGGGAAAATTCTTAAACCATAAAGAACCTGGATAAACTTGCGCTCAGGTTGTTCTTGTACATTCTTCTATGTCACTGTATAATCTTAGCACTGTATTTAGAGTAATGTTGGGATTTACCAAAAAGAAAACCATACAAATTAACCCAGGCTTTAAACCTGTGTTGTCTTGGCATCTTAGTGAAAAAATGCTTTACTATTTAGAAGTAAATCCTGAACAAAAAATGGTCTAAATTCATACTGGTTTCCAAAATTGATTTAATTGCATTTCTAATTTTATTACTGGGGTGTTTTTTTTTTCTATCTTTAACTTTATTTGGGTAATGAGCCTTCACCATTTATACTCTGAACTCTGCTTCAAGTTCTGTGTCTAGGTTGAACCTTTGAGTGGGCAATGTTGTTCCTAATGGAATAATTATCTTCAGATGCTGACTTGCTCACCTTATTTTTGTTTCTATTGTATTAGCACTGAAGCACAAGTTTTACAGGTTTATTCAGATAAGATATTTAATAGTTTGAATGTGGAGGCATCACCATTTTCTACCAACCCTTTTGATGGATATTTAATCCAAAATTTTCAAGATTAAACTTTATTTTTCAACACTGGGCAGTTTCTTGGGGCTGACTTACACTGTCAATGTTTTCTTTCCAAAGTATCTCTATAATTAAATTTTTTATTCTTGAATCAAGTCCTATCAGGTTGTCATTTCCTTTCCAGGGACCTTGGTCAGCAAAGGTGGCCATAGTATTTTATCTCATTTTAAATTTAGCTCACCACCACAGAATGAAATTTGGATTGTAAATGATCAAAGCAAATGTAAGTTTGGTAATTTAACAGTGTGATGCATAGAATAGTTCAGATTGTGATTCTTAGTGAAATCCTTCAGGTAATCAATTCTGTAACACATTTTCTTAGATTCTGGTAACTCAAGGGGGGGGAGTGCAGTTTACAGTAAAATCTATCAAGGGCTTGTATGTCCTGAGCAGGTAAGGGGCACTTGACTCATTATTAAACCTACCTTACCAAGGCAATTTTGTGGGAGATGGGGATCAGTTTATACAATTTACATCCTCATTAATGGCTGGTTAGAATGTCATTTAGGACTGACTCAGTTAAGAAGCTACAAGTGTCTGATAGTTTGGTTTTGTTTCACAGTAGATAATTTGTTCTTTTTCTGTTCAAGCCAGCAGCTATAGCTGGACAATTTTTGGATGAACGATATAGCATTGGAAATAAGACGTTAAAACTCCCTTTTGTGATCTTGAGGAAATACAGACTGTAGCTTCAGTTTTTCACCTTCAACACTGATAACAGCATCAATGTTAAAAGGAGTAACAAGGGTTTAACTAGAATCGGAGAAGTTCTAGGCACGCAAAAATTTTCTAACTGGATTTAACAGTTACAAGCCTATTGAAATCAAACTTCCTCAGCCTACTTCAGAGTATTTCTAACCAAGCTGCGTAATACAGACTGAAAATAGAAATGAATGCCTCCAACACACTCAGGCTACTCAAAGTCTTTATTACTGTACATGGGCCAGGACTGATGGGAGGGGGTAGAGGTGGACAACCATCGCCTTGATTAGCATCGGATGCCCATCCCAATAGCCATGAATGTGCCAAAGGTGCCGCCACTCTGCATCATGGTTTTCCCGATGCCGCCCATCAGCTCCCGACCCCGCATTCCGATCCTGGGAGAAGAGGAAACCAAAATGGGGCCAATTGGAAACAAAAATACTACACAGGGAGATGCATTAACTGCCCTTTTCCAATGTGTGCTTCCAATGATGAATCAAGCACTCCAAAAGTCTGGCAGGACATGAGCCCTTTCCCCCTTGGGTGTGTAACGACTAAGTTGAAAAGGATCCATCAGAGACGAGGGATTTTGATGAATGTCAAATCAACTGCTTTCAGTTTGTGGGAGGAATCAAATGCAGTGTAAAGTACATGAACAGAGAAACCAGTTTTTTTTGTACTGGTTTTACCTCCAGGGTGTATATATGATCCAATGAAGACAGCTGTCTTAGACGGTTTCCTCGTGTCAAAACAGACTCATTTTACAGGTTGTGTCAAGTGTAAAATAGGGGTTGTAACATTCACAGGGTGGTTAAAGCATTTAACAGTGATTACCACAGTAAGTGTTGAGTAAATGGTAATTTACAATCTGGAAAAAGGGGAATAGTCCAGTCTATTACATGTGAAAATGACAGGGCGTAGAGTTTATCTCCTTCATTTCTACATCCTGTTCCCATTACAGTGAAATTGCTCAACAAGTTTGCTTCACTATGCACAAATGTAAACAATAGCGACAGTAGTAGTAACCGTTGACAGCACTTAACGTGCCAGATTTTGTGCTAAGTGTGCTCTGATTTGATCCTTACAACCCGATGAGGTAGATGTTACTGACCTCATTCTACGGAAACCCAGGCTCAACTTGCCTAAGGTTACAGAACGAATAAGGCCAGAGAGGTTGAGTTGAGTCAGCTCACATTCACAAGCACCGAGGCTTCTAACCTGTCCTTCCAGACTGAAGGTGGTTACGAAATTTGTCTTGCTTCTAAGAGGACAGCAAGGGAATTGTAACAAGGTAGGCTCTATTCTGGCTGCGGGCCAAGTGGAACGGGGCGGGTAGGTCCGGTAATTCGCCCTGAGGCCACCACCCGCTCCCCTCACCTGAGACAGGAAAAGGTGCCGAAGAGCGCCCCGGCCGCCATGCCCACGGCGCAACCCATCACAAAGCCCATCTTCACGCGATCGAAGCAGCTAGGCTGGGACTGTCCATAGGGACCCACGGCCACCGGCATCTGCGGGGGTCGAGGGTTAGGGAAATGAAGGCCTAGCCGCCAGCCCAAGAGTAGGGCGGGGACCAGGGGAAGCGGGGTGGGGAGCGGGCCCAAGAGTTCGGGGAAGTCCGGGAAGGAAAATCAGCGCACAGCCCGACTCCATCACCCTCTTAGAGTTCCGACCCCCGAGCCCCTATCTCACCTCGCTCGCGGCCTCGGTCGCTCAGCTCTACGTCTCACACGGAACGCGAGGCGGAGCGCGTTCGTGGCCCGAGGAATCGCTTCCGGGGCGCTGAGCAATACTTCCGGGAGTCAGTAGCTGAAGACTGCGGCTGCTTGGGGCGAGGGGCTGTGCCACCAGGACCATGCTGCTGCGAACAGCTTGGAGGCGGGTGGCCGCGGCTGTGCCCGCCGCTTCCCCGCGGAGGCCCGAGGCGCCCACTCGGGGTCTGCGCCTGCGCGGTACGCTCACTGCCCCCCTCTCTGGAAGCGCGGACTTTTTCCTCCGCTCGGCACCTGAATATGCCGGAGCCTCCCTCTTCCGCTCGCTGCCCAGACCCTCTGACCCTTTCCCTTGGCTGCACCCCTCAAATTTTCTCAGGCCGGCCTTCTGAGCCGTTAACTTTACCGTGCCCACCTCACGTCTCGCCCCGCAGGCCTTCAGAACCTTTGAGGCTCGGTCTTCAGACCTCTCCTGGCAGACTTTTACAGATGTTAGTCGTCCAGCCAGTAACTTTCGAAGGAGATCTCCCCATTCCTTCTAAATGGCTTTGCCCTTTCAGAGCCCTCCCCACTGCCAACGACGCAATTTGAATATTGTCCCAACATACATCCCACTCCAAGACCCCGACTTTGTCCCTTACCTCCTTTGAGTTTGCTCAGATCCTGTGATGTTATTTTTCCTTTTCCATAGAGGTTCAACTCTAGCATGCCTTAACTAATCTCACCTGCATCCAGCTTGGATACCCTGTGTCCATAGTTGCATCTTCTCTCACTTGGCCACTGTTGCTTTTTCTTTTTTGTCAGTTGCAGACCATGCTCCCCAGTCTGCTGTTCCCTCAGATATAGCCACGGCTCCAGAGATGGAGTCAGTGCTGCGACCTCTGTATATGGATGTGCAAGCTACAGCTCCTCTGGTAAGGATAGAGATACAGCTTTTGCCGAGAGTGTTTTTAGGAATTATATTGTAGAAGTGACAGTGTACAGAAATGGCTGGATCCTTGAGAGCCATTGAGAAGTGTGTGCTGGGAAAAGCAATGAGCCAGCAGTTGGGAAGCTTAAGTTGTCCACTAGAAATGGTTATTTACTAGCTATTGAACTTGGTCAAATCACTTCAGTGCAGGCACTATAGTAGTAATTAAAAGCATGGACTCTGGAATTAGCCGACTGCTACTTCATAACTGTGCATTTGGGCAAGTAGTAAATTAATTATAAGACATAAAGCACCCCTTCGCAGCTTGGCACATATACGCACTTGAGTATGAATGCAAACTTTCACCAACATATGGATTCTGTCACGTCCTGGCCCCTTGTAGATCACATTTCCTGGTAAGAATGGAAACACCTGCAGAAATGGCTGTCAGGACAAGGCAATGTTTGTAGATTACCTGGGGAGAGAGAATAGTCTGATTTAAGATGGATTGGAAATGGGAGTGTATTAGGCTTATCTTTGATTAGTATCTGAGGGTCTGGAAGAATGTTTGAGGCCTAATCTAAGCAGTGTCTGAAGGGTTGGGAGTGTGCTGAAGCAGCTCTGAGGGGATGGAGTTGGGCCTGAATTAATTATGGCTCAAAGAGACTGATCTATTGTGTTATGCTCAGGACCCTCGAGTGCTTGATGCCATGCTCCCTTACCTAGTCAACTACTATGGGAACCCACACTCCCGGACACATGCCTATGGCTGGGAGAGTGAGGCAGCCATGGAACATGCTCGCCAGGTTAGTACAGAAGAGTTTAGGAGGTATACTGGTATCAGGGATTCAGTGGCCTGTTGGAGGAATTCCCTTCTTGGTAGGTCTGGGTGGAGGTAGAAAGGGTTTGGTGCTCTTTCAGAAAGAGATTCAGAGAGCAGGCCTTGGAGTCCCTCTGAAGTCATTTATTATAATTAATCCTTACATTTCCTAGCTAAATGACCTTTGACAAGTTACCTAATTTCTCTAAGCCTCAGTTTCCTCACATTGCAAATGTGATGTAATAGTTCCTACTCCCAAAGATTATTACTGGGTGGATTAAATGAGACAATGATAATGATGGGTTTATTCACCCAACATCTATATACTGGGGTGCCAAAAAAATGTATACAAACAGACACGTTGGTCAACGTTGCTCAAGCAGTAGTTCGCTGTAATCAGAAGTGTCTGGACACTGATGGTAACCACTATGAGCTCCTCTTGTAATTGCAGAAGTCAAACGTGACTTATATTTATCTTTTGTTATCGGTATAGACTTGTATTGAGTATTAAAATTTTAATACAGTTTTTCTGTCTTAAAATGTGTATACATTTTTTCAGCATCCTCTGTATATGAAGAGCTCAGTAGTGCTTTTTTAAAAACAACAATATTTATTATTATTATTATTATTTTGTATTGGGCTGGGAAAGAGCCTGGGATCTGGGATGTAAGTTTCTTAGGCAGTTGATAAAATGCAGTGGATCTCTTCTTGCTCCAGAGCTCTGTCCTAGCTGTGTCCTGAAGCCCAGTACTTGCCTGGGGAACTGATGTTACTTATCTCTGTTTCTTGGCTTGCAGCAAGTAGCATCTCTCATTGGAGCTGATCCTCGTGAGATCATTTTCACTAGTGGCGCTACTGAATCCAACAACATAGCAATTAAGGTAAGAGAGGGGAACCAGAGGGAGATAGTGTCCTTCAATCATTTGGGCTCACATATGTATTTTGCAGCCACCCACTCCCACCCTGTTGTAAAGAGAAGACAGAGACACATGCACACTTTTTCTGATTTATTGCTTCCTTCAACCCTTTGCAATCCATCTTAAGTCTTTGTTCCTATTGAACTGAGTTCAGTAAGGTAGTTGGATAGGAAAGGAGGTGGCTCTTGGACCATTAAGCACTTAGTTTTTTGGAATGGCAGCTACTTCAGAGATTGGATAATGGTGAGTCAACCCTTTACCCCATCTTTTTGATTTAGTCACAGTTAAGTCCAGAATGCACTTGTAATTGGCCATGTTTCTATATATATGATTTCAGGGCTGCCCTCCTCTCAGCCTTCCCTTTTCTTTCTTTCAGATCTGTTTGCAGCAAGTTCCTCCCATTTCTTTAGATGTCCCCATTTTTAAGTACTGGTCACTGTGGTGACCTCTGCAGGCATCACTTAGTCACCCATTCTGGATCAATCACAATATCCTTGGGACATACAGATCTTTGGTACTTAAGAAGTTCCGCTCTCAGTAGTCATGTTGGTGTTTCATAGGACATAATCACCTTTGACGGGGCCTACTTGCCAGGATCACTTGTGTTAATTCCCAGGCTCTGATAAACTGTGGGCTCCTGTAGATTCAACTCTGGCTTCACCCCTTCTCACTGTTATCTCTCAACTGTGCTGCCAGTATTGTTTTTTCCTGACCTGTGCCTGAATGTAGGAGGCCTGGGACAGGCTCCAGAATCATCAGCATTCTGCCTGATCCTGTTAGCAGGAAAGCATCCTTCCTTTGGACTACAAAGACCACAGAGCCAGGGTGGAGGTCCCTCCAAAGAAGAGGATGTTTTCAAAACTTTGAAAACGTTTGTTTTGAAAGTCTACACAGATCCCAAACCTAGAGGATAAGGATTGCTAAGAATAGTCGTGACATTGTTCCCTTTAGTCTCCTGGATGGGTAGAGTAAATATCTATCTGCTATTAGAGCATTCTACACTGTGGGTAAGTGAGATAGGAGAGGCGGGCAACTTTGAAATATTTTCCCTTTTATGTTCCTTGTCCTTGAGAATATACAGTTTTTATGTAGTTATAATTTTGGCCAAATTAGTTTTATATTCTGCTTTTAAAGCCGTAACCCTTTATTTTTTAAAAAGTAATTAATGCATTTGTGTTACGATTTTTTAACCATATAGAAAAATTTTAAAACAAAGTATAAGTCTTCCTCTTCTTCCTCCCCTATTCTGGCCCTGAGTCCTGCTTTGCAAAGTTAATTCTGTTAATTCTAACTGATTCTGTTTAGTATTGTTACAGAGAAAAAAAGTATACATATGTACGAATTTTAATATTTTCACAAATTGTAGCATGCTGTATTTATTCTTCTGTGACCATCAATAATATATCCTATGTTCTTGGTTTCAAACTCCATTATTTTGAATATAATTGCTTTTTTTTATGGAGTTGTGGTATCACAATATTCATTTTACTGTTAATTTCTCTTGTTGTTGGATGTGTTTAATCTTTCCATTCTTTAAAAGATTATAAATTTAACTAAAGCATATTTTGTCTCTATAGTAGCTTCATCTAGCTTTTGAAATATTTCCCTAAGGTAAACTCCAAAAGGAGAATCACACTTAAAGAACATAAATACAGCTTTTAAGGTATCTTTCCAAATGATTTTCTGAAGTTATAGCATAAATACTGCCATTAGCAAGGAATAAGTGGATGTTCACTTCTACCCTGCCAGCTTTGGATGTCAGTGTCACCATATTTGCATGTTTTGCTATTTAAATAGAAATAAATGAGAGGCTTTTGCTTGGCATGCAAGGATAGGCATGTTCCCTTTTCCACATATTTGGTCTTTGTCCTCTGTTACTGGTGCAGAACTGCTGCAGAAACCCTTGGAGTTCCCTGTACGTTAAGATTGTCTTTTGTTATTCAAAACAAGCCCCTTTGGACCTTACCTGAGTTTATGGTAATGAAGTGATTCATGGTGGGCCTTTAGTTTCAAGGGACAGACTAGCCATTCCAAAAAGATCAAGCATGTGATTCGAAGGTTGGAACTTTGATCTCTACTCCACTCTGGAGAAGAGAGTGGGGCTGGGGATTGAGTTCAGTCAAGTGGCCAATGATTTAATGAGCAATGCCTATGTAATAAAACCCCATAAAAACTCCAGGCAACAAGGCTCGGAGGAACTTCCAGGTTGGTGAATTCATGGGTTTGCCTAGATTCTAGGAGGAGAGGGCATGGAAGGAAGCTCGTGTGCCCCTCCAGACCTCACCCTATGTATCTCTTCCATTTGGCTGTTCCTGAGTTGCATCCTTTATAATAAAACTCTAACCGTAAGTATACATCACTTTCAGTGAGTTCTGTGAGTTGTTCCAGTGAATTTTTGAACTTCAGGGGCTTGCGGGAAGCCCTGAATTTGTAGCCAGCTGGGCAGAAGTATGAGTGGGTGGCTTGTGACACCCAGGCCTTGCAGCTGGTATTTGAAGTGGGGGTACTTTTGTGGGACTCAATCCCTTAACCTGTGGGATTTGCACTAACTCTGGATAGTTAGCATCAGAATTAAACTGATTTGCAGGATACCCAGTTGGTGTTGGAGAATTGATGTTGGAGCATACCAGCCTTGCCTACTTGCCCTTTACAAATGGGATTGAAGTCATTCCTGTCTCTCTGAGTATATTCTTCTTCCTTCCTCCACTACCCATTTCTAGGGGGTGGCCAGGTTCTATAGGTCACGCAAAAAGCACTTGATCACCACCCAGACAGAACACAAATGTGTCTTGGACTCTTGCCGATCGTTGGAAGCTGAGGGCTTTCAGGTCACCTACCTCCCAGTGAAGAAAAGTGGGCTCATCGACTTGAAGGTAAGAGTGGCTCTTGGCAGGAGGGGAAAAATTTCGAGGAACTTGGCTTCAGCTTGTGAATCTATCTGTTCAGCCTCAGCTGGAGCTTGAAGTACTAGATCTCATGGCGAGGGTGGTGGGGCTTAGAGAAATAGTCCTGGAAGGAAAACCAGAAGTATGTTCCCATTGAGTGTGTAATATCTTACTTCTATCTGGAGGCTATGTTTCTCAGCTTTGTTGGTGCTTCCTGGTTTGTATGGGAGCCACTGGGCATACATGCAGGATGCCAGGGGTTTATACTCACCATAGCAAAGCTCTGGCCTCCTCTCCTACACTGATGTCTCCCATGCCTCTAAAGAGCAGGTGTCATTTTTTAGAAGAATATTTCCCTTTTTGGCCTCTATCCTTTTATATGTCCATTTTGGGTAGTGAATCCAAGCATTTTGTCCACCAGATTTTGGATACTAGCATCCCTAGGCAAATCCTAAGATGCAGTTATATACAGAACCCTGTCTTGTGCAAATGGAGATAGTTTTACTTGTTTCTTTCTAACCTGGAGGCCTTTTATTTCTTTTTCATGCTTAATTGTCCTTTCTACAAAGTTGAATGAAACTAGTGAGAGTTTTCATTTCCCTGAGATAAATGCCCAGGTGTGCAACTTATGGGTCATACGGTGATTACATGTTGAGTTTGTCGCCATAAGAACATCCAAACCTGTAGAGAATTTTTATGAGTTTATTTGAGCCAAACTGACCACAAGCCGGGAAGCAAGATCTCAAATGCTCTGGAGAATGACAGTGTTTCAGTTTCTTGTATACATTTGGAATTAAGGAGGAAAGTATGGAAGATTACATGAAGGTGGGAAAAAGCAAGACACCTAAATCTCTATAACTGGATTACAGGATAGTTAAAAAGATTATGTGCTCCCTTGGGGTGGTTAGACCTCCAGGGATCTGAAAAAGGATTACTCTGGTTTTTCAAAGGTGTGATGACGTGAATGCACAAGAACAATGGACAGGGCTTGCTTCAGGGGAAGATAAACCTTTTACTTAAAAAAGTTATAGGCCTGGGGCATGACTAACCACCGTGACCTGACCAGTTTGGAATTTATGATCAGATCACTCTGTGAGGTTACTTTCAGTCAGTGATTTATTACAGCACACTCTTTTTGTTCACAAGTTTTATAAAGAACAAAAACTGCCAAAGTGTTTTCCAGTATGGCTGTACCATTCAACATTCCCACAAATAGTGTATGAATGATCCAGTTTCTTTGCATCCTCGCCAGCATTTTGTGTTGTCACTATTTTTATTTAAACCATTCTGATAGATGTGTTGTGAAAGGCCCCTTTTCAAGACTAAGCTTGCCTACATTCTAAGTTAGGGAGAACTTGGTGGTACTATGTCGTCTTTTTTTACTCCTGATATTCTTAGGAGCTAGAGGCTGCCATCCAACCCGATACCAGCCTGGTCTCAGTCATGACGGTGAACAATGAGATTGGAGTGAAGCAGCCCATTGCGGAAATAGGTTAGTATCACGGGTGGCCCCTGATGCTTGCCCTGCCCTGGGATTCATTTGAAGAGCAGGAGTAGACCTGGAACTGTAACACTTTATAGAGTGCAGTAAGAGAACCTGGGGAAAGAGGGCTTTAAGTTCCTTTTTCAAAAACATATTGCAAGTGGCATAGCCAGTATTTGCATCCACGTCTAGTACCTTTTATGTTCTCTTCATTTTACTGCAGTCAGTGCAGTAGACAAAATAGTAAACAAAACAGGAAAAACTTCCACTCTTTTTTTTCTCTTCCTCTTTGACCTTTTTCACTTTGGAATATCTCTTTATTATGCTCACTTGGAGCCAGACAGACCGTGTAACCTCTTAGTGACATTAGCAAATAGATCTGTTAATCTTTGCCTCTTTTAAATAAAAAAAGATCTAATAGTTAATCTAATTATTGAAAGGCCAGATAAGAAGCATCTTTTTTTTTTTAAGGAAGGCACAGCTCACAGTGGCCCATGTGGGGATCGAACTGGCAGCCGGCAGCTTTGGTGTTATCAGCACCACGCTCTAACCAACTGAGCTAATCGGCCACCCTAAGAAAAGTCTTATACATCTCAATATCCAAGGGTGTTTTGATTTGGTGCTTTGAACTTGCTCTTACTTATTGTAGTCAAGGAAGCTAGAACTGAGAGAGAAAAATAATTTACTATGTGGCTAGAGGCTAATGTCAGATGCAGTTTTGCCTTAGAGCTCATGATACCTTGTGGGACCACTGCCAGGTGACTTACCAACATTGTGCTGTGTTCTGCCTCTCTGTTGTTTCCTCAGGGCGGATTTGCAGTTCCAGAAAGGTATATTTCCATACTGATGCAGCCCAGGCTGTTGGAAAAATCCCACTTGATGTCAACGACATGAAAATTGATCTCATGAGCATCAGTGGTCACAAAATCTATGGCCCCAAAGGTACCAACCCCTCCTAGAGTTCCTCCGCTCTGTACCTTCCTGTAAACCCAGTGACAGGTGTCCCTTGGATTCCTTTGGCACTACCATTGCTCCCAGCGGAAGCTGTAAATTCAGAGTGCCTTGCAGAATGCAAGTGTCATTTAGCAATAGCCAAGGACACTGGCCTATTTGTAGATCTTCGTAGTTACTCTACAGCAGAACGTTCTTCCCTGTTCTCTTTAGAAAATCCTTCAACAGCATGTTAGCTATTAATTTGGTTGAGGAAGAAGGGGTTTTTTCACATCAAATTTAGCTAGCTAAGTCCAGCCACTTTCTCTGTCCCTATGATATGCAGAGCAGTATTCTTTGGTTCTTCAGTCCCCTCCTTCTGTTTTACTTTAGCTTAGGGAAAGATTGTGGGGGCTTTTACATGTCTTGGTGTTTGTTCCTGGACTAAGTAGTCTGTGCTTCTGTTAGTCTCTGAAGAATACTTGTCTATTCCCTATGGCCTCGTTGGCTTAGTAATGCTAAATTCTGCCTCTCCACCCCAACCCCTGTGAAGATACTGTTGTCTTCTATTTTATGGAGGTAGCCATAGAAAACAAACAAGTCCTCTGTCTCTGGGGTGAGGGCTTGTGGTGGTTGGTTGTGCCAGTACACCTTCTGTGTCTGCAGAGTGTGTCATCTGTGTGTACACCCTGTGGAAAAAGGTGCAAGTAGGTAAGATGGCTTTTTCTCAAGGTTCCCAGCACTTGCAAAAAGTGTCTTTGTGAGCTATGATTTTAAAAAACCAACAGTCATTCTGTCTTTAACTAAAATGTTGCCTTTATTATTTTTAATTGAAGATACATCTATTTTGATAAAAACCAATTAACTCATATCGAACAGCTCTGATCAGCATTTAAATGTGTACAGATATCGTTCACTAGCCAAAGTTCTGCTTTCTGAGCTCAGGATCTAAGTAGATTTAGAGAACATGGTTTCCTAAACTATGCAGACTTGGAATCTGAGCACTTGTTCTCTGAACTTGGAACTGCAGAAATTTATAGATAGTGTACGATGTTTGAATTTTAATTTATTTTTAATGGGGAAGTGAAATATTTCTTAATAAATGCAGTTTGGTACAGAAATTATTTTTATTTTTTTATTTTTGTAAAGACAGCGGTCGCTTTATTTTCTGCCTTAATGGAAGAGGAGCAGGATTACAAATTGCTTGTAACTATATGTTGTCCAAAAGCCTTTTCTGATTAGCGTTTTTTTAATATATTAGTTTCAGGTTTGCAAAACAGCATAATGATTAGACATTTATACCCCTGCTCCCAGTCTGCTATCCCTCTGACATTGTATATAGCTGTTACTGTACCATTGACTATACTTCCTATGCTGTACTTTACATCCCAGAAACATATAAAATACATGTATATATATGTGTGTATATATATATATATACACACATATTACACACATATATATACACACATACACACACGTAAATATATGTTTAATTATAGTTGACATTCACTATTATTCTTCATTAACTACGGGTGTACAGCACAGTGGTCAGGCATCAGAAATTATTTTAAAACTAGGACGCTTCATAATAAATTTGGGAACCACTGCCTTAGTTTTTATAGTACCTATAGGCTCTTCCTAAATAGTTGTTCTGTGTGAGGGAAGATGAACTTCATTAAGCAGCCACTTTATTAAAAAATCCTTGACTACTTAGGGAATATCTTTGCACATTCATGCTCATATTTTGGCATGAAATTCCTATAAGTAGGTTTGCTGAGTCACATGTCATACATATTTTTAAGTTTTAATAGACCCTGGGAGATTGCGTATTTTTTTACTGTCATTTTTATTCTATTTAGACAAGGTAATATATTCACATGGTTCCAAATTCAAAAGCTACAAAAACGTACAAGGAAGAAAGCCTGTCTCCTCCGTGGTCCAGCCATGTAGTTTCCCCCACTCTGAGGAGGCAGTTCCTGGAGTATTTTTCTAGAATTCTTTGTATTTGCAAACACGTATATATTTCCGCTCTGTTTTTTAACTCAAAATATAGTATACTATACTCATTATTCTGTGCCTTGCTTTTTTTCACCTAACAATACAAAAAAAAAAAAAGCAAACTAAAGTATAGATAAGATTTCACCAGTTTTCTGGCGGTGTATCTTAGATTTTACACTTGCAGTACAGAAGGAGCTTAGATTCTTTTATACACCTGCTTTGTATTTCATTGTATGGGTATGCTGTAACTTATTTGCCCCATTCCCGTGATGATGGACATCTAAGTGGTTTCCAAGTTTTTTGATATTTTGAATAATGCTACATTGCATGATGTCATTAACACATGCATAAAGAACTACTTTAAACTTAAAAAATGACCAAAAGGTCATTACTCCTGGTAGTTACCCTCTGGATGTTAAATACTTTTGATAAGTATTGTGCTTTTCCTGCTCTTCTTTTCCTCCAAGTTTTTTTATATTGAAAAATTTCAAGCTTATAGAAAAGTTGAAATATTTTGACCCCTTTGGAAAGTGATACTTTGTTTCATCTGCATTTTTCTTTTTATCTTTTGGTAACAAACTTTGTTTCCCAGGGATTGGTGCCATCTACATTCGCCGCCGGCCCCGTGTGCGTGTGGAGGCCCTGCAGAGTGGAGGGGGGCAGGAGCGGGGTATGCGGTCTGGGACAGTGCCCACACCCTTGGTGGTGGGGCTGGGGGCTGCGTGTGAGGTGGCACAGCAAGAGATGGAGGTATGAAGAGAGCACTTCCCTCCCACAACTTCTTCCCCTGTGCTGGGTCTCCTATTAGAGGCTTCTCGGCATGACTAAGTCAGATCTCTACCAGAAGAGGAGGTTTGAGAAAACCATCCTTGTCCCAGTGCTGCTAGCGTCTTGTTCTGAGGGAGGTGTCATGGGCTCTAAGATCCTGGCCCTTTCAGTGGGTTATCAGCTTGTTTATTTCTGGGTGATGAGAACCATTTGTCCAGTTATTGAGCACCTCTGCCCTTCAGGCCCTGTGCACAGTGCTGGGGTACAGTGGTCTCCATGGGTAACACAGGACATTAGAGGGGTCAGCTGTATAGTCACTTCCGGGCACAGGCAAAGGGCACCTGGTCCTGGGTGTTTCTGAACTGTCGATGGTCACTGTGCTTAGCTCTGCCTTGCCTGCCCCTTAGTATGACCACAAGCGAATATCAAAGTTAGCAGAGAGGCTGATGCAGAAGATAATGACGAGCCTTCCAGATGTGGTGATGAATGGGGACCAGGAGCACCATTACCCAGGTGTGGATATGCCTTTTCTATCCTTGTGCTGGAAGAGCCTGAGCCTCTGAGACTCTTCTCACAGTGGTTATTTCTTCCAGGCTGTATCAACCTCTCCTTTGCATATGTGGAAGGGGAGAGTCTGCTGATGGCACTCAAGGATGTGGCCTTATCTTCGGGAAGGTGAGTGGGACTGGATACACAGGGACTGTGGCAGGACTGATGGGCCTGGCTGCTAAGTGTTGTAACAGATGAGTGAGCTTCCCAGTTGGAGATGAGCGGCACATGAGCTCTTAGTGGAGAGTAAAGATCATTGTGTAAAGGCCTATTTTTTTAGCTGGCTAGGCACAGGCTGAAGTTTGCCACCCTAGGAGGATTTTCTGGGGTAGAATTTTGAGCTTTTTGTGGTCCCAGGAGGTGCATGTATCTGTTCTAGTATTATAAGTGGTCTGACAATTAAGTTTACAAACTCACCCTAGAAAAAGTGCTACATCCCTCATTGCTGAATATCACTATGGTCACCATTGAAGTACTCCCCTTGGGAAGCTATGCACCGACGCCAGCGCCTAGTCTACCGTTCAAAGCAATTTTGGAACTCTTTTTCTGGAATGGCTATCAGAGCTATCGTCATATTACCCTTGAGGTCCTGAATGTCATCAAAATTTCTTCCTTTCAATATTTCCTTTATCTTCGGGTAAAGAAAGAAGTCATTGGGGGCAAGATCAGGTGAGTAGGGAAGGTGTTTCAATACAGTTATTTGTTGACTGGCTAAAAACTCCCTCACAGACAGTGCTGTGTGAACTGAAGCATTGTCGTGGTGCAAGAGCCATGAATTGTTGGCGAAAAGTTCAGGTCATCTGATTTTTTCATGCAGCTTTTCAGCACTTCCAAATAGTAAATTTGGTTAACTATTTGTCCAGTTGATACAGATTCATAATGAATAATCCCTCTGATATCAAAAAAGGTTAGCAACATCGTTGCAACAAGTTTGCAAACTTAATTGTCTGACCTAGTATTAACGGTTCTGTTGCAGGCCTCTAGAATTGAGGTCTGCTTTAAAGGCCACCAAGGGTTTTCCTGCCATCTAGGCTGGTACAAGATGGTGTATTAAGTCCTAGGGGAGTGAGCACATGTTCTGCTGCCTCTTGTCAGACCAGTTCATGTGGTATCCTGGTTTGGCAATGTCCTTGCTCAGGGAGTTTATCCTCCATGGAGGCCAGAGGAGCTATATTTACATCCCAGCATATGCAGGCAGCATCAGGCCCCTTACTTTAGCTCTGCCAGATTAGAATGTCTTTTGTGTCCATGGTAAGATTCCAGGGACCTGAGGGGTAGTAGTAAGACTGGGGGTTTGGGGCTAAAAGCAGATGTTGATGATGAACTGAGCAAGGCTCTGTGTCTTTCTCCTCAGTGCCTGCACCTCTGCATCCCTGGAGCCCTCTTACGTCCTTCGAGCAATTGGCACTGATGAGGATTTAGCTCACTCTTCTATCAGGTCAATCAGTTGAGCTGCAACATTTATGAAGGGCATCCTCTTTTGGATTTTTCATCTCCTGTTACAGTATTCCTCAATGTAGTTTTCCTTATCCTTTCTTAATTCTTCATGAAAGTTCCTAGAGCAGTGGTTCTCAGACTTCATTGACTGTATCACCTGGGAAGTTTTGTGCAAGATGAAGATTTCTGAGTCCCACACTCAGAGATTTTGATTCACTAGGAAACTTCTCAGGTGATTCTGATGTGGCTGGTCCACAAACAATGTTCTGAGAAACTCTGACCTAGAGTGGAAGGACCAAGTTCTCTCCCTGTCTTTTGTGGAGTAGGTCTTCCTGGAGTATTTGCTGGGTGAATGTACCCCAGTGCTAGAGCTCTTTCACAGAGCTCTTTTGTGCCTTTTTCAGGTTTGGCATTGGCCGTTTCACTACAGAGGAGGAGGTGGACTACACAGCGGAGAAGTGCATTTACCACGTGAAGCGTCTTCGAGAAATGAGGTATGCATTGTTGTACCAGAGACCTTTTGGAAGAAACTGCATTGCTGGCTCCTGTCTTGTCCTTAGACTCTGTGTTCACACAGCCAGAAACCAAGGTTTGAGAATACTTGGATTTTAGGATTTGGAGGTTCCACAAAGCAAGAAAGTGGATCTTCCTGGCTACTTGTCTTTCAGAAGATGAAAAAGCGTTTTTTAAAACTAGTCAACTACATAAATTCAGATGTTTTTTCATTATTGTTATTGATAGTATTAATAGTTTTCATTGCGTCAATATCAATACAAAATTAGTAATTTGTAGATTAAGTATAGGACAACTCCCTTTAAGATGGGATTCTTGGCCTAGGAACCAATGTTGGCTGCTTCCTATCTGAGCCCTCACTCATCCCATACCTCTTTTCTTTGGCAGCCCTCTCTGGGAGATGGTGCAGGATGGCATTGACCTTAAGAGCATCAAGTGGACCCAACACTAGAAGAGTGGGCCTCTGACTTTGTTCTGTCCTGGCTGCTCCTACTTCTTCTACCCATGCACAGCTGGCTACCTTGTTACACCCAGTGGGTGCTCCATGCTCAAATCAGAATTGGTATAGCTCAGTTGATTTCAGCATCAGCCCACCTCCAAGACAGAAACACAAGAAAACTATCTTTCCCTGGCCTCAGCTCCTTTGGTGGGGAACACTTCCCACTTCTCTCCAGGAGACCTTCTCAGATCTTAGAGTGAATGGATGTCTCCCCCTGAAACAGAAGGGACATTTGTGATGATACAGCTGCTGGACATATCTGTATCCTTGGTAGGGAGAGCCAGAGGAACTAAAAGGCTCTTTACTCAGGGAGCCCGATGTGCTGTATGCGGACATTTGAATTGACGCTTGCTTCTGCTCAGCAAGACTAACTCCTTCAGGCATAAGTGTAATCAACTACAATTTAGTCTTTTTTTTGTGGCTCCAAGAACCACCTTTTCATATTGACTGTAGACTGAACAGAAAGTTTCTTAGAAGGCTTATCTCCTTTCTGTTCTTGTCCTCTTTCTTTTGACTTAGCAAGAAATATCTGTATGACTCTACCCATTATTCTAATAATTTATGTTTCTTTTTTAAAATTTGTTAATTTGCAGAGTAGAGAAATAAAATCACCTGCCTCTATTTACTCTGTCACTTTATGAGCGGCTCAGGGAAAATTCCAAGCTGGGCTTGGGAATTGTGGAGTAGACTACTGCTCTACTTGATTTCCATAGAGGTCTCAGTCTGCTTGCATCTCTCTTCATTCAACAGTTATTTGAGTGCCTGTCAGGAGCCTAACATTTTTTGGGGGGATATACTGGTTAATAGTACCAAAAAGGACCCTGCCTTCATTGAGCTTTCATTCTTGTGGAGACACAGAAAAGTTAACAAGTAAGCAAATAAGGCTATTATAGATTGTGATGAGTACTATGAAAAAAATAGAGTGGTTAAGAGGAAATTGGGGGGGAACCTCGTATACTAGGAAAGCTTTTTTGAGGAGGTGTTATTTAAGCAAAAATGTTATCTCGAGCCATGGAAAGACCTAAAGATGAGAGAGGGATGAGAAGGAACAGTAAAAGCTAAGGGCCTGAGGTATGAAAAATCATGGTGTGTTTGAGAAACCAATAGACGGCCAGTGCAACTAGAGTAGAGTTTTTCCATTTGTAGGTCTGAAACCGTAGGTGGGTAATTACCAGCACACACACAAAAAGAAAGATAGAGTACATCACACATATTTATTTTGATTATATATTTTGTCGACTGAAAAATAGTATCAACTAAGTGTTTCATCACCAAAAAGGATTTATTTGGGGAAAAAGGGTTGTAACCCAGTGTATGCAGACATGGCAAGCCACATGCATACTCTGGCCTGACTGCCAAGATGGAGGGGTATTTATAGAAGGGAAGGGAAAAGGAAGTTAATGGAAGGGGTGGTTAGAACCACAGAGCTTTATTATAGAGTTCTTCCTGTAGGGTTTCCGTGTGTAGGGTTCTTGTGATTACGTAGGGAAGGATAACTTCCATACGCTGTAGCTCCTCCTACAGACCCTCCTGACTGATTATGTTTGCTTAAAGTTCCAGTTCATCTTTCTCAATTTGAATGTGTATACCAAATTGCAAATGTATTTCTTATATGGATGATGGTCAAAAAAGTTTGAAAGCTACTAAAGTATGGTGAATGCAGATGACCAAGGGAAGGAGGAGATGAAATTATAGAAGTTTTAAAAATAAATTTTAATTTGAATAATTTTAGATTTAGAAAAAGGTTACAAAGATAGTACAGAGTTATATATCCATCACCTAATTTCCTCTGATTTTAACATCTTATATAAAACTGTGGTACATTTGTCAAAACCAAAAGATCAACATCTGTACATTAGTATTAACTAAACTTGATTTTATTCCGATTTCACCAGTTTTCCCATTAATGTCCTTTTTCTGTTCCAGGATCCAATCCTGGATACATTGCATTTAGTAGGGTTTGTTTTTATGCACTATAACGCACTATATTATACCAACGAAGAGTATATTTAATAAAGTGTAAGTTTGGTTTAAAAATGTGGACTGGTTTTTTAATTTGCTGGTTTTGGCACATTAGGCTAGCACCAGGCAAGTCTGCCGCACAGATCTTCCCAAAAGCTTGTTAGAGTTGTGGGAATTTAGTCCCTAATTTAGTTAGTTGATGCCTCACTTTCTGATTAGGAAGTGGATTCGGGAGACTTGAACCAAAGCAGCATCAGAATACTTTTTCTATAATAAAATCATACTGAAGTGCAGCGGTGGATGGAGTTAATGAAGACTGGTGGGTAAGGCTCCTTGGATTGAAATTTTTAATGGAAAAAAGAATCAGTTTTTGGTTCTTCTGTCGGAATTATCAAAACGACAAGGCACCACTTTGTGGTCCTTTTAATCCTCAAAACAATTAGGCTAAGTAGGTACTATTTCTCTCCTTTCTCAAAAGCTTGAAGAAATGAAGCAATTTGCACAAAGTGCTGCAGTAAAAGGCCGAGTCAGACAGTGTGCATCCCACCGCGCAGCGTCACTCCCCCAAGGCGGGGATAGTGTGCAAATGTCGCAGTCATGGACTCACAGCTCCTCTCGCCACAAATACCGGCAATTTCCGGGAGATTGCTCGAAAACCTCACTGCGCTTGCGCCTTCCCGTCCGTGACGTCAACCACTCCATCCCGCCCCTTCTGGAACCTGAAGCTGCCGAGCGGGCTGGCGGCCATTTTGTGAAACAGCGAAGGAAGTGGTGGCTGCTGTAGGCTCCGGGAAGCCGTTCAC
Organism: Rhinolophus ferrumequinum; assembly: GCF_004115265.2. Lineage (NCBI taxonomy): Eukaryota > Metazoa > Chordata > Mammalia > Chiroptera > Rhinolophidae > Rhinolophus > Rhinolophus ferrumequinum. The sequence continues at coordinate 19,837,672 of NC_046306.1, forward strand.
ACAGGGGCTGTCGGCCGCGGGGCGGAGGCACTCGCGCGGGGGGTAACTCGGGTCTGGGTTCGGGTGCCGCGCAGCTCTCCCGGGTAAGACTCCCGCAGCCCCGGAACGGGCGGGGCTGTGCGGGGCTCGAGCCGCCCCTTGGTGGCCCGGGGCGGGGCCTTCGGAGGCCTCTGAGCCCGCCGCAGCGAGCGCCCCACACAAAAGGGTCGGGGCAAGGCTGCGGGGGGCCTGGGGCGCCACTTGCGCCTCTGAGGCCTGAGAGTGTGCAAGAAGGACGCAAGAGAGGATGAGCCTGCAAACCGAAGTGGGGACGAGGCTATAGTGAGGACGCCCCCGTGGTCCGAGAGGGAGGAGGCCAGCGCTGGGTGGCCAGCGGCCTGCGAACTAACGGGTTCTGCAGTGAAAACACCTACATCCCCAGTGAGCAAGATTTTCTATGCCCCCAAATGGGGCAGAGATTATAACTACTACTCTGTGCCCCGAAGTGAGGAGATAATTGTAGTGAGGACACTCCCTCCACCCGAAGTGCAAAGGAGGCCCCTGTGGCCTACCAGAAACGGGGGACTATAATTAGGACACACCTGTGGGCAGGAAGGTGTAGTCGGTGCACTCCTGCGAGTCTAGGAAGGAAGTCTCAGAACTGGCTGCTTTCGTGGCCTGAATGTGGAGGGGGTTGCGTGAAATGCTTACAAGGCCCAATGTTGGGGCGGGGCTTACCCTCGAGGGTATCCCTTGGGAGACAGCCTCCAGCACTGGAGGAGGAGGCGGTCCAATGGGATGTGGACTTTGGGTGCTTTTGATGGAGAGTGAATTGAGTTTCTCTAGCGAAGGCCGGCGGTGCTAGTTTGCAGCCACGTGAAGTGGATGGGAGGAGCTTTGATGATCTACAGGTTAATGACGGGGAATGGACACTAGTGCGGAGGCTTAGCTGCTACATTGTAAGCGTGTGGGTTTTATGTTTGCCACCAATCTGTGCTTTCTAGTGGAAAATCGGAGGGTCTCCGGTGAGGTCTACCCTGGGTTATTTAGCACTAAACGTATGCTGGGAATTGTATACTGAGAGTTGAAGGCTGCGCAGGAGAGATTTCTGGACCCTAAAATCCTCCTTGACTCCTGGATTCCCAGAGATGACCTGATCTACATTGGGGTAGTTGGCAAGAGCCATTCTGTATGTATTATTCAAGATTAGGGTGATGCCAGTCAGTGTAACCTGAAAAAAACGTGATTTGCAATTGAAGGTTTGTTGAAGACTTGTGACTGGAGTATTTCTCTTAGAGCTTCTTTCTTGAATGGTTTAAAATGGTTTTTGTAAAATGCAGAATTAGCAACATGAATTTCCTTGGACCTTGTTATCTAGTTTATATTGTCAATGCATTTCAGAGCATTTACAGTTGAAAAGAATTCTACAAGTTTGGACATATAGGTCGATCTTGTTTCGTTTTTTAATTATAGAAATGTAATACAAGACTGGTTTTACTTATTTTTGAAATTTGGTAGCTTTGTAGAATGAAGGATTTCTGGACTTTGTGGAAAGTAATTGTGTTCAGGCATTTTCCAAGAATATTAAAAAGATGGGAAGAAATTTTACAGGTGGTTAAAATAATTTTATGGTAATTAATTTTTGAAGGAAATGTTTGGTGTGTTTATATAAAAGTCGAGGATGTGCTTAGTATTAACAAAACGGAATGCATTTTTATATCACCTTTATATGCTCGATCATATATTTGATGATATTGTTTATGGATTATAATGCATAATTTAAATTTTTCTTATGTTCCTATCTGTTAGGTGAAAAATGTGAAGTTTTAGAAATCATCGTAGTAGTTATTTGGAGCATATTGTTATGTGCTAATACCAGTATACTTCGGGCTTCTTTCACTTTCTTTGACATGCCAAATGTTTTGATTGTCGCATATTGAGATTTCGGGGGTTGTTGGTACAATTTTTAGATGTGAAACTTGATTTTGTGGGCCAGTGTGTTCTAGGTGCTGGAATCCAGTGACACTTTCATAGTTTTGTTCCATTTTGTAGAGAAGCACTCCATCATTCAGTTTAGATGAGTATTTTCTTCTGTAGATGTTATAGGAAGAACTTCTAAGTGTCAGTAATTGGTTGCACAAAAGATACTTTTAGATATCCCTCCCCAAAATGCAGGGACTGTCTTCCATTTCTAGATCTCCTGCCTAGCCCACAAGTGCTTAATAAATGTCCGTGAAATAAATGAATATTGCTAAAAGTTTTAGGTCAAATAAGCAGAAAAATCACCTAATTTACAGTTTTCTCAGATTTTACTACCACCACCACACATATACTTTTTGGTTTGCATAGAGTTTAGTTCATTAAGTTTAAAGCCAGCTTGGTCTTAAGACCAGTAGTGAGGGTGAATGTGGTGAGCTTGGTTAGAAGTAACATTGTTACTTTGAAGTTTAAATCAAGTAGTATAATGAACATTTTGTTGGCATTTGGGGGGGGATTGAAAAATAATTTAACATTATAGTCTTTTTGGCAGGAAGAATAAATACTTTATTTAGAATTGTCTTTGATTTGCTGCCTTTGAGTACTGAGAGTTAATGAGAAAGTTGAATAATGTGCTGTCAAAGGCACATATCTCCCTCAGTGTCAGAATTGTTTCATTAAGAATGATTCCAGAATCTGAAATGTGATCCATTTGGGGATTGGGACAAAATTAAGTGGATGAAGCTGTGGGTGTTTTGTAATGCCTAACTGTGATTGTGCTGCTTGTTATAGTGGTGTGCCCATTCTGATTGGTTCTCTGGTGCTCATCTGTGAGGTGAACAGTTTGAGGAGTTCGCTGGGTTTTGTTTCCTTTGAACCTGAAGAACTTAGCTCTGCTGTACCCTCGTTCTTGTTGATTAAAGACTGATTACTGAAGAAAATTAAAATTCACTTTTGGATGTTTATTACCTGATGAAGAGTGTAATCGGTCAAGTTCTTCTGGTTTGTGCCTTGGCTTCCTGATAAAAGAGGACTGTTGTCAGACATTTTATTCTGAAATTCCAAGTGATTGGAATGGCTAGTAAATAAGAAAAATCTGTCTTGTCATAATAATATGCTAAATTTTTGTAACAGATATTTGTAATTTGCACATGTATGTATGTATGTATGTATGTGGTTATTTGTAAAGCTGAAGCAAGACCAGTATGTTAGGACTAAGTCCTAACAAAGTGGAAAAATATGCTAAAGCAAGCTTCTTTAGATCTTATGAAATATGTCAGTGAACTTAATGGCAAATCCTATCCATTTTCTCCTTCCCTACCCTCAGGTTCTGTGTATAAGGTAAAACATGTATTTTAGATGTTTTGTTGCATAGGATTATTTCAGTCTTACCCTTCTAAAATTCACCAAAGTTTTAGGTGATTGGAGTGGATTTTTCATTTTGGTATCCTGCATTCAGTTGCCAGCTGACATTTAGAACACAGGAATGAGTACGTTTCATGGACTACAGTAATGCCTTTATTAAATTATTGTGCTCTTTACAAAGTGAATTGTGGAAAACAAAAGTACTTCAGTTCTCAGTTTCTGTTTACCTTGCCTATTTGAAGGAAGAGGTGTAACGGCAAGAGTGTGAAGTTCTGGCTTCAGCCTGAATTTCTATATACTTTTCTTTAGTGTTGGGTGAGATGGGGCTTCCCCTTTGAGTACAGAAATTCACAAATTTATGTCTAGGTTGATTTTGTGCTTTAAATTGAACATGTAAACCTTGAACTAGGCATTTCCCAAATTCAGCTGGGCCTTTCAACTTTTCCTTGTGGAATGAGATGTTTCCTCCTTGTTACAGTTATTTCTGGCAATCCTGTAGAAATTTCTGAGAGTAGACCTAGTATGTTCCCTTTTGGCTTAACAGGCTGAACCTGAACTTGTTCCTCTTCAGATGGACATAAGGTACCTTCTTGGGTCTGGAAGAAAAGAGGCTAAGGAACCTGTTTCCCTTACCTTTAAGGCACATAGTCCTGTCCCACACCAGATTTTTTTAATTGGAATCTCCAGTAGGGGATCATCTGTTTATCACAAGTACTTAAACTAGAAAATTACCCTGGTTCTTTGTTTCAGAGTGTCATACCTGTACATTTAGAAATAAATATTGTAAAAAATCATGTTCTTCCTCATTGAGCATAGCCTTTACTTAAAGCAAGCTTTTTTCTGTTTCACATTTACTTTTGTGACCCATTTAAAACTACTAGATGTGGCTTTTAAATAAAGAGTTTGAAAATTCTTTAGACTTCATTAGGATTGATTTTTACAATATGAAAGATTAACACAATGCTCTGGGCTTTTGAGAGTGCCGTTTATGACATTTGCATAGTTTTTTGTGGCAAAACAATCTCACTGTTTTTTAGTAATTTGAGTAGTTGTCTAGAAAATGTTTTGCTTGTCCTTTAGGAAAGTTTGGAGTAACACTAAAAGTTTTAATTGTTTTACTTTTTGGTGATGATATTAAACTAAATATTCTGATGTTATCTTGATCTTGAAAGATAGTTAAAAATGATCATCATTCTAATAGTCTTCGGTTGGTAATCTTAATACCTAATAGTGACAATTTTCTTCTGCTCTGTTTCTCTGAATAAAAAAAAAAAAATGACCTTTAGCATATAGTTGTCTAATTTGGTCATATACATTGCTTGTGAATGGTTTATAACTTCACCAGTTTGGGGAAAATTGCAGTGAAAGATAAGTGACCTGTTTTTACTTTGGGAAGTACTCTTAATATGTCAGGTGTTTGTAGGGATTTTTGAAAAAAATAAGTTTCTTGAGACTGTTATGGTGTTAGAATAAAAAGCACTTTTCTTTAATGTTTTGAATCTCAGTGGTTTTAACTAGGAATTAGTCCTTATAGCTAGAACTTTCTCTTCATTTATGTTTTTGATGTTTGATGGTATTTTGGTGCAAAGGAAAATATATTGAAAAAGTAATTGCAGTAATTTCGAGAGTACCCTTGAATTGATGATTTAATTTGCCAAGGACCTGTTATTGTGAGAACTTGTGCTTTTGCATCAAAAATTTGGTGGGAACCTAAGGAAATAGGTCATAGTTGAACTTTTGTTATGGAATTTTTCTGAACTGGTTTAATCAAGTGATAAAAGCAATTATCAGCTATAAAGCTGAGAGCTTCATGACTTTTAGTTTTCAATTGGTTTATTTTTGGGCTAATTTTATGACATGTTCTTGATGTATGTAAATACATCATGTTTTGAGACGTACTCAAATTTGAAAGTAATGCCAAGTAATAAGCATGTGTGGGATTTTGGTACGTTCTTTCTTTTTCTCTTTTTTTTTTTTTTTGGATATGCATTCTAATGAAATACTCTGGTGGTTTCAGACTCGCCTTCGTAATGTACAGTTCAGTGTGGCCTGTGCGTGTTTTGTGTTTCCTGCATTGATTTTTGCCTCCGTTTATTCTCTATTGCAGTCTAAAAGTTGGTTTTAATTGGTTGCCCACAGGATTGACTTGGCCTCTACTTCTTGTTAAGAAAATACATCTCTTGTTTTATCAGGTAAGAGATTTTGAATAGAGGGTTTGTTTTTATACAGAATCAAATGAGAGCTTATTAAATAACATGAAAATATGTGTAGTAACTAAATTGTGTGTGATTGTTTTTTCTTGTTTTAAACAAGCTTATCTGAGGGATGGGGGTGGGATGGACTGGGTACCATGATGGATGAACAGTTGTTGCTTCCTTTGGTTTTATATGGATGCATTTCTCCTGCTGAATTCCCGGTATATTAGGCAATAAGTAGCTGTTTTGTTCCTCAGTAGCGTTACAAATATAGGCGCTTGTTATTGGTATGGTTATTTAATATTCCTTAGAAGTATAGGTACAGATAATGGGTCATAGGTTTTAGAATACAAATTTTGACTTTAATGGAACTTCAGTGATTGGAATCTAACCCTTTTGTTAAATAACTGAGGTAGGTAGGCTCAAGGTAGCCTGAAATGATTTATCTGTCAAACAGGTACTTAGTAAACAGAATAGCAGATCTTATTTCATATTTTTTCAGAACCTAAAACCTTTTTCTTTTTAGATGGCTTTATGAATAAATTTTTACTCTACTTTGGTTTAATCCTCAGCCCTTTGTACCTGGTAATTGGGCAGATTTTCAATATCATATTTTCATGTGTAGTTTGTACAGACTTTTCACTAAATCCCTTCTCTCTTAGCAGCAAATGGTTTGAAGACTTACTGTATATGTCACTTCAGCCCTTTGTTTAATTTTTGTATTCGTGTGACCATATCAAGTTCCCATTTTTATTGTCCCAATGAAAACTAATACCTTGCTCAAGTTGTTTTGGGTACCTCGATTGCCCATGTTTCCATGTAGTGATTAAATGATTAAGCGTTTTTTGAAGTTGAACAGGAATGCTATCTCAATTTTGCATATAGCCAATATTCTAGAGTCAGTAAAGAATGAGAATTTGATTTAATGACTTGGAACCTTCTTGATGAACTTCCTGATAGACTAAATAGTAAATAAGGAGAAAAGAGTGTTGGTGCGCTTATTTTTCAGTATTAATTTTTCTTGTTGACTCTTGCAAACCAAGTATAAAAACTTCCTCTCTCCGCCCAATTTCTAGTGATTTATAATGGCCTCACAAAGAGCATTTACTGTCCTATGGTTACCAGTCTTTCAGGATTAAATTTAAAGGTGACATGCACGAGAGCAAGAACTATCGAAGCCAAACATACATTTCTTTTTGGTACAGCAATCATAACATTGAACTATGATTACAGGTTCTGTTGTTCTGAGTTCTTATTCACACAATATTTATTAATAACATTGAAAAACTGCTTTCATAGAGTAATAGAATTCTTAGAGCTTGCAATAGCAAACTGCTTTTCTAATATTCTCATTTGAGAAAATAAAACCAAAGCCCAAATAACTTATTTCCTCAAGGTCACAGAGCCAGTTTAATAGGTTTATATTTAAAAGTTGATTTTTAAGATGGCTTGGAAAACACCTTGTGTTGTTGACCACATAAAGTTCAAATTAATATTTTTTCCCGTGCCAAGAATTTGTTTTGTATTACTTTACAAAAGACTATCCTTGCATTTACTCTTAGAAGCTGTAAGAACTGAAATACTGAAATTTTACTTAAACCTAGGGGAAACTTTTCTTTTTATTAGATCATAATGTCATTGTCTAAGGAGATCAGTGAGTACCCAGAAATTCCACAGGAGTTACGTTGAGCTGGATACTATAACAATCACTGAATAAAGTTCATACCCTAGTTCTTTCAAAACAAAGCAAAAACCAAAAGATACCTTTCTTTCATGATCAGCTCTTCCCTATGGGAAAAACAAGACTTTTTTTTAGTGGAGGGTTTGGGAATGAATTTTAATTAAAACAGCCATAGTGAATGACACTGTAACCAGGTTCTGCTTTTGGGATGATGAGGATAGGTAATTAAGATTTTGGCTATTTTATTTAGTATTTGTGTTGGATTCTTCGTATGTATTAACCTTGTTTGAAATAAATAATTTTTTATATATAGTTTTCTTTAATAAATAAAGCTGTAAGGTAGATTAAAGAGTTTTAGGGTGAAATATGGAATCAGTTCTCATTTGAGACTTGAATCTAGTGTAAATTATTATTTGTAATTAATTTTCTGTTTCTGTTGGGTTTTTGAGATTGAGCTGTATAAAATGACACTGATAATTCTATGAAGTTGTCAGGTTTATAAGGAAGATGCTAAGCCAGTTTTAAATATTAACTTTGATGCATCCTTTGCATGTTTTCCCCCTATAGATTGTTAAACTTTGTTTCCTGATTTGACTTACACATTTCTTTTAAATCTTACTGAATAGCGGTCTGAATGATGTCATTGGTGATTTTACTGTCCTATGGTTGTTTTTTTCCTGAAACTTGATTCTTGGGATTGAACTTCTAATTGTTTGCAGAATTAATGCCTTTTGGAAGTTGAAATTGTCTAGGTTTTACATTGTAAATGGCACGTGATATTCAGTTTTTAGAATAGCCAAATTTTTAAAACGACATTGCTTGTGATAGTTTGAGGAACTATTTGAGGGCCTAATATGGTAGCTGGTCATTTCTTGTAGCTAAAAATTTTGGTGTGATAAACAGGAGTCTGACCTGGCCATTGCCTTTTCTCATCTGCAGGTGTGTGTGGTTTCAGCGCAGCATGGCTGTGGTCATCCGTTTGCAAGGTCTCCCAATTGTGGCGGGGACCATGGACATTCGCCACTTCTTCTCTGGATTGACCATTCCTGATGGGGGCGTGCATATTGTAGGGGGTGAACTGGGTGAGGCTTTCATCGTTTTTGCCACTGATGAAGATGCAAGGCTTGGTATGATGCGCACAGGTGGTACAATTAAAGGGTCTAAAGTAACACTATTGTTGAGTAGTAAAACAGAAATGCAGAATATGATTGAACTGAGTCGTAGGCGTTTTGAAACAGCCAACTTAGATATACCACCAGCAAATGCTAGTAGATCAGGACCACCACCTAGCTCAGGTATGAGTGGCAGGGTTAACTTGCCGACAACAGTACCCAACTTTAATAATCCTTCACCCAGTGTAGTTACTGCCGCCACTACTGTTCATGAAAGCAACAAAAACATACAGACATTTTCCACAGCCAGCATAGGAACGGCTCCTCCAAATATGGGGACTTCCTTTGGGAGCCCAACGTTTAGCTCAACCATTTCGAGCACAGCCTCTCCAATGAACACAGTCCCACCGCCACCAATTCCTCCAATCCCAGCAATGCCATCTTTGCCACCCATGCCGTCTATTCCCCCAATACCAGTTCCTCCTCCGGTACCTACATTGCCTCCCGTGCCTCCTGTGCCCCCAATACCTCCAGTCCCGTCTGTGCCACCCATGACCCCACTGCCACCCATGTCGGGCATGCCACCCCTGAACCCACCACCTGTGGCACCTCTACCTGCTGGAATGAATGGCTCTGGAGCACCTATGAATCTGAACAGTAACCTGAACCCTGTGTTTTTGGGTCCATTGAATCCTGTTAACCCTATCCAGATGAACTCGCAAAGTAGTGTGAAACCACTTCCCATCAACCCTGATGATCTGTATGTCAGTGTGCATGGAATGCCCTTTTCTGCCGTGGAAAATGATGTCAGAGATTTTTTTCATGGGCTCCGTGTTGATGCAGTGCATTTGTTGAAAGATCATGTAGGCCGAAATAACGGGAATGGATTGGTTAAGTTTCTTTCCCCTCAAGATACGTTTGAAGCCTTGAAACGAAACAGAATGCTGATGATTCAACGCTATGTGGAAGTTAGTCCTGCGACCGAAAGACAGTGGGTAGCTGCTGGAGGCCATATCACTTTTAAGCAAAGCATAGGACCCTCTGGACAAACCCACCCCCCTCCTCAGACACTTCCCAGGTCAAAATCGCCCAGTGGGCAGAAAAGGTCAAGGTCAAGATCACCACATGAGCCTGGGTTTTGTGTTTACTTGAAAGGGTTGCCATTTGAAGCCGAAAACAAACATGTCATTGATTTTTTTAAAAAGCTGGATATTGTGGAAGATAGTATTTATATCGCTTACGGACCCAATGGGAAAGCAACTGGTGAAGGCTTCGTAGAATTCAGGAATGAGGCTGACTATAAGGCCGCTCTCTCTCGTCATAAACAATACATGGGCAATCGCTTTATTCAAGTTCATCCAATTACTAAGAAAGGTATGTTAGAAAAGATAGATATGATTAGAAAAAGACTGCAGAACTTCAGCTATGACCAGAGAGAAATGATGTTAAATCCCGAGGGGGATGTCAGCTCTACCAAAGTCTGTGCCCACATCACAAATATTCCATTCAGCATTACCAAGATGGATGTTCTTCAGTTCCTGGAAGGAATCCCAGTGGATGAAAATGCTGTACACGTTCTTGTTGATAACAATGGGCAAGGTTTAGGACAGGCATTGGTTCAGTTTAAAAATGAAGATGATGCACGTAAGTCTGAACGCTTACACCGTAAAAAACTTAATGGGAGAGAAGCTTTTGTTCATGTAGTTACTCTACAAGATATGAGAGAGATTGAAAAAAATCCCCCTGCCCAAGGTAAAAAGGGGTTAAAGATGCCTGTGCCAGGTAATCCTGCAGTTCCAGGAATGCCCAGTGCCGGAATGCCCAGTGCTGGAATGCCCAGTGCCGGAATGCCCAATGCCGGAATGCCCAGTGCCGGAATGCCCAGTGCCGGAATGCCCAGTACCGGAATGCCCAGTGCTGGAATGCCCAGTGCCGGAATGCCCAATGTGGGAATGCCCAATGTGGGAATGCCCAATGCGGGAATGCCCAATGCGGGAATGCCGAGTGCAGGAGGTGAAGAGCATGGCTTCCTAACTGTAGGCTCTAAGGAGGCCAATAATGGGCCTCCATTTAACTTTCCTGGTAATTTTGGTGGTCCGAATGCCTTTGGGCCACCACTGCCTCCTCCAGGATTAGGAGGGGGCTTTGGTGACGTTAGACCTGGTATGCCTTCAGTTGGAAATAGTGGTTTGCCTGGTCTAGGACTGGATGTGCCAGGTTTTGGAGGTGGACCAAATAATTTAAGTGGGCCAGGATTTGGAGGGGGGCCTCAGAATTTTGGAAATGGCCCTGGTAGCTTAGGTGGCCCCCCTGGCTTTGGAAGTGGCCCTCCTGGTCTTGGAAATGCCCCTGGCCATTTGAGTGGGCCGCCAGCCTTTGGGCCTGGGCCTGGGCCTGGCCCAATCCACATTGGTGGTCCCCCTGGCTTTGGGTCTAGTTCTGGAAAACCAGGACCAACAGTAATTAAAGTGCAGAACATGCCCTTCACTGTGTCTATTGACGAGATTTTAGATTTCTTTTATGGCTATCAAGTGATCCCAGGCTCAGTTTGTTTAAAATACAATGAGAAAGGTATGCCCACAGGGGAAGCCATGGTGGCCTTTGAATCTCGGGATGAAGCCACAGCTGCTGTTATTGACTTAAATGACAGACCGATAGGCTCAAGGAAAGTAAAACTTGTATTAGGGTAGCTGTTCACATCAATTCTTCATAGGGTAGATCTTCATAGTGCTGTGATTAATGCATCCAGATTGTTTTCCTAGTATTTCCAGGTTAGAACCTGTGGATTGTTTCAATTGCATATAGATTGGATTCCATAATATAGAGCATTGGTTGACCGTTTACAGAAGACTCACTATCAGGATAAACATTGCTGTATGTTACCGTAAAGCTGTCTGAAAAGAACACAAAAATGATTTTGGCATACCATTAGAGAAATGATTTATAAAACTCAAATGACGACATCAAGCTTATCAAGGAGTCTAGATTGGTTTTGTTTTATACCATATGGGATGAAGAAAACAGAAATGTCAGTAGAGCTTATTAAGGGTGCTCTTGCCAGCTGCTGAAAAATAGAATTTGGTTTAAAGCTGGACAGATTTGCTTTGTTATAGGGTCAAAGCTTTGTCTAAAGTCCTCATTTTCTTTTAAAATTGAATAAAATCTCTGTATACAGATTCACTGTATGTACCTTTATTGCTTCTCGAGGGTTCTTGCTGTATAGACAGTCCTGCTTCTGAAGTTGCTGCTTTGCCTAACTGACTCATCTGTAAATGAGCAGAACTGTTGTTGTTGTTTTTTTTTAATATAAAACTACACTTGGTTTGTGCTATAACCTTGAACTTTGATTTCTAATGTCATACTTAAAACTGTGGAATAAGACTTTGCCACAAAAATAAAATATGGAGTCCTCTACCTACCAGAGCCTTTTTGGTTTGACCTCTAAGTTTTAGTTCAGTCGGTTTAAAAATTGTTCATTTTGTTTGGATGGCATTGAAAACCAGAAACTGCTTTTAATAATCACTGTTTAAGTTGCTTGATTGGAAGTCCTGTCCATGAGGGACTAATGTTCTGGCAATTTCCTTCTGTCCCAAATTTATGTGAAATTTTGGCCTGTAACTAAACAAAGAGGGTCCATTTATAAGAAAGAGCTTTATTACATCGAGGTTTTTAAAAATGAAGTTGAAATTGTTAGCTTTGGTAGCAATAGTGTTACAGAATTTTAAAAAATCCATAAGCTGGTTTGTAGATTGATATGCATTTAATCCTGTTACTTGGAGGCTTTTGGTCTAGTTGTTTGATCAGGAGCCTGTTTACAAAATCTCATACAGAGAAAAAGTACAGCTGCCAGAAGGGAGAGAATTGAGACTCCGTGCCCTTTCATACTCTTTTATTTTGGCATTCAGGACACTAAGGCAGGAGGACCACATGGGTTCTGGTTGGTAAGTGTCCTTGTCATGAAAACATTTGCCTTACAACGTCCTGCCCACTGCCACAAAAGGCTCTGCTTATGGTTACTTTTTTTCTTAGTTAAAATGCTCTGAAGATGTGTCACATATTATAAACATACGGAATGGGAGATTGGTGAGATATCATGAAAAACAAATTTTGTCTTTTACCTGGTCCTCTGTCTTAGTTTGAAGCATTCTCAACATTTCCTACAAATGTGCTTGCAAAGGGGTCAGCCTTTTAAAAGAAATATTTCCTGTTAAAAAAAAAATAGTGCCTTTTTGGTGTTGCAAATCAGTGGAACACTGAAATACAGCGTCGTGTAATTTAGAGTTAGGAGTGGCAACAGTTTGATTTGTGTGGTAAGATTTGGAAAGCCTTTTCAGCATTACCATCATAGAGGATTGACAGTACAGGATTTTTTGTTTAGGGAAAGGATTGGTTAGACTTTCAAAAAAGACATGGCTGTGTTGTGGGTCTTTTGATAATTCATGATTACAAATTTGCTTTGACAGATCACTAGATATTGCCTCCTCAACTAAAAAAGCAATATGATGTTTGTATATGCTATTCAATTTAAGTTTTCTGTTAAGTAATCATTTCTCATTCCAAGGACAGAGTGCAAAAAACTTCAGCGCTGTTTGGGAGTCTTATTTCAACTGCACATTATTTTCCCCATTGGAAAGCTGACTTTTTATTTTAGAAAAATGGGTTGTTTGAAGATGAAAGTCTTTTCGTTTTTCACAATTTATTTTGGTTATATGTTCGTACATTCTTATTAAATATTTCATATACTTTATTGCAACTATTTTGTTATTTCCACATCTTAGGTAAATGCTGAAAAGGAAAATTTGATTTCATTGTTCATCAAATTAAATAAATTAAGAAAATAGTGGTTGTGTAGAAATTGGAGAGGACTATGTTTTATATTTGGTTGAATCACAACAGTGCTTTTCTTGTTGTGAAATGTAATTAAATGCTTTGCCCTGTGGAACTTGATTTTTGTGTATCTGAGACTTATTACACATTACATAGTGCTAACTGCTACGCATACTGTTCATCTGGCTCTGGGCATTGGAGTTTGAGGTTTTAAAAAATTCTTGAAAATGTGTTCTGTGAAACGATTCATAGCTCTTTTCCTGCAAATTTTCTCATAAGAACTAGGTTTTGAGTGATAACTAATTTACATTATTTTCTTACTTGCTTTGTATGGTATGAAGGATTTGTAAAGCTTTGCTCAAAGTTGTGTGCATTTGTAAACACTATCATATTTTCAATTTCATGTGTAAACTGTATTGTCTACTTTCGTGACTGACATGAATAGAAGAGAATCTTTTCCATTAGGTTTTATTTTTCTCCCCCTCCCTGCTAAAGGTTTGGGTTTTTTTAGTTAAAGGATTAGAGAAATCTACAAAATGTATTTTCTAAGTAAGCAAAGTTGTAAACTTTCTGAACTTTAGTGAAACATTTAGTTCACAAGCAAAATTTGGAAGTATGTCCTGTGTTTACACTGTGGTTTGGATGTACGATTATTAGTGGCTTTTTTTTTTTTAATGCAACACTGTTACGTGAAATGTAGTTGCTAGCTTTGTTCTCCAAGTTGTCAAAATAATGACAGTGAAAATTCCATTAGGAAACTTGATTCAAAATTTCAGAGAGTAATACTCAGTGTAATTAGGTTGGTCTTTACCCACTGGATGAAAATGTAGGGCAGTGTCTGGAAGTAAGCAAACGACACTTTGGGTGGAAATACCTTGGATAAAAATAAGGATTCATGAAAGCCTTAATCAAACTTCATAGTCCCTTTTATTGGATTTTGTCATTGTTTATTGGTGTGGGTCAAGTATTTAAAAATAAATCCACTCGTCAATTTCAAGAGCACTTAAAAAATGAGTAAAGGAAATGTAAAATTGCTGCTAGTCAAATCTGGAAAGAATTTCTGGCAGTGATCACTTAAAATTATTTCCCATTCTTACAAAATTACCACATTTAAATTGTCTTACTGGCGGTTCTACAGTAGTCCAAACTTTAGAAACCAAACACAATAAAATAATTCATTGCCATTATGGCCAAAAATTGCCAGCAAATACTGCCTTGGCATCATTTAGCAGAGGTTTTTTTGTTTATAAAGATGAAGTCTTGGGTACTGTTCAATAAACTTGTCACAAAAGAAAACAGGCTGATACTTTTAATACTTTAACTGCACAAGAGTACTGACCTATACCGTCAGGTATTTCTTTTTTAAACTCCTGAAAATATTTTGTGCTTTGGAAAGGTGGATTTGGTGATCTTGGAGGTAACAATTGTTGCTTATCCTTGCCCACTAATGCTGAAGTGTGGAAAGAAGAGGATACCTGGAGCGGCAGGGGGAGGAAACTTGATTCTAGGTCAAATCTGTGGTATTCACCCTTTAAAACTTTTATTATATGTCATTTGCTAGCAAGCCACTTCATTATGTGGACTCAGGAAGCACCAGAAATCAAATGCTCCTTTTCCCAGGATTCTTGGAGCAGTGGATTGTCTTTTTTAAAAAAATGATTACTTTAGAAAATGGGAAAAATCTTCAGAATACATTGTCAATTGCACATACCTCTAGAGCTTTTCCTTTTTTTGTTTATTTGTTTTTGCATTAGTATGTGAGGTATTTGAGGTGGGGAAGAGGGAAAAGGAATCAAAAATATTCTCGCTTTCTGACAATGATGCTCTGTTTGTGTGCCTACCACATTTGTTCATTTTCTACTGAAAAAATTAGCAAATGAAAAGTTTCCATAAACTCCATAGAATCCTTTAAAAATATATCTGGATTGGAGTTACAGAGAAATTAGTGGGCTATTCCTTTTAACCCTAACCAAAGCTCTTGAAAAATATTTATGACTTTTTATCATGAAAGAGTTTTAGCCTGTATTTGAGTTTGAACACCAAACTTGTATTAGAGTGGTTTAGACTGGACATACTAAGTTCCTGTTTTAAAATTACGAAGGGTTGACTAAGCATTTGAAAAATGATGGAGTGAAATCAGCTGCCTACAGAGATCCAGAATGGCCTTTACCATCTTAAGGGGGTGGACTGTGTGCTAATAAGTCCTTATTTTTGCTCAGGAGAGATCACTCCTGTAATTCATTGTTGTCTGCTTTCCAGTGTTTTACAGCAAGAAATAGTCTTAACAGTTATGTGCATCACCACCATTTTTCTTACTCCTGAAAAATAGAGCTTTTTGGGATATGTAAAATCCAAACTTATGGCTGTCCAATTAAAAAATTGCTTGATTTTAGTTTCATCTTTTTAACATATAATCTGATAGATCACATCGACTTACTGTAAAATGTTGTGGTGGTGGCACAGTTCTCTGCTGTAATGACTTTTCTGGGAAAACCCTTCTGTTCAACAACATAAGCAAGTTCAACTCTTCCTGTTCATGTAAATGTTAATTCTTTACTGTACTGTTCCTGAATTTATTCTTGGTGCCTTGAGCTACTTTATGCCAGAGGACTCATAAGCATTCTTTTCTGGATCGACATAACTAGCAACAGGCAACTAAGGTGGCACTGCTTTTCTGCATATTGCTCACTAAAGAGTCCAGAAGGGCACAAAAGCCACCTGATGCAAGCAATCCAGCCCCAAGGACAGAAGGGCAGCACTCTAAAAATCTGGGGGTAGGAAATAGTGCTAGGGGAAATCTCACTCGTTATATTCCTTAAATTTTGTCAAGAGGCCTGGGGATCTCCCCCACTGAAGATGTTGACAGCTCAGAGAGACTAAGCAAACACTAATTGTAGAGAATTGGTGAAATGGCACAGCAGAGGATCGGGGGTGGCACCCTAGTAGCTGTGCTGGACATCTGGACTCTGACTTTAGTAGCTTAATAGTTTCAAGTCATTTTTCCTCATCATCTGACGGCTTGCCATTTCATGTTGAGAGAAAGTGACTATTTGGGGAAAACAGAGCCATGACTAGCAAGAGAACATAATTCAATATGCAGTCAAAGGTGTTGAATAAATGTAGCACATCCCAAGAGCGAGCTGTCCAGTATTAAAACAGGCTACCCCTGGGTGTTTCCTTCTCTTGATTCTGATGTTGCCAGTTTTCCCTTTTACTTGCTTAAATAGTAAATCTGCTGATAACCAGGACTATGAGTTTTACGTAGACCGAAGCTCCCTCACTGCTCTCTCTGTAGCCCTAGCTTCTTAATTGGGGTGAGGGGGCCATGAGTTCACTCACAACTCTTGATTAGTGAATAAAATTTGTCACTTAGGCATTTGTGTTATATATCAAATGTAACAAGCACAGTGTGCTAACACAAGTCACCTGTTAGTCCTCACAGAGTGGGAAAAGCTTAAGGGTAAAGAAATTCAGCTATGTATGGTGTCTTAAGTCATACCAGCTGGTACTATTGTTGATTTTCTCATTTTCCTTGTGTTCCACTTGGAAGTGAGTTACACTCCACTACACTGCCCCACACAATGGGTTGCAATACAGAGAGGGTCCTGTCCTTTACATAACTCCCTTCTGTGGAGTGGGCCTCTGGCACCGACAGGGTCTCTATCTGCTGTGGAGGTGGCTAAAGTGGGAAAGCGAATGCACCTCTTTCTACTGTAGATACTGCCAGTTACCTTTGCTTCTATGACCGTTTAATTGACAGGTCAAATTGGATACATCTGCCTCCAAGCTCTTAAGACAATTTCTCATGGATACATGGCTTAGCCATAGCTGTTACCCTCGTTGACTAAATTTTTTGACTGTTGTGCACCAGCATTTCCATGCTGTGGTGGAAAAGGAAGCAAAATAAGATGCCTATTCTTCAAGACTTTAGAGTCTTAAATTACACAAGCAAATACGTGATTTTACTTGTTAAACACACAAGATACACTTGTGTCCCACAGGAATGGAATAAAGGGTTTCCTGGACAATTGCTAACTGGTCAGACAGAAACAAGTGTAATGGAGGCCTTGTGTGTTACGTGAGGGAAGGCTTGATCTCTAACTAAGGTTCTTGGGGATGCACTGTTAATTTAGTAAAATGAAATCATTGAGGGAGCACAGTGGCACTGTAAAATGGTGCCTGTTCTAGAAGTTCTTAAAGCCGCCCCATATAACAGCACAGCCTGAGGTTCCCAGAGCCTGAGACATGACAGCTGAATGGCAGTAGGGCAGGCAGGCAGGCAAGGGCTGGTTCTAGGGGTGTCCTGGCCTAGCAGAGGGATGGAATGTTTCATCTTTTTAATCTTTTAACTAGCTGCCAAATACCACTTCATATAAATGCTCTAAGACATAAATACTCCAGAATCAAGTGAATTTCCCCATCAATTTTACCACTTACATGCATAGTTGACTACCTGAAATTCATTCCTTTCTAGTTTTGGATCAATTTGATACAGAGCTTTAGCTTTTCGGTATGAAATGTCAACCTCTTGGTCCTTGTTCTAGGCCAGCAATTGTCCAATAGAATCTTCTCAATTGGAAATGTTCATACATGCACTAATATGATAATTACTGGTCATGATAGCTTCTATTAAGTACTACAAGTGAAATTAACTTTAATAATGCATTTTATTTAACCCAGTATATCCAGAATATTAACTGTTTCAACATATACTTTAAAATTATTGAGATAGTTTATGTTCTTTTTTTGTACTAAGTTTTCAAAATACAATGTGTATTTTACAGGACATTGTGATTTGAACTAAGCATATTTCAAGTGTTCAACAGCCAGATGTCGATAGGCGCTATCCTTTTGGACAGCACAGGTTTATATTTAAAGAGTTCCCTGTAATTTATTTCTGCTGCCTCTTTTAGCTGTTTCTTTAGAGTATTCGAATTTTGTTGCATTCCTCTTAATCTTTCCCCCTCTGGCTGTGTTTGCAGTGTTTTTTTTTGGAGAACTTGTCTCAATTACCTTTATCACAGGCTACACTGGAGGTTAAGTAGGTGAGAGTTTTACATTGTAAGGTTATTAATCCTGAACTAGAAGCAGCAGAACTAGAATCTCTTCCCCCACCACTCCCCATCCACAATGGCTAGTGGGCAAATGAGTGTGTTTATAGTGCAGTTTTCCTATTGTCGAAATCCTCCCTTTTTATTTCTCAGCTTCCCTAACATACAAATTCTGAAGAGTAACCTAGCTTAAGATCTCCCATGTATCCCAAGTAAATGTATTCCAGTGAGGGGGCTGGCATTTTGAACAATAGGTAGGTTTCTTTTCCAAGGACTCTGGTCTGTTGCTTTTGTTCATTCACTCAGCTCTTTTTGGGTCATAGGTCACCTTGCACACTGGAGATGCACAAGTTCTTGCTCAGGAAGATGCTCAGGAAGGTGGTCCAGCATTGTTGTCTTAGACACTGCAGGCAACAGAGAAACGGGTCTCATTCAAAGAAGAGAGATTAAAAGAATGTAGATCCCAGCAGGGCAGGATGGGGGCAGAATTGGCTGCCCAGTAGATGTTCTTTGACATTTTTGGTATAAATCACATTTTCCTGAGGCCATTTCTACTTTATTTGCAATATTCGTGTTTGTTACTTAAAGCCTGTTCTTCGATCAAGTCCTATAAATGTGGAGTCCGTTCCTGCCCTGGCAGTCAAATAGGGAGAACGTGAGCTGGATGCAGAAGTACTTTCCATCTGTGTGTGAGGCTAGTTAGTACAGGTCAGGGGAAGAGGCCACATGAGCCTCACCGTTTTAGTGGCCAGATGGACTTGAGATCAGACTGGATTACAAGGTGTGAGCTGTTGCTGAAATGGGTGTATATAGAAATCATTCTCAGGGAATCAGGTTGTGGTTCGTCCATTACCGTGTGTCCCAGGACTGCAGGACTGGTCATTTCCTTTGGCCTCATTCTCCAAAATGGGATTAAACTAGATCGTCTATCTAGTTTTAAGTTTCTGTGATTCTGTGAACCCATTCTATTTCTGGAAGTCTGTAATGAATTTGAACCTTAAACTAAAGAGAGAGAAGCCGTTGGAACTCAAATTTTGGTGTCACTACTGCTCTGCTGCTGTTTCTGAGTGTGGTAACAGTCCCGCACTGTAGCTTGAGAAAGGTCTTCATTTCCTCTTTTGGTGGCTGTCCCTTTTCTGCCTGTTAGGTCCTCTGGAGCAGGTAGACCAGAGGCATTCCTCCTGGGTGTCCCATGAACTAACAAGTAGATAATGATACCGCCAAAGGATCCATTTACGCGCATCAAAAAGCATGGCAGTTAACACACATTGGGCACTTACTCTGTCAGGCAGGGAGCACTTTCCATCGTTGGCGTCATTTAATCTTCACAATAACTCTGTAAAGTTGGTGGTATTATTATTATTATTATTATTATTATTATTATTATTATTATTATTATTATTTTAGTATCATCATCCCCACTTCACAGATGGGGAAAGAGTAACAAAGTAACTTGCCCTTGGTCTCATTGATGGTAAGGGGTGCACAGAGATCATTCAGTCACCGGTTGCCCGCGTGACTCCAGAGCCAGAGTCCTCCCTCCCTCATCTGTTCCCTGCCGCTCCCTGACTTTGGGGGAAGATGTAGGAGACTACTGACTGGCAGCACTTATTCTGTCATGTATCTCCAGCCTTGCTCTCGTGCTCCAATGTTTATTTTGAAGTAGGCAGGTGGAGGCTTTGTATAAGCACGTTCAGAGTCATAGGGCAGAAAGAAACCAGTACAGCCCTGTCTTGCTTGAAGGCCACATGTTCCTCCTTGGTTTGCTTCCTTCTGCATACCCAGTTCTCTCAAGCTAGATTTTCTTTGAAGAGATAGACACAAGTTGATAAGTCTTTTGGGGACACTGGAGTTGGATCCATGGCTTCCATACTTTTTTGACCTTCACAGAATATAACAGGATGGGAAACTTGACAGTTTATATTGTATTTTCCCACTTTTCACTTTTTGTGTGAACGTGCACTTTTAAGTTTTATAATACTGCCAAATACTGTGTGGCAGTTGGACTTCTTAGTTTATATGGATCTAAAGCCAATTATTACTTAAAATTTTAGTTCATAAACAGTTTCAATAGCCATTAGTCATATGTATGAATAAAGAATGTAGTTTTATAGTAAGGATTTGCATATTTGGTTCAGTCTGTGACCTCTGAGGGTACTGATTTATATTTGGGTAATCCCTGAGTTATAGAGGGAGAAACAGGAGAGAAAACAACTTGTCTACCTTCTCAACGGCCCTTGAGGCAGAGAAGGAAAGAAAGAAGAGTGGTGGAAGTAGTTTGTCTTTTCAATCTTACGGGAAAAGACTATTCCACGGGTGGTGTTCCACCCATTGGGAGCCTGTGGAGAATTTACTGATTGGCTTTCGAGACTTGATCCAGCATCTGAGCTGCTCCAGCAAGCAAAGGTAGGCAACAGGAGTATACGTGTGGCTTTGGTTTGTTGAAGGAGTGATCCTGCCACCCAGACAGGCTGCTTGATTCATCCCCCTTGCAGCCTAGAAATGGGTTGAAAGGCTGATGCCTCCTTTCCTTGTTAGGCTTTTGGGACTAGAAGAGGACAGTGTTAACTCCTGAGCGTGAAGGACTGATAAGTTTCAGCTCAGCTGGCATTGAATTGGATCCAAATGGATCCAAGAGAAAAGATCTGTTCTTGGATTTATGAACAGCCGAGTTAGAATCTCCCAAGGCAGGGGAGGGGTTGCCAATAGAAAATGAAGGGCAAGTTACTCCCTGTGGGCAGGGAGTGGGATTCCCTATCAACAGTGGTATGCTGGTAAACTGGCTAGCTAGGGGAAGGGAATCCCTGATTTTTACCATTTGCCCAATTTCTGTGGTGTAAAACTTACCAAGGCTACCCGCTTAGAAAATTCTTGAATATTTAACAGCCATCTCTTGCAAACCATACAAGTCTGCTTTAGCACACTGCTGCAAGCCTCCCTCGGGTGTTTTGAATTCCCATTATATGCTCAGGTTGGTACTGTGTGACATGGGAGACAGTGTTTGTTCTAAAGAGGTTTGTTATTTCATTGACAGGCAAGGAGCCGGAAATACTGTCAAAATAAAACTGATTGAGTATAGTAGTCCAGAGTGAGACGTTGAGTGCTGGAGAGATCATGAAAAGAGGAACATACTGTGTTTCCCCAAAAATAAGACCTAGCCGGACAATCAACTCTAATGCGTCTTTTGGAGCAAAAATTAATGTAAGACCTGGTCTTATTTTACTGTAATATAAGACCGGGTCTTATATAATATATAATATAATATAACATATAAGACCGAGTCTTATATTAATTTTTGCTCCAAAAGATGCATTAGAGCTGATTGTCCATCTAGGTCTTATTTTCGGGGAAACAGGGTAGGAGAGCTAGACACGAAGGATAATAATAATAGCTAACACTTACTTGTAGTAATAGTACCAGACTCTGTACTAAGCACCTTGCTTGCATTATATAAATCTTCAGAAATAGATAATAGCTCCCACTTTATGCCCAAGTTGCGTAGGTAAGACATCACTCTGGTAGGTGTGTAGCAATATCTCATTGTGGCTAGGAAGGAGTAAGGCCAGTGTTTGGAGTGTGGACACTTCATTGCAGAACCCATACTCTTGCCCACTACATCACATTACTATTGAATATAGGTAGGAAGGTTCTTAAAGGAGAGAAGAAGGGCATAACTGCAGTCTAAAGTTCTAGAGTAGGTAGGAATCAGAATACTTGAGTTCTAGTCATTTTCCTTATCCGTGTATGTGGCCTTAGCCAAATCACAGCTTCCCTCTCCACCTTAAATTGAAGGACTTAGATTAGATGATCCCTCAGTTCCTTTTTCTGACATTTTGTGAATTTAAGTTATAAAAATGAGAATGAGTATGGCTTCTTGAAGAAACAGTAGGGCTCAGTGCCCTGTCAGGGTATGGGGCTTGGAAAGCATTAAGGTTGATGGGGGTAAGCAGAGGGAAAGCAACCTACAAGGCAGGGGTGGAAGGTAATGCGACTCCAAGGGGTAGAAAGCAGAGGCAGAAAAGGTTAGTGCTATATTCGTATATTCAGTTGTTTCCATTTGCAATTCCTGACTAGCACCCAAACGAAAGTTGGGGGTCGTGGGGGCACAGAGAGATAACAAGCTAGTCTTTGTGTTAGGTTTTCTTCAAAAGCTCACTTCTCCCTTGATGGCTTCAGCAGCAGGCAAAGGCCTGATTTGGGTCATTTCTGATTGAGGATCCCTGGATTATCACTCCTTTCCTAGCATTAATTCATTAAGATATTTTATAAAGCACCTGATGTGTGAATGGGAGCGAGTCAGATCTGGTCCCTCCCCTTGTGGAATGTGTAATCTAGTAGGGGAAATAGGTAGTAAGAAAGTTAATAAAACAAGGTACACATTTTCATAGGTGTGTGAGAGCTGGGTTTTGTTGGGTTAGAGTCGAATGTCTCGACTTAACATAGAGAACAGATCGGAGGAGACAAGGTGGAAATGGGGAGATCCATTAGGAGACTATTATGACATCCAGACAAGAGATGCTGGTTCAGAGGACAGGGCACAAGACCTGGAGAGTATTAGCCAGACCTTAGGAAATGAGAAGATTTCTGAGACTTTTATTGACTCACTTAAATGTGATAATACGGTTATATAAAATTCAGTCCTATAAAGGAGGCTGAAAGTCCCTTGAGATGAACAATACTGGCACTAGATGAAAAGTTAAATAAGTCTGGTTTAAAATATGTAGCTGTTCAAGGGATATGGGACAGAAGAGTGACTTGAACTCGGAGTTTTAATAGTAGAAGATTTCCAAATAGAGATAGGCTTGGAGGTAGATTGTAAAGGAGATAAACAGGATTTGGGAGAGATCAATAATCCCATGCATTAGATAATTTAAAGGGCATATGCCTCAAAGGACAGAAAACTGCACATTGTAAAAATTATAGAGTTGGAAGCTCTAATCTCTCAGAATGGAATCCAGCCCTATATGCTACTGAGGCACACATGGGCCTTACAGCATTCTAGTTGGGGTTCTAGTCCAGTCGGAGAAGAAACTGAAAAAGGGTAGAATAGGACTAGCTATGGAGACAGTGGTGGGAATGGTAATAGAAAATGATAGTAGAACTGAAAATGGTAATAGAAAAGAATGCTCTGGTCTATCAGAAGTTGAGGCCTAGCGCAGGAGGAAGCTCCTGGCCCACGTAAGTGTTTGGCCCAGCCCAACAGCCTCTCACTCTGGGATCTTTGAGAGAAGTTGCGGAGTGAGGGAGGAGGCAGTAGCTCCCATTGTTGCCTGTAATCTCACCACCACGGATGATTACTGATAATGCTTTTATAGTTTACAACAAAAGTCTATCGAGGATAAACCTGTAGTTCTCCGTTTGAATTTTTCCCCAATATTTTATTATAAAACCTTAAACATACAAGTTGAAAAAATTGTACACTGAATACCCGTATAGCCACGATTTAGATTCTACAATTTGAATTTTTCCTATGTTTTACTACGTATCTATCCATTCAACACACCATTTTATTTTTTGGTGCATTTCAAAGAAACGTGTGCAAGCATCAGCACACCTCACCCATAAACATTTCAACGTGCCTTAACTTGAGTTCAGTATATGTTTATGGGGGTTTGGGGGTGAGGCGGTGAAATTTACATACAATACAATGTGTACACCTTAAGTGTACCATTAGATAAAAATGACAAGTGCACCTGTGGCTCGCTGCTGTGCCTATCGAGATAAAGAACTTTTCCATTTGCCCAGAGTTTTCTCCTGCCTCTTCTCAGTTAACACCTGCCCCTCCCCGGCAGGATAGGGAAAGAACAACCACTATTCTGAATTTTTTCACCATAGATTAGTTTTGCCTGTTCTAAAACTTTATTAAGTGTAATCTGTGTATTTATGCTTCAAATTCATCCATGTTGCAGAGAATAGCTCGTCTCTTTGTTGCTGAGTAGATTTCTATTACATATATAAACGTATTATGGTTTGTTTATCCGTTCTCAGATTTATGGACACCTGGGCTGTTTCACATTTTTGGCTATTGTGAATAAAGCTGCTATGAACATTCACGTGCAAATCTTTTTGTGGACATAATGTTTTCATTTTGTTTGGATACAAATCTAGGAGTGGAATTGCTCTTGGACTAGGTGTGTGTTTGGTTTTCAAATAAGCCGCCAGACTGTTCCCAAAGTGGTACATGCTTTTCAGTAACAACATGTGAGAGTTCCATGTCCTCGGCATTGTTGGATTTTTAACTTGTCACCATGGTGGTGGATATGTAATAGCATCTCATTGTGGTTTTAATTTGCATTTCCCTGATGACTTCAGTGTGCTGATCACTTCTTCCTTTGCTCATTTCCAATTCGTCTGATAACTTTTTTAATTGACTGCTATTTAATATTGAGTTTCAGGAGTCCTGCATTTAAATTATAAAGCTCAATTGTACAAGATCAGGATAGGAAAGATTTACTGCTGGACACCAGTTTAAATGGAAAAGGCCTGAAGGTTTCAGTTGAGCAAAAGCACATTTTCCGTTTATTCAGCAAATGGTTGAGTACCAGCTATGTACTAAGCATTACCATGTTTCCCTGAAAATAAGACCGAGCCAGAACATCAGCTCTAATGCGTCTTTTGGAGCAAAAATTAATATAAGACCCGGTATTATACATTATATTACATTACATTATATTATATACCCAGTCTTATATTAAAATAAGACCGGGTCTTATATTAATTTTTGCTCCAAAAGATGCATTAAAGCTGATGGTCCGGCTAGGCTTATTTTCGGGGAAACACGGTAGTGTTAGGGATACAGAAGTAATACCCAGCCCTCGTTCCAAGGAGCCTATACATAGATTACAAGGGTAGACAGACAAAAGTAAAAAGTCTGATTTAATGGTTTTGTTGTTAAGTCACTAAATATTTACTGAGTACCTACTATGGGGTAGTAGGTCCTAGAGATATGAGATAGGTAAACCAGACGTGGTTCCTCCTCTAATACAGCTTATTTTCTGCAGTGTCTATGGGGGAAGATGGCATAGAGGCCCTGAGATGGAGAATGAGATTGATGTGTGTATGTGGATCAGAAATGAAACCTGGCTAGAACATACTTGTGTGACTAGATGATTAGTTAGGCAAGGGTCTGGTCTTGCAGGGCCTTGTAGACCTTTGTAAGAACTTTGGATTTTATTTTGAGTTTAAGGAAGCCATTCCAGAGTTTTAAGCAGAAAAAACGGTATGATCTGGTTTCTGTTTTGCTAACGAACACGAGAGGGAGGGAGGGAGGGAGGGAGGGGGAGAGAGACAGAGACACTGATGATTTCGGAAACCATTGCGGTCGTTCAGAGGAATCAGCACGTATGTATGTTTGAGGAACCAGAAATAACTGGATGACTGGGTGGGTGGGTGGTGGAATGGCAGGAGGTGGAGCAGATTGGGAAGGGCTTTGAAGGTTGAATTAGAGAAACAGGATCACCATATTATACAATTACTGAATTTTTTGTAGATGTGCCCACTGCTGGGGAGTTTGGCTCTGAACCTAAGAGCTATGGACAGCTATACAGAGCTTGTAGTTAGGGTCAAGACTCTGGAAGCTGGCGTCAAGGATGGCAGAGCAGGCAGTGCTAAGGAGGATAAACCAGGGAGGAGGCAAGAGACAGGCCTGAAGTTAGGTCTTGACTAGAGGTAGAGGCTTTAGGCTTAGAATGAATGGTCCAGAGGACTTCAGGTATGGATTGAGGGGAAAAGCTGATAAGGCCCTTTAAAAAAATAAAAAATAGTGTAAAATATTGAAATAATACAGAAGTGCGTAGAGTATGTAGAAACCTTACTTTCACCCCATTCCTCTGAGTTGTACGTAAAAGTTGCATTTATTTGGTGTGTCTTCCATTTTTCCAAGTATGTGTATTTATTTTGTTATATATTCCATTCTACTGTATACACACATACAATTGAAGTTTAAAATGGAGTCATGCTCTTCTTACCATTTTTTGCAACTTTGTTTTTTATATAATAGCGAATGTTCCATAATTATTTGTTTGAATGTTCCATAATTCAGCCGCCACCTAGCTGATAGACCTTGAAGGTGTCTCAGGTTTTTCGCTGTTCTCAGCAGTAGTGAAATGAGCGAGGGGTCTGAGGATAGTATGTCTCTGTACTGTGCAACCGGAGACCATGTGAGGTGAGAAGCAGGAGTCAGGTTGTGATTTGGGGGAAGTTGTGGTCCCGCTCCGTCAAGAATATGTGTTCTGCTCTGGATCCGTCCTGGGGGAACTTCCGCAGAGATGATAAGGCTGGTGAGAAGTCTTCAAGCCACACTCCTGGGGCAATATTCAAAAGAACTGAGACTGTCCCTCCAGATGTTAGCTGGGAGGTTCACTGCTTCCAGGTGTTAGGTGGGTTGCAGAGGGAAATAAGGCTCTCCTGTTGAACTTTAGACTGGGGAAGAAATAGGACTAATGTGGAGAAGTGAGAATTCAACAGACTTGGGTTAGTTTGGGTAGGATTTTATGGAGCAGGACTTTCTGACGAATGGATGGATTGCAAGAGTGGTGGGTTTTCTGTTGTTGGATACATTCCAGCAGAGGCTGAGGTGCCACGGAGGGGCAGCGTGGGAGGCAAGTGGAACTCTAAGAAGCATTCCAACTTTGGTGGATAGTATTCCAAATGGAGACCATGCAACACCAAGATGGGAATGGTGCTGACTCAGCGGGGTCGGAGGGAGGACTGACTGTGGGTCAGTGGAGGGGCAGCTGGGGCTGGAGGCATCCTGGGGTACAGGCGTGGAAGCCTGGAGTGTTGTGTGAGGCGGGGTGAGAGACCTGAGCTCGTTTGCACTCCTGATGCACATGGTGTGCAGGTGTATGGGTTGGGGGGAACGCAGGGATAGTGGGGGAGCTGAGGATAATTGTTATGGGGACCAGGAGGAGGCGTTACATGGGAGTCATGGTGATCTGTGATGATAGTGTTTCCAGAAGAGGAAACGGATGAATTGGAGAAGATTGATGCTGCTTGATTGCCAGCCAGTTCAGAGATGGCTGGCCTGGGAGCTAAGGCTGGAGGTGGCCTTTTGGATTTCATTCAGCAAATATTTATTGTGTAGGTGCATGGGATAGAGCAATGAACAGAACAAATATTCCTTCTGTCATGGAGTTTGCATTCTACTAGGGAAACATATATATTATAGAGTGAGAAATGCTAACGAATAAAAGGAGGAAAGGGGTATGTGGTGAGTCATTGGTAGTAGGGTTAAATTGAGAGTGGCTAGAAAAAGAGAGTCTTTCCTTCATAATGGAGAAGATGACTTGAATAAAGACCTAGAGAGACTGACGGAATAGCAAGCCATATGGATAATATGAAGGAAGAACATTCCACGCTTTGAGGTAGAAACAAGCTTCTTTGAGGAATGGCAAAGTAAGCAAAATGGACTTGTGTGGCCAGAATGTAGTGAGCAAGAGAGAAGGTGTTAGGAGATCAGCTAGATCCTTTTACGGCCTTGTAGGTTCTGACAGAGCTGGACTTTTTTCCTAAGCAATGGGAAATCATTAAAGGGTTTGGCAGAGGTGTGACATGACCTGACTGTTTTATAGGAGCAGCCTGTTTGCTGTATTGAGAGTAGCCTGTTGGTGAGGATGGAGGATTGGAGGAGGGGATGGTGTAGGATAAGGGAGCCGGTTAAAGCGGTGAGAAGCGGTGATGGCTCGGACGGGTAGTGGCAGTGAGAATAGTGAGGAGTTGGATGAGAGACTAGGAGAATCAGCAGGGGGTCATAACTCCACCTAAAGACGCAGGGCCCCGGAGTTAGTGTGACATGATTGGAGGAAGAGACTTTGGGGAGCAGTGTCTGGATCGTGGCTGTGTTTGGGGCAATGTCAGGACTGGAACTTGGATCGGGGTCTGACCTGGGGAGCCAGTAAGGGAATCAGAGGGAGAGCTGTTGGTCTCTGAGAAGATCGGGGCTGGAGTCCGGGTCTGGGGAGCGTTATTAGGATGAGGACCAATTTTAGGGTGAGCACTAGTTTGGGGTTGAAGTTGTTGATGGAGACCAGTACACTTTTTCCGCATCTTCACATCATACTCTGGGACCGGGGTTGGTTGTAACCACCACCTCCTGTCCCACTGAGCTCACCCGTGGGGATTGGAGGAGCACACGGAGGCTCTAGGGACGTACCTTCCTTGGGCGTCATGGGGGTGGGCAGCCCCGCCTGGGTGAAGCCTGCTGGCATTCCCAAACTGGGACATAGAGTCAGGGAAGAGGGGAGAAGTGCCCTCGGTGCTTGACTCCGGTCCTTTGTCCCCAGATGGCCCGCTGTGTGACCTCGGTTCAGCTGTCCATTTCCTGTGACCACCTCATTGACAAGGACCTTGGCTCCAAGTCTGACCCGCTCTGCGTCCTTTTACAGGATGTGGGAGGGGGCACCTGGGCTGAGGTGAGAAGGACCGTGGGGTTAGGGTTGTGGAGGGGGCCTAGGACTGTTCTTGGGGTGGAGGCTGTGTGGTGTGATGCTTATTGGCCTCTGCCTACAGCTTGGCCGGACTGAGCGAGTACGGAACTGCTCGAGCCCCGAGTTCTCCAAGACTCTGCAGCTTGAGTATCACTTTGAGACGGTCCAGAAGCTCCGATTTGGCCTCTATGACATAGACAACAAGACCCCTGAGCTGGGGGATGATGACTTCCTAGGAGGGGCTGAGTGTTCCCTAGGACAGGTATGTAGGGCCAGGGATTAGAATCGTTCAGACACAGGTTTAGTAAGAGCCCTGTCAGACAACCAGCCTGCCCGGAGCTTGGAGGGGGGTGGTCAGGCAGGACCTAATCCTGCCTGAGATCCTCACACATATCCCTGCCCCCTGCCCCTGCTCTGCCCAGATTGTGTCCAGCCAGATACTAACTCTACCCTTGATGCTGAAGCCTGGAAAACCTGCTGGGCGGGGGACCATCACGGTAAGGAAGAAGTCGTAAGGGCGGGGTGGGGGAATTACATCAAGGAAGAATTCATGAGGTGACCCAGTCTCCTGCCTCCCTTACCTAGGTCTCGTCTCAGGAGGTGAAGGATAGTCGTGTAGTGACCATGGAGGTGGAGGCCAGAAACCTAGATAAGAAGGTGTGTGTGTGGAAGGAGACCTTGGGGTTTCAAGAATGAAGGGGACTTGAATGGTGTGTTGGGGGGCAGGCATGGGGATGGGTCTGGCACAGTGGTGGTTTCTTCCTAGTCTGATAACAGGTCTCTGTGGTATTGACAGGACTTCCTGGGGAAATCGGATCCATTCTTGGAGTTCTTCCGCCAGGGTGATGGGAAATGGCACCTGGCATACAGATCTGAGGTGTGAGACCCCTGGACTTGGGGTGGGGGGGTGGGGTGGGAGAGAGTGTCCTGGGATTTGTGGCTACCAAGGTTTGGAACACAGAGAAAGAGATTACATATGGGTAGGAAAAGGATGGCAGCTACCCACCCATCAGGCCAGAGCTCACCGGAAATCTTGTCCTCCACCTTCAGGTAATTAAGAACAACCTGAACCCTACGTGGAAGCGCTTCTCTGTTCCCTTTCAGCACTTCTGTGGGGGAGACCCCAGCACACCCATCCAGGTGAGGAGCACGCCTCCTGAGTGGGCTGAACGGGGCCGAGAGCCTGGGGAGGGATTAATTCTCACCTGCCACCTGCCTCCTGGTCTTGGTAGACACACACCTTGCCTCGCAGGTGCGGTGCTCAGACTATGACAGCGATGGTTCACATGACCTCATCGGTACCTTCCACACCAGCTTGGCCCAGCTGCAAGCAGCCCCGGTGAGTGCTGGCCCTGCTCAGCGTGCTGAGGTGGCCTAGAGGGCTGCAGCCCAGGGAGCGGAGCGGGGCCGGGCAGCTCCACTCCAGTCCTGGCTGAGGCTCCGGGAGTTCCCTGCCCTAATTGTTCTTTCCTCACCAGGCTGAGTTTGAATGCATCCACCCTGAGAAACAGCAGAAAAAGAAAAGCTACAAAAACTCTGGAACTATCCGCGTTAAGATTTGCCAGGTGAGGCGACAGCCCGTGTGACCCAGGCTCTGACCCCTGAGCTCCGTGGCCACAAGCCCTTCACCACCCGTGACCCTGGTTTCTTTCATCTGCAGGTGGAAACAGAGTATTCGTTCCTGGACTATGTGATGGGAGGCTGTCAGATCAACTTTACTGTAAGTTGCTTTACCAGGGGTAAGAGAACAGATCTGGGGCTCACAGAGGCTTTCAGCTCCCCTCCTCCTATCCTAGGTGGGCGTGGACTTCACAGGCTCCAATGGAGACCCGTCCTCACCCGATTCCCTGCACTACCTGAGCCCAACCGGGGTCAACGAGTACCTGACAGCACTGTGGAGTGTGGGCAGCGTGGTTCAGGACTATGACTCGTGAGTAGCTTCTCTTGCCCACGCCCACTCCCTGCAGATGCTTCAGCCTCTGGGCTCCCAGTTCCCTCACGATTCTTCCCCAATTCACTGTCCCCCCACAGGGACAAGCTGTTCCCAGCATTTGGATTTGGGGCCGAGGTGCCCCCTGACTGGCAGGTGAGCACTCCCTTCCCCTCTTGTACTCGTGTTTTTAGTTTCAGGGTTCTGATTTGGGGGAAGCAGTGAACTTGCTGCCTAGCTCCCAGCTTTATGGATGCGTCCCCTGCGGGCATGTGTACACGTGCTCAGGACTGAATAGCTCCTATGCGATGCTTGGTACATACCATATACCATGCTGCCCTTTTTCTTCGTACAAACGTGGTCATGGGGAAGGAACCTCATTTTCATTCTTGCCCTCAGGTCTCCCATGAATTTCCCTTGAACTTCAACCCCAGTAACCCCTACTGTGCAGGTAAGTCCTCCATCCTCAATCATAAGGCAGATCTGTCCAGACCTAGAGGGCTAAGTCTGTGCTAGCAAGGGAGAATGGAGGTGGGGGAGCAGACACCTGATTCCATTGCCCGGAAGACTGGATTTTAGAGCTAGGACTCCAGCGTCAAATCTTCATCCTGCCACTTACTCACCATATGACTTGTGACTTGCTTAGCTTCTGTGTGCTTGTAGGTTACAATATTGTAGGATATGGAATTTTTAAGGAGAGGATGTATGTACTGCTTGGTGCATACTAAATGCTCTCTAAAAAATGGTAGCTATTATATTATCATTATCTCTGCCTAGAAGCTCACAGCTACTTATATAGGCATCAGCTCTTTTTAGGGTATTTTTTCCCCAAGCTCTTTCGTCTAGAGAAGGCCAAACCTCGTGGCTCCCTAGCCACCCCCACATGGGCAACAAGCTATAGTGGAAAACTTGACCTGAACTGAGTTTCTATTTTGACCTGAGTTCAGACTTAGAGAAAAGTTGCAAGAATTGATCTAGGGGATCAGGTCATTGGAGCTCAGGAGTCAGGGCCCCGGTGAAAGGGGCTATTTACCTTCACCCAGATTCTCCTAACATGAACATTTTACCACGTTTGGTTTATTATTCTCACTCAAGTTCTCTCTACCCCCCACCACATATATACTTTCTTTTTTTTCTGAAATGTTGAGAATTATAGTGAATAAGCTCTGCCCCAAGTTTGCCTCTGTGGCCCCACCAACTTTGCACCCACCTTCATTCATGTGGCCTTTTATCCCTAAATACTTCAGTGTTTCCTAAAATCAAAGACATTCTCTTACCTAACCACATTACAATCCTCAAAGTTAGGAAATTAACATTAATACAATACTATATTCAGTCTATAGAATTTATTCAAATTTTGCCATTTGTCCTGACTCCTACAGCAAAAGGAAATCTTGGATCACACGTTGCATCCAGTTGTCTTATGTTCCAGAGTTCTTCGTGTCTTTCATTATATTGACATTGTTTAAGATTACAGGCCTGATAATTTGTAGGAGGTCCCTCAGTTTGGGTTTACCTAATATTTCCTCCTGATTAGATTGAGATTATGCATTTTTGGCAGGAATACCGTGATGCTCTTCTCAGTGTACTGTATCAGGAGGTGCACGTGATGTTGATTTATCCTATCACCAGTCTTGTTAACTTTGAACGCTTGATTAAGGTAGTCTGTCAGGCTTCTCCACTATGCAAGTACAGGTTTTCTCTTTGTAATTAGTGTCTTTAGGGAAGATACTTTGAGGCTATATCAATGTGTAAGTACTCATCTTTTACCCTCTAATTTTAGCATCCATCAATGATCCTTGCCTGAATCAATTATCTCTATGATTGTCAAATGATTTTGTAATTCCTTCTGCATTTATTAAGGAAGAGTTTTCCCTTCTCTCCCATTATTTAATATTTCTGTGGATTCTTATTAAATGGATTGTAGCTCATTATCTTACTGAGTGGGTTATAATCTGATGCTCAACTGTCCTAGATTTTTCAGGGTGTCCCCCTAATCTGGGTTTTAATTCAAGCTGTGATTTAGGGCAAGTGTCTGGCTTTAATTTCCTCATCTGTATGATAAGTTTAAGCACCTTGGGTTATAGGGACGACTGAATGAAATGCACCCAGGTTCCCAAATCTGATGGGGTGATGTCAGGAGTGGATCAACCCTGAGAGGCCCAGTGTTTTACAGTGGTTTTGTCCTTCTTCTCTAGGTATCCAGGGAATTGTGGATGCCTACCGCCAGGCCCTGCCCCAAGTTCGCCTGTACGGCCCCACCAATTTTGCACCCATCATCAACCATGTGGCCAGGTTTGCAGCCCAGGCTGCACATCAGAGGACTGCCTCGGTGAGGTCATGGGACGTAGTGGTGGTGGGGGGTGGTCGCAGTCAGGGGCTCCCTTGAGGGTTATGTAACAAGGGACTTGTCAGCGTGGGAATGTGTGGCTGGGGTGTGTAGAGGGTCTGCCTCAGTATACGAATGGGTTCGCCCCCAGCAATACTTCGTGCTGTTGCTGCTGACCGACGGTGCTGTGACAGATGTGGAGGCCACACGTGAGGCTGTGGTTCGTGCGTCCCACCTGCCCATGTCACTGATCATCGTGGGTGTGGGCGGTGCTGACTTCGACGCCATGGAGCAGCTGGACGCTGATGGTGGACCCCTGCGTACACGCTCCGGGGAGGGAGCTGCCCGTGACATAGTGCAGTTTGTGCCCTACCGCCGCTTCCAGAATGTGAGTGGGGGCACGCGTGGGGGCGTTTACCCTTCCACCTCTCCTGATGTGGGTGGGCATACTCACCCTTTCATCTAAGTCTGGGACAGGGTTGGGTGTTGGGTTTTATTTATATCCCTTCTTGGGTATAAAATGTAGGCCTCAGCGGGCTGGCGATCTCGGCGGGCCCCCACTGACCTTGCCCCGCTTCTCCTGGCAGGCTCCTCGGGAGGCATTGGCACAGACGGTGCTCGCAGAAATACCCATGCAACTGGTCTCCTACTTCAAGGCCCAAGGTTGGGCCCCATTGAAGCCGCTTCCAGGCCCAGCCAAGGGCCCTGCACAGGCTCCGCAGGCCTAGGTTCCCCTGGAGGGTAGCTTGTGGGTGGTCCTCTGCCCTGTGTCCCCAAGGTCTGCACGCACAGCGCCCACCCCTGCACACACCCCCCAGTGCTCGCACTTTATATTTTATACTTTTTGCTGGCATTTTATATTTTATACTTTTATACTTGCTCCTGCTGTTGCCGCTCTTTATCCCATCTGCTTGCCCCTGGAGCCCCTCATTTAATAAAGATCAGTGATGACCACTGCTTTGCCACCCAGCACTGTGTGTGTTTTGGGGTGGGAATCTGTTAGCCATGTTTACTTCGCTCTGAGCCTATTCGTTGACCTTAGGGGTTGCTGAATGAAAGATGCTTCTGACAGAATAGCTGCACTCAAAAGATATTAGGTATTCCTGGCCATGTATCTGGAAATATGGACTCTATTTTTTTGAAAATACAAAGATTGAATGTAAGTCAGACACCCAGCCTGCCCTGAGCTGAGCTGGGAACGCAGGACAAGGTGGAAAGTGCTAGGGGAGGGATGAATTTTAAGACGGTGCAAGGGCTATGCTAGACTTCCTGGGGAGGGAGCAGTGGTAGTTCCAGTCTTAAAAACAGGCAACAAGCTTGAATTGTTTAATAGCTTTTTTTTTTTTTTACTAGAAAATTAATATGTACATCCATTGTAAAACAAATAAAATACTGGAAAAATATCACCTAAACTCCCATGTCCCAATGAAACATTTGGTGCATATTTTTTAGTCCTTTATCCATAGTATTTATAGTCTATACATGTTTTTTATTTTATAAAAATGGGATCATATTATACATACTATTTTAGCATGCTTTAAAATAGATAATGGAACAGTGAGGGCCCCTGTCTTTCCTAAGTCCGACAAAAATTATTTTTCTAAATAGGATATTATGCATACTGTTTGTACCTTGTATATATATATATATATATATATATATATATATATATAATATATATTTTGGGTGTCTTACCCATTAGAACTTAATTGCTGATCTCATTCTTTTTAATATCTATATACTATTCTGTGTATGAGTGTACCATACCTTATTTAGCCAATCCCTTACTGAGATACAGGTCCCTTCCAGTTGTGTTCTGTTCAAACAATGCTGTAATGAATATCCTTGTACATTTATCTGTGCATTTACAGGAATGTTTCTGAAGGATTAGTTCCTTGAAATACTAGATCAAAGGGTATTTTAATAGATATTGTGACTTGCCCTCCATAACAGTTTTTTACCCCTTTTGTTAATCTGACGGGCAATAAAAGAAAAAAAGAAAATCTCATTTTTAGTTTGAATTTATTTAATTATGAAAGCTAGTTATCATTTCATGTATTTGTGAATTTTATTTCTTAAGAATAGCCTATTTGTAAGTTTTTATTTTTATAACCTTTATTCTGTTCCTCCCAGGCCATTGTCTTTTCATGTACAGTATCTTTTGGTCTATCTCTTTTCATATAGAAGTTTTAATTTTTTATGTATACCAATCTAGCTTGCTTTAAAAAAAATTATCCAGGACCAGCCCAGTGGCTCAGGCGGTTGAAGCTCTGTGCTCCTAACGCCGAAGGCTGCTGGTTCGATTCCCACATGGGCCAGTGGGCTCTCAACCACAAGGTTGCCAGTTCGATTCCTTGACTCCCGCAAGGGATGATGGGCTGTGCCCCCTGCAACTAGCAACGGCAACTGGACCTGGAGCTGAGCTGCACCTTCCACAACTAAGACTGAAAGGACAACCACTTGAAGCTGAACGGCACCCTCCACAACTAAGATTGAAAGGACAACAACTTGACTTGGAAAAAAGCCCTGGAAATACACACTGTTCCCCAATAAAGTCCTGTTCCCCTCCCCCAATAAAATCTTAAAAAAAAAATCCATATATCATTAATTACTTTCCATGACATTAAACATTCCCTTATATTACCATTTCTATTGTCTGAATATTATCTTTGGACCATGATTTACCTTCTTAGATACTATTTCCAGTTTTTCCTTTATTAAAAACTGTGATGAATATCCTTAAAAGTATTATCTTTGATTACATCTGTATCCTTTGGATCCATTCTTAGAAATGGAATTGCTGTTACTAAAAAGAGTATAAAAATTTTTAAGGCTTTTGGTTTTTATTGTGAAACTGCCCTTCAGAAAAGTTGTATTTTCATATTACTAATGTCAAGCTTTGAGACCGCTCAAGAATCTTTTTCCTTTGTCTTCAAATTACAACAGTAATATCCCCCCAATGTAAACAGATGGAAACGTGCTCCATCCCCACACACACTCAGCATTCAACTTCCTAGTGTGTATGTTCTTCCAAAACATGAACACACTGGGAAGGATCTTAACAGCCAAGATGTTGCGTGTTTCTTTGTTCATGCTGGTCCCCTTTTTCTACTCTCTGCTAGAGTTCTACCTCAGGTAGAACTCCTTCATTTTTTGATGACTGTCTCTTCCATCTGTTTTCCTCCATTTCTACTATTGAGTGAAGAATTCTTGAATCAGTAAATGGTCCTGTTTCCTAGAGCATCCTCTCTCCTACGGTATTAGGCTCTTTGAGGGCAGGATGAAAACTAGGACCATCTGTACCATGCCTCACATAGAGTTGGGCACTCAGGTCTCAGTAAAAGCCACCTGAGTAGGGGCTCCGTCAACTGACCCAGATGCTTCCTAGAGGTTCTCAAGTCTCCTTAGTTTTTTAGTGTTTACCTGAGGGAAAGTGGCAGTTCCCCCTCCACCTGCACCTGCAGGAGTCAAGGGACTTTCCCAGAGGTTGGGGTTAGGAATTGAGGGGCATAAGTATGGATTTAGGCTGACTGCAGGTAAGGGTGGCCTGTGGAGGAAGGTGGGCGTAGGTCCTGCTGTGACACTATTTCCTAGCTGTGTCACTTGGAGCAAATTTCCTGATCTGAGTGGTCTCGTCCCCTCTGGTTGTGAGAATTAGTTAGGTAATGTGTATAATGTCCAGAGCACATGGAATGACTCTATAAACATGAGTTGCTGCTACTATACCGATCTGGACTTTTCTAAGAAAAGAGCACACATTGGGAGGTAGACTCCCCCCATCATACATACCAAGGGCGACCAAAGCCCCCCCAACAGACACCTCTCCAGCAATGATCCAGCTTCTTCCAGCACAGACAACTCTACTCCAACAATCAGCATTTTAATGGGGCCCTCCTGTGGCACTGTCCCCTGCCCCCTCTGAGGTTCGCATGCCATGGGCTCGGACTCGATACAAGCACGTGAAACGGGGATGGCCCCAGTTGCTTAGAATCTGGATCTTCACCTTGGGAAAGGCAGTTGGGGGGTCATTCTGGGGAGACAAATGGATCATGACAAGGCCTGCTCTCCCAAGGGATGCCTTCCTTCCCAATCTTCCCTTACTGTCCCACACCCTTAGCACCCTCACCCCTAAAGACAAACACACCTGTAGGTGGAAAGTCTGAATCTCAGATTTCTCCACATCAAAGGTGAATTTCCCCAAGAAAACTTCAGTCTTATCATCAACCTGGAGGCCCTGGTAGGTGAAGAGTGAATGGAGGAACAGTGAGGCACAGGTGAAGGAGGGAGAAATCTTTGTTGAGGACCCACTATGTATTCAATAGCTATACGCATGGTCTCTCATTTATTTTTTGGTGTTAAAATAATGCGGAATGTGGGCTCGAAGAAACCAGGCTGTGAATTTTAGTCTAGCCAATTGTTAGCTATGTGACCTTGGGCAAGTAAGGTCCACTTTCCTCATCTGTGAAGGGGAGATAATAAGGATGTCATAGGTTGTATGGATGCAAGGAGATAAAAAACCATATGCTCAAGAAGCCATAAGTAATATTTGGATATGGTTATAGTTATTTATGAGGTCTGACAATTAAGTTCGTGAACTTGCCACCGTGCACTTCCATTGGCAGCACTGTACAAACAGCTTGCTAAGGTTTCATAACCTTGGTATATCAGTGTCTCATAGCTGTGTTTGTGTCGACATGTGGTGGTGTCTTGCTGAGTGGAGTTCATTATTGTTGTTGCCGTTTTTTGTGTGCCATTGCAAGAATGTCTGAGCTTGAATTAGAGCCACAAACAAACATTAAATTTCTTGTTAAACTTGGCAAGAGTGGAAGTGAAATCAGGGACATGTTAGTCCAAGTTTATGGGGATAATGCCATGAAGAAAATGCAGTGTACAAATAGATTAAACGTTTTTCTGAGGGGAGAGAACGCATCACTGATGAAGAGAGGTCAGGGTGGCCAGTAACGAGCAGAACTGACAAAAACGTTGCAAAAATTTGCCGAATTGTGTGTCAAATTCATTGGCTGACTGTGAAAGGATAGCAAACCAAGTAAACATCGATAAACAGGAAAATCTTAACTGAAAATATTGGCATGAAAAAGGTGTGTGCAGAAATGGTCCCAAAGGAGCTCACTGACGAACAAAAGCAAAGAAGAGTCGAAGTTTGTCAAGACCTTTTGCAGAGGCAAGACGATGTTTTGGGCCATGTTATCAGTGGTGATGAAACGTGGGTGTACCAGTACAACCCTGAAACAAGCATCAAAGTACACAATGGAAGTCAGCCAATTCTCCATGACCAAAACTGTTCTGTCAGTCCAAACATAGAGTCAAAATGATGTTGCTAACCTTTTTTGATATCAGGGGGATTATTCATTATGAATTTGTACCAATTGGACAAACAGTTAACTAAGTTTACTATTTGGAAGTGCTGAAAAGGCTGCGTGAAAAAGTTAGACGACCTGAACTTTTCGCCAACAATTCATAGCTCTTGCATCACAATGCACCAGCTCACACGGCACTGTCTGTGAGGGTTTTTAGCCGGTAAACAACTATATTGGAACACCCTCGCTATTCACCTGCTCTGGCCCCCAATGAATTCTTTCTTTACCTGACGATAAAAGGAAATATTGAAAGGAGGACATTTTGATGACATTCAGGACATCAAGGGTAATACCAGGACAGCTCTGATGGCCATTCCAGAAAGAATTCCAAAATTGCTCTGAAGGGTGGACTAGGCGCTGGCATTGGTGCACAGCTTCCCAAGGGGAGTACTTTGAAGGTGACCATAGTGAAATTCAGCAATGAGGTATGTAGCACTTTTTCTAGGATGAGTTCCCGAACTTAATTGTCAGACCTCATATAACCTACAGCAGCCCTGAGGCAAATGGTAGTATCTCCATTTTATAGATAAGCAAGCGAAGACTCAGATGGTAGCATCAGTTTTCATGACTGCCTGGTGCTTTCTAGGCAAAATCTCCCACCTCCTAGGCCTCCGGTCCACTCACATAGACTACGAAATCGCGGGGGGCGCTGTTGGCTCCCCCAGTGTGTGCCACACTGGCTGGTGGATGCTGCAGGGTGATGTCGCTCAGCTGCACACGACCTGGCAGCCGAATCACCACCTGGCCCTGGTCGCCTTCAAAAGCCCAGCAATTCCCAGGGAACACATCTGGCTGCAGGGGGAAAGTTGGACCATCAGAACCCATGAACCGACAGAGACTGTAGACCTTCCCCACCTTGTGCATTGATTCAGGTAGGCCCCGCCCTCGGCTGGACCTCATCACCGCCACACTCAGTCCTTCACCCCAGCCAGAGTCCCTACCCAGCCAGATCCTACCTGGGGCCCCAATCCCTAGACCTGCCAGCTTTCCCCTTCAGCTCACCGCTGTCCTAGGCCTCGCCCAGCGCCTCACCAGCCAACCCAGACCTGGTCTCCAACCGGACTCATTCTCGGCCCAGCAGGGACCGCTTAGCGCCACATCCTCAGCTCAGCTAGGTCCTACTTCCAAGGAGCTGCTGGGTCCTTTCCCCAGCGTCCCTCCCCTGGTCCCATTCTGGGATCCAGGTTCCAGGCCCACCTCCAGGATAACCGTGGGCGGCCGCGCATAGTTCCAGAAGCTGAAGCGATTCCAGAAGTAGGCAGTGTTTGCATCCTGGTAGTCGTGGGATGTCTTCTCTAGGTCGATGGAGGCTCCTGGAGCAGGGAGAAGCAACCACTGAGGGGGCTCTCAGGTCTGACTGACAACTGGAGCAGGGTCTGTCTGAGGTCGGACTCCTTGGGCTGGTCATGTGCATAGGTCTATATCCGTGTCAATGTCTCCTCAGTCTCTTTCCCTGTCTCTGAGTCTGTCTCTTAGTGTCTCTGGGTCTTACCTACAGAGCTCAGCGCATAATCAGGTTTCTGCACAAAGTCCTCATTCAACCTCTGGAATACAAGCTTGGCCACTCTCTGAAAAGAGGGAGGGTGGAACTTGCCGGCCGGATTTATAGGGGGGTAGAGTTCTCTGGAACTAGGTTCTCTGGGATGGACTTTGTGGGTCCCAAGAGAAATCCCGAAGTTGGAGCTCTAGGGCAGGGCTTTAAGGCTCAGGACCCAGGGAGCAGGGCTCTGCAAAGGGTTTCCAAGCTGGGCCGGGACTTCAGCAGGCTGGGCTCCTGGACACCCCTGGGGAAAGGATGTGAGAGCAGGATGCCCCTGCAGGGCTCACCTCGCTGTTGGCTACACGAACGCTGGACACCTCCCGGTGCAGTTTGTTCAGCTCAGCCTGGAGCTGCTGCAGCTGCTGCCCCTGGGAGCGCACACGCTCGTGGTACTCACTGCAGGAGGGAGGTTGGCACGGTGTGGTTGGCCCCTGTCCCTGGGACACTTCCTGTGAGGCCCCCCACAGAAGCACCTTTGAGTCCCCCAATTCCCCACGCCATCTTTCACCTTACAGTCAGCATCTCCTTAGGTTCCTATTGGAGGGAGGGAGGTACAAGATATAAAGATTGCTCATCACCCACCCAGCCCCTTGCCTACTTCAGTCTGGAAGCAGCCAGAAGCAAAGGGCTTTCTTTTTGAGGACTGCCCCACCTTCCCTGACCTTCCAGGACCCCTCAGAGACCCTCGAGCACCTCTGGACACAGTCTCTCAGAAATTCCCTGTTTAGGTCTAGCCCTTCCAGCAGCCCAGGGGATCCCCCACAACCTCTAGGCTCGTAGGCTTCCTGCCAACCACCCACCCCAGGACACAGTCTCCCTTACTTACATTCTCCAAAGGAGGAACCAGACACAGGAGGCCCCACCAGAGTGCTGGAGAAAGAGGAAGGTAGTTTCAGGGGAAGGGAAGGGAGAGAGTTTCCGTGGCATAAAGGGACAGTGAGGGAGAAGAGGCTTGAGGGTGTTGAGTCTGGGCCGGGACTACTGGGCTCTGAAAGGGACGGTGGGGAGCTGAAGGGCAGAGTGGGCTGAGGGATACAGGAAAAATATACCCAGTTTGGCTCCAAAGCATCCAGGGCTGTGGCCCCAGGGTATTCACCACGTCCTTACCTGTCACAAAGAGGCTCAGCAGTGAAACAGCCGTGAGCAGGAAGCGGATGGAACAGACCTCCCTGAAGAACCGGAGGGAAGCTGAGGCCCCAGGACCCTAGGGAACCCCGCAGCCCCCACCCCAAGCTCCTAGACCCAGCTCTGTGAACACGACTTAACCAGGTCTGAATCGGCTCAGCTGGGTACTGCCCTGCTCCCCACCTCCTCCAAAGAGCAGCCCCTGGGGCTCCCCCTTTCCTCCCTCTGACCTGTACACAATGACAAGCACGTCTCCTAGCCGGGATAACAACGCGCTCAACACCTGAAAAAGTAGACCTGAAGAGAAGAGAGGAAGCTCAGAGACGGGCCTACGGCTTAGAAATGGGGAGATGCAGAGGGGTGAGCTAGGAGAATTAGACCGGGGCAAGGAGCATGAGTTGAGGCTCAGAGACGGTGGATCGGGCTCAGGGAAGCGGCTGGAGACGCAAGCATGGGCCGGGGTTGAGAACGGAGAACAGTGTCTCAGAGATGAGAACTGGAATTCGGGGAGGGAAGCCGGAGGGTCAGAGGGGATCTGGACTGGCCTGGCCATACTTAGGAAGCTCTTGGACACTCGCAGGGGAGGCATCTCCTGCCTCCGGTCCAGGGTCGAGAGAAGGTCGAACTGCTCCTCAGAGACAACGGGAGAGCCAGCCGGTTCTGCAGGAGCCCAAGGGCTCCATTGGGGCCTTGCGTACCCCAAGCCCACTCTTTTCCCGGGGCCCGGCCTCAGGTTCCCCAGCCCAGAAGCGGGGCAGCCTCTCACAGGCTTTGGTTCCGCAGCATCCTAAACCTGGTCTCTCAGCACTCTGAGGCCCCGCCCCTCAGGGCTCAAGATTAGTCCCACCTCCAAACGGAGGCTCCGCCCCCAGCCTTAGGTCTTGATGCTGCCCCAAGTCCCAGGTAGCCACATGCTAAGATGGAGGCCGCGCCTCCTCAGTGATGCTCAATAGTAGGATTTTTCCCTCCCCAGGATTTTCCATCACACTGAGGTCCCGCCCCTAAGAGGATCTTATTTAGTGCCGCCCCTCTTCACCCTATAGGGCCCGCCCCTTGCGAGGTGCCCATATGTAGTTCCATCCCGGTTCCGGGCCCCGCCCCGCCCCTTATGCCCCGCCCCCTCCCTCGGCTTACCCGGGTTCGACCCCGCCCGCACCCGAGGCCCCGCCCCTCACGGTTGCCGCTCCACAGGCGGTCCGCCCATTGTGGCTCCGAGGCGCTGGCTTCTGCCGAGAGCTTCCAGCCCGTGCGGTTCCTCCGGGCACTCCTGAGCTCAAGGCGGGCTCACCGCAGCTCGAGCCCTGGGCTCTTCCGCCCTCGGGCTCCCCGGGCCCCGGCCCAGCTGACCGGTGGCCGCTACTGTCCCCCGACGTGGCGCTCCCTGAGCTGTTGCTGTTGCCGCTGTAGAAGTTGGGCGTGTGCTTGTGCGGGGACGCGACTGAGCCTGGGCGGGGACTCCGCCGCATCCTGACTCCCGGCGGGCCACTCACGGACGCCAAAGTCGCCGCCGCAGCCGCCAAGGCCCTCGGCCCTCCCTCAGCCGATGCGCGCCGCCGAGACCACACAAAGCCTGCGTGCAGCCGGTGGGCCCCGCGGCTGGACCCAACCCTCTCCCCTGTTTCTTGGCCCGGCTGCAGACGTCATAGAGGAGACCACGGTCGCCGCGGAACGCCCTGACGGGGTGTCACAGAGCTGTCGTGACATCATTGGGAGGCATGGAGGTCTCTCTTACTCTTTCTCAGGTTAAAGCAAGCAATGACATCACCGCACTTCCCAGAACACCCTATCTAAAACTGCACTCGGCTTAAAAGAATTTCCACCCCCCTCGGGCTTTGTTTTTCTCCTCGGCACTTATCACTAACATGCTATTCGTTTTATTTCTTCATTGCCTGTCACCCCACCAGCACGAAAACTTTATGATGACAGGGATTTTTGTTTTGTTCACTGCTGTATCCTTTCGCACCTAGACAGGCTTAGCATATAATAGGTTCTCAAAATATTTGTGAATGAATGAATGTTAAGAAGGGGCAGGGGATCACCCAGGGCACTTCTAAATAAACATTTAGTCTCTTTTGCTCTGCAAACGCTTCAGGCCCCTCCTCTCATCCCAGTCATCAAGCCGGAGAACTCTGACCTCGGGATCTGTGGGTCCCCTCTCAGGCCCATATTCACCAAGAGTCTGTGGGGTGAGGATTTAGTACTCACCAATCACCACCGACACTCAGACCAACCCATGTGAGACACTGAGGACAGAGTGAAGAATCACAGATGGTCATAGCCAAGAGACCAGAGGTCCACAGACTCCCAACTGATAGAAATCAGGCATACCTTGAGATTCCACTCCAGCATTTCTGGAGTGGGTGCAGGGGTGTGCATTTTTGACAACCACAGGTGTGATCCTGATTAAGGACCACACTTTGAAAGGCAATGCAGAACATTCTGTGCACATTGCACAGCTAGGCAAACAGGTGCACAGAGGGGAAAGGACGGTCCTAAAACCATACAGTGTGTGATAGAGATTAGAATTCCAAAATCCTGCCCTTGAGACCAGTACTCTTTCTGCCACATAACATCTTCTTTGGAATGTTAGCAAGGGGAAGTGGCAGTTCTTAGAGGTATTGAGGCCCAGGGAGAACCTTCCAGGCTGTGTTCCAGCCCAGAGAGGAGGTGCCAGCGTTAGGTTCCAGATGGGTGGCATCAATACTTTGCTCGATTAGATGCCACAGAGCTCAGGGTAGGAAGAGAGGGAAAGGCCAAGGCACTGCAAGCTAAGAATTCTGGTTCCCCCTCTGCCTTCCTTTGTCCCTGTCTATCAACATCTGGGGGCCTTGAAGTCTAACCTGGACCTTGCTTAGAAACAGAACAACCCATGCCTCTTGTCTGATGTTTTATAGACCCCCAAAACACAGTTGAGTGCCAAATACCTGGGAAATAAGTAGAACAGGGCTTTGTAACCCCGGTATTGACATGGAGAAGCTGAAGCACAAGAAGGCACCATGTCTGGCTCAAGGCCACACAGCAAGGCCCACCTCCTCTGATGGTCTAATCTTATCTGCTGCTGCCGTCCGATACGTTTCTTGCACGCAGGCCAAACTTCACAAATCAGTTTCCAGAACACACCCTGCATTCTTCCCCAGTGCCTGGATATCTATATCTGCTCAGTGCCTTTCCTCAAAGCCCATTTTAAACACTCCCTCCTCAGGGAAGCCCCTCTAGCGTCCCTCCTCTGAGCAACCCAGCCTGACCCTTTCCTGTTCTGATGGGGACTGCAATCCTTCCAGGCTTCGTTTGATGTTGTAGTCCATGAACCTACCGGAAGACAGAGAACATTTCTGATTCATCTCTGTGGCTGCACTCCCTTCCTCCCAGAGGGCATAGCACAAGTCCTGCACATAGGAGGTGTCATTAAATAGAATGATTAAGGGGATGGTCGTGAAATACACTCAACGTAGTTATTGTCACCCATGGGTTCAGACTGAGAGATACATTCATTCCTTCATACATTCAGTAAAAGCGCATCTGTTTAAGGGTAATTAACCTAAGCTAGAAGTTTTATGTCCAGAAAAATGTACAGGTGCTCAGTATTTTACAGAGAATTTCAAGGATTTGCTGACTCCCTGAAGCCCAGAGATAGTCCCATTAGTAAACCCCAAGTTAAGGACCTCTGGATTCTGGTTAAGAAGTGTTTTGAACACCTGTTATGTATAAACTAGGGACACACATTCAGTCACTCGCTAATTTAATAAATGTGTTGAATGCTTATAACCACTAATGCTGGGGGCTAAGGGATTCATTTATTAACCCATCCATTTATTCGGCCAGTGTTTTGAGGGTCTACAGTGTAGCCACACC
The DNA here is from genome assembly GCF_004115265.2 of Rhinolophus ferrumequinum. Classification (NCBI taxonomy): domain Eukaryota; kingdom Metazoa; phylum Chordata; class Mammalia; order Chiroptera; family Rhinolophidae; genus Rhinolophus; species Rhinolophus ferrumequinum. Next base: position 19,882,440 of record NC_046306.1, read on the forward strand.
CTGAGCTGGGCATGAAGACAGAGAGACGAATAGGAACAACGTGAGGCACCGTAAGCTAGCTGGACCAGACTAGGGTGCTGTCCTCTCCCTTCGCCTCCATCCCCACACTGTCCCAATCTCCCCTCCACCCCAGGATCCAGGATGCAGGATGGAGGCTGAAGCTGGTGCAGGCCAGGGGGTCTGAGCTGACCACTGAGTTCTTACCCCACCTCTCAATCCTTGGGCTTCTTTCCCTCCTATGACCCCCCAGGCCTGCTCTCTTGTGTGTTTGACTAAAGGGCAGGGATTGCTGAACCTGCTGGGTGAGTCCAGTGAGTCAGAGGCGATTCAGATGTTCTGAAAGGTGGGCAAAAGGGCAGGCGGGCAGAAGCAGAGCCAGTGGCCCAGGGACAATGGCTCTGACTGTGTGTGTACGGCGATTAACAGGGCTGCCAGGCACCCATGACCGACAAGTGAGGCTCAGCTTTCGAGGTGAGGCTCGCAGGGGTGCTTTAAGGATTTTTGGAATTGAGGGGAGGTCCGTTTTCTCCATTCCCAAGGCTCCCTACCCCATTCCTAGGCATCTCTACAGCGTGTCCCCTTTCTCTCCCTGCTCAGTATCTCCGACTCTCTGCCTCCTCTCCCCATCTTCTACTTTGCTTTAAGGGTGAGTCCAGGAGGACTAGACTCTGGGCTAAGGATTTGGGGGGGGTGATATTTTGGGGGAGGGAGTGATAAACGACTAGATTCTATTCTGAGCAGGATTTACCCAGAAAACGAGGAGAATTCATTGTGGTCAAGAAGCAGATATCGGTGAGGTCAGTGGGGTTGGGTCCTGGATGGGGAGAAGCTGATCTGTGCCTCATCTAAGCCCATGCTGGGGTTAAGGGGCTCATTCTTGGGATTTGAGAGGTATAGTCTTAGGAGGTGGGGTCTGTCTTAGGCTTGAGAGGTCAGACCCAGTTTGGGACAAGTCAGAATGAAGATGGGGGACTGATTCTTGACTGGTAGTTATCCCAGATCAGCCCTAGTATGGAGTCAAACCAGTGTTGGGGGCGTTGGCTCCAGGTTTGGAAAATTAGTCACAGAATTAGCTCCAAGTCTGGATGGTTAGCTCTTGTTTCAGGGTTGGGAATAGGTTCTGGACTGGGGTTCAGGGTTAGCCCAGCATTGGGTGTCACAAAGTTCTTCCCACCCCCAGCTGTTCCGTTGGCCACACTATGGGGCTGCGCTGGCTGGGGAGTGTCTTTCTGTGCAGGTGGTCAACTGCAGCCGTGTGTTCAGCCCCAGGTGAGTAGGCCTAGGGGAGCAAAGGATGCAGGTGGGGCAAGGGGTGGCTTAGGGCATTCCCCTGGGTCATTCTTCTGTTCCATGCCACACTTCCAGGTCTCTGGGGACTCTGGTGATATCCCTGCAGCATCTACAGAGCGCTGGGCATTTGGTGCTGCGGGAGGCCCTAGTGGATAAGAATCTGCGAGCATCTCCGGTGAGTCCCTCCAGCCTCCCACCTGCCACCCCCAAGCCTGAGAGTCCCTCTAAGTAAAGGGTTCTACTTCTCAGAGGAGAAATCCCAGCCCCACATAGGAGTCACAACAAGGCCCCTGGCCAAGGCACCTATGTCTATCATTGCAGCCTCTGCTGAAATCCCACAGAGGCCAAGAACCAGGTTCAGTCCTAAGGGTCAGGGGTGTGTCAATGGGGGCAGGTAAGGAGTTCTGTGCTACTCCCTGACCCTGTACTAGGCTCAATTCTCATAGGAGACAAAGGTAAACCTGGCTGGATTTTCCTGGTGTTTATGGAGGGTCAGTATAGCCTGGGTTAAAACCTCAGATCCACCGTTTCCCAGATGAGAACTTGGACAAGTGATTTAGTCTCTCTAGGCTGTATCCTCATTTATATTGTGTGGAGTCATACAAAATGAGCTTTTCATTCAGTCTGTCATAACTTGTTGTGCTCTCATTATATTGATCCAAGTGCTGTGTGGATCAATGAGGATGGAGTGGTGGGCAAAGCCAGATAAGGGTTTGCCCTCTTACAGCTCCATATCTAAAGAGAGAGGCAAACATTAAACAAATATTTATACAAATAAATGTAAAATTGCCACTGATGAGTCTTACAAAAGAGTTGGTAGGGGGCTGGGAGAGTGTATCACAGAGGAATCTGATCTATTTGGGGGTCAGAAAAGGTTCCCTGAGGAAGTAGTGCCTGAGTTTGGGATTGAAGAATGATAGGAATTAACTAAGTAGAATGTTCCAGGCAGAAGAACCAGCATAGGCAAAAGCCCAGTGTCCTGAGAGAGTATAACTGGGGTGCAGGACAGAAGCAGAGCCCGTAAGAAATGGGGCTGGAAAGGTTGGTAGGGGCCAGACCATGCAGAGCTGTGAAGGCCACTGTAATGGATTTCCAAGAGCAATGAGAGAATTTTGGAGTCCTGTTGGGCCTCTTCAAGAGGTAACCCACACATGGTAAGTTCTTAATAGGTTGTGGGTAATCAATATCTCTAACGATCAGAGAAGAACCACATGTCACCACAGATGCAGGGCAGGAGGGTCTCTGTTTATAGGCGGAGTAAAAGGCAGTCTCCCTGGGCTTCTCTTCGGCCCAGGGCGGTTTGAGTGGCCTGTGGGCACACTGCGTATGAGTACCTGGTTTCAGATCCAAGTGGAGCTTGACCTGAAGTACCTGCCCCCAGAGGGTGCAACTGGAGCCTGGGCAGAGGAGGACTTTGGGGCACCTATCCGGGACAGGTAACCACCCCCCAGCCTAAGCAAGGCCTGGTGGTCCCAGCCCAGACATGCACTGAAAAGGGAGAAGTGGTACCCAGTGCCACTTGGACCCATGCTGCCCAACTTGCAGCTTTGCCGTCAGGCCTGGCCTTCTCATTCCTTTCGTTTTTCTTCCTCCCAGCTTGGAGCTGATCATTCCCAATGTGGGCTTCCAGGAGCTGGAGTAAGTATGTGGGGATGACCTGGGGTTACCTGGTCAGTCTTTAGAGTAAGAGCCAGTGATGTGGGGTCAGTCCCAGGGTCTGGAATCAGTACCGGATCAATTCCAGGGTTAGAAGTCAGTCCTGGAATCAGGGGTCAATTCTGGAAATTGAGGGGTCCCAGGTGAGGGGTCAGTTCTGGGATTAGTGAGGTCAGTCCAAGGGTCAGGAAAGTCAAGGGGTACCCAGAGATGGGTGATGGGTCCCAGACATGTCCTTTGAAGGCCTTTCCTATCAGGCCTGGGGAGGGCCGGTTGGAACGGCGGGCAGTGGCGTTGGGCCGCAGGCTAGCTCAAGGCCGAGCTCAGCAGGACGGTGAGGACGAGCTGGAGCTGGAGCTCGAGCTGGAGGACGAGCCTGATGTGGAGCTTTCCGGTGTTGTGTTCAGCCCACTCAAGAGGTAACTAATACCCACTGTACACCTGCTCCCACACCCCACCAGTGTGTCAACCTCACTCACTCATACACACCGGCCCCGTGCCCATCCACCCTCACAAGCACATGGTCCCGGGTATGGGTGAGGATTGGATATCCTGGGGTCAAGGGTCACTCACTCCTGGGCATAGACACTGCCACATTGACACACGGTTACACTGGCTCACACATAATTTTTGGAACCCATGTAGGTGATGAAAACTTGATGAGGGCAAAGAATTTTGTCTCTTTTTTTCACTGCCATTTCCCAGTGCCTAGAACAGTGTTGGCACATACTAGGTGCTCAATAAATCTTTGTTGAGTGAAAGAATTAATGAATAGTTTTAGGGTTCCAGGAATGAGTCAAATTCTGGGTGTAGAGTTGAGATGGAGGCAAGACAAGATCAGAAGGACTCAGAATCCAAATATTCAGAGGGAGAGATCTTATCCCCAGAACCAAGCAAGAGTATGTGTGGTAGGGGGAAAAAATAAAGTGAGAGCTGACCTTAACCCTCTCCGGCAGCCGAGCTCGGGGTCTGGTCCGCAGGGATCCCTTCCAGGTATCCAGAGCCCAGGACTTCCAGGTACCGTTCTCCCTCCAGGCCCTAACCCTTGGAAATACCACATGCCCTCCACCATGTCAGGTTCTGCCCTCCCTACTTTGGCAGGCTTGGCTTCCTTTTCTCCTTCTTCTGCACCCTTCAGGTGGGGGTCACAGTTCTGGAGGCCCAGAAGTTGGTGGGAGTCAACATTAACCCCTATGTGGCCGTGCGAGTAGGGGAGCAGCGCCGAGTGACTGCCACGCAGCGTGGGACTAATTGCCCCTTCTACAATGAGGTGCGTGTGACCAAGATGGAGCGAGATCCAGGGTAACAACTGTCCGCCGTGGGGGCATGGCCTCGGTGGACAAAGAGGCGCCATGGAGGAGGGGTGAAGAAGAAGGGCATTTTCTTTATATGTGAAACCTTCATATATAATCTTCTCTCAACCTTTCTTGTTTCCCCACTTCAACCCAGTACTTCTTGTTCGAATTTCATGAGACCCGGCTTCACCTCCAAGATTTACTGCTGGAGATCACGGTGAGTGGGGTTGGGGGTGAGAAGTTTCTGTCAGAGAAGGGAGTATGCCTAAACTCCAGGACCAACACCACCTTTCCCAGGCTTTCCATTCTCAGACTCTCCCCTTTATGGCCACCCGGATCGGCAGCTTCAGGATGGACCTGGGCATTATCTGTGACCAGCCAGGTACCGAACCTGCCCCACACTGAGACTCATCTGCACAGACAAGGACAATTGAATCTCTGGGCACTGATACCTACGTGGGAACTTGCGAGACGTCAATCTCTTCCGAAGGCTGACCTCCACGCACTCCGGCTCCCCCCTATTGAGCAGGATATGAACCCCGGCCATTGTCCACCACTCGGATTGTAGCCCCACGACCGCCCCGTGCATCCCGTGGGTCTCTCCTGACCGCTGGTCTGCCCCTCTGCCCCCAGATGGCCACTTCTACCAGAAATGGGCTCCGCTGCACGACCCCCGGGACACTCGCGCCGGGACCAAAGGCTTCATCAAGGTCACTTTGTCTGTGAGGGCGCGCGGGGATCTACCCCCTCCACTGCCACCCCCGTGCCCGGGGCACAGTTCGGACATTGAGAAGTGAGCTGGGGTGAGGTCGGAGGAGGGAGTAGGACCGGGAGTGGCCTCCCGGACGCAAGAAGGGGGAGGGGCCGAGAGTCGGGTTTCTCGGCCCTTCAGCGTCTCCCCGACCCCACCCTAGGAACCTGCTGCTGCCACGCAGGGTGCCGGCTCAGAGACCGTGGGCGCGACTGCGCGTGCGCGTGTACCGCGCTGAGGGGCTTCCCGCCCTGCGCCTCGGGTTGCTGGGCAGCCTGGCCCGCGCCCTGCACGACCAACGCGTCCTCGTGGACCCCTATGTGCGGGTGTCTTTCCTGGGGCAGCAGGTAAGTCCTTTCCGTCCTCGCTTGGCAGAGGCTTAGGCCCTGATCCCGCGCTGACCCCTCTCCGCCTGTCCTCGCCGCCGCGTTCAGGGCGAGACGTCGGTGCGTGGAGAGGCGGCGGCGCCGGAGTGGAACGAGCAACTGAGCTTCGTGGAGCTCTTCCCGCCGCTCACGCGCGGCCTTCGTCTGCAGTTGCGGGACGAGGCTCCCCTGGTCGATGTGGCCCTCGCCACACACGTGCTGGACCTGAGGCAGATCTCACACCCGGGCCGCGCGGGTGAGCGCATCTGGTGTGCAGCCTTCGCTTGGGCCCTGTCTGCCCTGGATCCCGCCCCCGACGGCAAACCCCATCTCGTGATCCAGCTCCGCTAAGAAAATCAGCCCCACCCCACAGGACAAACTGTGCCCCAAGCCGACCCCTCCCTTTGTAGCCTCACCTGTCTGTCACCCCCAGACTACAGACCCCACCCTCGGTTTGGCACCGTTGACAGAATCCTAACTACAGCTGCACATCCAGTAACCACTCCAGCCCTGTGCTCCCCACAGATTTACACGTACATCAACAAGCCCACTGCACATCACCCATTTACCCCAGCCCCTAACGGGATCACCTGTAGCTCCGCTCCAATCCTGACTCCACCTCCCAGGCTCTGGCTCCGCCCCTAGAGCCCTGACTCCAACTGTCCGCAGCGCCTTTGGAGCTGAGCTGGTTCAGAAATGCTTCCATGTCCTCATTCACAGCTGTCCATCTGCAGCTGTAAAAAGACTTCCCAGAGCAGCGAAGGCCCAATCGGACACCCCACCTCTCAAACATGCAGGAAATAAGGGTGTAGTGCATAGACTGACCTAGCACTCACCTGCTCCATGTTCCCCTCCAATACAGTGTTCTTGTCCCCACAGCGGGGTTTAACCCCACCTTCGGCCCGGCCTGGGTGTCTCTCTATGGCTCGCCCCCCAGTGGGGGACTCCGGGATGGTCTTCAAAGTCTCAACGAAGGCCTTGGCCAGGGCATTTGGTACCGTGGTCGCCTGCTGGTGGCTGTGTCCATGGAGGTGTTGGAAGGGAGAGCTGAACCTGAGCCTCTCCAGGCCTCACAGGAGTCCAGGTTGTCCCGGCTCAAGGGAAAGAAGAAGAAAGCCAGGCGGGGCAAGACCCCACCGGGGATTCAGCAGCATCTAGACGCCAGCTCCAGCGCTGATGGGCCTGAGATTCCTAGTGCGATGGACGTGGAGGTGGAGGAGTTGCTGCCGCTGCCAGAGGTGGGGCTGGGGTTTAGCAAAGGGGCAGGATTGCTCTCAGCTCTGGAGTGTGTGACGGGCTCCCAGGCATTAAACACAGGAGTGAGGGTGTGTGTGTCTCAGTTTAGGGGCCTAGGTGAAAACTGCAGTGCGTGTCCGCATGTGTTCTTGTGCATGTGGGGGGCAGGGGACTGACAAATCAGAGGTGGGCCAGAGAGGACTAAGCCCCAAGTCTAGTGGGTTGGTGCTGCAAGTGACAGAAAGGGAGGTAGGATACCTGCAGTGACTCTTCCAGGCTTCGGTTGCAGTGTCTTTCTGTGGGCATTGTGGCCAAGCATAGTGTGGGCTATAGCCTGGGAGGGTGGGGGCTGACTCCAGCCTGACCCACCTTCCCCAGAGCACCCTGGCACCCTGCGAAGACTTCCTGCTTTTTGGTGTGCTCTTCGAGGCTACCATGATTGACCCCACTGTGGCCTCCCAGCCCATCAGCTTGGAGATCTCCATTGGTGTGTGGCTTAGCGGAATCCCTGAGGGTCGTGGGTTTGAGGGTGGCCACCCTTGTTCCAGACTTAGGCCCCCGGAACGCACAGTTGACCTTCAGTAAGGGGTGGGCTCAGATTTCTTTTGAAGCAGAGGAGGTTGAGGGAGGGGTCAGCCCCTCAGCCTGGTGCCCGCTGACTCTTGCTGCTCTGGGCAGGTCGCGCAGGCCGCCAGGAGGAGCAATTGGGCCGAGGGTCCAGGGCTGGGGAGGGAACTGAGGGCGCCGCGGGGGAGGCACAGCTTCTGCTGGAGTCCGATGTGGGAATCAGGCTGGAGGAGGAAGAGGAGAGGAAGCTGGGAACCCCTGCTCAGCGGCCTGAGCCCATGGACGGCAGCGGGTGAGTGTTCCTGGTGGATGGAAGGAGGGCTTTGGGGGATCCCAGCGGCCCAGGACTGCCCCTCGCAGCCTCTTCTCCTCTCCACCGGGACCAGGTCATACCTCTGTCTGCCCCTGCGTCACCGAAAGCCATGCATGCACGTGTGGAGCCGCTGGGAGAATCACACATGGCGCCTGCATAGCAGTAACTGCGTGCGGAAAGTGGCTGAAAGGCTGGTGAGAGAAAGGCGGGCGCCCACAGGGAGAGGCCAGGACGCTGGGGCGTCCGGGAGACCGCAGCCTTTGAAGGGAGCTATGGAGCAGGACTAACGGGTAGAACACCAGGGAACCAGCACCTGATTGGTGCAAGGCCTGAGGGCCAAAGAGCACAGCTCATGGGCGCACTGAGGAGGCCAGAATTGTGGGAGGACGGAGATCCAACATTGTTGGACCCAGGAAGGGGCCGGAGAAGGACATGGGTAGAGCTACTAGGAGCCGGAATCCAGAGGAACGGAGGCAGTGAGGTTCTAGAAAATCGGGTCCACCAACCATTTGGAGCCAAAGACAGGCAGGGCCAAGAGGTGCTGTCGTGAGTGGGGGCGTCCTGGGTGAGAGTGTGGTTTAAAAGAGGTCGGATTCTGGTCCTCTCATGACTCTGACCCTCTCCCTCCGTTGTGCAGGACCAGGGGCTCCAGGAGGTTGAGACTCTGCAGCGCAGGCCGGGGCTTGGCGCCTGCACACGGCTCAAACAGGCGCTGGAAGAGCTGGTGGCTGGGAGCAGGTGAGCTGAGAACCTGTCTCTGGGCCAACTCCAGGGTGAGGGAGACTCGTGTTGGCGGTTTGGATCCAAGGGCGGTTGGAAGCTTCATTTACCTTAGCTTTACCCAAGAATGAGAAGGAGATGATTGTCCAGATGGAGGGAGCTTGATGGGAATTTTGGGGGGTTAGGCCAGTCCCCTCCAATAAACTCCCTTTCCCCATGCTCCTAGAATCTTATGCCTTTTCACCTCTCCTCAAATCTTCCTTGTTCCTTTTCTCCAGATTTGTTGCAGCTAATGATCTCCTCTCTTACTTCATGGAGAAAACAGAAGCCTCACCTTCTTCCATCCATTCTACCACCTTTGCCAATTTGTATCCATCTACTCTCCTTCCTTCTTGCTATAGCTCAGGAAGTATCCCTGCTCCCATAGGCACAGCTGTGGTCTTGATTTCATCTCCTCTCACCTACTGCAGGAATTAGCTCTGCAATTATCCACTTTCTCTCCTGCAGTATCAACTGGTCTCTAGTTACCAGGTCCTTATATAACCATATAAACTTGTTCTAGTCACTTCCGTCTTTGACGTTCACTGACCTGAATTCCATAACCTGCTCCACTTAGGTTCAGTGTTTTTCTGATCCTCTTTGCTCGAAGAACAAAGAGGAACCTAGGAACAAAGAATTATTAATCCATTTATTCAGTAAATATTTATGACACTTACTATGCTAGACACTGTTTTAGGCATAGGAATAGCAGTGAAAAAGCATTCTTGCCCATAAAAATTCCTGAAACTTACATTCTGGTGGTAGAGGCTGGATGGGGACACAGATTAAAAACAGGTATACAAAAAGGTAGAAGTTTAAGAAGTATGATAAGGATAAATGTTAAAGAGAGAGAATAAAGCAAGGAAATAGGAAAGAGAGAGGTGTTGCAATTTTAGAAAGGGTGGCAAGGGGAGGCCACTGTGAAGTTAACATGAAGAAGAGGAAGGAGGAAGCCATGTCTGTAAGAGTGTTCCAAGCAACAGGGACAGCATGTGCAAAGGCCCTGAGGTGAAGCATGCTTTATGTGTTTGAGGAAGACCAAGGGAAACAGTGTGACTACAGCAGAGTGAGCAGAGTAGATGAGACTGGAGGGTGAGGGGAAAGGAGGATGATGATGGGAGAGGCATGTAGGAACCTTGTCGTAATGACCTTGGCTTCTTCTGTGCTTGAGATGAGGAGTCACTGAAGGTTTTGAAAAGAGCAGGGATATGCTCTAAGTTATCCTTTAAAAGGATCAGTGTTGGGGGGGGTGATGATATAAGAGAGGAACCCGAGAGATTACTAAAGAGGGCATTGTAATAATCCAGGTGACCAATGATGATGAATTGAATCTAGGGTGGTTGCAGTGGACGTAGAGTGACATGAATGGATTCAAGAGCAATTTTGGACTTTGGAGGTGACACCTCAGGACTTGCTAATGGATAGGTACAGAGGAATGAGGAAAACATGGTAAGAAGAATCATGAATGACTCCCAAGCTATTGGCTTGCACAACTGTGTAGATTGTGCTATTTACTGAGCTATGGAAAATAAGGTCTGATGGGAGTGAAAGGAATATCAGAAGCTCATTTTTGGATGTGTTAACTTTTAGATAAATATCTGTTAGACTTATAAGTAGACACATCTGCTAGGCAGTTATCTGTATCAGTTGAGTTCTGAGGAGAGTTCTAGGCTGGACTCTCCAAGTTTGGATGGCTCCAAACTTGGGAGCCATCGATATATAGATGGAACTGGATAAGATCATCTAGGGAGCAGAGAAAAGAGAAATATGAGGACCTGGAGAGCTCCAGCCTTTAGAGGCAGAGTGGGGGACTCAGCCAAGGAGCTGGTCGGTGTATGTGATCCCTTTTCTGTCCTCACCTCAGTCAATCTTTCGGTGTCAGGGGACACTGCAGTCCCCACCCTCCTTCTTGAAAAGCTCTGTTATTGACTTCCATGCCCTTGGTTTTCCTTCTGCTTCCCTGCCCATTTCTTCTCATCAGTTTTGCTGCCTTCCTCTCTTCTTCTTCACCTCTAAATGTTCCAAATGTCTGTGTATATATGTCCCAGGGCATCATTGTAAGGCTCTCTTCTCTGTCTATGTTGTCTATGTCTCCTAAAGAGCAACCACCTTTAATCCAATTTAATTCCTTGCTTGATTTTCTATATTTTACAATCAAACTATTTACACTTTCACTTTACTGAACTTATTTTATTACTGAAATTATTCTTTGGCAGCAGGGAAATATCAATAAAAGTTTTGCCCATATCATATTTCACTATTTATAGCTTTGGCCAATGTGGTTTTCTTTTGTGGCTATTATTTCTACCAGATCCAGTTTCCCTGAATCTAGTTTTGTGGATCTGAATCTTGTCAAGATTGGATTCTCCTGTCAATTTTCAATCAATAGCAAATGTTCCTAGGTTCCTCTTTGTTCTTGGAGCAAAGAGCATTAATTGGCTAAAAGTATAACCTCTGGGAGCAGTATCAGGTGGAAAATCCTTGGAGTCATTTATTTTATATATTTTGAAAATTCCCATGACAGAAACTTAAGAAATCATTGGGGGTCAAAACGGGCCTACAATATCATGTCTCAAAAATCATTTTACTTTATCCAACAACTTATTTTGAGCCTCTAGTAGATGCCAGGCCCTGAGGATACAGTGGTAATCAATAGGAAGTCCCTGCTCTGATTTACTTTCTATTTAGAGAGACAGATAAAGCAGGATGTGAGGACAGAGAGAGCAGCAGGGGCTGTTTAGACCAGATGACCAGGGAGGGCCTGTAAGGAGGTAACATTTGAGCAAAGACCTGAATGAAGAAGGAGAGTGAACCATGCAAAGATCTAGGGGTAGAACATTCTAGCAGAGGGAGTGGCTAACCCAAAGGCCCTAAGGTAGTAATGGGCTTGGTGTATTCATGGAGGAGCAAAACGTCTGTAGGGCTGTGCATGAGAGGAGAGTAATGTTTGATGAGGACAAGGAGATAAAGGGAGCCAGATCATGTAGGGCCTTTCAGGCTGTTTTGAAAGCTTTGTTTTGTATTCTGAGATGAGAAACCTCTGGAGAGGAGTGAAATGGTCAGGAGAGCATTGTGGTTGTTGTATTGAGAATATTCTGTAGGAGAGGGAGTAAGAGTGGAAATAGGTAGAGCAGCGAGGAGGCTGTTACAAGAATCCTAGATGAGAAATGATGGTGGCTTGGACAACGGTGGTCCTGGAAAAGGAGAAAAGTGGTCGATTTCAGAAATATTTTGAAGGTAGAGCCTAAATATCATGCTGATGGATTGATGTGGAATGTGAGAGAAAGAAAAAGCAGTAAAGGGTGACTATGAGGTTTTGGAGTAAACCAGGGTTTTTTTTTGGGGGGGTGGGTTGGTGGGGGAGTGTGGGCAGTCATTGGAAATCATGCGTTTGATTAGGGCAGCTAATGTTTGGCTGTATTTAGTCAATGTGTTTGAAATGTCCAGCACAGCCCATCAGAGCCTTTAGTGTGCATATGAGTCCCCCAGGGTGTAAACATTCTGATTCTGACAACAGGTCGGGGATGGGGCTGAAAGTCTGCATTTCTAACTGGGTGCTGCCATGTTGTTGGTCCTGGGCCACACTTTCAGTAGCCACGGTAGGAGATAGTTCAATACTAATGAGTTCTGGGGCTCAAAGGTGAGGCCGGCCTCAATGAATTAGGAGTGGTCTAAACACAGAAGCCATCCTTGGTTGAGGAAGAGTGCCCTTTGAGAGCAAGACTGAGAGGGGCTATGTGGGACTCTGGGTGGGGGAGACCTCCTCTGGGGGAGGTAGCACTAAGGGTCAGTGTTCCCTCCTTTGACTCCCACCTGCCTCTGATGCTGCAGACAGTTTTGCCATGGTGCTGAGCGCAGAACAATGACCCGACCCAACGCCCTGGATCGATGCCGAGGGAAACTGCTGGTGCATAGCCTGGTACGGGCCACCAGGGAGGGACGGGGGATCAAGGGCAGCCAACAGGGCCCTCCACTCATGTTCTTTCCATGCCCTTCCAGAACCTGTTGGCAAAACAAGGACTGCGCCTTTTACGGGGCCTGAGACGGGGCAATGTACAAGAGAAGGTGGCACTGGCCAAGAAGCTCCTGGCAAAACTGCACTTCCTGGCCCAGGAGGTAATGCCTCACCCACTGATTTCCCCACCCTGAATACCCTTTCCCCTAAGCTTTTCAGAGGCCTCTGGGCAGGGGTGACCTAATATTTGTCCTGTGGATTGAAACTAGGCCATGGGACGCCTTGCTCTGGGCATAGGACCAAGTTCCATTTGGAGCAGCTGAGCATGAAGAGTGTTCTAGGGCCCAGCAGGAATGCAGGGAACATGAAGGATCTCTTTGGATGAAGATAGGAGAGTCCGTTTCCTTGGCATGACTTCTCTGGTCTAAAGCTCTGAACACTAAGTGTGTGAAGGGTGAAGGGAGATCACATTTTTGAAATGTTTCCTCTGCTAAGCATTTGCATATGTCATCTTGTGTGATCGTTCCAACAACTTTGGAAAGACATTACTCCTTTTGACAGGTGCAGAAACTGAGGCTTAGAGAGGAAAAATGACTGGTCCACCATGTAGCTGGTTAAGTAGCAGAGCTGGAGTTTAAAGCCAGTTCTGCCTCACTTTGAAGCACAGTGCTTCCAAAGGCACAAGAAGTTTTGACCCCTGGGTCTACTAATGATTATTTCTTCTCTTGACCATGAGTCAGGTGTTTTTATTTTTTATTTTCCTATGCCTTGTAATTTTTTATTATGTACCTAGATTTTTGTATAAAAATAGTAGAGGCTAAAATAAATAACATATTTCCAGAAAGTTTTGATGAAGTCTAAGTTATCTAATATTTCTCTTATATTTGTTTATTGCTTTCTGTTACCTGTATAAGAAAACTTTGCTACCTCTAAGTCTCAAAGATCTAGTGGGAAAAGTACACAGAATTAAAAGATGGGTAACTTCAGCTGGAGCTGGATATTTGGTCCATCCATTCAGTGGAAGCTGTGGAAGCAGGTGGTCTCAGCTCCAAAGCCACCTCAGTGATCCAATTCTCTGCTTGCAGCCCCAGCCTCCCCTCCCAGACGTGCTGGTTTGGATGCTCAGTGGGCAGCGCCGTGTAGCCTGGGCCCGCATCCCAGCCCAGGATGTGCTGTTCTCTGTGGTCGAAGAAGAACGAGGTCAGGACTGTGGGAAGATCCAGACTTTGCTACTCACAGTGAGTGGGGCCTGGCATATGAGGGTGCTGGGATCTGAAGTGGGGGGAAGCTCACAGGGCAGGTGGTCATGAGGTAAAGGCCTGTGGCTCCCAACTGAGAGTTCCCCAAACTCTTTTGCTTTAATTTAGAAATACTTAAAAAAAATTTAATTAAAATTTTTTAATTAAAAAAATTACATTAAAAATTTTTCATTTAAAAAATATGTACAATTTTTAATTATTTTAGAGTTATTATTCTTAATGTATACCCAAACTCTTTTCAATTATCCAAATGCCAAAAGGAGATTGTGCCTTTACCTAGATCAGCTTTGACATGAGATAAATACCAAATTTTGTTAGCTCTGGCCCTGAACTGGCCCTTTTGCTGACTAGGCTCTGACAGATGGGCAGGGTAATGAAAGTGGGCAAGTGATTGGTTAGTTCCTTATTAAGTACAACTGATTTGGGGGCAAAATATTCCTGAATGAGGTGTCCCTGGAAAAGACACCAACAGGGATTCCTAGTGGTGAGAAGCCATGATCACTGGGATAAGGGACAGGGCATCTAAATGTGTTGAGGATGAGGGGACAGAGTGGGTAGAGTGTGGGGTATAGGAGTGCAGAGCTCAGGGTATAGTTTGGGGGTATGGGTTTTGGAGTATAGGAAGTATCAGTGTTAGGCAGGACATATACATAATAGGAGCATCAGGGCAATGGGTATTGGATGGAGAGCATGAAGTGGGGTACAAGGGTGAGGTACAGGGAATGCTCTTTGGATTAGGGAGCTGCGCTGCAGTCTGGCAGTACAGAGAGTAGGGGTACACCCCAGAGGACCAGGGCTATTGGTCTAGCTGGGGTAATAAGAGGTGGGCCCTAACATTGCCTCTTTCTCACAACAGGCACCTGGGGCAGCCCCTGGTGAGGTCTCTGCCAAGCTGGAGCTCTTCCTATGGCTGGGGCTGGGCAAGCAAGCGAAGGCCTGTACCTCAGAGCTCCCTCTGGACCTGCTGCCTGAGCCCTCTGTGGGGCTGCCGCACAGCCTGCACCGGGATGGTGAGAATGGGGGTGGGGCCAGTGCGCCCAGGCTGGGGTCTGGGTAAGGCACTCCAGTGGTCCCCTGAGCAAACATGCCCCTTCCTTCCCGCACCCCAGACTTCAGCTACTTCCAGCTCCGGGCTCACTTGTACCAGGCCCGAGGTGTATTGGCAGCAGATGACAGTGGGCTCTCGGATCCCTTTGCTCGAGTCATCATCTCTACCCAGTGCCAGATGACACGGGTGAGGGCTGGGCTGGGGTGTGAGCAGAGGGGTGCTAGGAGACAAGGTGGGGTAGGTACCGTGCTTTTTTCCACAAGCCCCATATCTCTCTTCCTGCCCTGGATTTTCAGGACAGGAGATTGAATCGGACTGCCCTGATTTAGGGTGTAGTGTAGACCTGGTGGGTCTTTAGGGGTGAAGAGTTGTTCTCTGGGGTTGACTTTAAGACTAGCTCTGAGGTTGGCAGATTACAGGAAGGAGAGACCGGGGCTGGGAGGGCAGGCTCCAACACCAATCTGAAAGATGCTGTCATCTTCACCACATTCTTGTGCTTTTTGTGATAAACAGTTATTTGAAGCATTACTTTAGGGCAGTGCTGTTCACTGCGCTGTGTGTTGGGAGCCTTCTTCGGAGGCCTGCCATTGCCTCTTTCCCTGCATGACCCCCAAGGTCCTGGAGCAGACACTGAGCCCCCTGTGGGATGAGCTCCTGGTGTTCGATCAGTTGATCGTGGACGGGAGAAGGGAGCACCTGCAGCAAGAGCCTCCATTAGTGGTCGTCAATGTCTTTGACCACAATAAGTTTGTGAGTGTGGCCTGGACCCTACCTGGTCCCCGTTCCAGTGCGCCCCCATTCCTTGTCTTGATGCCCCCTCCCTTGGCTCCTGAGCCTCTTCCACTTTTGTCTTCACTGTCTTGCTCCCTGTAGGGCCCCCCTGTGTTTCTAGGCCGGGCATTGGCTGCTCCTAAGGTCAAGCTGATGGAGGATCCTTATCAATGCCCTGAGCTGCAGTTCTTCCCCCTGAGGAAGGGGCCCCGGGCAGCTGGAGAGCTCATCGCCACCTTTGAACTCATTGAACTGGACTACAGTGGCCAGCTGGAGGTCAGAGGGCCGTAACCTAGCTGGTACAGGCTATTCCTCCTGTTATTCAATCAAGTCATCCAACCCCAGGGACTACAGAACATGGGCGTGTTCCAGGGTTATCCCTCCGATTCCCTGACCCCTAAAGAATGCAGGCTGCAAATCTGTCCTGGGGTCACCTCATTGGACCTCCTGACTCCAGATAACACTAGCAGTAGACATTCCCTGGGTTCACCTTGCCAGGCCTCCAACCCTAGAGAACCCAGGCTGTAGTTTGATCCTCATGCCTCCGATACCCACCCACCCTTCCTGTACATGGCTGTTTCCTAGACACCCCCCTCCTGCCAATCCAGCCTGGCCCGGGCCCACTGGAGTTATAGTTCACCAGCAGCTCTTCATTTTTCTTTCCTGAGCCCAGGATTTCCCTGCTTTGGTCTGCTTCCTCTTTCACCTCTGACCTCTTGCCCCTGCAGCCCTCAGTGCCCAGTGATGTGGAGCCTCAGGACCTGACGCCCCTGGTTG
The DNA here is from genome assembly GCF_004115265.2 of Rhinolophus ferrumequinum. Taxonomy (NCBI): domain Eukaryota; kingdom Metazoa; phylum Chordata; class Mammalia; order Chiroptera; family Rhinolophidae; genus Rhinolophus; species Rhinolophus ferrumequinum. Next base: position 19,898,482 of record NC_046306.1, read on the forward strand.
AGCCCCTCTCCGGACGCCTGTCCCTGCCACTCCATGTGCGCCCAGTGCTCAGGGAGTTCCGTGTTGAGGTAGCACCAGGCACTCACATCCCCTACCTTCCCCCACATCTGGGGGCCCCTCTGTCGGGTGCAAGCCCCTGAATATCCCACTTCCTGAACCTAGGTGCTGTTCTGGGGTTTGAGGGGCCTCGGCCGCGTGCATCTGTTCGAGGTAGAGCAGCCCCAGGTTGTGCTGGAGGTGGCAGGGCACCGTGTGGAATCCGAGATCCTGGCCAGTTACCGTGAGAACCCCAATTTCACTGAGCTCGTGAGGCATCTGACGGTGGTGAGGACATGAACTGGGGGCAAGAAATGTTGGGCTGAGAAATGAAAGCGGACAGTGGGATAGTGAATTCCAGGCTGGATGTCTTAGATTCAGAAGTCACCACACTTTTTATAAAGGGCCAGATGGTAAATATTTTAGGCTATATGAGCCATACAGTTTCAGCTGCGATTACTTAACTCTGTCATTGTAGCATGTAAACATCGATAGACAACAAGTAAATGAATAAATATGACTCTGTTGCAATAAAACTTTATTTACAAAAACTGGCAGTGAGCCAGATTTGGCTTATAGGTTATAGTTTGCTGATCCCTGGATGAATCCCTGAACTGGTAGTGCTCTCTTGGCTCTGTTGAGTTAGTGGATTAGCCAAGTGTCATGAAGTATGAGTCTGAACGAATGTACCTAGTCTCAGAGACACCAGGGGATGAGAATTAAAATACATTCTTTGTGTGTTCTTTGTAATTTTTGTAGTATTGACCAATTCTGGCATTGTCACTCAGGAACTTGTCAAATCACTTGTCTAATTTAAGCTTCAAGTTTTTTTTGTGTTTTTTTTTTAATTTATAAAAGGGAATAACAAGTACAAAAGGAAAAACGTTGAAGGAAATACACCAAATGCCTCCTTTGAGGGAGAGCTATGAGGAGGCAATGACAGAAAGAATCTTAGCGAAAGGGTTTTGTAAGGGGGTGACGAGGCCAAAACACTGGTACCAGACAGCAAGGAGGCAAACAACAACACAACAATAATAACAGCAGCGATAAGCCCAACACGATTTCATGATTCTGTTCCACATGTAGCAGTTCTCAGTTTGAAAATTTCATTGTGTTATAAGATGATGAAACTGAAAGCAGTTTGCTCATTGAACTTTCATGGCGCATTTCCCCTCATTTCCCATTTTATAGTTCAAATTGGGGAACATGCATCCCTTTTTCCATTGTGTACTTGAAAAAAAAATGTGCTGTCTTCTATAGATGTCAGTGAGGTCAAGATGGTTGACAGTGTTATTCAGCCTTCTTGATGATATTCTGTCTATTTCTTCTATCCATTATTGAGAATATGGTACTGAAGTCTCCAACCGTTGTTGTTGAATGATTTGTTTCTCCCTTTATTTTTGTCACTTTAAAAAAAAAAGTATTGGGGTGACAATTGTTAGTAAAATTACATAGATTTCAGGTGTACAATTCTGTATTACATCATCTATAAATCCCGTTGTGTGTTCACCACCCAGAGTCAGTTCTCCTTCCATCACCATATATTTGATTTTGTCACTTTTTAGTTCTTGTATTTTGAGGTTCTATTATTAGGTACATACATGTTTAAAATCGTTGTAGCTTCCTGATGAATTGACCTGTTTATAAAATGTCCCTCTTTAGTAAACTTTTTTTGTCTTAATTTCTATTTTGTCTAATAGGATAGACAGCTACTGTAGTTCTCTATGGCTATTGTTTGCATGACGTATCTTTCCCCATCCTTTTACTTTCAACCTCTATGTGTCTTTCTAAAGAGTGTCTCTTGGACAGCATGCAGTTGCATCTTGTTTTTTAAATCCAGTAAATAATCTCTGCCTTTCAATTGAAGTGTTTAATATGGGTCACGTTTGATGTTATTTTTTTAATTTATTTTTTTAATTGGGGAATATTGGGGAACAGTATGTTTTTCCAGGACCCATCAGCTTCAACATTGTCCTTCAATCTAGTTGTGGAGGGCGCGGCTCAGCTCCAGGTCCAGTCACCGTTTTCAATCTTAGTTGCAGGGGGCGCAGCCCATCATCCCATGTGGGAATTGAACCGGCAACCTTGTTGTTGAGAGCTCGTGCTCTAACCAACTGAGCCATCCGGCCGCCCCTCCAGCAGCTCAGCGGCAGCTCGTTGTCTTCAATCTAGTTGTGGAGGGCGCAGCTCACTGGCCCATGTGGGAATTGAATCAGCAACCCTGTTGTTAAGGGCTCGCGCTGTAACCATCTGAGTCATCCAGCCGCCCTGATGTTATTTTTTTTATATGGTTGGATTTACATCTGCCATTTTGCTATATGTTTTCTATATGATTCATATTTTTGTTCCTCCTTTGCCACCTTCTTTTGTATTAAATAGATATTTATTAGTGTACTCTTTAATTCCTTTGTTGATCTTTACTTAGTTGTGGTTCTGGGGATTACAATATGCATACTGATTTTTCACAATATACTTCAGATTAATACTAATTTAGTTCCAGTAAAATCATAGAAACTTTTCTCCATTCTAGCTCCATTCTTTTCTGCCTCCTTTGTGCTATAATTGTCACATATATGTAAAATAAGCCCAGCAATACAGTATTACGATTATTGTTCCCCCTTAGGATCCATTGATAGAAATGGAATTCCTGGGTTAAAGGGCATACATAAATTTGTATTAACACATTGAGCGTTGGTCCTTTCCATAATAACAATAACAACACCCACTTCACGTTTCTGATAGCGCGTTGAAGGTGCCAGAGTACTTTTGTATCTATTATATCATTTGATACTTACAACAGTTTTTCAAATCCAGGATTGTGTCTCTTTTTTAGCTGGGAAACAGACTGAGAAGGCAATGGCTAATCAGGGATGACGCAATGAGTTGGGGATAGACCTGGGCTGAGAATGCAGATTTAAATGTATGGTTTTCCATCTGTCTTTGCTGGAGCCTCGCCCACCTCCCCAGGTCTTCAGAGACACAGGCAATCCCTCCTCCCCTAGGATTTGCCAGAGCAGACTTATCTGCAGCCCCCACTCAGCATCCTGGTGATTGAGCGCCGGGCCTTTGGGCGTACAGTGCTCGTGGGTTCCCACATTGTCCCCCACATGCTGCGATTCACACTCCGGGGTCATGAGGATCCCCTCGAGGAGGAAGGAGAGGAGGAGACAGGAGACCTGGTGCCCAAGGGACTTCAAGGTGAGGGCATTTCTCTGGTTTCTGGCCGAGAGGGCTCCAGGGGACCCGCAGGTAGGGCATGGAGTCTGACTTCTACTCACCGACCACCTCCTGTTCTCATTTCCCCTCTCTCAGGACAGAAGGCCCTGCATCCCTTAGTGGCTGAAGCAGGAATGCCCAGCCAGCTCCTGAAGGTGATGACGTGATGGCATATGGGAGATGGGTGGAGGAGGGGCTGGCAGGGCTGGAGGTGGTGCTGGGTTATGGGTGCTGAGTTCACTCTCCCGCAGGCTCCTCTGCAGAAGCTGCCCTTGAGAGGCCTTCTGGATCAAGGCCCAGAGCTGGAGCAGGACATCCCAGATCCTGAAGAGCTCGACTGGTGGTCCAAATACTATGCATCGCTACAGGAGCTCCAGGGGCAGGTGGGGGAGAGGAGGGTCTCAGGGTGAGGGCTGGAGGCAGAGCAGGCTAAATGGCAAGAAGGATCTCTTCAAATGTGGAGCTCTACAGTTTTTCAGAGCTCTACATTACAGTTGTTTTTTTTTATCATCACAACAATTCTAAAAGCTGGGGATTATCAACTTCGTGATCTAAAGCTGTGTTGTCCAACAGAAATATCATGAGAGCACATATGTAATTAACATTTGGCGTAGCCATCTTTAAAAAAAGTAAACAGGCAAAATTAATTTTAATAATATATTTTATTTAACCTAATGTATCTGAGAGAAAAAGATGTATCATATCTGAAAAAATCATTTCCATAAGTAACCATTATAGAAATTAATGAGATGTTGTACATTCTTATTTTATACTGTATTTTTTAAAAAAAATTTTATTAAATAGCTAACATACAATATTACAGTTAGTTTCAGGTGTATACCATAGTTATTCAGCATTGATATATGTGAGGAAGTGATCTCCATGATAAGTTCAGCAACCATCTGACACCATACCAGGCTACCACAATATAATTGACTATATTCAATATAGTTACATTATATTGAATTTACATTATATTATATTATATTATATTATAGTTACATTACATCCCCATGACTTATTTGTTTTACACCTGGAAATTTGAACCTCTTATTCCCCTTCACCTTTTCCCCCCCCTTTTAAATTTTTCAATTACAGTTGACCATCAACATTATTTTGTATTAATTTCAGGTGTACAGCATAGTGGTTGGACATTTATATAATTTAAGAAGAGATTCCCCTGACTAGTCTAGGATCCACCTGGCACTATACATAGTTATTACCATACTATCAACTACATTCCCATACTTCACTTTACATCTCCATGACTATTTTGTAACTACCAATTCATACTTCTTAATCCCTTCCCTTTTTTCACCTTTCCCCCAAACCCCTCCCATCTGGCAACTATCAAACTGTTCTCTATCTATGAGATTTTTTCTGTTTTGTTGGTTTGTTTATTTTGTTCTTTAGATTCCACATACAAGCAAAATCACATTGCATCTGACTTTCTCTGTCTGACAAACTCCACTCAGCACAATACCCTGCAGGTCCATCCATGCTGCTGAAGATGCCAAGAACACGTTCCCTTCCACGGCTGCGTAATATTCCATTGTATATATATACCACCTCCTTTTGTCCATTCATTCTATGGACACCCAGGCTGCCTATACTAAGTCTTTAAAATGTGTATTTTATACTTATAGCACATCTCAGTTTGGACTAACCACATTCCAAGTGTTCAACGGACACACGTAGCCAGAGGTTACCATCTTGATCAGTGCAGGAGTAGATGATAAGCTGATGCTTTGAAAATGCAAGTGGCTTACCCAGCTAGAACTTGAACTAGGGTTTCCCAACTCCCTATCCTGGAAAAGGGGTAGACTAAGGAGGTGAGGGGAGGGAAAGAATCTCTGACCTGGCCTTTGATTTCAGCCCAACTTTGATGAGGATGAAATAGATGATCCTGGGGATTCAGGTAAGAATTCTTGCTCTTTCTTGCTCTTGTTCCATGTCTCCCCTCTGCCCCCCACACACGTATTTCTAACTGGGACATTTCTGCTGTTCCCAGATGGAGTCACCCTCACTTCTGTGGATGGGGAAGCCCAAGGCCAGGGTGAGACTGAAGTCAAAGGCTCCACGCCCCAGAAAAAAGCAATTGCCACTCTGAAGGTGACTAGAGGTCAGGGAGAGGGGATTCTGCGTGGATTCTGGACATCAGGCTATCACTGAGGACCGTGCCTTTCAGATCTACAACAGCTCTCTGGAGGAAGAGTTTAACCACTTTGAAGACTGGCTGAACGTGTTTGCCCTGTACCGAGGGCAAGGGGGTCAGGATGGAGATGGAGAGGAAGAAGGGTCTGGGCACCTTGTGGGCAAATTCAAGGTGTGTTTGGGAAAGGAAGGAAGGGAGGACCAGGGAGCACAGGTGGAGATTTGAGAGGATTATCTTACCAGGGCCTTGTCTGTCCTCCCCCCACTCCAGGGCTCCTTCCTCATTTACCCTGAATCAGAGGCAGTATCATTCTCTGAGCCCCAAATCTCCCGAGGGATCCCACAGAACCGGCCCATCAAGCTCTTGGTCAGAGTCTATGTCGTAAAGGTGAGCGTCCCTCATCCCAGCACACCTCCAACTCCCGCAAAGGAAATGTACGTGAAACCTATAGACTGAAGATTTGGAGGGAACTTCAGCGATCCGTGACCACCTTCTTCATTTTGCAGGGAGGAAATCTTAAGCACTAAGTTAACAGACGCCCCAGGGTTACAAAGCTTGCTCATGGCAGCACCAGAATTTAGAGATGAGGTCTTCTGACTTCTTGTTCCTAGTTCTAGTCTCCCAGAGTGGGGAGTATAATTCCAGGAAGAGCACAACTCTGAGTCTCAAGCTTCACGATGGCTTGTAGTCACACACCTTTGTACAGGTCCTTCCATTGCTGCACTTTTCAGGCAGCACTTAGCTGAAGGGCTCTGAAGTTTCCTTAAAGGCGTCTCAGAGAGTAGAGCAATGAGTGGGTTGCTCTGCCCCTTCACTCCCAGCACCAGAACAGATGCTGTACTTCTATCTGGTTTACATATAGGTATTCTAAGATGTCTTTTAAAGAAACGTTCTATGGCACTATTCTACTAAACTCCAAGAATCCTAGCGCGTAATTCCATAGCAGGAGTCATGTTGACCTTCTGCTTCTTACAGACTAGATGGTCTGACATATCTTCCTGATATAATACACCTCGAAATGCTAGATCAACAGTCTTAAATGAACGCTAAGCTCATGAGAAAGGGAATTCTCAATGGGCCCCAGATGAAGCGGGAAGCCCAAGACAAGCCCTGAAGTTCAGGTTGTCTCCAGAGGTTTTGTCCACACGTGGGCCTCGAGCCTTGGGTTCTTACAGCCAATCCAAGGTGGGAGCCACAACCAAGACCCTCACAGGGACTCTGCTTTCAGTGAAAGTGGGTAAGAGGAAGCCCACCCACTGGGAGAAGAGCCTGTAAGCTAAATGGTCTGTCTCAACCTCTGTTTCAATTGGGAGAAATAGAGAAAAATGTCTTTCCTGAGAATTTGTTATTAGAATTTTGCCCTCACATTGATTTAAGACTTGAATTGGTATTATCTGCTTAATCCAGAAAACTCAAAGATCAGAGGTTGGCATAAAGAGATCCCAAATCAGGCCTCACAGGTTCCATACATTGAGATAACCAAATTCACAAACTCCAAATTATAAAATATATAGGAAAACAATCTATCAGGAAAAAAGTCAGGAAAAAAAAATAACACAAAGGAGAATTAGACCCCTAAGGGTTTTGAGGCTAGAATTTTCAAATATTAGAGATATAAAACAACTATTTAAAATATTTCACAAGCAGAGAACAAGAGGCTATCAAATGTGACTGGGAAGTCTTGAAAATAATCAAATAAAATTTCTAAAACTGGAAGGCCATTAAAAATGAAATCTTATTAGATGCCCACACAAAGCAGAATGATATGTCTACACAACAGAGTACTGTGTGGCTATAAAAAAGAATGAGGAAGATTTTTATGAACTGATAGGGAGTGATTTCCAGGACATAGTATTATGTGAAAAAAGCAAAGTGTAAGATTACCTATAGTATACTACTCTCCATGTAGGAAAAGAAGATACAGGAAAATACACGTTTGCTCTTTTGTACACCAGAAACACATGAAATATAAACTATAAAGTAAAGAGACTGGTTCTAGAAAGTAAAGAGGGTGAATGGTAAAGGGGTAGAAAGGAAGGGAGAAAGGGAACAGGGTAGCATTCAAATAGTATAGTGTCTGCCATAAACCAGGCATGAGGCTAAGAACTGCTACCCTGGAATTAACAAGGTACGTAATTCTAAAATTTCTATAAAAGAACAAACTGCCAAGAATAGCCAAGACAATTTTGAAGAACAATGTAGGGAGACAAGAGTTGTTATAAAGCTATAGTAATTAAGATAGTGTGGTTCTGGCTCGGGAATAGATAACTAGACCAATGAGATAGGGTAGAGATTTAACAAAACAGACACAGATATAGATGGAAACTTACACCAGAGTTGGCACTGCTGATTAGTGGGGGAGGAAATGGAACTGTCCTATAAGTGGTCCCATGAAAATTGATTATCCATGTGGAAAAAATAAAATTAGACTCCTAACTTATGGCATCCACAAAAAATTCAGCCAAACCAAATATTTGATTATGAAAAAGCAAAACTCTAAGGAAATATTAATATATCTTTGTGATTTTGGGGTTGGGGGAAGTTTTCTTAATATGTAAAAGAGTGAAAACTATAAATTAGGATGCAAATAACACAAGTTGAGATTAAACCTCTGAGCATCCATTAGCACTTTAAAATAAGTGACCAGACTGGCCACAGATGGGGGTAAGGGGCTTACCATATGCATTATCAATAAAGGGTTAATGTCCACAATATGAATAAGTAACTCCCACAAATCTGCAAGAAGCAGACAAAAGAGAAAAATTGAGAAAAATATGAAAATTTAGAAAAAAAAGAGGAAAATTGGCCAAAGAAGAAACTCCAATGGCCAATAAACATATAAAAAATCCTAAATCTTAATAGTAATCAGGATATTCAAATAATTGAAACCATGAGAAAGTAATTCCTACTCCCTACCTTCAGGTGAAGCCAAGATTAGAAGTGCTGCCAAACGAGAGCTGGGAGGCTGTGGAAGCCTGCCGCAGCGCTGGTGGAAAGGTGGATTAGTTTCCTACTGCTGCTGTAACAAATGCCACAAACTTAAACAACAAACATTTTCCTGCAGGTTTTGGGGTACAGGGGCTGTCTTGCTATCTCCAGTTGTCTGGTACCTGGTCCTGGGGATGATGAGGGCAGGGGAATATTACTTCCTGGAGTATAAGAGCCAGATAAAGGAGGTGGGTCGGAGTATGGGCTCTGAATTGGTTGGTTTGCAGATGAAGGGTGCTCTGGCAGGTGCCCTGTTTGTTAACTTTAGGAATAAGCGAGCCCTGGGAGGGGCGGTCTCTCCAGGATCACGTAAGGCCATAGATAGCAAAGCATCAATACAGACTATTAGAAAATATAGCTTATACAGGAGCCTAGGGAGATAAGTGAGGGCTAAAGCTGACTTTCTCTCAATAGTTACTGCTTCCCTTGGATGGCTGGCCGACAGGCAGTGGGGACGGAGGATGAAGCCTGGGGGTCACCTAGGGGAGGAGTCTGACTGGAAGGTCTCATATGAAGTGGAGCCCCAAAAGCTATACCCTCAGCATAAAGATGAACAAAAACCCGAACTGCAAGGCAGAAGGGGACACTGAGGAAACTTGCCTGCCTTAACCTTGGCACTGGTTAGAGGGGAAACAATTTCCACTAAGCATTCATGTCCACAAGTTGGTTCTCATGCAGTTCTGGGCCCACGTTCCCACCATCTGAGTGATCCCCAAAACCTCAACTGGAATATTTCATTTAAAGTGGTTGCAGGTTTGGTACTTTGCCCAAGAAGCTGGCGGAAGTGAAAGCAAGCCCTCTCCAGCAAGCCCTCTATAATTTAGGATGAGTTCAACCAAACATGAGTCCTGATCAAAAGTACCAAACTACAAAGAAATAAGCCACTGTGAATAAGAATTAGCAAAAATAACAGATTCAGATCCCCAGGGTTGTTGAAATTGGAATGAGTAAACAGAGACTGTTTACTATAAAATAACTATATGTGAAATTTTTAAAGAAATAAAAGAATGTATGTAAAACGAGCAAGGAACAAGAGACTATTAAAAATAAACAGCAAGTTTAAAGGACTGGATAGAATTTTTAGAAATTAAAAATAACGTGTAAAATGAAAAACTCAGTGGAGCAAAATATGTGTACAGTCACTTCACAAAAGAAAATCTACATAAGGCCAATAAGACATGCAAAAATGGTTAACGTGCTTAGTTATCAGCGAAATGCAAATAAAAGCCACAATGAACCAGCAGTTTCACATACATTAGAATAATTAAAATAGAAAGATTAATAATGCCAAGTGTTGATAAAAGTGTGGAGCATCTGGAACTCCCATACATTGCAGCTAGGAGTGTAAAAAAAACACTAAAAATATATTGCTATATATAAATTATACAGCAATAATTTATGCATGTTACATATTTACTAAATTATATACTTATCAAAACAGAAAAAGTAAGTTTAATACATACAGTTTAAAAACATGCAAAGTGGTGCTATGTATTGCTTAGGGATTCGTACATATATAGTAAAAGTATTTTTACTTTTTTTGTGAGTGCTAAACCCCAAATAAAGGGTTTTGGCTACTTTAGGGATAGAAAGGGAATTAAATTAAGTAAAGGGACTCAGCGGGCTTCCATTTGATGGTAGTGTTTTATTTATTAAACTGGGCACATATGTTCATTGTATTATTCTTTTATTTAGTTAAAATATTATTAATTTAAAAAGCAAAATATACTCATCATAAAAAAGAAAAGTCAAACCATACAGAAAGTTACAAATTGATTAGTAAGGTCTTATACATCTTTCCACATATTTTCTGTTTCATTATGTTTTTTGTTATATCTATTTGTATGTCTTAAGTATTTCACAATTAATTTAAAAGAAAAGAAAAGTCATCTTGTCCAAACTCTCAGTTAACTCCTTGTGGTGGGAGATCTCTCCTTGGTAACTTCCTGCTTACACTCAATCTGAGATTAGGGCCAGCTAGGGTACCCTTGGGTTATGACAATGACACTTCTCTCAGTTCCACTCCATATCACCCCTCTAGGCTACCAACCTGGCTCCCGCGGACCCCAATGGCAAAGCAGACCCCTATGTGGTGGTGAGCGCTGGCCGGGAGCGGCGGGACACCAAGGAGCGCTACATCCCCAAGCAGTTGAACCCCATCTTTGGAGAGTGAGGCTGGGCCCTGGGGTTTGGGAATGGGGAGCAACTTTGCCATCCAGCCCTGTGGCCCAAGGGCACTCACTCAGACAGCTGGCATGCTGGTGGTGGGGGAATGGACAGAGGCTGCTGAGACCCCTGGAGCCCCTCCCCGCACAAGACCACCTCCTAGGGCAAGGAGATATCCTCAGCCATTCTCCCTCCTGGCCAGGGTCCTGGAGCTCAGCATCTCTCTCCCTGCCGAGCCAGAGCTGACGGTGGCTGTATTTGATCATGACCTTGTGGGTTCTGATGACCTCATCGGGGAGACCCACATTGATCTGGAGAACCGATTCTATAGCCACCACAGGGCGAACTGTGGACTGGCCTCTCAGTATGATGTGTGAGTCTGACAGGGCCCTCAAGGAGCCATCCTGAGTCTGACCAAAGACATTCAAGTTCACATGCCCATTGGGGTGTCCACAGCCTTTGATTTCATAGAAGGGGACCTCCCCATGACCAAGACCTTATAGCTTAGTGGTCAAGACCTAGGTAGGCTTGGGCGTTGGGATCCTGTAACTAATGAGTCACACTCAACCTCTCTGAGTCTCAGTTTCCTCATCTGCAAAATGGAAGTAATACTACCAGTATCTCCTTCATAGGAGCCCCTGGCATACATCTTTGATTTTCATAGTTACCGTAAGTGATGAGGAGGCTGCCTTCCATTGGAGTTATGAACCCGGATCCCATGTCTTCACGGGTTCTCATCCCTGCCCCTGTGTCCAGCTGTGTCCAGCTGTGTCCATTGCTGGCCCCAACTGAGGCATCTTCCTTTTCTGCCTACAGGGACGGGTACAATGCCTGGCGAGACGCATTCCGGCCTTCTCAGATCCTGGCAGGGCTGTGCCAACGCTGTGGCCTCCCCGCCCCTGAATACCGAGCCGGGGCTGTCAAGGTGGGCAGCAAAGTCTTTCTGACACCGCCTGAGATCCTGCCTCCAGGTAACAGCCCCTCTCTGCTGGACAGTCCAGAGGGAGCAAGATGGTAGAACAAAGGCCAGGGGGCCCCTGGTGCCCAGTCTAATGTGCCCCGCAAGGAGCCTGCCTCCTTCTGCAAACAGAGGAGGTGAGTTTGGCTGAGTAAAGAGGAGGTTCTTGGATGGTGGGGAGAAAAATGGTCTTTGTGTGAGACCCCAAAGGAGCCAAAATGGATCCCTCAGGGCTATAGCTAATCGAGTTCCCAGAACACAGGGTGGCCCATGGCGGGTCCCCTACAACAGAATGTGGTTGCCGAATGGAGCTCAGGACTCATAAATGGCTGGTGGTCCGTCTCTAAACAGGGTCGGCACAAAGGCCACCACCCCTCCAATCCCACTGTTCTCCTGACTGCTGGCTTTTTACTGGCAAAAGTTGTTACAGCAGCAGCCCCCCATTTTCTGTCATTGTGGACTTGCTCTCCCAGCCCACGGACTTTGTCCCTCCCAGCAGCTGCCTCCGCTTAGAGCTTCTATTGAAGGGCAGAAGGAGGAAGAGAGGAGAGTTGGGAGCAGTGAGGAACCCAAACTCACACACCTCTTGTTGCAGATAGTGGGGGGCCCAAGGTGGCAAGTGAGGTCCTTGAGGAAGCCCAGGCATTGCTGGTGCTGTGGCAGTGGCAGGAGATGCCAGGTCTTGGGATCCAGCTGGTACCTGAGCACGTAGAAACGCGGCCCCTCTACCATCCCCGCAGCCCGGGGCTGCTGCAGGTGAGGGAGGGCTCAGCACCCAACTCCAGAAGCCCAGGACTCCCACCCAGTCCTGGATCCCAGGAGCCCTGTTCGCCAAGACCTCCACCTGGCTATGCTGCTGCTTCTCATCCTGCTCCCCAGCCATCCCCACTCCAGTCTTGGACCTCCATCCTGGACCCCGGACCCTTTCCTTCACTCTGGTCCTGCAGGATTTCCACCCTTGGGCCACCAAGGCTCAGACTTGGCACTCCCAACTGGACACCAGTTCCCTAGGATCTGGATCTCAGGAACACCAGATCTTATTTCTGCTCTCAACCTCTCACTTCTGAGGCCTCCTCCCCAAAACCCTAACCTCAACCCTGGAACCTCCCTTTCAGACTCCACCTTCCTCCTCATCCAGCTGGATCTGCCTAACCATGCTCTCTTGACCCCAGCTCTTCTTTCCGCCTCTGGCAAGGCACAGCCTCTGGCCACGGGGCTGTTAGGGGATTTGGGGACCCCAGCAAGACCCTTCAGCCTGGTCCTATTTTGCATGTGTCCCCAGGGATCCCTTCACATGTGGATTGACATCTTCCCCCGCGATATGCCTGCGCCACCCCCAGTTGACATCAAGCCTCGGCAGCCAATCAGGTGAGAGAGAGAGTCCTGGCTCCTCCTCCCATGGGGCGGGCACATCTTGGACTACCATACCAAGGCCCTCTGAAAACCTGGGCCCCCAGTGAAGCAGGAAGAGGCTGCTTGCTGATTCAGGCTTTTCAGTTAGGTGAGCCATTAAATCCCCCCCCCCCTTTTTTTTTATAAGCCGTTATAGGTTGGGTGTCTGTCACTTGCAACTGAAAGAGTCCAAATACCAATAAGCCCCCTTCCTCCCTGAACTACTCAGAGTAGAGGTCTGTGTAGGGTTTATGCACATCAAATGTTGTCAGCAATCTGTCATTTTCCACCTCTGGACTCTGTTTTCCTTGGTGTCATTCTCAGGGAGACTTTCAAAGTCTGGGGGCAAGGTGGCTTCTAATGGTGCCAGGTTTACATCTAACCAACTAGACTACTTGAGCAGAAAAATTCACACCTCTTTCCCAGTTGGAGCAAAAGTCTCAGGGCAGATTCTCATTGGACCAGCTTAGGTCAACTGCTGATCCTTGAACCAATCAGTGTGGTCAGGGGGCTGTAATAGGTTGATCAGCCAGTCCTGGATGATGTTCTAGGTGATGTACTCACCTCCAGAGCCAGGTAGAGGTCTGTCTGTCCCACCAGAATCACATAGATTGACAGTAGTGGGAGTTGGGGGGGGGTCACCAACAGAAAATCAGGGTGCTGTCAATGAATGAGGGGAAATTGATACTGGGCAAGAGAAAACAGATGTACACCATGACAGCCGAGGACAGGGCGATTTAGGGTAGGATCAAGAATGTTGCAACCCCTCGTTTTGTCCCTCAGGGGCTGTATGCTGTCATGGCCACTCTGTCTCTCCTCCCACTTCTCTCTTCACACTGGCTTTCTCTGTTCACCTGCCACTCCTCTGCACCCCAGAACTTCAGCTGGGATGTCACTTTGGCTTACAGTGGCTCCATCTCTGCATCTGAGGCTACATGACTTAACTTTTCAGGGTCCTGATTCCAAATGTATGGGAGGGAGAACCTTGCTGACCGAGGTGGGTCAGCAGACCATTCCTGGTGTCATCTGCTGTGGCTGGGGTGCTTTTCAAGGGACCATGGACATCCTGATCACTCAGCTGGGCACACAGGTGTTCAGTGAATGTCAGTGGCTCTGGCCCAGGTCCTTCCTGCTTCCTGCAGCCCCTCCCAGCACTTCTGTCAAGAGTCTGAAACCCCTCCCCTGATACATCCCCCAGCTATGAGCTCAGAGTCATCATCTGGAACACGGAGGATGTGGTTCTGGATGATGTGAACCCGCTCACTGGAGAGATGTCGAGTGACATCTATGTGAAAAGGTAGGCCTGCTGGCTGGGCTGGACAAATGGCCATATACTGAGGTGAGATTGCCAACGGGGCTTTGGGCCCTCGGGCTGAGTCAGAGCCCTGTCCCCTAAACCCTCAAAGGTGCCTGGACCTGGATAGAGGGACTGGCCTGGTGGGGGAGCTGAGAGGCAAGCTGGGTAAGGAGCCAGGTTCTGGGCTTGGTCTCAACTGAGGCCCAGTCAGCCTGCACCTTTCTCCCGGCTCCAGCTGGGTGAAGGGGCTGGAGCACGACAAGCAGGAGACAGATGTTCACTTCAACTCCCTGACCGGGGAAGGGAACTTCAACTGGCGCTTCGTGTTCCACTTTGACTACCTGCCCACTGAGCGGGAGGTGAGCGTCCGGCGCCGGCCTGGACCCTTCGCCCTGGAGGAAGCCGAGTTCCGGCAGCCGGCAGTGCTGGTCCTGCAGGTCTGGGACTATGACCGCATCTCTGCCAACGACTTCCTGGGTACAAGGACTTCCTTGGTATCGTGTAGCTTTCCTCTGACCTCATCCTAGCTCTGATTTCTGTTCTCATTGGCCTTCCCCCCACCTGTCACCCGGAGGGCCCTTGGTTCCCTACCCTAATGCAGCCCTGGATCCTGGATTTCAGACCCTAGGTCACTAACCTTTGCTCTCTGGCCTAATTACTGAACTTAGCCCCGAGAACCATGACCTCCATTGCCCCCCAAAATTCCTGACTCAGTCCTCTGACTTGATCCCAGCTCAGGTCGCTCTGGACTCCAAGTCCATGGCCTTGGTCCTTGCTTTGGCAATCTGGTCCTGCCCTTGGCCCTGTTTCTTCTGGGGCTGTGGTGTGTGGTCCATAACTGTGGCCTGACCACCACATTCTAACTTCTGATGCCCGATTTAAAATCCAAAATCCGGCTGTGCTGCTTCCTCCCCCCGCCCCCGTGGCCCAGATAGACCTTGATCTCCTGCCTAACCCAGAGGGTTCTGGTCTTACAGGGTCCCTGGAGCTGCAGCTACCAGACATGGTGCGGGGGGTCCGGGGCCCTGAGCTCTGTTCGGTGCGTCTGGCCCGCGACGGGGCCGGGCCGCGGTGCAATCTGTTTCGCTGCCGCCGCTTGCGCGGCTGGTGGCCTGTAGTGAAGCTGCGGGAGCCTGAGGACGAGGAGCGGGAGCAGCGGGAGGGTCAGGCTGGCAAAAAGCGGCGGCGGCGGCGGGGCCGGCCAGAAGACTTAGAGTTCACAGACCCGGGAGGCAACGTCTACATCCTCACGGTGGGTGTAGCCAGGGCAGGGACCCGGGCCATGGAGCCAGGCCTGAGCCACCTAACAGCTCAGCCTCTGTTCCTCCCTTTTCTAGGGGAAGGTGGAGGCAGAGTTTGAACTGCTGACTGTGGAGGAGGCCGAGAAACGGCCAGTGGGGAAGGGGCGGAAGGAGCCTGAGCCCTTGGAGAAGCCCAGGTGAGTGGGCGGCAGGGAGGCGGCCCGCGCCGGAGGACAGGGCGTGGGCTGGCCCAGGGCTTCCTCCTCATTCTGACACCACCTTCTCCCTCCCACCCCCACAGTCGCCCCAGAACCTCCTTCAACTGGTTTGTGAACCCGCTGAAGACCTTTGTCTTCTTCATCTGGCGCCGGTACTGGCGCATCCTGGTGCTCCTGCTGCTGCTGGCGTTGATCACCATCTTTCTCCTCCTGGTCTTCTACACCATGCCGGGCCAGATCAGCCAGGTCATCTTCCGCCCCCTCCACCACCCGCCCCCGGACTCCAACTGACCTCGGACACTCATCCCATAGCGCCCTGGACGTCCTTACCGTTACCAATATGAGCTATTCGAGTTCACTGCTTTCTTTGAATAAACCTTAGCACCAACCACTCTGATGCCTGAACACAGGCTGTGCATAGACCAGGGGGCAGAGAACAGACGTTCTTGGGTGACCTCAGGTGCTGGGGACTCACTGGACGACTGGAGCCACAGGGATGGGAGGCTGCCCACATGGACCTGGCAGGAGGTTCAGGGCCAAGGAGACCTGGCTGAGGAGACCTGACCACAGGGGTGACATGCCATCTGAGCAGCCCACCTGTTGCTCCTGCCAATGCTTGGGACCCCTCTCACCTAAGCTGCTTACGGCTTGTGCTATTCCATGAGTGCTAAGCACCAAGTCAAATTGTTGTTTTCAGTCTAATTGTGGAGGACGCAGCTCACTGGCCCATGGGGGAATCGAACCGGTGACATTGGTGTTAGCACAGCGCTCCAACCACCTGAGCCACCTGGCAGCCCACAAATTTCATTGTTTATTCTTCACTAACTCTGAGAGTGGGCATACCAGTTAGGACACTTTGGATTGCAAGTAATAATCCCAACCCAAACTGGTTTAAGGAAAAGGAATATCTTGGCTTGCTGAGAGTCTGCTGAGATGCTGTCAGCAGAAAGGGGAGAAGGGGGCTTAGGAAGGATTAGGCCCCAGCCCAGGGCGGACAAGAGACCCTGTAATTCCCAGGGTTTAGCTGGCTGGCTACAGGTGTAGTTTGTCACAGGGTCCAAATGATGTCACCAAGACAAGTTCTCTGCCACTGGGCTCAGCTCTGCTGTCCTCTGGGAGCAGCTCATTCACCGATAGGTCTCTCCTTGGAACTGCAAGACGACTGCAGCAACTTGTCTCCCCATAGTTACATCCGTAAGGAAAGCCTTCCTACTCCTGATAGAGCCTGGCTAGTACTGGGTCATTGTGGCCTGGGGGGTGGGATGTGCTGATGGGGTCCTCCCCTGGAGCTCAGGGTGGGAGACTGACCCTCCTCCCCAACCACTAAGCTGACAGGGTGGACAGGGAGGTTCCCAGAGGAATTTCAGGACACTGTTAACAAGCAGGAATGGTTCTTGGCACTTGCAATTTATAGACGAGACTGGTGCCACCACAGGGATTAAAATAACAGCTCGCAGTGATCACATCAGAGCTGGAGCTCAGGTCTGTCTGCCTGCCTCCAAGGCTTTCGCTATCGCTGCCCTACTTCGCTTTCTGTCCTCTCTCCGCTTCTACTGTCTTACCCTGAAACTCCCTGAGAAATGAGCGGATCATTTGACCAGCTGTTAATGTCCCTGGTTCCCTGGACTGGGGAGTTTTGAGGTCTTAGAGCTTGGTGCTCCACAGGTATTAAGGGCTGTATGGGGAGCCCTGACAAAGTCCAGAGCTGGGGTCTGATGCTAGCCCTGCTCCAGAATGGCCACTGCTCCCGCCCCTCTGTTCTTCAGTTCTGCCTCCACCAAGGACACTGGCTGGACCTGTCTTGGCACCAGAAGCCAGCAAGAGCTTGGCACAGAGCAGGGTCGGAGATCCAGATGACTGGGCCCCAGGTGGCAGGGACCCCCGCTTTAGCCATCACTGCAGAGGTGGCAAGCCCTGGCCTGCACCCAGGAAACAGCCTGGAAAGGTTGGTCTCAGCCCTGGGGCTGAAACCAGAAGGCCCAAAGACCACAGCGGAAGAGGAGACATCAGTATGGTTTGAGTAAAGCCCTATTAACCAGGCGATGTCCACGTAGGGCTTGCAGAGGGCATCTGGCCTGATGTCGTCCTGACGGCCTTCAATAAGTGGCTGTGATAAGGGGTTTTCCCAGGCTCCGGCCAGACCCAAGAACCACACAGAGATCAGCGAGTATTATCACAACCAGTAGATTTATTAACCTGGGTTGTGCCGGACTCTGAATAAGGGGTGGGGGAAGGTTGAGAAAACCGTGAAGCCAGAGGAACAGGAGAAAGAGGGAACGGGGTGGGGGATGAACAACTACGTTGTCTTCCCTAGATCAATTTTCTTCTGGATGGCGCGTGCCGAGTGGTAGATGAGTGAATCGATGAGTCCCGCCACTGGGGAGAGAGACAGGGGCTGGCAATGGCCCAGTTCGGCCCTGGGCTTGATCTCCAGAGCCTTACTGGCCAGGCCAGCATCTCCCTTTGGTCCTTGACATGCCCCTCTTCCCCCAGTCAAAACCGGGAGGGGGCGGGGGAGCCCAGGTGTTACACTCCCCATCCCGCCCCAGCCTCCAACAGACGCCCTTGAGCTTCTACCTGTGAACATGCCCCCGATGATAGCGCACACGCCCGTCAGGAAGTGCGTGAAGGACCTGGCAGAGGGGCACAGGGATCAGCAGGCACCCCGACCCCTGCCAGGCCCCGGCCCCTCCCGTTCCCCACCCTCACCTGTGCTTCTCTGTCAGCTTCACCATCATGGGCGAGAGTTCGTAGAGCACAAAGACTCCAGGAAGCCCCTGGTCGCCCAGCAGCCCGTTGGCAACCTTCTCATGTCTGGTCACAGAGAACTGATTTGTCCTCAGCACCTGGGCCGGGAGGGGAGACTGAGCCAGGGCCAGACCTACAGCCTGACTCCCAACCCCCGTCCATCCTATCCCTGCTCCTGCCCTGTGTCTTGTGGCACCTTGAGTGTCGTGGAGAAAACGAGGCCCCATGTTGGTAACGAACACTGAAAGGTCTGGGGACCCCCAAAATGCCCTCTCCCAGCCTAACCACCCCAGCTTCCCCTCCGGTCACCAGCTCTTTACGGTGTACAAGTCCCCGCTATATTTGGTGTATCTCTAAACGGAGGTCCATGGATGAGAAGCAACTCTCCGCGGCTACCCCGTGAGCTCTGGCAAAGCTGGGCCTGACTTCCTGTGCTCCTCAGTCCCATGCATTCTACCAGTCTGCTGAGATGCTGTTCCACAGCAGAAAGGGGAGGAGGGGGTTCAGGAAGGGTTAGGCCCCAGCCCAGGGCGGACGACGAGGGACAGTGAGGCAGACAGACAATGGGCACTGGAGGAATGGATGGACGCAGTTTGAGCAAGTAGAAGGAGCAAGGGCTTTGAAATCCAACAGCCCAGGGCTGCCCAGGGCTGAGGGCAAATCACCCACCCTCACTGAGCCTCAGCTTGTCGCCCGTCACATGGGATAAGAGCAGCACTTCACTTCCCAGGCTGAAGGGACTCGAGTGCTTGGCACCAAGAGGGGCTCTGCTTTCTGCTCAGAAAGCGGACTCACCTCGCCATCGAGCTTCATGTACACTGTGGGTACCACCTTCACAAAGTACTGGAACATCATGGAAGCTGCAGGGAGAAGAGAGCACTGGGCATGGGTGCCGGGCAGGGCTTTGGGAGCTGGGGGCTACCTCCCAGGGGGGTACCTTGAGGGGCAGTGACGTTGGTGCGGTCCAGGGGGTTCACAATGCCCGGGTAGTCCTCCCCAAACGACAGGTGCCGGATGTAGTGGGTCATGTTGATCTGTAAGCAACACCAGGGCCCGGGCCTCAGAGCATGAGGCCCCAGCAGGCCCCACGCCACCAGAAGCTCCACAGGACAGTAGCACACAGGGACGCCTGGGTCTAGGGAGCAGATGTATGGAGCTGGGGGGGAGGGAGGGAAAGAGGGAGGGTCCCTGTCTGGGAGCATCTGACCGGGACAGGCATCTCTTTCTTTACAGAGTCTGTGCGTTCCTGGGGCTCTGGAGTTTGAGGTTCCGGAGCTGCGTCCATACCTCAGGCAAACGGACTGGGCAAGGGCCCTTTGTGGCAGGTGCCAGCTTCCCCTGAGGTCTCAAGCCAGGGAAGCCTAGGCTGGAGGAGCCACAGATTGCCCAGCTCTGGCCCCCGTCTTGCTCCAGTCTGTATCAAACTCAGCCACTGGAGGGATGTTTAACACTATGCAAATCTGATTACGTCACGACCCTGGCTAAAGCAGGCTAGCAGCCTGAAACGGCTATCTCCAGCCTGCACAGATCTCAGTTCAACGGTCACTCCCAGTTACTCAACCCTCAGGCTAGATCCCGTCAGAATGGGGTATAGTTCTCTTTCTCTGCGCCCCCACCCCAGGATGTCCCTACAGAGAAACGAAGGCAGCACCCATCTCCCACCCCATCCGCCCTCCATGGTTTCCAGCTAGTACGTACGTTGTCAAGGCCGAAGCTCTGCAAGTCGTGGACTAGGAGAGAAAGGGGAAGTGTCACCAGGCAGAGCAGGAGAGGCTACCTGGCTCTCCAGAGCCCTCACTCGGGCCTCCTCACTCCTCCGGCTGAAGTGTGACCTGCCCGACTCTTTTCTGACCCCTCGTCAGCCCCCTGCCCTCCTCCCTCCCACCAAGGCCTTGCTGGAGGGCAGCAAGAAAGGGCCTGCCTTAGGCCTGGGGATCGTAAAAACACAGACCCCAGTTCTTCCCTGACGTACAGGAGCCTTTTACGGGCATCAATCCAGGCCTTCACTCCCACCGAGGCCCTGCTTGCACCTCAGGAAACAAAACCCACTGACTTCGGTCTCTCGTTAAATAGAGCCGATAGCCCATCATCGAACCCCAAAGTGAGGCGGGACCTGAGAATGCTATCCAAGCTTTTTCCCTGACTCCCCTACCCCCACCTGCAGAGCCCCTGCAAAGGAAATCCTATGGGTTCCCTGTACCGTCTGTCCCACAGTAAGTTCTTCCAGCCCTCTGACCT
Organism: Rhinolophus ferrumequinum; assembly: GCF_004115265.2. Lineage (NCBI taxonomy): Eukaryota > Metazoa > Chordata > Mammalia > Chiroptera > Rhinolophidae > Rhinolophus > Rhinolophus ferrumequinum. The sequence continues at coordinate 19,919,135 of NC_046306.1, forward strand.
TGACCCTCCTGCTGCGAGGAACCCCATGTCAAAGATATGTCCCAGTGCTTTTCAGTCACCCAGCAGCCAGGCCAGGGAAGGTGTCAAACCTAGGCCCACCCAAACCTCCCCCCATCCTGGGAGGTAGGCTGCCCCCCAGGGGGCAGGGCCACTTACTCTCCACAGCATGTACTGCAGCATGGGGGAGGGAAGGGGAGAGAAGGGAGGGAGAGAAAAGAGGTTCAGAGCTTCACAATGAGAACTATGGAGCAAGATAAGTGGTAGAAGGGAAGACTGGAATATTCTTGCCTCAGGAGCAGGGTCTGGACCCAGCTAACAAGGCCTCTTCCTAGTTGAACGGAGCCCTTCCCTGGCCAGGAAAGAGGGCAAGAGGGCTTGGGGGTAGAAGTATGGTGGCCTAGGAAGACCAACAGACGAGAGCCCAAACAGCCCCTTTCCTAGTTGTGACCTTCGTCAAATCACTCGCCCTGCCTGGCTCAGTGATCTCCTCTGCACCTGGCTGTCCTGAGGACCAGGTAGAATCTAAGACGGAAAAGGACTTGGTAAAACTTTATAATCTTTCCTCCTCCCCTGTCCAAATCAACCAAGATGTCAGGAACTCGCTCCCTGGCCTTCGACTCAGCCAGATCTCTGGCCTTGGGCAACCATGGCTTTGTGCTTTGAACATCCTTCCAGGAGACAGAACACCCTTTGTCTTGGGCGCCCGACTGACAAAAGCCCAGGAGGTGAAGCACAGACGCTGCTGCCATCCCCAGCCCACCTCCTGTTGAGCGCCCTGTGCCCACAGCTCCACACTGACCACGTCCCCTCAATCCCAGTGAGTGAGTGCACCCTTCCCCGGCCCCCTCCAGAGTAAAGGGGGGACCCACCTACCTGCCCCTCTCCCATACTGTGCTGACGACTAGCAGGTCTGTCTCCGCTGGGCCTGTACTCCTGCTCCCCGTGGTCACTGGGCAGCTCAGGACTGCCAGGTCATTTCTCAGGCTCTGCACTCTTGTCACCACGTGGTTCTGTATGTCCCCTAAGGTGATCCCGACTCCCATCCCTCCTAGACCTTCTGTGGGTCCTGCTACTCATCAGCAAAAACCCCACATGTTCAACCTCCAAATAGTCCTCTCATCTCCTTGCTCCAACCAGAGCCTGGCTCTCCCCAGAAGGCACTATTTCCCTTGCAGCGCCGAACGGGTGACTACTCTCCCACACACGTCCTCCTCCTCATTCCTGAAGGCCCCTCCCAGATCACTACCCCTCGATCTTCTCGAACAATCCCCAGCTTTGCAGCTCATAGCCAACTGTACCACCACCACGCAGCCCTACTTGTTTTAGTTACTCAGAGCTCCACACAGGTCAGCCCTCCCACACCGCTTCTCAAAGGTGTAGCCTTTGGCCTACACTGGCCACCAGTGTACACCTAAAGCCACTGGCCACCACTCTGTCTTATACGATCCTGTCACAATTTCTGCTGATTTCCATGTCACCCCTGGTGATATCTGTATCACCCCGCTGCGCGGTCTGCCTTTCCTCCTGTTGCCAAGTTTGAGCTTTCTACACTTTCGAGGGACTAGATTCTGTTTTCGTTTTCCTTCTTAAGGTCCTCACTCCAATAATTGCCCCTCTCATCTCTGGGGCATCACTTTTTCTCTGTTTAGTAGATCATTTCTGACAGGATCACATGCTGCCACATCACACATCTTACAAAACCGTCCCTTGAGCTCTCTTCTTCTCCATCTACCCTCACCTCCAGGGTGATTTCATCAGTCCTATGGGTTTAAAGATGCTGATGACTCTAACATTTGATTCCCCAGGCCAGGTCACTTCCCTGAACTCCAGACTTAAACAGCTAATTGCTAACTTGGTATCTGGAATCTGATTTAGGCGTCTGGCTCCTCAGCCTGTGCTCTTAACTGTTGTACTAACCTGCTGCCCTGAGATGAGGGGCCAGGGACAAAAAAACAGGCAGGTAAAGGGGCACGCAAACTTGCCAAGGTGTCCAGGGCCCAAGCCTCCCGGCTGATGCATCACTCACCATGCACATGGGACTGCTGGAAGCTCTTCCCGGGGGCAAAGTGGAAGTTTCCAGCCACCTGTAGGAGATATTCCCTCTCATTCTCCAATTCTCCCCTCCCTTGGTCTCCTGAAGGCCCAATGGACCCTCGATTCACAGAGTGGGGCCCGCCCACAGCCCAGCGGGCCGTGCGCGGCCTCAGTGCCCCCGGTACCTTGTTGACTTCCAAGAAGCCATACACCTGGCAGCCTTCATTCTTCTGCTCCTGCATCTTCTGGCTGAAGCCCTCTCGCCGGCACTGCTCGATAGTGTCTGGGTTCTTGAAGGCCCAGCCTCGACGGCGATACGCCTCTCGCACATCCTCACAGGTGTTACAGCACCTGGAGGAGAGGGGCAGCAGGGGAGACTGTCAAGGAGACACGAAAACCGTGCTGGCACCGTGGGAAATAAAGACTGAGCAGGTCTGCCCGCTCATGTAGCCTCCGCCAGCCTCATCCCTGACCACCAAATGTTCTCAAAGGGCGTTTCCTCAGTGGCAGCAGAACTGTTAAAAATACATACTCCCATTCTGTTTGGGGTGATGAAAAGTTTTAGGACAGCGGTAATGGTTGCAATGCTATGGATGTAGTTAGTGCCACTGAACTGTACACCTGAAATGGTTAAAATAGGAGATTTTATGTCACATATATTTTACCACGATAAAAAATATGTGAAAATACATACTCCTAGGACCCAGCCCAGACCTGCTGAATCAGCCTCTCAGGGATCAGGGCCTGGGAAACGTAATACAGGTCCCATCTATCGAGGGCTTAATAATCTGAGCTGGGTCTTCCATCTCCGTGCTTTACATACAGTCTACATTCAACCCTGAGAGGCTCGTACAAGAACGGTGTTATAATCATCCCCCTTTACAAGAGCAGAACTTGTGGGGCTCGGCCCAAGGACACCTGGGTGGAACTAGGTAGTTGGTCTCCAGAGACCACTCTGAACCAGATCAGGGACCATTTCAGCCTCGTCCGCAGCTTTGCAGGCCTCAGGTAGGGCCTGGGCACAGAGCTTCAATCACTCACACCAATGATCGAGGCACGTACCCCATGCCCTCTAAATTCTTGGTCCAATCTCCCCACCTGACGGAGAGTCCGCCAGAGGCTAAGGATGGCTGACAAACACCCGGAGCCACGCTCCCCTCAAGCCCCGGCCCCGGCCCCAGGGTCTGGCTCACTTGATGTCTTCTGTCTCAGCACCATAGCAGCTCTCACAGCGATCAGGGTCCAGGGAGTCAGGGTCAAACACTTTCACCTCGACTTTCCCGAGCTCTAAGGAGAGGGCGGAGGCGGGGCATCAGCTGGGGGCAGACACACTGAAGTCTACACTCCCAAGCCCTGCACAGGTCTTTGGGCCTGTGACTTGGGACTAATAAGAGTTATAATAATAGCTAACATTTATATAGGGCATACTGTGTCAGGCACTAAGCACTTCTACACATTATTTCGTTTAATAATAGTAGTAGTAATAAAACAATGACAGTAAATTCTAAATGTCAGCTGGGTGCAGGGTGCTGTACTTTATGTGCAGCATCATCTCCTTTCATCCCACAGTGACTCTACGGACGTGAGGTTATTATCCTCCTCATACGTGAGAATATGCTGAGGCTCAGAGAGGAGGAGTGATTTTGCTCAATACAACATAGTAAGTGGCAGATTTCAGCTCTAATTCCAAAGTGTATGCTCTGAAGCGCTTTGCTATTGTGCTTCTCAGACCTCTCTTCCCGCCTGGCTCCCTGCCTCTCTACCTGTCCAACACTAAGTGGGGATTTCAGTATTCAACACCCTGACATCCCGGCAGTCTGTCAGCCCACCTCAGCCACCCCTTTCCATGCTCATACCTAGCCTCTGTCACCACCAATGACTTCAAACTTTCTAAAACTCGGTTTCAAGTATCCCAGCCTTCCACTGGGATTCCTTATTCTCCCAGTTCACTATCTCTGGTGCACAGACTACACCAATTCTTTGACACCACTGACACTATCACCGCTTCACGTCCTCATTTCCCTACGTCAAGTCCATGGTCCAACTGGGGAAAGGACAGTCTCTTCAACAAATGGTGCTGGGAAAACTGGATATTCACATGCAAAAGCACGAAACAGGACCCCTGTCTACACCATGAACAAATAATGGATTAACGACTTAAATGGAAGACTTGATACCATAAAACTCCTAGAAGAAAACACAGGGAAAAAGCTCCTGGACATTGGTCTTGGCAATGATTTTTGGGATATGACACCAAAAGCACAGGCAACAAAAGCAAAAATAACACAAGTGGGACTACATCAAAATAAAGTTTCTGCACAGCAAAAACAATGAACAAAATGAAAAGGTAACCTACAGAATGGGAGAAAATATTTGCAAATGATGTATCTGATAAGGGGTTAATCTTCAAAATATATAAGGAACTCATATAACTCAACAGCAAAAACCCAAATAATCCAATTAAAAATGGGTAAAGGACCTGAATCGACATTTTAAAAAAAAATACATACGAGTACAGACGGTTAATAGGTACATGAAAAGGCACTTAACATCATTCATCATCAGGGAAATGCAAATCAAAATCAGGAGATATCACCTCATACCTGTTAGAGTTGCTATTAATAAACAAAGATACAAAAAATAACAAGTATGGGCGAGGAGGTGGAAAAAAGGGAACGCTGTGCACTGCTGATGGGAATATAAATTGGTACAGTTATTATGGAAAACACTATGGAAGTTCCTCAAAAAATTAAAAATGGAACTACCATATGTTCCAGCAATTCCATTTCTGGTTATATATCCAAAAAAATTAAATCAGTATTTCAAAGAGATTATCTGTAATGCCACGTTCTTTGCAGTATTGTCAGAATAGCCGAGACATGGAAACAACCTGTCTATCAACAGATGAATGGGTAAAGAAAATCTGGTATATGTAAACGGAACATTATTCAGCCATTAAAAAGTAGAAAATTCTATTTGCAACAACCTGGAGAAACCTTGAGGACATTATGCTAAGTGAAATAAGTCAGAGAAAGACAAATATTGTATGATCTCACTTATGTGTGGATTCCAAAAAAGCCAAACTCATAGAAACACAGAGTAGACGGGTGGGTGCCAGGGGCTGGGGGAAAGGAGCGATGAGTTTGTCAGAGTACAAACTTCCAGTTACAAGATAAGTGAGTTCTGGGGATCTACTGGTGACGACCGTTAACAATGCTGTATTGTACATTTGTATTACAAGTTGCTAAGAGAGTAGATCTTAAAAGTTCTCATTTTACACAGAAAAATGGCAACTATATGAGGTGATAAATGTGTTAGTTAACATTGTGGGAATCATTTCACAATATATACGTACATCAAATCACACATTAAACTTACATAATTTATATTTCAACTGTATCTCCACAAAGCTGGGAAATAAATTCCACGGTCCACTGTTGTTAATTATTCTCTTGTACATAACCATGACTCATTAGTTCCTCTTTCTCGTCATTGTACAAGCCTAACAAACCTCAAACCTGTTAAATTCAACTCTGACTGCTTGCCTGTGCCTCCCTTACGAATCCCTGGCCATCAGACTTCATTTCACTAATCAGTTCGCTCTCCCATTCTTTGAGATGACCAATTTATATATTTTCCTCTCTCCTTAAGGCTTCCAAAATCCCTTCCTCTTTCTTCATTCTTAGCTAATACCTTGCTCTCAATTTCCACTAAGAAAAGAGAAGCAACAGAATCTCAGTTAATCTCAACACTAAACCCACCCCCACTTCCTCACTCTCCTCCAGCCCTCCCCCACCTCTCTGCTCTCTTCCAGCAAAACTCCTGAAAGGGTCATCTATATTTGTGTCTCCACATCCTTTTCTGCTCTTTGATTAGATTTTCATTCCTAAAAGTATCAAAACAATTCCTTTCAAAGTTTCCAGTGACCAGGGTTGCCAATTGCAATGGTCAATTCTCACTCATTTTACTGGACTATCAGTAGCTTTTGACACAGTTGCTCACTCTCTCTTCTTGAAACTCTTCCTCTAGTTGGTTTTTGGTACATCTCTTGGTTCTCTTCTACCTTAATGGTAATCCCTCTCAGTCTTCCTTCCTGGGTCCTCATTTCCTGACTTTTAAATATTGGAGGAGCTCAGGGTACCATCCCTCAACTTCTCCTCTACCTACTTTCCCTTCCTAGGTTTTATCATTTAGTCCAATGGCTTTAAATACCATCTACATTCTGATAACAGCTATTTATTTCTCCAGCCCTCCTCTAAAGTCTAGACTAGTACATCTAAGTACCTCTTTGATATCACTAAGATATAAAATGGGCATGCCAAATTTAACATGCCTCAAACCTGAAATCTCCCCCCAAATCCTGACCCTCCCCTGTGGAACCACTCTCCACGATGTTCCCAATGATGCCCACCTCCTGGTACTCACACCCTTATGTATTCCCCTTCCACAATGAATAGGGCTGACCTGTGTAACCATTAGTGTATTGCAGAAATATTCTGCAACTTCTGAGGCTAATTCATAAAAGAAGTGTGGTTGCCACCTCTTTCCTGGCTCCCTTGCACAGGGCGAAGCCAGCTGCTATGTTGTGAGGACGTTCAAGCAGCCCTACTGAGATGAGAGGCTCATGTGGTGAAGGCACTGAGGCATCTTGCCAACAGGCATATCCGTGAGCCCTTTTAGATGCAGATCCTCCAGCCCCGGTCAAGCCTTCAGATGACTACAGCCCCAGCCAACAGCTTGACTGCAATCTCACAAGACCTGAAGCCAGAACCACCCAATCAAGCCACTCTTAAATTCCAGACCTACAGAATTGAAAAACCAAATGTTTGCTGTATTAAGTCACAACTTTTGGGGCAATTTGCTGCACAGTAGTGAATATATAATATTTTCCCACCTCTCCCCCTCAAAATCCTCTTCCCCCTCTGTGGTCATTCCTATCTCAAGTCATTCATTTGCTCAGGTCAAAAGCCTTGGAATTAAAGCCTTGACTGCTCTCTTACACCACATCCAAATCCTACAGCAAATTCTATTGGTTTTACTGGTGTTCAACACTTAAATGGATGATAAAGCTCACCAACACAGCAATGCCTAAGGTATGAAAAGTCATAGCTTTGAAGAGGGTTTAGTATAGTGGGAAACTGAGTCAATGGAGGCATTGGGAGGCTGCCTAGAGAGAGGAAAAGACACTAAAAGTGAACAGCCACTCTACTCTACTAGACATTGTACACATATTATTTCATTTGATCCTACAATTCCCATGTGGTGGGTACTATTGTTTGTCACCCCTTTATAGCCGAGGTCACAGACTGCGAGAGACAAAGCTACATCTGAACTCAGGTAGTCTAACTTGAGAATGTAAACTCTGAAACCACCCGACATTCCAAAAGGGAACAGCATTAAGGGCTGAATTCAGCCAATGAAATGGGAAAGCAAACACCCAGAGAAGCTTGGGTCCACCTAGAAGAGTTCTGCCAAGGCAACAGCACATAGATCCTATCCTCAAACTTAGGACTCACACCATGATAGGCAAGGATTGGGGACCTCTGAGAATGATAGACAGGCAGAGTACTCTGCTCAATACAGAGAAGTTAGAAGCTGAATGTCAGCCTACTCTGATTAATAGCTCAGGGACTCTAGGCAAGCCACTTGACTTCTCTGGGTCTTAGCTCTTCACTGGTCACTGGGCCAGCCACAGCCTACTTGCCAGAAGGAAGAGCTTGGGCATGTCCCGCTCTCATGTCCAGATCTCATCTGAGATCTGGCCCCCTCCCCCAATTACCATGCCGCTCAGCCTCTGAGCTCACGGGGATGCCATCCTTATCAAGCCTTTGCTTGAACAGGTTGTGTTCCACATCCAGCTGCTGCTCCCCAGCCACATCCATGGCATCGATGCTCAGATCTGAAAGCAGGAAGTCAGGGTTAAGGTACTGGGATCCTAGAGGCAAAGGAACCTGGGTTTTGGAGGGTAAGGGCATGCTGGGTGTGTCTTGGGGCAGCAGTGGGTTGGGGGAAGCAGGTTGTCCTGGGGTCCAGTCCAGAACCTAAAGGCTGGAGTTGTGAATCTGGAAGCCCACCTGAGAATCCAGGACTTCCAGCTCCCACCTACGGTAAGGTACTCACAGGCACAAGGCATGTGCGGGAAGAATACATCGATGTTGATCTTCAGTTTATCTCCCCGTGACTTGTCCACGTAGAGTTCAGGATGCACCTGGGGCAGCACTACCTCAGTAAGATGTGACCTTATGCCTCTTTTCCCCACTCCCATCCCTGAAGATCCTTTTCCTAGAAAGTAAGGCCCCCCCACGCACGTCCTGGGCCCCACCACTGACCTCTGTAGTTAGGTAATACTGCAGCTCGGACAGGAACAGTAGCAGCATGAGAAGGCCACTGACAATGGTCACTGCAGGGCAGGGAGCGAGGGTCAGAATGGCTTCTGTTCAGCGCCCTCAGCCCCTGGCAGGCCAGACACTCTAGGAGCCTCGGCCAAGCTCCAGGGCACCCCTCTCCCCGAGACCCGGTCCCGGCCGCCACCTACCCGTGGCGCCCCCGCAGGTCTTGACACGGAAGTCCTCCAAAGTCTTAGGATAGGCATCGAACTGCTTCAGCTTCCCCAGCGCCTCCATAGGTACCAGCCGGAAAGGGGATGCCAGCCAACCCGCCCCTGCGGCCTCCCGTTTCCGATCCGGAGCTTGAACCACGCCCCCCCCTCTCTTACGCACGCAGGCGCAGCAATGCGCACGCTTGGCCCCACCCCTTAGCCGCGTTCTCACTCTGTCCGCCCCGCCCACAGGTGTTTCCGGCCGCAGTGTTTGGACGCCGAGCGCCGGCAAAGGCTCTCTCAGTAAGGGTGGACCTGTGTGGACCACGGTTCCTGGAGGAAGTGTCTGCGGGGTAGAAACAATAATAGCAGCATTCGCTTGCCTACCTTATGCTAGGGACTGCACCAAGAGTTTCACATCAGACTCTTGGAACAATCAGCAGCCTCATTATCACCTGGAAACTTCAGGAATCCAAATTGTGAGCCCCACCACAGACCTGCTGAATCAGAAACTCTAGGAATGGCTCCCAGGTGATTTCCGGCGGTTACAGTGTGACAATCACCGCTGTAACAAGTAGGTGTGACTTTCTATTTCCATTTTCTGGAGAAACTGTGGCCTGGAGAAGCTAGGTAACTTGCCCAGCCGATTAATTAATGCCAGAGTCTGACTGATCCAACCTATTTCTTCTGGACACAGGGCCTTTGGGTTAGTTTCCTCAAACAGCATCTCAGTGCATGTGCTGAGCATGGCTCATGGTAGTGCATAGCCTAAATCATTTCAGTGATGTAAGACCAGGGCTTTAATAAGAGGTGGCACAGGGCACTGTGGGAGTCTGTTGGAGAAAGTGACTGACACGCTGAGTTAGAAGGCTTCCAGGAAGTGGAGGAAGAACACGAGCTGGGTGCCTCGTGGCAGTCTGACTCAAGAGAAGCTGGACAATGCCAGAGTTCCCTCTCTGCCCTCAGGTTGTAGTTTGCTAGGGAGGGGGAGAAGGAAAGGACTAACTCATACTAGCTGAAAATCGACAATATTTCAATTTCAGCCAACTGCGGAAATCCGTTCTACCATCAGAACAACCCTGGAAAGGAGGTGCTATTTCAAACCCCATTTTATAGATGAGCAAGCCAGGAAGTGAATTGACTTTACTCAAGGTTGCAGGTGTAGTTAATGGGGCAAAGCTGGGATCCAGGGCCTGTTTTTTTCTGGCCTGGGGTGTTTAACACGCATTAGCCACCACCTCCAAGTGTGAGAGTCATCTCTTCTCAGATGGATGCCCAGGAACTACATGAGCAGAAATTGTCCTCCTCTCTGACCTGTCTCCATTCTGTGCCCTTCCCTGTTTGACTTCCTAGCCCTACTTTCTCAGTGGGGCTCCAGACTAAATGACTTACTCCTTCCACACGTATTTATCAAGCTTTTTCTATTTCTCAGTTCTCTTCTGGGTTTTGGGAATACCGTGGTGAATAAGGGTATGTCAGGGGGTGTCTCAGGGCTCAATTAGGAGAGCCTCTTAGGGACTTCAATAATACAGGGGTCAGGGAAGGAACCCCAAAATGAGTGACATTAAAAGTGAGATTTTAAGAAAGGGAAGGAATTAGGGAGGTGAAGTGTTGAGGGTAGGAGTGGGAGGGAGTAATGTATTCTAGGAAGAGAAACTGCAAGTGCAAAGGTCCTGGGGCAAGATGGAACTTGGAAAGTTCTAGGAACAGAAAAAAGCCAGAATGGCTGGAAAATGTGTGAGATGAGTGATTTTGGATTTTATTCTGAGTACCATGGGATGCCATTTTAAGGATCCAAGCAGGAAGTTAGTTTAAGATCACGTCAGTTTCTGGGTGAAGAATGGATGAGGGATGAATAGAACAAAAGCTGAGACCAGTTAGGAAGCTGTTGTAGGCTGTGGAAGGAAAACATTATAAGCCCCTTTTTAGAAAGGAAAAATATAATTAGAACGTGAACTTCCATCTTAATAAAGAAATCAGTTTTTCTCTGCAAAATACTTTGCTGGCTGGATATGTTAAGCTAAGGCCGTTGTTTCTCAAAGTGTGGTCCCTGGACCAGGAGTATTGGTACCACCTGGAAACTTGTTAGAAATGCAAATTCTCAGTCCCCACCCCAGAAAAATTGAATCAGAAACTCTGGGGATGAGACCCAGCACTCTGTGTTTTTATTAAACCTTGTTTAAAGATAGTTTCACAAAGTAATTTTTAATTAGTGTAGCCTGAACTTCCTATGACTATGTTGTATTTGCTTTATAATCACTGTCAAATAGATGGTGGTGGTGGAGGGGTCTTCTTTGGGTATTGGATATTAATGCTTATATGGGAAATGGAGATGACACCCTGAGGCCTCAATAAAAAGATGGGATCTTGACAGAGATAGACCCATAGGAAAACGGTAGGCTAGAAACAAAATTATCCACTGGTACAGAGAAAGAGAATGCTTGAGATTGTCTGTCTTAACTTGTGTCCTGGATGGAAAGACAAAAACATAAAAAGAAAACATTGCTGAGACATCATAATCATACTATGTAATTCCATTTATTTATTTATGAATTTTTATGAGTGTATTTGAGCCAAACTGATGACATATACCGGGGAGCAAGATCTCAAATGCTCCCGTATGACTCTATATGAAATGATCGAACAAGGCAAACCTGTAGAGAAAATAATTTAGTAGTTGCTTAAAATGAGGAGTGGGATTAACTGCAAATGTGAATAAGGGATCTCTGATAGAAAAGTTCTAAAACTGGAGTGTGCTGATGTGTGCACAACTGTCTACATTTACTAAAAATCATTGAATCATACACTTAAAATGTGTGACTTTTCTGGTACGTATACGTAAATTGTGCCTCGATAAAGTTGTTGAAAAGCAAAGCTAACATTTTCAGATGTTTTAACTTTTAAAAAGATCCTGTCTTTCCAAGGGGTAAAGAAGAGAAAAATGGGGAATGAGTACTTAATGGATATGGGGTTTCCTTTTGGGGTAATCATTATATTCTGGAACTAGATAGTGTGATGTTGTATAACATTGTAAATATACGAAGTGTCACTGAATTGTCCACTTTAAAATAGTTAAAATGGTAAAGTTTTTTTATTATTTTACAACAATAAAAAAAATTATACCAGTTGATATAAATAAAACAGAAATAAAGCTTACTATGCATCCTTTTCTAAGTGATTTTTAAAACCTTTTTATTTTGAAATAACTATAGGCACATAAGAAATTGTGAAAATAGTAAAGAGAGGCCCCATGTACCCATCATCCAGTTTCTCTTAATGGTAGCATCTTACCATCTAGTAGCAATAGTACTTTATCCAAAGGAAATTGACAGGGGTACAATACATTCAACTGGACTACAGACTTTATTCAGATTTTTTTTGGTGAGTTGTTTTAAAAGCTATAAAATACCCAGTGCAGATTTTCGCTAGTTAAGATGAACTATTTCACTGTTCTCATCCCATGGAAGAAAACATTTTGATTAAAAAAAAAAAGGGGGTTTCTGACTCTTTTCTTCCCCGGAAACAAAAACAACTTAAAGTTTTTCATTTTAAAAAAAAAGTATCTTCCACAGGCTAGGATTGAATTAAGGAGTGAGAGTGGAGATGAAAAGTAGGTGATTTGGAGATTGAAGCAAATGGATTCAAAACTGGATCTGGAAATCATAGGAGAGGGAGAAATCAAGGATAGCATGTGGGCTCCTGGCTTTTGCAGCTGGGTGAATGGTGGGACCACTTATTGAGATTGAGAAGTCTTGGGAAGGAATTGGTTTAAAGGAAAAATCATGAGGTCAGTCTCAGGCTTGTTCAGCATGAGAAGTCTCTGAGACACCTTAGTGGAAGTCCTAGAGACATAGGGTATGGGGTGTAGAGAATAGAAGAAAGGTCTGAGCCAAAGTTATACAATTGGAGAAGGGACATCACACATAAATAGTATTTAAGTTCCCTCTCAACTCTGTTCATGTATCTCATAAATATTTATTAAATGATTCTGAGTCTTGGGTGGCTGGATGGTTCAGTTGGTTAGAGCACAAGTTCTGAACAACAGGGTTGCCGGTTCGATTCCCTCATGGGTCAGTGAGCTGCGCCCTCCACAACTAGATTGAAAGACAACAACTTGGAGCTGATGTGCCCTGGAGAAACACACTGTTCCCCAATATTCCCCAATTAAAAAAAAAATGAACAAGGTTGGTCCCTGTCCTTGGGGAGCTTACATTCCGTGTAGGCACTTTGTACATTATACACAGGCGAGGCTGGTGGCTTTGTGCAGGCAGGCTAAAGGAAGGAGGTCACAATGTGTACTTTGTGATGAGATCTGTGATATAACTGGGTGGTATGAGGACCCCCATGAGAGCCTAGCTTTCCTCCTGTGGGAGGATACAGGACACATTATGTATTATTCTTTTTCTGCTCTCACACCTTCCATCCCAGGCCCAGCCAGATTCTTCTTTGGAGGTAAGAAAATAGATAGGGAGGCAGGAGATGAGGATTTGGGAGGAGGTGTGGTGTGGAGAATTGGGGAGCCATGGAAGCCAACAGAACAGAGTGCTGCGGGGTTGTTTGTGGCCTCATACCTCTTCCTTCCCGGTCCCAGGTAAAGAATCCAGTCTGCTGCCTGCCACGGAAACCATTGCCTGGACCAGACATGAAGCGCTTATGGCAGATTTTTGTCCTGTGTGTATTCTGGGGTTTCATCTTGTGGCTGATGGCCCCTTGCCTAGATCGGAAACCTGAATTGGAACCCCAGGAAAAGCTGACATACTTAGTACCAAGGCGTTGCAGCTGTCTTTGGTTGAAATTCAGAAAGTGTGGCTGCTTCTCTGGGACCCTCAACTACACCCTGTGCCATCCCACAGTCAGAGAACAGAACTGGTTTGCCGCATGCTATGAGAAGACGATGGGGTACCTGATGGGGGCAACAGACTCCGTGACTCCCGATGCTGTGCTCTGGTGGTTGGTCAGTGGTCAACACTGGGCCCAATCCCATCCCCTGTCTTTTCTAGGCCTGGCCCATGTCCCACTTTCGGGCCCAAACCCCTGCCTTTGGCCCTGGCTTAGTTCACCTCCCATCTTCACAGCTTCAGCCCCTGACCTCCCGACAGAGATCTCACCCACCCAGGTCTTCCTTCCTTCCATCGGGTGCTGAAACCTGGGTCCCAGCACCCAGTCTCCTCCCTTCGGCTGTTTCTAGGGCATGAACTCAGCAAGCGAGCTGGGCAAACTGTGGAAGAAGCTGTGGAAGGTGATTCCCAGACCCTCGGTGAGACATTTTGAGCTCTACTGTGGGACTTGTATGCTGGGGGGGAACTTGAAGATCCTGCGGGCCTCCAGCCTCGGGAACGTCACTCAACATGGCACGGTCTTCAGGTGGGCGCTGAGGAGCAGGCAGAGAGCAGGAAGGTCCAGGCCCGTCCCCAGAGTTCTGTCAGTTCCTGCTCTCCTTCCCAGGATGAACCAGGCCCCTGTTCAGGGATTCAAGATGGTAGGGAACCAAACCATGGGACTCTTCACGTGCCGCAGGAAGGCTAGGGTCCAGGGTTCCTGGAGACAGCTGCTGCTACTTCTGCTGAACCTTTCCAGTCTGGCATGGACTTCAGATGCTCTGAGCGAAGAGGTGATGGTCTGGGAACCCAGACATTCTTAGTATGGGAGTGAGAGGAGGTCACTGCAAAGACAGAGGGGGCTCCAGGGAGACCCTCTGCTGGCCTATTGGGGCACCTGTAGGACCTTCCCAGGTCTCAGGGGCTGCTGAAACACCCCCAATTCGTTCTTAGATTTCAGAAGATGATCCACTTCCCTCGTGGAATGGAAGATAGCAAAGACCAGGTAAGGGGATGGGAGGGAGTAAGATGTGGCTGTGGGTTGCTGTGGGTAGGACCCCACGTAGGCCACCTCCCTCTTCTTCCCAGGCTCTGGTGACCAGCCCAGCCTTCCTCAGATACAACCAGGGCAACAGGCTGGATAACCAGGGTCAGTATCTATCTCTGGGGCTCGTGGCCTGTCCATCTGTGACCCAATTAAGATTCTTATCCTTTCCTCACTTAAAACTCTTCCCCCATACCTTCAGCACAGAGTCTAAAAATTTCTGCCAGGTTTCAAGACCCTGCATGCTCTGACCCCCCTCCCCTCCCCTCCTCTTCCCCAGGCTCACATACTGGTCTTCTTGGCATTCCCCAAATATACCAGCTGCCTCGTGCCTTCTCACGTTCTGCTGCCTCTGCCTGGAATGCCCTTGGCTCCCTCGGGAATCCTCTCTCTTCCTCTAATAGGAGTAGGAGTAGGAGGAGTAGATGATGCTCTTTTTTGGGCTTCTGGGTCACTGTGTGTTCAGAGTCTGTCTTCCTTAGAGAAAGTGAGCTCTGTTCTCCCAGTTCCAGGAGGGAGGCAGCCTGTCTCACTGGATGTTCAGTGAGTGTTGCTCAAAGAATGGTAGATAGGCACGGAGGCAAGAAAGGATCCAGCCTGCTACCCTTTGGCCCTTTCCTGTCTTACCCATCTCCCAGCTGTCTTTGTTTGGTTTGGGACAGACTGGTTTATGAAGTGGTCCCATTACTGGGATGATAAATATTGGTTCATGAGCAACATGCATGGTTTCAAAAGAGAGCAATAATAGGTCATCTCTAAGCTGCAGTGTGAAGGGAAGGTTGTTATCTACAGCTGAGCTAGTTCCCAGCCTGTTCTTCCCTCTGGAGGCTGCAGGAGGCTGATAGGTAGTCAAGGGGACCTTGGAGTGTCAGAGAGGCACTGGGGCTTCAACAGACCCTGGAAAGAGATCACTCACCTGCTGAGTAAAACCACAGCTTTCTCTCCTTCGATTGCTGGTGGCGTTAGAGGGCTACGTTCTATTCCAGCTTTTCAACAACAAACATATCACTATGTGATTCATTATATATTTACCGTATCACAAAATAAAATTAAATGAAAAAGGGTAGAATCAAACCCTAAATTTGAAGAGCAATCAAATAGACCTAACTATATATCAAATTGATAGCATAACCACCAGAGAAAGAATTATTTCAAGTTCCTTTAGAACTCCATATACTATCCTTCGTAGGAGATATTCTCAGACAAAAAGTACTACAAAGAAATTTTAAACTTCGTTCAGTAGATTTATTATAATATTGGTATTTTTTGAAACTATATAATATGGAATAAAGTAAATAAGTTATTATGTTAATATTATTAGGAGCCAAACACACAATCAGACAGATACAGTAAAAGCCCTGTGACATTAAATTCAAACTGGAAATACCAGTATGTACTCAATTTTAAAATTATTTTTCTTGTGGTAAAAATATACATAAAATTTACCATTTTGACCATTTTTTTTCTTCTTTTACCCATCCTCCACCTCCTCCCCTTTGGCAACCAACCATCAGCTTGTTCTTTGTATCAATGGGCCTATTTCTATGGGTTTATTTTTTGATTCCATGGTATTTCCAAGTGAAATCATATGGTATTTGTCTATCTCTGTCTGACTTATTTCACTTAGCATAATACCCTATAAGGTCCATCCATGTTGTAAATGGCAAGATTTCGTTCTTTTTTTATGGCTAAGTAATATTCCATTGTAAAGATGTGCCACATCTTTATTCAATCATCTATTGAGGGACACTTAGATTGCTTCCATATCTTGGCTATTGCAAATAATGCTGCAATCAACATAAAGGGTGCACATATCTTTTCTAATTAGTGTTTTTGTTTTCTTTGGAAAAATACCCAGAAGTAGTATTGCTGGGTCTGTATGGCAGCTCTATTTTATTTTTTTTGAGGAATATCCATACTGTTTACCGTAGAGGCTGCACCAGTTTACATTCCCACTAATGGTGCACAAGGGTTCCCTTTTCTCCACATCCTAGTCAGCACTTGTTATTTGTTGATTTTTTTAAAAAAAAATTTATTGGGGAACTGTGTTTCTCCAGGGCTCATCAGCTCCATGCTGTTGTCTTTCAATCTAGTTGTGGAGGGTGCAGCTGAGCTCCAAGTCCAGTCGCCGTTTTCAGTCTTTAGTTGCAGGGGGCACAGGCTTCCACCCCATGTGGGAATTGAACTGGCAACCCTCCTGTTGAGAGCTCGCGCTCTAACCAACTGAGCCATCCGGCTGCCCCTCTGAAAGCTCAGCGGCAGCTCATTGTCTTCAATCTAGTTGTGGAGGGCGCAGCTCACTGGCCCATGTGGGAATTGAACCGGTGACCCTGTTGTTAAGAGCTCATGCTCTAACTGAGCCACCCGGCCACCCTTATTTGTTGATTTTTTTGATGATAGCCATTCTGACAGTGTGAGGTGATATCTCATTGTGGTTTTAATTTGCATTTCCCTGATGATTAGTGACGTTGAGCATCTTTTCATATGTCGGTTGGCCATCTGTATGTCTTCTTTGGGGAAATAGCTATCCAGGTCTTCTGCCCATTTTTTAAATTGGATTACTTGGTGTGTGTGTGTGTGTGTGTGTGTGTAAATTGTAGGAGTTCCTTATATATTTTGGATATTAACCACTTATCAGATATATCATTTGTGAGTAACTTCCATTCATTGGTGGTTTCCTTTGCTGTACAAAACCTTTTAAATCTGATGTAGTTGCATTATTTTTGCTTTGTTGCCCTTGCCTGAGGAAACATATCAAAAAACATATTGCTAAAGATCAATCAATATTAAAGGGTTTACAGCCTATGTTTTTTCTAGAACTTTTATGGTTTCAGGTCTTACATTTAAGTCTTTAATCCATTTTGAGTTTAATTTTTGTATGGTGTAAGAAAGTGGTCCAGTTTCTTTCTTTCTTCTTCCTTTTTTTTTTCCATGTGTCTGTCCAGTTTCCCCAACTCCACTTATTGAAAAGTCTGTCTTCACCCCACTGTATATTCTTGCCTCCTTTATCATAGAGTAATGAACCATATAAATGAGGATTTATTTCTGGGCATTCTGTTCCCATGATCTATATATCTGTTTTGATTATTGTAGGTTTGTAGTGTAGTTTGAAATCAGGAAGCATGATACCTCCCACTTTGTTCTTTTTCAAGATTTCTTTGGCTATTTGGGGGACTTCTGTGGTTCCATTTAAATTTCAGGATTAGTTTTTCTAGCCATTTGAACCATTTTAAAATAAGTGTATAGTTCAGTGGCATTAAGTATCACATTGTTATGCAAGCATCACCACCTTGAACCCACAATTTTCAAAGTACATTTTCTGTTTTGTCATCTGCATGGTCTAAAAGTCATAACAACCCAGTAGCAATGATCAACCCCAGAACTCACATTTTGTTTTCTAAACATTTTTTTCCCACTAAAAGATTCCAGGTTTGGACAAGAAAAGTACAAGAATAACCTGGACATCAAATTTGGGACAATACGAGCATCAAAAATGTCAGTTGTCATGATTGTGTCATAGTAAATATATAAAAATCCTCGAGTCCATAATGATACTTAAAGAGAAATAAAAACTTTCCATTGGAGGAACTGGAAGGTTTCCAACGTCAACTGGAAGGTGGACCGTTTATCCTGCTTTTTTTGGTAGAAACAATAGTTCAAGGTAATCAAATAGCCTCACTTAATGAGGGTTTTCAGTGGCTGGGTATCCACTGAAGTATCCACTATATGCAACAAACACATGCAATCTAAGAAAATGCAAACATCCCTTATACAACTGAGAGCACATTACTGCTTTCCCAAGGACACTGAGGTGTACTGGGTGTCTGGTTCAGAGCCAGATTCCAAGAATCCCCAAAGGTTTGGCCTGTGCAGCTACCCATCACCGTCTTGTTCCAGAAACTGAAGCCATATGGCTTCATATACACATATTATTTAGAGGAATAAAGTTACCCACTACAAAAAATCGAAGAGTTTTAAAAAATTGGTTGCTCCTGGAGAGAGGTTGGAAAAGAATGGAGTGGGAGATTGCTGCCTTCTTTTCTATTTAATAATGTAACCATGTACACGCATTTGTTTCATTTTAAATAAATGAAATCTACCAAAAAAAAAAAGTTTGATTGGATAGAAATTTACTTTTAACCATATGACAAAATTTTCCTGTAAGTTTTCTTTTCTCAAGAGGGGCCCAAAGGCTTTCTTTCTCCTCTCCGCCTCATGCTTAACCACCTGCATTGGGAACAGGTGGCTCCCCTCTCAAGACAGATGCACAACACCAGCCTCGGCACGTATCCTTGCCCTTTTCATTTGTCTCCATTACCCTTGATTTCCACGCCCTCCCTTTGCCAGCTGGACCCTGGGCTGAATGCCAAGGTGAAGGCAGTCTTATCCACGAAGCCGACATACAGGAACTCACAATGTGACTTGTGTGGTGGGGTCCCCGATATAACGGCTGGCATGAAGAACCCCACGGCGCATCAACCCCCTTCACAGGACACACCGGGTGTCCCCTCTCTCCTCCTTCCTCTCAGCCTCCAGCAGAGCACCTCGTAGGGCTTACCAGGTGGCTGTGGAGGTAAGAGGTGAAGTGCTGGAAGGAAGTGTGGTGAGAAGGGTTGAAGAAGCGGTGGTATCTCTGACTATAGCTTCCGACTTTCCCCAGTGCTTTGTACTTCAGTCATCCTGCCACTTGTCCCGTGCCTTGTCCCTTAGGACAGGAATAAAGCCTTAATGCTGGGTTTTAGGCTTGTGGGTTGCCCCGATGCTCGCCTGAGGCTGATGTTTCTGCTCTTTGGTCAGAAAGGTCTAACCTGAGTGGGCAGCTGGTACAACTCCCAGAGGCAGCCATTGCTCCCTGGACCCACAGGTACACCCCTGGACTCCATGTACCCAGGGTATCCAATTGACAACCACTTTGAAAGGGCCCTCAAACCTCCTGTTCCTCTAAGATGTTCTGTGACACTCCCTGGTCTCATCCTGAGCGGCCAGTGAGTCTTCTGGGCATCCGGGTTATTCTGCAAGTGTCTGTGTATGTCCAGGCTCTGTGGCCCCTGGAGGTGAGCTAGTCTTTTCAGTGCCTATTGTGGAGCATTGTGACACAGCTGAGCTCTATTAATGAGTATTTACTAGATGAATGAAAAGCCGGATTAGAGACCAGCAACCAGCCCATCTTATCCACAATGCTTTTCTACTTGGGGTTGGGCAGACAAGCTGAAGATGGGGGTTAACATCCAAAGGCTCCAGCATGACTCGAGTCCTAAAGCAACAGCAAAAGGTGAGGTAATCAACCAGCTCGAAGGTAAGACTACTCTTGGCCAGTAACAAGCATTAGACTCCTGGATCTGACTGGTAGGGCTGGAATATTCAGATACAGAAATGATGACAGGAAACCAAGATAGGAGGTGCGGGAGCAATGTACGGATTATCAGGCACTGAATAGGAGGCTTCCCTGATTCTATCACCTCAACAGCTAGTCCTAATTAAGGTAGAAGCAAATCTGAATACCAATTTGCATCCCCCTCCCTGCCTCACCAAACGGCCATGTGCTGGGAACATCACACAGCTTTCACAGAGACTCTGCATCTCTCCACTGACCTCTGACCCGTTCAACTTTTTACGTCCAAGGTCTCCCATGGTGTTGAAACTTCAGGTCCTATGAAGGCATGGAAAGAGCTGGTGGCGTTGGTAACAAAGGACTCTGTGACAGGCTGCTGATGTCAATGAATTGAGTCAGATCAGCAGGGCCAGGAGCATGTTCCTGCTCCGGAGAAGCCTCCCTTCCCATCTTCACCTCCTTTAGGGTCTAGGCAAACTCCCATTCCAGGAGGATAGAGGCAGTCAAATCCAGGCCCCCAGGGCCACGAGACCCCATGTTCTTGTTCCTCCCCCTGCCTTGCCCACTCTGTGGTGAGCCCAGCTGAGCCTACGCCAGTCCTTACTGCACTCCTGGATCACACGGGGATAACACTGCTTGGAGCACAGTGACCGCCCCCGCTTTCTCCCCTCCCTGGCCTTGACCACCATTCCCCCTGCTCTTCAGGACTTAGTGTTTGCATAGAGCTCAGCTACTCCTTTCCTTGCCTCCCGTATTGCAGGAAGGGGACAGCTGCAAGTAGCATCTGTCCTAAGGCCAAACTAAACCAACCAACTGCCTGATAAAGGACCTGTCCTATGGGCTGAGATGACGCCTGCATGTAGTCTTACATTGAAAGATTGCTTTGCTGCTTTTGTGGGTGAGGTATCCCCCTCTCCATAGGTACTTTTGTTGGTTCTGCTGCTGGCTCCAGAGTTACAGAGGCTCTGGGGTTTCTTACCAGGTGCCATAGCTACCTAGCTTGCCTCCACCTGTAGGGTGTCTGTTTGGTTTTACCAGCGTGTCCAGATGGGCCCTGAAGCTCCTCATGGTGGGAGACCATCGCGTCTCCAGAGGTCCTGGGCCCTGGGCTGCATCCCCTCCCTGACTGCTTTCTCTGCTACAATGGGGTTCAGCCTCCTCTCTGTGCTAGAACATGGGAGCCAGGTGAGAAGTGGTCTGTGCTCCTCTGCATAGGCAGCGATGCAAGGAAACCTAACCCAATTCCAGCTGACCAAGGAGGACCATGCCAGCTGATCCCCAGGCCACAGCCAGACCTTGAGACCCATGCATGTCAATCCTTTGCTATCCAGTAGGGGAACTCAGGGAATCTAAAGTCTTTGGAATATGGGCTAACCATTGATGAGGCCCACATTGTGCTCCGGTGAGGGCAGGAGGGGGAGGGTGGTGAGCAGTGCCAGGCTGTGAGCCCCAGTACCTTCCTGACTTCCTTTCCTATTTCTGCAGAACGAACCAGGCCCTCCTTCTAGGCTCTGAGAACGTAGCCGGCAGACCTCCCTGCACATACGTAACACACCTGAGAATGCCACGACCCAGCAAGAACACCCACATGCCGCTGGCATCATTGAAGCCTCCAGATGTAGGATGGGTAGCAATGGTCCTGAGCCAAGGTGGAAAAGGGCATCTTCCATCAGGTCGTGTGACTGGTGGAGGCCCCAGGCCTGGAGGGGAGCAGACAGCCCTTGGGCTTTTGGTGTAAATGCTCTTGCCCTCACTCTGCAGCCCGGGATTGGACACTGCCCTCGTCCCCAACACACACCACCAGCTTTTCCTTCTCTACTTTGGGATGCGTAGCTGCTCTGCCTTCCAGCTACTGCCTGTCCCATGTGGGGAAGTAAGTGAGCAAAGGTAATTAGGTTGTGATGTGGTGGTTATGCCTCCAACACACAAAGCGTGGAAGCTTATTGGAAGAACAGGGTGACGCACCCACCAGACCCAGGCACTCCCTGGAAATGACACTGTCCAGACACTGACTCAACTCTTGTCCCTTTCTGCTCTCAGGACTTTTTGGCCTGTACCAGCCTCTATCAAAACAGTTAAGGAGAAGGTCGGAGGAAGAGGGGAAGTTTTGAGAAAGGAGAAGACCTCTGCACTCAACTCTGACCTTTTTGCCCCCCAGGTTCTGGTCAATCACACTATTCATGAGATCATCCAGCAGGCACATCCACAAGAACTGGCTGGGTGGTCAGAGGCATTTCCCATCTCCCAGATTTGTTGCTCTGTTGCATGTGATAAGGGAAGGAAGGGAAGCTCTGCCTGATGCCCTTAGGCAGGGTTGGGTCCTGCCTGGAAGACTTTCCTTTATGCTTCTCCACTTCAGGTCTCTCTCTTTGGATTTGGAGCTGGAGAAGAGCAGTTGGCCAGAGATGAGCAATTGGCACCATTACTGGTGGAACCTACTACACAGACGATCCTACTATTTGTCAAGGAAAGTGTGTATTAGAAAGTCGGAGTAGAAAATCACCCACAAGCTGTAGTGTGAGAGCAAGATCACAGTCTACTTGAACTGAAGGCCAACCCTACCCTGAATATCTGATGGTGAAGGGGGACCCTAGCCTGAGGTCTAGGGTGGGGGTGGGGGGCTAATGAAGGTTGGATGGGGAGGGAAGAGCAAATAGGGATTAGTTTATTATTGAATAAAGACCTTGCTTGGCAGCTTCCAAAAGGCCTTTCATCTGCTGGAAGCATCTGTTGCTGAGTCCCATTCATGGGTTTTTGGAATAAAGCTCTAGCAGATGTGAACAGCCAGCCCCATTTCCACTCTGTGTGGTGTGACAGGATATACTGGGGACTAAGCTCTGAGTAAGCAGGTCTGCATGAGTGGGGTGCTGCTTTCAAACCCCCACATTATTAGCTGGACCTTGCCTCTGGCCCCAGGCTTAGGTAAGAAGAATTCCAGATTATGGTTGGAGTGCCAGAGGAAAGTCATGCCCTGCTTCTTTAAAGAAAACTTTTCTCTCTTAGGTTTGGAAGAAGTTGCCAATAGGTCTTAATGAAGCCTGTGAACTAGGTTCAATCCAGACTGCCTCCAGCAGGACCAGTCCATAAGTGACAAGTCCTGCCACTGTCCATCCTCCTTACTGGTTTGATACGTGGTTGGACTACAGGGGACCTGAGTTGGTTCCAGCTGATATGCCCCGGAAGGGATACCCCAAAGATATTCACCCAGAGCAGAAGGGGAATGAGGCCAGACTGAGTTGAATTTTAGAGACTGACTTTAGCCAAAGATCAACTCAGTGTTTTTGAAGCTCCAGAATGTGTTTCCAGTCAGGAACATATGATGGGTCCTCATTATCCATGAGTTCAAATCTAGATCCCAAGGCCCTCCATCATCTTGCTCCCTACCCATCCAACCTCAGTCCCACCACTCTGCCAAAGACCAGTCTTCTCACCAATATGCTTAGCAACCCCTCCCAACGCCTCTCCATCCTTCAAGCGCCAGTTCGTGACTTCCTTCCTCAGCCCCTGGAATTTCTACAGCACTTATACTCAGCACACAATCTGACTCGTTGGTGAGTCTCCGTCTGTTCTTAGCAGCTGGATTCCGGCTCCCAGTGGACAGTGGCTGTGGGGACAGAGCCAGGAGTGGTTTCCAGGCTGTCGCCCTCACGTGGTGCTCATTCGGGTAGTAAATAGCCATCAACTGTGATTGGATGGCCGTCAGTTGTAACCAGTGAGCCAATAGCCACTAATATAACTGCTGTGGCTACGCTAGCAGCAAATGGGGGCGAGCAAGGAGATGGTGGCTGAGCTAGCAGGTGGTGGAGTGCAGATTGTGGATTGCGAATTGCAGAGAGGCGGATTGCAGTTAGCAAGTGAGGTTGGTTGGCAGAGAAGCAGACGGCGGGTTGTGGAGCACGTGGCTTCTGCTTCCTGTGTCTCCAACCCAGCCACCAGCGAGACTAGAGTGGTATGACTCCCCTATCTATGTGTGGGGACAGAGCCCCAAAAAGCAGTTTCCAGGCTCTCGGCCTCACATAGAAAGGTGCTGGCTCAGGTAGTAAATGGCCGTCGACTGTGATCAAATGGCCATCAGCTGTGGCTAGTTGGCCGTCAGCTGTAACCATTGAGCCATTGGCCACTGATATAACTGCCGTGGCTAGGCTAGCAGAAAAAGGGGGAGCTAGCAAGAAGATGGTGGCTGAGCCTGCAAGCGGTGCAGTGAGGGTTGAGAATTGTGTGCTCCTGTTTCCTGTTTCTCCAACCCAGCCGCCAGTGAGAGTATAGTGGTATGACTCCCCTACCTATGGCTCCGTGGGTGTTCCTTTTTGGCCTCACCATGTCCTGCGTTCTTGTGTGGGGAGCGGGAGCAGAGACCCCGCCGGACGCCCCGCATGACACATGGCGAAGTCGGCAGGATCTCCTGCACGACACATGGCGCAGCGAGCAGGGTTCCCCGCATGACAAATGGTGCAGCGAGCAGGGTACTGTGCCGGCCAAAGCTCTCCGAAAGGCATGGAGCAGCTTGTGCATATGAACACTCAGTCTCAGGAAGACCAGGAGGAGCAGCTGCTGGAGAGCTGGACCCCGTGGAGGGGTGGAAAGACATGGACGGTTCCCCAACCAGCATAGGCCGGAGAAAGCGAAGGTGGTTGCAGCCCTGTGAGCTGAGAAGTGCTTGCTGAGGCAGCCCGGATGCAGGACTTGTAGTCCCAGGAGGAAACGCTTGCTGAGTCCTCCGTGGGAGATAAGGGTGAGGTCAAGGTCATCCCTCACCCCCAGGACAGCCCTAGCAAACGACTATGGACTATGGGGAATTGCCTTCCATCCTTAATTTAATGGACCGCTTGACTGTTTGGGAACATACCACCATGTAGTGGAACTGGCGGATGTTTGCTTTTGTGTCTTGACCGGTCACCATTGAGAATACGTAAGCACTGTGACTGTGAGTTGCTGTTGTTCCAGCACGGTACCCTGAGAGGCCCAGAGAGAGTGGCAGTGCCCTGAGAGGCCCTCTTGTGCCCTGGGAGACTAGTGGTACCCTAAGAAGTCCAGGAAGTCTGGCTGTGCCCAGAAGTACTGGTGGTGCCCTGAGAAACCCTGGCTGTGACCAGAGAGCTTGGCTGTGTCCAGGAAATAGCATTCACCTCCAGGCTCCTCGCACAGGGCCCCTCGCGGAAGACGCTTGTCGCGTAGATTGTGAGGCGAGAGCCTGTAGGGGTGGAGTGTGGGGACAGAGCCCCAAAAAGCAGTTTCCAGGCTCTCGGCCTCACATAGAAAGGTGCTGGCTCAGGTAGTAAATGGCCGTCGACTGTGATCAAATGGCCATCAGCTGTGGCTCGTTGGCCATCAGCTGTAACCAGTGAGCCATTGGGCACTAATATAACTGCCGTGGCTACGCTAGCAGAAAATGGGGGCCAGCAAGAAGATGGTGGCTGAGCCTGCAAGCGGTGCAGTGAGGGTTGAGAATTGTGTGCTCCTGTTTCCTGTTTCTCCAACCCAGCCGCCAGAGAGTATAGTGGTGTGACTCCCTTACCTATGGCTCCGTGGGTGTTCCTTTTTGGCCTCACCATGTCCTGCGTTCTTGTGTAGGGAGCGGGACCAGAAACCCTGCACGACACTATGGCTCTGTGGGTGTTCCTTTTTGGCCTCACCATGTCCTGCGTTCTTATGTGGGGAGCAGGACCAGAGACCCCGCATGACACCCTGCATGACAGTGGCCTTGTCTTTGTATCTTCTGTAACCCATCTCTATCAGAATGTAGGCAGATGATAAATTCATGCCACCTGACAGGAATCTTTAGCAAATTCTTCCTGAATAGATGCCCTTTGTGTTAATGCTGCCAAACTACAGCGGTGGAGACAGGCAGAGAACAAATGCAAATATCCAGAATTTATTGTTGAAAGGGAAGGTGAAAGAAAGGGTGAAGTGCTGGGATAATAAATTCTAGACAAGAGCTGGGAGTTGCTCCCTGGCCAGGAGCCTGGGTGACTGCAGGCTAGCAGGTAATTGTAGTTTGCCTCATTCCCACGCGAATTGGGGCCTTCCCCCAGCCTTGCAGGTTTCCTTCCCTCTTCCTGGGAATGCCAGCTGACCTGGGCTCCCAGGTTGGGTGACGACAGAGCCAGACCTTTCCTTTGGCAGTCCTGCCGTGGAGGAGTCATGACCCATTCTGCAGCCGTCTGTCTGTCTGTGTGCTCCCAGGCTGGCCCGTATCCTGCCCTGGCTGAGGCTGCTACCTGGAGGTGGCTTGGGAAGCGCCGGGGCTGGGGCATAGCAGGACTGGCCCTGGGGATGTCAGACTTTGAGTCAGAGACTCGTCCAGCTTGCGGGTCTCAGCCTCCAGGACAGTGGCCTCAGGGGCCTGGGCCACGGCAAGAAGGGAGTGGGAGAGGCTGTGGTGCAGGCCCGCTAGCTCACGGCTGGTCTGGACTGAGCGGGCGATGTAGTCTTGCTTCTGCTTCCGCTCCAAGGCCAGCTGGGCTCGCAGCAGGGCCACCTGGTGGGCAGGGAAACCAAGAGGGAGAGAGCAGTAGAGGGCCTTGAAGCTGCCCCAACTCTTCCTGCTCTGCTTCTGTAGCTCTGGTCAGACCAGCACTTGAACCAACTCTATCACATCAGTGAATCTCAGGGTCAGGCTTTACTGTGTTTGCGGGAAGGGTCCCTGGGGATCATAGAATCCAGTGACTGTCGAGCCTGGCTGCACAGGAGACAAATAGGGAGCTTGAACAGCAACAACAAAACTATTCCTCAACCTTATCGAGGGATAACTGACATGTAATAAAAGGCCCAGGTTTTAAGTGTACATACCCACGTCTAACCATTATCCCAATCAAGATACAGAACATTTTAATCACTGCAGAAAGTTCTGTCGTGCTCCTTTCGGAAGCTTTCAAGAACTGTTCGGCCTTAGATTCTGATAAGGCCTGGGCACCAGTATTTTTTTCCCAAAGCTTCGCAGGTGGTTCTAATGTGCAGCCGGGGCTGAGAATCAGTGATTAATCCTTCCATTTCTCAGATGGGTATACTGAGACTACCAGGAGGGGAAGTATTGGGAGCTCAGGGCAGATACAGGACTAGGGTGAGGCAAGAGAGCTTCCCAGGGTGCACAATTAAAGGAGGCACTCCAGGTCGACAGTGAGGGCTTCCTTAAATTCTACACACCAGGTGCCTTTCTTGCCTCACCCTATTCCAGCCTCATCTGCCAGATTGCTTTGTATGAACTCAAAATCATAGCTAAGAGTCAGACCCTGCCAGGAATGACTACTGATTTCTGAAACAGGCTTAGAAATTAAAATTCCACAGTTCTTATTACTCCTGGGCCTTGAAAGACAGGGAGAACCTTTAGGCGAGGCCTAAGAGGCAAGAAGGCACTTTATACCTTTTCCCTGAGTGTGGTGGCTTGACCTGAGCTCTGAGGGATGGATCTTGGCTCTGGTGCCAGGCTACTCTGCCTGCTGTGCTGGCAATAGTCCTGCCTGCAAGGGTGCATGTGAGGGCAGAGGAGGCCAGGATGCTTTTGCTTGCTTTAGCCTGTCCTCCTAGACTCTTCTTCTGATCCTCAGCCCTTTTCCCTGTCTTTGCTTTCCTAAGTAGGAACCTGGAGGTCTGGGGCCTGGGGCATGCTTTATTCCCCACTCCCACCCCAACTGTATGGGAGATTGAGTTGGAGCTGGACTCATCTTGTCTCCCACAGAGACTGAAGTTCTCTGAGGCAGGAACTTCCTGGAAGTGCACAAAGGGCCAAGCACACAGTGGACGCTACAGCCTGTGCCTGAGTGCAAAGGAGGGAAAGGAGGCTTAGAAAACAGATCCTTTCAGAATGTACCTCTTTCTGCAGTTCAACCATGTGCTTGGCATCTAAGGACACCGTCTGTCCTCTTCCATTCTGTGGAAGACAAATGCCATTCCTATTAGAAGAGGGGGTTCTGCAGGCATCCTATGCCAGCTCATTACAATTCGGGGGGCCAGGGCAAAGGCTATGGGCCAGACGTGCCTTCACTCAGACTGAACTCTATGGGGCACCATGGCCCTGGGCAAGGAGAGGCCCAAATCAGCCCAATGGGTGATGCCCACGGAGACCTGATGCTGAACTTCCAAAGGCTTGGATGGCACTGGCTTCACTGAGGCACCTTTTCATTTACAGACATGCGCCATGCACCTGCTAGCCCTGGCCTATGAGCTGAGCATGCAGAGAGGAAGTAAAACAAGGTGCCTGTGGTTGGGAAGCTCTTATTACAGGATGGGGAAGGAGACCTGGGAGACTCTTAGCCACCAGAGACAGTCTCTTCCTGCCAGGCTGCAGGGCTGTCTACTGATGGGCGTAACTTGTTAAAGGAGTGCCGGTGTGGGGAGGCTTCTCCAAACTCCTTACCCCAAAAACAGACTCTGGCCCCAGGAAATACCATGCACACTGAGCTTGTAAACTTGATATTGCAAGGGGCAAGGGGGTCTAAGAGGTCTGCAAAGCTGCATCACCCAACACCCATGTACCTGGGATTTTGACCAGAAGCCCAACGAGCCCAGCTCCCAGGTGAGCCTGAGGTGCTGTTCTGGGAGCAGGCAGACTAGACATCAGTGAAGGCTGAGTTCCTCAGAGTGCAGGGCAGCCTGGACTCCCTCCCCCCACCCCCCGATGCTGGGCCTCTTTCCTGGGTCAGGGGCAGACTGGGCCTTGCTGGGTGGGGCAGAACCCAGGCAGGAGGGGCTCTCTGGACTGGCAGAAGTGGCTGTCTCCCCTTGCAAGGGTAATCGGGGATATGCATGGAGGAGGGTTGTTTCTGGTGGCTGAGGTTGGGCTCTCCTGAGGCTGTAGTCAATGAAAAGAGGTAAACCTGTAGTATGGGTGACGACGCTGTGGCTTCACTGATCTCCGGGATCCCTGTCCGTGATGCGCGCAGGAAATCCTTCTTCAGCTTCCTCCGCTCTCGCTCTACCTGCCAAGATGCAAGTGAGAAATCAGGGCTCGGCTTGGCTCTGGGGCTGGAGCGCAGCCGCCTTTCTCGAGAGGCCTGTGCACGTATGAGTGTGAGAAGACAGCAATGACGGCATGCTAACCTCCTGGGCTGGGGGGAGAACATGCTAAGCAGCTCCAAGTTCAAGGATGTGCTCCTGGGGCCAAAGACGTACGGCCAGCCTCTCAGGACTTTGGAGCAAACGTCAGCAAACACTGTCCATACTATTCGTAACTATTTGGGCTTTGTGGGCCATAGATCCCTGTCACAACTATTCTACCCCACTACTGAAGCCTGCAAGCAGCTGTAGACTACATAAACGAATGGGCATGGGTGTGCTCACATAAAACTTTATCTTCAAAAATAGGTGGCAGGCTGAATTTGGCCCTCGGGCTATAGTTTACCAAGCCCTGCTCTGGGGGCTGCATGAGGAGTAGAGGTGCATGCACACTGGACCCTGGAGGAGAGAGCTGAGGACAGGAGAAGTTACTTACCTGCTCCAAGGTGGTCCGCAGCTGGATATTGTGGCGCTGCAGCCGGCTCCGGTCAATCTCCAGCTGTGCCACCGCTCGCTGTAGGTGTTCAAGCCTTTGTCCCCACGGCTGCTTCTCCTCTATCTCAGGACTAGGCTCAGCTTCCACTCCTGAGACCTGTGGGAGAGACCTGTGAATCCCACCTGGGCAGCCCCTTAGACAGGTGGGGAACAGATAGGGGGCAAAGGGACCAATCTGGCAGGACTGAGCTTAAGGACCCAATTCCCAGGAGAAGACGACCAGTCGCTGGACAGGAGCTCCCTCCTGGGCCATCTGTTCCCACCAGGCCCCCAGCTCACCTCCTCCAGCTGTACACCTGCCTCTCCTCTGGGCCCCCGTTCTGCTCTGCTGGTCGGGCCAGGGCTGTGGAGCTGTTCTTTCTCCAGAGCCGATCTGGTGAGCTCCAACTCCTCCTGGGGTATCAAGGTGTGGAGCGAAACAACATCGTGAAAATCTCATATCCTCACCCACTCTACCCCCTCCTCAGTTCAGTTTTCTCATCAGGTTTCTCATCTTATGTGTCCTGGAGTCTCTGAGCTATTTTAGTGCAGAAACTTCCTTCTACAGATGGACAAGACAAAGGAGCAGAGAGGGCTGTATCCAAGGATACACGGTGGGATAGGACTGAAACCTGTCTCGTTTTAGGTCTCCCATAATAAGGGATAACTTGGAGCACTGAGGTGTTGTAGAAAAAGCATGGACTCTGGAGCCACACAGAGCTGGGTATTATGTCACCACTTATTGGCTAGACGACTTTGGTCAGGATATGAGCTCTCTCCAAACCGCAACTTCCTTGTTTGTGAAATGACTACCGTACATGCTCCATGAAGCATAGATCAAGCCTTTGGGGTTAAATCCCTTAGATAACGGGGAACTTAGTGCTAGATATATTGTAGGCACATTATGTTTCATAAATGATAACAGTCAAGGAGAGAGACAGGTAAGAGAAGATGGGAGAACGTGTGGGTGGAGGTTGTCTGAGAGAGAAGAGCTTCGTGGTAAAAGGATTGCTTAGATCTAGCTCTGGTTCTGCCACTTACTAGCCATATAACCTTGGACAAGCTACTCAGCCTCTCTGAACTGCCAGTCCTCAACTATAAAACGAAGATAATAACAGCTCCTACTTTTCATGGTTGTTGTGGAAGAAAAAGAGTAACAGCGCCTCGTATATAAAATGTTTGAAATAAAAAATGGTACTGTGGTGAAGGGCTGCATCTGAAAGATGTCCTGGAGTGTGGACGGGAGGGAGACCCTGACCCGAGCTACACCGAGGAAATACTGCTCAGTCACCCAAGAGTATGGACAGGAAGTGCCCTCCTGCTCAGCTGCATACCTTACTTTTTCTGTGCCGGTAAGAACGGGCCTGGAAATAGGAAAGTTGTTCCACTGATCGCCAAACTGAACCCACCATTCTACTACTCTTCCCCAAACCTGCCTTTCTTCATCTCCTGAAGAAACCTGGGGGTTTGGTTTCTTTTCGTCCTTTCTTTACACTCCCCACCCCCTTGCCATCTCTTAGCCAATCAACTGCCAGAAGTCTTATGATCACCTAGGTCCAGCCACGTGCCTCCATCCACACTTACAGTCTCAGGTCACTCTCTCTCCTGGACTTCTATGACAGCCTCCTAATTGGTCTCTCAGGATCTACCATTGCTCCACACAGCAGCCTGAGCGCTCTTTCTGAACTGTGTATCTGATTGTGTCGTTCCCCTGCTCCGAACCCTTCGTCCACTTCCCACTGGTCACCCGGGTCCATGACTTACAAGCCCTCAGTGATGGAGACCCTGCTGTCCTCTCCTCTTGCCAACTCCATTTCTACTTCCCAGCGTGCACTACCTACACAGATACTCCATGTTCCCTCTCTCATCCAGAAAGCCCCTCCCCTACCTGTACTTGGCTAATTCCTTGCTGTTCCCTTCAGATCTAACCATAAACACCACTTTTACCTGGAAGCCTTTTGGGACTCAACCCCAGGAAAGGTAGGGTGTCCCTCTAGTATGCTCAGAGCACACTAAAATTTCCCCAACGAGGCACTAATTACATAATCAGGCACTGCATTCTAATTGCTTATCCACTAAATTATAAGCTCTCTGAGGGCAGGGACTGTGGGTGTCTTATTCTCTTTGTATCCCCCCAGACTAGCACAATAACCTGGATTCCACTTATGTTGAGGTGCTTGTGCACTCAGCTTTCCCACACCCTGGCTACAAGCAGCCTGAGCTCAGATACACAGGGCTTTGCCCCCCCCCCCCCCGCTGCCCTTACCACCCGTGCAGTGACTCACCTGTAGCCTCTGCTGCTCCGAGTCCCGCTCCAGGATAGAGGCTTGTAGGAACATGGCGACCTCCTGCAGATTGCTGACACTGGCCTTGCTCTGGGCCAGGGACAGCGCCAAGTCCTGGGCCTTCTCCCTCCACTCGATCTCCCTGGCTTCCGTCTGCCTCAGGGCTGCCTGTAGTCGCTCCAGCTCCTGCTGCAGCCTGGGCCCTAAAGAATCAAATTTTGTAGATGGCTCCTCCGCTGGGGAGGCTTTGTGGCTGTGGGCTGAGTCCTCCAGATTCTTTCTTTGCTCCCTCAGCTCCAGGATCTCCTCTTCCTTTCGGGCTAGAGTCAGCTGTAGCTCCCTTAGGCTCTCACGAAGGCCCCTCACCTCTTCCTCTGTCCTCTTCTGCCCTGGGTCCTGCTTCTCTTGGGTCACATCCTCTCGGACTCTCTGGGCCAGAGACTTCTCCAGCAGCTGCCTCTGTTTCTTCCGACGTCTCAGATCTTCATCCCTCTGGGCAAGTGCCTGCTGGAGCTCCTGCACGGCCTCCTGGTGTCGGAGATCCCGGTCCTGGATCTCGCCTTCCCGCTTCCTCAGGGCCTCCTCCAGCTGCCGTGCTTGTGCCTGGCATGAGTCCAGGGCAGCCTGCAAGGTAGTGATGCTGGCCTCCAGGCTGCGGCTCAGGGCTGCCTGCTCAAGGAGATGCTGCTCTTTCTCCTGCAGGGCAGCTTGAGCCTTGCCGAGGGCCTTCTGCAGAGCCTCAGCCTGGCCCCGGGCAGCCTCCTCGCGGTGCTGCGAGGACTGGCTGTCTGCCTGCAGGGCCTGCAGCTCCTGGTCCCGTTCCTTGAGCGTTGCCTGTGCCTGCAGCCAGCTGTCTCGCAGGGCCTTGGCCTCTGCCTCGTGCTCCTGTGCTTGCTCTGTGCACTGCTGCTGGAGGGCCAGCAAAGCCTTCTCCTGCTCCCGAGACTCAGCTCTTAGGTCACCCAACACCTCCTCCAGGGCCTGTACTCGCTGTCCCTCCACTGCCAGCTCTTCCTGGAGCCTTCGCACGTGTTCCCTGTGGTCCTCGAGCTCTCCCTGGCGCTCATTCAGTGTCACATGGGCCTGCTCCAGAGCGCCCTGCAGGGCACTTGCCTTCTCCTTCACATTCTCCTCCTGCCCCTGCGCCTGCTGCTGTTGGTGCTGCAGGGCCTCGAGTTCCTGGTCCCTCTGGGCCAGGGCTCTCTGGGCCTCTTCCAGCTGAGCCTGAAGTGACTGTTCTTTCAGCTCCCCCTCTTCCCTGGCTTCCTGCAGGTGCCGCTGCAGTGCCACTATCTCCTGTTCTCGCTGGGTCAGGAGTAGGCTGGTCTCCCCTACCTTCCTGTGTAAGCCCTGGAGCTGCTGATCCAGCTGGTCTTTGTGCACCTGAAGTTCCTGGATACGCTCCTGCTGGCATTCCACCTCCTTCTCCTTATCGCGCAGGATCAGCTTCATGTGCTCCAGGCTCCCGCGCTGTGCTTTACTCGGGCCCTTCCCTTCCTCAGTCCGCTCCTGCATCAGCTGCCTCTGAGAGGCCAGCTCCCGGCCTCGCTCTCGCAAGGACAGCTTGATCTGTTCCAGGTCCTCCTCTAGGATCTTGGTCTGTAGTGTCCTCTGATCTTCCAGGACCTGAATCCTCTCCTTCTGCAGCACCATCTCCTGATCCCTTTTCTCGAGGTCCTGAGTCAGATGTTCTTTCTGCCTCTGCAGCAACTCGACCTGTTCTCGCTGGGACTTCACCTCCTGGTCCTTCTCCTGGAGCTCTCTCGCCAGGAGGCTGCTGTGGCTCTCCAGTTCATGGATCTGGCTGCTTTGCGCTTGCAGCTCCTGACTCTTTTCCTCCAGGTCCAGGGTAAGGTGGGTCAGAGCCACCCTTTGCATTTCCCTCTGTCCCTCCAGCTCCTCAATTGCCTTTTGCTGGCACTCCATTTTATGATGGTTTTCCTCTAGTTCCAGGGCCAGGCATTCCAGAGTGACCAACTGCTTCTTCAGATCCTGAATCTGTGTTTTCTGGGACTCGATCACTTGGGCCTTCTTCTCGAGTTCTAGAAGCTGATGCTCCAAGATGTTCCTCTGTGTCTCTCGATCCTTCTCGAGCTCTTTGATCTGCTCCCTCTGCATAGTCAGCTTCTGCTCTCGCTCCTGGACGGCCATGGGCAGATGCTCTAAAACAGACCTACATTTCTCCAGCTCCTGAATCTGTTCCTGCTGCAGATCTACCTCTTGGTTCCTCTTCTTTAGGTCCAGAGACAGCAATTCCAAAGCAGCCTTTTGCATTTCCCGCTGCTTCTCCAGTTCCCGGATATTTTCCTGCAAGGCCTCCACCTCCCCTTCTCTTTCAGACAGGGCCTGGGCCAGGATAGCCAAATTCTCCTGTAGAGCCTTCCCGTGGGCCACCTTCAGCTCTCCCTGCTCTTGCAGAGCCTGGGCTCTCTCGCGTTCACTCTCCACCTCCTCATTTTTCAGTTTCAGAGCTGAGCGAGCCGTTCTCAGGTCTTCTTCCAGGACCCCAGCAGCACTTGCCTGGGCCCTGGCTTCTGCAACAGATGCTTGCAGATGTTGCACCTGGGCTGTCAGGTTCTCCTTGGCTGTCTGAAGTAACTCTCGCTCATTCTGGAAAACAAGATGCACAACAACCTTAGGCTATACTCCCTCGATACCGTCACCCCAACATAGGCCCTTTCTTTCCTTACTTTGTATTATAGCACCATGATCAAGGACTTGGAGAAAACAAACAAACAAACAAACAACAACAAACTAGTGCATTCCACTTAAGCTAATACTGTGAAAGAACGTCCTTACCATATCCCAGGGCCCTGGTACAAATGAACCAGCCCAGACTCTGGTCCTTTGGAGCAAGGGACAAAAATCTCAACCTCAATTTGGAACAATTAATTGTAGGAGGATTCGCTGGGACTTTCATGATGGCCTTCGGGGATGTGGGGACAGCCAGAGAAACTGAGACACTGCTGAGGGATGTTGGGTGCTACATATGGATGGGGTACGGCCATTGGCCAAGATGGATCTGGGAGCTGGAGCCTGAGCTCTGAGGAACCTCCTCCCTGAAGCAACGCCCTCCCCCAAACCAGCACTGCCTTACCTGGGCTTCCATTCCCTGCAGCTCTGCTCGCCGTAGGCGACTCTGTAAGGATGCCACAGTTTCGTGCAGTTCCATCAGCTCACTCTCCAGGGAGTTCTGTTTTCCTTCCCACCTGGATTTCTCTTTGGGAAGAGAGGTAGTGGAGCAGGGCCCATGGTTGGGGGTGGAGAAAAAGAGGGATGTAGACACAGATGGGGGATGGGGAACAGAATCAAAGGGGGAAAAGGCCAAGAAGGAGAGAATTACATCCAGTTTCACAGAGACATCACCCATCTGCCAGCTGCTCTTGTTCGTCTAGGATTTTTGCTGCGTCCAGACTCATGTCTGTATCAGCTGCCCAGCTCCAGCACAGCCAGATAGTCATCCCAACACGTCGTCATCCTCGTTACCTAGAGATCCTCAACACTGGATTCCAGCCAGGTTAGAGCTAGATGACACTGGAGGTCCTTGCCAGTCCCCGATTCTATTATTTTTCAGGGGTTCCTAGAGATGAGGTTTGCTCTGCTGGCTGTCCCCTGACCCCTGATGTGTATGGCTCTCAGGGAGCCCTCTGGGATATTTGCAAGACCCAGACCCACTCCCCACGTTGTCCTCTTCCACAGCAGAGCCTTGAGCCTCAAGACCCTCCCCTCTCCTTTCCTTTCCAAGTTCACCACCCTTTTCCAGCCCTCGGCTGTGGCACAGATACGTTCTCCCCAGAATCCCACTCCTTCTATCTCCCAAACAAGCCCATAATCCTGCTGTCAAAGGTTAATCTTTTGAGGACATAGTTGGAGAGGACAAAAATAAATAATGTGTATAAATGACAAAAGACACAGAACTTTATAATGTTCTCACAGTCTTGGCCCTGGGTTGCCAGTTTTTAAATCTGCAGACAGAGAAAATAGAAGCCTAGACAGCAACTTTTCTCAGTTCAGCAAATCTGTTCCTCCTAATCCCTTCTGCCAGGATGGCCCACAAAGGCCAAGCAAAGCAGAAAAATAGTCCTATTTAGCAGAAAAAGGGTGATGGGGTCATCACCCTTTGGAGATGCCTCTAAGTTTCTTCTCAGGAGGGAGTGGCTGTGAGGCCTGTTCCTGCCCCTTCTGGGCTTCCCGCCTCTCCGCTCTCCTCCCTCCAAATCCCTCTGCCTGCCTTGAGCTTCTCACCTTCCTGGTTCTGAGAGAGCTGTTTCTGCAGATCCTGCAATTCTGCGTAGCCCTGGCTCTTCTCAGCCTCTGTATCAGTGAGACGCTGTTCCAGCTTCTTCACCTGATCCCGCAGGTCGTCCTGGGAAAGAAAGGGCATGGCTAACCTCAAGTCCCTCATCGTCCACAAAGCTATGCCCGTCCAGGGCTCAAGCCCTCTCCTTCCCCTCAGCCTCTGTGGGGGTCTGCCATCGTGGACCTACTCCCACATTGCTGGGTTCTTTATCTCTGAACTCGTGTGCATTTGGCTTCCCAAAGTGATGGCAGGCTCTGCTCTGACTTGAGCCTAGAATCCCCTTCTGTCCCATCTGTTATTTGAAATATAAAATCTTAGCCCAAGGTCACCTCTCTTCTTCCTGAACTCCTACTTCAAAGCTTGCCTCAAAGGTCACTTCTTCCTTCCTTCCTCTGACCTTCCCCAAATCAGAACGAATTGTCCCTTCCTCCTAGTATCATGTGCATCTGTTATTGTTCCAACTAATTCTATCAGTTCTGCTTCATCTTAGGATGCGGCTTGGCTCCTCAACCACGTCACAAGCCTTCTTGAGTGTCATGAGCCTTCCTGAGGGCAGAAATCAGGTCTTTCTGCTTTTTGTGTCCCCAGCTCAGAGTGGCTGGCAAAATGGTTGCACTCAATTTTTATTTTTATTTTTTTTATTGGGGAACATTGGGGAACAGTGTGTTTCTCCAGGACTCATCAGCTCCAAGTTAAGTCATTGTTTTCAATCTAGTTGTGGAGTCATTGTTTTCAATCTAGTTGTGGAGGGCGCAGCTCACTGGCCCATGTGGGAATCGAACTGGCGACCTGGGTGTTATGAGCACTACGCTCTAACCAACTGAGCCAACCGGCTGCCCTGCACTCAATTTTTATTGACTGAGAAGTTCACTGTGTGGTGGAATTTGCAGGACATTTAGTTCAGTCTTAGGCCTACAGTGTTCCCATAAATATGGCAATCTCTGATCTCAGTGGTCCCCAGTGTGTTGGGTTTTTCTTGGAGGTTTTGAAACCAAGAATAACTGATGGCTGAGAGGAAAATGATGCAAAACTCCATCACACATCTGTAAGGGATTTTCAGTTTACAGGGCTCCCATAAGTCCCTCACTCACTTCATCCTCACAACCCTCTGAGGCAGGAATGATTTTCCCTAATTGACCAGGAAAACCAAGGCCCAGGAAACCACATGCTTTATGCATGGTGGCCATGATATAGATGGAACTCATCCCAACCTGACCTCAAGAAGAAAACAGGTCAAACTACTTTATGAGTTTTTTGGGAGGGGAGGGGAAGAAGTCAAGGAAGGACAGCGGGGAAACATACCCGGGCCTGCCGAGTCTTCCAAAGGTCTTGGTGGAGCTTGTGGAGGGCAGACGCCACCGCCTCAGCCGAAAGAGCTGTCAGGAGTGGCCCTCTTTTAAAGAGGATTCTCGCTCCATTCTGGTCTGAACAAATGAGGAAACACCTCCTGACTTGGTTGTACTATGAAAAGAAACAGCCATACCTCCCCAGACATGGCCTTGGCTTTCCCACTGATCCCTCCTCTCCTCAAAGAAGCCCTTGTCAGCAGTTCACTCATCATGCACTTTCTGCACACCTATGTGTCAGGCACTGCGCTGGGTACGAGGTAACACTAGCTGTCATTTGTTAGGCATTTAGTAAGTGCCAGGAACTGTGGGAGCTATTTCACCTCTGTAATCTCATTAACTCCTTAGAAAAATCCTGAGAGGTGGGTACTTTTAACATCCTCATTCTATAGTTTAGAAAATCAAACTCAGAGAGGACAGGTGACTTGCCCAAGGTTACACCCATCTAGCAAATGGCAGAGCTGGGATTCAAACTCTGACTGAATTAATTCCAGAGTCTGTGGCCTTAGCCTCAATGCATATTGCCTAAGGAACCACATTCCCCCCTTTCCTTCTTCCCTGGGAGGCTAGGCCTGGCTTTGACCCAAAGGACTGAGTTCTTGGGTGGCTGCCTCACCTGGCTCAGGGCCCCAGAGGGAGGGAGCAGAATCTCCCCCACCACTCAGCTCAGGCCTGCTCTCACAACCAGACCCCAGGGCCTGCTGCAGGACAGAATAGAGACTGGCTAGCTGGGCCTGGGCATGGTGCCCCGGCTGCTGTTCTGCAGCCAGTGCCTCCAGCTGGCTCTCCATGCTGTGCAGTTGCAGCTGTAGTTGGGCTGCCTTGGCTTCTTGGGCCCACAGGGAAGCTCGCAGCTGCTGCTCTGTTACTCGCGATGTCTCTAGGTCTTCCAGCAGCTGTGCTTCCTGGGCCAGAAAGTCAGTCTCCTTCTCCTTCACCTCCTGCTTCAGTAATTCCACCTGCGGGGAAGAAGTCAGTCATTCTCTGGAGGGCGTGGATATCCTCCCATCAGACCCTCTCCGGCCTGACCCCACTCAATCCCTGTGCAAACCTTGATCAATGGCAAAATTTCAGTAGGCTCAGCTCTCCAGCAGGTAGGGAGGGCTCTGGAATGAGTGTGACCCTAGATCTGCCCTGCATGCCTACCTACTGACTCCTGACACGTGGGCATGGGCTATGCAAATGGGCTTTGGCCCTGGTCTCCTTGGCAACTATGCCAGCTCCCTGCTGCTGTGATGAGAACTCGGCCTCAAACCCTGACACTGAGCGTAATAAGATCAGTCACAATAAAAATGGCTACCATTTATTGAATGCTTATTGTAATCATGACACTTTATATATTCCTATAATGTTTAAGGATCAGCATCCTTGTTTTATGAAGAAACTGAAGCTCACACAACGTGGAAGCAGTGTGTCCTGGAGTCCTGGGACTCCAGTCAAACCCAGGACTGACTACCAACCAGACGTGGGTCTTTACCTGCTGCAGTCAGCTATCTGTCTGCTACTTCTTCACTCTTCCCCTCCCTGTCCCACCTTTCCTCTGGACCCAAGGTCTGGGGTCCTCCTGTGAGCAAACGGAGTCCCTGGAAGTCCTGCTGCTGCTTCCTGTGTCTTGCCAAGCAGACCAAGCATACAGGGACGTGGCCGTGCTTGAACCAGGCTTGTATGAGCTCTGCCCCTTTGGGGACTATGTTCTGGGCTGCCAGTTTCCCCACAGGGGTCTGTTCCCAACTCGGGGTCAGGTTCCCAAGCCCCAACCCTGCCTAGTCTTGGCTTCCCCTCCTGCCAGGCTGCTGAAATGCCAGCATACCATGTAATGAGGCAAGAAGAGAAAGGTCCTCTTTATGCGAGGACTCTGAACAATTACCACCCCCACTCCCCACACACACATTTCGGGAGCAGGCTTCCACCAAGGAACAGGGTCATAACCAGGGTGGGTCGTACCTGGGCACTGAGCTCCTTCTGCCCTTCCTGGGCCTCCTGCATATCCTGGCGCAGGGAGCTCAGCTCTTGTTGTCGAACGGAGTCAGCTTCTTGTAAAACAAGGAGTCTCTGTTCCTTTTCCACCAGCGACAGGGTCAGGCTAAAAAGAGAGGGGTCAGAGGGCTAGACCATTCTCTCAGGGAATGAAGAACTACCTTCTCATCTGATTGTTCTAAACACAGCATTGATAATTAAAATAGAAACAGTAATGTGTAGCAATAAAAGCTACCATTTATTGAGCTCCTAGGTACTTCATGAATATGATGCTTCATTTCAACTTCATAGTTTATTCTTCTTTGGGAAATTCCAAAAATATCTATACAATACCTCAGATTCAACATGTTCAATTCTTCCCATCCCCTCTGTACCTCCCCTCCCCTAACCATCCCCTACCGGGTTCCCTAGCTCAGTGAATGCACCTCCATCTACTCAGTGACCCAACTCAGAAGCCTTGACCATCTCAGAATTCTCCCTTCATCCTACCTTTATCGAATCTATGACTACATATAACTATTCCAACCTCCATAACGTCCCTTGAGCCCCTTTCCTCCCCCCCGTCCCATGACCCTACCCTGGTTCAGCTTTAGTAACCTCTCATCAAGACAACTGTACCAGTCTCCTAACTTGTCTTCCTGCCACTAAGTTTCATCAACTAAAGGATTTGCCCTTCTCCAAACTCCTATAGCCCAGAGAATACACATTGCTTTTCATTCTGGGTGGTCTTATCTCATTCCTGATGTTTTGTGTCATCACTATCCCTTTTAATATATCATAAATTGAATTGTGTTGCGTTCCCTGATTAAAACCCTCCAATGGTTTCCCACTAAACCTAAAATAACTACAAACTGCTTCCTGTGACTTACAAAATCCTGAATGATATGGCCCTGTTTCACTCATGTCACTCTCTCTCATCAGTCCCCAGGCTCCAGTCACACCGTACTTTCAGTTTCACCAAACACCCAAGCTTTGGTCTGCCTCAGAGCCACTGCGTGTGATTTCCATCCCTACCATATAGGACTCTCCCACCCCTTTGCATGGTGGCTCCATTTCATCCTTCAGCGCTCAGTGTAAATGCGACTCCTGAGGAAGGCCTGCC
This sequence comes from Rhinolophus ferrumequinum, assembly GCF_004115265.2. Taxonomy (NCBI): domain Eukaryota; kingdom Metazoa; phylum Chordata; class Mammalia; order Chiroptera; family Rhinolophidae; genus Rhinolophus; species Rhinolophus ferrumequinum. The sequence goes on from NC_046306.1 coordinate 19,959,376, forward strand.
CAAGCATGTAAAGTAGATCTCCCCCACCCGCCCACATTTCTATTGCAGCATTCTCTTTCTTCCCTCCACACCATGTAACGTAACCTGCAACAATTTAATTTGGGGATTACTTGGTTCATGTCTTCCCCACAAACCTGTAAGTTCTGTTGAAGCAGGGACCATACTATCTTGTTTATCACTGTATGCTCGGCCCCTTGCATAGTGCCTGATGCATAATGCATGTTATCTAAATATTTACTAAATAAATGAAGTGTAGGCTTTGAAGACAGGGACCACATTCTCTCCACATGGCTACCTGTACAGCCTAGAACTGGGGACATGAAAGGCTAGGTGACGTGAGCAGAGAACTGTCAACCTCACAGTGACCACTGCAGCCAGAGAGGCAAAAGCCAACTCCATAGCCTGTGTAGCCTACCTGGCTTTCTCTCTCTCCAGCTCCTTCTGAACTCGGCTGCCCTCCTGGGCTTCTCTCAGCTTCTCCTGAAACTCCTGCTCCACCAGCCTCCGGGAGTCATCCTGGGAAAGCAGCTGAGACTTCAAGTCCTCCACCTGGACAAGTTCAGGGCATGAGGACCAAGGGCAGGGGGGCAGTGGGAGGATGCTTCTCACCTAAGGCTTTAGGGTCCTTAAAGGTTTACCACAATCACCGGCTCATTTCCAGTGTTCTAGAGGGTCCACCGATCCTTACACATTCTTCTTAACCACACCCCTCCCCAAACAGCACCCAGCCTACTCATCTGTCTCCCCGGCCTCACATATGCTGGATAAAGGCAGGCACAGAAAAAATCTTGGCTGAATATAACCAAGCCCAAAGGCAAAGTGATGGGCAAGTGTATAAGGATTGTATTTGTTTAAAATGAATAATCAGAACACCATCTGATACAGGATTCAGAGAAGGAAAAGCGATCAGAATAAGAAAAGCAACCTGGTATGTAAGAATAGTGGGTCTATGCGGAAGATGGAAAGCACAGCTGACTGGGGCTGCCCGAGAAAATATAAGTTCTGTGGTCATCACAGAGAGATTACTATCCAGGGCTGAGAGGCACGTGCTCAACTGTGAGCGCCCTTCAATCTTCCACTCAGTGCTGAGGCCTGCCCTTCCTCTCCCCAGCTCAGGCAGCAGGACCAAGGTTCCCCCTGTCTTGCAGGAGGGAGTCGGGGAGCCTGGTGATGCTGGGGAAGGGCTGTGGGGCTGGGAGGAAGGAGGGACCTGCTTCTGCAGGTCTATCTTATCCTGCAGCAGGGTGCTGCCCTCTTTCCGGAGGGCAGCGAGGTCGTCTCTGTGCTGCTCGGCTCCCTGCTCCAGCTCCTGCTGAGCCTCCCGGAGCTGGGTCTGCAGCATCCCAGTGGTCTCCTGCAAAGGGAGAAGACAGCTGAGCATAGAAGAAAGCTTCCACAGGGTCCTTGGTCTTGAAATTTGTGTTGTTGAAATCTGTGTCGTATAAATACTGTTATTTTCAGTTGGGCTGGAAGAAGCTGAGGAGGGCGCAACAATCCACATTGTTTCCATGATACCCTACGACCTCAGCTCCTCACTTGTTATTTCCTCTCCTCCCTCACAAAGTATGCTGGCTCCCCTGGGCTTTCTTGGTCAGGGTCCCTGAGTTGGCAGCAGTGCCTCACCCAGAAAATCATAACAGCCTCCTGTTGCATAGCCCTACTTCCATTTCATACCACCACCCCTACACACACACACACTCCACTCAGCAGCTAAAGTATTTTAAATACAGTCCAACAGTTTCTCACTGCCCTTAGAACAAAGTCCAGGCTCCGACCATGGCTGACAAAGGGCACTTGCCTACCTTTCCACTTGCCCAAGCTTATCACGCTGGAGATACGCTGCCTCCTTTCTTTCCTTGAACTTCCCAAACCCTTTGCTGTCGTTCCCAGGGCCTTCCTGATGCCTCTTTCCTCTGCCTAAACTGTTCTCCAAATGGCTGGCTTCTTTTCTTTCTTTTTAATGGTTTTATTGGTATAGTTCACATACCATACATTTCACCCAATTAGAGTGTACTATTCAGTAGTTTATAGTATATTCACAGAATTGTGCAACTATCACCATGATCAATTTTAGAACCTCTTTATCACCTCAGAAAGAAATCCTGTATCCTCCCCATTCCCTATTCCCGTCCCAACCACTCATCTACTTTCTGTCTCTATAGTTTTGCCTATTCTGGACATTTCCTATAAATGGAATCATACACCGTGTGGCCTCTTGTGACTGGCTTCTTTCACTTAGCATGTTTTCAAGGTTCATCACTGTTGTTCCACGGGGCTGACTCCTTTTAACTTTCATGTCTCAGCTCAAATGTCACCTTCTCAGTGAGGTTCTCCCTGACCACCTTGTCCAAAATGGTCTCCTTTAATCACTCTCGATTATATCACCCTATCCATTTCCTTTATAGCACTTACTACACAACCTGTGATTATCTCATTTATTTTGTGTCTGCTCATCTTCATCTGTCTCTGCTACTAGAATGGAAGTTCCTTGAGGGCAGGAACCACGTCTGTCATGTTCACTGCGTGCTACACCTATATGCTTGTCATGTGTCAGCATGTAGCACAGGGCCTGGTGCCAAGAAGTGCCAAAGAACTGGTCAGTGTTGAATGAGTAAATCAATGCTCCTTTTCCCTCCCTGCTCAAGACCACCCTCCATACCTGTTCCTTTAACTTCTGAACCTTTATGTCCTGCCTCAGCCGTTCCAGTTGTTGGCTGGCATCTGCCAGCTCCTTCTGGGTCTGTAGCAGTGTCTCCAGGAGAGACACTCTCTCCTTCTCTGTTTCGAGCTGCATCTGTGGGGGAGCAGGAGGGCTAGGGCTTGTTGGATCAGTCGTCACCATGCTCACCCACTAGACCACCCGCACATTCCAGGTGCTTTGGGCTCTTCCGGCAAACGGGGTGGGGACTGAGGGCAAAGGAAGGTCTGAACCCACTAACTGAGAACCAGGAAGTGCAAAGATTGCCACTGGTTTGCAAGCCGACAGGAAGTGGTAAACGTTAGCCCTCCCTCAGGAAGTATGATATACTGCCGGCCCTGTGGCTAATGGTGCCAAGCACCCTGCTCACTGGGAGCAAAGTGGGTAGCTATATTCTCTTCTAGAAGCCACTACAGCACTGCTCTTGGGAGTAGAAAAGGAAGTGGTAAAAGGTAAGGGTACCACAGGTTGGACATGCAGCTCCAATCCTCTCAGCCTCTCACCTGGCATAGGGCGCTCTCGGCCTCGGCCCGTTCTTCTTCCCTCTGCGTCCGGAGGGCCTCGGTTTCCGCCTGCTGCTCCCTCAGCTGGATTTCCAGCTCCATTTTCTCCCTCTCTAGCCTCTCCAGCGCCTTACCCAGTTCTTGCTGGTGCTGGGTGCGCTCTTTCTCCTGGTCATACAAAGGAAACACTGTTAGAACCAAATAGGTGCGGAGAGGAGGCAGAAAGAGAACTGGATTAGAATAACAAGCCCACGGCTCACCAGCTGTGTGACCTCGGTACTGCTCTAAGCCTGCTTCGTCTGTAAAGTGACGCTAATAATCCCTGCCTTACCTATCTCTCCAAACTTCATGAGCATCAGATGAGATTTACCAAAAAAATCAAATGGTATCATACATGTAAAAGTGCTTTCTAAAGTGCAATTGTCCCTAATAATAAGCCGCAAGTATCTGTTATTTTAAAGCAACCCCAGCATGGTTGACGGTTGTAACAAGGAACTAAGGTGGGAGACTCACTCTCTGCTGCCCACTCTCCCCTGCTCAGGGTGGCGGAGTTAGCCTTCCGATAAGTTGGGCCCAGCCTAGCGAGGATAACTCCTGTATTATATACATGAGCGTTAGGACGGGGCAGCCTGATCCTCCCAAAGGTACAGCTGTGACCAAAGCCGACCCTGATCTCCCAGACGAATCCAACACCCTCTATTAGGTTCCCAGGATAGTGGTGAAGGCTCTGCAGCCAGGCTCTGGGTTCCAGTCTAGTCCGACACTACTAATGTGACCTCCGTCATTTCTATCACCTCTCCACGCCTCAGTTTCCTCGTCTATAAAAAGGGGAATAACAACAGTGTCCTCCTAGGATTGCTTTGAGGATTAAGATAAGTCATGTAAAGCACGTTAAAAGGTGTATAGCACACAGACAACATTCGGAATTTAATACTATCTATCATTATCACCATGAATAAAATAGTACATAGGTCGAGAGGAGTGAATGCAGGTAAAATGTTCTGAACATTCCCTGTGTCATTCAGGAAAAAGGTAAATATACTGGTTAACTTGAGGTGTTTTTAAAAAATTAAACTTATTGAGATAACATTGGTTAATAACATTACATAAATTTCAGGTGTGAGACATTATAATTCGATATCTGTATACTCCATTGCATGCTCACCACCAAAAGTCTAGCGTCCTACTGTTAACCTATATTTTGACCTAACTTGAGATTTTATTATGTATTTTAAAATATTAAAGGAAACTAAAAGAAAAAAAAAATAGAGTATATATCATCCAAAATAACAGAGAGAAAAAAAGAGGTGAGAAAAGACAACAACTTAATCATCGAATTGAACCCTCTAAAAGAAGTTAAGAAAGGTGACCTCCCCTCCCAAAAAGATACAAAAGGGCAGGACAAACAGCTTAAGATGGTGAAAATAAATCCAAATATATCTAGAATCACAATAAAAGCAAATGGACTAAGTTGCGTAATTAAAAGACAAAAGAAACACAGTTTTGAATTGGGCAAGAATGGGTCCAAGGCGATTCCTCTGCTCCCTTGACATCCTGGGCCCAGTGAAACAATTCTAAATCCTGGGCTTGTCTTAAGTCTCTGTCCATACCCAAACAGCAATAATACTACTAACACACATATAGAACTCACTACATGCCAGGAACTATTCTTTGTATTTTTCACGTATTATTAACTCATTAAACAGCTAGAAGCTGGATTTTGCAGCTTAGTGACGAGGCTAGTCCTGTTCAGATTTCACTCTCATGAGAAGCAATATCTGCACCAGGAGTCAGCAGGTGGGGTGCTCAATGAAGGGAGGCCAGGTGTGCCTGGCCCACCCCCCAGCCACCCCCACCACTTACCCATTTCTCCTGGAGCCGCTTCATCTCCTCCTCGTGCGCTGACTTCTGCTGCTGCACGGCAGTCTGCCCCTCTTGCTCAGCCTGGGCCAGCTGTCTGGCTGCCGTCTCCCGCTCCTGCTCTGCCTGGCTCCGTTCAGTGTCCAGTTCCAGCTTCAGGCACCTCACTTCCCCTAAGGTGCCAGGGACAGGATCTGGTCTCTAAGCCTCTGCCCTCCTCCCTTCACCCCTCTGCGCAGACCTCACAAGCAACTCCCACCTCAGAGGCCCTGGGCCTGGCTGGAGAAGGACCTTTGAGAGCTTCCCGCTGCCTTCCTGGCTTTCAACATCCCCGTGGAAAGGACTATGCCCTTTCCAGTTGGGTTCTCACCTTGGATGACTTCCTTGGCTTGAGTGACAGTTTGAATCTGGACCTCCAGCTGCCCCTTCGTGACCTCTATCAGAGAATATTGTTGTTGGACCTCAAACAGACTGCTCTCCAGGAGCTCCTTGGCTGAGCTGTCAGGTTCAGGAATCAGGAAGAGTTCTTACCCATCAAGCCCCTTACCCTTCCTTAAAAGAAGTTGGGTTCTAAGTACTGGCTACCTGGAGAAGTTAGGGGGGTAATTACAAATTCATGACTCATTTAGAACCCGTATACTTTGGGCAGGGCACTTAGCTTGGCTACCCGCTGCCTCGCAAAGCTCGCTCTGCTCTTGGCTGAACTGGGTCTGGGCCCTACCTGAGCGCCAGCAGTTGTTCAGAGAGGTCCTGCCGGTCCCGCTCCACAGCCTGCAGCCGCACCTCTAGAGCTGCCCTCTCCCGCACTAGGGCCTCCTTCTCCTGCACTTCCCGGGCCAGCACTTCTTCCTGTCGCCTTGCCTCCAGATGCAGCTGCTCCAGCTGAGCTGAGGCTGCCTCCTGCTGGTGACGTGCCTGAGGGCAAGAAATTGGTGAGAGAGCAGAGGCAGGATTGCCTCAGGGCTGCTGTCACTCACAGCTTACTCACAGCTTAGGGCCACTGGCTCTTCAGAGAGTCTGGATCCAGCTCTGTGAGCCCTGCACATGGCCCATTCATACCAAAGTGGCATTTATATATTTCCGTGATCAACCCAGACAGCTCCCAGCCCAGAAGCATGCTCTCCTTGGAGCAAGACCCTGTGCTAGGGCTGCACGAGACCTACCTCTAAGGAGCTTTTGGTCTTAAGGAGAAGAGAGTGATCAGTGCCCTAAGAAAGGGACTCTGAGAAGGAAGATTATGTATAAGTATTAGGGCAATGAGAAGTTTGGTGAAGGAGAAGGATGACCTTTGAGCCTGATCATTGGTTCAGAAAAAATTCACTGAGCCCGTTATGTGTTAGCCACTGTGCTAAAAGCTGGAGGAATAACAACAAATAAAACATAGCCTTGCCTTCAAAGAGCTTTTGATCTAATGGTGGAGACATGTAAACAGATAACTATAATATAGTATGAAGGGTGTGGTGGTTGAAATATGCACAAGGAACTATCAGAGCATACAGGAGAGGCATCTAATTCTGGGGTGGGGGTGTGTAGTGGGGAAATCACTGAAGGATTCCTATAGGAATTCTTTCAAAAAATTGGAAGATATAACCCAAACTAGTAACACTGGCCATTTCTAGGAAGTAAGACTTTTTCACTTTCTGAATCATTTCTGTAGTGTTTTACAATGAGTGTGTATTCTACCTGAATGTGATATCAATTGTCTTCTCACCTCGCTTAGTTTCTCTTGAAGTTCTTCCTTCTCTTCTTGGATGCCCCTGAGGTCTGCCTGCAGCTCAGCCCCGGTCTCCTCCGCTTTCTGCAGCTGAGCCTCCAGGTGAGTGTTCTTTTCCCACAGGGCTTCCGTGCTCCTCTCTGCCTCTGCCAGGCCCACCTGCAAAGCGTTTCTCGCCTGCTCTGCTGCCTCCATTCTGTTACACATACACTGGTTCTCCTGTTCTAACTACTGGTCAAAAAAGGAAAGGGCATCAAAGACAAATGGTTACAGTGCAGAGGGCAAGTGCTGAAACAAGTGAGATATGACTGTTCTCCAAAGATGGACATAGGAGTACTTCTAAGACAGGAGGACTACGCATTCATTTGGTCTGATGCCTGTATTCCACGTACTACATGGACTGGTGCTCGGGATAAAGATAAAAAGGCAAAATCCTGTTCCCAAAAAATTCAGAAAAAGGAAACACAAGATTTCTGGGGCTCAAGGGAACGGGTAGCAGAGACATGTTAAATTTGCCACCTATAGAAAAGATTCTTTGCGACTTAGGCTCTTCAGCAGATCCTTTTCTGGTGATTGCTGTTATCTGCTGCGACAGGATTAAAAACCTGGTCTTCCTTCCTGAGGACATGGGCCTCCTTCCTCGCCCTGGTGATTTTGCCGTAAAGCTCAAAGGTGGTTCTGCTGTAGGTGTGGGAGGGGACTTTTAATGGCTAAGCCCAGTCCTTACAATCTGCTCTCCTCTGCACCATAAATGTTCCTTCTGCTCATTTCAGGACTACATTTGGGAGCGGATCTGTCTTCGGCTGATCCATTTAAGGGCTCTTCCTTGTCATGGGCATCAGCTCCTTCAGTCCCCAGCCCACCCTCAGTCAGGGCCCAGCCCCACCCTGCGGATCAGAGAAATCTTTGCTCACCTGGAGAAGCTGCTGGTTAAGGCCAACTTTATCTAAGGCCAAAGCCTCATTTAAGGCACTGAGCTTGGCAGCTGCAGCCCGAAGATCAGCTACCTCAGTCTTCAGGCTGTGCTCAGAACTCGACAGCTCTGCAATGGACTGTTCTGCCTGAAAACAAAGGCAGTTAAAGGGTTTCCTATTTCCAGTTTTCCTGCAATAGCTCACAGCTCACACCCCAACACCCACTGCTTTCCTCCTTCAGACAGTTAACACTCCATTCCTTCCCTTACATTCTGAACAAGCTTCCCTTCGTTCATTCATTCACTAATTCATATCTTCATTCATGAGGAGTAAGAGAGGAGCTCACAATATAGAGGCACAGACATCAGGATGTGTAAATAACTACAACTGTAATGACAGCATAGACAATGTAAACACAAAGTGCTCTGGGAACTCAAAGCATTCAGTTTGGGAGAATCAAAATTGCTCGGTAGAAGAGTTGACGGTTAAGTTGGGTATTCCTGAAAGATGAGGAACAGAATGTGGTTAAAGGGAAGGAAAGAAGCAGTCCGGGCAAAGGGAAGAGTACGTGAAAAGATGCAGAGTCATGGAGGAACACAGTGAAGCTGAGATTGCATATGGTGCTGTGTGGCAGGAGTAAAGGCCTATGGGATTAGGACAAGGATTTGGAGTGAAGCGGGGCTGGAAACAGTTTGGGGCAGATGGCAGAGTTTCGCATGCGGCAACAAGGAGCTGGGAAGCCACTAAGTGGTTTTAGGGAAGACACTGACAAAATAAGATTTGTACTTTAGGAAACCATTCTAATTCCAATATAGAGAGTATGTTGGGAGGGAAAGGACCCAACAGCAGAGACTAGTAATTGAGGCAAGAAATATAAACGGTCATGGATTGCAGGGTGAAGAATGAGGCAGGCTGCATGGCCTTTTCCTAGAAACACAACTTTTTAAGCGGCCCACCCTACCCCGCATATGAGGGGGAGACCTACATACCCTCGCCAGTGCTGCGGTCACTTCTGCTTGCTCTTGCCTCAGCAACTCCCCTTCTAGGCGACTTGACTCCAGGGTTTCGCGAAGAGTGATCAGTTCACTGAGTGATTCTGACTGTTTGGCTTCCAGGCCTGCGAGTGTCTCCTGACTAAGATGGGAAGGAGAGGTGGCTAGAGGAAATCTTAGGGAGGGACCAAACCCCAAAACGTAACAGGAATATAATTACCTTTGCTATGCAAAAGAATGAAGGTCTCTAAAAACTGTTAAGATCTCTAAAACATATAAAGTGATAAAAAGCAAGGTGCAGAACAGTGTATGTAGTTTATTACCCTTTATGCAAAAAATTGGGGGAAATAAGAATTATGCATATGTTTGCATAAAGCAACACTGGAAAGACAAACAAGAACTTAATTTCAATGATTACCTACAGAGGAAGGGAAATGGGATGAATGAAGCAGAGGGGAGTAAGACTTCTTTGTGTGTATCTTTTTAAATAGTTTTGACTTCTGACACATAAATATTGATGAAAGTATTATCGATTCAAACAAATTAAATTTAAAAGCATATAATTATTTTTGTGGATTGTCTGTTCTTCCCCTTGGTACAGGAGAAACCATTCTTTGCACAGGTCATGGTCCTTATAGCAGTCCTTTCAGATTCCATTATTCATGCCTACTAGGTGGAAGGAGCTAGGGCACAGGAGAGGAGGGGTTATGCCAAAGGTGAAGAAGATACAGTCCTTGCCACCAGTTACTCAGAACCTACCATATGCCAGGCTCTATACTGGCATTTGCAAAACACTGACCTAATCTTGCCAACGACCCTTCAAGATAAATATTAGCACTCCCATTTTACAAATAAAGCAATCTGTTCAAGTAACAGAGCTATAATTTAAACCAAACTTCTGCCCAGCTGTAAAGTCCTTGCTTTTTCTGTGATCTTATTATACAGGGGGAATTTATAGATTAGCTGGGTCCTTTTGCTTTGGAAACTTTCTTAACCAGCTCATTTCCCATTGCTTATCCCAGGATAAGTCCTACCCTTTAGCCAATCCAGCCTACTCTGAACATACCTCCGTTTCCTTTTCTTTGCTAATCTGTTCCCTTAACCTTTCTCCCACTCTCTACCAATCAAAATATGTCAAGGCCCAGACCAAAGGCTACCATCTCCTCCATGAAGCTTTCAATAATTACCTGTTACTCCTATGCTTCCAAAGGACCTAGGGTGAAGCTCTCTCTATTTAGCTCATACTTCATCTAGCCTCATGCCACAGTTGCTTCTTTACTTGTCTGTCTGTCTTCCTCATTAGACTGCAAACTGCTTGAGGTGAGGACCTGTGTCTTATTGATTTCTGCATCCACCACAGTGCCTCATCCCTTATGGGTGCTCATCAAAGCCTGGATAAACTTTCTGTATCCATCTTTCTGCAAAGGAAGGAGCAGTAAGCTAAGCTGAATGCAGTGTATGCCAGGTTTCAATTTACTCCATGTTCTGAGCGGGGGGAGTGGGTGGTGGAAGGTGTGGAATTGAAGGGAAGGGCAAGCCCCAGTGCAGAGGAGACAGGTGACACTTACAGGCGCTCCCTTTCGCGCACAACCAGGTGCAGCTCCTCCTGCTGCTCCTCCTTCTCGCCCTGAGCGGAGTCCCCCTGCAGCTGCAGTTCCATGTTTGTCCTTCGCAGTCGCCATGCCTCCTGTTCCAGCACCTCCAGCTGCTGCTGCAGCTCCTCCCTGGTCTTCTGCAGGAGCTCTCGCTCCCTGAAAGGACACCAGAGATGAGCAGAGACCTTGGAACCTAAAGTCCTTCCTGGAAGCAGACATCGCAGGGTTGAAGGAGAGAGGTGCCTATTTTGTTTAAATAGCTCATCTTCCCTTTTGAGTGGGAAACTCATTTTTATCATCACAAAAACCCAAAATGGATTGAGCAGAAACAAGCAGAGCACAAAGCGAGGCAGCCATGAGCAGCCCTGGGTCTCAGGGAGAGCAGGGTCCGCCTACCAGAAGCACGAAGCGAGTGGGTAAATGGCCGGAGATGACTGAGCCCGGGGAGGACGCGTGGGAGGAACCGCCCCATGCTCACTTGCTGAGGGAGTCCACTTCTCCCTGGAGGTCCACGGTCTGCCCCGCCAGAGTGTCCCGCTCCCCCGTGAGCGTCTCTAACCGCTGCCTCAAGGCCTCGCCCTCTTCCTCCCACTGGTGATGCTGCTGCTGCAAGACGCTCACAGCTTCCTGACAGCCTGAAAGCTGCTGCTTTAGGTCCTGTGGAGGGAGAGTGACAGAAGTGAGATGGTGAGCAAGAGAGCAGGGCAAGGGAGGAATGTCAGAAGCCTAAAAGTAGGGCTGGGCTAGGGGTTTGGGGGCTGCTGCAACAAGGGTAAGCTGAGATGTGACCAGTTGAGAAGACAGAGGATCCGAGATCACCATTACTGGGCTTCTGTGCCTCCTACAGCCTCGGGGTTCATCATCTTCAAATGTACAGTGTGTGTGTCAGGGGCAGGGGGAATGGTAAAGCCACACTTACCCTTACTCTCCCAGGGCTCCCACTGCCAATCTTTGCAAAGTACTATGCAAAGTGAAGCAAGCCAGTGGCACGGAAAATGTGTCTATTACCCACAAGGACAGGTGGGCAGACAGATTCTAATGGGCACATTGGGGTGTTAACAAAACGCCTCATGACTGGTCAACATAGTGAAAGGAGCAGTCCAGGCTAGGAGGGTCCCTGGGGAACAAATTACTTTAGACATCCACCACAGTGGCTGGGGTTCTCACCTGCACAGCCTGGTGTCGCCGAGTCAGTACTGAACGCACCAGAGTGAGAGCTGTGTCTGGGTCTTGGGAATTAAACTGGAAGGAGAAGTCCCAGGTGCTCTCATGACCAGAGCCTTGGGCCATATGGTCCCCTTCTTCCGCCAGGACCTAGAACACAACACAGCAGGCTCACTACCCTAGTGACCAAGGCCTAGCGTCCACACGGGGGCTAACCCGACAGCCGGGACAAACCTGATGGTTTCCTTTTCAGGTCCTCTCCCTGGGGAGTGGGAGGAGGGCAGCTAAGAACAAAACAAGGCTGATTCCTTCCACTCGTTACCTTTGCTCACCCAAACCTGGGACTCACAACAAGGCTAGAGCACTGTCTGAGGTAACAATAAATGAAGAAATGAAGGACAAAGAGGCGCTTGAGGTAATGCGCACCAGAACCCAGGCACGGCCTGAGAACTGCAGCTGGTAATAACAAAAGAGGGCCTGTTCCAGCAGGCAGTGCTAGCACAAGAATGCTTAGCTACCCCTTAGGCTCCAGTCTTCAAATACACTCAGAGCAATCATCCCCACAAGACCCTAAGCCCCAACACCTCATAGAGTGGAAATCTCGGCATGACGGAGAAGACCTGGAGGCCTGGGGAGGAGTGAGGCATAGCCTGATTACCGGGAACAGGAGGCTTACCAGGACCTGGGTTATGTCCTTGATCACCTGCTGGAAAGAGAGCTTCTCCTCTTGGGCATTCCTAGTAAGGGATGCCTCCTGTTCCATTAATTCTGCATGATTTGTCTCCTGAACAGGGAACAAAATAGAGCCTAAGAGCCAAACTCTTAGAAGAGCATTTATCTTTCCAGGCCCCAAATCAACCAGAGTCTCATTCTGTCCGTTCAGTCAACCCCACTTTTCCCCTGACCACATGTGAATGCTAACGTTGTCCCAGGATGCTAAAGACAATGTGATACAGTGATTAAGAACTCAGATTAAGTGATTAAGAGCTCCAAATTAGACTGCCTAGATTATAGTTCTTGCTCTATCACTCATTAGCTTGGTAACCTTAGACAACTGTTTCTTTGAGCTTCCTTCTCCTTAAAATAGGAATAATGAACAGCAGCTACTTTACAGGTTTGTTTTGAGGCTTAAAAGGAAAAAATAATCCATGTAAATTACTCAACATAGTACCTGGCACAAAGCAAATGCTCAATAAGTAAATGTGAACTATCACTGGATGGAATGGCTGCTGTCTCTAAACAGCAAATTGATGCTTGAGACCTATGGTTAAACCAGAGAAACCTGTGGCCCCAAAGCTAGCAAGCAACTTGAAGACTCAAGATTTCCTCTCTTCCTTCCTATCATATTGTGTTAATGAAGGCTTGAAGACACAGACCTGCAGTTGTGTTTTGTTGTACCGATATTTACAAACTGAGAGATTTTGAGAGATTTTATGAATTGAGACCTGAACTTCTGGCTTCTCTCAAAAAGTTAACAAGTGGGTCACTCCAGCCCCCATTCCTACATGGCAATAATTTTTTGAAGTTGAACAGTAGATGCCTCCTCCAATGAGACATATATTCTTCAAGTTCCTGAAGTCCCTACTCCCCCTTGTTGTCTCCTTAATATTGAGATCAAGTGTCCACTCAGTACTGAAAACTAAACACAACAGCGCTGGCAAACAGGAATTCTTACCACTGACTCTCTCCACTCATTTACCCTATCTGGGCCCTGCGGACACTGGATTTGCAAATTCCTGACCAAAAGGAACCAAAAAGGCACAGACAAGTCTGGCTCCCAGCTGATCCGAGTTTGGATGAGAAGACATATGGATAAGGGTTCAGGATCTGCCTAAACTCACAGATCTGAAAATTCAGAGATGAAAGGAAATGTGGAACCAAGTCCAACCTTAGAGAATCCCAAGATAGACTGTTAAACTACTGAACAGCTCTAGCTGTTAGCCAACTCTACCACTCTGTAACTTCTAGTCATTTTCATTGCTTGTGCCACCTGGAAAACATTAAACAAGTCAACTCTCTTCCCCAATGTCAGTCCTTCAGATACGTAAAGGCAGCCATCATGGCTTCCGCAAGCCCTTTCTTCTCCAGGCTTACCATTGCCATACTGTCAGTCATTTCCGTTCTGAGTAGGCTCTGGATCTCTCCACACATCCTCTTCCTAGTTTGTCAGTGTGCCCCTCAACGTGTGTCCCACTTTCTCTGATAAGGACACACTGCATGCATATACCACTGTAGTTTCCCCAGGAATACAGCAGGGATAGTAGAGAGTTACGTTTATTGAATGAATGAATGAATGAATGAATGAATGAGTTAATTAATTTTCAGGTTTGCCCAAATTTATTTTTTAGCTTTAGAGGATTTCATCGAGGAACGTTTAACTGGTACCCTGCACAACCTGTCCATAAAGAATGAGGTATCTACAGGCCCACTCCCCACTTCTTTCAGAACAAAGGATCATGTACCAGGATCTCCACTGTCTCTCTCAGCGCCTTCACCATCTTTTCATAATCTTCATTTTGCTTCTGAGACTGCGTCAGAAGAGCAGAGAGCTCAGTCACCCTAAAGAGAAAAGCACGGCAGTCACCTTGGCAGTCCACTGATGTGGGCATGCAGTATTCCCCAGCCCGAACACAGACACTCCCACTGCAGCCTTCCCAGAGTCCCGGGTGCCATCAGCCCTGCACTCCCTGAATACCATAAGACGCTAGTCTTGAACTGGGGGGAAGCCAAAGCCACTCAGACACATGCAAGGATTTACCACATCTCAAGGCTGGAGCACGTATTTGGGGGTCTGAGAACTGAAGGGAAGCCCTGGCCCAGGCCCTTCCAGGCCCCGCTTGATCTTGAAGTCAAGCACCCTGAAGTCAATAAGAACATCAGAATTGCCATATGGGATAGTCCCAAGGTCCTTCCAGCCCAAGGTTCTCACAATGAAAGGGAAAAAGGAGGGCCACCTTGGGGGTGATTATGGTCAACCTCCTTGATAGTAACTTGAAAGTTCAGGAAAGCCGCCATAAATCTTCACCACTGAACATTAGGTCCTGGAGCTCAGTACCTGGCATTTTAGGGGAAGCTACATAAACATTTCTTGAATGAATATCATCCAGAAGTCTACATTTTTTTCTCCAAGTCTTAATAATTTATTCTGTACCATCTCTAAGAGCCTTAACTCACTGCATGGTCATTCATTTAATTATTGTATCATTCAACCAACATTTATTGAGTGTCTACTATATGGCAGATGAAGTGGAAAGCTCTAGAGACACAAAACTTACTAAGACAAGGTTTCTGTCCTTGTGCTTCCAAGTGTCTTCACGACCGACACCACCCATAGATGGTAATACAATTCTAACCATGGAGTATAAAACTGAACTTGGCCCTGAGATTCAAATGGGCTTCTTTGCTTATGTCCCTGGTCTTCTCATCAATTAAAAAAAAAAAATCTATTTTATTTTAATCCAAAAAATAAGAAAGCCTAACAAAAAATCCTAAATAATCAATGAGATCAATGCTGTAACAAGCAGGTCAAAAGACCATATCCAGGCATAGTAATTTGATAGGCTATTGAGGTCAGAGAAGGCTTCACAGAAGAGGTGACATTTGAACTATATCTTAAAGGATAAGGCAGAGAGAGAAGAGGAAGCAGCATTCCAGGCTGAGGTCGGCATGTACAAAGGCAGGAAAGCATGGAAGAGGTTGGCTGGTCTGGAAATGCCAAGTAGTTTGGTGTTGATAGACGACAGAATCACAGCTAGCTCTATAAGTCAACAGGAGAGAAACTGAGCTACAAGATAGTCTGAGGGCAGAGGGCAGTGACATGGCCCCAAATGTGGCACTGGGTTTCAAACTGGACTCTCTGTGGCATATCTCCTTCCCCTCTCATGGGAGGAATGCTCTTCACCTCTCCCCCGCCTATCTCTAACACACTACAGGAGTCAACTTTCCCTCACTGCCCCTTCTTAGGACCCCAGTCCATCTCACCGATCCTGAAGCTCAGCCTTCTCTAGATCCCCTTGACTCTTCAGCTGTATTAACTCCTGGCTCCTTTCATAGGCTTCCTTCTCCAGCTCCTGGGTCTTGGCTAGTAGCAGTAGCAGCTGGGTTGGCTCTCTCCCATCTGGTTTCCCAGGTCCATCAGATTCCCGAGATTGTGCTCCCACAGTCAAGCGCAGACAACAGGTCAACAGAGACCCTGAAAGCCTCACGTGCTCAGCCTTGAGCTCCGTCAGGTCTCTGAATACAAGCAAGGAAAGAGCAGACTCCAATAGGGACCAGGGAAGGGGAACATGGAGACCAGGCCCAGAGAAGCCCGAGGGGCAATTCTGGGAGAAATCATCTGAATCCAAAACACCATCCCCCGCCAACTCTTCCCCCCACCCCCCGCCATCTGATCCCCTTCGACAGCAGCCCACTGTCACAAGTATACAATCAGTAGCGGCAGACCTCCCCCCTCCTTAATGCCACACCGACCTGTCAGTGGCTGACTTCATTTCCAGGAAGTGGCGTCGGAAGGTCACCACCTCCCGCCATAGACTGAGAAGGCGGCCATGCTCCCCTTTTAGGTAGCCCTTGAAGAACTGTGTGTTCAGAAACCCAGGTCATACCAAAGGGCAGAGGGCTACCTTTTGCCAACACGGGAGTCTTGGATTCCTCCTGACTACTGAGGGGGAAGGCAAGGAGGGGCTTATACGAGATAGCTTATGAATGGGTGTCTACACACAGGTTATGCTGAAGAGTTTAATAAAGTTAGCAGTGGGATTCAAGAGGTCAAAGGGCCTGGGATATATGGCCTGGATCTATGACCTTCTTCTGAGCTAGATTAGAAAAGGATAAACAGTAGCTCAACAAATGGGAGCTATTACCATTATTATCAGACTTATAAGGAGGATTAAATGACATGACATACGTAAATCACCTAGTGTACTATTGGCACAGATCAAAAGCTCAGAAAACATTAGTTTCCTTTAGCGGGAATCTGATCACTCCCCAGGGTCCATATCTGGTCTTTCTTTCCCATTCAATTTCAATAGCTACCTCCTTAGCATTTAGATATGCAGATCTCCAGACAAGGGGAGTCAGTAGGCTTTCAGATGCATCTAAAACCTAAGCTGGTCACTTATACAGGAACAGAGTTGCTTTGAGTGTCATGCCATCGGCCAGCAAAACCTTGACTAGGCAGGTAAGGGCAGAACTAAGCTGAAGGCCCAAGCAGGGCAAAGCTGCCAGCTGAGTAGTAAGGATGGCCAGACACGTTGAGGACAACATCCAGTTCCCGTCCAAGTCCTGAAGTAAACCCTTTCCAGCACTGACCAGGGTAGTGCCCAGAATGCAAGCCCTCCTCTCACAGTTCAGCCCCATGTCCCTCCTACCTCCTGCTCCATCCGCCACTGGCTCTCTTTCCTCATTAGCTCATCCCGGGACCGGCTCCAATCTACTGTCAATTTTTCCACATCTTCCCGGAGCGCTTTATTTACCACATCAGCTTTTTCCATGTGCAGCCGAAGCTGGGTGTTCACTTCTGCTAGACTGTCACACCTGCACTGGGGACGGGTAGGAGCAAGTGCAAAATAAAGGTCTGGTCCAATCCTTGGACCTCTTGGAGGAAAATGACAACCACTGGAATTTTCCATTGCCAGGCATTGGAGGGCTGAGGCTGAAGTCCATGGTTCTAATCCATGGTACATAGCTCTCAGGACAGAGGTTTCCCGTCATCCTTCTCCACCCACTGGCCGAGCACCCAGGCCAGAGAATTTGGGATCCATCACCTCTGTTGCTCCTCCTCCAATTGGATTAGCAGCTGTTCCAGGTTTGGCTCCTCCACACTTTCCCACCTCTGAGGGATCGGTCCCTTTGCCAGACAGAGACAAGCCTTATTTACCTCCAAAGGGATATCACTCAGCTCAATTCCCGGATGTCCCCTTTTACAGCAGCCACTTTCTTTTTATTCTTTCTCCCCTTTGATAGCAATATGTCTCTTTCCTCAGTCACTTCCTCCTGAAAGTAAATCCACTGCATTCCTCTTACCAAAGATGAACCTGTGACTTCTCCTGAAAGATGGCACTTGGTAGTGAAAAGAACTTTCAACCTAAGAAGTATAAGATGTATCTTCCACTGATGGCCTTGACTTCTACTACACTAAATTTTAGACCTTGGGAAGTTACTTAACTTTTCTGCACCACAAAAATCTTCAGCTACAAAACAAAGGCAATATCACTCCCCTCAGAAAGTTGCTTTGCACGTTAAGTGTCGTAATTATATGACCATGTCTAATGGTGCCTGGTCTGCATAGAATAGTGCTCAATAAGTTTGGGTTCTTTCCTTCTTTTGAGAGACCTTTCTGAGAGGAATGTGAGAAGGAGCTTAGAGGGAACTGGAACAAAGGCAAACGGGTCTTTTAAAGCCAGTTCTACCCAGCCCACAGCACAAACAAATCCCTCTGCCACAAACAAGTTTTTCAGGCCTGCAAAGGCACACGTCTTTCTAAGACAGATCAACACTGACACCTTCTGGAGGAAAAATGCATTTCTTCCCTTTGATTCCACATCCCTTCCAATCTAAGTCTCCCAAAGCTGCACTTTGTCCTTAAAGAGCCAAGGGCTGGAGTCTGATAGGCCAGGAATAGCTAGGTCCAATGAAGATATATGCGATAAAACTCTCAGCAGCTGAAGAAAGAGAGGTTTCTCCCCAACACTGCTTTATCACACCCAACCTCTCTTAGCCAGCAAATGAAGTCTAACAAGTATATTCACAGAGGACTCACGGGGAACACAGAACAGCCTCACTCACCCCAGTGGCTTCCAGCTGCTTCTCTAGCTCTTGGCACCAGCTCCGGTACTGCAACACCTGAAGCAAACAGAGCAGGACGTAAGCAATGGGCACGACTGGTACAAACTGCCCAATCCAAAGTCCCTTGAGAACTTTGGGCAAACCTGCTGTGAAGGGGGGACTGGGTGATGATATAAGGCCATAGCATTTTGCAGTTTCCATGTGGGCATCTAAATAATACTTTCTCTGTGCCTTATGTATCAGAGAGACTAGATCATAGGCTTTGGAACCAGAAAACCTAGGGTCAGGAGAGCAAACCTAGACAACTAATTTAACCCTCATGTGTCATGCCATTTTTCAAAGGGAGATAATAAGTGTGTATCTCCTGGAGTAGGTGTGAGCATCAAAGGAGAGGCTGTTTGGGACATTCCCACCCGTGGTTCTGCCTCCGGCAACCCTTATTCCACCTTGGCACCCAACTCTGGGAGGTGTTCTCCTCTCTTCCCCTCCCTCAAAGGGCAGCTGCCTCACCTTGGCCTGCAGCTTCCTCACAAGGGCTGCTTGCTTCTGCTGGGCCTCCTGGGAACTCTTCAGCTTTCTCCAGGAGGCTGCCTGGTTCTCTGCCATCTGCTGCTGTAGTGCGAGCACTTGCTCCTCCAGCATCAGCTGCAGTGACTGAGGCTTCATGCTGTTCAACCCAAGGCCTCCTGTCTCCATGGGGGCACCAGACAATAAGCCCACAAGCCACTATGCAGCCAGAGGCTGTTCACTCCCAGCAGGGTCTCTACTCATTGTCGGTGCCACTTAAACCTCCTCTTGAGCTGAGGACCAAAGCACACAATGGAGTTAAAAGGACTGTCTACATGACTCAGATTTACTCATCAAATACTCATTAAGTCTGACAATGCTGGGTTGGACAAAGTAAAATAGGTTCCTTTACTACAGGACCGCTCAGAGCCTTTAAAATACTAAGATGGACCCTAATCTCTAAGGGGGGCTATAAGGAGCCTCAGTTCCTGAATTTCTTTGATCATGAAACAAGTTCACAGGACTAGTGTTTCCTGGCACGTCCTTTGGAACTCTGCACTAGAACAAGAGCTCCTCGTTTACCATTGCCTGGCATGGTACCTAATAAACCCTTGTCAAATGAATCACTGAAGGTGCTTAGTCTAACAGCAGAGATAGACACGATTACAACCCACGAAGTCCTCAGTTAACGTCATTGATAGGTCCTATGACTTCAAGTGAAATGCTGTATATCAAAAGTAATTTACCACAGGCTAATTGATATACACAAGAGTTAAGCTCCTTTCGCATCTTATCATTATAAGGAAACAATGTTGAACTATGTTATTTGAGGACCTGCAGTACAATGTAATATGTTCAATAATAATAATAGAGACATCGCAGGATAGTATGGGAAAACAAAGGAAAGGCATTTAACCCAACGGGGTGGGAGAGGGCTGTGAACTGTATGAATTATCAATGTCATACTTAATGCTTGCTAAATGCTCCTATGGGTCAGTCACTTTGTAGGTTCTTTACAAGCACTAGGTCATTTTGTCATCACCAGAACCTTGAAACATTCCAATGTTTTCCTATCACATTTCTGTGTAGGTATGATTATGACTGTATATATGTATGAGGAAACTTAGAAAAATTAAGCAATTTGTCTTAGTTCATGTAGGTGGCATTTGGTTGATTAGGGATTTGAACACAAATTTGTTTGACTCCTGACAAAGAAATGGAGCAGCAGGCATTTCCGGCAAGGGATCCAACAGAGAGAAGGAAGAAGGAACCAACGTCAGCACAATGGCAAACCCTCCTCACCCACCAGGAGCTGGGCCAAAACAGGGCAATGGGCCAACCTGCAGGCAGGGGAGGCCAGCCTAGGAGAGGGGGAGGCATGGTGGTCAAGAAGAGTTTGGGGTGCTCGTCCAAGCTCTGCCTCTAATGGGCTCTGTGACCTCCAGCATGCCATTTCCTTTTCAGTCTCCTCATGCAAAAATTAGGGCAACCAGCTACATGACCTCTGAATTTCTCAGGCCTCTAAAACACATGATAATCCTATAATCTGAGGGTAGGGGGATAGGTTAGAATTCTCTCATTTATTAACCCTGAGATTCACACCAGTAGGGCTAAGGAATATCCATATCTCCAACTACCCATCAAGAAAATGGTATCTACAGCAAATGCAAATCTAACATTTGCATATACAGTGGGAGTTTCAGGGGCCCCAAAAATCTCTTTATGCGTCAAACATCACTTTCTATCATGTCCTCCCAGCTGTAGCTACATACACACACACACACACACACACACACACACACACACACACACACAGCCTAATGTCTATATTACATTTTATCATTATTATTTATCTATTTTCTCTACTAATCTGTGAGTGCCTCAAAGGCAAGAGCTAATTCATTGTAGTCATTAGTAGGTTATCAACAATGAATGCATAATGAAGAAATGCATGTGGGCCTCATTCCTGGCAGATCTAAACTCTTGGCCAGACGTCACAAATGTGGACTGCTGGCTCTTTTCAACCATCGTGTGGCCCATACAATAGTTTTTAAGAATTCAAGTTAGGTGCCAACATTTACCATTGGGAAAATGCATATAAAAATTCATATGTCTGGAAAATCGGAATAGCTAGTGACCCCTGACCCACATTCCCACAAGGCAACAACCCCCTGCGGTTGAACAGTCTCTGTCCCTTTTAGATCGAGCATATGCTCTCCATTTCACCAGTCTCCGCCCTCACCCCTGGCCTATTCTCTCCCTCACATTGACAGCAGACTTCAGTTGTCATTTATCATTTCACTAGTGCTGTTGTTTTTCTTACATCAGAGGAAAACTCTGTTTCTTAACTCCCATTACCTCCCGGGAAACTGAAGATAACTGAGTTTGCAGAGCTTGTACAAGATAGTAAGGAAAGCGCATCAAGCAGGAAGAGCTGAGTGGCACCAATAAAGGCTTAGTGGCATTAATCCTCCAGGCTGCCTCTTCTCAGCCTATAACGGAGGTAACACAGCTTTCCTCTGCACTCCAAACATTTTCCTTTTCTGCCCTTCCTTTCCACTACGGCTGTGTCAAGCAACTCACCATGGCTCTGCGAAACACTGGCTCAATCTCTCTCTGCTACTTGGAAGCACAAATCTCCTGGGAGACAGCTCTCATTGCCAACACCGCCACCACCAAGAGTACTTTGAAGAGACCTGAGGGGCCTTTTCTTTCCTGATACTGTAGGGTTAGGTGAGGCATCTGCACACAGTGGGAGGCTCAGGGGACCCAAAGACTCCCTCGCCCTTCTTTGAATCCTCCCCCCGCAAATATTAGGTTGAACCATATGAAATTACCAATATTTGCCCTTTTCTACCTATAAAAGTGATCATTTCATGTAGTTCAACCTAATACCTCTGTAAGCAACCCTGCCGCAGTTCCCAGAATTCTCACATTAAATCCTCTTTTAGAATAAGGCTGCTGTTAACATAGAAATATTATTTGAGGTCACAATCATACTTCAGCAAAGAAATGGAATTATATTAGAAGTATAGGATTGTTTTACATTAGCAGATACTTTAAAATTTTTAGAGTTATTTAAAAATTTACTTCAACCCTCTCATTTTACAGATAAGGAAACTGAGGCCTACACAGATGAAGTAACTTCACTTTGTTCACATTTTATTTATATGCCCCATTTACCTCAAAAAAATGATTTGAAATTACAGCGAATGTACCATACAAATATAAGAGGGGATACTCTCTGTATTATGCACTTTTTCTGTAAATCTAAAATTGTTCTTAAAAATAAAGCTTATTCTTAAAATGGTCTGAAGTGTTGTATGATTAAAAAAAAATCCTCACAGAAGGGAAATTCACTATAACAGGAATAAAAAGAGATAGGGAATAGAGAAAAATTACACCGGGAATCTTTCTGAAATTGAGATTTAGTTCCAAGCCTCCTGAAGACGCAGTTCAGTCCCATTTTATTAACATACTGTCAGATCAGCCAGAGAATAAACTAGCACAGCTCCAAAAACAGGGAGGTTTCGATGTCCCTCAGTAAAGGAAAAGGTCAGTAGTTGGCAAATGGTAACAGACTGGATGGCATTCAAATGAGATAATGGATGTCACTGTGCTTTGTAAACTGTAAACCACTGAAGAGATATTATCATCACTGTAGGAAAAGGAAAAAGAATCACTTCTTTTCTACATTAATTTATTCCATCGACATTCATGAATTCCAGCTCAGTTATCAGGCAGTCTGCCACAGTGACACAGAAATGAACCAGACCGACTTCCTACTCTCGCTAGGAACCGGGCTGGGAAGGGCAGTAACCGCTGCACCTATGACGGAAAGTGGCAGGAGAGTGATATAAATTATGTATTTTGTCTCCCTTCATTCAAAATACTCTAACATGAGTATTTAAATGAAGTTTAAAGTAGAAGCAACATCACCTACACTTGGAGTAGAGGTGTACGCGGAAATGCTTAGCATGGACCGAGATGTGGACTGGTATTATTATTAGGTGGGTGCCAAAGGAATTGCGGTTTTGGCAATTATTTTTAACCTTTAAAATGGCAATTACTTTGGCACCAACCTGATAAATAGAATTTGTCACTTAAAGCAAAAAAGGAAAAACACTTCAGGGCTCAAACGTTTTATTTCCCTGAGCAAAGAAATTATATTTATTTGTCTGCAGAGATAATTTGTTTCTTATTCCAGAAAAACAAAAGAAAAATTAGCATGCGGCTCCTTATATAAATCTCATACGTGGGGTCTCTCTCTGTTCTCCTCCCACCTCTCTGGCCTCTCCCTTCAGTCTCCTTTGCTGGTTCCTCCTCATCTCCCCAAAATCTAAGGTTGGAGGTCCCAGGGCTCAGGCTTCAGACCTCTTCTCCCTCTACCTTCATTTCCTAGGTTAATCTTATCCAGTTTCATGGCTTAAAATAGCACCAATACACCGAGGACTCCCATGGTTACACTTCCCTCTGGAACGTCACACTTCTATACTAAATCCAAACATCTATTTAACTTCTCCACATAGATGTCTAACAGGCATCTCAAAGTTAACTTGTCTAAAAATGAACTCCTACTTCTCCTCTCTTCCCCATTTCAGTAAATGACAATTCCATCGTTCTGGATGCTCAAGCCAAAAGCCTTAAAGTCATACTTACTCCACTGTCCCACACCCTATAACCAATCCATCAGCAAATCCTGTTGGCTCTATCAGATCCTATCACTTTTTGACCCCTCACCACCACCATCCTACACCAAGCCACTCTCTTGCCTGGTGTGGTAGCTTTAAGGTATGCCCACAAATTCTTTGATGCTCCTCCCTTTAAGAGGTGGAGCCTAATTCCTCTTAAGAGTGAGCGGGAATAAAATTAATGAAGCTAAATAAAGTAGAAATGGCTTCCAAGACAAGGTCATAAAAGGCACTACAGCTCCCCCTGCCCCCAACCCCATTTTATTCTCTCTGCTGTGTCCTGTGGACACTCAGGCAACCCTGTGAAGAGGCCCAGTGGTAAGGAACCATCTTGGGAGCAGATCACCCATCAGCTTGACTGCAATCTCCTGAGAGACCCTAAGCCAGAAACACCCAGCTCAGCTGCTTGCTCCTGAATTTCTGAACCATACTGTATGAGATAATAAATGATTGTTCTTTCAAGCTGCTAAGTTTTGGGGTAATTCCTTGCACAGCAATAGATAACTCATACATCTGGATTACTGCAAAAGCTTCCTAGACGGTAGCGATATTTTCACCCTTGCTTCCAAATTTACTTTTTCTCAACAGAGTAGTCAGAGTGATCCTTTTAAA
The DNA here is from genome assembly GCF_004115265.2 of Rhinolophus ferrumequinum. Classification (NCBI taxonomy): domain Eukaryota; kingdom Metazoa; phylum Chordata; class Mammalia; order Chiroptera; family Rhinolophidae; genus Rhinolophus; species Rhinolophus ferrumequinum. The sequence continues at coordinate 19,983,412 of NC_046306.1, forward strand.
AATGACAGATGATGCCATTCAGAACCTTCCAACGGCTATTCAGAATAAACCCCCAAATCATTATAAGGGCCTACAGTGTCCTAATTATTTGATCCTAGCCTCCAATTCCACTTCTTACTCCTCTCCCCTTTACTCACACCCTCCTTGGAACATAACAAGTCACTCACTCATCTCAGGGTCTCACCTTCATGATTCAATTCCTTACCAGATTCAGGTCTGTCTGTTCAAATGTTACCTTCTCAGTAAGTTGTTTCCTAACGACCCAGTATAAAACACCCCCACCCTTCACACATACTGATATTTCTGTTTACCATGACTTATCTGTCCCCATCCGATTGTGTGTAATATACCTATCAGAATGTAAATTTCCCAAGTGCGACAACATTGTTTTATTGACTGCTGTATTCCCAGTTCCTAAAACAGTGCCTGGTATATAGCAGATACCTAAATATTTGACTGAATGAATGCACATAAAGACTTTAGGTAACATGATCCATATCACCAAGGGTCTTGCAAAATGCTGACAGTTCTATAACCATCTATAATGTAAAAAGCAGATCACGTAGTTTGTGCAGCACTTTCCTCTCTCACAACAATCACAGCAACCTTCTAAAAAACCCTTTGAAATAAAGTTATCCTCATTTTACAGACAAGAAAACTGAGGTTCAAAAAATAAAAAGGGTACAACTGGTCAGTGGCAGAGCAAAGATTAAATCCCAAACTGCTTCCAAACTCTATGCCCTCTCTGTTACAATAATTTGCCTCCTAATTTATGAAATATGAAATCAAATTTCTGGGAGGGGCACTTCCTAAAGGGTGAAATAATGAGGTTTAGGTCTGCGGATCGCTGATGGAAAAGGAGCAAAGAAAGTTAGAGTGTGACTGAAGGAACAGAGACGGCTAGCAGCAGCTTCTAGCCTGGGTTTTGTCATGACCTCACTTTATATATTCGAGAACATTAATTCTCCTTTCTAAGCCTTCTCAGTAAAATGTGTGCATCACAATCCTGGGACTACCTGTCTCCATGAGTCATGGGGCTAATGTAATGACCAAATCAACAGACATCTACTGAACCCAAAGGCAATTTAGTGAAATTATCACATGCTCTGCAGACAGCCTAGAATTCATTTCCCAGCACCATTTACTGATTTGTGGGACTCTAGGCAAATTGAGCTGAGTGCCTCAGCTTCTTCCTGCATAAAATTTGAAGATATAGGAGTAGGTTGGTGCAAAAGTAATTGCGTTTTAAAAGGTTAAAAACAATTGCAATAACTGCAATTACTTTTGCATCAACTTAATGAACCCACCTTGTGGAATTGCTGAGATTAAATGGTACTTTACATGTAATGCATTTAGTAGCACCTGACACTTTAATATTCAATAAATATTAGCTATTATCATCATGTGCTAGCCCCTGGGATAGAGAGATGAAAAATGCAAGGCATAACGCCCCAACAAGTGCATGGGTGTAAAAGACGGGCAGGAAAAGTAACTCGGTACAATGAGTGCAAAAACCAAGCAGCGAGATGAACTCTACAAGCAGAAAGGCTGGGAAAGCTTTCCGAGAAAGTGATATTTGAGTGGGGTCGCGAAGAATGAGTTCCAGAGCGGGGTGGCGGGTAAGACTGGGCTTTCGGACAGATCTCGTGCAAAACCCTAAGGGCAGAGGGAGCCGCAAAATTCCGGGAGCCCGGAGCGAGATGGGCCGCAGAGCGCAGCACCTCATCCTGACAACCCCGGGCTCGTCGGCTGTTGGAATCGAGGATCGGGAAGATCCCTTTCTGCGCGTACTGGAGCCTACAGTGGTGGCGGCAGCAGGACGCGGAGGCAGGGGCCGGAGCCCTAGGGCAGGTCCCGATCCCTCTCTGGGCCTCGGGTTCCTCCCGGGGAACCGAAGGCCGCTGCCCGAACGGGATTCCCTAAGGCGCCCTAAGCGGGCCGGACTCTGGGCCTCGGACCGTTAACCCGAGCACCTCCCGCCTGCCCTTGAGGCCCCTCCTCACCACGCTCGGGTTCCGCAGAATCCTAGCCTGTTCCTCCGCGCAGGAGCCGCCGAAGCCGCGGCTAAGGCCGGGCGGGGGGCGGGGGGCGGGGGCCCACCACCCCACTGGGGCCCAGACCCCGCCCCCCAAACTCCCGCCCTTTCGGAGGGCCCCGCCCCCCCAGTAGTGTGCCTATAGGCGGAGGCGCCACTTGGAGGCCTCCCGCCATGTTGAGTACTGGCATCCGATTTACTGCAGTGGCCCAGAAGGAGAGGGGGATTACATTAAGAGAAGCAAGATTCCCTAGACAGGATGAGGACAGCCATGGCTTCTGGGTTCGAGCAAGGGAAGTTTTGGTAACAGGAAAAAACTTGCCCTCAATCATCCCACTTTTGGCTTTGGGGTTACACACTGCGCATGTGTGTGGTCACCTGGTTTTAGGTGCGCCTGCGCACTGCTCCACCCACAAACGGAGTGCAATTAACAGCTGCGTGAAGAATTAGGGAATGACTCCTGGGTGGCAATAAAAACTTCAGGGCAACCAGGTCTGGGGTTTTCTTACCTTCAGAGCCGAAGCTCCAAGCCGCCTCAGGCAACACAGCACTCACAGCACAGTGTCGTTTGAACACACAGCACTGTTTTCTCCCACGATTTTGCGCAGGGTGTTTTCTTTGCTGAATGTCTGGAGAACAGCAGTTTGTCTAATTTAATGCGTAAACCTTACTTGAGTCTAGAGGATTCTTCTTCTATGACCCACTCAGGCGTTATTTTCATAGCATTTTGTAGATAAATTATTAATGTACTTTCTTAAGAGTTGTAAATTCCATTTACCTTATACTCAGTCGTTATAAATTTTTAGTTGGGATTAAAAACAACACCCCCCACCACCCCACACACAAAACTGGGGAACGTCTTAAAATTCAGACACTCGGATTCCACCCCTAGAGAGTCGGGTGGAGCCCAGAAATCCGCATTTCAGCAAATACCCCAGGTGATTCTGATGCAGCAGAAACACATTTTGAGAAGCACTACATGAGGATGCATTTCTAGTACCCATCATAAGGCTTGGTACAAAATAGGTGCTCAGTAAGTCCTAAGTGAGTAAATGGATGGATGGATGAATAGATAGCAGGAGTGAAACAGGAAATGCACAGCAGAAGGAAACACTTTGATAAGAGCTATATTGTATCTTTTCTCCTGTAAGAACACAAAAAGTTCTTAATAGTTACTTTGAGAAAAAGATAAAGTAAATGGGGCTTAAAGGGAGGGAGGGCACTGATTCTGAAAGGCAAACAATTTAGAGAGGGAAGATGAAATATGCCAGACACTGCATAGAGAAAAAGATGCAAAGAATCAGTGGTGTGGGAATCCCTCCCAGGGAAATACTCACACAACAGGTACCGTGTAAGAATGTTCAGTACAACAGTATATGGAATGGAGAGAAATGAAACAACCTGAATGTCACACCAAACTCTTCTGTCTCAGGGCCTTTGCCCTCTACTTCGACCACTTACCCCCTGGCTCTTGGCTTAGCTGATAGCTTCCTCTCTTTCACGTCTCATCTTAAATGATACTTCCTCAGCTAGGTCTTCCCTGATCATGCTATCTAAAGTAACGCGTTATCATATTCTATCACAGTATTCTGTTTCTTTCATAGTACTTTCCAATTTTCGTTTGTTTATTTACATATTATCTTTCCCCCACTTCTAAAATTAAAACTTCATGAGGATGGGAGACTATGTTTGACTTATTCCTAGCATTTAGCCCAGAGCCCGACACATGATGCTAATAAATAAGCATCCATTGAATGAATGAATCAAGTCAACCTCAGTGTTACAAAGGTTAATGACATAAAATCCATCAGCAAATACACAATACATTTTAAGACCATAAAGAGCAAACATAGCTTTCAGATTACCAAGACAAGGGTAAATAGAGTAGAAAGGTATTAAAACCAAACAGTAATCTTTGATCTTTGTAAACGGGGATTCATTCATTCACACCCTTATTGATTTATTCATTCACCAGCAAGCATTTAATGAACATCTACTGTGTACTAGTACTGGATAATACAATGTATTAACGTCAAGTTAGAAATTGTATTAAAACATAACAAACTAGAACAATGGGGTATTTTGTCTGGACCAAAGAAGGCTCTGAGAATACATCAGCTTTCAAATGTCCTACAAAGTGCCAGGAACATTTGGGACAAAGAAACAGGTGTACATATACATCACTTGAATTGCTTGGGAATTGAAGAGACATATGGGAAAAGACTTAATCCAGACACAAATAGAGTCTGGCCATGTTCAAACCTGTCTAATAAACCAGAATGGGGAGAAGGCTTCAAATGAGGCTGCAGTGGACGGACAGACAATGGGTTAGTTGAAAGAAAACCAACCCTGGTCCCCTCTGGGTGAACTAGGCTTCTTCCTCTATGTCCTAAATTCCATTTCTGGGAACATACTTTATATCCTAACCCTCTCCCAGGGGCTGTAATATGGATCCTGTACCCCAGCCCAGCTCATTATTTATAGATATTTCCTCTGTCCCATGCCAAGAAGCTGCCCTGACTGACTGATTTTCTTTCTTTTTAAAATTATATATGTGAAATTTCAAAGTGAGGTGCTAAAAAAACTATACATATTTTTTCTAATAGCCTAAAATCTGTTTTAATGTTCTTAGATCCCTTATCTATAGGGTCAGGAGAGTGAAGGATAGAGAATGTACGTGGAGATATTTCTGGCAGTGAGTCCCCACCCTTCTTGGGGAAGGTCATGGGAGTGTTACTTTTAACTGCTCCAGCCAAGTGATCTGGGGAGAGGACTTCCATGAGAGTTTGAGGTGCCAAATCTGTCCCCATTGCAATTGGGGAGCATAGTGACTGGATATATACCTCCTGCCTGGGAAATCTAGCAACAAGAGACAAACATGCCAACTTCTTTGATGGCAGACCCAGGAGGTTGCTGCTTTGTTGGGGTTGGCCTGCTCTCCCAAAATTTGTCAGGGAATGTTTTCTGTAAGCCAGATGTGGGCTACGTGAGAAAAAGAGAGACTGCATAGGCCCACCCTGGGTCCTGTTCAGTAGGGCCTCCTACTGGGGTAAAGGGACCCCAGAAGTAAGAAAAAAAATTGCCATTGGTAATAGTGATGTCTTTACTAAGGGAAAGGGCCCAGCAGAACCTCTAAAAGCACCCCATGATGCTTTGATGGTGCACAGGAATAGCTATAAACATCTTCCAGACCCAGAAAGCACAAAGCTAGCTACAGTACTAGTTCAAAGAAGACTTTTCCACCCCTTTCCCCACGTTCCTCTCCATGTCAGCACCCTGAGTGACTGAAGTGAGCTGAGGATGACAGAGGGGAAAAATTAAGGGAAAACCCCCAATCATCCCCCTCTTTCTTATTGTAGGCTAACAGTCTGAAGCAGAGCCAGAGGCACCAAAAGAATACAGTCTCTTGTCGTAGATTGTGAACTTGCTGCTGTCCATATGAGTCCATTCATTCATCATTAAACAGCTATTGATTGAGTACCTACTATGTGCCGAATCCTGAGTTAGACACAGGGAGAGACACAAAGAACAATAGCACGTAAACCCTGCCTAGGGCCTCAGTTCACAAACTCACACGGGAGGCAGGTGAGTAAACAAGTATTTCACATACATGTAGTTTGGTAAATTCTATGAAGACGGAGTGGCTGGCTTCATAGAGACGGTGACATTATACCCGATGATGAAGGATAAATCTTCCCAGCAGACAAAGGCGGGAAGGGCATTCCAAGCTGTGTGTATGTGCTGTGCAAGAGCTTGGGATGTTTGAGGGATGCCAAGAATTTCCTCTGGGCCCTATTCTTGATGATTCTGCTCCCTGGTTGGATTGAATCTCCTTGGATTGGATAATCAGGTGATAATACAATACCCTCCATCAGATGGACATTTTCCTCTTGTCCTGAACCTGCCTCGGTGGGCAGGTCTCATTCCAGTCCTGTTAATTTAATAAACTTCGGTATTGTTTGAATTTTTAAAAATAAGCATGATTTAATTTTGTGATTAAAATATATTTAGTATGCATACTTCAATAAAACGCTTTTTAAAAAGCTTATATTGCATAGAAAGTCATCCAGGAGAGTGATAAGAGTGGTTGCTTCTGAGAAGGACTTGAAAGAACTGGGGACTGGGGTTGGATAGAAACTTCCTGTGTATTCTTTTGTACTGTTTGAAACTTTATCATCATGAATTTGCATTACTTTTCTATCTAATGAGTATTCCTTTTTAAAAGTGTTAAAATCATTTTTAAGATAAAGAAAAAATATTTTAAATAAAGAATAAAAGTGAAAAAAATGTATGGTTACTTTGTTCACACTCCATACCCACAACAGACAGAAACACACATTCACAGTTTCCAGATGGTAGTATGTACAGTATGTGCGGCTAATGGAATGGACTGACTTAGGACAGAAGGCCCACGCTTGGACAGGGTGCAGTTCCCGAGGAGCTCAGCTGGGGGAGCCATTGAGAGCTCACCAGACGAAAGCCCAGAGCACTGGCAACTCCGGCAGTTTAAACAATACAAACCAGACTGGAGGCTGGGAAGAGGATTAGGCTGCTGTCCTCTTGCATGGGCTCCCTGGATGGGGACAGGCCAGACGCCACAGATTAGAAGAAATGCAGATGGAGGGTCCGGGACTCTGGGCCCTCCTCCGAGCCAACCCCTAACATGTGGTGTGATAAAGTTAGAAAGGTCAGTTCTCCCTCGCTGTGGGAAGAGCGCTGATTTCAGAGTCAGGTGCCTGGGTCCAATCCTACCTCCGTCATTTCTAGCTTAAAAAGAAAAAAAAAAAATTCAATTTTGTGCCAGTCATTTAACTTCTCTGAGACTCAATTTCCTCATTTGTGAAGCAGGGACAATATTAACAATGGAATCTTTTTTAAACTATAATTTATGGAGCACCTACTATATACTGGTCACTGAAAGAAAGGTGCTTTACATAGGTAAATAAATTTAGCTCTTATAACCCGTCTGTGAAGCAGATATTTTTATCCTCATTTTAGATGTAAAGAAACAGGTTCAGAGAAATGGTTTTTTAAAAATGTAAATAATAGCTAACATTTGTGTAGTGTTTACTGTGCATGTGGTCACTGTCCTAACTTGACTCACAACTTAACTCATAACGACTCTATGAAATAGGTGTATTATTATTATCATTCTTATTATTCTCATTTTGTACATGAGGAAACTGAGGCACAGAGAGTTTAAATAATTAGCCTGAAATTACATAGCTGGTGAATTGGGGAGCTAGGATTTGAAGGCAAGTAGCTCAGCTGTTACAAATTAGACAACTCTCCTATTTAAAACCCTCCACTGGGTTTCCCACTGCACTAAAAATAAAATCCAGCTTCCTTTCTCTGGCTTGGAAGGTCATACACGATGTGGTCCTGGCATGATCTGACCTCATCTCCTGTCACTCCCCTCTTCATTCACCAACCTCACACCAACTTCTCATGGTTCCTCAGATATGCCAAGCATATTCCTACCTCAGGGCCTTTGTATTTGCTGTGCTCTCCACCTGGAATGACCATCCCCCGACTCTTGTATAGCTCACTCCACCAATACATCTGGATCTCTGCTCAAATGTCACCCCTCTCAAAGAGACATTCCTATCTACGAGTACAAGAGACATCCCTTTGACTCTGCTGAATTTTTCTTCACAGCACTTAGAATTCTCCAAAGTTATGCATTTGTTTGCTTATTTGTCTATCTCTTCCACCAGATTGTTAGCACAGACTTGGTTGTCTTGTCCACTGCTAGAGATCCGGTGCCCAGACCTGGGACTTACCCGTGGTAGACAGCCAGTATATAGTTGCTAGATAATTAAGTACATAAATGAATGAATACCCAAGGTCACGCAATTGGTTAGTGGCAGAGCCAGGCCACAGACTGAGTTGTCTGATGCTGGAGCCTATGCTCTTAGTCACTGCGATGTATTGGACTGACTCCGAGAGATCACAGGACGTTCTGACAGTATCATGAATGTCAAACCACTTCGAAAATTGCTAAGTGTTTGCGGGGAAAAAAGCAAAGGATTATTATTATTATCATTATGCAGTTTACTGTTTGCTTATCTGTGAAATGGGATAATCATACTCTGGCCTGCCTGTTTTAAGAGGATGTTTTGTGAAATGCCAGTGAGATAATGGATGGGGAAGCATGTATAAGAGTTATAGGCTTTACATGGTAGAAGGGACTGTAAAGATTATTTCCATGCCAGTGGCTTCCCAAGGCTCCCATCCTCTGCCTTGCGTTTGACATTAATATTGCTGACAGGAGAGGGGGAGGTAGGGGGACAAGGGGGCCTGAGGGACTCTGCGTCCCAGTAATTAAACATGTTGGGACTGAAGCGCTGCCAGCAGCAGCATCTGGTTGCAATTACCAGAGGGGACCGAAGTGATTAGTCACCTTTATAGTGAGAGCCAGGCTGGTCCCCTGGGCTCCTCCCTGGAGAGGGCCTTCTAAGCAAGCTCTGAGTCCCTTTTCCCTGCTTCCACCCCACTTCTGGGTTCCCTGGTCCTCAAACAATAGCCCCTGATCTGAGACTCCTCCATGTCCCCAAAGTCCCAGCGCGTTTGGATGAGACCTTGACTGAAAGCCAAGAATACTGTAATTGCCTTTACCACCCTTTTACTGCTTGTTGTGTTTCTAGGGCCAGGTTAGGACTCTTGGGTAAAAAATGTGTCAAAGCAGGAATTGAGCCTAAAAAGTAATTTAACCTTTCTGAACGTCAATTTCTTTACCTGCAAATTGTGGGACTAACAGTACCTTCATCATAGGGTTGTTGTGAATATAAATAAGATAAAAATGTGGTGGGATACAAAGGCCAAAGTCTAATTTACTAGAGTATGTGCTCAGTAAATAGTAGCTGTTATTAATATTTGCCAGGCGCTAGGCTAATCACTTTTTATGATTCATTTCATTGAATCCCCATAAAAGCCCTGTGAGTAGGTACTGTCATGATGCTTGTTCAGAGTCTCAGAGAGGTTTAGAGGGTTCCAAAGATTATACAATGCACCAAACCATATAGCAGAACTGGAATTCAAAATCTGGTATTCTCATCTCCAGAGTCCTTGCTCTTTATCAAACACTGGGTAGAGGTGGCTTGGTTGTTTGATTTATTCATTCCTTCCTTTATTCACTCACTTGAGCTTAGAAAGTGCCTACTAGATGGCAAGAGAGAATCCCTCCCTTTAAGAAACTCAGAGTCCAGCAGGGAAGGCACAATATGTCCACAAATAACTATATCTTAAAGCAGAAAATGATAGCTTTTATATATAAGGGCTCATTAGCGATTTCTTCATCCATTCAACACATACTGAGAATTTGCTATGTGCTGGGCCCTGTGCCCAGCACTGGGAATAATTGAAAGATAATTATAGTACAGTCTAGTCATAATCTAATGGGGGAGACAGATATATAAATAAATTATTACAGTTATAAGGAATTAAGTTATGATTTAAAAAAAAACATGAAAAAGTACACAGAGTGGAAGAAATGAACTGTGTTCAAGGCAGGGGGCGGGGGCAGACTGGATAATCTTTGAGTTACCAAAGTGGAAAGGGGTGCAGAAAATGCGCGATGATAATTCAGGAGTGGGTGTTTTCTGGTGGATGAGGGAAGGCTTCATGGAAGAGAGGGCTCATGAGTTGGCACTTTTCTTTTTTTTTTTTTTTTAAAGATTTTATTGGGGAAGGGAAACAGGACTTTATTGGGGAACAGTGTGTACTTCCAGGCATTTTTTCCAAGTCAAGTTGTTGTCCTTTCAATCTTAGTTGTGGAGGGCGCAGCTCAGCTCCAGGTCCAGTTGCCATTTTCTAGTTGCAGGGGGCAGAGCCCACCATCCCTTGCGGGACTTGAGGAATTGAACTGGCAACCTTGTGGTTGAGAGCCCACTGGCCCATGTGGGAATGGAACCGGTAGCCTTCGGAGTTAGGAGCATGGAGTTCTAACCACCTGAGCCACCGGGCCGGCCCGAGTTGGCACTTTTCAAAGCGTATGTTTTAGAGAGAAGGGTTGGAACAGAGCAATCCTAAAGGCAGAGAGGAGGATTGAGACAGTGAGATGGGGGTGGGAAGGGGTTGGAGATGGGAGGTTGGGGGGGGGGGGGTGGAGAAGAGGGAAAAATGCCAGAGATGACTGCTTAAATGGGGACAAGTCCAAAGGGAAGTCAAGTGTTGAGCACTTGGGCAGCTGGAGGGATAGTAATGAATTTAGCTCTTCCTTAAAGCTCTCCCAAAGAGTGCCTGGTGGTGCATTTGTCCTTTGAGAAGGGAAGATGGAGCTCTACTGGTTTTTCTGACTCAGGTGCACCAGATGAAGCCTGACATGCCAAGTTCTGCTGCTGTGCTCTGAAGATCATCAGGGATCTAGGAGTGTCATGGTGAAAGGGCTGATCGGGCACCTGGACATTCCCAGCTGTGAGTTTCATCTTCTTTCATTCATCAAGCATTTACTGAACTTCTACTCTGTGCCAGCTTATGCTGGGAAACCAATCTGGGGACTTTAGAGTATGCACAGATCTCTGTTAGGCAGGCTCAAAGAATCTCACATTAAGAAGAAAGCCTGCCTGACTACTGCTTCCACTGCTGCTATACCTTTTACAATGTGACAAGTGTAGCCAAACGCACAAGAGGAGGTAATTGGCTCTGTCTGGGGATCAGGGAAGGCTTCCCTGAGGAGGCGAATTTTCAGCTGAAGTTTTCAGGATGAGGAGGACCTCCTCCAGTTGTAGGAGTGAAAGGAGGGTATTCCAGGCGAAGGGAGCAGCTTTCCCCCATGAGTCCAGCTGGAATTCAGACTTCTTTCAGACCTACCAGAAAAGTATCATTGTGGGAAATCATTTTTCCAGCCTCCTGCAGGGGCCGCTGCTGCCCCAGGCTGGGTCAGCCACTGCCGGTCCTATCCAACAAAACTACAAGTCTGGCTTTGCTGGGGGGTGGTAGTGAGGTACACCCTGGACCTGCCTCCATCCAAGGAGTGTGCTCTGAAGTGGCAGTGTCCCCCAAAGCCTGAAAAAATCATCTGAGTTCAGTCAATGGCATTTGGGGGGAGGGGTGTAGTGGGTACTGATAGTACTCTCTCTGGGTCACCACAAGTTTATTAAAATAAAAGAAACTGTGGGTAAATGCTGCCATCTGTGCTGCCCCCCCAACAACAAATCAGGCCCCAGACTAGACACAGGGTTTGAAACTGCTTTAAAAACACCCCAAGGACTTAGCTGAAAACCCACACTCCCCATGCTTCTGGGGCTTAAGATCTTTGAGCTCATGCCTCAGCATCTCTCTCTCCTAAAGAAGGTGGGGTGGGCTGCCCCGTGAGGTGGAGGTGAAGACCCCTGAGTCTGCTCCATGGACCGAGGGGCCCCCTAAGCCTAGAGTCAAGCTTCGGGGCTCTGTGCCAAGAGCCCCCGTGAGCCATGGCCTCGAAAGGGCAGCGGTGATTTTTTTCACATAAATATATCGCACTTAAATGAGTTTAGACAGCATGACATCAGAGAGTAATTAAATTGGTTTGGGTTGGAATTCCGTTTCCAATTCCTGAGTTCAGGTTTGTAAAAGATTTTTCTGAGCACCTGCAGGCGTGTGTGTGTGTGTGTGTGTGTGTGTGTGTGTGTGAAGTATTTTCACTGGAAAGGATTCAAAACTTAAAAAAAAAAAAAACTGGAGCACACAGGCAGCATTACGCCATTCTTCCTTCTTGGAAAAATCCCTCAGCCTTATACAAGCCTCCTTCAAGCCCTCAGTCAGTTGTGCAGGAGAAAGGGGGCGGTCGGCTTTCTCCTTTCAAGAACGAGTTATTTTCAGCTGCTGACTGGAGACGGTGCACGTCTGGATACGAGAGCATTTCCACTATGGGACTGGATACAAACACACACCCGGCAGACTTAAAGAGTCTCAGACTGAGGAGAAAGCCTTTCCTTCTGCTGCTACTGCTGCTGCCGCTGCTTTTGAGGGTCCACTCCTTTCATGGTTTTTCCTGCCAAACCAGAGGCACCTTCGCTGCTGCCGCCGTTCTCTTTGGTGTCATTCAGCGGCTGGCCAGAGGATGAGACTCTCCAAACTCCTCACTTTCTTGCTTTGGCACCTGGCTTGGCTGGACCTGGAATTTATCTGCACTGTGTTGGGGGCCCCTGACTTGGGCCAGAGACCCCAGGGGGCCAGGCCAGGATTGACCAAAGCAGAAGCCAAGGAGAGGCCCCCTCTGGCTCGGAACATCTTCAGGCCAGGGGGTCACAGCTATGGTGGGGGGGCCACCAATGCCAGGGCAAAGGGAGGCACCGGGCAGGCAGGAGGCCTGACACAGCCCAAGAAGGATGAACCCAAAAAGCTGCCCCCCAGATCTGGTGGCCCTGAACCCAAGCCAGGACACCCTCCCCAGACAAGGCAGGCTGCAACGCGGACTGTGACCCCAAAAGGACAGCTTCCTGGGGGTAAGGCACCCCCAAAGGCAGGAGCTGTCCCCAGCCCCTTCCTGCTGAAGAAGGCCAGGGAGCCTGGGCCCCCTCGAGAGCCCAAGGAGCCATTCCGCCCGCCCCCCATCACGCCCCACGAGTACATGCTCTCGCTGTACAGGACGCTGTCCGATGCTGACAGAAAGGGAGGCAACAGCAGCGTGAAGTTGGAGGCTGGCCTGGCCAACACCATCACCAGCTTTATTGACAAAGGGCAAGGTGAGGGGGCGGGGTGGCAGGGGCATGGCTCAGAGGGAGGGGCATGCATGGAGGGGCCTTTCGGAGCCCTGACACTGCACTGGTGGGAGATGGCGTGTGCATCTGGCCTGGGTGGTATCTGGGACTATCTCATACATACCAGGTCCCAGGCTGCTGGCATGTCAGGGCTGGAGGGCACCTGGGGATAACCAAGTCCATTTCCTGCAAGGTGCAGAGGGGATGACTGAAGCCCAGAGAGGAGACAAGACCTGCGAGTTGGTGGCAGAGTTGGGGACCAGACTCTAAGACCTTTGGTCACCAGGCCATGCTCTGTTCCTATGTGGGTTGGCCAAACTTTCTAGGTTCCAGGGGGTTGTAGGTTTTCTCAGGTGGCAGAGAGAGAAATTAATCTCTAGCTTCCCATGGTTCTGAAACTTTGCCCTCAGGGTAGGGGGCAGCGGAGGCAGGATAGATGAAGACAGTAAATGAGGCATCTTGGAGTCATAGAATGACATTTAGATATATAGAATTTGGGAGTGGGCAACAGACCTAAGGTTCAACACTGTGACCTTGGGAAAGCCCCTTCGCCCTTCAGGGTCTGAGTTTCCCCATCTATACAACTATACGGGGGTTGAACTGGGCAATTTCTGAGAGCCCTTCAAATATGAAACTTTATGTTCTCTCCGAAACACAGATCATTTTGATCATTAACCCAGGAGAATAACTGCTCGCCTCATTTCTCCCTCTGCCCACCTGGTATTACTGTCTTGGCTTTTCCCCTCAACTTGCTGCGTGAGCTCAGCAAGTCCCTTCCCCTTTCAGGGCCTCAGTTTCTCCCTAAATGTGAAGAGAGAGGTGGACCACTGATTGCTAGGGTTGATTACAGCTCATATGGTCTGGTTCTGTGACTCTTAGGACTTTGGCTGGCAGGATGGGGGAGGGGTCAGAGAGTGGGAGAGGCTCCTCGTTAGAGCTGGCCTGTGGGGGACTGACAGAGGGCGGGGGGAGGCACAGAGGCAGCAGGTCTGGCTGAGGTGGGGGAGGTGGCCTGGCTGCCTGCCCAGCCAGGGAAAGCTGTGACCCCTCGGGGGCTCATAAAGTAAGTCTTTGTGCCCCCCAGCACTAAGGGATCTCAGAGTGGGGGAGATGGGGAGTTTAAAGGCCTAATTAGTCACCTTCTAGAGCAATATATGAATGCTTCCCAATGGCAAATTGGTATTTAGGAAGGAGGGCATGCTGATTTGGACATACTACTGAGCTTCTTGTACATACACACAACTTTATATTTGTACACACACGCTGAATCACACACATACACACTTGCACACACACTTTCTTACATACACATATACACAAAATCTTACATATATACACACACACATCCTTTATATTTTCACATGAGCCCGATCATGCATACACATAACATGTCACTCACATATGTCACTTTCTTATTCACATATGAACCCAATCATACACATCAACACACGAACTGTCACACACACACATACACACACACAAACTTGTATATTCAGCAGGGTAAGACATGCATACAACAAAATCATTAGACTGGGAAGCCAGAGAAATTGGATTGCTGACCAGCTTTGTCATTAACTTGCTGTGTTACCTTAGGCAAGGCACACCCCCTCTCTGTGCCTAACTTGCTGTGTTACCTTAGGCAAGGCACACCCCCTCTCTGTGCCTCATCTATAAAATGAGAAGATTAATATCTTCTTTCAGGTACAGCGGAAGTAGCTCAGGATAGGATATGAAAAGTTCTAGGCTAGAGTTCCAACTCTGCTTGTTCCTAGCTGGTTGACTTTGAGTGAGTCTCACCTAACTTCTCTGAGCCTGGGATTCCCCCTCTGGAGAAAACAAGGGTAATTATAATGCCCACCCCACCTGTTTCACCAGTGAGATCTCATATTAGATAATAGATAAGGGAGAGAGAAGGTAGAAGGCAGTTCTAAGGCTGATGGATCTCAGGTTCACATAGTGATTGACACAAACACCCAGAATTGCCCACAGCCACCCTACTTGCTGGGCTGTGTAGGACGCTCCCTTATTCTGAAAAAGGCTCTCAGTGGTTTGGGTCTTGGCCTCTGTCTGAGTGGGGAAGAGGTTAAAGAAAGCTCTCTGGAGAGGGAAAGAGCTGTGGCCCTCCCTTGAGTCCTGGAGATGATTAGCTTTCTTGATAAAGTTTCAGGGAATGACTTCTGGGTGTTCTTTCTAGATGACCGAGGTCCTGCGGTCAGGAAGCAGAGGTACGTGTTTGACATTAGCGCCTTGGAGAAGGATGGGCTGCTAGGGGCGGAGCTGCGGATCTTGCGGAAGAAGCCCTCAGACACAGCCAAGCCAGTGGCCCCCGGTAGCGGGCGAGCTGCCCAGCTGAAGCTGTCCAGCTGCCCCAGCGGCCGGCAGCCGGCAGCCTTGCTGGATGTGCGCTCCGTGCCAGGCCTGGACGGATCTGGCTGGGAGGTGTTCGACATCTGGAAGCTCTTCCGAAACTTTAAGAACTCGGCCCAGCTGTGTCTGGAGCTGGAGGCCTGGGAACGGGGCCGGGCTGTGGACCTCCGTGGTCTGGGCTTTGACCGGGCTGCCCGTCAGGTCCATGAGAAGGCCCTGTTCCTGGTGTTTGGCCGCACCAAGAAGCGGGACCTGTTCTTTAATGAGATTAAGGCTCGCTCTGGCCAGGATGATAAGACTGTATATGAATACCTGTTCAGCCAGCGGCGAAAACGGAGGGCTCCACTGGCCACACGCCAGGGCAAGAGGCCCAGCAAGAACCCCAAGGCCCGTTGCAGTCGGAAGGCGCTGCATGTCAATTTCAAGGACATGGGCTGGGACGACTGGATCATTGCCCCCCTTGAGTACGAGGCCTTCCACTGTGAGGGGCTATGTGAGTTCCCCTTGCGCTCCCACCTGGAGCCCACGAACCATGCAGTCATCCAGACCCTGATGAACTCCATGGACCCTGAGTCCACGCCACCCACCTGCTGTGTGCCCACGCGGCTGAGTCCCATCAGCATTCTCTTCATTGACTCCGCCAACAACGTGGTCTATAAACAGTATGAAGACATGGTCGTGGAGTCTTGTGGCTGCAGGTAGCAGCGCTTGCCCTCTATCTTCCTGGGTGGCACATTCCCAAGATGCTGGTCACAAGAGCCCCTCTCCACACTTGTGGGGTCACAGAGGGGTCAGGAAGCTGCAGCCAGGAGCATCTGCTCAGCATCCATGAAAGGGGATTCCAACAGCCTTGCTCACCATCCGAGTGGGACTTGGGCTAAAGGTCCCTTTCTACCCACAAGTCCCCCTGTCTGAGGATTTCTGCCCTTTTGCTGCTCTGATTGGCAGGGACAGGCCCAGGGAGACAGACTCTGAATGAGACTGAGATCCAGCAGACCTGGTTTTCCAATGAGACTCAGCCCGCGACCTCTCCTTACCTGGGCCTCCTTGGACTCTGACTCTCCAGGGAGGGTTCCTCTTGGGACAGCAACAGGTGCCACCTCCTCCGTGAATCGCCAGTGTGCCTGGTGACTTTCTGCCCCTGGGGTAAATGAGATGCTGATTGGGCAGGGGTGGGAAAGAGGGGGAGAGGGCTTGGGCAGGGGTGAGGAATGTGGGGCTGTTAGACTGTTAGATTAAAATGTACATTGATGAGATAAAATGCAAAACTGTGCCTAAGACTGTGGCAAATTTATTGTTTACTCCAGGGGACCCAGTTACCCCTCAAAGAATGACTGACCCAGGGAGGGGAGTTGGGTTGTCTCGTGTATAAACCTGGTTTCCAGGGCCCAGTCCCCGTTCCCAGTCCTGGAAACTGAAACAGAATGGGGCAGAGAGTACAGGCTGAGCAGGGCCGGTGCTACCTCTAACCCCATTCCAGTTCCTTCCAAAGGCCCATGGCTCTGGAGCTCCATCTGCTCCACTGGGGCCTGGCAACAGAGTTAAGTTTTCTTTTTGGCATTTCTTAGTCAAGCTGGTTGTCTCTGAAATGAATCCTTAAATGGGAGGGAAATGGGGGATTTCATTTCCTCTAAAATCATCCCCACTTCATTCACCAGTATTTGTCCCCCCCCTCCCTCCAGTTTCACAGAATGAAATGACCACTATTTAAAAGGCCCTCTACCTCTCACTGGGGAACCTGGGCTGCCAGACGTCTCCTCCCCTCTTGAGGCATTTCCTTTTTGCCACTGACCACTGTTTCTCACGTAATCATATCCGTGGCCTTGCTACCCTCACTGCTCACTCATCACCTCCTACCTCCTCACCCCCATCTCCAGAAACAGAGCTAGAGGTGCTCTCCTCTACATTCTATATTATATAAATACATAATTATACATTAGATAAATAACTTCCCCAGTAACTTCAGATAGACCAGTGCCAACCACATCCTGACAATGTTTCCTGCTTGGGGCTTGGCCCAGACTAAATGCCCACTTTCTTTTCTCCACTAGAGTCTTTGGGGATGGTGGGGGGCAGGAACGAGACATGAACTCTTGGGAGGGGAGCAGAACCCTCTGATAGGGAAACTTGGGCACCTGAGTTCTTGTTCTAAGGGCTCAAGACCAGGCTCTGCCTGGTTGAAGAGAGGAAGGACAAGGAGAAGGGAGTCTACGCCTCTGCTTCTCACCCAGGGGGCCTCCAAATTTTCCCCACCTCTCTCCAGCTGAGTCTTTGATTCCCAGGGCTTCTAGCCAAAGCTATTTCAACAGTGGGCATTCCTGCCCAGTTATGGGCAGATCTTGTGTCCCTTCCCTCTAGACTTGAAACCTGGGTTGTCAGGACCCAAAGCAAGAGCCCCATGCAGGGGGCAACCTACCTTCGAGCTGCCTTCTTGGTTTGGAGGCCACTACCTGTCCCTGAGGGGCCAACCTGAGCCTGGAGCCTTGCCCTCCCTGGCCGGGCTTCGTTGTGTTTGGCTGGTGGCAGGCCTGCGAGCTCTGGAAGTAAACAAAGGAGCTGCCACTGCAGACAAGAGTTCTGGTGTGTATGAGAGAGTTAGCCTGGAAGGGAGGTGCCAAGGAAGCCAAGTCGTGGGCTGTGGATACAGGGAGTGCTGTGTAAAAAGTGGGTGGCTGGAAACCCAAGGGCAGAGAGGCAAGGGATGAAGGGGTCACAGGTGGGGCTGGCTCCTACACACACGTTTTCTGGGCTGTGTGTCCTTAGTTTCTTGGAAAGTCTGACAGAACTGGAGTTGCTCCCTGCCGTTTCCACATCAGAGAGCTTCATGTCATCTCAGCCACTGTGCTCTCCCTGCTGAAGGGCTGGGCATTGAATTAACTGTTGTGGCTCTGGCTTGATACCCAGGGAGCTTCCTCTCCCATTTCCACCTGCCCTAAGACTGTCTTTCACAAAAGAGCCACTCAGACCTTGTACCCTCCCCCTTTCCCACCCAAACTGTGGTGATCCAATCAGATAATTGTGGGGTGGCTAGGAACAGCCCTTCCACCCTACCCATCTGATCTATTCAACTGCCTCCTTGGAAAATTATCTCTACCAGGCACCCTCCTCCAGTCCTAATCATAACAAGCTACATACTTGTCCAGTACATTCTTATGCAAAAGGGTACAAGGCTTATATCATTCCTTAGGGATCACAAACACTCTCCCAGCTGTGATCTCGCAGCCCTGAAGGGCTCAAAAGGCAGCTCAGTTTCAAATTTCAGAATTGTCACTTAGAGTTAGAGGCCTTGGGCAAGTAACTTAATTCCATAAACCTTGGTTTCCTCATTTGTGAGAGAAAAAAAAGTGGCAGGAGGTATCAACAATATACCTTTTCATAGGGCCAACTGTGAGGATACGAAAGACACTCAACACAGAAGTAGCTGGCACAGAGGTGGCACTCCATAAATATTAGCTGTTATCATTAATGTGCCTCAAACAGTCCCATGAAGCAGGCAGGGCAAGAAATATTTTTACAGATAAGGAAACTGACACCCAAAGTTGTAACTACAGGTCTCCTACAGGTCTCAGTGTTCTTTGTACCATTCTTGCTTCTTTTCTTGGCCCCCAACTCCACTGACCTCAGTGGTGGCAAGCAGTAGAATTACGTACCTAGGGCTTGGCTGCCTGGTCTTACAGTACCCCTCTAGGGACACACAGTGTTGTTAGTTCCTAGGGAGAAACACTTAGGGCAGGGAAAATGGGAGGCCCATAGGGGAGGGAAGAGGGGAGGCTCCCAGTGCTCTGATACCCATCTCTTGGCCTCTTCCACTATCCCGTGTTCCAGGGCCACAAGCAAATGAATCAACTTTTCTAAAGCTTGGGACACAAAATCTTGGGAAGCCTCTCAGACTTCATTCTGACTTCACAACTAGTTCTTCTGATCTGAATATAGATGTGAGAAAGCAGAGTAGGGAGGGGTTAGTCACAGATGCTTGAGAGTCAGGCAGACAGACATAGGTTCCAGTCTTGGTTCCACCACTTTCCAGCTGAGTAACTTTGGACAAGTTACTTAACCTCTCTGAGCCTCAATTTCCCTATCTGTAAAAGAGGGATAATAATATCAAATTTACTGGGCTTGGGATTCAGGCAAGGGGATATTCACTCATTCCATCAATCTTTGATTCATTTATTCATTCATTAATAAATATTTATTGAGGGTCTACTATGGCTCAGACTCTGTTGAGTGTTGGAATAATAACAACAACCACAACTGTTAATGTTTATTGAGGGCTTATTATGTGCCAGGTACCGTGCTTAGCACTTTACATGAATTCTCTGATCTTGCAATGATCATGTTCTTAAGTTCCATGCATGAATGAAAGAGAAAAATCAAGATCCCAAAGGATGCTAGGATGCTAAACTTATGATAGGCTGAATCAAAGGAGATGACATAATAGGGGGAAAAGTCAAATTATATATCTGAATGCATGAAACCAACCGTACAAATACAGGGTGTGAAAACAATGTGATTTCCCAACTTCAGATGGGAAAGAGTTGTTGTAAGTAGTAGTGAACTCATTTGAATCAGTTGAATATGATGATGGTGCCTAAATGTGAATCCGAGTGTGGGTAATAGACATGTAGCGTACACACCCAAGGAAACTGTGTTTCTGCTCTGTTAAGCAGGACTGGGGGAATATTGGGATGGAAAGAGTAAGGGAGAAGCCGTGTCAAGGGCAAATCCTGTGGTTGTTTTTTTTTTTTACTGTGCAACTGGGTAAATCGTGTGCTATTCAATAACAACCAAAGAGACCACAGAAGGAGGAATAGATTTGGAGAGGATGATGATAAGGTCAGTTTTTGACATGTCAAGTTTGAAAAACTCTTAAGAAATTAGCTTTAAATAGGAAAAGCAGCAATTCTTTTATGAAATGATAAAAAGAAAGGATACATGCACACGATAAAAGCAGGTTTGTTGGGTTAGTGTTGGGAAGTTGAGTTTCCTTCAGAAGTCTCATAATTTCTATTTTTCTCTGTGAAGTAGCAGGTTAAGCCATCTGTTCAGAGCAGGAGGCAGAGGTCAGAGTCAAGGTTTGAGGAATGTGGGAAAGGTTCCTGTTATGCGTTGAATTGTGTCCCTCAAAAAGATATGGTGAATTCCTACCCCCACAACTGTGAATATGACCTTTGGAAGAAAAGGTCTTTGCAGATGTAATAAAGTTAAGATAAGGGTGGGATGGGCCTAATTAGGGTGAGCCTAATCCAATATGACTGGGGTCCTTATAAGAGGAGAAGAAATACAGCGTGTGATGACAGAAGTAGAGATTGGCGTTATGCAGCTGTAAAAAGCAAGAAATGTAAGGATTGCTGGAAAATGCCAGAAGCTAGGAAGAGCAAGAAAATATCCTCCCCGAGAGTCTTCTTCAGATAAAGCATGGTCCTGTCAACGTCTTGATTTTGGTCTTCTAGCCTCCAGAACTGTGAAACAATACATTTTCATTGTTTTAAGCCATCTGGTTTGTGGGTTTTTGTTTGTTTGTTATGGCAGGCCTAGGAATCTAGTTCAGTTACAAATAGTAGTTTTAGAGAAGGAGACAGAGTTGAGCATAATAGAGGTTGGTAATCATATTTGGTCGTTCCAATATGCCCCTTGCATAATTTTCTCCAATAGTACTCAATAATCTAGATGCCAGCATGGAATAAATTGACAATTATAGGGTTGGGGTCTTTCTAGGTGGGCAGGATAGAAAGACATTTGAGCAAAGGAGTTGATACTGGCAAGAGAACAATTAAAGTGACAGACCATATAATCTGAGCTTGATAGGAGAAGAAAAGAGAGGAGAGGGTTGACAGACTATAAATAGAAGAGTTAAAAAGTATGGAGGTCTCAACAGTGTAGAATGACAGGTGTTACTGGAGTAATGAATGAAGGAGTAATGAATGAAAGCTGAAATAACAGGATAGTGAGAACGCAGAATGACATTAATTAAAAATTTCAGAATTAAAACAATTCTGGTAATGAAGTCCAGGAATTACTCATGAGAGTGGGGGGCTGGGCTCTTCATAGACATGGAATCATACTCATACAATATGTAGCCTCTTGTGATTGACTTCTTTTACTAAGCATAATGTTTTCGAAGGTCATCTATGTAGCATGTCTCAGTTCATGTTTTTTTATTGCTGTATAATTATCTGTTTTCTGGATATACCACATTTTATTTAGCCATTTATCAGTTGATGGCCATTTAGGTTGTTTCCACTTTTTGACTATTGTGAATAATGCAGTGATGAACAGTAAGTTTTTGTGTGGACATATGTTTTTATCTTGAATATATGCATAGGAATGGGATCACAGGGTCATATAGTAATTTTATGTTTATCATTCTGAGGAACAGCCAGACTGTTTTCCACAGCAGCTACACCATTTTATAGTCCCATCAGCAGTATATGAGGGATCCATTTTTTTACATCCTTGCCAGCACTTTGTATTATATGTCTGCTTGATTATAGCCATCTAGTGGATGTGTAAAGTGGTGTCTCAGTGTGTGTGGTATGTGTGTGTATTTCCCTAGTGATTAATGATGTTGATTATCTTTTCATTAGCTTATTGGCCATTTATATATCTTCTTTGGAGAAATGGCTATTCAAATTCTTTGCCCATTTTTATTTGGGTGTTTATTTTTTTATTATTGAGTTGTAGAGTTCTTTATATATTCTGGATACAAGTCCCTTATCGGATATAAGATTTGCAAGTATTTTCTCCCATTCCATCTCTTTTCACTTTCTCTCTTTTTTTTTTTTAAAGATTTTATTGGGGGAGGGGAACAGGACTTTATTGGGGAACAGTGTGTAGTTCCAGGACTTTTTTCCAAGTCAAGTTGTTGTCCTTTCAATCTTAGCTGTGGAGGGTGCCGTTCAGCTTCAAGTTGTTGTCCTTTCAGTCTTAGTTGTGGAGGGCGCAGCTCAGCTCCAGGTCCAGTTGCCATTTTCTAGTTGCAGGGGGTACAGCCCACCATCCCTTGCGGGAGTCGAACCAGCAACCTTGTGGTTGAGAGGACACGCTCCAACCAACTGAGACATCCGGGAGTTCAGCAGCAGCTCAGCTCAAGGTGCCGTGTTCAATCTTAGTTGTAGGGGGTGCAGCCCACCATCCTTTTTGGGACTCAAGGAGTTGAACCGGCAAATCTTGTGGTTGAGATCCCACTGGCCCATGTGGGAATGGAACCGGCAGCCTTCGGAGTTAGGAGCACGGAGCTCCAACTGCCTGAGCCACCAGGCCGGCCCTCTTTTCACTTTCTTGATGGTATCTTTTGCAACTCAAAAGCTTGCATGTTTATGTAGTCTAAGTTATCTATTTTTTCTTTCATTACCTGTGCTTTTGATGTTGCATCTAAGAAGGCTTTTCCTAACACAAGGTTATGAAGATTTACTCGTGTTTTCTTTTAAGAATTTTATAGTTTAACTCTTACATTTAAGTCTATGTTCCATTTTGAGTTAATTTTTTATATAGTGTGAGATAGGAGTCCAAATTCATTTTTTGAATTTTTTAAAAAATTCTGAATATGTATTATATACCCCACAACTGTAATATCCTGAGAGCAAGGATCAAGTTCTACTTCTTTGTATTTTCCATAAAACCAATGAGTAAATTTATTTCAGAATAAGATTTTGAGAGTGACATGGATGTTTTTATTTCAATTTTTTTTTTATTATTGGGGAACAGTGTGTTTTTCCAGGGCCCATCAGCTCCAAGTCAAGTCACTGTCCTTCAATCTAGTTGTGGACGGCGCAGCTCACAGGCCCATGTGAGAATCGAACCAGCAACCCTGTTCTTCAGAGCTTGTGCTCTAACCAACTGAGCCTTCCAACCGCCCGTTTTTATTTCAATTTTAAAGGTAATAATTATATAGATATGGAACAAACTTCAAATAAGACAAAAAGATATATAGTGAGAAGTATGGTATGTGTCCCTTCCATACCTGACATCCTGGTGCTCCAGCCCTCTTGCTCAGAATCATCAACCATAACCACCATTACTGTTTCTTGTGTACTCTTCCAGTGATTTTCTGTACCTATACTAGCACACATTTAGACTAGAATCCAAAACCTTAGCCAACAATGTCCCCCATGATTTGCTTTCTAGGGCAACCTTGTCAACCTCTTTTCCTATTTTACTCTTTTTTATTTGATTCTAGCCATAATAACCTCCTTGCTCTTCTTTAGAAAGACCAAGCATTCTCCATGTTTGGGCCTTGATATTTGCTGTTTTCTCTGCCAAGAATGCTCTTTTCTGAGATACTGACATGGGTCATTCTCTTATTTCACCCACATTTCTGATTAACTTCAGTGAGGTCTTGACTGATCACCCTAATAGCACCTTGCCCTCTCACTTTTTATTCTTACCTGACATTAAATTATATTTATTTGCCTATTGTTTGTCTCCCTTTATTGGAATATAAACTCCATGAAAGCAGGAACTTTGTTTTATTCTCTACTGTATCTTCAGCATCTAGATCTGAACCTGGATCACGGTAAGTGCTCAGCAAATACAGTTTTTAAATAAATGACTGAATTTCAGTGTGGTGTCTACAAAGAAGTATGGGAATTCTGAGGGGTAGAGGCAATGTAAAGAGAAAAATGAAAGTAGAGAGGGAGCTTTAGGAAAACAGTGGAAATTGCTGGGGCTTCAGGCTGAGTGTTTAGGGGACAAGTAGCTGATGAGCCCCGGCAGTGGCCGGAAGCTCAGCAGCCCTGGGGAGTTAAGGCCAAGGGGCAGGGGGAGCACTGTGAGGGGCCTGTGGAATCTGCGATCCCCCTGAACTCCAAGATAGATAAACTAGCCTATTCCCTCAACCTGTTCCCACAAAGTTCCTTCTACTTCCTGCCTTAACTGAAACCTGGCTTCCTCTTTGAATATTATTTCCCCTGTAGGCTTCCTTCTCTGGGATGTTGCTTGCCATTATTCTATACCCTGTGTGTGTGAAGACTGACAGAGTCTTCATTCATTAGTTTTCTAACACCACTTTCAAGCCTTACATCTACCTGTTGCTCCTTTAAGGCTCATGCTATATGTTTATGCTACCACCAACCTCGTGGAACACTCTCTGCTTATCGTAGGCTTCGGCATCAGACACAGAGTGTGACTCTTCATTCCCAATCTAGCCATCATCCTAGGTAACCTAAATGTCTGTGTAAATGACCCACCCTAAATGGTAAGCTCTCAATTCTTTGAATCCACTCCAGGGATTTTTCACCTTCACCTCACTGCAGGCACTTTTTTCCATAGTCACCCCCTATCATTTCCACTCTTCTAAACTACAACCTCATACCATCTGCACTCCTATTAATAAAAAAACTCTCCCCTCTAGTTCACAGAGAAAATAGACGCTATCAGAAAGGAAATTAAGTATCAATCTTTTCAATCTTCTTTTCTTGTCTCCATCATCTTAGTTTATTATCTCTTGTGTAATTATTTACTTGGTCTTAAATTTACAGTTTTTGTATTGCATTTGCTTCTTGAACTTGATTAATTAGAATGTTTCTCTTATCTTTTTTTAATATGTCATGCCACTGTCCTAACTTATGTGTAGGAACACTACATCACTGTTGTCCTACACATAAGTTAGGACATTATGTGTCTAAGTCACGTAAGGGACTCACTTAAGTGTAGAAAGCATCTTCATTTCGGTTTACAAAATCCTTCATATGGAAGATTAATGAGGGAGATCTTTATATTCTTCATAAAAACAAAACTAAGTTTATATACTAAAATCATAGTGTTCAGAGGCCATTAGCTTACTAATTGGTCTTCCATTTTCACATTTAACTCGCTCTGATCCATTCTACATAAAATAGTTCAAGTTAGCTTCTTAAACATGAACTAGTTAGCCCTCCCCTGCTTAATATCCTCCAACGGCTTCCTAGTATACTTAAAATAAAATCCAGACTTCATCCAGAAGTCCTTGCCTAATTTAGCTCTGTCTAGCTCTCTTAATTATCTCTTTAAATTGATTAAGATTAATTTCAATACCACACTGGTCTTTTTTGGATTCTTGAAATAAATCCTTGTTCTTTTCCATCTCAGGACTCTTATCCTCAAATTTTTTTTCCCTCTCTCACTCTCCCAATATTTGCTGATAGAATAGCATGTTTAAAATCACTTTCTATGGCTAGCTCCTTTTTATCCTTTGGATTGCAATTTACACGTCACTTCCTCAGAGGCTTTACCTGGCTACAGTGCCTAAAATCTCATTTTCCATGTTATTCTCTAGTTATTTCCTTCATAAGCACTTACCACAAGTTTTAATTATTTTATATTTTCATTGGCTTACTAGACTTTTCTGTGCCTCCCCACCAGTCTGTGAACTCCATGAAGCCAGTATCCACAACTGTCCTGTATTCACCACTTAGTGAACATTCAATGGGTTTTTGTTGACTGAATGAAAAGGAAGGAGGAACTCCTTCAACATCCTGTCTCTCTGCTTCCAGTCAACCCCAGGGGCATTGACACATTTCTCAGCTCTACTGCTCTTAGGATACAATGGAAGAGGTCCTCTAGCTAAGTTAGGATACAATGGAAGAGGTCCTCTAGCTAAGTTAGGATACAATGGAAGAGGTCCTCTAGCTAAGTAAGGCCTTTCTCTCCCACGTCCTCAGTGAACTTCTTACGTCCTTGATTCTTTCTTCTGCATCTTCTTCTTTACAATCATTTCCTATCTGTACTGAAAGGTGTTCCCATTAAAACAACAAATCAGAAACCCAAGTTCCTTCCTGTTCAGGCCTCAGGTCAGCATGTGACCGTCCTCTTCCCCTGACTTTAAGGACTCAGCACCCCTTCTTAGACTCTTTTTAGGAAGACCTTCAAGTTGGGATCCCCCAAGATCTTTTTTTCAACCCCAGTGAAAAGGAGGAGGATCTTCCTCGGGGTAGAGTCTGGGAAGGAAGGGCTCTGCCAAGGGGGCGCTGAGTAGTGAGCCTGAGTGAGGTGGGGAGAAAGGCGAGCTATGAAAAAAAACCCCGACGCCAGAGGTCAAGGAGGACCGGCGTTGCGAAGAGGACTTCGCCCCTCTGTGACTTCTCCGGCGTAGACCAGAGCGCGGGAGGCGCGCGCCTGGCCAGTGCGGGGCCCCGCAGCCTCGCGTACTGCGGAGAAAGCGCGCGCTCGTGCGCGCCGCGCCTCCATGCGCCTGCGCCGCCGTTGCCGGGCACCCGCCAGCGAAAGGACAAACTTGTGGGGGGGGGGCGGCAGCGGGGACTCCGGAAGCCCACCCTTCACCCGGAAATGGTTATTGAGGAATATGGCGTTGCTGGTGCGAGTCCTTGTGAGTGAAGGAATCATTTTGTATGGTCGTCCTCCGGGCCCTGGGGTTGGAGTCGGAGAGGGCGGGGGCCGGAGAAACTGGAGGGAAGTGCAGAGGGGGGCCTGTGCGGCCGCGAGGCTGCGCCGCCGCTCTCGGCGGGGAAACAGAGGCAGCTTCCCACCTCCCTCTCCCATGGGTTTGGCGGTAGCTTCCCCTTTTTCGGTGGAGAGGGAGAGTGACATCGGACCTAAATTTGATGAAGTTTGTTTTTCCTCAGTTACCACCTGTGACCGCTTCCCCTCAAGAAGAGGCAGCACATGGGGCCCCGATTGGAGTTTTGAGAGACCTAGGTTCTAGTCCCTGTTCTGTCACTGATGCACAGTGTGACCTTGGGCAAGTCACTTTCAGGCCTCAGGGTCCCCATGTGAAAAACGAGGACGTTAATCTGCAGTCCCTTCGGATTCTGAGGTTCTCTGAGTCTGTTTCAGATCTCAGTACGTCGATTCTTAACTACAGTTAAGTGAAATACTACTATAGATTATTAAGTTGAAAGCTGCACGAGAACCAGGGTCCTAGCTATCGTTTTTCATTTTGCCTAGCACAGTGCCAGGCACGTTAGGTGTTCAATAAATATTTGTTCCATGAATGAATGAAGGAAGGAAGGAAGGAAGGAAGGACTGTTAGACTTCTTAGCACCCTTATGGGGAGCTACTGCACCTCTTGTGATCCAGTTCCGATCCTTCTAGCATACTGTGACCTCTAGGAATTAAAGGAGAAGGAAAATGGCAGCAGAAACAGGTTAGGAAGATACAGAGTTTAGTTCCTAATCACGGAAGGGTGGGAGAATTTATAATTTTAGCACGTCTTTCAAAACTGGGTCAAGGATGTTATTTTTCATGGCAGACACTGCCTAGTCCTCCTGCCTCTGGCTATCTTTTGAATTGTTATTTTACACTCTTGTTTCTAATCTTTTTATATGTGGCTTACAAGGACTGCAGTTTGACTTCTTTTGTTCCTCGTCAGCCTAGCAAAGTGCAGTACCCTTGGGAGCTGTTCAGTAAATATTTGTATGAAGAATAGCTTCTATAACCCACAGAAAGATTCACTTGAAGTAATTGTTGATGCCAGGGCAGAAATTGATTCAGATCTGAGGACTGCTGAGGAAATGGCAACGAGGGTGTCCTAAGTTATTTAGTTTTTAAGATGGGTATTTGGGGGAAAAGATGATGAAAAGTGTATTGGGCTGTATACCTGAAATATCTTGACTTATCTTGGAAGTTCGTGGATGCCCCAGCTATCTTGAATATTCTTGCTCTTGAGCATGTGCACTGTTTCAGGTTCATTTCTTCTTAGATAGTAGTAGCATCCATAGAAACCACCTCTCTAACTGTCCTCTGTTAGTAGGATTTTTTACTTCTATTTATTCCTTTCTATTCATCTTTTTAGATGAAAAACAAGTTTAGATAAGGAAAGTCACTTTCACTTTATACTGTGATTCTTTGATGCCTTCGTATGGTATAATGTAATGTGTAGCAAAGCGATGGAAATTCCCTTAGGACTAGTGGAAAGTACTAGTAAACATGAAAGTAGCGGATATTTATTGATCACCTACTCTGAAGAATTTGGGTTAGGCACTCTGAAGAATTCACAAGTACAGGAAAGTGCACATGTCTAGGAGGCTGAAGAGCCTTAGGTTGAGTTTGGCTCCCTTACTTACTGTGGGTGTGACCTTGAGCAAGTCACCTACCTTCTCCCAGCCTCAGATTTTAACAGTAAGATTGGTAGGGTTTATCAGAGAATCAGTTGATACAAGGGATGTTTAAATGCCTTTCTTCCCTTCCTTTTAGTTAAGCAACTATTTTGAGTGTTTACTACATTCCAGGAACTATCCAAGGGATTGAGGATGAAAACCAATGGACATTACTAAGTGTATTATCTAGTAGAAGAGACAGAAAACTACTAATACAGTACTGGAAATGCTGTGACAGAAGCCGGTACCAGGTGCTGTGGGAGCAGGGTAGAGAGGCACCTAACCCAGCCTGAGGATAAGCATCTCCTTTGTGCCATTATTATCATTCAGATTATATAAGCATCCATCAGGGAGAAATGCCTGACCTAAATGAGAGAACATAAGATAGAGAATGGGTACAAGAGCATAGAAGAGAAGCATTCGCTTGTGCTGAGAATGCTGGACAACCAAGTAACTGCAACTAAATTTATTTGGTTGGGCTCAGGGACACTTCTGGGGAAATATCAGGAGAGGAGGCAGGGCTTCTAGCTCATGGTTAGGAGTTGTAGGCAGAAGGGGTTATTGAAGTATCTTAAGCAAAGGAAGATTTATTTCGAAAGGTTTTTGATGCATTTACTTCCTTCTCCCCCCCCCCCATTTAAACTTTTTAAATTGAGGAATAATTGATATACAATAAATTGCACTTATTTAAGTGTACAATTTGATGTTTTGACACAGGCATACACCTGAAAAGCCATCACCACAATAAAAATAATGAACATATTCATCACTCCCAAAAATTTCTTTGTGCCCTTTTGTAATTCTTTTCTCCTCATGCTCTTCCCTCCCCCAACCACCACTGTCTGGGGAAACATTTTTCCTCCTCCTCTCATTTTTTGAATTGAAATTTTAAAATATTATTTTAAAAGATAGTATTAAAAAAATTTTTTTTTAAAGTCAACATAGTAAACATTTACATACCCACTATTAGCTTTTTGTTTTAATACATCCCTGCAGCAGTTGTGGATGGATC
Source organism: Rhinolophus ferrumequinum (assembly GCF_004115265.2). Taxonomy (NCBI): domain Eukaryota; kingdom Metazoa; phylum Chordata; class Mammalia; order Chiroptera; family Rhinolophidae; genus Rhinolophus; species Rhinolophus ferrumequinum. The sequence goes on from NC_046306.1 coordinate 20,012,539, forward strand.
AGAGAGCGCTGAGATTAGAGTCCCCAAAGCCAGTCAGAAACTGCTTAAGTAATCCTGGAAGAAGTGATGCAAGCCTGTATTAAGGGGGAGGGGCAGTGCGGTTAAAGAGGAAGGGGTGGTTTCAAGAGGAAATAGAGTCTACAGGGCTTGGTGAGAGGTTAGATGTTGAGGGTGAGGGAGAGGGAGGAATCTAATAGTAAGTCCCAGGTCAGCTTTTGATGACTGAGTTAATAGCAGTGTCCACTGAGAATATCCGAATATCCAGCTGGAGGTTTTCTTTTTTTTTAGCAGCTGGAGAGTTGGTGTTCAGGAGAGGGGGGGGGGGAGAGAGAGAGAGAGGGAGAGAGAGAGAGAGAGCTGAGATAAAGGTTGTATTTAAAGCAAGATGTTGAGATTTCTCAGGCAATAATATTGATAGCTAACATTTATAGGGCACTTACCATGTGCTAAGCACTCTTAAATATTTTATATATGTAAACTTAATCCTTACAACAGCCCTTTGAAAAGGTAAGCACTATTATTTCCCCCATTTTACAGATGAAGAAAATTGAACCACAGGGAGGTAGTGTTTCTGAAGCACTCATTAGTCTCCCTTTATTTTTTCTTCTTTCGGTCTTGTTGGCCAGTTTTTTCCCTTCATCAATGATGGGTTTGGGAAGGAGGAGGAAACCAAAACCCTGCCATTGCTGAGTAGCTCCAGCAGAGGAGCTGGACATTTGAGTAGTACGACGGGATCTTACTTAAAGTGTTATGAGCGGTCCTAGGCATTGGTGATCATTTTTGCTTTTCTTTGACAGCATTCGAAATTGCAGAAAGCCATTCTACTTTTAAAAGGAATTGTAGTAAAATACACATAAATGCAAAATTTTACCATTTTAACTATTTTAAGTGTACAGTTCAGTGATAGTAAATCCATTCACATTGTTGTGCTATCAGCACTACCATCATCCACAGAACTCTTTTCATCTTGCAAAACTGAAGCTCTGTACCTATTAAATAATAAATCCCCATGTCCCCCTCTACTCAGCCCCAGGCAACTACCATTCTACTTTCCACCTTTATGATTTTGACTGTTCTAGTACCTAAAATAAGTAGAATCATACAGTATTTGTCCTTTTGTGTCCGGCTTATTTCACTTCGCAGAGTATCTTCTGTGTTCATCCATGTTGTAGCCTGTATCAGAATGGCCTTCCTTTTTAAGGCTGAATAATATTCCATTGTGTGTATATATCACATTTTGTTTATCCATTCATCTGTTAGTGGACACTTGGGTTATTCCACCTTTTGTCTATTGTGAAATAGTGCTGCAATGAACATGGGTGTACAAATATCTGTTTGAGTCCCTATGTTCATTTCTTTTGGTTATAAACTAAGAAATGGGATTACTGGAGTGGATGATAATTCTGTGTTTAATATTTTGAGCAATCGCCATTCCGTTTTTCATAGCAGTTGCACCATTTTACATTCCCACCAGCAAAGCGCAAGAGTTCCAGTTTCTCCACATTTTTGTCAACACTTAATATTTTCTGTTTTTTTTTCTTGTATCTTAATGGGTGTGAGGTGATGTCTCATTGTAGTTTTTATTTGCATTTCTCTAGTGATTAGTGATGTTGAGCATATTTCATATGCTTATTGGCCATTTTGTATATCTTTGGAGAAATGTCTATTCAAGTCCTATACCCATTTTTAATTGAATTGTTTCTTTTTTTGTTGTTGAGTTATAGGAGTTCTTTATATATTCTGGATATCAATCCTTTATCATTTATCTATTTTTAGATCTCTTGAGTTTATCCGACTTGGAGTTAATTGAGCTTGGATGTACAAATTGGTTTTTCATCAAATTTGGAATGTTTTCTGCTAGTATTTCTTCAAATGTTTTTTCTGTTCCTTTATTTCTCTCCTCTCCTTCTGAGATTCCCATTATACATGTGTTGGTACATTTTATGGTGTCCCACAGGTCTCTGAGGATGTTAAATTTTCGTCATTCTTTTTTCTTTCTCTTCTTCAGGCTAGATAGTCTCAATTGACTGACTTATCTTTAAGGTCACTGATTTTTCTGCTCAAATATGCTGTTGCAATTCTCCAGTGAAGTGTTCATTTTATTTATTGTTCTTTTCAATTTCAGAATTTTTTTTTTTTTATAATTTCTTCATTGGTATTCTCTGTTTGGTAAGATATTGTTCTCATACATTGCTATAGTTCTTTAGACATGGTTTCCTTTAGATCTTAAATATTTAAAATAGTTGGTTCAAAATCTTTGTCTAGTTTGTCTAATGTCTGGGCTTCTTTAGGGACAATTTCTATTGATTTCTCTTTTTCTATATATGGACAGTGCTTTTTTATTTATGTGTTTCATAATTTTTTGTTGAAAACTGGGCACTTCAAATAGTATAATGTGGCAACTCTGGAAATCAGTTCTTTCCTTTCCAAGAGTTTGTTATTGTTTCTGTTTAGTGGCCTTTCTGAATTAATTATGTAACATTAATTATTGTGTGGTCTCTGCTCAGTTTGTTTGGTGGTCAGATAATGCTTGGTTGGAGATTTCCTTAAATGCATGGAACCAATAAGTCTCCCAGTTTTTGCTGAGGGGCTCTGTGTGCATGGTGGGGCATGCCTTCAACATTCTGCCAGTCATTTGACAGCTCTGCCTTAACCATCATTTCCTGCCTGTGTAGAGCCTCAGGGTCACCCAGAGGTGAGAGCTTAGGGCATTCTCAGGTCTTTCCTGTTTATGTGCACAGCTCTGGGCATGTGTACAGTCCTGTGCACGTGCATGGCCTTTAGATTCATGAAGGAATACGCCAGAGCTTTTTCAAAGCCCCTATGAGCCTCTCATTCTCCTGCTTTTCCCTTTAAGCTTTTTGTTTTCTACAAGTATTAGTCATTGCCTCAGGCAGCCACGAAGTTAAACAGTTGCCTCTATTTTTTTTCAATCAGTGCTCCTGAAAACATTTTTCACACTGGATGAGTTCCAGGACAGCCTTGGAAATGGAGTCTTCCAAGGAACTACCAGACAGACCAAATAATGCCAGTTCTTTGTGAATAAGGCTTTGGGGAGCATCAGTCCCATTCAGGAGTCAACTTTTCTCCAGAGAAGACTAGTTCCCTTTACTGAATATTGCTATTTAGAAACCTAGTCTGGACACTACCTGTGGTCATTGCTACTGGGGTGTCATTGCTCTAGGCCCTGTCAGGACAATGGTGGGAAATATATGTATGTGTGTGCATATGCATAAACATACATACATCTATTTATTTATCTATGTATTAAAAACCCATACCAATTACTCTTAATTCCAACCCAATACACAGGGTTTATTCTACCCTTCTGCCTTTTCATATTTGTAAACTCCTTTCTGTGATAGAAACCTGACCCCTCATTGTTAATATATTTCCTGATTTTGCTCAAATCCTTCCTGTATGTATTGAGTCTTTTGAAAGCTCTGATTGGATACCCCCAACAAAATGGGAGGAGGCATAGTATTCAGTAATTACTGAAGGAATGGTTGAACATTCTCTGCTCCTCCTGTCTGTGTAAGTATCCGTTTGTAGCATGCCATATTGTAACTTGCAGGAGAGTTTGCTGTAGTAGTGTTTGTCCTTTGGACGATGGAATTGGATTAGTATTGATGGCACTGAGAATACAAGCACCACTGGAGAATTACAGAGTAAAAGAGTTGCTGACTGTAGCCGATCTTCATTATTCACAGATTCTCTATTTGTCAATTCACATACAGTAGTCACCTCCTCCCCCCACATCCACGGTTTTGCTTTCTGTGGTTTCAGTTACCCATGGTCAACCATGGTCCAAAAATATTAAATGGAAAATTCCAGAAATAAATTGCGCACCATTGTGAATAGCATGATGTAATCTCACGTCGTCCTACTCAGAGTGGAAATCATCCCTTTGTCCAGTTTATTCATGCTATGTATACTACCCATCCGTTAGTCTCTTAGTAGCCATCTTGGTTATCAGATTGACGGCTGGCAGTATCCCCGTGCTTGTGTTAAAGTAACCCAGATTTTGCTTACTAATGGCCCGAAAGCCCAAGGGCAGTGATGCTGGCAATTCAGATATGCCAAAGAGAAGCTGTAAAGTGCTTCCTTTAAGTGAAAAGATATGTATGTATAGGAAAAAACATAATGTATGTTTAGTACTATCTGTGGTTTCAGGCGTCCACCAGGAGTCTTGGAATGTATCCCAGGCAGATAAGGGGGATACATTCTGTACTTGCTAAAATTTATGTGTAGTCCTAAAATCAATACTCAAGGTGCTTTTGCAGTCATTTGTGGACATGTACAGAGAGTGAAAAATTTGAGCTACAACATGCATGTTCCTTGCTGAGGTTGAATAAGGCAATACTCTGCCTCCTTGTTTCACCTCGTATACTGTAAGGTCTATTTAGTGCCATGGTTTTTTGCATTTTTATGCTTTTGTTGGTGATTTTCCTGTTTAAAATGGAGTCCAAGTGTAGTGCTGATGTGCTTCTAGTGTTGCAGAGTGCAAGAAAGCTGTGATATTTCTTATGGGGAAAATGTGTGTGTTACACAACTTTGTTCAGGAGTGAATTATAGTGCTGTTGACTGAGTTCATTGTTAATGAATCAATAGTATATATTTTATAAGGCATCTTCAAACAGAAACACACGTAGAACAAGGTTATGTATTGATTGGTTGATGAAAATGTTGTAAACAGAGCTTTGCAGGAAGCTAACCCTGTATTTCCCCTAGGAGCAATGGTTCAGTATTTGCTAAGTCAGTGTCTGAGGTCACTTTGTAAAACATAGCTATGGGGAAGAGGAGAATCAGCTACCTGTAAAGCCTTTTGGAGCTCATGTGTGAGCCAAGGAAAATACTATGTATCTTAGACACCACATGCAGAAACGTACTGGTTAGTGGACTGATTCAAGTATAGCAAAAAAAAAAAAAAAAAAAAGTTGGGCTCTCAGAATATTTTGAAATATAAATGTAAAATCACCTGCAATTTACAATATGCATAGGAAATGAAAACATGAACTCTATCTTTAAAATTTTAGTTTTGAAGGGTGAGGCAAAAAGGATAAAACTGTTTCCCACTTAGTAATGGTGTATATATTCTCCTAAGTTAGAGCAATAATTTTAACTGGGAATGGCTATAAATGTTTTTCTGAACTTGGGAGTAGTTGAGATTTGCTAATTGGAATAGGCCTAATGAATTAGTACCTGTAAGAGGGAGATACCATAAGTATTTCCACAGACTTATAAATAAAGAAGAGGCGGAAAGGAAAAAGCAGAATAGAGTCAGTAGAACCAGAACCTGGAGTATAGGGAGACTCCTTGAAGCAAATGAGCTTTTGGTTTGGGTAGGAGTGAAGAAGAGAGTCCCAGAGCAACTGACTACAAGGGGACTAGCTTGTGTAGAGTGGAGTGGTGATTCCCAAACCAGAGAATCTGAGTCAGGTGTTGGAACTGCTGAGTGGAGACTACAGGGCAGGGTATGTAAGTATAATGATGAGTCTGGACAGGTCCTGTTGGTAAAGATCGGGTATGTAAGTTTGACTCAAGAGGTCCCTGGATCCACTGTGAGCTTTTGAGGAAGGGAATTCCAGGTTCAAAATATTTTAAGAAAACGGTTCTTGCTGCTGCGATAGTTTGCTGGGGAAAGAGACGCTTACTTACGTAATTCAGTAACAATTGTTAATAACAATAATGACGCCTTTGTGTGTGTGTTTCACTGTTATCAAAGTGCTTTTACAAATGGTCCTTGGCACACTATTGTGAGGTAGCTTTTATTATTTCCCCTTTACATAAGGGAACATGGAGGCCCAGAGAATTGAGAAACTAGTTCAGGGTCATACAGCTGTTTCATGGCAGGCTTGGGATTCAAACACCCTTTCTGTTACACCTCAGCAGTTTCAATTAAAGGTTTGGACAAGAATTGCTGTTGTAGGATTGGAGAAGGAAAGAACAGAGCTGATTGTTCCTTTCTTCTAATAAGAACTGATTTAAAGTATTGGCATAAGCCCAAGTAGAGCCAAAATTACAGAGAAAAATTTTGTTGACATTGGAAAAAATATGATGAAATTCTTCAGAAAATCTTCCAAAAGTTTTCATTGTTCCTACTTGGTAATTTTCTCTTACTGTTTCTTTTCCTTTGGACATGAATCTGTATCCCATTGCATCTTATCCCATGTTTACATTTTTAGGAAAGGAACATCTGATATTGAATGATTCTGGTAAATCTGTCAGCATTAATAAACAAAAAAGCCAGTAACTACCTCTCATTTGAAAACCATCCCTACAAATCAAATCTCAGCTGAAATAAAATATTTTTGATTTTTGCTTTTCATTGAAACAAGGTCTATGAGTGGCCTATTAGAAAGTTACACAGTTTTAGAACTGAGACACTTTAGAAAGCATCTCTAGGTTTAAAATTCTAACCTCACCCTTGCCCTTTCCTGCCTGCTCATAAGGAAATGGAGATTCAGATTAAACTTAATACTTACTGAGTTGGATATACTGCAAGGTACATTTGTTGATTTAAAATAAATTCCTGAGAAGCATTTTTCTTTATTTTTAGAAAAATTAAAGAAGGGTTTTTCTTTATTTTGTAGAAGCAACAAAGGCTCGTAGCTTACTAACAGTGGAGCTAAGAATCAAATCAGTGCTTTTTACTCCAAGTACATGGCTCTTTCCACAGTACTATGCTGTGGTTTAATTGGTTCAAGACTGGGTCATAGAGTGTTAGAGCTAGAAGGTACTTTGGAGAGATTCTCTTGACGCTTTCTTCCCATAAATGAGCATGGATCCTGGAGTTGTGCTATGTGGGTTCAAATCCTAACCCTGCCATTTATTAAGTATGTGACCTCGGGAAGTTCCTTATCCATACTTCAGTTTCTTTCTTTAAATAAATTTTATGGGGGAATATTGGGGACAGTGTGTTTCTCCCGGGCCCATCAGCTCCAAATAGTTGTCCTTCAATCTAGTTGTGGAGGGCGCAGCTCAGCTCCAAGTCCAGTCACCGTTTTCAATCTTAGTTGCAGAGGCCGCAGCCCACCATCCCATGTGGGAATTGAACCGGCAATCTTGTTGTTGAGAGCTCGCGCGCTAACCAGCTAAGCCTTCTGGCCGCCCCTCCGGAAGCTCAGTGGCAGCTCGTTGTCTTCAATCTAGTTGTGGAGGGCGCAGCTCACTGGCCCATGTGGGAATCGAACTGGCCATCCTGTTGTTCAGAACTTGTGCTCTAACCAACTGCCATCCAGCTGCCGCATACCTCAGTTTCTTTATATAAATAGGATAATAAAAATATACCTAAGTCATTGGGTGGTGATTGTGAAGTTTAAATGAATTCATATAGGTAAAATATCTGGAAAAATGTTTGGCACATAGTGCTCATAAGTATTACTACTAATAATTGCTATGAGGAAACTGAGGATTGCAGAGTTTAAATTACTTATAAAAATCATATTAGAGTAGCTGAGTTTAAACTAGAATCCAGATATTTGACTCCTAATATCATAGTTTATGCTTGGCAAATTGTTTTCAAATAATTTGTGTATCCAGTCCTCATTATGATCCTATAAGGTCTATAAGTCAAGTGAAAGAAACCCTTGGATTCCTCAGGGTTGTTTCCCAGAATAGAGATTTCTAGTGCTGTATACATGGATGCCATTTATACAATGGAATGTATTTCAGATTTATAAAATAAAGTAGCCTTCTCATTTAGCAAGATAGAGGTCCTCCTTTCTCCAGCCTAGCCTTTTACTTTGGCCTAGAGTTTTCTGAGATTGGTAATGCCAGAGGGAAAAATTGAACCACCATCATAATGCAGCCACTTAATCTCTCTTTTGTCTTGGAAATCCAGTTGCCCAAATGTGTTTTCCCACCCTAAAAATTTCAGCCCTAATTTCTTCATCCTTTTGGGGGTGATGGTAATCTTAGCATTGCTCATCTAAAGGGGTTCTATGAAGATCAGATAAATTCGTATTTATGAAAAGATATTGCAAACTCTAATTTAAATGATAATTTCATTGTAAAATGCCCCAAGTCTGCTTATTTTGTTCCTCTCCTGACAGGGAGCACATATTCCGCTGCGTGAGTCAGCTCTTTCTAGAGTGTTTAGTTCATAGATCCGGAATGGGCATAGTACGTCTTACCCTTGAAGAGATAAGCATGAGGAGGCTTGATCCTCGTCCTGTTTTGGAGGAGCTCCTTTCATGTGCCCTGTTCTGGCAGGATTTCTCAGCTTAGACACGCTCTTTGCCTTCTACACGTGGAGTCTGCTATAGATTCTTGACGGACTGTTTTTTCCTTCTCTAGAGGGACCGGATTAGCATCTCCCAGTGGTTTCCAGTATGCAGCCGATTGGTACCTGTGTGTCCTACACAGGGACAGTGTGGCAGGGCTCTGTCTGGCACTTCCCAGGTAAGGTTTGTTGTTCCTTTGGTTGGTATGAAAACCTTAGTGTTTATGTGTAAATGTCATGTATTTATAAATTAGCCAACCAAATTGTGTGATGGAAAAACCTCATGAGACCACTTGTGGGTCTCTGTGGTATGTCTCAGGCCTGATTCCTACAGTATGATGTCTAGGGCGTTGCTTCTAAATACCCCGGCAGTGGAACTTAGCCCAGGATACCATGCTATAGTCAGACGCTTTTTACTGTTGGGAGTGTTTCCAGATATTCATCTCAGAGTTAACTTTGCTTCAGTTTTCTTTTCATAACCACTTTGATTTGGGGTAAGAAATGTTTCTTTCTTTCTTTTTTTTTCATGAACATAAAATCCGAAGAACAATTATTTGAGGCCTCAGTTTACCACTGACCACATCATTCATTATAATGTACTTTACCTTGGACCCTCCTTGAGAGATTTTTCCTTCTGATTTTTGTTAATTGTACAAATAATTTAGTAATAAAGGAAATAAAAATCACTCATGACTTGGGAGAGCTGGAAACCACTTCTGATTTGGTACTGATTGATTTCAATTGATTTTTGCTTAAATAAACTCTTAAGAGTTTTAGGAAAAAAAACACATCACTCATGACTTCAAACCTGAAAATATCTGCTGGTTCTTTTCCAGTCGCGAGCGTGTGTGTGTGTGTGTGTGTACTGTTTTTACCTTAGGTATCTTAAAATATTTTACATTTTGGTGCCTTTTCACTTATTTGAGCAGACATTATTCATGTTGGTAGATAGATTTTATAATTAAAATTTTTCTTTTTAAATAAATTTATTTTGGGGAACAGTGTGTTTCTTTAGGGCCCATCAGCTCCAAGTCGTTGTCCTTCAATCTAATTGTGGAGGGTGCAGCTCAGCTCCAAGTCCAGTCGCTGTTTTCAGTCTTAGTTGCAGGAGGCGCAGCCCACCATCCATGTGGGAATTGAACTGGCAACCTTGTTGAGAGCTCGCACTCTAACCAACTGAGCCATCCCTCTGCCCCCCTCCAGAAGCTTAGCTGCAGCTCATTGTCTTCAGTCTAGTTGTAGAGGGCACAGCTCACTGGCCCATGTGGGAATTGAATCAGCAACCCTGTTGTTCAGAGTTTGCGCACTAGCCAACCGAGACATGTGGCTGCCCTCTATAATTAAATTTTTAATGGCTGTGTGTTAGTCTGTTTACTTAGCATTTGTTTGATATTAAAATTATTTCCAAATTTTGTTGCCATTATAGGCTTTAATGTAGTTACCATTTTCTTGATATATAGTTTTTCTTATTTTTAATTATTTATAGATTAATTCCTAGGACGCTATACCCTGGGTCAAAGGATATGAGCAGTTTCCTTCTCCAAAAAGTTGTGTTAATTTATACTGCCATCAGCAATGTACATATAACTAGTATTTCATCATTACCTCCCCTAAATTGGGTGCTTTTAAAAGAAATTTAAACTAATTAGGTAGAAAATGCTACCTTGTTTTGCTTTGCATTTCTTTATCGGGGTTAAAACATTTTTTTCTATGTTGGTCAGTTGTATTCTAGATTGGGAAAATTGTGTGCTTATATAATTTTTCCATTTATCTACTGGGAATTCATTTTTCTTACCAATTTATATGAATTCCTTCGGTAGCCATTAACTTTATATCAAAAAAATTATTTTTGATATATATAGCTACAGATGGTCCCGACTTACAATGATTCGACTTAGGATATTTTGACATTACAGTGGTGCGAAAGTGATATTCATTCAGTAGAAACCATACTTCAATTCTGAATTTTGATCTTTTCCTGGGCTAGTGTTAACGTGGTACAATATTCTGGTGATGCTGGGCGGTGACAGCGAGCTGCAGCTCCCAGTCAGCCCCGGGGGTAAGCAACTGACACCCTCCAGTGTATTCATTGTGTAGATGATTTTGTCCAAATTAGGCTAATAATGTAAGTGTTCTGAGCACGTTTAAGGTAGGCTAGGCTGAGCTATGATGTTCGATAGGTTAGGTGTATTAAGTGCATTTTTGACTTAGGATGGTTTTATTGGATCGTAACCCCATCATAAGTCAAAGGGCATCTGTATATATGTTTATATAAATATATACTAAAAATATAAAATATAGAGTAATTCCCTCCAACTAGTATGCAAGCTTTTCCCTTCTGAAGACGGGTCTTGTTTGTCCGTGTATTTTCTAGGATTCTCACTAAGCCAGGCACAGAGTAGACACTAAATGTATGTTGAATGAAGGAGAATATGCCTGTGCAGAAGAGGTAGCTACTCTGGGTAGTCAGGCCACTATTTCTTTTCAGAGTGGGGCTGTGTTCTATTGCTTTTTGTGCATTGGAAAATTTTGATAGAATTTATCATATGGTTCTAAATCATATGTTACTTGTGTGTGCATAGATGATGGAGGGGGGAACTCATTATATGAATCTCTGACTTGTGTCTCATTCTTTGAATCAATAAACATTTCTGGAGTACCTAATATGTACCAGGTATTGTATTAGGCTTGGGGACAGTGTTATAGCAAAACATTCATGTAAATAGCTAGGGTAGTTTATTTTATGCTGACAAGATGTAATTTTAGCCAGTGTAGTAAACTGGACATTTTGTCATTATTGACTGTACCTCACTGGCACATATTCCCATCTTTGAGAACCCCTGGTTGGAAACCTTTGTCTCAGAATGACATCCTCAGGTACATGTCTGACAGGGAGGCAAATTTGGTTCAGAATGAGGAAAAACTTTGTGTTAATTAGAATTGTGGTGTAATAGAATGTGTGGGCTGCATTTTGACATGGTAAATGTCGAATTTACTTTGTCAATTTCAGACAATGGTTGGAAGGCTGTATGTTAGGGTATGAAATAGAGGGGTCCTTCATTGAATGAGTGGTAGTATCAGATGATCTCTAAGGTAGTGTCAAATGCTATAATTCTATTATTTTCAAAAAGCTAGGGATTTTGTACTTTCATCCATCTTTCCTACATAACCTCTTGAAGTTCTGTCATACTTTAATGAATCGACTTTTTAAAAAAATTTTATTTTGAAATCATTTAAACTTACAGAAAAGTTGTAAAAATAGTAGAGTTCCCATATACCCTTCATTTACTTCCTCTGACGTTAACATCATATATAATTATAGTGCAATTATTGAAACCAGGAAATTAACCCTGATATAATACTGTTAACTAATCTGCACACCTTTTCCTAGCTTTACTAGTTTTTTCCCCTAATGTCCTTTTTTGGTCTCTCAATTTGGGTTTGTCTAATATTTTCTTGTAGTTAGATTGAGGTTATGTATCTTTGGCAAATGTGATGTTCCTTTCTGGTGCATCAGATCAGAGGATACGTGATGCCAGTATGTCTTATTACTGGTGGTGTTAACTTTGATCAGTTGGTTATTATCTTGGTGCCTGTCAGGTTCTCCAGCTATGAAGTTGTGTTTTTCCTTTGTGATTAGTAAGTATCTTGTGAGAAGATACTTTGAGACTATGCAAATATTCTGTTTCTCATACTTTTGCTCACTACTTTTAACATCAATCAGTTCTTTTTTTAAAATGACATGTAATATTAATTCATTTTAAAATTGTTGTAAAAAACACATAACATTAAAGTTACCACCATTACTATTTTTAAGTATACAGTTCAGTAGTGGAAAGTATATTCACATTATTGTACAACAGCTCTCTAGAACTCTTTCATTTTTCCAAACTGAAACTCTATACCCATTATACGGGTCTATTACCCCCTCCAGCCCTTGGCTACCACCTTTTTACTTTCTGTTTCTGTGATTTTGACTACATTCCATAGTATGTAAGAGTGTAATCATACATTATTTGTCCTTTTGTGACTTTTTTGCTTAGCATGATGTCCTTAAGGCTTATCCACATTATACCATATAACAAGGTTTCCTTCTTTTTTAAGCCTGCATAATATTCCATTATATGTAATACCACATTTTTTTTAGCCATTCATCTGTTGATGGACATTTGGGTTACTTCCACATCTTGGCTATTGTGAATAATGCTGCAGTGAACATAAGTGTGCCAGTATCTCTTCAGGATCCTGCTTTAAATTCTTTTGTCTGTATACCCAGAAGAGGGATTGCTACATCATGTGGTAATTGTATTGATGGTTCTTGACTGATCACTGTGTATTTGCTTAATGGTGATTTTTCTATTTCTATCATTACCACATTGTTGATTGAATTCTACTGTAAGAAAGAGCTGTCACTTCTTCCCCATTTATTTATTTATTCAATTATATTAGAAGGAGCTCATGGATATTTATTTTCTTCTATGAATTATAATCCATTATTCTCATTGTTTATTTTGTTGATCAAATTGTTCCAGCTTTGGATATTGGGAACTCCTTCAAGTTCCTTTCATCACGCCTTCATCATTTTTTGAACATTTCCTTATTTCCTGGTACCACAAGATATTTCAGGTTCATATTGTATTTTCTTTGCTCTAGCCCGAGATTCAACAATTTCTCCAAGGAGCCCTGGTTCCTTTTCTTGGAGAATGGTATTTAGAATATTTAGAAATCAAGATCTGGTTGTTAAGTGTGCATGAGCCTGTGTTTTAAACTCTACGTAGGTTTTTGAAAGCTGCTTGATATAGGGTGAAGAAGATAGTTCTGAATATATGTTCTATCCCTTAATGAAGTTTACTTCTTTAAACCTTAGTGTCCTCATTTCTAAAACGAGAAAAGAATAGCATCTATTTTGCAAGGTTGTTGTGAGATAAACGTAAGTAAAACACTAAGCATATATATAGGTGCTGGGCATATAGAAGATTTTCAATAAGTTGTAGCTAGTTTTTTTTTGCTATTTATGTTCATGCTACTTGGGTAAATTTTCTCCTCACTGTCTATAAATTGAAACTTAAAAAAAAAAAAGTTGGTGCTAAAACTATCGTTAAGTTTCAGCCTCTTTCTGGTATTAGTTTCCTCATCTGTGAAATGAAAAGGTTGGACTTAGATCTCTAAGATTTCTTCCAGCTCAAGTGTTATTCTAAGTTACTCCTTAGTTCTTCATTTTCTCTTTCTCCAAGCTAAACAGCCTTAGTTCATTTTAACCTTTCCACTAAGACCTTTTATTCATCTCTTTGATCATTCCTGTGGTTCTTTTCTGGACCTTCTCCAGATTGTCCTTCAATTTAAAAAAAAAAAACACAAAAAATCAACAATCCACCTAGTTTTTATTGAGTGTTAATTCCATGCCCAGAATGGAGTTGAGCATTGGGTTAGGAAATAAAAGAAATATAAGATAGACTGCCATGGACCTTACAGTTTTGCTAAAAGGACCAAACATACCCATGGTATCCAAGAATTGCTTGAGTCCTTCCCTTCCCTTTCCCCTTCCCCTTCCCCTTCTTCCTTCCCTCCTTACCTCTCTCCCCCCTCCCTCCCTCAAAGTCTCTTCACTTTCAGAACCTTTTTGGAAGTGAAATATAAGGGCAGAAACCTTATATTCCTTTTAGCAAGGGGCCGCCTGCAAAAGACCTTATTGGAGTTGTCTGGAACGGGTCTTTACATTTATATTATGCATTATAGTTTAGACATCTCTTTCACATACATTATTTTATTTGTTTCTCCGAACAAATTTATGAGATAGGAGTAGTAGTGCTTCAGCCCACGTCTTCTGACTCAGTATTTTTCTCTTTTCATTACACTATGCTTCCTTATCTCTGCCTTCTCACTCACTTTGTCTCTCCTGCCCACTTCTTAAGGCTTCTCTATAAAGTCTTTTCTGATGACTCTAGGTCATTCTTTTCCGTCTCTAAATTTCTGTTGTTTACACTGCCTATTCCACATCTTTAAGCATTTTTGTACATTTTACTGAAGTATAATAAAATTTAGAAAAAGGCATGAATCGTAAGCATATAGCTCAGTGAATTACTACAAATTGAACATAACCAGCATCTAAATCAAGAAGTAGAAGAACTCCAGAAGCCCTCTTGATCTTCTTCTAGTTACTGCCCCAACCAAGGTTAACCATTGTCTTCGCTTTGAACACCATCGAGTGGTTTTGCCTTTTATACCTGTGGTATGTACTCTCTTGTGTTTGTCTACATTCGTTGAACTTTGTTTTAGAAATTCACCCATGTTGCTCTGTGTAGTAATAATTTATTCATTTTCATTGTCGTATAGTATTTTGTTATATGGATATACTGTGATAAATGTATCCATTCTTCTGTTGATGGATATTTGGATTGTTTCCAGGTTAAGTTTTTATTAATAGTGTCACTATGAACATTCTTGTACATGTTTTTTGGTGGACATACCTTGTTTCTCCGAAAATAAGACCTAGCCAGACCATCAGCTCTAATGTGTCTTTTGGAGCAAAAATTAATATAAGACCTGGTCTTATATTATATTATATTAAAGACCCAGTATTATGTTATATTATATTATATTATATTAAAGACCCGGTATTACATTATATTATGTTATGTTATATTATATTAGAACCGATCTTATATAAGACGGGTCTTATATTGTATTATATAAGACCCGGTCTTCTATTATAGTGAAATAAGACTGGGCCTTATATTAATTTTTGCTCCAAAAGATGCATTAGAACTGATGGTCCGTCTATGTCTTATTTTCCGGGAAACACAGTATGTACACGTTTCTGTTGTGGTACATACTTAGAAATGGAATTACTGAGCCATATAGGATGTGCACACATTCAGCTTCAATAGATACTGCCAAATGATTTTCCAAAGTGACTGTACTATTTTAGACTCCCACTAGCAGTCTATGAGAGTTCTAGTTGCACTACATCCTTGCTAACACTTTATGTGTGTGTGTGGGGGTAGGTGATCTTTAAGCGTTTTAAAATGTGATATTTGTCTGTCTCTTATGTAGTGAATCTTCTTTCTCTTCTCCACAAGGTTATGAGCTCCTTGAGGGTAGGGATTCTGTTTGTGTCCTAAAACCTGGTATAAGGGCTGACATATCCTGGGCATTTTACAGGGGTTGGATGAATGAGGCATGTTTGCATGGTGTGTGTGTGAATAAGGACAGGAAGGAAATAATAAGAAATAACCATACAGGTGGTTGGGTTTGTTCCTACAATCAATATTTGAGTGTTTCCCATGTACCATGCATTGTACTTGATTCTGATAATATACCTAGTTCCTACCCTCGTGGATATTTTTGGTAGTGGTGATGGAAAATAAGCAAGTACCTAAATAATTATATACTGTAATGAGTACTATGAATGACATGAACAGGTTACTGCTCTGATAGAGAATAATGGGATGATAAGAAACTATTTTAGATAAAATGGTCAGAGAAGGGTGACATTTGAGTATTTCAGGGTCTTTTTTCCTCTTTTACAAAAAAATATTGATATCTTTTCAGTTTAAACAAAGGAAAAATGATGTCTTGAAGGTCAAAGGGAATTGTTTTGGGGGGTCATGGAGGTACAAAAAAGGAAATGTGTGTGCTTATAGAGGTGTGTATGTATGGGAAAAATAGATCTTGTTCTCGGTACTAGATACCTAGGTACTTCACTCGTTCATTGTAGTGTCAAATGTTAACTCACGAATAATGGTAGGACAGAAATACAGCAGGTGGTGAGACAGCCATGGAAGGAATACTTTGGTTAGTTCTGGAGCTGTGGGGGAAGAGCAAGATCACATAATTTAATAGAAGAGAACTTGCCCCAAAGCTGAAACTGCTGGTGGTTGTGCTTTTTGAACCTGTTTAAGTGCTTTGTGTTCTGGATGAACCATTACATTGAATTATGTGATGTAATGGGAGGTGTTCTGTGTTTAGTCTGTATTTTACAAAGCCTGCTGGAGGCCTGTGAATTAAAGCACAAGAGTCCTGGAGACTGACCAGAAGAATCCTGACTAATCTTTGAATATCCTTGTTTGGAAATAAAAGTAAATAGTAACTCTCCACAATTAAAAATTCCATTTTTCCTTTGTTAGGATTAACGAAAAAATATTTTTCATTTCATGTGTCTCATCTCTTTTTGGCGTAAACCAGAATTGAAGGGTTAGCCCTCCTCCTGCCCCCTGCTGACCCCTTTTGTATTGTAAAGGTAATATAACATTACAGAGTGTGGAAACTAGATTCTAAAGTCATCCATAATTCTACTAACTTAGCAAAATGACTCTCTGTAGTGAGTTCCTTTCTAGACTTATCCATATGCATTCATGGTTTTACCTGTAATATACATATTATGTGTTTGTAATATACATATTATGTATTTTTTCATGTTGCTAAAAATAATCATCTTGAATGTAAACTATGGACTTTGAATAATAGTGGTGTGTCCATGTTCATTGACTGTAACAAACGTACCTCTCTGGTGGGGGATGTTGCTAGTAGCGGGTGCTGTGCGTGTGTGGGGAGCGGATGCATGGGTGCTCTCCATACTTCCTGTGCAGTTTTTGCTGTGAACCTAAAACTGCTTTAAAAAATAAAGTCTATTAAAAAAAAAATCTCAGGGGTTACCTGAGTTTCCATTGAGTACCTTAATTTATTGGACTTTCCCCTCAGTTTTACCCATATTCACTCTGCAATGAGGATCTCTTGCATATAGTTTTTTTTCCTTAGGAATTTATTTTCAAAACTATATTTATTGGTCTTGATTATATAATACCAACCTAATAGAGTTATGGTAATAATTAAATAAGGTAATATATGTAAGGCACATAATAATTGTAAATAGTTTTGCTATTATATTGCCAAAATGCTTTCAAATGCAACGTGTGAACATAAAAGGAAGGCAATACTGATTTGAACAATGATGGTGGTGATGATGGAAGCTTCTATTATTTATTATTTTATAAAAGGCATTTTACATATACAGTAGTCCCCCCTTATCCATGGGGGATATGTTCCAGCATCCCCAGTGGATGCCTTAAACTGCAGATAGTACCAAGCCCTAAATATACTTTGTTTTTTCCTCTACATACATACCTGTGATAAAGTTTAATATATAAATTAGGCATAGTGAGAGATTAACAACAATAACTAATAATAAGAGAACAATTATAATCAAATACTGTAATAAAAGTTATGTGAACGTGGTCTCTGTCTTAAAATACCTTATAGTACTATAATTACCTTTTCACTTAAAGGAAGCACTTTTGGCTTCTCTTTGGCGTGTCTGAATTGTCAGCATCACTACTCTTGAGCTTTGGGGCCATTAGTAATTAAAATAAAGGTTCCTTGAGCATAAGCACTGCATTACTGCAACAGTGGATCTGATAACCCAGGCAGCTACTAAGTGATGAGTGGGCTGGGAGTGTATACAGCGCGGATACACTGACAAAGGGCTGATGCACGTCCCGGGTGGGACAGAATGGAAAGGGTGAGATTTCATAACTACTCAGAACGGCGTGCAATTTAAAACTTATGAGTTATTTGCTTCTGGAATTTTTCACTTAATGTTTTTATTTTATTTTATTTTATTTTATTTTATTTTTTTTAATTGGGGAAGGGGAACAGGACTTTATTGGGGAACAGTGTGTACTTCCAGGACTTTTTTCCAAGTCAAGTTGTTGTCCTTTCAATCTTAGTTGTGGAGGGTGTCGTTCAGCTTCAAGTTGTTGTCCTTTCAGTCTTAGTTGTGGGGGGCACAGCTCAGCTCCAGGTCCAGTTGCCGTTGTTAGTTGCAGGGGGCACAGCCCACCATCCCTTGAGGGAGTCAAACCGACAACCCTGTGTTTGAGAGGATGCACTGCAAACAATTGAGCCATCCGGGAGCTCAGCGGCAGCTCAGCTCAAGGTGTAGTGTTCAATCTTAGTTGTAGGGGGCGGAGCCCACCATCCCTTGAACCGGCAACCTTGTGGTTAAGAGCCCACTGGCCCATGTGGGAATCGAACCGGCAGACTTCAGAGTTAGGAGCACAGAGCTCCAACCACCTGAGCCACCAGGGCGGCCCTTCACTTAATATTTTTAGACTGCATTGACCGCGGGTAACTGGAACCACTGAAAGTGAAACCACAGATAATGGGGGATTACTGTGTTATTTCCTTTAATCCATCATTAGATGCACCCTCTAAGTGAATGCTCAGTGTTACTTACCTTTGTTTTTTTCTTTGTTTTTGTTTTTTAAATTCCCAAGTGGCCTCAGATGAGACAGTCCCTAGCATGTGGTGCATCAGAACAGATTCCTGGAATAGACCTGCAGCTGAGTAGGAAGTATCACACCACAAATAAGGTGAGAATATTAGTGCTTTCTATGTTTATAGAGTACTTTCACACAGGAGTTCTTATTTGAATCTCAGCAAAATTGTTAGCGGGATGAGGAAAGGAATTTTATCCAGTGCAGAAGGTGAGGCTCAGGGAAGTGAAATGACTTACTCAAGGTCACAAGGATGATAAGTGACAGACCAACTGAATATTTGAACCAAAGGCTTAATTTCTTCAATTGTACTGTCTTACCTGAAAAATAGTTTAGAGAAAGAAGTCCTTATGAATTTTTTTACATGTTAAACATAAAGTAATATATAACTTTTGGAGAATTATTGGTTCTATAGCCTGCCTTCATTTGGAGAGGCTTAGCATTAGAACAGAGTTTTCCTTGGAGTTTATTTGCAAACTGCAAGACTCATGTCTTCTATAGTCATTAATAAAATTTGTTATACTAAAAAATTCGAGAGTCCAAAAACATTTATCCAGTGAGTATTTGACTGCTATCAGACAGTATTTTTCTTTCTTTTTCCTGTTATATAAATAAACGTAGAATATTCTTTTTCTCAGAATTGTTCTTTGGGAAATGAGGGTCAAGATTTTCTTTAAAAAGTACTCTTTTTCATAGAACTTTTATTCTGATACCCCAAATCTATCATTTCCTAGACATGGGTTCATAGGCATATGGTCAGTGAGGTGGGTATGTCTTGTTCTGAAATTTGGAGGACATCTATTAGGTAGAGTTGCAGATGTGTTTGCACTGAATGATAAGATGACCAGAAAAAAAGAGAATTAGAAATTTGAGGTGAAAAAAATTCTAAGCAATAAAAATGCCCTTAGACCTAATGAGAAACAAAAGTATTCTTTAAAAAAAAAAAAAAATCTTTTTTGCAACTAATTTTGGCCCCCTTCTTTTTGGTTAAATAGCTTTCTACCACCAAGGATTCTCCACAGCTTGCTGAGAAGGTTGGTGTCTTCACGAAGATAATAGAAGCCATGGGATTCACAGGACCTTTGAAATACAGTAAATGGGTAAAGTCTTTTAAGTTCTTCTCATTTTCTGTTTGGGCTTTGTGTTTTCTGCTCCTCATAGAAGGTGTATTTTAAAGCTTCTGCTTTGCTTTTGTGAAATTCATACATTATTTTGAAAGCTTCAAAATGTGTTGTTGCCTCCCTGCTCTCCTTTCTAAGTCAGATCTACACATATCTATACAACATGTGAGGCTGAAGTACTCTCTCTGATTCCTCAGAGATATCTCAGTAGCAAGCAAGCCAGTAAGACTGCGCTGCGCTTTCCAGGCCCTTGCTACATGATATGCCATGTAGATGAGTTCTAAGGAATTAGACAGGTCAGATGTGACGGACAGTGTTCTTAAGGAAACATTACTCTCTGATGAATCTCTATTCATAAGTAATTTTCACTCGATTATTGTATTGAACTTATTATAGTGGGAAATTTGCTAGCTGTATCATTTCTAGTCAACTCTTGGCCTAGCACATAACTACTGTTACACAGTAGTTGTTATAACTGAATGAATGTCCTCTCTGCATCAGGTGCATACTGCCCCAGACTTTTTTTTTTTAACCAATGGCTCTAACCAATTAAATAAAACGTTGGCCATTCAGTGTTTCTCATTCCAGTTATCACCTAGTACTACGAGTTTCTCTCTACCATTATAGTATAAGTGCCTTTTAAGGTTGCTAGAAGGTTGGATAAGCCTAATCAGTCATAAGTTATATATTAAAGGAAGCCAACACAAAGCAGTAGGGAAGACTTTTCTAGAAAACATCATAGCTCTGCCCAAAATGACCAAATAATGCCATTTATACCATTTTAACGAATTGGATTCAAATTAGAGTTTCGATTTGATTAGACGTCTACTTTTAATTTCTTCTTGTAATGTCTGGTTGTCTTCCTAACAATTCTCACTGTCGCGAACATAGGCTTCTCTCTATAATCTCCCTTTTACATAAATTCTGAACCGCGAACAGTGATTCCACAAACAATTTGTTTGTAAGGGGCTATGAAAAGTATAGAAAATAACACACATACTAGATAATAATGATGTTCTTGAGACATTAAAAGTT
This sequence comes from Rhinolophus ferrumequinum, assembly GCF_004115265.2. Taxonomy (NCBI): domain Eukaryota; kingdom Metazoa; phylum Chordata; class Mammalia; order Chiroptera; family Rhinolophidae; genus Rhinolophus; species Rhinolophus ferrumequinum. Next base: position 20,033,193 of record NC_046306.1, read on the forward strand.
ATGAAGTGCCTTCTTAATCATAAAAGAAATATTAGTTACGTTTATTAAAGTTATCTTTTCTACATCATAATTCTTTGACAATTGATAATTATTGATGTGTTTGGTAATGTTATTAACCACAATCTTTTCCTCTATTAAAAAATGGTTGTGATTATCGCATTTGGGTTTAAAAACTTAAAATAAGTATTTTGCTTGAAAATTAGAAATTAAAGGAAAGGGAAATGAGAGTAGAAAGAAGGAAAAGAGAAAAAAAATTGGTTTTAGTAATTTGATGGTTGGGTTCCACTTGTTTGCTTCTTCCTCTTGGTTGCTTCTATACACTTTTGCTAGTCTGTTTTTTTCTGATTCCAGAGGGGAAGTTGGCTACCATTTGGAAGACTATTAAATCACCAGAAAATTTCTTTACGTTTTAGCTTAAGTTAGCCTCTGATTTTTCTTAATTCCCTTGTGACCTGAACTAAGTCTTTAATATTTGCATTTTAAAAATCTTTCGTGATGTGGCCATGTCTACTTTCTATAACCTTCATTTTTTAATTCATGACTTCAGAACATCAGAATATGACATTTTGGTATAATTTATGTGGGAAAATGTAGGTAGAGCTTTCCATTTTGAAAGATTGTGAGCCCTTTTAAGCAGATGCTGACTCAGAAATCTATGGCTAGACATTTGTTTTGGATTGCACTGGCAAGATTCTTTGAGTTTTGTGTTTTTTTACATGTCTTTGATTAGGGAGTAAAATGACTACTTGTCTGTCCACATTAGCAGTATCAACCATCTTTCCTCCATCTTTTTCTGTAATGTTTTCATGTGGAGTTCCATTTTTCTTTTAGATTCATATTTAGGAATTTAAGTGTAGCTTTTCCTTACCTATTTGACTATTCTGAAATAAGCATTCTTTGTCATTATCTTTATGTAGCAGTGTCAGGTGAGACGAGGACAACATTTACTAGATTCAGCCACATGTCATAGAATAGGCAGTTTCCAGATTAGCATTAAGCAAAAAAAAATTGTTCCAGTTCTGAAGGATACTGATGAATGGGAATGCATTCAGAAGTGGGCACTGAGCCTTGTGAAGGCCTTAGAAACCATAAACCATGTTGAATGAAGAATAGGTGAAGGAAATAGGTATACTCAGCCTGGAAAAGAGAAGACATAGCTCTTCTCAGGTATTTGAGGGGCAAATGTGAAAAACAAAATGAAGATACTTAATATGAAGTATTCCAGTGGCCAGGTGATGTTTAGTGAATGTTACATGAGGCAGATTTAAGTTCAATAAACAATAATCTAAGAATTGTCCTTCAGTAGGAGAGGCAGCCTCACAGGGTCATAGGACTTGTTTGAAGCCCAGATGGTTGACCATGAATCAAGAATGCTGTAGAAGGAATTCCAGTACAGAACAGAAGGTTCGGATGACTTCAGAGCCCTTTCCCTTCATGCAAGCCTTTTCCTAGATTTGTTTTTCATCTTGTGGGATGGTACAAAATGCATCAGTTAGTGGGAGAGCTGATTTTCATTTCCAAAAGTTGTCTTAGGTGCTTCTGTTTTAGTCTGGTAGACCGGTGAAGTCTTCCAAAGTTAGAATGAAATAAACACGAAGTCATCTGAGGACCAGAACAATTTGTATGTTTGACTGGAGGGAAATTTAGTCCACCTACCTCCTTAACTTAGATTAGCACGTGAATCTTGAAGAGGTTCTCTCCTCAAGTTGTTATTTCCAGTCCCTGTGTGATGGTCTTAAGGGACTTCCTTTAGACATTTGTCCAGGAAAATGGCTCGCTAAAGACTTGGCTTTGCTGTAGGAAAAGTGAGGAACTATAAAATGCTCCTGATTGCCCCAATATGAGCACTGTATAAATAACACTGGCCAATCTGGTGACGTCTTCATTATTTGTGATGAGTGCTTTCTTCATGAACATGTTGTGGGACAAAAGCTCCTTCTCAAGGAAAGATTTGGGCCTTGGAGGCAAGTCTGCCTTTCCCAGGCGGGGTGATTAATTATGAACCTAGAGGACACTCTAAGAACCTGAAGGAAACTGCAGAGTTAAAAACAAATCAAGAAATAGGCTGTTAGGAATTGTATTTAAAATGATAAATGTGTCAATAGTTGAACTAGGCCATACGCTCCATGAAAGCAGGAGTTTTTGACTGCTGTGTGTACTGCTCTATTCCCAGCATCCAAATCAGTGCCTGGCACTGAGTTAGGTACTTAGTAAATTGTCAAATGAAGTGAAGAGCTAGCAGATGTCCTAACCCCCTGTCACAAGGATAGGTCTGTCAAAGGCCAAAGGATAGGATAATGGTATCATTAGGATATCATCAGTTTGGTGATTGTCCAGACCAGTGGTTCCCAAAATGTGTTGTATCACATATTTCCAAGAACCTGCAGGTGTTAACAAACTTAAACAGGCTTGTTTTTCAGCCTACTGATATATTGATTTGCAAACGTTAAATCAGCTCTCTGTTCCTGGGATAAATCCCACTTGATCCTGATAATTGTCCTTTTTAAATATTGATGGATTCGATTTGTTAATATTTTGTTAAGGATTTTTGTATTTATGTTTATGAAGGCTCTCTTGTTTTCTTCTGATGACTTTGGTTTAATTATCAGAGTAATGTTGGTCTCATAGAATGAGCTGGGAAGTGTTCTTTTCTCTTGTTTTTTGGAAGAGTTTGTGTAGATTTGCTATCATTTCTTTAGATGTTTGGAATTCTGTAGTGATGCCATTGAGCCTAGAGTTTTCTTTGTGGGAAGGTTTTTAACCACAAATCGAATTTCTTTAATAGATATAGGACTATTCATGTTATTTTTCTTTTTTAGTGAGTTTTGGTAGTTTGTGTCTTTCTAGGAATTTGTCCATTTCATCTAGGTAATCAAATTTATTGGCCTAAGGTTTTCCATAATATTCCCTTATTATCCTATTTTCAAGATTTCTAGTGTAGATGTCCCCTCTCATTCCTGATATTGGTAAGTTATATTTTCTCTGTTTTGTGTTTTTTTCTTTATCAGTGTGACTAAAATTTTACCAATTTTATTGATATTTCAAGAACTAGCTTTGACTTCTTTAATTTTCTGTATTATTTTTCTATCTTCAATTTTATTTCTGCTGTTAGTCTTTATTATATCATACTTTCTGCTTGCTTCTAGGCTTAATTTGCCCTTTTTTTCTAGTGTCTTATCATGGATTTTGTTTAATTGTGGCCTTCTAATGCTGATTTACTCCCAATATAGGTATATCTGATTTCCACTTGTTAACATGTTCTATTTTCCCCTATATGAGCTTTAGACAAAAACCTTGAAATCATGACAGGCCTCAAATTAGCAAATAAAAAAATCTTAATTATAATAAGAAACATAAGTCTTCCTTAATTTATTATGGGTATTTCTACCCATCAGACTCTAGAGAGTATAGAGAAATATGAACATTATATACAGAAGGTGCCTCAAAAATGTATACATACTGTAAGAAAGGAAAAAACTGTATTAAAATTGTAATACTCAATATATACCGATAACAAAAGATGAATACAAGTCATGTTTATACATTTTTTGGCACCCCATGGAGTATTGGCTATAATAAATACCTTTGGTGACTTTGAACCTTAGAACCATACCTCTATTAAAATTCTAAATTAGTTTTCTTCAGTTGTTATGTCATTCTCAGACTGTGCATATTTCTTTTTAGTCTGTGCATATTTGAGTTTATAATTTTCTCTGTCATTTTAAGAAGAAATAAGCTTCTACAAGCCTTTTGTTGATGTACTAATTTATTTAATTGTATCCTTAAGGAAATATTTCGAAAGTTCTTGGAAATACCTGTTCACTTAGCATTGAGTTGGTCTTCAGACCTACAGTTCAACTTTTAAAAGAACTTAGTTTTTATTTTTAGATTTATTTTCATTAAGGCATAATGTACATATAGTAAAACATACAAATCTTAAGTATATAGCTCAGTGAATAAATTAAAACCACCACTCATATCAAGATTCCAAGAGAATTCTTACTGCTTTGGAAAATAGTTAAAGGTCAGTCCTTCTACTATATTTTATATTCATTAGAAACTCTTATAAATATGGTCTTCTGTTAATCAGCTAATTATAAAACTAGGGAAATACAGAAAAAAATGACATCTTCCCCAAGGAAAAAAAAGACTTATGGAATAGAAAATTGCACCTCTGAAGAAAGATTGAAGGATTAAGGTTTTTATTTGTTTGATTTTGGTCAGAGGAATGAGTAATTTTTTAATATAAAGGGTTTCAGATTATAAAGAGCTAATGTGGATGATGCTGTTCAGTGGTTTAGAGGTTCACATGTGGTGAAATGGGCTTGAACTAAAGAAGAGGTTTTATTTAAATATTGGAAAAACCTTTTGACATTTTCATGCTGAAGTCCTGAAATGTGAAACTTGTGTGAAGTCTGTATGAATGACTCGCTTTAAAAGTAGAAAGAAATATCTATATTGGTTTAGCTATTAAATTGCATAGAGACAGGTTTGGACCCTTCCTTCTAGTTAAAGAAACATAAAGTTCTGTGACTTATGTCTAATGGCAATAGAACATCCACTCGGTCATGTCTTGAGTTTGGTTTTATTTTCTTTGTCTAGAAGATTAAGATTGCGGCCCTGCGCATGTATACTAACTGTGTGAAGAAAACTGACTTCGAGGAATTCTTTCTAAGTAAGTTACTGTTTTTGATAGTTCTGAAAAGGAAAAGAAATCTACTTTTCATTTTTATGATTGAGTATTAATAGGATAGATTTTTTTTTCAAGTCACTAGTAAAATCATTTTTCCTTCACAAAGTGCATAATAAAAGCTGCTTATTTTTCTCTTTTAATAGAATAAACAAAGACTAGAAGAGCCCTGTAAATAAAACATTTTAACAAGTTTGAAAAAAACCTAAATATGTATCTAGTAGTTTGACATTTATCATCCCCCTCGTCCACACATGCGTCTTTGTATGAAAGAATACTCATGCAAACAGAATCCTGTTTTACATTCTGGATGTTTTACTTAGCATTTTGATGTCAACTTTTTGCCAATCGGTCCTCTTTTATTTCTAGTTGTTAATTGTTTTAGTTAATCCTGGAATGTGCCTCAGTATATTTCTTCTTTCTGTTCAAGGACTTATTGGGTCAAAAGGCACATATACTTTTATTATTTATAGCCCACTGATAATTTGCTTTCCAAAAGGGATTTACTAGTTTAGACTACCACTACTAGCCTTTGATTGTATCAATACAGTATTCATTTTGATGCTGTAAACTGTTGTAGTTATAAACAAAGTTAATTAAAGCAGATGCTTGTAAAGTCATTGGGAATGTTTAAGCCATTTCCAGTTCCACAGATTTTGGAAGGAAATGTGTCTATGCATGTCTTTAGTAACAGCCATTATCCTCAAAGCAACAAACACCAAACAAATACCAAAATAACTTGGTATTTTTCACAGGCAGCAAATATTTATATATAATTATGTTAACAACAATGAAGAAAGCTGGATGCAGTTTTGATGATTTAATAACTATTTTGTTTTTTTAAAACCAAATGCAAATTTTGTTTATTTTACTATTTCAGCCAATTGATATTATATTAGAAATTTAAAATACCATACTCAGTTGTAATACTAATTTAGTATCTACCTTCCATTTCCTATTTATTCATAGTAAAGAAAGAAAACTTTCCTGCTTTTTAATCTCTAACAATTTCTCATTTTAGAAAAAATTAGTCTGAAAGGAGAAAATATTCTTTCTCTACATGATGAAAAAACTATTAATATTAGAGGCCGGATTTTTCAAGTATTTTCCATAAGATATGTTTAAAACCTCATCCTCAGATGTCTTTAATATTTGATTCAATAAATAACTCAGAAAAGTATTATAATTATTGTGGAAGCTATCTTCAAAGCTAGTCCTTACTGTTGAAGATTCTTGAGTTAATATTCTAGTATCGAATGAGACTGTTACATATTTAGTTTATCATGTTTCAATTTATAATCTGTTGTAATCTACTTATAAAAATAAAAGTTCATAAAAATTATTACCATTATATACTAAAAATTTATATTTACGTGGCATGCTTTTACATTTTTCTCATTTAGGAGTTAAAAAACTTGTGGGATAGGCAAGGCTTTTATATTCTTATTTCCTTTTTTGTTTTTTGTTTTGTTTTCAGAAGCAATTGAAACTTAAAGAGGCTAAAGACATGCCCAAAGGTGCTTAGTCAAGTCTTGATCCTATGTCACCTGGTTTAAAATGTAGGAATTTTTCCACTATAACATATTGTTTGTGAGTGAATATAACTTCAAACTAGAAATTGTAGTCCATCTTAATATTTTTGTAATTTATTATACTTAAACGAGAACTATGAGATGCCCTATTAATATAGTAAACTGATGTTTATTATATATTAAGGAGTACATCTCAATGAGCTTTGTCCTAGCTTTGCTCTTTGAGATAGCTAACTATGGAGGCCGTACATTTTTCAGTGATACCACTCTTACGCAAGGTTTTCTAAGACTCATTTGGATAATTGCCTTTTAGACCCATAAAATGTTCATTTGTATATTATGCTCCATTCTGATCCATCTTTGTCATTTGTGGATAGATTACATTTTAAAATCAAACCAAAGTGGTTCCAAACCGTGGCTAGTGAATAAAAAAGGGAACTAATCTGGAAAGTACCATTTGGAGGCAGATAAAGAATATCTATAAAATAATGAGATTGACTTTTTGCATCTGAGATTCTAAAGAGTAGGCCGGACAGGTTTAGGGTAAAAGAAGAGAATATTGCTTCACAAGATTACACCATTAAAGTGGCCATTGGTCCCTTGGATTTTGGTATTTTAGAGTTCTGAGAGTTCAGTAATTTTTAAAAAGGATAATGGTAGCTTGCCAGTGTCATCCTCATTCCAACAAAAGTGAGGCCAGTTTCATGAAGATTGATTGTATAAGAATGCATTGTTTACTTGCAGTCTGTTTGTGAGTAAACAATATGCCTACAGCCTCTTGGGCAGGCCCCCAGAAAATGCTAAAGTAGACTGTTGTCTCAGAGCCAAAGTGTTCAAAGGTCTTGATCCTGAGAGCTGGATATTAGGGATTCTGACTGGTGAGCTACCTTAGCAGCCCACTGCTGTGTATACATGAGCACACAGGGGTTTGCTAACTGGTCTGTTGGAGAGCAGTTCTGCCATGAAGAGCACTTTGGATCAGAAGTGGCCAATCAGTAAAGTTTGTGTCTAATTCCATACTGTTGTCTGCAGACTGCTTGGTGGTTAGCCCGTAAGAGATGATACTTTGAGAGGAGGCTCTTTAATGAGTAAGTTCTGAGTCAATGATTGAAGTTCATCATCTTATTGACACAGTCTTAAATAATTTGTGAGTTTTTTCAAAGATAATTCAAACCCCAGTGTTTAAATAACTCACTGAAAAATAATAGTGAATATTTATGAGTACCTATTAAATACTAACCATTTTGCTAAACATTTTACAGGCCTTATTTAATCCTCACAAAAATCCTATAAGGTAGGTTCTCTTGTTCTCCCCATTTTTATAGAGAAGAAAACTGAGGCACTGAGACGCTAAGTAACTTTACTCAGTCACGTCCGCGAGTGAGAGGTAGTCACGGTTTTGAATCAGGCAGTCTGACCCCAGAGCCTGCATTAAACAAACAACTATGTTAATACTGCCTCCCCATAACAGTAATGAATTATTTAATTTTATCCAACTTGGTGCTGAGGAAGAAAGTACCTCACCTCAGAAAATAATGCGCTGAGTGTGTATTGGAGCAAGAGTGTGATTATGGCAAAAGACTTCAGCAGGTTTCAACTTTGAAGTGTTAAAGCACATTTCATTGAGCTAAAGAATCTGCTGTGTTTTTATGTTGCTCACAGTCAAACATTCAGTGGTCTTGTTTTTTAGGGCTTTACGCTGTGGGTTTCTATTTTGACCCCAGTGGTTACAGGGAGTCAATCATATGCCAGCTCTTTTCCCATCCTCAGCCCTGAACCGACCCCCAGAAGGGAAAACTATGACCCAAGTCCAGCTGCTGGCCTGTCTGTCTGTCTGTGCTTTCAGCCCAAGAACTGATTCCCTCTCTGAGAAAATTGGAAACGCTCCTGGAGGCTGCTGAGAAGCTTTGATGTAGAGGTAGCAATTGAACAGATTGTCCTTTAGAAGCAGCCAAATTTCATTTTCCAGATTGAAAGACAGACTTCCAAGAAAACTTTTCTTTTTAATGTTTTGTTCTAGCATCCAAAAAAGACCCAACTTCAGATCCGGGCTTGAGAGTTTCTCATGGCTATTCTTGTTCTAGGTGGAGGGTGGTTGGCCCACTCTCAGATGGCATGTGTCTTAATAGCTGTATGACCAGCCAGGCCAGCCTTCACCTCCCTGCTGCTGGGCTCCAAGAGGAAGTCCACTTGACAGCTGCTGGGCACCTCCCAGGAAGCTCACCAGAATATTTTGGTGTCACTTTGTGACAGACCTGGACTTAAACCCCTGCCCAGCCACTCGCTTGTTAATATAATTGCTGCCCACAAGTTACTTATCCTTTTGAGCCCATTTTCTCATCTCTAGAATGAGGACTATAAGGCTTCCCTTCAGGGTTAAAATGAGGGTTAAGTGAGATAATGTATTGACATGACTAGCAGTGGACCTGGCGTGAAGTATGGGCCCTTCGTGAATGTTCCTTTCTGATGTTAGTATTAGAGAGGCAGTTAGCAATTAAGACCAGTGTCTGGAATCAAGCAGATCTGAATTTAATCCCACGTGTCTCATTTCATAGCTGTGTGACCTTGGGCAATCGTCTTGATCTCTCTAAGAGTCAGTTTTTTCACCTGTCAAATGGGGATAACACCAGTACACACTTTGTAGGATTGTTTGGATTTACATGCATTGAGCCAGTGCATGTAAATCATCTATTATAATGAATGACAGATCTTTATTATTATTGGTGGTGTGAGTATATCTCACAGGGGTCCTGCTCTGTGTTTTCTCTCCTAATGGCCCCTATTTGTTATCATTTAGTACATTGTGTACTTCATTGTTTGAATCATCGCTCCAAAGGACGGATTCTACCCACTGATTCTCTTTTTTCTTTATCCTTTTGCTCCAGTTTTTCTCCTTGTCATGGAATAAGGAGAATACATTCAGTGGGGGTCCCCTCATCCAGCCAGAGGCATTTCCTAGAGATGTGAGAATTGAGAGGCTTGGATGTCTGAGCACTGACCTGATTTTTGGTATCTTAAGCCAAGGCAGAAGTCCTGTCCAGTTTTGTCATTCCTGGAGGTGATGAACAGCCTTTTGTTCTGCTTTCTCATTCAGCCGCAGCTCCCCGGAGTTCCCCTTCTTTCTCCTGGTCATTTATTTTGGATGAATCATTCAGTACACCCATGTTTGTAGCACATTGGGTCACCTTAAAGAGAGAAGACAGGAAAAGGAGACTAGAAGAACTTTGACTTCTCAGTGGGGCTCAAGTGGAAAAAGCCTGTACTTAACAGTGGAGCAGGCAAGGTGTGCCTGCCTAGCTTTCCAAAGAATTTGAGACCAGGAAGGGAGAAGAATACAGAATTGCATGGAAGTTGGAAGGAACCATAGATATCATCTGGGCCATTATACAAAGTGAGAAAACGGAGGCTCAGAGGAGAGAATTGATTTCCCCAACGCTGCACAGCAAGGTGATAACAGGGCTGGAACTAGAAGGCTGGTTGCCTGACTGCATTCAGTGCTCTTTCAATCTGTGGCCTTGTGCAGTGGTTCCCCCGGCCCACTCTGACAGCATAAGCAGAGAGCGCTGTAACTGCTGTATATTGTAGTTGAACGCATTCCTACCAGTATTTAAAATATAGTCAATATTCCTCCTCTAAACCCACACACATTTATACTATATTATTATTTTCTAGGGTGTGAGATGCCTGATACATTCAATTCATGGTTTCTTATAACTCTTCTTCACGTCTGGTAAGTGAGCAATGTAAGTGAAGTCACCAAATGTGTGTTTGTTTTTTTTTAAACACTGCTGACTTGTAACGTATAGCCTTCAGCAGGGCTGATTATATGAAATGGCAGTTGTTCAGGCATTAAAAACTGTTCCTTTGATTTTGAGAACTGGTGTCTTGAGGCAAATTTTTATTAAAGGTCAAAGCGTAGTCGCAGAAAGAAACTAATATTTGTAGGATTTTCTCAAAAGAACACCTAACCCAGTGAACAATGCTATCAGTATCTCTAAGAGACTCTATGAGCTTGGATGGAAAGTTCTCTCCCTTGGCTGTTTTAGGAAAGTTCACATTTACGTAAAAGTGGTTTGAATTGTGAGAATCCGTGGTCATTTTCATTGCTGGTCATCAGAAACCTATAACAAATTATAGCACTGACATTTACGCCTGTACCTCTAAAATGTGCATACAGGTTAGATTCATGCCAGGTTTGTTGCATGTAAAAATATTTAACACCTTAAACAGTATATTTTTTCTTCAGCTGCAAAATAAGTAGCCAAAAAAAATTAATTTTTCATCTAATGTTACCCAGTATTAAAGGTCAGAAGGATATAGGAGAGACATTGAAGTGGGGGCTGGGGAATGTATTTATTGAACTGCCAGGTCTTGGGAAAGTAAATTCTGGAGAACTAAGTTTACTACTTTGACCATAGTGAGTATCTGAGGAACGTGGGGAATGGTTGCCCTGTCAAAAGGACCCTTGTTTGAGACCGTGTTCAGCTGAGCTTTGCATCACAGGACTGACTACTATATAAAGACTTTTTGGTTTTGATCATCTCTGAAATATTTCTTCTGAACTCAGTCACTGAGATTGGCTAAGGGGCCTAAGGTGGCAGTTCATTTTATGTTATTTTTTTTGCTAAGCTGGTAGGTAATATTGAGTGCACACTATGTCCTGGGCCGTTTGCTGGAAATTAGCAACAGTTCTAAGAAACGTACAATCTAGTGAGGGAGATAAGATGTCAAATGGTCAGTTGTAAATCAGAATGGCTAAGGTCTATAAGAAATCTGAGTAAGTAGTGCTTATGGGGTCAACTATCGAAACCTTTACTAGTTCCACCTATTTCTTTGAAATGTGCCATGTCTTTTAGTCAGGCAGCTGAGAAGGCAAACTACCTTCTTTGTGAATGGTGAAGGTAGGAAAAGCCTCAGGGAGGGAAGCTGGGTATACTAAGAGAAAAACTAGTTTTTCAAGAGGGAAGACTGCAGAGGTGGCACAGAATTACTCATTGGAAAGGTGGGAAGGTTGAGAGGAGGCTAGGCTGTTCCCAGAGGAGCTCAAAGATAATATTCAGAGCCTGTATGAAAGACTCTTTATTGCCCATATAGTTAGAGGTATCAGAGTGTTAGAGGGAGTGGATGGCAAAATAAAATATATAATCCCTGTGACCACATCCCAAGGTCAATACCTGACTAATAGCAGCTGGGAGAACCTTGAAACTACTTGTAGTTCTTTCAAGTTGGCCACCATTTCCAAACGTGTCGCCGAGTCTTTCTTGCTGAGGTTGGTTTAATTTCTCAGAGGAGTGGGGAGTTCCACCACTGGTTAGGTGGGAGGAGGGAGCCTGTTTGCTTCAGATCTCCCCTTGATCTCCCCTCCACCCTGCCTCCATTAGTTCTCATGATCTGCAGGCTTTGGTGAAATGAAGCAGTAGCTTTTCAGTTTGAATCAGCAAATTCTTATTGAGGACCTACTGTGTGTTAAGGACTGTAGGTGTTGGAGAGAAGGCTATGACATTATGTGCACCTTCAAGAAACTTAGTCTAGTGGAAAACAGACATAAAGTACAGTTGCCTGTAATAGAAGACAGTGAAGGAAGTGCTGTGCCCAAGGCACAAGTAGATCCTATGTACGCATGAGGAGGTGTGGTTAAATCCAAATGTGGTGGTGGTGGTGGTGGTGGGGGGAGTGTTGGATAAAGAGTGGCTCTGTAGTAGAGGTGACATTTGAGATGCACCATGAAGGGTGAATTTCTGTCAGAGAAAAGGAGGGCATTTAGATGGAGAGGATATCAGGAGCAAAACAGATCATATAAAAGACATGGAAAGTGAAATAAGCCAGACACAAAAGGACAAATATTGTATCATTCCACTTACACGAGGTACCTAGAATTAGCAAATTCATAGAGACAGAAAGTAGACAACAGGCTGAGAGGAGACGGGGATGGGGCGTTATTGCTTCATGGTGAAGGAATTGTTTGGTGTGATGAAAAGTTTTAAAAATAGATAGTGGTGATGGTTGCATAACATTGTGGACGTAATTAACGCCACTAAATTGTATACTTAAAATGGTTAAATGGCAAAATTTATGTTCCGTATATTTGACCACAATAAAAGAAAGAATGGGGAGGGAGTTAAAAAAAAAAAAAAAAGAACATTGAGTATTTGAGGGGAGCCTGTTGTCTGAAGTGCCTGGGGCAGGTTTGTGGAGGGCAGGTTAGTGGGAAAGATCCCCAGAAAGATAGTTTGGGGACCAATAGTTCTATGATTCTCCAAGAAAACATGGGGAACTCTCTAGTCAGGGATAGGTGGAGGAGCAATGGATCCACCCCAAGTCTGTGCAGAAGCTGTGTTCTAGCCCTTTTCTGTCCAAGGAGGATAACCAAGGGATAGCTAAATCCAACATTACAGGATTCACTGGACTTGCTGGAGATATATAAGGATTTAAATACCTCCCTGTAGGTGGTAGTGAGAGGGAGAGGTGGTGAGTTTTAAAGAGTAGTCATTAAAGGAGGAAGAATACCGTCCCCGTCCCCCATGAAAACAATAATAAACAGAATATCCTGGCAGTGGACTTTCCAGAAAGCTTCCTTGGGTTCCCAAGGGTGATGGCTCCCTGTTGACTCTTAGAATAGGGGCAGGATTTCCCACATCCCATTAGTTCCCTGGAGGAGGTGTTGATCTTTTTCTTATCCTGTCTGCTTTCTCTAATTCTCAAGTTTTTCTGTGTATTGGGACCACTCCAGAGGGGCCTTATCAGCTGTATATTCATGTGAGCTTGCAGCTGCAATGCCTGTGTGTCCTTTGTCTTTGCCGAACAAGATTAGTATTGACTGTAGCTGCTGAAAAAATGTTGAGAGAGGTTGCTGTCTGGGCTCCCCACCATCCCCAGTGGACCTGATAAAAGCAGTCCTCCTCCGTTCCCTGTCTGGTCAGTGGTGTTATGATCTATTTAGGCGCCCACACCAGAAAGCTGGGAGCCCTCCTTGCCTTTTCCCTCACTCCCTTCATCTGGTTAGTTATCAGTCATTAACTCAAACTTCTTTTATCCATGACCCATAGTAACAAATGCATTTTACGTTGTGAACCAGAACACATACATGTATCTGATATATGAGTTTTGTAAAACTTAAACTCTTACAATGTCTGATAATCTCTGATATTTTCTATTCCATTTGAATTCATTTTAAACAAAAATTCAAGATGTCACCCATTAAATTGATTTCACTAGGTCATAAGCAACAGTAGCAGAAAACTGGTCTTTGGCCTGCAACTTCTCTCTGCCTGTGCCAATTAACACTAATAATATTTAATATTGATTAATACTTCTCAATACAAATTGGATCAGTACACACACAGACACATACACACTTCTTATATTCTCCATTGTTCTCAGGATAAAGTATATTTCTTACTATGGCATTTATATCCCACCAAATATAACGCCTTTACCAGTCTCATCTGGTCCATTCTAGGCACCACTACCACCACCACTCCTTCTTCTGCACGAAAAAGCAAAACTATGTAATAGAAATATCAAGGCTTCTGCAGGAAGTTTTCTTCTGCCTAAAAGGCCTCCTTCCTCTTCACCTGATAAATTCCTGTTTTTCGTTCATTATCCAATTCAGATATCATCTCCTCTTTGAAGCCTGTCCTTCCCTCTGAAGGCAGAGTTAGTTTCCCTTCTGTGCTCCCTTAGTGTTTTGGATACCTCTATTATACCACTCATCACATAACGTTTTTATATTTTATCACATATATATTAATCTTCTTTGTGGATGATGAAGTTATCGAGGGCGAGAATTTTTATTATCTATTCAGAAAGATATGAAAATGAGATATTTCTTCCCCTCAGTTCCATGTCTTACTCTTAGATTTCATCAATAAATGTTTATAAAATAGTTAATGGCCTCAGATCCTACTTGGCTCCTGTGGCAATTGGAAGGGTCCTGCCCATGTCTATCTGTCAGGTGAGAGTGGTAAAGCTTTACTCCTACTTAAGTTTCCCTGGGTGGTGACGCGTGTGAGGTTGGAAGTCACGTTGGCGTTGTGTTAATACGTTTGTAGAGACTCATCTATTAAAACTTGTCATGGAACACTAGTACCTTCTAAATGCACAAATTAATTTTAGCAAATGGAATGGAACAAATAAAAGTAGAATATGCCTATGATCGAGATCAAGTGGAGAGGGAGTAAAATGCAGTTTGTATTTTTAAAAAATTATTTTAAAGTCTTGTGTATCATAAATATAATAACTACTAGGTCCTTTACACATATTATATTTTATTTGCTTACATATATTATCTCACACATTTTTACAACTACTTCATTCCTGTTTTCCATATAAGGGATCAGAAACTTGGAGAAGTCAGAGAACTTGTCTAAAGAACTAGTTAGTACGTGGTGGAGAGGAAATTCAAGTGTGGGTCTGGCTGGTTCAAAGTATTAAGTTGTTTCCTCATTGGTATAAAACCACCAAAGTAACTAATTAATTATTAATAGTAACACTATTTAATAGTGATGCTAATAATATTTAATATTAATAATATTTATTTAGTTAAGTACCTGCTTATTCTTAAACATAAATCCATAAAATTATGGCAATTATTCTCTAATTGAACCTGCTGTTTATAACAGATTTGTTTCCTTCCTTCATAGGGCTTAGAGTTTGGAAGAGAGACAAACAAATCATTAATAAAACAATTGGGATAGATGCTATGAGAGGAAATAATAGGGCTCTGTGAGAGAAAAGGGGGACATAATTTAGTTGGGGGTGTGGGTCAGTCAGGGAGGGCTTCACTGAAGAGATGACATTTAAAATGACGCCTGAATGATGAGTAGAAGTTAACAAGTCAAAGAGTGGATGAAAAAGCATTCCAGGCAGAAGGACCTAGTGGTTTTCAATCTTTTAGCAGCAGAGTCTTTTAAAAATGAAAATTTATTCTCAGTCATAATGTGTGAATAGATAAAAGTATTGCTGCTCGGATTGAAGAAGTGGGAATGACCTGCTCATTTCAGGTCTTTACAACCTACCCACTGGTAAGGGATGCTTACGTAGCTCCATGGAAACTCAGAACACAGTTTTAAAACCGCAGATCTAGTCCAACCGCCATTTTACAAATGGGGAGACAACTTTAGGCGGTTTTAAGGAATTTGTCACAGGCCTGTTTATCAGTAATGGAAGATCCAAGGCTCAAATCCAAAGCTAACTATGTGAACTGCTCCTTCGGCAACACTTTGCTTCCTGCTGGAGTGTCCCTTTTGTTGGTCATGGGGAGAAGGGTTTCTTCTTCTGAATATGAACAGAATAACACTGACCACCAACTATATGAAACTGTGTTTCTTGGCACTCACTGTCTGTGTGCTGGGTGAGACAAGAAGTAAATCTGAAAATAGCAAAGGGTGATAAGTGTGTTTAGCAGACATACAGCTCTTATGGGGACATGGGAAGGGGGGCTTCCTGGGGATGGTCAAGGAAAGCAGTTTGTGTTGGCCTCTGGGGCTAGAACTGGAGGACATAGCGTCTTAGGAGTTTTTAAGAGGGGAAGAAGTAATTGTAAACTACTTTTTAAGACGTTCCAAGTGAGAAGGAAAGATGAGAGGATGATCACTAGAGAGAGAAACAGGACGGAGGGGGGAAAACATTTTGTTATTTTTTTTTTTTTAAGACGGGGAAACACTGAAATGTTTTTTTATATGCCTAGGGGAAGAAGCCTCTGGGAAAGAAGAGAAGTAAAGTGTGGAGGTGGGAAGGGGTTGGAAAACAGACTGGTTCCAGTTTCAGTCCAGCCGGAGAACTGCCCTGGCAGACACTCCCAGTCTTTGCAAGAGGGCTCTTTAAAACCACCAGAGCAGTTTTGCTGTAGCTGTAGGGCTTTTGAGCTTACGCCGGATTCCAGCAGCTCCAGAGCTGCTATATATGGTGAGCCCTGGCCCTGTGCATGTTCGCTTTCTCCCTTTCCCAGCTACAGTCGCTCTGTTCAAATACCCACACCTGGAGCTTTTTCCCCAAACCAAAGGTCTATGCAGCATCATTTTACTAACATTGTATAACCTAAGAGCACTGGTCCCTGCTACCCAGGAGCTTGTTCTTTACAGTGGATTTGACAGGCAGGCTGCAGGGCAGGTATAGCTCTTTGAGGAGGCTCACTGTCAGGTGAGATGGCTTCAGGAAGTGCCTCACCCCACTTGTCTGTTTGCCCACAGACTGTCCTGTGGCCCCCATGCTCCCCACATAAAGTTTAGGCCTGGTGGGGAGAGAGTTTAGGAAACCAGGTGGAGATAGCCATGCACACAGTCCCGGAAAAGGGTCAGCGTGCCAGCTCACAAATAAATAAACCCATTCATTAGCACACTGCGGAGGCTTGAGTGTGGCCATGCAGACTCTGCTTTCTTGGCCTCAGCTGGTGGCAGAATAAGGGAAACAAGCTATGGAAAAGTCCCCTTTGGGATTCCTTCATAGCAGCAGAGTGACAGACCTGCCTGAGTGCCCACTAGTCTTCATTTAATTCAAAATCAGATCCGCTCTGAGCAGCTTCTAAACTACCGTAAGGGAGAAACAGGCCAAAACACAACTGGCATTATCAGAAGGCCCAAATAGAGCAAGCGAGACAGGATACTCAGAGCTGCCAGTACATGGCAGGAGGTCAGCGTCAGGAATAACAAGAATTCTTCCCTCCCAGATTTAGGCAGAGAGGAGGAAAGCATGGCTGGGAAATTCTCAGTTCGTTTGAACTCTGCAGGCAGTGTTGTTGTCTTTCTCCTCGTCTGATTCAGCAGGAAGAGGCGCTTGGAGCTGTGCTGTCACAGAATGGGGGAAATGGCCAATGCTGACAGTGGGTGACACTGTGGCTTGGGGGAAAGAAAGGGCAAGCTCAGGCTTCATCCAGCTCCTCTCTTCTCCACTGTGCAATCTTGTTACTTAACCTCCTGAGAGCGTCCGTTTTCTCTTCTATGAAATGGGGATAGTTAGGCTAGTCAGGTGGTTAGGTAGATTGAAAGTGATAGTGAATGCAAACACTTCTTACAGTGACAAGTCTCAGATGGGAGGACTTAATAAATGGTAGTAATCATTATTATTTGACATAGGCAGAATTAATATCCCAACGCTTTAGTTTTTGAGTTTCCTCGTCAGTGAGTCTTTCTTCCCTTTTCCTGCCTCTGCACTTGCCTTTTAGAGATGTTAGGGAGCCATCAGACTAGGTAGGGCTTGAACGCTCCTTTTTTTCTTTACTTTGCTAGCTGGGTTATTTGCTTTCCTTATATGTAAAAGAGATCAGTATTATTTATGAGCCACTGGAATCACTGAGAGACAAGGATAGTCCTGTGAAGCTTAAAACCTCAATAATAAATTGTAGATTTAGAAACAGCATCAAACAGCATGATTCAGGAGGTCCTGATAACTTGTTACTGTACTATTTTTTGGTTCTGTTTTAAATAAATTTTTAGTTTCTTTTAGGAATTGCTCCTAAACAGAGTAGTTTATGCAGATTAAGTCTATACTTTAGGTGCTCAGTAAATACTTGATAAGTGAAAGATTAAATTAATTATTTAAAACAATTTTTTGTTTGTTTTGTTACTAGATTGTCTCTTTTTAAAACATTCAGTCTTTTATTTTATATACTTCTTCCAGGTAATCGATTTTCATTGTAAAATATTTCTGTTGTCCTAATCTAGATTGTCTCTTTTTAAAAAGATTTAAAAAAATGGACTGTATTTTTAAGAGCAGTTTTAGGTTCACAGCAAAATTGAGCATAAGATGATCCCTTTTAAAGTTTATTTTGCATTCTTAAGAGCAGTTTTTATTATGTTTTAGCATGGAAGTCCCCCCTCCCTCCTTCTCTAATCTCCCCAGAACAGAGCTAGAGCTCTGAAATTATGAAGTTGAATCAGTAGCAAAATGTAATTTGACCTCTGAACATTTAATTTAAGCATTTGTTATGAGGAAGGCATCTACGATGTGAATTGAAGCAGAGCTCTTTTGTTCTTCCTTTATTTAAACCTAGTATTCTCAGTTGCTGTGGAATGGTTTACTTACTGACTCAGACATTGTCATTTGGTCAGAGCCTGTGCCAAGTGTTAGTTTAGTTTTGCAGTGGGTACCAGGATCATCAAATCTTTTTTTTGTTTACCATTTTGAATTTGTTTCACTCGTTTTCTTTTCACTTTCCAACGTACTTTAACAATTTCTGGATGATTCAGGAGGCCCTGATAATTTGTAACTGATTTTGCCAGGCTGTCTTCTTTGAGGTGTATGGGGTGGGTTTACCCTCCCTATTGAACCTCAGGTTACTGTACTATTTTTTGGTTCTGTTTTAAATAAATTTTTAGTACCCCCTTTTCTTCTGCCTCCCTCACCCTCACTCCAGTTCAAGCCGTTGTTTCTCAGTCTAGTTGTAGGACACAGCTCCCTGGCCCATGCTGGTATTATGAGCCTTGCGTTCTCTCGGGCTGAGGCAATCGGTCGCCGGTCGTTGGTTGGCCGCTCACAGCGGCTCATGGCAGCTCACGCTGGCTGCCGGCCGCTCACGCTGGCTGCCCGCCACTGGCCACTCATGGTAGCACACGGTAGCCCGCGACAGCACACGGTAGCCCAGGGCAGCACACAGCAGCCGGGGCCAACCTCCAGCTGCTCACGGCAGCCCAGCTCTAGGGGGAGCTGTTGTTCACAATCTTAGCTGTAGAGGGCGCAGCTCACTGGTCCATGTGGGAATCGAATCCGCGACCTCAGCTTAGTCACGGTAACCAACCCACCTGAGCCACCAGGCCGATCCTTTTTCCTTTCTTGTTAGGCTACCAGGAGTTATTTTTTGTTGTTGTAGCCTCAAGTTAGCCAGTCTTTTCCCTTCTGATATGCTATTTCTAATGTGATGCTAGTTTTGAAACTTAAATTTACTGCCCTTGTGAGGATTAAATACAAAATAGAATAAATGGAATCCAGAGGGTTTCATTTAGTCATTAAAGGAGGCAGAGAAACAATATGACTCTGGGATCAGATTATCAGGGTTCAGATCTCTGTTGACACTTACTAGGCTTGTAACTGTGGGCAAGTTACTTCTCTAAGACTCAGTTTCCTCATCTATAATATGGGATAGTAAGAATACCAGCCTCGTAGAGTGTTGTAAGGATTAAATGAAATAGTGCTCCTAAATCACAGCACAGTGCCTGGCACACAATTGTGTTAGCTGTTAATTATAGCACTTGTTCATTTTTGCTATCAAGGATTTTTTTCTTCGTATTCCTGTCATTTTTAGAATAGGGAAAATTGCCAGATAAGCTCAATTCAGCTAGATCAGATGTTACCCTAACAATTGCTGTAAATTGGTGGAAATCTATTATCTCTGGCACCTAAAAAAAGTTTTCCTGGGGTGACTGTGGTATCTGTGGATGAAACATAGAGTTAGAATTGCAATTTCTTCACTTACATCCTCTTGTAGCAGCTTAAGTATTTTCTCAATGAAGAACAGTGTTCGTAGGAGGCTATCATTGTGAAAAATAGGGAAAAAGGAGGCTACCATTTTTGTAAAAAGAACACATATCCATATTAGTTTGTGGATTATATGTGGAAGGATTCCTAAGAAACTTCTAACTGTGGTTGCCTTAGAGAGAGGATCTGGCTGGCTGGGGAAAGTGGGTAGGAAGGAGACTTAGTTTTTATTACCATGTGCATGTATTACCTATTCAAAACAGTTATTAAATAGAGAAAGGAGTAGACTGAATGTGTAGGCTTCAAGGTCAGGTGGCCCAAGAATTGACCTTCGGCTGCTCGGTCTCGACATTCCAGGCAGCCGACTTTCTAAGATGTGGGACCCCACCTTCTGTTCTTTCTCCTTGAAGAGGGCAAACACAGAAGTTCTTCACAACAGGACTACTTTCTGTCCTTAATTACCTAGAGAATTGGATTAACACATTCGGGGAAAAATTAGTTGAGCTTTTAGTTAGCTGAACGTGGTGCTGGTGAGTGGACAGCTCTGTGGATCAGAATCTTATTTTCCCAAATTCATGGGAGAATCTTCATTATACTTCTTGTTGATGAGTAGACTGATTCTTTGTTTTGATTTTATAACGTTAGTCATGTGTGATGAAATTTACTGTAGAGCTTTGTATTTGAAAGTGTTTTACATCAACTAATTGTCTATTGAACTAATTAGGAACAGTGTTTTAGGAGTAATTAGAATTTGCCCTCCTTTCACTTAGCAGACTTGAATCCATGTTTTCTAAACTGTTGGTATCAGCAAAAATAGGTATAGGTTATAATAAGCTTTGCTTGTTACGTATCTCTCAAAAGGCAGGTGCACACTTTAGTTTATAGTTTTGAATCAGACTATTCTGCATACTGTAGTTCTGCTAAGTAAATATTCACCAAATTTGTCATTTTCCAGTTTTGATGACGTTAACTTCTTAGAGACTCATCTGCTCTCAATGCCAAGGTTCTAATCTTATTGTACCATTCTTCCTGAAAAACATTTAGTGGCTCTCCATTGTCTACTGAGTAAAATCCAGACTTTTTAGCATGGCCTTTCAAAGCCCTTCATAACCTCTGTGGCATATTTTTCTGTTTCCTATACCTGTCCTCCCACAAAATCTAGGATTCATTGTTCCCTTACGTGTGCTGAGCTCTTCCATCTCCCTGCCTCTGCTCAGAATGTTCCATCTGCTGGAAATTCTCTTTATCTTTTGTCTCTACCTGTTCAGCTCATCTTTCCAAGCCCCAGGTATAATGTTTCATTTCCATGAAGCCTTCTCTGATCCCACTCAGCTAAAAGTAATCCTCTCAAACTTCACTGCACTTTGTGCTTCTCATGGGATATTTACCACATTCTCTTTTAGGGCTGTTTGTATATGGTGTACGGTGTTTCCCCGAAAATAAGATCTAGCTGGACAATCAGCTTTAATGCATCTTTTGGAGCAAAAATTAATATAAGACCTGGTCTTATTTTACTATAAGACCAGGTATAATATAATATAATATAATACAATACAATATAATTATATATATATACATATATATATGTGTGTGTGTGTGTGTATATATATATATATAAATAATATAATACCAGGTCTTATATTAATTTTTGGTCCAAAAGATGCATTAGAGTTGATTGTCTGTCTAGGTCTTATTTTCAGGGAAACATGGTATTTTGTCTCCCCTAGGAGACTAACTGTTCCTTGGAAGCTGGGCTCTTTTTAACCATCACTCTAACCCCCACAGAATCCAACCATATACATTCCCTCACTCAGCAGGAACTCAGTTTATGTTCATTGAGTGAATTGTCAGTTAGCATCTTGAATGTGTCTTCAGTTTGCTTTATCTTTTCAATCCAGATGACCATTTGAGCTTACTGTTATCGGTTAAGGGCTACAGAACAAACAGCTGTGAAACAAAAAATACTTCACTCCATGTTGATACAGTTAATAAGTTTATGGCCTGAGAAAATCTGTGCCTTTTAAACCTCAGAGGGCAGGTGTATTAACAAACTACAGAATTTTCAAATAAATGAAGAATTCCATTACCTCACTATAGCTGTTGATGAATTGGCCTCTGACGACACTTAAGCATCAGTACACACAGTTCTTTTCACGTGAGAGGCTGACATGAGTGATCTTATGAAAAAGAACTGTTGAACTTTCCCCAGTTTGTTTCTGCCTTGGAATATGCCCTATATTATATAAAGTTGCCAAATCTTTTTCCATGACCTGCTGTTTTTATGGTCACAAATGGTGTTTCTTAGGCACTAACTGGGTTCAGAGGTTGCACATTTAGAATCACAGCCTCAGCAGATCCAAGGTTGGAAGGGATGATAGAGATCAGGTTGTCAACCTTCTGTAAGATAGCTGAGTTCCTACCAAACATTTACGAGTGTTCACCCTTCAGAAGTAGGCAGTTCTCTACTTTTTGAGGTTATCCATTCCATCATTTGAATCTTCAGAAACTCCCTTGTTAGAAAGTTTTGCTTTCAATGTTAATTATTTCAATGTTAATTATTTTTCTTTCTGTGGCCCACACATTGGTTCTGATTCTAAATTCTTAGACAGTCTAATCACTCTTCTACAATATTTAAGGCAGCTCTCCTAAATGTCTTCTGACCTTTCTTCTCTTTCTCTTGTCTCTTAAAACATAATGTTCAAAACTATGAACAGTATTCCAAGTAGAGTCAATCTATGCTGAGTAGAAAGAAGATTGAACTTTGCACATTGAAGGTATCATATCTCCATTACTGTATCTAAAACCACATACATTTTGGGGGCAACCTCATCATCCTCTTGACTCCCTCTAAACATACACTGTCAACTTAATTAAGCCTGTAAGGCTTTTTCACACATAGGTAGGCATTACTCACCTATCCTGTACCTCTATAAGTGGTTCTTTTAGGCCGAAGTACAGGACCTTAGATTTATTCCTGTTCAAATTCATTCTGCTAGATTCAGCCCGTTGAAACAGCCTGTTGAAGTATTTTTGGTTCATGGTTGGGTCATCCAGCATATTTGTCTTCTTGCCCAGCGTCTTGTCATCTGCAAATTTGATAAGTATGTTTTCTTTTCTCCATCTTAGCTACTAACAGAGATGTTGGGGCAAGCCAGGCTGGAATCATTCCATTGTACCATGCTATTACTAGTAGATTGTAATGGGCAGGATTAATTGTGCGTGGGGATACAATTGTTGGTTCAGACTGAATATTTCATAATTAAAGCAGGAATTGTCTTTTAGGTGATTAGTCCAGTTGTAGCTACTAAATAACTGATGAGAGATAATAGAAATAAGTATGAGAATGAGATTAGGAACTAGCTTGGAAAGTTGATGACCCTGTTCATATTCTTATA
Organism: Rhinolophus ferrumequinum; assembly: GCF_004115265.2. Lineage (NCBI taxonomy): Eukaryota > Metazoa > Chordata > Mammalia > Chiroptera > Rhinolophidae > Rhinolophus > Rhinolophus ferrumequinum. The sequence goes on from NC_046306.1 coordinate 20,056,220, forward strand.
TATTTAAATAAGATATATAATATCTTATAATATTGTACTTATTATACTTATATTATAATATCTTATAATATTGTACTTATGAATTAATAAATATAATTCTTATATTCTTATGTAAGGTCTTAAGCAGACAGAGCCCTCTGGATTGATTAAAGGCAGTGTGGTATAGGGGAAGGAGCCCTGAATTTGTTCCTGAGGTGTTTTATTCATTTATTTATTCAGCACATATATATCGAGTGCTTACTATACATAACTCTGGAAATAACAGTGATAATAAAAAACCAGACTTGTTCTTTACCTTCAGTGGAGCTTACATTCTAATGGGGGAAACAATTTGATAATTTCACAGATGAAAGTAATAATACTTTCTGTGATTTACATTCTGGACAAGTGCTGTGCAACAGAAATATAATGCAAGCCACATATTTAATTTAAAAGTTTCTAGTAGCTCCATTAAAAAAAGCAAAAATAAAAAAATGAAAAATAAAAAAATGAAAACTTTAATAATAGGTTTTATTTAACTCAATATATCTCATAATATTTCAACATGTAATCAGTATAAACAATTTGAGATATTTCTCTTCTTTTTCTTGAACTAAATCTTTGAAATCTTAAACTTACACCACATCTCAATTTGCACTAGCCATATTTAAAGTGCTCAAATAGCTACATGTAGCTAGCAGCTTCCATATTGGACAGTTCAGTACTTTACCCATCTTTACAGACTCTGTGATGTTGGGCAGGTTCCTTTACCTCTGTAGGACTCCTGTTGACATCAGTAAAATGAAGGGTTCAGACTTCCTTATCTTCTACAACCAGAAGTGGTCCCTTCCATGTGTCCCTTCCACCTCTGAGGTGCCCTAAATAATCTATGTCTTGATCTGGGTGGTGATTACATAGATGTATATAATATGTAAAAATTCATCAAGCTGTACACTTAAGATTTATGTACTTTGTGGTATCTATACCTCAATAAGAGCTTTTTAAAAATCACTTCCAGTTTTGTGATTCTCTGCTCTGCTGAATTCACTCAGATGAGCTGACCTTCAGTGGGAATGTGTGATGTGAAAAATGCAAACAGCCAGTGACTCTTTACGTCTTCTTCCCACCCAGGATGTGTCTCGTCCGAATGAAGCAGGAAGGCCGGAGTGGGAAATACATGTGTCGCGTCATAGTTCATTTTATGTGGGAGGATGTTGAACAGCGTGGCAGAGTCATGGGGGTAAGTGAGTGCTGTGAGATTCTGGTCCTGGAAACTACAATGAGGGACTGAGTTGAAGTTTTGTCTGTTCTGGAATGGCCTTGCTTTTAGATTTCTGTGAAATGCTGCCTAATGCCAAGTGGTAATTCAGCTAGAGTCACTTCTGCCTCTATGGAGACTGATAAGCCACAGACAGCTTTATTTATACGTTTGCACACACTGGCAAGTGTGAGGATTCCCTGTGTATGGAGATGGGATTATTAAGCCCAAAGCATGGTGATAGGAATGAATTTGGTGACTGGAGGAAATCCAATAATAATCCAGTATAAGGACACTATGCTGTTGACACTGATTCAACATTTGAACCAGTCCTCTTCTAATTTAGGTTGAATGAAAAGACCCTGGCATGGGCCTATACTGTTCTCAGGTACTGAATAACAAGTCCTTGATCACTAACAACCAAGAATACTTTTGGCAAGGTACCTTCTGGAAATGCACATTAGTACACTTACTCATTAACATGAGAAAGGAAACTATGTAGTATATATATAACAGAGAATATAATAGAAAGATGAAACAAAAACATTAGAATACAGTTGGTTATATAAATACTTTCTTCCTTTGTGTATTTTGTGTATTTTATATGTCTCGACCATGTTTTATTAGATTGTAGTTCTTTCTTTTTTCCCATTTTGTTGCCTCCCAGCTTGGGAACATCTAAAACAGAACCATCAGACAGGGTCACAAAATGGGTTAATTTGGTTTCTTTCATTACAGAGCAAAGTTCTCTCTGTAGATTGAGAAGTAAACAAAGTTTATAGATTTGTTATAAAAGTCATACATGTTCATAGAATAAAAATTGATTAGTAAAAAGCACTTAATGGAAAAAACAAGTGTCTTTCCCCTAGTCCAGCTTCCCAGAAGTAACCATTGTTAAGAGTTGGTGTATCTTTCTAGTTGTTTTCTATACAAATACAAATGTATAACTGTAATTCTTTTAACATAACACAAGTGGGCTTATACTATACACACTGTTTTACATCTTGGCTTTTTAAACTTAATGTATATTAGATGTGTTTTTGCTTTAGAGTTGTTTTTAAAATTCAAAATGTTTTAACTAAGACTGAAATCCCTTTAAATCCCCGTCCTGGCCAGTTACCTCCTTTCAAGAAGTTATCACTGTTTCTACTTTGCATTTGTCTTTTAAGACTTTTTCCTGTTATCCACAGAAAATTTGAGTATTGGTTTTGGGTGTATATATTTTATTATATATGATATCATCCTCTATGTATTTACATGCAACTTCCATTTTTTCACTCAATAATATGTCTTGGAGATCTTTCCATGCTGCATGGGCGTTAAGTGGAAGATCTTCACCCAGGTTTTACTTTCATTTATTGTAATTATTTTCACATATCCCTATGTTATTGTCTAATGGTATCATGTGCTTACTATGTGTGTAAAATGATAGTCTTTGAGACTAAGTTATGGAAATGATGGTTGCCTACTGAGAGTGTGGTTGAGGATATTTTCAAATTCTCTTGTCTTTAGAGATTCTGCATGGGAAGCACAGTGAACATGGGAATACTTCACTGGCATTTATGTGCCTTTCTCTGGGACAATAGCCCATTGGCATATCGGTTCAATCTAAGAAGGTGATAGCATATGTCATACGTAGTTTTAGATGCTGTCGTCATCGTCATCATCTATTTTGGAGTCACTGTTCAACTGTCTTTGTAATTGCGCTCTTTGGTTTCTTTTCTTTCTTCCTGCCATGCCTTTCTGCTGTCTTAGCTGCCTAGAGTGGGATCAGCAGCCTTAGGCTATTCATCCAGCTGAGTGTTCCAGTTGCTCTCAAGTACTTACTACCCAACTCGGCAGCACACAGTGGACATAGGGTGGTGCTGGCGACTCAGATCATCCCGTTAATGATGACCCGTGATACCCCCAGCTAGCTAAAGCCTTGGCTGACTGCCATGCAGTTCCACAGTAGCTCTTCTATTAGTTAGCCTTTTTTCTTATCACTGTTGACTAAACTGCTGGAAGTTGGACTACTAGAGCCATGTGGGCCGCCTGTCCCCAACCTGAATAACTTAATGAGCCATAGGTGACTTCTGGGTCACAGGAAGACCTTTTAGTTATCCCTCCTCCATGAATTTCCTTTTGGATTTCCATGTATATCTCCAGCACAATATTCAACACTTTGAGCCTTCTCCTGTGCTACTTTTTAATGTTCGTTATGCTTTATAAAGGCAGGAGACCTCTCTTATCTCCAGTTTTTTTGCTTCCACAGTAAACATTGGGTGAAGAAATTGAACTTCAGCCTCTGAAGTTCTGTTTTAAAGCCCATCTATCTTTCAGGTAAATCATACTTGATTTATTAGTTTCTGGTCCAGGTGTACATCCGTGCAGTCCTGCAAGCATTACTCTTTCCTTTTTTTTATCCTTTCATTTTACTCAGCCATTTTTTAAAAAAAATCTGTATGGTTCTAGGTATGATGCTGCCCTGTAGAGAAGTGTGTTAGATCAGTGTTTCTCAAACTTCAGTGTGCCTATATTTCACCTGGGGACCTTGTTAAAATACAAATTCTGATTCAGTAGGTTTGAGGTGGGACCAGAGAGTCTGCATTTCTATAAAGCTTCAGTGATGCCAGTGCCACTGGTAGGGCAGGGGAGGGAAAGGGCAGCTCCACTTTGAAGAGCAGGGTTTCAGATGATCCATAATGCTCCCCAAGTAGACCCTTCAGTGCACCTTGATGAAGGGAAATGCCCAGCTCCAGTTTAGTTACAAAGACTATAAATAAAAGGTGATGATTTAAAAATAATAAGAGATTTGGAAGGGTTGAGGAATTACTATTACTGCTTTTCTATTATAATCGATTTGATCCCCCGTTTTCAGTCTTATGGTATAAGCAGACACCCTTTATACAGGCAAGAAAATTATATATTCAACACTTCTAAGTTGTGAGTGTGATTGTGTATGTAGAGGGGATTTCAGTCTTCTCTGTGTGTACAACCTAAAGAAACGGGAAAGTTAGGGTCATGTGGCTGGAGAGTTAGGGAGTAGTAGGCAGTCGAGAGCCAGTCTGGCCTGTTTCTGACTCTGGCTAGCAAGTCTTTCCTCCTCTGTATTTCTGTGTTTTCATTAAAAAAAAAAAAAAAAAAAGCGGGGGGGGGGAATGGAGGTGGGCTACATGATCTCCAAGTTTCTTTTCAGCTTGGACAACCTGTGATTTGAAGGTGGTAATTTGCAAATCTATCTGTGTTATTTGGCATCCCAGGTGTACATCTTTAAGAAAACTCATATAAGGATTTATAAGACTGATCAATGTAGTAGTGATTTTTCTTGTGCCAAAGAATTCTTAGAGGCCATTACTTTACTTGAGTGGATTTGTGTGGGGAACATTCAGAACTAATAGAGCCACTTATGAATTAATGACGAATCAGAAATTCGAATCAAGCACTTTGAAATTAGAATTGCAGTCTCGTTTGGTGGGACTTTTTCATTTTACAAAAATTTGCTTTTTGCCAGCTTTTTAGGAGCCCAACTATTGTGAAAAATAAGGCAGACTCATATATCTTCAGTGAAGCTGGTATAAAGCAAGTGTTAAATTTGAGGTTACAAAAATCACATCAATAATTTAGAGTGTTCTGACTTTTTAAAAAAACATTATTTAGGATTTAAACATATAAATTAGCTGTGGAAATAAAGTTCATTATATCACCTCATCTGGTCTTGTTTTATTTCATTAACTGGTTCTTAAAAACCTTTGTGAGCTGAGTTGCAGCTGAAGAGGTTGGAGACCATTTTTCCTTGGGCCCTTGCCTCACTCCTGAGTGTTGGTAAGAGTAGAGAACTAAGACTTGACACAGCTGTAAAAACAGACAGCGCCTTTGGCCTCAGCTCTTTCTCCTGGTGCAGGCAGATTTCAGATGTAAATTTCACTTTCTGCCTCCCCTACTAATGAAGTAAGTTTCTTTTGCTGGGTTTGCAGCCAGGTGTGTCCAGTCTTGTGGCTAACCGGGGCGCTTTACTTAATTTTTCCATTTGTGACATTTCAACCAAACTTAAAAAACAAACATAAAAATTAGCTCAAGGCAGTGGCTCAAAGTGTTAATGGTAACCTTAGGCTGGCTAAACGACTTCCTCTCAGTTCTGCCCTGCCAGACATCTCCACCTTGTGGCTTACAATGAGCAGGTTTAAGCTTTCCAAGCCCTGGAGACTAGGTGGGAAGAAGGGGTGGGGGTGGGCTAGTTAAGACACTGCACAAGTTTATCCTTATCAGTGGGCCCTGGCATGCTAGGTGCCTTCACAGGGCTTCAGATGACTCTTTGCTAGCACCATTCCAGAATAAGGATGACCCTCCTGTTACTTGATGGTCTACTGCTCTCCCTAGCAGAACTGCCTGATGGGCTGGTGCAGAGAAGACCTAGGAAGAGGTGGAGCTGTGGGCTGAACTGGACGCCTTTGTAAAATTCTACTTTGCTTTTCAGTACCAGCATTTTGCTTTGCAAGGTTCTCTCTGATCACACTCCAGCCTCCCTTTCCAATCTAATTTCCCTTAGCTCTTCTTGAACCGTGAATATGTAAAACCTTCTAGCACATGTGCCTGGCACATAGTAAGCACTCCGTGAACATCACATTCCATCCTTGCTTCACATACTCTTCGCTCCAGCCAAGCCGAAGGCCTTGCTCTTCCTGTCTTGTGCCTTTCCTCCTGCGGTACATAAACCTGGATTGGCCTAACATCCCAATCCCAGCTCCTTCACGTCTCTCCACCCCAAACGGGAAGCCAATCCCAGTTTCCTCTAGTTGGAAGTGTCGTAATAATTTATATGTACCCTTCTTCTGGCTCTCACTGTCTATATTTGTGTCGTTGTCATTCGTGTATGTTGACTACCTTCCAGGGGAAGTGGGTTGGGGAGGGGGGCAGGATCACATGTACCCCTCTTTGTAGTCTGCAAAGTGCCCATCATTGCCCCTTGGCTGAATGTGTGCCCAGTAAACAGCTGATGGAAGAAGAACGTTTTGGAAGCCTACCACGAGTATTGGAAAAAGTGGGGTGGGGAGGTATCCTTTTTTATTTGGAGGACATGTGTTTGCTTTGTTAGTCTTAAATATTGGAAGAAAAGCAAATTGTTTCCTCTACCCTCAGTTTTTCTTTTTCCATCCTTTCCCCTCTTCTAATGGAATTATTTGATTAAAAAAATCAATTTGTACATACAGTATTTTATGTTTCTAAACTAACAAAGGTTTTAAATCTATAAGGGGTGGTAAAAATAACAATTACACATATTTTAGTTTTTCTGGAAATTTCCTTCCAGGCTTCTGTAATTCCACTCAGATCTCCCCCCACCTCCAGATCTTCAAACTCCCCTGTTTTACCATGAGGTAAAAATTTTGCTATACTTTGTATCTCTAGATCACAATTAAAGTAACCGCCAAAGGTATATTTTTAAAATATAAGAATCAATTTAATAGTATGTTTTTGTGGTCAATAGTATGAATGGTGGAGTGTAAATACAAAGACATCCCTTGGACTCGAGGCCTTTAAAATCAGAATATATGTTTGTCCTCAGATATCAGTCGTTCTTTTGAAAGTTTTTAAAATGTCTTAAGCTGTTGGAGTGGATACTTGTTCATTAGGGGAGAGAAGGCTAAATTCTTAGAATGCAGAGCAATTCCATTTTGGAATTGGCTAATGAATTTAAATAGGGTCCAAATGAAGATGTATGTCTCTATTCCTTTCTCTACACAAGTTTTATACCCTCAGGCCTTACGAGCAAGAGTGTGTGGAGTATGTGCTTTAGGTGGTTTTCCAACTGATTCTATGCCTGGGTACGTGCACCCAGAATGCCAGTCTGATGGCTCTGGTTGCCTGTCCTGAGTGCCATACTGGATCACTATTTCAGGGCGTGTCCCTGAAAGAGAAGTTATAAACCTTTCTGTATTTGAAATTTAATAAAGCATGAATCTCCTATCTGTGCACATGATCATTTATTTATCTCTCTTATGGTTATTTTTACCTTCAGTTAGAGATTGTAAGTTTCCTGAGGTCTAATTCCTATTTGTTTTTGTGTTCCTATAAACTCCTAGAATTGAGTTTTGTACATAATAGGCATTCAGTAAATTCTTTCTTGACTGAATGAGTCAGTGAATGAGTGAATTTGATCCCCTTTTGTTAACTACAGTTTATCTCATGGCATTTCTGTAGGAGAAAGACAGTGACCTAATTCCACTTTCAAGGCTTTGGCTCCCTCAGTGCCCTGTCCTGCCTTTCTATGATCTGTTGAAGTACTTACTCCTCATGCTAAGTAATCCCGATTCAGCTCATCATTTCAGAACTGTTTAGCTCTCCAACCCATCACATCTCTTGCCTCCAGCCTCTCTGGGTGCCCTATTCCATTTGATTATCTTTTGTACCATAGTTACAATACTGCATAGAGCTGTGTGCATTAGGCACAGCCAAAACCCTTTTCCACACCTCCCTGAGGGGTTGCTAATACTTCTAAATAAGTCTCGCTCAGCAGACAAAGGATAAATAGCTCCATGAATCTGTTCTTCCTGTGTTTCCTGTCTCACTTCTGATGTCATCACCCTCCATCCAGCCCCCCAAGACAGAATTCTTCAAGTCATCTTCAACCCCTGCCATCCTCTGCATCTAGTCAGCCTGTCCAATTTCTGCCCAAAATATATCTGGATTTTTTCTCTCCTCTGTTCCACTGCTTCATCTCGATCCTTATCATCTCTCCTTTTCACACATGGCCTCTTCACTAGCTCCTGGACTTCCCCACTCTTGAACCCTCCCACCGTATAACTGGCAGAGGTTTTCTTCCTAAATCCCACATCTGAGTATGTGCCTCCTCGGTCTGGGAATCTCTGAGGGCCCTCATCTCATATAGGACAAAATTCAAACTTCTTAGCAATGGCATACAGTACCCTTTGTAGTACTATGTAGGAGAATGTGCTTATTCTTAGAAGATACATGCTGAAGTATTTAGGGGTGAAATGTTACCTGCAACTATCTTCAAATGGTTTAGCAAAAGAAAAAAAAGTGTGTGTGTATGTATGCAGTAGACTCTTGAACAATGCACGGCTTAGGGGCGCTGACCCCACCCCCCATGCAAAGTGAAATAAATCCACATAGAAGTTTTGACTCCCTCAGACTTAACTACGTTGACCGGAAGCTGATAACATAAATAGTCGATTAGCACATACTTTGTATATTATATGTATTTATACTGTACTCTTATAATAAAGTAAGCTAAAGAAAATGTTATTAAGAAAATCAGAAGAAAGAGAAAATACATTTACAGTATTTATTGAAACAAATCCGCATATAAGTAGGCCTGCAGAGTTCAAACCCATGTTTTTTAAGGGTCAATTGTAGATAGAGCTAAACAAATGCCACAAAATATTAATTATGAATCTAAAGATCATACATGTTTATAAGTTTGCAATTCTTAAAAGTAAAAACTGGGGGTAAAGAATTTTCACCTTCTGGCTCCAACCTGCCTTTGTAGTCTAATTTCCAACAAACTCCACCCTCATATGGGTTTTTGATGCACAAGTACCTGCACACATACACTCAAACACATGCTCCACTCATCCAGATTTTCACCGGTGCCACATTATGTCATGCTTTCTTATGCTTCTGGTCTTTTGTTTATGCTGCTGCTTCTGTCTGAAGTGGTCGTAACCCCTGTCTTCTCTGCTATGATGCTACAAGACACAGCTGGATAGTACATCCTCCAAGAAGCTTTTCCCAGCATCCCCAACAATGTTAGGGTAGTTGGCTACTCCCTGCTCTGTATTCCTGCAGCACTTTGCACGAACTGAGATAGAAAGTACTATACTGTACTGTAATTATGGGTTTGTGTAGGTCACGACCATTAGGTGGGGTAAGGATCTTAGGATCCCTGAGGTCTTAAACAGAGTGCCTTTTGATATTTGCTGGGTGAATATAGGTACTTGCTTCTGCTGTTAGTGTCTGGCCAGCACTATCTTCCACATACTGACTTAATGAGTGATCTTATGTCACACCTGCATTCAATTTTGCTTACTGTCCCCCGCCCCAAGTTCGCCCCAAGTTCGTTTTTCTCTTCCTGCCCTGCCTCATGGGTTCCCTGGCTCTCTCGTCATGTGTACTTTTAATCCACTTTATAGACTAGGTGAAGCTTAGAACGTTAGACTGTCTCAGAGATTCTCTCATTAAATGGTTCTCAGTCTGAAGGGGCTCAGTTGTATATAACTTGAAAACTCTCCCCAGAAGATTTCTTAGGCTCATCTCAGGGTAAGGACCACAGATCTGTTCCCTCCCTCTCATTTCTGTGGTGAGGCGAGGGAGCCCCAGAGAAGTTAATTGGTTTGCCTGAGGTCGTGCAGCTAGAAAACGGCAGAATGAAGACCCCGACTAGGGTATGCTGATTCCCAGTCCAGTGTCCATTTTATATCTTCCCCAAACCAACCCCGTGGTAGCTTCCTTCTCCCCGGTCGTATTACTGAAGATTTCCAAAGACCAAAAGGACAGCTTTTCTTGAATCCAGAGGCATTCCATTTCTTCAGTGCAGTCCCAAACCTGAGGCACTTTTTATTCAAAATTTCTAATCCAATACGGCAGAGGTTTCCTACTCAACGGGACTAATAGAGATTAAGGGGGGGGGGCGGGGGGGAGAGACAGATGAGAATGCTAACAATGTTCTGAATTTGTTTCTTTTTCCAGCATTTAGAGTCTGAATGTCTCCACATCGTCTGAATTTGCCTTAGTTGATTTTACAATTATTTTTCAGAGACTCCTTGCTTATGTTTTTTTAAGAGTAGAGGAACACCGAGACTGAATACTGGTGCTCGGAGAGGCTGGGCCGGGAGACTAACAAAGGCAGTATTATACTGTGCACGGCAAAGCCAATAAATGAATTCAGGAGACACCTAGATGTGTTTCTAGAGGAGAGTGTGAGGGGGAGGGGTCTGGTAAAAAAGGCAGAAAGGTGGGATTAAGATAAATTAAAATGGGGCCAGCATGTTGGATAATGGGACAGCCTCTTCCTGTTCCCACCATTGCATAAGATTTTTCATTCTGCTTAGTTCAAAAGTTAAAACTAGTCTTTACCGTGTACCTCATAGTCATGCTACCACCTCCCCCCCACTCTCTACCCAGGAAAGGAACTTAGCGTTAAGGCTGTTATTCAGCCTGATACAGCAGTGTTTCTTATTTGAGTGCTACATCTGTCAGATGTGCCTGGAGAATCTGTTAAACTGGAAAGGAACTGTGAAATAATCGAGTCCAGAGATTCTCAAAAAAGTGTGGTTCCCCAGACCAGCAGCATCATGTAGCAACTTGTTAAAAATGCACGTTTAGTGCCCCACCTTGGATCTGCTGATCAGAAACTCTGGAAGCGGGACCCAGCAATCTGTTTTCACAAACCCCCCAGTTTGAGACCCATTGCTCTTGTCTGAGCTTCATTTTTAACTGAGGGAGAAACTGGCCCTGGGAGAGCTGAGTAAGTGTAAGTTAGAAACCAACTGAAGAGCAACAATTCAGGTCTCCTGATCACTGGCCCTCCCTGCTAAGAAGAGCAGGGTCTGGGCATGGGCTAGTGACATGAGGATTTCAGCATAATACAGAGAAACTCCCCAATACAGAGCTCACCCATGGTAATGGCTAACGTTTATTGAGCACGTTCTCTTTGCGGTGTACTTTCCAAGCTACAACAATCTTACCTGTGAGATAGGTAGGATTTCTATCCTCATTTTACAGATGAAGAAACTAAGGCTCAGAGAGGTTAGTGTATACAATTTACCACAATCTTGGAGGCTTAAAACAACAGAAATTTATTCTCTCATAGCTTTGGAGGCCAGAAATCAGTTTGGGCCGAAATCAAGGTGTTAGCAGGGCTGTGCTCTTTTGGGAGGCCCTAGGGGCGAATCTTTTCCTTGCTCCTTCCAGTTTCTGGTGGCTTCTGGCATTCCTTGGCTTGCAGCCACATCACACCAGACTCTGCCGCTGTGATCACGTTGCCTTCTCTTCTGTCTGGGTCTAAGAGCCCTCTGCCTCCCTCTTTTAAGGTTACAGGTCATTACATTAAGGGCACACCTGGATAATCCCGGACACTCGCCCCATCTGAAGAGCCTTAATCTAATCACAGCTGCAAAGTTCTTTTCTGCCATATAAAGTAATATTCATAGGTTCCAGGAATACGATATAGCTATCTTTTGGGAGACCACTATTTAGCCTACCAGTCAGGTAACTTCATCAGGCTCGCACAGTAAATATGGCAGCCTGGATTGGAACCCAAACCTGCCAGACTCTAGAGATCATGCTCTTAATCACAACTCTGTATTGCCTGCCAAGATGGTTATTAAAAAGGTGGCTCTAGCATTAGCACGAAGATTTTTTTTTTCCTTTTTCTTTTTTTTTTTAATTTATTGGGGTGACAATTGTTAGTAAAAGCACAAAGATTTTAAACTGAAGTGTTGCCTTCTTCCTCTAAGTTTCATAACATTATTTGTCACATAAGGCTGAGTCTGAGTTCTTCAGTATCTCTGTATGTTGGTCTTGACTCTTTCCGTTACATTGTTAGCTCCTAGAGGGCAGAAATTGTATCATTTTTTTATTCCGTTTTAAAAAATGGTGACATAGTTCATAAACCATAAAATCCACTATTTTAAATGTGCTTTTTTTATAAATTCACAATGTTATGCAACCGTCACCACTATCTAATTCCAAAACATTTTCATCACCTCAAAAAGAAACTTCATGCCCATTAGCAATCACTCCCCACTCCTCCCCCTCCAGCCCTTGGCACTCCCTACACTACTTTCTGTCTCCATGGACTTACCTATTGTGGGCATTTCATATAAATGGAATCATATCATATGTGGCCTTTTATGTCTGGTTCCTTTCACTGAGCATAATGTTTTCAAGGTTCACATTGTAACGTGTCAGTATTTCATTATTTTTATAGATAGTCAATTGTATGGATTATACCACATTTTATTATCCATTCATGGGTTGATAGACATTTAGGTTATTTTCAATTTTTGGCTTTTATGAATAATGCTGTCAACATTCATGTACAAGTTTTTGTCTGAACATATGTTTTCATTCTCTTGGGTATATACCTAGGCGTGGAATTGCTTGGTCATATGGTGACTCTGTGTTTAGCTTTTTGAGCAACTCAGATATCGTATCTTATATCAAGTTATTTGAATTCCTAGCGTGATATCTATTGTTCATTTGTTTATAATGAAATAACATTCTCACAATATGTAGTCTTAATCATATGTCTCATGTTGCTGCCAAATAAATATTTACACCTACAGTTTTCAACAGTAGAGAGAAGGGATGAGATGGTATAATGGAAGGAGTTCTGTCCAGCCTGGCTGCTCTCTGGGTGAGCTTGAGTAAGTCAAATCACCTCACCTCTCTGGGGAGGAGAGCTAGATGATTTCTAAATTCTCTTCCAGACTTAACATTCTGCAACTCTGTGAAAGTCTGAAAAGCTAGCCTTGTGTTAAATCCCAGAGCTTGTGTTCTGTTTTTTTAGCAGTTCATCATTCTCTGTCTGATTTCTGTTCCCAGACACAAACAAGGTTTTACCCATCTATCCATCCATTTTATTGTGGCCTGCTAGCTTCTAGGTATTCTGCTAGGCACTGGAGATACAAAGGTGATGAAGATATTGTCCCTGACTCCCGAGTCTAGTAGGAAAAGACAAACATAAACAGGTGGTTACAGTATTAAGAAATTATGATATTTGAAAATTGCTGAAAGGCCCAGAGGAGAAAAGCTTGGGGTAGATGGCATTTGGGTTGTATCTTTTCAGATAAGTGTTTGCTATGCAAGAAGAGCATCCCTAGCAGAGGAACAGTGTGGATACAGGCCGACAAGTGAGAGGACAAAGCATGTTTGCCTTCGTTTGGTGACTTTTCCCGCACTGGTGAAAGAAGACTATCCAGACTAGCTCCATTTTGAGATCCTTCTGTGTCCAATATTCACATTGCCTCAAAGGTCTGCAAAGTAACATATTTTGTCTCAGTCCTGCCCACCCGTAGCTATTCCCTGTTTCTTCAGGGGCCTTCAGACTCGGTTTCTGAGTAGGGAGATTTACGAATGACTGAGGAGTCTTGGTCAAGATTTGGGTTTTCTCCATAGCGCCCGCTTAGTCTGGGCTCTAGCAAATGCCCTCTCGTCCCCCTAAGGGTTTTAGTTACATAAAAATATTAGGAACGTAAAATTTTACAATATGATCAGCACGGCACAAACTAAATTTCTAACCTTTGACTAGAAACATATATGGAAGGCTTTGTGTTTTAAACTGCCCCCTTCCCAGCCTCCCAGCCTTCAGGAGAGGTCATTGTACAGCTCTTTCCATGGTCACTGTTCTCTTCCCTTTTACTGGAGGGCAAAACTAGGGCAGAGAAATAATTTTTATTCACTTCTGAAAGGTTACAGTAATAAAGAAACTCTTGTTAACATCAGAGAACGTTGCAGCCAAGAGTTTTCACAGTCTGGCATTGTTTATTTTACATGTAATTTGGAACCTTCTGCACTCTTAAAATATTGGCACAAAAATGTTTTAACTGTTGAAGTACTTCGTCGCACAGCAGTAGTGTGGGTCAGGGGCAGCAGGGCTCTGGAGAGCCGTTTGCCCTGTTCCTGTTGGAGAGAAAAATAGTCAAAGCGTGCATGCGTGCGTCTGTGTGTGCACGTTCACATTCGCTCGTGTGTGTATGAGCCTCTGCATGTAGAATGAAGAACTTTCTCTGTCCTGATGAACTTCTGTGCTTCCCTTTATTTAACAGTGAGAAGGGTCTAACAGTCCTGCTTCCCTGTTGCCTGAAAGGACAGAGCTTCTCGTATTTAGAGCTTTTGATATCATTATTCATTAGCCCCTTTCCCCCTCACACACATTTTATTACTTAACTCTTTTACTTTTGTTTTGGTTGAGATGCATACTCTGGGCTCACGTCTGTGCCAGGCATTTCTCAGAAACCATCTGCTTTAATCCGTACAAGTAGAGATGAGAGTGTCCCCATTTTGCAGCTGAGGAGAACTGAGGGGCAGAAAAGTTAAAGGACTTGGCTGTGGCCACCATAGCAAGTCACAAGTCCAGATCTCACTGATTTTAACCTTTTTGCTGTTTTGGCCTTACCACGTGCCTTTTATAGTAAGCCAATGTGAACCTTTTTTTTTTTTTGAAGTAGGTAGAATATAAGTAATGAATGAGCGAACTAATTACTAACCCATCCATTGATCGGAGCAAAGTCACTTGTGTTAAATGAGATAATAGTACACAGAGGTATCTGGCTCCATCAAAGGGTTTTTGTTGGTGGTGTTTTGTTAGGGTGAAATTAAGATTTAAAAACAATTGCAGAAGGATGTCATGAATGAAATGGAAAGAATTGCTGGACTGGTGATTGGGCTTCCTTAGTTCCCGTTTCAGCTTTGCTCCCAGAATTTGGAGTATCTTCTTCCCCCATCAGCCTCAGGTCCTGTGGGCTTAAAATAGAGCCTCTGTATTAACCTGGCTCTTGTCAAGACCCAGGGATTCCCCAGGGCTGACAGTGCTAGCTGTGACCTGTCTGGTCTAGGGACAGTGGCCTGCTGCCCCATAAGCTCTTTTTCCTGTAAGCCTGGTACTTTCTTCCTTGGCTTCCAAAATGGAGCCTTGACAAAAGAGACAAAGATTACCCAGCTCTGCAGAGCTGTCACCAAGCAAGGCCCTTCCCCAGGGATCTCTAGCAAGGGGTTCCTTCGCCTGCAGGAGTTCCCCTCCGGCACTGAGCAAAGAATGCTCTGCTGGCATGCGTACCATGACCTCACCAGACCTTCTGTTAAAGCCATCCAGGGGACCCCACGCCCCCTGGCCCTGACCTGCTTCCAGTGCCCACCAGTGGAACAAAAAGTGCTCAGGACCTTTCAACCCTTCTGTTCCCTTTTGGAAGACTCTTCCCTTTGGTTTCCTGACTCAGAAGAACAGTCCCTGTGATGGAGAATCCAAATTAGTACATACAGATACAATTTGGGGCCAGGGAAACAGGACATTCCCCCCAAATTTTGTGAGGGCTCCCGTGTTATGCTGTCCACCTCTAAGATGTGGGCGCTTGGTACTAAACTGTCCAAAGGCTAGCACTTAGTTTCCCAAGCAGTTACCTCCCATCACATGGGCTTTGGAACCAGGTAGACCTGGGTTCTAATCCCTGCTCTGCCATAGTATGTCCTTGAGACCTTAGGCAAGTCTCTCCACCTTGTCATTGCCTCCATTCCTTCCTCTATAAGATAAGCCACACACAATATGATGCTGGTAAAGACTTAGTGCGTTGCTTGGTACATTGTAGGCACTTGATAAAATGGGTGCTGTATTTGGACCTGGTAGATGGCACCTGACATTGGCTGCCTTATTTCAAAAGGATTTCTATACACATCTGTCATGCCCCACTGGATTCTGACTTTCTGGAGGGTGGGGATCGTACCTTTCATTGTTGTATCTCCTGTTCACCCTGGCATGGGCTGGGCTCCATGTGGAGCAGGCGCACAGTCCGTGTTGGCCGAATCTGTTAGGGTGACTTGGGCAGAGCAGGGCAGGCATGAATGTTTTAGTTTCTCCATCTGAACCTGGGGAAATAGTAACCCCTTATTTTGGAGCCTTTGAGGACAATTTAAAACGATATGTGTGAAGTGTTTGGAGCCCTTTGAAAGGAGGGTACTGGGGAAATTAATGGTGTTTTTGCTGTTCTTGGGAAAGCCCTTTGTGGTTCCCAGCGAATAAATTACTTGGAGTGAGTTTTCTAACACCTCCTACTCTGCTCTGTTCACTGAGGCTTTTTTTTTTTTTAATAACTGCTTTAATGCTTCTTTGCTCTGACTTATAAAGACATATATTTTTGGTTTTGGACTTTTGACCCCTTTTTGCTCTCTCGAGAGAAATTTCTATCAGAATAATAAAAGGTGTAAACTGTGCGCGTTGCCCCTTTTCTGGGCCTTGAGCAGTTCAGCTGCTGGGGTTAAGAATCAGCAAGCTTGTGGTGTGTGCCTGGTGGTGGGGGAAGGAGGAGACAATTCCCATTAGGTGCTCAGTGGTCTTCTCAGTGTCTCCGCACTGCGACTTGCATCCCTGTCCCATGCCCTTTTGCTAAGATTCTTCAGATATCAAGTGAACTCCATTGTCTTTGGTGTTTTGGGTGTATATTTATGGCCCTACTTCTTCTCTTTCAAAGACAATGTTTATTGTCTGCTGTGCTTTAGGTCCCAAGCTGAGTCGACTGCCAAAGAGCCTTCCTGTAGAGGGAGGAGAGGAAGGAAGACTTGAAAAAACACTCAACTAGTCTTGAAGCCACAAGAGTAGGGACGCTTGTAATGACTTGGTTCTACATTAACTAGTAGTCTCAGATGAAGAACCTAGACCAGGTTATTTCTAAGGGCCCTTCCAGCTTGGGGAAAAAAATAAGAATTTTCCAAGCCAGGGTAGAATTTATAAGAATGAATAGCAATTTGCCAGGCTTCCTGCTTGTTCTCCAAGCCTCTCTTGCCCTGTAGCCCTGAAGAACTGGCCCCGTTCCTGATATCCTCAGCTCAGAGGCCCAGGAAAGCCTCACATGGTTTGGGGACAAATGTGGGGTTCAGAACATGCTAGAGTTTTCTGGTCTGAAGCAGTGGGTGGATATGGAAATCAGAAAAATCCCACTAGATGGAGACTCCTGGGACTTGTGAAGGAAGTCCAGACTGCCGTAGCTGATCAGAATTGCAAAGCAACGTTTATATTTTGGACCACTTCAGTGGCCGGCAACCTTCTAGAAGCTTGACAGCTGCAGTGATGATCCTAATTCAGCCCTTTCCAGTTGAGGACACTTAGTCCTGGCAAGAAAAATGGCTTGTTCAGTGTCACATATTAGTAGCAGAGCAGAGACTAAACTCACTGCTGATTCATTCTGTTACTCTTTTCATTACATCATACTGTCACCTTTGCCATTCCCTGGAGCGACCATACACACACACCCTCCATTTTGTCCTTCTAGCTTACAGACCTTTTCTGACCTTTTAAGGTCAGTTCCAGTGACTACCACAGTGTTTATAGTGTGTAATAGGTCTTCATCAAATGTTAGTGAATGAATTCAGTACTAACCTCACTTTCTAGAGTCAGTTCTCTCCTGCTACCTTACCTGACAAACTGATTAATGCTAAATCGTGAATGGATGCTACTAGGATAATAGTTTAATGGTCTCAGATAACACTTGCATTTTAACGAGTGCTTTCTGTAAATAGTGTGCTCGGAAAAAGGAGTGATTGGATTGCAGTAGCACCTTGAGGAGCTCTTGAGTTGATGATGCAAGATTGATGATGCCCCTCTCTTTTGGCAGCCTTCTGCTCCTTTGTCCTGTGGGGTTAGCCCCTCACTGGGCACTACCAGAGGGCAGTGGCTCTGCTAAGATCTGGAGGGCTCTGTGAAAAAATTCTGGAACCTAGGGGTCAGACCCAAGATACAGTAGAGCCAGACACTGATTGCAGCTGCTCTGGTTGTACGGTGAGTGTTTCTGGATCCACTGGTGAGGCAGCTGTAACACCCCTTGTTCCCTTTGTTTCCGTAAAATGCCGGGCGTATGAGCCTGTGGGATTGTTTGGAACTGAAGGGGCCAACCTAGAAAGGAGGGACTTCTTTTTCAATGTCAGTTGCCATCTGTTTGGCTGATCCTTTCTGAGTGGCACTGATACTTGCTGTAAGTGTAACATGTCTGGTCCTCAAAGGAGCAGGTGGAGCTACACGGAGCCCTTCTTTATTTCTTTTTAATAAATTTTTTAAACAATTTTTATTGGGGAATACTGGGGAACAGTATATTTTTCC
Source organism: Rhinolophus ferrumequinum (assembly GCF_004115265.2). Classification (NCBI taxonomy): domain Eukaryota; kingdom Metazoa; phylum Chordata; class Mammalia; order Chiroptera; family Rhinolophidae; genus Rhinolophus; species Rhinolophus ferrumequinum. The sequence goes on from NC_046306.1 coordinate 20,074,261, forward strand.
AGGGCCCATCAGCTCCAAGTCGTTGTCCTTCAATCTAGTTGTGGAGGGTGCAGCTCAGCTCCAAGTCCAGTTGCCGTTTTCAATCTTTAGTTGCAGGGGGCGCAGCCCACCATCCCATGCGGGAATCGAACCAGCAACCCTGAGCTCCTGTTTTAACCAACCTAGCCATCTGGCCGCCCCCGGAGCCCTTCTTTAAAACAACCACTAACAGGACTTAAGTTGTCTTACTGACACACAGATCCAGTCCTGACCTCTCACCTAAATTCACTGTCAGCTGCTTCACTGGTCCCCCTGCCTCTCGACTCTCATTATCTCAGATCCATCCTGCAAATCATTCAACAGCCCAGTTCATCTTCCTAAACACTTCTTATGTCAAGTACTCATCACACAGAAACCCGCAATGGCTCCCTGGCGCCTGCTAGATCTGTGCCAGACCCCTTAACCTGTCTTCAAGGCTCTCTGTGATTCACCATCATTTTATTATCCGTTCTGCTTGCAGAACTTTTCTTCTGGCCTCTGCCTGTCCATATTCTGCCGACTGTCTCCTGAAATCTTCCCTGACCACTCCAGATTTACATTTATGTCTTATTCTACCAATGCAATGGTAAACTTCTAAAGTCGAGGTACACAGGAAATGCCTCTAGATTTAACAAGTAGTTTTGTTGCATTGCAAGAAGCTCCAAGGGAAGAGTAGAATGAAGTAAAGATAATCCTTCAAAGATTAACATAGCTATTGAGATATCTGTGCTAGATATGTGGGTAAAACATATTCTGAATAAACTTTTCTTGATTACTTTCCCTCAGCTATCCCCTTGACCCTCGCTTACCCAGCATGGCGGTGCAGAGCAGTGATGTGTATGGAGGCATGGCGCTTTCCATTCTCCCTCAGTGCCCAGGTGCTCTGCACCATCATGAGGTGTTCACTCTGTGCCTGCTTTGTGCTAGGCCCCGCGCTGGGGGTACAGATGGGGCCAAAACATAGCCTTGTCCTCCAGGAGTTTATAGTCAATCTTCCATCATACATCCTTCGTCTGTCCCCAGTCAGTTTCTCCTACTCTCACATCAGTGCTGGCCTGCCCTTAGCAGCAGCAGATTCCCAACCTGTGCCCACATCTGTACACCACAGCCCTGGGCAGTTCTCATCCTAAGGATTTTGAATGACAGGATTTGGCGATAGCACTAAATTACCATGTAGCAGTCTGTGTATGTTGCTGTGTCCCACCCTCCCTTTCCTAGAATGGAAGCCCCAGGAGTTCGAGATGTCTCTCGCTTACTGCTGTAGCCTCAGCTCCCACAACACTGCTTGGTGCTTGGTTGGCCCTGAGGGTACATTTGGTGAAGGATGGAGGCATTGTTGAATTTTTTTCCCCTCCAGGTCGAGCAGCATTATTAATTTGTATGGCTCTCTTAAGGATTGTTGCACTCATTCAGTCATTTATTTAAGGGACATTTTTGCCCCTCACCACATGCTAATCCCGAAACGCTATTGGTAGAGAGTATATCAGAGAGAAGTGATCTTACAGGGTTTACAATCTAGTTTATGGCAAGAAGAGAAATGAAGTTGTCTCTTTCTTAGATTAAGTTCCAAACTAAATAGATAAACAAGTAAGATACGAGTTCGCTGGTTTTTTGTTTTTTTTTTTCTGCAGACTCCCTAGAGAAACTGGCCCAGAGCAGGGCTGAGAGTGATGGCAGGATGGTGTAGGAGAGGAGGAGACCCCCAGGTGCTGAAAGGGGTGGCATCTGCCAGGCCTGCTTCTCAGGTGGGGGAGTGGCTTGGGTTTGTAAACTTCTTTCCAGGGCAGTTCACAGTGATTGAGAGCGCTTGGGCACAGAAGCCAGACTTTTTGGGCTTAGATCCACTCCAGCCACGTGACCTTGGGCAAGGTCCTTAATCTCTGTTCCTCAGTTTCCTCTCTGTAAAATAGGGATTGCTCTAGTCCCCACCTCACCTTACAGCATCGTGGGGGTTAAATGAGTTAGCACATGTGAGACTCGAAACAGTGCTTGAGGGTTGGATAGACGTTTGCTGCTAGTCATTTTATCGCTTATTGTTAAGCATTTTTATCTCACATGATAATGGAAAAAGGAAAGGCAATTTTGCATAGTTTTCATGGAAAAACAGACTCAGAGACTTGTCTTCCCAGCGTCACAAGGTAGGGAAATGGAGCTCTTGGGTCCAGAATTTACTTAGATTTCATAGTGTTTCTGAGGTCCAAATGGGACTTGAATACAAGTGGCTAGAGAGAACATCTCGTTAACAGATACACCATTTCTTTCTCCTTTAGATAAAATGCTTACCCTTTTAAGAACCTGTTACTGAAAAAAAGAGGATGAAAAGAATTACCCTACAGAGGTGGGGCCACTGTCAGAGCTCGTAAGGCCAGGTGTCCATTGCATTTTCAGGGAGTCTCTGAACGTCACGCCTTCCTTCACTCTGGGTCCCCTCATTACTCAGGCAGGAGTGATCATATTGCTCCTACCCAGAATCCAGGCTCAGCCGTTCTCAGGATACTTCTCAGGATTCGGTAACATATCAGCTGACTAGCAATTTGGTGTGAGCCTTCAATAAAGGAGTGTTGGACTGGGAGTCAGAAGACCTTGTTTCTGTGAACCTCTCGACCATCCATGAGCTGAGTGATAACTGGGAGACTCCCCTGACCTTTCTGAGCCCTTGTTTCCTTATCGCTACATCAGGGAACAGCCTCTTTCTCAGATTACCACAGGGTCAGTAATTTGGAAATCGTACAGTTCTGAATAGTAAGCGGTAAGGAAACATGCTTGGCTAAAAACAAGCATTCTGTGACCCGTGGAGAAGAGTGGAAATGTCCACGTTGCTGTTTGGGGCTGTAGACAGACGTTGGTCTGACTTCCTCTGCCCAGCTGGAGTCACCAGTTAACCTGTGTGATCCCTTTCATTAGAGTGGCCCATCTCTTTTGCTCCTCATTACCGCAGGGAGAGAGAGAGAAGGCAGCGCTATTTGATGAACGGGCGAGGACTCTCACGATTTTGGATCCTCTGAGAAAATATTGCTGTCCAGGCAGCGTGCTGTGTGTCTTGGAATTGCCGAGTGGGAAATGACTCTGGCCGGGGTCAGTGAGCTCAGTGTTGCGTGTAGGTCCTCTAGATTGTTTAGATCCTCAGCACCCAGGACAAGTGACAGTGCCCAGGCTCCATTAGCAAAGAACTCATGAACTTGTTAATTATCCATTTTCAGCTGTTTGGCTTATATGTCAGTGCATTGAAGATGGCCAGTGTTGATGGGTAGCGTGCATCCTGTAATTTTCCACTGTCCCCGGTCTACCTAAATGTAATAGAAAATCATTAAACAGGCAGCATTGTGCCTGAAGCTTTTCTGCACTAATAAAGGTAGTCAGTCAGGCATGAGGTCCAGGGTGCATTTGGGAGCCTGCAGATGTCTCTGGGAAGCTAAGGTGTATCAGCATCTTCTAGCTGACAGCAGTCACATCTCATGGCTGCAGGTAGAATGCAGAGGACCCAGAGGAATGATACCCACTGACAGGTAGTGAACAAATCCCTGGGAAAAGGGCTCAGGCACCCAGGCCCTGGTGCACTGTATTCCTGCTCCACTGGAGACGCCTGCCGGGCTCAAGCTAAATACACATCTTGCTCATATTACATCTTGTCCAAGTAAGATTTTCCATTACCACAGCATAGGAGACATTGAGGGCACAGTGATTGCTAAAACCCTACAAGACTGGTTGTCTACACTCAGTGCTGCCAGGGTCAGAAAGTCATCAGCTTATGACTACGTGGAACTGTTGAATTCTGTCTTCAGTTCGCATTCAGTGAGGTCTGATCATATGCAAGTCACGGCCTACCTTTTCTCCTCCACTTGACAATCAAATCCTGTTGAGCCTGCTGTAGACATTTCTCTTGAAAGCCTTTCTTCCTTTGTGACTCTTGCCACCTACATTAATTCAGTTCCTTACTAACTCCCACCTGAGCTATGGCACAGCCTCCTTTGGTATTCCTGCCTCCGGTCCTTCTCCCAGCTATGTGGTCCATACTTCTAGTGTTACTTTTTGACAATAAATCTGTCCATGCTGTTCCCTGCAACCTCCCTTTGCTTAGAACTCTTCTTGATCTTTCCTTCATGGGGCATTTAAGGCCATTTACAGTCAACCACAAACTGCCTTTCCAACTCTACCTTCTGCTTTTTCCCATCACGAGGTCTTTGTTACAGATTTTCCTAGGAAAAACGCTATACTGTTCACCTCTCTGTAGCTTTGCACATACCATTCTTTGTGTCTAAAAAGTTCTAATCCCTGTTCATCCTTTAATACCCAGTATAATAAATGTTGCCTCACCCGGAAGCCTTTCAACCCCCAGACTCAACCATTGCCATTTTTTACATGCAGTGTGCTGAGTGTTTTAATCATTTGTGTGTGGTGTGTCTTTCACATGAGATTACAAACTTCTTGAGGACAGGTGCTGTGTTTTATTCACCTTTCACCTCCATGTACCACAGTGTCTAGAGTGTAGTAAGCACTCAGCATATGCTTATCAAACATATACTGGGCACTACAGAGCAGTGTAGTATTCTGTACCCAGACAGTTTACGGTCTGGCAAGGAACATAAATTATGTCGTGATACCACTGCTCAGAGTGGGGTCAATGTCATGAGAGGCTTTAATATACGTGTACACATAGTTAAGTCACAGATTGAAATACTTGTAGGGGAAGAACCGTTTGTAATTGGAATTGGCTTTTAATGTGGTAAAATATACATATTTATCATTTTAACCACCTATAAGTGTATAATTGGGTGGCATTACATACATTCATGATGTTATGTAACTATCGCCACTCTCTCTTCCCACAGCTTTATCATCATCCTTAACAAACACTCCGTACCCGTGAAATAACGTCCCCATTTCTGCTCTCCCCAGACACTGGTAGCCTCTAGTCTATTTTCTGTCTCTATGAATTTGCCTGTCCTAGATACCTTATATCAGGGAATCACAGTATTTTTCTTTCTGTCTGACTTATTTCACTAAGCGTAGTATTTTCAAGGTCCATCTATGTTGTACCATATATCAGAACTTCATTCCTTTTTTGGGTGGATAATATTCCATTGTATTAGGTTGGTGCAAAAGTAATTGAGGTTTAAAAGATTAAATAATTGCGGGGCCGGCCCGGTGGCTCAGGCGGTTGGAGCTCCGTGCTCCTAACTCCGAAGGCTGCCAGTTCGATTCCCACATGGGCCAGTGGGCTCTCAACCACAAGGTTGCCAGTTCAACTCCTTGAGTCCCGCAAGGAATGGTGGGCAGCGCCCCCTGCAACTAAGATTGAACACGGCACCTTGAGCTCAGCTGCCGCTGAGCTCCCTGATGGCCCAGTTGGTTGGAGCGTGTCCTCTCAACCACAAGGTTGCTGGGTTCGACTCCCTCAAGGGATGGTGGGCTGTGCCCCCTGCAACTAGTAATGGCAACTGGCCCTGGAGCTGAGCTGCGCCCTCCACAATTAAGACTGAAAGGACAACAACTTGAAGCTGAACTGAACGGCACCCTCCACAACTAAGATTGAAAGGACAACAACTTGACTTGGGGAAAAAAAAAAAGTCCTGGAAGAAAAAAAAAAAAAAAAAAAAGGTTAAATAATTGCAAAAACTGCAATTACTTTTGCACCAACCTAATTAGTATCTATCATATTTTGTTATCCATTTATCTCTTGATGAATACTTAGGTTGGTTCTACCTTTTGGCTATTGAAAATGATGTTTTGTGAACGTTGGTGTACAAATATCTGTTCCAGTCTCAGCTTTTAGTTCTTTTGGATATATACTTAGGAATGAAGTTACTGGATCAGTCAGAGACTAGTTCTATGTTTAATCTTTTGACAAATCCCAAACTATTTGTCACAGTAACTATACCATTTTACATTCTCACCAGCAGTGCATGAGGGTTCCAATTTTTCTACATCCTCACCAACACTTATTTTCCTTTTTCTTTTTTTAAAAAATTATAGCCGTTCTAGTAGGTGTGAATGTTATTATCTTTGGCTTATACTTCAGTAAATTGTCTTGCTAATTGGTTCTCCCTTGATTATTGGCCATTAGTGATCACTAATAAACTGTTTTCACTTTCCAGATCTTGTATTTAACAACAGAAAACCAAAGCCTGACCAAAACTTTCATGCACTGGCACTTGTTAGTAGGGCATAAGCCCTTTCTTAAACTTGGGAGTTTGAGCAGAAAGGGACTTCTTAGAAAGTTTCCTAATTATTCTTCCATAGCATTTGTTATAGAGCAGGCAAGGATCAGAGATCTGTTCATGTTTAACCTGTTCACCTCAGAGAGTTAATTGGTTATTACCTTGTTGGAGAGACCAGTGACAGGAAAATTCAGTTACCCACTTTGTGTTTTCTTACCTTTGTCTAGTCAGAAGCTCTCCTTTTTACTTCTAACTGCTTTTGACTCCAAATCTAGAACTATAGTAGATGGCAGTAATGGAACTAGAGGTGGTCGTGAAACTTATTTCATGGAAGAGATTAGTCTGAGCGGGGTGTGCGGTTTCAGAGGCCAGGTGAGGACAGACTGAAAAGGACAGGAGTCGGGTCTCCTTAAGCTAGAGTTGTATTTGAAAACCACAAAAAGAGCAACAGCATGTACACAAACTTTCTCACCCCCTCCCTAAATCCTTGTACTCAGGGAGCTTTCTTGAAATTTGTAAAAGTGCATGAACATCAATAATATAAGGTTATTATGACAAATATTATATTGATTCATTGTACCGATGGGTGCTGAGCAGTGTGCCATCTTTGTCCTCAAGGAGTTCACAGTCTAATGCAGTGGGAGAGTGGGGACGCAGCCTATAAATAGATTATTAAAATAATACCGTAAGTCTTCTTGGTAGCAATATTAAAAATCATGTGAAGGAAAAAAACAAGCTTTGGAGAACTTGAAAGGCTCACAAAAAATGAGGTGATGCCTTTTCTATAAGATGACGGTAATGACACCCCCTTTTTAGGATTATTGTGGAGATTAAAGAGATAACACATATGCTGGCGCATGGTAGGCATGTAATAAATGTTAGCTCGTTATGTCATTATGGAGAGGTTTTATTGAATTGACAGTATATCCATTGATTGCAAGCAACAGAAACTGACTTCTGCTGACTTAAGCAAACAAGGGAATGTATTGGAGGGTAGCAAGGCTTATAGAATGGAAAGGAGAGTGTAACAACAGTCCTCAGGAGGAAAGATACAAGGAAGTTTAGGGATCCTAGTAGTAGTAATATGAACTTAATATAGTCTCTTTGGGATAACCCAACTTTAGCTGCTTTTTATCTTTGGATATCTCTACTCAGAAGTGAGAGTCTGATTAGATGAGTTGGGACTCTGCCCATCTCTGTTATGAGGCGACAGGGTTCTAGGATCACAGCTAGCCAACTCATATGGAGTTGGGGAGTAGTTCCCAACCCTAACGAGGGTTTGCAGAGAGAGTGAGTGATACTCACCCCAGACAGTATCAGAGTACCTCTAAGATCTGCTGATCCATTGAGGTTGGTGATGGACACAGCCAGGCCAACCCATGGAACAGCCTCTGGGTGCTTCTCTTTGGCCCTAGAATCTCGAATGCCCTGGCTTGTGATCAGTGCCAACCCAATAGGACCATACCTATCTGACATCCTTCCTTGAAATGTCTCTGGTTTTCCATGTTTATTCTCAAGTGTCGTAGCTAAAGCAAAGACTCTTGACTATTATAATAATAGAGGAAAGACAACTTTTTGACCTTTGTGGGTGGCATTTCTTTTCGTATGTTCAATTATGATTACCTTTTCACAGTTCTCATTTATCAGCTCACGATCAGGGATTTGCTCTGGGAATTTATTATGCCTACCTAGTCAAATCTTTTTTCATCCTGTTATTTATTTATTTTGGTCCAGACATGCTAACAGTGTGTTTGAGCTTGTTGAATCTTATTTTGTTTCTAGGATACTTTTTCAACAACTCAGATTTTTACTCTTGTTTTCCAAAATACCGAAATTAGCAATTTTAGCTTTTTGCTTGTGTGACTCTCCATTTCTGATATGACTCATCAGAAGCAGAAAGGTGTGACGGTACAGAGAAGACACTAGATTTAGGGACTGGTTGTCTTGAGATAAAAGTCCGGACTTTGGGACAAATCATTTGACAGTTTTGCTTCTGTTTCCTTGTTTATAGAATCAAGAGAAAAGTAGCAGTTAGTCTATGAGCTGCTGGAGGGCGAAGTATGATTGTGAGGTCCAAATAAGATCATATACGTGAAAGCATTATCAAATCAAATGTGATGTATGCGTATTATTCCCACTTCCATTATAATTATTATCAGTACAGATTTTCAGTGGAGGCCCCCAACGTTATTTCCTTTAGGACTTCGTGCCATCAGTGCTGTTGTTACAACAGTGACTTGTTCAAGCCACTGTTGACCCGCTAACTGGATTATGCATGAAACTTGTCATGTGGGATACAATCAAAAACTTCAGAAAGCAGAGTAGACTATAGCGTTATCTTCCTCTCATCTGTTTGTCCTGGAATAGAAGATTAAATTGGGATGATAGTTTGATCTTCATGCACCTCATCAACTTCTTTTCAGTGTGATTACAGACTTACTGATGTGTTTGAATGCCTTGTCAAGTGGCTAAATGACTGTCATTTCCAAGGCCAGCCATCTCTTGATTGATTCTTTTCCAAACCTGAGGAAAAGGCTCCTGTACTTTGGAACCATTCCGAAATTAAGGCTACTGGTTCTGCATTTCTGCTTGCTAACCATGTACCATCTCTAATACGCGCGCGCGCGCGCACACACATACAGTTAGAGTTAGTTGTATTTGTTATATTTTGTGATCATTACTAAAAGACCCTTAGTAGATATTTTTAGTCATAATGCAAGTAAATGTGTTATGTGCACACATGTGTATTTGGTCTCTCCCTTTTCTCCCTTTTACTCTCACCTGTTTCTGTGTGTTTCACATGATACTGCGCACTGAATTAATTCCTGGCATTAAATTGAAATACATTGGCTGAGGTTCAGTGCACATAGCCTATTGCCATGCAATGACTGTGACTTGTTGTGTTGATTCTGCAAAGCATTGCTAATGACACTGTTGGATATTAGAAAGACAACTAAAACCTGCCCTGCCATCTTTTGCACTGTGTTTTAGCCTTATGACAAATTTGATATGTTCCTTAGGCTTCAGTCAGCAACTCTAGCCACCTTTTATCGCTCGTTACTTTTAACAAAATCTGACCAGCCTGGTACTGTTAGCAACTTGGCCTCAAGCTGGTAGCCTTAAAGCTTATTCTGACTTTCGTGCTTATCAGTTGTGTTGTCCATACCAACCTGCCATTCTCCCACAGCCCAGTTACACCATTTCCCCCTAGTTTTCCCAGGAGTAGGGCTTAGCTGTACTAGCGATGTCGGATATAGTAGTTAACTAGCCACTCATGGCCCATCTGCTAGTCCATCTCCAGCTAGCATCGGGATTGGGATTCCCTGAGTTGTGTTTACCCAAGACCAGACCAGACTTCTTAGGCTTGCCTCTACAAATAACCTGAGGTATGGAGCACACAAAGTTGCAGCCACATTATTGCGGGTGTTTGTTCCAACACAGATAAGTGCTAGAGTCAGACTCCTGTGGATTCTAATCTTGACCCACTTTTTCCTGGCTGTGTAACCTTAACCTTCCCAAACCTCAGTTTCCTTTTCTCTAAAGTGGGGATCGTAACAGTACCCATCTCACAGTGTTGTTGGGAAGGATTAAGTGAGCTCATATGTATAAAACTCTCAGCATAGTTCTTGGCACATGGTAAACGGTGAGTTATGGGACCTGTTTGTGGACTCAGATCACTTTCGTGGCACCTGTAGTCTGGGGAGAGAAGCAGCTTTGTAGAAGGTAAAATTTGTAAGCTGTGTGTTAGAGGGTAAGAAGGAGTTAGCATCCCAGTAGATTAAGAAAGGAGGAGGGTTCCCAGCAGCAGTGCACTTGACTGTCAGAGAACATGACATGTTTGTGGAACTTGCTTGTGGTTTACTCTGAAGGGTGAGATAAAGGTGGGGAGGTGGAATGAGGCGAGGCAGGAAAGACTACCAGGAGCAGGTCGTGAAGAACTTTGTAGCGCTCGTGGAGTTTAAGCTGGATCCTCCATCGGTTCCCCCATCCACATAATCTGGTTCCTCTGTTAAGCAGTCACATAAACGAAAAGGGGAAAGGGCAGTGAATTGGCCTCAAATGAACTGGCATCTCTTTAAAGCTAATATTCCTCCTTGAGAATACTATGTTAATTAAACATGTGCTTTGCAAGATTCATTATTGCTTTGCTCGTGCTCCCTGTTGGTTGTCTCATTCATTAATCGGCTGATTAGTAACCCTGAACTCTTGCATTCCCCCCCCTCCCTTTTTTTGCATTCCCTTTTTAATATACTATGCTGTTCCCCCGGGACATAAACTCCAGGACCCGTCCCTGGCCTGCTCATGTTTGTTTTCTTTGCCCCTTGTGCCTGCCCCTGCTATAACATTTGTAGTATGTGTTAAGTAATCCTTAAGGTAACATTTTTATTATGTCATAAAAAGTGCATGGCAAATATATTATAACTCATGGACTTTGTTTAAAAATGAACGGATAATTTATTGAGTGTGTTACATGAGCCTTGCTCCCCTCCCCATTTCAGCTGAGACTTGCTGCTCATTTAGCCTCGCCTCCTATTGAGTGCTCCCACCCTGTGACATGCTGGGAAAGCAGACTCAGGGTTGGCTAGAAATGACATCATAGTTTATGTACTCAATAAAAATTTAATTAAGTCATTACAGGAATTGCAGTCATCATTTAACCCTCTGATTTCTTCTGTTTAGTTTATTATTAAACATTCAGTAATACCAGTCACCAAATCCTGATGGCTTATAAAATATCTGCATGAATTTTAATAGCTTAAATAAATGGGAAAATATGAGTAACTGATATAAAAGGAACCTTTTCCTTGTGGTGGTGCTGTATGTATGGGTTTTTATAAAAAGCAAAGCATTATGGACAGGATAAGAGTTTAATAAGAAAACAGCTCAACACTATCTGGGAGGAGTTTCTCCTCCCGTTTGTCCATCTGTATATTCGTGGGCAGGGTGCTGCTCCATGTAGAATGTTCCAGCAGTGGGGACACAGAACCTATACACCAGCAAACAAAAGCTTAAGTGAGAGAATAAAATCCCAACAGAGGTTCACCAGAGGGAATATCCAGCTCCCCTTGGCTAATGGGCTGGCTAGAAGGGCCCAGCGGGGTGAGTCCAGTAGTTCAGGAAGCTGCTCTCACTTACGCTCACCTGTTGCCTGCAGATCATGTGTCAGCACTGATCAAGCTTCCATCCTCTTCCAGGAAGGGCCCTTTTCATGATCTAATCCAGCCTGGGTGATGATATCTGCAAACCATTCCTAGCTGTGGCAGCTTGCCATCTCTCAGCTAGAGGTGAGGGGGAGAGGCAGCTCACAGGTCACTAGAGTTAGAATGTAGGACAAGGAGGCAGAGGAGCCTTACTAATAAGGAATTGCACTCCTGCTGTCCGTTCTCCTGGGCAATAGCCAGCCAGAATGCAGGTGCGTCCCGAGAGGAGTAAGTGTGTTCATATGTAAACAGACCTTACTGGAAAGCAAGAACTGAGGTTTGTAGATTAATGTGTTGGTGATCTCTGGAAATGTCCTGCAGATGGTGAAGTAGGAAAAGCACTCATCCAGAAATCCGGTTCTAATCCTCACTCTGACACTAACTTGATGTGTGACTTTGGACAAGTCTCTTCTCTTTTTGGGGTCTCAGTTCACCATTTCCTCAAAGGGATTGAGCTAGGTGATTTCTGAGGGCCCTTGCAGCTCTAACGTCTCCTGGTTTGATGAAACACATAAACCAGCTCTGTGAGGAGGTTCAGTATGTGTTTACCTCTGAGAGACACTCCCGCCTTTGTGTTTGACACCTCTGACATTGTCCGTTTTATGGCTGTGGTTATTCTTGCTCAATTAGGAGAACAACTAGGATGGGAGTAGGGAGAGCCCCCCGAATGAGTATCAGCAGGTTCGGGCTCTAGTCCTATCCTCACATTACGGAAGGAATTAACTCTAGCTCTGGCTTGTTCCTTGACTCTCCTTTCACCTCAGCCCATTCTGGAGGATGGTGCAGTAGAAGTTGGGCAGTATATGTTTCTGAAATTTCAGAAACATGGAAGGTACTAAGCAGCAAAACAAAGGAAACAAACAAATGGGTGTCATTGGCTAGGCCACGCTATGTGTGGCAATCAGGCCCTTGTAAGGATTCGGTCTTCAGCATGCCTGTCGTAAACCCTGCTCTGGGCCAGGCCCTGGACTGGGTGTCAGGGGTGCTGAGATTACTCAGACAGAGTTCCTTATGTGCTTTGAGTAGCTTACAGACTAGAGGGAGAGACAGGTCCTTAAGCAACTCTAAACCAAGCAACTCTAGACAGAGAGCTTTGGGAACACAAAGGATGGTGGCTAATTTGGCCTGGGTTGAAGGTGGGTGGGAAAGGTCATGGATTGCACTACCAGCCTACACCCAATCTCACATTTTCCAGTCTTGAGCTTCACAATTCTCTCTTTTTGAAAATTATCCCTGACTATAAAGTATTGGAACCAATTTCAGTTTTATGTAAACAAACCAGAAGGTATTTACTCATAATCCCTTGCATTTGCTGAGCTCGTCACAGCCTACCAAGGCTTTCAGCATGCATTGTTGAATTAATGAATGAATACATGCTAATTCGTTTGTTCTTCAAACCAGCCCTGTGTGTAGGACATTTAAAAGGCAACAAAATAGACTCAGAGGTTACTTGACTTACCCAAGATCACATCCTATGTGTGTAGCAGAATTACGACTTGAACCCAGATTTCCTGAACTAAATCCTTCACTACTCCTTTCTGCCCTTCTTCAGAGACCAGTTATACACCACGAGATTAAGTCACTCAGTCTTTGATTTATGATCTAAAGTAAAATGATCCTCCTGGAGGCAGAAACTTGATGGTACGTAAGGTGCACGGACTTTGGAATCAGACTCACCTAGATGCTAATCTCAGCTTTATCACTAATTTGCTGTGGGACCTAGGGCAAGTCACTTCTCCCGTCTGAGTCTGTTTTCTGTGTCTGTAAAAGTGTGACTATAGAGCATCTGCCTCTTCGAGTTCCAGCAACGATTAGAGGAGATGATGTCCATAAAGCACCTGGCTCTTAACCAGTCCTCTGTAAATGGAGGAGATGATGGCGCGCATGGTTATGGTCAGGGTTGTTATTCTCCATATAAAGGTCCAAATGACTTTTGGTTGTTTTTAAAACTTGTCAGCTTAAATACTCCATGAGTCCTTACTAAACATTACACATTACACCAGGCTTTCTGCTGGAATCCCAGAGAGGAATGAAAGCTGGGTCCTGCCCTCAAGCATATTCCTGGAGGTCATATTCCCAGAGGCCAAAGTTTTACCCCATTGAAGACATTCGGTGAACTGCACTCTAGGCTCAGAAGGCTCTGCTGGCCCTTCTCTAAGAGGAATCGTACCAGGGTCTCAATGGTCTCACTGGAATTGCATTCCTAAAATAGTCTCTTAACAGTAACGATCTTACTACTTTAGCCCATCTTATTCTCCCCTACTCTCTACAGCCTTAGAGTCTCGCCTTTCTCCTCAGCTTCTCAGAATCCTGCCTCTCTTCCTCTTCTTCCTACCTCTGTCACTTCCTTCTTCTGTCCTTTTACCACAATAAGTTCTTTTGAGTGGTCCTTAAGACATTTCCTAACCTGTACCCAATGTATCTTTCCAGTGTTCCTGCCCATTCACCCTCCCTGGTACTCCCGAGATTTTCTTTCCTGCCTCTGCACCTTTGTATTCCATGTTCCCTCTGTCTAGGATGTCCTTCCTCTCTTCCACCCCTCACTGTCAGACTCCTCCTCTGAGTTCCACTGAAACATACGAGCCTCCTAGAGAACTCGTCCCCAATCCCGCAAGCAGAGACCGTTTATCCTAAAATTCATTCATGGTTCACCCCTTTTGGAATAGATTTTTGAGACAACACATTGTAGGACGATTACCCTTGACCCTTGAACAATATGACACTGAGCCCCCCCTCCCCTCCGCTCAGTCGAAAATCCACGTATAACTTTTGACTCCCCAAAAACTTAACTACCCTCGGTATCCACATGGGATTAGTTGAAGGACCCCCTGCAGATACCAAAATCCATGGATGCTCAAGTGCCCTCTATAAAAGGGCATAGATCAATACATTTGGCCTTCTTCATCCGCAGACTTCCATCTGTGGATCAAAAACAGTACAGGTACTTACTGAAAAAAATCTATGTATAGACCGGCACCGTTCAAACCCATGTTGTTCAAGAGTCAACAGTAGTTCTTACATGTCTGTTTTCCCATACTAACCTGTGTGCTCCTTCAGTCAAGAAACTGTTTCTTCTACTCTGTGCTCATAGGATCTAGCACAAAACCTGACATATAATTGGGGCTCAGTTCATTAAACGGAGTTACTGCTTTGTGTAATTTGGCATCAAAACCTAAAAGAAGCTGTCAGTCTGGAGAGTACCCTGACTGATCAGGGAAATGGGGATGGACTGACACTTGACCTATTTGAGACCCTCTCTCTTTGTTCTACCAAGAGTGTGTGACAGCTAAAAACCAAAAATCCTATTATTTGGTGTGTTCCTTTCTTTCATACTTTCGTTTTTGCCATTTTATTTCTGTAGGTTAACCCGTATATCCTGAAGAAGAACATGATGGTTATGACAAATAATTTCTATGCAGCAATCTTGGGATACGATGAGGTAAGATCATTTGCTAAGCCTTAGGCTGAACAGTGGCCTCCCCAGCAGAGGTTTTGACGAGAGCCTCTGACCGGACCTTCAGGGGTTGTCACTGCCTGCCATTACGGCTTAGTATTTATTTCCTCATCTTCATGTGCCCTAGTTTGCCTGTGCTTGGGAAAGAGAGCGTTTTATAATATGGGCAGGTCATTCAACTAGTCAGCATTTATTGAGTGCCTGTGGGGAGCTAGATGGAGGAACAAAGGCAAATCAGTCCCTTTCGTAGCTCCTGGTGCCCCTAGAGAGAGGAAGACATACACACGTTAAGTAGTGCCATCTGCCAGAAAAGTCGCACACTTTTTGGCTTTAATTATAAAAGCATTACATACTCATTTTAAAAATTCATAAAACTGTACCTAAGTGGTTGAAGTAGAAAATAGAAGGCCTCTTTCTTATCCTGCCAACTTCCCTGCCCCAGAGAATTCTGCTAATAGTCTGTTGGGTGTCCTTCCAGACATCCATGCATACGCTATACACCAGCACCTATGTATGTATTTTCTTTATGCAAATGGGAGTTAACACTATACACACTATTCTGCAACTCACTTTTTTCACTAAAGAACATGTCTTGGGCATTCTTACACATTAGAACATTTAGATCTATCTCCTTTTGTAATTAAAAAATATACATAACAAAATTTTAACCATTTGACCATTTTTAAGAGTACATTTTAGTGGTATTAAGTGCATTCACATTATTGTACAACCATCACCACCATCCACCTCCAGACTTTTTTCATCTGCCCAAATTGAAACTCTACCCATTAAACACTGTTCTCCTATTCTCCACTCCCTACAGCCCTTGGTAACCACTATTCTGTTTTCTGTCTCTATGATGTTGACTATTCTAAATACCTCATATAAGTGGAATCTTACAGTTTCTGTCCTTTTGTGTCTGGCTTATTTCACTTAATATAATGTCTTCAGGTTTCATCCATGTCGTAGCATCTGTCTCATCTTTTTTCCCATGTTATTATGGGAATTTCAAACACATAGAAAAGCTAAAAGAATGGTGTAATGAACACCTGTGTGCACACCACCAGGATTCATCATACCTCATCTTTTTAATAAACCATGTGTTTTTATGCTTATTTTGTGGTTACCTCCAGATTTATCATCCCTCTGGGAAACAGTCCCAGAACTTCCCCAGGCTCAGCGCATTCCATCCTCCCTGGACTCCACAGTTCTTGCTATATTAGTATTAACTGCCATCCTGGATGGGTGGGGGTTTCTTCTGGGTAATGGCAGGGTTTGTATTTCTATTGGGTAATATGGTGCGTGGCACGTGGTAGATGAAGAGTGAGGAAAGGAGGAAATGCATAAAAGAATGAAAGTAAGAAACTAGAGTTCAGGCTGGGGAAATGTTATCAGCCTGAAGATAATAATTAAAGCCAGGAGATAAGCTTACAAAAAAAATTAAGTTAAATGACTTGCTTAGGGTCATAGCACTAGTTAAACTTGAGATTTCCTGATTCCCAAACAACAAGATATCCTCAGTTATAAGAGAGCAATTAGATTGCATACCACACACATCATTAATTTAACATGAACTTTGTAGGAGTGGAATGGGAGTTGAAACACTGCTTAAATCTATACATCAGTTGTTAAATGAGATGCGTTCTGACTTCAGAAACCTTACAGTGTATAAAGAATGATGCTTAGAATTACAGCGATATAAGTCTCTAGTAGCATTTTTTTGAGGTCGTTATTGCAGATGACTCAGTTGATTCCGTTCACCAGTATTAATAAAGAGGTTCTAAATTGTGTCTCTTCTCCGTCCTCCATCCCAGTCCATTTTGGCAGAGCCACCTTTCAAACACATGCCTGATCACAAGTCACCAGGGGTGCTTTTCAAATCTAATTTTTGAGAACCTCTCTGAAGATTCCAGATCAATAGGAGTGGGGCCTGGTATTTCAACAAGTAGCTCAGATAACTCTTAAGAGTGGGAAAGTTTGGGAAATGTACTAATTACCTGGGACACTTTTTAGAATATCAATTTGGGTCCTATGCCCCAAAAGTTCTGATTTAACTGGTATAGGTAGGCATCTGTAATTGTAAAAGTTCCCCAGGTAATTTTAATGTGCAACTCTAGAATGGTTTTTCTTAAATTTTAATATGCATGCGGATCTCCTGGAGACCTGGGTGAAATTCTGATTCTGACTCAGCAAGTCTGAAGTGAGGCCTGAGATTCTGCATTGTTAACAAGCTGCGGGTGGTATGGATGCAGTAATTCTGCAAACCACCCTGGGAGTCACAAGGTCTTAGAGCTGTGCTATCTAGTACTAGCCACATGCAGCTATTTTGATGTAAATTCATTAAGTTAAAATTAATTCAGTTCCTCAGTTTCACTAGTTGGATTTCAGGTGGTCAAGAGCTATATGTGGCTGGTGGCTACTGTAGTGGACAGTGCAGCTGTAGAACATTTCCATCATCAGAAATTTCAAGTGGACAGTGCTGTTCTGTAGCACCCTTTTCCTAGAATCGTGCTTGGATTATGCCTCCACCCTAGACACTTTGGGAAACTTCCTGTTTTCTGCAATATTAGGTCCAAAGTTTTCCGTGGAACTTCAGGCCTTCTGTGAACGGTCCCCATTGTGACAAGTCCTATCCACATGTGTTAAACTCCCATTGCCTGCCAATGTGTAGCCTTCTAAGTGAGGCCATTTGCCTCACTGCCCCACAGACATGCCATGCCTGATTGAGGCTCTTCTGGACAACTGGGTATAAAGGGTAGTAGCTGAGTCTGTCAGCTTTGGCCCTGAGGGCCTGGTTGAAAGCCTGGCACCTTATAGGCAACCCCTCTGTAAATATTTAGTGAACTGAAATTATTCTGTCTTGCTTAGAATGTCCTGTAACTCTCCAAATATGCTCCATTCCTGAAGGCCCCCACTCCCACACAGCTTTCCCTGACCTCTCTAGATCTCTTTTTTTTACTCTGAATTTCAGCCTCCATCCATCCATCAATTTAAAAGTTATTTATTAACTGCCTACCATGTGTGATGCACTGGGAGTATATTGGTGAATAAAGCAAACATGGTCTGGTTCTTTCCCACTGGAGCCCACCTTCTAATGGGGCGATAGGCAGTAAACAAGTAAACAAATAAGTAACTATAAATGGAAAGCAGTGATAGAGCGTAACAAGGGGAGTGTACGTAGTGTGGGCTGCGAAGGTTTCTGAAGAGTTGTCGTAGAAGCTAAGACTCAGCAATGAGCAGCCCGGGCTTTCCGGTCAAGATGGTGGGGTAGGTAAACACCGTGCTTGCCTCCTCTCACGACCACATCAGAATTACAACTAAACTACAGAACAACCATCATTGACAATTGCCTGAAGTCAGCTGAACAGAATTCCTACAATTAAGGACATACAGAGGAAACCACCTTGACACTGGTAGGAGGGACAGAGAGGCAGAACAGGCTGGTCCCACACGCGTGTGTGGCGGTTAAGAATTGGGAGACACAAGGGATGGTGGGCTGCGCCCATGCAACTAAGATTGAACACGGCACCTTGAGCTGAGCTGCTGCTGAGCTCCCGGATGACTCGGTTGGAGAACATACTTTCAACTACAGGTTGCCATTTCGGCTCCTGCAGGGGATGGTGGGCTGTGCCCCCTACAACTAACAACGGCAGCTGGACCTGGAGCTGAGCTGCGCCTTCCACAACTAAGATTGAAAGGACAACAACTTGATTTGGAAAAAGTCCTGGAAGTACACACTGTTACCCAGTAAAGTCCTGTTCCCCCACCCCAATAAAATCTTGGGGAAAAAAAAAAAAAGGGAGAGATACCTCAGCTGTAGAGGTCACTGTGGGGTCACTGTGGAAGAGCAAGAGGTCCCAGCCTCACACCAGGCTTCCCAGCCTAGGGATCTAGTACTGGGAAGAGAATTCCCCACAATTTCTGACTGTGAAAACCAGTGGAGATTGTGGCAGAGTGAGATTGAGGGCTGCTAGAGTCCCAGGTGCTCTTCTTAAAGGGCCCACTCACAGACTTACTTGCTGACAGACTCAGTCGCTCTGAGCTCCAGCACTGGGGCAACAGCTCAAAAGGTGCCAGGGACATATGGGGATTTGGGGGTGAGGGGTGAGGAACAGAGTTGTCTGGCTTCAGGACGAGTGCTGGAAGAGCAGTTTTCTCCCAGATAGAAGTGCTGGCAGAATCCATTTTTTCTTTGTTGAGCGCTCCCCACTCCTGATGTGCAAAGGCAGGCAGCTGCCATATCTGAGTCTCCATAAACCTGGCTAACAATGTTCGCCCCACCTTGGTGATTCCCTGAGATCTCATCCCACCCAACTTGTGGATCCACCCAAGCCTCTTCCAGTGGCTTCTCAGTACAAATGGCCGGTCTTGACTCATGCTTCGGACTTCCCTAAAATCTCTTAAAGGTTCACAAACCCCAAACAAGCAGCATCTGGCCTTAGCATGCCCCATACCTCTTGCTGAACAGCCACAAGCCCAGCACTATTGGCAGCCAGACTCAGTTCAAGGCTTGGCCTCTCCCAGACACCTCCAAGCCCAGTGTGGGTGGCTGCCATTTGCAGATTTCTTTGTGGATCATGCCAGGTGGCCCCGGGCGGCACAGGTTGCAGCTGAAATTGGCCTGTGGTGGGGCCCCTCCCTGAAGGTCCTGGGGCCAGCACACTGGGTGGCCAATGTTAGATTGAGCCAGAGCACCACCCAGCTGCCACTGCAGACGGCACACCCAAAGAGCAGACTGGGCAGGCACTGGAGCACTGCTAGAGCAAATCCTGCTCTGTAGTGTCAGCCCCTGTACAACAGCTCCTCCACTGTAGTCTCTGCCAGTCCTCACCAATAATCAGCCTGAGGGTTAATCCCTTCCATTGACATGCAAACAGCAACCAAGTCTCAACTACAACAGGAGGGCACACACAACCCACATAAGGGAAACCCCTGCCTTAGGTGACCAGGGAGATGACTGGGCCCCACAGGGCACATACTACATAAGGCCACCCTATTAAGACTGGGAGACATAGCAGCCTACATAGCAACAAACACTGAGGCAGCCAAAGTGAGGAGACAAACATGTCTCAAATGAAAGAACAGGACAAAGTTCCAGATAAAGAACTAAAAAGGGAGACATGCAATCTACCAGACACAAGAGTCAATACATTGATGATACGGATGCTCGCTGATCTCAAAGAGAACTTTAACAGAGAGATAGGAAACATGAAAAAGAACCAGTCAGAAATGAAGAATACCATAACAAAGAAAGAATACATTAGAGGGATCAACAGTAGATTAGATGAAGCAGGGCATCAAATCAGTGATTCAAAAGTTAAGGTAGCAGAAAACACCCAATCAGAACAGCAAAATGAAAAAAAGAATCCAAAAAAAATGAGGATAGTTTAAGGAAGGGAGTGCCTCTGGGGCAACATCAAGGTACCGACATTTGCATTATTGGGCTACCAGAAGGAGAACAGAAAGAGCAAGGAATTGGAAACCTATTTAAAGAAATAATGACGGAAAACTTCCCTAACCTGGCAAAGGAAATAGACACACAAGCCCAGAAAGTGCAGAGTCCCAAACAAGATGAACCCAAAGAGGCCCATACCAAGACACATCATAATTAAAATGCCAAAGTTTAAAGACAAAGAATCTTAAAAGCAGCCAAAAAAAATCAGTTAGTTATCTACAAGGGAGCTCCCATAAGACTGTCAGCTGATTTCTCAGCAGAAACTTTGCAGGCCAGAAGGGATTGGCGTGAAATATTCAAAGTGGTGAAAAGTAAGGACCTACAACCAAGATTTTTTACCCAGCGAAGCTATCATTTAGAATAGAAGGACAGATAGAGTTTTCCCAGACAAAAAGCTAAAGGAGTTCATCACCACCAAACCAGCATTACAAGAAATGTTAGAGTGACTTCAATTAGAAGAAGAAAAAAAACTAAAAAATATTAATGATAAAATGGCAATAATTACATATCTATCAACAATTATTTTCAATGTAAATGGATTAAATGCTCCAATCAAAAGATAGCATGGCTGAATGGATCAGAAAACAAGATCCTTACATATGCTGCCTACAAGAGACTCACTTCAGATTGAAAGACACACATGGACTGAAAGTAAAGGAATGGAAAAAGATATTTCATGAAAATGGAAACAGAAAAAAAAAAAATGCTGAGGTAGTAATACTTACACCAGACAAAATAGACTTTAAAACAAAGGCTATAACGAGACAAAGGAGGACAGAGTAATCCCACTTCTGAGTATTTATCCAAAGAAACCCAAAACACTACTTTTAAGGGACATGTACATCCATATATTCATTGCAGCATTAATTATAATAGCCAAGACATGAGGCAACCTAGGTGTCCATCAGTACGTGAATGGATAAAGAAAAGGTGATACATATATATAATGGACTATAACTCAGCCGTAAAAAAGAATGAAATCTTGCCATGTTCAATAACATAGATGGACCTAGAGGATATTGTGCTGAGTGGAGTAAGTCAGACAGAAAGAAAAATACCATATGATTCTGCTTCTATGTGGAATCTAAAGAACAAAACAAACTCATAGATACAAGGAACATTTTGATGATTGCCAACTGGGAAGAGGGTGGAGGGTGGGTGAAAAAGGGGAAGGGATTAAGAAGTACAAATTGGTAGTAACAAAGTAGTCATGGGGATGTAAAGTAGAGCATAAATAATACAGTAATATTGTAATAACCATATGGTGTCAAATGGGTACTAGATTTATTGGGGTTGATCACTTTTTAAGTTACATAAATGTCTAAATACTATGTTGTACACGAGAAACTTATACAATATTGTATGTCAACTGTCAGTGGAAAAAAAAATGTTAAATGTAATTAGCTCCATCACCAGAAAAAGAAAATGAGCCAGCCATGTACAGAGTATACCTCAGAGTTTCTCTATACAGATTAGCATTTGCTCATTCTCAAGGATTTAATTCTGTGCTGCTCTTTGATGTGCATTAGCTTTGTTCCTTCAACTAGATTGCAAGCTGCCTGTGAGCTGAGACCGTTTTGCTGTGATTCTGTGTTCTTAGCATCATGTTAAGCACGTAGTGGTGTCAAGTCAGTCTTCACTGAGGGAAACTGCTACTCTGAACCCTTAATTATTAACCAGAGCCAGGACAGTCCCTTTGGCGTCCTCTCAGTTATTCTAGACCTAGGTGTCTTAATTTTCCTGATGGATGCTTGTACTGTATCGTGAGGGAAAACAAGTAGGCACCCTAGTAGATTGTGGGAAAATTGCCATGCAACCTAGTATTTGGCTCTCACGCACCGTTTTTCCTTTCCTGCTTCCTAGTTTTGAAATTTATACTCTCTTAGACCAGTCTCCCATTTGTTTTCACTGATTTACTAGCAGCATGGTGGCAAGAAGGTTGAAGCTGGCTTTGTGGATTTATTCAGCCATTTTTACTGCACTTTCACTCTGGAGCTAGTCAGGCACCATCCCCTGACCTCACCAGTGCATTCTGGTCCTAGTTCCACCACCACTTAGCTAGATAACCTCTAAGCCTCAGTGTACTTTTCTTTCAAATGGGGATAATAATACCTGTTCTTCCTGGCATACATAGTCATTAGGGTCCAGAAATTCCAGCCATCTGGAATAGTAAGGCTGCTATCACTGCTAATCAGAGTCTTGAGTCGTCCTTTTCCTTCTGACAGCCCAGGAACTGGTTATGGGTTAGCCCCTTCCCAGCCATCTCACCCACCGCGAGGCTGCCTGTTTACAACAGGCCATGACTCCCAGGCTTCTGCTGTCCTGTGCTCTGCACTCATCTCCAAGTCCTCAGAATACCTGCTCCCACTCCGGTTCCTTCCCGCGTAGCACACGTGGGTCATTGCCAGCAGCACTCCGGCATGTGCCCAGGGCACTTCAGACACAGGCAGGCTGTTGTGTTAGCAAATAGCTCGGAAAACGGTGTTGTGCCTGAGCTTGTCCTTGGCTCTTATCCCCATCTACCGGAAGAAGCTGGTTTTCCTGACTCGGCCCTTGTGCCAGGACAGTCTCTCAAGTGGTGGAATTTTAGGGGTGTTTAGCAGAGGCATTTGGAACAGGTGGACTGTTTTCCCACAAAACTGTCAGTACCCCATACGGGACACGGCCCTTCCTGGCAGCAGCACTAAAGCCAGACTTCATGTACTGCGATGCCCCAGAGGCCAGCCCACAGCATAAGTCGAATAAATGGTCCTGGGTCTTTGTGTAATGATTTACCACTTTCAGGACCTTTCATGGCTATTATCTCTCTTAATTCCTGCAACAACTCCGTGGGATGGATATTGTTATGCTTGTTTAGCCCATGAGGCTCAGGAAGGGCTAGTGGCTTTCCAAAGCCTGCAGAGCTATCAGGTGACAGAGCTGCCATTTGCACTCAGGTGGTCTGATCCCCAGATCCCACTGTTGTTTCAACTATGTCCACAGCTGCCTGCCAAAGCAAGCTCTTAATCTTTGTATCTGATATATTGCACTTAAAACACCTTGACATTATCTTACATTTATAAATTCAAGGATACTGTGAGAAGGGCAAGTATTTTCATTTCTATTTTATAGATGAGAAAGTTGAGACTCAGGTTTAGTGAATTGCCCACCATCTCTGAGCTTGGCAATGGCAGAACTAGGACTTGCTCCAGCCGTCTAACTCCCAGTCAGCACTTTTTCTCATTCCACACACTATCTTGGCACCTGGACAGAGCAACTTCTCAGGGCCTTTCCCTTCAGTCCCCCTTACCCAGGAAGCAAGACCCTCCCCCTGTCCTCCCTTAGAGGTCCAAGCTAGAAAATGGCCCTAGTCCATGGCCCAGCTGCTGATTAGCCTCTGTGATATTTGGACTTCTCAACAGAGGTCTCCTCTGTGTCGGAAGAGACAATATAGGCACACATGCACACAGGCTCGGAGCATTCTCTCTGCGACCCACAGCAGTCCTGCCAAACAAGCTGTTCTGTTCCTCTACTTAGAGGCTGGGCCAGCCATGGCCAGCCCAGAGCTGGGTAACTCTGAGGCCAAGGTACCTAGTTTCCTTTCCCAAAGGGCCAGCTTCCTTGCAGATGTGCACCCTTGGCCCAGGAGAGAAGGTGCAGTCCATGCCCTCCTCTGTTCCTGGGGAAAAATACACACTTAAAATAGTCCGAGCCCATGCCTTGAGGAGAGCAATGGAACCACAGCTGCTATGATTTCTCTTCTTAGCCTCTCAAGTGTTGCCTGGGTGCAGTGCTGTGGTGTAGAGGGAACGGTGACTTGGGAGGGTTGACCAGACATGAGCCCCATCTCTGCGTCAGCCTTAGTCAGTCATTCAGCCCTTCTGGGTCTCATGTTCTTCTCTATATTCATATATTTTAATGAAGAATTGGACCAGGTGCTCTCTGAAGACCACTTCCAGCTCTATGTATCTTCTCCATTTCTTGTAGTATCTGTAATGTCCTGAGCCAATTCTTGGGTTACTAACATGTTCACAATATCCCCAGCTTTTGTATCATGGCTCTTCCACACTCCTCGGAAAACCAGTTGTACTCTGTGTTCCAGGGGATCCTTTCAGATGATCACGGGCTGGCTGCTGCCCTCTGGAGAACCTTCTTCAACCAGAAATGTGAAGACCCTCGACAACTTGAATTGTTGGTGGAATATGTGAGGAAACAGGTGAGTGGCCCTTCCCCTCCTCTCCAGAGTCTCATGGAAAGCATTCCTTCCTGATGTCTGCCGGTGCTAGAGTGTCAGAGGATCCTGAGAGGCTGAGTTCCCAGAGGCCAGTCTGAAGGAATTCTGACCAAATTATTTCAGCACTGGGCACCAATGAAGAGCACCTTCTGTGTATCCACCGTGAGCTAGGCAAGAGGTCAGGGAATGGGAATGGAAGGAAAGGCACCAAGTAGTCTCCTGCTTTCAGAAACTTTTAATCATTCATTCACTACACATTTGATTGCCTTCTGCATGCCAAGTGCTATGCTAGATCCTGGGCACACAGTACTGTAAGATACGGGCATGGGGTACAGTGCAGCCACCCACTGTAGCTCCACTCTGTACCCTCTGTGAGCTCCAGGATTCATACTTCCTGCTCCTGATTTCTAGCAGGTCTGGGTTCCAGGCAGCATGCCACAGACCCCTCAAGCTTCTTTCCACGGGGTACTTGCTATGCATAGTCAAGTAGGGTCCTGCCACTTCATTCCTCACCCCTCTGGCTCTCCAGGGCTGTCTGACACTCAGGTTTCTAGGAGAAAGCTACAGTTTTCCTCAGAATTCACTCTGTGATCTCTCTGCCCCATCATCTTGTATTGAGGGGAAACCCGTACTTTATAGATGAATGAGCTGACTGGCAAGGAAGAGAAACATAGAGGCTTTTCCAGGGTCTCCCAGTGAGTCAGCCTGCACAGCTGGCCTAGAACCCTAAGCCGGGTGATTCATGTAGCCACTGGAGGCCTCAGCTGCTCCAGACGGCTCACCAGCTCAGGCTGTCCCATGAGTCACACCTTTCTTTCATGGACCTGGCCCCTGGAGCTAAAGGGGCCTAACCCCATAATTATTCTCTTATTCACCTGTGTCCATGGCCCCAATAACCAGAAAATGGAAAGCTAGGCTCTGGTTCTTGATGAGAAGACGGTCAACAGGACCAGTCTTGCTGGTTCATTGCTGGAAAAGCTACAAACTAAGGCTCTTCAGACCCAAAGGGTAGAGAACCCCCAAAGCCAGGACTTCTGTTTGATCATTCTTCAGATCTGCCAGAGCCAGAGAGAAGGCACTGTGGCCAGAGGGCCCCACCCACAGAGAATTCTGAGACTCACCACTGTTGACTGGACTCGCCCTCAGACAGGAGTAGCAATTGGCAAAGAAAATGCTATGTTTTCTGAGGGACCAGCCCAATGTTTCCAGTTGCTGTGGTGGGCTTGTGCCAGGGGCCACGACAAGGACACAGCTGGGACCTGTCTGTGGGTCCTAAAGGAAGGGGCTGCCATCCCAGTGCCTCTACGAGAAGTTCTATATTGCCCCAGCAAGAGGCAGGCATCAGGAAAACTGATGGGACTCTCAGGGAACCGTAGAGCTTTTCTGGGGACTCAGTTTACAGTTCCATCAGCAAACCTTCAGAGCACCTACGGTGCCAGGCACTGTTCACAAAGCAGAGATTAATAAATCCTCGTCCTGCCCTCAAGGAGTCATATCCTTGAGGCAAGGAGTTGGGCAGGCACAAGGCTAACATGGAATCAATCAGTCCGTGAGGTGACACAGGTAGGAACAGAATGCTGTGGAGGCCAAAGAAAGGAGGGACTAAGTCTGACTGAGGGGATCGGGGAGACCAGGAAGCTGAGCAAACTGTAGTCCGGCACCGGTGCTGGTTGGTGTGGTAGGGGGCCCGAGACCCAGTCAGAGATCGTGTTGAGATTTCCATCCCAGGAGATGCGCGTAGTGGTGGCCTTAGGGAGAGAAACGGAGTATTTGGAAAGAGAAGTGGATTTAGGGAAGGTAATAGGTCAGTTGATCTTGCACTGGAGGCCAGCAGGACATGTGGACATCTAGACCTGAGGTACATGTGAGAGACGGGTTCAGTTTGAGGGTCAGCAGCCTGAAGATGAAACAACAGGAATAAAGGAATTCTTGGAAGAGGGAGATGACCCAAGGCCTAAGATGAGGCCTCCGGACTCCTGCCCCCTCCCCTCAGCCTCCAAATGCCTTCTCACCTCCAAATGGAGCCCCGTCTTTCCGGATCCAGTGCTGACCCCTGCTCTGATCCAGCTCACCCTAGATTTTGCCTGGCCACTCGAGCATTTCTCATTCTTCTGCCCCCCTTGTTAGCAGCAGCTTGGGGACTCCTCCCAGAGACCGCCTGTATCTCCTGAGACTCAGCCACTCAATAGATCACCTGCTTCTTGCAGAACTGCCTGACCACACCTCCCCTGCAGCCGTCCCTGTTCTCCGTCACAGGTGTCCCCTCTCTGCAGAGCTGTTCAGGGGCATAAACTCCCCAGCCATCCATCCTAGAGGGAAGAAACCCACTGACTAGAGTCAGGACCAACCAACTAAGGGGTCAAAGCTCACTAGAGATGTACGTTGTTAAAACGAAAAAAGTTCCAGTGACTTGCAGTGTACACATGTTCTGTCATTTAATCTTGTCGTAAGTCCTGTGGGGTGCATGCTACTACCCCCTCTCTCAGACAAGGAAACTTAAATCTCAGAAAGGGGACTGGCTTGCCGTGGGTACCATTGCTAGTCTGAATGGATGGACACACACACCTACCTCAAGGACATGTCTCCTCCTGATACATTCTGCCTAGAAGTCTTTCAGTCCTGAAAGTCAGGGCTTGTGTGTCTGTGTGTCTGTTCAGAGGCATGATGGAGAATTTCCTAAAGAGTTTCCCCAGTGACTTAATCTGGGAGATCAGAGGTCGTTCTCCGTGTGCCCCCCTCACCCCCCGCCCCCAGCATCCCTTGGCCTGGGATAGTCAGAAGTTCCCTCATGCCCCCTTCCCACTCTCTCCTTTGGAAAGCCGATTGCTTATGCCACCTCACGTCTGTCCTGCCCTGTTCCTTTCCTGCTTCCTTCTGTCCCCGTTGCAGATTCAGTACTTGGACTCCATGAATGGTGAGGACCTGCTTCTGACAGGGGAGGTCAGCTGGCGCCCTCTGGTGGAGAAGAATCCTCAGAGCATCCTGAAGCCCCATTCCCCAGTTTATAATGACGAGGGTCTTTGATGGGCTTGTCCCTCTGAAGAAAGAGCTGGCCAGCTGGTTTTGAAGAACCGCCAGGAGAGAGGTGCCTGTTTGGCTCAGGACCCTGAAGAAAGTGGCCTGAACTGACCTACGAACAGCCTCTGTCAAATACCTGGCCCCATTTGTGTTGCTTTTCCTCTTAGTGTGCGCCCAGGAATCTGACCTGGTTGGGTACAGTGCTGGAAGAAGCTCTTCTGGGGTGTCCTCTTCCTCAAGAGAAGCCCTGAGCAAGAGCTCCCAGCACACATTCCCAAGTGCCCTCTAGCAGCCTTGTGATTGACAGCGTTTCCCAAAGGCCACAGAAGGGACAGAGGCTAGAAAGGCGACACCCCCACCAAGCGCCCACTGTGGCCTAGGACTTGTTCGTAATGCTGCTGAGTCAAGACAGGTTAACCATGCTCTGTGCCCTGGCTTTGAGCCTTGAGGTTGAGTTGGCCATTAAAGGAAACAGAGACTTCACTCTGCCATGATTCTTCTTTATTCCAGGGTCTTTTAGAAACTTATCGAGGTGGCAGATGCTATAAGCTGAGTACCGCCCAGCTCCGAGACAGGGATGGGGAGAGGGTCAGGAGGGTCTCTGCTGCTGCTTCTGCCTCCAGTGCATGGAGACGTCACTGTTCTGGCCATGCCACAGCTTGCCAGCCCCCGTCATCTGGGGCCCCAGAGGCCTCTGACGGCCAAGGGCTTGTCATCTCCCAAGTCATTTGGATAGAGGCCTCAAGAACAAAGGACCTTTTGTCACCCTCCAATGAACCAGGTGAGGAACATGCTGTCTGCCCTCTCTTGCTTCCCCCCTTATATGACATACTGGGGAAAAGAGGAGAACATTCTTCCTGGCTTAGTTGTGCCATCCCAGGACCCAGCCCCGTGCCCACCTTTCTACGCCCTTCCCAACTCCTGGAGTGCGTGCTGCGGAGCCACTTCGGTGTGAGCACTTGAGGCCCAGTCCCCTCCTCCCTCTGAGTATGGGTCATCTCTTGGGGGATTTTCTTTAACTTGAAGAAAGGGGGCGGGGAACCATATTGCCCCTCCCCCCCATCAAACTTCCTTCATTTAACTTGCTATAAAATGAGTCATATAAAGAAACTCTATATGGGTGAGGTATATCCCACTTCTGTGAAAACATTACAAATCAAACCGCCTTCTCTGAGTTTATTTAAGATGCTTTTGTTGCGAACGGAGCTCTAGAGTGAAGCCTCCTCTGTGTGTGTGAGATAATAACACCTTGTAACTCATTACAGCTGGGCACTATTTACATAAACCAGAGCTGAGCCAGGCAGGAATTTGCTGATTAATTTATTTTTAATGGAGTGAAGTATACCATGCACCAAAATAAACTTTACTGTGTGTACCTAACTGCTCCTGGAATGGATGGAAAAATTAATGGAACAGATTTTGGCTCCCAACTCTGCACATTAATTCATATATAAAAGTTATTTGAGCCTTAACCCATTTGCTGCCCACAGCAGCTCCCCAGCCACAGATCCCAGTTCAGCTACCGGGCTTGCTTTAGAATCATGGGATCTCCGACTTGGAAGGAACTTTAGAGGTCCTTTAGTCCAGCCCTGGTCCAGAACTTGATTCTGCTTCTCAACATCCCATTTGGCCTCGTTCATACAGACAGGCCCTTATATGAATACTTCCAGCAGCAGATGGTCCTGGCCTGGGAGGCAAGTCCCGTCTTCATCAGATGAGTAATCATCAAACACTGCATGCAACTTGTATACGGAGCTGCTTCAAAGAGCCAGATTGGACTGTCATGTCCAGATTGGTCTATGATGTCCCGAAGCCCTCACTTTCTGGCTGTTGGCGTCTTTCACTGACTACCCGCCCCATCCCCTTCAAGATAAAATCCAGGCTGCTTGGAGGCTACAAGGCTCTTCTTATTTTGACCCCTGCTTGTTTTTGTGAGTCGCTAACCCATTTCTTCCCTGCGCAAACTGAACCACTAGGGGTTACCTGAAGAGGCTACCCTGTGTGTTCTTTACCTGGACCTTCTCCCTCCCTCTTCTGACTAAAGAAATGCCACAGGTCCTCAAATACCCTCCCGTCTCCTGTCTGCCCCAGGCGGTGTCCTCTGGTGCAACTCTTCTACGTCCCCACCCCCCATTCTGCACTGTGAGCCCCTTCAGAGTGGGCACTGGGTTTGGGTTGTCACCTTCGTTTTTCCAGTTCCCAGCAGACTGCCTGGCTCATAGTAGACATCAGTGTAAGCTTTAACAAATGAAAGAAGGAATGAATGACTGAATCATTAGTTATTATCAGTACAACCCCAACAAAAAAGCCCCTTTCTGGACCGTTCTCAGTCTAACCTACAATTTGGCTTATTTTAACAATTCAGTATCACGTACCTCCTTTGGCCTTTAGGTAGGAACAAAAACATTCTTTATATAGCTACATGTTTTTTCTATTGTAAATTGTTACTCAACAAAATAAGTGAAGGACATGATTTCTTGCCCTCAGGGAGATTGCTGTCTGGGAATAATTTTGTCACTTATTTATACTCTGTGTACTTCCAGAAAGGATCACAGCAAATTAAAAGACACCGTTGTAATAAAACTACAAAACAAAACAAGGGCTAAAAGATAAGCTGCAAGTATTGGAAGGGAAAAGAAGGAAAATAATCATGTTAGAAAATCTGGGCTGCTAATATCCAACTTTCATATGACTTTTTGGGTAATTTGTGAAGTGTTTTTAATCATTATCTCACAGCAGTCCTATAAATAGGTATTATTCTCATCGTTCTTCCCCACTTTACATAAGTGAGGGGACTAAGGCTCGGAGAGGCCTGGCAGGTTATCCGGGGTAAGAAGGGGCCACGCGTGCCCCAGCCCACACCTTCCACGCTCAGGGCCCTTGCTCTCTCCTCATCTCACACTGCCTCCCGCAGGTCAGCGAGGAAATCTGCAATTAGGTATTAACCCTCGCTCTGAGCCTCCTGGCAGTCAAAGGGAGAAACGGGAAAGCCTTAAGGTTATGCCGTTCCTATTGTGGCATATGAGGAAGTGTACTTATTCATCAGAAGAAACAAATGTTTTCCTTACTCTTCAGAGAAGAATGTACTATAGGGGTTTTAAATGAGAAATCCTGAGCAACATAGTGAATAGTACCTCTCAAATTTCATTTTGTGTAAAATTTGAAAAATCATACATAATTGCTGTTTCTTACATCAAGCTAAGATTGAAGCTCAGGCCACAATTCAGCCGGTATTTTTTGCATTTCTGTTTTGTAGCAGACACTGGTATTTTCACTTGTTATCTCATTTAATCCTCAGTGACAGTTCTGTGAGGTAAGCGTTATTAAGCTCATGTTACGGCTGAAGGAAACAAGCTCAGGGAGGCCTGAATTTACCCTGCATGCAGACTTAGGTGGCTCTGACACCCACGTCCAACACTCTTTGTTCTGGAAAAGGAGTACTAGATGGGGAAAGGGTCAGTTGTGGTACAATTATAAAGTAAAAGGAAACCTAAAGCAGTGTTCCAGCCACATGATGTTGTGTGGACACCTACACATACTGACAGGAAAAAATGAGAACAAGGGGGTTAGAAATCAGAAAAGCCTTGAAGGGATTCGGGGCACACAGGATGGGCAAGGTTTAGGGAAGAACAGGAAGCAAGGAGCTGCCCAGGGGAAGGCAGGAAACAGGAAGCTCTTCAAACCCAAGTGGACCAGACGAGTTGGTTGCTAAGGGAAGAAAAGTTTGCAGAGATCCAGGTGGGACCATGGATGGGGGTAGCCTGGGTAATGCTGCGTCTGACAGGAAACGGAGCCACCTGCGAAGATGCACGGCAGTGTGCAGGGTGGATTGGCTGAGTCAGGAGGGGATTCTAGACATCTAGGCTTGAAGGCCTGGGGGGTGATTGTAGGAATTCAAAGGGAAGTTCAAACACCAGAGACAGTTCAGAGAAAAAAATCTCAGCGCTCTCCTGGGAGCTGGGAGATGGTGGTGTCTGGCGGAAGACGGGAGCCTGAAAAGAAGGATCTTTGCGTTGTTTTTTTCCAAGTGCTAATTACAGTGCCCTATGGGACAGGGCAGGGATTATTGCCCCATCATGCATCAGGGGAACAGATCCACGGAGAAGAAACCACTTAATGGTGAAGGTGACCCCGTAGTAACGCTGAACAGTCTCGTCTCCTGAGCCCGTCCCCATTGCTTTTGGTGCACCGTGGTTGTATTTGCGTGGGAGCCAGTCTGGTGGAAGACCTTAGATGATGGAGATCCGCAGGGAGGGTGGGGCATAGGGCAGGAGCCAAGGACCGGCCTTGTCTTGGGTATAGAAGGGACACTTGAAATCCCGAAACTGGACGAGCTTCCAGAGGTGAAATGCAGAGGGTAGACCAGGGACTGGGAAAGCATTCACAGGGAAGAGCATTCAGAGGAAGGATTCATAGGAAGAGGAACTGGCAAAGAAGGGAAAATAGGGAGTAGAGGTGGGGGGGTGGGAGCGAGGGGGTTCTGGGAGGAAGAGGCTCTTGATACTGCGCTGTGGAGAGTGGGGGCCAGGCAGTCAGTGGCGAGGCATAAGGGCTTTACTTCAGGAATGAGATTTTTGAGAGAAGTTGCGAAGGGTGAAGGCAGGGTGTGGCATCAGCGGTGGTGTCGGGCGGTGCCTAGCTGAGCAGAAATGAAGGAAAATCAGGAGTTAGGAGAGCAGGGTAAAAATGAAGGCCTCAGAACAGGAAGCAGCTGAAGATGTGCGTGGGGGTGGGGAGGAGTCTGATGAAAGATTACTTAGTGGGAGGAAATGTCTCATAAATCTTGGGTGGTATTATTAATTATTATTATTATTATTATTTCCCTCTGAAAGCGGAAGCCTGGTCTTAAGAACCTAGGCTTTGGAGGTGAGGAGGGAACCATTTCCTGAGAACAGACCAGGGACAAGGTATTTCTGAGGGGAGGGCTGAAAGGGGAGCACTCGTGTTAGTCTAGCCACTCAGGAATCTAGAGTGTGTCAGCCACTGAGGTGAAGTGGGAAGGAAGGGAAGCTGGCAGGTTCATGGGCAGAGAACTGGCCAGTCCCGTAGTGTTTCAGCTCTTCCCTCGTCCCTCCGGTACTTGTCCTGGTTCTGCCCACCTCCAGCCTTCTCCCCACTGCATTCCACCGTGCTGTGCCCACCCCCCCGCTGGGTGTAGCCTCAGGTGGGGCCGGTCAGACCTCAGGCCCCTGGCTGTGATCCTCTACCCACTTACCCTGCCCCCCATCACAAGTTTCCTGTGGCTTCCAGGGGACTTCCCTTGAGACATACTGGTGAGCCTAGGACCCAGACCCGCCCAGGTTAAGGACCCTCTCCCTTCTATTGAGGGGAGAAAAGGTCCTAGAGATCTTGACGGGGAGGTTTCCAGGGAGGGAATCTTCAAGCACTAACTTGTAAGGTCAAAAAGGGAAGGAATACAGTGTGAGCACAACCAGGGATTGCAGACCCTTGGCCCAGGGCGCTCGCTTTACAGCTGGGAGACTGAGGCCCTGGGGCTCACACAAGGTTTCAGAACCCATAGGCCTGTGCTGGCTTGCTCCTCCCCTCTTCGTCTCTCCTCCTGTGGACAGAGACGGCTCTTTCACCTGCTAGTCACCATCTGGGAGAGAGCCTGCCACAGGGCTGTACCCTCATTGTGGGAGTGGAGAGAGGACCACAGTTCCTCTAAATTTCCAGAATGGGTCATGAGCTCTTAAATCCCAGGTGCTTGGTTTATACCTCAGCTTAATCTCTGGCTTATAATTATTTATGAGTCTGCCTTCCCGCACTAAACTGAGTTCCTCCAGGGCAGAGACTACGTCTTACTCATCTCTGGAGCCACAGTACTAGCCTAAAGAAGGCATTCAATCCATACAGGGTGGGTGGGATGGACAGAGGGAAGGGCTGGAATGGGATAGGGAGGAAGAGGTGACTGGATCAATTACGTTGGGGGCTTAAGGGGTCAATAGGTAAGATCTCTCTTCCCCTCCCAAATTCAGAAGGAATTGAGAAATAAGACAAAAGAGAGAACTCCAGAAAGATTTGAGCCCAGCTCCTCCTCTAAGCCACCGATCAGACAAGCCATTGCCCCTCCACTGGGGAGGAAGGAGCAAGTATGGAAGCAGAGAGAAGAGGGAGTGGTCATCTTTTACTTCTCCTCCAGGAGAGTGGGGCAGGAATCCCCCCCCTTACGGAAACATGTGGCATGGGGAGAAGTCTCCCACTACTGGATGGGATGAAAGGGAAAGGGGTGGAGAGAGGATGTGAGGGAAAGGAGGAGACCCCGTTATCACCGTGTCTGCAGTCTAGTCCCAGACACAACCACCATTCTGAAATAGAATGCCCAAGTTCTCATTCCTTGCGGTCCTGAGTGCTCAGTGCTGGGGACGGGTGTGTCTGCAGAGTGGAGAGAGGGACTCGTCTCCTGTGAGCTGGGATGAGGGGCCAAATCTCAGGGCCACACGCCCCTGACACAGCCCTGGAGCCATGCTCACCTTCAGGGCCAGCCTTTGGTCCAGAAGTGGCCAGAGACTGACCAGGAGGCATTCCTGCGTCATTTGTCTTCAGGCCTTCACCGAGCCCCTGCCCTTTGAGAGCTGGAAAAGCTTCAGAATTCAGCACGTACTGAGCTCCTCCTCCTCCTCTCAATCACTTGACACAGTAGTCCGTGTATTCCTCACAACAACCTGGTAGAGGGGGTGGTGTTGGTCCCATTTTACAGATTTAGCCACTGTGACTCATCCACTACTACCAGAGCCAGTGTGACCTCCTGACGGCCTTTGTGATGCTTGAGGACACTGAGCCACACCCATCTGGGTTGTTTCGGAGAGTCTGGTGCTTTGGATCACTCTCCCCCTGGGGGGTTGCTTCCTAAGTTATCCTAAACTATGGCTGTAGGAATCTTGCCAACCTCTGTGCCATCTTTACTGTGAAAGCCAGCCCTTTATCAAGGCCCTCTTCACAGTGTGACTCCCGATGGCCTTTCTGAAAGCCCTTTCCGGGCGTCGTCCCCCCGCTTCCCTCACTAGGCATGCCCTTGCCCCTCTCGTCCTCTAGCCTGGAACGCCTGCTTGCCCTTCTGCACAGCTTGAAATTGTTCTCATCCTTTAACACCCAGCTTGAGCCAACGTCTTGGAATCCTTAACCACTTGTCCCTGTATCTCTACATCTTAGGTCGCTTTGCCGTGATTCAAGGGATTTGGGCACACTCTGGTTCCCCTACTCACCTTGGCTGCTTCTCCCCTGATCCAGAGGTGTCACATTAAAGGTGTGTGGCAGTGTGGGCAGCAAGGCATCCTGCACCTGGAGGGCTGCAGCCCAGCCTCTGCTCTTGCCACCCCCACAGGACAGTCACCTGCACAGGCGCCACTCGGCTTGTTAGAGACGAGGCTAAATGGCCCCCAGGATGGCAGAATGATGCCAACAGGCGCCTGACACACCTCCTGGACAGGAAAATATTTTTCTTCCTCTTAATAACAGTTATTAAGGTGCCCAACACACAGCAGCCAGGGTCTGGGCTTAGCTATTTGTATGGCTCCCATCACTCTGGGTCCCCAGCCTTAGGCCCAGCCCCATGGCCAGGATCTATCTATCTACCCTCACGTTGCCGTTTACCCACTCAGCCCATGGTGGGGGCGCTGCATCCCTGGGGGATTCGATTTGATTTACATGCTTTCATTATCAGAATGTCGGGGGTCCCTTCAACTCAATCTTCCCATCCCTGCTCTTCTCAGTTGAACTCCCTGTACCACAGTCCAGAGTTAGGGTTAAAGACCGCTGCCGCCCAAGCACTCATGCACCCAAACAGATCTGCACCCAGTTAGGCACACAGGAGTATGTATGAGGTTGGACAATTCAGTTCGCGAACTCACCCTAGAAAAAGTGCTACATACTCATTGCTGAATATCACTATGGTCACCTTCGAAGTGCTCCCCTTGGGAAGCTATGCACCGATGTCAGTGCCTAATCCACCCTTCAAAGCAATGTTGGAACTCTTTTTCTGGAATGGCCATCAGACCTGTCGTCGTGTTACCCTTGATGTCCTGAATGTCATCAAAACGTCTTCCTTTCAATATTTCCTTTCTCTTTGGATAAATAAAGAAGTCATTGGGGGCCAGATCAGGTGAGTAGGGAGGGTGTTCCAATACAGTTATTTGTTTACTGGCTAAAAACTCCCTCCGAGATAGTGCCGTGTGAGCTGGTGCATTGTGATGCAAGAGCCGTGACTTGTTGGCAAAAAGTACAGGTCGTCTAACTTTTTCACACAGCCTTTTCAGCACTTCCAAATAGTAAACTTGGTTAACTCTCCAGTTGGTACAAATTCATAATGAATAATCCCTTTGATATCAAAAAAAGGTTAGCAATATCGTTGCAACAAGTTCGCGCACTTAATTGTCAGACCTCATACACACAGATGCACACATGGGTAAATATATGGTGACGTGCAGCTAGATACTTAAAGACAGCCAAGCAGGTGCACAGACGTCACAGTATGTCTGTGTACATAACATGCACAGGTATAGTGCTGCCTAGGTATGGGTATATATATTGAGTTGAGCCATAAAAAATTGCCAGTATTCAGTGTTGTGTTTTTTACCTACAAAAATGGAATCTAATACAAATGTGGGCGTGGAGGGAAATATACAAAAATACAGAGCCCAATTTGTACACCCACGTTCAAGCAGCGTTATTGACAGTAATCCAAGGGTGGAAGCAACTCAATGTCCATCAGTGGGTGACTGGATATACAATGTGGTAGATACGCACACTGGAATATTATTCAGCCTTAAAAAGGAAGGACATGCTGACAGAGGCTACAACATGGATGAACCTTAAGGACATTACGCTCAATGAACTACGCCAGTCACAAAAGGACACATACTGTATGATTCCAATTTATGAGATACCTGAAGCAGTCAAATTCATAGGAAGTAGAGTGGTGGTGACCAGGATCTGGGTGGAGGCGGAATGGGGAGCTGGTGTTTCATGGGTACAAAGTTTCAGTTTTGCAAGATGAAAATAATTTTTAAAAAGACAGAGCCAAAAATATATACCATCAGGTAGACACACACACACTGACAGATAAAGACAGCAACACAGAAACAGGACTGCCTCCTCTCCCAGAAGCACTTTTTCGACCTAGGTTAAGGCCCCGTTCTCCCCTTAAACAAATCTGGAGATAAGGCCCTAATGAAGGCGCCACCTCGGCTACCCCCAACAGCTCATTGCCCTCCCACAGTCTGGCTCTGCTTACTCAACCCCGTGCCCCTACAGAGCCTCCTCACCCCCAGGAAAGGGCCTCCTCTGAGTGCCAGGTGCTCCAAGTTCTACCCCTACCCCTGAGATGGGATGGAATGTTCCAGCATTTCAGCTCCTGGCCTATGGTTCTCTCTTGCCCGCCTTGTCCCCTCACTTGTAGATTCCTTAAAGATAAAGCCCAGCCCCATTCATCTTTGGCCCGAGGGCCCAGCTTGACACTGAGAGCCCTAACCAGTCCCCCACTCCCATAAAGTGTTGGGCCCCGTGTGAAGCTCTGTGGACACAGAAGAACATGATCACAGACCAGATAAACCAATTTACAGTCAGTACTAAACAGGACCTTGAGACAGGGCGTTAGGTCTCCTGCCCTCCTGGCCATCCTCATTGGACCTCGTCCCTCCACAGAAAGGTGGTCCCTCAAGCTGACACTGGGCACTGTGGTGACCACGTCTGCCTGGCCTGCCTTCCCAGCTAACTGCGATCAGCTGACCCCCCTTCTCCAGAGCAAAGCTTCCCACACTCCTGAAGACTCTGGGACTTTGGCCCGCATCAGGAGCAGAGATAAGGAACCTGCCAGCCCTGTTTATCTCCTGACTTTGCAGTGTGTCCCGCATCCTCTGAAACAAGCTTTCTCACCAACCATTTACTACTCAGTTCCTGAGGAGGGGAAGAAGGCTGCAGTCTGATCCCCGCCAGGCCAAAAGCTTCCCTGGAGTTGAAGGTGTTGGAAACGCAGCCATCTGGAGCAGCATTTCTCAGGGGTGGGCCTTGGCTCAATGCAGATGCACCAGGGCACTTGTTAGAAAGGCAGGTTCCAGAAGCCTGATCAGGCGGGTGGAGCCTAGGGATCTGCATTTTAACACATCCTGACTATTCTTGGGGACTGTAGGGTGAGAACCACTGCTCTAGACCCTTGGAGGATGGGCTCAAAGCTGTAGGAGACTGTGAGTGCCACAGCTATGGAGGTGGAAAGTGACAGGGCCATTATGGGAGCAAAGAGGCCCAGATAGGGACAGATAGGTGATGTCTTGGCAGGTCTATGTGACACTCCCTTCAGCTCTTTAGAGCCTGTGTGCAGGTATGCTGAGGCTTGCAGTATCAATTATGGTATGTTTGGGGTTATGGCCGTTCTCTGAATTAGTGTTTGGGTCAGTTTACGTGTGATCAAAATGTGTGGTCTGCGCATGTCAGCCTGTAGTCTGTCTTTGTGTCTGTCAACTCGCAGTATATCAGTCAGCCTGTCTGCTTGTGTGTTCACGTCTTTACCTCAGTGTCTTGAGTCATTTCCCCACCCTGGTGTATGCATGTGTGTGTGTGTGTGTGTGTCCCTGAGCAGGCTTGGACCCCTCTGGACCATCATACAACCCCCACGAGGGCTCTGGAAGGTCAGGGTTTGGAGGACACCTGCTAGGAGCCTGGTGGGGATTGGGCAGGCAATGCTGGGGCGGGGTGGGGGCAGGACAGTGCTAAGAGCCTACCCCTGATGTTTTCCTAGGAGGGCAAGTCCCAACAACAGGCAGACAGGTGAGGCTGATCTGACAGGTTTCAGAAGCCAGGGGCAATAGGGCGGAGCGTAGCTCTGACTTAGGGTGGCAACGGGTTGGGGGCCTTGCCACACACAGAGCGAGCAGGCAGAAGACAGGTTTGCTGGTATTTTCTTCCTGCTGCAGCCAGCCCGGGTATAGGCATGGAGACTGCTGGAGGGTGACGGCAGCTAGTTAGGTGGGCATGTTTGGAGGCCTAGGGCCTGGGGGTCTGGGAGCCCAGGGCATGGCGGGACCCCTGCGAGGGAGGGTGGAGGAGCTGAAGCGGCCGTGGTGGCGGGAGAGCGCCCCACTGGTGCTACAGCACAGCGAGGCCGCCCGGCTGGCGACCGACGCCCTCCTCGAACGGGGTGAGGCTGCCTACCTGCGGGTCATTTCAGAGGAGCGGGAACTGCCCTTCCTGAGCAGCCTGGATGTGGACTACATGACCAGCCATGTGCATGGGACTCCTGAGCTCGGAGAAGCCCAGGGACTGGAGGCCTCAGGGCCAGACCGCCTCAGCCTACTCTCCGAAGTCACCTCAGGCACCTACTTTCCCATGGCCTCCGACATAGACCCCCCAGACCTGGACTTGGGCTGGCCTGAGGTGCCACAGGCCACAGGCTTCAGCCCTACCCAAGCTGTGGTCCACTTCCAGCGGGACAAGAGCAAGAACATCAAAGACCTTCTGCGTTTCCTCTTTAGCCAGGCACGCATGGTAAGGACTTCATTTCTTCAGACATTGATGTCACAGATACGGAGACAGCCCCAGGGAGGGAAGGGACAAGCCTGAGGACAGATAGTGGCGTAGAGGCAGCACTGGGACTAGAACCTCTGCCCTCTTTCAGATCACAAGCTCCTCAAAGGTGGGAGGGTGTCTCCTGCACCTTGGTAACCCCTTGGCACTCAAGAACATGATGGATAAGCACAGAACAGGGGATGGCCCTCAGGGACTCCACAAGCACCCTAAAAATGCATGCCAAGGTGTAGATATTGCAGGGAGGGAGTCTTCCTGCATCTTTCTTGGGAGAGGGTCTACGGCGTTCATCAGATTCTCAAAAAAGGTGTGTGATCCCCAAACTAAGAGCCACAACCTTGGTGAACATCTGAGCCACCCCTTTGACTTACAGAGAAGGAAACTGAAGCCAGAGAGGGGCTGGGCCTTGCTCAGGAAGGTCCAGTCAGCTGGTGAAGAGCTCAGGGAGAAAGGAAAGGGTCCTGACTCAGGCCCTCGGCCCCAGGCACAGCCCTGCCTCTGGTGCGAGTCCCCATCTGCCCCTCGCCCCTACTGCACTGTATCTCCAGCTGGGCCAGAAGCAGGCGACCTCTCACTCAAGAGGCAGGGGACTGCATCAGATGACCCCAGGCAGGATTTGAGGTAGGTTGGCCTCAGTGCTGTTGTCTGGGGGAGCAGCCTGGTAGGTACCTGCTACCCAGATCAGGAGCCAGGATGCTGGCATCCCACCGGTCCCTCCAGAGCCTTCCTGGAAGACCCGCCTGCACCCCAGGCAGGAGTGGGCCAGGCCTAATTGGCACTGAGAATGAAGTTGTTAGTGAGGTGGCTGCTGTCATCACCCCTGCCCCTTTGATCTTCCGTGCCTGTCCTTGTTCTACCCACTCCTGGCCAGGACAGTGCATGGACCAGGGCATCCCCCAGAGCCTTGCCTCCTCACCCCACATCTAGATCCTCCACCTCTGGGCCAGAAGTCAGGCTTCCACGTTGCGTTGTCACTGAGTGACTTTGAAAAGAGCTTCCTTTCCCTGTCAGCCAATGTCCTCCTTTTCAAGGAGGCAGCAGGAAAGGAACATTTATTGAGCCTCTGTTGTGTGTTGAGTATTTTTACATTTAGTTCCCCATAATTCTGAGATGTAGCTATCATTATCTCCATTTAGCAGATGAGGAAGTTGAGGCTCCCAGAGGTGCAACATCTTGCCCAGGGCTATATCACTAGGAAGTAGCAGAGTGCAGGTTTGAACCCAGTTCTGTGTGGCTCGAGCTGGAGTGCTTTGCTCTGTACCTCCTCCTGCCTCTAAGCCTAGACTGGGAGAGGAGGTTCTCATAGCAGATCTATTCAATGGGAAAGGACAGTTGGGGGTTTTCAGGGCTTCTCTGAGGCAGGCCATTATGAGAGAGGCCACAAGCTCCAGCCCCTCAACTGAGCAGGAAACCTGGTCCCACTTGGCGTGGGTGGAAGTGAGGGAGTCCTTGGGTGTAAGATGTCACACAGATCTCTGTAGCTTCACAGGGAAACAGGCATGTCTGGCAATACGCAATCAAGATTCCAGTAACTGGCTTGCAGCTCTGATTCTTGTGAAGAGAGCCTCAGACAGACAGTCTCTGAGCTAGTACTAGGGGGAGAGTGTAAAGATCTAGATGGGGAATTGGGGCCTGGGTTCTGCTTCTGACTCTTTCCCCCCTCTGGGCCTCAGTTTTCCCATACGTAGAGTGGAGCATTAAGCTGGTGCAGTTAATCCACAGACATCTTTGAGAATCTTATGACACATGCACACTCTGTCCTCAGAAAAAATGCACACAAAAACTTGCAAACAACTTCTTGGGGTTTCAGACAGTGACACCTCCCTGTGTCTAAATGAAGAACTCCTTGTCTAGCCCATTGCTGAAAGCCCTTCCCATGCAGGTTTTCTTGCAGGCTCTGGCCTGATTTTCAGTCCGGTGCTTTTTCCTGGGATCCAGCCCCTGCCCCAGACTGGGCAGTGTCCTTGGCAGGGCTGAGCTCTCTCCCTCCCCCAGGTGGTGGCTGTGGTGATGGACGTCTTCACCGACATGGAGCTTCTCTGTGACCTCATAGAGGCCTCCAGCCGGCGTGGTGTCCCTGTCTACCTGCTTCTGGCTCAGGAGCACCTGCGGCACTTCCTGGAAATGTGCTACAAGATGGACCTCAATGCGGGACACCTGCCGGTCAGTAAGGGACGGGGGGGGGGGGGGGGCAGTAACCGGGGGGGGGGGGGGGGGGTCAGGGAGAGCGGAGGAGTCAGTCGGGGGGCCAGGAAGCATTGGAGGTCAATGGGAGTGGGAACCAGGTTCCCTCGGCTGTTTAAATCCCCGTGGGATTTAGACATGGCTTGAGCCCCATTCTCCCAAGGTCGGCCCCCAACCTTCGTCCCTCCTTGGTGCAGAACATGCGTGTGCGGAGCACATGTGGGGACACATACTGCAGCAAGGCAGGGCGCCGCTTCACCGGGCAGGCTCTGGAGAAGTTCATCATCATCGACTGTGAGCAGGTGGTGGCCGGCAGCTACAGGTGCGCAAGTGGGATGGAGGGGAGAGGGTGCTGGGGCTGGGCCACTGGCTGGCCAGGGCGCCTGGGGTCTGGCAGCTTTGACCTTTCCTTCATTCATCCACTTCTTCCAACATGGACTGAGCAGCTGCCCCATGTCAGGCATTGTGCAGGGCTCAGGGGACAGTGTGGGAAGCAAGACAGCCCCAGGCTAGGCCCTTGGAGGCACTGGACTCGCCCTGTGGAAGGACTTTAATGCCGTTGGTATAGAAAATAACTATTGCACCTCAGAACTGGAAGGGCTTCAGGAAACCTTGCCCCTGGTCCATTTTACAGATGGGGAAGTTGAGGCCCTGAGATGGGAAACCACGTACCCAAGTCCACTAAGCTGGTTAGGACTCTCATAGACTCTGGAGTCAGAGCTCTGTCCCCTCTCATGGGCCCTCGTGGTGCAGTTGTATTGGTATGCTCTTCTGGTTGTGACCCCTACCTAGCCCCAGAGTCCTGAACTTTGTCTCCTGACCCTGACCCTCTGCCCCCAGCTTCACCTGGCTTTGCAGCCAGGCCCACACTAGCATGGTCCTGCAGCTGAGGGGCCGCATCGTGGAAGACTTTGACCGGGAGTTCCGCTGTCTGTATGCTGAATCACGGCCTGTGGAGGGCTTCTGTGTCGGTGAGGATGCCAGGGCACAGTGCCCTCCTCCGGTGGCCCTGGCCTTCAGGCATGGCATCCCGAGCCCCATATCCTCATCGCCCTCCAGCACCAGCCTCAACAGCATCAAGTGCTCCCCTCTCATGGGCCGCTCCTCCTACCTCGCTCTACCAGGGGATGGTGGCTGCAGTGACACGGGTATGGGGTCCTCTTCCCCAGGCCCTGCCCGTTGTGAGGCCAGTGGCCAGTCCTCCCTGCAACGCCAGCTGTCAGATCTTAACCATGGCTCCCTACCAGGGCCCTACAGGGCCAACCTGGGCAAGCTGGGGGCATCTCCATGGTCCCAGTCCTCCCCTGCCCTCAACCACAATGGCACCAGTCTCTTGACCCGGGCAGTGGGGTCACCTCTGCTTGCTCGCCCACGCCCCCTCCTCCCCTTGCCCCGGGGTGGCCCAGCCCTGTCCCGGCTCCCAGAGAATGGGCTCCTGGGAAGCCAGGAGCCTAGCCCCCCACGAGGTCGCTGGGTACCTGGCAACCTGGAGGAGAAGAAGGTGTCTCTGAGTCAGAGCCATGGCCAGCTGGATCTCCTCGTCCCCTTCTCCAGAGCCCAAGAAGCAGGAGGCCCTAATGCTGGGGTTACTGCCAATTCAGACTCCCTTTGGCCTGGTGAGAAGGCCCCAGAGGACAGGAGGTTGTCCCCAAAACAGAGATACAACCAGCGGGATCTCCTGCCTCGGGCCCAGGATGCTGGGGGTGCCCCTGAGTCAGGTTCCCCCAGACCTGGCAATCGGACACCAGAGGAGAAGAGGCTGTCTCCAAACCACAACTATGGCCAATTGGACCTCCTGGTACAGTACCCCAAGGCCAGGGGCTCCAGAGTGCCCCCTGAACCCAACTCCTC
Organism: Rhinolophus ferrumequinum; assembly: GCF_004115265.2. Taxonomy (NCBI): domain Eukaryota; kingdom Metazoa; phylum Chordata; class Mammalia; order Chiroptera; family Rhinolophidae; genus Rhinolophus; species Rhinolophus ferrumequinum. The sequence continues at coordinate 20,117,330 of NC_046306.1, forward strand.
AGCCAGGGCTGGCAAGCAGGGTCCAGATGAGCGACGGCAGACCTTAGGCCACAGCCAGCTGGATCTCATCACAAAGTTTGGCCCATTCCGGGCTGAGGGGCCTGGGCCCAATGGTCTCCCTGGACCGAATCCTGCTCGCAAACCTGGAGTAGGCTCTGGAGATGAGAAGCGGCTGACTTTGGGCCATAGCAAACTGGACCTCATCACCAAGTACCATCAGTTGCAGGGTGCCAGGCAGGGACCTGAACCTGGCCTCGCCGGCGGCCCTGCAGGTGGTCATTGCAATGGTAGTAGCAGTGGCCCATTTAGGGATGAGAAACGGCTGACCCTGGGCCACAGCAAACTGGACCTCATCACTAAGTACAACAAGTCTAAGTTCAAGCTGCTCAGAAGCCGCTTTGAGTCCTAGTCTTGCTACCAGCAGGGACACGTCCCTCCTCCATCCACTGAGACTAGATTTTCTCTGGGTGGGAGCTCAGGCAGGGGCTGCATGAGGAGGAGAGGGTGTCTAGAAGTCCAGGTCAGACACTCCCTGGGCTCAAGATTCTGGCTTAGACACACACACACACACACACACACGCACACACACACGGAACCCACTGTGCTGGGCACTTCACACCAGTTACTTCGCATCCTTCATCTTCATAAAATCCTATAAGATAGACCTCTAGTAGGTATACATTTCTAGGATTAGAGCAATGTAGGATTATCCTCCCTATTTTATAAATGTGGAAGCTGAGGCCCAGAGAGTTTAACTTGCTTGGAATCAGGTCTAAGTAAGTGGCAGAGTAGGAGCCCAAACCTGTGTCTCTGACTCTTAAGATTGTGGTTTTTTTGCACAGACATAACATACAATATCAACAGTTCATGTGTTCCCATGCACACAAAATACATACATCACAGAGATGCCCCAAATGCCTGCACAATATACATAGCACACTGACAGGGTTCACACCCACAAGCTGCACACACATAGACACAATAAATGTCATTTGGCTAAATGAAGGGCTGCACAAGATACATATATTCAGTCACATTGTAGACCCCTTAGGATCCAGAGACGATAAATAAACACACACACACACACACACACACACAATGTACCAACCAGTATTTTCTTGTTCCTAAGCTGTGCACCCAGCCCTGCTGGGCAAGCCATAGAGTTGACAAATGGATCAGACACAGTCCCTGAATTAAATGCATAAACCACTGGCCAGCAAGACAAGGCTGTGTCTAATTAAAGGCTAACCAATGACCGAGGGTGGTAAAGAATGAAGGGTAGAGAGCTGTGGTGACGGTGGAGTGGTGAGGAAAGTTTCTTAGAGGACGCCGCCTTTGAGCCAGGCCTTCAGGGGTGGGGAGGATTTAGACAGGTGGAGGAGAGCGTTAGAGGAATTCCTGGGAGAGGGAAGCAGGTGAAGAAAGACAGGGAAGAGGACTGAGGGAGTGGGTCTGAGATGGGAGTGGGTCTGGGGAGAATGTAGAGGATGTGCATACTCAGACTCTAACACACACACACACACACACACACTCACACACACACACTCATTTTGCTGAGTGTTCTTTGAAGCACAGGTTCTGACAAGTTGTGGGTCCTTTTCCTGAGCTTACCACCTGCCTGGGACAGTATTGTACATGATACAAATCAATAAAGGTAGATATGTTCTGACCCGGCAGCAGCTTGGTAGATCTCCAGGAAGGTGAAGTTATGGAACTACGCGCTGGGGGCAGGGGCAGGGCAGGGCACCATCCAGGCCAATTATGGAGGGCTGCCTGGAGGAGTGGCCACAGGAGGGCTGAGGGGAGGAAAGGGCTCCAAGCACCCTCTGCCCTTACTGTGACATTCTGAGAACCCCCGGGGATTTTTCAGATCCTACAAAATGTGGGTCAAGTACATCCCTTCTGCAAACGCATATCCCTTAACCACCACCATCTGTCCTGGGGGCAGAAAGTGGTTGCTGAGTGAGTGATCAAGCACATACAAGGGACATATAGTGAAAAGCCGTCAGCACCCCTACCCTTGCTCACTCAGGACTCTTCCCGATACCCTGCTTCATCCATCCTCCCTCTCTCTAGTACCTTTTTCAGTCTGGTTTCCTCTCTTTCTCTGGCTGTGCCGCCTCCTGCCTCTGTCGTGGTCTCACTTCTCAACTGGTCTCATCTTCTCCATGGGTGACCTTATCCACTCCAGGCTTCAGCCCCAAATCTCGGCGCTTCATTCTCCCCTGGGATCCAGATCCGGCCTGGACGTGTGTCCCACACCTCACACTCAGCAGATGTCCTTCCCTACACCTGCTCTCCCTCCTCAGGCTTTACTTCAGTAAATACCTCCATCAAGGAGACATCCCCAGTCCCACCTCTCTTTGCCTCACATCCAGCCAGCCACAGGTCGCGGTCGATTGTACCTCCCTCCTAAAAAACTCCTGAATGAGTGAAGAATGAATGAACGAACGAATGAATGAATGAATGAATGAATGAGAGCAAGTTGGGCGGCGGGGCCAGGCGGCGTCACGACCGAGCCGTTTGCAACCATAGAGTTCCCCCAGCGGATTGGAGCTAGAGTGGCCGGACACGTGGCTGGGTGCCTTGCGCTCTCCCGGAAGTCTCCCAGGCGGAGGCGGAAATAGAAACCGATTAAGGGTGGAGAAGGGTTTGTTGTCGCGTGTGGAGGAGATTGCGGTTACCTGGTGAGTCGGTGCGGAGGGAGACAGGAAGGGTCAGCTCGGTCGCCCGGGTCGTGAGGGGTGGGGGCTGGAAGATTCAGGGCCAGAGAGTCTGGAGGGACTCAGTGGGCAGGACCGAAGGTTGGAGGGGCCGAGAGGGGTGGGGCCCGAGGAGCCTGTACTTGAGGACCAGGAACCCCGCACTCGAGAGGGTCCGTCGGCCCTGAACTCCCGGCCCCACAGGTCCCATGGCGGTCCGAGCGTCGTTCGAGAACAACTGTGAGATCGGCTGCTTTGCCAAACTCACCAACACCTACTGCCTGGTGGCCATTGGAGGGTCAGAAAACTTCTACAGGTGCGGTGGGAGCCCAGGGGCCTGCCGGCAGTGTGTGGATGGGTGGCGGGGAGGGGTGCTGGAAGTTGGGGGCCCCGGAAGAGTGAGGGCTGAGACCACCCCCTCACCTCCCACCCCCCGTCTGTGACCATGTTCCTACACAGTGTGTTCGAGGGCGAGCTCGCCGAGACCATCCCCGTGGTGCACGCGTCCATCGCTGGCTGTCGCATCATTGGGCGTATGTGTGTGGGTAAGTCAGGTGGAAGACGCCATGAGGGAGGGACTAGAACTTCTCAGCACCTTTAATTATACCTCTGGAGGGACCCTGAGTGACTCAGGGATTTCCTGGCTTTCATCCATTATCTCTGGAAACTGGGCCTGTATTTAATGCAGTTTAAGTGTCAGATCAGGGACAACCTCTAGTGAAGACTTCTGAATCATAGTAATAACAAATAACATCAAGTTCTTTCACTCTTGTATTTATTTTCATTCCTTCTTCAGGAAGACCCTGGGAGGTAGGAATTATTGGCCTTATTTGACTGATGAGAAAAGTGAGACTCATAGAACCCAAGTGACTCACCAAGTTCCACACCTTGTTGTGAGGCAAGATTGCAATGTCATCTCTTACCTGTCTGGGCAGGTTGCTGCTTCTTTCTAAGCATCCATTTCTGCCTCTAAAAAGGATAGGCTAAGGTTCTGGTTCATCCTGTTCAGTTATCCTTTTAAATCTTAAATTCCCATCCCCGTGTCTTTGAGTGGCATCCCTTTCCTACCCTCCTGCCTCTCAGGGCTGACTCTGGCCGTTGGTCCTTTCTTTTACCTGGATCTGTCTCCCTTCACTGCCACCCCTTATTTCTAGTTCTGCTCATTGGGGTCATATAGGAGTTTGTTCTTTTTATCTTTGTGTATTATAATCTGGATGATGTTAGCCTCTGAGGATTTTCTTATGCAGGCAAAACATTCTTATCCCTAACCATAGGACTTAAAACAAGTTCTATGATTTAAGGAAGTATTTATTATGACCTTTGTGTGTGTGGGGTTTTTCTTTTTATGATGGGAATAACTCAGAGTTCAAAAGTTCACAGAATTGTGTCCATGCAGAGGGAGGCAGAGGTTTAATAATCGTTGTCACAATATAATTGTAGTTTGTTCATTCTTGTTGTTATGTGGTACATTTTATGTATGAGGTGAATGTTTAAATTAAAAAAATTTATTACAGTAAAAGACATATTGCCATTAATCCCCCTCAAAGTACTCCCCTTCACTTTGAACACACTTAATCCCATCGTTCTTGCCACTTTCTGAAGCAGTTCTGGAAGTCCTCTTTCGTGAGTGTCTTTAGTTGCACTGTCGTAGCTGCCTCAATGTCCTGAATCGATTCAAAACGTTTACCTTTCATGGTCATTTTGACTTTGGGAAAGAGCCAGAAATTGCACGGAGCCAGATCTGGTGAATACGGTGGATGAGGACACACTGTAATGTTTTTATTTAACAGAAATTGCCGTACCAAAAACGATGTGTGACACGGAGTGTTGTCATGATAGAGGATGAAACCGTTTGGCCATTTCTCAGGCCATTTTCTTTTCTTTTTTTTAAAGTTTAATGTATTTTAATAGCAAACTTACAGGAACGGCACAGAAGACAGACAACATTAAAAACATATACTTGCATGTAGGACAACTCAGTTAGAAAAGTATAGCGAATGGATGGAATCTACTGTATGATAAAAATGCTACAAACACCATTTAGTTGCCATCAATAAGAAATTTACTTGTTTTAAAAAAATCCAAATGCTGGCATTGTCCAGAAAAATTTAACAGGTTTATTTATAATTGTTATAAAGTTGAACTGCTGAAACTTGCTTTGTTCACTGAAACTTTTGACTTGCATTAATGCTTTGTCCCCGCATTTATATTAAAAATTCACACACAAATGAAAATGGAAAAACTGCCAATACCTGATTTCTGTCCCCTAGTTTTACACTTGCAATCATATACTTAGGTACCTTTTGACCCCATGGAAAAAAAAATAACTAACATTCAGAACTACCAATAACAGGAAGAAGAGAAATTTTTTTTTTTTTTTTAAAGAATGAAATGTTTCCCATCATAGTGGATTCTTAAGCACGTTCTCCACGTATGCGGCGTGCTAGCTGGATGTCTTTGGCATAATTGTTACACGTTTGGCATGGATAGCACACAGGTTGGTATCTTCAAAAAGGCCAACCAGATGGGCCTCACTTGCCTCCTGCAAAGCACCAATAGCTGCATTCTGAAAGCGCAGATCTGTTTTGAAGTCCTGAGCAATTTCTCGCACCAGACGCTGGAAGGGAAGTTTGCGAATCAGAAGTTCAGTGGACTTCTGATAACGTCTAATTTCACGGAGTGCCACGGTACCAGGCCTGTAACGATGAGGTTTCTTCACCCCTCCAGTAGAGGGCGCACTCTTGCGAGCGGCTTTTGTAGCCGGTTGCTTCCTGGGTGCTTTACCACCGGTAGATTTGCGGGCAGTCTGCTTTGTACGAGCCATGGTATAGAGACCTCCTTACTTACCCCCCTTCTCCTTCGGCTGGAGCTCGGCGAGCTAGAGGCGGCGCTGGCGTTAGAGAGCAACGGCGGCGCGACGGCGGCTGCGAACACAGTTCAGGCCATTTTCTATGCACGTCGTTTCTTAAATTCTCTAATCCCTCATAAATATTCAGAGTTCACCATAGTGTTCGGTACCAACTCGCACAATTCCATCAAGGTCAAAAAATACAATCAATTGAAGATTCCTGCCTTTCTGTTGGATAGCACGTGGCAGCAGTCTTCACGTATTTTTTAATCACACTGCATATGTGAACATTCAGTATAGTAGATGATGCCAGATAATTATTTGAAGTGGTTGAGCAATTTACACTCCTATTGGTTCCACATATTTTTGCCAACCTTGGTTTTGATGTTTTTAAAATTTTAGCCATTCTGATAGGTGTGTGGTGTTACCTCAATTTTTAAGTAACAAAATATACAACTAATGCCAAGAGCCCTTGCTGCTAGTTCTGGTCCCCCTGGTTGATGATGGCAAAGTGGGTAGGGTGTGGTGGGACAGACTCCTGGGCCTCTCTGGCCTGCCCAGTGGGACTTCCACTCCCCCTGGGTGTTGTATGGATCAGTGCATTAGAGGGCTGGAGTCTGGGCCTCAAGCTTTCCTGGGGAAGCTGCTTGGGCTGGGTTGTCTCTTCAGCCCCTACGGCTCAGCAAGCTTCTTGTGTATTCATGGTGCTTCCTTGCTCCTCCCCTTAATTTGGGTTTTTCCAGGTAACAGGCATGGTCTCCTGGTGCCCAACAACACCACTGACCAGGAGCTGCAACATATTCGCAACTGCCTCCCAGACTCAGTACAGATCCGGCGGGTGGAGGAGCGGCTCTCAGCCCTGGGCAATGTCACCACCTGCAATGACTATGTGGCCTTGGTCCACCCAGACCTAGACAGGGTAAGGCAGCCTAGCGTGGCCCAAGAGTCACAGGACTAGCCTAGGCAGTGGTTAGCCACCGTTCTTGCCTATCAGGCAGGAATTAGGGGTGTGGTGTCTGTTGTGGTTTCTCTTTATACCTGGGCAGTCACATTTCAAGCATTCATTGGAATAGTGCTAGTAGAGGCCTTCCAAGGTGTGGTCACTGTCAGAAAGAAGCCGGGGAGGGTATTGATCCCTCAGAATTAAGGAGATTGACCCATCTGGTCCTACAGCTGGGGCCAGGAAAGATGGTAAGACAGTTGAACTCTTGAGTGTGGGTTAGAGGAAGAGGGTGGCATGGAGACCAGCCCCTGGGTGTTCAGGGCATGAATGGGTATTACGGACTCCATAGCTGGCCTAGATTCTGCTCCAAGCTGTATCCTCCTTTTTTTGGGTGAAGCTTCAATATGAAGCGACATAGTAGAGGAATGAGGGGCTTAGGGCCTCAAGCCCTGGATGGTTCTGGGCATGGAGGGCCCAAGGTTCTTTGACCTGCAAGCTCTGGGCCCTAAGCACAGTACCTCTGACTGACAGGAAACAGAAGAAATCCTGGCTGATGTGCTCAAAGTCGAAGTCTTCAGACAGACAGTTGCTGACCAGGTGCTAGTAGGAAGCTATTGTGTCTTCAGCAATCAGGGAGGGCTGGTACATCCCAAGACTTCAGTTGAAGACCAAGATGAGCTGTCCTCGCTCCTTCAGGTTCCCCTTGTGGTAAGCATTCTTGTTCTCTGACCTCCTGCTGAAGCAGATCCCTTTGCCCAGTGTTTGGGAATCTGGGTCATTACCCATCACAGTTTGGGGTTGGGGCTGCAGGTCAGGGAGCAGGATTTGGGGAGTGTCCTTATGAGGGGTGGGAGAGACTTTGGTTGTTGATGCCATGATCCACGTTGAGCCATCACCTGGCAGGCGGGCACTGTGAACCGAGGCAGTGATGTGATCGCCGCTGGGATGGTGGTGAACGACTGGTGTGCCTTCTGTGGCCTGGACACAACCAGCACAGAGCTGTCAGTGATAGAGAGTGTCTTCAAGCTGAACGACGCCAAGCCTAGCACCATTGCTACCAGCATGCGGGATTCCCTCATTGACAGGTATCTGGGCCTCTTTTCTGCCTTTTGAGGGTAGGGGAAGAAGATGCCACCTCCAGTGGGAGCTACACTGTACTCATACCAGTAGGTTCTCCTCGCGTGTGAGGGCACACCTGCACGCTGCCTGGCTGCCACAGGGTACAGCCAGCAAGCATTGCCTGAGTATCTGCGCATCCCTGTCTTGGAAGACCTGGCTCAGCGTATCCCTGGGCAAAGCTTTCCCCTGGTCTTATGTTACCACTTACCACATCGTTTTGTGGTTTGTATCTGCCTGTGTGTCAGTGTCCCCAGGCAACAGACTGAGACAGAAAAGAGCTGTTCACTGAGGGAAGGAGGGGAAGCTGCTCTTAGGAACTGAGAAGACCTCGGGTGCCTGAGGGACAGGTGGTGGGGATGGCATGAAAATTATAATCATTGGGATTTTTTTTTTTTAAGTGTTCTTAGCTCTTAACCCTGGAGATTCTGGGGTGTGAAGCTCTAGACCAGGGGTGTCCAAACTTTTTTCAACGTTTTTTACCAAGGGCCATATGTGGTAAAATACACAAACAGCCGGGCCACTCACTCGAGGTGAAGTACGTATTGCCTCACCTGGTTTATTTACGTAAACTAAATATATTTTTGGAATTTGCTGCGGGCCAATTAACAATGGATTGTGGACCGCAGTTGGCCTGCGGGCCGCAGTTTTGACACCCCTGCTCTTCTTCCTTTGGAAGAGCAGCAGGTGCTGGATACTCAGCCTCCTCCTCTCTCATTCCCCCGATTGAGAATCCTTTTCGAGGCATGCCACACCCAACTAACACAGGCGTCTTTATGAGGCTAGAAACCGCAAAGTAGAGAAAGTGCCCCTATGAGACTTCCTCCTTACTGTGGGCAAAATTTCCCTTCATTCTCCATTTATTCATTTGCTTGATGTTCATGGAGCCCTACAGACAAGGCTCCATGGAGGGTAGTCAGGCAGCTTAGTGCTTTTCCTGCTTCTGAGGGCCTCAAAGTGTATCAGGCAAGAGAAGTTGTAGTGGCCACACATAACTCTTAGCGAGCTACCTTCAAAGAAGAAATAAAAGGTTCCTTAAGTGGCTTGGGAAGCTCTGGTGAGACACTTTCTGGGACCCAGAACGGTTTCATGGAGGACAGTTCATTTAGTCTGGGCTTCAGGGAATGAGTAGGTAATTGAACATGCATACATAGAGTGGGGAAGCACTTCAGACAGACACAGAGATGGAGAAGTGTGGAGCTTGTGAAGGGGAAAGGTATTATTCCCAGAGTGTTGAGTACTCTGAATGCCCATGTCAATAAAGTTGTTTTTTTTCGATTACAGTTGACATCCAGGTGTACAACATAGAAGTTAGGCATTTATTAACTTACGAAGTGATCCCCTGATAAGTCTAGTACCACCTGACACCATATAGTTATTACAATATCATTGACTGTATTCCCTGTGCTATACTTTACATCCCTGTGACTGTTTTGTAACTGCCAATTTGTACTTCTTCATCCCTTCATCTTTTTCACCCAACCCTTCAATCCTCCTCCCCCATGTCAAGAAGTTTTGACTGTAGGCCTATGGTTTTGACCTTTGGTCAGTTTGTTTACCCACATTCCTGGCATCTGACATACCCTCCAGCCAATAACTTCCTCAGTCTGGAGCGGGGCCCAACCATCTGTTGTTATTTTAATAAACTTCCCTGTGTGATTCTGATGGGGCAGTTTGGAGACCACACTGACAAACTGTGCTGTCAGCATTGGAGAGCAGTTGAAAGGGTCTGAATAGGGAGGTGGTACCAGTGTTTTTGTCATTTGTTCAACAACTTTTTTTGAGCACCTATTATGTGCCAGACACTAGTGATGTGGTGATAAATAAAATATACCCCCCCTGCCCTTTTGGAACATAGAACCTCATAAGATAGTACTTACATCATTAATCATTTAACTAAAGAACAAAACAAAACAAACTTCTTAATAAGCTAAGACCAGAAATTTCTGTATCCTGATAATCTTCTGAAAAACGATAGCAAGTGTTGCATTTAATGGTGAAACCTCAGAAGCTGCCATTCAAGTCATGCAGAATTGCTTATGGTCAGCAGCACTGGTCAGCATTACAGTTTAATAAGATAAAGAAATGGGTATTGGAAAGGAAGAGACAAAACTCATTAGCTTCCTTTGATTTTGAACCCATTGATTTTGAGTTGCCAGTGAGACCTTAAAATGAAGGTGTTGGGTAGGCCATTAGAAATATGTACTTCATTTTTATAATCATACACCTGATTACCACCTGCAGGAAGAATGTTCTGGCCTGAGCCTTGCCACTGAGGAATTTGTGGTCTGGGCATATCCCTTCCCTTGACTGAGCCCCGTTGTTACTTCTCTAATGTCTACTGGACTTGAGCTCTGAGGCTCCGGTTTATGACCCATAAGTTGGAATAAACTGAGTTGATGCACCTGAGTGGGGAAGGAGTTACTTTTAGTTTTTAAGCATTGAGAGTTCTAGACTGGATTGTGACTCATGGGAGCAGTGGAACCTGGAAGGGGATCTGAGTGTGGCTCTTCAGGCCTGAGCTGGAACAAAGGGCCTGGGGTCAGGGTGGTGGCAAACACCTTGAGAACAGAGGGTGGGGGTGTGGTCTGTGAAGCACTTACTGACAATGCTTCTTCCTTTCTCTGCAGCCTTACCTGAGTCACTTTCCATGTTTCACGGGCTCCTGCCTCTGGACTTTGTTTGGCTCCCTCTCCACGCCCCACCCAGTCTGTTCTGGATGCTGGCAGAGGTCACTGGTATCGAGTGGCTGGATGCCCAGCCCTTATTCACCTTTGTCCATCACCTGAATCTTGTTACTGCAAACTCTGCCACGTCTGCTGGCCTTATGGCTCCAGGCTGAGAGCTCTGCTGCCCTCTACTACCCAATTAAAGGCGTCTGCCTCTGTCCGTTCCGAATGTGTTCTTTGGTGGCTTTGGCCTGCACCTAGCTCCCACCATTGTTCCAGGGGAAAGGTGGGGTGGGGTGAAACACACCTCAGTTCCGCAACCACCCACGCCACTGGAGTTCTCACATTTTCCACCCAACTTCAGCCTCGTACTTCAAAGGATGAGAACCTGTTTCATTTCTCCCCTGGGGTGGTGTGAGCAGCCTGGGGCAGAGCCCTGTGTACGGGCTCTGGGGCACCTGGCTACAGGCAAGCTTACCCTCTGACCCAAGGTGGATGGAGGGTGCAGGCCTGGCTGCCAGGCGCCCTGGACAGCCTCCCACCAACCTTGGCAGGACCCTTACGTTGGGAGCGTGGGTGGGCGTTCCATTGGTCTCGGTTTGCGCGCGGGGCGGGTCCCCAGGACCTAGGTGCGGGATCGGCCGTTTGCTGGTGGGTGCGGTCGAGTTTGCTGGGCCCCGCCCCCGGGGCCGGAAACTCCGTTCCGGAGGCCCGAGGGCGGTGTCGCCGCGCGGTGACGTCAGGGCGCCAGCCCCTCCAGGTGCCTGTGCGCGCCGAGCTGAGCGTGGAGGTCGGCGCTGGAATACGCCAGCGGCTCCGGCAGCGCGAGGTGAGGGCGGGCCGGGCCGGGGCGGGCGGGGGTGGTGGGCGGCTGGCCCCACGCCTGACGGGCCTCCCCTCCCGCAGGCCATGGGCGCTCAGCTGAGCGGCGGCGGCGGCGCCGCGGCGCAGGCACAGCCCCAGCCTCAGCTCGCGGTGCCCGAGGGCCCTGAGCGGCCCCGGCCGGAGCCCAGTCCCTGGGGGCCGCTGGACGACGTGCGCTTCCTCATCGTCTGCACGTCTTGGTACTGACTCTCCGCTCGCCGAGTCGCGGTTCATCTCTTGTTCTCTCCGCCTCTCCTGGTCTGGCCGTTGTCTGTCATCACAGCCCGGCGTCTCTCTTAGTCTACCCGTCCCCGCCCCGACCGGCGCCCGGTAGACACTCTGAGAGTCGAGGAGGTCGCGCTCCCTCCACAGCCTCGCCATGGGCCACCGTGTCGCCTCTGTCCTCTCGCACCACCCGGAATTTGTTCGCTTCCCTGCCTGCACGCAAACCAGCTCAGACCTTCGTGCTCATCCCCACCCCACAGCTCCAGCAGTCTGGGTCCTGGGGCAGCCCTCCCTGTCACTGACTTCCAGAGCCAGGCCAGGGCTTTTGGTAAGACCCCAAAGCTGCTGACCTGACCTCATCTTATCTGTCCATTATTGCTGAAAACTCGGCTCTTTTGTTCCTGGTCCTGGCACCGTGTACCTTGACTTGAGAGAAGACCTTGGGGCAGTGACCCTTCCCATCCTCCTAGGGGAGGTTGCACCACCAGCCTGGATCCCCATGAGGCATTATCAGGCTGTATTCCTGGGACCCAGTAACACTGGGCCTCTTGGACCAGCCTTTTAGAGAGAGGGGACATCTGATTGCTGGGCTGACAGGTGAGGTGTATGGGGCAGCTCCTACACATCCCAAAGCACCCTGTTCCCCTTGCCCCAGAAGCTTCTTAGGCCACTCTCAGAACCTGATCTTTGTTCCCACATTCAAGTGAAATGACACACTTTGTATTTTTGTTTTATTTAGAAATGAGTTAAAAAACATTATACAAAGGCTGATCAGTTTAAAATGTGACTGACACTGAAATGCTGTGATGTTCCCCAGGCCAAGGGGAAGCTGGGCTCTGAGGCCCCCAGTGCTTTGCCCCTCTGTCTGCTCTGTCCTGGGATGATGGACAAACAGATGACCGACCACAAGGCAAGAGAATCTGAGATTGGAAGCATCCAGGCTGAGCCTTCTCTGGGCCTGGACTTACATCCCTCACATCTGCAGCCTGGGCTGCCTGCCTCCATCTCCTGCTCTTTTCTCAGCTGACCTCGGTAGTACCAGGAGCCAACCGGAAGCCTGGGGGGGCCTAGAGCTTTCAAGAAGTGAGAGCACCAACCTGAGGAGTGGAGAGGGACCAGGAAGGGGAGAAGGGAAGCCAGGAAAAGATGGATAAAAGAGACACTTCTGATCTCATCTTGGACCCTAGAAGGGTCCACAGGTGGGGACCTAAGGCCCAACCAGCTCACTGGATGGCCTGGGCATGTAACAACCTCTCTGTGCTTCATTTGAGGGCACGGTGAGAGTTACCCTCGGCCTCCCAGGGCCTACACAAGTTTCATGTGAGTGGACAGGTGTGAGCTAATAAAGTGCTTTGCAAAGTATAAAACACTGTACAAACCTATGAATCACTAATATCTCCGTAGTTGTTCCCCACCCATCCCAGGGAGCCCGCCCTTGGCCAAAATGAGACAAAACAGAAGGATAATGACAAGAAACACAGTGGACTCAGATGCCTCTGGGACAAGAGATTTTGCTTGAGACAACTCCCAGGGCAGCAGGAGTCCCTGTCTGCTACAGGTTAAGCCGACCCAAAGCCCAGAGGTCACGGGATGGGGGCAAGGCCCACGCAGGCTCAGGGCCAGGTTGGCATCTGAGGCCCTGCCAGCACCCTGAAGACTGACACCACCTGTTAGATTTGGCCAGAGAGCCAACAGGCATCACTGAACCCATTGGTCTTGCCTAGGGCTCGTCAGTGACGAACAGCTGCCTCCACTGGGCTGGAGTAAGACAAGTGGAGCCCTAGGAATTCCTGCCAGTGACAGTGATCGGTGGGCCCCTAGGCTTGAGGCTGCTACCATTGTGGGTGCCCTTTTCCAAAGAGTAATACAGGAAGATGGGCCCTGGGAGCTGGGTTAGCAAGGGCCAAGCTCGCGATATGAACACTGCTTCCAGGTTGAGATTGAGTCAGCCACAGGGCAGCTCTGGCTGTGGGCTCTGAGCACTTTAGAAGGCTGCCCTGAGTCCCTTATTCCAAGGCCATGAGAATGTTGGCCTGCAGCCTTTTCTTCGTCACCTAACTAATCAGGCTGAGCCCCCAGACTACACGCTATAGGCTGGAGACGGGGAATGAGGAGAGAGACGGGAGTGGAGGACGGTCACAAACTCAGATCGGCCTCCATAAATGGGGTCAGCTCCTTCCCCAGCCCTTTAGCCTCATGAACAGGGCCTGGCTCCTGGGTGTCTGGGTGTTTGAGTACCCTTAGCAGCACCTTGGTCCTTACTGCCTGGGGGAGGGCTTGCCACGCTGGCCTCATCACCAAGACAGTCACCTGTATCTAATTCACCTAAAGCCTCAAGCAGCCTTTGCAGAATGGGACTTGAAACAGTAGTGACAGAACATTTAAATATTCAAGATGTGACAGCTGGGTCCTCATCAGACCTAGCTGGGCCACAGCCCCGCCTGCAGCATGTGACCGTAAATCATGGGTCTCAGAGGAGACCCTGGTGTGTGGAGCAGGTTTCCTGAGGGATCTGCTGCATACCAGCAGGGGAAACCCAGGCTTGTTGCCCACCATGTCTGCAGCAGGGGTCCTGTAGCCTTGGAAAACAGGGAGGTGGGGTGGGGGGACATCTGACCAGCAGGTGTTGGCAGAGAGGAACCAGGACTGGTGGCTTCTCTCAGAAGGGGCTGAGAGCACTAGTGCTGGCTTCCCACAGAAGGTGCTGGGTCCAGCCAGGAACAGAGCTGTGGTGCCTCATGGATACCACAGGATGCAGTGACCACAGGGCCTCCTGGTATGAGGCCTGGCCTATCCCCTTGAGTAGGGAGCAGTTCACCCAGGACAGAAGGCTGGTGGCTGGGTGCCAGACACCCACCCTGGAGCACAGCCGCCATCACTCCCTGCACCTCGCTCAGCCTAGACCAGTGCACCCACCACTTCAACTACATGACCCCTAGCCTAGGGCCCAGCTGGCTCCGGTGGGCAGTGGCCAGAGCTGCCCCTCAGACCCTGGTGAGGAAGGGCCTGGCTGGCCAGACTGAGTGGACAGAGAGGGCTCTGGGCTGCTCACACCCACTCCTGGACTGGCCGCTTATAGTACGTGACAGGCTGAGGGCCTGCCTTGTTCTTGAACTGGAAGATGGTATAAACCAGCACCAGAATGCAGAGGGACAGGATGCAGGGGATGACCACAGCCACTGCATTCACAGAGCCTGGCACGTCATTGATGGTCACCATGATGTCCACGTCGTCCTGGGGCAGCCGCCGCTCCTTGCGCCGCTCCACCTCCTTCTGGTTGCAGCCCATCCAGTCACGCAGGATGTTGCGCGGGTAGCCAGGCTCCACGCTCAGTTTCTGGTTGTCAAACTTCCAGTAGTCCCGGCCCTTGTAGAAGTAGGTGTAATCTGCAGAAACACGGCCCAGCATCACCACTCGACACTTCTCTGCACCTGCTCTTGGCCAGGGTGGGAGGGCGTAAGGTGCTGTGGCAGTGTACAGGAGGGGCACCTCTCACCCTGGAGGAACCCCAGGGGAGCTCTGCAGGAGGGTTGGGCATACGAGGTGCTGGGAGCGGTGTTTTGGAAAGCTTGGAAGTCGGGGAGTGCAGTGCTTGGCACATCCTGCAAATAGTGTGGCTGAGTCATGGAGTATGACCGGCATAGATGCAGAGAGGGGCACTCGGGACCTGGAACATATTCTCAAAGGCTCTGAGGAGCCACTGAGGGGCCTTACGTAGAATTGGTCATTTGTGCCTCCCAGATGGGACCCTTCTCAGCCTGGGGCCACAGCTGTCACAGTGCCCATAGGCACCCCCATGTGGGTCAGATTAAGCCCCCAACTTAGGGCTTGGACAGCACCGTCTCATAGCTCTAGGGCCTCAGTCCGTCCCCTGCGTGAGCCAAGGGAGACAGGAAGCAAGATTTCTCCTACTGACAGTCGATACCACCTCTTTGTGATTAGGGATTTTTTTTGACTTGGCACACATCACTTTGCAACACAGGTTGCAGGGTTTCTGGGACCCTGCTAGGGGACGGACTAGAAGGAAAGAAGACAGCAGGGCTGGGGAGCCACCCCCAAGGATCCCAGCAACAGCCTTAGTGGCCAGCCAGTCCACAGCCGCAAAACAATGTGTTCAAACTCTCTTATTGGCTGACTCCCCACCCTGGCTGGGACTTTCATTGGCCAAAGTCCTTGATGTCATCTGTCTCTGAGGCTCTCCAGACGGTGAGACCATGTGTGTAAAGCATTAGGTACACAGGAGAGCCACCAGATAGCAGCTCTGTCCCTGTGGCTGTTGGTTTCCTTACCAGTGACGTCTCCTCTGAGAGTCCTTCCCAATGACCTTAAATGTGGCACCCTCTGCCTAGTTGCTCCTCTCACAGCAATTCTTTCCCTTATAGCATTTGTTGCCACCTTATTTTTCTGCCTCTAGCCTGCAAGTCTTGTTCCCTGCTCTATCCCCAGCCCTCCCACGCAGCCTGGCTCTAAGTAATTATTGTGGAGTGAATGAATGACTCCTGTCATTCCATATAAACGAAAATACCCAAACGATGATGATGATGGTGATGATGGCAGCTAAAACTTATATGGCATGGGCCTAAGTGCTAGGCATTGGTTTAAGGGCTGTACATAATTTATGTTATTTAATTCTCACAAAACCCTACAAGGTAGGTACCGCTATTCCCATCTTGTAGATGAAGAAAATGAGAAAACTTACGTGATTTGCCCACGCTCATGGTAAGTGGTGGAGGTGGGATGTGAAGCCAGCCAGGCTGGCTCCAGGGTCTGCTTTTGACCAGATCAGTGGAGATGCACCAAACATTCATGGATACCCACTTTGCACCTGGCAAGACCTGGTCCCTCCTCTTGAGAAATTCCTAGTCCCACCTTCAGGAGGAGCTTAGTAAACGTCTCATAAATACAAAAGGATTTTTCTCTCCATCTTCCTGTCCTTAAGCCCTGTGAAAAAACACCTGAGAACCATCCTTGCTTTTCAGATTTGATAACCTGAGGAACCCCTCGAGCACTCCTGAGGACCACTGTTTGAGGAATGCTGTCTGAAGGAATGAAGTCAGTCTATGAAAACATCTCTCAATTGTGAATCATCCCTGCAGATGAGAAATTGTGACTTGGTAGCTGGTAAGAGAGAGTTACTGTGTGAACATAGGTGGGTAAGAGGCAGTTGTCTTTGCCACTAGGCAGTGTTTCTCAAACCTGAATACCCTGAGAGTTTGCCTGTGGGCCCCGAGGAGACCCACATAAAATCAGAACCCTCCCCGCCCCCCGACCTGGCTGGGCCCTTACGTACATCCTTCCTTGCTGATGAAGGCCCCTTGGGGAGCCTGCGGGATGCCCTTCCACACGGTGATGGGCTTGGGGTAGCCAGGGTCTGTGGCCCGTCGCTCCTCGCTGTAGCGCCAGTACCGCTCGCCTTTGAAGAAGTAGGTCTTGCCCACAGGTTCCCAGCGCAGAGCCGTGTCAATGCCTTCTCGGGGCAGACAGCTGCCCAGCTCCCCCAGGCTGTGAGGGTACCCAGGCTCTACTGTCACCTCCTTAAACACCCAGTACTTGTCACCTGTGGCCAAGAGGAGCCCAGGATCAGCCTTCCCCAGTCACTCAGTGCCAGAGGTTGTGGCTAGTGCCACTTGCCCATCTTCTGCTGGGACTGAAGTCATTCATAGAGCCAGAGTGTCAGGGGGAAACAGCCATAGGCCTGCTTGATCCTCTCAGTGGGAGACTGGGGCCTCTTGGCCCAGGCAGAGGTTAGGGGGGCAAGAAGCCAGAAGCCAGTCACCAATCCTGGGCAGCTCACCCCATACTGCCTCGGTTCTGTACCCCAGCCTCTTTGCCTTTCATGTGACTTGCTCCTTTCTCCTCTCTGGGTGACCTCGGCCACTCATACATACTAGTACTCACCCCACCTTACACCAGTGACACCCAACTCTGAGGCTGTAGTACACAGCCACTCTCCCAGGGGACCCCGATGGCCCGTCAGCCTCTGGGCATTTCCAAGTCGGCTTCCTGGAGTTCCCCATCTCCACCACAAGGGGCTCCCTCCGTCATCACCTTTCTGCCTCCCAGGGTCCCCAACGAGAAGTCCCAGCATCCCCTCTGGCTCGCTCTTGCCTTTCCCTCTTAATGCTCAGCCTCTCCTGAGGCCTTGCTAATCCTCTAGCTGTCTCTAGCCTCCCGGCTCCTCCCTGCTATGGACCTTATAGACATTGCTATCCTCCACTCCAGCACCCATCTCAGAAATGGCTTCCTCGTCTCTGCCCCGATTGCTGCCTGCTCTCGGCTCTCTGCTGCTTCAGAAGCATTCAGCGAATTTCCAGCATTGCCCTAATGTATCAATACCACATTCTGGCCTGGCAACCAAGACTCCTCAGGCCTCTCCCCCAAACTTCCTTTCCAGGCCGCTTCTCACGGCTCTCCGATGTAGGGCTCCATGGCTGTCCAGGGCTGCCTTCTAAAGCCTTTTGAATACATATGCATGTTCCCACATTACTCCTTTGCCCATGCTGTTCTTTCCCCTGGGAATGCTTTCCTCGCTTCTCACTGTCAGTATCTACCCCTGCTGGGCCCTGGCCCACGTCAAAATAATTGAAGTGAAACCACCTGGCACAGGGTGGGCACAGGGTGGGCACAGGGTGGCATGCTGTACACGTTAGGCCCCTCTCCCCATTCCCTGACTTCTCTAGCCTTCGGGTTCTGTGACCTCCTGCTTCCAGGCTCTTCCAGAACTGCCAGGGTGGCCCTCCATGGGACACCCTGTACTTCATGTGGATGAGGCTTGTCACCAACTTCAGCGCATGCAGACCCTTAACAACCACTCCCTGACTTGATTTCTGCAGATTGTGCATTGCCTGCCTGCAGGGATCTGTCCTGTCTGATGTCAGTTTGTCAGTGTCTCTGTTAGGGCTAGAAGGATCCTTATAACTGGCATCTGTTGCTCACCCCGCCTCTGCCAGTTTACAGATGGATAAAGGGGGTCCCGAGGGCAGGGAACCATGCTAGGTCCCTCGGCACAGGCCACATTACCTTTGAAGAAGACAAATCTTCCATCAGCCCTTTCGTAGGCTGCATCTATGCGGGCAGGCAGCCCCTTCCAGAACTGCTCGATCTGCATGGGATAGCCCTCCTGCACCCGGTTATTGCGCAGGCGCCAGAACCAGCGATCCTGGGGGGGAGTTAAGGAGGGGAGAGAAAGAGGCACAGCCTCTGAACCCAGTGATCTCAGCCCAACAACCCAGCACCTTCCCCTGGGCCCAGCGTTGCAACCCTCCTCGAAGTCTGTCCCTTTACTGCTTTTTACTTTCAAAGCCCTGTGAGGAGGACAGGATACTCATTAACCCTTTCTGTAAGCCTCCTGATGGTTCTTGCTACCCGAAGGGCCATGAGACAGACAAGCAGACAGGCCTGGTGGTGGCAGGAGGTGTGGAAGAGGCGGAAGGGATGCTGGGGCCTGGAACGGCCACATGAGGGTAGCGGAGAGTCACTGATGTCTGCAGGGCCCCTCCCCAGGCTGCTGGGAAGCTCCGGTGGTCTCCCAGCCTGGGCAAAGTGCCCTCCTCATACATGGCTGGCTCCATCCAGCAGGGCAAGGACCATGGGAAGCAAACCCTGGGAATTTCCCCAAGACCTGGGTGTGAATTCAGGTTCCTCCACTTACAGCTGCATGACCTTAGGCACAGTACTTAAAGAGCCTCTCCTGCAAATGAGGGTAATAATAATGGGGGATCAGACGAGAGAGATTAGGGGCGAAGTGTCTAGAACAATACAGGGCTCAGAGTCAATGTTGAAGAAATAGTAGGCTAAGAGTGTGATAAAAGCCCTCTCTTCAAACTGGTGCCTTGTCTCACTGCAGTCCTTGGTTGCTAGGCACTCTGGGCAAGGCCCAGAACCTCCCAGGACCTCAGTTTTCTTATATCGAAATGGGGATGATAAAACCCAGCCTTGCCTAGGAACCATTCAGTTGGAGGATCCAAGAGTGCAGAAGAATAAATGTGATTTGTAAAAGATGGTACAAAAGCTAGAAAACACCTTTGTAAAGGTGTTTTACAAAGAACTTTCACATCCACTTTTTTAAACCTTATTTTGATTTTCACAACTCTTGTTAAGCAGATCTGAGACATACAGAGTCTTAAGGAAAGCCAAGTGACTTTCTTAGAGCTACTCGGTGAGAGGCAGGATTGGGCTGACCCAAGGTGCCTGATTCTTGCTCGGTGCTCAAAGCTTGCTGGGGAGAACTCCGCCAGGGAAATGGGGCAGCCTTCTGCAACCACCCCGTGTGGCAAAAACATGCTGCCCAAATCCCCTCCAGTGGAGGGTTTATTGCCTCCAAGGCTGGGAGAGTGGTCAGCAGGCAGTTTTCAACTGTCAGCCTCTTGGGATGGCCTCAGCTTTAGAGAGCTCCCCCAAGGTCATGCCCTTCCTTATCCGATGACTGAATGAGGCAGAGGGTATAAAGTTCCAGCCATTTGGGGCCCAACGTGGGATAATTTGGACTGGGCCAACCTAGTTCCAGAGCCCCCTGTGGGGGTTGGCTGAGTCTACAAGGGGCCTACTTGCTGCTTATCTTCTCCTTCTGCCCAATCCTGCTTCCTTCCCACAGATGTTGATCCCAAAGGTATTCCCTCATCAAAATCCTACATTCCAAACACCGTCTCAGAGTCTGCTTCCCTTAGAACCCAACCTGCAACACACTAAGCAGGCTACTCCCCAGTCAGCCCAGGGCCAAGGTGACAGGACCAGGCCAGGTGAGAAGATGTAGCCTGGCCAGCTTTCTGTCGGGCACCTCAGTACCAGGCTTTCAGCCCTGGCAGGATCTGGAGATAGGCGCAGCCACCACTGCACCAGCCCCTGCTCCAAACTGCCCTCTTCCCAGCCACTCACTCATTTAATTTTCATATACCCTTAGTTAGAGGAATGACTCCCCTAGTTTTCATGAGGTCCAGAGAAGAGAGGTGACTTGCTCAAAGTCAAACCAACAGCACTTTTCTCTAGCGTGAAACCCTGGGAAGGTACAGAATCACCAGTCTTCCCCCCTCCGTCTTGATTTACCCAGCAGCACCAGGAAGAGATGCTGTGTCCTGGCCATTGGGCCAGCTCCTGTCCAGGCCCCAGAATCGAGCCTGACCCCACAGCAACAGCCTTCTCCAGCTCCATGGTGGGGGACGGAGTGGGAGGGGACGTGTGGATGGTGCCAGTTGACTGGCCCTACCTTAAACACAAACATCTCGCCCCGGAAGAGGGCCACTGTGTTGAAGTTGCCATCACAGATGTTGGGTTTGGCGCCAGGTGTGGATGGCCGGTCCCCGAGGGGTGGCCGAGGGGGCCTGGGCTGGCGCTCATGCTTCCTCTCAGACGGTGAATGGATCCTGCGGACGGGGAGCGTGGGGAGAGGCCTTGTGGGCTCCAGGGGCTCGGCTGGGGGTCCTAGAGAGAGGGGCTACATCTTAGAAAGGGCCATCCATTTCCTGCCTCCCACTGCCATTGCCTCATCACCTGGGCAGCTCTGAGACAAGTCTGTCACCCTCCAGCCTCCTGTCCCCTTTCCTCATTTTGTACTTCCCCCCTCTTTGAGAAAATAGATGACAATCACCATTAAATGGGAACTTTCATCTGTCCACCCTCAGATCTAGATTGTTCTCCTTGTTCTCTACTGTTGTGGGAGAACATGTCCCTTCTTAGGCTCAGTGCCCCATACTCTCTTTCTCAGCTCCCTTCCACACACATTGGCCCCACTTTCTCACTCCCCCTTCATTGTTTATCCTGCTCCAGGATGGCCTCCACCCCGTCACCCACTGACACTGCTCTGACAAGATCACCATGTCGCCAAGTCCAATGGTTACTTGGCTCAAATTTTGATGTGCCTATGAATCAATCCAAGGATCTTGATAAAATGCAGATTATGACTCAGAGCAGAGGGTCTTGGTGGGGCCTGTAGTTCTGCATTTCTTCAAACTCTCAGGTGATGCTGATATTCCTGTCTGAGGCCCATGCTATGAGCAGCAAGATCATAGAAACAGTTTCCTCGAAACACTCTTCTCTTTTCCAGAACCCTGCATGCTCTTGGTTTCCCTCCTCCCTCACGGGCTGTTCCTCTTCAGCCTCCTTTGCTGGCAGCCGTTCCTCATCCACCTACTCTAAAGTGGAGGTGGCCCTGGGTCCTCATCTCTTCTCTCTCTCTCTATTCTGGTCCCCAGGTCAGGGCTTCTCAACTTGAACTACGTCATGGGATCACGTGGGGAGCTTTTAAAACTCCTGAGGCTCAAAAGGCACCCCAGACCAATGAAAACCCAATCTCTGGGATGAGGGCCAGGTATCAGTATTTTTGATTGAAATCCCAAAGTGATTCTCGTGGGCAGGCAAGTTGAGAATATCCACCCTAAGTGATCTCACCCTATTGGACAGTTAGAGCTGTCCAATAGGCTGTTCTGTGATGACAGAAATGTTCTCTGTCTACACTGCCCAGAACAGTAGCCTCTAGCCACATGTGGCTACTGAATACCTGAACTGAGTGACTCGTTAATTTAACAGAGGGACTGACATTTTATTTAAATGTAATTAATATAAATTTAAAATTTAATAGCCACATATGGTAATATTGGGCACCAGAGATCCCAAATCAACATCCCAACCCAGATCTCTGAGCTACAGACTGGCCAGTCCTATTGCCCCACAATTACAAAAGCCGGAAACCTTGGTGCCATCCTTCTCTTCACCCCATATCTGACCTATCAGCAAATCCTGTCTGTTGTATTTTCAAAATGCCTTCCAGTCCCTCCCCCCCGCCCCCATCCAGTCCTCTACTGCTTTACCTATGGAGATCCTGCCTCTCCTCCAGGGCTCTGGGGGGGGGGGGCACCTCCTGTGTGAGCTCTTTGGGGTCCCCAGCTTGGGAGCAGTGGGGGCAAGGGGGCTCTGTTATGTGGACAGGCATTTGCTCAAGTAATCTGGTCTTCCCATCTCAACCCGCTTGACAAGAACAAGAACGTCACAGACCAGCGTGACCAGAGAACTGGGAGGGAGGCAGGGAAGCAGGCTTCTCATATCTTATCAAGATACCAGCCTAGCTGCTCATTTTTTTCTTGCGTAAGAAAAAAGCTCTGGTTATTATCCTCCTCACATTGTATGACCATTACTTGGGCAGATTCGTGACTCTCCTGGCTAGAGGTGGGACTGCTGGAGAGTGAACCACGGGAGGCTAGAGGAGGTTGTGTGGAGGGGGAGGTGCGTAGAGAAGAAGGAGTGGGTGGGCCTCTACTCACTTTGTCCCTCCCAGTGGCTCAGACCCTCCCCTAGGTTTCTTCCCACAGGGGAGGAAGGGGTGGGGGTGGGGTGGGAGGTAGCCTTGCCCCTGTGGTTAAGTAATGCCATCAGAAGTCTCCAAGGTGGAACAGCTGTCAGAGACACAGAAGCTCTGCAGGTGGATGGCAATGCTGCCCCTCTCCCTGCCTCCACCCACTTCCCCATGACCGGCAGGCAGTCACAGCCCAGGCCTGTGGAAGAAATGGTGGCCCCTCTCCCCTGCCACACACCGTAGATCTTCTGGATGCCCTGGAGATCATCCTGAGGCAGCTTGAAGTTGTGTGTCTCCATATACTGGTAGAAGGGTGCCATGATGGCGCTGGGGTCGTTGGAGTGCTCCAGTCCCAGCGCATGTCCCAGCTCGTGCACAGCCACCAGGAAGAGGTCGTTCCCTGGGGAGAGGGGATGGGGAGGTGCCCAGGGCACCACTTAGGTATCAGTCAATCCATTATGTCAGCAAACACTGAGCATAGACTTTGTGTCTGGCCCTGTGTCAGACATGGGAACGTACAGAGAAATTAGACACATCCCTGCCTTCCAGAACGCTCGATACAGTGGGGTGTAGGGAGAGAGAAACAAAGTAAGTGAAACTAGTGTTCCAGGTGCTTTAGTAGATGTCTTTAGGAGTTGAGTGAGGATACCGAGAAGGGGGGAGTCATGTAAACTGGAAGGAAGATGTTCAGGGAAAGCTTCATAAAGGTGAAGCTTAAGTTGAGTCTTGAAAGATAAGCTAGGAGAATGGATTCGGGGGTAGGAGAGGAAGAGGGGTAGGGATGGCATTCCTCGCAGAGAGAATGCTATAAACAAGATCCAGAGACAAGCAGTTTCATTCTACTTGGCTCTGGAACAAAGCGCGAGGGGAGGGCCAGAGAGAGATGAGGTCAGCCAGGCTGGCAAGCAGGGCTCTGTGATGCCAGGCAAAGGAATTTGGATTGGCTTCTTGGCCGGTGGGGGGTTTCAGCAGGAGTCGGGGTGATGACACGATGACATCATCTGGCTGTGGTTGGAAGAAGGGTTAGAAGGTAATGAGACCAGAGACAGGGGCGTCAGTGGGGTCAGTTCAGAAGCTGGTCCAGGGGTCTAGGTGAGGGATGCAAAGGGCCTGAGCCAAGGCAGACAGAGGTAGTGGGACAAGCAGAGAGGAGTCCTGGGGGGCCAGGCTGGCGATCAGCTTCAGGAGACCCACGGGTAGGCAGGGCTCTGGTCTTGCGGCAGCTCTCAGTCTGGCAAGACCTCAGTCCTGAAAGGACTGAGCTATGGTCAAGATCAAGCAGGGATTCAAATGCGAGTGAAAGCAACAAGGTCCAGGTGCTGAAAATGGGACACGGGTTCTCGAGTATGAAGCTGAGGCGGCAACGTGACATTGTGGTCATGAGCACCGGTCCCTGAGCAGGACAGACCTCGTTCTTTTCCAGCTCTACCCCCCCCAACTTGGGGAACTTGGTCCGAAGGTCTACCCCCTGAGCCTTAACTTCCTCATTTGGGAAAAGGGGAAATCATCCTACCTCATAGGGTGGTGTGAGGGTTGGATAAGATAATGTGTGCAGTGGGTATGGCACTGCTGGGTAGCGGTTGTTCCCATACATAAGACAGAAGCCTGGGGCCTGGAACATAAAGGAAGCACAGGGCCAGTGGGATTCTAGCAACCAGATGCTCTTAAAGCCAGCTATCCTGAGCTTCTGGATCAGGCTGGGGATAGGGCAAGGCCTGACTTTGGGGGGATTAAGGAACCCCAGCTTTGGGAAAGAAATGCAAGGGGCAGGGAGTTGGGCAGGCTGTTGTATCAACAGTCCTGATTCCTGTCTTGTCCAGTTACAGACCCTGTTTACTTTGACGTCTGGCATTTGAATGCCCTTGAACCCTGCCTCTTGCTACCCAGCCCTAAGGTATGTTGCAGCCCATCCCTGTCTCCTTGAAGTGCAGGAGAGTCTGCCAGGAGCCCAGAACATTGTCAGGAGTCCGACCTAGCCCCACACTGGCCCCAGGTAGAGTTGTTCTGCCCCAACCCAGCCAAGGGCCCTGGGAGGGTCAGATGGGGTTGAGGATTGTCTCTGGACTTTCTGGCTAAAGTCTTGGGAAAAGAGAAGAACCCCATGGGGCAGACCCAGACGCACGCTTGCCTGCCGCTCTGCTGACACCACCAGTGTTTTCAGTGAAGGGGGTTTGGGCAAGATCAGCACAAGGTTCGCCAAGAGCCTGGGGCTGCCTTCTGCTGGGGAAGGGCAAGCTGGCATGAGGAAGCCGCCCCCAGTTCCTTCCTCAGGTCCTGGTCCCTCTGGCAGCAGGGAAGGGTGAGCTCATCTCTGAGCTCCATCCCAAACCAAGGCGGCTGCTAGAGCTAGCGGAAGGCAGCTTTGCTTCCTGGGGTCCAGTTCTGGCTCTGCGCCTGGACTTTTGTTTGACCTGAGATAAGCTGTTTGGGCCACTGTCTCCTGAACAGGCTCTTCCTTGGGGGCATAGATAGGGATTTCAGCTGGGAACGAGGGAGCTGGGCTCCGAGCACCTGCTGAGACTCTAAACCTACGTCCTCAGCTTGTGTCTATTCCTGAGCCTCTGTGCCTGGGTCTCTGCAGAGAACAGGAGTAAGTCCTTGAAGGAAAGGGCATGTGGATTTTTTCCTGGGACCAAAGTCGGGGAGCTGGTGTTTTACCGCACAGAAACCCAAGAGACCTGTGAAGTGGGGGCTGTTCTAAGGAGATAGAAGGAGAGGGGATGGGGCCTGAGAACTCCCGGAGCTTGTGAGTGGAAAAGTAGAGGGATGGAGAAGAAAGACCCCAGTTCTTAATGGGCAGGAGGCCGTTACGGTCTTCACTCCCAGAGGGTGAGAGGCAGGGAATAGAGTGGTCAGAAGGACAGTCTCTGGGAGCCAGACTGCCATGAATCCCAGCGCTGCCATGTCTTAGCAGTGTGACAGTGTAAATCTCTTTCTCTGTAAAATGAAGGGAATAATTGTGCCTTCATAAGAATCGAGGTGAAGATTAGTGAGGCAAGGTAGGTGAGGCGGCTCCTGGCACAGAACTATCACTATTAATTAGCAGGGTCATGTTGAGCCGTGTGTGAGGACCAGTATTCCCAACAGGGAGTATTCCAGTGGGCTGGGAGCTCAAGTCCTTGGGCCTTTCAGCAAGTACGCAACAGTCTATTTGGCTACTCCAGTGGACCTTGTCTCTGCCTCATTTCTCTTCTCTTAGGATCTCCATATTTGGTGAGTCCCACCTCATTGACTCCTCAAAAGGTTATAGCATTTCCCTTTGCTTCTATTCTTTTGCCAGTGCTGTTCCCTCCACCTGGAATTGCCTTACTCCTTCAAAGTTCAGCTCAATGCCACTTCTACCAAGAAGTTCTCCTTGATTTCTCCCACTGGCAGTGAGTGCTTCCTCCTCCTCTGCACTCTCCCAGCACTTTATCTGAACCATCTCTATGGCACTGACCATTTTCCACCCTACATGATAGCCTCTAGCACACACTCTTATTCCTCCTAGGACTGTGAGCTCCTTGAGGGCAAGCTTTGTGCTTGACAGGGCCAGGTGACAGCAGCCAGGACAGGACAGTGCCAAAAGTTCGGTACTTTTCAAGGTGTGGTCCTTGGACCACCTGTGGCAGAAGCACCTTGGGCGATTGTTAAAAATTCAGAGTCCTGGGTTCACACCTGGCTCTGCCACTCATCAACTGTGAATTTCTTAACCACTCAGAACTGTACTTTCCTCATCTGTAAAATGGCGATTGTATGATCCCTGCTGGGTGTAGCTCCCAGGGTGGGGAAGAGTCACTGAATTGCCGAAGGGCTCTACCCTGTGAGGGGCTGGTCTGGGTGACTCTTCCTGTGTGTTCACCTCCCCCGGGGGCTGGGCTCCCTCGCAGCAGAGCTTAGTGAATTCTGCTGACGTCACTGCTTGACTCCTTAGAAAGAGTTGAGGACTGAAAGTGCCTGAAAACAGGCCCCGAGACCAGCTGAAAGGTGCGGAGGGCCAGATTGCCTTTCACACAGACTCCAACGAGCTGGAGAATCAGAATCCAGTTTACAATCCAGTGGTTCTCCAGAGAGTCTTTTAAACACACAGGTGGAGAAGATTCTGATTCAGGAGTTTGGGGTTAGGACTCAGGCAACCTTTTTTGTTAAGTTCCCCAGGTGAGTTTTCTAATGTTAGGTGAGGCTGACATACCTGAACCCACAGCTCCACCTTAATGTCACTAAAAGTGGGGCAGCCTGCGTCACACCTGCTTCACAGTGTGATGCCGTACCGTACGGAGGACCTGCACCAGCTAGGAAGCGTTCTTGCCAAACAAGGGAACCTGAATCTAGTCAGTCCTGTTGATCTAATTACCAATATTCAGGAAACACGGGGAAGAGAGACAAGTTAAAAGCGAACCTGAATTTAGTCACGCCAAATGACTATACTCAGGACAAATGACCCAGTTTCTTCACCAAATAGGGGGTGTAGGGGAAAGGGCAGTGAGGTGACTGTGTTTAAATTAAATGCACCTTGAGGGACATGTCAATCATGTATGATGCGTGAACCCGGTATTTGATTTTAAGAAATTATTAATTTTGTTGGGTTGGATATTGATTTTGTGGTTGTGTAAAAGGTAATCTGTTAGAGGTATAGACTAAAGTCTTAACAGGTGAAATGATTATGCCTGGGATTTAAAAAAAAATACATCAGCCAAAAAATAAAAGTGTGGAGGGGAGGGTAGGTGAAATAGGAATGATATAATGTTGATAATTGCTGTAACAGGGTGATGGGTGCCTGGGGGTTCTCTCTACTTTTCTGTTTGAAGTTTTCCATAATGAAAATTTAGAATAGAGAAAAAAGCCAATAAACAAAAAGTTCCCAGGAGGCGCCACTCCCGCTTTCACTGAGTTTATGTGGAAATTAAACAAGATAACATACAGGTGCTCAGTACATTTTGATTCCTTTCCACTCCTTCCAAAAGCTGTCCCAGGCCAACGTGGTGCATTCCAGTTCACCAGCCAGGGCTCTCTTGCTGTGTTTATGAGTTGCAACGGGATAGTTAATGCTTGGTTTTCCAGAACACAGAAATGTCCTGACTTGTCCAAGACAGACATTGGCCATCTTGGAATTTCTATCAGAATCTTGGAATTTCCATCAGAAATTCATTCATCAGGATGGCGTGGGACAGACAGGAGGCTGCTGGGATGGTCCCAGCTCCTTTCTACACATACCACCAGAAGTGCTTGGGATTTTGAGACTGGGCCCAAGGTCTCCGCCAGAAAGGAGTGGACGTGGGAAATGCCAACCCCCAGAGCTGGGAGGGGGAGCGCAGAGGAGTACAAGTGTCTTTCCAGTATCTCCTCTGGGCAACAACCTTTTAAGAATTCATTTATCTGTATCAGGGCTATAACTAAAATCTCATCTGACAGTGCCTGGCACATAACTGGGGCTCAAAAATGTTAGTTCTCTTCTCCTCACACCTTATCAGTCAGCACAGACCGCCATTCCTTGACACCAATCCAAGAATAAGAATGAGATAAAGAATAGGTGTTCTGAAAGCCCGGAAACACATCCAGGACAGAAGGGCATGGACACCGGAGCAGCAGAAATAGAGCTAGATAGGAAGAGCACACAAAGTTGAAGAGGGCAGGGGACAAAGAGAAATTTAACAGTGTCCTGATTTTGCCTGGGCTGAGCCTTGGCCAAACCACCACCTGAACCACCTTTTGATGGATAAGCCAAGTGTTGACGATCCACGAAAACATGAAATTTTCTCAAGGAGGCCATTCCCATCTACAGAGACACCAGGCACAGCCTCTGAGGAAATGGGCTTTAATGTCTGCTCTCATTCTGAAGCTTCGCCAAGGAAACAGAATGCCCAGTGTGTCCCAAACGTGTCTAAGCTTAAGAATCAGAATCTCCAGGGGAAGGGCCTGAGAATTCACATTTGTAACAAGAACCCTGGTTGATTCTTATGATCAGGCAGGTTAGGGAAACTCTGGGGATGAAGACAGTGTTCTTACGCCTGCATCAGGAGCACCTGGAGGTTTTATTAGACTAAGTGCAGATTCCTAGGTGCAGCCCCAGAACCAGAGACTGGTTGCAAGAGGCTAGGGGCCTGCGGCCTGGAATCTGCATTCTTTAAAAAGGTTTCTAGGTGGTTCTGGTGCATCCTGCAGTTTGAGAGCCATGGAAGCTTAGCATAGTGGCTAAAGGGTATGGGCTCTGGAGTCAAATGCTCAGGTTCAAAGCCTTATTTCACCATTCGCCAACTATGGGACCTTCGGTAGTTTACTTAATGTTTCTCAATATGGTTTTCCTATCTGTAAAATGGGGGTAAAAATATGTACATACTATGTGGAAAGCACATGGGCCTTAGAATATTAACATACTAGTTGTTGTCTATTGTGTCTAAAATAGCATAGAATATAATTTTTTGTCCCTTTCTTCTTTAAACGCTACTGTGTTTTCTTGGTATTTCTGCTACATCCTTTGGTACAGTCTGCCTTGTGATAGGGTGTCTTACGTACACATCTGTCTCCCTGACTCAACTCTGGATTTCCAGATGGCAGAGACCATGTCCTTTTTTGAAATGTTTGGATCCCCTGAGTTGGGCATCATGTTACATTAAAGTTGGAAGGGACCTCAGAGATCACCTAATCCAGTCCCTCGTTTTACAGATGAGGAGACTGAGGGTGAATTATTTGCTCCTAATCCCATAGCCAGGTGGTTGAACTAGGGTTTGAGCCCTGGTGCTGCCACCTACCAGCTATGCCACTTGATCCCCAAACTCTTCATCTGAAAAATGGTGTACACTAGCCTACTCACTAAGCGTATGCCTGACGAGTAAATATGGATGAGGAACTCTTTTGAAATCTGAAGAGTATTGTTGTTGTGATTGCACAGTATTGACTCTGGCTCTGGTTCATTGAATCATACTGGTGAAGAGCAAGTTATCCAAGGAAGCTAGAGTAACATGGGGCCTGTTATTCACCTGTAAGGTTGACATAAGGGAGAGAGTCCGTCATGTCATCCCATAGGACGGGCTTTGAAGTTGTCAACAGTCAGGCCAGAACCTACCACTTTCAGATCCCACTTTCAGTTCTACTGCTTTTTTAACCTTTCCCCCAGCCTCTGATTAATTACTTTATCTTCTTACTCATGGCCTAACCCCTCCCGCCTGACTCAGCCCGGTTTGACCATTTACTAAGTGATCTGACCCATCTCCGTGGCGCTGGCCCTGCTGGAGGACGTGTTGAGTGTTATCAGGGACTACACTTCCCACCCTCTCAGCTTCTTAGTTTTGGACAAGAAGTTCTAGACACCAGGAGCTCATCTATGGTATCCTCCACGCTCTTCCTCAGGGCTTCTGAGAAATCCAGAACGGACCCCCTGTCCCCTCACGTTCTTACCGTCATGGTTGGCGTTTCCTAGCGTCCACGGCTCATCTGAGTCAAAGTGAGTATCCCCTCCAATTCCGGGGCCAGGGAAGTAGGCGTGGGCCAGGAATCCTCCTTCCCCATCAAATGGGGAGCTGTCGCCATGGAAGCCAGAAGCAAAGAAGATCATGATGTCAGCCTCCTTCCGGTCACTTTTGATCTCATGGTATGGCACCTCTTCAAAGGTCAGTGGGGTCACCTTCTGCCACACATCGAAAGCCTGGCGAATAGCTTTCCGTGTGTCCAGCTCACCCACCTTTGGGGTATAGTTGTGAATGCTGGTGAGAGAGGAAGGAATTAGATTAGGGAGGAAGAGACAGAGTCAGAGACTAGCAAAGCTAAAAGGAACATCAGAGACCATATAGCTCAGTGATCTTCAAATTTTGACCCCTAGAATTCTGTGGAGGAGCCTTAGGGGTTGAAGAAGAGGCCGATAGACAAGGCTCTGGGGACCTACCCCTGCCCAAAACAGAGTAGCTTTGCTTTAGTCACTGTTGTATATTTAATTTCTGACAAAGTTTGTGTTGAATATAGGATTTCGCTCCAATTTGTAGGAAAAAAATTAAATTGGTGAACAGCATTTTCTAAAATTTATGTTTTCTCCCAATACGTAAAACATGTACATTTGTAAAAGTTATAAAAATATTTAAACAGTGGAGAGTTTAAGTGAACTGTCTCTTTAAAAAAACCAACAAACTTTGGAACCAGCTACTACTGCTCGTCTATCTAAAAGCTGGTACAGGGTGGTGTCTGATTTCATCAGTTATAGATTTAGCTATTTAAGGTTACTATATGCATACTGCATGATTCTCCACAACGGAGCACCACTACTTCTGGGTGTTCTGCCCCATGAACACCTGGAGAAAGGATTATTCACCCATTCTATAGGTAAGAAAACTGAGGCCCAGAGAGGTTGGGTGATAAAAGTTAAGGTCAGACTTGGGTTAGAATCCAGCTCTTTTTTAAAAATTTTTTATTGGGGAATATTGGAGAACAGTGTGTTTCTGCAGGGCCAATCAGCTCCAAGTCGTTGTCCTTCAATCTAGTTGTGAAGGGCGCAGTTCAGATCCAAGTCCAGTCTCCGTTTTCAGTCTTTAGTTACACGGCGCACAGCCCACCATCCCATGCGGGAATTGAATTGGCAACCTTGTTGTTGAGAGCTCGTGTTCTAATCAACTAAGCCATCTGGCCGCCCCCTCCAGTTCTTTTTTTTTGATCCACTCTACCTCTTCAGGAGACCCTATGTCTATGCAATTTCTAACCCAGATTCTTCTTCAGTTTCCTTCTCTTGTCAGATTTCTGAAAAAAATCTTGGTCTGATCTCTAAAGCTTGTCAGCAGGAGAGCCCTTAATTCAGCTCTAAGATCTCTGTCTTAGATCCTGTCCCGGAACCGAGGCGATCTACCTGAGATGGAATCAGAGTCTGGGAGGTGCCAACCTGAGCCTGCCCTATGTCTGGCCCTTGGCCCAGCCCACTCCAAATTCTGATGTCTGCGTATGCTGTGGTAGGCTCCATCATCCCTGCTCTTGGTGGCTGGTGTGACCTGGGGACCGATCCTGCTCTGCCCTTGGTTTCCCCAGACAGTCAATGAATGACACTGTTGTGAATTAGTTCCCAGGTCTTTGTACTCCTTAAGAAACAACTGGAAATCAATGTTGGGAATGTTACGTGAAGTCCATCAGGCCAAGTGGGAGAGGGATCCAGAGTGGGCTTTGACAGGTGATAGGGACAATGAGTTCAGCCATGGTTCTTTGTCACAGCTGGAAGTTACTGAACAATCCATACCCCGCTTTTGGTCACTAAAAACTGTAGGAATCTAAACAGAACATAACTAAGGAGCTCCTAGGGGACCAAGTAAACCTGAAGTTGGAGACACAGCATCCTCTGGAAGCCACAGGAGGACAAAGTCATGGGCTCACAGCACTGGCCCTCACCCTGATCGCAGACCCACCTACGGTGTGAGCCTCTGAAACCCAGGCCAGGAAGAAACAGAATGATGGTGGAGCCAAAACCAAGGAGGAAGAGAGGGAGTCAAAGCACCTGTAGGTGATGTGTTTCTGCCTCCACTTCTGTCCAGTCAGGGCATAGCGCTTGTTTCTCCGCTTACGGCTCAGGTGGGGGTGGTCAGGGACACCGCATCGGGGCTTCTTCATCCATCTGGTCAGAGAGAGGACACACACACACACCAGGGTCTGTGAACATCAGGAAGGCACTGCAGAGTGCGCAGTACCGGTCTGAACAGCAAGGTGCATCCTCTACCTAGACTCTGGGAGCCTGGCTCTGATCGCTTCTCCAGGAGGAACATGATCGACTCATTCATTCATTCATTCACTCACAACTGAATGCGAGGCAACACTGCTGCATACAGAGTAGGAGTCAGAAGACCTGGGCTTGATAGTTTCAGCTCTATCACTAATCATAGGAGCCCAGGCCAGTGACTGAATCAGCATGAGCCTTAGTTTCCAATCTGCAATGCAAGAATGCTAGTGCTGGCTATTCGTAGGTTGTAGTGAACCTCCAAGCAGGGTGTGGCTGTGAACATGCTCTGTAACTGTAATTAGATCACATCACTCCCTGGTTGAAAAGCCTCCAATGACTTCCACAAACACCTAGAGTGAAATCCAAACTCCTCACGTTGGCCCACAGGGCCCCGCGTGAACTCGCCCGTGCCTACCTGTCGGCCGACACATTCACCCCCTCCTCCTCATACCGCTCCTCCAGCCACAGTGACCTTCTTGCTGTGCCTTGAACATACTAAGGTTTTCCCACTTTGCGTTTGCTCTTTGCTCTGCTTGCAAAGCTCTTCTCATTCATAGGGTGTGTTCCCTTCTGTCATTAAGGTCTCTGCTCAAGTGTCACCCCTTCAGAGAGGATTTCCCTGCCCACCCTCTCTAAAATAGCCTCCCCCACCCATTCTACCACTATCTGTTTAGCCTATTTAACTTTTCTTCATAGCATTTATTATTCATGGGAATGATATACTGATATTCTGCTTATTCTTTGTCTTTCCCACCAGATTCTAAGCTCTGTGAGGGTAGGAACCTTGCCTGTATCCCTAATGCTGGCACAGTACCTGACACAGAAGGTGTTCGATAATGATTTGTTGAATGAATGAATGAATGAGAACTAGCCAATAGTAGAATGGCATAGCTTGGAAGACAGCAAATTCTCTTTCACTATAGGTGTTCAAAGAGTGGCTAAACAACTGTAGGACTTGAAACAATTCTCTGTAGCACTTATCACACTGTATTGTGATTTAAAATCCATTAGTCTGTTGCCTCTAATAAATGAGAAATTCTTTGAGGACAGAAACTGTATCTTATTTATCATCATGTTCCCAGAAGCTAGCCCTGTGCCTTGAACTACAGTAAATCCTGATAATTGTTTGTTATCAGGTGAAATTATATTAGGGAACAGTAAGCCTGAGACATCACTGGGGATATGCAAAAAGGGTCAGGATAAGAGATTTAAAAGATCACGGCTGATTGGGGCCCAAGCCATCCTTGAATTTTAGGTCCCTGTTGGCCTAATGACTAACTCACTAAACTATCTCAGTAGCTTGGGACCCTGGAAGGGAAAACAGTCTGACCTCATTTGCAGTTGCTGAAAGCAGTTGCCACTGGCAATGAAGAGGAAAAACAGACTATTTTAACCAAATATTAAAAGCCCATTGAGGGACTTAGCCAGGTCTTAGTCATCTCTGTACGTTCCACATAGCCTACAGTGCCCAAACTCAGAAATCGGTCATCAAAAAACAATAATCATGCCGTGCATTAGAATAAACATTTATAATTGTCACAGTGTTGACATTAAAACATTTCTTTTTGATTCTCAAAACAACTTTGTGAGGTAACCAGAAATTATTTATTCTCCTTTTTTACAGATGAGGGAAAAGATGCACAGATAAATTGAGCAACTTGTATAATGTAGCAAACAGTGAGGCGAGACTGGAACTTAGTCGAATGAATGAATGAACTACCAATTTCTACCTTGAACACAAGGGCGAGAGGAACTGATTGCTGAATGAATGAATGAGTGAATGAATAATGTGTGACATTTCCTGAGGGAGGCACTCAAATAGTACAGAGGTACCTCGGTTTGCGAACATAATCCACCAGTTCTGAAACGTTCGAAAACAGCCGACAGCTGGGCCTCAGGATCTTGCACTCAGCGGAAGCCGCGTGACATGTTTGACTTCTGAGTTGTGTTCGAAAACCGAAGCATTTACTTCTGTGTGTACGGCGTTCATAAACCAAAATGTTAGTCAACGGAGACGTTCGAAAACCGAGGTACCACTGTACTTTGAATCGCTAATCTAGCCTCCTTTCACTGACAGTCCCTGGGAAGAGAACCAGGAGCCATCTCTGCTACGACAAGGCTGAGCTAGGCCTGGAAGGGAGGGCCCCAGCGCGGAGTCAGGCCCAGAGAAAACAGCAACTGCCCAAGGTCACAGAGCTGGAGCGGAAACTAAGGTCTCTAAATTCTCCCCCAACCCCCTCCCCACTCAGGTCTTGTTTTAAGTGTGAGCACCTTCTTCCTTTCCATGCCTCTACAACAGCGTTCCCCAGCCTTCCTACAAAGAGGTGGGGGCAGAGCTGCAAGTGGGAAATGCCATCCTTCTCCCTCAGAGTGTTCCTTCTGCCTCCTCCTCTCGCCGTCCACCTGCCACACTCTGAATTCTGTCCAACAGGCCTGGGGCTTTCTGGAACAGAGTAAAACCCAAGGCCAGGTGGTGCCTCAGCAGAGACACCAGTGAGTGCTTCTGCCCAGGATGCACTGCCATGAGGCCTGCACAAAGCCCTCAAAATAACCTCCGTTTGGAGAGGCGGTCGGGCGCTCTTTAACCAGATCGCTTGTGAGGCCACCGGGCCGAGTCCACTGCACTCACAACAGCGTAGGAGCAGTGAAATGGATTAGCTCAGAATTTCACAATCTCACAGTCAGAGAATCCTAGGAACAGAATTTTAGGATCATAAAAACCCAGGCTCACCACGTTTTAAAAGTTTAGAATAAGGAAATCTAGAATTTGAGAGTCATAATCCAATACTCCCTTTTGTAAATGAGCAAGCTGAGGCCCAGAAAGATGATTCTCTCAAGGAGGGATTCACCCAAGGGGTGAATTGATCCTGGCTCCACAACAGGGTGGGTTTCCTGCTCCTCTACCCACCTCCTTCCCCACATCCTCACCCCGTCCTCCTCTCTCCTTCCACCTGAGCTCAGGATCCAGCCCTTGCCACCTCCTTAAAAAACTCACTTCAGCTCTTTCTGTAGCTCTTCCTGGTGTTAATGGCTTTTTAAAAACAGCTTTAATAACTTTCATAGCTATCTCTTAAACAGTCTTAAACATGCTCAAATTTCTCCAATCTTAAAACCCACCCTTAGCCAGCTACTATCTAGTCCTCCTTCCTCTCACTGTTAAGCTTCTTGAAAGTTTTCCCTACACTTGCCATCTCTGCTCCGCACCTCCCCTTTTCCCCACAGCTGTCTAATTTTGTCTCCATCATGCCTTGGAGCTTACAATGGCCTCTGTGTTTCTAGACTCAGCAGACACTTCTCGGTCTCCTGTTGGACCACTTTGCAGGGGCTGAGCCTGCGGGCCGTTCCCGCCTTCACGGCCATGACATCACAAACCCAGGCTTCCTCCACTTCTCTGTCTGCTCCTTCTCAGCTTGCGTTGAGGGGTTCCATCCCCAGAACTCTTCTCTTCCTCCTCCTTATGCTCTTCCTGAGTGATCGCAGCCATCCGCGTGGCTTGTCATTACCTCCTGACTGTCGCCCTGAAACTCAGTGTTGCCTTCCGAGTTCTAGACTGTTGTAGCTAGATGACTGTGCTTTTCACTACGTGATAAACCTCTGGAGGGCGGGCGGGGATCATAGGATCAAGCACAGTGCTTGGCACACGTAGACACTGAGCAAATGTTCGATACATGGAAAAAGTGGAAGAAGAGTTGTCAGCTTGTCATGGAAGGGTTCTCTGTATCCAGTGAGATGTGTACATCTCAGGGAATGCCAGAGGGGCGATTCATAGAAGCACAAGTTATAGAGTCAGAGGAAATTTAAGGCCCCCTGTAACCAACCCCCTTACTGTGCGGATAAGGAAGCTGAGGCCCGGAAGGGTTAAGAGACTGGTCCAAGGTCACACGGCAAGTTTGTGGCAGAGCACACCCCAAGCTTACATAGGAAAGAGCACCTTGGGGTATTCCCTCCCATGATGACACTGCAGAGTAAAAGATAGGAAGGTAGTAGGATGGGTATGGTGTGTACATGAGGCCATGACAAATGTGAACCCAAATGTAAGTCTGGAAAGTTCAAAGGCACAATGTCCTACGCAAATCTTACTCGATTGTTGTTTGATCCAACACACCGGTGACGGGGATCCCGTAAAACTGCTGCATAGTGGAGACTGCTGACTGTAAGGCCTTCCCTGACTGCAGCGCAGATGCCCGTGAGTCATAGGGAAGCAGATAGCCATATGACTTTAACCAGTTCTGAAAGACACATGAAAGAAAAGGATGCATTATGCCGGAGAAGGCTCTGTTCTACCTGAGCAGAGATCTGCCCTTGAAACTAGGGATCATTTTACCCAAGGGACTTACGGACTCATGCTCTGATTTCTTCCTCCTTCTCTCCCTCCTACAGACACATCAGATTTATCTCCAGAAAAACACAGCTCTTGTTGGCTTACTCTCCTGCTATGAACCTTTCATTGGAGCTCTACTGGCTACAGAATAAAGATTACATTTGCATTCAAAGCTTTCCACTACCCTGACTCTTTGCTCATGGATTCAGTGGTTTCCATTAACATATGACCAGACATGTGAGAGCACAGGAACAGTTCATTCTCTGAAATAGAATGGCCCATTAAAATGTGCCTTCCAGAAACCCATATGTCTAAAGTCAGAGTCTGATGAAGAATCACATTGTAGAATATTTATTAGCATGAGGTTATATATAGTCTTTATTGCTAAACCCCTCCGAAAAGCAAGCCGTTGTAAATGAATATAAACAAAACAATGTCTATTTAATTTAAATACCAATACATAAGTATGTTCATAGAAAAAAAGCCTGTAAAGGCACACATAAAAAATAATAGTATGATTATGTAAGAGAATTCCTTGTTTTTTGGAAATACACACTGAAGTATTAGGTTTACATAAGGGTGCACGATGTCTGCAACTTTTTCTTAAATGGGTTCAGGAAATCTATCCACCTATCGAGAAAGAAAACAGATATAGTAAAATGTTAACAGTTGGGAAATCCG
This sequence comes from Rhinolophus ferrumequinum, assembly GCF_004115265.2. Classification (NCBI taxonomy): domain Eukaryota; kingdom Metazoa; phylum Chordata; class Mammalia; order Chiroptera; family Rhinolophidae; genus Rhinolophus; species Rhinolophus ferrumequinum. The sequence continues at coordinate 20,154,644 of NC_046306.1, forward strand.
GGCAAAGGGTGTTCAGGAATTCTTTCTCCTATTCTTGGAAACTTCTCTGAAAGTCTGAAATAAAGTAAAAAAAAACTTTTGTTATAGTATCATGGGGGACTTTTCCCCCCTCTTTTTTCTAAGTTTTATGCATGAAGTCATTAAAAATAAAAAGGAGAAAAACTTTAAAAGGGCAAGAGAATCTGAAAGTAGCTTGGGTGAAGAAGCTCAACTAAGCAATGGATTTGAAGGATTGCAAAATAAAGACAGTTATTCCCACCAAAAGCATGAGAGGATGGAAACCGGAAGAAACCAGAGCATCAGGAAATATCTGTGGCATCAATTGGAAAATGAGGAAAACACCCAGGTATTTCCTGAATCCACAAACATTTACAGGAGCACTCCTAGGTGCCAGTGTCTAAGCCGACAGAACCTGAGCCGACCCTGAGATCATCCTGAACACCTAGTGGGCTGAGGCAAGAAAAGGAACATAGGAAACAGTATTATTCCCCTCCTATCTATAGTTTTTGTTTCTTGTTTCTATATGAACAGTCTTATTGTAGATGTGTCTGTTATTACAAGTCAAATCAAACCGTTTTTGGAAGGAGGCAAACCAGAAACTATAAATACGTTGTTATTTTTATAGTCTTTCCTGCCTTGTGATAAAATCCACTGGACTGATTAAAAACAAAATAGTCAGAATAACAAAGTCTTAAAACGTCAACAACAGAGCGGTAACCTTACCTCTCTCACATTTGATTCTAAAACATGCTTTTCACGCCAAATTATGGCGCAGGGTATCAGTACTTCTTGCGCCTCCCCAAACACTGAATCGCTCTCATGCCTTTGTACAGTTTCCCTTCTGCCTGCTATACTTCTTAGTTTGGCAAAAACCTTTCATAATTTTAATGTTCAGCCATAAATTGCTACTTCTGGAAGACTTCCCTTACTCTCCAGGCTAAGTTACCTTCTCCCTCTTCTGTGTCCCCTAAATCCCCCATTACAGATAGTATAGATTTTATAATATTGGGCTCTCATCATTACATCTCAGCCCCTGAGCTCCTCAAGGGAAGGGTCTGTATTTTACTCACCTCTGTATACCCAGGGCCCAGGAAGTGCCTGACACACAGTAGCTGGCCGTTACGTCGGTCCAACAAATATTATTGGGCACTTACTACATGCTAGGCACTGTACAAGTCTCCAGGGATCTAAAGATGAATAAGGAGCTTACAGACCAACAAGTAAAGCCACCATGAAAAGAGAGCACGACAAATCAGGTGTGTAAGAGGGGTGTCTTAGCCACATGGGGGGTGGGGACGGGGAGAAAGGGGAACGTGGGGGAGGCCTCCAGGTGGACATGGGATCTGAGCTAATTCTTCATGGATACCGCATGTGCAATTGTCTGGAGGTGTCGGGAGTATTTTAAATGGCTGGAACTTGGGGGAAGGGAGTGTGGCGATGAGTAGAGAGGGTTGGAAAGGAGGGAAGTGGAGAGAGTGATATATGATTACCTGTTCCCAAGTGGACAAATTACAGAGAATCACTTGTGACGTGGCTGTGGCCTAGGATCTGCCAAAAAGCTCAAGTGAGACATGTGGAAATGGACTTGACAGGGCAACTGACAAATGACCCATCCATTCCTCTAGGAGCTCCAACTTCTAGGTTATGTCATCAAAGCCTACGTCCCTCCATTCTGTTCTCTCAGTCCCTCACACCCAGAATGTCACATTACGTTCTCTTTCTGTATGGAAACTTTAACGAAGAATTATTGAGTTGAACAAACAGGGTGGTAGAGTGGGAAAAAGGCACACAGTCGTGCCATGGAATCCTGACTTCACTACTCGCTGGCTGTGTGAGTTTCCTTATTTATAAAACGGAAACAGTAATTCCTCCTCCACAGGATTGTTATTAAGATGAAACGAAGGAATGCACCTGACCCAGAATCACTCAAATGGTGTCTGTTATCCCTTATGTTATCATTTGTAAAATCAAGGTGGAATAAGTGGCCTTTGACACCTTCTCTGCCTTTTGAAATCTAGTCATCCCGCCCTCCCACATTCTCCTTGAACCCAGAGCCAGTCCTTGGGGCTCCTGTGGAGGAAGTACATTGTCACGGGAAGTCTACTTGCTGTTAGGTGCCCTGTGGACACGACCGTCTCTCACACAGCACTGGGAGCACTGCCCACAGAGAAACAACAACTGGCTCGAGCTGTGTGCTCTGCACCCTGTCACTCCACCTTCTTAGGACCAAATACAATCACTTTCTATCAAAATTTAGCTTGAGGAAAATGTTTTTCCTACAGGAGATTCGGTATGGTTTCTGGTTTCAGAGAACGAACCCTGGGTAATCCAGAGGTTTTCCCTTTTGGCCTTTCTGCCAGGAATCTTTCAGCCAAATTTATAGCTTACGTGTTGAGCATGGTGATGCTTGGAAGGAACTTTTTTCATCGTTCCAACCACCGCGTTATGTTTCCTCCTTAGAAGTCTTCCTTAAAAACCTTGTTTCAATCTGGAAACGGCCGCAAGCCATTCCAAAAAGAGGTGAGGTACAAATCTAAAATAAACCCAACGCCTCTCTAAAACTCCACCTAAGGTGGATTATGGCGTTTGGGAAATGGCTGGGGATCACTGGCCAGACACCACTGCAAACCGGTCAGCCGACTGAGTCCTTTTTGGAGCACCTGCCTCTAAGGTAGCGTGGAATTCAAGACTCTTCTCCCCTCCTTCCCCCAGTACTGCTTCTGGTAGGAGAGAGGGAACAGGGAACTTTTGGCATAAACACACTCCGGCCTTCTCAGGCTTCGGGGAATGGAAAGCAGCTCCTCCTCAGTAAAGGGCTACCTGCTTACCCAGGTCCTTTACTGGGATACACCGGCAAGGCGCGTCTCAGAGTCAATCAGGATCCATTCTGAAGGGCACAGAGCCTATCTCAGCAGCATCAGGAGTTAGGAGCTATGCCCTCAGGTCCTAGACAAATGCCTGGATTGGGACCAAACACTGGAATGGATCAGGCTTCTCTGGGCTCTGCTTCCCTCCCAGGTTCACTGGGGACAAGCCTCAGAACTCCAGGCAAAATGGGGGGGGTGGGGCTGGTCAAGTGACAGCTCTAGGCCAGGGAACAGGGCCTTGAGGTCGGACCTGGTGTGTGTGTGTGTGTATTAGAGGGTAGGAGGCTAAAGACTATGGATTAGGCACCAGACAATCCCAACGTCTGCTGCTTATTAACCCTGTCTCCGCCACTCACTTGCTCTGTGACTCAGGGAGGCCTCTCAGTGCTCGGGACAGAAGCCCCTGATGTTGGAATAAGTCTTCTACACTCCAGTCATAGCAATTCCAAAACATTCCCTGCGCTTCCACGCTTCCAGGCTGTTGCTGCGGCCTCAAGGCCCATTCTCTTCATGTGTGTTAGTGCACTCATCCCTCAAGGTCTAGCTGACGCGTCACCTCTTTGCTAAACCTTCCTTAACTCTCCCTGGCAGAGCTAATGGGTGTCCTCTTTACTCCTGCAGTACCTTACTTCTCTACCACCCTAAACAAAACTGCCACAGTATATCACACCTGTGGGTTCATATGTTTACCCCACTAGACTGAGTTCCTAAGGAGCAGAGACTCTTATTTATTTTTGTGTTTGCTGCAGTACTTAGCAGTGCCTAGCACAGTAAGTAATCACTGAATGAATGAATGAATGAACGAACGAACAAATGGTTCATCTAGGAGGCACTGTTTGGGTACGAAGGAAGGGATTTTTCATCTTGGAAATGTTTATTGAGTAATACACATGAAAGTACCAAGCACAGTTCTTGGTATCTATTAGAGGCTGAAAAGAATGTTTGCTGAAATTCAATCTATTATGGTTTGACTTCTTTGCTTGATGAGGCAATAGGCTCCATTGTCCCATCTGAAAAAAAAAAAAGATAAAATCCACAAAAGGAAAAATGCCCATTCAGTTTTAAACAAAATGACCTATCTTTCATCTCTTTACACCTGCATCCATTAATCAATCACCAGCCACATCCGAAGTCTAACCTTTATAGCTCAGTTAACCAACTCTAAGGTGTCTGTCACCCTTGAAGTGCTGAGAGAGGTGTAAACCCAGAGGAAAGCGAGAAAAAGCTGAGTTGCAAGCAGGGACCAAAATAGCTGGGCTGAACCAAAGATGCAGAGATGAGAGACAATACCGTGTGATTAGTCTGCTGGCTAACAGGTGGGATTTGGGTTCCCGAGAAGACAAAGCTGAGATGTTCAGGAGTAGTGGTAGGCAAAGGAGAGAGCGGAGAATAACAAGGAGGAAAAATGTGGCCTGAAGAGACAGCGACAGACAGCAGAGGCGGTGGTGAGATTCGAGGTGGCAATGGAGGCAGCGAGAAGCAGATCAACTGGTGGAGCTGCCAGTTTGCTCTTGGGAGACAGAGACGGCCACGGGTGTTGGGGGAGGAGAGAAAGATGGATCAGTTAAAAGACGGATCAGGTGGCATGCAGGAGCATCACACCTGGCTGGGTGTGTGTCCAAATCAGACTGTACGGGCCTGGAGAAGACGTGCGAGAATGGGGAGGATCAGATCAGGTGTTTGATCAGAAATGCAGTGGGCCTGGGCGGCCGGGTGGCTCAGTTGGTTAGAGCGCGAGCTCTCAACAAGGTTGCCGGTTCAATTCCCACATGGGATCGTGGGCTGTGCCCCCTGCAACTAAAGATTGAAAATGGCGACTGGACTTGGAGCTGAGTTGCGCCCTCCACAATGAGACTGAAGGACAATGACTTGGAGCTGATGGGCCCTGGAGAAACATGCTGTTCCCCAATAAAAAAGAAAAGAAAAGAAAAAGGCCAGAACGTATTATCAGAAAGGCCAGAGGTGAAGTCTACAAAGAAGGACCAGGCAGGAACTTCTCAAATTTGGAAGCATGGGCTAGAATGAGGGGGCAAGAATAAAAGACCTTGATCATAGAGGTTGGGCAGCCGAGGTCATAATCTAGGGTGATGATGTAAGAGGAACAAGGCATTGGTCTCAACACGCACAGGAGGTCCAAGTCCAGTTCTAGAGGTTGTACAAGGGCTGACAATTAAAGTTCACGAACTTGCTGCAACGATGTTGCTAACCTTTTTTGGTATCAGAGGGATTATTCATTGTGAATTTGTACCAACTGGATAAACACTTAACCAAGTTTACTATTTGCAAGTGCTGAAAAGGCTGCGTGAAAAAGTTAGACAACCTGAACTTTTCGCCAACAAGTCATGGCTCTTGCATCACGACAATGCACCAGCTCACACAGCACTGTCTGGAGGGGAGTTTTTAGCCAATAAACAAATAACTGTATTGGAACACCCTCCCTACTCACCTGATCTGGCCCCCAATGACTTCTTTCTTTACCCGAAGATAAAGGAAATATTGAAAGGAAGTCATTTTGATGACATTCAGGACATCAAGGTAATATGACGACAGGTCTGATGGCCATTCCAGAAAAAGAGTTCCAAAATTGCTTTGAAGGGTGGACTAGGCACTGGCATCGGTGCATAGCTTCCCAAGGGGAGTACTTCGAAGGTGACCATAGTGATATTCAGCAATGAGGTATGTAGCACTTTTTCTAGGATGAGTTCGTGAAATTAATTGTCTGACCTCATATATATAGAGGGACAGTGACAAACTAGGGCACGACTAAGGGAAAGTGGTCAGGAAAGTGAGGGAACTAGGAACCATGTCCTGTGAGGAAAGATGAGGGATGTGTAGGCTTCATTAGGGAGGGCTGCAGGGAATGTGACAGTCTTCAAAAAGCCAAATGGCTATGGATAAAGGTTTAGATTCTGGTTAGCACAGAGTGCAAAATGAAGACCAACATGGGAGATTAAAGAATATAGATCTTGACTGATTATTAGAAACAACTTTTTGACAGAGATGTTCTAAGTATAATAACAATGATAAGAGCTACTATTATTAGAACGCCCACAACATACCTGCCATTGTGCTACGTACTTTAGAATGCAGTGACCCCACAAGGTAGGAATTATGATCCCCAGTTTGCACATGAGGAAACTTAGGTTCAGAGACGTTAAGTAATCACCTAGAGCCACAAAGCTAAGAAGTGGCAGGATTCAAACCCAGATATATCTGAAATCAGGCATTCCTTCTCCTTATCACGTTTGTTGTCACACAGTGTTGTAATCATGTGTTCAATTATTTGCCTCTTCTTCTTGACTATAGGGCAGGGCCCATCATCTGTCTTCTTCACCATTGTATGTCCACACCTAGCACAGGGCCTGGCATAGATACATATTTATTGAATGAAAATGAGTTGCACTGCTCAGGGCGAGGGTTCGCTGGTCAAAACTTGCTATAGAACAGGGTTTCTCAACCTCGGCACTATTGATCTTTTGAGCCAGATAATTCTTTGTTATGGGGTAGAGGGGTGTTGTCCTGTACACTGTAGGACGTTTAGCAGCATTCTTGGCTTTTACACTAAATGCCAGATGTCTCCAGACATTGCTGAAAGTTCCCCTGAGCGTGGGCAAAAGTGCCCTCAATTGCCACTACTAGAAAGGGATTCCCACTTAGGGCTGCCTTAATATCCTCTCAGGGTCCTTTAAACCCTAAATTCTACATTTTAGGGACAGCACTATGCATTCAGTCACGAGTATTCCAGTCTGAGGCTGAGTGAGAGCTGGTTTACTTCTTTGGGCAGGTGGAGGTGAGCGGGCGTGGTGTGGGGTGTGGAGAGCGGTGAGGAGCAAGCCAGCTTGAGAGGACGTTGAGGGTTATGGTTAAGAGTGTACACTCTAGGGACAAGATGTGCTGGGTTCAAATCCTAATTCTTGCATTTACCTGTTACATGACCAGAGGCAAATGATTGGCCCACTCTGTCGCGCATTGCCTTCGTCTGCACCATGTCATTAGTGTATGCCTCGTGGAGTGGTTGTGAAGATTAAATAACATGTGGTCTTAAGTACTCAGTAAAAGATAGCAATAACAATGATTGTGATTTTCCTGATAGGTGACAGCTCTAAACACTTCACTATACTGTAGCCCCAAACTCTGAGGCTGTGCTTCTCAGCGTGCAGTCCTTTTACGTCATGGGCTATCAGCATCGCACCATCCAGGGAGCTTGTTAAAAACGTATCTTCCAGAGGATTTTATGAATTTGACCTCAAAAGCAAGGGAAGTAAAAGCTAAAATAAATGAATGGGACTGTATCAAACTGAAAAGCTCCTGCTCAGCAAAAGAAACCATCAACAAAACAAAGAGGCAACCAACCGAATGGGAGAAGCTATTTGCAAACAACGCCTCCAGTAAGGGGCTAATATCCAAAACATATAAGGAACTCATAAACTCAACAACAAAAAGACAAACAATCCAATTAAAAATTGGGCAGAGGACGTGAACAGAAACTTCTCCCAAGAAGACACACAGCCAACAGATATATGAAAAAATGCTCAACTTCACTAGCTATTAGGGAAATGCAAATGGAACCACAATCACCTCACACCTGTTAGAATGGCTATCATCAACAAGACAAATAAGTGTTGGAGAGGCTGTGGAAAAAAAAAGGAACCCTCATACACAGTTAGTGGGAATGCAGATTTGTGCAGCTGCTATGGAAGGCAGTGTGAGGTTCTTCAAAATTAAGACTAGAATTACCATATGACCCAGCAATCCCTCTCCTGGGTATCTACCCAAAAAATCTGAAAACATTTACCCATAAAGATATATGTAGTCCAGTGTTCATTGCAGCTTTATTTACGGTGGCCAAAGACATGGAAACAACCAAAGTCCTTTGATAGATGATTGGATAAAGATGTGGTACATATACATAATACTATTCTGCCATCAGAAAAGATGAAGTACTGCCATTTGCGACAACATGGATGGATTTTTAAATTATTATGTAAGCGAAATAAATCAGAAAAAGTTGAGAACCATATGACTTCACTCATATGTGGGCTATAAAACTGAAAGCAACAAAGGAACAAGATAAACAAAGAAACAAACAAAAACTCATTGACACAGACAACAATTTAGTGGTTACCAAAGAGTAAGGGGGGGAAGGGATTGGTAGAAAACGGTAAAAGGGGTCAAATATATGGTGATGGAAGGAGAACTGACTGCGTGGTAAGCACCCAATGTGACATATACATGATATATTATAGAATTGTACACTTGAAACCTATGTAATTTTACTAATCATTGTCACCCCAATAAATTTAATTAAAAGACAAAAAAGCACATCTTCTCAAACCCGAATCTAGATCTACCAAATCAGACTCTCTGAGGCTGGGAACTGGGAACCTGTACCTCAGGTGATTCAGTGCCTACTAAAGTTTGAGAACCTCTGCAGTAAGGACCGCTGGGAGTGATGACACTATGCCATGAAGAAATGGTCATGTTATGTTTAGTATCATCTCTAATTTACTAAGGCAGAAAGTATTGAGAAAAGCCTTCCATTGAAATGGGCTCAATAGCGAGCACCTGCCCTCTGTGCCTCGGCTCTGCTCTCATCTCTGGGTCCTTTGCCTGTCCTCCTCCTTGGCCAGTCCTAACTTCAGTACCCCAACACAGATTCCATTGCGTCGTTGCATACTGGCATCAAGAGTGGCTTAAGATCATGCTTTCCCATCCATTGCCATGTTACTTCAGTCCTTACAAGTGGATTTTGGCCTCAGTTTCCCTGTCTGGCACTCAGGTCCTGCGTAGAGATTGTTGTGATCCTAATGTGTTTCTCAGTCTCAGATTCCCCGCCTGGTTCTCAGTCTCTTCCAGAGAGTGAGACTCTAGTCCCTAAACACCTGGGAGCTGAGTGGGGTCCTATGTGAAAAGAGGTCACTTGGGACCAAGAGGCCACCACATGCCAGCTAGTGCCTCTTTGCTCTTCCCAGCTGAGTGTCCTTGGGCAAATGATCTAACTTCTTGAAGCATCATTTTCTTCATCTGTTAAATAGGGGATGATCAAAGAAGGGCTGGTAGGAGGATTCAGTGAGATGATACACTGAGGTAGGTAAAATAATTGCCCTTCAAAGATTGCATCCTAATCCTCCAAACCTGTGACTATATTACCTTCCATGGCAAAGGAGGCTTCACAGGTATGATTAAGTTAAGGACCTTCAGTGGGGAGATAATCCTGGGTTACTAGGTGGTCTTAATGTAATCACAACGGTTCTTGTAACAGGGAGGCCGGAGGGTCAGAGCCAGAGGAGGAGCTATGGCGACAGAAGCAGACATCAGAGCGATGTCATTGCTGGAAGGGATCACAAGCCAAGGAATGTGGGCAGCCTCTGGAAGCTGGAAAAGCCGAGGTATGAATTCTCTCTAGAGCCTCCTAGAAAGAATGCAGTCCTGCTGACACCTTGATTTTAGTCCCGTAAGTCCCGTTTTGATCTTCTAACCTCCGGAACTGTAAGACAGTACATTTGTGTTGTAAAGCCACTAATTTGTGGTAATTCGTTTCAGCAGCAATAGGAAACTAACAGGTGTGTGTAAAAGTATTGAGCAGATCTTGGCACATAAGCAGCGTTCTTCCAACATTATTGTTTGTATTCTTGTTTCCACACTCTCCAGCAATAGATGGACCACCACCTTTGGTCACTGCTGCCAGAACAAATCACTGTGTCTCTTTGGTGACTCTTCAGAGACCAGCGCTGTTGCTGTGTCAGTTCCCCCCAACTCCCGTCCCACCGAAACCCTGCTTCCTCCTCTAGCCGTACAACTGAGCTCCTAGTCTTGCCGATGAGCCCAGCTGAGTTACAATTACTTTTTAAAAACTTCAAACTGGAAGGCTTAACCATTCAGGGATCCAGAAAATGCACTGGTCAACACTACTTAGAGAGCATCTCATTTAACACGCTTGTTTTGCAGAAGTGAAAAATAAAAGGGAGAAATGACTTATCCAAAATCACAGAGCAAGTTGGTAGAGGAACTGAAAGTGGAGCCCAATGTCGCTGTGTCTTAAGAAGGGTTCTCTCTGTCATGGTACCCCCTCCACACTGGCTCTGGTTTCCCTCCAAAGGCTCTGTCTTTTTTTTTTCACTTACTGCCAGTCTGAGACGGGCCTTCAGGATCACCCACAACGCCCGACTTAGCTTCTTGACAAACACCTTAAGGGCATGGTGTTGCGTCTTGGCTGCCACCAGCTCTGAAGTGGGTGGTAAGAACTAGCGGGAATTCCCTGTGCAGTGTCCTCGGCCCACTCCCCGGAGGCCACCACAAGCCAGGCCATCGCTATGCCCATGGAGGTGGCACCTTTGGGGTTTTGGGTCAGCTCTGGGATGTCCAAGTTTTCCAGTTCTGGGGAGACCTCCTCCCGAGGCCAGGAGTGTGGCCGTGCTCTCATTTACTGTCTGAGAAGCGAGGAGCCTGAGCCTTCCTCCCTCTTTCCAGTACCTTCCTGCACATCTGCCAGTTTTCTGGCCCCTGGGGCTTAACTTATTGCTGAGTTAGAAAAGGGAAGAGGGAAGACAAAGACCGTGGTCAGGCCTTAGTTTCTCAACTGTAACAGGCAGATGGCTGAGCTAAATAATCTCTAAGTAATTATATAAAGTTCTATTATTTTAGCTTAATTGGATTGAGTGTGGAGCCGATCTCCTGGCTCCTCACTGCCAGTCTTAAAGCCCGAGCTCCTTAGCATGGCACTCAACAAGCTTCACAATCTGATGCCAATCACCTTTCTAGGCTTATCGTCTGTCTGTACATCCTACCCTCTTTTTGCCCCCCCCCCCCCGAGTACCCCTTACTCTAGCTACAGACTGGTGTTGCCGGAACATATCCTGCTGGTTCCTTCCTCTGTGCAGTTTTCATCCCCTCTCCCTAGAATGCCTTTCCACATGTGTTCTGGCCTCTCCCTGACAGACGATTAAATATGCTTCAAAATGCAGCTTGAATGCCACTTCAGCTGATAGGCCTACCTGGGGTTCCGTGGCCTTCCTCTGTGCTCCCGGTGGCATTTTATGCACCCCTCACTGTCATACCACATCATACATATAAAAAATGCTCGTTACCCCCACTGAACTCATCCTCATACAGCTTATAACCTGCCTGGCGAGGGACATGGACATGGAAAGACTAAATGTTTCCTCACAATCATGGGAAGTGGCCTGAAAGGAAAAGGAGAAGGTGCTGTGACAGTGTGTGACGGGAGATCAGGGGTGGCCTCCCTGAGGCTATCACATCTCGGTGGAGACCTGTGTGTGAGTAGAAGAAGAGACGAAGGTAGGAGAATGAGCATCCCAGGAAAAAGACTATCTTATTGAATGCCCGAGATGGGAAGGAGCCTGTGTGTTAGAAAAAGAGAAAGAAGGCCAGGGTGGCTGGAGTGTCCTGAGAAGGGGACACAAAAGGACGTCAGGGAGGTGGGCAGGCCTCAGTCAGGCAGAGCCTCAGGCCTTGTAAGCAGCCTGGTGGGTGCTGGGTACAAAGGGGTTCAGAATACTATTCATTTTATGTTCGTGTGTGTTTGAAATCTGTCCATAAAAAGAACTAAAAGGAAGAAGTAGTAGTATAATCATCATGGTTTCGTCTTTATCCTAAAAGCCGTTTTGAGCAAGGTGAGGGTGGGAGGAACACAATCAGCTTTATTGTTTATTTTTAGTTAAATATTTCAAGCATCCAAAATAGTAAAACAAACGGATAACCACGAACCAGCTTTGTTAAATCTTAGCTTTTGCCATATTTGCTTCAGATATAACTGACCGCTGTATAGATTTATTTTTAAAAGGTCACTCTGGCTTCTGTTTGAAGGAAGATTAGAGGCAGGAAAGAGAGGCTCATCAGTTGGGAAGTTTCTGAAGTCCAGATGAGACATGATAGAAGTTTAGACTGAGGTGGAGGTGGCGAGAAGTGGACGCGGGGAAGATCTACTCAGGAGGTGGGGTTGCTGGGAATTGATGCGATTGAGGTGGGTGAAGAGAGAAAGAGGTGAAGGACGCTTCCATCTTTCTGGCCCAGTGTTTTAGGGGCCCAGTGTTTAGAGAACAGCGTGCGCATGAGTTTTTGTGGCATAGAATTGCGTTTTTAAATCACTGTTGCTAACAGAAGTTGTTAATAACAATGCCTTGTTTTTCTCTACCTATTTTGTTACGACAACATGGTATGATATTTGAGAAAATAGTATCTTATATTGATGGTTTTGCCGCTCTCCTATAGATCGTTACAGTCTAATTCGAAGTGGCCTTTTAACATGAATGCATGGAGTAACGATGAAGAAAAACTAGTAAAGGACTTGAACGGAATCGGTCTGAGGTCCAGAGACACCAAATGATTAGTTCCCAAATCTAGCAGCTGGAGAGGGCCAGATTGGGACTCACAGCTTTTATCCACATTCTAGTCTCTAAAACAGGCCCACAGACCTAAATTGTGTTGAGAAAGCTTCAAGCACCCAGGGCAGGCGCCAGCATCCACAACGGCTCCAGAATAGGCCAGGTCTCTCCACCTCCTCAGCATGGCTCTGAACAGGTAACTTGTCTGCTAAGAAATCTTCCACGACTCCCCTCAGCCTTTGGACAAAGGCCAGTTTCACAATCTGCTCCCAGCCTCCCCTTTCCAGCCTCTTCTTCTCATACGCTCTAACTGGAAATAGCAAGTAACTCGATGCCCCAGGCACAGCAAATTATTTACTGTTTCCTAAACATGGCACGCACTGTTGTGGAGCCTTTGTTCATGGTTTTCCTTTTGTCTGGACTGCCCCCTCTCACCATTCCCAGTCCTTCTCCTCCCTCAGAGGTTTATCATCGATACCAGCCTTCTTTCTAAAACCGTCCCTGACTTCCCCAGCCTCAGCTGGGGACCTTGTCTCCTCCCCCTTCAGTGCTTCCTCACACCTTGTTTATACCTCTAGCATGCTTTCATTCATTCTTCCAAAAAAGTACTGATTTTTTAATGTACCAGGCATTATTCAAAGAAGTTGGTGGGGGACGCAGACAATGAAATTAATTTAAAAATATTTGTCAAGTATCCAGAATGTGCCAGATACCTGCTAGATATTGAGAAGACCTTGGCTGCAGTCTGTCAAGAATTTGGTTCCTTTCATTTTGAGTTCAAACTATACCACATCACAAGGCTAAGCATTTCCTAGGATTAATAATCTCTTTGGTACAATTATGATTTACTTTTATTTGCTCTAAAACTACCTCGAAAATGGAAAAGATTGGCTAAAAGGCTATTATAGTAATCCAGAATAGGACCGTTTAGTGCAGAGGGGAAAGCCCTCAGACCAAGGACAGAAAATCCAGCTCTGGTCCTCTTTACTACTCATTAGCTACACGTGGGTTCCTGGACAAGATGTAGACAAGTCACATCATCTGTCAGAGTCCTCCGCTTGCTCATCTAGAAAATGAGAACAATATCTTCCCTACCTACCTCATGGCAATGCGACCAGGATCAAATGGAACCATTCACGTGAAAGCATCTGGATGGTGCACAGCACCCTACAGATATAAAGCTATTAATGTAATAGGAAAAACCACAGTCATAATAGGAGAAAATGAACTGAAAATACAGTGGACTAGATTCAGGGTAAGTAAGAGGAAGAACTTCCTAAGAGTGAAATTTTTTTTTTGTAGACAACAGTGAAAATATACTGGAAGCCATAATCACATTGAAATAAATTTTTGGCTTGGGAATCTGTTAATGCTTCTTAATAGGCCTACACCACCCCTAGACTCATTCAGTGTTCTCTCTTTCCTTGACTACAGGTACAAGTTGAAGAACAGTCTCCATCTACCCATAGCAAATCTCTCAAAACTGGTCTAGAGGGCAGGAATGCATTATGCCCTTGGACCGGCCATCACATTCTATTACTTATGGGGCCATTTTGATTGGTGTGTCTCTTTCTGCCTGCACTGACTTTCCTCAGAATCAAATTGGAAACTAGGAGGGCCAACAAAACTGTTTGTGGGGCTTCTACTCAGCTAATAAGAGAAAGATGCTTTAAATAAACCAAACACAGGAAGACAATTATAGAATCAGTGGGACCCCTGATGTGCAAAATACAAAAGAAAGACTCAAGAAAGCAAAGGAGAAAACACTCAGTGAAAATTTTTTTTTTTTTACACTTTATCTATTGGTAATGAAAGAACAAAGATAAGAAACCAAAAGCCAAAGATAGTGAAAATGCTTTCAACTAAGAAGTCAGAAAACCAGGGGAAAAGTTCTAGTTCTGAGTCACCTACTATCAGGCTTAGTGTCCTTGGGCAATTCACTAATGGCAATTCAAGAGTTATCTATTAAGTACCACTTGATGGTCTCTAAGATCATGGCCACCTCTCAATTCCTCTTTACTGTATGTCACTGCCACTAGACGACAGCCTACCTAATGGGTTATGAAAGAACTCAAGGGTGAAATTGTGGAACCACTGCTAAAAGGAATGACCTCCATTTCCACTGGAGGAAGGACAGGTGGGCAGTAAGCGCCATCTTCTTAGGGGTTTTAGATCTTCTTAGGGGTTGGAGACCCACATGCTCAGGAGCACCTATTTCAGATCTATGTAACTTTGGGGCATAAAAAATAAAGTGTATAATCATCGAATGCTTGAGTATTGAATGATGAGCATTGAGAGTTGGGGATTGTGTTAGATCTAAAAAACATAAAGCGTTTTGGTGGGGGAAGTCCTTGCCTAAGATCCACAACTCCCCCCCGCCAAATAATGTTTAATTATTTAAAAAAACTTAAATGGCAAACTGGTTGGGGCTGCCTCAAAGTGTTCCCCTAAGAAAAGAGAAATAAATGACTAGAGAAGTCAGGGAAAGTTTCCTGGAGAAGCAGGGCTTGGGCTGAAACTTGAAGGAAAAGTTGCAGATGGCTGGGTGGAGGTGCAGACATAATCAGCATGCATAGAGGTCCAGAGAAACCTAGGTAGCTTGTCTTAAGGTAAAGGAGAGACAAGCCCGTCTGGAACTGTGTGTGGAGGAGCAATGGGAAAGGCAGCCTTCTAGTGAGGAGGTAGGGTGGAGTCAGACTCGAGAGGCTTTAAAAGACAGAAAGAGGGATAAGCAACATTATCTGCTAGAATAAGCAACATTAAAAGCAATAATAGTCCATAAGGTTTCAATCCTGTGATCCACTAGTATTCAACAGGGGTAATTCGGTGCAAATTGTTGAGAGAAGCAGTGGATATAATTCCTCTATCTTTCAGAAAGTTTCGGACAGCATATTAGGCTTTGAAAATGGAGTCATAGAATTAAGGGTGGGGTTTGTATCACAGCCTGAGAACTCACTTAGAGATAGGATACAATAGATGGAAATAATTGGTCACTTCTCTGAATGAAAGGAGATTAAGAAGGCAGGGGGCCCCAAGAGACCATACTGGGACTTGTCTTATTTAAATTTTTTATAAGTGATCCAGAAGTAGAGCAAAGTGAAAATTTCAGGGCTGCAGATCATATTAAGCCCTTTCACACGGGGAAATGCTCTGCCACAGGAGTGAGAGCTGAAGGAAGGTATTGAGTGGGATGCAAAATGGCAGATAAACGTCAATGTGGGGGAAATGTAAGGTAATGCATTCCGATAAAAATAATCCACATCTAGGGTGTTGTGTTCCAGGCTATCAGTTTTGACCCAGGAAAGGGATCCAGGAGCTACCGCAGATTGTTTCCTAAAGGCAGTGGTCTAATGGTTGGGGTCAGGAAGGCTGACAAAGGGATAGGCAGAAGCAGGAAGGGACCTGAAAACCAAAGGGGAAGTCATCCTTCCTTTCTGCAAGACTACAGGGGACATATCTGGGGACAATGGCCAGGTTTATGTCTATTGAAACTTAGGGCTCTAGGATATCTAGAAAAGGGCAACTAAAATGACACAGAGGATGAATGTAGCTATTCTAGGGGTGGCCTGTCTATACAGGGAAAACTTAAATGTGCATTGACCAAGGCTAAGAGAGGTGGAACAATCAAAGCCTATAAAACCGATGACGAGTGGGTACACATAACCTTCTCTCCAAATCCTGACATAGTCAAGCAAATAGCCTCTCAATGCTTGAAATATCACAGGAATTAAGGAATTTCAGAGTTGAGATCATCTAACCCTACCTCTTCATTTTCGAGATGGTAAAAGGCAAGCCTAGAGAAGGCAAGGAAATGGCCCAAGGTCACAAACCACAAGGGGCCAAGGTCAAATTACAGCCCAGCCCTCCTAAATCCCAGGCCAGAGTCTTTCCACCTTGCCCTGTGCACTCAGGAAGACTCAAGGAATCCTACTTTTTATAGGGTATAAACTCATGAAATGCATTACTTTGAGATAGAATAAAACTGAAAACACAAACATGGAAAGTTTTCACTAAAAGTCAGCCAGCCATTAGATCTTTGAAAAATAACTACCAAATGGGGCTAAAGAGACTTTCTACCCACTCCAATATTTTTGGATCATGTGCCCCTTTGTGAGTCTGCAGAAAGCTATGGATTCTCTGTAGAAAAACACATTTGCACACAGAAACACAATTTTGTGCAAAATTTCAGAGTTTGTGACCCCTTGAGTTCCATGCCCAATTAAGAATCCCTGTTCTGGCAGATTCTTCTGAACAAACAGACTGCCTGCTTCAACAAGCACACTCCATCTCTTAGGATTATTGAGGCAATCACTCTGAAAAAACCCCACTGTCTCAACCTCACTTAACTACAATTGCAGACCTTTAGGTTGGAAGAAACCAGGGAAATTACCTAAGTCCACTGCCCTCACCCTCATGTGATACAGAATAATGTTATGGTGAATATATCGAGACTAGAGTCAGCCTGCTTTGGTTAGAATCCCAACTCTATCGCTCACTAGCTGTGTGACCTTGGGCAAGTTACTTAAATTCTTTATTTCCACTGAAGGAAGGACAGGTGGGCATGTCAAGTGGGGATAATAATTACAACTAATCTGCTAGAGTAGTTATGAGGATTAAATAAGATACGAATTCACATAAAACAGCACCAGGCCTGGCACATAGTGAGTGCTCAGCAAATGCTAGCTGGCAGTATTGTTATTATTATGCCTGTATCCATCCAATCCCCTCCCGGAGCTTTTGCTTCCACATGCCAGTGCTGAGCATCTCCCCGCCTCCTAAGCTGGTTGAGCAGCTCCGATTGTTACAAACTTCTTCCTTTACTGAGCTGAAATTTGCCTTCTTGCAACCCTTACCCCCAACCCTGTTGGCCCGAGTTCTGCCCTGTGGGGCCTCGCCGAGCAAGTCTCTCCTTCCTCCACGTGACAGCCCTTCGGGTATGAAGACAGTGATCGAGTCCTTCCCCTGGCCCCCCAGCCCCCACCCCATTCTCTCTTCTCCAGCTCGAACAGCCTCGGTTCTTCTCCCAGCCCACAACAGACTGGCTGCGCTTACTATTTACTCCGAGGCGTTGTACGGTTTCCCTCACACACGGTCCTGCAGGCCACGCACCCCACCCGCACCACAACAATCGGCCCTTGGGCTCCGCCCTCGCCCACTGCCCCTGTCCGCGGTGCTGAAGCGGTTCCCGGCCCCGCAGCCTCGGCGCCGCCCTTCCAGCCCCCGCCCTGGGACCCTGGCCCGGACCCCAGGCGCGGACCCCGGCGCGCCACCTCCACACCCCGGCGGCAGGCGCGGCCCGGCCCCGACGCCGCCCCCCGCCCTGCCCGGAGGCCCCGAGCCCGCGCCCCGGCCCCGCGCACCGGCCCCACCTGCCCGGCGAAGGGCGCCTCCGCCTCGGCCGCCCGCGCCGCCGCCACTGCCGCCGGGTCCCGGGCCCCCGCCGCCGCCGCCGCCGCCGCCGCCCGCGCGGCGCCGGGGAGGCAGCAGAGCGCGGGCAGCAGCAGCAGCAGCCGCCCGGGGGCCCGCCAGCGGCTCCAGCGCGGGGCCCAGCCCGGCGGCGGCGGCCCCAGCGCGGCGCGGCCGCCCCGGCTCCTCGGCATCCCCGCGGCGGGGCCCGGCCGCCCGGCTGCGATGGCGGCGGCGGCGGCGGCTCCGGCCGGGTCCTCCCGCTGCAGCCGCTGCGGAGCCGCCGAGTCACGGCGCCGCGGACACGCGCCCGGCCCGCCTGTCTTCGCCACCGCCGCCGCCTCGGCCGCCAGCGCGCCCCCGCCTCCGCGCGCCCCGCCCCGGCGGGGGGCGGCAGGGGGCGCCGGGGCAGCACCCGGCGGCCCCGCGCAGTGGAGGTTCTCCGCCAGTCCTGGGGCACTGATCGGGGAGCGGCGCTGGGGTGGGGGTCGCAGAGGCCAAGAGGACAGCTCAAGAGGCACGGTCAAAGGCGTGGGACAGGAGGAGGGGGCCTGAGGGGCAGGCCTGGGGGAGGGAGAAGAGGCTAAGCAAATAATCCTGGAGACAGAACCACAGGATGGCTCTGGGGGAGGTTATACGAGGTTAGGGGTCCAGAGCCAAAGGACCCGCCCTGGGGAGAGGGGTCTGAGGGGTTGCCCTGGGGGTAATGGCAGGCTTGGAGGAGAATGAGCTAAAGAAACAGCCCTGGAGGAGAGAGTCCGATTGGCTGGCACTGGAGAAAAGGGTCTGAGGTGCTGCCTTGGTAGGGAGGGTGAGAAACTAAAGAATAAACCTGAGTAGTGTTTCAGGGGAGCAGCCCCGAGAGACATTAGGTGAAATTAAGGCGAAGCTCATTCCCTCAGCCCCTCCTCCCAAGGAGAGAAATCACCCAGCTGATTGATCATCTTTCATCCCAAACAACTCATATTTATTGAGCACTTTCTCTCTCTATATGTAGGGCCCTGGACTACCTGAGATACAGAAGAAAAGTAGGTTGGTTTCATGAAGTGTAGAAGTTTACAGCTTGGTGAAAAAACGTAAGTGCAAAGAAACACAGGGTAGCAAACACCGAGTGTCAAAAAGGATACAGGCATGTTGTAACAACATGGATGGATCTAGACAATATTATGCTAAGTGAAATAAGTCAGACTGAGAAAGACAAATACCATATGATCTCATTTATATGTGGATCTAAAGAACAGAATACATGAACAAACAAAACAGAAATAGACTCAGAGATATAGGGGGAAAAAGCTGATGGTTGCTAGGTGGGAGGGGTGTGGGGGTGGGGGAGAAGGTAAAGGGATTAGAAAGTACAAATTAGTAGTCACAATATAGTCATGAGGATATGAAATACAGTTTGGGGAATATAATCAATAATGTAAAAATTATGTAGGGTGCCAGAGGGGCATTGGACTTATCAGGGAGATAACTTCATAGACTATGTAGATGCCTGACCACTATACTCCTATACTCCTGAAGCTGAAGTTGAATAGTATTAAATGTCAACTATAATTATATATATATATATATATATATCTCACACACACTAACGAGTTCCAACAATTAAGTTCGCGAACTCATCCTAGAAAAAGTGCTACATACCTTATTGCTAAATATCACAATGGTCACCTTTGAAGTACTAGCCTTGGGAAGCTATGCACCAATGCCAGTGCCTAGTCCACCCTTCGAAGCAATTTTGGAACTCTTTTTCTGGAATGGCCATCAGAGTTGTCGTCGTATTACCCTTGATGTCCTGAATCTCATCAAAACGTCTTCCTTTCTCTTCAGATAAAGAAAGAAGTCATTGGGGGCCAGGTCAGGTGAGTAGGGAGGGTGTTCCAATGCAGTTATTTGTTTACTGGCTAAAAATTCCCTCACAGACAGTGCCGTGTGAGCTGCTGCATTGTCACGATGCCAGAGCCATGAATTGTTGGTGAAAAGTTCAGGTCGTCTAACTTTTCCACGCAGCCTTTTCAGCACTTCCAAACAATAAACTTGGTTAACTGTTTGTCCAGTTGGTACAAATTCATAATGAATAATCCCTCTGATAGCAATAATGGTTAGCAACATCGTTGCAACAAAGTTCGGAAACTTAATTGTAATGCCTTGGTATTCAGGGCCTGAAAGAAGTCGAGCCAACAAATGAGTCTAAAGAGTAGCCACCACAAGATGGCCACGGGGTTTTGAAAATTAATCTGGGGAACGTAATCAATAATGCTGTAAAGATTTTGTAGGGTATCCGATAGACACGTGTCCCATTTGGGAGACCATCTCAGGGAAGATGTAGATGCCTGATCACTGCACTGTACACCTGAAGCTGAACAATAATGAATGCCAACTATAATATTATATATATATATATATATATATATATATATATGTATATATAGGTATGTATACATTTACAAGAGGCAGAGTACAGCATTGGGAGTGGAGATAGTGGAAATGGGATGGCTGGGTGCGATGTCAGAAATAGTGGATGGGGGAGGGGGGTCCACAGTGTGAGGGATATAAATGATAATGTCCAAGTAAAAAAAAAAAAAGTAGCCAAAATGATTGAGGTATCAGGGTTGTGGAGTATCACGGGAAAGGGGAGGAGTGTTTCAAGGGGAGGGAGAGTGTTGGCAGTGTCAGGGAGATCACAGAGATTGAAGACTGCATAGACACCATTGAATTAAACAGCTCTAGTAGGCAGACAGGGACCTAAGCAAGTCACTGTAGTTACATGATACATTATGAAAGAGATGGGAACAAAGTGTTATGGAAACATTGAGGAAAGAGCAACAAACTGCCCAAAGTTGGAAGATTTGGGAAAGGGTATATTCTAGAAGGAGGAAATAGTACATTCTTGGAGTGAAAGGGAGCAGACTGGATTGAGCTTCTCAAGGACAAGATCTGTTCTAATGAATCTCTTTACTCCTAATGCCAAGTGCTCACTGAATTGCTAGTGATGTAGGGCTAAAGTGGTCCATGAGCCAGCTACTAAGGATGGTGGATGTGAGTGGCAGTAGGTAATTAATGATAAAGAAGGACGATGTTGGTATAAGGCAAATGGATGCTTATAAAATGTATCCCTAAGGTAAGTTCCTAGTCGGGAAGGTCCAGAGACCATTGTGAAGCCAGCCCAACAGGAGGTTTCGAAGGCTTCAGAGTAACACCCTAAGATGGAATCATCAGGCCTCTGATTTCTCTTTTCTTTTCTTTTTTTTTTTTCTCATTGAAAAAGCACTGGATTTAGTGTCAGATACCTGGATTCAACAATTGGCTATTACCAATTTGTAGTGCACCTTTGGGCAAGTCATTTCATCTCTTTGAGCCTTGATTTCCTCATTTGTAAAATAAAACAAATATCCTTTGCCCTCTCCACTTCATGAGGAGGACCCATGTGAATGGTTGGGATTCACTTTGTAAACCATATAGTTAACTGAGCAGATGTTAGGAAAAACTTTGATATTGATAATCTTATCAAGAAGCATTAGATTAGAACTAGAGCTCACTGTAGCAAAATTGGAGATCTCTTTTCCCTTCTCATCCTCTCTTATTTCTTCATTCAACAAATATTTATTAAATATCTTTTGGGTGCGAGCAGGGCTGGCGATATAAAGAAGATTAAGTTATAGTTGTTGCCTTTAGAAAGATAGTCCATTGAGGAGATTTACAATTACATAGATATATTTATATAGATATTTTCTAAAACAGTATAGACAATTACATAGATAGCAAAAAGATAACAATATGTGCTATGAGAGAGAAAAGAAAAATAAGAGGTCTGAAAATTAAGTGCGCAAACTTGTTGTAACAATGTTGCTAATCTTTTTTTGATATCAGAGGGATTATTCATTATGAATTTGTACCAACTGGACAAACAGTTAACCAAGTTTACTGTTTGGAAGTGCTGAAAAGGCTGTGTGGAAAAGTTAAATGACCTGAACTTTTCACCAGCAATTCATGGCTCTGGCATCGTGACAATGCAGCAGCTCACACTGCACTGTCTGGAGGGAGTTTTTAGCCAGTAAACAAATAACTATTGGAACACCCTCCCTACTCACCTGATCTGGCCCCCAATGACTTCTTTCTTTACCTGAATATAAAGGAAATATTGAAAGGAAGACATTTTGATGGGATTCAGGACATCAAGGGTAATACAACAACAACTCCGATGGCCACTCCAGAAAAAGAGTTCCAAAATTGTGCTGACATAGGTGCATAGCTTCCCAAGGGGAGTACTTTGAAGGTGACGGTAGTGATATTTAGCAATGAGGTATGTAGCACTTTTTCTAGGGTGAGTTTGCGAACTTAATCGTCCAACCTCGTATTATGGGAGTAGAGAGGAGGGAACAACTAACTGTGTAGAGATGGCAAGAGGTGAGAGTGGCCTTGAATGACCAGCAGGGATTTGCTATGTAGGGTCGGAAGGAAAGTGTATGGACAAGCACAGGTATATATGAATGCCATGCGAAGGGGTTTGGACTTTATGTTTATGTTCTAAACCAGTGGTTCTCCAATTGTGCACCCCTTTCAGGGGGTCAGTAAGATCAAAACTATTTTCATAATAATTCTAAGATATTATTTTTCTTTTTAACTCTCATTCTCTCATCAGTAGACAGTGTGATTTTCCAGAGGTTTCCTGATATGTCACCACAGATTGACTGCAGAAGCAGATATGAGACGACAACTATCTTCTATTAAGTCAGATATTAAATAGGTTTGCACACATGTAAAACAATATCACTCTTTTCACTAATTTTTTTTGAAAATAATAGTTATTTTTCATTAAAATGTTATTTATATTAACGGGTTTATTATTGTCATTTTAAGTGGATTACTATGTAAATATTTCAAAATTCCTCAGCTTTGATTTCTAGAGTGGTTATTATCAATAGACATAATCCACATAAGCAAAAGCTCTTTGGAGTCTTCAATAATTTTTAAGAGTGTAAAAGGAGTCTTTAGACCAAAAGGTTCGAGAGCCCTGTTCTAGGCCATAGGGCATCACTGAAGAGTTTTAGCTAAAGGAGTGACATAATACATAATAACATTTCAAAAAATTATTCAACAAATATTTATTAAACATGTACTATGTGCCCGGCACTAGTGATAGATGACAAACAAAATAATTAAAATATATATATATATATATATATATGTATATATATATACACACACACACATATATATATATATATGTATATATGTAGTATGTTAGATAGTAATAGCTGTTGAGAAAAGCAGGGAACGAGGATATAAAAGGTATGTGTGTGCGTGCGTGCGTGTGCGCGCATGCACACAAAATTGTGGATAGAGTGGCTAGGGAAAGTCTCAGTAAGAAGGTGAGTTTTCAGTACAGACCTGAAGGAACAAGGGGGCAGACCACACAATATCTTGGAGAAATGAATTCAGGCAGAGAAAAAAACGAAAATGAAAGTTCTGAGGCAAGAATGTGCCTGGCAAGTTTAAGGAATAATATGTGGTTGGAGTGGAAGAAGGGTGAGAGTGTTAGGAGATGAGAGTTATGAGGGGAAGGATTTTTATCTACATGACATAAAAAGCCAGTGGAAGGATTTGAGAATAGAAGAGACATCTGACTTACCTTTAACAGAACCCCTTTGGTGGCTGGACTGAGAACAGGTTGAAGGTCATAAGCAGAAAGGCCAGCTAGGAGGCTATAATTCAGGTGTAACGTGACCGTGGCTTGGATCAGGGTCCAAGTGGGGATAGTGCGATGTAGTTGAATTCTCCACAGATTTTGACAGTAGAGTTGACAAAACTTGGCAATCGGTTGGATATGAGGTATGAGAACAAGAGTCCAGTTACACCAAACTTTTTGACCTGAGTAACTAGAAGAATGGAGTTGCCACTATCTGACAGAAAGAAGGCTGCATGAGGGACAGGTTTGAAGAGAACTAGTAAGAGCTTGGTTTTGAACATATTAACTGGGAGATATCTATTAAACACCCCTGTGGATGTAGTGAGTAGGCTGTTTCATATTTGGGTCTGAGTTCTAGGTCTAGACTGAAATAGTAGACCTAGATTAGACCTAGACCTAAGTATTAGAAAACTAGAAAGAGGTCTTGACTGAAATATTAATTTGGAGGTTCTCAGAATGAAGATAATATTTAAAAGTCAAAGGACCAGAAGAAATTACATAGGAAGTAAGTAAGTAGGGAGAAAAGTAAAAAGTTCTGATGACTCAATCCTGGGGCAACTCTAATATTTAGAGGTTGGGAAAATGAAGAAGAATCAGCAAAATACACTGAGAAGGAAGAGGCAAAAAGAAGAGAACCAGGAAAGTAAAAAATCCTGGAATCCAAGTGAAGACAGTGTTTTAGGGGAGAGAGAGTAATCAACTGTTAAATGCTTACAGATCCAATAATATGAAGATTAAGAAATGGTAATTTCATTAACCAATGTGGAGGTATTGGTAAGAGCAGTGTTAGTGGCATGTTGAGGACAAAAAGCTGATTAGAGTGACTTCCAGAGAGAATAGGAGAGGAATTGAAAACGTTGAGTATGCACTCGTCTACCTTTTTCAAGGAGTTTTGCTACAAAGGGAAGGAGAAAATGTGGCAGCTGGAGGAGCAAGCAGAGTCAGAAAAGGGTTATTTGTTTGTTTTCAAGATGGGGAAATAATGTTTATATGTTGACTGAGAATGATCCAGTAGAGTGAGGGAAATGATGTTGCAGGAAAGAGGGGGAGAACTGCTGAAGCAATGAGCTTGAGAACGCCAAGTATACAAGTGGAGAGGTTGGCTATGAGCTAAGATAATCTAGCCATAGTCAGGGGGAAAGAAGATAACTTTTAGGCCTTGAAATCTGGTACCAGTGTGGAGAAGAGATTAGAGGAGGAGCTTTCAGTTCTTGGTTACTTGCTCTGTCCAGCATTGTGTGAGATGCTTTCCTCACAACAGCCCCTGATGTAAGAGGGAGATGGGTTATGAGGCTGTTGCAACAAGGCAAGAAAAATTGAGAACTGAACTAAGGCTCCCGAAGTCCCAAGACGCTGTGCTTTTCATGCTGCCGTGGAACTTTTTTTTCCCCTAGATTACATTGGTTTCTTATTTGCAGATATCAGAAGGCCTTCCATTCGGTGACAAAGATTCTTTGCTTAGCCAAACTTGAATCAGGCTCCTGAACCTTCTCCTAGGCCCATCTGTGCACTTGTAAAATCTAGTTTTAGCAAGAACCCTGCGAAGTCAGTTTAACCAGAACCACCCCACCCTTGGTATCTGATCACCATGATATCTGATATGGTTCCTCACTCTCCACCATCCCTTAGGTGATGTCTGATCACCCTGGCCTGTCTTTAGCAAAAATCCTGTTAGGTCGGTTTAGCCAGAATCCCCCTTACCCCTGATGTTTCTTCTTAGTAATTTTCCATTTCTGACCTTCGCCCTGCTCTCTGACTATAAATTCCTATTTGGATCATGCTATATTCATAGTTGAGCCTCATTTCTGTCACCCACTGCAAAATTCCACTGCAGTGGACCCTATACCTATAGCAATAGGCCCCCTTCCATGAGTAAAGTCTTCCTTACCATGCTTTAACAAGTGTCATTGAACTTCCTTTCTTTAATATTGTGTAAGAAGATGCTTAACTTGCTAGCTCAATCACAGGGTAGAGATGCTTCTTATAAAGGAAGGAAATAATTGGTGGTCAGAAGAATCTGCAGCACTGCGTAGCTCTTGTTGCTGGAGGCCCCTTAGGCCTGAAGCCAGACAGATTTACCCCAAAGATTGGAGAAAGAAAAAAAAAAGCAACCAAAAACAGGAATAGGGAATAGTGAAGTTCTTATTTGGGATCTGAAAGGAAGTAAGGAAGTATAGAGAGGAGGCTGGAGATCACAATCCAGGTTGGGAAGTTTCCTTGACTTCTCTCCTTCCTCTAAGTTCCTGCTTCAGTAACTAACTTTTAATGAGGGCTTGTTATGTGCAAAGCAATTTATCTATGTTCTATCATTTAATCCTCACACCTATCCTATGAAGGAAAGGGTGAGAGGGAAAATGATTTAGTCAATGACACACAAAGACAACAGCAAAACTAGGAATAAAACCCAAGTGTCTGACACTAAAACTTAGGTCCTTAACTCCTTGTACCTTTGTTCATTCATTAATTACCTTGCAAATTCTAGAGACATTACTAAGCAGCCACTCTGGAAGGTACTGTGTCAAGTGAGATGTTCTTCAAGAATTAAGACTTGAGCACATATAAGATGTGACAGATAACTGCGACACACTACAACATCCTACAGGGATTTTTTAGCGGGTGGGGGTGGGATGACGTCATTCTGGCTGGGGAAAATCAGGGAGATCAAGGAAGGCTTGGAAAAGGAAGTAGCATTTGAAATGAGCCTATATAAACAGGTAATGTTTTAGAAATGAATTGTTTTATATGCAATATACACTGAATATTATCAACAAACATGTGCTTAAAAGTTATAAGCAGTGGAAGACTGTGAAGTTTTAATCGACAGAAAATGGGAGCTGACGGCATGGAGGAAAGAAAGGGTCCAATTGTTCCATCAATTGTAAAGAAAGGGTCCAATTGGTGTAGAGAAGTCTGAGTCCCAATCCCCTGCCTTGGTCTCAAGATCCTCTGCCTTGGTCTCAAGATCCAGCCTCAAATGATTTGGGGGGTATTTTCCACTTAGATTTTCCCCTTAAAAGCATATTCAAAGAGATGGTCATGCAATGGGACACTATGTGGCCATTAAAAGTAATGAAGTATTTCATGAACTGCTAGGAAATTATTTCCAAAATGTAATGATAAATGAAAAAAAGCAAGATGCAGAATACCAGGTATAGTGTGCTACTATTTGTGTAATAATGGGAAAAACGTGTGTGTGTGTGTGTGTGTGTGTGTGTGTGTGTGTGTGTACTTTCTTGTTTACCTAGAAGATATGAAAGGGCACCATAGCACTGATAACAGTGATTGCCTTCTTGGAGGGAAACTATGTGGTTTGAGGACAGGGTGAGAAAGAGATATTTTACGGTATACATTTTTGTGTCCTTCGACTTTTCTTTTTTTGCCACATAGATATATTATCTATTCAGGAAAAAGAAATAAATGTAAGTAGAACTTTAAAAAAAGTTAGTGTAATAGTCTCTAAAGCCCATTACTTAAACAGTGGACCTGTATTGAAATATAGTATAAGCAAAAGCTGTTCCCTTAGGTGGGCGGTTTAAAAACTTCAGGTCTTAATCTACATAGCAAAAATAACCCCCAGAAATAAAGTAAATCTTACAATAAGCTAGGTAAAATATTTATTATTAATTTTCTTAACATAAGACAGCTCAGAAACCAATAAGGACCTATAACCCATTTCAAAAATGGTAAAGGACAAAATGGGCTTCACGTAAACAAAAATGAATGGAGATATATATATATATATGTATATATGTATGTATATATATATATATATATATTTTAAAAGGCAAATTTCATTCGCATTTAAAAGAAGGCAAATTAGAACAATGAGCTATTGCTTTCTCACCTACAAGACTGCAAATATAAAAAAGTTGGATATTACAGCGTGTAAAGAGAATGAAAAAAGTACTGTTGGAAGGGATATAAATTGGAATACTCACTTTGGAGCACAAATTAACAATGCCTGTCAACCTTGAAAATGAGCATACCTTTGACCCACTGACTAATTTTGAGAATTTATCCTAGATAGAGCATCTTTGCATATGTACAAATATACAAAATTATTCATTGTGGCATTCTTCGTAATTACAAAAGATCAAAATCAACCTAAATATTTTCCAATTAGGGAAACTGCTACCTCTAAACAGAGGAACACTAGGTAGGTATTGAAAAGAACAGTGTGGATCTGTATTACTGTTATGACAAGACCTTCATTTAGCTCCCTCATTATCTCTTTACTTGGACCACAGCAGTAGCTTCCTGACAGGCCTCCCTGTTTGTCTTGCCCCCAACATAATTTGTGGGGCCCAGTGCAAAGAGGAAAATGCAGGGCCCTTTGTTTTAAAAATAGTAAGAATTCCATGATGGTGGCAGCAGGGCATTAAAACAAGTGTGTGTGGGGGGGCCCTTCTAAGTGTGAGGCCTACGTGACTGCAGAGGTGCGTGCCCATGAAGCCAGCTCTGTCCCTTGAGTGCCACTTTGACACTGGTTGCCAAAGTGGCATGCTGCTCCCTCTGCCTGGAATGTATTTCCACCACCATTTCTTTTTCTATATGACGGACTACCTGCCTGGCAAGAAAGGACTCAAATGTGACCTGCTTTGGGAAGTTTTCCTTGAACCCCCTCACCCAAGACCCTCTTTCTTCAGTGCTCCCCCAGCTCTTGCATGTAGCTTTATTAACTCTTTATCACAATGTATTATGATTATTTATTTAAAAGTCTCTTCCCCCCAAGCTTCTCAAGGACTTGGCTGTGGCTTATGCTTATTTTGGTAACCCTAGCACCTCACACATTGCCAGGCACGTGGGAGCTGAGAGAATGAGTGAGTTGGAGGGGCTACATTTGGATGGGTGTGCTGAATGATGTCATAGTTATACCTGCTTCGTAGTTATACCTGCTTCGTAGTTATACCTCACCTTCATGTTGCTAAATCAGATTAGACTCTAATTTCACTGAGTCTAGCAGGCCCTATGTCTGGCTCTTGCTTCTAAGAGCCATGATGTAGTTTCAGATGGTCTCCTGGAGTGGTGGGAGATGCCTGAATTGAAAAACCTTTGGAGGATCCCCCAAACCACCCACATTTATCTCTGAATCTCCTTATACTCTTCAGGCATTTAACATGAGGATCTGACTTCCTCAGGGCCAGCTGGCCCCACCACTCAGTGCAAGGCTCTAGGAACCTGGAACTGCTTCTAATCCTTTGCCCCTAATCCTTTGCAACACTGGTTTTCAAACGTGGGTATGCAATATGCCTATGATACAGGCAGATTTTCTAAGGGGTACTCATGCACTGATATTGTTAAGGGAATTAATTTCCAGGTCCTCAACTTCCATATGTACTCTACCTGAGAAAGTTCCTGGGGTTGAGGCCCCAAGCTGGCTTTTCCTTCTAATTGTAGTTCTGCTAGTCTTCATAAGAAAGGCATATCCCTGGCCCACCCTGAATCTTACTATGGTACATTGTCTGGGACAATAATAAATCCTGGAGGCAACAAAGGGACGATTAAAACACATCAGTTTCAGGGAAATACCTTTAATTATGGGACGCTATTTATCAAAATTAGGTGAGAAAAAGAGTATAAAGACCACTGGTCCCAGACAACACACTATGGTGGCTTCTGGAGGGTTTTCTAGGAGGTCTTGTTCTGGTCCTTTCCACTGCTAGGCCTCAGAAACTGGACCTCTGTTTCACGAGACTAGCCTGGCAAATAACTTTCACTTGCTAGCTTCAGAACTTCCACCAGAGTTGGCCAGTTTCCCTCTTGAAACACACTCTTCCCTCGGCTTTGGCACTATCACACTCTCCTGATTTTCCTCCCTCCCTCCCTCCTCCCTACCTCGCTAGCTCCTCATTCCGAGTTTCCTTTTCTAGTTCTATCTCTTCCAACTGAACTTTCAAATTCCGGAATTTCTCAGGACAGTTGTAAGCCCTCTTTCTGATCGTTTCTTATTAAGAGATTTTATCCATTACCACAATTTCAAATACCATCTGCTTCCCAACAACTCCCAAATATCTATCTCTAGCCTGGATCTTGCTCCGGAACTCCTAGGTCCAATTGCTTATTCACATCTATACCTAAGTGTCTCACAGGATTTCCAAACTTCATAAGGCCCAAACTAAGCTCATGTTCCTCTCATTCAAAATCTCATCCTCCTCTAGACTTCCCCAACCTACTAACAGTGCTCCATCTGCCCAGTTCAGACCAGAGAGCTGGGAGGTGTCCTTGATGCATCCTTAATCTCCTCCATAGCCAATAAATAATCTATTCCTATGGATTCCACTTCATGCAAGCTTTCCCGAAGCCTCCAGACCAGGCTACATACCCCTAATCTATACCCTTACACGAGTATAGCACCTTGTACTTCATAGTACTTATCCACATTGTAATCATGTGATTATTTGTATAATTCTATATACCCCTCTACATCATAAGCTCCATGTGCGCAAGGACCATACCTGTCTATTTTTCTGGCACATAGTAGGATCTCAATAAATGCTTGTTAAATTAACAAATGTAAACACTTTTAGATTGTAGCAGCTATGTGTTGTCTTGGAAATGTGGTTATCTAATGCTCAGTGAACAGTAGGGGGCAGCAGAGTACAGGTAACGGAAAGAGTCCAGGCCTCCGTATTAAACGGGTGACCTTGGATAAATCACTTTAACATTTCTGAGGCTCTTTTTCCATCTCTGGAAATTAGAGCTAATTCTCCTTCCCTTGGATCAGAAGAGATACGCAGATATAAAGGGGCTTTCGTGTTGTACACGAAAAGAAGAGTTTGTTGTACAAACAGAAGAGAGCGTTATTAGAGTTAGTTATGACAAATATTTGTTGAATAAAGGAGGACAGAGGAAGATCTTGGCTACACTGCGGAACAGATGTGAATAGAGACTTGACAGATTCAGAAGAGAGGAAATGCAAGTTCAAGGAAGAGACTGGCTTACGTCCAGCGCCAGCTGGAGGCAAAGCTGTGAAGTTAGCTCAGTGTGTTCTTGGCACGCTCTCATCTCTGCTCTCTGATCATTGCCCTCCCACCTCTACCTCTAGCCTCTCATGCCCCATGGCTATGCTATGCTTCAGGCCTTTCTTTCCTTTTCCTCTCATCAAAGCACGTCTGTCCTGTGTCCTGGCCCTCGGGCCTGCTCACTGCCATCCACAATGACAGCTCGTTAACCTGGTAAATGGATCCCCGCTAAAGTGCTAATGGCCGATGGCAGTGTTATTTTACCACTCCCAAAAATGCGTTGGACCTTTTTGAGACAGAAAGAATAACCTACTCAAAAAGAATAAATTCCAAATGATGAAGTTTTAGGTTCTGGAATGAGAGGAAATGGAATGTTCACAGGATTAAGGTAGTCCTAATCTTGGGCTCAAGAAAATTACAGAATCTATGAGATGTGACTTGATAGTAATATGAGGAGAAAAACTTTAAAAATGTATCTATATATATATATATATATATATACATACACATATATACATGTATATATATATAACTTAATTGTAATGCACATCAGTAAAATTCACTTTTTGGTGTATAGTTCTGTGAGTTTTGACAAATGTACTGTCATGTAACCACCACAATCAAAACAGAGAATGGTTTATCATCACCTAAAATTTTCCATGTGTTACCCCTTTGTCGTCAAAACCTCCACCACCCTTAAGCCCTGGCAATACTGATGTGTTCTCTATCCCTATAGTCCAATTTACTAAGTTTCCCTTTTGTGCATTTTGCTTTAATGTTGCATTTAAGGACTCTGTCTAACCCAAGGTGACAAAGATTTTTCTCCTTTGCTTTCTTCTAAAAGTTTCATAGATTTACATTTAAGTCTATGACCCATTTCAACTAAAGTTTTAAAATAAAAAGTGTAAGGTTTCTAATTTTTTTGCATATGAATGTCCAATTACTCCACCATCATTTGTTGAAAAGATGATTTTTTTTCCCCCATTACCCCTTTGTGAAAAACTCGACTGGCCATATTTGTGTCAGTCTATTTCTGGACTCTATTCTGTTCTGTACATCTATGCATCTATCCTTTTGCCAACACTACACTGTCTTTATTAGTGTAGTGGTATACGCCGTCTTGAAATCAGATAGTGCAAGTTCTCCGACTATGCCCTACTTTTCCAAATGGTTTTAGCTTTCTAGTTCCTTTGCCTTTACATATAAATTTTAGAATCAACTTATTGATATCTACCAAAAAAATCCTGATGGGATTTTTACTGGGTTTGTGTTGAATCTGTGTGTCAATTTAGGGACAACTGACATCGTAACAGAATTGAATCTTCCAATCAGTGAACATGTTGCATTACTCCATTTGTTTAGGTCTTCTTTGATTTTCTTCATGCTGCTTTATAATTTTTAGCGTAAATATCTATCATATATTTTGTTATATTTATCCCTAAGTATTTCATTATTTTGGTGCAATTATAAATCATATTGTTTGTTTAATTTTGTTTTCCAATAACTTTTTGCCAATATATAGAAATACAATTGATTTATGTAGCATGACTTTGTATCCTGTGAGTTTGCCAAACTCATTACTAATTAATTGTAGGAGCTGTTTTTGGTAGATTTAATAGAGTTTTCTACATTGACAGTCATGTTGGCTACCGATAGAAACAGTTTTATTTCTTCCTTTCTATTCCATATGTCTTTTTCCCCCCCTCCTTTCCTTTTTGCATTCATTAGAATTTTCTGGATGATAATGAATAGGAGTGGCAAGAATGGGCATCCTTGTTGTGTTCCCAATTGTAGGGAGAAAACATTCAGCCTTTCACCATGAAGTATGATGCCCTTTTTGTAGATCCCCCTTTTTTTAGGTTGGGAAGTTTCCTTCTGTTCCTAGTTTGTTGAGAGATTTTATCATGAATGGATATTAAATTCTGTTAACGAATGCATTTGCATCATCAATTGAGATTATATTTTTTTCTTGTTTGTTTTTTTAACCAGTATATAAAAAGCTTTATGTGCCACAATACATATTATGTTGGTGCAAAAGTAATTGCGGTTTGAAAAGTTAAAAATAATTGCAAAAATCGCAATTACTTTCGCACCAACCTAATATTTGTGATGGTGAAAAAACAAAAACAAACATAGATGCTAACAATAGAAGAGTGGTAAAGTAGTTATGACACATCTACATGATGGTATATTATGCAGCCGTTAGAATAATTTATAAAAAATTTATAATAACAAAGTTATTATCACAATATGTAAGAAATCAGAATGTGCATTATGATTTCAATTACTTTAATGATAACTATAGAAAAATTCTAAAAGGAAATATCTCTAATTAGTAACATTGGTTGGTGAAATTTGGCTTTCCCCCTTCGTTTCTACTTTTTTTGTATTTTACATATTTTCTACAATATCATTAATTTTTTGCAATTAGGTAGGGAAAGTGATGTAAGCATTTCCATTAGGTATATATCTAGGAGGCATACGCGTATATTCAGCTTTAGTGGATACTACCAGCTTTTCAAAGTGGTTGTACCAGTTTACATTACCAACAGTAGTGTATTAAAGTTCTATATCTTTGCTAATACTGTCTTTTCCTCCCTCCCTCCTTCTCTTCCTTCCTAGAGTTGTCTTTTTCATTTTAACTATACTGGTGGGTAAATAGTAATATCATATTGTGGCTTTAAATTGCATTTATTAGAGTCAATGTTTTATTCCTCCATTTCTCTTATACCCACATCCAATCTGTCAGCAAATTCTATTGGTTCTATCTTCATAACACGTCCAACGTCTAAGTACTTTCACTGTCTCTACTGCTAACACCCTGGTCCATGCCACCATCACTTTTCACCCATATTATTATAACAGGTGTGTATATGTCTTTGGGGCTCCTTGAGTTTGTCTTTGCCCCCTAAACTCTATTTCCTCATGGTTGCCGTAGTGAAACTCTTCCAACAGAAGTCAGATCATGTCATTATTCTTCTCAAAAGCCTCCAATGGCTTCCCCTCTCACTCCGAATAAAACTGAAAGTGCAGTTATGCACTGCATCATGATGTTTCAGTCAACAATGGACTGTATATACAATGGTGGTCCCATAAGATTGTAATGGGGCTGAAAAGTTCCTATTGCCTAGTGACTTTATAGCCATCATAACATGGTAGCAATGCATTACTCATGTGTTTATGGTGATGCTACTGTAAACAAACCTACTGCGCTGCCAATCATATAAAAGTATAGCATAGACAATTATGTACAGTCTACAATGCTTGATAATGACGATAAACGACTATGTTACTAGTTTAGATATTTACTATATTACATATTTTATTATTATTGTAGGGTACTCTTCTACTTATAAAAAAAACAAGTTTGCTGAAAAACAGTATGCTGTGTTACGCTGGCAGCAGCCTCATACATCCTGTGTTTCCTGCATCCCTTGATTGCATCATTTTCTCTTGTGCTTGATTTAATCTCATGTTGTTTTGGTCATCGTGGGCTCTAAGCATGCAAAAGTCACTGCTAATGTTGCCAGTATGAGGCCACATCAAGTGATTAACCAAGAAACAAAATTAAAAGTGATTAAGGACTATGAAAGTGGGAAGTCAGTGGTTATTGCTTGCCAGTCAGGCACGCCCCATTCCACCATAGCTACAATCTAGAAGAGTAAGAACAAAATGATGGAAGCTGGGAAAGGATCTGCTTCACTGAAAGCAATGAGACTAACACAAATTCAAGAAGGGCTTATATCAGACATGGAGAAACTTCTAATAACCTGGACTGAAGACCAGACACAGGAGCGTATCTCTTTCAGCACCATGGCGATCACAGCAAAAGCAAAAAGTATGCTTTTGATGAGAAAGAAAAGGCTGGATCTGACTCTGATGTCGAATTTACTGCTAGCTCTGGGTGGTTTAAACAATTCAAGAGCCATTATTCATTACATCATGTGAAAGTGAGTGGTTAGTCTGTGAGTGCTGATGTGAAGGCAGCTGAAGAACTTTTGGAAACTCTAGATGAGCTGATTGTGGAGGAAAATTGCTTGCCAGTGTTGAGTATGGATGAAACCTCCCTATTCTGGAAACAGATGCCTGAAAGGATTTTTATCCATAAAGAGGCCAAGTCAATGCCAGGTTTCCAGGCTTTTAAGGACAAAGTAATAGTTGTGCTTGGGAGCAATGTTTCAGGCTACAAACGGAGACCCTTTCTGATCTAGCACAGTAAGAACCCCAGGCCTTCAAGCATATCAATAAGCACACAATGTCCTACCAGTGTCCTCAGGCACATTAAGAAGTCATGCATGAACCAACTCCTCTTCCAAGATGTCCTCCTGAATTGCTTTGCCAAAGAAATGGAGAAGTACTATCTGGAGAATGACGTACCTTTCAAGATTTTGTTTATTTTGATAACGTTTCCAGACATTCTCCTTTTATTGGTGATCTTCATACCAATATCAAAGTGATGTTTCTCCCTCCCAATGCCATCTCTTTGATCCAAGCAAAGGATCAAGGAGTTATAGTAGCTTTTAAGGCCTACGAACTGAGCAGGAACTTTGCCCAGGCTATTGTTGCAACTGAGAAAGACATGGATGCAGCTCGAAGGATTACAATGTGTACGACTGCATCAAGAACATTGCTTGGGCTTAGGGTGATGTCACCAAAGGGGGAGCGCAAGGCTCATAATACCACCATGGGCCAGGGAGATGTGTCCTACAACTAGACTGAGAGACAACGGCTTGAACCGGAGTGTGAGGTGGGGGGAGGCGGAAGAAGGGGGAAAAAAAAGTGTTACATCCCTCATCGCTGAATATCATTTTGGTCACCTTCGAAGTACTCCCCTTGGGAAGTTATGTACTGATGCCAGCGCCTAGTCCACTCCTCAAACAATTTTGGAACTCTTTTTCTGGAACGGCCATCAGAGCTGTCCTCATATTATTCTTGATGTCCTGAATGTCATCAAAATGTCTTCCTTCAATATTTCTTTTATCTTTGGGTAAAGAAAGAAGTCTTTGAGGGCCAGGTCAGGTGAGTAGGGAGGGTGTTTCCATACAGTTATTTGTTTCCTGGCTAAAAACTCCCTCAAAACTGAGCTTGTGCATTGTTATAATGCAAGAGCTTCGGGACTATATTTGCACACACCTTTCTCATGCCAACATTTTCAGTTAAGATTTTCCTAACTGTTTCTCTATTGATGTTTACTTGGTCTGCTACGCTTCTCACAGTCAGCCAACGATTTTGATGCACAATTCGACGAATTTTTGCAATGTTTTCGTCAGTTTTGCTTGCTACTGGCCGCCCTGACCTCTCTTCATCAGTGACGCGTTCTCTCCTCTCAGAAAAATGTTTAATCCATTTGTCCACTGCCGTTTTCTTCATGGCATTATCCCCACAAACTTGGACTAACATGTCCCTGATTCCACTTCCACTCTTGCCAAGTTTAACAAGAAAGTTAATGTTTGTTCATTGCTCTGATTCGAGTTCAGACATTTTTGCAACGGCACACAAAAACATGCAACCACAATACTGAATGCCACTCAGCAAGACACCGCCACATGTCAACACGAACACGGCTGTGAGACACTGATATACCAAGGTTATGAAACCTTAGCAAGCTGTTTGTACAGTGCTGCCAATGTAAGCGCGCGGTGGCAAGTTGACAAACTTAATTGTCAGACCACGTATCAATGACATTTGGAAGAAGACACTCAAGAGATTCATCTATTACTTCAGAGGATTTGCCAAGGATGAGGAGGTTGCAAAAATCAACTGGGCTGAGGTTGACATGGCAAGCAACTAAACCTGGGCGTGGATGACGGTGACCTTGAGTTGCTCCTAGAGGTGTTTCCTGAGGAATTGACTCATGAGTCGTTGTTGGAAATGGAACAGAAATGCATAGCTGAAAGAAGAGGCAAGAGGAAAGGAAACTGCAGGAGAGAAGAAGAAGAAGAAGAACCCCCAAGAAAATTCATAATGAAGAGTTTAGCAGAAGCTTTTGCAGACCTCAACAAGCTCCTTAAAAAGTTTAAAAATATGGACCCCCAACACTGAAATGTTTTCATTAATAAAGAGGAACATTCATGGTGTCCTTGCTGCTTACAAGCAAATTTATGATGAGACAAAGAAATAAACCAAGCAAACCACCATAGACATGGTTCTGAAAAGTGACACCTCCTCAAGAAGCGCCCCAGGCAGGTCCTTCAAGAGGTGTTCCAGAAAGAGGCATTGTTATCGTAGAAGACAATAGCTCTATTACTGTCCCTCACGTTACTGCCCCTGAACCCTTCCTGGGGGACAAGAAGTAGAGAAGGTAAACAGTGATATGATCCTGACCCTGTGTCGGCCTAGGCTACTGTGTTATTCTGTGTCTTTGTTTTTAAACAAACAAAAAATGTAAGTAAAAAACCCCCAAATTTTAAAAATAGAAAAAAGCTTACAGAATAAGAATATAAAGAAAATATTTTCATACAGCTGTGCAATGTGTTTGTCTTAAGCTAAGCATTACAAGAGTCCAAAAGTTAAAAAAAAAAGTTTATAAAGTAAAAAAGTTACTGCGAGCAAAGAGTGTTTATTATTGAAGAAAAAAAAATTTTGTATAAATTTAGCGTAGCCTACATATATAGTGTTGGTGAAATCTATAGTAGCATATAACAATGTCCTGGGCCTTCACATTCACTCACCACTTACTCACTGACTCGCCCAGAGCAACTTCTAGTCCTGCAAGCTCCATTCATGGTAAGTACCCTGTACAGGTGTGCCATTTTTTATCTTGCATACCATATTTTCGGTACACAGAAAGGTACTTACCACATGCTGTTTCTAGGTTTAGATGTGTTTAGATACACAAGTACTTACCATGGTGTTGTAATTGCCTGCAGTATTCAGTACAGTGACACGCTGTACAGGTTTGTAGCCTAGGAGCAATAGGTTACACCATATAGCCTGGTGTGTAGTAGGCGATTCCATCTAGGTTTGTGTAAATGAACTCTATGATGTTCGCACAACGATGAAATCACCTCATGACACATTACTTGAACCTTATCCCTATTGTTAAGCGGTGCATGACTGTAGTTTTAATTGACCTACAAGGCTCTACATGATTTGCCTCCTACTACTTCTCTCCCTTTGCCCATGCCACTCCCGATAAACAGGCCTCCTCGTTGTTCATCAAATAACCAAGCTCACTCCTTAGGACTTTTGTATTTGTCATGTTTATTTAGATCAGATTGTTCTTCCCACAGCTGTCTGATGGCTTGTTCTCTTACTTCCTTCAGTTCTCTGTTCAACTCTCATCTTATTTTAGAGGCCTACCTTGTATAAAACAGCAACTCACCTGGCACTCATTATCCCTTACCTCCTTTGTTTTTCTACCTAGCGCTTATTATCACTGACATTTTAAAAAACTTGCTTTCTTATCTATCTCTCCCGGTAGACAGTAAGTTCTATGAGGACCGTGACTTTGTTTTGTTCCCTGCTCCGGAAATGGTGTCTGAACCATAGTAGGCCCTCAATGCATATTTTTGAATAAATTCATGATGAATTGACAAATTGTGCTAAGTCCAGAGGAATAATATACCAACCTACTGAAAAGCCACATCACATAAGGAACCCTTGAAGGAACTAGAGATGATTAACCTAGAGAAGAGATTTGGGGGAAGAGGATCACTGTCTTCAAAAATATGCAGGGCTGTCACATGTCGTTTTAGAGGTCAGAACTTGGACCTGACCTGCTTGCATACTTCCAGGGATGGGGAGTTCACTACTTTGTGAAGCAGCCAGTTCCATTATTGGGTTGCTGTGTTAGAAAGTTATATTGAACTAACACGTATTTCTCTGTGACTTCCTCTTATTCATGAATCTGTTCTCTGGAGTTCCAAAGACCAAATCTCATCCCCTCGTTACCTGTAGCTGGATGAAATGAGACACTAAGGAGGTATGCTTAAGAAAATTAAAAAAACAAAACAATGACAGGACTTTTGTTTTGCAGAAAGGAATACACATGCTGAAAAATGACATGCTTGGAAAAAAGTAAGGGTTTTGTTGTTTGTTTGCGTGGAAAGGGGTGGCAAGGTTATCAAAGAGAAAGAAGAGAGATGAGTGGATGGCTAGGAAGAGGATTCTTGGGGAAAAGAACTGAAATATCTAAAGGAGAATTTCATTAAATTTCTGCTGTAGGGGGCATGATGAACCTTTTTACCAGGCTCTCCATTAAGTGATCAGTAAAATATCCCTGCATTGTAGACTTGGATCCATTTTGGGGGATATGTAGGAGTCCTAATAATGGCAAATATGGAGCAAGACGGAGGCTATGCATGAAAGGCCTGTCGTATGCGGGTACACATTCACTAGTCCTTCTGACAGACGAAGGGATATTAGAGGAAGTAGAGTTTTGGTTTCTGTCCACTGGAAATGAGAATAACAATATCTGCCAGGAAATGAGAAGAATATCTGTCCTTCTTTCCTAATAAACTGGTTGGGGGATCAAAGTTTTAATAAGATAATAGGAAAAAATGTTTCTGTAACTATAAAATTGTATACACAAGTGAGGGATTCTTAGTATTAAAGTAAGCTGAAGATTGGATGAAACAATTTCCTTTCTCAGAAATCTTCACTTCGTTTATTCATCCAGCCATTTGTTATCTATCGTCTAAATCCCTGGCACTGTTCTAGATATTAAGGATACAAAGATGGACAAAGGTATTATTTATTGCCTTAGAAGGGGAAACAGTTAACTACTGCCCATCGTATTAAGTATAAGTCTTAATTATACTTACCTGCATAAGCATAGCACTCTTAATCTGGTACCCAAATGTCTCATTTTATCTCCCACATTTCCTTACATAAACTAAATTCAGAGCAGCTACATCAGACCACTTATCATTCACGAAACGTAAGGTGCGTTTACACCCTCTCTGCCTTTGTTGTGTAGTATCAGTCCAGAATCCACCGGACCAAAACATGTATTCGGCTCTTTCCCTGTGTTTAGGTATTATGCTGGGTGTCAGGAGCATATTGATAAGTAAGATATAATTTCTGCCCTCAAAGATCTTAGCCTACGAGGGGAGAAACATCTTTCCCATCTTAGCTAGTGAAATTCTTCTCTTGATGAAATCTGTGGCCTATGCAGGGCTTTCCCTGATCCTTTTTCCTCAGTACATAGCTTATAATTATTTCGTATCTGTTTCATTCCTTCTGTGTTAAATGAGTTGTTTTGTGTGCCTCTCCCTCTGGACTATGAGCTCCGGGGCAGGGATCATGCTATACCCATTTCTGCTTCCCTGAGAGCAGTTAGCATAATACTTTGCATCAAATAGGCCCTGGAAACTGTTGGCTGAATTAGAAGAAGAATGGGGTACAGAAACCTAAGCCTGAAACCACCTGGCAGGAGGCATAAAATCGAGACATACATGGTGAACTGAATTATAAGGTGGGGAAATACAGTAAGCCAAGCCACCCAAAAGGAGGCTTTTAGAATGTGCTGAGAATCACTTATTTGAATTTATTCCAAATTTGCTTATTTCTTGTGTAAACTCCAACTGGACCTCCAATAGTCTGGCTGATGGGGAACAAGCCTAAGCCAAACATTCTGAGGTGGTTTTGAAAAGAAAAGGACTTCTAGAACCCTTACAGTTGCCCAAATGCCAGCCATCTGGACTTAGGAACTCAGAATGCTTGTTATCAGAGATGGGAGATATCTCAGAAATGATAAACTGCCGTTCAGAGAGGCACTGACTGATCCAAGGTCTCACAGCTATGAACAAAATTCACATGTGTAAGCATAGGCAGATGAACCTCTTATTCAGTCTACTCTGTTAGAACCTCCTAGAAATGAGGATTATACTTTTTCCCTAAAACGTGTTACTCATCCCACTAGTTTCCTCCCTGTTTACCTCTTCTGCTTTCGGACGTGGGCATGAACTTTCAGAGAATCACTGAAAATAAATCCCATTACATCCTATGACTTCTACCACCTTTCACAGCAATAGCTCAGGGTCAAAAGTCAGAAGTCCCAAGTTCTAGTTCCAGTTCTTGTATCAACTAATGTGGAACCTGGGACAAGCTGCTTAGTCTTTCCCAGCTTCAGTTTTCCCATCAGTACAAGAGTGTTCAGGTCTAACATTTTATAATTCTACCTTATTCTCCTGCAGACTCAGAAGATTGAGCAGCCTGTGGATTGAGAAAGCATAGATAGAATTAACCTCCGCTAACCTAACTCCAGAGGCTTTTTTTTAAAATTTAAAAAATAATTCTTAATATTTTTTGCTGGTCACTAATTTAAGCAGCTATTGCTTTCTTTTTTCATATTCAAGATTATTTTATTGTTACCACTTTGTAACATCTTTATTGAGATATAATTCACATGGCATAAAATTCATCCAAAGTATGCAATTTAATGTTTTTTTAAACTATATTTAGAATTGCACATCCATCACCACAATCTAAGTTTAGAATATTTTCATCACCTTCAAAAGAAACCCTGTATCCTTTCACAGTTACTCTCTGTCACCAGCCCATCCCCCCAGCACTAGATACCACCAATCTATGAATTGTCTATTCTGGACAGCTCATATACATGGAATCATACAAGATGTGGTTCCTTGTGACTCGCTTCTTTCACTTGTCGTAATGTTTTATTTATTTATTTATTTTTAATTAAAATTTATTGGGGGTGACAATGGTTAGTAAAGTTACACAGCTTTCAAGTGTACAATTCTGTAATACATCGTCTATGTATCGCATTGTGTGTTCACCATCCAGAATCAGTTCTCCTTCCGTCACCATATATTTGACCCTGTTTACCCTCTTCTACCAGCCCCCTCCCATCATAATGTTTTCAGGGTTCATCCATGTTGTAGCATGTATCAATATTTCATTCGTTTTTATAGCTACATGATATGCCATTGTACAAATATACCAGATTTTGTTCTTCCATTCATCAACTGATAGGCATTTGGATTGTTTCCAACTTTTTGACTGTTATGAACAATGCTGTTATGAACATTCACGTACAAGTATTTGTATAAACATACATTTTTAATTCTCTTGAGTATATAGCAGGAGTAGAATTGCCTAGTCATATGGCAACTCTGTGTTTAACTTTTTGGAAACTGTCAAATGTTTTCCAAAGTGGCTTTACCATTTTACATGTCCACCAGCAATGTATGAAGGTTCCACTTTCTCCACATCCTTGCCAATACTTGTTTTTGTCTGTCTTTTTTTATTATAACCTTTCTTGATGGTGTGAAGTGGTATCCCATTATAGTTTCAATTTGCATTTCCTTAATGACCAATGACATTGAGTATCTTTTCCTTGTGCATTTGTGCAAATGTGCATTTACCAATGGTATATCTTCTTTGAAAAATGCCTATTTTTAAATTGGATTATTTGTCTTTTTATTGCTGTGTTGTAA
Source organism: Rhinolophus ferrumequinum (assembly GCF_004115265.2). Classification (NCBI taxonomy): domain Eukaryota; kingdom Metazoa; phylum Chordata; class Mammalia; order Chiroptera; family Rhinolophidae; genus Rhinolophus; species Rhinolophus ferrumequinum. The sequence continues at coordinate 20,196,314 of NC_046306.1, forward strand.
GAGTTTTTATATATTCTGGATACTAGATTGTTATCAGATATGTGATTTACAAATGTTTTCTTCTATTCTGTGGGATGTATTTTCACTTTATTGATAGTGTCCTGTGAAGCACAGAAGTATTTTATTTTGATGAAGTCTATTTTATCTAGTTTTTCTTTTGTTGCTTGTGCTTCTTATATCACATTTAAGAAACCATTGCCTAATCTAAGGCCAATATTTACAGCTATGTTTTGTTCTAAAAGTTTTATGGCTTTAGATCTTATATTTAAGTCTTTGATTCATTTTGAGTTAATTTGTATATACGGTGTGAGGTTGGTATTTCATCTTCATTCTTTTGCATGCTGATATCCAGTTTTTCCAGCACCAGTTGTTGAAAAGATTGCTCCTTCTCCACTACTGAATTGTTTTAGCATCTTACAGAAAATCAACTGACCATACATGTAAGGGTTTATTTCTAGAGTATCAGTCCTAGTCCAAATGTCTGTCTTTATGCCAGTAAAACACTGTGTTGATCACTGTAGCTTTGCAGTAAGTTTTGAAATCAAGAAGTGTGAGTCCTCAACTTCTTTTTTTTAAGATTTTTTTTGCGGAGAGCTATTCTGGATCTCTTGCACTTCCATATGAATTTCAGGATCAGTGTATCAATTTCTGCACAAAAAAAAAGCAGCTGGGATTTTAATAGAGATTTCATTGAATCTATAGATTAGTTTGGGGAGTATTATTGCTGTCTTAACATATAAAGTCACTGGTCAATGAATACAGAATGTTTTACCATTTATTTAGGCCTTCTTTAATTTCTTTCAATAAAGATTCGTAGTTTTGAGTGTATACATCTGATGCTTCTTTTGTTAAATTCATGCTTAAGTATGCTATTATTTTTCATGCTATTGTAAATGGAATTTTCTTCTTAATTTCATTATTGGATTGCTCATTTCTAGTGCATAGAAATACAATTGATTTTTAGATATTGATCTTGTAGCCTACAACCTTGCTAAGCTTGTTGATTAGCTCTAATAGTTTATTTATTTATTTATTTGTTTTGGTAGATTCTTTAGGACTTTCTCTATATAAGGTCATGTCATTTATGAATAGATACACTTTTACTTCTTCCTTTCCAATCCAGATGCCTTTTCTTTTTCTTGTCTGATAGTTCAGTCTGATAGCTCTATTCAATACAATGTTGAATAGAAATCCTTGTCTTGTTTCTCATTTTAGGGAGAAAGATTCAGTCTTTCATTATTAAGTATGATGTTAGCTGGGGTTTTCTTTTTGGTAGATAACCTTTATCAGATTGAATAATTTCCCTTCTATTCCAAATCTCTTGAGTGTTTTATCATGACAAGGTATTGGATTTTATCAAATGCTTTTTCTGTATCTATTGAGATGATTGTGTGGATTTTGTCCTTTATTTTATTGATATGTTGAATTACCTTGATTGATTTTCATACGTTGAACCAACTTTTCTTCCCAGGGATAAATCTCACTTAAGCATAGTGTATAATCCTTTTTACATGTTGCTAGACTTGATTTGCTAGTATTTTGTTAAAGATTTTTGTGTCTACAGTCATATGAGATATTTATAGTTGTCTTGTGATATCTCTATCTGTTTTTGGTGTCAAAGTAATACTGGCCTCATAGAATGACCTGGAAGTATTCCCTCCTCTTCTAATTTTGGAAGAGTTTATCAAGGATTGATGTTAATTTTTCTTTAAATGGGTGGAATTCACCAATAAAGTAATTTAGGCTTGGATTTTTCTTTGTGGGAAGTTTTAAAATGACTACTTTTATCTCTTTACTCATTATAGGTCTATTTAGACTTCCTATTTCTTCTGAGTCTTTGTCAATTGTTTGTGTCTTTCTAGGAATTTGTCCATTTCATCTAAATTATCTAATTTATTGCCATATAGTTGTTTGCAATATTCCTCATAAGCATTTTTATTACTGTAATGATTTTAGTAATTTGATCTCTCTTTTTTCTTGATAAATAAGTCTAGTTAAAGTTTTGTTAATTTTGTTGATCTTTTCGAAGAACAAACTTTGGTTTTGTTGATTCTCTTTTTTGTTGATTTTCCTGTTTTTCTAGTCTCTGTTTCATTCATCTGCTCTAATCCTTATTACTTCCATTCTTCTGCTTGATTTAGGTTTAGACTGCTCTTTATTTTCTAGCTTCTTTAAGTGGAATGTTAGGCTATTGATTTGAGAAATTTCTTCTTTTTTAATATAGGTACTTGCAGCTATATGTTCCCCCCATTTCTAACTAATCTAGCTATATCCCATAAGTTTTGATATGTTGCATTTTTGTTTTCTTTCACCTCAAAGTATTTTCTAGTTTGCCTAGTGAGTTTCTTATTTGACCCATTATGTATACTTCATTTTAAATTATTGAGACTTATTTCATGGCCTAATATATGATCTGCCCTTGAAAATGATCCAGGTGTGCTTGAGAAGAATCATTTTGCTGTTGTTGGATAGAGTGTTCTATCAATGTGTACTAGGTCTAATTGGTTTAGAGTGTTGTCCAAGTTATCTGTATTACTGATTTCTGCCATTACTAAAAATGGAGTATTGAAATCTTCAACTATCATTGTTAAATTGTGTATTTTCCCTTTAGTTCTCTTAGTTTTTGCTTTATGTATTTTTTAGAATCCATTGTTAGGTGCATACACAGTATATTTAAAATTTTTACATTTTCTTGATGGATTGACCCTTTCTTCATTATAACATGTCCTTCATTATTTCTCATAACTTTTTTTGTCATAAAGCCTAATTTGTCTAGGATATTTGTATAGCCACTCCAGCTGTCTTACAGTTTTCCCTCCTTTTACTTCCAATCTATTTGCATCTTTACCAACCCCTGGTAACCACCATTCTACTCTCTGTTGCTATGAGTTCAACTTTTTCAGATTCTACATCCAAGTGAGATCATGTAGTATTTGTCTTTCTGTGTTTGGCTTATTTCACTTAGCATAATATCCTCCAAGTTCATCATTGTTGCAAATGCCAGGATTCCTTCTTTTTTTAAGGCTGAATAAAATTCCATTGTATATGTACCACATATTTTTTATCCATTCACCCACTGATAGACACTTATTGTCTCCATACCTTGGCTACTGTGAATAATGCTGCAGTGAATATGGGAATACAGATCTCTTTGAGATAGCAGTTTTACTTCCTTTGGATATATACCCAGAAATGGTATTGCTAGATCAGTTTTTTGAGGAACATCTATACTGTTTTCCACATGCCTGCACCAATTTACTTTGTCACCAACAGTGAATAATGGTTCCCTTTTCTCCTCATCCTCGCCCATATTTGTCTTTTTTTTTTTTTTATATATAATAGCCATTCTAAATGAGAGGCTATCTCATGGTGACTATGATTTGCATTTCCCTGATGATTAATGATGTTGAGTACCTTTTCATATACCTGTTGGCCATCTATATATCTTCTTCAGAAAAATGACTATTCAAAGCCTCTGCCTAATTTTAAATTAGATTGTTTACTTTTTTTTTTTCTATTGAGTTATACGAATTCTTTTGGATACTAACCCCTTATCATATATATGATTTGCAAATATTTTCTCCTATTTGGTAGGTTGTCTTTTCATTTTGTTGATGGTTTCCTTAGCTGTGCAGAAGTTTTTAGTTTGATATAGTCCTACTTATTTATTTTCGCCTCTTTAGTTATTTTATGGTGGTTGGTGTAGGGCTTAACTTACCAGAATCTACTTCAGAGCTATTTCTTTTACTTTTTTTAGCAATTGTTTTTTAATAATAACAATAACTGTTTACATGTCCACAGTGCCTTGCAATTTATAAGTTTCTTTCAGTCCACTGTTTTATATTATCCTTACAAAAGCAATATGAAGCAAGCAAGCCATAGATTTCTATTCTCGTTTTTAGAAGAGAAAACAGAATCAATGATGTGAAGTCATTGTATACAGTCACACAGCTAGATGATAGAATAAAAAATACAACTCAGGCCACATTCATTCTTTCATTCAAATATTAATTCATTTTATAAACTTATTCATTGAGCGCTTACTACTGAACTTAGCATGGGAAGGAGGCTGTCCAGTAGCACCCAAAATACTGATTCGTTCCAATCATATTGAGCTGTTGCTTTACCACTCCTGGGTTAGGCGATACAGTTTTCACCTTACAGAGAGCTCACATTCCAGAATAGAAGACAGAAATTATTACAGTACAAGGTGACAGTGTTCTAATAGGGGCTGTAAAACATGCTTTGGGAGCACAGAGAAAATAAATGACTATTTATAGGAAAATCATGGATGGCTTCACAGCATAGATGACATATGAGCTAGGTTTCAAAAAACAAATAGGAATTTGCCAGGGAGAGAAAAGAATATGACATGAAACGGCATGACCAGAAAGGACAGAGTATGTTTGAGAAAAGAGTGATTTGGAGGAGCTAGAAGGTAGGTTGAGAGAAGACGAGGGTACTATAGACTGACTGTTCATGCCCCACCCCCCAAATTCCTATGTTGAAACCTAATCCCCACAGTGATGGTATTTGGAGGTGGGGCCTTTGGGAGGTGACTAGGTCATGAAAGTAGAGCACTCATGAGTGGGATTATACCCATTCATAAAAGAGACCCCAGAGAGCTCCCTTCCTACTTCCATCAGGTGAGGACACTGAGAAGATGGTCACCTCTGAACCAAGAAGCAGGCCCTCACCAAATACCAAATATGCTAGCACCTTGATCTTGGACTTCCCAGCCTTCAGCACTGTGAGAAAGAAATGTTTTTTATTTAAGCCTCTCTCGATATTTTTGTTATAGCAACCTCAATGGAGTAAGAGGGGTTGGAGATGAAGCTAAAGAAAAATATAAGTTGGTGCTGGATAGTGGAGGGTCTTAACTCCATACTAAGGAGTTTGGATTTTATCTTTTTTTTTTTTTAAATGAGAGCCTTTCCCCCCCCTAATTTTACTGGGGAATATTGATAAACAGAGTGTTTTTCCTGGGCCCATCAGCTCCAAGTCATTGTCCTTCAATCTAGTTGTGGAGGGCGCAGCTCAGCTCCAAGTACAGCTGCCATTTTCAATCTTTAGTTGCCGCTTCAATCTTTAGTTGCAGGGGTCACAGCCCACCATCCCATGTGAGAATTGAACTGGCAATCTTATTGTTGAGAGTTCGCACTCTAACCAACTGAGCCATCCGGCCGCCCCTCCGGAAGCCCAGCGGCAGCTCGTTGTCTTCAGTCTAGTTGTGGAGGGTACAGCTCACTGGCCCATGTGGGAATCGAACTGGCAACCCTGTTGTTCAGAGCTCATGCTGTAACCAACTGAGCCACCCAGCCGCCCCTGGATTTTATCTTATGAACAGTGGAAGAACTAAAGAATTCCAGACAGAAGACTGACATGTTTTAGAAAGAACATTCTGATGGCCAACATTTTGAGGGAAGTAAAAGCATGTAAGATGTGATTCTAGTAGTCTAGGTCAGAGCTGGTGAGGGCCTTAATGACTGTGGTGGCAGCATTGACAAAAGGGGGTGATATAACATCTCAGAGCCTGAGTACATCTGGCTCACACTCCAAGATTTCACTCTTTTCCATACTGACTTATTTGCATTTTCTCCTTTCCCTTTTGCTCCTTAACTTGAGGTAATGCCTAGACTGGCCAGGCCAGGTTTTTAAGCTTGGGGTCAGTGGGTCTCAACCTATCTGAAGCTCCTTTTTAACAATGCATCTGAATGGAGAAAGAATTCATCAGCTTTCTGTCCACCAACGTTCAATAAATCCCCAGTTTTTTACCACCTAAAGAACACATTTCTTCACCAGGTTTTAGAGGCCCACTGGTTTCATTTTCTACCATTCCTTTAGTCACCCTGGGCTAGTTACCTTTTCTAAAATTTACTCTGCTTTTTCCTAACTCTATGCCATTATTTAAGCTATTCTGTCTGTTACCTATCTGTGCATGGTTACTTCTTACCCATTCACGAATCTGATTACATCCCTTCCCTTCACATTCCTCTGATTCCCTTAGTTTTAGTACAGGAAGAAAAGTCTACATTCTAGAACACAAAGGCATGGGTTTGAATCCTGGCTCTGCCACTTACTTTATTTACTTATTTGACTGTTTACTATCCTCACTAAGCATGTTTCCTAATCTAAAATGAGGAGAATACCTGTCTTACAAGATCTCAGTGAGTATTAAATGATAAATGTAAGTTAAATAATTCAAAATATATAAATAATTCAAAAAACTATAAAGCAGTATGTAAATGATAGCTACCACAGTAAGTCACAACATAGCATATTTATTTGTATGTTTCTTCCAGTTATTAGGCTATTCTGCCTTACATTATTCTTATTTGTATATGTTTTTATCTTCCCAAGTAAACAATGAGCTTTTCAAGAAGGATCATGTCTTAATCATTTTGTATATTCTAAAGTACATGCATGTGTACTTTGTATGTGGAAGTTACTGATAAACATTTACTGAGTGAGTAAATAAATTGATGATGAGACAGAGTGAAAATTTAGGGTTTATTTTTGTTTTTTGGTTTCTCAACATCTGAAACCTCTTCCTCTGTATGAATCTTAATGGGAAACAGCATTCCACCTCCCACAAGAGGAGCCAAAGATACCTAAATTTTCCCTTCCCCCCGACCCCCCCCTTGCAGCTAAGGCCAAGGCAACATGATCTAGGCTTGGTCAGTTGGACGCTCCCACCAGAACTTTGAATCTTGAACAAAGAGTGTAAAGACACAGGGACAGAGTAGACTTCATTTAATATGGCAGCCTGCAGTAGTGATGGAGGTAGTGGTTCTAGCTGTGTTATTTACCTAGACCTTTCCTGTGTTGTGACTTTGGCTATGATCCCTGGTTCTATTTTCTGAGCTTGATTAGCTCACCTTCCCATCAACTCTGAGGATTACTTGATAACCTTCCAATATATTTATTTCCCTCTTCAGTTGACAGAGTTGGTTTCTGTTGCTTGCAACTAAGAATCTTGGCATAACTTTGGGGTAAGGGTTTAGGGAGAAGGAGAGATCAGGGGTCTTTTACTTTTTTCTTTGTAAACTTCTGTATTGCTACTGTTGTTGTATTACTTCTGTCATTCTAAAATATGCTTTAAGAATTGATAGCCTAAAGCACAATTGGGCAAAAAGAAGTGGTAGAAAATAAAATTTGAAAATTAGGGTGGAGCCAGATTGTACAAGTCCTTAAATGTCATTTTGAACATGCTGAATTTAGCTCAATAAGTATGGGAAATTTAAAAAACAGAACAAGGATATGATAAGATCTGGTTTTTTTTTTTTTAATTATCATATAGAGGATGAAACAGAACTCAGAGAAATCAGATTAGCAGAAGAACAATTAGGAGGAAGTTATTGCCACGATCCAGACAAAAGATTAAGAAAATGTCTCAATTTGGAGACAGAAAGAGAGGTTGTCAGTCAGATTGGGTTTTCTGGAAGCAGATGCTGAGACAGAGTTTGAGGTGTAAGATATTAATTAGGGGGAATAAGCAGGATTGAACAGAGGGAAAAGTCAAACTGCAATGTAGATCCACCACAGACCCAGCTAACCTGGCGAGGAGCTCTGGAGTGAGTACTGTTCATCAGAATTGTCTTGCCGTAGGCCAAAATGGCCAAACCTGTATACCCTTGCTCAGTCATCACATGAGGACAGCCCCATGATAAGTCTGACCTTGTGCAGAACTGTTCTCTGTAGGTGAGGCACCGAAGGAACTGAAGCAGCAAGACGCTGTATGCTGGCTATACACCCTGTAGGTGAACAGCAAGTATTTCCTTGAAGGTGGGTGGCACACCTCCCTGCCTACCACAGAGAAAGTAATGAATTATGATATTTTGAACAAAAGCAATGGAGTGGATAGGAGGGAATGGATTCTATGGAGACTGTATTTTGTTGGTGGGGATGAAGAGGGCGTAAATAAAGGTTAACACTGAGGTCTTTACATTGATATGGTTTGATGGTAATTCTGTTTAACCGCTAGTAAACAGAAGAGAGAGAACAGTTTTGGGGAGAAAGATATGGAGCTTATTTTGAACATGTCGACTCTAAAATGCCTGCATAATATTAAGGCAGGGATGATTTTCAAAAATTAATGCAAATGGCAGGGTCTGGAGGTCAGCAGCAAGTGCTGTATTTATCGAGTATACATATATATTCTTAATTCAATATGAATAATGCCTCTATGAGGTAAAGAGGTATTCTTTTTAGTATATGAGGTCTGACAATTAAGTTTGCAAACTTGCCACCGCGTGCTTACATTGACAGCACTATACAAACAGCTTGCTAAAGTTTCATAACCTTGGTATATCAGCGTCTCACAGCTGTGTTCGTGTCGACATGTGGCGGTCTTGCTGAGTGGCGTTCATTATTGTGGTTGCGTGTTTTTGTGTGCTGTTGCAAGAATGTCTGAACTTGAATTAGAGCAATGAACAAACATTAAATTTTTTGTTAAACTTGGCAAGAGTAGAAGTGAAATCAGGGATTTCTTAGTCCAAGTTTGTGGGGATAATGCCATGAAGAAAATGGCAGTGACAAATGGATTAAATGTTTTTCTGAGAGGAGAGAATGTGTCACTGATAAAGAGAGGTCAGGGTGGCTAATAAAGAGCAGAACAGATAAAAACATTGGAAAAATTCATCAAATTGTGCGTAAAAATCGCTGGCTGACTGTGAGAAGCATAGCAGACCAAGTAAACATCAATAGAGAAACAGTTAGGAAAATCTTAACTGAAAATCTTGACATGAGAAAGGTGTGTGCAAAAATGGTCCCGAAGCTCTTGCATTATAACAATGCACCAGCTCATTTTTGAGGGAGTTTTTAGCCAGGAAACAAATAACTGTATTGGAACACCCTCCCTGCTCACCTGATCTGGCCCCCAGTGACATCTTTCTTTATCTGAAGATAAAGGAAATATTGAAAGGAAGGCATTTTGATGAGATTCAGGACATCAAGGGTAATACGACGACAGCTCTGATGGCCATTCCAAAAGAAGAGTTCCAAAATTGCTTTGAAGGATGGACTAAGCGCTGGTGTTGGTGCATAGCTTCCCAGGGGGAGTACTTCAGAGGTGACCATAGTGATATTCAGCAATGAGGTATGTAGCACTTTTTCTACGATGTGTTCACGAACGTAATTGTCAGACCTCATACACTTTTTGTACATTTTATCATAGCTTTTGTTTATGAAGAAACTGAGACTTGAAGAAGTTAAAATGCCTGGCTCAAAGAAATAAAACTCAAGTCTGTCTAATGACAAAGCTCTCAAAGACAAGATTATATTGCTTCCCATGGAAATTACCACAGATAGGTGATATTTGAAGCCATGGAAGTTAGTGGGTCACCCAGAAAAGGTAGAGTTTAAAGGGAAACAAAAGGAGCCCAAAAATGGAATTCTAAGGAAGCTAACATTTCCAAGGTGAAGTGAGTAAGATGACATACTTGCCCTCTTACTTATAGATTGAAAGAGTGGCCAGAATGGTTTCTAAAAATTAGAAGTATGGAATCTCAGAAGCTGGGGTAAAAAGAGTTCTAGTTCACAGTGAAATGTTGCAGATATCATGGAGAATGAAGGCTTCACAATTAGAGTTCATTGATGATTTTAGAGCAGTCAGACTGCAGTGGGTTGAAGAGTAAGTGAGAGATGAGGAAATAGAAGCAAAGAGTATAGGCTACTTTTCCAGAAGTTTTGCAGAGGAAATAATAAGGCCTTATATGTAAGTAAGGAATTTATTAATATTATTAATTGATTGATTCATTAACAACTGCTAGCTCCCATATTACTTGGATTTTACACTCCCTCCATTTCTCTGGTTATTTCTTTCTACTTCTATTATACCATCGTCCCTTCCCAAGGCTGATACACCAAGTCTGACACACAAACAACATTGCATGTTGTTTGTTTTGGTTGTGGATGACTCGTTTTATTTGGTTATGTGTTTTGAATGCCTCAGGTGATTCTGTCTGTCTTTTAAAGAATGGGCTACAGACCCCACAATCAGCATCCCAACTCCATTATCTCTTTTCCACAAAGAGAGAGAAGCATTCATTTCTCAGACCAATTCAGCAAACCATGCACGTTCTTAGGTTCTTAGAAGTCCTCTGTCTATCTAGACTTTTCCCTTTTCCTGCCCCCGAACTCTTGGTGGGCAGATCTGGGAGAAGAAAAGAGCTGTCACTCCAAACTTTTTGGGACATAATGTCCCAGACTGGGAATCTGTTTGGTTTTTCTGTGAGCTGAGATCTTCCCTTGCCAGACACCCATCAGTCCAACCCTTTTCCAGAGGGGGCTGGAGAGTAATTAACACCGCCGTCCACCTGTGCACAGGAAGATGCCTACAGCCACACCAGCGATGAGGAAACTGCCCACCAGGACACCCAGGACCAGCGAAGTGTAGGGGCGGCCTGTTTGGCTCCCTGGAGAACATGCAGAGAGTTAGCCTGAAGAACATACCCCCAAGGAATCCCATGGTTTGAGTTAAACCCTACGGGATCTCACCCAAGTGACTTAAGCTATGTGTACTGTGTTCCAAACCCCCAGCCCTGGGGCCTCCTGTTGCTCAAGGTATCCATCCCTCAGGTCCATCCATTTGCCTGGAACCCACCCAACACACAGGCCCCTGGTCAGTCCCATCATACCTTTCGACTTTGTCTTGATGTGTTCCTGCACGTACTCCACACAGGTGTTCTGCAGGAATTCCTGCAGTTCCAACCGAGTACGATTGTAGGCGTTGAGCTGATGCAGGGTGTAGGTGACCAGTCTGGACTGGGCCTGGGGCTCTGCCACCCATGAGGACTTCTCTGGCTGGAAACTCATAAAGGAGCTTCCATTCACAGCCATTTCGAAGAAGACATGGGCTCTAGAGCCCTCAGGAGGAAGCTCACAGCCCAAGAAGCAGCGAATGGTCAGAGGAACTGTGGACCGGGATTCAGGGTCAGGGGTCTGTTTAGAGAGGGTGCCAGGTGTGGGAACTTTCGAGGTTCAGGGTGTAAAAGTGACAGGGCCTCCCAACAGGTTCTACCCTGAGGTCATGCCAGCAGGAAGAGCGCATAACGGAGAGCCCATAAGTTAGGACACTCACTCCTCTCCAGCCTGGAACTCCCACCCAGCAATCAGCAAATGCGGAGACACACTGGGCTCCTGAGAGCTTCCCGCCCACAGAAGACCACACTCATCCACAACATCCCTTTTGGAACCGGTCCCTTCCATAAGGCCCCGCCCCATTTGCCCGGGCCCCGCCCAGGCCACGGCCCCTTCCCCGCCCCCTCGTTCGCGAACTACTCACAGGCCACGCCCCTCTCCTGGTGCACCAGTTGCACTAGGTTGTAGAAATCCTGCAGGTAGACCCGCACACTTTTCTCCGTGTGTGCCCAGCTTTTGGGCTCCTGCAAGGGATGCAGCTGGAGGATCGTGATATTGGAGCCCTGACCTTTCAGCACGTGTGTCGGAAGCCCCCCCAGCGACGCGTTGCCTTGGTGGAATACTTGGTGGGGGTCTGGGAAGTAGGAGATCTGGAGCATGTGAAAGTTCCGCGGGCCTGGGGCAGAAGTCAGCGCGTTGGTCCCTGGCCAGCGTGGGACGAGTCGGCGTGTAGCTAGACATAATAACCCCTTACCCGAAGGCCGGAGGCAGGACTCCCACCTCCCTAGCCCTTCATAAACTATAAAGTGTCCTCCCACCCTTCCTCCCAGGTGATGCTCACAGTAACCCTGCCAGGAAGACAGGACAGGGATTATTATCTTCATTTTACAGATGAGGAAACTGTGGCTGGAAGAGGAGAAGCCATTTGCCTTAGAATAATCCAGTCAGTGGAAGAGCCCCTCCAATCTCTTTCTCTCACCCCTGTCTCCCCTCATGTGCAGTTAGTTAACAAATCCTGACCTACAATAAAATCCAAATTGTGTCTCCTCCGCCACTACCCTACTTCAGGTCTCACTGGTTCTCATCTGGGGGGGGGGGTAGTCACTTCTTTCCTCATGCTCCTGCCCTCATTTTTCAGTTTCACCCCTTCTAATCTGACCTCCACCTGACCCAGAAATAAGGTGATGTCCTTCTGCTTAACATCCTGCAGTGACACGCTTCCCTATCAATCATGATAGCTAATAGTTATTGTGCTTATTATGACCTGGGCACTGTACTTCACTTACATTATTATCTTATTTGCGCCTTCCATTAACATAAGGCAGTAGCTACTATTATGAATCCCAACCCAAATGGGAAACAGGCTAAAATGGTACAGGATAGCCAAGGTTTGAAGGCAGGTTGTCTGAATCCAGCACTCTTAGCCACCCAGCTATATGGCTTCCCTATGGGCTAGCCACAGAATCAAGTCCAAAGTCTTTAGGGGACCAGGCCCCAGCTGCCTTTTTCAGCCTCTTTCCAGTGCTTAGATATATTAGACTCCTTGGAGTTCCTTGTGCTGCCTTTTAACTGACATGTAAATAGTATTCAGGGTTGCTCTTCCTCCTGGCAAACTTCTATTCATGCTTCAAGACCCGGCTCGGTTGTCCTCTCCTTGGAGTTTTCCTGAAGCCTCTGCTCTTTACCCTCCCAGACACAGTGGATTTATTTCAGTGATCGCAGATGCTACAAAACTGTCTCCAAACACACTGAGGCTCCTCTAGGTTATGGAATTATGCCTGGTTATCTCTGCCTCCTACACTTAGTAAGAGCCTGGCACAGAGTAGGTGCCCAGAGAATGTCTGAGGAGGAAATGAATCTGGGGTTGTAAATCTCTGTGTGTGGGTATGTCGTGACCACGTCTGCATTTGAGAAGTGCACTGTGTCTGCAGGTGTGACTAAGTATACCTGTGTGGGTAACCCTAGAAAAGGTTCTTCACTGCTGTGTGCCCCAGTCTCCTCCTCTGTGAAATGGAGATAATATTACCTACCTTGTAGAGACTTTGTGGGGGTTAAATGAGTCAATACATGCATAAACTATAGTGAGCACTCATTGAATACTGGTTATCATTTGCTCCCTCTCTCAGGGGAAGATTGAAGCTATAGAGATTGTGGGAGAGGGCAGAGAAGGCCCTTGTGCAATTGCGATGCAGGGCAATAACTTCCCTTCCGGGCTTAAATGGGCAGCCTGATCTTCTATGAGTTCTCCCACTGACCGCAGATTCCCTTTCCCCTAGCTTCATCTTATCAGCGGCCCCCAATCTAAATCCACCTTCTCTCGTCTCTGTTTCTGTTTCACGTATCTCAGCCCCAAATCTTCCTTCAGTTCTCCCAGTGTTTTCCCATTCCTTCCATCTGCCATCTTAGCTCTGAGTATTTTCCCTAGATGCACCCCATTCATCATCACCCTCAGCTCTCCCTCTCTGGACTTTATCCCATCTCTCCCCTCACCCTGAGGCTAATTCCCTCACCCTTTCTATCTGTCCCTTTCCCATTTTTCCAGTCCTGTTTTCCTCCAGCAATCTCCATCTCCTCCTTCCCATGTGCCAAACTATACTTCCTCACCTTGGCTTTGGGACACAAACCAGTCCCTAGGATCCTGCCTGCCCTATAGGGAGATCTAGCCAGCTGCAGACACAGACTCTGTGGGATAAGCTCTCCTCAGGTCTTGCCCACGAACCCAGATAGGCTGAGACTTTTCAGAACCATCCTGAGGCATATGTGCCCCCCCAACTCACCATCTGAGGCTTCCTGGCTACCATGGGCCCCGCCCGGCAGGAGCAGTAGAAGCAGTAATGGCAGCAGTGTCGTCAACATCCTGGGGCTGAGGTTCTTGAACCCACCTGGGCTCTTGGCTCTGGCAGGCTGGAGGCTCCCACTGGATGCAGCCTAGAGGAACCAGAAGTGAGGACTGCCTGGGAGGGGAGGAGGTTGAACAGAGGAGGCTGGAAGGTGGCCAGGGGGGATGGGAGGAGGAAGGGCGTCAGGCTTATAAAGTGTTATTCCTACCCGGCTCATTTCCTACTAGGGGGCCGGCCTCCCCCTGGCCCTCCCCTTGTCCCGCCCTGCATCGCACCCTCCTGCCCAGACCTGCCTTTTCCCTTTTCCCTGGGCAGCTTTCTGAGGGACAGAGAGCAGCGGAAAGGGGGGAGAAGGGCTGGGAGAGAAGTCCTGCCCTCTCTGAGTCAGGGGGTGGGGCATCTGTTTTCAACTTAAAGTAGAGTCTAGGGTGTAGAGACCAGAAGGCTACTAACGGGGAAACCAAAGTCCGGAGAAGTTCAGGGACTTGCCCAAAGTTTATGCATCATGATGTGAGAGGTGGGGGATTAGAATCCAGTTTTCCAGCATGCTGGCTACATTTTGTCAGAATTTTAAGGACATAGTAATTATGCAATCAGGGATCTTGCTCTCAGAAGTAGTCACAATATGAATATAGAGCAGCTCACTGTACCATCATTTGTACCAGGAGAGAATTATGACCAATCTAAATCTCAACAGAGGATTGGTTACTTAAAGCAATATTTTTCAAACGGAGTTCACCATCTTATTAGTGGACAATGAAAACAATATAGCAGGTCATGATTAGTAGGGTTTTTTGTTTGGTTTTGTTTTTTTGTTTTTTTAATGAAATAGAACAGAATAAAAATTTTCAAGTGCATCACCTTTGGTAAAGTTAAACATTATTTCATGAAATATCGGTTCGGTTGTATATGTGTTTTGGTTTTCTATGTGTATGTTTCTATGATGGGTATGATAGCAGTATAAAATGTATTTCTTACTCTAGAAATCTAGAAAGTAAGTAGAAAAATTAGAAAGTTACACCCCTAAAGTATGATAATTTATACTGTGGAATACTGTGCAGTAGTTAATAAAAAACTTCTCCTGCCCAATCCCCACTCTATTTTCATCATATTACTTAGCATTACCTGAAATTATTTACATGTTTATTGTCTGAATATCCTACAAGAATGTAAGTTCATAGACATAGAGGCTGTCCATCTTGTTTGTTACTGTGCCTAGAATAGTGCACATAATAAACAATATCATAATATATGTCAGCTAATGGATGACTTAATAAGATAGTTATGACATGCATAAATCTGCAAGAGTAAGTTGCAGAACATTATGTACCGTTTAGAAACACTTATTTTATTTTTTTCCAATGTATCACATCACTCTTACTATGAAAACAAACAGCAATCATGAGTGGGGAAAATAAACAGAACAACTGGCCCTCAGGTAGTTAGGTCACTTTGGCTTCTCCGTCAGCCAGGCCTCTAACCCCAATCATGGGCATGGCCTTAGGCTGGTGTCATGACAGTCTGCTGGACTCACAGACCTGCTGCAGTCTTCCTGCAAGTCAGAGGGACTAACCCCCAAGAGACTCTCAGACCCTCAGGATCTACCTGGCACTGACTGAGGCTTCCATAGTAGCCGTGGCTTCGAGTGAGAATTAAGGCAAACACACAAGTCTAGTGCATTTCAATATGCTCATTTATTCACACAGAAAATGCAGTGGGGAGAATAGTCTCCTTAACATCAATGTCACAATATAATCATAGCAATATGGCCATCAATATAACAATAACAATTTAGTAAAGTATTTTGATAATGAACCAGTCCCAGAGTCTGTCAGATTCCGTGTGCAGGGCAGCTGGTCCGGGAGGTCGGTCTGGCAGAGGTTTGGTCTGAGTCTGATGGAGCAAGCAGGTTTTTGGAGTAGTCACCTCTCAGTCGAGACTGGCTCTCTGAGCTGTCAAAGTCCTGGGTTTTTAAGGACTTCAGTAGAGGTGTATGACGTCACCTCATCAGTCCTCACAGACTTGTTTCCTATTAGCCCATGCAGCTGCCACACCATCCATCTGGGGGTTGTTTGCTTGTTGTTTATCTTCATGGGGAATTTCCATACCACTTAGTGTCCAAGATGGAGTTACTCTTCCTCATACAAAATGCAATCACTCTTGCTCATATAAAAACACACTTTTCAGGGGCACTCTACACAGCTGGAGAAAAGAGAAACCAAAACGATGTAGATGAAGGCAAAGATGACATCCAAGGGCTCTTTTTAGGGGATTTGTTTGAAAGTCTCCTCTGGGATCTGGCTGTTGGTCTTGAGCATAGTGAAGACCTGATCAACTCTGGTTTAGTTCTACTCTGTCCTGAAGGCACTTCTGGGACAATTGGAGGTTCATCCCAGATTGGGTGGAGATAACCTGCACCATTTCTTGCTGCTCCGTGGAGAGGCTGGTAGAGCTGGAGGTGGATGTGGGTACTAGAATGGAGAAGGCACTCTGGGTTTCTTTTGTCCTGGCATTCCCCACAATCAGTTCATCGTTCAAGATGCACAGACTGGAATTGCTGCCAGAAGTCAAGATGAAGCTTCGGGTGAAGGCACGGACAGACCCTTGAGACTTTACTTCCACTTCCTTGAACACCCCATTGACAGAAACACAGAGCATTATTTTTGTCTGGACACACAGGTCTACCACTAATTCCAGTAAAGGTCATGCTGAGTTTTGGGTAACACATTGAGGGAGTCAACATGTCACAATTTCTGTGCTTCAGCAGCTGAACCCGCAGGTCACGATTCTTGACTTTCTTCATATCCCTGCTGTCCTTGAAGTACTCTCACAAACTTCTTGGGTCTAGGTTCTCGGGGTCGAAGGGAACGGTCAGGGAGAAGCAGGTCTCATCGTGATAAGCACTGTCGGTATCCATAGTCATAGATCAAGTAATACTGGAGCAGGAATTGAAAGGCTGGATTCTTCGGGGTCTCAGATCCTTTATAGCTTTCCTTACAAGGTTTAGATTATCTCTAGGTCTGCAATGTTACTTATAATTGGTGGGGGTAACTCCTGGCCATCCTGGCATAACAACTTGGGGAAACATTTCCTGATGGACATGTGTAGGTGGACTGGTCTGGAAAGGTGCTGTGCAAGGGATTCCCTTCCAGCCACAGCTCTTCGAGCTTCAGCCCTTTCATCTTATCTAACTCTCATACCGACTTCAGCTGGTTTTTGGAGAGGTTCAGATCTTGACTGTGAGGGCCATCTTTATAATGTCAGACAGGTCACCCAGCTGGTACAGTTTGTTCTTGCACAAGTTTAAGGACAATAGCTCAGGGAAATTCTTTTCGATGATCTGCAGGGTGGCAGCCACAGTTTCTTCGATTCAGGATTATACCAATATCAAGGCCCACCAAGTCTGGGTCAAAGTGGAGCTTATGAAGGTCAAGAGCTTACTGGGAGATATCATATCATTTGTTTATGGTCAGCTTTAGCTCCATTTCCTTTGACTCCAACTTATTCTGCACAGAGTAGGGTACGGCAGAAGTATTGACAAAGATAGCTATCTTTTGATTTGCATCATCACGAATCTTACAGCTGACATCCTTCAATGCAGAGGCAGCACTAGCACCCTGGACAAAGAACCGAGCCTGGTTGTTTGCATAGTGAAAGCCACTGGGGTAAAGGGGACACTGCAATGGCTCTGAATTGAATTCATTAGCCATATCTTGTCATACTTCATCCCATAAGGAACTGTGATCTTGAACCAGCCCTCCAAGGTTCCATCCTGTGTGTTTTCCATTTGTCTCTCTGGAGGAGTTCTATCCTGGTGTTCATTACACCCTTTCACGCTGCTATTGTTGGGATGGAAGTTAGGAGAGAGTGCCATGGTGTGGCCTGAAGGCGGTGACCTGTCACCACTGTCCTCACAGGGTATTTGTGAGGAGAATCTGTGGGGTCTGGAGCTCAGGGTTTGTGTCGGGTCTAAGGAAGGTTGTTGAGGAAGGTGAGAGCAGGCTCTAAACCCTTATCAAGGCCACACGAGTAAGATGGAGTCCCGTTTAGAAACATTTATGTGTCAACTACACACACAACAACTAAAAAACTTATTTCTTTATGGCAGTGAGTGACTCTGGAAGGATATACAGAAAATACAGCAGTGGTTTAGATCTAGGGGGAGAGGCCTGAGATTAGGAATGTGTATGTGTGTGTGTGTGTGCGCGTGTGTGTTAGGGGTGGCAATCTTTTTCACTCTATTTTGTGAAGGGCTTTATCACTCTATCTGTATTGTTGGAAAATTTTGCATCTAGAATATGACCATATATCTCTTATTGAGTTAAAAATAGAAGTTTAAGTAATAGATTAGGTAAAAGAGGGTGGAAGATCATTGTAAGCTGATATATTGACTTGAGATTTTGATAAGTGAATAAAGGAGGGAATCGCTTCTCGGCCTTTTGGCTAAGATCAAGTGTAGTGAATAAAGGACGTATGGAACAATACATATAGTATAATTTCATCTATTTTTAGTTAAAAAATTTTTACTTCTATCCAAGTAATTATATATAATTCCATTCTCATATTTAAAAAAATAACTTTCTGTCTGAATCTGTGTATTTGTATATACATACAAAAAGTTCGTGGAAGGATGCAGTCAATAGAGATTATCCCTGGGGAATGGAATTAAATAAAGGGTTTAGGGGGAATTTTAACTCTTTATTTTATATACTTCCTTGGAGGGAGAGTGGAATTGGGGCAAACTTGGGCATACACCAGATTCCCATGCTCTCAACTGAACATATTCAAGAGTGTCCGTGCTGACCTCTTACCATGTTTCCCCGAAAATAAGACCTAACCGGAAAATAAGCCCTGGCATGATTTCTCAGGATGATATCCCCTGAACATAAGCCCTAATGTGTCTTTTGGAGCAAAAATTAATATAAGACCCGGTCTTATTTTCGGGGAAACACGGTAGCTTGTTGCAACCTAGCTTAGAAATAACAGCACAGTTTTTCCCAACTCACAAAAATAGTCTCATCAGAAGAATGAGGGCCTTGTTTTCATGGACTGGGACTCAGGAAAAGTGGAAGGACTTAAGTCACTGTCAATTATATTGTCTTGGCTATTATAAAAAATAATTATGAAATATTATTTGAAGAATTATTTTATGCTTGAAGAAGTTCATTACAAACATGCATGTTCCTACCACCCTCCCATAAGAAATAAAATATTACCAGTGTAATTGAAGCCCCCAGTGTACTCCTCCCCAATCACATGACTCTCCCCTGCTCCCCCACCAAAATAACCACTAATCGGTATTTGCTAGTTTTCCTTACCTTACATTTCTACGAGCTCAGACAATTAAGTTCGCAAATTCAGCCTAGAAAAAGTGCTACATAACTCATGGCTGAATATCCCTACGGTCACCTTTGGAGTACTCCCGTTGGGAAGCTATGCACCGACACCAGCACCCAGTCCACCCTTCAAAGCAATTTTGGAACTCTTTCTGGAATGACCATCAGAGCTGTCCTTGTATTACCCTTGATGTCCTGAATGTCATCAAAATGTCTTCCTTCAATATTTCTTTTATCTTCAGGTAAAGAAAGAAGTCATTGGGGGCTAGATCAGGTGAGTAGGGGGTGTTCCAATACAGTTATTTGTTTACTGGCTAATAACTCCCTCACAGACAGTGCCTTTTAAGCTGCTGCACTGTCGTGATGCCAGAGCCAGGAATTGTTGTGGAGAAAAGTTCAGGTTGTCTAACTTTTTCACACAGCCTTTTCAGCACTTCCAAGCAGTAAACTTGGTTAACTGTTTGTCCAGTTGGTACAAATTCATAATGAATAATCCCTCTGATATCAAAAAAGGTTAGCAGCATCATTGCAAAAAGTTCACAAACTTAATTGTCAGGCCTTGTATATACTTACACTATATATGCATATATCCCTAAGCAATATATAGTGGTATTTTGTATATTTTGAGCTTTCTATAAATGACATTGAAGCCCATATATTCCTCAGCAAATTGCTTTTTTCATCTGACATATTAATAAGATTCATCCATGTTAAGTGTAGGCCCATTAATCTTCACTGCTGTATAATATGCCATCTTACGAATACGCCACAATTTATTTATCCATTCTGTTGTTAGACATTAAAGGTTTTTTCTCCAGTTTTTCGCTATTGCAAACAGTGCTGGTATGAACAGTCTTGTACATGTTTTCTTGTGCACGTGTGGGAGAATCTTTGTAGGTGCAAAGCTGGGAGTGGAACAGCTGAGTCATGGGGTACCTGCATTTTCAATTTTACAAGATACTGACAAACTGTTTTACAAAAGATTTGGGCCAATTTATATTCCCGGCAGTGAATGAGAGTTCCTTCACTCCAAATCCAATGCCACCCCTTGGTATTGTCAGATAGTTGGGTGTAAAATGGCACTTCATTTTGGTTTTACTTTGCTTTATCTGATTCCTAGTGAGTTTGTTTATCTTTTTGCTTTGCCTTTTTTCTCCCTTGAGGGCTTGAGGCTGCTTTGGGATGGAAAGTGATAAAGTATATGATTGAACCAATTTGGAATTGAGTGCTGTGAGTCTTTCATCTATGCAGGTAGAGCTCGGGTTACTGGGATTAAAGTTGGGCCACACCACCAGTCAGAGAGCCAGTTACAGAGAGGTCTTTCCCACCAAGCTAAGATCTGTCATGGAGAGAGGTGGCAACGGCAACAGCTATTTTCCAAGCACCATCTTCACACCCCAGTGCCCTGAAAATTGAATACCGTGTTTCCCCGAAAATAAGACCTAGCTGGACAATCAGCTCTAATGCATCTTTTGGAGCAAAAGTTAATATAAGACCCGGGTCTTATAGTAAAATAAGACCGGGTCTTTATAATATGATATAATATGATATGATATATGATATGATATAATATAACATAGTATAATACCAGGTCTTATATTAATTTTTGCTCCAAAAGACACATTAGAGCTGATTATCCAGCTAGGTCTTATTTTCGGTAAACACGGTGGCAGAGACAACAATTATTATTATACCTAATGTCTATCATGGGCCAGGACAGTATTAAGCTCTTTACATAAATAATCTCACTTTATCCATACCCAGTCCAATGAGGTGGGTTTCATTGGCATCCCCATTTTACTAATAAAGAAACTGAGGCTCTGAGAGGGTAAGTGACTTACCTAAGGTCACACAGCCAGTGCCAGAGCCCATCCTGCATCTTGCCTGATGGCGGAGGGGCAGAAAACTGTAATTTGAACCCATGTCTCTCTGATGTCAAAGTTTGTGATCTTAACCACCACAGAGTATGTCAAAAATTTTGGGGGATCACTCTCCATCAACACAAATATCCAATGTGCTTGAATATTTATGTTATGAATAATATAAAACATGCCCCAAATTCATATTACATGCCAGACCTTTATCACTTTCTCTGGGGCAGCTAGCAGGAGGCTCATTGTCTCCATGTTACAGATGAGATAATGAAAGCCTAGAAAGTTTAAGTAACTTGCCCAAGGTCACACAGCTTAGAAATGCAGAACAGGGATTTGAACTCAAAGAGGATGAGGGTGTGGGATTGGGTTCAGGGAGAGGGAAGAGAGCGTTGGGGGTAGGGAAGCTGGTCAGTGGGGGCAGCTTGAGGGGTATCCCCCTTTCCCATTCTAAACCCAGGGCTGGGGGTGGGGAAGAGAGGAGAAATGCTGGGGTTGGAGCCAGAGCCCATGCTATATCTTGCCTGGTGGCCGAAGGTTGGAAAACCACAGAGCAGAGTGGGCGCAGGGATGATAGCTGCTGAGATTTGACTGAGACCTAAAGAATGAGGGTCCTACTGGGCAAAGGGAAGTGAGGAAGCAAGTGGTGGTACTCCAGAGAGCACATGCTGGGGGAAGATAAGGGAGACAGGAAGCTGTGCAGCTTCAGTGAGTGAGGAGAGGCCCTGCCAGGAGCCAGGCTGAGCCAGGGACTGGCAGTGTGCCCAGCTGAACTTCAGAGGACCAGCCCTCTCCCTCCCCTGTTAGCTACTAAAGGTACACAGTTTAACCAACAGGCCCAACTCAGATAATAGTGAACTGTGGTCCCTTCAGAGATCACCTTCCCCTTAGGATGTGGAATAATAACAATAAGATGTATTGAGAGTTTATAGTGTGCAAGGCACTGTATTAAGGAAGCAGAGTACATATGTTTTCATTAGTGTCCTATGAAGAGTATGAAAAAATAGCCATTATTCCTATGTTACAGATGAGAACACAGAGGCACAAAATAGTGAGCTGACCTTCTCAAAAACACCCAACTGGCAAAAGACAGAGCTGGACTACTCAAACCCAGGTGAGTTGGACTCCAAAATATGCTTTTTAACTCCTAGAACATCCTATGAGGATAAATGAGATGACTAATATGAAGCGCCAGAACACAGTATGTATTCAGTGGATGGGAGAGATAAGAAAAGAATTTGGCTTTGGGGCAGCAAACAGAACTGACCCTGCAGCAGGAAGAATGGAGGGTGGACATTAAGTAAGATTTCCTGAAGGGGAGGCACAGGAATAGATCTGAATTTTACTCAATATTTTTCCCTGTAGACACTAACACAAACATCCAATGTGCTTCACTGTCAATGTGCTTGCATCAACACAATACCCCAGCTTAGGAAACATGAGAAGAAGCTCTATAAAGTCAGGATAATTCCAGCTCTTGCCTGCCCTGCAAGTGGTGGGAACAAGTGGTATTCCTCGCTTTTCAGCGGTATCTTTCCATGTATTCCAGTCTCAGCCAAATCTGCTCCTCCTGGTTTCCTCATCACAGAGCACACAAATGTTATCTTTTTCACTTTATTTGTTTTTAGATAAACAGAAGTTTTCAATTTTAAATTCCCGATTTTATCAATCTTTTCCATGAGTTCATGCTTTTTGTGCCTTGTTTGAAAAATCTTTCCCTACCCTGGGATCATAAAGATATTTTCCTATTTATCTTCAGAAGCTTTATAGTTTTGTCTTTCACCTTCAGGTGTATGGTGTAAAGTAGAGGTCAAGATTAGTTTCTTTTATGTGGATATCCAGTTGTCCCAGTACCACTTACTCCCACCAGCACTTACTAAATTTCAGTGGCATGTTTTTCTCTCCCTGCACCAATGCCACGTTATCTCAATTAGTATAGTTTTATAATACATCGTCATGTCTTGCAGATCAAGTTTATTCTTCAAGCGAGTCTTGGCTATTTTTGTATATTGAACTTGTATATGTAAACTTTAGAATCATTTAATCAGGTCGGTAGGATTGGGTTGGTATTGCATTTAATGGGTCAATGACTTTGTAGAGAATTGACATCTTCACAATATTGAATCATCCAATGTATGATAGAGAGTATCTCTTCATTTACTTACATTTTCTTTGGTGTCTCTCAGAGTTTTATAAGGTTCCTTCTAGACATCTTGCCTGTGTTAGATTTTTTTCCTAGGTCCTTCATATTTTAAAATGGTATTGAAAATGGTATTGAAAAGAAATTTCATGTGCTAACTGCTTATATATAAGCTAACTGCTTATATATAGAAATGCTGATAATTTTGTTGCATTGATTTTGTATTTGGAAACGTTAATAGACTCTCTTATTTATTCCAATAATTATTTGTTGGATTCTTTTGCATTTTCTATAGGCATAGTCATATCTCTAGTAGATAGTGATAGCTTTATTTCTTCCTTTCTAATTTTTATACAGTTTCTTTTTTAACTTATTGTTCTGGCTGCAAGCTCTAGTATAATGTAAAATAGAAATGACAGAAAATATAAGAGAGTATTCTTGTCATTTTCTTGGTTTATAAAGGAAAACTTTCAATGTTTTACCATTGAATATGTTTTCTGCATGTTTTTAAAAATAAATACCCTTTATCAGATTAAGGAGGATTCCTTTGATTCCTAATTTGCTGAGTGTTTTTTTTTAAAATAAATTTTATCGGGGAATATTGGGGAACAGTGTGTTTCTCCAGGGCCCATCAGCTCCAAGTCGTTGTCCTTCAATTAACTGTGGAGGGCGCAGCTCAGCTCCAAGTCCAGCTGCCATTTTCAATCTTTAGTTGCAGGTGTGCAGCCCATGTGGAATTGAACCGGCAACCTTGTTGTTGAGAGCTCGCGCTCTAACCAACTGAGCCACCTGGCTGCCCCATTTGCTGATTTTTTTAAAGAAATTTGTTTTACAATTACAGATGACATACAATGTTATATAAGCTTCAGGTGATTAGACTTTTATATACCTTACGAAGTGATCACTCTAATAAGTCTAGTACCCATCTGAACACCATACTTATATATAGTTATTACAATATTATCGACTGTATTCCCTATAGTTTGCTGAGCTTTTATTGTAAATGGTTTGTGCTTTCCAAATCCTTTATCATTATCTAATGAAATGATTATATTATTCTCCATATTTAATGTGTTAATGTGGAAAATGCATTAGTTCAGTTTCTAGTGTAAACTAACTTTGCATTGCTGAGATAAAACAACTTCTTATGAGGTATTATTACATATATTTTATTCTTCTGCTGTTTTTCTCCAGACTCCCCCAAATCCTCCCCACTCCTTCACAGCTCTGTTGGATACCACCTTCTTCTGAAAGATGAAGATGTCCCCAGCTGGAAGTGATTTCTCACTCTTACAAAAACAATAGAATTTTGCCTCCCATTGTAGCTACGCTGTCACTTTCTATCCCCTTGTCTTCTCTTCTGGACTATAAACTCCTTAAGGGCATCTTTGTGCACTCTTCTTAGCCCACTCTCTCCTCCCAGGACCCAGAGCAGAAGTGGTATAGAGTGGGGCCATGGGATCTAGGATAAAGCTGCCTGGATTCATTCACATTTCAGCTCTGCCACTTGCTAGCTGTGTATTTAGGCCATGCCACTTAGCCTCTCTGTGTCCATCAGTAAAACAGGTAGAATAATAGAACCTGCCTTATAGTGTTGTTGTGAGAATGAAATGAGCTAATATAAGCAAATCACTTAGTACAGCTCTGGGCACAGATTATTTTTGTTAGCTTAGTCTGTAGCAATTGTCATGACACTCTATGCTTCTGCCATTCTGAACCACTCACAAGTTATTTCTAAAAGCTTCTGAGACCCATCCTCTCCTCTTTCTTTATTTCCTCTAAAGCTGTTCATATTCTGCTTTATTCTTTTATTCAGCAGGCATTTATTGAGCACTTACTGTGTGCTAAGATCTGAAGCAGACAAGATCACTATTCAGGAAGCAGACAACCAAGTAGGGGAGAGTGACATAAACAGACAATGATAATACAGCACACTAAGTATTAAGATCGAGGGCCAGGGAGGTGGAAGACTGGGGCTGGGTAGCAAAGGGGTCATTTAAATCATGAGAGGAGAGTCCTCTAACATAGCCTGGGGGTCAGAGAAGACCTCTCAGAGGAGGTGATGCCTAAGCTGGGCCTACAGGACAAGCGAGACTATGGGAATGGGGTTAGGACAGAATGTGTGGAAAAAACTTGTTTCAGATAGTAGGAGAAGAAGGTGCAAAAGACTATATAATATGAGAGGGGAAAGAATATAACATGCTTGAGAAATTGGTAGTACTTAAGTTTGGCCAAAACAGAATAGATGGTGGGGAGGGAGAAGTGATGTGAAGAGAGGTAAACAGGAGTCCGATGAAAAGCCTGTCATGCTACACTAAGGAATTGAGACTTTATCTTGAGGTGAGTCTCACCCCCGTTTCTGGTCTACCTAAAACTATTGGAGTGGCATCACCTACTCCAGGAAGCATTCCCTGATTTCATGCTCACAAGTTTGAGTTGGATATTCCCTCTGTTCTACCACAGCCCTCTCTTTCCACTCATCACAGCCCTTACTTCTTGTCATGATAATTGTCTGTTTCAGCATCTATCCTCCAAACCAAAAGCTGTAAGAAGGAAGGAATGTATTTTAACATTTCTATGTCACCAGCCCAGCAGAGTACCTGACATATAGTAAGTGCTCAACAGATGTTTATTGGGTGAATGAACAAATACATAGGACATCTAGGGAAGGAGAGAAAACTGTGACTAGCAAAATGCCTGGCACATAATTGGCCCTTAGAAAATTATTTAATCTTTTTTGTGCCTCAGCTTTATCATCTGGAAAACTGAGATACAATAGAAACTGTCTCAAAGGGATATCATGGGTCTGTGAATTGCTTAACCCAGGGTCGGACACTTAGTGTCAAGGACACTTAGTGTCAGCATGTTAAAAACATAATTCTCATACAAATAGTGAACATGGCTCAACTATGTTAACCCATGAGTTTCATTTAATTCAATAACAAGGTGACTGGCAGGATGATAAAGCCAGTTCAAAATAAAATATAAAAACTGGAGGTTTTATAGTCAATGAAAAAGAAAAATATTGAAATGAGATTGCTAAATTATAAACAAAATGGATTAATATCCTACAGGGTAATAAAACCATGACTTTTGTGATTATTTTCTCAACCAGGCAGAAAAGGAAATTGTTACACCTTATTACTTCACAGAATTGTAAAATACCTTAATCAATTGTGTAGATTTCTCTTCAGAGATAGATGACTCTTGCTATTTAATACCTTATTATGACACAATCATCTTTTTACTTTAGTAACATGTTTTGGATAATTTTTCTTAACACTAGTAAGTTTAATTTAATAGATACTGTTATTATTATAAAGCTCTCAAAGGATTATAAAGCTGAAAGGATTTTCATTCTATTAGACTTGTTCCTTCTTTCTAGCAGCAGAGTTTGGGGTCTACAAGGCAAATAGGCTGAAGGGGAACCCTGTAGGACACCTATGCTCTGCCCTCCCTGAGCCTGAGGTGGTGTCAGGCTAATTCTGTATCATCAAATAAGCAGAGAAAGTATCTGCTTGGGCATCAGCAAAGCAGGCACCCCCGCCCCCACAATAAGGATACATTTTCTTTGTAAGAACTGGGTATTTCCAAAAAGGCAGTGACGTAGACACCATGGAAACAAATCAGAGATTTGTTGGACCACTGTCCACTTTTTTCCATTTTAAAAAATTGTGGTAAAATACATATAACGTAAAATTTACAATTTTAACCATTTTAAGTGTACAGTTCAGGTGCAACCATGACCACCACCCATCTCCAGAACTCTTTCCCCTTGCAATTCTGAAACTCTGTACCTATTAAACAAAAACCCACCCCACCCACCCATCCCCAGCCCCTGGAAACCACTCTTCTATTTTCTGTCTCTATGAATTTGACTATTCTAGGTAACTCATATAAGTGGTATCACGCAATATTTGTTCTTTTGTGACTGGCTTACTTTATTAGCATAATATCCTCAAGGTTCATCTACACTGTAGCACGAGTCGTAATTTCCTTCTTTTTCATTCTATTTATATTACATTTTGTTGATCTGCTCGTCCATTGATGGACACTTGCGTGCTTCCAAACCTTTTGGATTTTGCTTCCATTTATTTTACAGTATAGGATTAATTTTGAATTGCGTGTGAGGGATGGGCACCACTTTCAGGGTCTGAGACCTCGAAGATTATAATCTAGCTCAGGGCCTGGGACTCACCAACTATGAGACCATCACTTCTTGATTCTGTTCTTTTGCCAAAATACACCCAGAATGGCTAGGTTTCTCTATGTAGATTTAGCCACAGGTCCAAATTCACTTAGAACATGAGCATTATAAAACGTGATCTGGAGGAGTCATTGCTCTAAATGTTTGCACATGCTGTGGACAGGGAAAATTCAAGCATTTCTACAAAGCAACAGATGGGAAATTTCCCAGGAATAAACTAGTGATTTTTTGGCAGTCCAAAGGTATGTAGCATGTAAGCTATGCTCTGAGAATCCACTTGAACCACATGATCCCCAGATGCTAGAAAAGGAATTCCCAGACACTTCCCTACTGAAAGCAGTCAAGAGTACTCGGTCAAAGGAGAACTAAAGTGCCTTGACTTCCAGCTTCGGGGAATTGAACTTTTTACTCTGACTTTCCAGCAAAAAGGAAGGGAGTGTTGAATGTAGAGTCAGTCACATGAAGCTAAAGCTACTGGACACTGCAGAAATCAGATTTCCACTTTTTTATTCTCTATTGGACTTTTATGTATACAATTGTCATTAATGTCACCAATGCAGCATAGACTGTCTGGGTCCAAATCTTGTCTCTACCACTTATTCTGTTACTAAACCTCTCTTCAGTTTTTAAAGTCTAGGCTTCAGTTTTTTTATCTGTAAAATGGTGATAATAATAATACTGTTTCAGAAGATTGTGGTAAGTATTACCGGTGTCAATGCATGTAAAGTACTAACAACAGAGCCTGGAACATAGTAAACGCTGTGTAAATGCGTGCTATTATTGATACATTTTGGCCATTTTCTTCTTAGGGTTACTGTTATTATTATTCAGTGGGCAAATAATCAAATTCCATTTGGAATGTTGTCCTACCATTTTATTCTGCTCCATGATTGTTTCTGGGGGAAAATTTCTGCAGTTAATGTGTGTGGAATTCTGTTTTCTGATTTTTTTTTTTTTTTTGCAATAACTCTGTATGAGTCTCTTCATATTTTCCTTGTGCCGAGAGGTACTCTCACTCTCTCATTTTCCAAATGTGGAAACTGAATCCCCCAAAGGGAAAGTGACTTGCCTCAGATCACACAGAGACAGTGACTAAACCAATAATAGAACCCAGAGAGCTTCTCATCAATAGTCCAAGGCTTGTTCAGTGTTGCACAGAGTCCAAAAATATTGGCTGTTGGTGCTGATACAATCTGTACATCCTCCAAACTCTCTTGACCCACAGGAAGACTTGAACACTCTGTGATTCTGAGTATTCACCAATAGACGTCTTTCCTTTCTATCTAAATTTCAAGCACTTAAAGGGCTTGATTACGTTGGAGTCTTTGTTCTGTGCCCAGTACTATGCTTCAAACTCTGGAGGGCAGGAATTACTACCTGTTACATGTTGGATTACTAGGGGCAGATGTTCAGTAAATAGAACTAATAAATTCCCCCCTTTTTGAAAAAAAGATAAGGAGGAGTAAAGGGGCAGAGAAGAGAATATTTATCAAGAACTTAATATGTTCCAGTCACAGCGCTGAGAATTTTGACCACTGTCCCATTTAATTCCCAGAAATCCTTTACGGCATTATCAACAGCCGCATCTCAAATCAGGAAATTATTGTTCAGAGAGATAAGGCAATTTATGCCGAGTCTCTTACAAGTAAATGTTCAAGTTTGACACTTCTCTGGTGGACTACAAGCTTCTAGAATCCAATATAATAAATACAGAATGAAAGGCAAAGCTGGGAAGAAAGAGTACTAATGCTTCCCAGAGGGTAAAACAATTTTTTTTCTTCTCATTAGACAACTGTGAAATCAACCACATACATTGTGAAAATAGAACTTGTGGTTGTAGTTCTGTGACAGTTTGGAAAGTACTTGTTTTCATCAAGCTAGAAAAAGAAAACAAGGAAATATTATGAGTATGTCAATCTTGCACATAAAAAGAGACATATCATTACCAAGCCACCTGGCTCTACTCTCCCTGCAAACGTCTTATCCATAGTAGAGTTCTGAATAGGAGACAAAAAGATAAGCTACAGGACTTATATAGAGAAGCACGATTAGGCCAGGGTAAGTTTCACAGCAAGAAAGCGCCCAGATCTGAAAAAAGCTTAGTACCTGTGCTAGGCTGAAAAATGGCCCCCTAAACATCATTATGTCTTAATCCCTAGAATCTGTAAATGTTACCCTATTGGGAAGGTTTCTTCCAGATGTGATTAAGCTAAGGATCTTGAGATGGGAGATTATCCTGTATTATTCAGGTAGACCCTAAATGCAATCACAGTGTCCTTATAAGAGAGAGGCAGAGAGGAAAATGTGACACACACCCACAGAGGGAGAGGCTATGTGAAGACAGGAGTTAGAGAATGGAGTGATATAGCCACAGGCCAAGTAAGGCCAGCAATATTCTCTTCTCTAGGAGAAGCTGGAAAAGCAAGGAACAGATTCTCCCCCAGAGCCTCTAGGAGTGTGGCCCTGCTAACATCTTGAGTTTTGCCCAGTGAAACTGATTTTAGATGCCTGGCCTTCAAAAGTGTGAGAGAATACATTTGTGTTGCTTTAAGCCACCAAGTTTGTGGTAATTTGTTATAGTACTCAGATGAAACTAATACAGTGCCCCCGTGTTGTTAACCAAGTTTCAGTTTACTGTTGTCACCTTTCCTATCCCCCTGACACTTCCAAGAAGAGTTTCAAAGAAAAAAAAAACACCAAAGAAACAAAAATCATACTAATATGAGTATATATATTTTAATATATAAAAAATATATTTATCTGCCAGGCACTATGACAAGCAATTTACATGCAATAGCTCACTGAATGCTCATAATCTTCCTGTTTTTACAGATGAGTAAAATGAGGTTCAGAAGAAAAACTGGTGGAGCCACACTCCTAATACTAGGTGGTGGAGCTAGTATTCCAATTCTGGTCTGCTCAAATTTAAAGCCCATGCTTTTTACCTCTAAACTGTACTACCTCTAGCTCTCTGGGTTAAGTCAGGGTTTTAATTCTCATATTGACTAATGACATTTTGGGATATTTATCTGAGATGTATTTTCAAAGATGCTGGACCAAAGGAGACCATATTTGCCCCCATTCCTCCTCAGGGAACTGAGCTTCCACTTCCATCTGACTTTTCCACCAAAGAGAAGAGGATGAGCAATCCTAGCATCATAGAATGCTGAAGTTAAAGGATCTCAGAGATCCATTTATCAAACTCCTCATTTTATAGATGAGGAAGCTGGGTCCAGAGAAGAAAAGGGGCTTTCCAAGGTCACATATAGAAAACTGAAGTGGAACTTAAGTTGGGACTGAAGTCCAGCTCTCACTTCAAACCCAGGGTTATTGGGCTGCACATCACACTGCCCAACGTCTTGGTTGTTGCTATGATCTAAAATGCTGACCAAACTCTGGGAAGTTGCTAGAAAAAAAATTGTAAAAATGTGTTCTGAAACCTCTCAAAGTTATAGTGCCCCAGGGTCTTCATTCTCCTCTGGGATACTCTACAGGGCTACAGCCAGACATGGTCCAGGGGATTGAGAGAGGGAAGTTTCTGCACTGGGACAGAGACTGAAGAGACCATGACAATGTAACCACATCCCAAATGGGAGGAGAATGTCAAGAATTCAGGAATTCCTAGACCTGAAGGGATTTCTGGAGATCTTGGGAGTGGCAGCTTTGGGGAAATAAATGGAAATAAGTCATACCTTACACAATCAGTAGAAAACTGGTTTGGGAAACTCAATATGACTAATAATGGTAAAGGCTGAACATTCATCTTTATATACGTCCACTCAACAAATATTGAGTCCCTGCTGGTCCCTGCCTTCATGCTTAATAGGATGGTTTAAAACAATGATAATGTAGTTAAAGTGCTCCATACAGTCTTTTTTAAATTTCTTTTTTAAGAAATTCTTTTGTTTTTCGTTTTTCTTCTTTCATTGTTTTTCTTTTTTCATTTGTTTCTCCATACAGTACACAATAAGTGCTCAACACTCGCTGTTACTAAAACATTTATTCGTTATAGTAACTGTAATAGCCACTGTCTTTAAGACACGTGGAACTCCGCTGCAGAGTGTCTCAAGATGCTCTTTGCCAGGGTTCCGCCACCAGTTGCATTCTTAGGCTTGTAGTCCGGAAGTGAGTGACTACTTCACCAGCGCGCAGGCGCAGTGGCGCGGATTCCCGGAAGAACCCCAGAGGCTCCCAGGATGAGCGGGTGGCGGTGGCAGCTGCTGCGGCGGCGGTGCTGACAGGACACGAACTCTATGCCTTTCCGGCTGCTGGTCCCGCTCGGCCTCCTGTGCTCGCTGCTGCCCTTGCACCAGGGTGCGCCGGGACCCGATGGCACCGGGCCCGACCCCGCCTACTACAGGTGAAGGGGATCAGGCTCTCTGCCCTTCCATAGTGGGGAATGAAAAACGCAGACCCGACCCGGTCCCTTCCCTTTCTCTGCACCCTGGGACCCCCACCCTCACTTGCTCGGACTCCGCCACTGGGCTCCCAGCAGAATCGGGGTGATCCCCATTTTCCACCCTATTTATAGACCTTTCCCCTGCCTGGTTTCGTTTTCTGGCCCCCTGACTTATTTCTCGTACCCCGCACCAGGGAGCGAGTCAAGGCCATGTTCTACCACGCCTACGACAGCTACCTGGAGAATGCATTTCCCTACGACGAGCTGCGACCTCTCACCTGTGACGGGCACGACACCTGGGGCAGGTAGTGTGAGCGGAGGAGCAAGGGGGCAGCTGGGGTCTAGCAGTCCGGTCCTAGGCGGGTGGGACTGCTGGGGCTGGTGGCTTCACGGTCTCCTCACCGGTTCCGGAAAAGCTCCTAGCTGTGGTGAGGCCGTGTTGCCCTCAATTCAGGCCAGTACCACCCGGATCCACCCAGCCTCCTGGAAAAAGCCCTGGGTTTGCCTGGTGGACTCCAGCCACAGGAGTAACGGGCACCCCCTGTGGGGACTTGGGCAAATCTCTGGAGGTGTAGGGTATGATGGGAACGCTCCCAGAAGTCAGAAGACCCAACCCCTTCATTTTATAAGTGGGCAAACAAGCTCAGGAAGGGATGTACCTTTCCCAAATATGAAACTTGAGAGCCTTTGTTGTTAGCGTAACTGAAACACGTTTCCTTATTATCCTCACATCACTGACCCCTTCTTGAGAGCTCAGCCCAAAATGTCACCTCAGCATCAGCTCTCATAACTACCCACCCCCTCCGGGTCACTCAGACAAATCTCTCGTTTTTTTCTTAGCACTTCTCTGATACTATCATTTCCACTGATCTGCTAGTTTGTCTTTCTCACTTCCACTAGAATAAAAATCTGTGAGAGATGGAATTCTCTGTCTTGTTCTTTGCTGCGTGAGTGAACAGTCATTGCATTTAATTGAAGCTGACATTAAACACTGCTAAGCATTTTACTGGTGTCATCTCATTGAATTCTCTTAACACCTGTAGGAGTTAAGAGCTGTTATCTCCATTTTACATGAGTATGCTAAGGACTGGAGAAGTTAAGGAAACTCAACAAAATTTGTGCTGATTTTTGTTGAAAAAAGTAATGCAAGCAATTGGCAAATTCAAGCAGTACAAAATCATATGAATAAATATCTCCCGTACCATAGAACTCGAATCACTCTTAACTTTCTTGTGTAGCCTTCCAGAAATAGTTTAGGTTTTACCATCATATAGGTATCTTTGTAAATAATTTTACATACAAAATAATAACTTACATATAAAATAATACACCCATTTTAAGTTGTATAGTAACAGTCAAGATGCAGAAACCTTAAAATGTTTCCTTGTGTCCCTTTATAGTAAATCCCTCCACCACCACTGGCCAAAACAACAGCTAATCTGCCTTCTGTCTATACGTCTCTTTGTGAAAATGCAGACAGAAAAATATTACGCTGCCTATGCTGTACCTTGTCTTTTTCATTTAACAATATAATTTGAGTGTCTTAACATTGGTCAGTAGAACTCTTGATAACAATCTTTTTAACAACCTCATAATTTTGCCTTGTTTGTACTACGGTTTAATCACCTTTCAAACTGTACATTTGGGTTATTTATAGCTTTTTGCTTTTCTGAACAATACTGCCATTAGCATTCTCCAGCATACGAAAGTCGGACAATTAAGTTCACGAACTTAGTTGTCCAACCTCGTACAGTTCTGTGCTCTGTGAGATAAGTTCCCAGGTGTTGAAAAGCCAGTACTCTTAGCTACAATCTCATACTGCCTCCCTATGGCAGAGAAGAATGCCACAGAATATAGGAGATGTGTTTAACTGAAGCTCAAGCTACATCAGTCCTCTATCTCAGGTGCATTAAATGGGTTGCATCAGAGGTTCCTGGCGATTTTCACTGTGGCTTCTGTGTTGTGGCTGGAAGCAGGATGGCCAGAGGCATCGCTGTGCGTCACTTATTAGTTTTTGGGGTATCTGATCTGGGGCAGCCTTAATGTCTGGTGTTTGATTTTCTTATTAAGCAGCTGGGATTTCTGTCCTTTTACAGTTTTTCTCTGACTCTAATTGATGCTCTGGACACCTTGCTGGTAAGTGTCTCACCTGTTCCTTTTTTCCTCCACCATTGCATAACCAACACCCTTCTTTCAGCAGCTTGACTGGGGGTGAAAAATGAATTCTCTTCTAGGCCTTTTATTTTCATCTCATGATTCGGAACCATCAGGGTCTGGTTGCCCAGCTAGATAGAGGAAAACAATGAATTCCAAAAGGATTCAGGTTCATTTATTCAGCAAATGAGTTTATAGAGGACCTGTTATGAACTCATAACTGTAATATGCCTGTAGAACTCTGGTTAGTGGGGGATACAGAGACTGTGATACCCTCCTTGTTTGCAGAGGCTTACATTCTAGTGGACATGTTCGGTGATAAAAATAATAGCAGTAACTAGTTAGTGTGTTGTGTGTAGGGCTTGTGCTAAGCACTTTACATGTAGTATCTTGTTTAATCCTTCCCACAATCCCATGAGGTAAGTACCTTTACTCCTTCTTAGAGCTAACAAGCCTGATGCTTA
The DNA here is from genome assembly GCF_004115265.2 of Rhinolophus ferrumequinum. Lineage (NCBI taxonomy): Eukaryota > Metazoa > Chordata > Mammalia > Chiroptera > Rhinolophidae > Rhinolophus > Rhinolophus ferrumequinum. The sequence continues at coordinate 20,230,585 of NC_046306.1, forward strand.
GAAAGGTACAATGGCCAAGGTACATAGCTATGAAATGGCAGAGCTAGGACTTGAACTCAATTCTGTATGACTCCAGGCTTTAACTGTCATCCTTAAAGAGGCCACAAGGGAGGATTTAACCACTTTCCCCTATTTCACTATTTCTGGTTCTCTGTCAACCCTTCTCATTTTTATATATTAATAGTATTTATGTGATGATCATCTTGTAGATAATAATATAGCTATTTAGCTGTAATTTAGCTTTTTATTTCTTAATGGTAATTTCTAAGTACTTGTCCAATCGTCAAATATTTATGGAGGGCCACTTGTATGCCAAGCACAGTGCTAAGCTCTGGAGTTATAATATATAATAGTGAGTTTAAACAGACACAGTCCCTGCTTTCCTGGAGTTTATGATTTTAGTGAGGGAGACAAAGAATCAAAGAATAATGTGTAATTACAAATTGAGCTGAGTGCTCTGTAGGAAAGGTAGATGGTTATTTGAGTGGTTATAACTAAAGGAACCTGACCTAGACCGAGAAGGTCACGGAGAACTTCCCTACGGTAGTGAAATGGGACTTAAGTTGGGATCTGAAGGAGAAGCAAGTGTTGACTAGGGACGTGGGCGAGGAAAATGTGTTCCGGGCAGAGGGAACAGCCTGTGCAAAGCCCTTATGACGAGAGAGCATGGCAAATGCAGTGAATTAAAGGAAGGCCAGTATGTCTGGGATGTGGAGAAGGAAAAGGAGGAAGCAAAGTTAGGCAGTGGGGGGTAAGGTGGGGCGAGGGGGGGTACATAGGGACCAGATGATGTTCACCATGTTAAGAATTTTGATCTTTAATTTGAGGGCAATGGAAAGCCACTGAAATACCTTAAGTAGAGAGCAGGAAATGATGAAACTTCTGTTTTGAGACGATCGCTAGCTGCAAGATGGAGAAAGAGTCATGGAATCATTCAACAAACATTTCTAGAGTAATTGCTTAATGGGCTGTGGGTGACCCTGGGAGGATGCAGCAATGAGCGAGGCTCCTGCCCAGGCAAAGATTCTCTTAAAGCAAAAAGGAACAGATGCCCTAAGAGTTGTGTGGATAAGGTTACTGGAGTCTTTTAAAGGAAGAAGAGGTTAATTGCAGCTGGAGGAATCAAAGGCTTCCTAGAACAGAAACTACAGGTCTTAAGTTGAATAAGTAAGGGCCACACCAGTGTAGGATCCCAGACTCTTAATCCGGCATCTTCAGTGCGTTCAAAGATAGTTTGGATTTGGAAATATGAAGACATAGATGGGCGTGATTTCTGGCAGAGGGAACAGCACATCGGAAGGCAAAAAATCGGGGAATAGTGGGTACAGTTTTCCTGCATGGATGAGGATAGGTTAGATGAACAGTGAAACGTGGTCAGAAAAGTAGGTTGGATCCAAATCATAGAGGGCCTTGAATGCCTAGATAATCAGGAGTGTTTTGGTTTCAATGGACAGAGACCCAATAAAAGGAAATTTACTGCGTCAGATAACTAAAACGTCCAGGTAAAGACTGGACCTCAGACCCAGCTGGATCCAGAGATAGAAACAATGTCTTCAGGAATATCTTTCTCGTCTTATCTTTGCCTTCTCTACCGGCTGTGTTCTCAGGCCCTCCTTATGCTGGCAGGGTAGCCAACAGTAGCGCCACCCTTACCTCTCACTCATTTACTTGTAGTAGCCTGTGTGTTAATTCCAGGAAGAATCAGCCCTTTTGTGTTAATTCCAGGAACTGGGTCTCACTGATCTAGTTTATGTCACATGTCTATCCCTGAGCCAGTCACTCGGCCAATATACAGTATAGTGTCTGGTTCAGGTCAAGTGCCCATTCTTGCAGCGGAGGGGATGGAAGCAGTCTCTCTCAAACTACAAGAATGACTGGAAGAAGGGTGACCCCTCAAGGGAAAATTGGGGTGCTATTATCAATAAAAGTTACCAAGATTGCTTTTGGCTAATGGTTTAAACAAAGAGGGTTTAATTTTCTCAAGTAAAAGAAAGTCTGGAGGTAATTTCTAGCATTGGGTCAGATGCTTAACTGTGTCATCAGAGACCCAGGCTCTTTGTATCTTTCCATTGTACTGTCGTTAGTGTATTGGCTTTCCTTCTCATGCTTAGTTCCTCAGCGTCTAAGATGGCTGCCACAGCTGCAGAAATCGAGTCCGCTTTCAAAATAGAAAGACAGAGGAAGAGTAAAAACCATGCCAGCTGTGTCTGTCCCTTTTTATTAGGAAAACAGAAGCTTTCCTAGAAGTGCCCCTAGTAGACTTCTCAAGGCTCAGAATTGGCGGGGTACCACAATCACCTCTGGCAGCAAAGGAGGCTGAGAAAATAAGTATCTGGATTTCCAGCCTCTATGGTGGAAAGCTACAAGGGTAAAGAAGATTGGGGATCAGTGTTGGGCCAACCAACCTGCAATATTTTCCACAAGGATGAATACCGGTGTGACAAGAGAAGGTTAAAAACAATAGATATCCACTGCAAATGGCAAACTAAGATTTCCTTAATATGGTCTAGTCTGTATTGTTTATATACAGTTTTCATATTGTTTCAATGGGTGCTCTTGAATTAGTACCTAAGAATTTACTTAACCAGTCTCTTCATATTGGGTCTCTGAATTCTAGTGTTCGATGTTTTCTTCATCTGTCCCTAGTCCTAGAACAGAAACTGCAGGTCTTAAGTTGAATAAGGAAGGGCCACACCAGTGGAGGATCCCAGATTCTTAATCCAGCATCTTCAGTGCCTTCAAGCCTGAGAGAGCCTCACTGTCGTGTCTCTTTCCTCCCAGATTTTGGGGAATGTCTCGGAATTCCAAAGAGTAGTTGAAGTGCTCCAGGACAACGTGGACTTTGATATCGACGTGAATGCCTCCGTGTTTGAAACCAACATCCGAGGTGAGGGCTGCCTGAGAAGGGCCTTTGGAAGGAAAGAGTGTGTGGAGTTTCTGCCTCTGGGTCAACCGAGAGGCAGTACATAGGATCTTAAGGGCCAATCCTGCCAGCACACTGGGCCAGTCTTCTTCCCTCCTGGAGGGTGGGGTGGGGAGGTCGCAGGATCCCTCATCAGTTTCAGACATGAGCAGGGGACAGAGAAAAGACTGGAAAGAAACATGCCAGGATGACTCAAGTCTTTAACATAGATTTGGTGCTAGGCATACAGCTGTGAACAAGGAAGATGTAATCCTTGCCTTCTTGGAGCTTGTTGTCTAGGAAGTGCTACCCAATAGAACTTTCTGCGATGATGATGGATATGTTTTCTATCTTTGTTGTCCAGTACGGCAGCCACGAGCCACATGTGGCTATTGAACCTTTGAAATGTGTCTGCTGCAACTGAAGAACCGAATCTTTAATTTCATTTAATTATAATGAATTTAAATTTAAATTGTGATTTGTGATGAATGATGACTGTATTACACAGGGCAAGTGTAGGGTACTCGTTTCCAAACCTGGCTGTCCATCAGAACTACTTGGGACCTTTTAAAAAGTTCACATGTCTAGGCTCCACTCCAAACTTAATGAATTGGGATCTTTGGGTTGGGTCCTAGAATCAATATTTTTATCGGGTTTCCAGTGACTCTTACGAGGCAAGCACAACCCTTATTTTCAGTGAAACTCTGGACCACCAGTGGCTTAACACCTGTCACCTCTGGATGGCAGAGTTGTGTTTTTCCCTCTTATTTTGCTCATCTTTATTTTGTATGGTTATTTTGCAATGAAACTTATATTACAAAAATGTGGTAAATACATTTTTTTAAAAAAGATTAGGGAGCAGAGGGACAGCCTGATATAAAATCCTGGTTTAGGAATGAGACCTGAGTTTGAGGCCATGCTCATTGCTGGGTCACATAGCTTCTGAGCCCGATTTGTCATCTATAAGTTAAGGTTGTCCTTAAACCTTTGTTTCTGTTGCGACTATAATTATACCAGCTTTATTTTGTTTGGCATTTGCCCAGTAGATCTTTTTCTACCCTTTTACTTTCAACCTTTCTGTGTTTTTATAATTAGACATATCTTTTGTAAATTACATACTATATTTTGCTTATTTAAGCATTCTGACAATCTTTTAACTGAAATATTTAATCCATTCACATTTACAATAATTACTGATATATCTGCATTCGTTTCTATGGTATTATTTTATGCTATTTGTCTCATCTCTATTTTCTCTTTTTCCCTCCTTTTTCTTGCCTGTTTAGACTGATTTTCTTCCTCATTTCATTTTCCTTTTACTAATTTAGAAATTATGCACAGTATCTAGCTTTTCAAATAGTTTTCCTAGAAAATTTAACAAATATAACAAAGTCTAAAGTTAATGAAAATCTTTATTCTCCTCCTGAATAATATAAAACCTGGTTCATAGAATATCCTTGCCTGTATGCTGTAGTTATGTATTTCAGTTCTTTGTTTGAAGCCCTCCACACATTATCATTATTCTGTACGGTTGAAGTTTTAGATTTACTCCCATATTTACCAATTTTTTGGCCGTCTTTCCTTCTTGTATATGAGACCTTACATATGTGATCCCTTTCCTTATATCTGAAGTACTTCCTTTAGAATGTCCTTTAGTACAGATGTGTTCTTGGCAAACTTGCTCAGCTTTTGTTTGTACAAGGATGTCTTTCACTGCGTTTGTTTGGCCTTTGGGGAATAGTTTTGAAGGACATAAGATTCTAGGTTGATAATTACATTCTCTTAGCATATTGAAGAAATTTTTCCATTTTCTGGTTTCATTGTCATTGTTAAGAAGTAATCTATCAATCTAATTGTTACTTCTTTGTAGATAATTGATTTTATTTATGCTGGCAGCCCCCTTCTTTTGAAAATTTTCAAAACTACATAAAAGTAGAGAAAAGAGTATAATGAACTAGTTGTACCCATCGCTGAGCCTTAACAATCATTATTACATGGGCTCTGGCTGCTTTTGAGATCTTTTCTTTTTTCCTTCGGTATTCTACAGTTTCACTGTGTTATGTATAAATGTGGATTTCCTTTTATGGTCTTGCTTGGGATTCTTGGATCTGAGAATTGGTGTCATTCATTAGTTTTAGAAAGTTTGTCACTATTTTCCCTTCAAATATTGTCTCTCCCCCATTTTCTTCCTCTTCTTTTTTTAGAACTCCAATCCGATATATGAGGTGTGATCAAAAGATACGGTGAATGTTTAAATTAAAAAAGAAATGTATTACAGTAAAAGACACATTGCCATGAATCCCCTTTAGAATACTCCCCCTCGCTTCAAATACACTTATCCCATCATTCTTGCCACTTTCTGAAGCAGTTTTGGAAGTCTTCTTTTGTGAGTGTCTTTCCTTAATTCTCCATCATGATAACGCTCCATGTCACACATTGCTTCTGGTACGGCAATTTCTGTCAAATAAAAACATTGCAGTGTGTCCTCATCCACCTCAGTCACAGGATCTGACACTGTACAACTTATGGTTCTTCCCCAAAGTCAAAATTACCACGAAAGAAAAACGTTTTGAATGGATTCAGGGCATCGAGGCAACCACGACAGCACAACTAAAGATGCGAAAGAGGACTTCCAGAACTGCTTCAGAAAGTGGCAAGAACGACGGGATAAGTGTGTTTGAAGCGAGGGAGAGTATTTTGAGGGGGATTAATGGCAATGTGTCTTTTACTATAATAAATTTTTAAAATTTAAATATTCGTACTTTTTGATCATACCTCATATGTTATACCTTTTTACTGTCCTCCAAGTCCCTTCTGTACTTTTTAAACATCATTTTGTCTCTTTATGTTGCATTTTGGATAATTTTTTTGAGTCTTCAAATCTACTGATTTTTCAGATATATGTTAACTGCTATTAAACCTATGTAATTTTAAATTTCAATTATTATATTTTTAGTTTTTAGAAACTCTGTTTCTTTTATAAACAGGTTTGGTCATTTTTATAATTGCTAGCTACTTACTCATATATTCCAACCTTTTATTTCTTTAAACATATTACACACAATTCTGTTGTATTCTGTGTCTGATAATTCGAATATCTGAAGTATTGGTAAGTCTTGTCCTACTGTCGTTTCTGCAGGCCCTTACTCATAATGCTTTGTTTCTTTGTGTGTTTTGTGGTTTATGTGTTTTTAAATATATACTAATTTCCTAGACGTTATCTATAGGATTCTTTGAGGCCTGGGTTCACGGTAGGTTCTTCCAGATAACAGTTTTTGTTTACTTCTGCCATGTGGCTAGACGTACTATCCATCAAAAACCACTTTATGCTAAAGGTTTGAGGTTATCTAGACTACCCAGTTAGTGTGAATTCAGGCTGTAAAACTTAGTGAGTACCAACTTGTGGTTACTAATTCTTAGGCGAGGTTTTTTTTCTTCCCTTTACTTGGCATCAAGAATCGAGGCATAAAGTTTCCTTATTTCACACTAGGCGAAGTGTGTAGGGTTTATTTCTAATTCATCCTTACACAGAGTATATCATTCTTACAGATCCCAACTTTCTGGAGGGATCTTTTTTCACACCTCCCACTTTGGGTAGGTCCTGTCTCTTTGTCTCTTATTGTCCCGTTGCTAGGAGGAGGAGAAAACGGAAGTTCAAGGTCATTAGTTTTTGTCAGTGAGTCATTCCGGATACTTATTTAGTCTTATTTCCAGATACAGAAACTTTGTATTTTTTATAAGTCCTAAATATTATGTAATAAATTGAAATAGATAAATTAATAAAGTGAAGGTAAAAACTACTCTGTACCCTCCTCCCACCCCATGTCTTGCGGGGAATGGGAAATAGAATGACCAAGTGGAATGAGTATGGGCTTTGGAGTCAGACAGACCTGGCCCTCCCACCTACTAGATAAACCAGGGCAAGTCACTTTACCTCTCTGAACCTCATTTGAAGAGGGTACAGTAGTACCTAGTACTTGGTAGACAGTAGGAACCAAGAAAACAAATCTTTGCAAACTTAACACTGTACCAATATGTGGGATTAAGGGACTCTTCTTTCACGAGATGGTTCTAGCCCCTTCCCAGTGAGCCACCAGTGAGAGTGTTTAGTTTTATTTGCACAAGGGAAACACTGGTCCTTGGGACTCTGACACTCGCTTTTTGTACCAACTGTAGTGGTAGGAGGACTTCTGTCTGCTCACCTGCTATCAAAGAAGGCTGGGGTGGAAGTGGAGGCTGGATGGCCCTGTTCTGGACCTCTCCTGAGGATGGCCGAGGAGGCAGCCCGAAAACTCCTCCCAGGTAAGACCCACCCTGAGATGGGGGGATAGGGAAATCCAGTAGGTCCTGCTTCTCCTGCTGGAGACCAGAGTGGCAGTGCTGGATTATTTCCTGGTGTTTCTCAGCCAAGCACTTGGTATTTCTACCACTAGGCGCTCATAGAAATCAGGAGAGTCCTGGGCATTTGGAAGGGTTGCTGGGGCCCCGGCCCAGGGTGGCTGAACTGGCCTCATTACCGTTTGCAGGGGAGGTGCTCAAGGCCAGCCTGGTGGATGGAACGCTCTTGCCCTTGCTTGAGTGAGCGCTTTGGCCTCCTCCCAGGCCCACACACTGCTGGAGGAAAAGGGTTCCAGAGAAGAGCCCTGGTCTGAGCACGAGGAATCCCAGGTTCTGCCTGCCAATATCGTGACCAAGCCAGTCTTCCTTTCCTGGGTTCAGTTTCCCCATCTAGCAAATGGGAATCAGAGTTCCTACCTACTTACCACATTGGGTTTGGGGAGGCATAAAATGAGGTCAGAAGGGCAAAAGTGCTTGGAGAACCTCAATCACCAGTGAAGCGAGAGGGACTTGTTTTTGTCGCTGTGTGCAGGGCTGCAGGCCAAGCCTCAGTGTGTTCATCTGGTGGGGCAGTTACTGGACTCGGCAGCATCCACTGGACACTGTGTTCTCGTCAGGGTGTGGCAGAGCCTCTGAGGACCCCTCACACCCAAACACGTCACACTGTGCTTTCCACCAGCTTCTCAGCTTTCATGCAATATGTGCCTGTCGTTCTGGGGGAAGACCTAAGGAGAGTGAGCAAGCTGGGTTCAGTCAGGTCTCACTCAGGGCTCATGGCCTGAGTGTCTCCTTACAAACATGTCCTGTGTGATTCATCCCTAGAGGAAATTCTGCCTGGTTGCTCCCTTTTTTTTTTTTTTGTCATTTAAAAAAATTCTATATTAAGAAGTATCTGTATTGAAAAGTGCGTGTTAGAACCAGCACTGGTATATCTACCACGGAGGTCAAAAAATAGGATTTTATCACGCTCCCTCTTTTTTAACACTGCCTGACTTTTCTGAAATATTCCTTTCAGCCCTTCTTGGTTGTGACTGGCATTCTCCTTGCTTGCCACTCATGCCTGCCAGACAGCAAGGTTCTGTCTACAGCAAAGTCGCTGGACCTTCTATTAGGTTGGTGCAAAAGATTATAATTGCAACTTAAAAGGTTAAAAATAATTGCAAAAACCACAATTACTTTTGCACCAACCTAATAGTTCTTGGAAGTTTTGATAACTTTGTTCACAGTTTGGTGACACACAGGCTGCTCTGGGTTGTTTGATCTTTTGGGCTGGAGAGGAAATCTCTGCCTCTGGCTGGTTCTCTTCCTTGCCTCTAATCGGAAGGCACTGGGGAGGGGTTGGGCAAGCGTTGGGCTGCAGGGAGGGGTAAAGGGCGTGAGTGCATGGCAGGCACTCCTATCCCAGATCTGTTTGCCTCTGTCTGTGTGACCTGTGAGTCACTTCGTTGTAAGTATGACTTTTCCTACCTGCAAATTGAGGGTTGGACCACATTAGCAGTTTAGTGGTTTCTGTCCTTTTTTTCCCCCCACAAATAATTTAGTCCCTAAATTCTTTACTTAAAGCTGGGATCTCCAACTGGCCCCTGGAGGCCGGTTTGGGTCTGCCGGAATGGTGCTTATCGAAGTATATGAGGGGAATTGGATGAATGTGGTCAAAAGACGCCACCTTCCAATTATAAGTATTAGGGATGTAATATACAACATGATGACAATAGTTAACAGTGCTGTGTGATGTATTTGAAAGTGGCTCAGAGAATCGATGCTAAAAGTTCTCATCACAAGAAAGAAAACTTTCTTTTTTCTTTTTGTATCTATATGAAATGATGGATGATGCTAGCTTATTGTGGTAATCATGTTACAGTATATGTTAAGTCAAGTCACCATTCTGTATCCCTTAAAATTACAGTGTGTCAATTATATCTCAGTAAAACTGAAAGAAAAAATTAAAAAGCATATGAATGGCTTCTAATGAGGCATGCGCTTCAGTGTGCCACAAGCCCACCACTCTCTGTGGCCTCACGCCCGCCTGCTTCCCTCTCATTTGCCTGCTTGGCTGCTGAAGGCACAGTGTAACCTAAAAAAGAGTAGAGTTGCTCTCTCGAAAGTGAGCATGTGTGGAGTGGGACCACCTGGAGCACAGCCCACCGCTTTCCTCCTCATCGCAGGCCACAGCCCGAGGGTCATGTGGAGTAGTGTTTGACAACATCCGGCTTAGGTGGCTACTGCGGGCCCTCCAGTTGTGACGTTTTTCCTTCTCTGGTTCAGTCTCTAGCAGATCACCCAGGAGACAAAGAGGGAAGTGCTGGCCAAGGCCTCAGGCTTTGGGCCTCTATCCAACCCTTCCCACCTCCCTGCTGCTGTCTGGGGTAATAATTTTGCACTTGTTCAGCCTTTCAGACCCCCACCGGCATGCCGTATGGAACGGTGAACCTGCTTCATGGTGTGAACCCGGGTGAGACCCCTGTCACCTGTACGGCAGGGATCGGGACGTTCATTGTGGAATTCGCCACCCTGAGCAGCCTCACTGGGGACCCCGTGTTTGAAGATGTGGCCAGAGTGGCCCTGATGCGCCTCTGGGAGAGCCGGTCAGATATTGGGCTGGTAGGTCAGCTGTTCCCTTCCTGTATGAGTTCAGTCGACTACTTTGGCCCCTGCTTACGAGGCTCGGGGCTCTGAGCAACAAATGGCAGTCCAGCCAAGGGAAACTGAGGGTGACCTCAAGAATGGCCCAGGACTTACGCTCGTGACACCAAAAATAGACCGAGCCTCCAATTCACATTTTGGCACAGAGGGGAAGAGAGCATGAGAGCACATCCTCTGGCAGGGAAAAGGGGCTCTGGTAAGCTTTGACTCCTTGACCTTCTCGGATTTCTAGGGAATAGGTCCTGTGCTTCATGTCCCTGACTCATTCGGTGACTTTAGATCATCAACTCATCCGGCCCTCATTTTCATTATCTATTTTTTGTTTGTAAAACTGTGTTTCTTAGAACACCAGTTCTGAGAGTTGTTGAATTCCATGAAAAAAATGATTCCTGGTCAATTAAGTTTAGGGAATACTACGTATAGTATCTTTTTTTTTTTTTTTACTTTTGTAGAGTTATAGCAAATATGAATAAGTTAAAAGTTATGAAATCCTATGATAAATAAATCTATTCAACTTGTTTAACTCAACGTTTCCCAAACTTACCTGACCCCATAGCTTCCCTTTCCTGTCTAGTGCCTATTAACTCTTGGAAATGTAACACATTTTGGGCCAGATGATCTCTAAAGTAGATGTCAGCTCCTAAACTGGGTGGTCAGTGAAACTTACAGTAATTGAGCCAAAGCTGTCCAGGAAATAGCACTAGATTTAGTCAGAATTAGATTTGAGCCCAGGCCTTGCTACGTTGAAACTGTGTGACCCTGGGCAAGTCACTCAACCTCTGCTCCTCAGTGATGCCCGCAGTAACGTTGAGGTATTAATACCTCCTTTGATGAGTCATTATGACTTAGAAAGACTGTGTTGTCTGAACGTGATTCAGGGGGAGGCACATTTTATACAAAGTCTGATTCTAAATCAGCTTGAAAAGTGAAACTCGTGTAAGGAATCCTTAAAAATCCCTTACGAGGTGCCCATCTGGAGACCTATGGTAATCCCGTCGTCAGGGCGACACAGGCGTTTTTTTTCCGCCAGCACGTGAACCACTGTGGACTCTGTGGGTACCCTGCCCATATCCTCTCAGCCCTCACCACTTCTGCGTACATGGGCCTGTCTTCTGACCGCCATCACCCGTTGGCTCTACCTGTGGGTCTTTTCTGGGGCCTGGATTCTGCTCTGCTTGCCCTCAGTGGGAAGTCCCACTTAGTGCTACCCTGGAGGGGTTCTGTCAGTGACAGACGCTGATGGGAGTTCATGGATAATTAAGCTAGTTCCCCACCCCTTGGGTGAAATGATGGGGAGGCTTGTGCTGCGTACTGATTCCCAGAGCTGCCCCTTGGTTACTGAGCTCTAGTTCCCATGGTGGTAAGTTGCCTGATGGCTGCTTCCCTTCCCTGCCTCTCTTTCCCCCTCTTCTATTGGTGTTTCCAGGGACTCACCTTCCAAATCAACTATTTGCAGCCTTCCTTGCTGAGGGTCTGCTCCTGAGGGAACCCAAACTAACACAGAACAGTTAGCTGTTTCACTGATTAAGTCCCAGGTGAAGTTAGCAGCTTTTAGCAGGGTCTAGTTATATGGACAACATAGCTCTTCACTTAAGTGTTTTAACATTTATTTTTTAAATTTTTAAATTATTTTTAAAGTCACGTGGTTCACAAGTCAAAGGATACAAAAAAAGTACCCAGTGACATCTGTGCCGTGTCCTCTGACCCCGTCCCCAGCTACCCAGTTCTTCTCCTCACAGGCACCCACCCACTCCATCAGTTTCCCGGGTATCCTTCCTGAGTTGATTTATGGAAGTATGTAAAGTATATCTTGTGTCTTTAGACACTGAAATCACATGCAGAGCTCTGAGAAAGACAACTGAGGCAGATTGTGGGAATAGCAAGTGCTCATCTCTCAGTTCACACTCACTAGACGGGGCATAAACGCTCCAATCGTTGCTCTTTTTCATTTTTTGCCCAGTATATAGATTAAGTCCTCATAAATATGCACGACATGCATCTCCACTGTGTAGACATGCAGGAGAGCTGCCCCTGATCCAGCCTTGCCCCCCCGATCCTGCACCCTGATAGTCTGCATGTCACCCAAGAAGCACTGGGGCTCCTGCCTTGCATCTCACTAGGCAGTCAGGGGTATGGGGAGATCCTTGTTTCATCTTGGTCCCTCTCTTGGGATCACCTGTCTCTCTCCCAGGTTGGCAACCACATTGACGTGCTCACTGGCAAGTGGGTGGCCCAGGACGCAGGCATTGGGGCCGGCGTGGATTCCTACTTTGAGTACCTGGTGAAAGGAGCCATCCTGCTTCAGGATAAGAAGCTCATGGCCATGTTTCTAGGTAAAAAGGGCAGGGTAAAGGTGCTTTCCCCAATTTCCCTGTTGATGTTTGGTTTATTTATAAACGTTCCATTGCTCCCAAGTGCCTAGAGAATCAGTTCTGAACATTTGAGTTCTGCCTTCAAAGCCACCATGGACGTACACTGCCCACTTGATGCCCACTGTACCTCTTGTTGCCTTCTTGCAAGAGCCAATTGAACCGTGCTGCATTCTCTGTCTGCGGCCCTGGATTTGTTATTTCCTGGCCATTGCACATGTGTTTCCTTTGCCTGGAATACCATTTTTCCGATCTCCATGTGCCTAAATAGTATTCACTCTTCAAGGCCCAGCTTAAATGTCACCTTGCCTGAGAAGCAGCTTAATCCTTCCTCAGAATTTAGGGCCTTCAGCCTCTCTCTTGCAGTCAGCTGTCGTGCATAGTTACAGCTCTACCAATTGAGTACAGCATCCATGCCTTATCCATCTTTGTATTTCCCACAATGCTTCGCATGAGGTAGGCTGTAGACTAATGCCTGTTGAATAAAAACATTTTACCCTCCAGGCCCTTAGACACTAGTAATAATGATATTGAGGAATTCTTGGGCACCTAATAATTATTTTTATAGCAACCAATCATTTGTTCAGCAATTATTTATTGAGTACCATTGATGTGTCAAGCGCTGTGCCAAGCACTGAACATGTACTATTTTATTTAATCCTTACAACGCTGTTTGAGATTGTCTTCTTTATTTGCATGTGCTTCATTCATTCAGATAATATTTATTGTGCATATTTATTATGTACTATCTTAGTGCTGGCGATTCTGCAGCAAACAAAACAAAACCCTGACCCTCATGGATTCACAATCTAGGGGAAGGGGTAAATTCTAGCTCCCTCAAGGCTGGGAGCCTTCTTTGTCTTGTTTGCCACCCCTGGGTACCTGGCACCTAGTAGGTGCTCAGCGAATATTGTTGAGTGAATAAATGACTGAAAAATGCTATGAGATAAATATAACATTATTCTCCCCACCTTACAGAAAATGAGATTGAGGCTTAAGAGGGAAAAACTTGCCCAAGGTCCCAGCTAGCAAGGGGTAAAGCTGGAGCTGGAACTTGAGCCTGGAAGTTTGACTCCAGAACCCATGTTCTTTCCTTATGTCTCGTTGTATCCTAGTCTCCTTTGAGGCTAGGCCATCATATGCTCTTTCAAAAGTCTAAGTCTGTGCTTTTGTTGCCAAGGCCTGCTTTTTGTTTCCCTCATCACTGGTGTGTCCATTATTCCGTCTCCACTGCAGAATATAACAAAGCTATTCGGAATTACACGCGCTTCGATGACTGGTACCTGTGGGTGCAGATGTACAAAGGGACCGTGTCCATGCCCGTCTTCCAGTCCTTGGAGGCCTACTGGCCTGGTCTTCAGGTAGGAATGATCCGAGAGGGTGGTCATTTTCCTCTGGAACTTGCAAAGCAAACACATTCTGATGAATAAGTCAAATAAGGTAGTTCAGTTGCTTGAGTACTTTTCTTGGAGGATGGGTTGGGATGGAAGAGAGACTTAGAGTGAATCAGACAGATTTAAGATTCTGCCTCACTGAATTTTTCAAAGGGAGCTTTAAAGGTATCAGGAACTGAGTTTCCAGCTTGCTATGGAATGCAGTAAATATAAAGTACAGAGTGTCTTTCTGGGCTGGGCAGTAACAGACATTTCCAACAGCTATTTCTCCACTGGTCATTTCTGTCAGATCTCATTCTTGACAGAGGCCTGAGAAAAGATGTGAAAGCAGCTGACACTGCTCTGTCTGGCATCATGTTTTTCTATTACACGGTCTGATAGAGTTACAGCTGGAAGGGATCTTACAGCCCATCTACCCCCTAGGTGTTCCAAAATATTTTTGTCAACTAGGTTTTTTCTTTTTAATTTGAAGGAAAGGTAATAACATGTAGATAATGATAAAATTTTAAAGTTCAAAAGGGAACACTGTGAAAAGTAAGTCTTGAGCCCCCACTCTCAGACCCTCTCCCCAATCCAGCCTCTATGATCAGTTTTCTGTATATCCTTCCAGAAATCCATATATGTAAATATACATATATTTATAACATATATATATATATCTACACACACACACACATATATATATGGTATACACACACATGTATAGGAATATATTATACATATTCTTTTTCACTGAATGTATATCTTAGAGATCATTCTTTATTGATACCCATGGATCAGTTTTACTTTTGACAGCTGCATATATTCCATTGAGTAGATGTACTGCAATTTATTTGACTAGTCCCCTATTATGTACTTTTAGCCACCCCTCTTATTTTACAGATGGGGAAACAGGCTCAGAAAGAACTTGTTGATAATATTAAATATTGGTCCAACTCTTCTAAGGTCTTCAAATTTTATTTCTTGAGTGCCCCCTAGAAGAATTTTGAAAAACTATAGCACCCTTTGCATATTTTTAACCTTACGTGTTTGAATAGTTGCATACCATTTCTTTTTCTTCTTGAACTCACATTTCCATTCTACTCCCCCAACAGAATTTTATCCTAATTATCATATTTTATGCTGCAAAAAATTTATTGATACCTTATCATATGTCTCTGTAACAAAATTTGAATATATAGTACATAGAAATTAAAAATATTTTAAAATTTCCTGTGCCCATAGTCTCTGAGTATTCAATTTGTTTTCTTCTGGATTTAGTTATTAATACATAAATAATTAAAATAACATTAATAGCTTACAATCTTTTGATAAATCATTATAAAACCTAAAAGCAATTTTATTGGAAATGCATTTCTTAATAAGATTTCGGGCGCTTTCTTATATTTAAGTAGTTTGTGATAAGTATTTATGAAAGAATGATTTGTCTGCGAGGCACTTACTTCACAAAGAATCATTACACCATACTGAGGTATTGTGTCATAGATGAAGAAAGGAATCTTAGAGGTGTTAAATTTGTGAATTCATTTACTCAACAAACATTTGAATGCCTTCTGTGTTCCAGGCCCTGCTTGCCCTCATGAAGTTTATAAAGGGCGAGACACAAGGAAAAACTTAAACAGATAAATACATGAAATCATAAATTACAGTGAAGGAAACAAATATGAGGCTAAAATAGAGGCTATTAGAGGGGGACCTATTTTGGACAAAAAGAGCTCTCACATGTAGGGATATTAAAGCTGATACTTTAAGAATTTGGGGTGGGTGATGATGTTCGAGGCTGAGGAAGTATAGTGTGTGAAGGTCCTGAGGCAGGAAAGAGTTGGGTGTTTATTGGAAACAAAGAAAAACAGTATGGCCACAGTCCAGGGAAGGGAAAGATCAGTCGATGGAAGGTCAGCAGTGACCAGATTGTGCAGTTCCTTGAGGGCCCCGGTGAGTTGTCTCAGCTTGATGCTGAACCCGTGGGAAGCCCTGAGGTCCAACTGCCTTGGGGAGAGTGGGTGGAGAGGGCAAGAGGACAAGTGTTGGGATGAGCGAGGAGGCCTTTTGAGGTCATCCCAGTGTGAGATGCTGATGTCCAGACAAGGTGGTAACTCTGGAGATAAAGAGAGAAGCATCTTGATGTTTTGGAGATGGAATTGATAGGAATTGCTGATGGAATGGATGTGGGGGTGGGAGATAAGGGAGGAGTCAGGGATAATTATGAGCTTTCTGGCTGGAGTAACTCAGTAGATGGTGGTGCCATTTACTAAAAAGGAAGAGAGGCGAGAGTAGGGAGACAACTTTGTGGGAAAGTGAGGGAACCCGGGATTTTGTTTTGAAAATGTCAAGTTTGTTCTATCCCTGAGACATCCCATGGAGATGTCAAGAAGATCAGCTGTGAGTTTATATTAATTTAATAGCTACTTAGCAACAGCTAGTAAAATTACAAATGCATATATCCTCTGATCCAGCGGGCCTAATTCTGGAAATTTATCTTACAGGCACACTTTGCATATGTTTGAGGTGACATATGTGAAGGACTATTTATTGCAGCATCGATATAGCAAATAGCAAAAGATTGGAACCATGCCAACTGGATATTCATAAGGAATTAACTAAATTATGGTCTAAGCAATGGAATACCATGCAATAGGAGGAGGGAGTTCTTTATGTACTTACGTGAGAAAAAAATCAAGATATATTGTTAAATGAAGAAAGGGAACTGCAGAACAATATATTTAATAAGCTGTATTTAATGTGGGGGAAATAATACATATACTCATACATATTTGTTTATGTTTACACACTAATACAAAATGGTTCTCTGCTGGGATAGAGGGTGGGAGTGAGACTTAACGCAGACAACCTTTTTCCTATTCTTAGAATTTTGAACCAGATGGCTGACTCACCTGTTTAAAAGGTGTTAGTAGCCAGCATTGACTGAGTATGTCGGGGCTTTGTATACAACCTCTGTCCCTCACAACAATGTATGAAACATATTATATTCTGCATCTTATAGATGAGGCTCAGAGAAGTTAAGTCTCTCACGGTGAGTAAATGGCCGACTCAGAGTTTGACTACAGGCCTTTTTGCTTTCTCTTTTCCCGGAGGTTGTATGTGGGTTTTTATGCCTGGTGGCTGCATGCCTGACAGCTGTTTCTCTCCTACAGAGCCTCATTGGGGACATTGACAATGCCATGAGGACCTTCCTTAACTACTACACCGTGTGGAAGCAGTTTGGGGGGCTCCCAGAATTCTACAACATTCCTCAGGGATACACTGTGGAGAAGCGAGAGGGCTACCCACTTCGGCCGGGTAAGCAGCATCTCTGGCCATCAGGCTTGGTTCTCTGGACCCCAAGCCCTCATGTCTTTATGAGTTTCCACACCTCACAAGGGCTCACAAATCCATTTTTTTCCCATCTTCCAGTGGTTCTGGATGGTTTTCCTTTTAGGAATTATGTATCGTCATATTTCCACGTAAGGCAAATGAGACCTGGTGGGTTGAAATGGCTTGCCCAAGCCTGTAAGGGTAGGAGCTAGGACTGGAACCCAGGTCTCCTAACTAAACCTTATGCTCTTTCAAAGTCGGGCAAGTGAGTGAGATGGAAAACGCCAGGTTGAATCCTTTTGAGTTCCTACCATCAGGATTTCAGAAGTGTGGGCAAACTTCCCACGTCGATGGGTCAGATAAATTATGCTTCTATAGTATGGAATATTAGCGCTTTGGAATGGACTTTAGGAATGAATCCTCCAGGGTAGCCGGTTAGCTCAGTTGGTTAGCATGCGTTACTACTAACACAAGGTTGCCGGTTCAGTCCCCGCATGGGCCACTTTGAGCTGCGCCCTCTTTAAACAAAAAAAGAAAGAAAAAAGGAGGAATGAATCCATGAATCCTGTGGTCTCATCCATTTCTTCATGTGCAGCTCAGAAATCAAGATAAAGAGAAGGAAGGGACTACACACTAGGTAAATCTTAAGTTCCTTTCATCTCTGATCCTCTGATTCATTGCAGGAAAGTTAAACGTTGTTAGGAGGGGAAGGGAAAGGGGGACAGAGGAAGGAAGCTTTGTCAGCACACACAGTCATCCCCCACCCCAAAACAGTTTACATTACCATTGTCTTGAATGCCTTTTAGCTGTGAGACAGGCCTTCTAGTGACTTTGCCCATTCTGCCCTCCTCTACCCCATTTCCTCCCTCCTCCAAAGCAAGATTGTTCAATCCTACAAAGATTGTTGTAGGAGTTGTGGAAAGAACAGATCAGAATAAGAAGTAAAACAGCCACTGGAAAGAGCAAATTAGTCACTTTTGACTCCTGAGAGGCTGCTGTTCCTGATGTTTTTCATGCGTTTATTCTCATGGCATTTTTTTTTTTAAGAGAAAACTCTCAGAAGGTTATCATTTACAGCGTTATCAATGGACAAAATGAAGACAGGGTTTGGGACTAAATCTAAGACTTAGGCTTGTGCCTTCTCAGGGTTAGGGGAACCTAAGAGGTCAAGTGGTTATAGTTTTTGTGTGGTTACCACTAGTGACAGAGAGCTCACTATTTACAGAGGCCACCTTTTCCGTTTGCAGGATAGGCTGGTAGGAAGGCATCAGTGGAAAGTAAGGCACCACATCCAGGAATCCAGAAATGCCTTAGTCCAGTCACCCTTCCTACGTCAAAACAATAGCACATGGAAGATAAGATACTACTCTATAATTAGATTGGCCAATGCTTTTCACTCTGCTACATGTATTTATTTGATCAGCAGTGTTGACGCACCTAGCCTATTACCTCCTCACCCTCCCAAGTGCAGATATAATTCTCTTCTAGAGAGTTGGCCAGATATACAGGAAATTCAAGCAATTGCTAGGACACATAGGCCCATGTATGAGGAAGGGAAAACAAATGGCTGGCCCTGGGTACACTGATCCGACCACCTGCTAGGAGCAGAAGGGGAGGCTTCCCAGGACAGCACCGTCCTTTCTTTCTTTGAACGAGTGTGTTCCCCTACCAGTGAACATGTCCCAGTCTGCATCTTAGAATCCGAGCAATTAGATTAGCAATTGTCTAGAGGCCTTTGGGGTAAAGGGAAGAAGAAGTAGGAGAAAACCGGGGAGAGAGGCAGAGATCTTTTCTCTGCAAAGAAATAGAGTTTTTAGTAATAAATCAAAAGAGAGAAAAGTGCTGATCAAGGCCCAGGAGGAAACAGGGAAGGAATGATCAGATGGAGAGGTTGGTACAGGGAGGAGAGAGGAGTTCTTTGCTCTCTGAGAAAAGACAGGTGAACAAGTACAGCAGTCTGTTGAGCTGCAGCTTCCACCCACTGGGGCCACCCGAGGAGTCAAATCTTTCCATAATAGCTCTTCAGATATTTGAACGGAATAAACACATTTTTCTGGGGTTTCTTTTCTCTAGAATACCAAGTCCCGCTGGCTAACACCCATGTTCAGATGGGGCTCATGTCTGAACATCAAATCCAGATGTGCTATAGAATAGGGCAAGACTGTTGCCTGTTCTGGGCACAGTGAGCTGGTGGCTATATCTTTGCTAGATTGAAGGTTGGCTCTTGAATATGTTAGCCTTCATGTTTTTTTCATTCCCCTCTCAGAAAGGGCCTTACAAAGGACCTTTTCTGTGAGTGACAGAAAACAAAACAAAACAAAAAACAGTAGCTTGCCCAAGGTAGACATGTGTTTCTCTCTCATGTGTTGGCCTTACCTGGCTCTCTGTGGTGTCTGGGACCCTAATCCCACACCTGGCTGCTGGGAATGGTTGTTAGTCTTGGCAGCCATGTTTTTGGCACAGGTTAGGGATTCTGTTAACTCAAGAAGAAGGAAGAAACAGATACTGAAAGAGAGGCAGCAGCCTTTGCCATCTCCCCTGTCTCAGAGCCTGGCTCTGTTTCTTCTTCGGAGTGAGAGTCCATTTTAATGCTGGTCTGCACTGTGCTTCAGGCTTCGGATCTATTGGCTCTGAAAACTCAGCATTGAGTGGGTTATCCTATGCTCCTCCCAGTGGGGTCCCTATAGATAGGTATGGAGGGGACAAGGGGTATCTCACTGCCCCTAGTGGGCCCCGAGCCTCCCCTGCTCAGCCATTGGCTTTGGACTTTGCAGAACTCATTGAGAGCGCCATGTACCTCTACCGTGCCACGGGGGATCCCACCCTCTTAGAACTTGGAAGAGATGCTGTGGAGTCCATCGAAAAAATCAGCAAGGTGGAGTGTGGATTTGCAACAGTAAGTGTTTCCACAGGCCCGAGAATTGGGAAGTGTCTCCCCCTGTTGCTAAGAGGGGGTGACTCTTTAATGGTATAGAGTGTTGGAAGTTCCGGAATATTAGTGGACTGGACCTTAGAGATGTACGTGATGCCTTTATTTTATAGATGAGGAGACTGGGCAACAGAAGCTAAGAGCCTTGCTATAGGTCACATAGCTCGCAGAGATGAAGCTAGAATTGGTTCCCGGGGTCTAGACTCCATGTCCTTGGTGTTCTCCCTGCATCAGAGAGATACTTTTGCTGTCAGAATAGGCTATTTTGCGAGGGTGAGTTTTGTGAAAAGTTTTGTGATAGGTCTATCAGATGGATTCTAGAAGGGAAATATAGAGGCCCATAGCCTTATATTCAAACCAGTGGATCCTTACTGAAACAGCTCTACCAATCTCAATAAATACAGATATTTGCTGAATGTCTTTCATGGGCCAGGCACTGTGCTAGGCTGATGGTTATAACGATGAAGAAAGACCAAGCCCAGCGCTGACATTTTAGTAGGAAAAACAATGAACGTGTATCTGGGAGACAGAAGGAAGGCCAGTGTGGCTGGGGTGGAGTGAGTAAGAAGGAATGTGGAAGGAGGTACAGTCCCAGAGGTAGTAGGCAGGAGCTGGATCATGTGGGGTTTTGTGTAAGCCATGGAGAAGAGTTTGGATTTTGTTCTGCTTGGAATGAGAGACCTTGGTAGGATTTACAGCACAGCAGTGACATACTCTGATTTTATTTTAGATCACTGGTTACTCTGTGGAGAATGGATTGAAAGGGTCAAAAGTGAGAGCCATGTCATATCCTTAGAGGACCCAAGCACACAAGATGTAAATAAACAGTCATTACAGGCATTTAAAAACCAGAAAATAGTCTGGAAGAAAATTCACCAAAAAGCCTACAAAGATTTTTGACTTTTTTTTTTTTTTTTTTTTTTTTTTAGGGCATGAGATTAAAAACAAACAAAATAACTTTTTTCAAAATGTTGTAATGCGTTTCTATTCTATAAATAGGAGATAGATACATATATTTAAAGAAAAGACCTATATGTCTAGGGGAAAAGCAAAGTAATTACATGTTAAAGTTTCTAATACGTTGTATTGTGTGAAAAGCCAAAGTGGATGAGCCCACTGGGACCTTCTTAGGATCGCTCAACTTATTTCAATGAAAAGGACGCCCTTTGGAGGTCTTCTGAGGGAAGGCCTCCCCCTTGGAGGAAACAGGCATCTGACTCCTTGGGAAGACAGGGAAGAGAATAATAATTCTTGGTACATAAAGTCCGTATTTTAGATAGATGTCCACTGGGAATTAGTTTAGTTTAAAAAAATGTGTTGCTAATAATTCTGAGAAGCTGAAATAAATGTTCATAGCAAGGGAACTTACTCATCCATGACCGTGAACTCAGTATGAATTTTTCTTCATAAGACTCCTAATTCGTTGTTTACAATAGCAATAACTTGGGGACCACCTTAATGCTCGAGAGAGGATTAGCTAAGTAAATGATGCTGCATTTTACAGTCATTAAAGGGGATGATTAGATCTGTTTAGAGTCCCAAAAATGTAGGATATAGAGGACAGGAATTGTTATGTCAGGTAGGGAGCTCAGGGAAGACCGATCTGATGAGGCAGCTTTTGAGCAGAGACCTGAAGGAAGTGAGGGAGCAAGCTATGATGATGTCTGAAGGAAGAGCGCTCTGGGCTGAAAGAACAAGTGCAAAGATCCTGGGGTAAGAGTGTGCTTGCTGCCTCGTGGCACAGAAAGCCCTTGTGGCTGGACCTGCAAGAGCAAGGGAGAGAGGGGTAAGAGAGTCGGTCGGGGAGGGGGCAGGGGCCAGATTGCGAAGGACCTGGTAAGGACTTTGGTTGTTAGTCTACATGAAATGGAGAGTCCACGGGGTGGTTTTCAGTGGAGGAGTGACAGGTAAGACATATGCTATAAATATGCTTTACGGTAAGAATGGAAGCAGGAAGCCCAGTCGGGAGTTGTGATAATAACTTGCAAAGGTGCTTAGTGGCAGACCAGGAACTCCTAACGGGGTCCCCCGCCCCTTTCTGCAGCACTGGGATGCTCTTCTGACTTGCTTCCCTCTCCCTTGTGGCAGATCAAAGATCTGCGAGACCACAAGCTTGACAACCGCATGGAGTCTTTCTTCTTGGCTGAGACTGTGAAATACCTCTATCTTCTGTTTGATCCGACCAACTTCATTCACAACAATGGCTCCACCTTTGATGCGGTGATCACCCCCTATGGGGAGTGCATCCTGGGGGCTGGGGGATACATCTTCAACACAGAAGCGCATCCCATCGACCCCGCCGCCCTGCACTGTTGCCGGAGGCTGAAGGAAGAGCAGTGGGAAGTGGAGGACTTGATGAGGGAATTCTACTCTCTCAAACGGAATAGGTCCAGATTTCAGAAAACAATGAGCTCAGGGCCATGGAAACCCCCAGGAACATTCTCCTCCCCTGAAAATCATGATGGGGCAAGGGAGAAGAAGCCTGCGAAGCAGAGAATCCCACTTCTCAGCTGCCCGAGTCAGCCCTTTACCTCTAAGTTGGCATTGCTGGGACAGGTTTTCCTAGATTCCTCATAACCACTGGTTGATCTGTTTGTTCTGTTTTTGAAACTAAACGATAACAATAAATCTGCTTTTGACTATCATGTTTTTCTGTATTACATATTGGGTTGTTTCAGGAGATTTCATTCAAAGAAAGAGTTCATGGCTAAAAACAATTGTGAATCTAGTTTATTTTTCTCATACAGAAAGAACTAAGCCTGAAGTCGGCTGGCTCCAAAGACCTCTGGGGTTGATAGCTGAGTCTCCTTTCAAGGTTCCCCTTTTCTGGTATTGTTGGGGAGGGTGTTATAAGTGTATTTCTTTGTTGGTTCTTGCCTCAGCCTGTGCTTCTATCCTTTAGTTTGTCTGTCTATGTATCTATGTATTTATGTATCTCTCATCTATCTATCTATCTATCTATCTATCTATCTATCTATCTATCTATCTATCTATCTATCTAACTACCTACCTATCTATCTATCCATCCTTCCATCCAACAGAGGTTTATTAAGCACCTCTGTGTGCCAGCCCCAGCCTTAGAGTTCAGCAGTGAACAAGGCAGAGTTTTTGTCTTCATGGAAACTAAATTCTAATGGAGAGAAATAAGTTAGTAACATATAAAATAGCATTGTGATAAGCGCTATGAAGAAAAAGATGCTATGCTAGAAAATCATGAGGAGAGGTAACCTACCTTAGAGTGGTCAGGGAAGGCATCTGAGGAAGTCAGTTTTTAAATCTTTAATTATAGAAAATTTAACAATAAACCCAAGTAGAGACAATAGGATAATAATCCCCATGTACTTATCACCCACCTTTAACAAACCCAGCTTCAAAGGCAGTCAGTCAGCTCATGGCCAACCTTATTTTACTTATATCTACACTAGATCATTTAGAAGGAAATCTCAAATGTGTTTCAAATAAAAAAGATTTAAAATCATTTCACTGCCCTAAAAATCCTCAGTGCTCCACCTATTCATCCTTTCCTCCCCACTCCCAACCCTTAGCAAACACTCGTCTTTTTACTATCTCCATAGTTTTGCCTTTTTCAGAGTATCATACAGGATGTAGCCTTTTCCAATCAGCTTCTTTCACTTAGTAATATGCATCTGAGGTTCCCCTATGTCTTTGCATGGCTCCATAACTCATTTCTTTTTAATACATTGTCTAGATGTACCAGTTTATTGAACCATTCACCTACTGAAGGATCTCTTGGTTGCTTCCAAGTTTTGGCAATTACAAATAAAACTGCTATAAATATCTGTGTGCCGGTTTCTGTGTGGATGTAAGTTTTCAACTCTTGTGGGTAGATACCAAGGAGTGCGATTGCTGGATCATATGGTAAGAGCATGTTTAGTTTTGTAGGAAACTGCCAAACTGTCTTCCAAAGTGTCTGGATCGTTTTGCATTCCCACCAGCACTGAGAGTTCTTGTTGCTCCACATCCTCGCCAGCATTTGGTGGTGTCAGTGTTTTGGATTTGGGCCATTTTAATAGGTGTGTAGTGGTATCTGATTTTACTTTGCATTTCTCTGATGACATATGATGTGGAGAATCTTTTCATATGCCTATTTGCCAACTGTGTGTCATCTTTGGTGAGGTGTCTGTTAAGGTCTTTGGCCCATTTCTTAACTGAGTTGTTTGTTTTTTTATTGTTGAGTTTTAAGTGTTTTTTGGTATATTTTCAGTAACAGTCCTTTATTGTATATGTCTTGCAAGTATTTCCTCCCAGTCTGTGGCTTGTGTTTTCATTCTCTTGAATTTCCTCTTACTTTCACTGTAATTTGTTTGTTGAAAAAACTGAGTTGTTTGTTTTAATAGTTTCCCATATTACGGGTATTGCTAACTTCATCCCTGTAGTGTTTTTAAATATGAATCTCTGTGTTTTTTTGTAAATTGATGTGAAGATCTAGAGGCTTCCTCAGACTCAGATTTTTAAATTTTGTTTTGTTTTTATTTTGCAAGACTGGTTCATAAGCAATGTTGTATATGGTTCATATGCAATGTTGCATAATTCAAATAGACACATATGTCTGGTTGTAACAGCCACTTGTTGATCATTGCTTAGATTCATTATTTGAACAGGGGTTACAAAATAGTGCTATGCTAATTTGGCTAGAATACTTCTCTAAAGAAAGACATCCCCTCATTAACTATGTGGGTACCTTGAGGTATAGTTTATACAGGAAAATCACAGTATTTGATGCTTTCTCTTTGTTTACCAGTTTTCAAAATAATGAGGAGAGTCCTTAGCATCCTCCAAAGGTAACAATGAAGTTTGTGTTGTTTTAAAAGTACTGAGAACTCTTAGATTTAAACACATTTGATGGTTTTCAGTCCATCGGAATTATTATCATCATCAAAGCTCAAATTGTCACATTTCTGGCCAGTGGAAGCCTCTTTTCAAGTTAGCAGCTAAGTCCTGTTAATACCACCCCAGTCGTCTTTGATAGCTTCCTTGCTTTCTGGTGTAACAAGATGTTCCAGGCTCATGTTACACATTCCGATTTCTTGCCCCATCCTTGAACTGACTGTTTCTCTAAATAGCTGAGAGGATGAATTTTAACCAGGAGCTTGTCTGGTTGTATCTGCCAACTTCATTTTTGCCCATGAATCTTGTTAGTGCAGCTGCTGATCATTTTCTGCAGTTCCAGGTGAAGCCCCTGTGGTCACCTTGATAGACAGGATACTTACTGCCTCCCTTTTATTACTTTGCCTCAAATAGAGACCCAGACCTACTCTTAATTCCCCATAGCAGAGATAAGAACTGCTGTAACTTTTAACAGGACTTGACTGAAAGCTGAGGAAATTATAGTATCTAAAAACTAACAACTACCGTTAGCTATGGCTGCTCTTACAGCCACAGTCCACCTCTTTCATTATTCAGGGCTTCTTTGTAGGGTAACACCTGCTCACCCTACACTCATGGACACCCCTGATCATCAATCAAACCCTAGAGTCTAGGCCAGAGAGAGGAAGGAAGGTCGTTTCCTAAAACCCACCCTCTTCCCCAACTTAGAGAGTTGTATTTTTAGGGATTTATTAGCATAAAGTTGTTGTTTTTTTTTTTTTATTCCTATTATTAGGTATCCATGCCTTCTCTTTTTCTTGATTAGTCTTGCCAGAGATTTTTAATTTTATTTCTGTTTTTTTCAAGAACAAACTTTCGCTTGGTTGTTGCTGTCAGTCATTGCATTTATTTTCTATGGTCCTGATTTTGGCTTTCATTTTAATATTTCCTTCCTGTACTTTGAGTGATTCAGATGGAGTCTGTTTGTTACTGTGGCATAACTTACCGTGTAGGATGGCTTCCATTTGCCCCTCTGGATATACTTTCCACCCTCTTCGCCCCAAGAAGGTGAATTGTTCTTTACTCCTGTAGTCCTGGGTGGGCTTACTGGCTCTCTGGCTTCCAGTTGGGTCCAGCCAATGAGCCATCCAGGCAGGAGATTGGAGAGAAGGAGTAGACTGAGGTCATGATATTTATCCCCCCTGGCTCCCTTCTGGCAAGGTTGCTTCACGCTGGTGAGTCTCTCAATTGAAGGTCAGTGTTTCTCTCAAGTTGGCCTGCCTCTACACAACTCTTTCTTTTCAGGTAATGGTAACCTTTCCAGGGATGGTAATGGCAGCCCCAGATTACTGAGTTCTCTCCCTTGTGGTTCTCTTGTACTCTGCTCACACCTTTGTAAATAGTCTTTATTAAACCCTACTCTAACCTTCCTAATTTGAGTGAGCCATCTGTTTCCTGTTAGTTACATGAGCAATACACCTAGAGACTATTAGATCTGGTATATGTTCTTAATTTAAAAATCGAAAGTTAATCATTTTTTTTTACATCCTCCCAAATAAGAAAAGCATTTGATCAGCAATGTTGCAGGATTCAAGATCAATACATTAAAAAATCAGTTTATTTCTATGTATTGGCAATTAACAATCCAGAAATGAAATTAAGAAAACAATTCCATTTACAATAGCATGAAAAAGAATAACTTACTTGGGAGTAAATTTAACAAAAGAAGTTCAAGAAGATTTGTACACTGAGAAGCATAAAACATTGTTTAAAAATTTTTTGTAAGACCTAAATAAATGGAAAAATGTTTCCATGTTCATAGATTAGAAGACATAATATTGTGAAAATGGAATTACTACCCAAGTTGGTCAACAGATTCAATGCAATCTCTATTAAAATTCCAGCTGCCTTTTTTAAAAGAGAAATTGACAAGCTGATCCTAAAATTCATATAGAAACTTAAGGGACCCAGAATAGCCAAAACAATCTTGAAAAAGAAGAACAAAGTTAGAGGAGTCACATGTTCTGATTTCAAAAATTAATCAAGACAGTGTGGTATTGGCATAAGAATAGACACATAAATTAATGGAATAAACTGAGAGTTCAGAAAGAAACCCTTTTATTTATGGTCAATTGATTTTTGAAAAGCTGCCAAAGCAATTCATTGGGGAGCATTTTTAACAAATGTTGCTGGCTGGGACAACTTGGTATCTATCTCCTTGTAAAAGAAAGATTTGGATCCCGATTTCACAACGTATAAGAAATTAACTCAATGAATCAAAGACCCAAATAGGAGCTAAAAGCATAAAATTCTTAGAAGAAAACATAGGCATAAATCTTCATGACCTTGGATTAGGCAATGACTTCTTAGAGGACACCTAAAGCACATGCAAACAGAAAAACATATAAATTGGACTTTGTCAAAATTAAAAACTTTTGTGTTTCACACTATCAATAAAGTGAAAAGACAACCTCCAGAATAGGAGAAAATATTTGCAAATCAAATATCTGAAGAGAGTCTAATATCCAGAATACATAAAGAACTCTTCTAACTCAACAGTAAAAAGACAGCCCAGTCAAAAAATGGGCAGAAGAGATAAATAGACATTTCTCCAAAAAGTATACATATGGCCAATAAACACATGAAAAGGCAGTCAACATCATTAGTCATTAGGGACATGCAAGTCCAAACCACAGTAAAATAATCACTTCACCCAGAAGGATGATATCTTAATTAGCTTGGGCTGCTATAACAAAATACCATAAACTGAGTGGCTTAGAAACAACAGAAATTTATTTCTCACAGTTCTGGAGGCTGGGAAGTCCAAGGTCAAGGTGCCGGCAGATTCCATGTCTGGTGAGAGCCTGCTTCCTAGACAGGAAGCTTCCTAGCCTGCTTCCTGTCTTCACTGTAACCTCACATGTCAGGAGGGTTGAAAGATCTCTCTGAGGCCTCTTCTATAAGAGCACCATCATGGCCTAATCACCTCCCAAAGGCCCATCACCTTGGGGGTTAGGATTTCAACATATGAATTTTGGGAGGACATAAACATTCAGTCCATTGCAGATGGATATAATAAAAAAGATGATCACGGATATGGAGAATTTGGAACCCTCATACATTGGTGGTGGGAATGTAAAATGGGGCAGCAGTGGTTTGGCAGTTCCCCAAAGAATTAAACATAGAATAACCACATGACCTACCAATTTTCATATATATATATGTGTATATATACATGTATATAAAAAATATGGTGAATGTTTAAATTTAAAAAATTTATTACAGTGAAAGACATGTTGCCATTAATCCCCCTCAAAATAGCCAAGAGAAATGAAAATGGGTCCACATGAAAACTTATACACCAATGTTCATAGCAGCATTATTCATAATAGCCAAAGGTGGAAAAAACTGTAATGTCCATCAACTGACAAATGGTAAACAAAATGTGCTATCGCTATACAACAATATTATTCACCACAAGAAAAAATGGAATACTGATAAATACTACAACATGGTAAACCTTGAAAATACACGCTAAATGGAAGAAGTCAGACACAAAAGACCACATGTTGTATTATTCCTTTTATATGACGCGTCCAGCGTAAACCAATCCATAGAGACAGAAAATAAATTGGTAGTTGCCAGGGACGAGAGGGAAGGGAATGGGGAGTTACTCCTAATGGGTATAGGTGTTTTATTATTTTTTTTGGTGGATAATGAAAATATTCTAGAATTAGATAGTGACGGTGGTTAAACAACTTTGTGAATATACTGAAAACCAATACACTTTAATAGGGTGAATTTTATGGCATTGTGTTATATCTTAAAAAAAAAACAGGTAAAAAAAAAAAAGGAAAAGAAAAAGAACATATACACACTACCTCACGAAGTAGCAGCAGTTTGCAGGCACAGTGTCATCTAAATCCATACTTGGAAAATAAATTTACCAGAGGAAACATTCTGCATGCAGAGGTAAGCAATTCTGTTTATGTATTTTTTTAAACAAACTTTCTTGCTGTAGTAACAGTTTAGTGCCTTGGATCAGTGTTTTTGAGTGTTGGCTTATGACCCTTTTAGTGGGTCAATAAATAAATTTAACATGTCACAACTAACTTTTTAAATAATAGAACAGAATGGGTTAGAAAGTATGAGAGTGTATCACGTGGATCCTGGGCAAGGGCCAAGGAGA
This sequence comes from Rhinolophus ferrumequinum, assembly GCF_004115265.2. Classification (NCBI taxonomy): domain Eukaryota; kingdom Metazoa; phylum Chordata; class Mammalia; order Chiroptera; family Rhinolophidae; genus Rhinolophus; species Rhinolophus ferrumequinum. The sequence goes on from NC_046306.1 coordinate 20,259,491, forward strand.
TCGACACTATACTAAGGCTAATTGCATCATGTTGTGGGAGAGAGACAGAGAAGAGATGTGAAAAATATACACACTGGCTAAGCAGATTGTTTTATTCAGCACCCTGGCATCTAATTTAATTTTCTGGTGTATGACCATCATCTTATAATGGGAGAATCGGATATTGTTCAATTTTATATCAACATGATTTGAAGTTAGTTGTGAACTAAAGTGTGGGAGAATTTTATTAATTTCTGGCAACATTGTCATGACTTTTAACTGAGTTTTGGTTAGGAATTTGCAGTGTGGCTTTTCAGAAAGTGCATAATCAGGAAAATTTTGATGCATGACAAATGTGGCATTTTAATTGAATTAGTTCAAATTACCTTTAAATGGATTGTTTTAATGCTAAATATGAGATTGAGAAGGTGAAAAATATGGGAAGAGTGAATAGTGATATTGGGGAAAGTATTAACATTAATCGGCAATGACTTATTTGTGCCTCATTAAAAAGCAAATGTAAGACAGCTTTTCAAAATATATGGTTTTATCAGATGTGCAAAACCAACGAAATGACATATACTAATGTATCATTTGTAATGATATTCTTGCAAATGAAAGCTTAAAGCCATCACAATTAAAAAGATATTTGGAAACATGACATGCTGAATTAGTCAATCCCTTGAATATTTCCCCCCCCAAAAAGAAAAAATATCGCTTGTGATGGGCAAATTTTCTGTGTCATGATGTAACTGTCATCGTGTTGGGTTGCATATTGTGTGCCAAAAGAGGAAATTGCTCACATGGCTTCTGAAATAAAAATTATGATTCAGGCATGTATTTTGGTATATATACTTCTTATGGTTAATCAGTTGATATAAATATGTTTTAGCAATAATATAATTTCTCCTTGAATCTGCACTGTTGTAGAACTTTAGAAGCAATGCTTACTATGTTGTTACAATCTGGTATAGATTTTGTGATCCAACTTGAGAAAGATGAGTTGAAATTACACAACATTTAGTTTATGCCTGATATGAATGGTAAGGCCATTTTAGGGAAGGTTCTGTTATGTGTTTGGTTAACTCCTCACACAAAACTGGATTAAAAATATTTACAGAATTGACAAGTACAATTTTTGCCAATATAAATTAGTCTCAAAAAAGAAAATATAACAAAGTTTTTTTAAAATAATGTTATTTGGCATACTCATTTACATGTTGTAAATCTTTGGAAAACAAATAGATTCTGTTGAAATTCATGTATATGTTGGGAAAAAACAGTGAAAGTTGTTAATTTTATTAAAGGAAGCTAACACAATTGCCAATTCCTTGAAAAAAACATTGTAGAGCTGACCACACCACTTAGTTTATGATGTCAAAGTCAGTTTGGCTGTCTTAAAGAAAAGTCTAGGTTACAAGAATGCAAGAATGAAAATCGTATTTTTCCAGCTGAAAAGAAATCTCATTTGGAGAATATATTTAGAGTTGTTTTTTGAGTAACAGTGTTGGCCTATTTAACAGATATTCTAAAAACATTCTTAGAAAATTAAATGAGAAAGTTTGTGGGAAAACTGTTCCTACATTTCAAGCCTATCCAATCATTCCAAATGGCATTCCTGCTATGGCAAGCGAGATCGCAATATACCATATGTGCCACTGGATTCATGATTCTTAAATGTGGCCACCTAGTCTTGCAACATCAGCATCACCAGGGAACTTGTTACAAATGCAAACTTGAGGGCCCCACCCCAGACCTCCTGAATCAGAAACTCAGGGTAGGGCCGACAATATGTGTTTTAACAAGCCTTCGAGGTGATTCTGATGTAAGCTCAAGTTTGAGAACCAGGGTACTAGATACTCCCAACAACACTGCAACAAATTGATGAGACCTTATTAATGAAAGCAGTTTGAATTAAATGATATGAAATTAGAGATTTAAAAAAAATTAAATGTAGTGGGGTAACATTGATTAATCACATTATATAAGTTTCTGGTGTACAATGTTACAATACATCATCTGTATATTCCATGTGTGCTTACCACCCAAAGTCTAGTCTCCTGTGACCATATCTTTGACCCTCTTTACTCACTTAGCCCTCTCTCGACCCCCTGCCCCTCTGGCAACCACCATTCTATTGTCTGTTTCTATGAGTTTGTTTTGTTTTGTTTGTTCATTGGTTGCTTTTTTTTTTTTTTTAAAGATTTTATTGGGGAAGGGGAACAGGACTTTATTGGGGAGCAGTGTATACTTCAGGGACTTTTCCAAGTCAAGTTGTTGTCCTTTCACTCTTAGTTGTGGAGGGCCCAGCTCAGCTCCAGGTCCACTTGCCGTTGCTAGCTGCAGGGGATGCAGCCCACCATTCTTTGCGGGAGTCGAACCGGCAACCTTGTGGTTGAGAGGACGCGCTCCAACCAACTGAACCATCCAGGAGCTCAGCGGCAGCTCAGCTCAAGGTGCCGTGTTCAATCTTAGTTACAGGGGGCGCTGCCCACCATCCCTTGCGGGACTCAAGGAATTGAACTGGCAACCTTGTGGTTGAGAGCCCGTGCTCCAACCAACAACTGGGAGGCAGTTCAGCTCCAACCAACAACTGGGAGGCAGTTCAGCTCCAACCAACAACTGGGAGGCAGTTCAGCTCAAGGTGCCGTGTTCAATTTTAGTTGCAGGGGGCAGAGCCCACCATCCCTTGTGGGACTCAAGGAATTGAGCCGGCAACCTTGTGGTTGAGAGCCCACTGGCCTATGTGGGAATCGAACCGGCAGAATTCGGAATTAGGTTAGAACCGCCTGAGCCACCAGGCCGGCCCCCATTGGTTGCTTTTTGTTTTACTTGTATAGCCCACATATGAGTGAAATCATGTGGTTCTTGTCCTTTTCTGTCTGACTTATTTCACTTAGCATGATACTTTCAAGATCCATCCATGTTGTCACAAATGGCAATATTTCATCTTTTTTTATGGCTGAGTAAAATTAGAGATTATTGTTGCACCTCATCTTCAGTGTTATGTTGACCTTTTAATGTCAGTTGGGGAATATTATCTTTTTTTCTGGTCTTTGGGAGAAATTGTATATTGTGGGTATTAGTCCTTCCTTAAAAGTTTGGTACATTTCACAGCCATGGGGGACTGGAGTTTTCTTTGTGGGAAGGTTTTTAAATTGCAGATTCACTTTTTAAAATAGATATAGGGTTATTCCAATTTTCTATAGCTTCTTGTGTCCATTTAGGTGTAGTTCCCACTCCCCCTAGATATGTGTCCATTCCGTCTACATTTTCAAATGTATAGGCACAAAATTGTTCATTACGATCTTCATAATGCTGAAGAATCGCTTGAGATGATGTTCCCTTTTTCAATTTTTAACATTAATTCCCAGTTGGAATCTATTCTCTTTTTCTTTATAGAATCTATTCTAATTTGATTGATTGCTTTCCAGAACTGCAGCACAAGAGGCAATCTGGGATTTCTTTTCCTTGTACTGCAGCTTAAGAAATAAACAGAAAAATGATGGTTATGTAAAACATTAATACTTGGGGAAGCTGAGTGAAGGGCGTAAGGGAACTTTCTGTACTATTCTTGCAACTCTTCTGTAAATCTAAAATCATTACAAATGAAAAGTCAGAAAGAAAAACACCCCAGAAAAAATGGTGTTAATCATTCACTTATTCATCAAGCTTCACTCAAAAGGATTTTGGGTCATTTGTAAGACTTGAATTCACCACAGAATTTAAATTTGTCACCTGTGAAGAAGTCCCAAAGAATTATAGTGAAGATTCAGAGGCAGTGGTTTTTACTTCGAGGTTTCTTTCTTTTTAAAAGATATTTTTTGGGGATTGTTTCCAAAGAGGAATTTCAAAAAAGGATCAAGCCTTTGCAACTTTATTGGAATAATTATATAATTCAAGGAAACCGCTTTGAATGTGCTTTGATATATATTTCTGTTAAAGGGAAAAATTTGACTGCTTTATCCTTCTCTCAGATGCCATCTACCTAGGAAGGAAAGAAACCACTAGAATTAATTACAGAACAACACTAAAAAGGTTTGCAAACCAGGGTTAAGTTGTGAGAATCTGACCAGACTTGCTTCCAGAGTTCTGAAAAGGGCAGCAACTTAGTCTTACCATATTTCCCTGAAAATAAGACCTAGCCCAACCATCAGCTCTAATTGTGTCTTATATTAAAATAAGACCCGTTATCATATTATATTATATTATATCATATCATATTATATTATATTATATTAAAGACCCAGTCTTATATTCTATTAAAATAAGACCAGGTCTCATATTAATTTTTGCTCCAAAAGACGCATTAGAGCTGATGGTCCGGCTAGGTCTTATTTTCGGGGAAACAACGGTCAAATATGGGATTTGCAGGAGTTGAGGAATCTCGCCCTTAGCCTGACAGGGCATCTCTAAGGATTTCAGTCTGCCTGGAACATAGAGGGCATGTGAGGCACTATGGAAATTAGGGTTGAATGCTTAGGGGTAGAGCTGGATTATGTAGAGCCTTAAAAATGCCAGTTTAAGCCTTTGAATTTTACATATTTTGAACAGAAAACTTTCATGATAAAAATAACGTAATAATAATAATAATAATAATGTTTTTCAGTACTTACTTTGTCCCAGGCCCTGTGTTAAGTGCTTTATATCGATGAACTCAGAACAATGCATTGAGGCAGATAATGCTTTTTTCTCTCCATTTACAGAAAAGCAAATTAAGGCCTCATAAAGTTAAGTAACTTGTTCAAGGTTATGATGCTTGTGTGGATTGGAGCCAGAATTGTCATTGCTTGTTATCTGTCTTCTTCCACTAAATTCTGGGCCCTGGAAGGCACAAGCCATTCACAAATGTATCCCCAATTCCTAGGACAGTGCCTACCCAAAGTAAGCATGCAACAAATATTTCGTAAGTGAATGAAATTTATTGACTACATGCCTTTATTTATAATTACACATATTCCATTTTGCTGTGATAATTTGTTGGTTTATGAAGTCCCCATTTTATGCCTCTTTGTTGAGACGGCATATGTCAAACACTTGACACTGAAACACATACAGTGTTTTTTAAATGTTAATTTTTTAAATGTTTTAAATGTTAATTTTCTTTCTTTCTTCCCTTTGCATTTCTAGCATAATTTCTGAAGTATAATAGGTATTCAGTGGACAGACCTTAGACAGTTGATTTGGAGGCCACTATAGCAATCTGAGAACGCTGTGGCAAAACTTCTGCGTGTGTGCGCGCGTGCATCTTTGAGGGAGAAAGGATTCAAGCTTTCATCATAAAATTGTCCCCAGCCTCCCTAAAAGGTTAAGCACTGCTGTTGTAGATTAAGGAGTAACTGGCTATGGAAGTGAGGGAAGAATCTACGTCTGTGGTCATTGAAGAAGAATCTACGTCTGTGGTCATTGAAGCAGAGCTCTGGAGTGACTCTGTTTCCTGAACTCAGGTCAGATCACATAGTTGGACAAACTCAAGTCTCACAGGGGCCATTTAAAATTAGGATTGTCCTAGAAGATATCAAAAGGACACAGGAACTGGCTTGAAAGGACTACCACTGGTCAGTTTGGGACAATTTGAGCATCAAAAAGAATAATGAAAGAGAAACAAAAATATATATCTCAAAAACTTGTATAAGAATTTCATAATAGCTTTATTCATAATAGCCCCAAACTAGAAATAACTCAAATATCCATCAACAGGAGAATGGATAGACAAATTGTGTATATTCATACAATGAAATACTTCCCAGCAGTAAAAAAGAGTGAACCACTGACACCTGGAACAACATGGCTAAATCTCAGTAACATGATGCTGATTGAAAGAAGCTAGACACAAAAGACTGTATACTGTATGTTTCCATTTGTATGAAGTTCTAGAAGAGTCAAAACTGATCTACGAAGATGAAGATCAGAACAGTGCTTGCCTGGAGTGCAGGAGTTGACTGGGCATGAGGAAACTTTCCAGAGTGATAGAAATGTTCTGTATCCATTGGGGTATTGGCTACACAGGTGTATACATATGATAAAATTCATCAAATCAAATACTTAAGATCTGTGCATTTTACTATAGGTAAATGATAATCTAATAAACCAAAGGAAAATAGATTCACAACAGTAATGGATTATTACATAGCAAATGAAAAAGAATCCATGAGTCCATAGTGATATACCAGATAAAAAAGGGAAGAGCTCCTTTTTTTTCCCAGGAAAATATAATCTAATAAAGGGGAAGAAATGATAAAATTAGAAAATCACTAGTTTGCAACCACCAGCATAATAATCCAGGCAGGGATCGTTAAAGGATGCTAAAAACTACTCAGTGATTGGTAGTTGGGGAATAAGATATTTTTAGTCTCAAAGGCCGAAGATTACTTATTTTTTAATTTTTTTATTTTTAAAGATTTTATTGGGGAAGGGGAACAGGACTTTATTGGGGAACAGTGTGTACTTCCAGGACTTTTTTCCAGGTCAAGTTGTCATCCTTTCAATCTTAATTGTGGAGGGTGCCGTTCAGCTTCAAGTTGTCCTTTCAGTCTTAGTTGTGGAGGGTGCAGCTCAGCTTCAGGTCCAGTTGCCCTTGCTAGTTGCAGGGGGCGCAGCCCACCATCCCTTGCCGGAGTCGAACTGGCAACCTTGTGGTTGAGAGGACATGCTCCAACCAACCGAGCCATCCAGGAGCTCAGCAGCAGCTCAGCTCAAGGTACCGTGTTCAATCTTAGTTACAGCGGGCGCTGCCCACCATCCCTTGCGGGACTCGAGGAATTGAGCCGGCAACCTTGTGGTTGAGAGCCCACTGGCCCATGTGGGAATCGAACCGGCAGCCTTCGGAGTTAGGAGCATGGAGCTCTAACCGCCTGAGCCACGATTACTTATTAATTACAAAGGGGAAAGTATACCTTTCCAATAAAGACATCTAGTGGACACCATATTAGCCAAGAGATCAAACTTGATATTATTAGTAATGGGACAAATATACACTATTTCCTCCTGATGTGAAGCAATGGGAAAGACACACCATCCACTATGCAGTATTCTTGCTAACAAAGGTTTGAAACCCAGTCTAATCATGAGAAAATAGTCAAGCAGATCCAGACGGTAGGGCTTTCAGCACAGTTAGCCCAGACTCTTAAAAACTGTCATTGTCATGAAAGACAGAAAAGATGAGGGGACTCTTCTAGATTAAAAGACACTAAAGAGACATGGTATTGATTGAATCCTAGATTGGGGGGCAAGACTATAAGGAAAATTGGGGGGGCAATTGCAGACGTTTGATGGTGGACTATAAGGTAATATATCAACATTAGATTTCTTAGGTGGGATGGTGTCACGGTTATCAGGAGCCAGTGTATCCTTGTCCTTGGGAGATAGTGCTGACATATTGGGGTGAAGTGTCATGATACCTGTAATTTACTTTCAAATGGTTTAGCAAAAAAAAAATGTGACCTACATATAGATATATGTATATATATAGATATGTGTATATATCGTGTTTCCCAGAAAATAAGACCTAGCCAGACAATCAGCTCTAATGCGTCTTTTGGAGCAAAAATTAATATAAGACCCGGTCTTATAGTATAGTCTTATAGTACAGTATAGTCTTATAGTATGTAAGACCGGGTCTTATATATTATATATTATATTATATAAGACCCGGTCTTACATTATAGTAAAATAAGAAATAAGATTAAATAAGGGTCTTATATTAATTTTTGCTCCAAAAGATGCATTAGAGCTGATTGTCCGGCTAGGTCTTATTTTTGGGGAAACACGGTATATAAGATGTTAACAAACATTTTTGAAGAAATCATTGAGAGGTTGTACCTTAGAAATGTAATGTGAAAAAATATAATTGTACAAAATAAAACCACAGGACAATACACAGTTACTTGAGACAGCTGTTTCTATGTCTGAATATAACTGTGCCAGTTGCTTTGATTAAAATGGATTCTCTGTGATTTGAAAAAAAAAAAAAAAGAATTTAAAAAATTGCACCAGAAAATCCATCTGGCCAACTGGGATGAGTTTAATAGCTCATTTACAAGAAGTAATATCCTCTGAATAACGTCAGCATGTTTGGTTAATCCATTGGGATTATTGTAAAAAAACAACAAAAACATTAGTCAGTTTAGGAGCTTCATTTTTTCTATTGCTGATCCAAATTCACATCAACTGGCCTCTTATGGGAGAGGTACTATGCCCTCTGGTGGTGAGAGACACTTACCTGGTTACTATGGAAAAGGTCAGCAGGACCGAGAAAGTGGAATGTCTTTGCTCAGAGGTTTCTGGAAATCGCTCCTTATTTGCTAGTCGCATAGTGACCTTAATGACTGAATTTAATGTAATAATTTTTGACTCAGTGAATAGTCAGCTTTGGGGAATGTCTGGGCCAGGCTGGACTGAGGAAGTTACAAATTTAGGAATGGAAAGTGACATCTGTAGTGAGGTCAAAGCTGAGGTAGGAAGACTTGTCCCCAGCATGAGTGCCAAAGGAAACGTGGAGGGCCATTTGAACTGTAAAATTTGTCAGGATCCTGTCTACTCACTGTGACAAGGATGAGTGCATATGCTACCATATGCCTAAGGATGAGCTCTGGGTAGAATCTCAGGGCTGTGATTGCCCAGAGAAGGCTGGCTGCTGGCCAGACAGCTCACCAACGCCCAGTGTATCCCTGGAGACGCCTTTTCTTTTCCTTTCTTTTTTCTTAATTTCTAACATTTAAAAGACCTTTTTTTCCCAAGTGTAAAATATGTGGCCTGTGTAAAAAATTATGAAAAATTTTAATAAACTAAAAATCACCTGAAATCTGTCTATATTGTGGAAACAACAGTTGACAATCTGGATGACATTTAACATATATGACATTCTGTGATAGAACCACATACAGTAAGAATGTCTAATTAATTATACATTAATGGGATCATAATATACCTATTCCATTATAACTGACTTTATTTTTCTTTCAACAATGTGTGGTGAGCATCTTTCTATCCAGGTATAGATATATAATTTAAATTTAAAAAATTTAAATTATTAAAATTACATATGCTTATAATGAAATGCAAATAATAGTGTAAAAGGAAAATAAACATTTTTCCCCCACCTCCTAATTCCATTCCTCAGTAGTAATTGCTTTTAAGTATTTTGTGCATACATATAAATTTACATGTTTTTTTTACACAAATGGGATCATATGATACATATTGGTCTTCCATGAGCTTTTTCCACTTACTATGTCATGCACATTTTCCCATGTCAGTGTGTGTGTATGTGTGTGTGTGTGTGTCCTATTCCTTTTAGTGACTGCATAGTATTCTACTGTCTAGATGAACCCTGGTTCATTTAGTCAGTCACCTATTAATGGATATATAGGTTGTTTCCAGTATTTTGATATAAATACCTCACTGAATATTTTTTTAAATTAAAATTTATTGGGGTGACAATTGTTAATAAAGTTACATAGGTTTCAAGTGTACAATTCTGTAATAGGTCATCTATATATCACATTGTATGTTCATCACCCACAGTCAGTTCTCCTTCTATCAGCATGTATTTGATCCCTTTTACCCTCATCTACCACTCCCCTCTCCCCCTTACTCTCTGGTAACTACTAAACTATTGTCTGTGTCTGTGAGTTTTTGTTTCTTCATTTGTTTGTTTTGTCCCTTTGTTGTTTTCCTCGCTGCATATTTTTGTAATACATCTTGGTATACTTGTGTAATTATTGCTAAAACATAAATTCCTAGAAGCCAATCAAAGGATATGCATGTTTAATTTTATTTGAAATCTTACTACTTTATTTTGTAAATAATGATATTTGATGGCTCAAATATTCCACTATATGGAAATACTAGAATTTATTTAACCATGATCCTATTTTATATTTACATTGTTTTTGCTATCACAAATAATACAAGTATTTTGTATGTAAATCGTCATCATATCCAACAGTATCATTAGAATAGATTCCTAAAGGAGTAATTATTGAGTCAAAAAGTTTGGGTTTCTGTATGACTTAATTCATATTGCTAAAAGATTGCTTTCCAGAAAGGTATGTCAATTTACGTTCTCCCCCATCATCATTCTACTATTAGTAGAATTGAGGATGGGTATCTTTTTTATATATTTACTGGCCATTTATTTTTCTTCTGTGAATTGCTTTTTCCTTTCTACCTATTTTTCTGTTGGTTTGTTTGAGTTTTCCTTGTATTTTTGTAGGAGTTCTCTGCATCTGTTCATTAACTCATTGAGCCAATAAACAAATATTTGATCACCTACTAGGTGCCAAGTACTATTCTAAGTGCTGGAGATGAGTGCAGCAATGAACAAAACAGATCAAAATTATACTCTATTGAGGAGGAGGGGTGCAGAAAGTTAACAACTGTATGTCAGGTGGAGGTAGTGCTATGAAAATAAAGTAGGTAATAAAGTGGCGAGTGTAAGGAATGCTATTTTATGTGGATAGTCAGGGAAGGTCTCTCCTCAAACAGAAACCTGGAGTACATGAGGAAACAAGCCATTCAGAGAACTTTCTGGGGATGAAAATTTCAGGCAGAGAGCACAGTAGATTCTTCATAAATTCTGCTCTTGACTCTTATTTTAATACCACTTATTTTATTTTTTGGTTGTTTATGGTGTCTTATACAGAAGGTTTTGATGTTATTGAGGTCAAGCTTGTCAATCTTTTCCTATTCATGACTTCTGAGTTTTATGATTGAGAACTTTTCTAACCCCAAATCATAAAAGTATTTTCAGATTCATTTCTACTATTTTTTTTTTTTTTTTTGCAGCCCAGAAGTGGTCATCTTTTATTAGGTGTCAATTAGGACATGAAAGGATTCAGGGGTGCTAGGCAAAAGTCATGGTCAGGAATGTAGAGTGTGCCTTCCACACTGAGCCCTCTTCAGTGGTAATTGTGTTGCCGTGTGTCGCTGCTCATGTTTGAGTTCCTTGTAACAACAGCAGTAGTTGAAAAGCACATAAGCTGCCAGCACCATAGAAACCCCAGCGCCCAGTGACACTCCCTTTCTTCACATTGACATCTTGTTGTAATACTGATAATAACCTCTTTGAAATGCTCCAACAATGTCTTTAGGGGTGAAATCCTGCATCAGTACCCACCTTGACAGCTCCCCTATTTTGACATCCACGAGTTTCTTCTCCTTCATTGGTATGGCTGATGCCGTCTTAGAGTCGGAGGTGTCCGCTCTGCCCATTTCTACTATTTTTATACTTTGATTTTTAACAGCTTTATTAAGGTATAACTTACATATCATAAAATTCACACATTTTGAGTGTACAATCCGATGATTTTGAGTTGTATAACATTACCACAACCCAGTTTTAGAACTATACTTTGATTTTATATATAGCTTTTAACGTGTCTGAGATTCATTTTAGATTTTAGTGTGAAGTTAAAGACCTTTTTTTTTCCTTTCCCCATTGATTTGAAATATCTCCCTTACTACATACTAAACTTCCATGAATGCCTGGATCCATTTCTGGTCTCCCTGTTCCCGGGGTCACAAATGGGGTTTTATTTGGCCCATGGAGTTTTCAAAATTGGGAAATTTCACATAAAAACCCAGATTTTTGGCTTTTCTGGAAAAACTAGAATATCCAGCAACAATCCCATAGAGGCAGTAGAGACCACTCATTTTAAACAGGGTGGTGACCATAATCCCAGTTTTCCTGGGACAGTCCCCATATACGCCTACCTGTCCCAGTGTAAATTAATACAGTCCTTTCATTCTTAAAAATGTTCTGGTTTGGGGGCAGCCGGATGGCTCAGTTGGTTAGAATGCGAGCTCTGAACAACAAGGTTGCTGGTTCAATTCCCACATGGGATGGTGGGCTGCGCCCTCTACAACTAGATCGAAGGACAACGACTTGGAGCTGATGGGCCCTGGAGAAACACGCTGTTCCCCAATTAAAAAAACAAAAAAACAATACAAAGAAGCAAAAAAACTTAAAAAAAAGTATTCTGGTTTGGGGGATAAATTGAGTCACAATCCCCATCATTCCTTATTGCATCACACCCAGCACTCCTCTGTCAATTATAAAGACCCTTCCCAGGAAGGCGCAAGGGAAGGTGACAACTAGGTCCTGCCACAGAAGTTTGCCAAAAGAATGATTATGTGGAGAGAATATAGTATCTGGTGAGGAAAACTTAGGAGAAGGTTTCTCTGACAGAATATGATGTAATTTACCAATTCCTGTCCCTTACGTTATTTCATTTAACTTTACAACTGGTATCCAGTTTCACAACTTACCCAGTTAGTTATTGTGCGTTTATGTGCGTAGGGATTTGGGGTCTTCCCCTGTAACCTGCATTCCAAAACAGGAACCTAGTTAGTCTCTTCCGCTCACCACTGTATTCCCAGTGACCTTTTGGGTGCGGTGTGCAGAACAGGCTCCTAGGAACTATTTATTGGCTGAATAGGCAGGCTCCCAGGAACTATGATTGAATGAACTAAACGAGGAAAATCACACGCAGGGAGTCGAGGTCCGTGGCGAGTCAAGGGCAAAGAGAGGAAGGCAGGAATTAAGCGGCCTGATTCCTGGCCTGGAGCCCAGGATCTTCTCCAGGGCAGTTGGATGTATCCTCCCGAAACAGACAAGAAATGGGAGAGTGCGCACGCAGGACTTGACTTCGACCGGAAGGATCTCGCCGAAATGCCGGACCAAGGGGCCAGAAAAACTGGTGCAGGAAACCACCTCTCTCATTCGCACCTGCTCCGCCAGGGGTCAAGACTACATTTCCCAGCAGCCCCCACGGCGCGCAGGCCCCTGCCACGCGGCTTGCGCTTCCGCTGACGGCCCGCTGGGGGCGCTACGGCGACCCCTCCGCCACCCCGTAGAAATCTCCGCGGCCCTGGGGCCGCTTGCTTCCTGTTTGTCGGACGAGAAGACATGGCGGCGGCGCCGGCGTCTGCTGGGTCTGGGGCCGACCGAGGGCGACGGGCAGCGGCAACGGTGGCGGCTTGGGGCGGATGGGGCGGCCGGCCGCGGCCCGCTAACATTCTGCTGCAGCTGCGGCAGGGCCAGCTGACTGGCCGGGGCCTGGTCCGGGCCGTGCAGGTACGAAGCCGGCCCGAAGGGGCGGGGCGGGGCGGACCAGGCGGGAGCTGGCGGGGGGCCGGGGAAGAGGCCTTTCCGGGCCGCCGCAGTGTGGGTCCGACCCCCCTTTGCCGGCCCCTGGGCGTCCCCGTTGGCTGCACGGACGCTGTCAGCCGCGGTGGGGCGGTGGGCAGCGGCCGTTTAGAGGCCCCCGGTTAGGGGCGGAGCGGGGCTGGGCTGCTTCGGGCATTGATGGCGTGTACGAGCCCTGGGCCCAGCTCCTGGATCCTGCTTTCCCTGCGCCACGTCTACAATCTGGGGGACTCTGGACGAATTTGCTTTAGTCTGTGCGGGCCTGGAGTTTCTCCCCTGTGAAGTGGGCGGTGGGTCATCACTACAGCCCCAAACGGTTCTTAAGCTTATCATATGTCATTCTCTCTGAGAGGCCTTGCCTTGACATTCCCCTCCATCCCCCGTAGCTCCCCATTGTTATTCAGTCACAGCCCTGAATTCGTTTCGTTCACGTTACTTTCTTAGTGTGTAATTACCTCTTTCTTTGTTGTCTACCCGTTTTTCTCGCCAGTGTCTCACATTAGGCTGTGCTCCAACGGGTGCAGGGACTATCTGTTTTGCCAATGTAGAGCGTCATGGTTAAGAGCGAGGACTCAGGAGTCAGGCCTGGATTCAAAGCCCTGCTCTCTTCTTGCTTGGGCAAGTTACCTTTCTGTGCCTCAGTTTCCTCATTTGTAAAATGGAGATAATAATTAGTAACCTACTTCTTAAGGTGTTGTGAGGATCAAGAGAGACAATTATGTAAAGCATTAAGTGCATTTCTGGTGCACAGTAAGGGCAGAAGGGGAATCAGTTAATATAAATACTATATTTGGTATCTGGCTTATAATAGGCGCCCAGTATATGATAGTAGTTTTTTTTTTTTTTTAAATGAATGAATGAATGAAGGCCATTGCTTTAGGGCAGCGGTGTCCAAACTTTTTTCAACGTTTTTCACCATGGGGCCATATGCGGTAAAATACACAAACAGCCGGGCCACTCACTCGAGGTGAAGTACGTATTGCCTCACCTGGTTTATTTAAGTAAACTAAATCTATTTTTGGAATTTGCTGCGGGCCAGTAAAACATGGATTGCGGGCCACGGTTGGTCCGCGGGCTGCAGTTTGGACACCCCTGCTTTAGGGTAAAGCAGGAAGAGGTAGGCTCCTTCCCCTTCCCCTCCATGTTCCCAGAATTTTTTCCTTGTAAACACACTTGTAAAACATAAGCTTAATTTAAAGACAACTTTTACATAAAGAAACTTGAGGGATGCATAAGAAAGTAATAAAGTGGTTGGTGGGAGTGGGGTGGGAATTGGATAGATGGAGGAGAAAATGGGAGTGAGACTTTTCACAGTATAGCTTTATGTATATTAATATTGAACCATTTCAATGTTACTTACATGATTAAAAGGACAGAATAAAATAAAGACCAGGTGGTCTCTGTATGTGGAGGGCTATAGATGAAGAAACAGTTCTAGGTGAGTAGTATTTTCCTGGACATCAGATAACCATAGGTGAGGAACATTTTCCCCCTGCCATCCTTCTCTATTTGCCTTAAGAAGATCCTGGAAATACTTGCTCTATCCTTCTTTAAACCCCAGTACCTTATTACTTGTATTGGGGATAGACAGAAAGGGAACTAATTCACCTTCGCTGAGCAAAAACTTTCTGTCAAGCTTTTCCCAAGGTATACTATGTCTTTCTTTAATCCTCAGTCTTTTGAATTAGGTGTCAAGACTCCTGCCTTAACACCGAGGAGAAAACTTAAGGCTCACAAAGGTTAGATAATTTGCTCCTAAACACCATCTTGATAATCCTCTATGTTCTGAGGACAGTAAGGAGCCACAGAAGTTCTTTAGCATAATGAATGAGGCAATGTAGGACACTTCATTTGTTCTCAGTGTTGGATCACTTGGAATTGGAGGAAGACTGGAGAAGCTCACCAGATAGAAGGCTGCTGGAATCTTGGTTTAGGCTGGTTATTGTAGTGATGGAGAGTTGTACACAGGTGTAGGAGCTATTTCAGAGGTTGAGATGGAGGCCCCTTCCCAGAACTATAGTGAGGATAAAGTGGGGGACCTTAATCTTTCATATGTGTCCTTTCTTGGTAAGTTTCCTTGATCTCTTCCTTGTCACACCTCCCTCTCTTCCTCCTGTTACCTTCTCCCTTCCCTCTCTCCCCCTCCACATTACAGAATAAATTAGTTCCTTATAGGTGTGAAATTATTTCCATAGCATATCCATTATGGCATGTGGTATGCTGGGAAAAACCAGATGTAAAAACATGTTTTTAATTGCAGTTAAAAAAAGTAACGTAAAATTTACCATCTTAACCATTTAGAAAATATAATTTGTTAAGTTTAAAGAAATAAAGCTAATTAAATAACTTTAAACAAATAGAAACTAACTACAAGGTATAGAGTTAAAAACTGAGTTGTCACATTTTACTAACCATTTGTAAGTGTACAATTCAGTAGTGTTAAGTATATTCACATTGTTGTGAAACAGATCTCCAGAATTTTTTCATCATGCAAATCTGAAACACTATACCCATTAAACAACGACTCCCCTTTTCCTTCTCTACTGCACCAGACTCTGGTAACCACCATTCGACTTTCTGTTGCTATGAATTTGATTACTTTAGATACCTCATATAAGTGGAATCATTCACTTAGAATAATGTCCTCAAGGTTCATCCATGTTGTAGCAAGTAACAGGATTTCCTTGGAAAAGACCAGATTTTCAAGTAAATTAGACCTAGCTTAAACCCTAGTTCTGTTAAAGAGTGACCTATCTTATGTTATTTAATCTCTCTGAACCTCAGTTTCCTTATTTCTGAAATGGCAGCAGTAACATCTACCTCATAACGTTAGGAAGACTAAGTGAAACAGTATGTCTAAAAAGCTTGGCAAGTGTGTGGCGCATAGATATTAATCATAGTAAATAGTCGCTATCAGCTTACAGCTATTAGACTGGGCTTCTTGAGGGACTTTGTCTTATTTTTCGTTGTGTCTGCAGAGGCTGAAACAGTGCCAGGCACTTGATAGGTACTCAGGTCTCAGGAAATTGAATTGAAATACTGTATATGAGGGCACGGTCCTCTTCCTTAGTCCCGTTCTGTCTGTACCCCCAAACAGTCCCTTGACTTTAAAGAATTCTGAGATCAGATTTCCTAGGTTCGAATCCCAGCTCTGCATGTCTCTGCGCAATTTACTTAATTTCTTTATGTCTCAGTTCATTTGTAAAGTAGAAACAACCATCGGATGAACCTCCTAAGGTTGTGGTCAGGAAGAAGTGAGTTAATACATATAAAGCGCCTAAAATAGTGTCTGAAACACAGTAAGCTTGCTATGAAGGTTAGTGGGTGTTGTTTTTAAATACTCTATATTCTGATGGATCCTAAATCTGTATTTCCATCCCGATTTCTCTCTTACTCCAGATGGGTATATCCAAATTCTTTCTCAGCCTGTCCAGTTAGATATTTAATGGGCATTTCAGACTTAATATGTCAAAAATAAAATTCCTGATTCCTCTTAGACCAAACCTGATCTTCCCCAGGTCTTCCCATTTTCCCTGAATGGAACTTAAGAGAAGCCTGGGAGAAGACTCCTGGCCACATGATTTAGAATGGGCCTGTCCTACTTAGATTTTAGTGTGACTTATTTCCATCTCCCTTTCAATTTGCCCTTTGTCGAGGTAATAAAATATACTGGTATGATGCTTGAGCGTTTACAGAGCCTGTTCACACATCAGCACATTTGATCCTTAAATCAGATCTTATAAATCCCTTGCTTAATGCCATCCCATTGCCGTTAGAATCAAACCCAGATTCCTTACTGTGAATGTACAAAACCCCGCATGATCAGTAGGAATTGAGGGAAAGGGGTACACTAGGCCAACCATGGGCTCTAGAGCAGAGTGACACAGGTCATAACCCACCAGCCCTAGAGGTCTTCAGTTTGGCATTCTGGTGACAAGCTGGGTTATGGCATCCTCGTTCTGTTTCCCAAATGCCAGTCCTTGCTTCCTTTATGATTATTGTATCCAAATTATACTTGAGTGTTAACTTCCTATTTTTTCTTCAGATAGACTCTTCTCCCTTTTCAAAAAATGTTTCAATAGGCACTACTTGTTTTAACCTCATTCTAAGCATTAGTATTTGTGAAGCCTAGCGGTTTAAGTCAAATAACAGCCTTCCCTTGGCCTGTCAAGGGAAACATGATACTGAAAAAACCCTGGACAGGATAAATTAAAAATACCATTAATTTTAACAGGAAGTTTTTATATTCACAAACCATAAAATTCACTCCTAATTACATTGAAACAAAGCAAATTCTATTAAAGGGGACACGAGTATTCATTGGTTACCATTTGTTATCAGAGTAACCTAAAAGTATTTAATCTTCATTAATTATCTTTTTAAGACGGCTATTTACTTGCACTTAATATGATGATATTTTCAGGAATTAGATATCTTACACTTAGGACTAAACAAACAAGATATACATTGATGTTTAGGGAATGCAGCCTTTAATTATTTAAAAAATAAAAGCAGTAAAGACAAAATAAATCAATGAAAACTAGAAATGTCCGGAAATATCACGTTCACTAAACAGGTTGATAGCTCAGGCAGCATGTATAAGAGATTATCACTGGTCTAAACTGTCAAACCACAAGTACTCCAAGAGAAAAAACCCCATACAACACCTGCCAATAATTCAGACTTAGAAGATGACTGGATGGTGGCTCTTTCATCACAGTACTCAGCTGTTCACAAGGAGAGCAAAATCCAAATGATTGTTTTAAAATGAGAGTAAATGCCCTGTAAGACAATGTAGAGATAGTAAAAGAAGTTCCTGTGAAGTCGAATATTTGGAATATTGTTTGGAGGTCCTCTGTGTATCATGAGTCTTATAACAAAAAAAGCAGTGTGCCCTGCCCCACTTTTCACGCCAAAGTTCCAACTGTTCGTATTGTGGGTGTTCCTTTCGCAGGGGGAGTCCAGACAGCAGGAGAGCCAGTTTTTTATTTTGTTTTTTTTTCCAGTTACAATTGACGTTCAATATTATATTAGTTTCAGGTGTGCAGCATAGCGGTTAGACGTTCATATAACTTATGAAGTGATCCCCAATAAGTCTAGTACCCCCTTGACACCATACATAATTATTAGAATATTATTGCTGTACTTTATATCCCCATGACTATTTTGTAACTACCAGTTTGTGCTACTCAATTCCTTTACCTTTTTCACCCAGTCCCCCAAACCCCCTCCCAGCCTCCCACCTGGCAACCATCAGTTTTCTGTATCTGTTGAGTTTGTTTCTGTTATATTTGTTCATTTATTCTGGTTTTTAGATTCCACATATAAGTGAAATCATATGGTATTTGTCTTTCTCTGTCTGACTTATTTCAGTTAGCATAATACCCTCTAGGTTCATCCATGTTGTTACAAATGGTAAGATTTCATACTTTTTATGGCTGAGTAATACTCTGTTATGTATATATGTCCCACATATTTATCTGATCGTCTCTTGATGGACACTTAGGTTGCTTCCATATCTTGGCTATTGTAAATAAATGCTGCAATAAACATAGGGATGCAGATCTCTTTTTGAATTAGTGTTTTGGATTTCTTCAGATAAATACCTAGAAATGAGATTGCTGGGTCACAAGGTGGTTCTATTTTTTAATTTTTTGAGGAACCTCCATACTGTTTTTTACAATCCCACCAACAGTGCACGAGGGCTCCCTTTTCTCTATATCCTTGCCAGTATTTGTTGATTTATTGATGATAGCCATTCTGACAGGTGTGAGGTAATATCGCATTGTGGTTTTAATTTGCATTTCTCAGTGATTAGTGATGAACATCTTTTCATGTCTGTTGGCCATTTGTATGTTCTCTTTGGAGAAATGTCTGTTCAGGTTTTCTGCCCATTTTTTAATCTGATTGTCTTTTTGGTGCTAAGTGGTATGAGTTCCATATATATTTTGGATATTAGCTAATCCCTTACTGAATGTATCATCGATGATTATCTTCTCCCATTCAGTAGGTTGTCTTTTTATTTTGTTGATGGTTTCCTTTGCTGTGCAAAAACTCTTTAGTTTGATGTAGTCTCGTTTGTTTGTTTTTTCTTTTGTTTCCCTTGCCTGAGGAGACATATCCAAAAAAATGTTACTAAGACCAATGTCGGAGTTTATGTCTATGTTTTATTCTAGGATTTTATGGTTTCAGGTGTTACATTTAAGTCTGTAATCCATTTTGAGTTTATTCTTCTATATGGTGTATGAAAGTGGTCTAGTTTCATTTTTTTTTCTTTTTTGCATGTATCTCCAGTTTTCCAACACCATTTATTGAAGAGACTGTTTTACCTCACTGTCTGTTCTTGCCTCCTTTGTCATAGATTAATTGACCTGTAGGCCTGGGTTTATTTCTGGGCTCTCTGTTCTATTGATGTATATGTGTATTTTTATGCTAGTACCATGCTGTCTTGATTACTAGGACCTTATAGTATAGTTTGATATCAGGTAGCTGGTACCTCCAACTTTGTTTTCTCAAGATTGCTTTGGCTATTCAGGGTCTTCGTGGCCCCATATAAACTTTAGGATTATTTTAGTCTGAAAAATGCCATTGGTATTTTGATAGGGATTGTGTTGAATCTGTAGATTACTTTGAGAGTATGGACATTTTAATGATGTTAATTCTCAGCAGAGCCAGCATTTCTAAATAACATGCTTATAAGGCTGTTTACTGACTTTTCTATTTTAGACGTAATCTGTTTTCTTCGCCTTGTAGAAGACTAGGACTCATTTCGTAGCGCCCTGCACCACATGTTTTGTCTCTCTTGTTCCCTGGCTGTAGTGACATCACACTTGGCTTTGGTGTTAAGTATTGACATTATGATGGTGTTGCTGACATGGTTGTTTATAGCAGAGCCACATAGTCTACAGCAGTTAGATTTGTGTTGTACAAGTTTTTTCTTAGGGTTAAAAGTCACCCTTTCACTCGGTTTTTAAAATTGAGATATAAATATACTAGAATTCACTCTTTTTAGTGTATAGTTCTATGAGTTTTGACAAATGGATAAGTTGTGTGACCAATACTACAGTTAGGATATAGAAAATTCCCTGGTAGTAGTCGGCCTCTTTCCCACCCCCATCCTCTGGCAACCGCTCATCTGGTTTCTGTCTTATTCTTATGCTCTTTTACAGACTGTCCTAGACATGGAATCCGACCACATGTCTGTAACCTTTTGAGTCTGGCTTCTTTTATTAGAATAGTCTTTAAATTTTGCTTCGCTTTTTGTGTCCTTACAATTTATTCCCCAATTTTTTTTTTTAAGAAATCTTTAGACCCCCTCCATCCTGCTGCTCCAGTTTGGACTAAGTACTCAGCTGGACAGCTATATAGCTGAACTCTTGGGATTTCCCTTCACCAAATTTAGAGCATTTTATTTCCTCACGTTTTAGATGGAAGTTATTTTCCCTTACATTTTTAATGATGTTACTCCACTGTCTTTACGCATTCAGTGTATCTTTGAGAAGCTCTGTTCCGATTCCCAATCCTTTGTATATGACCTATTTTCTTCCCCCCTGAAACTACAATTAATTTATTCTACTCTTGATGAGTATTTGGGATTTTTCCAGTTTGGGGATATTATGAATAATGCTTACAAGAACATTTTTGTACATGTCTCTTGATGTGTATATGCACAATTTTGGTTACATATATATGCTCATACTTAGAAGTAGAATCACTGGGTTAAAGGATAGGTTCAGCATCAGTTGTTATTACAGAACAGTTTCCCAATTGGTTGTACTGATTTACACTCCCACCAGCCATGTATGTGAGTTCCTGTGTTTTCATGTTCTTGCTATAACCCGTGGTCTTTTAAACGTGAGCCATTCTAATGTGTGTGCAGTGATCTCACTAGGGTCTTAATTGGTGTTTTCAAAAGTTTGTTGAACATTTGGACATCCTGTTTTGTGGATTGCCGGTTCAAATCTTTTCCAGTTTTTCTGTTGTTGTTGATTTGAAGGTTGTTTTTCATTTCCTGCATATGAGCCCTTTATAGTTTTACATATAATTTCTCACATTTGGTGTCTTGCCTTTTAATCCTCGAAAAAGATTTTTGTGATGAACAGAAGTGCTTAGTCTTTTTTTTGTTTTGTTTTTTTAACATATTTTTATTAGTTTCAGGTGTACAAAACAATGTAATAGTTAAACATCATCTATATTCCTCACACAGTGATAACCCCTCCCCCCATCTACTACGCCTCTGACATGGCATATAGCTGTTACATTTCCTAATGTAACTATTACTATTACAGTCTCTATTCCTAATGCTGTACTCCACTTCTTTTTTTTTTTCCTAAAGATTTTTTTTTTTATTGGGGAAAGGGAACAGGACTTTTTTATTGGGGAACAATGTGTACCTCCAGGACTTTATTCCAAGTCAACTTGTTGTCCTTTCAATCTTAGTTGTGGAGGGCGCAGCTCAGCTGCATTTGCCGTTGCTAGTTGCAGGGGGCGGAGCCCACCATCCCTTGTGGGACTCGAGGAGTTGAACCAGCAACCTTGTGGTTGAGAGCCCACTGGCCCATGTGGGAATCGAACTGGCAGCCTTCGGAGTTAGGAGCTTGGAGCTCCAACCTCCTGAGCCACTGGGCCGGCCCTGTACTCCATTTCGTGTGTGTGTGTGTGTGTATGTAAAATTAGGAAGTGCTTAGTTTTAATACAACTCATTGTATCACTATTTTCCTTATTAGTGCTTTTT
Source organism: Rhinolophus ferrumequinum (assembly GCF_004115265.2). Taxonomy (NCBI): domain Eukaryota; kingdom Metazoa; phylum Chordata; class Mammalia; order Chiroptera; family Rhinolophidae; genus Rhinolophus; species Rhinolophus ferrumequinum. The sequence goes on from NC_046306.1 coordinate 20,281,354, forward strand.
ATTTTTTGTATTGTTTAACAATCTGCTTATCCGGAGGTCACAAAGATATTCTATTTATCTTTTAGAGGCTTTATTGTTTTGCCTTTTACATTTAAATATACACTCTACTTGGAATTGATTTTGGGGTGTGGTGTGAACTTTTCCATATCTGGTTGACAATGTTATTTATTGAAAAGTCTCTTTTACCCTTGTGCTCTGTAGTGCCACCTTTGTTTCATACCTATTCTGATCCACAGGTCTATTTATCCTTGTACTGATATCATATTGTCTTATTTTCTGTAACTCTATGTGTGGTGATTTTGGCTATAGTATATTGAATAGGAGTAGCTTCCCCTACATAGTTACCTTCAAGATTTCTTGACTCTTGGCCCTTTACCATTTTCATACACATTTTAGAATGAACCTGTACATTTTTACAACAAAATTTTGATTGAGATTGCTTTCGGATTGCATTCGATTTATTGAATACAATACATTCATTCTCTCTCCTCCCACCCCTCTTTTTCTCTTCCCTTTCCCCTCTTTTTCTTTGGTTTTCCTTAATTTCTCTTGATAATGTTTTATAGTTTTCTATGCCGTGGTCATATATAATTTTTGTTAGATTTATTCCTTGGCATTTGACATTTTTTGATGGTATTGTAAATAGTGCTTTTAAAATTGTGTTTTCTAACTGTAGGTGTAATAGAAAAACAAGATTGGTTTTTATATTGCTCTTGTATTTATATTGCTCTTACACTTTAATACGTTACCTTTAGATTCTTTTGGATTGTATATGTGTACAATCTTCTGCGAATATCATATCTGCAAATGAAACTTACTTTATCCTTTCCAATCTTATATCTTTGATTTCTTTTTCTTGCCTGCCTAACTGTGCTGCCTATCCAATGAAGTGACATATTCCTGGTCTACGAGGGAAAGCCTTAACCATTTCACCATGATGTTTGCTAAAGGTTTTCTGTAGCTACTGTTGTTAGTTCACTTCTTTTCTGAGTTTGAGTTTATTATGAATGGATGTTGAACTTTCTTAAAATGTGTTTGCTGCATCAATTGAGATAGATGTTCATAGGATTATTCGCCTTTGTTATTAATGTGATGAATTACATTGAGTAAAGTTTTCAAATATTAAACCAAATCTCAATTTCTGATACAGGTTTTCATCCTTTTTATAGGTTGCTAAATTTGATCCACTGATTTTTTTTTTATTACAATTTTTTTCTTCTGTGTTCATGAGTGAGAATAGCCTGTAATTTTTCTTTCAGTGGGTTTTGGTATGACGTTTAAGCCATTAGTCATGGCTTTATTTACACCTCACAAGTTTTGATATATAGTATTTTTCACTATCATTCATTTCAGAATATTTTCAAATTTTGTCTTGGGTTTCTTTGTTGACCCATGCATTTTTTTAGAGGTGTATTTTTAAATTTCCAGACATGGGGGTTTTATAGTTATCTTTCCATCTACAGATTTTAGGTTAATTGCAATGCAATCGGAAAACAGTTTGTATTTTGATTCTTTTTAATTGTGTTGACATTTGCCGTATGGTTTAGCAACTGGTCATTTGTAAATGTTCTCTGTACTCTCAAAGAATTTGTGGAGAGCAGTTATTAGATGTAAGGCTGTAGATGTGTCAGTTTTGTTTGTGTTAAAATCTATATCCTTACTAATTTTTTATCTACATGTATCAGTTTTTGAGAGAAATTATAAAAATCTCCCACTATTGTTGTGGATTTGCTTATTTCTCTTTTTAGCTTTGTCAATTTTTGCTTTACATACATGCATGTTGAATCTATTTATTAGGTACATTCAAACTTAGAACTGTTAAATTGTCCTGGTCAACCTTTTTATCCGTAAACTGTTAGAGCTAATAAACAAGTTCAGCAAGGCTGCAGGATACAAAATCAATATACAAAAATTAGATACATTTCTATACACTTGCAATAAACAATCCAAAAATGAAATTAAGAAAACAATTCCATTTATCATCAAAAAGAACAAAATACTTAGGAATAAATTTAATAAAATGAATACAAGACCTGTACAATGAAACTACAAAACATCAGAAATTAAAGAAGGCCTACATAAATGGAAAGACATCAATGTTCACGGATTGGCAGACTTAATATCGTTAAAATGGCAGTGATCCCCATATTGATTCAGTGTAGCTCCTATCAAAATCTAAGCTAGCTTCACTGCAGAAATTGACATCCTGATCTTAAGATTCATATGGAAATGTAAGGGACTCAGGAGAGCCAAAATAATCTTGAGAAAGAAGAACAAAGTTGGAAAAAAATCACACTTCCTGATTTCCAAATTCATTGCAAGTCTATAATAAGACTGACTGCCATGAGCGTAGGCGACATCTGGATCTATCTTAGAAAGGGGAAAGGGGAAGGCCAGTCGGAACATTTCTGGGTATTTAGTTTGCATTTTGAAGACAGAGAGGGAGCTTCCAGGTAGAAAAGAGAAGGAGAGGACATTGTAGGCAGGGGAAGAACGTGTGCAGAGAGGCATAGAGAGAGAACATTGGGAGAGAGTGCGTTGGGAAAGAGGAGGCTCGAAAGGAAAGGAGGTGATAGAATGTGCAGGGTGTTGTGGACCCCCGTGGACACCAACATCTGCAGATGCTCAAGTCCCTTATATAAAGTGGCAGAAAACAATGCATATGTCAGCCGTCCACATCTGCAGCTTCCCAACCGTGGTTTGAAAATTCTATTTCCAATCTGGTTGGTTGAATTTGTGCACGTAAAGCCCAGGTATGTGGAGGGCCAACTGTGTATTTACTGGAGAAAAAAATCACATATAATTGGACCCACATAATTCAAACCCGTGTTATTCAAGGGTCAACTGTAGTTCTTTCCTCACCAGTAAAATGTTTCTCTCTCTTTTTTTTTTTTTAACTCAGTTCACTGAGACTTTTTTGATGGAAAGGGACAAACCGTCCAAATGGAGTGGAATTCCTCAGCTTCTCCTTAAGCTGTATGCGACCAGCCACCTCCACAGTGACTTCGTCGAGTGCCAAAACATCCTCAAGGTAATTCTCTTGGGCCTTGGAGGGGCTGCATTCAGGGCCTCCAGGTGACATAAGATGTCTGTTGTTGTTTTTTTAATCTTCAGTCTACTTTTTAAAATAGCCTGTTTTTATTGTGTAAATTGTAGACAATTTGGTAAGTTCAGAAAAAGTGCAAAGGAGAAAATAAAAATTGTCTATAAAGAAAATGAAAACTCCACCACCCAGAGTTAACCACCACGAAGTTCCCTGTGTATGTCCTTCTGGGCTTCGTTTTGTGTCAGTGCTTAATTCGAGAGGTCAGCAGTGTGCCCTGGGATTGGGGTGACATTCTTTCTGAACAGGGTTTAGAAGATCCCATATTGCTAAAGGTTCACGGAAGTGGCCTTGTGGTTGTCGATAATTATGACTCACACAAGAAGATGGAAGGGACTGGTCTTGATGATGGAAAGGGTGTAGAGAGAGATATGCTAAGGCAAATTGTTCGCAAACTTGAGTGTGTATCAGAATCAACGTGGGAGGCTTGTTGAAACCCAGAGTCTGGGCCCCACTCCCAGAGTTTCTGATTCAGTAGTTCTAGGATTACCATATCTAAACTTTAGTTTGGGGGCTTGGGGGGGTGGTGTCCAAATTTGAATTTAGAGCACTGGCTTTAGCTGCAGTTAAAACCCATGCAAGTTATTTTTGGTTGTAATGAAACTTAATGATACACTGTTTTTCAGATGTGAAATTTTGATTATTATGTCACATAATAAGTCATTCTGAAATATAATGGGCTCCAAATAAGCTTAATTTTTACCCATAAGAAGAGATGTTTTGTATTCTTGATCTTCTAGTCTGATTGGGATAGAAATAATTATAGTCTCTTACACTTGTTTAAAAACACTTTGCAAAGAGTTACACATTATTTCATTTGATTGCTACAAAATCTTTAAGATATGAAAAGGAAGGGAGAGAAAGAAGTAGGAAAGAAATTAACATTTGTGAGTGCTTGCTGTGTGATCATCACTTCTTTATTCATCTAGTAAATACTTATTTGAAACTTACTATGTACCAGGTATATTTAATTCTGATGGTGACTCTGTGAGATGGGTGGTGTTTTTCTTTGTATTAGTCTAGAATATTTTGATTGTAGGTGACAGTAACTCACTCAGACTAGGGAAAAAACAAACAAACCCTTTATTGTCTCACACCTGTGGAAAGCACAGGTGTGAATTCAGGAGCTGAGCAGTTAGGCTGTCCATTTCTTATCTTAATACCCGTGAGTGACCTCATGTTCCTCCATGTGATCACAGGTCTCGGGTAACATTTCTACAACATGGGCCAGCCACTGAGTTGAGGGAACTGAGAGACTGTTGGCTAGACCTGATCACCTGCTCCAGAGGCTGGGCCTGAGGTGCTTGTTGGCAGCCCCAGTGGAACCATGTGGAAAGTGGGGAGGGGCAGTCCCCTCAGGAAATAATGCTGTTGCCTAAAGAAGAAAGAAAGATGCTAGGCAGACAAAATCCACATGCTTTTTTATATTCTCTTTTTCAGTTGAGAAAACTAAGACTCAGCAATGACCCGCCCAAAGCCTTGTGGCTACTATATGATGAGCCCAGATTTGTCTTATCCAAAGATCAGCTTCCACTGTATTATATTGTCAGCAGGAAGTACATCATGGTTTTATAGATGAGAAAAATGAGATCCAGCGAAAGTGGTTCAGTTCCTTACTAATTATGTGACCCTGGGCAACTTTGTGATTTCATTTTTTGCCAGTAAAATCAGTAAAACTATACTCACTCCATTGAATTATTTTGAGGATTAGATGGACAGTGCCTGGCATATAACAGGTTGTCCAGAAGAACGAGTTCTGCCTTTTCTTGGTGTGTGGTACCTGGACCAGCAGCATCAGCATCACTTGGGAACTTGTTATAAATGCACATTCTCAGGCCGCACCACCCAGTAGTCTGGGTTTTAAGAAGTCTTTCTGATGATTTTGATGCTCATCAGTGTTGGAGCAAACAGTGTTCGCTCTAGCCCATGTGCTCCATTTTTGCTCACAAGTTCCTAAGGAGAGAGCATAAGGAGTAGGGTGCTGGATTCTTCCTGCTCCCCTATTGCACCCGTAATAGTTCTGCTTTCTTCTGTAAGCACAGACTCTGGAGCAAGACTTCCTACATTTAATTCCTGGCTTTCCCAGCTGTGTCACATTGACAAATTCTGTGTGCCTCAGTTTCCTTATCTGTACAATTGGGATAAGTGACTATCATCTCTTACTGGGTTGTGAGGATTAAAAGAGGTAATACATGAAGTACTTAGAATGATGCTTAGAACCAAGCATTAAATGAGCTATTACTATTATTACAACTTTTATTATTATATCAACTTTTCTGTAAGATTGTTACTCATACTGACTGGATTAAATACCTGCTATGTCATGGGACCTGTGGAGAATACAAAGAGGAATCTGTTCCAGTCTTCAGGGAACATTTGTAAAAAAGAACAAAGTAAAAGTGCTAAATGTCACAAATGAATTACAGATTGCTTTAAGGATTCAGAGATGCATCAGATTGCTTCTAGCTCGGAGGAAACAGAGAAGACTTCCTGAAGGAGGAGACATTTGAGCAATGTTTTGGTTATCTATTGCCGCAGAATCAGCCACCCCAAAACTTAATAGCTTGAAGGAATAATCAGTTTCTCTCTAATAATTCTTTGGGTTGATTAAGTGGTTCTTTTGCTTCATGTGGTTTTGGTTGGGGTATTGAATCATCTGGAGGGTCCAAAACAACTTCACTCACATGGGCTGGTAGGTTGGTGCTGACTGTCCGCTGGAGATCAGCTAAGAATATCAGTCACAGCCTCAGTTCTCCTCAGGGCCTCTCGAGGTGTCTTTGTTGGACTTCTTACAGCATGGTGATTGGGTTCCAAAATGGCAAAAGCCAACTCTGCCAGTCTTTCTTAGGACTTAGGCCAGAACTGGCATAGTGTCACTTCTGCTGCATTCTGTTGGTTGAAGTGAGTCACACCAGCCCAGATTCAGTGTGGGAGAGGTTTCTATAAGGGCCTGGATACCAGGAAGTACGGTGTTCAGGGGCTTCATTGTAAGGGCTATCTTTGTGCTCATGGGGATTTAAGTTGCGACTAAAATGCAGGCTGAGGCTTTGGTGTCTGGTTCACATTAGATAACAAAAACTGAATGTCTATCTGTATATATTTTTTAAAACTAGGAAATTTCTCCTCTTCTCTCCATGGAGGCTATGGCATTTGTTACTGAAGACAGGAAACTTACCCAAGAGACCACTTACCCAAATACTTATATTTTTGACTTGTTTGGAGGCGTTGATGTAAGTAGTTGCTTATTATTCCTACTGCTATTACTACTGCTACTACTGCTAAATAGCTTAAGAATTTAACTCTGAAATGGGAGACAGGAAACATTTCAGAATTTATACCAAATATATGAGAATTTTAATCTTTAAAAGCTCAGTGGCACTCACCTATGTTGAAGAAGCATAGCTTTTACTTAGAAGAACTGATTTATTTGAACTGATAATAGAGCCACCTTTTTTTTTTTAAGGCACAAAGTGAAAGGTATGTTCCCCACTTCCCCAGTGTCCCCTCCTGAAAGGCAGCTGTTATTACTAGTTTTGTCTGTGTCCTTCCAGAGATGTGTGTGTGTGTGTGTGTGTGTGTGTGTGTGTGTGTGTGTAAATAACCCCGCCGCCCCCACCTTAGGTTTATTTTCTCCCCACATTCAGATGGTATATTATCTATATAGGTACACTGCTTTGTACCTTACTTTTTCCATGTAATTCTCTAGCTTGGGGATAGTTTCATTTGAGTGCATCTGCCTCATTATTTTAACCATCTCTGTAGTATTCCCTGGTATAATGGTACCATAATTTATTTACCCAGGCCTCAGTTGATGGGCATTTAGAGTTTTCTCACACCTTTCCTATTGCAAACAAGAGAGCAGTAAAGGTTTTTGTACATACTTTTGTGTACATACGAGTATATACTTTTGGGATCAAAGCATATGTGTCTTTTATTATTTATAAACTTGTCAATATATATACCTAAGAGGTTTTATCAACTTACATCCCCAATAACAAAGTATAGGACTGTCTGTTTACCATGCCATCACCAACAGTGTGTATATGTGTGTTTATGGACTTTGTTATTGAAGTATAACTTGTGTACAGAAAAGTACACAATAATTAACCACAAAGTAAGTTTACCTTTGTTACTACCACCCAAATCACAGAATAGAATGTTACGAGCACCCAGTAGCCTCCCTCACCAAACATTATATGTTAAGTATTTTAAATATTTACTAAGCAAACATGAGAAAAATTGTATTTCTTCATAGTTTTTTTAACAGCTTTTTATTGAGATATAGTTCACATACCATACAAGTCACCCATTTGAAAGTATACAATTCAGTGGTTTTTAGTGTATTCGTAAATGTGCAGCCATCACCACAGTCCATTTTAGAACATTTTTATCACCCCAGAAAGAAACTTCATATGTTTTAGCTGTTACTCCCCTACTCCTCCAGCTGCCAACCCTACCATCAGCAACTATTACTCCACTTTTTGTCTCTCTAGATATTTTCTTCTGGACATTTCATATGAATGGAATCGTGTATTTGTTACTGGCTTTTTTCATTTAGCTGAGTGTTTTCAAGATTCATCCATGTCATAGCATGCATCAGTACTTCATTCCTTTTTATGGTTGAGTAATACCCCATTTTGTATGTCCATTCTTCAGTTGATGGACATTTGGGCTGTTTCTACCTTTTGGCCATTATGAATAATTCTGCTGTTCACATTTGCATACAAGTTTCTGTGTGGACCTAGATTTTCATTAATTTGGGGTATATAACTAGAAGTGGGAGTACTGGGTCCTAGGGTAACTGTTATGTTTAATCCTTTGAGGAACTGTCAGACTGTTTTTCAAAGCAGCTGCAGCATGTCCACCAGCAGTGTAGGACGGTTCTAGTTTTTCCACATCCTCATCAATACTTGTTATTATTTGCGTTTTTTATTATAGCCATCTTAGTGGGTATGAAGTGGTATCTCATTGTGGTTTTGATTTGTATTAGCTAATGGTGTTCCACATCTTTCTATGTGCTTATAGGTCATTCGTATATCTTCCTTAGGAAAACATCTATCTCCTTTTCCCATTTTTTAATTGGGTTGTCTTTTTATTATGAGTTCTGAGAGTTCTTTGTATATTCTGTTCATAGTTTGTAAAATTTACATTCTTCTAGGAGTAGATTGAATATCTTTATGTTTGTTTGTAAGTTGTTTCTTTTTGCCAATTGTCTATTAATCTTTTGCATCCTTTCTATTTGTTTATTAGGCTTTTCTCTTACTGGTTTTCTTAGTTCTTCCAGGCTTTTCTCTTACTGGTTTTCTTTGTTCTTCCAGGCTGCAATAACAAAATGTTACAGACCGGGTAGCTTATAAACAACAAATTTATTTGTCATAGTTTGGAGGCTGGGAAGTCCAAGATCGTGGCCCTGTCAGATTTGGTGTCTGGTGAAGACCCTCTTCCAGCTTTTTCCTGTGTCCTCGCACAGGAATCTCTCTGTAGCCTCTTTTATAAGAATATAGTCCCATTCATGAGGGTTCTACCCTCATGACCTAATCACCCAGAGGCCCCACCTCCTAATGCCATTACATTAGGCATTAGGATTTAACTTACAAATTTTGGGAGGACACAAACATTCAGATCACAGCAATTTGTATTAATAGGTACTAGTAATTTTTTTAAGATCCTTTGTCATATGTGTTGTATTTTATTTTTCCTAGTTGTAGAATTGAATTTTGACTTTGTTCGTGGTACTTTTAAATGTAGAAAGGTTTACTTTTTAGGTTGTCAGATCTTTTCCATTTATGTTTTCAGACTTTTGTTTCTTGCTTTTCCCACTGTTGGATTATAAACTTTATCCTTGTTTCATTCTAATATTTTAAAGTTTTTATCACATACGTTTAAATTTTTGCACCATTCCAAACTTATTTTGCTATAATGAGCGAGGGGCTGGGATTTTACTTTTCCCCCCTGGATATCTGTCCTTATCCCCATCACTGGGATGGAGCATGAGGGAGGCTTTCAGGGTGCTGTGCTTATTCTGTATCTTGATCTGGGTGACGATTATACAGAAACAATATTCACTTTGTAAAAACTGGCACTGTGCACTTAAGACTCCCTCTCCTCAGCAGTTGCAGTTGCCCTTTACCATTTACTTACTAGCCAGCTCCGTGGACCCCCCTGCTTCACTTCTGAATCATTCATCAAGGAATTTACTTAATAGAAACCATGGTGTTTATGGGAGGAAAAAGAATTATGCGGGTCTGTAGCCCTGTGTCTAGTTTTAGTGGAAATATGGCTTTCTGTATCCCATCTTAGGACATCTTGGATCAATAGTTCTTGATTTTTTGGCATTTTTCTTTCCTGCTTTGAGTTAGATTAACTTCTCTAGGAATCTCAGTCTGTTCTTAAATATGGGCTTTTGCATGAGTCAGTGTGCTCTTTACTAACATTTAGTTGGATGCATTTTTCTTGCTGACCTCCCTGTTAGATCTTGTTGGTTTATAAACAGTGCTCAAGTCTTCTGTTTCTTTGCTGTTGCCTAGTTGTCCATTATTGAAAGAGGGGTATTGAAGTGTTCAACTATTATTTTTGACTTAACTGTTTCCTTCAATTCTGTCAGCTTTTGCTTCATTTATTTTGAGACTGTTGTTAAGTGCATCTTTGTTTGTAATTGTTATATCTTCCTGATGGATTGACCCTTTTATCATTGTAAATTGTTTTTCTTTATCTCAACAGAATGGGTTTTTATTTTTTAATTTTTTTTTAAGGAGGGTGCGGCTCACAGTGGCCCATGCAGGGATCGAACTGGCAATTTTGGTGTTATTAGCACCACGCTCTAACCAGCTGAGCTAACCGGCCACCCCAACAGAATGGGGTTTTTTAATGCATGCTTATTATAAACAGTTTAAGCAAAATTTTATGTGTTGTATTTAAAGTATGTAAATTGAAAAATGAATGCATATCACCTGTAGCCCTTGTAGAAATCAGTCTTGATAGTTTATGGTGTATCTTTTGAGATCCTTTTTATAAACTGACATTTGTGAGAGAACACAAATGTTCTTTAAGCAAAAAAGAATCATAGTAGTGATACTATTCGCCAGCTTTAAAAAATTAAAGCCACACTGGATCCCAGAGATTACCTAATCTCATATGCTTATTTTTAAAAATGAGAAAACTGAGGCCAGGGAGAGGCATTGACTTCCCCAAGTTTACATGCGGAACAGGTTACTGAGATGGGATTAGACTCCAGGTTTCCTGCCTCTTGGTATAGAGCTCATTCCCCTAAACCTCACTGCCTTCTGCCTATGTTGGGAACAACAGGGTCTTGTAACACTGTGACAAATATTTGGGCCATGAGTTGTCATGGCGAAGATTGTTTTATGAGTTGTGCTTTGAATTAATTTGGAAGATTTTATTTAAAACAATTTTTTTTGTAGCTCCTTGTAGAAATCCTTATGAGACCTACAATCTCCATCCGGGGACAGAAACTGAAAAGTAAGTATCCTTGTAAGCCACTTCCTCATTTCCAAACTGCTGATGTGGTGGTTTCCAGACGTTTCTCTTCTTTCCTTTCCCAACTCTTACTAGTAAGACATGCCTTACATTCAGCTGCAGGACACTCTCTCCACCCCGAAATAAGCAGCTGTGTTTATTCGTTTTGTACTACACAGAAGTTCAGATCTGGTGCTTTAAAAGAAAAAAATGAAATGGGAAAACCACTGGGCTAAAAGAATTGCATCTTTATCTTTTCAAATAGTCCTTGGGTCCAGCTGTGTTTTATTTTTGTTTTTTAAAGTAATTTTTGTTGTTATAAAGGTGATACGTGCTCTTTGTAAAAAGTTCAGTCGTTACCAGAGTGCATATGGGAAAGAGTAAGTGTTTTGTTAGCTCATTATTTCTTAAGCTGGGTAATGGTTGTATGACTATTAGTCTTCCTTATAACTTGTGCATGTTACAGATAATTCTTTTTAGGTATTCAATATTTAATCAAAAGAAAAGTTAGTGTACTTTACTTAGCATTAAAAGCCAGAGATCACTTAACATTTGATGAATGCTGTTCTACAAATACCACAAATATATTTTTTAATTAAAAAAAAAATTTCCTCCCTAACATCAATATGACGTATGAGATCTCATTTGTATGTACAGTAGCAGTTAAGAGGATTCATATTTATCTTTGATGTCTCAGCTTTGCTTTCTACTTAAATTGGTTCTTCTGTTCTCTGTGTACCCTCCTCATAACCCTCATGTCAAGCAGCATCTTGTAATTACTTGTTGGTGGACTTATTCTCTCTTTCTCCCACTAGATTTGTAAGTTCCATGAAGGCTGAGATCTTGCCTTTTTATTTTTCCCCCTAACCACTGTATATTCTATACCTGCTTTAGAGTAGGTGCTGAATAAATATTTGATGAATGAGTGGATTCCAGTTTCCTTCAAAAATGAAAGGTCTCGAAATACTGAAATATACTGGTCTGGTATTCCAACCTGCTTTGAAGTCATAAAATAAATAAACAATCCAGAAAGCCCAGGTTGAAAGGTAGTGATGAGGGATACAGGATGCCTGCATTATCTCCAGATTATACCAGATAACCCATCTGGTCAATCTAGCTTGGCAGGGCTGCCCATTGGTACCTCAGAGGGAGACCTAGCATTTTTAGAGGCTACTGCAGCATAGGAACAAATGGAAACAGTTTTTTAAGATGAAACTAATGTCAAACAAAACACTTTGTCCATGGTTCATACTCAGTTTTACCATCTTCTGGTTTGGGGGCATGACAGTTTAGTTTCCTTTTTTGTGCTACTCTCCTGTTCCTGCTCACAGAGAAGTAGCTAGTTCTTTATTGAACTTTGTAGGTCAGGGCATTAAAAGCCATTTCCCCAACATAAATAACAAAACAAAACACTCGGTGAGACTGTAGTAAAATGATATCCTTGTTTGCTGCTAGTAGAACTTTTCACTGCTAGTAGAACTTTCAATGGAAATTTATAACAAGAGCCATCAAGATGTTTATATTTTGGATTCTAGTAGTTCTGCTTTTGGAAATGTGGCTTGAGGAACCAGTTCAACATAAGCCTACAAAGGCTATACATATATATTGTTTATGTTTAGTCTGTTTAAATAGCAAAAAACCCTTAAAACAAACAAAAACCCTGGATATATCCTAAGCAAGCTACATGGCTTGCTTTAGATGATGACACCACTACAGGTTGAAATTATTAAGACTATAAAGCATAGTAAGAAAATGGCTGCTATAGCAAATGAAAAACTATACAAATTGGTTTGTAGGTTCTGAGGGCATCATGAAAATCTTTGGTAAGGACTGGAAGGAGATATGCTAACAGGAAAATAATTGTCTTGGAGGGGATTATAAGGAACAGTTCTTATTTTTCAAAAAATTGAATACTATTACACTATCTTTTCAATGAGAAAAATAACCAATTATTCCCTTCACTTTCAGTAAGTGATGAAATGTCCAAGGACTGTTTGAGCATCCTGTATAATACCTGTGTCTGTGTAAGTACCCCCTGCCTTTGGGGCCATATTTATGTCCCGCCACATCTGCAGTACTTGAGAAAAGAAGATTTGAGTGAGGGTGGTAGATATGACATAAAAGCTATCATCAGATGTTGGGGGAATGTGCCTGAGAACCAGAACCAGCAGAGAGATTATGGGGAGGCAGAAATTTCATAGTATAGTTGACCCTTGAACAACATAGGTTTGAACTGTGTGGGTCCACCTGTGTATGAGTGGACCTGTGCAGTTCAAACCCATGTTATTCAAGTGTCAGCTGTATTTTCAATCCTCAGTTAGGAATCTGCTGATGCGGAGGGCTGACTGTAGTTATATATGAATTTTCGAATGCATGTAACCCCTGTGTTGATTAAGGGTGAACTGTAATTGTTAAGAGCCAGGGTTACTTCAGGCCTGAAGATGTCCAAGTAGAGACTGAACAGTTCCTTGTCCAAAGGGATAGAAGCATTGGAAGAGTACCTTGTTATACCTCTTCCTTCATTTTCCTTGTTAGAAATCAAAACAAGAATCAGAAGCCCCACCCATATATTGAGCATGACACTTTACTAGGTTGACCCCTGAGTAAGAAATAATGGTGAATAAAAGAAGCAGTTCAGTGAAAGAAAAGAGCATAGTACTCAGTGCTAGAACTTGATTTTGAGATCTAGCCCTTGGCTTAGTGCTTAGTAGTTCACCTTCCCTGAGCTTTAGTTTTTGTCAATAGAGTGCAGTTAGTAATCATACTAACATCACAGGGTTGTTGTGAGGACTAAATGAGATGATAGATGTGAAAGTACTTTGTACAGCAATATACAGATGTCAGTGTTTATAAGACACAGTATCTGTCTTTTAGGAACTTCTGTGGTAAACTATAAACAGTGAATCATGATACAAGGCAGAATGAAACGTGCTGTTGTAGAAGTGAATCCTATATGCTATGAAAATGCAAAGGAACGTTTAATTTTATTTCTTGCCTCATTCAAAAAAAGGTTTCAGTAATTTTGCAGAAGTATGTAAAATTTACCAAGATTATAAATTTAGAAGTAGGTAAGAATGAAAAGGATAAAATAAGGTGAGGCTATAACCTACATCCAGGAATTGGGCTGATAGAAAAATATAGACCATAAAATCATCTGTGTTATGGATGGGGCACAAATTTGGGTTTAAGCTTCTTAGCAACCAACACAATAGAGAAATAGGTTTTAACACTTACACAGCTCAGCATCTGTAACAATGCTGTGCACCAGAAATACAATGCAAGCCACTTACATTACTTTAAATTTCCTTGTAGCCACTTTTTTTGTTTTAGAAAGTAAGAAGAAAGCAGGAATAGGTGAAGTTAATTTTAATAAGTTTAAAGTTAAAAATAAATATAAAGATATTTACATTATTTTTTTTGTACCGACCTTTTAAAATCTAGTGTTTTTTTAATTAAAAATAGAACTACCTTATGACCCAGCAATTCCACTCTTGAGTATTTATCCAAAGAAATCCAAAAGACATTTGGAAAAACATATGTACCCCTATGTTTATTGCAGTGCTATTTACAATAACCAATATATGGAAACAACCAAAATGCCCATCAATAGACAATTGGATAAAGAAATTGTGGTACATTTATACAATGGAGTATTACTCTGCTGTAAAAAAGAATGAAATCTTACCATTTGCAACAACATGGATGGACATAGAGAATATTATGCTAAGTGAAATAAGTCAGACTAAGAAAGACAAATACTATATGATCTCATATGTGGAATCTAAGGAACAGAATAAACGAGCAAACAAAACAGAAATAGACTCATAGATACAGAGAACAAACTAATGGTTGCTAGATGGGAGGGGGGATGGGGAGAAGGTGAAGGGATTAGAAAGTACAAATTGGTAGTCATGGGGATGTGAAATACAGTGTGGGGAATATAATCGATAATGTTGTAAAGATCATGCATGGTGTCAGATGGGTACTGGACTTACCAGAGGGATCACTTCATAGATTGTGTAGATGCCTGACCACTGTGCTGTACACCTGAAACTGAAGTAGAATAATACTGAATGTCAACTATGATTAAATAGATAAGTATGTATATATAGTCATGGGATGTAAAGTACAGCATAGGGAATATAGTCAGTGGTATTGTAACAGCTATATATGCTATCAGGGGTAGTAGACTTGGTGGGGTTATCACTTTGTGAGGGGTGTAAATGTCTATGTTGTTTTTGTATACCTGAAACTAATACAAAAGAAGAAAAAATTTAAAAAAGAAGGATGATCCAACTTTAAAATAATTAACACAATTATTTAAAATCTAGTTTGTTTATTTTATTAACACTCAGAGCATATCTTAATTCAGACTAGCCACATTTCAAGTGCTTAATAGCCACGTTAGTTAGTGGCACAAATAGGCATAGACAGATCTATAAGATAAAAATAAACTAATTGTTCAGGAAATGCACAATTATTTTTGCAGCTAAGGCCAGTAAGAAATTGTCCTTATTAAAAAAAAGACTATATGATGTCATTGGCTCCATCGTGTTTGACTTTTAGAGTTGCAGTCCCAGTACCTCTAGGGATTGGGCAGAAAATAGGAAATGTTTGAAGTGGCCCATGTTGTGCAAATTGTGACTAACCTGGAGTAAGCATGCCCTGCATTAAAGACATTTAAATTCAAAATTTTATGAGTACTGCTGGCTCTACTATATACTAGTTGTAGCTCCTGATTTAGATATAGGCAGATAGTCGGTCTAGAACCTATGACGGTTATCATGGAAAACCCCTCCCCAGAAAAATACATTTGCACACAATGTTTTGTATATAGTTTTAGGGATTTAAGACCTCAGACAAAAATTCCTGATGGGATTGTATTTCCAGTGTCTGGGAGGAATATCTTGCTCTTTATATTTTATTTTGTAATTTATAACCTATTCTGCCTTTTCTCTCCCCCTTGTGATAGACGGAAGGAGTTACAAAGCGATTAGCGGAAAAGAATGACTTTGTGATCTTTTTGTTTACACTGATGACGAGTAAGAAGACATTCTTACAAACAGCAACCCTTATTGAAGATATTTTGGGTGTTAAAAAGGTGAGCTATGTCCTCTGGCAGGTAGGTAACCAGATGGGGGAGGGTGTCTCAGACGATTGGATTCTGAAAAGTGAATTAATGTAGAGAGCTCTTTTAAAAAGAAAAATTTTTCCATACTCCTAAAGTTAGATTTTTGTGTGTGTGTTATTTAAATATATTCAAGTAAAAGTAGGCTATCCTCCTTATACTAATTTGTCTTAGATGGCTATAAAAGCTAAAGAAATATACAAGTTGAAATCAAACTAATTACAAAACTCAAGTTTAAATTGACTTCATGAATTTAATGGGATGGCTAATGTTATTTTGCCGAAACCAAATTGCCCCTCACTCACTAATTATTGTAATGCAAGATCTTTTTAGGATACCTGTATTGCTGTTTGTTGTGTAATGACTTCATCCTCCTACCACTTTTCTATATTTGAGCTGCTGTGAAAGCTTCATTCATTAGGATATGTTTCCCTTGGTGGTGATGTTTGACTTTCATTTATTAAGTTCATCTCAGTTTTTTTCCATTAGTCAACAGTTAAAGTTAATTGACACCAACACAGGAGACGCAAATATGAGCACTGAAGTCCTGACACTTGGTCATAAGATGGACATTCAAATAATCCAGAATATGCTTTGAAAAAAAAAAAAAAAGGGCTGGCCCAGTGGCTCAGGTGGTTGGAGCACCGTGCTCCTAACACCAAGGTCATCGGTTCGATTCCCACATGGGCCAGTGAGCTGTGCCCTCTACAGCTAAGATTGTGAACAAGGGCTCTCCCTGGAGCTGGGCTGCTGTGAGCAGCCGGAGGTCGGCATGAGCTGCCGTGGGCTGCTGTGCGGCCGTGGGGAGCGCAAGGCTCATAATGCCAGCATGGACCAGGGAGCTGTGTTCTACACAACTAGACTGAGAAACAATGGCTTGAACCATAATGGGGATGGGGAGGAGGCGGAAAAAGGGGAAAAAATTTTTTTAAATAGAAACATTAAATTAAAATTTTATCATTGAGAAGTCACAGACTCCAAAAAACACATCTATAGACCTCTGTTAGAGAATCACAATATTAGATTTTTTGTGTAATGATTGTTGGGAGCTGGAGCTTCCCCGTTTCTTGTTCCATACCTCCATGTTGGTTGCAGGTTTGGCAGATTTCTTTCTCTTAACTATTGAGGAGGCAGGAGCAGTCTCTTACAGTT
Organism: Rhinolophus ferrumequinum; assembly: GCF_004115265.2. Taxonomy (NCBI): domain Eukaryota; kingdom Metazoa; phylum Chordata; class Mammalia; order Chiroptera; family Rhinolophidae; genus Rhinolophus; species Rhinolophus ferrumequinum. Next base: position 20,298,213 of record NC_046306.1, read on the forward strand.
GCTTTTGCTAGTGAAAGAGTACCCACGTGCATTGTGGTGACCCAGCTTTCATTTCTGTCTTTCTGCTGCACTTTCCCCAGGCCCTGTTTGTCATCGCCCAGTCAGAAGATGCATAAGTGGCCCATTGTCTGTTGGAACACATTGGAAATGTGTGCAGGTCCCAGACAGACCCTTTGTGCCCTTTGATAAAAAGGCATTGTTAGTTTTCCAATACTTGTGTGCTCCAGCCAGTGTGTGAGAGGGGGGCTTCCAGGGTAGAAACTCCAGATTCCCTGGCAGTATCAGCATAGGAGCCCAGGATTGCTTCAGTATTGCCAAAAATGGTGATGAGTTCTGCTGGACACTATGGGTACCTTGGTGCCGTTTGAAAGGGGGATCGACACCATAAAGAAGGAACCCACATAAAGAAGGCCACAGACTGGGAAAGGTTATGTGCAACCTATTGCAACTAACAAAGGATTGTTATTCAGAATTTATCCAGATTTCTTACAAATTGGCAAGAAGACGACAAATAGCCCAGTACAAAAATGGGAACTGATTTGAACAAGTATTTCACAGAAGAGAAACAGGTGGTCCCTGAATATAAGAGAAGATTCTTAACTTTATTGATAATTGGGGAAATGCCCATGAAGACCACAATGAGAGAGACAGAAAATTTGGTGAGAGTGTATATCATTGTCAACACTTCTGTACTGATGACACTTTTCTACATCAGCAGAATACATTTACCTTTCTTTTGTTTTCTAATTGAACGTGCACATACTCTGTGACCCCCTCACCTAGCTGTGCACTGCCCTGAGAACCATAGCATCCATTATTGTGGCTTGGGTCACCTGTAACCTCTGTCCAGGCACATTCTTGGGGAAGCTCTATCCCAGAATAGTCATTCTTACAAATGAAAACACTAAGTTGAAGTCACGAGGTTGTGAAATCAGTTCAGTGGATCTGCTGGCTAAATAGAAAAGATCAAAGTGAATCATGTAAGAGTATTGTTTGAAGTTTTTTTTTTTTTATATTTATACACATTTATACATTCACATATGTATGTTTACTGAGTTGTTAAGGAAATGTTATTTCTTATCTTGGGCATTGTCAAAATGGTTTGGAAGCCACTGCCCCAGAAAAAGTACACATGTTCATCAAGAAACACAGAGGGAAAAACTGAAACCAAGTCTATGATTCATCAACAGGAGAATGGATAAATGTATTCACACAGTGGAAAACAGGCATACCTAGGAGATACTGCGGTTCCGTTCCAGACCACTGCAATAAAGCAAGTTGTAATCTTCTTGCTGGTGGAGGGTCTTGCCTTCAGTTTGTTTAAAATCAATATCTGTGAAGTGCAGTAAAACGAAGTATGCCTGTATTATAATATATAAAGTAGTGGAAATGAATGAACTGTTGCTGTAGGGAACAACATAGCTGAATCAGAAATTATTGCTGAAGTCAGTTACAGAAGACTGCATATAGTATTACAGACTTCATATATAGACTGTACAAGGTCATTTTTATAAAGCTCAAAAGCAAGCTCAAATACATATGATAAAACTTTTTTTGAAGGCAATACAATAATAAAATTGAGGGTAGTTATTACCTCTGGCAGAGAGGCACGGAATATGATAGTAAAGGCACACACAGCTCGTCACTTTGTTATGCTTCATAACATGTTGTATGTATCAAATATTAAATAAAAATTAAAATACAGGGGCCAGCCCGGTGGCTCAGGCGTTAGAGATCCATGCTCCTAACTCCGAAGGCTGCCGGTTCGATTCCCACATGGGTCAGTGGGCTCTCAAGCACAAGGTTGCCAGTTCAATTCCTCCAGTCCCGCAAGGGATGGTGGGCCCCGCCCCCTGCAACTATAATTGAACACGGCACCTTGAGCTGAGCTGCCGCTGAGCTCCCGGATGGCTCAGTTGGTTGGAGTGCGTCCTCTCAACCACAAGGTTGCCAGTTCAACTCCTGCAAGGGATGGTGGGCTGCGCCCCCTGCAACTAGCAATGGCAACTGGACCTGGAGCTGAGCTCTGCGCCCTCCACAATTAAGACTGAAAGGACAACAACTTGAAGCTGAATGGCACCCTCCACAACTAAGATTGAAAGGACAACAACTTGACTTGGAAGAAAGTTCTGGAAGTAACACTGTTCCCCACTAAAGTCCTGTTCCCCTTCCCCAATTAAAAAAAAAAAATTAAAATACATTGCGGGTTTGAACTCTGCAGGTCTACTTATATGCAGATTTTTAATTAAGAAAGAAAAAAAAGTTTTTTTTCTTCCTTAAAATCTGCAAACGTGTATTACATGAACTTTTCTCATTTTGAAACATCCTTATATTCCTCAGATAATATCTGCTACCCTTCCTCCCACTAATTAACTTATATTGGATTGGATATTTCTCTGTTGCAGAGAATACTGTAACCAAGTAACAAAAAACATTTCATCAAATCGAATACTCATTCATTCAATTAAAAGCTAGAAATAGAAGGAAAATTCCTTAACTTCATATAGGATATCTATTAAAACTTACAGCAAACATTAAACTTAATATTAAACTTTGGAAATATTTCTATAAAGGCAAGAATGCTTATCACTTACTCTAGATAATTGGTTGCATGTGCATATGCAGAAGGAGACACCTATAGGAAGGTTCATTGCCATGTTGTTTAATAGTGAAAAATTATAGTCCACCTGAACATACAGACATAAAGAAGAATTGTGGAGTAAAACGATGAAAAATGAACGAACTACTTGTATTAACGTAGTTAAGTCTCACTGTTAACGAAAAGTAAGGTGGTATATGATATGATTCACACTGTGCATACAGAACAATACCATATATTTTTATTAAAATATAAGTATAAAAACGGAACAGTAAACACAAAGTTCAAAATAATGACTACCTCTGGGAGAGAAAAGGAAATGCAATCGAGTTGGAAAAAACGGGCCTTTGGCTATATTTGAAATGCTTTATTTCTTAAAAAGAAAACATCTGTTGCAGGAATGGCAGTTTATGATTGAAAAGACTTGAGTGGTAGGTATTTTTTTTAATAGGCGAAAGGAGCCACATGAGCAAAGGTAGGGTTTAATCCTCAGACCAGTCCTATGAGGTAGGTTGGTCCCATTTAACATATGAGCAAACAGAAACTTAGGTTCTACAATAATTTACCTAAGGTTGCACAGTTGCAAATTGCAGAGCTGGGATTTGAACCTAAGTGATCTAGCTACCAACCATTTTTAGGGGAATGCAAAAGAGGAGCACGTCCAATCTCGAATGAACTGAGCACAGGGATTGTTTTGTTTTCTGTAGGAAATGATCCGACTAGATGAAGTCCCCAATCTGAGTTCCTTAGTATCCAATTTTGATCAGCAGCAGCTTGCTAATTTCTGCCGGATTCTGGCTGTCACCATTTCAGAGATGGATACAGGGAATGATGACAAGCACACACTTCTTGCCAAAAATGCTCAGCAGAAGAAGAGCTTGAGCTTGGGGCCTTCTGCAGCTGAAATCAACCAAGGTAAAGTCTCTAAACTCTCAGATTGTTAAGATTGTAGCTCTAAGACCTCTTCCTGAATCATCTAGCTCTTTCAATGTTTCTAGAGATTAATCCATGTGAGGGTTTCTAGGGTCCCATGTAAAGTATGTAAAATTTGTGTGTATTTGTTCATTATTTGGCGGGGGCCAAGTCCATAGACTTCATCAGATTTTGAATGGATCCAGAATCTCAAAAAAGTTAATCATTGTTTATCAGAGTTACAAATGCCTATACCTTTTGATCCACTAAACCTTTCTGGGCCTTTATTCTATAGAAGGCGTGTGTGTCTCTGTGTGTGTGTGTCTGTGTGTGTGTACACAAACACAAAGTTATTCATTGCAACATTGTAACGGTAAAAGACTAGAAACTACCTAACTGTTCATCAACAGACTACTTAATTTATAGAATATTTATATAATGAGAAATTGCATAGTTTTTAAGAAAAAAGAATGAGGAAGATCTCTATGTACTGATAGATATAGAAAAATCTCCAAAGAATATTAATGGTAAAAAGGAAAATGCAGAACTGTGTGTATAATATGATACTTTTTATATTAAGGCAGGGAGGGGGGAATAAGACCAAATATATTTGCTCATCTACAGTATGCATAAAGAAACAAAGCAGACAAGCATACACAAGAAACGTAAGTGGCCTCCTGTTATGGATGGCTGGTAACTGGATAGATGACATCAGCTGCAGAAGTGGGACTTCTTGGTGTATTATTTTATATATTGTTTGATTTTAGAACCACGTGAGTATTTAGTTATTTACATTTTAAAAATACTATTCTAACCCCTCTACCCCACCTATTGCTTTTTGTTAGCAAAAGAACTCTGTTCTATTGATAAAGTATCTTGGTTTAAGCAGATTTTGGGGAAATCGGGCATATGTCTGTTTTCGTCATAAAGAGTATAGATGATTCGTATTTAAACTAAAGCATTTATGTGTCTTACAAGCTAGTTCTTGAACATTAACAGGCTAGAAATACTGTCGATGCAAAAACAAAACATAACACTGTGTACCTAAGGTTAACCAAATAACCAAGGTGAAATAATAAAAATTTATCATTAAAAAGCAGCAGTAGGAAACCAAGACCATCCTACGACAGTCCTGATGATGCTCTGAAAACAGTGCTGTTTCTAAAGTCCAGTTGACTGGGTATGTGTATCCCAGGCTGAGCTCTGCAGAATTGCTAAGTGCTACCCAGCGGCCTGCCTTCTAAATACTGAATACGAGTCCTCCATTAACTCTGCTAACATTCTAGTTGAGTTCTGAACACCAGATGGTCATAACTGTACTTGAAGATTGCTAGAATATAATTTTACACGTTTTAGTCGTATGTAAAAACAAGTATGTGAGCTCTACGGATCCCAGGTTAGTGGTTTTCCCTTCAGGCTTGTTTTTCTCTTGGTCCATAGATCCAAGGCCTTCCTTGGTTTGTAGGCCTTTCTTCTCCCTTCCTCCTTTCTTACGACTTTTGAGGAGTACTCAGGTTAGTAAATCATAAAATATACATTCTTAAAAACGTGAATTTTATTGTAACTAAGTGACATCTCAAAACTGATTGAAATACACACATCCATATACACTGACAAAAGCTCACATTTGTTAATTTCCTGCTATGTGGCAAACATTGAGCTAACTGCTTTACCTAGAAGTGAGTTTATGTAATCCTCCAAGCAGCCCTGTCAAATAGAGATTAGTATCCCCATTGCACAGCTTAGGAAACTGAGGGTCCTAAAGATTCAGTATTGGATCCTCTGTGTGCTAAGGCACTAAGTAACTGTCATCTTTAGTTTCCCATTTAAGGAATCTGTTCTGGCAGATTATTTTTATCCTTTTAGTATCGATTACCTTCTTATACCTGTTTGTAAACTGACTTAAATAAAACCATCATTACCCATCATCCTTGGGGAATAAAGTATTCTAGTCAGTTGGTTTCTTAATTAACTGAGTTTTAACCCCAAGCCCAGTTTTCTTTGATTTGAGGGATTAAAAAAAGAAAGTCTTTATACAGTATCTGTGTTCACTTTCATACTTGTGTGCCTAACCCAAGAGATAATCTACATGTGATATCTGGTGGTTGCTTTTAGGATAAAGCTTTATGAAATGTATTTTAGCACATAACGTTGTACAGTGTCTAGCCCTTCCCGACTCTGACCGTAATTCCTATCTCTCTGCTTCTCCATTCCACACACATTTTGTTCCCCCAGCAGATACCCTGGGAAAGTGAATGTAATTAAACCGTAAGCAGATGAGAAAGGTCTTAGTGCTCAGTGTTGACATTCTTTAAATTGAATTCCAGTAACGAATACTTTTAAAGACGTATGTGTAGTAGTCAGTTCTGGCTGCCAGAACAAGATACCAGACTGGGTGGCTTAAATGACAGAAATTTTCTCACAGTTCTAGAGACTAGAGGTCCAAAATCAAGGTGCCACGAGTGTTGGTTTTTGGTGAGGCCTCTCTTCCTGGCTTGTAGAAAGCCACCTTCTCACTGTGTCCTCCTGTGGCCTTTCTTCTGTGCATGTACAAAGAGAAACCTCTGGTGTCTCTTCCTCTTATGTAATGACACTGGTCCTGTTGGATTAGGGCCCCACTCTGTGACCTCCCTAAAGGCCCTGTCTCCAAATACCATCATATTGTAGATTAGGGCTTTTAACATATGAATTGGCCCGGGGGGGGGGGGGGGAGGAAGTTTCCGGGGGGGGGGGGGGGGGGGTGGAGAGGAACAGACACAATTCAGTCCATAACAGTTTGGAAAACTGAGGTATGTAGGATGTTGCCAAAACATTTTTGTTTTGTTGTAAATATACTCTAACTGTGAGCTAGTTTTCTTGCCCAGCAAAATAATGATTTATCCTATCATCCTGGAGCTCGGATAGTAAAAATGTTAGAGCCCTAACGTTTTGGGATTCTCAGAACTACTACCGTGTTTCCCCAAAAATAAGACCTAGCTGGACCATCAGTTCTAATGCATCTTTTGGAGCAAAAATTAATATGACCCAGTTTTACATTACTGTAAGACTGGTATAATATAATATATACCGGGTCTTATATAATGTAATGTAATGTGATATAATATAATACAATATTGGATCTTATATTAATTTTTGCTCCCAAAGACGCATTAGAGCTGATGGTCCGACTGGGTCTTATTTTCGGGGAAACACGGTTGTTGTCCCTTCTATTGATTCAGACTGGAACAAATGATTTCATCTAGGGAGAGTAATTCAAGATTTTAGAGATGATTTCTGGCCTGTAGGTGAAGCCACAGGCCAGATAATTAGCAGTTTATAGGTGACACTGAGCTGAGTGGGGCTGAGTTATGTAACACATGAGCTAGGATGGAATTCTGAATCACCTCAGAGAGCTGGAAAGCAGGGCCTAAACTGTGAGAAGAGAATTTACAGGAGTATTTGGGAAATAGTGATGTTTTAACAAATAAGAGGAGAGAAGAAAGAGGTCTGCTTTTGCAGAAATTCTTAGAAGTCGTGTGTGTTTGAGTTGTCAGTCAGTTTAACATTAACCAACAGTGTGTGAGCACTACTAATAAGGCTGTGAGAATTACAAAGACTGGACGATGCTGGGCTGCCAGGCCCCTGACATTGTATATAAGTTGGTGAGTATAAGTGAGCCAGTGATTTCTTTGTGGGGGAGGGTAGAGAGTCCATCGCTTTCATCAGCTTTTCAAGAGATGAGTGACTCACAAAAGCTCAGGAATTTCTGGGCTGGGAGTCAGAGTCTCAGAACCCTGAATCCTGGCAGGTCACATCGGAAGGGCTGTGTTAAGTGTGCAGGGTGTGAAGACTGGGACTTAGGAACTGTCTTGTGAGGAACGGTTAGAGAAACTGGAGCTCTTTACCCTGGAGAAAAGAGCTGTGAGTAAAAATCCAGCTTTGTGACAATTTTCATGGAGAATCCAATCTTTTATTTATTTTTCGGGAAAAGGTAATACATATATAAGGTTTAAAAAAAAATTACAAGTTACAAAAGGAACAGCAGGTGTACAGAAGGAAGTTTCTTCCCCTCCCATGGTAACCTATTGACCATTTTCTCATGTGTCCCTCCAGAGATATTCTCCACAAACCAATCATGGGGTAGAGTAGGGGAAGAGAGATTCACTCCTCCCTGTTTGTATAGATGGTAAGGTAAAATAGGCACCATTGTGCCCCTGGCTTTGAACTTCATCTTACAAAGCATTCCATTCCAGTACCTATGGAATTATCTGATTCCTTTTTATGACTATCTAGTATTCCCATATATGGGCATATCACAGTTTATCTAGTGATGGAAATTTGGTTTGTTTCAAGTCTTTGTTCCTACAAATGACAGCCTTGTGTATAGAGTATGATGTGTGGGATATTTGCCTTTAAACTTTGATAGATGTCGACAAATTATACTTCCAAAGAAATTACTGGTTCATCTTCCCACTCTGTATATCCTTCCCAGTACAGGGCTTTTTAAAACTTCTTGATATTTGTCAAATTGATAAGTAAAAAGTGTTATCTCTAAAAAAACAAAAAAGCTATCTCAATGTACTTTTTTTTTTATTGAGGTGAAAGTCATGTAACAAAATGAACCATTTAAAGTGAACTTTTTGGTGGCATTTGCCATGTTTCCCTGAAAATAAGACCTAGCCAGACAATCAGCTCTAATGTGTCTTTTGGAGCAAAAATTAATATAAGACCTGGTCTTATTTTACTATAAGACCGGGTAATATATAACATAATATAGCATGATATAGTATAGTATAGTATAATATAATATAATATAATATAATATAATATAATATAATATAATATAATAATATAATATTCCGGGTCTTATATTAATTTTTGGTCCAAAAGCCACATTAGAATTGATTGTCCGGCTAGGTCTTATTTTCGGGGAAACAGGGTAGTACATTTACAATTTGTATAACCATTACCTCCATCTAGTTCCAAAACAGTTTTGTCACTCCAAAAAGAAACCCCATACTCATTAAGCAGTTATTCGCCATTTCCCCAACTCCTGGCAATCACCTGCTTTCTGTCTGTGGATTACTTATTCTAGATATTACATATAAATGAAACCATACAATATGTGACCTTTTGTATCATGTATCATGCTTCTTTCACTTAGCACAATGTTTTTGAGGTTTATCCATGCTGTACCATCTCAGTATTTTACTCCTTTTTATGGCTGAATAATAGTCATCGTATGTACAAGTATGTCTCAGTTTGTTCATCCATTCATTTGTTGAGAGACATTCAGGTTGTTTCCACCTTTTGGCTATTGTGAATAGTGGTGTTGTGAACATGTGTGTACATGTATTTGAACAACTGTTTTCATTTCTTTTGGATATATACTTAGGAGTGGAATTGCTGGGTCATATGATAATTCTATGTTTAACTTTTCAAGGAAAAGTTAATTTGTTGTTTTAATTCACTTTTTTAATGAGGTCAAACATTGTAGTCACTCACTAATGGTAGAGAATGGAAAGAGGGCTAAGATTATTTGCCTAGCTCTGTGCTGGTACTGAATTTGTATTTATGTAATCCTCCTAACTAATTAATTTTTTTTAAAGAATTTTCTTTAATGTATTCTTTTGTATTTTACTTTAAAAGCTTTCATTATGGAAAACATATGAAAGTAGAGACATGCGCGTATATATGACACATACAACGGTATAACAATCCTCATTTACCCATCCCCTAGCTTCAACAATTGTCAGCTGATGGCCTGTCTATCTCTACCCCCATTCTCTCCTCCCTGTCTTATTTTGGATTAGTTTGAAGCAAATCCCAGGCATCATAAAATTTCGCCTGTGTGTATTTCAGTGTTTCTACAAGATAATGACTCTTTTTAAACATAACTCCATGGGAGAGGGGTTGAGAGGCTGGGTGAAAATGGGAAAGAGATTAAGAAGTACAAGTTGATAGTTACAAAATAGTCATAGGAATGTGAAATACAGCATAGGGAATGTATTCAATAATATTGTAATAACTATGGATAGTGCCAGGTGGGTACTAGACTGATCGGGGTGGAGATTACTTTGTAAATTATATAAATGTCTAGCCACTATGCTGAAACGAATATCAAACAATATTGAATTTCAACTGTATTTCAAAATAAATTTTAGAAAAGGTAACAAAACATAGATCTAATACCATATTATACCCTCCCAAATTTATAGTAATATCTTGATATTATGAAATATCTAGGCATTTATTAATTTTTGATTAGATAATGTATTTACATGGTTCAAAACAAAATCTACAAATTCAGAAAGGTGGTCATTGAAAAGTTTCCCTTTGTTCCCATTGGCCTAATTCTCTTTGTGTTTGGCAACCACTGCTGTTTTCTATTCTTTCAGGAAGATTTAACATACACACATGCAAATATGTACAGACATTAACCTTATTTTAAAGAAGGTTAAATGATGGAGTCAAGATTTGAACCCGGATTTCCCTCCCTTCAGTTTATTATGCTCTCTTAAGTGCTGATCAGAATTTCCATCTTACTCATTATTAGGAGTAAAATGGGATTAGTGGAAACAGGAGCTGGGTAATTATTCAGTTAATAGGAGTTGGGTAATTACTCGGTTTCTAAATTTATCCGCCTCCGAAAAAATAGGCTTGTCTTTTTTCTTCCTTCTAATACTTGTTTGTTACAAGAAAATCAAACTATAGATTAGTAGTTTTAAAAGAAGCATTTATATCCTCTCCTACACAGGAACAGCCACAGTAAATACCTGGGTACATATCTTTCCATTCTTTATGTGTATATTATGTACATATTTTAAAGAAGCAAAGTTTTAAATTTTTAAAGAAAATGGGCTTAAACCAACACAGTTTAATAATTTACTTTTTTCTCTAACAAGTAAATGTAAACATATTTTGGAGTCACTGTGTAAATACGTATGTGTCATCATTATTAGTGTCTGTGTGTTCCATTGTTTGGGTACATCATATTTTATCAATATGCTATTTATGAACATGTAGTAATCGCCACCTTTTTGTTACAGAAACCACACCAATGAACATCTTTATACAGCTGTCTTTGTATATATAATTGGTTATTTCCTTATGTAAATTCCCAGAAATGGACTTCTTGGCTCAAAGACAAACAGATTTAAGGCATAAACGTTATTCCAATTTATATTCCCACCAGTAGATAGATATAAGGAAGCCTGTTTCCCTACATCTGCTAAAATTGAACTTGCTTCTATAGCTGTATTACTATTTTACCTTGGCATGGCATTTCATTCTAAAGGGAAGCTCTGACTGACGAGCTGCTCGCAGGTTAAAAATCATTCCTGTCATGCAGGTGAGGAGCAGGTTGTTTGTTGAGGGCTTTAGAGCTGGTCTCTGTTTTGAAAATTCCCTTTTTTGTTCTCTCTTCGGCAGCGGCCCTTCTCAGCATCCCCGGCTTTGTCGAGCGGCTTTGCAAGCTGGCAACTCGAAAGGTGTCAGAGTCAACGGGCACAGCCAGCTTCCTCCAGGAGTTGGAGGAATGGTACACATGGCTAGACAACGCTTTGGTGCTAGATGCCCTGATGCGAGTGGCTAATGAGGAATCGGAACACAGTCAAGGTACTTGGGGTGGATTTCCTGAGAGGTGGGGTTTTCCCATGGGTTCCTGGAGCCATTCTTGACCTCTTTTCCAAGGAGGATAAATTGAAACTTTCTCCAAGTAGAATTTTCCTCAGGGCAGTCCTAGATCATAATTGTTAAGATTCTTTTGAATAGCTAGTGACAGAAACCTCTTTGACCTCCTTTAAAGTGGACTTGATTGTAGGAAGATGGGCTTTGTTGCACTACCCGAGGGACTGTCTGGAGCTAATAACCACAGCATTCTTAGGAACCCAGAGTATTCTTGCTCGGTCTCTTCTTTCTTTAGTTTTCTTTTGTCTCTTCTGATGAGTAGGCTGCCTAGTAAAAGTGTAGGTTCCTAGACTCAGCTCCAGCTACCTATTGAGGGACTATGGTCCATCTTGGATCAGTTGCTCAAACCTGAAGCATTTGACTCTGGCCAGATTGTACAAACCTAGGAATTCTTTCTGTAATCATGCAGATAAAAGTGAAGGGAGGAATTCTGTTTGGGGGATGGCAGTGTGCCTGTTTCCCCAGTGAAATTATAAACAAAACCTGTAAAAAAAAAAAACAACAAAAACCATCATGTAAAGTCTGCGGAAATTGTTCTGAGCGTATACAGTAAATGAAATATTTCAAAAATCTACTTAAACTCAGTAAGAACAGTGAGTCTATGACAGTAGAAGTTACGATCCATGGAAGTTCCACTCTGGGCAGGTGTGGCCAAAAAGACAGGAAAAGACAGGGCTTCCTCAGCTCCCAAAAAAGAATCTGGTATCTAACGGGGTGGGGCAGGCTGCCAGCTTTATAATCCCCTCCAACTCCCAGGTGAAGAGGCTAAATTCTTGATTAAGTATAGCTGCGAGGTCAGGGGCTCCTTTCTTCCTTCTTTCTCCCCCAATTTTTTTGAGATATAATTGACATATAACATTGTAAGTTTAATACATACAGTGTGTTGATTTGATACATATATATATTGCAAAATAATTCCACCATAGCATTAGCCAATACCTCTGTCTCATCACATAATTACCATTTTTTGTAGTGAGAACATTTAAGATTTACTCTCTCAGCAATATTCACTAAGTATATGAAACATCATTAACTATAGTCACCATGCTATACATTAAATCCCCAGAATTTGTTACTTTTATAACTGGGAGGTTGTACCATTTGACTAATAATCTTCTCATTTCCCCAACCCCTGGTAACCACCACTCTGCTCTCTGTTTCTCTGATTCAGGTTTCTTAGATTTTACGTATCATACAGTATATAGCGCTGTCTGACATAGTTCTGGCATAATGCCAGGGATTCCTTTCCACTGCCCACCTACATTCTACGCTTACATTATGGGAACTCTACCCCAGGCCAGACAGATCAATAATCCCTTTCACCCTTGACCCAGCTCACTGGGACAGAGGTTCCACACAGGGAGAGGCAAGCTGAGAAGACTAGAAGCTACTGGCTCTCAATGGTAGCACCAAGATTTTGCCGGCGGGTAGTTAATATGTGAAAACAGAATGTGGGGTAGTTTGAGCCTAAGGGCATTCTCAAAAACAATATAGAGGTTGGTGGTAAGCACATAAAAGGAGGCTGCTAGCTCTTTTTAATTGAGAACAAAAAGCCAAACTTATGCCAGCTAGTTCAGCAGAGAGAACCAGGGAAAGAGACAGATAAGAAGAGAGCTCTTCTGAAGTAAAAAAAAAAAAAAAATCACAGTCTCAAAAACTACCCCTGCTTGATTTAATTGAATCAGACTTTGGAATAAGGTATGCTTCAAGGCATTGTCAAAAACAGAGCATTCAGCCAGCAATTAGGGGAGCCTGACTGAGTTTCATACCAGCTGATGCGGAAAGCTTCACAGAAAGATCAGAAAAAGCCAGTCAAAGAGAATCCTGCTAAAACACTGTTATCCAGGGATTTGGGGCACATGCCCAAGGCTACCCTCTCTCTGAGGCACAACACCAAGTCCTCACCAGTTCTTGGAGAAATAGACTTTACTGAAATGGGCTAGTCAGGTCACTAAACAAATGAACAAGAAAACAACAGCAAGCCCTGAAGGGAAGGAGGGGACTCAGTATCCAGAGCTGCTACAGTATTTACCTAAAATGTCTATTTTTTTTTAATTAAAATTTATTGGGGTAAAAATGGACAGTAAAATTACATCGGTTTCAAGTGTACAAAATGTCTAGTTTATAATAAAAATTATGAGGCATACAAAGAAACTGGAAAGTATTACCCATGCACAGGAGAAAGAAGGCAACAGTCCTAAGAGAGCCCAGATACCACTTAATGCAAAATTAAGCATTAAAGTACAAATAAAGGAATAAAAAAATCCATTAAATATATAGGAGAATAAAAAGTAAAAAAGGCAGAAGTAAATCCAGCTTTGTCAATAATAACATTAAAAGTGAATGGGTTAAACAATTCATTCAAAAGACAGCTTATCATATTGGATTTTTTTAAGGATCCAGTTAGTTACAGGAGACATTAGTTCTAAAGATAGAATTAAGTTAAAAGTAGAGGGTAAAAAAAGATGTATCACGCAAAGAGCAACCATAAGAAAGTTGAGGTGGCTGTACTAAAAGAGACTTTAAATCAAAGAAGTCATCAGAGATAAAAATGGGCATTTTATAATAATAAAAGGATGAATCGATCAAGAAGGCATAACAGTTATATATCCATCTAACAGCCCCCCAAAAAGCAGAAACAAATTTGAAGAGTGAAAGACAATTCAGTAATAATAGTTGGAGACTTTAATATCTCATTTTCAATAATGGATAGAATAAACAGAACATCAAGGAAATAGAAGACTTAAACAACACTATAAGCCAATTAGACTTAGATATATATAGAACCATCTACCCAACAACTGTTGAATACACGATCTTCTCAAGTGCATATGGAATGCTCCCCAAGGAAGAACACATGATAGAACATAAAAAAAAGCCTCAGTAAAGTTAATAGGATTAAAATTGTAAAAAGTGTACTTCAATCACATGGAGTGATATGATAAATTAATAGCAAAAAGAAATTTGGGAAACTCCCAAATACATGGAAATTAAACAATACACATCTAAATAACTGATGGTTTAAAGACAGAATCACAAAGGAAATTAGAAAGTACTTTGAGACGAGTGAAAATGGAGACACAGCATACCAAATTTATAGGATGCAGCTAAATAAAGCATGTGTAGCAAGAAATTTATAGCTATAAATGCCTACATTAAAAAAGATGTCAAATCAATAATCTTCCACCTTAAGTCATTGGAAAAAGAACAAACTATATTCCCAAAGCAAGCAGATGTAAAGAAAAAAACAGGATTAGAGTAGGAATTAATGAAATAATAGAGAAAATCCACAAAACCAAAGTTGATTCTTTGCAAAGATCAACAAAATTGACAAACCTTTAGCTACATCGACCAAGCAAAAAAAAAGATTCAAATTACTAAAATCAGGAATGAAAGATGGTACATTACAACTAAGTGTGCAAAGATAAAAGGACTCAAAAGGAATGCTGTACAAAACAACTGTATGCCAATAAAGTAGATAACCTAGGTGAAGTGGACAAATTATAAGACAGACACAAACTATTGCAACTGACTTAAGAAGAAATAGAAAATCCAAACAGACCTATGACAAATAAAGAGATTGAATTAGTAATGAAAAAACTACTTCGAAAGACCAGCCGTGGCCCACATGGCTTCACTGGTGAATTCTACCAACTGTTTAAAGAAGAATTAATACCAATATATCCAGACTCTTCCATGAAACAGAAAAAGAAACATTTCTCACTTCATTCTATGAAGCCATTATTACCCTGATACCAAAGACATTACAAGGAAGTTACAGGCCAGTATCTCATATGACTATAGATGCAGAAATCCTCACTAAAATACAAGCAAACCAAATATACAAGGATTGTATAAAGTGTATATACACAACTAAGTGGAATTTGTGCTAGGTTGGTTCAATATGAAAATCAATTAATGGAATATACCACATCAATAGAACAAAGGACAAAATCTACATGATTGATCTACAAAAATCCCCCAACAACATCATACTTAATGCCCAAAGACTGAAAGCCTTCCCCCAACTAACATCAGGAACAAGAGAAGGATGCCTGTTCTTGCCACTTCTATTCAACATTGTACTGGAGGTTCTGTTTGGCAGTTAGGCAAGAAAAAGAAATAAAAGGCATCCAGATTAGGAAAAAGTAAAACTCTCTCTATTCACAGATGACATGATCTTACATATAAGAAAACCTAAGGAATTTACTAAAAATCACTAAACTAATAAGGCCATCAGAGTTTTAGGATGTAAGCTCAATATACAAAAATCAATTGTATTTCAGTGTAATAGAAATTAACAAACCAAATGTGAAGTTAAAACAATTTCATTTATAAGAACATCAAAAGAATAAAATACTTAGGGATAAATTTAATGAAGAAATACAAAACTTACACTCAGAAAATTATAAAACATCATTATTGAATGAAATTAAAGAAGACCTAAATAAATGTAGAGACATGTCATGTTCTTGGATCAGATGACTCAGTATTTTTAAGGTAGCGGTACTCCCCGTTTTGATCTCCAAATTCAACACAATCCCTATCAAAATCCCAGCTGGCTTCTTTGCAGAGATGCACCAGCTGGTCCTGAAATTCATATGAAAATGCAAGGGTTCCAGAATAGCCAAAATAATCTTGAAAAAGAACAAAATCGAAAGGCTCACACTTCCTAATCTCAAAATTTACTGCAGAATAGCAGTAATCAACATTGAGCTATTAGCATTAAGAGAGACATACGGGTATAATAAGATAGAATAGAGAGTTCAGAAATAAGCCCTCACTTAATACGATCAATTGATTTTCAACTAGAGTTCTAAGAGTTCTATTCAACTGGGGAAACAGTAGGAGTCTTTTCCATAAATCGTGCTGGGCCCATTAGCTACCCACATGCAAAAGAATGAAGTTGGAATTCCCTACTTCACATCATATACAAAAATTAACTCAAAAGGCTCAAAGACTTAAATGTCAGAAGTAAACCCTAAGAAGAAAACGTAGGGGTAAACAAACCTTCATGACCTTGGATTTGGCAGTGATTCCTTGGACGACACCTACAGCACAAGCAACCAAATTAAAAACAAATCGAACTTCATTAAAATGAAAACCTTTTGTGCTTCAAAAAACACGATCAAGAATGTGAAAAGACAACCCCCAGAATGAAAGATAATTTAGGTGGTTGGAGAACATCTTTGTAAGCCATGTATCTAATGAGGGACTTGAATCTATAATACGTAAAAAGCTCCAACTCAATAATAAAAAGACTACCCATTTCACAGTATGGGCAGAAGATCCAAGTAGCTATTTCTCCAAAGGAGATATACAGGTAGCCAGTAAGTACATGAAAAGATGCTTAACATCATTAACCATCAGGGAAATGCGAATTCAAACCACAGTGAGATACCACTTCACACCCATTAGGATGTTTATCATAAAAAAGACGGATAATAAGTATTGGCAAGGACGGGGAGAAATCAGAACCCTCCTTCCCTGTTGGTGGACATACAAAATGGTACAGCCGCTTTGGAAAACAGTGTGGCCGTTCCTCAAAAGGTTCAACATAAAGTTACAACACAGAAATTCCATTCCTAGATATATACCCAAGAGACATGAAAACATGTTTACATAAAACCTTATCCATGAAAGTTCATAGCAACAGATGTATAATATCCAAAATATGGAAACTATCCAAGTGTCCATCAACTGCTGAATGGTTAACAGAATGTGGTATATTCATACAATAGAATATTATTCAGCAATTTAAAAATGAAATACTGATACATGGTACAACCTGGATGAACCTTGAAAACATTGTGGTAAGGGAAAGAAGCCTACAAAAAAACACATGTTGTATCATTCCATTTATACGAAATGTCCTGAGGAGGCAAATCCATGAAGACAGCAGGTTAGTGGATGCCTAGGTCTGAGGAGTTTGGTAAGAAATGGGGAGTGGCAGCTAATGAATACAGGATTTCTTTTGGGGGTGATGAAAATGCTCTGAATATACTAAAAACCACTGAATTGTACACTAACTGGGTGGATTGTATGGTATGTGAATTACAGGTCAAACCTGGGTTTTTTTTGTTGTTTTTTTTTAAAAAAACGCGGGAGGGAGAGTGTGGCCCCAGAATGCAGTGCAGACATGGGGAGGGTGGTGACCACTTTAATCGGTTTGGTGGAGCAGAAGACATTTGTAGGCAAGTGCAGGCGTCTTAAACTAGTTTTCCCTTCCTCATCCTTGGGAATTACTTTGTTGCTAAGCTCTGGCCATTGTTTTGGGGGCTGCATGTTTTGAAAATATCTATCCTTGAGAGTTTCTTGGGGGACCTGTGCAAACCAGGCACCAAAGGTTGGCAGTGAGTCAGGGAAGAGTCCAAGCTGCCTGTGTCTGTCTTCTCCACAGACATTTATTACTGAGGAGGGCTTGTGTGCCATATGCTGCACCTGCTCCTTCCAGAGACGTCCTCTCCTGCAGGCCTCCCCAGAGCCCCCAGAGCTAGGTGATGAGGATGCCGAGGCTTTCAAGGCCACACAAGTGTGCAGCAGAGGCAGGATTCTACATGATAGCTCTTCAGATTCTCTCCACAATTCAGTTGACTCTTAAACTGTTCTGGGCTCTGGGCCAAGGAGTCCCAACATGGAAATAAAGTAATTATGGCTTTTCTCCCAACCTGCAGGAAAATATATGTTAATAGATAGAATTGTCTCAATTAGATTTTCTCCAGTAAATTTTTCTTAAGTCCTTTGTCCACTGCATGTTTTTTTTTAATTTTTTATTTTTATTTGTATTCATTTTTTGGTTTTTTTGTATTTTTCATTTTTATTGTCCACTGCATCTTTAGTTCACATTAAGAGCTTGCAGATTACTTCTGTTTAACATACATGTTGCTTATGTGTGCCAGACATTGTTTTAAGCACTTCCAGTATATTAAATCCTTTAATCTTTGCAACATTGGTAAGAGGTAGGTACTATTACCATTATTCCTATTTTACAGATGAGGATGGAGACTGGAGCATAGTAACATCAACAAATTTACCCAAGGCCACCCAGCTAGTGAGTGGTAGAGCTCAAGTTCAGACCCAGCAGTCGGGCCCCAGAGTCTGAGCTTTTAACTAACTCTGCCACTGCCTCACAGTCATCCTTAGTTAAGCAGCTGGTCTCTTCCAGAGTTGTGATTTTATATTAGTGACAATATGGCTGGAAAAAATAGTTCCAGTCTATAGGGCGGAGTAAGTTAGGCTCTTACATCATGATAACAATGTGCAGAAATCACCATGACTTCTCTAGGCACCTTACCTGATCTGATAACTACTGCTCTGTACCATGAGTTTTTCTGGTCTTTGTAAAAGGCCTCTAGGGCAACAGTTCCAAAAGGAGCTTGAAAGGACCTGGTAGTTACTGGCGTGTCTTTTCATCTTAAAAATGAGGAAAATTGAGGGGATGTAACTCCTAAGGTCTCTTGACTCTGACCAGTGATCTTTTAAAATCATAGGGACCTAAGAGTGAGGCTTCCCAAGAATCAGATGCTGGGCTTTTCTTGTGTTCTCATTCACTCCTCGCAAGAACCCTGGCCGTCCACTCTGCCACTGCTGTTATTCCCAGGTTACAGAGCAATCTAAGACATAGTGAGGAGGTGACTTGCCCCGTGTCACCCAGCCAGCAAGTTGTAACTCCAGAGCCCTTAGTCTGCATACCTTTACTCTAGCACCTTCTCAGGACTACACTCCTCTGTGGCGTGGATGACCCACGGAGACTTTTGTTAACTGGGTAATAGAATAAATGAGATGATTTACTTAAAGACCAAAACACAATGTCTGGTACATATCAAGTGTCCCATAAATGTTACTTAGCTGCTGCTATTGTTACTAAAAGAAAATTAGGTAAAATGAAAATCTGGTCATAGAGAATGTATTCCTCTGTATCACTAGTAGCTGTTGTGATACCCAGTTGCCTTAAAACTAGATGGTTCTTTGAAAAACAGGGGCGGAAATTTTTCTAAAAGGATTCCTCCCAGTCTTTCAGCAGTGCCACCTTGTGGAATCTAGACAGAGGGACCAAATACTCAGTCATTTGTGGCCTGAAGAGAGTTTGACACAGTTTGCTTCTAGACATCTGAGCACTTTCTGTGGAGGGTCTGATAGTGGCAGGAGAAAGAAATTACGGGCGGGGAAGGGAAGGCTAATGTGTACATTGGCCATGTCAGAATATTTTTAGTGTATGTTCAAGTTGATGAGCTAGAACTACAGTGTCAACTGAAGCTGAACAATAATGTCAACTACAATTTTATATATATATATGTAGTTAAAAGAAGTGGAGTACGGCATTAGGAATAGAGACAGTGGAAATGTAATGGCTGTGTGCAATGTCAGGGGTAGTCGATGGGGGGAGGGGGTTATCACTGTGTGAGGGATATAAATGATAAATGTCTAACTTACATTATTTTGTGCACCTGAAACTAATAAAAAAAAAGTTAAAAAAAAAAAAAAAAAACTACAGTGTCAGTTTTTCTGTTTCTAAGCTTGCTTGGCCTCTGGGGACCTGGGGAGGGAGTTTTGTAGCTTTCAAAGTTTCTGTCACGGGCTCAGGGCCCAGTCCAGTGGCTTTTTTATCTCAAGTCTGTTCAGAGCAGGATTGAGGGGCAGAAACATGTTTCCTCACAAGCAGTGACTCACCCCTCTCTCCTGGTGGCTGTCGCAGCCTCCATTGTGTTCCCTCCTCCAGGGGCTTCTGAGGAGAATGGCCTGCCTCACACTTCAACTAGGACGCAGCTGCCTCAGTCAATGAAGATTATGCACGAGATCATGTACAAACTGGAAGTGCTCTATGTCCTCTGCGTGCTGCTGATGGGGCGTCAGCGAAACCAGGTGGGCCCCTCCCCCACAGCTCAGAATGGGGAGCCAGGAGCAAGTGCTTCCTGGGTGCTTGTGGTGGGCCACGTGCTCCACTGGGCCCAGCAACGCATCAGGGTTGTTTCCTTTTCTCTGTTTTACACGTAAGGAAACCAGTCTGATTGCAGAACTTGTAGTCTTTCCACTGCACTTTGCTGTGGGCAGCATTTCTAGGCAAAGCATTGGAGTCAGGGTAGGAGCAGGTGGCTTAGCCATGTTATCTGACCTTGTTGCCTGAAGAATAAAGGGTCATGGACTGGTGAGATGACTGCCCCGTCGACGTACTGCAGAAGCTGAGCCAATCTGATGGGGGCTTGGAGGTGGGCCAGAGCTCAAAGCTGTGTCTGTCAGGTTATGAAAGCTAGGCAGCTACAGGGGGCTCCAGATGTGCCAGGTTCCCTGAGCCTTGAAGCAGTTCCAGGAGGGAGGAACAAGGCCCCATAACCTACACAGGGAGAAAGAGAGCTCTCGAAGTCTGTGGCACTCTTCTTCAAGATAGAGAAGTAGCCCTCTCCTCCTAGCTCCTTCATTCTCCTAGGGGTGAAACTAGGCATGGAGAGGGAGGGAGTACGGGGAGGCGAGGCTGGGAGCTCAGTAGTTCTGAAGCACCTATTTGTGTCAGACACTGGACTAGCACAACATGCTCTGTGTGAGATTGGTGCCATTATGCCCGTTTTACAAGTCAGAAGCAATTTGGGTTGGGGTAGCCAGGGAGAAGACTCACTGAAAAGGTGACCTCTGCTATGGATGGTAGTGTCCTGAAGAAAGGGAACCAGGCATGCCCTCCCCCGAGGCAGCCTACCAGGTGGAGGGAGCAAGCCCCTGAGGTGGGAGCCTACCTGGTGGGTTGGGGGACCAGTTAGGAAACTGAGGATGGACTGGCATAAGCAGCAAGGAAGGGGAGGAGGACTGAGAGGTCGCAGGAGGCCAGATTGCATCGGCTTTCATCGGCCATTTTGAGGGCTTTGGTGTTTACTCTGAGTGAAAGGGAAGCCATCCCTCTGGCTGCTGTGTGAAAGAGGTGACAGTAGCTGGGGCCTGCATGTTGGTGGTGGGAACGGTCAGAAGTGCTTGCACTCATTCTGAATCTATGTTGAAGATTCAGGTAGGATTTGCTAATAGTTGGGATGTAGGCATGAGCGAGAGGAGATGAGGATGACTTCCGTTAACTCCTCCCGCAGTTTTTTTGGCCTAAACTGGTGGGAGGATGGACTTGCCATTTACTGAGATGGTTAAGACTGGTGGGTAAGGAGTGGAGGAGCAGGCGTAGGGAGGAGGGTGAGGAGTTCAGTTTGAACAAGTTAGGTGTGAGGTGTCAGAATTGGCACCTGGATTAGCTATACCTGGAATGAGGACAGAGGTCAGAACTGCAGATATAACTTTGGGGTCATCCGCATCAGGTTGGTATTTAAAACTCAGGATCTCACCAGGTAATATCCCATCCTGATGTCCATAGCATTGGGGCTTCTTCCTTCAATTTGGAATACATTTGTTAAAAAAAGAATGTCGTAATGTCTTAACCTGTGTTGCGTGCTCTTACTTTTCTGAGGTACTTTCAGTTACTCATACTTGAATTTTCAGGTGCTTGTTAAGTTGTACAACAGGTAGTGCCCCCCGTCTCCCTTCACTTGGTGCTTGAGAAAACCAGGTGAAAAAGGGCCGTGCTCTCAGTCATCAGGCATCAGCAGAGCCAGGCTCTAAACTTGGCTGCCTTGACTCTTCTGTCCCTTCACCATGACAGTTCCCTGCTTCTTGAGCCTTCCTGTGACCAAGTTTCTGTGAATCACTGTGATCTTTAGTTGAGCTATGATTACACCGCTGCTTCCTTGGGAGGGGCCATCAGCTGGCCTGGGAATTCTGCCTGACCAAGAACCAGTGGCTCATCCTCATTTGCACAGTCAGCATTTACTGAGCTTTTTCCTGCCGTGTGCCAGGCACTGTGGGCACATGGATTCAGAGACCCTGCCCAGACTGGGATAGCAAGAGGAAGGTTTCCTTGGCCAGGCTTCATGAAGGCTCCTCCTTGGAGTGGCCTTGTGATTATGCATTCAGGCCAAGTTCTGTGAGCAGTCTTGGCTAAATTGAAATCACAAGACTGGAAACACTCCCCAAATCCATAAATTCCATCCCTTTGATGCTAAGGAATATAATCAGCAAAGCAGTCAGTTTTTGTTGAACATCCTACAAGTCAGGCCCTGGGCTTCCCCCACATTGCCTTAGTGAGTCCTTTCAACAGCTCCATTTTCCCTCATTTCCCATCGAGGGACTCAGGCTCCAGGAAGAACGTTGCCCAGAGTCACAGAGCTTGCTCAGCTTCTGGTTTGCTGAGATAAATGCATGCGTGTGCTGGGCTGGGAAGGGGCTGGCTTGGGATCAGAACCCCTGAGTTAGGGTGCCATCTCCCCCACTGCCTTGCCCAGGTCGGTCCTGCTGAACTTCACCTTCCCCTTGTCAAATGGAAATTAATAAGCACTGGTGCTGTGCTCGGGTCTTTACATATATTTTCTGACCTTTTCCATGCAACAACCCTGAGAAGTAGTAGTAATAGCTTCGTTTTATGTAAGAAATTATTTTTAGTGGGTAAATAATTCACAAAGTTCTATGTGTTAAAAGGTGGTTCTATATTGAAAGGTATAAATAGGTATCATTGAAGCCTTTCTCCCCTCTTATCCTGAACATTCTGGTTCTTCCATGAACATCTAATTTGATCAGTTATTAATGTATCCTTTTAGAGACAGTCTATGGTTATAGCAATATATGCCTCTCATTTTTAACACAATCAATAATATAGCACGTACACACTTGCTCTCTTAATATTTTATCTTGGTGAATGTTCAATTTCACTACCTGTAAAAGGTCTTGATTCTTTTTTACTGGTGCTACGTATCCCATTGAATGGATATGCCATAATTTATGCAAGCATTCCCCACTGAGGGAAATATAGACTGTCTTTTTTATTTTTGGGGGTATTACAAATAATGCTGCCATGAGTAGTTTTGTACATGTGCCATTTAGTATTCATACGATATCTGCCTGAGAAGAAATTTCCTAAAAGTAGGATTGCTGGTCAAAGGGACTATATGCACTAGTAATTTTTAGAGATAGTGCAAACTGTCTTCCCTCTCCAGGTAGTACCAATATGCCCTCCCGTCAGCAGTTGTGGGAGCATGCCTGAGACCCAGCTCACCAACACAGTATTACAAAACTTTTTTGCCATTCTGAAAAAATAAAAACTTAGTTGTGATTTGAATTTTCTTAATATTAGAGGTGACCCTGAGCACTTTGCATATATTGGAGAACCTCTTATATTTTCTTGTTTGTATCTTCTCTATATCCTGCCTGTATCATTTGCCCATTTGTTCTGTATGGTTGGTCTTTTTGTTTGAGATTTGTAGGATTCCATATAGAGGAAGTTAGCTTTTTGCCTGTGTGTAACACAAGATGGTCAATATGATCTCCTTTTGTCATATTTGACTTGTAACTTTGCTTATTATGTTTTACGATGCAGAATCATAAAACGTTTATGTGGTTGAAATCCATGATATTGTCTTGGCTTTTAGGTTTGGTGTAGTACTTTAGAAAGTAGTCTTTGTCAGTCTGATTATTTTTTAAAAAAAAAGCTTTTGCATAGATTTTTCTAGGACCTTTGAAGTTTCATTTCATTATATTTTTATCTTGCCTCCAGTTGAAATTCATTCTACTGTGAAGCATAAAGGGTATTTTTATTTTAATTATATACATTGGGAGGGAATAAATTAGAAAGGTTAAAGAACTTGAGTAAGGTTACAAAGTTTGTACATGATGGAGCTAAGAGTCAGACCCAGAGCTATCTGAGTGCAAAACTCGTGGCCTTAAAAGAGGAGCTACTGGCCGGCCCGGTGGCTCAGGAGGTTGGAGCTCTGTGCTCCTAACTCCGAAGGCTGCCGGTTCGATTCCCACATGGGCCAGTGGGCTCTCAACCACAAGGTTGCCGGTTCAACTCCTTGAGTCCCACAAGGGATTGTGGGCAGTGCCCCCTGCAACTAAGATTGAACACGGCACCTTAAGCTGAGCTGCCTCTTGGATGTCTCGGTTGGAGCGCAGGCTCTCAACCACAAGGTTGCCAGTTCGATTCCTTGCCAGTTCGATTCCTTGAGTCCCGCAAGGGATGGTGGGCAGCGCTCCCTGCAACTAAGATTGAACACGGCATGTTGAGCTGAGCTGCCGCTGAGCTCCCGGATGGCTCAGTTGGTTGGAGCGCATCCTCTCAACCACAAGGTTGCCGGTTCGACTCCCACAAGGATGGTGGGCTGCGCCCCCTGCAACTAGCAGCGGCGACTGGACCTGGAGCTGAGCTGCGCCCTCCACAACTAAGATTGAAAGGACAACAACTTGAAGCTGAACGGCACCCTCCACAACTAAGATTGAAAGGACAACAACTTGACTTGGAAAGAAGTCCTGGAAGTACACACTGTTCCCCAATAAAGTCCTGTTCCCCTTCCCCAATAAAAATCTTTAAAAAAAAAAAAAAAGAGAGAGACCATCCACTACAGCTGCTAGGATTATTGTTGGGACTAATGAGCAAAGTTGAAAAGTATATGTGTATGTAGTGGGGGTGGGGCAGGGTGGCGGGGCGTTTTCCGTGAACCTCGCTCTCCCTACTGACTTGCTTTGCCCTAGAGATTGTGGTTCATGGGTTAGCATGAGGCTTGATCTCCCCAGCACGTTTGTTGTAGTGCTTCTGCCTTCCGACCCCATCCAGGTTCACAGGATGATCGCGGAGTTCAAGCTGATCCCCGGGCTTAATAATTTGTTTGACAAGCTGATTTGGAGAAAGCATTCGGCATCTGCCCTTGTCCTCCACGGTCACAACCAGAACTGCGACTGTAGCCCGGTGAGCAAGGGACCCCGGTACAGATGGGCTTTACTTGCCAGGAGTAGTTGTTTCAAGACCTGCTCTTGACCCTTTGAACCCTCATTCTTTGAGAGTAGAGCAGAAACCCAAAGTCATAGCCTACATTCTCCCGTAACTTGAAGCTGCTTTGGGGAAGGATCTGACCCACCCTCCACCTATGCAGGAATCCGTCCTGAGGGCCTCCAGCCAGCTTCCCATTGTATGCCTGAGGGATGGGGGCTTCATGTCCCTCCAGGCAGGGCCCCCCACTCTATTACCTAGCGGTTTTCATCGTTCTGTCTCTACCGCACTGTAATTGTATCCACTGATAGTTTTGCCTGCAAGAACCACGTACCACCAATGGTCTGCATCCAAAAGGATGCTTTCTTTTTCTAAGGGGTCAGGGACTCACCTCTACTTTGTCTCCGTCATTGTGCCCTGGAGAGAGCGATGAACTGGGAGTTGAGAGGCCTGTTGTGCCACTCAGCTTGTTGGGAGAGCTTGAACCAGTCACTGAATTTCTGAGCCTCTGTTTCTTGCAAAAGGAAGATCACACTTCCTTGCCTGCTGGTTTCATGGGCCACGCAGAGGTTCGGCCACCAGCATGAGGGGTAAAGTGCTCTGGGACTTTAAAGTGCCACACAGCTGTCAGGGTCTGATGCCTGGTCTCTGCACTGCATTTTGGGATTTTCCTCAGTGCTTTACCTTCCACTTTACTGTTTTTCTCTTTGGCTTTGTCAGATTTGCCTTTTAGCCCATCCACAAGTGAATATATTCTGCATTTCTAGACATTCTATCTGGCTCTTCGTCAAAAACTACATGGTCTTTATTCATTATGTTAATGTTTTGTTCTTTGGCATTTTACCTATTTAATTATTTGTGATATACTTTTTTATGGTTTCTTTTGGATTGCTCATGGGGTACTAATAACTTAAGTTTGAGTCTTCTGGCTAAGTTTGGGTGGAGCATTACTTCGGGTTCTGTACCGTTGACGGAGATGCCACTGTTAGGGGGCTTGTTTTCCCGCTGAGACCTGTGTAGCCTGGGTGCTGGAAGTATTTTTACAGCACTTTGCTTTTGTCTGCCAGGTACTTCAGGGGGTACAGGGTCCCAGGGCAAGTTTTCATGTTGAGTGTCTTGGCCCTACTGCTCTGGTAGTAGGCGCCCAGGGTGCTGCTTCTCTCGGGGATCCCTCTCCACCAGCAGCAGCACCCTGGCAGAGACAGGCTTCTTTGCCAGTTCCCTGGGCTGGTAGGTGGGGTTTTTCTAACCCTTCTTACACCAAATTTATACACTGGCTTCATGCGGGCCCATGGTTCTGTCTGGTCCCTGCAGGACAGTAAAACCCACGCTCTGGCCTAAATAAGTCTCGTTTCCACTTCACTGCCCCACAGCTGCCAGCCCTCAGCGCTTGTGCTTAGTGCTATGAATGCAGTCCTGCATTTCTTGTTCCTATGGATTTTCATTTCTTAGGAACTTAGCCTCACATTTAAAAGAATTTCAGTTATTTTTTAATCCAGCATGCTGGGGCGATTTTGACAGGAAGAGTCCACATTAGCTTAATCTGCTGCTGGCCAGATGTGGGTCAGCAAAGGGTTTTCTGACAAAAGGAGGGTCTTCATTGTGCCTGAGGACAGAGGCTCAGAAAAGCCAAGTGACATGGCCAGGCTCTCACCAGACCGTGGGTTTTCTTCTGGAACATCATGACTGTGGTTTTAACATCAAGGGTGCACATGTGTTTTAGGACATCACCTTGAAGATACAGTTTTTGAGGCTTCTCCAGAGTTTCAGCGACCACCATGAGTAAGTACGAGCTTTCCTTGGAAGGCGAGCTGCTGCGTGTGCTGTGTCCTCCTCTCTGTCCCTCCCATCACTGACCTCCGCTCAGGAGGAGGGTCTGGGAGCTGTGCGAGCTGCTGTCACCTCAGTGTCACCCTATGTGGCTGTGCTGCCACGATGCTGTAATAGGAGCTGCCATGTCCAGCCCTTTATGGCAGGCACTGCGCTGAGCTTTCCCTTAGCCCTCACAGCCACTGTAGGAAGTGAGTATGGACGTTGCTGGCCCTTTACTGTCCTTGGCGTCAATACACCCCTTAAGTGTCTGTCCCTCTGAACCAGGAGTAGACAGCTTGGCTATTCACTGGTGGGCAGGAACCTCAGGTGGGCCGAGTGGACTGAGCATTTGCTTATAGAACAGATGGAATATTCTTTACCTGCACAAGGAGATGTGCCCTTTTCCACTTTTCTTGAAACATGTTTCTGCCCTCTCATTTTTATTTTTCAACCTTCAATGGAAAATGTACAGGAGAGTGAGTCTGCTATAAAGAAAACAGTGCTGGGAAGGGGTGAATGGCAGCTGCCACTTGACCTTGACATTGAGGAGACAGTGTGAGGGGGACCTTGGTGAGTGGGAACACACAGGCAGCCACTACTCAGCACCGGCCAAGTATTAGTATACAGGAAACTGGAAACTGGGCCTACCGTTGAATAGCTCTTGAGTTTTAACTGCAAGGAAAGCCAGAAATTAAGATTAATGTGAAAGGTCCTGATTTTTAAATGTTGGTTTACATTTTTTTCAAACATGAACATTAACAGAACGTGCCTGAGGACAAGTGTGGTCCCAGAGGCCTCCACTTTGCAGCTTTCCTCTGGATCACATTGGCTATTCTCAAGTTGAGAGCTTCTCTGTCTGAAGGCCCTAGAGAGGCTCTAGAAAGTATGTAAACCCTCTGAAAAATGGCACCCGTATGTTCTGAATGTGTACTATTTTTCCGGAGGAAGTCTCTGACTTTCATCAGACTCTTAAGTCTGAGCACTGCCGTGTGCCAGCCACTGTGGTAGGCCCTGGGGAGACAGTGATGAGTGAAAACAGCCAGGGCTCCTGCTCTCATGCAGGGTACAGTCCAGGAAGGAAGAGGGCCCTTAATCAGAGAATGATGCCATTGACTGTCCTCGGGAGGAAAGGAGCATGATCCTGTGAGAGAACATTTGACAAGGGGTCCTGACCTGGCTCGAGGGTCAGTAGTAGTAAATTGGGTGTAAAGGAAGCGTGAGAGGGTGAGTGTTCTAGCTAGAAGCCAGGTGTGTGTGGAGGCCTCTCCCTGCAGGAGGGAGCTCGGTGTGTGCAGGAAGGCCAGGATAGCCGATGAGGCGAATGCGGGGGCTTGGCCCAGGGTGAGGCTGCAGCGGTGGTTGTTGGCCAGGCCACAGGGCCTTGTGGGTCATGTTCACACACTTGGGTTTTATACATTCTAAAGCAGTGCAAAACTGGGAGCATTTTTAACAAGGGATTGACATGATCAAGTTTCTTTTCTGAAAAGAAAAGATTCCACAGCTGAGTGCTGTGTGTGTAATCATTGCTGTGGAGAGACCATTTAGGGAGCTGGTTCTGTCCACATGACTCGGGTGATGAGAGGCCTGGATGTAAAGGGTGAAGGAGGGAGCTCTCAGCTGACTCATGTCTCCTGGCAGGAATACTGCAGTAAGGCCCGGTTTGAGAAGTGCACGCATACCTCGGAGATACTGTGGGTTCCTTTCCAGACCAGCGCTATAAAGCGAGTCCTAATCTTTTTGTTGGTGGAGGGTCTTGCCTTCAGTTTGTTAAAAATGCGACCTCTGTGAAGCACAGTAAGGTGAAGCGCAATAAAACAACGCGTGCCTTTAGAATGACGAGTTTCGTTTGTCCATGCTAAGTGGAAGTGCCTTTGAGAAATCACGTAGCAGTGTTCAGTGGCAACAGAAAGGCCCGAGATTCTCAGGGAAGGGGCCTAGTTAGTGAATGTGGCAGGCAGGGGCGCGGGGCTTGGGGCCAGGGAGATCCCATAGCCTGAGAGACCATGCCCTCCCCGTCCCCCCAGAATGCTGGTTCAGGGGTCCGAGGTGCTGGGAGAGGGTACCTGGGGGATTCTCATCCTCCTCCATAGGAAATGGGCAGGAAATAGCCCAGTGTTGACCTGGCATCCCCAGTTCTGTCCATAACCCTCTCCAACCCATTGTTTCAGGAACAAGTACCTGCTGCTCAACAACCAGGAGCTGAACGAGCTCAGTGCCATCTCCCTCAAGGCCAACATCCCCGAGGTAGAAGCCGTCCTCAACACTGACAGGTGAGCGTGGAGGGGTGCAGCTTCAGCCCACCCGCCTTGGCTGCCTGTGTGCCCAGGGTGCACACTTGTCCTTTCTCACTTGCATGTAGCTACAATGTCCTGAGGGCTCCTGTGTGAGGCACTGTCCTTCCGTCACCTGCATTATCTCATGGGAGCCCCACAGTGGCCCTCGGAGGGAAGTGCCATCATCACCACCACTTTACACAGGAGGGAATGGGCTCGGAGAGGTCACCTGCCAAAGGTCATGGGCGCTCTGCCCCCTCCCCTTGTCTCTCACCTTTGCTGGCATCTGCCTTTCTTACCCGTGGCAGTTGTAGCCAAGCAAAATAAGCAGAAGTGGGCCCCCTCTGCTAAGTCCAATTCACTGGGTTACTTGCCTCATCTTCTGGAACTGGGCACGGAGGTCACAGGCTCACAGGTCAGGCCAGGGAGGACTGTATCCATCAACAAGAGTCATAATCCCCAGCTTTTGTTTCATTTTGTTTTTTAAGGCAGCAGAATTCGTTGTTCAAATGAAATTACATACAGTCACCTAATGTCTAATGGATACAAACAGAGCAGCTTTATTTGAAGAGAAAGTTTGAGGGCCCAGAACCCCTGCCTTCTTGGCCCTCTCTCCCCCATGATGCGGCCTGAATCATTTCCTCACCTCCTGCCTTTGCTTCCTAGACCAGGAAGCTGAGGCCCAGAAGCATGGGTACTTGTCCAAGGCCCACTGGAGCTGAACTGGGGGCCCAAGGTACTCCCTGCCTCCCCCTATTGGCATAGACTTTGCCCCATTGGGTAGACTCTGTCATGGCCCACTTTTGGTGTAAACAGCCCTCCCTCCAACAGGTCTGAGCGCTGTCTGACTCTGGATGTTTTTCTGGCCTCCAATCACTTGCCAGTAGGTCTGGGACTGGGAAGCTGGCTTGAGATATGGTGTGAATGCACTTGGCTCTTCAGTTCTAAGACTGCAGAGCCCATGGGGTGTTCTGGACCCAGGAGAGCAGGAGGGCATCCTGGAGGCCTGGAAATGTCCGCACTGTTTTTCCCCCACCTATGCCAGCCCAGAGACCCAGCCCAGAGCCGCAAGACAACAGTCCTTTGGCCAAGTGGAACTTGGCACCTGTCATCCTCTCAGATCTGCCACCAATGTCCCTGTCTATTTTATTTCAGGAGTTTGGTGTGTGATGGCAAGAGGGGCTTATTAACTCGTCTGCTGCAGGTCATGAAGAAGGAGCCAGCTGAGTCATCTTTCAGGTAGGTCTGGGGACCAGGCACCTGCCACTCCTGAGGGTCCCGGGAGCCAAGTATTTCTCAGGTGGTTAGAAATACCTCCTTTAGTCACCAGCTTCCACCCCAGTGTCTGGTTACTTTGGGGGAGATGGGGTTTGACTGCCATCTCCCCTGTCTTGACTCAGCAGGTGTGTATTAGCTTCTGCTGGGTGCCAGCAGTGTATTTCAAGAATTGACCAGGCATTTACCAAGCACCTATTCTGTGCTGGTGTTGGACAGATGGAAGGGAAATAGGAGCTACAGTCCCTGCCCACGTGGAGTTCCCTGGGGTGTGGGGAACAGGCATGAAAAGAAACCTGTTGGAATGCCGCGTGGGAAGGCATGGAGGCAGGACCTGCCTCAGGAGCTGTGGGAACAAAGGAAAGCCCCTTCCCCAGCTGGTGGCGTGGATGTGGATAAGGAGGGCTTCTCAGAGTCCCTTCCACTCATCTAGGATGAGTCCTGCAGGCTGTGGACAGGAGTGGCGGGTGAGGGAGGCATTCCATCAGGGCTGGGAATGACTTGTCAGCAGGCTCCACGCCCAGATGTGCGCCCGTCAGTTCAGCCTGCCTTGTCCAGACTCCCCTTGCGGGTCCCACATGTGAGCTCAGAGGCCCATCCACTCATCTGGGACGTCCCTCACACATTCCTGGCTCCCGTCTTCCATATCTTCCTGTCCCCTGAAAGAGCAAAGCCTAGAATGAATTTTCACATGTGACTCACTGGGGCCAGCCCTTTTCCAAGACACAAAAGGAATATTCCTCACTGTGCTGTCAGCTCCATGAGCTCAGGGACTCTTGCTGTGTCCCCAGTGCTTAGTTGAGGCCTGATGCCTGGTAGATGTTTTATAAATGTCTGTTGAATAAATGAAAAAGGCAGCAAACATCTCCCAGCCCCTTGGGGAATGGAGCGTGGATCAGAAGAGGGCAGCCTTAGCCACTTCGGCCAGGGGTCAACATTTGGGTCGCAGGTTTTGGCAAGCGCGAGCTGTGGAGAGTTTCCTCCGAGGGACCACCTCCTATGCAGACCAGATGTTCCTGCTGAAACGAGGCCTTTTGGAGGTAACAGCCTGGAGGAGCCAGGGTGTGGGGGGGTCCCATTGTCCCGCAGCCCCACGCATTGCTTTCCTGTCCAGAGACCTAGTCAGCTGGGCAGGGGCAACCGAATCTCTTGATTTTAAAATGCCAATGCAGATTGCCCTAATATATGCCCTGAGTTGCCAACTGCAGGTGCCCCGTGGGTGCTTCATGGGGGATTGAGGGATCCGGGGGGTGGCCATGGAGAGCATAAGAGTCTTAGGGTTACCCAGCAAGGCCTTTTGACCCTGAGGATATTTTGCTGCTGATTAAAAGTTGATTTCCCTTTATTGAAAAACAGCCTTCAGGAAAAGCAAAATTTGCAAAAGGGATGGAGTAAAGTGGCCAAAGCTATAACTGGCTTAATATATATATATTTAATATATGTAATATGTATATGTTCATATACGTATGTATGTATATGGACAAGAGACTGACCCATGAATTATAAAACCCAATTGGAAAATAATTGATCCAAATCAATGTAACTTCAGGAAAATGAAAAATGGAAACAATTTAACTTGATCAAGGAGTTAAACTGGCTTTATGTTTTTGATAAAAATTCATTGATTCTCGTGTAAATGTTTTCACTAAACATAAAAACAAACCATGGGGTCAAAAATGTGTCCCATGCCCTTAAACCCTGTGCTTCATTTACTCGAGTGGCCTTGGTCCTCGGGCCGTGGCCTGTGTTACACCTGGAGACGGCTCCCCTGGCCTGCAAGCTGGAGAATCCTGGCCATCTTGATGCCTCTAGAGCAGGTCATGGGCTTTAGCTCTGAGCCCTGGGCAAGCGAGGGGTTGTGGCAACCTACCCCAACTCACCCCCACTCCTGTGAGGTGTCAGGCCTGGCCCTGCCCTTGGCGCCACCAGCATCCTCAGATGAGAATCTAGACAGGGAAGCAGGTTCCATCGAGCTGGATGCTTGCACAAAGCACATGTCGTGTGGTCTGAGCTACCTACATGCCAGGCCCTGGTTGGGGAGGCAGGCAGCGGGCAGCAGAAGAGCTCGGCCCGAGGGTGGCAGTCGAATCTGCCTGTTGGCCCCAGGGCTCAGCTGCCTTCCTGCCTTCACCCTGTCCTCTCCCACCCCCAGCACATTCTGTACTGCATTGTGGACAGTGAGTGCAAGTCGAGGGATGTGCTCCAGAGTTACTTTGACCTCCTGGGAGAGCTGATGAAATTCAATGTTGATGCATTCAAGAGATTCAATAAGTACATCAACACTGATGCAAAGGTAGGACGAACCCGTGCTTCGTGGGGTTTGCGGCGTCCAGAGCCCTGGTCCTCGCACTCGCAGGTGCTGGTTGTAAATTGGAGAATACTGGGAGTCGGTGGGCAGTCTTGAGCAGGCATTCATTAGCACCTGTCTGTGCTGGGCATAAAAGTGTCAGCTGCTTGTGGGCAGGTGTAAGGGTTGGGTACAGGTGGGCTGTAAAAACGGTTCTGATGCAGTGTGGCAGGTGCCATGACGAGCCACAGACAGATGGGACGGCCTGGTATGTTAGACTCCGAGGGTCCGTGCGACAGAAACCTGGCTCAGACCAGCGCCCTCGAGTGGGAGAAACACTGGACATGGTGTCAAAAGATCTGGGTTGAGCTCCTGCTGGGCTGCTTATTAGTGGGAGAGGAGGGCAGGTCTGTCAGCTGTCTGAGCCTCTGACATCCTATCAGAGACAACTGGCAGGGGTAGATCAGTGCCCTTGCAGTGGCTGCCTGCCCTGGGCATGGCCATCTGCAGCCAGGAGCCTGCCACCTCCTCCCTGAGCCCGGTCTCTGCTCAGTTCCAGGTGTTTCTGAAGCAGATCAACAGCTCGCTGGTAGACTCCAACATGCTGGTGCGCTGCGTCACTCTGTCACTGGACCGATTCGAAAACCAGGTGGACATGAAAGGTAAGGAAAGGCCAGCATGCTAAGGCGAATCTCTCTAGTGTGGCCCGGCTGGTGTCACACCAGCTTTCAGCAAGGGGACAAGAAAGGCTGCAAGTAGCCGCACCAGACGCCCACGTGTCTGGGGTCAAGGTGGTGTCGCTCTAGGTGATTTTCTTCGCTGCTTTTACTTTTCTCTGTTGTTTGTGATTCCTTTGATGAGCATGCACAACAATTTAATGAGGGTGGAAAACCACTGTTGCCAGCAGAATGCAGAAAACAAACGTTCCTCCTCTCCTGGGCTGGGATTGCCTGGATGTTGAAGCCTGGGGACAGCCTCGGGAGAAGTGGTCCTTGGGTACGACTGCAGGGGGAGGTAGTGGTGAGCTCCCGTTCAGGGCTGTAATGAGAATGCAGGCTTAGCCCGGGTGGCAGAGCAGCTGGAGACCGTGCCTGCCGCAGCCAACCTTTTCTTTAGTTGTTTTGACAATGGGGGTTTGGGGCTTCCGAGTGGGGACCCGAGTGGGGCTTAACCAACCGCCTGGGTGACTGGCCGCTGCTCACACCTCTGCCCCTCCCCCCCAGTTGCTGAGGTCCTGTCCGAGTGCCGCCTCCTTGCCTACATATCCCAGGTTCCCACACAGATGTCCTTCCTCTTCCGCCTGATCAATATTATCCATGTACAGACGCTGACCCAGGTGAGTCCCTGCAGTGCAGTGGGGGAGGAGACTATCCCAGGGCCCCACCTTCTCCCAGGGGCACGTCTCCCTGACACCCG
The DNA here is from genome assembly GCF_004115265.2 of Rhinolophus ferrumequinum. Taxonomy (NCBI): domain Eukaryota; kingdom Metazoa; phylum Chordata; class Mammalia; order Chiroptera; family Rhinolophidae; genus Rhinolophus; species Rhinolophus ferrumequinum. Next base: position 20,332,235 of record NC_046306.1, read on the forward strand.
TGTCTCGGTTCCTAGGAAACCAGCCCAGCTATTCTGAGGACGTTTTCCATTAAGGGATTGGTGCCCCGTTTAACAGAAGGGGCCTGAAGGAGCAAGTCCCTTCGGTCACAGAGGGGTCAGGGCAGTCAGGATTGGCACGAGTTCTGACTCCCATTCCAGTGCTCCACCCAACCCTGCCTGCTGTGCGGGCTTTGGGCTTGGGCCACAGGTTGACTCCCACCTCCCTCACAAAATAGCCGTGTAGCCATCATTCTCCAAGCTTTTCACGCCCCTCTTCTCTAAAATGGGAGTAATACGAGTACCTCTCAGAGGTGTTTCTTTTGTTCCTTTACCTGACACATATTGAGTGAGGCAAGGCCCTGGGCTGGGGAGGCAAAGTGAACAAAACAGACCGAGACGCTCCCTCCTGAAGCTCAGTCTACTGCCACATGAAGTTAGAAAGGGAAATGAGAACTGTGTCTAACACGTACACCCAGCCCTGCCCTGGGGATCGAAGCTTCTGGAAGAAGTGATGGCTGAGTTGGTTGGGGAGAAGGGGTAGACTTTAACTAGGCAGATGATGGATGATGTTCCCCTGGGGGAGAGGGTGGGTGGCATAGGGACCAGGAAGGTGCTTGGCAGGATACTGGCGGTGCTGCCATGTTCCTGTCCCCAGTCCCCTCAGGTTTGTGCAGGGGCAGCTCAGTGCATGGCCCACAGGGCTTGGGCCACCCTCTCCCTACTCAGTGGCACCCAGGTCCACCAGGGGCCACCCCTGACTCGGCTGGGCCGGGGCTTGCAGGAGAACGTCAGCTGCCTCAACACAAGCCTCGTGATCCTGATGCTGGCCCGACGGAAAGAGCGGCTGCCCCTGTACCTGCGGCTGCTGCAGCGGATGGAGCACAGCAAGAAGTACCCCGGCTTCCTGCTCAACAACTTCCACAACCTGCTGCGCTTCTGGCAGCAGCATTACCTGCACAAGGACAAGGACAGCACGTGCCTGGAGAACGTGAGGGCCCCACCCGAGCGGGTGTGGTGGGTGGGCTGCGGGCTCGCAGGCCCAGGGCCCCTCGGGTGTTCGGGCCATGTGCCCGCCTGGCAGCTCTTTGTCCCCTTACCAAAGCCCTCCCTGCGGGGTGCCGGGCTCAACCTGGTCCTGCAGGCGCCCCCCCAGCCCCTCTCTCTTTGCCCAGAGCTCCTGCATCAGCTTCTCATACTGGAAAGAGACGGTGTCCATCCTGTTAAACCCGGACCGCCAGTCACCCTCTGCCCTTGTCAGCTACATCGAGGAGCCCTACATGGACATAGACAGGGACTTCACCGAGGAGTGACCTCGGGCCAGGCCTCGGGAGGCTGCTGGGCCAGGACCAGTGCGAGTGAGCGTGTGCACGTGCCGCACGCCCTGCCCTGTCCCCACCCCTGCCTTCCTGCTGCTCTTCCCAGGTCTTCAGGTACAGGCTCGGTGGGAGGGAGTGTCTAGAAGTCCTTGGCCCCTGGGTCTGAGAACCCCAGCATCCATCATTGGGGAACCTCAGTTCCCTCAAGATCCCCATGATGAAGACAGGGGCACTAGCCCCCCCTTCCTTCAGAAGCTTGGGGCCTCGGCCCACCCAGAGGTAAGGGGACTTTTAAAAGTAGCTCTGTCTGAGCTCCTGCCCAGTCTCTTGGCTGTCAGTCCTGGGGCGGGGGGGGGTTGATATGTGCACCCTCCCCCAATCTGTGAGCCACGCTTGTCTTAGCCTTTGGACCCAGGCAAAGGCTTCTGAGCCCTGGGCAGGGGTGGGGGATACGAGAGAATGCTGCCCTCCCCCAAGCCTGCCCACCTGTCCCTCCCTCATTTTCCTTTAGCTCCTCTGGTTCTGTTTGCTCATTGGCCGCTGTGTTTATCCCAGGGGGTTCCCCCATAAGTGGAGGACCTTTTCCTTCCATCCCTTGGGGCACGGGCTGGCTGTGCCCCGTCCCTGCCCCAGGGCAGTGTCTCCTGCCTGAGCCTCCACACAGGAGCCTGCCTGGGACCACACCCCTTGGCCCCCCCCTTGTGTTGCCAATTTATTAACAACAAATAAACCAATTAAGTGGAGACTATTAAAGAACTTTATTTTAAATGACTGATGTGGACCTGACTTTTGTCCGTGGGACCATGTGCTCCCCTCCCCACCTGAGCCCCAAAGAATGAGAAGGAAGCCGGCTGGAGCTGCAGACGTGGCCGTTTATTCAGGTTCAGCAGGTGAGGTGAGGGGCACACGGCAGGCGTCACTCCTTGTGCTGAGGAAGAAGGGGGGCTGAGTGAGCTGTACCCACTGCCATGCAGAGGGCAGGGTGGTGCCCCAGGCCGCCCTTTCCTTACCTTGGGGCCCAGGGCATCCCGGGTCCGTGCCCGCAGCTTGTTGGCCTGGGTTTCTGCCATGTCTGCCCTTTCCTCTGCGTCATCCAGCTCGTGCTGGGCCTTGCGGTACTTGGCCAGGTTCGTGCTGGCCTGCTGCTCCTGGGGCACAAGCAGGCCGGTCACCCCTTGGTAACTGAGATGGTCAGTCTGGTCCCCACCCCATCCCCAGAAGGGGGCTGGCTTCTCCTGGTCCTCAGCTCCCACCAGTACCCGAAGCAGGAAAGGGGGGGGTGCCCGTGTGCCAGACGTGGCCCAGAAGGGGGAAGCACCTGGGTCCCTTCAGAGACAGAGCTGGGTCTCATCTCTTGCCGTCAGAGCTGTAAGAAACTCTTCCCGTTGGGACAGCAGGCTCACTGCCCCCACACAAAGCCAACAACAGGGAAGCCATGGCCCAGGGACGGAGCGGGGCTCACTGCTGCTGTTGTCTCCCCGGGCCCCAGAGCCTGGGGCAGCACTGAAGTTGGGGTACCACAGGCGTCCTGCCCAGCATCGGGCCCTGGAGGCCCGCACCCGGTGCACTCACCGCCTCCTCATACTGCCGTTTGTAGCTCTTGACCTTGCTCTGCAGCTTGTCCACCAGGTCCTGCATGCGAGCCAGGTTCTTCCTGTCCTCCTCGGCCTGTGCACGCAGAGGGGACTCAGGTCTGGCCCCGACCAGACCACCTCCCAGGCCACCCCTTAAGGTGGACCTTGTCACCCACCTGGTACGCGAGTTCCTTGACCCGGCGCTCATGTTTCCGCACTCCCTTGAGGGCCTCGGCATGTTTCTTCTGCTCAGCGTCCAGCTCAGCCTCCAGCTCCCGCACCTACAAGCGGCCGGGGGATGGGCCAGCTGCCCCGACCCTGCCCTCAGGCTGCCCACCGTGCAGGGGAAGGGACAGGGAGGGCTCCACACACCTTGGCCTCCAGCTTCTGCACCTGCTTCTTCCCGCCGCGCAGGGCAGCTTGTTCGGCCTCTTCAAGCCGTGCCTGGAGCTCCCGCACTGTCTGCTCCAGTGTTTTCTTCATCCGTTCCAGGTGTGCACTCGTGTCCTGCTCCTTCTTCAGCTCCTCGGCCATCATGGCTGCCTGTGGGGAAGGAGGTGGCGTGGTCAGGAGGTGACAAGCCTCGGTGGAAGTCCCTTTGGGCTCACTTCCCCGCCTGCCATGGCCCAGCCTCACATCGGTGATGGCCTTTTTGGCCTTCTCCTCAGCTTCCCGCCTCTCCTGGGCAGCCTCCTCCACCTCTCCGCTCAGCTGGGCCAAATCCACCTCTAGCTTCTTTTTCTGGTTCAGCAGACCTGTGTTCTGGGGGGAGGCAGAGCCTCAGAGTCAGACAACAGGTGCCCACGCCACACACACCTGAGAATCCCTGTCCCCACCTGTGAATGCAGGAGGTTGAGGCGCTCGGTGGCCTCCAGCAGCTCTTGTTCCGCCAGCCGCCGGCTGCGCTCTCCCTGCTCCAGGGTGGCCCGCAGCTCTTCCAGCTCCCCGGCCAGCAGTGCAGCCCGCCGCTCCAGGGCCTGGGCCTGTTCCCGGAGCTCGGCCACCAGCCGCTGCTCCTCATCCCGCCCCGCCTGCTCCTCCTTGAGTTGGGCCTGCAGCAGCCTCGTGGCTGCCTGTGCCTCCGTGGCCTGGCGGGTTGCATGGCCCAGCTGCAGCTCCAGGTCGTTGAGGTCACCCTCCATCTTCTTCTTAAGCCTCAGGGCCTCGTTGCGGGCCCGTGTCTCTGCATCCAGGGAGGCCTGCAGGGACTCCACTGCCCGCTGGTGGTTGCGCCTGTGGGAGGGAGATTGAAGGAGCTGGGGGTCTTGGCCTTTGAAAAGCAGGTAGGCACAGGCACCCCATCTGCTCTTATGAACACCCAAGGAATGCTGGAGACGCAAACCCATCCCTTCCTGGTTTCAAGCACCTTGTGACTGCCTGTCGCCCATCGGAGTAAGTGCACAGAAAAGAGTGGAGGTGTGGAGCAAACAGGCATGGGCTGAACTCTGGCTCTACCCTCGCTGTGTCCCCTTGAGCCAGTGCTGTAGCCTCCAAGGTTCACCTCCACACTGGACAATAATCCCGAGCAGAGAAAGTCGAGTGGGAGAGGCAAACTAGTGTCGGTGCCAGTCTGTGCCCATAGTGGAGGCTCAGACTTCCTTCCGTTCTCCTCCTCTCAGGTGGCTGGGATGGGAGGGGCTGTTAGCCCTGGGGAGGACGGGTAGACCCTTGGGTGGTATAGTGCGTAGGGATGGCCCCAGCCCCAAACCTCAGGTTGGTGCACTCTTCATCTTTCTCTGCCAGCTTCCGGTCCACTTCAGCCTTGATCTGGGTTAACTCCAGCTGGATCCTCAGAGTCTTGGTCTCCTCCAGTTCCAGGGCCCCCTGGGGTGCAGAACAGGCAGTGTGGCCTGGGGTGTCTTAAGGGAGGTGGTGGGGAGCTAGGGGAGTGAGTCAGTGTCCAACCCACCCCTGTGGCCAGCCCCTGACCTCAGCCTCCTCCAGTGCGGCCTGGAGTTCGCTCTTCTCCCCTTCCAGAGCCTTCTTGGCTTTCTCCAGCTCCTGGATGCTCTTCCCGCTGAGGCTGACATGGTCTGTGAGGTCACTGATCTCCTCTACAAAGTGGACAGGGGACTGAGGAGCCACTCCCATGGCTCAAGCTCCAACCCAGGTCACTTCACCCCAATTCCAGGGCGAGCCCACCAGGGCACCCTGTGTGACTCCACGGTGCTCCCAAAGGCCCAGCGAGGCTTCGGACCCTGCCTGGGATGGGCCGTACCCTGGAGGTTCTTGTTCTCCCGCCTGAGCGTCTCCAGGCCCTCCAGAGCCTCCTCGTGGCTGTGCTGCAGCCGGAAGAGCTCCGTGCCCAGGCTGCGAGCCTCCCTCTGGGCCGCCTCCAGCTCCCGCTGCATCTCTTCCTCCTGGCGCCGCCGCTCCTCCAGTGCACGCTCCAAGTGCCGCTGCTTCTTGTCTAGCGCGGCAGCTGCTGAGGTCGCCCGCTCCAGCTCCAGTGTCACGTCCTCTGACTCTGTCTGCAGCCGTAGCTTGGCCTTCTCCAGCGATGAGCACTTGGCATGCGCGGCCTCTACTCCTTCCTCTGCCTCCTGCAGCCGAAGTGCCAGTTTCTTTCTAGGCCACGGGAGCAGACAGGGTATGGATTGTGTGGCAGAGGGCGGCTGACAGAAGAAAGGCCCCCACATGTCCCCTCGCCCCGACAGCACTTGTGAGGTGATGGCCTGGCCGGCAAGGCACTCACTTAGCCTCCTCCAGCTCCTCAGTCCTCTGGATGGCATCTGCCTCGTATTTGCTCCTCCACTGGGCCACCTCAGCATTGGCCTTGGACAGCAGCCGCTGCAGCTCGGCCTGGGCCTCGGCCTCCTCCTCGTGTTGCTCCCGCAGGAGGTCGCAGTCGTGCCGCAGAGCCTGCACGGCGTGGGCCAGCGCACTCTTGGCCTGTGGGGACCCCAGTGACGTCAGCTTTGGGCCGGGCCAGTGGCCCTGGCGCCCACACTGCCCGCCCTGTGGCAGCCAATGGTCAGCCCACCTTGCTCTCCTCCTCCAGCTGCCTCCGAAGTTCCTCCAGGCTCTGGGTGGTTGAGGCCTTCCCACGGCTCAGCTGGCTAATCAGAGACTCCTTCTCCTCGAGCAGGCGGCTCAGCTCCCCTGCAGGCCAAGAGGTGAGCCAGCATGTCAGGCAGGTGAGGGGCAGCATTGAGGCCCCAGGGGCACCCCGCTGAGCCCCTGGCCTCACCATTCTCGGTTTGCAGCCGCCCACGCTGGGTGCTCGCGTCTGCAAGCTGCCGCTGCAGTTCCTCCACCTTCATCTTGGCCTCACTTAGCTGGTCCTCATAGGCCCGGCACAGCTTCTCTGCACTGGCCTGGGGTCCAGGGTCAGGGGTCAGGGCAAGTTATAAGTCAGAGGGCAGGAGCTACAGCTGCCAATCAGACTGGGACCTGGGATGGGGAACTGTTTCCCTGAAAATAACACCTAGCCGGACAATCAGCTCTAATGTGTCTTTTGGAGCAAAACTAACATAAGATCTGGTCTTATATTATGTATATTATATATATAATAAAGGCCGGTTCTTATAGTAAAATTAAACCGGATCTTATATTAATTTTTGCTCCAAAAGATGCATTAGAGCTGATTGTCCGGCAAGGTCTTATTTTCGGGGAAACAGGGTAGAAGGCTAGACGTGGGCCCAGAAATCAAAGGGAGAGCAGAGCCCCAAGTTCAGGGTCATCAGAAGTGAGAGGGCTGAACTAATCCAAAGGCCAGTGGGTCAGGGTGAGGTTAGGATACTAGAGTCTGAAGTCAGCTGAGGACAGTGGTCAGAGGCCAGCTGTCAGGATGAGTTGACACAAGGGTCAGGGGTCAGGCTGGGTGCTGGGATTCAGGACAGAAACAGGACAGCTATTAGTTCGGAGTTCACAGGCTGGAATTGGATGCTGGGTCAGAAATGACCTGGAGTCCAGGTTGGAGGTCAGGACTCGTGTGGGGTTGGGGTTGGATGCCAGGTGAACGGGTCAGGGCTCAGGCTCCGGTACATGGTCAGGACTAGTATGTGGTGTTGGCATGGGTTGGTCAGGGGTCAGCCGTTGGAGGCAGAATTGGTTTAGAGTTAGGATGGCTGTGGGATTAGCTAGGGGTCAGGAGAGGATGCTGAAGGCCAGTCAGGGTCAGAAAGGAGGCAGACACCTTGCCACGGGCCAGAGTCTCGACGCTGGTGCCCAGGTCATCCACCTCCATGCGGAGCTCGCTCTTTTCCTTTTCCAGCTTCTGCCGCACCCGCTGCAGACTGTCCACCTGCTCGCCCAGCTCAGCTGCGCTATCCGCCTGCTTGCGCCGCAGGGCGGCGACGGTGGCCTCGTGCCGCAGTGCCGCCTCCTCTAGTTCCCGCCGCAGTCGCCCCAGCTCTGCCTCACGCTTGCGGCTCCCTTCACGCTGCCCTGCTGACGCACCTCCAGCCTCCTCCAGCCGCTCGCTCAGCTCCTCCAGCTCCCGGGCCGCCTCCGCCCGCTGCTTCTCCACACGCGCCCGGGCCGCGCGCTCTGCCTCCAGCTCCTCTTCTAGCTCCTCCGCCCGAGCCTGGGGACAGCAGGCGGCAGCTGTCACCTCTGTGGGCCTCTGACCCAAGTTCCTGCCCGCCCCCATCCCCCACACACCTGCAGCTCCTTGATCTTCTTCTGCAGCTGGGCCCCGAGGAGCTGCTCATCCTCCACCCGCAGGTTCAGCTGACTCAACTCAGAGTCCTTCCTGGAGATCACAGAGGGGCATGAGCCTGCCCTGATTGTAACTTCCATCAACATGCCTGGGGTCCCCCGGCACCCTCCCCACCAAACACGCACCCTGCCTGAGGCACTCTGTACCCAGAGTAGCCCCATGACCTCACCTGCGTTCCCTCTAAAGCCCTGGCCCCAGAGCCCGGCTGGGGCCCTAGGTCCAAGAAGGGCAGGACACGTCCCCCGGCACCCTAGTGACCCACATCTCTCAACCCTCCACGTTCATCCTCTGTAGTCATGTGGGACTAGAGTCCAGAGGGTGTGAGAAACAGGTGCAGGCTCCGGAGGCCCCTACCGGCTGGGGTGGGGTCTGCTGCCCACCCCACACGTACTTTTTGAGCTTCTCCTCCAGCTGCTGTTTGTCCTCAGCAGCATCTGTCACCGACTCCTGCGTCAGTTTCAGGTCACCCTCAAGCTTGCGCTTGGCCCGCTCCGTTTCCATGCGCAGCTTCTTCTCCTGCTCCAGGGAGCACTCCAGCTATGGAGCGGGAGGGGGCAGACGTGCTCAGCCCCTGGGCCCAGTCGGTCACCATCCCAGCTTTCCCGGTACCACTGCACAGCCCTCTGCTGTGGCCCTGACTCACGTCTTCCACCTGCTGCTCCAGCCGGAGCTTGGCCTTGGCTAATGCGCTCACACGGTCCTCCTCGGCCTGCAGGTCGCCCAGAGCCTGCTGGTGGGCCTCCTGCAGCGCCTTCTTCTCCTTGGTCAGCCGGGCCACTGACTCGTCCAGTGCCGCCATCTCTTCCGTCAGGTTCTTTACCTGTGCCAAGGCCAGGGTCACCCTGGGGATGTCCCTCCCACACTGAGCAGCCACCATGCCAGGTCACACAACTGCCTCTTCTAGCGAGGGCACCTCTGGCAAGTCACTTCACTCTGACCCTTGTCTCTTCATCCCTAGAGGATGACAGTGCCATCTTCCCCAAGGCGTACTGAGGGATTAATGAGCAAACTCTCACAATGCCCTTCGCACAATGCCCAGCCCAGACTGAGAGATCGTAAATGCCAGCTCCGTGTGGTTTCAGCAGGTGTTCAAGATGGCTGTTTCTGAGTCCTGGGTTCCTCAGTGAGCACCTGGTAGAACCTGAATAAGCAGCTTACCCCCGAGCCTCAGTTTCCCCTCCTGTACAATGAAGTCAGTACTGCCAGGTCTGGGAACCACATGGGTTTGTCGAAAGGGTTCCAGGATAGACGGCATGAGAAGGCGCCTGGGAGCTAGAGCTGGGAGACGGGGGACCTGCCCTCAAGACATTTGCTGTCCATCTGAGTGGCCATCATTCGCATTGGCTGCGCACCTACTGCATGTTAGGCCCGGTGGGGAGTGCTAGCAAGGGCTAGTTACACACTGAAATCTCACCCACCCTTAGGAGGTAAGTGCTACTCTTAACCCCATTTGGCAGATGAGGAAATTCAGGCACAGAGAGGAAGTGACGTGCCCAAGGCTACGTAACGGGCCTGGCAGAGCCAGGAGGTGGACCTGCAGCTGCCTGGCCCCAAAGCCCTCCCTGACCCTGGGCCTTCTCCCGGAGCCCACCCAGTCCCACCTTGTTCTCAGTAGCTTGCTTCTCCTTCTCGGCCTTGGCCAGCGTCAGCTCCAGGTCATCGATGTCCTTCTTGAGCTCCGTGCACTCATCCTCCAGCTTGCGCCGGCGGGCGGCCAGGTCAGCATTCACCTCCTCCTCCTCCTCTAACCGCTCGCTCAGCTCCTTCACCTTTGCCTCAAGCTGCACCTTGGACTTGATTAGCAAGTGGCAGCGCTCCTCCGCATCTGCTAAGTTGTCCTGCTCCTGCAGGGGACACAGAAGGGGGCAGAGTTGAGGCAAGGCCAGGCAAACCAGCTGAGGGACACCAGGCCGGGCCCTGGAGAAGAAAGTTCATTTGTCTAGGCAAAGGTTTGATACCAGTGCTCAGCTGGACTCTGGGGGACCAAGGAAAGCCTGTGACCTGCTCTTGGCCCTGAAGGGGCTCGGGTGGGATGAGGGCTCGGGTGGGGGGATGGGAAGGGACAGAAGTGGCACCATCAAGAGGGGAACGTTAGACAGGCTGGGGACAACCCAGAGAGAGGCCCAAACAAGGGCTCTAGGAGAGAAGCGCTGGGCTGAGGCCTTCTGAGGGGGTGTGTGGGGAGCAGCGGGCATGCCAAGTCCTGCACAGCCGTGGAGGGGCTCAGGGGTTCTCTCCTGCCTTACCGGTTCCTGGGTGACCTGGCTGCCTGACGGTCTCCTGCACTAGCTGGGAGTTTTGTGACCACAGGCCCATCTCGTGTTCCCACCAATATATCCCCAGAGCTGGCCTGGTACGCAGCTGACACTCAACATATTTGCTGAATGAAAGAATGGCTCTGTGGGCTTGGGGAGATTCCAGACCCTTGATCTTTGCCCTCTGGTTATTACTGTTACCTGCCACCTGGGTACCCATGGCCCTTAGCCAGAGAAGGGAGTACAGGTCTATTTCAAGGACGGTAAAGAGGGGAGAGCTGGGGAGATGGGTTCCACTGCAGTTTTAGTGAGAAACCAAGGTGGCAGGGATGGAGCATTAGGACACGTGGACAGACTGAGCCCGTGGCTGGGGAGGCTGGGTATGTAGGAGGCTGAGCATGGACACGAGCCCACAGCCCCCTTTCATGGCACCTCTGGAGTAAGAAGAGACCCAGGGAAGGCCTGGGCACACCAGGTCCCCCCTGGCCAGGCGTCTGGTGCTGGTATTTCCTCACAGCAGCCTGGAGTTCACTGGGGATGCCAGAGGGCACCAGGGAAACCCCTTCCCTCCCCCACTCACTGCCTGCAGCTGCAGAGCCAGGTCGTTCTTCTCCTGGGTGACACTGACGTGCGTCTCCTCCAGCTCCTGGCGCTTGGCCTCTGCAGTGGCCAGGGCCCCTCGCAGTCCCCGCAGCTCCGCCCGTAGGGCTGCCAGCTCCTCCTCAGCCTGCGCCGAACGCAGCAGTGGCTTCATCTTGAAAAAGAGCTTCATCCATGACCAATTCTTGACAGCATTGAAGGCCCGGATATTCCACTGGATGGTGAACAGGGCGTCCCTGGGTAGGGGGAGGAAGTGGTGGCCAGCAGGTTGTGTTGTCCCCTTCACGGTATCAGCTCTGCTATTCCCTGATGTTCTCTGACGTTCACCTCCCCCGGCCAGGCATTGCACCAAGCTCTTTAGTGTGTGATCTCAGTTAGTCTTCCCAACAGACCTTTCAAGTAGGTCCTAATGCTTCTGCTCTACAGAGGACATTGAGGGAGAGGCCCCCGGTCACATGGTTGGGCCCCTGCCTCCAGGTTGGGAACTCACAAGCCTTGAATGTCCTGGTGGCTCTTGCCAGGGTCCTAAAGATACCAGGAGTGGTAAAGCCACAGAGCCTGGGCTCACATCCCAGCCTCCTGGCTCCCCCACCCCTAGCCAGCTGTGATGGGATCGCGCTGATTCAGACACGAGGTCTGCTGGACAGATGTAATCACAGCACCTACCTCTCAGGACTGTCCCTCCTTTAACCCAGATAATGCAAAACAAGTGCTTTGCCTCGGGCCTGGTAAGAGTCTTGGAAAACACTAGATGCCTTATTAGCCCTCTGGGCCACCCTCTGGGATGGCCTGGAGTGGAGACAGGTGCTCTTACCAACTTCTGAGGTGAGGAAATGGAAGTTGGGGGTTGAAGGGCATAAAAGAGAACCTTGCCCCTTCAGAGACACCCCCAACCAGCCAGAATCTGACCCACAGGATAGCATGACAGGGTTCACAGAGCCTGGTGGTTCTGGGAGCCACCCTGTGTCCTGCCCCGACGCCTGCCCACACCCACCTGCCCCCAAGCAGGCGCTGGTACTCAAGGCGCATGAGGCGGCCCCGGCCCCGCGCCTGTAGCAGCGTCAACACCTTGGCCAGACGCTGATCACGAAGCTCCTCCAGGACGCCCAGCAGCCCAGCCTTGAAGAACACCTGGGGGGGTGGGGGCAGCAGGTGTAACCTCCACCACCAGTAGGTCCCCTGTCCAGTGTGACCACCCACACCTGGGGTCAGCTCCAACTCCTGTGCGCCCTGACCTTGGTGTGGCCAAACTGGTACTGCGTATGGTCAATGTCCAGCGAGTCCAGCAGCTTCTCTGTGGCCTTCCTGCTGTCCATGAAGGTGTCGTCCGGGATGGCGCCTGGGTTCAGGATGCGGTACCTGGGTGAGCAGGGAGGGCTGGTGAGGAGCGGCCTGGGTCCGAGGAGGCTGGTGGGGGTCACGGGGGACATACTCCTGGGCCCCTCCCAGGCTGGAGCAGAGGCTCCCTGGGGAGGCATCACGACACGGGGTGGGGGGGTACGGCACATTCTGCTAAAAACGTTGGATTGTGTTTAAATGCATCCAGTAGGAGTTCTTTAAGAGGCTGCAGTTCTTACAAGAGGCATGCAGCACTTTTCATAATTTCTTTAAGAAGACCAAAAATGTAAAGAAGGTGATATGGTACAGCATATCATAAGCTGAAGAAACAGTCGGGACAGAATTCTACCGAACCAACAAGAGCAAGGGTTCTGGCGCATCTGTTTCTAAAATGGACTCACTTGCATGTGTGTGCAGGGCCGTGCACAGATCAGGTTGGCTGTGGGAAAACCCTAGAAACACAAAGGGCCCCTCACTAGGGGACTGATGAAGAAAGCAGGGTTCATTGCTATGGGATGTTTCACAGCCATCGCAGAACGGATGGTGCTACATGTCGTCACACATTCATCCAAGGCCACAGAATATCTGTCACCAAGAGGGAACCCTTGTGTAACCCATGGACTTTGGATGGTAAAGATGTGTCAATGTAGGACCACCAGTGGTAACCAATGTCCCCCTCTGGTGGGGGGGGTGTCGATAATGGGGGAGGCCATGCACGTGTGGGGACAGGGGGGTATATGGGAAATCTCTGTACCTTCCCCTCAGTTTTGCTGTGAATCTAAAACTGCTCTTAATTTAAAAAAAAAATAAATGATGCTGACTTATGTCTGTTGATAAGGAACAATCTCCAAGACACATGGTTACATGAAAACACAAACTCATGTAACAGTGTGTGTGCATGTGCGCGTGCGCGCCCATGTGTACAGTATTTGTATAGACACACATGTATAACAGTCAGTGTGGATGACCACAGTTACTTCTAGAAGGGGAGGGAACTTTGGCCGTTTGCAGCCGGACAAAATCAAACTGATAAAGGGCAGGGGAGGGAGCTGATGGTATTACCACTGAGCACTCATGAGGGGCCAGGCATTATGGGAAGTCTAGTCCTCGTTCAGTTTCAAAATCTACGGTCAGCTCTGCCTGCCCCCAAGTTCCACACTAATAAATCCAGTTGGCCCCTCGACTTGCCTTCTAGGGAATCTGCTGGAGACATTTCACATTTGATATGTTCAAAGTAGAGCTCAATCCACTATGCCCCCCAGCGTCCCCCAAATCTAAGCACCCTGTTTTGGTATCTCAGTAAATCGACCACCAACTCCCCAGTTGCTCAGGCCAAACACCTGGGAGTCACCCATGTCCCTTTCTGATTCTGTGTCCAATTCCTCAGCAAAGTCTGCTGGCCGCACCTTCAATATTCACCCCAAGCCTATTCATTTCTCCCCCAATCCCAGCCTGTCTCAGCCACCAGCATCTCCCCCACTGGGGGAGCCTGCCGAGCCCCCTGCATCCTCCTCAGGGACTGGAACTATTTGGCTCTACAATGTGTGTCCTTCCGACCCCCTCAGGCTGCTGCCTCCACCGCGTGGAGGGCAAGGGGGAAGGTGGCTGTGGAGGGGGCGCTGGGGAGGAGCCCGGCCTGGGGCAGGAAGACACCCACCGCTGCCGGAAGTCGGCATAGAGCAGTCTGTTGGGGAATCCTTGGCGGCAAATCCGGATCCCCTCCAGAACCCCATTGCAGCGCAGCTGGTGTAGCACCAAGAAGGCATCCATGACCCCTGGATGTGGTGGGAGTTAGAGGGAAAGGTTAGAGGTCCTGGACGCACTTCATACCCCAGAAGAACGACCAACAGTTCAGACATGGTGAGGACTGTGCAGGCTCTGGAGGGCAACACCCAGCTTCTAGTCTGCCATGGCCCCTCCCTTCAATGTCCCCCCACACCACCAACCTGGCCTCAGGGTGACTACCTGGGGTCTTATTCTCGTTGGGGACAATGCAACGGACAAAGTGGGGCTGTGTGGCCCGCAGGTTAGTCATCAGCTTGTTGAGGTTCTCCTGGGGGCGGGGAGAGGGGAGAAGGCACACAGGGCAGAGAAGCAGAATTGGAAACCACAGCGGATCAACCCGTGAAGGACTGGGGGCCAGGCACCTAAGCAGCCTCCACACGCCTGGCCTTTCATTCTCTTCGTGACCCTCTGCCCTCTTCGCTTGACGGGGCCCCATCACCATCACCAAGGTCTTCACCCCGCCCCCCAAAGCCGCCCATCCCTCCCACACGCCCCTGTGGCTCCCACCCCATCCCCCAAAACCCTGCCGAGGCAGTGTGGGGACGGGAAGCAGCACAGACTTGCTGTGATGTTCACGTGGAGAGGAGTTAAACATCACTGCAAGTCTTAACGGCCGCCCGCCCAGGGTGCAGGGGCAGAGCTGCGAGCGAGGACGGGGCAGGAGGCTGCAGGGGAGGCCTGCGTGGGGCCCTGACTGGGCCTCACCTTGTGCAGCTGGGACACCGTCTGGAACGATGCTGCCTTTTTACGCTTCTCTTTCACCCCAGACTTGGGGGGCTCGGCTAGGAGAGACATGGGGACCAGTCACTCCAGGGGACATCACTCTGTGAGTCCCCTACAGAATGACAATCTCGTCCCTCAGTACTTACTGGAGCAGGAGCCTGTATAGTTCTCGTAGAGGGTAGCCAAGAGCTTGTTCTGCGACTTTTGGAAGATGGGGACCACTGTCTCATTCAGGGGATCCTTGTTTTTCTCCAGCCAGCCCACAATGCTGTACGGCACCTGGAGAGACCAGACAGGCGCTGAGGCCAGGTGGAGGAACCCGGAGCAGGGAGGAGTGTGGGCAAGAGGTGGGGTTCCAACAGGCACCTACCACACCAGCATAGTGGACCACCTCAAAATGGGCCTGGTATTTGCGCTTCTTGTCAGGCCGTGGCTGCTGGAAACTGGCTGACTTCCCCGCATGGTTATCATAGAGCTTGGCCCGGAAGCTGGCGTCTGAGGCCTTGGGGAACATGCACTCCTCCTCCAGGATGGACAGGATGCCCAGCGGCTGGGGACAGGGAACAGACTTGCAGGGCCTCCATCAAGCCAGCCCATCCTCCCGAAGCCCCTCCTTCTCGGAGTATTCCCAGATGCCCCCACCTTAGCCACCTGCTCTGACAGAGACCAGACTCGGACCCAGGAGCCCTGTCTTCTAAGAAAGAAGTTTGTGGCTTGGCCTCCAGCCCCCTTCTGCACAATTTGCAGCTCTGAGATGTCCTCTTGACTTAGGAGAAGTGTACAAACTCAACTGGCATCTCTGTACCCACTCACCCCCAGCTCCGTGATCTCACACACACATTTGCATATAGTAAATTCAAAAACAGCAGCTGAGTTCAAATTTTGGCTTCCTCACTTACTAGCCGTGGGGCCCGTAGGCCTAAGCCTCAGTTTCCTAATCTGCAAAACGAGGCAATGAATACTTTGTGCTCCTTTAAGAGCAAAAAAACTGTGGATCACCTAAATGGCCAACTGGAGGAGAGTACAGAAATGCATTGTCTGAAAATCATCTGCTGCATGTACTTGTGTGCCTTCTTCAACAACATTCAATGTTCAAAATACATTTTCAGAGAAAAGAGGAGAAATGAGTCTGTCTGTAAGAGAAAATGGATGCTCAAGATACAGGACTTGGAGGAAACTAACCAAAGCACCAAGATTCTGGTTGTGTAGGGATTGGAGGAAACATTTTTTTTCCCCTTTACTTCTGATTTTTCAAATTTTCTTTTGATTTTTCTTTCTTCCATTCTTTGTACAATGGGGAGGCATATGTAATGTTCCACAATGCAATGAACAAATACACAAGCACATGGTACTCTGCCTTGTTCTCAGGGCAGTTCTGAGGGTCCAGAGAAATTGTGGCTACAAGAGGGAGGGCCTTGTGAACTGCAAAACTGTGTCCACCCATGAGGGGCTGTTGTCGGCAGTGCTGGCATGCACACTCACACTGCTCACACACACTCACCAACATGCTTTCACGCCCAGTCTCCTGCACACCTATCACATGCATGGACATGTTCCCATTCATACACACGTAGGGACGTGGCCACAGCCACACGCATGCACAAGCTCACTCCAGTGCACACACACTTACGTGCACACTTGCACGTGGTCACTCACATACAAGCACACATGCAGTCCTGCTCACTCCCAGTACCCACACCCTCTCCGCGTGGCAGTGAGCTTGCCCCGGGCTTCACCTTCTCGATGAGGTCGATACAGGGCTGCAGGTCCAGGCCGAAGTCGATGAAGACCCAGTCGATGCCTTCCCGCTTGTACTCCTCCTGCTCCAGCACGAACATGTGCTGGTTGAAGAATTGCTGCAGCTTCTCGTTGGTGAAGTTGATACACAGCTGTTCGAAGCTATTAAACTGCAGAGGGAGGTGCCGGGCTCAGCAGGCCTCCTTGTGGATGGGCACAGGGAGGCCCATGGAGGGCCAGGGATGTGCATGAGGCCACCCCGCCCACGCAGAAGCCAGGGTTGCTGCCCTAGCCAACCCACGGTCCTCCAGCCCGGACAGAATAGAGCCTGGTGGTGTGGGCTGCTCTCACCTCGAAGATCTCAAAACCAGCGATGTCCAGGACCCCAATGAAGAACTGACGGGGCAGCTTTGTGTCCAGTGTCTGGTTGATCCGAGACACCAGCCAGCGGAACAGCCGGTCATAGGTGGCCTTGGCCAGAGCCCCCACGGCAAACACCACCTGGAGGTGTGGGGAGGCTGGGCTGGGACCTGGCCAGGAGGGCACCCTGCCCCACGGCCCCCAGATGGGCCCCGGCCTGCAGGCCGCTCACCTGTTCCACACTCTGGCCCTTGGTCACATATTCATTCCCCACACGCACTCGGGGATGCAGAAGACCTTTGAGGAGGTCCCCACTGTTGACCCCCATCAGGTAGGCAGCCTTGTCAGCATCTGGCAGGGCACATGGGGGGCATGAGGAAAGGAGGCCAAGAATCTGAGTACCTGGGGGCTCAACCGGCCTCCGGCTGGCGCTGAGAGAGAGGCTGGAAGGGGCCAACAGTTCAGGGCCAGCAAACTGTACAGCTCAGGAAGGGGAAGGTCTGGAGTTGAGAAGTCAGGAGTTACAATACGGGCCAGGTAAGCCTGAGATCAAAGGTGATGGCCAAGGGTTCAGGTAAAGGTCAAGGACAGGACGTTGGGATCAAGGTCAGGGCCCCTCACTCTCGGTGCCATCGGCTTCAGCCTGCTCCTCCCGCTGCTTCTGTTTGAACTTCATGTTGCCAAAGTGCAGGAGGGCACCCACAATCTTATAGCAGGCGCACTTCTCGTCCACACTGAAGCCCAGGATGTCCATGGCATGCTGCGGTGGGGGGGTGGGGGCAGCAGGAGACGTCAGGGTCAGAGACGTCTGGGCTCCGCCAGGGTCCCGCCAAGCCAAGGGCATTGAGGATGCGCCCTGGTCTCCACCCAGCCGCACGCGGCCCCACACCACAGGCACCCCACTCGGCTCCCACCAGACGTACGTCCGTGGCCATGAGCTCCTCCCCGTCATCCATGTTGTCCACAGTGATGACGCCCTGGCTGCAGAAGTGGTAGTCATAGGGGTTCATGGACAGAAGCAGCATGTCTAGGGAACACGGGCAGAGAAGGCGGGTCTGGCTGTGTCACCCAGCTATCTTCCTACCCCCAATCTGGCGCAGCAGGTCCTGGGGGCCCTACCAGGACTTCACTGTAGCCTCTTTCTCACCCCACCCCCATGTCCACGGCTTCTCTTTCTTTATGGTTTTCTGAGGAATGAGCCCCAGTCCCTATGTTTCACTCTTCCTTCTACCATTGCTCACGGCCACCCCTCTGGCCCAGACCCTGTGCTGGGTGCTGGCGCACAGGGAGGAATAGACTCTGCCCTTGAGGGGCTTGCAAGAGAGGGGGGCTGGGTCTAGACAAAGCCATTGGTCCTCCCTTGGTGCTGGGTGGGGCCTCACTAGTCTCAGGCCAGCAGGAGGGACAATTTTGCAAGGGTAGTGGCACTAAGGGGCCTGTGCCCTAGCACGAGAGGGTTCAGCAATAACCAGAAGTCTCAGGAAGGAGTGGGGGGAACAGAGGGGCTCAGAGGAAAGATGGGATGTCACAGACCTCAGAACAGTGAGGGAACAGATATCCCAGGGCCTGGTCTGATGGGGGCCAGGAAGGGGCCAGGCAGCCCCACTCCTACCCTATCCATCCCCGCCCTATGTGCTCTGACCCCCACCCTATCCACCCCTGCCCTCACCCTGCAGCTCTGGCTTCTTCCCCGAGAGGATCTGGTAGTAGATGTGGTAGCCACGCTCTCCAGGCAACTGGAAGATCACCCGTGATTTCTCCAGGAGATCTGGGAGAAAGGGAGGCACTGACCTACCGTCCCCTGCAGCTCCCCAGAACAGGTCCCCCCAATGGTGCTGAGGGGGTAGGGGGTATGTAGAGGCACGGTCTGCACACATGCCAACATGTACTGAAGGGTGTCTCTCCATCTGTGCAAGTCACAGTGTGGGAATGTGTGTGTATCCACCGGTACATCCGTGTGTAACCGTGTGTGTGTGTGTGTGTGTGTGTAAATGTGGGTGTCTGTGTGTGGAGGTATTCATTTGTCCATTCTTTATTCTATGCTTTCATTCCTTCATCCACGACCACAAGCCTTTCCTCCAGAGCAATGCTGAGTGTGTGTGTGTGAGCAGAGCCTCCATGTGTCTGCACGTGGTCGGTCGGGGCATGAATTACAATGTTCCCTGCCCCCGCCACCAAATGCCTGTGCTTATCCATCAGGACATGGCCATGCACCCCAAGGCGGGGAGTGGTCAGTGTGGAGGCCCCTCTGTGCATGTGTCCTGGGCACCTGGTGTCTGTGCAGCCAGGCTGGGTGATGCGGGATGGGCAACAACTCCAGAGAGGTGCTAGGAGGGGCTTCCAGGAAGGAGGGGGACTCGATGTGTACAGATGAGGCTGGGGTGGGGTGGGCACAGGCCTGCCCTGTCATGGCCAGAAAAAAGACTGGGCTGTGGTAAGGGCCCACGCACTAAGAGCCTGACTAGCCAAATAAGAATTTAGGTCTCTATCTTAAAGTGACAGGATCTAGAAAAGGTTTCTAAGCAGGAACACGATGTAGTCAGATTAGTATCCATGAAAGGGTCATTCTGGCTGGAAGATCAAGCAGAGGAAATGGAGGCAGGAAGAACACATGAAGGCTCGTAGAATGTTCTAGGTAAGGGGTGAGGTGGCCTGAGCTGGGCAGTGGCCAGAGGACGGAAGGAAGTGCCTGGAACAGGGGGAGCCCCAAGGACTTGATGATGGGGACTCAGTCCCAGCGAAAAGACTCAGGCCTTGGCCTCTGTCCTCGTCCCCGCCCTCCGCCACCCTTTCCCAGACTCACAGCTGTCAATATCCGAAGATGCCAGCTTCCCAGAGGGACCAAAGTGAATTCGGATGAACTTGCCCTGTGGGGAGAGGAGCAGCCTCAGTCAGGGGGCCCAGCCAGAGCTGCCCTATCTGCTGACGGTTCCCACCACCTGTGTCACCCCTGCTGCTGATCCCGCTCCCACCGCACACCTGTCCCACTGTGGCCACTCACAAAGCGGGAGGAGTTGTCATTCCGCAAGGTCTTGGCGTTGCCAAAAGCCTCCATGGCAGGGTTAGCCTCGATGATTTGATCCTCGAGAGTGCCCTGGTGGGGTGAGGGTTGCTAACTGACTGGGACACCAGAGCAGCCATGGTCCTGGATATCAGCCCATCCCGACAACCTTTGGCTGGGAAGGGGAAGTGGGCGTTGGTCCCCAGGACCTCATAATTGTTGCATGCCCCACTTACACTGGCCCCATACTTACCCCGGTCTTTGTGGCCAGAAATTGCTGGGGGGAGAAGGAAGACAAAGTGAGAAGGTGTGAGGTCTTACCAGGCCAGGGGTGGCAGCAGTTAGCAGGACAGTGAACATTAGTCACCCAGATGTGTAGCCCCCACAACCCACGTTCCATGCCTCACCCTCCCAGGACTGTTGCCAGGAGAAATGCTAGAAAGTAGGAGCAGACATGGCCCTCGTCAGGGTCTTGAGGCAGGTGGCTGCTACAGGAGGTCTCCTATTTGCAACCATTCCTCTCCCCCAGCTCCATCTCTGGCCTCTTCCATATCCCTTCATTTCCTACACTCCAAGAAGTGACCCCTACCCCATGGCCTAGAGGTTCCTGAGTAAAATCTACTCCCCTTCAGCGTCCACTCACATGTCCCCTCCTCTAAGAAGGATGCTCTACGGATAGAAGAGATCTCTTTTACCTGAACCTTCTTACCCTCACCTCCCTTTGCCATTGCCCTTCTCCACACTTCTTTGGAGTATGACTAGGTATATCTTCATTGAACAATTCTACACTGACTATTATTCAAAATGGCCGTGCCAGGTGCATATTACCCTGCTTTGCAAATGAAGAAACTAAGGCTCAGAGCAGGGAAGTGATCTGCTCAAGGCCACACAGTAAGTGGGCGACAGAGCAGGCACTGAGCCCAGGTATCTGCCTCCCACGACACCCAAA
This sequence comes from Rhinolophus ferrumequinum, assembly GCF_004115265.2. Lineage (NCBI taxonomy): Eukaryota > Metazoa > Chordata > Mammalia > Chiroptera > Rhinolophidae > Rhinolophus > Rhinolophus ferrumequinum. The sequence goes on from NC_046306.1 coordinate 20,352,536, forward strand.
GCCACCCATATGTCTCACCTAGAGGGACTGATTGAATTGAGAGGCCCTCCCACCCCATTTTCTCTCCCAGCCTCATCCTTGTCTTCCCTCTATTTCCCTTTCCTTCTCTTCCCAGCAGCCTGGGAAGAAAAGGAGGAAAAGGAAGGAGTGGATTCTAGAGTGACAGGTGCCACGCTACTAGGACCGTTTGGTTATTCATTCACCTCCAGGGAGCCCAAGACTTAGAAAATGCTCCCAGAAATATTCTGGGGGGAATGGAGGCAGGAGGCAAATGGCAGGACTCCCTCCCCCCGAGCTCCACTCCACACACTCATGTCCAGGGCTTCTGAACAGGGCTCTCTCTGACAGGTGTAGTCAAAGTGGGGCTGAAGGAAGAGGGATTGATAAGGCTTTTAAGTTCCAGCACCCAAGGCCCCTGTGGGCCAGCCTTCCTCTCCACCTCCCTTGCCTGACACCCACCTACGGAATACACAATGCAGGGCTCCTTTCTGCCCAGGGCCTCCCTGCCCCCACTCTGCCAGCTCTTGCCTCTCTGTATCCTCCGTTCCTGTTATTGGACCAAGCCCCAACTTTCTGCAGCATCCTCACAGACACTTTAGGGGTTTGGAAAAATGGATGGGAAGGGGAAGGAGGCAAGGGTACCAAAAAGTCAACAGCAAAAACAAAACAACACCACAACAAAAAACCAAAACTAAAATAAAAATCAAAAACCAAGAAAATCAAATGGGCAAAAAAGGAAAAGGCAAAAAGACAAAAGAAAACTTAAAGTGGAAAAAAGAAAAGAAAAAGAAAAAAGAAAAATGCCCCAGAATAAAGCAAGGCTCAACAGGACCAGGATTGGAGGCTGTGTGGGAGGAGGTCTTAGGATTCTGGAAAGAAAAGGCAGCCAGATTTGGGGTGGATTGGGGGAGGGGGAGAGCTCTGAACAACTGGCCCAGAGGCTAGGAATGAATGTTGTACCTCAAAACCAAAAAGAAAACAAAACCTGCACCCTGGTCCCCCATTGTTTCAGAAATTTTCAAAAACCATCAGAAGTTACAGGGTGCAAAACTGCCCGCTCGCCTGGCTGTTGGGAATGTCAAGTGCCCTTCACTCTGACTAAACTCCACATATACCTGTTTGTTTGACTAACAGCAGGTAACTGTCTTTGGTGCATGAAAACTAAGAAAACAATCACTTCTTAGTAAAAGTGGCCTACTTGGTAAACTCCTTCAAAATCTGAAGGCCATGTTGAGAGAGAAAACTACATTAAAAGTTTAGGAAAAGTGATGTGGTCCCACTCTTCTGTGTTACAATTGGGAACATTGAGACAGGCCCGGAACTGGGTCACACAGTATGGCAGAGGTGGCCACAGCCTCTCTGGTCAAGCCTTGCTCAGGCCAGAGTCCCCCACCAGGGTGGGAGGCTCAGGTAGGGCTGGAGGCTCTGGGGAATCAACTTAAAAAGAAAAAAAAGAAGAAAAAGAAAAGAAGAAAAAAAAACAAAGAGAAAGAAAAACAGTGAGAAGCAGTGGGGAGGAACGCCCAAATGGGCGAGTCTTACGGCCTTCTTGCCCGGCCCGTCTCCCAGGGCAGCGACGATGGCAAAGTACTGAATGACCCGCTTGGTGTTAACCGTCTTACCGGCCCCAGACTCTCCGCTTGGACAACACAAACATGAGTCACCAATGCCAATCTGGCCACTCTAATTCTTCCCAGTCCCCAATGCCCCACCCTCAAGCAGGGCCCCTCTGCCCTCTCCCAACCCAGCTGCAAAGTTAGGACCCCCAACTCAAACACCCCCCTCCCAGATGGATTAGCCCTCAGAGGTGGTGAGTTGTTTACAAAGCAAGCCAGTGTAGACCACCCTTGTGAGATGAGAACACACATGATGCCACTGTTTACTGAACACTAACTTAATGCCAGGCATTGGGCCAAGTGCTTTACCTGTATTGGCTTATTTAAGCCTTTAGAAACCCTGTAAGGCAGGCACCATTATCACCCCCATTTTATGGATAAGGATGGGGCTCAGAGAAGTTATGTGACTGTCCCTGCTGATTGCCAGGCACATACATTAACTTGCTGACTCCTTATAGCTCTGCATGGTAGGTAGGTAGGATTGTTCTGCTTTTACTGATGAGACTCAGAGGCCCAAAAGCAACAGCAGCAGGAAGTGCTCACAGAACCTAAACCCAGGTCCTTCTGGTTTCAAAGGCCTTGCTCTTAACCACCAGCTGCACATACACACACATTACACACAAACAATGCCCACAGTGCCTTGGCTAGACATGAGCTTAGCATGTAAGAATTCTACCACTTTCCCATGGGGCCAAATGAAGGATCAGAAACAAGATTCAGAGATAGAGATGGTAAGAAAGAGAAAAAGGGAATGGAATCTTCCTACTCTTCTTGAGCCACAATCAGAACTCCCAAAAGATCAAGGTAGGAGAAGATTCCAGGTATTGGGAAGAAGGGGGATCTTGGCTGGTAATCTCTGGTACTTGGTGTCCCTTCCCTGTCCATCATCAATAATGTGGTTGTCCAGAATGCGGGCAGAGAATATGCTCTACTTTAGCTTCAGCTGGGACACTGGCTCCAGGTGGTAAAAGTCCTGCCCCAAGCACTTTAGAATCAAGCCTGGGAAATGATTTTAGTTCCACTCCCTTTCTGCCAGATGGCCGTCATTTCCCACCCCATTCCCGAGCCCCACACTTACGTGATCAGCATGGACTGATTTTCTCGGTCTGGAGGAAAGGGAAGGAGATAGAGAAGTTAGCTAAGGTGAGGGACCAGCCCCAGGTGGAATACCTTGGGTATCCATGGCACCGGGGCAGCCCTTCCACCGCGAGGGCCAGAAATGGAAAGGACCAGATGGGACCCTCCAAACTGTAGGCCAGCTCACACTTGGAGAGACAGAATGGCTGTGCTAGAGTGTCTGGGAGTATCAAAAGGAGGACAATGCAAGTGGAGGGACAGGGGTCCTTTACAGAGGATTCCCTGGATTTGGGGTAGGGGTCTTGGGTGGAGAGAGGAAGAGGAGTCCAAGAGGCCCTTACTGCGCAGCATATCATTGTAAGCGTTATCCGCCACCCCGTATATGTGGGGTGGGGCCTCTGAGCGGCGCTTTCCCTTGTAAGCGGCGACCACAGAGGGTGTGTAGACTGGGAGCCACTTGTAGGGGTTGATGGTGACACAGAACAGGCCCGAGTAAGTCTGAGGAGAGAGTGTGGAGGTGGATTGTTGGAGGCCAAGTTTCCATTGCAGCCCTCACAAAACCATGACCCTTGTAATATTCCCCAAGGAGCCACTTAATGTGCCATGCCAAACCCTCTGTGGTTGTCCTAACCTCACCCCAGCCCTTCTTCTTTCCCACAGTCCATATCTCCAGCTCCGTGTCCCTGCTGCTGAAGCTCCGCCCCTACAATCCCAGAACCGAACCTCCAGCCCCACCTCTAGCCCTGCCCCAGCCCGTGGCCCCGCCTCCACAGCCCAGGACATCACCCCGCCCCTCACTGCACACGGCCCCGCCCCTTGCCCATGGCTCTGGCCCCACAGCACTGTGGCTCTACCTCGAGCCCTGCCCCTACTGCTGTGACGCTGCCCCAAGCACACCCAGCCTGGCCCCACCCATGGCCCCTCCCTGACCCATGGCTCACATAGATCATCCAGCGAGCGTAACGTTGGCGCAGGTTGTGCAGCACCGTCGCCTCGTTGAGGTGCGTCATCATTGCCATGTCCTCCAGCAAGTCAAAACGGGGTGGGTTCATGGGCTGCAGCTCGGCTTCGCGCACCATCAGTACCTGCCAGGGAGGCCGTATCGTGGAGTGGCTGGAGGGCGGGAACCAACCTCTCACCCTTGTGTGCTCCCAGATCCCCTTTAATACAGAGCGCCCTGGACGGGAGCTGGACCTGGGGGGGCAGGGGAGGTAACCCTGGGAAAGGGGCAGCCAAACCTTCTGATCTTTGGTCTCCACGTTGACTCTGCCCCCCGTAGCCTCCGACTTGACCTCAGCCTCCACGTAGGCATCCTGTTCATCAGGTATCCAGACCCGCTTCTTCCCTGGGTTGGGGGGAGAGCATTGGGGCTTTGAGAGCAGCTGGGAAGCACCCAGGGGCAGGGGGGTGGGGGCGTTCCAGCTGGGGTTCCCAAGTCATATCCACAGAGCTGTGCCCCTCCCGGGGCCCCTGTCAGGATGCAGGAATACCCAGAGAATATCTTCCAGACCCAGGCTCCTGGAAGGGCAGAGCTGGGTGGATCCCTAGAGATCTCAGAGGATTACTTGACTGACATAACAGTCCCTCACCGCCCTGGATGACACACTTCGGTTCAGATTCCTGTTTCTGCCATATTTGCCCTGTGACCTCAGGAAAATCCCTCATTCTCTCTGGGCCTGTTCCCACAAAGGCAAAATGTTGTGGGCATCTCCGGAGGCCCCACATGGAACAGCCCTCAACATCAGGCACACAATTCTCACCGGGATTCTGCATCCTCCATTTTGCTGAAGACTTAAACCCAGGTCTCCTAACTGTGTCTTGTGCCCCTTTGTGCCTGGCCAGCTGGCCCCAGAGCTTCAGGGTGCCCATGTATCATGGTGGTAAAGGCAGGGATTCAGGCTACAGACCGCTGGGTTCTGTTCCCTGTCCTGCCACTTACTAGCCACGTATCTTAGCCAAGACCAACTATATAACTTGCAGGCTCCAGTGTTAAAATACAGACCCCCTTGTTAAAAATAATTATTAAAAATTCCAAGATGGTAATAGAGTGTTAAATCAAGCATGAGGCCCTTCTGAGGACAGTGCTCTTTGCAACTGCAGAGATAGCACACCCATGAAGCTGGCCCTGACCCTGGTCCCCACCTCCCTAGGTTGTTGAGATCATGCATGGAAGGTCATCTGCTCTGGGCCTGGTGCACAATAAGCACTGGATACACATTGCCTATTGTTATTATTGTCCTATGAGCAAACCAGGTCATAAATAGTAGTCTTTATTCCAGTCCCTAATAAACAGAGCCTTTAGCTCTATGGAAAGCACTAAAAATAACTCCAGCACAGGTCTTATGGACACACAGAGGCAGCCTGCATGCATACCAGACATTCTCATCTCAGAGGCCTCAGGCTCTAGCCACAGACTGCAGCTGCGGGAGGCAGGTAATACTGTCCCATTTCACAGAGGGGCAAAACGAGGCTTGCTGACAAACACAGTGATGTACACAGAACTTAGCCTCAGGACCCCAGACTGAGGGAAAGGTCCAGAGCTAAAGCTGTCAGGTCAGAGTGTGTGTGCTCCTTCAGTCCGGAGCTCAGTGCCACCCCTGGCCACTCCTGGTCTGAGTCCACAAAGGTTTCTCTGTGGCTGTGCCTTCTCTGCCTTCACTTACCATCCCACGGGACAGTGTGAACCTTCATCATCTCCTGGTAGCCCTGGCGGAGGTAGCGGGCAGACTCCCCGAGTTCACTCACATCCATCATGGTGGTGGCACTGAGAGGTGGAGGATGAGGAACTAAAAATCTTGGAGGTTTAAGGCGGTCCACGGCAGCAGGCACTGGAAGATGGCAGTGACGGAGGAACTGAGGGACCAGGGCCCCCAAACTGGGGCATGATTCACAACCCACAAGGCCTTACACTAGGTGATTCCCTGGGCTCCCCACCTCAGCTTCCCTGGTGAGCCCCCAATACATACACATACACTCTGAAATACCACAGCCTCCTCTCCCACAGATACAGAGTGATTCATACCAACCCACAGGCACTCTCACCCACCGGCCCACCTGCCTTCCCCTCAGCTCCAACCCCAGCCCTGATCACCCACCTCAGCACCTCGGTGAGGGCTGGGAACTGGGCTACCCCTTTTATTGCCGCCGTCAAGGTCAGCTCGGAGGAGAACTATGTCAGCAATCTCCACGTGTCACAGCCCCCCCAGCCTGACCACAGGACACAAAAGGCAAATTCCCTTTTATCTCCACCAGCACAGCCCCTGGGCTATTTTTACCTCCCATTGTCAGGGGAGTACAAAGGCCGAAAAGAGACACTCCACTGAGAGCCAAGGAGGCTAGGATTCAGAGACTGACACAGGCAGTGACAAATCAGTGAGCGATTTGGAAAGACTGCAGAGCTTGGGAAGAGAAACTGAGTCACAGGAAGTATGATACACCCAGAAAAAGACCCACAAGCCCAGAATGGAGAGCATGGAGACTCAGAGAGGGGAACCACAGAATGTTCTCTGGGATTATTTAGTCCAACCCTCTTTATACATCCAGGGAAACTGAGGCCCAGAGAAAGGAAAACACTAGCCAAATTTCACAGATAAGCTGTGTCAGAGACCAGGTCAAAAAGAGAAGCAGAAAGAATGAGACATCCCTCTCCAAATACCCAGATGCTGTCTCTTTTCCCCTCCTTTTATCCCCATCTCTCTGAGTCACACAGAAAGAAAACCAAACCTGGGACCCTTGCATAAAGACATGATTTGTGTGAAGAGACAGCAAATTGAAGAAATTTAGACCAATTAGGAGCTGACATTCAAAATTCATACTCTGACATTCAAAATTCACAGGAAGCCAACTTCCCACAGTTAGCCCCCTCCCATACCCCACTTTCAACAGGAGTTTGGGGTGCTGGCACTCTGTCGGCCTGATACAGGCTTCGGAATGTGTCAGGGCACTTCCAGGCTCTCCTGTCCGTCACCCCATTCAGGCCCTGGTGACGACACACACAGAATTTTAGAGTCAGAGAATCAAAGGTTCCTGGAACCTTAGACACTGGGCATGTAGAACTAGAGAGGCTCAGTGCCAGGATTCCAGGCACACGTCAGGCTGAGCTCACATGGAGAAATCCTCTACCAATTCCAAATGCACAGATATATCTGTATTCCATAAAATACATAGAAATAATTCCAAAGGTACACTTTTAACCATCTATGGTTCAAAACAGGCACAGCTAACTAACATATGATGATAAAAATGGAAAGTGGTCCTTCGAGGGAAGGTAAGGACTGGAGGGAGCACGAGAGAAGCCTCTGGAATGCAGGAAACACTCTATGTACTGAGCTGACTGGTGGTTACACAGGTGTGTTCATTCGGTAAAACTAATTGAGCTGTATGCTTAAGATGTATGAACTTTATCTTACATGAAAGCTTTGTTATAAATACCTGGCCACATTTGGCAATAGCTATCAAAATTACAAATGCCCAGACCCTTTTAGGAATTTATCCTACAGATATTTCCCCATGTTATAAAATGGTACACATCTCCTTTGGGTAGACATTTAGACTGTTTGTGGTCTTGCCGCCATTATGATCAGGGCTGTGGTGAATATTCTTGTACAGCCTGATGAATTTGCACAAAGTAAACACACCCTGTTCAAGAAACCAAAATCACCAGCATCTCTCTTACACCCTTTTCAGTCACCACTCCTTCACCTACACTCTTGACTTCTAACGTCACAGACTAGTCTTTGACATTTATGTGAATGGAATCCTACGTGACATATTCCTTTCTTCTTTCTCACCACATGACATTAGTGAGAACATCATTCTGTATTAATTCTCTTCATAGAACTTAAATTGTTTCTTGCCTGGCTGCCCCCACTAAAGTCTAAGAGCTTGGTAACTACATACCTAGCACCTTGCTGAGTACCTGCACGTAATAGAAGGTCAATAAATATCTGTTGAGTAAGAGAATTAACCAAACTTGATAGATCATTTCAGATTACAGGGCTTTAATCTCCTTATGGGGTCAGAGGCTAAAGAGCTGGGCTTGAGCAATTTATAGAAAGCCAGGAAGGTGGAGAAAACTCTGCTCACTGTTCACAGGTGCTCAGAAAGCAGGGCTGCTTGTCTAGGGCTCAAGCTATAGAATTAGCCTGGAGAATCCCAACCTCTAACAAGCGCAGCAGATACCAAAAATAATGTGGGTCTGAATTCTGGTGTATAAACCTGGGGCTGAGAAACCAACCGAAAGAAATGGGTCTAGAACTGCCCTGTAAGTTCACTTCTACTACCCAGGGCACACCTTCCTGATGAGATGAGCTCACAGACCAAGATAACAAAGCAATGAGGAAATTCAAGATGGACCTGGGAGATACAACAAATGCTACAATCTCAAGGGCTTAACGTGCCGACTTTAACTACCTAAAGAAGTGTCCTGGAGCAGAGAGAGCCTATGTGATTTGTGTGGCCTCAAGAGCAGACCAGTGGGGCAGTTACAAGGAAGCAGAATTTGGACATAATGCATACACACAAAAAAGGACTTTTGCATACTTGGAGCCAGTCAGCAGTGGAAGAGGCTGCCTTGGAAGAAAGTGAGCCTGCCAATAGCAAGGAAAAATCAAGCAGAGGTTGCACAGGGCTTGAGGCTGTGGACTGGACAACCTCTGAGATCTGTTCCAACTTTAGGATTCTAGGATTCCAAGATTTTAGCACTTCTGGAAGCTTTGTTTTTTGATAACCACCCTCTCATCCCAATTCACTCATTCTCTGAGTAGCCACTGTAGGGAGACCAAAGTCTTCCTTCCTGCCTTGTCTTCCCAGGGCTATGAGTACAGAGTCTACACAGATGTGTACATCGGTTTAGAGTCCTTGGGTTTCCGGGAACACTTAAGTGGTAGAATCCTGGTGCAAAAGACTCGAAGCAAATATGACAAAATGTGTGCAATGGTTTGTTCATTATTCTCTGTACTTTCCTGTATCTTTTACATTTCTTCCTCCATTTTTTTTTAAAGACTCCCAGGGCATTAGGAACCAGGAACTGGAAGGGAAATCCTCTCGTCCAGCCCCTCAATTAGCTGAGGACACCGAGGCCCTGATGGGGACAGGGGGAGACCCTGGCCAGACTCCAGAATTCCACTCCCAAGGTGAGCTCTCTACCTCAGCACACGAAAACCAGGAAAAGAGAAAAGTAGCTTCAGTCAGGCCCAGCAGGAAAGCAACTGAGTCGCCTGCAGCCTGGCTTATAGTGTGTCTACCCTACTGGGATGGAAAGGGTCTTTCCAGAAATCATTCAAAGAACCACAACCTTCTCGGTACTTAAGGTACTGACAGCGCTGGGAAGGGCTGTCAGGGAGGGCCGGGCCTCAGGGGTCCTGGACAGGCCTATCACTGCCCTCAAAGACTGAAATGCTGTCTGCCACCCCCACCTACACCCTCCACAGCAGAGCCAGAGAACTTTGGGCCTAGCTAGGAACAGAACTGGAGAGAACGGGCAGGATCCAGGATAAAGGGTAACATGGCCAAAGATGGAGATTGGAAGTCTTAGAATGAAGGGTGGCCGGAGCCAAGCTAGACAACAGGGTCTAGATGTCCCCAACTCCCCTCCACAAAAGGCCTCAGATCAGCAGTTGCCAAGAGTCCTGAAGCCACAGCTTAATATCAGCCAGACCTGTAGGCAGCTGCTGAGCCGGGGCTATTTGGGGGAGATTTCCAGATCAAAGAGCTGATGGAGTAAATCACAAAAGGGGCATAGTCTCTCTGGCCTCTCCTCTTCTAGCCCAAGATGCCAGTGAGGGAGCTGAGTGTTGGAGAAAGTAAGGGCAGGCAGGTAGGCAGAGAAGATGTGATTTGGGAACCAACCCCAGGCCAAAATATATCTGCCACCAATGCATCCCAGTGCCTGGAAGTCCTTCTTTGGATACAGACATTGAAGAACTCTTAAAAATACTACTACAGCTAAGACACATGAATTCAATTCAACATGCATCTGACAGCTTTTAATCTGTGTCCAGGATGGGAACAAGACACTCACGATCCAGAAAAGGAAAGACACTCAAGAAAGATGTCAGAAAGGAAAAGTTTAAAGGATAAAAGCACGTTTGAAACAAAGGCTGGCAAGGAGAGAGGCACGACAACAAGGCCCCTTCCCTCATAGACTAGCAGTAAATAAACAAGTAAATATGGTTTTTAAGATAACGAAGAATTGTGGCACATGCTATGAAAGAACTAAACAGAGTGAAACTGTGGAGAGTAATGGAGTGTACTCTTTTCAAGTTGGTCAGGGAGGGCCTCTTTGAAGAGGTGAATTTTAAGGTGGGACCTGAAGGATAAGAAGGAGACAGCCAGGCTAAGAGCCAGGGGAAGAATATTCCAAGCAAAAGGAACAAGCCTTGAGACAGAAAATAGCTTGGTGGTATGTTTGAGGCCCTGTCATGCTAGTGCCACTGGCATGGGAACAAGGGGAGATTAGACAGGTAGGCAGGAAGCTGATTGACTCAGAGTCTTGTAGGAGTTGGAAGGGACTCAGACTTCATTGCAGGTGCAGTGGGAAGTTGTAAAGGCTGGACAGTAAGTGGTCTGAAGTTTGGTAATGATCACTCTGGCTGCCAGAGAGAGAATGGACTGGAAGGGGCAAGAGATGCCACAGGCAGAGCAGTGAGGAGACTGTGGCGATCCCGGTGAGAGAGGAGGGACCTGGCCAGAGAGAAGCACTGAGGTAGAGGAGAGGGGACGGAGAACATGATCCCAAACTCTAAGGCTGGAGCAGCCACATAGGCTGAGGTTGGGCCACGAAGGGAGGTGACGCTGGACGGAGAGGTTGGGATTGGACACTGACGGGCCTCAAAAGCCAGATTAGGATTTGGTGCTTTATCCTGCGGGAGTTGGGGAGCCATCAAAGGCATTTTTTAATTTTATTTTCTTCATCAAAGAGCTCTGAGCAAGGGCATTTGACAGTGTGGTCAGATTTATGTGTTCACAAGATCCCTGTGGCAGCTGGTGTGGAGGACGGACTGGAGGGGTGAGACCGGTGGCAGGAAGACTGATTTAGGAGGCGGCTGCCATAATGGTCCACCTGCGAGGTGGTTAGGCCCACAGAGGGGGCCCTATACCCTGGTATCCTGGGGGTGGTGGGGCCCCTGCTCGTCTAAGGCTTGTCCCCCTCCTGGGGCCCTGGGCAGCTGCAGAGGGCCTGAGTGGGCCCCAGCTCTGATGCTTCAAGCAGAAAATAGGATGAGGGCAGCCAAAAGGCATCAGGGCTGTTTATCCGGAGGAGAGACGCCTCAGCATGGGTTTATGGTTGAAAGGTTACTGTGTGAGGGGGAGGGGAACCAGCTGTCCCCCATCCTCATGAAGGGCAAATAAAGGAGGGGACTGTGGCCTCAGCTGCAGCAAGAGGGAGGGAGGTTAGACACATGAGGGGAAGTGTCCTGACAGGCATCAGAGGATAAAAGACCCTTTCGTGATCACGTAAACCAGCTCTCTTGTTGAACAGTGGGAAGAGGCAGACCCTTGTCCAAGATCACCTAGAGAATTAAAGTTATGACAGGACCCAGCAGCACGACCTCTCCCTTTCAAAGACCCCCAGGGCCTCTCCGAGCACTCCCAAGAGTACCTCCCAAGACTGCCCCAGAAGAATCTGGGATGTGGCTGCCGCGGAGAGAAATATACATGGGTCAGCCTCCTGGAGATGGAGGGATGGACAGAAAGACCTTTGCTGGACTGAACTGGTCTGGACCCCAGCATGGGCTCTGGTCTCCCTTCCTGAGTTGCTGCATCCTTGAGTTTAACCTTTGCCTCAGGCCCTCACTGTCTCAATAGCTCTCTGTCTACGCCCCCACCCCCAACCAGTCTCAGTGTTTTTTCGTATTTGGTGGGAGTCTTTTGTATCTCTCAAGAGTGTTGGTCTTTCTGTGTCACCCTGTCGTTCTCCTTCCTCTGAGAATCTGTATTTCTCTCTCTAAGCCTCTGACTCAGTCTCTCTAGAGCTGAGCTGAGCCAACCTCCTACCCCCAGCGGGCCCTCACTGGTAGAGTGCCCCCATGTAGACAATGCTCAGGCCCAGTGCCCAGGCTGGAACAGGTGACAGCAGCTGTGGATCTATCTATAGCTCCCTTGCCCTTCAATTGTTCCCAACTTCAAACAATGGTTGAGGCCCTGGATTAGAGACACCCCGCACCAGCCCTGCTGAAATGGATCCCAGGGGGCAAGGGATGAGGCCCACAAGGGCCACATCATGATCTCTTGTGTCGACCGCCGCCTGGACCTCCAGGTTTCCACCTATAGCTCTGGGCTCTAAGGCCTTCCAGCTCAGAGGCTGTGTGAGTGAAGGACCAGGGGATAAAGGAACAGGGTGTGTGAGAACAGCAGATCTGTGTATGAGCATGTGCGTGTATGTGACACGTGGGTTTCCCCTCTCCTGCCTTGGCTGACAGACACTCATGGGAGCTGGGTTGCCAGTTCCAAGAGGGCAGAGACCTAGTCTTTCTTATTCTCTGCAGGGTTCCAGCCTAAGCCTGGCCATGGCAGGTATTCAGTATACATTTCTTACCTTGGCCGTTAGGGAGAGTGAGGGCGTGCTATGCAGTGATATGCCTCGCACGTGAGCAGCAGTGCAGGGCAGTGACAAAGAATACCTTATCTAAAGTCAGACTGCCTGGGATTGAATCCTGGCTCTGAAATATTGGGATATTGGAAATATTCAGCTACGAAATATTGGAAAATTAATCTCTTAACAATGGAGATTCGTAAAGAGAACCTACCACATAGGATTCTGATGAGCATTATATGAGTTAAAACGACTGAGGAGCTTAGAATAGTGCCGGGCACATAACAGAGAATCAATAAAGTATGATTAGTTCCAAGAGATATCATTAAGTGAAAAAAGTGAGCAACAGAAGAATATATGGAATATGCTACTACCCCTGTAAAAATGGGGGGAGAGAAGAGTTGTATGTACTTACCTATGGAGGGAGCAGCTCTGGGAGGCAGTAACAAGAAGCTGGTAAGAGCTGTTTCCTCTGCAGAGGGGATAGGTGGCTGGGGGTTAGGGAAAGGAGGGAGACTGATGTTTTTCCCACGCACACATTTTTATACCTTTGAATTTTGAATCATGTATCACCTATTTTGAATTTGTATCACCTATTTCTTAAGTGTTTGCTAAATGAATAAGGGTCACTTCCAATATGATTCTTTACAAAGCAGTCCCTACGCCGTGTCAGTGGGGAGGGCCTGGTGAGGGCCGGTCCTTAGGATGTGGGCTCATTGCCCTCAGCCCTGGGTCTGAGTGAGTCCCCGAGACACCCTCTTTCCTCCAGCCCAAGAGTGGACAAGATGTGTCCATGAAAACCACTCCAGGGCAAATGGTAAGCCAAAAGGGAGGCTTCCCAGTTTGTAGGCCAAGCAGCAGGGGAGGAGGGGGCGGTGGAAACAAGCTCCTGCCTTCTTCCCTGGCCCTAGCCCCCAACTCTTCAGGCCAAGCTATTCTTAGAGCCCAGATAATGACAGCAGTTGCTGCTGCTCGTATCAGCTTCCAGAACCACCCGCCCTGAGAGGTCCAGTACTACCCCCACACCCCGGCGTGCTGACCTCCCTGCCGGGTATGGGCAGCCTGCTGGCTCTATCCTCTGTTCTACACGTGCCACACACATTCTGTCCATGGCAGGTAGGTAAGGGGCTGGGTTGTGAGCCCCTCCACGATGCCCCTTGCCAGGCAGCTGGGTGGAATAGGAAGGGCTGAAGGACACCCTAGAGTACCAGGTGTCCCCCTAGGGGTCATCATGCAGATAGTCTGGCCCAACCCCAGCTCCAAATTATGCTCAGAATATGAATGAAAGGGGTGGGGGCCAAGGACACCGGCAAGCCAGGGGAGCTCGGGGGAGTGAAGGGCAGGGCAGAAAGAGTAGCAGGAGTGGGCCCGGGAGGGCCAGTGTACGAAGGAGAGAGGAAGCCAAAAATAGGAGGTCTGGGAAGGAATGGCAGAAGAGGGTCTGATAACACTGGCTCCAGAGTCAGACGGTCTAGCTTTGTCTCTTACTTGCTATGTGACCCTGAGAAGGTCTCTTTTTCTCTTGGAGTTTTAATTTCCATCATAAAATGGGCATAACCTGATTTCATCGGGTTGTTATGTGGAGTCACTGTATATATATTATATATATATATGCTTGTGTGTGCGGGTGTGCGTGGGTGTGTGAGGTTCTATACAAATTATCACCTGTGTAGGTTCGTGAATCTACCACCAGTCAAGATACTGACAGTTCCAACAACAGCCCAGCCGTAACCTCTGGCAACCTCCAATCTGCCCTCCATTTCTAAATTGTCAATTCAAAAAATGTTACTTGAATGACATGGTACAGTATATAATCTGAGACTTTTCTCACTCAGCATAATTCCCTGGAGAGTAATCCAAGTTGCTGTCTGTATCAATAGTTTGTTCCTTTTCCTTGTGAGTGGTATTCCATATTATGGATGTGCCCCCGTTTGTTTTGCCCCTTACCTGTTGAAGGACATCTGGACAGCCCTCGGTTTGAGGTGCTGTCTTCTCACCTGTGTCCTGAGGGGCTAAGGCCACCCACACCCTCCAAATTCTTGTTCCATCTGTTTAGATGCCAAGAACTCTCCCCACCCATCCTATCCTCTTCCCCAGACCAACCCCCAATCCTTAGGGAGAAACAAGAAGAGAGTTTCTCTGGAATCTCTGGACCTTATTTCAACTTGTAGACTATAGACCCATCAGCTGACCCTGGCTTAGAGGCCCTGCCCACTCCCCAGCCTCATCTCTACCCTTTCATTCACTCCACTCTAGGTACACCAGCCTTCTGAGAATTTGTAAACCACACCAAACTCCTTCCTGCCTCAGGGATTTTAGCCCTGCTCTGCCCTCCACCTGAAATATTCCTTCCCCAAACTAGGGCATGGCTGCCTCCTTCTTGTCCTTCAAGTCTCAGCTCAAATGTCACCTCCTCAAAGAAGCCTCCCTTGACTACACTAGCTAAATTAGGTCCCTCCTATAAAGGTCCCTCTTCCCCCTTAGTATCACATATCCCAATTTTTAAATTTTTCACATTTATTGGTAAGGCTTCTTATTTATCATCTGTCTCTCTCTACACCCCAGGAACAGATGGATCCCTCTCTGGATCCCCAGATGCTAGCACAGGACTTGGCACAGAAGAGGTGCCCATGAGTGCCTGCCGAATGGGCCATGTCCACTGGGGTGGGGGCATCTGCTTCTCAAGAACCACCTTTTGCACGGGCCTCTCACTCTGCTCCCTGCCTCCCCTCCATGCCAGGCCCAGTGGGTCCTATGACTCGTGTTTCTCACCCACCTAAGCCTGGACGAGCCTCTCCTTTCTTTGCTTTCCTGGGTTTAGCTGAGTCAGGCTAACAGCACAGCGCAGTGCTTAAGAGTTTTGGAGTCAGACTGCTTGAGTGCAATCCCTCAGTTACTCTGTTCCTCATCGGTAAAGCATGAGTAGTAACAGCAGCTACCCCATAGGGAAGTGAATGAGATAATACTTACAAAACAAGAAAAAGCACAATGCCTCACACATAAATGTTCAACACCTGATCATTACTATTCTTTTCCTTACTAGCATTATTATCACCCCCAAATTCAGTAGAAGAAAGATGGGAAACACATACCACCATGAGAAGGTCTCTCCAAAAAGGGTTATCCCTAAGACTGTGGGACCCTGTTCTTACCCTTCACAATTCCCTCTGGCTTTTCTCTCTCCAGCCCCCTCCCTTCTTGCTGAAAGTATGGGGAGATAGAAGGGCAGGACTCTAGCCTCTTCCTGGGGAAAGGTTCCCATCACTGGTTTCCAGGTGACAACTGCCTTCTCCCACATATGGAGTTCTCAGTCTTGCCCAACACTTCCTAACTGTAGGATTTCCCTACAAACAGCCCATACTGTTTAGGCCCAGAGCCCTGCCATCCTCTAGCCATAGGCAGAGTAAAGGGGTATCTCCTCATCAAAGAGCTGCATCCATTCTGTTTTCATGTATCCACTCATTCAACTATGCAAATATTTACTGAAAAATAAACTTTGTTATTAAACTTGGAAATACCAATGAGGTATCATTTTATACCCATGAGTCTTGGAAAAACCAAAAAGCCTGACAATCCCGAGTCTTGGTGAGGACACAGAACAAGAGCAATTCTAATAATACATTGCTGGCAGAAGTGCAAATTTGTAAAACCACTTAGGAGAGAAATTTTGTATTTTTCTAGTAAATCTGAATATGCTCATTTAGGCACACTGCACAATTAGACTGTTTACCATCTGCAATAGCAACGTACCAAAAGGACCTTCACAGGTGAAAAGATAAATGAAATGTGGTATTTTTATGCAATGAAACCTACAGCACAGTGAAAACGAATGAACTAGTTACCTATGTCAACATGGATGACTCTCCTCCATAGGCTGAATGAAAAAAAGCAAGCTGCACAAGAATATATACGTTACTATCTAAAGTCCAAAAGACAGGAAAAATAGTATCATGTATTGTTTAAAAGCACACACCTAGTAAAAGGACTAAAAATGCATAGGACCTACCTCATACCATATACAAAAATTAACTACATATGAAAC
This sequence comes from Rhinolophus ferrumequinum, assembly GCF_004115265.2. NCBI lineage: Eukaryota > Metazoa > Chordata > Mammalia > Chiroptera > Rhinolophidae > Rhinolophus > Rhinolophus ferrumequinum. The sequence goes on from NC_046306.1 coordinate 20,368,806, forward strand.
AAAGACCTAAATGTAAGAGCGAAAACTTTAAATCTCTTAGAAGACATAGGTGTAAATCTTCATGATCCTGGATTAGGCAATGGTTTCTTAGATATAACACTCGAAGCACAAGCAACCAAAGGAAAAAATAAATTGGAGTTCATCAAAATTTAAACCATTTGTGCTTCAAAGAGCACTATCAAAAAAACCCAGAAAGACAGCCCCCCCGCATGGGAGAAACCATTTGTACATCATATATCTGATAAGGGCCTGGTATCCAGAATATATAAAGAGTTCTTATAACTCAACAATAAAAAGACAGATAATCCAATTTTAAAATGGACAAAAGATTTGAATAGACATTGCTCCAAAGGAGATTTACAATGGTTGATAAGCACATGAAAACAAGCTCAACATCATTAGTCATTAGGGAAATACAAATTGAAACCGCAATGAGATACCACCACTAGGATGGTTATAGTCAGACATAGTCGGACAGACAGACAATAACAAGTATTGGTGAGGATGTAAAAATTGGAACTCTCACACATTGCTGGTGGGAATGTAAAATGGTGCAGCCACTTTGGAATACAGTCTGGCAGTTCCTCAAAATAAACACAGAGTTACCATAGGACCCAGCAAATCCACTCTTAGGTATACACTCAAGAGAACTGAAAACATACATCCACACAAAAATTTGTACATGAATGTTCACAACAGCATTATTTATAATAGGAAAAAGTGGATAAAACCCAAATGTCTATCAACTTATGGATGGATGAACAAATGTGGTATGACCACATAATGGAATACTATTCAGGCGTAAAAAGGAATGAAGCAGTGACACATGCTGCAACACAGCTGAACCTTGAAAACATTATGGTAACAAAGCCGGACACGAAAGGCCACATATAGAGTAAATGTCCAGAACAGGGAAATCCATGGAGACAGGAAGCAAATTAGTGATTGCCAGGGGCTGGAGAAAGGGAGGAATGGGGGAGTGACTGCTAATGGGTACAAGATTTCTTCTGGCGTGATGAAAATGTTCTGGAATTACATAGTGGTGATGGTTGCACAATCTTCTGAATATACTAAAAACCACTGAATTGTACACTTAAAAAGGCTGAATTTTATGGTACATGAATTATATCTGAATAAAAAGATGTATAGGAATAACACACAACTCCAAATTCAGGAGAGTATTTATTTCTGTGGGTATGCAGTTGTGGAGGAACTTCAGCTTAATTAATAAAGTTTTATTTCGCAAACTGAGTGGTGGGTATAGGGATGTTGGTTATACTAATGTTGGAGGTGGCTCATTAGCTCAGTTGGTTAGAGCGTGGTGCTAATAACACCAAGGTTGCTGGTTTGATCCCCGCATGGGCCACTGTGAGCTGCGTCCCCCTTAAAAAAAAAACACCAAAACACCGAAAACGTTATACTAATGTTTATGTCTTTCTTAATGTTTTCATAATAAATAAAATTTAAAAGTATTTACTGAGTGTTGACCTGGACCAGGCCCTGGGCTACCCAGATGGCGTAATAGTGAGTAAAATTGGGTCCCATCCTGCCCCAAAGTAAGCGGAGAAGGATAAGCAGTAAAGTGGAGAAGAGGGGCTATCAGTAAGTCCTCTCTCCTCTTTGGGCTTCTGCTTCCTTGTGGGTAAAAGAGAGCTGGACTAGAAACTTGTTGGTGAGTATTGGTCCGCACTTAGTGAGCGGACCAATAAAGATTACTTATTGTTAGGGGGGAAAAAAGATTCCATTTCAAAAGTAAGATTCAGAGAGGTGCGAATCCTTGCCCATAGTTACATTGCTAGTAGGTGAAGTAAGGATTTGAACCCAGGTCTGAGACATCAAAGGCTCAACAGAAAGTCTCTGAGCACCCTGGGGGCTGAGGACCATGTCCCCCTTGAGTAGCCCCTTGGCTGTAAGAGTTCATGCGCGGTGAGAGCACAGGCCCTGGACTCAGTCCTGCTGCCATCAATCAGCAAAAGCAGGCCTAAGGCGAAGCCCAACAGTCTCTGTTTCTTCTCAGTAGCAGGGACAGTAACTTCTCCCTCCCAGGATTACTGTGGGGGTGTACATGAGATAACACATCTAAAGTGTCCAGGACAAGCTTGGCATACAGTAAATCCTCAACACATGGGAGAGTCCTCACTTTGATTCCACAGGCATTTCCGGAGCAGCACTGCTGGGCCAGGCCTGCGCCAGGGGCTGGAAGACAGAGGAATTCCACTTGGAATGGCCAAGCAGTGCCCGCCCCCCCAGCTAAGTGGGGAGACAGCCTCATAAACAACAATACCCAGCAGGGTGATGTCATTGCTAAAAAGACACAGCGGCCACATGCACACTGCAGATCTCGTGCAATGCAGACCCTGGGATGGCAGAGACGTTCCAATCAAGAGGTCCAAGCTTGAAGAGAAGCTCTCACAGGGGAAAGGCAACATACAAAGTTAAGGGATTGGCCTCCATTCACACTGCTGTGCAGCCCTCCTTGTCTTTTTTCACCTAATTCAGACTCAAATGTTCCCACAAATCCCAAGAACAGAGACTGCAATGGAATCAAAAGTCAGCTTTGGGAAGCCTGAGCTCACGGCATGTCTGGCATGTCCCAAGGTGTGTGAGTGGAGGCACAATGGCTAACAAGGTGAGGCTGCGTGATCTTTGAAAAGTCAGGACACCTGTTCTGGCCTCCAAATCCTCAGCTGTAAAACGGAGGTGGTGACAGTTGTGGTGAAAAGTGAGATACCTGTAAAGCCATTAGCCAAGTACCTGGCACTTAGTGAGCAGACCAATAAAGATTACTTATTGTTGGGGGAGGGGGGGAAGATTCCATTTCAAAAGTAAGATTCAGAGAGGTGAGAATCCTTGCCCATAGTTACACTGCTAGAAGGTGGAGGAAGGATTTGAACCCAGGTCTGAGACATCAAAGGCTCAATGCATCATAATTTTCCCCTCCTCCAGAATCTTCAGCAGGTTCCCTGGAGTCCACTACACGTACCCTTGCCATGGTGTGAGAAACTAGTAACGTCTTGAGGCTAGACAGACCTTGGCCAAATTCTCTAATCCTGATTTTCTTGATCTGGGATCCCTAAGTCGGCCCTAGGGGTGTTTGAGTTCCTCTGCATGGTATACAAACAATCTGTGCCTAATAGATTCTTAAAAGAGTCTATGCCCACAAAAATAACACACCACTGACTTAACCTAACTTAGCATGTTTTCTTACCCACGCTATGGAGATACAGTACAGTAAATCCTCATTTAATGTCATCAATAGGTTGTGCGACTTTTATGAGAAACGACGAAACTGAAACCAATGAGGAAACGAATTTTATCACAGGCTAATTCATATAAGCAGGAGTTAAGTTCCTACGATAATGAAACGATGTTGAGTGCAATGAAGTTTTTCAAGGACCTGCTCTATCTGCCTTGAAAGGCTGTGAGGAGATTCAATGAGGTAGTTTATGAGAAGTACCTGAAACATCCTAAGCTTTCGCCTAATGTTGGTTTCCTTCCTTTCCTCGCTCCCCAGCTTATTTGCGTCATTCAGCAAATATTGAGCATCTACTAAGTGGCAGGTGCCATTCCAGGTGGTAAACGGGACGGATATTGTCCCTGTTTTCATGGAGCTCACATTCTCTTGGAGGGAAACACCAGATACATAAAGTCAATAATTTCAGATACTAATAGGTGCTATTAAGAAAATACACAGGATAATGTGATACAGGTTGATGGGGTGGGGATGACATCTGAAGAGGAAACATCTGTATAATAAGAAGGGACGTCATGGCAAGATTTAGGGGCACAGCATCAGGGCAGAGGGAGCAGGAAGGGCAAAGCCCCTTGGCCAAGAGCCCCTCACTCCCAGTCCCATCACAAACTGGATCCCCTTGAACAAGTCACATAACTTCTGAGGCTCAGCTGCTACATCTATAAAATGGGAATTAAAAATACCTTATCTGCCACAGTGTGAGGGGAACTCAATCAAAAGGCTGTTAAGGTCTGGAATCCTCCCCAAATCTCACCAAGAGACACCTGATATACATCATTTGGCACCCATCTTGGAAGAAGGGAACCTGCATAGAAAACCCTGGGTCATGATTGTTGATTTTCAATTTCATGCTGCACTAGAAATCGCTTTTTTTGGTCCTACTTAATACAGTGGGCTTTTCCTGCCACCTGGGGCCTATTATAGTAACTGCTGCTTCACATCTCCCTCAGGTACAAAAGGAGACAAAGGAAGGACATCGTGGAAACACTGTTGTGGTAATAATCAGACTCTGCATCCCTTCCCTCCCCCCAACAAGACCGGAGGGCTCAGTCTGCCTTGTAGATAGAGAATGTAAATGCTTTACTTAAGATCTTAGAAGAATCCTGGCCCCTGGGTTGTGCCACTGATTTATAATCAGCGGTAGGTCTCTCTCCTAAATATCCTTTAATCTGACCCTTTGTCTCCATCTCTTCAGCCGCTGTCTCATATCTCACAACTCCCTCCGAGTTCTCTCTAGTCTTAGTGGCCCACTTCCCAACCATGTGCTACACTGTAACCAGCATCTAACACACAAAACAGACTATGTCTCTCCCCTGCTTAAAACTCTTAGCTCCCCACTGCTCACTGGACAAATGCCAAACTCCTTCACCTGGTATGCCAGGCTCCCTCTCTAAGACAGCTCCTCACAGCCTGTTCCAACTCCCTAGGCCCTCCTCAGTATTTGTACCAGACTCCTAATTATCTCTAACACAAGCCTAGCCACACAGAATTATTTGCCTTTGCTCTTTCAGTTCGTGCTACTTGGCACACTGCCCCCATTCCTGCCTCTCACCTATACCCCTACTTCCTTCACTGCCTACACATTTTTACCCATCCTTCCAAGACCTCAAAGCCTTCCCTGATTCCCCAGAAAAGCACTGTTTACCGGTCTACCTTCTTAATCAGATGTGAAAGCAGGGGCTGTGTCTTAGTCATGGTTCATTTCCCAGAGCCTGGACTGAAATTCAGTTTAACTAAAATGCAACCACGTGCTTCAGATTGAGAAGAATCCTATCACAACCCAGAAAGAACAGTTAAAGCATTGGGAAGCGGTCACGGGGTGAGGTGAAGCTACGTATCAGGAATTTGCACGCTTAAAAAACTTCCCCCAGATCCTGATGCAAGTGATATTGGACATTTTGAGAAATACTAGGTCACCCTCAAACATTCGTAACTTTAAAATTGTTGGAAAAATGAAAATGTTTTCCTTTTGCTTCTAATGTTTTTCCTGCATCTGTCCTGGGGTTAGAGAAATCAGGAGGGCTTTTCTGGGCGCTGGGAGGGAATGAAGCCTGGGTTCCAACACTGGCTCAGCCCTTAACTGTTGGGGAACCTTGAGCCGGTCTCTGCCCCTCTCTGGTCTCTATTACCACACCTACCCCTACCAGCTGTGTGTCCCCGAGGTGGTGACTGTCCCATTCTGGGTATTAGTCTTCCTATCTTACATTGGACGTCACTACCTCTAACGCTCTACGAGCTACGCAAAGCCGCAGCTCGCTGCGGACCTCGCCTGACTCCTCCCCTCCTTCCCAAGGTCCTGTCTGTCTGGGTCCAATCGACGCACCCCTAAAGCCAAGGCTGCCCTCACATGGACTGCCCCTTCCCGGCCGCCGTTCAGCTCCACAAGCACAGGTCTCCTCCCCCACCTTGTTCTTTAGGCCACGCGGGGGGATGTTCGCGCAAGCGCATTGCATTGCGTGGTGACCCCGCCCCCTGAACCTCGGGTAACGGCGCGAGGGGCCTCAGTACGGAACGCGGCGGGACCACGACCAACCTAGTAGGTTGGGACGCGGCAACGGCGGCCGGCAAGGGTCATGTTTCTTCTGGAGGAAAGCTGTGAGGGAGGGGACTGACTGGCTAGTGTATGGAAACCTGGAGGCCAGGAGATCTTGCTGATCAAACTCAATGGCAGGAACGGGGAAACTTGTGTCCAATGAGGGGGTTGGGCTTGCGCGTGTTGCTCGCAGACTTCCCAGACCTCCTGACTTCAGATGGGGCGGGTGTCGGGAACGTGGTGCGGACGAGACTAAAGCAGGAGTTAAAAAAAAATAAAAGTGGGAGCGATTAGGACTAAACTTTGTCCAGGGTGGGAGCGAGCAAGCCCGTGACAGGCCTCGGCGGGAGACCGTGTTGTTGCCCCGGTCCCCACGCAGGCACTGGTCTCGCCCTGGGCAAGAGATCCAGCCGGGTTTCCTTGTGGGCGTTTAAGGCTTTCGGTAATCTGGCCCCAGTAGCATTCATTCACGTTCATTCATTTAACATTCATTGAATACGGTAGTATGCGCTGGAGACAGAGAAGTGGAGAGAGATATTGTTCTTAAGGTGCAGGGGAAAGTAATGGTCTGTAGAAGCCCTAGGTGGAAAAGAACAGGTACAGCTTCTAAAGCTGTCATGAATGCTGGTTCCAAGTGGTGGAGAATGTTCGTTCCAAAGAGAGACAGCAGCACGCGCCGAGACCTGGAACGGGGAGGGAGGCTGGTGTATCCGGATCACTGAAAATACCTCACTCTGAGTTTGTTTAGTAGCCAGGGGGGAGATGATGGTAGTTGGAGCAAGGCTCCCAACAGTAGAGATGGAGAGAAATCAAGGAATTCAAAGGACTATATATTTAGATAGAATCCACAGGATTTGTGGAGAATGGGGTGTAGGAGAGAAGTATATACAAGGCTTGGGTGCCTGGGTGGGGTTCATCAGGAGAGGAGCAGATTTGTGGGGGAGACAACAAATTCTACTCTGGTTCTGTGAAGACTTCCACTAAGCAGTTGGATATTCTAGTTTGAAGGTCAGGAAAGCATTGCTGTAAAGGTACAGGTCTGAGTGTTAGCAGCAAAACAGAAATCAAGCCACAAGAATGGCTGAGACTATAGAATGAGAAAAACAGAGCCCAATTAGGACTTTTCATAGTGATTTTTTTTTTTATGTCTGATCTTTGTGTCTTCAGTACCTAGTCAAGGGCCTGGTATTAGTCCGTGTTTGCCAACTAAACAAAAGCCCAAAAGCAGCCAGAGATGTTGGAATTTCAGATTTGTGGAGAGATGGGGGCTAATGGAGGGTTCCATTGCTCTAATGTCAGTCACAGGTTGTAGTTCCTGTCCCTGCCACTAGGCTGCTGTGTGACCTTTGACAAATTTCCCACCCTTAGAGTGGCTACAGCCAAAAAAGAAGCTCCCAAGTATAGTGCTCCAAACACTGCTAAGAAACTGCACATAGATTTTTCTCATTTAATCCACACAGTGACCTTATTTATAAAGGAATTAGTATTATTATGGCCTCAAACCCAGGTCTGACTGATCACAGAGCGTTGTTCTCTCTGTGACTGCCCTTATTTGTCTCTCATCCAACAGGGATATTGTCAGGACCCTCTTGAAATCACATGCTCATTCTTTCAAAACATTGTGCTGAGGCTGGCAGACTTTCATAATAGGTCTAGCACCAGTCCTGTCATGGGGGGAGGGGGGCTGGAGCTGACCGTGGTAGAGGTTACTTGTCATTTTCTAGGTCTCTTCCTGGGAACCACTGAGCTGGGAAGCCATGTTCTGTTCTTAAAATCAAATGACAGTAGGACAGAACAAAATTAATGACTGGTGCTTCCAGAATTTTATCAAGATCTAAAACCCCTAGGGCCTGCTGCAAAGTGAATGAGTATCAAGGTGTGAGTTGGTTCACCTCTGTGTGTCTCTGGCCAGCCAGTTGGACTCTTTCTCTTATTACACTGGGCACTTACTTGGTTTTCAGTTATTTCTAAGATACTTCTCAAAAGTATCTTCTTTTGGTTCTGTGATGATAGATATCTCTACAAGGAATGTGATAATTTCCTGCTACAAGTTTGCTTCGGGTTAGTGTTAGGGAGGAGTCCACCTTATCTGCATTTCATAGTATTTCACAAAGGGCTCCTTCCCACCTCCCCACTCCCACATAATTTATTTGAGATCTGCTGACATGGGTTGTAGCTAGAAGGGAAATTAATAATCTATTGCAGTGGTTCCTATCCCAGGAAAACTTGTTATAAAGACAATTTCAGCCCTTCCCTCCCCCCCGGACTTCTTGAATCAGAATCTCTATGTGGGGCCCAAGAATCTGTATTCTCTCCCAAGCTCCTCAGAATATTCATCTAGGTTTAGAAACTGCTTGTCAACCCCACCCCCTTGTTTCACAGGTAGAGAATCTGTTGCTTGGGAGGGGAAGGAACTTGACCCAGTCATATAATGACATTTGTGCCTCTTTCTCCAATGAAAAGCATTAAGCTGGGAATTCAGAGACCTGATTCAAGTCCTACTTTTACCAGTCATTAACTTGGGCAAGTCATTGGGCAAGAAGAATGCCATCGTTGTATTAGGAATCAAAAGAGAGAGTGGCAACGGAATTGCTTTGTCAAGCTTTCTGTTTTGTGTTCATGGAAGTTGAAAAGAGCTGCCAGCCAGTAGTCACGCCACTCCTCTGTACCACACTACCAATTTCAGTAATTGCTGGGCCCTCGGACCTCTGTCAACACGCCCTCCCCTCTCCTTCTCAGGTTGGGATGGCCAACAGCTGGGGAAGCCTCTTGCAGGATGAGCAGCAGCTGAAGGAGCTGGCACAGCAAGCCGTGGACCGGGCCCTGGCTGAGGGAGTGTTGCTGAGGACCTCACAGGAGCCCAGCTCCTCAGACGTAAGCCCAGCCCCCTCCCTCCCCACCCCCCATCCCCCCCCCCACAGCACTAACCACACTGCTCTGGGACCTACTGTCCATGATCTGGCTGGCCGCTGCCAGGCTGAAGGCAATTCCTTTGGGTCAGAGACCACTTCTCTTTGTTTTATTTGTACTTTTTTCAATAACTGAAATTGATCGTTAGAAGTATGTAAAGTAAAAAAGCAGCATGCTAATCAAATTTAAGGCTGAGGTTTAAAGTGTGACTTAGACAAGTCACACTTAACCTCTCTCAGCTGCAGTTTCTTCAAATATTAGAAAGGAAGAATAATGGGACCTACCTTATCAAGTAAGTAAGAGAATTAGAAGATAATTTATGTGAAGTACGTTGCCCAGTGAACTATTATTTTTTAAGAGCCCCCCCCCCGCCCAACCACAGTACCTTCTCTGTAATTGGTTTGTAGTATATCCTTCCAGGTCTTTCTCTGTGTATTTATATACATGTATATGTATATAAAGAAATACATAGTTTTTTAAATAACAAATTGGATCATACATATTATTCTGTGACATGTTTTTGTTTGTTTTTCATTTAATAATCAGTCTTAGAACTCTTTTCTAACTCCCTCCATTAGGGTCAGCTTCATTCTGGTGTGTAGTATTCCAGGTATGGATGGATCACAGTTTGTTTAACTTTCTTCTTCTTCTTCTTCTTCTTCTTTTTTATTTTTTTAACTTTCTTCTATTGATGGCTATTTAGGTGATTTACAATATTTTATGACCGCAAATAGCACTACAGAGAACACCCACATACATACATGCCTGTTTGGGCACCTATATGAGTGTTTCTTTATGGTTGATACATAAGAGTAGAACTGCTGAGTCCAAACCACATCTTTTAAAAAATGTCATTCTTTAAAAAAATAAAACCTTTTCATTTCAGGACTAGGTGAGATATTTTCATGCTTCAAAATTCAAAGGGAATAAAAGTTTACAGTTTAATCCTCCCTTCTACATTCCCTAGCCACCCAATTCTCCTGCCTTGAAGGTAACCTGTGTTTTATAAATAAAACAGGTATGCTTGTTTATTTTTCAGATAGCTTATTCATAATAAGAAAATATGTATATATATTCCTTTTTCCCATTGTTTACACAAAGAAGCATACTGAACAAGTTCTTCTGGTTTGCTTTTTTTTTTTTTTTTTTTTTACGACTATCCAGATTAGTAACTAAAGAGCTGCCACTATTTTCTTTTACCAAGCCACATTCTCTTTTGTCTCTTTGGGCAACCTCGTTAGGGGCCTGGTGGAGACTCTAGACTCAGTAAGTGTTTGCTGAGGCCCGAGTAAATAAAAATGGCTGTCACCGAAGGTAGGCTGATACTGTGGAAGGTGTGCCTCTGGCTTTCTGCTTCGTTTGTGAACCTTAGATTTTGTGAATGGCTTGTCTGAATCCAGAATGCAGCATTTTCCCTTCCAAGATTTTATTTCTTCTGTTAATCATCAGCAGGTATTGTGTAAAGGTCCAATACAGGGAATTTCTGGAAGTCAGTGGGTCATAGAGGAGGCATAGTCCTCAATGATATTTCCAGTCCAGGAAAAGAAAGAAAAAAAGACAGGAAGAGAGTGTGTGTGTGGGTGTGTGTGTGATTTCATTCCAAATCTTTACTAAGTGCCTGTTCTATGCTGGGCCATTCTAGGCACTCAGGACCAACTTATTTTTTAAATCATGAATTAAAAAAAAACAACACACCAATCTAGATGTTCAGCTTGTCTTGAAAGATCAGATCAGCTGGCAACTCTGGCCCACTTTCCTGCAGGGCAATAATACCTAGAGCAGAGTTCCGAATGCCACCTTAGATAAGATGGGAGACTGAGGTGAGTCAACCAAAGGCCATGACCTCTGGAGGTCGTGGTCTAGTTTGAGAAAGTACCACAAGACAAAATTAAATATGTCTGTTCTCTGAGGAAATATAAGCACCCTACTACACAATACTAACATCACTTATTGAATATTTACTATGTGCCAGGCACCATTCTAAACACTTCAGAATCACTAACTCATTTAATCCTCACCACAGCAGAGATGAGGAAACCAGGCCCAAAGAGGTTAAGTAACTTGCTCGAGGTCATTTAAATAGTGGTGTAATTGGCAGAGTTAGAATTCAAACCCCAAGAGTTTGCCTCCTGAGTGGATGCTCTGAACTTCCATGCTTTGCTGCTGCTCCCAGGATACTGGAGAGGACACCTGGCACAAGGAACAATTCATCAGTGGTATTTGACCAAAAGCTTAAAAGACAAGTGGGGGAAAGGAACAGCATAGCAGAGGCCCCAGAGGAGGAAAAGGCAAAGAATGTTGAAGTGAATGCAGGGCATGTATGTGGAGAGAATGGCAAAGAAGGCAGGCCAAAGTCAGACAGCCAAAAGGCTTTGGGTGCTGGGGGGAAGAAGAGTGTGGACTTTATTCTGTGGGTCAGGGCCGCAAACCAACAACGCACAGACTGAATAGTTGGTTTCTGCAGTGTTTAGGGAGTTAATTATTTTTTTAAAAAATGCATCTGAACAGGGTACCAAATCCAAAAGAGTAATCAGTAAAGAAGTTTTGTTCCTCCAGCCCTTGTTTCCCTCCCTAGAGGCAAGCATTGTTAACAGTTTTTTGTTGTTGTTGTTTTGCCAGAGTGTCTTTAAAAGTCAGAACCACCAGTTTTTTAAAAAATCATGAAATAAAATTTTAAAAATCTAGATGTCCAGCTTGTCTTGAAAGATCAGATCAGCTGGCAACCTGGCCCACTTTTCTGCAGGGCAACAATTAGCTAGAGCCGAGTTCCGACCGCCCCCTTAGATAAGATGGGAGTTCTTCTGACTTCTTCCCATAACTCTTGCTTCTGTGACTCTGAAGCAGACTGTTTACCGGCATGCACGTGCTATCGCTTTTCTTATAGTAGAAGAATATTACTCTGTGTCTGGGTTTCTATCAAAAGTGAAGACAACTGTGTACAGCTGTGTACTAGTGATCCCAAATTCACGAGGGCCTAACAAGTCCTGGGGACAGAGGCAGAGGAAAGTCTTAGCAAGAAAAATTTCTGGGAGCTTTTCAGGCCAAATGGGACTTGGAAGAGGCAGAGTTCTGAGTTTTGAAGCCAAGGAAACGGCCCTGTAATCATCACACATGTACTCAGGGTATTAGGTTACCACTTACGTGATCTGCAGTAATTCACACTCTAACTCATAAAGGCTTCAAGATAAAAAATCTTACTCTCAATACACTTCCTCAGTTTTGTCTTAAAATAGATGCTGAGGAGGGCAATTTGAGAATTATCTACCAAAATTTTAAATGGATTTATCCTAATTATCTGACGTTTCCACTTTTAGAAATTTACCTTCTCACGCACAAAATACCTAGAATGTATATTCTGGGATATTCACTGAAGTATTGATTGTAATGGAGGAAAAAAAGGAAACTACCTAAATGTTCATAACAGAAGGCTAAATTCAGTAAATTGTGGTATAGCCAAAGAATGGAATACTATACAGCCATTAGAAAGACCGAAAGTGCTCTATTTGAATGTAAATGGAAATGTCTCTGAAGTATTCATAAAGCCAAGGACAGAACAATTTATATATTATACGAGTATGCATATGCTTTGTTTGGTGTCTGTAAAAAAAGAGAAAATACGTATGTATACATATACATTCGTCTAAAAGGATATGTGTGACACTGGTATACCATTTGCCTCTGGGGAGAAGAACTGGGTCTTTGGGGCCAGGGTGGGAATGACACATACTTTTCACTATGTCATCTTCTGTCTCTTTTGAATTTTGTATCATGTGTTTGTATTATCTATTCAAAATAATAATATTTTTAAAAATAAATATATAAATGTCAAGTTCTAACAGCATAAACTTATACTACCATAATGGTAAATTGATATTAACTCAGAGGTTAAACTCAGAAATGCTCCATAATGTAACTCACCAGGTCCTCTTATCATCTCTTACCCAAGTTCTAGTTCATTTGTTGTTGGGAATCTCAGAATGTATTATCCGCTTCTAGAAACAGTAACCTAGATGATACTCTGCCAAAGTCTAAAGAACTCAGAATGCAGCTGAACTCTAGGCCTGGCAACTCTCTAACACTGGGGGATGGGGGTGGGGGAACCCCACCCCTGGCTTCCATTCTGGGGGCCAGAGTTCACTTCTGCTGTAGCCTTACGAGCAGGACTCTCTCTCTCCCAGAAGTTAAGGGACTGGGGAATGAGCTCCTGGCATGGGGACGGACCTGGGCTTGAATATTAACTGGCTAAGAGGTTGTATGTGTGTGTAAGTGTGTGTGTGTGTGTGTGTGTGTGTGTGTGTGTGTTTAGTAACCATCCTGGCTCAAATCCCACTGCTCCTTAAGAGCTTTATATGATTTTAGATATGATACTTAACTTCTCTGAGACTCAGTTCCGTTATCTATTTATTAAGTATATATAATAATAGTATCTACCTCATAGGGATAAATGATGAATCCATGTAAAGTATTTAAAACAGTGCCTTGCATACAGTAAGTGTGCAATAACTTTTTGTGTTGTGTTTTGCCGTTTTGCTTTTGATCTTCCTTTTTTTTAATCTGAAGAGATAAAACATTACAGAATCTAGAAGTCCTCTTTGTACCGCTTCCTGATCCTGTTCTCCTTCTCCTTCTTTCCAGAGGTACCCACTATCCTGCAGTTTGTGTTTCATAAGTAAATGTAGGCCATACTTTCCATGGGGTTACATTTATAGGAAGACAATCCATTCACAGGTGTACTAGCCCTGCTGATTCTCTCCCCTCGATCAGGTGGTGAGCTATGCCCCATTCACGCTCTTCCCCTCGCTGGTCCCCAGTGCCCTGCTGGAGCAGGCCTATGCTGTGCAGATGGACTTCAATCTGCTGGTGGATGCCGTCAGCCAGGATGCTGCCTTTCTGGAGCAAACTCTGTCCAGGTACTGGGGGGTGGGACACGAAGGGACCACGAACCACTAGAACCAAGGGACTGGAAGACTGGGAAGCCCTAAGGTGTCGCTCTGGAAGCTGACATGGTGGGCTGGGGGACAGGGACCCTCCAGGAGAAACAAAATGTAGTATAATAGAAGTCAGGAGAGCTGCTGTCTAATCCTGGTTGTACTACTTACTTAATAATATGGCCTCAAGCAAGTCCCTTTCTTTCTCCAGGCCTCCATTTCTTCATCTGTAAAATGGGGAGGTTAGCCTAAATCTAAGGTCCCTTCCAACACTGCCATTTCATGATTCTCTGATCCATGACCCCCGGTTTGAAGACTGAAATTTCCATTTGGAATTAGAGACGGTCAGCGTAGTTTTGAGGTTATTGGGTTTAAAGTCAGATTTCCTACTTCTTCTCCTAAGCAATGACCCTTTCTTGTTGCCTCAGTGCCTCTCCTCTTTGGGTGGGATGGGGTGCAGACTGGGCAACACCCAGGGCACAAGGATACAGACCCCCATAATGGCTCACCCCCCCTCCCCTCTCTGTCTCTTCCTTTGATCTTTTTTTTTCCCTTTCAGGCCCTGGGGCAAAGGAAAGTTCTTTCCTTTAAAATTAAATTCTTTATTTTAGAATTAGAATTAAATATATAAATATATATGTGTGTGTATAAATGTAGAGACTAGACATATGTATAATTGAATATCTGCTTAATTTTTCCAAAGAAAACAACAATTTTGTTAATCTCTTAAAAATGAGCACTTTGCCGTGAGGGTGAATGTGACAAGGGATCGTAATGGTACGAAGTTTGGAAACCAGTGACTTGTTGCTAAAAACCCAATGAGTCGTGAATGTACAAACTCGACTACCACCTTCCCCCCAGACCTTTCTTAGGATGGGCCTGGCTTTTGTACCCGTGATTCTGGATTGTGGGAAATACGAGCAGTCTGATTTATGACCATTACCCTAAAGATGTGATTAGGTAGAACTTCCCTGCAGCCCGTCTCTGCAACCCTTGCCTTCCTTGTTCCCCTCTCCTCTGAAATGCACACAAACCCTAGCTTGTAAGAAAGAACACATATGCGAGAACAGCCCCCTAGAGTCCGGGATGGAAGGAGAGCACCTCTTCAGAAGAGGGAAAATGTGTCTTTTCAGCCTCTTTCCTGGAGGCTGGACCCTTTCCTCTTCACCAATGGCTGGCAAACCTGAGGGAGCTGGCTGGGTTGCAGAGGAATTCCAGGGCAGGCCCGAGCTCCTTGGGCTCAGTGGGATCCCTATAACAAGGTGAGCCTGCGAGTCAGGCTAGAGCTGGCATGCAGAGAACACCCTGAATCTTGAGAGGCAACAAGTGTGGCGTTAATTACCTGTGGGTGCCTCTCCCCGAGGCTTCAGAAAACCATACTGGATGGGCTCCTACCACATGTCGTATGTCACAGCAGCACACTGGGCCATGATGATGAGCCAGCACAGACATGGCCTCCACCCTCCTGTGGTTTATAGTCAAACAGGACAGACAACTCTAATCACACAAAATGGAAAATTGCAACTACAGTCAGTGCTATAAAGGAGAGGTCCACAACTCTGTGAGAGCACAGGCAGGGGGACATGATCCAGACAGGGAAGCTTCCTTGAGGAAATCACATCATATGAGCACTAATTGAAGGAAAAAATTGGATAGTTAGCTTGAGTCAGAAAACTCCTGGGGGAGCACAGGGCATAACTGCTGTCCTCTAATCTCTGAGGGCTGCCGTGGAAGAGGAAGAAAAGGCTTGTCCGGGAGGTCCCAGAGTGTAGGGGAAACTATGGAGAATTAATGTCAGGTCAGTCGGAAAGCTTACAGCCATCAGAGCTATTCAAGTATAGAATGGTTATATCACATGCCATTTTTGAGTTCTTGTTGGGACCAGACTCTAGGTTCAATTCTCATGTAATATCTCATTTCCTCTTCATCACAACTCTGTCATATAAATATAATTATTTGCCTCTTCATTTTACAGTTGAGCAAACTGAGACACAGAGAGGGGAAATGATTCTCTGAGGTTGTCTGGTAGAGTGGTAGAGCTGGGATTTGAACCCAGGTCATCTGGCTCGAAACCACTTGTTTTCTATGGGGTTGGTATGGGTGTTCAGGTTTGGGCCAGTAGACCCAGAGAGGATTCAGGAGTCAGTGGACAGGGGTGGGACTCCTTGACCTTGAAGGTTCCATGGAGCCTAGAAATTCTTCTGTTTCCTCCTCTAGCACCATCAAAAGAGACAGCTTTACTGCTCATCTGTTTGACATCCACAAGCAAGTCCTGAAAGAGGGCATTGCTCAGGTAATTATTTCCTATTGCACCCCAGTCTGTGACCTTCCCCTCCCAATCAATCTCTCTCTCTCTCTCTCTCTCTCTCTCTCTCTCTCTCTCTCTCTCATGGGAATCTGCCTCTTTTTGGTCCCTGGGTGTATATCAGTGGCCAATCCTGGGATGACCAAAACAGTGATTCCACTGTGTTTGGGAGTGTTGGCTCACGCCTCTAATCTCCCCATAGCATTCTGGGTACCTGTCTGCTCCATGGCTAGGCCCTCAGTCAGCCCCCGGGCAAAGTCCTCAGCCTTCAGTTTTCCCCACAGACTGTGTTCCTGGGCCTGAATCGCTCAGACTACATGTTCCAGCGCAACGCAGATGGCTCCTCAGCCCTGAAACAGATTGAAATCAACACCATCTCTGCCAGCTTTGGGGGCCTGGCCTCCCGGACCCCGGCTGTGCACCGGTGGGTCCCTTGGGCCATCCTGGGTACATCAGTGGGGTGACAGCCTGATGAGCCTACAGTCACATGTGGGGGCAGGTATCTTCCACTCTGACTGTGCCTTCCAGGGCCCTGCTTCATGTGTCCCACACCCCCAAGCCCCAATCTCATAGCATAGTTTCCACTTGTAATTAGGTCTTGGTATTTCAGAGAAGGGACGTCCTACCTCCTCATTGGTATTCTAGGCAGAGGGAACAGTATTTGTGAGGGTCCTGAGCCGAGGAAAGCTTATATGTTTGAGGGCCTGAAAGGAGGTCAGAATCCAAGGCAGAGAGGGAGGCAGAGGCTTCTCCTCTGAGGGCTGGATCCTACTAGCATTTATTTCTAGCCAGCAGTGATGCTGTAGGTTGTTGTAAATCCAGGTGTTCTGCAGCAGCATTCCAGACAGCACCTGGGGCTCAGGGAAAGGGGTGCCAGCTCATTGGGACGCTGGTGTGGAGTGGAAACACAGGGTCTCAGGGCTCTTCTGGGCATGTACACCGGGGGCGGGGGGCAGGGTTAAGGTAGCCCTGCATATTCTAGCCTGAGGTGGAGCCTACAGGAGGGTGATGGTAAGATGCCTTTTCATGCTCAGCTGTTCTCAAGGTGATGTTCCTGTAAGTGTCTGTCAGTCACAGGCAGAGGGATCTTTCAGATCCATCCAATCACTGTACAGACATCTCTCTTCCTACAGACATGTTCTCAATGCCCTGAGTAAGACCAAAGAAGCTGCCAACATCCTCTCCAATAATCCCAGCAAGGGACTGGCCCTGGGGATCGCCAAAGCCTGGGAGCTCTACGGCTCAGCCAAGTAAGCCGGGGGAGACGTGGCAGCAGTATCCTTCTTGAGATTCAGCACTCATGGGGGCAGCAGCTTCTTCTTTGCCTGACATCGTTAGGGAATCAGTGAATTTTTCTAGAAATAGAAAAGCTTAAACAATTTTTTTTTTTTTTAAGGAGGGTGCAGCTTACAGTGGCCCATATGGCGATCGAACTGGCAACTTTCGTGTTATTAGCACCACGCTCTAACCAACTGAGCTGACCGGCCGCCCCTTAAATACTTTTAAGTGCTAGAGTAATTTTCATGGAGTTTTGGGCTTCCTTCTGAAATAAGATGCTGACTATAATTTAACCTTTTTTTCTTGGCTAGAGGTCATCATTGTGACAGTTAGTGATTATGTCTTGATGTCACGCAGAGGTGCTGCCTGGAGTCAGAACGGGGCTGTTTGCCTGCAATGAATTGCCCCCACTGTTAGGCTTTAAGCTCTTGTTCTTTTTCTTCATAGTTTTCCTGTCTGTCTCCCTACTGTTAGCTCTTGCTTCTTATTGCTGTCAGTGTGCTTGAATTTGGAATCCTCCACTCCCACCCCTATACCTTCTTTCTGATGTGCGGTGGTTTGGGAAAGCAGATGATCTGCTTTGTTATGATGTGTCTAATGAGTATGAGGGCCTCTTTGATGAATAAATGTATACGTTTTGACTTAGGGATTTTACAGCATCTGTTTTAACTGCTTAGAGGCATTGTTTGCTCCCTTCCTATTTCTCAGCTGTGTTCCTAATGTGTGAAGATGCTAATAAGTAAGTGACTTCTGGATATGTAAGAAGCCATTGTACTAACAGTTAATATAGCAGTAATAGTTAACCCTTAATGAGCTCTCGCTAGGACCATACTTTGTGCTAAGTGCTTTAATCATCGAATCCTCATGTCAAACACTCCAAGGTGGATACTCTTCCTCTCCCCCATTTTACAGATGAGGAAACTGAGGTTCAGAAAAGTGGAGTGAATTGTTCAAAGTCAAGTGGTGAGTTGGTGGTAGAACCCAGAGTCCACCTCTCTCCAGAACCTGCATTCTTAATTACTTTATTACCTCTAAGAGAGCCTCTCTGGGCTTGTTAAGCCTCACCAAGATGCAAGAAACCTCAGACTGAGCGTTTAGAAGTCATCAGACACATATGTTGGCAAGTAGAACTCTTGGCTAGGTCATATTTTAACAGAGTGAAACCAGAAGATGAGTCAGCTAGGGAACTGCTGATGGACAAATGCTTCAGAGGGTTTCTCCAGTCAGGCTGTAAATAACATGGAAAAAAAAGACTCATGTGCCCAAAACCAGCACTGGTGGATAGGAGCTATGGGGAACCCGAGCAAGGACTGGCTTCCCTCCTTTTGAGAGTGAAATAGGCACTTCTGCTGACCTTCACCAAGTCCATTCTTTTCTCTGAGCACCAATTACTTCATTTGTAAAATGAGGGTAATGATAATACTTAAAAGGGTGGTAGTGAGAATCAAATTAAATCACAGATTTGAAAAATGCTTTAAAAAATTCAAGGATCATTATATGGTACTTTCAATATTAATAATAATAACTACCATTTAAGGAGTGCTAGTTTTATTTTACAGAAGAGCAAACTGGGCTTCAGAGAGGTTGAATAACTTGCCCAAAGTCACACAGCTAGTTAAGTTTAGAATTCATGTCTATCTGCTTCTAAAGCTTGTGTTCTCTCTACTGTACTGTTCTTCCTCTAAGAGGAATGGCCCATAATAGAGATTGAAAAACTGAGGCTCAAGCATTTGTAGAGCAGATTGATTTTCATTGATTATCTCAAACTTTGTAATAATTTTTTAAAGGAAGCCTGGGAAATGAATTATGATTTCAGTATAGACATTTATTCAAACTCTTTCAAAATACAGTATCTCTGTGGTTGGAATGAGATAAGAAACAGGGATTCTTGGTATAAAAGTTTGGGAGCTATGATCTATTTAACACCCTTATTTTATATATGGGGAAATTAGGGTCCCAAGGAAAGAAACTGACCTGCCCAAGGACAAGTGACACTACAAGTCACTGACAGAGCCAGGATTGGGCCTCAGGAGTCCTCACTGCCAGCCAGCATGTTACTGCCACTTCACCTTCCTTAGTTGACGACTTTCCTAGTCCTGCTCCCAACAGGCTGCTTGGAACTGAAGGCAGGAGGAGGTAGAATATGTTTTCTGAGTCCGGCTCCAATTATTTTACAGGGAGCAGGCTGATTTAATTAACAGGGCATGTAGTTCCACTTTAGCCTCCAGCCTCCAGCCTCCGTCCTCTGCCCCTTCTTAGAGATGGGCCAGCCTGGGCTGGGTGCCACCTTCCTACCCATGAGCAGAGCAGATCAGGCTGCAAAGTGAAGAGCAAGGCCATTCGGACTCTCTCAGAGCAAGATGGCTTATGAGAGCCTCATTTCTAGCTTGTCTCTCAGATACCCAACTCAAAGCCAAGACTCAGCTTAATGTCATATCTGACCTCAAGAGATTTCAGGCAGGCCAGGAGAGGGGGCATACTAGGACCTATACTTCAGCTAAGTGGAAAAGAGTCAAGCAGAGTGTAGTCTGAGATGTTCTGCTAAGGTAGGGAGAAGCAGAGACAAACAGACAAGAGGCCAGGAATCTATACTTAGCCTCCTAAGCCAAAGTCCGGCCACCAAGACTCTCAGCAAGAAGCCACGGGCACCGAGCACTACAGCTACAACAAAACTGGACTTTGGTACTGCTGAGTGTTGGCCCTAAGGGAGTCTGGTGGGGAGCTGGATCTGCCTTTGACAACCAAAAACAGCTTCATTGGTAGCCAAACAAACAGTTCTCTGGCTTTAGTTGTTCCCTGAGTCCTGGAGCTCCTGCTTCTTTAAGAAGCACATGGATAAGCAGAGAGGAAGAGGCCAGGTAAGCCCCAGTGATCCGTGTGGGATCAAACGTGGCCTTGCGTGCGTCACAGAAATGTTGGAAAGCCCCCGGAGGCAATGCCTTATTCATCGTTGGTGCTATAGGGTTTCTGTAGGATTCTATCGAGCTATTCTCTTGTTTCATACAAGAACCACAAACTCTCTTATTTTATGCTTTACAATCTAGTAACAGGGCTTTTAGCCCCCACCACCCAGCATTGTTCTTTTACAAAATATACGTTAGTACTCACACCTATTTGTTCTTCCAGAAAGATTTTAAAATCATTAAGTTTTAAGAAAAAGTCCTCTTGGGTTTTTGAGATGCTTCTACATTTAAATTTTAATTTGCAAGAAAATGGACGTCGTTGCAATATTTCATCTACCTACTAGAGAAGGGGTAGAGACATCCTTTAATTTTTCAGGTTTCCTATTTTCAGGAATTAATGTGCCGTGGCCTCAGGTGTCTATGCCTGAGACAGCCTGAGTTGAGAGAATATCTGTTCTTTCAAGGAAGCTGTGTTCTCATTCTCACCCCTGAAGGGGGTGAGACGGTGGGAGGATAAGCTTGGCAGCCACCTTGGGCCACCTCTGCTTTTTCCCCAGTGCTCTGGTGCTACTGATTGCTCAAGAGAAGGAAAGGAACATATTTGACCAGCGTGCCATAGAGAACGAGCTACTGGCCAGGTAAGTAAAGGAGGGGAGACCTCCAGATGTGGCCCCAGGATTGGGGAGAACCACTCAGAATGGAACATTCACTCCCTCTGACCCTTGCCCATCTTTCCCAGGAAGATCCACGTAATCCGGCGAAGGTTTGAAGATGTCTCTGAAAAGGGGTCTCTGGACCACAACAGAAAGCTGTTTATGTGAGTGTTCAGGGAGCATTCCCCAAGGATCCAATTCCCCAAGGGCTGGTTTTGGAAATTCATCCTGCCACCTACTTCCCCCAAACTATCCTTTCTTCTGGGAGATGTGATAGCTTGCTTCTTTCTCTCTGAATTTCAGGAGTGAGCTCTGAAATATCCCATCATTCCAGGAAATTTTGGAGAAGGCTAGCCAAGTTCTGCTTCTAAAGGGTTGTATCAGAACTGCTAACATTCTGGATAAGGGCCTTCTTAAAATAACCTCGGTTTTCCTATGGCCCTGGGTTCCCAGAAGTTTTCCTTCCCCTCTTGGTGGCTAATCAGGTCAGGCCTGGGCAGTTGGCCTGGGCAGTCGGGGAGGAAGAAGATTAGCTGGCTCATTCTGTGACTGATCTGGGACTAGCTCTCTGAGCCCAGGCAAGACTTCCAGGGGACTGGATCTGTGCTACAAGCCAGGCTCTGCACTTCCCTCTGGGGTCCCCCACCAGGTGACTCTAGTACCACATATTCAGATAGCATTGCTTGCAGTACACATATTTAGACCTGAAACTTTGTGATTCTTAAAATTAAGAACCTCCATGGAATTTCATCATACCACTTACTATTTTCAAAATGTGCTTTTAGCATACCAAAAAAGTCATTACTTTCCAGATAAACCCGAAAATATCAAATAAATCAAAGAAAAAGGGAAGATGTTCAAAAGACAGTCTATGTCTTAATTAGACTCATGATTTTACATCTCCCCACTGTCATCCCTGCCATACTAAAAAATTTCAGCCTGGTTTCAGCTACTTTAAACAGTGTAAATATGATTTTGCTGCTCAGTAATTAGAGCCAAATTTTTTTTTAATTTACCTAATCTGATTCTGGTTGTCTTACTGTTTCCCTCTGGCCTTTCTAGAATGACTCTAGATCTGGAATATTCTAAAGCATTCTTTGTTGCACACAGCCATGTTTTTAGTGGAAGGCGTGGGGATGTGGCTGTCTACTTTCACTGGTTCCAGTGAACCCCTGTCCAGGCTTCTCCTGGGGACTTTCAAAGAAGCCAAACTCATTTTGATGCACCCTGAAATAGATCGAACCACTGAACACATCAGTTATAATTTAACACAGCAGCTTTTTCCATCCTGTGGTCTAGGGACGGCCAGGAAATTGCTGTGGTTTACTTCCGGGATGGCTACATGCCGAGTCAGTACGGTCAGCAGGTTGGTATTTTCTGTTCGATCATTCTTTGCCTCCTGGGACCCACTATTGCTCCTCAGAGACCCAACTCAGGTGTCACAACAACTTGGGGTTTTCCCTGAGCTCTGGCTTCGGTACTTCCTCAGGGAACTTGCTGCTAAGCTTTTTGCTACCTCTCACTCTACAAACACACTGTCTTTTAGAATATGAATCCTCAGGAATCCATGATGCTTCAGCCATTCACATCATTTCTGGGGATATGCTGGTAAATGTTTAACAACCATCTTTCTGGAGAGAGAGTCCCATTTGTAGCATTTGCCGATTTCTATGGTGTAAATACTCCTTATCATGGCCAGTTTCAAGCTACCCAACTTAACATCACTAAACAGAGTTGGGAAGAGATAGGTATAATCAGCTCTCACTAGCTGGTGCAAACCAGTTCCACCACACCACTAACCCTTTGCTTCCTGCCAACTCTTACCTCTGATGCAACTTTCATCGGCATCAGAAAAGTTTTTATCACCTGCACATTCTTGTTAATGACAGTAATGATATCTATCACCTTATCTTGCTATCCTACCATGTAGTTTGAAAATTACTTTCCATATTCATTATTTCATTTAATCTTTACAACCACCTGTGAGGCATGAAATTATCCCCATTATACAGATGAAGAAACTAAGGTTTAGAGAGATACAGGGGCATGTCTAAGGTCTCACAGGGAGTTCCCAGACTTTCTGACTCTCAGTCTAGTGGCATTCCCAGTATATCATTCTTCTCCCCTATCCCTAATCTACAGCGTGGAGAAGCTAAGAAGCCCTGATTTCAGTTGGGAGACAGTAAAGGAGGAAATAAGTTAGAAAATACCATGAGTAGTAGGCTGGGGTCAGGAGCCTTTGGCTCTGCTTCTGGGAGCTCATGGGTAGTTTCCTGACCCTGACTGAGCTCAGTTTCTGTATGCTGAGGGAACTACACTAGAAAATTGAGAGAGCTCCTTCAATATCTACCGTTCTTTGAATGTAGGATTCTCCGTAAGGCCCAGCTGTATAGGGAGCAGCTCTACAGAAGGTCCTTTCCTCTAGAAAGTGTTAGCAGTGGTGGGAATTCACTGACTAGAGAAGAGAGAAACTGTCCATTTGGAAAATGGACCCACGTTCCAGGATAAGGTGTTTGGGAGAAGGAGCCAAAGAAAAAGAGAGAAGAGGTTGAGCTAATAAGGAAGGACATTAGTGCATAAGGAGGACATTTTTAGGGAACTGAGAAGCTCAGACCAGGTTTAGAACATGGAGATAAATCTGCAGTTAGTGACTCGCTAGGTGACCCTGGGCAAGCCCCTGACCATCTCTGAGTTTTGCTTTTCCTGCTCCTAACATAATAGTACTTTTCTGGGTTTACCTCTGATGTTCTGGACACCGGTAGCTCTGCCTGGAATAGCAGCCTAGTAGGTGCCTGGGTTACTGGTGAGGACCAGCCAAGGTACTGCAGGTGGACTTAAACCGTATCAAAGGAAGGATAGCAGGGGAAGGGTGGGGCAGGCTGCGAAGGCATGTGTGTTGTTCCTCAGACCATAGCCTTGATCCTGCTGTGGGCAATTTGATGTGGTCTGGAGTCAAGGACAGACTATTCCCCCAGTGCCTGAAAATGGGGACGAGAGCTGGGAGGCATGACCCCCTGCTGTTTCCCTGCCTCTTACACCATAAACTCTTAGCACCCTGGACCTTTCACCCTGTGATGACCCACCTATACGCCTCTGCTCATATTATTCTGTTAATCTGAGTACAGCAGATCCTCAAATAACGTTGTTTCATTATAACGATGGGAAAAAAAATTCAATCCCGGCCGGGGCCACTGTCTCTGTGGAGTTTGCACGGTCTCCCCATGTCTGCATGGGTCGGCATGGGTTTCCTCCTGGTACTTGGTTTCTTCCTACATCCCAAAGATGTGAACATTAGATGAGTCGTCAGTGTAAGTGAGTGTGTGTGTGGGGGGGTGTGAGGGTGTGCCCTGCAATGGAAGGGTATCTTGTCCAGGGTTGGTTCCCACCTGGAGCCGTGAGCTGCTGGGATTGGCTCCTGCCCCCCGCAACCCTGGCCTGGACTATGCGGGCTGGGAAGTAATGATCTTACTTGTCTTTATTCATCTTTCTTAAATGTACGTATAGCTCACATTTATTTTAGTGCTTAATATTAGAAGTGTTTTGGGTCTTTATTTAGAAGTTTGGTGTTTTTGTGACCAGAAATATGCCGTAGGATCTTAACGCTTATTTATATCCATGAGCCTATGGTGAAATTGGTTTCATTATATGTCATTTTGCTTAAAGTTGCAGTTTCCAAGAATCTTACTGACAACATTATATGAGGACTTAATCGTACCTCTTCCTTATTGAGTCTCACCTGTCAGACTCTACCAGTCCACTCAAATTTCACCTCATTAAACAACAAAAACAAATATTTATCGACAACCTACAAAGTACCAGGCACTGCATTAGACACTGGGGATACAACAGTGACAGGAAACAAGGCAACAAGCGTCTGGGCCTTGTGGAGCTCACAGTCCGTTCAGGGCGATGGATGTCAGGCAGTAAATAAAAATAGAAAAAAAATGTTTTGTTTTTCTGGTTGGGGGAAACTCTTTGAATGAAACAACAGGGTGAAAAGATAGCGAATGATAGGGAAACCCACATTAAGTAGGGTGGTTTGAGAAGATGACTTGGAGGCAAGACTTAAAGATGAGAAGGATCCAACCATCCTTTGGAAAAGCCAAAAGGAAAAGAATTACAGGCAGAG
This sequence comes from Rhinolophus ferrumequinum, assembly GCF_004115265.2. Taxonomy (NCBI): domain Eukaryota; kingdom Metazoa; phylum Chordata; class Mammalia; order Chiroptera; family Rhinolophidae; genus Rhinolophus; species Rhinolophus ferrumequinum. The sequence goes on from NC_046306.1 coordinate 20,393,698, forward strand.
GGAAAAGGAGCAAATGCAGAAGCCCGTAAGCGAGAGTGATGTTTGTGTGTTTGTAGGCTGACAAGCCTGTGTGGCTGGAATGTGAGCGTGGGATAGAGGGAGGGCATCAAAGGAGGTGGAGTAGGAAAGAATTCGGATTTTATTTGGAGTACCCTGGGAAGCTGAGCTCATAAACACCTCTTGTCCTTTTCCCTTTAATCATCATCCTGTGTCCTTGGGCTAGACTGTAAGCTCCCTGCAGGCAAGAATCCTGCCTCACCAGGATGGTGCAGTGAACTGGGAGACCATGAATGTGAGGCTAGAAAGCACAATACCTGGCACCTGAATGCTCGAGAAAGGTCAGCCGAAGTGAAATCAAGTAGAATTCCTTTTGTTTTCTCTCTGCAGAACTGGGAAGCCCGCCTGCTGCTGGAGAGGTCATGCGCTGTCAAGTGCCCAGACATTGCCACCCAGCTGGCTGGGACGAAGAAGGTGCAGCAGCAGCTGAGCAGAGCGGGCGTGCTGGAGGTGTTGCTCCCTGGCCAGCCTGAGGCCGTGGCCCGCCTCCGGGCCACCTTTGCGGGCCTCTACTCCCTGGACATGGTGTGTGGGCAGCCCGTGTCTTCCCCCACAGACCTAGGTGGCAGGGAGCCGAACCCAACGTGTTGGGGAGGCTGGAGCCGGCACTGCGCTGGACTTGAGTCAGCGATGCTCAGTGAGAAGCCCTAGTCTTGGAGAGGGCAGCTGGAATCCACTATAAACTCTTCTCAGCAAAGGTGGAGACAGGGAGGGTACCCAGAGGAGGAGACTGAGGCAGACAGCAAGAGTTAGGGAATATCTGTACCTGCTTTCAGGCCTCCTGCTGCAGACCCCTGAACTGTGGTCAGAGAAAGCTTGTTCTCATTGCTACTGCTGGGTTTTGGGGGGGTCACATCCAGACAGTAGGCATCCAGCCTGAAGGGGCTTATGGCTCTCTCCCCTCCTGCTCTGCACAACCAGCAGGACCTTAGCTCCGGTCTCTGGCCCCAGACGGCTGGTGACCGCTTTCTTGCGTCCTGCCAGGGTGAAGAAGGGGACCAGGCCATCAAGGAGGCCCTTGCTGCTCCTAGCCGGTTCGTGCTAAAGCCTCAGAGAGAGGGTGGAGGTAGGTGGATCCCATTTACAGGGCTGCCCAGGGGAAAGGGGCCGGCACTATGGGCACAGTCCCAGGCTCTGGGCTGTACAGGAGGAAGTGACACAGGCCCTCACCTTGGACAGTGTCCTAGGAGACTCTGCGATCACATGCTGTGGAGCACAGGAGAATCTGATTAACCAGCACTCGGGGGTTTGGACAAGTTTAGCCTAAGGTGTCGGTGGGTGGATTGTGGGGAAGTGGGATGGGGACGTATCGGGATGTTGGATGTCTTCCTGCCTAGTTTGAACTCCGTGAGGGCGGAGATCATTTCTGCCTCACAGGCCCAGAGGAGATGGTTTTGATCTTGTTCTTAAGGGAGAGGTAGGAGTTTGCCAGGTGGGAAAGGGAGAAGAGCATTCCATACAGAAGGAGCAACCTAATGCAAAGGCACTGGTCCATGAGATTAATGGGTTACTGGTGAGGCTGGAATGGTATGAGGGATGGGAAGGGCAGGGATTGGGGCTGGCAAAGGTGGTTTGGGACCTGATTATAAACATTGGATATACCAGTATGGAGGAAATTGGATTTCATCCTAAAGGTAGTGGGAAATCATTAGAGAGTTTTAGGGAGGGAAGGGACACCCGAATGATCCAAGATCCATATTTACCATGGCAGAGCATGTCCTGGAATGAAGGGAGAAATCAGGAGCAGAAAGACCCCAGAGGAGGCTGGTATAGTCGTCCAGAAGAGCAGTGTAGAGGCCTGGGCGAGGGCTACGCCAGTGTGGACTACAGACAGAAGGGATGTGTCTGAGTAGGTGACGTAACGGACAGGAAGCAGTTAAACCTGACTCAGGGAGGCTTTTCGCCTGATGGGGAGCAGAGAGGTCCAGGAGGGCAGGTTCAGGCACACGGGACAAATTTTGTTTGGACAAGTTTATTTGGTGGGGGGGCCCATGGGATATTCATGTGAAGTCTAGAGCAGGAAGCTTGAGTTAAAGATTTGGGAGTTAAGAAGTTATAGGATATAGATGGAGCCTTGGAAGAAATCTTTCTGGAAAAACGTTTATATGTGGAGGAGAGAACAAAGGTGGAGGACCAATTCTGTGGGAATGCCAACATTTAGGAGGGGCAGGAGCCAGTCAGAAAGGCTGAGAAGGAACAGCCGTGGACAGGGAGGAGAACTGGGGCGGGATGATGTGGTGGAAGCTGTGTTTGCTTGTGTGAGTCAGGGCCCTTCTGTTAGGGTGATAGTCCGTCCTCGGGAGCCAGGCCTGCCCTGGCTTCCCTCAGCTGGTGTCAGGAACTGAGGCTGCTGACTTGCCCACGTGGCCCCAGAAGTCGGGGCACCGGGTGCAGAAGGTGGGCAGAGGGTCCAGGGTGACTGGCCAGTGGGATTGCAGGTAACAACCTATACGGGGACGACATGGTGCAGGCCCTGGAACGGCTGAAGGACAGTGAGGAGAGGGCCTCCTACACCCTCATGGAGAAGATCGAGCCGGAGCCTTTTGGGAATTGCCTGCTGCGGCCCGGAAGCCCTGTCCGAGTGGTCCAGTGCGTCTCAGAGCTGGGCATCTTCGGGGTCTATGTCCGGTGAGTCAGTCAGGAGGGGTGCTTCTTGCCGGAGGGCCAGCCAGGAAAGCCTGGAGGGAAGCACTAGACCACGCGCAGGCATCCTGGTCCCAGCTCTGCCCCTCCCTAGCTGCGTTTTCTGATCTAGTAAATGAAGCGAAGGACCCAAACCCTGCCCACCTCACAGAGCTATCAGAATAAACCCAGATGAGAAATGTTTTGCAACTATAAAGGAAATTTCAAGTAGTATCAAGATGGATGAGAATCCCTCTGGACTAGGAGAACCCAGGGAAGAAGAGAATTTGGGTCCAGTTCCCAGGCCACTGGGGATTCTGGCGCAAGGTGGGATGGGCCAGCTAGAGGATATACTCAGCGGCTGTGAAAAACTGAATGGCCTCTGCGTTTGGATTTGAGCACCAAAGAATCAGGAAGAGAGGAAGACTTGGGAACTTGTAAGGAGCAGTTCCTAGGCCCTCATTCCACTTCCCGGAAAGTACTCCAGGGTCAGAGCAAGGTGGACACCCCAGATTCCACCATGCTCCCCACCAGAGCCTGCGCTTTCTAGTCTTCCCCTCTAACCACTTGCAGGATCTCTGTCTGTCACCCCCCACACCCCAAGCCCTCCCCACCACCACAGCCATCTTAGAGAGGGAGAGAAGGAAATTTACAACTACAGAACATGACATGTGAACCTAGCATCATGCTAAGTGCTTTTCCTGCTTTACTTAATCCTCGTGACCATCTTGCAAAGTGAGAGGTATTATCCCTGTTTTAAACTGAGGAAATTGATACTTGGAAAGCCTGAGTAACTTGCTCAAAGACACTGAGCTAATCATTTCCAAGTTAGGATGCAAGCCCAAATCTGATTCTAAAATCCTAGCACTTTCTTGGGTGTAGTCAGTCACCCATGTACTATTCAGCTGGGACCAGGGAAGGTCCTGGGTTTGGGGGCTGAATCCAGGTGACAGAGTTGTGTGTCTCCCACCTGCATTTCTATAGGCAGGGAAAGACACTTGTGATGAATAAGCACGTGGGACATCTGCTTCGAACCAAAGCCATCGAGCACGCAGATGGTGGCGTGGCAGCAGGAGTGGCAGTCCTGGACAACCCATACCCTGTGTGAGGGCACATCCAGGCCCCCCAGACTTCGCTCAAGAGACCTTCTATCCCGCGTACTTGTTATTCCTCCTGAGTCCTCCTGAGAGGGGCTTCTCTCCCCAACCTTGGGAGGGCTGCTCTCCTAGACAACTCCAGGGTCTTCACAGGTTGAATCCTGGGTAGCTCCCATTTGAGATGGATGAGAATCCCTCTGGACTAGGAGAACCCAGGGAAGAAGAGAATTTGGGTCCAGTTCCCAAAACCAGAAAAGCTATTTCCCTTAGGTGAGATTTAGAAGCCCCTAAATCCTTGGTGTATGGGTACAGCTGAAAGGAAGCTGGTCTGAGGTAAGGGTCCAGAACCCCGTCACCCTCCTGTGAGCCCCTCGTCAGCCTTTTCATCAGGTTCCAGTGTCTGACTTGGGATAGGACTGAGGAGTAGGAGGAGGGGGGTGGAAGGGCATCCTTTCTCCACCTCTGCCTTAAATAAAACCATATTTCTGATTCTGTGATTCCTTGGTTTGTGCAATTAGGGGAGGGAAGAGCTATAATCTGGGTCAGCCCAGTTAAAGTGGATTGGAGCAGGGGAAGTGACTTGGCTCTACTCAGAGCTTCCCTAGCTCTAGACCCTATGAATAGGGCCCTGAAGTCCAATCCTTAGTCACTCAGTAATGTTCCCAAGAGATCATAGGAAGAGAGGGTGCCTGGCAGGAGCTCAGGAGGGAAGGCTTCAGTAAACTGGCTTCAGTTGCTTTCCTGCTTAGCTCAGGAGCTTGTCAGAGAGCCTATGAGTGAAGCCCTGCCTCCAGAAGTTTTGGAGGAGGATACTGGCGTATTCCTGATGAAAACCACTCTCCTTCCCATCCCCACACAAATTAGAGCAGCTAGCAAGATACCGAAGAAAACAAGTCACCGCCTTCTTGAGGTCATAGACTTTATTCCTACAACCACAGGGCTTGAACACACCAGGGCAAGAAAAGAGCGTTTCATCTGAGTGTCTCTCACGGACAGGACTCTGTTCAGAGGAGGGTGGGAACAGAGGACAAGGAACACGAGTTCCTCTGGCCCTGGGAACAAGACACATTTACTCCTGCAAAGAAGCAAATGATCTGAAAACCGTCTGGAAACAGCCGGCCTGCACATCCCCTGGAGCAAATTGGCAGACAAGTTCTGCCATCTGGCACAAAAGACCCAGAACAGAAGCAGCAAATGTTTATAAAAATAATAATCATTTGTTCCAGGACTCACAAACAGGCATTTCTAAGGGCAAGTGCATGCCCAAGATAAGTACTGGTGCTTCCTGAGAGTTGACAAAGGATTACAGAGCTGCCTCCCTGCTTCAGTCTAGGTCTTTGCTTGCCCTCTGAACACTTAACTTGGGTTGGGGGCTTGACCTTCGGGTCCCTGTTCTGGGCTCCAAGGGCTCTTTGCAGGCACAGCAACCTGAGGCCGACCTGGGTCCTGTCCCATCTGCCTGGCAGTCACAGGAAGTTGCCTCCACCCAGGGGCAAAGCTGGTCCTGGGTTCCAGACAGCTGGTTGCGGGAGGTGGTGTGGGTCATCCCTGGCCCTCAGCACTCCTAGATGGGGGCAGGGTGGGTGGGCAAAACTTTGGAAAGCCAAGCAGGGGGGATAGTGCGTAAAGGGCAGAGTCTAATTCACTGGATGGTCATGCAGCGGTGGCTGAAGAGCTGGCTGATGACGGATGGGTCAGCCACAGTAGATGTGTCCCCCAGGTCGTGGTCATTCTGAGCGATCTTCCGAAGCACCCGCCTCATGATTTTCCCTGGGGACCATAGGCTTCTGGTTACCTGGTGACAGCACTGACCCAAGCCAGCCCTGCCAAAGGCTTCCATCCACACACACTCTGCCACCACTGGGCCCGGCCAATCCCAATCCCAATGCCTTGAGCCTCTGAACATACCTGAGCGGGTTTTAGGCAAGCCAGGTGCATTCTGGATGTAATCCGGTGTGGCAATGGGGCCAATCTTTTCTCTAACTGTAACCAACAAATCATTAAACATTTCTTCAGTGCCCTTAGCCACGGCTCTCCAAAACTGATAGAGATGACTTTGTTCCCTACCTACTTCCTCTTCAAGGCTTTGCCACAGAGCCATCTCAGGCTCACTGCCTGTCTGCCTCTTTCTAACAGTTGTCTCTTTACTAGCTCATTTATCTTGTCCATCTTCATGAACTCAGGCTCTAGAATCAGCATGCTAGAGTTGAAATCCCACTTTACTAACAGTGTGGCCTTGGGCAAGTCATTTAACTTCTTTTAGCCTCGATTTCTTCATCTTTTAGAATGAGGGTAACGATGGGATCTATTTCATGGGGTGATTATGTGCATTTAAAGCACTTAACCCAGTGGTAGCACAGAGAAAATTCTATCCATGCCCAGCCATTATTATCCTAGTGAAGAGGCTAGTGGAGTCTGGGTGGGAAGAGGGCTATCAGTCCCTAAGGCCCCCTGGGGTCTGTTTGTGGTTTGGGGTGCAGCTTGCTCCTGCTCCTCCCCCCAAATCTGCTGTGGTCACTGGGCCATCAGGACAAACCCTGCAGTCCTTGCCCGGGGAGGCTCCTCACTCTGCTTCTTGAGCTCCTCGATGAGGGTCGGGCTGAAGGCGTAGCCATCGCACAGGGTGACGAAGCAGTAGAGGCACTCGCCCTTCACAGGATGAGGGTGACTAACCACAGCCGCCTCGGCAACGGCCTGATGCTCCACTAGTGCTGATTCCACCTCAGCCGTGCTCAGCAGGTGCCCTTGTCAAGGGGAAGGAAGTGCCATGAACGAGAGCCCAGCCTCTACCCCAGCCCCTGCTCCATCTGTGCCCAAGGGCAGTCCTGGTCTGGAAAACTCAGAAAGGCCCTTCATTCATTCCTCACAGGACAGGACATGCTTCAGTCACTGTGCCTTCCCGGTTCCCCTCCTCCAGGCACATTGCAGTGTTTAGCGTACTCCAAAACCTGGCCCAGAACTGAATGCCTCCGTCCAAACGTGATCTGGCCAAAGGACGTCCTGGCTCTCTCGGAAGGCTTTCGCTGGGAGTTGCTGGAAGAGCAGGGCTAATGAGAAGGGGAAATGGTCCCTGTCTCTCACCAGATACATTCAGCATGTCATCAATCCTGCCAGTGATCCAGTAATAGCCATCCTGGTCCCGCCGGCAGCCTGGGAAGAGCAGAAATGTACAACGTAATGAATACCCCACAGCGGATATGTGATCCACGTTACCAAACTGCCACACCCACTGCCAGAGCTTGCTAATGAGTCTTCCTGCTTCTACACTTGCCCACTATGGTGGCCAGGCTCCAAAATGGCCACATTGCTGTCCACCTCCTGGTACTCACATCCCTGTGTGGTCCTCTTACTGTACTAGGGTTAGTCTGTGTGATCAGCGTAACTTGACAAAAGCGATGTGCTGTTATTTCTGAGATTAGATTAGAGAAGACACTGTGGCTTCTGTCTTAGTTGCATTTGGTTACGTTCTCTCAGATTGTTTGCTCTGGGGGAAGCCAGCCACATGTCCTGAGGCCCTACAGAGAGGCCCAAGTGATGGGGAAGTGGGGGTTCCTGCCAACAGCCACAGGAGAGAGCTTGGGAGTGGGTGCCCCAAACCTTCCGATGACTGCAGCCTCGACCAACAGCTTCACTGTAACCCACAAAAGACTCTGCACGAGCACTACCAGCTAAGCCGCTCTGTGTTCCTCCTGATCTTCTAACATTGTATGAGACAATAGCTGTTGTTTTAAGCAGCCAAGTTTAGAGGTAATTTGCTCCCCAACAATAGGCAACTCATACACCCACCTACAGTCTATTCTCCATAAAGTAGGCAAAATTATTTTCTAAACAGTAAATGAGTTCTCATCATTTCTCTGCTCAAAACCCCTGCAAGTCTCCCACTGTACATTGGATAAAATCCTCACTCCTCACCATGGCCCACGAGGCCCTATATTATCTACCTCTCTAACTTCATATAACATTCTCCCCTTCGCTCACTGCACTGGCCACACACGCTTCAGTCTGTTCCTCAGACATTGAAGGCATGCACACAATCTCTGCACACAACATTCACACTTCCTCCAGATTTTCCCATGCCTGGCTCCTCACCCTTCAGGTCTGTGGTCAAATGTCACTTCAGCGAGCCCTTCTCTTGCCATCCTCTATGTGGCCGCCCCCGTGGACAATCTATACTCCATTACTCTGTTGAGAGTACTTGTTCTTCATAGCACTTACCACTGTCTGCGATAAGCTTACTTACTTGTTTGCTGAGTTTACTGTCTGTCTGCCCTTACTAGACGGTCAGCCCCATGAGGGCAGAGACCTTGCCACCTTATTCATGGCAACATCCCCTGTGCTTAGATTAGTGCCTGGATGTAGTAGGTGCTCAATAAATACTTGTGGGTGAATGGAATGGTGGATGGGCACATGGGCGAACAGCCTCCAGACATGGGGACACATGTGACATTGGAATACACACTGCCATATGCCCCATCCCTTTCAACACAGGAACAATGGAAACAAGAACCTCTTTCCTCATACATCAAATCTCAGAATGCACCATGCTGAGACCCTTCCTGCAGCATTCATTCCTGCTCTTACAGTCTCTAGCTCTGCCTGAATGTTAGACACTGACACATAGGATCTCTCTCTCTCTCTCTCTCTCTCTCTCTCTCTCTCTCTCTCTCCCCCCCTCTCCACCCTTAGCCAACTCTTCCTGAAAACAGAAGGGGAAGGTACATGTCTTACAGGAGATGGGGAGGGAATAGCCAAAGCTCACCATCTCCTGTCACGAAGTACCCAGGGAACTTCTTAAAGTAGGTGGTCTCAAAGCGTTCGTGATTCCCATACACGGTACGCATGATCCCTGGCCAGGGCTGCTTGAACACCTGGGGAGTGAGGAAAACACCGTGGTCACATCTGTTCCACCGTCTCACTGGAAGACAATCACAGCTTTGCCAAACCTGAGGAGAAATGGCCTGGATGCCATTCTGAGAAGAAGGACAAAGTACAGGCTTTGGAGTAGGACAATCCAGGCTTGGAATCCCTCCCAACTGTGCCACTTACTAGCTGTGTGACCTCAGGTAAATAACGTTACCTCTCTGAGCTTCAAGAGCCTCATCTGTAAATTATAAAAAATAATCTCTACCCCCCAAAGTTATTGTGAGGATTAAATTGATAGCATATAGAAGCTGCCCAGCACCGTGTTGTTAGAGACAGTCATTTAGTAAATTTGAGTCTTCTTTTGGGTAATCTCTCAGGAAAGCAGGTCCAGTTTGATGCAAATGAAAACAGTCATATAAAATGTGGGGCCCATATCTGAGTAACTATTGCCCGAATCCACAACACACTGTGGCGGCAGATTGATAGGATGGTGGAATTCTAGGCCAAGAGTCAGAAGGCCTGGATTCAAGTCCTGCCCTTGTTACTAAGTTGCTCTTAGTAAAAGCGAAGTGGGGTGGGGGCTGGGGGCTGATGATCTCCCTACAAGTACTAAACACGACAACTAAAAACAATCACAACAAGAGCTAACATTTATCAAGCACTAACTGTTAGGTTCTGTGCTAAGGCCTTCACCTGGATTATCTAATTTAATCAATCCAGCAACCACAGAAGACAAAGGTATTATTATAACCCTATTTTTCAAATGAGAAAATTTAGGTTCAGAGGGGTTAGGTAACTTATCTGAAGTCACAGAAGAGACAGAGCCAGGATTTGAATCCTGGAGCCTATATGATTTCCCACTGTTATGGGGTCTCCTTTCCCACTACAATGTTTGTCATTGTACACCCCCAAAAGGCAACATCAGGGATCTTTGAGCAGAGCCTTTAAGATCCTCGTGGGCCAAAAAGCAGAGAGGCAGGCAAAGTTCCCAGAAGGATTCCCTCCAGGGTCTCTGCAGAGGATAAACCCTCAACCATGGAACTTCAGCCGCAAGCAGCTACTAGGAGAGATGAGGTTCTAAACTCTGAAGCAGAGTAGGCTTTGGCGGACCATTTCCCCCCACTCCTCAAAGACCCCCAAGGGCCAGAGCCTCACCAGATAACCTTCAGCTTCACCTTCCAGCTCTTCCCCAGACTCATTCAGGATTGCAGGAGCTACACCAAAGAACGGGAAGGTCTAGAAACGAACAGGAGACAGGATTAAAGGAAAGGAATGAGGCAACTCTGACTCAACTCTCTACCTCTCCCAAGGAGACGCAGAGCCCCAAATTCCTCCCACATCTCAGTCCAGTCCCCCGACCCTCTACCTAGGTCAAATGCCCCAAGACTCTACTCCTGCCTAGACCAGGACTAGCCACGGGAGCCTCACTCACAGCAGAACCAGGCTTCATGGGGATGGCACCAGGGAGGGGAGTCAGCATATGGCCACCCTGTGGAAGTCAAAGATCAGGGTTTGAATCAGTCTTCCCACACTGTCCCTAAGCCCCAGCCTTCTGAACCCCTTACTCACCGTCTCTGTCTGCCAGAAGGTGTCCACGATGGGGCAGCGCTGGGCACCCACCACCCGGTGGTACCACAGCCAGGCCTCGGGGTTGATGGGTTCACCCACTGTTCCTAGCACCTTTAAGGATGCCCGGCTATGCCTTGGGCAGGGGAGTGGGGAGAGAGGAAGGCTCTGAGTACCCCTGGGAACCAGGAAGACATGCGCAGACCCTTCTCCTGCCCTCTTCCTTATTCCAGGCCAGGGAGTTGGAACAGGGGAATGGAACAGACTGCACAAAGGCCAGAACCCAGCTCTGAGGGACACCCATGGGGCAGCAGCTTGGGAGGGGTCTCACTTGGTGACGGGCTCATCTCCAAACTTCATGAGCAGGCGGATAGCTGTGGGTGCTGTGTAGAACTTGGTCACCTTGTACTTGTCCACGATGCTCCACAGGCGGCTCACATCCGGGTATGTGGGGATCCCCTCAAACTGACCCCGTGAAGGCTGGTCATTCCCGCTCCTTCCCAATAGTCCCTCCATTCCCCTGCCTTATCCTTAGGCTCAGTATTTTGCCCTTTCTGACAGACCCGTGCCTTTGCTCCCTTACCAGACGAGCCAAGAGAACTTCCCAGTCAGGATACACCCCCCCCTCAGAGCTGTGTAAGTCCTACTGCCTCTAGACCAAGTGGCCTTGGGAGGCAGTCACCCAGGACCATCTTGTCCACCCCCTAAGTAGACTAGGTAGCCATGGATCCCAGCTCCCTTCTCACCAAAACACTGGTGGCGCCGTTGGCCAGTGGCCCATAGGTGACATAGGAATGGCCAGTGATCCAGCCAATGTCTGCTGTGCACCAGAACACGTCCTCCGCGTGGAAGTCAAATACATACTTGAAGGTTGTGGCCACATAGAGCATGTAGCCCCCCACTGTGTGTACCACACCCTGGGGGAAGAACAGGGCATCAGGCTGGGGCCTTGGGCTCACCCCCACTGACTCCCCATGTAGGCTGGGCAGAGCTAGAGAAAGATCCTCCTCAGGGATTTTGGCCCTGCCAGCACCCCTTTCACAGCACCCATCTCTCCTCCACCCCCTTTTCTCCATGTGCCCCTCTCACACCCCACACACATGTCTAGGCGCCTAGTCCATCATTCATACCACACACTACGATGGTATTTCTGAGCCCCCCACATCACTCTCACATTAGTACATTCTCACTCTCACTCTAGTACATTCACATCTAATTGTGTCTCTTGTGTATTTGTGCACAAACTCTCAGTTACACATTGGCAGAGTGAGAGTGAGGAAATAAAGACGATCTTCTTGCTTATCCATTGATATCCCATCCCTAGGAAAGAGAGACCAAAACTGTGTTTCTAAAGGCCCACTGAGGGCTATTCCAAAGCATGTGGAGAGAAGAATTTAGGGTGGGGTGAGTGGAAGGCAGAAGGACACCTCTTTCAAGTCAATGGAAGTCAAGAGTTTTCTTAAGGATTTCTTGCTCCCACAGTGCCCTAGGGACTACATGTTAAAATAAAGTGTGGCATGTTAAAGGAACTGAACTCTCCGAGCTGTAGTCTGGGAGCCCAACAGCAATCCCTGTGCCCACCCTGCCATTGAGTTGACAGGATAGCTCTCCTTCCACCAAACCCTGTGGGCATGGGCAAGAAACATCAACATAAGCCACATGCACTGACCCTTTTCTGGGCAACATGAAAGCCCCTGCCTGAATTGTCACCCTGGGCCTCACAATTTAGTGATTGAGGATGTATGTTTTAATTTGATTCAGAAAAGGTAACGTGACATTTTTGAAACTCAGTGTTGTAGAGTAAAATTCGTATTATTATATGCTTCCTGAGAAACTCTCTTCTCACCCCTCCATAGTACACACACACACACACACACACACACACACACACACACTTGCCTTGGGTTTGCCTGTGGAGCCGCTGGTGTACAGGATGAAGAGCGGGTCCTCAGCGTCACACCACTCAGGCTCACACTCATCCCCTGCCTCCTGCATGAGTTCGTGCCACCACAAGTCAACCCCCTCGTTCCAGGGGATCTGCAGCGGGAGGAAGACAGGAATGGACAGGGAAGAACTGTGAACAGCTCAAGATGCAGACAGGAGACACGCCTACCTCTCTCGTGGAAGGGCCAGGGTGGGACTGGCAGGTCGGGGTGCTGGAGGGAGGGAGGGCCTTGAGAGGGTGGAATGGGGCAGAGAAAACAGGAGTAGAATAGCATGCTTCCTGGGCACTCCCAGCACCCTGCTCCAGAGATCCCCCTCGCCTGGCCTCAGGCTGAGGGCCCCTTAGTTGATCCCTTCTCATCCTTCAATTCTTAGTTTAAATGTCGCCTTGGAAAGGCTTTCCCTGAACAGTGCCTGGTAGAGTCCTAGCGCCCTCATCACCCCTGCTGTCATTCTTGATCAGAGCACCTTCTTTCTTTCCCACACAGAACGTATTTCCAGTGATTTTATTCAGTTCTGTGCTTGATTACTGTCTCCCCAGCTAGATGGTGACCTCTCTGAGTGCAGTGGCAGGTCTTTCTTATTTCCCCCTATATCCCCAACACCTAGCAAGATGCCTGGCACTCAAAAGGCACTCAGTAAATTTTTGTTGGATGAATGAATATGCACACACAGGCCTGCATACACACATATGTACTTATGGGACTAGTGGCTCATCAGCAGGATGGCAAACACCACACAATTCAGAAATGCAAAATTAGTCAGAGCCTGCAGGTGAGGCAGGCATCTGGCTCTGTTAGTAGTGAAAGAAATCAACAGATCTTGGTCCAAGCACTTTTTCCTGCATGTCCAGACCTCATCCACATCTGGAGGTTCCTGCCCTAGCTCTGCTCCTGCCTTTACATCACCGGTACCAATGAGTTTTCCATAAAGAAATTTTCTTGAGGTTCCATTCATCAGGAAGCCTTGCTTTAAGTTGGTGGAGAAGGACCAAGGTGGACTTTTTCTCCCAGTGGAGGGATGTTCCCCTATACTGGAGCGCCTTCGGTAACTATTTCTGGATCTGTCATCCAGAAATTTTTCTAAACTCTCCTTGAAACTGTTTTACTATCCTGGTGATATCACTTCTTTGAACAAACAACCAGTCTGTTTCTGAGTCTGCTCTTGGCTGAGTAAAGTGGATTCCCTGAATTTGTCCAAAAATTGCACTGGATTTCAGTCCCACTTCCTAGTTATATATGACCTTGGGCAAATCACTTTACCTCATCACTCCTTTTTAAAACGAGGATAGTCATTCTTGCCCTAATGGTCTCACAGAACTTGGGGAACATCAAAAAGAGAAAGGTATTACCTAGTAAATATCAAGCCTTGAAGGGTGGGAAGACTGATGAAAGTCAGGAAGGACAGAAGTTAGTCCAGTTCCACTGAACTCCTTTGGGAGATAACTTTAAGGGCATGGTGATGGGAACTGTTAGGAGTTTTCTTTAGCTGTCACACAGCCCTTTCATATTCATTAACCTCTTGTATGTACAACAGTCTTGGCTGGCAGGTAGACACGAGAGTGTAAGAGAAACACGCTACGCCTATTGTATGGCTATACGCTAATGTACTGTGTGCCTCTTTGGTTAAAAAAAAAAAATGCCCCTCCCCCTCGGATGTGGCTGGAGCTGAAGGTATGCTGGACCAGAGATGCTACAGACACAGGACCAGAGCACCTCTGAGAAGGTGAATAATAGCTCTTCAGGTTGGCAATAAAAAATGGCCTCCAATAAAACTACACTGTAAAAAATGGGAAAGAGGGCTGGCCTGGTGGCTCAGGCAGTTGGAGCTCCGTTCTCCTAACGCCGAAGGCTGCCGGGTCGATTCCCACATGGGCCAGTGGACTCTCAACCACGAAGCTGATGCTTCCACTCCCGCAAGGGATGGTGGGCTGTGACCCCTGCAACTAACAATGGCAACTGGACCTCGAGCTGAGCTGTGCCCTCCACAACTAAGACTGAAAGGACAACAACTTGACTTGGAAAAAGACCTGGAAGTACACACTGTTCCCCGATAAAGTCCTGTTCCCCTTCCCCAATAAAATCTTAAAGAAAAAAAAAAAGGGAAAGAAACAGAGTAAAAAAGTTGAAGAGGCAGAGCCTGAGGAATTTGTGATGGAAAAAGTACTAGACCACAGCGTAGTGAATGAGAAGGTAGAGTTACTTCCTGAAGCAGAAGGGATTCACAGATGCCGACAATACTTGGGAACCTGATGAAAATTTTGTCCAGAGTTAATTGAAGCATTTTTTCATTCTCAAAAAGCTGGTAAAGAAAAAGATGGTATAAAAAGAAAATCTTTACCTGACAGTGAGTCTGATGATAGCAAATCAAAGAAGAAAAAAGAAAGAGATGCTGATAAACCAAGAGACTTTGTCAGAGTCTTGATCCTGAATGAATAATTGATGCCAAAGACAGTAGTGAAGAATTAATGTTTCTCATGAAATGGAAAGATTCGAATGAGGCAGATTTGGTGCTGGCAAAAGAGGCAAATATGAAGTTCCTTCAAATTGTAATTGCTTTTTATGAAGGGAGGCTAACTTGGCATTCTTGTCCAGAAGAAGCCCAATAATTGTTTGCATTGCTTTTTATATATATGGCATACATTATATGCCAAAAAATGTATACACATGACTTGTATTCATGTTTTGTTATTGGTATATATTGAGTATTACAATTTTAATACAGTTTTTTTCCTTTTTAAAAATGTGTGTACTTTTTTTGGCATCCTCTGTATTTATATATACATATAAAATCTGGGTCTTGGTGCTTTGATTTATTAGGGTGAAGAAATAACCACACTCTAATGAAAATCAAGTTTGATATGTTGGTTTTGAAGTAGCATTGAGAGAATTGTTGGGGTTTCTGTCTTTCTTTTTTTTTTTTTTTTGCATCTATAGCACTGGTTACTTTGACCAAAAGCTTACTGTAGTTGCTTCCTTTATCAGAAAAAGAACATTTGATACTACATTTTTCCTCTGAATTAGAGAATAGCTTTTCTAAATGTTGGGGAAAACCTCTGTCATTACTCAGTCAGAATTTGAGTTTAATTCATCTATGCCTAAGGGTCACTCTAGGCTTTTTGTTTATTTGGGGGCTTTTGGTATGTATACATAGAATACATATGTAAATGGTTTCCTTTCTTTCTTCTTTCCTTCCTTCCTTCCTTCCACATTTACCAAGACAAAAACAGCATTTCACAACCATGGACAAGCCCATGTTTCTGGGACACCATCATTTTCAGCAACCTAAGAAATAAATCGCTTCAAATTAAATAGAAACTTTCTCTGAAGCTTTAACCTTTGAAATTAAATAATTTGTAATTGATTGGGCAATTTAAATATAATGTAAGCAGTTAAAATTGGACTATTTAAAAGCAGCTATATCAGATTCCATATCCATGTCTACAATCATATAAATACAAGTTTATTTGCAAAACCCCATAACAGAGAATTTTTGTCACTACCAACAACTACCCCACCTAAATGAGAAAACTAGGCAAATCCTAGTTTGTTTTATTTAGACAAGCAAAACTTATTTAAAGTTTTCTTCTAATGAACCATTCCTTTACAAGAAGTTAAAATCCTTGTGTATATTGACTAAAAGATCAGGAATCATGGAATGTGTAAGACTTCGTTCATGGAACGAAGATTAGAGATGGTTAGAGACTTGGCAGTTTAGGACCTGCTGGAATAAATGGGTGAATAAACTTCATAATCTAAATTTCTGTAATCTAAACATGACCTGCATGTTTTTTCTTTATCCTAAATCATTCCTTATATGTAAGCTCAATCTCAGTATTTGGATTTCTGGTTCAGCAGAAGCCAGGAAAAACAATAGCTTTGTAGTAATCAGAATGTTATCCAGCTGTATATTGTTTACTTTGTTATAAATACTGATAAATAGTAGTCAATAAATAGTTTTATATTCCTTATTTAAAAAAGCCCATGTACCTGGATAAATTATAAAATGATTCTCCAACCAATCCCCTCTTTCTATACTATCAGCCCCTTACTCTAGAGTATTTCAAGTTTCTGGCCCATAAACATCATAAGGATGACAAGCCCAGGCCAAATGAAGCACCATTAAAAATAAGGACAGAAAGAAAGGAAGTTAGGAAGTTAGGAAGGAAGGAAGGAAGGAAGGAAGGAAGGAAGGAAGGAAGGAAGGAAGAAAGAAAGAAAAAAAGAAAGAAGCTGCCTACAAGCTAGAAAACACAAAAACATACCCTATTTTTAAGTGGAATAGCCATATGGGTCTACACATACCCTGTCACATGAACACTTTTTTTCTTGCCAAATGGTCTACTTTAGATGAGGGCATTAATGTTTTTAAGCAGAAATGTGTCGATATTGCTTTGGGCAAATGGTGCTGGTCTATAGGACTTGTGTGAATTGGCAGAGGAAAGGCACTAGGTACATGTAAGGGCAAGTTACACTGTGGCAAAGAGAGGACTCGTATAAAACTGTTTCCTTTGTGGGTATGTGAGTAAGAAGGGGGCGGTACTTCAGGTGTGGCGATGATAACCAGCACCAGGAAGCAGGGTGAGTTCAATTAGTGCCACAGACATTGGTTGTGAATTAGGTGTGTGCCTATGAGGGCCCAGAGCTTTGAACCAGGAAGAGGTTTGAATGTTCTGAAATATGAATTGAGGAGTTGACCTTTGTCCTTGGCCCAGGATAGCTTCAGGAAGGTCAGATGCCAGGTGTGAGAGGAACATGAGAAAGCTCATACTGGGTGACATGGTTGAGGGCACTTACAACCTGGGCCAGGCCGTCCCGTGAAGATTGCTTAAGGATGAGGGGCTTTGGAGCTCTGCCAAGCTTTCTGCAGCTTTGACTGCAATTCTCAGGTCAACAACCTGGACTTTGTAAGCCCATTGTTATGGTCTTTGGTTTTTTGGTAACTGTTTTTACCGCCGAGAAACAAAAATCCAGGAGCCTGTGACCTGAAGGTCTCTAGATTAAGAATCATAAGGGTTGATTTGTGGGCCAGCCCGGTGGCTCAGGTGGTGGGAGCGCCGTGTTCCTAAGCTGAGGTCACCAATTCGATTCCCACATGGGCCAGTGAGCTTCGCCCTCTACAGCTAAGATTGTCAACAACGGCTCTCCCTGGAGCTGAGCAGTCGGAGGTCAGCATGAGCCGCTGTGGGCTGCTCTGTGTTGCCCTGGGCTACTGTGTACTGCCATGAGTGGCCGGCGGCCAGCATGTGTGGCCAGCAGCCATCGTGAGTGGCCGGCAGCCAGCGAGAACTGCCGCGAGCTGCTGTGAGTGGCCGACCGGCCTCAGCCCGGGGGAGCACAGCGCTCATAATACCAGCATGGGCCAGGGAGCTGTGTCCTACACAACTAGGCTAAGAAACAATGGCTTGAACTGGAGGGGCGGGGGCGGGGGGAGATGGAAGAAGGGGGAAAAAAAGAGTTTATTTGTTTTCTGGTTTCCCTCTTAGAAATGCCAATCTGTCTGCTGTTAAAAGCAATAAAAACTAACATTTACGGAGTAGTTAGTATGTGCCAAACACCTTACATATATTGACAAAACCCCATCAGGTAGGCACAATTATTATTCTTATTTTACAGATGGGGAAACTGAAGCAAGAGGGCTTAAGTAACTTTCCCAAGCTCCAGTAGCAGGTAACAGAGCCAGGATTTGAACACAGGTAATCTGGTTCCTGAGCCTATACTCTAACCACTAAATTTGTTACCACCTTCAAGAGAAAAGTCTTAGGTGCCTGCCTGAGTTTTAAAAGAAAAACAGTATCCTGTGGAATCAGATCTGTCTCCATCATGCTAATGAGAACAAAGAAAAGGGATTATATTCACCATTAGCCTAAGAGGTTAATATTGAGATTTAGAGTGAGACACCCTATGAGGATGGTAAAACTCAGAGGAGTAGTGGGTTTTACGTTTTGATTTCATAAGGAAAGCAATTTCCTTTTAATATTATCATCTCTCCATTACTGATAAGGGAACTGAAACCCAGAATGGAGAGGCGACTTATTCAAGGTCATACAGCTAAAAACGGGGCTCTGGGCTCCTCCGGAACCCAGTCTCTCCTCCATACTAATCTGCTTTGAGTCCCCATTTAGGGATCTCCCTTCTTAGAACTGCCAACAGTATAACTTTTGTCCAATTTAGCACTTAATTATATCAGAGAGTTTATGTGCAATTTGTAAATCCCAAAATAGCATGTATATGTATTTAGGAAACTTCTTCTCTGCTGCCCTATATAAAACTTAGGTTTTCATTTGTAATACGTATCTAGCTCCCCAACTTGATGGTGAATTCCCAAGGTCAAGGTCTGTATCTCCTCTACCTGTTCCTCCTCCTATCTTGCCTGACTCTGCCCCAGCTAAGTGCACAGTAAAAACTTTCTGTTGGGTTACTTGTTCCTCTCTCCCACAAAGGTCATGAGCAGCAAGAGAGAAATGGGGTATCTCCCTGAGATCCATGCTCTATGCCAGTTCAGAGAGGTAGCAACAGGCATTTGGTTTCATAATTCTTCAGAGTGACTTAGATGGCAAAGGACCTAGGGACAGAGAGAAGGGGGTTAGATCTGGCAGCCACCTCATCGGGGCAAACAGGCAAAGAGCAAATGGACACACAGACAAGCACGCAGGAAAGCAGTGCCCAAGACAGTGCAGAGGTGGATACCTGGGGCCAGATGTGCTTGGGTTTCTCTTTCGGCTTACCCTGTTAAGAGCCCACGGAAAGGGTGATGAGCAGGGTCCAAGTATAGGGAAGCAGGAGGGAAGGGTCAGTGTGCCCCAAATCTATAGCTGTTTCCTTTCCCTCAGGTCCCCCTCTCATTGGTCTTCCCAGCCTCTATTTCCTGATCCTGTTCCCTTTAGTCACTCAACATCCCTAATGCTGACTGGGGTCTGCAATCTCCCGGGACTAGACTATAGCCTCTCTAGCCCTAAGGCCACTTAGGGCCCCTCAAGTCACAGAATCTCAGAATCTCTGTCCTTCTGGACCCTGGAGCTTTCATTCTTCGTGTCCTTTAGACCTAGAGGCCACCATTGGGCTTTCCCACCATTTCCACCAAAAATACTGGATCCAAAGCTAACAAGGGCCATATCTTGAGGACCAGCTCCTGGTCCTTCCATGGTGGGACCACACAGGTCACCTGCCCCAAGCCACAGCCCAATAATCAAGATGACTACATTTAGTCACCTAAGTCAGTCTATTTCTAAACCAAGGCCAAGCTCTAAGGGTCGTTTGTGCCTATCAGGATACCCCAACCAGCATGGAAGTCTCCCTCACAATATCTCATGCTAAGTTCCCAAGGTACAAAGGACTCCCTGTATACATTCAAGGTCAAATCCCCCAGCTCCCAGCCAGCCCTGCCGGAGGAAGCATTCCTAGGATTGCTCCCAGATCCTCAGCATTATAATGAGGAAGCAAAGAAGGATATCAGGAATTTCCTGGGCAAAAGAGGGAGCCAACTTGAGCCCAGAGGAGGGCATAGCAGTACCAGACTCACCTGCACATCTGGGCATGGCCTCTTATTCGGTGGGGACTGGCTGCGAGAGTCACCTGTGCCCAGCTCCGACCGCCTCAGGTGCTTGACCACAATGCAGCATCTCACTGGGAAACCCCTGGAGGAAAGAAAAGCCTCAAGTGGTAGGCTGTTGGCTCAAAGAAAATTTGGCAGGACGCACCCATGTCCATCTAGGGCAGGAAGGACAAAGGGAACCTGGAACTAAGGAAAGGTCCAGCTGACCCAGAGTAGTAGCCAACCAGCGAAACACACTTACTTCTCCCGACACTTCTCCAGGGCCTCGTCAGTCAGCTCCTTCAGGTTCACAAGCTTTTCCCCCCTGTAGAAGGCATCTTTGGGGAACAACAGACATTGCAGGCCTTAGGAAGGCAGCACACTCCTCACCCTTATCCCTAATAAACACAACATTCACAGAGTCCTTCCTGAGTGGGCCTCTTAACTCAGCCTCTTCTAGCTGATTTGAGCTGACAGAGGGTTGGCTGAAGGAGAGCCAGGAGATAAAGGGCAGGCAGCCCTTACCCTCTATGCTGACCAGTCCCAAACTCCAACTAGCTGATTGTAGACAAAGACTTGGGGTGTAGGGGTTCTAGGGAAGGGGTGAGAGAATTAGTCACCTGTAGTGACGAGAAGGCTGCAACTGGAATCCAGGATACGTTCACACAGAGACTCTGCAGAGAAGCCCGCAAACTAGGGAAGGGAAGAAAGACTGAGAGAGAGGAGGACCCAGGGATTAAGTGAACAAGGAACGGAGTCACTCATAAAACCTTCAGGGTCCCTAAGTCAGGACCCTAGAAGAAAGTGGATAACGGATTTGGAACCTATGACAGAAACACTCCAAAGTCCCTAGTCTGGTGGTCCTTCCTTCCTTCCTTCCTTCCTCCCCTCTTTCTTCCTTCCTTCCTTTCTTCCTTTTTTTCTTCTTTCTTTCTTTTTTTTTTGCCAGTGAATGGAGAGCTCATTTGAGCCCTTTATTATTATTATTATTATTATTATTATTATTATTATTATTATTTTTACTCTAGCATGCTCATTTTTTTCAATTACTGTTGACATTCACTATTATTTTGTTAGTTTCGGGTGTACAGCATAGTGGTTAGACATTTATATAATTTACTAGGTGATTCCCCCGCAAAAAGTCTAGTACCCACCTGGCATCATACATCGTTATTCTTAGTCTGGCTCTTAAGATCTTCCATCATCCAGGCCCAACCTACTTCTCCAGAGCCCCCCCCCCCCAGGCCCCTGTTACCAGCCCATTCCTACCACAATGGAGTGAAGAGCCCCAAGGCGGGCACATGCCAGCATGGCTACCACAAGCTTCGGTATCATGGGCATGTAAATGGCCACTCGGTCGCCTTTCCGAATGCCTGCAGGTAAAGGACACAGACAACGGCCCATGGACACGTCCTGCTGCTACTTAGTGCTCCCCAGCCAGCTACCACCCACTCCCTAGCTGACCCTTTCTATTCCCGTTCCCAGATTCCTCCCCTCCCTTGTGTACTTCTCCCAAGTCCTCAGATACCCCAAGGCTGGGCCCTCCAGGTTCTTCCCCTACCTGTACTCACCCCCCTTCACCCACACACACACACATACTCACCCTGTTTTCGGAGAACATTGCTGAACTGACATACTTGGACCAGAAGTTCACGGTATGTGATCTGGGAAGTCTCCTCTGGATCATTGCCCTCCCTGAGATAAATCAGAAAGAACCAATCATTAGGAAGCATAATCTCTTCCCCAAACAAAAAATAGGAAGCCATAAGATCCATTCAGTAACAAGGAATATCCTGTGAGGGTGAGCCATCTACCACCACAACTTATTTTTTTTTTTGGGGGGGGGGTTAAATTTAACAAATATTTATTGAGAGCCATTTATGGGTCAGACATTGACACAAGCATTATTTCTTATTTAATCTTAATAAATATGTGATGTACATAATACTTATCCCCATTTTTAAAGATGAGGGAACAGAAACCCAGAAAGTTAAGGCAACCTGCCCAAGATCACACAGCTAAGAGCTATTGAATTCCAGAACCATATTTGCTTTCATTGTGCTATGCGTCATCCCAACAGATAAAAGCACTTACTGAGGTGTTTTCTTCTCTCTGTATGATAGAAGCCATAGAAAAAAATTGCTTCATAGGTATGAAGTCAGTGTACCCAAACCATTTTTGCTAGATCTGAGACTTTCTGACACATCCAACATTTGAGTATGTGCCGTCTCCATGAGAAGACACATACTCAAAGCGTAGAATTAGCTAATCATCATAGTGTTATCTCTGGAATTGGGCAAAAGTTACATACACTACAATCAGTGTGGGCCTTTTAACCCTATTGGAAGATCAAGTAAGAGCATAGTTTCTACCACCACACCTTTGACTGATTGGTCAGATACTTTAGTCTTTCAAGGTAGACTTTATACACAAGTTATGTGTCGTTAAAAATGTACTGTTCATCTCTGAGCCTCATTTAGGTTGATAAAATGGGATGATGGTCCTTTTATCTTCCATCCTAGGGATGTATTAAGGAGAAATTATATCACAGATATAAAGTGGGGTCTCCAGGTGACTGGCACCCAAGTCACCTAGGGAACTTGTTAACATGTAGACTCCTGAGCCCAAACTCACACACACTGAATCAGAATTACAGGGTCCAAGAATCCACTTCTTCATTGCAAGCTGGTATAAAGAATCAGTAGGTGATTCTGATGTACGTTTAAAGTTTGAGAATCACCAACCGGCCTCTGTCAGCTGATGTCTGTCTATCTCCTCAGTCATGCCTCACACTCCTGCCTAGGCTTCAACATGGTTTCTTTGGTCATTCCTTCATTTGCTTAATTCAACAACTACTATGTGCTACATACACATATAGAAATAAGGCCCTGATGAACAAGATAAGCAAGATCCCTGCCAACATGGAGCTTATAATCCAATGATAGTACAAGAAATACACAAATAACAAATACAACCAAGACAATTTCAGATTATGATAAACATTATTTGAAGAGAAATACTTTTTTAAAAGACAGCTTAAGGAATGTTCATGATTATATGTGAAGATTTAACGATACTCTCCCCCAGTGATTTTTCTTTTTCAATTTTATGATGCTTTGAATAAGTGATAAACACAAATGGTACCACGTAAAAAGATATGTGATGAGAAGTTCCCTCCCACCCCAATCACCCTGCCAACTGGCAACCACTGTTACCCCATGTTGTATAACTTTCCAGAAAATAGTCAATATGTAGACAAGGCCACTCCTAGTAGGATGGAAGGTGTAAGGAAATGAACTAGTGTGGAGTGACCAATGTTATCACTTCTGAAGAAGGCTACACTGTTAGCGTCTTCCATAAGGTCCTTGGAATATCACTGGAGATGGAAATTTAAAAATTGAGTGTAAAAAATTAAATTTTAATGCTGTTCAGAGGAGAGGTAAGCACTTCACAGTCCCCAACCAAGCATGAGGTGGGCAGAGATGGGAAAGGGCTGCTTTAACCACAGGACAGGCCTGTCAGACAAGCATATACACATGTATTTATGTTTATACACGCTCATTGTTTTTCTATACAAATGATGGCATACCATACTCTCTATTCTGTATCTTGTTTTTTATTGAGTATAATATACATCTAATAAACTGCACAAAGTTTAAGTATAGAGCTTGGTCATCTTGCTTTTTTAAAAATTTAACAATATACCTTGATGTCGTTCTTCATCAAGACTTACAGTGCTGTTTCATTTCTTTATCTGCATAATGGTCCACTGTTTGTATGTGCCATAATTTATCTAATAAATGCTTCAATGAATATTTTTATTCATGTGTCATTTTACTCACTTGCAAATATATCTGTAGGATTAATTACTAGAAGTAAAATTGTTGGGTCAAAGGATATGTGCATTTTAAATAATGATAAACATTAGGAAAAAAACTACTTTAAATGAGATAGTCAGGGAAGACCTTTCCCCGGAGAGGTGATATTTGAGCTAAGTCCTGAGTAATGAGTAGTGGGCAACTATTAATATATGAATTCTTGGGAACAGTATCCTGGGCAGAGAGAATATTGAAATTTGAAAAGGCACTGAGGTGGCAAAGAGCTTGGCCTACTCAAAGAACAGAAAGGAAACCAGTTTAGCTGGAGCATAGTGAACAAGAAGGAGGGTAAGAATAAGAGATAGGTCAGATCGCATAGGGCCTCGTAGGCAATGGTAAGAAGTTTGAGTTTTATTCTAAATGGGCTCCTCCTGGCTTCCCTTACCCACAAAGGCACACCTCCACATTTTTTTGGTCATTCCATTGCTCCTGCTCAGAATGCCTTCCCTTCTCCTTCAGGCATAGCACCCCACATGGCCCTCCCTAAATATTACATTACCCAGAGTACTTACGAAGGAGGTAAATGAAACCTGGAGAGATGTAATAGCTTGGCCAAGGTCACACAATAAGTGGCAGAGCCAAGAATAGATCCTTAGGTCTTTTGATTTCAAGTTCGGACTCTTTCCCCTCATAGTGTGAAGGACAGAGACTAGCAGAGAAGCCAGGCCCTTGGAGGTTACACAGAAGATTATCAGCCTCTTTCCAGCTCCTGGCTCAGATGAGTCAGTTACTATCCTTTCGTTGGCTTAGCGCCCCCAGGGCTGAGAGGAGCCAAGCACAGAGAGCGCTCTAAAGTGGGAAGGAACAGGGAGAGAGGAAGTTGGCAAATAGCCCTGAATGCCAGAGGCAAAACAGTCATTTCCTTAACTGGCCCACGGATGAGTGCCACAGGAACTTCAGAAGATCTCCAGTTACGGCTAAATGTAGACATATGCCACGTACCCACGCACACGTTCCACATGCATACCGCTTTCCAGCTGCCTGTGTGTACTCACACACATAATATAATAGAGCACCTCTATGAACACATAAAATATTGTAAGCACACGTGGGCACAAATAAGCATAACTATGTGGATCCAGGACTCAGACGTGGGCCTCTCTGCAGGTACATGCACTGCACACCTGTATCCACCTGTGTGCACAGCTTGCCCCTCCAGACACTCTCTACCAAATCATTATGTTTCATTCTCTTCATGCAACTTTCCATTATTTAAAATTAGCTCATGTATTTTATTTATTAGTATATTATCTGTGACTTTCAGTGGAGTATTAGCTCCATGATAACAGAGACCTTCTCTCTCTCGTCCATTGCTACATCCCTAGCTCCTAAAATAGAGCCTGGAAAATAGAAAGTACGCATGAACAGATAAACACAAACCTATACAACAGCTTATTCGAACCCACTTCCAGTTACACACACACACACACACACACACACACCACAGTGTACATTCCTCTCCCTGGCTCTGGGCTCAAGTTATACATTATTGATATAGGCACCTTACTCCTTCCAGTGTCTTCTTTCTTTGACATACACAACGGGCTGTTTGGGGGGCGGAACAGAGTACTGGCCTACCGCAAGATCCCAAGCCCTCTAGGATGTTAGAATTTTCAAAAGAACATCCAATTTAGTCTCCTAACTCCCAAGAGACCCCAAGAGGCCATTTGCTGTGCTCGAGGGCACATGGTGGGCTGCGGGACAGCAGGCCCTAGGACTCAGGATCCAGGACTCTCCTCTACACAGGGAGTTGCAAACTCAAAACTCAACAGGGTCCAGGCAGGTAATATAAATGAGTAAAGCAGACCATATGAAAGAAAAAGGTTAATAGAGACAAGAAATAGTGGACTTTCCTCTTAACTTTTCTATGAGAAAACAGCAGTGCCTGTGCAATGACACTTAGTCTAAGTTTTGGGGGGTAGTAGGGAGGGGCAGGGACTGGAAAACTGGAGAACACAAGGTCTGACAAAAGGAGGCGTCTAGTGCTTAAACTTAGCTCCTGTCAACTTTTGCCCTCTGGGAATAAAGGCTCAACGTTGCCCATTTTTTCACTTGTTAAGAGAGGCCTGGAATCTATTTCTGAATTTTTAATCGTTGACAACTAATTTTTAAAAGTTTTAAACACTGTGGTCAAATAAAACTATTAATGAGAGAGTTAGCTGGTGGGCGACCAATTGGGAACCCTTGCTGTAGACTAAACTAAGTTCCTCTTTAGCTGGAGGCTATATGGTATGGAACCAAACAAAAATTAATATAAGACCCGGTCTTATTTTAATATAAGACCAGGTCTTAATATAATATAATATAATATAATGCAACGTAATATATAACCAGGTCTTATATAAGACTGGGTATAATATAATATAATATAATAAATATAATAAATATGATATAATATAATATAATATAATACCGGGTCTTATATTAATTTTTGCTCCAAAAGATGCATTAGAGCTGATGGTCCGGCTAGGTCTTATTTTCGGGGAAACACGGTACTAGTTCCTGTATGACCTTGACCCTCATTACCTCTCTGTCCTCCCATGCTCCTATTTTCTCTTCCTCTCCCTCTCTGCTCCAGCCACATGGCCTCCTGCTTGGCAAAAACACCAAATACACTTAACCTTAGAACTTTCGCCCTCTACTTGGCGGATCCTTCTCCCAGATAGCCACATGGTTTCTGCCCTCCATCTGAGTTATTGCTCACATGTTGGCTTCTCAGTGAGGACATTCTTGACCATTCCTTATGAAGAGCACTCCTGGTCTCCACCCCCTTCAAGACCCAGGTGCTCTATATTAACATGTGGCATGAAGTCTTCCCTAGTGTCTCTTTTTCCCCACCAACCCCAAAGCTGAAAGTTCTTTCTACCTCCCAAGTCCCTTTTACCTAACTTTCCTTGTGATCTATCAGCTCCACTTGGTGTTACATTTATTGGTATGATACCAAGTCTCAAACATTTGTATATCTGTTGCCTCCACCCTAGTTCAAGCCACCCTCATCTCTTGCCTGGATAACTACAATGGTCCCAAACTGGTCTCCCACTTCACTCTTACCACCTTCCAACCCATATATCATACAGAATGATCTATTAAAACACATAAGCCAAACTATATCACCTCCTGCTTAAAACCCTTTAAAGGTTTCCATTGCATGTAGAAGAAAATGCATACTTCTCCTATGTCTGGTATCCTCTCCAACGCATTTTCTGTCATTGTTCCATTCTACTTAATAGGCTCCAAACACATTAGCCTTCTGACTGATAGAACATGCCATGTTCTTTTACTATCTTTCCCCAGCTCTTTGAGTGGTTTGCTCTGTCTCATGTTTCAGATCTCAGTTTAAATGTCACTTCCCTAGTGAGTCTTTCCTTGACTACCCTAAGTAGTAGCATCAGCTCTTCCTATTATTCTTTATCACAACACTGTTTATTTTTTATAGGACTTTTCTCAAGCTATAATTTTTATTATTTATTCATCTACTTTTTCTTTGCTAATTGTCTGTCTCCCCTACTAGACAGTAAGTTTCCTGAAGACAGAGACCAAGTTGGTCTTGTTTACTACTGAATACCCAGTGCCTTGTGAAGACCCTTGTATATAGCAGGTGCTCAATAAATATTTTCTGAATGAATGAATGAGCTTGAAGGATGACTATGGGAAAGAAGCAGACTAGGGTTACGTAACTATAAATGAAAGAGCTAGGTCAAATGGGAGACTTCAATATAAGGAAAGCCTTTCTGTCAGAGCGGTCCATTGATGGAAAATACTCCTTCGGGAGCACCCTAACTCTCTGGAGCTCCCTAACACTGGAGATATCATGTAGAATCTGGGATTTGCCGGGATACCAAAGAGCAGACTTCATGAGGTGGTTGGAACCAAACAAGACCGGTGTGTATCAAAGTATGGTCAGACAGAGTTAATAACACAAATTTCAAGGTCCCACCCCACATAGCTGCAGCATAGGATTGTGCAGCTTGGGCCTGGGAAACCCTTACAGCTATGAACTAATTAATTCTCCAGAGAGTGGAGTCCTTGGAATTTTAATTTTATAAATAACCCATGTGGTTTATGTTCACTGACGTTTGAGATGACCTTTAAGGCCCTTCCAACCTTAAGATTCTTTGATTTGGTAAAATTAAGAAATAATATGTTCTATGATCTAGAAAGCAATGCACAAGCGTGAGGCACTCAGATATAAATACACCCTCAAGTCACTTTTCCTTTCACCCAGGGAGCAGGGAGTGGGAGCAACATAACTTGACCAATTAGCGGCCTAATGTTCCCTCTGGGTACTCCTGCCCTCGCCATGGAGAGGAGGGAGAACAGCTGGAGGAGGAGGTGGAAGGAGGCACACCCCAAAGACTGAATCACAGATCACGTAGCACGTAGCACAGATCACGTGGCACCTGTAGCAGCGTTATTCTAAAGCAGTGCTATCCAGTTTGGTAGCCACAAGCCACATATAGCCATTGAACACTTGAAATGTGGCAGAGGAACTCAATGTTTAATTTTATTTAATTTTAATTATTTTAAATATTAATAGTCACCTGTGACTAGTTCTAGAGTCTAGATGGCTCTAGTTCAGGGCACTCTCCTCCTAAATGACATGGCCTCCAAAAGGGGGTGTTGTTTTCAAAGCCAAAATTAGCATAAGGAAGAAAATCATTATGCAGGAGTCATGAGAACTGTGGGGTTGAAGTCCACCAAGGATGGATTTTAGTGTGGCTGTAATCACCCAAGAAAATTGAAAACATGCATCTATATAAAAACTTGTACACAAATTATCATAGCAGCACTATTCATGATATCAAAAAGTGAAAACAACCCAAAAGTCCATCAATTGAAGAAGAGATAAATAAAATATGGTATATCCATATGATGGATTATTATTCAGCATAAAAAAGAATGATGTACCGATACATGGTACAATATGGATAAACCTTGAAAAGATTATGCTAAATGAAAGAAGCTAGACACAAAATGCTACATAATGTATGATTCCATTTACGTGAAATGTCTGGAATAGTCAAAGCCATAGAAACAGAAAGTAGGTTGCCTAGGGCTGAGCTGGGGAACGTTGGAGGAAAATGAGGAGCTACTGCTAATGAATGTGGGGTTTCTTTATGGGGTGGTTAAAATGTTCTAAAATTAATTGTGATGATGGTTGCACAACTCTGAATATACCAAATAATCATCCAACTGCGCACGTTAAATGGGTAAACTGTATGGTATGAATTATATCTCAAATTTAAAAACATTAGTGATTTTTATTGAATTTCAATAAACATCGATTAATTTGGGGAAAAACAGACATCTTTACAAATCTTCCTTTCCAGAAAGACTGTCTCTTAGCACTATTCATTCATTCATTCATTCACTCACTCATTCATTCATTCATACTGTCTCTATTTGCCTAAAGACTTGGCACTTATCTATTTTATTTTTAGCATTATAGTCATATGCATACATCTGTTTCCCTCACTGGACTGTGAGTTCCTTAAAGACAGACAGGATCTCTTTTCATCTCTTTCCTCCTCAATGCCTAGCACAAAGTTTGACACAGAGTAGATACTTAATACATAATTTTGAAATTCATGGATAAAAGAATGCATAAATGAACAAACTTCTCTGCTCATATGATCCGTCAGATCCAGGCTGATCAGAGTAAGGAAATATAGAAGGACAGAGGGGATTAAAGAACATACAAACAAATAAGATAGATGGCTAGACAGGCAGGGGAAACAGTAGACACAGAGAGGAAGAGTGCAAATCTGGTGGAATGGGATTTGGAGATGTTTCAGGAAGAGTTTCTTGAGTCTCTACAGTGGGCTCAGTGCTGGACTCTATGCCATGGAAGAGACTGGAAGCAGCCCCGAGATCTGAGGTTCAGGCTGTGGGATCCTGCTTTGCAATCTGGGCTATTATTGCTCCCTGTCCTCCTGCCAACTATTTTCAGGCCTTGATCCAAGGACTCTGTGACTGTTCCCTTTGGCCAAGGTGGCTTTGGTACCAGACAGATTCTGCACCATTCTCTGTTGAGAAGGCAGACCTGGGCCAGTACAGAAGTTGCCTTTTCCCACTGCACTCACGACTACTACAGGAGGGAAATCATAGACACTCATTCCTACCATCCTGTGCCCCATGCTAAACCTGACCCAAAACAAGTGAATGAGGGCAGCCCTCTCAGATCCTTTATTATCACAGAATTCGGATGCTGCCTAAAACAGGAGCATGCCTGGAGCAGAAAAAGAAAGGGGGAAGAACAGCCAGGGACACCATTTTACATGTGCATCAGGTCTCGCAATTTTAACAAGCACATTCAAAAACATTCACTACAATGGTTCTTTGTTATTTAGGTAGATAGAACAGTTTAAATCATTATGTTTTCAAGCTAGAGTACATGAGCAGGTTAAGTTTTAAGAGAATAAGTGTGCAGATTCTCAACTTCCATATGTAATCTTTCCTAACATTGGTCTATCTGAGTTGGTTCTTCTTCCCCACTTTCTCTTTCACAAATACTCTTCTCACACTTTATTAAAAAATGCCATCTCTCTTATCTCAAACTTTATTATGCCTGTACAATGCAGAGGTAAAAAGATAAACAAACAAACAACAAAAAAAACTCTTCAGAGTGCCAAAGGGACAATTTGAGAATGTATAACTTCAGAGGGAGAGCCCCAAGAAAGCAATTCGGGGAACTTCTGTAAGAAATCAATATTGAAAAGAGTCACATCTTAATTCATTCAGGTGACAAACTTATGGCAAGACTACTTGCCTTATTAGAATTATACTTCAAAAGTTTACTAGTATTCACAGGGTCATATGTTAACATACTTATTTGAATTGAAAAAGAAGATAGGTATTTTCTAATAGAAAGTAAATCTGATTTAGTTGATTATATTGACAGAGAACTGACTATAAAAATTAGGTTCTATGGTGGACATTTTCTATAAATTATATGAGCTTAATTTGTAGTTCCAACGTTTTGAAAAAGATATGTAAAATATACACATGCATACAATACAAAACACATTGGAAATTAGATTCTTTGCAATTATATAATCTTATGATAAAATGTTTAAATATGAACTTTAAAATGTGTGAAGAGTTACATAATTTTTCAAAATTCTTTTATGTATACAATTGTTAAAGTTTAAGGCCACTGATCTAAATAATTACTTTTCAAAGGTACCGTGTTACCATATCACTGTCCCCCACATCAGAAGCATCTGAGGAGGTTATAAAAATATACTATGGTAGTTGTAGCCTTCGGAGATTCTGATTCAATAGGCTGGATGAGGTCCAAGAATCTGGATTATTAACAAAATCCTCAGGTAATTATTTGGAGTCACCAGACCTCGATTTATTGTTGACTCCTAATTCAATGTCTGAATTTGCACAAATTTTCCTTTCTCCCTGAGCTGCAGTTTTCTTCTTTGTAAAGTATAAGATGGAAGGAGGAACTCAGGAGGAGGGGGAAGGTTGGTGTAAGACCAGATAATCTCTAATGTATCCTTGGTTCTCATTTCTTCCTTTCAGAAGCAGGAAAATGGGTCCTACAAGTCAGTTTCAGAGAAGAGAGGTTTTACTTACATGGGTTAAAAATAAATAAATAAATAAATTCCAAAATAAATAAATACATTCCAAAATAAATAAGTAAACTTAACTGAGGTAGAGACCACATAAAAGTAATGAAACCTGACATGCCTGCCTCTCATGGTTTTTGTGTAGATCAAATAAAAATCCAGCTAATTCCTTACATGAATACAATATAAAACTGCTTTAGAGGATATTCCCTCACCTGGTCCTTACAGCTAGTTTAATAATACTTCAACAGTAAGT
Organism: Rhinolophus ferrumequinum; assembly: GCF_004115265.2. Classification (NCBI taxonomy): domain Eukaryota; kingdom Metazoa; phylum Chordata; class Mammalia; order Chiroptera; family Rhinolophidae; genus Rhinolophus; species Rhinolophus ferrumequinum. The sequence continues at coordinate 20,425,094 of NC_046306.1, forward strand.
AGAACAGGCATCATTATCCCCATTTTAAAGATATAGGAAATCCTGAGGAAGTGGCTTTCCAAGGCCACACAGGATGGTTAAGGACAAATCTGTAACGAGGTCCCAGGTTTCTAACTTCCAGGCTAGAGTTTGTTTCACTATATCTATTTGGAGTGTACCCAAATGAACATGGAGAAGCCTCTCTCCCAAGAGTCTCCAGGCACACCGTGAGAAGCAGAGGAAGAGACTCCGATCCACTTTGAGCTTTAGCCAGTGGTCAAGATCATACCCACAAAGATCTCTTCAATATTCTGAGAACTTCCTCAAAGAGCCAAAGCTCAGGCAAGGGAGCCCACATCTGTCTACTTTCATGGTCCTTGGCAGTGTTCAAGTGTCACAGGAACCCTTACTTATACACCCATTTGCTCCCAGAGACATGACCCACCCCCTCTCTGGAAAGAAGGAAAACACATTATCTCCAGCATTTCCTTCCTAAAAAATTCCAACACACAAAAATCTTGCCCTCACAAGATTGTGAGTTCCATGATGACAGGACCAGATTCCCCTTGAATACTGCTCTAACCTAAGCACTTAGTACAGTGCCTGGCACATTTCTATACATACCCATAAAATTAATTTTTAAAAAACTTGACGCTGGAAGCTAGTAGATTGTCCACGGAGCCTGGCTATCTGTAAGTTGGACCTGTACCTAACGCATATAGAAAAATTAACTCAAAATGGCTCAAGAACCTAAATATAAGATCTAAAACAATAAAACTCTTAGAAGAAAACATAGGACAAAAGCTTCATGACATTGGATTTGGCAATGATTTCTTGGACATAACACCAAAGACACAGGCAACAAAAGAAAAAAACAGACAAACAGGACTTCATGAAAATTTAAAAATTTTTTACATCACAAGACACTAAACACAGAGTAAAAAGGAAACCCACAGAATGGGAGAAGATATTTGCAAATCATACACCTCATAGGAATTAATATCCAGACTATATGGAGAATTCCTAAAACTCAACAACAGAAAAACAATCAACCTGATTCAAAAATGGGCAAAGGACTGAAATAGACACTTAACCAAAGAAGATATAGGGATGGCCAATAAGCACATGAAAAGATGTTCAACATCACTAATCACCGGGGAATTGCAAATCAAAACTACAATGTGATACCATCTCATACATAGTACAATGGCTACTATCAAAACAAAACAAAGCAAAAAACAGGAAACAAGCATTGACAAGGATGTGAAAAAATTGGAACACTTGTGCACTGTTGGTGGGAATGTAAAACAAAAGTGGTAGAGCTGCTATGGAAAACAGTATGGTGGGTCCTCAAAAACTTAAAAATAGAATTACCATATGATCCAGCGATCCCACTTCTATGTATACACCCAAAAGAATTGAAAGCAGGGTCTCAAAGAGATATTTGTGCACTGCTATGTTCATAGCAGAATTTGTTCATAATAGCTAACATGGAAGCAACCCAAGTGTCCATCAAGTGATGAATGAATAAGTAAAATGTGAAATATTACAATGGAATATTATTCGGCCTTAAATAGGAAGGAAATTCTGACACATAGTACAATATGGATGATCCTTGAGGACATTATTCTAAGCGAAATAGGCCAATCACAAAAGACAAATCTGTATGATTCCTCTTATATGAGGTACTTAGAGTAATTAAAAATCATAGAGACAGGGCCAGCCCGGTGGTTCAGGTGGTTGGAGCTCCGAGCTCCTAACTCCAAAGGCTGCCGGTTCGATTCCCACATAGGCCAGTGGGCTCTTAACCACAAGGTTGCCGGTTCAAATCCCACAAGGGATGGTGGGCTGTGCCCCCTGCAACTAGTAACAGCAACTGGACATGGAGCTGAGCTGCGCCCTCCACAACTAAGACTGAAAGGACAACAACTTGACTTGGAAAAAAGTCCTGGAAGTACACACTGTTCCCCAACAAAGTCCTGTACCCCTAAAAAAAAAAAATCATAGAGACAGAAAGTAGTGGTAGTTGCCCAGGGCTGGGGGGAGGGGAGAATGGGGAGTTATTGTTTAATCAGTACAGAGTTTCAGATTTACAAGATGAAAAGAGGGTGGTGGTAATGGCTGCAAACGATGTGAATGTAACACTGAACTGTACATTTAAATTTTATGTGTATTTTAACATAATAAAAAAAAGAAGAAAAATCAAACAATAACAAAAAACAAACCCTGTTGCTAGAAGCTAGTGGATTGTCTATGGAGTATGGCTATCCATGCAAATAAAATTAGGCTTCTTATCAGTTATGGGCACCATATTTGGATTCCCTGACTTATAGATAAGGCAGTCATCCTCAAGAGCAGCTGAAAATAAAGTCCAACAAGAGGCCTGTATGAACACTTGTGCACTGTTGGTGGGATTGCAGATTGGTGCAGCCACTATGGAAAACAGTATGGAGGTATCTCAAAAATCTGAAAATGGAACTACCTTATGATCCAGCAATTCCACTCCTAAGTATCTATCCGGAGAAATCCAAAACTCTAATTCAAACAAATTTATGCACCCCTATGTTTATTGCAGCACTATACACAATAGCCAAGACATGGAAACAACCGAAATGCCCATCGGTAGATGACTGGATTAAGAAACTGTGGTGTATTTATACAATGGACTATTACGCAGCCATAAAGAAGAAAGAAATCTTACCATTTGCAACAACATGGATGGACCTAGAGAACATTATGTTAAGTGAAATAAGTCAGATAGAGAAAGACAAATACCGTATGATTTCACTTATATGTGGAATTTAAAGAAAAGAAAATAAATGAATGAACTAATCAAAAACAGTCTCAGAGACATAAAGGAAAAACAGGGTTGCTAGATGGGAGGGGGCATGGGGATAAAGGGGAAGGTGAGGGGATTAGAAAGCACAATCGGTAACCACAAGATTGCCACGGGGATACGAAAGTCAATTTGGGGAATGTAATCAATAATGTTGTAAAGATTTGTAGGGTATCTGATGGACACTTGTCTCATTAGGGAGACCCCCTCAGGGATGACGTAGATGCCTGATCACTGTGCTGTACACCTGAAGCTGAAGCTGAACAATAATGAATGTCAACTACAATTTTATATATATATATGTATATATATATATATATATACACACACACATATATATAGTTACAAGAAGCGGAGTACAACATTAGGAATAGAGACAGTGGAAAAATGTCAGAGGGGTAGTGGATGGGGGAGGAGGGTTGTCACTGTGTGAGGGATATAAATGATAAATGTCTAACTATTACATTGTTTTGTGCACCTGAAACTAATAAAAAAAAGTTAAAAAAAAGAGGCCTGTATGACTGCTCATTTGCATAGTTTCCCATGTATGAAAACATCATGATCAAAAAGAAACAAACATTGGTTTCAAAAACAAGCCTCCAGTCAAAAATCATATTCAGAAAGCAGGTGTTGATATGCTATAGAAAAATTTCCTGCAAAAACAACTCCGTTAGGTGTTCCAGGGTAAATAGATTCAGGGTCTTATTTATTTTATTTAAATAAAATAATGATTCTCCCAGCTAGTAAAACCATAAGGCTTTTAATAAATAGACCAGACCTTAAAACCCTAGATAAGGGCTGTTCTCAAAGACTTTCATCCCCAAAGAGATAACACATAACGTCTAAGGCCCTCCTAGGTCTAAGATTCTGTAATACTCTCTTGTCCTTTCTCTGTTTCAAAATTCCAGGCTCCCCAACGCCTAATGCATAAAGTTCATACTGTTCGGCCCTGTGTCCTGAATTCCTCCAGGGTCTGGCACTACCTTAAGTGATAAACCTCAGCTATGCTGTTCTTCTAGGCCCACCTTTATTACCACCTTTATTAGCCCCTCGGCAGGAATGCTGTAATGACAGGGAAATGAATGGACAGGGAAAAAGCTCTAGATTGAAAGTCAGGAAATCTGGATTTTAGGTCAAGCTTTGCTACTTCTCACAGTATGAGACCTTTTTACAAATCACTTCACTTCTCAGGCCCTCAGTTGTAAATGAGGGGAATATTTCATTAAATGTTCTTTTTAGATCTAGATTTTATTATTCATTCTGGCCGAGAGCAAAAAAAGAGGATAGGAAAGTGAGAATTGGGAAAAGCTTCACAAAGATGATGACATTCCAGATGGTTTTTAAAGAATAAGCAGGATTTAGACTGGCCCAAATAAGAAACACCAATTCAGGGAGAGGGAAACAATGTTAGTTAGCTTAGATGCAGAAGCAGAAAAACACAGGTCAATCTACAGGCCAATGCTAATCCTAAATAGTATTTTCATCCCTCAGTGGTGTTTTTCATAAAGCTAAATATATTTGATATAAAAGACTATATGCTGTTATGTCCTGCCTATTCTTATGCAGTTAAATTTGTTTTTATTTTTAATTGAGTAGTAGTGATGTAAGTTGATATTTATAGTTTCAAAAACACCCTTTCCTTGTAAAAATTTAAATTGGCAACTCTGGGGGTCCCAGATGAAATATGCATGAAATTTTTAAAAATCTCAATCATTGGTATAAAACAAAATAGCAACCAATTCAGTTTAGACCTTAAGCTGCATTTTGTTGGCTGTAAGATTGAAAAGATAGAAGGTTAAGGCCTTGAAAGTCAAGTAAAGACTAAGGGACTATTCTTGATTAAAAAAGACTAAAAAGATTATGACAACTATATGTCATGTGTAATTTGAACTGGATCCTTTTGCTATAAGGCTATTATTGGGACAGTTGGCAAAAACTTCAATGGAGTATGAGGATTAGAAGGTAGTGGTGTATTAATATTGATTTCCTGATTTTGATAGTTGTTTTATCAAAATCAGCTATATAGGAGAGTCTTTATTTGTTGGAAATACACACTCAAGTATTCAGGGGTCGACGCATCTTACCCTCAAATGGTTCAGAAAAAAAGTTATTTGTATTGTACTTGCAACTTGTCTTTTTCTTCTTGTTTTTTTAAAGTGTTGATTCTGTTTATTATTTGACTGGAAAATTAGACAATCCACCAGTCCAGGAGGAGATGGGCGGACTTAATCCTCCCCCTGGTCATTACCAGCTGCGGCTCCACCCTGGCCCTTTTTGGCGTACTCCCTCTTCATGAGGCCTCCCTGTATGGAATGCAGAGGGAGAAGTTGTAGATGTGCTTCTGGGAGGCCAGGAGGACAATGAAGGACCAGATATTCACCACCTGTTTGTGGACCCTGATATGGTAACGGCGGATCAGCACTCAGGTGTGGTGAATGGACTTGGCCAAGCCAAGTTTGAAGACCTCTCCAAAAAATCCTTGATCTTTAAGCCCAGGATGTAATCCAGCTTCATCTTGCCCTCATCCAGCACCAGATGCAGATAAGTCACCACAGCAGGGTACCTTCAAATGGAGGCATCCATCAGCGGCTCTCGGGCAGCCTTAGGGGATCTTGGCTGGAGTAAAGTTGATCTCCAGACCTCATGTTTGTTCCAGAGCCCATATTCACCAGTCAGCTTCAGCTCTTGGTCGAGGCGGGATATCTTGAAGGGTCTCCATGGGAGTCACTGAGGTTTTGCCACAATCCCAGCTCTGGGCCACTGGTGTGTTGGCTCCACTCTCTCATCTATACCTAAGTGCAGGCTGCAGTAACTGAGAAAGAGCTGTACTTGTAACTTTTCTATAAATTTAAGAAATGCTTCAAAAGTTTAAAAATTGATAACATAGATTAGGGAGGGCTCATATAAAGGGTCCCAAATACTTAGTTTAAATTTTATTTTGTAGGTTAAAAAAAAAAAAGCCAGAGAGGCTCGTAAATTAAAGCCCCCTCTTCCATCTCAAAACTTTTTACCTACTAAAATCCCAAGTTATGGAGGAATGGAAATGGATGATTTTTGCCAGAGTGGCCAGCCAGCATTCAGTGCCTACTGCTTGCCAAATCACAAAAGGAGGGCATGAGAGGCTAGTCCTTACTTTCATAAGCTTAAAATCTTTAATTAGATCTAAACCATACACCTCCTAAAACCAATCTTGGGAGACAGTGATCAAAAACAAGAAATGCAGAAATAGGAAATCACCAAAGCAATGCAAAAAGAAATAAGTGTAGGGCCGGTCCAGTGGCTCAGGCGGTTAGAGCTCCATGCTCCTAACTCCTAAGGCTGCCGGTTCGATTCCCACATGGGCCAGTGGGCTCTCAACCACAAGGTTGCCGGTTCAACTCCTGCAAGGGATGGTGGGCTGTGCCCCCTGTAACTAGCAACGGCAACTGGACCTGGAGCTGAGCTGCACCCGACACAACTAAGACTGAAAGGACAACAACTTGAAGCTGAACAGCACCCTCCACAACTAAGATTGGAAGGACAACAACTTGACTTGGAAAACAGGCCTGGAAGTACACACTGTCCTGTTCCCCTTCCCCAATAAAATCTTTAAAAAAAAAAGAAATAAGTATGGAAGTGTGGTTCAATCATGGAACAGTTCCTAGAAGTGATGGATTTTGAGCCAAGTTTGAGAAAAGAGGCTAAGTATTCGTCAGAGGAAAGAAGGGCATTTTGGAAGAACAGAAATGTCATATGTGGCTGCCAGTCTTGAACATGTCCTTGGACATACGTGACATATATGAGTGAGTATTAGCACCACCTCACAGTAATAAATCTTTTTAGTGTGTTTTCTCATCTTTCATTCAGCTAGTCCTCATAGCAATCTTTTGAGATTGGCAGGACAAGATTTGCTATCCCCATTTGAAAGGTTGGGAAATTGAGGCTCAGAAGGATGCCATCACTTGCTGAAGGTCACGAAGCAATGGTTAGGACCTCTGCCTGCAGATCCTCAGACTAAGCTCTTTAAAACACACACACACACACACACACACACATATACATACATATGTGTGTGTATATATATATATGATCAAGAGAGTGATCGTTTCAAAATGTAACTCTGGTATGTCATACCTCTATTTGAAATTCTTCATTGGCTCCCTAGCACTTGTCACAGCTGCAGTTTTACATCGCTGTGTATGAAACACAAATTCCCGATCCTTCCCCAAAGTTTCTCCTCCCAGTTTCTCCTCCAATTCAACTACTGGAAATTCCATTTTTTCCAGTTGCACTCCATTCTCTTATACTGCACATCAAGTTCATTAGTAAATCCTATTGGCTCTGCCTTCAAAATATTCCAAAATCTGACTACTTTTCATGACCACTGCTGTTACCTTCATTATCATATCTTTCCTCCGTACTGGTTCCCTTGCTATTTGTTGCCCTGTGCCCTCCATCCACTATTTTCAAGGTAGTATGCAGACAACAAATAATAGTCAGTAAAAAAAAAAAAGTGTTTAATTAATAGATGAATGAGCATATCTCAGCTGAGGACATTATTTCTTTGAGGCTTGCCCTTTAATGTTTTGAGCTTTATAAATTATCATTATAAGTGGTAGTCGACATTTCTAAAGCCAGCCCTAAACATTCTAAGTAAACTACTGGCTGGACAAGTGACAAATTGTCAAAAAAGCTAAGGCTATGTAAGTAGAAGCATTGTGTCTACAACAAAGAATGTGCGTGTTCTTCTCCAGAACAAGTTACATCAGCTACGTGACTCTGGCCAAGTCACTTCCACTTTATAAGCCTCAAGTTCCTCATCTGTCAAATGTTGCTGTGAACCATACCCAGGTTTCAAAAAAACAAGGGGACAAATATACAAGTACCGCTCCAAGGAGACACAGTTTACTATTAGAATACATAGAAAAGTCTTAGGTATTATGGGAGACTGTAAGTGAAGTGATAGAATATAGCCGTATTAGGGCTGATGTAATCTTAGATATGTAAAGTCAGAGCAAAGAATGGTAATAACTCCCCGTCCAAGGCAGACCATAGCTAGAATACTTAGTGAGAGATATTGGCCAACTAGAATACGCCTGGAGGAGACTGATATGGATGATGAAGGACTTGTTCAGAGAACCACCTCATACAAGGAACCTGGGAATGTTGACTCAGTATCCATAAAACAAGAACACCGGACTAGATCAGGGGTGTTCAAACTGAGTTTTGCAAATCCCTAGAGGTTCCACACACATGTCTCACAGGGACCACAGTGACAAGGTGAAGAAACCAATAGACTATGGCTGTGGTCCTCCCATCCATGCTTCAATCAGATCAGCTCTGCTCTTATCTGTTTTAGGTATGGGGCTTTGGCATAATCATAAACATATCTAACATACTATTTGCCAAGCCTTAAGCCCTTTACACAGATTATTCCAATTATTCCTCACAACAGTCATACCATAGGAACTGTTATTATTCTCATTTCACAGATGGGAAAACTGAGGTTTAAAGAGGTGAGGGAACTTGCCCAACTAATAAGTGTAGGGATTGAAGCCCAAGCAGAGTCCAGAGCCTACACCGGTTAATCACTATACATATAATATCTTATTTGAATAAAAGGGTTCTAATGCTTTTAAAAAAACCTGAAAATTACCAGATGATCTTCAAGGCATCTTCTAGATTCAAATGTCTATAATTCTACCTGCAGCCTGGCAAAGGGATATCATAACTACCATCAGGTATCTGACAGGATGTCTTATGGGAAAAAAGAATAGGATTGCTCTATGTGGACCCAGAATATAACTAAGACCAAGGGAAGAGAATAGAGTGCGGGAAAGAGTTATGGGGAGGAAGTATAGCTAAGAACCTTGTCACAGAGCTGCCCAATAACAGGACAGGCAGTGAGTAAATTCTGTGGTCTTGATAGTCCCAGAATCAGAATGATCACTTATGGGGATTGCTGGGAAATGGAGATAATTGGGGCTACTATTCCTGCTTTGTATCGGAAGTGGACTAAACCTCAAAAGACAGGAACTGAAAGGCTCAAATTCTCAGATTGAGGTTCAAAGGATCATTACCAGGGCCCGCTCTCTCCCATACCAAATTCCGCTCCATGCCTTCGGTATTTACTGTTGTAAATGTGAGGCTACTGTAAGGCAAGAATCCATGGCCACCCCTGACTACCTGCTCTCTTCAAAGGCCACCCCTTCCTCTAACCTCTCCCGGCTGCCTTACCATTGCAGTTCTCTACATTTGTGACAGAAATTCTGAAAGTCAGTACCAGAAGTAACTTCAGCAAGTGTCCTGTTCACCCCCCACAGTTTACAGGTGGGAAAAAGAAGGTTCAGCATTATCTGAAGCCATTCTCCTCATTAAATATTTATGAACACACTGGTGTAAGAAGTCAGCCTAGACACAAACTCAGGTAGTTGACATGGAGCTCAGGACACTGAATCAGGTCTCAAGAGTCTCCATTTATCATACGTTTATTAGTACAAATATTAGTACATATAATAATAATATTAGTACATATAATAATATATTAATATGTAACATAGTATTGTTATTACACATTTATGATTCATATCCCACGTACTTCCAAACAGTGACTAGTTATTTGGACAGCACAGACTACTTATCTCATGTTTACTCCTTTAGGGAGGGGTTCTTTAAAGAGTAAAGAGTTGTGAAACTCGGAGAAGTGAGAGAAGCAGATTAGAGATCCACATTAAACATGAAATCCTCCAGCCCTCCTCCACAATCTGCCCACCTAATTCAAGTGGAGAAAGGCTGTTCCCAGCGCCAGTTATGTCCCCGCATATCTCCCGTTAGCTTAAAGTGCTTTTGCTACCAGCAATATTATTCCCCCAGGCAAGGGACCAGACTCTTTCTCTTCCCCAGTGCCTTCACCCCAAACCATCAAAAATTCTTCCTTTCTTTCACCAGTTCAACAGAAGCCCTGCCTGCCTATTGAGCACCATAGTCATTAGTTTGCAACAGAACTTCTACAAACCACTTCCTCTTTAGAAACAATCACAGAATCCTGAAATGGCAGAGCCAGAAGGCACCTTGCAGAGTATCTGTAGTTCATCTCCACCCCTTCCTAAAAGGGAAGGCCCAGAGAAGAGAAGAGAATGATCTGAGGCCATCTTCTTTCTCAAATGAGTATATTTCCTTACCAAGGATATTTTAATCAGTAAACACACCTGCTGTGAAACCAGTGAAGATTTAGAGGGAGGACAAAAATGCCCTTCCCTTCCCATATCATGGAAATGAACTTCAGGACAAGGACCTCGGTAACTAAGAGAGTCCTTGGATATGAATGCGATGACAGTACATTCTAGGGCTCTGGCTTTCCATGTCACCTTGACAATCTCCTTGTCAGAACATGAGTTTGCCTCACCTTCCCAACCATCCTTCTCAAATACACTTACTCACACATACCCCACAGGGATCTGGAGAGTTCTAAATATCACACTCTGGAATTCATACTCCGGAGCATACAAGGATCCTGAAAGCAGAGCTTCTATCCTAAGGTCACTCCTAAAGTCACCTGCTTCAAAGAAGCTCCAGTTTCTAAGGAAGGATTGCATAATAGCCCAGAGCTATGTAAAGACAGCGGGTAATTTCAGTTGAGAATGAGGGGTGAGTGATGCACAGATAATGACAGCCACACGCAACTGAAAGCAAATGGTGGAAGGAACGGACTATACCAAATATCTTGAACTTTGGAGACTGGGGTCCTCTTCTGGAATAACCGACATATTGAGCAGCTAGTATTAATCACCAGAATAACAGCCATTAACCACTCTTTCCACCCTCTCCCCATAAACCCTTTAATCCCCCAAATCCCCTACTGTCCCCAAGTGTCCCCTCAACTAGCCAGCCCCCACTCTTTCAAGCTACCTCTATGTTCTAAATCATCATCATTGCTCACCTGGGTTTCTAAAGTAGGCTTCTAATTGATCTCCCTGCTTCTGCTCTTGCCATTCTACAGCCTATTCTCAACAAAAGACAGATTCTAAATATAAGTCAAATCATGTCACATCTATGCTCAAGATTGTCCAGTGGTTCCTGATTTCACGATGAATTAAACCCAAAAGTCTATACTGACTTTCGAGATTCTACCTGATCTAGTGTCCTACTGACCTCATCCCCTACTCCTCTCTCTTTCTCTAGCTCACACTGCTTCAGCTACACAAACTTCCTAGCTACTCTTCAAATACACCAGGCAGCAGCACACTCCCACCTCAGGGTCTTTGCACTTGCTCATGTACCTGGAATATTTTCCCTTCCCAACCCAGCTATCTGCATGGCACATTCCATTCCCTTCAGATCTCTGCACAAACGTCACCTTTATCAGAGAGTTCATCCCTTATCAATCCCCATTCTTCATTGTCATTCCTTTTCCCTTATGCTGCTCTGCATTTATCTATAGCACTTATCACTACCTGTCATATATTTATTGGTTTGTTTGTTTATTGTCTGTCTCCTCAAGCTGGACTATAAACTTCCTGAGGGCAGGGACTTCATTTGCTCAGAATAGTGCCTGGGACATAGTAAGTTCTCAATAAGTACTTACTGAATGAATGAATTGTTCCCTGCATAAAACCTTTACTCCAGAGAGACTTGGTCTTCTCACTGTCCCAATATAATAATAATAGTAGCTAATTTTATTGAATGCTTTCAATGTGCCGGAGTTGGACACATGTTTTTTTTATCCTATTCAATTAACAACTCCATGAGATAAAAACTATTTTTATCCACATTTACAGTTGAGAAAACTGAGGCTCAAAGAGGTTAAATAATGTGTACACAATCATGCAGTTAGTCAATGGCAGAAACAGGACTCAAAATAGGTTAGTTTGACACAAAAATCCATCCTCCGAATTTTTATGTTATACTTCCTCCGTACAATGCTTTCTCCCTTCTGTGAACTTTTCATGTAGTGGCTTTTTGAAGTTGGCCCATAATTGCTTTCAAGCTGTTTTATATAGGCCTATCTGGTCTTCGCAAATAGAACGTAAATTCCATGAGACCAGGGTCTGGGCCATTCAAACCTCATAACACATTTTATCTAACATTTTTAAGAAAATTAATTTAAATTAAATTTATGGCTAATGTGTCTAATTTTTCTTCTTATTGTCAAAGCCAAATTTGGACAACTAGAATATGAAGTAGTATCATCTGGTGAAGTAGTATCATATGGTAGTTGACTAGGAATGAGAATATCTGTAGATTAGTTTCAGTTGTCTCCACGCAGTATATGACACTTAAGCAAATCAGTTAGCCTTTCTGGTCCTTAATCTACCCATCTGTAAAGAGAATTGGCCTAGACAGACTCTAAACAGTTGCTTCGAGTTCTAAAAATACTATTATTCCATGAACATTTATAATGTGTCAAGCCAAAAGTAAAAGGCCAAATTCTTCCTTAATATGGTTCTATTTTGGCTAATTGGAGTACTTTCCTAACAGCACCACTAGTTCCTTTATGGATTATTTCAGTATATAAAAACAAAGAAACAAAGGCCCCAAAACAAAGAATGAGATACAAATGTGGTTTGCTAATGCCACTATAGTTCTCTAAATGACAGTTTAGGTTGAAAAGAGAGTCATACTGTGGCTCCATAAGAAGTATATCAACTGGAGCAAATCACTGAAAAGATATCATTTTTAAATAATATTAATAAAAATTAGAGCAGGAAGAAGGGGGGCTCCAAGACAAAGGATTCTGGGGGGAAAGGAGGACTTCATAGAATAAATCACGTGATAGAGAGTTTGCAAAATACTGAATATATGATAAAGGCAAACAGTGCAAGAAAAATCGCAGGCAATTTTTAGCTTCAGAGAAAACAAAAATCTGGACATAAAAGGAAATGCAATCATACTATATTACTCTTACGTCAACACTGGTTTTAAATTAACACAAAAAGCAGAGCTATAACTATATTGGGAAAATGACAGAAAGAAGTTAGAGAAATATACAAGAATTAAATTCTCATCTATCATAATAGGAAGTCAATATTTTCTTTAAAAAGATGAAGAAATATCAGCATAAGCATATTATTTTAAAATATGGAGGTAACAAAGGGAAGTAACCACATATCTGGCATATTTGTACTTTACTTTCTTATAACAAATGTGATTTATTTGTAGTTTGCATTTGTTTCACTGTAAACATAAAAGAATTGAATAATAATGGCCCATATGGAACTTGTCTCCCACTCCTCTACCCCTGTATCCACAACACCTACAAAGGGCTAAGCACCCAACGACTTTAACAATTCTTGTTGATTAAGTAACCAATGTAAAAATGGAGTGAAGATGGAGTTATGTTATGGAGTTGCAGAATTTTGCACTGGAATTAAAGGTAGAAATTATCTCATCCAGCACTTCTCAAATTAGTGTTCCATGGACTATTTCTTCTTACGATGTTAATAGCATGCTGCATAAAGTGTTTGGGGATCAAATAAATTTGGGAAATTCCATGTTAAACAAAATTAGTCAGATGTGTTTGCTGTAGGACTTCTTAGAGCCTTTACTATGTTAATATACATTGCGAATCAAATGAAAGGCAATTTAATATATAGTATTTCTCACACTCATTTGTTTCATGAATTAAGATGACCCTGCTAATAATATCTCTAGTAATCAGTGATTCCTGGAGCATTCTTTGGAAAACACTGATCTACTCTACTCCCCTTATTTTACAAATGGAAAAAGAAAGGCTCTCTGGAGCCTGTTCAGGTATGGATGATGGGGAACTAGAACGAAGGGCCTCAGGATTCTGGAGTAATCTCCAGTGATTGAACAACTCTGGCCTGTGATTGAACAACTCTGGCCTGTGATTGAACAACTCTGGCTTGTGTTTTCTCTGTCTTTCACCATGCACCTGAATTATCTCAAACCAGAGAAAAAATTCAGACACAAACATCTCCTGTACAGATCTTTAAAGGTTTTTTGATCCCTAAGGAACCTAAGAGGTGGGGCCAAGTGTCAGCTAGAGCTCAACATAAAGTCCAGGGCAGGAGCTAAAGAAAGTCTAAACAGACATACTGACCAGGAGTTTCAGTGGCATAATGACAGCAAATTGAGCAATGGCAATGTGATAATAGACCCACTCACATTTGTACAGTGTTTTCAAATAAATAAATAAATAATGTTTTCACATTGTCTTATTTGGCTCTCATACTAATTTAAGGAGAAAGACAAAGGTGGAATTATTATTCCCATTTTATGGAAGACGAAACTGATTCTCAAGAGAGTTGCCTGTATTTACACAGTAGGTGAATGGCAGAGTTAGAATGAGAACCTAAATTTCCTGTCTCTCAGGTTAGGGCTCTTCAATATATCACACAAACTAGGCAAAATTTTGACTGAGTACCAATTTAACTCTTCCATGAAACATCTAATCTGCTCCAACTGGCTCACTTCATAATAGGATCAATTCTCAGAGTGCTCATGGGTCGTGGCAGAAGCAATACCCCAATTACTGGAAGTTGAAGGTCCTATTTGGGTTTCGTACGCTAATACCTCCCACAGAACAATTTTGCCAAGCGAAGGGGGGTCTTAGAAAATTCCTGCTGGGAAGGCAGCATGGCCTAGTTTTACAAGCAAAGAGTCAGATAAACTTGGTTTTTAATCCTGGCTCTACCACTTACTTTATGACCTTATTCACTGTGCAATCCTTCTGTGCTTCATTTCTTCATCTGTAAAATGGAGCTAAGAATACCCATTTTGCAAAGCTTTTCAGAAGCTAATGTAAGGAATTAGAGAGATAGGATAGTGTCATGGTCAAAAATTTAATCTCTGGAATTATATTCTCTGGGTTTGAAACTCAACCCTGCTTCTTGCTAGCTGTATGACTTTGGATAAGTCAAGAACTTCAGTTGTCACATATGTAAAATGAGGAAAATAAATAATGCATTCTTGGTTGTTGTGAGCATCAAATGAGATAATATTTGTAAAGCACTTGAGCACAGCGTCTGGCATATAGCTCAATAAAAGGTAATGATGACAGCCGTGGTGGTGGTAGTGAAAAATCCAATACCAATTTTCCTCCCAAAGCAAGAATGAGAAAGAAAGCTACTCAGTCCTGTTCTCTGCCATTTACCTTCTCCCCATTTTCCTCTCCAACTACAAGCCAAGAACACTTGACTAGAAGTCAGGACACTTGGCTTTGAATGTCAATTCTGTCACATGCTATCTATGTGATTTAAGTCATTTAATTTCTTTGAGGCATTTTTTCTCATCTGAGATATTGATACTTTGCTTACTCTACCAGGTTATTGTAGGTATCAAATGAGTTCATGGATTTTAAAGTACTTTATGAACTATGAAACACTATAAAAATGTGAGGGGTGACTTTTTATCTACTACAGACTGTAAGAGATGTTTTTACCAGTAAAAAGCAATTTTATCGCCAAGTTTTTTCTCGTGGACAATTCGATCCAGTACGTTGTAGCAGATGTTGGTAGTTGCTCCTTTCATCCATTCAATGAATATTTTCCCTTTAGTCACATCAAAGTTATATTTGAGGAATGGGCCAGGACATGGAGTCTTCCAATAAAATTCCTTGGCAATGTCGCCCCAAAATTCTGCAACAGAAAGGGAAGCCCAAATATCACGAAGCATATCAGATATATTTATCCTCAGATATCTTACCAGTTTATGCACAGGACCAAGTCACAACTTCCCTGCTCTACACTTTAGGGCCCACCACCTGGGTTTCCTCCACTACCTGTCTAAGCTTATCACCCATCACTCTCCTAACCTACCTTCTTTCTATTCCCATGAGCTGAATTTTACTCAAATTCTTTCTTCCCTTCTCAAAATTGCCACTCCATTTTTCACCATCTATTCAAATCGCAGCTACCCAGGGCCTATCACAATCCCTAGGACATTGTAGGCAATTTTTAATGAATTAATTAGTGAAAGGAAGAAATCTTTTACCCACAGAATCTTCCATGACCATGTGTCTCTTAATTTGTTCATTCTCTCTCAGCAATTAGTTACTGAGCAGCTCCTTCTCCTAGAACTACTTGCTCAAGCGTTACCTGCTATGTACCAGATGTTGCTTTAAACTCTTTATATGTATTATTTCATTTAGTCCTTACCACAATCCTAGGCGGTAGGCCTTATTTTCATTCTCATTTATGGATTTGAAAATCAAGGCTCAGAAAGATTAGATAACTTGCCCAAGGTTATACTTAGTAATTCTAAGCTAAGACTTGAACTTCCCTGAGGAAGATATTTTTGCTAAAATATGAAATATGAATAGAAGTTTTTCTTCACTCTTCACTTGGTCTTTCTCCTAAGAGCAATGGAAAGACATTGTAGGATTTGAAGCAGGAGAAGGACACGATCATATTTACAATCTTAAACTATTTGCCTGAAACTCTGGAGAAAAAGTGTTCAACAGGTAAAAGAAGTGATTGCAGAGCACTCAGGGTGTTCTCAGTACTGGATCAGGAGCTAGAGGGGAGAAAGACACTTAGAACCCTAACAATGGAAGGAATTTTAGAGATTATCACCCCCTCATTTTAGTGATAAGAAACCAAAGTCATAGAGATAAAGGGACTTGCTCAAGGTTATATGATATAGTTTATACAATCTAGTTGGAGAGATAAGACTAACACATAAAATACTTCTGAACGTTACAAGACAGAATATAATTAAAAGCTAAAGCACATGGTGTACCATTTGCAATCAATTAAATAAATCCAAATTAAATCATCCCAATGTGCCATTAGATACCTGTAAAAACTAGCAAAGATTTAAAAAAAAATAAACCTAATGCCTAAGTGGCCCTGGGAAAACAGATACTCATACAGACAAGAAATCGGCACAATCTTAGTGGATGCCAGGGAAATGCCTGAGAAAAGCCATAAAAAATTTTATACCCTTTCATCTGCAAACACAGCTTTGAGGAACACACTCCAAGAAAATAATCCCAAAGAAAGAAAAGCAATTACTAAAGAGATGTTTATAGAACACTATTTATACTAGTGAAACTGGAAAATTCCCAAAAGCCCAACAATGAAAAAAAAACCTGGTGAAAACTAGTAATACTAGTAGTAATACAGTAGGCTACTAAATGGCCATTAAAGAGAAAGTAAATGGGAACTGGCATTTTTCAATGAATGCCATTCATGTACCAGGGACTGGGTTAATCTCATTTAATCTTTATATGGCCCTATGAAATAATCATTAATTATCCTAATTTTATAGATGAGAAAACTGAAGCTCAAGAAACATAGGAAACTCTCCCAAGGACCATACATCTAGAAACCAGTATACAAAATCAGATCTGACTCTAAAGTCCATGTTGTTACAATTACATTCAGTATACGTGTATAGTCAAAAATATTTTTAAGTGATAACAGCAGACATAAATTATATAAAATAATTTATGAACCACATTTATGTCCATCAGCAAGGAGTGAAGAAAACCAAGTTTCATGATCACTTAGTTTTGTTTTTCAGTTGTTTTTCGCTTGTCTTCGGAGATGTGGAAATCTGGATGTTTCGTTGGCACACATTCAAAGTACTGAAGAAGTTCAGAAGAGGAAAAGATGAGCATGGACTGGAATGATCAGGGATGCTCTGTGGAATTGGTGGGGACTGACTAGGTAGAGAGGAACAGAAAGAAAAGGGCAAACATAAGGAAGTGGTGGGAAAGGGACTTTTGCATATTCAGTATACCAATGGGAATGACCTGTTCAGAATGAGGGGTGTGGTAGGGTAGTGGGAGACAAGGATAGAAAGGCGGAGTGGGGCTACTGATCCAGAGACCTTGAAAGAAAGGTAGAATTGTTATTTGAAACTGTAGGAAATAGGAAACTATTGGAAGTTTTTGAAGTAATATAAGAAATCAGTGTTTCCGGAATATCCATCTACTAGTGTTGAGATAACTATATCAGAGATTGAAGGGGGGTGAGACTAGGGGAGAGAGAACCAATTAGGAGGCTGCTTCCTTGAGCTAAAAGCGTCTGCGGGAATGGAAATCAAGGTAATTGGAGAGACATTTTGAAATAGCATTTGACAGAATTTGGTGAAAGACAGACTGTGGTGTCAGGAAAGAAGAATAGCACAGCTATTAGGAGTATAGGTTCTTCAGTCAAGACTACTTTGGGTCAAATCCCAGTTCCGCCACTAAATAGCTTTGTTACCTCACGCAAGTTAGTTAACCTCTCTAAGCTTCAGTTTCCTTCTCTCTAAATTGTGGATAATAACAGTCTCTACCTCAAGTCAAACAGGATTTGTACTTAGTAAGCAGTAAACAACCTATAAATAAATAAATACAAATAAACAAATAAATAAATTAAATATATAGATAGATCATATTAGAGAAGAAGATGATGAAAGAGATTTACAGTTTGGGATAGTGTCATTGACAGGGATTAGAAAATTAGGTAGAACAGTTTTGGGAGGAAAACTTGGTAAATCCCGGTCACAGTCATGTTAAATATCGTATGATATCATGGTGTGTGAATAAAATGGTCTACGGACCTATGAAATTTGGGACCAGAACATAAGTGAGATCCTGGGTACAGAGCTAAATGTATAGGAGTTATTATTGTGGCAGTTACAGCTCACCCCTGGGAAACAGATGAACTCATGATGGGAGAAAAGAGAGAGAGAGAAGTAGAGAGAGAGAGTAGAGAGAGAAGTATAGAAGGTCTGAGGACTCAAATTTGGACACTGCCTGCAGCAATCAACCACTCTACACTTGATTCAGTCCTATCTTGCCTTACTCAGTAATGACTTCATCCATGTTGTTTTCATTGTTATCAAACTAACCACCACTTATTGAATGTCTACTGTGCAGCAGTCACTATAATACACACTTATTACCCACTTTTGTTATCATACAAAACTACAAGATAAGTATTATTATCCCTATATTATAAAGAAAAGGAATCTCAGTTTTAAAAAGCTGCCTAAGATCACCCAGTAAATGAGTGGTAGAACCAGGATATAAATCTAGATTTTTTGGGGGGTTGGATTTCTGGCCCACGCTTGTCCTACTGCCAAACCTCATGCTGCCTTCTAATCCAGGTACAATTTTGACCCCTTTCCCACATTGAGGGGCAAGGGCAGGGAATTTCCCTCCCACACTCTTAAAGACATGGACCTCTGTATCAGAAGTTCTCAGTTATTACCATCCCAGCCCAAAGTTTAGAGAGGAAAAAAACAAACTTAACAAAAATGTGGCTCGTTCAGTCTTATATTGAGTAATTTCCACTGGGATTTCTGAAACACTAAAAATAGATCTGGGACTCCATTATTAATTGTGGGGACCCCATGATGGGAACCAGATGGGTTTCAGTCCCTCACTGGTTAAAGGTGTCAGGAAGCAATGGTTGAATTGGTGTGAAAGGGGGCAAGGAAAGTTCTCCTCCAGGCCCTTCTCTCCTCAAGGTGCCCCTCACCCCTGGGAACCCCTCTTTTCACCCTAGGAGTCCTTTTCTCATGAAACTTTCACTTTACTCACAGAACCTCCCTCTCCTCAAGGAAACCACATCTCGTCACAAAATCCCCAAGTTGCCAGGGAACGCCCCAACTTCTAGGGAATCCTCATCTCTCAGAATCCTGCTTCTCCTCAAAGAACCCCCATGTCCTCCCGAACCCCCTGTCCATCTCCGCAAAGACCCGCAATTCTTCCCTCACAGAACCTCCATCTCCTCGCAGACCCCTCAACTTCCCAAGGAAATCCCCAACTCCCCCAGAAAACTCCTACCCCTCACGGAATACCCATTTCCCCACGGAACGCCCCCAATTCCTCACTCCCCCGGGAGCCTCCAATACACTGCTCACTGACGCCCCCAGGCGCGCCCGGGCTCGGCCTCACCTCGCGGCTCCTCCACAGAGCGCCGGTGCATCTGGCGGTAGCACTGCAGCGAGGGGACGTGCGCGGATCGGCTAACCTCGGGCGGCGGCGACCAACTCCGCACACGGCTCCGGGCCCCAACCTCCTCCCGGCCTCCGTTCCCGCTGCCGCTCCGGCCTCGCTCCTCAGGAAGCCCCATCGCTTCAAGGTCCGAGCACGGTAGTAGCCTTTGCTGTCGCTCGTGGTACTTGAGGGCGACAAACAGGCCGCCCGATAGGCGGGGCCTTAGGGGAGGGGAGGGGCCTGGCGGGTGGAGGCGGGGCTTAGACAAACCGTGGGTGGGCGGCCCGGAGGGGCGGAGCCATGCCCTCTGGGAGCAAGACCAGGGTTAGCAAAGACACGAATGGAGGAAAGTCGAGCACCGCTTGGGGGATAGGGGCGGAGTTGATTCGCGGAAGGAGTGGGGCCTTAGGGTAAATGCACAAGGGGCGGAGCCAGGCGTGACTGGAGATGGGTGAAATCATGGAGTGACAGGGGAGGGGCGGGGCCAGACCTGACAGGAGAGGAGGAGGGCCCGTGGAGTGACCAGCGCGGGGTGCGGTCTTGGGAGGACAGATGAGAGGTTGGGTTAAGGCGGGGCTGGACCGGGAAAGAGCTTGCCTAATGAGAGGAACTGGGTCAGGTCCATCTTGGAGCCGTTCCTTGGTCTGATTGCACAAGCCTAACTATCACCCCACTGAACTGGAAAGCCAGGTGGAGTAGGGTTCTTTCTGGGTGCCCTTTGGGAACGCTTACCCTCAAAGAACTATCCGTCCACTCTGAGTAAACCCTTCCCCTCTGTCCTCAGAAGAAAAACAACTCCAGCCTCCCACCACACTGAGGACATGGCCAAGGGACAGGACCCCTTCTCTGATAACCTTGGTGCCAGCTCAGATTTTCTCCCACCCCTGAGGATGTCTTCACTCTCCCTGCCTCCACAAGTTTTCATCCAACTCAAAAGTACAAGATTCATTGAAGAGTAGGAAGTGTGTTCAGGTCTTTGCTAGTAAACTGACTTCCTCATTGCACAAATGGTGGACTCAGAGAAAGGAGAGAATTTGTGCAAGGTCACAGAGCAAACAACGACCGAGTTAGGGCCAAAGCTAGGTCTCCTGACTCCAAGTCTTTTTACTCCCTCATCAGGCTGAGGCTAAGGCTTGTGAAATACTGGACCAAAGTCTATGCAAATAGGAGGAATCACTCATACCCTTCTTTACTTCACCAAGAGTTCACTTCCACCTGCCAAACCTGGACTCAATTATTTCTGCCTTCCCTCTATCCCTTCCATTCCAGAAAGGAGAGGCCAAGCAGCACCCTCCATCTCCCAATTGCACTCACCATCAAGAAAGGCCCACCCCCACCCATCAGTTCACAGAATGGCTATCAAGACAAGAAGGAACTTTAAATATTTAACTCCAAGAGTGATTCTGAGGCCCAAAGCAGACAGCTCCCACCTCCTAAAGTCTACACAGGGTTTGTGACCTCATCAGGCCCAGTCTCACTTCCCATCTGCTCCCTTGTTCTTTGCCAAGCTAACCACAAGCCCAGCACACCCTAAACTGAAAAAAAAAAAAAATTTCCATTGTCAGACCTATGATCCAGGACCTACCCAATCCTGCAGGGAGGGTCTCAGCTCCCTGAAGGGGTACAAACCTCATGCTGAATGGACATGGAACACACTGAGGAGGCAGATATTTCATCAAGTAGCCAACTGCACTGAAGGGGCACACACTTCACTGAAGGTACATGGACAAGGGAGCACAAATCTTGCTGAGGGGTCTCAGATCTCACTGAAGGGCTGTGGACACTGCTAATAGGACATGAATGGCATTGAAAGTCACTGACCCTAGTGAGGGGACATGAACTTCTTTCTAGGAGATACAGAAGATATAGACTTTACTAAAGAGAAATTGACCCTGCTGAGGGGCTTCTCATTACACTGGGGGAATGGAAACCACTGAGGGGGAACAGATCTCGTTTAGTGGGGACAGGCCCCACTGGGGAGATCAGACTTCACTGAAGCATAATAAACACTATGAATCTCACTGAGAAGATACTAACCTCTCTGTTGGGAGGAAGACACATGCAATGGGCACACAGTGTCTATATCTGACTGTTCCAGATATAGACAGTCATCTTTCCACCCCAGACACACAGCTCTGGACAGCCCTTTCCCTCTCCCCTTTCTCTTCTCCCCCTCTCCCCTCTTCTCAGCCTTTCTCCCAAGTCCTAGAGTTGTTCCCAACACACTGCTGCCCCCTCCTGTCTACATGTGGCACTGCATCTTCTGGGCCCATAGACTTTCAAGTAGTCCAGGTCATCTCTGAGCCTGGGGTTGCAGGAAAGGATGTATGCACAGGACCCCTCTGCTTATGAACTGCACGAAAAAAGTTTGGATGAGTGGCCTCATAAAGAGGGAACCCCCCATCCTTGGAGATGGGGAAGTAGTGCAAGCTATAGTGTAGTTGGAATTCCTGAAAGCGGGAAGAGGATGGATAGGGTTGGATGAGATGAGAATCCACAAGATTAAGGAAACAATAATAATGATTATGGCATTCATTGAGTAGGTGGCAAGCCCTATACTAAGAGCTTTCTATGTGTTATTTAATCTTCATAAGCTCCTGAGATAGATACTATTATTCTTTCCATTTTTCAGATGAGGAAACTGATACTCAAGGAGATAAAGTGTCTTGCCCAAGATCACACAGATTGTAAGTGGTAGCACAAGGAATAGAACCCAGACACCTGGACTACAGAGACCCACTCCCCACTCCCCCACCTCAACCCACTCCACTCCTGACTTTACCACCACACCTATTTTTTTTTTTCTTAAAGCATCCTTTCCAGAACCACATCCAAAACTCTTAAAATTATGGTATGTATTCAGGTTCCAGCGGCCTAATTCCAGTGTACTGAATTATGATCTCTAGAGTGGAATCTAGGGATCTGCTTTTAAGGATTCTAGCACACACTCAAGGGGTCCCAGAAGGGGTTGTGCTTGAAAAAGGAGTCTGAGAAGTGTCGGGGGTCCATGGAGGGATCTGACGTCTGAGGAGAACCATCCAAGAAGGGGTCTCCAAGTGGAGAAACAGTCTGAGGATGAAGCAGGTGCCGGGGCTAGGGGTGGGGGGGTGTGAAAGTGGAGTCTGAAATCAAAAGAGGGGTGGGTCAGAGGAGTTTGGGATTAGAGGAGAATCTGGGCTCCAAGAGGGGTGTGCGGTCAGTGGAAGGGTCTGTAGGCTGAGGAGGAAGTCTGGGGTCTGAGGATTCTAGCTCAAACTGGAAGGAGGAAGGGATTTGGCCCGTGGGTTGCATAAGGTGCCACTATGGTCGCTCTTGTAGCGTGCTCTTCCCTCCGAGCCCCCCACTTCGAGACCCGGACCTGCCCTCTAGGTTCTGCATCCATACCCTCACCCCCACCTCCACCCCCACCTGCGCGCCCACTGCAGGCTGACAGCGCTAAGCAGGCGGGGGCGAGTCAGACCCAGACACGCGCTAGGGTGGGGGTGAGGCGCCCCTTCCCGGAGGCCTCGGAGCTCAGGCCCCGCCCATCCCCCGGCCCCCGCCGCACCACTTCCGGCAGGCGCTGCGTTGCTGGGGGGCGCGGGCGAGGATGGCGGCGGAGAACGAGGCCAGTCAAGAGAGCGCCCTGGGCGCCTACTCGCCCGTGGACTACATGAGCATCACCAGCTTCCCGCGGCTGCCAGAGGATGAGCCGGCGCCCGCGGCCCCTCTGAGGGGCCGCAAGGACGAGGACGCCTTCCTGGGAGACCCCGACACAGGTGAGGCCCGCTGGCCCCGTCCCTGCGCCCCAGGGACGTCCCTGGTCCCTCATCTGCGTGGAGCATCACCTCTAGCCTGCATCTCCCTAATTCATCTCTTTCCTCCTGGACCTCTCCCTTCTCCCCCCTGTCTCTGTTAATTATCTGGTTATCTGGTGAGGTTGGGGATGCATTTCTGCCTTGGCATCCTAGGCTGCGACAAGGGGGAATGATGCCAGGGACTGCAGTAGGAAGGATGGGGTTTACCTTTTGGGAAGAACCAACTAATTAGGAAGGGATGTTAGAGGGGAGATCCTGAGGAACAGATGTGATCACCCAGAAGGCCTTTCTCTAGTCCTGGAGAACAGGATAGGAGAAACCAAGTCAGAGACTGCAGCAGGATGAATAGAGCTAGGTCTTGAGCAGAACTTCCCCACAGCCAGGGGGTGTGGGAAGGAGAGACCAGAGGGAGAAGCGGAGAATCTCTTCATGTCCAGGGAGGGGTAAAGAGACTGTGATTCCATCTGTCTGCGTGTACTGGGTATTGGGAGACAGGGGGATGGACTGCATGACCTCTCAAAGTCCTTGGGGACCAGAGTGCCTTTGCTGCCCTGTGGATTACCTCACCCCTACCAGAGCCACGGATCAGACCAGGATGTTAGTAAAGTACCCTGCCTCCTAGGAAGCAGGTTCCAGAATTTTACTGTGTTCTCCTCAGCCCTCTGCAGGGACTGCCAGGGGTGTGAGTAGGGAGGAAGTCTGAGATGGTTTGGGGGAAACCTGAGGGCCAAGAGCTGTCTGAGCATCTCTTCCCTAGTGCTCTCTCTGCCATTCATGTGGCCCGGCTCTGTTCTCCCCTCCATTCTTTACCCTCCATCCCCCATCCCTCTTTCCCTCAACGTCACTTCCTGACATTAGAGCATCCTTCTACTTCACTCTCTCTTCCTCTCAGTGCCTGCACTTGAGTCCTATCCTTTACCTGCCTGGCAGATCCTGCTTCTCTGGCCCAGCCTTCTCTAACCTGGCCCTTCTGTAGCTACTCCCAGCCTTGAACAATCCCAAATTCTTTCCTCCTCCACAACTTTCTGGTCATCTGGCCCTGACCGCCAGCCCTTGCCAACCTGACTAGACTGTACCCTATCTGGAGGGAGTGAAAGGGAGAATAGAGAGGCTTATGGGCAACAAATGTCAAAGCTGCAGATCAAAACTTCTTTTCCATAAGGAGTAGCCTAGATCAGGAGGTAGCAGGGAGAGGAGTGGGAAGATGTGTCCTGGTAGATACCAGCCTGAAACGAAGCTTGTTATTCAGAGGTCAGGAGTGCCATTTCTGGTCCTAGCACTGCGCTGATTCCTATGTGACAATGGTCATGCCTACCCTGTCCTGGGCCTTAGCTTCCTTTTCCAGCTCAACTGCGAATGCCTATTTCTCCCAACCTAGAGATTGGAAATCCTTGATATGTTTTCTCCTGGCCCCATATAAATGCATTTATCAAAGCCTGTGATTATTTGTGCGATCATGTGATTACTCGATGTCTGTAAACCCTGTGAGGGTGAGATCATGACCATTTTGTTCACCATTCTTTCTATACCATTCAGCACAGTGCTAAGCACTCAGTAAAAATTGTTGAATGAATAAATGAGTGAGAGATCTCAGGATGAGTGAATGGCAGCAGCAGGAGTTCTCAAAACTCAGGGAGTACCCTGGGGAATTAATACAGATTCTGCCCTAATCTATACAAAAAATCCAGCAGAGACCTTGGTCATCTGAGTTTCTGGGAACCTGTACCTTATGCCAGAGTTGTACACTAAGGTTTCAAGGACTGTGCCATCATATCTGTGTGGTCATTTCAGTGCCATGTCTCCCAGCCCCGCTTCCAAGCCCCAAGCCTCCTTTGGCTCCTATGGACCAGATTGTAACATGGCCTCCTATGTTCTCAGCCTGGTGGTGCCATCTAGTGGCCCTGCCCCATCCTCTTATCCAGGACTTTGGTTGTGCCCAGCTAGCCTCTAGCCTGCTACTCACTAAAACTAAGTGCCAGGCACCCCACAGCAGGCCCTATGGAAAACGGAGCTAGGTGATGACCACACTCCAAGTTTGGAGAAATATTTTCTTTCTTCTGAGTGCCAGGCCCATGTGTTCCTCTCTCTCCCAGGCATCTGCCTCTCCATGTCCTGCAAGTTCTATGTCCGGCATGTTCTATGTTGAACTCATCATCTCTTCCCTATACTCTCACTCTTCCCCAATGTCATTCTCAATTAATGACACTGCCATTCATCCAGTTTCCAAGGTAGAAATCCAGGAGCCATCCATGATGCCCCACCCCTCTTCCTCTTACTTCCAAATGGTGATCAGATGCTCTCTGTCCGCCTCCTAACTATCTTCCAAATTCCATCTCACCATCCCTGTCATCACCACTGTAGACTAAGCCACCATCCTCTTATATCTGTATTACTCTTAGACTTCTAGCTACTTTTCCTGCCTCCTGCCTTTCCCCCAACCCCAATCCACCTACCACCCTCTGCTTCTGATCAAGTCACTCCATGGTTCGAAAATCTTTAGTGATTCTCCCCTGAAGAGAGTTAGCAAGGCAGGGAGGACCTCAGTCTCCAGCCAAGATCTCTCTCCTGAGTTATAGATTTGCCAAGTCAATTCTCTTCAGAGTTCTTTTGTCATAAACTCATCAAAAACTGAGCTACATCTAAAAAGAGAATTTTATTGGGTAGCATAACTACAAAGTTCAGGTGTATGGGGCTTCAGACATAACTGCATTGAGGTGCCTAAAAAGGAAAGGGCTTTTCTCCATCTTTTGCTTTGCTTTCCTTTTTATGGGCATCATCTTCAGAAAGCCTCCCATCATGTGGGGGCAAGATGCCCCCAGCAAGAACAGGCTTACATCTTACCACCTTAGCAACCTAGACAGAAGAAAGCCTTTCTCTTTCCCAGTAGTTCCAGCGAAAGAATAAAGTTTGAATCTCATTGGCCTGGTACTGGTCACATGCCTATCCCTGAACCAATCACTGGAGGTGCCTGTTCTGATTGGCTAGGCCTAGCTTATATAGATATTTACTCTAGTTAGGAATGAGGGAATGAGGAATGAGAGGGGAGATGGTGTTCTCTAAAATAAAATTGAATGGGGAATGGTATCTAAGCAGATAAAAAGTAGACGCCTATTAGGCCAGCTGCTTCCAGACAACTCCTTCTGGTGTTCCACAAATTCAGAACAGCCAAAATTAAACTCATTTTTCTCCCAAAAGAAATTTTTCCCGGTGTCCTGCTATTACTTTTACATATTAGTAAAATTAATGGTAGTATTGCCCCAGTACTTAAACATTGGGTACACAGTAAATAGTTGAATAAATAAATAGCTTAATAATTGGTGAAATAAAAAGTCTTTAATAGAGCCAACTCTGAAGGGCCGTATCACCTTTATCTCCTGGATTTTCATATCTGATTGGAGAAAACAGATTTAAGGAAAAGTACCTGGAAATGTCAACTAGAATTAGCTTGTAAGGTTGGTTTTTGAGGGTGGAAGTGGCTCCTGATGCCATGTGGAGCAATGGAAAGGAGGTTTTCAAGTTATACAGACTCTTGGTTCTACCATTTATTTATTTATGACCTTAAACAGGCAGTATCACCTTTCTCAGCCCAGTTTCCTCATCTATAAAATGGAAAGAGTGGGTTATTTCATAAAGTTATGTGATATGTATATAAATTGCCTGATACATAGTCAACATCAATAAATATAAGCTCAAAACCCTTTCCTGAAGTTCTTTTGAAACCTCTAGGGGCTGAGGAGAGTTCTGTGTCCATAGTTGGTGTTTAACATCTGTTTGTGGAATAAATTCCAGTTTTATTTACAGACTCTGTGGTGTTGGTGCTGAGAGTTAGAGGCAAGCATGAGCAACTGAAGGAGACTTCCAGAAGAAAAGTTCCTTTTTTAAAAAATAAAAATTTAAAAACATGTTCATGGTAAAAATAAATAAATGAACGAACAAGGAATAGTGATTAAAAGGAAAAGTTCCCTTCTGCATTGCTATTTCCCCACAATTTTTCCTTTCCTTTTTATTTAAATATATATGTATTGATTTTTAAAATAACGAAATATATGTAAGTAGTAAAAATTTCAAACAAAATATTCTTTCACCCCATCTCATTTCCACCTTCAGTATCTTTTCACAAAAGTAACCACCATGAATAATTTCTAAAAATTATCTATTATATATATGTCGTTTCTTATTTACATAAAAGAGGAGAGCGTGGATTATGGACGGCCTTGAACACCAGGTCAAAGAGCTTAGATTTTTTTCCTGTTGGCATTGGTGAACAATGATAATATTTTAAATAGGAAAATATGTCAATTTTTAACATTAGCCCACAGACTTTTAAAGAGGTTATACTCCTAGCGTATAGTAGCAGGTGCTCAAAAAATACTTATTGAACGAATGAACTTTTAAAAACACATTCTGAGCACAGCAAGGTGTTAAGGACAAGGTACCAAGCTATTAATATTTACTGTTCACAAACCCCCACGCTCTGTAGGCCATTTAGAGGCCTGGGTTCAAGGCTGATAGCACCCAGGGAAGGGAACTATGGGATAGAAGAGGGTGTCAGCGCTGGCCAAAGTGGACAAAGAATGGAAATAACTTTGAGTGAGCACCAAAAGGGTGCCTCGTATACATTGCTTCATGGAATCTTTGTATCCATATGGCCAGTTAGGGTTTCGTTCCGTTATTAGGATAAGGAAAGTGAGACTCATGACTTGAAGTGACTTGTCCATACTCAGGTCAGCAAGTAAGTGGCTTTCCAGTCTCCCTGCCTCTCCTCCTCCTCAGATCCATTCTCCAGATAGAGGGATCTTTTTAAAGCACAAAAGAGATGGCTTCATGTTCTCACTTAAAAGTCTCCAGTGCCCCATCCCCCACCCTCACCCGCACCATGGCTCTTAGGGTAAAATTCAGATCCAAGCTTCTCACAAGCCCCCGTGCAGCTAGCTAGCCTAACCTCCGCCCCACTTCTTGTTTCCCCTGCTCACTACACTGGAACCATCCAGGGCTTCATTAGTTTTTCCTAATGTGCCATTTCATTCCTACTTTAGGACCTTTACACCTGCTTTTCCTTCTTTCTCGAACACTACATTCTCACCCCTTGCTCTACATATGGCTGCCTCCTTCTCACCCCTTAGTTCTCAGCTTAAAAGTCACTTCTGCTGAGCCTTGGCTGATTCCCCCAGCTAAGCATTCCCCCAACACACACCGTTATTGTCTGATTTCATCCTTCTTTTTCTTCATAGTACCTGCCACAACTTGTAATTATGGACTCCTTTGTTTACTTGTTTATTGTCTTTTTCCTCCAGTGGTCTGTGAACCCCACCAGGGCAGGAACTGTCTGTACCTTTCCGGTAGCATCTAGCATAGGGTCAGATACATAGCAGACCCTCCTTTTTTGTTGAATGAATGAATGGATAACTGAAGCAAGGTTGGAAGCCAGGGTCTGTCCGCTCAGGTTAGGTAGTTGCTTCCTTGCATAGAAGGTTGGGCCCAGACAGGCAGTATCTGGTTTCCAGGGAGGACCCAACCCCCCCATCCCCCGCCTCTCCAGGAAGTGTTCTCAGCCCTGGGTCCTGGGTCCCGGAAATTTGGCCCCTTCTGGCCTAGGGGCGGTAATCCAGCTGCCCTACTGACCAGCTGGGGTCCCTGCCTCTTCCCAATGGGACTGCCGCCTCCAGCCGCCCTGTGGGTGCATAGTGGAGCCACTGAAAGGTTAGCAGTGCGGTGTAGTGGGGTTTCTTTGAGGTGGAGCGGGGGGGGGGGGGGGGGGGGGGGAGTAGCTCCGCCTGGTGGGCGGGCAGGGCGGGGTAAGAGGCGACCAGACCGACCCCTGGCCACCCGCAGACCCGGACTCCTTCCTGAAGTCAGCGCGGCTGCAGCGGCTGCCATCGTCCTCATCAGAGATGGGCAGCCAGGACGGATCGCCTTTGCGGGAGACGCGCAAGGACCCGTTCTCCGCCGCAGCATCCGAGTGCTCCTGCCGTCAGGACGGGCTCACAGTCATCGTCACAGCCTGCCTCACCTTTGCCACGGGCGTCACTGTGGCGCTTATCATGCAGATCTATTTCGGGGACCCTCAGGTGAGAAATCGCTTGAGGAGACTGTGGGAATTGGGGAATGGCTGAGTGGTGGAATTGGGCCAGCAATTGGAAAGGAGGGAGGGCAGTGACATGGGAGACGAAGGTCCCAAAGAGAGGGACTCCTGGCATGAGGGACAGAGGAAGGCAGGGATCTAATCAGGGAGGAAGCACTTGAAGTAATGAGGGAAGTCATAGAGGAGAGTCAAGGGAACAGGAGGGGAAGGTTCCCACCCCCTGTGGAGGTTCTGGGGTTTGTGAAGGTGCCCTAGGAAGGCAGAGGGTTCCTACTGTCCCCACCCAGTCCTCTGTCGCCTCCCAGATCTTCCACCAGGGTGCCGTGGTGACAGATGCTGCCCGTTGCACATCACTGGGCATCGAGGTGCTCAGTAAACAGGGATCTTCGGTGGACGCAGCTGTGGCAGCAGCCCTGTGTTTGGGGATCGTGGCTCCACACAGTTCTGGCCTGGGCGGGTAAGGAGATCCCAGCTGTGAAGGTTGTGGTACCTCAGGCCTACTTCTGTGTCCTGGTCTATGGGCCTCATGTGGGGGGTCTCCAAGTTTGAGCAGAGGGGCAGTTGGGCCCCAACTCCTCGCATTTTCTCTTTCTACACCCAATTTCACCCCCTTCTCTTTGCATGGAGTCAGAGTAGGTATTTTCAGAAGTTTTTTTATTTTCTTAGAAAAGGATTATAAAATGGGAGGTACAAGTGAGGATATACTGTCTTTAATTAAGGCAATGATACTTAAACTTTTAGAGTCACAAATCTCTGAGTCTGATGAGAGCTATGGACCTGCTATCCCCCAAAAGTACACCCCAGGCTAAGAACTCTTGAAGCAGAGGTTTCAGACTGGCCACCCATGGCTCACATCTAGCACACAGACTGGTTTGATTTGCAAAGTTAAATTTTTAAACATTTGTTTCCTATTGTTAAAAAGTTGAGAATTTTCATAGCAATCCAGATTTCCAATATCTCTTGAACCTGGACAGACCTGTTAACACTGGGCCCACGTCTCTGGACCTGAATAGAAGCTGCTTCCCATGATGGGGTTTGTGCCTGTCCTCTTTGCGATAGTTACTACTACTCCCTATTGTTTATCTGTCCTGCTTTCCTTATTATGTTACTTGGCTACAGGCCAACCATCTCAGATGGAAATAAGCTACAGAAAAGGGACAAGTTAACAAAGTCTATATCTTGGTTCCTGCAAGACCAGTCTTCCAGGCCCTACCAAAGAAATTCTCCTTTTGGTTTTGTAGTCTGTTCTTACATAATTCAGTCCTGAGAGAGGGAGCCGGGGCATACCAAGGAGGCAGGTGCAGGAAGCTGGCAGGGATCCAGCTGTGGTCTTGGGGTGTGAGGTGGGGGCAGAACATCCTGCTTTCCCAGTCTCTGGGTTTTTCTTAATCAGGGATTAAAGTGTCTAGTGACAGGCTGGAAGAGGTCCATTGATTCTGGATCCCTACCTCAGTTTCACTCCCCACCCTTGTGGTGTGGCTGGGTCTCTGAATCCCTGCTGGGGAATGGACTCAAACATCTGACTCCTAATGACAAACCTAGCCTACAGCCATTACCCTTGGGGGTTGAGGGGTGGCATGTTAATTGTTCAGAGGGGTGGCATCTTTTCATCACCTGTCCCCTCTGTGTCTCTCCTAGTGGGGGCGTGATGCTGGTCCATGACATCCGACGAAACGAGAGCCATCTAATTGATTTCCGGGAGTCTGCACCTGGAGCCCTCAGGGAAGAGATCCTGCAGAGATCCTGGGAGACCAAGGTGGGGACCCTGGTGAGAAGAGAGAGTCCAGGGGGGTCTCCCTTCACTGCCCTTCTGCTAACCTAAGCATTGCTTTGCTGAGTATTTACTATTGACGTGAGGAAATGAGTAAAGCAGGATGTTCTAGGCTATGAGGAAGACAGGCAGCCCCCCCAAATAAAATAATGAACAAAAAAAAAATCTCAAGAGTGGATAATAGGCAATACAGTAAAGCCTTACTTCCCTAGTGACCTTGCCTGTCTGGCGCATAGGAAGGAAGAAAAAAAGGCCACTGAGCAGCTTGAGATGTCACAAAGTTGCTGCACTATCACTCACACATCTCTTTCTGAGCCTGTGGACTGTAACTTTCCCAGCCCACAACATATTGGACGATTAGAGAGAAACTGCTAGATGGAGGCAAACTACTCTTCACTGGGAGCAAATGCAGAAATAGAATAACTTGGCAAAATAGATATTTAGTGCAATGGCAAGAGCCGAACACATTCCTGAGTTATCATGGCTCACAGTAATGGTGGTGTGATAATGAAAAGGTTAAATGAAGGTCCCTTGCCCACTAATTTAAAAGAGAGGAGTAGGTATAATCCAATGTAGACAGGTTCCCATCTAAATTGGTTATATTCTGGCTCTTAGAAAGGTTTGCTTAATTTATAAGCCCCTCAGCTATGATGGATAAAGGTGGCCTTTCTGCATTTGCTGTTAGGAAGTCAGGGAGATGGGAGGGAGGATGCTTGCTGGGACAGCTTATCCTTCTTCTGGGATACTTGGCCTGTGTCTCTCCCCTGTGCCAGCCCCCCATCCCTGGCTTGGGGCTCTGCAGAGTTCAGCCCAGCCCCCCCCTTCCAGTGACCTGGTCTCCTCTCTCCCTCGCCTGCCCGCCTTGCCCAGCCTGGGCTCTTGGTGGGGGTCCCCGGAATGGTGAAGGGGCTACATGAAGCTCACCAGCTCTATGGCAGGTAAAGACCCTACCCCTGGGGACCAGGGGCCCCTGCCTGCACCCTTCCTTTGGTGGTCTTCTCCTACCTTCCTGGATTCTTCCCTTCCCAACTCCCCTTCCTAATATCCCCTTCCCTTGCCAGGACTCTCCTTCCCGGGAACCCCCCTCCCCCCAGAACCCCTCCTCCGCCCCCTAGACCTCCTCCACCCCCTGCTTTCCGGCCCCTCCCAGGCTGCCATGGTCCCAAGTCCTGGCCTTCGCAGCAGCTGTGGCCCAAGATGGCTTCAACGTGACCCATGATCTAGGTCAGTGGGGCCTGGGGGTGGGGGGAAAGGCATGAAGTTGATGAAGAGGGGAGAGGGAACCTCTGAGATTTGGGACCCAAGCCAGAAAGCATCTCTCATCCAGTTTGCTCCTCAGACGCCCTCCCCACCCCATCCCACCCTTACCAGGAGGCGGCCTCTGATGAGGAGATCTGGGAGGAGCCCATATATACCCCACATCCCCCATAACAGGCTCCTGGGGGGCCAGACTTCTTAGGGCTGGCCACGCAGCCCCCATCTACCCTACCTATTGCACGTCTCAGCCATCGGGTCCAGCCCTGGCGCCCCCTGCCCAGCCTCCTGTCCTGCCCACAGCCCATGCACTGGCTGAACTGCTGCCTCCCAATGCATCTGAGCGCTTCCGTGAGATATTCCTGCCCTCGGGCCACCCACCATTACCTGGCTCACTGATGCATCGACCTGACCTGGCCACAGTGCTGGATACGCTGGGCACCTACGGCCCCGCTGCTTTCTATGCGGCCGGCAACCTCACGCTGGAGATGGTGGCAGAGGTGAGCTCATGGGAAGCCCCTCTGCCCCTAAGAACCCTACTGCAGGGATGCCCTCTTACCCCTTCCTTCCTTCCCTGTCTTTCTTTCTACATATGTTTACGGGGGATTCCATTTTCTTGAAATTCTAGAATAGACAAAACTAAGCTCTGGTGATAGGACTCAGACAGTGGTTGTTGGGGAGGGAGGGGTTGACGGGGATGTACAGGAAGAAACTCCTGGGTGATGGAAATGTTCTGTCTTGATTGAGAGAAGCATCTTGGGGCTCCCCAGGGCTGGAGCCTGTCCCGTCCCTCCTGGTGCAGACACAGGATCAGCCTGGTGGAGACACAGGATCAGCCTCAGCTTCCGTGAGCCCACAATCCCACCCTGACCTTGGGCTTTCTAGGGACTGAGGGAAAAACCTCCTTCACCAGTGACTGTTAGGACAACGGCTTACCAACCAACCCCAAAGAGACTTAGTCTGAGCCAGAGCCAGCTTCCCTTCCGAAGTAGTCAGAGGCAGTTACTGAAAGTATTTAGGATATGGGGTTCTGAGAACTATTGTTAATAGTTCAAAACTCCTAATGGAAAATTATGTTCAAGATAAGGATACACAGACCAACTCAGTGATTCTCTCACCAGAGTAATGGGGCTGATACATCCATCATTCATTCTACATTCATGGAGTGCTGGTTCTGTGCCAGACCCTGTGCCGGGCACGGGAGGTATCATGTGGTCCTAGACGCCCATCGCAAATGGACTTAACTGGAAAGTCCAGCAGAGTACTGGCTTTAGGTCTGCTGGATCCGCGGGCTCCATCCATGTTGGCAAGACTTGGTCTGTCTCTCGTTGTCTCATAACTATTCTTTCCTCTGTTTGAATTCACTCTCTGTCAGATCCTTTCCATACCTACTTGCTCCCTACCAGCCATCCTTCCAGCAAGCCATCCCAGAGAAAGAACATTTCTCATTCCAGTAGTTTCAGCAAAAGCCTCAAGGTTATGTCTCATCAGCTTGTCATAGGTATCATGACTATTCCCAAACTAATCACTGTGCCATGAACAGGAATGTTCTGATTTGCCAGACCTGGGTTGTGTATCATCTCCTAGAGGTGGAGAAAGGAGATCAAAGTTGAACTCATTAACTTGCTAAGCAAAGGAACACACACCAGCCAAGAAATTCAATGTATAGTTCGCTAAGGGTGGATTAGAAGTAAGAAGTTTCAAGTGCTGAAAAAGGAGAGGATTCCTAGTGGTATGCTAATTTAGAACTGAAAATTAGAATGCTGGATAGGCTGGAATGAGCCCATTACTTTGCACAAGATTAGTTCATTGGTCAGTAGAGTGCTCAGTTACGTCAGTCTTACCAGGGTCATCTAGAGTTCATGGTTTTGTAGTGGCTTTCATTGGTTATAGTGAAATGCAGAATTCAGTTTTGATATCTCTCAGACAAGTGCTGCTGTAAGTGAATTTTTTTTTTTTTTTTTTTACCTAGGCAGAGAGAGCAGTGTATGCAACGGCATGGAATCATGAGTTCAGGAACTATAGGTCACTTCGAGTGGCTGTACAGGGCTCACTGGGAAATAA
This sequence comes from Rhinolophus ferrumequinum, assembly GCF_004115265.2. Taxonomy (NCBI): domain Eukaryota; kingdom Metazoa; phylum Chordata; class Mammalia; order Chiroptera; family Rhinolophidae; genus Rhinolophus; species Rhinolophus ferrumequinum. Next base: position 20,459,753 of record NC_046306.1, read on the forward strand.
GATGTAGGCAGGGGCCAGATCACCAGTGGCCTTGAATGCCAAGCTAAGGAGGTCATTCATCAAATGTACCCAGCACAATTCCTGGAACCTAATATGTGCTCAGTGTTAGTGCTTTCCCCCTTCCTTTTTCCTGGGGTACACAAGGCTGATGGGGTCATGATGAGAGTTGCAGAAGGCACAGAAGTTATAAACATCTGATCTGCCTGTGATGCAAACATATGCTATAGGCTAAGTCCATATGCCTGCCACGTGGTGTGTGGCTCATGGTGGCGGTGGGGTCATTCTCTCCCCTCCAGGCTCAGCACGCAGGGGGTGTGATGACTGAGGAAGACTTCAGCAACTACAGTGCCCTTGTGGAGAAACCCGTGTGTGGCGTGTACAGAGGTGACCTCTCCCCCAGCTCCAAAGGTCCCCACTCAGGGAAAGCCTCCTAGTCCATGGCCACATGCTTTTGGCCTAGAGACTCCTCCCACTTTACTCGAGAGAAACTGAGGCAGTGAGCTATCTGGGCAGCTAAGCATTGAAGCAAACTAGAGCCAGCCTACCTTCCTAAATAGTCATAGAGTCAGTTACCCAAAGTATTTAGGATTTGGAGAGGGAGGTCTGGTCAAGGCTTAGGGCTGGAAGTTGGGCTTCCAATCATAGGTTTTCTTGATCTGGGATCTGTGTTGCCTGGCCCCACCCCCCAACCCCACTCTCAATGCCAAGTACTTCCTAAGAAGAATTTGTAAGACCAAAGTCCATCGAAGCTTCTGGTTTTAACAAACTTCAGGACAATCATAGACCTGCCTCCTCATTGTGCCAAAAGGAAACTGAGAGCCCAGGGAAGGAATAGAACTTAACCTGTCCAACTCAAAACCAAAGAAGAACCCAGAAAGCCAAGCTTACAACATGTGTGAAGTCCATGTTTTCTGAACCCAAAGTGGTGGATTCTCTCTCCTCCAGGAGGCCCAGATCACCTCATGCCCCAGGAGAGGCTGCCTCTAAGTTCAGGTTTCCAGGCCTCAGTCTCCAGCTTGATTCCTCTACCAGAGGCAGCGGTATATGGAGCAGGGGAAGACCATAGCTTTGGAGCCAGGAAGACCTGGGTTCGAGTACCAGCTATACCATTCACCTTGAACAAGTCATTTCCCACTCTGAGCCTTGGCTCCCTCCTTAAAATGGAGATAATAATAGTGCCTACCTCTCAGGGTGGCCATGAGGATTTGATGAGATGATGTTGTAAGTTGCCCTGATCAAAATGGACACTGAATATATATTTGATTTTTCACTTCCGCTCCCCAGCCTGTTCTCTTGACAATGCCAGTACCTTGAGTATTCTGGCTTCCCCTCATCTCCTGTATCCTTGGGCCAGCTGCCTCTTTGTGCCTCAGTTTTCTCACCTGTAAAATGGGGGTGATAACAGTACCCACTGTGAAGATTAAATGAGTTAATTAGTTACTGTTTGTTATATGTCAGGTATTATTATTCTTTTGATGTCCAAACATCTAATAACAGGGGCCTTACATAGAAAGAGGAGGTTGCTGCTCCCAAGAAGTTTCAGGGGTGGGACCATCAGGGGCTCTGAATAGTATCCTGGCCTGTGGGAGGAGCTGAAAGGAGGCATATTGTGGCCAGGAATCTGGACATCTGGATATCTGTCCCTGCCCCGCCAGTGGCCTGCATTGTGACTCTGGGCAAATAATCTTCTTGAGCCTTAGTTTCCTCGTCTGGAAACTGAAGGCCAGTGTTGTGGGTTGGAGTCCTAGCCCTTTCCTTTACTTGCCATGTGACCTTCCATGGGTCCCTTTGCCTGTCAGTGCTTTTCTTCTCAGTGCAGTTTCCCTATCTGATGAGGGGGTTCAGTGCAGTGGTCTGAATTCATTTCGTGTGATGGATGGTGGGATGTGGAGATGACTTGACCCCTCCCCTGCCCTCTGGTCATTTCCTGTCCTTTCAGGCCACCTGGTTCTCAGTCCCCCGCCCCCGCACACAGGCCCTGCCCTCATCAGTGCTCTCAACATCCTCGAGGGCTTCAATCTCACCAGCCTGGTATCCCGGGAACAGGCTCTTCACTGGGTGGCAGAGGTGAGGCCAACCCCTCCATCCCACCCTGGGTCTGAGGACACTGGGAGTGGGAGGATGGGTTACTGCCATGGGGCCAGACTAAATACCCTCGAAGTTTTCTCACACATGAAGATCCTGGGTGTGGGTGCTGGGAAGAGCTTGGCAGCCTCTGCCACACCCCTGCTCTGTTTTCAGACCCTGAAGATTGCGTTAGCGCTGGCCAGCAGATTGGGAGACCCCATCTATGATTCTACCATCACTGAGAGCATGGATGACATGCTCAGGTGGGTTCCGAGGCAGGACCCTGGGGACCGCAGAGGTGGTGGTAGGTATGGGGAAAGGATCAGCTGAAAAGCAGCCAGTGGAGCAATAAGGCCTGAAGTCCCAGGTCAATTTCAGCTCAACCCCAACTCAGTGTGACACTGGTTGCCTCTCCCTGTACATCAGTTTCTCCATCTGTACAATGAGTTGGTCTACTTCATGCGGCTCTCAAATTTTTTTGACGCTAACAGGACACATATATAGGCCCATCTCTTCCCCCTTTTGAATGGAAAAAGAAAGCCTAATCACAATGAAAAGAGTCTCCAAGAAAATACTGGAGGTAGTGAGGATTTTTATTATACTGTATCTACATTTGCAGCATAATATAGTGTTAAGACTGTGAGCTGTCATCACACTGCCTCAGTTCAAATCCCAGGTTCACCATCCACTAGCTGTGCAGTCTTGGGCAACTCATTTAAACTCTCTAAATTTCAGTTTCTAAAGGAAGCCTGACAAAAATGGTGCTAACCTCATGAGGTCATGATGAGGACCAAGCAAGATCGTACCAGCAAAGCACGTAGCATGTTGTCTGGCACATAATAAAGACTCAACAAATACCATCATTATTTTTAATTGGCAATAAGGGCAAGAATGGTTACAAATTAACTGCTACTATAACTGACTTAAAGGCTAGCTAAAGAAAAATCAGAAGCCAAAAATAGTTCATGTAAATTTGTATTTTCGTAATTTCATAAATTTGTTGTTTTCAAGAGCAATACAAACTTAGGTCTAAAATACGCACACCTATATTAAATTCATTCAACGAATTCATCCAATAAATAGTTATTAAAGGCTTACTATGTGCAAAGTCCTCCTGCCTTCAAAAAAAAATTCTAATAGCAAGTAAAGATTACTGTATACAACCCACCCCCCACACACTAAACGCTTAATAAAACTTTAGTTCTGGACTGCAAACATTAGGGTAAATGAATTCAGTCTGTTCATTCAAAACAAATATTTTCTGAGCATCCACTATGCTCCAGGTCCTTTCATAGAAAGGATTGAGTAAAGTCAAGCAACTAAAAGACTCTTGATTTAAATACTAAACAAAAGTTGACTCTAGGAGAGACGCTGAGTAGCACATTCATTCAGTTTAACAACTATTTCCTGGATATTCCCTATGTGCTAGGAATAAGTAAGCTTCTGCTCTCATAGACCTAATAGTCCAGTGGGGGAGGCTTAATTAATCAAATAATTGCACAGACATCACAAAGTGTGGTAGGTGGGATGGAATGAAAGCCCGCTGTAGTTGATCTCCTACCCCATGTCTTTTCAGCAAGGTGGAGGCTGCCTACCTCCGGGGCCACATCAGTGACTCCCAGGCAGCCCCTGCCCCACTCCTGCCTGTTTACGAGCTAGACGGGGCTCCCACGGCTGCCCAGGTGCTGATCATGGGCCCTGACGACTTCATTGTGGCCATGGTCAGGTATGCCAGCTCGGACTCAGAACCTGGCACAAAGGATCATCTGAACCAGGAAGGAGGTGGGTGGGAGTGAAGGTGGGCTCAGGGCTCACCTGGCCCCAATCTTGGCCTCCAGCTCCCTGAACCGGCCTTTTGGCAGTGGCCTCGTCACCCCCTCGGGGATCCTGCTTAACAGCCAGATGCTGGACTTCTCCTGGCCCAACAGGACAGCTAACCACTCTGCGCCTAGCCTGGTAGGATCTTACTTCCCTCCGACCCAGGGGACCCCAAGGCTAGGTAGGCTATGCTGCAGTATGGCTGCCCCTCACTCCCTACTTCCTCTAGGAACTTCTATTATAAAGGAAAGGAGTCTAAACAAGGTGTCCACTTCATCCCCAGCCCAAGGCTGGGGCATGGAGCCTGGGGGGTCCGAAGAAACTTTGTCACATTCGGTCACTGTCTCACTGTGTGACCTGGGAAAGTCTTGCCCCCTCTCTAGGCCTCAGGGCCTTCACCTATACAATGAAGATATTGGCCTCTGATTTCATGCTTTGGGCACTCTTTAGCACTAATGGTCTATGACTGTGTGGTGATGAGCTGAGGCTCGGCCCTATTATTGAGCATCAAAGAAAGAAGGAGGCAGGAATTATTGTCTAGTTGGGGGCCAGCACTCATACCCTGCAGGCTGGAGCCCGTCAGAACAGAGATAGAGATGACCAGGGTGGAGATTATCTTGTTCTTCCCCATAGCCATCTTTCTTGGCTTAGTCCCCTCCCCTGCTACCCATGGTAGCCCCATAGCAGCCCCATAGCTTAGTGGATCCATTATCCACTCCAGTTATCCTAGTACCCTGCCCATTTCACAGATAGCAAACTGGCCTGGGGAGAGACCAGCCTCCCATGAAAAGTGTGACCATCTCCCATGAAGATGCAGGAGAGGGAAAGAGGTTGGAAGAGTGGTGAAGTAGCCCTTACCCTATCTTGCCCCACTTCTCATCCCCCTGTGGTTTTGGTCCTCTGGTAACAGGAGAATTCGGTACAGCCAGGGAAGCGGCCACTGTCTTTTCTGCTGCCCACTGTGGTCCGGCCAGCGGAGGGGCTCTGTGGAACCTACCTCGCCCTGGGGGCCAATGGAGCTGCCCGGGGCCTCAGTGGCCTGACCCAGGTGAGGTTCCTCCGTGGTGGCCTTGTGTGGCCAGGAGCCAAGCTGTGGCCTGGGCTGCAGATGCCCGTCACAGCTCTTGCTTGTTCTCATCCCTTACAGTAAACATGGGCTGAGACTGCTTTGTGCCAGGCTTGTCCTGGGCACTGTGGACATGGGCTATGCTGAGTTTCTTAGCGAAAATGAAGTCCAGAAGCTCCTTGTCTTCCCAGGTTGCAGGGGAAATTGCAGGGCTGGGAGAATTGAGCGTGATGGAGGATCTGGACTTCCTGGGTTCTGTCAATCTCAAGTCCCATCACGCCTCTCCTCAGCATTTGAATAGACAAGCAGTCCTCTTTAGGGTTTGATTTTGAAAGGAAGGGACTGCTACTCTCCAAAATGCCTCGAAACAGTTCCATGAATATCTTCAGCATCTGATCATTGTGCCAGGCACATACTTTGGCAGGTGGTGTGTTAACTAACGTGAGCTTTGGAATCGGACGCCCCTGGGTCCCAGCCCTAGTGCTGCCGATTTTCAACTGTGTGATGTCGGGGAATTCACTTAACTTCTCTGAACCTCAGTCTCCTCATCTGTAAAATGGAGATGAAAACATTAGCTAACATTTATGGAGATCTTACTAAGTGCTGGGCATGGTGTTATATGCATTAATCCTTTTAAACTTTACAACTTTGGAAGAAATCCTTATTTCTATTTCATATATGAGGAAACTGAGGTCTGGAGAGGTTAAGAAGCTAGGTGCAGTTTAGTAAGAATGGGCAGGCAGTTTGGTTCCAGAGCTTACCATACTCCAAACCAATAAGCTAAAGGTATCCACATTATTCCCTAGGCAACCCCAGCTATTAAGCTTGTCCAGGCCAGGGAGAAGGGAGGGCAGGCCTGGGCTAGATTAAAGGAGACTGGTGGTGCCTCTTCTCTGGCTCTCTCTAAATAAACTCTGGAGTGAATCACTTTTCTCTGTCCCTCAGTTTTCCCTCTGTGAATTGGAGACAGTCATCACAGACCTGCCTGTCTTCTGGGGCTGCTGAGAGGCTTAGATGATACCCCTGGTGTAAGGAATCTAAAGACTAAGGAATCTGGACAGGGGTAAGGGCTGCAGAGTCCTGAACCCCCATCTCTGGGACAGCCCTGACTTCTGACTCTTGGCTGTCGGCAGGTTCTGCTGAATGTCCTGACCTTGAACCGGAACCTGAGTGATAGCCTGGCCCGTGGCCGCCTACACCCAGACCTGCAGTCCAACCTCCTGCAGGTGGACCGTGAGTGCAGAGAAGAGATCCCCATGGGGTGGGCACAGGGGTGGGTGGAGAAAGAGGCTCCTCCCAAGGGTACCCCTCCCTCAACCAGCTCCCTGTCACTGAAAGTTTGGTTTCTTCCACCTAACTCCTTTTGACACTGTGAAAGATCTGGGGATTGGAACCAGTCCCGCAATTTCCTGGCTGTGTAGGAAATTCATGTCTCCACTCTGAGCCTCAGTTTTCTCATTTGTAAAATAAGATTCAGTTGTTCATTCTGCAAACCATTCATTCAACAGTTTGTACTGACTACCAACTGTGTGCCATTGTCCTAGGTGCTGGGGATACTGCATTGACATGCAGACAGGAAAATAATCAATCAAAGATATATGAGAAGACAAAATCTTCTGCAGGGCATTAACTCAGGATAATATATGGGACTGACTCAGTAATTGGAGGCTTCTCTTCGGTGACATTTAAGCTGAGATCTAAAGAGTGAGAAAGAGCCCCCCATGGAAAGAACTGGGGCAGGCTTTGTAGGCCAAGGGAACAAATGCAAAGAATTCAGGACAAAAATGGGCTTGGTGTGTTTTAGGATTAGAAAGGAAACCAGGGTGAGTGAGGGTAAGATGAGATGAGAGAGGCAGAGACGGTCCAGATCATGGACCTTATAGGTTATGGCGAGGACATAGACTTTCCTCTAAGAACACGTGCTTAATTTTGGACACAGCTTAATATTGTAAATGGGAAAGTATGTGCACTTTTGAGGAGTGTTCATTACAACAGACAATGTATTATGCAAGTCCAAAGGGGAGACAGAATTGAATGAGAAATGGTCCTTGTCTGCTTGCTGTTATTCCCATTTTACAGATAAAGAAACGGATGCCCACAGAGATTATAAACTAGTCAAGGATCAAGCAGTGAGTGGCAGAATTGAGAGGAGAACCTACATCTGCCTCATACCAAAGACTCAGTTCGTTATTACATGTCTCTAGGTATCTTCTAGACTGAAGTATATTAGAAGCCACAGACCTAAATCTTCAGCAGTAACCCCTGTAGTTGGCAGGTGACACTGGATGGAGGATGAGCTTAAGACCTTAAAAATGAATTTTGCTCAACTAATGTCTTCTGATCTCTATTAGAAGAGGCTTTGTGCTTAGTTACTTGCGGGGATCGGGGGGCTCATCCTAGCCCTCCCTTGAGGGGTTCACAGTCTAAAGGGATATGAGGAATGGAGGCTTGGTAAAGGGAAAGTTCATTCACCTGAGGGTTTTGGGAGGCTTTATGGAGGAGGTAACAACTGGCTGGGCCTTAAGTATGAGCAGGAATTTGGCATGTGGAGGAAAAGAACATTCTGCACAGGGGAACAGCCTGGGCAAAAGCCAGAAAGAATGGCTGAGAGCAGCCAGGAAATAGTTTCCCAAACTTCAGAATTTACCCATCACCTTCTGACTTTTGCCACATTTACACACCATCTAAACCATTATTTACATAATGTGTATCTATAAATGGACTTCCTTTTTCACCTAAATGTATTTTTAAAAATTACTTTAAAGTAAATCTTATATCATAATCCCAAATGGAAAAATGGCATCATTTGCCACAAATAGATGATAAATAGTTATTTGAAAATCAAATATTTTTAGTTTTCAGTTAGCTATTGTTGCTTCTGAAAGACTCTGAGGCCTGCTCTCTGTTAAGGAAGGAGATTAGAAATGTTAGAGACCAGATTGCAATTTAGGCCTTGTTATTTATTATCCAATGGATTGAAAGTGAACCACAAGACTTGGTAATTTAATGCTGTTCAATGTTGTCATTATCTCAAGAACTACCCTAAATCATCCCATTTGGGGCAATAAGACCATATCTTTGTTGAGGAGCAGTGGGAGGTGTGGTTACAGGATTAATTATGTAGGTGCATGTTAAGAAGTATGGACTTTATCCAGTGGAATAGGGGAGGGACATGAGCTGATTTGTTTTATGTAGGAGAGGTGGATTGAAGGAAGAACTTAAGTTGGGGAAATACGAGAAGCACCCGGGATAATGGCCCATCGAGAGATGATGAAGATTGAATTTACATGCAAGAGGATGGGGATTTGCTCATTTACCCAGTAATATTTACTATGTAAATGTTACACTTATATGTGACATTTACTGTTACATTTACTATGTAACATTTACTATGCTTAACTTTTACTATGCCCTCACTCTGTTCTAGGCACTAGGGATCAATAGTGAACAAAACAACATCCCTTCCTTCAAAAAGCTTATAATGTAGTGGAGAGAGACACAGTAAATAAAGAAATACAGGGAGCATTAAGTACATTGAAAGAAAACAAGCAAGGTGAAGATAACAGGGGCTGCTATTTTATTTTAGATAATAATCAGAGAAGTTCTCCTTGAAGACTGGAATGGAGTAAGGGAGCCAGTTTTATGTCTCTCTAGGAGAGCATTCCAGGCAGAGAGAACAGCAAGTGCAAAGGCCCTGATGTGGGAACATGTTTTGCCTCCTTGAAGGACAGCGAGGAGGCTAGAGCAGAGTGAGAGAGTGGAAAGAAGTGAGGAGAGGAGTTTAGAGAGGTAGTGAGGTCCCCACATGATGCTGGGCCTTAGAGGCCTTGGTAAGGACTTTGGATTTTATTCTAAGAGTCATCAAAGCTGTTAGAGGGTTTTGAGTGGGGGAAGTGACATGGTCTAATGGTTTAAAAGGATCCCTGTGACGGCTGTAAGGAAGGTAGGACTAGAAGCAGAAAGATCAGTTAGTGGTCTATGCAATAATCCTGGCAAGTAATGATGGCAACGTGGCCTAGGCTGGTGGAGATAAGACTCCAAAATGCTTTTTCCAATATTAAGAATGACCGTGTATTATTGATCATTTAATGTATGCAAGGCTCTGAGCTCAGTGCTTTCTGTGTATTAATCTCCTTTAATCCCTGCAACAATTTCATATAGTAGGTTCTCATATAATTCCCCCTTTATGCATGAGGAGACTGAGGCTCAGAAAGGTAAAGTAATTTGCCCAAGGTCATACAGCTCCTCAGTGGAGCATCCAGGACCAAGACTCAGGTCTGACCATAGGACTCTTGAGATAGTGCTCTGAACACTCTGAGTGTGTGTATTTTGGGGGATGGTTTTCAGGTGAGTTCACAGAGGAAGAGATTGAGTTCCTGGAAGCCAGGGGTCACCACGTGGAGAAGGTAGATGTCTTATCCTGGGTCCATGGCAGCCGGCGAACCAACAGCTTCATCATCGGTGTGAAGGACCCTCGGAGCCCAGATGCAGCTGGAGCCACCATCCTGTAGAGCAGCGGGGTGGAGCGGGGGTCTCCGCTCCCCCCCTTTGCATGTTCCTAGAGTCCCTCCTCCTCCCAGGTTTGGTTTCAGGGGGACCCCGGGGATGCCCCAGGTCAGGGGCCAGAGGGGATGCTTAGCAAACCCTATCCCAGAGTAAGTGGAAAATTCTCCATCCAGAGGCTGGTGGTGGTGGTGGTGGTAGTGGTGGTGGTGGTGAGTGTCAGTGTTCACAATAGGCAGCCAGGACCTTGAGGAGTCAGACTATTTGTCTGTCTGTCTCCTTTCCCTCAGCCATGCTGGCCCTGAGCTTAGGGATGTGCTTGCAAACCCTTCTCAAGGGACCTCACAACCCCAATATCTCCAGTCTGGCCTGACCTGGGCCTTGTCTTCCAGCTCCCTTCTCCTGTCCCCAGACTCATTTCTTAAATGACTAGGATTTTTTTAATGGACCATCCTGGGGAGGGAGTGTTCCTCTCTTCCTCCCACCAGGTTGAGGCGAGGGCCTTGCATCTGGGAGGCAGGGTGTGGAATAGGGGTGGGGGTGGGACCAGCTCAGGGGCTTCCATTTGCAAAGGGGAATTAAAGAAAGAATATTGCTTAACCATGGCTCTGGCTTGATTTATGTTTGACTGTGTTGGGAGTGTGAGTGAAAGAGGAGACCTTGGCTTACCCTGTCCCAGTATTCCTGACTCCAGGGCAAACGAGTCATTTTTGTGGGGGTCATAATAATGTCTGCCATCTATCTAAGACTTGCACTATAAAAATTACAAAGATAACCAATAACCATAATTATAGATAGCATCTATTGGACACTTAATGTGTGCCAGGCTCTATGCTAAACACATTATGTGGTAATTTTATTTAATCTTCATTACAAACCTCATGAGGTAGATACTAATATACCCATTTTACAGATGGAAAAATGGCAAAAAGAGGTTAAGGGATTTGTCAAAGGTTCCTCATGTATTAAATGGAAGAATTGGGGTTCAATTTCAGGATGTCCAACTCTTAATTTGTGTTCTTAACCATTTACACATCTATTATGTGAACTATTTGTTATAAAGTATACTTTATACAGTATGTCAGACAGTAAGTACCTTTTGCAGATTATGTCATTCATGCATGTATGTATCCATCCATTATATTCCAGGTACTTTGTTAGGCACTGGAGATTCATCATTGAACAAGACTATTTTTTATGGGTTTGCAGTTCTACAGGGGAATGAAACATTAAAGAAATAAAGACACAGATAATTAGGGCAATTGCCATCACGATAATCTCTACGAGGGATGCTATGAGACTGTATAACAGGAAAGTTAATTTAATTCAGGAGTGGGGTGGGATCAGCAAAGTCCTCCCCAGGGAGGTGATGAGGATGAGCAGGATAGATGTGAGCTGTGAGACTGTCATTTTCGGCAAAGGGATCAGTATGTGTAAAGGTCCTGTGGTGAGGAGAGTGTCATGTTAAAGGAAGTGGAAGAATGCGGGTGTCTTCTTCCTCGAGCAGGTGTTGGTTGATAAACTTTTTCTGCAAAGGTCCAGACAGTAAATATTTCATGCTTTGAGGCCATATGTTCCTTGTAGTAACTACTCAACTTTGCTGTTGTAGTGCAAAACCAACCACAGATATTATGTAAACAACTAGCTATGTTCCCATAAAGCTTTATTTTATAAAAACAGTGCTCAATTTGGCCTAACGGCAGTAGTTTGCTGACCCTTATTCTAGAGCATACTGAGAGCATAATGGGATGAGATGAAACTGATGAGACAGGCACGTCTTCATGTGGTTGGTATTGATTTCCCCATTTTATAAATGAGGAAATTTTGGTTAAGAGACGTGAAGTAATTGCCTAAGGTCACCCAGCTGACAGTTGGCAGATCCATGATTCAAAAGCAGTCTGTTTGACACAAAAATCATGTACTGTTCCTCTATAAAACAAACAAATAAACAAAACTTTATTATCTGATTACAGATATGTTGTATCAATTTATATTGATAGTTGTGTCAATTATCTAACACTCCATAAAGATATAATATAAATGATCCATGCTCGCCAAATCTCAACTTTCCAGAAATCCAATAATTTAGTATATATTCCTCCAACTCCTTTTTTTCTGTAGATATAACATATATTGTTCTATTTAAAAATAAAAATGGGATTATATTATTCACACTGCCTACAACTCCCTTTTTTTTCCTACTTACCAATATAGCATGGGCATTTTTCCATGTCGATATCAATACATATGGATTTACCTAATTAATTATTTATAATGATACATCATAGTTCATTGTAAGGTTTAACCAGTTTCCTATTAATGAATATTTGGGTGGTTTCCAAGGCAACTTGGAATATCTCTGTCCTGATATTTTTAGGTGCTTGAGCCATGCCTGTAAATCATACCAACTCGCCTAGGCCATCTTTCAAATGATGGTGTTACAGGACTTTCCATGTAGCATGCTTTTTTTCGGAGGGAGGGGGTCACATGAGTCATTTCCTTTCTTAAATATACAAATAATGACAGCATTGAATAAAAGATTTGTTCAATGGAACAATTCTTATTTTTAAAAGAAAATTCTGATATCTTGGAAAATATGTTTAATTACTGAGTATATGAAATATCATATTTTATTCCACAATATTTTCTTAAGTGTCTACTCCCTGCCATGCACTGCCTGAGACATGGGGGATACAAGTGAACAAGACAGACAAACCCTTTGCTCTCCTGGACTTTACATTCTTAATCACTTTTTCTTTATTTAGAGTATACTATCTTGATCTACTATAGAAAACAAAATTCACCTCATATTGACTATGAAATGAAGAGATAAGAACTTTGCAATTTAAAGAGTTTTTATGATACTCTCTCAGGCCTCAAGTAGCTCTTAATTTGGATGTAATGCTTCTTAAATTGGATATTTTGGTATTTCCTTCACATCTTGGTTAAGATATGAAGCTTCCTGATTTCAAAACTTACTACAAAGTTACAGTAATCAAAACAGTGTAATACTGGCATAAGGATAAACATATCAATGGAATAGAATTAAGAGTCCAGAAATAAACCCATGTACCTATGGTCAATTGATTTTTGACAAGGGTGCCAAGATCATTCAATGGAGAAAGAATAGTCTCTTCAACAAATGGTGCTGGGACAACTGGATATCCACATAAAAAAGAATGAAGTTTGACCTTTACCTCACAATACATACAGAAAACACAATGGGTCAAAGCCCTAAATATAAGAGCTAAAACTATAAAACTCTTAGGCAGAAACATGTAAGTAAATCCACATGACATTGAATTTAGCAATGGTTCTTTAGATATGACACCAAAAGCATGAACAACAAAAGATAAAATAAATTGGACTGCATCAAAATTAAAACCTTTTGTACATCAAGGGATACCATCAAAGGAGTGAAAAGACAAACCCCCCCGCCATGAGAAAAATATTTGCTACCACATAACTCATAAGGGTCTAGTACCCAGAATATATAAAGAACACTCACAGGTCAACAACTCAATTAAAACATGGGCAAAGGACTTGAATAGATATTTCTACAAAGATATACAAATGGCCAATAAATCTATGACAAGATGCTCAATATTGTAAGTCACTAGGGAAATATAGATCTAAACCACAATAAGATACCACTCCACATTATTATAGATCGTCTATAGTAATTTTTAAATCATTTTTAGAAAGGAAATAACAAATATTGGCCAGGGTATGGAGAAACTGGAACCCTCATACATTGCTAGTGGGAATGCAAAATAGTGCAGCCATTGGCATTTCTTCGATAAGATAAACAGAATTACCATATGACCCAGCAATTCCACTCCAAGATATATATGCCAAAGAACTGAAAACAAGTGTTCGAACAAAACCTTGTACATGAACAGCAATACGATTCACAAAAGCCAAAAGGTGAAAGCAACCCAAATGTCTATCAATGGATGAATAGATAAAATATGGTATATTCATACAATGGAATATTATTCAGCCATTAAAGGAATGAAAATACTGACACATTACAACAAGGATGAACACAGAAAACATGCTAAGTGAAAGAAGCCACACACAAAAGATCACATACTGTGTGATTTTATTTATATGAATTATCCAGAATAGGCAAGTCTATAGTGACAGAAAGCAAAGTAGTGGTTGCTTAGGGATGGGGAAGTGGGGGGAGGGTAGGGAGAAGGGCAATATCTAAAGAGTACAGGGTTTCTTTTTGAGGTGATGAAATTGTTCTAAAAAATTTACTGTGGTGGGGTGGCCGGTTAGCTCAGTTGGTTAGAGCGCAGTGCTCTTAATAAGGTTGCTGGTTCCATCCCTGCATGGGCCACTGAGAGCTGCGCCCTCCACCAATAGATTGAAACAACTACTTGACTTGGTCCTGATGGGTCCTGAAAAAATACACTTAAAAAAAAAAATTGACTGTGGTGATGGTTGTACCTATTGGTGACTATACTAAAAAACATTGAATTGTACACTTTAAATGAATAAATTGTATGGTATATGAAATATATTTCAATAAAGCTGTTTTAAAAAGACATGTACAAGAATAGTCACAGTAGTCCTATTAAAAATAGACCTAAAGTGGAAACTGAAATGCTCATCACCAGTAGAATAAACTGTGATATATTCAAATAATGAAATACTACGAAGCAATGCAAAGGAACAAACTACGCGTATATGCAACAATATAAATGAAGCTCAAAAACAAAATTGAGCAAAAGAAGCCAGACTCAAGAAAGTATAGTCTACATGATTCTGTTTATATAAAGTTTAACACCTAGCAAGCCTAATCTATGGAATTAGAAGTTAGGATACTGTTTACCTTCAGGGACATGGGTAATGACTGCAAAGGAGACTTGAAGGGGCTTTGGTGGGGCTGGTAATGTTCTCTTTCTTGATTTGGGAGTTGGTTAGATGTGTATTCACTTTGTGAAAATGCATCAGGCTTCATACACTTATGATTTGTGTATTTTTATGTCTTTATCTTATACTCTAACAAAAAGTTTTAAAATTTCAGAATATTTTTCAAAACAGGCTTTTAAGTTCTACGAATATTTCTCCTTTTTTTGTGGGGGGGGTCACTTCTTGATACTCTTTAATTTTTTTTCAATTGTGTTGTTAACACTCTATTTCTACTTTTCAATCTTTTGTTCCTAAGAGTAAGCCCATATTAAGCCGTTATACAAAGTAGAAGCCTTTATACAAAGTACTTTATATAAAGTAGACCCCTCTTCAAAGTACTTTATTTCTTATTGTCTGAAAATTGTTGAGCTGATTTTATAATAAAAGATACTTTACTGCCATCTGCTGGTAAATTATCACAATAAATTTATAATTATAATGTCTACCAGTGAATGGCACCCACTTAGATATGTCCTCCTGAAAGACACAATTTGTCCAACTAAACGTGGTTATCTTGTCGTTTGGAAATGTTGTGATGAACCCTGCAGAGAGTAAAATGGTGATGCTCTCTAGATGGTTAAAGATGTGGTTCAAGTATCCACTATCAATCTTTTTACTACAAAGCATAAGCCCATTTGGACAAACATTTAAACGTAGAAGTTCAATAAATGTTAATCAAATTGTTCACATCAAAGAACAATTGATTTGCTTTTTCTTTACCCAAATCTGAATCCAGAATATCTTGGATGTCTTAGGACTGCTTTTCTTGCTCATAACAAACTGTGAGTAGCCTGATAACCTCCTTAGAGACCTCTGTTAATCTGCTCCTTGTTGAGTCCTCATAAGTGCTCAGTACTCTTCTAAACATTTTACAAGTACTAATTCACTTAATCCTCTACTAATTCATTTAATCCTCTAATCCTCTAATCTGTAACGTACCCTTATTATCTGCACCTTACAAATGAGGCAACTGAAGCACAAAAAAGTTGTTATATTACAGGTGATGATATTACAAAAATACTTTCTTTGGGAAAGGGTACAGTCTATTAGGGACATAAAATAAAAACTACGTTAAGGATTAAAAAACAAACAAAATAAAGGAGAAAATACTTTGGACTCTGTTGGACAAGTCATTTTTCTCTGTTTGATCCCAGTTTCCTCATGTATATAACAAGAAGGTTGGATTTGCCCAAAGTTACATAACTAATAAATGGCAACACTAGAATCTGAATTTGGGTATTTTGGCTTCAAAGTCCAGTCTTGTAAGCACTATGCTATTGTTAGTGCCGTCTATGGCCTGTTTTTGTTCCTTTGCTACCTTCCTGTGGGCAACAAATATTTGTGTTGCCTATGCACCTGCTGTTTTCACTTATCAGATGTGTAGGTCCCCAAGTGGGCCCCTGTCTCCTAGCTCCCTGCATCCTTGCTAATCCCAGAAAAACCCATGACCTTCAGTTTAAGGACATTGATAACAAGGTGAAAAAAATGAGGACAGTGGCTCAGGTTCTGGCATATGTGTATTTTTTAAATCATGGCAAAAAATATATCCATACAACACAAATGTCGCCATTTACACCATTTTTAAGTGCACAGTGGCATTAAATACATTCACATTGTTGTGCAACCATCACTACTATCCATCTCCAGAACTTTTTCATTTTCCCCAACTAAAACACTGTACCTATTAAACAGTAACTCTCTATTCTCCCCTCCCTCCAGTGCTTGGCAATCACTATTCTACTCTGTCTCTATGAATTTGACTACTCTAGGAATCTCATATAAAAGGAATTATATAATATTTGTCCTTTTGTGACTTCCTTATTTCACTTAGCATTATGTCTTCAAGGTATATCCATGTGTGAAAATTTCTGCCCTTTTTAAGGCTGAATAATATTCCATTGTATATAAATAACTCATTTAGTTTACCCACTCGGGTTGCTTTCATGTTTTGCCTATGGTGAAAAATGCTGCTATGATCATGGGTGTACATATATCTCTTCGAGTCCTTGCTTCTACTTTTTTTGAGTAAATATCCAGAAGTGGAATTGTTGGAAAAGATGGTAATTCTGTGTTTAACTTTTTGTGAAACCACCAATTTTTTTTTCACAGCTGTGGCACCATTTATATTCCCACCAGCAATGTGAAAGGGTTCCAATTTTTCCATAACCTCACCAATATTTGTGGTTTTGTTTTTGTTTTTTTTTTTTAAATAGCCATCCCTAATGATTAATGCTATTGAATGCCTTTTCATGTGCTTATTGGACATTTATATGTCTTCTTCGGAAACTGTCTATTAAGTCCTTTGCTCATTTTTATTTAAATTTTTATTGGGGAATATTGGGGAACAGTATTTTCAAGGACCCATCAGCTCCATGTCAAGTTGTTGTTTTCAATCTGATTGTGGAGGGCACAGCTCACTGGCCCATGTGGGAATCGAACCAGCGAATTTGGTGTTATGAGCACTGCGCTCTAAACACTGACCCAACCAGCCACCCTCTTATGCTCATTTTTAAATTGAATTTCTGTTGTTTTATGAGAACCACCCCCCTTTGCTCATTTTTAAATTGGATTTTTGTTGTCCTACGAGAATCTTGTAGAATCTTTCAGAGCTTTCTTACCTCTAGAAACTTTCATGAGATTTGGAGGTGTGTATGATGTCATCTCAACCTGTTACCTGGCTTCTGGTAGGACCCTTGTTTCTGCAGGATAAAATAACCAGAGTTTCTCATTTGGTCTTTCATATTAATTAATTAACCAAGTAATTCATTTATTGTATCATTATCTAAAGATACATGTCAGATTGCATATACCAGATTTCCAGGTTAACACAAAAGAGTACATGCTTGTATGTTTATATGAAGTTCAAGAACTGTCAAAATTGATCTAAGGTGCTAGAAGTTAGAATAATGGTTACCTTTGGGGGAGCCAATATTGACTGGGAGGGGTCGTGGGAGAGAACAAAAGAAACTTTCTGGGTTGGTATTTCTGTAACTTGATCTGGGTGGTAGTAACACAGGAACATAAGCAAAAATTTATTAGGTATACACATAAAATGTTTGCATTTTGCTTTATGTAAATTATACCTCACTTTTTAAAAGTTAAAAGAAAAATCTTTTAAAAAACTTTTTTTCCAGGCTCTTTTTGTAAATCCTTTTGGTGTTAATTTCATAGGCTCAAAAGTCTAAGGTGCCCCCTTGTGGCCGCGTGTGGTTCTCTTTATTTTTCTCTGCCCTCTTGGGCCCAGCACTTTGTGCTAGGATTCATACCTACAACAAATATTTATTGAGCGCCTCCTCTGTGCCAGGCACTGTGTTATGTGCTGAGGAAACAGAAGTAAACAAAATGGACAAAGTCTCTCTTCTTATGGAGTCCACAGTCCAGTCAGTGGTAAAGACGGAATAAACAACTTAGTACATCCTATCGAGAACAAGCAAGAGAAACCGCCTGGGAAGTGAGTGGTCAGGGAAGGTGCTCTTGGGGAAGAAATGTGTGAGCTGGTATCTGAGGGCTGATGAGTTATCTAGCAGGGAGAGCATTTTAGGCTGAGGGTCAGCATATGCCAGTGTCCTGAGAAGGGGGAAATGCAATATGTGAAGGAGATCACTGTAGTTGCAGTCCACACAAGGGAAGAGGGCCCTGAGATAAGTCTGGAGATGTGGGAAGAACAACAGTAAGACATCTATTTGGTCTTTACCTTAAGAGCAGTGTGGAACCATCAAATAGTTTCAAACAGGGGAGGGACATGATCAGATTTCTGACTTACTGACATTACTCTGACAGCAGGGTGGAGAATAGATTGGAGGGGAGTCAAGCACACAGTGTGTGCTCAATAAATATTCGTGGAATGAAAGACTCCTTTTCTTAGATGAGACCAGTATTCTTGAGCTTTGCAATCAGTTTACAATCCATCTGCTCGTCTTCTGTCTTCTGTGATGCTTCTGCATCACAGAAACAGACCCTTAATTCCCATTTTACAGCTGATGAAACTGAGGTTCAGAGACAAAGAAAATCACACAGCTACCAAGAGTGAATTGGTAGCACCCCCCCTCCCCCATAGAGAGTGGATAATCCTGGGGGCACCTATGTCCTCAGGCCCGTAGGAATTATACGGTCTTGTAATTCAGCCCCGCGACTCCAAGGACTGCCCTTGAATCCAGGCCTGCATGACAGACATCAGGTCCGGTACTGGAGAGGCCTTCCTACATTTGAGGAGCAGGGAGGGCACCTACTGAGCTTGCTGGGGTGATGGTGATGGGAAAAGACAGAGAAGAACTTATAGGCAAATAATAATAAAGGCTAAAGGTTATCTTTATCACCATATGACACTATCTGTCAGGCATTGTACCAAGTGCTTTCCATGCTTTCCTCATTTCCTCTTTGGTATTATTATCCCCGTATTTCAGATGGGTCAATTGAGGCTTGGAGAACGGAGTTGCCCAAGAACACTCAGCCAGAGGGCACCTATAGGGCTGCACAGTGACTCTGAAGTGGGGGCAGGTGCCACTTGCGATATTGCAGCTACAGGAGACAGATCCACCCTGTCTGGGCCCTAAGGTCTGCACCCAAGTGAGCCGGTGCGCGCTCCGCCTCGCGCGCTCGGGGACGTTTGGTCACGTGACCAGCCCCACCCACCTCTAGTCCGCCCCGCCCCGCCCCCTCCCGCACTCCCTCCCTCTCTCCCTCCCTCCCCCTCCCTCCCCGGCCCGGTCCGGCCCATCCCCCTCCCCGCCGGCTCCCTGAGGCCCTGCCGGGTCGGGCTGCTGGCGGCCGGGCGCCGACGGCCGAATAGACGGGCGCACGCGAGGACGGACGGACGCACTCACGGAGGGCCGCGGGCACGGACGGCCCGGGCCGGTGCTCCGAGGCCCGCCCGGGAGGGCTGGGGCCGCGCTCAGGTGAGGTGACGGCGACGCTGGCCCGTAAGGGGTGGGCCCGCCGGGCGTCCACGGTCCCGGCCCGGCTGGCGACGCTAGAAGGAGACGGCGCCCGGGCCTGGCGCGGGAAAATGGCGCCGGCTGGCCGTGCGGCACGGCTTCTGTGCGGGCCTGGCCGGGAGCCGCCCCGCCCGCCCGCCGGGCTCGTGTCCCCGTCGCCATGTTGGGGAGCGGGCCCCGGGCCGGCGGGCGGGGGCGCTGGAGGGAGCGGAGGCCCGGCCGGGTTGAAGAGGGTGTCGGACGCCGGGTCTGGGGCATTGAGGGAGTGCAGGGCCGGCCGGGGTCTAGACGCATGGGGTGGCGTTCCAGGTCCAAGGAACTGGCGGGAGCCGGACGTGGGGTCGTGGCCAGGGTCGTGGACTAGGGATACTAGGTCCAAACGGAACCGGGGTCGGGGTCTGTGGGACTTGGGTGAGCAGGACCTGGAACTGGGTTAGGCTGTGGGTGGTGTTCAGGACCCCAGGGCAGGTAGGACCCCGGAGGGGCGTGGGGTCCGAGTTCAGGCTGTCAGGGCTGTGGCACTTCTTTGGGTGAAGAGGAAGGGGTTGATTAGAAATGGGGGCTCTTTGGGTACAGACGCAGGTATCAGATTGGGGCAGTCCTTGGAGTCGCGGGGCTGAATTACAAGACCGTATAATTCCTACGGGCCTGAGGACATAGGTGCCCCCAGGATTATCCACTCTCTATGGCGGAGGGGGGTGCAACAAAAAGGGAAGAGTTTGATAAGGAAGAGAAAAAAGGGAGACTGCAGTTGTGTGCAGGAGCTAGCCAGCAAAAGGGGTGCAGAGAGTGGAACTGGTTGGCAAAAAGAGAAAGCCTCCATCAACTTGGAGAGTTTGTGTGTGTCTTTAAAAGGAGGGACCGGGCTGTTTGTGGGCGGTGACCCAAGGTGTCTTCCCTGGAAGGGGACAGCCCACTGTTTTAAGAGCTGGGTCACCTGGGGAGGTCATCAGAAAGAAGTTATTGAAGCCAGTAAGAATGGTGAAGAAGGAATGAATGTGTAAAAACGACAGAGGCCTTAGAGATCATGTAATGATTTCAGATGATGTAGTGATTTTAGCTGAGACATGGAAAGGTAAAGTTGACTTCTCAAGATCTTAAAAGTTAGTAGCAGAGGGTGTTACTGGAACTCAGGTCGCTGCCTCATTCAACATACTCCTGCCTTAGAGGAATTTGCTAGCTGGGAGAAAAATGTTAACAAGTCAAGCATGGCAGTTTATATCAAAGAACTCTTAATTTATTTTGTTTCTGTAATCAGTTTGTCACTTCAGAGACTCAGAGGGATACAAAAAAATGTATAGGTAACCAGCTATTTGATAATTTCTATTATAGCCCATCTCCATTTGTGCAAAGAAGTTATCTTCAGGGCCCTTTTGACTTCTAACTTTCTCAAGTTTTAAGAGATGCGCCTTCTCTTCTAGGTGTTTACTGTACAGCAAAGGGGCACACACACACACACACACACACAAACTAGAAACAAAACAAAACTGAACAATGGTAGAGATCCAGGATCTCTATCATGATCAAGCTAATTGAAGTTTGATCAGAATAGAGAAGAGTTCAAAGTTCACATGGGTTATGGGAGAGCTCTGAGGGAAGGTATGCAAATCAGTCATGAGACATTATAGGGCTCCCATATAATCAAAAAGGACTTTCAACAAAAAGGTTGCGAGGACATTCATAGCAATAAGATTTTCGATATTCAATATGTATATACCATCCATATATAAAGCAACATGATCCATTTGTTCTGGGTCTTTCTAATGCAGGAAGGCCTAACCTTGTGGGTACCATGGGGGGATGGAGGGAGGAGAGGGAGAGGGGTGTCAAAGATGAGACTGAGAAAGTTGGTCGGAATCTGGTTGTGAAGGACCTTGCTAAGGAGTTTGAACTGGATCCTTAGCTGATAGGCATTCAAGGTCTTCAAGGAGGGGACTGGATGATGAAGTTTAATTTTTAGGAGATAAATGGATATTCTTCAGGAAGGTGGACTGGAGAGCAGGGAAGAAGTAATGAGGGCTTGAACAAAGGCAGAGGCTTTGAACATTGAACAGCATTAGAATTTTCAGGTGTTGATAATTGACATTGTGAGTGATGAGAAAGGGAATTTCTCAGATTTTTAGTGTGGGATAGTGGCTGTCAAAGAGATTAAAAAAATATAAAAGGAAAATGAGGTGAGAATTGTCACAGATAATAAGGAAGATGTTTTTTGGTAGAGTCATAAAGACTTTTGGAAACCATTGCAAAGCTGTCAAATGCGGTGTAGTTTTTGCTTAAGGAAATCAGAGGTAAGTGTTAGCAGACATAAAAGGCAGGGAAAATATTCCTAGAGTGTAGGGAAATCACAGCTGTCTATGTTAGGGGTCCTCAAACGATGGCCCATCAGTCAAATCTGGCCTACCACCTGTTTATGTAAATAAAGTTTTATTGGAACACTGGCACACTCGAACATATTGTCTTTGGTTGCTTTGACACTACCAATGGATGAGTTGAGTGGTTGTGACAGAAAATATATAGCTCACAAAGCTAAAATATTCACTATCTGACCCTTAACAAAGACGTTTGCCAGTCCCTGATCTAGGTGTCTGCATGTGGATGTTCAACTTCTGGTTTGCCATCCCAGTTCCTATACGATAGAGAAAAACCATCTAGGCTCTGTCTTTCTGCCTGGGTCCCCCATACTCTGTGTACCTGAGGCATGACATAGACCCCTGAATATTTTATATTGGTCAGTGATGCCAAGGTCTGTTTTGGGGTCTGCTGTGTGGCAACTGTGATAGTGCCAGGTTTTCAGAGCTTAGACCATGCTGGGACTTGTTTTGCCATTTTTCTATTGGGTTGTCTTTTTCAAAAGATTATATTTTCTGATTATTAATCCTTTGTTGGTTACATGTATTACAGGTGTCATTTCCCAGTTTGTTGCTGATCTTTTTAATCTCTTTTAAGTTCTCGTGTTAAAAAGTCCTGAATTTTAATAAAGTCGAATTTATCAATCTTTTCCTCTCCCAAGATTTTGAAGTTATTCTTTATATTATCTTCTTGAGTCTTTACTGATTTATTTTTGATTTAGATCAAATTGGCTCTCGTGTATGGTGAGAGTTAGGGCCAAGTTTCACTTTTTTCCCCCTTATGTATAATTAGTTATCCCAGCACCATTTATTGAATGGTCTCTGTTTTCAAATTGTGAGCTCTTTTAGTGGAGTCTGAGGTCCTAATTCCAGCTCCACTGCTTGCTAATTGTGTGACCTTGGACAAGTTGCCTCAGTTTCCTCATCTTTAAAACAGGATGATAGTATTTATCTCATAGGATCGTTGTGAGGATTGAGTTAATTCATGTAACGTAGAACAGTGTGGGACCTAGAAAATACTTGATAATGTTAGCTGTTATTTAGTACATTGTTCATTTCGGATTCCCAGCACTAAGCTGAGAGTCGATATACTGAACACAGTCATAGAATTAATTTGGTTTTCAGGTCAAAACAGTGGTTGAGACCAGGCTAGGTACTGCAGGAGATGCTTCCGGGTGGGTGGTCGATTAGTTTTAGTAACTGTAGCCTTAGACTGTCTGCTGGGATGGAACTTCTACCTCAACACTTCTTTTACGGAGAACTTCTGTAGCACAAGATGCAGCCTGTGGTTGAATTTGACCTGCAGACACCTTTTGTTTGGTTCATACAATTCTCTTAATGTCTTAAAAATTTATACAAATTTCAGATTTGTCAACACCAAGCCCATATTCTCTCATAGGACTACATTAAAAGCCAAAGCTTTTAAGTGGGATGTGTGTTTCCTGGTTTTCTGTGTAGTCCTCACTACTCACTTGCTTTGCTCATTTACTTTTATCACTCTGTAGGCATTTAATTTTCTGGTTTTTACTTTACTGAGGTTTTAAATATTATCTCTCCTAAATCAATAAATGATTGGGATAGGGTCAAAATGGCCAGAAATTGACAGATGAGTTTGTGGGCAGGTAAAAAATAAATCTATGTCTAAGGCTGAGTCATACTTGATCAGAATGAATAAAATAATTGAAATTAAAAGATGAGGTGAAATTCAGTTCACAGCACTGGCTATTTAGGCATTGTCTATATGCTGGGTGCTACATTAGAAATTGCCACATTGGTGATAGAAAAGAAAATTAGTTGGCCAGTTTTATGAAGTAGTAGAGAAGAGCTCTTTTCACTTGTGATGTAGAGCTGTTTTCCAAGAAAGCAGTTGGATGACAGAGAGGAAGTTTAGGAATTCATTGATTTGTCACACATTTATTGAGCCCTACCATGTACATTGGTCTATAACTCTGTAGGATACAAAGATGAATCTAGCCAAGGTGTAAGGGTCGTGTGCAATGTATGTAATGTGTGACAGAGCTGGGATAATCGAGAATGCTACCTGAAAGGCGGCCTTTGAGTGGGGCTGCCGAGAAGGGTTAGGATCATAATACTTGGAGATGAGACAGTTTTTTGCACACTGAGTGAAAGCAAGATTGTAGAAATGGGTGTTTAGGAGATAGGAAAGAGTCCAGTTTGGCTGAAGAACAACATTGTAATAGGGCTGTCGTTGGAGGTAAGGCTGGAAATGGAGATTGAGCAACCACAACAATAATAATCGTAGTAGCTCACATTTTTTGCACTATTTGCCAGATAATGTGCCAAGCATTTTATACATATTTCATTTAAACCTTACAACAACCCTTTGAGATAAGCACTGTTTTTAATCACTTTTTATAGATAAAGAAACTGAGGAATAGAGCTAACAATTGATGGAGAAAGAGCTTGAGTCCAGGCAGTCCAATTCCAAAGCTTGTGCTCTTAGTCTCTGCGTAGTATACAACCGAATCATGGAAGGCTTTGAATCCTTTTTCAAATTGGGAAGTTTAGACTTAATCGACTAAGTAATGGGGAGTCCGCGAAAATTTTTGGTCATATGGTGACATAATTAAAATTGTATATTAAGAAAGTAAGCCTGGTCGTGAAGTGTAGGAATAGCATGGAGAGAAGGGAGAGATGTGAACTAGTTTACCTCTCCCTCTTCACTAGATTGGGTGCTCCCTGAAGGCTGGGCCTGTGTCTGTTCCTCTTTCCCTCTGGCCCCATTGTCTATCTAGTGTGTTGTCTGGCACATTTATTTATTTTTAAAAATTTAATCTTTTTCTAAGTCACCTTATTCTAAAAAGATTTAAGGCAGCTGCCTAGGAGCTCAGTAAACATTTACTGAGTTAATTAATAAACGACTAGAGGTATATGTAAATATGTGCATAAAGGGAGTACTATGGCTTTATTGGGGGGAGTAATGCAGCCCTAGAATTTGGTGATGAACTATATTTTATATATACGAGTAAATCCCATAAAGCAAAAGGCCAGAACCACATCTTCTTTGACTTGTGAAGAACTGTATGTTCTATGTCATTTGGACTATTAATGATGAATTAATATTAACTATGTCAGTTAAAAAGCTAAACTCAGAAACAGAGTAGAATGGTGGTTGCAAGGGGCTGGAAGGTGGGGGAAATGGGGAGATGTTGGTCAAAGCGTGCAAACTTCCAGTTACAAGA
Organism: Rhinolophus ferrumequinum; assembly: GCF_004115265.2. Classification (NCBI taxonomy): domain Eukaryota; kingdom Metazoa; phylum Chordata; class Mammalia; order Chiroptera; family Rhinolophidae; genus Rhinolophus; species Rhinolophus ferrumequinum. The sequence goes on from NC_046306.1 coordinate 20,484,615, forward strand.
TGGATACGTTCCTGGGAATCTAATGTGGTGACAGCATGGTGACTATAGCAAAGTATTATACACTTGAAAGTTGCTAAGAAAGTAGATCTTAAATGTTCTCACCACACACACACACAACGGTAGTTAGTGAGGTGATGGATGTAAATGTATTAACTAACCTTGTTATACTTGTTATATATTTCTCCATATATGCATTATCCATCTTGTGCACCTTAAACTTATACAATGTTGTATTCATTATATCTCAATAAAGCTGGGGGGAAAAGCTATGTCAGTTAATACTGTTACTGATCACTGAATTCAGAGGGTATTTATACTTCCAATAGGTATTTAGGATTGTATTTAGCATTAACCAGCTGCAAATCCCCCCTTCCACACACACAAAGGAGGCAAGGAAAGTTCCCATTAACCAGCTCCTTTACTGATATTGAACCATTGAATATGAAACTGGTATTAGTTCCATAGTACCATTTATGTACATTTTCTAAAAATCGGACAGCAGCTGTCTCTCATATGAGGACATAGTTGCAAATTTGTGAATCAAATTCCTGTTTTGGATTTTACTAAGGGAAATTATGCATTAGGTTAAGTCCTTTGCCATAATTTTAAATGTTGTATGGAAGTAAGGTTGCCGCTTCTATAAAATACAGACTTTAAAAAATTCAAACACTTGGAGAAATTCAAACACACTGTGGTTAACTACCAAATACCAGTAAAGGTAAGAAGGCAGGCAAACCAGCATCTGCCCAGATTCAGATCAGTAGACCCTAAATAATGGATTTGTTAAACATTCTTCCTCATTGTAGATATTAGTTAGCAGCAGTGTGTGCACATACATACACGCACATATCAGTGTGAAATATATTGATATAACTAATATAAGTAAAGTTGAATCTAAGAATGCTTCCTAAAGAAAATGAGCCTTTAACTGAGTTCTTCAAGGTGTAATTCTTCAGTGGTATGTGGAGATGACTCAGAAGCACTGAGATTAGAATAAGTAAGTGTGGAGAGAAATTTGATTAGTTTAGTCAGTATATGTTGCCTGCCTACCAGCATTGAGAGACATACACAGTTGATGAGTAATTAGTTTCTGCCTTTCAGGAAACTAATTCATCTGGGGAAGTGATGTGAACATAAATCAAAAAAGAGGGGAAAGGGTGGTTTAAATGAGATAGTAAATACTGTGGGCATTCAGGAGAGATCACTTCTGTTTAGAGGATCAGGGAAGGCTTCATGGAGAAGGTGGTGGATTCCTTTCCTAGGTGTAGTCACAAACTAGGTGACTTAAAACACCAAATCATTCTCTCACAGTTCTTGAGGCTAGAACCTGAATTCAAGGTGTCAGCAGGGCCGTGTTCCCTCTGAGACATAGGGGACACAATTCAACCCGTGACAGGCGACATGATACAGAGATGATACAGAGGTACTAAGTTAAAATTTACTAAATAAAAGTGTTAGATTTTTACTCAACGCAACAAGTTGAGTTAAGGAGAGAAGAAACGGAATAATGGACATAGAAATAAGGAATATTTAGGAAATGAAATAATGAGAAGTCTGGTTTGCTGGTGTGTTGGACTGGTGGAGAGATTAAAGCCAGAGTAGTTTCTTGGGGCCCTAGATACCAGATCTAGGGCATTGGAATGTTTCCGAGTGGGAGCAAGATTGCACTGCAGAATTTTGAAATGGTGGATAACTGATTCAAGCTTTAGGGAGATTTTGTGATCGGGTAGTCATGGATAAGTGGACACCCTAAAGAAAAGCAGATGGTTGATCATTTAACACACCCAGCTTCCCTTATTTGCCTATGCCAGTAACTTTTCACCAGGACAGTCAAGAAATCCCTCTTACATAAAAAGCAAAACCAAAAATAAAACAACAAAAACACCCCAAAACAAACTTTGAGGGTTTTATTAGCCTCCTGGTCAGTCATCTGTGGGTATTGAGATACATCAGCTTTTTAGGGTCTCTATTCAAAAGCCTCTCCATCGATTTCAGTAGTAATCATGTTGTTCTTTATTTTCTTTCATATTTTAAAATCACCTCTTTTCCATTTTGATTTTTCTCTGAACACTTTTCAGTTTTTCCATGTCTTTTTAAAACATCTGACTAATGGAAAGAATTGAGGAAGATTCTGTACTGTACAAGCCAATGATACATTCTTTTTCTTTGCCCTTTTAATGATATTAGGTTGGTGCAAAAGTAATTGCAAAAACCGCAATTACTTTTGCACCAACCTAATAGTTATGTTTACTTTTGTCTGCAGTAGGACTGTATTCAAATTGTGAATACTCATTCAGGTTGTGGTCAACAGTAGTCCTCAGGTGCTTTTTCTTATTTGTGCCTATGCAGTTCTTCCTGAGTCTAGATTTACATTGTACATATTTTTTCTAAGAGTATGTTTCCTCATGAAATTTTTAAAATTGTGTTTAAATATTACAGACAAATAAGCACATAACTTCCTAGTCATTATCATATGCGTATAGTCTTTCAAAGTTTAATTCGTATAGTTTTTATTGTCTTTTTTCATTTAGCAATATATTGATGCATTTTTCCACTTGTATATATAGTTATCTTTTTTAATGGGTACGTAATCACCAAAGTTTAAATGCTCTTTGGTTATTGGGCATTTGGGTGATTTTGAGTTTGCTTTTATTTTTGGTTTGCAATTCTAAATTGTACTGCTGTAACTAAAATCTCTTTGTACATACATCTTTTTTCCCCCAGTTTTTTTATTAGAGTATTTTTCCTAAAGTGATTCAATTAAGTCTAAAGATACCACTTTTTAGCCATATCGTCAAAGTATTCTTTAGAACAACTACCAGTTTATATTGGATTTCATAATTTTTTTTCTTCCAGTATAATAGTTGTACTTCACAGTTTGGGAGGGGCTATACTTTAAAGTTTTATGATAAAAATTTCAAACATACCAAAAAAAACCCACCAGAAGTAGTACACTAAACACCCTTTTACCCATCTCCTATATTCAGCTTGTTGCCATAGGCTTAATAAATACACTTATTATGTTAAATCTTTTTAAAATAAAGGCATCATGATACTATGCCTTAAATATTTTAGCATCCATCTCTTACAAATAAGGACATTCTCCTACATAATCACAGTACCTTTATCACATCTAACAAAATTATCAGTAGGTGGTATATTTAAGTTTCTCCAATTGTCTCCAAAATGTTTGAAGTGAAATCAAATTAAGGACCATGCATTGCATTTGCATGTTATTATTTTTGTTTTTGTTTTTCGTGTTGTTTTTTTTAACTGCAACAATTCCCATTTCTTGTTTGCTCCCTCACCTTTTTTTTTTTCATAGCATTGATTAGTTGAGACCACAGCAGTTTTCTTGTTGAATGTCCCACATTCTGGATTTATCTGTTTTCTTTGTGGCATTTATCTTGTTCCATCCATTATTCCTTGTATTTCCCTAAACTTGAAGGTTCAAAGACTTGATTAGATTCTAAAGAAATGGTTAGATGCTAAAGACTTGATTAGATTCTAGTTAAACATTTTGGTAAAAATAATAAATATTCTTCAAGTTGAATGATATCACAAGGTATAGAAATGTCTGGTTGTCCCACTATCGATGGTAACTTCGATCACAGGGTTATGGTTGTGATTGCTAGATCTGTCCATTGTGAAGTTGCGCTTTCTTTCTTTTGTGAATAGCAAATATGTTTTTAATTTTTATCAAGAATGAGCATTTTTTCAATTTTCTTTGAACTAATTTTCATATCATTTGACCATTTTTTCAGTGTAGATTTAGTGTTTTTCTTTTAAGTTTGTACTTATGCATTTAAAATTTTTATTGAGTGTAACAAAGAATGGTGCATTGTTATAACAGATAAATTTCAAATAGAGCTAAAATAAAATATAATTTAACCAAAAACAGTGGTACAGATTATAAATATGTAATGGGGCATTTCTTTGACAGGATCTTGTGATTAAGACATGTTTGCTTTTTGAAAAAAAAAAACATTCTAAGCAGACAAACCTAAAATACATAAAGCTATTGTATCAAAAGCTTATTTTTCTTTTTGAAATACAAGTAAATCTTAAACTCATAAAAGTTGTTTTACGTACCTACACAAAAAATACCCAGAATTTTTTTTTTATTCCTTGTCCTCTGAGTGTTTCATTTGGTTGTTTTTTAATACACCAATCTTTTAAATAACTATTTTTTCTGTCATTCCTATTAAAGATTTTTTTTCTTATCCATTTCTTTCTTGTTTTACTCAAATAGTATTTTCTTTTCAAACCACAAAAGCAGTATAGGCTAATTGAAACAACTGAGCATCATTTGAGATGCATGAAGAAAAAGCCTACCACCCATCCTCAGGTTCCTATCCTGCAAACTCCCCAAGTGTATAGCCTAGTGTTTCTGCCATATTATTCTCTATGCTCTTAAAAACACAGATATGCATACTGATTCATTTTCTCTTATTACATAAGATTATCACGATGCCATATGTATTCCACAACTTACACTTTTTTACTTTATCGGATATCCCGTATTTTTTTCTATGTCATTAGATAGGTATCTAATTCCTTTTTCCAGCTGCATAATATTCCATTTACATAAGTTTCAGACATTCAGGTCGTTTCTAATTTTTTTTTCCCCATCACAAGCATAGACATCCTTGTGCATATACTTTTAAGAAATGGAGCTTTTACTTATGCAGGATGAATTCCCAAATATTGGTTAAAGGATAAGTTTATTTCAGTATTATGAACTGCCAGGTTATTTTTCATAAAGGTTGTTGCAGTTCTTATTCCCACTGGCATTGGATAACAAGTATTGTTTTTAGTTTTTGCCAGTCAACTGGGTGAAAAGTGTTTTCTTATTTAATTTTAATGTCCCTGACCATTGATAAGTTGCATATATTCGTCAGACATTTGCATTCCCTATTCCACAAATCACCTTTTCCAGTCCTTATTTTTCTTTTGCATTGTTAATTTTTTTTTTTTACTTTTTAATCAATTTCCAGGTGCTTTTGTGTATTTGGGATAACCCCTTTTGTCATATGGTGCAAAAATATATTTCCCCAGTCCCATTTGGCTTTTGACTTCACAGTTTCTTTTGGCAGACTATTTTAATTTTTACTTAATCATGTCTGTCGATCTTTTTCTTTATGACTTCCAGGTTATCACCACCTCACTGAAGTTAATAATTCTTCTAAATTTTTTTTCTATATTTTTGTTTTATTATTATTGCTTTTATAACCTTAATTTTGTTTTTCTTTCTTTTTTTTTTTTTTTTTTTTTGCAACTTGGGCATATACTTGTTTTTTAATATTAATGAACCTGTTTATCTTGCCATTGAGTTTCCTTTTCTGATAAAAATATTATCTCTTTTTCATTGTTTAGGGATAAGCAGAGTATAAGATTTTCTAATTTTTAAATAATTTGAAACTTTGAAGAAAATGCCTTTCTAGTTGTTCCAAGTCATTTTGAATGCTATACCTGTGTTTGAAAATATTATCATAAGGATAATTGTATTTATTTAATGCAGTTCTGTCTGCAAGTTTGCTAAGTTTGTTATCTGGGTCTTTAATAATGATGAAATGGTAGCTATGGGACTTAAAAGTTGATCTTAGGACTTCAGCGTTTGATTTAAAAAGTGACAATTATAAGAGCATAAAGCAAAAAAAAAAAAATCCTGACAACACTGTCATTATGAATATGTTAAGATCCTGCAGAAGAAACACTGGCAGACTCTTAGAGTGATGGTTTAAGGACTTCTGTAACTTAGAGCCCAAGTCTCATGATTTAACTGTTGTTAGCAATTTAATAGAGGAAGAAAGCCATTATTCTTAGATAAAGTTGTCTTCCGTTGTCATATTGCAAGACAACATTCATGATCATTATATATATACTTTCTAGTTCTTTTAAAATTAAGTATTTCATTTGTAAAGAAGTGTCACATAAGAAATCAAAGGCTTCCCTACAAAGAAGCTTTGGACAAATTTTTCACTCAAGACTCAATTTTTCCATCTGTTCCATAAGGGTATTGGACCAGATTATTGCCAAGGCCTCTTTAGTTTTTACTCTGCTCAGATTCTTGGAAAGTTATTTTTAGGCAATTTTTTATTAGTTCCTAAATTATAGGATTTGGTCAACTTTTCGATGTTATTTGTGTATTTAGAGCATGGATTAAAAGACTGGTACTCCAAACACATTTTTTTTATTGTAGCTTTATTATCATCAAAAGAACATGGTGGTGTTCATAATTAGAACATTATGTACAAAGTAGTTTTTCTCTAAATTTTACTTTATACACGTACTGTGGTATCGAACAAGGTGGTAAAAATCTCATTGAGCCTCTGATTTATTCTTTTGGTTTTTAATGTACATGATTAAATTATTAACTATATCTGTGTTAGGATGAGTACTAGTTTTAGGAATCTCAGATTTCATATTTCACTAATTTACCTTTCATTTCTTACACTAAAATGTCAGGATTAATATTCCCTAATCTCTTAAATTGTCTGTTATCCCTACCAAGAGCGAACCAGTGTTGTTCCAGTATTGAAATGCCAGGCTCCTTGACAGGTATTTTATTGATCCTTTCAGGGAACTAAATTTCTGTGATTTTGCTGGAGGTTTGCATAAATATTCCCTTGGAATCCTGGACTTGGGAACAGGAAGCATGTACTAGTTCTATAAGGACCTCAGGAGAGGTTGTAGGGAGGATTGGATTGGATATTGCTTTAGTTGTGCCATGGCAAATTGTCTTTGACAGTTCACATTTAGCCGTTTATTTAGACACTTCTAAAATTCCTTGTAAGTTATCCTGAAATATTTAAGGCTATGTGGTAAAAAGGTCAACTTAATTTCTTAAGTACTGTAAGTGTAATATCCAGACTTAGGTTTATAAGGCAGATACCCTAGGAATTCAAGGATTCTTATTTTACAAAGCTACTTAAAACATTTGAATAGAGATATTCATTTGTTAAAGTGAAAGCATATAGAATAATAATTAAAACTCCTGATAAATAGTCCTTGAATCTTTCTAAGCCTAGAAGGAACCTGAGATTCTGTTTAGCTTCTAGCTTAGTGATTCATTTTATAATTTAGGAATCTTAGGCCCAGAGAGATTGTGTCCTGCCCCAAATCGTACAACTTTATGGGAAGATCACGACTAGAACTCGGGGCACACCCTGCCATGCTCAGCCTAGCTCTGTTTCTATTCTATTACCCTGTATTTCATTATAATTAATGCTGGTCTATTCTCCAGATCACCTAGTTGATTTTGCTACTAATCATTTGACACTCGCCTTGTAGAAAATATTTTAAAAAGTGGATATTGAGGTTAGGAAGTCATTGCATGGGCATTAGGCTTTATTTAATTTAATTTCCTTATATGAATGGTGCAGCAGCTGCGATGGGGCAATTATGAACCCAGGACATCTGTGTTTTCCATTTATTTGTTTGCTTGTTTGTTTTTTGCAGTTGTCATTTGTAATAAAATATTTTTCAGAGTATAAGCGAGAGAGTAAATGTTAAATTAAAAAGTATAATCAGCATATTTACAGTTTTACAAAAAGAACAGGAAAATAACAAGAAAGACTTTAAGTCTGTAACTAACTACATAAGTGATCTAGGGGCAAATCACGTAACCTCTGTGGGACACTTTCTCCTCCCTACTTAATTAGAATCCTTCAGGGGTTCTGTTTAGGACAACTGTATCTGTTTTTTAATATTTGTTAATTGAAGTGTCATACATAATGCAAAGTACACAGATCATAAGGGTAATTAATTATAAAATGAGCACCCTAGTGTAATCACTACTGATGTATTTTGAAAAAACTTCCGTGGCGATTATAAGCTTTCCTTGTTTAAAAAAACAAAAACAAAAAAACCATGGATTTGAGACTGTAGATCAGGGGTGTCAAAACTGCGGCCCACGGGCCAACTGCGGTCCGCAATCCATTGTTAATTGGCCCACAGCAAATTCCAAAAATATATTTAGTTTACTTAAATAAACCAGGTGAGGCAATACATACTTCACCTTGAGTGAGTGGCCCGGCTGTTTGTGTATTTTACCGCATATGGCCCTGGGTAAAAAACGTTGAAAAAAGTTTGGACACCCCTGCTGTAGATAATCTCATGCCTTTTACAACTCTTTCCAGAGTGAAATTAGCAGAAACAGTGGTAGAAATGAATTTGGGCAGTCAGAAAAATTTACATTGAATAGGTTTATTGGACTTTCTTCTGATCTCTCTCTTCTTCCTCTTTGCTCTTTTTCCTTTCTGTTTAGGTCCTGGATGGAATGGAGAGGGGTCATACTGAACCTTTAACTATCTTTTCTGAGAGTGGTCAAAGAGTTCTTAAACAGGTCTGTTGATTCTAGAGAACACAAATGCAAGTTTGATTTAAAGACTGGATTTCTACTTAACAAAGGATTGAATTATAAATAGACTTTACTTTTTAAAAAAGGAGTTTTGATCTCAATGTCTGTAGAGTATTTCGCTTTGGCAAGCTTATTTGGATTGGACCCAAAGTGACTGAATTAAGATCTGCTTAATAGAAAAGTAGTTGAGTCATGTCTTTATCAGTTATGTTGGATGTATGTAATATGGAAGAATTCTTTACTGGTTAATGGAAAGTACCAAGAAAAGAGGAAAAGACCAGTATCTCAGTTGCCCATGATTCTGGAGGGGAATAGAAGCATGGATAAATCCAAGAAAGAAAATATTTATTTGGCCCTCTTTCTGATGTTCTCAGAATTCATAACATTGGGGAAAAAAATCAAAGCTACCTTGCAAGTCTCTGATTCAGAGAAGGGCAAGTGTACATCTCTATACCTCTCTCATCACCATGAATAAACTTGATATTTACTCAGACAGATAAAAACTCAGCTCAGTGATTTCCCAAACTTATCTTCACATTCAAATCACCTATGGACCTTGGCAAACCACTGATGCCTTTGTCTCCCTCCCTTCACTCCCCTCCCCGCGCCACCCACCCATTGTGATTTAATTAGCCTGGAGGTATGGCCGGGGCTTTGTGGAATTTTTAAAAGATTCTTAGGTGATTCTAAAGTGCAGACAAGTTTGGGTACTCCTCCTCTACCTGGTTAAATCAGATATGGCCATTATTCAACTTGTGACTTTTTTTTTGCATAAATATATTAATAAGGGGATAAATATTTTGATTTGAGAATCCTGCACTTTAAACCTAACTTCTTACTAGAACGTAAGCTCCATAAAAGCACGTACCGTGTCTGTATTTTCTTCACCATTCTGTCTTTAGCATTTAGAACAATACCTGACATACATTGCGTAAATATTTGTTGAATGAGTGAATGAACCTATCAGTCTCTAGTAAGCTGAGAGGATGCTTTTACCTGAGACTCAAGTGGTCTGAGATACAGAGTGGGGTGGTGATGAAGAGCCTGCAAAATCCCACTGCCTGGGCTCAGATCAGGGCTCTGCCACTTACTGCGAGCTGTATGACCTTAAGCAAGTTTCTTCTCAGTGCCTCAGTTTCCTCGTTTTTCAAATGGGGGTAATATAATCTACTTCATAGGGCTGTTGGGGGGACCAATTGTGTTAATAATGCAAAGTGCTCAGAACAGTGCCTGACACATAATAACATTCTGTACGTTTTAGCTACTGTAGAATTCAGGAAGCCCTTGCTTCTCTGCAGTTGGGGTAATTTATATGTAGAATAAAAGAAAGCTTGACAAAGAAGGTGATTTTTTTGTCAACTTAATGAGGTATAATTTACATGTAATAAAATGCATCCATTTAGTGTGAAACATGTTTTGTTAAGTTTTGACAGTGTATTTATTAGTTTATAGTATGTATTATGAAACAATCACCACAACCAAGATACAGAAAATGTCCATCTCCCTAAAATGTTTTACACTCCTTTGCAGTCTGTTTCTCCCATAGCCCCACCTATACTATATTGCTTTACATTTTCTAGAATTTTATATAAATGCATTCATATGTTACATTCTCTTTTGTGTTTAGCTTCTTTTACTCAGTATAATGATTTTGATAATTATCCATGTTGTTGCATGTATTAGTAGTTCATTCCTTTTTAATTCCTAGTAGTGTTTTGTGGTATGGATATAACATGTTTGCTTATCCATTCACCTGTGATGAGCATTAGAATTGTTTCCAGTTTTGATGATTGTGAATACAGTTGCTATAAGCATTTTTGTTCAAGTCTTTGTGTAGACATGTTTTCATTTATTTTGGGGTAAATCCATAGCAGTAGAATTGCTGAGTTGTATGGCACAGTATCTAACTTTTTAAGAGACTGCCACAGAGTATTAAAGGAAGTAAATATACAGCAGGATTTACAAGGAGACTGTATTAGTTATTTATTGTTGCATAAAAAATTAACATAAATTTAGCAGCTTAATACAATGCACATTTATTATGGCACATTTTCCACAGCTAAGTGGGTCATCTGTTTCAGGGCCTCTTACAGGCAGCATTCAAGGTGTCAGCCAGGGATGTTGCCACAAATGGACAGATTTCATTCTTTTTATGACTACGTAATATTCCATTGTATATATGTACCGTATCTTCTTTATCCACTCGTCTGTTGATGGACACTTAGGTTATGTCCATTATCTTGATTATTGCAAATAGTGCTGCAGTGAACATAGGGGTGCATATATTTTTTTGATTTAATGTTTTGGATTTCTTCAGATAAATACCCAGAAGTGGAATTGCTGGGTCATGTGTTAGTTCTATTTTGAATTTTTTGAGGAATCTCTGTTCTGTTTTCCTTAATGACGGTACCAGTTTACAATCCCACCAGCAGGGCACGAGGGTTCCCTTTTCTGCACATCCTCGCCAGCACTTATTGATGATGGCCATTCTGACAGGTGTGAGGTGATATCTCCTTGTGGTTTTAATTTGCATTTCCCTGGTGATTAGTGATGTTGAGCATCTTTTCATATGTCTGTCGGCCATCTGTATGCCCTATGGAGAGATGGTCTATTCAGTTTCTCTGCCCAGTTTTAAATTGGATTGTTTGTTTTTTTGGTGTTAAGTTGTATGAGTTCTTTATATGTTTTGGATATTAATCCCTTATTGGATGTATCATTGGCGAATATCTTCTCCCATTCAGTAGGTTATCTTTTCATTTTGCTAATGGTTTTCTTTGCTGTGTAAAAACATTTTAGTTTGATGTAGTTTCATTTGTTTATTTTTTCTTTTGTTTCCCTTGTCTGAGGAGACATATCCAAAAAAAAAAAAAAAGTTGCTAAGAGTGATGTCAAAGAGTTTATTGCCTATGTTTTCTTCTAGGAGTTTTATAGTTTTAGTTCTTATATTTATGTTTAATCCATTTTGAGTTTATTTTTGTATGTGGTATAAGAAAGTGGTCTAGTTTCATTTTTTTCTTTTTTCTTTTTTTTTTTGCATATATCTCTCCAGTTTTCTCAACACCATGGTGTTGAAGAGATTATCTCATTGTATACACTTGCTTCCTTTGTCAAAGATTAATTGACCATACAGACGTGGATTTGTTTCTAGGCTCTTTATTCTGTTCCATTGATCTATATGTCTGTCTTTATGCCAGCCAGTACCATGCTGTTTTGATTACTGGAGCCTTGTGGAGTTTGAAATCAGGTAGCATGATACCTCCAACTTTGTTCTTTTTTTCTTAAGATTGCTTTGGCTATTCAAGGTCTTTTGTGGTTCCATATAAATTTTAGGGTTGTTTTAGTTCTGTGAAAAATGCCATTGGTATTTTGATAGGGATTATGCTGAATCTGTAGATTGCTTTGGAAAGTATGGGCATTTTATTATAACAATGTTAATTCTTCCTATCCATGAGCACAGTATATTCTTCCATTTATTTGTATCCTCTTCAATTTCTTTCTTCGGTGTCTTAGAGTTTTCCAAGTACATCTCTTTTATCTCCTTGGTTAAATTTATTCCTGGGTATTTTATTTGTTTTGATGCACCTGTAAGTAAGATTTGTCCTTAATTTCTCCTTCTGATAGTTCATTATTGGTATATAAAAATGCAGCCAATTTCTAAATATTAATTTTGTATCCTGCTACTTTACTGAATTCATTTATTAGTTTTAATAGTTTTTCTGGTGGAATCTTTAGTGTTCTCTCTATATAGTATCACGTCACCTGCAAATAATAACAGTTTTACTTCTTCCTTTCTAATTTTGATGTTGTCTGTTCAAATGTTTTCCCCAAAAAAAATCTTTTGCCCATTTTTTAATGGGTTGTTTATTTTATTACTGAGTTTCCTTTGTCGTTTTTCCCTGTGTGTATATAAACGTACACACAATTAAGAAAACTGAAATACTGACTGCAGTTTTATATGCTTTTTATATTTTAAAATATGAACATTTTCCACGGTGTTAAATATTCTTGAAAATGTGAATTTTAATGGAGAAGCAATATTTGAATACATTTAAATTGTTTAGGGTGGTGAACACACAGTATGACTTATGGATGATGTGATACAGAATTGCACACCTGAAATCTATGTAATTCTACTAACAATTGTCACCCCAATAAATTAAAAATAAATTTAAAAAAAAATTGTTTAAATCACTTCTTGTTGAATCCTGAACTAGCTCCCATTTTTCACTATTAATAATTTTTTTTAATTGGGGAATATTGGGGAACAATGTCTTTTTCCAGGGCCCATCAACTCCATGTTAAGTCATTGTTTTCAGTCTAGTTGTGGAGGGTGAGCTCATTGGCCATGTGGGAATCGAACCAGCGACCTTGGTGTTATGAGCACTGCACTCTAACCACTGAGCAAACCCGCCGCCCCTATTAATAATATTTTGATGAACATCTTTGAATATGTCTTTATTTCATTATGTTAGATTCCTAGATGTTAATATTATAGTTAAGATGTTAAGGAGAATGAACATTTTTAAACAAACTGTGAATGTTAATCTATTTCATTGTATCTTTGCCACAATTGAGTGTTTTATTTTAAAAATCTTTGCCAATTTGATGTTGGAAGAAAGGCATATTTCATTTTGCTTTTCTTTGCTTACTTATGAAATGTAACAATCTTTTAATTTTTTGATGATCTTTATTTCTAATTGTATAAATTGTCCATTTGGGGGGGTCAGTTTTTCTGTTGGGATATTAATGTTTTCCTGGATTTTTAAGAGTGCTTTAAATATTAAGTTTATTAACCTTTTGTCATTTACAAATATAATTCCCAACTTGCATTTTGCCTTTTTACTCCTGAGTACTTTGACCTGAAAAATTTTTTTAAAAAATAATAAAATTACATAATCAAACCTATTTTTGCTTTAGCTCTTCAGTCCATGAACTGATAAGTATATTTGAATATATATCCACTGTAAGATTGTAGTATTATGATTTCATTTTTTGTATTTAACTCTTTAGCTAGAATTTTTTAGTATAAATATACTGTTGCTATGGTCTGAATGTTTGTGTCCCGCCAAAATTCATACATTAAGATCCTAATGCCCAGTGTGATGTAGGAAGTGGGCCTTTTTGGAGGCATCTGACTCATGAGGGTGGAACTCTCATGACAGATTAGTGCTACTGTAAGAGGAACCACACAGCGCTCCCTAACCCCTTCCACCCCGGGAGGACACAGTGAGAAATTGGCGGTCTGCATCCCAGAAGAGGGTCTTCACCAGAACCCCACCATGCAGGCACAATGATCTTGGACTTGTCAGCCTCCAGATCTATGAGGAATACATTTCTGTTTATAAGCCATCCAGTTTGTGGTATTTTGTTACAGCAGCTCGAACAAACTAAGACAATTATGAAGTGAGAATTTAATAAAAATTTTTCAAAGTACTCAACCAGTTTGTCCTAAACTATAAAACGAAATCATCCTCACCCAAGAAACATGACACAACATTCATTAATGAACAATCAGAAGAGAACTAAAGAAGAAGAAAAGTCACCCACGGCCACCAACAAAATGGAACAGTGTTTGCAAATCATGTATCTGATAAGGGATTTGTATCTCAAATATAGCAAGAACTCTTACAACTCAATAATAAAGACAGATATCCCAATTAAAAAATTGACAGAGGATTTGAATAGATATTTCTTAAAAGGAAGTATGCCAGTGGCCAGGATACATGAAAATATGCTTAACACCATTAGCCATCAGGGAAATGCAAATCAAAACCACAATGAGATACCACTTCATACTAGGATGGCTATAATCAGAAAGATAATAATAAATGCTGTTGAGGATATGGAAAATTGTAACTCTTGGACACTGCTGGTGGGAATGTAAAATGGTATAACTGATTTGAAAACAGTCTGGCAAGTCCTCAAAAGGTTAAACATAGAAATAATGTATTACCCAGCAATTTCATTCCTAGGTGTATGTATGTGTATGAGTGCCTATATACCCAAGAGAAATGAAAACATCACATAAAAACTTGCACACAAATATTCTTAGCAGCATTATTCATAATAGTGAAAAGTAGAAACAACCCAAATATCTATAAACTGATGAATAAATGGATAAATGTGGTTTTTCCATACAAAGCATATTATTTGGTAATTTAAAAAAATGAAGTACTGTTACTTGCTACAACACCTTGAAAAAATTATGCTAAGTGAAAGAAGCCAGTCATAAAAGACCACTTATTGTATGGTTCCTATTATACATAAGTCTAGAGTGGACCAATGGTCTTTATCCTTTAAGGGGGATGTGGGGTGGTTAACCCATTAAATTAATTCCAACGTATTAGCAAAATTGTTCGCAGAACCCAGATGAAGACAACGATTAATAGTTCATTTTTATTTTGTACTTTATAGATCTTCCTTTTCAAAAAAGTTTTTTTTTAAATAGTATTTGGTACTAATCATATTTATAACAATTATTTAAACTTAGCCCTATGTTTAACTGATTTCATCTCTCCCTATTCTCAGGGTCTTTGTTTTTGGTTAATTATTCAGATAATATTTTTATAAAAAGTACTTGATTGGTATACTTTCATCTGAAAAGTATGTTGATTTCACATTGAATGATAACTTGGCTGGGGAGGGAGGAGAATTAGTGGGTCACATTATTTTTCATTCCTACTTCTTTAACTGTTCTGCCATTGTCTTCTGAGCTTGCAAAGCAGAAATCTGATTTCTGGTCCTCTGTGTATGACTTGTTTTTTTCTTCCTGGGTGATTGCAAGGCATTTTCTTTATCCTTGAAATCTAAAAGTTTCACCAGAAAAAAATCTAGTTGTCACTGTCTTTTCAGTAATTTTGCCTGATATTTTGTGAGTTCTTTTGAGCTAGAGATGCAGAACATTCTTTGACTCAGGAAAGTTTTCATTTCCCTTTTTAAAAATCTTTAATTTTGTTTCTGATTATTTGTTTCAGGAGTAACAGTTAATTGAAGTTTATGTCTGTCTTCTCTCCTTATCAGTTCTCATAGTTTTCATTACTTTGTTCTTTCCCTCTCCATTCTGGAAGAGATTCTCAAATTTATCATCCCCATGTTTCTGATTAAATATTCTGCTCTTTATCCTTCTAGTAAAGATTTTAATTCTGCTTTGGCATATTTACCTTTCTTATAATTTTTCCTTTTCTTTTTCCTCTTATTTCCACCTGCATTTCAACTCATTCTTTTCATTTCTGTCTATGGACTTTGATATCTCATTTCAGTGTATTTTATCAAATGTATTGAGAGTAATGTAGTTGATTTATTTTCTGAATTACAAGTGCAAAGTTTCTCTTTTATGTTGCCAAATGGTTTTCAATCCTTCACTTCTTGAGTAAGGAGAGGAGTATACAGGTCTAGCATTTGCCAAATAAATAGGGTTGGTAGGTCCCCTCACTGACTAGCTGGTAGCTGTATGAATTCTCCTTTCAGATGTTAAGCTAAAGGACTAATTGATACATGTAGTTTCTTGATACTTCCTAGAGTCTAGCATTCCTTTATGTGTCTTCTGCTAGATTGAGGGGAGGAAATCTATTCCTCTGACTTGGTAATTTGACTTTGGAAATGAGAACGTGTGTGAGGACAGACTCCCTGCATGAAAATGTGTTTTTGATTATTTGAGGACTGGGCTACAACTAACTTTCCCAGAGCGTAATGCTTCCAGGGCTTTTGTTCCCTCAGCCTTTCCTGTGACCGTCTTCAGATACCAGGTGTGGGGACGGAGTCCCAGAGAGTAGTTTCCAGGCGCTTGGCCTCACGTGGAAAGGTGCTGGCTCGGTTATTAGATGGCCATCAGCTGTAATCAGATGGCCATCCGCTGTGGCTGGGTGGCCAACAGCTGTTACTGGTTAGCCATTAGCCACTAATGTAACTGCCATGGCTATGCTAGGGGGTGGGTTGGTTGACAGAGAAGTGGACAGCGGCTAGCAAGTGGGATTAGCAAGCGTGGATGGCGGATTGCGCATCATGTGGCTCCTGCTCCCTGTGTCTCCAGCCCAGCCGCCAGCGAGAGTGTAGTGGTATGACACCCCCCCCCCCCTTCCATGGCTCCGTGGGTGTGCCTTTTTGGCCTCACCACGTCCTGCGTTCTGGTGCAGGGAGCGGGACCAGAGTCCCTACATGACACCAGGATAACATACGTTATCGAATAACATATACACCAGGATAACATATGTTATAGAATCTGATAGATAGGGGAAGGCTGTGGATACGTAAGTGCTCTGATCATTCTAAGTGGATCTCTCACAGTAGGGTGGTGCGCCTCACCCACCACTGCTGCCTGGGAGAAAACTATTTTGGAGCATGTAGTTGGAGGAGACAGAGCCACGTGTTGGAGGTTAGTTAAAAATCTGTTATCTTTCCTGCCTGGCTCAGTTGTGTCTCAAGGCCCATTCTTGCTCTTTGGCAGAAGTCATCTTTGAGTCCAACAGTTCTTTGAGTAGCAGTCCTAGTTCCAGTGCTGTCATAACTGACTCTCCGTGTTTCCTTAAGTATATCAGTGAAAAATTAGGGTGGAGGCGATGATACAGGTGAACCAGGCATTGCTAGGTAACCTCTGTTTTCACTCCTAGCTTGGGGTTAACTTTTTGAAAGGAGGAAGATGAGAGTGTGGAAAACAGCCGCTAGTGGAAGAAGGAAGAGTTGAAGATCTCACACTAAGTGATTTCCAGTTTCTGAGGGAAATATGATAACACTGAAGTCAAATGGCCAAGGTTTAAAATAGTCATAGTGTCCCTAGATCTGGAAAGTATGTTAGCCCCTTGTTTTCTAAATGACAACATGGAAGCTAAGAAAGGTACAAGAGACTCCAAGGTCACAGACATAAAAAAACAAGATAGAGTTCAGGGAGGTATAATTCACTTTTAGATTCTGTATAGTTTTCTTTGATTTTTTCACACACAATATGGTCTTATGTTAAAAAACAAAATTTTGAAGAAACAACCAAAGTTTATAGTGAGCAGTGTATGAAGTAATGTATGAAATAATGTATATAAAGTGTGGTTATAAACTTGGGCTGCATATTAGAATCGCCTGGATAGTGTTTAAATACCCAAAGCTCAGGTCACAGTGAAGACCTATTATGACTCAGGCATTATTATTTTTAAAAGCTTCCCCAAATAATTACAATTTGTAACCAAGGTTGAGAGCTACTGAAGTTCTTTCAAAGCATGTATTTGATCTCGGGTATTGTGACTTGAGCCATTTTGGAGCAGTTAGGGCAGTTCTAATTAGTAAATATTGGCCTGAAATAGATTGGATCACTTGGTTGTGATATTTCTGCTAATTACACACTGTGCACCGTAGAGTCACCCTGATGAGAAGAAAGTTTGGTGTGTGGTAGAAGAAGCACTGAGCTTGAGGTTGAAAGACCAGGGCCTAATCCTGATGCTGCCACAATCTTAGCCTGTAACTTAAGTCAAGTCACGATACCACTGTCTAGGTTTTTTGTTCTGTTTTTTTCTCTGAGAGTGGGGAAGTTACCGTGTTTCCCCCAAAATAAGACCTAACCAGGAAATAAGCCCTAGAATGATTTTTCAGGATGACATCCCTTGAACATAAGTCCTAATGCGTCTTTTGGAGCAAAAATTAATATAAGACCCGGTCTTATTTTGGGGGAAACACGGTAGATTAACCTGTAAATTCCTTTCCAGCTCTTAAATTTCAAGTCAGTTGGGGTGAAGTCAACTGGTGGACTTTGTGTGCTGAAGAACAGGTGAGCAAGGGAGGCCAGGACACTGATAAAAGCATCGTTGAAGGAACCAACTGTAGGATGGGGGGAGTGGGTGCGGAGGAACAGCGTCTGTGAACAACAGAGCCTGGAGGTTAGGGCGTGGGGTGGGGTAGGGTTGGGGGACAAGTGTGGGATAACTGGCCAATGGGAATATTGTTGGAGGTAGTGCCAGTGGCTCAGCACCTGGTAATGATGTGGTCCAGGTTCTTTACTATTAAATGACTCACAGGGGAAGTGTGGTCAGAGGAGCTCCTTTCAAAACAAGGAGACAGAAAACAGGATATTTTTGTTGTTGCATGTCTGAATAGATGGGGTTAAGAATAGAAATACGATTGCTGCAAAGGATTTAAGAGAATGGTAGATAGCTGGCTTTTGTTTTCAGTAGATAATACAATCACATGGTTCAAAAATCAAAACATAAAGATATACAGTGTAAAGTCTTGATCCTACCCTCAGCTCCCATGGTCCTTATATACACCCTCCCCCCAACTTTTTAATATGAAAACTTTCAAACATACAGAAAAGTTGAATAATCCAGTTGTCATATTTTGCTATATTTGCATCATCTATTTGTTGGTCTACCTATCTTTGCTGAATACTTTAAAAATAAGTTGCAAGCATTGTGACACTTTACCTCTGAATGCCTTGGCATGCATCTAAGAATAAGGGCATTCTCTACATAATCACAAATAATATTACCACACCCAAGAAAAAATTTTAAGTGCCCTCACATCTCTGTTACTCACTTCACATTCCGTTTTCCCCAAATGTCGAAAAAATTATTTTATGGCTATTTTCTTCAAAGCAGGTCTAAGCAGCATTCATGTATTGCATTTGGTTGTAATGTCTCTTCAGTCTCTTTGATTCTAGAACTGTATCCTCGCCCTATTCATTCCCCCAAGATTTTGGGTTTTGAAGAGATCAGATCAGTTTTGTTGTAGCATGTTTCAAATTCTAGATCTGATTATTTCTTTATGTAATTGATTACTTCTTCATGTAATTTTTTTCTTGTAAAAATTTCTGTAGGTGATTTTTCTTGTTACTCTATCTCCTGAATTTCCTAGAAAGGGGAAGTTAGGTTTAACCACTTATTTAGACCTACGTTAGGCATTTTTGATGATGATACACCACAGATGATGCCTTGTGCTTCAGGTTACGTAACATCAGGGGTCATAAATGAAAGGTCTGTAATTGTTGCTGAGTCTGATCACTAGTTAAGCTAGTGGCTGTCAGGTCTCTCCATTATAAAGGTACTCATTTTTCCCTTTGCAATTAAATTAGGAAGTAGTCTGAGGAATAATCGTTTGACACCTTGGGAATCTTCTGTTCCCCAACCATTTCACCAAATGATACTTAGCATCTTTTGATCATCCTTGCCTGCTACATTTATTAACTGGCATTCTGTAAAGGAGAGCTTTCCCTCTCTAGTGAGGATGAATACTTCTAAAAGGACAAAGTAAATTGCTTAATTATTTCTACTTAATTATCAATCTTCAGAGTAAGGAGTTGATGTAACAGTCACCTCCAGTGGTGGCAGATGATAGGCTTTTTTTAACTCTCTTTCTTTGAGCTATTATTGTACATTAATGGATTCTTACTCATGATAGTATAATCCATTTTAGTCATTATTCTTTCTTATACTCAAATTGTTTCAAATTTTAAGGGAACTCCTTAAAACTGGCTCCTGTATCCTTGTGATGACTCCCCCTTGGTCTCAGTGCTTCCTTGCTTTCTGCTACAACACGATTTTTTAAATTGATCTTGAAGATAACCATTTTTATTGGTTTCTTGTATATCCTTCTAGAGTACTTTAATGCTAGCATTATAAAATATTTTTTCTCTTCTTTTCCCACAAAGGAGTAGCCTACTGTAGTCAATGTTTTACTCCTTTTTTTTTTTTCTCTGAACAGTGTATCTTGGAGATGTTTCCATTGTCAGTACATAGAGAGCATCCTCACTCTTGCTGCATTTCACTTTTATTGGATGTACTATCATCAATCCCTGTTAATGGACTTCTGGGTAATTTCCTATCTAGCTAGTACAAACAATGCTTTAGTGAATAATCTTGTATGTATGTCATCTTGTACGGGAGCAGGTGTGTCTATAGAGATCACTAACCAGAAGTGAGCTTGCTGAGTTAATGCTATATGTAATTGTAATTTTGATAGGTATTACCTAATTGCTGATGTGACACCAGTTTGCACTACCATAGCAATGAATGGGAGTGCCTATTTTCCCATAACCTTGCCAAGACAATCCATGTCAAATTTTTGGAGTTTTGCTAATCTGATGAGGGAAAATGTTTTTTTCTTATATATGAGGTTGAACACCTTTTCATATGTTTAATTTGTATTTCCTTTTCTGTAAATTTGCTGATCATATCTTGTGTCCATTTTTGGACACAATAATTTATCCAAATTGTTTTTATTTTATATATCTACATGCGCACATATATATATATATGTGTATATATATATATATATATATATATATATATATATACCATACCTATAAATACAGTATGCTTTTTTCTATAATATGTTTGTATATAGGAGATTTACTCTTTTATCAATGATACGATCAGCAATATGTCTTTGTCTTTTTTTTACTTCATGGTGTGTTTTTTCTTACAGAATTCTTTGATTTTTGTGTATTTGAATTTATCAGTCGTTTCTTTTATAGCTTTAGATTTTGAATTGTAGTGAGAAAAACCTTTCCCACTCCAAGGTTACAAAAATTTCTTCTGTACTTTCTTCTAATACTTTTAGGGTTTCACTTGGTACATTCAAGTTTTGCATCCATTTGGAGTTACCTTGATGTGAGGTATAGCTCTAATTTTTTCTCCATGTGGTTACCTAGTCCCATTTAGTGAAAAATCCATCTTTCCCCACCTTTTTGAGATATTAAAATTCCATATGCATTTTGATACATTTTTGGAATTTCTAATCTGTTCCGTTGGTCTTCCATCTATTTATATTCCAGTACTACACCGTTTTAATTATTGAGGCTTTATGTTTTGATATCTGGTAGGACTCATCCCTTTCACGCTCTGACTATTCAGACCCTTACTTGTTTCCATATAAATTTCAGTGTCAGTTTGTCTGTTTAAAAAAGAAGTTGGCATTTTTTATTGTGATTATTAAATTATAAATTAGGAAGAACTGATGTTTATGAATCTTTTTGTCCAAGAGTTTGGTATGTCATTCTCTTATTCAGGTCTTTTTTTTGTATTTGGATCTTTCATTAGTGTTTTTAAATTTTCTTCTTGTAGCTTTACATTTCTTTTTAGTTCATTCTTAAATATTTAATCTTTTTTGTTGGTATTATAAATGAGATTTTTTTTCAGCTACTGGCGATTGATTACATATGTAATAAAAGCTATTGTTTTCTGCATATTAATTTAATAGCATGCCACTTTGGTTAATTTTCTTATTTTTACTGTTTTCTTGGTTGATTTTCTAGGATTTTCAAGAACACACTTGTATCATCTGCAAATAGTGGTGGTTTTATGTTCTTCCTTCCAATTTTTATACCTCTATTACTCTTAACTTAGTTTCACTGACTTTAGACCTCTACTATGTTTAATAGTATATATATATACATCATGGATATCTATCTTCTCAACTTTAGATTTGCTGATTTGGGGGTTGAAGAGATGTGATTTGACATGTTAAGGAAGTGTTTGTATATTCCAATTTTAGTATATGTGCTGCCGAAGCGAGCACTGTGTATTCCTATTTATTCGAGTTTTGTGTGTTTTTTTTCCTTATCAAGAAGGGTTGTTGAATTTTGTCAAATGACTTTTTAATATCTATGATGATCATATGATTTTTCCCCTTAGTTTCCTAATACTGCATTTTCCTTTCATTCCTAGAACAAACTCTACTTGATTATGATGCATTATTAATCTTCTAATGTACTGTTGTATTCTATTTAAAGTTTGATTTAGAATCTTGCATGAGTGTAAGAGAGATTGAGCAATATAGGAGAGACTGATCTGTAACTTTCTGCTTGCAGTTTGTATCAGCTTTTTTTAATATATGTAATTTATGAAGTGTTCTCCCTGATCAGCTTTTGATATTCATGTTCTATTTGCTTCATAAGAAGAATTGGGAAGTTTTCTTTCATCAGATGTTTAACTCATTTCTTTTTTTTTTTTTTTGATAAAGGTATTTATGGCTGTAAATTTTCTTCTTTACAATTAGGCTGTATTCTTTAGGTTCCAGTATGTAGTATTTTCCTTATTATTTTTTAGAACTTTTACAATTTTTATTTTTTAACCCAAGTCCAAGGGTTTTGTTGTTGTTTTAAAGTGGAAAGGCCTTTGTTTGCTTATTTTATTTTAAATTTAGTTCAGTGCGTGGTCGTCAGAGTATTCAACTATCCTACTGTTACTTTTTGGACTTACTGATATTCTCGTTATGGGTTTTCTTAAGGTTAATTTTTATTAATATTCCATGGAGACTTAAACATGGCTTTTTCTTGAATTAAAAAATACTTAAGGGATAGTTTTTTTCTCTAATAAATATTTATTAATACCTTGTACATATATCCATCTAAAATTTTGAGATTATAAAATTAATTTTTGGCAATAATGTAATACCATAATAGCCAAGTTAAAAAAGACATTCTGATGAATATTATCTTATTAAGTGGAAAGTTTTCTGAAGCATGTCAAAATCATGCACTTTCCATGCATAATTTATCTGTGTACAATAAAGAATGCCTTAGAACCTAAACTGAAAATTTAAGGAATAAAATGTGTAGATATTATAGATAAGATAGGGAAAAAATCTATACTTTATGAAGTTGAAAAATGAATTTTGAAATTCTGTTAGAAGAACTACATCTTGTATTTAGTGTATGTACAGACTATTTTAGTTTTGGTGCCAAGTATCTTCAATCAGTGCAGCATGATGTATATTTATTTTAATTTGACAGATTTAGAAATGAAGATATAGGGAGGGCTCTAAGACTTAGGGTCCCAGATTCTTTTTTTTTTTAAATGATAGCATCTTTTTTTGGGGGGAGGGGTACAGGACTTTATTGGGGAACAGTGTGTACTTCCAGGACTTTTTCCAAGTCAAGTTGTTGTCCTTTCAATCTTAGCTGTGGAGAGCGCAGCTCAGCTCCAGGTCCAGTTGCCGTTGTTAGTTGCAGGGGGCGCAGCCCACCATCCCTTGCGGGAGTCGAGGAACCGAACTGGCAGCCTTGTGGTTGAGAGCCCGCTGGCCCATGTGGGAATCGAACTGGCAGCATTCGGCGTTAGGATCACGGAGCTCCAACCGCCTAAGCCACCAGGCACGCCCAAGGTCCTAGATACTTAAGTGAAACTGGTATATGTCCCTGAGTTTTGCTGCTATACACTCTTTGAATGCTGGGTGGTGAGTGGTTTAAGATCTCTGAAAAACGATACTCTTTGTAGACTTAAACAAAACCCTAGTTTAACATTATCTGAAGATGTTTAAGTTGACTTGATAATTTGTGATATTTGCATTAATTTCTGTTACAAAAACAGATTACCTCTGTATTTGCTATATAATATTGTAACTTTCTTTTTCTTTTTCAGAGTTTTTATTTGGCTACTACCTTGAAATACAGGCCCTAAAAATGCCAACTTGTTTGGACCTGGAAGATGACTTGGATAAATGATAAAAATTAAGCAAGACATTTTGGTGAGTGAAACCTTATGTGAGAGAGCGGATATGGCTCAGGTTAATTCCAAGCAATGGAATGACACTACCAAAGTTACATAAAGTAAAAAATTCTGTTTGCTTCATCATCTAGTGTTTCGTCAAAGGAGAAGATACTCCTTCAGCCCATTGTGGGAGACAGCATATTTAATGAAGCCGAAATTCACTAAGTTTGAGTACCTTCTGTTCCTCTGGGGTTAAGACCTTGCTTGATCTCTTTTTTTCTTGGGAGTCCACATATCTCCCAAGAGGCACATCGTAACATTTAAGTGCATTTTAAATATCTGGTCTCCTCCAGCACTACACCAAACCCAGCAGAGTTCATGGAGGCCTAGTGCAGTACTACAGTGTTTTCCCGAAAAGAAGACCTAGCTGGATCATCAGCTCTAATGCGTCTTTTGGAGCAAAAATTAATATAAGACCAAGTATTATATTAATTATATTATGTTATATTATATATTACATTATATTATAACCAGTAATATTGTATTATATTATATTATATTGTATTGTATTGTATTATACTACATTATATTAGACCCGGTCTTATCTTATATTAAAATAAAACTTGGTCTTATGTTAAGTTTTGCTCCAAAAGACACATTAGAGCTGATGGTCCGGCTACGTCTGATTTTCAGGGAAACAAGGTAGTCAATCACATGCCTGGATCGTCAGACTTAGTTAGAAATTGAAAACCAATGGCTTTTGGGCCTATGCAGCTGCAATGTGTTACATTTGGCCCATAGACTATTTCTCAAAAATGCGAATCTGTTTTAAAATCTGGAGATTTCACTAAATATGTGGATTTTAGTCTTTTCTTAAAAATCAGAATATTTCTGGGCCTGCACAACTCCTCCCATCCCTCCAAAAAGAACATAAGCTAGAGCAAAGTTGCAACCGCTCAGCATAGACAGCTATTTGAGCTTCCCATTGCCCAAACCATTCATACAGTATGTGCAAATGCATTTAATATCCAATATCCTCTTGTTTATTTTACCTGCTGATCTCTATAGTAATGTGAGTTTGTGATATCTGACATAGCTAATAGTATATTTTGCTCAGATAATCTGACTAGCCAGTGACAATATTATACCCATTATTCAGCTACCTGCACCAGGTAAAAAACTCTGAAAAGTCTGGTCCAGATAGCTGAATATATATGATATATAAATTTATATATTTATAAATATATATTTAAATATATTTATTTATTTTTAATCCTACTGTGATTTGGAAGATGTTCATATGTAATCTTCTAAGTCTTCCTGATGTCTGGTGGAGTTTTACCTTACAGCAGTACGATGTTGCTGGTATGCTTGTTTTTTTCCTTTTTTATTTCTGAAAACTTTTTATTATGAACAATTTCAATCATATATAAAATTATAGTACAAATAATACCTATATATACACCTATCACCTACATTTAACCATTATTAACATTTTGCCTTATTTGCTAATGTATGTTAAAGTAAATTAAAAACATCATGACATTTCACCCCTAAATGCTTCAATATGCATCTCTTGAGAAACAATAAGGCTTTTTCAGAAAGATGGCACTGAAAGGAAAGAAGGAAGCCCCTGCCCCTCCCAAAGCCGAAGCCAAAGCCAAAGCAAAAACTTTGAAGGCAAAGAAAGAAAGCAGAACTGAAAGGCATCCACAGCCCCCCAAAAAAGGATCTGCAGGTCACCCACCTTATGAAGGCCCAAGGTACTGCGGCTCCGAAGGCAGCCTGAGTATCCTCAGAAGAGCACCCCCAGGTTAAACAAGCTTGACTACTGTGCCACCATCATGTTCCCCTAACTGCCGAGTCAGCCATGAGGAAGATAGAAGCCACAATACAAGTGTGTTCATTGTGGGTGTCAAGGCCAACAAGCACCCGATCACACAGGCTATGAAGAAGCTCCATGACATTAACGGGGCCAAGATCAGCACCCTGATCAGGCCTGGTGGAGAGAAGAAGGCACAGGTTCCCCTGGCTCCTGACGATGTTTTGGATGTTGCCAGAAATTGGAATCATCTAAACTGAGTCCAGCTGGCTAATTACAAATATAAAAGTTTTTCACAAAAAGAAAAAAGAAAGAAACAATAAGAACATTGTTTCTTTCAATACCATTATCATCACACCTAACAAAATTAGCAGTAATTCCCTAGTCATTCTAAAAATGTGCTTTATATTTTTTTTTTTCAAACCAAGACCATACACTGCATTTCATTTTTAAGTCTCTTAAATCTCTTTTAATGTAAAATAATTTTACCCACCTTTTTCTTCCCCAGGACCACTGACTTATTGAAGAAGTCAAGCCAATTGTGCTGCAGAAATCCCACACTCTTGATTTGTCTCATTATTTCCTCATGGTGTTAAGTTTTTCCTTTGTCTCCTGTTAAAAACTTGTTAGATTCAGATTAAACAGTTTTGGCAAGACTATTTTATAAGTAATTCTGGGCACTTAATATTGTACATAATTTCTGCTTGCTAACCTAACTAAGGTTGATCATTGTGTCCAGGTGGTGACAGTCAGGTCCTTCCATTGTGAAGTTACAGTTTTTCCCTTCCAAGCAGTAAATCTGGGATGATAATTTGACATCATGTGAATATCCAGTTCTGTCAATTTTTCACATTTATCTTTTCATCCTTGCCTGAATTATCTTATTAGGGATTGCAAAATTGTGATTTTTCTAATGATATCTTTTTTTTACATTTAAGTTGGCATTCTGTAAAGAGCGTTCCTTCAACTGGAGCTATTTGGCTACCCTGAAATATTTACCCTGAATGGACTTAATTTGCTAATCTAGTTTTACTCTACCTTCAAATGGCAGAATAAATAATATGCTTGCTTTTTCAGTTTCTCCTGAATATCGTATTTGTTTGTATATTCTTTATAAAAGATCAAAAGAGCCCCAAGAAGTAAAATCTGTAGGTACTCTGGAATTTATTGCGTGGTTCAGCAAGATAAGTAATGGTTAATGTTAGCAAAACCAGAGAGATAGCGCGTGCTCTTTTGAGCTAACCATAAGTGAGCAAATGAATTTCAAGATCGTCAACTATAATCTGTTTTCTTTCACCAAGAGTAGGTGGGTCATTGAACTGCATTTCACTCAAAGATTGGTCAATTATTTTGATGTAAATTCTTTATTAACAGATTTTAAATAGACATTGTCTCAATGAAACTAGAAGTTTCTTCTAAAAGTTTTTTTTGGAAGGAAGGCCAGCAATTTTTTTCATAGACTGCCTTTCAATTTCTTTTTTTTTTAAGCACTTGTATAGTGCCCATAGTACTGTTAAACTGGTAATTCCTGAATTTGAATTAGCTGACTTGTGGTGTCTGCCAGTAGAGAGTTTTCCAAATCTGTATACACAGTCTTTGTGGCATGACCAATGACGTCTTTAGAAGACTATCAAAGTCCAAGTTTTTCAGCTGGTTTCCTTCTTTCCAGTTAAAGATTCTTTTGGAAAATGTTTCTTAAATTTTAAATTCTTGTCTTACAGTTGTTCCAACTTGGGAGTAGCTGCTCAATAACTATAGCTTTTCATGCAGTTTTACCAATCACTTTTTCCTAATGAGCAATAGCTTTAAGCCCTAAAAACCTTTTTAAGTTTCGTTTATTTACCTCTAAAATTCTTTAAAATCTGTAAAATGCTGATGGCAGATGACTAAGGGCAGTAGTGTCTCTAAAGAATTTTCTGAATGCTGTTGTTTCTTAACCTCCCAAATCACACTGTTCCTTTGTAACAGTCACAGAACAAGACTATAAAATGTTCTGCTCAAATGTAATGGTTTGGTTTTTTTTCCTATATTTATTTATAACAGAGGAATTTTTTTCCGCTTAGATTTGTTTTTGGAAAGCCTTTATTCTTGAAGTTTAGTGCCTATTTAAAAAAAGAAAAGTTAAACAGTTTTTAAAATTTGATACATTTTTCCCATTTATTCACGTAATATAACCATATTACAGCATACTTAATTTTGTTTCCCTACTGACTTATAGCACATTGGGAAATAGGAAAAGAAAATTCACCAGCGATCTTACCAACCTAGCACAATTTCGTTTGCATTTTAGTGGCTTTATTTTCAGTCCTTTTTTCTTATCCATATTTTAAAAAAAGCAAAACATAGTTGTAATTGTAGTTTACGAGGTATGATTGAAAAATACAGTGAATGTTTACATAAAAAAATTAATTACAGTAAAAGACACATTAATCCCCCTCAGAATACTCCCCCTCGCTTCAAACACACTTTCCCCTTCATTCTTGCCACTTTCTGAAGCAGTTCTGGAAGTCCTCTTTCGTGAATGTCTTTACTTCATCCTCCATCATGAAAATGCTCCATGTCACACATTGCTTCTGGTACAGCAATTTCTATCAATTAAAAACAATATGTTGGGCCGCCTGGTGGCTCAGGTGGTTGGAACGCCATGTTCCTAATGCCGAGGTCGCCAGTTCAATTCCCATATGGGCCAGTGAGCTGCGCCCTCTGCAGCTAAGATTGTGAACAACGACTCTCCCTGGAGCTGGGTTGCCTTGAACAGTGCCAGAGGTTGGCGTGAGCTACCGTGGGCTACCTTGGGCTGCCATGTGCTGCCATGAGCGGCTGGTGGCCAACGTTAGTGGCTGGCAGCCAGTGTGAGCGGCCGGCGAGAACTGCTGTGAGCTGCTGTGAGTGGCTGACCGACAACTGGTGACCGACTGCCTCAGCCGGGGTAGCGCAAGGTTCATAATACCAGCATGGGCCAGGGAGCTGTGTCCTACACAACTAGACTGAGAAACAACGGTTTGAACTGGAGTGGGGGGGAGGCGGGGAGGCGGAAGAAGGGGGAAAAAAACAAACAGTACCTTGTGTCCTCATCCACCTTATTCACCGGATCTGGCATCATGCGACTTTTGACTCTTCCACAAAGTCAAAATGACCATGAAAGGAAAACGTTTTGTATGGATTCAGGACATCGAGGCAGCCATGACAGTGCAACTAAAGACACTCATGAAAGAGGACTTCTAGAACTGCTTCAGAAAGTGGCAAGAATGATGGGATAAGTGTGTTTGAAGCGAGGGGGAAGTATTTTGAAAGGGATTAATGGCAATGAGTCTTTTACTGTAATACTTTTTTTTTTTTAATTTAAACATTTACCTTATTTTTTGATCTCACCTCCTATATAAGGAATTTTCTTTAATTAGAAGATTTGTATGCAGTTCTTATGTTTCTATGCCATTCTTAACACAAATGCTGAAAATTAATGTTTATTCATTCGTCTTTGGGTTAAGAATGTGATCTTCAATCTCAGAGCTAATGGAGGAAATGGACATATAGTGTGATCTTTAATACGTGCACTCTTCAGTAGGCAACATAACTGAAAAAAGCAGAAAATGTGACTTCTTTAGATTTAAAAGTTAAAATGTAATTTAGTTCTGCCCTAGACACAGTTCTTTGCCACTATAAACACGTGTTAACCATTTATTTTCCGTTCATAAAAATACTTTAAAAATTTTTTGTTTTGTTTCTGAATCATTATTTTCAGCCATACCACTATTTTAATAACCCTTTAAAGGTTGTTTAAATGGTACTCATCAAAGATTAGGATTTTAGGGGGTGACCGGATGGCTCGGTTAGAGCGCCTGCTCTGAACAACAGGGTTGCTGATTCAATTCTCACATGGGCCAGTGAGCTGCACCCTCCACAACTAGATGGAAGGTAACGAGCTGCCACTGAGCTTCCGTAGGGGCAGCCTGATGGCTCAGTTAGTTAGAGCGTGAGCTCTCAACAAGGTT
The DNA here is from genome assembly GCF_004115265.2 of Rhinolophus ferrumequinum. Taxonomy (NCBI): domain Eukaryota; kingdom Metazoa; phylum Chordata; class Mammalia; order Chiroptera; family Rhinolophidae; genus Rhinolophus; species Rhinolophus ferrumequinum. The sequence continues at coordinate 20,514,195 of NC_046306.1, forward strand.
GCCAGTTCAGTTCCCACATGGGATGATGGGCTGTGCCCCCTGCAACTAAAGATTGAAAACGGCCACTGGACGTGGAGCTGAGCTGTGCCCTCCAGAGCTAGACTGAAGGACAACAATTTGAGTTGGAACTGATGTTTCCCAGTATTCCCCAATTAAAAAAAAAAGACTAGGATTTTAGGTAATCCTCCAGATGCCTTTAATTGGGTCAAGTTGTGCTTTGCAGATTAGAGAAAAAGAAGAGCTTTAGAGGTTTTGGCTCCTCTGAAACTTTTGTCAGGATTGGAGTGAGGGGAGCTTCGGGGAGCCCCTTGCTCTGTGGGGTCAACCAAAGGCTTATATAAATTAATTCTCAGAAACTACCTGTTTTATTTTCTTGTAATCTCTTGTTTTAACTTCCTCCCCATATTCTAGGCTTACAAAAAGGTAGCATATAACATAATATAAATAAACATTATAACGTAATAAAAGGAGTTTTATTTAAACTGGTGTATTTTTATTTTAGTACCTTTAAGAACTAATTATTATAGAATATTCTAATGAAAAATAGTTTATCCTCTCTAATTTCTTAATTTTTGTGGTACTTCCTTATTACTTGGCAGATAAATCAATTTTCACAGAACTATGGATTATACATTATTGATTGTATAGTTATGCATTGTGATGCTTTTTCTGTCTTTTCACAGGTTTTCTTATTGTCCACTTGGCATATGCTTCTGGAATAATATTCACCATGGTTTTGGATGACCTTCCAAACTTAGAAGACATCTATACTTCCTTGTGTTCATCAACAGTGGAAGACTCAGAGATGGATTTTGACTCTGGACTAGAAGATGATGACACAAAAAGTGATAGTATTTTGGAGGATTCCACAATCTTTGTGGCCTTCAAAGGAAATATAGATGATAAAGACTTCAAATGGAAATTGGACACAATATTGGAGAATGTGCCCAATTTGTTACACATGGGTAATTTGCTTTATTTTTTTAGTCTTGTTACACTTTTTGAAGTTTTTGCCCTTCTATGGTTATCTTGAGTTTTACACAGTAAAACTTTGCTATACTGGGTTGAAAGATTGATTTTAATTGCAGATTTGGAATTTTAGGATTTTTATTTTAATAAAAATGCTGTTGTGTTTCTTTGAAGTACATGGAACTGAGTATAATAAAATATTGTTTAACATAATAATCCTTAATCCACTCTAGTGGAGAGGAATACTTCTGAAGACCCAAATATATTTATTGGTTTTAACTCTCTGGTCTTGTGTTCCCTTACCTGTAAAATGAAGAGGTTAAACTGGATCTTTAAGGTCTCTTGAAGCTTACAAAAAATCTTTTTACTTTATGATTCTACTTCAGACATGCTTGAAATTTGTTCTCTTAAATTTTAGATCATATTTTACTAACCAACAGCCTGCTGAATCTAGCCCGCAGCCATATGTTATAGCCCATTTTCATCTTTTTTGTTTTAATGTTTGAATTTCATTGCCAGTGCTTTAAAAATTGAGATATTTTACCTAAAAACCCAGATTTTGGATTTGTCTTTAAAAATGGGAAGATCTGATAACACTGAGCTCTCTCTCTGTCCCAGATGGTGCTGAGTATCAGCTGCCACTGAAGCAGGCCCTCTCACCTCACTACAGCTTCCATCTGACCTTTACACAGTTAGATTACCTGTCTTGGTCTTGTGGGCATTTGTGTCTTTGTACCTTGGTGTAGATGTTCTCCATCTTTTCTCGTTAGCACAGTTATCTACTCCCTTCAGGCATAGTGCAAAGCCTAGATTTTATCCTTCTGTAAAATCTTGATCTGATCAGGTACTCATTAGTAGCTCTTTTAGGTTTGGGGTTTTTTTCTTTGAGATTTGGTATCAGGAGGGAAGCTGTCATTTTTTCCAAGGGCATTTTTACTGTGTTTTGTAAAACTTCTTTATAGTTATGGGTTATTTAGCATAATACTAGAAAATTTTACGTGTTAAAGTTGCAGTTATCACCCTCATGGTCACTATAATCAGCCATAGTATATCATATCATGAGGGCCTGAAATTGTTCATTGCTCTTAATTATCCACATTTTTCATGGTTCTAAAGTGCTAAATCTGTTTATTTATTGCTTTTAAATAAATTACCAAACCCAGACTTATGGTGTTATCAGATTATATTCTTGGTCCAAAAGTATTTTAAGTCAAATCTTCTCGCATGTGATGGAAGTTTAAAACACTTGATAAAATGCAACTATGTTGTAGACAAGGATTTTTCTGCAACCGTATCACAAGTAGCTAATACCATAAGCATAGCTGATGCCTGTCTAGATCATGTACAGGATTCCAGTACTCTTCAGATTGGTTAGGAACCCTGTAGTGCCTGGATCCCAAGCTCCCTGCCTTTAATGTGTGGAGGTTTAAGTGTCATGGAAAGGAAATGAACCTGTGAATCAGAGCTGGATTTTAATACCGTCTCTGATGCTGCTAGGTAGCCACGGGATTCTGCGCCAGTCACCTAGTCTTACTGGGGCTTCAGTTTACTCACCTGTGAAATAGACTTGGACTAAATATTGCCTAATCCTTTCAAAATTTCTGTGATTGTATTATCTCGCTGCTCTTAGCAAATGGTGGTCTCTTTTCCCCACCTTAGAATAAGTGAACTCCCATGTCTGGACAAGTTAACTTTCAATGTATAAGGGTATTGGAGTTGGAAGGGGCTTTAGGCAACATGTAGACACTTTCTCCTATCTATGAATATTTCTTATTTTGAGAACAGCTATGCTTAAATGACCCTTTTCTTAATATTGGAATGTATAACTGAATAGAGGATACAAAAGATTCAATTTAGCTGAGTTTTAACAAAAAGGGAAATTATTTTGTCTGGGGTTGCTGGGAAAAAAGGTTTTTTTTATCAGCTAACTGGACCTGGGATTTGCTTTCCATCTGTAAAGTATAATTACAAACAACATCGCCTCCTCAATTAGTTAACTTTTATATCCTCTTTTAAAAACATTATCCTAGCTGAGGCTTAGTTGTCAAGTTTGTTGTTTTCCCTCGTTTGATGTGCTTCAGTGGAAATTCCGCTTTTGTTTAAAGTAGGTAAAGATTTAAAAATCAAAGACACAATTAAGACTTAAGCCCTCCTTAAACTGAAGCATTTAGAGGACTTTGGAAGAAATGTGTGCTCACGGTCTCTATAATTACCTTCCAGAGGGCTACTCAGTGAATATTTACATATGAGTATTAAAATTTCAAATATTTTATTTGAAGAGGTAAAATTGCTTAACCTTTTGTAAATAAATCTATTTTCCTTTTCAGTGCTCTTTCCTAAAATAAGCTGCAGATTCCCTACATTTGGCATATCTGCTGATTATATTTTTATAGAATTTTACTTGAGATTTGAGACTTAAATGTTCTCAGCTTCTCAGTTCACATACGTTGAACTGATTCCAGAAGTAGACATTATTCTATTGATTTAAATTTATTTCTCCCTCTTCTCTCTTATATTCCTTACTCCATCTTACTGCTTTCCATTTATTCAGTGCCTACAGTGTATCACGGCCTGTGCTCGGTTTTGGCATATATTATCTCATTTAGCACCCACAATCTCATGAAGTAGATTTTTCATGGTTTTAGAAAAGAGAAAGGTAAGTTTCTGAAAGGTAAATAACTTGTTCATGACCACCCAGGTGCTAAGTGGGAAGGGTGGGATTCAATTTGAAGTCTTTCTAGCGCCAAAGCCTAAGCTTCTCAGCTATTCCAAACTGGTGCTCTGCCTTGTGCTTTTACTTTATTGTTGTTGTTTGTTTCATGTCTTCTAGTGGCTAAAAGATTACTAATATTCTCTTTGTTTCACAACCAAGAATCCAGCAAGCTAAAGGTACAAAAGGTGGAGCCCTGGAACAGCGTGCGTGTGACATTCAACATCCCCCGGGAAGCAGCGGAGCGGCTACGGATCCTGGCTCAGAGCAACAACCAGCAGCTTCGGGATCTGGGGATTCTCTCCGTTCAGATTGAAGGTGCCCATCTGGACCCAAATCATAACAACATTAGAATGTAGCATGATTTTCTGTGCTGCTTTGTCTGTTCCTCTCCTTTTCCGTTTCAGAATGCCTAGTAATTATGTAACCACTGTGGCATCTTAGGATAAAGAAGAATTGAGGCTCTGGTTGAGTCCTGATGTTTCAGCATCTGTAGCCTCAGACTCCATTCTCTTGGCTGATTTTGGCTGTTAGTCCGTCAGACTTTGGCACCTTCACCAGGAACTGATTTGTCTTTTAAAGACTATCTAATTTCAATTGCTTCTCCACCAAATAAGCCTTAGTTTTTATTTCTTTATTCATCTAACAGATTAGGAGGCCCTGAACGATTCTTTTATAGCAGTATTCATTTTTCAAATAGTTGGCCGGAGTGATCTTCTCAAAATGAAAATATGCTATACACACACACACACACACACACACACACACACACACACAGTTTAAAACCTTTCTGTGGCTTGCTATTGTCACAGTATAAAGACCAAACTCTTTATCATGACCTCAGGCTTTTCATGGTCTGACCTCTACCTTTTTCATTCAGCCTAATCTTGTACAACTCTCCTCCTTGCTGTCTGTGTCCAGCCTTCTTTTGGTTCCTTGAATATGCATTTCTTCCTCCTGCCACAGGTCCTTTGCATTGATGTCTTCTCTATATGGGATATTGTCCCCTACCATTTTCCCTCCCTTTGTTAACACCTGCTCAGCCTTCAAGTATCAGCTTAAATCTTCTTGAGGATGTATTTTCTGAACTCCTTGACTAAGTCAGAGTCCTTTATTATGTGTGCTCACAAAAGTCTGGGTTTTTCCTCTCAGATTATTTTCCTCACATTTTCATTAGAGCAATTATTTGATTATTGTTTTGTTCCCCGTTAGAGTGCAAGCTCCAGTAGGGCAAGGACCACGTTTTGTTTTGCTCACTGTTGTATTTCTGCTTGGCCTGTATATGTTAGGTTCTTTAATAAGCATGTTGAATGAAAGCAAGGCAAATGCATATATAATAGGATTACTTAGCTTCAGCACTCGGAAATAAATGATAAATAAAATATGGTCCTTGCTGTTACGAACTCAAAAGGAGTTCACGATCTTGTTGAGAGAGACAAACTTGTGAGAGATATAAGTACCAAGTGTGGGGGAGCACAAAGAAGGTTCTATCTTGGGGTGTCCAGTGAATTAAAAGCCTCTCTTCCCCTCCTGTGTTAATGCAAGCCTTCCCTTCCACTGGTAGGCTAAGCCCTTCTGACCCTGTGCTTGCTTAGAACCTAAATGTTCCACAGAACCTCAGCAGCTGAGGTCAACATTTGTGTATAGGAGTGAGACACATTTTGTACAGTTAGGACTGTAGGTTGCTGTGCCCCAGAAGGGGCAATACCAACAAAGATTATTTAGAGAGGGTTATAAGTAGATTGAGAAATGGGGTAAATTCCATTATTCGATAAACAAGGGAATAATGGCTTAAATAATAGTGTATTTTGAAAAATGTTTGATTGTCCAAAAGGATTCAGTAAAGTAAAATTAATTCACAGTAATTTGTTGGATGTAGTATGAACTTTTGGGAAGAGTGGAAGTCTAACAACTATTGGATATAATAACACTGTATAGACGCTTTATACTTTATAAGCACATAAGCACATTTGTTCTTTATAAGTAAACACATACGCAGTCTTAAAAACCCCAAACATTTTGTAGTTTCTGTTACCTATTTACCTAAGTTTAAAGGGCTTTGGAACCTTACGTGGTAGTGTTTTCCATGGGAGAAAGGAAATACCAGTTTCTTCTGTTAGTCAGACATACTTCCTATTAGTTCTTAATAGGGTATACTGGCTCCCATTTATTGTTATAGCGTAAATTAAAACATAAGTACCAGCAAAGAGACAATATAGGTAACATCTTTCAAGAAATTAAGAAATTCGCATAATATGGCAATGATTATCACATTACCGAAATGATTTTCACATTACCTAACGTTTAGGTAACACATGTGTCCCAGGTGATCTCCTTTTCTCTCTCCACACTCCCTGGAAATTGAGGCAGGAATGAAAGCGGTGGCAGCAGCTGTTGCTTTTATGGAACTGGTGATGGGTTGTTGCCTTTGTAAGTTGTAAGAGGAGGTGTTGCCACTGTCATGGTGTCTGCTACAGGGGTGGAGGGACAGGTTGTTCCCCCAACAGTCTGTTCTCCATTGGAAGATACTCCCTATACCCTCCCTTTTTTGAGTTTTGGCCATGGAGTTGGGGAGACATCTTTTTTGAAGGCATTTTGTGACCCCTTTATAAATTCATGGTGATTTAAAGCAGTCTACAAAATTTTTTCTGTAAAGGGTCAGAGAGTAAATTTTTTTGACTTTGTCACAATAACTCAACTTTACTGTTGTAGCACAGAAACAGCCATAGGCAATGTGTAAATGAATGAATGTGGCTGTGTTCCAATAACACTTTATTTAAATAAACAGGCAGCAGGCTAGATTTGGCCTGCAGGCTGTAGTTGACCCCTAACTTGCAAATTTGGGAGCCAGTAGTGCTCTCCACATGTTTTTTTGACAACAGCTTATATGCAGTGGGCAAATGGGTGAATAGCAATATAATGTGGAAATTGTGTTTATTCGTATGATTGTTCCTACACAGGGGACGCTGGGATAGTAGGAATAGAATGTAATTATAAGGGGAAAAAAGCCTTTAGTTCAGCTGCTGCATCTGTGGGAGTTCCTACAGCTTTATTTTAAGAAAATTAAGAATCAGAGCTTACAGTCAACTTCCCCAGAAGTGCACCCTCAGCATTGCATGGCTCTCGGCTGTGACAAGTTGCACTTCCTCTTGTGCCCACCTTGATGGCAGTCCAGTGGCTCAGAGCACCACTACACCTGCATTATCTCAGCACCTTTAACCAAACATTTCCACTCTAGTTTTTTGGGGTATGTTGCCTCCACCAATTTTTGTTTTTATTAGAGCTCTGGTCACTGAGCTGCATGGGTTTTGAATTTGCCCCAACAATGTTTTTCCCATAAAACCTATTATTTTTCAATGTGAGATTTTATAGAACCTGAGGTTTTCTAGGAATGCATTTATCATATTAGAAAAATGCCTATAATTCTTTGTAAGGTTGTGATAAGATGACAATTCATCATATATTCAGTAAATAGCTAATGAGTGCCTCCCATGTACCAGGTACTGTTCTATGTATAAAGAATATAATTGGGGTGGCCATATAATTTATTTATCATCTACATTAGGATACTTGAGAGTAAAAGAGGATGCTATTAATAACTATCCTGGGACAACAGATACAAAGGAACTAGGGCAGACTCGTGGTTACTTACCCTCATACAAGTATGGTAATGGGGGGTGCAGACAAGAAAACAAGTGAATGAACAAGTAATTACATGGGATGTGCTCTGAAGAAATAACAAGATGTTCCGATAAGAGTAACCTAACCTTGGATATGATGGTTGGAGGAGGCCTTGCTGGGCATGTGACACTTAAGATTACATGAAAATTGAGAAGAGTGCAGGAGAACTGTTCTAGGCAGAGGGAACAACGTGTGCAAAGTTCTTGAGGTGAGAAGCAGATTTGTGTGCCTAAGAAACTAAAAAAAGGCCACTAAGGCGGAATCCTTTTTATGTAAGAAGAAAATGGTGTGAGTTGAGGTTAGAGAGGTAGGCAAGAGCCGCTTCTGGGCTGCACAAGCCATGTGTGTATGCTGAGTACCGGGAATGTGGCTAGTCCAAATTGACCTCTGCTGTAAGTGCAAAATCCTTACTGGAGTCCGAAGCCCTAGCTCCCCACAAAAAGGATGTAAAGTATCTCAATAATTTTTATATTAATTGTATGTTGAAATAATACATTTGATATATTGGGTTAATAAAATATATTACAATTTCAACAGTTTCTTTCTGGCTTTTTAGTGCAGCTTCTAGAAAATTTTATATCACATGTGTCTTTCTTTTGAACAGCACTAGCCTAGATAGATAATTTAATAGAGAGGCCTTATATATCCCACTAGGGAGTTTGGCTTTTATTTCTGAAGCAGTGGGCAGCAATAGTTTTAAGCAGAGAAGTGACATGATCTGACATAATATTCTTTCTGCTTAGAATATCTTAGCAAGTTTGGTATGTTGATAGTTCTTTCCCTTTGGTGGAAACCCTCAAGATCTGTTTTTTCTCTTTTACTCCTGACTTTCATGGGCAGCTTAGAGCATCTTGTAGCCCCTGCTGATTGGTCCCTTATTGGTAGGATATTTGTTCCCTATGACCAACCTACCTGCCTGGTTAAAACAGAAAGCTAATATAGAACAATGACAAGACAGAGGAAACTGTTGTGCTCTCATTAGCTTCCCTCTTTACCATCTGGCTCTGTAAACCATGACCCCATGGTAAGGAAGCAGCACACCGGTGAATGCAGCCTTTCAACTCCTCAGCCACAGGCTAGCTATACTTTTACTTGTCCACAAGGTGGTGCTGTCCTCCAGAGTAACAGTAGTGGAAATTTTGAATCAAAGGCAGGCATTATTCCAAAATTTGTTTCAAAGACTTAATTTTATCATTAGATCAAATAAGATTTAAATTGCTTGTAAGTTTAGGATCTACTCAATTGGAACACTTCTGGTGACATTACCTACCAGGCTATTGTGAGGTTTAAATGAGATAAAATTTTATAAGCATTATAAATCCTATACAAATGTTGGTCTAATCATCAGATGTCAGAGGTAGATTAGTAGCAATCTATCTAGTCTTTTTTTTTTCCTGTTACAGTTGACATACAATATTAGTTTCAGGTATGCAACATAGTGATTAGATATTTAACTTAATAAGTGATCACCTGATATATATCTAGTACCTATCTGACACCATACATAGTTATTACAATATTATTGACTATATTAACTATGCTATACTTTGCATCCCCATGACTATTTTTATAACTGCCAATTTGTATTTCTGAATTCCTTCACCTTTTCCCCATCCTCCCAACCCCCCTACCATCTGGCAACCCATCAATTTGTTCTCTAATAATTAGTTTGTATCTATAAATTTGTTTCTGTTTGTTCATTTATTTTGTTTTGTAGACTCCACATATAAGTGAAATCATATGGTATTTGCCTTTCTCTGTCTGACTTATTTCACTTAGCATAGTACCCTCTAGGTCAATCTGTGTTGTCTCAAATAGCAAGATTTCATTCATTTTTATGGCTGAGTAACATTTCATTGTATATGTGTACATATCTTCTTTATCCATTCATCTATCAGTGGACACTTAACAACCTAGCTACTCTTCGTTGCATGAATTTCTCTGCTGGATATCTGTTTATATTGCAATTTTTGAAAGGGAAATGGTATTTTGCTCACAGACGTTAGTGTCCCTGTACCATTTTCTTCCTACACGCGCACACACACACACACGCACGCGCGCGTACTCTTGGTGAGCTGGTTGAAAACAAATGTTCAGTTTTCCAAGCTCTCTGCTAATATGACACATCATTAATGATTGCCCATCTGCTGTGTTGTGAAAATGGGTTATGTTCTCATGCTTTATGTTAGTAAACCTGATCAGATGAGGTTGAAGAAAGACCCATATAATATTGTAGCCACCCTTTTTGTGATGAGAAACTTACCATAATTCTTCAAACACACAGAAAACTCTAATTCATAGTATACCTATTTTTAAACAAAATTTGCATCTTATTCCAATGATGTCCTTTTTTATAACCTGAATGTCATTTCCAGGGGAAGGTGCTATCAACCTGGCTTTGGCTCAGAACCGAAGCCAAGATGTGAGACTGAATGGACCCATGGGAGCTGGAAATTCAGTTAGGATGGAGGCGGGATTTCCCATGGCAGGTGGTCCAGGTGAGATCTCCCATCAATTGTATGACATTTTATTAGTTTCCTTTTTTGGCTTTATTTGCTAATGTATGATCATTTGGGTCCTGCAGCATAGTCAGGGGTTCCTGGCATATCTTTTTACTAGTTCAGGAAATCAAGACATGAATCACTCTTAGGAGGTTGGAGTCACAGAGCACGAAGCATATCGTCTTTACAGTCTTAAGTTCTTGCTATATGACAGGACCTATGTATGCTAAGTGTTGGAAATAGGAATGAATAAAATATTTTCTACACTCAGGATGTTTATAGTATAATGGAGAATGTAGCTTTCTAACTCCTGTTTTCTCTAAGGCTGAGAATCTATGAGCTAAGAGTTCTTGCATGCTTATATGGGATCTGTAAAAGTATGTAGGAGAATATGTGTTTTTATGTATTTAAAACTTGAGAGAGTTATAAATTATTTGCTACCTTTTCTAGTAATCCCGAAATTTCTTCTTTAGAGGTTGAATTCAACATTCTGTGAATCACAGAATATTGGAGTTGATTTAAAGCTGAGGAAGCTGTGGAGCTCACAGAAAGGAAGCAATTTGCCCAGGGTCAAGTAGCAGTGGGCTAATATTGCAGATCTAATTCCCAGTTTAGTGTTCTTTTCAGTACTCTCGTGGCTTTCAAACATTTTCTGCTGCAGGATCTTTTATTCACATAAACCAGAAAAGCACAGCTGCTGTGGTTGAAGCAGGGTAAGCAGCTGAAACTATACCCGATCATTCACCTCCACCTACCACAGCAGCTCTTGAAGAAATGCAGCAGAATGGAGAAGCTCAATTTCTAAAGCCATTGTTCTGAACAGTAGCCAAAGACTTGGCCACGTAGAATAGGAACTAGGTTTTTATCCTGGCACTACCATTTAGTGGTTACCTCAAGCTAGTCACTGTACCTCTCCAAGCAACAGTTTGTTCACCTATAAAAAGAGATAATAGTGCCTGTAATCTTTTGTGTTCATGCTTAAAGGTGGATAAGCTCTGAGCCGTGTAGCAAACATTTACTGAGTTCCTGTTATATGTCAGGACCTGTGCTGTTGGGCTATTGTGGAGTACCATATAGTAGATGTAAAATAATACCCAGACTGATATTAGGGAGTCAGTCGATGTAGTTCTCCACAGAAGTCTGAGCATTTGGTGTTAAGGCAGCTTGATGAGAGATGATGAGCCAGGGCCACAAGAAAAGTGGAAAGAGCCTAGCCAAGTTGCATATAGTTAGTGAAAGAATGAATTGACCTAGGATGAGACTCAGAAAATCTGGTTTCTGGTCTCAATTCCTGGCCAAAAGACTTCATATTTACTGGCCTTAGTCACCTATAAACATTTTTATGTCCTAGAAACAGTGCTATAGATCCCTTCCAGCCTTAAAATGTGAAAACTCCATTAAAATGATATCAGTACACTAATTGCAAGCTCTCCTTGTATCTGACAAATAGCAGACATATTTACCAAGCATCTCTCAGAAGTGAGCGTAAATTATAGCAATACATATAGTTCGTTACCAACCTAGGAAACTTAGAAGCTTTAGGTTGAAATTAGGTTAGATTGGTATTTAATGAAGAGTCACTGATTATGATAATATATACAATATAAAGTTTCAGGTATAATTAGTTAGTAATGGTCTGTGGTCACAGAAACATTTTAATCCCTAGGTATCTTTCTTTACTGCCAAGCATAATTTAGGAATGTTTTTCTCTGTTGTCCATGGAGGAGGTGGATGCAGATAAATTTAGTATTAGGTTAAACTAACCAGAGAACTCTTTCTAGGGAAAGAGACCTTAGCTACCCTCCAGAACAACAATAAGTGACTGGAATTGTGTATCTAGAATGTCTTAGATTATAAATATTTCTTAGCACTACTTGCTTTTCAATGTTGACAACAGAAAGTTGACTGATAAGCAGAAGTCTTCTGTAATTAAAACCAAATCCATAGCCTGTATTTTTCATAGCCTTTTAGAATCCCAAGATCAGCGAAGATGCCGTAGTAGGCTTTTAGTTATGGTTTCTCAGCCTCATCAACTGTTGATGCCTTGGGCCGGTAATTTTCTGTGGGGAGCTTTCCTGTGCATTGTGGGATGTTTAGCAGCATCCCTGGCCTCAACCTACCAGATGCCAGTAGCACCATCACCCCGAACCCTCAGTTGTACCAACAAAAACTGTCTCCAGAAATTGCCAAATGTCCCCTGGGGGACAAAATTCTGTCCCCCACAAAGTTGTGAACCATGGATCTAGTCCAGATCCCCACCTACTGTTGGGATGTATTTTATAGTATCACTACTGAGCTTGTAGTAGGCATGTGTTTGAACATTTCTGAGGATAGGCAGCTGATTGTAGACTAAGAAAACCTGCTTCTTCTTACCTCCTAAGAACTTAACTGTCTGGTTGCCATTTTGAAAAATTACCATCTTTGAAAAACAAATCCAGTTTTCAACAGATAAAAACATTTACCTAACTGCCCCCTTCAGCTACAAAATACCTAAAAATGCTGGATAAAAGTTTTACATTTAATGTACAGTTGAGCTTGTAAGAAAGTAAGGAAATTCTCTGGGGCAAGAGAGAAGTCAAGAACATTTAGATAGCAGTAACCAAATGAGGAGGTTCTGCAGGGGACAAGGGATTTGAGTTTTAATGGCCAGGTAGGGATAAAATACGAAGCCTTGCCTTGGGTCCACATAAAGAAGGAAATTATAATTCAGAATCACTTATGAAGCCAGAATTTTCAGTGAAAGATAGATTAGAAATTTTTACCCTCTGGCACAGGGAGACAAGTACAAAACTTGTCTCTTGGCCTGGGTTCTCAGTTGGGCAGGGTTCTCAGCGAGGCAGGGGAAATGGTGGGTTTGGGGAATTGTCTTCTCTACTCATGCATGTTGGACATTTAATATATTATCGAAATGACTCAGGAACAGCCAAGTGAAGTCATTAAGTGGTCCTAGACTGGTAATAATTATTGAAGTTCTGGAGGGGCACATTTTCAACCCAAACCATTGCAGATTTCTCATAGTGAAAGCCTACTATAAAATGAACTTATACTCCAAACTTATAAAATTGGGGACTCTAGATAATAGGAATATCAAGGTGTTTAAAATTATGAAAATCCTAAGAAGTGAACAAGACACTTTCAAAACATAAAGAGAATTTGCGGGGTGGGGGGGGGAGGAACACAACTTACAGAAATTTAAAACTTATTGAAGCAAATAACTTACTCAGCAAATTAGATGTAGCTGAAATGGAAGGTAAACTTGAAGAAATTACCCAGAATGCAGCAGAGAAAAAATAAGGAGGTGGAAATAAGAAACATGAAGGATAAAATGAAAAAGTTTAACATAAGTCTGAAAAGAGCTCCAGAAGAAGATAAAGAAATTGAGGAGGGTCAGTAGTCAAAGAGAATGGCTGAAATTTTTCCAGAATTGCTGAAAGAAATGAGTCCTCAGATTCAGAAGCCCAGTAATCCTGAGCACTACAAATAAAAATAAATCAACATCTGGACACAAAACTGTAAAACTGCAGAACATGAAAAACAAATAGAATATTAAAAGCAATTCAACATAAATTACCAGTTATTTGCAAAGGAAAGATTATCAGACCCTTAGCTAACTTCTCAACAGCAGCACTGAAAGGAAGCCAGAAAACATTAGAATAACATTTTCAAAGTGATGAGAAAATTATTGACAGCCTAGAATTTTAAACCGAGCTGTACTATCGAGTCGTGTGAAATAAAGACCTTTTCAAAGAGACTAAGAGAATTTACCATTAACAGACCCTTGCTAATTGAACTGCTCAAGGATGTACTTCAGGAAGAAGGAAATTGAACCTAAGATGGAAGAAATAAGAGCTAAGAAGGAATGGTGAGCTAAATAATTGGTAAACATGGGTAAATATTTCTAAATAAGCATTGACTTATTTAGTATAATGATGATATATATTATCTTTAGACTTTAAATCAGATGTCTGTTGACATTTTAAAGATATCACTAAAATAATAGAAATAGAATGTGTAACTTCCAAACTACTAGTGGAGGGGTAATAGGGAAGGGCATAATGAAAAAAATCAATCCAATAAAATTCAGGAAAAATAGGAAAACAGCATAGAAAAAAACGGGTAAAAACTAGTGGTATCATAAAATGATAAACCACAATATACCAGTAATTAACAATAAAGGCAAATGAGCACTGATAAAAAGTAATTAATCAAATTCAGTAATAAAATCAGATTTAGCTGTGTGCACTTTACAGAAAACAAACTACAAGGACTCAGTACATAGTTAAAGCATAGAAAAAAAAATAATCTAAGTGAATATTAACCAAGAAAAGGGGTTATAACTTTTTATCAGATAAAACAGGCTTTAAGATAAAAGGCTTTACAGAGGATAAATAGGGCCACTGTATGATGTTAAAGGAATAATTCACCAGGAAGAATAATTAAACTTTTATGTTCTTAATAACTTAGCCTCAAAATATGTGAGGCAAAATGGACAAAATTATATAGAGCTGCACTAATTCAATGATTCTTAATCTTTTCAAGCATAAATGGAACATTTATATAAACTGACCATGTATTATTCCAAAAGCAAGTTTCAGTAAATACCAAATATTGATATCACATAAATCATGTTCTTTGACCCATAGTGCAATAAGTCAAGTCAGTGACCAAAAAAAAGAGAAAGCTAAGATATTCCACATTTTTAGAAATTAAAAAATACATGCTAAATACCCAATGATTTTTAAAAAATCAATCATGAGGAACAGAAAATAATTAGAATGGAATGAGACTAGCACATAGCAAAATTTATGGCCAATACAGCATTTAGAAGAAAATTGAAGCCTTCGGATACTTATGTTAAAGCAGAACATCAACTGAAAATTAAACTATATGTCTGATTTAAGAATTAAGAGAAAAGACTTAAAGAAAACACTTAAGAGAAAAAAAACAGAGTAGTAATTTCGGCGGAAGGAAATAATAAAGATAAGAGCAAAGATAAGTTAAGTATGAATTTTTAAAAGCCAGTAGAATGAAGCAGCAAAACCAAAAGATGTTTTTTTGAGGGGCAGCCAGTTGGCTCAGTTGGTCAGAGAGCAGTGCTCATAACACCAGTGTTGCCGGTTCGATTTCCACATGGGCCAGTGAGCTGCGCCCTCCACAGCTAGATTGAAAACAACGACTTGACATGGAGCTGATGGGTCCTGGAAAGACACACTGTTCCCCTATGAAAATTAAAAACAAAAAACAAAGCTGTTTCTTTGAAAAGATAACCAAAATTGATGAACCTGGTAAAAACAAAGAGAAACAAGAGAAGCACACAGGCAATGAAAAGAATGGGGGAAAAATGTACACTTTAAAAGAGTGTATTTTAAAGTAAGTGAATTATATTTTAATTTTTAAAAAGAATGGAAAAAAGGGTATCTCCCATAAATAACTTTATGCTAATAAATTTTAAAGTGTTGACAAATTATCAATTTTCTTTGGTTAAAATATAATTTAGCTAAAACTGACTTAATAAGACAGAAAACTTGAAAATGTATAACTACTTAAGAAATTAAAATAATTAAAAATCTGCCTGCCTATAAATCAATTAGTACAACCCATAGGCCCAGCTGATTTTACAGGTAAGTTTTACTAAGTATTTAAAGAACAGATGTATGTATTCTTCCAGAGCATAGAAAAAGAGGAAAAGATGCTTTCCAGCTTATTTTGAAGTTATTTTAATCTTTATGCCAAAATTAAAGTGGGACAGAAAGAGGGGATAATTATAGGCAATTTTTACTTATGAACATAGATGCTAAAATCCTAAAAAGTCTGACAGTATCAGAAATTAGAAAGTTATCTAGAGGAGTTCTGAAACTGCTCATTGCAGTATAAATTGGTATAACCACTTTTGAGGGCAGTTTACCAATATCCAGTAAAACTGAAGATGTTTATACTTCAACACCTAGCAGTTATGTAGTCTAAAGACACTGTCACATGTCCACAAGAACACATGACATTGCAAAATTCTAAGAATGAAAAGTTATGGTGGGGCAGGGACGGAGGGACGTAATATTCATCAACAGGAGAATGATGTGTGGGTTCCATAAAATGGAGCACTATTATAGCAGTCAAGATGGATAGATCCCCCAAAATACTAAGTGAAAAAGGAAACTGAAGAATACATACAGCGTGGTGCCACTTTTATAAAGAGTAAGAACATTTAGAAAATGCAATGTAGTTTACCTACATATGTGGAAAAGATAACTAAAACATGGATGGAACTGTTAACCCCAATTCTAAGAAGGGAATGGAATGAGACAGGGAAGGAGTAGGGGGCTTCTGATGTATATACATAAGTATCTGACGGAGATAGGGCAGATGCTTGGGTATATACAAGGTAGACAATGGTACAGAAATTTTCCATACTTTTTTATATTCTTGAAATAGTTCTTTAAAAACAAACATTGTGCCAATTTCAGTACTCTATTCTAGGGATTTTTTTTTTTCCTTTAGGATTAATAAGAATGACCAGCCCTGCCACTGTTATGATACCCGAGGGTGGAAATGTGTCATCTTCCATGATGGCACAAGGCCCCAATTCAGAGCTACAGCCCAGAACTCCTCGTCCTGCTTCTCAGTCAGGTAAAGACTTCCAGTTTTTTTAGAATCAAAGAGGCTGGAACTCCCTGCACAGATTATTACAAAATTTAGCTGCCTCTGATGCAATTCCTAATTGCCCAGCTTAAATGCTACCTTCTTTAAAATCTGCCCTATTTTTCTTTAAGCTAAAAGTCATCATTTCCTTCTCAGAATTTCTCATTATTCTCTTACCAGTTATACCGCAACATTCCTAAAAATGCATTCCTTGGTCTGCTAAATCTTGCAAGATACTCCATGACAGAGTTCTAAATGGTGAAGTAAATTTGGTAAATGCATCATACTTTACCCTCCCTCCTGGAGATTCAAAATTAACATATTGGAGAAGTTTTATGGTGAAGAAACCTGTCAAAAGTCATTAGGTCCAGTGTTTCCCAAACCTAACTGACTCTGTTTTGTGTTGTTGTTTTCTTTCTTTTTTTTAAATTAAAGTTTATTGGGGTGACAATTGTTAGTAAAGTTATATAGATTTCAGGTGTACAGTTCTGTAATACATTATCTATGTCTCACATTGTATGTTCACCACCCAGAGTCAGTTCTCTTTCCATCACCATATATTAGACCCCGTTTACCCTCTTCTAGAGCTCCTATCTACCCATGCCATCTGGTAACCCCTAAACTATTTTCTATGTCTGTGAGTTTTTCGAAAATACCATATTTTTTTTGGCTCTTATATCCAGTTTTGAATCATAGACTCTTTTTAGACAAGATTTATCTTTCTGTCATCTTGGTACATTGCTTTGCATATAGAAGATGCTCATAAACATTTCATTGAATGGACCAGTGGATTTTACTCTATATTTGCAGAATCACCAAGAGTACTACTGCTCTAGGATCTAGGTTGCAATAAGTAAATCATGACCTTGTTTACTGTCTTTAAACAGATGCAATGGATCCACTCCTCTCTGGGCTCCATATACAGCAACAAAGTCATCCCTCAGGATCTTTAGCTCCCCCACACCACCCAATGCAGCCTGTCCCTGTGAATAGACAAATGAACCCCGCTAATTTTCCCCAGCTGCAGCAGCAGCATCAACAGCAGCAGCAGCAGCAGCAACAGTTGCAGGCAAGACCCCCACAGCAACATCAGCAGCAACAGCCACAGGGAATTCGACCCCAGTTTACTGCCCCAACTCAGGTGCCTGTTCCTCCAGGCTGGAACCAGCTGCCTTCCGGAGCCCTTCAGCCTCCTCCAGCCCAGGCTTCTCTGGGCACAATGACTGCAAACCAAGGGTGGAAGAAGGCTCCCTTGCCTGGCCCAATGCAACAGCAACTCCAGGCAAGACCATCCTTAGCCACGGTACAGACACCTTCCCACCCTCCCCCTCCATATCCCTTTGGCAGCCAGCAAGCCTCACAAGCCCATACAAACTTTCCTCAGATGAGCAACCCAGGCCAGTTCACAGCTCCTCAGATGAAGAGCTTGCAGGGAGGGCCCTCCAGGGTTCCAACCCCCCTGCAGCAGCCCCACCTCACCAACAAGTCTCCTGCCTCCTCACCCTCCTCCTTCCAGCAGGGATCCCCTGCATCTTCCCCAACGGTTAACCAAACTCAGCAGCAGATGGGACCAAGGCCACCTCAAAATAACCCACTTCCCCAGGGATTTCAGCAGCCCGTCAGCTCTCCAGGTCGGAATCCTATGGTTCAACAGGGAAACGGGCCACCTAACTTCATGGTGATGCAGCAGCAACCACCAAACCAGGGGCCACAGAGTTTACATCCAGGCCTAGGAGGTGAGGAACACTGAAGCTATTTGTGTTGGTAAATTTACTGGAGATAGATCTTAGTAGAACTTCAATTTTTAAATTTAATGGAGGGAGTGAAATAAGGATGTAATTATTTGGTTTTGTGGATATAGTGATGACATTTGATATAAATTACTAAACTTGATAAATTATTAACTTGATACATTTATACAGTATCTTACTGGTTACATTTAAGCTAGCCCTCTGGATAAAAACGCAGGTAAAATTCAATATAGAGATGCTCATTTTGTTTTTCAAATTATTTTTGTCTGATCTTGTACTAGTAAATTAAAATGTCCAGAAGAAACATGCATTTTATTAACAACCTAAACTGCTCAGCTGTTGAAAAAACTAAGATTATGCAATAGAGCAAAAATGAAAAGATAAGTACAGGGTTTTATTGGGGAAAAGGCCCTTCAAGTTTTCAGTTTTGATAATCCTAGTAAAATAGCATGGTATTTGTTAAATTTGATTAAAGTATTAAAGGGGAGTAAGTTCAGAAATCATTGACTTTTATAGTTTTATAATGCCAATGCCTGCTCCTTAGAGAGGGAATTCCACCAGTTATACCTAAAGGAGATTTATTTATTTATTTTGTAAGGTGCCTCTTGTATGAAGAAAAAGCAATGGAGCTTAATGTGTGAGAGGTAAAACGATTACAGTAAAACTTATTCATCTCCATGTTTATTATTTATTCTTATTAATCATTGATCTAGTGCACATGAATGTGCTTGGAGCTTTTCAGTCAGGTGTAAAGAGTGTCAGTAATGCTGTCATCTGATAAACACACCCCCCACCAAAAGACACCCATTGCCTACCCAGAAAAAAACCCTTGCATCTTTAGTGCAACATAGCAAAGGCATGTTCCCATGGTTTCTGGTGAAATTAAGTTGCTCATCAGTCTTTTCACTCTCTTGTAATTAATTTTACTGACATGCAGGCTTTAATATTTGAATCCTAAGAAGTTTTTAGAAATGCAAGAATGTTTCAGCTCCAAACTTCCCTGTTCTTGGCCTCTAGTCCTGGATCAGTGGAAGCTGAGTAGTCCCTCCTGCAAATGTGATTACTGATTTAATTACAACGGAAGCATGTAAATGGGGACTTGTCGCTGCTAAAGAAAGGACAAATGCATATTTGTCTACAAAGTGTGTTTCAGGACATTGAAAATTTGGCCCTTAAAAAAAAAATGGACTAATACAAAAAAATTTAAGTGAGCTTTAGGTCTTGATGCTTTCATAGAGCAGATAATGTGCTCACCTAGGTGATCTGGCCACATCCAGGCCTACGTTGTAAACTGAGTGGGTTCTGAGTCTCCTTATTACAGATTCGTTTTCTGAAATTAAACCTTCCTAGAAAAGGAAGTAATACTTTAGTGAGATTCCATCAGAGGATGGCTTTTGGTACCATAGCTGTCAGAATTGCAGCAAACTTTGTGAGGGGAAGATGTAATGATAAATTTTATATAGCCTCACTTTGAAGCTCCTATGAATTGTTTCTAATCTCCTGTCTCTTCCAAGGAGACAAGCACGATACTGGGGGGAAATTTTCTGCAAAGGAGATTGTCATCCATTTCCCTCAATGGAAAAAAAACACCCACCTATCTATGCTTAATATCAGGACCCAACCAGCTTTTTGTTTTATAGTATTTCTTACCAATTTGTCGGTAATATGAGGGAATTTAGTGTATTCCATTGGTACCTGTGTTAAAGTATGTAAAATTTGGGGTCCGCTGTATTACAGAGGAAAGTGAGCTCTACACCCTGCTGTGACGTGGCCTCAGATCACACTTAGGGAGCAGATTGCCATCTTCTCCTTGGCATGTTCTAAGTGTAAATTTTTCAGTATTTATTTTTCATTTTGACAATGCTCATGTAAGAGATTGTGTTGATTTTTTTAACCATCTTTCCCAACCTTATTAAAGATCCTACCAGTGTGACAGAGAGCTAAGCCAGTGGAGGCTTCATGCAGCTCATCCTTCCTTATTCATTCCACATCTAAGCAAGAGTATAAATTTGCTAGGTAACTGCCTTACTCGTTGTTTTCTATTAAGGAATGCCTAAACGCCTCCCACCTGGCTTCTCAGCAGGACAGGCCAATCCGAACTTTATGCAAGGTCAGGTGCCTTCGACCACAACCGCCACCCCTGGGAATTCAGGAGCCCCTCAGCTGCAAGCAAATCAAAATGTCCAGCATGCAGGTTTGTTTTCTGTGATTTATTCAGCAAGCATTTAATGAGTATTGTGCGGTAGATACTGTGATAAGCAACAAGGGTAACCATAAATCCTGGTCCCTCCCCTTAATTTCAAACCCATAAATACAAATTATTCTTTCAAGGCAGTAATAGATATGAGTATATCGAAAATAGGTAAAATGTCTCAAGAACCTAGAAATACCTAAGGCAAGGAGATGAAACTTGAGTTAGAGCAGGGGTCAGCAATTTTTTTTTCCTGAAGAGGACCAGATAGTAAATATTTCAGGCTTTGCAACTACTTTAATTCTGCTGTAGTGCAAAAGTAGCAGAGACAATATATAAATGAATGAGCATGGCAGTTTTGCAAACACTGTTTACTTACAAACTGGCAGTGGTCCTGGCTGGGCCCATGGGCCATTGTTTGCCTGTCCCTGAGTTAGTAAAAGGTGTTTGTGGTAGAGAAAACTGTAGGTACAAAAGCATGGAGGCACATGGCATTTTGGACAACTGCAACCTTAAAAATCTCTGTATAGTACATATAGCTTTATTTATGCTGAGTGTCTGAATTCTGGTTTACACTGTGGTGTTTGAAGACCAGACTTCAGTCAGTACAGATTTAATGTCAACAGTGTATTGTATATAAGAACTTTCGGAGGAGAAATAGGGTGGAGTAGAATGGCTGAAAAGTATTTGTAAAGCAGTATTGTGTAAGCCCAGACTTCGTGTTTCTGGTGGCTTGGGTACCACATGACTAATCCTGTTACCCTTTCTCATTCAGGCAGTTAGGACTGAGGTAAGCCAAGTATTTTCTGAATTCCCATCCCCGCTTGGAGTTAATTTACTTCTATGATTCTAGTTTTAATTGTAAATCACTAAGGAATGAGAAAAGTCCTAACTTACACAGTTCATGCTACCTCTTAAAGGGTAAAAGAAGGGTAGGGCAAATTGTTTGCCTTTCTCTATCGGCTAGTGCAAAACTGCATTCCTAAGCTATGTAAATTTATGTTTTAAAACAGTGGTAAAATCATTCGTAATTCCTCCACACAAACACTACTATTTTGTATTTTTATATGGTGGCTTCCACATGCATATGTTGTTTTCATTTCCTCTTTTGTCCCATCTAAGATATGCCTATTCTTCCTGTTATTTTCTATTCTCTTACGTACTTTATTTATCTTGTTAGCTTTTACTTCTTCCTGTAAAAATACTTACTTGCCTATTTGTTATTGTCTCTTGCCAACTAGAGGTCCAAGAGGTCAAGGATTTGATCTATCTTGTTTATTGATATTACCTCAGCATCAAAAGTGCCTCGTACATATAAGTACTCAATAAATAATTATTAATTGAATGAATATACACTGGCATATTCAATGTATATAGTATGTACACTGAGCATGGAGTTCAAGTTAAGAGTTTGTAAGACTGATTTAGAAAATCTTCCTTGAGTTTCAAGAAAACTCTGGATAGTGTGAACAAGGGACAGTTTGTCCCCTGCCTCTCTGGCTGGAGCATGGACTGGCCTCATAATTTTGTTGTGGCTGCCACTTTCTAGTTCCCATTTAAAAGTGAAAAATGAAAGGGAGATAAAATGAGCTAGAAGGTTATTCAGTAAAAAGGGAGAGAGAATGAAAGTAGCTATAGGAAAATCCCAAAGACCCAAAATAAGTAAACACTGTCGCAAGCCAGGCAGTGTCCTTTGTCTACATTAGAAATAACTGAGAAGAATAGAACATGTCCCATGAGATCCACCAGGGACTGCCACAGAGAAGGGTCACTGAAGTTTTAATATCCCTTGTTAACTATCCTCTATCTGCAGCTTCTAGGTCATCAGTCAGTTGACTCCTGCCAGAGGCTCAGCTTTCAGATAAGGATTAAATAATATTTACCACATTGAGGCAGAGGAGACCTGTCCTTAGGAAGTATTCGGTGTTCTTTTCTTTTTTTTAAAGATTTTATTGGGGAAGGGGAACAGGACTTTATTGGGGAACAGTGTATACTTCCAGGCCTGTTTTTCCAAGTTGAGTTGTTGTCCTTTCAGTCTTAGTTGTGTCGGGCGCAGCTCAGCTCCAGGTCCAGTTGCCGTTGCTAGTTGCAGGGGGCACAGCCCACCATCCCTTGTGGGAGTCGAACCGGCAACCTTGTGGTTGAGAGGATGCACTCCAACCTACTGAGCCATCCGGGAGCTCAGCGGCAGCTCAGCTCAAGGTGCCGTGTTCAATCTTAGTTGCAGGGGGCGGAGCCCACCATCCCTTGCGGGACTTGAGGAATTGAACTGGCAACTTTGTGGTTGAGAGCCCACTGGCCCATGTGGGAATCGAACCAGCAGCCTTCGGAGTTAGGAGCATGGAGCTCTAACCGCCTGAGCCACCAGACCGGCCCCTCGGTGTTCTTTTAAGTACAGCATCCAGATATCACACATATAACCTTTGAGAGTCATTATTAGTTGCCCAAGAAACATTTTTAAATATCTTCTCAGCACTGTTGAGGTTTTCCTAACAAGATGCATCACGTTCTTTGTTTCCTTGACTCATCTAAAGCAGAATTTATTTCACTAGCCTACAGTGCTTTTCATTAATTTTTTTCATTTTAAGGTAGATACAAGTCATTTTTAAACAGTGAGATGCTGCCTTGCTCTTTAGTTAATCTGAAAGAAAGTAAACTTTATTGATCTTTGAAATGTTATTTTAAGTTACCAGTGAGTAAAGAAACAGGTTCTCCTTCTCTATCGTATGGTTATTGAGAATGTAACAATTATCCCACAGTCAAATCTCCATATTTTAGAAAACCCACAGAAGGTATGTCAAACACAGTACATGTGTTTATGTTGGTCAGTGGATACATGGGTGATGGGTGTTTTTCTAATTAAGGTAATTTGAGTATCTTAATACCAATAAAATAATAGTATTACTTTCTGAAACTGTGTTCTTTTTTCTTTAAGGTGGTCAAGGAGCTGGTCCTCCTCAAAACCAGATGCAGGTGTCCCACGGGCCACCAAATATGATGCAGACCAGCCTCATGGGAATTCATGGCAACATGAACAACCAGCAGGCTGGTAGTTCTGGGGTTCCTCAGGTGAACCTGGGCAACATGCAAGGCCAGCCCCAGCAGGGCCCGCCGTCTCAGCTGATGAGCATGCACCAGCAGATCGTGCCCTCCCAGGGTCAGATGGTCCAGCAACAAGGAAGCTTGAACCCTCAGAACCCTATGATCCTTTCAAGGGCCCCACTTATGCCACAGGGCCAGATGATGGTGAACCCTCAGAGCCAAAATCTTGGGCCCTCGCCCCAAAGGATGACCCCACCCAAGCAGATGCTTCCCCAGCAGGGCCCACAAATGATGGCGCCGCATAACCAGATGATCGGGCCTCAGGGGCAAGTTTTGCTCCAGCAGAACCCAATGATAGAGCAAATCATGACCAATCAGATGCAGGGGAATAAGCAACAGTTTAACACTCAGAACCAATCCAGTGTCATGCCGGGACCAGCACAGATAATGAGGGGACCAACTCCAAACATGCAAGGAAACATGGTGCAGTTTACGGGACAGATGTCAGGACAGTTGCTGCCCCAGCAAGGGCCTGTGAACAATAGTCCTTCTCAAGTTATGGGGATTCAGGGGCAGGTCTTGCGGACACCAGGGCCCAACCCACACATGGCCCAGCAGCATGGTGATCCTGCTACTACAGCAAATAACGATGTCAGCTTGTCTCAAATGATGCCTGATGTTAGCATGCAACAAACCAACATGGTCCCCCCCCACGTGCAGGCCATGCAGGGAAACAGTGCCGCGGGAAACCACTTCTCAGGCCATGGGATGCCTTTCAATGCACCTTTCAGTGGAGCACCCAATGGAAATCAGATGTCCTGTGGTCAGAATCCAGGCTTTCCGGTCAATAAGGATGTCACACTAACAAGCCCGTTGTTGGTCAACTTACTGCAGAGTGACATCTCTGCAGGCCATTTTGGGGTAAACAATAAGCAAAATAATACCAACGCAAATAAACCGAAGAAGAAGAAACCTCCTCGGAAGAAGAAAAATAGTCAGCAAGATATAAAGTAGGTTGTGATAAATTTTGTCTCAAATTTCATTCATTTATTTCTATGTAGACAGCTTTTTTTAATAGAAAACTTGAAACATATATAAAATTAGTAGAATGAAATCCCCTAGCAATTATCAGGTAATAGCCTATCTTGCCTTCATCCGTGCTCTCCCCATTACCCTCTTGATTATTTTACAGCAAATTCAGTTTAAGTATTTCAGTATGTACCTCTGAAAAATAAGGACAGTTTTTTAAGACCATACAAATACCATTAACACACCTAGAAAAACTAACACTTCCTTCATGTTCTGAGGTATCCAGACAGTGTTCATATTTCCCCAATTAATTTTTTTTTACAGTTTGTTCAAATAAGGGTCCAAATAAGACTCAGACATTGCCATTGACTGATAAATGTTTCTTATGTTTATAGTCTCAGTAGGGTGGTGGCACCTCAGAGCCTGAAAAGTAGCCAGTGCTACCACACTACAACTCCTCAAAGCATTTCAGGCTTATAATGGCTGTTGGGGAACCAGAGAGGCCAAATGTGTTTTGGAATTGAAACTGCTGTCTCTCAAATAGAAATGGTTTTTCGTACAGGTGCTTTTCCTTTAAAGGCTCATTATCATCCCTGGAAGCTCAAAACCTCATGCTAAGATGATTGTACCTTTTAAATCAGTTGCCCTTTTGGTAAAGGTTCTCCACGTGAGTTCTTTTGCAAGATCTCAGCAGCAAGGGCAGTTAACTTATATTTCGTTTCCTGAAGCTAAGTGTTCATTTAAGTCGAGTTTTTAGCTTTGATAAAATGTTTTCAGAGAGAATATTGATTGAACTGGATTTTCTGCCCTTAATTATAAAACTGGAATTCAGAGACGTTTATTAGCAGGGAATAGTGATTAATGAATGATAAACGGGTTAATTGAAATTAATTGCTAGAACTATAGAAAATAATAGGGGCGCTTTAGTTAAACAAGCTTAAATGTCCAAAATGAGACCAACTGCTAACTACCACAGTATTTCTTTGGTTGTATTCTAGTATTATATCATAGTCATTTGCTGCTGCTTGAATTTTATAAATTAAAAGTCAATAATTGTATATTAACTACCTATATTTCCCTGAATTCAGATTTAGTAAGCCCTTTAATCATCTAATGTTTCCAATATCTTTTTCTAAGTTATATTCTTTACTGCTATCAACCTATGGGAATAACATTTTTTTGTGTGGTGATATTTATTCCTCCCAGTAGTCTAGGAGTAAAATTACAAGATTAATCAGTTGCTGTTAGTATGAGTTTTTGCTGTCTTCACCAGACCTAAAGGAGATTGCTAACTTTCTGGGCTCCAAATTGTGAAAAGGGCCTTCCTTATACAGCATTGCTCCTAGGAAAGGAAGACAGTAGGTTTAACAGGAAGGACACCTGCTCCCAGCTCTTCCATTAGCTCACTGTGGAATCTTGGGCCTGTCTCTTACACCTCTCTGGGCCTTTGTTTTCTCATCCATAACATGAGGGGACTGGACAAGATACCTGAGAGTTTTTTTTGGCAATACAATTCTTTGAAAAGAAAGAATATTATAGAATCCTGACCTGTAGTTTGAAGTGAGAGAGAAGTCATAGGAACAAATTGACCATGTGGTGGGTCTTTTAAAATGGATTAAAAGTAAGGCTTCTGAAACTACACAGAATACATTGAGATGAAATACTCTCTATTAAGTGGGTGATCAAGATCAAGGTAAAGAGAAGCTAAAGGTAGGAAAGAAAGGTGCAGCTAAGAGTAAGATTATAAACAAAATGAGGGATGTGAGCACTCTGGCTCTTTGGAAATATGAGTGTTAGTAGATAATGTTTTCTTCATTTCTTCCCCACTAAAGATTCTAAGCTATACCCAGATAAAAATGAAAGCATTTCAAAGCCAATGGGGATGTCTGCAAATAACACGCTGCAGCAAAATTAATTAGCTTTGTTCTGGTATACTCCATCTTTCTTTGTTCTGAATACCATTTTTGCCAGCCAACCTACAACTTCTTGCCAAGTGTTACGAGTTGTTGGAGCCACCACTGTAATATCCACAAAAAAGGAACATTCTGGACTCTGGGTGAATTTAATATAGCTACACCAGTGATAATGTGGTTTCACAGGAAAAGTACTTTATAATATTGATAGTCCAAACTATAGTCAAGTCTTAAAACATCTAAAAGATGGATGATTACATGAAAATCATTATAACTGAAATTTGTAGAAAGCACTTTGAGTAAATAGCCATGCTATTAGATTAAGTTAATTTTAAAATTTAATGAAATTGCCAGATTATTTTTATACCAAATATTGAACATTTTATCAGACTAGAGAGGTGTAAATATGGTAAGACTGATAATGCAAACAGATTTTAGTTCTTTAGAAATAGGAGAAAGGTTAAGCTAGTTTCATGTTTGAGCTGTACAACTTACTCTCAAATGTGTAACTTATTTTTTTAGCACCCCAGATACTCGTCCAGCTGGTTTGGAGGAGGCCGATCAGCAGCCACTGCCTGGAGATCAAGGAATTAACTTGGACAACTCAGGCCCTAAACTGCCAGAATTTTCAAGCCGACCACCAGGTGATCAAATATTAAAGATTATATACTTGTCATCATTTATACAGCCTTACAAGGCTTCTTTTCAAGGAAACAATAGTTTATTATTTTGTCTCCTAACTAGGCTACTTTACCAATTTAATGTGTCTAGTATTTGTAAACTTTGCTTTGATATTAAGTAAAAATTTCAAAAACGACTTCTGAAAGCTGTAGATTCTGCTCAAATTAGTCTTTGTCATTTTAAGTCCTTGTAAGGTCAGACTGAAATGTCAAGTGCCTCTTTATTCTGGTCAATATCAAGGTTCTAGTTGGCATCAAAGTGGAATAAGATTAAATGAAAAGATATTTTCACTCTAATCCTGCTTGCCTGTCTTTCCTGCAACCTTTCCTACTGGGGCTTTCTCAGAGCAGAGAACTACCAGGGTTTAAAATAAGAATTTTTTTAAATAGAAGTTTTATTATGAATCTTTAAACACAAAAAAATGTAAAGAATAATAAAAGACACGGTGTACCTACCACCTAGCTTAATTAAAAATAAATAGGACCAATATTGTTGAAGCCCCCGTGTTGTACCCCTCTCTGATTGTAAAATAATGTACTCTCTAAATGTTGAAAAATTATGTTGAAAAGGAAAAAGCTCTCAAAATTCATTATTCCAACCTACGTATTACAGAATCGAGGCCAGCTGCCACGATATCTCTGGTGACTTTTGGTCTGAGCGGTGATTTATAACATAACCTTATTCTCCTGTGACACAGTTAAAGACACATAGGCCTGTTACATTTAGGCTACTCTTCTCTTTGTGTACAAAAGATTAGGTTTTGTTTCTTCCTCACAAGTTATTTCACCTTCTTTTTGGCATATAAGTGAGAGTGGTGTTATTTTAGGGATAAACTTTAATCTACCCTTAATTTATGTATTTTAAAAGTGAATCCCAAAATAAAAGTAAGTCCATCATGATGTCAGTACTTTGTGTTATTACAAATTATTTGGGCATAGCACAGTCCCATCCATGAGTTGCAGCAATACAATTGAGACTGGGAGGTCAGTCTTTGGCAAATATGTCTAGAAGGTAGTAGGAACAGGAAGATACCTTTTTCTCTCAGACACATCTGAATTCTTATATGAATCTCAGGGGTCCTCACACACATCATTGCTTCATTTCTACAGTTTGCAAACTGGGGGCCTACAGGCTGAATTTGGCCTGTAAAGTGTTTCGATTGTCATGCAGTGTCTTAAACCAAACAAAAACCTGCTGAATTTAAATGCTTTTAAACAGAGCGTTTGCTCTACAGTTGGGCTCTGTCCAGAGGACTGCTATGTTTTATACCAGCCCACTTGGCTTCTTCACTGTCATCCTGGCCCCTAAAAGCATATGAGTTTGCATTCCTTGATTTATAAATTTGATTTTTGGGTTATGTTATATGCACTACATGTGTCCTGGCTTTCCCTCCCCCTACCATTCTATCACAGCAACCCCAGTCTCTTTGGACTGCTGCCTCCAGCTTCTGGAATTTTTAAGCAGCCATACCCTTAACCATTACTTTCGAGATGCTGCAGTCTTTGGTATTTACTATGCTGTCTGGTGGCCGGATTTTAAAAATAAAAGGCATTTATGTCATAGTCCTGACATCAAGGGGCTTCTACAGAAATTATAGTTTCTTAAAATGGGAACCTGAGTTAAAGCTATGGAAATGCCATATGTTATTGGCATTATAAATATAAAGAAGTTACTCGGACCTAAAACAACACAGGATTTTTTAAAGAAATTTTCAGAACTGGATTCTACACATTGCACTCATTGTTGCCATGGATATCTTTGGCCAGAAGACATTAATTCATTCGGTCTTGAGCACAGGGTCTGACTGACCCTGTGGATCAGCAGCATTTGGTCACTGCTCTGTGAGAATCTTGAGCAGCATTTCTTCCAACTGCTGGAGCCAACCGTTCTTACCCTGCACCTTCTTAAAACTAATGTCTTTTTCACGCAACAATGGAATAAATCTAATTTGTGTTGAAATTGTATCCCAGCTACATGCCCATTTTTTTCCCACTGAACCACCTTAATTCTTGGCTATTGATCTTTTTATCCCTTCTGCTAATTGTGTAAGGTTTGGGTTCTAAATGCCGAGTAAAATCTTCACACAAAAAAGAATCAGTTGAGATGTTGCCTTCCGCAAATCTATAAGGCATTGTCCCTCAGAGTTCTTTTCTTGAAATTATTTCTTATTCCTGAGGGCTGTGCTTCTGGCTTACTTATTTTCCAATTGTGGATTCATAGAAAATGTTGCTCCAAATAGAGTTTTACATGAAAGAAAGTAAATGGAAATTAAAATTTGTATATCCATAAAAAAACTTGATTGCCTTCATATTATTTTCAGTGTGTATATCAGCTTCTGTAGCTCCTGCTGTTTGCTAAACTGATTTACGTTGGAAGGGCGGTTTAATTCAGTCAAGTTCCCCCAAAGGATTGATACTGAGGGACGCAGCATGGTATGTGGAGCCAATGGATTGGAGTAATTTTATATCCCTCTTTCTTAAGGAATTGAATTCTAGAATTTTATATTTTACTTCTGTTGAAAGAATAAAAAGGCTATCTTCAATGCTGGCGTTTTCACCAAAATCAAGTCTTAAAAAAATTAATCTGTGCTAAAAAACAAAAATTAATCCTAAATGCTTTACTTCATTCACAAGTACAGTGAAATATTTATGTCTGCATGAGACCTCACAGCGGGGTGGTCAGCTCCTTGCTGTTGGTGGAGTTTTTCTCATTTCATCTGAATGTTTTCCTGGTATAGACTGGGCCACTTGCATTGCATAGCATGGAGTGTCTGTGTATCACAGAGTCTTAGTACAGTAATGCCTCATTCACACACTGAAGACTGAGGAGCTCCAGGTTCATGATGCTTTGCTTTTTGCTTCCTTAAGCAGTGTACCCTTTGCTTATGTCAAATAATGAGGGGCTGCCCCTGCCCGCCTGGGAGTAGGCGTGCCTGAGCTATTGGCACAATCTGTGCCACTTAATGAGTACTGCTTGGCTATACTCTAGAAGTAGCAAAGCTTTTCTTGCTGAAAATCTAACTTCCCTGATTTTGGGGGCTTGTTTTAGGTTATCCTTCTCAACCAGTTGAACAGAGGCCACTTCAGCAGATGCCTCCTCAGCTCATGCAGCATGTGGCACCCCCACCACAGCCAGCACAGCAGCAGCCACAGCCACAATTGCCACCGCCACAACAGCAGCAGCCGCCGCCACCTCCCACTCAGCCGCAGTCGCAGCAGCAGCAGCAGCAGCAGCAGCAGCAGCAGCAGCAGATGATGATGATGCTGATGATGCAGCAGGACCCCAAATCAGTTAGGCTGCCAGTCTCCCAAAATGCCCATCCCCCGAGAGGCCCCCTGAACCCGGATTCCCAGAGAATGCCCATGCAACAGAGTGGCAGTATGCCTGTCATGGTCAGTTTGCAAGGACCTGCCTCTGTGCCACCGTCACCTGATAAACAGAGGATGCCAATGCCTGTGAATACGCCTTTGGGAAGCAATTCAAGGAAAATGGTATACCAGGAAAACCCGCAAAATCCTGCCAGCTCACCCCTGGGAGAGATGTCTTCACTCCCTGAAGCGAGCAGCAGTGAAGTACCATCTGTCTCAGGAGGCCCAAATAACATGCCTTCACATTTAGTAGTTTCCCAGAATCAGTTGATGATGACAGGGCCCAAACCTGGACCATCACCCCTTTCGGTAACTCAAGGTGCAGCTCCGCAGCAGCCCCCTATAAATTCCCTGCCCAGCTCTCATGGCCACCATTTTCCGAATGTGGCTGCTCCAACCCAAACATCTAGGCCTAAAACACCAAACAGAGCCAGCCCCAGACCCTATTATCCGCAGACACCCAACAACCGCCCTCCCAGCACAGAACCTTCAGAAATCAGTCTATCACCAGAAAGACTCAATGCCTCCATAGCAGGACTCTTCCCCCCACAGATTAATATTCCTTTACCTCCTAGGCCAAATTTAAACAGGGGCTTTGATCAACAGGGCCTAAATCCAACAACTCTGAAGGCCATCGGGCAAGCACCTTCAAATCTGACCATGAATAATCCTTCCAATTTTGCTGCCCCACAAACTCACAAATTAGACTCTGTGGTGGTGAATTCTGGAAAGCAGTCTAATTCTGGAACAACAAAACGGGCAAGTCCAAGCAACAGTCGCAGGTCTAGTCCTGGGTCCAGTAGGAAAACCACCCCAAGTCCTGGGAGGCAAAATGCAAAAGCCCCTAAACTTACTCTGGCCTCTCAACCAAATGCAACCCTGTTGCAGAACGTGGAGTTGCCAAGAAATGTATTGGTTAGTCCCACTCCTTTGGCCAATCCCCCCGTACCCGGGAGCTTTCCTAACAACAGCGGGCTGAATCCTCAGACTCCTGCCATGCCTGTTGCTGCTGTGGGGGGCGTTCTTGAGGATAACAAGGAGAGCGTGAATGTGCCTCAAGACAGCGACTGCCAGAACTCCCAGGGTAGGAAGGAGCAGGCTAATGTTGAGTTAAAAGCAGGACCTGCCCAAGAAGTTAAAACGGTTGTCTCTGAAGATCAATCCAAAAAAGATGGGCAACCTTTGGATCCTAACAAACTTCCCAGTGTCGAAGAGAACAAAAGTTTGGTGTCTCCTGCTATGAGGGAAGCACCAACATCGTTAAGTCAACTTCTCGACAATTCTGGAGCTCCTAATGTGACCATTAAACCCCCTGGGCTTACAGATGTGGAAGTAACACCTCCAGTAGTTTCTGGGGAGGACCTGAAAAAAGCATCTGTCATTCCCACACTGCAGGATCCGTCTTCTTCTAAAGAACCCTCTAACTCTCTAAATTTACCTCACAGTAATGAGCCGTGTTCAACCCTTGTGCATCCAGAATTGAGTGAGGTCAGTTCTAATGTTGCACCAAGCATCCCTCCAGTAATCTCAAGACCTGTCAGCTCTTCCTCCATTTCCACTCCCTTGCCCCCAAATCAGATAACTGTTTTTGTAACTTCGAATCCCATCACAACTTCAGCTAACACATCAGCAGCAGCTCTGCCAACTCACCTGCAGTCTGCATTAATGTCAACAGTCGTCACAATGCCCAATGTGGGTAGCAAGGTTATGGTTTCTGAGGGACAGTCAGCTGCGCAGTCGAATGCCCGGCCTCAGTTCATTACACCTGTCTTTATCAATTCATCCTCAATCATTCAGGTTATGAAAGGCTCGCAGCCAAGCACAATTCCTGCAGCCCCACTGACAACCAACTCGGGCTTGATGCCCCCCTCCGTTGCAGTCGTTGGCCCTTTACACATACCTCAGAACATAAAATTCTCTGCTCCTGTACCGCCTAATGCCCCTTCCAGTAGTCCTGCTCCAAACATACAGACAGGGCGACCCTTGGTCCTTAACTCACGGGCCACCCCTGTTCAGCTGCCTTCCCCGCCTTGTACAACTCCAGTTGTCCCTCCCCATCCCCCTGTCCAGCAAGTAAAAGAATTAAATCCAGATGAGGCTAGTCCTCAGGTGAGCACCTCAGCAGATCAGAACACTCTGCCCTCTTCACAGTCAACTGCAATGGTTTCTCC
The DNA here is from genome assembly GCF_004115265.2 of Rhinolophus ferrumequinum. Classification (NCBI taxonomy): domain Eukaryota; kingdom Metazoa; phylum Chordata; class Mammalia; order Chiroptera; family Rhinolophidae; genus Rhinolophus; species Rhinolophus ferrumequinum. Next base: position 20,546,838 of record NC_046306.1, read on the forward strand.
CCTTTTGACCAACAGTCCAGGCTCCTCTGTCAACCGGCGAAGCCCAGTTTCATCTAGTAAGGGCAAAGGAAAAGTGGACAAAATCGGCCAGATTTTACTGACCAAGGCTTGTAAGAAAGTTACAGGCTCTCTCGAGAAAGGGGAAGAGCAATATGGTGCAGATGGAGAGACTGAAGGCCACGGGCTAGAGACCACAGCTCCAGGGCTCGTGGGAACAGAGCAGTTACCCACAGAGCTGGACAGTAAAACCCCAACACCCCCAGCACCCACTCTGCTAAAAATGACCTCTAGCCCCGTGGGCTCGGGCTCCACCTCAGCAGGACCCAACTTACCTGGCGGTACTCTCCCCACCAGTGTACGCTCGATTGTAACCACTCTGGTACCCTCTGAGCTCATCTCCGCGGCGCCGACCACAAAAAACAATCATGTTGGCCTAGCATCTGAGCCCCTTGCAGGTGGCCTAATGGAGGAGAAGGTGGGATCCCACCCAGAGCTTCTGCCCAGCATAGGTATGTACTCGGGCCTGGCATCATCTCCTGTCTGTTTTTTGATGGCCTATCCCACAAGAGAGACCATAACTCCTTTTCTACTTGGAGGAAGAAGAATGGGCTAAATGGCAGTAGTGGTGTTTCGTTTATTGGAAGTACTTTGGGAAATAGACTTTTAAAATCCCATGTTAAGTTTACATTGATTAACATGGTGCTGAAATGAAATATACCTTTCATTTATATAGTTTTTTGTTTTACAAGGAAGCCTTTTTACATGTGTTATCTTACATCATCTCATACGAAACCATGGTAGGTAGCACTAACCCTCTTCTATGGGTGAGTAGGTTGAAGCTCAGAGAAGTGCAGTATTTGTTCAGAGTTGTACTGTGAACCTCCAGCTTGACATTGTCTCTTAAATGTGAACAGCAGCTTCTGCCAGTTCCCCTTCCCATAATAAAGACTTGCTCTCAACAGTTCAGTGGTGGTTCTCATAGCCCCTTCCTCACTGTACTCTGTCCCAGGGCCTATTCCTCCTGATTGACTGCTCCAGAGGAGGCTTTCCAGAAAATCAGGTTTCATGATAATAGTCATGGAAGGAGCAAAGTGGTTGAGAGAGAGGTCGGCTTGGGTTGGTATATCAACACCAGTATTTACCAGCTGTGTGGGCTGAGGCAAGTTACATGACCACTTCAAACTTCAGTTTCTTCCTTTGTAGTATGGAGACAAGTAGTTACAAGAATTCAAGGAGATAGTGTGTTAACATGTTTAGCACAAGACTAGAATATAGTAATAAATGGTAAAAAATAAAAAATAAAAAAATACCAGTTTCTTTTTGATGCAATCTCTTTGTCAGACTATTCCATTCATGTATATCTAGTTCAGATTATTTACCATGTACGGTTAAAGTGGCCTAATGCTGGATGCATAGGTGTACTTCTCCCCTCCTTCTCTTTGCACCCTTCCTCCCACATGCACACATTCTTCCTCCTCTGAGGCTTAAGTGGTGCAGAAGCTCTGTTTCCGAGCGGAATCAGTCACACGCTGCCAAAGCAAGGAAGGACCTTTGCTATATCCTAGGCCAGCTAATAGTCCCTGTCTTGTTTATGCAGTTAAAATGCTTTGAGTGCCTACCCAAGTGGTAAGCACCCATGAGAAGGGGCAGAAAGAACACAGGGTAAGGTCAGAGTTCAAATTCTAGCTCCACTGGTTACCAATTGCAGTTGGAGAAATTCCTTAACCTCTTATAAGCCATGTACTTCACCTACAAAACGTAGATTGTAATTGCTACCTCCCAGAATTTATACAAAAATTGAATGAGAGAACTTAGCACAAAGTGGCCAGCACATTGCCTCACACAGAGCTCTGGAAAGGTTACTTAACCTTCTTTCTGTCTCTTCAGTGCCAGAGATACAGGGAAGGAAAAGGGCTTTAAGGAGTTCACTGCCCTTGCAGGAGACAGAGTTTACAGAGCTGGCTCTGTAGGTTTCTGGTCCTAGTTCTGTTGATGGAGGTCAGCCCTAAGAATTAAAAATAATTTGGTGTGACGAATATATTCTCTGCTATTAAATGTTTCCATTCTGTTTCCTTTCACGGCACTTTCCCCTCAGGTACCAAGAGAATAATGATGAAGTGATTAGAAAATACTTTTATCTGGATCATATATAAGCCTAGAGAAATATGTGAGCCTTGGGGAAATAAACCTGCAGTTGGGAAAAATTCTCAATTTTAGTTAAGATTGTTTCCATTCTTTTTCAAGGGGCTACTGTGCTTTTACCTTGAAAATGTGAGAAATCAATACTGGAGTTAAAAGTAGGAGTTAAGGTGTAGATTTAAGCTTTATCAGATAAGCATCCAAAATCAGTTCTTACCACAAATACAGTATTGACTCTTACTAGTAGGAAGAGAGATCTGCAAAATTCATAATTTCCACAAGAGCGTAAAACTTATTGTTGCCAAATTTCTCTATAATGTTAGACTGAAGTGTCAAAATGGGAGAACATACTCTTGAATGACTGGCATATCTATGCCCTTAATCTTTATGATCCAAGAAGTTTCCATTCTAGGGTATATCGTATATTTTATTTCATTTCTCTGCAAGCACCTAGGTTCTCTCTGTCCTTCAAAGCCTTTAATGTACTTTCACACATGTACATTTCTCCCTTTAATGTACTTGCACATTTCTCAATCTAGAATCAATCTCCCATGCTTTGGACACCTATAGCACTTTATGCTTATGAACCTCCTTTATATAACATCACAGTGCAGTTCAGTGTACCTCGTGTGTGTACTTTACCTTCAATACTAGATTGAGTTCCTGATGAACAGGAAGGATGTAATTTGGTCTCTAAGAGTGCTTGGCCTTGCCCCTAGTAAGTTCTTCGTACCTATTAGATAAGTAAATGACATATCAAATTGATCTATTAAGTATGAATTGAATGCCTGCTTTATGCCCATCGCTCTTACCAGGTGCTATAGAAAAGTACAGAACAAATTGTATGATTCATTTTGGGTATCAAGGAGGGTAGTCTTTAGAGGAATGAGACAGAATTTTTTAAATGGTAAGGTGAATCGTGTAATTGTGCCCCTGAAAGTGGTTTGGGTGGCTGACTAAAGTATGCTCTGGGATTTTTTAGAAACTGGACAGAACTTGACCCCAAGAAGTAAAAATTATGAGTGCTGTTACCCTCATGGCCCCCTCCATCCGTGATCTTTGTATACACAAGAAAGGAAAAACAAATACTGTTAGTGGTAGTCTTTATTACTGAGTGTTATAGTAGTTAATTTTTTAAGTAAGTTTTGAAATGTACTTTCAAAGCCAACTTCTAGTATTGCCCTCTAAGAGAATGTGTACTTCAGCAGTTACTTAGCCCTTGATTCAGTCAATGCTTTCTGTTTTGTTTAGAAAAGAAAGTAAAAGGCCTGTATGTTTTTTTTTTTCTTGCCTTAGCTCCTTCACAGAGTTTAGTCCCAAAGGAAACTCCAGCCACGGCACTGCAGGGGTCTGTTACCAGACCAGGTAAGGCACCCTTTGGAAGAACTCTTGGAATGGAATGGGTTACATGCGAAGGAACCACTGCTGTACTCAGAGTGCCAGGAAGTACCTGAAACTTTCTTATCTGTTTGCTTCAGAACAGAGTTTGGTTGAATGGCAGAGCTTGTGCAGTACTCTTTGAGGTTATTTCCCCCCCTGACCAGCTTGCGCATTTCTGGTGTCAGCCAGGGAATTCAAGAAGGGCACCTCAGTGTACGTTGTCTGTGGGTGGTTTCCATTGCAGAGTTTGCCCTGTTCCATAACCCTGGCAGATGACTGACTGGTATATAGTAACTCACTGGAGTAGCAAGTGTTACTGCACTAAGATAGTGATGGCATGATTATGACAGGAGTGGAGGCTTGTTCCGAGGACCTCTGCTATGGTGAGGTAGCCATTCCTCCAGGGAGACAGTCATTTCAGTCATCTCTGGATGGCATTGGGTTTCTTTCCATGACCAAGATATTGTAAATAGCACTAGGAGTGGTGTTTCTGGAAGGTGGAAGGTGGAGTCCACGGAAATCTGACAGATAATTGCTGTGGGATGCTGGGTCAGCTCTGAGCACGTGAGGGTCTTGATGGCAATAACAGCAATAGATTGGACTGCCAAACACCTAAATGTCATATGTATGTTACAGTTGCGTCTTGCCGGGGTCATTGTCACTATAGGTCATTGGAGGAGTACAAAAAAATGAAGTATGACTGCTTTCCACAAGGATGTTAGAATCTCATTTACAGTACAGTTCACACACTTGACAAAATTTGTAAGCAAAAAACAATGCAACCATGTTTAATACTGTGAGTCAGTCTAAGCCAGTAAAAGTAAGGTATAACTTGTGATTATGTTTAAACCTGCTTCAGGGTGCTATGTCCTGTGTGATGATGGATAGGACTTTCTACTGCACACTCTTTGTGTAAAATCAGGCCTCTGAAAAGGATGGACGAGCAAAAAGCATTTCAGCCACCCAGATTCTTCCTTAGCTGTGACCTGCCTACATGATATCTGACTTTGGGAGAGATGGAGCAGGTTATTCAGAGAAGGGGTAGATAATAAAATTCCTTTTTGGTGAGAAAAGGAGCAACTAGCAAGGGGAAGGGAATTCGATATCCTGTCCCAGCTCTTTACTCCAGAAAACGGGCCTTAACCATATTATGTCATATGTCTTCCTCAGAGTGTTGGCCGAAGAATCCTGTTCCTTCTAAAAGTTTGACTTAAATAAATCTCCGTAAAATACCCCAAAGCCACTCATTGCTTTCACCAAACCCCTCTGTTCTCGACTTATATGAATTAACTGTGATAGTGTTAAGTCTCAAAAGCTTTGAGTTTTACTCCAAAAGAGCAAGCTAATCAAGATTTCTTTGTAATCACCTTCTTTGACTTAGCTGTTTTCATTTCTGAGTACACATTACCTGAGTTTCTTTGCTCCAGCAGAGCCAGCAAAGCAGCAGAGATTCTATGAGTTGGTGTCTATTTCTTGGAGAGGGGTTTTATGGTTTCGATATGGGGAGCTTAACAGCAGATGAGAAGCAAGGATTCTCTTCTGCCAGCATTGTGCATTAAAGGCAGAGTTCTCCAGCCTCCTCACATGAAGGCTGCGTCAACATGAGCACCATAGCAACAATAATAATAGCTAATACTGAGTTACTACTACGCACCAGGTGCTATACTAAACTTTTATATGTGTTATTTAATCTTAACTTTGAAGTGGTTAAAGTGGTTATCAGATGAGGCATTGAGCACAGAGAGGTCAAGGAATGTGCTCAAGGTCACATGGCTAGTAAGCCATGATGTCAGAATCCAACCCAGGGACTCTGGCTTCATTGCCTTCAAGAAGGTTACCAGGTAATCAGTAGGGTGTGATACTATGAGCCTGAGGTGCTGAGGTTCCGAAAAGCAGGGCCAGGTACAGGTACAGAGAGCTGTGGTAGACCAGAAGCAGGAAAGATCACTGCTATCAAGTGCATCAGGGAAGTCTTTTAGTAAAGATGGAATTTTCCTAAAGACATACAATGGAGGAAGAAGATGTTTGTCTGCTGGTGCTAAGAAAGAAGTGCCTGGCAAACCCATAGGAGGCTCATTTAAGCAAAACTTGCTTGACAAATTACTGAGCTTTTCTTTTCTTGGAGAGTATTTGCTGGGAGGTTGAGGAAGAGAGGAACATAATGGGGTCTGGAGGTGATACCTCAGAGTGGTCTGCCCCCTAAAACTCAACAAGGAAGTTCTTTGAAGGAGTGCGTTCTTCATAGATGTTTAAGACATATTGGAAGATTACTGTCTTTTAAAAAAAACAAAACAGTGTCAAGAGGGTGGGGATATTTTAAGAATGAAAACAATCTCTTCTACATGAGAGGAAGAGGCTTATTTTACTAACCTAGTTATAGCAGGGTGAAATATGAACCAGGCAGTGTGAATTTAGTTCTGTTGATCCAAACAGGATTATTTCGCAGTGTGGAGTAGAAATAAAAATAGACCAAGTAAGTGTCTTATGCCCCAGACATCCGAGTTGTGTCTCTGCCAGCTCTGTCTCTGTACCATGTAGGGTGAGGCTACTGCTGGGCAGAGACATGTCATCCTAAACAGGGCATTCAGAATTCTCTTAGACATCTAGCTTCTCCTTGGGCACATATACGGCAGACACTTCCACATCTCATTTCTGTCCTTTGTATTTTTTACAGAACTCGAGGCAAATGCTGCCATAGTCTCTGGGCAAAGGTAAGATGATCATTTCTGCAGACTTAGCATGAATATGGCATAAGCCTCTTTGAAGGGTATCCGCTTTCTCAGCCTTTAAACCTCTCGTCACCTTGTCCTGTTCCTTCCCTCTTTGCACCAGTCTCTTTTTCCTGCTAAAGTAGGGAGTTGTCATGAGTCCTAAACCCTCAGAGATTACATTTCTCTTAATAAAACTTGGTGGCTAAGTGTCTGCCTTTCCTGATTGTTTTAAATACTAACTGAGGTAACATGTTCAGCACTCAGCGTGGTGAGTAAATAGTAAATGTTCACTATGTATGAGCTATTGACATCGTTCTCATTAAAAAAGTCCTTGCAACACCTGAAGTAGAGCTGTTTCATCCTCAAGGTGGAAGAAGGAGAAAGCCAGGTGGGGCCTGACCTCAAAACCCATGTTTTTTTCTGTTATACGATGCTGCCCCACATAACCTAACAAAATGAAATATAACTGTGGCTTCAACCTCTGCCCCATGGAGAGGAGGAGTATTGTTTTCCAACAGTCATTCCTTTTTTAGTGTAGGAATGTACTAGATAACAGTTTAAAGAATTTGTCATATTTGTACATCGTCTTAGCTTGTAAAACACATTCACAATCATTTTTTTTCATTTACTCCTCATATTAACCCTTTGAGGTAGTAATAATAGCCAGCATTTATTTGAATGTTGTTCCATGCCATGCACTGGCCTACAAGCTTCCTGGATGCATTATCTCATTTAATTTTCACAGTATGTATTAGGAAAGTAAATTCTCCCTTGGAGTTAAGGAACCTAAAACTCAGAGAGGTTAACTAAATTGCCCAAGGTCACAGTTTTAGTAAATAGTGAAGCTGAAATTCAAACGCAGACCTTCAGACTCCAGAGCCCTCACACTTCACTCACGTATTGCAGCAGGCAAGATGGAGATTTCTATTATAGATCAAGAATCTGAAGCTTAGAGAGAATTAAATATCGCCAATAAATGCATACTAAAACTTGACCCCCGTCCTTCTGACTCCAAATTCTTTGCTATTTCTACTACACCACTCTGCCTGTCTAGTTTTATTTGGATTGGGCTAATAATTGAATTCATTTGCATTTCTCAAGCATACACCAACTATGTGGCTAGCAAAAGAAGGTAATCAGACCAAAAAGACCCTGTGGGTGTTTGTTTCTAGAGCTACCTGAACATTGACTACATAATGTTCATAACATTATATAAACACCAGGACAGTATTGCTGTGGCGTTTGTTTTGCCAGGAAAAAGAGGCACCTCCTTTAGGAATCTTCCTTCCTCAGAGGCTTTGACCATTTTCTGGGCTCCCAGCCAGAAAGCCATCCTCACCACCTCTAAAAGAATGTGTAAATCCCCCTGACTTGTAATTCCACACCAGCTCCTGCCTCACCTCTCCTTGACTTGCCTTGGCTTGTGGGGCAGTTGTTACATATAAAACTAGGGTAGTGAACAGTGTAGCCAAATTCTCAGCCATAGTGCCGCCAGCAAAGGGTCCTCTGGCAGGAGTGAGCAGCGGAGGGGTAGCCATAGTTGACAGGCCATAATTTATGCCTTTAAGGAGCTCATAAGCTGGTGGAAGGCAGAAGACATTAAAATAAAACAAGTTAGATAGTCTGATGGCTACTCTCGAATGCCAAATAACGGCCTGTGAACTCAAAACACAGGAGACTTCCCAGAGGACGCATCTCTTTGACCAGTTTTTGTTGTTGTCGTTGCATTACTTTTGTTTTAGTTCTATGTCTTACAAGCAAATTTAATCAGCTTCTTTTTTTCTAATGCTTTTAACATGCATTTTTTTATACCATGAAAGTAGTAAAAAGTTTATTAAAGAAAACTTGAAATTCAAATCAGATCAGAGAATTACAAAGAAAATTACTCGCCAGTAAACCAGCATTCCTACAACGGAACAATATTCATTGCGTATATTTTAGTTCATCTTCTTCTAGTCCTCTTCACAGAATATATTTATAGATAGTGTTTCATATGTTATATAAACACTAACTGTTTATATAGAACTAATATATTGTGTTATATCTACTATATAGTGTTTACATATAAATGCTATATATTGCGCGCGCGCACACACACACACACACACACACATCACGTATATTTACACCCATTCATTCATATGTGGTTACCTATATACTCAATATAATTATAATGAAAATGGGATTATACTATTCATAATGGTGGTAACATTTTTTTCTCACCGTGATATCATGAACAGTTTGTATTATTAAATAACCTTTACAACATGAATTTTTTTGACTGCATATGATGTGCTATGATTTAGTCTATTGTTAAGCATTTAGGTCTTCTCTTTTCATTAGTATGAATAAAATGCTTTGACATCCTTGTGTAATTAGAGCTCTGTAAAAAGATTTATTTCCTTAGGCACCTAGAAATGCAGTTGCTGAATCAGAGGATTATACCAGGGTTTCTCAGCCTCAGCATTATTGACAGTTTAGATGAGATAATTTTTTTTGGAGGGGGGCGTGTCATGCATTATAGGATGTTTAGTGGCATCCTTGGTTGGTGGCACTAAAAGATGCTAGTAGCATCTCCCCATTCCCCTTTTTCCCCCAAGTCATGACAAATTAAAAATGTCTCCAGACGTTGCTAAACGTCCCCTAGGAGTTAAAACTGTTCCCTGTTGAGAACCACTGGGTTACACAGTTTACACTCCATCCATTTTTGTCCATATACCCTCAGTAATAACTGGATATTATCAATTTTAAATCTTTGTGTACTAAAAAAGGGGATTGAAGTAGGGGCAATCAATATCCCATCAGTGTATTGTGATATTCCCGTGTGTATTCTTCTGTAATGTGACTTGTAATAAGCCATTATCTGACTACACCAGGTTCATAGTAAATGCCAGTATATGTTAGTAATTTCTTAGATTTTAGGTACTATTAATTTTTGAAGGGGAATATTGTTATGTTAGGAAAATGGATGAGGAAGTTGGGGTTTTTTTGGTGTGAAATTCTTAATGTCTTTTACCTGTTTTTCCACAATTTCACCAGCATTATGCCTTAGTACTTTATTTTTACTAATGTAACAAGCTAGACTCACTTTTAAGTTGTCAGTAATACAAAAGGTAATTTTGCTCATTGTCCCAGGATGGAATATTTTTTCTCCAGAATGCCTATGTAGTTCTCCTGCCTTATGAATGAAACTCTATCTTAAGAGCCCCTTTTTGTGTGACTTGATTCCCTCACCTCCTTGGAAACTTTGTGCTTCCGTCTGTCAGCAGTGAGCCCAAAGAGATCATTGAAAAGTCCAAAACTCCAAGCCGGAGAAACTCCCGAACTGAAGAGCCGGCTGTGGCTTCTGAAAGTGTGGAAAACGGACATCGGAAGCGATCCTCTCGGCCTGCTTCAGCCTCCAGCTCTACTAAAGGTTAGCAGTGGGCTGTGGGTGCTACTTGTAGGTCAAATAGAAGAACAGAGTCTGTATCACAGCAGCAGAGGACTTTGTCCTTCGTCTTTGCTTCTGTTCCTTAACTTAGTCAAGTTACCTTGACTTCTCCTGCTTGTTTGCTCCTTCCTTAATTTGTTAGTTCACTTAACTGTGCACTTTCTGTGTATGTACCCAAGAGCAGCAAGCACTGTTAGAAAAAAGAACATAAGAGGGCAGTTTGATTCATTATTACCCCTTCAGATAGGTCCTCAATAATATGGCCCGTCATTTTTCTATGTTGCAGTAGTCAACCTCTCTTTTCCCACTCTCTACTGTTTTCAAAACTCTGTCCCCTACTTTCTCCCCTCTTTCTCAGCAGAGACTCACCTCTTCACAGAGAAAATAGAATTCCCTCAACTCTCACTACAAAGACATAAATCTACCAGTGTCTGTCGCCTTTGCTCCTCCTATAATAGAGCATCTGTCCCTCTTTGAGTGTAAGGCCAATTCCTCCACTTGTGCCTTTGATCCCACCTTCTCTGACTTTCTCAAGGTCACTACCGGTTTTCTCTTCTCTGTTGACTGCTCTCTCCTTTTTGACCCTGCCCTTGGCTTCTGTGACCCAGATCAGTAGTTTTCTGTCAACTCATTTTGGCTGCTCCTTCTCAATCTCTGTGCCCAGACATTAGATACTGGCTTTTCTCAAACTTCAATCCTGAGTTGACTTTTTTCTTCAACTTACATTTTCCCCCTAACTCATCTCATTCATGCCCCACTTCTTTAGTTACAGCCTTTCACAGATGACTCATGAATTTGTATTTCTATTACAGACCTCTGTAGATCTTAGACAACTGCATGTACATCCTCAACAGGACCTCAAACTCAATATGTCTGAAACTAGACTTGTGATTTTTTACCTCCAGGCGCAGGTCCTCTGCCATCGTTCCCCATCTCAGTGAGTGGCGCCACCATCTGTCCATTAGGCAAGTCTTCCGTGGCACCTCTCCAGTCACCCTCACATCCATCACAAAAAGCTGCTGATTTTATCTTAAGTAGCCCAATTCTATGTCCCCCGTCTTCACTGTTCTCCTAGCTTAAAACCTTTCAATGATTTACCCTTATAATTAGGATCAGAGTCTAAAAGTGTCAACATGGACTACAAGTTCCTATGTGGTCAGACCCGTCAGCCTCTCTCAGCCTCATCCGACTTCCCTCAGCAACTCAGACATGCCCTCCTCATCCCTGTCATCACAAGCCTGTGCGTGTTGTTACACTTGTGGCACAGAGTGTTCTTCCCTCTTTCTTCTTCTCTTTTCCTTGTTAACATCCTACTCTTCCCACTGACCTTAGCTCAGCTGTCCCTGCTGTAGGGACTCAGCACCATGTTCTCCTTCATAACACCACAGTTGTAACTTTATGTCTATTTATGTGATAGGTAATTTACACACACACACACACACACACACACACACACACACTCACTCTCTCTCTCTCTCTGCTAGGGCAGAAGTCTGGTCTGGTTTTGCTCACCACTGTATCTCTGCTGCCTAGCATGGTTCCTAATACAAAGAGGTATACAATCAGTAATTATTAAATGAATAACCATCTATCAAATATACATCAAGTACTTACTATATGCCAGGCTCTGGGGATATAATAGTGAAAAGACAGAATCTCTATCTTCATCATATTAATTACAATTGGCCCTTGAGCAACACAGGTTTGAACTACGTGTGTACACTATACACGGATTTTTTTATACAGTTGGCACTCTGTATTCCCGGTTTCGCATCTGTGGATTCAGCCAACTGAGGATTGAAAACAGTATTTTTGATCTGCAGCTAGGAATCCACAGATGCAGAGGGCCAACTTAAGTTACATGATTTTTGACTGTGTGGGGGTTGGCCGCCCTAACCCTCATGTTGTTCGAGGGTCAACTATATATGCTAGCCAGAAAGATAGGCTCTGATACAGTGTGTTAAACGTTAAATGCTGTGATAGCAAAATTGCATGGTACTGTAGGAGCACATAGCTGGGATGCTTTGCTCCTCTGCCAAGTCAGAGAAGGCTTTCTGGAGAAAATGATGTTTAAGCTGAGATCTGAAGAATGAGGAGGCATTATCCAAGCTATGGGGGTTAAATGGAGTATTCTAGGCCAAAGGTACAATGTGTGCAAATGCCCAGATCTGAGGGAGGGAATGATACTTGCCCGTCTCTGGAAATGCACTGAGCTTGAGTAGCTCAGGTTGGGATCCTGGCCAAGTGCCTGATATCAGCAGGGCTGCTGAGAAACAGTCAAGTACCATTGGGATGCCAGCCTGAAGACCAGCGCAGGTTGTGGTGCACCTATACCAGGCGCTGACCTGAGAGCTCAACTGTCATTGCAGGTCAGGTTTCTGGGCAGGAATTTCATGTTGCCTCACAAGAGCCCCTGGGAATAGGCCACGGGTCTACAGATCATATACATGTAAAGCAGAGGCGTAGAAGTCACTTCACCTCAGCCTGCCAGAAAGCCAGGGGAGAAGTGGGGAGGGGCCTTCTTTCCTCTCCAGGAATATCACGTACACCATAGGCAGGTCCTCTACGTATCCCCACTTTAGATATAGAAATGCAACCAACAACTATCTTCCTCCTTCCTGGGAATCATCTGCTCAGCAGAAACTTGTTCAGAAGGAAGCACATCGTAGAGTATATAAGTACTAAACTTAGAGCACTAAACGGAAGAGTCCTGGAGTTCTGTGGGAAAATCCTCTTCCCCTCCATTCTGTGTATTCTTTTAGCTCCTCACTTTCCCAAAGGATCAAGGTCCTGTAGGCTGTAGAGTATGGTATGTAATTACCTTTAAAGTAGGAAAAAAGTGTTGGCCTTTAGAGATGACACATACCACATTTTTGGAGACTTGACCTGAGCCCAGAGCCACAAGATACTAAAGGTGTCATTTACAGTACACCAGGAAAAGTTAAGGAGCAGCTGGGACAGTTAAGAGATGCCCAAATTAGAGCCACTCTAGAGAACTGCCAGCCAGGAAAAGATGGAAAGTCAGAACCTGTTTCAGAAAGGGGGTGGGGAATAGGCCGGTACACTTAAACTGGACATTATCCCAAAGTGGCGGTAGTCATGTTGGAATGCCTGCCCCATCCATGATGTGAGGTTTAGCAACTGGCTTGGGAGAGGCCATAATGACTCATAATGACTGTGATCCTGCACAGACGGGTGCTGTGTAAGTGTCTCCCTAGAGGATGGGTGATCTCTGGCCAGACCCCAGGAATCACAGTCCTGTGTAGATCTCATCAGCCTCACGCCCTCAGGCTATAAATCCTTAACTGTTCTAGGGTAAGTTACCATTTAAGTCAGAAATCAGTGCTGTAGCTCTTTTGGTTTTTAAGTGTTAGAGCTCTTGGATCCAAATTAAAGAAAAAAATATACTTATTATTGGCCTACTATGGTGTATCTAAAAATGTGAACCAAAGTCATAAAACAACTTTTCTGTGATTGTATTTGAACCCATACCCAGGGAGTGATCATAAAATATCAAGCTGATTTCTAAAATTTATGTTTATGTACCTCAAATTTGGAGACCTATGTAGTGCTAGGAACCTGAAACATCTTCCTGTAGCATCAGTACTTCTTAAAGTTTTGAAGGGCAAAAACGGTTTTGTCTTTTTGCACTCCAAGATTTTGGTTTTATATGTACAAAGAAAATCAGAAACTGTGTTTTTCATGAGAATCTTGAAAGCTAAGAAATATTATGAGTAGCTTATAATGAGAACTTTTGATTGTCAGGGAACCAGTGACATTAATCATGCTCCTGCTGTGAGACCAGAGTTTGCTTACATCACGCTGTTGCTTATATCACGCTGGCCAAGGCCTACTAGACTGCCAGGTTGGAGCAGGTGGGGTGGCTGATTTCTGTGCAGGTCCAGGGAGGGCCACATGGTTGATACAACATGCTCTAATCTGTTTTGTTTTTGGTTGGTTGGGTTGCTGAAGCAAGCACACTTTTAATTACAAACACAGAAATTAGCTCCCACGAATGAGTGAACTTCTTTTTAAAATTGCGCTTAATCAGAAGTGTTGTTTACAAATATGCAAATGAGTAGTTCTGCTTCCTGGCATGATGCGTTCCCCATTAACACAGAAATTATTTTTTTAGTTTCCCCTAACATTCTTTATTTACTCTTTTGTGTTATATTTTCAACTGGGGAAACGGATCAGTAGTTAAAAACATGAAGTTCAACACATAAGTTAGAAACCAGGGGGAACAGGCTGATATGAAGGAAGTTCAGAGCAACCTGTGATCAGCAACAGCTGTGAGTATGCCTGGGGGACCCGAAGATGCCTCTCACAACAAAGTGGGGTGAAAGCCCTTCCCTACCCACAGCCAGTGACTTGAGAGGCAACGATCTAAAATCACAGGGTATACAGATACTTCAAACAGAAGGGTTTGTTATTATTGTGGAAATGCAAATGACAAACATAATTAGGTACATCCTAGGGGAGAAAACCCTGAGCAATAACTGCCTGAAACTGCACTCCTTGTAGCATCATTTAGAAACCAGCCATGAAAATTTTGAAAGTACATTTCCAGAATTTTTTTTACAATTAAATACAAATTTTGGCTTAAAATCATACAGTAAAAAGCACAATGAAGTGAGCAAAGTCAAGGTTAATTTCTAAAACTCCTCGGAAGGTAAAGCCCATATACTAGAAGATTAAATAGAGCCTTGTACTGTAGATTTGGCCACATTTACTTAAGGTCAAAAAACAAGGCTATCAGGCTGAATTCCTTTATCAAATTATAAATTTAAATGTTCCCAAAGGACATACATGGTGGACAACCATCTGAAAGACTGTTATTGACTCAGTTTTTTACCATATAGTTGGTTCCAAAATATGAATATATAAATGATACAACTCCACTTAGTCTTGGACTGTTTGATATATGTAAAGACATTCATTTGTAAAATCCTTGGTGGTTTAAAAAACTGAGAACTTTCAACAATATATGTGATGGGGGTTTTTGCCAGAATGGTATTGATTGTGGGGGCTTGGGAATAGGATTATGCACAATCAGATGAGCTGGGCAGCCTTAGGAACAGGCCTGATGCAAACCCTGAAGGTACCATCAGCCACCATATTACTTCCCTAGAACTCCTTACCTTAAAGAGTTTGCCTCGAGATTCTCTGAACTGTTCAGTAGAGTAGTAAAGTGGCAACATTTTGGAGGGAGTACAAAATTGAATCATTAAAAAACTCATCTTTTCAGACAGATTTATAAAGAGATTAATTAAAAGTGACTTTCTGCTATGACCCAGATGGGCTAGATTTATCCAGGGAAGGTGATAAGAGACTTCAAAATCAGGTTGATGTTTTTTTTTATATCATGGAAGTATAAAAGTATACCATACACCACCACTCCCATCCCCCAGCCTAGTATCTAAAAGGCTTTTTTTTTTTTTTTTTTGGTAGTTTCTAGCACAAATCACTTGTTTACTCAGGGCCCTGCTCATTGATTCGTCCTCAGAAGCATAGGCAGCCTGCCAGATCTTTGGGTACATTGGAGCAGAAACAGATGGAAGTGGGGGGGGGGAGGGAGAGCCTGAGGTTGTTTATCGCCCCTAATTCCTCACCCCTTTTCCCAGCCACATAATGTGTTTCTCAGACACACTTGATTCTTAATATCACAACAAAGGAGAAGCTCCCAAAGTTGGCCTCATAAACAGATATTTTTCTAAGGATGAACACTCATTCAAGACAAAACTATATTTTTACTATAAATGACAAATTTGCTACAGTGAAAATGAAGCTTGAGAGTTGGATGTAAAGTGTTGATTATGGGGAGTTGTGGGTTGTGTGAGAGATTCTTAGTTTATTTACAGGAAATTAAAATGACACCATTAGCAATACCCTGTCAGATTAACTGTCTTCTGATTAGCAGAAGACTAATGAGAGACCGATTCTATGCCATAGCACAAGCAATATGACATCCCAGCAAGAAAATACTCAATATGTGACATTGAAATTTCCAACAGAAGCCTGAAAATATTGCCCAGGTCACTTCTTGGAAAGTCATCATTTCTTAGCAATTACTATGGCTAACAGAACAGTAAAATTTTTGTTTTTTGCACCTACTTTTTAAGTCTGGATTATCAAAATATGATATGAAAGAGAAGAAAAAGTGCTTAAAACACTGAATCTAACATGCAAGATCAGAAAATTCAGCCTAGTTTCCAGGAATGCATAAATCGGATTCATTTTATATATTAATGTGTTAGAAAGAAAACGTTTTTTTCTCCTTGATAGGAAGTAATTTTGAAACATTGTTTTCATATTAAAACTAACATGTCTACTATGGACCAGCATTAAGAATGAGGGTGAATTTTTGTTAAGAACAATATGAGATTTTAAACGTCTACATTTGGAGAGCTTCAAACTATTCATTGCTGTAAACTATTCATTGTACTCTATTCATTGCTGTAAAAAATCTTGTGTGTGGAAAAGTTCTTTAGAAACATGGTTTAAATATAGGAAAAGATTGAGTTAAGACACTATGATAATGCAAGAGGAATTAAAGGAATTAAAATACACTCATTCCCCTTTATGTCACTGTTATCCTGTGTATAAATCACTCAGTTCCCACCTCTTCCATGAAGCCCTCAGGCTCACCGAGGCTCAGAAAATAGGCTGTGGCTTGCTCTGAATTGCTTCCTTGATATACCGGGCTAGGCCACAGTAGACACTTGTTGACCAAGGGTCATGGTCATGTTATTTACAGACTTTGACTATAGCATGGCAAAAAGAGTTCCTTATTGCACAACAATGGCTTGGCTCCAAAAGGAATCCAGAGGCTGTTTTTTTTGCACTTTGGCACAATTTACTCATTTGCTTCGCTCATTGATTTCTTATCAAAAGCATTGTCATTCTCTCCATCATTTTTTTGGGTGACGGGAACTGGTGATCGAGATTGTGGGGTTGTTGACCAGCTAAAGATCTTCCCACCCTGCCATTTTTTCCAACCAGGTACGTGTTCACCATCTCCCATCACATTTCCCCAGTTGACATGCTCTCGTACATAGCACCATATCTTCCTCCCACAGAAGCCTGAGACCCTCTTCACACCGAGTGCCCCTTTTGAAGCCCTTAAACTGGTTCAGAGCCAATAGAGCTCCACTTAGGTCAGTTCTGGTTCTTGTGGACTGCCTAAAAGTCACTGCTATAAAGAATTGCTGAACATGTCCTTCCTTTCTCCCCCACAGACATAACCAGTGTGGTGCAATCCAAGCGAAGAAAATCCAAGTAAACAAGCTGGACGGCGACTTAATACTTGTAAATGTATGTGAATTTTATAAAAAAGCAATTTTGAGCTGTGACTTTTTAAAATCCATTTCTGTACAGCTAGTCATTTTAATAATGTGGCCCTTTTCCTAGTCCCTGCAACCTGTTTTGTAAAGTGCAATGGGGAAAGCAGAGTTGTTGAACCCTTTTGGTGTTGATGAAGTTCAAGGTTTCTATGCCATGTATTGAGAGGAGCTAATGCGATTATGTTATTAGTTTTCACATTTCCTAAGCAGCCTAGAGTACAGGGTGAGCATTTTTAGATCTTCTAATGATGTATTGTGCTGTGGAAGTACTGTGTGAATAGCAGTAGTGGGGGCAAAAGAAATCTCATTTGGAAATGTTGTAAATAATTTTATTATATAGTGTTTTGGATGTATTTGTTGTAGAAATGGACCAGTGAATAAAGAGAATCTAAGGGTTTGTACAATGTGAAATACTGAATGTGTTAAATAAATGTCATTGTCCTAGAACATAAACGTATGTTATTGGTAAGGGACTATTGGATGAGCAAGCTCTTCTTTGGACCATAAAAGAATAGGAACAGCCTTCTTTGTGAATTAGAACCCCATCTTGTCTTCATTGCATCTGAGATGCACCTGGCAAGTTGAGAAAAATGAACCTTCTTGCCCACTCAACTCATTCGTGTCTTTGAAGAAACTAGCCCTTTGGCAAAAAGAGTTCCTTACTGTACAACAATGGCTTGGCTCCAGAAGGAATCCAGAGGCTGGTTTTTTTGCACTTTGGCACAATTTACTCATTTGCTTGTAGCATCGCACTGTACCAGGTACTTTTATATATGTTGGTCAAATTTCTTTGATTGCAAATAACTGAATCAACTTAGGATCAAAGGCCACCCAGGATTTACTAAGGACAGCACGTCATCAGCAACCCAAATGGCACTTTTTCTCTACCTCAGAACATCTGGTTTTCCATGCACATGATGGATTGCTCCAAAACAACTGGGTTTATACCTCCTCCATTCAAGAGATAAGCCCAGACTGACCAGCAAGATTCTTTGTAACAGCATCAAGAATCCAGCCCAGTTTAAGTAAGCTTTCCACCTTCAGTCCAGTTCTGTGGTTAGATGGGGCAGACCCGTATTAAAGCAGTTATTTTGTGTTATGTCACACGTCAACTACATTGGCTGCCCTGTTCCTCATCTGCATCAGGCTTAGGCGTGACTTAGTATCAACATGCTCAGGTGTTTCCCTTTCCTGCTCAGTTCTTACCTAAAAATTTGTAGTCTCCAAAACCAGCTGCTTCTGCTCCCACCCTACCCATCTACCTACCTTCAAGGGACTCAAATACTTGGGGCCCTGTCCTTGTCGTGATCTGGGCCTCAGCCTTCCGCTGTGTCTCCTACAGCTAGACATAGGAGTATACTCCATACCTTCCCCTGCAGTAGCTCCTTCCCCTTGCCATAACAAAATGGCTGAGACCAAAAGGAGTCTATGATTCTCTATCATTCTCATCTCTATTTCAACTGTCTTACTACTATATATGTCTTACGTTGTAAGGATCCCCTAAAAGTAGTTATTTATGAGTCAGATGCTACATTGTCTGGCTCTGTTTCCAGCAAGCTAATCTATGCTCTTCCTTCCCTTATGACATACACAACCAGAATCAAAGCCAGCCTAATAATAATACTGTGCTAGAGGTTGTAAAATGCTTCTCTCCTACTTCAGCTGTATTGAGGCAGAAAGTATAATGTGCTTTAAATAGATTTTTATTTGTTTTTCTTTATATTAATTTTTTTTCTCTCCCATAGAGGAATAACATTATAGTCTAACAATCAGAATCCTGTTACACACGTACACAGGCATGCCACATGACCGGGTTGAGGTGGTTGTGTCCTTGAGTCTGTCGACATGTCACAACATGGTCAACCAGAGTCTCCTCATTTCAGCCAGTCTAAACACAAAACACCCAAGAGGGATGCACTCAACTTGGCTCCATTTGGAACTGGGTGGCAGGGCAAATTTTGGGAAGGTAGAAAGGTTTATAGTGTGTCTGCATTCGGTCCCCTCACATAAAGCCACATGGATCTGAGGAGGCATCCAAGAGCTCTAGTGGGGTCCTTATTGCACCTAAGATAGTACAGATAAGAGCAAATTGATCAGGGTTCCAGGCAGGGGCCGGGGAGCAGGCATACTCCAAAACAGCAAACTGCATTCATACACATGTGATACCCTGCTGGGGCCAGACTGGCAAAGGCTGGAAAGGGACACCCAGCTTGAAGAGAGCACTCAGACATATTGGGGAATTACTGTAAGTCGCCCTTTGATGTAGTTGGGACTCTCTCTAGAAACGGGTCCCTCTGACATACTCAGTTTTGGCAAAGTGCTGGTAGTATTGACATTAAGTAATACAAACTGGAACAAACTTCTCCAGGGTCTCTGAAAACATCAGTCAAGACAGACTCTCTAACCCCCTCCTGTCTTAAGGTTGCATAGGACTTTATGAATTCTGGTTCCCTCATGTATTCAAGTTCTGTGGTTTAAAAAAAAAAATCCTGAAGCATGCTCAAGGTGAAAGGCACATACACAGTCAATACAGTATGACGAGGTCTGATGCTTCAGGAGTGAGACTAGCAGGAGACTGAGTAGTGTTGGTTCTTAGAAATCTATACACAAAATATTGCCACACTCAAATGCTACAGAGTCTATAGGAAAGTACAAAAACCTATGAGCCTTGCAACCAGCTAGGTGATGAGAGTGGAGGGTTCTAGAACTATAGGAGCTCTAGAACTATGGGTAAGGGAGGGGCCTTTTGAAATTTGAGCCAAATGCCCTGTAACTCACTCTTCCCTCACCAGAAGGATCGTGCCCAGGACCGAGCCTAGGCCCCAGCTGGCATCAAAGGAGTAGGCCAGAAGAGTTGGAGGGAGTTTCAGCCCTTGGAAGTGCTGAAGACCCTAAGCTGGCTGTGAAGTGACCGACCACGGGGTAGCTGGAAGAATAAGTCACCAGGTCATAACTGAAGGAGAACCTTGGGGAGAGGAGCAAGGTTGTCAACTACTGAGGCGCTAGTGGACAGCAGGACTTTGATCTATTTTTAGTGTAGATTTGGCTTACTCCCTTGGATAAGAGACCCCAACAGGGATTCCTGTCCCCATCCCAGCATCCATGGGGCTACCCCCTCCCTTACCCACACATCCCACAGGAGGCTTGGGGCGACAGGGTCAGGGAGGGCAGCTGCCTTTGCCCTCATGGGACTGCAGAGTTTTCTCCAAGCCTCAGCTTGGCTGTGAGGCCTGGAAACCTGGAATTGGGGTGAGGGGGAAGACCTGTGTTAGAATATAACAGGAAATCTTAAAAGTTTCAAGGAAGAAAGAGCACGCACTAGAAACGGACAGTTAGAAAGAGGAAAAGGGAAGCAACTCGGGGTATCCCAAGAGGCTGTTGCTGGTGTCTGAGCCCAAAATTCAGTCCCACCAATAGAAGGGGAAAACTGGCTACCCCCGTCCCCTCTGTCTCACCCAGGGATTCAGGTTCCCTCCTCCAGGTACTTACTAGAGGAGAAGCGGGGGAACCAACCATAGGGCACCTGTTTCTCCCCAGCAGCCTAGAAATGAAGAGCACTGGGGGAGAAAATGAGGAGAGTCCCCCTGAAAGCCCTGAACCTGGATAGGGACTATTTGGGGATTGGAACAGTGAAGTTCCTGGCCTCCTACCCAGGAGTGTTTAGTAGGCATCCTGGGCAGGGTGTGAAATACAAAGCCAGAGGCAAGATGAAGGCTGAGCTGTCATTCTTGAGATGGCTTCACCCCACAGCTTGTACTCCCCAGCATCATTCCCTTACATTCTTACACTGGGGTGTGCACTGTGCCTGCCTAGAAGCCCTCTGTCCTGTATGTCTCCTAAGCTAGTTCTAGCACCTTGGGCATGTGAATAGATGGCCAGGATGGCAGGGCCTTGCCCAGCCTCTACTCCTGGAGTGACATGTTGGGGTTAGGGCAGCAAGGTACAGACTAAGCCCTTCAGACTTAGGGGCCTGCAGAGGGGTAGGTTTCAGGAAGAAATTTGGGAGGTAGGATTATAGGAAAGGGAAGTGGGGGCCGACTCCAGGCTTCAGCCTGAGCAGGGCTTGGCCTCTGAGCAAGCACAGTACCAGCTCCCATGATGCCCTGCTTCCTATAGCTTCTCAACCAGTCTGTCTTGTCTACATTTCTAATAGGCTGCCTCTTTCCCATAATTCCCTCCACCTACTCCCTCTAACTCACATCTCACAGTCCTCTTCCACATACTTTACCTTTCCAGGCCTAAGCAACTAAAGGAGCCCAGCCCCCAGGGGAAAGGGAAGGGCCAGACGAAAGACAGAAACTTTAAGTCTCAGTCGTCCCCCCCATCCATTTGGAGGGAATTACTGGGAATGAATAATAAGGGAGCAGGAGCGAGTGTAGTGCCAAACATGAGATAGGGTGAGGCTTGGAAGGTGAGGAAAGAGCCAGATCTCGGACTGGAAGAGGAGACTCTCAGAAATAGGAGTGGGCCAGAGGTAGAGGACTGGAGGGCAAGGATGAAGGGGAATGTAAGGGTAGCGATGGGGACAGGGACCAGAGAAGGAAGGATGGAGTGTCAGGTAGGGGAGATGGAGGACTAGATGCAGGGCATGAGGGCCAGAAGGAGGGAAGGTGAAGGGAGGGGAGCGTTCAGAGGCGGATTAGAGGATCAGAGAGAAGGAAATTGAGTGGGTGGAAGAGGGGGCTATTACCCCACCTCAGACACATGAGGGGGGCGGTGGTGTCCAGCCCTGGGCAGGCTGCGGGCGCCCCTCGAACAGCACACTGGCTGCGCCGGAGGGCCTCCGACAGGGGTCGGGGGTCGGTGAGGGGTTTGTGGTGCGGCCGGCTGACGCTCAGTAGTTGAACTGGCGCTGGCACGGCTGGTAGATGAAGCTGCCCTGGTGCTTGGGCCGGCGCGTACAGGTCTCGCGGGCGCGGTTCTGCCGTTGCAGCCCCTTGGCGCTCAGCGCGTGGCGCTCCGCCCGCTGCCGGGACCGCTGCAGCCGCCGCACCTGGCCCGCCTTCTCCATCAGTGCTGCCCGCCCCTGAAGAGGGGCGGCAGCGTGGTGCAGGGCCTGGGGCTCGCGGCGGACGGGCGCCAGCTCTCTGCGAGGACAGATCAGGGCTTGGTCAGGGCCAAACGAGTCAGGGGGCGAAGGGCGGCGCTGGCACCTCCCACCGTGTCCCGGCATCCTCGCCCTCGCGCAGTGCTTTCTCTACTCACTGGGGGCACCCAACGCCGTTTTTGGGGTTACAAGCCCTTCTTCCAAGCCAACCTGGAGATACCTCCTCGGTTCCAGCCCATGTGACACGTAAACCGGACCCTTGGGAAGGCTAGGCTCCAACCTCTAATTCCGTCTTCGCCATTCTCACAAGCCTCTATAAGCCACACCCGCTCGGCGTTCTGGCCTTGCCCCTCCCGCCTCTAAACCCATCGCAAGACTTAGCCACGCCTCTCCCTATCTCAAAGCCCCGCCCCCTTACCCTCAGGCCGGCTCCTAAGCCTTATCCCCCGCCCACAGGCCCTGCCCTTTGCCTCGAAGACACGCCTCTAAAGGCCCCGCCCCCTCCGTGCCTGGCGGGCACCTGAGCTCTGTGCCCCAACCTCCAGGAGGGGACCTTTGCCTCCAAGATAAGTCCCTCTAGGATTCCACGCCCCGCCCTGGCCTGCTCACCCATCGCTAAGGTCGCCGTCAGGCAGGTCAGCGTCGGGGTGCGGGGAAGGGGGCCCCGGCTCCAGCACTATGGTGCTGCCGGTGACGTAAACAGACATGCTGGGGTGCTCGATGAGAAGGTCCTCCAGGGGACTGCTCTGGAGGCGGGCGGGCCCGAGTCCGGGCCCCTCTGCAGTAAAACAGGCGGGAGGGGTAACAAACCAGCTCTCGTCCATCAAGGAGGGCGCGGGCGGAGGGCGGCCTGCGGGGGCGGGGGGAGCCCCGGGGCTGGGTGGAGCCGCGTAGCTGTCTACGGGGCGCGGGAGGGGGAGCCATGCGGGGGAGGGGGCACAGCGGCAAGGGACACACACATACCAGACACAGGGGGGCGGGGAGAGAAAGGGTATCGTTAGTCAGACCCGCAGCCCTGCCCGCCGCGCCCACGAGGCACCCAAGGGGCAGGAGTCTCGACCCGCTGCCCTAGGGCACGTGAGGTGTGGGCCCCAACACTTCGCCACCAGGAGATGGCCCGGGCTTACATGGGATGGGGCCTTGTTACCCCACCTCCAGTGTCACTGCCTCAGTCCCAGTTTGCCCAGTAGGCCTGGGGTGGCTCCCCAGTCCCCTGGCAGCTCCCTTCCCCTACGCTACTTGGCCACCTGACCTTCACAGGCCCCTGAGTCAGAGTCCTGGCCCCCGATTTAGGCCTCACCCGGCAGGTCAATGATGAGCCAGCCGTCCACTTCATCCTCCTCGGAGACGAAGGCCCGGGGGCAGTCGGGGTCCTCAGGGGGCGGGGGTGTGCTGAAGAAGAAGCTGGTGAGGCGCTGGAACATGGTGGGGGAGTGAAGTGGCCTCAGTGGGGCGCCCTATCGCAGTGCAAAAAACCTGGGAGGAGTAGAGAGGAGTCAGAGCCACCACTGACTGAATTAAGTCTACCCCAACTCCTGGCTGGGGATAGCACCCCCAGCCCCGAGACCAGGTAAGAGTACAACAGGGATGTGTGGGGAAGCTTTGCGGTGTGTGTGCTTTCTGGTAGGTCAACCTGTTTTCAGGCTTTTCTATTTTCTGTGTGGCTTTAGAAAGTTATTTAACTTTCTGTGCTTTAGTTTTCTCATCTGTCAAATGGCAATGATAATAGTACCCTCGTCTGGGCCCTTCTAAGATTGAAATGAGCTAAACACAAAAAGCTTAGAACAGTATCTGGGCACTGAGTAAACATTCAATAAACTAATCAACTAGTTATTATGAATATCATTGCATGCTCTAGGGACATGGAAGGAGTGATATATATGACTAGACTCTGTCAAAGAAGGTCTCCAGAGGATTGGACCTCCAAGCTGGACCTTGAAGGGTTAAATAGGAGTTCTCCAAGCAAAGACGAAATTGCCCAATATTGTGATTATTTATCATCATCATATTGCTAACATTCATGTGTCAGGTGTTGACGCTCAGAGAAGGAAGGTAACTTGTCCAAAGTTTCACAGCTTGTAAAACATAGAGGTAGGATTTGAACCCATGCAGTCAGATGCCAGAGGCAGCACCCATAATCACTATACTCCACTGCCTTTGCTGGGTGTCTATCTGGATTAGGCATTTTCAACTTGGTGCCCAGGGACCATGGTCCATGTGTTTTTTTCTGGCAAGAAGGACCTTGGTTTTCATCATGATTTCCCAAACAGCACTCCTTAAGTCCAGAGATTAAGAAACACTGCTGAGTCTGTGTGTCTTGAAAAGTGCTCACTAGCAAAAATCCCACAGAACAGCTACCATCTCAGCACAGGGCTTCATTTATGTATGTCAGATGAACTTGGAAGATCCTATTCCCACAGTCCCTCCCCCTCCTACCCCGTCTCCCCAAGCTCCTGCTCAAGGACAGCATCCCTGGCTAGGAGGAAGATCAGGTTGTCTGGCCCCAGGGAGACAACAGGTCAGAGGAAGGTGATGGAGGGAGAGAGCAATCAGACCCCAGGAGCACTTACGGATCAGCACCGAGTGTTGGACCAGGACTCAGGCCTCAATCAGCCCTTCCCTAGGTGAAGATAAGGAAGGAGACCCCTTGCTCCAGGAATGCAGACACCAAGGAGGTGGCTATAGATCTGCCCCTCTCCCCACCTCAGCTTACCTCAGGACTAGACCTGGGCTAGGGGCGACCTGGATGTCCCTAAAGTTTGACACTCCATATATGTCTCCTGAAGATGGTCAACAGTTTGTTATTGAGCCATCTGTCACCTTCCTCGAGGGGTGGTTTCCACAGTAACTATAAAACTCCCTGGCAGCATGTCCATACTTCCATTCCCTAGAGGCATTCTACTCTTAATGCTAACCCACCTGGGCTTTTTCTATGCTTGTAGCTACCTCTTCCATTCCCTGGGACTGTTTTCACACTTGCCCCACAATCCCCTAACCTCCAGACCCTGAGAATATTTCCACATTTGCAGACCCAAAATGGGCTCCAGAAGTGCTCTCTAGATGCTGGCTTCCCTGGTGGGAGATCTACAGGGATTATAAAAGGTTGGGCCACCCCAATTAGTGCCTGCCCAGCACAAGCCACATGTCTCAACGTAGCCCTAGGGAGGAGTTAGTGACTCAGTCACCAAAAATCCAGAAAGTTTGGCCCCTCCTGAAGGAAGGGAAGATTGGGGCATTGACGAGGAACACCCTCCTTCCAAGGACCCTCTACTTCATTGAGAAGATAAAGAAGTTAAAAGCTGTTTTAAGGACCATCATATTCACCCAGTCCATTTTACAACCTGTGAATAGAGGATAGAAGTCTATCCAAAAAAAACATAGCTAGATGGTGGTGGGGCAGGCCTAGCCCCAGGTCACTGAGCAGCCAGTCACAAAAGCCTCAGCAAACAATCCCCCAAAATATAATGATGCAGGGGAGACAGGGGGGTCAGCTAGGACTCAGACATTGATTGAGTCCCTGTTCTCCGCAGAGCCCCTCTGCCCGGCTATAAAAGGGTCTGGAGTTCTGGACACCAAATTCATTCATCAGGTATTGACCAGAACCCCCACTGTGTACCAGAGCCTGCTCTGGGCCTCCTTAAATTTTAGACAGACTGAGGTAAGGGAGGCTGGGGGTGAAGGCAGAGCTGCCTGCCTGAGGTCACACAGCAAGACAGTGACAGAGCCAAGAGTAACAGCAGCAACAGCCAGCCAGTGCCCGCCCCTGTCGTGACCATCAGGGAGTCTCCCGGATTTTCTTTCCCAGCCTTGCCAGCTTCCTGGTTCTCACATTCCCAGCCTTGCTCCAGGGAGAACCATTCCCTTTAATAACTGCAGCAGCTGTGCCCAGAATAGCACTTGAGCCCCAAGCCACCTCTGCCCCAGCCCATCCTTGAGCAAAGCCCATCCAGCCTTAAGGCCCATCCACTTGGAAAGTCAGGCGCTCTCTTGTCCTATCCCTTCTCCTGCCTCTCTCTGTGACCAGAGAGAAGGGCAACACAAGTCTTGTAATCACCAGCACTAGGCCAGGTCATGTCCTTCTAGCTGACAACTCTGGGGAGGGGATGAAGGGCCAAACAAAGGGAACTCTCACTCCCCACCGCACCCCAACATGAGCCCTGGAGACACCCTGATGGAGCCAATGACTCACCTGTCTGTGGTCAAAACAGCTGGAAGGCAGCAATTTTATTGGCCTCTAGGACCCCAAGGTACAGAGTGAGGGTCAGGGCCACAAAAGGGGACCCAATCTCCAAAGACCTCCTGGAAAATGATCCAGGAGTGAGGCGACCTAAGAGCCCTATTAAATTTGGATGGTGCTGAGCCCAAGGAGAGTCCTCAGTGGCAGGAAGATGTGTAACTTGTTACTTGTATTGAGTTCCCACTAGGCAGGTGTCCATGGCTAATACATCTGTCACTCACTTGGTAGGCATGACTCTAATTGGCTACATGACCAGGAGTAAGCCACTTCCCCTCACTGGACCTCAGTTTCCCCTCTGTGAAATGGGATCTAAGACTCCTAGTTATGGGCCTGGGAGTGACTTCAGCTAAGGCGCTGCACACATGTCAGGGATTAGGAGGATGTTATTATGTTAGTCCCAGGGGTGCAGAGCCTGGAGCTGAAGGGAGGGGATTCCACCACCATCTGGCGCTGTCCCAACGATCCGGAGCTGGAGCTCTAGGCCTCCCTTCAACTCCTGAAGAGCACCCCCAGCTCCCAACCTAGACCCAGCAGTGCATTCTGAACATCTCTCAAGTCGCAAGGACAAAGCAGGAGATCACAGGCCTGATCCCAGCTCTTGGTTAACCCAGGAAACTGCCAAGGCCCCTCCGGTCCCCGCTGCCTTTCAGCATCCCTCACCCATGCGCCCAGCCCCCGACCAAGCTCCCACCAGGTCATGGGAGGACAACCGACCCGAGCGGGGGGAGGGGAGGAGGACGGGAGGCGGTGCCGGCCTTGGTGACGTCTCAATGTCAAA
The DNA here is from genome assembly GCF_004115265.2 of Rhinolophus ferrumequinum. Classification (NCBI taxonomy): domain Eukaryota; kingdom Metazoa; phylum Chordata; class Mammalia; order Chiroptera; family Rhinolophidae; genus Rhinolophus; species Rhinolophus ferrumequinum. Next base: position 20,573,906 of record NC_046306.1, read on the forward strand.
TGCAAATAGAGAGACGTCATGGTCTACCGGGCGTGAGGCAGCCAATCGGGAGACGCGAATACAGCCCCGGCCGCCGCCGGCGGAGATAGACAAAGACCCGGAGCGGGGGGCGCGGGGCGTGTCCCCGGGCACCCGGAGACCCCTGGCCAAAGCTGGTCGGGACTCACCTGGGAGCGGGAGCGGTGCGCGGACGGGGTGGCGCTGAGGTAGTTGTGCGGCGGGACGGCCGAGGGTCTGCGGCTGATCACAGGCCCGGCCTCATCGCGGGGGTTGGGTACAGAGGCAGCAGGGCTACGCGTGGGACGCTCGTGGCTGCTGCGCTGGCCCGCGGGGCTTTGAGTCTGTGCCGCCGCTGCTCTTGGGCTCGCAGCACAAATTGGAACGTTCAAACAGCTGATTGTGACGTCACAAAGGGGCCCGCCCGCCTCGCGTCACGGCAGGCGGAGCGGTGACCAATCCCAGCCTGCGGATCCCCCCTCCCCGCCTCCAGGGTTTTCTGGTTAGTGGCTCCTGCCTGGAAGCCCCACTCCGAGCCCCGGGCTGCCGTCCAGCGAGGCTACTGCTGGAAGCTTGGATCCCTACCAGGGTGACCCGCAGACCTCTCGATGAAAAAGGTTCCACTCCTTCCTACGGGATCCCTGTCTTCCGGCACTCCCTCCACATATTCCAGCGCCTTCACCCTTCATATCCTTTCACCTGCATCCTATGTCCAAGTCCCCCAATCTGTACCCTTTTCTCAACTCCACACAACGTCCATGCACCTCCATCCTCCCCACCACTCTTCTCCCTGCTCTACTTCACTTTTCTGTCTTACCTCCTCACTCCTACATATTCTCTGCTTTTCCACCCCACATTTCCTCAGCAGGGCATGTTTGAGAGGTAGGGGACTTCCCCCTTCCCTGGTTCCGGGACAGCACCTGGGAATGTAGAGGAGTTGGTTCCACTGAAGGGAAATTTTAAAGAGTAGGAAAAGAACTGCTCTGGGCTAATAAACATTGACCTAGAGACTACTCTGTTATGGAAGTTTACACACCACACCTTATTTAATCTACGTTGCTACTGGGGCTGGACGAAAAGTGACAGGACAGGGATTTATTATTATTAGTCCCGATTTACAACACCGAAAGAAAACCAAAGCTCACAAATCTCGCTGTTAGTATGTGAATTCATATTCGATAATGCTTTCAAAACATTTATTGAATACCTACTATTGCCGCTGCCAGACTATTAGCTGACATGTATGAACATTCACTGAGTGCCAGGCACTGTGCACTTTAAATATGTTTTGATCTTCACAATTTCACTGTTATCCCCATTTTCCAGTTGAGGAAATAGATTCAGTCCAAGTGACTTCCCAAGGTCACAAAGCTAATGTAAATAGCAGAGCTAGGATTTGAACCCACAGTTCCTGGCCCCAACCCTTTCCTCTCTATATATGCACCAGATTATCTAAACCCCAGAGTGCTTCAGCCTCCCCAGGGAGATCTGGGCCCAGTCCTGACTGCCCCAAACTTGCTGTGTGACTCACGTAAGTCATGTTAACTCTGGGCTTCAGTTTCTTTCTGTCAAGCCTAACATGTCTATGCTTCCCTCTGGTGAGTCTTTCAAACTCCTCACTCTCAGGATTCTGCCAATCCCATTCTCTAGGCCCCCAATGTCCTGGGAAATGCCTGGGGAGAGACCACAAATATACATCCTCAGAATTTCCAGGGCCAGAGGCTCTGGGTCCTTTCTCAGTAAAGCAGGGCTGGTGGGGTGGGTCTGAGGCATGGGGATGAACTAGTTCAGAGCTTCATGCTCTGATGAGAAAATTCTGTCCCAGCCTAGTCTGAAACCCCATAGGGATTTCTCAGCCCTTAGCAACTAGGAGAAGGAGCCAGGAAATAATACCCAGAGGTTTCTTTGGGGAGGAGAAAGCAGTGTTTTGGCCTCTGGTCTATTGTTCCCAAAGCGTCCTCGTTCTGTGCAGCGCTGAGCCACTGCCCATCATATCTACTCCGTTAACTTCATGTCCTCTCTTGACCTCCTTATTGACTTAAACTAAATGAGCCCTAAGGGGGCTCTCCTGTCACACCACTTGCCTGTTCTAAAACCTGTGGCTCCCAAAGTACCACCCTCCTTAACACAGCATGTGTGGCCTTCCGTGATCCAGCCCCAGTTCGCTCCAGCTTCATCCCCCTAAGGTCAAACTCCTCACTGTCTCTTCAACACTCTTCAACAACCACACTTTGGCTCAAGCTCTTCCCCCTTCCTGGAATACCTGTTTTAGGCCTTTATGAATTCAGATCTTTCTTGGCTTCAAGATTCTACCCACCCCTTTTTCCCCTAAGTAACCTTCCCTGTCCTTACCCATGTGTCCAGAGCTACCTTGATGGACATTTATTTTTTTCATTAAACAGTAAGTGATGATAAGGCGTGGAGGGGATGGTAGATGAGGGCAAAAGGGATCAAATATATGGTGATGGAAAGAGAACTGACTCTGGGCAATGAACATACAATGTGATATATAGATGATGTATTACAGAATTATATACCTGAAACTTATGTAACTTTACTAACCATTGTCACCCCAATAAACTTTTTTCCCCCAATAAACTTTAATAATAAAAAAACAGTAAATAATGATGACTAATTGTGTGTGTGTGTGCGTGTGTGTGTCTGTGTGTGCCTTCCCAAGTGGATGGTTGGCATCCCAAGGGCAAAATCTCTGTCCATATACTCCCCTGACCTGGCCTGTGCTGGGCTGGGCAGAGTAGACTCTAATCAAAGGCTCAGCACTTACAGCTCAAGAAGAGTGGCTGATACAGGAGTCTATACCTGAACCCTCTACCCTAGTACAGGAAACATTCTGTTGGGCACGGCTCTGGTTCCCCAAGCACAGGAAAGGGGGCTCCTGGTATTCTAAAGGGTAGAACACTCTGGTATTCTAAATGACCTGGATTCTTCTCCTAGTCTTAGCTGAACCCCATGTACAGGCTACTAGGGCAGAGCCCAGTCTTCTATTTCTCTGTAGAATCAGGTCACCCATGGAAGTAGGGGGCTGGAGCCTAGTGGAATCCCATCCTGAAACTCCAGGGATCCATCCATCTCCACTGCAGAGATTTATTATCTGGAGCTGGAGGAGACCTCAGACCTCAATTCAACCAAACACTTCATTTGATAGGTGGAGAAACTGAGGCACAGAGAGGTTAAGTTACTCGCTTAGAATTACAGAACAGCAGAGCCATCTACTAAAGCCACCTAAGACCCTGGGCCCGGGGAGTGGGCTTAGTATTCTGGGATCCTGGCCTGGACTTGGGGGCTGTAAAAAGAGGCAGTAAGCACCATGCGTGGGGTAGACCTGGAGTCTTATTTTCAATCTGATGTAGGATGCCACTCCGGTGTACATACATGAATAGACATGGGCACCTATGCCTACACAATGAAGGTATCCATGTGCAAACATACACACACGTGCACATGAGCTCACACCCTCAGGGTTAATACATGCCATCCAATCCCTGTGTAGATCTAAGCACTTGCCCAGTTTTATGGGCCCCAGGATTGGAGGTCACAAGGCCACCCTTCTTTTCCTGTCTGGGGCTTGGGCTTGCCCTCACCAAACCCTGGGGACTCCTTAATGGCCTAGGGCCCCCCACTTCAAAGGGCAGAGATGTGTCAGCCTGGGCGTGTCCTCACAGGACCTTGAGTGTATTTACTCAAAGGTATGATGAGCCCGCTGAAGAACTGGCTCATCACTCCCCCCTCCCCACTTCCCCCTTTCAGATAGAGGGTAAGGCTGAGATGAAGCCCAGTGGATAGCTTGGAATCTGAGTTAAAACCGTCAAGGCCCAATCACTTTAGAAACAGAATCCTCCTTCTCCATCCCATTAGGGCTACAGAGTTAAACAAGTAATATTAATGATGACACTATTGGGATTTCTATGTGCCAGGTACGATTGTAAGTCCTTACCAATGTTGATTAACTCCTTTAATCTTCACAACAATCCCCTAACATAGGTAATATTATTCTTTCCATTTTACTGATGAAGAAACTGAGACAGAGAGGGGAAGAGATTTAATTGGTAAAGCCACCTAAGGTAGACGTAATCCCCCAATTCCCCCAACAGATAAACCTATACTTTAACAAGGGGCCATATTCCCTGAATTCCTATTCAAAAAGCTTTGTTGTTCAACCCAGAGATGTCTGAATTGAGGGTAACAGTGGTGTGTGTGTGTGTATGTGTGTGTGCATCATGAAAAAGACCTTGGTCTGATTGTCAGTAAATCCGGTTTCACTCCTAGTTCTATCAATCCTGGGTTCACTGCCTGGCCCTGGGCCCTGAGTTGAAGTTGAGTCACTTTCTTTGTCTGAGCCTCAGTTTTCCCCTCACAAACTGGCTGGCTCCAGGCTTTCTAAACAGTCTTCCAGCCCCAACCTCCATGCGCGCACGTTTGATGGTATGAACCGTGTGTAAGTCTCTGATGATGATGAGGTAAGGGTCAGGACAGGATTCATTTCAGGAAGAGGTGGCAGGAAACCAAAGGCGTGGCTGAGTTTTAGTTCATCTGCCCATGGTGTGAGGGTGGGGTGGTGACCTTGTAAGTGTGGACAAGTACCTGAGTGAACTGCTCTGAGGTGAGTGACCTGCAGGAATCCCCACATTTAGAACTTTTGACGGGAAATGGTAGCTCCCCTCCACATTTGAGACCGGGAAGGAGAGAATGGACAACAGGGTTCCCTCCTGCTGAACCAGCCACTCTTTTAGGAGCAGATGGACTCCCTAAAGCTCAGACCACTGCTCTTTTCTGCTCACAGCTATTCCTTGCCTCCCTGTCACCTCCAGACTGCAATTCGCACTATTGGCCATGGTACCTGGTACACAATAAGCATTCAATAAGTACTGACAGAAGGGGGTATGAAGCTGCCCTCACCCACCCACTCTGTTTAGCCTGTCTCACACACACACACACACACACACACACACACACACGCACACTGCCTCTCCCTCTCTTTCTCTCTCTCTCTCATCCTGTACGAATGATCACACTCCAAAACACCACCAGCTTTCCTGCTAGTAATAAGTGTCAGTGCATGTTTCTGTATATTCAGCTGTCTATAGAAATAGTGTATGTGCATGTGTGTACAATGACAAATAGCATAAAAACTATAAAGCCTATGTGTGAAAAATGTACAGCATTTGTACCTAACATAAAATTATTTTCTCAAGCAGAAGACACTCCCATGTTGTCCTTGAAGGGATAAACTGTCATGTTGTGAAGATGGCCACATAGCAAGGACCCAAGAGGGATCTCTAGAAGCCCAGAGTGGTCCCAAGCTAATGGATAGAAAGGAAATGGGGCTCTCAGTAACAGGGCCACAAGAAAATGAATCCTGTCAACAACCTGAGGGAACCTGGAAGCCAGACTTTCCCTAGTTGAGTCTCCAGATGAGGACACAGCTGGTGAATATCTTGATTTCAGCCTTGGGCAGAAAACCCAGCTGAGCCTTGCCGGGACTTGTGACTTGTAGAACTGTGAACTAAGAAATAGGGGTCTTCCTTTTTTTTTTTAGTGTGACACTAAATGCAAAAAAAATTATTTATTTATTAAGTTACAATTGATATACAGTATTATATTAGTTTCAGGTGTAGAACATAGTGATTAGGCATTTATATAACTTACAATGTGATCACCCTAATTAAATGGGTGTTGTCTTGAGCCCCTAAGTTTGTGGAATTTTGTTACACAACAATAGAAAACGGCAACACATATGTTGAAAAAGTTTTTTGCATGAAAATTAAGAGGCAGCTTGAGTTACTAATCGTATTCTATCCGGTACATTTTGTCTCAGCACCAATATTTTTGTGAAACTCATAATAGTGTCATAATTGAGAAAAATCATTTTTTCTATCTTGTTTCTTTTGCCAAAGTCATATAGTTGAAATTGAGTAATTTGAATATGTGGTATGCAACTCTAGGGTATCTCTTAGCCAAATGGCACTTTCTCCAGGAAGCTCTCCAAGATCTCTCTGGGAAGAATTAACCTCTCCCTCCTCAGAGTATCCAGAGCACACTGTCTGCCTGTCTCTTAGAGCACTGCACACTTTCAGTTCACCACACACTCAGGAGTGCCTAGTTACTTCCTGGGAGACAAATATCTTTTCTGTACTTGAGAATCTCACTCAGTGTAAACAAAAACATAGTCACAGACGTTATAATACAGGCAAATAAGGGCAAGGACAGAGGAGAGGCCAAGGTCCTACGGAAATAAAAAAAATGGGATGCAAAGAAGGCTTCTAGGAAGAGAGGCTATCTGAGCCAGGGTTCAAGGGCCTGGAATATGGTTTTAAACGAGCCCCGCATCCTTCTTTGGTTCTGCTTCTGACTTGCTGTGTAGTTTTGGGTGACTCTCTATGGGCCTCTGTTTCTCCATATAATGAGAGCATAATGAGAAATTCCTTTGCCTGCTCACTTTTTTTCTGCCCATGACTTTCTAAGGAGAGTTTTGTCTTGTCTTACTGATTTCTAGGCTTTTGATATACAGAATTGGGGTAATGGTGACAGAAACGGGATGGAGAGATGAGAGGGAAGAGGAAAGGAAAGAGAAAAGCAAAACTTGTGGGAAAGGGCCTAGGGGGGCAGTTTTGATGGAAAATGATAAGGTTTGGTGAGTGAGGGACACTGAGAGGTAGCAGTGAGGCATCAGAGGATTCGTGAGAACAAAGGAGATTGTAAAGAGTGTTGACATGGATTGGAGACCCTTTGATGTCTTTTGAGAGTTAACAAATGTGAGAGTCTTTAAAATCACATTTGGAAGTTGGACTGTTGTTCTTGGATTTAATACATCTTTTATTCATTTTTGAATAGGTTAAAATGCACAGGATTCAAAATCCCAGAACAAAAGGTTATATATAGGTTTCCATCCCATTTCCACCTCCAGCACCCTCCAATTAATTTTCACTCCTCAGGGGCAACTACTGTTACCAGTTTCTTGTGTGAGTTGCCAGAAATATTCCACGCATATACGCATATGTATATGTATATATGATCTCCGTGTTTTGAACACAAATGATAGCATATTATGCACCCTGTTCTGAAACTTGCTTTTCTTTTTTTTTTTATACTTAACAATACTTGGAGAGTAGTCCCTGATAATACATACAGAGCTGCCTCATTCTTTGCTATAGCCATGTGGTATTTCATTGTATCATAATAAAGTTGGATTGAAGTTATTGAATCAGTCCCCTGTAGCTGAACATTTAATTTTCCAGAATTTGCCCTTATACTGCTGTTCTTGAATGTGACATTGAAGGTGCTAAACCTGAGCCATGTGGGACCCTGGGATTTATCTGGGTTATGGACTTTATTTGGGTTTAATGGCATCTTTTAAAGATTCTTATCCATTCTCTGTAGCTTGGTCCAGAGAATGGGTCAGAATTGAAATATACTTACTCGATTTAGTTAAGGAAATACAATATGACCACTGACCTATGTGTACAAAATCAACATCGACCTACTCGTTTGAGAAGGACGAATTCAGTAGTTCATAACTCCCACGTCAGATGTTTTCCATCTTTGAAATAAAGTTGTCACAGATGTTGGTCAGAACATCATTTTCCTTAAGTTTTTTATTTAAGAACTTCCTCTGTCATGATAAGTGTTCCTGACTTGGGTTGGAATAGAAAACTAGTGACTAATACCTCTTTGCTCTATATCCAGGTGATTTATTGTCTTGCCAGACTTAAATTTTCTTCTGCAGGGGACTTCAAAGCTTTTTAATTCTGTCCTTAAAAAAAAAAGTATTTGTACAAGTAATAATAATCATGGCTAATACCTATTGATTGCTTTCTATGTTCCAGGAGGTATTCTCAAGGTTTTTCATGTTGTATTTCATTACAGCTTCACAATGATCCTGTGAGGGAGCTATTCTTACTACCCCTATCTTGCGGGTTTGGAAACTGAGACACAGCGAGTTTGGATTATCTGCCCAAGGATTGACAGCTACTAAGTGATAGACTGGGTTATGAATCCTGTCAGCCTGGCTTCAGAGCCCATATAGCTCTTAAGCACTATATAGCATGGCATATCAACATGCCTTAAGAGTGACCGCAAAGCCCTTTTGCTTCAGGATCCCTAACTTACTGGTGCCAGAAATTCCACCTTTATTGTGTCCTCCTACACAGTTAAGTATTGCCCTCTCTAGATGCTTCCTCAAATACAAGTAGTCAAGATGGGGGAAGACTAAATTCCTTACACATCTAGTTAGATGAGTTCTTCAGATACCCTCTCTGCACTGAATGGACTGAGAGAGAAACACAGTTTGGGAAGTGGGGAAAAAGTGGGGAAAAAAATGGCAGGCATTAAAAGGGATGAACGGAGAGGTAAGAGGTCAGAGCCACATGTCCCAATTTTCCTAGGCTGGCCTTGCTCAACCTTGTGTCGATGGGGACCTCTAGAAATACAACCCTACAGTCAGTTGGCTCTGTTTCTCAGCCCAGAACACTGGGGACAGGGAGCCAAGTGGGTGAAAGGTGATGAAGAGGCTCTTTGGAATGATGCCAGGAGTGGTCCAGGTGCCTCCTTTGAGCCAGGGTGTCCTTGGAGAAGGCAGGTGGGACAAAGGGCATGACACAAATCCTTCTCTCAGAAGGAAAAGTGTCAGTCTCTCTCCTTTGCCTGAGGATGGTTGTATTCTATCCACCTGAAGTCTATTTTTAAAAACTAAAATGCAACAATTTACACAAGTATTGTATAAAATCCAGCAAACTTGTAATTTCTAAAAAAAATTATAAACAGAAAATTCAAACAAGATAAAGTCAAGGTCACCTTTGACCACCCTTCGTTCAATCCTGGAGTGTATCTTTCTTTTCTTTTTCTACACAACATACATATAGGAAGTGTTTTGTTTCATGGGGCTTGTTTTGCTTCTGAGTTTAGAATTATGCTTTCAAATGTTTTATTTACTTACTTAGTTACAGGGATATAGTTCAAAATTCCGAAGGTTCAATAGAGAATACAGTGAAAAGTCCTTCTCTCCCCTGTTCCCCATCATCTGGTCTGCTCCCTGGAAACAATCACCAACTCCAGTTTCCTGTAATTCCTTCCAGAGATATTTTATGCATTTCAAATCCAATGCATATATACATACATGCATTTTTCACACATAGAGAGAAACTGTTTTGCCCCTTGTTTGTTATTTCGCTTTACAGCGTATCTTACAGACCTTTCCTTATCAGCATGGAGAACAGCCTCATTCTTTTTCACACCTGCATAGTATCCTATTGTATGTATGCACGATATTTACCAGTCCTCTATGGAAAGAAAGGTTGTTTCCTACATTTTATTATTACAAACAATAATGCAATTAATACTTGTATCCATTATTTTACATATTTATTTGTTAGATGATTATCTATCAGTGGGGATTAGTTAGTTGAGGTTATCTAAAAAGTTTAAATAGCAATGTAAAAGTTGATAGATATTGCCAAATAGCTTCCAGGATGTAACAATTTATGCTACTTGTAGGTTTGTTTGTTTGTTTCTACATAAATATATCATATTATACAGGGTCGGACAATTAAGTTTGCGAACTCATCCTAGAAAAAGTGCTATATACCTTATTGCTGAATATCACTACAGTCACCTTCGAAGCACTCTCCTTGGGAAGCTATGCACCAATGCCAGCACCTACCTAGTCCACCCTTCAAAGCAATTTTGGAACCTTTTCTCTGGAATGGCCACCAGAGCTGTCATCTTATTACCCTTGATGTCCTGAACGTCATCAAAATGTCTTCTTTTCAATGTTTCCTTTATCTTCAGGTAAAGAAAGAAGTCATTGGGGGCCAGATCAGGTGAGTAGGGAGGGTGTTTCGATACAGTTATTTGTTTACTGGCTAAAACCTCCCTCACAGACAGTGCTGTGTGACCTGGTGCATTGTCGTGATGCAAGAGCCATGAATTGCTAGCGAAAAGTTCAGGTTGTCTAACTTTTTCATGCAGCCTTTTCAGTACTTCCAAACAGTAAACTTGGTTAACTGTCCATTTGGTACAAATTCATAATGAATAATCCCTCTGATATCAGAAAAGGTTAGTAACATTGTTGCAACAAGTTCACAAACTTAATTGTCAGACCTCGTATACTCTGTCCTGTGGCCTCACATTTTTCACTCAGCAATATGACTTGGAGTTCAACCTATGTTAACACATGTAATTCTAACTCACTCAAAAAAAAAGGGGGGGACGGTCGGATGGCTCAGTTGGTTAGAGTACGAACTCTCAACAACAAGGTTGCTGGTTCAATTTCCCCATGGAATGGTGGGCTGCGCCCCCTGCAACTAAAGATTGAAAACAACTGTATTTGGAGCTGAGCTGCGCCCTCCACAACTAGATTGAAGGACAACGACTTGGAGCTGATGGGCCCTGGAGAAACACACTGTTCCCCAATATTCCCCAATTTAAAAAAAACAAAAACCCACTGTCTTATAGTTTCCCATTGTATGACTATATATAGCTTATTTAGTTGATCATTTATTGAGGGACATTTTGGTGGTTTTCAATTTTTTTCCTGCTACAAACAATGCTACCGTGACTATTCTTAAATGAATAGAACAGATTCAAAAACGTGAATTGCAAGGTTGATAGGTATACGTATTTCAAATTTCCATAGATGCTGTTGAATTGCTCTCCAAAAATGTTGTGCCGGTTTAGACATCTACCAATGGTGCGTGAGAGCTTTAGATTTACATTTAGAACTGGCCCATGTGATTCATCCTGAATCAAAGCTCAAAGTCTCAGGTAGCACTGGCATCATCCAGGCCCTGAGTGCCCCTTCTGCAGAATTTGAGTGGACAAGTTGAATGTTGGGAGGGGCAGGTATCCCCCATTAGCCAGATGGTCACCCAGGTAGCCAACCCTCTCCAAAGAAAAGTCTACTTTGGGAGAAAGTGAGCTCTCCATCACTAGAGGTGTCTGAGTGGAGGTTTGGTATCAACAAATGCGCTGAGTGCCAGGTCTTGGGCTGGGTGTTTCGACCCAGAGATGAGTCAGACCCAGTCCCTGCCCTTCCAGTGCTAATATTCATGGAGAAAATAGGTAAGTAAACAGACAAGGACAATTGTGTCTAGTAAGTATTGAGTTTGACTTCCTTTTCTAAAAATATCTGGAACTTCCTGCTATATAACACATGGAAATGCTAGAAATAAAAACAACAAACATCCTTTTAAATGCACAACGGAACCTGCAATAGTTTGGGTTTTAACAGACAATTGGGGAGTTGAGGTCTTGGGCTTATGTGAAGTTTGGGGTTGGAAGTGAGACCCTTGATAAATCAAGGACCCTTGAGCGGCTACACCCACAGCGAAAGAGTAGGCTAAGGGAAAACAACAACAAAAAATCTGACTACTAGAAAGGAGACAAAGCCTTGTGTCCTATGTGTCTCTTTGACCTGGTCTTTAGTTTGGGGAAAGAAACTATTTCCTGAGAATTTGAAACCCCATGCCTGCCCTCCTTGAGTCTGGGGTTCATATTTACATCACCTGCATGGCTGGGAAATCACCTGAGGCTGAGAAATTAACATAAAAGGAGACCTACTCCAAAACTATCTGTTAGATGTTTAACAGAAACAAATGCAAATCCCTTTGATCCCCACCCACCTCACCATTGCAGGCTATACAGAGTTCCCACACATGAGGCCCATCCAAACATAAGCTAATCCACAAGGAAACAACTGATGAAGTACACAAGGAAATAATCCACCATGAGTAACATTCAGTAGACATAACAAACAGAAGAATCAGACTCCCAAGAACTTCCGATAACAGTATTACTGGAGAGTGATCATGAAGTGCAGGTAAGAGATAGCTGCTAAGTGCTTTGGGGGCATAAGAGAACTGACTCCCCGATGGAATCAAAGTCTTCACCGAGAAGGAAGCTTTAAGAATGGGTCTTGAAGGATAAGTAGGACTTTGCCAAGTGATGACGGGTTCTCTTGAGAGAAGGCAGTGGAGTGTGCAAAGTAGAATGTACCAAGGGAATACTGTTAATAGTTTATTTTCTCAGGTGTAAATAGGGCAGAAAAGTAGGGGAAGAGGCGAAGGAAGTAGGTAGAGAGATAGATCATGTTGGCCCTTGCAAGTCGTCTTCAGGACTCTGGTTCTTCTTCTTTTTTTTTTTTTTTTTTAATTTTTATTGGGGGATATTGAGGAACAGGGAACAGTGTGTTTTTCCAGGACCCATCAGTTCCAAGTCAAGTGGTTATTTTCAATCTGTTCGTGGAGGGCTCAGCTCACTGGCCCATGTGGGAATCAAACCAGCGACCCTGGTGTTACGAGCACTGCGCTCTAACCAACTGAGCCAACAAGCCACTCCAGGACTTTGGTTCTTAAACTAAATGCAAAGGAAAGCCTGTGAAGGATTTTAAGTGAGGGGTTAGTGATATTCATTTGTTCATTCATTCAACAATGGATGTTGGGCATGGAGAATGGGTTGGAGAATGGAGAGTAGCAACAGATCAGTCAGGAGAGTATAGTCGACATCTAGGTGAGAAATGCTGGTTCCTTAGACCAGGGTGGTGGCAGTAAAGATGGAAAGGAGTATGTGGATTTGACTGATGGTGCGCTTCACAGAGATAAGGAATTAAGGAGGAAGAGTGAGTGAATTGCTGGAAGGAAGATCATGAGCTTCGTTTTAGATATTTGGAATTTAAAGTGACTTTGGGATATCCAGGTTGCGATTCTAAGAGGAGTTTCATACACGTGTCTGAATCTCAACAAGAGAAATCTGGGCTGGAAGCAAAGAGCTGAGAGTCATCAACATACAAATGGTAAGTGAAGCCAGGGAAGTATGTGAGAGTCCTTTGGGAGCCTGATTAAGAACTTTTGGTTGCAAGTAACTAAAGACCCAACTCAAACTGGATTAAACTAGAAAAGAAATTTGGTTGAAAGGTTCATCAATAACGTCTTCAGGCAAGGCTTGATTCAGTGGTTCAAATAATGGAACGAAGATCTAGTCCTTTCTAATTTCTCCAAAACACTTCCTGGGAATTGGCCTAATTCTTGACAGGCCCTTTCTTTGTGATCACATGGGAATGGCTCTGCCAAGGCACCTGTCCTCAGGGTATTATATAAAGCCAGGTCTCTGGTTCCTTTTGGGCCCTTACAATACTTGGGCCCAAGGCTTTGAGGAGGGAACTGGTTTGGGTCTCCCAGTGGGCCTCACCAGAGACCCAGCCCAGGAACAAGAGGCAGCTAGGGTAGGAGTCAGATGGTGAGAACTCTGGTTTCCGGGCCCAGTGCCACCACTGACCTGCTGTGTAATCCTAGGCCCCGCACTGCTCCTCTTTAGGCCTTAGTTTCCCAGTCTGTACAATGAACTAGATCAGGCCTTTCTTCCTTTTTCAATCTTAAGGTTGCCTTTCATTATTTTTCCCTACGTGCCACTGCCTTCTGCTCACTCCCATTGGTTGGTATTGTTTTTAAGTTTTTGTATAGTTTATTTCTTCTGGTAAAAAAAAAATAAAAAAAAAAATACCGTCACAGATTAAGCCAATGCAGCCTCTTTAATTCTTCCTTTTGCTTTCATAGCAACCCCTGACTTTTTTCACTCTGCTGTTAGGATTCTTTTGCTGATTATTTTGAGTTCTTTTCTTATCCAGGCTGTATCCTGCAAATCTATGTGTGGGTTGACTTGCATAATCCAAGAAATTGTAAAGTTGATCAAAGTCTGTTGTTTTGCCAAAATGGGTTCAAATTTGAAGACAAAGATAATTATCTGGTGTGTTCTCATACATTTTGGTTAGTTTTTCTTGAATTTCTAGTTTAGGTACTATTGCATTCTCAGGGTAAAGATCCTCTAGGACCATTTGTTTCTGTGGAAAAAATTAATATGTCATGAACTGTCTCGCCTGGCTTGTTACTTATGTCACTCATAATGGTAGCTAGTCATCAGGCAGCCAGGGAGGAAAAAAGCCTTCAGTTGTGTTTAAAGATTTTGTATACTGATCAATCTGAGATTGTTGCTCTAACTTTCTGCCTCACAAATTTTTGTTAATGAAAGTCTCAGAGAACTGTTCTGCAGACCTGTAGAGGAGCCAAGGTCTGAATGCTGGGGATACAATATGGGGAGATTTGGGAAACAATGCTACCAGCAAAATATCTCTTGAGTCTACCCACTTCTCTCTGCTATGCTGGTCCCAGCCACCATCATCTTTTACCTGGTTGACTGCAGTAGCTTCCTTACTGGTTTCCCTGCTGCCACCCTTGCTTCTTCCAATTTATTCTTCATTCGGTAGCCAGAGGGACATTTTAAAAATCTAAATTGTGATCACATTCCAACTCTACTTGAAACCCTTTAGTGGACTTCCCATTCCTCTTAGAATAAGAATCCAACTTAGCACGATGGTCCTCAACGGCCATTTGACACTTGCCTACTTCTCCAGTCTCATCTCTTGCTCACTTCACTCCACGTTGGCCTCCCTCATTGCAAGCTCTCCTCCCCATGCACACCATTCACCACCGCCAGTTCTTTACATCAGTGGCTCCTTCTCATCCTTTAGGTCTCAGCTTAAATATCACCACCTCAGGCGGGCTTTCCTTGACCACCCAATCCAGTCTACAATAGGTCCTCCATTATTCATTATCATTGCTCCTGATCTATTGCCCTCATGGGTCTAATCACAACCTGCAACTATTTCATTTGTCTGATTATTTCTATTTGGTATGACTCCCTGCTATACTATAAACTCCAATATGGGAGGGACTATGTCTATCTTTCTCCCCATCATTAGTGGTTATTTCCCTTTTTCCCCCCTCCATCCAGCGTCCAATCACCCTTTGCCTTCACTCAAAAGTCTGGTTCCCAATTGCCTACAGGGTGTGTTGTCCTAAGAATAGTAAATTCATCATCTGACTTCTCACAGATCCTTTTTTCTTTCTGCCCTCCACACAGCAGATATGGCAGATATATAGGACCTAATCTCAATGGATCTCATGTTCTTTCCAAGGAATTTGACTCTTGAATGGCATGATGCAAGACCATTAAAAACTGGTTGGAGTTCATTCATTCCAGTGGTGGTACCTGATGTACCCGACGGATGATCCCTGTTACCCAGCCCTGTGGTACTGCCTACCTGGGTCCTGACTGTTCCAAGTCTGGTTCTCAATCTTCTCTTTGGCCCTGTGATCTCACTCATAGCTTCCTAGTAAATTTTCATGGCCATAATCAGTTTGCTATTTGGAATAAAAGAAATGTACTAGATGGACTGTACGTCCACAGCCTGGCACAGGACCTGGCAACGATAGGTGTTCAGTAACTGCCAAAGGAAAAACTACCCAGGTGTGTGATTTAGACTCAATTTCTTCGTTCTGGGTAACCCACATATCACCTGGGATCTCTGGTTTCTCAGGAGAGAAATCACCTTGCTTACTCCTTTATTATCTCACTCCTTTCAGTTCTCTCCCCTTCCTTCTCAGCTACAACAACAAACCACCCAACCCAACTCAACTCAACACAACCCCAGGTCCCCTCATTTTCTCAGGCAGAGCAGCTTAACCACGCCTGGCAGTATTCAGAGCCTGGTTATGCCATTTGTGAGCTAGGTGACTTTAGACAAATTCCTAAATCTCTTTGTGCCTCAATTTCCTCATGTATAGGTGGTGATGGGGAAACTAATTATAGTACCTGTAATAATATAGTAAATGAGATAAAACATGTAAAATGCTTAAAATAATTTTTAGCACACAGTAAGCACTCAGTACTTGCTACCTATTGTGACTATTTTCATCTTTCTGTTGCATAAGCTACTGGATAGTTATGCCTTCGAGGTAATGTTTTCCAAAGTATGGCCCCTGAACCACCAGCATCTGAATAAATCAAAGAAATTAAGAATGCAGGTTCCTAGGCTCCATCCCAGACCTCGTGAATCACAGTCTGTAAGGCAGAGCTATGAATTTACATTTAAAAATACATCTCCCAAGTGTTTCTGATGCTCAGTCATTTTTAAAAGATTTTGAGACATAATACACATACCATAAATTTCATCTATTTAAAGTGTATAGTTCAGTGGTTTTGGTATATTCATAGAGTTGTACAACCATCACCACAATCTAATTTTAGAACGTTTTCATCATCCCCGCAAAAAAATCCCATACAAAAAGAAATCCTGTATCAGTCATTTGCCATTCCATACACCGCCCCACCCCCCACACCTAGCCCTAGCCAATCACTAATCTACTTTCTGTCTCTATAGATTTGCCTGTTCAGGATATTTCATATAAATGGAAATATACAATATGTCGCCTTTTGTGATTGGCTTATTTCACTTAGCATGTGTTCAAGGTTTATCCATATTGTAGCATGTATCAATACTTCATTCTTTTTTATTGCCCAGTTATAGCCCATTGTATAGATATACCATAGTTTGTTTATCCATCCATGGCAAATAAAATGGATATTTGGGTCGTTTCCATTTTTTGGCTATTATGAACAGCTATGAATAAGCTATGAATATTAATATACAAGTTTTTGTGTGGACATGTTTCATTTCTCTTGAATATATAGCTAGGAATTGAATTGCTGGGTCATATGGCAACTGTTTAATATTTTGACGAACTATCAAACTGTTTCCCAAATTGGCTGCAGCATTTTACATTCCCACCAGCAATGTATGAGGGTTCCAATTTCTCCATTTCCTTGTCAATACCTGTTACTATATGTCTTTTATTATAGATATCCTACTGGGTGTGAAGTGATATCTCACTGTAGTTTTGATTATATTTCCCTAATAACTAATGAATGATGTTGTGCATCTTTTCTTATGTTTATTGGCCATTTGTGTGTCTCCTTTGGAGATATGTCTATTCAAATTCTTTGCACATTTTTTAATTGCGTTGTCATTTTATTATTGAGTTGTAAGAGTTATTTATATATTCTGGATAAAAGTCCCTTATCAGATATATTCTCCCATTGTGATTTTCTCCCATTGTGATTTGTGTTTTCATTTCTTGACGCTGTCCCTTGGAGCACAAGTTTTTAATTTTGATGAAGTCCAATTTATTTATTTCTTCTTTTGCTGCCTGTGCTTTTGGTGTTGTAACTAAGAAACAATGCCTAACTCAAGGTTATGGAGATTTAGTCCTGTTTTCTTCTAGGAGTTTAATAGTTTTAGCTGTTATATTTAGGTCTATTATCCATGCACACTCATACTTAAGAACCACCGGTTTGGATTACATCTTCTACCTATAGTGGCTAATCACTGTTTTTCCCAAAGAGAATCCTCACCCTAAGAATTTTTAAGTCATCTGTTAGGATGATGCAAATAATAATAAAACAGCTAACAATGTATATTGAGTACTTCGTATGTGCTAAGCATTTTACATTATGTAATTATGTTCAACCCTCACTATGAGGTTTGTGTTATAATCACATCCACTTTTCATGATGTAATATATTTCATTCTAAGATGATGTAATACATAAATCTCTTCCTTTTATGTAAAAAGGGATACCAACACTTTGTTTTGTGCTGGTTTCAGCCTATCAATAAATAATAGTATGGATGGACTAGCCCTTGTGGTTCTTATTATGAACATAAGATGCCCTTCAGCAATAGCCATCAGGAAACTTTGAAAAGATACAGGTTTATTACTTACAAGATGGGGAAATTACATAGCACAACTGGGGCCACACAGCAAGATTGAGGGTATATATATATATATATTAAAGAGAGAGAGAGAGAGAGAGAGAAAGAGAGAGAGAGAGAGAGAGAGAGAGCGCGCACAGGCCTTAGGTTCTGCTTTTATTGGGGTCAAGGGTGGGGGCCTAGGGTTTCGAGGAGTCAGTCTTTATTGGTGAATTCAAAACAAAACAGCAGGAATTTAAAGCATGGGAAGAGAAAAAAAACAAGTAGCCCAAATGGTAAGTTACTGAAATCAACCAAGAGCTCTAAAACAAAAAAGACTCAGTGCGGGGGAGTCAGTCTGGCCCTTTATCTAGTTGTGTGGCTGGCTATGTGTTTATTTGAAATAACCATCTTTGAAGTAGATGCCTCAGCAATCAAAGCTTAAGTCAGGTACTTGCATTACAAACCCCCCCCCAAAAAACCCCAAATGTCAGGGCTTACACTACATACTTACATCTGTAGGAAGGAACGTTGTGCAGACTAAATAAGCTCACATGTGTTAAAAGTATGGCACAATGCTTGGCAGAGCAGGGCGCAAAGGATTAGAGTGCCTCTCTCTAGTCCTTCACCATCCCCTCTCCCAGTGGAGACATGCCCCTCCCACTGGTCAAAAAAGCTAACAGCTCCAGGACTGATTTTTTGCATTCTCCTAGCATCCTGCTCCCCTTTTTCCTTCTCTCATCGTGGTTTGTGAGTCTTTTTGTTGTTTTATTCTGAAGACTATTGTTTCTCTTCAACTACTCTCCAAGTTGCATGAAGGCAGGGGGTGCAACAATGTCACTGCATTATTCCCCAACACCCAGTACAGGGCCTGGAGATATAATGGTCTTTTAAAAAATATATACACTTTCTGGTTTAAAATTCTCCAATGGCACATGGATTGCACTTTTAATAAAGCCCAAAGTCAGGTCCCTACCTTATTGCCCCCCATCTGCCTCTCCATCCACATCTTCTATTACTCTTTCCATTTAGACCATACCTACTTGTGTCCTTTCTCAAACACACCTTGTTGTTTCCTGACTCATAGTCTGAGCTCTCCACTTGGGAGCTCTGATTAATTTCTCATCCTTTAGGTCTTGGCTTAAATGTTACCTCTTCCCAGAGCCTTCCCTGACCACCCTGTCCAGTGTTACCACCACTCTTCGACCATGTTATTCTTGATCATGCAAACTGTTTCATTTTATTCACGAATCTGAAATTTCCTTACATATTTATTTAATATTAACTATTATAGCTAACATTTAAGCACTCACCATAAGCACTTTTCATACATCAATGAAGTGGTGTGCTACTTAATGCTTATCAAAGGGCTCTCCAAACTCTGATTTGTAGTGTGTGCTGATTTCTGTGCTGTAAACACTCCCATCAGGAGGGATTTCAAGCTATCAACCTGATGTCACTAAACACAGATTTGGGAAGAGCAGGGCAGTAACACACTATTATACAGTATTTGTCATAGTAATACAGCAGTGGTAAATAACCACAAAAGCACAGGTAAAACAAAGTGTAGTAAAATAATTAGAAAGTGATGAGTTTTGAGTATTTATTACCTTGTTTTTAATGTAACTTATTTAGTTTTAAGTTTATATAATTTAATTTTTGTTAACGGCTGTGTTAAAAAGCGACTGGCAAAATTTCTAAGCATTCCTCAATAGTTTCTAGCGAGCCGGTAGGAGCCAATAATCAGCACATTTATCAGATGAGGGACCTGAGACACAGAAAAGGTTAAGCAATTTGTTTAAGCCCGCGGAGCTAATAAATCTGTCTACTACTCCAAAATGTATCCTCAGAATCCAACACGGTGACTGGCAATAGTTGGAGTTCAATAAACAATTGCAAATACATTAATGCATATTTAATACTCTTTAAAAACATAAAAGGAAACATTTTAATGTTAAAACCATACACAGAGTGAAATTAACATCTCTTTAAAACTTGCTCACAATCGTAGGGAGATAACTGCCTTTACTCGTCTACTTCCAGCAGTACTTCAGCCCCTGAGCGCTTTTATAATTCACCTGTCATCACAGGAGACGTCGCCCAAACCTTTACTACAAACTTGAGACGCCCCGCTTTCCGTCGTTCCGCCCTGCCTGGCCGCAAGGATTCCTGGGAGTAGTAGTCCCCAGTCTGGCGGCTCCTCTAGCAGTAGCCACGCGCGCCGGACCGTGGAACTACAAAGGGTGGCGCACAGGGCGAGAGGCTCTTCCGCCTCGCCTTCCCCTCCCGCCGGCGCGCCCGCCCCAGCTATCATGGCGGCTCCCTTGGCCCTGGTGCTGGTGGTGGCCGTGACCGTGCGGGCGGCCTTGTTCCGCTCCAGTCTGGCCGAGTTCATCTCCGAGCGCGTGGAAGTGGTGTCCCCACTGAGCTCTTGGAAGAGAGGTGAGGCCACCGGCTCGAGTAGGCGGCCAGGTCCCGCCTGTGCTCCCCTGGCCTCTGTGAATGGGAGGCGGGGGCAGTGGCCAAAAGCTCAAGATTCTGAGGGAACTGATTCGGTCTGGTGTCCTCTGAGAGGGCGGAAGGGCGGGGCCTGAGGACGGCTGGTGAGGGAAGGGGGCGTGGGATTGTGGGGTGAGGTAGGGGCCTTCGGGTCGGGATCACCTGAGGGGTGGGGACCTGAGGGGGTGTGTCCCACTCTTGAACTGAGCCGAGGGTGTGGTCTGAGGAAGGGTCTGAATAGGAAAAGAGCGTGGTGGGTGGAGTGAGAATTGAGGAGGGGCTTGAGATTTGTCGCGTGATCCGCTGGTGGTGCTCCCAGGAGTGAGGGGAGCAAACTTGCCTAAGCGAGGAGCGGATGTACGGTGCTTAGACGCCTTATTCTCAGTCTGGGACTTGCAGTGCAGCTTTTCCTACAGTTTCTTCTTCCTTCTTTAAGTTGTTCATTAAATATTGTTTTATATTAGGTTGGTGCAAAACCTAATATAAATCCATTTAATTGCGGTTTAAAAAGTTAAAAATAATTGCAAAAACCGCAGTTACTTTTGCATCAACCAAATACTGGCGTCACTGTGAGCTGCGCCCTCCACAACTAGATTGAAACAACTACTTAACTTGGAGCTGATGGGTCCTGGAAGAACACACTTAATAAAAAATTTTTTAAAAAAAGAAACAACATTACCAGCATCCCAGAAGTCCCCTTCCAGTGCTGGAACTTTAAATTCTAGAGTTTTGATGTGATCCCATAGATGTTTTGGAATAGGGAATGGAATAACCAATGGGTATTTTATGAATAGAGGTAAGGTTTCTAAAAATACTATACATCTGAGACTATATGATAAGCATCATTTTATTCTCCAGGTATTCTGTGTGTTACATGGTGATGTTTTCCCCATTTTACAGTTGAGGAAACTGAGATTTAGAGATGTTAAGTAATTTGCCCTAGATTCCCAGTTGACAAATGGTAATAAATGTAACGGTAATTCACATGTTTGATGGTAAGAGCTTAGACTTGATATCTTTCCATATAATATTTGCATAATTGCTTGTTGAATAAACTGAATTGTTTGTTGAAGCCACTTGGTTCCTGCTTTCTTCTGGATGCCAGAAGACCCAAGGCAGTATTAGGCCTTCCTTTTTCTGCTCTCTTAGCCCTTTATACCGACCTCTATTTAGAGCACTTCTCATCTTCTATCATAATTATTTGTTTATATTTGGTTTCTCGCTGTACTATGAGATCCTTGAAGGTCAGAGCTGTTTTATTCATTCCCGAGTCCTTGGTGCCTGACCCAGATTAATTGCATAGCTACTGTTGAATCAATATTGAAGAAAAAAAAGCATAAGATCTAGTTACTTATGGGATAGACAAGGTGAAGGATCCAAGATGAGGCAATGTCATATGGTGATTAAGAGCGCAGGGTCTGGTATCTTAAAAAGGGGTTGAGTCTTTTTCTGTCTCTGCCACTTACTGTCTGTGACCTCTAACATCTGTTTCTCATCTGTAAAATAGGGAGTTATAATATGTACCCCATTAAATGAGATAATCCATGTTGAATCTCTTAGCTTCAAGATAATAATGAAAATCAAAATGACTAATTCTAAGATTTTGAGTTTAAATAATAGGGAAAACAGTGATGATATGGCTGAAATGGATGAATCAGAAAGGATAGCAGTGTTTGATGTGTATATAAGGGGATAGAATGATAGTCAAAGATTTATGTCTGGAGCTTGGGGCCAATGTCAGAGCTAGAGAAAGAGATTTGGTAATCATCCATCTGGATCTGCTTAAGTCAAGATAATTGTTTGTTTCATTTTTGGGGGGTTGCAATATCTGTCAGTCACCTGTCTTCTGAGTATATTTGAAGATGGGATATTTTAAAAAGCTGTTGATTGTATTAAACCCTAAAAGACAGGCATTTAAAAATATTGAAATAGGAACTTTTCTGGTTTCACATGACATTTTGCTTTTTGAGTGGCCATTTCTTTGGGTGAAAGGCCTTGGATCCAAATAGATTTTGATTGGCTATAATTTTTAATGGAAATAAATAAGAAGTTATATACCTGGAGGGATGATTCTTGTCTTCAAATAACTGAAGGGTTTTAAATTGGTGTGTTGTCAATTCTTTTATGTGCAGATGATGGAATCCCAACTCAGACTGTCCAAATTTTAATAAAAAGGGAACTTATTGGCCTACATAATGGAACGATCCAAGGGTAGATCCTGACTTCAGGCCTAGCTGGATCTGGAGACTCAATGATCTCATCAGGACTGATTCTTTTTCCATCTTGGTATTGACTGCATTCAGAAAGTCTCTTCCCAGGTATCGGCAAGATTGGCTACTAATAGCCTTTGACTTTTATATCCTCACAGTGTCAAGTCCAATGGAAAGAGGGTGCCTCTTCTTCAATAAGTACAACAAAAGTCTTGAAATTGAACCACATTGCACTTATTTGAGTAATATGCCAATTCTGAAACCAATTATTATGGTCAGACTGGGTTTGACCATAATAATTCTGAAATAATTCTGAAACCAATTATTATGGTAAATATGGGTATCCATATTTACCTCTTTGGAGAGGGGGCAACCTCCCAAACCATGGAAAAGGGGGTTATCCCATAGGAAAACTAGGATGCTGTTACTAAAATAGGGGAAATTGATACTGGGCAGGGGTTAATAACAGATATCCTTTATAATAGCAAAGAGATTGCTCATTGTCACTCATTTCTACAGATCCTTCAGTTTATTTGATAGTCTAAAATTTATACAAATTTCCTGGTTGACAAAATGCAAGCATGTGCTTCTTAGTCCAGTAAAAATAATAATAACTAACACTGATGTAATGCTTTCTACATGCCAGGCACTGTTGTAAGCACTTTAGGGATATTAAAAAACTAATTTAACCTCTATAATGGCCCTATAATGTAAATTCTGTTGTTAGCCCTATTTTGTAGATGAGAAAATTGAAGCACCGAGAGATTGTCACTTGCCCAATGTCACATGTATTTTATGTGAATAGCTAGCAATCCTTAAGCGTGTCTGTTCCACTAGAGTTCACTCTATACCATCTTGTCTAGAAATCTGTCAGGAATAATTTTGCAACCTTCTGTCATTTTCTGGCATTCCCTCAACCTGAGGATTACGAATTAGTATGGGCTCAGCTTCTTGAGTTCAGGGTAGAGTCCAAGGTATTAGTGCTTATTTAGAAACCCACCTCTAAAGCAGCTGTGAGAGTCAGGGTCAGGAGGAACACTTCTGATAGTACTTAACTGAAAAAACCTTTTACTGTTAAATAAAATACAGAATTAGTAAGCCACATACAACAATGTTTGGTACAGTGACTTATTATAAAGCAAACACTTTTGTAACGATCAGCTAAGTCAAGAATCAGAACTTTGCCACTCACTTCAGAAGCTTTTCCATATGTCCCATCTCAATCACAGCTCCTTCACCTCCTCATAAGTGACCATTATGCTGATTTATTGTAATGACATCTCTACATTTATTTTGTTTTATTACCCAAATGAGCATCCGTAGACACTGTAGCTTAGTTTTGCCCTTAAAGTTTTTATGTCTTTTAAGTGTCCCTTACTTTAAGGTCCCTGTCCATACTGTCCGTCCTTTTCTTTAGTATTTATCTGTTGAAGAATCCAGACCATTGACCTAGAGTTTCCCATAGTTTGGATTTTCCTGCTTGTATATTCATGGTACAATTTAAGATGTCCTGTGGCCTCTATATTTCTTGCAAATTGGCAGCTGGATCCAGACACTGGATATTACTACTTTTTTTGTTTTTTAGCTTTTCATTTGAAGTAATTTTAGACTTACAGAATATTTGTAAAGATAGTACAGAGAGATGCCATATACACTTCATCCAGCTTCTTCTAATGTTAACATCCCACATAATCATAGTACAGTGATCAAAACTATGAGAATAACATTGATATAATACTAAACTATAGTAGTTATTCAGATTTTACCATTTTTTTCCACTGTTCTTTTTCTGTTCTGGGAGCTGACTGAAGATCCCATATTGCATTAGTTGTGTCTCCTTATTCTTCTCCAATCTGTGACAGTTCCTCCGCTCTTCCTTGGATTTTATGATCCTGACTCTTTTGCAGTGTACTACTGTTTAGGTATTTGTAGAATGTTCCCCAAAACATTGTCTAATGTTTTCTCATACGTTGAGATAATGGATTTTGGGGAAGAATCCCACTTACGAGTAAGTGATGTGATTGGCTCATTGCATTGGATTGGGTGGTACATCCTATTGAAATATGGTATTACTGGTAATGTTAACTTTAATGCCTTGGTTAAGGCAGTATCTGCCTAGTTTCTCCACTGTAAAATTACTGTTTTCCCTTTTCAATTCATAAACATGTTGGGGTTATACGCGTCCTTTAGAGCTCTATCCTTTTTCTCTTGAAGTTTTTGCCCACTGCTTTTTATATTTATAGGTTGATCTTGCCTGTAGCAGTCATTACTTTGGTGTTCTAATGGTGATTTTTCTATTTCCCTCATTCCTTCTTTATTTATTAATTGGAATTTTTCTGTAAGGAAGAGTTGTCCTTATTTATGTATGTATTATATCAGTATGGACTCATGGGTATTTATTTTATTCTCAGGATTATAATTTATTTATTTTGTTGCTCAAATTGTTCTATCTTTGGCCATTGGGACCTCTTTCGGTTGACTCCTTTTTCCTTTCTCTGTACTTTTGACACACCTCCCTCCCACCTTTTTTTTTTTTTTTTTTAGCTCTTCATTACCTACTGGAACCACAAGGTGTTCCAGGCTTATATTGTATTTTCCTGATCCAACCTTGGAATAAACTACTTCTCCAAGGAGCCCTGGTTCCTTTTATTGGAGCATATTATTTAGAAACCAAGATCTGGATGTTAGATGTGTTTATTGCTCCTGGGATGACACTGTTTCTTGGGCCCTTTGGGCTAGAAATATAAGGATGCCACTTCTTTTGAACAAGCTGAAAGCATGCTCTTCCTGATAATGGGAAGCTCAACGACAGTGTTTGCGTTATGCTAGGTGATATGCTTTTATTATCACCCATAGGAAAAGGATATCAGTGTAACTAAATACGAATTGTTGTTTCATGGGATCAGTTAAGAGTTGAGAGATTTTATCCAAAAAACAAACAAATAAACACCAACTTATGTTTTAGAATAGTTGGTCAAAATTAATTAGCTTTTATGATCAACTGTTCAAAAACATTAGTTGTTGGATACTAATCCCATGAAGCAGAAATGTTATTCAGTTGCTCTGGTATACTTTTCACAGTTTTTATTTTGCAGGGTATTCTAGGAAAAAGAATGGCTTAAAGTTGTGGGTTCTTTAGGGTTTTTTTTTTAATAGATTTTTTTTGTTGTTGTTTCTTTAATCCAAACAGGCATTTTGTGAAACCTACATTAAAATACTTCCAGCAAAATATTATTGAAACATTGTTATGTGTAATGGAATTTGGGGGCCCTGATTATTCTTCCACGTGGAATAGATTCACTATTATATTCTGGAGGATTTTGGCATTCTATAACTGAGATGTTCCCAAACGCACTGCAGACCATGCCAATTTTTCAATCATGTACACCAAAGTAAGAAAAAGAAGGACATTGTAAGAAGCTTATCATTAAAGCTAAATGTATTCAAGTAAAAATATTGTGAGTTCATGCTCTTCCTACACTTTTTAATGTTATAGACGGTGGTAGTAAATGGTAATGTTTGTTTTTTTAAAAATGTTTTTACATGAGGTTGAGTCTTCCTCCAGATCAATTATCTATTAAATAATATGAGATCATATTTAATCAAGATAGCAGAGCCACATTCCAGGCACTTGCCAGAGAACACATTAAAAAATTCACTGGTGTACAGTATCTAGGCAAAATATATCTGAGAGAAAATAAATTTTAGACAATTGCCTGAACGGTGTGCGGTCTGTTCCTCTAGCTGCATAATCTAGAATCTTCCTCTGGATTAAACCAATGGAGAGTGATATTCCTGATGTTCCTGGGGGGCGGGGGAGGCGGGAGTTGCGGTGCGAGGGGGTTGCCATTGGCTTAGATTGAGAATTGCCTTATAAAGTGCCCTGATGAATTACCTCCATGGTCTCAGTGAAGCTCTTAGTGAAGGGTTTAATAGTTGTGTCACACAGCCTCTCTTCATGTGGCTCCTTAAGGGAAGTTTCTTTCTGGTCCTAGTGTAAGGACCAGTTAGAATTTGCTTGAGCTATGGATTTTATTTTATAGCCACTGTGAATTGTGTAACCAATTAGGTTTCCTTCTAGGGTGGGTTTATAAAGTTTAAAGCCATATTTATGGCCCACTCATTACCAATATATAGGTTTTTTTCCTTCTTGTTTTTTTCTTTCGCTTTTTTATTTTATATAGTATTTTTTTTTTTTGGAACAAGACTTGGCCACTTTGATTCTTTTTTATTTATTTATGTTTAAATAGATAATTCAAACAGGGTTAAAAAATCAAAGATGCAAAAGACTGTGATTAAAAGACCCCTTACCACCACTTTCCTATAACCACCTAGTTTTTTTCCCTGAAGGGAACAGTTTTTCATGTATATCAGTTTCTTGTGTATACTTATGACATGTTTTATGCATCTATAAAAAATATATTTTATAGCTTTTTATGGCTTCTGTTTTATGTTTTTTTCTTACCCTTCACTCACTTTCTTTAAAAATTATTTTTTCTGTTTCTTTTTAATAATTGTAAAATAATACATGTTCATTGCTAAAGATTCAGGTATTGAAGAAAACATAAAAGAAACTAAACATCATCTGTAATCTTATCACCCAGAGATGGTCGCTGTTAACATTTTTTTGTTTGTCTTATTTAATGTTTATATTTTATGTTTATTTTGAGGCATTTATCATTAAATACATATTCATTCTCAAATAATTGAATGAATGCTTATAAATGTTTAAAATAAAGTTCGATTGTATTTTACGTGCTGTTATGACCTGCTTTTCTTTAAGAGTATTCATAGACATCTTTCCTTCAGTAAATATATATCTGTAGTATACTTTTTTTACTTTAACTCTTAATTTTGAAATAACTTTAGATTTTCAAAAAAGTTACAAAAATATACATAGAGTTCCTATTTATCTTTCATCCAGCTTCTTCTAGATGTAGGGTAATATCCTACATAACCATGGTATAGTGACCTAAACTAGAAAATTAGCACTGATACAATACTATTAATTAATCTACACAATTTATTAGAATTTTGCCAATTGTTCCGTTAATGTCCTTTTTCTTGTCCAAGATCCAATCCATGATCCCATATTGCATTCAGTTGTTATGTATCCTTAGTCGCTTTCAACCTGGCTTACTTCCTTAGACTTAACATTTTTAAAGAGCACCGGCCAGTTATTTTGTCTCTCAACTTGGGTTTGCCTGATGTTTTCTCATGATTAAAGTTATGTTTCTTTGGCAAGGATACCACATTTTTGGCATAAGAACTATGAAAGTGTTTTTATCCCCATCTTATTGAATCATACCAAGAGGTACTTGATATTGATAATATTAACTGGTCAACGTATTACTGGTGACGTATGCTTCAGTCACGTGATTAAGGTAGTGAATGCAGTTTTATTCACAAAAATTACTATTTTTCCCCTTGCAAATATTCTGTTTCTCATCATATTTTTACCCACTAATTTTAGTATCCATTAATAATACTTGCCTTTTACAATTACTATGGGGTCTGCCAAATGATTTTCTATTTCTCTTTCCTTCTATATTTAATACTTACAATTCTCTGTAAGGAAGAGCTTTCTTTTTTCTTATTTATATCATAGTATGATTTTTAAGCATAAAGTATATTTGTCTATCCATTCATCCATATATATATGTGCATATCACAATTAATATAAATAAATCATTAATGGACACTGGAATTATTTTTAATTTTTCAGTACTCTGAGTGTGGTAATGAACATACTTCTTTGGGTACTTTTCCAATTATTTCCCTAGGATAAATTGCCCTAAGAACAATCACTTCTGAGTCAAAATACACACACTTACAAAGTACATATTGCCCTGAAGAAAAATTAATACAACTGTCACTCAAGCAAGCACATGTGAAAGTGACTGCCCATTTCCCTACCCCATGGACAACATTTCTCACCAGCTTCTAATTTGGTATCTTTCTCACCAGCTTCTAATTTGGTATCTTACTGTTTCAGAATGGAGCAGAATATACATAAATGAAATACTTTTTAGAGTAGGTGGAAGTTACAAGAAAATTGAAAGAAGCTCATAGTTTAATATAAAATGTTCTCATAATGAGTGCTTCCCCACAATGGAATGGGATACTCTGTATGGAAGAAAGCTCCTCATTATCAGAAATGCTCAAATAAAAAATAAAATGCTCAAATCAAAACTTAAAGTGACTTGCTGGGAATGAGCTAAAGGGGGTTAGATAAACTGTAAGGTCCTTCTCAGTCCTGGGAGTATCTAACACTTTGGTTTACCGCCATCTGCATATGTTTTTGAAGTAAGAGTGATGTCTTACTTTTCAGTGGTTGAAGGCCTCTCACTGTTGGACTTGGGAGTGTCTCCGTATTCTGGAGCAGTATTTCATGAAGTAAGTGTTCTTGTTTTCTTTTCTGGGTACTAAGAGTAATTCACAGTCACAGATACCAAAGCCTAACCTCTAGTTAGTACAAACATTTAAAAAGATCTATTTTTGAAAATCATATTTAGAAAGAATCCTTTTTAAGATGTCCTTCATGTAAGAAGTTTTCACGTTTGCAGTGGAAACAGTCCAGATTCAGATTGTACTTTGGGGAAGCAGATGAGAGAGACTTCTTTGTAGATGTTACCATTTTTAATGGCAACTAAGTTGTAAACAGTTCCCAGTTCATGAGTAGGTTGTCTGCTAATTGGCATGTAATTGGTTCTTTGGAACATGCTTTCCCATGAAGACTGAGACAGCAATGTTGGTTTCTTAGCCCACAAAAGCCTCTTTAACCCATTAAAAAATTAATCCTTAATAGGATTAATAATAATAGTAAAATCACACTTGGTTCACCATCACCTTCGTGTTACTGCAACAGCTTCCTGACAAGTCTTTCTGCATTGTCTTGCTCCTTTATTCTGCAGTCAGAAGTGTCTTTCTGAAATGTGAACCTGATTTTGTCACTGTCTTGCTCAGTACCTGTGAATGCTCACTACTGACTTCAGGATGAAATCCAAACACCTTATGGGACATAAAGTCCTGTGGGCCCTGCTCACCACATCAACCACTTTTCTTTCCATTCTTCCCTTCCCACTCTTATTGGTCATGTTTTTTTATTACCTGTGTGTCTTTACACATGATGTGTCTCCTTATAGAGGGCCATCCTTCCCTCGTTTTGTGGTTGATTCTCTGTTCTGGTATTAGCTTAGGTTTTACCCCTCCAGGAAGCCATCACTCATTACCTTAGACTAGGTTAGATGTTCCTCCTGTACTTTGCAAAGCATCTTGTGCTTATCCTTTTCATGGCTCATATCATACTCTTGAAATTGCCTCTGTACTTGTTTCACCCATTATAATATATGCTCCTCAGAACAAGTACTGGCACCTTTTCTTCACTTATTTTTCAATAGTGTGGAGCTCTGTATTTGCGTGTGTATTCCAGTCCCTCCCTCCCTTCTCTCTTTCCTTTAATAAAGATTTGTTAAGTGTGTATCAAATGCCAGCTCTGCTGCAAGGTACTAATATAGAACAAGATACAGTATTTGGCCTCATGGTATTTATATTTCTGAGAGAGACAGTGAGTTAGTAAAAAAGAAACATCTCAGTGCAAAGAATATCACCAGGGATAAAGAAGGTCATTTCATCACAATAATGGTGTCAATTCGTCAAGAAGACATAGCAATTCTAAGTTTGAGAATACATGAAGACTGTAAGAGATGCGAGGAGAAATAGACAAATCTTCAATTATAGTCGGAGATTTCAATATCCTTCTCTAAATGACTGATAAAACAAGCAGACAAAAAGCCAACAAAGGTATAGAAGACTTGAACAACACTGTCAACCAACTTTATTTCATTGACATTCCTAGAACATTCCATCCAACAACAGTAAAATACATAATCTTTTCAAGTGTACATGGAACATATGCCAGGTAGACCATATTCTGGGCCATAAAACAAAACTCAATACATTTAAAAAGATTGAAGTCATACAGAGTATATTCTCTGACCACAATGGAACTAAATAAAAAATTGATATCAGAAAGATATCTGAAAAATCCCCAAATATTTGAAAACTAATATATTCCTGAATAACCCATAGATTGAAGTAGAAATCAGAAGAGAAATTACTAGGTTGGTGCAAAAGTAATTGCGGTTTAAAAAGTTAAAAATTGCAAAAACCGCAATTACTGTAGCACCAACCTGATACCGTGTTTCCCCGACAATAAGACCTAGCTGGACAATCAGCTCTAATGCATCTTCTGGAGCAAAAATTAATATAAGACCGGGTATTATATTATGTTATATTTATTATATTAGACCCAGTGTTATAGTAAAATAAGACCCGGTCTTATATAAGACCCGGTATTATATTATATTATACCCGGTCTTATAGTAAAATAAGACCGAGTCTTACATTAATTTTTGCTTCAAAAGACATATTAGAGTTGATTGTCCGGCTAAGTCTTATTTTCGGGGAAACACTAGAAAGTATTTGAACTGAGTTAAAATGAAAACATAACCTGTCAAAATATATGGGATGTCACTAAAGCAGTACTTAGGGGGATATTTATAGTGTTAAATGCCTATGTGAGAAAAGAAGAAAGGTCTCAAATCAATGACCTCAGTTCTACCTTAAGAAACTAGGAAAAGAAGATACATTCAAAGTAAGAAGAATAAAATAAATAATAAATATCTAAGTAGAAAAAATGAAATACAAAAACAGAAAATAGTGAAAAATCACTGAAACAAAGTTAGTTCTTTGGGATAAACAGTAAAATTGATAAACTTTTGGGAATGGTGGATATGTTCACTATCTCGATTGTGGTGATGGTTTCATGGATGTATATACATTGGTCAAAATTGATCAAATTGTACACTTTAAACATGTGCAGTTTATTTTATACTAATTTTTCCTCCATTAAGCTAACGTTAAAAACCAATGAGATTTCAGT
The DNA here is from genome assembly GCF_004115265.2 of Rhinolophus ferrumequinum. Classification (NCBI taxonomy): domain Eukaryota; kingdom Metazoa; phylum Chordata; class Mammalia; order Chiroptera; family Rhinolophidae; genus Rhinolophus; species Rhinolophus ferrumequinum. Next base: position 20,605,154 of record NC_046306.1, read on the forward strand.
TAAGTGATAAGTACATGTAAAACATTAAAGCTGGGTAAAGGGATAAAGAGTGATAGTCCTGTGTGTGTGTTTTAGATAGTGTGTTCAGGGAAGGCATTCCGAGGAAGTGAAATTTGAATAAGAGATCTAAATGAAGCTAGCAAGCTTATGATGGCCCTGATTTGGGAATGAGCTTGGCGTTTGTGAGTTGCAGAAAGATGACCAGTGTTAGTAAGGCAGAATCAGCAAAGAGGAGAATAATAGAGATAAATTGTGAGAAGAAGTTAGGGGCCAGATTATGTAGGACTTTTTGTAGACATGTTTAAGAATTTGGTTCCTTCTTTCCTTCCTGCCTGCCTTCTTTCTTCCCTGCTTTCCTTCTTTCCTCCCTCCCTGCCTCCTTATCTATCTTTTAATATAATTATTTTTCAGATCCAGGGTTTGTAATATGAGGGCCAGAGCTTCCTCCCAGACACAAGTTTATAAAGTCTCAATTGGCTGGTGAGGCCAATTGGGATACTTCTTGTCTAATTTGGTTTCTGGGAGGAATTCATTGATGTCCTCAATGGTTATTTGATCAAATGGAATTATGTTCTTCTTCAGCTCTTACCCATATTCTTCAATCCTGGCCTTTGAGAGAGACAGAAACTCAGCACAGCTTTTCACATCTTATTTTTCTTTAGCATCCACCTGGAAGTGTATTTATCCTCTGGCACAGGAACCTTCAGGGCATTAAGCTTCTTCTCAAAGCCATGTGCCAAGTTGGCCTTCACCACAATGGCCTTGTAGTAATCCCAGTCGATAGCAGGTAGAGTCTCAGGTAGCGTAGCCAACCTGGAGGTGAGCGTCTCATTTCAGGATTTCAGGGAGTTATCAGTGACCTTTGGGCTCAGGGTATGATCTCCCCAAAAGCTACCCAGTCAATGCCTTTTTAGAGCAAGTTTTCACCCTGAGATTCTTCACCAACCCCAACATGCCCACAATAGCAAGTCGATTTTATTTTTACTGTGATGAGAAGACACTGGAGACTTTTAAACCAGGAGAGAAGTATTCATATTTATTTTACATTTGATAAATATTGCTGTGGATACTGTGAGGGAAATTGACTCCAGGGATAAGAGATAAAGTAGGGAAAATGATTCGGATGCTTAGACAGTAGTCTAAGAAGAATGATGGTGGCTTGGATCTAGGGTGGGAACAATGAACATGGTGTAAAGCAATTAGATTCTTTTAAAAAATGACTAGATTCTAGTTATATTTCTAGAGGTAGACTTGTTAATAGATTTGATGTGAGATATGAAGGCAAGAGATAATTCAAGGATACGACACAAAGATAGTACGTAGGTTTTTGTTCTGAGTAATTGAGCGAATTATGGTATTATTTAATGAGATGAGCCATACTAAGGGAGGAACAGGTTTTAGTGGGGTGGGAAATAAGAGTTCAGATTTCACCATGTTGAGTTTAAACTGCTTATTAGATATCCAAATGGCAATGTTAAGGCAATTGGCTATACAAATGTGAAACTCAAGGAGAGCCGTCCAGGCTGGAGGTATAAAATTGGGATCAGTCTACAGATAATATTTGAAAACATGGGAGTGGATGTGATCACCTAGTGTGATAGCCAGCCTCCAAGATGGCCCCCAAAGATTTCCAACTTCTGGTATTCACACTCCAGTAGTCCTCTCTCACATTGTACTGGAGTTGGTTTCTGTGACCAAGAGAATACGGCAGAAATGGTGCTGGTGTGTCACTAACTAGGTTAGGTAATAAAAGACTCTGCAACTTCCATCTTAGACTTTCTCTCTCATGGATCACATGCTCTGGGGGAAGCCATGTCATGACCAACCTTATGGAGAGGCCTTTGTGATGAGCAACTTAATCTTCCCGTCAAGAGCCAAATGCGTAAGCGTGGAAGCAGAAATTCAAACCCCTTTACAGACTGCAATGTCAGCCGACAGCTGCAGCCTCATAAGAGACTGCCAGAACCACTTAAGCCACTCCTGGTTTACTGAGTCTCAGACACTGTGTGAGATAATGTGTGTTGTTTTAAGTTGTTAAGTTTTAGGATAATTTGTTACACAGAAATAGACAAGTAAGACACATAGGGAGTGAATTTACGTGAAGAATACTGAGACCTGGAGCACTCCAATTCATCAAGGTTGGGAAGGGTAAGAGGAGCTAGCAAATAAAAATGAAAAGGAGGAAAATCAAGAGAATGTAGTGCATGGAAGCCAGATGAAGGAAGTACTTCAATGTCAAACGCTATTGCAAGGTTGGGAAAATTCGGACTCAAGATTGATGATTGATTTGCCAAAATTGAGATCTTTGAAGACTTTGGCAACAGTGTTTTCAGTGGAGTATAGGGACAAGAGACTGATTGAAGTACATTGAGACAGGGACAACCTTTTTGAGGACTTTTGCTCCTAAGGAGGGCAGAGAAATGATATGGTGACTAGAGGGAGATGTCTCATGAAGACTTTTTAAATAAGGATCTGAATATTTACTTGCTGATAGAAATAATCCTGTGGATATTTGGTGATATATGAGAAAGAGGATAATTGAGTGAGCAGTGTCTTTGAGGAGGCAAGAAGGAAGGGGATCTAGTTCATAGGTGGAGGATTTGGCTTTAGATAAGAAGAAAGGAAGTTCATCTGTTGTTAATAAGAGATAGGTAGAGAATATAGATACAGGAAGTCGGTCAACTGGGTAGCAGGAAAAAGGTGGTTCTCATTTAATGCTTCTCTTTTCTTAGTGAAATAAGAAATGAGGTTCTCGTATGAAAGTTAGAAGTGGAAAGGAAAGTTGGAGGTTGAGGAGACGGGAAGATGTGAAATAGTCTTCAGGAAGAATATGTCAAATGAATAAATGGAAGAGCTATGGTATATCTAGCCACTTAACAATAGTTTAAAATGATGTTTCTCTAGGAAAATTCTTAGATACAATGAAGGAGCCTAGAATACATTCTTACTCTTCTTAGGGGGTGGGTATGTGTGTGTGTGTGTGTGTGTGTGTGTAGGGGGATAAAGGCATGAAGTAGTAATTTCCAGCTACAAGAAGTATGTTAACTCTCTATATTTGTTTAATAAAAGATATGATATATAATAAAAGATAACCCCTGTAGGACTCTGAATTAAGGGGCAAGAACAGTTGCTTCCCTCAAACACAATGGGGACAACTTCAAACTGAGTCCCTTGCTTCTCATTCTTGAATGTGGGTTAATTTCCTTATAATCTGGGTGTTCATAAATCAAGAGCTTTCTATATTTTAATATAGTTTCTTTAAGTAATAGAATATCAAGAAATAAAATTATGTCAAGTCAAATGCAAAGAACACTTTTGAAAAGAAAATTTGTCATTGCTTTGCATTGTTTCTTAATATTCAGCAGATTTTATTATGTAGTTCTTAGGGAAAGGTAAAAATATATGAAAGTGGAGAAGGAAAATCTGTACAGGAAGGAAAAAAGGAATTTAGCAACCACAGGTTGGATTTTATGACTGCCTTCAGAACATGTTTCTGTGTTCTATGTTTAGCTAAGTACTGATAGTTAAATTGTGAGTTTATTCATACATACCCTACCATGATTGGAACTGGTCACCCAAATGGAGATGTAGCATAAAGACAAATTATGCTTCTCTATAATAGTATTATGTACAATTAAACTACTGCATACATGTTAGTTCATTATGGAAACCAGCCCATTTACTGATAGGCTTTTTGAGAACTATTTGTTCTGATATTTCTAAGACTGATTTAGAGCCATTCTAAACTATCTGAAGCATCAAAACACTTTGAAAGGAAGCTATTGGTAATATAAATATCAAGTTACTACTTACTAACAAAGATAAATGGAAAAAAAAAGAATCCATTAGTAGATAGTTGTAAAAGCTTAATCCTTTTAGAACCTTGAAAGGCAAAGCTGATGCCCTTGTTTTCAAAAAGAGGTAAAAAGTTGATCTCAGGTAGCTAATATATTGAGGTTTACGGTATGCTAGGCACTGTGCTAAGTACTTTGTGCACATTACCACTTTATCTTCCCAAGAACCCTGTGAAATAGGTCACTATTCTTATTTTTATAGCCGAGGAAACTAAGGCCCAGAGGGGAAAACAATGTGCCCAAAGGTACACAGGGGGAATCTAGTTTTAAACCTGAGTCTGACTCTAAAGAATTGTTCTTTCTACCAAACTAGCTTATTCTCACTAAAAAGCCTGTCAATAACCTTTACAATATTATAGGACACATTTTTGCATGTGGTTGGGTTTGGGAAGAGGTGCTCCTGAGTCACCAGCATGGGCTCACTAAAACCAAATCATACAATTTCCTTATGTTTCTTGGATTAGTGAACTGGCTTTTAGTAGTAGAACAACCCTCCTGCCTAGAACAATTAGAAAAGCAGGATGAATACAAAAGACATGTGTCTGAAGGCGTTGGAAAGTACCAAGATAGCCAGGACTCAAGGGGCCAAGATGCCAGAGAGGAAAAGTACAAAAAGTGAGACTGACATTCTGAGCTGCTTTCTCCTTGATGCATTTACCAGGTTATAAGAGGCACAGGCTGAGAGGCAGAGAAACAGAACAGAAATTGGCTGTGAGGTTAAGGAGCTGTTGATAATCTCACAGTGTTTGTGAACTACAAATTTGAGTGCATGGCCAACCAAAGTGGCAAGGTTCTAGTAGAGGACTTGGCTTCCAGTTGGGACTTCTGAAGGACTATACTCACAGAAGAAGGGTAGGCCACATTATAGACTAGTTTTACAAAGACTGAATCTAGCTTCTAATAAGCTATATCCCTAATTAGATTAATGTGATATAATTCTATTCTAATTGCTTGCCAGAAGCATAAAGAAATCCTTTCTGGAGGAAAATAGCCTCAATCCAGCATCTCTGCAATTTTTCATATACAATGTCCATCAGTCAATTGAAAATTACCAAGCATAATAAGAGACAGAAACAACAGGCAATAAAAACAGATTCGCAAGTGATATAGATATTGAGTTATCAAATTTGGACTTTAAAAAATAACTAATCAACACCAGTTAGAATGGCTATCATCAACAAGACAAATAGTAACAAGTGTTGGAGAGGCTGTGGAAAAAAAGGAACCCTCCATACACTGTTGGTGGGAATGTAGATTGGTGCAGACTCTATGGAAGGCAGTGTGAAGATTCCTCAAAAAATTAAAAATAAAATTACCATATGACCCAGCAATCCCTCTCTTGGGTATCTACCCAAAAAATCTGAAAACATTTATCTGTAAAGATATATGTGCTCCGATGCTCATTACAGCATTATTTATGGTGGCCAAGACCTGGAAACAACCAAAATGTCCTTTGATAGATGATTGGATAAAGAAGTTGTGGTATATATACACAATGGAATACTATTCTGCCATAAGAAAAGATGAAATAGTACCATTTGCGACAACGTGGGCGGATCTTGAGATTATAATGCTAAATGGAATAAGTCAGACAGAAAAAGTCGAGAACCATATAATTTCACTGATATGTGGTATATAAAACTGAAAACAACAAAGGAACAAGACAAACAAATGAAGAAACAAAAACTCATAGACATAGACAATAGTTTAGTGGTTACCAGAGGGTAGGGTGGGAGGGGGGTGGTAGATGAGGGTAAACGGGGTCTAATATATGGTGATGGAAAGAGAACTGACTCTGGGTGGTGAACACACAATGTGATATATAGATGATGTATTACAGAATTGTACACCTGAAATCTATGTAACTTTACTAACAGTTGTCACCCCGGTAAACTTAAATTAAAAAAACCAAAAAACTAATCAATGATTAGTATGTTCAAAAATAGATGACAAGACAGAGAATTTCACCAGGGCACTGTAATATATAAAAGTGAATCAAATAGAAACTCTAGAACTGGCAAACATAATTACAAATTAAGAATGCAATAAGTGAGTTTAATAGCAGATTACACAAAACTAATGAGAGGATTAGTGATCTGGAAGATGGGTCTATAGAAAATATCCAGGCTGAAGCTTGGAGAGAAAAGGATAGAAAATATAGAAAAAAATTAAGGGCCGGCCTGGTGGCTCAGGTGATTGGAGCACTGTGCTCCTAATACCGAGGTCACCAGTTCGATGCCCCCTCTACAGCTAAGATTGTGGACAACAGCTCTCCCTGGAGCTGGGCTGCCGGGAGCAGCCGGAGATGGGTGTGAGCTTCTGTGTGCTGCTGAGGGCTATCATGTGCTGCCATCAGTGGCCAGTGGCCAGCGTGAGTAGCCGGCAGGCTGCGAGAGCTGCCATGAGCTGCTGTGAGTGGCCGACCGGCAACCGATTGCCTCGGGTGGTGGTGGGGAGCTGTTTCCTACACAACTAGACTGAGAAACATCGGCCTGAACTGGAGTGGGGGATGGAGGGAGGCAGAAGAAGGGGAAAATAAAAAGAAAAAAATTAAAATAAAAGCTCTATGAGACACAGGAAAAAAGGTTTAACATATGTATAAATGGAGTTTCAGAATTGGCAGAAGCAATATTTGAAGAGATTAGTGGCTGAAAATTTTTCCATATTTATGAAAGATTTCAAGTCAAGAAGCTCTATAAGCCCGAGCAGGATAAATTCAAAGAAAAACATACATCATAAAAAACTGCTCAAAGCCAAAGACAGGTTAAAAGCAGCCATGAGGGTATTATCTTTAAAGAACAGCAAAATGGAAACTAATTTTTCAACAAAAGTGGTGGAATCCAGAAGACAATGGAAAGTTATCTTTATAGTGTTGAAGGAAAATAACTGCCAACGTTGAATTCTATACTATGTGAAAATATCTCTCAGAAGTGAAGGCAAAATAAAGATATTTCCAAGCAAATAAAAATTGATAGAATTTATTGCCAGAAGACTTGCATTTAAAAAATACAAAAAGGCAGAAGGGTTGATTTTGTCCTCGACAGCCTCATGGAGTATAGGAAGGAATAAATAACAATGAAAAAGGTAAATATGTGGGTAAATTCTAAATAAATATTGACTGTATAAAATAATAATAATGTATTATGGGTTTAATATATAGAATGAAAGTTATAACAATACAAAAAAAGTTATAACAACAATAATAGAAATGGTTGGGAGAAGCTATATGGTGTTAAAGTGTTCAAAGGTCTAGGAAGTGGTAAAAGTAATAATTTATAGTATACTCTAATTAAAGTCCACAACGTATGTCATAATCTGCAGGTTAACCACTAAAGGAATTGTAACTAAATGTACAACCAACAAGCTAATAGAGGGAAAAATGGAATCATAAAAAATATGCAGAAGCAAATAAGGAAGAAGATAACAGAAATTGAAAAATAGCATAAATGGAAAATAAAATAGTAAGATAATAAACTTAAACACAAATATTTCAGTCATCACATTAAATATGAATAGACTAAAAATCAAACTAAAGATAATGATTGTCAGATTGGGTTAAAGAAAATTAATTGTATGTTGCTTTTAAGAAATACATCTTGGGCTGGCCCGGTGGCTCAAGCGGTTGGAGCTCCGTGCTCCCAACGCCAAAGGTTGCCAGCTCAGTTCCCACATGGGCCAGTGGGCTCTCAACCACAAAGTTGCTGGTTGGATTCCTCGACTCCCGCAAGGGATGGTGGGCTCCGCTCCCTGCAACTAACAACGGCAACTGGACCTGGAGCTGAGCTGTGCCCTCCACAACTAAGATTGAAAGGACAACAGCTTGACTTGGAAAAAGACCTGGAAGTACACACTGCTCCCCTTCCCCAATAAAATCTTTTAAAAAAAAAATACATCTTACATATAAGGACACAACATAGAAAGTAAAATTATAGGAGAAGATATATCATGCAAAACATTAAACCAAAGAAGCTGATGTAGCTGTACTAATATCAGATAAGGAAGATTTTAAGGCTAGAAACATTACTAGAGGTAAAGAGGATTATTTTATGATGATAAAAAGATCACTCAGAAGATAAGAGTAATTCTACATATAAATGCATCTAATTAAATAGTTTCAAAATATATAAACCAACAATGGCATAACTAAAAGTAGAAGTAGACGAATTCACAGTCATAGAGGGAGATCTTTAACATACCTCTTAGTCACTGATATAACTAACGGACTGAAAAACCAATAAGAATATAGAAGATTTGAACAAATCATTAACAAAGTTACCCTAATATCATATATAGAATCCTACTCCCATAAATAGTATGCACATTCTTTTTCAGTGTACATGGAGCATTTACCAAAAATAACATGTAGTGGACCATAAAGCAAGTCACAACACATTTTAAATGATTGAAATCATACAGAGTATTTTCTATGACCACAGTAGAATTAAGCTAGAAATAAATTATAAAACTAAAACTTAAAAATAATTGGAACTTGAACACTGTACATTTTAACGTAGTGTCAGTTAAAGAAGAAATCTCAGCAGAAATTAGAATATTTTGAACTGAATAATTTTGAAAAAAAAAATCAAAACTTGTGTGATGCAGCTAACACCATACCCAGAGGAAAAGTTATTGCCTTAAATGAATATGTTAGGACAGAAGAAAGTCTGAAAATCAGTGATCTAGGTGTCATTAGAAAAAGGAAAGCAATTATCCCCAGAAAAAGTTGAAGGATGAATTGTATATTGTGAAATTCAGAAATTAATGAAATAGAAAACAAAAGTCTAATAATCAACAAAAACCCAAAGTTAATTCTTTGAAAGAGTAATAAAATTAAGAACTCTTTGGCAAAATTTGTCAAGATAAAGAAGAAGATACAAATTACCAATATCAGGAATGAAAAAGGGAACATCACTATAGTTTCTATAGTCACTAAAATATATTCTGAACAACTTTATGCCAAAAATTTGGAAAATTTAGACGAACAAATTCCTAGAATACCACAACTTACCTAAATTGGTAAAGAAAAAATAGCAATCTGAGTGGTTTTATCTGTGAAAGAAATTACATGTGTAATTAGGAATGAAAATTAAATCTTGAATATGTAATAAAAAATCTTGTCTCAAAGAAAAGGCTGAGATGGCTTCACAATAAGTGAATTTTCCCAACTCTTTGAGGAGGGAATAATTCTAATAATATAAAACATCTCAAAGAAGAGAAGGAGTGAAAAACATTTCTCAATTTATTTTATGAGTTCACCATTCTTGGTCTACTATGGAGTTCCCCTTGGCTGTTATATGTCTTAAGAATTGAAGTTCATCTCATACCTTTAATATGTTAACAGTTCTTAAACAGATACTTAACACATATTGGATTTTGTTTGTTCTCTTTACGCAATTCAGCAAATAGTCCCAGTGGCACAAAATGATCCAATGATAACAAAATTATTCTCCCTCATATATGTACACTGGCCAACTAGCATAGAACAGTATCCTAGGAAAGAGATTTTGGCTGGCGGAATGGCTTCTTCTCTTTACTCTGGAAACTGATAATAGTAAGATTTGACTTAAAAGTAAGATTTAACTTAATTTACTTGCTTATTTGTTTTTTTCCTGCAGACTCCATTAATAATATACCTCTTTCACTTCCTGATTGACTATGCTGAATTGGTATTTATGGTAAGCAACCTTGCATGTAAAATCAGTATGTATGTATTTACATTTTTATTGTCTTTAATCTTCTTGTTTTTAAGAAAAAAATCTATTTTAGGAGCTCAGGTATTTGTCAGAATATAAAAGCAAAACCCTATCTTTAATTTGAATTCATTGCAACTGTGATAGTACAGTTGACCCTTAAACAATGTGAGGATGCCAACCCCCTGTGGTCAAAAATCCGCGTATAACTTTTGACTCCCCCAAAGCTTAAGTTGTCCCTCAGTATCCAGGGGGTTGGTTCAAGGAACCTGTGCCCTGTGAATACCAAAAATCCGTGGATGCTCAAGTCCTCTAAATAAAATGGTGTATGTAGATCATTGCATACAGTTGGCCCTCCCTACCCTGGATGGAAAATATTCCAGGTATTTATTGAAAAATATCTATCTGCGTATAAGTAGACCCGCATAGTTCAAACCCATGTTATTCAAGAGTCAACTGTATTATGGAAGTGAGGCGTAGTTTCTGATAGTTCCAATTTGTTATACTTTTAAAATTTGATTTGTGTTCTATGTAGCCTTGAATTTTCTAGCTCCAAGATTCTGTGATTGGCTTTAATTGTGGTGCCCATGTAGAGGGCATCCTCAATTTCCTAAATATTCTGCCAAGAGATTCTGTGACAAGGACATAGGCCTGATGAGACTTTCAGGGGCAAGAACCTTCCAAATTGAGACAATAGGCCTATGTTTTGAGAACAGAGTAATTTGAAACACTTGACTAATCTAGTGTTGAATATCTAGGTCAAGTAGGCAATCCACTGAGGTCTTCCTTAATAATTACACTGGCTGCTGTTTACTGAGGACTTACTCTGTGCTAGGCACTTGACATACATCAGGCCTGCAAAGCAGTGGGTATTATTTACACTTGACAGAAAACTTAAGTAATGTGCAACTACAGAACAGGTTTTCCAGTCAGACCTTCCTGAAAAGGCTTTATTTTTGTATAGTCAAAGTAAGAGCTGAGCTTCTGCCTGACTGTAAGAGTTCAGTACTAGATAGTCCACCACCATCCAGAAACTTCAGGCCCTTGACAGCATTCCATTACTCCTACACTAATTGGGTTTATTTCCTGTTATTTCTTTTTCTCTTGACAGATAACTGATGCACTCACTGCCATTGCCCTGTATTTTGCAATCCAGGACTTCAATAAAGTTGTGGTGAGTAGTGGTGGAATTTGGTAGCCTACTGGTCTCTCTTATTACAAAGAATCAAAAGTCATGTATTTAAGGATCCAACTGTTTTGAAATACTAAGAAGTGGGAGTGAAGCTTCTGGCTTGTTCGACCAGTCCTGGAATGGCCAAACCCAAACCAACAAGACAGCTTTACTAATACAGAAAGGTCAGCTTAACCTTTGTAACTTGATATCCACTCACCTGTGCCAGTTCAGAGTTTCTGGAGCAAATGGAATTGAATTATAATTATATTAATGAGAATCCTTAAAAATCTTCCATTCCTTTCATGAGTTTTTCTTTACAAAGGAAAATGAATACAGCTTTTAACCCACTGTGTTACGCCTATGGATTCCCAATGTAGTTTTTGTTTCCCTGCAGAGAGCCATCTTAATTGGAAAATTTGGCATGTACTAAATGCCTGTTGAAAGTATTGATGTAAACTTTAGTCCTACTCCATATATGATAGCCAAGGGGAATTGTATAGAGGGAGAGAGTTTACAGATTAACCATGTATACTATCCATGTAGTTATTTAAAAAATTGGCTGCAGTCCTCTTTGGCTGGAAGCCACTGAGAAGATTTAGACTGGGGTGAGAGAGGGTTGCATCCCATTGGTGTTATCTGTTTGTGGTTCATTTTTACTTCTGTTACCAAGAAATAGAACCAGAAATAGAAGTCTGGCACTGGTCATCAGTAACAAATAAAGCTGATGAATTTTAGAATTTTAGACCTCAGAGATTTTTAAAATGCCTAGACCGAGCGTTCTTAACTTGGGGTCCATTATTAGGCTTACCAGGTCTATAAAACCCTGGAGATGGTATGAAAAATTATGTGTGTATGTGCGTGTGTCATTTTTTTCATGTAGAGAGTCCATGGTTATTATCAGTGCTCAGAGTCCTTGACTCCTCTCCTAAATCATTAAGAACTACATTTTAGAGACTTAGTATCACTAAGACCAGGGAGTATACATCTTAAACTAGTGGAGCATTTGTGACAACGTGGATAAAACTTGGGGGCATTATGCTAAGTGAGATAAGTCAGGCAGAAAAGAGCAAATACTGTATGATCTCACTTATATGTGGAATCTAAAAAAATTGAACTCATAGAAACAGAGTAGATTGGTGGTTACTAGGGGCTGGGGGTGGGAGAAGTGTTGGTCAGAGGGTACCAACTCCTAGTTATAAGATGATTAAGTTCTAGGGATCTACACAGCATAAAGACTCTAGTTAACAATATTGTATTGTATACTTGAAAGTTGCTAGGAGAGTGAATCTTAAATGCTTTCACTACACACACACACAAGTAATTATGTTAGGTGATGGATGTGTTAACTAACCTCATTGTGGTAATCGTTTTGCAATATATGTGTATATAAAATCATCACATTGTACACCTTAAAATTACACAGTATTATATGTCAATTATATTTCAAGAGAGATGGAAAAGAAAAGAAAATTTTAAGGGCTGAGGTGAAATGCTTTAACAGGATTCTCTAGAAGGCCAGAGATTAAATAACTGGGCATGAGATTCATAAGCAGCGGAATTTAGAGATAAGTTAGCAGTGGTTATTTTCTTCTCCAAGATAGATTGTGTATGTAAGCCATAATCTTTGTCCTTTGAAGTTATATGCTAAAACATTTAGGGGTGAAGGATTATGATATCTTCAACTTAGTTTCAAATGGTTCAGAAAAAAAAATTGTGCATATTTGTGTGTGTGTGTGTAGAGATAAAGGAAATGTGGCAAAATGTTAACAATGGGTGGATCTAGGTGTTTTACTGACTTATTCTTTCAACTTTCGGTAATTTGAAATTTTTCAATGTAACACACGAGAAAAAAATAGGTCCATGTCTATACCCACCAATGTGTGTGTGTGAGCTTTCTGCCCCTATCTCACTCCCTCTTGCCTAAACAGCTGCCCAGCCACACCCAGCCCTCCTCCTTAAATGAAAGCTACCAACCCTCCCTTAGATATTCATATATGAATGAAATGAAATATACCATATATATGTGTACACATAGATATTCATATATGAATGAAATGAAATATACCATATATATGTGCAGTGGGGTGTGTGTACACATATATATGGTATATATAGGATATACATGAATATCTATGGGAGGGTTGGTAGCTTTCATTTAAGAACACAATCAGTCAAATCTTTTCAACCAAAATGTAAAACTGAGATGTATTTTAATGAAAGTTGATTAAGATGCTAACATGCGGATTCCTTTTTTTCCCCTGTTCAACTATCATAAAAACACCACACATATACTCCAGTTAAAATAATTTTTAATGAGGGAGAAGCTTATGGGGAAATCATGAAACTAGGTTTCATTTAGTTTCCTAACAAAGTCCAGCTTCAATGTCAGTAGCAGAGACATCTGTTAATTCAGAGCACCGGTAGTTTTAATTCATTTCTTAGTAATTTCTGAATTTATATGGAAACATATAGAGATTTTTGTTTTTTTCTTTGTATGATTTAGAAAGGGAGAGAGAGAACCAAATGAGTTGTTGTCAGTACCCTGCTTTTTAGCACACCAAGACATTGTTATCACGGACACCGAATTATAGTTTGGAATAGTTTTGTTTTTCCATTCTTAGAATTCAGACTATTGAAATATTTGGTTTCTTGGTCAGAATAAGCATTTTACTTACAGTGTGTCAAAAATCAACTCATTCTAAATGGCAGATTTTGATGACATTAATATACTACTACTGTTGATTTGGATAGAATATCAGCACGTCTTCCCCCCAGATCTTCCCCCCTTTGTCAGAATGGGCCCATATGATAGTCTGGAAACTTTTTAGTTTTGCTGGGATTTGGGACTTTTTATCCCGGTAATGAAGCTGTGTCTACACCCAAAAGCATCCCAGAAAACTGTGGTGCAGAGAGGGGGACTCCATCCCCACCCTATCTCAAGTTGTTCAAGCTTGTGGAAATAAATGAATGCTGATTCAATGTGACCAGTTGACTCTCATGACATTTTACATCTACCTCACTTGACAAAAACATTAGTCTAGTCTGCCCTTTGCTGAGATCGTGCTTCCTATTTGGAACTCAGAATTCATGTGAGAAAGCTGCAGGTGGTTTGGTAGAGAGTGATTAAAAACCTATATCCCCTTAACGTGATGAGAGGATTGTGAATTTAGAGGATAGGCTTCTGAATTTGGAATGCGCTGAAGCTAGCAGTTGGAGATGCAGTGGGGGGTGGAATGTTCACCCCTCTGCACCCCACCATAGGTTTTAGGGATGCAAAAAGGTGTAGGCACAGCTTCAATGATTAGAAAAAAGGTCTTTATTTGAAGTAGGAGTGTTATGTCCTTGCGAAATCAAATCTTGCAAGGGACATGGAAAGGGCTGCATGGGGGAGTGGATAAAACGGAAGGAAAACTCCACCCTTGAGATTCTATATAATAAATAAACTGAAATATAAACTGAAATATAATATAATGGAAAGGAGTATAGGCATAGTCTGTGTACAAGCTAACTAATGATCACAAAGGTAACACATCCAGGTAATTACCCTTTAGGTCACTTTTAACCTCTCCTTTGATAGCTTTAAATCTCATCATTGTCAAGGCTGAATATATCTAGAAATCTTTGTCTTTGGATTTTAAATTGTACTCCTTAACCTCTTTTATTTTTATACTTCTATTTTCTTGCATGTGTGTGTGTGTGTCCTGTGTGTGTATATGTGCATGCGCACATGCTTAATTTTCCTTAGATTTTTAGCCACTTTCCTGTCTCTAACTGGATGTAGTAGGGATTTTTAAAAGGGATTTTGTCTATACTTAGAGAAGCTGAGTCACTATGGAGCTGATGAGACCAGCCATGATGGCAGCTGTTCTGGTGACACTGGGGGAGACGAACAGAGGGGTAGCAGAGAATTTGGGGACTGCTGGCCTGACTGTCCTTCTTTCCTAGAAACTCCTTTCATAACGTTTTCCTGTTTTAAAGTATTTTGGGAGATTGGGGTTACAAGGAAGTACTTTGCTTTTATTGTTGGCACAGTGTCACCTTTGCCCAGCGGCTGTACCTCCCTGTTTAGCTGCCTCCATCTCGGACTGCAGCCCTGCTGGCTGGCTTCCAGCCTGGGGAATAGAAGAATTCCCTCATCTCTCTGGCTGCTCCTGGATGAACTCTGTGTTTCCTTTTAACAGTCTTTTTTTGTGGATCTCACCCCCTCCAGGTGGCCTTGTTTTTGCATGGGAACTCCAGAACCCTTAGCTAGCGGGGCCTCTGTCCTTTACCGCTGCTGTTGCTGCTGTCCTCACTAAGGGCTGTGTTTGCTGAGCCAGCCGCCTTCTCTCTGATAAAAGCATCTTAGTTTATATTTTGTCCTTTTAATGAAACAAGCCCAGCTGTGAATGGCAGCATAAATCTTACTGATGATAATTCCCACCACTTAACTTGGACTCTCAGAGATGATCAAAGGGAGGTTTTTGTAGTTTGTTTAGGTTTTCTGATTAAGCCTCTACCTAAATGTACTGTGCAGGAAATTGGGGTTACCTGTATTCCTGTGATGACCCCTTGATTTTCTTTTGAATTGAAAGATGGCACTTTAAAGATTTTTTAATGTAAAAAATTTTTAATTATTAAATACCTGAGACATTCAAAAATATATAAAGAATGGTACAAACTGTGAACCTATATCAGCCTAAAAAATAAAGGATTACACATAGAGTTGCCTCTCTCTGATACTTTCATCTCCATATTCCCTCTCTCACCAGTTACCACTGTTCTGACTTTAGTGTTTTTCATTCCCACGCATGGCCTTAACTTTTACTACATTTGTAAATATCCATAGATAACATATAGTATTATTTTGTGTGCTTTTAATTTTCTGTAAATGGTATAATGCAATATACATTCTGTTGTCATCTGCTGTTTTCATCATTAAATCTTTAATCACACACAGATAATTAAGTGCTAGCTGCTTTGACTCCTCTGAATTACTCTATTTTATAATAGGTTGGTTGCAGCATTGATTTTATACTGTCTAATTAAGAATCTCATCATTAAATCAGAAGGGCTACCTATTTTGAGTTCAGAGGCTTTTTCTATCTATAGTCTTACCCATGTTTGCTTATAGGGTTACCTAACTTTTTTTTCATTCTGGAACACGCCCATGAACTTGTTGGGACACACCAGGGGAAAGCAAGAGCTTTCTGCCCCTATCACACTCCCTCTTACCTATCCAGCTGCCCAGCCACACCCAGCCCTCCTCCTCCTTTTCATCATGGCCATTCCCCACTTCCTCTGTGCAAGTCAAAAGCTTGAAATGGGAGGGCTCAGAAGAAAACCCAAGATACTGTGACATTCAAAGGATCATTTCACTTTGCATGAAAATATTTCACTTTGCTGATGGGACTTTGGAATCCTTAGGTCACTGATAATAACTCCTCAAAGTGGCTAAGAACTTTGCCTTACCACTCAAGTCTTTATGTGGCCATTCAACAGATACTCATTGTTTGCTCACTGTGCCAGGTATTGGCAAATAAGCATGGTCCCTGCCCTCGTGGAACTTATAGTCTATTGAGGGAAACACATATTAGTCAGTCACATAAATAAATAAAAAAGTTTTAGCTGTGAACAGTGCTATGAAAGAATGCATATAATAGGGAGATTTTACCTAGTTGGGGTGGGGTGAGTGTGCCTTCCTGAGGAAGTGATGATTTAACTGAGATCTGAAGACTATGTGGGTGTTAACTAGGGAAAGAGAAGAAGAGGTGGTTCAAGGTTAAATGTAAAGGCCTGGAAGCAGGAGAGGCCTGGCATACTCATGGTGCTGGAATCCAGACAGGAGAGGTGGGGGGAGCGGGCGTGAGATGAGCCTGGAGAGGGGGCACTGTGGTGATCATGGAAAG
The DNA here is from genome assembly GCF_004115265.2 of Rhinolophus ferrumequinum. Lineage (NCBI taxonomy): Eukaryota > Metazoa > Chordata > Mammalia > Chiroptera > Rhinolophidae > Rhinolophus > Rhinolophus ferrumequinum. Next base: position 20,621,760 of record NC_046306.1, read on the forward strand.
ACTTTTTGTCTTCATCCTCAAAGCAACGGGAAGTAATTTGTTTCATGTGTTTTGTCTTTTTTTGTTTTTTCCAGTTTAAAAAGCAGAAACTCCTCCTAGAACTAGACCAGTATGCCCCAGATGTAGCCGAACTCATCCGAACCCCGATGGAAATGCGTTACATCCCTCTGAAAGTGGCCCTGTTGTAAGTATTCTCTGACAAAACAGGGCTCCGTGCCAACACATGCAAGGAAAATCTGATGAGACTTTCTCATGTTGTTTGTTGTATTTTTGGAGATTTGCAGTCTTAGTCATCAAGTATTTGCTGTAGTTCTGTTGCACAACTGGGGTTCTGGCCAGCAAAGGAGACAGAGCCATTCTGTCTCTGTTGGGACAAAGCCTCACACAGGGACATACACAATCAACCCTTCACAAATGCTTTTTCATTCGATGCTGATCTGGGCTCTAGCCTACTTGTAACCAGTGTTTGTTTCTTAAAAAAAAAAAAAAAAAAAAGTTCTTTAGTGTGCTATATATGTATTGAATAAAATTCTGATCTGTATGTGGCTGTTGTTTTGAGCAGTTCCTGTGCTCCATGTACAATTGAATCCCCCGTTGCAGTTCAGAAAACAGAAGAAAAGTGCCAAACAGACCCATCTCAGATGGGTGACGAATATAGGAGAGTGAACTTATTGAGGCTCTGCAAAAGAATTCTCTAGGAGTTCTCAGTGCTGCTAGAAAGTTTAATTCTTTCAGGTTATTCTTGTTTATATTCCTGCGATAGGCAAATGTGAATAAGTAGTCAGTCAACTAATAGTCATTGAATATTAATAATATACTATTACAGTTCTAGGGATACTCAGTAAACAAGACAGACAAGTTTCCTCATGGAAAAACATGACCTTAGAACTTCAGAATTAGAAGGGGCCTTATGAGGCCAGTTTATTCAACCCTCCGCCTTGTGTGTGAATCTCCTATTCAGTATTCCAGATAGTTGGCTGTGTAACTGCTTCTTGAACATCACCTGCTATTTAGAAATGGCTTTTCCCCCCTGCCCACCAAACAGTGTTGAGGTATCAGTTCACATCTGTGTATTTCAGAAATATTGGTGGGAACTACTTAATAGAACGAGAGATTTGGCAACATTATGAATCCCTTATGGACTAATATGTCTCCTGAGGGTAGTTTTGTAATAGCAGCAGCCATTTCTTTAAAAGTTGTGTAACAAGCCTATCTCTAATTGCTGAAAAAAACAACAATTTTAAGGCCTTTGGCTTTAGAACTGCTAATCTTACAGCCCTGGGAGGTATTGGATTTAAGGTCTTTATTTGTGAATAATAATTATAATCTCTCCCTGAGACACTGGTATGTTTCTTCCTATCTGATAATCAGACTTATGTAACTGGTCTCCCTTTTCACTTTGTCTGCCAGGAAACTCAGAGCCAGATTTGAAGCTGATTATTACAATGCTATAAAAGACCCATTGGTTTTTTTTCCCCTGGCCTTTACTTTTTCCTTTTATTTATGTTTTCCTTTGTCTTGATTCTTTATTTCACCATTATCTTTTATTATCTGTTTTTATTTGAGCTGCCTCAAATCTTTTGTAGAAGCAAGATAGAAATAAATAAAAATAATAATTCGTTATGACTATATAAGATTTCCCTGCTCACTGCATTTTGAATTCATTTTTTCAGTCCATTCCTTTCCACCTCAGGAAAAGACTGGATGTTTCAGCTTAATTCCTTCCCAGTGGAAGTTCAAGATGTCCTGTGAAGTTCTATGGCAACTAGCTTATTGAAGCCAGCTGATATGATTTCAGCCCTTGGGATCTGGCTGGGTGGATACTGCTTGACTACCAAGAGGGCTAAATGTAAGCTGCTCTGACCTCTTGAATGGGGTAGCCTGTGTCAGAGCTTAAGATCCTGAGGAAAAAGTTTTTTCCTTGTTTTCAGAGACAGGTGTAGCAGTTCTTAAGATACATGGCTCTGGGGGAATTGGCATAATTTTATCATTTTGAAGTCTAAAGTAGTAGAAAGAACATAGGCTTTAGAGTCAGAAAGACCTGGTTTTGAATGTATGTATGAGCTTGTGAAACTTTGGACAAGTTACTTAAGCACTGAGTCTCAGTTTTCTTATCTGCAAAACAGGAATAATGTTATTGCTAGGTTACAGAATCTCTGTAATGACTAAATAAGATGGTTTTCTGTATACCACATAGCACAGGCAGGAAGGGGTGAATGTTCAGTGTTTTTTCCTCACTGGCCCCAACCGCACTCTATTCTCTTTTACTTAGGAGAACTCATTTCTAAGAAGCTGCCTTTCGTTGTGTATGCCTTTAGTAAATCTCTTGAACTTCCTGCCTGTAGTGGCCGGGATTCCCTAGTCCTTTGATCAGGATTACTAATACCGAATATGTATGTTTTCCCCCAGCTATCTTTTAAATCCCTACACGGTCTTGTCTTGTGTTGCCAAGTCTACCTGCGCGATCAACAACACCCTCGTTGCTTTCTTCATTTTGACCACGATAAAAGGTAAGACCCCAAAGGAAAGTACCAAGTTCAGTCCCTGATTTGTGTAGGGTTTTGTATCACTTACGCTGTGGAAAACTTTAAAAAAAAAAAAAAAAGTGCAAAACTTAAAAACAATGGTTAAAAATTACACAAGTAATATAAAATTATTACAGAAAATTTAGATAAGCCAAGAGAAAAAAATTAATTAAAGCATCCTGAAATTGTACCACTCAGAGAGTTACTGTTAACATTATTTAAAAAGATGTTCTTCTAAAAGGCTTATGATGAGAATAGCAGCCCTTTGCTTCTCTCTTCTCACCTGTAGTTCAACTTCAAGGTAGCTATTTTCTGGTTTTTGCTAGTATTTACTTCCATATTTCTAAATACAACTTCATATTGCTATTTAATTAATTATACATTTTAGGCTATCTATTACATTCTCATTATGGGAGATAAAGATTTAGCTATTTTGTACCAATATCTCCACTTCCATTTTGCCTAGTTTTCTTTGAGGAGTTATGTCAATATTTTTGATTAAATCAGTAGTTGGTACCTACATTTTATGACACTGTATGTATTATTCAGTGCTGGGCAAAGTAGTAACTAAAATTACTTTTTCTTTCTTATACAACCTTTTATATTTCCTGGGGTGAATAATTATCTTTTTTTGCTTGTTATTTTTGCTTGGTCTTTTTGTACCAATCACTGTTCTTTCCCCCGGTTATTCTGTTAGGTCTGTCAAGTGCCTAACGATAGTTTTTTTGTTTTTTTGTTTTTTTTAATGCTTAAAGACATCAAATAGTCTTTCGGTTCCATTATTTTTCTGGAGACCTCCCTCACATATCCTCCATCCTGCCCCAATTTGTCCTGGTTGTTTGGACCTGGTGCAAGCTGTCACAGTAGGACTTCCCTTTATAATTCTCCTGTGTTGTATCCCTTTTCTACTGGATTCCTTCTCTCCTTTATTGATTTTTCTCTCTGTTTTGCTGAAGTGATTCCCCTAGTAGTTTTCCAAGAAAGGGTGTATGAAATATATATTTTGAGTCATTTTACGTCTGAAAAATGTCTTTGTTCTAGTTTAGCACCAAATTAATAGTTGGGGCAGAGTACAGAATTCTGGATGGGAACACCTTTTCCTTCGAATTTCGAAGGCATTGCTCTACTGTCTTCTAGCATCCTGGTTGTTGTTGTTTTTTTTTATTTTATTTTTTTATTTTTTATTTTTTCCTTTTTTTTTTTTTTTTTTAAACTTGTGGTTGAGAGGACGCACTCCAACCAACTGAGCCATCCGGCAGGCAGCTCAGCTCAAGGTGCCGTGTTCAATCTTAGTTGCAGGGGGCGCTGCCCACCATCCCTTGCAGGACTCGAGGAATCGAACTGACAACCTGGTGGCTGAGAGCCCACCGGCCCATGTGGAAATCGAACCGGCAGCCTTCGGAGTTAGGAGCATGGAGCTCCAACCGCCTGAGCCACCGGGCCGGCCCTAGCATCCTGGTTGTTATTGAGCAGTTTGGTGCTATTATGTGTAACCCAATTTTTATTTTTTTCTGAAAGATTTAGGAACTTCTTTTTATCCTCAGTGTTTTGAAATTTTATGATACTATGAAATGGGTCTTGAAATGGGTCTTTTTTCATTCATTATATTGGGCATTTGTTAGACCCTTTCAACGTAGAAACTGATGTCTTTTAGTTCTGGAAAGTGTTTCTGTACAATTTTTCAAATTCCTCTCTATTTTCTCTGTTCTCTTGTTTGGAATGTCTATTAGATTTTGGACTTTCTTGATTGATCTAATTTGCATATTTTCTTTTCAATTGATAGTTCCATTTTTTTTGCTTCCTCATACTTTTTCGAGGATATTTGTTTTCATCTACCAGCTCTTCTATTGACTCTTAACTTTTTTATTATATTTTAAAATTCTTTCTTGGTCTCCATTGTTTCTTTGAAGCAGTCTATTATTTTTATCACCACAATATTTTTTCTTATCTCTCTTTTTCCAGTTTCTGCCTGTTCTAAGCATAGTCTTTTTGTCTTCCTACCCCCCTGCCCTTTTTTTCCTGCTTCTCTTGGGCTCTATCTTTCTATGGGAGGATTTTCTTAGTTATAGTAATCCTGGCTCTCTATTTATGTTAAAGTGTAAGGTGTTAACATGTTGATTCAAGACTCTGCCTGGGCAGGACTTGTTGATGTATCATTCATTCTCAATGTAGGGAGATCAGGCAGTGGGCTAACCTTGTTTGTGGAAGGTATTCCTAAATGTCATCATGTGTAGGTTTTTCTTTTCCTCTGAAGCTATTTAATTTTTCCAGAGAGGAATCCTCCAATTTTCTGCCTAAGGGTAACAGAATTGGAGTTGCAGTGGGATGAGGGCGTTCATTTGACCAACTGCTGGAGAGCAGAAACAGAGAAAGGAGATGGCTGATTGCAATATATAGAATTTATGTGGTCTCATTACTCTTCAACCCACACTTCCTCTTGGTCCATTACTGTGCTTAGTATCCTCTAGACCTGTGCCTCTCTAGTTAATTTTCACCAGAACTCTAGTCTCTAGGGCTGGAGTAGAAAGTTAGAAGGATGGAGTATGTAGGGGTACATTCTCCAAAACATGGTTTGCCCAGAGAGTTAAATAACATACAGTTTGCCCATGCACATGATGTTTAAAAATAATTGTAAATTACATGAGAATACATTTCTTTTTTGAAGCGGAATGCAAAATTGTGTATTTGAATAAAATATAATCTCAACTATGTCAAAACACAACAAAAATAGATGGGAAATAGATTCCAAAAGAGTAATATTTATTTCTGTAGAGTAAGTTTATGGGTGATTTTTATTTCTTGTTAATATCTGTTTTTTCCCAAAGTTTCTTCAATGAGCACATAATTAAAAATAAATTAACTTGATTGATAAGAAGAGAGGGACAGTGGAAGTAAACGGGGCGGCTCTCTCCCCAGACTGCCATGGGGCAGGTGCCCCGCAGAAGGGAGCAGCCTCGTTCGCTCTGTCTCCTTGTCTCCTACTTGCTCTCCCTTGGCTTCCTTTATGGCAGCCCTGGGTTGCCTGGGACATACTGAGAAACACAGGCTGGTATATCCCAGGCCATTAGATTGTGATGTCCTTGTTGGGGTGTCGGCTGGGAAACAGGTCTCTGGGCAGGGTTGATGTTAGCTTAGTGAAGCAGCTTGGGTTTCATTCAAAGGTTGTGGTTTTGGTCAAGGCTACTCTGCCTTTCAGTGAGTCTATGAAAGTACCCCATCATTGTGAAGTCGTCTTCATTAGGGTTTCAAAAGGAAAACAGACAGGTATTAATAGGTACTCCTTCTGTTCACTGTTGGTAGCTAAACCCAGCTCCACCATTTCCAGGCTCCATCACCATAAGCAGGTTACTTAACTGTTTTGGCTTCCATTTCCTTTTCCATAACATGGGGGTTGAAACAGTCCCTACTGCATAGCATGAATATAAAAAAAATGACTGAGGTGGTGTGTGTAAAGCACTCAGCATGGTGTGGAGGCATGTGCTAAGCGCTCAGTAAATGGTGGTGTTGGCTGTTACTCTTAATAATATCCTCCTTTTTAAAAGAATCCTCAGGATTGGTAGAGTTTCCTTTAGCCTTCTGGTGAACACAGGGAGGATGTTAAAATGGGAGGTTCTCTTCCTCAAGCCCAGCCCTGGAAGAACAATGGCAGAGTGAAGACCCTTAAGCCTGATGATCCTGAAGCCTGATGATGCCATCATTGCCATCTGGGGATTGTCTAGGGTAAAGCCCTTTCCATGAAGAGAGTCATAGAGGAGCCAGGGACCCAAGGACAAAGTGGCCTGGAGTAGAGTTTTGTCACATGAACCCAGCTTCAAAACCTGTGTGTTCTAGTTCCCAGCTTGTTAGCATTGGGCAAATCACACCGCCCCAAAAGCTTCCGTTTAATCACAGAGATAATAATATCTGCCTCCTGGATTAGTGGAGGAATAAATGAGAAACATAAAATGCTTAGAAGGGCTTCCTTAGCAGAATTCACTCAACAAATCCTTGCTCTACTTATTGTGATTTTTATGGTACAACCAAAGATAGAGATCAAGAAGGTAGCATACTGATGCAGTTCAAGAATGTGGGTCTGGAATGAGACTGCAGGTTCAAATCCTATTACTATTATTCAGTAGTTTTGTGACCCTGGGCAAGTAACCTCTCTGTCCTTCAGTTTCTTTATCTGTAAAATGGGGGTAGTAATAGTACCCACTTCATGGATTTATTGGAAGGACTGAATGTAAAGTGCTTACAGTCTTGCTGGATAAGTGATCACCACCATCGCTGATGTGGACGGACTACCCCAAGACAGCCTGCCCTGTTAAAAGAGCCCGTGTGGCAAGGAATGTAGTACATTGGGCCAGGCCCCCAGCCTCACATTCTCCTTTCTAACTATCTTGCTTGTCGCTCAGGCCCTGTGCAGCTTCCTCTTCTGAGTGTCCTGTGGGACCTTAGCGCTTTTGACCACATTCCAGTCTGTCCCCTGCCTCTCCTGGTACAGGTCACTCCCTGTCTATGACCCAATCTCCACTGCTCCACTTGAAGTCCGCATGCAGAACCAGCCCCCAGAGCTCCACCCGTGTACATTCCTGCTCCATCCTGTAGCTGCGCCACCCACCCGGTGCAGTTCCTGGAGGCAGGACATGACCCCGGGCCTTGCCAAGGCTTGTTTTGGCCCCCACCCTGACACAACTAGGGAGTTGGAAAACATATTCAAATTAGATTAGGTCGATAATGACATTCCCTGATACTATAGCCAGTGCACACATACATTGGACTGATTTACTTTAATATTCCCATGACAAGGCCCAGGACGAGGGCTTGAACAGAAACATTTAGTGTCTGGGTATCTGGGCTGTGCTAGCAGATAAACGGGAGATTATCTTTTTTGGTAAAACTCACAGTCTTCTTGGCACAGTTCCTCCTGGTGAGACGAGCAGGATGCCCTAGCTCTTGCCCAGATAAGGCCGCCATTTCGGGCATTATTTCAGACATCCTGTCTAAGCCTACAGGCTTAGGTGTTTTTGGATGAACGTGCAAGCTAAGCCCTCCATAGTCTTTCTGACCCATGCCTACCTGCTTGCTGAGACTTTTTAGATTGTAATTTTTTTATTGAAGTATAACATATATTACAGAAAAATTCACAAATCGTTAGTGTACAGTTAAATGAATTTTTGCAAAATAACAAGTAACCAGCACTCAGATTAAGAAACAAAATGTCACAACATCCACAAGAGCCCCTTTTGCACCCTTTCCAGTTACTGCGCCCAGCTCTCACCCTGTTTTTGCCTCGTTGAGCTAATTACAGTCCGCGCCCTCCACCCCAGCACACCATTCTCTGTCTCCGCCCTCCTGCCTGGGTACGTGGACTTCCGGGCCTCACCTCTTTGTTCAACTCAAGTGTCGGCTTCCCCCGGTGTGTACTTCCTCCTTGGTACACTTCCTTCGTGCTTTCCTTCATGCTTTCCTCCTGTGTTTGTCATTGTTTACTGGGAGCTCCTTGAGGACAGAGCCTGTCTGAGTCACCCGTCTCCCTGGCACCCAGCACAGGCTTGGCATAGAGCAGGCACCCTAAAAAGGTGGCTTATTGTATCGTTTGTCTAAAATATTTGAAGTCAACTTTTACTTTTCTTTATCTTCCCTGCCCCTGCGCCAAGCACATATCACCCTTGTTCTGCCTCCCTAGCCCATATTTCTTGCCCCTTCTAGTTTTGCTCAAACACAGCAGCCCTGAGTTTATTGTGCGTCTCTATATTCCCCCTCGCTTTTGCCCAGATTGCATATGTGACTCATCTACACCTGCCCGGCATCCCACACAGCAGGCTCCTGACCTGCAGTACCACGTTTCCGCCCTCAGACTACAGACCTCAGCTGTTCCAATAGTTTATACCACAGAGAGCGTCCTCTGTGCCCAGACCCCTGCCACAAGTTCTCAACTGCCATTCTGCAGCCTGTTTTATTCAAGAGTCAGACTTACTCTGTGCTTTGCCCATGTTTCATTGCCCCGTGTTTTATACTTCATTAGTTTTTCTTCCTCAAGAACATTGGTTTCAACTAGACTTATTGTAGTGATCATTTAGCAATATATACAAATATATGTATACCTGAAACTAATATAATGTTATATGTTAATTATATCTCATTAAAAAAAGAACTTTGGTTTCCTTTAATATGCTTGCATTTTTGAAAAGGATTTCATATGTATCATTGAATGATATTTATTCATTCATTCATTCACATTCATCACATGTGCTAGGTACTGGAGATTCAAAGTTAAGAGAGATTTATGGTCCTTGAGAAACTCACAAACAAATGGGGAAAGAGATAAACATTAGCAAATTATTATAAGATAGTATCAGTATTGAATGAGAGTATCGAATGAATTAAGAGAATGGACACTGGAATCAGCTGAGTGATTCCATTACTTAAGCGATACACTACTTAACCTTTCTGTTTCTGTGCCTGGTTTCTTCACCTGTAAAATGGGTAGAATAAAAATGCGTAGAAAATAGAGCTTTCACAAGTTTGTTGTGATATTTACCGAGGGCTTTTTTTTTTTGGTTGGAGTCAGGCACTGTTTTGAACACAGAGGATACCTAGTAGGTAATCAATAAGTGTTAGCAATAATAGCTATTATTATTAGGCCTCTGCGTAGGCCTCATTGAGAAAGTAACATTTCAACTGCCCTCTGAAAGATAGGTCTCTACTAGAATGGGGACAGGGAAGGCCAACTTAGGCAGAAGGAATAGCCTGAGAACAGACACAAAGGAATGAAAGGGTTTGATGTTTTTAGAAATTGGGGGATGGTCCAGTGTAGCTGGTGTAGGACAGGATATGTGTAGGAGAGCGGAGAGAGGGAAAGCTGGAGAAATAGACCCAGAGAGTAAAGGGTCTTCTTTGCTGTTGGAATTTGGACTTAATCCAGTAGATGAAATAGAACCATCAGAAACCTTTATAGAGGGGCTTGTCACAATCTGAACTGTGGTTTGGAAGGATCCTTCTGGTACTTCTATGGAGGATGGATTAGATGGGAGGTACTTGGGGAGACCATTGAGGAGGAGAAGGAAGAGGCTGCTGAAGACGCCTACTGAGAGATGACGAGAGCGAGAACTGCAGTGATGGATGTTCCAGAGGTGGATCAACAGAGCATGGTGACTGGTGGAAGGAGTGTGGGAGCTGGAGGGGGGGAGGATAGCTGGGGTCTCTGGGGGGACGTCGATGCCACTGACTGGCAGAGAGAAGAGCAGAAGGAACAAATTTTCCCTTCCTAATGATTTCATCCAAGGAAGGAAAACTGCTCCTTCCTGACATTGGGAGCAAGTATTCTAAAACTCACCAGAACATTCTGTTAGGCTATGAGCCCTTTCTTCTCTCCTGAGCCTTATAAAGAGTCAGCTGCACTGGACAAGTAATTACTGATCTCAGGCAATTAGGGCAGGAGGTGGCTGTGTTTATTTCACTCTCTGGTGTCTTCTTCTTCTCGGGGAGAGGAAGGTGTTTTCAGCACATTTGTAAGAATGGATGGAGATGGAACATTAGCCTCCCTCCTCTGGTAGCAGTCGTGTGGTGGGCCTCTTCTCTCTCCCAATCTCTGTAGAAAACCATGTTTAATGAAAATGTTTTGTTTAGTTTTTTTCTCCCCCCCTCTTAGCCAATTTCTCATAAAATGTCACTGAGATTATTGGCCAAGTCAAGGAGTCCTGAGCTCACCCTAGTTGCTGGGCTCCAGAATACCACCACTGCCATCTCTCTATCTCGGGGTTGACCTGGTTCTGTGGCTGAACAGATGTATGGGGGCCTCTGCTGGTGGCACAGCTTTGCTGGGCATGATTCTGTCCTTGCTCTGTCAGATTTACATGTACCCGGGATACAGGATATCATGCCTGGAACTAATCAATGCGACGAGACAGCCCACTCCATAGAATTCTGTCCTTTGTCTTTTACTTCCAGCTTCCTCCTTTCTCAGTCTTCCTTCCACTTTCTTTCATCAGGCATTGTTCCTCACTGGTGAGTTCCCTTGGTTTGAGGGATGGAACACTCAAAGTTCTTTTCTCTCCACCCCTTCTCCTTTGAAATAGTCACATATCTAAACCTCACTCTCCCAAGGTGTCTCTTAGATGTTTCAAGTATATAGACTTTGGTGGGCAAAAAAATCCTAGGGAGCTCATTTGTCTCCTTGTTTGTCTCTGGAGCTGGGTTGAGAGAGGGTAAAACTACTTGGACTGAGTGGAGTGACTAGTTTCTCCTTTTAGGAAGCACTATGGAGAAGATATATATTATTTTCAGCGAACAGTTGACCCCACACTAATAAGAGTGATGGGTACTGTCATTTCATGAAACATTATCAGTGTAAGATACCAGCCTTGGACTATCAGTTGCACTCTACTGATTTCTGAGCTACTTTGAAACTTCTGTTGTAAACCGGGCTTTTCTAGCCTTGATTTTAGAGTACTTTGTTGTCTCAAACCATCTGAAAGGGAATAGCTATTTGTATTTTTTAAAAAGAAATCAGTTTTTTTCTTATAACAAAAACAAAGCATGTTCATTATAGACATTTTAGAAAATACAGAGAAGCAAAAATGAAAAATCATCTATGATCCTACCACACAAAGATAATCACAGTGAGCTTTCCTAGCCTTTTATAACCTTTTTATAAAAATGTGTTTATGCATATTTTTTAAGGAATCATGGTATATATCTCTTTTATAACCTTCACTTAATAGGATTTCTAAACATCTTTTCATGTCATTACAATTCTTTATAACATCCTGTTTAATGATTCTATGGTGGTCCATTTTATGTAGGGAATGGAGACATTATTTTAAAACTCAATATATTTTAATTTGACCAAAAAAAAAAGCACATGCCCTGAAAATAGCACATAAGGAAGGGTGTTATAAAAATAGTGGTGTGATGCAACATCCAAAGGGATAGATTTCACAGCTCTAAATAGCCTAAGCAATAATTGTAGGCTTAATCAATTGGTAAGTGAAATAGGACATGGGTGTTAATAGACAATCCTTTTATTCATCTTGGGGCTGAAATTTTGTAAAGTCTTTCTGGGTCTGAACATTTTACCAGAAATAATGCCTGTGATGTCTCAGGTTGCTAAAGGTAACTGGTTTTGACTTCCTTGTTTTCCTTTCATCGGAATTCAAGCCAAGAAGCTCTCTGTGTGAGTTTGCATAGCAGCTTGTGTACCAGCAGCCACTTGGCAAGTGATTATTTCAAAAGTTATGGAAAATTTCTTGTTTTGGGGACCGATGAATCTAATCCTGATTGATGAGGCTGGATTATTCCATATATTTATTTGTTTTTACAGGTAGTGCCTTCCTCAGTGCTATTTTTCTTGCTTTAGCAACATACCAGTCTCTGTACCCGCTCACCTTGTTTGTCCCAGGACTCCTTTATCTCCTCCAGGTAAGCACTTGCTGGTCAGAAGCCAGCACTCAAGTGACATTTAATACGTGGCCAGGTCCCTGCTTGGGGGAAGGAAGGGCATGGCTCAGTAAAGGCACTGGAACTAGGTCCTCAATTCACACTTACTTGCTTCTACTTAAAAACACAAACAAAGAAACTTGACGAACTTTAAACAAAGTGGACATAAAGATTATTAAGCTCTAATTATGCATATCATTTACAAATGTATAAGTACATTTCATTTTATATATTGTAGTTGGGAATCTACCAGCTATATATTGTAGTTGGTAGATCTTGCATTCTCCTTTTGCATTTTCCTTTTCTCACCTGATATACACGGACCCCTCTCTGAGCTCGTTTCTTTAACTTTTCTGTATAACCACACTTACCCTGTAAGGTTCTTGTGGGGATTATATTCAATGAATATACATGGTGTGATGCTTGGACCATAGTGGGCGATCAAGAAATATGAACTGAAGGACCCAAATTGCTGACATGAGAACTTGGTACATGTCAGGCATTATGTTAAGCACTGTACAGGCCTCATCTCATTTCAACCTCATAAGACTTTATGGGGTAGGTCATATTATTAGCCACGTATTGGTCTAATATTAGCCATGTTAGGCACATGAATTGCAAGTGGAATGTTGAGCGTTTAGTCACTTGCCTGAGGTCACATGGCCAGCAAGTGACAGTGTTGAGATGTGAACTCAGGCAGTCTGACGCAAGAGACTACTCTCTTTTCTGTTCAGAGAAGAATACATCTCCTCTAGAGCAAGGAACTGCTTGCAGGTCCCACATGGTCCAAATCCATTTTTAGAGAAATGTTTCTTGAAAGTGTAGAGAGGGCAATATCAGGATTCAAACCAAGAAATGTCTAATTTCAGAACTGTTATTCTTAAGTATAAACACTGTTGCTAAAACTGAGTGTATACCTCCATTTATTGAAATAAGCCATATGCTTGTCATTTGAAGTGACTTCACAGCATATCTTTGTGTTGATATACATGATGATACGTGGTTAGCTTGGTCTTTCTCCTATTTTGGGAATTTGAGATGTACCCTAGTTGTCACTAATATAAATAGTATAGAAATTTGTTTTTCTTTAAGTTATTTCCTTAAGGTATCTTCCTCCAGCTGAACCAATGGGCCCAATGATGTGAGAAGTTTTATAGTTCTTAATTATGCAAGATCAGATTATTCACCAGAAAGCCTGAGCCAATTTGCAGTACCACTGTCAGTGTCTAAAGTGAACTGAATCACTTCCTCCCAGGATGCCACTGGCTTTTTTTTTTTTTTTTTAATGTTTTCAAATTAGGATGTTTTTGTTTTGTTTTGTTTTTCAGTTTCAGATGTACAAAACAACATAATGATTAGAGATTTATATTTGATTTATGATTAATTGATGTGTCACCATACGGCGAAGTTATTTTATTTTGCTTTGATTTTCTTTTCAGATTCTTTTTGAATCCAAACATTTTCTCACAGAACACTGTGCTGCTTATATTTTGTTTCTTACTTCATATTTGCAGATTTTTCTTTGGAAAGACTGAGCGCTAAGGGGAATGCATGTAACCAGAATTTTTGTGCAATTATTTATCAAATAAATATTGTTAAAAATGTATTTATTTCATACAGATGAACTAAAAAATTTAAAAATGGTTTGTTAAGCCAATTTCTAAGCATTGCTTTATGTATTCTAAGTATTGCTTTATGTATGTTCTAAGCATTTGCTTAAAACTCAAGGAAACTTCCTCCTGACAACAGTGAACAGTACAATTGAGTCATGAAATCAAGCAGCTCAGCCTGTTACTTTCTTTAGTCGCTCCCTCTACCAATATTTACTGAGCACCTTCACTAAGCTGGACGCTCTGCTGGACTCTGCAGATATAAAACAGTGGGAGGTTGCCGAGCAGTGGGGCGCTGCAGGATGACTGCTCTGGCAGGAGCCTGTGAGGGGGATGGACGTGAGGAGGTGAGGCTGGGAAAGGTTAAACCATCATGTTGGATCGAGTCAGAGGGGTTGACTGGGGCCGAAAACACTGTCGGGAAATGAAGAACTGGATGCAGAATTCTAGGAAGAATTGGCTATGCTTGGCAACCATCTGTATGTGGGAACAGGACTGGGGGGAGTTTGAGGTGAACTTAAGGATCTCCTTTATGGAGACATTAAAATCCCAGCCCCATACTATATTTACATGTTTTCATGTAAGTATTTTAAGTGGCCTGAAAGACAGTAGGGCTTTGTGAATCATAGGAGGGCATTTGGAAAATCAGTGTCGTCATATCCAGGACATAAACCCACCTGTTTAAATATGAGGAAGGGAACCAGAAGAGGAAATTATCCTTCAGGGCTGAGTTCCTCAGAAACCATTAAGTGGACCGGTTAGGCCTGAGTTTCCCAGAGATCCATAGGATCCAAGGAAAGAAGCTAGAACTAATGGGTGGGAGCTACAAGCAACGCAGTAAAAAGCAGTTCTGTGGCAGCATGGGATGTCTCAGGGAGGTGAATACCCTGTGCATCAGTGTTTAGGCCACAGGCTGAATGACTACTTGTTGGGGAGTCTTAGCTAAGCGTGGGTAGCTGGATCTGATCATCTTAACTATTCTTTCAAGCCCAAATCAAAATGGATTTGATGACCACAAGGAAGTGACACATCTGCTCTTGACACTGTACTTTTCTCACAGTGTTTTCGAGCCCTCGATAGGCACATACTTCCCTGCAGGAAAGGTTGTGTAGTGCAGTACATAAGAGCACAGACTTGACTGGGACATCTTGTTAAGATGGAAGGGAAAGTAGTCCTCAGAGACTCACGGTACTATGTCCGAACAGTGGAACCAGCCCAAAGGGGCTCCTGCGGGCGAAATTTAGGATAGTCTGAGCATCAGGTAATTGTAAAACACTGAATGAATAAAAATCCGTGTGTCCATAGTTACACTCAGAAAAGGGGTGAGGAGAGAGAAAAAATACATATGTCATCATTAGATGTGGCTGTTTGACCAATTTCTTACTCTGAAAATTAATAATTAAAAGGAAAGAACTAAGCAGTTCCCTGCCTTTTAAAAAGGAACTATAGTTCTTTCCCAGTTAATAATGGACAACTCTCCTTTACAGAACAATGCCAGCTAATAAATGTAGAAGGAATGACAGAATGGCGAGTCACCAGTGAAATGACTGAATCTAGCAAAGATCATGAATGGATGCTGAAATCATTAGGTGAAAGAGTTTTGAAGAACAGGATATTTGCATGGTGCCAAAATGTTAATCCCCCCACTCCCACCTCTAAATCATCTGCTGATAGTGAAGGGGAAAATACATCTTTACAAAGGTGTGCTCTGGCTGTCACCACCGTAACCAGGTCATCCAACTCAGCAGTACCTATAGTAGACCAGCCTCACAGGATGTGTTTCTTGATGTGACGCGGTACAAAGTACACAGCATCAGCTCCAAAGTATTCTGACCCAAACTGTTACCCTTGATTAAGCCTTTAGATCTGACTTCTGGCTTTTAGGAAATACAAGAGCAGAGGAACAAGTTCAATGGCACCACGAGGAAAACAGTAAAACAACCAGAATGTAGGACGGTCTATAAGACAGCTGGTCTGGTTCTCTTCAAAAAGTCAATGTCATGAAAAAGAAAAAGTGGGAGGACTGTTCTAGACTAAAGAGGCATAATCACCAAGCGGAATGGGTGAGTCTTGTTTGGATTCTGGTTTGGAAAAAACAGCTATAAAAACATGTTTCAGGAACATTTAGAATATTTTAAAGATAGATTAGATATTAGATGATAAGGAATTGTTGATTTCTTTGATGTGATAATAGTATTGTGGTATACAGGAGAATGTCCTTATCTTTAGGGGCTTCATATGAAAGTGTTTTAGGAAGAAGTGTCATGATGTCTAGAAAATTTATACACAGGTAAAAAAATATGGCAAGGTATTAATATTTAATCTTTCAACTTTGCTGCATGTTTGAAAATTTTATAATAAAAAGGAGGGAAATAGAATACAGGCTCTGACGTTGTCTTGACTTGGATACTTACTAGCTTTGTGACCCTGGGCAAGTGACTTACCTATGCCTCAATTTCCTCATGTGTAAAATGAGGATAATATAATAGTAGCTATAGCAAAGGGTTAATACATGTCAAGTATTTATAACAGAGTATGGTAAGAGTTCAATAGATACTAGTTATGGTTATTAATGTTCAAATGTTCATAGAAAGGACCTGGTCACCAGTTTGAAGGCATTTGGGGTGATGAGGGGAAAAGAAAATATTTCATTTTCTAGAGTGAAAGGAGCTGTAAAAGTTAGTTTGTACTTTTCTACCTTTGACACTACAAACCTGCCTCCATTCTACTGGTGGAATTTCTAGAGGGCAAAAATGGCAGGTGGCGGACAAGCTAATGTCTGACCAGTGCCAGAGGCCAAGCTGTTTCTTCCCTCCGGGAGACATACCCTACATGAGACACAGGAAAGGCTTCAGTATCAAAGGCAGGGGATGTTGTATCTTGCTCTCTGGTGAGGCACTTAAGAGAATAGTAGCTTGAGCCCATCTGGTCCCCTCCCCCAACTTTACCTTTCCTCTGACCTTCACTTAGAGCCTAGTTTCCAAATGAGAGAGAAGCTTGAAATGTTATGATCTGATAGCACGCAGAATAAAATAGAGAGCTCTAAAGTGTACAGGACCCAGAGGCGGCAGTGAAGGAAACGCCAAGCGCACGGCATCTTGAGCCTGAAGCTGTGAGGCTGGCAAAAGGAGGCTCATGGTGCAGCCAGGAAATTTCTCGTTCCCTCCTTCCTTTTGCTTGGGATTCCTACAGATTTGGACCCCCTTCAATAGTTCGAGGTCCTTTTTTTCTTTGAAAGAAAGTAACAGAAACCAGGGGAAAATACCTTGTGAATGCTTTTATGGTTTCTGCTTTAATCCAGTCTGTCCTTCACTTGTCTTTGAACTGAAAAGGTTAATCCTGTTATTTATACACTTTCTGGAGGTTGGGACAGGTCACATGATACTAGCTTGTACCAAAGCAGCCAAACCCAGCCAGGTTTTTCTTGATAACTGGATCCTTCTTTTGGGCCTTATTTAGAGTTTTCACATCTTTCTCTTTCCCCAGCAGCTTTCTGTTGTCTCTGATGCTTCCAGGAGGGGCCCAAGGCAGAGGTGGCAATGCTGTTAGCTTCCTTTCATTTCAGAACAGGTAAAAATGAGGCTCAGGGCATGATCATACATTTGCAGTGGTGTCATCCTGACAGCCAAGAGTTTAGATATAAAAACTTTTGTTAAGAGTTTTTCTTTAAGTCTTTATTTAAAGAGTTTCTTTAAAAGTTCATTCTGATCATTTTTTCCTTTTCACACCATTGTCCTAGAAAGAAAATGGTTTCTATATAGAAAAAGCTTCTCTCCAGGTTGCTTTAGAGAGTTGGGGGAAAGGAGATAATTATACATTTCTCCACCTCCTTACTATAGTTTGGCCTTTCCTGAAGCAGTCTTGAGAATCCTCTTACTTCCCTAAATATTATTATATATTAGCAACAATGTGACTTCAGGGATATAACTACTAGTTAAATTTTTCAGGTTGAGAGTGCACATAGCTCAAGGACCACATCTGGCTCAGAGATACGTTTTATTTGACTCTAGTGTTTAATTTTTTTAAATTAGTTATCAGCATTTTAAAAATTCATGTTAAAAATTTATATTTCTGGCTTCTTGTGAAAAATTAGAAGTTCTGTCCCCTTTAGACAAGGCATACCCTCGTCAGTTTCCCACATCCCTATGCTTCATTTCTGTCACACTCCACTCCTTTGTTACCTGCCTGGCCCCTGTAGGTATTTGAATATGTATGTGTGTGTAAATGTGTATGTTCGCTAGAAGATCTGGAAACAATGACCAACCCAGTATCAATGAGCATCTGTGGGGCCCAGATTGTGCTCATAACATTTCCCCATTAAAAGAAACTGAGGTTTCTTAGCGAAATGGCTGATTGTAGATTTAGGGCAGGAAATTTCCGAGATGATCCTGGAACTTTGTGAGGCCAGATAATAAGGAGCCTATCAACGGCTGGGTACTGGGGTCATCTTAACGTGAAGGACTCAGGGTCCAACTTGAAGAGGCTCTCACTGACCCAAGGTGGACATTTTGACCTTCATTAGGATAAGAATTGCAACGGATCAAAACTTATAAATATATTTAAATCCAGACATTCATATTTAAATAAAACCTAATTGGTCAAATTAGGAGAGTTGATAGGGAACCACTTCATTATCTTGAGAACTGGATCAATGAAAGGAAAAAAATAAGCATTTATCTTGCCTTTCCTGTACCACTAGATAACCATATAGTAGGTGAGGGGAAGCATCTCTCTGTAAAATTATTCCAGCTTACAAATGAAAACAAAACGGTAGGATAGCATCATTTTGCAACCCCAGTTGATCTAGACATTGAGCATTAATAGCTACTAATATCAAAAACAAACGAAAATCGTGCCTCCTGATGAAAGAACACACCATCACCAAAGTTTTGCCAAAGAGATCAAATCCAGAATTGATCCAAATCCAAAATTGATCAAGCGTGTGGATCCAGCTGCTAATTTGCAAGAAACACTGAAGAGAAAGTATATAATTGTTAATAGCAACAACCAGATTGAAGGAAGTTCTGTAGGTTAAATAACCTGGGTTCTTCGGCAAATGAATTATAAGGAAAAAAAAAAAAAGACATGGATGGGAGTGGGATGGGGTGGAGGGCCTGTGTAAATTAAGAGACTTAAAAGTTGAATCAAATTTTTAAAAAATGGGCGAGACTAAGCTATAGTGTAAAGGGATGTTCATTTAGGTGGAAAACCATAACGAAATTCAAGGAAGTGATTTTTTTTTTGTACACTTACATAAAAGCCAGGATAAAAGTGGTTACTTTGGAAGGAAGAGGGGATCGTGGTTGGGACAGGGCACAGATACGTGGGGGAGTCTCTAGAAATATCTTTCTCTTGATCCAGGTAGTGGTTATAAGGATGTTTGCCTTATAATCATCCACTAAGCTATATATTTGTTTTATGTGGTTTTCTGTATTTTATTTAATAAATTCTTTATTTTGTTTAATAATAAAAAGGTTTAAAAATTGATCAGAATATTTAGGGCACCATTCTTCGAACCCTTCCACTTACATACTTTTCATTTTAAGTCAGCATTTGCTATTGTGCAAAAGGGGTGGATAAAATGAATCCTCATCTGTTCACTGGGAAATTTGCAATCTGGACTTCAAGATTAAGTTTGGCTCTAAGGTTTATAAATAACAAGCCATCAAAGGATTGCCTAAGTTTCTTTTTTAAGAATTTCAGGTGTGCCTCACTTTATGTAACAGGAATAGTCCTAAAAGGTTAAGTGTAAATCTAGTTTTTATAAGTAGATTCAGTAAATATTCTACATTATATTTTCAGGACTCTGTTTCCCAAAGCCAACCTGCTTCCCAAAACCAAGTCTTAAAGAACAAAAATTATACCTAAAACTTAGTACACATTTTATAATCACAAATTTGACAGGAAAAAAACAATCATTTCCACTCCAACACTTTAGGTCCAATAAAGCACTGAGAATGGGGTAGCAAACCAAAACTTGGGGGACGCTAATGGGATTTGCAAAGAGTGAAACCTCATCTTCTCTGTGTGTGCTTAGGACTCTCCTACTAGAGCTGCTTTGAACAGTTTATCTTATTCAGTTCTTCAAGGCTGTCTTTTTCTTTTTAAATATGAGTAGTAAAGAGGAAGGGGAAAACAAAACAAAATTTTTACTTTCGATTTTGTTTTCCTCCCCTGGGCTGTGGTTTCCTCCCTCCCTCCCTTATCCCTTCTTTCCATGCTAGATGGCAGTATTTTTCAGGAAGAAGAAAAGATCAAGATAGATGATCAAATGCAGGTAGAACTCCCTAAGGGAACTCAGAACCCAAGTGCCTTCCTCTTTGAATTTTTCTAGGGATGCCTCCTCTGTGTTGAATTATTTCCATCCCCAGAAATGTACTATTCTTTTAGCACTTGATTATTTGAAAGGAACATTGTCAATAGAACTTTTTGTGATGATGGAAATGTTCTATTATCAGTACAGTAGTCACGAGGCACACGTGGCCGAGAGCACTTGAAGTGAGCTGGTGAGACTGAGGAAATGAATTTTTAATTTTAATTAACTTTCCTCAATTTAAATTTAAATAACGACATGTGGCTAGGGGGCAGCACAGTTTTAAAGAGATAGGAATAGCCTGTGAGTATGCGAGCTTAGAGGGGGGACCTAGGGTTGGTCAGGTTCCTTGCCCCTCAGATCTGTTAACAGTAATGTTATCTCCAGCTGAAATCTCTTGACTGACTTCCCATTCTCCTTCAAGTCTTTACCATGGAGTTATGATGTCTATAATTTATTAGATTGGTGCAAAAGTAATTGCAGTGTTTGCAGTTATTTTTAACCTTTTAAACCGCAATTACTTTTGTACCAACCTAATATTTTTAAATACTTATGCATAGACCATCTGGTATTATATATGTGCCAATTAACAGCCTACTTTAATGAAGTATCCATTAAAGTAGATACTTGAATGAAGTTACTTTAATTAAAGTTACTTTATGAGTTACCTTAATGAATTATCCATATGCTGGTGATCATCTAACTTTACATCAGAGAAGCCACACTGCACCGGTGTGCTTCCGCTCTCTATAGCTTGATCTACACCTTTGCTAATTAATTAGCATGTGAATGTCAGAAGCACAATGGATTTTTTAAATTAAATTTATTGGAGTGATAATGGTTAGTAGAATTATATAGGTTTCAAGTGTACATGTCTGTAATACATCATCTATATATCATATTGTTATGTGTTCACCATGCAGAGTCAGTTCTCCTTCCATCACCACATATTTGATCTCCTATTCCCTTTTCTACCACCCTCTCCCCCTTACCCTTTGGTAACCACTGGATTGTTGTCTGTGTCTGAGTTTTTGTTTCTTTGTTTGTTTGTCTTGTTCCTAGGCAGATTGGATTTTTATTGGTGAGATTTTTATTGGCGAGAGTGTCTTATTAATTAGCAAAATAAATTTCAGAAGTAGGCTCTTATTGGTGGTGTTGAAGTAAGTGGAATTGACTAAAATGTTTTAGAGACACTTACTATACTTGCATGAAGAAGGAATAAGAATCTTGGAAGGCCTGTAACTTCTTCCCTTAGAGATGGTGCCTGAGGTTTAATTTCTTCCCTATCCTTTGTCTAGCTTTCGGTTAGGAGGATTTCTGGTTGCATGATGTGACTCCCAAGGACAGCAGAACCCCTGCCTCTTGGATATTGTCACTTCTGCCTTGAGCAAACCTTTCTTTCAAGTGGTGATTGGACCAACTGTAAGGGGAGAGAGCTGGGCTATGATCGACCTTCTAGGATAGTTTGTGTGGACTGTTTTGTGCCTGCTTGCTAATGAATTTTTGTTTAATAAATGTTGTGAAGTATGCCAGAGTCTGGTCTGGAACTTGCTTCCTTTATGGTGAGATTGTACAGGAGGAGCCAACCCACACCCACATCAGACTTTGTTAAGGCAACTGTTGGAGAACCTGAGTTAGACATGACCACAATGGTGGCTAAATTGCTCACTTTAAAATGGTTAGATGTATGTTATGTGAATTTCACCTAAAAAGAAAAAAATCAGATATTATCAGTAGCTTATTGCTCGATTTTTTCTAACTTTGACCATTAGGAACTCCTTCAAATTGCCTCCTGTGTTCTTTTGATAAGCCCTGTCCATTTTTTGAGCCTTTCCTTCCCTTCCTAGTACAAGATGTTCTAGGCTCATCTAGGATTTTCCCTGCCCCTGCCCTGGAATCCATATTTCTTCAAGGACTTCTGCTTCCCTTTATTGGAGAATGCTATTTAGAAACCAAGGTTTTAGATATGCTTATTGTTATTAGGGGAGCATTGCTTCTAGCAGACAGAGCTATGAAATATATGTATGAATACCAACGCACACATATACACTCACCCATAATTCTTTCTATCTGTTTATACTGATACCTGTGTTTCCAGTCCAATACCACAGGGTTCACTTTAGTCTCTCCCTTTTCATTTTTATTTCCTTATTTCTAACTTCTTTCTCTTAACAGTGAGAAACCTAATTTTCATTGTCTGCAATATATTTGCTTATTTGTTCAATTCTAGTCTACACATAAAGTAGTTCTAGAATTGCTGTGAGAAATACCCCTGTAAGAAATACACTTACTGACTTGATTATGACACTTACATATAGTTCTTTTTGTCTTTAGTCTTACAGTATGCTGTTAAGTTACTGTATCTCATAGTCACTTAGGTTAGTTCTTTTCTTCCCCCATGTGGCCCTTCAGTGTGGTTATATTATTAATTTGTGATATAATTAGGTTCGTTTATTACTGTTTGTATTCATTTTGGATTTCCTCTACATCCTGGTTGATTTTAATTGTTTGTTTATTTTGGGGGTATGCAGAGGGACTGAAATATTCTTAAGATTCCAAGAGTCAGCTATACAAAAAGATATATTCAGAGAAGTATTACTCTCTCCTCATCCCTGCCATCTTGTTCTTTTATTTCTTCTTTTCCTGTCACCCCAAGTAATTATTCTCTTTAGTTTCTGGCTTATCCTTCTTGTATTTTTTCACACAAGTGAACTGATTTGATACATGTATATCCCCTTCTTTCTTATATGAAGGATAGCATACTCTAGGTACTCTTTTGTGCTTTGCTTTTTTAACTGAACATTATTTCCGGGAAATCACTACATTTTGAAACATAGAGATATTCCTCATTCTTTTTTACACCTGCATAGTACGCCATTGTGTGGACGTAGCATAGTTTATTTAACTTCTCTCCAATGTATGAGAATTTAGATTGTTTCCAGTATTTCGATATTACAATTCTTCATTGAGTAACCTTATGTATATTTATTTTTGTATTGCTGGAGGTATATCTTCAAGGTAGATTTCTATATAGAAGTAGAATTACTGGATCCAAAGATAAGTATATATGTAGTTTTGTTAGGTCTTTTCACATTTTCCTCCAGAAAGATTATACAAATTTTCTATTCCCACTAGTAAAGCAGAAAAATGTCTGTTTTTCTACAGCCTCCCTAACAGAATGTTGTCACATTTAAAAATTTTTGCCAGTCTGATCATGAGAAATGGTTATCTCAGTGTTTTAATTTATATTTCTCTAAATATGAGTACGTTTGAACATTTTTTCATACTTGTGGATTTTCTGTTCATCTTTCACTTTCATTTTTCTTTTGGATTTAGGTCCTTGTTCTCTCAATTTTTAAGAATCCTTTATATATGAGGAGTATTAACCATTTGTCTGCAAATATTGTCTTCCAGTTTTTCAGTTGTCTTTTGACTTTTTTTACGGTGTTTTTCTTTTAACAGCTTTTATTTTTTATCAAGATATAATTTACATACCGTACAATTTATCTATTTAAACTGTACAGTTTAATCATTTTTAGTATATTCACAGAATTGTACAGCCATCACCACAATCAATTCTACAACATTTTTATGACGCCAAAAGAAACTCCATACCCATTCGCAAGCACGCTCTGTGTTTCCCCATTGCCCCATCCCTCCAGCCCTATCCTGCTTTCTGTCGTTATAGATTTTCCTATTGCACATTTCAGATGAATGGAATCATAAAATATGTGGTCTTTTGTGACTGGCTTCTTTCACTCAGCATGATGTTTTCAAGGTTCACCCCTATTATAACATGTATAATTAGTACTTCTTTCCTTTTTATTGCCAAATAATATTCCATTGTGTGGACGTACCATATTTTATTCATTCATTCACCAGTTGATAGGCATTTGGGATGTTTTTACTTTTTGGCTATTGCAAATAATGCTGCTGTGAACATTCATGTACAAGTTTTTGTTTGGACATATATTTTCATTTTATGTATGCTGTTTTTGTTATGCAGAACTTTTAAATTTTATGTAATCACATTTAATCAGTCTTTTATTGCCTCTGAATTTTGAGTTTTCCATGTATCACAGTTAAAGACAAATTTACCAGGTTTATTTCAAGTACTTCATGGTTTCATTTAAAAAAAATTAGATCCTTAATGCATTTGGAGAATACAAGAATGGTGTGAGATATAGAGCTAATTTTATCTTTTTCCAAATGGTTACCTAGTTGTGCTGGTACCATTTATTAAAAAGTCCATCTTTACCGTAGTGATATGCCCGCCACCTTTGTCATGTGCTAAATTTCTATAAGTATTTTGGTCTAATGCTGGTCTTTCTATTTTATTCCACTAGTCTATTTATCTATTTATGTGCTAATATTATACTATTTTAATTGTATAAGTTTTATAATATATTTTCATGTCCGATAGGGCTAGTCAACACCTCATGATTTTTCCTTATCATTGTTTTCCTAGCTATTCTTGAATGTTTGTTTTTCCATATGAACTTTAATATCATCTTGTGTAATTCCATAAAGTAGCTTGTTGGCATTTTTATTGGGATTGCATTATTGCACTGAATTTATAAATTAATTTAGGGAGAGCTGACATATTTATAATGTTGAATCATCCTAAACAAGAACAGGAGATATCTGTCCATTTCTTCTAGTGTCTTTCAGGAGTGTTTTAAAATTTTTCTTGAATAGGTTTTGCACATTTCCTGTTCATTTAATTCTAAATTTTATTTTCCTTGGTGTTATGGTAAATGTGGTTTTCTCTACCATTGTGTCCTCTAATTGTTTATTATGTGTGCATATGAAGTCTATTTGTGTGTTAATTTCATACCCTGCTACTTCACTGAATTCTTTTGTTTATTTTTATCATGAGTAGTTGTTGCATATATCTAGATACTATGATTTCTTATCTTTAAGCTGTTTGTGATACACGTATTAATAGCTTTTCTTATGCTGAACTAACCTTGAATTTTTAGAATAAACTCAACCTGATCATAAAACAACTTTATCATGATCTTTTTCATGTGTTACTGAATTGTAGTAGGTAATATTTCATTTATCATTTTTGCATTTATGCTGGTAAGTAGTTTTGATATTAAGCTTATACTATTTGCTGTGAAAGAGTTAATGTAAGATTACGGTCACCTACTTCTTGAATGTTGATAGAACTTTCCTATAAAACTTGCTGGCCTGCTTCTTTCTTTATGGGAAAATTTTTCATTACTAATTCAATCTTTTAAAAGGCTATAGGACCATTCAAAATTTTCTAGTTCTCCTTGAATTAGTTTTTTCCCTAATTTTTTATTTCATGCTTTCAGAAAAATTGAAAAACTAGTATAATAAATATCTTTTATGTAGATTCCCCAGTTATCATTTTACCACATTTTCTATGTCTTAATGTAGATGTATCGATTTTTTTTTCTTTCTTTCCTGTTTTTTTTTCCTGATTCATTGGCAGGGAAGTTACAGATAACTGTGTGAACTGTTTTTTGCCTGCTGGCTAATAAATTTTTGTTTAATAAATGTTGCGAAGTATGCCAGAGTCTGGTCTGGAACTTCCTTTCTTTGTGGTGAGATTGTAGAGGAGACATATCAACCCTAAATACTCAGCAGGTAACTCTGAAGAACTGAAGAATTCTTCTACGTAGCCGCAATACCTTTAGCGCACCCAAGAAGTTTCACTGTAATAGATTTGGAGCATGCACTCCATATTCAAATTCTCAAATATGTACATAACCTTTATAGCATTTGGGGGGAGAGGTGGGGTTGACGATCCAATCAAGGATCATTTATTACATTTCATTGTCATCCCCTTTGATCTCTACCTTTTATTTTTTACTTTTTTATGACATTATGTTTTTCATAGAAAGTGTCTTGTCCATTTTTGCCCCAGTTTTTAAACATATCGACATAAGTTTTTTATTTTATTAACACTGATGCATCCATAGTTGTATTCCCTTTTATATTCCTAATATTGTTTATTTGATCTCTCCTTTTTCTTGATCAGTCTTATCAGAGACTCTTTAGAATCATTAGTCATTTCTAAGAGCTAGCTTTTGGCTTCGTTGCCTCCTTATATTGTGATTTTGTTTTTCATTTCAACAAATTCTATGCTTACCTTTATTATTTCCTTCCTTCATTTGGGATTTACTATGTTGCTCTGTTTCTAATATCTTAAAACAGATGTTTAGCATATTTATTTTCAGCCTTCTCAAATGTAAGTTTATAAGGCTGTATTTTTCCATCAGAGTACTCTTTTATCTACATTACACAAATAGTGATATGAGGTATTTTTGTAACCATTAATTTCTTACATCAAAATGTTCTATTATTGTTTCTTATTTTGACCTCTGAGTTATTTGGGAAAGGGTTTAAATTTTTCTTAATGTGTTTTTAGGTTTTTTTATTTATCATTTTGAATAATTGCATTGTAGTCAGAGAATGGGTCAGAGAATGATACAGACTCCTTGAAGTTTGTTGATATTGATTTATGGCCTGATTTAGGTATGTGGTAAGTTTATAAAGTTTTATAAAATGCTTAAAATTAAGTTTCTATAGTTACTAGGTGTACTTTTCTATATATTATGTTTCAGAAGATCTTATGAGATCAAGTTTATTAAGTGTGCTATTCATATTTCCTAGTTGGTTCCTAATTTTTGTCTGTTTGATCTATCAATTATGATGGATTAGTCTGTTTTTCCTCTGTAGCTCTGTCCACGTTTGTTTTATATATTTTGATACTGTGTTATTAGGTACATACAAATTTAGAACTGTTGTATCTTTCTGATGAATTGAATCTTTCATCATTATGGCGCATCTTTATCTCTGTAATACTTTTTACATTAAAGTCTATTTTATCTGGGACCAGTCTAATCATACTTAGTGGTTAGTGTTTACCTAGCATATCTTTTCAATCCTTTGATTGTCAACTTTTCCATGTCCTGTGTTTTGCAGGAGTGATCTTGAAGTTTAAGCTGATTACTGCTCTCTATTTTTGACATCCCTAAATGTCCTGTTTTGCCTTCTCTCCTAGCGGCAGTACATACCCGTGAAAGTGAAGAGCAAAGCCTTCTGGGTCTTCTCTTGGGAGTATGCCATGATGTACGTGGGAAGCTTAGTGGTAATCATTTGCCTCTCCTTCTTCCTTCTCAGCTCCTGGGATTTCATCCCTGCAGTCTACGGCTTCATGTAAGTAACGACCTCATTAGAAAACTCTGGAAGCTAATTTGGTTTTCACAGCTCCAGCTGGACTCAGAGGGCGAGTGAGCACAGGGAGCATCTAGACACAGTGGTCCTCAAACTTTGGTTTGCATCAGAAGCACCTTCAGGGCTTGTTAACATCCACATGGATGGGCCTACCCTACAGGTTTTGATTCAGTACGTCTGGGATAGGGACCCAGAATATGGAAATAATAGAATATGCATTTCTAACAAGTTTTCAGGTGATGCTGATGTTGCTGGTCCAGAGAATACACTTTGAAAACCACTGGTCTAGAGCATACCTCAGATCTAGTGAGATTAAGGAGCACTCCCTAGGGACATCCAAAGCGCCCCTGGCTGGGAAGATTTTGGTCCAATCCCAAGCAGTAATGGATATATTCCTCTGCTGCAAGAGGGCCTCTGACACTTTAAAAAAAGGCCACCTCCCATGTGTCAAACTTTTAGAGAAAATCACAACGGTTTTGCAGTATGAATTCTGCAGACATTTCCAGATGCTCTCAGTGTGGTCTGCTGAGGGGGGTGGCCACTGTCCAAGCCTCGAGGAACTCACAGCCCCGTGGGGTGTGAGATGCATAAATCTGCCAGGGTAGGAAAGGGATCTGGAGTGGCAGACTCCCCTTTGGGATTCTGGCCTGCTAATTTGTGTTCAATCCTGGCTGAATATAACATCGATTTAGTAACTTTTAGCTCTTTGTGCTCGGCCTTGGGTAGGAGTGAGAAGATTCTCCTGGTTTTCTGCTGGACCAGATTGTGTTCTGTACCTCATTTCACAGCAGAGGAAATGTAGTTACAGCAGGAGGCAAAGACTTGCCCTGGGTGGAGGCCTGTGTTAGTTTAATCTGACCATGAGCCATTGCCTATTTCTCCCTTCTCCACACTCCAGTTGTTGCCTTTTTGAAATTGGGAATTGACATCAGTTTCAAGTCCAGATTTTTTGAAATAAAAAATATGTAAATTTTTAGAAGAGCCAGAATTACAGCTCATTTTTCTCTGATATGACTAGAAAAAAAACTTTCCGTTAAACCCTTACTTCCCAAACGAAGTCTCAGTGCCGTGTCAGGCGCTCACCCTTCTGGCTCCTGACGTGGGGATGTGGAACAGGAATGGGGAGGAGCAAAATCTTGGAGCTTGTTTCTCTAGGCAAGTCTGCGGAATGCCCCACATAGATAATGTTTATTTAAAACCCATTCCTCTTTCGTTACAGTACTGAGTATCTCCTAATTGTAAACATGTATATCTTGGCAGTTAAAATAGGGGCTGGTCTTTTGATTTCTAACATGAATCCCTGCCTCATTTCAGATCTTTGATGCATGCCAGAGTTTGGCTCAGCTAATATTTATTATGGGTTATCCTTCTCTGCCCCTTGTTTTTGTTAATTACCTATATCCATGGTGCCTGGAAAGCGCCTCACATCGTGAGCTCTGTGTGGACAGAGTCATCCCAGGCTGCCCAATAATGACCAAAGTCTTCAGGAGAAAACCAGGTCAAAGCAGACCATTTATAACTTTGCTCTCTCTTTTTTTTTTCTCTCCCTTTGTTTTCTTCACTCCAGACTTTCTGTTCCAGATCTCACTCCAAACATTGGTCTTTTTTGGTACTTCTTTGCAGAGATGTTTGAGCACTTCAGCCTCTTCTTTGTATGTGTGTTTCAGATCAACGTCTTCTTCTACACCATCCCCTTAGCCATAAAGCTAAAGTAAGTGGTTGGACCTGCTCCTTCTTTGTCCACAGAGCTATTTGTAGCCTTACAGATACCCTTCAAACTCAGAGCATCTGCTGTCAGATTTATGCCATCTTTGCTCAGGAAACCCTGCCCTCAATCACCTCAGGTGCCAGTGGCCGCAGCCAGCCATGGAATCACACATGAGTGGAGGCTGCAGGGAGGCTGCTTGGAGCACCCTGATACTTCTCCTGGCCTCACTTGGGGGACTCAAGCCCACCCTGCTGCTGAGCCCACTCACTGTTTTGGATGAGAGGTTGGGGTCAGGGGGTGTCTTTGGGAAACAGTGGATCTTGTTGGGTGTCCTGTATCAG
This sequence comes from Rhinolophus ferrumequinum, assembly GCF_004115265.2. NCBI lineage: Eukaryota > Metazoa > Chordata > Mammalia > Chiroptera > Rhinolophidae > Rhinolophus > Rhinolophus ferrumequinum. The sequence goes on from NC_046306.1 coordinate 20,650,889, forward strand.
CAGTCCAGTGACAGTTTGCCCAAGGGGACTCAGGATGTGTTAGTTGGGAGTCTGGCCACCTGCAGCTCTGTTTAATCTTCTGATAAATTTCCCTCAAAAGGGTTGTCCTTGAGCTCTTTTCTGCAGGACGAGAGAGCTAACATGTATTCAGCCCAGCTCCCTCCCGGGTACCTTTCTAGGCTTTCTGAAATGTGTTCATACCTAACCCTTCCAACAACTCTTGGAGGTAGGCATTATTTTATTATTGTCAGTCCCATTTTATAGTTGAGGGAATTACTTATAGTTCAGAGAGATAGAGTGATTTTTCCCCAGAGTCACACAGCTAGTAAGCAGTGGAGCTGGCATTCAGACCCAGACTCTGCTCAGCCCCCTGTACCATGCTAAGCTCCTGAGGGAGGTCATTTGTAGTAGCCCCTGGAAATGGTTCTATTATCCTAGCTTTAGAGAAAGAAAAACAGGTACAATAGCTACAGATATGCCTGGATGGTCCAGGGAAGCTGGGAGAGATTTGATTTATATTTCAAGAGCTTGAGTTCTCTGCTCTAATCTCCCTGCTGTTCTTCATGGCCAGTAAACCCAGGCCCATGGCTCCCATTCTGTAAAAGCTCAGAGCTGATGCTTCCTTCTCATGACAGCCTTGGCCTGGCATCTGACAGAAAACCATGACTCCTTGGCCTGGCAGGCTCCAGAACTCTGGCACCTTTGCCCAGCTAGGCTCTCCAGCTGTCTGTGGTCCACATTCCCTGACCTTGTTCTGGTCAGGCCTGGCCACTGAGCTAAGAAAAGCAAGGAGTCTGGAGCACCTTTCCTCACTCTGTATAGCTAGCTTTCCAGCAGCTCTCATTGTCTGATGCAAAAGGCCACAGATAGCTTCTGGGTAGACAACAGCACCACCATCGTGTGACCTCCCCTCCACCACCACCCCCGACACACACACACACACACACACACACACACACACACAACCACCACCACCACCGCCACTGCCACCACCAGGCAGGACCTCACTGTTGTGGGGACAGAGGATATGAAGATACCTGATCACCCCCACTGCTGCCCTCCTGTGCCTGGATATGAAGTTCCACCAACTCCATAGCTCCCTGCAGTGTTTGCTTCCAGTGCCACATTTGTGAGAACAGGACACTTCAGGCCACCTTTCCCCAGGCAGCACTGCAGGAGGTTTTGGTATCCAGGTTTTTTGGCGCTACATGTTCACTGGCCTTTTTATAGAAATGTTGCAGCTATTAGCAGCGACAGCAAAAGCCCAAAGCTGGTGATTTGGATTGTCTTTAGGAAGATGCTCACTGAGCTAGCTGGACCCTTCTTAGAAGCCAGAGGACGGCGAGATTTTGCCAAGCTGAGCTTTGAGGCATTTGCTGTATAGAAGGGCTGGAGTGTTGGGGTGTGTACTTGTTTGTCTCCCCATCTCAGATTTATATGCATTGAGTCACCCTGACCTTTGACCTGCAAGACAAGAATACTATTAACCTCTGAAGAAAACCTCCAGGAGCTGGGCATCCAGGAACTGTGCAGAAGCAGGCCACGTGCATGTTGTTTACGTGGAGCCGAGGAGGGTGTAGACGTGGCTTCTTCCTGTTGGCTTCCCTTTCGCACGTGGTCAGCTCTGGGAGGAACACTGGCGATTGAGCTCTGTCCTCACCCTCCCTGATCAGAGCTGTCGTCATGCTGGGCACTCAGGAGAACAGTATTGGTGGTGCTCAGCAGGTCTGGAGACCAACAGCTCTGTCGCTTGCTGACTCACCTTCTCTGAACCTCATTAGCAAAGTGCGGGTGACAGCATTACCCACCTCGAGGGGTGGTTGAGCTGTAGTGAGGATCACATGCAATGAAGGAAGAAAAGGGCCTAGCACAGAACTGAGCAGCATGAGGGTTCAGGAAGTGGTAGCCATTTTGTTATTAGTGGAAGTAAGAACTCCAGTTCCAGCCCTTGAGAGCTGAAAAGCTGCACAGCTCTCAGTTCTCTTTCTGGAAAGGAGCTCATCATAGCTAAGGCTCTGTAGACTCCACTGACTCTATTGTCAGAGAAAAAAGCATCCACAAGGAAGCACTTCCTGCCCTGGGTCCAATTGTCACAGGGGCCGCTGGCAAGGGAGGCTGCTTAATTACACTATGACAAGCAGTCATTTAAGCCCAGTAATAAAGAACGCTGACTTCATTTGTTTTTTTCCTCAGAGGCTCCTGCGGGAAGGCTTGGAGCTGGTTGAGGGGAGGTTGATGGGAATTGTCTCTGTGGGTTGTTTCTCAAGTGTTTGCTGGGCCCTGCTCATTACCTCTGGGCATCTCTGGGTCCCCCCAGTTTTCTGCTCTGCTACTTGGCCTGGCCCCCAGTATCTTGAGGGTAGCAGAGCCAGCCCCTGCCTAAAGCCCCTAGGAAAGTATTTTTGGGTTTGAGAGTTGGGGTCAGGAGTGTCTGGGGTAGGCCTGGCCCCTGACTGACCTTTCTCTGTCTGTCTGTCTGTCTGCCCCACCCCAGGGAGCACCCAATCTTCTTCATGTTCATCCAGATTGCCGTCATCTCCATCTTCAAATCCTACCCGACAGTGGGGGACGTTGCCCTCTACATGGCCTTCTTCCCCGTGTGGAATCATCTCTACAGATGTGAGTACTCCCGCCCCTAACCCCTGGTGGCAGACTGTCAGCCTGGCCCCCCCGGAGGAGGCAGCCAGGGAAAAGGAATTGGTAGGCACTTGGTGGGCGTCGGCTGTGCCAGCAGCACCGGGAGAAAACTTCGGCCTCTTAAGTGCTATGGACCACTGATGAAAATAAAAATAACTACCATGTGTTGAGCACTTACTGTGGGCCTGGCCACTGTGGTTCTAAGAGTGTTACATGCATGGACTCGTTTTATCTTCACACCAGCCTTTGAGAAAAGTATCCCCATGTTGCAGAGGAGAAAGCTGAGGTACAGAAAGATAGAGCCACTTGTTCAAGGTCATATGACTGGTAAGTGGAAGGGTTGGCATTGGGATCCAGATCTGTGAGCCTCTAGCCTCAGAAGACGGTCAGCAGTGATCTAGTTGTGCTTCCTCGGCCCTCAGTGTTTGCCTCTGCTGGGCTCTGAGCCCTCTCTGTGGGTTCTTTTCAGTGTTTGTGGGCTCCCTTCAGGTAGGCTCATGACTCACCTCTTTGTCCCCAGCACCCAGGATCAAACCCGACACACACACATTTGCAGCTGTTTGTGGATGGGTTTCTGAAACCTCCCTAATAAAGAGGCAGTGGCAATGGCCCAACACCACTTCATCCTCTGAACCAGAATGGAAAGGAAGCTGTTGAACTTTCTTTGCCTACAGTGGGTGCACAGCAAGGTGTCAAGAATGAACTGGGGAGGTCAGGGGAAGTGAGTCTTTGTTGTTGTTGTGGGACTGTCTGGGTGGCAACCAGGAAGTGAAACTGACCAGCTGCCAGAAAGAAACCTACCTGGGCCTCGGAGTGAAGGTAAACAGCTGAGTGGGAGGGCCAAGTGGGGCGGTGACCAGTCCCGCCTGACTGGGAGGAAGAAGTGGCATCTTCTGCCTGTGACATCCTCATTGCGCAGAGAAGAATCACCCAGTACAGAGAGAGGGCCCAGAGTCATCTTGGAGTCTCTTGGCAGAGTGGCCAATGACAAATCACAAGGCCACCAAACATGTGACCATACCCCAGTTTGCAACAGGGTGGGTCTTAGGGACGATGATCCTGTTTCCCCAAAAGTAGAGTCGTTTTTTCTTAGCTCTGTATCCCGTACAGGGCATCTCTCTCCCTTGAGGAATATATTTCATCCCATATTACTGAACACAGTCAGGAGCCAGGCTGACTTGGGTCTGAATCCTGGCTTTCCCGTTACTAGCTATGTGTTTTCGGGCAAATCATTTAACCTTTCTGAGCCTCTCATTTTTTTTCACCTGTCACATGGGGAGAATATCTTTCATGTGTGTTTTAACTTTGAGTAAGAATAAATGTAAATAACACTGCAGTTATTATCATCAGTGATAATTATGCGAGGGGCGGGGGGGTCTCCTGCATAGTCCCATGATCAAGCTTCAGGCTTGGTAGCCAGAGTCATTCAGAATCATTGCAGTAAACATTTTCTAAAACTTGACACAAGCTATTTTATGCCCTCCGGGGTGATGAGGCACAAAAAAATAGAGACGGAGTTTCCGGAAACCTGGATGATCTAATAGATGCTATTGCTGGCTGGCTGGGCAAGTTCATTGTCGGAAGGTCCTGCAGAGCGCCTTAGCTGCCACCTCTCAGTGCCCAGTTCTTTGCACGGAGAATACTTGTGCTTGGAGAGTCTGTTTGGGGCGTGACAATTGTGAGTCATGATGTCCAGCGAGGAGTGTCTTCAGCCTGGTCCTGAGAACCTATGAGTGGAGACTTTAGAAGTCATTAAACCGAGGTTGAATATATTCAGACTTCTAATGTGGTTAAGAATTCAGTTTAAACATTAGTTGCCAGTGCTAACATGCCTGCTCACACATTCACCTTTTTCTTTTCCTGGGGAGAAGAGGCACATGGGCCCTTCCCTGAGTATAGGCCCCGGACACTGACACTCTGTCGTACCTGGGGCCAGGATGAGTCATACAGGCACACAATCGTGGTGTTAGGGAACAGCCTGCTGGCAGAGCCGGGGCCAGCCTGCAGTGGACCAGCTGAAAGAGCCAGTTACCAAAGGGCTGAATTCTGTGTTTTATTTTGTTTTTATTAACTATTGTATAAAGATAAAAGGGTATTGATTTTTAAAATACCTATACATTATAAAGAATAACAATACAATAAATTCCCATGCGCCTAACACCTAGTTTAAGAAAGGGAATGTCACCTTGACCTTTGACGTCCCTAAATCCCTTCTGTGCCCGCCCCTATCAAACTCGATTCTTCAAGTGGAATTTTATTTCTGAATGCCTGAGGCTTAGACAGGGAAAGTGACTTGCCTGAAGTTTTCGTTTGTCCATAGTGGAGCCAGAGGTTGAATGAGCCACCCAGTGAAAGTAGTGAGGAATCTGATTCCGTCTGGCCTAGCAAGTCTGATGAAGGGTGAGCCCTTTCGTCTCGCTGGGCCCTGGTCATCTCTGACATCTCCGACACCTCTGAGTGCCTGGAACACGCTGTCCTGTGCCCCGAGTCCCTAGCTCCATCTGCTCTGGCACATAGCTTTAATCCCCTGGCCTGTTAGCCAGCAAGAGTTCGTGGCAGCTCCCAGTCCTGCAAAGGTCACTGCAGGCCAGAAGCCAACTGGATGCTGGTGACAGTCCCTCCCGGCCCACAGGAATGTATCTTTGCAGCTCTTCGCGATTGCACTCGGGAGCTGCATGTGAGCCTCTCTCAGTCTCTGTGCACTTGGTCACCTTCTTGTCACCTGATCTGAAATCCAGAGTGACTAAAGGCGTGGAACAAAGACCCACCTGGGCTGTCAGGCCACAGGAGTTTTATCTTAGAAATAGTGTATATTCTTTTCAGCAAAATAACTTCCAGGGGATCTGAAAAAACCACTGAGCAATGTAAATACTCATATTGGAGTGGAGGAATGGTAAATAGATTTGTTCTTCTTTCTTGAAGTTGTAACATGGTCTAATAACAACAACAACAACGATTGACCTCCCTTTTCCAAGAATTCCTGTTTCTGAGAGAAAGGACAAGAAAGGAGAGGTCTCAGGAAGGCTTGAGTCAAGGCTTTAACCTCTCAGCTTTGAAAACCCAGAATCGTGGAAATTTCAGATCAGAAAAGAGGACCTTGGAAGCCCTCCAGGCCAGTGTTTCCAAATTGTGGGATTTCACAGACCACTAACATTTCAAAAACTCTGATGACAGAGTTGCCAACTTTTTATTTTGCTGCAGACTTAAAAACAGTCAACTACCAGCCGTTCATCTCCATTTCATAAAAGAAAGGACTGTCTGTCTGTCTGTCTTTCTATCTATCTATTTTGTCTATCTATCTATCTATCTATAAAAGAAAGGACTTTTTAGCAATGATAACAACCAGCACCAAAAGACACCTGTAATTTCTCAATAAAGAGTGAACGGTAAATTGAAAACATTCAGCTTTAGCAGGTACTGTGCACTGCCTTGTGGTCATTCTTACTGTGACACAGGGAGATCTCTGTTGCAGACTGACTACTGGTAGCATGAGCCTCCTGTTTGGTACGGGTCTGTCTGCAGCTGGAATCAATGGTTCACAGTCTTGGCTGTATATTGGAATCACTGGGGAAGCTTTAAGAAATTAATGTGGATGCCTTGGCCCCACCCCCTGGAGACTGATTCACTCAGTCTGGGTGGGCTTCCCCAGATGATTTCATTTTGCAACCAAAGTTGAGAATCCTATTTGTAATCCAGTCCCCCTTCCAATTCATGAACCCCCAGAATAGCATTTCAACCAAGTCTTTGTACAACCGAGGTCAGCGGCCTTAAGGTTCAAGAGTTTCCCCATCTCTTCAGTCTCCCAAAATTCTGATTTGGGAGAAGGAATCTCCTGAAGGTCGTGATCAGATAGTGGAAGGGAACGTCTGTTCATTAAGTGCCTGCTGGGAACCGGACCCAGTGCTAAGCTTTTTTAAAAAGGGTATGCTATTAATTTACTTTAAATGATATTTATGTCTATTTTAAAATACAATATAGTGTAAAGAAAGAAATAAAAATAGCATATAATCCTACTCTTGGATATCTCCTATTGAATTAAAAAGATAATAAAAGCAGTGTGGGAGGCAGAATAATGCCTTCTCTTCACCTTCCACAATGATGTTCATGCCATAACCTCCCAAACCCGTGAATATATCACCTTACATGGCAAAAGGACCTTCAGATGGGAGATTACCCTGGAATATCCAGGTGGGCCCAGTGTAAGCACAAGGGCCCTTTAAGTGGAAGAGGTGGAAGCGGGGGGTAGTTCGGAAATCTCTGTACCTTCCGCTCAGTTTTGCAGTTGCAGAACTGCTCTAAAAACTGAAGTCTGTTTTTAAAAAAAGTAGAGAGGGAGGCAAGGTGAGAAGGAATCCATCCGACATTGCTGGTTGAAGATGGAAGGGGGTCATGAGCCAAGAACACAGGCAGCTCTACATGCTGCAAAGGCGAGCCCACAGATTTCCCCCTGGTGCCTCCAGAGGGACTGCAGCCCTGAGGAGACCTTGGTTTTTAGCCTATGAGACCCATTTTGGATTTCTGGCCTCCAGAACTGTAAGATTATAAGTTATATTGTTTAAGCCACTAAGTTTGTGGTAATTTATTATAGCGACAATAGAAAACACACAGTAATCCATCTGTGCCAGATTTTTCACACATCTTGTTTAATTCATGTAATTCTCCTGTGAAGTTGTCGTTTTAGCCCTATTTTAGCGATGGGGAAGCTGAGACTCAGACACACTTGCTGGCAGAGCAGGAATTTTAACCAAGGTCTCTCTGAGGCCACGTCTATGCCCCATTATCAGGCTGCCTTCCCCTGCAGCTGAACTCAACCTGCCTGCCTGGGGACCACGCTGTATAGCAGGTCCTCCCTGGGGCTGATTCAGGGAGAGCTTTGTCCCGAGTGGGATTCCACATTCCCTCCGGTGGTGGTGGTGGTGGAATTATGTTACAGAGGCAGAGTGTCAAAAAGATTTTTAAATCATCTAAGGAAAAGTGAGGGACATTTAAGGAACAAGGCAGGAGACCTATGACATGAATTGAGGAGAATGAAAAACGTGTTTCTGGAGCGCCAGAGACACTCACTGTGGGGCTGTAATCTTCATGCGTTCATGCTATCGTTCCCATCCACCATCCCATGTGGCCAGACAGCACCCTGCTTGGGGAGGGGGAGGAGGTACCCTTGGACACTGACATTGGGGGTAGAAGGCAGTTTCTTGCTGAAATGCCCTCTTTGCGGTGCCCAGAAGCATTCAAGGCGTTGCTAACTGGGGGCCAGCCAAGCCCACAGTGGGAGGCAGAGTCCAAACCTAGGACCCCCCACCAGCTTTGGGCATGGGGAAACATGGACTCAAGGGTCTGAGGTTTGCCTCCTGGCACCCCAGTGGCTCTAAAAGGGCAGGAGGTCGGAGGGCAGGTTCTGCCTTTGAGCTGCCCCAGGCGCTGCCTGGGTCTGCCCATCCTGCGGGGGCATCACAGCAAGGAAAGATCCCAGAGGGAACCAGCAGGGGACTAACTGGCCGTCTGTCTCTGCAGTCCTGAGAAACATCTTTGTCCTCGGCTGTATCATGATCGTCTGCTCCCTGCTCTTCCCTGTCCTGTGGCACCTCTGGATTTACGCAGGAAGTGCCAACTCCAATTTCTTTTATGCCATCACACTGACCTTCAACGTCGGGCAGGTAAGGGTCAAGGGCAGCATGGGGACAGGGATTCAGACGTTCCACCTCGGCTCGGGGTTCTGCACACTAGGGATTTGGATGTGAATGAGGGGACAGTTCCTCTCGTCAAGTAGCTTGTGGTCTGGTAGAGAACATAGGGAAGGAAGAGCAGCAGGGTGTGGGGTAGGGGGCTGAATCCGGCTGACGTCTATTGGGCACCATGCTGAATCATCCCCTCCCGGAATTCTCACAGCAAGCCCATGAGGTAGTGTTGTCCCGATTGTACAAATGGGAGCCGAGACTCACAGAGGTTGCCTCTTGCCCGAGGTCTTTGGAGGAGCCAGGAACCAAATTCAGGGAAGGCTCAGTGTCTGAGCCTACCCTCTTTCCGTAATGCACCATGTGAGGATGGGGAGGGCAGAGGCGAGGGTGGGGGAGCTTTCCAGAGGGGGAGAGCAGGAACAAAGGCAGGAAGAGGAGAAATGGTTTGGTCTAGTTGGGTAAGTCTGGAGCACACGGCACGGCTGGGAGCAGCGGGACAAGAGGCTGTGGGGGTCACCGACTGAGGAGGGCCAGCGAGGAGCTCCCACCTTCTCCGACCCAGGGAAAGCCCCCGCTTGGTGCTGTAGAGCAGTGGTTCTCAGCAACAGCATGGGGGGAGCTTGTTAGAAATGCAGATTCCTTGCCAATATGTTTTAAATCCTGTGGTTATGTTGTGACTGTCACCATTACATGGCTTTGATTGTTGAGAAAGGCAGATTTCCTGATCCCACTCCCACAGATATTGACTCAGTAGATGTGGAAAACAGGGTCAGGAATTTGTATTTTTAACAAGCTTTCCCAGATATGGTGTTGCAGGTGGTCTAGCAAACTTCTTTGACGGTCCCTTGTCCACTGTGCTGCGTTCTCTCAGGTTGGCTCTGCCCTCGTTGTCAAGGTTCTGTAAGAATCAGTTGTACCATTGACCATTTCACTTGTCATTGGCACAGCCAGGCATTTCCTGTGCATAATGGGCTGGATGCAAAGCAGGGCTCGCTGGAGAGACAAATGATGGCACTGAATAATCCCCAGGGAGATTCTTGCCTCCAAGGTTAGCTGCTGGGAAAGAAGGGAGTTAGGATTTTTGCAGTGAGTGATGGATCTGGTATTTCCTGCATAGACATTTCTGGACAATTAATGTCCAGCCCAGCTATTTATCTTGATTTGTGAACAGCAGGACGAGAGATGGAGGGCCCTGGAGCCTGGGTAGGACCAGGCCAGAGAGTCTATTCTACCTGTCCCACAGCGGTTATTGATGGAATGCTCAGCAACTCCTATCTATGTCCCATGCAAACTGAAATCTGCAGGATTCAACTCAGTATCTCGAAGGAATTCGAAAGGTTGTCCAGGCTCGTCTGTCTTGCTGAATCCCCTTGTCCTTGGAAAGCGTTGACGGGCGTGTGAAGGCACTGGGCCTGCCCTGGGACTCTGGGGAGTTTGGCGAGCACCCCTGAAACAGCCCACAGCCTGTTGTCAGATCATGAGTGTCAAGTGTGGGTCAGGAGTACAGTTGCAGTGATTATGAAGCATCCATGGAACTTGCCAGATAACAGCTTTTTTATGTGGTACTTTTGGCTGCCTTTATGCACCAAGTCTCTGTAAATGGCATGGGAGATGTTTGCACGTGGTCAGGTGTCATCGGAGGCAGGAGAAACTGAATTGTAGGGAAAGGAGGATAGGGTCGGGGTACGAACCAAAGGCCAGGTAGAAGCAGTGTGTTAACAACTGAGCTGTAGAGAAACACCTGGCTGAATTCTTCGCATAGTCTTTTACCTTTTCGTAAAAATCTCTTTTTAAAATGTATTTTTAATCATACGAGTAATACAGGAATTCATTCTTGCTGAGGAAAAAGAAGTCAAAATAGAAGCATGTGGAATGAACAGTAAAGACCCTCCCAGGTCCCATCCCTTCCCACCCCAGTGCAGACGTGATCACTGGGGTCAGTTTGGTGTGTCTGCAGGCTTGCTCTGTGTCTTTACAGACAGCTCCACGTCTGTGTGCACAAAAAGAACTTTTGTGTTGATCTAAAGAAGAAATCCTACACTGCTCTTTTTCACGTGATGATCTCATCTTTGATGGCTCCGACATGCCGTGCTTAGGATGTACCATCCGTGACGGCTCTGACTAGGTAGACCCTGCTGACGGACACTGAGGTTGCTTCTGGTTGCTTCTCTCTTTATTTTAAAGAGAGGAGCCTTGCATATCCTTCCACATACTCTTGTATACACATGCCAGCATTTTCCTGGGGTCAAGTCCAGGTGCTGGGACTTGCTGGGTCAGAGGGCACGTGCATTGCACATGTGGGCAGATATTAATTTTTTTTAAATTAAAGTTTATAGGCGTGACAATTGTTAGTAAAGTTGCATAGATTTCAGGTATACAATTCTGTAATACATTATCTATATCTCACATTGTGTGTTTACCACCCAGAGTCAGTACTCTTTCCATCACCGTATATTAGACCCCGTTTACCCTCTTCTAGAGCCCCTCTCCTCCCTTACCCTCTGGTAACCTCTAAACTATTGTCTATGTGAGTTTTTGTTCCTTCATTTGTGTGTCTTGACCTTTTGTTGTTTTCAGTTTTATATACCACATATCAGTGAAATCATATGGCTCTCTACTTTTTCTGTCGGATTTATTTCCTTCAGCATTATAATCTCAAGATCCATCCATGTTGTCACAAATGGTACTATTTCATCTTTTCTTACCGCCGAATAGTATTTGTGTATATATACCCCATTGTGTATATATGCCACAACTTCTTTATCCATTCATCTATCGAAGGACATTTTGGTTGTTTCCATGTCTTGCCCACCGTAAATAAAGCTGCAGTGAACATTGGAGCACACATGTCTTTATGGATAAATGTTTTCAGATTTTTAGGGTAGATACCCAGGAGAGGGATTGCTGAGTCATAGGGTAATTCTTTTCTTAATTTTTTGAGGAAGCTCCACACTGCCTTCCATAGCAGCTGCACCAATCTGCATTCCCACCAACAGTATACGAGGGTTCCTTTTTCTCCACAGCCTCTCCAACACTTGTTACTATTTGTCTTGTTGATGATAGCCATCCTAACTGGGGTGAGGTGATATCTCATTGTGGTTTTTATTTGCATTTCTCTGGTGATTAGTGATGATGAGCATTTTTTCATATGTCTATTGGCTATTTGTATGTCCTCTTTGGAGAAATGTCTCTTCAGGTCCTCTGCCCATTTTTCAATTGGGTTTTGTTTTTTTGTTATTGAGTTGTATGAGTTCCTTGCATATTTTGGATATTAGCCCCTTAATTGGAGGCGTTATTTGCAAAAATCTCCCATTCAGTTGGTTGCCTCTTTATTTTGTCGATGGTTTCTTTTGCCGTGCAGAAGCTTTTAAGTTTGATATAGTCCCATTCATTTATTTTAGCTTTTACTTCCCTTGCATTTGGAGTCAAATTCGTAAAATACTCTTTGAACCCAAGGTCCATAAGTTTAGTACCTATGTTTTCTTCTATGCAGTTTATTATTTCAGGTCTTGTGCTTAGGTCTTTGATCCATTTTGAATTAATTTTTGTACATGGTGACAGATAGCAGTCCAGTTTCATTCTTTTGCATGTGGCTTTCCAATTCTCCCAGCACGATTTATTGAAGAGGCTGTCTTTTCTCCATTGTATGTTTTTGGCTTCTTTGTCAAATATTATCTGTCCATATTTATGTGAGTTTATTTCTGGGTTCTCAATTCTATTCCATTGGTCTGTGTGTCTGTTTTTCTGCCAATACCATGCTGTTTTGATTATTGTTGCCCTGTAATACAAGCTAAAGTCAGGGAGTGTGATACCTCCAGCATTGTTCTTTTTCCTTAGGATTGCTTTGGCTATTCGGGGTCTTTTGTGGTTCCATGTGGGCAGATATTGCCAAGTTGCCCTTCAGACGGGTCAGACCAACTTCCAGGCTTCCCAGCAGTGGTCCAAGTGCCTGTAAGCTGGCAATTTGCTCAGACATCGCCACAGCTGTGTCACCGGCCCCCTTGGGTCTGGGCTCTGTCGTGGCTCTGAGCCAGAGACAACTCTGTGGGGTCAGATGCTTTCTGGGACTGCTGGCTTTGGGCCTTGTGGCCGTTGCCAGGTCACACAGGCATGTGTCCGACAGGGCTTACTCACCAAGGCGGGCACTCAAGTCACGTTGCTGTCTTGGAGCTTTGGCTGGGTAGAAGAGCACCCCTCATCAGGAGCCAGAGGGTTACACTACCTCCGCCCTCACACCTGTCGGGAGCCACAGAGTGCAAATAGGAGACATTTAGAATTTTACTACGAGTTCAATGTCACCTCCTCAAAGAGGCCTTTCGTGGTGTTCCCCTGCCCCCAGTCTCTTTCTTAGCGCCCTATTTGTTTCCTTCATAGCACTTACCAATCTAACTTTATATTATTTACTTTCTTCTCTCTCTGCTCCCCCCATTCACCTGTGAGCTTCATAAAGGCGGAGCTCTACAGGTCTTACCCACTGCAGGGACCCAATTACCAGATCAGTGCTTGGCACAGAGAAGTTGTTTAGCAAATATTTGTTGAATGAATGAATGAACCAAACAAAGACAGCCAGGGAAAACACCGTATGACTAATGACCAAATGTGCAGAGAGTAACTGCTGGAGGTATCTCGAGGGAACAAGATCCCCTTTCCTGTTGCCGGTGAGGAAACCGAGTGGTCGGTGAGGAGTAGGACCTGGACCTTTCAGACTCGGAGAGTGAGAGGCGAAGGGGAGATGGTCTCAGAGGAGGGCAGGATGGGAGCCATGTCACCCCCACTGGCTGAGGTCAGTACATGGCTGCTCTGTCCCCAACGCTTCTTCAGCTTCTGCCAGAACCTGGTCTCTGGCCAGTGAAATCCCTGCATGTCCTCCACAGCCCAAGCCAGCCTCTGCTTCCATCAGCACTTCCATTGAGATGCGTGGCATTCAGGGACATGTCCTCATTCCCACAGCCAGCTCTTCACTTGGAGCTGGGTGGCTCCTGGCGGCAGCTGGCATTCCTTCTCCCCTCCCTGGACAAGACAGACCAGAGCTGTCCTAGGAATCGGATGAGTAGGGATTTGGGGCAGGTGTGCAGAGCCAGGCCCATTGTCACAGAATCAGGAGCTGAATGTGGAGAACATTTGGCGTGTAAATTTTAAGTCCTGCTCTGTTTGAGTTGGCAGTGCCAGATGCTATAATAGAACAAATTATTGGTAGATTATTAGTCATACCAGCAGGTAAACCAGGAGTGCCTTAGGCCCCATCCTTTAAGTATTTTTCAGTTTGTGACAGATCATTTGCTAGTTATAATTGTGCCTCAGAGTCAGTAACCAGGAAATGACAACAGTAAACCATCCATAGGAGTGAGTGAGTGAGTGAGTGAGTGAGTGTGTGTGTGTGTGTGTGTGTGTGTGTGTACTGAGAGATTGGTCGATTGCAGTGCCCCTCCGCTTCCTTACTGTGTGACTTTCAGCAAGTGATTGAATTTCTCTGCGTGGCAGTTTTCTCCCAGCTCCCAGAGTGTTGAGAGGATTGGACACGTAATGTATGGGTCCTGTTGCCATTATTCGTATGTTGACGTGGGAAATAGTGTGAACAACATGCTGTTCAAATATCCAGAGCAAATTCCTAGGGAGCCTGTCTCCCCTCCTCTTTGTTTTTGACCCTGTTCTGCTGCAGGTCAGTGACCGCAAAAGAGGAATGGTCATCAAGGATGACATATAAACAAAAAGGAATGCATTTAAATTTAGCTTTTTAAAAAAGAGGGAGGTAAGATGTCCCACGCACCCTAATTCAACTTAAAAACAGAGAACATAAGGAAGTCTTTCCCCAAATGATAATTAATAGTGGCTCATGTTTAAAGAGCTTGCTGGGGGCCAGGCCCATGTGGTCCCTTTAATCTGCTGGATCATGTGCTGTGTGGCCTTCTGGACCTTCCCCTGTGCGTCCACAGCTGCTCGTGTCCTCGTGGAGAAAGTTTTCTGTGTGTGTGTGTGTTTAATTGTGGGCACCCTGATGGAAGTATGACTTTTGTTGCCTTTTAATAAAATATCTTGGTGATCTCTCCTTGTTCGTGTGGACTCGCCACGCTTGATGTAAGGGCTTCCCTATTGCCAGCCCTTTAAGTTGTTTTCCTTTATTTTGTTATGATAAGGAATTCACTTAATTCTCCTAACAGCCCTTTGAGGGAGGAAGTTATTAGCTCCTCCTGATAGAAATGAGGAAGCTGAGGCTCGGGAGTCACAAATTTCAGAAGGGGTGTATTTATTCATGCTTTTGTGTATCACGGCCTCTCAGTAAATTGTGGGTTCCATTAGGGCAGCCCCCAGGTCTGTCACAGTTGCATCCCAGAAGAATGTTCCGTGACTGTTTATTGATGAATAAATGGAATGAGCTGGAATCAGAAACCACATTTTATGACCAGTGACACAATCTTACTCTAACTTCCCAGTTCCATCTCTGTTTCAGTACAGGCTGAGCCTGCTGCATTCCTCGGGGGTCAGAACCAGAGCCCCCTGCCCCTCTTAACCCCATGGCAGGCCCCGAGAGCTCCACTCCTGCTCTGTGCCCTACCTTATCCCCCCACCCCCTGCCCTTCCCAGCAAGGTCTGGAACACTCTCTGAGCTGCTGCGTCTTGCCCTGACCCCCATCCTTGTGCTGCAGACCCTGGAAGCCCGGGCTGGCCCTGCTTTGGCTATTCTGCTTTCTGTCTCCAGGGAGGCTGGGAGCCTGGCGTCTGGGCGCCAGCCCTGTGGCACATCGGGGCTGCGCAGGACTCGCTTATTCACTCCAGGATAAATGAATCCACAGTCCTATCTCCGGGAATTGCCTCTTAGTTGACCTGCTGTGTCATGCTGGGAACTGGGACCAGTGAGGCAATGTTACGGGACATGTGGGGGCAGGTCAGCAGTGGTTGTGGGGTGTGTAGCCCCCACTTGTGCACAGATGGGGGCACATTTCAGGCTTATCCCCAAGGGTTGTGTGTGGTCCTGGCTGCGACATCCTGTCTGTTTGGGAAGATGTGTTCCTCCGGACATGAGGTGCCTGTGGCCCAGGCTGGAGCTCTTGTCTAGCTGGGTGTGCGTGTGTGCTTTGCTTTGCTTATTCAGGGGCATTTGTCATGGTCTTAGTTCATTCCTTCATCCCTCCATCCTAGGACCTTTAGCTCAGTGCTCAGCGTCCCAGGCTTGTCTGTCTCACAGGCCTTCCCCGTCCCTTCTCCTCCCTTCACAATCAGAGTGACAGGAAAATCCCAGGCTAAATACAGGGGCACGGCCAGCTGGAAGGGCTAGGCTTGGGAGGCCTGAACTCCACAGCGACGCCCAGCGCCATCCGTCCTGGCTCGCTGGTTTTAGACAAGGCACAGGACTCCTGGGGCCTAATTTATTTGCAAATATTAATTAGGTGCCTGCTATGTACCAGGCACTCTACTAGGGGTGAAAGAGACACAGCCCTGCTTCCAAGGACCCCACAGTGTGTGGAAGAGAAAGAAAAGGAAATAGGCAGGGCCTGAGCAGTGCTAAAAACGAGGTAAAAGCCTGGGGAGCTCAGAGCTAGGCAGTTAAAAAAGCTTCTAGGGTGGGGGGAAGCAGCCTCTGAGTGGAGTCCTGAGGGTCTAACAGGGTTGTAGGTGCTGAGGGGCAGGGGAGAAAGAGAAAGAGAGTGAGCGAGCCTCGCCCGTGTGGAAGGCAGTTCTGTAGGGCTGGCTCGTGCCACCTGATAGGGAATGAGGCCATTTCAGGACAGTGGTGGTCAGAGCCACGGGGGCCTCCTTATGTGAGGACGAGGCCGAGCTTTCAGTGAGCAGAGGACACCTGTGATCAGATTCAGGCTCTGCAAGCCTCTCTCTGCCAGGAAGGGAGGTGCGGGCGTGCGCTAGCATCTGAGCACAGGTAGGAGGCCGTTTAAGCCTGGGGAGAGAGGGTGGAAGCCTCAGTTTCCTCAGCCTAGGAGGTTAGCTGTGAGGCCTCTATGATAGAGTTGGGTGGGGAAAGCTTTTGTCTATTGAAAATTCCCATGTAGATAATGGTGCCATCACAGCTGACTTTGACCTTCCTCTGTGATCGTCCAGACCCCGAGATTGAAGTCCAGTGATTTCCCTATTGTTTTGCTTCTTTAGAGCGAGAGGGTGGAGATCTGTTTCTCCTCCATCTCCTCCCACGCGTGTCCATTCAGGTCTGTGAGTTGTCAGGTCATGCCAAGCCCTGCCCAGTCCCGTCAGTCAGCTGTCAGCTTCTCTTGCTCCCAGTGTCCTCGCTCCCCAGGCAGTGTGGGCAGAGGGTGCTGCCCCTTACTGCCAGTGGTGGCAACCACATGAGTTCCCCCAAGTGCAGGCTGGCTGTCGCGTGTCAGCCTCTCCAGCAGGAGCAAGAGACCCGGGGAACCGGGACATGCCTGGGGGGACAGCACCTGCTTCTCCTCCCGGGGAAGCTGCCTCCCAGGGGCCCGTGTTGGCTGAGGCTGCTCTCCTAAGCCCCGCAGCTTCTAGATGCACTGAAGAGCCTCTGCTGGCTCGGATGTCTCAGACACTTGTTTTTCCTTTTCCAAAAAAACTCTCTCCTTGGCTAAGTGACAGCTGTGAATGGGGAGCATAGCCTCCACAGGGGTGTTAGTGTTTACGAAGTGTCAGCATGGGCCTGTAGCAGGGTTCAGCCCAGGTGGGTGTGCAGCCCCTTTGCTCCCAGGACCCCAAATTGAGGAGGTTGTGGGATGATGGGAAGAACCCGGGTTTGGGCCTCAGACGGTCAGATCAGCACTGCAGCCTGAATGCTCCGCTTACTCCCGTGTGAGCCCAGGCCGGACCCTTAACCTCTGAGTTGGCTCATCTCTGAGTGGGGCGCATACGCCCTCCCGCAGTGTGGTGTGCAGGTTCAGTGATACACTTCTCGTGAAAGGGCCTGGCCCATGGCAGATACTCAGAATGTGCTGCTTTCCTGTGTCTCCTCTTTCCCACCCTGTAACAGGGCATGTTCCACTTCTGATCTCCCCCTCTCTGTCCCTGACCGCCCTTTTTTCAACTGCCCCATTAAATCGTCATCATGGCCCAATTAGGAGTCCTGGGTCCCTCATGGCTGCCAATGAGAGAGGAATGTGGTCTGACTGAGCCCTCTCTGGGACAGTGCCAAAGGGGGTGGGGACTAGGAAGCTACTCCCAGAGCGCCAGCCCTGCTCCAGGCCTGGGCCCACGAGCTGGAGCAAGTGCCATCCCATTTGGTGGGGAGGGCAATGGGAAATGCCTTCACTTCAGGGGTCACATAAGTGAGCGTGAGGCTGGGGATGGAGATGGTGCCTCTCAAGGGATTAGTAGGAGCCCTTTGGCTTCTGAGCAGGCAAGTGAAGGGGGGGGGGGCGTGTGTGTGTGTGTGTGTGTGTGTGTGTGTGTGTGTGTGTGATCCCCAGGGGCCAGGAGGCAGTCGGTGGGAGGGAGAAAAGGGGGCTGAGTCAGAAGTCTGAGGAAGGGAACTGGCAGGACTTGGTGGTTGGTGGCAGGAGAGGCTGGGGGCGCTCAGCCACAGTCAGTGAAGGCAGCTTTAAAGAACGGCTGCTCTTCAGGTCTCTCAAAGCACCAAGAGACAGAACCAGGACTAGGGGAGCCACCATTGCGGTAATAAACTTGAGTTTATCGCTGATCTCACAGATGAGGAAATGCAGCTTAGGGAGGGGAGTGATTTACCCCGGGTCACACAGCCACTAACTCGCCCATGGTATTTCCACTGTCCCTTGCCCATCTTCACCTGCCCAGACTAGACAAAGGGGCTCTGGGTCTACAGCTGCTGGGTTGGCTGACTCCCAGTGCCTCTGGGAAATCCCTTCTCCTTAGCCCAAGTGGAAAGCTTCAAGGTCAGAAGAGGTTGTCTCAGCCAGCCTGTGACCAGCCAGGGTCTTCCCTCTGAAAGAGCCAAGCCTCCCTGCCAGCTTGGGGTTCTGTCCCTGGCAGCAGGGCACCCACTCAGGACTTGTGACCCTCTGTTCCTGACAGACCAAGCCAGCAACGCAGGGCTCTTTCCCTCCATGCCACCCTCCCCTGACACTTCATTATGAAAATTTTCACACACACAGCAAAGCTGAAAGACATCAAACACCCATATACCGACCACCTGGACTCTACTACCACCATTAACATTTTGCTTTCCTTAGATGATCACAAATTATCCATCCCTTGAACTCTTATTTTTTTAAATATACTTCAAAGTGAAATGTATGCATCAGTGTATTTCCTGCTAAATATTTCACATGTATATCATTAACCAGAGTTCGGTACCTATTTACATTTTTCTTATGTGAATTTTACATACAGTGATAAACACAAATCTTAATACACATTTCCTGAAGCCTTCTTTCATTCAGCAAAATAGTTTTGTGGCTCATCCATGTTGTTGCATATAACAATAGTGCATTGCTTTTTAAAATAAACTTTTAAATTTTGGAATAATTTAGATAGCATGGGGTTCTCATGTGCCCCACACCCAATTTCCTGCATTGTTTACATCTTATATTTCTATAATACATTTGTCCAAACCAAGAAACTGGCCCTAGTCCATTATTATTACGTGAACTCCAGACTTGGTGTGGGTTTCACCAGTTTTCCCCAACATGTCCTCTTTCTCTTCCAGGATCCAATCAAAGGTACCACGTTAACATTTAGTTGTCGTGTCTCCCCCATGTCCTCGGCTCGCTTTCTCAATCTTTCCTAATTTCTCGTTGCCTGGATGAGCTGAGGAGCACTGGCGGGTAGCCTGTAGCATGTCCCCACTTTGAGTTTGTCTGATGCTTCTCTCGTCATGAAACCAGGTTTTGGGTTTTGGAACGCTCGGGCTGTACATGCTAGCCACACGATTGCATGCTGTTACCCTTCCTCGTTTGGTTAAGATGGTGTTTGCCAGGCTTTTCCACTGTGAAGTTGCTATGTTCTCTTTCTCTCCACTGTTCTTTGGATTGGTTGATTGTTGTGAATTGGATTTGTATCTTTATCAGTTAATACATGTTCCTAATTTACAAAGTTAAGACTTCTAAGGAAAAAGAAGAACTCCCTAAGGTCTTATAGTGACTGGTTCTGGTACTTCTAAATAACATGCTTACGCTACTATTTGTATTTCTTCAGTGTTTTTCCCCTCTTATATTTGATTGAACCATATGAAATTGCCAATATTCAACCATTTCTGATCTGCAGAAATGGCAATTTCATATGGGTCAAACTAATACCTAGTATTTTGACTTCCTACTACTTGTCCAGCTGATTGTGTGACACTGGAGTTGGCTCATTTTGTTTTGTGAATTTTTGACTTTGCACATGCCCCTTATCTGACCTGGCTCAGGGATCAGCCCTCCACCAGCTCAGCCACAACTCCAGGCTCCCCTTCCCTGGACCCTGGGCCTGGGTAAGAAAGGGGCTGCAGGGTGTGAGGTCAGGCTTTGTTGTGACAACTGCCCCCGAAGCACAGCTGTGGGGTACGGCCTCAGGGGCTCCCTGGGCTCTGTCTGCTCTCCTGATACCCACAGCAGCTGAGTTCTGGGCCCTCTGGCAGACTGGGCCCCTGGGCATGGCCTAGCAGGCTCATGGTCACTACTCCAGCTCTCCTGGGATAGCCTTAGACCAACTATTGACCCCTTGTGCCTTAATTTCCTCATCTGTAAGATGGGGTTGATAAGCCTTCCAACAGGCGCCTGTGGGATCCTTGTCCTGAGGCCATCACTGGTGTTGGTTCTGAGTGCCTGCTCCAGGCCACTGTGTGCCCTCCTTCCTGTCCACAGTGTGACAGAGCCTGCCCAGGATAGGGGTCTCAGGGTCAGAGGCCACGATCCCAGGCTCAGCTCCAATACCCGAGCCAGGTGCTCCTCCGCTCAGGGCTTCCATCTCCCCGTGTCCCAAGAGGTGCTTGGTACGCTAGTCTGAGAGGCGCTAAGTGCCTGAGCGCTGGTGGTGTCCGCAGTGGTGAGCCCCTTCCCCTCATCCTTCTGTGCAGCTGGGCCCTGCCCCTCCTGCTCCAGGCACTGGAGGTCTTGGGAGCCTGGGGCAGATGGGATTTAAGACTTTAGGTCTGGCATGTGGGGGAACTTGGCAGATCCCTGTTCCTCTCCGGGCCTCAGTGAGGGGGGTGGTGGGCTGCACTTTTAAGGCCCTTTGAATTCTGTGGCCCATACGGGAAAGGCAGACCGAGCTGGGCACATATACCATGGTGGCAGAACCACTCAGGGACCCTGCCCAGTGCAGGGCAGGAAGGAGCACAGTCATCAGGCAGTCAGAGATGAAGGTAAAACTGCACTTTGGATGAGTTTGTGCTGCCAAATAGAGGTTGGTGAGGCCATGACCCGATCTGGGTGTGAGGCAGGCTTCTCTGAGGAACATCCTTTCTGAGACCTGAAGGGCAAGCAGGTGGTAACTAGATAAAAGGGGAGAGAACATTCCAGGCAGAGGAAACAGCAAAGTTCTTGCAGTGGGAGCAGAGTGGGGTGGAACAGGGGCGAGGGTGGCGCGTGTGCACAGACAGGGACGAGGTGCAAGGCCCTGGAGGCCAGGGAGTTTGACCTTCACCCTACGAGCCACAGGAGGCCGTTAGAGGACTTGAACACAACCAGGTTTGTTTGGAAAAGCAACTCTGGGTGCTGGGGAAAATGGACTGGCGGAGGGAAGGTGTGCGATTCGGAGCCCAGAGAGGAGACTGCTGTTGAGAGGGCAGGGACCTTGTCCGGGGTGGTAGCTGTGAAGACGGGTAGAAATGGGTGCATTTGAGAGAGTTGAGGAGCTAGAAGTGGCAGGTCTTAGTGGCTTTGTATGTGGCAGGAAAAGTAGCAGGTGATTCTGTGGCCTGAGCACCTGGATGGAAGATGGGAGGCAGGGTTCCCAGTAGAAGCGGGATTGACAGGGGGCCTGGCTGGATTGGAGGGGCCTGTGGGCCCCCAAGAGGTGAGGTGGAGGGGCCTCTGGTTGCAGAAGTACTGTCTGGAGTTCAGAGGCCAGGGCTTGGGAAGGAGGTATAGACTGTGGTAGAGGGAGGAGGTGCCAGTGAGACCTGGCAGGACCAAGCGTAGGTCCTGAGGTGGGGGTCCCGGTGTAAGGTCTCCCCAGTACCTGCCTAGCCCCTCAGACTCAGGGTTCAGGGGGAGGTACCTCTAAGCTTCTCACACTCACTCTCTCCCCCCAGATCCTGCTCATCTCCGACTACTTCTACGCCTTCCTGCGGCGAGAGTACTACCTCACGCATGGTCTCTACTTGACCGCCAAGGACGGCACCGAGGCCATGCTTGTGCTCAAATAGGCCTGGCTGGGCACAAGGCTGCATGGACTTCATGGGGTGGGAAGGCCAGAAGCTGGGCCAAGCCCTCGAGCCGGAGGTGCCAGCAGACAAGTCCTTAGAAGAGGTTCAAGTCCAGTGTCACGAATCCTGGCACCAAAGAGGAGCCAAGGCTAGCAGCAAGGTCTGTGGCACCTTGGCTGCCAGGAGCACCTCCACTTGGACCCCCCTTTTGTCTCTCTGCACACCAAGGAGCCCCCTCCCAGGCAGGAAAAGGGAAGAAGGGTGAGAAGGGTTTGTTAGGTTGTGGGTACTTAATAAATGGTTTTTGTTATGAAGACGTGGGCTTGGCCCCTAATACTGCATTGGTACACTTCACAAGGATGTGGGTTTCCAGAATGAACCCTAAATCCACAGGATCCAAGTATGTGCACTGGCGAGCCAAGAATAGCATGAGACAGCCCCACCAAGAGTCCTCCCCACCCCTCCCAAGCAGCTGGAGGCAAAGGGCCAGGCAGGCCTGAGCAATCTTTATTCTGCAGAAGGACAATGCCCACAGATTCATACACCATGTGAAGGCCAGGTGAGCCAGGGGCCAGACCTTCAGGGGTGGGTGGGTCCAGGCTGGGGACAGCGCCTCGAGTGGGGGAGGGGCAGGTGGACAGACAGGCAGGGGCCTAAAAAAAAAACAAACAAAAAAACGAACCAGACAGAGCAGGGGTGCTGGGGGCTGCTCCCCACCCGCCAGCACCCAGAGGGACAACCCTAACATGACTGGCTCAGGATCTACCCAGGGCAGAGATGGAGTGGTTGGTGCCCCCAAGGGGTGGCATCCCTGCCCCGACCTAAGAGGCAGAGGCAGCTCAGTGCAGGAGCCAGGAGCTCCCTGGGCAGAGCCTGACAGGGCCCCCCACTCCCAGGCCAGCCCCCCCTACTGCTGGCTCAGAAGCCGAAGGTTTCCTGGGAGGCGTAGACCATGTAGAGGAAGCCATCGTCATCCTTCTCCTGCTCATAGATGTCCGCGATGGGCGTGGACACGCTCACCATGCTGTGCTGGTTCACCAGCAGGAAGAAGGCCTGCGTGGGGTTCAGCTGCAGGCGGCGCCTGCGGTGGACAGGAGGCCCTGGCTGCTGGGTGGGCGCAGCTCAGATTTCCCCCAAATGATGCCCAGCCTCTGATTCCCACGCATCCCAGCCCCATCTAGAGGCTCTCACCTGACGCTGACCCCAGCCCTGACCTTGACCTTTCCCACCCTCCCCAGAACAGGTACCCAACGCCCCATGCCCTGCCCCACCCGAGCCCTTCTCAGGACCTGGCCCACTGCTTGACCCCAGCAGGACCCGAGTCCCCCCTGACAGTACTGCCCACGCACCGGATTATCTTGACCAACTCGCTCATATTGACATGGTCCGGGACCAGGAACTTGGTCTTGTCCAGGACAGGCAGCTGCTTCTCACCCTTGTAGCGCTCAATGATTACCTGGGAACCGTGTGGGGCGGCAACGCGTGAGCCCGGGGCGGGGCCTGGGGCCGGGCGGGGAGCTTAGGGGGCGGAGGGACTCACCGGGATCTTGCTGGGGTGCTGGTCGCGGATCTGCTGCACCTCCTTACAGCGGTCGGCTGCGGAAGGAGGTCGGGCAGTGAAGCTGGGCCCTCTTCGCGGCTCACTCCGCCTGTCCCAGAGGTGTGGCCCCTCCGGCCCTACCTCCCCAAAGCCCCCACCCCTGGAGCCGTCGGGCAGGCCGGGGCCCAGGCCTGAACCTGCCTGCCAGCCTGGGGTCCAGCTGGAGCCTGACGTCACCGGGCTGACGTCACCTGCGGCAGCCCTGTCGGTCGCGCCCCCCACCCCCCCACACACACTGTCGCTGATTGCCCGCCGGGCCTCACCGAAGCTCCGCCGCTGCTTGAAAGGCCGGTCCGAGGGCATCTCGCGGGCCCGGCGGGCGCACAGGCCGAGGCTCCGGGGCGCACGGCGCGGGGATGTGGCTGCGGTTCAGGGGTTCCGGGGGCTCTGTACCTCGCGCTCAAGGGCTCCGGGGCTCACGCTGAGCCCGGCGGCGGAGACTCGGGGAGGTAACTCGCCCGGGTGACGTCAGGTCACAACATTCCTTAAAGGGGAGGCCGGCGCGCCACTCCCATTGGGCCGACGCAAAACCCGCCCGCCCGGACCGTGATGTCAGGGCGCAGAGAGCCTGGATTCCCAGCGCGCACTAACTATGAAGGGCGGGGGCTCCCAGAGCACGTCACAGTCCCATGATGTCATGGCCTGCGCGGGTCTCTCTCCCCCTGGCCCCGGCTGAGCAGAGCCTGGAAAGCCTGGACTCGCAGGCCAGACTGCGGCTCAGCATCCTCTATTCCTGCTGTCACTGTCATGTGACAGCGCACACTCGAGTCTGTCAGTTCCAAGACAGTACGAGTGCTGAGAATGACAGCAGTGAACCAAAAGTCCTCCTCGCCTTCATGAAGCTTATGGTTAGAGAAAGAAAAAGGTGGGGTGGGGAAATTAAAACATGAAAGAGCAAGGCCCTAAAAAGGAACATAGAGGTTTAAAAAAGGAATTTCTAGAATTGAAAAATAGAACTATTGAAATTCACATCGCAAAGAATGAGGCAAGAAAGCAGATTAGACACAGCAGAAGAGAATCTCTCTGAATTGGAGGATAATCAGAAGCAATTAAATAGATAAAAAAGGTGATGGGACGGAGTATAAAAGAGGAAGTGACTGGAATGGTAAAGTGAGAAGAATGCCCATGTCCAGTTAGAGTTCCAGAGAGGAAAGAATATAAGAGAGGCAGTTCCTGAAGAGCTTCCAAAATTAAAGACCAGGATCCTCACATAAAATCCAGAGCAGGATAAATAAAAATAAAAGCATTTAGGTACTTTTTAGTGAATTTGCAGAACTCTAAAGACAAGAAATTAGATGGCAAAATGGTGAGCAATTAAATTGGTAAACATGTAAGTCATCTAAACAAGCACTTAATTGGAACATGACTAGTGATGATTAATTTGTGGAGTGCAAAACAAGGAGCACTGAACACAGGGCCAGGTAAGACTGGAGAGGGTAACCAGAGTTCAGCATTCTAAGAAGCTTGATTTATAGGAGAGGAGGAGGAAGTTAATGATAATTGTCTAGCTTTGTAAAGTCAAATATGTATTTCAGACATTTAAGAGAAATCACTAAAAGAATAGAAAGTATAACTGCCAATGCAGGAAAAAAGTTAGTAAAGGGTATTAAAATATGGAAGGCAGAAAAAAAGAAAAAGGAGGCAAAGTAAAAAGAAAGGATTATAAATGGCGCATAATCAGAGGTAGAAAATGTTTTATATTCACCTATTAAAACAGATGATCAGATTGGCCAAGAAAAATAAAATGCAGCTCTAGGCTGTTTACAAGAGGACATTTAAAACCTTAGGGCACCAACAGTGAAAAGGTGGCAAAAGGTATACTTCAGAAAAACTAACCAAAAGATATAAGAAAATCAGACCAAATAGGCTGTAAGGAAAAAGATGTGCTTAGGGATAAAGAGGGTCACCACAAAATGGTTAAAAGAACAATTTTCTAGGAAAATACAACAATTCTGAACTTGTATGTTAGAAGTTTAAAAAAAGTATTGAAAATGTATAAAGCAAAAGTAACCAGATACAAGGAAAAATGGCCAAATCCTCCAGCAGGGTAGGAGATTTAAGTAAGACCTCTTTCAGTAACTGAAGACCAAACAGTCGAAAAAAGAATATAGACGATTTTAATACTATCAATAGTCCTGATCAATGGACCCTGATAGAACCCTGAACCCAATATGTTACTTTCCAGCACACAAGAAACATTTACAAAAAAAAAAAAAAAAACCTAACTAGGAGACTCCAAGAAATTTCTCAACAGATATCAACTAATCGGTTTCATATAGACCATATTCCCTGACCACAGACATGAGCCAAGTAGACTCCAAATGTTTGGACATTTAAACATTCTTCTAAAAAACTTACTACTCAAAGATGAAATCATACAGAAATGAAAATTATTTAGATCAAACCAAAAATGAGAATAAAATAAAAACTCCGAGCAGCTAAAAGCAGCATTTAGAAGATTTATAGCCTTGTTATATTAGGTAAGAATACAGGAAATTTATTAGCAGTGTCAAAGAATTTTAAAAAGGAATAACAATGTAAACACAAAGAAAGTTAAGGATGATAATAATGAAGAAGAGAAATTGATGAAATAGAAAACAAACACTAGTATGGACCACAAAACAAAGCTAGATCTTTGAAAAGATCAATAAAATAAAATTAATTTCAAAAGGACATAACTATATATATCAGAAATGACAAAAATAAGATTATATAAACTTCATGCCAATAAGTTTAAAATTTAGATGAAATAACAATTTTCTCAAAAAAGATAATTTGCCAAGACTAAATGAAAAAGAAATAGGCAAACTGAGTAGCCATATACCTCAAAAAGCCAACTAGTCCAAATGGTTTCCTAAGTGTTCTCCCAAAAAAATAAATAAATAAAAATAACCAAACTTGGAGCAAACATTATACTTAATGGTAAAATACCACAGTATATGGTAAAATGTTAAGCATTGTTCCCTTCAAAGCCAGGAACAAAATTTAAAATTTTTTCATCAAACAAAATGCAGTATTATATGGAGGTCCCAGCCAGAGCACCAAGACTAAAAAAAGAGCAAAAAGAGCAAAACTATCATTCACAGCCAGAATAACCCAAGGAATCTACAAACAATAAAAGATTGCCAACACCGTGTTTCATACCGAAAATAAGACCTAGCCAGACAATCAGTTCTAATGCGTCTTTTGGAGCAAAAATTAATATAAGACTTGGTCTTATATTATAGTAAAATAAGGGTCTTTAATTATGTTAGATAAGACCCAGTCTTATTTTACTATAAGTAAAATTATATTTTACTATAAGATCAGATCTTATCTAACATAATAAAAGACCCTTATTTTACTATAAGACCAAGTCTTATATTAATTTTTGCTCCAAAAGACTCATTAGAGCTAATTGTCCGGCTAGGTCTTATTTTTGGGGAAACGGTAGGACGGCCGGATGGCTCAGTTGGTTAGACTGTGAGCTCTCAACAAGGTTGCAGATTCAATTCCCTCATGGGATGAGGGGGCTGCACCCCCTGCAACTAAAGACTGAAAATAGCGACTGGCCTCGGAGCTGAGCTGCGCCCTAGATTGAAGGACAATGACTTGGAGCTGATAGACCCTAGAGAAACACAGTGTTCTCATATATATATATACATATATATATATATATATACACACACACATATATATGTATATATACTCATATACATATATTCTCATATATATATATTCTTTTATATATATATAAAATATATATCTACACATATATATAAAAGAATATATATATGTGTAGATATATATATAAAAGATTGCCAACTAATAAAGTTAGTTTTATTAGTTTTATACCAAGTTTTAGAGGAATATGGGAACTTTTTACGCTGCTTATGGGAGTATAAATCTTTTCAGCCACCCTGGAGAACAATTTGGCAAAATCTATCAGAACTGAAGATGCCCATATTTTACAAACCAGGGATTCTACTTTCGAGTGCACGTGAGCCCAAAGAAACACAGGTATGTTTAGTGGAGCATTTTCATAATAGCAAAAAATTGCGACCGCCTAAATGTCCAGTTAAATATCGTGGTGTATTTCTATAACAGAACAACACACTGTTATAGTGAAAGAGGAAGAGAAGGAGTCAGCAAACTTTCCCTTTAAAAGACAAGACAATAAATATTTTTGGCTTTGCCAGCCATGTGGCCCTGGTAACCACTCAGTCCTGTTGGAGTGTGGAAGCAATCTTAGACAACCAGAGTGGGCATGGCTGTGGCTATTTGCTAAAACAAACTTGACCCTAGGGCCTTAGTTTGCTGACTCTTGATCTACAGATATGTGTGTCAAAGTGGACAAATCTCACAAACACAAAGTTGCATGAGACTAAGTGTAATAAGAGCCAATAAGAGCAATGGAAAGAACTAGGCTGGCCATGGCCTTGGGGAAGTGGTTACACCTCTCTTTTGTCAGACTAAGCCCTGGGCTGAGGCTGCAGTGGGGGAGGGGCCCATCCCCCAAATCTCAAAGTCTGTGCTCACTCTTCCTCTTACCCGACCAGTCAGCAGACTAACACCTCTCCTTCAATCCTCTGGTTTCTCTGCTGACTGCTTCCTCCTCTCCCCCTTCTCTTCTGAATCTAAAGGTCTGGCCTACTCTTTGTTTCTACTTCAAAGTCTAGCAAACATCTCAAACTTGACCTCCCCAGATGAACTCATGATCTTCCTCCCATACATGTGCGCCAACTGTAATTTTCCCTGTCCCCATCTGTCATCTTTGACTCCTTTCTTTCCCTCACCCCTGCCCTCCACATCCAATCTATGCTCAAATACTATTGGTTCTACATTCAAATATCTCCAGAATCTGATCCCTTCTCACCACTTCCACCACTGCCACTCATGCCAAAGTCACCATCATCTCCGGATTATTACCATCGTCTCCTCACTGGTCTCCTTGCTTTGGCCTTGCCTGCTTCAGTCTGGTCTCACTACACTGACGAGTGATCCTGCTGGATCATGCTGTTCCTGCATCCCACTCGTTCAGAGCACAAGTCAAAGGCTAAACAATGGCCCACAAGGTGTGTGGGACCTGCCTCCCTGCTGCTCCTTCTATTATTTCATTTCTCCCTTCTGCTAACATGCACACCCCTTAATGACAGTGTTTCCTGTATGTTTGGCTCCTGCTGTTCCCCAGCGCCTACACAGAGTGCAGCACATGGTAGGTAGGTGCTCAGAAATGATTCGTTGGCTGAGGACCTCTGCTCTGGGCCTCCACGTGTCATCTCTCGGAGTCACTGCCCATCTGAGAGGGTCTGTGTCCCCTCCAGACCATGCGCAGGGACTGAGTCTGGGCCAAGCACTGCTGCTGGTCACTACAGGTCTGAGAGGAGTGTTTGGGGAAAGAGGGCCAGCTCAGGTCAAGGGCTCACTCATGGCCCAGCTCACCCGCCCCACTCTTCCCATTCCTGGGCCTGCGGAAAGGCACAGAGCTGGCCTTGATTGGCTTGTCACATGAGGGTGGAGCAAACCCTGGCCTGGGTGGAGGGTAGGCATCAATTACTGTGTGCCCGTGGCAGGTTCCTTCTCTGAGCCTCTTCTCCTTTACACAATGGCTGTCGTGCGGGAGACCCTGCTGGGTCTCTGGTCCCGCTCCCCACATAAGAACACAGGACATGGTGAGGCCAAAAAGGAACACCCACGGAGCCATAGGTAGGGGAGTCATACCACTATAGTCTCACTGGAGGCTGGATTCACAAGACATGCGACCTGCTGACCGCTTTTCTGCCAACCGACAAACTCCCCATTTGCTAGCTGCAATCTGCCTCTCTGCAATCCGCAATCCACACTCTGCCGCTTGCTAGCTCAGCCACCATCTTCTTGCTAGCCCCCATTTGCTGCTAGCGTAGCCACGGCAGTTATATTAGTGCCCAATGGCTCACTGGTTACAGCTGACGGCCAACTAGCCACAGCTGATGGCCATTTGATCACAGTCGATGGCCATTTACTACCCAAGTGAGTACCTTTCCACGTGAGGGCGAGAGCCTGGAAACTGCACCCCTGGTTCTGTCCCCACAATGGCAGAGGGACCTTGGTCGAAAGTGGCTTTACCACTTAACTGGATAACTTTGAACAAATTATTTCCCCCTGGAGCCTCAATATTTCCATCTGTAAAAATGGAACCTACCTCTGAGGTGGAAGACCAGTGAGTGAGCTGGAGGCCAGAGTCCCGGGGAAACAGGGCCTAGAATCGGATGGACCCACTTTAACTCCATGTGCTATAGTATCATATTTAAGAAGATGAACTCACTTGTAAAAGGGTCCTCACGTTCGGAGGACCCAGGAGGAATGAGGTCTAAGTCAGGGTCATTATGTCTGAGTAAAGGATTGCTCATTCCTGTTTGCAGGCTCTAAGTGGAATTTTCCAAAGACTGGAGAGACTGAAACTCAACTAGGGGTCCCCAAGCCACTGGCTTGGGGTGTGCCACCTCACTCCTGAGAAGTGGAGGCCGTGACCAAGCACCCCACTTCCCACATGGGGGCCTTGGACCTGGCTTTTCCTTCCTTTGGGCCTCACTCCCTCGGTCACCTCCTCTCTCTTTAGCCAGGGTGTGATCAGTCCTCAACCCACCTCCCTTCCTCCTATGTCCTCAGCCCCTGCCCTCCCCAGACACCAGCCCTCAGAGCTGGCCAGTCACCTGGAGAGGTTGCCTTCCCTTGGCCTTTCCTGCTTCCAGGTGCACCCCGCATTCTCGCCCTGCCATGCCCTCAGCTCCCTCAGCCAGCTCCTGTCGCCCTTGGTCATGTCCACATTCACACTCACCAGGGCCTCTAACCCGATAGTGGTTCACATCCCCCCCTCCAGCCCCGGACTTGCCCTCCTGGACGCAGGTCTGTCCGGCCTCCTGAGCAAAGGTTGTCGCAGAGGTTTAGGCTTCTGAAACTCAACACATCCGAGTGGAGCCACCGTCTCCCCAATACCTGCACCTCCAGCTCACCCCACCTGCTCTCACACCCCATAACCACAGCTCGACCCAGGCCTCAGCTGGTCTTGCCCCTCGCCCACCAATCCAGTCACTCTGTGGGGTCGTCTCAAATTTACCCCGTCACTCTCAAACCCATCTGACCCCTCCTAGCCTTTTTAGGCTGTCACTCTGCCAGGTCGGCTCTTCCCAGGAATCTGCTCCGCTTGGCCTTCGCCTCACTGTCCTAGTCTCAGCCCACACCAATGCGCTTCTCCCGCAAAGGGTGGGGATCCAGCGACCACCACCTTTGAGCAAAACAAGGCTTCTATTACCCCCTCTCACTATCAGTTGCTTCTCCACCTGTCTCCACTTCCTCCTGGCCCAGCACAGACTCCACAGCCCATTCTGATAATTACTTCCCAAAACGCCTAACTCCCTCATTCTTCTGTTGAATTAACCTGGCAACATCCCAGCCCTGGTTAAAGCGAGCTATGAGCGAGCGTACCACGCAGCTGCACCCCAGCTGTATGAGATGATGCAGAAGTGTTGACCTGACAACCTCAGCTGCGCCACAGCCATCCCACGACACTTTCCCAGGAAATCTGAACTGCCCCCTCACTGATCCAGCACTTCTTCCCTCTGGCCTTGCTGTCCAGGTGCCCTCGCCCTGCCTCCCCTCAGGTTGCAGTGGAATAGCTGTCCCTATTGTAGCTTAAGGCCAGGTCTTTCCCTGTGCCTGGTGCCAACCTTCTTCACTCCCTCATGGGCTTTGCTCCTCTGAGATGCCCCTGTTACTCCCCTCATCCAGGCCACCGTCAGGGCTCTCACCTGGCTGGCTGTGTTCCTGATTCTGCTCGGGCCCTGCATTCGCCACAGAGACACCAGAGTGCAAATTATGTGTACAATTTTAAAGATAGGAGGAGACTTCAAAGATATTTCATGCCTGCAATAGATTCCCTTTGGTCTATCCCTCCAGATTCCCCCTGGAGTTCTAGAAAACTCTCATTCATCATTTACTTCACTGGAAAAGAGCCAGAAGCACCTGGCTTATTACAAGCATAGCTTTAGGTTATGGCAAACTTTTAGCATTTAATTTTTACTCAAATTCTCGTACTATAAAAAAGTCAAATAGCAATTTAAATACTTGTAGCTGTTCCTTCTGATATTTACCTTCATGTTTCTAACTAAGCACCATGATTTTCCTTCTTTCTTTAGTTCTTACCATGGAAGGAAACATGAATCTTGCCTCTCCTTGCCTTTCCCACATCCCAGCAGTTATAGCACTATTCAGGGTTCGTAGTATTTTCCTACATAACTATTAATCACAGCTGCAACACATGATATGCTCTGGATTTGCTTTTTATTGTACAATTTTTTTGGTTTTATTTTCTGGAGTTTTGGCTTAATTTTCCAATTCTTGTTTTGTTTTCCATGCCTCAATACTAAATTATCCCTAAGTTTCTTGAAGAAGTAAACATCTCCTCTGAATACATTCAAACACATCAGATAACTTATAAGTTTTGTTTTCTTCTTGGAACCCTATTCAGGACTCTCTACGTTTACTGCCCAGCACCCTTGACCTTCATTCCGAGGTACCCCTTTTGTTTCTCGTGTTGGAGTCTCAAATTGCCAGGATCCCATGTCTTACTTTCTTTACTTCCTTATTTTAATGTAGTCTTCAGTAGCTACCTGAAAAAAATGGTGCATGACAGATAAATACATATGACCATATGTGTCTGAAAACATTTATCTTACTCTTACACTTGACCAATAGTTTGGTTGAGTATAAAACTCTAGATTGTAAATAATGTTTTTAAAATCACAATTTTGAGGGCATTGCTTTACTCTCATTTCTATTGATGCTGTTAGGATGTGACATGCTGTTGTATGTCTAATCCTTTGTTTGGTTTTCTTCTCTCTCTGGATTGTGTCTGTCCAGTGTTCTGAGATTTCACGATGATGGGACCTGGCGTGGGTCTTATTAAAAATTAATAGCTGTGGACACTCATATCTTTCAATCTGAGAGCTTCTGTCCTTAGTTCTAAAAGTTTTTCTTATATTCTTGCTGATAATTTTCCACCCTGTTTTCTCTCTCTGGAACTTGTGTTAATGAGATGTTGAATACCCCAGAGTGATCCTTTAGTTTTCTTACATTTTGGGGGAGATTTTTCTCAACTTTATCTTGCAGCTCTTCTGTTGAATGCATTCCCTTTGTATTTTTAATCTTTCAAGGAGAGTTCCTTACCCCTGAATATTTTTGTTATAGCCTCCTGGATGCTTACCCATGGCAAACGAGGCTCTGAACCTGTGGTACCCAACCCTAGCTGCATGTCACAAAACCTGGGGAGCTTTTACAAAATAATGACGTCCAGGGCTTATGCTCAGGGATTATGATTTAAGTAGTCAAGGGTGGGTCCCAAGCATAGTTTTAATTGGCTGTCTCATTTCCACCAGAAATAAGCACTTGTCATCATCTCCTTTATGCTTAAACTGGGGCCCAGTGCATACTGTGTTCCCCAAAAATAAGACCTACCCCGAAAATAAGCCCCAATTAAGATCATCAGCCAGATGGACGTATTAGTATGTTATGACAACGTTCCAGAGGATGACATGACTATATTTGAATAAATGCAGATTGTTGTACATGAAAAAATAAGACATCCCCTGAAAATATACCCTAATACGTCTTTTGAAGCAAAAATTAATATAAGACCCGGTCTTATTTTGGGGGAAACACGGTAGTAGGCAATCACTAAATAATTGTTGAATGAATAAAGCAGCTTTGTACAGAATTGTAAAATAAGACCAAGTTACAGGCAATCTACTTTTGTTTAGGTTTTCTCTAAATATATCTGAAAACCTAATACCTGAAAGTCGAACATAGTCTGGCATGTCAAAAAGTATTTAAAAGCAAGAGAGTTAGAAAAAAAATCCTATAAAATTCTCTATTTCATCTTGCCTTTTACAAAGTGTTATTAATAACATATTTCTTGTGAACTAGGGAATTAAAGTGTAATTTTCTCATCTGTTTCTGCTGTGACCTCAATGCAGTAGCTGCCATACACAAGGAGAGGGGCAGGACCAATGCGGGACTGCAAAACAAGGTGGCCCAAAGAGTTCGGACTCCTGCCCGATCTTTAGCCAATGAAAGAGATGAAAGTGAGAGAACAATGTTTAGAAGCTGGGGAAGTGCTGAGTCTCACCACCGTGGA
The DNA here is from genome assembly GCF_004115265.2 of Rhinolophus ferrumequinum. Lineage (NCBI taxonomy): Eukaryota > Metazoa > Chordata > Mammalia > Chiroptera > Rhinolophidae > Rhinolophus > Rhinolophus ferrumequinum. The sequence goes on from NC_046306.1 coordinate 20,684,191, forward strand.
GGGACGTGGTGGCCTGATTCTGCTTCACCTCGAGGGGGCCCTAAGAACCAGGGGCCAAGATGAAAGTTACAGAGGGCCAGCCAAAGACAGTGCGTCACCCAAAGGAAGGGAATTGCAGGTGAGAGGACAACAGAAGGGATGAGAGTGGGGGTCAAAGGGTAGGTCTCGGAACACTCACGGAAGGTGTACCGTTTCAGCTTTAAACACACACCAGGCTCGGAGAGCCAGAAGCCAGTTCACAACAGCACTGGTCAAGCGTGAACTTTCCTCTCCCCATCCCACGCAACGTAGCAACACGAGACAAAACAAGGCCCAGACCCAGGCCAAGCAGTTGCTGCCTCCCTCCCCACCAGAGGGCAAGGCTGGCAGCGGCCCAAGCTGGGAAAGGAGCGGCCTCTATCTCCAAATGCAGTTTATAGGTTTTGTTACAGTGGACACATCTAACGATGGAAGCAGCCCCGGACTCCCCACATCCCTTCCAGGGGCAGGGGAGGAATGAGGCCCAGAGAATACATTTAAAGACACTGGGAAACGAAGATAAGTTTGCTCTTTGACCCAATCGAGCTTCTAACATAAAGATAGGACTGGCACTTTGGATGTCTTGTTCTTTTCCTTCTCAAGTGAATATGATGGATCAGCTAAAGCTCATTGACACTGGGTTGTGTCTACCAATTTGATGTGTTTGGCGGCTTCATGATTTCTACTAGCTGCAAACGATCAAATTTATGAGATCTCCTTTTCTTTTCCCTAGTACTTCACTAGGACCTGAATTTGGTGTGGCAAGATTTTGGTTTAGGATTTTCAATGATAAAGTATACAGAAGTACAGCTGGTTTGAGAATCAAGCGTATGAAAAGGGAGAAAGCCTATAATTTCTGGAGTGTTTTAAAAACACATTTTTGGAGAAAAGGGAATACTAGCTCCCAGAGGCACAGCCAAATTCTAAGGAGCAGTGGCAACTGATGAGGCAGAGGGATGAATGATGGAAGAGACGGCAGCTGCTGCATTTTCCGGGAGGCAAATGCGGACCCCTGTTCAGAGACCCCAGCCAAGAGCTGTACCTTGGAAGGTGAAGTTCATACGTGATGGGAGTCAGGACAGGGGTTGCCTCTGGAGAGTAGGGGTGGAGATGGGCGGGGAAGCAGCAGGACAGCTTTCTGGGATGATGTGATCTTGAAAGGGGGGGTTGGCTTGACAGGTATATGCATTTGTCACTTAAGTAGTACACTTAAGATCTGTGCATTTCACTGTATGTAAATCTTACCCACCCTTCAAAACAAAAAATGGCAACGTCGTTAGTAATATGGACACCGAAGTGTTTAGTTAGGAGTGTGTACTGTCTACAGCTGTCTTTTAACATGCACCACAAGAATGGAATGGATAGTTAGGAGATATATATAACAGAATGTGAATTGTAGAAATTGTAGGGTAAAATGGAGAATATACAATTATTTCAACTCTGCATGTTTGAAATTTTTCATAATGCTAGGAGTGGGCACCTTTGTTATATTGGCAAATGTACTTCTGAAACCCGGAAGCCATGCCCTTTCCTCCATGCCCAGGTCAGTGGTCAGTTTATAACCTTAGTAGGTATTGTATTTCTGTACACTTGCTACTTTTAAGTACAGAAAAAGGCATTTGCACGTATTACATCCTTATTTAGAGTTTTAAAACTGCATTTCTACATCTTAAGAGGAGCCCAGGGAATTTTACACGCGGCATCAACTGGAAAGCATCCACACAGCCTCCCATGTGCGAAACCCCATTCCCGGGGGACTGGGAGGCAGAGCCTTTACGTTCATGAGTCACCTGGTTTTCCCCAAAGCCAGATGAGCCTAAACTTTCCTCAGGACCTCAGGGGACAGCTTTACTTTAAGGCAAATAAGAAGGTATGATAGAGGGACTAAGGGAAGAGAGGAGGGCCAGGTCCCCAAGCCCTCGCTCTGGAGCCAGACCACCTCCTCCCCCAGGGACAGAGGCCCTCCCCGCTTCTAGAAGAAGCCTGACCTCCCGGCCAGCCAGGGATAATTTATGTTACTCAGACCTTCTTCTTCCATTATCCTTCTAGAAGCTCAAGCCCAGACACAGGAATCTCAGACTTGGATCCCAGCCACCAACAGCCTCTGAGAACAAAGAGAAGATACTGGTCCCCATACCTGACCTAATTTTAAAACTGAATCTCTGAGATAATTAATGATCCAGGGTTATTTTGCTCCAGTTCTGCGATCACCTTCTCAGGGTGTGCTTCCTGAGTCCACGGGGAAGGGGCCCACATGCAGTGGTTTCCTAAGGAATGTTCTATTTGGGGATTTGGGGAAAATTATTTGAAAGGATCATTTCTATATTAAGACAAACATGGACATATTATGGAGTGGAAAATTCCTATGATCTTTCATTAAAATAGGAGACTTTGAAGAGACTTGCAAAGCCTCTAGAAACTACACCCCTAAGCTCCCAAGGACACAGGGTGTTACTTCCCTGATACTGTTAAGGAAACTTCACTGGAAAATTTAGAAAAGTACTTTTGCTAAATGGACAAACTCACACTGTAGAACGAGGCTACTTTGGGGGAAGGAAGGACAATGAAGGGGGATTTCAAGGTTTACACTATACATTTTTGAATCTTTTCCCCCTGTAACAAGAAACAAAAGACAAAAAGAAAAACCTCATAAAAAATAAATACATGTGGTTTCTGGAGGAAAAATCCCAGAGTGCTGCTGGATGACGGGAGGCCTGCAGCCTCAGAGTAGCAGGCACCTTCTGGGACCCCCACACGGGTCTGTGGGAAGGCAGATGTTTACCCAGGAAGAGCTTACTCAGGTGAGAGGGACCACCCAGGATTTCTGGGGGAGGGAATGCGGAGAGCAGAACTTTTGGAGTTCAAGAACTGTGCGCCCAGCTATGCGAACTCAGGCAAGTCACTCTCTAGACCCCAATTTCCTCATTTTTAAGATGGCTTTAATGCCCTGCCCTGTCTGTAGGGTACTGTGAGGATGATGTGAGCCAGGGCATGTAACACATCAGGTGCATTCTGGGGACTCAACAAATATCCCTCCTTTCCTTTCCCCAGGGCAGTGTAGTAGAAAAAAACTTTCAAAACACTGGCGGGAGTGGGAAATGATAAAAGGGGTGGCTAGGGGCAAGAGGCCCAGAAAGCAAGATACCAATTATAAACCAGGCTCAGCTCAGCAAGTATGGCTACCGGTGCAGTAAGGACCAGGCCGCTCAGGCCACAAACACAACCTAGGGCTGGAGGAGACACCGGGGCTTAGCCTTCAGACCATGCGATGACACAGTGATGACACAGGAAGAGAGAGGCCCTTTCAACCTAGTGTTTAAAGACACACAGCAGGGTAAGCATTTCAGTTATTTTTAGTTAAAGAAAAACAGCCTCTTCCAAGGGCGATAAAGTGAACTGAAGGTCAGAAGGGTGTGGGCTTCTCACAAGCTCTTGCTCCAAAACCTAGACTTGAGGAGAGAGGGCCCTCCCGGGAACTCGGGGACAACTGGCCAGCAGAGGGATGACGGTCTTGGGGGGAAGGCAGGGCTGCAGCCCGCCTCAGGCCCTGGATTGGTCTGCGTGGGCTCTAAGGTGACTTCCGCCTGCCAGTCAGTTGACAAGATTAACACCATTATTCTTGGGGGGCATTAAATTAAGGAATGATGCCGGGAGACGAGAGAGTGGCTTATTCAGTTGGATTCTGAATCACAATCAGGAAATAATCTTTATCTGCAAAAGAGAAAAATGAAAAAACAAATCACTAAATATAAAATGGGGAAAAACACACTAGCAAGGAAATAAATCATTAAATCACCAACCATAAAATGCGGTGGAAGGGGGGGATTGAAAAGCAGCAGTGCTCAGGCTACTTCCAGTCGCTGGGCAAACAGAAGGTAAACTTGCACGTCCCCTGTGGGGGCTTCTGCCAAGTGTGACCGGCAGCGGCCTGTGCTCGGCAGCGCAGCCTTTTCTAATCTTCCCAGAGCAGACAGGGAGGAAGGACCATCACCTCTGTTTTCTGGGAGGGGAAACTCAGGTTTAGGGAGTTGAAATGAGTTGCCTGTGGCAGTGGTTCTTACACTGGCTAAGCTGAAAACCAACACTGCAGGGCCCCACCCCCAGCGCCTTAGATTCAGCAGGTCTGGGGTAGAGCCGGAGAATCTGCATTTGAAACAAGTTCCCAGGTGAGGCTGTGCTGCAGGTTGGGGAGAAGCACTAGTTTGGGGTTACCCAGCAAGTCAGCGTCAAATACGGAATGCCAGCCTCAAACCCACTGCTCCTGGGTTCATGTCAGTTGTCAGAAGCTCAGCTGCTGCCTTTCCAGAGCCTTCTCGATGAAAAAATTTCAAAGGTACCAGGTCAAAATGGCCCAAAGCTACCTGGATTCATGAGGAGGAATGTCCATCATGAAACAGCAAGTCCAAGACCTAGGGTGAGCCCGACTGCCCTTCATTTTATGGAAGAGGAAATTGGAGAAGCAGAGTGTTGCAGCTCTGCCCACTTATTCATCAAACCACATTTACCAAGGCTTCTATGTGCCACCCTGGGCCACCCACTTCTCATATGGTACCTCGAAGAACTCGAATCACTCTCTGAGGCAGGTACTAGTGTTTTCTCATTTTATAAAGAACACTGAGGCTCAGAGAGGTGAACGACTTGCCCAAGCCAAGGCGAAAATGCGGGGTGGGGTAGCTGGGTTTCACCAGATGCTCTGAGCGCTTCTGGCCTGCCCCCTTGCTGAACAGGAGAGAAAAGGCAGGACCTCGGCCATGTCTGCTTCACATCTGCTGATACAAGTCTAAAGCATGCTTCTTCCATGACCACTGGCTGATGCAATGGAGGAGAAGCAGATGCTGCATGACTAACAGTTTCATGGCTAAGCAATCTGTGTAAGCAGAAAATCACTTATTGATAAAAATAAAAGTAATTAACAAGCCACTAATAAAAACAGACACAATTAGCAATACTAGTGTCTTTTCTCACAAATAATCAAGCCCTAAATTCAACAGGATCCCTCAAGTGCGTTGTGGGAAGCAGACTGTTAAAGTTTGACTATGCTGTTAAACTCAGCTTTTTATCAGTGAGGTTAATAAGTGAAAACCAAAAGTCTGTCTTAAAACATTCTCTTCATATGGGTCATTCTGACCCGGATGGGCTGAATTTGGTACATATGTAGAGAGCCAAACTGTCTGAAAACACCTGTGCTATTTTTGGTCTGGTAAGCAGCTTCTCAGTTTGATCAATGAGGAAGGTTGGCTGGGAAGAAAGGATGGTGGACCTCCTTCCTGGGCAGGGGTACTCCAGGTTGCTCCCATGATGTGTGGGGTGCAAACGACAGTCCTAGAGGGGTCCATCTCAAACACGCAGCAGCTAGGCCTATTATATGCTGGGGGCTGCCCCTGTGCCCTTTGAAAATCCTAAGGCGATCTAGCCTTAATGCCTCGGATGCCCTGCTTACTGGTTCCTGCCCACAGGAGTTCTGGCACCAAAATCCAGCATTTTTTTGCTGTATCAGAGTGAGAGCATCAAGATGTCCAATCATTCGTTTTCATCCTAAACACCATGTCCCACAGACATCCCTGACCCCACCTCTGATCCCCACAGTGGGGTGTCAGCAATGGACGGAGGTTTAGGGAGTCATTCATTTAGTTACTCAACAAGGATTTGTTAAGCGCTTACTATGTGCTTACAAGTCTCTGTCGTCTGGAAACTGTCTAGTAGGGGGGACAGACTTAAAAATGCAGATAAGCAGGCTGGTTAGCCAATGAAAAGGCAGGATGGGAGTGTTGCCAGCCACAGCAGGACGGCAAGTGTGAGGGCCTAGGAGGGGAGCTGGAGTCTCTTGAGGCTGTGAGAGGCAGCAGGGTGGCTGGAGAAGTAATGAGGGGCTTCGGGAGGAATAGTCACTGGGATTAAGGCAATCTCGAAAAGACACACCCCTCCAGCAATACCAAGATGTGCGTGGGGGGGCCCATGAGTGTGTGAGTGCGAGACAGAGAGTGAGCGAACAAGCAAGAGCGACACAGCATGACCACCCTCCACGCAGGCCTCTGTGTCACCCAGGCAAGGGTCTGGCCACTTCAGCCTCATCACCACTGACAAAGCTGAGGGGCTTCTGGGCCTGTGCACCCCAAGGAACATCTGTATCTTGGGAGTCTCCAACCCTAGACTCAAGCACTGACCACACCCACGAGCTTTGAAAGGCTGCGGGTCCTCAAGGAAAAGTTGGAGATGCCTTTGCTGTCAAGCTGAGACCTGAATGAACGGCCAGGAGCATTCAGACGACTGCCATTCCACAGGGGACAGTCTCGGAAGCTGCAGGTCAAGAGACACTGTCCATGGAGAGTCTGTCTGACCTGGAGAATGCGTAACTTGTCCCTGCCTCACGTGTGCGCTCCCATGTGGCCACAGGTCTGCTCCGACGTGCAGGGCCAGTAGAGGGACCATTCCCAGCTGACTTTCAGGAAGTTAGTGGGGATCTGTGTATCGTCACACAGCATGAAGTCTTGGGGGGGGGGTGAGTTCCAATCTGCTTCTAAGCCTTTCTGCCCCACCCTGTGCCAACACACTCCTCCAGATGGGGTGTCTGAGAAGAGCAGAGCAGTATGGGCCCCTAGCTGACATCTTACAGATGTGTAAATGGAGGTGCACAGGCGTTCCGTGACTTGCTTGAGGTCACACTTGTAAGAGCTACAGCTGGGAAATAGTTTCCGCCTGCTGCAACCTGTTTTCTCTGGCAGAACCAGAGACATCATCGGCTGATACGTGATGCATCAGAGTGAATAAACCGATGAACAGTGTATGTCTCATTTTTGGAATAAATGACTCTGAAATTATCCTATGTTCTTCTCTGTGCCTGGATGCTTTGTCCCCACCCCTCTAAGAGTATCCTAGGGAGACTGTGGGCCCCTGGAACTGGCTCTAGGGTTTTTCCTTTACATCCTTCCGAGGAGCCAGACTGGGCTGGAACAGGCCAGGGAACAGAACACTATGACTCTGCTGCTGGGAGTGGCTGATACCCCGTCCCGGACCCCCATCAAATTAACTCAGAATTCTGTCGTCAAGCCCAGAGGCCTTCAGTGTCCCCAGCCTCCCCACTGCCTCTTTCCTCCAGGCCCCAATTACAATCATATCACCTCCTGCCTTAAAAACCTCTGCTCACAGGGTCGCCCACACAGCTGAGTTTGGTTTGAGGCCTTTTCCAAACTGGACCAAACACCTTACCTCCTACTCCTTCCTACCTCATATTCTGATGCAGCGCAGCCTACCTGCATCGTCACGTACACACCTAAGTCACGCACTTTCAACTACGTGGCTCAGCCAAAGAGAGAGGGAGAGACAGAAGGAGCAATGCGGGAACAGCCCTGAAGTCCGTGAATGTGAGTGAGGTGAGGCAGGGCACCGGGCCCCGCTCTTCCCTCCTGGGGTCCCAGGCCTTGTGGGCTCCTCTTGGGAAGAGCATCACCCCGAGAATGATCCTAACACCTAAAGACAAGGGTTGTTTGCACCACGCAGTCCCCGGTGCCAGCCGCGCACTTCATGTGAAACCAGAGGAGCAGCAGCTCCAGTGCTGGAGGACAGGCTGGCTGCATGGGGCTCAGGGACACCGGACTGGACTTTAGAAGCGGGTGACCCGCTTCTAAACATTTTTCCAAGGATAAAATGGCTCTACAGTATTTTTGCCTCATGCTTCGGTTGCGAATTACTGAATCTTTGGCTTTTAAACATAGCTGTCCTGCCCCCCTCACCTTGCTTATTCTTCCCTGTGCCTTCGAGATTCCCTCTTGTGGGAAGCCTGGGCTGACTGCCCCAAGCAGCCCCCTCACACGGTCCGCTACGTTCCCGAGGCGAGGGTTACACTGTGTCTCTCTCCCCCAGGAGACCATGGTTCCCCTCTCGGGCCTAGAACCGAAGACAGGGTCTGACCTCCAGTCACTGTGCATGAGCACGTGCTGGGGATGCCAGCTGGAGGCACACTGGCCAGAGGGTAAAGCTATCAACTCTGTACCTTCAACTCTTGAGGCCTTTCACAGAACCTGAGGAGACACCAACGTGCGAAGCCTCCCTGATAAGCTACAGAACGTGCGCCATGAGGGGCTGATCCTCAGGGGGGTGTGGAAGACCTTCTTACCTGGTGCAACCATAATTTCGTTTTTCTTGGAGCGAATTCGAAGGAAGGTGAGGTCGTTCTGGGGGTCGATCTCACGCACGGTGCTCCGGGCCTTCAAGATGAAGTTGTGCATGAGGCCGGCGTACTGCGTGGTGGTGGGATTGTCCATGGTGCTCCTGATGGGGATGCCTGCGGGGAGAGCAGACAGCGACGGGGCAGGATGCTGGGGCGCTTTCCTGCCCAGCACCCACAGCCGCACCCCTAATTCTAGTAGCGGACGGGCAGTTACCACCAATGCCACTGTCCACTGGGGGCTTGACGGACACATGCCAGTCCCCAGAATGACCCTGAGGATGGTGCTCCCATCTTCACTTGCCAATGAGGCAACAGAAACTGAGCAGTGAGGTAACCTGCTGACAGTCACACAGCAGACGAGCAGTGGGGCCAGGAGTCAAATGCAGGCCCGTGTGTCCCCTACTGGGCTCCTCTCCCAGGGCCACACTGTCTTGACTAGTTTCTGGCAACAGAAGCAGAGACTATCATTCAGAACACTTAGAACCTGAACAAGGGGGCCAGCTCTTACAAATCTGTAAATACTGAAAAGCAGGAAGAAGAAAAAAGGTCAGCTTGTGCCGAGACATAACCACCACCAGCGTTTTGCTCCAGCTCCCAAGGAGGCTGAGGGCCCAGCGGTAAACCCACTGTGCATGCACCTGACTGTGCCCCCCAATTAGAGCCCGTTTCCATCTGCACACACCCTTGCAAAGCGCACTGCCACTGCTTTCAGAGCCCACAGTGGCCATTCCACTGAGTTCATCAGCCTCTGCTGTTGAGAACTTAGGCTGGTCTTTTTACTTAATTGCTGTGCAGTGAACACCACTGTGCATCAAGCGTCTTGTTTTGAGGGCTGTTTCCTTGTGATGAGCCATTAAATGGAACTCCCTCCCTGGACAGCGCCTGTTGTCATGGACGTGAGGAATGGGGCTCAGCGTGAGCCACCTCGGGCTACAGCAGGAGCAACAATCAGGTGTCTATGAATCACTGGGACATGTCAACAGAAGGCTCCATCAGTGAAGCCCCAGGTGCCCACAGCTGACAGGCGCTTGTGATGAACGTGGCTCAAGTGGCTCCTCACACAGAAGTGGCTGCGTTTTGGACCCAGGACGCTGCTACTCTGGCCCACAGCTGACCAGCCTAAGGGTCAGCCTCATGTCTACCCACGGGTGGCAAGAAATTGGCCCAACCTTGTCTTTTTAGGACATGAGAGTGGGCAGAAGAGGACAGAGTGGAAGAGACACAGCTGACTCAGAGAGGCTGTTTTGAGCCAAGGAAGTAATGAGAACAGGTTGTAGTGATCATTTGCCCTTAAGGGACAGGACAACTAGGTCATCAGCTGGGTCCTAAATGGCAACAGTGTGCCCACAGGGCCCCATGAGGCCTTGCCCAATAGTGGAAGCTTCCTGAGGAAGGTAGTAGAAGTGGTTGGGGTGATGACTGAGTAGGAATTCTGAAATCTGACAGCCTGAACTTACACCCCAGCTCTGCCCCTTCAGGGTTACGTGGCTTTAGACAAGTCATTTAACCTCTCTAAGCCTCCATTTCCTCACTGTAAAATAATGCCTGTGCTTCAAAGTGCTGCTGTGAGGATGAAATATGGTTTAAGATGGTTTAGCAAGAGTAGGCATGCAATAAATGTTGGTTTGTTACCAACGTCACCCACACAATACATGCCGTCCCCCAGGTCACTTGAGGGGCCAATCTCAAGGCCCAGCAAAGTTTGGATGATCAAACCTGATGACCTTCTCTTTTTATATACTACAAGGGTACCTTCTCTCAAGTCCCTCTGGAACCCGGAACTTTCCTTCCTTCCCCTATTCTCTCACAACTCCCACCGGTCCCTCCATCTTCTGGTGGCTCCACCCATCCCCACCCCAGATAGGGCCCCAGCATCACGTAATTCTCCTTTGGAGGAGGTACTGGACTCTGACATTACACCTTTATGGAAGTAATCATTATGTTTGTCCCCCAGCAGACGAGCTCCCTGAGGCCAGGACCAGGTCTGATTTGCTCACCAGTATCCTTAGGGAGACTGCATTAGGCATTTAGTGCTGTTGATAAATGAGAAATCACAAGGGCTACTTTCAGCAGTTTAGACATGAGTTTGCTCCTACCAAGTGAGAGGTATGTAAAGGAGATAAGAAACTAACTAACCACTTGTTGGCTGACTTTCAAAACAAAAGAAAACCTGAAGGTGGTGGTGGTGGGGCGGCAGGGACCAAAACGGGAGAGGATTTCACATAAGGATAAGAGATCACAGGACGCCAGATTCATAGGATGCCAGAGCTGGGACATTTCAAAGATATCCTAAGGATTAGGCCACCTACCCGAAGCCACTGCCTTCACAATGGGGACCATGCAGCGTGCTGAAGTGGCTGGTCACTGGGGAGACACGATTTCTAAGCTGAGGCTCAGATCTGTCAGGTTGTATAGCTAAGTCCTCCCACCATACCCAGCTCCATCAATTAGTAAAAAAAAAAAATTAACAAAATTTAACAGATAACTTAACCGTGTTTCCCCGAAAATAAGACCTAGCCAGACCATCTGCCCTAATGCGTCTTTTGTAATTAAGACGTGGTCTTATTTTACTATAATGTAAGACCCGATCTTATATAAGACCGGGTATGATATGATATAATACCAGATCTTATATTAATTTTTGCTTCAACAGATGCATTAGAGCTGATGGTCTGGCTAGGTCTTATTTTCGGGGAAACACGGTATTGAGCACAAACTGTGTCAGCGTTGTTCTAGGTGCTGGGGATACAGTGGGGAACACAAGAGATAAATCCCTGCCCTCGTGGAGCTTACACATTTGAGTCTTTTATTTTGCCCTGTGTGGGCAGCAGCAGAGGATAGCAGGGGGTCTGGCGAGGTACAAATGTTCCTGAAGTTCCTGGCAAGTCAGCTTAAACTCACACTTTTATTATGAAACATCATTTGTATTTGGCCAAGACAGAGATGTCAAAATGCAGAGGTAGGTGGCTGGTAAGTGACTGGGGCAAAGGGGTGTCACGAGTTCAGGGTGGGGAGGAATCACTTCTGGGCTGGGGTGGTCAGGGGAGGCACCTGTAGGGAGAGACAGCTGAGCTGAGTCAGAGGGTATGAAAACCCAAGGGAGAACAGGGACCCTAACTAATCATCCTTAACTGGAAGCTTCCAGAGGGCTTAAAGGCCCATGCAGCAGTGAGTTCTGACCACCCCCATCCACAGCGGGGTGACTTTGGGCAGGTCATCTCACCTCTCACCTTTGGGTTTCTCATCTGAAAAATGGGCAAACAGCCATCTTGCAGGGGGTCACTGAGTGAAGTGTACATGAGAGAGTAAAGTGCAAGCTCTATGAATGGGACACAAGTTAACGCCACATTAGTACATGAAAAAGAGGCACTCATTAGTATCCAAAAGGTAAGTAGTTGGGGCTATATTTTCCCAATGAAAAAGCTCAACTTTTGGGGTAGTTTTAAAGCAAGAATGAAGGCTTGTGGTCTGTGAATACTACTGGAGGCCTAGGGGTTCCAGCTGGGGAGCTAGCCCCCGAGCTGTTCCCTCCCATTTGGGGTCAAAAATGTCCAGTTCCAGAAGACAGTATCTGAGTGATATATATCTGACCAATCAGTCCACTTAAGGCGGCTGAGGTTTGAAGAGGGGAAGGGGGAACCCCAGACCACGCAGCAGATCAGGGGCAGACCTGCTGCTGCCTCCCAAAGTGTCCTGAGAGCTCTCAACCTGCTGCCTCCTCTGAATCCAATGACCACATGGTCTGATTAGAGTCTGACAAAGCTGGGGAGTGTCCTCTGCCCAGCTCTCGGCTGGCCAGGGATCTGATGGAAAACAACATTCTGAAGACATGTCATCTGCACACTGTCACCCATGGTAACTATCATTCTGCTCTATTTTCACAGACACTGCTGAGAATTCTGCCTTTCCCAAACAAGGCCTAGAATGACAACACACACACAGAGGCTCTCGAGGAGCCGCGAACAAATCAGAGCCGAACGAATACACTGGCCCAGAGAATTGGGGGAGCCCAGCTGGGTGACCCTGGGCCAGACCTGCAGCCACTCTCTGGTCCTTCCCAGCACAGTGTGGGGAAAGCACAAGTGCATTCACATCGACTTGGAATGAAACCTTGGCTCTGTAATGGCAGGCAAATCAATTAAATTTCTGGACTCAGTTTCCTCTACTGCAAAACGGAGACAACAGGGCTGCTTTAAGGAATAAATGAAACAGAACGTTTATAAAGCGTCAGCCAGGGGCCTGGCCCAGAACAGGTAGGTGTGTGATAAATGTTAGCCTCCTTCTTTGCCATGTCTACGGCAGTTTGGAAAAATTAGTATCTATACTCTTCTAGTTGTTGAAATAATGTCTCCGAAGAGAAGAAAAAAGCTATCGACACAAAGCTGCTGACCAGAGCACTACCTATTAGGTTGGTGCAAAAGTAATTGCGGTTTAAAAGGTTAAAAATAATTGCAAAAACCACAATTACTTTTGCACCAACCTAACAACAAAAAAGTAGAAACAACATAAATGGGGGATGGTTAATAAACTTCGTACTGGCAGTTAAAAGAATTTGCTTATGTAAACGATGAAGCAAAACAAAGTTACCTCATAAGTAAACACCTGCAAACAAGTGACAACCGTAAATACAAGTATGAGCGAGAGAAGACGCACCTGGGCAAGGGCCAGAAAAGCACGGCATCCTGAAAAACATGATCTGTCGAGGGCAGTGGGATTGAGTGAATTTTTCCTTTTTTAAAATTCAGGATTCCAATAATAATGCTAGGACACCGGCAGTGTTAAAAAAAGGGTGAAAATCCACGAACACGAAGGGGATTGGTAAACACAGTAAACAGCACGTGTTATGCTGTGTCTGGGCTGTTGCTTCAGGTCACGGTCAGAGGGAGGACTTACCTTCAGTGTTCACCACGATAATTCCCTGCACACCCTTCTGGCTCTGAAGCCGCTTCAGTGTCTCCTCCACCTCTGCCTGCCAGAGAGAGCAAGGCCAAGGTTAGGAGGGGCCGGGAAGGCTAGATCCACTCCCTCATACCCCTGGCAGATGAATCACACATGTCTTCCAAGAACACACAAGTAACACCTCCCCAAAGGTCCCCGGGCCTGTCTGGAGCCATCCCCAGGCCCCCACTAGCACCTGACCCATGTATTACACCCCCAGCAGGGGCAGGGCTTCTCCTGGCCCTCTGCCCACCAGGCACTATTTTCCCTCCTGCCTCCGCTATTTGGGGGCAGGATATAAATACGATTCCTGGGAGCAAAGACACATCCATGACTCACGTGTTTGGTATACCTGGGGGACAGGACACTGATGATTTGAAAAACCCCAACAGGGGCATCTAACAGGAAGGAGACACACTGTCATTTGTGACCCAAACAGCACAACTGAAAACATTCCAAAGGAAGCAAAATGACCCCAAGAGGATAACTCAGTGATTTATAATAAGCGAGCATCTGAGGTAGTGTGACACATGGCACAGAGCCACAGGAAATGTGCCTCGGGAAAGCGCTCATTAATCCTACTTCTCTAGAAATTAGTCAGGGTGGGACACTGGCACATGGAATTTGTAAACAGGGGACAATCAGATGTTTGATTCTTCACCTTGCCATGCAAGAAATCTAGAAATATTATCACTCGCTTCTCTCTTACCCTTCCCTCCACTCTCCACCTATATGCCCACACCTCCCTGTTGCCACGTCTTTTTACCCTCAGGCCTCTTCTCTGCTGAACTCCAACGAACTCTTCTAGACATCTAAGACATCACCTCCTCCATGAAGCCTTTACTGATCCCAACTCAGTGGAGTCTTTGCCCCCTTGTGACTCTGCAAACTCTTGATTATGCCTCTCTGGGATGCATTAGGTACTGTTTCACTAAAGGCCCACAGAGTGGTCTGCATAGTAGGGACTCAATAAACAGCTGCTCAACTAACTGTTCTAGGCCTAACCCTTCCTACACTAGAAACTGGCCTTAGTGGGCTTGTTCTCTTGAGGCCCCTTCCAGACTGGTCCAGAATCCAGCCAGAAGCTCCTCAAAGGTTGAGAGGCAGACTATGTTGGAAACACAGGCTCCATTCACCAACAGAGTGCTTCCCTACGCCCAGGGGCTAATGAGTTGGGGGCTGGGGGAGCTTCTAAACAGTGGATGGAGATAGCACAATAAATTACTGTTTTTCTAATAGGCACAAGGCTTAGAATCCAGTCACTGCCACCCACTCCCCTATGATGTAAGAATACTCTCAAATGCTGGAGACAAGGGCAAACAAGTTCCTCCTACAAAACAGCGAATAGCGTGATGCTTCTCAAATCTGCACCCTGGGTAAAAGGACAGCACGAGCTCTGTGGACGTGAGAGCAGTGGATCATGCATGCATGAGATCATAATTCACTCAACACATTTTCACTGAGCTCCTACTACGCGCTATTCTGGAGAGGAGGGCTAAAGTACAATAGTGGTCAATACTACACAGTACTCAGCTTGACCTGGAAACCCTCCTGGAAATTCAACCTAAGGAAATAATCCAAAAGGACTGAAAGAAGAACACAGCAAGACGTGTGCTGCCCTGATATCTGCAACAGCAAAAGCAGAAAGAGCCAGAAATGCCCAATAATTAGGGAAAAGGCCAAGTAAATTCTGGAATGTCCATTCACAGGAATGTAATACATACATTACCAATGGTGATCAGTATATTTATATCACCACAGAATGTTTATGATATAACATGAAGTAAAAACAGCTAAATGCAAAAACAAAGTGCTTGGTGACGGCAACCACATGAAAAGGAGGAGACTAGAGGGATTATGAAAAAAATAAAAAGCCACATTGAGAGCATGGAATTATAGATAAGGTTTACCTTTCTTCTTCAAAACAGCCTCTTTTTTATTATTTATATTTAAAAACATTTTGTAATCCCTCTCTCTGTGTATCCAAAGATATCTCTGATATGGGGACCACAGGGCTTTGATGTGCTCAACAATGTAAGACTATATAAGTCGGATGACAATTTACTACAGCGCAGTCAAAAGGCAATCAACCTGGGGAAGGGGAAAGAAAGCTAAAGATGACAGAATCGAGGTCCAAAATATCCCCTGCAGGGTGGGAAGGGGCTGAAATGAAAAAAAAAGATGAAATTTTTATAAAACTGCTATTCATTCAGTAACTATATTAAGTAACTTCTATGTGCCAGGCATTGTTTTAGGCCAGGGGACGCCGTAGCGAACAAAACATAACAAGCATCCCTGCCCTCATGAAGGTGACATTTGCGGGTGGGGAGTCAGATGTTAAACAAAAAAGATAAGTAAAATATAAATGTCAGATACAGTAGGGAAGGGGAAATGGAATGCAGGGACTGACGACAATTTTAAATAAGACAGCCAGAGAAGCCTCACTAAGTGATAGTTGAGTAGAGATTTTAAGGAAATGAGGGAACCTATCGTGTGGATTTTTCAGGAGAGTGTTCCACACAGCAGGAAGAGTGAGTACAAGAGTCCTGAGGTGGGAAAGGGGCATGCTCCAGGAAAAGCAAAGGAACCAGTGTGGCTGAAGTGCAGTGAGTGGCACGTGGCCAAATGAGAAAGGGAGCCAAGATCAGATTAGATTTCAGCCGGCCAGGATCAGATGACTTTGGCTTTTCATGGGGACGATCTGGGGCGCCATTAGCAGGTTTTGAGGTGAAGAGTGATAAGACCTGATGTTGCAAAAGGATGGCTCTGGCTGCTGTATGGAGAATGGACAGCAGGGGGCAAGCACGGCCTGCTTGAGCCAGGTGCCCCAGGCAGATGGGCTCCCTGGGAAGGAAGCAACCTTCTCTCACGTGATATAACTAAGTCCAAACTCTTTGGACTCGGCTCATAAGCCTCCTGTGAGAGGCCTTCTCTGACACCCAACCCTCTTCTGGGTACCCATGGCACTCTGCCTTCATAGCACTTATCACAATGGGGTAAAAATGTCTGTTTCGAATCTGTCTCCTCCTCCAGACCCAAAGCACCCTGGGAGCGCAGACCTAGACTTTATAGCTCCAGTACCTGACACAATATAGGCAACAAATACTTAAGGCACAAATAAAAAGCATTTCTGCAACTCTGTTTTACAAAAATCAACCTTAAGTACAGGATGGGGGACGTGGCCTTACAGTAGTCAGTATGAGAGGTAGGGTTTAGGTGACCCTAAGTTTAATGAGAACCAGCCCCTGATATCTGGCTGTTAAAAGTAAAACACATATATACCAAGAAAGAGAGGCCAATCAAGTATACACTAGCCTACTCAGTACCTGCTACAGGTCAGACATTGGGATGAAATGTTTTCAGACACATCTGTCATCTGACCCTTCCGTGGTTAGTAGGATTTCCATTTTAGGAGGAAAAAAAGGCTTCAGAAAAGTTTTTTGTTTTTCCCAAGGACACATAGGTCAAGAATATACCACTGACCACCACTGATGAGGTCCCTGTCTCCAGGGAGTTCATATTCTGGTGGAAGAGACATTCCAAAAACAAGTGACCAAAACCCTTACAGGGTCCAGGGGTAGGGCTGAGGGGCAGGGGGTCAGGGGGCCAAGAGGCCAGGGGGATGCCACTTTGCCTAGTGTGGTCAGGAACATCTGAGGATGTAAACTCTAAGCCAAGAACTAAATGATAAGAAAGAAAAGCACTCCAGGCAACGGGACGAAAGCAAAGGCGGTGAATGGGGACAAGTTTGGCATCATGTTCAAGGAACACGGAATGACCAGTTTTGCCACGTTTTTTGATTTTCTGCTAATCTGTTAGGCAAAAATCAAATAACAGAAAGCCAACCTTTCTTAATTTTTAAGAGTTATCAGTGAAGTTAAAATGGAATTTACTGACTGCATTTCTCCTTTTCTGAGTCTTTTGATTTTTCTACCAATCTTACTGATTTTCAAAATTCTCGTATGTTAGAAATATTAGACTTTTGTCCATCATATAAATTACACTTCTCCCACTTTTTCATTGAATCTTATAATTTTTTTTAATAATCAGTTTAAAATTTTCATGCAAATTTATTTTTTTTTAAAAGTTTCCTGTAAAACTAGTATAGCTTCTCCAACCTGATACCAACCGGAAGACTGGGGCTAGGTGATGAGTGGGAGCCATGTCTGGAGGGGTATCCAAGTGGCACACGTAGGGCACCAGCTACCTGTCTGAGTTCAAGGGAAACTGCTTAAAACAAACCTCAGTTCAGCCCTAAAGGAGCCAAGAAAGAAAATAAATGTTTCCAAAAAGCCACAAACAGCAACAGGGACGTTTGCAGATGGCAAAGGACAGTCCTAATCAGGCATCCAAGTTATGCATGCCAACTCTGCCTCAAAGTTTGTCATCCTTACAGTGCTAGCCAACTGGTACCAGAAATATCTGAGTGGATACGCAGCCCCCCAGGGTCAGCTCACATTTCCAACTTCCTGTTCTGCTCCTAGAGGGAGCCCACCTGTATCCTCAGCATCGTGGGTCTGAAGTACTATTAACATGGGTATCTGCATCAGGGAAGGGACAAAGCTCCTGGGTTTTCAGTTCCCAGGTGTGTGTTGCTGAAAGATGGAAAAACAAATAGCAGTAAAACTCCAGGATTATTTATTGGGTCAGCATGGGAGGGAAAACCATCTGAAGCAAATGATTCACCAAGGAACTGTGACCAACTGGACTGCGAAGCATACAAATTTTAATTTCTATAAAAACAGAAATGAATCAAAAGGATAGAAAAAAATCTGCATCAAATATGACAGACGAAGAGTAATGCTAAAACACTACAAAATGATTAAGAAAAACAGCAAGTCTCTAAAAGTTAATTGGGCAAAAAAGGATACTAGTAGAAAATACACCTAAGAGAAATTGCAAACACATAGAAAAATGTTTATTGTTCCCTGTAAATAAAGAAATGAAAATTATAACAATGCTGAGGTATCTTTTTAAATGCTGGCAATGATATGGCAAAACTGATACAAAGACACTATGACCTTTTGGGAAAGCTACAGGACACTATTGCAAGAACCATAAAAATGTTGGTTTCTTTGCCTCAGAAATTCTTTTCCTGAGAATTTCTCCTAAGGAAATCATCTGACAAAATTTTTAAAAGAGATAAATGAAACAAACCCTACACATACAGAGGCATTCATCACAGAGTTAGCTCTACTAATGAAGAACTAGAAGCAACCCAACTGTACACCGGGGGAATGGTTTGACAAATTACGGTATAACTATTTCACTATTAGGTACAACTATTTCACTATTATGTAGTCACTAAAAATAATTCATCACAAAGATGAGGCAGCAACAAGGTTAAATGTCTCTGGCCATTAAGACAAACAAAAAAGAAAAACTAGCACATACATCTTGAAAAATATGCACATGTGAACAAAGAGGAGGGGAGAACATACAGAGATGAAAACAGATGTGTGGTGGAGTAAAACTGGATGAGAATTATGATTTTTATATCATTGTTCTAAAGGCAATTTGGGTTTCTACCAAAATGTGAAATATGCATGCTAGAAGTCCCACTTCTAGGAATCTATCCTACATAAACACAACTACTTAATAACCAGCTTGAGTGTAAAAAAAAAATTACTGCAGCATTGTCTGAAGTGAAAAACTGTAAACCACCTAAACGTAAATACGGTATCATCCTTAAAAAGAATGAAGTAGATCTGTATGCATTGACATGGAATGTTTGGTATTTTTAAGTGAACAGAGTAAGTTGCAGAATGAGATATCTATACATAACCTAAAGTAAACTTAATATGTAGAAACATATAGTCCAGCTTTATGTAATAAACACTTATATGTAAATGTGCAATCCGAAAGAAAACATAATCAATCACCAACCGTCCTACCACAGAGAAGTGAGATGGGGCTATAAGCACTTTCTACATTACATACTTGGGAACTGCTTGAATTTGTTAAAATGCACATGTAAGTATTGCTTTTATGAGTATAAATACACAACAGCACGGTACAGGCTGCAGTAAGCTACAATTTGTGTAAGAAAAAGACGGGGCACATATATGCTTATATAAGATATACAAGAAACTAACAATGTTTCTGACGGAGACTGAGGCTGGGGGTCAGGGTTGGGTGGGAAGATTTATTTTTCACTTAGATCCTTTTTTTACTGTACGCAAGTATTATCTGTTAAAAATCACTTTTTTTACAGTTTAAAAAGTGATGTGAAAGATGAAGTTACATGTTTGAAGCATTACTACATGTTTTTAGTGATGTGCAGACACTCTTTGTGGTGTAATAATAAAGGAAAAAGCAGAGTCCACAACTGTATATTCAGTAGCTCTTAAACTATATAAAGCACAAACTGAAGAGAAAAATACTAGAAGTCATATACCTAATTATAAGTGGTCACCTGTAGGTCATGGCACTCTTACCTTTTCCTTTTCGATTTTTCTTATAAGCTTTCAATTTTTAAATAACTTGAAAAAAGCCAATGTTAAGCCATTCAGATGGCTTAACATTTAAAAGGTCTTTTCAACTTTTTTTACAAGTTGGGAAGACTAAAAGCACAAGAAAACAAACCCGTAAAAGCGTAAAAAGCCCACAGTTCCAGCCAGCAAAGCAGAAAACTGGGATCTCCAAGGGTGGACCCGCCCGTTTCTGACTCATGCACTAAGTCCCAGCGGTTCGAAAGACCCACAAGGGCAGAAAGGCTGCAGTCAAGTTTCTAGGGTTCAAATCCACCTGCACCATTTCCTGATACAAAGCTTTACATAGGGATAATGGTCGTACCTACCTCACAGAGATGTGGTGAGGAGGATAACCAAGATACGTACGGCGCTTAGCAGTGCCCGACACAAATTAAGCTTCCAGGAAATGTTATCGTTATTGTTATCGCGCACCAAGGCCCAGGATGCTAGGATGCAGGGGCCTGTGGGCCGGCCTCCCCATCTCCGTCGTCCCTAGCCAAGGCCTGAGTTCCTGCTTCCGGTCAAGGGGCAGCGGAATACCGCGGCCCCGCCCGAGTCCCCTCGGTCCAGGTCTGGAGGCCCATGCCGCCTGGGTTCCACCCTCCACTCAGCTCAGGCCCAGCCCCGCGCAGACCCATGGATTTTCAGCCCGGTGCTCTGAGACGCCCTTGGAGGATGGAAGGTCAGGCGAAAGGTGGTGGACGGCTGTGCTCAGCACCTTCCGAGCGCCACCCAACAGTTCCGGACGGACACTCACCATCTCTGACCGATTCCGGAGCTCCGCGTCGGCACTCAGCTTAGTCCCGGTGCCTTTCCACGCCTGCGCAGAGCCCCTGTCAAAACGGACAGCTTCTGTAGCCAACCAGAAACCAGCGTGTGGCGGGCGGGGAGGCGGACCTTAGTCAGTTCGCCCAGGGCTCGTTCCCAGTGCCGTCGTAAAGTGAAAAGCAAAGGAGCACCTCAGCTATGGAAAATCCCCAACTCCCACTGTGCTGAAAAGATGCTGGTTCGCGGTGTCCAAAGAGGCTTTCAACTCTCAGACGAGATCTGAGCTGGCCCTGAAAGCCCTGGGTAGAGGGCGGTGGGCGAGTATTAAAGAGAGGAGGGGGGTTGCTGAGACTCCCACTTTGCGCCCAGATTGAAGCTAAGTGTGGCGCGGAGCCAAAATACATAGAATATGCGGGTAAGTCCGAGGTTGAGGCTGGAATCTAGCGTCGCTGGGGTCTCCAGAGCGACCCCGATGGGAATACTACGTGCAGGCCCTGAGATGAGGGGGTTAGGGCCAGCCCTAGAACCTGCACTGAGTCCGAGTTCAGCTCCACCCCTATGTTACCTTGGAGAAGCCACTTCACGTCTCTGTGCTCTCTCGTTTTCTCCCCTTTAAAAGTGGGACTCTTTTTCCCAGAGCCAGATGTTGTCCCTTTTCCAGCTCTTTAGCCTTTTACTCCCGCAGATTACAAAAATACCTGGGTTCTCTATTAGGAAATAACTTGTTAAAAGACTACCATTTAGTGAGCCCTGTGTCACGTTACTGGCCTGAACATTTACACACGATACCTCCAGTAGCCTCAGCATCTCTTTACAAATGCTGTTTCTTCGAGACACTGGAACTTGCTCAATTCAACACAGATGACCTAACTTCATTTTTCATTCCACGCATTGCACAGTGGCCTCTCAATTTGGTGCTCATTTCAGGGGTGTCTGCATGCTAAGAGGATTGGGTAGTGACTTTACAGTGAGGAAACTTGGTAGACCCCATCTGAACCGGAGGATCAAGGTTACCATTACTGGTACTGGACATTTTGATGTGTGCTCCCTGATACGCACTAAGGGCACATCACCTCTGTGGTATTTCTAACAAAAATCCATGGTCTTAAGCATGAGAAAACATTAAACCAAATTTGAGGGACATTCCACAAGGTACCCCAGGACTTTTCAAAAACTGTCAAGGTCAAGAGACAAGGAATGAAGGAGCCAACTGTCACAGATTAGACTGAGAAAAATGTCATTGGTGGAAAAATTGGTGAAATCTGAACAAGAGCTGCAGTTTACTGTTATTTTACTAATGTCAAGTTTTGATAATTATACCAAGTTATACAGGATGATAACACTGGGGAAAGCTGGGTGAAGGTATGTAGGAGCTCTCTGTACCACCTTTGCAATAGTTCTGTAAAGTCCCCAAGTGCTGCAGAGACTGGGCCTCAGAACATCCTGGAAGATGAGCACACAAGTGATCATTACCACCAGCTTACTTATGGAGAACCAGACTGAGAGGGAGAATTTAACAAGATCACAATCACAGAAGCCAAAAAGAGAATGGCCAGTAGTCCATGTGACTGGAGCCAGAATGAGGGTGAAGGAGGAATTAGACTAGCTTGGGCCTTGTTGACCTTGAGTGGCAGGCTTGTACGAGTTTTGGAGTTTATTCTGTGGTAGTGGAGGAACCATTGTAAGATTTTAAGCAGGGGAGAAGCGTAACTGAGGTCTTCCATAGATCATTCCGAGGCAGCACAGATGGACTGGAGTGGGGAGAATGGAAGCAATGAGAAGAGGTTGCTACACTCACCCAGGATAGGGATGAAGATGTGGGTTGTGGCAACGGGGACAGCTCTGAGAGAAATGATTCAAAATAAGTTTTGTTGATGGGTTTGACAGGATTTGGAAACCAATTAGATGGAACACCTGAATCGGTTATGGAAGAATCTCAGGGTTGCGGTTTGTGAGCAGCAGTACAGCAGTACGGTTAAGCATGCAGGCTGTGGAGTCACAGTCCTGGATCCCGAATTGCACCCCTGCCACCTAACAGCTGTGGACACTTCAAGTTACTCAATCACTTTGACCGTCTATTTTCCTATCTGTGAAATAGAAATGATTATCCCTCTCTGAGAGTGGCCGGGAAGACTAAATGACTGCATGTAGCTTGTCTAACAGTGTTTGGGACATACTAATAATACATGTTGACAGTTGTGGGACATGGCACTAAGTGAATACAGGTTGCTAGGATAGGGAAGACAAATAGAAGAGCAGGTCTGAATTAGAAATGAGGAAAATTAACAGTGTGGCTGTTTTCAGTGATTTGCAGGTATAACTGCCAAGTCTCAAGATCCTTCCCTGTGGGATGCTTTGAAGAAACTCTTGCCCACAGTATCTTTGCTTAATGGGAATTTGTTCCTAAGAGATCAACATTGTCCTTCTGAGGTCTCCACTGAAGACTCCCCTCTCCTTGCCAACCAGGAAGATTCACCTGGATCCTCTCCCCACAAATGACCACAATAGAGCCCTGTAGACAGAGAAACTGGGTTAGGAGTGACATCAGTTTTTGTTCTGGAATTACACAATGTGAGACACTCTTCCTAAAAGTTCAGAGAGCAGCAGCCGGTCAGCCACAGCTGAGTCCCAGTTTGATTCTTTGTAGAGTTTGGGGCTGGAGAGCCAAACGGTCAGTAAAAACTACTAATTTTCCCATGAAGATTTCCTCATGCTCAGGGGGACACATCTTCCCCTTTTCTCTTAGCCACACTAAAGCTAGAGCTTTCTAAGCTACTTATGTGGGACAGATTAAACAGGATAGGGTCTACTTCTCAAGACCCAGGATGGACCTGCAGTTTCTGTCCTCTAGTCACTGTCAGAACAGCATATTAAGAAATCCCACTTCCCTGAACCTCTCTCCAGTAGTTCTATTTTAAACGAGAGTATGATTATCTGGTTCTCTTATAAGAAAAATGTCCACTGAAGCCACTGAGCAGGAGAGCTTATTGAGAACAGTCAGTCTTGGTAGCTGGCTGGTGGTACTCTACTCAGCACCCACGGCTGGGGTCCTGTCCTCGAGTACCCGTAGTTGTGTCAGAAAAGCAGATGTCTTCATTACGGTTCTCTTCAACATAGGCGCTAAATCCAATCTCACCTTGGTGGGTTTTTCTAGTTTTTCTCTACCCACTCCACAGTACAGACAGGCTGTAATCCGGCCACTTACAAAAGCAGAAATTATATGATCTGGTCATATAGAAGGCTTCTCTGCAGGTGGGGAAAACCGTATTCAAGACTAACAGAGAAGTGGGCAAATGAAGGACCAAAAAAGTTTAATTATAAACAGTCTTACATCGTTTAAGGAAATGCAAGTGAGGCAGCCCCCTGAAGGACCTTTTAAGAGCACTTGACTCCCTGTGATATTTGTAGTTACCTGAGTATTTGAAATTACAGTTCAAGAAAAAAAAGGAATGCCAACAGTAACATACAATCCAGTGCTGTTATTCCCCGTTTTTAGTTAATAAAGCATAGCATATATACAAATAATTTCATAAATAACTCTAAAAGAAAAACAAAAAAATGAGGGGGCTGGAGATACCAACAATATTAAATAGAAGTAGTTAGCCTAAAGGAGTTTAGAAGAATGGAGTTACATCCCAAACGAGAAGGGATATACATATAGAGAAGTCTAATTGCATTGAGTCCTCCCTAATAACATTTCAGATTATTAATCAGATAAAGAGTGGCCGAGTGGGCTTGACTGAAATAGCTCATTTAGGTTGAGACCTTTGTGGGCAGGTAAATCATGTTTCATTTAAATTTCTGATGAATTGACATCGGTATGTCAATTTCTTGGTGAAAAATTAGTACCTGAATCTTTTAAATAGAGTTATTGTAAGTCTTACAAAATTAGATTCTTCTGCACGATACAAGATCATGAAAGACAGAACAGGAATTCACTATTATGAGCACTGGATCACTTTTAAACCACTCTATTTGATGAAACAAGTGAGGTCCTTCCCTCCTGACCCAGGCTGTGAAATGCTGCTTTCCCCAACCTCCCAAAAGAGCAGAAGAATAAGGCAATTGCTCATTTTACTTTGTTTTTATTTCAACATAACATGCAGTAAAAAAAAATTAACAGAATTTATTAGCATTTACAATGCTTACAAAGAAAAAGGACTCTAAAAGCAATTTAGTTCAGATTTAAGAAATCGCTCTAATTGAACACTTACAATAAATCTATTTCCAAATGTTCAGTTTGGACCAAAATTTAAGATAGCATTTGGTAGATATTTATGTCCGCTGTCTATTTGCAGTATTTTTATAAAACCTCTGATTCTTGGGATATCCAGCCCCCATTTTCCTAACACAGCAGGGAAGACATATACATGTGGCCACTTAAATTAAAGGAAGAAATGGAATAAGGGCGATCCCAGGCTGCAAAAATATATACAAGCATTTACCTTTTCCAGAACTAAACGTTTCTTCCATAAAAATATTAAATAGCCAAGCCCTATAGAACTAGGGCCAGGGCTACTTAAAATATAACTATTCTGTATTTTAAAAATATAGGGCAGAAAGCCTTTTGGGTGATATTTATACATTTTCACACAATATTTCTAGGTCCCTAAATGAATCATCAAGCATTATGTAGAACCAAAAAAATCCACTTTCTTACATTATTTCTTAATTTAATCTCATAAATCTCTAGTAAATATTGCAGATAACTACATTTTAATATGAGAATTCACCTCTATAGGAAGTTTTTATAGAAGGCTTAATTTCTGCAGCGATATATTACCAAAGGTCAGACTTATATAATGAATGGGTAGTTGGCAGACATTCGCTCTGTAAGACAAAGCAATAGCATTTTCCCCCCCTACCAACAAAAAGGCAGAGTGTCCCTACTTTGGAAAAAACTAGGGCTTTTAGAACCGTAATACGTACATTTCCTGGAGTATGTGGAATAAAAAAATAAATAAATATAGGGTTGGGGAGAGCCTAATCTCCCCCTTTACACTGACAATTTCTGGGTGAGGCAATCCTTTCACTCATATAAGTCTGCTTTGTGATGGCAGTGTTTTATAGATACATGAGTTTAAAAATGTTTTTGTTGTTGTTCCAGGATGTAAAAGAAAGAGCAGTTAAGGATAAAAAACATTTTTTTTTCCATATGGAACAGGGCTTTGATACTCAGCTTATTTTTGGCTCATCGCTACTTGTTCATGCTATGTTACTGAAACCTGTCAAAATCCCTGTTTCACGAGTTAAGAGGCTATCCTCAGGGTTCAGCTATGATAGGTACTCAGCTGGCTTAGGCTTCATCCCACTGTCCATAAAGTCAGCAGCTTTCTTGACAGTCTAAGCTACACCAAGTTAAAAGAATTAACTATAGAGAAAGTCAAAGTGCATTAATCGATTACTAATGGAGCAGTCTAAAATTAAAGTCATGGAGAAAACCTGTTAACATTTTTAACTATCCAGTTCAGGACAATGTAAAGAATGGAAATGATTATTCCAACATGTATCAGAGAAATGATAGATTTGAAGACTTTTAATTCACATAGAGAATACATTTCTGTGTTTACTAGAATTGTATTGCTAGTAAATATATCACTCCTTTCTTTTTAGCCAGTACCACAGCTCTGTCTCCCTAATAAAAATGTAATTTTCAAAGATATTTCATTGACCTCTATTTGGGCTCAAAAATACTCTAGTTACACTTTGAACTCCTTAGCAATAGTATAACTGAAGTTGTTGGATTATGATAAAATTATAAAGATGCAATTTATATATAGGAACATACCAAAATTGTCAATGATGGCCTTCAATGAATTCAGCTAATTCCAATTCTAGGTTAATTTTTATAAACAGTGAAGGAAGCACAATGTTAGTATTATTTGTAAAGTTTAACATTTGCAAGCCAATTAAAACAATCAAACTTCCAAATGAAGAGAGTTATGGAGTCATTTGCAGGCTGGGACCAACTTATCCTTGAAGTTAAATTAACAAAACCGCTTTCTCTAGAGAGATGCAAGTGTCTTGCATCACTTTACAGGGGTAACATCAAAATGATGCATGGATTCATGCTCCGGAAAAGAAACAACAGTCAGGCCAGGCTGAAATGAGGGAGAGCACAAGCCAGTTTACTCACGTTCCCAGAAGCTGGGGTAAGTTTGCACTTTTAACAGATACCTCTTACCAAGAGGCTTAACAGAAGATCTTACATATTTCAGTTACCAAGGGACTTCCCTGCATATCTGCAGAATCTCTAAAAGGAAAAAAAAAACCTACTCCCAAGTGAGACTTGACACACATATACATAATTGTTGTTAAGGAAACAATCTAGTGGAATAAGACAAGGCAGAATTCATTGCTATGTTAAATCTCATGTTAAGTTAGGTTTTGACTAGTCATTTGCAGATCTGATTTCTGGAAATGTTGAGTAGAAATCCAGAATCAATGGGATAAATCTCAATGATAACATTAATTTACTTACACTCAGATAACTCTCTAAACAGTCACATTCCAATTTTATAACAAGATGTGCAATAGGCAGAGAAGAAAAAGGACAAACATTGCAAATAAGTTTTTGTCCTTTGGTGGTGCAAGTCCTCAGAAGTTACTCTTGTCCAAATCCTTCTGTTTCTTCAATGGCAAATAACAGCTTTTCCTTCAGTTGCTCATAGCTCTTGTAGGGTGGCAGGTCCAGGCGGTTAAAACTGAAAGTAAGAATTGTTAGCTTGAGAAAAGGAAATGTAAAAAGAATCATATATGGGCAACGCGGTATATAACAACATTGGTTTTAAAGTCAGGCAAAATTGGGTTAAAATCCCAGCTCTGTCACTGAGCCTTTGAACAAGGGCTTTTACCTTTGCAAGTCTTGGTTTCCTCTTTGGTAAAATGGGAATAACAATATTTACCTCAGGGTAAAGAAGAAACAAGCATGCATACACGCATGCATACACACACACACACACACACACACACACACACACACACAGAGAAGAAACAAGCATGCATACACACACACACCCCACAGTGCTTGGTGCTCAGCAGGTACTCAATAAAATGTTAATCCTTTCATACTCTCCTACCCACCCTAATCTATATCAGTGGTCAGCAAATGTTTTCTGTAAAGAGCGAGATAGTAAATATTTTAGGCTTTGTGGGCCACGGGTATCTTATCAAAAGTTTTTAAGTATACCACTTTAAAAGTAAGAAACAATTTTCTGATCTAATATCTAATATTCTGCTCCTACTGAATTTCTCTGTCCTATTAACTGTGAGTTTTTAAAAGGGCATCTTCTAATTTTGGGCCGTATTAACATCACCTTCACAAGGTTAACAGTGAAATCTGCCTTTAAAGCCTTGGCCTTCTGTTCTATTTTTAGGATAAGACCTAGGCAAAATGTTTGGTAACAGAAGGAAAAATAAATTTACAATTATGACTTCCGTTAGTTCTGTGTTTCCCCGAAAATAAGATCTCGCCGGACAATCAGCTCTAATGCATCTTTTGGAGTAAAAATTAATATAAGATCCGGTCTTATATTATATAAGACCCGGTCTTACTTTACTATAATTACTTGTATTAATTTCTGCTCCAAAAGACGCATTAGAGCTGATTGTCTGGCTAGGTCTTATTTTTGGGGAAACAGGGTTCGTGCAAATGGAAACATGGAACTTGACAAAGTAATGAGGCTAGCTCTAATGTGTGACTGAGACAAGCTGTTCACAACAGTGTAATGGTAAAGTCTGTTCTAAGCTTGAAAAAAGGGACAAGAGGTCAAATCAAAACGTGTACAAGATAAAGGTACAAAAATCAATTGTATTTCTATACACTAGCAATAAACAATCTGAAATGAAATTAAGAAAACAATTCCATTTATAATAGCTTCAAAAAGAGTAAAATACTTGAGAAATTTAACAGAAGAAATGCAAGGCTTGTATAATGAAAAGTAAAAAACATCACTGAAATAAAGAAGTCCTAAATAAATGGAAAGACATTGCATCCTCATGGATTGAAAGACTTAGTACTGTTAAGATGGCAATACTCCCCCAAATTGATCTACAAATGCAAAGCAATTCATATCAAAATTCCAGCTAACTTCTCTGCAGAAATGGATAAGCTGATCCTAAAATTCATATGGAAATCCAAAGAACCCAGAATAGCCAAAACAATCTTGAAAAGTTGGAAAAAGCATACCTCTTAAGTTCAAAACTTACTACAAAGCTAGAGGAATCAAGACAATGTGGTACTGCCGTTAAGGATAGACATATAGATCAATGGAACAGAATTGAGAATCCAGAAATAAGCCTGTGTATTTATGGTCAGTTGATTTTCAACAAAGGTGCCAAGTTATTATTTTTTTTAAAACCACATGTATGTATATGTATGAAAATATAAAGGAACAGACAATAAGACAAATAAAAAGGGCACATAAAGAAATTAAAGGAATATCCAGCAAAGTCCTCCTATGACCCCAGAAATGTCTCAAAAAATAAAGTTCAAATACTGTTGATGTTAGTTCGAATTCCAACATGTTGTATTTAAGATTAAGGTTGGTTTTTCGTTTTGTACATTTTTGGAAATATGGTAAAAGTACATTTATAATGAGAAAATAACATTTCTGTTCACCACTTTAGAAAGCAGCTCTCCCAATAGCTATCTAGACTTGATTTCTTCTTGTGCCTTCAGAGGAAAGTTAAAAGGTTTTAAATATCACATTAAAAAAAAATTCAGGGATGGGAAAAGAGATTGACTGCAAATAAGCAAATTGTCATGGGGTGATGGAAATAATGTTAGAACTGATTGTAGTGATGCTTACTATGTAAACCTAAACATCACTGAATTAAAATGGGTAAGTTTTATGGTATGTAAATTATGCCTCAATGCAGCTGTTAAAAATAATTCAATACAATGGGGAAAATATTTCACTTCTGATTTCTAATAGGTTTTAATATCTATAGGATACCTGGAAAACAGCTATTTTCTGATTTTACTTACCAGGTATGACTTCTGGGTAACCAATTTTCTTTCCCAACTTTTTCAATGCAGAATTTCTGTGGTCCATTGCTCCCTAAAACATAGTGAAATCATCAAGAGTTTGATAATGTAATGGTTCTCAAATTGTGATCCCCAATCCAGCAGCATCAGCATCACCAGGGAACTTGTTACCATGTTTCTCCGAAAATAAGACCTAGCCGGACCATCAGCTCTAATGCATCTTTTGGAGCAAAAATTAATGTAAGACCTGGTATATTATATGATATTAATTGTATTATATTAATTATGTTATATTATATATTAAAGACCCGGTCTTATTTTACTATCAGACTTATTTTACTATGAGACCTTATAGTAAAATAAGACCGGGTCTTATAATATATAAATATATATTAAATATGTTTGTATATTTAATATACATTAAATATATAGTATATTAAGTATTTAATATTATATTAAAGACCCGGTCTTATTTCACTATAACATTATATTATAATTATATTATAACATAATATAATATTATAAAATATAATATAATAAAACAAGACCGGTCTTATATGAATTTTTGTTTTAAAAGATGCCTTAGAGCTGACTGTCCGGTTAGGTCTTCTTTTTGGGGAAACATGGCAGAATCACAAATCCACAGGCCCTATACCCAAGCCTACTGAATTGAACCAGAAACTCTGAGGGTGAGGCTCAGCAATAAGTGTTTTAACACGCTTCTAGGTGATCCTGATAAGTGCTAAAGTTTGAGAACCATTTTGTTAAATGCCTGAGAGGAAAAAAGGCAATTTCACCTAGCATTCCTTACCCAGAATAACAGAATATTATAATACCTCACATGACAGAACACATAAAAAGCTTAAATTTGTTTTAAATATAATATGGAAACTACAATACACTGTCTTACACAATAGAACTTAATTTAAATATAAAATTGTTAAAACTTTACAAAATGTAAATAACCTAGTGAATTCAATATTAGCAACACTGTGCATGTAAGTCCTGTAGGGCATAGCGTTACACAATTACACACACCCAATTCTAGCCTCTCATTTATCTTCTGTTGGGGACAGCTATGAATGGTGAACTTAAGACACTGGTTTTCTCAAAGGTCACTAATGCTCCCTAGAAATCATTTACTGGTGGTCACAGTGATTGGTAGTGCCACTGGACTTTTTAATTAGAAGAGGCTAATAAGCACACTAAATGTTCTGCAACATATCAGGATAGTCATACTCAAAGAATTTTCTCATGTTCCACCTGACTAAACCTAGTACAAATACAAACTGGTAATATTTTTGTGTATTAACATTTTGTATTAACATTTTGTAATAACATTGAAGTGTTTCCACAAGTCATTATGTGAAAAGCCTAGTAATACCAGAAATGGTCATTAAAAGGACAGTTAAAATTAAATAATTAAGCTTGAAATTACTTAGTTTACTCACTTTGCACATTCTCTCTGCTAAATACCTATATTACAGCATTTCTAACCACAAAGGTGGAAAATTTCATTTAATAGTGCTAATTAGTATTAACAGAATGGTCAGAATTGCTTTTAATTCTAGACTTAGAATCAAATATTAAAACAGCAAAGAAGTATGAAATGAAGGGAACTTAGTGAATTTCATTAATAAAGGCTGTTTTACAAATGTGTCCTACCATCATCCTGAATGCTTTCTAAAATTTTATGGAATGGTAAGACATCAAGTTGTAAACACTATACACTGTAATTATTATTATTATTATTTTTATTGGGGAATGTTGGGGAACAGTGTGTTTCTCCAGGGTCCATCAGCTCCAAGTCATTGTCCATCAACCTAGTTGTGGAGGGTGCTGCTCAGCTCCAAGTCCAGTCGCCATTTTCAATCTTTAGTTGCAGGGGGCACAGCCCACCATCCCATGCGGGAATTGAACTGGCAACCTTGTTGTTGAGAACTGGCGCTCTAACCAACTGAGCCATCCGGCCACCTTTCCAGAAGCTCTGCGGCAGCTCGTTGTCTTCACTCTAGTTGTGGAGGGCACAGCTCACTGGCCCATTTGGGAATCAAACCAGCAAACTTGTTGTGAAGAGCTCGCACTCTAACCAACTGAGCCATCTGGCCGCCACTGTAATTATTTTTTGGTTGCCTGTTGTTTTCAATCTTACTCTGACACTGTCCCTAAAACACACAACTTCTATGTAGACTCTTGCATTTATGGTTCTATTTTCAGCCAATTTCAACTTTCAAATGATATGGTCTGAAATCTTTTTACGTATCAGAGCCCTGGATTGTAATATAATTTCATGATAGACACTACACTTTAAAATAAGATCTATCTCATTTTTCTCCACTTTGATCATCTATAATTTATTTTGGCAGGTTGTAATGCAGGGACTCAGCTCCCACTCCTAGCACAAGAATGCAGGATATGGGGAGGCCAAAAAGGAACACCAATGGAGCCACAGACAAGAGAGTCATACCACTATATTCTTGATGGTGGCTGGTCAAGACACAAAAGCAAACATCTGCCAGTGCCCCAACGAGGGGTCTTCCTGCACCCCAGTCTTGCTGGTGGCCGGGTGAGACACAGGAAGTAGGATCCACAAGATCCGCAATCCGCCATCCGCACTTGCTAATCCCACTTGCTAACTGCAATCCGCGCCTGCTAGCGCAGCCATGGCAGCTGTATCAGTGGCCAATGGCTAACTGGTTACAGCTGATTGCAATATTTTTTTTAATAATTTTTTTTTTTTAAAGATCTGAGTCTTTTGTTTCTTCCTGTTTTTAAGATTTTTTTTATTGGGGAAGGGGAACAGGAATTTATTGGGGAACAGTGTGTACTTTCAGGACTTTTTTCCAAGTCAAGTTGTCCTTTTAATCTTAGTTGTGAAGAGTGCCGTTCAGCTTCAAGTTGTTGTCCTTTCAGTCTTAGTTGTGGAGGGCGCAGCTCAGCTCCAGGTCCAGTTGCCGTTTACTAGTTGCAGGGGGCACAGCCCACCATCCCTCGTGGGAGTCGAACCGGCAACCTTGTGGCTGAGAGGACGCGCTCCAACCAACTGGGAGCTCAGTGGCAGCTCAGGTCAAGATGCCGTGTTCAATCTTAGTTGCAGGGGGCGGAGCCCACCATCCCTTGCAGGACTCGAGGGACTGAACTGGCAACCTCGTGGTTGAGAGCCCACTGGCCCATGTGGGACTCAAACTGGCAGCCTTCGTAGTTAGGAGCATGGAGCTCTAACCGCCTGAGCCACCGGGCCGGCCCCAGCTGATTGCAATTTGATCATAACTGATGGCCATCTACTACCTGAGCCAGCACCTTTCCATGTGAGGTCAAGAGCCTGGAAACTACTCTCTAGGGCTGTGTCCCTACACACATTATCCCTACTTCATTTGGGTTTATTTCCCTCGTATTATATTTTCTATCTGTTCTTCCATATTCCAGTGCCTCTTTTACAGAAGGGCTTCTGATCTTAAACCCAAACACTTTCTTTTAAGTAGGAATAAGTATCTGACTACTTATTTGTGTCTTCTAACACAGTTGTTCCCAAATATACATGTATTGAAATAAATTTTATTTCATTATAAGTTACTTTTTAAAAACTTCTCTTACATTCCCGTCAGTGATATGTGAGATATATATATATATATATATATATATATATATATATATATATATATATATATATATGAATTTTTTTAGGGGGGTGGGAGATTGTAGATGCATTATTTCACATCTATCAATTTAATTCCAGAATATTAAAGAGGGTATTAAATGTTACAAAAGTGTTATAAAAATGGGATGTTAGATCTGGTAAGGTCGAGAATCACCACATTAAATTATTATATACACCACTTACAACTTTCTACTCCTATACTGGGTGGAAGGTTAAATCAGATGGCCTCTAAATTTCTATGAACCACAACCTCCTTGTCTCTGCCTTCCGTGGATATTGTGTTTAGACAGCCCCACCCAACCCCAAATATTATTCCCAAGAGCAAACCTAGTTCACATCTCTTTAATGATCAGATTTCCAGGTTAGACTGAGAAGCCTGTACCAATTTTTTTCTCTTTTTGGTCACCACTCTTTATCTTCCCAACCCCTAACATGGTTTCTCTTTTCCAAACTAGAGCACATTCTCAAAGGTGCCCCTCTTCAAAAACAAACTTAGAAATCATCCTTTTTGTACCACTGGATCAAAAACTTCCCTTCTGTATTGTTTCTGAATGAGAATATTTACTTCTCCTCCTCACTCTGGCCTCTTTTAAGCCTGCCTCTAGGCTATTTCTGTCTCATCCCTAATTGCAGATGTTTGAAGCATCCCTCCTCCCCTACTTTCCTCTGTATTCTATTTTTGCATAAGCCCACTCACTCTCACAGCTTCAAATGTCACTGCTCTGATGATGACTAGTTACCATCTACAACTCATACTTTAGTAACAACGCTAAAACTACCTCCCCTCCCCGCCGCCCAATAATTGCTACTTGGTTGTCTGGCAGTTGCCTCAATACTCAGCAGATTCTAAGCAACTCATTATCCTCACCCAAATACTCCAAACCATGTTCTTTATACTTCACAACTTCTCCACTTCTCCAAGTTTCATAACACGATATTTTTGACATTCTTCCTTCTTATCTCATCTTTTAATCAAGTCCTATTTCTACCCTTGGAACTTCTCTACTCTTTATTCCTTCTTTTCCATCTCCACTTTCATCTAAGATCAGGTTCTCATCATTGCTCCAATAATTTCTTCCTATCCCCAGGCTCTCCCCATCTTTTAATGCATGCTCTGCTTTGCCATCAAATCTTCCTCAAATGCAGCTTCAGAAAGTTTTCCGCTCTCCAAAGTTTCCATAGCTTCCAATACTCTCAGAGCAATGTCCAAATTGTTTTGTTTGGCTTCTAAAGACTTAAATTGGTTCCACACTATCCAAAATTACCTACTGAGTTCTTTCAATTGTGCTCGCTGCTTCACCTGAAGCAGGCTTAGGGATCACAAATTCTATCAGATTTGGCATAATATTTGTGTTAGAGACTTGAATTTAATTAATTTTTTAGTCACAAAATAAATATTCTCATGGTCATTCATTTCCAAACAACACACATTTTAATCAGTGACTACTATGTGACAGGCACTATGCTAAGTGCTAGAAATAAAAAGATGAAGATATAGATCTTCACCTTAGGGAGCTCTAGGTATAATAGGGAAGAGTGGTAAACACATCATTAAAATATAGTATAATACAACCAATAGTGCCTGGCTCATAGGAGACACAAAAATGTTTGCTAAATGACTAATGAACAGATTTATATGTAGAAAACAGCTATCCTACTGAATTAAAATGTGGGGTCTAGCCTAATGTTTAAAAATGTCTAGAGGTAAGGAGTACAAAGTAATATAAAAGTTTACACAAATCCAGGTTAACTAGACTATTTAAGAAAATAGCTATGCTTACCTCTTATTTCTGATAAGTTGTATATACACAGTGATGTAACAGCAGTGTGGTGAAAATTTTTTGTATAGGAAAAATGTTTCTGTATATATACATACCCATGAGGTCAGCAAATCCTCCAACTGGCAATCGGCAGGTTCCAGTAACAAACTGTAGAAGTCTCATTCTCTTCTCATTATCGATTTCTTTAACAAACTATTAAAAGCACATTTAAAGAGATATATAGGTTGATAAAAACAATCATTTCAAAATCTTAAATGAACTCCCAGTGTCAGAGACAATAGATAATGACTGTGCCCACCACTGTGGATGGTGGAGCTTCTCCATGTTTGTCAAAGCCCCACCAATCTATATAAATCATAGGACCACATCCTTATAGGGAGGTAGAAAAAGAAGGGTGCCCTGGACCCAAGAGCTCCCTTCTCATGCAGTCTCAAGATCAGCTCTTCTAGAGCAGCCCTTCCTTTTTGCCCTTAGATCTGCCTGTCTTATAGGATATTCATGTGGTTACACAGGACACATAGCTTGAGTCAATAAACATTTATCGATTTTATTAACAAAACCAAACTCACTGAATTCTGATCCAGACATACCCTAATAACTTCCTTCTCTCAATATTCCTTAGGTTTCGGTATGGCTAAGCATTGCCAGAATTATGTGGCCTTCAACTCCTATATAATTCTGACTCAAAATATTAGATCTCTGGAGGATGCTTTCTAGCCTGTAGCACAAGTACTTTGGCTCAGTCCAGTATTTTTTTGTAAAGAATAATTTTTATCCTATTGTGTTACTGTCAAGTAAAATGCTCATCCTATTTGTTACAGAAGCTCAGTTCATCCAAGTTTCTTATGAATTTCTTTATGTGAATAGCAGAAATTTAAATTTAAAAACTTTTTATTGTGGTAAAATATATGTAACATAAATATTTACCATTTTAAGTGTACAATTCAATGGCATTAAGTACATTCACTCTGTTGTATAATTATCATCACTATTTCCAGAACTTTTTTATCATCCCCAAACTCCGAATGCATTAAACTTATCTCCTCACTTACCTCTCACCCCAGCCCCTGGTAACCTCTATTCTACTTTCTGTTTCTATGAATTTGCCTATTCTAGATACCTCATATAAGTAGAATCATACAATATTTGTCCTTTTGTGACTGGCTTATTTCACTTAGCATAATATCCTCAAGGTTTATCCATGTTGCAGTATATGTCAGAATTTCCCTTCTTTCTAAGGCTGGGTAATATTCTATTGTATGTGTATGCCACATTTTGTTTATCCATCTGTTGATGGACATTTAGGTTGCTTCCAACTTTTGGCTATTGTGAATAATGCTGTTATGAACATAGATATATAAGTATCTGTTTGAGTCCCTGCTTTCAGTTCTTTTGGGTATACCTAGGAGAATTTCTGGATCCCAAGTTAATTCTATATTTTACTTTTTGAGTAACTGTTTTCCCCAGTGGTGGAACTTTGAAAACTATTGTACATTCCCACCAGTAATGCAAGAAAGTTCCAATTTCTCCACATCCTCACCAAGAATGATTATTTTTCATTTTTTTATAACAGCCACCCTAATGGATGTGAAATGGTATTCCACTGTGGTTTTGATTTGCACTTCCCTAATGATTAGTGGTGTTGAAAATCTTTTCATATGCTATAGTAGACGTTTTTTGAAGAGACACCATTATGATTCCAAACCAGGTCTCTTTCTTAAGTTTGCCTTCTGAATATCATGTAATTTTTAACGAGGTATGAACGATAGAAACCATACTTCAGACAGCTCTATAAAATTCCAAAGCATTTAGATTAAATGCAAGGGAATCTTATCATCTGGAGTTATCCTATATTCTGGGCAAAGGTTCAAGGTATGGGTTACTTACTTGGTAATAGTCTCAAAATGATACTGTTATAATCTGTATTCATTTATTATAATGCATAGATGGAATAAGGGGACTGAACATACTGGTACATTTTGTTCATGACTCATTTCTATATATAATAAAAAATTTCTAAAAAATTACGGTTTGTCTGTCAATAGGAATAAACTGAGACAAACCTGCCAAAACCACATGATTTGTTTGCTTGTCCTAGTGTAATGACGGTAGATGGTATGTCTTTGCCAGTCAGTCAAATCAATTTCTTGCATTCCACATAAAAGGACCTTTAGGAATAAAAAAGACAAATGGTTTCTTTAGGTAATTGTACAACCTATATAAAAATGCTAGATATAGTTAAGACAGGACCAATATTAAACAACTTTCAAAAAGCAAATTAATTAGGAAGCTTTGGCTTATAAACTGTGTATTAAGAACTGTATCTACTGTACTCATGAAAGGTGAGTTTCCACATATGGTGTCATATATTCACCTAGTCAGGTAAGTAAATCATTCATTGTAGAGAGGTTCTGATAGTGATACTTTTTTTCGGTAATATTTTTACATATTTGGATAAATTATGGACCTTTTAAAACACTGGGGATGCTTCAAAACATCTTGCCTGCATAAAAAATACTACTGCCACTGGAAAGATGGGAAAGTGAGCAGAAAGCAGACAACTGAAGGCATTATTTACCAGCAAGCTGCAGAGGAAAGAAGAAAAACTCATTACCTCTAACTCCTTTGCATCGAAGTATTGCAAATACTGCTGGGGGAGAATTTCATTAAAGCCCTCAAAGAAAGCTTGTGTCTGTTCTTCAACACCTCGGGACAACCTCCATTCAGCTACCATTCTGGTAAATAGACATAAAAAAAGGCCATTAGGAAGTTTAGATTTTACCTTTAAATTCTGAGTGTAAAAATAATTTCTAAAAACTTATGATAAACTTCAAATATATATAAAAGTAGAATATAATGAACTCCATGTACAGATATCCCAGCTTCAACACAATACCAACCTTATTTCATTATGCCCCTACTAATACCCTAGATATAATTTCATTTTAAACATAAATATTTCAGTATATATCTCTACAAAAAAGATGTGTTTTTAAAAAACACAACCACAATTCTATTATCATACAAAAAAGTGAATAATTACTTTATATACAATGTTCAGTGCTCAAATTTTACTGATAGACTCAAATTTTTTTTTAAACGTTGCTTGAGTCAAAGCTAAAGAAAAGTTCATACACTGCATCTTAAGCTTCTTTAAGCATACACTGTCTCTTAAGCTTCTTTAAGCATACACTGTCTCTTAAGCTTCTTTTAAGCATACACTGTCTCTTAAGCTTCTTTTAACTTACAATTTCCTTCTTACAATTTTTTGAATGAAAATATTTTTAACAAAAATTCTCCTCTACTAAATATTCTTAGATTATAACTTTATGACTTTCTTCTAATCTTCATCTATATACATACATATTAACAGTTAAAATCACAACAAACATAAACTGTTTTTTCATTTTATTACAGAATATTTATTTTCTAACAATTGTAATAAACAAATAAATGTGTATTTTAGGTATTTGATTACTTGATGAAACTTAAGACAATTAAGTCCCAAAGTTTATTGAAAAATGAAATTTTGGAAAATGGCAGTGTAGGTTGTATTGGACTAATCCTCCTGGTGATTACAATGATAAACTCTGGGGAAATTATTAAAAAAAAAAAAAAAAATGACCTCAGAGAGAAACCAAAGGCAGGCAGAAACTGGTGGGGATGAGATTTCTGAAAGAAGATGGAACACTAGAGCAGATCCATATTTACTAGGCTTTTCCCCTGGGCACTTCCCAATTGACACAGAGCACTGGGGAATAGAGCTCAGATGGAAAGCAACAGTCTCACTGGGCTGAGGAAACAAGAGGCAGGGAGCCTGAAGTTGCCGAAGCTGCTACGGGAAAATTCCAGAAAGAAAAAGAAGACAAAGAGAAGAAGTTCCCAAATCTGCACAGAAATTTACTTCAAATCCTTAGCTGACTCCTAAATACAAATGTAGAGGATGACAGGACTCCAGGGAACCCTGTGCAAAAAACAACTAGAAAGCCAAAGATCCAAGCTGAAATTTCAGCAGCTACTTGGTGTTGGAGAGACAGAATTTTACACAGTAAACACTTTGTGCTTTCCATTGTAAGAGTAAGGACCAGGTTCTAGGAATAAAGGTTATGTTTTAGGATTACAGGCAAAATGGAAATATATCAGATCTAGCTAGCTCCCACAGGATCAACGTGATCTACCTTTAATTTAACTGCCCATCAAAACAAAACTCAATATTCTTCAGAGGATGAAAAAAGAATCCAGTCTCTACCAAGTATCACCCACAATTAAAAAAAAAAAGACTGCATATACAAAGAAGCAGAAAAAGGTGACTCATAATCAAGAGAAAAAAGTCTATATACTAAGGCCCACAGATGGCCCTATGTTGAGGTTAGCAAAGACTTTTTAAAAAGCTATTAAAGATGTATTGAAGAATTTATAGGGGCGGCTGGATGGCTCAGTTGGTTAGAGCGCGAGCTCTTAACAAGGTTGCCGATTCAATTCCCACATGGGCCAGTGAACTGCGCCCTCCTCAACTAGACTGAGAAAAACAGCTTAAGCTTGGAGCTGAGCCAGTGGGCGACCGATCAGCTCAGTGGTTAGAGTGCAGTGCTCATAACACCAAGGTCACCGGTTTGAGTCCCACATGGAACCAGTGAGAAGCAACAGCTTGAGCTTGGAGCTGGGCCGCCAGTGGGCAGCCAGTTGGCTCAGTGGTTAGAGTGAGGTGCTTATAACACCAAGGTCACCAGTTCGAGTCCTACATAGGCCAGTAAGCTGCGCCCTCTACAACTAGATTGAAAAAGCATGACTTGAGATCTTCGCCAAGATGAAAGGTTATGCCCATTGGCCAGCTCGAATAGATGAAGTTCCTGATGGAGCTGTAAAGCCACCCACAAACTACCCATTTTCTTTTCTGGAACTCACGAGACTGCTTTTTTAGGCCCAAAGGATATATTTCCTTACTCAGAAAATAAGGAAAAGTACGGAAAACCAAATAAACGAAAAGGCTTTAATGAAGGTTTATGGAAGATAGATAACAATCTGAAAGTGAAATTTTCAAGTCAACAGGCATCAGCTAAACAATCAAATGCATCATCTGATGTTGAAGTTGAAGAAAAAGAAACTAGTGTTTCAAAGGAAGATACTGACCATGAAGAAAAAGCCAGCAATGAGGATGTGACTAAACCAATTGACATAACCACTCCAAAAGCTGCCAGAAGAGGGAGAAAGAGAAAGGCAGAAAAGCAAGTAGAAACCGAGGAGGCAGGAGTAGTGACAACAGCAGCAGCATCTGTTAATGTAAAAGTGAGTCCTAAAAGAGGATGACCTGCAGCTTCGGAAGTCAAGATTCCAAAACCAAGAGGCAGACCCAAAATGGTAAAACAGGCCTGTCCTTCAGAGAGTGACATGGTGGACAAAATGAGTAAAGAGATGGAGATTCTCAGCACAGAAACTCTTACAAGAACCATATGGAAATTATAGAATATCTGAAATGAAAACTTCATTGGATGAGCTTAAGAGAAGGAGAACTCAAAGGCAGGTCAATCAAAATGATCCAAACTGAAAGACAAAGATAAAAATATATACATACATATAGCATCTGAGAACCACGGGATGTTATCAAAGGTTAAATATACTATACATGTAACTGAAGTCTCTGAAGTATGTAGAGAGGGAATCAAGCAAAAGGAACATCCATAGAAATAAACGCCCAAAATGACATCAATCGCAGATACAAGAAGCTCAGAAATGCCAAGAACAAATACACAAGAAATCACAACAGGTACATCAAAATGCTAAAAAATAAAATTAAAGAGAAAATCTTTTAAAAGCCAGCGGGGGTGGGGAGAAGGTGAGAGGGCATTTCATCCAGAACAACAATGGTTCACATCATTAAAAATAATAGAAGGCAACAATAGAATGATATTTTGAAAGAAAGTGTTTAAAAAAAAAAGAAAAAAACTATAAACCTAGAATTCTAAATCTTGTAAAAAATATCCTTCAAAACTAAAGGTGACATAAACATGTTTTCAGATAAAAGCTGAGAGAATTTATTGCCAGCAGGTACATACTAAGATAAATGGTGAAGAAAGTTTTTAAAGATGAAGGGAAATGATCCCACAGGGAGAAGCAGATTTGTGGGAAGAATAGAGAACCAGAAATGGTAATGTGACTAAATATAAAAGACTATTTTTTTCTTAATCTATTGTTTGCTTAAATCAAGAATAATAATGTATTATAGGGTTTATAACAAATAAAATATGGCAACAATAAACACAAATGGCTGGATACAAATGGAATCATACTATTATGAATCTCTTATATTGTACAAGTAGTATAATATTAATTATAGGTTATATTTTATAGATATATTAATAGAATATTATAGTGGTATGTTAAAGATGTAATTATTATAATCATTAGAGCACTCACTAAAAAAAATTAGAGATATAGTTAACCAACAGGAAAGATAACAAAAGAAAACTAAAAATGTATTAACTCAAAAGAAGGCAGAAAAGTAGGAACAAAGGAAATTGGAAAAAATAAGAAACAAATAGCAAGGTGGCAGACTTAAGTCCAAGCACCAGTAGTAACATTAAATGTAAATGTACTAAACAATGCAATTAAAAAGTAAAGATGATCAGGCTGGATAAAAATAAACATGCTGCTTATAAGAAACATACTTTAAATACAAAGACACAGGACTGAAAGTCAAGGATGCAGGAAGGTATACCATGAAGATTACTAATCACAAGAAAGCTGGATATATTAATATTTAAAAAGTAGAAAAGCAGTCCCAGGAGTCCCAGAAACTGGAACTCAGGAAGAAACATATGTGAAATCTAACCTTGAATTGGTGTTGAGAATATGTGAATGAACTAAAAACTCTTCAGACTAAAATTATGAACCAATGCAAAGCATAAGAAATGATACACTATAAACCATTATTTTACTTATAAATTTTGCCTGAACTTACAATATTCCCCATGAAAATATCTGCATATAAATTTGAGATTCTTTTCAATGACACAATGTTACATAAGCATATTAGTTACAAAATCAGTATTTAAAAGAGTGATCTAACATTACTTCTACCATTAAATAAAATTCCCACTTTTGGAGAAAAAGTGGAAGTTCTAAAATGATCAAAATTGCTTTTTATCACTTTATAAATCTTCAAAATTCTGGTTAAATTGAAAATATACCAGAAAAGGTTTATAAAACCTATTAGCACCCGCTAGACTAATTCTTTGTAAGGTCTAGTTTGAATTAACCTTCTAGATAATCCTGCTACCCTGTTGCCTCTACAAGAACCTGTCCTGCTTCTCTCACTGCCAGACTTGTTAAAAGAGAAATTTAGACTGTCTACTTAATTTAGTCCTTAATTTCTTGTAATCTGGGTTCTAATCTACCACGTGTCTAACTGTTCTGTTCTTTTAAGGGTTATCATAATTTATTAGCCACCACATCTTCTAAAGATCCCTCATTTTCCTTGGCTTTGGAAATGCAGGACATGGCAGAATGGAATAACAACTCTGAGATGATGACAGCACCACACACAGCATGGCTACTCTTAGCTATTTACTACTATGTGTGACTTGTGCTTTCCAGCCACCATATCTCTGCTCATAACTTCTGCTCTCATTTCTGAAAACTGAATCCTACCCAACCTTCAAGGCTCAACTTAAATATCATCAGTTATTTGCTCCATGATTACAATTAGATGAAATGATGTCTCCCTCCTTTGACTTCCCATAGCACTTTCCTTGTTCCTTTCTCAACACTTACAAGATAGAAAAAGTGATCAATCATATCCTTAATAATACACAATCAGTTCTCATAATTATCAGTAAAAAGGCAAAAATTATTTTGTGAACTATTGTCCACTAGTATTACTAGGCAATCATCAATGTGTTGTAATACAACAGAAAGTCTAAACTATGTCAAAAGGAGCATTATCTCTCACCTGATGTATTCCTCTTTGTTTTCTTCTGTTACAAGAATATTGCCACCATTGGGTTTCAAATCGTGACTCTTGATTTCACCTAAAATTTCTTTATCGACAGAGAAGTACATTTCCAATCCACATTCCTCAATATTGTTTTCTCTGCACAAATGAAATTGACACGGTTTGTTACTCTAATTCAATCATATGAAAGTTTTTAACTAAAGGACTATGATCTTAATTACTATTACTCTATAACATCAAAATAATAAGAAAACTAAAAAGTTATGCTCTAAAGTCATATTTTTGCCTAAGAGCATTTTACATTTCTGTAAAATGTATCACATTGAATAATGAGACAGATTTAATGTAGACTGTTTAAATTCAATAAACCAATTATATGCTTAGTTTAGGTAAGTTACCAACACCATAATGAAAGCATATAGATTATACATTGACAAATTAAATGGAAATAAACTTACTTAACCCAGATGAGAGAATTGTAGAATTCTGGATCAATAGATTCTAAGTCCTTGAGTCCAACTGGTTTGTTCAAGATACGCTTGTAGAATGGCAAAGAAAAGCCTGTGTCTATGAATTTCCCATGGAACAGAGCCTATGCGAGAAGAAAACACCACCACTTACGGTAATTTTACAATAGTCATTATATTTCAGAATGTTAGATGAGTTCTTTATTTAAAAAAGGCTCCCCTGTCATATGCTCTATTATGGCACAGTTGTGGAAAAAGGGCAAATATAACAAATTCAACCTTAGAAATGTCTTAGTGACAAAAAAATTTCAAATGAAAAAGTTAAAGAAACAATGCTCTAGTATTGCTGAATTAGCAAAGTAAACACAGTTCTCTACCTATACTTACCATGGCAATAAACCTTCCAATAAAACGAAAATATTTCAGGTGATCTGGATTGATGTAAGAAGCAGGGTTTATCTGCAAGCAGTAGTTATCCTTCCCTGCATATTCAAACAGGCAATACATTGGGTTCAACACCTCATGTGACAAAAGAAAGAACCATTCTCTGAAATTAAAAAAAAAACAAAAAACTTATGGTTAAAAATCTTTAAGAACCATTCCAACAAATCAAAGAGCAGTGCTACAAAGTTCTCAGGTAGTCAACATTCCTCAATTGGACATAATTTCCTAGTCCCATGTTGATTTTTACTGTTTCTGTTTAAACTGACACCTATTTCACACAGGTGAAGTGATATTTACACACCACTTATTATATTTCAAAGAATCTAAGACATCATTAACTTTAGACACCATTATTTGATGAACCACTAAAAACTTTGTCCCAATTATAACTGATACACATCACAATTTCAGAGATGTTAAAATATGATAATATTAGTCTTAGACTCAGTGAAACACACGTAGGCAAGTTTAAACTTTACTATTGACTCGTGGTTAGAGCAACTGAAATGAATCTAACATTATTCCACCTATTACTAAGATCCACAGTGATCCTCATCAAGTACCACCGCTCTCTAAATCCTAGATAAATATGAAAAAAGTCCTATTTCAGAGCGATAAAGACTTAATTCAAGCCACTCACTCAATAGAAAAATGCTCTGAGAAGCTCTAATTCAAATGCTATGAAAATACCAACCAATATTAACAAAAGATTATAGTTACTAGTTAATATAATGTGGGTGGGTCTGGTAGAACAGTAGGCAGAGCAGATTTGGGACAATACATGTGGTATCATCTTGTGCCTGAGATTTCTTTTCCTATTAGTTCATGATCTCGGGTGGTAATGCTGCTTACTACTTTAAAACTGCTAGTTGATTTTCTAATTAAGAATGAATAGTTGCCCTCCTCTTCAATGATCTCTAACCTGCACAAAATTAAGTTTCTACTCATATTTATTATTTACTTGTGATTACTTCATACATTTTGAAATGTGAACTCTGAAACACAACATAAATAAAAA
This sequence comes from Rhinolophus ferrumequinum, assembly GCF_004115265.2. NCBI lineage: Eukaryota > Metazoa > Chordata > Mammalia > Chiroptera > Rhinolophidae > Rhinolophus > Rhinolophus ferrumequinum. Next base: position 20,728,863 of record NC_046306.1, read on the forward strand.
CTACTAAAATGTAGCCACCAGTTAGTAAGCACTAGGTCATTAATCAACAGTATCTCTACTCTTCACAATAATCCTAGAAAGGTAGATACGACTATTCTTATTTTACAGAAGAAGGTATTTGACCCAGGTCATACTAGTGAGTGCAGGAAAAGGATTAAAATCAGGTCTTGATTCCAAAGTTCTTGCCTTTCCACAATGCTACTGCTATGCAAATATTTAAATTGATGTATTTGTTATGTAACAAAGCTATTTCTTGCTTCAGTCTATCTTCTAGGGTTTAACTAGAAGCTCCAATATTAAGAAAATAGAATTAAAATTTTCAACTCCTATTTTATACAGCCTTCTATATTCTCAAAATATATATTAATCTCAGTTTGGAATTGAGTGACTATTAGCTCTATCAGTAATCTGTGATGGGAAAATGACCTGATCACTATAAAGCCTTGTATGCTCTGTGGATCAAACATGAGGTGGTAGATTGAACACTGGCTTCTGGTTTGATGATGCAAAGCTTGCATCCAAGCTCTACAACTTAGTATGTGCTTTAGGTTAGACTCTAAACCTCATTATTACCTTTAAAATTTCCCCTCATAGGGTTATCCTGAGGATTAAATGAGTGATGTGGATGAAATCAACTAGCAGTCCCTCAAAGTACCTTCCAAAATAATGTTGGTGAAATTATGCAGCTGCAGCCATAATAAAGGCACAATAATTTGCTATATTTCATTTTCCTGAAATATAAGACTGAGAAAATAATACTCGCAAGCAAAGTGTAATGATACCTTTGGAAGAAAGGAACTAAGTTCTGAGTATTCATATTATCACTACCTTGCTACACCTCCATAATCTAAACCTTCTTCTCCTGGAAAAATCACCCACAAACGTCTTCGCAGATCTTGGGGACTGAAGCTCATTATCTACAAAACAATATAGTAAAACAATTGGTAAAAGCAGTTGTTGAAATACCATTCTATCACTTCCAGGTTAAGTTAGTTATTATAAGTAACTTAAATTCCCCAAGACACAGAATGGTGTTTGTGGTCTAGTCAACACAACAAATACAGAAAATATATTAAAGTTTCATAGTATTTTATATATTATACTTATCTATATCTTTATATACTTTATAAATATATAATTTCCTTTTTAAATGATCCTGCTATTGAGTTACAAAGTTGCTTCTCTCATTTGCTTATGCACGGTTAATTGTAGGCACAGTCAGAGGTTAGGTCCTTTTTTTGTTTGTTTTGGTTTTGGTAGGTTTGGGTTTATTTACAGCCAAAAGGTACACATAATAGCTAACTGCTAACTTGGAAATGAAAACCAGTGATTGAAGAGAAAATATAGTTAATTTTAGAAACTCGTTCTCAGTAGAAACCTATAAATACCTGGAAAAACTACTCAAATTTTGTGTCCCACTACAGTGGTTAATAAGATCATCTTCATATTTGAAGGACAGTATAGTCTATGAGCTACAATAGGTCGTTTGGGTTCTTCCTTTGTAAAACTAATTACCTGCCCCAAATCGGGCTATTATAACATTACGAATACTAATTACTCTTAGAAGAAAAATGACTGGGCCTGGAGAGAGAGAAGTTGATACAATGCCTCTATTTTATGAAACGATAAGAATGAACACTCACATTTAAATATCCAGAGAAGCTCAGTAAGTAACCTGCTTATGCCAGGGTTCTCTCAGTTCCCACAACAGATGTATCATTTTTATGAATTCATATCCCACTCAAACAAGAAAATCCCATAACAAAAAATTCAATGCTTGTGACAAATATTCTACAAATACTAGAGGCTAGATATATAGCAATGCAAATAAGAGATGTTACAGGTTAAAAATATCTTTTTCTGTTACTTGTTTCTTGTTCCCTCTGACTATTCCTTGGCTGCTCCCCAAACCCTAGGGCTGTCCCTGATTTCTCTTGTTGATCCCCCAAACTCAAGGCTATTCTCCTGGAAATTCTGGTTGTTCCGTTGCTCTGTGTCTGATACCTAGGGATTCACTGTTCCCTGAAAAAAGTATCTTGAAATATTGTCCTTTAACAAATGCCTAATACGAAGGAAAAAAATTTCTCCTGCAATTTCCCCCATAAGCAGTTGTGCTATGTTAATAAAAACACTTACTATCCAAAACAACTTTATCCAACAGTTATGAAAAAAATCTGATGTTAATTTTGCTTTCAGATTTGTCACTCTTCCAAAGCAATCAAGTTTTTCTCAAGTTTTTATTTCAGATAAATGTCAAATCTACGATGACTATTTTAAACAACTGTTTCAGCACCATCTGGTCTGTTCTGCAAAAGCCTCTGGTTTCAAAGTTCAAAAGATAAAGGGACATTTAATCATGTTTTACATCTTTTCATCACTGCTATAGGCAAGTTATGTTTCAAGAAACTGGAGTACTCAGTGACTACACAGTGGTTATGAATATGAAAATTAGATATAGATAATGACTGGGGTGGGGAATGGCCTTAGAGAGACATGTATCAGATCAAGGGAACAACTCATAATCCTCTCAATGATTTTAGTCAAGTTCTGGGGCTAAAAAGCTAGCTGCTTATATTTGGCAGGATGCCAACTGGCTTTTTTCCTTTCAATGTTAATAACTGAGGTGCCAATTAGGAAACGAAACAACCGTTTCTAAAAGTAAGTAGTCAGTTACTGTCAACTATTTCAGACAATCTTTCCCTTTCGCATTCAGTGTGGCACTTCCTGAAGCTCTAGCTACCACACTTTATCACAGGGGCTTGATATTAAAGAATTACGTCCACATCTGGCCATAAAACAAGGACTAACTAGATGTTTTCATTTTGAGACATTTTTTCCATTGGTCATTTTAATCTTTCTTATAACAAAATCACTTCACATTTAGTTGCAGTTAGTAAAGTTGCAAAATAAAGTTAAGTAGTAAATTAACTCTGGTTCTGAGGACACCTAAAAAAATTTGTTGACAACTCCTGAAAAATATCTTTTCTTAGATATTGTCACCAACGACCAATTTCTTTCCTACATAAATTTTTTTTTACATTTATATAAGAATACAGTGCTTACTGTAAAATATGCAAGTATTACAAAACTATAGAAAGTCTTCCCACTCCTGTTCTACCAATCCAATAATTTTCATATGGATATTTCCAGACTTTTCTACCCAAAGCCTATTTTCTCACTTAAATATATATTTCAAATCAAACAGTTTAGAAACGGAAACCTGAAACTCACAAATCACTTTAAGTTACTTAGACATTCCAAAAGCACAATACACACACAAAACACACACACAAAAATATCTATCTACATGTTCCTAAATTTTAACTACTAAGGTAGCTGGCAATGAGATTAGACTTTAAAATTCAAGGACTCCAACTCAAAAAGTTCCAGGCTGTTAAGATTAAAAGGTGGTTCTGGCCTAGCAGCCAGGGGGCAAATTAGTGAGTGAATGAAACAGTACCTGCTGAAAGGAATCCTCAAACAATGTTTTTCTTGTCACTGTAATCTTTATGTGCTGTGGCATGGCCAGTTGCTGAAATATAAGAATTACTTAAGTCAATTCTCACCATTAAAATGGACTATTAAAAAACCAAAAGGGTAAACTTTTATTTACTTTGTCTTTGCTTATAGAAACAAGTAGACTTTGAATATGAATTTGTATTCAATATTTAACCATGCATTTGTGAGCATTCATGCTAATTATAGATCATTTGATATATAAGAAACAGGCAAACAAGATCTCATGTGACAGTGCTTACTTAATGAGTCAAATAAATCAATTTTATTTTCAAAACCTTAATTCAGATTCTTCTTGCTTGCATTGGCCCAGTTCATTACAAGAGTTTGAAGTTTAAAGATATTCATCACAGCAATATTTTGAATAGTATATTTTTATTTAGAACCCATAGAGAAATCATTAATTCAATAAATATTTACACATCAGAAATAGTTGGTCACATTTAAGAAAAATACTCTGACTATAACTATATATATGCATGTATCTATCAAAGTCATTTATATCAAATGCTAGCTATGAAAGGGGCTGGTTACAATTTATTATACATCACAAAATATTTTAACTCATTTGTTTGAGATTCCTGCAATCTGAAAGTAATGGGTACTCGAAAGAGCAGCAGTTATTTTCTTACTCAAATGGTTTCAAATTTATTCTTCTGGAAAAGAGAAGCCACAAATTATCTAATTGATAAATCTATTTCTTTGCTTTCAGAATAGCAGAAAATGATTCTGATGCTTCCCATTTTACCATTTTTCTATGGGTTATTTTCCAATAGAATCACTGACTGTGTAATATAAGCAACATACATAAAAAGAAAGGGAGTATAAAAATATAGTCCTAATACTAACCTGACACCAGAACCGGAAATACTGAAACTTCGCCTTGAAGTCCCGTACATAGGCTATCTGGGGTCCATTGTCTCTGAGGAAAAATGTTAATATGACATATGCAGTTGCTGATAAGATAAAATATCAAAGGAAAGGCAAAATACCAAATCCCCTTAGTACTTAGCAGTCAAATACAAAAAAAAAACTTAGTACAGAATACTCATACCACCACCTATTAAATTTTTTATTTCCCAGGACTATTTTTAAGCAAAAAACGAAGTTTTCATCTCTTTAAAGCCACTGTTGTGGGATTTTTCTCTTACATATAGTCAACAGGGTAAAGTATGTTCTATCTGAGAATGTTGTCTATCCCCAAACCCATTCCTTCCGATGTCCTTACATCAGACTCTTGATATTTACCTGGGCAGACTGCTACCCAGGATAAAGACGAGATTCCCCAGTGTGGCTGTGTGACTTAACCATGGCTGATGAGGTATAAGTGGAAGTGTTGTACAGGACTTCCAGGAAGACTATTTTTAAGAGAGCAGAGACAGCGGGAAAGGGATTTTTTTCTCTTTCCAATTTGCTCCTCATATTCCAGCTGCAGTCGTAACTATGATAGCTGAAGTTTCAGCAGCTATCACAAACTATGAGGTAAACTTGAGGGCAGAGATCACGGTCTGGGATGTAGAACAGAAAGAAAGAAGCCTCGAGCACTGACTGATGACAACACTGAGCTACCAAGCTAGCCCTGAATTTCATGTCACTGAATTATTCCCTTTTCCCTTGAACTATTTTTAATTTCATTTTCTAAATGGTCAATGTAGAAATACAACTGATTTCATATAATGACTTTATATCTGACAATACCGTTACATTTACATATTAGTTCTAGTAGTTTTTTCTAGATTCCTTATGATTTTCTATATATACAATTATGTATGTTATCTATGTGAAAAAAAGACAGTTTTACTTCTTCCTTTCCAATCTATATATTTTTTCTCTTTCTTATATCATGGAACTACCAATACATCGTTGAACAGAAGTAGTGACAGTAGATATCTTTGTCTTATTCTTTTTTTTCTTTTTCCAAGGAGACTGTGGCTTAATCTTTATCTTATTCTTGATCTTAACAGTTATTTCATCGTTAAGTATGATGTCGGTTGCAGGTCTTCTGTAAATACAATTTTTCAGGTAACAAAGTTTCCAAGGCAGCAGAGTTTACCATACTCATAAACTGACATTGTATTTTGTCAGTATTTTCAAGCTTTCTTGAAATGATCATGATTTTTCTCCTTCAATTTGTTAATGATGTAAATTACATTGATTGATTTTTGTATATTAAATCAATCTTGCATTCCTGGGATAAACTCCACTCCACATCATGACAGCGGAATATTCCTTTTATATCTTGAATTTAATTTGACATTATTTTGTTAAAGATTTTTGTACCTATGTTCATAAAAATATTAGTCAATAATTTCTTATACTGTTCTTGTCTGATTTTGGTATCATGATTGTAAAAGCTCATAAAATGAGTTGAGAGGTGTTCTCATCTCTTATATTTTATGAAAGAATGTGAATATGATTGGTATTATTTTTTATAATTTTGATAAAATTTACTAGTGAAGCCATCTAGGCCAGAATTTTCTTTATGGGAAATTGTTTAATTATGAATTCAATTTCTTTACCAGATATAGAGCTATTCAGATTTATAATTTCTTCTTATGTCCATTTTGGTGATGTATCTTTCAAGGAATTTGTCCATTTCATCTAAATGTCCAATTTATTGCCATAAAATTGTTCAAAATATATCCCTTATTATTTAATTAGTCTGTAGAATATGTAGCAATGTCCTTTCATGTCTGTATTAATACTTTGTATTTTCTTTTTCTTTCTCTAAAGTTTACTAGAGGCTATCAATATTATTAATCTTTTTCAAAGATCCAACTTCTAGCTTTAATTTCTCTTATTGTTTCATTTCCATTTCATTGATTTCTGCTTTTATGCTTATTTCTTTTCTTGTGCTTATTTTGGGTTTAATTAACTTATTTTTTTTAATAATTTTAATTTGGACAAAATTCCCTTCTCCATACAATCTATAAGTAAATAAAAATCTGCAAAAGTCTTTTAGAAACTTCCCAATTAGCAATGTGATTCCATAAATCTGTTCTAATCTTAATTAAAAAAACATAAGCACACGCATTTCTTGAGTTGTGGATACAATATAATAGGATATTCATAATACCATTAGGTATTCTAATTAACTTTTCTTTTTCCAACTTATTAAATATGGAAGCAAGGATCACTGATGTTACACCTTTCTTATTTTCTACTCTAGTCTTTTAAAGCAATAAATTTTCCTCTGGGAATTTATTTAGGACTACTTTTGTTAAATCCACAAATTGTGATATGTTGTGTTTTTCTTATGATTAAGTACAAAATATTGCCCAATTACTCATGATTTCTTCTTTGATCCATGGATTATTCAATAGCGTGCTGTATAAGTCCCACTGAGACATTTTTAAATGATGGAGTGACTTATACAAGCCAGGATTTTGGGGTTTCCTTACACGTACCCAAACATAATTGTAACTAAAATGAATGATACAATAGTATCTATTTGTAATTTATTTCCATATCTAAATCATTTCTAATTTAATTAACAGCTAAATTGGCCTGAATTCCTAGTTTCTGCTTTAAACATGAAACTTTTAATATTCAGAAAGTATAAAATTAAAAAGTAATGAGACGAATATTGTCCTGATATGAAAGCCAGATAAAAAAACAAGAAAACTACACAACAATATTTCTTATGAACATTGATGCAAGAATCCTCAACTAGCATACTGAATTCATCAGTATATTAAAAGGATTATTTTAATCCTTTTGACAAAGTGGTATTTATTCTTGAAAGGCAAGGGTGGTTCAATAAATGAAAAATCAATGTAATACGCCACACGTTGATAACAAAGAGAGAAATTACCACATGATCATCTTAATTGATGCAAATAAAAGCATTGATAAAATTCAAAATCATTTTGATAAAAACACTCAAGAAACTAGGACTAGAAGGAAACTACCTCAACATAATAAAGGTCATATATCAAAATCCCACAGCTCACACACATCACACTCAATGGTGAAAGAGTGAAAGCTTTAGGATGCTTGCTTTCGCCACTTCTGTTCAACACAGTATTAGAAGTTCTAACCAGAGCAATTAGGCAAGAAAAATAAATGAAAGGCATCCAAATTGGAAAGGAAATAAAATCCATCTGTTTAAAGATGAGATCTTATACACAGAAAACCCTAAAAATTCCAGACAAAAATACCTCTTAGAACTAATAAGTAAATTCAGTAAAGTAGGATACAAAACAACACACAAAAATCAGTTGCATTTCTATACACTAACAATCAACAATCTGAAAAGGAAATTAACAATTCTATTTACAAATAGCATCAATAACAACACTTAGGAATTAACTTAACCAAAGGGGTAAAAAACTTGCACACTGAAAACTACAAAACATTGTTGAAAGAAATTAAAGGCAACAAATAAATGTAAAGACAGCTTATGTTTATGGATTAGAAAAGTTAACATTGTTAAGATGTCAATACTAACCAAAGTGAACAGATGCAATGCAATCCCTATCAAAATCCCAAAAACATTTTTTGTAGAAAGAGAAACATTCACCCTAAAATCATACGGAATCTGAAGGGACCCTGAAAAGCAAAAACAATCTTGAAAAAGAAGAACAAAGTTGGAAGACTCACACTTCTTGATTTCAAAATTTATTAGGTTGGTGCAAAAGTAATTGTGGTTTTTGCACTTATTTTAACCTTTTAAACCGAAATTACTTTTGCACCAACCTAATAATACTAAGCTACAGTAATCAAAATAGTGTTGTACTAAGATATATATAGACCAACAGAATAGAAAGCCCAGAAATAAACCCTTGCACAGATGGTCAAGATTTTTGACACGAGTGCCCAGACCATTCAATGGGGAAAGGACAGTCTTTAACAAAGGGTGCTGGGAAAACTGGATATCCATTTCTAAAAGAATGAAGTTGGTGCCGGCCTGGTGGCTCAGGCAGTTGGAGCTTCATGCTCCTAACTCCGAAGGCTGACGGTTCGATTCCCACATGGGCCAGTGGTCTCTCAACCACAAGGTTGCCAGTTCAACTCCTCGAGTCCTGCAAGGGATGGTGGGCAATGCCCCCTACAACTAAGATTGAACACGGCACCTTGAGTTGAGCTGCCTCCTAAATGGCTCAGTTGGTTGGAGCGCGGGCTCTTAACCACAAGGTTACCAGTTCGATTTCTCGAGTCCCACAAGGGATGGTGGGCAGCGCCCCTTGCAACTAAGATTGAACAGGCACCTTGAGCTGAGCTGCCGCTGAGCTCCCGGATGACTCAGTTTGTTGGAGCACATCCTCTCAACCACAAGGTTGCTGGTTCGACTCCCGCAAGGGATGATGGGCTGTGCCCCCTGCAACTAGTAATGGCAACTGGACCTGAAGCTGAGCGTGCCCTCCACAACTAAGACTGAAAGGACAACAACTTGACTTGGAAAAAAAAGTCCTGGAAGTACACACTGTTCCCCAATAAAGTCCTGTTCCCCTTCCCCAATAAAATCTTAAAAAAAAAAAAAAAAAAAAAAGAATGAAGTTGGACCCTTACCTAATACTATCTGCAAAAATAAACTAAAAATGGATCCAAGACCTAAATATAAGAGCTAAAGCTATAAAACTCTTAGCAACACATAGAATGGGAGAAACTATTTGCAAATGACATATCCGATAAGGGGTTAATATCCAGAATAGAGAACTTCTAAAACTCAACGATAACAAAAAAAAAACGATTCAAAAATGGGCAAAGGACTCAAACAGACATTTCTTCAAAGAAGATGTACAAATGGCCAATGAGCACATGAAAAGATACTCATCATGAATCATTAGAGAAATAAAAATAAAAACCACAATGAGATACCACCTCCTACCTACAGAATGGCATTATAAAAAACAAACAAACAAAAAGGAAAAACTGTTAGTGTGGACTGGAAAAACTGGAACCCATGTGCACTGCTGGCGGGAATGTAAAATGGTGTACCTGCTGTAGACAACAGTATGGCAGTGACTCAAAAAACCACAGAATTACCATTTGATCCAGGAATTCCACTTATAAGTATATACACACAAAAACTGAAAGCAAGGATTTGAACAGATATTTGTACACTCCATAGCAACATTTTTCACAATAGCCAAAATATTGGCCTGTTGTTTGGGAAAACAACCCAAATGTCCATGGACAGATGTATAAACAAAATGTGGTGTATACACTGAATGGAATATTATTCAGCCTTAAAAAGGAATGAAATTCTGACACAAGCTATAGCTTGGAGACATGATGCTAAATGAAATAAGCCAGTCACAAAGAACAAATATTGTATGATTCCACTTATATGAGTAGTCAAATTCACAAAATTAGAACGCAGAACAGTAGTTATCAGGGGCTGAAGGAGGAGGAGGATTGGAGAGTTCCTGTTTAATGGGTACAGAGTTTCAGTATGAGATGATAAAGTTCTGGAGATGGATGGTGGTGATGGTTACACAACAATGTGAATGTACTTAATGCCTTTAAACTGTACACTTGAAATAGTAAACTTTATTGTGTTTATTTTACCATAGAAAAACCCCCGTAAACAAAACATATTAAGCAAATCAACAAAACACAAAGTTACTTTTTAAAAACAGAAAGAAAAACAAAGTAAAGGGAACTTTTAAATTAAAAGGTAATGGAAATGAAAGAAAAGCTTGGAAATCAGGGATTAATTGGTGAGCAGTACTATACTGATAATTTCTAAATAGTCTCATTTAGTGCTGTGTGCAACATGGTAAGAAATATGAAAAGTCTCTGGGAGAAAATATTCAAGATGGTAACTGAAATACAAAATATTTAATAAACAGAAACCTATGGGCATGCCAACTCAAGGAATAGTAAAAACTGTACTTCTACTTGCTAATTCAGATCTTTTACATTAAAATCCTGGAATCAGTTTTACTTTTAATCTACAATGTTTAGAAAACTTACAGGGCAGATTTTCCGGTTCGGGGATCTATATAGGTTGTTGTTCTTCTATTGTGATCCACAAAATATGGAATTCCATCCACTGTGAATCTCATTTCCCAGCCTTCAGGTAAGGGCTTTTCATTTAACTGACTACAAAACATAAGGAAAAAATTAAAACAAGAAATGTGAAAGAGCTGCTTGTTAGCCAAGTATAGAAACTAAGAATACCCATAAATGCAGTAGGAATCGTCTAGAAAACCATTTAGTCCAGTATTTCCAGTTGTTTACTAGACCTCTCTATCTAGATATCCTACAAGCATGTTAAATCTCATTTGTTGTAATCATATTTGTGAAACAGACTTAGTAACAAGTTGTCCTAAAAACAAAATAAATTGGATAGAACTGGGTCACTTGTATTACATTATTAAAATACTGATTCTAACTTTATGTCTGAAATTTTGAAAGATCCAAGGGGAAACAAAGGTGCAGAAAGGTGAGGTGGTCTATTCTATCTTTAGAGAAAGAAGTTTAAAGAGAAATTAGAAATGTTACCTTTGAAATTCTTAATTCTTTCTTTTTGGGAAATTAAACATATTTAAGTTAAATATCCTAACTCCATAAAAAAATGTAATTTGCTGGTACCCAGAAACAGATTTTAAATTTAAAGCATACCTTTAGTTAGAACAGTGGTTTTTAAAACTTTAAGCTATGGAATGTGTTAAGCAAAGAATTTGTCTCAGCTAAATAGAGATCTGGCCTTTGCCCTTGGCTAATGGAAGGTGATCTCTAGGCCTCTGGAATGTCCTGCCTGTCAGGAACATCTTTGTTTGCCTGGGGACTTTAAACACTGGACAGTCAACAATGTGGTTTATGATGTAGACTTTGAGATATGACATATCAGTTCTAACTTCTGCAGTAAATGAAAACAAAGTATTAGCTCCAACTCTGGGGAAGCGCTGGAGACTACAAGTTAGTCACACAGGCAGTACATGATGGAGCCCCAATAAAAACTCTGGATACCAGAGATCAAGTGAGATTCCCTGGTTGGGAATACTCGACACATACTGTTCCATACTTTGGTTCTTTGGAACCAAAGAAATGATCCAAAGAAATGATGTGGAACAACAGTATGTGTCGAGTATTGAGAGGGAGTTTGAAACCCTCTCAGACTCTGCCCGATGCATCTCTTCCTTCTGTTGGTTCTAATTTGTATCCTTTCCCTGTAATAAACATGATTGTGAACACAAGAGGCTTCAGTGAGTTCTAGTATCTCTAGGTTGTTATGGGGACCCCCCCCCCAATTTATAGCAAGTCTGAAGTGAGAGTAGTCCTGGGGCCCTCCCAGCCTGTGGCTGTCTGAAGTGAGGGTAATCTTGTTGGGACTGTGCTCTCTACCAAATTCCTTGCAGAATGGATCCCTCTGGCAGTCTGATAAATGCATAGTACTACATACTGTTATAGGCTGAATTGTGTCCCCCTGCAAATTTGTAACCCTCAGTACCTCAGAATGTGACCTTATTTGGAAGTAGAGTCATTGCAGATGTGATTAGCTAAGATGAGTTCACACTGGAGTATGACGGGACACTAATCCATTATGACTGGTGTCCTTATAAAAAGGGGAAATTTGGACACTGAGACATGTACACAGGGAGAATGCCATGTCGAAATTAGAGTTATGCTGCCACAAGCCAAGAAACTCCCAGAAGCTAGGAGGAGGCCTGAAATAGGTCCTTCCCTACTGCCTTCAGAGGGAGCACAGCCCTGTCGACACCTTGATCTTGGATTTCTAGTCTCCTCAACTCTGAGACAAATTTCTACTCTTTAAGCCAATCAAATTGTGGTAATTTGTTAAGGCAGCTCTAGCAAACTAATACACTATTACATAATGTTACAGAGAAAGCAATTATATATACATAATTAATCAAAACATTAAAAAGACAAACTTATAATAATGTGTATCTATTAATATATTAAATAGAAAGTTCCTATAATGAAGTGTGTAAACAATATTATGATATGTCTGCAACAACTGCAGAATGATATTAAAAAACCTGTGATTTCTACTGGTGGCAAAATCTTAGGCATTGCTAATTCTACTATGGTTGTAACCTACAATCACAGTGGAAAGAAACACTCAATTTCAGACTACTAATAAAACCAAATGTGTATTTTTTTCTCCCTAAAGTACTCCCAGTGGATCCCAGGTTGTAAAACCTTGCTTTAGAATTACTAATCTGGTCTTTCTAATAATAAGTAGGTATTTTTGAATACAAAGTGTATTTGTATATACCACTGAGTTTTTTCCCCTATACTCTCAAGAAACCCACATCACTGTATTAAAGTGATAGTGTAATTTTTTCTCTTTCTAAGGTATGTGGGTGATTAATGTTTAAGGCATTTGGGGAAAGTATACATAACTGATTTTTTTTCTTAACTGATTCAGAAATAGAGCACATTCTTTAAAGAGGTTATCTATAAACTAGTAACTGAAAGTTCTTACCCTTGACTTCTGGGGTCTTCCCATTGTGTAATACGAGTGTTGTGGTTGACAAAATATACTCTACCATTGCTGTCCGTTCTCTTCTCTTACGTTTAAAAACAAAAACAAAAACCAAAGCATTAGAGTTAGCATAGCCTTCTTCTTTCAAACTAATATAAGATGAGCTGAATCTGCCCATTTCTCATTGTATTGGTGATTTTATAGTTTTTAAATCACAACTTTGAAAGATTTAATTTTTTAAAAAAGGTTTAATTTATTCAAATATTAAATTCACACTTACTAAAGTTACAAAAACATCATTATATCCCAGAAGTTAAAGAGACTTAATTCACAATATCCTGCCTATAGAAGCTTTCTGCTCAATCCAACCAACAGCAGCAAGAATAATTAATCATTTTAACTTTTCATACATGACCTCCTTTTATCCTTAATAGTCCCATGCTGTAGGTAGTTTTACTTTATCTTGAAGTTAAAGAAACTCACACAGGTTAAGTGATCTGCCCAAAATCTCAGAATTAAGCGGCAGTGACAGGATAGAAACTCAAGCCTCCATTCAGGGATTTTTTTCACACCACATCTCATTTCTTAAAATATAATGGGTGGAAGGGAGGAATATAACTTAATTGTTTGCTATATACTAGGTATTATTCAACTAGTGAAGACAATGTTTCAAAATATATCCTGTTCTTTAATATACCCAGTTTCCAAATCCTTCTAGATATCTATAGTACCTTTCTACACAAGGGATGGACAGCAGGGCTCAGTTTTTAAATTTACTGCATCTGAAGATGCTGCTTCCCACCTGACTCTTGCTTTAGGGTTCTCCTTATTTTGTTGTTTCCTTCCTACAAAATTTCTCCTGCTTCTCTGAGCTTTCTCATTAAGGTTTAGAAGACATGTGGATGTCATTTTCTCTTTTAATAATCAAATAGTTTTGAAATTTTAATATTGTTCTGTTGTTTTGAACTACTGACTTCTAGCTCCATTACCAATTAGTTCTTCAAAAGACAGGTTTCTTCCTTTATCTGCGTTTTTAAAATTTGGCCATGTCGTCTCAAAATAAATAAATGAAGTATTAAAAAGTATAGAATGCATTCCAACTTCTTAAAAAGTAATTTCTAAAATTAGCAATTTTCAAACAAAATTTTAAACTTAATTCCATGCTGATAAAGCCAATATTTATTTCCCCCATCATTTGAAAGTTGATATCTCTTTTTCAAATAACATTTATTTAGATTCTTGAGATCTTTCTTTAAGCACGATTGCAGGATTACTGCAGGATGAGTCTTAGGCCAAATTGTATAGCCTTGTCAAGTTAGTATCTGGTAACATTTAACTGTATCTCCAGCACTGATTCCATGATTTTAAGCAGCAGTGATGATATGGGGGGACAGAAGGGATATGCTGGTAGGTATCATGAACCGACTCCTGACATCTCAGCTACTTTCTACATTGGCTGAGCCTAAAATGGAAACAGAACTCCAGGTGTGAATATACAGAAAAATGGGATTCTGTATCTTGTGACACACCCTGAATATTAACACTGGCTTCGCTGATCATGGCATCTAGAGTATGGAAACATGTAACCAACCTTAAGGTTGTTTCTTAGGCAAAAGGAAGCACGCACAGTGCTACAGGACTGGCTACATGATAACAAAATAAGTTCATGTTCTTGGCAGTCACATTAAATTTAAATTTTAAAAATATACTTCCAGAACCTATACTACTTCTTGCATCCAAATAATTTTGTAATTTTTATCATCTAAAAACAATACTCTAAGTGCATAGCTAAGCATATATTCATCTTTTATCTGCCATGTTCTGTGGTTTTTTGAGTCACCGCCATATTGACACTTAAACAGCTATTAGTATAATATCAAAAATCAGAAAACTGACACTGATACACTATTGTTAACTACACAGGCTTTATTCAATTTTCATCAATTTTTAAAACTGAATTCATTTATGTAACCGTGTAGTTTTATGCACTTTTCTCCTATGTATAGATTTGTGTAATCACCACTATTGTCAAGATATAGAAGTTCCGCCACCACACAGGAAACACTTATGTTACCTCCTGTATTTGTACCCACTGGCTCTATCTCCTGGCACCTACTAACATGTTTTCTATCTCTATAGCTTTATCATTTTGAGAATGTTATATAAATTGAATCATACAGTATATAATCTTTTGAGATTGATTTTTTTTCACTAAGCATGATGTCGTTGAGGTCCTTTGAGATTATTGTATCAAAAAATCATTTCTTTTTATTGCTGAGTGAGCCAAATATTTTTAAACTTTAGAATAAAGTAATTCTGAATCCCAATACAAGTTTACTATACTAAAAGGTCAAGTTAGAACTTTTGGGAAATTTAATGCCTATTTGGCATTCCAGATTAAACCAACACACCCAAAAATCTTCCTAGATATTCACTGAAGCAAGAGCAGGGTATCACGCATAAATATCTGATTCTAAAATGACCAAATTCAATGAAAAAATTCATGTGACTTACCCCATCCAGGTGGCAGGGGACCAAGGGGATCATATTCTTTATTTTGCGATGTAGCAAACAAATCTTGATTCTAAAAAGAAAAACAACAACAACAAAAGGTGAAATAATAAGTTGAGAGCAGCTTATGAGTTCTGATATGCCTTCCCTTGCCATGTGCAACATAACACACTCTTACAGAGTTCACATCTTAGAGAGGTGTCACACAGTCATGGATAAATGCCAATACACCCTGGTGGAGAAAAAAAAAAATCTTTGCAAACATTTAATGTTTGAAATTACTTGAACTTCAAATATTATAATCATCACCCTCAAATGACCTCTTTTTTTCCTTCTTTAGCTACAAACCAGTAAGTTAGGGAAATATATAAACTCCCCAAAAGTCATTTGTAAATAACTGTATTCAGAGTCATTGGATAGCTGAGAAAAATCTTGTATTTCTAACCCAAAAAGAGAGGATTACATACAGAACAAAGTATACAAGTATACAAAGAACTATGGGAAGAGAATTGGGGGAGCAGGAAGAATAGGTTGTCAGATGAGAAACAGGAAAGAATTACAGCTGGAAGGAGTTGACAAGCCTAGAACCGTATAGATGACTTCTTAAATTTGTTTGCAATTATCACATTGGTAGAGAGAGAAATTTGGCTCGATAAAAGAAAACCAGGTGTCAACCACTGGAAAAAGAGACTGACTCCATGTAGGGTTAATGAGTGTGTTTTAGTTTAAATGTGTAATAAAGGTGGGATAATTTGTGGTCTCTCAGATTTGGTTAAGGCCTTTCTTCTTTAGTAAGATAAGGCAAATAACAGATTCTAACTGCTTTAAAAAATTATTACGGAAAAAAAAAGTAAAACAGGACAGTGCACCCTATAAATCCAGTACCAAGAATCAAAATCAATAATTACCAAGACTTTGCCACGTGTCTTTATTTTTATTTCCCTATTCTTTTATTGATTTATTTTTTAAATATTTTTATTGGGGAATATTGGGGAACAGTGTGTTTCTCCAGGGCCCATCACCTCCAAGTCGCTGTCTTTCAATCTAGTTGTGGAGGGCGCAAGTCACTGGCACATGTGGAAATCGAACCCACAACCCTGTCATTCAGAGCTCGTACTCTAATCAACTAAGCCGTCTGGCCTCCCTCCCAATTCTTTACTGAAGCAAAACTGTCATCGTTTCACCCCTACATATTTTAGTATGCCTTTCTAAAATGTGTGGACACATTCTTACATAACTACAACATCATTATCACACCTACCAAAAATCTATAATTTTATCATATAATACCTAGACCCTAATTAAATGCCTCATTGCTGTATTTTCTCAAATCAGGATACAAAGTCCTCACATTACACTGGTTGAGTCTCTTAAGTCTCAATCTATAGTAGTTCCCCCTATTGTCTTTTTCTTTCCCACGTCACTGACATATTCCAGAAACTGAGTTAACTGACTGAAAGCTTTAAAGCATATGAGAGATATTTCCATTTCTGATTTAACAGCTCTTGGAAGACAGACTTATTAAGAACTAGCCTTGCTCCTCTTGAAAGATACAATTATGAAAAGGAGCAAGATAAGGAGGCCATGAACACTATAAAAGGTGTAAACCCTGATTACAGATCAAGTCTGGTAAGTTTGGCATATGACAAACTATTTTGATAATTTTCTAGAACCCAAGCCTATCCCACTGGCTCTCCCTGGACAGGTAAGCTGGGGAAATGCAAAATGCAGCCATGGGCCAGGAAGAGCCATTACAGCGTTACATCATTAACCATATCCATTCTGAGGTTAAAAATGCTGGGTGTATGGGAGTCTACTGTCCTGCAACCAGAGTTAGAACTTCATATGCCCAGTAAATAGACTTTCTCAGCAACACCCCACCACCCCATCACTTTTTAAGTAGCTGGTATTAAGAATGTTCAATTCGGTTCATATCTTTGGCTAAGTTAAGGGTAACTAAAATAAGCTGTTTAAGTTCTTTATGATTTAAACCACTCTGTAACAAGAGCAAAGAATAAGAATTTCAAAAAATTGGTCAGATTATTTTGGATAGGAGACAAGAAAAAACAAACAAAAGAACCATGGATGATGAGGTATAAGCTGTAATTCAAGAAAAGTTCCAAAGACTCTTGAGTATCAAACTGGTCAAGTTTACAATGAAGCAATACACATTATAGGTGCTCCAAAAATTTGCTTTTAAAGACTAAAGACAGATTTAGTCTTTAAAAAGAATGTTTTAAATGAGTATGTATTGTAAAAGTGAGCGAAAGGGCACATTTACAACTGAGGATACGAGAGCTAAAAGATGAAAACATTTATATGCATCTAGTATGTGCCAAACATAACTTAGAAATTTTGTTTTACAGAATCAAGAAAAACCCTCTGAAGTAATTACACACACACACACACACACACACACACACACTTTTTTAAAGATTTTATTGGGGAAAGGGAACAGGATTTTATTGGGGAACAGTGTGTACTTCCAGGACTTTTTCCAAGTCAAATTGTTGTCCTTTCAATCTTAGTTGTGGAGGGCGCAGCTCAGCTCCAGGTCCAGTTGCTGTTGTTAGTTGCAGGGAGCACAGCCCACCATCCCTTGCGGGAGCTGAGGAATCGAACTGGCAACCTTGTGGTTGACAGCCCACTGGCCCATGTGGGAATCAAACCGGCAGCCTTCGGCTCTAACTGCCTGAGCCACTGGGCCGGCCCATGTATACATTTTTTTAAATAAAATAAATGAGTCTTGATGAGGTTAAGTAACTTACTCAAAAGTCATATAAAGTAACTGTGGAACCAAGATTTGAACCCAGTTATGTCTGACTCCAAAGCCCATGCTCTTTCTATTGGACCCCATACAGAAACTAGCTTTAAAGAAGACAGGCAAGCTAGGCATTCAAACCTAAAAGAAATTTGCCCAGGCATACCAAAGGTGATTATAATTCAGAAAGAAAAGAAGATATAAAACAACATAGGGAAATAAAAAGGGTAAGGTAGACAAGAGACAAAAATTAAATTCATCTCTAAAACCACTGGGAAGGGGAATATAGTGACAGCTGTCTTCACAGAAGGTGGCAGAAAAAATTGCTGGTCATAAGCAGGTAGTGAAGGGAAGGCTGCTGATAAAGGTAAATTTGTCTACATCAGTCAGTGATATCTACTATGGTGTTGAGGTCCAAGAAACACACAGAAATATGAAGGAAAGATAAAAACAGGAACGCCTAGTGAACAAAGAATTTACTCCGATAGTGGTGGAGGGGAAGAAATGGCAATGGAGAGGGTGAGCTTCTCATGAGCTCTTGAAGAGCTGACTTTCTTCTGTTTAAATTCTCTGTACTCAAACAAATCCCTCTTGTTTGGCATATAGAATCAAATTTCTCCAAGGGCTATTTTCCTTTCCTCAGAGAAGAGATCTGTGATACTTTATGAATTGAGAGACTGTAAAATTTCTAGCACCATATTGCATAACAAACCATTAATACATTTTGGTGTACTTATCACTACTGCTGCAATATTACTGTAAAGGAAAATATGTAAAATTTAATCCATTTCCAGAAAGGAAATTATTTTTTATCAAAGATAATTTGGTTTTGCCAGAATAATATATTTAACATAATCCTATAAGAAATCAAATTTCTGTAGTCTACCAGAGCACCAAATAATTTATTAGGTAAACTTTACCTTTATGTGTTACAAAGTGATTCAATTCTATCATTTCTGTAAACCACTCAAGAGTCAGGTGTGCTTAGACCTAAGCCTTCAAATGTCCTGCTGAGTTAGGCAATACAAATTTAGAACTGTTTTAACTCTTTTCAACCTGCTTGGGTTTATTTTTTCTATTCTTTTGTCCATGGATTTTAAATTGTCCTAACTTCTTTTTTATTTTTACTTTAAATTGTCCTAACTTCTTTTTATTTTTACTTTAAATTGTCCTAACTTCTTTTTTATTAACAAAAGAGGTTGAACTTCAGGAAATGTCAAAGAGGAGAGACTAGGTGACATACACAAAATATTCTGAGACAAGGTCTAAAAATATCAATAGCAACAACTGGGTTGCCATCCTACTTGTACCTTCCTTCTAATGAGTGTTTTATAACATTTCATATGTAGGAACAAGTTAACCAAATACTCTTAGAAAGTTTCCAATGCAATAGGCTGCTTACCCCATAAATGAATCTCTGGTTAAACTGCTGCATTGCGCCTTGAAGTTGACTACGTTGGAGCTGCCACTGTTCATAGTTCCGAACAGATTCCAATGTTGGCCTCTGCCACGTTGTCGTTCTTGTGAAATGGTCCACATAATAAATACGTCCCATGTTGTCAACCCGCCGTTCCCACCTAAATCAGAATAAAACCTAATTTAACAAATACATGTGAAACAGATAAGAATTAAACAGACTTCATCTTGACCTTGAGAAACTACTTTTGATTTACCTGAAGTCTTTTATTTTACATATTTTTAAATGGTCTATAAGTGAACTCAAGAATAATGTTCCTAAAAACTTCTTTCTTAAAAGTTCTTCAGATGTATCAGTCAGGTTTTTACAACACAATGTATATCCAGTGAGTAAGTCTCAAGTCATTAAGAAAAAAGTTCTCATTTTCTTTCCAATGTTATTTTGACTGACTGTTGCAAACCTATTAGGGACAACTGCATAAATAGCTTTTCAGGTACCAAAAACGACTTTTTCACAAGAATACAACTCTCTAATTTGTCATTTCAAATGGGTGCATATTAAATAAATATTGATATAATAACTTAAATATTATAAGTTATGGTTTCTACCTGGTTAATTTTTTAGGGTTCTTTCCAATATTCTGATATTATAAATAGTAAAATAATAAATACCTTTAATATATGAAAACATTTTTTTCCTTTGCATTATATCTCTTTAGGATAAATTTCCTGGAAAGTATTATTAAGAGTATGTGCACTATTATGGTTACATATACTTTCTGTAAGAGTTGTAACTAATTTAAACTATCACCAGCAATGTTATGAGGTAAAGTTCCTCCACAATCTCACAATGGATACTATCTGATAATTTAACAGGTAAAAACAGCAACTTTTAGGTGTGTAGTTAAGATTACTAGTAAGATTAAATATTTCCCATGTTTGCTACTGACTTCCCTTGAATAAAATACTTTCCTTCCAAATATAAAATGTAAATGTTCAATGCTTAACACCACATATTAATATATTATTTATTTCCCCAACTATTTTGCAATGACTTCACTATCATATATTAAAATTTTTATATAATAGGGACTTTATCCTTATATATATGATACGGGCTATAATTCTTACTCAGTTAAATAATTACTCCTAAAGAAACTAATCCAAAATCCTGTGGTTTGAGCCAGTTAAAGTCAGAAGAGAAAACGTGGAAGTTGCAAGACTTATATAATCTTTAGGTCAGAAATGAGTGAAAATTAAAATCATTAATTATGTTCAATCAACTATCTGACTCTCTTCTTTCTAGTTTGTACCTAAAAACAAAAAAAAGTAGACAAAGGAAAGACTGACAGGAAAAGGAAACGTAAGAATATAGGGAAGGTTTTGTACAGATGTAATCTATAGTTCTGAATAAATACTGTCTTTTCTTCTTTAATTCAGATACTTACCCAGGAGGTAGAGGTTCTGGTCTATCCCACGTTGTTCTTTTTTCAATATGATCTACATAGTAAACTCGCCCATGCTGGTCCATTCTCTGCTCCCAACTTAAACACAAAATTAGAAAGTCTGGTATGGTATTTGTTATGAGCAGCCTGGCCTTTTAACACTGTCTTTGCCTTTTTCTCTTATATGACCATATTACAGAACTGAGGCAAATAAGCACGTCAGTATATAAAGAAGATACCAAAAGAATTTAGGAACATAATTTAAAAATGTTACCCTGAGAGTGACACGTACTACATCAGATTTCTTCTGCAGAAGTGTCTGTTCTAAGAGATGCCTTGTATTTCTAAAGAGGCTTAAAGTTGATACACTAAGGAGACAAAGTCTGTCTCAATCTGATCAGGTTATATGCAGGACTTCAGTGGAAAAGAAAGCTGTAATTAATGCGATGAAATCTGAAGAAAAACTGAACTAACTTAAGGTCAAAGAACTGTCTGGGTTCTAGAAAAACTGAAATCAAAGAGTAAGACTTTTTATCTGATGTGTCTCTGCACAGCGCATCAGACAAAGTCATTCTGAGTATTCTAGTCTCCTTGGGAGGTTTATCTCTAAAGTGAAGAATATAAGACTAAACCATCATCATAGAAGTACCAATGACTTCTAAGAGCACCCAGTTTCTCTTTGCTAATCTCTTATACAAACAAGTTTCTAATTTGGCTTCCAAAAAGGAAAATGGCCTAACTACCCACACAAGTAATATAATCTGTTTAGCAATTAGAATTCCCGTATTGAGAGTTTATTAATTTATCAGCTGGTCAATTAATTTTGATTAGTATTCTGAGCTCTGGATTAATTTGAATGTCACAATGCATATACGTATATAAACTACTAGAGTATTAATTTAAAAAATAATCAGTAGTGATTAAAATAGGATTATGAGTACTAATTGTCTTAGTTTCCTAAATTATTATTACTTTGCTATAATGACTTTATAATGGAAAAAAATTTTTATTTTAAAAAGTGATTTTTTCCCTTCAAGGAAAAAGTAATCTGAATTAGGTGACTATTTCATTACTTAGCCTTAGTTAACTTTATATGGTTCAGAGTTCTTCACTAAAAAAAAAAATACACACACACACACACACACACACACACACACACGCATATGTATTTTTTTTCTCCTTCCTCTGTGCCCTGAAAATGAAGGAGGAAATTTCAAATGTGGCAAGATTTTTTTTTTTGTTCAGTTTGACCTTAGACCCCCACCAAAATTAGTTACAACTGCTTGAGGACAGTTTTTTAAAGAACAGAGTTTAGTAATATTTTTCTTATTAATAAGTACATGCAGAAGCCTGAAGAAACAAATGTTAACCAACAAGTTACTCACCCAGGTGGTAGGGGAGCTTGAGGTACAGGATTTAATGGCCTAGGGCCTGAGCCTCCAGATATTGTAAGAGGAATTATTAATCCAGATGCTGCTCCTTCAGATGTATTTGAATTTGTATTTGTTGGTGGCAGAGAACCTGTACTAGAGCCATCACTTTCAGAAGTTGCAGAAGGTGAACCATTGACAGATGCTGTAAAAGATTTGGGGAAAATAGGAAAACAATCTTTTAAGAAATTTAAATTCAGGATAAAATTTTAACTTTAAAAAATAAAAAGGTAGATGACAAATATAAAATTTAACATGTGGATATGCAGATGAAAGTTACTTAAAATAAATAATGGCACACAAACAAGTTTCACTAAATAGGCTTGTTCACAATTTTTAGGTTCTGTTTACCCCACGTCCCATTATTAATTATGAAGCACAGACTCTGATTTCCTGATGCCATAGGAAATAAAAACTTTTAGAATAGGTGAATATTGATATCCCATGGTATTATAAGTTCATTTATTAATTTTCCAGATCTTTAAAACTGTGTTTCTTATGAAACCTTGCAGATCAGAGACCAATTTTTGATATTAGTTATAATATGGAAGATCTGACTGATAAGCAATAATATTCTTATAAATAGTTATTAAGTACATATAATACCTTCAAGAAATACTTGTCGACAAAACAATTCCTGGAGAAAGTCACCAATATTATGACAAAGCAGTATACAATCTTAACAACTGGGAATATACTGTTAACATAATTATCTACAAAAAAGGGGGGGAAATGTAAAATTAAAAGTCATTTAATAAAATGACTTGTGGACAATCAATTTACTCTTCTAATATTTGGTTTAATTACTTTACATTCCCTGTCCACAGACTAGCAGAGGTAAATGATAAAAGATTAAAGGTTTGTTCTGGCTAATCGGGAAAAAAAATAGATACTCTACCTGTGGATGTTTACATTTTTACTGTATGAGACATGTTCATTTGTTGTATAATTTTTTATTTAAAATCTGAGTATCATTTAGCATTGTTGGGTTACTTGCATTTACTAATTGTCTTTTTAAAGGATATAATGAGAATAAGCAACCAGATCTTGACTCTATGGCATGCTTATCATATTCAGTTACAGACCTTGACAGAAAGCTGCAATCTTATCTGTACTGCCCATACTTTATATAATACACATATGATTTTCATTCTGAATAGAGCACATGCCTCAATAACTTCACCTCTGGAGGAAAAACTTTGGGAAAAGGCATGTCTTAGTTACCAGAGAAAGACCATTCTTGGCCAAAATTTTAAATGTGAAAATACAGCTAGAAAAATCAACCTAAAAGGGTCTGTTGACACTTACTTGAGGATCAATTTCCAAACAGGACATTATTTACAATCATAATACTGAGAACTACATCCCTAGTGTATGGCTGGAATACACACCTGGTCTACGTGGGGTAGGTGGAGGTGGTCGTGAAGGTCTTGGAGGCCTAGAAGGTTTAAAACCGCCATTTGAGAGTGATGGAGAATTATTCCCATTGACCCTCCTATTTTCACCAGACCCTGCATCCTCAGGGTCGCCTGATCCATTTGTGTTCACTCTGGGTAAAGAAAGGGGGGAAGGGAAGGGAAAAAGAATGGTCTTTAAATTTAGCAAAAAAACCAGCAGGAAGACCAAAACTTAGTTTTAGGAGTTTGAGAAAAGCTTTCTAATTTCTGGCCAGCCTTATCAAATACACAAAAAGCCCTTGGGTAGGGTCTTCTATATATACCCCTCAGATCCCATCCAGAAATAGTGAGGAGTTGCTGGTTCAGATTTCAAGTAAAACTACGAAGGCCATGTATAAGCAGGAACAGAGTCAAATTTTCAAAATTCCAAATGTCTTAGAAAGGGCATTATTTTATCACAAGCACAGATAGATAACTTCATCATTTTCTTGATTTCCATTGGCTTTCTGGTTTTGAGCAGGGTTGACTGTTCCACGGCAGAAGAAAGAAGTACACTTATATTCCAGGGACAGGGTGCTCTCCCCACTATCCCAGCAAATGGTGTATAAAATGTTCAGTTAGTGATCTACAATAGAGGTGCCCAAAGACCTTTTTTTTAAAAAGAGCTACCATTTCTTCAAAGCAGTAACATTAATTGGAGGGAAAGAAAGAGGGGAGTGGACACTAACAGGAAATGTCATTTTGAAAGTTATTACTACTGTCCACTGATATAGTTGATTCTTTTCCCCAGGGGGAATCTAGTCATGGATTAGAAAGCAGAGCTTGAGTTAGCCAGTTTGCAGATACCTCAGCTAAGGCTCTGATATCTACTACCTGGTAAGTAGCAAACTACTACACAGTATCCATTCTCCCAGACCTTCAGAACAAGCCTGAACAAAATAAAATCTAACTGATTCAAGAAATCAAACTAGAGAGGCAGCACCATGTATTAAATCATTTCAAACTATATTCCCCAGAAGGGCCTTCCTTACTTATTAAAGTATGGCCTTTGGACGAGAAGCCAAGGGCAACAACACAAAGGAGCTCGTTAGAAATGCATAATCTTGGACTTCTCGCAGGACCTACTGTATCAGAAGTAGCATTTTAACAAGATCTCCAGATGATATGCACAAATAGTTGAGTATGACAAGCACTACTTTGGAGATTCCTCAAATGCTTATTTTGCATAAAGGGACCGGCTTAGTAATTAACAGTTAGCACCTACTGTGTTTCCCCGAAAATAAGACCTAACTGGAAAATAAGCCCTAGCGTGATTTTTCAGGAGGACATCCCCCGAACATAAGCACTAATGCATCTTTTGGAGCAAACCTTCATATAAGACCTGATCTTATTTTCGGGAAACGCGGTAGTTAATGTTAGCTGCCTGTGAGGCCAAGCCACCCCAGAATGTAAACTCAATGCAGGAAGAGTCAGCTTTGATGCTGCTTCCCTTTCCCGAGGTGCTGAGGTTCCAAACCCATTTTGAGTCATGTACCTTCTCCCCTTGCTTTGAGACCCTGAGTATTGCCTCTCTATACTGTTTTAAGAGGTTACTAATTGGTTTTAAAGAAACTAATTAGTTTCTTCCTGATACTTTTTAAAATTAGGTAGACAACTGGTAGAATAGATCAAAAGTAGAAAATTGAGGTTTCTAGCTCTGACTCTGCTATTGATAAGTTATGTGACCAAAGGAAAGTTATTTAATCTCTTTATACCTCAAAAGTTCATTACCTGGAGTAAATGATTTTTAAAAACCTTTTCAACTAGAAAATTCATACTAAATTGCACATTCAGTGCTAGTCAAGGAGGAACATTCAGGCATGAGGTAAATCTCCTATGAAAAGGGGCGGCAGAAACTGGATTCCAAAAATGTTATGTTCTGTTATTGAGAATTAAAATTGTAAAGATTTTAATATCTATGCTGTTCACCCTTCTAATATCTTGACTTCAAGTTTATCAACATTGTTATCTGACAACCCGTATAGTATGATGACTTCTTAAATTTCCTTAATTCTTAGAATTGCTCCTCTTTCTAGATCTTAAACTCTGAAATCCCTCTACCTATAATCTTCTATTCCTTCTGCCTCCTATTGTATCTTTTATTCAGTCTCATGATGACCTTTAACTTCCCTCTATCTTCACATTCCATCAGCTCCCTTCAAGCCTCACTTGGGCTCCATCATAAGCTACTTTCCCTAGTACCTTTAATTCTTTCACAATTGCCCAATACTCCCCCTTCCCCCAAGCAATCTTTTCACTACAATTAATCCATTTATTTTTTCCATTGCTGTTCTCTAGGGCCAACAAGTAATACTGGAGAATGTTCCACTCGAGAAATCAGGTTTATTTTACTAGAGTAAATAAACTAGGTGAAGTACCAAATTAAAGGCGCAGACTGTTCTATAAAAGATCCTAATAAATTTTCCACTGTGCCCAGTAAGGAAAAGTCCTGAGGTTTTCATTTCCAATGACTCACAAGATTAAAGTCTTTTTATTCCCCTGTTAGTGTATGTGTTGCCTAAGTGAGCATTTTCTTCCTGTTAAAAAGAAATCACAGCTCAAGTCTCCGAGGAGCTAAAGAATTAGAAAAGACAGATGACGATGACAACATACACCACAGGTTCAATGGGACCGGTGTACTGGGGTTACAATTAAAACAATAATAAAATAATTAACAGTAGTTTGGTAGCACAAAGAACTTTTACTAGGTCCTGTACAATTATACAGGCCTAAGCGAAAGACAGAAAAACATTAAAATCGTAATTGTTGCTTCTTTACTCTGTATCTTTTTATTCTGATAGACTTCAGTTGCCTAAAGCTTGATCATTTCAAAGCTGAGGCAGCATGGGCTACAGTTGACATTATTCAACAACTTCAACTGGGCTTGGAAACTGAACAACTTTCATACTGCTTGGAAATCATTTTCCCGTTCCTTCCTTCCTCCCTCTCTTCTTCTCTCCCTCTCTCCCTTCCCTTTCTTTCCTTCATTTGAAAATCATTTTCTACATCTCTAATCTACTCCTGGCCATATGCCCAGTGCCCATTGAAAACCTTTTCAATCTATCCAAACACCTAATTCCAATCTGTAGGTGACCCCGACTAGGCTTCTTCCCTAAAACGATTATCTGCTATCTTTCAACTTTCTTCCTTACCTTAAAATTTCTCTGTGCAACTAATCATCTTTATCTGTTTGTTGCCTATCTCGGGGTGGGGGTGGGGGAGAATCCCTCTTCACTTCTTCAAGGCTAATATGTCCATGTGTCCTTGATTTCAGCCTGTATCCTCTAGGAATTTCCACCATCATTTAACACCTTGTTTGCATCTTTCATCATCTTCCTTCTTCTAGATCTTTCCTCTAACTTTACAAATATAATTAAACCCTGTAACCTAAAATGAAACTTCCTCAATCCAACTCCTCAAGCTGTTCTCTCATTCTCCTTTCCTTCGTTGTAATTTTTTGTATTTATGCAATTAATGTATTTAAAACATTTTAATTTTTAAAAGGTTTTCAAAGTGAAAAGTTAGTTTAAATTATAAAATAAAAATTACCTTCAATCCTACATTCTAGACATTATTCCCATTAAGATATCAGAGTATCTCTTGCCAATACTTTTTCATTGGCTATGACTGTTATCATACAATGTATGTGAGCACACAATGTCTCATATCCTGGATGAGTTTTTGTTTCTTTGTTTTGCAACTCATTATAAACTAGGCATTTACCCCAAATTATTAAAAAACATTTCTAATGACTACAGAATACTCTATCATATGGACATACCATAATTTAATCATTTTATTTTTGTTGTTTGGAGTATTTTTATTTCTTTCAGATAGACTACCAAAATAGAATAGCTGGGTCAAAGTATGCAAATATCATAAAGACTGAACTATTGATTGCTCAATTAAAAAATGTATTTTTTAAAGGTAATAATTGATCTGTTCTCCCATCAGCTAGAAAGGAAAATGCTCATTTAACTATACAGTATTTAAGCATTTTTAAATCATTGCCAATTTGGCAAATAAAAATGTTAATGTTCAACAATATTTCAATTGCAGGCCATTTTGAGTTTTTTCTTCCATGAACTGTATGTCTTTGTACATTTTTATATTATATGAGAATAGTTTTCCTTATTATTTGTAATAAGGACTATTACAAATAAGGAATTTGTAATAAAGGATATAATCTGATACTAATTTATCATCTTTCATATTGGTTAAGTATCTGTCATTTGCTTTTAATTCTGTACTTTTAAATATACGAGTTTTATATTTCTACATAATTAAATTTATTCAGAAATAAGTTAACCAGTCATATTTTTTTCTAGAGGTTTTATAGTTTCATTTCTTTGAAACCAATTTTAAAATCAACCTGGAATCTACTCTGATCTTGGGATGAGCTGAAGCTCTAACCTGATTTTTCTCTTTCCACACAGCCAGTTTTCTCTGGTTTGATTAGTCTAACACCTCACTCTCTCCAGCAGTATGTGAGTGTTAAATAGCTTGTCTATTTAAGAGAAAACATTTTTCTCTTAACTTCTGTGACAATGCTTTTCTAATCCTGTACTCCCACCTCTAGCCCTTCCTTCTTTGGTTTGTCCCCTTCCTCCCATTCACTAAACATAGGTCCGTAAGGTACTGTTCTTGTCTTCCTTTTCCTTCTCCACAGATATTCCCATGGGCTTAAATTCCATGATTTCAAAGATCATCTCTTAAAATGATTCGCAAATCAGAATCTCTAATTTTTGTCTTGTTCCCAGCGTCTGGTACCAAATTATTAACTAAATGCAGGAGATACTGGTTCTGTGGGTAACACTGCTATCCTCCCAGGCAGTTTGACTATTCTTCTCTCCTGTGCCTCTTGACAATACCTAAAACCCATTGATTTCGCTTCCACATACTTCCCCTACTCTTCTACCACCACTGCTCCAGTTCTAACCCTTATTAGCTCTCAGTGGATTACTGTTAACAACTTCCCACCTAGGTCTTCCCAGGTTTACTTACCACCACATGATCCAAACTATATACTATCAAATAAAATAATTTTTCCTATGGAGTTTTGATCATACTAATGCCCTGTTCAAATATTTTGAAGCATTGCTCTTCATAGAAAAAGGTTTTATAAGCCCATATATTTGCAAACCAAAGTCTCCATCTAGCCCCAACGTCTGTAATACTAAAAATAACTTTAAAAAAAAGCATGCCACTTTAAGCATCAGTAAGGCATGAAATTATGAACTCAGGCTCTGAAGGTAAGATAGTCTGAGATTCAACTGTGCTACTTACAATAATATTAACTCAGGGAAGTTTTCTCATTAGCTGTAAAACATGATACCTACCTACCTCATAGAAATGTCTATGGCTTCTAGGTCTTAGAAACCTGCAAGACACTGTCTTCAGATTATTTATGACAACCTGATTCTTGATTCTACTATTGACTGATTCTACTCTCAAATTCACCACCTGCCATTTCCTTCTCCACCTCCATGACTGTTTTTCTTCCTTCTACCTAGAACTCCTTCCTCTCTCCAATTCCCCTAAGACATGCACATCCAAATTATAACTATGCTTTATGATTTTAGGTCAAATGCTATTTCTTCCATGAAGCTTTTACACATTTTATGCAATGATTTACATTTTGAAAACAATCATGTATTATTTCTAATAAAAATAGAAACAGTTCAAAAAGATTCAAACTAGCTCTGAACTAAGAGTATGAGATTAAGATGGAATGACATTTATAACAAATTCTGCAAGCCTAGATTTTTAAAAAATAGACTTTGTTATATAACTGAATAGATTTCCAATAATAGTTCGTTGTAATCTAGGAAATACCTCTTTATCCTGGTCTAGCAGCATCAGCATCACCCGAAAACTTGTGAGAAATGCAAATGTTGGGCCCCACCCTAGATCTAAAGAATCAGGAACTGGAGATGAGATTCAGCAATCTGTGGTTGAGGAAGTCCTCCAGATGATTCTAATGTACTCTGAAGTTTGAGAAATATGCCCATACTGAAATAGCACTGACGGTTTATTTTTGTTCCTTTAATAAGTGGGTATAAAACTAAAACCTGAAATGGGATTTTCAGGTTTCAATACACTATACATAACTGTCAGTGTGAACACACTACCACCATTAATTACCTTTAAAAAATAATTAACTAATTATGTGCTCTACTGTGGCTTTGTTCCTCTGCTCCACAATCTTATAAACCACTGCTTATCTCACTATACATCTATATCTGACTTATACATAACCTCAGATGTTTATGGACATCTGGACATTCTTTATTCTCCAGGATAAAGAACCCTGGAGAACCAAGATGCTAATATAATAAGGTCATAAAAAATATACAAATCAAAGAATAACTGTCAGGAAGGTACATCTAACAACAAAATCTTGAACACCAGGCACCAATCATCTTAGTATTTCATAAAAATGACAGAAGACAATACTGAGAAATATAAAACATCCAGACATGCTATGGGGGAAAGCAGACCAACAAGACTACATTCAGGATATATACATAGAGCTTGGATTAGGACAGAAAGATGAAACAACCTAGAACTGTTTAGTAAACTACTTAAATGATAGTTGGGGCAGGGAAGAGTGGAAGCCATTGTTCAATAGATATATATTGCCTTGCTTTTTAGTCTTATAGTTATGAAGTATGCAAATAAAAGCAAAGGGGAAAAGCCAGTCATGGCCATGACTGTTGTATAGTAACATTTAAACAGCATTTGACAGTTTGCAAAATGCTTTTCAAACCAATCATTTCAGAGATATGCTCTCTGAAATAAAAGCTAATACCGGTACAAAGGAATTCACGCTTAACACAAAAGACATGCTCAAAAACTAGTCTGGCAGTCTCAGAAACCTAGAAGACACTGTTCTCAGATTACTTATGACAATAATTCACTTGGGAAAATGTAAAGCATTGATTAAATAAATGGCATGAAGCTAGGGCTCTAGCCATGCCTTTGCAAGAAATTTATAGTTGTCTACAGTGGTTTCATAAAAATAAGAAAGACATTTGCAAAAAAGAAACAACAACAAAAGACTGGCATAACAGAACCTTTCAATGGGCATATAAAATTCTTTAACATTCTCACTTATTAATGCAAAAATAAAAGTTTATTATACAAAAGGAGAGTTAATTGACCAAAGCAAACTGAAATATTAAAACATTTTTATGGAAAATTTCACGAATACAAGTAATCAATTAAATATAAAACTAAAAAGAGGCACAAAAGGCATAAGTTGTCTTCCAGTCTACAGAAATATTTATGTAACTTAAAAAACCTTTTCTATTGCCTTTAATCACAGTGAGAAATAAAATAGTTATTTTTCTCTGGCCAAGAAGTTACTACTCCTTAATAATACTCTACCTCTGGTGAGATTAGTATAAGAGATAATTGTTTGTCACAGAGTGACTCTGTGAAGGTAGATCTCCATTAGGTAAAAAACAACAGCATTATAAACTTTGATTTTCCTAAAGATCTTAATGAATTCTCTTTTTAAAACATTTTATATGAAATTGTTCATACATCACAAAGTAGATAGACTAGGACAACAAACTCCCATGTACCTATCATCTCACCTTCAACACCTTCATTCTGTTCTACTTGCTCCACCTATTCTCCCCTACGGTATCTGACACTGTAATACCCCATCTTTTTGGATATTTTCCTTTATGTTCTATGGCACTGCATTTCTGGTTTTTCTTCTCCTCCTCTGACTATTCCTTCTGGGTTCATCTTCTTCCTATCCACTACCCACCCAGTCTAGAGAAAAAAGGAATCCAATGGAATTTTCTAACTCTTTATTTCAGACATGTCACTTACTGCTTTAAGACTAGGATAGTCTCCTTTCCTAACTATCATCTCCCATCACCAGTTTCCAGGAAAACCAATAAACACTTAAAGTCTGTTAAGTGAGTTACCACCACCCAAGGCATTCAACACTTTCAGGCCCTAGATTCAAAGCAGCTAAGGCACATGAAAGTGCTGAATCTAAGCTAAAAGCAAACAACTGGTACAAATCTCTGCCCCTTCTAATGAAGGCCCAGATGATACCACAGGTAGTGGTGACCTGCACATATACCCAAAGCTTCTATCTTAGAACAGCCCAGTGTAGGCCTTGGAATTCTGAACTTCCCGCCTTTGAAAAAAATGCCAATAATTCATTTTCTACAACCAGAAGGAAGTATTATCAATTGGATAACCCTGGCCTACTCCAGAAAAGTCAGATAAGCTAAGAATCTTGAATCTTTCATACGTATTTCCTTCCTTACCTTGAGCAATGCATTTTGACACTCATTTATCCTTATATCAATATGAACTTGAAATTTTACCTAAAATAAATCTTTATTCATTCTCCCTTGTCTCTTTCTGCATTCTTAGTAAACAATAAGTAAGTGAACTGTTACCTTGTTTCATCCTTCGGTCTGGAGCCATCATCATTCTGTGAAGTACCTTTAACATCAATAAAATTTAGACAGAAAATGAGTTTCAAAGTGGTTTTCACCTTTTCCCTAAACATGCTATGTAAGCAAAGTCTTTTACTGAATCTTTCGAGTAAAGAACATACATACTAGAACTAATTCCAATGTGACATTTAAAAGGAAAATGTGATAATGTTCATACAATTGAAATAAAATTTTACCAAAATTTTGTGCAAATGTTTATCATTTGTGTAAGAAATATTAATTAGTCAAGGTATATTACTTCTGGGCTACTTCTGCCTTTCTTGAAATATATGTTTGCTTGATTCTAATACAAACCTAATATTTTAGCCATCGTTTATATTACAAATACCTCACCAAAAAAGTACTAATCAAAAGCAGGATGAAGAATAAAATAGATTCTGAAAACAGAAAAACCAGTAACATCTCTCTTATGCAAGGGCCTGGAAAACAGCTTCAAGAATAGGAAGCACAACTGGGTCTCAAAGTGGCCAAAATGAATGCCACAACATTCACACTTTCTTCAAATTTTATTCATGGGAAATATCCCCAGGATTCAGTAAGGGCCTATGTACTATAAAATGTTAGAAGGAGGCTGCTAGAGATAGGCACAACGATTACAGCAAAAATAGAGGAGGAAAAACTATAAAATGCAGAAACAAGAACTCAAGTCTAGGTCCATTTAGTTAAAGAACTATTGACTATTCCCTTATGAATAGTCAAATCTTTAAACAGCAAAATCGTCACTCTATTACTCCAAAGCTTAATTAGTACCTTAATTCATTAAAAAGATGCTGAGTCACCACTGCATCATACTCAGCAAGGTTGGCAAGTATCTCATTTAGTCTAGAAATATTACCTTTTTTAAAAATGGTAGAGGTGAACAGATAAAATGTGGTATATCTATGCAATGGAAAACTATTCAGTAATAAAAAGGAACAAACTGTTGAAACATGCTGACGGGGGGGGGACCCGAAAAACATGCTAAGTGAAAAAAGTCTGACACAAAAACTACATATTGTAAGATTCCATGTATATGAGATGTCCAGAAAAGACAAATGTTTAGAGACAGAAAATAGATTAGTGGTTGCCTGGGGCTGGAGGTAAGAATAGGATTTCCTATAAATGGGCAAGAGGGATCTTACTGGGAAGATAAAATTGTTTTAAACGCAATTTACAGTAATAATTGTATCACTCAGTTAAATTACTAAATATCATTAAACTGTATACTTGAAATGGGTGAGTTATGAAATATAATATATACCCCAATAAAGCTGTTAAAAATGGTTTTAAAAAATAATACAATGAAATATATTTTGGCTGAAAAGGGTATGAATTTATAAGAATTATTTTTACATGGAATATAGTCCCCATAAAATAGCTGATAAATAAATGAAATCAGAAAAACCAAACCAAAATATCCAGCATAAGTTACTAAAATAGGTCAATTAGTATCCTACTTTTCTCAAAAATTAAGAAAACCATTTGGAATAATCCATTTAGATCTACCAATAACTACTACTTCTAAATTTTCTAATTTAGTACAGTGAAGCATAATATTTAATCACATGGACTGAGGCCAGACTGCCTGGACTGTATCCTAGCTTCATCATGTACTAACTTTGTGACCTTAGAAAAGTACACTCGACTTTTCTGTGCCTTTCAATTCATATATAAAATAGGGACAATAATGACACCTACTTCATAAAATAGTTGCGAGAATTAAACAAACATTTAGAACAGTTATATGTGCCCAGCACATATAAACATTCCATAAATATTAGCTATTATATTGTTTCTCACAATTTATATTTCATCAGCAAAGTTTGAATAAGGGCCAATTTTTAAAAATCTCTTGTTTCACCTGAATATAGAGTGAAGCCATAACTATGAAACTTATGGCCTAAGTTATTTAGATCTAATCTCGCGCTTTCAACCAGAGAATAGTTTAAATACACATACAAAATATCCAACACTTTTACAATGAATGTCTAAGAAAAGAACAATGGCTGTACTTAAAGTTTGTATTTTACAAATATTAATACATTCCCAATCAAAACTTCCTCAAGAAAAAATGATCAAATTTCCAAATGTACGTATTTTATCCACAGAACACTTTGAAAAAAGATCTACAAAGTTCTCTGATACTCAGTGAGCTACTCAAATGGACCCCCTGCTACAAAATAACTAGGTCTTAGATGAAGCAATTTAACTGTTCCTATTTTCTGGGTGCCTACGGAGCAATCTCAAAAGAAAAACAAGTGAACTGAAACTAGAGCAGTATCAGGGTGCAATAAACAAATGTGAAAGAAAGGGTTACCCTGAGGGCTATCTATGGATCAGAAAGAACTTGGGTCAGCAGCAAGGTGAAGGGGCTGAATCAGAGATAGTCACATTAGGCTGGGGATCCTGGAAAGGAGCTAGTTTTCCCAGGTAGGTGGCAAGTCCTGGCACTAGCAGAAGCAAAATAAATTATTTCTGGAGCAAAGAACCCCCATTTAGGCCTCTAAGATTTCACAGACTAAAATCAAATATAAATTGGCAATCGAAGAGCAGCAAACACATAAGAAAACAAGCCTCAATAAAGGAGAGATATAAAATATTTATATCTCTGAAGATTTCTGATACTAGAATTTTCCAATGGAGAATGAAAAAATACGTATCAAAAGAAAATTAACAAGCATGAAACAAGAAACTATCAAAAATAAGCATCAGCAATTTCACTCCTAGGTGTATACCCAAGAGAAATGAAAATGTGAACAAAGAAATTTGTACACAAATGGTTACAGCAGCATAATTTTAAGTCATTAACAGCCTAAGACAAAATGTCCATCAGTGGATGAATCGATCAATTGTGGCATACAATGAAGTATTATTCAGCTACAAAAAGGAAGAAAGTATACTGATACATGTTTCAACTTGAATAAACCTGAAAAACAATATGCTAAGTAAAAGAATCCAGATACAAAAGGTCAGATACTGTATGATTCCGTTCTTATGATATATCCAGAATAAGCAAGTTCACAGAGACAAAAAGCAGCTCAGTGACTAGCAAGGGATGCGTGGGAGGAGGGAATGAGGATTACTTACTTAACGGGCAATGGTTTTTTCCGGGGTGATGAAAAAGTTTTGAAAATATATGGTGATGGAAGGAGAACTGACTCTGGGTGGTGAACACACAATGTAATTTATAGATGAGGTGATACAGAATTGTACACCTGAAATCTATGTAATTTTACTAACAATTGTCACCCCAATAAATTAAAAAATAAATAAATAAAAATTAAAAAATAATAAATAAATAAAGATTAAAAAAAAGTTTTGAAAGTAGGAAAGAGAAGTGGTGGACACACATCATTGTGAATACACTAAATGCCACTGAATTATATACTTTAAGATTAATTGGATGTTATGTAAATTTGACCTCAATTAAAACAATCAAAAAAAGAAGTCTATTTGAAGAAACAATAAATGCTATAAAGCTGAAAATGCACATATTATTATATCCCAACAATTCCACTCCCAAATATATATCCTGCGTACCCTTCAACCTGTATACCAGGAGACATACAAACATATGAATGCAAAAGTGTTCAATATATCATTATATGTTCATAATGGCAAAAAACTGGAAACCACCAAATGTCCTTTGGCATAAAAATAGATAAATTGTGGTATATTCACCCAACAGATTATTATGCAGAAGTGAAATAAATGAGTTACATATACAATAATATGGATAAATCTTAAAAGGCAACTTTGATATTTTCATAGAGCTCAACAAAAAGTACAAGTAGTACACTGTTCAGGGATACCTGCATATGTAATAAAAATTTTTTTTAAGTAAGGAAATGATAAATTCAAATTTCAGACTAGTAATTATCGTTAAGGGGAGAAAATGATAGAGGGAAGAAATTACAAGTGGATACAATAATATTGTTAATGTTATAATTCTTACGCTCTGTGGTAGTTCATGGTGGTCATTTTATTATGCTGGTCTATATCATATTTATAGTGTAAATATGAGAATATATGCTCTATATTAAATATGAGAATATAAATCAAAGTGCTTTGTAAATTATAAAAACAAATGAAGGATACAGTAAAGTATTAGTCAAAACTAATAACAACCATACTTAATACTTAGATTTGTAAATTTGTAGCACTGGTAAAGTAAAATAAAAACATAAAAGTGTGGAAGGGGAGTTTTACTGGCTTTTGGGGGAAGGGGTTAGTCAAAATTCTGAGCATACATAAAAAAATGTTCAAATGTAATCAAATTTTTTAAAATATCATTACAGCAAAGTTTCTCTCTATAAAATAATTAGTTGGCACCCAGACCCAGTTGAGATCTGGTAATTTCAAATAATACTTAGTAAAGCAAAAATTTAGACTAGTTTCTTAGAATTTATTACACTGATAAGAAACATTACAGATATATTCACAAATGAAAATGGCTATTTACCCTAAAATTAAAAGGAACCACAAAAACTAGAATCTAAATGCAAGAAAGAATGAGATAAAAATGAAATAGAATATACACAATAAGAACCAGAGGTCACATATTCCAAAAACTGTCCCCAAATTAATTTTAAGTACACCTCCAGAGTATACATAGTAAAGAATATAGATCTTTATAAAAATATGTTCCTATTTTATAATAATAAATTTAAGAGTAAAATTTCTCTTTAGGAAAACTAATTTCTTTGACAATTATACTTTTTGGTGTTTCTTGCTGGATGTCTTATTTGAGGAGACAGGTGTTAAACTAATATTCCATCACTACCCATCCAAAGAACTAAAAATAGATGAATGGGAAGTTCTTGTAGATATGAACCCTTAATTTGTTGAGTTAATTTATATCTGAGAGCTATAACAATAAGTTTTCCTAACTAGCAAATTAAATAAAGGCTTCTTCCCTACAAAAGCAGTTAACTATGTAGTTAACTAGAGGAAAACGTCAGGGCAAATTATGTAGTTACTTTCTAAACCAGACAAATAAGAGCATCAAAGAAAGGTCAAAACTAAGACTCTTGACTGGATATTAAATTTGTACCCTGAGTGAGGGTGGGGAATGGGGACGTGGGGTGGGATATAAAGTTCTCTAGTTTTTAAATAATGCTTGAAGTGGGAAGAACAAACAAAATACTGAGTAAATTTTGTTTCACTTGAAAAAGGTTTACTTATATAACTGCCATTTTTAGAAAATTTATCCACCAGAAAGAATGAACGAAAAATCTGTAAGCATCAAAAGAGATAATGCTGTCTCATCAGGAAAATGCAAATTTCACAGTATATCTAAATATATAGCAAGCTGTATTATTTGGTGACTTTTCACACCAAAATTCATATGGTGATTTCTTTTTATATATATTATTTAAAAATTAACCAAAAATATCAATGTCTACAAGATCAGATTTCTTATAAAAACCATCCTACCTATGTGTTCTTCCGAAAAAAACTTCTGATTGAATGTACTCGGAGAAAAAAAAAAATCTAACAATTTGTAGAAATATTAGAATACAAAAGTAACACATACTCCCAAAGCTCTTATCCAACCAAACAATGCCCAGGTGCTGGAAATTCAATTTTAGTGCTAAACTCTAATTTTCATTTTTGGCTTCTAGCTCAAGTTACAGAAATGGAACCAATCAAAGAACCATACAAGTGCAGTCCCAAAGACACATGCTTGAGGG
Organism: Rhinolophus ferrumequinum; assembly: GCF_004115265.2. NCBI lineage: Eukaryota > Metazoa > Chordata > Mammalia > Chiroptera > Rhinolophidae > Rhinolophus > Rhinolophus ferrumequinum. The sequence continues at coordinate 20,766,939 of NC_046306.1, forward strand.
CTGAAGTGGGTTTTGTTTGCTTGCTTACAATCATGATGTACTTTAAAGTTCCTAGGTTTTTAAGTATGAAACCAATAGCATACTGAAAAGAAAAGGAAACATCAACAAATATTTGTGTTTCAACTTGATTCTGCATCATACTAGTTGTGTGATACTGGACATACTATTTAAACTTTCAGAGACTCACTTTCCTCACATGCAAAATACAGGTAATCCCTTACAAAGTTGTGATGGTTAAATGAGTATACATGTAAAAACACCAACACAGCACCTGGCACGTGGCAATAAGCATTAAAAAAAAATGGCAGCTAATAATAAAAAAAAAGGCAGCTCTTGTATTTGGCAACTCCTACCCTAAAATGCACTGTGACTTCCTAGTTAAAACCTCTTTACTTCAAGGAATCAGGTTAAATCCTGCCAACTACTTTCCTACTTGAGGAAAACTGATGACATAGAAATGTCCACTTCTGTAGGAAATAAACAGTAAAGTCGTAAGTATAAATATGCGGTTTAGATTCTACTCTGAAATATGAAGACTGACTGACATGCTTTGCTTTTGTTAATTATTAAATATTCTGCATTAATAATAGTTTCATATTTGTAGGGGGAAAATTTAGGAAGCTATAAATACTGAGCTTTAGAGCAGTTTAACAATGTAATTTAACTTGTGTATTATCTTCCAGAACTCCAATTTATAGGAAAATGTAACTGTTACGTTCATTTTAATTGACTGTTATTCAAAGGAACTCTATATCAACTCTGAAGCAGTATGACCATTTCAGAAATTTCTCTCCACCCTTAATCTGGAAGACATACTAGGACTATCTTGAAGGTCCTATTAAAAAAAAAGGTCCTGAGTTAAAGAGGAAGTAGGAAGTCTTCTAAAGCAGAAACAGAAGAATAATATCACCTGACAACTGAAAAGTATTACATAATGAAGTTTCTAAGTAAACAAAAAGATCTTTGTCAGACTCATCAAGGAAACCTTGTTCTTTGTGTTAGGGCCTCTAAAATCTATGTTTCAAGTAAAAATACACTTGGCACATGAAAAGTGACTGGAATATCTAAAGAGAATCCACTGAGTAGTAGTTTCATTAAGCGTGCTAGCTATGCAGGCACAACTTGGGTGCCAACAAACTTAATTCAACTTTTATTTGGCTAGCCTCTCAACTTACAGAAAAATGTTTTATTCATAGAAACAATGAACTAAAAAAGGAAAAATGTTTATGATCGTCAATGCCACTTTTTAAAAAGGATATAAAAATTTCTTTAATGTGAAAAAATAGCAGTAATCACAGACAGCATAGTACAGTGGCTAAAGTAAGAAGAATCATTAAAGACCCTATAGAGAAAATAATTACTTACTTTCTGAACATGTAGTTTCACCATTGGTAACAACTTCAGACTCTAATTGCAGTCCATCAAGACAAACTGACAAGTCTCCTATCGTCTCTGTTGGCTCTTTGTCACCTACAAGCTGTAAAGTCACAACCACTTCCTCAACTGGAAGAGAATAAAATTACAGAACACAATAGTCATTGCTTTAAGTGTTAAAAACCTAAAGTCAGAAAATAATTTACATATTAGTCACTTTTTTTTCTTGAAGTCACCTTAACTGTTAAAAACACTGTCAGAAAAAAATATATTTATGTGTATATAAATTGTAATAATATTTTTCACCCAAGGTTTCAGGCCTCATGACACGAAAACATTTTAAAAATAAAACAAAATTTGCTAATGCTTAATATCCATAATGTAAAATGCTAAATAAATAGTTCAATCATCCTGTTTATTATGTTTATTCCATCCATGTATAAAATGAGCCATGACAACCAAGGTTATTCAGTACTATATGCCTGAACTATACTGAGTGAAAATATATCACTTATGAAAAGATTATATCTTGTAAGTCCTAAATGAGAAAAAAATTTCTCGGAAGTATGTTTTAGATAGTCAAGGGGTAGAAAATATCTTTTAAAATCATGATATATCAATCAAAACAAGCACGTTTCGAATTTTTATATATCTGTTATTTATATATATCTACATTTATATATGTACATAGATACATATATATACACACACACACATAAACAAAAACACAACCAACTAAAATGAGGAAATTCTTAAAATAAGCATTTGAAAAGGAAATCTGTCAAAATATTAACTATATTTGTCTCTCCGAAGTGGGACTGTTTTTACTTCATCTCTGGCCTGTATTTTTCAGTTTTCCATAATTGAGTATGTAGTACTTTAATAAATATCTATTTACTAAGGGACTATATATTTAAAATATTAGATCAAAAATGAATGGCCAAACCAAGATTACACAAAATGCTTTACATAGTTCAAGATTTTTCTCCCCGTTAATATTATAACCAAATAAACGTAAAAACAAATAGTGAACATAGTCATTCTGTATGTTTGGCATATGAATTTCCTGCAGAGAAACAAATAACTAAGCACAATTTTGGTTACTTTTACATACATACGTTTCATATTGTTTGACTTTAATGTTTCATAGATATCTAATGCAGCAGTTCCCAACAAAACATCAGATTTCAGTGTCTGGTGACTCCATACACGAAAATGTAATTTACTCACAGGTGTGACAATACTAAAAGCAAAAAAAGGTGAAAAAAATATTATTTCATTAAATATAACAGTGGGATCCTAAATAAATTACAATTAGGTTTTAATATTTAAAATCTTCTCACTGCACCTCTCATATTTTACAACCAATATTGCCTCTATTCCTGTAATCTTACGAAAAACATCTGAATTCTCCATGCTTGCATGTTCATTTTTCCTTGTGGTTGAACTTACAGGGGGGCAACTTAATGCACATATCGTCAAAAAAAGTGAAACTGCTTATCATGCTACAAACTGTTAAAAAACTAGTTTTACTTTAGTACTATAAAAAAGTGCATTTATAAATTAAATATTTATTTTAAATAAAGATTTAATTAAATCTTTATTTAATGAGCTTCAGGTTACCTCATTTAATCTTCAAAGCAACCCAATGAGATAGGACTTACCACCTCCATCTTCAGATACAGAAATTGATATTCAGATAGGTTAAATAAATTGCCCAACATCACAAAGCCAGTCAATGGCAGACTATAATCTGCCATTAAAATTTATATTAAAAATCATTAACTTTTATTATTATTAAAATTTATATTAAAAAGTATCATTAAAATGTATATTAAAAAGTTCTGTAGTCAGCTACATAATTAATCTGAGGATTATATTAGATATCTCATGTTTCACAACTGCTAGAGGCAAAGTATCCAGGGCAACTGTCAAATATAGATTCACTCATACCATGCTAAACGTCAATAAAGAATGCTGTTAATGGTAATTTCCAAAGCAAACTCTGGGAAATTTGAATTTACAATAAACTGTATACAAACTATTTTAGAGTCATCAATTAGAAAAACAGGAACACAATATAATCTACCACGGTCCTGTGGTTCAATGCTATGAGGACAAATTCTTGAAATATTTTCTCTATTCCTCATTCTCTCAAAAATGTGATAAAATTATGGGGGACAAAGAAACCCTTTCCTCCTTAGAAGTCCACCTATGCCCATTACCCCATCATCATATTTCCACCATCATTTTAACAGTAATAGGTAGTTTAAACAAACTAAAAAATTTTCACCTTATCACTGCCTCTTTTTGGAGGTTGGGGAGGTACAATGTATTCATTCTCTTCAAAATTCTCAGATGTTACTTTCAGGAGAACATACAGTGTATATTAAGAAAACATTTCTCTATTAGTCATCTTGGAAATCATAATGGAGATGGAATAAAAGAGTTGATAAATTTAATTTTGCTTTAATTTGAGAGAGGATAAAGTATACTGTCAAAAATGGTGGTATCTAAATTACCTCAATTCAACTTCAGAGAGAAGTCTGGAAAGCCTGCTATATAACAATGGAAGCTGTATTAAAACTGCAGGCCAATCTGCTGCAAATTAAAAATTCAGAAGAACCTCAGCCATGTGTTCCCCAAACATTTGGGCTCAAAAACAGCACCACCATATGGGGCTACAAGGAGAGTTTCTTTATTCTTAACTTTTAAACCACTAAGGAGTTCGTGTCATTATCAGCTGAAGAGGCTGAAAGTGCGTACCTAATGAGCACAGATAGTAGCAGCTGGTAGAAAGTACCTGAGCGTTCAGTCTATTATTCTGAACATCTCTCTAGTCATTGTAGAGCTGTGATGTTTTATAGATTTCATTTGTTTTGTTTTTTTAATTTTTACTCATATATTGTTAAATTTACATTAAATCTCTAATGAGCCACTAATTGAAAACAAAGTTTAAGAAATATTAATATTGAAATAAATGCAGATGAGGAGCATTAGAATACTTCTGCAAATAGGCCTCAAGATGATCTTCAGAATTCTCAAATTTCACTCATTTGCTCAAAATCATTAAAGTACATTAATTAAATGCCTTACAACTTCAAAAATCCATGCTAAAGAATAATATAAATATATTCAATTTGTTTTGTCATTTATTAGGAATAAATACTATCTACACAAGCATGTATCATGAAGAGAAGAGCTGATAATTTCAAATGCCTCATCTCACCATTTAGAAATACAATTTATTTTTAGTCATTGGTTTATTTCTCTAAGGGAAAAAAATGCAAGAATCCCAAATACTAGGTAATGAAGGCAATTTGTCTATATTTCATGTGGTGACGACTAGTTACATTTTGAATTGCATTTTAATATACACTTGGTCCCCAAACCAAATATTTTATATTATTTTAAAATCTATTTTGTTGATAAGTCATGCTTTTTTCCCATTTTAGTAAAACAATTAAAATTAACCTATAATTCCCTTGAATCAGTGCCAATAGCAACATTTGGGGTCTTTGTAAGTGTTGAAATTGAGCTATATCCTACTTCTATGAATTCATACTAGAGATAAAAACACCAATATATAGACATGCACATGGATGTATATTGTTAACATTGTCTGACAGCACATTAGAAACCGACTGATTGATGGGGAATTAGTAAAAAATAAATGGCAGTCCATCCATATTAGGGAATATAATGTAGCTATACAAGAGAAGTTAGACCTGTATGTACTCAGCCGGAAAGATAACCATGCATGTTAAATATAAAAGCAGAGTTGTACAATAAAACATATAATTTGTTTAAAGAAAAAAAAATTCCTGTGTAGGCATCATAATTAAAAAGAAAAAGAAAACCAGAAAAACCAAACTATTTTAAATAAAAAAAATAAAGTGAATTACTCATAGCCCTCTATTTTAACCCTAAATAGAGGGTTAAAAAAAGCTGCTAAGAATCTTTCTAGGCCCATTACCACGGGCTCTCCCAGCTCTTGTTCAGTGGCAATAGTGATACCATCATCAATTAATCTGGAGAAGGTAAAGAAATGGAGAGAATGGGAAAAACAAATGGGCCAGCCCGGCTCAGGTGGTTGGAGCGCCGTGCTCCTAACGCCAAGGTCGCTGGTTCGATTCCCGCACAGGCCAGCAAGCTGTGCCCTCTACAGCCAAGATGGAGCACAATAGCTCTGCTCTCCCTGGAGCTGAGCTGGAAGTTGGCGTGAGCTGCTGTGAGCTACTGTGGGCTGCTGTGGGCTACTGTGTGCTGCCATGAGCAGCTGGCAGCCGGCAAGAGCTGCCGTGAGCGACCGACTGCCTCAGCCGGGGGAGCGCAAGGCTCATAATACCAGCACGGGCCAGGGAGCTGTGTCCTACACAACTAGACTTAGAAACAACGGCTTGAACTGGAGTGGGGAGACGCGGAAGAAAGTGGGGGGAAAAATATCTAAAGTGAAACAAAAAGTATACTAGAGGAAAGAGTCTGAGGGACAGGGGAAAAAGAAAACAAACAGTGAGAGCGAGGGAAGAAACAAAACAAGTGAGACTTTTTTAAAGCTGCATTTCTGCTCATCTACTAAACAAAATATACTGTAGAAAATACTTTCAAACCTACACTGTAAGGGGTTGTTTCCATTTGGGACTGTTCGTATTGTTGCATTTTTCTGTCTTCTTTGACTGTCCATCTACTGTGACTTCTACATAAGGACTTGGTCCAAACCAATTCTTTTTATTTTCTTTAAGTTTTGCTGAAATGACTAAGTAAAAGAAAAGGGAAAAATATTTCAATATTTGAGATGTTAGCTCATCCTTCAAATCAATTTAATTTCATAAAGGTTAAATAAAACATTACTTTTACACAGAGAAGCAGGTTTACTCTAAAATATTTACTATTTTATTTACTCATGACCTTTGCATTTCCTCCCATCCTAGTAAATAAACACAGGACCCCCCCCCACACACCACACACCCAAATTCCCATTAGTATCATCAGTATAACAGCCCTACTGTCAGTATGAATTGTCTCAGAACTCTGAGGTCAATAAAAAAGTACACACTGGGTCAATAAATACGCGAATGCCTACCATGTATCAGACACTGCTCTAAACTGTGTATGAGACACTGCTCTAAACTGTGGGTAGAACAGTTTACAGTTTAGAAGAGCCCCGGGCTCTCAAGGAGAGAATATCCTAGTTAGAGAAAAGTCCTTGTGATGAAAAACAGGCTAATGTGGCAGAATATGACTTGGTAGAAAGGAAGGCCTCTGAAGAAGTACTTTTAAGCAACCATCTAAACAACAAGGAGCTAGTCATGTGAAGATCGGAGGTGGGAAGAGGGGAGCATTCCCGACAAAGCTTCGCATATCTGAGGAAAAGTATAGCAACCAGGGAAGAAGAACGAATGGGGTGAGATCACTTTTAACATTGCAAGCCAAGATAAACAATTTGGGTTTTATTCTAAGTATGCTGGAAAGCCACTGGAGGAAGAGAGTTACAAACTAAGATTACTTTTAGCGTCTCATATATCTCACATTATCTTAGCAAGAGCTTCCTAACATTGTGCATCTTGAGATACTGATTCTTTAGTCACCTTTGCTATAAAATAGCCTTGTCCAGGTCCCTTGGAAAGTACAAGTAGATTCAAACCTGGCAGGGCACCCCATGATTCCCACATGTGATAACTCATTGCTTCCCTATAAACGAAGTGATCACAGCCAAGAAAATACTCTACCACCTGGGTATCTACTCCAGCAGAAAGTTCAGAGAATGTCAGTGCCATGCTTGAGGAGTTTGTATAGCAGCAACCCACGCTCAATAGAGTCCAAAGTATAGACAGTCTGGGAATCCTAGCAGGCACGGTTCTAGGTGGCAGTCCTGAATCTCTTGACCTCACATAGATAAAATACTGTCTTTTTGTGCACTTCTGTGCCTATTGGGTAGCATCCAAGCCAGCTGCAGACTTATTATTCTAATTCTATAAATTAGAGCTTCATCATTCTTTTGAAATACTTGGTGTAATAAAGTTCAATCTGATTTGAAATCAATACGCATTAGCAAAAACAAAAACAAAATCTGGCAAAGAAAAAGAAGAGCTGAAAGAGATAATGCTAGAAAAGTAGGCAATAAGGAGTCACTGAGGATTTTAAGTAAAGGAGTACTATTCAACAAAATTCCTGGAACTAAAACATGTATCGGGTATTGCTATGGGCACTGGGTACACAGATGATCCGATTACATCCAAAGATCACTCTATTGCTGTGGGAAAAATAAGTTGAAAGGTAGGTAAAATTAGGGGTTAAAAGGCTGCTAGAGTCATCTAATCAAAATATGAACTAGATTTGGATTAGAATAGTGAACATGGATATGGGGAAGAATAACTATTTTCTAAGGAAAACCAACACAATTAGATTTCATGAGGAAGTTGGGGAAAAGCAGCAGCAAGGACAACTCCCAAGGTTCTGGCATGAATAACTGAATGGAAGATGGTGTTATTTAATAAGATGGAAAAGAACAAGTTTGAGGAGAGTGGCATGGTAGGAAATCCAGAGTTTTATAATGAATGTATAAAATTTAAGATGTTTGTGAGGCATCTCTAAATGGAAACACGAAGTAAGAAGTCATTTTCAGAACAGAAAATATTCAAGTGGGGACCAGACCTATCTCTGATTAGTATGTATCATAAAGCTCTAGTACTTAATTTAATACAGAGTCAAATTTATCATAGGATTGCCACAGAAAAATACAAAATCCATGTTTTTAATACATTTCTAGTCTACGAAAACGGGAAACAGCCTAAACAATTATGCATAAATCCATTTATTTCATGGGCTCTTATGGTTGTCTGATTAAACCTAGAACAAAAAGCAATTGCAGGCCTGACAGGAAGAAAATTATCTGCCCTCAGTGGCTTTTTAGGGCTCAAACTTTTGAAAGCTATTTTGCCACACAATCCCACTCAACCCCACAAAGACATTTTAAGAAACTTTAAATGGGAAAATAAAAGAGGTAAGGGAAACTAACACCAACTGCTATTGTTTACTATGTGTCTGGAACTTAAATATTTGTCATTTCAATACTCGTGACTATTCTGAATAAGTATTATCATCTTAATTTTACACATAAGAAGACAATCTCAACAAAATTTAAAAGTTTGTCCAAGGGTCACTGCAAAACCTAGACAGGAGAGATTATTTAAGTGTTCAAATCTCAAAGGTGAGATTGCATAAAACTTTTGTTACAGTCCTAACCTTATAAAATAGATGGATGTACTACCTTCCTGAAATTTAAATTCCCATGATAAACTAAAAGAGTAAAAGAACTATAAATTATAAACTGAAAGAAAAAAAAAAGGAACCAAAAAAATGTCAGTATCATCTGGCACCTGGGCTACCACAAGAGACCTCTAACAATAGTTCATTTTATTCTCATTTCTCCAATCCAACCCCTTCCAGTTACTAGAATAATCTTCCTGTAAAAAAAACAGATGTGATCATGTCAATACTTTTCAATGATTCTCTAATGCCTGCAAAATGAAGTCTGAACTCTTCTGGGGCATTTTACATTGTTTACCATGCACTGTTCTAGCCTCCTTCTATACCAAATCCCACCCCCCAGCCCTCTGGTATTCTAACCACCCTTAGCTGTTTGCTGTCCCTCATAAGGGCCATGTCCTTTCATGCCCCTGTATGTGCTATGCCCTCCCTTTTCCACCCAATAAATTCCTACTTGAGAGACAAATGCCCCTTTCTCTTTGATTGAATGCTTCTTTAAACCTAAAAAGTTAAATTGTTCCTGCCTCTATGCCTCCACAGCATTTCCATATTTATGTATGGTTCCTGCCTCTATGCCTCCACAGCATTTCCAACAGCTTTTCATTCTTTCTTAGTTTATTAGTTTTTACTTGTTTATTAATTCACCCTGTAATACCCTTCATGGCAACGATGTAGCCAGTCTTTATAACTCCTACAGCACTTAAGTGATTTAAACCTGAGAGACATTTAATACATTGGTTGTACCAAATGATTAGATAGAAAACATGTTTCCCTGCTTTACATTCTCTGTCTCTCTCCATGTGTATTTGTGTCTGTCTGTCTGTCTGTCTCTCTCTCACACACACAATCTACTGCATATAGTTTTGTGGTATATATTAGTGTTCCTCTGATCCTTCTGTTCTGAAGGTCAATGGTCTGACCTGGTTTCAGTTCTTCATCCTATCTCTTCAGTACAAAATAAAAACTTTGACAATTTAAATAATAAAGAAAACAGAAATCACTCCTTAGCTTACCCAACCTATGTTGGGAACCAGGAGGCAACAGTGAACAAGGTAAGACAAGTAAGGGTGTTTGAGACCAGATAATTTAGCAGTATGATGAGCTAATAAGAGATAAAACCAGTTAGGCAAAGGCTACTTCTGTGGTCAGAAGCAATGACAGGCCTCTATGGCAGAACTACGTCTTAGCTGGGAAGAATTGGATATAAACTCTTGACTTAAAATTTTAAATATGAAGGACCTTCCTGGTCTCCAAGCAATCAGAACTAAATATATGGTGTTCTAGTAAATTTGGGAAAAATACAGTGATATTTAATTCTAATTAGTAATAACTAAAATCATGGTTTCTCTTCCTCAAATGATAAGTTTTGAGTAAAGACTGTGACTAAGAAATTTCTAGGAAATATCAAAGTACTTATTTTACAAACACAGTATAATGTTAGCAAACAGCAAGCATTAAATAAAAAAACAGATAAACTCAGTATAGTAGCTGAGGTTATATGTAGAACATAATTAAACAGGAAATGGCTAAAGACAAAAAAGGACGTAAGAAAACAGACTTATGTCCAATAAGAGACCCACACTACAATATTAGAGAAAAAGAGTAGATGATCCAGAAAATGCAAAAGTAAAAATCAGCAGAATCTAATGATGGACAGGGATGTAAAGGGTAAAGGACAAAGAGGTCAAGAAAAATTTAAAGATGTGATCCACCTGTTAGCCTCTTGATAACAATGTTAATACTTCCATTCTGGCCATAAATAAAACTTTTACAATAAACATCAGCGGTCTTTCACAAAACAGTACGATTCTTGTCAGTCATTCTAACCCCTTTTAAATTAAAAATTTTTTTGAATGATGTTAAGACAGTGTGAACAAAGCAACAAACCCTTATAAAAAATTTAAGCTTAGACTGCTGTTAAGATATTAAATTAGATATAAGTAATCCTAGAGGAAGAAAGAAATAAAGAATTACGGGAAAGAGAATATATTACTCTGACCTGCACAGTGTTTTGGAGTTTTCTAACTTATATACACTGTCTTCCAACAACCATGAGACAAAGATGTTAAAATCCTCAGTTCACAGATAAGGAAACTGAATTTTAAAGATATTAGTGACATGCATAAGGTTACACCTGTTAAGTATCAGAACCAGGACTAAAATACAGGGACATTAACTCCCCTGAAGACATGAATTGTTAGTCTATATAGATTTGTTGATAAAAACTAGGGGTGGGGGGCTAGATGACCTCCCCAAGAGTTTAACTGCAGAAGTTTTAATGGCACACTAGTCAAAACATTGAGGGTAAGTATTTATGATTTCGTGTTGTGATTTTGGCATCTATCTAATAAATCACACAGGAGAACTACAAGATCAAGAACACAAGGATCAATACGGATATTTTCACTAACCAACAAAATGTTAAAAGATCATTTAAATGCCAATGGAAGTACCTAAAGAGACTACCCCAATGAGTTACCTCAATCTATGTGAAAGAGTAGCACAAAAGATAATCTTTCCTATTGAACTCAAACTTGAATAGCTAAATAGCTATTCAGGTTATGTCCATAAATTAGATTAAAATTATAGAAAGTGTTACTAATGCACTGGCACTATACTTTTTATGTAAACACTGAAAAAAAACGGTGAAGTTGCCTTTCCTCTGATACTCTTATAAAGAATTCAGTGAAATTAAAACTAATGCAAGTTCATTAAACAATCCATTTATCAATAGCACTGTGAATTATTTTTTTAAACCTCTATTTGGCTACTATTTATAATAGGTGCCATTTCTCTGAAATAAGTTTTCCACTTGCTGTCACCTGATCTGGTGGGATCAATTAGCAAATATATATTGTAAACAATTAACAGGAATATATATACTAGGTGTGATCAAACAATACAGTGAACATTTAAATTTTTAAAAATGTATTACAGTAAAAGACACACTGCTATTAATCCCCCTCAAAATATTCCCTCTCGCTTTGAATACACTTATCCCATTGTTCTTGACACTTTCTGAAGTAGTTCTGGAAGTCCTCTTTCATGAGTGTCTTCAGTTGCGCTGTCGTGGCTGCCTCAATGTCCTGAATCATTTTGACTTTGGGAAAGTGCCAGAAGTAACACAGTGCCAGATTCAATGAATAAGGTGGATGAGGACACACCATAATGTTTTGACAGAAATTGCCGTACCAGAAATGATATGTGACACGGAACATTGTTATGATGGAGGATGATTACGGCACACTTTAAAACACACCTTTTCTCAACCGTAGCTCACACCCAACTGACTGCACTGAACAAGCTAAAACTTGTCACTCATTGTTACGGTACTAAGGTTCGTTGTGCCACTTCCTGTATGTATTGAAGATCTTGCCTTTCTGTTGGATGGCACTGGGCAGCATTCACCACAGTTTTTGATCACAATGAAAAGGCTCCGTGTCACACATCACTTCTGGTACAGCAATTTCTGTCAAATAACAACAGTACGTTGTGTCCTCATCCACTGTGCGACTCTGACTCCTCTCTCCAAAGTCAAAATGACCATGAAAGGAAAACGTTTTGAATCAATTCAGGACATCAAAGCATCCAGGACAGCGCAACTAAAGACATGAAAGAGGACTTCCAGAACTGCTTCAGAAAGTGGCAAGAATGATGGGATGTGTGTTCGAAGCAAGGGGAAGTATTTTGAGGGGGATTAATGACAATGTGTCTTTTACTGTAATAAATTTTTTAAACTTAAACATTCACCATATTTTTTATCACACCTCATATATGTATATATGCTAGAAAGAGTTAAGAAAATAAATTTAAGCAGAACAACAAAGTAGAATTTTAACTTTTGACTCTAAATTCTCTTATCAGTCTTTTCACATCTACTTCATAAAAACACAAATCCAACTAATTGCTCTTTATTAAAAACTTCCCATCTCTCTTAGTAATGACACTCCTGAAGGAGATGACCCACACTTCCATTAATTCTCATGGCTCCCCGCTCTGCAGCTTTTGGAGGCAAAAAGGGAAGTCTTGTGCATGTCCTTCCTTCATGCCTCTTGCTCATGTTCTTTCTTGAAAGGCTCCTTTTCTACCTCTCTACATTTAAATAGTAGCAATGCTTCAAGCACCACCTCCTTTCATACCAATTCTAGTGAAATACTGATCTCTCTTTTCCTGACAAAAGTTGTTACCTCTTCTTGCCATTATCATATACCATGGTATTTATTTTTTACACTTGCATATTCATGCCTTCCTTGATTCTAGAAAGATGCTGAAGCAGATGACAATAAAAACAAAGGCTTGTACACCTGAAACTGAAAAAAAAAAAAGAAAAAAAAAGATGCTACAACTGATCTACTAGTATTAACATAGAATAAAAAATACAATGTCATTAAGGGGATTTGTGCAAAGCACTTAGTTCTGTGGTTTATAGTATCAAAAGCAAAGAAGTAAACAATGAATTATGAAGGCCACTCATTCTATTCAACTTGGCACTTTACTGTTTATTATCTTATGCTCTCCATATCTAATGATGTATTTGCTAAATATGTAACTTTTATCTATTATTCATGGTGTTTGTTTTATTAAAAGTGTATTAAGTTTATTAAACTTTTTTTGCCCTGAACTTGTGCATTCTCAGTTTTTAGACCCAAGATTAAAAATTTTTAAATAGCTGAGGATTATGTCTTTTTGAGGTGCATTCTGGCATTTATTAAATGCTTTCCTTACTATAATAATGATGATAGCAAATAAGATAGCCAGTTTATGTAAATAAAATCTAAAGTAATATAAACCTAAATCTAAAGGAATATAACAATATTTATCTCTGAGGACTAAGATGATAAATAAGGATCCCTCAATTTATTATTTTACTGAGTTTTTTTAAAATAAAAAAAACAGATATTACTTACATAACCTGAAAATTAAAGAATTTTTTAAAAGATTGTTCCAATCAAAAGTTTCAACATTAAGGTGCCCCCTTCCCCCAAAATAAAAGTCATAGGAAGCCTGGCCTAATGAAATCAGCTACTCAGGCTTGTTTGAGGATGAGGAGGGAGGAAATGATTAGAATATGGCTTCAGCAAAAAAAATATTAGTATCTTTCATTGGGAATCAGACATTGGTAAAAGACTGGAGTTAGTTAGTGAAGGAATTCCTAAAATCAAATTCTAAGATCTTGTCACCTTAAGAAAGTATTACTTTTATATAATTCAATCACTCCTGGGTTCGGGGGAGAATAATGATGATATGGTTTTTGGCCTAATATTGACAATCCAAAGGTGTTATGGTAGAAACTAAAATAAATACAGAGGATAATAACTGTTCTATAGTCAATAAATACCATTAAATGTAAGGGAGAGACTAGGGTTTCACTGTATGATGAGACACATGCATGTCTGAAGAAAATCCAGTGACTCACCTTGACTAGTACAAACAGTTCATACATGAAGTCCAGAAAGAGACCATATGGAGCCAGACTGGTAAGGTCTTAGCCCAAGCTAAAGAAATTCTATACTATAGTCAAAGAAAAGCACTGAAGGTTTTTGAGCAAGAATGCAACATCGGGTGGCATGTTAAGAACATTAATCTGAAATACACTTGGTTATTATGGTTAGAGGAAAGAAACGGAATTAAGTGATAATAGCAACCAAAGGTTTAAACAGACATTTCTCCAAAAAAGATAATACAAATGGCAAATAAGCACATGAAAAGATGTTCACCATCATTAACCATCAGAGAAATGCAAGTCAAACCCACAAGATAACCACTTCAAACCCACTGGGATGTCTATAATCAAAAAGCAAATAACAAGCTTTGGCAAGGATATGGAGAAATTGAAACTCTCATACATGGCTAATGAGAAAGTAAAATGATGCCAGATTATTTTGTAAAATAATTTAAATTTCTTCACAATGGTAAACATGGATACTATATGGCCCAGTGATTCCACTCCTACGTATATACTCAAGAGAACTGAAAACATATACCTTCACAAAAACTTGTACATGAATGTTCACAGCATTATTCTTAATAGCCAAAAAGTGGAAACAACAAAACACCCATCAACTAACTGATAAATGGATAAAATGTGGCATATGTCCATACATGAAATATTTGGCAATTAAAAAAATGAAATACTAATACATGCTACCCAAGAATATCCTGAAATAAAAATGTAATTTTTACATATCCACACATTTTGTTCATTTGTTCATGCATTAAACAAATATTAATTCGGCACCTGATATGTAACAGGTACTAAAGATTTTCTTCTCGTAAGATTATTCTTTATGATGGGGCAAAAGTAAAGTAGTAGATCTTTTCAAGACTTACCAGTGATCTGAAGTTGTGATTTCATGGTCAGGCTACCCATTGAACCAAGCTGTGATCCACTGTCAGACATACCACCAGTAGGACAGCAAACCTAAACATGGCAAAGGAGATAATTTGTAAACATCACAAATTCCCATTTAAAAAACACATAAATAGTGCTAACCAGGCCATTTCCACATCCCACTGGAGGCCACATGATAACCAGTGGCCTTCACATTGCTAAATGTCAATTCAAGTATTCATTCTACCTAACCTATCAGCAAAATCTGACATGGTTGATCATTTCTTCTTCCAAGGTTTACTTTCTTCCCTTGAATTCCCAAGACACATTCTCTTCATTTATGACCTACCTCATTGATTGTTCCTCCTTAGTCTCCTCTGACAATTCCTTGTCTTCTCTCCATTCTCTTTATGTTGGAGTATCCTAGGGCTCAGTTAGTGGTTCCCTCTTCTCTCTCTATACTCATTTCCTCCAAAGTATCATCCAGAGGTATGGCCTCAAATATCATCTATATAGCCAAAAGTCCCAACTTTGTATTTCTATCCCAGACTTCATTCCTCAACTCTAAACAACTTCACATGGGCATCTAAATCACATCCGAAACTTAACACATCCAAAACTGAACTCATCTTCCCTGTAAACTCTCTGTTGATGGTAGCTCCATCCTTTCAGATGCTCAGCTAAAAACCTTGCAGTCATCCTCGACTCCTTTCTTCTATATTTTCCTACCAACCTGCAGGCAAATTCTGTTGTCTCTATTTGATCCAGAATCCAAACATTTCTCGCCACCTCTACCACCAATCTGTTTGGAGCCACCTCTGATAGCCATCTTTTCCCTAGATTATGCCTTTCTTCCAGATTACTGCAATAACCTAACAGGTCTCCCTGTTTCTATCTTTATCTAGCCTCAGTACCTATTCTCAACTCAGCCAGGATAGCTCTTTTAAAATATTCAAAACCCATAAAGGCTTCCCATTTTACTCAAGAGTAAAAGCCTAATTCCATACAATGACTTAAAAGACTTGATAAGAGGCGGGCTTCCCCTGCTCCCAACTTCTTGATCTTATTTCTTCCGATTCTCCTCTCCTATTCAGGCACCTACTTCCTTGTTATGTTTTAGACTTTAGACTCCATCATGTTTTAGACTTAGGGAGAATTATTCTATTTGTTCTCTTGACAATTTTACAGTCTGTTCCACCTATCCTGGTCACTTTTTTCTTCTATACAATATATCACCTCCTGACAGCCTAAGGAATTTACTTGGTAGTTTATTTGTTTTGACTCTCTAGTCTAAAATATAAACTCCATGTGAGCAGGGATTTTGTTTTGTTCATTAATGAAATCCAGAAGCCCAAAACAGTGCCTGACACAAAGCAAACACTTAAAAATTTGTTCAATGAAATGAACAAAGAAATGGCATTGAATTACTCTTATACTAAATGAACAACTGGAATGTATCTTCTTCAGCCCCTAATCATGGAAGAGTTAATTGCCATGCAGAAAAAGCATGATTCATATAACAGATTTTATAACAAAGTGGAACACTTGAGCTAATTCCTGGATCAACACTCATATATTATATGATACTATTTGAGTTCTGTAACCTCTCTCTAGGTCCCAGTTTCCTGTCAAAAAAATGGGGATAAAACCACCTCTACTTCACAGTCGTAAAGACTGAATATGTTTGTGAAATAAAACTCTGTAAATGTTTATCATTTATAGTGTTTGAAATAAAATAAACATTTTCAAAATAAAAATCTGTTCTTATGCTTTTGGAGACTGGATAAAAATATTAGCAGTATTTTGAGTAGGTCAAGATAAAGATTAAAATCAAACAAAATTTACTTAGCACTTACTATTTGCCAGGTACTTTGTAAGAAGTATACAAGTACAAAAAGGCAGACAAAATATCTTTAAACTATAAACACTGCCTTGAGTTTTTATATAAAATTAGGCTTCCATTAAAAATTTAAAATATAAAACAATTCTGATTTTGGCAGTATTCTCAAATCTGCCAAAATGAAATGGAACAGTAATTCCTACCAAGACGAATTCCATAAAATTCAATGTTTTATTCCTTGACTTATACATAAAAATACTCAAAGCTAAAATTTTGGCCTTAACATGCTGGTAATTTTAATAATTTATGTCTTACACATGTTAGTTTTATATAATCAAAACTCATTAAGTATTTTAAATTCTTGAAAAGAATAAAAATTACTGCTTGTGCAATAGCAAAAAAGAAAACCTACAAAAATGATTTAAATATCGATTGGAAACCAGGTAAATAAAGTACATATTCATACTATAGAAGAGAATACTATGCAGCCATTAAAACAACTTATTAATAACTGAAATGGAATGACTCCATGAACATTTATTAAAGCCACAGAATACATACAATATGATGTTATTTTTGCAAACAAACTATATATCCTTATAGGTACACAGACTTACAAATAAATATAGGAAAAGTATACATCCCAAACTGGTAATAGTGGTTACTTCTGTGGAGGAGGCAGGTATGTGTACTAAAGGTGATCAAGGGGAACTTCGGTTTTATATGTATTGTTTGATGTTTTTAAAAGAAACCGCTTATCACTGATGACTTGTACAATTTAAACAACAGGCAGGACAACGTATGGTGTCAGGGGGGTAACTAGACTTATCAGGGGATCACTTCGTGAGTTATAAGGCAGTGTCACAATCAAGTTTGAACTTGTTACAATGATGCTGCTAACCTTTTTTGATATCAGAGGCATTATTCATTATGAATTTGTACCAACTGGACAAACAACCAAGTTTACTATTTGGAAGTGCTGAAAAGGCTGTGCGAAAAAATTGAGACGAAAATGACCTGAACTTCTCGCCAACAATTCCTGGCTCTTGCATCACGACAATGCACCAGCTCCCACAGCACTGCCTGTGAGGGAGTTTTTAGCCAGTAAACAAATAACTGTATTGGAACACCCTCCCTACTCACCTGATCTGGCCCCTAATGACTTCTTTCTTTACCCGAAGAGAAAGGAAATATTGAAAGGAAAACATTTTGATGACATTCAGGACATCAAGGATAATATGACGACAGCTCTGATGGCCATTCCAGAAAAAGAGTTCCAACATTGCTTTGAAAGGTGGACTAGGCACTGACATCAGTGCATAGCTTCTCAAGGGGAGTACTTCGAAGGTGACTAGTGATATTCAGCAATGAGGTATATAGCAGTTTTTCTAGGGTGAGTTCGCGAACTTAATTGTCTGACCTCATAAACGTCTAATCATTATGCTGTACACCTGAAACTAAATACACTATTGAATGTCAACTATAACTGAAATTATTTATTACACTTTTTTAATAAATAAAAATGAAGTAGAATAAAAAAATATCAGAATGGAAAAAAACAAACAAACAGGCAACACAGGATAGAGAATCTACACTTCAAGTCCCAAATCCTCTCCTGAGCTCCAGATTCTTAGATTTGACTATTATTTACAACTGCCTACATGGTTAAAAAATGACTAAATCGAAACTATACCTGGGCATACTCACCCTGGCCTCAACAGCACCACCATCCAACCAGTTGCTCAAGCCAAAGACACAGGCATTATCTTTCCCTTACCAACATGTTCTTAGGATTCTACCTGCAAAATATACCCTAAAATATACCTACTTTTTGCCCTCTCTTCTTAACCATCCTAATCCAAGCCACAAACATCCATCCCTTCCCTGTCAACAAATTACAATTCATTAAACCGGTCTCTCTAGCTTTTGACTTGCTCCCGGTTCCGGCTCCCCCTCCCTCCCACCATCCATTCTCCACATAGCAACCAGGGTACTCTTTTAAAAATGAAAGTTAGATCATGCTCTACTCAACTTAAACACCCAATAACTTTTTAAAATAGAATCCAAACTCCCATCCTGGATTACAGAAGCCTCACTCCATCCCACCCATGACTGACTCTCTGACTTCACCTTATCTCAGTCTCCTTACCCACTGCAAATCCAGCTTTCTCTGTATTTCTCAAACACCCTAAGGTCATTCCAGCCTTACAGCCTTTGCACTAACTGTTCCCTCTGCTGGGAATGTTTTTTCCTTTACTTGTAAAATCTAATACTTCTTGTACTCAGGCTTCAAGTTAAATACCAGCTCCTCAGAGAGGTCTGCCCTGACTACTCAATCTAAACTAGCCATCCTATTACTTTGTATCACATCACTGAAATTTTTTCTGATTTGTTTATGGACTGTAAGGTCAACAAAAGTAGGCACCTTGTCTATCATGTTAATCAGTGCCTGAATATTATATAGTTTTTTTCCTTAATTTAAATCCACAATCTATATTAAGTTTCACTCTTTCTGTTAAGTTCTATGGGTTTTGACAAATGCATAATGCCACGTACCCATCATTACAGTATCACACAGAAAGATCTCACCACCCTAAAAATGCCCTGTACTTCACCTATTCATCCTTCTCCCCTCGCTCAGAACCCTGGCAACCTGGATCTTTTTACTGTCTCTTGTAGTTATGCCTCTTCCAGAACGTCAGATAAGTAGAAACAACAATCTGGAGCCTTTTCAGGTTGACTTCTTTCACTCAGCAATAGGATTAAAGGTTCCTCCATACCTTACCATAGTTTGACAGCTTTTTCTTAAATTGTTGAATAATATTCCACTGTGTTGTACCACAGTTTATGCTTATCCATTTGCCTATTGAAGGACATGTTGGTTGCTTTCAGTTTGGGTCAATTATGAAAATAGCTGCTATAAATATTCATGTATAAATATTCATGGTTATTTGGGAATATAAGTTTTCAACTAACTTCGCTCAACAGATACACAACTGCTAGATAACGGTAAGCCTATGTTTTACCTCCGTATGAAACTGCCAAATGGTCTTCCAAAGTGGCTGTACCATTTTGCCTTCCCACTAGGATTGAATGAGAATTCCTATTACTCCATATTCTCCCCAGCATTTGGTATTAACTTTTAGAAATTTAACCAATCTAATAGGTGTAAAGTGATAGTTCACTGATGGTTTAATCTGCAATTCCCATATGACACAAGATTTTAAGTATCTTTTCATATGCTTATTTGCCATCTACGTATATTGTTTAGTGAGGAATCTGTTCAGATCTTTTGCTCACTTTTTTGTTTGTTTTCTTATTGCATTTCAAAAGTTCTTTGTATATTTTAGATACAAGTCCATTATCACATATGTGTTTTGCAAATATTTTCTCACAGCCGATGGCTTCTCTTCATCTTCTTAACAGCATAAAGGTTCTGGTCACCAATTCTAACAGGTGGGTATGTGTATGTGAGTGAGGGGTTTCCCCACATCAACAAGCAATTCTGACACCAGCTGGGTGTCCTACCATTTAACTCAATTCTGACACTATCTACATGGAGACAGCCCACTGTCCTACAAGACTGGCCAGTCCACCCCACTTTGGATGCCAGTTGCCAAGTCCAGGTTGTCACCTATGCTCCTGACCAACCAGCTACAGATTGGTTCCAATGACTCCTTCCTTTGGTTTGATTAATTTGCTAGAGCAGCTCACAGAACTCTGAGAAACATTTTACTTACTATATTACTGCTTTACTATAAAAAGATGTAACTCAAGTACAGCCTTGATGCATAGGGCAAGATATTGGGAAAGGGGACAGACTTCTGTGTCCTCTCCCAGCACACCCCTCTCCCAGCACACCCCTCTCCCCAAATCTCTAGTGTTCACCAACCCAGAAGCTCTCTGACCCCCATCCTTTTGGGTTTTTATGGAGGTTTCATTACACTGGCATAATTGATTAAATCATTGGCCACTGGCAAACTCCAGCTCCTCGCCCTTCCCTAGGTGGGGCGGGGGGGGGCTGTGTGGCAACTGAAAGTTCCAACCCTCTAATCACATGGTTGGCTCCACTGGCAACCGGCCCCCATCCTTAGGTGATTTCCTAAAGACACAAAACAACAGACAGACACCTTAATCATTCTATTAACTTAGGAAATTCCTAGCGTTTTTGAAGCTGTGTGCCAGGAATGGAATCGAAGACTGGATATATATCTCTTATAAATCACAGTATCACACAATGCCTTTTGTAGACTACATTTAATTTTTATAAAGTCCAATAATTACTAACTTTGTGTTTCATGAATTGTGCTTTTGGTATTTTATCTTAAAATTTATCGCCATCTCTTCAATGATTGGTGCTGGGACAACTGGATATCCACATGTAAAAGGATGAAGCTGGTTTCCTACCTCACACCACATATAAAATCTAACTGAAAAATGAATCAAAGGCAAGCAACACAGGGCTTCTTCTCAAAGAACTGTGGTTGTGTGATTTGATCTGTCTGGATGAAAGTTCCCTGAAGGACTGGCTCAAGGGCTTGCCTTTGTTTTTCCTGCCAGGGAGCTTCCTTAGGGCTTCCTTAGGTTTACAGCAAGTGTCTGTCAAAAGCATTTAAAAGCAATTGTATTAACCACTGCCACCTAGGGCAAAGGATAACACAGATGTAGTGAAAAGACTGGGAAGGAAGAGGCTGGAGAAGGAGACACTTGGGGGAGATAAGGGATTTGAAAAACTCCTGGGAATTATGGAGAATCTAGGCTGTGCATATGCCCAGGGCCGGGTGTATGCTCAGAAAAGATCTGAGAAGACCCTGATTCTTAACTCTGGTTGACCATCAGCCTCCTTACAAGCAGAAAGTGGAAACTAAGGCACATTTTTAAACTGCTGGACTAAGCACAGCAGTGCCCCAACACAAAGGCAAGGTGCAAACACTGGGTTTTGGGTCCTTTTTTTGGTTCTAAGAGTTTAAGGGTATCTGTCAAATCACTAGCTGACTACCAACCTAACAGAACAAAGACTTTAGTGGACATACATGATAAAGAATACGAACTATAGAAAATTAGTTTGGAAAAGTCATCAAACAAGCAAACAATAACCACAATAAGCAGCAATAAGAAACCATGAGGTGGGAAAAGAATCTGATTTCCAGAATTGCCATATTATAACAATCCAAATGTTCAGTTTTCATACTAGCAATCCAAACTCAACAGCACATGAAAAGGATTAAGGGCCGGCCTGATGGCTCAGGTGGGAGGAGGGCAGTGCTCCTAACGCCAAGGTCCCTGGTTCGATTCCCACATTGGGCCAGTGAGCTGGGCCCTCTACAGCTAAAATTGTGAACAATGGCTCTCCCTGGAGCTGGGCTGCCGTGAGCAGCAGGAGGTCGGTGTGAGCTGCTGTGTGCTGCTGCTGTGCTGTCGTGGGCTGCTGTGTGCTGCCGGTGGCCAACGTGAATGGCTGGCAGCCAGACTGAGTGGCCGGCAGCCGGCGGGAGCTGCCGTAAGCTGCTGTGAGCAGCTGAGGTGACCAACTGCTTCATCCGGGGGGAGCGCAAGGCTCATAATACCAGCATGGGCCAGAGAGCTGTGTCCTACACAACTAGACAGAAACAACTGGCTTGAACCGGAGTGGCGGGGGGAGGTGGAAGAAGGGGGAAAAAAGGATTAATACACCAAGACCTAGTAAGATTAATCACTGGGATGCAAAGATGGTGTAACCTCAGAACCAGCTCAAATTGGTCCTACAAATAGCAGGTGAAGGAGAAATTTAGCCCGGATTAAAAAGCCCCTTGCCACAGCTCCTACTTGGGTCAAGACCCTTGGCAGCTACCCAGCAGGACTCCAGGCTTAGAGATACCTCTAAATCAAAGAGGTATGTTGTTAAATGTCAGAGAAGGGGAAAACCCATCCTATTTGTCACCAATACCTTACTAGCCCAACAGGATTCCAGGTTTTCACATACCCCAAAGGGATGTATTAACACATCCCCCCAAACCAAAGGGATATGTTTACCCATGCCCCTAAATCAAAGAAATGCACTGTTAAGAGAAGAAGATATCTTGCTGATCAACACATCCAGTTTGTCACCAATCCCTTACTAACCCAACAGGATTCCAGGTTTTCACATACCCCAAAGGGAAGTTGTAGGGTAGATGCTGAGGAAAATTTGCCTTCATTGGTTGATGTGAGCTTTTGTCTACTAGCTTTTGTCTATTCCTATATGTGAGGTGATTTCTGTGCTGTGATCAGGGGTTGAGTAAATTCCCCCTTTGGTCTCCTTCTCCCAAGGGGAGACATGAGATGAAGTTTTCTGTTTGGTCTCATTCTCTCGAGTAGGGGAGATATGAGATGATGTTTGCTGTTCTGTCCATGTTGTGAGGTGATGGTTAGCTCAGGGTTAAAGAAATTCTTGATCAGGGATTGAGAGAATTCCCTCTTCTGTCTGTTTCACCCACATCAACAGATGAAGTACAGAAGTAGCTAAGTTATATCAGGACAATGTGACAGGCATGTTGCCAGGCTTTAGAAGACCTTGGGCTGATGGTCCCAAGCAAGAACAATAGATGTTGCTTATCTGGCTGAATTGCCCCTTTGGCCGGATGGGCGACTTTCATATCAGTATCAGTAAATGCCGGACCCACCCGGAACTGGCCATTCCCGGAGGGGGAGGTAGGAACAAGAAACTTGGCTCTAAGGTACATCTGAAAAAATACATGACAAACCTCAGTTGACAGTGTAATAATAATAATAATAATAATTATTATTATTATTATTTTGTCACTTGGTTATTTGTCATTGGTGATTTTTCATCATTCTAACATTTTGAAGACCTCCAGCAACATGCAGCTCACAACACCAGGGGATGCCCTGACTTCCAGCCGCGAACCTGGTGAGGTCTGGCTGGTTCCCGGCCTCTCCAGTGTTGTTCCCCACGGTTAGCCTTCTTGAGAACTTGTTAACATCTAGAAAACTTGTACATCAGAAGACGTCCTAACTTCTAATAACAATAGCAACAACAACAATATTCTTCAGATTGTTAACACCTTGAAAACTTACATACAGCTTGCAGCTTATAACATCAGAAGACGCCTTGACTTCTAACAACAACAAAGACAACAAGAGAAACAGCATTCTTGGGAATTAGCAAGCAGCAGTGTGGGAGATGCCTGAATTTCCCTCAGCTACAGACCTGGCAAGGTTTTGATTTATGACTTTTTCAGTGCTGTTCTCCCCCGGTTTGGTGAACTTTTGGCATCTATTATAATAGTTACTACCCTATAAAGCTTATTACTGCTTTGGATACTCCTTATTGATGTTATTTGTGTATTTAGCGAAGTGATTTTTTTTTTTTTTTTTAGATTTTATTGGGGAAGGGGAACAGGACTTTATTGGGGTACAGTGTGTATGTCCAGGACTTTTTCTTTTCCAAGTCAAGTTGTTGCCCTTTCAGTCTTAGTTGTGGAGGGTGCAGCTCAGCTCCAGGTCTAGGTCCAGTTGCCATTGTTAGTTGCAGGGGGCACAGCCCACCATCCCTTGCAGGAGTCGAACCAGCAACCTTGTGGTTGAGAGGACACGCTCCAACCAATTGAGTCATCCGGGAGGCAACTCAGCTCAAGGTGCTGTGTTCAACCTTAGTTGCAGGGGGCGGAGGCCACCATCCCTTGCGCAAGTCTATGAGTTGATGAGTTGAACTGGAAACCTTGTGGTTGAGAGCACACTGGCCCATGTGGGAATCGAACCGGCAGCCTTCGGAGTTAGGAGCTTGGAGCTCTAACCGCCTGAGCCACCGGGCCAGCCCTAGCCAAGTGATTTTTGATCAGTAGTAAACATGTGTTGGGATCTCTTAAACTTATATGTATGTGTACTCCTTTAATATGACATTGTTATTAATACATATAGTTTAGTCTTAACCATCTTTCCTTTCTGTCATTAGCACATTCTATTAATTGCCTTTGTCTTTTGCTGTTGCATATTGCTAAATAAATTGATTAGATATTGCTAAATAATCAATTAGCTCCATTCTAGCGTGTGTTCCTCCTCCTCCTTTTCCCCGGCTCATCATTACAGATGTGTAAACACATCTCCCAAAACCAAGGGGATGTGTTTACACATGTCCCTAAATCAAGAAATGCACTGCTAAATGCCAGAGGACTAGGCACCTCAGGGGAAGAAAGAGAGATAAGAGGAGAAGAGGAGGCAATTCTACCCATAGAAATAAAAGCCTTAATGCAATCTAAGGCGGGGCTGCTTCCCTCTCTGGGGTCAGCCCTCTACAGGTCGCTGAGTGTACTCTCTCTTACTAATAAACTTCTGTTTATGCTACACAAACTTCTGTCTCTTGATTGAAGTCTTTGTTTCAAGAAGACAAGAACGGAGGTTTCAATGTCATTTTCCTGGTAACATCATCTGTTTCTTACAAGATACTGAGTTGCTTTCCAGAGACAAAACAGATGCAGATCATGCAGCTGAAGCATGTGCAGAGGAGAGAACTTTGACCTCCAGCTGCATCCACGACCCCCCCAAACCAAAGGACCAGGACATAACAACTTGAATACCGAAACCCTTTCAGAAGCAAAGGGTCCATTGTTCAGAAAGATCCCATGCTAAAGCCCCTTTCTATATCTTACCATAAATGGCCAAGTTCCAAAGTTCTCCAATCAAAACCCACCATGCCAGCACTCCCGCTTACCAGCCTGCTAATCCCTTAAAACTTGCCCTGAACCTTGGATCGGGAAACAGATTTAAGCCTTGCCTCCTGTCTCCTTGAAGGTCAACTCAGCAATAAAAGCTTTTTCTTTTCTCAAAAGCCGGTGTCATAGTATTGGCTCCTGTGTGCATCAGGCAGTGGGGCCCTTGCTCGGTAACAATGGGTCAACATATGAAAATCAATGTGTTATATATACCACATTTAAAAAATTAAGAATGGGTGGCTTGTTAGCTCAGTTGATTAGAGCTGGTGCTCTTAACAACAAAGTTGCCAGTTCGATTCTCACATGGGCCACTGTGAGCTGCGCCCTCCACAACTAGATTGAAACAACTACTTGACTTGGAGCTGATGGATCCTGGAAAAACACACTTTAAAAAAATATTTAAGAATAAAAATCGCATGATCATCAAAACTGATACAGAAAAAGCTTCTGACAAAATTCAACAGACTTTCATGATAAAACTCCCCAACTAGGAATAGGACATTACCTCAAAAAATAAAGGCTATATGTGAAAAGTCCAGAGCTAACATCACATTCAACGACGAATAATTGAAAGCTTTTCTTCTAATACCAGAAACATGACAGAATGCCCACTCTCACCACTTCTATCCAACATAGTATTGGAAGTCCTAGCCAGAGTAATCAGGCAAGAGAAAGATATAAAAGGCATTTAAATTGGTAAGGAAAAAGTAAAATCATCTCTGTTCCCAGATGACATTAACTTATATAGAAAACCTTAAAGACTCCACATAAAAACTAATTAAAATTTCAGCAAATCTTACGCTAACAACTATCTGAAAAAGAAATTAAGAAGGTAATCTCATTACTAGATTTATCAGGATGATTACTTTGCAAATTATGTAAATGCCTAATCACAACGATGTACACCTGAAACTAATATAAGATCGAATGTCAACAGTAATTGAAAAATTCTTTAAAAATTTTAAAAGATCCTTAATCACAAAAGAAAATATATACAGTCAACTGATGTTCAACAAGGGTGCCAAGAATACACAATGGGGAAAGGATAGTCTCTTCAACAGATGGTGTTTGGAAAACCAGTTATCCACATGCAAAAGAATGAAACTGAACCCTTATCTTACACCATACACAAAAATCAATTCAAAATGGATTAAAGACTTAAACTTCAGACATGAAACTCTACAACTCCTAGAAGAAAATATAAGAAGAGAAAGCTTCGTGACATTGGTCTTGGCAACAATTTCTTGGCTATTACACCAAAAGCACAAGCAACAAAAGCAAATA
Organism: Rhinolophus ferrumequinum; assembly: GCF_004115265.2. Classification (NCBI taxonomy): domain Eukaryota; kingdom Metazoa; phylum Chordata; class Mammalia; order Chiroptera; family Rhinolophidae; genus Rhinolophus; species Rhinolophus ferrumequinum. The sequence continues at coordinate 20,793,727 of NC_046306.1, forward strand.
TAGACAATAGGGACTACATCAAACTACTCTGCAAAAAAAAAAAAAAAAAAAAAAAATAGAGTGAAAAGGCAACCTATGGGAAGGGAGAAAATATTTGCAAACCATATACCTGAAAAAGAGTTAATATCCAAAATACACAAGGAACTCCGATAAATCAATAGGAAAAAAAACCCCACAATTAAGTAAAAAATGGGCAAAGTATTTTAACAGACATTTATCCAAAAAAGACATATACATATGACCAACAAGTATATGAAAAGATGCTTGACAACATTAATTATTAAGAAAATGCAAATAGGGTGGCCGGTTGGCTCAGTTGGTGAGAGCACAGTGCTCATTAATGCCAAGGTCACTGGTTCGATTCCCACATGGGCCAGTGAGCTGTACCCTCCACAACTAGACGGAAAACAACAACTTGACTTGGAGCTGATGAGTCCTGGAAAAACACACTGTTCCCCAATATTCCCCAATTTAAAAAAAATTAAAAACAAAAGAAAATGCAAATAAAACCCACAATGAGACATCACCTCACACCTGTTAGGATGGCCACTATTCCCTCCGTGCCAAAAAGATAACAAGTGTTGGAAAGAAAGTAGAGAAATTGCAACGCTTATGTACAATGGGTGTATGTCTTATATTGAATATAGATGTAAAAATCATAAACAAAATACTACCAAAGTAAATCCAGCAATAACCTACGACCAAGGGGAATTTATACCAAGAATGCAAAGATGGATAAATATCCAAAAATCAATTAATGTAATATATCACATCAAGAGAATAGAGAACAAACCACATGATCATCTCAATAGACACATAAAAGGCATGTGACAAAACTCGACACCCCTTAACGATAAAAACACTCAAGGAACTAGGAGAAGGGAACTTTCTTAACCGACAAAGTCATTTATAAAAAATCTACAACTAACATCTTACTTATTAGTGAAACACTGAATGTTTTCCCCCTAACATCAAGAACAAGACAGGGAATGCCAGCTCTTGCCACTTTTACTTAACATCGTACTGGAGGTTCTAGCCAAGGTAATCAGGAAAGAAAGTGAAATAAAAGGCATACAGATTGGAGAGTAAAAAGTAAAGCTATCTCTATTTGAAAAAAACAATGCATAGAAATGCCTATACATTTATATAGAAGATCCTGTACAAATATATAGAAAATCCTATACAAATGTATAAAAACCCTAAAGAATCTACTTAAAAACTATTAAACAAAGGCCGGCCCAGTGGCTCAGGCGGTTAGAGTTCCATGTTCCTAACTCCGAAGGCTGCCAGTTTGATTCCCACATGGTCCAGTGGGCTCTAAACCACAAGGTTGTCAGTTCAATTCCTCGTAGTCCCACAAGGGATGGTGGGCTCTGCCCCCTGCAACTAAGATTGAACACAGCACCTTGAGCTGAGCTGCCTCCCGAATGGCTCAGTTGGTTGAAGCGCGTCCTCTCAACCACAAGGTTGCTGGTTCAACTCCCGCAAGGGATGGTGGGCAGCGCCCCATGCAACTAGCAACGGCAACTGGATCTGGAGCTGAGCTGCGCCCTCCACAACTAAGACTGAAAGGACAACAACTTGACTTGGAAAAAAGTCCTGGAAGTACACACTGTTCCCCAATAAAGTCCTGTTCCCCTTCCCCAATAAAATCTTTAAAAAAAAAAGTATTTAAAAGGAAAATAAAATATGTGGGGAAAAGACCCACAAAAAGATGATAGCTTACACATACACATCTGAATCCCCTTTCAAATTCCCTGTAAACTAGCGAAGGAATTTTAAAAATTGAAAAAGTAATAATAGTAAAGATCAGGAAAAATAGGAGAGACAACAACAAGCAAGTAACTTCAGTAAGCTACAAAGCAGGTGGACCAATGCCAATTGACAGCAACACTCAAGTAGGTGACTCCTATGTTGGTAATAGAAAAAAGCCAAACACCAAGATGGTTTGCTGCAGCATCCTGAAGAGAAGGCACCATGTGATTCTGGAAGTAGGGAGTAAAGTTGGGACACATAAGCGGGATTGGTTAAAAGGTGCTTACCAAGCTTTTTGATGACTAAATCCCCTATTTTACCTGAGAAGTTCCTGAGAAGACCCAGGTTTTTTCCCTCTAAAGAGGGTAAGATAGAGCATCTTTGGAATGGGAGATGCCAGGCATAGTTGAAGGATGGAGAACAGTATCAAAAACAGGAGAACTGAAAGAACATATGCAAAATGAATGACAAAACTCCCCATCTTCTTTTGCCACTAGGCTTCCAGCCCACTATAGTCCAGACTTAACCAACAAGGCAGGAGATAGGACAATTCTTCTTATGAAGTTCCCCAAACAGTCCACCAGACAACTTTACAGTGAGGTTCTCAGTGAACAAGACCTCTCCTACCTCCATGCACAGAGCTCTCAGTCTGATTTTTAGTCTCCCATCCTTAAATATGATAAGATATCATTAGCAGTCAATGTGAAAACTCCCAACATGAACAGTGATGTCAAAGAAAACTTTAAAAAATACAGTAATATCCTCAGGGAGATGAAAGATCCTATGTTCATGAAACAAAAACAAGATGCCATAAAAAAACATTTAGGGAAAAGAAGCAACATGAAAACACTCCCCACCAGGAACAGCCTACACTATGGAGACAGGCTACCCTAATTTGGTCAGCTCTTGAGTAATCTGAAACTGCAAGCTCGGTACATAGATTTCAGTTTGGCAGAGCACTGGAAAAGGGATCAATTGATACCTGCTTTGTCAGGTTGACAAAATAACTTGGTTGCCAGAGCCATGATACAATCTTAAATAATCTTGCAGCTTTAAACTACTTTTTGGTCCTTGTGAGGACTAGCTAGCAACATGTCCTTTTTTTGCTGAGACCTGGACTGCACAGTTGAGTTTTCCATTCTTTATTTTCATAAATATCTTTATATTTAAACCCCTATTACCTAAAGAAATCTTGGAATTTGGGAGAAGCTAATTAATATAATTTCCAAATATATTATGGGTACATTCTGAATTCGGTCAATGTCACCTAATTAACAGTGACAATTACAATATAAAGTAAGGACTATCACTTTCACTTTAGTTATCAGATCACACAATGTCTTCAAATTGATGCTCTGAAATAAGGGTCTGCAAAATTTTTCTGTAAAGGACCAGAAAGTAAATATTTTACACTTTGTGGGCCATATGATCTCTGTCACAACTACTCAATTGCCACTGTAGTGTGATAGCAGCCATAGACGACACATAAAATGAATAAATGGGACTGTGTTCCAATAAAACTTTATTTACAAAAACAGGCAGAGTTCCGTGTTCCTCCCATGGGCCACAGTTTGCTAAATACTGCTCTCAAGCATCAAAGTGAAAAAACTAGATACTATTTGAGAACACCCTACAACAGCTAAAAACTGGGAAATATCGAAGAGGCAAAATTCCTCAAGATATCAGAAAACAGCAGTTGGACATGGGTAGAAAATATTGTACAAGAATTTTTACATCTTCCTCTTTACTACTCCCTTCATTTGGCTCTCCCTGCACTATCGTACTAATGTCAATATTTCTCCTTGCCTTACCTCCAATCTGTCCATAGTGTTGTAAAAAGGGTATTTCAGATACACCTCCAATGATCCTCTGTGATCCTGGTTTGCCTATTGTATTATCTCACCTGCCACTCTCCCATACATATCCCATGCTCCAACCACGCAGAATTACTCACCATACCCCAACATGCCATCTGCTTAATACTTCTATAATTTACTTATCCTGATCCTTCTGTTCAAAATTTGCCCCACTTCTTCCCTAAATTCTCATTCACCTGGTCTTCTCTTATCCTTCAACATTCTGCTCAAGCATCTCATGTGGTAGCTTTCCCAAAACTCCAAAGCAGAAATAATGAATTTCTTCTTCTCATCAACTGTATAGCATATATGCCAGCATATATGCCATATAACATGGCTTTGGAGTCAGATCTAGATATACACCTCAGCACTGTTACTGTGTAAACTTCAGCAAGTAAATTACTGAATCTTTAAGCCACACTGTCTTCATCCATAAAACAGGGATAATTCAATTGCAGTTTTGTTTTAAAGATTGAGATAATACCTGCAAAGAGCTATAGGCAATCTTAAACCTCATAAGTGTTCAACAGCTGTCACTTATCTATTTGCAAATCTGTTTCCTCTTTCAAACTGTTTTCTTGAGGTCAGCGGCCATCCATCTGTACATCACTAGAGCCTAACATAGTGTCTGAAGCATATTAATAGTAAGCCCTTAAATATTTGTCAAGCTCCAGGATGGCTCAGTTGGTTGGAGTGCGTCCTCTCAACCACAAGGTTGCCGGTTCGACTCCCGCAAGGGATGGTGGGCTGCGCCCCCTGCAACTAGTAACGGCAACTGGACCTGGAGCTAAGCTGTGCCCTCCACAAACTAAGACTGAAAGGACAGCAACTTGAAGCTGAATGGCACCCTCCACAACTAAGATTGAAAGGACAACAACTTGACTTTGAAAAAAGTCCTGGAAGTACACACTGTTCCCCAATAAATTCCTGTTCCCCTTCCCCAATAAAACCTTAAAAAAAAAAAAAAAATTAAAAAAAAAATTTGTCAAATCAATCAATAAACACGAAAAAGTTATGATACACAAGGTAAATTTTTCTCTAATACCTCAGAAGAACCTGAATTTGGGTATCTTTCTTACTGAGACATTAAAAAGCTTAATAATACCTAAGCATTCACCACTATCCAACATTTCTCCAAATGGGAGCACTAGTCACCTATACAAAAGAGCCTTTACTTGTGAATAAGTGAGGTTACAAATGGTGGGGGTTTGTATTTGTCCTTAAGTCTTATAATGACAATATAAAAGCAACCAATGAATACACACTGAACAGTTTCCCATCATAATAGTAAACACCATTTACTATTGCTGTACAAAGATTACAAAGATAAGAAAGGTTGCTGCCCTCCTGGAATTTAAAATGTGAGGGAAAGCCATAATATAAATAATGAGAATTACAGGAAATTGACACCATGCTATCTATATGTACAAGTACTATAAGTAAGGAAATACAGTCTATAGTAATTAACTTTGCTTTTGTGGGGAGGGGGAATTCAGACAAGATGCCACAGGACAGAAGCACTGTGGGTGAAAAAGAGTAGCAAAACAACAGGCGATGGGCAGCCGGTTAGCACAGTGGTTAGAGAGCAGTGCTCATAACACCAAGGTCGCTAGTTCGATTCCCACACGGGCCAGTGAGCTGCACCCTCCACAACTAGATCGAAAACACACTGTTCCCCAATAGTCCCCAATTAAAAAAAAAAAAAGAACAGGGGATTTGCTCAAGTTTGGTCAAACAGGGCACAAAGGGTAAAATAATACAACAGAAAAAGAACTGACTACAAAATGAATGAACTGGGCACCAAGCCCCAACTCTGCTGTTATAAATCAGGAAAAAAGAAAACTTATAATTCATAAGCAATGTGAACGTCTTCCTAGAAAATCCAAGAGACTACATAACACAATTAATAATAACCTAGAAAACTGGCCAGTATCATGGGCAAAGTGAAAAGAAAACCTTTTAAGTAAAAAAAGTAAAAAAAATATTTATCTCAAAAAGCCAAAAATTTTTAGGTAACTATACAAACTTATGAACATAAAACATATTCATAACCAGGCAACACAAAGAGAAAAACAAATAAACCAGGGTTGGCACCCTTGGAATTCAAATGAAGAGAGAAAGAATATGTAAAAAAGAGTTGAGCCTCTTTCTGTGCCCAGTGCAGCCATGGCTCATGGTCCCAAGAAGCACCTGAAGTGCGTAGCGGCTCCAAAGCACTAGATGCTGGATAAACTGACCGGTATGTGTGCTCGTCCATCCACCGTCCCCACAAGCTAAGAGAATTCTCCCTCTCAGCATCTTCCTAAGGAACAGACTGAAGCAAGCCCTAACAGGAGATGAAGTCAAGAAGATTTGCATGCAGCGATTCATTAAGATTGATGGCAAAGTCTGAACTGATGTAACCTACCCAGCTGGTTTTACGGATGTCATCAGCATCGACAAGACCAGAGAGAACTTCCAACTGATCTACGACATCAAGGGTCGATTTGCTGTTCACTGCATTACACCCGAGGAAGTCAACTACAAGTTGTACAAAGTGAGAAAGATCTTTGTGGGCACAAAAGGAATCCCACATCTCGTGACCCACGATGCTCACACCATCCGCTACCCTGCGCCCCTCATCAAGGTGAATGATTCCACCACGGTGGAGACTGGCAAAATTACTGATTTCATCAAGTTTGACACTGGTAACCTGTGCATGGTGACCGGAGGTGCCTGGGAAGAATCGGTGTAATCACCAACAGAGAGAGAGACCCCTGGTTCTTCTGATGTGGTTCATGTGAAAGATGCCAACGGCAACAGCTTTGCCACGCGGCTCTCGAACATTTTTGTTATTGGCAAAGGCAACAAACCATGCATTTCTCTTCCCTGTGGAAAGGGTATCTATCTGCCTCACCATCGCTGAAGAGAGAAACAAGAGACTGGCAGCCAAACAGAGCAGTGGATGAAATGATCTCCAGGTGACACGATTGGAAGAGCCTTCGACCCCAATTAAAGCTAATATAGCATAATGAAATGAAAAAAATTGAACTCTTGGCCTATTAGAAGTCTAGAAGCTGTGGTCTAGAAGCTGTGGTAGCCAGCCTCCCAAATGGCCCCCAATAATCCTCACCTCTTGATATTCAAACATGCAATTCCCTTCCGACAGTGAAACAAGGTTGGCTTGTATGGTCAATAGAATATGACGGAAGTAACAGTGTACTGCATCCAAAGCTAGGTCATAAAAGATATTACAATTTTTTGTCTTGATCCCTGCGACTGCTTGTTCTAAAGGCAGCCAGCCACCACACTATGAAGACAGACTATGGAGAGGCCCAGGTGGAAAGGAACTGAAGCCCCCCCCTTCAAGAGCCAGCACCAATTTGCTAGCCATGAGTGAGCCCCCTCCAGTGCCAGTCAAGACTATAGAGGAATGCAGCCTTGCCTAACATCTTATACAATCTAAATAGAGACCCTAACTCAGGACTGCTCAGCCAAGCTGCTCCCAAATTTCTGACCCACAGAACCTGCAGGAGACAATAAATGTTATTTTAAGCCACTAAGTTTGGGGATAATTTATTACACAACAATAGAAAACAAACACTGAAGCCAAGGTATAATTTTGCCTAAATGCTAGGTAAGTAACACCTCTGCTCTAAATTGTATGAACAAGAAAACTCATACTGAAGTACCAACCTACCACGCTTAAGATCTATCCTGAAGTTTTTACAATTCAAATAGGTGTATACACTTATTTTACATTCAGTAATGATTTATTTTTTAAAGACAAACTAAATGATAGGACGAATCATGGGAGTGTGACCATTTAATTTTTTATCCAAGTTGGGACATTTTTTTACCATAACAGGAACATGATGGGATGCTGAGTCAGCAGAAATAAACCAGAACTATATTAGGCAAACTATGACAAATGGGCACCCTAATTACGGGTGATAAGTATACGAATTTAAACTGCTAAAATAAGGTGGTATAAAAGAGAGAAAGTAAGTATTCAATTCAGGAGGCTGCTATAAACCACAAGCATTATAATAACAAAAAATAAGTTGTTGAATAATCATATGCTGGTAACTGTTTTAACGAATTCTACATGTAATAACTCACTTAATACTATCTTCCTAAAGTGGCTGCCAAAAATTTATGTCCACATCCTATTCCCTGTAACCTATGAATGAGACTTTATTTGAAAAAGGACCTTTAGATATAATTAAGAATCTCAAGATAAGATCATCCTGAATTATTTAGGGCCTTAAATCCAATGACAATTGTCCCTATTAGAGACACGCAGAGGGGAAAAGAGAAGGCCATGTGAAGCTGGCAGAGACTGGAATTATGCAGCCAGAAGCCAAGAAACACCTGGAACCACCAGAAGTTGGAAAGGCAAGGAAGGATTCTCTCTTAGACTTTTCGAAGGAAACGTGGCCATTCTGACACCTTGATTTTGGACTTCTGGCCTCTAGAACTATGAGAAAATAAGTAAATAAGCTTGATATTTTAACTCACCAAGTTTGGGGTGATTTATTACAGCACCCACAGGTAATTAACACACTCCTATGAGGCAGATACTAGTATCCATTTACCAATGATGAAACAGGCACTGAAATGCTAAGTAATCTAGTAAACCAGAAGATTTGGGGAAAAGGATCAAAAGTATTACCATGTAATAAAAAATAGGGTTGGAAAATAATATTTGGAGGCTGATCATGGCGACTGAGAGGTTTCCCTCCAAAACAGAAATTTAGCTGAGCTTAATAAACGAAGAAGCAATAAAAGAATAATCATTTAGTAACTTCTAATGCAATAGTTGAGCCAGGTAAGAATCATCAAGATGTTGGCCTTCTAAAATATGTCCACAAACTATTTGCCACTCCTCCCTTCCAAAGATGGAACCTAATATGCTGCCTCTTGAATGTAAGCCAGATTGAGTGGCTCTCTTCTAATGAATAGAGTATGAGGTCTGACAATTAAGTTCACAAACTCATCCTAGAAAAACTGCTACACACCTCATTGCTATCACTAAGATCACCTTTGAAGTACTCCCCTTGGGAAGCTATGCACCAATGCCAGTACCTAGTCCACCCTTCGAAGCAATTTTGGAACTCTTTCTGGAACGGCCATCGGAGCTGTCCTCGTACTACCCTTGATGCCCTGAATGTCATCCAAATGTCTTCCTTTCAATATTTCCTTTATCTTCAGGTAAAGAACGAAGTCATTGGGAGCCAGATCAGGTGAGTAGGGAGGGTGTTTCAATACAGTTATTTGTTTACTGGCTAAAAAGTGCTGTGGGAGCTGGTGCATTGTCGTGATGCAAGAGCCAGGAGTTGTTGGTGAAAAGTTCAGGTCGTCTAACTTTTTAATGCAGCCTTTTCAGCACTTCCAAATAATAAACTTGGTTAACTGTTTGTCCAGTTGGTACAAATTCATAACGAATAATCCTGCTCATACCAAAAAAATCCCTGATGATAAATTCGCAAACTTAATTGTCAGTATAGACTCATTCTACTGAAACAGAATAGAGCCATAGGAACCAGCAATTCTACTTCTTCGTATACACCCAAAGTATTGAAAGCAGGGTCTCGAAAAGTATCTGTACACCCATGTTCACAGCAGCATTATTCAGACCTAGAGTAGTCAAAATTAGAGACAGAAAGTAGAATGGTGGTTACCAAGGGCTCATGGGAGGCAGAAATAGGGAGTTACTGTTTAATGGATACAGTTCCTCTTTTGCAAAATGAAGAGTTCTGGGATGGATGGTGGTAATGACTGCACACCGATATGAATGTACTTAATACCACGGAACCATCCAGTTAAACATGGTTATGATGGTAAATTTAATGTTATGCATGTTGCACCACAATTTCAATTTTTTTTTCACAAGAAGCCTAACTTTATTAATGATAGAAACAGTACAAATTTCAAACCAAGCTGCAGTTACCCTTTTGAAACACCAAAAAAAGGTTCTCCTTTTTAAGATGGTTACATCAATTCCTAATAGCATCTACAATATCATTACTGTTGCTCAGATTGCCTTTGCCTCTCGACACATTTGCTTGTGACATGACCAATTCTATGTCCTTAACTTCCACACCTGTTTCATCCTCTTCCTCTTTGCTCTCCTCTTGTACACTGGAGTCTGTGTTTTCTTGAATGTTTGAGACAGCTTCACCTTGAACTCTGAATTTCCCATCAGCTGCTAGCTGTGCTTGCTGAGATAAATCCTCAATCTTTGTTTTGCTTCCCTGAAAACTATGTAGGTATCTGAAGCTGGGCTCTTGTAGACATCTGGTTTTCTGATAACAAAGAGGACATTCTTAGATTTCCGGATAATGACCCTAACAAACCCCTATGACCTGTCCAAGACCCAGTTGGGACATAGCCTTCCATGCCTTCCGTTTTGCTTTACTGACGGGTTCTTCATTGATTTCAGCTGCTGTGGCCATCTGGACTTGTTGTGTGGTTGCCTGTGTGGAATCTTGTTCCTTGAGCTCTGGTACTGATTCATCACTGTCAGATTCTGTTCCAGACCGTCTCAGCCTGGGGCTGTGGCAACTACTGCTTTGTAGCAGGGACAGTTTCTGTGGCTTCATTGGGCATTTTATGCAGGAAACGAGGAACCAAGATGGCGGCAGAGAAGAGCTGCACCACATTTTTTTTTTTTAAAAAGGCAATGCCACTTGCTCTCTTGGGTTACTTGCTCTGAGGGAAGCAGGATGCTAATTTGTGAGGAGACTCAAACAGCCCTCTAAAGAGGTTTACGAGGCCTCCTTCCAATAGGCAGCACCAATCTGCCAGCCTCATGAATGAGATATTTCAGAAGTTGATTTTCCAGCCCCAGTCAAGCAATCGTATGACTGCAGCCTTAGCAAACATTGACTGTAACCTCATGAGACCCAAAGTCAGAACCATCCAGCTAAGCCACTTTTGAATTTCCAACCCATAGAAGATAAGGATAAAAAACTATTTGTTGTTTTAAGCAGCTAAATTTTGGGGTAATTTGTTATGCACTAATGGATAACTAGTACAATATTAAAACCATTGGATTAAAGATTACTGGACAATAAGATACTTATATGGTCTCAAAGGAGTACTAGGTATTTTACTTACTAATTACAAAGGGGAAAATATACCATTATAATGGAGAGATCTGACAGCATCACGTTAACCAAGTAAAAAGACTTTCCAATGCCATTAACGTGACAATTACCCTGCAATTAATATGCCTTCCAATATAATGAAAAAAGTAAGTATACAATATCACCTAGACTAGAACTCTTGCCCAAAAAAATGTTTAACCTGAATCTAATAATAAAACAATTATATTCAAAATGCATGACACTCTACAAGTCAACTTACCTGGACTCTTTTAAAATGTTAACATACTGAAAAACTAAAAAGGCAAGAGGACTGTTCTAGATCAAGAAACTAAAGAGACAGAATGACAAAATGTGTGATCCTAGATCTAGGGACGAAACCATAAAAGACTTTTGGGAACAACTGGGGAAATATGAATATCAGTTAATAATATGGAATTATGATTAATTTTCTTAGAAGTGGTAACATACTATTGTGGTTATATAGGAAAATATCCTTTTTCTTGGGAGAAGTACTGCAAAAGTGTTTAGGGGTGAAATATCATGATGGTGGAAACTTACTTTCTCATGGTTCAGCAAAATTAAAAGTATACCTATCTAGAGAAAGAAAGTAAATGTGGCAAAATGTTATTAACCGGTCAATCTAGGCAAAGTGTTTACACGTATTCACTGTACTATTCTTTCAACTTTTCTGTAGATTTGATTTTTTTTCAAAATAAAAGAACTGGACACACACACCCCCCAACACACACACACAGAACCCTATGACAATGAGATACCACGACACTTCTATTAGAATGGCTAAAACAAGAAAATACTAACAACACCAAAGGTTAGCAAAGACACAAACATCTTCATATATTGCTGGTTGGAATACAAAATGGTATAGCCAATCTGGAAAACATTTTGCCCAGTTCTTACAAAATTCAACACATTTACCATATGACCCAACAACCCCATTCCTAGGTGTTTACCTTAGAGCAGACATTCTCCATCAGAGGCTATTTTGTCCTCTGGGACTTTTTTTTACAACTGGGGGCGGGTGGATGCTACTGTTATCTAGTAAGTAGAAGCCAGGGATGCTGCTAAACATCCTATAATGCACAGAACAGCCTTCCACAACAAAGAATTATCCAGCCCAACATGTCATAGTGCTAAGATTAAAAACCCTGACTCGAGAAATAAAAACTTTATACACACATAAAATCTGCACAGGAATGTTTATAGTGGCTCTATTGATAACCACCAAAAATGTAAAAACCCAGTGTTTCTCAACAGGTAAATCAATAAACGGTGGGACATTCATATACTGGAATACTTCTCAGAAATAGAAAGAAACAAACTACTGATACATGCAACATGGTTGAATCTCAAAGGTATCAGGCTGAGTGAAACCCAGTCCCAAAAGATTACATATGTTATTATTCCACTTATGTGACAGTTTCCAAAAGAGATGGAGAACAAATCTGTATCTGTCAGGGATTAAAAGGGTGGGTATTACTACAAAAATGAAGTACAAGGAAGGTTTTTGGTATAACAGAACTGTCTGTATCCTGGTTGTTAGTTACAAGAATCTATATATGTATTAAAATTCATACAACTGTAAACCAAAAAAAAAGCCAATTTTACTGTGCAATTTTTAAAGTAACATTTGAAACATTTTTTTAAAAGGCTACATACCCTATGGACTGGGTTGAATAATGTCTCCCCCAAAATTCATGCTGCCTGGAAGCTCAAAACGTGACCTTATTTGGTCTTATAAAGTCTTTGTAGATGTAATCCAGTGAGGATGAGGTCATTCTGGACTAGGGTAGGCCCTAATTCAATGACGTGTTCTTATAAAAAGAAAATTTGGACACAGAGACAGGCACAGAGTGAAGATGATGTGATGACAGAAAGGTAGAACACCATGTAAAGATGGAGGCAGAGACTGGAGAGATATACGTACATGCCAAGGAATGCCACGGACTGCAGGCAACCATCAGAAGCTACTGTGTTTCCCCGAAAATAAGCCCCAGTTAAGATCGTCAGCCAGACGGACACATTTAGTACATTATGATGATATTTCAGAAGATGACATGACTATATTTGAATAAATGCAGACTGTTGTACATGAAAAAATAAGACATCCCCTGAAAATAGGCCCTTAATGCTTCTTTTGGAGCAAAAATTAATATAAGACCCGGTCTTATTTTGGGGAAAATACGGTAGTACTGAGTCACAGAACAGATTCTCTGAGATGTCTAGCCCTGTTGACACCTTATTTTGGCCATCTGGACTCCTAAACTGTGAGGGAATAAAGTTGTTTTAAACTACTGAGGTTGTGAGTTGTTATAGCAGTCGTAGGAAGCTAGTATACCCTGATACTATTTATAAGACATTCTGGAAAAGGCAAAACTATTGGGAAGAAAACTCAGTGCTTCGTAGGGGGTGGGATTGGAGAGAGATGAATGACTACAAAGGAGCACAAGACTGCAAGTGTTTGTCAAAATTCAAGATCTGTATATCTGAAAAGGATGGACTTTTATTATATGAAGTTATAGCTCAATAAACTTAACAAAAAAAAAGAGTATTCCCAATGTGAATGCCAAAAAAAAAAAAAGCCATTAATCTAAGAAAGTCTTAGATCTCTTATCTTGGGGAGATGGCTCCAGAACCCATTCTTCCTCTCCAGCACCTTCCTTCTAAACCCTTGTCTCACTTCTAGCTTAACCTGTCTTTCCTAATACTTTCATTTTATAATCTGCCCTTCTTTTGCACCCTCTACCCTCCTCCTAACACTCGATTTTTAAAGCCAATTTCAATCTTGCCTCTATCTATAGCTTGAAAATTCGTAAGAAACAGAGGCGCAGATAAGTGCCACTGCATGAATTTTCTATGGAAAATAATTGACTTTTTAAATGATTTTTTAAAAAGCTTTCACAATCAAGTACAGTGGTATGGAGCTTGTATTTCACCTAGTAAACCAGTATGGAGCTTATATTTCACCTAGTAAATCAAATTGATACCAATGACGGTATCAATTTGAATCTAATATCTAATACAATATTAAAATAATTATTACCTATTAGCCTGTCAGTTACAAAGAAACTTAAAATAGCATCAATTCCTAACACTTTTATATCATTTATTTTGAGTTATGTTTATTATTACTCTAGAAAAATGTGACAGAATGTCTAATGCAGAAAAAAGGTGCTGAAACACTGCCAGAGGTAAAAACTAACCTTAACGTCTTCCTGAAAGACAGTGGAAAGAAAAATGTGTTGTATAAAGAGACACATTTCACAAAATTATATCAGTAACATCTTGTCCCAGGAGCAAAAAATAGGCAAACTATATTTCTAGTCTTATTTTAAAATATGTATCCTATTTGTATTTATTAAGGATAAATATTTATCCTTAAAGATAAATCATTAAGTAGGATATTATGAAATTTGCTTGGTTTATTTTCAGAATAACATCTAGTATAATAAGTTATGTTTATAGTCCACATCTATTTTAATGTAAAAAACCTTTCAACAATTTAATATTGGACTATTATTTTCTTAAAAGCCACCAAAAAGACATTTCAGAAAACATACAAAACCAATAGAGAGGAAAATTGCTTATTGAAGCAGATAGTAGAGTTCAAAGAGCTCAAATACACAGTGGTATTCAAAGAACTAAAACCTAATGAAGTCAAACCCTTAAGCAGCCTTATTAAAATACAGAAGCATAAGTGGTAACTAAATATTGAGTAGTCTCCCTTGGATAGGGCCACTCAGCCGTGTTCCCAAAGCACTACTCAAATGAAAGAGCTATGTATCAAAGGATCTGTTTCAAAAAATCTGTCCTCATGCACCAGCCTCAATCTAGTTGGAAGTGGAACATGGACTTGGTGATGGTTCTTGTGTACGCACCCAATAGCCACACCACCCCGTTAGACTGAAAACTAGATCCTGTTCCCTAGGGCCACAGTAACAGAGACTAACTAGAAGGAATAATGTTTATTTTATATCCCATTCTCAAATAATGATAGCAAAGGGGCTGACTTGATATGTGGGGTTGCTGAAGGTATTGTCAGAGGGGATAAGAGTTCTTCAGGTTGGGGTAGAAGGTAAATACTCATTTCCATAACTTAATTTCTCAACAAAAGAAGAGGGAAGAAGTCAAACCCACTCATAATAGGGAAAAGTTGCTTTCCTATTTACTGGAGAAAGTTACCTTAACAGGGAGGCAGGAGGTGGACCACCCTCTCTACCCCACAACAGTGACACACTGGTTTTGAACAACATATAATGATCTCATTTCATTGAAAAGCTCCTTTCCCATTTTCCAACCAAATGTGTCAGTGTGGATGCTAAAGCATATGCATAAAAAAATGATTTTCTTATTCAAAGAGAAAAACAGGAAGGTACAACATTCAAAGTTCAATAGTATGAAAACAAAGTTTAAGGAAATTGGCACCAGAATCAAACTTTTAGCATTCACTGACTAGTTTGAACTCTGTATCCAGTATTCCAGAAGTCATTTTTTTTCCCGTTCTCCCAAATAGCTTTCTGACAAACATTTTAATATTAATTACTATTACAAGTTGTTTACTGGCTTTGACTATTTACTGCTAGAGTTTAAACAACTTAACATGCCACAATAAATATAACTACTGTTGTACTACTATAAATATTGCTCTCTTGCAAACAACGTTCGTGTCAAATTATACCTAACTATGTCTAAAGTTGAATTTCCTGGCTCCCAAGAAACTCTTGTTTCTGACCACCTCTCAATACCTATGAATTCTTCTCAAAATACAAGACCCTGATGACTATCATCCCCATCCTTCCAGCAAACCTTTCTCATATCACTTCTAAACATTTAAGAACTATCAAGTAAACTGATGTCAGTACTAATGTATGACTGAGTAATGTGTATATACATTTGAGAAACAAATTCATGCGTTTTTATTAAAAGGAATCAAAAAGCACTGTTACTCAAATTGTATTAAAAACCCAGAAAAAAAAGTCAGAGAATCATTTACACCAAGAGCTCTAAATACTGGGGAGAGGAGCGGACGGACAAATTACCACTAACCCATTAGGAAATAAATAGGATTATGAAAGCAAAGCCAATTATACACCCCAAAAATTTGGGTCTGCAGATTTTCACCTTATACTTTATATTTCAAGACTACCGCCCTCCTCTACTTTGACTGAATCTGAAAAGGAACTGAATAAAAATATCACTCCAAAGAAGGCAAAATACCGCACTCAACCTTTTTTGTGCTCACAGGTAAGCGGATTGAAATCCAGGAAAGTTAAATAGATTGGCCAATTAGGCAAAGAATTCTTACATATGACACCTAAAGTATCACCCATAAGGGAAAAAATTACGCCTTGTCAAAATTAGGAACTTCCGCTCTTCCAAAGACGCTATTAAGAAAACGTAAAGACAAGCAAAAAAGGCTGGGAGAATATATTTGTAAGACACACATCCAATGAAGAATTTATATACAGAATTTACAAAAAAACCTACAACTCGATGATAATAAGATAAACAACCCAATCAAAATGTATTGTCCAAGGTCACAACAGAAGATGTGGCCAAAAACGGAGATCTCTAGCCTTGCTCAAGTGCTAATTTCATGATTTTAAACCACGGTTCCATAAAGGAGCCAAAAAAGATAAAAGGGAAACAAACAAAAAAACACATGTGATTGCTGAACTTGAACTTATTCAGTCAGCCTGGTCCTTTCAGAAATTATTAAAATACATATTGAGCCTAGGATCACTCCCAACTGTCTCCTGGCAAAAACAAAAACAAAGAACCCTAACAAATATCAGTCTCAAAATTTCAAATCATGACGTTAAGTGAAACATGAAATGATTGAAACAGATTTTTTTCCCTTCAGAATTACAAAAGGTTAAAACCCTTGTTTGGATACCTCAGGCTTACTTGAATTCTTAGGCAAACAGTGACAACAAAAGTCCTCTAAGAGAAGAATCAAATTTCTTTTAATAAGATCCTATATTTTCCTGCACTAAAATAAAATTTAAATGACGCAGGGACTTCCTTGCCTAAAAGCTTAATCCTTTATAAATGTTTACCCTACTAAGTAAATGGTTAAAAGAATAGAGAAGTCCAAAACTAGAGAAAAATGTAATGAAGGCCCTGCCGCAGCCAACCTTCACCTTTAACCTCTTATCATTAAACATTTACTCAGGGTGGATATATTGGAGAGAATGATTCTAGCAGCTTTGTCAACAATAGGAAAGAAAGGAGGAGGAATAGCAGTAGATCCAGAAGCAGAAAAGACATGGGCAACAGCCTGGAAAATTATCAGAACACCAAAAAAACCAAACAACTCAATTGAAAAATGGGCAAAGGACTTGAATAGACATTTCTCCAAAGAAGATATACAAATGGCCAGTAAGAAAATGAAAAGATGCTGAATATCACTCACTAGTCATCAGAAAAATGCCAAGCAAACCACAGTGAGATATCACTTCACCCATTAGGATGACTATTAACAAAACAAACAGAAAACAACAAATGTTGAAATGGGTGTGGAAAATAAACTCTTATGCACTGCTCGAGGTAATGTGAAATGGTAGAGCTGCTACGGAGAACAGTATGTTTGGTCCTCAAAAAATTAAACATAGAATTGCCACATGATCTAGCAATTACACTTCTAGGAATATACCTAAAAGAACTAAAAGAAAGGATACGAACAGATATTTGTATAATCACATTCATAGTATCATTATTTACAAAACAGCCAAAAGGTGGAAATAATCCAAATGTTCAATAGATGAATGTATAAACAAAATGTGGTGCACACATAAAATGGAATATTATCCAGCCTTAACAAAGAAATTCTGACACGTTACAATATGAAACTTGAATAATTATTCTAAATGAAATAAGCCAAAATCAAAGGGCCAATATTCTATGATTCCACTTACATGAGGTACCTAGAATAGAGGAATTCTATATAGAGACAAAAAGTAGCATAGTGGTTACCAGAGGCTAGAGGAGAAAGAATGTGAGTTTTTGTTTAATGGGAACAGAGTTTCAGTTTGGGATGATGAAAAAGTTTTGGAGATGCATAGTGATAATGGCTGCATAACAATATGAATGTACTTAAGGTCACTGAACCAAATACAAAATGGTTAAAATGAAAAATTTTTGTTTTTAAGTTTCTCCATTTTGTTCCCCCCTCCTTTCTTCGGCCTCCCCCCTCACTCCGATTCAAGCCATTGTTTCTCAGTCTAGTTGTGTAGGACACAGCTCCCTGGCCCGTGCTGGTATTATGAGCCTTGCGCTCCCCCCGCTGAGGCAGTCGGTCGCCAGTCATCAGTTGGCTGCTCATGGCAGCCGGCCGCTCACGATGGCTGCTGGCCATTCACACTGGCTGCCGGTCGCTCACGGCAGCCCACAGCAGCCCAGCTCCAGGGAGAGCTGTTGTTCACAACCTTAGCTGTAAAAGTCACAGCTCACTGACCCATGAGGAATCAAACCGGCAATCTCGGCGTTAGGAGCACAGAACTCCAACCACCTGAGCCACCAGGCCGGCCCAAAATGATAAATTTTATACACGTATATTTTACCATAATAAGAAAGAAACAAAAAAATAATCAGGACCGGTAAGTTCATCATTTTGTCTCTTAGAGATGAAAACATTAATTTATACAGTAAAAAAAAACCAGGGCAGACTGAACATACATACATACTCCATCTCCATTCCCTCCTGAAACCTCAGCAAAATGAAATAAAGGAATAAAAAAGTATAAACCCAGGCCGGCCCGGTGGCTCAGGTGGTTGGAGCACCGTGCTCCTAATGCCAAAGTCACAATCTAGCTAAGACTGCGAACAACAGCTCTCCCTGGAGCTGGCTGCTGCTGGCTGCTGTGCTGCCGAGTCCTGCTGTGGGCTACTGTGTGCCACCATGAGTGGCCAGTGGCCAGCGTGAGTGGCCCGAGCCATCGTGAACGGCCGACTGCCGACTGGGTGACCGACTGCCTCGGCCGGGTGGAGCGCAAGGCTCATAATACCAGCATGGGCCAGGGAGCTGTGTCCTACACAACTAGACTGAGAAACAACGGCTTGAACCAGAGTGTGAGGGGAGGCGGAAGAAGGGGGGGGGGAAAGTATAAATCCTCAAAGGCAAAGACAAAGGGGAAGGAGATGACAGCAGATAAATGTCAGGAACATTCTGGACAATGAAAAGCAGTAGTTACATTCCGCACATTTCAATATACATATAGGTTTTAATTAAGACCTATAGTAAGTAGTATCTTTCCTCCAAAAAGCTCTAGAACAGAAAAAGATAATCTGGAATTTCCCCTTGACTAGTGACATTCCACAGAAGAAAATGCAGCTAATCCCTCTCCCATGTTCCTTTCCTTTCCATTTCCAAAGCATATCTATAATTAAATGCACCACCTGAAAATCCCTGTTAATTTTCAGAACAACTGAACTACAAAAACTAGGTCAGAGCATGCTTCAAAAGTAAAAAAAAATCAAAAAATCCCTTCTCCATTAAGTGAGATTTAGATTTAGCTCAATTTGACTCTATTGCAGCAATGTGACTCTAGAATGGAGGCAACTTTGTGTACTTTTCAGAGTCAGTTCAGTACACTTTGTATCGATGAGGGAAACGTTGCTACATCTCAGATTCTTAATACTCAGGCTATATCTAACACACTATTCAGCTTACTAGAAAGACTACTTACAACAACTACATTTTGTATTTTAGTCAATAATAAGGAATAACTTCCTTGTGTATATCAAGACAATTTTCATGAGGAAGTATAAACAGAACAAAAAGCCTAGTGAAAATAAAATCCTAAAAATCACTTTCTCAAGTTATACAGAATAAACACATTGCACCTTTCTACAAAGTTTATCAGTTTCTTTAAACATTCTGAATCATAAATTAATTATTGTATCAACTTTCTGCAGGAAAACTCTGTATCTTTTCCGTGAGCAAACCATTTGTCAGTGTTTCCAAACCTTGGTAGATAACAAAAATTCCACGGATAAACTAATAAACTAACGTCTAATGAAACTTGTCAGAGGCTAACTGAGATCAAAAATCCGAAACTAGAACTGTGATAAGCAGTTGAACCACTTTGATTCTTCCTTTTCTCTCTATTCTACTTGTACACATTACTAGAACATCATAAGACTATGTACCGGTATGTGATTCATCATTAAGGAGTGTGCTGGGGCTGAATGATAAAGAAAGATCCACAACAGGAAAAGAAAGATAACCTGTACACATAGTATTAGCCTCACATACCCCCGTTTTCAGGAAAAAAGCTTTCAAAATCGGCCCTTTTTATCTACTGCAGGGTCCCACTATCACAGGGTGACCTATATACAAGCTTTTGTCTCTTATGGAAGCTTTTGTCCCTTCCTTTCCATTCCCATTCCCATTTCCCCTACCATGGTCTTCCCGCTGCCTCCCGACCCCATCGACCCTAGTAAATACCGTAGAACTCAACGTCATCAAACACGTCTTCATAAAATACCATTTCATTGTTAACCAGTAGGACTTCAAGTTATCCCAAAATAACAAGGATGGTTTCTTTAATATTTCCAAACTTTCTCCTATGACTGGGCCCACACAAAACCTCCAACTAATCTATTCACTGCACTTCCACCATCTCAAGTTCATTCCAATCTCCACACCTTTTGTCCATTTTGAATACCAGTATTAAATAACTTCCCTTCTTTCTGCCTTTATTATTCTGCATACCCCTCATTCAGCCCTAGACTGCTTTGAGGTATTGCTTGAACGGTTTTAAATCTGTATGTGGATAAGGACTTTCTTCCCAGAGGGCAGGAAAGATGAGTTATGCTGCAAAAAGTCAAGCCCTAGATCAGAGGTTGCAAAGCGGTAACCCACAAGACAAATTCTGCCCACAGTGGTGATTTGTTTGGCCCAGTGTTTATATTATGAATTCATAAGTTGCCAACATTTAAAAATAAAGATTTCTCACAAAAATTTGTATTTCCAGTTTCGCTTTAGAAAAAAGTTAAGATGTTCAGACCACACTCAGTCTATACTCTCCACTAGATCAACAGTGAACACTGAGATTAAAAGGGCGAATTTTACCTCAATTTTTTTAAAAAAGTGAGCCAAAGCTGCCTAACAGCTGCCATTGGAGGGACATGAATTCTGTAGTTCATTCACTTCAGTCCCAATCTGATTATTATTATTTAAAATGTTCATCTAGAGCCAGCCCGGGCTCAGGTGGTAGGAGGGCCATGCTCCTAATGCCAGGTCACCGGTTTGATTCCCACATGGGCCAGTGAGCTGCACACTCTACAGCTAAGATTGTGAACAATTCTCCCTGGAGCTGGGCCGCTGTGGGCTGCCGTGAACAGCTGGAGGTTGGCGTGAGCTGTGTTGAACTACTGAGTGTTGCCATAGATTACCGTGTGCTGGCGTGAGTGGCCGACAGCCAGTGTGGGCTGCCGTGGGCTGCAGTAGGCTGCTGTGTGCTGCCATGAGCGGCTGGTGACCAGCATGAGTGGCCGGCAGCCTCAGCCAGGGGGAGCGCAAGGCTCCTAATACCAGCATGGGCCAGGGAGCTGTGTCCTACACTAGACTGAGAAACATCGTCTTGAACTGGAGTGGGGGGGGAGGGGCGGAAGAAAAACGGGGTGGGGGAGTTCATCTAGTCCTTGCCAGGCATTTATGCTCACCCTAAATAAGCTTACTGAATGAATGAATGAATGAATGAATGAATGGAGATAATTTTAAGAAAGACAAGGTTGGTGGTAACGATGACAATAACAGTAATAGCAATTAACGTTTCATGCCAACTATTGTTCAGAAACTACATTATCTCATTTAATCCACACGACAACTCTATGGATATATGCTATTACTATGCCCAATTTACAGCTGAAGAAACTAAGGCACAAAGAAGTTAAGCAACTTGTTTAAGGTTATACTGCCAATACATGGTGGAGCCAAAATTCAAAACCAGACAATCTTAACTCCAGTACACACTGTTAACCCGCACAATATGATTCCTTTGGACTAGCATCCTTTTCTATGTGACCAACTAAGCTGATTCTCTGAAACAAAGAATAAAAAGAATAAATTTTAGAGTCTACTCTTTCTTTGCAAAAATGACTAAGAAGCAAACCAAAGTTCACCTAAATGTAGATGACATTTCTGGATTTTTTTCCTTACCTTAAAAGAAAAAATTTTCTATAACTGACAGAGAAAGGGTGTTGGAATCCAATAAAATATGTATTTTCTGAGAAAGCAAGTACGTTAATAGACATTTCTGGAGTAAGGTAAACTCCATGCAGATGAATTCTGTTTAAAACTATAAAGTGATGATACAGTACAAAACTTCTCTTTCCTGGGGAAGAGTGAATTAGGGTAAACAGTTTGCAAACATGAAAAAAATTTTTCAAGTTTCTTGAGAGCAGGGACTGCTTTTTCTTCATGAGTCCCTGTAATGCCTAGTACAGAGCAGCACTTAGCATATACTCAATTATGTTTAAAACAAGAAACCTGAAGTTAGTATCTTAAATTGCAACTCAATGCAATCATTTTTACAGCATTTATCATCTTGCTTTTTACAATACCTTGTTTCCCGGAAAATAAGACCTAACCGGAGAATAAGCCCTAGCATGATTTTTCAGGATGACATCCCCTGACCTTAAGCCCTAATGCGCCTTTTGGAGCAAAAATTAATATAAG
The DNA here is from genome assembly GCF_004115265.2 of Rhinolophus ferrumequinum. Classification (NCBI taxonomy): domain Eukaryota; kingdom Metazoa; phylum Chordata; class Mammalia; order Chiroptera; family Rhinolophidae; genus Rhinolophus; species Rhinolophus ferrumequinum. Next base: position 20,816,130 of record NC_046306.1, read on the forward strand.
ATCCAGTCTTATTTTCAGGGAAACACAGTACTTAACTAGTGAGCAAGTCTGTTTTCCTGACAAAAACACAAAATCCTTGAGGCAGAGATTTTATAGTAAGTAGCCCTTGGGACCTAGTAAAACAGGGGCTCAATAAAGGCTGCTTAACATTTCTACACTTAGGTTTCCTACAAGTTTCTCTTTCTACTATGTTTAAAGTAGAACTTAAAATAAAATGGCTTCTCATTTATAAAGCACTGGATATTATGAAATGTTATATTTCTGAGACTAGTCCTATACTGTGATATCAACAAAGCCCTGAAAAATTAGTAAACCAGCACATGAAACACAAAGTATAATCAAAGAGTGAGTGAGCTAGAAGGAATGTGAGTGATGTTCAATGCTTCCAATAAACAAGTGAGGAAACAGAGAAACCCACAGACATTTAAGTGACTTGCCCAAGATCACAGAATTTAAGTAACAAGCAGTCGAGACTAGAACCCAGGTCTCCTGAGTGAATGTTGGTCCAGTTTTCTTTCCAGGAAGAACTACTTTGTGAGCTCAGGATTAAGTATATACTTTTAGAAACACTTTAAAGATATTTGGTATGGAGAATGCTCTTTCCCAGAACACTACTTTTTGAAGGTATTATTATACCACCAGTAAAGAAATGAAAACTGCCTTGTTCCTTTCCTATAGATAACACCATCTTTTCCCCATCTTTGTTTTGCTCTACATATTTTTAATTTTCATGTCTTTCCTTTCATTATCTTCTGAGAATTCTTTTTACCATCTCTTATTTATCTACTTTTCCTCTTACCCATTTCCTTTCCTAGTATCTCTCACAAAGCACCCCACTATCTCCTTCCTTTCTCTCCATAATTATAAAAGAGAACAGATTAAACACACATTTGATTATAGCACTGGCCTGGTACACCACAATAAGCAAATCACAGCCTTGGCCTCTAAGCATTTATAGGGCAATTAGTTAACAAAAAATAAAATAAATACAAAGGGTCACATAGATGAGTGAATAAACGTTGGTGTTTACAGTGGAGACAAAAATCTAAGTGTGGATGGGACATTTACACGAAGGGATGTGGCAATAACAATGACAATAGTCCCAAGGTTAAGGTTAGGCACGTGAAAGGGACCACTCTCTTCCTTCTCAGCTTACACACCTATCAATTCATCTGCTCTACTAAATTCACTCTCCACTTTCTTACTGCTTGACTTTTTCCATATTCTACTTTTTTTCCTTATCCAGCCTTCCCTTTCTCCTGATGTTTGAAAGTGAATCTTTCCTGTCTTCATCTTTTCCTTTTCAACACTACTGCCAACTTCTCCCATCTTGTAGATTTAGATAACATCTTAAGTTTAAACTCATTTTTTTCAAAAGATTTAACATATATTATTTTATTTGATCCTCACAACAATACCAAGGAGGCAGGTAGGAAGCAATACATCTATTTTACAGGTATATAAACTGTGTCCTAGAAAGATTAAATAATTTGCCAAAAGTAACAGAGTTTGTCAGTGGCAAAATCAAATCCGAACGCAGACCTTTTATTTCCAAGCCCTCCATTCTGCTTCCACTGTACCATGTTGCCTTCTATTTAATTCCCACACTTTTTTACCATACACATTCACGTGCCTAGACAAGTATACAGAGATAAATGTTTATAAAACAGCACAAATGGGAAAAGCAAACGTGTATCTAAGGAAACCGGAAAAATAGAAACGTCAGAGGACCCAAATTAAGAGCACAGTGTGGCTCACAAGCTAATCCTTGTAGAAGAGGCTTTGGGTTTCAGATCTAGGTGGAAACTGCCTATTTCTTCAACCAGCTGACGTAGCCAGCATCAACAGTGCTCCCTCCACACCTCCCCACAGCAGTTATCCGACCAGGGCTCACCCTCTGCACCATTCCAGTGATCCAACCTCCCTCACAGGCATGCCATCATACCTGAAGTTCTCACGGTTCGAGTCACGAGTCACTTCTTTGGGTTAAGGCGTTGTCTCCAGAAGGCCACTGTTAAGTGCATGTTACCTGAGAGGGGAAGAAGGGTCTATTAACACATTACTTCTATGGTAAAACGCATCAAATTAGTGATGACCTTGGGAATCTGACAGTACAGGACATTAATAGATAACTTCTAATTTGGCAGGCAGGATAAGAATGTGAGTTGGGGACAATGACTCATACATAGTATGGGCTGATGCCTACGTGGGTACGATGGCTACATGGCAAAATGAAGATGGCCATATAAACAAACTCTACCTACTGCGGTCACCATTAAGGACAGTCCCTGCAATTTGGAGACTCCTGGAGGTAGGAAAAGAAAACACTCCAAGGATCCGAGTATAGTCAGTTTTGAAAAGAAGGAAAAGAGCTAAGTGGGCAGCAGTTTTTCAAGGACAGTACACTCCTCGAATGAAGGATAGAGGCAGAACAGTTTTTGGTTGACTATGTATTTCTAGTTGTAAGGCTAGTTTTCAATCCAACATTTTTTGTTGAGGGCCAATCTCTCAACCAGAGAATGCTGCAATTCAATTCTGTACCCCCCACCCCCCACCCCCGCTAATTTATATTGACTCAAAGCCAGTATCATTTATAGCCACAAAAATCAACATGCCTTTAGTGAACATTTATTATGAACCCAAAATTTGGCTAGGTGCTATAAATACAGGAAAAAAATTATATACTTTTGCCTTAACTCATATAAAGGAAACTAATCCCCAAAACCCAAAAGTGAGAGGGGATGAGGACCAAGAAAGAAAAAACAGGTGACTATTTCCTATCACTACTAACACAAACTTCTTAAGCCAAAATGAATACAACAAAACTCCCTTCTAGGCCAAAGTTCCTTGTTAAACCCTTGCCTAAACAGTCAAGAGGCACAGGCTAGAAAAAAACTCCCCCCGCCCCTTGGTCTAATACCAAAAGCTCTTTAATAACACACATTCATCTTGGAACACTGGAGAATAACAGACTAAGAGTTACAAAACTTGGTTGTAGTTCTAGCTCCGATTCTTAACTAGTTTTTGGTAAATTATTTAACCAGCTTTGGACTTAAAAAACAAAAAAACAGAAAACAAAGAATTTGTACTGTATCTGGCATACATACCACCCCCTAGATAACTATGCCTACAGGAGGCATCACTAACCAATCATAACTCACCTTTCCAGACCAAATATCAATCATAACTCACTTTTCCTTATGACCAAAATCCTTCTCAACACAGAGCTTCTGGAAGTACCTTCAAAGCAGAGTTGGCCCATAAACCAAAATATATTTGCCACTGTGGAGTAGATAATCTCTGCAATTTTTTCCTCTCTAAATTTCTGAGGATAGAAGAAAAACACTTCCAACAAGCTTAGATCGATAATGTCGATAGTCATAAATTTCAGCCTAACCTCCAAGTTCTCCTCTAAACTGTATCCAATCTGGTTCTAATTTTTCAAAAATGCTAATAAACGACACACTCTGATACCATTAATGTACAGTGTTTCCCTGAAAATAAGACCTAACCAGACAATCTGCTCTAATTTGTCTTTTGGAGCAAAAATTAATATAAGACTCGGTCTTATTTTACTGTAATATAAGACCAGGTCTTGGTCTTATATAAGACCCGGTCTTGTGTTAATTTTTGCTCCAAAAGGCACATTAGAGCTGATTGTCCGGCTAGGTCTTATTTTTGGGGAAACATGTTACGTAACCTGGCAATATTATTCAGATTTGCTACTGGGTTTTTTTGACATAAAAGGAACCCTTTATCCAGATTGGCCCTAAAAAATCCTCATCCAAAAATATGGCAACAATATTGCACTAGTAAAAAACTAAACCCAATCCCTTGATTATACCCACAACCTCTCTATAAGGTCAAGCCTTTCCACCTCTCACCTAGACCTCTGCAATAGTCATTCTTCCAACCTTTCACTTTTATCGTCAGAGCAATTTTTCTAAAACACACCTGTACTCAAGCACTTCCCTGTTTAAAAATCTGTATTTATTGGGGCAGCTGGTTAGCTCAGTTGGTTAGTGTGCGGTGCTCTTAACAAGTTTGCCAGCTCAATCCCCACAGGCCACTGTGAGCTGCACCCTCCACTAGATTGAAACTACTTGACTTGGAGCTGATGGGTCCTGGAAAAACACACTTAAATAAAAGTTTACAAAAAAAATTGCTAACAACATAAAACTCAAGCTTTTTAGCATTATACGTACTTAGAACTTTTCATATAGTTGCCTCCTTTTACCTTTCTGGCCTCCATCCTATAACGTTCTATCCCCGTGCCCATCCTTTTTCTTCCACAATCCTCTGCATTTACACACAACATTAAGGTGTTTCTTCTGCCTGCCCTGTTCTTCCCTTTCCCCAACCCTATCACACTCCTACTCACCATCTAAGACCCAACTTAGGTTGAGGGATAGGTACTGCCTCCTTCTCTAGCCAACCCTAGACAGAACTAGTCACTTCCTCGAGTCTCAAAGTTTTTTGACCTGTCTTTGGTATGTCCACAGTACTGTTTGCTTCAATGGTTCCCAGAATTACCTGAGGCATGTTTTAAAGATAAATTCTTCCAGGGCAATCCGGAAGTACTAAATCAATTTCAGGAGAGAACCAGGAATTTCTACTTTTAAAAAGCTCCCCTAATTATGTTAATGGTCAAATTTGGGGACTATTGGTTTGTCTCTCTCTTCCAATAGGTGCAAAGATAATTTTTTTTAAGAATGTAGAAGTGACTTACAGTGAAGAAATTATTCTGCACTTGTTTTATATTTCATATCATATTCTTGTTGACTTGACTCATATGCTGAAGATGAAAGAATTCCTTTTGGACTCACAACCCAAAAACTTACACTCATTGTTCAAAAAAGGAGGTGAATTCCCACCTTCATTTCTAAATCTTAAAAATTAAGTGTACCTTGAGTAAACCTATGAATACCCAGTGAAGGCTCTCACCAGATCTGCCATGAAAACTTTATTTCAGCTGAGTAACTAACCCTTAGCCGATTTTGAAGGTGGAAATTATACTGCCTTTAAGAACTTCCTTAAGATAGAATTGTATTAGGAATAGATGCGTGAGACCCCAACTAAGTGCAATGATAGGTGGCTGGCTCCATTGCCTCATTAATTTTCAAAAAAAAATCCCTCTCTTCCTTCCCAACCCGACTTCCCCCAAAAGTAAACGGGTGCTGTAAAATAATGGCAGAAAATCTAACAAGATTGACTACAACCAAGAAAACAAGTTGAGTTGTTATTGGGGAACCGTGAATCTCGGGTAGTTTGCAAGTTCACCGGGTGAAATCTCTGACCAACTTTAGGCCCAACGTCTGCCTCACACGCACAGACCCTGTGTTTATTTCTCTTTAAGTTGCGTCTCGGACTAAGTCTGAAAACTTGAGTTCCTAAGTCATGTCCTCCTCGTGTTTAGACCCTTAGAATACGTTCACGGCTACTTTTTTCTTTTCTCTACTAAAGAAAAGGGCACTATCAAGACGAAGGACAGTGACAGCTACACGTCTGCAAAACTCGGCGCCGGGAGGCGCCGGCGGGGCCACGGCAGTGGTGGGCACCAAGGCGGGCGTCCCGACCAGGACCACCACGCTGGGGGACGACAATGGAGGGAGAAGGAGAGTGGAACAACGAAGGGGAAGCAGCCGCTGTGCTGGGCCCCTCGCGACTGGGGGCTCCATAAAGTCCAGGGAAGGCCAGCAGGGTGGCAGGTGGGCCCGGTCGCCGCCCCTTACAGGGCCACGTCGGCTGCGCCGGCCACTGCCGCCGGGCCCCGCGCGTAGGCCGGGCCGCGAGAGGGTGGCCCCCGGCGGCACTGAGGGGCGCAGGGCCGGACCCTACCCGTGCTCGCCTCGGCCCAGCCCTCTCACAACTTGGCGCCCGCAATGCAAGGGGCTCCGGATGTCTCAGCCCAACAGTGGCCGTTCGGTTCGTCCGGGCTACCCACCCGGCCCGGGCCACAAACCCGAGCTCTCCGCGTCCCCACCGGCACCGGCCCTGAGGAAAGAGGGAGCAGCCGCGGCTCTGCGATCCCGGCTCGCGCGCCGCACTCCTCCACCCCTTGTTCTCCTAGGACATTCTTATCGGAGCTTCCCCCTCTCCCCAGAACTGCCCCTAGTCCGCCTGCGGGTGTTTACCGGGACTCGGGGCGGCGGCGACTCCTCAGTCCCTCGACTAAGATGGCAGCCGGTCCCGAGCCCCGACCACAGCGGCTAGAGCGAGTTGGCGACTAATGCGCAGGCGCCTCCGGCTCGGGAACTATCGGGACTACAATCCCCAGAAGGCCCTGCGCACCAGCCAACCGCCTGTCTGAACTGGCAGGGACTGGTGAGCGGTGCTAAATCGGTTTGCTTGCCCCCAGGTGGGAGGGACTCTCCACACCTCTAGACATTTTTTTAACCACCACCCTCACCTCAATACACACACAGCCAGAACCTCTAAAGACTGTAGCTGTGGTTCCCAAACTCTAGTGTGCATCAGAATCACCAAAAGGGCTTGTTAAATATTAGACCGCTGGGCCCCATACCCAGAGTTTCTAATTTATTAGATCTGGGATGGGGTCTAATAATTTGCGTTTCTAACAAGCTCTCTGGCTTGCTACGGGTGGGGGGTCACACTTTGAAAACCACTGAATCACAGCTTAGTCCTTAAGAAAGTGCACTCGTGGGCCGGCCGGGTGGCTCAGGCGGTTGGAGCTCCATGCTCCTAACTCCGAAGGCTGCCGGTTGGATTCCCACGTGGGCCAGTGGGCTCTAAACCACAAGATTGCCAGTTCAATTCCTCGACTCCCGCAAGGGATGGTGGGCTGCGCCCCCTGCAACTAGTAAGGGCAACTGGACCTGGAGCTGAGCTGCGCCCTCCACAACTAAGACTGAAAGGACAACAACTTGAAGCTGAACAGCACCCTCCACAACTAAGATTGAAAGGACAACAACTTGACTTGAAAAAAGGCCTGGAAGTACACACTGTTCCCCAATAAAGTCCTGTTCCCCTTCCCCAATAAAATCTTAAAAAAAAAAAAAAAAAAAGGAAAGTGCACTCGTAAATTAACATATATTGGGTTCAAAGCCACCTTTTAACAGGTGGATTGCACCTAGGGATGATGAAAGTAGCTCACACGTAAGTGATGCCAACGTGGCAGGTGTCCTAAGACATGATCAATATAAGCCTCTTCAATTTTCACCACAAATCTATGAGGGAAGTACCTTCATTATCCTTACGTTACAGATTCATAGAACAAGTCACAAGCTGGATAAGAACTCAGGCAGTCTAGCTTCAAAGTCCATCTTCTTAATGTTTCATTGTTTGTTAGAATGAATAGGCTATGCAAGTAGACTCAGAGGCACAACTAAGTGCTTAATAATTAGACCTTTGCTATTATTGTTTAGCCTGTTTCCTCCTAATTAAAATAATATTTTAACATCTGGAAAGTCACTTATACTTTTCGAAATACTTTTTAATCTTCCATGTCAATGTTTCTTGGAATACGCCTTAGGAAAACTTGTTAAAGATACAGATTCCTGGATCTCTACCCCATTCAGATTCTCTAGGGTAGTGGTTCTCAACTTTTAGAATCACCTGGAGGATGTGTTAAATCACAGATTGCTGGGCTCCATCTCCAGAATTTCCGATTCTGGGGTGGAGCCTCAAAATTCACAGTTTTAATCAAGGATCATACTTAGAGAATCACTGCTGTAAGACACTGTTTCTTAACCTTTTTGTTTTTTTAAATCATTTCTCTAAGGAACATTTTTTAGATATTTTTCCCTAATCATTCCCCCCATGAAATTTTAATGTCACAAGTATACTGTGTACCTATTTATTTACCATAAATACCTGTCCTTTAACATAAAAAAGTAATAAAAAAATTATTTTTTTCCTCCTCACCTCCAATCATTTTTTTGTCCTGTTAAGAATGTATGCTCTGGGGGTGACTGGTTAGCTCAGTTGGTTAGAGCGTAGCGCTGATAACACCAAGGTTGCCGGTTCAATCCCCACATGGGCTAATGTGAGTTGCACCCTCCTTAAAAAAAAACAAAACGAACATATGCTCTGTGCATCGTGGGTTTTTAAACTAGTGTCCTCAGATGATTCTCATCACCAGGCAAGTTTGGGAAATATAGTGTCCCTTTAAGATTTGAAGTGTTTTTTTGATTATTATACAGAGAAGGAATTGAGTCTCAAGGAAAGTAGATGATGGGTCCAAGATCACTCAGCCAGGAAGTAGGGATCCAACCAAGATCCTCTGGCTCCAGATTCTGTCTTCATCTACAATTTTTAAAACTATATAATGTTAGGAAAAACTAATCAATGGTGTTTGAAGTCAGGATAGTGATTACCCTTTGAGGGGAGGTAGGATGGAAACACAAAGGGGCTTCTCTGGGCTAGTAATAATGTTCTGTGTCTTGATTTGGGTGCTGGTACACAGGCATGTTCACTTTGTGAAAATTCATCAAGTTGTATATTTATGATTTGTGTATTTTTCTGTATTTATGTGTCAATAAAAGTTTACTTAAAACAAATGTATGTTTTAAACATATACTCATTTTGTTCTGAAAATGCATCTCTTTCTATGATACATCAGAGTCTCAAACTTTAGAGTGCATCAGAATCACATGGAAGGCTTATTAAAACTCAGATTACCAGGTATCACCCTCAGAATTTCTGAGCCAGAAAGTTCTGGAATCAGGCCCAAGAATTTGCATTTCTAACAAGTTCCCAGGTGATGCTGATATTCAGAAATAACATTTTGAGAACCACTGGGCTGTGCTATACTAACCTTGCGACCGTGTTTCTCCAAAAATAAGATCTAACCGGAAAATAAGCCCTAGCATGATTTTTCAGGATGACATCCCCTGAACATAAGCCCTAATGCATTCAGGGGATGTCATCATTAATTTTTGGAGCAAAAATTAATATAAGACCAGGTCTTATTTTCGGGGAAACACGGTAAAACCAATGGGGCGGATTAGCTCTGATCTGAGAGGCAGTACCTAGCAGAGTTAATAATTTAGGCTTTTTCAGAAGCATATGGATGAAGGATCTAGTCCCATCAACAACTGGCTTCAGGGGCCAAGTCCCCTGAATCTCAGTGCCCAAATCTCTAAATGGTAATAATGTATCCTACCTCCTACAATGTTGTAAAGACTTTAGGAAATCCAGGGAAGGTAGTTGGTGGTTCTCCAAAAAGAAACTGAGCTGGTTAGGGCAGAGAATCCCAGCCCGGCCATGTTCTCCTCTCTCAGACTGTGGCTCTGGCTCCCAGGTTCCCAATCCAGAAGTGAGTCTAGTCTTTTTCTGGTCAGAATGCAGAACCAGTGGCTAATAAAGCCTAGAGCCACCTACACCCTCCTTCTGCCTTCAACACCCAGGTCAGCCAAGGACAGGACCCAGCCCTGTTACAGAAAGGGCAGGAAGCCTGGGGAAGGTCCCCACCAGCAAGAGAAGGAGCTTTCCAGGCCTCCAGGGGAGAAGAGGGAAGGAAGCAGGGATGCAGAGCTGGAAGGAGTGGGAAAAGAAACCCCAGAGGCCCACTTATTGGCTTTCTGCAGAACACTTAGTCACACTGGTGTTCCCCTCTTCCCTGGACCCATTCTGCATTCAACTGCCAGAGGCAGGGGAAAACTTGAAAAGTGGCAGAGCTGTGTGTTGATGGAGAAAAGACACTGTTTGGGGCTCTAGAAACCTGAAATCTGGATCCAAAGAAACCACTTAAGACCTGAGGTCACGGCTCTATCATTTTCCCTCTTTAAGACCGTTTCCTCATTTGCAAAGTGTGGTACACAAGTTCTATCCCTACTCACCTCACTCAGTCCCTCCCAGGTAGGGTTGCCAAATTTAGAAAATAAAAATATAGGATGCTCAGTTAAATTTGAATTTCAGATAAACAATGAATAATTTTGGAATAAATATGAGACAAATATTGATGTAACATACTTATACGAAAATTTTCATTGTTCATCTAAAATTCAAATATAACTTGGCATCCAGCATTTTATTTGGCTATCCTACTCCTGGTCCATTATACATTTTCTCAATCGGGGTAGTAAACTTAAATTCCTCCAAGGGCCAGTAAGGTAAAATAAAAAATAACAGCTGATGTTTACTTTCTACATTGTAATTACAAAATAGAGTCCTAAGTGTTTTACATACACTATATCATCGAACACTCCCAGAAACCTAAGTGGGATGCTCGGTTTCTTCATCCATGAAACAGGAACAGTAGTAATACACTCTATCTTATGGGTCACTGAGAGGATTAATTAAATGAGCATGTAAAACAGTTGTAAGAGTGCCAGGCCAGCACACAGCAAGCACTCAATAAACAATAGCTATAATCTTTCCCATTATGTAGATGGGGAAAGTGAGTCTCAAAGAGGCAAAGTAACCAGCCCATGGTCACATAACTAGCAAGTGGCAGAGCCAGGATTTGAACTCAGGTCTAAAACATTGGCAACCAATTCAAAGTGTTTAAAACAGGAAAATGGGTTCACACAGTAGACTACTAGTAAGCAATAAAAAAGAACAAATTAGCAAAACAAAATAAAATAGATGACTCAGACACTGTGCTAAAAGAAAGAAGACTTATACAAAAGAGTACACACTTTATGATTCTATCATATTTCCCCGAAAATAAGACCGGGTCTTATATTAATTTTTGCTCCAAAAGACGCATTAGGGCTTATGTTCAGGGGATATCATCCTGAAAAATCATGCTAGGGCTTATTTTCTGGTTACGTCTTATTTTGGGGAAAACATAGTATATGTATGATGTTCTAGAACAAGGAAAACCTAATCAATGTGGGGGGAAATCACAATAATGGTTGCCTTTGGAGGGAGAGAATACTCTGGGGTGTTGAAAAAGTTCTTTCAGTATTTTGTTAGGGGTGTGGATTACACAGTTGTATTTGTCAAAACTCAGCAAATGGTATAATTGAGATCTATGCATATCGTTGTATGTAAATTTAACCTAAAAAAATACAGTTTGAACTCTAGTTAATGATAGGTATGCTGAAGTGTTTAGAGGGAGAATGAACTCTGCAATCTCTTTGAAATGCATCCAAAAAAAGATAGATGGATGGAAGGATGGAGGGATAGATGAATGAATAAATATGTGACAAAGTAAGTGTAGCAAACTGCTAACAGTTGTAGAATCTAGGTGGTGTGAAATGGATGTTCACTGTACAATTCTTTCAACTGTTCTGTATGTTTGCAATTTCTCCTAATAAAATGTTGGGTGAGGAGGGAGAAATCCTGCACAGGCAAAATGCAGCCCAATTTCAGGGCTGGATTTGTAACCCCTGATCCATTCACAGGCCTCTGCATCTCCCACCTGTCCCTCTTTTGAGCTAAAAACCGGCATGATTTTATTTCCAAAATCTCTCATTGCCTCTGTCCCAGTATTCCTCCTAATTGGGACCTCCCTACTATTTATTTGCTGCATGACTTGGCCTCTCTGGGCCTCTGCTGACATCTGGAAATTGGGATCACATGTCTTTTTTTATCTAAAAGCAGCAGACTGGACCATTTAATCTTGTAAGTTTTCCTCCCTCCTGAAACCATAAACCCTTCAAGGGCAAAGAACCTGTCTTATCCATCCCTGTATTTCCTCTGGCATATAGTAACATCTTAAAGGGTGCTCAGAAAATACTTGAATGAAAACCACTTCGGAAACTGTAAGAGACAGAGACACATTTATTGAGTGCCCACTGTATGCCCTGAATTAGATGTCCCTATATTTATCCCCAGAGAGGTAGGATATATTGTGATTACTGCTTTTCTACAAGTGGAACCAGAGTTTCAGAAGGGTTAGGCGACTAGCCAAAATTCACAGGTAATGCCAGAAACAGAGTTGGGATTTAAATCCAGAATTGTCTCTTTCAACTACTTCACAATGGCCTCTTCTTGAATCAATGTACAGAAGAGAACTTGTACTTCTCTCTATCCTTCAGATTTTTTATATTGAATATAGGAGTATTTTAAAAAGTTATAAAAATAAATAGCCATAAGATGCTCTCAGCACCTCCTCCTGCAGTTTTTGGGAAAAATGAGATGCAGATGAGCAACTGTAGGACTGAAGAACTCCCTTAGAAAATAAACAGCACATGAGAGCTTCTTCTGGTCTTGCTCATTATCCTCAGTTCTTTCTTTTCTTGCTCTCAAACCTAAACTTGGCTTTCCACTAGGAAATCCCCATGGGCCAATCTCTATAGACTGCAGATCAGAATCATTTCTTGCCTACAATTCTCACTGGAAATGTCTGTCCTAAACCAGGATCTACATCTCTTAAAAAAAAAAAAAAAAGAAAGAAAAAAAGAAATTAAAGTCATGCCTGTAAATTCCTCAGGCAAAGATGGAATCAAGTAACAAACATCCAGGTCACTTGATGCAAGCTGGGAAGGTGTGTCAGACCAGAAACACTCCTGGGAATCTTAGAACTCAGCTTTGATACATGTAAACTTCTCCTGAGGTGACAAAGGATGCAATCAGAAATATAAACAGGCGGATGACTTTGTTTCCAGTCCTTGAGGACCTTCTAAACTTGGAGGGAGGAGGGGCACATCCCTCAAGGTCAAATGGTCCAGTCATCTGCATTCAGGCTGGTTCCTCATCTGTGAAACAGGACTAATACAGTAGTAGTACTTTACCTGTTAGAGTTGTAAGAAGGATCCAATGAGAAAGCATTAACACAGTACAGGACCATAGTAAATGTTCAATTAAAGTTGGTGCTGCATTTTTCAGATTAGGCAACTGTGTCCCAGAGAGGTTTGATGACTTGCCTGAGATCAGACAGGAACTGGCGGAAGCAGGATTCAAAGTCGGTCAGCCTGAATCTAGAACCCTCCTTCTTAACCTTTAAGGCAGTATCTTCTAAGGGGTTATGCATTAATGGATGTACACAAGATGATTTTAGATGGTGCCATAAAGGCCATTTAGAAAAAAAAACTTTTCATTATGAAAAATTTCAAAGATATATACAAGAAGAGAAAATAGTATAATGAATTTCCAGTTTCACCCAGCTTCAAGTATCAACCCATTAACAATCGCTTTTATCTATTACCTCTGCTGAAAGCTTATTTGGAAGCAAATTCCAGACAGCATATCATTTTATCTGTAAATATTTTGGTAGACTGTGTGATGATTTTTTTGCCTTAGTAGTGGTGTTTCTTACTAATGTTACTGAAACAGTAGGGAGCTAATACATTTAGCTGGTCATTTCACAGATAATGCTTAGTATGCTAAAGTAGAAAGTTAGAAAATTAAAACTAATGAGATGCTATGTTTTCACTATTAGATTGGCAAAGAACAAAATATTTGATATCTCAGTTGCGTCAGCAAGGATGTGAGAAAACAGCCAGGCTCACTGCTGACTGCTGTGATGTCAGTTGTGTGATAGAAAGACCATTTGGCCATATCTATTAGAATTAAAAATACATATGTCAAAATATCCACATGCATGAAACCTATGTGACCATTGTCACCCAATAAATTTAATTAAAATTTTAAAAATCCACATGTCAAAGGATGAGCTTAAACCCACCCCTATTTCACACTATACACAACAAATAAATTAAAATGGATCAGAAACCTAAAGAGGAGAGTCAAAGTATAAGACTTTTAGAAGAAGACACTGGAGAAAAATCTTCAAGACCTGAGTTAGGCAAAGATTTCTTAGATATGACATCAAAAGCATTATCCATAAATTGACATCCAAGAAAAAAAATTGATAAGTTAGACCATCAAAATTCAAAATGTTTGTGCTTCAAAAAATACCATTAATGAATTGTTCTATTTTAAATGGTTAATTTTATGTTGTGTGAATTTCATTTTAATAAAAAATTATTTTAAAGACACCATTAAGAAAATGAAACACAAGCCACAGACTGGGAGAAAATATTTGCAAAACATATATATGATGAAAAATTTGTATCCACAACATACAAACAACTCTTAAAACTCAATAATAAGACAAACAACCCCATTTTAGAAAATGGTCAAAAGATCTGAGTAAGGGGCAGTCGGTTAGCTCAGTTGGTTAGAGTGCAGCGCTCTTAACAACAAGGTTGCTGGTTTGATCCCCACATGGGCCACTGTGTGCTGCGCCCTCCACAACTAGATCGAAACAACTACTTGACTTGGAGCTGATGGGTCCTGGAAAAACACACTTTAAAAAAAAAAAAAAAAAAGATTTGAATAAAAATTTCACCAAAGGAGATACCAGAATGGCTAATAAGCACATGAAAAGATGCTGAACATCATTAGTCATTAGTGAAATGCAAATTTAAACCACAATGAGATGCCATTTCACACCCACTAGAACGGTTATTTAAAAAATAAAATAGGGTTGGCAAGAATGTGGAAAAGCAGGAAGTCTCATACATTGCTGGTAGAAATCTAAAATGGTATATATAGCCACTTTGGAAAATAGTTTGTTGGTTTCTTACAAATTAAACATAAATTTATCAAAAGACCCAACAAGTCCACTTCTACGTATCTACCCAAGAAAAAATTTTAAAACTATGTCTGCCAAAGACTTGCATATGAATGTTCACAGCAGCATTATTCATAATAGTTGAAAAGTGGAAAAAAAACACAACTCAAAAGTCCATCAACTGGTGAATGGATAAAAAATGTGCTATAACCATACAATGGAACACCGTTCAGTAATAAAAAGGAACACCTATTGATACATGCTATGTCATGGAGGATCCTTAAAAACAGTAAGCTAAGTAAAAGAAGCCAAACAAAAGATCACATATTATATAATTCCATGTATATGAAATGTCCAGAAAAGGCAAATCTATAGAGACAGAAAATAGACAAGTGGTTGCCTAGGACTAGGGGTGGGAAGGGAAATTAACTGTAAACAACAAACTATAAGGGATCTTATTGACATGATGAAAATGTTCTAAAAACAGATTGTGACGATGATTGCACAACTCAATAAACTCACCACAAATCATTGAAATGAACTTTCCAATGGGTGAATTTTATGGTAGGCCATGACATCAGACCTCTATAAAGTTGTTTAAAAAAACACATATTCCAGTTGTTCCAGCAATACCATCTCTAAGAATTTACTCTCTAGATAAATATTCAATGAGCAAAAGAGCAGGTGAACCTGGATATTTATCCCAACATTGTTTGTAATAGGAAAAGATTGGAAATAAGGTCAATGTCCAACAGGAGAGGATAATATAGGTAAATTATGGTACTGGAAAACTCAAAAAAAGAGCAAGGCAGATCTAGTACATATACTGGTACAAAACAGTTTCCAATTTATTTTATTTAGAAAATAAAGTCTAAACATTAGGTAAAAAATATAAAAATAACTAGACTATGTATCCATTTGCTTGTGTTTGCATAGAACATCTCTGAGAGGCAAAGCAAATGAATAAGATTGGATGTCTCTTAAAGGAATTGGATGGCCGGGAGACAAGGGTAGGAAAAAAGCATTTTCATTCTATACTTTTTCATCCTTTTGAATAATGTATTACATGCTTACACTAGCTATTTGAAAAATAGACTTTTAAAAAATAAAATTGTTAAGTTAAAAAAAAGTGATTGATTTAAAGAAAAATGTGCGTAGGTCACATCACAGAGTGTATGCAGAGAAAGACAAACCACTAACGTAGGATGTGGACAAGTGTGCCTGGGAGTCCACTCAAGGCCATCCATCAGCGAGGCCAGCCTGTGTCTGCCTACCTGGTGGCTCCACACCCTGTTCTGCCCGGTCTGGGGTTGGAGAGGGACAGACGCGGGCTAGACCCCGGAACCTGAGCCTTCCAGACATTGCCCAGCACAATGGATATACAAGGAGCAGTCAGGTACTTCTGACTGCTGCCCGAGAGTTAGGTAAGAATGGGCTCATGTCACAAACACAGAGCTCCTAGCCACCAGGCTACGTTACAATCCTGCTGCCACCAGGAATGGTCAGGCCACCAGGATCTTTTGGACACCCAAGGGAATCCCTAAGTCCCAGAGAGTGGAAAGAGAAGGGTCTTTCTCCCACTCCTCTATAGTTAAGATGCAGAGCTCAGGATGTGGAGTCAATCCTGATTCTGCTACTTATTTGTTGCGTGACCTCAGGCAAGTCACCTAACTTCTCTGAGCCTCAGTTTCCTCAGTTGTAAACATGGAAATGATACTTTTCGAAATACATAGAGATGCAATAAAGCAATAAACAAAGGAAAGTAAGGAAACAACCCAAGTGTTATCAATGGGAGACTGAATAAAATACAGTACATTCATACAACAGAATAGACATAGCTTTAAAAAAGGACAACCACTACACACAAAAACATAGATGAATTGCACACACATAATGATGAGTGAAAGAAGCCAAACAAAAAAGAATATACACCATAAAAAGTATACTATTTTTTAATGTTTATGAACAGGCAAAACAAATGTGACAGAGGTAAAAATACTGGTTACTCTGGAGCAACAAGAATTAGTTGGGAGGGGTCATGAGGGAGCCTTCTGGGGCATGGGAAATGTTCCATATGTTGATTTGGTTACACAAAAATCTATTTACATACACTCACACATAAATGTGAACTGTACACTTAATATTTGTATAGTTTACTGTTTATACGTTATAATTCAATGGAAATTTTTAACAATTAAAAAGAGAGGGATGACAAACACAGGATTTGGGAGAATGGTTACCTTGGTCAGGGAAAGGGCTGGGTGGAGAGGAGGGCATATGGTTAAATGCAGGTTATTGTGAGGTTCTGCATTTTCGTTTGAGATGGGGGATTCATAAGTGCCTGTATCATTACTTTGAAAAACGAATTAAGTAACTCAAAACTAATTTTAAAATAATAAAAGTGGTACACATACCTGATAGAGTTGTAATGGGATGTATCAATCAGGATTCTTAGTTGCAAATAAGAGAAACCAATTCTCTTAGTTTGAGTAGGAAAGAAATTAATGAAAGGATGTTAAGTGGCTCAAGAGAATTTCCATGAGAGCCACAGCACCCGGCTGGGGGGTTGTGTACAATTAGAAACAACTCCCCAAATCACCCCAAGGATTCAGGCCAGGAGAGATGCCAGGTCACTATTACAGGGCACAGATACTACAGCTTGATTTGCCAACCCTGAGCTCTGGATGCACCAATAGCTACGAACCTCACTTCTCCTTGCCTCATTTGTGAAATAGAAACAATATTATATATTTTAGGGGTGTGCGGACTCCTATATGAAATCATGTACATAAAGCACTAGACCAAATTCCAAGCACACTATAAGTATCTACTCAATTAGGGTTAGCAATGGTAAGGTCATGTGGCAGCTGACAGGGACACAAGACCTCCCGGAAATTCCAAGGAATTCTTGGAGGAGACTTGACAGGGAATGCAAGCCTGCTTTGGCAGATGGGGTCCAGGAAACACGGGATTCTTTTAAGTTATTTTAATAAGAATGTGTTGTGTTGATACAAATGCTGTCATGTCCATTATCTTATTTAATTTTCATATATCGCAAAGGGCAAGGACTGTGAGAGACAGAAATATTCAGGATTGACTTCAGCTCTGCAATTTCCTGGCTGTGTGGTCTCGAACAAGTGACTTAATCTCTCTGAGCCTTTGTGTGTTCATCTGTAAAATGGGAACAATAATGAGATGTCATGAGGATCAAATAAAAGACGATAGAATGCCAAGCTTGGCATAGAATAGGAGCTTGATAAAGATAACAGAGGCAGGTGTTGTTATTCTCATTATAACTGTCATTTATCTTACAGTCCATGTTAGAAAAAGGCCTAGACATGGGACAGGCTATATTATGAACAGCAGGATCTGGAGCTATAGACTCAGCCACCAAAGTAGAACAGATCCTGGAGACAGAGCTATTTGAAAGTGAGAAGTCCATTATAGTGAGCAGAATGAAGGATTCAGAGATGATGGGGGCAGGTGGATGGGGTAACCCATGTTGGCTGTTGGAATGAGGTGGCCTGACAGAGGCCAGTCCTGTAGGAGAGGAGACAAAAGTACTCAGGGCGTCAGTCCCAGAGGCTGAACTCAATGATTCAACAGTAGAACAGGGGTTTGAACCAGGCTCTGGTTAGGCAGAGCTAGCTTCGAATCCCACCGCCAAGATCACTGTGTGACCTCCATTTCCTTCCCTGTATAAAAAGACTGATTATTTTACTTCTCACTTCTACTCCTGTCACATCCTTCTAGGATGATTAGTTCAACATCAGAGCCTCCCTTGGTCTCCTCACCTCCAATGACATTGGTCTCCCAGAGTCATACCTGAACACCAAGTCTGAACCCTCCATTTCCCTTTACCATTTCTTCCTTTTCTACCTTTGACCTCACTGAGACCACAAATCCACTGGCCCTGACACAATACCACCCATCTCCTCCACTTCCATGTACCCCTGGATTCCCTATTCCTTCACTGTGATCTACTCCTTGCTCCACCCTCTCCTGGATAATTCCCAACGAAGAATTAGCCCCATCATCTGTCTGCCTTCTCTGGCAACCATGTTGAACACAGCTGGTGAAAACCATACATCTTAGTTTTGTTTTACTTTAGAGTTAAGTTCATAAACCCCAGTGGGATAACTTTACTGGGATAACTCCTTTGGCTCATTCTATCAAACAACTGTTTCATACATTCTCCTCTCCAAACCTCTCTCAAAGACCTCTCCCCACTTTCAGCTGGTAATGTTGTCTCATTGAGGAAATGGAAGTCAAGAGGACTCCCTTACTTTCCCATCTGTACTGAAGAAATCTCTCATCCTATCTAAACCCATCCCCTCCATTGATGCCCTGGGTCTCAGGGTCCCACCCTTTCACCTTCTCAATTCTCTCCTCTCTCCTACATCACAAGTTTCTCCGTCTATTGTTTTTTTTCTATCAGCAAACAAACAGGTTTTGGAACCTACCACATTAAAATGAGTAAATAACTGTCCTTTGATTCTATATCCCCCTCTATCCGTGTTTCGACCCTCTGTTTCCTTTCATAGCCAAACTTCTTCAAGGAACTGATCCAATTCAGTGTCTCCATTTTCTTACCCCAAATCCACTCTTTATCATACTCCAATCTAGCTTCTGTCCCCTACTTTCCACTGAAACTGCTCTTACTAAGGCCATCAACAACTGCCATGTTTCCAAATCCAATGGGCGTTTGTAGCTAAGAGCTTGCTCTCGAGACAAACTGCCTGGATTAGAAACCAGATTTCCCTCACTTACTTGGTGCGTGACCCTGGGTAAGTTGCTTAATCAATCTGTAACCCAATTCCTTATGTGGAGCATGGAGAGTGGTGTCAACCCCATAGGCTTACGACAAAGATTAAATGGGTGCTGTGTGTGAAACACTAAACACACTGTCTGGCTGTCTGGAAAAACTCAGTTTTCCTTTATTCTCACACTATACCACACTCACAACACTTCTCTCATAGGTGGGTTTTCCATACCAAGCAATTCTGACATTAACTGCCTGGAGTTAGCACAGATATCACAGGTTAAAGGTCCAGTCCCATAAGACTGCCCCCTACTTCAGACACCAATCACAGTAGTGGGTCCCCAGGTTACCACAACTTCTGTTGGACTTGGCTACAAATTGGAGGTTCCCGTAACCTCCTCTCCTTTGGTTTAATAATTTGCTAGAGCTGCTCATAGAACCCAGGAAAGTAATTTACTTACTACTGCTAATTTATTACAAAGCTTATTTTAAAGGACACAAATGAAAAGCCAGATGAAGATATACATAGGGAGAGGTCTGGAAAGGTCCTGAACACAGGAGCACTGTCTGCCCCATGGACTTAGAACACCACTGGCCTGGCACGCAGATGTGTTCACCAACTTGGAAGCTCCTCAAACCCCATCCCTTTTGGGATTTTTATGGAGGCTTCATCAAGTAATTAATGATAATGAATCATTAACTCAATTTCCAGCCCATCTCCTCCTCCGTGGATAGAGGGTGGGGCTGAAAGTTCCAAGCCTCTAATCATGGCTTGGTCTTTCTGGTGACCAGCCCTGATCTGGAAGCTATCTAGAAGCCCACCAGGAGTCAACTCATTAGAATAAAAGATGCTTCTATCACCCAGGAAATTCTAAGGGATTTAAGGAGCTATGTGTCAGGAACCAGAGTCAAAGACCAAATGTCAGAACAAAAGATGCTGCTCTTATCACTTAGGAAATTACAAGAGTTTTAGGAGCTCTGCAGGAACTGAAACCAGAGACCAATATTTATTTTTTTCTATTATTTCACATGGGTATATAGGGCATATAGAAAAGTACCCAATAAATCTGTTTTCTGATATTAGTAGTAATATCTGTCCATATCAAGTTTGAGCTCTCATCAACCATCAATACAGTCATGTGCTTATTTACTGTCCACATATCTTCTTTGGTGAACTATCTATTCAAATTGTTTGCTCCTTATTGGGTTGTTTGTTCCCTTAATAAATCTTAAGTGTTATTTATATAATCTGGTACTTTATATTTTCTCCCAGTTTGTGATATGTCTTTTCATTCTTCTAATAGTATCTTTTAAAAAGCCTAAGTTTTTGTTTTTGTTTTATTCCCCTTCTTCCACCTCCCCCCACCCCACTCTAGTTCAAGCCGTTGTTTCTCAGTCTAGTTGTGTAGGACACAGCTCCCTGGCCCATGCTGGTATTGTGAGCCTTGCGCTCCCCAGGCTGAGGCAGTCAGTCGCTCACGGCAGCTCTCGCCGGCTGCCGGCTACTCACGATGGCTGCCGGCCATCACGCCGGAACATAGTAGCCCATGGCAGCTCATGCCAACCTCCTGGCTGTTCACGGCAGCCCAGCTCCAGGGAAAGCTGTTGTTCACAGTCTTAGCTGTAGAGTGTGCAGCTCACTGGCCCATGTGGGAATCCAACCAGTGACCTTGGCGTTAGGAGCACGAGCCTGGCGCTCCAACCACTTGAGCCACCGGGTCGACCCAAACCTTAAGTTTTTAATTTTGATAAAATCCAATTACTCAATTTGTTCTTTTATGGATTGTGCTTTTGGTATGGTATTTATGAAAACTTTGTTTAATTCAATGTCACAAATTTTTTTTTTTGAGAAGTCTTATAGTTTTAGGTTTTATGTTTAGGCCTATAATTCAATTGGAGTTAATCTTTGTATATGGTACAAGATATGGATCAAAGTTGTCTTTTTTTATAATTTTATCATTTTTTTCTTTTGTATAAGGATAACCAGTTGTCTCAAGACCAGTATAGAAAAGACAATCCTTCCTCCACTCAATTGCCTTAGAATCTTTGTAGAAAATCAGTTGTCCATATATGAGGTCTAGAAAAAGTGCTACATACCTCATTGTTGAATATCACTATGGTCACCTTCAAAGTACTCCCCTTGGAAGTTATGCCCCGATGCCAGCACCTAGTCCACCCTTCAAAGCAATTTTGGAACTCTTTTTCTGGAATGGCCATCAGAGCTGTCGTCGTATTACCCTTGATGTCCCAAATGTCATCAAAATGTCTTCCTTTCAATAATTCCTTTACTTCAGGTAAAGAAAGAAGTCATTGGGGGCCAGATCAGGTGAGTAGGGAGGGTGTTCCAATACAGTCATTTGATTACTGGCTAAAAACTCCCTCACAGACAGTGCCATGGGAGCTGATGCACAGTCATGATGCAAGAGCCATGAATTGTTGGTGAAAACTCCAAGTCGTCTAACTTTTCCACACAGCCTTTCAGCACTTCCAAATAGTAAACTTGGTTAACTTGGTACAAATTCATAATGAATAATCCCTCTGATATCAAAAAAGATTAGCAACATCGTTGCATAAAGTTCACGAACTTAATTGTCCTACCTCATACGTGTAAATCTGCTTTTCTGAATTCTCTATTCTGTTTCACTAATCTATTCTCAACCTTTAAGCCAAGACCATATTGTCATGACTACCACAGCTTTATATTGTCTTGAAATTAGGCTTTACCCACTGTAGGCTCTTGCATTTCCATATGAATATTAGAACCAGCTTATCAATTTCTACAAAAAGCTAGCTGAGGTTTTTTTTATTTTTTTATTTTTATTGGTTGCGTTGAAATTTATAGGTCAACTTTGGGAGAATTGACATATTAACACTTATTAAGTCTTCCGACTCATAACAGTATATTTATTTATTTATTTATGTCTTTACTTTCTCAGCAATGTGCTATAGTTTCAGCATACAGAGATATTTCGTATCCTTTATCATATTTACCCCAAATATGTCATAGTTTTACATCCTACTATAAATGATATTTTTAGTACAATTTCCAATTATTCATTGCTAGTATATAGAAATACAATTTATTTTTGTATATTGATCTTTTTATTAGTTCTAGTAGGTTTAAAAAAAAAGATTCCATTCAGCTTTCTTTCTACACAGACCATTATGTAATCATATTTGGAAAATTTTCAGCCATTATTGTTTCAAATAATTTTTCTGCCCCACCCTCCTCTCTTTCAAAGATTCTAATTACACATGTATTAGACTACTTGAAGCCATCTTATAGCTCACTGTTCACAGCTCACAGCTCTCTGTTCATTATTTTAAAATTCTCTTTTCTCTGTTTCATTTTGGGTATTTTCTATTGCTATATCTTCAAGTTTACTAATCTTTTCTTCAGTAATGTCTAATATGCTGTTAATCCCATCAAGTATATTTTTAAATTTCACTCATCTCTAAAAATTTGACTACTTCTTTATATCTTTATATCTTCCATTATAAGTTATTATACAGTTATGATGATTGTTTTAATGTCCGTGTCTGCTAATGCTAACATCTATGTCAATTCTGGGTCAGTTGCAATCATTTTTCTCCTCCTCGTTTCCTGCTTTGCATGACTGGTAAATTTTTTCATTGGGTGCCAGAGATTGTGAATGTTGCTTGTTGGCTGCTGGGTATTTTTGTAATTCTATAAGTATACTTGACCTTTGTTCTGGAATGCAGTTATTTGGAAACAGTTTGATCTTTTTGGGTCTTGATTTTATGATTAGGTGGCAACGAAGCAGTGCTTACTTAGACTAGGGCTAATTTTTCTCCACTACTGAGTACTGTGTACTCTGCCGAATTCCCTATTAATCACGAGCCGTTTCAGTCTGTCTAGTGGGAACAGGCACTATTCCCAGCCCTACTTGAGCAGGAACACTGTTGCCTCTAATCCTTTTGGGTGGTTCTTTCCCGGACGCAGGTAATTCTTCACTTGCATGTGCTAGTGAGTACTCAGCTGAATACTTGAGTAGATCTCCAGAGTTCTCTCTATATGCAACTCTCTCTCCTCTCTGGTATTCTGCCACCTCTAGCCTCTTTGATCTTCCTAGACTCTCAGCTCTGTCCCTCCAACTCAGAGAGTCTGCTGGGCTCCATCTGGATTTCCCCTCCTTGTACCATAGCCTGAAAACTCTCAAGACAGTAATTTTGGGAAATCATAGGTCTCACCTAATTTGTTTCCACTTTCTCAAAGATTACTGTCTTTCACTACCTGATGTCCAGTGTCTTGAAAACAGTTGTTTCATTCAGGGTGTAAGGCAGAGGAGCTTTTAAAACTCCCAATGTCCAAGCCACACTGTGGATAACCAAATCCAAATCTCTGGAGGTGGGGTCCAGGCATCAACATTAACTCCTCAGGCTGATTCTAATGCACATCCAAATTTAAGGATTCTTCTGTACTGTGATTCTATTACTTTGATGATTTAAAAATAATTTATTTTCAAATATATGGTGATGGAAGGAGAACTGTCTCTGGGTGGTGAACACACAATGGGATGTATAGATGATGTAATACAGAATTGTACACCTGAAATCTATGTAATTTCACTAACAACTGTCACCTCAATAAATTAAAAAAATTCAATTTACAGCTGAGCCCCTGATGAAAATCTCTTTTAAGGTCCCCTGATTAAAAAAACAAAGTTGGTCTCAAGCCGAGAGCAGGGCAGAGCCTGCACGTGAGAGTTAAGTGGCGCCCGCTATGGGGAGAATGGGGCAGCGCAGGGAGCTGGACAGCACCTGACAGACTGGTAGCATTTATACAGTTGACTCTTGAACAACGGGGGCGTCGGGGGACTGGTGAGGGGGATTGTGTTAGGGGCTTCCATCGCCACGCAGTCAAAAATCCATGTATAACTTTTGACTCCCAAAAACTTAACTACAGTTTCCCGGTATCCAAGGGGGATTGGTTCCAGGACCCCCGTGGATACCAAAATCTGTGGATGCTCAAGTCCCTAATATAAAATAGCATAGAACAATGCATACAGTCAGCCCTCCGCAATTGTGGATTCCAACTGTGGATTGAAAACACTGTTTCCAGTTGCTGTTGGTTGAATCCACAGATGCAAAGCCCCAGGATTAGAAGGGTCAGCTGTATATTGAAAAAAATCCAAGTGTAAATGGACCTGCACAGTTCAAATTTTGTGTTGTTCAAAGGTCAACTGTAGTTTATTGTTTCCATTTAACAAAACATTCATACTGTCTTGCTTCATTTTCTTCCCCCAACAACCCTGAGGCAAAATTCACCATGCTGTTAGGTAGATGAGGAAGTGGTGCTCAAAAGGTTGAGTGAGTTGACAAAGCATGAATCAGTAGCAGAGTGAAAACTATACTCAGTTCTCAGAGATAGATAGCAAAGCAATCCTTAGCTGGGTCGCTGCCAGGGGTAAGGAGACATCCCTGGGAAGTGCTAAGATGAAGTGAATTCCGTGGACAGGGCCTCCTGGCAGATGAGCAAGAAATAATGGGACAGGTTAGTTGGCATGTTGTTAGGTAAACAGGAAGGTCCCTGGTGGAATAAACAAAAGGCAGCCATACCCTGAAACTCCAGGTTCTGGAATGTCTCCTTCACTCCAGGACAAACATATGAGAATGCGCCTGGAGGTTAATAAATTATCTCATAAATCCCTTGTGGCCCGACAAAGGAGCAGATCTGATAGATAGGAATGGGTTCATTAATCCCTTTAGGATGGGCAAACAGGACAAACCTGATAGATGAATTCCATCTAGAAGGTGCCAGCCCCCTTCTCCAAGCAGGCAAGGGAAGATATAAAAACCAGAGCATTTGCCCCACATTGGGCAACCCTGTCGGAACCCCCTCTCGTTCCGAGAGCTGCGACTCTTTACTCTTTACTTTTAATAAACTATCCTCTTTTACAACTCCTTGCCTCTCCTTGGTCCGTGCTTCTATTCTTCGGTTTCACGAGGCACGACCCCGGCACAAAGAAAATATCCTACATCAATAACTTACGTAGGAGGTGTGTCTTTGGCAGCGGCAAGATGACACGGATACCTTCCCTACTACCACGTGGCAGGCACTAAAGAATTACACAGCACGTGGAAGAATGGATAGGGGTACTGGTGCGTGACCCTCTCCAGACAAGGGGAAAAAAATCCCTTACCTGCTTGCCCAGTGTGGGGCAACAGCATATTCCAGGAACCAGCACACCATGGGGGCACAGGGGAGGGGTGAATCAGACAGTCTCTGAGTGGATTTATGGGAAACAATTTCTGTTCTAGCCCAGATCTGGCTCGAGGGTCTGGCAGTGGTCAAGTCACAGAGCGTCTCTCCTCCACAGACTGCTGCATTGGGAAGAAGAATGCAAGTGTAGTCAGAACTGAATTGCCGGGAAAACACAGAAGATACTGGGTGTTGTTGCTTCATCCTCCCTCCTGGCCCTTCCTCACACAGTACTTAACCTCTGCTCTCAATTTATGAAGATTGTAAAATAATAAAGCAACATCGGCTCCCATCAACAAGTGTCTGCTATGAGACAGACTCTTTCCAGCCATCATTCCATTGGATGTTCGCTACGATTCTATAAAGCAGGTACTATCATCATCTCCATTCCAAAGATGAGGAGAGGGAGGCAAAGAGTGACTGTATTCATTATCTTCTGTTGCGTAACAAATTATGGAGCTTACAATCACAATAACATTTAGTATCTCTAATATTTTCTGTGAGTCAGGAATTTAAAAGCAGATTAACTGGGTGATTCTGACCTGGGGCATCTCATGAGGTTCCAGCCAAGATGTCAACCAGGGCTGTCGTCATCTTTAAGCTTGACTAGGGCTGCAGGATCTAATTCCAAAGTGGCCCATGCACATGGCTGGCAGATGAGTTAGCAGTTGGCAAGAAGGTCTCAGTTACTTGCCATATGGATTTCTCCACTGGGCTGCTTGAGTGTCCTTACAACATGGCAGCTGACTTCCCTCTGAACAAGTGATCCAAGATAGCAAACAGGAAGCTGAAATGTCTTTTCTGACCTAGCCTCAGAGGTCATACTGGCATTTCTGCGATATTCGACTGGTTACACAGGTCAGCCCTAATCATTACAGGAGGGGACTGGCTACACAAGGGTATGAATACCAGGAGGTGAGAATCGTTGAGGGCCATCTTGGAGGCTAGTTACCACAAGTGATAAAGTAATTTATCTGAGGTCAGAAATATGGGAAGTATTACAGGGGGGCTTTGAACCCAGGCAGTTACTATGTCACAGTAAATATTGTCTTAAAGGAGTACAGGCAGGCAGGTACCCACAGGTCCCCCTTTCCTGAAGGTATTCATACGTGAGATCCTGTGCATCTCATTCCAGTGATTAGTGGGGTCAGACAGTTTATCTGATGTGTCAGATACTGTCAAAGCAATATGACTGGGCATGTTTATAAAAGATTGCACAAATCGTCACTTGATAGTCGACTTGGTGAATCAAAGGGAACCTGGATTCTGGCTCTAGGTTTGTCACTGACTTACTGTGTGACCTAGGGCAAGTTCCAGACCCTTTGAGGCCTTTATTTTCCTATCTGTACAATGGAGTAGTTTGATTGATTCCATGGGCCTCCAAGGTCCTCTGGCTGAGAGATTCTGGGATTCCATGCACAGTTAGTCACAGTCTCCAGGAACGCTGAAGGGATTTCCTCTCCTGTTTCCCTGGATCTCTCAAACCTTTGCCCAAGTGGAGTGGACCCCTTAGGTGCAAGGGTCACTTCTTTGGACCCAGGCTAGGTCAGGCCAGGCTAGTCAGCCCTGCTTTACTCACAGCTGGCTGGTACCATTGTTCCCCCATAAAGCTGGGCCCCTTTCCAGCTGCTGCTGCCCTCGGAGCAGGGGAAAGGCTCAAAGAACTCAGTTGTGTGACTTCCCTCCTCCCTAGGGCAGGCCTGGGTCACCCAACAGACTGACTCAGCCCATGCAGGGGAACAAAGGAGATGAGATATGGTTTAGGGAATTTGACATTTACTATTTTCCCCAAAAAAACTTCAAAGTAATCATTATGGGGAGAAAATCCTCTTACGTTTATTTTATAGTTCAATGGGATATCTAAAACTTGGGGTGAAGGCATTATAACCTTTCAGGGCCCTAGGGACCCATATTTTAATGATTCTACAATGCACATCTGTCTGCCTTTTAATATCTTTGAAATTGGGATGCACGTGACAGCTTATGACAAGTCATAAATAATTGCAGCATTTAAAAAATTATGTAGTATTACATAAAACAAAATAACTGTGCCTATTACAATGGTGGATCTTAAATTTTATGAAATATGGTAATTAAGCCCTGTTCTTGGAGCCTGGGCCCAATGGCACCCCTCCCTACCCTCCTCCAGCCCACTCCTTCCCCCACCACCCAGGCGTGTCCTTCCCCTGCAGTCCTCATCTTACCCCTGTGTCTCCAATACAGGCCTTCAAGCTTTTTTTCCCCTCTGCATAAGTCTCTGAAGTAATTTGGAGGGGGAGGCTGTGCCCCACTTCTGACCAAGACAGAGAGGTTATTTAGTACAGTGAAAGGGCACCAAAGAATGAAAAGAAATTTAATTCCACGAGTAATAGCTAACATTATCTTACATTGTGTAACAGGCACTATTCTAAGTATTTTATGTGTGTTAACTCATTTAATCCTTACAACCATTTATCGGGTAGCACCTAGTATATCCCGAGTCAAACTGAGGCACAGAGAGGCAATATAACTTGCCTAAAATCACATAGCTAGTAAGTGGCAGAGCCCAGGGGTAAGAAAGCAAAATGCCTTCTTTGCCTCAGAGGTAACACTGTCACAAATGCGGTGCATATCACGCCAGATCTTGTTTTTATGTATTTGTGGCATAAACATATAGAAAGCAACCATTTTGCTTTCCAAGGGGATCATGTGTCCTGCAACTAGCTTTTTGTACGTCCACCCTATAAATTGGAGATTTCTTTTCTATACAAGTACATATAAATTTACTAGTTCTTTATAACTGCTGCCCTGTATTTCCACAGTGTATATATTGTGAAAATACGTAGGCCCACATGCCCACGAGGTACCAGGCCCCATCCGTTGTGCTTCATGTGCATATCTCATTTCAACCCAACAGTCTGTGACCACTAGCATTCTTTCCATTTTAAGGATAAAGAAAGTAAGGCCTGGAGAGGTTAAATATTTTAACCGAATGAATGAAGCAGGATTTGAACGGAAAGGCCACACTTTTAACCACCGCACTTCTCAGTGCCTTCCTAAAGGGAATAGTCTAACTAATTACCCTGTTGGTGGATATGTAGGTTGTTTCTAATTTTCCCCCATTACAAACAATGCTGAAGTGAACATCCTTGCACATGCCTCTTCATGTCCGAACGGGTATCCTTCCTAGGGTTGGTTGTGATGGTGAAATTGCTGAGTCCAAGGCCGTTATATTTGCAATTGTGAGACTGCCAAACCTCCCTCAAAAAGCTTTTTTTTTTCAATTTTTTTTTTAAATTTATTGGGGTGATAATTGTTAGTAAAATTACATAGATTTCAGGTGTACAATTCTGTATTATATCATCTATAAATCCCATTGTGTGTTCACCACCCAGAATCCGTTCTCCTTCCATCACCATATATTTGATCCCGCTTACCCTCGTCTCCCACCCCCCACCCCCCTTACCCTCTGGTAACCACTAAACTATTGTCTGTGTCTATGAGGTTTTGTTTCTCATTTGTTTGTCTTGTTCTTTTGTTGTTTTTGGTTTATATACCACATATCAGTGAAATCATATGGCTCTCTGCTTTTTCTGCCTGACTTATATCGTTTAGCATTATACTCTCAAGATCCATCCATGTTGTCACAAATGTTCCTATATCATCTTTTCTTACTGCCGAATAGTATTCCTTTGTGTATATATACCACAACTTCTTTATCCATTCATCTATCGAAGGACATTTTGGTTGTTTCCATGTTTTGGCCACTGTAAACAAAGCTTCAATGAACATTGGAGTGCACGTGTCTTTATGTATAAATGTTTTCAGATTTTTTTGGTAGATACCAAGGACAGGGATTGCTGGGTCATATGGTAATTCTATTCGTAATTTTTTGAGGAACCTCCACACTGCCTTCCATAGCGGCTGCACCAGTCTGCATTCCCACCAACAGTGTATGAGGGTTCCTTTTTCTCCACAGCCTCTCCAACACTTGTCACTATTTGTCTTGTTGATGATAGCCATTCTGTCTGGGGTGAGGTGATATCTCAAAAAGGCCTTTCTAATTTACACTCCCACCTGCTTCCTCTAAGAAGCACACGATTTGGAGTCACCATATCTGGGACTGAGTCCTGCCTTTGCAGCGTGACTTTGGACAAGTCATGTTGTTGCAGGAATTAGTAGCTTCTCCCTCTCCTCCTCTGTTTCCTCCTCTTTTTTGTCATGTAGTGTTCCATTGTATGAATAGGCCACAATTTTTCTATTCTGCTGCTGATGAGTATTTGGGTTGTTTTCAATGAAAAAGGCTGCTGTGAACACTCATGTACATGTCTTTTAGTAGACATATGTATTCACTGCTCTTGGGGATATGAGCCTAGGAGTGTTTCTGAATCATAAGGGAGGCTTATGTTTAGCTTTAGTATGTATTGCCAAATAGTTTTCCATAGGACTTGTACCAATTTATTCTCTTACCAGCAACGTATGAGAGTTCTAATTGCTCCACATCCTCATCAACATTCGATATTATCAGTCTTTTATTAAAGTTTAGCTATTCTGGTGGCACTATGTTCTTTTAATCCTCATATCACCCTGAGAGGTAGATGTGTATGTAGACACTGTTGGTTAGTGGCTGAGTTCATCAACACATTCCTCTCTAGCTAACTTGCAGCTATGATATAGTTCTGGTCAATGAGACAGAAGAGACTTCGGGGAACACGCTGGCTTTCCTGAGAAAAGAAGAGACACTTCATTCCTATACCTTTCTTCTTCTGCCTGGAACACAAACATAATGTCATCCCTGGAACAACATATTCCATGAGGCCACGACATGAGGAAAAGGCCAAGAGAATCACAGAGACACGGGCCGTGACATCATCAAACCAGTGAAACAACACAAACAGCTTCCTGTGTTGTGACTGCCTGTAAGATAAAGAAGTTTCCTTACCTACTATTGGTCAAGTTCTCTACTGCTTGCAACCAAGAGCATTCTTCAGTAATACTTTGACTATCTCCACTTTACAGTTGAGGAAACAGAGGTTCCGACAGTTCAACTGACTTAGCCAGATGAAGGATTCAAGTCCAAATGTGTCTGACTCCAAATCATGAAATCTTTCCCCCCTGGCTTCCTAGGAGCCCAAAGAAAAAAAGTTTGGGTAAGAAACTTTTATGGCAATAAATATTTATCCAGGCACCTCGCTTCTTAAAGTAAAAGACTATGTTTTCCAGAATCCTTTTTAACTGGCTGTGGCCATACGATTGAGTCTGGCCAGTGGAATGTAAGCTGTAAGGTGTTGTGGTGATTTCTGTGATATTTGGGAGGCGGTGGTGTCATACCTTTCTTCTTCTTTTCTACTGCCTAGAAAGATGATGCAATGACTGAAATTCAAGCAGCCCTCTTGAGATGACCTTAATGATGGAAGCCACACTTTTATGATGAGAATGGTAGAGTGGAAAGATGAGCTTCTGAGTTTCTGATGATATCATGAAGCTGCCATAACAGTCCTAGACAGCCTACCTCCAGTCTACCTCCAAACTCTTTGTAAACGATATACTTAGTTCTTTTTTAAGCCACATTTACTTTTTCTTTTCTATTCTATGCACCTAAATCTAATTCTTGCTGATACACCAGCATTTAGTTTACGCATGAGTAGGTGACACAATTCTGGTCACTGGGGAAGTTTATGTCAAGTGCTAGGAGTGGGAGGGGGAGAGCACACCTAGCAAAGTTTTCCTTTCATCCTAAAAAGGGACAGAAGGAAGAGAAGGTCCTTTTCTTCTGCCCCTGAACATTGTCATAAGGATGTGATATTTGGGCCTGTGGTCGCCATCTTGTGAGCATGGGGAGCCAGTCTGACGATAGCCAATACCTGAGGACAGCAGAATGGAGAGAAAGGACGAACTTAGGTCCTTGATGAAGCCACAGGGCTGCCACTGAATTAATGTGCCCTGGAGCCACCCTATCGCTAGGTTCTTGTTACATGAGATAATAGCATCCCTCTATTGTTAAGCCCATTTTAGTTGGGGTTTATGGTATTTGCAATCAACATTCTTACTAGTATGAGCAGGCTGACTAGGTCTAGGATGTGGCCATTGGAATAGGTGGCTGATATGAAGTGGAGGTGAAGGCCATGGACAATCAGGAGGATGAGGAATCAGGCTGTCAAGGTGTAAGATGGGTTAACCTCATATAAAATGAAGTTGCCCAGGGAGATGGCAGGACTTAGGAGGGAGAGGGAGAGTGTGGGGCAGGGAGCAAAATCCTCAGTGAATGAAGGGGAGATTGGTAGACAGCAAAGCAGGATAGAGGGGAATGTAATTGAATAGCATGAACCCCAAAAGAGCTGAGGTTTTGATGTGAAAAGGAAGAGTGTATCAATCAGGATAGTTTGGGTTAAGAGCAACCACAAAAAGAATTATGGCTAATTTAGCTGAAAAATTATTTATGAAAAGATAATGGATAATACAGAATCTCCTGGATGTATAAAGGACCAGGCTTGGAGGTTACCTAGTCAAGATTAGTGCCCCGTAGCACAGGCCAGAAGTAGCCCTATGAACAGAACACTGGTGTCACCAACAGTCCAGACATGGCTGCCCCCACATAGAGTCTTTGTGGACCTATGAGTGTCTGATCAGTGGAGCCTAGGTCACATGACGTTACCCTAGCAGCAAAGGTGGCATTTGTAGTTTCTAGTATTGAAGGAGGGCTCTGTCTCATAGGGGATTCTCCCCAAATATAGCAAAGGAGTTCAGTTGCTAGATGTCCAAAAGGGATGATCAACACCCACTATAAGCAACAATATGCAAGGAGCACTGGGGACTGGAGAAGGTTCTGGGATGCACGGGGTTGTCAGGAAACTAGGGGCCTCTGCTTCCAAGGGCTCAGGAGGGGATATGAGACCACCAGAAAAGCCTTTGTGAAGATTAGGGTATCTCCCGGGACAAATTTTACAAAGCTCCTTTCCTCTAAGTGAAGTCACCCTCGAGTCAGGGCCCCGCATTTACTCTCGTACAGAGGCCCTGAATGAAGGAAACACTCTCAGACGTTCAAGAAGTATATGAGAAAAGAGGTTCAGAGACCACAGAGGAACTATCCCACCGATGTGGGAGAGGCTGGGATCAGGAAACCTGGAGCAGCAAGGGGTGATGGTCTGATTAAGCGTGGGAGTGGCTAGAGGCAGGGCGAGGGTGGGGCGGAGGCAGGCATTGAGCTTAGATCCCAATGGGCTGAAAGTCTTAGTGGAAAAGCCTGGTGCCAATGTCTTCACTCTGTCCCTTTGCTGGCAACATCTGCTGAGGGTCTCAGAGAGTTGGTAAAGGTGCCATGAGATTTGTGACGGGGCAACCAGGCCCTGAGCTGATCACAGGACACCCAAAACATGGCTACACTTACCTCCCCATGTTTGTGCCAGTATCTCCCAAGGAAGCTTCCTAAGCAGGGATTAAAATTAATGTCCTTTTCTATCCGTAGAGATGAGTCCTGGATTGGGAGAAAGGCTAGGCCTAACCCGATTTGTCCATTAATTTGCTGTGTGACTTTAGGCAAATCAGTCAACCTCTCTGGGGCTCAGTTTCATTGTGTCTAAAATAGAACATGGAATTGATCTCGGAGGCCCTCCTAGATCTACTACCTATAATTCTCTTACCTCTCCTCTCTAACCCTCCTGGTACGTATGTCCTGCGGGGCAGCCTGCAGGGCGGTCTGCGGGGCCTCTGGTCCTGTTCCCCACATAAGAACGCAGGATATGGCTAGGCCAAAAAGGAACACCCACGGAGCCATAGATCGGGAGTCATACCACTATATTCTCTCTGGCGGCCAGGTGAGACGCAGGCAGTAGTAGCCACCGGATCCGCAGTCCACCATTCACTTCTCTGCCTGCCAACCAACCAACCAATCAATGCAGCCCCGCAGTTACATCAGTAGCCAATTGGCTAACCGGTTACAGCCGATGGCCAACCAATCACAGTTGATGGTCATTCACTACCAGAGCCAGCACCTCCCCACGCCAGGCCGAGCCTGGAAACTGCCCTCTGGGACTCTGTCCCCACAACGTATGGTTACATTACATGAGTACACCACATCTTATTATCCTGTTGATGGACCTTTGGGTTGCTTCTAATATTTTGCATTTACAAACAGTGATGCAATGAATAGTGTTGTAAACGTCTTCTTGTGCACATATGTGAGTTTCTCTCATGTATAGACTTGGGAATGGAATCAGGGAGTCAAAGGGCATGCACAACTTCAACTTTGCGAGTTGTGGCCTCATGGCTCCCCAAAGTGATTTTACACATTTACTCCTCCCCTGTCAACAAAGCATGACAAGTCCTGGCGCTCCTCATCCTCATCAATACTTGGCACTGACAGACTTATTAATGTTTCGGTCGAGATATAACATATGTACTTGCCCTATGTGTCCAGCTTCATGCATTTTTACATTTGTTAAACCCATGTAACCTCTACCCGCCTTATTTCCAGACCACTCGAAGGCTCCTTCATGCCCCTTCCGAGTCGAGAGTCCCCAGCCTCCCAGCCAAAGTAACTGCTATTCTGCTTTCTATACATATAAATTTGTTTTGCCTGTTTTCGAACTTCATGCAAGTGGAATTACACAGCATGTGCTCTTTTATGTTTGGCTTCTTTCACGCAACGTGTTATCTGAGATTCATCTTTGTTGAGAGAGAGAAAAAGAGAGAGACACTTATTTTGAGGAACTGGCTCACGTGACTACGGAGACGAAGAAGTCCCAGCATCTGTCACCTGCAAGCTGGAGACCCAGAAAAACTGGTGGTGTCATTTAGGCCAAGGGCAGGAGAAGATCAATGTCCAGCTCTAGCAAGCAGTCGGGAAGAGAATGAATCCTCCCTTTCTCTGCCTTTTGTTCTATTCAGGCCCTCAGTGGATTGAATGAGGCCCACGCACACGCACAGGGGGAGGACAACCTGCTTTACAGAGTCCACTGATTCAAATGCTAATCTCACCCAGAAACACACTCACAGACACACCCGGAAATAAAGTTTAATCTGGGTACCTCGTGGCCCTGTCAAGGTCACACATAAAATTAACTGTCACCAAGGGTGAGGGTGGCAGGTACCCTTTGCCAACCACAGCAGCCACAGGAGGGGGATCTGATGCTGGGCCTGCCCCTTCCTTTTCACTCCCATGGTGCCTAGTAGAGGCTCTGTACTCAAAAGAAGCTCAAGAAACTTGATACAGTGACTAATATCATAGGGACAGCCCTGAAATAACAACAATTCAAAATTGAGCACCCCTTATATGAGGGGCACTAGAGAAAGCAATTTACATTCATGATTTCATCTTTCCCTCTTGACAACTCTAGGAGACTTTTTTATTGTCCTTTTTACAAAGGTAGAAACTGAAACCCAGAGAAGCCCCATTTGGTTCTGCCTTAGATCCTGAAAAAATGAAGTGTAGTGTGTGGAATGGTGGCCCCCAAAAGATACATCCATGTCCTAACTCCAGAACCTGTGATTGTGACCTTAATGGGAAAAAGGTCTTGACGCAATTAAGGAACTTGAGATGAGTTTATCTGGGTGGGCCCTAAAAACACAATTACCAGTATCCTCAGAAGAGACAAAAAGAGGAAAGAGGGAGAAGACCATGTGAAGACAGAGGCAGAGATTAAAGTGATGCAGCCACAAACCCGTAAACTCCTGGAGCCACCAAGAGCTGGAAGAGGCAAGAAGGATTCTCCCCTAGAGCCTTGAGAGGGAGTGTGGCCCTGTTGACACCTTGATTTTGGACTTCTGGTCTCCGTAACTGTGAGAGACTACATTTCTGTTGTTTCCCACCATCAGTCCACGGTAATTTGTTATAGCAGCCCCAGGAAACGAGCTCAGAAGGGTAGTGGAGAAGGGAAAGGAAACAAAGCCTGCAAAAGCTCATGCTCCTCCAACTCCTGGTGGCTTTCTGGTCCCATTTCCTCCTTTTTGCCCCCACTTCATTTCACTGCAGCCTCAAGGTCTCTTTGTCATTCCTGGAATGTGCCAGGTACACTCTCACCTAAAGGTCTTCATGCTTGCTGTTCCCTCCGCCGCAGACGTTTTCCCCAGACATTCTATGTTCTCTGCCCTCAGAGAAGCCTCTCTGACGTCCTCTCTAGAGTAACTCCCGTCTCCCGTCAACCCCATCCTTTTATTTCTCTTCGTGGCACTCGTTACCACCTGACGTTATATTTGTTCCTGATATGTGTGTTTATGTGTATAATGTCCCCCACTAGGACATTAGCTCCTCCAAGGTGGAGGCTATATTTCACTGCTGTATCCCTGGCCTCTAGCATAGTGCCTGGCCCATAGTAGGTACTCAATAAATATTTGAATGAATGAACAAATTATCTACTAATTGCAATGGGAATAAGGAGGAGGAGGAGGGCACAGATGCTAAGCTGTCATCAAGCTGAAGAGGCAACTGTGTGTGGGAAGCAGTTGGCTCTAATAGGATCCTTGGCGCCCAGCCCAAGCGTGATTACTAATCTCAGAAAAGTCTTTCTCCATGCCCCTCCACCTGGCTCGCCTCGTCTTTCCAGCTGGTCAGAGTCCCGAGGGGTTCATTTGATTCAAACATCCCTGGGAAGGTCTGAAAGGGTTCTTTGTTTCTACGTTTTCTCATTTTTTTCAAGCATCAAGCATGGACAGGCACCTTCTGGAAAATACACACACTCATGCACACACATACACACAAACTAACACACACGCTTGGCTATATCCCACACTCTCGTACACCTTCATGGCTCAATCTACCCACGCCCAGTACTAATCGTGCACCTCTGTGGACACACACTCACACTTGGTCTTAGGCATTCGTATTCCTGACTCACACACTCACACACATCCATAGTCCCGCACATGCTCTCGTGTACACAGCCAGACCTCCACCCAATTTCCTACCTACACACCCACTCATACTGACATACACACTCATTCAGCTCCTGTGGGCACGTGCGTGTGGATCCATCTGCACACACATCTTTGAACACACCTCTAGGCTTCCTGACACACATACAAACAGGTAAGCCTGTTGTGGTGAACCACACCAGTCAGAGCTTAGCGTGATCTGTCCCAACAACAGTGATACCCACTGAGCACCAGCCATGTGCCAGGTACTCTGCACTTTGGGTCCTTATCTTGTTCAATCCTCACAACAATCACATGAAGTAAGTGTTACTATCAGCCCCATTTTATAGATGAGAAAAACTGAGACTCAGAGCCATCAGTGGTAGAGCTGGGATACTAAGCCAAGCATCTGACTCCACAGGTTACCCCCTTAGTTGGTGTGACAGAATGTATTGTTCAAAAAGGATCACAATGACACCTCATCCATCCCTCATGCTCTTCTAGAACCTTGCCACTCTCCAACCAAGAGATCAAGCCCCAGGCTCTCATCCACTGCTGACTCTGTGATCCTTCAGCCAAGTGCTCAGCCCTCAGTGTCGTCTTCTGTAAAATGTGTAATGGTCCCAGCCCTGCCCACCTCATAGGGAGCTATGAGGATCCATCCCGGAAGCTTAAGTTTAAGGGGTTATTATTAATGCTTGCATTTTAGGATCCATATTGGCAACTAGACGATAGGTAGATTATAACCAACAGGTGAATTCAGGAAGTCCTGCAATGTGGGGACATCTAGCATAGGGAAAAACAATTCAGTGGTCAAGCAAATGAGAATGACAACCAATGTCAGTTGGGATGATCCTGTACCATTGAGAAAACCTGAAGTCAGAGATCAGGCTGGCAGAAAACTGAAGTGGGCTGTGGGGTAGGGAATATATGCTGGCCTGGAGAGCTTATACGCCATCTAAAGAGGGTAGCTCACTCATCCATCGCTACATGACAATGTAGGCACAGTGGCCAGACCTGATAAGTTTTCAAGAAGCTGGAGATATGGATTTCCATGTGAAGTCCTCCCGTTTTTAAAAATTGGCAACTAATGGGCCAGCCCGGTGGCTCAGGCGGTTGGAGCTCAGTGCTCCTAACTCCGAAGGCTGCCAGTTCGATTCCCACATGGACCAGTGGGCTCTCAACCACAGGTTGCCGGTTCGACTCCCACAAGGCATGGTGGGCTGCGCCCCTGCAACTAGCAATGGCAACTGAACCTGGAGCTGAGCTGCGCCCTCCACAACTAAGACTGAAAAGACAACAACTTGAAGCTAAATGCCACCCTACACAACTAAGATTGAAAGGACAACAACTTGACTTGGAAAAAAGTCCTGGAAGTACACACTGTTCCCCAATTAAAAAAAAAATCTAAAACAAACAAACAAACAAAAAAATTGGCAACTAATTCAGAACATCAGAAAATATCAGCTAAAGGACAAACATCCTAAGGACTACCATGTTCTAACCTCTGCTCAAACCCACGTGTCATCCATTCCAGTCTGCAAACCGGAACCAGGTAGCTGCCCTGGGTCTGGCCTAGAGCTAGACGCTGGCATGCAGAGAGGCCTAACGTTTGCTGGCTTCCCTGGAGGAGTTTATGTCCTTCTGAGCTTTCAGTCCTCTGTGGAGAATTTAGGAGCACGTATAACACATTTTACAAAACTATCTGTCGAAAACAAAATAGAACTGTGTGGTCCCTAAGGAAACACTACCTGGGCAGAACAGCATGTTGGGTAAAGGAGGCTCCAAGGTACTCAGATGAGTTTTGGAGGAAATAGGGAAGGTGACACTACTTTGGTGCATTTCTCAGCATCCCCTTGGGTGCCAGAGGGAGAGAGAGGAAGGGCGTACATGTGTAGGAAGCAGAAGTGACCACAGCCAAAGCAGCAGAGGTCTGGGGGCCATGCGCCTACACCCTGGAGCCTCACTCTGCAACTTACCAACTGGTCTTCCTGACCCTCAGTTTCCTTGTCTATAAAATTGAGTTAATAATGATTTTTATCCCATAGTGTTGTTGAGAGGGTTAAACAAGATCACCTACAAAGAGGGTCTGAAACAGTCCGTGATGTTGGCTGCTACTTTTGCCCCCACTTTTTTACTCTGCCATGACTTTGCAAATGTTGTCCCCACACCAGGACAGGTCTCTTTCTGCTTTCTCTGCCTGGCACCTCTTCCTCTGAGAAACCCCCACAGATCCCAGGCTGGTGCGTCCAGGAGTGGAGCCCCTCCCTCCATTCTAGATGCTCTACTCAGACCAGCCCGGGCATCCATGACTGTGTGGCAGTCCTTAGGGAGTCTTTCCCCAAATGGCGAGGAAGCTCTTGGAGGGCAGGGGCCAGGTCTGAGTCGTCTGTGTTCCCCAGTAGCCTGCCCCAAAGTGAGCAACAGGCAATGTTGTGGAATGAACGGAAGGGAAGAGTTGGGGAGAGGTGTCACAATCAGCTCACAGATCACTGGCGGAACCTCAGGTCCTGGGGCCCTGGCAGTTAAAGCACAGATCAAGGGCCAAGCCTTACCTAATAGAGTGTGTGTGTGTGTGTGTGTGTGTGTGTGTGTGTGTGTGTGTCTGAATACATGTAACTGAGTATATGGGAGTGTGTGAATATGTGTGTACATGGGTGAGTGTGGATATATGTGTATGTGTACATTTGTGATGGTGGGGAAAGTGTACACTGTATATGTGAATGAATACGCACGCGTCTGAGGGTCTGTATGCCTGTATTCATGTATGAACAAACACATGTTCATTAAGATGGAGACAGGGAGCAGGGTATTTGTCTTGTTCCTTCTTCTGTCTTTGCATCTAGCATTCTCAAATGAATGTGTGGTGGTAGGGTACAGGGGAGAGAGCATGATGGGAAAGCAGAGCAGCACAGTACTTACCAGAAGAAGTTCTCGAGTCAGAAATCATCGGTGCTTCCTAACTTTGGGCCAATTAACCACTGTGTGCCTTTTTTCATCTGTAAAATGGGTATAGTTGTAACATCTACTTTACAGGGTAGAGCATAGGAAGTACTCAATAAATGTCTACTAATAGCATTATGTCACTATCAACACCCAGAGCAGATGCTTCCATGGACTAAAGGCCCTCGAAACACATTAAAAAACTACTGAGTAGCCATGTCCATTGAAATTCTTTGAGCCTTAGTTTCTTCTATGGGAGGGAACAATACGCTGCATTTCTCCTGTCTCCCAGGGAAGCTGGGAGGTTTATATATCACTACTGCTGCAGGCTGAAGCCAAAGCTAGCAGCAGGGTGCCCTCTCCTGGCTGTATGGGGTAAAAGTTGGCTCTTGCTGGAGAGAGGCTCACTGTAGAGGTGTGTGCTGTCAGGACGCCCAGCAAACACGGCCCTGCAGAGGGGCAGTGGGCTAGGGAGGGGACTCTTACAGCTTCACAGCATGAGCTGCCTCCTCCCTCTTTGTCTGCTTCACTCCTCCACCCTCAGATCTCGCTTCAGGACGTTTTCCCTGACCCTCCGCCAGACTGGGCCAGGCACCCCTGTTGCAAGTTCTCAGATCATCCCATGTTCATTTCGCATTCTTCTCTTGGCTTCTTTAGGTAATGTCTATTTCTCCACAAAGGAAAGGATCATCTGAGAAATGAAAGGGAGTGGCAGCATCCCATCCCCGACTTTGAAATCCTAGGGTACCTGGACTAGGCTCTCAGAAACTGTTAGAATAAAAGCATCGTGGAAGCCCTGACTCGAGTGGGAATTGACCTAAGAGGACATCTGGCTCCCTTGGAAAAGGCTCCAGGATCAGCCAGTGACTTGTATTAGGGGAGCTCCTGACCCCTACCCCAAGGACAGCCAGGTCTGGAGGCTGAAGTCAAGAGACACCACAACGTGGGCTCCTGGGCAGACATCTGGGAGCATGAATTCATTCCATAAATATCACGTGCCTTCTGTATGCCAGGCACTGAGCAGAACATTGGGAATACGGCAGTGGACAAAACCAGACACGTTCCTGACCTTCCTGGAAATAGTGGAACAATTAGACACATAATCAGACAATTTTGACATAAGCTATGTAATTGCACAACCCCCATTTTGCAGGTAGAAAGACTGAGGCTCAGAGAGGGCAGGCACTCAGCTAGTGAGGAACATTCTCTTATAGTCTATGAGTCCGGAGGAGTACTCCAAGGGGAAAAGCATGCTGGTGGATGGGTGCAGCCAGCTCCTGGGACTCTCGTGGGGCCCTCACCACCCATGACGGAGCAATCTAGGATGAGGAGGTTGCGGGGGGGGGGGGGGGGGCTGTTCCAAATTCTCTAAGAACTTCCCCTACCTCTGTATTCCGCTGCCCAGCAGTGACATCGAGGCAGACCCAAGGAACAGTTTACAAATCCAAGGGGGCCTGAGGGAGGGGCATGGAAGGAGTTAGAGAGAGACCTTGATAGGGATGGAGTGGTGGGGCGATGTCTCCCCAGAACTGCATTATTCTGTCACATCCCCATCAACAAGCGTCCTCAGCATGCGGAACCCATTCCCGCATCGCACAGCCTCCCGATTAATCCAGAGTCTGAGCAGTGGACGCTGGAGCAGGGCTAGTCTACAGGGCTCCTCAGCCAATGAATGGGCTCCTTCCTTCTCCACCCCTATCTTCCCCTCCACACTGGGGACCTAAATGTCTGTAAAAGCAAACATTGAAAGGGCAGGTTCAAAGGGCAGGCAGTGCAGACACAGGCTTGGCCTGTCTCTGCCTATTGTTTCAGGGGCCCCACAGGGCCACCCCAGAGTCCCACAGGCCAGAGTCCCAAGTCCCACAGGCGCTTGGGCTTGGAAAAGGCCAGCCTAACAATTATTTGTCAGCGGAGTAGGGTGGGGGGTACCCCAAGTACCCTGAGGAAGTGCTGTTAGCAGTTGCTTGTGTATCCAGCCTGCTTTTATTTTTTGCATATATAGGCAAATATTTGTGTTTTCTTTTTCTTTTACACAATAATAACATACTAGACATACAGCTCTGCATTTTGCTTTCTTTTTTCTTCACTTGACATTTTATCTTGATAATCGATTGTTCCATATTGATAGATAAACATCTCTTTTTTTATTATTTATTTTATTTTACGTTTTAATTTTTTTTAAAGGAGGGCACAGCTCACAGTGGCCCATGCAGGGATCGGACCGGCAATACTCTAACCAACTGAGCTAACCAACCACCCCCTAAACATCTCTTTTTTTAAAAAGTAGCTGCCTCAGTATTCCAGCAGGTGGAATGTACCATTATTTATGTAACAACTATCCTACTGAAGGACATTTAGACTGTTTCCAATTTTGTGTTCTTAACCGTCATTTCGGTCACATGTGCTTACACCATTGGGATAAATTCCTAGAAGTGGAACTGCTTGGTCAAATGGTATGAGTTTGTATTCTTATTAGCCATTATCAGAGCGTTGCCCATAAACGTTAGACACCTGCATAATCCCTAATGCAAAGTATGAGGGGGCCTGCTTCATCATAGCCTCACCAACAGTTATCACACATTTTAATTTTTATCAGTCTAATAGTAAACTTAAAAAGAAAATGATTACACCTTCCCTACCCTGCCAGCCAACCACATGGGGAGCCTGGACTCCACCCCACCTGGCACTACTAAGGAAGCCCTTCCACGTCCCAATTTTTTTATTGTTTCTGTTCCATTATGCAATGATAAAAGGGTCAATCCACCAAGAAGATTAAGCAATCCTAAATGTAATATGCACAAAACAACGGAGCTGCAAAATATAAGAAGTAAAACTGATAGAACTGAAAAGAAGAAATAGACAAATTCCTAAGTACAGTTGGAGACTTCAATACATCTCTCGACAATTGATAGAACTAGACAGAAAATCAACAAGAATACAGAAGAACTCAACATCATCAACCAAAGTTGATACATATAGAACACTTCACACAACAACAGAATACACATGTTTCAAGTACCCAAAGAATATATACCATGGTTGACCATGTCCTGGGTCTTAACAAAATCTTAACAAATTTAAAGTAACTGCAATCATACAGAGTGTGTTCTTTGACCACAGTGGAATCAAACTTAGAAATCAACAATAGAAAGATAACAGGAAAATACCCAAACACTTGGAAACTAAACAACAAACATCTAAATAGTCCTTTAGTCAAAAAGGAAGTCTCAGGGGGAAAAAAAAACCCACACAAAAAAAACCCCCAAACATTGAACTGAATGAAAATAAAAGTATAACATTTGTAGCACTAAATGCATATATTAGAAAATATTGAAAGTCTCAAATCAGTAATCTTAGCTCCCACCTCAAGAATACAGAAAAAGCAGAGCAAAATAAATCCAAAACAAGCAGAAGGAAGGAAATAATGAGCAGAAATCAATAATTTGAAACAGAAAAACAACAAATTCATTGAAACCAAGACCCAGTTCTTTGAAAAGATTAATAAAATTGACAAACCTCTAGGAAGACTGACAAAGAAAAAAAGAGAAAAGACACAAATTACCAAATACAAGCAATGAAACAGGGATATCACTACAGGCCACATATAGACACCAAGAGCATAAGGAATACCACAAATAACTCTACACACATAAACTTGACAACTTAAACAAGATGGTCCACTCCTCAAAAATTACAAACTACCACAACCCATTCAATGTGAAATAATTTGAATAGCCCTATAACTATTAAAGACATTGAATTCATAATTTTAAAACTCTCAAGAAAGAAATTTTCAGGCCCAGATAATTTCATTGGAGAATTCTACTAAGCTGTTAAAGAATTAACACCAACTCTACACAATCTCTTTCAGAAAGTAGGAGGGAACACTTTGCAATTCATTTTACAAAGCTGTTTATCCAGATAGCAAAATCAGACAAAGACAGTACAAAGAAAAAACTACAGCCCAATATCGCTGATGAATATAGATGCAAAAATCCTTAACAAAGTATTAGTAAATAAAATTCAGCAATAATAAAAAAATTGCACACCATGATCAAGTGGGGTATAGTTGAAGGATGCAAACCTGGTTTAATATTTAAAAACCAATCAATGTAATCCACCCTATTCATAGTCTAAAGAAGAAAAACCTCATGATATCAACAGATATCAGAAAAACCACAAGACAAAATTCAACATCTGTTCATGATTTTTTTTTTAAACTTTTA
This sequence comes from Rhinolophus ferrumequinum, assembly GCF_004115265.2. Lineage (NCBI taxonomy): Eukaryota > Metazoa > Chordata > Mammalia > Chiroptera > Rhinolophidae > Rhinolophus > Rhinolophus ferrumequinum. The sequence continues at coordinate 20,859,539 of NC_046306.1, forward strand.
TTTATTTAAGCGTGTTTTTCCAGGACCCACCAGCTCCAAGTCAAGCAGTTGCTTTAATCTAGTTGTGGATGGCACAGCTCACAGTGGCCCATGTGGGAATCGAACAGGCAACCTTGTTGTTACGAGCACCACGCTCTAACCAACTGAGCTAGCCGGCCAGTCCTGTTCATGATTTTTAAAAGACATAGGAAGAATAGGAACAGAAGGAAACTTTCTCAACAAAGAGCATCTACAAAAAAAATACTATGGTTAACATACTTAATGGTGAAAGACTGAATGTTTTCTGCCCCAAATCAGGAACAAGGCAAGGATGTCTGCTCTCACCATTCTTATGCAACATAGTGTTGGAAGTTCTAGTCAGCACAATAAGGCAAGAAAAGGAAATAAAAGGCATACAGATCATAAAGGAAAAATAAAACTGTCCCTATTTGTAGGTGACGTGATTGGTTATATAGAAAATTCCATAGAATATACAAACAAAACAAAACAAAATTTCTATAATATGTGAGTTCAGCAAAGATAATCTTGTATCAGCAGGATATAAAAGAAACATAAAAATCAATTGTACTTCTACATATTAGTGAAGAACAGATGGACACCAAAATTTAAAATGCAATACCATTCAGAAGGAGGAGGTGGACGGGAAAGGGGTTTGGGAGAAGAAAAAGGAAGAAATACTTAGGTGTAAATCTAATACATGTACAGGAGTTGTATGCTGAAAACTATAAGATGCTGATGAAGGAAATCAATGATGATCTAAATAAATGGAGAAACATACCAGGTCCATGGATAGGAAGAATCAACATAGTAAAAATGTCAATTGTCCTCAAATGAATATACAGTTTAATACAATTCCTATCAAAACTGCAAAATTTTTTTGTAGATATAGACAAGATTGTTCTAAAATTTACACGAAAAGACAAAAGAACTGGAATAGCTAAAATAATTTTGAAAAAGAGTAAAATGGGAGGTATCAGTTTACCTGATATCAAGGCTAATTATACAGCTACAGTAATGAAGACTCTAGTATGGGCAGAGGGACAGACACACAGATCAATGGAATAGAATGGAGAACTCAGAAAAACAAAAACAAAAACAAAAAAAATCAGAAATAAATGTGTCCAGTTGATTTTTTACAATGGTGCAAAAACAGAACAAAGAAAAATAACCTCAAACTACACTGCACAACTTATACCAAAATTAACTCAAAATGGATCACGTATTTAATTAAATGTAAAAGTATAAAACTTTTAGAAAACATCATAGGAGAGAATCTTTGGGATCTATGGCTTGGCCAAGAGTTGTTATACTTACCGGTAACAACAAAAGCATGATCCATAAAAGGAAAAATCAATAAATTGAACTGCATCAAAATTAAAGCTTTTGCTTTGCAAAAGACTGTTAAGAGGATAAAAAGACAAGCTACAGAACAGGGGAAAATATTTGCAAATCACATATCTGACACAAGATTAGTATTAGTATCTAGAATTTATAAAGAACTCTAAAAACTCAAGAGTTAAAAAAAAATCCAATTAGAAAATAGACAAAAGATATGAAAGGTATTTCACCAAAGAGGATATACAAATAGCAAATATACATATGAAAAAAAAATGTTCAACATCATTAATCAGGGAAATGCAAATTAAAACCACGAGATACTATTATACACTTATCAGAATGGCTAAAATAAAAAATAGTGACAACACCAAATGCTGGTAGGGATTAGGAGAAACTGAATCACTTATACATTGCTGGCGGTCATGCAAAATGGTACAGCCCTTCTGGAAAACAGTTTGCCAGTTTATAAAACTTATAAAACTAAACATGCAATTACCATATGACCCAGCAATTGCACATCTGGGCATTTATCCCTGAAAAATAAACTTACGTTCACATAAAAACCTATACATGAATATTCATAGTAGCTTTATTTGTAATAGTCAAAAAATGGGAACAACTCATATGCATTTTAATGGGTGACTGGTTAAATGAAGTAATGCATCTATACCAAAGAATACTACTCAGCAATAAAAATGAATTATAGATAAATGCAGCAATCTAGATGAATCTTCAGGGAATTATGATGAGTGGAAAAAGCCAATCCCAGTAGATTACATAGTGTATAATTGCATTTACATAAGAGTTTTGAAATGACAAAATTCTACAAATGGACCAGATTGGTGGTTAAGGGTTCAGAGGCAGTAGGAACAGAAGAGAAGTGGGTGTAGCTAAAAAAGGATGACATGAGGGATTCTTGTGGTGATGGAAATGTTCTGTATCTTAACTGCATCACGATCAGTATCCTGGTTGTGATATTGTACATAGTTTTATAAGATGTCACCACTGAGGAAACTGGGCAAAGGGACCATGGGATCTCTCTATTATTTCTTACAATTGCATGTGAAATGACAATTACCTCAAATTAAAAAGTTTAATTAGAAAATGCTAATGCTTATTGTTGTAGAGTCTATGGCAATTTATTTCACCCAATAAATTAGGAAATATTTGAAATATACAATTGTACCCAATTTCGGAGAGTATTGAGAATAGGAACCAAATTTCTGGAGGGAAATTAATTTGGCAAATTGGATCCAAACTTTTGATAGATATTGATATTCCCTAAGCAAGCAATTCTATTTCTTCAAATTTATCTGAAGCCATAATGCATCAGAGGGGGCACGTTAATGTGTTATTTACAATAGTGAAAAAGAAACAATAGGGGCTTGGTTATATAGATTGTGATATATTCATTGGCCAGAATATTCTGTAGTGAGAGAAACTGCATAAAGTAGGAGTTAAGAGCAGATTCTGGAATCTGACTACCTGGGTTCAAATTCTAGCTCCTTTACTAGTTAACTGTGGGCGAGTTACTGAATCTCTCTGTGCCATTTCCTCATTTGCAATACGAAGAAAACCTCCTTAATGAGGATTAAATGAGTTACCCTTTATAAAGGACTTTACATACAACCCTACACAAATTAAGAGCATTGTGAAGCTAGCTCATGTTAGGTGGAAAAAAAAGACGTCAAAGAAAGTCTCTATGCAGTATGCTCTCAAATATATAAAACACGTGGATGTAATTAAAGAGACCAGAAGGAAATTTGCCAAAATGATAACAGTAATGATTTCTCAATTAGTTATAGGTTTTTAAAAATACTTTTATGTTTTCTACATTTCATATAATGTATCTGTTTAACAGAAAAAGTTATTCATTTTTCAAGTGAGAAAATGGACTTGACAGTGCTTTGTAACCTGAATAGCACTGTGTTCAGGTAAAAATATATATATATATATATTTTAAACTTTTATTTAAGTGTGTTTTTCCAGGACCCATCAGCTCCAAGTCAAGTAGTTGTTTCCATCTAGTTGTGGAGGGCATAGCTCACAACTAGTGGCTCATGTGGGGATGGAACTGGCAACCGTGTTAAGAGCACAGCGCTCTTACTGACTGAACTAACCGGCTGCCCCTAAAATATTTTTTGATCAGCACTAACCCTCTAAGTTGATATTATTATTATGATTCCCATTTTACAGTCAAGAAAAATGAGGCTCAGAGAGGTAATATGCCTCCCCAAGGTTCATAGCAGGAGTGTCAAAGATGAGGTAAGAGACTTGAGAGGCAATGGGATAGATGGAAATTACCTCCACCAGAGAAGTGTGACATCTGCGGGTGGGGAAGAGAGTGGGGGCGGGCAGGAAATTGCCGCTGAAGAAACAAACTGGAAAATAAAGTATCTCACACTGTACTGTGCAGAATCAAATGGATTGCCATAAACTTTCAGTGGGATGTTCTCACTAGGTTTGTTCTGGAGCAGAAAACGTTTTGTTATAATGATAAAGAAATGTACAGTTAAATTATGTATCATTTTCATTTCCTAAATTAGCAAAAAAAACCCACCAAAACCCAAAACAATGATAATACAAATACTATAAATATGCAGTAACATAAACTCAGAAAATGCAGGTGACTTTTAGAAAACAATATGGCAGCAAAATCAGGAGGAGTCTTAAAAATTCTTATATCCTTTGATTAAATTACTCCAAATTCTAGGAATTTTTTTCCTCAGGAAAATGATCCAAAATATGGGAAACTCTCATGAATGAACAACTCGCTGTAGTTCTGAGTGAAAAAAATAAGAAAACCCTATTATTCCATGATAGTTGCGTGATACATCCACTCAATGTGCACTTTAAAAAAATTACCCTTATACAAGTTCTCTTGTCTTGCTGGGGTATAAGATTATATGGGTGTATGCATTTGTCAAAATTCATCTAGATAATACTTAAGTTCTGTTCATATCACTGCATACAAACCATACCTCAACTAAAAATGAAAAGCCCACATATTGTATGATTCCATTTATATGAAAGGCCTAACATAGGTAAATCAATAGAAACAGAAAGTACATAAATTAGTGGTTGCCAGGGGCTGGAGGGAGGGAAAAATAGGAATTGACTGCTAATGAGTAGAGGCCTGCCTTCAGCTTCCCTCACAGGGCTTCTGGCTCAGGGCATTTGTATGCATCTCCTGGAAGCTCTGGGAGTTGATGACCAGTGGGGAGAAACTTGGAGGTGGGGGAGAGTAAGAGGCTGATGGATAAACACTTCCCCCTTTTTTCCCTCCAATGAATGGTACAGACAGAGTACGTGTGCACATGTATGGCGGTTGTGAAGTTCTGTAGACATAGAATTCCAGTGGATGCACGATGTGTGGGAGTTCAGCAGGACTCAAAGCCAGTACAAGGCAGGTTTGTTAAATCTAGTACATAAGCACGGGTGCTAACAGCTCCAAGAGGCCATGCTTTCCAACCAAAGGACCCTATCACGTTTCTTTCTCATGTTATTTAATCTGGACTAGCTAAACACAATTGCTGAAAATTATTATGTAGAAGGAAAGGGAAATCCACAGTTCTTTTTCCTTTCCGTCCTTTATTCATCAGTAAGCTGAAGGTAGAGTGTTGATAAAATGTACAGATATCAAAAAGTGAAATGAAGTTGGTTTTGTGCAGCATGTCCTCTTTCTGGTTAGAACAAAATGCAAATGCATATACAAGCTATAAAATACAAATTGTGTTAATCATGGTGATTCTGCATGTGAATTAAATGCTCTTATATTTACTTTTAAGACTGGCATGGTACGCTATAAAGACAAATGATAAAATTTAAATTTAAAACTTTTTCTGTACATAGAGTGACATTAAATAGCAAATTGGAAAAAAGAAAGATGACAAAGCAAGAGAGACTGAGGAAGAAAAGGAAAAGTTTTATATTTTAGTACCTTTAATGGCACTTCTCCCCCCTACCCCCACCCCCATCTCTATCTCCCTGCTTTTTGAACAAGGGTCCTCTAGGCTGGATGCTTGGAGACCAGTGAGGATGTTGGTGCACTGACACAAGTGGGAGATGACAAAGTATGAAATCAGGTTATTGGTCATGGGGCAGAGAGGAGGGGATGGATTGAAGAGCTCTATTGATGATAAAATGGGTAATTACTGGGTGGAGGGAGGTGCCAGCCAGCAGCCAGTCAATGAGATGGAGGACACAGGAGGCAGTAGAATAAGATAGGGTGTCCATGTCCACCTTTTCCACTTACCATTGTATTAGAAGTCTAGCCAGTGCAGTAAGGCAAGAAGGCAAGGAAGGCAGGCAGGAAAGAAAGAAGGAAGGAAGGTAGGAAGGAAAGAAGGAAGGAAAAAAAAAACAGTGTCAGAATTTGAAAATAACAAACAAAATTGTTATTACTTACAGATGATATGATTGTGTATATAGTTAATACAAAAAATGTATAAGCAAGTAATAGTTCATCAGGGCTGCTAAATAGAAAATCAATCCACTGAAAAGCAATTATTTTCTATACATCTGCCACAAACATCTAAAAATTAAAATTCAAAAGATAAACTTAAAATAACATAAAAACCACCTAGGAATAAATCTAGCAAAATATATTCAGGACCTTTATGGAGAAAAATATAGAACTTCACTGAAAGACATTAAAAAATTCTAAATAAATGGGGAAATATATATAATATATATTTTAAAAATGTATCTATCAGTATATACCATATTAATGGTTGGAATACTCAGTGACATAAAGATGTTGATTCTCCCCCAAATAACTTATAGATTAATATAATTTCAGTAACATTTCCAAAAAGCTTTCTCCCCCTTAGAACTTGATAAGGTGACTCCAAAATTATATAGACGTCTAAGATAGCCAAGAAATTCTTGAAGAAGAACAAGGCAAGAGGACTTCCTCTACCAGATACCAAGATATGTTATAAAGCTTTAGTAATTTCAACAGTGTAGGGTTAGCATAGACCAATGCATCAAAATAAAGAGCACAAAAACAACCCGTATATTTATGGACACAATCTATGACAGAGATGGCACTATAGGTCACTGGGGGAAGGATGCACTATTCAATCAGTGGTGCTGGGACATCTGCTTATCCACAATGGGGAAAAAAATGAAATCGAATTCCTACCTCACACTACATACATATTTTAATTATAAAATTTTGGGATGACGATATAGGAGAAATTCTTTATGACCCTGGGATATATTGGCTTTCTAAAACAAGACAAAACTCCCATTCTAAGGGAAAAGACTGATAAATTTGACTACATTAAAACTAAGAATTTCTATTTATCAAAAAACAACATAGAAAGAGAAGACAAACCACAAACCTGGAGAAGATATTTGCAACACATATTATTAGCAAAGGACTAGTATCCAGAATGTGTAAAGAATTCCTATTAATTGAAAAGAAAAAACAAACCACCTATTTTTAAATGGTAAAGACATGAATGGAATTTTACAGAGAAAGAAAGAATCCCAGATAAGTTATAACATGAATACAGTGCTCAACCTCATTAGCAGTCAAAGAATTGCAAATTAAAACCACAATGAGGTATCATTTCAGATCTGCCAGATTCACAAAAAATAAATAAAAATTTGATAATAGGAAGTGTTGGTCACAGAACAAGAATTTTTATCACTATTGGTGAGAATACGGATGATGCAACCACTTTGAAAAACAGTTCCATATTACCTAATTAAGTTGGACATGAGAATACGACTATCTATTCAAGCAATTCGACTCCGATAGAGAGAGAGAGAGAGAGAGAGAGAGAGAGAGAGAGAGATAGATACATGCACACAAGAATGTCAGAGCAGTATTCTTTGTAGTAGCAAAAACTGAAACAACCCAAAGTCCATCAATAATAGAATTAATAAGTGGATTCTACAAAAAAGGAAAATGAGCCACAGCTATAGCATCTACACAAATGACTCTCAAAAGCAAAGCTGAAAGAGAAAAGCAAGTTGTAGAAGAATATATACAGTATGATTTCATTTACAAGAAGGCAAAAAACAGTCAAAACTAAACAACGTATTGTTTAACGATGGTCACACTGGTAAAGCAAAGGAATGATCAAGGCAAAGTTCACTGCAGTGGTAACTACAGGGGTGGAGAGAAGGGGCATGTGATTGAGAAGGGAGAGAGGCGGCTCCTGGGGTAAGGCCCTGTTTTATTCCATGAACACTTGGATCACCTGGATATATGTGATCATAACTGCCCCAAGTGTGGGCCCAGGAAGGTGGAGCAGAGTAAGAATGGAGCATCAAGCCTTGATGCTAGAGGAAGAGGAGGAAATTGCTAAGGCTTGCGAAGGAACCCTGTGAACGGTGGGAGGAGAGTTAGGAAAGTGGAAGCCGAGTTAGGAAAGTGGAAGCCAAGGGCACATTGGTAGGTCAGGATTTAGGCTGAGGCACATCTGTTGGATTCAGCCAGTACAGTATGGTACCATTTATATAAAGGTTTCAAACATAAAGAATTCTACGAAGCGTTTAAGGATTTATACATATGCAGTTAAAGTATAAAAATGCATACAGACTTACCGAAACTCAGGATAGTGGTTAGGTGGAGGAGAGTGGAACATCTGGGATGTACTAGGTACCTCACATATTGCAATTTTATTTATAACCTGTGTAGTAGATACCATTTGGCCCATTTTACAGATGAGGAAATTGAGGCTCAGGGAAGTGAACTAGTTGGCATTTCAGTTCCACTCGGTTTTAACATCAGATTCACTGGCTGAACGAATGAAAGATAGAACAGCCTCGCGTTCGCTCTCGGGCTTCTCTCCGAGCTCCCTTGCAGAACCCGTGCTAGGGGTACAAGAACCAAACCCGATGAAACCCGGCATTTTTTCAGCAGGGATCGAAGTTCGCTCTGGTCCCGCCCTTGTGCGTTGGGCCCCGCCCAGACGGCTCAGCCCCAGCGAGACTCATGAATATGCAAGCTAGAGCAAGATATTTAAAGGCGCCGGCGCCACTCGCAGATCCCTTCCCGGTGCTGCCCGTCCGGTTCCTGTCCCCAGTCCGAGGCCCAGCCCCCTTCGTTCGTGTCCATCACTCCGTGCGGAAGCGCCGCCAGCATGTCGGACAAACTGCCCTATAAAGTCGGTGAGTCCCAGGACGTGCAGCAGGCCGCATCGGCTCCTCGTCCGCAGGGACCCTGTCCAGGCGGCGGACGCGGGGCAGACGCGGGGCGCTCAGGACCCCTTGAATCGCTGGCTTGGCGCGATACTGGCCGCGCGAGGCCGCATGGAAATTGGAGTTCTTGCTCCCGGTGAGCGGGTTGTCGGAGGCTGCCGCGGACTACGAATCCCGGCGTGCCCCGCAAGGCCCGCTGCAGCAGCGTGCTCTGCGCTGAGCTCTCTGGGCTAGGGAGGGAGTGCGTACCTGTCCGCGGCCTGGGACCGCTGACACCTGCAGGGACCTACACAATGGGGTCCGGATCCTCCCTCCAGGACCTGGACTGGTCCCTTGGCCACTGGGTGGTCCCAGGAAGTGCCCATCCCTTCCTGGGCCTCCTACGGGGAAGCCTAGGGCACTGAAGCCCCCGAAGGGTGTGTGTGAGGAGAGGCCTGGAGAGAGAGCCCGAGTCTGGCACTAGTACACTCCACAAGGGACTTTGGGCTCGTTTCTCAACCTCTGGCCAACCTCACCTGCCTGGGTGGCCAACAGGGACAGTAGTGCAGAGAATATCGAAAAAATTTTGGAGTGGTTAAGAAAAATCCCTCCTGATGTCTTATGAGTTGAAGCTGACATATAGTTTACGTTTATTGGGCATTTACTGTGGGATGAACACCATCTTCAACTTTTATTCTAGATTAATTCATTTTATTCTCACGGCTTTTTAGGGTAGGGACTATTTCTCCTTTTACCATGAGTATGCTGAGACACAAGAAGTGAGCGTAACTTGCCCCCATCTTACAGTTGGGAGGCAGTGGAGCAGGATATGAACCCAGATCCTGTAGGCCTCTGAGCGTACCTTTTCACTACTGTATATAAATGAACACTTGGAATAACCTTAATGAACTTTCAGCAAAAATCTGTTCAGTCTGTCTAGCTGCTTTTAAAGTAAATTCAAGACACCATTAAATCTGGAGAAAGGCATCAACATTTATGGAGCACTTGTGTACCTGGTGATTTGCATGTATTTACAGACTAATCTTCAGAGGTAGACTCTATCCCATTATACTATACAGAGGAAGAAGCTGAGGCTCTAATAGGAAGTGACTTGCAGAGAGATTCTGTGGAAATACAGTTGGCCTTAGAACAACAAGGATTTGAATTGTGCGGGTAATTTTTTGTGGCTTTTTTTCAATAAATGCAGTCGGCCCTTCGTGTTCCCAAGTTTCACATCCATGGTCCATGGTATTTTCCATCCGTGGTTGGTTGAATCCCAATGCAGAGGGCTGACTGTATGCATTGTCTATGCCATTTTATATGAGGAACTTGAGCATCCGTGGATTTTGGTATCCGCAGGGGTGGGGGTCCTGGAACCAATCCTCACGGATACTGAGGGATGACTGAAGTTTTGGGGAGTCAAAAGTTATATGCAGATTTTTGACAGCGCGAGGTTCATTGCCCCAACCCCCATGTTGTTCAAGGGTCAACTGTAGTAGTTTATCAATAATAGTAGCTTATGAAGTGGTGGCCAGCGTAGACTGTTGTCTCCATTTTATGTAGGGTTTTCAGGCGGGAATTCCCGCCCATTCTCAGGAATTTTTTTTGCTTTCCCATTCCTGAATCTGGAGATATAAACTGTTTTCTGTTCTCCATGATGAATTGTTTCCACAAAGTGATGGTCGATACTACCAACCACCTGGGTTCAAGGAGCTGATTTTCCCGATTTCCCAACCAACTTTTCTCGGGATTCGGGACGGGGAAAGCGAAAAACATTCCAGAGAATGGGTGGGAATTCCCACCTGGAAACCCTAATTTTGTGAGTGATGAAATTGAAGCCCAGAATGGCTAAGTCAAGGTCACATTAGTGCAGAGTTGGAACGAGGCTTGTCATAATCTGGAGAGATTGGGGGGAGGGGGGCGGGGGAAGGCATTGGGTTGTGTGGGAGGCTGCATTTGGAAGTGGGGGAGCTTAGCTGGGTAGGGTTGGAGGAAGGAAGCCCCCATCATGGAGGGTGTGCTGTGCCAGACCTTGCCATATGGCATCTTTAATCCTTAGAACTCATAGCAAGATTAGGGGTGATCAGCCCCACATTATGGATGAAGAAACTGAAGTTCAGAAAGGGTCTTGCTGTTCCACTTGGCTTGTCCTGGCACAGGTGTTCCTACAACTTCTTCAAGTCCTCAGCTCCCATGGGACCAAAAACTCCAGAGCTTGGAGTGCCAGACCCTCCTGTGTCTTTGGAGTTGAGGGACCCACGGAAAACTCTGGGGCTGGCACAGCTGTCATATGGGCAGTAGTTATTTTTAGCTAGAGGGACAAGTAGCAGGGCAGGGGGTGGAGCTTAGCAGGACAGGACAGAACCCATTGTCCACTACTGCTGGGCCCCTCAGGAGCCTTGAGAAGGCCTCTGGCTCTAGCCCCTCCTGACCACGAGTCCCACCTCTGCTATTGACTGGCTGTGGAACCTGGGGCAAACAGCTCTCTGGGCCTTTTCCTCATTGGTAAATGCTGGGAGTTGGACTAGGTTCAGATGTGTTTCTTTTCTGCTACCCCTGTCTTGTGTCAGCCCCTTTCATGGACCTTCTCTTCTTCAGTCCTGACAACAGATATGGTCAGTAAACATTTGCTGGCTCCTTTTCTGCTAGGCCCTGCTGGGCACTGGATATACAAAGGTGATCCAAGGATCAGGGTGAGAGAGACATGCATACCGATAATGTTGTATTGTTGTCTCCATTTTATAAGTGAGATCTGCCCACTTCTCTGTCTCCACGGCCACTCTCCCAGTTCTACTCACCCTCCTCACAGGTCTCCTGGGTCTCTTGTTGCAAAGATACATGCAGCAACCAAAGAGGTCTTTTCAAAAGACAAACTTGTCATGATACTCCACTTAAAACTCTGTAGGCTTCCCACTTCGCTGGGAATAAAATCCTGTTTCTCTTACTCCCTCTACTAGAATCACCTGAGTGCACACTTCCTCCAGTAAGTTCTTTCCTGTTTGCAGGCTTTTGTTGAACACCTACTGCTTGCCAGGTCTATTTCAATTGCTTGGGGAGAAGCCATCCTGGCTAAGAGAACTGCTTGTGTGAAAGCCGTGAGGTGGGAATGGAAACATTAGCTTCTCTGGAGACAGTAAGGACAGACTATAAGGAGGTCGGAGTGGTTGAGCAGCTAGTGAGGGGGAGAAAAAGGTGAAGAGGTGGGGGAAGAAAGGTGGGCAGTCACTTGGGTAGGGTCCTAAGGCCATGTGAGGAGTTAGGATTTTATTCCCGGGTAAGGGGAAGTCATTGGAGGTTTGTTTTTTACTTTAACAGAAGAATGGAGGTGATATAACTTAAGCTTCTTCCTCTGGCTTATGTGGGGAGAATAACATATGGAAGCAGAGACCAGTGATCCAAGGTGGTGAGATGCAATTGGATTGCTTATATACATACTTGAGACTTTGAGCCAACAATATGCTGGTTGATTGGAAGGGGGTGAAAGGGGAAAAGAGGAATCAAAGTTTTTGGAACCAAAATGCCCATCGGTAGATGACTGGATTAAGAAACTGGTACATTTATACAATGGAATATTACTCAGCCATAAAGAAGAATGAAATCTCATCATTTGCAACAATATGGATGGACTAGATTATGCTACGTGAAATAAGTCAGACGGAGAAAGAAATACCATATGATTTCACTTGTGTGTGGAATCTAAAGAATAGAATAAATGAACAAACTAACCAGAGACAGTCTCAGAATTTAGAGGAAAAACTGAGGGTTGCTAGATGGGAGGGGGTGGGGATGTGGGAAAAGGTGAGAGGATAAAAAAACACAATCAGTAACCACAAGATTGCCACGGGGCTACGAAAGACAGTTTGGGGAATATAATCATAATGTAAAGATTTTGTAAGGTATCCAATGGACACTTGTCTTATTAGGGAGACCACCTCAGGGATGGTGTCACTGCACTGTACACCTGAAGCTGAATAATACTGTATGTCAACTATAATTTTTTTTATATATATATATATATATATATATATATATAGTCACAGGATGTGGAGCACAGCATAAGGAATAGAGTCAGTGGAACTGTAACAGCTGTATACGATGTCAGACGGATAGTAGATTAGGGGAGAGGGTTATCCTTGTGAGGGGTATAAATGTCTAACTATTACATTGTTTTGTACATCTGAAACTAATAAAAAAAAAAGAAAGTTTTGGCTGGAGCAGCTCGTCAAATGGTATTTCATTTCCTAAAAAGGGAAGATTGCAGAGTAACAAGTTTGGGGCGAGGGTAAGGAGTCATGAGGGTTCAAATTTGACACATAATAGATCCAATTGCTCATCTATGTGGAGATGCTGAGTAGGCAGTTGGATTATATGAGTCTCCTGTTCAGGGGAGAAATTGGGTTGGAGATAAACACGTAGGAGTCATTGCCTTAGAGAAGGTGTTTAAAGAAAAAGAGAGATAATGGAGCCCTGAGGGCTTCTAACCAGTTAGTTATAGGAAGAGGAGCCAAGAAGGCAGGAGGAAAACCACAGGGCAGGCCTGGAAGCCAAGCAAAGAAAGGGTTTCCGAAGGAGGGAGTGGTAATTAGGGGGATCGGTGCTGCAGGGAGAAACAGGAACATAGATAATTGACTATTAGATACGGGGATCAGGCTGGTCTTCAGAGACCTGGAGAAGAGCAGTTTCAGTGGGACAGTGAAGTCCTCAGGGAGTTGAGAGGATACGGGATCAGGCCCCACAGAGCAGAGACAGCTCATCTTTTGTAACAAAAGAATGCCTGTCTATAGCTACAGATGAGGACTAGTGGATTCCATGGAGGAAAAGTGACACAGTTCTTAATTCTTCTCAATGAATTGTGAAGTGAGGTTGTCAGCTGCTGAGGAAAGGTGTTAGAGGTTTGGAGAGAGTAGAAAGGAGAGTAAATTTACTAAGAAAATGTAATAGGATTGCTGTACTGTCACTTGAGATTTGTGTCTTAATAAATGAGATTTTCCTCATGCTGGGCTCAATGGCTTGGGTGCAGTGGAGCATTGAGTTTAACCAGGGTGGGAGTTTGCCAACGAGTTCTCAGAGGACAGAGGGTAGAAGAAACAGTGGAATCTTAAACTGTGGAAGGAAGAAGTTGAGAACATGAAGGCGGTTCAGTGAGAGAGTGAAAATCGGTAGGATTAATGGATTAGAGGTTCTGACCTGCCTGGCTGCAGCTTTATTAGAGTTGGGGCTCTAGAGGAAGAGGATTGGAAAAATGGGACATGGCCAGAGTTGGGGGCTTGAAATCAGTGTTTCCAAGGGAGAGCATCATCAGTGATGGCCTGCCAAGGTGGGCGAGGGTGGTGGTGATGGTAGGGGGAGAGTGTGTGTGTTGAAGCAGTGTAGGAGTAGGCCTTCCCATGAGGGAGGAATATTTTATCTCTGAATTGTACAGTAGAAAGCAGACTGACTTAGTTTTATTATTCATTCCTACTAAATTCTCTGCCCACCCACCACCCACTTGGGTGATTGGCACGATCTAAGTTTCCTTAAAAATGAAAATCACCAGGAGTCCCAGGCCCCATCCTAGTCCTATTGAATGTGATTATCCAGGGGAGATTTACACACACGCCAGATGACTCTTATCAGGCAAGTTTGCAAACATTGACGTAGGGACTGACCTTGGGCATGGGCTTGGGTAGCAGCGGGGTAGGGAGGGTGCGATTATTAGAGAGAAGAGTGTTGAGAATAGTGAGAGAGCTCATAATAGTACCCTTTCTAACTACCCGAGAATTTGGACAAATTTGAGACATTTGCTGTGGCAGATAGAGGCCAAAATATAACTTTAATTACTAATAACATTGAAGTCAGAGGATGTAGATTAGTGTTGAAATCCAGTGATCCTGCTAACTGAACCCCAAAATTCAGATTTACCCATGTGTATAGGTAAGGTGGGCCTAGATAGGTCTCTAGGCCCTGCAGGCTGGCTGCTACTTGCTTGCAAAAGAAGGAGAGCTGAACTGAGCATACCCAGTTTATTCCTCCCAAGTTTACTAATCAGACAAGTCACTCCACTTCCTCTGGGGCAGAGAGAGGCCAAGAGTGTTGATTACACAGATGAGTTCCCTCCATGTGGAAAGAAACATCAGGAGTGGGAAAGAAGCATTTTCATGTTTTTAAGGAGATCAAGGAACTGTACTGCCTCCAATGTGTTAAATGATATCATTTATGAGGACTGAAGTCACCAAGGGAGATGACTTGGAAGATGGAGAGCTAAGGGCTAAAATGTTTAGGGAACGAACGAGGTTAGTAGGTGGCAGCAGAAAGGGTAGTGGGAAACATGAATATATAGGCTGATAGCTATTTTTCAGGGCGGGGGGGCACTTACCTGTCTTGTAATTTTCATGTGCCTGTGTGATTCTTTGATTAAATGTGTTCTCCACAAGGCTATAAGCTGTGGTTAGGCAGAGACCATGACTTTCTTTTTGACTGTCCCAGCTCCATAAATCTTGTTGAATGAGCGACAAAGTGCAGTGGCCAGATTGCTCAGCTTAGTGTTTCCAGTCCACAATTGGATGAGTGACGAGTAATGATGCTGCCTGGTTGATGGGATGGGGCCGCTCACAGAACTCTCATCCTTCCTGCCCCTGCAGCTGACATCAGTCTGGCCTCTTGGGGACGCAAGGCCCTGGACATCGCGGAGAACGAGATGCCGGGTCTGATGCGCATGCGGGAGATGTACTCGGCCTCCAAGCCACTGAAGGGCGCCCGCATCGCCGGCTGCCTGCACATGACCATTGAGACAGCTGTCCTCATTGAGACCCTCATCGCCCTGGGTGCTAAGGTGAGGCCTGCAGCTGTTCCATGTGGGGTGGGGAAATCAGTTTGGTGCCCCCTCAGACCCAGCTGGGGCTCCAGCCTTGTCACAGTGCCCTCTGTGTCTATTTTCTTTCTGACTGGGAAGATAGCGTCTGACAGCACTCAATTCACATCCTTTTGACTCAATTCATATCCTTTTGACTGAGGCACTCTGGTAGGAAAAACTCAACCCCAGTGTCCTGCTGACTCACTGAAGGTCTGGCTGTGATTGGCCCTCTCTGGGTCATATGCCTACCCTGGGCCAATCATGGCCGCCAGAAGGATGGCATGCTCTGATTGGTTTAGCCTGGGTCATGTGTACCAGTGATTGACAGCTTTTCTAACCTCTGGCAGTCTCTCAGCAAGATGTTTTTCCAAGATGACAGGGCAGTGGGTGGCTGGTTAGCTCAGTTGGTTAGAGCACGGTGCTCTTAACAACAAGGTTGCTGGTTCGATCCCCACATGGGCCACTGTGAGCTGTGCCCTCCACAACTGGACTGAAACAATTACTTAACTTGGAGCTGATGGGTCCTGGAAAAACACACTTAAAAACAGAAATTTAAAAAAAAAAAAAAAGGACAGGGCAGAGCAGCCAAAACCAACATGGTAGACCAGGGCTCAGTCCTTGGACCTCTTCTTTCTTTCAACATTCATACTCCTGGTGATCTGATTTTATGGCTTTAAATACTGTATACATGGTGATGACTTCCAGATAGATATATGTACTACCCTGGACTTCTCCCTGGAACTCTAGACTTGTATACCAGCAGCTGATGTGTCATCTCCATTTGGAAATCTAATAGACATATCAACCTCAACAGGTCCAAACAAACTCGGAATTTCTTACACACACACACACACACACACACACACACACACCCCGGTCTTTCTGTCATCAGAGGCTCATGGGATGTCCAAGAGAGGACTCAACCCAGAGCAATGGTGACCACAGGTTCTTGTCTCCACACAACAAAGAATTCAAGATTGAGACAGATGCAGAAAAGAAAAAGTGATTTATTGAAAAATGAAAGTACACACTTTAGAGGAAAGTGCAGGCAAATTCAGATAACGAGTGGTGCCAAGGAAGTCACATCGGCTTTTTATCCCTTCCAGGGCAGGGAATTCCCATTAATGTCGTTCACCTCTTCCCCCTGGGTGGGACCCTCCGTTTTCTACTTTTTTTACTTTATTTCCCTTCCTTACTCATATGTGGTCTGTGGTTCTTCGGGAACTGTCCTAGCAACAGATGCAGTGATGGGAGTCCTAGTAACCACAATGCAAATGACATTAAAATGAACTAAAGGTCAGTTCCCCAGCCACAAGTGAGCTTTGCTGGATGAAACTGGTTTCTTGTTTTTCTCCAGCTGCAGGTGTTGGATATAGGCACTTGTTACTTGTGTAACCACTGAGGCACCTGTTGTACCCTGGAGGGGGTTGTCAATTTCCTAGGCTTTCTGTCCTGCCTCATTCCCACATAAGCAAATGTAAACTCCAGCCTTCCAGGTTTTCAGTTTGTTTAAGAACCTGGGGTCATCCCTGACTCTTCTTTCTCTCTCACTCCAGTAACTAATCCTGCAGCAAATCCCGTCAGCCCAGCCTTCAACATATACTCATCATCACCTTCACTGCTACTGTTCAATTTCTGGTCCAGACTCTTCCAACAGCTTTTTCACTTGTCTCCTTGCTTCCTTGTTGGAGCCTTTTTTCCTCCACAAGCACCAGAGTGATATTTTAAAACATAAGTTGGGTCTTGTGTCTGCTCTGGCTTCCCTCAGCCTATGGTCAAAGAGCCTGCTGGGCCTAGATCTGGAGCCTCTCACCCTTAGCTCCAGGGTGTTTCCTTATCCCTGTGATGCTTATATATTTCTGAGCTATACATGACTGCATCTCTGTCTTTCTGGCTCTTCCAGGTACAGTGGTCCAGCTGCAACATCTTCTCCACCCAGGACCATGCAGCAGCTGCCATTGCCAAGGCCGGCATTCCAGGTGAGTCCTGCTTGCTGCTGGGGGATGTAGGAATGCATGAAAGAGATTTGCTTCTCCCTGTTTGCTTCACTGACTCCTACAGGGACAGGCTTCCCTGCAGCAGGGGAGAGGTCATGGCCACACAATCCAAGCAAACCTAGTGACCTATAGGAAAGGGCTGTTGTGTCCCACTGTCATCTAAAATCCTGAGGGAGGTTCTTATTGGCCCAGCTCAAGTCATGTGATCAGGAAGGGTGGGCTCTTATGATTGGGAACCACATGGTGTAGAGGAGGGGAAGTTCCTTATAGAAAGGATATGAGTCTGTTTCCAAAACAATTGGTGAGGGATGCTGGGCAGAAAAAGAGCTCCAGAGGTCCATTGCCTGGGGCCTGATGGTCTAGGGAGCTGGGGAAGGACCAGGACTAAAAGGGAAGGACTTTAATAAGCTGCTGGAGGAACCAGCACATGTCTTCCTGGGCCCTGTGGAGGGGAGTGGTTAGTTCTGATGATGATTAAGTAGGACATTCGTGAGTCCTTCTAACCAGCCTCAGGTGGAGGGAAAAGGATTGGGAGGACCCCTCCATAGACTGCCCAGGGCTGGATAGGCTGGTCTCTCACTCCTCAACCTTGGTTGGATTTCGTGGCCCTTTTCTGGGAAAGGCCTTGTTTTCAAGACCATTGTCTGCCCCAGTTAGGGGGAGGGGCAGCCTGCTCTGCTTGGTCCTTTACTCACAGGTTCATGAGAGCCCCACACGTGTCCCAGTCATACCATATGATGGGAGGAGCCTGGACTGGCAGTAATGTCTGGCAAAGAGGAAGTGCTCTATACATTGTAGCTGCTTTTAGTACATTTTGTCCAGATGCCATCCCCCACAGAGACTACTGGGACCTCAAGTCCTTTCAGTGCAGAACCAACCTTAGATCTTGCCTTATGGGTTCCGCCTGAGTGAGGTTTCTTGCCCCTGCAGCAGTAGGCATTGTGGGTGGGAGCCTGGTCACTATGGGTTGATGCCCAGTCCTTGGAGCCCAAGCAGAAGGGAGTAGGAAAGTAAATAATTATTTCCAGTTACCTATATTTGGGAGATTATACTTGGCCTCCGTCTCATTAATCCACACTATTGTGAGCCCCATTTATAGATGAGGAAACTGAGGCTCAGAAAAGTGAAGTGATTTGCCCAGTTAACAGTGGGCGAATGCAGAGCCAGGTTTTGAACCCAGATCTCTCTGGCTCCAGGTTGTGTTCTTATCGCTGCTGCGTCCTCAGAAGTGCTGGAGGTGACTGGGCATGAGAATTAGGAAGGAGATAGTATTGGCTCTGCCCAGATAGTTCCCTGAAGCAGGTGCCAGTGGGAAGGGCAGGCCCTGATGTGTCACTCACCCTCCAGTATACGCCTGGAAGGGTGAAACAGATGAGGAATACCTGTGGTGCATTGAGCAGACACTGTACTTCAAGGAAGGGCCCCTCAACATGATTCTGGATGACGGCGGGGACCTCACCAACCTTGTCCACACCAAGTATCCACAGCTGCTATCGGGTGAGTAAAGCAGGTGGGTGGGCTGGGTACTGGAGGTCTAGAACGGGCCTGCTTGTCCATGTGTAAGCATCAGGCCTGGCAGGATTCCCAGCGTGTCAAGTAGCAGATTCTGTGGAAGATGGAGGATGGCAGGCTCCTGCAGGTGTGCTAGTGCCTGGCCTTCTGACTTTCGATGGTGTCGGGCTAGGATGGCTGGGGGGAGGCCTGGCTGACATGACAGTCCAAGAGCAAGCATAAGCCAGGGCTAGGAATGAGTTGACTTTGTTAGAAACAGGGCAGAGAGGCAAGTTGGAGAAAGAGAGACTGTGAGTGCAAAGGCCGTAAGGTAGGAAAGATGGCTTTAGGAAACAAAAGGAAGCCAGCATGGCAGCTTCCATCACTGGGGGAAGTATTACAGGATGTGGCTGGTGCTTTAGTGAAGGCCAGATGTGTGCGGACTTAATACGCCAAGATGAAAGAATCTGGCTTGACCATGAGAGCAAAGGGAAGTAATTGGAGGGTTTTGAAAAGATTTCTCTGAAATTACACATATTAAAAATGACTGCTGTGTAGCGGATGGGTTAAGGCTGGGAGATCAGGTGAGAGATGATGGTGGCAGGGGCTACGGCAGTGCCAGTGGGAGTGGAGAGTTTGGGAGTGGTTGGGAAGTAAGAATCACTAAGCCTGGTGGTGGCAGTGACTCCTCCCTCATGCTGGTCTGGAGACCATGGTACCAGTCACCTATGGGAACCCAGAAAGAGGAGTGGCTTTAGGGGAGAAAGATGAAGGATTTGGGTGAGTTCAGGTACAGTCTCTTGGGGCTTCATCCCAGAACATCCCCCCCGCCAATCCCTTGGGCAGCTCCTTCCTGGGCTGAAGTCATCCCCACCCCTCATGTTTAGGCATCCGAGGAATCTCCGAGGAGACCACGACAGGAGTCCACAACCTATATAAGATGATGGCCAGTGGAGTCCTGAAAGTGCCGGCCATCAATGTCAATGACTCTGTCACCAAGGTGAGCCCATTGTACAGTGACAGCTCCAGCTGTTGGCTCCCATGTAGCTCAGGAATAGGGCCGTGAAAAGGGGCCCCTGGGAAAGTCGCAGGCGAGGGATTTGAAGCCCTCATTGAGTGCCTCCTGAGGGTAATTAGTGAATTAAAGAGGGGAAGAATTAAATAGTGAGCCTCAGAGCCGGGCAAGAAATGCTTTAAAATGAAACAGATTTGTTGACTGGGCAGTCTCTCTAGTTGATTCTCAAGAAGCCTTCTGGACCAGCAGAGAAAGGCTAGGAGGAAGGTCTTAGGACTGATAAGGGGGAGGCCCATATGAGGATATTAGCTGCTGGGGAGAAGTCATAGGAGGTTATCAGCCGAAGGCCCACCAGGTCGAGATGCTGAGTGTGGTTCTGAGGCCGCGGGCCTTGCCTGCCCCCATTATCCCCTGACCGCATCGTCTTTCATCTTCCCCCTTCCACCTCCCCTACCACCCGCCTCCGGTTCAAGCTGTTGTTTCTCATTCTAGTTGTGTAGGACACAGCTGCCTGGCCCATGCTGGTATTGTGAGCCTTGCGCTCCCCCCGGTGAGGCAGTCACGGCAGCTCTCGCCGGCTGCCGGCCACTCACGCTGCATGCCGGCCAATCACAGTAGCCCACGGCAGCTCACGCCAACCTCTGGCTGCTCACAGCAGCCCAGCTCCAGGGAGAGCTGTTGTTCACAATCTTAGCTGTAGAGGGCGCAGCTCACTAGCCCATGTGGGAATCGAACTGGCAGCCTTCGGCATTAGGAGCACGGCGCTCCAACCGCCTGAGCCACCTAACCAGTCCTCCCCTCTTCTTTCAGAGCAAGTTTGACAACCTCTATGGCTGCCGGGAGTCCCTCATAGATGGCATCAAGCGGGCCACAGATGTGATGATTGCGGGCAAGGTGGCGGTGGTAGCAGGCTATGGCGACGTGGGCAAGGGCTGTGCCCAGGCCCTGAGGGGTTTCGGGGCCCGAGTCATCATCACCGAGATTGATCCCATCAATGCACTGCAGGCCGCCATGGAGGGTATGAGAGGGCAAGGGTTGGCTGTCAGCCACTGAGGCCAGAGGAGGGGCGAGGCTACCCTGGATGACTCATGGCTACTGTCTCTACAGGCTATGAGGTGACCACTATGGATGAGGCCTGTCGAGAGGGCAATATCTTTGTCACTACCACGGGCTGTGTTGACATCATCCTCGGCCGGTAGGTGCCAGGTAGGGGGTCTTAGGGTAGGCTTGGGGCTGCTCTTTGTCCCTGATGGTTTCCCGTGGGTTTGGGCTCCCCACAGGCACTTTGAGCAGATGAAGGATGACGCCATCGTGTGTAACATTGGACACTTTGATGTAGAGCTTGATGTCAAGTGGTTGAATGAGAACGCTGTGGAGAAGGTGAACATCAAGCCCCAGGTGAGATGCCCCAGCCCGTCCAGCAAGGTGGGCAGATGGAGGGCTGAGGGGGACACAATCATGGGCTGGCCACCAGGGGAGAGCAGAGGAGGCTCTGGCATCCTGGGCAGCAGGATGGGGAGGAAGAGGACCTGGTGTCAGGGCCACTTAACTCCGTCTCGGAGTGAGGCCAAGGCATCTCTGTTTTTTAAGGTCCCAAGATGATTGCTGTGCAGCCAAGGTCAAGCGCCACTGCATTCAGCTTTTACCAAGCATGGTGATTGAGAACATGGGCTCTGTCCTCAGACTATCCGGGCTCAAACTGCAGCCGTTTCTTAGTGTGTGGCTCTGGACAACTGACTTAACCCCTTAAACTTCAGTTTTTTTAATCTGTGAAATGGGGATAATAGTAGTACTTAAATATTAGGATTGATATTAATTATATGGCTTTATATATGTAGTGGTATGTATACTCTTAGCCCAGGGCATGTGGCAATAATAATAATAATAATAATAGCTGGTACTTACTGAGTACCTAGTATGTGCCAAGCCATGTGTTAGGTGGTTTATATGTGTCAGCTCATTAAATTCTCACAGCAGATCTGTGAGGTCGGCAGCTCAGAGTTGCTTGATAAATACTGGCTATTATGAATTGTGTGTGCCAAGCCCTGTGCTGGAGGTTGTTCTAGGGCAGTCTAGGCCCTTCACAGGTACTGCTGGAGGCAGGGAGGCCTGCTGGACAAGAGGGTAGGTAGGAAGAGGCAGGGGTGGACATTGGGAGCATTGCTCTGCCAGCCTTCACCACTGCTCTGCCCACGTGCAGGTGGACCGCTACTGGCTGAAGAATGGACGTCGCATCATCCTGTTGGCTGAAGGCCGCCTGGTCAACCTGGGCTGTGCCATGGGCCACCCCAGCTTCGTGATGAGCAACTCCTTCACCAACCAGGTGCTGGCACAGATTGAACTGTGGACCCATCCAGACAAGTACCCCGTCGGGGTCCACTTCCTGCCCAAGAAGGTGGGTTCCTACGTCTACCCCAAGCCAAGGTTTATGTGTCCAACTCTCGGCTCCCCACATAGGGCTTGCCAGAGTTCATAAAGTACTGTCTACCCTCTGAGAGACCCTCACAGGGTCTTCCACAGGTCAGAAATCATTCTCTCCATTTAATAGAGGAGGAAACTTGGGCCTAAAGAAGGAAATTACTCCCAGAGTAGCAGGGCTGGGTGGTGAGAAGAGCATGGGCTTTGTACTGAGACACACCCGGGTTTGAATCTTACCCTTACCACTTAGAGGCTATGTAACGGGGCAAGTTACTTAACTTCTCTGTGCCTCCATTTCCTCATCTGCAAAATAATGGTAATAGTACCTCCTTTAAGGAATGTGAGGATTTCCTTAGATCAGGGATCACCAACCCACATACCCAACAGAACTGGGCAGGTAAATGAATGAACTGGGCTGGGTGGGAACTGACTGAAGAGCACATGCCCCAACTGATGAAGGGGTTAGCTGCCTGTCATCAACCTGGAACCTGGGCCCATTGGACTCCTGACATTTCAAGAGAAGCCAGATATCAAGATGTATATGTGAAATATTCAATTTTTAAATATGGATGACTCATTATTTTAAAAATAACCAGGTAGTTCAACTGGGATATGTCTGTAAGCTGAATGCAGCTATGGGCTGCAGGATTGTGTCCTTGGAATGAGATGATGCCATTAACACACTGAGTGTCGCACCTGACAGGCTATGGGTGTGTGGTTTGGTATCTGTTGCTATATAAAAATTTAACCCCTGAACTTACTGGCTAAAAACAATAAACATTTATTGTTTCTGTGGGTTAGGAATTTGAGAGCACCTTAGCCGGGTGGTTCTGACTCAAGATCCTTCATGAGGTTGCAGGCAGGATGTCAGCCAGGGCTACAGTCATCTGAAGGCTAGACTGGGGCTGGAAGGTCTGCTTCACATCACTGTTGGCAGGAGGTCTCGCTTCCTTGCCATGTGGTTATCTCCATGGGGCTGCTCAAGTGTCCTCATGAGGTGGCAGCTGGCCTTGACCCAGAGTGAGTGATCCAGGGGGAGTACAAAGAAGGTAGCTGCAGTGTCTTTCAAGATCTAGTCTCCATGTCACACACCATCACATCTGCTTTATTCTATTCATTAGAAGTAAGTCACTCAAAGGGTGAGGAATTAGACTCCACCTCTTGAAGGAAGGAGTATTATGAATTTCTAGACAAAGAATTTAAGGATATATTTTAAAACAACCACAACCAGTTTAATCTAAAAAGTAACTCTACTGTCTATATGATGGAGGAGTCTTAAAATCCAGGGATTCATTGTTAAAGCTCTGCCTTTCTCTGTCTCTTGGCTCTTTTTTCTCTATGTTCACTTCACTAGTCAAATAGACTTGCCACTGGAAAGCTGAGACTGATACCCTGTTTGTGAATCCCAGTGGAATGGCAGAGACTCTGTCATGGAATATTTGTCCTGTCCCTAGATAAATTCTAGAGAAGCACTTTAGTTAGCTACTTGGGTTGCTGGAGGGTGAGGAAGGAAATGTAATTGATGGTCCCACCAGGGCTAATTGGAGAGGAGAATGGAGTATGGAAGGGGAGCTGGGGACTGTGAGGATAGAATGAGATAACATGCAATACATATACCCCAACAGAACAGTTCTTGCCTCTGTGGGCAGCTGGATGCGTGTAAGGGGTCCCAGGGCATGGCACTGATTCCAGGTCTGCTTGTGTCTCTCCCCAGCTGGACGAAGCAGTAGCGGAAGCCCACCTGAGCAAGCTGAACGTGAAGCTGACCAAGCTGACTGAGAAGCAGGCCCAGTATTTGGGCATGCCCCGTGATGGCCCCTTCAAGCCAGATCACTACCGCTATTGAGAACCAGGCCTGCCCTTTTTTGCCCTTCAGCTGCTGTACTTGCCCAGGTCCCATTTCTCCTCCCCAAGAGCAAACGGTCCCAACTTTGAGAATGGTTTGTCAATGTCCCCCATCGACTCCCTGGGGCTGGTCACTTAGTCTTTGGCCTTCGCTGCATCTCTCATACTGTTCAAGTGTGGCAGAGGCGATTGAGAAGCCCCCTCCTCGAGCCCTGGTCATAGTGGAGGTACATGGCAGACACCTATAGGGAACCATGGGCTCAGGGTGTTCGGAACTGCTAACTCAGTCCTTCCTTAGGCTGGAAGTTGGCAGTGGTGGTCACAAAGCCCATGCACTGTACCATCTATGCCCTCACTGGCCTGTGGAAGTTATATTCATGGTCTTGGTTTACACGTTCACTGGTTCCTCAGTCCATGATAGATGAGAAGGAGCTACATCAATGGGCAGGAGGAACTGTTGGTGTTTGAATGCTCCTGAGATCCTGGCTTAGTGCTGGGCATTCTCTGAAACCTCAGAAATGAGTTGGTACTTTCAGTCCCTATTTTACAGGGGTTATAGAATACAGTATTAGGGGACAGCCAAGGAAGGATAAGAGAAGTGACAGCCAAAGGTTGACAGGGGCCAGAGAATCTTAAAAACAGGCATAGATCTGTCACCACTTTGAAACATGATGGTTCCTATCACAACCCTGGGTCAAAAAGATTTGGTTTAAAATGTTTATATGATGCTTATAATGTTAAAAGAGAGCAGGAAGGTAGGTAAATAAAAATTTTGGTGCCTAAAAGACCTTTTGAGCCTTTATTATATAGATAATACACTGCCAACAATGTATGTTCATAGTTATATGCTGATGGAAAAAAGGGGTTGTCTGCAGTGTGCGGTGATAACAGCTGCAGGAAACTCTTGGGCTTGGAAGGATGGGTAAAGTGAAGAGAATTCTTATTTTCTCAAGTGTATGTCTTGTAAATAATCTTTTGTTTTTCTTTCCCCCTTCTTCCGCCTCCCCTTCCTACTCCAGTTCAAGCCGTTGTTTCTCAGTCTAGTTGTAGGACACAGTTCCCTGGCTGGTATTATGAGCCTTGCACTCCCCCCCTGAGGCAATCAGTTGGCAGCTCACGGCAGCTCTTGCCAGCTGCCGGCCACTCACGCTGGCCACTGGCCGCTCATGGCGGCACACAGCAGCCCACAGCAGCACTCAGCACCCCACGGCAGCTCACGCCAACCTCCCACTGCTCACGGCAGCCCAGCTCCAGGGAGAGCCCCTGTTCACAATCTTAGCTGTAGAGGGCGCAGCTCACTGGCCCATGTGGGAATCAGTCGGCGACCTCGGCATTAGGAGCTTGGCACTCCAACCACCCGAGCCACCCACCCGCCCGTGAACAATCTTTTATAACCTAATCTAAGATTCACTCAATAGGTGAATTTAACCCATTTGTATTCATTGTGATCCCTGTTTGTGTTTATTTCCTCTATTTTTTGTGTTCCAATTTTTTTCTCCCCATTGCCACTTTGGATTGATCCAGTGCTCCTTGGGGGAACTATTATTTATTGAACACCTACTGGGTTAGGGGCTTTGTAATTGATTTTCTTTAGTCTCAGAACAAGCTTAGTAATATTGTCCTATTTTTATAGATGAGAATAGAGACTCAGAGAGGTTAAGTGCCTTTCCTAAAGTCACAGTTTATAAGAGGCCTCATGAATCAAATCACAGAAAGCTGGGTGGGAAGTTGGGTTCCCTCCTACTTGCCTAAATGGTCATTTACTAAACCCCTGTTCTGGTTTTGGAAATCAAAGCAAATAACCCTCTTGGGAATGGTAACTGGAAATGATTCTAAGGGCCATGCACTGGATGGAAGGCCTAATGGGGATGCTGGGATATTTGAGACCTGACCCCAGACTGCTAGGATCTCAAGCTTAGAAGAAGGCAGGCACACAGCTTTGCCATCTCCTGGCACTTCTGCCCAGCTTTAGACGTCAGTGCCTGGCAGCGGCAAGGAAGAGGTGGTGCTCAAAATGGATTCTGAAAGAACTGAAGATTTTTAACAAGAAACTGAAGGCAAAGGTATTCCAGGCAGCAGAACAGCTTAAGCAAGAGTAAGTGAGGCATCAGAGGGTGGGGAAGAGTTTGGCTGCAGTGTAGGGGGAGTTATGAGACAGGGGCTAGAAAGGTGGCCTGGGAGACATAAGCGAGGACTTGAACATGAAGATAAGACCTTTGGTTTTAATCCTTGAGCTGTACCAACTCCTGAAGTGTCCCTTTTTGGTTGAACATTGCACACTTCCTGGCTTACTCATTTATGTATTCTCAGCCTCTGGCTATGAGGTGGTATTACTTCTAGGTTACTAATGAGGACAGGTTCAGAGAGGCCAGTGACCTGACCCAAGATTATAGTAAGTTACATGCATGTATAATATGACTGCTGTAAATAATTTACACACTTTCGTACTTAAATGATTATTAGTAACAAATGACACGGGACCCACTTCTTACCAGTGGTCAAAACAGACCGAGATTCACTACCAAGCCCACTGTTGCTTCTTGCATACCTAGTTGTATGCCAGTCATTGTGCTAAGGAAGCGCAATGATAACCTTATAGAAACTTGAATTCCTGTTTTACAAATCAGGAAACTGAGGCTCTGAGCGGCCATGAGAGTGAACTGTACTAGGTAGGCTTTTATACTAGGTAGGACTCTGAGCCCCAAATCCAAGCCCTTTCCACGTCCATAGGTCCAAGTTTGAGAGGAAGGGAGCCTGGTTTCAGACCCTCCAACACTTGGATCAGTAACTCTGGAACTGTAACCCAGGCTCTCTAAAAGCACAACTGCCACCAGAGTGCTGCCCACAGTGCCTATCGTGGTCTTTGGGACAATGACTTCTCAGTAGAAAAGGGGAAGGCCACTGTTCATCTGACCTAGAGAAGTTAAATGCCTTATTTTGCACAGCAGCCATGCTGCTCCCTCCAAGGGGCCCCTGCCTTTGTGTAAGGACGCTCCCTTCCCTCAAGTCTGTTTCCTCCCAGACACAGGAAATACTTTTCCAGATGTTGCCTCCTGTGAGATCCCATGTAGTCCCCCACTTCTGGTCCCCAGGGGTCTCCCCAGGTGGGGGGGAAAGGGACTTTTCCTCCCCCCTTTTCTTTGGAGATGCCCTGCCAGTTCTCAGAACCTTTTCTTTTAAAAAATAAAACACCCTCTCCTTTCACATCAGCTTTACTAACTCTGATCTCAGGTCTGCTAATCTGCCACGTCTACTGACCAGGCACCCACAATGAAAGACAATGCGTCTCTCTCGTAAGCCCCCAGCTCCGATTCCTAATGTCTGCCCTGCCATCAAAACTTCGTGGGGAAAAAAGGAATTGGCCAAGGGTCCTGCACTGTCTAGCCTGGCCATAGCTGGATTTGTTTTCCACGAAAGGGAGCCATTGTTACCAGTGGTTCTATCCTCTAACAAGGCCCAGTGGTCATGCCAACTGGACCATAAGTTCTATAAGGAGAGGATCCATATTGGACTTGTTCACCACAGTATTCACAGCACCTGACACAATGCCTGGCACATAGTAGGTGCTCATACACATCTGCTGAATGAATGTAAGGGTTGGTCTTCCATGTAGTTGTCTGAACCCAGCAGCCAAGTAGTTTTGTCACTAATGGACTGGGTCTTGGCTTTGCTTCCGTAGCCTCACCCTTGGGGACCAAATGGTGCCAGGCTGGTAAGCAATGTCTGGAAAACAGAGTGTTCCCAATATTTCATTAATTATGACATTTACTCAGCAGCAGTTGTACAAGGTACAAAAGGTTCTTGTCCTGTGGGTTTGCACCCTAAATGACAGTAAACAAAACAAGCAATTGGCAGCGTTCTCTTTCTATATCCTGTTTTATAAAGGCACAAGAAGCATAACTATCTCAGATGTATAAAAAGAGCAGCAAGAATAAAAACAGGAGCTCCCATTTTATGAACAAGTAAAGGGAAGCCCAGAGAGCACAGATTTACCTAGTGTGCAGACTTATGTTGCCAGCCTAGCCTGGAGCATCCATTTTTTTTCTTCTGCTCTATCCAGGTGATTCCTGCTCTGTCCAGTCCAGGGTCTGAGTTTTGTCCCTCGATTGCAGACTTGTGACACAACCTAGATCTCCAGTTGGGAAAAGATACTTGGAAAGGAGGGAGTTTTTGATGGAATTTGAAAAATGGAAGATTGCAACTGTACAAGTGGGCCAGGGGAGGTGGCCTCACCTGTGCTGGCCCTTGAGCACCACTGTCCTTAACCTTTAAGGACAGAGATACACGGTAGTTATCAGGGCTGAGGCAACTGCTCCACATTTTTCTGTCTCAGCCTCTAGAATCCTTTTTGTGCACAGGCCTTTTAAAAATCTTATGCCACTGTTGTTTGCAACTTCCTGTTTCTTGCTTATAGTGATTCCTTGAGGAAGAGCTCCATCTGCTGGCGGGCACTGACAGATGGCATCTCGGCTTTTCTCCCTAGTTTCAGGGATACCTCCTGCCAAGCAATGCAAGTAGATGATGTCATTTGCAGCCCTTGTCCCTCAAGTTGCTCCGAGTTTCTGCGTTGACCCCGACGCTGGCTGGTCCTTCCTCATAGACCCTACGCCCACCTCTATCCCCTTTTCCCAAAGCAGTATCCCAGATGCTCCCCCTTCAGGACCCTTCCAAAAATATGCTACACTCAGTTTCTCACAGGAGAATCTCTAAGAATGGAATTTCAGGCAACAGCTTGAGATGTTTTAGGTGACAGGCCCTGATTATCCAGGATAAAGGTTGCTGCCTGCTCACTGTTGACCTTAAAGATAAAAGTTATTTTACCAGCAAAAATGGGTTTATTCTGGAACAACAAAGAATTGCAATTCTGGACAAGCAAGCTATAATAAAAGCCATAGGCAAGTCCAACAAACAAAGGAGGGGAACATTATACAGAGAAAGGAAATTGGGAAGGGTTTTGAACAAAAGTCCATTGGAGAAAAGATTTCAGGGAGATGATGGTTTCTCATTAGTTGAGTTGCAGGGGTAGTTGATTTCTTACAGGAGGTGTAATGTGTGTCTTTTTCCTGTTGGGGCCCACAATTGATTCTTTCCTGTTGAGGATTCTTCTGTTGGGGTCTGTAATTGACAATTCTTTCTGAGCTCCCCCTTCTGGCTTCCCAACTCCATTTTAGTGAGGTTTCCTTTGTTTTCAGATCACCAAGCCCAGGCCCACTGCCTGGTTACTGGCTGACAGCTGGGGTGGGGAATGAGAAAGGATTCCTGAACTCCTATTTCTTACTTGGGAGCCCCAACTCGAGGCTGTCAGATTTTAAAATGCCTGGGGACCAATGGTCAGTGTTCATTTAGCTTGGGAGTGGGAGAAACGGCTCCCATTCACCAGCGCCTCTGGGAATCCCTGGGAGAAAGGGAGGAGTGGGCACAAGTGGTACCTTTGTTTGGGAGCCTCCTGAGGCTCTGGGATCCTCAGGCCAGAGCCTTCTGGCTGTAGGGACCCATGGCATTGCCAACTCACAACCAGCCTCCCGTTTTTATCTGCAGATCCCCACAGGACAGACAGCCCAATGAGATTGGGTATGGAGTTGTAGCCTTTCTTGTTCTTTTTGTTTTTTGTTTTTCCGGGGCTAGTAGGAGCTCCTTAGAAGGAGGAAAGGGTGAAAAGACTAAATGGCAGTTCCTTCATGCTTCCTTTCTGCCTGGCTAGTCTCCATGCATTTGGAGGCATCTTCGGGTGTTCCCAGATTTAAAGGCAGAGAACAGTATTGTCTCCAGCTGTCGGCTCCGGAGAACGCTTAACAGGAGTGCTGCTTTATGCCGGGGTAATTGGTTTCCCCAGGCACCGGAGATAGCGTGGGCATAGCACACGGGACTTCCGTTGTGAAGTGGACTCCACGAAGGAAAAAGGATCTTTCGGTTCCATTAGAAACACAGCCACACAAATTCAAGCAGCCTACGTATACTATTTGGATTTTAGCCCAGCCCAAGCCAAGTCTTCTTGAAGTCTCGCCTCCTGAAAGCTGTGCACGCTCCCAGTTAGTCCTAAAAAGCCACACCTACTAGAGATCACTGTCCGAGAGGGATCCCGGGGTGCCTGGAAGCCTCTCCCTGCCCCGCAGGCGGTGGGGAGGCGGGTGCGCTCAGCAGTTGAGGTTCAGCACGCGGCAGGAGCAGACGCTGCGGAAGAAGCGGCACTTGCAGGAGGCGCACGGGTCACAGCAGGCGGGGGCCGGCGGCTTGCAGCTGTAGCCGGTGGCCACACAAGGGGCGGAAGGCGGGGGCCGGGGCCGCGCCACCTTCTTCAACGACACCTTTTTCTGTGGGGAAATGCCAGGGCTGCCCAAGTCGCCTTCTCCCGCCCCACCTGTGAACTCTGGGTTATCGAGAGCCCCAACCGACATCCCCATCCGCTGCCCTCCACCTACTCAAGTCATGCCTAAAGGGCACCGCAGGCGTCACCCCACCACCGCCTCCATCCCCATCAAAACTGACCTAACCCTCTTCTCACCTTAGGGAATCCCACTCAGCTCCACAGTTTTTAACTACCATCTCTGTCTTTTCCCCTTCCGGTGTATCTGCATGCCTGTCAGTTCTGCCTTCACAATAAAACCGGAGTCCACCTACTTCACTTCCGCTACCCTGGGCCAGGCCACTGTCTAATGTCTGCTGCTCTGGCCCCTTTATGGTCTGCCCTTCAGTGCTCCAAAGGAACCTCTCTGAAGACCTATGATGGCACCCCACTGTAGCTTAAAGCCTCCCTCAATGGTTTTTCTTTGCACTTAAAATAAAACAAACTTTACTTTGACCCTTGAGGCCCCCTGTGGATTGGCCCCAGCCACCTCTCCCACCTGTCTTTACCAAACTGGCCTTCCTTGTGTGCACCAAACAGAAATTGTTCCTGCTGCAGGGCCTTTGAGCTGGCTACTCCCTTGCCTGGGGACATTCTTTGCTGTGCTGTTCCATACAGGCAGCCACTAGCTTTATGTAACTAGTGAGTACTTGAAATGTGTCTCGTAAAAAGAACTGAATTTTCAAATTGTTTAATTTTAATTAAACTTAAAACAAGTAGTGTAAAGTTGTTTTCATTAAACACTTTGTTTTGTTAGGACTATGTTTGGCTATTAAAAATTAGTTTGATGTGTCATACGTGTAAAATATGAACCAGGTTTCAAAGACTTAGCATAAAAAAGAGAATGTAAAATATATTAACTTTTTTATATGATTACATATTAAAATGATAATATTTTGGATATATTGGGTTAAATAAAATATTAAAGTTAACTGCATGTTTTTCTTTATACTGTTTTGAAATGTGGCTACTAGAACATTTAAAAGTATACACGTGGCTCACATTGGATTTCTATTGGGCATTGCTGCTCGAGATTACTGAATTTTTCAGTCTTTATTTAAGTGCTGCTTCCTTGGAGAAGCCCTCCCTGACCACTCTTCCCTTCACTGTCTCATTACCATGCTTGAATTCCTTCAGCATTTATCATATTCTGAATTTATTTCACCTGTTTATTGGTTTACTTGCTGTTACCCATTTTCCGCACAAGAATGTAAATTCCATGAGAGGAGGGATATATCTCCCTTGTTCACTTCTATATTCCCAGTACCTAGCATATTAATATATTTGTCAATTATATACTCTTACCTGTCAATCATCTGATCTGCTTGTTCACTTTACGGAAGGTCCAGAGAAGAGCAGGGACTTTCTTAAGATCAGACGGTGCCAAGTCCTACTTCCTAGTAATGCCTAGTCCAGGACTCCCTGTTCTGGTTACAGTTGATCTGACAAACTAAGGCACACTAAAACAGGAATAACGTGTGCATTTCAACAATGGCTTAATCCAGTCTTTCCCAAAGTATGGGAATCTGTACCATACTGGTATGATTTTTAGGTGGCATATGAATATTAAATACCACTGAATCACATAGGGAGAAGAAATTCTTTTTTCAATCTCGTTCAACTTGAAAGGCTGTTTGGTACCAACATGTCCCTAATGCCTCCCCAGTACTTTCCAATCTGCCCTTTAACACAGAGAGCAACAAGCCTCAGATTTAGAGCCTTTGGCAAGCAACACTATCTAGTTAGAATCCACTAACAGTGTTTTATTTTCATTTTACTTATTTTTATGGTTGTTAGGCCAGGTGCAAAAGCCGCCTTAGGCCTCTGCTGGGAAAAACCACTAAGAATGTGCTGAATAGAAGCCATCTTATCTTAGAAGCCATCTTGTCTTGTTCCCTGCTGGCTTGTATTTTTCTCACAGGAGCCCATGATCAACGGACCTGAACATTCCCGGACAATGGCAGGGGAACCAGGATAGGGAGCAAGAGGACATGAACACACCCGGAAACCCTCAGTTGCGATGAACAATGCAACCAAAAGCCCGTGAAGCATTGAAGAGGAACAGCCTTGCTTACCTCCCCTTATAAAACGCCATACCCCTCTTGCTCAGGGAGGTTATGATCTTTTCTAACCTGACTACCTGCAGCTCAAACACGCCAAATAAATTCTAATAGACCAATTTTGGTCTCCCGCAACTCTTCGTCCAGCTGTGCCTGACAATGGTTACCTTCTATTGATGACAAGTGATACTGGTTTTCTATCATAGTTACATTTTTAAAGTTTTAACTTCAAATACATTTAATAAATAGATGAAACTCGGATATGGCAAAAGTTGTGGAAATGGTTCTGAAATGACTGAGGTTTGGGAAACATTTCATTTATCCAAAAGAATAAGTGATGATAAATTTCAGGCAGGGGGCTAGCTAGTTTAATGAGATGCTTTTCAGCAGGTAAGCTATTTTACTGAGTGAACTTCAGCTTCCTGGGCTTCTGCGAGGGTCTGGTTCAGGGCTCAAGGCCAGGAAGCCTTTAGGTACCTAGCTGTCAGCTTCTTTTGTTCATATAAACCTGGAAAATCTTTCATTTACTTCCTAGCCAGAGTTTAGGGGTCCTCCCCTTTCAAGCCCAATCCTAGCCCCACAATGAGAACTCCGAGGCCTACCTTGGAAGATCTCTTCTTCTTTTCCGCCTCTTTTCTGCTGATCTTTTTGGATTTCTTGTTTAGAGCTTCAAAGAAAGACAGAAGCAGCAAAGCCAGATGTTTCTGGGGGCCCTGAGCTACAGCAAAGAGGGAGGAGCTGGGGGATTCCGGGAAGTCCCAGGGTAGGGGAGAGGAGGAGAGGTTGGCTGGATGAATCACATCTTGATACTTAGGCCAGCAGGTTCTTGTTAGCCTGGCTGCTGACCTGGAACCAGGGACTAAGAACAAAGTGTCCTCTCAGGGAAGGCAAAGGGGAAATGCGAGAAAGCCCTGGAAAATGGACTCAGTGTCTTGTACATGGATGGACCTGTGTTTCCTGTATTCCTGTTTTCCATTTCTCAGAGCTCTGGAGACAGGCAGACCTGATTTGAATCCAGACTCTGCCATATAACAGCTGTGTGGCCTTAGCCAACCTACTTAATCTCCTTAAGACTCAGTTTTCTCATCTGCCAATAGGGCACTGTATTACTTAACCTTGCAGGGTTGTCCGGAGAATAAGCAAGGTATGTTTATAAAGTGGAAAGTCTGGCACATTGAAAGTGATTAGTGTTGATGTGCCCCAGCCCTTCCCTTGCCTTATTTTGCTGATACATCTAGAATATCTTCTTTTCCTAGTGAGACGCAAGGCAGTAAGGGATATCAGTTTTGAGCTTTGGTACTGGAGTTAAACAGCTGGGTTTGAATTCTGGCTCTGCCAATTAAGAACTGTGTGATCTTATGTTAGTTACTTAACTTAAGCCTCAATTTCCTCAACTGCAAAACAGGAATAAAACTACTACTCACAGCGCAGTGCCCAGCACACAGTAACTATTTTGTTGTTGTTATCCTCATGTCAAGTCAAACCAGAAGTTCTCTAGTGCCAGCTCTAATGTCCCTGATTTATCCCTGAACAATAATGCTCAACCCTGGCATAACAGGTTCATCCTAGACTTGGTTATATTCTGCAGGAGTTCCGAAAGTTTGTTACCATTGATAGGAGTTCTGTGATTCAGTAAGTTTCAGAAATGCTAAGTTAAATTAAGTTCACCAATGTCTTGACTTCAGGCGTTCTCAGAGTCTCTGACATGCTAAGCTACATATTAGATTGGTAGCATGCAGGGTTTTCCAAACCAAGGAAGGGTTGCTTTACTCCTCCAGGATTACTTCACAGAACGAGCAATAAGGAGCCCTGACCTATGGCAATGGATCCAATCCTGGTATGAGCCTGGGGAGCATGTTTGACATCCTGCAGCCCCTGCTCACAGGCCAGAACCCAGAAGCTGGGCCGCAGGCCAGGCTACTTACCTACGATAGAGACTGAAGGAGAATCCAGCAGGTTCATGGAGGAGTTGCCCCTCAGGCTCCTGTCATCTTTGGGCTTCTCCTCAGGTGCCAGGTGGCTGTAGGCAGTGAGGAAGCACAGGCAGACTATCAGGCTGGCCAGGAGCAGGCGGGTGACATCCATCTTGGGAAGGCTGAGTGGGACAGGAAAGGCAGTCAGGGAAAGCATGTACCCTCCTGCTTTTTTTGTTGCTTTGGGCTGGGGCTCTTCCCGCATTCCACAAGTGTCCCGGAGGACCAGCAGGGCATAGGACAGGAAAGGGGAACTGATGAAGAAGAGACAAAAGGAGAGATGAAAAGAGGAAGAAAGACAAGGAAGGGACGGAGAATGAAGCAAAGAGAAAAGGAATGCATTTCAATTAATCTCTGCCATCCAGAGGGTGGAGTGCTGTCTTTGTAAAAGTCAGCGGCCTCAGGAGACCCTAGGCCTGGGCAGAGTTGTTGAAAGGTCCTCAGTACTGCCTCACAGTGGCAGAGGTTTTACTAAGGTGCCGCGAACAAGGCTCCTAAGTTAAGACTCAGCGAGCAAGATGCGGGGATAAATGGCTCCTTCAGACAAGTGTATATGTCATTGCATACACGACATTCTAATGCCCAGAGGGAAAGAATGCAGGTATGGTTTGTGTCGAGAGAACCTGGACTTATCGACATAGGCTAACTGGATTTGTTGATTTACTGATCTGTTGCTAGCTGGATTTTGATGAAGCAGACGGATCCCTGAGTGAATTTCTTCCATTGAATGTCTGGGTTTGGTTCAGTCAGGGCTTTGGCAGCATCTTCATCTTCTCTGAATGCAGGATTCCCACCCCAGATCCTGCCCGTGCTTGTTCTCTGGGGTCTGGGAAGAAGCTGGGGCTGATTATCTAAAGGTGCTGTCTGGCCTGCCAAAAGGTACTGTGGGCAAGAAGAGAATAAAACAATCTGCTCATGCTGGTGCTACCCACTCTCCTTACAGAGCCTAGCCAATGTCTAGCCTATTCCTCCCAACCCTCAGCTTGGTTGGGGTAAAATTTTCTCCAGGTCTGTTATATTCCAGGAGAAGGGGATCCAAACAGTTGGTTCATACCCTCATTATAAAATTCTTGAAGTCCATCTTCTACCTCTCTCAGCCCTAGTGCCAGTTCTTCTGATTTCTTCATATCTTTTCATCATTGGACATGCCTACCATGAACTGGCCACCAATTTTTTTTCTTAAAGCCTGGTAATGAGTCAATGAAATGAGCACTGAGCTGGGAGTCAGGATCCTTGAGTTCTTGTCTTAGCTTAAGCGTTAGTAGTAAGATGCATGACTTTGGATAAATCCATTCTTTTTTTATGGACTCTAATTTCCTTCTCGGTAAAATGAGGGGAGTGGGCTAGGTCAGTGATACGCATTCATTTAGCAGAACTCTTTCTAAAAGTAAAGGCTATCTTGCAGAATCCTGATATGTAAAACAGAAAGAGGCAATAAAGAAGTTTTTAGGCAGCTCACGTCTTTGTTGTGTGATATAGGTCAACACATCTCCTCAAGCCGTAACGCCCAAAACAGCTCTTGTTCCTGCCTTGTGCAGTTTGATCTCTGAGATTCCTAGCCCCTATCCACAATAGTTAGACGAAACAAATTTGTATCAGAAAACTGCAGTTATTTGTTCCATTCTCTGCTTCTCAGAACTTTGTACCGTCCCATCAAAGCCCTTATCACATGTTTATGTGTTTGTCTCTCCCACTTGATAAAACAAAGAGAGATCATGTTTTACTCACGACCCTGAGCCTGGTACAGTGACCAGAGTAGTAACTCAGCAAATGTCCAGGGAAGTCCTTGATTTATTCATGACAAACAGCAAAACCCCATTGCATCGCCCAGTATTGGTTTAGGCATGGACATGTGACTGAAGATGATCTAACCAGAGGAAGCCCAGGCCTTTTTCTGGTTGTTTAGGGAAGCTCTCTCTCTTTCAGTGGATTTTTAATAAGAAGCCCACAGTCCTCGTTAGAGCTGGCAATCTTGTAAAGATAAGCCAGCTTTAGGATGAAGCTGAAACAGTGGAAGATGACTAGACAGACAGTAAGAAAGGACATTGTTAGGTTACTAGATCAGAACTTGCCTGAAGCTCATCTTATATCTGGACTTATCAGTTACATAAGCCAATACATTCCCTTTATTGTTTTAAACTAGGTTCAGTTTTCTGTTACTTTCAACCCAGGGCATTCTAAAGGATACTTTCCCTTGTCAATTGCTCTGGATTTGCATCTTCAGATCTAAAGTTAGACACTAAGTAAAAATTGCATAGGGTACAAATTTTCTCCAGCATGGCAAATAATGGCTGTTATTTTCTGTTTCTGTTTTTTTCTTTCTATTTTGCACCAGAAAAAGTAGTTGTCTTGCCTTTAGGGGTCACACTGTATGAAAAATTCCTTTTCTTTGAACACCAGAATCATTATCAGAATAGTGAAGGTTCACACTGAGAGGTGTATAGGAACTAAGATCAGGTAAGTAAATAGCAGGTCCCCAGCTCCCAATTCTGGGATTAGGGACTGGAGCAAGCACATCATATTTGCTTTATCAATATCTATTAACTGATGGAGTAATTGTTTCTTTGGATAAAGATATTGATGACTTATTAAAAGGCAAATGATGTGATCTAGGAAAGATAACTTGTGCCATTACCAACCAATAATATTTCTTATTAATTTATCACATTTCGGATTTGCTTTAGGACATGGCTAGGTCCTAATGAGATAACAGTTAGGACTGGTAAATTGTGATTATTAGAGGCAAAGGAAAAATGTCCATCATGAAGTTACCATAATGTTTTGAAACTTTCTATTATACCATGCAGCCTAGAATTCATTAAGATTCAATGCAATAACACCTGGAATACAAATAAAAATATAATTATTGGAAATTACAAGATAATACTTTGATTAGTTGCATACAATTAAATATATATTTTAAGATTTTATTCTGGATCTCTGATCTCTTTCAAAAGCAATTCTGTATTTCATTTTGGCCTTCTGATTGTTGGTAAAGAGACCATTTTTTTAAGTAGCAGAGGTCTAGCATCAATGGGTATTAACTGGAAAGACAAATCAGAAATAAATACAACTTGAAAGAAAAAAAGGAAAGGATGGAGATATGGTGG
The DNA here is from genome assembly GCF_004115265.2 of Rhinolophus ferrumequinum. Lineage (NCBI taxonomy): Eukaryota > Metazoa > Chordata > Mammalia > Chiroptera > Rhinolophidae > Rhinolophus > Rhinolophus ferrumequinum. The sequence goes on from NC_046306.1 coordinate 20,897,098, forward strand.
AATGGGTTGTGGAGAAGCTCTGATTAAGGCAAGTCACAAGACTCATGTCACTGATTGGGAGGCAGTATATGTAGTTATTCTATTTCTTTGGATTTTCCCTATCATAAATGACATAATGCTGACCAAAAAGCATCCTGGGAATTCCTGCAAAGAAGTGAAAGGGTGGTTAGGAAATCTGAGTTAGAAAAGGAGAGGCTAGAGTTTGAGGGAGAATCTGAGACCCAGGTTCCAAATTCATCACTTCCTCTGAACACCTGATAATGCAGGAAGAAGATCAATTCACCATCAGAGCAGCCAGCAGGCCTAATAGAAATACTAGCCACTAGGCAGGGAGGAGATCTCACCAGCTAACATCTTCAGACTAATTCAGGATACATAATCAATCCTAGGGTTTGATTAAAATAAAAAATAAAAAAAGGTTCCTTTGCTGTATAAGCAACTCTTAACGAATAAACTTAAAATACAATTTCTTAGAACTAGGTATCTTAGTGGAACTATAAAACTAGACTGAGTCTTGGACGGTGAAGTCTCTGTGGAATTAATCTTATTTGTGTATTGGAAAAGGGCTAAGAACCAGTATTACTTGCACCGATCCTATGGGGATATGTATATTCTAAATGTAATATAGGTCTATAATACCTAGTTGTATTATGAGCCTTGAGGTCATATTTTTATTTTTTTAGAATTCAGAATTTTATGGATTTTAGGAAAACAATATCATCTGTATACTCTATTAATCCACATATAAAGGGCTTGGGAGCACCCATAATAAAAATGTTGATGATTCTGTAGCTAAAAATGTGAGAATACTCATAACAAACAGGATAAACAAAGACTGAATTGATTTCACAGATTTTGCTGCCAAATGAATTACCAAAGGAAAATTAAAAACTTACAGTTTCAGAGTTTGGGGATTTCAGCTTCCTTTTATAGCTACCAGGCCAGTGGTAGCCAGATGTGCACAACCAAAGCCAATGACAAAGATTTTTTACATCCTATTTTAATCTGTTATGATGGCTGAAGCTTTTCTTAAGAAGCCAGATCACAGACTGGGAAGATCTTTAGGTCCTGCACATCCCAATCAGGTGGGTGGCTTGGGGTTGTGGAAAGTAGTGGACGGCCTAAGTCAGGGGTACAGGTGCCAAGTTCCTGATTCTCTCGTGAGGGTTCATTCTAGGGACTTCATTACCACTTTTACAATAAAACAGGGAGACCAATTTCTTCCTCGTTCCTATCTCCCAGGATGTAAGTTACAGGCAGGCTACCTAATTTGTGGGGCTTAGTGCAAAATGAAAATGTAGGACTATTTGTTTAAAAAGTAAGAATGTCAAGGAGGCTATAGGAAAGCATTAAACTAAGCATGAGGCCCTCTCAATGTGGGACCCTGTGCAACTGCACAACTTCCATGCCCATGAAGCCAGCCCTGGTTATAAGATTAAGAAAGTTGACACTGATGTTGTGACATATTAGCTATGAAGAAGTTTGTGGATTGTGGGAAACATTAAATTACCCACAGTAAAGTTTCAGCAATAAGTTATGAGTATATAATAATGAGACTTCTTATGGACATCTCCGCAGCTGTCTAACCAATGCACCATGCAGCAACCATCTTTCCCTCCTCTTCTTTTGCCTGCCCCCCACCCCACACTCCAGTTTAAGCCGTTGTTTCTCAGTCTAGTTGTGTAGGACACAGCTCCCTGGCCCATGCTGGTATTATGAGCCTTGTGTTCCCCCCAGCTGAGGCAGTCGGTCGCCGGTCACGACAGCTCACGGCAGCCTTTGCTGGCTGCTGGCCACTCATAATGGCTGCCGGCCACTCACACTGTCCACTGGCCACTCATGGCAGCACACGGTAGCCCACGGCAGCACACAGCAGCCCACGGCCACTCACGATGGCTCAGGCATCAAACATCTTAATGGAGCAGAAGGCAAAGAATGGACCTGAGCTCCAGACCCAGTCCTGCCAGTAATTCACTGTGTGACTCCTGGTAAGTTACTTTCTCTTTATGGGCACCTTTTTCTTCCCCCACCTGTATGCGAAAGGATTTTGATTAGATGTTTAAGTTTTCTTCTAACTCTGACTTGCTGTAATTCCAAATGAGTGGCATCCCATTCAGAGAGGCTGCAAGACATTTTTTTGAGTTATTTTTTTTTATGTCAAGAACTGCCCTCTGAGAATAAATCTAATTTCTGAAAATACACAATGATTTGTAGCCAAGTCTGGTAAGGATAATAATGTGTGGTCTAAGTCATGGGATTTCATAATTAAAAAATGATTTTGATTTTTAGCTGACACAACCAGAATTGAGATAGCCAGTTGAGTGTTTTTCCTCAAAGTTGTGACCCTGAGAGGCCATACATTCATCCTAATACTGCAAGTTGCTTAAAAAATACCTTTATAATTCTAGACACGCCTTCAGAGGCAATTTAAAAGTCATACAAAAAAAAGCACCATATAACTTAATAATCACAACTTTTACCTTGGAATGGAAATCTGTTTCAGTTGAGGACCAGATATGCACCCAAAAAGTAATCAAGAGATTTCTGGTCAAGATGGCAGAGTAGGTAAATGCTATGTTTGCCTCAACTCATGACCACATCAAAATTACAACTAACTACACAACAACCATCATTGTGAATCGCCTGAAGTCTAGCTGAACAGAAGTCCTATAACTAAGGATATACAGAAGAAGCCACCTTGAGAGTGGTAGGAGGGGCAGAGACATGGAATGAGCTGGTCCCACACCAGCCTGTGGCTGTTAAAAATCGGAAGGGATATCTTGGCTGTGGAGATTTCCCTCAGAGGAGTGAGGGGTCCCAGCCCCACACCAGGCTCCCCAGCCCACGGTTCCAGTGCTGGAAAGAGAAGTTCCCATAACTTCTGGCTGTGAAAACCAGCGAAGATTGTGGCTGAGTGAGATGATGGGTTGCTGTAGTCACTGGCGTTGCCTTAAAGGACTTGCACACAGACTTACTCACTGACAGACTCACTCGCTCTGAGTTCCAATGCTGGGGCATCATCTTGAAAGATGCCAGGGACGTACAGGGAGGAACTGAATTGTCTGTCTTCAGGACAAGGGCTGGAGAGGCAGCTTTCTCCCAAACAGAAGTGCTGGCAGGCACCACTGTCCTTTGTTGAGCCCTTTCCCTACCCAGTGTGCAGATGCAGGCAGCCACCATATCTGAGTGTCTCCATCAACTTGGCTGACACTATTCACCTGGCCCTGGTGATTCCTGGAGACCCCGCCCCACCCAACTTGTGGGCCCACCGAAGATGCTTCCAGTGGCTTTTCCATACAAATGACCTGTCTTGCATCATGCTGTGGACTTTCCTAAAATTTCTCTAAAGTTCACAAACTTCAAACAAGCAGCATTTAGCCTCAGTGTGCCCTGTACCTCTTGCTGAGCAGCCCTAAGCCCACCATTGGCAGTAGCCAGCCTCGGTTTGTGACTTGGCCTCTTAGGGCCAAGTCCGTTGTGGGTGGTTGCCACCTGTGGATAGCTCTGTGGCTCATGCCAGGTGGTCCCGGGCAGGGCACAGGATGCAGCTGAACTTGGCTTGTGGCGGGGTCCCTCCCAGGAGGCCTCAGGGCCGGCACATGTGGTGGCCAGCTTCAGACTGATCCAGAGCACAATCAAGCTGCCTCTGTGGGAGGCACACACAAGGGGAAGACTGAGAAGGCACCAGTGCCCTGCTAGAGCGAATCCTATTCTATAGGGTCAGCCCCTGCACAACAGGTCCTCCACTGTAGTCATAGCTAGTCCTCACAACCAATCAGCCTGAGGGTCAATCCCTCCCATTCACATGGCAACAACAGTCAAGGCTCAACTACAACAGGAGGGCACACACAACCCACACAGGGGACACACCTGCAGCAACTGGTTCAGGGGAACAGGGAGACTGTGCCACTGGGCCCCACAGGACACCTATTGCATAAGGCCACTCTACTAAAACTGGGAGACATAACAGCTCTACCTAATACACAGAAACAAACACAGGGAGGCAGTCAAAAATGGGAACAAAGAAACATGTCCCAAATGAAAGAACAAAAAAAAGCTCCAGAAAAAGAACTAAATAAAATGGAGACAAGCAATTTACCAGAGTTCAAAACACTGGTTAAAAGGATGCTTCAACAAAGAGAGACGAAACATAAAATTGGAGATGGAAAATATAGAAAAGAACCAGTCAGAAATGAAGAATATAATAACTGAAATGAAGAATACATCACAGAAAATCAAAAGTAGATTAGATGAAGCAGAGGATTGAATCAGCAATTTGGAAGATAAGGTACCAGAAAACACCCAATTGGAACAGCAAAAAGAAAAAAGAATCCAAAAAAAATAAATAAATAAAGAAGAGAAAAAAAAACAAAAAACAAACAAACAAACAAAAAAACAACCTTTAAAAAATAAATAAATAAATAAAGAAGAGAGTTTAAGGGACTCTCTGGGACAACATCAAGTGCACCAACATTTGCATCATTGGGGTACCAGAAGGAGAAGAGAGAGAACAAGGACTTGAAAACCCATTTGGAGAAATGATGTAAAACTTCCCCAACCTGGTGAAGGAAATAGACATACTAGCCCAGGAAGTGCAAAAAGTCCCAAATTAGATGAACCCAAACAGACCAACACCAAGACATATCATAATTAAAATGCCAAAGGTTAAAGACAAAGAGAGAATCTTAAAAGCAGCAAGAGAAAAGCAGTTAGTTACCTACAAGAAAGCTCCTATAAGACTGTCACTGATTTATCAACAGAAACTTTGAAGGCCAGAAGGAATTGGCATGACTGTGATGACTTTGAAATATTGCTTTGAAATATTCAAAGCAAGGACCTAAAACCAAGATTACTCTACCCAGCAAAACTATCATTTAAAATTGAAGGACAGATAAAGAACTTCCCAGACAAGAAAAAGCTAAAGGAGTTCATCAACACCAAACCAGTATTATAAGAAATGTTAGAGGGACTTCTTTAAGAAGAAGAAGAAAAGATTAAAAATATGAAGAATAGAGTGCAAGATGGTGGACAAAAAAAAAAGAAGAAGAAGAAGAAGAAAATGGCAATAACTACATATCTATCAACAATTACTTTAAATATAATTGGATTAAATACTCCAATCAAAAGATAGGGTGGCTGAATGGATAAGAAAACAAGACCCTTACATATGCTGTCTACAAAAGATTCCCTGAAGATTGAAAGACACACACGTAAAGTGACAGTAAAGTGATGGAAAAAGATATTTCCTGGGGAAAAAAGCTGTGGTAGCAATACTCATACCAGACAAAACAGACTTTAAAACCAAGGCTATACCAAGAGACAAAGAAGGACACAGTAACACTACTTCTGATTATTTAGCTGAAGAAACCCAAAACAGTACTTTGAAGGGACACATACATCCATATGTTCATTACAGCATTATTTACAATAGCCAAGATATGGAGGCAATCTGGGTGTCCATCAATGAATTAATGAATAAAGAAGAGGTGGTACATATATACAGTGGAATATTACTCAGGCATAAAGTTTTTTATAATGAGGGAGTCTAGAAAGTATAAGGGATGGGCCAGTGAGAAAAGTGGAGACTTCTTTTTTGTAGCTGTTGGGGTTGGGGGAACAGGATGGAAAAGGATAGGGAGAAAGAGAAGAAAGCTTGTGGATACTGACAAAGATGCTCTACCTGGCCAAATTTTAATTAGATTCCTCTGAAATCTTTCCTCGGCGAGGCCTCAACATTGTCTCCCATTCTGTCCTTGGCCTGCCTAGCTCACAAGTTATATAAATGTCTAACTACACTGTTGTACTCCTGAAACTAATATAATAATTGTATATCAACAATTATTGTAATTGTAAATGTAATTGAAAAATTAAAAAAAAATTTTTAAATAGCAAAAAACAGAACAAAAAGTAATCGAGAGACTTAAAGAAACATCAATTTAAATTAATCTTCTTTTTGAAAAAAAAGCTTATAAGCTCACTAGATTTTAGAATTAATGAGAAGAGAATTAAAAAGGCAGAAAAAGTAATAGAGAAGAAAAAAGAAAGATAAGTAGGGAGGAAAAGACAAAGAAATAGAAGAAGAGTTACGGGGATTGGAACTGCAAGGTTCCAAAAACTTCATCTATAATTTTTTTAAATAAAAAGACTTGAAGCAAATATGGTAATAAATAAGGATAAAATTTTCTATCTTTAAAAATATTCTTTTTTTCCTAAAAAAGGAAAAAAAAAGTAAATTGTACTCTGATGTGGTCTCCGTAGCTGGTAAATCACGTACCTTTGAAAAGTTGATTAGCAGGGTTCTAAAGACCTCTTAGGTCTTTAGATGTTTTTAAGAATGGGGCAATTATTTACAGCCAAGCCAAGATGGTGGTTCTGTTTCTCTCTGAATGGGATGCTTCTCTTTAACCAGAATAAAGCATGGCTCATCTCACCCAAAAGACCAGGGTTTGTGACTTAGTGTTGCATATCCCTAAGTGGACTCCAGTTTGCCCAGGTGGAGAGGGCAGTGAGGGAAGGAAGACAGCCCATCAGCACCAGTCAGAATCAGCTGTTACCAGACATGAGTTGATGCTTGACCCTCAGCATGCCTTTTACAACCATGGGTGGGGAACAGGGAGCAAGATATGGGCAGAGTTGTGCATTTCTGGACTCATAGCTTCTAGTCTGCAAATGAAAGTTGCTTTTCATCTTGTCTAGAATGTCATGGCCATTCCCCATCTCCTTCTCCATGCTACCCTTCCCTTCGGAAGACTACTTACGTCCTGCCTCCTTCAGGTCCACTGTTCTCTGGCCTATCTCTGGGCTCTTGTCTTCTGCCAGACGAGAGGGGGCCCTCCATCCAGGGACTGCCTGGACTGTCATCTCTGGAGGTTTCCATGGAAAGCTAGTCCCACCCTATGTTGCTCCAAATCCCTCTACCCACTGATCCAGGCCACAGTGGTCCAAAATGAATAATGTCTCCAGTTAATGCTTCTGTTCAGACAACCTCTCTCTGCTAGTCTGAGTTCTATGGGAAGGCAGAATGGGATAATTTACAAAATAGAATTTAAGCCATATTCTGCCTCAAAATATCTTTCCTTAACCAGTTTCCATAGCATGACTTATGGGCTACTGGGGTGACTTTAGTAGCTCTCAATCATAATTAAATTGGTAATAATTAGTGTTACTGGATTAGTTTTCTGTTTTCCTACCTAAGGGCAGACCTCTGTGGAGGAAAAGAGAGAGAGCAGCAAAGGAAGAAGGGTCTGGAGCGCTTTGGGGCATGGTGTTAGGAAGGCAGATTCTGTTGAGGGTGGAGATGGGACACCAAAGAGAGGAAGGGACTAATGAAAAGGGCCTGTTGAGGCCCTTGTCATAAATTTGGCTCACTTCTCAAGACTGCCTCTTTGTGAATAGGTCTGAAGAAAAGCACTTCAGGGACTGAGTCCAACATTCCAAGAAATGCTTTAATCAGCCTCATCCATGACATGCGGGGGGAAAAACATTAGAAAGACAAGGCCAACTCAGCAGGAGGAATTCATCAACCTCGCAAGTTGATAGTTCTTGCTCTTGGTGTTTGGTTAACCCAGACTCAGGGGTTCTGAATCCCTGCTGAACCACTAACCAAAGCTACCCTAGGCCAAGCCACCATCACTGTTGCCTGGACAACTGTTAATGTCTCTTAATTGACATCCCGCGTCCATTCTTGTCCTGTTCTATCCATTACCATTAGCAGCCAGAGAGATTTGGGGTGGAGAGGGGCACAATTCAAATCACATATCACCCCCCTACTTAAAACCTTTAATAGTTTCCCATTGTTGTTGAAATAAAATAAAAATTTCCTGCAAGGGCCTGTTACTCTCTCTGACCTCATCTGATAAATAGACTCTCCCCCCTCAATCACTGCATTCCAGACATATTGTACTCCTTTTTGTTCCTAGAACATACTAAACTCCTACCTTGGCCCTAATGTTCATTCCCTGGCCTTGAACTTGATTCTATCAGCTTTTTGCATGGCTGGATCATTGACAACCTTTGGATCTTTGTACAAATACCACCTCCTTCTTTGACCACTCTAACTGGGATAGTGTCCTTCACCAATTTCTATCTAACCCATCATCCTATTTCTTTCATATCTCTTATCACAGTTAGCAATTATCTCTGTTTATCTTCATATTGACTTTCCTTTCTCGTAGAATTTAAACTCCCAAAAAGAGGGGACCTTGTCATGTGCACTTTGCTGTTCCCACTACCAAGCAATGCCTGGCACAAAGCAGGCACTCAAATATTTGATAAATGAATGAATGGGTGGAAAAGAAAACCAACAACAGAAAATCCTCAGACTTGTTGGTCCCATTGGCCCAATGGGACAGGTTATAAGTTAGACTGATGGTGATTCAATGTCTATTCCTTGTCCTTTGTTCTGTCCTACTGCGGCCTAGACAACCCTTAAGTTTCATCAGCATCCCTTATCTGAGTGCGAGGGTAGGCTCAGGACTCTGGCTTTTCTTAATATCTTTGATTTTGTATTTGACCAAGAAAGGTAAAAGAGATAATCTAATTTGTGGGTAAAAGTGACTGGCAAGTGGACGGAGATGGCGATACAAGAATCATAGGGCTTTAGAAATGGAGGAGATCTTAGGGATTATTTTGTCCAGGGAACTTAAGTCTGGCTATGCATTATAGTTGTCAGGGGAGCTTTTTGCCCCCATGCTAACAATACTTTTTTTAAAAATAATTGTTTAATTTTTCAGTTACAGTTGCATATAATATTAGTTTTCAAGTATACAGCATAGTGACTAGATAATAACGGTACTTTGTTAAGATATAATTTACATACAGTAAAATGCACACATTTTAAGTATCCAACTTGATTAATTTTAATTTATATATACATCTGTGTAACCACCACTAAGATCAAGGTATAAAACATTTCCTTCATTCCTGAAAGTTCCCTTGTGCCTCTTTCCGGTCAATACCCATTTTCACCCTTCAGAGGTAACCTCTATTCTGACTCCTACCACCCAATTTTACTGGTTTCTGTACTCATATAAATGGAATCATACTGAATGAAGTCTATTGTGCCGGACTTCTTTTGCTCAAAATGTTTTTTGAGAGTTATCCATTTTGTTTCATGCATAAATAGCTTCTTTTTTTTCAAATTGCTGGTTAGTACTCCACGGTACATTTACCACATTTGTTCATCCATTCTCTTGGGGAGCTTTCACAAAATGTAAACTCCAAAGCCTACCCTAGGCCCATTGAATTTGAATCTCCAGGGATGGAGCCTGGGAAACATATTTTTAAAAAGCTTCCAGGCAATTGTGATGTACAGACATGTGTGAGAAACACTGATTTTGTCCATCGACTCTGGTTCTACAGGTAAAGAAACCAAGGCTCAGAGTAGAAAAGGGGTTTTCCTAGCAGACACTTGAATCAGTAAGACTCAAGACTAGAATCTCTTCCACTGTGCTACTCTTTCCACTGTAAGAAAACTGAAACTGCTAAGTAGTGACAAAGGCAGTATATAAATCATAAGAGTTTCCATTTATTGAGTACCTGCTGTATGCCAGACTCTGCTCTAGGCAATTACCGTATGCACATTTAATTCTCTTAACCAGCTACACATCACAGCTGAGGAAACTGAAACCTAGAGCAGCCCAAGGGACAGAGGTAGTGAGTGACAGAGAGACGCCTCAATCCCAAGTCTGCTTTGACTCCACAGTCACCCTAGAAAGTTGGTATCTCTTCCCGAAGTGTAAAGGAGGAAAACTACAAACTCCTTGGTTGGTGGTCTGCCATCCTGGCCCAGTCCAGCTTGCTACGGTAGAAACAAAACAAAACAAAACAAAACAAAACAAAACAAAACAAAACAAAACAAAACAGTATTTGCCCCACTTCTTAAGCCCTGGTTTTAGAACTCCTTCAGTTCCATACACTCAGTATTCCATCACTAAAAGCTGTTGACTGCCAGACTGCCTAAAAATGTACTGGCTAAGGCAAGGGGGACGTGTTTGCTTAATCACTAACTCTTCCTCTTCTACAGACGGGTCTCCCCCAGGGCTGGGGATTGCTCTCAGTGGGTCTGTAAGGGATGGCTCTCCACATCTGGGAAGCAAGTTTCTCAAAGTGGGAAGGGCCTTGACTCTTTCATCAGGGAGTAAACCGACCGTAGCAGTTAGAGACTGGAATGAGTCAGAGACACATCTGCTAGTTGAGATGCTAAACCAGGAGTTCTGAGAGTGGCACGCTTGTTTTTTATAATGAGGGAGTCTGGGAAGTATAAGGGATGGGCCAGTGAGAAAAGTGGAGACTTCTTTTTTGTAGTGTTGGGGTTGGGGGAGCAGGATGGGAAAGGACAGGGAGAAAGAGAAGAAAGCTTGTGGATACTGACAAAGAGGCCCTACCTGGACAAACTTTAATTAGGTTCCTCTGAAACCTTTCCTCAGCTAGAACTCAACATTGGCCCCCATATCTGATCACTTCTTGATATCTGTTCAAGTTCTTTATGCCCCATTTTTAAGGTATAAGCCTGTCTTTAGCAAGACTCACATTAGGTCATTTTAGCAAGAATCCCCCTACCCTTCGTCTCCTCTTAGTAATTTTCCATGCACTGACCTTCTCACTCTGCTCATTGGCTATAAATCACCAACCATTTTTGTTGTATTCAGAGTTGAGCCTGATCTCCCCTCCCCCCACTGCAAATCCCTATTACAATTGTCCTCAATAGTCTTCTTTACCATTTTTGCAAGTATCAGAATAATTTTTTTTAACACCACCAAAACAATTTGATCTCTTGGGCTGCATCTATACACACAGACCGATTTGACTGTTCTGACTGAATTGACTGGTCTAATTCTGATGCCTAATAGATACTAAATTGAATAATATTCTAATGGATGGTTTAGGTCTTATGTGGAGCCTGCTTCAGGACTCTTCTGAAACCAAGAACCCTGTGGAAGGCCCAGGATCTGCCTAAGGGGCCCAGAATTAGAATTTGAGAGAAGGCTTGAGGCTGTGTTCCTCCTCAAGAAGCAAAAGGACACAAATCATCCAGGTGGTTACTTGTCCGTGTGAAATCTGTCTCCCTGTTCCACTGACACAGGGATCAGCGTCCAGGCTTCCCAGACACTCATTCCTATAGCATACAAGGAATAAAATGCTGGTAGGAGCTGCTGAAATGATTAATCTCCTGGTATCATTCTCTTCAGCCTGATTTAGTGTTCATTATTCACCAAAGACCTCAGTGGTGATGTGATTGATTTTGGTTTTGCCCTCCATAAACCATTTCTCCCCCTTTTCTTTGCCCCAGTAATCATTCTTTATTCTGATTTTCTGAATTCCTTTTACTTGGGTTACATTCTGCACTCACTATGTCTGGCCTGGAGTTGAGCCAATGGTTTGCTAGAGCTCTCAGCAACTTAATAGCAGAAGGAAGGGAAGAGGCTTTGATGTCAGATGAAATTTTCTATAGAAAATGATCAAAGCAGAACCAAGGAAATACAACTTGGCAAACCTTAAGACTGTGTTAAGAAATTAGTTCTGTATAAAGAGAGTAGAAAAGGTTTTGAGACAGACACCTATGAAAGTGTTTTTCCAAGGGGGTCAAGGTCTCTTGATCCCACAAAGACACCCCCCGCCATGCAAATCACCAAAGAAAACTCCAATGTGCCATCCCTTTAGCCTCCTAGAGCTTCTCCAATGGAAACAGCAGAGCAAATGTCCAATGTCACTAAAGCAGAGCAAACTCATCTACAAGTGAAAACATTAACTCAAGCTTTCCTCTCACAGACATTCAAATGTGTCAAAATGGGCATCTATTCTGAAAAATAAAAAAAATACAAAACTTAGAAAGGAAGAGTAGGATTTGCAATAAATGGAATTTTGTTCATCTGCTTCAGCTCTAATAGATATGAAATGAAGCAATACTTCTTTCAAGTTTCTGTTTGTTTTTTGTTTTCTGGGTTTTTTTTACTGCTAGAAAATGGAAAAAGCAGGGTAAAGAGAAATAAGAGGCTACTAGTTAGCAAGAGATTGCTTCCTTTATGCTAAACTCCTAACTATTCTGACGCACAAAAGTGAAGCAAGTATATCTGTTTAGCTTTCCTGAAAACTAAGAAATGAGGGATGACTGACAAGTTCTTTAAACTATCCAAAATAGCCCCAGCTTCACTCACTCTGAAAGCATACTTAAGTTGCCAACTAAACTCATGCTTCCCCTCAAAGAGCAGAGGTCAAAGGAATTTTGTTTTTCACCTTGCAGCAGAGGAGGCTTACTGCTTGCTTGTCTGTAATTTCAAGGACAAACGAGAATACAAACAACCATACTACAAAAATTACTTCAAGCTGCATCTCATGGGCAGGAAGATTCTCACTGATTCACAATGACAAGAAGAAATTTTCATCAGCTGAAAAGCAGCAGTAAACAGACCAAGAGATCTCGTTTTACAAAAGAAGCAAAAGTAAAGAGTAGCATTCATTTTACAGAGGGGAGCTCTAGCAACCCAGGTCATTTGAAAATTAAACCTGAAGAAGATAGATTTCTGTAGGCAGCAGAAGAAAATGGCTTGCCTCCTCCTTACAGCACCCTTTATCAGCCTCTCTAAGGGAAGCCAGAGCTGAGTGTCTTCCCTTTCCTTAGGCAGTGGAAGCAAGATGTGTTGCTGTGAGATTTTTATTTAAAACAATTTTTTTTAATTTTAATATTTTTATTTTAAAGCTCTGTTTTCAGTGATTTTTTTTCAGTTTCAGTTGTGCAAAACAATGTAATAGTTAGACATTTACACCCTCACAATGTGATAACCCCCCCATTTGCTACCCCTCTGACAGCTTATATAGCTGTTACAATTCCACTGACTCTATTCCCTATGCTGTACTCCACATCCCGTGACTATATATATATATTAAATTACACTTGACATTCAATATTATTCAGCTTCGGCTTCAGGTGTACCACTCAGGGGTCAGGCATCTACACAGTCCAAGAAGTGGTCTCCCTAATAAGACAAGTGCCCATCTGACACCCTACAAATCTTAACAACATTATTGATTATATTCCCCAAACTGTCTTTCATATCCCCATGGCAATATTGTGGCTACCAATTTGTACTTTCTACTCCCCACCTTCTCTTTCATTCCCATCCCCCTCCCATCTAGAAACCCTCAGTTTTTTCTCTATATCTCTGACACTATTTCTGTTCAGACAACTGGATTAAGAAACGGTGGTACATTTATACAATGGAGTATTATTCGGCCATAAAGAAAAATGAAATCTAACCATTTGCAACGATATGGATGGACCTAGAGAATATTATGCTAAGTGAAATAAGTCAGAGGGAGAAAGACAAATACCATATCATCTCACTTATGTGGAACCTAAAGAACAGAATAAATGAGCAAACTAAGCTGTGCGATTTTTAAAAGACCCCGGGAGCTCCCAGTTTCCCCATTTCACCTCTTTGCTTTCAAGAGATGGCTGCAAGTCTTGTGGTCTGATCTCCCTATATTTCTCCCTAGTCTTTGGATTGGAATTGGTGTTGACGCAGAGGTTAGACGATGTTAGAAGGGAAGTGGCTGCACTGAGGTTACTCGTGGGTAGGATATAAAAAGAACTGAATTCAAATGGATCCCAGCAGACTAAAACTTTGGCCTAATGAGTTAACCCGGAAAAATAAATCCTGCCAGAGAAAGGTTTAATTCAGCTTCTTTCAGAAGCTAATAAGGGGCACTCAGTGGAAAAGTGAAGCCCTAGGTGGGCAGGTTGCTGAGGCCTAGCCTATCTTATTAGTAAAATCTCTGGGGATTTTCAATACTGGTCTCATAATTTTCAAATTTCTATGTAAATTTTCATCAGTTGAAGGGGCTGCTCTTCTGCTTGCTCTGTAAGTTATTAGGGTGTGGTTCTCTTCTTCTCCTTACTCATTTGGATTTTACTTGAACAAACAAATTTACAAGGTCACTATGTATGATCCCTTGGGTAATGTGAAGCTTAGAGACTCTTCAGAAGGGAGCAGCTTACATTACAGGACCCTGAAGGAAGCATTGTCTGTTTTTGTGGGGAAGAGTGTGGCACAACCCTACATTGATTTATCCGGATTTCTAGGGACCAACTCTTTTTGGTAGCTTGTAGAGACAAGGGCAATTGGAAAGAGAACTGAATAAGGAATCAGGAGACCTGGATTCCATTTTAGGCTTTGTTACTTTCTCTTTGTGATCCTGGGCAAGCCACATAAACTGTCTGAACCCACTATCTCATTTGCTTACCACCATGGGCCAAAAAGAGGATTAAATGAGATCATGTAGACACCCTGAAAACTGTGAAGCACTCCACAAATGTGAATGTTTTCTAAATTTTAATTTGTTGTATGACCCACCAAGTAAGCTCTTCAGATAAATAAAGCATTCAAAGCTATTTTCGTAATGGGTTTGCCGCCATAACACAGGTTGTAGTGAAAACCACCACTAAATCTAATCCAAAATGGGAAAGGAAAAGACTCATGTCAACACTGTCATCACTGGACCCGCAGATCCTGGCAAGTCTACCACTATTGGTCATCTGATCTAACAAATGTGGGATCGGCAAAAGCAGCATCGAAAAGTTTGAGAAGATGGTTGCTGAGATGGGAAAGGGCTCTTTCAAGTCTGCCTGGGTCTTGGATCAACTGAAAGCTGAAAGTGAGTATAGGATCACCGTTGATATCTCCCTGTGGAAATTCGAGACCAGCAAGTATTATGTGACCAACACTGATGCCCCAGGACACAGAGACTTTATCAAAAACATGATTATAGGCACATCTCAGGCCGACCGTGCTGTCCTGATTGTTGCTGTGGTTTTGGTGAATGTAAAGCAGGTATTCCCCAGAATGGGCAGACCCGTGTGCATGGCCTTCTGGTTTACACACTGGGTGTGAAATAACTAATTGCTGGTGTTAACAAAATGGATTCCACTAAGCCGCCTTACAGCCAGAAGAGATACAAGGAAATCGTTAAAGAAGTCAGCATCTACATTAAGAAAAGTGGCTGCAACCCAGACACAGTAGCAGTTGTGCCAATTTCTGGTTGGAATGGTGATGACGTGCTGGAGCCAAGTGCTGACACATCTTGGTTCAAGGGATGGAAAGTCACCCATAAAGATGGTAATGCCCGTGGAACCGTGTTGCCTGAAGCTCTGGATTGCTTCCTGTCACCAATTCTTCCAACTGACAAGCCTTTGCGTCCTCCCCTCCAGGATGTCTGCAAAGTTGGTGGTATTGGTACTGTCCCGGTGGGCCAAGTGAGACTCGTATTCTCAAACCTGGCATGGTGGTCACCTTTGCTTCAGTCAACATTACAACTGAAGTAAAATCTGTTAAAATACATCTTGAAGCTTTGAGTGAAGCTCTTCCTGGGGACAACGGGCTTCAATGTCAAGAATGTGCCTGTCAAAGATGTTCGTCATGGCAATGTGGCTGATGACGGAAAAAATGAGCCACCAATGGAAGCAGCTGGCTTCAAGGCTCAGGTGTTTATCCTGAACCATCCAGGCCAAATCAGGGCCGGATATGCACCTATGCTGGATTGTTGCACAGCTCACCCTGCTTGCAAATTTGCTTAGCTGAAGGAGAACACTGACGGTTGTTCTGGGAAAAAGCTGGAAGATGGCCTGAAGATTTTGAAATCTGGTGATGCTGCCATTATTGATTTTGTTCCTGGCAAGCCCATGTGTGTTGAGAGCTTCTCTGACTACCCCACTTTGGGCTGTTTTGCTGTTTGTGACATGAGACAGACAGTTGCTGTGGGAGTCATCAAAGCAATGGACAAGATGGCAGCTGGAGCTGGCAAGGTCACCAAGTATGCCCAGAAAGCTCCAGAAGGCTAAATGAATATTATCCCTATACCTGCCACCCCAGTCTTAATCAGTGGTGGAAGAATGGTCTCAGAACTGTTTGTCTCAATTGGCCACTTAAGTTTAATAGTAAAAGACTGGTTAATGATTACAACGCATCCTAAAACCTTCAGAAGGAAAGGAGAATGTTTTGTGGATGATTTGTGTTTTATTGTGTGGCAGTTCTTAAGTTATAAATTTTTAAAATCAGTACTTTTTAACAGAAACAATCTGAGCAAAAATCTGTCACAGAATCTTGAGACCCATCAAAACAAAGTTTAATGAAAAAAAAGGATTCAAATATGGAGTTGGGAGGAGGGAGTAATATCTTGAATTTGATGATGGGAATAAAGGGTTACAGGAAGTGGAGCTAAGTAGTAAAGAAGAAGAAAAAGGAGGGAAAGAAAGCAGCAAAGATATCAAACTCCTAGAGAAAGCCATGACTCTTGTTTGTTTTTTGGTGGAGTTTGAAAAGCTATTCTAAAATTTATGTGGAAATGCAGAAGTTCAAGATAATCCTGGGGAAGACCAGAAACATGAAGAACTTATTCTACCATGACAGATACTCCCTAGACTAATAGACAGAATAATAGACAAACAGAAAAGAATGGATATTATAGAACCAGATCAACATATAGATAGACAACTACTTAATCAAGACAAATAAGTCTTTTTAGGACATGATGCTGGGTCACTTTTTCTTCTTCTACATGGATATTCATATAAAAGGGAAAAAAAGAAAATTTGACCAAAATCAATTCCAAGTGCAAAACACTGTCAGATTATATTGTCACTAGCCATAAATTAATTAAAAGTAATATTTAAAATTCAGTGCATCGGACATAATAATCACCTTTCAAATGTGCTCAATAGCCATACGTGGCTAGTAGCTACCATATTTGGACAGCATAGATAAAGAACAGTTCCAACATTGCAGAAAGTTCTATTGGACAGCACTGTTCTAGAACAAATCATAGGAGAATATCTTCATAACCTCAGGAAAGGAAAAATTTCTTAAACAGAACTTAAAAAAAAAAAGATATTAACCATAAAAGAATAGCTGGAAAAATTGGACCTTGTCAAAATTAGGAACTCCTTTTCAACAAATAATACTATAAAGAGAGTGAAAATGTAAACCACAGAATGGGATAAGAGCCAGGATTAAGATGAGGCACTGAGGCACTTGGCTTGGACACAAATTTTTAAGGGGGCACCAAAAAACTCAATAATCAAGACAAGTAACATGTCAATGCAATATTATTTAAAATTAAAATTAATGCAAAATATCCATCATGAACAAAATATCAAAAATTTTAAATAATGGTAAGTATCAGTATTTCTGATTTTTTCTTTTGCCTCAGACTCCAATATGACTTGACAGCATTGTGGGAAATATTTGCAACACGTACACAACAAATACCTATAATATTTAAAGAACTCCTATAGAGCAATTAAAATGTCAGACAACCCAAAAGAAAAATAGGTTCAAAACCTGAAAGATATTTCACAAGCCAGGATAGCCAAATAGTCAATAAATACATTAAAAGATGCTCCACTTCTCTAGTTACCAAGGAAATAAAAATTAAAATAAAAAAATATTCCACTACACACCCACCAAAATGGCTAAATACCAAGTATTGGTGAGGATGTGGAAAAAACAGAAGTCTCATACATGGCTGGTGGGAGTGTAAAATGACACATTACTTTTGAAAACTGGCACTATCTATTAAAGCAGAACTCACACATGTCCTGTGATTCAGCAATTCCACTTCTAGATATAGCCAATAAAAATACGTTCATATGTTCATCAGAAAACTGTTCAAAGTGTGGAGGGAGGGCTGAACACAGGAAAGATGCAGCCCACCAGCTGGCTCTGTGGGAGGACGGTGCAACACAAGGACAATGGCGGCTGTCCCTCCAGCCCTTGCCCTGCAGCCACACAACTCAGTTTCTCCCTGATGTCTCTAGCACCTCCCAAGCTACTGTCCCTCCACTGGAGCTCAGCGTGAGTGCCTGTGAGCAAGTGAGTCTGTGCACAGGTCCTTTAAGAGGACACCTGGATTTCTAGCAGCCTTCCCTCTCACCTGGATGGACTGAAGCCCCACTGATTTTCAGTCAGATGTTGTGGGGGCTACTCTGCACTGGTGCTTCAGTCTAGGGAGCCCAATGTGGGGTTGGGACCCCTCAATCTTCCAATGGGAGCTCTGCAGCTGAGATATCCTTCCTGATTCTCAACCACCAGACATAGGTGTGGGGCCAGGTGGTTTCACATCTCTGTCTCGCATACCAGTTTAGATGTGACTTTTTAAAATCCTTAGTTATAGGACTTCCGTTCAGCTAGTCTTCAGATGTTTGTCCAGGTTTATTGTTGTATAATTCAGTTGTAATTTTTTTTTTTCCTGAGAGGACAAGAGAAAACTGTGAATGGGGACAGATGAACAGAAACCACAGCTACCAAGCCCTTGGGCACCATGGGATTTAGTTGTAATTTTGATGTAGTCATGGGAAGAGGGAGCACAGCGTTAACCTATTCTGTCATCTTGATGGGAGCTCTCAGATTTCTAAATGAGGGTCTTGGATGAGAGGCAGGCATCAGGATAAGGAGAAATGTCTTACCATTTCTGAAAAATCCCAAAATGGAGTATCTAATGTAAATCAGATTATTTAAAAGCACCTTTCTGCACTAAGGGATGTAATCTACTGTAAATACAAATTTAATCTGAGTTAAATGCAGACCTGTTTTTCCCTTAGTGACACAAATACTGACGTGTGTTTTAAGATGGGATAGGACCATCATCTATGATATTTTCACTTGAAAAGTACACAGAGACATTTTATGAGTAATAATTTAATGATGAACTTGGGGTAATAATCAACTTGAGTTCAAAGCAGAAAAGCCTTCCATGGTTGAGCTTTTTCCTCACCAAGTGTTGCTTGTCAGTGCTTTTTGTGGGAAAGATAAGGATTTGTGGCTTAAATTTTATTTCCTTCATTTTTCACCTCCAAACTACCCAAATCTAATTGATCAGAGGAAAGTGCAGATGTACAGAAGAGAAGCTATCTAGGTATTTTATTGTCTCCTAATGACCCTTGTGGTTCTACTAAATGATGGAAATAGGGTATTTTTAGGCAGTGTGGGTGATGGAATGCGATCACTGCAGAGAATACGGAAATATTTTGGATTTGGACAGTTTAGTGACTTAATAAATGTTAAGCCTCCTTGAAAACAAGATTGTAGAAAACAAGTGATACAAACAATTGGCCTTTGCTCCCTCTTTCATATCAGTGAAAAGGAGGCATTTAAATGTCAGGGTTACAGAGACTTCTATCTTACAAAATATCAATCTAATTATAAAATAATTGTAAATGATAAAGTGGGTACCCATTTCCTTAGGGGGAAAAATGGTCCTGTTTTTCTCTGCCATTGGCCAAGGCAATATAAAAATTTAACTTACTCTAAAAAAACAAAAGCAAAAAAACCCCAAACAAACCTGTTCAAGAATGTTCCATTAAGGGAATGTATAAATTGTGGTATACGAATTCATGAAATACTATACAGCAATGAGAATAAACAAAATATTACTACACACAATAACAAATCTTACAAACCTAATATTAAGCAAAAGAAGTCACACATAAAAGTACATACACATATGTAAAGCCCCCAAAACAGGCAAAACTTAAACATGGTGTTAGAAGTCAGGTTAACGGTTACCCTTGGGAGGAAAGGGACTGAAAGAGGGTGTGAGAGGGCCAGAATATACTATTCCTAAACGTAGGTTCAGGTTTCCAGGGTGTGTTCACATGGTAAAAATTCGTCATGCTGAAGACTTTTTTGTTAAATAAAAACAGAAAAACTTTCAATAAAAACTCAAGAGAACTTTAGATATAGGTCATCAAAATGGCGGCGTGAGGTGAACCTCTGGAAATCTCCCCTGGAATTTACAACAAATTGAACAACTACAACTCCACAAAGGACTCCCTGCACAGCAGACAGGCAAGATGAAGAGGCTCACTACTGAATTCACCTAAAGGTGGGCGAATCGCACGAGTGGGGGAGGAGGGAAGGGAGAAGTGCCGAGACAGAGCCGCGCGGGCGCAGGACCCAGACCTAGCTCAGTGCTCCGAGCTCGCTGCATCCCAGAACTTCCACAGCTGTGGGAGAGGGAAGAACTCGGACTGCTAGGGCTCCCTTTATGGCCCACAGGGCTGAGGGGACAGCATATAACATGGCTGAACCCAACGCTCATGGCAGAGACCTCAGAACAAGGACTGAGGGAATGAGGCTGAAAACGGTGGTTTAAGCCCTCACTGACACAGAGAATGGAAGCCTTAGGCACTGAGACTAGCCGCCCCCTCCCGACCCTCCCAGAGCTCACCCCGCCCACACCTGCCCAGTGCTAGAAGTGGAACAGTAGCAGTGTCAGATCAAAAGAACAGAATATTTGCAGTTCTGAGAACTGTGGACCGCAGACACAGATTTGCAGCCCAACTAGTTCCAGCAAAGGGGAGGGAGCTGTGGAAGCAGGACCAGCTGTGGTGGTGGTCGCTGACATTGCTCTGGGCCACCTCTCACAACTATCACCCCGCCCCTGGTCCCACCTATCTGGACAGATCCCTGCAGGAGTAAACAGAACTGCTGAAACATATGGGCTCTGAATCTGGTGCAGGAAGAGCTTTGGAACTTCAAAAGCTCTCCGCTTACCCACATGGACACTGCACCCTGTGACCCAGGCGAACTATTATCAGAGGAGAATCCGTCTCTCAGGGAATCCCCCCATTGTGTGAGAAGCTGGAATAGTGCAGAGAAAACATAACACTACAGTGTGAGAGAGAAAAAAAGGCTGCAGTCAGAGAGAAAACAAAACATTCTACCAACACGTACTGGAAAACAAAGGAAAGACCTCTTCCTATCAACCTGCTGCAGAACCCACGCCTGTAAATGTCTAGGAAGAGAAATAATAAATCATTAATTGCCATGAACAACCAAGGCAACAAGACAGCTCAGAAAGAAAGTGAAAAGTCTCCAGAAAATGAAATTAAAGGTATGGAAATATGTGACTTAAATGAGAGAGAATTCAAGATTGCAGTTCTGAAAAAACTCAATGAGATGCAAGAAAACACAGAAAGGTAGTTTAATGAAATCAGAAACACAATCAAAGAACAACATGAACATTTTACCAAAGAGATTGAAATTTAAAAAAAGAACCAAATAGAATTTCTGGAGATTAAGAACTCAATAGAAGCAATTAAGAATGAAATAGCCAGCTTAGGTAGTAGAGTTGACCAGATGGAGGAAAGAATCAGTGACATCGAAGATAGAAACCTGGAAATGACATGGATGGAAGAAGAGAGACTTGCGACTTAAAAGAAATGAAAGAACTCTAGAAGAACTTTCTGACTCCATCAGAAAGAGCAATATAAGAATAATGGGCATACCAGAAGGAGAAGAAAGAGAGAAGGGAACAGAGAGTATATTCAAACAAACAGTTAATGAGAAATTCCCAAACTTGTGGAAAGAACTGGATCCTCGAATCCAAGAAGCAAATAGAACACTTAATTACCTCAACCCCAACAGGCCTTCTCCAAGGCATATTGTATTGAAGCTGTCAAAAATCAGTGACAAAGAAAGAATCCTGAAGGCAGCCAGGGAAAAGAAGATGGTAACCTACAAAGGAAAGCCCATTAGATTATCATCAGATTTCTCAGCAGAAACTACAAGCCAGGAGGGAGTGGAACCAAATATTCAAACTATTGAAAGAGAGAAATTTTGAGCCAAGAATAATATACCCAGCAAAGATATCCTGTAGATATGAAGGAGGAAAAAAGACCTTTCCAGACATACAGAAGCTGAGGGAATTTTCTAATACACGACCTGCACTATAAGAAATACTAAAGGAGGCTATTTGACCATCATCAACAGGGACAGTTTGTGGCAACCAAAACGTAAAAAGGGGGATAGTAAAGGCGTGAACCGGAACATGGGAATGGAGAAAATAGGCATGCTGAAGAAAATGGAATACTCTAAATATCAAACTTTCTTTTACATAAACTTAAGGGTAACCACTCAAAAAAAATCCAGAACTGAAATATATACTGTAATAAAAGAAGAAACAGAGGGAAACATAGAATACCACCACACAGAAATAATAGACAACAATAAAAAGGCAAAGAAACAATGGAGACACAGCCTTACCAGAAAACTAAAGATAGAATGATAGGAAATCCTCACGTATCAATAATCATCCTAAATGTAAATGGACTGAATTCACCAATAAAAAGGCACAGAATAACAGATTGGATCAAAAAACTAACCCAACCATATGCTGTCTCCAAGAGACACATCTCACCTACAAGGACAAGCATAGATTCAAAGCAAAAGGGTGGAAATTGACACTCCAAGCAAATGGTATCCAGAGAAAATCAGGTGTAGCTATACTGATATCAGATGAAACAGACTTCAGGGTGAAAAAGGTAACAAGAGACAAAGATGGATATTTCATAATGGTAAAGGGGACTATACAACAAGAAGACATAACAGTCATCAATATTTATGCCCCCAATCAGGGAGCACCCAAATATACCAAGCAACTACTAACAGAACTAAGGGAAGAAAATGACCAAAACACAATTATATTAGGGGACCTAAATACATCATTCACAGCTATGGATAGATCATCCAAACAGAAAATAAATAAGGAAATAGCAGCCCTAAATGACACATTAGATGAAATGGACATAACTGACATTTATAGAGCACTTCATCCCAAAACATCAGACTATACATTTTTTTCTAATGTACATGGAACATTCTCAAGGATAGACCATATATTGAGACATAAAACTAACCTCAGCAAATTTAAGAAGATTGAAATCATACCAAGCATATTCTCTGATCACAAGGCTTTGAAATTGGATATCAACTGCAAAAAGAAAGCAGGAAAAACCACAAATACATGGAGATTAAACAACATACTTTTAAAGAACCAGGTCAAAGAAGAAATTAGAGAAGAGATCAAAAGATACATACAAACAAATGAGGGAAAAAAAACTTAAAAGAAAATAAAAGTGTGTTCAGACCATTCAGGGACCCAGGGAAGAAGGAGATAAGGATTTAAAAAAATGAAGCAATCAGGTGAAGAAGTCAACTATCACAACGTAGTTTCTCTCTGATCCCAGTCCCTCTTCCGCAGCTATGGCAGATGCTTCAGTTGTCATTTTATCCACAAGTGTCCTTGCGCGTAGGAGGGGCTAGTTATTGCTTTCCTATTGGATGCACAGGTGGCAGCCCTGAGCAGGTCAACGCCTAGATTAAAGCCTCACAGAAAGTTAGAGGTGGATGCAGGACCAGAAACTGGTCTCCTAATCCCTGCTCCTGAGCTCTGCGCACCAGGGCCTGCTGCTCCTGTGAGTCAGGCGTACTTACCACACTGAGGCTAGGCTCCAAGCAGTGAATGCTTTGACTCTGTGTCCCTAATTTATAGTGATGCCAAGGATGGAGATGGCCTCCTAAATTATTTCACACTTGAAGCGACAAAGCAGCTATCCAGTCCGTCATCACTGTACATTTCCCAGGAAGCAAATGTCAACGCATGCAACTACAGGGCATAAAGAAGCAATTTTAAACAATCACTTTACCCCTTCTAAAAGCCCAATTACTGACGGTATTGAATGAGGCCTGATGGCATTTGAGAGCAGACTAAACCAAGGGAAGAGTGAAACATACAATGCCTGGGATCCTGTCTGCAACGACTATTTCTAAACAAGTGAGTAGAATCGCACTTCTGATCCTTTCATCTTTTAAACAAGATTCAAATTGTGGTTTAGAATGTTTTGAATTTAGTACTTTTGTTCCAAGAAGAGTCTTCTTACAAATATCTGAATATAAAGAATGAATCTGTAAGCACGAGTTTGAGGAACAGATGGAGACAGAACTGGGGATGTCTAGCAGGCAATTTATGGCTGGATTTTATCTTTGTGGGAGTCTTCAGAGGGGATTACGGAAGTCTTCCCTCTCTGTAATGCTCCCATTTCTCTACTTTTTCTTCAAGATAGCTGCCCGATGAGCAAAATGCAGACTTCTAAGGGCTCTAGGGACTGTTTTGGCCCCTAGACCCAGCTACACAGGTATTTAAATTGGATACAGACTCTAGTTTTACAGTTCTTTCCAATATCCTCCAATATTCCAATATTCCCAAATCCAAATAATCTTCACTATTCAACTAAAGTCAGTTTTCTCTCAACTAACAATCTCTTTCTTTGAATATATTTCCCCTGAATTGTATTCTTTCTTCTCTGAATCAAAGATGACACACTGCCCTACACCCTGACCCCGCCATCTAATCTTTTTGGTTCCTATTTTCTATTTCTCTCCTGTAAGAACTCTTCTCTCCCTCTGACTGGTGTCCTGGCTCTGGTTCCTTAACTCTTTGCCCAACTCTGAACACTTGGCACCTTTGCTTCCCTGCGCCTGACTGTAACGGCATCTTTGCTATAATGCTTACCATGGGCAAGAGTGCTTGGAAGAGAGAAATAGTCATGGTGTAACCGAGACATGGCAAGTTGCATGTTACAATAGCCTCCCCTTATCTGCGTTTTGCTTTCCGTAGTTTCAGTTACCCACGGCCAACTGTGGTCCAAAAATATTAAGTAGAAAAATTCCAGAAATAAACAATGAATAAGTTTTAAATTGCACACCATTCCGAGGAGTGTGATGAAATCTCTTGCCGTCTCACTCCATCCTACCCTCGATGTGACTCATCTTTGTACAGCCTATCCCTGTTGTATACTCTACCCTCCCGTTAGTTACTTAGTAGCCACCTCGGTTATCAGATTGATTCACCGTGCTTGTGTCCAAGTCACCCTTATTTTATTTAATTATGGCTTCAAAGCACAAGAGTAGTGATGCTGGCAATTCAGATACACCACAGAGAAGCCATAAAGTGCCTCCTTTAAGTGAAAAAGCGAAAGTTCTCAACTTAAGGCATTTTATCATCTCACATCATCACAAGAAGAAGGGTGAGTACAGTACAATAAGATATTTTGAGAGAGAGACCACATTCACATAACTTTTATTACAGTACATTATTTTAACTGTTCTATTTTATTATTAGCTATTACTATTTAGCTCTTACTGTGCCTAATTTATAAATTAAACTTTATCATAGGTATGTACTTGTATATGTAAGAAAAAACATAGTATGTATAGAGTTTGGTACTATCCTCAGTTTCTGGCATCCGCTGGGGGTCTTGGAACATATTCCCCATAAATAAAGGGGGACTACTGCATTTTAACTTTTAGGTTCCTCCAGACTGTCTTAAAGAACCAGAAATAGCCCTTTTCCCAGACTGCATTCCAACCTAGAGCCATTTGCACAAGATGTACACTCGACAGTAATACAGCCACTTAGAAGTAATTGTCTCAATGTGAAGCATACATTTCCTTATAGCCTTGAATTCACAGAGTTCCAAAGCAATACAATCTGGTATTTGGTTTCCTAGACTCACAGGTCTGCTTTTCAGACTCAACCAGAGACTGAAACCAAATATTTCAACTTACAATTTACTTCTTTTGAGGTAAAGGTCAGTCTCCTTTCTACATCTGTTTGCCAGGATGTTTGAGTGACCAAACCAAAAGGCTGTAATGCCTCCCACCCCCATTCCTGGTGATTCCCTTTACACTGGGCCATCCTGCTGAGGGCTGTGCCCAAAGTGAAGCCATCAGTATTAGTGCCCTGATCCTTCATGAGATCCCTGTTGTTTTAGCAGAAGAGACACAGATACATTCCCTACCTTCAATGCAAGTCAGTTTTTTCCTTTACTTTCAGAGCAGTTTGACCAAAGGAACTATCTCATTCTCAGGGCTCCGCGCAGTTGGGAGATTTGTAATTTCATGCTTCCAGGGTATGCTTTCATTATTCCCCGAACTCGCTCTTCATATCATCTGCGTTGTCAGCTCATTGCATCATTGCTGCTTCTTCCAAAAGGTCCTTCTTTCTTACACGTATCTCAACAGAGCACGGCATTAGGGTAGGGTACAGTGAAGGGTACCGACTTGTAGCCTTCTCTTCTCAGGTATCATCTCAGTTACCTGTCTACAAAACATGGGCAGTTGCCAGCTGCTTTTACAATAATTTAGGTGCTTAAATATTTAGGAAAATTTTGCACCGAAATAAGAAACTGACTCCAAAACTCCAATTAGCAGAATGTACCAGGCAAAAAATCATCTAGGCACCGAGGGCTTGGGGAACTTTTTACTATAGAAGAAGCAAACAAAGAAAAAATAGAAGATAAGGAGGAGGAAGAGAGAAGGAGGGGGAGGAGGAAGAAGATAAGGTGAAGGGGAAAAAGAAATTGAGCCCATAGATATCTGCTAAGCATAAATATCGTACTGTACCAAAACACCCACTGAGAAAGAGAAAGAGATTTCTTTTTACCCCGCACTGGCTCACCTCTCACTGTACAGGGCCCTCTCCCAGGAATTGTAAGTAGCAGCTCTCTGTGGTCAATAACAGATAATTCCAGATCAAAAGACGGTTCTGAAATCAAGATGTTTTTAGCTCAATGGTTCTCCAATGGACTCCGGGGATCTCTAGTGGGTCTGCAAAGATTCTTCCAATCATTTTGTGGGCTGGGTCAAAATGCAAGGCACAGAAGTGTGTTGGGTGATTTTTTTTCCTCTTTGAAACATATTTTCCACTGCGGATTTCAATCAAAACTTAAAAGCACCAAAGCAAGCATGTTTAAGAGGAGCTGTATATAACCACAAGGATTCAGTGAAAACACCTCAAAGGTGTTTCTTTTTGTTTGTTTCCTGGCTTGTTTATTTAATCTAGTAAATAGGTATAAATAGAGCAGACACTTTTGTTGAGCACTCTTTTGTTCTGCTCAAGGAGTTTAAGGACTGAAAATCATGAGACTCATCAGGCCAGATGAAAAGATGAACCTTGCAAAGCACAACTTTTTGAGGGGAGGAAAGTCAGGTTCTTTCTTACCGTGAGTTTCCCATTTCCTAATGTCATTTACTTTCTCTCTCTCTGCACTGCTTTCTAGCTCAGTGCCCACAGTTCTGAAGTCAGAAGGAGCATTGCCAAGAAGAAGCTTTGTCTGCTGCCACGGCTGTCTTTACTCAGGTTTCTCTTCCAGGGAGCAGGAGCTCAGGTGTAGAGTCGGGGGGTTTGTCAGGTGCAGCTGCAGTTTAGGAAGACCTGTTTTCCCTCATCCCAGCTCCACAGGAAGAGTTAACCTCAGGAAAGCCTGTGCTGCTGGATAGGAGTTTTATGAGTTATCTAATGACCTAATTGGGAGCCACATAGCACCACAAAGCTGCCAAGCCACCTAGGCTGCTCAGATGCTATGAGATAAAATGTACTTATGGCTAGGTCTGCCTTTCCCTTTACCAGAGCGACGTGCACATTCAGCTATTTGTTAGACTAATTTATACAGCCACAATTTCTTAGAAGGATTTCAAAACAGATGGGCTGTCTACACTGCAGGTAAACAGTGTGGAAGCTATAAATTAGAATGCACTTGGAGGTTTCTAATTGGATTTTGCTGATGTACTTGCAACCCCATTTACCTATCCAGATAATTCCGTCATGTGTGCAAAGTGCTCTCTGATAATTCAGATACCTCCTTGAATTATCCAAATGCTGTTAGCCTTCTTGATCTTTCGGTGCAGAACCCCCACAAGAATAAAGGAAGCAAAGTTCTTCCCACCTAGCTTGATTGGTAAGATGAAAACAACTTGCTCACATTTTGAATGTGATTGAAAGAGAAAAAGAAAAAAAACAGTCCTAACATCTGGATGAAATTATTACATATCTCTCCAGGACCCTCTGGTTCTTGAATGTTTCAGCTCATGATTCCCTCTTCCAAAGTCTACAGAGGCTCAATGACTCAGCCTATCAGGGAAAGACACTTTGTTATCAGCGACTGCAAATTGGTTTAAATAGGTTGGCAAGATGCTATAGCTGTGAACAAACCCCTGGCAGGGGACGGTGGGGCAGCACATGTCACGTGAGAATGCTCACGTTTTTCCGTGGGGATACCCAGTGGGAAGGATATTTGCCCTTCTGGAGAAACCAGAGGTTCTCTATTGTACTGTATGGTATCCTAGTCCTGGAATCTGCTTCATGCAGGTAAAGCCTACGAACCCACTCATGTCTTTAGGAGATGATCTATGTTTGATTCCTATTATGGCTCGTGTTTCTGGATCCCTAAGATATAGTAGAAAGAGGACCAGAGTAGCAGAAGACCTGGTTTCAGCTCCAACTGCCACTTACAAACTCTGGGATTTTAAGCTAATTTATCTGCCTTCCTGAGCTTCTGTGGTTTTTTTGTTTGTTTTTTGTTTTTTGGTTTTTTTTATCAGTAATGTGGGTAAATAATATCCTCAATGGAGATCCTGGGGAACAAACTGAGATAATAGTATGTAAAGTGCCTGGTGGGGTTCCATGCACAGGAACTGCATGTAAATCTGGGGAGCAGATTGTGACAAAGGAGGACTCTAACTTGAAAGACGAAGATCCCACACTTAGGATGGGAGCCCAGGGAAGGGGTTCAATTATTGCCAAGTATTCCTGTCTTACTGTAACTTTTTGTAGGATGTTTGTTCTTAAGATAGAAGAGTAGAAAAGGCACTGAACTGGAAGTTAGGAAATCAGAATCCTAGTCCTGATTCTGGTAACAACAGAGCTCAATAAGTCTGGGCAAGTCATTGAATCACTTTATGTCGGTTTCCTCGTCTATATAATAGGGATATTCAAACTTTCCCATTCCAAAGCATAGTATCACTGTAAAGCTTAAATAACATGGGGTCTATACAAAAATGTAACTTATTTTGGTCAATAACTTCAAAACAATCTAGCACTCTAACAAGCTTATGTGAAACTTAAACCCTGTTTCTGTGGTGGACAAGAATGAACTACAGGCGGCCGGTTAGCTTAGTTGGTTAGAGCACAGTACTCATAACACCAAGGTCGCTGATTTGATTCCCACATGGACCAGTGAGCTGTGCCCTCTACAACTAGACTGAAAACAGAGACGTGACTTGGAGTTGATGGGTCCTGGAAAAACACTCTGTTCCCCAATATTCCCCAGTAAAAATTAATTAATTAATTTTAAAAAATAATAAAAATAAATTTAAAAAATAAAAAGAATGAACTATAACTGGCAATGCCACCCCTGCTGACCTCACCCACATAGTCCCTAGGATTCTGTGGATAGTCCTGGAAGGTCAGTGAGAAATAACATCAGGACATGAGAAAGGCTTGGCTCCAGCTTTTCTAAATCTCCTGTAGTGCATGGTTGAAGCTTCTAGAACTAGGGCCATGTCTTTGATGGATGGAATAGAAGGGCCTGTTTGGAGCCAAAGGGCTTCAGGAGTTTGTTCCCTGCTCTGACCTAGCATTTAGTAAGAGCAAGTTAGGGGGTCTGGGAGGCAGGGAGGGGGTCATCCTTGCCTCTTTGGGAAGCTTCGTACAAAGTCTCACCCTCAAATCACTGATCAGCCACAACCTTTTAAATATTCACTTTCAGCAGTAGTAGAGAAGGAAAACCATCCTCTTTATCAGACTTTTTGTTTCCCTTCCTATCAAAGAAAATACCTGCAGAAGAAAGTTAAGAAAACCTGTGTTTTTTTGTTTTATTTTTTGCTTTTGCTTTTTCTTCCAAGACTCAGCATATTTTAGACCTGTCCTGGGTGTACAGTTCAGGGGAGTGGTGTATGGAGCAGGCTGTCAACTCTGACGCACCTCCTTGTCATAGCAAAGGGCTCCCTGGAACATTCCTCCCATTTATGGGTCAGTCTGGGCCCTAAAGCAAAGGCATTTGCCCCAAACTCTTCTGCATAGACATGCGAACATGTGGCTATAGATCTTTTCCCACAAATGCTGCCTTTTGCATGGAGCCCCTGAAGCGGTGGGTTGGGGTAGGGGTGGCAGGGAGGCAGTACCTAGACAGTGATAATTAGGAGTAGGCCTTTCCTCAGGTGCCTTGGCCTTGGTCTGCAGGGCAGAAGACACTGCTGGCTACCCCAGTTGCAGGCATACAGAACCTTCTCCCCAATTTGTCCATAAACAATACCTATTCATATTCATAAGGACAGGCACACACTGGAATTAACACAATTGCTGGCATTTAAAGTCCTCAAGTAGATTTCAACTGTAGGCTTGCCACACTGGTCCATGTAGTCTATCCTTTTAGAAGGGGTCATTAGTATGAATTTCTTTCTTTTTTTTTTTTTTAAACAGAATTTGTTTTTCTTTTCTTTTTTTTTTTTTTCAATTGGGGAATGTTGGGGGACAGTCTGTTTCTCCAGGGCCCGTCAGCTCCAAGTCATCGTCCTTCAATCTAGTTGTGGAGGCCGCAGCTCACTGGCCCATGCAGGAATCGAACCGGCGACCCCATTGTTCAGAGCTCGTGCTCTAACCAACTGAGCCACCCGGCCACCCAGTATGAATTTCTTTTTAATGCTTATGGGGCTTCTACCTCAGGAACAACTTGGAAAAATGAAAAAAAAACAAAACCCTTCTGAGAGAACTTGTATCTATTTAGATCCACAGTAAACAAGCAGATAAAGGGTTTCTTGCTTAATATTTCTAAGATGTGGGGTATGTCAGTTCATTAGAGAAAAGAGTAAATAGGGAAAGTTTTCATTTTGGGGGCATCTGGTAAGGAGGTCTTTAAAAGGACCTGACGTTCCAGGGAGTAGATAGCCTTTCTTCAGGCCTTTACCGTTTGGACTTCCACCAGTCTGGGCCAGAGGAGAGTCCAAATCGGCCAGGAGTCCAAGGACAGAAGACCTCATAGGCAGAAGGGCTGTACTTGTGAGTATAGGGCTGCCAGGACTGCGGTAGGCGCATCCCCCATACCCTAAAAGGCTTATCCCGTTTGGTCCCCCTTCTTCTAATTTTTCAGGCCCTGTGATCTTTACTACAAAGCAAACCATATGATTTTGATTCTGGCTCCTGGCTTACTGAGAGTGTTTCATGTCTCCAGTGGCAGGAAGCCGTCCAGCCTCTTTAAGCAGCTGCTCTGGCATCTAAGAGAGCAAGCCAGCTCTTTTGGACTCTCTCACCAGCTGGGCATGGCAGCCAAGTGGAGGGCAATGCTCAGTGGAAGAAGGGAAACAAGAATGACTATAGGATGGGAAGACACTCCTGGGGTTCACAAAGGTGAAATCCAGGCCCAGGCACCTGTGGGTGTCTGTTCAGAGAACTGGCTTCTCCCCCTTCATTCTATCCCTAGATTTCTATCTGAGTCTTCCTGTGAGATGACCCTTCCCTGGAGATGGGAGACCAGGCCCTAGTCCTTCTGGAAGAGATAGGGGAGGGAAGTACTGTCTGACATAAGGGACACCCAAAGCTTCTAATCCCCCAGATTGGTGCTGGAGTCACCAAGATGATTTCAGTGAGACAAACTTCAGATGAGCTTCAATGTGATTCATTAGAAGAAAATTCTGTGACTTGAGTGGTAGGCAAGGCAAAGGCTAGAGAAAGTCCGTTACTTTTCAGAAGGGATCGATGCTAGTAGTCTTGTATGAAAGGGGTAAAGGGATGGTAACAGGCTAAGAAAAACCTTACTTGTTTTGTTTATTTATGTAATGCTTTGTAACGTTCAGTAATTTGTTTCTGTCTTTGGGCCTGTGCACTTGCTGACCTTTCCACTTGAAATGCTTTTTCAGCAGACCCCCATATGGCTATCTCCTTCTTGTCCAGATTTCAAATGGCTCTTCTTCAGAAAGGGCTTCCCTGACCAAACCTTTCAGGGCATTCCCATTTCACCCCATCACATGATCACTTATTCTTTCCCTAGAACTCATTATTATTTGAAATTATCTCGTTTATTTACTTGTTTTGGCCTAATTATTCAACCATGATGTAATCTCCATGAAAATATCCCACCTACCTTGTTCACTGTTAATCCTTAATGCCTAGAATAGCACCTGCAGCACAGCAGGTGTTCAATAAATACGTGTTAAATGAGGGAATAAATGAGTGGAGTGTTAGGGTTGAAAGAGCTAGCCAGAGACCGCTAGGTAAAACTGGAATGGGATGCATATATTGCCCATTATGAAAGAACAGAAATAATCAGGAGAGGAAATTGAGAACAGTAATTCAAAAATTCTGAGATGTGGTAATGAAAAGTGAAAATAAAAGAACAACCACATTTTGTCTGATGTCTTCCAGCTTTCATCATATTCAACAAACCTTTGTTAAGTACATACTATGTGCCCAGCATTATGCTAAGAGCTGTGGAGACAAAGATAAATGAAGTCATAGATTGAAGAGGATGGGGAGAGGAAGTCAAGTCAGGAGCTGCTCTCTCTTGATTTGTTAAGCCATTCACTGAGCTTGCCATCTGATAAGGAGACGCATAACAAAACAGCTATGTAAAAAAATGGGACAGGGACTATCAGGAGTGTTAGTGAATTTCAATAAGGGGAACATGTCAGGGGAAGCTACAGAAGAAATAACATTTGATTTGGTCCTTGAAGGTAAGTAAAGAGTTCTTCAGGCAGAGAGGAAGAAAGAGTATTCCAGGCAAGGAAACAGCAGGAGCAAAGGCATGGAGGCATGAAAGTACTTGTTATGCTTGGAAAACAGCAAGCAGACCAAATTGTACCCTGTGATGAGAGTAGAGTATGCACAGGGGAATGGCTAGACATGAGGCTGGAAACATGGGTGGAATGAAGTGGTGAAGGGCTGGCCTTATTATGGGACATGCTAAAGAATGTGCACTTAGCTAAATCAGAACAATCTAGATTTTGGAGGGAAATTGGATCCTCATACGACCCCTGATGAAAGGTTACGGTATGTTAGCAAATTCTCTCCCTATATGACAAATATCAATCAAAGGCCTCTTGGATTGATACCCAGAAGTCTCAATGTACCTCACAGGTGTGGCCTCAATATAGTTCAGCTGAAGGTCTGGGAGAAATGCTAGCCCAGGATGCTGGGCCCCTAACTCGCACGCAAGGTCAGACTGAGATGCTTGTGTCCCACCAACGTATGCTTGTGTTGTCACACAGCCAGGCCTAGGCCACTTCCCACATCCTGCAAACCACAAGAGCTCCAGGTAGCTAAGGCCAGGGGCAGCCTTCCAGGGACTAGAGTGAAACAGGAAGGTATTCATTTAGAGGGCAAAATTTAAGGGGGTACCAAAATAATGATATTTTAATGAAATATTAAGAAATAAAAATGTATGCAAATGAAATCAATGATCAACGGAAGCTCTCTTCTATTATTCCAGCTCATTATTCAAAGGTTATGTGTGGTCTTGGGGTAATTCTCTCATGGTTTCTTCAAATCTCTCCCTGAGATCAGGAAATGGTAAGCCTAAATAGGCCAGCCTAGGAAATTGGAACATGGGCGTACCAGCTCCACCCACCCCAGTTAATCTGGGACCTACACAGAAGTTGGGGAACCTACATTTGCTGCTTACTTCCAACCTGAAGCACTCCCTAGTCTGAGGCTGAATATCGTCAGTGTGGATCTCTACCCACACTTTGTCCTACCGCCCTTCCTGGAAAAGCTCCATAACCTGGGGAAAAGGTGGATAAGCATTGCTTCAGTGTTTAAAAGGCTAACCTGCTTGAAGAATTAACTGTCTTTATTTTCTGTGGAGTCAGCCATTTCTGTTTTTGGTGAAAGCATGAACTATTCCTATCTTCCTCCACCCTCTCCCTCCCAAAAGAGTAACCAGGGCCTTTTGTTTGAGAGATCAGGGCTTCTCTTACTTCAGAAAAAAAAAATTAAAGAAATCAACCGGCTTTTGTTTTTGAAAGCAGCCCAGGGTCTCAGAGGTGATAAATTTGTTCTGTTTGAGAGAAAAAGGGGCTCTTAGGATTATAGGATGGCAGAAAGAGAATTTCCTGAGCCTGGTTCTGAAGGGGATGGTGCTAAAAAGCACTGCAGTCTCCTGGTGCGGCCAGATCCTGCTCCTGCTCTGCCACAGGCCCCTGGGACAGTAGGACTTGGAATGCAGATGGCTGTGTGCTCAGCGAGGTGAGCACAGGCACTGCTATTTGGAAGATTCAGGAGAAGTCTCCATGTCCTAGAGAAAAGGCCCCAGAATTGTCACTGGCAAAGAGCACCAAGGGTGGCAGGCACTGACAGAAAGACATCTTCTGCCAAATACCTGTAAGCTTCTGAAAAAGGACCAAGATTGGATTTTCCACCCATTGGTGGATAGGAGCCAAGGATATTTAATTTAGAAAACTAAAGAAATGTGACATTACAAAATTAGTCACTTTCATTAAGTTTCTGACACTTTTTTCTAAAAAAAAAATAAAATATGACATTTAGATGATATATATGTCATGGAACAAAGTTACCTAGTAACAGTATTTAACACCAGCCTTCACACTTTCCTTTAAAGTATGTAGGTTTCTTGGTTCAAAGAAACTCCAGCTTGATTTGTGTAACCTTCCTTCTCAGGAGCTAGAGGCTGGAAGTGTTCCAGGATATGTGTATATGGGTGTGCACGCTGCTCGGTGAGTGTGCCTCACACCTGAGCACCATTCCTGTCCTTGTTACCAATTCATTGGGAGCCTGAGTCAAAGGCAGACGTGGCCAGTCTTGCCTGAAGTAGGAGGGAAGGGAGCTGGGCAGAGTGGCACACAGGACTGGGATTACTCAGGATTGGGGAGCTCCAAATTTTCCTGTGAAACCCATACACAAGTCTGCACTGCCCCCAGGTGGCCACACAAGAGCTCTGCCCACACTTTGGGGAGAACGTCTGAGATGTGTGTGTCTCTCCAGCTGGAGTTCTTTGGAGACCCAGTAGCCGGGAAACAAAATGATAAGCTAAGAGCTACAATCACCAAATTGGGCACTGAAATGTTTAACAATGTCTTTTTGCAATGTCACTATGCAATTTTGGCATAAACTTAAAATTTATTCAGAGAAATTCAGTTCACTAGCTGAAATGCTCAGAAATTTGGGGCAAGAGAATGCTAGGTAATTGAAGTTTAGCTAAAATAATTTTTCAGTTTTTAACCAGTGAAGATATATACTAAAAGCTAAAACTACTTTTATGAGATTCAATCATTCAATCAATTTTTGGGGGGGCTTAGTTTATGCCAGGCACTATACTATAAACAGAGGATATAAAGACATTGTCTCTGCCTGCAAAGAGTTTCCAGTCCAGGAGAAGAGATGCATAAGTATAATGTAATTATAAGAAATAAGAAATAACAATAATAAATGAGCATTGATAGAGGTACACATGACATGCAAGCACCTAAGGAACCAGGGGATTGGGCTATTCAGGGAAGGCTTCTTGGAAGAAGTGATATCTGAGCTGAATCTTAAATGATGAATAGGATTATCTATGTGGGGCAGGGGGTTGACAACAGAAGGAGACCACATTTCAGAAAGAAAAGCCAAAAACAGCAAAGACATGGAAGGAAACAAAGGTGGGGGCAGGAGGGACACAAAGGGTCAAAAGAAGCACCCAGGGAAGGCCTTACGCATATCAGATTAAGGGGCTTGGATCTATCCTGTGGCGTCACTGAAGGGTTTTAAGCAGGGGAGACATATGGTCAGAGTTAATGTTACAAATACCATGTTAGCAGAAGTGTGGCGGGTAGACTGAGGTGACACAGCTGGAGACAATGAAACCAGAGAAAATAATCTAAGTAAAAGCAGAATAATACAGACGAAAGACAAATGAGCACCTGAGTTAGTGACTTTGGGAAAGCCACAACAGATCCAAGGGCCCTGGATGCAAGGAGACAAGCGCAAAGGAAAAATCAAGGAAGGCTCCCGTTATCTAGCTCAGGTGACTGTGTGGCTGATGGTATCAGCAATGAGATGCTGAATTCCAAAGGAAGAGCAGGGCTTAGTGAGGAAGGGGGAAATTTTGTTGACTCTAATGTAGCTGTGGGATACACTGAAATAGAGATATCTAGGAATCTGTTAGAAATAAAAACTAAAGTCTGGGGACAGATCAAAGCTGGACATGCTGCTCTGGGCGTTATTGTCATATAGATCATAATTAAAACCAGGGGAACAGATGAGATCACCCAGGGAGAATGGGAATACAGAAAAGGACAGAGATCCAAGGACTTAACTCTCAAATAGGCTAGGAAAGGTCTGGTAGTATCATCTTGTACATTTTGGGGGTAGGGGGTCTTTGGAATTTACCAACTGCTTTCTTGTCTATTATCTTACTCAGTTCTCATCTGGAGGAGTCTGTAAAGCAACTGGTAAAATC
Source organism: Rhinolophus ferrumequinum (assembly GCF_004115265.2). Taxonomy (NCBI): domain Eukaryota; kingdom Metazoa; phylum Chordata; class Mammalia; order Chiroptera; family Rhinolophidae; genus Rhinolophus; species Rhinolophus ferrumequinum. The sequence goes on from NC_046306.1 coordinate 20,933,159, forward strand.
AGGTATAACTGTGATGATGACAGGCTGCAATCAATTCGATCCACTGGGTGGGCAGGAGGCGGGACCCAGCTCTCCCTCCCTGCCTCATGTCACAGAAGACATCCCAGCTGTTGACTTGAAGCCTCAGGTTAACAGGACACACTATGTTTCCTAAAAGGACACGAAACTTGCCCAGACTCCTTCCTGGTAAAGAGCACAGCTGGCTTGTGACCCTGGCTTAGAAGCGACAGTGGCAGAGCTGACAGGAGCTCTACAGGGGCTCATCTCCAGAAGCAGATGCAGCCTGCTTGCCTCTGCACGTCCAGAAGGCAGCAGTATACCAGCCCCAGATGAGCAAGGGCTGAAGGCTGTATCCTTTCCAGAGACAGAAACAAGGCAGCAAGTGCACTTGCTCCTTCCTGAGTGCCTGTAATCAGCAGGACACATTAAGGCTGGCCTTGCCCTGCAAGGTCTGTGAGCCATGTGGCAGAAGGCAGGACAAAGATGAACGCAATGAGGTGACTCCCCACTCTTCTGGTAGAGCCCTTACTTCTTCTAAGTCGTCTCACCCACTCTGAACATATTTCCATAGCATCACTCGGTTTCACTGTCTTACATTATTGCACACTTGCTCTTGTACTCCCTTGGATTCCTCAGACTTTTCATCCATGTAGCTTTTCTAGGGTTTGCTTTATGCTTAGGGGGAACAGATAGGTACCCACGTGGCCAAAGGTTCTGGGCACCAGAGACAGAAGACGTAGTGGAAAAACCTTGGCTTGAATCTTGGCTCTGATCTTTATTGGTTGAATGACCAAGAAAAAGTTTTGTTTAACCTCCCTGTGCCTCAGTTTCCTCATCTGATAAATGCTTTACAAGGTTGTTATGAGGACTGGAGAATGCTCAGAAAGCCCAAATAACTGGCAGGACTCAATATTATCACTGTGAAATTTTCATTTACTACAAATATCATATCTTGCATGTCTTTTAAGAAAAATTTCTATCATTAAAATGATCTCTTTAGGCTCAAGATCTGAAAGCCCTGTTATAACGCTTATAGGGGAGAAGTATGTGTCTAACCCATTATCAGTCATTATCACGATCTTGAACTGGTTTTGCTGAAGCAGAGAGCGGGAATGGGTCACAAATAACAACCTTGGTTGGGGCAGAGGAGAGGAAAAGAAATGTTTCCCAAACATCAGTCACTTGGACAGCAGTGTCAGGATCTCAACCTATATTAGTATTTACTTAATATTTTTCTTTAAATCAACTAATTTTTCCAAAACTTAAATACATTATGTAAAAAGGAAAATTTATATCTGTGTCATTGGTCATAAACATAGTATAATCCTAGGGAAAAAAAAGAATAAAAGTGTCATTAAATAGCTACTGTTGCCAGAAGAAAACTCTATTTTCTTGGTTAAAATTATTAAGAAATGGTGGAGAATGTTAGTGACATACTAGGCCCAAATGAGACTTTCTTCTACAAGTAATCCAGGCTTGAAAGAGAATTGCAAAGGGAATTATTTTCTCCTGATGTAATTCTTTGTTATTTTATGCTTGCCCGTTTACCACCTAAACTCATGTCCTGTATAACTGAAAGTCATCTCATGTACTATCACTGGTACATGTCCTAAACTTCTGGAAATATAAGGTCTGGTGCATGAAAGTAAATCAGGGGCCTGTGGGACTAAAACTAGGGTTACTGAGTACTACAAGTAAATCAAAGAAATCATCTGGAGAATCTTCAAACCAACGTCACTGCCTTTCCGAGTTTGTATAAACCATTTTACAACCTTGTGTAAGAGTTCTCTTTTTGCATCCCTTTAGCACCTAGAATAGGGTGGCATACACAATAGATGCTCAAGAAATACCTGGAGCTGACTGACTGAATAAAATGGTATTAGAACAAGTCATCCAAATTGGACCCTGGGAGCCCAAGAGGAAGACAGCTTTTCTGAAAGGTACTCCCTCATCTTCCGCCTCCAACAGGTAACAGGTTCACCCGAAAGTCTAAGCAAGATGTGGAAATTCCATACACCAGCAGAGTAGAATTGGTTCTAAGGACTGAACCTAGCAAAGGATAGTTCTTTCTCCTCCTTTGGATTTGGAGATTTGGCCTTTGACAAGTAACTTTACGCTTGCAATGGTCCTGTCCCATTTTCAAGTGGTGAAACAATTCCAAAGTAGCTTCCCCGCATAAAGGTCATTTACAGTAAGCGATGTGCTTCAGGTGTGTCTTGCACTAAAAACCAACCATCAAGGAACACTCCTTACCTGCCAGACCTAAGAGACTGATACTCTAAGTGTGTATCCATTAGAGTATATTTTCTTGATTTTGCACAGATAATATGAGTGATGGATACATAGCCTACAACTACTATTTATAAAATAAAATATCTGACTCTCTCAAAGGCAGTTTGGGAAATTTGGGGCTCTCCTAAGAGAAAGATGGAAACACCATCAGTAGACACTCAGCCCTGAGGAAGTCCATCTTAAAGTTACCAGGCCTGTGGACAGGAATGAAACTGACAAACTTTACATACTTTACCCTAATCCAGAGCTGACTTTTTCTTGGAGAAGGGACTTTAGAGGCTAAAGCAAACAAACAGACCACCTCTCTGAAACGGTGTAAACCAGCTAAAGAAAAGATTTCAGAAGTCTTCTGGCCAATTAATCTTTCTCCCCCGCCTATGGTGCTGAGTTTCTGTACCCAAATTCTAACAAAAACCAGTGTGTGATGGTGGTTAGGACTATCCATTTATGCCTCCCATCCCCATTTGTTGAACATTGATGGCAACTTCTAAATGACCAGTTGATTCCCCTTTGTGCTTCTTCATCAATCAGTACATTCCCAAAGACTACTAATTTTTATTTTCAACCCAACTTAAATATAATCAGGAACTTAGCGGCTGCCAAGTGCCACCCCAAATCCCCAAGTTAAATATAAATGGTTGGGATGGTGTCTATTGTTTTAGAGAATTCCTACAAAACTCCCTACAGAAAAATGAGAGTTAACCTCATTAGGAAATCATGTCATCATCAGCCCACTTTCTTGCCAGTTTCAGTAATAATATCCTTGTATCAGCAGAGCAGAGTTAAAATGTCAGATTCCTGAAGCAATTCCCCTTTGGACTCTCCTATGGAAACAGTGTTACGTGAGAAGGGTCGGTGAACTCAGGGTCCAGGATTTGATTCAGTGACTTCAGCAGCCTGACCAAAGCCATCCCCTGAATTCCCACTGCTTTTTATGCAACCCTGGGCTAGTAATGAACTCCGCCTGTGGGCCCCCCGCCCCTGCCCCACCACCACTTTGCCCGGCCGCCCACGTCTTCAGTGCTTTCAGGGCCAAGGGGCCGCTATATTCTCCTGCTCCCTGGCTTCCTCTGCCTCAAGGATCTCCACCACCCAGGGTGTTGCCAACTCAGCAGGAGTTTCCCTGGTATGAGTTATTTTGCTTTATGGCAATTGAGCTATCACATTTCTAATCTGGAAGCAGTCTGAAATTAAGGTGCAAAAAACTGAATTTTGGAGACCAAAGAAATTTGGTGCAATTGAATTTCAGGGGCTGTCTGGGTCTCCCTGTGGTAGAGCCTTCCACTGTGTGGGCACCTCCTGCCCATGACTTTGGAGCAGTTTGATAATTTAACATCACGTAGCCGTGATAGATCCTTGTTGGAGCCAGGATCCAACAGATTTCTGAACTAGGATTCCATTCAATGCCATTCTCCAAGCTGAATCAATACCACTTACTAGCTATGTGACCTTGGACAAGTTATTTAACCTCTTTGGGCCTCAGTTTCCTCAGATGTAAAATAGGGGCAGTGGGTATTTCACAATGTTAATGAGAACTTTAAACAAGATATGATATGTGTAATACATAGTAGATGCTCAGTGAATTTCAGTTCCTTTAACCCTACCCTCTACATTTTAGAGGGAATCTAGTTACCTGCCTCATCTCTTGCTTAGCAGGCAGGATGAGGCTTAGACTAGAATATTCCTCAGGGCGCCTCTAGAAAGAATGTCAGGTAAATACCCTAGGAAATCACAGACACTGGTCTCTCCCTTTCTCAGATCCTAGGTTACAATGGTAAGACCAAGAAATCCTCTGAATTCACCTCCACTTCAGAGAATGCTTGCAATGTTCATTTCTGGGACAAGCCTATTAGTAGGCATGACCAAGATTCCTCATCAACATAGCCCAACACAGAACCTTGGAGAGAGCTGTGATTTTAATCTTACAGTATGAGGCCATTTACCTGGCTTTTATATTTGGCTCTGAAAAGCAGAAGTACTTGTCACGAGAACGTGACATTACCAGGTCCATATACTACATAATTACTAACTGTTTCTCAACCCTCTGAAACAGGAATAGTCTTTTATTCAAGTTTATTTTCCTTAAGTACCTACCGTATTTCTTTGTACATTAAATTGGGTTTAATTGACTCAGTACCCTAGAGCATGAAACTGAAGGAAAAAACTGGAACTTCACATTGCTAGAAAGCAAGATTCAGACTGACTAAAAGAACCAGGAAGAAACCAAACTGGGAAGAACCTTTTCTATACACCAGACTTTGCTCACATAACTTTCATTTGTGGTCTTTCACCATCTGCCAGAAAGTTATCATTGCACTCAAGAAGAACATCTTAGGAATATGTTGTTCGTAGCCTAACTGGCTAGAAGGGTAACTGGGACAGTCTTGTTCCTGAAGTCACACCTAGTTACCAGCAAGTGATAAATAAAGAATTTCCCCACCGTGGGATGGGTTAAGACAGCAGTGTGTCCCTGCAGGGCTGGGAGCTTGATTCAAATCCCCTCTGCCTGGAAAGAGTGCTATTACTTGGGAGAATTTATATAAGTTTCTCAGTCATTTGTTACCTTCTTTGTGTTTTGTCCTTGATGCTTATTAGAGAATTTGCTACTTTAATTCATTAAATAAAATTCTCCTTTTCCTTAAGGCTTAGTTTTGCTACTGTCAAGCTTATTAGTTTGATTTTTTTTTTTTTTTTTTTTGCCTGAGAGCTGAAATGGGTGTGTTCCAAACTAGGGGAGAGAGAGGAAGAGAGTGATTTAACCTTAGAATGAATTGGGATGTTAATAAACTGCTAATGGAGTTGTCTCCTCCACTAGATTTTTTACTTCTGAGGGCAGGGACCTGTCTTACTCATTTGTGTATCCCCAGTGCCTAGTGGGGTTCCATGGTGAATGTTCAATAAATGCTTACTGATTAATAAATGAATCAAATATAACCAACAATGCAAAAAGTTATAGGTGTGAAATTGGTAGTATAGGTAATACACACTAGAGAAGTGAAGAAATCACTGTAGGCCAGATGGCCAAGGAAGGTTCTATGGAAGAATTTGACTCTCTAGACAAGAGATGGGATGGAATATGGAAAGAATATGGGCTTCCAAACACTTAAATACTGTGACCATCAATTTTTCCTCTATCCAAACATTTAAATTGAAAAAATGGGGACAGTAAACCTACATCACGCATAAAGAGTAAATGAGATAGCTATGTAATTAGCTCAGAGCGTATGTACACAAAAGAATTTTCTTCCCTCTGTAAATTATCTTACTTTTTACTGACCGATATAGTCATCCTTTTGGATCTGAAAGCTGTCCTGACAGTATTCTGGAGTTCATGTTGTCATTTCCTTCACCAGCCAAGGAACTTTCTAGACACCAGAGGTATTTCTCCCATGAAAGATATTCCAGGAAAGCTTTGAACTCTTCCTAAGGACAAATGAAGTAAGCATATTAAATACTTTCTATCTTCTATCCTTGACCCCTTTATGACCATGTTGGACATGGAAGACCTTTAATAGGCAATGCATCTTCAATTTTATTTACCTTTCCACTTCATAAACCTTTATTATTGGAAGAGCTCTAGAAAATAATTTCATATATTTTTCATTTTACATATTAAAAAAAAGTTTAGCCCAGAACTATTAAGTGATTTACTCAGCTAGTTAGTAGCAGAACTGTGAACTATATTTGGGGTCTTTTGATTTCTTATCCAGTGCTTTCTCACATATCAAGCTATTTCACATTTCCATCAGTACTGGCAATCCAGTTTTTTGGTGGGATTCAGAGACATCCTATATGCAACCTCTGGTTTGTTTATCATATGACTAGGAAAATCAAGTGATTGATACAAATATAAGATATTCCTACTAATTCATGACTCCTGACTTCTGCAATATTGGTTATTCTAGATGACTTCTTGGTCCCACAATGACAGCTGGAGCAAGATGACATTTGTTATTTACCAAGATATTCACTTTTTCAAGTTTGAACACATTGTTAACATCTTCTAATTTATTATAATTTTATATTCCAAATTTCCATTGTTTTTTCTTAATTTAATTTCTATTATAAAAATAATTAAACATTAGCACTTTAAAAACATGTTTTTTTCCTTAATAATTTTTTCTAGTGTATATACCAGATTCTTCTCAGAAATTCTGGGATACTTGTTTAGGTAAATTGGATAGAAGATGTATGTTCCTCAGTTATGTTTTCTTATTTACTGAAGAATTACCTTCACCCTTCTTATATCCTCAGAGGACAATTTATTCATTCATTCAACAAATATTTATTAAGTATCTGCTATATGTCAGACTCTAAGCTAGGCAATGGGAATATAGTATTAAACAATGAAAACAATGAAAGAAAGGGGATGAAGAACATAGAATGAAAAATAAAATAAAAAACAAAATCATAGCAAATAATGACAGTGCTAAAAAGAATATAACTAGGATAATATGAAAGAGTAACTGGAAGGAATTTACTTTAGATAGGGTGGTCAGGAAAGGGTTCTCTGAAGAGGCAATATGAGAAATAAGACCTGAAGAATAAGACTGAGCCAATTATGCAAAGAGCTGGGAAAAGAGGGTTCTAAAGAGAGGAAATGGCAAGTACCAAGATCTTGAGGAGGATAGAGCTTGGCATGTTTGAAGAGCAGAAGGAATACCAGCGTAACTATGGCATAGTGAACAAGGGGGAGAGAACGTGAGATGAGGCTGCAAAGACAGGTAGAGATCAGATCATTATGGCCTTGGAAGCCTCAGCAGAGTTTAGATCTTACCAACAGGAAGCAAAGAGTTTTAAACAGGGTAGTACATAATCTGTTTTCCTTTTTTAAAAAATGGAGATATGATTTACATACAATGAAATATACAGCTTGTACATGTATAATGTGATGAGTTTTGAAAATTGCATATGCCAGTAGAACCCATATCTTATCAAATACAGAACATTTCTATCAGCCTAGAATGTGTCCTCAAGCCCCTCCCCACTCATTCCTCACACTCCTTCATAACAATTGTTAAGATTTCTTTCACCACAGATTAGCTTTCCATATTCTAGAACTTTATAAAATTAGAATAATATAATATATACTTTTTTGTGTCTGGCTTCTTTCACTCAGCATAATGTTTTTGAGGTTCCTCCACAGTGTGTATCAGGAACTTGTTTTTTTCATTTTTCATTTCTGAGTAGTATTCCATTTAATAGATAACCACAATTTGTTTCTCCAGTCATCTACTGATGAATTTGAGTTGTCCATTATAAATAAAGCTGCTAAGTATCCTTGTACAAGTCTTTCTGTGTACATATGCCTTCATTTCTGTTGGGTACATATCTGGAAGTAGAACTGCTGGGAAATAGGGTATGTGTGTGTTTAATGAGAAACTACCAGACTGATTACCAAAGTGGTCAAACCATTTTCAGTCTCCCATCAGCAATGTATGCAAGTTCTGTTGGCTCCACATCCTCACCAACATTTGGCAATGACAGGTTCCCTCTCTTCCTCCCTCCCCCTCTTTCTTCCTTCTTCCCTCCTTCCCTCCCTTCTTTCCTTCCTTCCTTCTTTCTTTTTGTTGGTTTTCTAGGGGGTGTAAAATGGTACCTCATTGTGGTTTAATTTGTATTTCCTTGATGTATAATGATGCTACGGATTTTTTTCATACGTTTATTATCCATCTGTATATCTTCCTTTATGAAGTGACTGTCCAAGTTTTTGCCCCTTTTAAAACTGGGCTTGTCTTTTGATTATTGAAGAGGAGTTATTTGTATACAAGTCCTTTGTCATATATGTGTATTGTGAATATATTCTAAGCTAAGGTTTGCATATTCTTTTTTTATCTGTGTCTTTTGAAGACCAGAATTTTAAAAATTGGAGGGGGTGGTGAGTAATTTCAAATTTATGGAAAAATTGAAAACAATAAAAATAGTACAAAAATTGCCTATATTCTCTTTACCTATGTTTACCTGTTAACATTTTTACCCATTTGCTTTATCATTTTCATGGCTTGTCTCTTTCCATACATACAAGTGTTTGTACACACACAAATAGCTTTTTTCTCAACAATTTGAGAATAAGTTGCAAACATCATGGACCTTTACCTCCAAATACTTCACTGTGTGTTTATTTCCTAAGAATAAGGATATCCTATTACCTAACCACACAACATTGACCAACTTCAGAAATTTAGCATTGACAGAATACTTTAGTCTATTGTCCATACTCCAATTTTGTTAATTGACCCAATAACGTCCATTATGGAATTTTTTTCTCCCTCTAGCATAGGATCCAGTCTAGGATCAGGCATTGCCTTTGGTTTTCCTGTTTCTTTAGTCTTCTTTAATCTTGAACATTTCCACAGCCTTTCTTTGCTTTTTATGACATTGACATTTTTAAAAATAGAACATGACAAAATATGGCAACATTTTGGGTTTGTCTGATGTTTCCTCATAATTAGATTCATGTTATACATTTCTGATCAGTGCTGTCTGTTCTCCACAGGGTTTGATACCTAGAGGCACACAATATCCATCTGCTTCTTATAGGTGATGTTAATTGTGATGACCTGGTCAAGTTGTCGCCTTTCTCCACTGTAGAGTTAGTTTTTCCTTGGCAACCAATAAACCATCCATTGGAACACACTCTAAGATCATGCAATATCCTGCACCTCATAAAAATTTGCTCCTGGGTTTAATATTTGTTGATTTTCTTACATAAACCAGTCTTCGTTATGATGGTTGCAAAATGATAATTTCACAACCTCAGTATTCCCTCCACATTTAGTGGTAAGCATTACACATTCTATTGTAAGCAACAGTCCTCCTCTCATTCATTCATTCATTCATTCATTCATTCATTCATTCATTTATCTATTTGTTATGAGTTGGGATTCATAATTTTCTATTTTTAATGGTTTATAATTTATTACAGCCCTTAATTATTTTGGTGCTAAAATTTCCAGATATGGTCAGTAGGAGCTCCTTCGAGTTGCCTCCTTTGCCCTCAAAACATGTGCCCATTCTCAGTTTTAGTAATTCCTTACTTTATAGCATAAAAGATGTTCCAGGCTCATCTTGTACTTCCTGTCCCAGCTCTTGAATCAGTGATTTGCTCAAGGAGTCCTGGTTCTACAAAAAAATTATAAGTAAACATATAGTAAAATTAACATTTTTGTGTGCACAGTTCATTTTAACACAGATTCACATAACCAGGACCATAAACAAAATATGCAACAGTTCCATCATCCCCCCCAAATTCCCTCATGCTATCCTTGTAGTCATACTCTCTGCCTTACCTTCGTCCCTAACTAACCAACCACTCATTTTTTTCTCCATCACCGTAGTTTTTTGTCTTTTTGAAAATGTGATAAAAATGAAATAATACAGTATATAAACTGAAACATCTAGGACAGGAGATGCCTTTTCTAGTGGGTTTTGAACTATAAATTCAATGTATTTAATAGTTATAAAAATAATGAGGTTATCTATTTTTTCTTGAGTGAGTTTTGTGGTTTGTAAGGAATTAGTACATTTCACTGAAGTTGTCGAATTTATGTGCACAGAGTTGTTCATAGTCTTCCGTTTTATTATCTTTTAAAAGTGTGTAATTAATTTCATTACTGATACTGGTAACTTGTATCTCCTCATTATTATTTTTATTATTTTTGTCAGTCTTGGCAGAAGTTTATCAATTTTATTTATCTTTTCAAAGAACTGGCTTTTGGTTTCCTTAATTTATTTTCTGTTTTCAATTTAATTGATTTCTGCTTTTATCATTATTTCCTTCCTTCTGTTTGCCTTGGGTTTAGTTCTTTTCTAATTTCTTAAGGTGCAAGCTTACATTACGCATTTGAGACTTTTTTTTGTTTTACTTTTTTCTTTTCTAATATAAGCATTTGATGCTATAAGTTTCCCTTTAAGCACTGCTTTAGCTGTGTTCCAAAATTCTTGATTTGTTGTACTATGATTTTTGTTCAGTTCAGAATATTTTATAATTTCATTTGAGACTTACTCTTTGACCTTTTGATTATTTAGAAGCATGTTGTTTTAATATCCAAATGTTTGAAGATTTTCCTGTTATCTTTCTGATTTTGATTCCTACTCTAATTCTATTATGGTCAAATAAAATACTTTGCATGATTTAAATTCTTTTAAATTTCTTTAAGTTAATTTTATGACCCAGCATATGGTCTATATTGATTACAATTTCCATGTACACCTGATTTTATTTTTTTCCACGTACACTTGAAAAAAAAGTGTATTTTGCTGTTGCTGGACGGAGTGTTGCATAAATGTCGATTAGATCCATTTAGTTGAATTATTCTATACGTTCACTAATTTTTTGTCTAGTAGTTCTATCAATTACTAAGAGAGGAGTGTTGACACTCCAACTATAATAGTGGATTTATCTCTTTTTCCTTTCAATTCTATCAGTTTTGCTTCATGTATTTTGACACTTCGGTGTGGGGTATGAACATTTAGGATTATTATGTATTCTTGGTAAATTATGACCCTTATATCATAATGGGTCAATTCTTTGTTCTGAGACTTCATAGTTCTTGGCCTTATTTCTTCAAATAATACTTAGTCTGATATTAATATAACCACTCAGATCTCTTTTGTTTTGCATGTTGTATCTTTTTTCCATCCTTTCAGTTTTAACCTAGCTATATCATTATATTAGAAATGAACTTTGTTTTTGTAGATAGCATAGTTGTGCCATTTTAAAATATTGCAGGGACAGAGTCCCAGCGAGCAGTTTCCAGGCTGTTGGCCTCACGTGGAAAGCTGCTGGCTCGGGTGGTGGTTGGCCATTAGCTGTAGCCAGTTAGCCAATTAGCCACTGGTATAGCTGCCATGGCTGCATTGGTTGGTTGGCAGGCAGAAAAGTGGATGGCAGATTGCGTATCTTGTGGCTACTACTTCCTGCATGTGTCTCACCTGGCCTCCAGTGAGACTGGCGGGCAGGAAGACCCCTTGTTGGGGTACTGTTGATGTTTGCTTTTGTATCTCTAACCCAGCCGCCAGCGAGAATATAGTGGTATGACTCCCCTATCTATGGCTCCGTTGGTGTTTCTTTTTGGCCTCACCATATCCTGCGTCTTTATGTGGGGAGCAGGAGCTGACACCCTGCATGACAAATATCCATTCTAACAATCTCTGTGTTTTGACGGGTACATTTAAACCATCTACAGTTAATGTAATAATTAATATGTTTGGATTAAGTCTACCATTTTATTATTTGTTTTCTACTTGTTTCCTCTTTTTTTGTGCCTCTAGTTCCCCTTTTCTGTATGCCTTCTTTTGGGTTATTTGAATATTTTTTTGGTATCTCATTTTATCTACTATAGGTTGTTTTGTTTTTTTTTTAACTGTACTGTAGAGTTTTGTTTTTGGTGTGTGGGTGCTATAGTGATTATAATATACATACTTAACTTTTCATAGTCTACTTACAATGAAAGTTTTACCAACCAATTCATTGTAAAAACCTTACCACTATATTAGTCCCTTTATTCTCCCCCTTTTCTGATGTGGTTACATCTACATACACAGAAAACCCTAACAAACAATATTATAATTTTTACTTTCAACCATCAAACATTTAAAAGAACTCAGAGGAGTATGGTCTATTACATTTACCCAGATATTTATCATTTCTGTTGCTCTTCCGCTACTCCTGATGTTCCCAGTTTCCTTCTGGTATCTTGTCTTCTCTTGGAAGAATTTTCTTTAGCAATTCTTTTAGAGAAGGTCTACTGGCAATGTAATTTCTTAGTTTGACCTTCATTTGAGAATATCTCCATTTCACCTTCATTTTTCAAGGATATTTTCTCTGGACATAGAATTCTGTATTGACATTCATTTAGCACATGAAAAATGTTTCGCTTGCTTTTGACCTCCACAGCTTCTAATGAGAACTCACAGCCATTCAAATCATAGTATTTGTATAAGTAATGTCATTTTTATACTGTCTACTTTCAGTATTTTTTCTTTGTCTTTAGTTTTCAGCAATCTGATTATGAAGTATATATCCTAGATCTTTGGGTTTATTCTGTCTGGGATTTTCCTTTGGGTTTATTCTGTCTGGGATTAGCTGAACTTCCTGAATTTGCAGATGAATGTCTTTAATCAAACTTGGGAAGTTGTTAGCTATTATTTCTTCAAACACTTTTTCTGTACTGTGTTCTTTCTCCTCTTCTTCTGGAACTCCAATATACAAATGTTAGAGTTCTTGATATTGTCTCCTGAGACTCTGCTTATTTTTTTTTAATCTTTTCTTTTCTATTGCTCACATTGAATGATTTATATTGCTGTATCTTCAAGTTCACAGACTCTTTCCTCTGTTATCTCCATTCTACTATTGAGCCCACCAGTGAGTTTTCTTATTTTGGTTATTATATTTTTCAGTGAGGTCTGTAGTGATAGCCTCTCTTTTATTCCTAATATTAGTAATTTAAGTTTTTTTCTTCTTTTCATAATTAGTTTAGCTAAAGGTTATCAATTTTTCTAATCTTTCAAAGAACCACTTATTTCACTGATTTTCTCAAATTTTTGTCCATATTCTATTTCACTGATTTAGATTCTTACATTTATAATGTCCTTCCTTTTGCTTACTTTAGGTTTAATTTGCTCTCTTTTTGTCCTAGTTTCTTAATATTGAAATTTAGATTATTTTAAATCTTTTTTTAAATATAAATACTTAGAGGCATAAATTTCTCTCTAAAGACTGCTGTAACTACAGCCCATGAATTTTGATATGTGGTTTTAATTATCAATCCCTTCAAAATATTTCTGATTTGATTTCCTGTTTGACTCATGGATTAGTAAGAGACATATTTGCTTAACTTCAAAATATTTAAAGGTTTTTCCCAGATAATTTTTCATCATTGATTTTTAATGTAATTACATTATGGTTAGATAATAGGTAAGATAGCATACTCTGTACTGTTTCAAACTTTTAAAATGTATTAATACTTATTTATGGTGTAGAATATGGTCTATATTAATGAATATTCCAGATGTACTTGAAAAGAATGTATATTCTTCAGTTTGGGGTGGAGAGTTCAATAAATGGCAATTAGATACACACAACTGTGTTATTCATGTTTTCCTTACTGATTTTGTGACTACTTGTTCTATTAATTACCAAGAGAAGGGTATTGAGAACTCCAACTGTCATTGTGTATTTGTTTACTTTTTCCTTTCATCTGCCAGTTTTTACTTTATATATTTGGAAACTTTGTTATTCTATGAATACACATTTAGAACTATAGTCTTTTTGATGAATAGACCCTTTTTATGCATTAACAAATGTTCCTCTTTACCTCTCGTAATGCTCCTTTATCCTGAAGTCTACTTTATCAGATATTAATATACCCACTTCAGCTTTCTATGGTTACTATTACACAAATCCTCTTCTTCAACTGATTGGTTTCCTTACTGCCTCCTGCATCCACTGCTATTTCTACTGGCACCTTTATTCAATTACTCCTTTGGAAAGCCCTCTCGAAGATCTCTACATGTTAGCCCTGTAATTCAATTCCTTCAAGGTCAAGCTCAAATCCTACGTACTTCCCCTAGCCTTTTCCTCCTTCCTTCAGCTTTTGCCAGTGCTATTACTGCTCCCTACTCTGAAATCCCTTTTCTTTGTCACTTGAAATATGCTGCCTATTTTGTCATTTGCTTTTTCATACATAGATCCCTTTTAACACCACAGAACAGGTGTTCTCAAAGTGTGATCCAAGGACCCCTTGGGTTCCCTACCTTTCAGTGGGTACATGAGGTCAAAACTATTTTCAAAATAATTCTAAGACAATTTGCCTTTTTCACTGATTCTCTCACAGGTGGAATTTCCTAGGTGCTAGATGTGATATCACAGCAGGTTAAATGCAGATGTAGACATAAGAATCCAGTTGTCTTTTACTAAGCCCAACATTAAAGAGATTCACAGAATTATAAAACAGTGCCAATCTTTTAATTATCTTTTTTTCTTTTTAACAACTTGCTTGCTTCCAACACTTTGCAATTATGAATAAAACTGCTATATTTGTGTTTAATGGCACAGATAAATTTGGTCTTCTCATAAAACTATATGACCCTAATATTACTGGGAGAGAAAACTTCTGGTCATTAAACTAAGTATATTTACAAATTTTGCCTTCTAAACTGATCCTAATATTCACATTCCAAGTTTTGCAAGATAGCCAAGGTATGCAACATGTAAAGTCATCATGTTAATGTTTCTCTATTTACATATGCTACGAAAATGCCTCAAGACCATCTTGATCGCTCTTGTTGGGTGTGCAGTTCATTCTTCTGCTTCAGTGTTTCTCAAAATGGGGGAATTTTAAAGGAGATTATGTATAGTTTAAGAAAGATATTCAGTATACTGAAAGAAACACAGCTTTTAAAAACCTGAGAAAAGTGGTCATCCTGGCTAATTCGGGCCATTTTTCACAACTTTTTGTTTTACAAAATACATTTTTCATAAAACCATGGTATTTATGTTAAGTTGTCATAGGCATACTACTATTATTTTTAAATAAATAAATGTTTAAACATTCTCCCATTCTCAATTTCTAATACAGTAAATATTAATATATAAAACTCACGTAAACTAAAGTTCTTTGGGATCCCGAATTTTGCAGAGTGTAAAGAGGTCCTGAGACCAAAAGTTTAAGAATTAAAGAGGGCAGGAAGCAGGTCTTATACCTCTTTGAGTCGCCCTTGTCATGCACATTGTAAAATTTCAGTACATGTTAATTGATTGTGAAAATGTGGGAATTTGGAGCATAGATGTCAGTAAGTGAAAGTATTTTGTCATCATTTTAAATGTTACATTTTTATTTCCTAGGTACAACTCCCTAGCTATAATCTTACCTGTTTCTTCTGCTGCATGTTCATGGGTGAAAGAAAAAATAAATATAAAAACAACACTTTACTGAATCTGAGGGCGCTTCTGGGCTGTCAACAGAGGGGAGAAGATACTGTTCAGAAAAATTTGAACTCTACAAAAAGTTTACTGGGAGTGTTAATTTTTTACAGAAAGAGAGCTTTAGTTGGGAGGAAAAATAGTGTCATAAAAAAACGCCCCAAATTAAGGAGAAACAGCTGCATTAAAGAGCTGCTTGGCATAAATTGATTTTAAGAGTGTGAAGATAATTGGCTCCAAATGGCTTGTGAAAGATTCAGAAACAAAAGAACACCAGGAAAAAGAAAAAAAAAAAAAAACCACAGACAAATAATGGCTCAAGAACTGTTAAAGCAAAACAATGAGATTCATTTCAACCTAAATTATCCTTAAGGCACACTCTCTGAAAACCAGAAAAATATTTTAATTAAAGTTTTCTAAACCTTCCTTGGAGCTTTATTTAAGAAGTCGTAAATGTATCAGATTTTTAAAAAATGTTCTTCAATGAAAGTTTAATTCGCGTCCTTATTAGAGGATTTTGTATTACTCTGATCTTTGACCTAAGATTCTCATTATTTTGCTGTGAAAGCTTCTGAAAACACCCTAAACCTCAGATCAGTCTCAGCTTAGTCTTAAATTAAACAGACTAAATCAAAGTCATTCTCTAAAATCCCACTTTCATCAAGTTTTTACTGTCTATCTCAGGGACCAGCAAACTTTCTATAAAGGCTTTGTGGCCATAAGGTCTCTGTGGCAACTACTCAACTCTTTCTTTGCCAGGAAACAGCCACAGAAATATGTAAAGAATTGGGCATGGGTATGTTCCAACACAACTTCATTTACAAAAACAGAAGGTGGGCCATATTTGGCCTGCCAGCTGACTGTAGTTTGCCAACCCCTGGTCTATCTGATCAAATCCAAAAGCCTCACTCAGGCATCTCAGCAGGACATTTTATCATTTGTCTCTGCCTAATCGTCTATTGTTCCCCAACATTAAATCGAATTCCAGTCCAAGAGTCCCTGCATTTCCCAAATGCTCTGCTCATTCCTCAGGATTTTGCATACGTACATCCCTCATTCTGGAATAAACTCTTGCCTTCATTCTGCCTTTCCAAGTCCTACCCATTCTTTGGGGTC
Organism: Rhinolophus ferrumequinum; assembly: GCF_004115265.2. Taxonomy (NCBI): domain Eukaryota; kingdom Metazoa; phylum Chordata; class Mammalia; order Chiroptera; family Rhinolophidae; genus Rhinolophus; species Rhinolophus ferrumequinum. The sequence continues at coordinate 20,949,492 of NC_046306.1, forward strand.
TGGCTTACACCTTCTTTATGAAGCGTTTATGGATAACTCCAACAAACATTCCTGTTCCCTTTTCTCAACCTTTCATGACTATCCATAGCCCTTAACATAGTAAAATATTCTGAAATTACTTCAGACCACTTAGTCAACATCAATACTGCAATACACCAACTTATACAGCTCTCTGTCTTTTTCTTTTTCCCCCTTCTTCCACCACCCCCCACCCCCCACTCCGGTGCAAGCCGCTGTTTCTCAGCCTCCCTGGCCCATGCTGGTATTATGAGCCTTGCGTTCCCCTCCGGCTGAGGCAGTTGGTCGCCGGTCGTTGGTGGGCTGCTCACAGCAGCTCTCGCCGGCTGCCAGCAGCTCATGATGACCACTGGCCACTCATGCTGGCCACCAGCCGCTCATGGCAGCACACGGTAGCCCAGGCAGCACACAGCAGCCCAGGGCAGCCCACCGCAGCTCACGTCGACCTCCGGCTGCTCACGGCAGCCCAGCTCCAGGGAGAGCCATTCTTCACAATCTTAGCTGTAGAGGGCGCAGCTCACTGGCCCATGTGGAATCCAACCAGGGACCTTGGCGTTAGGAGCACGGCGCTCCCACCACTTGAGCCACCAGGCCCGTCCTTCTCTGTCTTTTTGAGGCAAATCTTGCCTGGAAGGCAGGAGCCTACAGAGTTGGATTTAATGAAAAGCTAATTAAACTTTCGCTTTAGGGCCCTTCACTAGCTCAGGTCACTGTACTTAATTTTGTATTTATAATTCTAGATTCTTTTCCTTAAAGAGGGCCTCCAAATTTGTATGTTTCAGGATCCACAAAACCTGGATCTGCCTCTGGGCTCACCACAGGTTGGTACAGCAGAGATTCCTTCATCTCTTAATATCCATTTTCCTTGCTGGAATACTTGCCTTCTAGGTTGTTGTATGAAGGAGAAATACACGTCTATCTTGTTTAAGTAACTGTTTTTTGGGTCTTTCTGTAATAGCAGCTCAGTACCTTGCACTATAAGATGGTCACAGTAAGTGCTCAAAAATATTTATTGAACTGAATGTGGCCATTAACTAAGAAATAGATCAATGCAGACCTGCTCTTCAGAGTCATTCAGCTCCTCGTTTTCCCAAGAATTTGTGCCACATTTGTATTTTACCGAACACAGAGTGATGGGATATAGTAACAGAACAAAAGTATATGTGGTTATAACTGTGTTTTCTGTTTTAGGGAAGGCAGTTTACTTTTGGAGCACCTATATAAAGCAAATTAGAGTAGTAGTTCACATAGGTGGCCCCATTGAAATGGACTGCTTGCTTCACTTGGGCACAACTCATCATTAGATAGCTTACCAACCTATCTAACTCCTGGCCCCCAGACCCCAGAGGAAGGCAATCAAAGCAGGGAATCAGGTATTATGTTATAGAGCTGGTGCTGGAAGGTGGTGAGATGGGGAGTAGAGGCAAAGAAAAGTCTGTTAATGTTCACAGACGATGGCAGGAGACAGATCAAATAGTGGTAGAGTGCGGCCAGGAGCCGCTATCACTCCTGTAACACTTCAGTAAGTAACACTTACTTAATCAGTCTGTAACACTTCAGTAAGTAGCAAAGGGGAAAATAGGGTACAAGGCTATCAAAACAGATTGTCTATTTTAGTGAACCCCAATCAGCTAGCTCAATGGAAGAGAGGGAAGCCCCACCATTGTTCCCAGATAGGTCTGAGTCTTGTATTTCATCAAAGGAGTCATGTTACTTGTTGAAAAAGATCAATTTAAACTATGGACATCACGTCATTCCTTTTTTCAAACGTCTATCTGTAATTGTCTGATCCTGTCATTGTCAGATTCACCACATACTGCAATCTCCTCTCTTCTGCTACAAACCCATATACTCATATATAAATTTAAATTAAATTACATTTAAATTACATTTAAATTTTTGGCCATACTCAAAAACAAGAAGAGGAAAAATGTTCAAGGACCAGAAATGGAAAAATTTCCTTAAGCAATAATGAATACCCAGGAACCCACAGTACCAAGTGGAAGCCAAAGGCTCTCAAAGCAGTACACACAGTAGTGAAAGCTGACGGCCCACTCACAAATATAATCCCAAGAGGAAAGCGCCTACCCAGAGTTGGGCAGAAACAAAGTCACCTGCCTAATGAGTCTGCTAGGAAAAAAATAAAACAAGGTAATGGGATAGACCAAGGGTGAGGAGGAACAAATTAGATTGAGTCGTCTGGGAAGGCCTACATAATATTCAACTTGAATTACAAGAAGTTGCCAGGTTGTGAAGATTTAGGGGGAGAGGAAAGAGCTTTTTGAAAGGCCCTTAGGCAGGAAAGAAGTGGTTAAAACTTATTGAGAGAATGGAGTAGTAAGAGGTGAGACTGGAGAGGGAGACGGGCTTCATATACATGGAACTTCTGGCAAATTTGGCGTCTAAGCTGAGGCAGGTAGTCCTCTTGCCCTCTCTAAGCACATAGAAATAATGGATAAAATACAAAAATACATTTTTTACTACATGTTTGCTTTCTAAAACAACAAAAAGAAATGAGTGCTAGAAATGATTATCCGAGTGGTAAAAAAGAAAAAAAAGAGAGAAAGAAAAAGTTGAAACCCAAGCTGAAGCCAGATGGTTCAATATCTCCATAGCTTTAGTTCTGTCTTTACCTTTGTAGTTTAGGTGTCAGCAAACTACAGTCCACAGGCCAAACATGCCCACCACCTCTTTTTGTAAATAAAGTTTTATTGGAATATAGCCACACTCATTCATTTGTATAATTGTCTATGGCTGTTTTAATGCTTTAGCGGCTGGGTTGAGTGGTTTTGACAGAGATCCCATGGCACACAAAGTCTAAAATATTTATTCTCTGGCCCTTTACAGAAAAAGTTTGCTGACCCCTGCTCTAGCTCTTTATTTCTTTTAATTTTAAAACAGCTTTAACAAAATATAATTTACCTACCATAAAGTTCACTAGTTTAATGTGTATAATTCAATCGTTTTTAGTATATCTATGGAGTTTTGCAACAATCACCATAATCTAGTTTTAGAACATTTTCATCACCCCAAAAAGAAACTTTACACCTATTAACAGTCATTCTCATTCCCTCACCCTCCCAGCTCCAGGCAACCAACCACTAATCTACTTTGGGTCTCTATAGATTTGCCTATTCTGAGTATTTCATATAAACGAAATCCTATAACATGTGGCCTTTTGTGTCTGGCTACTTTCCCTTACCATGCTTTCAAGGTTCATCTACGTTGTAGCATGTATCAGTACTTCATTCCCTTTTATGCCTGAATAATATTCCACTGTATGAATACACCACATTTTCTTAATCCATTCATCAATTGATGGACATTTGGATTGTTTCTACTTTTTGGCTATTATGAGCAAAACTGCCATGAACATTCACGTACAAGCTTTTGTGTGGACATACAGAGGGTACAAAAAATATACATATACATTTTTTTTAACTTTTATTTATTTAAGTGTATTTTTCCAGGATGCATCAGCTCTAAGTTAAGTAATTGTTTCAATCTAGTTGTGGAGGGTGCAGCTCACAGTGGCCCATGTGGGGATCAAATCAGCAACCTCGTTATTAAGAGCACCATGCTCTAACCAAGTGAGCTAACCAGCCGCTCCCTATATATACATTAAGAAAGGAAAACACTGTATTAAAATTACGCTGGTGGTAACCACTTTGAGCACCTCTTGTAATTGCAGAAGTCAAACTTGACTTGTATTCATCTTTTGTTATCGGTATATATTGAATATTACAATTTTAATATAGTTTTTTTCTTTTCTTAAAATTTGTATACAATTTTTTGGTACCCTCTGTATATTTTCAATTCACTTTGGTAGATACCTAGTCTTAGAATTCCTGGTTTATATGATGACTCTGTACTTAACACTTTGAGGAGCTGCCAAACTGTTTTCCCAAGTATCTGTACCCCTATCTCTTAATTTCTGGTATCTTGGGTTCACAAGGAAATTGTGGTTAATTAGCTAGGACTACAGATAGAAAATAGATACTGGAGAAAAACTATAACTCCAAGCATGCACTAAATTAACCATGTAGTTCAAATTCATTCTACCTATGTAGTTCAGGAAAGTTGAATGAGAAATTAACATAAAAGTGGGTTCAGAACTGGTGAAATCTAGAGGGCTCCATGGACAATATAGACCTGTCTATATCTAGACAAACTTTAATTTAGGAGTAAAAGCAGAATAATTTATTTAAAGACCTACAGAGACTTTGAGCATTTACTACCAAACACTCTTGCTGAAAGAACTATTAAGGAATGTACTCAAACCAGAATAAAAATGAACCAGGAAGGAAATAGGGAAGCGCAAGAAGCAACAGTGAAAAAAAGCTGTTGAATGATGTTGGTAAATCATGATAGTTTATGGGACTAGCAGAACCTTAAAGCTAAAATCCAGCAAGGACAGTAAGGGAAGAAAAAAAAGAAATTACAGGCCACGCTCATCCGTGAACGTAGTCAGAAAAATCCCAAATAAAATTAACAAATCAAATTCAATTTTACAATTAAGGATTTTATTATGGGAATAGTTCAGCATTAGGAACTTTACTAATGTAATTCAAAACTGTATAACCATCTCAGTAAGTATCCCAAAAAATTAAATAAAATTCAATACCCGTTCATGATTTAAAACACCTATCTGCCATTGTGTAAACACAATCTTTAGCTTTTGGGGCATGATATTAATATATCAGTGAGATACATACAACCTTAGAATGTTAAATGGAAATGTGGACATAACCTCATAATTTTTCAATGATTGAACTGACAGATCTTTAGTGTAACAAAGAATTATCTAGCATGATAATAGTTTGTGATCATGCTTTTTAAAAATGTTTGTATATTTTATAGATAAATACAAAAATATTTACAGATAAAACAATATGATAAATAATAATAAATAATAGAATTTATTTCAAAATAAGCCAGTGGCGGGGGCTATAGAAGAAACCATGAGTTGTTCAAGTTGTGTTATGGGTACAATTGGATGCATGGTACTATTCTCTCTACTTCTGTGTAAGACATTTTTCATGATAAAAGCTTTTAAAAATCACCTGGAACACCTGTAAAATATTTAGATCTTAGGTCCCACCCCAGAGATTCTAACTTAGTAGGTCTGGCATAGGATCTAAGAAACCACCATGTTAAAAATCTCCTCCATCCTCTCCTGCCCCCAATCCCTAACCACCCCATCTCCCCATGCAATTGTTCTTCAGACCACATTCTGAGAAATACTCTAATGAGTCTGTTTCATTTCAAGTGATACTTAGAAATGGAGATGTTCTTCATTACGGATAGTTACTTGTTATAGACATTTTGCTTTGATTTTAAAATAACATCCCTGGAGAGATCACCACTGCCCTCCAAAATGACTGAATATGTTAACTATAAATCTCTCCCACTGCTCCAGATGTAGTTAAATTTCCAAGAAATTTGTCAGTAGACACATTTAGAATGCATCTGTTCCACTGTGCACAGTGAGGTTCAAACCAAGATTTGAGGAAAACACAGGGTTTGGGGCTATTTTAATTACTTTCCCTGTATTTCTGAAGTATAGATAACCTGTTCTTGTGCCCTTTTCACATTTTGCCCTCCTCCTTTGCTCTTCTATATACAAGCTTTTGCAGTTCCCCTCCACAGAGAAAACCCCATGCCCAAAATCTAAGGCAGGGACCTATCTAGAGCATCTGGATACATGGTTTTTGTAAAAGAGAAGGAAGACTATTCGCATATATTTTCTCTAATTTTCAACTCTGATTTAAAGTCTTCAGCAGATAGTCTTGAAAATGAGTAGTTATGCCCCATATCACAATCTTTCCCTCTCTTCAATCTCCCTGCCCACTTAATTTGCAGCCGATAACTTTGCCTCCTAATTTTAAGAACAAAAGTGGTTAATTCCCCTAAGCCCTTTCTATCTCTACTCCTTTCTTTCCACCACACTAAGAGGAGTTCCTCCCCCTGTTCAAGGTTCACCTTTCCTCTAGACCTCTTGGTCACACCTTCTAATGCTCTATCTTTGCTCTCTCTGCTATTCTTAGCTTCTTTGTAGAAATTTGATACTCTGGCTAAGTTGTGCAGTCTTGTCTTTTCCATTTGCTCTTTCTCGCTTTCCCTACCACTCCCCTCTCAAGTTCCACTCTATTTCCCTTTCTAGCTCAACTTGCCCTCCAATTGCCTCTCCTCTGCACATTCCACTCTATCTTCAACCTGTGTAATATGTCACTCATCCCTCCCTCACTATTCTTTTGAAAATGCTTCCCATAAGGTCACCCTCAGTGGCTCCTCTGCACTCCTCATTTTCCTTGGCATCTTCGCAGTATGTAGCATTGCTGACCTCTCTTTCCAAAACACTATCCTGCCTTGGTTTCTATGACAACAGTCCTTCCTCGTTCTGTTTCTCTGGTGGCTCCTTTTCAGACCCACTCAATAGAGTATCTTCGTCTGCCAGCTTCCTAAATGTTAGCATTGCTGTAGGTTCCAGAGCACCTAACCTTGTAGGGTTTTTGTGAAGGTTAAATAAGACAATGCATATAAAGTACTAGTAACTATGTCTGACACATAGTAAAAATCATTCAATAAATGGTTGACATAATGATGGTGATCACTATTTTCTTCCAGCTTCCTACATTCTCTTTGAGTGATCTCACCCATTCTCAGTGCTTCGACTCCCATATACAAATTGATGACTCTTAAATTAATATGTCCAGAATTTGTATCTCTTGCAAGATACATATCTTCCACTGCCTGCCTACCAGACATTTCCTGACTACTACTAGGTAAAATTGGGTACTCTTATGGTAGCTTTTACATGACCATTAGTATAATTTGGGGTTACCATCTCAGTCTCTCCCACTACCAGTGGGTCTCCATGGGCAGCACATTCCCATCAGAAAGCCAAACCCTTCTCCAACACAGTCAGAGTTCAGGGCGGATAGGTTAGTGCTTTGATAACTGGACCTTGAAAACTACAGTATGTCTTCATAAAGGCATATGCCTTCTCCAATCCCACTTCAGAACCACTGTTTGACTGGGAGCTCATTAATGGCAAGGATTGTTTTGTTCATCTCTGTATCTCTAGTACCTGGCATGGTGACTGGTACATAGTGGGTACTTAGTAAATGTTTCTGAATAAATTAATGAATTAAATTAGAACTAGCTCATATGGGTTCCCAAACCCTCTCGTGCAGAAAATTAAAGCTGGACGTGGAATTTCAAAAAGTTAATAATACATTTTTATGAATTTCAATCCAGTTAGTTTAAAAACAATTTAGGGAAACCACATTTCTACCTCAGTACAGCTAGTCTTAAACATTAACTTTATTAATTTATAAAGCCCTAGTCTATGCTTTCTCCCTCCACAAGCAGCACATGTTCCACAAGCCCATTGGCAGTGAATGGGCCACTGGTTTCTGCATGCAAGCCATACTACGTGGACAGTCTATGAATATGTGTAAAAATATTCCTATTTGTTTTGCAGGCAGTATATATACACTTTGAAAGATTTTATTTTCTGGCAGTTATCAAAAGAGCACCTATCTTTTTTGTGGAAATGAGACATTTCCATAATGGATGCTCATTCATAAAAGAAATCACCACACATTTAAGACATCTAGAAGAAACAGCCATTCTCAGGCATATTAGTGTGTTATTAGTACTAAATGACACCATTTTAATAGCCTTCTTTCTCCGCCCCCCGCTTACTGCCTCCCTGCCTCCCTCTGGTTCAAGCCGTTGTTTCTCAGTCTAGTTGTGGAGGACACAGCTCCCTGGCCCATGCTGGTATTATGAGCCTTGCGCTACCCCGGCTGAGGCAGCCGGTCAGCGGTTGCCAGTCGTTGGTCGGCTGCTCACGGCAGCTCACGGCAGCTCTCGCTGGCAGTCGGCCACTCACGGTGTAATAGCCTTCTTTCTAACCACAATCATTAATTGAAATTTTTCATGAACTTCAATGAGCTGAACATTAAATGAAGCCAAAAATAAATTAATCAACAACCAGCAACACCTTGTATTAAAAAGAAACTTTCGTGGCTTCTGAAAATAAAGATAATTTATCTTCCTTCAGTCTTAGTAAGTGCATGACAACAGACTTCCCAGGCTGTTGGGCTGTTATTAAGTCAAAATAATTTTAAATGGTAATTTCATTCACTGGAAAATACGTATTGAATTAGGTAGCATACACTATAGAGAAGAAAGTCCCTGCCTTCCACATTTGAGATTAGTGGGGACAACAGAATAAAAACCAAGTAGGGGGAAAGGCATTCCCAGGTAGAGGCAACAGCATGTGCAAAACCACAGAGGCCAGAGATAGGACAGCCCTTTCCACAAATAGTTCCATGTGGCTAGAGGATGAGAGCAGAAGTGCATGGAGGGAGGTGTTGAGGTTAAAGAGAGAAGAAAGGGTCAGATATGTCATGCTCAGGGGATTTTATTTCCCATACTATGAGATTCGGATTTTATTCAGTGAACAGTGAAGAACTCTCTGATAGTGGTGAAAAGGAGAAGACTGGTAGGGAAGCAAATTAGATATAGGGAGATTAAAAGTCCAGCTAAGACATGAAGAGGTCCAAACTTAAGGCAGTGGGGATAAAGAATAGGGATTAAGACTTTCTCTTTATCACTAGCTTTAAGCAGTATGATTATGATGTGCCTTGGTGTAGTTTTCTTCATGCTTCCATGTTTAGGGTTTGCTAAACTTCTTAGAGCTATAGTTTATAGTTTTCACCCAATTTGAAAAATTTGTACTCATATCTTCAAATTTTTTCTGTATTTAAAAAAAAATTTAAGTCTTTTTTTCCCCTGTGTGTGTTTCATTTTGGATTGCTTCTACTGCTATATCTTCAAGTACTTTAGTCTTTTCTTCAGCAATGTCTAATTTGCTGTTAATCCCACCCAGTGTATTTTTCATATCCAATATTGTATTTTTCATCTTTAGAAGCTAGATTTAGGTCCTCTTTTTTCCTTATAGTAATGTTACTGAATCCATAGATAATTAATTATGAACATAGTTATATCAGCTTGGCATGGGTTTATAAACACATTATGCTTTTACAGTTGTTTCCAAATAACTTCCTATCCACTCCCAACCCACACCAGAATTCTCACATGTAACTCTTCTAGTCATGACGAAACTAGCTAGTTCCCAAACTATGTCCCACTGCCATTCATAACTTGTAGGTTTAAAATGCTCTCTTCAGAGCTTCTTGAATTCCAACTACTAAGGCATCACTTTGAAATCTGTCTGAAAAAATGTCTAAACTAGCTAGCATTTCCTTCCCTGTCATACAGTTTGGCACATCCGTTTCCACCATACTCAGTTCCTTCTCAAGTCTTCTTTAACTTTTTCTAAAAATACCTCCTCGTATCATCTAGGAAGCACAGAGCTATATATTTTGTTGTTCTTATCATCACCTCCAAATATTAGGATAAATACTGGTTAGGACAAAGCCTTAAACCCAGTTATATTTTAATTATCCTAGCTCTAGACAGGCTAGAATTAGTCACAACCCACGCACAGATCATGTATGATGGGGAAAATAAGGTTGTTTTAGCACAAGAAGAGAGGTAGCAGTAGAAAGGATGGAATTTTGTCATCTATTCCTAAATTTGGCTTCTTTTGCTAAAATTGCATAAAAGCACCTGTCAAGAAAACTCAGAGCATGATTGTCCTGGAACTTGATGGCAGGACTATACTCCATTATTCTGGGCAGCTCACATCTGGGATTTACCGTTGGGAAAATGTCTTTGTGCTATCCGTCTTCTTTCTCACAGCCATCTGCTTCGGAAAGGAGATTTGGATGGATTAAAGTTTCCAAGTGGGGTGGCCGGTTGGCTCAGTTGGTTAGAGTGCAGTGCTCATAACACCAACGTCGCCAGTTTGATTCTCACATGGGCCAGTGAGCTGCACCCTCCACAACCAAATTGAAAACAATGACTTGGAGCTGATGGGTCCTGGAAAAACACAGTTCCCCAATATTCCCCAATAAAAAAAAAAGTTTCCAAGCAAGTCAGGGAAGGCCTAGAAACAAAACACTTCAAACTGTAGACCATATTCATTTCTCCTTAGATTCTATAAGATTTAAATTTTTCTTCTCTGGAAGCTGGTACTAGTACTCTCCCTGGTAGTAAAGCTGCAGCTCTTTAAAAAGATGTAGAAATTCACCAACAAGGCTTTTAAAAAAAAAACAAACAAAAAAAAACCTCCTTACTATCAGTCTAGCTAATTCAAGTGGCAAAGAGATACTGTTGCAGGATGTCAGCTAAGAAGGATTATGGTATGAACATATCACTAAGTGTTAATTAAAATAGCGCCAAACTGACCACCTGGGAGACTTGGGCAGAGGGCAGGAAAGGGCGAGTAAAGGCAGAGGAAGGAGAGTTTTTCCTGGGCTTTCCCCTCAGATAAGGGGCTGACAGGGGCCATGGAATAGATTGCTCACCAGAGGAAGCACAGAAGCCAAAAGATACAGAGAAGACTGGGAAGATACACGTTCCTCTGACCCCAGTGGTGCTAGGGAACAAGTTTAGGAGGTTCCACATTGGTCTGCCAGGGAAGAAGGTGAATATGACATTTTATGGCTTGACTTTTCTTATTTCTGACATTTTTTTTCCCCTCTGATCTCACTATTAGGGGGAAAAAAGCGTAAAGTTACAAAAGCTGGCCAAAATGTAATTATTAAAAGAAGCAACCTCAAATGTAGGTCATTAGTCAGTCACTAAGCATAACGATAAATACGTAATATATTTTCCTGTTTTGTTGAAGGCTGGCTATGAAGAAAGCTGGTGGTTCTTTAGAATCTGAATTATAAGAAGGGATCAGAAAAAGTGAACGCCTCCTCATTGTCTCTGAACTGTTTAAAACTCATTAGCCTGGTATTCAACGCCTTCCATAAACTTCTTACCCTCTCCAACCTATTTCTCTTTACTACCCTAGACTACACAAATGATGAGTAACTTGTGGCCCATCAGCTTCTCAATCTAATTCCAAATGCAGCCTTTCATCTTGATGGTTCATAGGAACTTATTTAATCTGCTGTGTGGGAAATGTTCCTGTCTTATTCTGGCTTGATATATTTCTTTGGTTGAATCTTTACCATTCTTTTGTGAAAATGTGGGCTCCACAAGGGCAGGGACTTTCTCTCTCTTGCTCACTGTAGCTCTCTTGCCTAGCACGTAACAGACACTCAACAAATACTTAGTGAATAAATGAATGAATGAATGGAAGAATGCCCTAAAGCCCTGGAAGATGGTAGCACTGGGATGGCCAGGAGAAGAAGTGCTCTAGACAGAACAAGAGCAAAGGCTGAGGTACTCTTAAGTATGATGCTTTCTGAGGCCTAAGGGTTAATCAGCTTATAGAAATTCACTTATAAAGTGAAAGATCAGAGCTAAGAAAGGGGCAGAATTAGAGTAGTACTCAAGGAAGATTAACACAGCCAGTAACCTTACGGCTGGGTTAAGTTGGATGAAGCTAGAGCCAGGGAACTGAGTAGGAAAGCCTGGCATAGTCAGTGGCCACAAGAATGGACTAGAGCAGGGGTGTCCAAACTTTTTTCAACGTTTTTCACCACGGGCCATATGCAGTAAAATACACAAACAGCCGGGCCACTCACTTGAGGTGAAGTACATACTGCCTTTCCTGGTTTATTTAAGTAAACTAAATATATTTTTGGATTTTTCTGCGGGCCAATTAACAATGGATTGCGGACCGCAGTTGGCCCATGGGCCGCAGTTTTGACACCCCTGGACTAGAGGCAACTCATTGGAGGTAAACTACAGAAGAGGAATCTATTGTTCTTGACAAATGACAGGAGAGTCAAAGGTGGTTCCAAGGTGTTTGGCCTGGGAAATTGCCACAGAGGTGGTGATGGCAAGAGGAGTAGCAATAACAGAAATAGTAAACACAGGAACCACACAGGTCACCAGATAACCAGAAAAATTCACATAGTAAAAAAATTGTAGTGGAGTGTCACGAAAAACCCAAACATTTAAATTTTACATAGTCCACCTATGGAGATACACTAAATAAAGTTTATGCTAGAATTTTCCCCCCTTGAATCTCTTTGTCCTCACCAGGGACAGGGTTAGCCCTAGTCTCATGGACAGCTCTGTTTCAACTATTAGCCATTATTTCAGCCTTGACTATCCCCAAGACACTAAGCAATTAGTCAGCATGAACTACAAGGAAGGAAAAACCAAAGAAGTATCTCTTTTACTGAGCTTTGCCTAAACCAGACTCCCTAGACCTGCCACACGAGCCTGCTATGATGTACTCTCTCCCGTCTCAGGGCTACAAAAATATCATTTTCTCTGCCTGTACTACTTTCTTCCCATTGTTCTCAGGATTAACTCTTACTTCAGGTTTCAGTTTAAATGTCATTTCCTAAGCAACCCATACCTGAAGTCTTCACTGTGTTTCTAATTCACAGCAACTTCTTCTTTTCCTTCATAAAAGTTATCAATGTACAATTATATGTTGATTATATTTATGTATTTATTTACTATCTAACTCTCCCACATAATTCCACAAGGGCTGGGACTCTGTTTTATTCACCCACTCTACACATAGCACCTGACAAAAAGCCTCATATTCAATATCTATATACTCGTATCTGTTAAATGAACTAATAATAAATCCCTGATCTCATCTGAGACCAAAATTTTTGCCATGTTTTCTAGTTTATTTATAAGAGAATTTGGTGAATTATAAAAGAAGATTGTTAGTATTCAGTATCAAGTTTAAGAAGTTTAAGTTTTGTCATATGGAAACATATCAGACTTATTTGAAGAAACATTCCCCTCCAAGGGATGATTTTTAGAAGCACTGTAAGTTTGATCAATTAAATCATCTTTTCTAAAAAGTTAAATAAAATCTTATGTCAAGGGGATATATATTCTATGTTTGCTTTGAGCGAGGTATATAATTCACAGAAATTCTAGTTATTATATATAATAGCAAACTCAAGTCAAAATTCCCAGGAATCATTTCTTGCTAATAACAGTATTATTAATAATGAGTTGACACTGACCATACACATACAAAAATGATATTAAAAAGAATAATTCCTCTCCTTTCCCTTGAGGTTCTGGTACTTAAAGAAATGAGACATGAATAAGAAGTCTAAAATAGGATACATCTGACAAAAGTCTTTGTTTTATCCTTTTCTAGTTTCTTTTCTGATTTTGCCTTTTGTTTTCATATTCTCTTTTGTGGCTTTCACCCTTTTTTCCCCCTCTGCTTTTGTCTATTTGCTCCCTTCCCTTTGTTTTAGTGATACTAAACATGCCCCTAAATCAAACCCCATTTTCTTTCCTGGTAATCAGAGCCAAAGAGCCCAGAGAAGAGTCATATTTTTCTCAGATGTTGACACAACTAATACCCCACCAACTCCTGTGACCTGGGGATCCCCTTCTAAAAGAAAGAGGTGCCCTAGGGCTCACATCTAGGGCTCATACCAGGTAGCTCAATCACTCATAGCCACCATTCTGCTATGTAAAGAATACCTGCTTCCCATTTCCACCAACAGACATAAAAACATCCTTGGGGGGTACAAAGTAGAATAAATAACAAGTGTACTGCTCTTTACGAAATACCTTCCATACCTGATCTCATTTAATTCTTTCAACAAACCTGTCAGGTATTATTATTATTATTATTATTATTATTATTATTATTGTCATCCCCATTTTGCATATAAGGAAACTGAAGTTCAGAGAGATAAAATGACTTTCCCAACATCGCTCACTTATTAATTGCCAGAATTAAAGCTCTAAGTGGGAACCAACTCCACAATTTGTGGCCTTTCTACCACATCAAAACTAAATCTCCAAACCAAGAATAGGAATAGGAATTGGAACAGTGACAAGTAAAGAAACACGGTCCAAACTTAGGAGCCCTTACAAAACCATTATGTAGTTGAAGAATCCTTCATAGACCTTACTGCCTCATTCCACTTACCCCTCTCCTTCAAAGCAAATGTGCAGAAACATCTTACATGACAGCATTTGTCCTAGTGGGGAGAGTCATCAACTGCTTCAACAGTCACTACGTCCAGAGGTGATTTACGTGGAATCAGGCAGCAGTCTGAGTGTAGCCTCTAATTCAGGCCCTTATCACCTCTTGCCTGGACAATTCCAAAAGCCTCCGAAACAAGCCTTCATGCCTCTGGTCTCGTCCTCCTTTGGGTCATCCTGCACGCGATTAGCAGCAGTTTCTGAAGTACGTATCTGTCCATGCCCTTATCTACTTAAAATCTTCCGATGGCTTTTGTTATAGGCTGAATTGTTCTCATAAAATTGATTATGTGGAAGTCCTAACCTCTAGTACCTCTCAATGTGACTGTATTTTGGAGATAGGGTCTTTAAAGAGGTAATGAAGTTAAAACGAGGACCAAATCCAATCTTTATAAGCAGAGGAAATTTAGACACAGACACCTACAGAGGGAAAACCGTGAGAAGACACAGGGAGAAGACGCCATCTGCAAGCCAAAGAGAGAGGCCTCAGAAGAAACCAAATCCGTTAATACCTTGATCTTGGACTTCTAGCCTCCAAAATTGTGAGAAAATAAATTTCTGTTGTTTAAGCCCCCCAATCTGTGGTACTTTGTTATGAAAGCCCTCATAAACTAATACAATTTCCCAATGTCAACAACATAAAATGCAAACTTCTTAGTGTGGCATTCCGGGCCCTTCACAATCCATTCTTGCTTCTCCAGCATTATTTCTGGCTACTCCCTGTCTTTGACCATATGCTCGTGAATATCAGATGCTTCTTGTCTCTATACCTCTGCCTGTAGTGCTCTTATCTCTTTCTCACTTTATCCTTTAAGGCTTAGCTCCTTACTCCCCTCACCTCCAGGCTGATGGAATTATCCCTCCTCTACTGATGTGTGAGGTCCTGGAAGGGAGAGACTGTCTTATTCATCTTTATATTCCCAGATTCCATCACACCCGTCCACTCACTGACTGATATCAATACATATCTGCTGAACTGGAACTGAGGATGGGTAGAGAGGGAAGAGTGGTAGGGAAACAGTTCTCTGTCCTAGTGATCTCTTTGCTCCACAGTGAGGAGTCCACTTAGCCCTCTTTGTCAAGGCCTCGGGCTGGCAGCTTCCTTGCCTAGTTTCTTGTCTAGTTAAGAAAAGGTTGGCACTGTGGAGCTCAGAGCATTGAGAGCATGACTCATGGGTTTCAGCTGCCTCTGCTACATCCTTTTCCTCCGGCCTCCAGTTTCTTCTTTATTTGGTTCTTTGGATCCCCAATTTTGTCAGGCATAAGTAATTGGTGGAGAAGATCGTGATTCTCTTTCTCTCATCCCCGTTCCCCATTTCCCCCTATGCATTGTTCTTATTCTCTCCTACCATAGAAGGGCTTCCTCTATGCCACCAGGGAAGAAAGGTGTTGCAGCTTCAAGCTCACATAGTCCCACTTTAGCACCCATGTGGAAAAAAAAAAAAAGATTTTCTTTCTTCTGGGAAAAGATTCTAAACTTTCTTTGGTCACATGCCAGTGCCTTAAACCAATCACTGTTGCAGAGAAAAAAAAATGAGGTTCTATGATTGTCCAGGCCTGAAACAAATTCTCCATACTGCCTTCTTTCTACTCCCAGCAACTCACACAGATGTTTTGGCTAGTAGTGGTGGGGTGGTCTTTCCAGACAAATATATTAGCTACAACACGTGTTAAAGTGATTCCTGACAAAGACTTGTACACAAGTGTTTATTGCAGCTTTATAATAGACAGAAACTGGAAATGACTCAAATGTCGACCAATAGGTGACTAGATAAACAAAGTGTGGTACAGAAATGTAATGAACCTTCAGCAATAAAAAAGAATGAACTACTGTTATACACAACATGGATGAACCTCAAAAACGTCATGTTGAACAAAAGAAGCCAGACATAAGAGTATACACTACATGAAAAGCTTTTGTATAGTGAAGGAAACCATCAACAAAATGAAAAGGCAACCCACTGAATGGGAGAAGGTATTTGCAAATGACACATTCAATAAGGGGTTAATATCCAAAATATTTAAAGAACTCATACAATTTAAAAAAATTAAAAATCCAACTTAAAAATGAGCAGAGAACCTGGATAGACATTTTTCCAAAGAGAACATACAGATGGCCAGCAAACACATGAAAAGATGCTCCACATCGCTAATCATCAGGGAAATGCTAATCAAAACCACAGTGAGATATCACCTCACACCTGTCGGATTGACTAGTATCAAAAGAACAACACATAAGAAGTGTGGGCAAAGATGTGGAGAAAAGGGAACCCTCATGCACTGTTGGTAGGATTGTAAATTGATGTAGCCACCATGGAAAACAGTATTGGAGGTTCCTCCAAAAATTAAAAATAGAACCACTATATGACCCAGCAATTCCACTTCTGGGTATCTATCCAAAGAAAATGAAAACATTAATTTGGAAAGATAAACACACCCCTATGTTCATTACAGCATTATTAACAATAGCCAAGATATGGAAGCAACCTAAATGCCAACTGATAGATGAGTGGATAAAGATGTGATATCTGCGTATATACACAATGGAATATTACTGAGCCATAAAAAAGAATGAGATCTTGCCTCTTGAGACAACATTGGTGGACCTAGAGGATATTACGCTAAGTGAAATAAGTCAGATAAAAAAGGATAAATACCATACAGTTTCACTTATACGTGGAATCTAAAAAACAAACAAACAAACAAAACAGAAGCAGACTCATAGACAAATTGATGGTTGCCAGAGAAGAGGCTGAGGGGAAGGTGAAAAAGGTGAAGGGGTATAAGAGGTACAAATTCCATTATAAAATCAGTAAGTCATGGGGATGTAATGTACAGCACAGAGAATATAGTCAATAATATTGTAATAACCTTGTATATCAGATGGCTACTAGAATTACCGTGGTGATCACTTCGTTAGGTATATAAATGTTGAGTAACTATGGTGCATACCTAAAACTAATATAATACTGTACATTAACTATATTTTAATTAGAAATATATACCATATGATTCTATTTAATTAAAAGTTTAGAAAAGACATATCTAACTTATACTGACAGAAATCTATAGTGGTTGCCTAGGAGTGTTTGGTGGGGTAGATCCACTGAGAAGGGAGAACAAGGGAACTTTCTGAAGTAATAGAAAAATTCTACAGATTGAGTGGTGGTGATTACATAAGTATGTAAATCTCTCAAGTCACCAAGATGTACACTTAAAATGTGTGCCTTTTATTGCAATAAATTATGCCTTGATAAAGGTGATGTTAAATATATATGATATATATATTTGCATACATATATATATATATAAAAAACGTGAGTGGTGAGCTGCTATGATAATAATCAAAATATTGATCTTTCAGGATGAAACCCAAGATCCTTGGTACTAAACTCCTCTTTAGTCGGACCTCTAACTGCCCCTGCAGCCATGTCTCTCACTGCACCCTTCCAATTGTAGTTTCCTAAGAACTCCAAGCTGTTTTCCCACCTCTGAGTCTTTACACATGTTGTCCCTTTGAACAGAACAGTCCAGCAGGTAAACGACTCTTCTTTAGGGCTCAGGTCAAGCATCGTCTGTGTTGTCTTTCTAGATTGCTTTGTGTCGCATGTACTAAGCCCTCCTTTTCTCTGCATCACACCGCACATTTATTCCTTTCATTTGTTTGCACGTTGACTCCTCTACTAGACTGTGAACTCCTGAGGGCAGGTATGAAAGAAGTTTCTTCCATCGAAATCAGTTTAGGGGTATTTAAAACACTTGAAAAATAGAGATTAAGCTAAAATTTCTTAAATGCTTACATATGCCAGAAACTGCTAGACTTTTTCACTTCTTGGTTGGGACTATTTGGTCTATGGCTGTGACATCAGTTTCAGAGGAAATCTGGAAGCTGAGACAGTACAATCAAGCAAACTTTTGCACGTCTCTAACATCTCACACATTATCCCAAATCTTTTTAAATTATGATGAGCTTTCCTGCGAATCATTAAATCCATATGTATTTCAAGGGAATGTAATCCATGTTTCATTCATTCATACTCAATCCATCACAGTTTTACTTTTAAGAGCTATTTGATGTTCGAAGCCATTAGAATCCCCATTTCTGAGAAAAAGAGGATGTGGGTAAAATTAAGCAAAACCAAATGTTAACAAAATACTCAAGGAGTGCACAGAATATTAATGAAGAGAGTTATACTACACTGTTTTGACTTTCCAGACTCCAAGTAAGTCTGTGTTGACTCAAGAGACCCTCACATCTTTATTACATCTTTTCTCCCAAGAGACTATGAGATGAGAAAAGGAATAGTTTGATGAGTACAGAAATGTTTAGCATAGCATTTCCAGCAATACTTCAGTCTAGATCTTCTGAAAACCCTCTGCTACAAAATTGCTGACTAAAATACCATGAACTAAAAAATAAAGAGCTAAAACTTTAGGATTGATCCTATAGATGGGGGTGGGGGGTGGAAAAGGTTGTTTGTCTTGGAATTAAGGACATTCGTTGTGTTTTAAAAGACAGATGGACAGAAAATGAAGCAGGAAGCCCAGGAAAAATTGGGACCTTCAGTCAAAAAATGAACCGGAGTTTTTCCACTGTCACAGAAAAATAACAAGGAAGTATATCTATTTTAGCTTTGTTCTGCATGAAAAAAGTCTCCCTCAAGAATTTTTAACCATAGACCCCACCCTCAGGTGAGTTTGAAGATCATATTTACACAAACTACATGTTTTTAGGACCTGTAAGCCCAAACATTAAAGTAAAAAAAATGCTCTGACATCAAGGCATTTGACAAGAGCAAATAAATACTAAACCTCTCTAGAGGGGACAACCTCAACCCAGATCACACAAAATTCATACAGATAAAGCCCTGCTAAAAATGAGCTCTTAAAACAATAAAATGTCACTTAAAAATTATAGAATGTAATTTTAAAATTATAAAATATACAACAAATATTCCACAACAAGCAAGACTCAGCCTATGAGCTCATCAACAGAGACGATTAAAAAAGTGAAAAGGCGTGCCAGACTCCCTCCCTCCTTTCCTTCCTTCTTTTCCTTCTCTCTCTCTCTGTCTCTCTCTCTCTCTGTCTCTTATATTAAATACTTATTAAAGTAATACATGTAAATACTCTAAAAGTCATGTGGCTAAAAAGAAAGTCATTTGAAACTACAAGCCTCCTAAAAAAAGTGTTTCCCCTTTCCCTCCTTTTCCTCCCTCTTTCTCTTCCTCTCTCTCTCTTTCTCTCTCTGTCTCTCTGTCTCTCTCTCTGTCTCTGTCTCTCTCTGTCTCTCTCTGTCTCTCTCTCTCTCTCTGTCTCTCTCTCTCTCTCACACACACACACACACACACACACACACAGTCTTAACAACAAGAAAAGCAATGGCCTCCCCAAAGCCTAAGACACCCTTCCAGACTCTTTCACTTGCTTTTTCTTTTCATATTTACCAGTTTTCTTAAATAAAATATTTATACTGCTATTTCTTGATTTGTAAATTTTAAACAGTATCTAATATAAAAAAATCAATATCCAACACCTTATATTTTCCCTTCCCCCAGCCTCCCAATATTGTTATATCACAATACTTTAAATTAAATCCACGTTTCATGTTATCTTATTAAAACTCTGTAAGTGGTTTACTTCTGGATCAGTTTGTATTATGATTACATTTCCTTTCTTATACAACTTTTTATTCCTCTTGGAATTCATAATTGCCTCAGTTTTTTGCTTGCCAAATTTTCTTTACCATTATCACCAATTCTTCTAGACTCTCCAACAGAAATGTAAAAATGCCTGAACTATTTACAATACTGTCAAACATGTCCGACATTCTATCAGTTTCACTGGGAATACTCCCCTGGAGCATTCCTTCCTTCAGTCTGGACTGTCTCTCCCTAGGTCTGTGGTATAGCTGTCATCTTGGGACTTCCTTTTACCTCTTTCCTACGTTGATACTGTTTCCTAAAACCTTTCTCTCTGTCTCTCTTGTTTGACTAGAGCACATCCTCCAGTAGTGTCCCAGCTGGGCGTGGGGAAAGCGGAGTAAATTTTTGATCCTTGCATGCCTGGAAATATCTTTAATTGTCCCTCTCACTTGATTGATAACATGATTTAGTATAGAATTCTTGGGTGAAAATACCTTTCTCTCAGAATTTTGAAAGCACTGTTTCATTATTTTCTAGCCACCAACGTTAATGTTGAAAAATATTCTACTCTTACTACCTACTCCTTTATAAGTAATCTATTCCACTTTCCCATACTTCCTCACCTCCTATCATCAATTTTTTTCTCTTTATCCCTTGGGTTTAGAAATTTCATGATGATATGCCAGTTGTTGTTTTTCCCGTGTTTTTGGGTTTTTTTCTCTTTTTTTGTTTTGTTTTGTTGTTGTTTATAGTTTTTTCATTATGCTGGGCACTCAGAAGGCTCTATCAATCTGGAAACTCATGTTCTTCAGTTATCAGAGATCTTCTGGTAGTTTCTTTGATAATTTCCTTTCCTGCATTTTTTCTATTTCTAGAACTCCTATTAGCAGGTTAAGGTTAGGGTTAAGGGTTAGGGATTAGAGGTTAGGGTTAGGGTTAGGGTTGGATCTTATGGATTCATCTTCTAATTGTCTTTTCTCTCCTATTTCCATTTCTGTTTATTCTATTTTCTGTGAGATTTCCTCAATATTATATGTTAATGTTTCTATGAATTATTTATTTTTGCTATTATAGTTTCAA
Source organism: Rhinolophus ferrumequinum (assembly GCF_004115265.2). Taxonomy (NCBI): domain Eukaryota; kingdom Metazoa; phylum Chordata; class Mammalia; order Chiroptera; family Rhinolophidae; genus Rhinolophus; species Rhinolophus ferrumequinum. The sequence continues at coordinate 20,970,254 of NC_046306.1, forward strand.
TTTCCCAGAGCTATTCTCTGATTGTTCCTTTTTTGGAGACTCTTGTCTTTGTTTCATGGATGCACTATTTTATACTAACTCTCAGAGGATGTTTATCGTTTTTTAAAAGACATTCTTCTGCTCTATTGTCTCTGTTTCCTCTCAGTTTCTTTTTTCTTTTCCATTTCTATGTGATGCTATTTTTCTCGGTGAAGGTTTCTCTCAACTATCTGGTGATCCTTTGCTGTCCCTTCATATTTAAGAGTGAGTGAGTCACTACAAAGGAATTTGGAACCTCTGTTAAGAAGACTTTGTTGGTTGGTGGATTTTACTGCAAGATGATAAAGTGGGGGCCTATTTGTTTTGCTGGGAGATTCTTAAGTATCAGTTCTATAGATCTTACTTCTGGGGTTCAATCTTAAGCTCCCCTCAAAATTAGTTCTCTGCTATCCTGCCTGGAGAATATGTCTTGCTGACAACATTCTTGGAGTCAAACAAAGCAAGAGGGCTGAGCAAGTTTCACCATTTAGTATGAAGACATTCATCTGATCTCTGTTTTCAGTGTGGTATCCTCCTACCCCAGCCTTCCCAGCTATGATCTTTAGCTGTGTCTGGTATCTCACTTTAAAGCTTCTTTAAGTTCAATTTTTTTCATGAAATAAGCCCCCAGGGTTCTGCCAAAGAGATGGAAGGATAGTGGCTTAACTGAGAAGGATGAAGAAGGGAATTGGTAGTTTAACTTACACAGACTTTCAGCCTCACGTATCTCTGCTGCTGTAGTATTTGCTCCTTCTAATTCCTGACATTCTAGTTAGTGTTCTGCAATATGAATCTGCTTAACACTTGTTCGTATACCCCTCTCAAGCATTTGGAATTCAGTTTTCTCAGCTCAACTTTCTATCTTCCAAAAATGTGTTGCTATTCCTCATTTGCTATTGTCTTGCTAGTCCCCTTGTCCTTGTGAGCTGATAACTTTAAAAATATTAACTCACTGTCATTTTAGTGACTTGGGAACAAGAGAGAATAGGGTTGAACATGTGTTTAATCTGTCCATGAATAACAAGAATTAAAAGACTGTCAAGATGTTCACTCTTTTGCTCCCATTAAAAAAATGTCAGAACCAGAAAATTCAGAGCTGAAATTCTGCTCTCATGAGGCTGATGTGGAAAAGACATGGGTCTGAGAACTGCAGTCCCTATTTTCAAGTTTTGTTATAATTTTTTGGTTGATTGATGTTAGGTAAGTTAAATTTTCTAGCTGTTTTGTCATCTGTAAAGCAGTGATAATCATCCCTACACAGCCTATCTTACTTGTAATGATCAAGTAAGATAATTAATATAAATGTAAATATACATCAAATATATACCATTTATCATTAACTCTATTAACAATAAGCAAAGGCAAATATATTTCAAGAGGCAGTGTAACAGCAGAAAGAGTATGAGCATCTGAGTCACACAGTCCTGGACTCAAATTCCATCTCTGTCATTCACTGTTGTGATCTTGGGTAAGTGACTTAACCTCTCTGAGCTTCATTTTCCCATTTATAAAAAGAGTATATTATTATTTACTTGACAAGGCTGTTGTGAGGATTAAATGAGATGATGCATGTAACACATCTACTATAGGGCTTGACACTTAGTAGGTACTGAGCAGATGTTAATTCTTCCTCTTATTGCAATTTGGGACTGGCTTACTTATGCTCACATGAATATCCCGAGCTTGTATTTCCTCAATTAATGCTAAACCACATTAGTAATTAGCATCTTACGTCATCAATAGTCCTCATAAAGGCTATTTATTTGCTGTTTTTCCCAGGACCAAATTATAAGGTGAGCAGCCCAATTCAAAGAGTTCAGCATACATATCCTTTGAAGTGGTAACAGGTTATTGCTGAGGTATCTTTAGGAGTATTTTATTATGAAATAAGACGCGAAACTTGTAATAAATGTTAAAAGAGATCAGGGACACTGGAATACTGGAAAAACTATACTCACAATATTATCGTAAGAGTAATTGGTTGTTGCTTTTTTTTTCTTTTTCATCCTCACACAAACCCAGAAGCTGGGCAGGTTTTATTATCCTGTTTAAAGATGAAGAAATCAAGGCATGAGTAAAAAAGCAACTTGCTCAAGATTCATTAGTCATCAGGGAACAACCAAGAACTCCAACCTTGGTCTTTTGATTCCCTATTCAGTGCTCTTTTTAAAAAACATTGTGGTTACATACACATAACATAAAAATATTTATCTATGAATAGACACAGGTTGCCTCTACCTCTTGGATATTGTGAATAACGCTGCTATGAACAAGGGTATACAAATATTTCTTCGAGAAACTGCTTTCAATTCTTTTGGGTATATACCCAGAATAGGTATTGCTAAATCATATGGTAATTCTATTTTTAACTTTTTGAGGAAACACCATACGGTTTTGAGGAACTGCCATACACAGTGACTGCACCATTTTACATTCCCACCAACAGTGCATAAGCGTTCTCCATAGCCTTGCTAACACCTCTCATTTTCTGTTTTTTTGCTTTTTTTCCTAATAGCCATCCAAATGGGTGTGAGGCGATGTCACAATGTGGTTTTCTTAAGAGTGTTGAAGTCTTCTGTAGAGATGCCAAAATACTAAGTAAATCTGGTAACATCTCCAGCATTAAGATCCTACTAGATTTAAGACACTGTAGGAGGCAACAGTACACACAGTCCTGCCCTCAAGGATTTTATCATATAGCTGGGAAGAAAGGACATATGCATTTAAAAAATAAATAATTCAAGATAGCAGAGTCTAAATGGTAAGTATTATGAGAAGACAGAGAAGGGTAAAATTATAATAGGCTGGGCTGATTACAAAAGTCCTTAAAGAGCAAATGGCACTTCAAACATTTTAAAAGGGAGGGTTTAAATCATCCAAAAAAAGAGGAAATTAATTTTTTAATTTCAATTATTATTCATGCATTCCTCCAACAAACATTTATTGTGCTCCTAATAAGTGCTAGACACTGCTAGGTATTGACCCTCAAGAGCAAGGGAGAAAGATAGGCAATGAGTAGTGACAATCCAAGGTGCTGAGTGTGTACACAGCGTGCTGAATCACTCCTTTCTAAGAGCCTGCTAATCTATCAAGAGGACTGTTAGCACCTCCTTTTACAGTGAATCGTAAAGGGAGTATGTAAAGCACATTTATTTCCAGACTATATTCGTACCCAATTATTTCACATGGAATATAGTGGGAATTTTCCATTTTCCTTTGGGAAGGAGACTATGTTCAAGAAGCTAAGGCTGTTGCAAGTTACTTATTAGCCCTCATACCTCTCACCCATGTGGGTTCCTGCATTCACAAACATTAGGCATTGGGGGAGCAAAGAAAGATCAGTAAGATCCTGCAGGGGATAGCCTGGACAAGGTGCTTAGAATTGGTGATTCCTAAATCTCAATGACACGTTATCTCAGAAATCATTTCTATATATGACTAAAAAATTAAGAATTCATTCCTGATAGTTTAGTTCTCAAAGGATAACTATTCAAGACTTCTTTGGGGGAGCCTCATAAACTTTTTGTCTAGTAGATCAACCCGAAGATAAATTTAATTTCAGAGTTACTAGGTGCTTTTCATTAATACCTCAGTGACTTTCTCTTTTCCTCATGAAAGCTAACTCTCAAAGGCCTATGTAATGAGGTGTTCATGCATGAAAGGATGGAATAGGTCTGGAATTCTATGTGGATTAGAATATTTATCTCAATTATGTTTTCTGTAAGTTAAATATCATCTACAAGGAATTATGGGCTTGCTTACCAAGTACAAAGAGTACTAGACTAAGAATCATGAGATCTGGGTTTTAATTCAAGTACTATCACTATTTAATTTTGTTGAAGTCACAGCCTTCATAGGCCTGCTATTTTATGGATCAAGTGAAGAGACTATGGAATATTTTAAAGCTTAGGAAAACATGAAATTTAGTATACAATTGAAGGAGTATCATGATTAGCTTACTATTGGGCAGCTGGAGATCTGGGGTGGTGCTGAGCATCAAGAATGGCTCAGAGTGAAAATTCCCATAGTCTGTTTCTGGATTTCTCACTATTTTTTGTGGACTCCATAACTTGGCTTCTGTATCTATAAAACAGAAAAGTCACAATGATTTCCCTGACCATTATGAGAAGAAATTAATAAATGTCTATATGTTTTGTAGAGATCCCTAGATAAAAGAGGTTAAGAAAATACAAATGATGCTTTGTGTTAATGCTCTTATTAGCTTAGTCTAAGTAGGATCTATCCTTTGGAAAACCTGGAAAAGCTTAGCTACCCTTGCTTTGTGACTTTTGCCAACTCCTCAGGGAATTGTGACTTTTCCTGGAAAACAAATTACTACCTTGGGGGAAGGCTGACATCTCTGAAGTCTCCTGCAAGTTGCCAGTTCAGGGAGTTCACGCCTGGTACTATGTTTTAAAGGAAAATAAATCTTTTCACAAAAGTGGTCAAGATTATTTGCTAAGCATACCAGCATTTTCCAAACAGAGTGGAGGTACAATGAGGCCTCATCCAGACTTTATGTGTCTTTGTTAGGGTGAATCATCTTTGTTAGTATACACTGAGTAACTTGAGTGATTTCCTATGAACTCCTCTCTGCCTCTGTCACTTCTCCCTTTGTTTTTTCCCACTTCATTTGTCTTCTGAGTCTTTATTTTCCTAGTCGGACAGGCTTTTCAAAAACTTAGGCCACAGTTTCCTCTGTTCTCTTCAAGATCTCCCCACTCAAAGTGATTTGGGAGCTGTCATGCCCCAAATATTTGTTACCTCTCAGACACCCAGGAGGAGATAAATGTATACCAGTGGCTCTCAACCAGTGGTGATTTGGTAATGTCTGGTGACATTTTTGGTCATCATAGCCAGGGGGAGGATGCCACTGGCATCTAGTGGATAGTGGCCATGGATGCTGCTAAAAAATCCTACAGCAAAGAATTACCTGGTCCAAAATGTCAACAGTGCTGCTGTTGAGAAACCTTGGTATGTACAGATATCAGTAGCTGAAGATTACTGAGGAGGCAGTGCAGCCTCCTGAGGGATGCAAATCCGCAAGGTGGTCAACTGGCAGCCACTGGCATCAAATTGTCTGGAGTTGGATCCCCAGGTTCCCTACTTTTGCTGGTTGTATGATTTTGGACTAATTATTCAGCGCCCTGAAGGCATAGTTTCTTCATCTGGAAGAAGGGGCCAATAAAGTATCATTCTCACTAAGCTGTACATTCCTTGGAGAAAGAAACCTAATTTTACCTGCCATGGTTAGATTAGGGACCAATACCCAAGGGGGAGTACTAAGTATCTGTGGATTATCTCACAATTGTTTTGAGGTCTAAAGCAGATAACATGTATTAAATGATATGAAACACTGTGAGGAGAAAAGCAGTCCCTGACAGTGGGAACTGCTATTATTATGCCTTAAGGGGAACTTCATGCTATCACCCGTAGGTTCAAGCAGAGACTTCATACACGTTTTGAGGCTTCCCACCTGCCTCTTGCCAGGTCGTTTCTCCCCAGGGGACGTCTTCTCGCCTCCGTCTACAGGGAGGAGGCTTTTGTTTTCCGACCTCCCAAGTTTAAATCCAGCATATTAGGTTAAATTTCCCTTGAAGTAAGACCCCTTAGTGAAGTGCGGCTCTCCAGCTTCAATTTTTGAGTTCCTCCACCTGGTGGAGGTAGTAGCAGGAAAACTAGAGCCCAAACGGATTCACATTACTGAGTGTCTTACCCACCACCCTAACCCAGGAGAAATGGCCCCGAATTGACTCCACAAACACTGCAGAACAGCGCGGACTCGCCACTCCACCTAAGACTGAGATAAAATTCGCCACCTTCAAAACCTTCCCGGAAGGCTGCTTCAGACGTCACGCACGCGCACGGGTCGCTGGGCGGCCGCCGCGCAATTGCCCGCCTGTTCTAGGAGGACTACAACTCCCGGCTTGCCTGGCGACGCGGCGTCGCCGGGTAACTCGCGCCAGACGGAGCGCTTTGGGTCAGCTCCTCCGCGCGCCTGCGCCCTGGCGGGCTCTGCGCAGGCGCAGTTCCAGCGCTTGGGAGGCGAGGGCGGGGTGTCGTTCCCTTTCGCTGATGCAAGAGCCTAGTGCGGTGGTGGGAGAGGTGTCGGCAGGAGCAGTGCTGCCGCTGGGGCCTGGGGCTGACCTGTCCGACTTCCCGTCTGTGCCGAGCCCACTCAAGCCGCAGCTATGTCCGGGGACGAGGTGAGGGCCTGAGCCTGGTGCTAGGGCTAGGGACTGAGGCGGGGAGCCGAACCCATCCTAGTGTGGGAGACGGGGCCTGCGGCCTAGCGGCCGGCCGCCATGTGGGGTAACCGGGCCTAGGCGACCTGGAGCGGTAGAGCAAGCGAGGACTCCGGAGCTTCGGGGTTGGCCGCGTCCGGTTCTCTTCTGGGCGGCGGCACTCAGACCAGCGTTTCCGGAATGGATAGCAAGTTGAGTCGCTCTCCTAGAACGGCTTGAATGCCGGCTAATGCCCCAACTGAAGGAAATTGAGGCTGGCGACCCCTGCATTCTTTTCGATTTGACACTGCGTCTGTAACTCTCCTCGTTGGCCCCGGGAGTGCGGAGAGGAGCCTCCATCGGCTCCGGTGGAGCGCCCTCGTTCAAAACTTTGCAGGCTGGCTTGTCCGGGCCGGTATCCGCTCTTGTTCTCATCTCGAGCATTATTTCTTTAAAAGACCAGGGGCTGAGGGAGATAGGATGAGAGGAAAAGATTCTTCAGGCTCAAAGTGACTAACCTCGGGAAGTTTTAGGGCGGGAGTCCCTGAGCTTTCCTTAACAGCTCACAGCGACGGGAGCGGGAAGTCCGCGCTGCGAAGCTGGTTGGATCTTTTCCTACTGTCGTGCTTGTACCTCAGCAAATTTCCTCAAATCCCTTTTGATCATACTTATCCCAATTCATGTAAAATCAAACAGCTTAAAGTGAAATTTGATTTTAAGTACCGTCAGTAGGTACTGATTAACATGGTGGGGGCTACATCTTACCGGCCAGTTCTCCCCACCGAAAAAAAGCTCTTTGATTTATAACTTACTTATATAAACATTTGAGTGTTTGGCCTATAGGGCCTTGGAGAGAAGGAAGGGGGAAAATTCGAGGATTTCTCCATCTTTGGCTTTTGAGGTAGTCCCTGAAGGATCCTTAGAATTTCCTCAAGTAGTGGCAAGATCTGGTCACAGGGCAAGGGAGTGGTTAAGAAGACAAATAAGTGTACTCACAGAAAGTAGAATATTCTCCAATTAGGTTAGAGTTAATCTCTTGAAATGTAGGTAGTGGCTAATTCACAGAGAGATTTGAAGACCAAATTAAGGAATTTGGATTTATTCTGGAGGAGCCTCCAATCTCTCATTTGATTCCCACAACAACTCTGTATGGACTGTTATACCCATTTTAGTGATAAGAAAACTGAGGCTTAGAGTGTTGTATAATGCCCACGATCAAATAGTAAGTGGCTGAGCCAGTAGTAGAATTCCAGATCTATGCAGTATTTCCTCCATCTAGGTGATTAGGAGGCTCTTGCTCTCTTAGGAGAGAAACTGAGGATCTAAAGGTAGTAGGTGGTTCTTGCGTGGAGGTCATGGTAGAGTCATTGATTGCTCTGTGCTACTGTATTTCAAAAGTTCCTGAGAGTGGCAGTGTTTCACATTTTGTTTACCCATTTTCTAAGCTTTCCATAACGTACAACAAATAAAGTACCTATGTAGTGCAAGCTACTGTGGGGTGTTATTGTTATTCTGTGTGTGGCTTCTATGGTAAAGCACTCAGAAGTGTTGTAAGGGAGGTAAGAGACCTACTAGTTGCTGCAGGAGATAGAAATAGAGCCTTCAACATAGAGATTTGGGGGGCTGGAGGATTCAGTTTAGTAGTTGGATCAGGTTTTGAAGGAAGTAGAATATGAATGCATTACTGAAGGGTGAATAGGATGTTGTCAAGCAGAGATGGCAGAACCAGCATTCTAGCGTAGAACTTTTGAAAGCCAATAAAGTATTAAGCAGCTTGGCACTCTTTAGGTTTCCCATCCAACTTCATTTTATAGACAGGAAATTAGGGCCCAGAGACGTTAACTTGCCCAAGATCACAGAGCAGGTTAGTGGGTCTAGAACCCTGCCTTTGGCTTCTATTCTGGAGTCTGTGAAGGTTCTGGTTCCTCCAGTATTGTTGACTAGATAAGTATTCTTAGGCTAATCCTTAACTTCTGACTACAGATTTGTAAGGATCAAGTGAAAAATCTGTACATGGAAATGATTAAACTGCACACATTTCTTTTTAAATCTGGTAATTAAGCCAAAACTCACCAAACATAACGTCTTTAAATTTAGTGGAACCAACACGTTTTAAAAGCACTATTCTAGAAATACGGGTGCTACCCAGTAAGGAAAACTTTCCTAATCTGCAGGCATTCATTATTTTTGAGACCTTTTTTTAAAGTGATGTCAATAATCAAGAATATTGCTTATTACTAGGCCCCATTCACAAGGTGGCAGAACATCGGGTTTTCATGCAACACTAGGTAAGGTGTTTTACAAAAGAAGCTTTAAAATGAAAAAGAAGTTTCTGATTAGAAATAGAATGTATGTTGTATGAAGTTTACAAAACAGAAGAATACAAAGAGATGTCACCCAAAAATGACAACACTTGGCATTCGTTCCGTTCATCTTGCTTTTATGGGTGCTTTTGTAACTCACCTGGTGTGGTGTATCCATCAAGTTACCATCTTGGGTAAGGTATGACGGATGGGAGTAGGCTTCCAATATGAAGCACTTGGCTATTGTCTAGGTAATTTTTACTGGTATCTCTTTTTCTCACCTTCTCCAACCCAACCCACAGTGGGAAGTTGGAAATGAAAAACTGCTTTTGAAGGCTTTGTTATAGACTTAAAAAATAGCAAGAGAGTGTGGTTTTTCCGTAAAAACCTGTTTGCTCCTCAAATCCAAACTAGTTTCATAAACAAAACATTTGGAATGTGATAATTTGTTGTTACATGTGAGTGTCTTAAAAACCCATTTTTTAGGTCAAGACCAACATGGTCTTGTGAGTGGGAGGTCTCTGCTTTGGGATCCCTGGTTTCCTTGTTTTTAACTAATTTGATGGGTGGTATGAATAAAATGAGGCAATGAATATATGTCTTAAGTATCCAGAGAAAATAAAGAGATATTAACCATTTGTGTATAATTCCTGCATGTTTAATACCCTTTAGATGGCTACAACCAAACTTACCCTATAGAACTAAATACAGATTTCTTCAGAAGATAAGGCAGTTTTAACGTTGTCCTTCTGATTTCAGAATCCCTCCCATCTTTGGTCTGTCTTGCTGAATAATAGTTAAAAGAATTAATATTCCAGGGCTTTTGATACTTGAAAAAATGCAATAAATGAATTGTAAGCCCTGCCAGACAATCAAATTTATAGTGCCGGGAGTTCTGTCTGTCCTTTTGCCAAATCTCCATATCGTGGAGTGCGGATGTACTGTAGCTGTCTCCCTGGAACAGATAACAGTACTCCATGTGGGGTGGGTGACCTATGTCCCAGTAGGTCAGCAGTGGGGAACTCCGTCCTCCTGGCTATTCTCTTTAAGTTTGCCAGATTACGTTCTTCAGACTGACTGCGTCTTTAGAATTCTTCATTTATACAGTTAGATCCTTACTACGATAGGAGAGGATAACTTTGAAATGAGGCTGTATGAATTCCCAGAATGTCTTGCAGTTCCTTTATTATTGGGTGAGGATGATAACTGCCCTGCCTTATTACAGACCATAGTTTGGTTTCAGTGTATCTCAGGTTCCTTAATGTACTTAGGACATAAAGAAATTTAAACTAACTTAAGCAATTTGGGGATTTTTTTTTTTTTTTTGGAGAGTTTCATGGTACATCTTGGATATTAGATCACCCCGAGACGATGAGATTTCACTGATAGGAATCGAGATATACTATGCTTTGTGAACTGTAAACCATTACATAAATTATGATAATAATTGAATTCAATCAATTGGGCTCCAGTTCTTTTGTTTTAAACACTTCAATACATTATCACAACAGATCATTGGGCAAAGTGCTGGATTTAAGCATGGTAGAGTTTGGACCAACATTGGTAAGCGGCTTAGAGAAAAATACTTGGGATTTGAATCCAATTTTGTTTGACTCACTCTTTCCACACTACTGGCATCTGCCATATATGTTGTTTAAACTATTATGTCTAAAATAACTATCTGTTTTTTTCCTAAGATAGTCTACAGGAAGTTATAAATTAGTTTTTCACTTATTCTCTAGTGGACATTAGCTAAAAATAACTTAAGAAAACTTTTAATGTTCCAGAAACCAAAAAGAGTGAAAGATTGTATAGAAGTTTCTCTTACTCAGATAAGAGATTTGCCATATGAAGGTTGCTGATGTATTTCTTTAAAGGTTTGTCTGAATTTCCAGATAAGTTTAAAAAAAAATTATTAGGTCAAGTCTTCTGGTGTAGCCACCCCAGGTTGCCAACGTTAAATAAAACATGTACGAGTATAACCTGCCTAGGTATTGGTTTTCTCATCCATAAAGTAAGGGGTGTAGCATAGGTTGTTGCTAAGGTCCCTTCCCTAAATTCCATGATTTATTCATCATTTGCTCGTGGAACTGAAAATGAAGTTGCTATTATATTTTGTGATAATTTACAAATTGAAAGGCGGGTATACATGTTGAAGGATCACTTCCCCTGTTGCCACCCCCACCGTGTTTAATAGTGTAAGGAAGGTTGATTGAATTTTTTTTAAATCCTTTTTTGGTACTTTAATGCATCAGATAGTCTTAAGAGTTTGCCTTTTGCGGATACAGTATGTTTGGAATGTGACCATCATTAAAAACAATCACTTGGTCCCTTTTAAACAGATGATTTTTGATCCTACTATGAGCAAGAAGAAAAAGAAGAAGAAGAAGCCTTTCATGTTAGATGAGGAAGGGGATGCCCAGACAGAAGAAACCCAGCCCTCAGAAACGAAAGAAGTGGAGCCAGAGCCAACTGAGGACAAAGATGTAGAAGCTGATGAAGAGGACAGTAGGAAAAAAGGTGAGCGGTAGACGGGAGAGAGTCGGTTTTCCTGGGAGGCAGGGTTCTCTCCCGTTGATGTTTTGGATTTTGTGCATACAGTGACCTCACAGCCTGACAGGCTGTTCCAGGGAAGTTGAGGACATCAGCGTCTGTGTGCACTGGACCTTGTCAGATTTCTGATATTGTCCCACTGACTCCACAAGTGGCAGTGGTGACAAAACCTTGTCATTCCAGGGCTGGTTTTCCAGTTTAACTTGTCAGGTCTCTTCTCCAATTTTAATGGTGGTTGTATTTGAGTGTAGGCAGAAAGAAATAGGACCAAGAAAGTCAGTTTGTGTCTTAGCAAATATGAAAATGTATAGAAGAGATTAAAATTACAATGTAAATGTTTCGGTTTAGGCATCAGCATTAGTTATTGACTCTTGTGCTCTAACATAGATACCATTTCACTGTTGAAAATAAATTATTCAGTAAATATAATGTCTGTTTATAATTCTGTTTATAATGCCTGTTTAAAAATATAAGACACTGCTGGGAATAGAGAAGAACTGGAATTCATTGATCATCTCCCATGTGCTAAGCATCTTACATGTTTAAAATAAACTTGGAAAGGAAGTCATTCTTGAAATGAAACAAAATAAATTCATAAATATCTTCTTGAAAAACTTTGTAGCAGAGGGATCCCAAAATATTCCAGGTGTATAACAGGACAGAACAAATGGAAAACTTATGGAACAGAACTCATTACTCACTAATGGTGGACAAAATTTCATTTTATCCATATTGTAGCCTTATTTAATGAATATGAAATACTTTATAAGGCCTTTCCTTGGTTGATTCAATAACATGTTGAGCTAGATCCTAGAATTTAGGTGTAAGTCATAGTATCTAGTAGGGAGATAGATAAGCAAGCCGGTAAGTACCTCTGTTGGGGTAACAGAAGGTACTGTTGAAGCACCTGAGGGGCACCTAATCCAATTAGGGGAAAGGAGGAATAGGCTTAGAGAAGGCTTCTTGGTGGAAGTAACTTCTAACGAAGATCCTATGAGATGAAGGTAAGTGCTATGTGGGAGGGCCCGTGGGAAGGCTTGGAGGTGAGAGACTACACACTCTGCACGAAGAAGGGAAGTAGTTCAGTTGGGCTGGAACCAGGGATTAAGGTGTGGGACATGAGATGGTAGATAGAAGTGGAGGGATAAAGCTGGAGAGCCTTGGAAATTGTGTTAGAACCCTGACTGTGTGTTGGAATAATGAGACATGTTACGATCAGATAAATAAATATTCTTAACACAGTCCCCTAACCAGATTTTTCCTACAAAGCTTTGAGTTGATCTGCCATTGTGTTTCTCAGAACCATAACTTTTGTGGTTGTGGAACCCACTGTACTAATTAATACCTGATCTCTCTATTCTGGTGACTTGATTAATTAATAGCTGAAATGTTGGTTTAACTCATAATTTGATGCTTTGCCTTCTGATATGTGTTAATAATTGAATCCAGTTATCTTTTTTTAGATGCTTCTGACGATCTAGATGACTTGAACTTCTTTAATCAAAAGAAAAAGAAGAAAAAAACAAAAAAGATATTTGATATTGATGAAGCTGAAGAAGGTGTCAAGGTAGTATTGCTTTCTTATTGAAGGTAAAATTTGACCTCTTGAAAGGTTGCTAAATGGCTGTTTCTCCCTCTGTCTCATCACTTACTAGCTTTGCTTTTGTTAAGTACGTATCGTATCGTGTTTCCACAAAAGTAAGACCTAGCCGGACCATCAACTTTAATACGTCTTTTGGAGCAAAAATTAGTATGAGACCCGGTCTTATTTTAATATAAGTACCAGTCCATTGACTTTTGCTCCAAAAGACGCATTAGAGCTGATGGTCCGGCTAGGTCTTAACTTTTAGGGAAACACAGTAATCACAGCTATTATGGTCATTTTTTGGGTATTGTATCTGACTACATATTTTAAAGGAGCTAATGGTTCAAAGGAATGTAAATTAGGTTTTATACATTGTATTGTGTGCCTTTAAAATGTTTACAAAATGCCCCTTTTCATTAAGCATACTGAGATTGGCTGAGGGGGGAGATATTTCTGTAAGTAAGAAATCCTGTGAAGCAAATATTCTTCTAGTTTCTTCTGTTAAACTTTTGGTAGCATGTTGAAGATACACGGCCCCGGCCTGTGGTGGTTGGTGACTGATGATCTTATGGCCCATAGGAGACAGAGCATTAAGGCTGGTTTTATGGAGTTCTCTGATCTTATGGGTTGTCTTATTACTGAATTGATTACCAATACAAGTATCTCAAAATTGAACGAGTAGAGAGATGGGTGGGGAGGTAGGTAAATGAGTGGATGGATGTAGGAAGGAGCTGTAAGTCTGTCCTTCCCTTACTTAAGAGCTACCATTTTAAAGACCCTGTCCAGGACTCTTGAGCAGAACTCAGCATCTGTTTGTAAAACCCAGGATAATAGCAATTTTCTGTATACACAGAGAAGGAGCAAAAGTTGAGAACACACAGATGCACTAAGTGTCCTATTTTGTGTCTTCTACCCAAATTTTTCTTTAGTAAATAGTTTTATTTGTTCAAACTCAAGTAAACAAGGTGTATCCCACATATAGCGGGAAATGTATGCAATAATTCATTGAGTTTTGGAAACTCTCACAATTTTGATGACCTAGTTAATTCAGCAAATATGTAGTGGTGATTACAGTGAGTCAGGCATTGTGTGCTAATTGCAAAGGTACTGAAATGAATCAGATGTTTTTCCTGTTTCAGAGGTTATGTTAGTTAAGGGATAAGTTAGTCCTTTAGAACAGGATGATTTTACCTGGATTTATCTTATTTTTTCCCCTGGTTGGGGATTCTGTTCTCTTCCTACTATTGCAGGGAAGTTGAGAAGGAAAAATGTTTAAATTATACTGAACAAGTGAGGTTTAAATATCCTGAGTAACAAAGTGACACACCGGAGATATGCCACAGAGAGTCTTGGTTAACAAGGTTTTTTGGTTGATTCCTCTAATAGCCTTTGTCGTGAAGGGTCACTTATGAGCTCCACTCTTATTAAGTGCTTGTATACTTTTTTCTCTGCTATTAAAGTCATAACATAAGACATTATTACAAATACCCTTATCAGACAAGTCATGGACATTAATTAAAAGCTGAAGTGTTTTTAAGATCTTGGGTTACTCTCCCATCTGAATTTTCAGACCATCACCGGGCTTTTGACAAATCTTGAAAAATACTTTGTGCTAGTGTCTGCCTTTCACTGGGTCTTAGCCTCGGTTTGGAACTAGATCTTACTGGGATAAAATAAATAATAGTATAGGATAAGAAGTTGACTGGTGTGTGCTAATTTATATTCAGCATATCTGAGTTTCTCATTTATTGACTGTCATCTTTGAGACTAGGTCAATACCTAGTTTTTTGATTGCGTGTTATCCAGCTAATACGAATAGGCTGATGAAATCTTTGATGGCCAAAAGTGGGCACTAAGACTATACAGTTGGATTTGGGATCTAAAAGTTGGGCTTTGTTTACTCCCAGCTGTTCTAACTTTTCTGCTGATAAGATTTCTCAAATGTTTATAGCCATTGTCGGACTAGTTCAGGATGTAGGCACACAAAAATAGATATTGATAGGTAATGTTGACAGCATATTTCAGGGGAGGGAGGTGTGTAAACTGATGAAAGGAGGGAGGAATTAGAAGGCTAGAGACAAACACTGGCCCTTTCTGCTCTTCTGGGAGTGAGGGAGTTACGACTCATTTCTGGGCTGTGATGTGCCCTGTTTGCATCCATGACTATAGCAACTAAACTTGGGATCAACCTTTACCTTGTCTCCATCCATTCATCACATGATCCTAATTCTCCATGGGTTCTGCCTTTTCCCTCTTTCATGATGTCATCTATTGAAGTGATGCTTCGCAGTCTGGTGCCAAGCTGATTGTGGTATAATAAAAAATAAATATTTAGTCTTTGTCTCTGTCCTGGCATACAGCGCCTAAAACCCTTGGAATCTCCGCAGTGATCAAAGTATCTTTTGAGATGACTGGTGGCTGGGAGTTCCTGAATAGCTTCAGCACAGGGGCTGGTGGTCAGAAAGATCAAGCCATGATTAGAATTTTCACATACATCCCCCTCACCCTCGGGGGAAAGGGTTGGAGATAGAGTTCAGTCACAGTGGCCAATGGTTTAATCAGTCATGCCTGCATGATGAAGCCTCCATAAAATCCCCTAAATGGTGGGGTTTGGAGAGTTTCGGGGTTGGTGAACAAATCAGGGTGTCAGGAAAGTAGGGTACTTGGAGAGGGCACGGAAGCGCTGCACCTGCCCTCCTCCCCTCTCCTTGCTTTGTGCATCTCTTCCATTTGGCTGTTCTGTGTTGCATCCTTTATTATAAACTGAGTTAAGTATTTTCCTGAGCTCTGAGTCATTCTAGCAAATTATTAAACCTTGTGGGGAGGGTGTTGTGGGAACTGCTGAATCTGTAACCAAGTCAGATATAAGTGTGAGTAACCTGGGGACCCTATACTTTTGACTGGCCTCTGAAGTAAGGAGAGTCTTGTGGGACTGAGCCCTTAAACCTGTGGAGTTTGTCACTGACTATACGTAGTAGCAGAATTGAATTGACCTGTACTTCACCAAGTTCGTGTCAGAGTGTTGAACCGATGTGGAAAAACACCATGTATTTGGTATCAGGCGGAAGAAAAACCCTCCTACTGACTGCATCAGACTACTTAGAAACTTCTTTAAAATACTCCTGACCCCTGTTCCTACTAAAGATTGTCAATCAGAAGATCTAAGAATCTTTTAAAAGTTTCCCAGGTGATTCTGATAGTGGCCTGGTTTGGAAACATGGACAATAATTTTATGATTCCAAGGCTGATGGATAAAAGAAAGGAAAAGATCCCACACAAAACTGTTTTTTGTTTTGTTTTGTTTTGTTTTTACAAAACTATCTTTGAAGAATTTCCAGTTTAAATGACAGAGACTCTGAGTCATTTGTGCTCACCTGTGACATTTCTTGTATGTAACTACAGTTTTGAATAACTAATTTTTTTTCCCTTTAAAAGGATATCAGCCCATGTCATTTAAAAAAAAAAAATGGTCCTAGTATCAAAATGTTGATACTCTTATCTCAAACTCTTAGGATCTTAAGATTGAAAGTGATGTTCAAGAACCAGCTGAACCAGAGGATGACCTTGACATTATGCTTGGCAATAAAAAGAAGAAAAAGAAGAATGTCAAGTTCCCAGATGAGGATGAAATTCTAGAGAAAGATGAAGGTAATATTGGGGGCTCAGCAGCTCGTTTCTAGGTTACTCAAACCTTTGGCCTAGGTCTTTTTGACAGGTGGATTCCTTTCTATTTTTTCTTGTGCCTTATTTCCACTGCCTGATAATGGAAGCTAACAGGAGTTAGTATCTAACAATAATAGCAGTTAAAGATTTCCTGGGGGAAGATTTGGCAATTGTGATTTCATTAAATCATACAGATTCAGCGATTGGGAAAATTATTGTAACTGAATTTTAAATAATGTTTAAAAAATTTTAAATATTTTGTTAAAAGTGCTGTTTTATTAGTTTCTAAATGCTATAGCGTCTTTAAAAATCTTGACTTTAGTCAGCAGATGGGGTTTTATGGATGTGGATGTTTCTTAAGTGCTTCAAAACAGTAGGATGTTTTTTCCTCTAATTATCCCAGTGCATTATTTTATCTTGTTTTTGTTAAATCAAGTGTGTGTCTGTGTTGCCACAAATTCCTAGAGAGGTCTCTGTTAAAGGGTTATGAAAATCGTAGCATCCCTGTCTTTAAGGGATAAGAGGCTGTTTGTGAACCGTGATGCCTTACGCTTGGGGGTGTTGTGAATGCAGTTCTGGGAGAGAAGACAAATGTCTTCGAAGCTTTCATTTCTCTAGATCTGCCTCTACCCCTCATTCTTACAGTCTTTGTTAATCTGTAGCTTTAGAAGATGAAGACAGCAAAAAAGATGATGGTATCTCATTCAGTAACCAGACAGGCCCTGCTTGGGCAGGCTCAGAAAGAGACTACACATATGAGGAGGTAAGACAAATTCTGTTATGAAAAGGGGCTGAGCTGTTCACTGGAACTCAAAAAAAAGCAAGATAAATATAAATGTTCCCTGAATTGGAAGGGCCATTGAACTACAGATTGATAGTGAAACAGACCGAGAGGTCACACAGCCAGTTCGTAGTATTGCCTGATGCCCGCATAGGGGGCAGCCTGCCCAGAGGGTGGCAGTCATGGTACTCACTGATCCCATCTGAATCCATGAACTTCTAAGGACATGGAGCCCCCTGGAATGGGGGTAGGGGCGGCAGTGGGAAGAGGAAGTGGCTGATTCAGGGCCAGGAAGTCAAGTTTGCTTGTTTGGGCTTTCCTGAATCTTACTTTTCATTGTATCATATACTCTCCCATAGAAACAGCAGAATTAGTAGGGGCTCGTTCATTCATTTAATTTTTAACAAGGAATTGCTGAGCTTCCATAATGGACCAGATCCTCGTTGAGAATTGAGTCCTGCTCTCAAGGAGCTCCCAGAACATGTAGTAAAAAGTGAAGTTTGCTTGGCTTAAAGGTAAAGCAAAGTGACTTAGGTGGGAACTTGATACTCCTGCTATTAATAAGAATGTACATGAATACCATTTTATCTCTATAGCTACTGAATCGAGTGTTCAACATCATGAGGGAAAAGAATCCAGATATGGTTGCTGGAGAGAAAAGGAAATTTGTCATGAAACCTCCACAGGTCGTCCGAGTAGGAACCAAGAAAACGTCTTTTGTCAATTTTACAGATATTTGTAAACTGTAAGTTGGTTAATGGAGAGTCATCATCCCAAATACCAGATTCTCAGTGGAGTTTATGTTAAAGGTCCTTATTGTGGACTTTATTGCAAGTAGAAAGAGAATGCACAGCTGTCAGGGTTGGGTTAAGGGAAGTCAGTTCAAGTCCATCAGTTCTTTCTACTCATAGGTCTCAGGGCTTGTTTTATCAGGTATCCAGAGGTGAGAGAAGCCAACTCATGCTGATGCATGAGAGTTTATCCTCACCAGATGGAATAAAGAGTGAGGAGGCTGATTGTAACCCCCAGAGCGGGAGCCTGGGAAGCCCAGGGAGGCAGAAAAGCCATCAGATTGGGATGGGCCTGCCAAGCAAGTGCAAGCAGTGAGCTCTGGGAAAGCAGCTAAATTTGGTGTGCCTCTTCCTTGGATGGTCATTGCCAAGACACAGTCAAAGAGATTTCAGCTTTCTTGATTACCATCACATTCTGTGCCTGCCTGTATCACCCCTAGGTCACTGCCTGGGCCTGGCTCTTCTCAGCTCCTCAGCTATACCTTTTCTGGCAGGTTCCTTAGGGCCACTGACCTTACCTACTATACTTCAATTTCATAAGTGATAATGCTTGTTGCAGATAAAAGAGAAAAAATGGTAAACAAAAAGAGAAAATAATCACTAAAAATGCTACCACCCAGAGATACACCACTTTTTTTCATTGCTTATAGGCATTACTTTAGACTTTTTGCGGATGAGAACAGTATATGCTTATTATAGAAAAATTAGAAAATATAGACATGCTTAAAAAAAAAGAAAAATCACCTGAAAGTCCACCATTAAGAGATAGGAAATCATAGTTTAATATTATGTGTAGCTAGTTTTATGCATATCAATATTTTAAAATAAGGCATCATACTAATTTTTAACCTGTTTTTCTCTTAATATACTGTGAAACATTTACTTACCATTAAATTATAAATGTTTACAGTAGCTACACAACATATTCTAACAGTTTTTGAGTTATACATGGTTGTTTCCAGATTTTTATTATCAGAAGCAAAGCTTTGGGGGACATCTTTATCTGTGTATCTTGGCAGTAACTCTCAGAATAGAGCTTTAGGGCAAAAATTCCCAAAATGCAATTGCTGAGTCCAAAGGAATATCAGATATTTTTATGCCAAACGTTGGTAAATTGCTTTCCAACAAAACTTGTACCAGTTTATACTCCCACTAGCAATGTAGGAGCTTACTCGTTTCATTATGTTTTCACCAACCTTCACTCGTTACGTTTGGGTGGGGGGAAAACTGTCTTTAAAATTGTAATAGTATCTGGTTGTTTATTGAAACAAGTTTAAACAATGCCAAGTAAGTTATAGTTAAGTTAAAAAGTGAAAATACTGAATGGCTTTGCTTTGGATTTGTTGTCTCCGTTTTGTATGTTTTTTTGTTTTTTTATGGAGACCTGTCATATTCTAAAAGCAAGATAGAAGAGATGTACCATAATTTATTAACCACTCCCGGGTTGGTGAATATTTAAGCTCTTTTCAACTTTTCTGTTATTATGCTACCATGAAATACTTCTCTATATATTCATTTTTTTAAATGAAAATTTTTCCAGTAGAAAATATATAGGAATTAGCATCACAAACACCCAAATATCGTATTGCTTAGGTTTGGTGTATTTTGACATTTTGACACATTTTGCTTCTGATCTTTAAGAGGGTTTTACAGTTATACAATTAAAGGCATCTTTGTATCTCTCTCACCTTCCTTCCCAGAAAAACATGTTATCCTCCAAAGTTGTTTACCTTTCCTGTCCATGTTTCTAGACATTTACTCATATGTATACCTTCATAAATAACATGTAATATTATTGTATGGGCTTTAAAATGTAAATAAATTATATATATATATATATATATATATATATATATATATATATATATATATATCTTTATTTCAGTGTTTGATGCACTGTGCACTAAAATTCACCAAATAGCTGAGTAATCACAGATTAAAACAGTGAACAGGATGATTTTTTTAGAAGTTTGGTTAGATTTTCATGGAAGATAAGGTTTATATGTTCCACTTTCTTTTTAGATTACATCGTCAGCCGAAACATCTCCTCGCATTTTTATTGGCTGAATTGGGTACAAGGTAAGAAACTAGATTCATATTTATATAGTTAGTTTTCCTAGACATTTCATGATTTCTCTCAACTTGAAAAGAATATATAAACACTTAGAAAAAACATGTACCTGATTATCAGAGGAACTTTAGGCCAGTGAAGGAGGAAAATCAGCTCATTTCTGTGGGAGAGCTTGGCTGCATGAGAATAGAGAACAGAATAACAGTAGGTCCTCTGAACAGGCCTGCAGGCGTGCCAGCATGAGTGCCGTGGCACTGCCGTATTTAGAGTTTCCTGTCAATTGGAATTCTTGGGTCTTTTTATGGAGCAAATATTAGATTTCAGAGGAAGCCATTTTCTTAGGTCAAAAATTATTTCCTAAATCGTTAATAGGCCATTGATGAAATACAGCTTGTAAGTTGCTGAATGGCACAGGAGAAACATTGAAAGAGGGATCCATAGTTAGTTACTTCCCTGTCTTCAGGGCTTACCTATTGAAGGCACTGAGCCAGTCCATCCCCATTCAGGAAGGCCAGGATCCCATGGAGTTTTGACCCTAAGTGCTAGGAAGCCAAATGTCCCTTTAAAAATAAGTACTCTCTTCCCTGATTAATTATAGAAAATAAAAAGGCATTCAAGGAGCAAGGGGGAAAAAATAAGTAGTGTAGACTCAGGGTATAATAATGATGACCAACATATAGGAGCACCTGCTGTGTGCCAGCTCTGTGCCCTGCACTTCTTTGGGGACCATCTCAGTCTTTACAGTAGCACTATGTGCTGTTAGTAGAAACACATATTACCCATCTTAAAGATCTGGAAACAGGTTCAGTGAAGGAAGTTGTAGTTGGTCACATAGCTAGTTAATGGCACAGTCAATATGCAAAGTCAGGTCTGCCTGTCTCAGAAGCTTGAGCTCTTAAAAGGCTTCATCCTGTGCCTTGCTGGCAGTACAGAGATAACTTAAGGTATTGTTTTTCTTCCTACGCTTAAAACTCAGTTTGTAGGGATTGACTACACTTGCTATGGAGTTGAGTGATTTAATTGACCAGTGGTAGATATATAGGCTCTGTTGTAGAAGAATTGTTTTAAATGTAAATGTGTTACAATCATTGTTTATTTTTAACTTGCATAAACTAATGAAGGAGTAAAAGCTAGGAGTGTTTTTCCTACTTCTCAAAATAATTCAGTTTTTGTAGAGGTAGGATAAATTATAACAAGTTGTAACCAGTAAACTTAAGGTCAGTGGGCTAAATAGAGGGTTGTTGAGAAAATTTATTTTGACAGTGAATGAAAAAAAAATTCCTGCACCAAGCATTGGAATCACCATAACCTGGAGATTTAGGGTTACAGCCCATGGAAGCTGAGAATCATAGGAGAGGTTCTTGCAAGTCAGTTTTATAGTAAGATACAGAACAAATGTAAATTTAATGCTACCTGGCTGAATTTTGTTTCACTTTGTGATTTGTAATTTTTAACAAATAATATCTAGCCCAGAACTTTTGTTTCTTTTCAAAAAGTGTCTCTTTAAGCACCATTGACGCTATGTGGTTTGTGATTTCAACTGTACTGGGTGGGGGGGGCAGTGATTAAGAATTGTATAGAGGTACATTTCACACATTCATTTAAATGTACAATTCAGTGGTTTTTAATGTTCACATTAGTTGAACAACTATCATGACAATCAGTTTTAAGAGTTTTATCAACTAACCGAATCAAAATATTTGGTGCTTAAAATTTTTAAAGATATCTGTAGCTCCTTATTTTTATATTTATAGTTCCCATCACTACTTTGCATATGGTATACATTCAGTAAAGTGTGTTTTTCCTTGTTGGATGAATGGGCCATCACACACTAGGAATCAGTTTGTTTCAGACTTAAATTTAGTTACAAATCTGATTTGTTGCTGGAGATTTAATTAGTTGAAATTGGATTTACTGTTAGAAAATAATGGGTAGGCCATCAGGTACCAACTACTTAATTAAAAATTTTGAGAAACCAGGTAGTATAGCACTGTTTCTAGAACTTATCCTGTGCCATTGAATATATCTTAATTTCATTAAATGTAAAGGTCTTGGAATTTGGTCCCTTACAGGAAAAAATAGTGAGATATTTTTGTTTTCTTTCATAGTGGTTCTATAGATGGTAATAACCAACTTGTAATCAAAGGAAGATTCCAACAGAAACAGATAGAAAATGTTTTGAGAAGATATATCAGTAAGTGTATAATTTTAACACATGACTCTGAAATGTTCTCATTGGCTGTATTATTTTGGGGAGAGCTATTGGTTTGTAATGGAGCTGGAAAGGCTGACCTTAAAAGATGAGGGAAAATGATAGTGATGGGGAGGTGAGGCGGGGGGAGGGGGGCATGGCAGCTAATTAGGGGTGTGGGGAGAGGGGTTTGTCTTTCCTAAGAAGGCCCAGCTAATTAAGGCTGCTGGTTGGTTCCAGCTGAAGGCCAAGCAAGTCGTAGAAAATATGTCTGCATTCAAGCTTAGCCTGCTTTTATCTTCCTAATCACTTAAAACTGGCAGGTCTCTTACTATACCACCTAGGAAAGCTAATAAGCTCTGAGTGGCTCTCCTGTAGAAGAACCAGTAGGCATTTGGCAAGTGTTCCTGCCTCCTTGGACATTTGGAGTCTTGTTTTTTGAACCTTTGGTTTGGTACCTGAAGCATTAGGTACTAAACACAGCAGACAGCTTGTGTTTCCTTACCATACAAATAGTTCAGCTATAAACTTACCAATAAGTTTAGCTAAGCTTCCTTGGTCTGGGTGCCAGGCTGGGCTTATGGAGTTCAGTGTATACGTGCTTCAGAGGGAAGAAACTTCTGGCTTAGTGTAGCCACCAGGTAATTCTGTATGTTTCTCTTCCTGCAGAGGAATATGTCACCTGTCACACGTGCCGATCACCCGACACAATCCTGCAAAAGGACACCCGACTGTATTTCTTACAGTGTGAAACTTGTCATTCTCGATGCTCTGTTGCCAGCATCAAAACCGGCTTCCAGGCTGTCACAGGCAAGCGAGCACAGCTCCGTGCCAAAGCTAACTAATTTGCTAATCACCACTGATTTTGCAAAGTGTGTTGTGGAGATATGGCTGGACAGGTTTACCATCAGAGTGAATATACATTATATTAAAAACAAGATAGAAAAACTGCCAAGCTCTTTGGCGTGCAGCTGGTCTGAAATCCTTGCAAGATGCCGATGCTCAAGCTGTTGACATACTCCCATGCCTACTTTAACAACTGTCAGAGAAACATGATGGGTAAGGCGGTGCTTTTTTAAAATCGTTCATAGACTTCTGTAAAATGCAAGATAAATTAAAGTTATTATAACAGTGATTCTTTCAATTTGGTTTGTCCTTCAGTTTCTTTTCTATAAAAATTGTGCTTAATGAATTCAACAAAACAGTTTGTGCCTGGGCTCTGGCGAGGTTTCTGCATCCTTGTCCTGAGAAACTGGACACTGTCATGACAGGGGCTTCAGC
The DNA here is from genome assembly GCF_004115265.2 of Rhinolophus ferrumequinum. NCBI lineage: Eukaryota > Metazoa > Chordata > Mammalia > Chiroptera > Rhinolophidae > Rhinolophus > Rhinolophus ferrumequinum. The sequence goes on from NC_046306.1 coordinate 20,993,715, forward strand.
TGGGAAGCCATTTTCCTCTCCGCTTCTCTTGAGATACATAAGTAGACAGCTTCACATTGAGAGGGTGGTTGGAGCAGGAAATCTGGGAGGACAGCCTGTTTTCGGTGTCCAGGGACGATGATATGTATTTGAATTCTTTACGTGAGGATTATTGCTACTACCTCACTGCCAAGTCCTCCAGCTGTCACATGAGGGAATACAAGGTGCTAGGTACCCTCCCTCAGAATTTTCTTATTGGCCACTAAGGGACTCTTAGAAATATAGCTTTGAAGTATGTCTTGTAACTGGCATACTGATTGAAAACCCTAGTTGTATATCTGTTGGCAAGTAAGAGATGTGGCATTGTATAGTACAGAGAACTCTTCTGAGAGTCTAAACCATGATACTAGAGGAAGTTTTTCTTTTTCCTCCCCAACTTGTTCTGGGTTTGAAAAGGCCCACCACAAATGCTTTTCTATTTTCTGTATTAAAGTATCTTGAATGTGACCATGAGAAACCAAGAGGTGATGCTGTCTGTGTGGTGCTTCTGGTGCCTCCAGTTCTGCCTTCTGAGAGGAATTGGCTGAAAGGCTATTTCTCCACTGAGACGGGAGAAAGATCATCTTATGTGTCTGTGGTGATCTGCCTTGTACACACTTGCAGTATAAGAGCATAACATTGCTCCTTGCTTGTTGCAAGACTAATCCTAAGCAGCCCAGGAGCAGTCACTCATTCAGCCCTGAATGTCTTGACCATGTTGTTTTTAATCACTGTGACCCTTAATTTTAAAGTACAAGCCAAGTGTAAAACACCTTGGCCATGAAGTAATGGAGGGAGCAGAGCATTCCTTCAACCTAGTAGGTCCTGAGGGGACCACACACTGGCTGAGCTGCCACCACTGCCCTGATGAACTTAACTGCTGTTTATAATGCCATCTTCCTTCTTTTGTATCTTCATCCACATGATTCCCAATGTCGGGTGTTACTGCGTGAATAAAGCAAGGATGAGTGCCTCTTGTGTAATTAGTGCTCCATTGCTTTTGTGTGTATGCATGTGTTTTGTTTTTTACTTTAGTGGAACCCCTTAGAAGACACCGGACTTGAGTTTGATGACAGGTTGGTACACAGTTATGTTGACAATTTCAACCCATTTTTAACTTCATTCTCAAAACAGATTCTCCGAACTGTTTCAGGCCATTTAAGATCGTCCAATTCGGGTATCTCAATTAGCTCGACTCTATTGAACCCATTCAAAATGGGGGGTGGCCCTAGGTTACCCACAGGAGGATTAGCCTCCACTACCGCACACTAACCACAGCTCAGCTGAAAGGAACCTTCCATGGAGGGACACAGGAAACGCATTTGCGCATTTCTGATCACATTCTGGTTGTGAGGAGGGGAACCAGGCCACTCTTCAGTCTTAGGAAACAATGTCGGGAAATATGCCTAATTATGCAAAGGGAGTAAAACAAAAGAAGGGTTCTATGGTATAAAAAGGAAAGTTTGAGACTAGACAAACAGGTTCCATGACTGCCTGTCTTTAGTATGTGATAGGCATTTTCATGACCACATAAACATGCATAATTATCTCTAGTCTTTGGAAAACCCTCTTGACGCCATACCCACCCCCAACTCCACCTACAGAAAAGCTTAAACTTGTCCTAAGAGATCTTTGTGGCTCACCCACACTTCAGAGGTCCCTGCCCGCTGCATGTAAAATATCCCCCCCCACATAGCAGCGCTGAGAACAATCTTGTTCACTGATGTGTCTGTCTCCAGTGCCTAGCAAGCTGTAGGTGTTCCAGTATTGGAGTTTTCTTTAAAAAAGAGCATAGAGTATGCAGACTTGTAGCTCCCTCTACCCCAGTATCTTGTAGGATGTATGTGCGGAAAAAATGCTGCACTGGACAGCTTGGAAGAAGTTCTGCCGTGCTGTGTGAAGCTCCACCTCTAACCTGGCCTTCCCCATCCAGATCTTTCGCCCTGGCAATGCTAAGGTTTCACATTTGAACAGAACATTAGATTTTGCACTGTTTTTAGAAGTTGGATTTTATAGGATATATTTTTTTAATTTAGAATGAACAGACTGGAGTGACAGTCTTCCTCTGTAGTTGATTATATTCTGTATTCTCATCTATAAAATGGGAAAATCTCAAAGATGGTGAGATAGTGTATATAAACTGTTTAACCTAGGCCTGCCTTGGCACATGGAACTATATTCCTTCTGCTGCATACTTACCTTAGGCTGAATTTTCAGGGTCAGAGGGCAGGACTTTATGGCAGGTAGTACTTGTAAGCATATCTGTTTTCCCTAAGGGTGGCCCTGCCAAATGTACCAATTCTGAGAACTATAGGTATTACTTCCCTTTTTATGATGATGGGTTTACTGACTTCCTATTAAAGACTGCTCTTGGGATGGTTGCCTGTCACAGTAATCCTGATAAACCCAGCCACCCTTGGCAGTAGGGCATTAAACTCTCAAGGATTTGCAAGACGCATAGTGCTTGGAGCTTTGTCAAATTGATGGTGATGGAGCTTTGTCAAATTGATGGTGGTGCTCAAGAAAAGAAAGAACCAAACACCTGCTGGGTCCCCTGTGGCTGCCATTGCTCCTGTCCTTTCTAACCTTCCCTGACACTATGAGATATTCCTGACCCCTTTTAATTACTGCCCCTTGCTTTAAGTTTGGCTTCTGTTTTATTAATACATTTGAAGCCACTAGAGGACCAGCTGTTCTAAGAGATAATTATTAATGGATATTCTTCATATTAAACACCAAATTTTAATGGGCATCTTTTCAAATTATATTCATCAGCTACAGATTTTTATGAGCTCTTAAATGAGCCAGAAACCAAATCAAAGCCAAAATATGACATAGGAAATGGGCCAAACTAATCACATCATACTAGGCAACAGCTTCAGTATCATAACTATTTTAGCCTCAGAATTATGATTGCTTCCTTTTTCAGTTCCAGGTATACCAGTGCACTATGACATATGCCTGTGTGACCCAGAACCTGGGCTATTCTTAAGTAGTCATTTAGATTAAGTGGCTACCGTGTTTCCTAGCCGGACAATCAGTTCTATATGTGTCTTTTGGAGCAACAATTAATATAAGACCCAGTTTATTATGTTACATATTATATTGTACCCGGTCTTATATTCTAGTAAAATAAGACTGGGTCTTATATTAATTTTTGCTCCAAAAGACACCTTTGAGCTGATGTCTGGCTAGGTCTTATTTTCAGGGGGACACAGTAGCACTACCAAAGTCTCTGTGCTAGGCCCTGTTCTAGGTACTCATACATATATTAACTCATTGAATCAGTACAGCAACCCTTTGAGGTAGTTATACTATTATCCCCATTTTACAGATGAGAAAATGGAGACAAGGGAATGAAGAAAGAGAGACTCGGGGCTGGGCAGGGTAGGGTTCAACTGAGATCCTTTTGGACATTCAAGGGCAGCTATCAGATGGGTGTCTGTATATACCGGGGGTGCCAAAAAAATGTATATACATGACTTGTAGTCCTCTTTTGTTATCGGTGTATATTATTACAATTTTAACAGTATTTTCTTAAAATGTGTATACATTTTTTGGCGCCCTCTGTATAGCCTGACACTCCTGGGGAGGACTACGGGGTGGAGAAGGTGGAGGCATGAGTCTGGAATCTGAAGCCATGGGTTTGGTCAGCCAGGTAGCTGTACAGAAAAAGGATGGAGAGGTGCTGTCATAAGAGGAAGCATCAACAAAAGAAACAAGTGTACAGAGGAGGAAGAGAGGCAGGAAGATTTGTCACAAGAATCGGGAGAGGACTTTCAGAGTCATTTATGACGGGCATGCGGGGAGGGACTGCCCAGGTTTGCATCCTGCCTCCACCTAAGTGACATGATCTTGAAAGTCTCAATTTCCTAATCCTGTAACGTGAGATGAGTATCTCCAACTCTGTGTGATTGTTGTGAGGGTTAAATAAGATAATGCAATCTGTGTTAAAGAACTTAGCAGAACATCCAGGAAATGCGAACATATATACGAGGTCTGACAATTAAGTTTGCAAACTCATCCTAGAATAAGTGCTATATATCTCACTGCTGAATATCACTACGGTCACCTTTGAAGTACTCCTCTCCTTGGGAAGCTATGCACTGACGCCAGCACCTAGTCCACCCTTGAAAGTAATTTTGGAACTCTTTTTCTGGAATGGCCATCTGAGCTGTCGTCGTATTACCCTGGATGTCCTGAATGTCATCAAAATGTTTTCCTTTCAATATTTCCTTTCTCTTCGGGTAAAGAAAGAACTCATTAGGGGCCAGATCAGGTGAGTAGGAAGGGTGTTCCAATACAGTTCTTTGTTTACTGGCTAAAAACTACCTCACAGACAGTGCCGTGTGAGCTGGTGCATTGTCATGATGCAAGAGCCATGAATTGTTGGCGAAAAGTTCAGGTTGTCTAACTTTTTCACGCAGCCTTTTCAGAACTTCCAAATAATAAACTTGGTTAACTGTCCAGTTGGTACAAATTCATAATGAATAGTCCCTCTGATATCAAAAAAGGTTAGCAACAGTTTTGCAACAAGTTCGCTAACTGCTTTCGTACATATATATAGTATGTTATATCCCTCTTTCTAGAGTCTAATGCTGCAGGAGTGGGATACAATTGAGAACGCAAAAGTAGATGCTGCCATTGGATTGTTTGCTTTCGCTCCATAATTATATGGTTGACCAACTCACACATTTCTTTTGAAAACCCTTATGGGCAAGGATAAATGAGCCAGTCTTTGGCTTTAGGCACCTCCCAGGGAACTGGACACGGGTGTGCAGGGGGTAGACACTAAAGGTGAGGTTTGAAGGGTAAGGGGGCTTATTGTTACAGGGGACTGGAGGGTGGGGAAGAGATGAGGTCCAGGTCAGAAAGTGAGAATGGGTAACTGTCAATTTCTGTTCTGTGTGCGCAGAAAATCCAAACATACGCACTTGCCCAAACAAGACTCGGCTACTGCACCTTTGTGGAAGGACACCCTGATCATCTGGGCTCCCACAGGAGGTGCACTGAGACAGAGGTGCAGGGAGGGGTGTGTGTGGACTAGGAGCCCACTCCACCAGTCAGAGGAGGTGTCCGTTCATTCATACAAGCAGGAGGGCCAGCTGGGCTTGCTCCACGGGCCTACTGACTGGACCAACAACACACTGCTCTGGATGGCAGTAATTCAGGCATCGGAATGCCAACAAAAGGCCTGCTTGCTATCATCTTCCTTTGCCTCATTTTTATAATATTCTATTGACTTTCTCTTTGTAAGCTGCCTGAAATACATTTTGGAACAAGGTGAGTATAAAAATAAGTAGGAAAAAAAGAGGAAACTATGGTCTGTTATTTTTAAGAGAAAATTACCTGAATCTGGATTAGGTAATGGTAAGTGTTCTCATTTATTAAGGATTATTATATAAGGAGATGCTCTTTTCTGTTTTTTGGGTGAGGAAGACGAGGCCCAGAGAGATTAAGTGACTTGCCTAAAGGCACACCACAAAGTCTAGATAGGAACTGAGTTCAACACACAGTCTGTACTCTTAACCCAGTCCCGCTAAAGTAGAGTAAGCTACGTAGTCTCAGTTTGTGTTCTATTGATATATAACAAATCACTCCAAAACAGTGGCTTACAATAATCATTTGATTTTTATCCTTCATGGTGCTAGCTTTGACTGGGGTCAGCGAGGAAGTTCTTACTCGGTTCTCCGTCAGACAGTGGCTGGGCTAGAATCATCTCGAAGCTTCCTCACTCGTATCTGACAGTTGATCCTGGCTGTCAGCTGGAACATGCACACATGGCCTCTCCATGTGGCCTGGGCTTCTTCACAGCATAGTGGTTGGGTCCCAAGACACAAGAAGTGGATACTGTTAGTTTTTAAGAACAGGCCTGGGAGACTGGGATAGCATCACTATCACTGTAATCTATTGATCCTAGTTGAGATAAAAGGGAGAGGATATACACACCACGCATGGATGGGGCCATGTTTTAGAAGCTCTACATTTGTAAAATCTATAAAATGGGCACAAAGAAGACAGGTTTCTGTCAGTCCAAGCCTCCTTTCTTTCAGCAATAGAACTCATATTTCCCTTTTGGGGATTCTTCCTACTACCCCCTCCACCCTCACAGGCCCTGGACTTTTCAGTTTGTAAAACCAAATTTCCTCCTTCTTGAGGAGGTTTGAGTTTATCTATAACTTACAACCAAAAGTTCACACTACATCCACCTAAAGGGTGGTTGTGAGATTAAATAAGTGTAAAATGTGCCTTTTACATAGCACATATTCAGGAAGTGGTTTACTGTTATTACGGAATAATTTTATGATGAAGAATGTGGCCAACAAGGTGAAAGGATTCTGATTTAACCAAAATTAATCAGTAGCCCAAGTGGGATTCAAACCCAGGACACCTAGCTCAGAAGCTTTGGCCCTGCTCTACCGTCTGTATTTCTGTGATCTCATCAGCATGGTAGATGAGACATGCCCTTATGGGACAGAATGTGACCTGGCCAGGGTTGGCTAATGCCTGATAAATACCCACATGTTAATTCCTTACCAATACAAAACTGACCAAACTATCATGTTACTATTTCCTAATAGTCTAAAAACTGTTCCAAATCCTCAAAAAGTGCTCCAGCAGCTGCTACTAAATGTCCTGATGCAGCAAGTGAAATGAGGCCTGAGACAGATTAAAAACAAATCATGGCCATATTCTGAAGCTCTTCAAATTAAGAGGAATTTGGGCTTAGCCATGTGACTTGCTTTGGTCAGTGATGGAACCTTACAAATGATACAAGCAGGAGCTTTGAAGAACATTTGTGTATCAGGGCTTCCGTCTTGCCTGCTAGATGCTGGGAACATGTGGCCCAGTTGCCCAGCCAACCACTTAACAAGAGGGTAAGGTTATCTGGGACCAATCAGTCTCCAGCCGATCTCCAGCTCATTTCAGCAACATGAGAGCCAAGATAAGCAGAAGAACCGCTCAGCTCAGCACAGCCCAAATTGCCAAGCCGAAGAATCAGAATAAATGTTTATGAAAGGTACTGTATTTCAGGGTGATTGTTATACAACAATCAATAACTGATATAAGGCCCATACTATCCCTGATCTAGGACAACCCATCATAAAGATGAGAAAACTGAGACCTGGCAAGGAAAAAGACACCCAGGGTCAAAAACCTTATTGGCAGCAGTACAGCGGGGAAAGCTTTAGCTCACAGTCCAGTAAACCACCGACTGGCTGAGATATTCCTTCAAGATGGCTGCTAGGATGACAATGAGGTTTCAGATCTTGAAAACATCTAGAGAAAGTGGTCATTGGGCACAATCTGGTATCACATTTCTTCACCATCTCCTTTTGGTTTTCAGAAGTTGGACAGAAAAATGAAAACTTGAGCAATGGAATGAGGGATGACTTTCGTGGCCCCAGACACGGGGAGGGCAGGCATAAGTATGCAGGGTTTTGTGGATATGAACTTCCCATTCAAGGGTCCAACTATGAGCTTCCCCAGGGGCTGAAGTAGTTCAGGGGATTTTCCGTGGTGTCACGATGGGAATCCATTCTCACTGTCCAAAACATGTTCTGGTGCCAGTGTGGTTAGGCAGAGCCTTCGGGTAGGGCAGATGCTGCCCACCCTGGAAGTGGTATTCCCTGCTCTTCCCAGGGCCCTCGAAGCCTGACATACTACGGAGGCCCACAGCCCCTCTACCTGTCCCCCCACCTCTGAAAAGTGCCTTGTCAAGTACCACTGAGTAGGGCCTTTGTCAAGTCTGGAAATGTCATTATAGCGCAATGGGCACATAGCACTAAGCTCTGAAGACACAGGAACAGTGTCAGCCCTCAGTGTGAGGCTCACCAGGCCCCAGAACCCTTTTAGACTTTACCCGAGCTCCAGTCCAGGGTAGTGGTTCCCCACCTAGACGCAAACACCTGCCCAGGTATGTAAGCAGTCCTGCTAGAGCTGGGCTATGGCCTTCTGGGAAGCAAGGCAAGAGTGTGGGTTCAAGGACTGAAGGAGTATGTCCCACTGAGGGCTCTTCAGGGGGAACAGGACCCTCCCTGTGGACCGAGTACCTTCCTCAGGACACCATCTTCATCTCTCCAGACTGGTTTTTGTTTTGACCAAGCTGGGCCCAGCCCAGGTCTGGATGGCTCAGACTAAAGGCCTCAGCCTCCGTCCTTCCTCCCCTTGCTTCCCCGTGTCCCTGGCATGCACACACAGACAGCTGTGATCCCACTGGGCAGCTAAAGCTCCAAAAAGGCTTCCAATCACATTAAGAAGCAATGGCCAAGCAGGGATGGGGGCATTTGGCTCAGCTGTGGGTCCAGAACTCTGGCTGCCTTGCTGCTGGCTAGTCAGGCCCCTTGCATAGCTTGGGAACATAGAGCCACACTCAGGCTTCATTCAGACTGCTGGGCTGTCAATGGCAGGCAGGAGGGCTGCCCAGGAAGGGAGACACGAGACAATAAAGCCATCCCTGGAGGTTACCATATTCAGGGGAGCCTGAGCATCGACCCAAGCCCAGCCTCCATCCTCCACCAAAACCTGCAGCCAAAAGCCAGGGGGAGGTTTGGTGAAGGCTATGTTGTAGAACTATTGGTTTGAAACTGGGGATTTTCCATAAGGATTCCAGCATGTGTACAGCCTACGAGGAACATGTAAAGATAGAGGAAAAGATCCCAAAGCCCTTGATGATGATGGAATTGAATTTCCTGTGTTGAGGAAAGCTGCCCAGAGGAAAGAACAAACAACTCTTGAAGAGGAAGGAGTAGGCTGGTCAGGGAGACTTCTCAGAGGTGGTGACACTAGAACAACAGCTTAATGATAAATGAATACTTCCCAGGTGGAGAAAGTAGGAGCATGAGTATGTAACAGGCTTGGAGCAAATCATGTTTGTGGGTGCCTGCCCACCCCCAGCCCCATACCAATAAGACCAGCCAAAGTAGCCACAGCTGTATCACCCAGTTCACTGGGCCAGAGAAGATACTTGTAACCTATGGGTGACTTTAAAAAATCTGCTGTGGCAGTTGAGTCTCTCTTGGAAACTTGAATGTGAGGAAATTGGTCAATTTGTGGTGGGGAATAAAAGATGGCGGCGGGGGTGGGGGGTAAAGTTTGGATAGAAGTGGAAGTTTGAAGGAACCTGGCCGGTTAGAGAAGAAAATGTCTAGACAGGTGGCCCAAGATAGGTGCAGACAAACCACATGCCTCCTGATGCCAACCTCCTACTGCATGAGGATACCCGCAGTGGGGCCCAATTCCTTGCTGCCTATGAGTATGAAGGACTTGTTTCGTGTGGCCGCAGTGTAAGGCGGGAAGGGGGGCAGGAAAGAGAGGTGGTAACAAAAGAACAGGAGAGGCCTGGGCAGGCAGGATCAGGTACCCCACAGTCAGGAGCTGGGGTTTTGTCCTGACAGTGAGAAGTCAGTCAGGAAAGGATTTTATGCAGGGAAGGGACACGATTCAGAAATAATCTGTAGTGGCCGGTGGGAAACTGGGCAGGGAAAAGCTGGAGACTGGGAGGCTGCTGAGAGTACGAAGCCCGTGTGAAAAAACAGTGTCCTAAACCAGGACAGAAAAGGGGAAGAAACAGCAGGTTCTAGAATTATTTTAGAGCTTGGGAAGACCAGACTTAGACCTACTACTACCTGACCAAGTGGGTCCCAGTCACTTGGCACGTCGGCCACCAGGATGCTCCCATGGACACTGAAACATCCGACCTTCCCCAACAACCCCACTGACCATCTTTATCCCATTTTAGCCGTAGAAATTAAGGCCCGGGTGGGTCGGTATTAGGCACCCTAGACAGTGGTCCCTGGAAGGTAAGAATGAAGGAGGGAACAGCAGATCTGTTTTCTGATTGGGCAGGAGGGCCAGCGCACCTTCATGAGGAAACAAACCATCCCATCTCAGAGCAAGCTGGGATCCAATCTCTTTATTGTCAGGGTCCCCTCCCTGTGACCTCCCCCCTCCAAACCTATAGAAAAACCCCAAGCTTGGGAATGTCCTGGGGAGGGGAGGCAGTGTGGGGAAACCTCTGTGCTCTGCCCTCTGGCCTGGGCAGTGCCAGCAGGGAAGGTACATGGGGAGGGGAGGTCGATAACTCCACCTGCAGAGGATGTGGCACTGGCTGGGATGCGTGGGGGATGACGTGCCTGCTGCCAGTTCTCCTCTGGGACCTGCTGGGGTGGCGTCCAGGGGTAGGTGCCCAGCTTGAGGGCTGGTACAGTGCACGTCCTTATCCCGCCGATGGCCATCACTCCTGTCAGGCTGAGAAAGAGACAAAGGAGAGACTGAGGCTGAGAGGAAACGCCCCTTGTGCTCTTGAGAAGGGGCAGGGAAGAATAAAGGGCAGAACAGTTTGCTATTTGCAGACATACGCCTGCACTCTGGCTCTGGCCTTGCAGTTTTCTGGTCATGCATTGTTGGCCAAATCTCTCCCTCTCTCTGAGCCTCCATTTCCTCACCTGAGCCCCCACGCTTTACCTGCAAACTGGCTTAACAAGGTAAAACTTAGTCTTACTGGTAAAACCAACCACGAAGCTCCAAAAGCGAAGACCGCATATGCAGAACTTCCGACACTTAACTGTATGGGAAGCCCCTGCTGGCAGAGCAGCTCACAGCATGAATGCGTCCTGTGTAAAGACACCTCGGTTTGAGGCTTTCTCCACCGAGGCCTGTCTTAATCTGAACATGGGCCCCAAAGGAATGGGGCAGAGTTGGCAGAGCTGGTGTGGCCTGGCTTTCTTCTAGGGTGGGGCGGAGCAGGGTGGTGAACACTGGCCAGAATGGCCACACATACCTCAAATCTAGCCTCCACCAATACTACCTTGGGATTTTGTGAGATATGTGGTATCTTCCTGCCTCCTTCAGTGCCTCAGTTTCCACATCTGTTACATCAGCTCCTGGCACACAGGGAATTTCCTCCCAACAGGAGCAAGTCCCAGCCCCTAAGCCTGGCACAATCTCACTCTGATGATGAGCAGTTTGCTCTCGCTACTTTGCAGAGCTGGCACTACAGCCACAGCAGGCTCCTGACCAAAGGTCTGTGCCTCTGCAAAGGTGTTCCTTCAGGTGCTCCCTCCATCCTGAACACGCTCAGCTACACCTCACCTCCTCCACCATACCCCTCTTTGACCCCCTAGCTCTCTAGCCCATCATCCTGCTCATACTGGGTTGTAATGGTTTGTGCCTTCCTCCACCAGACTTAGAGCTCCTCAAGGGTGGAGTGGGCATCATGGCTCAGCGTGCCAGGGGAACCTCTGCTGGGAGGGCCTGGCTAGTTCACCCACAGCTCCTGCTCCCACAGCCCACCAAGCCCCCACCACAAAGGGGCATGGCAAGATGACGGGGGATGGAGGGGCCTTCACTGCTGGTCACAGCAGTATCCTGCCGTCTGTTTCATGACATGCCCTCCACTTCACTTCGCCCACTGCCCACCAGGACCCCATACCTGCTTACTGCAAGGCCCCATCCTCCGCATCTGTGTCTTGGCTGTGCTCCTGAGAGGGAGGAGGCAACAAGAGACCACACATCACTCACTGCAAGCTCCAAGTCCTGCCCCGAGGCCCAGGGTACATTTGGAGATCACACTCAAAGAGCGGGAAGGACAGCCAAGGGGAATGATTGAGACCCGTCTAAACAAGGCTGGCTTGGGATTCCAACAGGGTGGTCTGAGGGCCCCTCAGGACAGAAGGGACCATTCAAGCAAGTTCTGGGCCTGGCAGGGGGCACGTTTCTGAATAAAATGACCCTCTCAGACTGGAGCAGGCTAAAAGCCCAGTAGACTGGTGAGCTCCCGATTTTGGGGGGGCATCTAAGCCTTTATGAAGACTACTATGCCCAAAAGAATAAGCTGAAGTATCAGCCGGGCCTGAGGAGGACCTCTGAAGTGTCGTGGCCATGAGCCCATCTGTCCTCATACCAGAACCCAGCAGTGATGAAAAGGAGAAAGTTCCAGACCCAGTGAAGAAGTCTGGGCTCCAATCTTAGCTCGAGCCTTATCAATTATAAGGTCCTAAGCAAGCTATTCAATTCCTCTGAGCCTCAGTTTCCTCAAGGGGTAAAATGTGGAAAAAGTAATACTTTGCACAGTGCAAGGCTGTTGTTAAGGTTAAATGAAGTTAGAAATTGTGGACTCCAGGGTCTGGTGCTCAGTGAATGTTTGCTAGGTAAACGAGTAGTAAGCACACAACAGGTAACTCAGACTCAGAATCTCGTCTACCTTCCCACTTAACATCAGCTTCTTGCCAAATGGCTTCCCAGCCTCACTGCGAAGAATTCCAGTAACAGACAGGGAGCTCACTCCCTCATGACACAGCCTGTTTCATGCTCAAGCAACAGAGGCTTTTAAAAATCCTGACATAAAATGGATACCTACTTCCCTGTGGCTTCCCCAGGCAATCCCAGACCTGCTCCCTGGAACTCTGCAGACCATGTGTGCTCCGAGCCCGACTCTTCCCTTCTCCAATCCATGTGGAAAACCAAGCCTAGAACAGGCCCTGTCCCAGCCCTCAGTGGAACTTCTGACTGGTGGCAGAAACAGGCAGCTACACCCTGCTCATTTCCCCTCTTCCTTACAGGACTAGAAGCCCTGGGAAGGAGGAACCAGCTCAAAGGTCTTCCTTCCCCTGCTACCCACCTGTAACCAGGAGAGCAAAGCCCAGTCCCAGCCCCCCAGCCATGCCCTCACCAGCTCTTCTTCACTGTGTGTCAGCAGTCCCTCCTCATCGCCGTCATCTCGAGCCTGTGCTTCTCCCTGGGGCGTGCCTGCCTCAGAAGCTGTGTCCTCTTGGGGGGCTGGTGGCCGGCTACTGCCACCACTACTGCCGCTGCCGCTGCCACTGTCACCCTTCTTCTTGCCATCTGAGGGGGAAGGAGGGGGGAAGAGGGGAATAAAATTCAGCTTGGGGCAGCTGCCTGGGGCAACACCTTAGCGGAAGCGAGGTCTCAGCACAGTGGGTCAGAGTGGAGTTAGAGGCCACAGGCCCTCTGTGCCCTGTGTACTGTCCTCCCCACACTGCCCTGGGCTGCTAGTCCCTGGAACTGGGCAAGGACCCTTGGAAGCTGACCTGGGTTGGCCTTCTGCTCCTCAGCAATCTGTTCCAAGCGGCCCAGCAGGGCGTCGATGTTGGACTTGATCTGCGTCAGCTCTGTCTTGATGGTCTGCAGCTCACTGCTCTTTACTGGGAGTGGAGGGAGCACAGGCTGTCACCTGGAGGCTGGGGGCTCAATGCTAACACAAGACCCTAGCCCCATTCTGTCAAGCAGGAAGACAGGCCAGTGGCAGGAAGTGTCCTTGTCCACGGCTTTTTTTTCTGGCCAGGGAAAAGGCTGGAGTTGCCTGTGGCTCCCCTGAGACTTTCAAATGCCACTCCTACAGTGACCAGCCCGCCCTTCTGAACAGGATCTTCCCTGACCTCTCAATTCTGCAAGGAACTGGGGCTGGGGAAGGATGCAGGAGTGTGTGTGCACCTGTGTGTGCAGCTGAGCAAGCACGTGTGTTTGCGTGTGATACAGGCTGGTGTCTGTCTTTCAAGGTGTGTAAATGTGGGTGTTACACAATCAGATCTCCTGGGTGGCACACCCGCGTGAGTGTGGAGTAGTGGGCTTGTATAGACCTGCCCTTACTAGAAGAAAGTGACACCATTTCCTCACTGGGCTTTATGTCACAGCACTGGATTCTGTGCCCAACCCAAGCCCCTCCTCAAATGTCAGTCTTTCCTCTTAGAAATGCACAAAAATACTCACTTGGTTGTATTAGAGCTGCAGAACTGTGGGAGATTTGTTCCTTTATCTATTTTCCAATGTAAAAAAATGTAATTCTATTATTTTGCTAATGACAAAAAAAAATTATCTAGGAAGAAGATAAGTCACTCACACTTGATCTTGGCTGAGCTGGTGGTGATGGCTGTGGAGCGGGCAAAGAGCTTGACAGGTATGGTGGTTTTGACACGCCGGACCAAAGGGACTGTGACACGGGGTCGCTTCACCGGGACAGCCCTGGGCACTGGTACAGGTGACAGGCGGCCCCGATAGTCGAAGAGCCTGTGAGGGCAAATGGGCCAGAGGCTGCAGCATGGCTTGTGGCCACCAGGGGTCACTGCAACTCTAGATCAACAGGTGTATGGCTGGTGAAGGGCTGGCCTGCATTACACACCTCTGCTTGCTCCCAACAAGCCTGGGGGTGAAGAGGGCTTTCAAGACCCTAAGAACTATTGGGATTCTCACTACATCCATCTTTCCTACAAGCTAGGCTGGGTCAGGGCAAGTGAGATGGCAGGTGATAATAGCAGTTATAGCCCCGTTCAACAGGAGTAAACTGAGACCAGCTCCAGAAGGGAGGCTTTCCTAGATCATCCTGACCCCCAGGCCTACTCTGTCACCTAACTTCACTTCTGCTCAATTAACTGCCACCCCAGCCTCTGGTCAAAGTTTGTAGATCTCCCTAAAGCAGCACAAATCCCCAGCTGGGAACAGAGAGGTGTGGGACTGGAGAGCCAATCCCTCACCTGCCTGAGCCTCAGTTTCCCCCTCTGCCTAATGAGGATGGCTATCCCAAATCTGTGCCCCCGCCCCCACCAAGGCTGCTATACGAGTAGATCACGAAAGAACTTGGTGAAGAATACACGGTAGGAGGTGTGATCGATGAAAGGCCAGGGTACCGAGCCCCTCAACTCAGGGGCTTATGACCTCAGAAACATGAGGCTGGACTCCAAGCCCCTGTCCTCCTCCTGGGCCCCCTCAGTCACCCCATCCTTCTTACTCTATTTCAGAGATGGAGGGCAGGAGGCCTAGTGGAGCATCAGGCTGGGCAGCTCAATCAGACCCCAGGCTCCCGCAACGCCATCACCCAGCCCCCTCCAGGAGGGCTCCTTCCCCTGCTCCTCAGGCAGCAGCTCAGGAGGCTGAGCAGGAGTCTCTCCCACCGTATCTGCTGCTATCAGCTTCCTGCAGGTAACAGCAGCCTCAGAGGCACACTGTGAGACTGCTTTCCTGATGACAACCAGGAAACATGCCATCACTGGGCAATTCAATGCCCCATGCCTTGGCACTCCCTTGTTCAGGGAGTCCTGTCCTAGGTTGGTGATGGCTAGAGATGGAGAGTCTCTGGGAATGGACCCAGTCCCAGACACTGCATTTCTGCCCCCAAGGGGAGGGGGCGGCTCTGGCCTTGGTCAGAATCACTGAACCACAGCATCCCAGAGCTGGAGGAGCCCTGAGGGATCATTTGGTGCAAGCCCATTACACAGATTGGGAGGGTATTTGCCCAAAGTCACACAATCCGTTCAGTGGCAGAGCTGAGATTAGTACCCAGGTCTTCTGACTCCCAGGACAGGGCACTTTCAACGACACCGCACCCTCTCCTGAAACCACTCACAGTTGAAAAAAACTAAGGCTCGGAGAGCTTGTCTTCTTCTTGGTCAGCCTGCGGCAGGCCAGGCAGGATGGAGGGAAGCAGGGAGAACTTTGAGGCAGCTGCCACCATCGTTTCCACTCAAGAATGTGGCTGGAGCCATGGAGTGGAGCCCACAGCTTCAAGGCTGGGATCTGCGTCGGCTCGGGGATGGAGGGGGGCCACAGCCCACTAGGGACTAATTTAAACCTCTAAAGAGCTGCTGGCCTCTTGGCTATAAATATAAGACCAAGTGACTCAGACTGAGCCCTGAGGTTCCTTCCAGCCGGCTGGGCACCTCAGAGAGGTAAGAAGATGGAACGGCAGAAGCATGAGGGCTCAAACTCCCTAAACCCAGCGCTGTACCCTGTTTTGTCTTCCAACTTGCTACATTTATGTGTCCCTTGGCTGTCCAGTCCCATTGAGTCTCACCCCAGGATTAGGAGGAGGAAGGGCAGTCAGAGTGGGAGACAGTATGGGGGTCGGGGGAGCTCTAGCCTGGCACCTGCAGATTTGGACCCTAGTCCCAGCTCTGCCACCAATTTGTAATGCAGCCTTGGGCAGGTGCCTGTCTGCACCTCTGGGCTTAGGTTCCCAGTCCGATGGCTGAGTGGGCTGCACCACCAATCTCTCAGGACCCTTCCAGCTTGGCTGTCTCATGCCTGGGCACGCCCCTCCCCCGCTCACCTGTCGTAGAAGTCGTCCCGGTAGTAATCATAGCCAAAGCTGTAGCCACTGGGGAAACAAAGGGGAGAGGGCCGGGGCTTAGGGACAGCCGCTCAGCCCACTCTCCACAGGCCCTCATCTCCAAATGCCTCCCCAAGTTCTAGGCTCAGCACACCGTAACCACCAGTGTTTACTTCCTCTCTGGAAAGAGGGACTGACCCCACCCAGACAGAGACAGACAAGACAGAGCGCCCCACCTGTAAATGGCAGAGGCTGCTCTCTTTAGTCCCTTGGGTCTGTTGGGCTTGGGCTCACCAGCCATGTTGATGTCTGTGTGGAGGAAGGAGGCAGAGTCAAACGCCGGCAGGACAGCAGGGTGCCCAGACACGTATCACCTTCTGCACGTGTGCAGCAACTTATATACTTACATGATGCACGCATGGACTTTATTTACTAATACGGCCAACAGCAGTCTTCACACATTAGACACATACCCACACGTTACATGGCTGTGCCTGTTTACATATTCATATACATTCAGACACACGCGTGCACGTGCACAGACATCACTCACACATGCATTCTGAAGTATACTCATGTAAACCACAGACAACACAGCCTCACACACAAGCTCACATATCCAGGTAATAAGGTCACACACAGAGATAACATATACTCTCAAGTACACTCAGAATTGGTTCCGACGTCATATACTTAACTGCCCATATGCAAATGAGCCAATACCATTCACACAAACATCTTTATGTCTTAGAGCGGTACTTAGCACATGATATTTGGTAAACGAATATAAGCATATCTGCTTACACAAACAGATTATGACACATACACACACTACACATATACGTACTAAGGTATATGTACCCTTATTCTCCACGAGTTCAGTTACACCCACTACCACATATACAGATATCCCTTCGCATACACGTACACACAGAAGTAAGTGCACATACACAAACACTGTACATGCTCCAAGGTAGGCCACCAGCCTAGCCACATGACATGTATAAAAAACCAAGGCCAAGGGCACCTGCCTGCTTCACCTTGTGTTCCCAGCCCCTCCTCCTGGCTCTCAGAAAGGGTTCTAACCTAAGCCACTTGTAGACCAATGTAATAGACTGCTAGTCCACTTTGTTTCCTTTCTCTGGGGAATTGGGGAATCTGCATTTTAACTGGAACTATAAGGCTTGTCATTAAGAGTCACTGTGAAAGCAGGGACAGAAGTGTTTTCCAGAAGCTTCCAAAATTCTCCCCCACAGGCACTGACTTGTAACTACTTAATTTATAACTTAAACATAATTTATAACTATTTAAATTATAACATCTCAGATGGGTAGCGGTGGGGGAAACAGAAAACGGACTCAGAGGGAGGGGAGCTTAAGAGCGAAGTGCCTGCTCAGGAGAGTACGAAGAGCAGAGCTGTGGAGAGGCGCTTACCCAGGGTCTGCCCGGCCAGCACCCGCCCATTCTCTCCCAGCACAGCTGCCCGGGCATGGCGCTCGTTGGCATACTGGACAAAGGCATAGCCCTTGTGCACAGAACAGCCGGCCACACGGCCGTACTTGGAGAAGATGGTCTCCACATCTGACTTCTTCACCACAGCTGTGTTGAGGTTTCCGATGAAGACCCGAGAGTTGATGGACTTGGGGTCATTCTTGTTGGTTACGTTGCTTGTCTGAATCTTCAAGGACATGGTCGCCACCTGAACACAAAGAGCGACTGTGAGGCTGTGTCCACAGGTTGGGATTAAAAGCTGCGCACGGCCCACATCCTAGCCAAACTGGACTGCGTTGTGTCTTCCTACACACACGCCCCACAGCAGCCAGCTCCCCATTTTTGCTCATCTTACTGGCTGCTGAGATCGTGCCAGATGTTTTACATATGCTCCCGCATTTGGTACTGAAATTACCAGCAGAACCAGGACATTTTACAAGGGAGAGAATGTACATTCAGAGGTCACAATGCTAGTGGATGGTAAGCCTGGGATTTGAACCCTGGTCTGCTTGACTCCAATTATTTTAAACCCACTCCATTTTTAACGCTTGTCTCAAATGTTTCCCAATGCAGCATCTATATTTGAAGACCTTCCACAGCTTTTCTTGTGTTCCTTTAAAATAGAACCATGGCAAAAAAGAGTCACGTGGTAGTTGCAAGTAATGCTTGCTCTAGAATAATGCCATATTATGAAAACTGCTCAGTCCGAGCCAGGAGTGGACCTGGCTATAGCTGTCTTTATTGGTACCCACCATTTTGAACACTCAGTGTGGGCTAAGGGTGCCATGCAATATTGAATAATCCCAAGATCCTATGAGTGTTATTATTATGATCATTCATATTTTACCAGAAACAGACTTCAACGAGTTCATTAACTTGCCAGGAATGGGCCCTCAAACCCAGGTCAGTTAGTCCCTAAAGCCCATTTCATTCAAATTTATCACTCTCCTTCCCAGGGCTAAAGCCAATTTAAATACGACAGTAAGTCAGCATCTTTATCTGAGAATTATTTTTAAATAACTTAATTTTTAGAGTTACTTATTTTTATACTTACTCATTCAAATTGTGTTCATTTTGCTTAAAGATGATACCGGACCTACTCTTTGCTCTTTACACTTTTACCCCAAAGGGCTGTATAAGTCTTTCCTACCCGCCTCTGTGGATAGGTTACATGTGGGCACAGGCTCCAGAGCGAGGGAAGAGGCGGCTCGATTTTCCCTTTCCAAAGGGAAAAGGAGGCTGGATTTCAACAGGAAAGGCCTAATGTTTATACTTCCTGGCCCTGTCTTTTGCTCACTGGTTGCAACTCCCTTTTGAAGCACTCCTATCTCAATACCCAACGCTAGAGCTATTGCAGAAGGTACTAAGCAGTATGTAAGACCCAAGCAGTATGTATAAAACTCTCATCAGCTTAGGCTAACTGTAAATACCTGCCTATTTACCTACTATGTTGAGGCAAAGGGGTTTTCTTTTTAGTGAAATAGAGAAGAGCTAAGTATAAGCTGGAAAATCTGTATCTTTTGTCCCACTAGGGTAAGAGACTTTTCTTCACAATTCTCCCAGCCTGGAAGCTGGCACGTTCTGATCAGCAGATGGCAGTGTTTGCAAGGGAACACAGGCTGGACCAGAACATTATTCTGGGGAAGAACCCGCTTGTAGGGTGGGCTTTGCAGCAGGCTCCACGGATATAGTGGGGTCAAGTACGCACCATCCTAAAGGAAGGGGGCTGAGTAGGTATTGCTACTGATGATGGGGCTGGTGCCAGCTTTGGAACTGGCCCGGAAGGGAAAGACTTGATTGTTAGTTTGCTTTTGTGCCCAATCATCAACATTTATTAAGCAGTGAGGGACACAAAAGAGATTACACATGAAAACACCAAATACACTGTTCATATACAGCAGGAAATGATCAGTATTTGTGGGTTCCCTTGGGCTCCCCATTCCTCAGTTCTCTCTGACAACCCCTCTCCTATCTGGATGACAAGCCACTCAAAAGTTAATTCCCTGTCCATCCATGGGTATATACAAGAAGTTTGTGGGGCTCCTTCAGGGGCATCAGACAACTCTCTCCTGGTTGCTTCAGCTCAAAGCCATGAAGTTTTGGTCCAGAGAGATGCTACCTGCCTTGGCGGAAGGAACCAAGCAGGCCTGGGGTGTGGACCAAGATCTAAAGAGGAGACGGGGATTCCAGTTCAGAGATCTGCTGATGACTGCTGGCTCTGCCACCGATCTGGTGGAGGGACATGACAGTTGCTGGGTCCCCTCAGACCTCTGCTAAGGGCCTATAATACCACTGAGCAGGAAGCATCTGCTGAGCACTTGTGCTTGGTACTATAGTGGGGTCAGCACTCACTCCTTGGCTGGTGGGCAAAGTCCTTTGGCTTTGGTCCTACCCAGTCTTTTTTCTCATCACCTGGGGTTTGGACAATGTACATAAAAGGGCTTTGCAAACTATGAAGCTCTTTACAAGATCTAATAATTACTCTGACTAGTTGAACTTTTCTGTTCTATGAACACTGCCATTTGTGGGCCCATTCTGTATGAGGGCCAACCTGGAGCACAATCTGAATGATACCACGGAGAGGCAGCCAGAAGCCCTATCATATGAAGCTCAGTTTTCTGCTCTGCAGAGAAGAGACTTGGGAAGTGTACGCATGGTGGCTGCTCTAGGTAAGAAATCTGCAGAGCCGAGGAGAAATGTCCAGCTGAAGGATGTCCCAGGCACCCAACCCGTCCTCCCCCGTCTAAACAGCCTCCAACCCGCCTTCACGGCCTGCACACTCCTTGGAGGCAGGCTATGCTTCTGTTGTGTGTACATCCTAAGCCAACAGGGATGGATATCTGTGGGGTATGGAAAAGCTCAAGTGTCTACACAGATGTCCATGAAGCTCCTCAAAAGGAGGGATGGAGCTGGGGGTGGGAAATAGAAAGGAAGCAAGCCCAAACTAGGTCTCCCAGAACTGCTAGATTCAGGTGCAGAATCCCAAAGAGTCAAGAATTCTAAATTCATACATGGTCTTCCAAGTGGTTATGAACATATTTGTTAGCTTCACTTATAACTTTCAAATATTTAGACACATGTACATGGGTCTTCTTCTGTACTCTTGCTCTGCCTTACAAGTGTTAGAGATAGGCCTGACAAAACCTGGGGCCCAGTAAGTGCTCAATAAATGCTACGGAGGAAGAGTGAGGCTAATGTCCCAAGAAGTGGTGAGACGGGCTAGCCGTGGCCCTGCCTTAAGTGGGGGTAGGCCATGGGGGCTGAGGTCCCAGGCGCTATTTTCTGGTCTCTGAGCCAAACACCCCACTCCATAGACCAACCAACCCCCAACTCAATCCTTCCCACGGAATTCTTTTCTGGCTCTCCCAGGCTTCCCCTAGCTTAGAGTGGGAGCCCTAGAAAATATTGACATCCTATTCAGCAGAAGCTGCTTGACTTGATAAGCTATTTTCCCCCCTGGGCTAAGCTCTGCCTCACAAATTAGCTGTGTAATTGAGAGCAAGGTGTCTGCAGCCCCCAGAGGCCCCAAGCTTAGCAATGAGATAAGGAGAGGTGGGTAGAGGGATTGTTCTTGGTGGCAGTGGTGGGGAGGGGGAGGGCGGGAAGGGGTGAGGGAGCCAGACTTATTCCCAGAGACTGCTGCAATGTCAGATTAGCAGGGACCTTAGTGGGCATGGAGCTTATATGCTCTCCCGCTCTGAGGAACAGAGGGGAATGAATTTGTCCAGGGAGTAGCAGGGCCAAGAACCTCATGGGTCCTCTGACTCGAGGTCTAGGGTCCTTATATTCCATTTTCCCTTTTGGGCTGGTTAAGAGACACGCCCCGAGGACAATGAGGAGCTGGGAGGGGGCAGTCTAGATATGCTACCTTTGAGAAAACCAGGGACTGGTTCCCAAGTAAGTGTCTTCACCTTTCCTGGCTGGAGAAACAATTGCTGCATAAAAGCTGGGCCCTTAAGCTAATTAAAACCTACCAGGGACACAGGCTTTGAAATGCAATTTACAGCGCAAAGGGATGGGACTCACTTCTCCAGGCTAATGAGAACAGAAGAAATTTGGCAAAAACAAATCATTTTTCCCAGTTGAAACATTTCAGATGGAAACTATGTTTTGGAAGACAAGAGCCAAGCCTGAACACGGGGAAGTGACAGGGCTCTGTAAAGGCAGAAAAGCCCTTAAAAGGCACCTCTACCCGTGAACTTGAAGTAAACGAGACCTCCAGAGGGCCATCCCAGTAAGAATAGCCTCTAATTACTGAGTGCCAATGACAGTCAGAGACTTTATATACTTCACCTTATGTAACCCTCACAATAGCCCTGTGAGGAGGTGTTTTAGATAGGGATACCATGGCTCAGAGAGGCAAAATAACTGGTTAATAGAATCAGAACCCAGGTCTGTTTGACTCCAAAAACCTATGCACAGAGAGGCAAAATAACTAATAGAATCAGAACCCAGGTCTGTTTGACTCCAAAAACCTATGCACAGAGATTCCCTGGGTACTGATTCCCATGGTGAGAATGTGTCGCCCTGAGCTAGTCACACCCAATCCTTGGTCCTGACTCTTTCCCCTTTTCTACTACGATGCCTCACATTTGCACAGGATTTTAGTGAACAAAGCCAGTTTATAGCTTTGATCCTGACATTGTTAGTCCCATTTGATAGAAGAAAAAGCTGAGCTCAGCAAAGATAAGTGACTTATTTACTCAGCTAGTGAAGAAAGGAGCTAGAGGACTTGAATCCAGGCTTCTTGTTCCACACTCTCCATGCCACTGTCTTCAACAACTGTCCTAAGCCTCTGGTTCTGCTACGTCTCCCTTCAAGCCCTCCCAATCCTGCCTACCAGGATCAAGTGTAGTCTTCATAGCCTGAATTCTGAGGCACTCAGCCATCAGAACACCCACTCCTCCAGCTCTGTAATTCCTCCCCAGCACTGGATCTCTTCTTAAAATGCTCATTTCAAAAGAGGAGCTGCTGCTCTTGCTCCTGAGCCCCTCCCCTCTCTGCCCCTGGGCCAGTCCTGCTGGACACCTCTGGCCTTATTCTCCAGCATGGGGATTGGGGTCACACAAGCCTGTGGCCAGACCTCTGATAACCCTGGGGACATTTGGGTGGTTTTAAAGGAAACTAGCTATCAGCAATGAGGAAGCTATTTCTGAAGAAAGCCAAGCAATGAGGCTGATCAGTGCCCAGGGCCTTCTTGGTCCAGAAGCTCCTGGTTACCACAAGACCAGGGATGACAGAACATCTATTAATCTCATTAAACTCACCAGGCCCCAGCTTATTAGCACTGCCCAAATGATTACTGGCCAGACAGTACTAATTTCCCAAGGAGTGCTCTTTAGCTGCTAACCATTTCCATTCCCGGGAGAAACCCCAGCTCCCAGCATTCTAAACACTGAGGACCCTGGAAAGGGTAGGAGTGTAAGAGTTACAGGTGACAGGTCCAGGAATCTTGGCCTTGGCTCTGCTGTTAGTCATGTGACCTGAAACAAGTCATGTAATTTTTCTCAGCCGTATCATCCTTATTCTGAAAACAGAAATAATTTTTTTCCTGATTACCTTTCAGATATGATATAAAAATCAAATCGACTAAACAATATGAAAGTGTTCTGTTGCGTCTGTAACATACTATGAAAGAACAGGGGACTATACCTATTTCTATTATTGCCCAACTCGTATCCCCTCCAGTCATTCAACAAACAGTTGCGTATTCTCCTCTGTGCTGGCACCGTGGAGATGCTAGAAACACTGTTCACGGGCCTTGTCCTTCACTTGCTTTTCAAGAAAGCCCTCTCTCCAGGAACCTGCTTCTTGACTGTTTCCTAGTAACAAAGGGAAAATGCACATGAAATGGCAGAAACAGCACAGGCTCTGGAGTCAGACAGGACTGAGTTCCATCCCAGCCTTACCACTTACGAGATGTAACCTTGGACATGTCCCTTAACCTCAATGGGCCTCAGATGCCTCAACTACAAGACAAGAAGTATACCAACCTCCCAAGATTAAGGTAAGGATTAGACAGAATGTGTGTAAAATGTCCAGTATAATAGCTGGGACCAGTAGGTACTTACGTAAGAAACTCAAATGCCCTATGCCCTATGCCCTTTGGAAACACATTAATCTCGCCTAGCACTCTGTATCCTCCACATTCTAGCCCTAATTTTCTTTACCTGTGTCGTCTCCCAATGCTCCACACCTCAGCTGAGAATAAGGGAGCCGGGGAGAGGGCCTACGCATGCTCTCTCCCTTGTCCTAGGAATTTGGAGCCAAACCTAGAAACTTCATAAAGGTGCTCCCTCCCCATGCCTGTCAAATGAGGCATGTATGGGACTGGAAGAGGAAAGAGCACAGGCTGGGAGGAGTTCCAGGGACTCAGCCCTCAGCTACGCCATTAGGTCTCTAGTCCTACTGTAACACCGGTATCAGCATCTGAGAGGCCCAGACGGGAGACCCCACAGCAGAAACAGAAGGCAGAGCTGGGGTCTGTCCTCTCTCCGCGGCTATGCACCTGACCTTCCCTGTACCTTGCACCCTAACTGTACCCTTGAGGATGACCTTAGGCTGAGGCTTAACATTTGTGACAAGCTGCCCTTATAGCGAGGGGGGAAAGGCAACAAGGAGTGGGTAGGTGCAACTTTGGGCCTGCGATCCCCAATACTAAGTTAGAGTTAGGGACCTACAAATGATTATCAATCTATTTTTGCCAAAGAAGCCATGCAAACACCTACCTACCCAATTCCATCGTAATTATCAATATCCAGATAGTCACTGGGCCAACTGTGGGCCTGGTATTAATCAACAAATGAATCGTTCATTCATTCATCAAGTAATTGGTCTGGTACCTGATCTCAAGAAACTCCTAGTCCAGCAAGGGACATTCACCATGGCCACAAAGTACACTAGCCCTGGGCTGGAGTCCACCGCCCCTAAAGCAACCCGAAGCAAAACAGCCTGGGAGATCAAAGAAGGGGAAAGAGCACCACCGAAGGCTTTACAAAGGGAGCCTGTTTAAGATGAGTTTCCATGAGGTGGCGACAGGGGAGAGGCTCTGCCACGCAGGAGGAACTGCAGGAAAAATGCACAGAACAACATATCCCTTTCTCCTCTTTGCTCCCCCATCTGCCCCTCCTCTTGCAAGTACATGCAGGACAGGGCTGGAAATAAAAGTTTACTGAAATAGGAGTTATTTCTTCAGTGCTGTTTCCTCTTCCCTGATAGCTGCATACCAGTCCTTGTCTTAAGGGAGAACAAAAAAAGGAACACACAACTCAATATATGGCAATTTTATGCCAGGCACTGCGCTGCAAGCTTTACAGGCAGAATCTCATATAACCCTGATCACAACCTAACAAGAAATAAATAGTATCCTCTTCACTCTACAGATGAAGAAACTGAGGCTGAGAGAGAGCTTAAATAATTTGCCCAGGGCTACATTAAGTGGCATGACTCGGATAAAAGGAGCCCAAGCTTGTCTGGTTCTAAAGCCTGTGCTCTTCCCACTTCGCTAGATTCCTCCCATTGACCCCTTGGCCCCTCCAACAGGAAGAATGGTCTAGGCCAGGGGTGTCCAAACTTTTTTCAACGGTTTTCACCAAGGGCCATATGCGGTAAAATACACAAACAGCCGGGCCACTCACTCGAGGTGAAGTACATATTGCCTCACCTGGTTTATTTAAGTAAACTAAATATATTTTTGGAATTTGCTGCGGGCCAATGAAAGATGGATTGCGGGCCGCAGTTGGCCCGCGGGCCGCAGTTTGGACTCCCCTGGTCTAGGCTTTGCTGCTGATGTGCTACCTGACCTTGGGTTTTGGAGCACGTGACGACAAAGGGCTGTTCCAAGGTTAAATGTGTGATTGTAACAATCATTACCAACATTTACTTCTGTGGCAGTAACTGCAGTAAGTCTGCTATTAGGTAGGTGATGGTATGTATTGTGCCCCTTTCACACGAGGAAACTAAGGGTTGGAGCTTAGTCCTACACAAGCCAGAAAACGGCAGAGCTGGGACTAACTAGTCTGAGACCAGAGCTGGTGCTCGTAACCTTGGCCCAGAGTGGCCTCATGCTACGCATGCCCTGTGCCTTCCAGGAGGTCAGCTTCTAACACTTTCTAATCCTTTGGGCATAAACTCATGGGGCCTTGCTGAGGGCATAGGCTCCGCTTCAAGAGCCAATAAGCACTTGTTGTGTGCCTGGGAGATGGCGCCCTCCCCCTTCCTGGGCTTGAAGGGGCTGGCTCCTCACAGTGATAATG
The DNA here is from genome assembly GCF_004115265.2 of Rhinolophus ferrumequinum. NCBI lineage: Eukaryota > Metazoa > Chordata > Mammalia > Chiroptera > Rhinolophidae > Rhinolophus > Rhinolophus ferrumequinum. The sequence continues at coordinate 21,019,542 of NC_046306.1, forward strand.
TGGCAAGATTAGTCACTACTTGCTGTTGGTTGATTATAGCTATTCTTTTCTGTAAATGAAGTTTAAAAGTCATCAAAGGGTTTGTCAGCTGTGACTTATGAGCCTCTTTCCCGCAGGGAAGTCGGGCAGTGACAAATGCCCCTCTTGTTCTGCCATCCATTACCAGTCAGAAGGTGCCATGTTCCAATTACTGGAGACCCCGATGAAGCTCCTGGAAAACCCTGCTCCCGGCTGCAGCCATTACTCAAGCCTGGCAGGGCTGCCAGGAGGGCTGCCCTAGGCCCAGGCCCCACTGGATAAGAATGGAGCAAGAGCACGTTTCTGACTTTGTGAGCCAGCGCCTTCCACCCTTTGCTTGTGTTATCCCTGGTGAGTTTAGCCTACACACATTTCACGAACGAGTAAAACCATGGGCACCGTGTGGGCTGACTCCAAGTACCCAGAATCAAGACTGCCTAAAACAAACAGACATAAGCAAATAAGATTATGCTGCCAGGTGGAGTAGGTGGGAGGGAGAAAAGAGGATAAAGTACCTAGGATGTTCACAGAAAGTAGAGATTGAAAGGACTCTTAGAGATTATCTAGTGTAATCAATTACGGCAGTCCTCAATACCCATTATATGCCAAGCCCTGTGCAGCTAAATGCTGGGGTACCAAAGATGAATAAAATATAGTCCCTCCCTGAGGGGAGATGAGATAATTAAGGTCTAAAGAAGTGACTTGTCCAAGGTCACAAAGTAAGTTAGAGTCAGCGATGGAGTGAGAAAGCAGGTCTCCAGACTGGTAGTAGAGAAAGCGGAGTGACTGGGAGCCCCACTGTATGCCAGGCTCTTTACACAGAACATGGCATAAGAGTTAGGAGTGCCAACTCCCATGCGAATTCCACCTCCACACTTAGTACAGACTCAACTTCTCGTAAATCCCTTAATCCATCCAAGTCTCAGAAAAATGGGGATGATAACAAAACTTATTTTTCAGAGTTGTGGTGAGGATTAAACAAGACAATACACGTACAATGCACAATGGCAGGCCCATATTAAGTATTCCAAAATATTATTTATCATCAAGTAATTCCAAAAACAACAATTTGAGGTATTATTAATCTCATTTTACAGACAAGGCTCTTTTTTACTTTGTCACACTAAATAAGCCAGTACTTCTCAAAACTATCTGTAGTGAAGAACCAGTTTTTTGTTTGTTTTGTTTTGCTTTTTAAACTTACAATTGATTATGGACAAACACATCTGTAAAATACAACAGAAATGTCAAATTACTCTAAAAGTTTCTAACACTTCCTCTCAATTCATATACTCATCACAAACCAACAACAGTTTGTGAACGGGCATCATTCAATGGGCTACATTTCGAGTAGCATAGCTCTAAGCGACTCACTCATCCCATCAACCTCTATAAAAACCAAACAAAGCAAAAAAGAATAGAGTTTATTTCATTTATTTCAAATCCTTTAGCCTGATTTCTTTTAGTCTTTGGTGTTGGACTAATTTACAAAAACTAACCTAATCTTTTCCCTTTCCGCTCGCCTCAAGAAAGAGAAGAAGGTAATCAGGCCACGTATTCAAGGCCAGGTTCAAGGATTTGCCAGTAAGGACTTCAGGAGGTAGTTTCTCTTGGTCATTTGCTCTAGGTCATGCTACATCCTGCAAGGGAAGATGACCTGGGCTCACTAGGGACGGAACAGCCTTCCTGAGGCCTGGGGGTCTGAGGAGAAGGTACATTCCCGAGGAGGCTGGGACTCTTGGACCCGCTCTCTTCACGTATAAGATTTGAGGAAACCCGTCAGGAGGGGGGAGGCATGTTAGAACCTTTCTTTTTGGTATTTCTAATTTTCAGCCTTGTATCAGGGCTGTTTACATAGTAGCCTCTCTCCTTCTAAGGAGTTTCTTGGGAGCAAGATGGACATCAGATTCATTCCTGAATGCCACTGGACACCCAAGAATGTGACTGGCTGGCAAATGAGTAGCTCTTAACCTGTGTGCCAAGACACAGTGGTACCCTTGAATCTTCCAGGTGCATGGCCCAACACATCGCTGTATTAAACTTCTTTTCGTTCTAACTGAGCTTATAAGGTGCTATCTTTCAGCACAACCCAGAGCTGAGTGGGTCATACGATGTGCTATAGAGAGAAGTACGACCTGCTGCTGTAAACAGGTGCCTGCCATCAAGTAGGAGCCAAAGCCTGAATGTTTACTCCCATGTGAGAGGCCATGTAATATGGTCAAGAGAGTAACCTTCGAAGCCAAAATGCCTTTATTCTGCCACTGAACTAGCTGTATGACATGTCCTTTGGGAAGTACTTTAAGTTCCTGTTTCACCTGTCTCCCCTGTAAAATGGGGACAGCAGTACACATCCCAAGGGTTGCTAGAGGATAAAGTAACTTCATTCACGTGTTTAGAACAGTGTCTGGCACGCTAGAAAATATGCAAACATTAGCTACTGCGGCTACTATTATTATTGTTGGAACCTGAACTTTATTTTGTGAGTATGAAAGGGAATGTGGTGAGTTCTGTTACATTAACCTAGAGTTAATTGTGGTCAAGGAAAGAAAATTATCACTGTGGATGCAACCAAGTCTTTTCAAGTACGTCACCAACATAAAATTAATCACAGAAGTAGACACTCATTAAGAGATAGATAGATATAGATAGAGATATCTAGAGTAAAGCAGCCCCCAGAGAATACAACTTGAGAAGGGGGCAGAAAGAAGCCTGAGTGAAGGTTTCCAGAAAAGCCTCTTTGTGACTTGAGGACCCAGAAGGCACACTGGGCTCCCCTTCTGGGCTACAGGGCCTCAGGGGCTGATAGTCTAAGAAACTTCCGCTGGCTCACTGTCCTGTACCTTGGGTGGAAACTCCACATTCTGTGGATACTCTTCAGTCCGTGCCCGATAGTGCACGTGTCACCGTTTTCCTAGAGGAAATAAGGGACTCTTTGAGGAACACAGAGAGGGAGCCCTAACCCCTCCCGCGACAGGCCTCACAAGTTAAAATAGCAATAGTGTACTCCTAGCTTTGGATCCCTGCTTTGCCTGTGGGGCCCTGGGTCCTAAATCCCACCTATACCAGCTGTGTGAACCTAGGAAGGCACTTTACTTCTCTAAGGTTCCAGGCTCCCCGTCTGTGAAATGGGGATCAAAATCCCTGCACTCCCACCGGCAGTGCAGGTTGCTGTGAGAGTCCCAGGAGATAATACATGGGAGTGCACTGTTCTGTGGGATGTGCTCCACAGATGTGGACGGGATTATCCCCCAGAATGGACAGCTGCTGCAGGTCTTCCTTGATAGAAGCACCTGGGCAAGAAGCCGTCCTCTGGAAGCAGGGGGTGGATGGTGTACAACTTGGCACTGCAGCCAAGTACTGTGCCCCTCAGGTGTAAGGGCAGTTGATTAAAATCCTTTCATGTGGAATCAATATTTTCCTCATTACAACAATCCTTCTGCTTGAAAACATGGAATGCCACTCCTCACGGCGCACCAGGGCTTGATCCTGCAGAGAGCATATGCATTGGCATATATATGTATATATATTTAATTTCCCACATTCAGACAGGAGAAGGGAAGAAAGCTGAGCTCTCTCCAGGGCTCTGATCGAAACATAACTTAGGCCTCCAAGCATCATCCCACAATGCCACATTTTGGCCCAAAGGGGACCACAGAGAATGACCCCCGCGTCACACCCACTCTGCCTTTGTCTCTCTGGTAACAACATTAACTCCACCAATATTACCAAGCATCTGCCTCGTGAGTGATCGAGCCAGAGTGTCCCTGCCACCTCCTGTTTAAGACCCTTCAGTGGCTTCCCACACCAAGAATCAAGTTCCGCTCCTTTAATGCGGCTTACAAACCCCTTCATGAGCCAAGGCTACCAAATCCATACACAACAATCCTGGGGGTTACATAAGTCACACTCATTTTATAGATGGCTAACCCTAGTGCAGAGAGAGAGTCAGTTGCCCAAGGTCACAGTGAGCAACTTAGTATGAACTGGGTTCTTCCTGAAGGGCTGGGTATCCGACTCCATAGTACAGACTCAAGCTTGAAACCACCTTTACTTGGGCTTCTCTATACGTGGCAGGCAAGGGGAGAGCACATTGTATGGCTCAGGCAAACCCTTCCTGTCAGGGAGCTGCTCAGACACCAGTCGTAAGTTTAGGTGGTCATTTAGGCTTTTTCCAATTTTTCACTATTACAAATAATAGCATCCAAGGGAAAGTTTATTCTATATTTTGGATTACTTCCTTAGGACAGATTCCAAGAAGTGAAATTACTGTGTCAAAATGTATGAACATTTTTATGGCTCATTTTTATGAAATACACTGCCTAATTGCTTTTCCAAAGTGCTGCACCAATTGACACGGCTACGGCCGGTGAATGCCACTCTCGTGGCAACCTCACCAGAATCAGGTACCATCACGTTGTGTGAGGTACAGATGTTGATCAGTAAGGGAAAAGCAAATCCTCTTTGCTGTTCTTACATATCTGTGAAGATAACAGTCTCCTGTGTTTACTAGTCTTTGAGGCGACAGAGTTTTTGAACGCCACAAACAAGTCCTTGTAGATGCCTAAGCACAGGAATAATATGCTGAAATTTTTATTTAATAATTTATCAAAAATTCATTTACTGAGCACCTATCGCTGTCAGACACTGTACAAGGAATAGATGGGAACAAAGTATGAGGTTGGTGCAAAAGTAACTACGGTTTCTGCAATTATTTTTAACCTTTTAAACCGCGATTACTTTTGCACCAACCTAATATAATCCCGGCCCCAGAGGAGTTCACAGTCCATCTCAGGAAAACCAGAACCTATGTTTCATCTTGAGAAGGGCTATGACAGGAGCACTTGGGAACGCAGAGGCATGGCACTTACCAAAGGGACAGGAGATAAAGGAGAGAAGCGAGTCAGAGGAGAGTCATCAAGTTCTGATCTTGTCCAGAGGGATGAGTTGTAGTTAGGCCGCACACAGATGAGAGAGAGAACATTTAGGAAAGAGGAAACAGCATGAGCAAAGTTGCAGAAGCTGGAATAGAACTTCCCTATTTAGGGAATAATAATATGTACTGTGGTTTGGGCTGGAGTATAGGTTTGTAAGACTGGATGTTATAGGAGATGACAGCAGCGAATCTGGCAGAGGCCAGATCAGAAAGGGCCTGTGGGCCACTGAAGAGCATGGACTTTGTGGGAACCATGAGCCACTCCTGTGTCACATGCAGGACGGTGCTCAGTGAGGAGGCACTCATTAAGAACAGTGAGAACTCTTGAGAGTGAACCACACAAGTCAAGCCCTGATCAAAGCATCCTGTCTGTATCGACTTCATTTCGGCTCATGTGTTAGGCTTCTCTCACCAAGCAGCACACAACTTTTGGGGTATTTCTCACATCCCTTAGAACATGGCTAGGCTCATGGCAGGAGCACGAAAAATGTTCATGGATCAATGAAGTGGAGGTACCTCATGCAATAATACACACACTTCCGAAGCCCTGCTGCCCTGGCATAGCCCCCGCCTCTCCTGGCAGATGTCCTCCTCAGAAAGCTACCTCCCTCTTCTTGCTCATTCTGCCATATAAAAAATGTGCCTGGCTACAAGAAGCTATAAAGTATGTGATAGCTAAGGAGCACCTTGGGTGGCCAGGGGGGAGGCCTGCGGGACATAAATCCTTCCCCACAGTACGTTCCTCAAGCCGAGGACTCACACAGCCCTACCGGCAGTTTAGGAACACCACTACCTCCCCCCATAAAAATAAAATAGGTTTTTCCAATTGAGCACGTTAAAAGTCTCCTTTGAGTAGCTGCTGACCTTCTCTAAGGTATTACTACTTTCTACATTAATAACAGCTGCTTTAATGATGACAGGGATATTAATAGGATGATTATTTCAACAATTAATATAATAGCAAGTCATTCTTGCCCTGCTAGTTGCGGTAGGAGCCGCGGGCAATGGGGTCTGATGTGCTGCCTAAGCTCCATCTGAAGACACTGTATTAAAATGATCTGTTTCTGTGTCATCTCCCCTCCTAAACCGCCTGAATTCCTGGGTGGCAGGGACCACAGTCTATTTCATGTCAGCACCCACCATCCCCCACCCCACCTTTCAGGATAGGCCCCGGCCCAGAGTAGGTGCTCAGAGAGTATCTGCTGAAAACCAGGTACACTGCCCCGTACTCTTCCCATCCACGCTTTCTTAAGAAACAAAAAGGAAGGCTGTACAGATAACAAAGCCAGGAGAAACGGGATAAAAAGGAAGGAGGCATTTTTGCAGGGGCCCAATCCACCCCGGCCTTTAAGAAAGGCTGTCTTGCAATACAAAAAATAAGCATTATGATTTATTAATTGCTTATTATATGGTAGATGCAGTGCTAAGTATTTTACTTCTCATTCTTACATTAATTCTTTGAGCTAAGAATTGTTATCAAGGTCACAATGGCTCTTTCTGAGGCCCTTTTAGAATGACTACCCTAGGTTCAAATCCCAGATCTGCCACAGAACAACTGTATCATCCTGGCTAACTGACTTAATCTATATGTGCCTAGTTTTCTCATTTGTGAAACAGGAATATTGCAGTACCTTCCCCACAAGGTTGTTGTTAGAATTCAATGACATAATGTATCAGCAAGTTAAGTATTCAGGAATTTTCTAAATGAAAATATTACTATTGACCCCAATTAATAGATGGCTCCAAATATCACACTCTTACCAATAAGACAGAGACTGTTGTATCATAAAGCAGGACCACAACCAATGTCTGACTGAGTGAAGGAGGCTGGGGCCAGAAGTTTCCTGAGAACAAATCCACCGATGTGGAGCCCTGACGGAAGCTCTTCAGGAAAGCCTGTTTCCCCTCCCTTGGGCACATCCAGTCACCCCCTCCTCTGGACCCCATGTCCTCTACAGACTCTGCTGCAGCAACATGTGTGGCACTTTTTTAGTCACATACCCGTCTCTCCATTGGACTCTTTAACTCCTTGAAGGCAGACTCTTTTATTAATCTTTGCAACCCCAGCCTCCAGCACTGCCCTGGCAACCAGTAACTTTCTGCTCAGTGACTTTCTGCTAACAAATAGGGCAAAGAATCCTAGGCGGGCACTGTTTCAGTAAATGGTTTCTCAATGTTCCTCACATGGCAACTCCTTAAAAGTGAACTGTATCGTTAGTGTTCATGAGATGAGCCCAAGCTCCTCATCCATCAATTAGACCGAAGGACAGGCAAGACAGTGATGAGAGGAAACAAAGGTGGGACAGAGCGAGAAGCTGGAGACCACTAGTGTCTTTGTTCAGTAGAGTACAGGGAGCAAAGGCTCAAAGGAGAGGTTGAGTCTGCAGCTCAGAAACTGCTGAATCTGGGCTATGAGTGTGTGCCGAAGATGTACGAGATCCTTACCAAGCAGAGAACAGCAAAGGCTAGAAAGCCCCATCCCCAGTCATCAACACAGCAAGGGAGACCAGCCCTCCCTCTCTGAATTATCTGCTGACCCTGAGAGGAGGCTAACCACAGCCCCACCATGCCGGCTTCATGGAAAGAACACTGGATAAGGAGTTCAAAAATCCGAAGTTCATTCCTGAGAATGTACTAACTTTTCAGCTGACAAACATCTGAGGCTCCACTACGTCAGCCTTGCACTGGCATTCGTAATACAACAATGAACATATCGCTCACATGCTATCCGACCTTCCACAAATCATCACCCCTTCTCTGAGGCTTAGCGTCTCCACCTGTGGAAGACAACCTCCATGTCACAGGATTGTTCTGAGTACCAGATGTGTTTTGAAAAGTCTATCGACAATTTTCACCCCAACAAACTTTTAAAAAAAAGTGTACTGTACAACTTTGCAAATGTAAAGGTGTTAAATTTTTACTAGATCTGACTAGAAGGCTTAGGAAAATGCATAGTCCTCGCCAAATGCCAAGGAAAACTCCCTCTGCCAGGGTCTGGAGAGAAATCCAGCAGCACATTCCTTCCCACTGAATTCCACGGCGGAGATGGTGATGGAGCAGCAAAACTGTGACACATTCTCTTCAGACCCATCTCTGGACTGTTCCCTAGTTACTGGTGTCAGCGTTCCCCATCGGGAACTGCACTGTGGGCCTCTTGGATGAGCCCCTGGAAGCAACTGAAACCTCTTAAGGCAAGAACAGACTTACAACTAACTGTGTGGGTTAGAGGCACCCTTCCAGACGCTGAGCTAATTGCCAAACCCATGGTTCTTCAACTGTTTGGAAACATTTGGTGGCCATTAAGCCTGTTTTTTCCTCATTTTCCTGTTTACTGGGATAAACACATCAAAACAGAAAGCTTGATGCTCTAACAATGCTCTCTGATTAGTGGTTTGCAGAATCCTCTGTAATTTTAGTTTACTGGCTAGAATAGGAAGGATGGTGGAGTGCAGATAGTGGTGTGGCCCCAGAGGGGAGGGGGGGGGTCAAGCCCCCTGAACTTTAGACTTAGTTCTACCAACTAAGCTCTATAAACTTGGTGACAGACCTTAGTTGCCTCATCCAAAAAACGGAGGAAGTGGACCAGATCAGTGTGACATGAACTCTTTCGTGAAGACCAGTGCTCCTCACGATGTTAATGCGAGTTCCTCAGGAAAGGAGCTCCAAGGTCAAGGAAAAACAGGAAACTTGGTGTACTCTATTCCCCCTGCACCATCTCCGAGTCACATGCAAAATAAAGGCTCCAAGAAGTCAGCAGTAAAGAAACGTACTTTGCATTATTCGATCTGACTTTCCCCAGATTATTAACATCTCCTCCGAGGAAGACACACTGGAACAGATCGCTAGGGTCCCTCTCAGCTCTAACCCACTGTGATTTGTATCAGAAGTGCTTAGCCAGTGCCTGGAGCACCCATTTCCCACTAATCCAGTTCTCTTAACCTAGTGAGGCACTTAAATAATATGGCTAATGGGAACTTATTATACGTAATTCATTTTACTTTAGTGAGAGTACTCATTTTCAAAGATTCAGAATATAAGACATTTAAAGCACTGAGGGGGAAACCAATAGTTACTGAGCTCCTAATACTTGTTCAGTACTGTGCCACCATTTTCCCTACATTGCATTATTTAATCCTTAGACAACCATAAGAATATTGTTATCCTATTAATAGAGAAGGAAACTGAGGCTCAGAGAGGCTAAGTAACTTGCCCAAGGTTATGCAGCTAGAAAGTGGTGAGCACCACACAATTTCAAACCCAGGACTCCTTATCTTGGCCACATCTTGGTTCTGCTTGGGGTTCTGCCACCACGATTATCAGATGATAACTAACCTTCCCTGGTCTCAACTGTCAAGTGGGCCTAATAATCCTCACACTGCTTCCCTCAAGTTCTCTAAGACTCACAGGCACGAACAGGTATGAAAGAGCTCTGTAATGTATAAAGATGTGAATATGAGGGGCCTTTGAAACCTTTTGAATAAATGTTCGTGTTTCCTTTCACAGTTTATAAGTTTCCTGCAGGCTTCCCATCATGGAGGTCAATTGCCTTTATCTCAGTCACACCCCTCAAATAGTGCGCCTGAAAATTTTCCAGTTAGGACTTTCGATAAACAGGAAACAAGTTGATTTCTCAGTATGATTACTCTTTGGGCTGTTTGTCAGAGTCACGCAAGGCAGACAATCTGCTGCAGGACTCAGGAGTAAAAACAGCAGAGAGGGCCGGAGCTGGATAGAGGAGGCACCGGACTGGCAGTGGGGCGAGACTCCTTCACCTCATCTTGGAACAACATGCCTTGGGACATCAGGTCCTAGGAGCTGTTGTGTGAAATCTATCCAGGAGACCAATAAGTATGTGTGTGGATGGTAGTGGGGAGTAGGGGGGGTGCTGGGAAATGGGAACAAGGTTGACAAGCTTCACTTTGTTCTGGGATGGAAAATACCTTGGCAGGGGCCCAGGCACAGAAAGAGCAGCAGACAGATGCAGGGCTCTCAGTTCACCGTCTAGCCCTGCCTGGGTCACCCTCGTGATCCACACTGCTGTGGCCTTTTGTTCCCTCCCAAACAGCAAAACGTTCTTGGAACCAGGCCCTGGCCGGGGACTGAGAAGGAAATCACAGAAGTCCCTGCCCTTAAGGAAGGCAGCGTACCAAGATGTGTGAGCCTGGTCAGAGCCTTTGCTCTTGTACAGCAGAGTCTCTGCCTCACGGGGTGTATTCAAGAATTGTGTGATGTGAACTGCGTCAAAGGGGCCTACATTCTATGACGCAGCACCTGTCTGGTGTCAGGAGTCCTGGCTTCCAGGCCTGCTTCCGGCATGAACAATTCAGTGACACTGGGCAAACTGCTTCATTTCTGTGGACCTCAATTTACTCATCTGTACAGCAGGTTCTGTCTATCCCCCAAGTTGCCATCGCAGCCAATGACATAATGGTTGAGACAATACTCTAGAAATCGCATGTGGTGGATTCGCAGGAGCTGGCGGAGCACTGAAGCTCCTGGTCTTAAAAGTTCCGAGTCCAACCTGAGGAAGACTTGAAATAAGCTCCCTTTATTTCTCCCAGGCTAACTTCAGTCTGCTTTTCTCACACTGGATACATTCTTTACTGTTCCTAGTGAAGGGAGAGAGAAATCTGCCACTCCAGTAAGGGACAGAGAGGCTGCCATCTTTCTACTTTTCAAAATCTGTTCGGATCCACTGTACTGCAAAAGAGAACACAGCATTCAGATTTATAGTCCTAGCTTTTGTTAATCAAAGCTCTAAAACCATGAATAAGCCTCAACCTCTATGAGTTTTAGTTCCCTCATCTGGAAATTGGGGGGAAATGTCCTAGGTCATAGATTGTAGTTAATATTCAATTAATGAATGATGGAAAAGTGTTTTTACAACCCACAAAATGCCACACAAATACCAGTTATTACAAAGTTGTCTACCCATCAGCTCATGAGCTACAGGACAGTGGTTATCACCACTTGACAGGTAAGACCATCAAAGCCCAGAGAAAATACTGACAGTAACATATAGCTCAACCCTGACTTCCTCCAGAGAGGTAATTATTCCTTTGATATATTAAAGGAGTTGTTTACCAGTTTGTTTGCCTCATTAAACTGACCTATCTCCGAGGCAGGGGACTTTGTACACCTTATGTATCTTTGTACCCCAATGTCCAGTATGGCACACCTAAACTATGGTAAATAAAGTGTTACCTGAATGATGACATACTGGTAGCAGAAACTTATCCAGAACCCAGGACTCCTAATCCCTAGAACCCCAAGGTTTAGGGTTCTTATAACCACAAAGAAAGTGGACCAAACCTCACAGATTTGACTCATCTCAACTTCTCAACTCTTCCTCAATTCTTCTACTTCAGCCACACTCGACTTTCCATTCCTATAGTCTCTGGGCCTTTGTAGGCACTGGTCGCTCAGCCCTGAACACTCCTCATCGGCTTCTTTCCCAAGCTAATTCCTATTTACCCCTCAGAGTTGGAGGCCTTTCTAATCTTCCCTAATACTGGTCAGGTATTCCCTCTCCTTCCATATCTCTCTTGTTTATCACGGAATCCTGGCACACGGAATGTGTCAAAAGTATCTGTTGAAGGTGAATGAAATACTGAATCTGGAAATCCAAAGTGATGCAGGGGAAGATTCCCAGCCTGGAAGTCAGAGCCTGACTGATTCTAATGCCAGCTCCATTACGACTGTGTTCAGTGACTCGCAAGCCCCAGTCCTTTGGACCACCCATAAACGAGTTATTGCTACAAATGTCCCCAAAAGGTCCTTTCAGCACTGCCAGTATATGAGACTTAGCCTCCTGCTAAGTCCTAGGGGTGAGGAGCTTCTGAAGGCAGCTGTGTGCTCCATAGTGAGACCCGACATCCCCATCCCACAAGCAGCCCAGGGACATCAGCCTCTGCCTGTCAGCAGCCTCATATCCCGTTGCTTTAATTCCTCCTGATGAAGTGCCAAGAATAAATTGTAGGTGAGCAGCAGAGCATTTTAATGAGTCCAGAGCCTAATGAATCTTTTCCTTTCTGTGTCAATTAGAATTTCAAAGCTAGGGTCCCCAAGGACCAATTTATTGGGAACAGAGAGAAGCCTTTTGTTCATCTGCTGCAGCCTGAGCTACCTGCCCTAGCCCTGTATGTCTGCTATGTAACAATCCTGCTTACTCAGATACGCCACTTAGTGAGACAGACTGGCCGGGGAGGCTCCTCCTCACCCAACATTTCTGGGGCCTGAAGTTGAGGAAGGAAAGGAGGGTCCGGGGCATTTCTCGAGGAGGATATGGAGAGGTGGTCAGAGAATCAGAACAGCCCAGACTTTTATGCCACCTCCTAAGGATACTGGTCTTCAAAGAGATGACAGCAACAAATCAACTTGCCATTCACCCAACTAAGTATCAGGTATTGTGCAACACCTATTTACCTAAGGTGTTTCGAATCTTCACAACAACCCCAAAAGTTGGTATCAACAGCACTATTTTACAGACAGGGAAAGTGAGGCTCTGAGAGGTAAAATAAGAATTAGCCTAAGGAACACAATTACTAGCTGGCAAGCAGGGATGTGAACACGTCTGTGCAATTCCAGAGACTGGCCCTTACTATCACACCATAGCAGCCTTGTCCAGGGGCTGGGACAGGGCAAGAAGCTGATATCCTGAATAGCAGAGGTAGCCTCTGGGCCCCCACAGCCATGCTGGACATTGGTTTTTTTGCCCAGGCAGAAAACAAGGGTGGCTGTGCATTGCTGGTCCTTCCACTCAACGGAGTTTGCAATCCCCCTCATCCCCAGAACATACTCCAAGCAGTTATCATCAACACTACCCCCAGGCTCCCATCCCTGAAATCTATTGATTTGATTTGTGAGGAGTTGCCAATTCTTGATCTAATGGCTCCCAGGCACCCAGTTCTCTGCCTCCCATCCTGCCCTCTCCAAGGCACACAGGGACAGAGCTGCTGCTGCTCTGTCATCAACAAAGGAACATTTTCCAAGGCAAGCAGGTAAGCAAGTCAGGTTTTCAAATGATTATGGAATGGAAATTTAGAGCTCTGGTGAGGTCAACGGCCTTGTCCAAATGTACATGGCTAAAAAATACAACAACTGGAACTTCGGTATCTATTGAATCCTAACCTGGCATCTATTAGGTTGGTGCAAAAGTAATCGCGGTTTAAAAGGTTAAAAATGCAAAAACCGCAATTACTTTTGCACCAACCTAATATCTACATACAGCAAGAATAATACAAATATAGAAAACGTGAGATCGGAGCTTTTTTAATTTTTATTTTGAGATAACTGTAGGTTCACATGCAGTAATGAGTACTTTTTAAAAGCAATTAGCGCAGAGCCTAGCACATAGAAACCCACCCAAGCAGTATTAGCTATTAGAAAATTAGGGAAAAGGGAGAGGGCATTCAGGATGGGCCTTGGAGTAAATTTCTCTTTATAGGATGCTTGAGGTGTACATGTGGAATACCTTAAATACTTTCCAACGACCCCATCAAGCAGGTATTAACATTCCATTTTACAGATGAGAAAATTGCTCCCAGAGGTCAAGTCACTTGTGCAAGATTACTCTGTCCCAATATGTGCTAAAAGTGGGATTCAAATCCAGATATATCCTTTCTATATTGTTCCTTCTACACTGCTTCTCCAGAGTTAAGACTGAGGTCAGAGTTCAAAGATAAGTCTGGATACAGACTGGAGGTTAAGAGAAGGCTGCTAGTTCAAGTGTGGCAATAGCATGAACCAGAGTGCACAACATAGCCATGTGTTGTCTTTACGAAGGGTGGTAGTTCAAAGATACCGGCCAAAATAAAACAGTAAATTCACATGACAAAAACACAAATAAGAAGCTAAGTAAGGGAGGATGGCAGAAGACCATTGAAAACTAGCTCATTCATGTGGTCACAACTTGACTCCCTTTTGCTGGACACTAGAAAGAGGTAGCATGCAGAAAATGAAAAGCCAGAGACTAGGAAGCAGAAGAAAAACAAATTCTGCCACTAACAACATAAGTGGCTTTGGGCAAGTCAGTTTTCTTCTCTGGGTTTCTAATGCCATAAGGTTAAACTAACTAAAAGACATCCAAGGACCTCTCTAGCTTCGACCTTCCAGGAATCACTCTATTACTAGGTCATGTGTGCAAATATGAGTGTAGGAAAAGCTAATGCTGTGATGATTAAGCAAAACAGTCTGGAAAGAAACAGAACAACGGTGTGACAGGAGTCCTGGGCACAGGGGAGGTAAAGATAGCTGAGAGAGGTAGAGGAGAATGAAGAAATTAAATGGGGTTCAAGTTAATCTTGGGTAGAAATCAGAAGACACCATCAGGGAGGCAAAGAAAGGCAGGCTGAAGCTGTGCTACTGACTTGCTGTGCAGCGCAGCTATTCATCAGCCTCCTTTTCTCACTGGCCAGGTGAACCTCAGGCCCCTGTAATTCTGGCCTCAGCTGTCCTCTCTCCAACCTTATCTCCTGCTTTTTTCCCCCTTAGGGTGCTGCTCCAGCCACAATGCCTGCCTTCCCGTTTTGTTTTGTTTTTACAAGCACACTCTTGCCTTGGGGCCTTTTCACCTGCTTTTCTCTCAGCTGGAAATGATCTTCCGCCTAAGAAAGGCCATTCCCTGGCCACTTTTTAAACCTTTACCCCTATTTATCTTTCTTAGTAACACCTCTGAAATGACAGATGTAAGAAATGACTTACTCATTTCCTGTCTTCCCCACTAAAACAAGTTCCGTAAAGCAGTCTGTTTTGTTCCCTACTGTACCCTGCTCCAAGTGCAGTATCAGGCATTCACTGAATGGATAACTGAATTGATAGATGTATGAACTACCGGTCCCTAAAGGCGCTTCCAATTCTTGCAGCTGTGATTCGTGAACTCATGGAAGTGGTAAACATCTCAGAAGTTCAAGCCCAGTGAACATAGATCTAACCTATCCTTTTGGCTCCAATTTTTGGTATTTGCTTTGCCTCAGTGGAACTTCAAAAATCATCTCCAAATGTAACATACATCTCCTAACAGTTATTATACATATGCACAAATAGACAAATACATACCACTCAATTCAAGAATCGTTATCATATGCTGTGTGAGACACCACACACACACACACACACACACACACACACACTCACACACACACACACACATTTCCTTAGCCTGGAATATTAGTCCTGACACAGTTTAGCCCCAACTTACTTTGCTAACTTTAACCCTAACCACACTCCATTCCTGAAACTCCACACTCTGGCCTCACTGGGCTGTTCCCACTTCTCTGAGACACACCTGCAAGCGTCTATGTCTTTGTCCGCACTAGTTCTTTCCTTGGAAGCTACAGACTCCCCTTCACAACTGCCAAAAAAATACCTCATCTTTCACAATTGTCAAATGTCTCATCTTTGAAGTCCAACTGAAATCCCCCCTCTTCTGTGAAGCCTTCCTTGATCTCTCAGGTAATTAGTGTTCCCTCCTCCGTGTTCCCAAAGCTCTCCACATGTTCCCACTAGAGTGCTCATTACTGTAGCCTGTTACTTAACCTGCCTATCCACCTTGATCAACTGGGCTCCCAAGTCCTTGACCATGTGTTTGCCTTCTCCTTATTACTAAGGTCCTATCCCTGGTGCCTGGCACAAATGTTTATCAAATTGGAATATTTATCAACTAAGAATGCTTCCTAACCTTCACTGGCAGACTTGATCAGGTAGTTCTTCCTCCATACTTATCCAAAAGTTGGTTTCCCTAATATTTCTACCCGTTAGTATGAATTCCCATGGAACAGAGAGCCTGGGAAAGATGGGACTGAAGAAGAGTCTGGAAAGAAAGGGGAGAAAGAGTCTTTGAAGTGCCTTAAATGTCATGTTAAGGAGTTTGGATGTACTCTAAGAGATTTTATGAGCAGGAAAGTAACGTGAATCAGATCTGTATCCTAAAGCCTAGAGAGAGAGACAGGAGGTTATATTTCAGGGGCAAAAGCTGTAGATGGGTAGATGAGTTAGTTGACGATTAAAAGTTTCAGTAGGAGATGATTAAGATCTGGTCTTGGGTAGCAGTGGGGACGAGATGGGCAAAACATGTCCAGAGACAAAACCACATAATGAAAGCAGTTACCTCCTTTACCTGAGTCGAATTTCGTGCTCAAAACAAACTTCCTCCACATGGAACTCTATAACCTCTCTGTATCCAAGATGACCGCGAAGCAGGGGAAAAGCCTCCTTGACCAGGGAAGAAGCAAGTCTAGGATTAGCAAAGGTCAAGCTCCAGTCCAGCAAGCGGGGCTGCAGGAGAGAGTTCAAGATCTTGCTGTGGCTGCTACCTGCAGAAACTTCAGCAAAGAAGTAGGGTCTGTACCTTGAGCAGAAAGGTGCTTTCCTGGGTTGGGATAGCTCCAGAAGGCTTTAATATAAGAGGCTCTAATAATTTTCAATAGTGCTATGTTAAAGAAAATTATCCAAAACTTGGAAGTAAGGCAAAAAGATGATTGTGTGACCTTTTCAAGTCATGTTAGAACATTTTGTAATATGCATCTGAGAGACAGCTGATACTCCTGGAGTATGGAGGTATGTTTGACTTACTGTTCACAAATGATTAGAACCCAAATGTTTTAAAACTACAAAGTTAGAGGTTAATGTGGAGAGAACTGAGCCTGTGCACTTTTTTTAAGCAGAGAGGATAACACCAAAGGTTACATTTTCATTAGGACATTAATTTTTGTATCTAATTTAGCAACTTAACTTCAGCGATCCTTTTTCCACTAACAACATAAATCTAGTTTCTGAGTTAAACAAAACTTGACACATGCTCGTCATATGTATTAAGAATTATGCCCCAACACAGTACACACATCAATAGGCCTACCTCACAGCAACCAGATGCCAGGAGTCAAGAGAAGCCTGACATCCAGGAACGGGATGTTAGTGAAGTGGAACAGGTGGTCAATTACGAAATGCCATAAAGCTCCGTGCAGTCAACAGGGCACCAGGCTAAGAGTCAGGAGACCTATCACTATTTCACTGCGCCACCTTAGGCATATTACTTACTGCCCCCTGCTGGGTCTCAAGTTCACAACCACAAAATGGGCAAGTTGGTCTTGGTCATTGTTTCTCAAACTATGTTCCTGGGAACCCTGCAGGTTTAAGGCAGATGCTTTGCAGGCTACCTATGGTGAGGTTAAGGGGGAAACTAGACTGGGGGGCTCTAGGCCCTTCCCTCTCCCCGCCCTCCAAACAGAACAACTCTGTATTAGAAGTTGAACTGCACGTTTAAAGGGGTTCCTCCGTCAACTCGACATTAAGGATCCTTCCCACTATAACTTCCATCATTTTATGGCAAACGACCCTGAGGAAAATACAGAGCCAAAAATATCTCCTCTTCTACTATGCCTAAAAATGTATCCTTCGAAAGGGTCTCATTAAGAAAGCCCTAGCCGTTGAGCAGGAATGGGTGAGGCAGGAGGAGACAAGTGGGCAGAGGAGGAAAAGGTAGAGACTAAGGGCCTGTCTCTTGCAACTTAAGACGGGGTAGAGCCTGCCTGGGACAGAACTCTCAGAGAGGGCTTCCACTCACTGGCCTTGAAGTGAGTACCCATATATATGTACTAGCAAGGATTGTACTAGCTAGGATGAGGATGGATCAAGACTAAGGGTTTGGACTCCAGCCCCTGGCGCTGCCACATAAAGGCAGGTGCCTTCAGTTTCCTCATAGTAAGATCTCTGCAAGTCAAGTACTTTGGAAACTGAAAAGTTAGTACAGATTTGAGGATCTATTAGAACAATCTATTCCTAAACCTTTCATGTGTGTATGTCTTCTCTCCTTCCAGGTCCCTGACGGGAGTTCATTAAGCTTGAGATGTACAGACCCTTTCTCTTTCCTTCTCTGCACTTCAGAATTACACAAACAAATAGGGGCTTATTGCTTAAAATATTTCAACTTTGAAAATGACAAGTGCACTTTTTACTAGGGACTCGGTGTTCCGTGTTGAAGATAGACATGTGGCCTCTCACTGAGAGCTTGGATCTCTGGGCCACACACCTGGGTCCTGGAGAAGCTGGTTTGAGGCAGCGCAGAAACTCATGAGAAAATACACTGAAGGCTTGGCAGATATTCCCGATACACTGAAGCCACTGAGTGGCCCTGCTGCACACTCCTGAACACTCTTCCCTCCCAGAAGGCACGAGGCCAGAGAGGCAGTTTGATACTCAGGAAACAGTCTACTGTACCAAGGGCCTGGGATCTCTGGAGTCATAAGGACCTGAGTTCAAACCTCAGCTCTTTCAATGTGAGGTATGTGACCTCAGGCAAATTCATTTATTTCACCAAGGCTTAGCTTTTCCCTTTGGAGCTATTACTTAATGAGTTATAAAGATTAAGGAAAATAATCAATTTAAAGTACCTATCACAATACCTGGCACATAGTAGGTAGACACTCAATAATATATGTTACTTCCATCAAGAGGGAAAGGACAAAATAGCAAGAGTCAACTGAATGTGATTCACATGACAGGTAGGGAGGACGTGGGGACAAACCCCAGCCAGCAGCAGATCAGAGCTACGAGTGGCTCAGCATGGGAATGGGCTGATTTGAAGAGTCTGTTGTGCTATTCTAAGAGCATCTGGATCCTGTTCCAGCCAAAGCAAATCAAACAGGAGTGCTTACGGAGCGCTTGTTTCTAAAACAAGTACAGGCTGTGTTATTGACACACGCCACAGGGGAATTGAGAAGGCTGTTGGCAGAGATGTTAAGAAAGCTGACATGCTTTCAGTTTCAATCCTTGCTAGTACATATATATGGGTACAACTGACCTTGGTTCTAGAGGAGACGAAAACCCTGGCCTTAGACATAAAGACCCAGCTTCTGGTCTGAGCTCAGCCCTAAGCAGGTGACTTCACCTCTCTGGCCTATTTTTTTATTCCTCCTCCAAGTAATAATTCTCTATGTGCTTATTCTATTATCACTATCCTAATTTTCAGATAATGATACACTATGGCTCAGACAGATTAAGTTGGTACTGGCAAGAATTTGAATTCAAGGTCTGCTGTCAAAGCTTGTAGTCTTTCTACTCAGCTGTATTATCAACTCAGTGTTAAATAAGGGGGTTGGTCCAGGTGGACCAAGGCATTTCTCAACTTGAAAATTTATGATTCTTAGTGGACTGAAATTGTGGTTTCAAGAGCATTCTAAATACTCTAGCGCTAAACAAAGCCTGGCTGTTTAAGAAGCTTTCTCATATAAATGAAATCCTCAACACCAAGGGCAAAAGCTGGGCTACAAACACAACTTGAAAGCCAGAAGAGAGTGGACAATGAAATTTTAGAAAGCCCTATAAAAGCCCTTGGAGAATCCATCACCTGACTAATTTATTTTACAGAGGGGGATACGGAGGCTGCAAAAAGAGAAGCAGCTTGGCTGGGAACACCCAGAACATGGGTAATGGAGCACACACTAAGTTCTATGCCTCCTGGTTTCTCTTACTTGCTATCTACTCAGTCTCCAACCTTTCAGGACATTCTGATCTTCTCTTTGATATTTCTTTTCCAAATGCTGGGTGACAGGCAAGTCACTGGCCCTGTAGCAGACTTCCAGACACTTCCAACACTTTCTCTTTGTAGATAATGGCTCCTTCTTTGTCCCTAGTGCAGCCTTAAGCAGCACTGAGGCTTTGAGCCCCTCCTGACTTTTCCTCGACTCTTTAATGCCTTTGAACCACAGACCAATGTGCCTTTGGAGGCACAGAATTAGAAGAGATGTCAGCAATTATAATCAACTTTCTAACTCATTCCCTCTTTTTAGAGCTGAGGAAACTGAGGCCCAGAGACATTAAATGCTTTCCCAAGGTTGAGTTAGAAGAACAGGGTTAAGAGCCTGGGTCGCAACACTTACCTTCTACAATCTGACACTGAACACATGATATCAGAATTTATTTCAATAGGTTGGTGCAAAAGTAATTGCAGTTTTGGACCACGAATTTTAAATCATTATAACCAGGCTCAAACACATCTTTATTAATCAAAACAGGAACCATTACAATCAACACATTTTTGCCAACAAGAAATAAGTTTGTTTATTCCTATAGTGTAAAAATCTGTGCTTTTGAATTCGACGAACTCTTGGAAAGCATTTTCTGCATCCTGCTGGTTGTGGAAGCATTTTCCTTGCAAAATGTTGTCAGGATGCTTGAAGAAGTGGTAGTCAGTTGGCGAGAAGTCAGGTGAATATAGCAGATGAGGCAAAACTTCGTAGCCCAATGCGTTCAACTTTTGAAGCGTAAGTTGTGCGACATGCGGTCGGGCATTGTGGAGAAGAATTGGGCCCTTTCTATTGACCAATGCTGGCTGCAAGCGTTGCAGTTTTTGGCGAATCTCATCAATTTGCTGAGCATACTTCTCAGATGTAATGGTTTCACCAGGATTCAGAAAGCTGTAGTGTATCAGACCGGCAGCAAACCACCAGTGACCATGACCTTTTTTTGGTGCAAGTTTGGCTTTGGGAAGTGCTTTGGAGCTTCTCCTCAGTCCAACCACTGAGCTGGTCATCACTGGTTGTCGTATAAAATCCATTTTTCATCACACGTCACAATCTGATCGAGAAATGGTTTGTTGTTGTTGCGTAAAATAAGAGATGACACTTCAAAATGACGCTTTTCTTGATTTTCAGTCAGTTCTTGAGTCACGCACTTATCGAGCTTTTTCACCTTTCCAGTTTGCTTCAAATGCCAAATGAACTACCGTAGAATGGTCGACGTTGAGTTCTCCGGCAACTTCTCATGTTGGTCTAAGAGCATCAGCTTCGATGATTGCTCTCAATTGGTCGTTGCCAACTTCCGATGGCCGGCCACTCTGCTCCCCATCTTCAAGGCTCTTGTCTCCTTTGCAAAACTTCTTGAACCACCACTGCACTGTATGTTCATTAGCAGTTCCTGGGCCAAATGCATTGTTGATGTTGTGAGTTGTCTCCGCTGCTTTATGACTCATCGAATAAGAAAATCACTCGAATTTGCTTTTTGTCTAACATCATTTCCATAGTCTAAAACAAATATAAAATAAACAGCAAGTAATAAGTCATTAGCAAAAAAAAACAAAGTGAGTAATGTGCATTAAAATGATGTATAACATAACCACATATATTTAAGAATGTATTCCAATATCAAACGGCAAATTTCAACAACGCAAAAACCGCAATTACTTTTGCACCAACCTACTGAAATAAATCCTGCTATCACGTGTTCAGTGTCAGATTGTAGAAGGCGAGCATTGTGACCCGGGCTCTGGTTGGACACCAATCCAGGCCGGGCCTTTTTTTCATCATTGCTGTTAACATCACAATAACCAACAGGCATTGCTGTTCCCATTTTGCAAATGAGAAAACTACAGCTGAGAGGTTAGTCACACAGGAAATAAATGTCAGAGCAAGGACTCTCAAACCTTTGGCTTTAAAGCGTCGTCTTTTGCCCCAGCATCATATGGCCTAAGGTTCTAAAGACTATATACAACAGTGGGAAAGTTGCAATTAATGAATCTCCCCAAAGACCAGTTAGTTATAGTATAGGTAACTTTTGTCTCTTGCTTTATGCACTTAGTACAGTAACTCTTGACTGATTATGAGAGGAGGGGAGAGACTAAGATAATACAAAATTATAGATAATTCAAAAGACGCAATTTCTGTTTTTATGTTAACATGTTTTTTTTTTTTAATTTTATTTATTTTAAGTGTTTCTTTCCAGAACCCATCAGCTCCAAGTCAAGTAGTTGTTTCAATCTAGTTGTGGAGGGCGCAGCTCACAGTGGCCCATGTGGGGATCGAACCGGCAACCTTGTTGTTATGAACACCACGCTCTAACCACCTGAGCTAACTGGCTGCCCAGTTGTGGTCTTTTGGAGGATAGTTGTTTTGTTTTTCTGCAGCTGCCCCATCAAAAGATCATTAAGTCCCGTTTATTCATGTCCTACTCGTCTCAAGGTTCTAGCACCACAGTTGCTGATGGACCTTGGTTTCCTGATCTATTATTTCCCAGTTTCCCAGCTTGGGTTTTTGATCTCTTGGCCTTAAACTTTGGCTCAGGACCCTGCTTCCCTGCCACAGCCAACATTCTCAGAACTGCCCTCTAGTTGATCTGGCCAACAGGACCTATCAGTCCCTCTTCTGTCTGGCCTGCTACTGCAGTGGGACAGAAAGGTTCTCTTTAATTTTAATGAAAACTGGAGAAAGATGGAGGTAGACACAGGGCCCAAGGGGGCCCAGAGCCCTTTGCACACTATTCCTTCCCAGCAAGTGAGCTGGGCCTTATTACTTTTCTGTGACAGCAACAACCCTCAAGAAAGCCAGCTGTTTCTGGAAGCAAAGTAATAAAATGTGGGCAAAATTCCTGGGTGGAGAGAGAACAGGGACAGCTGCTTCTTATGTGAGCTGCTCTGGCAGCCTTCCTCAGATTTTCTCAATAGATTCTCTAGGGGCCATCGGATGATTACACTGGCAGACAGAGAACCTCCTGCCTTACTTACTAAGCTACCAAGTGCACTTCGGTCAGACATTCAGCCCCGTAACTTGAAGGATGACAATATACTGCACTGCTCCTAGACCTTCTCAGACTCTGTCCCAGGTCCCTATCGTAATTACTAACATTAATAGTCCCTTCCATCTGTACAGTATCTAACAGTCTTATATAGCACTTATTTGAAATCTGCCTCACACAGTTGGCTGGGTAGAAAACTGTTCCTTGTTTATAGATAAGGAAATTAAAGGCCACAAATAAGTACCCAGCAAGCCCAGGCATTGCTCAGAGCTCTTGCCACCTCAACTTTACCTATGGATCTGTATTTAAGCCTATTTCCTTAATGGAATCAAATCTCTGCACAGACCCCCAGTCACTGACAGATACCACAAGGCCTCCAAAGCCATCCTGAAGCCTCTAAATTCTCAGGTGTGCAGTTGTCTCATCCAGCTCTGCATCAGGCAAAATCTCCCCAGAAGTCTGGGGAAGCTCGGCCTTTCAATGTGTCACCTGACTTCCCAGTGCATGGCTTCCGTCACCTACACGAAGCTCAGGCCTGCCCAGTGCCGACAGGCAGGCAGGTTCCAGGCCGCCCAGCACGATGGGTCTGGCCCCCCTTCTTGTTGGTTAAGGCATACACTCCTCCATCGTTTCTGAGTCAGGCCTTCTCTGAGGCTCCAGATACTTCTCCAGAGACTATGACATTAGGAGCAAACTGACAGCTCACGTGTCAGTCAAGCCTGAAGAAGAGTTTCGTTTGGGCTTCACAGTGCTTTAAAAAAAATTAGTTAATCCTTAAGAAACTAGAAAAGGAAGAGCAAACTAAACCCAAAGAAAGCTGAAGCTATAATAAAGATTAAAGTAAGAAATCAATGCAATAGAAAAAAAATGAAACTAAAAGTTGCTTTTTTAAAAAAAATCAACAAAACTGATAGACCTTGAACCAAGACTGACCAAGAAAAAAAGGAAGATACAAATTGTTAAAACTAAGAATGAAAAGGGGGATATCACTACTGACCTTACAGAAGTTAAGAAGGATTATAAAAAAAATAGTATGAACAGACTTTAAGCCAAGAAATCAGACAACTTAGATGAAATGGACAAACTCCTAGAAAGATACAAATTAGCAAAAGTGACTCAAAAAGACAGAAAATCTAAGTAAGCCTATAACCTGTAAAAATATTGTATGAGTAATTAAAGCTACCCATCAGTTATCTCTCATAAATATAGACACAAAAATCTTCAACAAAATATTAGCAAACCAAGTCCAACACCATATAAAAACAAAAAGGATTACAGACTATAACCAAGTGGGATTTATTCTAGGAATACAAGGTTGTTTTACTATCCAAAAATCAATTAATGTAGTGCCATGTTAGCAGAATCAAGGCCAAAAAACACACAATCAACAAAATCTAATATCTATCCACCATAATAAAACCTCTCAATAAACTAGGAATAGAAGGGACTTACTTGGCCTGATAAAAGTCATCTGCAATCCTATAGTTAATACCATATTTGATGGGAAAGACTGAAAACTTTTCCCCAAAATGGAGGGCAATGCAAGCATGTCTGCTCTCACCAATTCAAATCAACATTGTACTGGAGGTTTTGGGTGGTGCAATCAGGCAGAGGGATTTTGGTTTTTTACTGGACATCAGGTTATATCATTCCTCTCCTCAAAACTCTCCAGTGGCTTCTGATTTCACTCAGGATAAACCTACATGATCTGGGTCCCTGTCCACCCTCGACTTCCCCATCCTCCACTCTCCCCATTGCTCACTCTCATCTCTAGCCACACTGTCCTCTTTCTGTTCCTCCAACACAGTAAGCGCACTCGTTTCAGGGTCCCTGAACTTACTGAACTCTATGCCTGGAATGTTATTTCCCCAAGATACACACATAGCTCACTTCATTCCTGCATAGTTCTGCGCAGATTTTATTTTCTCACAGAGGCCTTCTTTCATCACGCAGTCCCGCCCTATTCCCTTACCCCGCTTTATTTTTCTTCATCTGTATTCATTTATCTGTTTTCTTCCACTAGAATGTAAACTCCGACAGAGAAAACTATTTTCTTCACTGCTACCTTTCAAACACTTAAAACTGTGCCTGGCACATGCTGGACACTCAATAAATACTCACTGGATAAATGAGTGTTTTTAAAAGGAAAATTTTATATAGGAGAATGAATAAAGAGCAGTGGCGGGAAAGACCACTAGCCCAAGAGTCTGAGAAGGACCGGGGTTTCAGATCATGGGGAAAGAGCCAAAGTCAGTCAGTAGAAACACTTGGTTCTCTGGAGCAATATTCCTCTGTGTTCTAAGCTTAGCTCTTCCAATCACTGCCAGTTTGTCCCTCTCTAAGTCTCAGTGATTTATAAAATGAGAATAGCATCACCTCGTAACTCCTAAGCTGCTATGAAAATGAAACCAATTTATGTAGAGCATCCACAGCACATAATATAGCAGACACTATGTAATTAAACATTTTCTGATACCGCTGGCCTTCAAGAGGAACCTAGAACTACCTTAAAAATTACCTAGCCCCATCTTACTAAAGCACAGACATGTCCCTAAGGCTGTTACCCCTAAATTAAATAGCCTCCATACTCATTTTAACTTCTCTTTCCTATCATTGCTCTTTCACTCCTCCCTTTCTGTTAGCTCTCAACTCTCACCTCTAGCTGTTGTTGACATAACAGCTCCTCCCCTCTTTTTTAAATGCTGCTTTTAATCTTATGGTGGTTTAGAAACCAGATTGCTATGCTTGTTACAACCACACATAAAAGAATAAATTAGCTCTGTGTAAGGGCTTATGGATGAAAGTGATTTGCTTCCTTCTTGTTTTTTAGTTGGGCTCTAGAAAATTAAGGATATTAGATAAATAAGCTACGATATGGATATCAGTATATTATACACTTTTCTTACATGGAATCATTCATATTTTAAAATATAGTCAGTAGTGGAACTTCACAGGGCAATTGGTACAAGAACAGGAAGATCCAAACTTAACACCCAGGACATGGAAAATCCAGGAGCTATAAAACTTTAGATTAACCAGACAAAAAGAGGTGGCAGCAAGAGTTTGGACATCAGAGTAGGAGGTAAGGTCGGACAACCAAGAGCACCTCTGTGCACCCTCAGGCAGACAGAGGGAAGAACAGAATGTCCACTGTTACAGTGTGAAGAGAGTGGCCTTATCACTGGTCAAAGGCAGAGAGAGAGATAGATGGTAGGAAAACACCGCCTCTGACAAGATATGAGGCTACAGCATAAGTGCCTTTTTCACTAACAGTTGGAGGGTGGGGAGTGGGGATAGGCAGGGAACCTAGGGCCAAAATAGGAAGAAGCCTTCCTCTTCTGAGAGGACAGTAGGGTACAAGACAGCATCTCAACAGAACTAGTCAGTGAGTGCAGACACACGCTGGGGATGAGCTCTTGAAAACTGCTTTAATATCTGTGCCAGCAGTAGCCCTGGAGCCAGGCTATGTGAGTGCATTTAAACCTGCACTCTGCAGCCCACATGCTGCAAATCATGGCTACCAATGCTGTCTGGCTTTTGTCTCTGCCCTGGAATCCCTTCCCTTGTGGAAGGATTGAGCTTCGGGTAGGGCCTGCAGAAGAAGAAGAGGAGAAGGGCATAGGATAAAATTTACAGCACAAATTTCCAAAGGAAAACGCTTCCTTTTACCTTTAAGGAATGGAGTGACAAGTAGGTCAGGCACTGAGGTATCAGTGATATAATGCTTTCTTCTCACTTTCATTTTGGTCATGCCGCTTTACAGTTTACAAAGCTTTCCAACTTGCATCTCTGATTTGATTCTCTACAAGATCCAGCATGTCCGTGTGCGCACATGGACACGTGGGGGTGTGAAGAGGAACTCTAACTTCACAAATAGGGAAACGGAGATCGTCCAAGGGCAAATGTTGACAGAGAGGATAAAAACCCATGTTTCCCAACTTTATCTGCGTTGGCCCAAGCGTTTATAGGATCTCATGTGTTACTGGAGTTTTCTTCGGTGTTGAGCCTGACCTCTGCCTGCTCGTAGGCTCTTCCTATCTTTCAGCCTCTTGGCCCTCTCACTAGAAATGCCATTGCCATTAGGGACCCCCAATTCCTGTCGGCCTGGCTGGGCCCCTCAAAAACTGGACCTCCTTCCTGGATCCCTAAGGAAATCTGTCTTCTTGTACTTTGTAAGAAAAATCGGGATTCCAGGGAAATTAGCAGTCCAAGGAAAGCCTGACAAGTCAGGGAGAACAATGGTATTTACAGTTAGACTGACCTGGGTTCTAACATCAGCTTCATGGATTCCTAGGTGTGAACTCTAGGCAAATTATTTCAGCTTCCTGAGCCATAATTCCTTTATCTATCAAATGGGGTTTTATCTGGAGTAAGTAAAACCCATAACACAATTGGTTCTTACTGTGTTGATTTCCCTTCCCATCTCACCATCTGTGGTCCTCCCTCTAAGCTTCTCCTGACTTCCCCTTCACACAGCCCCACTCTATCCTCGCCAATGTTCATGATCTCATTTTGCAGGACTGATAAAACCACAGAATTTTCTGAAGCTGGCCCATGGGCTTGGCGGGTCACAGTCAAGACTGAAATCAGGAAAGTCTCTGAGGGGTATGAGGTCATGGTAAGAGAGCGTGTGGGAGGATAGCTTTAGCTGTCAGGCTCAGAATACCCCTCAGCAGAAAGCAGCTGGCAGAAGCCAGAAGGAATTGACCCTGCTTTGTCTTATTCATGGAAAATGATCCCAGACCATTCTCGTGACAGCTCCAGTAAAGCAAGTTCAGTTCTCCTCCCTGTATGCCAACCATAGTCACGGAATAGGAGAGTAATCACCTGTACTAAGGGTAAAAATAAGTCCCAAACTAGTTACTCTGATCTTGGCACAAGCTTGCCAAGAGTTTGCCCAGGCACCCTCACTCACCAAGGTTGAGCTCAGTCAGCGATTTCCTCTTTAGAGTTACAGGGTCAGCACCAGCTGCCTCTGGGAACAGGGCTCACCTATAACAGAGGGAAGTCAGTCAGAACTTAGGTAGGTACAAGCATTCAAAGTTCCTACCCTCACATCTCTTGCATCCTAGCAAGAGACAGGTTAATAATTGAGTATGTAACTTCAGGTTGTGCTAAGTGCTATAAAGAAAAATAAAGCAGGGTAAGGGAAGAAAATGACAAGGAGTGACCATTTTATCTATTTTAGAAAATAGGCTTCTCCAAAAGGGGTGACTACTGGACAGAGACTTCAATGAAGTGTGGAGGTAAGATCTGCACAGATCTGAGGGAAGAGTGTTTTAGAGAAGGAATAACAAATGCAAAGACCCTGAGGCAATAGGAAAAAAATAAGCTTATGATGCTTAAGGAGCAAGAAAGTCAATATAGCTAGAATGTAGCGAGGGGAAGGATGAGATAGACACTAGATATATGGGGAGGAATTAATTACTCATTCTCCCTATTTTACTTAGGAGAAAAATCAGGCTCAAAGGTTAAGTGACATGCCCAAGACCAAAGTAAACCAGTGGCAGAACTGGGAATGGAACTCAGGTCTTCAGAACAACTCTGACTCTACCTCCCTCCTGGGCCAGTTTCGTACAGGCTTAGATAACCCGCAATCCAGCTGGGAGAATCTTTTAAGCACTCAGAGATTGGTGTTAGGTTTCTCTGCTCATCCCCGCTGTTGGGTGGGGTGAGGATGGCTGAAGAACAGAGAAACCCCTATGTGTTACCTGGAATGTGGGACAGGGCTGACTTTGAGGTAAGGAGGATATGAACACATGTCAGTGATTGTCATAAACCCTTTATTTGTATTAACTCATTTAATCTCTACAACGATTTTATAAGCCTGGTATGTTGCTATATTCCCTGTTTTACTAATGGGGAAACTGAGGCACAGAGCTGTTAAGTAAATGTGCCCAAGTCACATAGTTAATAGATGGCAGAGCTGGGACATGAACTCAGGAAGTCCAACCTCCAGGGCTTGCCCGTCTAACCACACACTATGCCAATTCTCAAAAACAGAAGGAAAAAGTCAGGAAACATGTTCTCTAGTCTCAGCTGACATGGCTCAGAGCCCCCATTTACGCTCAAGCCTTAGATCCTCTCCATTTACTTGTAGTTCAGGCTTTTTACTGAATACAAGTTGAACAATTCCAGAGTCCGTCAGCCAGGTGGTTCCAGAGACTTCTCTAATTCTCTACCTACTATAATCACAAAGCAATGATGGTAACCACAACAATAGCCATTTCATAGCCACTAACACTAATGCACGCTTTGAAATAGACTAGGTACTTACAGGCACTACCTTTATTTCAGAGAGCGAATGAGAGTTGTTCTAAGACATGGGTGGAGGGACCTGGGGTGGGGGGGGGGGGGTTTCCAGGCTTGGAAAAAAGCAGCGAACACATAGAACCGAAGGCTCTCTGTAGGCCTGGGTCAAAGGACAAAGGCAGAGGCACCAGAGTTGGTAGTAAAGGGTATGGACTATCATACCAGCACCTCCAATTCAATGTATCAATAAACTGAACTCATCTCTTTATTTCCCAGCCTCCATGGTTCAGCAAATGGTATAACTATTCTCCCAACTATTTAGACTCCAAATGTTGATGCTCTCCAACCCCTCCTTCCCTCATTCCCCATTCCCACAATTGCCAAGTCCTCATGGGGTTTTCTGCTCTAAGAGCTCTACATTCAAACTGTTCTTCATTATTCCCTCTGTGTCAATTTCCTCTTGGTTCAGGATCTCATTACCTCTTGCCTGCACTGCTGGAATATTTCTCAAACTTTACTGCCATTTCAAGGACAGACTGTTATAGTAGCCTCTTCCCTGGTCTCTCTTTCACTAGTCTTCCCTCCTGCTCCAATCCACTGGGCCCACACTGCCAGACTAATGTTCCTAATGCCACTCCCCTGCTCAAAAAAAATGCCACAGCTCCCAATCCCCTCAGCCTCACGCTCTGGGTATGCCATTCTCTGGCCATCATCTGCCTTACATCTACCGTGGGCTTTCCAGCTCCTACACTTTTGTCCATACTATTGTCTCACCTGGAATGTTTGTCTTCAGGCATTTTTTACGTACTCTGTACATGTACTATGTACTTAGTATATATTCAAATCCTTCTTCCAAGCCTCGCAAATCAATGACGTTATCCTGAACCCTTCCTCACCACTCTGTCATGTTCGTGAAACATCTCTCTCTGGCTGTGACTACATCCGGCTCTGGCCTCACCATTAGCTAAAGCCTCAGAACTAGTCTTCCTGTTCCTTCTTTCTTGTAAAGATTCATACTGCTTCCCGAGAACGCAGACCTAGTCAGTTAGGATTTCTGTTCTCATGCCTGCTACTCAACTTACACTCGATCTATCTCCTAACAAGAGACTTGGGTTCTAATGTGAGCCTCAGATTTCTCAGCTACAAAATGGGGATATAATTCCCATCCTGCCTATAATAGAGGAATTTTGTGAGGATCAATGTGATAACAGGAG
Source organism: Rhinolophus ferrumequinum (assembly GCF_004115265.2). Taxonomy (NCBI): domain Eukaryota; kingdom Metazoa; phylum Chordata; class Mammalia; order Chiroptera; family Rhinolophidae; genus Rhinolophus; species Rhinolophus ferrumequinum. The sequence continues at coordinate 21,049,464 of NC_046306.1, forward strand.
AGGAAGGGGAAAGAGTTAGGATGGGAGACTCCCAGCCAGGTCTTTAACAGCTTTTTCTGTCAAATACAAAACACTGAATATATACAGAACCTCTATCCAATCAATCAAAAACCATTTCCTAGGCCTAGTTGGTCACTGTCACAGCTCTGGGTTAGGGGTTATGGAGGATGCAATCCTTACTCTTGGGCTCCTTGCAGTCCAGGGTGGGACTGTGTCAACCTCCTGCAAAGGACTACTACCAATACCAGGCAGCTCTAACAGTTCAAAGAATGCTGCGATTTGCAAAAGGGGAGAGAACTCTGCCTGGAGGTGGCCTCAGAAGCTTCACAGAAGGAGCAAGGACTTAAGGCCTTGATTGCAGGTGACGCTCAGGCTCTATGCACCGGCACTGAGCTAGGTATTACGCTGTAACCCTCACAGGACCCTGTGAAACAGGCGGTGGCAAGCCCTTTATAGCAAAGGTAACTGAAGGCGGGCAAGGTTAAAAGTGTGCCATTCAAGGTCACACAGCTAGTAAATAGTAGAGCTCAGATTTAAACCCTAGGTCTGCTTTACTTTACTCAAAAGCCTACGTGCTTACTTACTTCATGGTCTGCCGTACTACAGTATGTAGCAATAGGAAAGTATCAGATACATTCTCAAGTTCTTTCTACCTCAAAATGCAATGTTATGAATACAGGGGAAAGGGTTTGAAAGGCAGTTTTCCGCTACTATGTCTTCCCCTTAAGACTGTGATCTGATGGCAGGTTTAGGGTCTTATTAACTGGAATAGTCAAAGTATCTGCCACAGAGCCTGGCAGGTATTTGGGGAACAGGTGAGTGAATAAATGAATGAATGAACACCTGCCGCACCAATCTTTGTTCTGAGGTCTAGAAGGTCCAAAATCTTAAGCTCCATGTTCTGACTCTCAGTATTTATAATATCAACTACCTACTTATCTGTTAGTTAAAGGCACCCTTTTCTCATTCTTGTTTTCAGGAGTTAAGGGACAGGTAAGGAGAGAAAAGGATAAGGGAAGTTGGGCAGTTAAAAGGGAAAGGAAAGGGATGAAATGAAAGGAGAGAAAGGAAGGAAGAAAACAAAAAGAAAGAAGATGCCTGGCAGGATTGAAATGTCGGAGGCCTAGATCTGAGGAAAAGTTTCTTTTTCCTTCTGGTTCCCAGAACCAAGGATTTTGTTTATTTGTTTAAGAGCAGCAGCAGGAATTCCTCTTTATAAATTGTGAATGAAGTGAACCTGCTTGTCTAAATCCCACACTAAATATGTCAGCAGAAAGTAAAGCTCCAAGCCTCACTTCTCACCACTGTCCTGCCCCCGCCCAGTCCTTGCCTGGTTTAGGCTGAAGCCTAGAGGTCAGAAGACATGCAGGGTCTTCCGCTCTTCCTCTGCTGCTTCTAGAAACGCTCTTCCTCTGCTGCTTCTAGAAACGTTACCACTAATAAGCCCTGGGAGTCTACCTTTCCTTTTGGATAAGGAGATACTGACATCCTCTGGACCCTTCCCTCATGAAAAGCTTTGTTGAGCTCCGTCATGAAAACTGTTTTGAACCCTAAGGGGAAAGTGTTTTTCCCTTTCTGATGAATTCCTCAAATGAGTGTGAATGAACTGGGGTGAAGATGTAGATGGAGCAGGCAAGGGAACTCTCTAGATCCTGGGTCCTAATTCAGCTCAACCCTCTTTAGGTCTGACCTGCATATTATATACACGTACCTCTCCTTCTTACTAAGTTAGTAGAGAGAGCACTGGGCTGAGAGTCAGAAAACTTAAAGGCTAGTTCCAGCTCTACCTCTAATTCACCGTGTGACCTCAACCAAGTCATTTCACCTTCCTGGACCTTAGTTTCCGTATCTGTAAAATGAAGGTGATAGTATCTACTCTTCCGAAGGGTCTGCTGATGGATCAAACAAGATTGACGACAATGGTATAACTTTACATCTATTTGGTTTGATCTGAAAGGTAAAGGAAAGAATGAGGGAATGGTCTCCTTAAAAGGGACAGCGAGCGAGAGAGGGCTATACCACCCTTTCGTTGAAGGCATCTGCTCTGAGTGGAAGAATTAGGGAAGAGCTGTGACAGACAGTGTCACTGTTTGTACCTCCATCAGGACAGTCAGGCACTAATCATGACTAAAAAAGCTCAAGAATTACATGCGCACAAAACCCAAAAGGTCTAAGCAGAGAGAAAATAAAAACCACCAGAAGTCACATATTGCTCAGGGAAAGAAACAGAAACATAGTAATGACCAATTTAGTGGTGAAGAGATCGGGTTCTAGAATCAGCACCTGGGTTTGAATCCCAGCTCTCTCTCTTACTAGCATTGTGACCTTAAGCAAGGTATTTACCTTCTGTACCTCAGTTTCCTTTATTTGTTTAAAATGGCTCTTGCATCACAAATATGTTATTGGGAGAAATAAATGATATAGAGTAGGAAAGCGCTTAGCTCAGGGCTTGGCATATGTGACTCAATGACAGGTACTGTTATTCCATTTAAATATCACAAAAGGATGAATAAGCAGCAATAAAAAGGACTAGGAGAAAGAAAGGAAATGCACATTTGCAATGACCTATTATGCATCATACCCTATCAAAGCCTTAATTATTCTCATTTATTCCTAATAACCTTTTGAGGTCAGTAGAATTATCCTCATCTTACAGGAGGAAACTGAATCTCAAAGAAGTAAAGTAACTTGTCTAAAATCACACAGCTAAACAATAGAACTTACTGGACCCAAGTCTGACTGCAAAGAGTCTTTCTACTATATACATCGCATTTTCTTGTGCTCAAAAATAAGGAGCTTCCCATGTATCAAAGTAGGCACAAATAACGTTTTAGGACATGGACCAAATTCTCCCTTTTTGTGCTTGAAGCAATTGTTGGCTTTGCAGGCCTGGGGAAAAAATGGGCAGGGATGGAACGCAAGAGCACCATCAAGTCCCAGAGTTGCTGGACTAACTTCCCAGGCCCTTCCCAAGGGGCTCTCAGCTCATTATTGCAGTGAGCGAGGAGACAGGAGACGGGCGCTTTGGTCAAACTGGATACTACATCCTAAAGGACAAAATATTCTAAGACTAACAAACAGGCAAGAAGCCATGAGAGGTGCTTGGGCTAAACCCAAATACCTGATCCAAACACCTTATACTGGGGGGGAATATGATGTTACGAACACCTTTGTAAGAAACAGCGTGTATTGTGTCCTTCGGTATGTATATTGTCCCTATTTCTGGGAAGCACTTTATGGCCCACATGACTGCAAATTAAGTTTGAAAAGAAGCACTCCTTCCCTTGGGCCAGGCTATTATGGTGGAACATTCCACCAAAAAAAATAATAAGGAACAGGTTCTATAGGAGGATGGAAATTGGAAATCCACAACTGGTGACTAGAGGAAAGGAGCTAGGAGTGAATTAAGAGAAAATTTTAGGAAGAACTGGAGCCTGGATATCAAAGGCTTTTGGTAGAGTAGGGAACCAAGTGCTTCAAGGGGCTAAGGGGAGATTTTGACAGATAAATTATCTCCTACATTTGTAAAACACATTTTAAAAACTAGCATGTGCCTATTAGAACCCTTGCCGTTTAGAGTAGAGCAATCTCCAGGGCCTGCAGGAAGACTGATTGAAAGAGGTGTTGCTGAAGTGTTATCTTCCTCAGGAGAGGGGAAGGAAGATGCAAGCTGGGTTCTCTAGGCCTCTGGGGTGACAACCAAGACAGGAGGGAGCAGCCACAGGAGACAATCATAGCACAACAGCTCCAGGCTCAATCAGGCAGAGCTCACCTGCAGGTGGCCTCAGACCCACTTCTGCTACAATCAGCACTTGAGGGTGCACAACTGCCCACAGCCATCAAGGAGTACAGGACTGGCCACAGAGCAAACAGCCCTTGTCCCAGGAGCCATGCTTGCCAATCTATTTGTTAGTTCTGTTCCAGCTGCCCCCTAACCTCAAAACTCTAACTGCCTTAACCCTCTTGAGGCCTTTTTCTAGCCTTGACCACACCCCCCGGTCTTGTAGTTCTACTAGACTCCTCTCACTCACAAGGACACCTGACCTTGACTCTTATGACTGGATCTATTGTGTGGCTGCCTATGCCCTGGCATAATAAACCAACTGTTGCGTTGCCGTGGGGGTTAAAAAGATGACCTCACAACATAATAAAAATGAAGCCAGGTCACAAAATGGCTCTGTAAAACCCTCCTCTACGCCCCAACGAGACAGGTGTCAGGATGCCCAGCATATCACAAAAGGAGGCCCTGGAGGGCAGCTGGTTTCTTAATTACAAGTGACATTAAGGCTCTTAAGCCCAATCCGTGGCCATGTATGAAAACACTAAGCATGCCATAAATAGATGAAACTCAATCCAGGCCGTCTCTGGGCTGCCTGGAGGAATGTCCAGAGAATACAACAGATGTGCAAGACAATCATTCTTGCTTCTGCATTTTCTGGGCACCTAAACAGCATGTCTCCTTCCTCAGCTGAAGCTGTCTCAAGTTTCCCCCTCCTCCTTCCCTAGAAGAACCAACCCAGAGGAATCATCAAGGGAGGCACAATTACTGTTTTCTTTTCTTCATGCTAATGAGACAGTTGGATGGTTCCCCTTCCCCCTCCTGAGTTGGAAGCAAGAATCTAGGGCTTTATAATCTGTAACCAACACACCAAAGCTTGGGCCAGACAACTGAACTGCGTAGAAGATGGCTTTCTGTCCCTGATGAGACCAGAGCTGGAAGGCCCCACCATTTTACAGAAGGGGCAGTAAGACCAGCGTGGGGAAAGGATCTGTACAGAGTCACAGAAGGAAGTCGGTGGCAGGGCCAGAATCAGTCTGCTAACTCCCAGTTAGAGGGCACTTCCCTCGTCATCCCAACTTCCTACAGTAGAGGATGACTTTGAAGGTATCCTCAATGTGGAGCCTGGAACTCCAACTTTCAAGTTCACGTATCAGTTTTTGAATAGGCATTTAAAAAGCAATGCCAATACTCTGCAGATGCAGACTCAGACAAAGAGCCTCAGCTCCAGCTGGAAGGCCAGAATCTAAGCTATAGTGACAATTTTACCCCAAAATGAAAATCACAAGTAGATGGTCAGGCAAAAAAAAATAAAAATCTGAATTTTAGTAGGGATTCAGTTGGGTTATGTGAAGACTGTAGGTACCAAGAGTCGGGACTGGAGTGAGTCTGAAGAATGACTTCAGATCTCGCAGGTAAAGGAGTGCCTGAGTACAGAACACTAGGACCTCCGCCTGCTAGTCCAATCCTTGTATTTCACAGATGAAGAAAATAAATTCTATACGGCAAGAACAAATGCCAGCAGTTAGGGAAGGGGAAAGGGACAGGGTGTCCTCAAAGTATCATGGCCCCCTCTCCCACACCACCAAATGCTCTGGGTGATCAAAACCCTCTGCCCATCCCCAACTTCTCAACTCAAACTGTTACAGGCTTTCCAGGATATCTCTTTCCCCTTAGAGGTCCCTCAGATTTATAAACTGAGGGTGAAGTATAGAGAAGTGGCAGGCTAAGAGCTCTGCTATAGCAGTCTCTGTAGTACTCAACTCTAGCACAGTAATTATGAAAGCAGTCATTGATGAACAAATGAGTGAGGCTGGATTCCAGTACAACTTAATGGAAAGAGGCAGTGGACTGGATTGAGCCAATAGCTCACAGTTTGCCGGCACCTGTTCTAATCTACAGTCTCCAATCACCCTGTCTCCCAATCCATCACTCACTCGTACCACAGCTCTGCACCCTCAATGGATCCCCTCTGACTACAGGATAAAGTTTGAACTCCACCCTCATCGTCTACCATAGCCTTCCCTGCAAACCATACTCCAATCACAGCAGGCTTTCACCTAGCAACTTCCTCCTTTCCCCATACTGTTCCCTAACACCTGCAATACCCTTCTCCATTCCTCTGCCAATATTGCCTTTTCAGTGACAAACTCACACGCCAGCCACTTGCTTGTTATGCCTTATATAATTGGTCATATATATGGCTGTCCCTCACCCACCAATACCTCCCTACTCCCCCACAATTGTAAGCTTCTCAGTGGCAGGGGCTGTGTTTATTCAACTCTGTATCTCTTGCAGTACTTAACATAGCAGCCAGTGTCGCTGACAGATCAGGCTTCTAGGTCGAGCAGAGGTCACTAGAACATGGGGATATTTGGTTCTAACAGAACCATCAGATGACAGAGCATCAACGATGCCTTCTGTCTGCTTCAAGGGCTGCCACCTTGCCCTTGGGTCTGACCACCTTGCCCTTGGGTCTGACCAGGTGACTAGTTAAGGTAAGGGTCAAGACCAGCATTTCACTAGGGCGGCTCTAGCCTGTGCTGAGATATGTAAGAGAAGAAGGATCCTATTTTCAGAGCTCCTTGTCCCTGACCTCAAACTGTATCCTTAATTATCAGCCATAAACTGAACCCAGATCCAGATTTATCCCCTAAATCAGCAGACAGCCTTCTAATAAGCACAGATCCTTGGTCCCCAAAGACAGGGGATTTCACCCAGGGAAAAGCTCAGGGCATGCAGTCTGACCTCAATTGAACAGAAAACTCAAAGGTACGTGGTAATCATCACCAGGCGCATGACCTCTGGATGCAAAGGGCCCGCTACTGAGATGAGGAGTCCTGGGCAAGCCTGTAGCCCACAAGTGTGGTTATCCTGGCTTGGCGAAGCTGAGGCCAAAGACTAAAACGCCCATGGGGAATAACAAACACAAGAAAGAAGTTTTCTCCTGAGCCCAGAACAGAACAACATTCCATCTGAGTAAGTGAGCTTGTCACAGGCATGAGGGTACTAAGCATTATCTGCCATTCCAGGATTATGGCTGTCAAGTTTTAATTAGGGTAATTAGAGTTAAAAATGTAATTTCGTTTCAGGGGAATTTTGAAAAGATTCCACTAATTTCTTTTTTTAAAAGAACACAGAAAGGAGGAGCAGGCCGAGTAGAGCAAAGGATTTTCCATCAGAGAAGCAAAGCCATGTGCCTGGGCTAGACAAGCTTTCCAACCACTGCCAAGAACCCCCAGCACCTCCGCAGGCTTGGCCCAGAAGATAGAGGGCTGCTGCTCGTCAGCTTTCCTCCCTGAGTTTCCTCCCTGAAACAGTCGACACCTGCTAATAAATCCACCTCCTCCCCACTTGCTGCTCCTGTTACTGCCATTCAACAGTTAACTATTACAGCCCTAAGTCTGGCAAAGAGCAAGGGCTTAGTGCTGTCAGTGTGATCTGCTACATGTTAGAGACTGCTCTCATGTCCACCCCTCCTTTATCAAGAGTTTCTGGACACGTCTTAATGCTTTTCTTTGTGCTAGTTCCCTGGTCTGGAGTGCCCTCCTTGACCTGCCTGCCTCGACTCTTACTCTTCCTTCAAAGCACAGATCAGTTATCTCCTCCAGGAAAGCCCACCTTCATGCCTCTGTAATCCCAGAGTCCCTTGCACATTAAGGAAACACAGAATACGGTGGTTTGTTTCCTTGTTTGACTCTGATGCTAGATTGTGAGGTCTTTCAAGGCAGGAACTGGCTCTTCATCTGGGAATCCTTAGCACTAGCACAAGCTCTGACACACAGGAGATACTCAACAAACCTTTTTTGAATGGTGAAACTATAGGGGGAATTTGGTCTGACCACACTGGCAGCTGAGCATGTTAAGTCTAGAAGCTCTACAATGCCTAGAAATACGCAGTCATGAGTCCCTCCCTTCCCTGCACAGGGTTAGTTCAGAAACCTGACTCTGCACTCCATGCAGGAGGAAGCCTTCCCATTGATCCCAAATGATGATTGATCTCTCCCATTAGAGTCTGCTCATTCCTTAGGGACCTTGGGAAGGAGATGAGAAAGCAAAAGCAAGCACAACATCTCCCCCATCCCCCACATCGTTTTTAAAGAATTTCCTCCAGTCTTCAAAGGGCTCCAGAGAGAGGGCCCGAACTCTGGTTCAATCTGTAGAAGGATAAGGGATGGCCCTGGTAGAAAATAGTTCCTCAGCTTGGAATCAGTGTTGCAAATGCTCAGAATGTTGTAGTGTCGTACAACAGAAAACATGCTATGGGACATAAGGCAGCCAAGTTACTTCTCTGAGCTTCAGTTTCCTTTCCCATCCTATCCCAGTAAGTTGTTAGGAGAAATAAACAAAGTGGCTTCAGCCAGTATTTAACACTTAGTATTCAAAAGTGATTTTTTCCATCTGAGGAAGGGGCCTGTACGAGGTACAGCATCACATTGCATAGGACTGTATAAAGGTAAGGAAAACATACCAAAGGGGGATACCAGTGAACCATCCCCATTTGCTCAAGGCAGCCCTGCCTGCTGGTCTCCCAGGAGGAAGCCTATACCAGCAGAATTGTCATGTTGACAAGGGTAACCAGATCCATTGCATGGTAATCAGATTCTCTCCAGCTAGGAGCACGCCTCCTGCTTCCTCCCAGGCTCCCCAAGCCTGGATGCTGGCCCATATCGATCCGTTTCTAATTAGGAGCTGTGTCAGTGCTTCTGACAGAAGGTCAGGGCTCAGGCTGCCTCTGCTGGCCTCTGGCCAAAGATTGAAAGGCCCTGCCCAGGGCAGACCCAGAGAATGAACACTTCTGTGGTAGAAAAGGAACCCAGATTGATCTCATCATAAAGCAGCCTGAAATTTTAGAGCTGAAAGGGTCCTTTACGAGCATGAGTTTTGTTATATTACAGCTAAAACAGCTGAGATCCAAAAAAGGATTATTTGTCCACGGTGGTACAGGAGTATAACTCTTACTTCCAGTTCTTCCCTCTCGATTGTTTTCAACCCTGCTGCACAACAGGACTCAGGGAGCTTGTTAAAAATACAGTTTTCTAGGCCCCAGCCCAGAGTCTGATTTGGAATATACACAGTGGCTCTGGCTCTTTTGCTAAGTATATTATCATCTTCTAATAGAAGTGAACCCTGAATTCACAGGATCAAGTTTGGACCTAGGATCAAATCCACCCTTGGTCATAAGAGCACCATTTAGAAGCAACCCACTATTGTCCCACCTACCCCCACAATATTCTAGGGGACTTAGTCAAAGGATCTGTTGCAAATGATTCAGACATCCCAATGGTTCACTAGCTTGGCTGTCAGTAGAGACATTTCCTTTCAAAACTAGTCTGAAATGAAAATGTCTCTTATGAAGATTAGAAACACTTACGGAGGGGGCTGTCAGGATAGTGGGAGATGGTGCGGTATTGAGTGTGGGGGACCTGAGGTGTCTGTGAAAAGGAGGCCTGTGTGGACAGGTGAGGGAGTGGACAGTGTGCTGGCTGTGGGACAGGCTTACAGATCCTTCCGTGACGCACACAATTTTGAGTATCTGGGTAGAAAACACCAGGACGAAGGTACAGGAGAATAAACGTGTGGGTCCACGGTAGGAGGAGAGAGCAGATGATTTGAAGGTATAAAGCAGATAGTAGGGATGTGTATGGAAGAGAAGAAATGTGTGCACCTTTGTGACTCAATTGTGTGTATGTTGCAAAGCATTCCAGCCTGCAGGGATAGGAGCAGGTGTACGTCTGTGTGGCCCAGACACCTGTACCATGAGGAAACAGATCCATGAGCACTTCTGACTCATCCAGCCCTGACTTTGCCTGAAGGCTCATACCACCCAAGGGCAAGCCTGTCTGCAGATATTTCTCATTAAAATTGACATTTTGACAACTACTAAAAAAGAAATAATAATAATAATGATACCCCCAGGGTTGTGGGACGTTAAAAAAAGTCAATGTCAATAAAACAGGAGACACAGATGAGAAATAATTATGTCACGATTACTTCTCAGTCTCACAAGGGGAGGTATTATTTGGAGTTAAATAGTGTATAGATGATTCATATCTCAACCCAAAGGTCTGAATTTCCCTCATTACCTGAAGAGGGCAAGAAAGAAGAAAGTAGGCAGAGAAAGGTAAACAAAATGTTTTTAAAAAGGATTGGAGAAATGGGAAAATGAAAGAAAGAGTTAAGAAGAAACCAAAAATGAAAGGCAAATGGGTCACAAAAGATAGGGAGAAGGAAAGAACAGAAAGAAAAAAGGTAGAAAAGACAAGAGAAAGAATTTCCGTTAGGCTGGCCTAGAAATTTAGCACACATTCTAGCAGGAACCCGGCAGAGGGGATGCATGAATTCTAGGTAGGGCCTGACCTCTGCACTTCCTCATTGCTTGTACTCTAGCCATTCCCACCATCTGAAATGGGCTTCCTACCATCTTTGCCAAACTGAACTTCTGAATCTGCAAGGGCATATTCAAATACTGCCAGCTTCGAGAAGTTTCCAATACTTCTCCCAGTTAGAAGTTCTCTCTCAAGAATTCCCGTAAACTTCCAGAGAACTTTGTCATATTTCACCTGCAGTACTTTACGTTCAACTTTATACTGTGGGTATTGGTACACATATATTTCTGTCATTCATTCTGCAAGTATTTTTTGTGCCAGGCCTATTACAGAGACACAGGGAAAACAAAGATAAGGAGCACACTGTCTTCTGACCCATAAGGTCTCTATTCCATGAGTGAGAGCAGATTTGGGTGTGATACAGCACCAAAGTACAACTCCAGAAGTAGAAGCGAAATGCAGAGAAGATCAAAATTAATTCTGCTTATGGAGTGATCAAGGAAAGCTTTACTGAGGAGGTGGCCTTTGAACTGGTATTGAAAGATGAGTAGGAGTTTGTCAGGTAAAAGGGGCAGGGAGCTGAGATAGCTTTCTACTCAGAGGGAATAGTCAAAACAAAGTCATTCTACAGAGCAGGAACACAGGGAAAGAAACAATGAGTGTTGACCGACCAAAGGCAGCTGAGTGAGGTAGCACCAGACTGTATTGAGATTTTATCCTTTCCAACCTGGTGTGGGGGTGGAGAGGAAGAGAAGGCAGTTTAAAGACGTCTAATCTCCCTTATTTAATTGCCCTACTTTAAAGCAAGTCCCCTCAAAAACCCTGGAAAACAGGTCCAATCCCAGGCGGCGCCTACTGCAGTGGCACTACAAGAATTTTGCACGGAGAAGGGAAACAGTGAGAGAAAAACAAGGGATAAAAGGGTGGGGGAGGGGAATGTGATGCAGAAGGGAGGGTAGTAGGGCTCAAGGAGGAAGGAACTGGAGGGGAGGAAACAGAGGAAGGGGAGAGGCCGGGAAGGCACAAGGACAGACGAAGCGAGCTTGGCACTGAAGCTCTTATTGCTGAGCTGTCCTCTACATCTTTCTAGGTAAAAAAACAAGGTCAATCTGATGCTAGCGACAGAAATACACCCTTTGCGCCAAGAGGAGGCTGAGCACATTATTAACTGCCACCTCAAGCCTCCCTTTGCTCAGGACGACAGGACTGTATGTAGCAAGAGGTGGCGTTCTCCCAGCTCTACAACCACCCCACAGCACGCCACAGACGCCCCTTGCCCCATACCCTAAGCGTGTGTGAGGTAGGAGTGCGAAACAAAGTTCTGGAGTTTAAAGTGGGGCCTACCAGGACCCATGGCTGCTGCTTAGGGTCCCAAAGGAAAGCTCTGCTTCTTTGGACCTTAGTTTCATCTGAAAAACGACAGAAGTACGCGTGACACTCTCTAAGGGCTGAGACAGCCTGTGAGTTTACAGAAGCTGCTTTCTACAGAGGGTGATATTTAATGTGGGAATTTTCCTAACCTATCAAGTCTTAACTTCATTCGTTTCACTCCAAGCTGTGACCAGGTTGAAGCCAAGAAAGAGCAAGACCCAGAATGCCAGCCATTCCTGATACCGTCATCCATCTGGCCCTGTCCGAAGTCTAGCTCCTGCCCAGACCTCATACATTTATCTCACACATTACAAACAGATGCTCAGCCCCAAAGATGTATTTTATCTGACCCACACAAGTTTATTTAAAAACTTCTAAGTTAACTGCCAACATTTAAAATCAGATCTCATTTTTTTTTAAATTAGATTTTTAACTTCTCTTGAAAACACCAGAGATCTGGTGACACTAGACCCCCTGGGGTAAAGGTCAAAGGGCCTTCTATAGATCCTGTAGTTTATTTGATTTTTTCTCATTTTATCTAAAAAAATCATGTTAACTTATCATTCATTTCGTAAGAGTAAACTTTTAAATTATTACCATAGTTATAATATTTAAACCAATCCAACTCCAAAAAATCTGAGTACACTGACAATTCAGGAAGATACATGTTTTAACCTGTGACTTCATGTATCATCTGATATGCAGCCATGTATCTCAGCTTTAGAAATTCCAACATAGTGTATTTATTCACTCAAAAAATAAAGTCCTATGGTAGGTACTGGGAAAACCTAACAAGACAAACACGGTTCCTGTCTTCATGGAGCGTATGGTCTAGTGGGATATAATGGAAAGAAGCCACATAGAAGAGGAGGCACAAAGAAACACTAACTTGAGGATTTTGAGTACATTCCACAATCTAGTGACCCCTTAGACAAGTTGTTTAACCTCTCTAGCCCCCCGTTTCCTTGTTTTTCAATTAGGTAGTTGCTCCTGAAGTCCTTTCCAGCTCAAAATTCTCCCAGCATCACAATAACTTAGCCCAATTCAGTCTGTGAGTTCCTAACACTTATTAGCTTCCTCCCTTTATCTGGGAAATCATGATCAGTTGTCATGGAAATTATTGTGGTGCTCCACATACTGGATGACAGGATTACAGTCATTACAAGAAGCCAAAGGGAACAGGCAGCAAGAAGAGTCACTCAGAAAGTCACCTACTTTCATTCAACACACGGGAGCGGCTGCTGATTGCAGTTAGGAGGTTAAAATAAAGACCAGGTACTAACTCATAAGTAAAACAGTTTTCATTTGTATTGGATATCATGGCTTCTTTCATGAGGCACTTTCCCCCAGCTTATGAGTGTTAGAGGCTGGAAAAAAAAATGCCAATTTTACAAGGACAAGGTTCACTAAAGCTTGACTAGTTTGCTGTCCTGGTAAAGTCAAAAAACAAGCCAGGAAACAGACTTACTAGCCAACAGGGGCACCAAAATTTCATAGTAAAATGAAGATAATTCATCTAGTCCCAGAGGACTAAGCATTGTAACTGGGTAAAAAGTCCTGTCGATATTCGAGCTCCATCTAGAGCCCCCACCCCCCACCCCACCTCCACCCCAGGGACCAAGCAGGTAACAAAAATGAGTACAGTTGACTGTTTCACAGGAAAAAGTGTTAGCCTGATGATAAATGAATGGCAACTGACACTGGGCTTGGGTATCAAAGAGGAAACAGGAAACGGTGTGGACTTTGGCAAACTTGAGAACAAATATGCTCTGCCTAAAAGAGCCAGACCATAAGAAAGTAGTATGTGAAATAAAGGAGAGAAATGAAGAACTTGATGCTGTAAACTCAAGCATTTTGCCAAATTGGGCTGGTGCTCCAAAGGCCTCCCCAAAGATCAGAGCCACATGCCTCAGAGCCCCCAAAAAGCCAAGCTACAAGCTTCTTTAACAAGGACAGACAAGGAGTCATAATACAGGAAATCCCTGGGTAGAGGGCTCAGGGAGTGAAGCCTTCTGTAGAATAGCTGGGGACTATTCCGACTCCTGTGAATAGGAAAATTGCTCATGGTCTCCATCAGCCTCCAGCCTTTGCTACTTTCTCAAAAATCCTCCACTCTCTTCAGGAGAAATCAGTCACCTCACAGCCCACATGCAGGGCCTCTGATCGCTTATACAGTATCTCCACTGAAATGCAGCCCCAATCTGGTCTCCCCAGACTGAGGTCCAACACAAAAACACTGTAGGTCAAACAAAATATATATGCAGGCCAGACACAACCCAAAGAACTGCCAGTTTGCAACCTCTGATCTAGGTTAAGATCCTCTGAAAGGTTTGGAACTGAAGGACTTAGGAGTCCCCTGACTCCTAAGTTTTGTCAGAGGAACTGCTTTTCCAAGGAGCTATCCAGGGTCCTGTATCACTTGGACCCTGAGCTTTAGAAACCATGATTCCACAGCCTTTTTTCCTGGCTTGATCCACTGTCAAAATATTCTTTAAAAGACAGGTGTAAAGAAGATATTCGGTATCTATTATATGCAAAGCACTCTAGAGAAAGAAACAAATGCTCTGAACCTTCTGTTGACTTTTGACTTCACTACCTACAGTAGTTGTATGTCAGCCTAGACCCCAGTGCCACCTGTCTGTCACCCAAATTACTATCAAGCCAGAACACTGCTCTGCTTGATTTCACTCCTATATACGACATTCATTTTAATGACTTGGCCAGCCAGTGAGATGAAGGTTCAGCAGCTTGGTTCCCCTCAAAGAGATACCTTTAAAACTCTTCTCCCTGGACTCCACAACTAAAAGTCCCTTTTCTTTACAAAAGAGCACAATTGCCCCCATCATAGTCAGATGTCCTTAGGAGTGAACAGCACAATGCTAAACATATGCTCTCCCCTGAATCAAAATGGTGTTCCCCATGTTTCACGCCATCATTATTCTATCATCTCCAAATTCCCTATTTCCATGAAAGCAGTAACACCACTGCCAAATAGAAAAGACTACTTGCCCTTGAAATAGTAACTCAATCCAAGGAGAAAGGGTTCATTGCTGAAAAAGCTTTGTTTATTTAGCAGGTCCCTCAAGCTAGATTTATGAGCAGGGAGAACACAACAAAAATGTTTCTTTTTTAGGAAAAGGCACCTGGCAACAGTGGCATGAAAGAAGGCAAGAAAGGGTGCAAGGAGGCTAGGAAGGAAGCTCCTATGGGGGATTAATAATCCTATAGCTTCATGATGGCCAAAAGACACTCCATGTCTGAAACAGCGTATGATCCTGGCTGATTACACGCCCCTTGAAGACAGTCTAATTCGTATGAGTATCACCCGCAGCTGTTAGTACTGTCCCATCTCATGGCAGGCAGTCAAGTGGTCCTAGCCACATAGACACAACTCCACTAAGAGCTCAGTGTAGTACACATCAAAGACACTAAGGCCCAGAAAACTTAAAACGGCCTGCCCAAGCTCACAGAATGGGTACGTGGTGAAAAGGAAAGAACAAAAGGCTTTGAAGGCCAGGCCTGTGTGAAATCCAAGGTTGCTGCGAGGCCTTGAACAAGTCACCCAACCTTTCTCAGTCCGTTTCTCACCTGCAAAATAAGAATAAGACCTATTTTTATAGAGTTGCCAGGAGGATTAAGAGATATTACCCTCTAAGTACAATCACCAATTTATAGGAAATACAAAAGATAAACATTAAACACACCACAGAGATGCAATCCCATTTACTAACAGTGTGACTGTGGGCATATTTCTTAACCTTCTTATGTCTGAGTTTCCTATCTATATGGTGAGGATCAACAGAACCTACTTCTTAGGGTGGAGGTGAGAATAAACATGATTATTTATATATAAAATTTATACGAAATTTTTATATATAAATCTAAGGTTTATACATGAATTTATTAAAAGATTTCTACACACACACACACACACACACACACATACGACTTACTTACGCAGTACATAGTAACTTTCAGTAAATATCAACTCTATTAATATGAACACAAGGTACCAAATATGGTATCTTGACACAGTGGGCACCCAATTCATGGTAGTGATCATTAATATGAAAGGTAGAGTTAGATCTAAAACCCAGGCCAGATTTTTAATCAAGTGCTCAACCAGTCTCGTCGACAGAAGGCCTTGGAATACCGTCTGGTGAATGTCCCCAGTGGCAGCTCTAGGTAACACCCCACCTCCTGACAAATACCCGAGACCTGACACACAGGAGCAGGAGCTGACTAATGCTGAACATGAAAAGTGCTGCTCTCTGGGAGCAGGCAGGGCCACCTTATTTTCCCCCAACCAGGTAATTTAAGGTACATTTTCTAATATTTGCTGACAGAACAAAGAAGCAAGGCTCTACAACATGATCAATGTTCATGCCAGCCTTCAAAGTGATTTGGTAAAACTACAGAAAATAAACACCCCGGCAGGGTTCACTCGGCAGAATAAAAGCTGACAAAGAAATGGCATTTTTTCCCTGAGCAAATATACAAGTAATAGATGAACTCTGAGAGACTAAGCTCTTTAGGTTTTGGCATTCCCCTCATTCCCCTTTCATTTTAAGAGAAGACAAACTCTCTTTCAACATATTTCAAGTATGACTGCTGGATTAATTTCTTCCCTGAAATAATGTAATTGTAAACAAAGTCATTCTCATCCTTCTACCCAGTTTAAATACAAATTGGCTTAGAAATGATATGACCCTTTCCTCCTGCTCCAGGCTAGAAGTTATCACCCACCCCCAAAGTGTAGGACATGTCCTCCCCCTCTGCTCATTAGCAGGAATATGGATGTACGCCATCTAGTCACTCATCTGTATTTCTGCTCAACTTGTTCCCATTGCACAGAATGTCCTCTCTCTCTCCATTCTGCAGTCTAAATCTCCTGTGAACATACTTTCTGGGGAAAAAGAGAGAGGGGAAAGGAGAGAAGCACAGCAACTGAGAAAAGGTATCTCGCTGTGTTGCTTCTGGGTAGTCCAGAACATACAGTCCAGACACAGAAATATTGGTGTTTCATAATTTATAAGCGCAAATCCAAGCAGAATATTAGAAATTGGGATGGGTCCTGGCTAATATGCCTATGTGGTCACTATCCTTATCTCACAAGGCCCAGCTCAAATATTCACTCCTCCATAAATGTTGCCCAGCACCACAATCCCACAAATGAAGCTTCTCTCCCTCCTCTGAACTTCCCAATCATTTCACCCCTTTATGGTTGCGCTACCTGAGAGTTCATATTACGGTTCTTAAAATCACATCTATAACTACATGCCAACCAAAATGGCTTAAAATGAAAAAAAAATAGACAATGCTAAGTGTTGCCAAGGATATGGAGCAACAGGAATTCTCGTAGACACCACTGATGACAGTGTGACCTGGTCTGCCTTTGAAAAGAGTTCAGCAGTAACTACTAAAGCTGAACATATGCCGACCCTATTAACCTGGCAAGGAGGGTGGAGAACACTCACCTACTGTTTCCCCTAATCAATTTTGCCTGCAGTCTTTTGTTCCATCATTGCCCTGTCTAAATGCTTCCATCCTTTTTACTCCCAGTTCTACAGGCTGGTTCAGATCACTCCAGCCCAAAGAGATCTCCCTTTCTATGGAAAACTCTGCCATTTACCTATTACCTCTGACAACTCATTGATTCTTTACACATAAATTACATCATCTGGTTTTATAATGTACTTTTAGTAACATTATTTAACTTGCTCCTCACGATAACATTCTGAAGAAGGCAAGACCTAGAATATTAACCCCATTTTATAGATGACAAAATGGAGGTTCAGGGAGGGGAAATGGCTTATTCTAGTTTACTTGGCCAAACTGGTGCCAGGGAACAAGAGTAGACCTTAGTCTTCTGAACCAAGCTCTCTACTTCAAACTGCCTTATTATCAGCCACATCTTGACGATTATCTCATCTCCCTAAAGAAGTCCATAGGTGCCCTGAAGGCAAGAGTATGCTTTATAGACATTTCCATCCCTCACAGCACCAAGGAAAGCATTCAGCGGGCTCCATACAGTTTGGCCAACTGATTTCAATATTGTTCCCAACCTTCAAGAATGAACACAGGCATATTTCCTCTTCTTCTAGGCCTCAGAGGCAACGCTATATTGTTGGAAGGAATCATGAACACAACACAGCATCCCAAGTAACATTTATTTTTTGAGGGAAGAGGAAGAGAATTTCAAGATCAAGATAAGTTCAATGTTCCCTCAATTTCCTAGGGCTCCGTCCTGCAACATGTTCAAAGAAGGCTGGCAGAGACAATGGCAATGGGCTTCAAGCACAATTTAAGCACAATTAATAAGTCACAAATTGATCAAAGGCCATAAACTACACCTCAAATAATTCCAGTTGCAAGCAAAACAGAGAGCTACTTTATTTCAAAACTGAGTATAATAAAACTTAAAATGATGCAATACGAAACTTAATTTTCTTCATTCCAAAATAAGAAGCTAGACAATACCAAATCTTTCTGGAAGCCAGCCAGAGAACTGATGTGAGGAGAACAGTGAAAGCATTAGACAGATGTCTGGCCATCCCACCTGAAGGACAATGTTGGCTCCTCTCCTAACATTCTTGATTTTACACACTAAGTATTGGCCGCCTCAACAATAAAGGATAAATAGCTGGATAACAGACGAAGAAAGGGAGAGGGGGAGGGAAGGCAAAAACTAAATCTAAGCACTGGAAGTCAGATATTCAAAAAGGTCTTTTTGCCTAGTGATACATCCATCAATTCGGCTATTTTCAGTCTGAACCCTCAACCCAAATATCTGGACCAGGACAGCAGGGCTAAGAAGCATCTAGGATTTGTTATACTTTTGTCTCCCTCTCAGGACTGAAAAGTTGAGGGCAGGAATCCTGTTTTCCTTGGTTTTTAGGTTCTCCATAGGGAGAATACATAGCAGATACTCCAAATTCCTGGAATGAATGATTGAGCTTATGAAGGGAAGGCAGTTGGACATCAGAGCATAATCATGTTAGAACGCCTAGATAAACTACTTAGCATGGCAACTCTACCTAAAACCCTAATTTTAGTAAGAACTGATTTTAATTGATGTGAAAAATCAATTTAGGGTGAGTTTTTAAGGGCTGAAGACAAGTTTTTCTTGTATTCAACTGATTCAGGCACAGCTATCATTATTATGTTGATAGCACCGTTTCTCAGTGCCAGCTTACAGCTACCTGCAGGAACAAAGCCCCAAAGCTTTAAAATGGTCTATGTAAGCAGGGAACAACATTTGACTTCTCCGGGTAGCATGACCATACCTTCCAGAAAAGAAACCCAGACCTAGAGAAATAATGAGTTATGGAAATTATTCTTTTAAATCTACTGCTGAGCTTGCTTTCACCAGCACAAAGAATTACAAAGGAAACTAGACAAACAGATCAACAGTACATGCAAACAGTACCTTTAACTAGTGAAATCCTTAATAAAAGAAAGAAACAGGAGACAGCTAATACCAGATAAATGTCTTTGGAATAAAGAAAACCTGGCCAATAACATCAAGCTTCTAAACCTAGCCTTCTAAAAGAGAGTACTTACTTGGAATAAAGCAATGATTCTTACCTTGACAAACAACTAGTATTCAGTCCCTGCAGATGGCATTTCAAGGGCCAGGTAACCTCAGTAGAGATATCTACTTCATAAAGCTAAAACTCTAAGGCAATGCAAATTTCTGGTCTAGTGTTTTTCCAGTCCTAGTAGTTTGGGAATCTTGTCATGTTTTTAATTTTCCCTTTGTTATGTGATTTTTAAACAGTTTGCTACATATCTAAGTGTAATTTTTTTTACAGTCTTGGATTCCAAGTTTGTCCCGTGGGACAACAGCTCCAAGTTTGTAATGGAACTCAGCAGACAATTTGATAAATTCATCTCACAAGCAATTTTTCAGCAATCTGTCCACTCTAAAAAGCAATATCCATCTGTTTATATATTGAAAGGTATCTGTGAACCCAGAATTTAACCCTCTGAGAAACAGTGCTGTAGCAAAGCCCTTTCTCCTTCCAGAGATGAATTCTTAAGCCAGAAATTCAGACTGTTAAGAGGTAAAAATACCATTCAAGATTATCTAGTCCAACCCCGTTGTTTTACAGACAGGAAGACTAAGATCCCCGAGAGTATTAGGTAATTATAATTAATGTAATTTTGGCAAACATCAAAAGCCCACTGAATGCTATTTCCCCCAGTGAAACTACACTGGGCATGTTGGGAGGACAGCCAGATTTGCACTTTAGTCAGTGAAGCACTCCAAATACATGTGTCTGAGGGACAGAAAACCTGAGTATTCAGCTACAAACTCTCCACCCCTACCTCAGCATAGAGAACGGGGGGTGGGGGGTGGGGGCCAGTAGACAGCCTAAATGGCTCTCTGGGGATGTAGACTAGAACCTAGGTACAATATCCCATCCTTCGTCCCCTCCTCCCGGGAGGTACAGCACATGAAGGCCATTATGAAGTGACAGAAAGTCGCCAAAACTGAGGAAAAAGCAAGGGCTATAAAGTCAAAAAAGATAACTAACAATGATACTTGACAGATGCCTGACTCTAGTTATTCACTTAAGTGGGGGAGGGGCAGGTGACTAGAGAGGAATCTCCAATCCTTTCCTGTCCCCAGCGCCCATCTTTTGGGCCTTTACAGAATTTCAGGGACCTCCCAGATTATTTTATGAGGAAACAGGCCAGAGAAGAAAAGGGGCCCACAGAGAGTTCGTAACAGGGACCAGACCAGATGATCCTCAGGTTCATGACTAGGCTCATAATTTATCCCACTGCCCCTCTCTCCAGTCCTGAGAGCCTATTCCCCATCACGGATCGGAAACTTCGTTGCAGTACCCAAGGGGCCGCTGCAGGACAGCAGGCTAACAGTAAAGCTGTCATCCTCTCCCTTCCAGTTGTACATTGTACAGGATCTAAAACTGAACACAACTAGTTTTTTAACAGATACTCTTGTGAAAACCCTCCTATCTCCATCCCTACCCCTCTACCACTGCCTAAGAAAACAAGGGAGAAGGGAGGGAAGGAGAGAGGGAGGGAGAGAAAGAGAATACCACTCCAGAGATATTTTATCTAAATCATCATCTAGATCATAAAATGTTATTGCTAGAAGGGACTCTGGGGGTCATCTAGTCATTATTTTCCATCATGATTCAGATGAATAAGCCTGGACCTTTGCCACCTGACAAAAAGACTGAAGCACAGAGCAGGATCTCCTGACTCCTGTCCCTAATAAAAATCCCTCCTGCTCTTCCTCCCCATCCTGGCCCACCCTGACCTGCCCCACCCCACGCTCTCCCTCTACCACTGTGTCTAAGCTACTGAGATCCGCTGCCTTTCTGGGTCTGAGCTCCTCAAGCTGATTTACTCATCGTTGTTCTCTCAGTGCCAAGCAAAGAGTAAGCAGAGGTGACTTAGAGAGGAACACACTAGGACATGGACAGAGCAGTGCCAAAGGACTCTATCTGAAGAAAAAGTAAGGTTTCCTTGGCTTTCCATACGCGGTCTTCAGAGCTGTGCAGGGCCTGGATGTCTAGGAGCTAATATTTCCTCTTTTCCAAAACTAGTGCTTATGTAACCCAGTTTAGCCAGGTATAGTTACCAGATTTGCTGTGCCATACTCTCCCTCACGTCTGCTCCCGTTCCCCTCTGCCCTTCCCACGAAGAACTAGAATCAATAACTGGAAGGTAAATGAAAGCAAATGTAAGACCCTACATGAGAAATCCTTCATTTCTTACATGCTCCTTCTCCTGTGTCTTCACCTCAATTAATGGCATCTATTATACGACTGTACCAAGTGGAAACCTAGAAGTCATCTTTCTTCCTTATCCTCCACACCAACAATCTTTGATTGTCTCATCATTCAATTCCATCTTCTTTCTATAATACACATACACCCACACACACATACTCTTCACTTGAAACACCATCACCTCTTGCCAGCATTACTCCAACAGCCTCCTAACTGGTCTCTTTGCCTATGGCGTTCTAGCCCTCAAATCCACTCCCAAAGTAGGTAGCCAGAGATATCTTTCTAAAATGCACACAGGATCATGGCCTCCTCATGGTGAAATGAAGTCCAAACTCCTCAACCTGGGCAACAAGGCCCTTTCATGACTTGGCCTCTGCTCTGCCTATCTTGCCAGTCTCATCTCTTGCCACATCCACCATTTCATACTTTATGCTCCACTCAGGAATCTAAAAAATTACACTTAGATATGTAGCAAACTGTTTAAAAATCACATAACAAAGGGAAAATTAAAAACACGACAAGAGAAAGTTATTTAACCCCTACCCCCGGTCTGTTTCCTCACCTACACAATGGGAATAATAACAGTTACCTCTCAAGGCGGTTATGGGAAGAAATAAGTTAAATGCTCAGAAGAGTATCTGGTAGACCCAGTAAAAGAGCCAAAAGTCTTACCTACTATCCCCACCATCTCTAGACTTGCTATTCCATCTAGAACAGTCTTATCTCTGTCACCTCCTAGACTCTCCAGAGCTCTTTTCCTGGCTTATGTTTGTTTCTTTCTTGAGATCTAGGCTTAGCCAACTCCTCTGAGGAAGTCTTCCTTTACCCTCCAAGGCTGGGTTAGTTACTATCCCTCTGTGCTCGCACGGTGTTTGTCCTGTCACAATACTTCTCACACTGCTTGTTTCCTTGCCTGTCTTCCCCACCAGGCTGTATATACCCAAATCCCCAAGATTAGTTCGATGTGTGGCATGCTTAATTGTTCAGTGAATGGAAAACTTTCCAATAATGAGGTGCCTAATGAAAGACAATCTCATGAGGTAGCCATTTCAAATGTTGGTCAGGTGGCGGGCTGGTCTACATAACTTTGAAGACCCTCAACTAACAGGATTCTAGACAATAAACAATTCAACACACTCTGACCTCATTATCACACTCAGGGCTTTGGATTTGAACATGTAGGAAATGTTGGATCATCAGATTTTTTTAAACAAAGTGCAACTCCTTAGATCTGTTTGTTGCCTTATTACCCATCTCATTAACACCTCCCAGCCCACACCCCTGTTGGTATCAGGACAAAATCCCAACTACCCTTCACAAACATAAACACCACACATCCCACCTCTCCACACACCCCCCCAAACACACAGAGTCAAACCAAAGGGAATTCTGAGAGGCTAAATACAGCATTTAACACCATTTAACCACCTGCAAGCAATGAGGAACCATAAATACCCTCTAGGAACCCAAAAGGTAATCCCTCATGTGCCTTTATGGAAAGAAGAAGGCAAAGAGGGAGCATTTCATAAAGGTGATCCATTTAATCGTTCTCTGAATAGTTCTGACTTGAGCTGCTTCCATAGCACTGCTACTGTCGATCACTGCAGCCCTATATGCCCAAACCCTGGATAGTCAGAAAGGCAGGTACAAACAAGACAAGGGTGAAGAATCCTCTGGGATCTATTTCAAGGGTAGGAGGTCTCTTTGGAAAATACAAAAGAGACAAGTAGAGATCTCCAGAAAGGATTCAGTGATAAAGAACTTCAATCCACAGAGTGGGGGAAAAAGTAGAGCTGCATGCCACACCCTACTGCCGAGATGGACTAATAATCATTTTGCACTTACAGAGCACCCAGAGGTTAAGGGAAGCACTAAGAGCGCCAGCTTTGCCAGTCACAAAAGGAGAGATATTGTATGATTCTAGTTACGTGAGGTACCTAGAGTAATCAAAGTCATAAACACAGAAAATAGAAGGATGGTTGCCAGGGGCTGCGGGGAGAGGGGAATAGCCAGTTAGTGTTTAATGGGTACAGAGTTTCAGTCTGGGTAGTCAAAAAAATTCTAGACATGGATGGTGGTGATGGTTGCATAACAATCTGAGTTACTTAAAGCCACAGAATTGTACATTTAAAAATGGTTAAAATGGTAACTTTTATGTATACTTTTTACAAAATAAAGCACACCAGCTTTAAAGTTATATTGTCTGCAGCTGGCAATTACATGACCCTGAGCAAGTCATGTAAACTTTCTAACCCGTTTTCTTCTTCTGTAAAACAGGAATAATAACAGTACCTAATTCATACAGTTGCTCTAAGGATTAAATGAGGTGCTGCACAGAAGTCCTTAGTCCAGTGACTGATACATGGTAAGTTCTTAATAAATGTTAGCTACTATTCCTCCTGCTCACAACTACTATAATGCATTTTAATAGCCATTTCTCATAGTCCCCATACCCTGTGAGAATTTACAAATAAGGACACTGAGGTTCAGAGAGCCACAATGAGGAGCTAGTTCATGATGTCACATCAAATCTTCTGCCCATGAGAGGTGTCCTGCCCTCATCATTAATTCTGTGATTTAAGCAAGGCAAGCACCCTAACCTGTGTCTCAATTCTCAATTATACCTGCAAAAAGGAGATATAAACCAAACTCTCTAACTCCTTCACAGGACTGGATTAGAAATGAACTCAGATAATGGTCACAGAAGAGTACTACACCATAAAGTACTATAAAGTAAAAGTGGTGACTTTTGAGTACTAATACACCTATGCACAAAGCCTGGCCTCCTTTTAATGCTAAATCTGAGACATGGAGAGTGGCTATATAACTTCCTTGTGATTTTAATTTACTCAGGATTCCCGGTCTGAAGGGCTGCAAAAGTAGTTTAGTGCCCTTTCAAAAGGTAGCAACGTATGGTAGAAATAAAAATACTGGAGCAGGAGACAAAAGACTGGGAGTTCTAACTATGATTCTGTCATTAACGTAGTCTGTGAATTCAGATAACTTCCCCTTTCCAAGGTTCAGTTAACAAGGGAGGGAGGGGAATGCAGATAAAGAAGTTGTACCAGATGGTCTGTAAGACTCCTACATGCCACAACTCCTAAATCCAGAATTTTGGAAAGAGGAGAGCAGAGCACACCTCCAGACTCCGAAGAACTAATGCAAACATCAGGAGATTCCTCAAGACCTGGCCTAGGAACAAGATCCTCTGCCTGCTTTTCAGATACTCCCCATAATGGACATCAAACACATTAGAACACTTGCCAAAATTAATTTTAATTCACTTTTACCCCCCTGGGCCTTATCTGAAAATAGGAGAAAACTCTATTTGAAGGTAAGGAGCTGAAGCAGTTGACTTGAGCCACTTCCTGCTCTCCTTCCCCCAACTAGGAGCTATAAATCTAAACATAGAGAACATGCAAGGTTTGGGGGGGGAGGAACATGCCATAAACAAAATAAAGGATGGCCCTCACTGTTTATAATGACTTAAGCCTTCCTTGAGCCAAAACCCCAGGGAACTTGAATTGTGCTTGAGATCTGGAGTCTCCTGCATCCATCAACTTCTAATGGGCAATACGAGCAAGAAATTCATAGTAACATCCTTTCCCTTGGACGTCCAGAAGCCCCAGAATGGGATTTCATCCACAGTATAGTGGACACTGGCCCAGCAGTCAGGAAGAACGGAGTGACGTCTCTAACGGAGTGACCCAAGTCAAATCCCCTCTGCACACAGATTACAGAAGCTCACACTAAGAAATAAATAACACGTACCAGCACCACGGCTTTACATTTCTGTGGCTACTAACTGTGATTTGAAGCAAATTACTTAACCTCTCTGAGCCTTGATTTCTGCTTTTGTAAATGGGGCTAATCCCAGAAGGCCGCTGTGGGCATTAAATGAAGTAAGACTTATGAAGTTCCCGAGTCAAGTTCATTAAATGGTTCCTGTTGGTATTAACTTCTTCCACATATTAGTTTCCCTCCCTGAATCCACAAACACCCTTCGAAGCGACTTTCTTTCCCCCATTTCACAGAAGAACAAACTGAGACTCGGCTGCGAAGGGGGCTGCGTTAAGTGCAGAACACTGCCCCAGCTCGAGGGCCTGTTGTGGATCCTCTCCAAGCCCAAGGTGTGCAAAGAGCCCGGGACCCGCAAAAGTGAGGGCCGAGGAGGCGCTCAGGCCCGTGGAGAGCGAGGCAGGACCACTTCTGCGCGCCACCGGGAGCCCGCAGACCCAGCCCGGGAGAAGAAGCAGGCAGAAACCCGGGGACGGGGCCGGAGCCCCGCCAGCCCAGGGCCTCCCTAGCGCGGCCTCCGTTCCCCTCCTTCCTCCCCCCGCCGGGCGGGGCGGGGCGCGGCGCGAGCACAAAAGACTCCAACTTCCTAGCGGGCGCAGGCCCACCCCGCCAACTCCCGGTCTAGGCCCGGCCCGCAGGGAGGAAGCGGGCAGGAAACGCCAGGGCGGCCGGGAGCGGGCGCGGATGGGCCGGGCAGGCGACCCAGGGCCTCCGGCCCGGGTGGGGGTAGGTTCGGGGGGAGGGGGCCGGGAGTTACTCGGGCTCCTGGGACTCCAAGAATAGCCGAAAAAAGAGTTTCTAAAAATAGGCAGAGGCTCGCGCGAATTAGTGGGCGACCGAAAAGGAACAAGGAACACCCCCCACACCCCTAAGGAGACGCCCGCGGCCACCACTCACCCGCGCGGAGAGGTCTGGAGGAAGCCGCGCGGCACGGAAGAAGGCGGTGCCACCGCACTCGGGGGCGGGAGGGAAGGAGGAAGGCAGAAAGCGGACCCGGCCGCGGCGTGAGGAGCTGAGCACACCCGCGTGGGAGTCGCCCCCGCCGCCACTACCGCCCCCTCAGCTTCTCTCAGCTCTAACTGCCCTACGCCCGCGCCGCTCCGCGCCCAGCCGCACTGACAGCGGCGCGAGCCCCGCAGCTGCGAGTCCTTCCCTCGGCCGGTACCACTGAGGAGCGCGGGGGTGAGGGCTCCCGGAGCGGTTTCCCTCAACTCGGCCCCGCCCGGGGCTCCGGCCCTGGCCCCGGGCCCTCCCTCTACCCCGCCTCTGTCTCTAGGACAGAACATGGTAACACAAGCTCGTTGAGTCCCCAGTCCCGCCCTGACACAGCCCAGCTTCCCAGGCACATGGGCTCTACCCACCCCTTCAACATGGCTGTGGAAAGGTCCAGAGCTTCGGCGGGGAGAGGAGATAGGAGGGGCCGGGGCGGAGTCTGACAGGAAAAGGACTGAGGTGGAAACCTGGGAAGGCGGGGCTAAGGGCGGGAAGAGAGAGTCGCTTACAGCTGTATGGAGCGAAAGGTGGGCGGGGACTGAGGGTGTTGTTGCCAGAGAAGAGAGGAGCGCAAGGCAGGTGTGGAAGACAGTACAGGCCTCGCAGAGCCAGGAGCCAGATCAGTGGAAGCGGGGCGGGCAGGCGGGAGGGGGGGAGTGGGAGGGGCCAAAGGGAGGCCTTGCCCAGAGGAGGAGTCAAGGGTGAAAGGAGGCTGGGGAGGCGGGGCCAAAAGGAAAGAAAGATTGAAGCGGGACTGGAGGAGGAGGGCCCGGAAGCCGAGCAGGGAGGAGGGGGCCCAAAGGTGGCCACTTGGGAGGAGCCGGAAGGAGGCGTGACCCAGAGGGAGATCGCGGGGGTGGTGCTGAAGATAGGAGGGACCTAGGAGATGGGACCCAGACAAATCCGCGGGGGGCGGTGCCGAGGGATGAGGAAGAAACCAAGCAGGAAGGAGCCCCAAGTATTTTCACTTTCAAGGAACCAAGTGCGTGGTGTGGGCGAGGGTTCGCTCCTCCCTACCTAGGAGGGGACTGGGCGGACAGGCCGCCATGAGGGTGAGTCTGTGGAGGAGGTGCCACTCCCACCTAAAAATAGGTTCAATTTAAGTACCTTTACCCTTCTGGGGTGCAGAAAATGTTTTATAACTTGATCTGGGTGGTGGTCCTCTCTCCTGAATATTTCTTCTGTCGGAAACCGTCAGCTAAATCAGTGCTCCAGCCTCCATAGCACAGCCGGAGGGGTGTTCCGAGAGCACACGAGGACCATTGCCCTTCAGTCCTCAGCTATAGACTTCCTTGAAGGCTGGGAACTGGCCAAATTCTCCATGCGTCGTCCCACGTGTGATTTCCTGATTGTATTTTTCACATCGCTTCTGCCAGAACCTGCCTAAGAGACAGAATTCCTGAGAGCGAGGCAGAGTTTGAATTGAATCCCGGCTCTGCCAGACCAGCAGTTGTAACTCCACTTTGTTGTTTAATGACCTTTGTGTTTCGCTTCAAAAGGAAAAGAAACCAAATTAGAGAGATGGTGACACTGAGACCAAAACCAGGGAGGTTCTTCCCCCACCGCTTTTAACTTCTGGTTCCTTCTTAAGCTTCAGGACTCTGCCTAAATATCACCTCCTCTAAGAGGCTTGCCCTGAACACCCCACCTAAAGATGTTGTCTAGTTTGGCCTCCTGTTCATTTCCTTTGTGGTATTTCTTAGTCTTGTCATTTATTTGTCTATTTATCATATGTGTTTTGGCTACCCCCAAATTGTGTACCTAACCTCCCTTGCTATGAAGGCTTGCTTGATTCCCTAGGCTCCCTAGCACCTAGGGTTCCCATACAACCTAGATGACAGAGTTCTGGCCAGTGCTATGCAAATGGAAGTTGTTTAGTATCAGAAAAGGTTTTTTTTAAGAGATAGACTCAACTGGCATTCTTCAGCCTTTTGCACTTCCCCCAAGTTCTGCCTAGAACAGAGATGTGATGCACAGAGGCAAAGTAGCCATCTTGAAATCTTGAGAGCAAAGATTGACTTGATAAGAATGGTAAAGCAGAAAAACAGAAAAAGCCAGGATTCCTCTAGACTTCTTATTTGAGTAAATAAAGCCCCATATATCTGTGCTACTGTTACTTTTGATTTTTGCTTCTTGCTGTCACGCACATTGCTGACTCATACAGCTTATCTGATTCATGGTAGTACTCAATAAATAATTAGCTATTGTTACTTTGCCTATGTTACTTGTCATAATCATAATCATCCTATGCTGCGGGTATTATTACTCTCAGTTTAGAAGTGAGGAAAGTTAGACTTCTTCCCAGAGTAGGTTGTATACTTTCAATGAAATGGTAACCATAATAACAGCAAACATTTATTGGCACTTGCTATGTTCCTGACATAGTTCTAAGTGTTTCACATATGTTAATTCACTTACTCCTTACAGCAATCCTGGAAGAAAATGCTATTATTACTCCCATTTAACAGATGAGGAAACTAAGTCAAAGAGGTTAAGTGACTTGCCCAAGATCATAGAGCTAACAAGCTACAAATCCAGGATTCAAACTCTGCTGTCTTAGGATAGTGCCTGGCATCTGGCAGGGGGGGGGGGGAGGAAGGGAGGGTGTATCTTTTTTTGTTTGTTTAATTAGAAAACACAGTGCAGCTCATTGTTGTTGAGTGTCTTGTCTAAAGCCTCACAGCCAGGAAGAGGTGGTGAATTTTACCCAGGATTTGGACTCAGATCTGGCTGACTCCAGACCCATATCATTAAGGGAATCCCTGTGGGTGAAGAGGTATTGGACTGCAATGTAGAAGAGTCACATATGTTTGTACCATGCAGAGAGAAAAACCTAGAGCCATCCTCAAGGCTGCTGCACCATCCATATGAAGAATCTGAGGCTCAGAGAGGGAATGCAACTCACCCAAGGTCGCCCAACTACAAAGGGGCAGTGCTGGACCTGGGATCCAGCTCTGCTTCATGACTGTGAGGACAGAAGAGGTCGGAGGAATGCTGTTCATCCCTGATCATAATGAGCCTTGGAGACAGCAATGAGTCAAGTGGCAGTGAAGGACAACTCAGCCATTATTTATACTAATTAAGAGGACATTAAATTGAAGGGACCCACACAGCCCTTCAGTTATCAGCCAGTGTTCTGACAGTCTCAACATTCTCTACGAGTCCATCCAGGCTTGCATGGGGCACAGAGAGCAGCCCCTCACACCCTGGCTCTCTACTAAAGCACTTAATTGTCCAAGAGAAAACAGCACTCCTGCCCAGCTTTGGGTGAAGCTGCAATAAACTAATTGAAATTAAATGGTTTGGATCTCAAAAGGGAAGGGGTCACTGGCAGGAAAATACAGAGCATATATTCATTCAACAAATGTTTATTTAGCATCCTTTTCTGGGCCCAGCACAGTGCTGTGAGCTACAAGTATAGCAATGATCAAAGCAGGTAAAGGCTCTCCTGTCCTCATGGAGATTATATTTGTGATAGGATTGAAATCTATGCTCTACAACTCATAGGTGCAAAAATAAGTCCAGGTCCTTTATTTTCTATGTGACAGTTTTTTTCTTGAGCTTCCCCTATCTATTATTGCGAAAGAAAAATATAAATCTAATTATTAACATAAGTCTCTTCCAGTTTAAAATAGTCTCATTTAAGTACAGGCCTACCTCATTTTACTGAGCTTCACTTTATTGTACTTCGCAGATACTGTTTTCATCAACATCGAGGCAAGATCCTCTACCAGCAAAAGATTACAGCTTGCTAAAGGCTTAGTTGATGGTTAGCACTTTTTAGCAATAAAGTATTTTTAAATTAAGGTATGTACTTTTTTTTAGACTTAATGCTATTGCACACTTAATAGACTACAGTATAACATACACATAACTTTTATATGCACTGGAAACCAAAAAATTCATGTGGCTCATTTTATTGCGCTATTCGCTTTAGTGCAGTGGTCTGGAACCAAATCCTCAGTATCTCAGAAGTATGCCTGTAGTATTTTTTAAATAAAAGTTTCATATTTCTGTACCCCCAACCCCTTTCTCTGCGCAAGATGGTGTCTGAGTGTGAGCCAGTCCACACATGAATCCTTCTGCTGTCCTCTGTGACTAATCTACAACGCCAGGGACAGCATGTGTACCCATGTGTGGACCACCCTCCCCTCCCTATCGAGCCAATGTCAGGGTGGGACACCCCAGGATATCATGATTTAGAAGAAGAAAAGCCCATCTGTAGCCAACTGCCAGAGCCTCACCCATTTCACCTCCCCTGAAAATTAATGAACCGAAATCTCATTTTAAATGGAATGGGAGGCAGCTAGAAGAGAGAATTCTTATGTATGTGTCACTCAGCACACACTACTGACCCCAACTGGAAGGACATACCATCTCTGAGGGGAAGTGAAGCTACTTTACATTCCACCTTGCCCAGTAACAGCCCAGCCAATGGGAGACTGCCATAACAGCCAATGAAAAGTCACTGTACTTCGAACTTTGAGTTTCCTCCAATGGACTCTTCATTTACAACAGCCCCTCCCAAGTCCATAAAAGGGCTGGGTTTTTTTCTCCTCTATTTCTCTGGACTTGCTTGTAGTTCACCATTAAACCACATGTCTTGACTTGCAATTCTTTGTTGTTCTAGAATTAACCCATTTTGCTAAAGACATATCTGGCTGTCTGTTTAAGGTCAATACTCTTCAGCACTCAACTCATGCTCCAAGATTAATTGCTGCAACTATGACCCAAAAGCCCTTGCTACAGGAGCACACTTGGCTCATGCACTAGACAAGACAGAAATACTGTCAATGTAATGCCCACAAAAATATCCTTCAACCAATGAATGATGGGGACCTGATGGTGACCACAGTGTCCTCACCCATCACATGGGATAACTCTGAGGGGTGTTCTTAATTGCCTGTCAGAGTCCCTCATTGAGATTAGATTCCATTTGTGCACAGTGGTTAAGTTACGTGATCACACATGATTTATTGACAACTTTTCCTTCCCTGCCTCACACCCCACTCTACTAATGGTGTTTCCTGGGATCATTCCCCAAGTTAACTAGTTGATCTCAACATCTGGTCCCGAGGTTTGCATCTGAGAGAACTCATAAGACACCATACACATAATATTTTTTAAATGTCATATCCATCATATATTCTATTGGGGGTGATAGACAATAAACAAATATGGACAAAGCCCCTTTGTCTCATGTTATCAAGACATATTTGATCAGTGCATCAAAAAGATTAGTTCAAATGTGGATTAATCATAATATATGATGCATACACACCTTAAATATTTTAGTTAATAAAACGTACTGTTAGGTGCCAATCTTTTGACAGGATGCTAATCTTCAGAAAATTCCACTTTGCTCACTAAGGCTTCTGGGTGAGTGGAGATATGCTTGGGAAGAGCTTGAAGAAGACAGAAAGGAATTGATCAGTGGCATGGCAGAACTACTCGTAGCTCTAGAACTCGCGGCTGAGTCCCAAACCTCATGTCAAGGTCAGAACATCCCAAGCTTTAAACAGTGTCACAACTATGGTGAAGTTCATTGGTAACCAACCCACCCAGGGACTCAGGGACAATGAGTGACCCTGTTTCTCAGCAACACGGCCCCAAAGAGGTCGGCAACTGCTGTCCAGTTTCATATCCCAGGCTAGCTACCCTCATAGCATTAAACTTGACCCATCCACTGATCTACTGGTACCAAATCCAGAGGGCCCTCAAAGAGAGTGTGAGAAGAAGCTGCCTCTTGGAATATTGTGTTATAGCAGGATCACAGGACATCCATGTAGGAAGGTGTTTTAGATCACCCCACCCCCACCATGGTACAGATGGGGCCTCCTAAAGCATTGATTGGGGTAAGGCCTTGGTACCAACTTCATAGTTCTGATAAGAAGCACTATAGTTCATGTAAATTAGTTTCATAGCTTCCAATGATCTCCTCAGTGGTCATACCAGTGCTCCCCACCTTAATTCTGCAAATGGAATCATAGTGGTTGGTCCAGGACATGATCATGTGACTCAAGCCAGGCCAGTTAGAGACTTCTGAAATTGTTTACACAAGAGCTAAGGGAGAGACGTTCTCTATCCTCCAGGAGTCGCTAAAGCTGGAAGGCTGTGATTCTGGAGTTGCCAGAGGCCACATGCCCCTCCCTGTGGAGAAAGTCCATCTATGATAGGCAAGAATGGCTCCAATAAGACAAGAGCAGCAGACAAAATAATTAATGAAAATAAAAAGGAAACAAAACAGAAAGAGCAGCAGAGAGAACAGAGAGAAGAGCCTGATGCCATTTAGATACCTGAATCCAGTCATCACTGGGTTCAGCCCCACCCTGTGCTATTTATGGTTATGTTATATGAGCCAACAAATCCCTTTTTTTGCTAACTAGTGAGAATTGGGTTTCTATCACTTCCAACAACAGAATTCTTGACTAATACAGATATCCCCAGCAATGGAAAAGATGAAGAGTCTTCAAGTGACCTTCCAGGCAACAGATGTTCACAGGCAGGGACCAGGACAAGAGAGGAGGGGCCATAGGGATGGTTGCCAATCGCTGATCCTCAGCATGTAGGAAATACCTTCTGGGGACTCCTAGGAATACACATATCCCCTGCTTAATTATTTTCACACACACAGACACACCACACCACACACCACACACCACATACACACTCCAAGGATAAAGGGGAAAACAGCTTTGCAGAAAAGGTATTGCCATAACATAACACTGAGTCAGGTACTTATTATTTAACGCCCTTGTAAAGCCCAGGCCCTAGGTGTATGTTCTCGCACACTGTAGAAGGAAGGGGGGAAAAAAAAAGACACTAGCTATTGTTCCGACTCTTATCCTCTCTCTCTTTTCTGAGTCATTTCTAAATTAATTTATTACCTTTTATAACCTTATATAACCATAAAAACTAGAACAGATCCATTCTTTATGAGGAATTGCACAGTACTTATCTCCTCTCAAACAGAAGGCCTCATGTGCATGTAAAAGCATAACATAAAGCGCTGAGGTTATTTGTCAATTCCTCCAAGAACAGGGCCCAGCCTGGTGGACAAAGGAGGGAGCTTAGAGACATGAACTTTATCTCTTTTTTATTACTGGGACGAAATGTTTGTTAATTGAGAAAAATTAGTGTAAGTTTTTCTAAAGCTCTGTTCTAAGTGGTGGAGGAGGAGCCCATCTTTTTGAGGGTTAATTGTACTTTGATACTTTGGGATTAAGGGAGAATATGGGAAAGCTTTGAAAAGAGGGATGGAGGTCCTATGGGAGAAAAAAACAAGAAGAGGAACCATGGTCTTTTGATAGATGATAGATTAGATGAATATCTCTTCTCTTCCCCTCTATCTCTGTGGATGGAATATACTTCCTCACCCCTTGACTTTGGGCTTAGCCATGAGACTTGCTTTGGCCCATGGGCTTGAAATACGCTTGTGCAGCTGGGCATGCTCTCTTCTGATTTAGCCATCACGAGGAAAGAAATATGTTCTGGTCAGCCAAATGGTGTGAATGGTCAAACATCTGTGGTAAATGGTCAAACAAACACACTATGGCATACTAGTCAGCTATGAAAAGGATCAGACAATCAATACACACAACAACCTGGATAAATCTCCAGGAAATCGTGCTGAATTAAAAAGTCAATCCCAAAAGGTTACATACTGTATGATTCCATTTGTATAGCATCCTTCAAATGACAAAATTTTAGAAGTGCAGAACAACAGATTGGTTGCCAAGGATAAGGGAAGATGAAGAGGAGAAAGCGGTGGGGAGCAAGGTGGGTGTGGCTATAAAAGGGCAACACACAAGATCCTTGTGGTGATGGAACTATTCTGTATGTTGACTATCAATGTCAATATTCTGGCTCTGATATCGTACTATAGTTTTACAAGATGTCACCATTGGCGGAAGCTGGATAAATGGTAACATGGATCTCTCAATATCATTTCTTATAACTGCATGTGAATCTACAAAAGTTTTATGTAAAAAAAAACAACAGAGATGATGAGGATGCCCTCTTTACTCACGTGGAAAGATCTCACTGTTAAGGGAAAGAAACAAGGGTCAGAAGACTGTGAGTATGTGCATGCATAGAGAAATCTGGAAGGATATACACAAAACAACTTAAGGTGACTTCCTGAGGGTGAGAAGATGTGGATGGGGAAAGGGACAGGTGAGAGAGGTATATACAATTTGTGGCTTTCAAACAATATGAAAAAATAAATAAATAAATAAATAAACAAACAAATAAATAAATAAAGTGTATGGAGAGTGGATTGGAGGGACCAAGAATGGGACCAGAGAGACCAAAAGAGACTTTACCCTGCTAGAGAACAGCAGAGCTCCACACTCTTCAATACAGCCTAACCTGCTTTTTAAATCTAACTGCTCTCTGCTCAAAAACCTTTTTCACCCCACGGATAAAGGCCAGCAGCTCAGCATGGCAAGCAAGGCATTTCACAATGTGGTCCCCAGCTGATCTTTCTAGGCTCAACCTCTCTCACTGTCCTTGAATCGTGATGCTCTTTTGTTTTTTTACATTAAAGTTTATTGGGGTGACAATGGTTAGTAAAGTTACATAGGTTTCAGGTGTACAATTCTGTATTACATAATCTACATATCACATTGTATGTTCACCACCTAGAGTCAGTTTTCCTTCCACATCATATATTTGATCCCATTTACCCTTATCTACCACTCCCATCCCCCCTTACCCTCTGGTAATCACTAAACTATTGTCTGTGTCTATGAGGTTTTGTTTCTTTATTTGCTTGTCTTGTTCCTTTGTTGTTTTCAGTTTTTTATATCCCACATATCAGTGAAATCATATGGTTCTCAACTTTTTCTGTCTGACTTATTTCGCTTAGCATAATAATCTCAAGATCCATCCATGTTGTTGCAAATGGCAGCATTTCATCTTTTCTTATGGCAGAATAGTATTCCTTTGTGTATATATACCACAACTTCTTTATCCAGTCGTCTATCGGAGGACACTTTGGTTGTTTCCATGTCTTGGCCACAGTAAATAAAGTTGCAATGGACATCAGTACATAAATTTTTTAAAAAAAATTAAGAATAGAATTACCATATGACCCATCAAACCCTATCCTGGTATCAACATGATGCTCTCTTTTGTCTGAACTCTTGACATATTGTCACACCTCTGTGCTTTTGTCCATGCTGTTCCTTCTGCTTGGAATGCCCTTCCTGCACACATCACCCTTATAATCTCCAACTCCTTAAGACCAAGTTCAAGGTTCTCCTCCATACCAGATACTTTTCTGATCAATCCATCTCCTATAACCCATACACAATTAATTACTCTCTGTTGAGGGTTCCCAAGGCACTTTCTAACTGCCATTTTATCGCTTGTGACATTGGCATACACTCAGGTGTGACTTTAATTGTTACTAAATAATTAATAGAGTAGTCATTTGTTTAATATCCTCCTTCCCCAATAGACTGCCAGTTCCAGGAGGGTAGGGACCATGTCTGTCATATAATCTCATTGACTGAGACGGAGCCCACTGCCAAAGGCTCGGGATCCTGCGCCCCCACTCATCTTAAAGGGGCTGCATTCTGAACTCTAGAACTCTAGAACTCTAACTGGCACCAGGAAAGGCTGAACGAACCCCCTCCCTGTTCAGCTCATACAACCCTATTACTGAAGCCCTATCTGGGAGGCCACCAATCTCCCCAACGGTCTAGCCTGACAGATGTAAAGGGGTTAAACCCCGTTAGCACGGGTGAGAGTGGGAGGAGGAGCCTAGAACTGCGCGTCCAATACAGTAGCCACTAGCCATAGTGACTATTTACATTAAAATTGAAATTTAAAATTCAGATCCTTAGTCAAGCTACTCAGTTTTCAAATGCTCAATAGCCATCTGTGACTAGTTGGCTACTGTATTGGACAGCACAGAATTATAAAATATTTCCTTCATCACAGGAAGTGCTTCTGGACATTGATCACCTGGAGAATTACCCCTTACTGAGTGCTTCCCGTAAAATTTAGCAGTCTGCGGAAGCATCTTGGGGGGCATGCTCTGGAGTTTGAACAGACTGTCTGGGTTTGAAGGTAGCCCTTCCAGTCACTACCTGTGTGAGTTAATTCACCTCACTGAGCCTCATTTTCTTCAACTATAAATTGGGGGCATAATAGTATCTACTTCATGAGGTTGCTGTGAGGATTCAGTGACGTAATACATGTAAAACCCTTGGAATACTACTGGTCCATTGTAAATGCTTAGTATCTGGTTAGTTTTTTTGTTGTTTGTTTTTATTTAAACCTCACAACTGTTCTATTAGATAGGTACTATTATGATTCCCATTTACAGATGGGGAAATTGAGGCTAGAGACCCGAAGCAACTTGTCCAAAGTCACATGGTGAGAAAGTGACTGAGCTGGCTTTGAACCCCAAAGCCCAGTTTTCTAGATTTCTTCTTTTGAGTGATGGGGGTGGATCTGCCCTTAGTCCCAACTAGGACTTGGTCTAGTTCCACAGTCCTCCATGCCAAGATGAATTCCTGTCAATCCTACTAGGGGCTCTAAGCACTTGACTAATGTCCCATCCCCATCAGCGGGGGCCTCCACCATCAGCTGGCATCCATCAGAAAGTCTTCTCCTTCCTGCTGCCCTAGATGAGATGCTGGGCCCAGAGCGCTGTGCAAATAGAACATGAATTCTGCTGACAGGGTAATAATAAGGCTCTTAAATCAGCTCTTGGACTTTTTGCTTTACATATATTACTCAAATTACATGTCAGGGATTAATATACAT
Source organism: Rhinolophus ferrumequinum (assembly GCF_004115265.2). NCBI lineage: Eukaryota > Metazoa > Chordata > Mammalia > Chiroptera > Rhinolophidae > Rhinolophus > Rhinolophus ferrumequinum. The sequence continues at coordinate 21,086,279 of NC_046306.1, forward strand.
TATAAACCAGATGTGCCAGTTACATATTCCTCTCCGGAATATCTCTTGGGTGCCTCCTGAAACAGCTACTGGTATTAATCACACATTCTTCCCATAATGCTTGGGCCATGGGATCAGGAAGGATGGGAGTCCTAGAGGAGCTATAAGGAACCAGAAGCTGATTTTCTCACTTTGGAACCAGGCCCAGTTGCATTGGGTTTCACAACCACTTCTGTATCTTTCTGCTGTGCAAGCTGTGGCTTTCAGCCTGGTGTCCCCAGTGCTTAGCCAGGGTTTGGCATATAGTACCTATTCAGAGGAGATAGTAGAGGCTGCTGATTGCCTACCCTAGATCTATTCTCTCCTTGTTTCCATTGAACAGAACCCTGAGATTATTTGGGGCTGCAATGTACCGTACCAAGCTAAAAATACCTTCCCAATTTCCTTGTGGCTAGGTATGGTTGTGTGTGAACCAGCTCTGGCCAATGAGATGGAAGAAGAAATATGCTGGGGATTTCTGGGACCATCCCTTACTTCTGCTCGATTCCTTTTATTCCTGCCCGAAACATAGTCATGATGACACAGCTGCAACCATCTTGCAACCATGAGATGACAAGCATGAAAACAAAAACCAACATGTTAAGATGGAGGCATGAAAAGATGGAAGGAGTCTGGAATCATGTGGCTATGTCTGAGCTTTGGTATCAGCCCTGTTCTTCCTACATCCAGACTTAAGTCCCTTAAGTTTGCAGTTATTGGGGCTTATCACATTCTTGACACATTTGCTTTCAGTGCCCCTGGTACCCACAGAGAAGCAACTTTTGGTGAACCTCCTCAGTCCTTGCCTCTCTTCCCTGAATTGTGCCCATCACCACATTCTTGCCCACACCTGCTTCTCAGAGAGTTTTCACCACATTCCCTATTGGGTGGGCAGTGGACCATAGCCATAGCTGACTGAGTCAGTGGAATAAATCTGACCCAACCAGATTCTCTCCCTGAGATTTCAACTGGGCCCAGAGATTTGCATTCAGAACACAGTCTGGCATCTGCAGCCTGTCATGGCCCTGGGAGGGTTTTGTTTGGACTATACAGTGTTTCTTAGATTATTAATAGTAGAAAACATCAGGCTTCCTATAAAAATCTGGACTTCTGGCTTCTCTTGAAATAGTGGAAAATCTGGCATCACCAGACTCACATTCCATGTGGCAATAATGGCTGCTGAGAAGTGGCTGTTCCCTCTAGACAGGCACACGCTTCCATATTCCATAGTCTCCACCATGCCCCAATGTGTTCTTATACATGGTTCCACATAATTTATTCCTATTGCCTGCTTGGCTCCTGTAGGCATCTGCGTTTAAGATCTCTGCTATAATTAGTCTCCATAGGCCCTTGAATCATGATGATGAAAATAACACTGCTGCTAAAGATAACAATAGCCATAATTATTGATGGTAACTATGAGCCAAGTAACATAGTGATGGCTTTACATGTGTTATCTTATTTAGTCCTCAAAACAAGAAGACCCTACTAGGATCAGTGTACAGATGAGAAAAGAGGTACAGTAATCTGACCAAAACCTCACAGTTTGTAAGCTGTACATTTGGGATTCGAATCCAAGAATTCTGATGTCAAAGCGAGTGCTTTCCAACCAACAGGCTATACTGCTTTCCCATGAATGAAGACAAAGCCACAGCTGGAGAAGCACAGGCAGATGCACAGAGAGCAAGTAGGAAAACCTGAGACATCAGAGTGGGAGGCAGGGAGTGGCTGCCTTGGCCCCTGGCTATTTTCTGGTTCCTTGTGAGGCCTGGATACTTGGCTTCCAAAGAAACCTCCACCAGTTGGGATTCATGAATGCAAGCAACAGAAACTGACTATAGTTGATTTAAGCAGAAGAGGAATCAGTGGAAAAGATACATACTAGGGAGATTTTGGCATTGCTGGAAAGGCTGGAGAATAAGACCCGGCTGCCTCAATGGCAGAAGCACAGGGCTCGTCTTGGTGAGGACCCTGCTGCGCCCACCACAGAGTACCAGACCCTTCACTTCACCTCTCTGACCCTGCTAACACTCCACACCTGGAAGCTAGGGACTTCCGAGGTGCCCCAGAGACAAGATATTGCTGTTTTTATGGCCACCACTATCAGATTGGGCCTCTCCACAGTCCCTGTACGTTCATGTCACTGGATTTTCATTCAAAGTTTAGTGTGTGCCTCTAATTGATTGAGCATAGGTCACATACCCAAACCCTAGCTGCAAGGGAGGCTGGGAAAGCAAGTAGCTAGCACTTCTACATTCTGTATTGAGAAGTGCGCTCTACTCCCATATGAATCTATATGGTGGGAAATTCTCCAGGCATAAGTATGGATTTCTGAGTCTGGGAAGCCAAAAGGGGAAACTATTCATGAAAACTTTTAAGCTAGCTAGCTCAAGTGATATATCATTCAGGGTTGCATTAAGAAAGGGATGGCCCACTCAAATGGAGTAATCAAGGAGAGTTTAATAAATGAAGAATTTATAGAGGTGCAGGAAGGGTTGAGGGAAACCAATAAGGGATGGGAAGCACCCCAGAGATTGCAACAGTTGGAGGGGCATTATGAACCCACGCTGAAAGGGTAAGGAAGGGAGTGCTTGTGGGAATGTGGAAAGAGCTGGAGCTATAGAAAAGGGTCTTCTAGAATGGCTCCAGGCCATGGCTGCAGTATAGAGAAAGCTGGGGGAATAAATACCCTCATTTCTCTCTCCTTCCATCCTCCAGTCTCTGCAGGTACCTCCCACTGGGCAAACCCAACTGGAAGCCAGAGTAAAGGGTCCTGTTAATATATTCCATGGAGGTGAGCCTCTGGGACACAGCATCCCCAGGTGGTGGAGGGTGAAGAATAGATCCATAGAACTTAATAGAATAGCCTACAATCCATGGTGTGATCTCAGTTCTACCATTTAATCACTCTGAACTGATCTCTCCACTTTAAATTGATGGGCCCTGATATTCTGTTGTTCTCTCAGACCTTCCTGCTGACCACGTCTCCTGTAATTTCTTCTTTTCTGGCTGCCCCGTAAATTCACCCTTATGTCAGCCTTCATATAAAGGTCAAAGTCTTTGGTTTCCAAAAAGCAGAATCTTTTCTATGTGGTCACAGGGATTCTCCTTCACTGCAGGTAGAAACAATTCTCTATCCAATTCCCCAATTTCCGATTTGGTGACTCCTCTGGAAGTTTTCCATACCAGCAACTCGTCTTTTCGAGGCATAAAATGTCTGCCCAGATCTCAAGAGCCACCTTGATGAGGCTGTTTCTTTATTCTCTTACAACTTGATCCTCCAGCCAAATTCCCATCCTGGCTTCCCACGTTTCCTTTTGAGTGATCACTCTCCATGACCCAGGTCTCAGCCTTTCTCTCCTACTGCAAAGAACATCACGTCTCTACCTTTTCACTTTGATGACTCCATTGCCAGCATAGTGTGAAATGGTTCTTGCTTAGATTTCTGATAGAAAAAGCAAAGTTTCTCCTCATTCCTTAAAGTTTTGAGTTGATGACCTAAATAAATGAGCAATGAAATGATGAAGACAGAGCTCAAAAAAGTGACATTTATTATTGTGATCATATAAAATCTTTGCATACCATGTTTCCCCGAAAATAAGACCAGGTCTTATATTAATTTTTGCTCCAAAAGATGCATTAGGGCTTATGTTCAGGGGATGTCATCCTGAAAAATCATGCTAGGGCTTATTTTCCAGTTAGGTCTTATTTTCGGAGAAACACAGTAGTTTAGGTAACACCTTTATTAAGTGGTCACAAATGATTAATGTATACATATGTAACAAGTAACAATCGTGTTATAAAAAAAATAGATCAGAGTTCTTAGGGAGATGTGACAGTGTAGTGGACTCTGATAGTCCACACAGATACCCACCACCACCACCACAACCACCACCTCCACCACCACCACCACCACCACCACCACCCTTGAGGAATGCAGGACTCACTCCGCTAGTTGCTGGGAGTACTGTTGGCAGATGACCTCTAGACCTAAGCCTTCTTTGGGAATTTTCTTGACTGCTGCCTTTTGGAGGTATACCATGATTGATCAACTTGGGAACATTTTGTCCCAACTCAGGACAACTTTGAAGACAAGCTTCAGCGTTTCTCAGGGGGGTCAGTAGAAGCCTTTGTTCTGACATCGCAGTTCAGACTTCTCCCTCCGCTCCCTCCCATTTCTTCCTGTCTTCCGCAGTTGCTGATCCCAAGAGTACAGCCTAAATAACTTCCTGCATGCTAATCTCTCAGAATTCACCTTCCACCTTCTCTCTACCCACCCCATGTTATATCCATGCCTATTAAAGTGTGACTTTTCAGCTTCTCCAGTCAAGAGATGGAGACTTTTCCTCCACTCCTTGAATCTAGGCTGGCCTTATCACTTGCTTTGGTTAACAGAATAAAGCAGATATTGTACCAGTTCTGAGCCTAAGCCTCCAGAAGTCGTGCATGCTTCTGTTCTCACTCTTGGAGCCCTACCACAGCCATGAATGAAACCAAGCCCAAGCTAGCCTGCTGGAGCAGGAAAGACATATGGCCAAGTCCCCGCTGTTCCCCAGCTGACAGACAATCAACTCCCAAAAGCAGAGCCCCCTGGCTGACCACAATACATGAATGAATTTAGCCAAGACCAAACATACTAACTAGGGGAGCCCAGCCCAAATTGCTGAGCCAGAGAATGAAGAGCTAATAAATAGTGTTGTTTTAAGGCAATTAAGTTTTGGGGGGTTTGTTATGTAGCAATTCCTAAATGACACAAGAGTGAACTGTGTTTGAGAAACCGACAGAAAGTGAAACTGTGGAGGCAGGAACATTAGACCCCAACCAACACTGGGATGATTGACTAAGCAGCTTTCCATGAGAAAATGGGAGGAATTTATGTTTTGCCCCTGTGAAGGATGTAGAGAGATGAGTCTGGGGATGGAGGTGTAAAAAGTAGATAAGGAGGGGAAAGTTGTCAGCAAGATGGTTTGTGATTGGGAACAATGCGGGCTGAAGCCACAGGTGGAATCCTCCAGAGGGTGTGGGTCTGTATGCACCCAGATGGGGTGATAGAAGGACATTTAAGCACAGATTAACCTAATAGTTATTTTAAACTTCTTTGCATTTCTTTGATGTAACCACTTCTCTGTTTATTTAAATCCCATTCAGTCTTCTAATATCTCCTTACAAAAGAGGAACATTTCTATTTTGCTGGTGGAAGTATAAACCTACACATCCACTTTGGAGAGCAATTTGGTAATATTTATCTAGTGAACTACAAAATGTGCATGCTCTTTGACCCTACAATTCCACTTCTAGGTTTCTACAGAAATTCCCGCACATGTTCACCAGGAAACATGTAAAAGAATGGTTATTTCTAATAGAGGAAATTTGAAAAAACCATAATTGCCTACAAGTAGAGCTTTAGACAGATAAATTTATAAATAGTCATATGATGAAATACTATGTAACAGTTAATATAAAAGACCTAGATATATCTATATCTATCTATCTATGTATCTATCTATCTACGTATCTATCTATCTATCTATCTATCTATCTATCTATCTATACATATGTACATATCACCAAAGACAGATCTCAAAAACATATTATTGCATAAAAAAGCAAGTTGTGGAAAATAAAATGATACCATTTTTGTTCATTTTAAAACTACATAAAACAGTGTTACATGCATTTATGGATACATTATATGCAATAAAAGTATAAAAACAAGATTTCGAAGAACAAACACCAAATTCTTCGTGGTGGATTCCTTTGGGGAGGAAGGTGTACATAGGAGAGATTTCACTTTTAACCCTATTAGAGTTAAAAAATCAGAAGCAAATACTATAAAATGATAAGATTAAATTCTGAGAGTTGGAGGGCACGGGTGTTTGTTAGCTTACACTCTGTTCTTTTCTGTATTTAAAATTTTTACCAACTGAGAAAAAAATCTAATTATACCCATGAATGCTTTTTGTGATGGGTGGTTATTTGTCTGTGTGTGTGGCTGAGTTTCACATCTGGGTCACAGAGATTCATGCCAGAACCAGGCCCTCGGAGGCAAATACTACTGAGCATGTGAGCCCCCTGGGGTTCTCTAGACTCTTGGAGAGAGCTCTGTGGACCTATAGACCATGGACCTGAAATCCAAATCAATCTTACTGAGATCGCCCAGGGAGAGAGATTCAAGGGTACATCTGGATTACATGTATAATTGTTACTGGTGTTGACACCAATGGCAAGCTGGTCTCATAAATTAAATGAACGGTGAAAAAACTTCTCGGTTTGCTAATTTTCCAATATCTATGATCAGGCTAGATATGCATGGTTCCCCCCCCCCCCCCCCCCCCCGATTCCACGTGTCATCTCACACACTCTTAAAGGAAAGTTTCTGGAAATGACTGAATTGTGGGCATAGGTTGATGAAACAGACAGATCTAAAAACCAGAACTGACCAGGGGAGCAGCTGGTAAGTTAAGAATGAAGAAAAGATAATAAGACAGCTCACTGACCTCCCTGCTACTAGGCTCTGGACACACTCTGCCTAAACCATACTCACCTACTGTCCCTCTCGCTAAATTTTCTCTTTAAAAACTCTAAATGCAGTCATGTCTCACCTTGATTCCTGTCCTGGGTACCCTAGTTTCAAAGACAGAGCTGGCTACTAGCCAGCATACTAGCCGTGTGATCTTAAAGAAGTCATTGAACTCCGCTGAACCTCAGTTTTCTCACCCATACAATATGTATTGTAATCTTTGCCTTCCTTATAGGACTGTTTTAAAAGATTAAATAATGGATGTGACAGTGGACTTGCAACCTGTAAGGCTCTATATGAAACAGTTGTAAACGATTCCTCAACTGTAGAGAGCAACTGCTGTAGATTCTCTTTCGTTTCTTTAAATTAAATCCAAAATGGCTGGAGCCACCACCCATCAATACTGGCAGGAAGTCCAGGATCACTATTGTTGCTGTTGCTCCTTCCTTTCAGAAGAAAGCTCTGTCACATCGTGGCCTAGCTATGTCTCAGAATGCTGCTGGTCCAGGCTGCAGCCACCTCTCTAGTCCCAGCTCCCAGCATACTCTACTGTGGTCCTCGGAAGGAGGTTCTCTGTGGGGCTGTTTTTACACCAGGTACCAAGACACACAGCTCTTTTACCCAAACAGCCATTTTCCTCTCAAGTACAGTTAACCAGGAGGCTTTGTGCCAAAGCTATTTAGACATCTTTTCCTTATAAAAACTACAGTTATCTTTCCCTCTTTCTAGCCTAAGGGTTGGGTCCATTTCCTCTGGTGAGGATGGAAGCAGGAGTCTTAAAGATATAGAAAAATGTAAAGAAAAAATAATAATCCATATTTCACCATGGTCTATCTAGCATATTTTCTTCCAGTTATTTAGAAAATTAACTATTGTTTTGGGAAAATGATATAACTGTATTTGAAGAATTCAAATAAGCAGAAAAGGGTAAAGGTGAAAGTAGACAAAAAAAATCACACCAAATTCTGTGGTCTAGAAATTACAAGAGATAAACATTATTTGAAACAAATTTCTATGCCACTATAAAATTAAGAGGATGAGATAGAAACATTTTATTAAAATGGGTTTATATTACAGGTTCAATTTTTAATTTAAAAATACTACATTTATTTTATACGAGTAATTTACTAGAAGAAAGAGAAATCATGGAAAAGAATCATGGAAAGTCAAACTTTCTTTACTCCAAGAGATAATTTCTTAAAATATCCCTCTAAATGTATAAAGGAGAGATTACAAAAACATTAAAGTTGTGGTCATTGTGTTTTTATTTTAACTTATGTTTCAGTTTTGTCTATCTCCCCACTTTGAAAAATGGTAACACTAGCACTCCCCTCTTCCCTTTTTATCCCCAAATTTTTATTTGTTATTTTTTTTAAAACAGGACTTTATTGGGGGACAGTATGTATTTCCATGACTTTATTGGGGAACAGTGTGTTTTTCCCAGGACCCATCAGCTCCAAGTCCAGTCACCATTGTTCAATCTCAGTTGCAGGGGGCGCAGCCCAGCATCCCTTGCGGGAGTTGAACCTACAACCTTGTGGTTGAAAACACATGCTCCAACCAACTGAGCCACCCTGCTGCCCGGGAGCTCAGCTGCAGCTCCTTGTCTTCATTCTAGTTGTGGGGAGGGGGGGCGGGGAGAGGGGCTCAGTTCACTGGACCATGTGGGAATCGAACTGGCAGCCCTCTTGCCCATAGCTTGCACTCTAACCAACTGTGCCACCCGTTCACCCCTATTTTCATATTTTTTACAATTTATTTTTACGTTTTACAGTTATTTTACAATTTGCAAAATTTTATTAATTTTACTGTGTTCTGAATCTCGTGGATTTCTTTCTGTCATGTGGGGTGTCGTGCAGGGCAGCCTGCGGGGTCTGCGGGGGATCCTGTGTCTACGGGACTACGCCATGTGTCGTGCAGGGTGTCAGTCGGGGTCTCTGGTCCCACTCCCCACATAAGAACGCAGGATATGGCTAGGCCAAAAAGGAACACCCACGGAGCCATAGGTAGGGGAGTCATACCACTATACTCTCACTGGCGGCTGGGTTGGAGACACAGGAACCAGGAGCAACACAATTCTCAACCCTCACTGTGCCGCTTGCAGATTCAGCCACCATCTTCTTGCTAGCTCCCCCTTTTTTTGCTAGCCTAGCCACGGCAGTTATATTAGTGCCCAATGGCTCACTGGTTACAGCTGACGGCCAACTAGCCACAGCTGATGGCCATTTGATCACAGTCGACGGCCATTTACTACCTGAGCCAGCACCTTTCTATGTGAGGCTGAGAGCCTGAAAACTGCTTTTTGGGGCTCTGTCCCCACACTTTCTATGCATGTATTTTTTTTATTGAGCTATAGTCCACATACCATAAAACTTACCATTTTAAAGTGTACAATTTAGTGAGTTTTAGTATATCCATGAAATTGTGCAACCATCACCACTATCTAATTTCAGAACATTTTCATTACACCAAAAAGAAACCTTGTACCCATTAGCAGTCATTTCCTGTTAATAATGTTTATGTTGATAACATATTGAAATATTTTTTATATATTGGGTTAAGTAAAATATGTTATGAAATTAATAACACCTGTTTCTTTGTATTTTTAATGTGGCTACTGGAAAATTTTAAATTACATATGTGACTCGCATATGTTGCTCATATTATATTTCTATTTATTCTATATATTTCTAGAAATAGACTCTCTATTTCTTGTGCTGACTTAGACTTTAGAAACACAAAAAATCTGATACCCACCTTAGTGGTGGCAATGGTTGGGGGTTATTTTGCATGCCCTTCCCAAGGACAGGGTGATTTGCTGGTAACTGTTTTGTTGAGACAGAAAACACACAAATTAAGTCTTCACCAGGGCACTGTGCTAGTGAAATCATCAGTGGGGCATCTCAGTATGTATCTACAAGTTCAAGGTATCAATTATCATTATGACCTGGTGTGTTCCTTGCATCCCCTGATCTCACCTTCATCATTTATTTTGAAACAAAGCCCCGAACTCTGGTACCTACCAGCTGGATCTGCAGCTTCATTCTGAGACAGCCTGCATTTGAGTAATAATTTATTCTCTGAATTGGCTCTTCTAACCTTTGCAAAGGATTTGCCAATTGCATCTCAAGATGAGGACAGGCTCCCCCACTTCTTTTTTCCCCCTTTTATAATTTTAGAATTTGTAAGATGATGTAAATTTCCCTTCATCTTGTCCAAGATTAAAGTGTAAATGAGTAATGCCCGCCAAAAAATGTAAATTTTGAGAAGTCCAAACCATTTACACAAGAAAAACTTCAAATATCCATTCCAGATCACACACAGGCCACCCAGAGGGAGGCATCCATTGTGAAATTCAATTACCAGCCCTCGTTCAGCTGCTCCCTGGAAGACCAATTAATTTCCCTCCTTTTCTGCATGTGGAGCCTCTTTATAAAGCTGCAATTAAGGGTTTCCAGAGGAAGAGCCTGTTTTCCCTTTTAGGTAAATAGAATGAATAGGAAATGGACCCTATTCTTTTTTACTATGCCAGGGGTGAGGAGAAGCCTACACCCTGTGTACAAAGCCCCTCTTCTAAGTCTACTACGCAGAGCCCTGGGTCTGCCAGGGAAGTGGAAATCCTAGCACGATTCCTTCTTCCACATTTGTGGAGGATCTCATCTGGGCCAGATGCTGGGGAAACCACGGAGAACAAACTCCCTGCAATCCTAGTATGGTCCAGTGGTGACAAGACAAAGACTAACAATATAATTAGCATCCTGGGATGCTGTGAGGGAAAGGGACAGCTGTGTGGTAGCAATTAGATACCTCATCTGATTGTCACCTTTTTTTGGATTCTTATTTTATTTTTTCCCTTTATGATAGTTTTTTATTATAGTTTGCTACAGAACCCTTTCAGTGAAGCAAATTTCATGAGGGAGAAGCACGATATGTAAAAGAGATAGTGGAACTGCTCTGGTTGAAGGGAAGATGGGCGAGACAAATCTTCACAGAGTGAACCTTCTGAGCACTACCTAATACAGCCCCTTGAATTTCCACCAGGCGCAGTTTAAAAACCACTGGGTTGAGAGATTATCTCCAGAATGCCCTCTAGGCTATCCCACAAAAGCCCACCCCACGGTGGAGCCAGTAGTCAACCACCTCTCACCCTGATAGTCCAAATCTACAAGTTTGGCCTCCTGGGGGCAACATCTGTAGTAACTACCTCCATCAGGTTGTTGAGCGAATTACATACATGTGAAGTGCTTCGCACAGGGTGTGGAACACTGTTATGTGCACAATAAATGGCCATTCTCATTATTATTATTCAATCTTTACTCTGAGGCACAGCATCAATTTTGCCCTGATCCGAGCTCAAACACGGACATATGGGGTTATGCCCTGCCCTCTGTGTCTAGATTCCTGTCCTAGTCACCTTTCTTGTCCCCAAGTCTGTTGAGCCTGGTTCTGGGTTAGACGACTTCTGATCCCCTTTTCATGGGGAAGACAGTCCTTCCGGGCTCCAGCTTTGATTTGAATGGGTCTTGGCTCCAGATCATCTTTCACAGGACCCCAAGGCCACATCTCCTTACCTGCATAGACAGTAAAACCTCTGTCCCTAGTCCCTGAAACCCATGGATGCGCCCTGCGGGCTGCTACAGCAGCAGCTGAGAGTTTACTGTTCTTGCTTTAAGATTGCTGTGGTTTTCAGGCACTTGGGGATTTCCCTTTTCTCCTTCTAAACTCAGCTCTGTATTTAAAAGGTATGTTTCAAGACTTTTATCCACCATTTCTCTATGCTGGTAGCTGAAACAAGGGTCCGCATAAACTTGCTAGACCACATGCCAAAAATCAGACTTCTCTCTTTCAAATAATTGTATAAAGAATTCATGTTCGCTTTTATTCTCATTCTCTACTAAAAGCTTCATTCTCTTTCTTCTAAAGAAAGGTCATCGACACTTACTTGGTTGTAGATTTCAATCTCATATGGGGGTTATGTGCTAACTTCAATACTGTAAGGCAAAAATTACTTCTTATCAAAATAAGCCTTGAAAATTCTGCATAAATTGCCTTTTAATCACCAGGACCTGGCTCTTTGGGAATTAACTTATTTATTTTCTCTTCCCATTCAGCTGTGGCTTTCTTTCTTTGGTGCAGAGAGAGCTCAGGTCTAGTGAGAAGGAAGTGAGAAGGGTAATAGGGTAAATGTAAAATAATACATACACATCTAATCTAATAATTGAACCCATGTAATTTCTACTGTATCTAACATAGTCTTTACATGCCTACAATAAGATGCAGCATTTCTTTTTCTGACTCAAACTGCCTTCCAAGGAAGGGATCAGTTAAATGGAACCCTTTGTGCTCTGCTGATCACCTTGCGGGAGTGCTGGATACACTTTTGCAGGGAGTAAGAGCTGGGGGAGAGCAGACTTACTCCGCATACTAGAGAGAGAAGAATTTGGACAGGGGTGATGGGAGCAGTCAGGGTGGAAAGTTGAGAAGAGATGGAGGGAAGGGGAAGAAGAGAACAAAGGAGCCAGAGAGATGGTGAGACGATGAAGACCATGTGGGATGACATGGTAAGGGGCTGTCAAGAGAGGCATGGTGAGGCTTACAAAGGCCATGTCTAAAGATCAACTTGAAGCCATTTGTGGAAGAAGCAGTAAACCCCTCTTATACCTACTGCACCCAAATGTTTTTGGTAAGCTGTACTATACTTACAAAAAAATTTTTTTATTGGAAGTTTACGTGTGGGAATTAAGAAAGGGGTGAGATTTCCCATCTGGATCAACATAGTGCAGAATCATAATAGTTGTTCTGGGTGCTTTACATATAGTGACTAATTCCATCTTTATAACAACCTTAAGAGGTAGGTGTTATTATCATGTCCATTTTACAGAGGAGGAAACTGAGACCCACAGAGATGAATTTGCCCAAGATCACACCTAGCGTAAGTATTGGAGGTGAGATTCAAATTCAAGAAGTTTGTGCCAGAGACCACGCCCTTAATCACTGACACCCACCACCTCCCCAGACAGATGTACCAGAATCAGAGGCATCCAAAGTGGTTCACAAAATTCACAGGACTTTCTCTAAGCACTTTCTAACAGGCACTGTTTTAAGCCCTTAGCAAGCATTAACTTGCATACAAGGGCAAGTGGAAGATTTTAACCCATCTTGGGTCAATCGCAAGAGGCTGGCAGGCCCAGCTAAAATGTGGGATTGTACCTTATCTCATTGACTCCTCATAGCTACTTTCTGAGGCTGGCATTATCCCCATAAACAGACGTGAAAACCCAGGATCAAGGAGGTGACATTCCTTGCCCGAGGTCACACGAATGGGAGAGATTCATATCATGAAGCTGGAATTTTTCCCCCCCTTTCTTCTGCCTCCCCCCACTCTGGTTCAAGCCATTGTTGCTCCCTGGCCCAAGCTAGTATTATGAGCCTTGTGCTCCCCCTGGCTGAGGCACTCGGTCGGCCGCTCACAGCAGGTTATGGCAGCACACAGCAGCCCTCAGCAGCCCACAGCAGCTCACACCAACCTCCGGCTGTTCACCGCAGCCCAGCTCCAAGGAGAGCTGTTGTTCACAATCTGTGGGGATTGAAACAGCGTCCTTGGCATTAGATGCACATTGCTCCAACCACCTGAGCCACCGGACCGGCCCACGAAGATGGAATTTGAATCTGTATTTGTCTAGCTCCAAAGCCAGGCTCCCTTGACCTCCTAAATTCAAAGTGTCTTCTAGGTGAGGAGGCTGTTGGTGCCCGAAGCCAGGGGGAGGGAAGCAAGCAAGTTGTTTCCAACAGTTTATCAGGTTAATGAGGCAGTCACTGGCTCATCCAAGTGGCTAAATGGCATCTAAACATGTTTTGGAACTACTTAGCAGGCTTCAGAAATGGTTCCCCAAGCCTGGAGTGTGTGTCCACAAAAAGTGACAAGGCATAGCCGAGAAGCAGTGAATTGGACATCGCATAGTTTCCCCAACTAACCACCTCTGCCAAGTTCTCTACTAAGATGTTGACAAATATAGCCATGGGAATGAAAGGGCTGGGAACTGGTTTGAAATGACTCCACATTTCATTCCTAAACTCAGAAGCCACAGTCTATCATGAAACATTCAAGGTCTCAACATGGGCTGTCAGAGAGGCCAGGTGGATAGTGGTCCCACGGGCTAAGCAATCCTCCTATAGGATGAGAGTCAGAGAAAGCAAAATAACCTCCCCCCACCACATCATGCCGTGGATGGGATAGGATGTAAGCTGTCTCTAAAGGATGCAGGGCCAGACGGGGATCTGGCATGTAGAGCAGAGAAACTGAATCAAACTGATTATGGCACTGAGGCATGGGGGAAGAGCTGAGGCTGAAGTTTCATGAGTATCCTAGTTATGATTGCTGCATAACAAAACCTCCAAACTTAGTGGCTTAAGACAGAAACCATTTGTTTTTCTCATGAACCTACAATTTGGGCATGGTTCAGGAGGCACAGCTCATCTTTGCTTATGCAATATCAGCTGAGACGGCTCCACTAAGGCTGGTGGAGCCATTTCCAAAATGGCTCACCCACATGGCTGGCAAGTTGGTACTGGCTGCAGCTTTCTCTCCGTGTGGGCTTCTTCTCAAAGCTGCTTGGGCTTCCTCACAACATGGTGGCTGGGTTTCAAGAATGAGAGTTCTGAGACAGGAAATGGAGGCTGCCCACTTCTTAAGTCCCGTGCCTGGAAACTTGTACATCATTTGTACCATATTTATTGGTCATGCATTCACAGAGCCTAGACTCAAGGGAAAGAGACATAGATCCCATCATTCACTAGGAGGAGTATCAAAGAATTTGGGGGCTGTGTTTTAAAACTGCCTCAAGTAAGAAATTTCTCTTGTGTCCTAGTACCACAGGGAAACATGGCCCAAAAAATTCATTTTTGTCTTCCTCCTTTAATTTATTATGAGAGATGGCTGGACCATTGTACGGAGGATTCAGGAACAGTCTTCAGGTTTAGAGAGAAAGAAAGATGTGATTGATTAGTGACCCCATGGACTAAGGAGTGGGGAGTGGAAGCATATGTACCAAGTATTTGCCATCTCTCAAGGAGTGGGTCCAGACTGTGCCTCTGAAAACAAACTTCTCTGTCTTGTTTCTCCAGAAACTTCATTTCATTTATTCATACATGCATGCATTTCTCCATTCTTACATTGATTTAAGCAATATTTATTAAGCACCTATTCTGCTCCAAATACAATAGTGGCTAATAAAGCAGACATGGAAATTGCACCCATGGAACTTAAATACTGTGGGGGAGTCAGGCAAAAGCAGGTAAACAAAAAAATATGTAATTCAGTTGTGACAAATGCTATGAAGGAGCCCAAAGAGGGCACCACTATAATCTGTGCGGGAACCCAGCAAGGGTATCCAACAGCAGTGGACAAGAATCCATGGGATTATACAGAACCAGTCTTCAATAGCGACGCTGTGTGCCAGTGAGAAGCAATGGCTATGGAGGACAGCTCAGACGTTGTAGTTCTTTCTGTAGTTGGCACTGGAACTTTACTGATGCCCCAAGCCCAAATTATCCCATAGGCTTTGAAAATCCAGGAATCGGGTGAGACCTAAAGAGGGAGATTTTTGGCCCTTGTACAAATAAGGGCATGTGAAGACTTGAATGAGTGGAAAGTTGGGGGAAAAAAAAAAAGAAGGGGGCCTTTTGTGCTCTCAAGCTAGCAAAGTGGGCCATTCTGGTTATTTCAGTTTAAAAATCTCAGGCACTGGACTTGTACTGAGACCTTAGAGCTTGGTGAGTGGCAAATTCAGCTATAAACTGGAAAGGCTGGAAGGGCTATGGGACGGGAGAGAATATCTCAATTGAGTCTGTACTGGGGCTGGAATTATTGACCCCTCCAATTTAGGGCAGAATTTTCCCTGGATCCTGGAGAAGGGTTGAGCCTGCAGTGGATGTCAAGAGGTCTCAGTGTAGGGCCAGGAAGAGACAGGAACAGGAACCAGGCAGAGGTTGATGGATATTTCATGATACCATTCTTTGTCAGGCAGCCCCAAAAATCAGCATTGAAAAGCCATTGGCATATGGACAATAAAGGTAATGGCTCTCAGACATGATAATCAGTTGGGTTTAACCTGGCTGCAAACAATGGGAAATCCAGTTAAAACCACTTATGCAAAAGGGTTCACAGTCCAAGAGTGTTCTGGCTTCGGGTACAGGAGAGCTCAGATGAGCTCTCCCAATTCTAGTTCCCTTCATCCCTTCTTTATGCCTCTTCAGTTCCTAACTTGAGTTCCAGTTCTTATGTGGTAACAAGATGGCAGTAGCAGATCCAGCTCTTATGTGCTTTTAGGTTTCAAACACTGCAGTTAAGAGAGAGTCTCTTTCCCAGAATCCCAAGTAAAACTCACTGATCTCACTGGCCTTGACTGGGTCCCACGCCTATCCATGAACCAAATGTTGAGGCCAGAGCAATGAGATGTGCTAAGTCAGGAGTTGCACCCCCAGAGTGGAGGTGAATTCAGTTCCATTAGATTCTAAGTAGAATGACTATGGGACAGGGATTTTTTTTTTCTCTCAGAGGAAAACTTGGGAGTGAATACTAGAAGGAGGATAAATAGATATGGGCCCACATGTGAGCTCCAGGAAGACATTATCTGGAAGTGGGAAAAGACTGTCCCTAGGGCGTGTGGGTCACTGAACAAATATATTTTGGAGATTCCTGTCTATATAAACAATTTGATTACCAATTGTTTTACAAATGTATTACAAAATTCCTGGGCCTATGTGAGGTATAGTGATTCACTGAGAAGATGTGGAATAATAGGTACAGAAGAGGTACTTATATATTTGTTTATTGTTCAACCCCACTCATGAAGATTCTTTGTGATATCCACCTCTTCCCGCTCTTTCCTGTCACAGGCGCTGATCTGGGCAAACGTCATTTCTCCTACTATGAGAAAAAGGCAGCAACATTATTAGTGCTTACAATGCCAGGGTTCTTCAGGCCCTGTTTATATTGAAACAATACAGATCTTCTTGCCTCTGCATTTCTCGAATACCATTTATTTAATGCTGGTTAGACCATTCCTTATGAATCTGCAACATCCATTGTGCTCCCAGTGAATACTGTCTTCCATTGACTCTCAAAGGTAGTGCTTCATTGATAACAACCACAGATAGAAGTCTTAGCCTGAGTATGGAGCATCTGTGAATGATGACTCCTTTGCTGGTCCTGTGAAATTTGCCATTTGGAATTCTGTTGTGTAAACATAAAACACATCTTCCAGCCACATCTTCTCTTGAACGCTTTGGGGCCACAGTTACTGCGTGATCTATTTCAGTGTTGACTTCACTCCCGCCTACCACACACCAGCATAGACTGGGGCCTCTGGGTGGAGCACGAACAGTACAGCATGAAAAAGGTTCCTCCTCCAGCACAGCTTAAGGCCAGCTCGGAAGAGGGGGACTTGCCATATCAATCAGAGGCAAGGAAGGACTTTGATAGGAAGAGCCGGTGGGCATTGCCGAACAATGAGTAAACACAGCCACACTCAGAAGACTATCTGACACAGAACTCAGCCTGCAGAGGTTGGGCTTCGGGTCCTGTAGAAAGAGTGCACAAGGTAAGGACACCTGCTGCCACCCTGTAACCTGTGAGTGCTGCAGATCAGAGATGGGCACTATAGTCTGCACACAGATGGGTGAGAGCCAAGGCTCAGGCCCATTCACGTGGGTCAGGCCCAGGGGTGGGTGGTAGGCCATCAATAGCCCAGAGCTCTGATCTCCTCTTGTGTCTGATGTGAACCACCCAAAATCTGTGTGTCAGCATCATTCTGAAAACTCAATCTCGTGTAATACCACAAAAGAAATACTACACCAGCCAGAGGATGTGATCTGCTCCTACACCACCTTCTTGAGCCAGGTCCCAGCCATGAGGTCCCAGGACAACCCCGTAACCATAAGTCCTGGAGCTCCTCAGGTCATTTGGTTGACTCCACAGGTGAGGTAGAGTTCACTTTGAAGGGGAGAAATAGGAGTTGGAACCCATGTGGAGCCCAGTTCAGGCTCAGGGGGCCCCACCCAGATGGTGCTGCCAGCCCTAGCCAATCCTAGCCCTAAGGGCCTCTTAGAAACTTTTGTGGTAGGTGTTTTTGGCAACCAGGACTCAACACCTTATCAGTTCTCGGCTTAGGGCACCAGACCTGAATAGCACTGCAGGCCCCATCTGGTCTCAGACACCAGAAGGGGACTTCCTTTGAGGAAAACACTCCAAAGTGGGGGCCCTGAGGCATGAGCCTGGGGAACCCACTTGTCTGGGTCTCCAGGTAGTACTGAGTGGGAGCTAGCTATGTGTGGAAGCCAGATTCACAGTTCAGCTTGACACATTTATTGAGCACCTGCTAAATGCCAAGCACTGGATGGGGACAAATTAGAAATCCGTGAGGCCACAGTACACTGCATATTGAGGTGCTGCCAGAGCCATTACCCACTGGTTGCATGGCATTACTCCACTCTTTTCCAATAGATTGCAAATTGCCTGAAATAGAGAGCAGCCCCATGCATCCAGGGACCTGTTTACACCTCACTGCACCCACTGTTTCATTCCATTCCAATAAATATTAAATAACAAAAACCACCAACGTTTGTTCCATGTAGTCCAGGCATTGGTTTATACCTCATCCGTTTCTAGACAGAGCTATTGGGTAGAAGGTGGGGAGGGTGGAGATAGCGAGAAGCCCAAAAAGGTGTATCTTGAGGAGCCCAGCCCAGGACTGGGGCAGTCAGTGAAAACAATTCTTTCTGTCTTCCTTCCACTTGGGTTCCTTTCATACCTCATGCCTTCGTAAAGACTCTGCTGGTTATAAGGAGAAAACTATTCAAACATGAGACTCTCGAGGGCTCCTGTGAGGAGGCAGAGATCAGATAACTATTTGCACTTTTGTTCAGCTGAAAAGAAGAAGCAGGGTGAAGACACAGGTTTTTTCTGGAAGAACATATCTCATATTCCCTTACAATAGACAATGAGAAAATGGGAACTAAAATCTGACCTTGGCTTTGTGACCCACCCTGCAAAAAATGCATCCTAGAGTTAAATAAACATTTACTTCTCACAGAGTCATTGTCCAAAAGGATAGCACTTCAGTAACGCACAGCAGAGTGGAAGAGTCACCCCATGATGGCTAGTCCAGGGGGGATGAGCTGACCTCCAATTAAGGCAATGTCAAGTCTGGCAGAACACAGAATCAACTGTTCAAAAAAAAAAAGAAAGAAAGAAAGAAAGCTCAGGCCCCACTGCAGATAATTACATAGGAAACTCTGAGGGTGGGTTCTGGGCACCTGTGTGCTTTGAAAGCTCCCTGGTGACTCCATGCTTGTCCATCATCTGCTCCTGGGTCCGGAGGAGAGGGTGTGGCTTTTGGAATAAGACAGAGTTGGGTTCAGATCCTTCCACTCGCATGTTGTGTGAGTCTGAGCTGTTTATTTGACCTTTCTGAGCCTCTCATGCCCCATCTGTACATAAGAGGTGTCATACCCACTCCACAGGATTGCTGTGATGATTCGATAATGCAATATTGGCCATGTGCCCACACAGGGCATGCCGGACAGGGGGGGGTTCGGTACATCCTCATCCCCTCCTTTCTTCAGTGACACTCCCACCACTCAGAGACTGACACAGAAGAAAGGTGTACCCAGTAGCAAAACCTCAGCTTCCATGAGGGCTCAGAGAGTACAGGTTTGGGCTAATTTTTTTTGGGGGGTAGCCATGCCCATGAATCAAATCCTTAATTCATTATTTTCTATTTTTAAATTAATATTTAACTATCAGTTCTAATTGACTCATTGCTTTTCTTTTTTTTTTACTAGGACATTATAAATAAAGCCCAAGTCCTCAGCTCACTTCCCACAATCCTGGTCCACGTCACCTTTCCCAATATTGCATTTGGCAGGTGCCTTCCAGACCTTTTAAAAATACACTTACATATTTTATAGAAACCCATAGAAAATATGTAATCTTGTTTTATGTGATTTCTGTGATAAGTGGAGATTTTTGTTTGTTTGTTTGTTTACCATGTATATTATTATGAAACATTTTTTATGCAACATGTTTGCAAGACTTATCCATCTTATTACATATAGGGGAGTTCATTCCTTTTAGCTCCTTTATAATATTCCATTGTAAGCATAAGTTATGTACCATAATTTATTTTCCTATTGGTAGAAATTTAAATTCTTCCCAACTTCTTAATATCACAAAGCTCCAAGAACATGCTTGTACCTACCTCCACATACTCCTGTGTATTTTTCATTTGCTCAGCAATAGAATGGACACAGGTTTGGGAGTCAGTGGACTTTCGGCTGGTTGTCTGGCACCTCTGAATCCTAGGCCCTCATACTAAAAACAGTCTCTGCCCCTCTCTGCCATGATTCTTTCATCTTAATCACTTTGCCTGTCTCATCACTGAGCTTCCCATCTCTGGCCAGATCTCTGGTTCCTCATACTCCACCCTAAAGCTCAGCACTTGTGAGGGTAGAGCCTGCAGGGTGAGGTGTGGGAGGCCCAGGGGTGGTGGGACAGACAGCAGCATTGAGAAGGGCCACAGGGAACAACATGGAATTACGATGGCCGGGAAATGACCGACCTGGAGAACTCGCCATGAATCACTCAAAAACTCCTCCCCATAAAATCTTCCTGGGCATAACTGTTCCCCTCCACCTCTCACGGCACTCTTCTCATGGTACTCTGTCCTGCTACTATTTCAGCACTTTGCACACTGAATTTTAGCATGTTATCTTCCTGCCTGTCTCTCCTTTGGCCTGTGAAAACTCTTTGGAGGCTGGAAGTATGTCTCTGAATCCTCAGTGGCCAAACAGAACTTGGTTCAAGTAGTAGGTATGAATCAGTGTTTATTGAATAACCGATGCACTTGGGCTTGGAGTTTGATGAGCAGGGCAACACAGCAGCTCTGGCATGTGGCCAGCATTAGGGGGTCCTGAAGTTGTCAAAATATAGTTTGCAACATCCAAAATGGCAGGGGGGAAACCAGGCTCCAGTCCTAGAAGGGTTGGTGTTACAATTATCTATCACTATTTCACAAGCTGCACGAAATCTCAGTGGCTTAAAACAACGATTTATTATTTCTTACAATTCCAAAGGATTGTCAGATGTAGCTGGGTAGTTTTTTCACTCAGGCATTCAGCTGGGGACTCACCTAGGGCTGGAACATTCAAGATGGCAGCCTGGGTAGCTGGAACAGTTGGGGGCTGACGGGCCTCACTCTCCAGCAGGTTAGTTGGACTTATTTTTCAGTGGCTCAAGGATCCAAAAGAGCAGAAGCTGCCAGGTTTCTTAAGGGCTAGGCCTGGAACTGGCACAGCAGCTGGTCAAAGCCAAGTCACAAGGCCAGGCCAGGGAGAATAAATGGCACCACCTCTTGACAGAAAGAGCAGCATGCATGTCCAGGGTTGGGAGGTATTGCTGGCGGCCATTTTTTGGAGGCAATCTCCCACAGGAAGAAAAGTCTGGACTCTTTTCTTCCAGGTGCCAGCCTTTACAGTCACCTCTTTCTAGCTCTTAGGTGGGGCACTGATGGGAGAGGACAGTGGTTGGTCATGCCTGTTGGAATGTTCTAGCACTTGTAGGGAGAAGTCTAGAACAGTCAAGAATTGCCAAGGCTTTCGAAAAGAGGGGGTGGATGAATGGAACATAGGAGCAAGGGAATAGTAATAAGGCCAAGGTTCAAGACTTAGGCCCCAGATGGCGAAGGGGCCAGAACCCCCTTACATGTGTCACAGAGCTGAGCCAGTGACAGTCATGTCAGGATAAATATCCATAGTCTGATTTCAGCAGGGAGAGGGGAGAAGCATCTGGAGACACTGCCCCCCACTCTGACCTACATAGGAGACCACAGGACTCTCCCCTCCCCACTCTCCGGGGATGGATCTGGTCTTCTCACCTCCTAGAATTATTTGTGAGCCCCACTCTCCCATTTAGAACAAGATAATTCCTTGAGTTTTAATTGCCCTCAGTCTGAATAAGGATAGCTGTCTAGTCTTTCCTGCTAATAAATATTTGGACAATGGCTTGTTAATTTTTCTTATTCTCTGCAACAGAGATTAATTGCTATTTTACATTACACTCAATTTCTATTAGTTTAGGATTTACTTCTTCAGTGATACCACTGGCACTGGGCTTGAATAAAACATTTTAACCTAGACAAGCTCATTAAATTCTTGAAGGTGAGTGGACAGAAAGGAGGGAGAACCAGCCCTAGTTTTGCAGTTTCGAGAGTAGTAATTTAAATCCATCAGGAAAGTGTCAAGCAGGGTGGGGGCTGGGAAGTACTAGATGATAAAAGATGGGAGTCACTGGAAGGACGGTCCTGTTCAGTTCTGTTGGGCCTCAGGCCACCAGAACTAGACATTTCCCAGAGCCAGTCCCACCCTTAAGCTGGCTTCTGACATTCCCAAAGTGTTCACAGCCTTGGTCCCTAACAGCTCATCCTGCCCCAAATAGGACTCCATTTCCCAGTCTGTTCCCCATCATCCTATCTTCTGAGCACTGAATCATATTTTTTAGGGTCTGATTTTACTCCTTGGACCTGACATCAGCCCTGCTGAGAGTGATGAACTTTTCTTATCTACAAACAGTTGTTAAGACGATTATGCTGTTCACCATAATTATCATTATTAATATCATGCTATCCCTGGCCCAAGGGATGAACCCTGCTTTTGAGATTTCCTCCATCACAGTCACACACCTCATCTGCAACTGTGGCACTCTGTACTGAGAACCCCTCTAGCCCAGAAGCCAACTGCCCACTCAGCTCCTCTCTGACCCCAGGCCCTGCTCCTGCTGGCTTTACTCTATCCCTCCCTCTCTTCCCTACAGGGAATATGGTACGTACCCCACATATCCATGCCACTGACTGCTGCTAGGGGCTAAAAAGAAGGAATTTCCATAGAAAATCTGAAAGAGCTGAGTGTTTGGATTTTAGAAATGTAGTATATGATTACACTCTCATTTTTCCTGAAAGACTCCAAGGCCTTATTTTTTAGGGTCTGATCTTAATCTTTCAGCTTGACATTCAGCTCTGCTGATAATGGCAAAAAAAACAAACAAACAAAACAAAACAAACAAAAAAAACATGCCCAAGGTCATGGGGAGAAAGGAAAAAAATATGGGAAGTTCTAATTGACAAGGATGGATTCCTTTAATTAAAAGAACCCATATTTTCACAACCATCCTTCCTACTATCAATTGTAAAGCTGTTAAACAAAGATTATACGATATAAACATTGGTGTTAAACTTTGGGCACCAGTACAGACTCCCTTAGTTATGGTCATTTTCCCTGTGGGTCTTTATGTCCTTTCTTTCAGGGGCCTAGGTGAGACTCATCACAATCAACCAGAAAGGTTGTGTTTTGTTTCAAAAGAAAAGGGGACAGGCCTCGATTTCTGATCTCACAGGGAGCTCCTGGCCCATATGCAAATTTGCCCAACTCCTCCCCAGCTTCAGCTCTGCAAACCAAGGGTTTACTTTGAAAGGCAAATTTATGAAGTTACAGAATGTCCTTTGTGGCACCTTTCCCCCAGAGCAAGAGGTACCAACTCGCCTTATAATTGCATATTTCAGAGAGAAGGTTCTGGAACACCTTATGTTCTAAAACACCTAACGTCTGCTTTATGACTACTTGGAGAGCCAAGGGGAGGAAATGCAGGGCCATGCTCATAAGGACCAGAGCTAGAGTCTTAAAAACACAGGATCCCTTTCTCTCTCTTAGGGTCCAATCTTTCTCTCCCTTTTCCTCTGGCTAGCTTCCTCCGCTCCTATTGCCACATCATGTCCACATGTCACCAAAGTTTGTTTAGGTTCTCCCAGAAGCAGACCTTGAGACAAGGATTCAAGTACAAGTAGTTTATTTGGTAGGCACCCCCAGGAAATGCTGGTCGGGGAGCGGGAAAGTGAGACAGGGAAAAGAAGGGTGTATAATCATCCAGTCACCACTGTGCAATGGCAGCTCAATGCCACCAGAGAACTCTGGATATGGAGATGGTGTAACACATGGGTCAGAGTTACCCCACCCAAGGGGCTGGGGTGTCTATCCCTGACTTCCATCAGTCATCGCTGGAGGGCTGCTCCCTGAGCATTAACCCTTGGGCACTCTGGCTTTCCCTGCATGCAGGTTACGTGCCCTCAGCAGAAAGTAGCCAGATAAAAGCCCTCAGGCAGAAGGTAGCGGGTTCCAGGTATTTGCAGTAAACAGTGTTCGGAGCAAGAGGCCTTACAGTTATGGGAGGTGCACCAGCCATGTCTGCGCCCTTGTTCCAGCCCAAGTGTTATGTGACTTTTCATCACTATGCTTGCCCTTTGTTAGGGGCTGAATTGTGTGTGCTCTCCCAGAATTCATACATTGAAGTCCTAACCCCCAGTACCCTAGAAAGTGACTGTATTATGAGAAAGGTCTGTAAAGGTGCGATGGAGTTAAAATGAGGCCATTAGGGTGGGCCCTGATCTAATCTGACTGGTATTGTTATAAATAGAGGAAATTTGGACACACAGAGACCCCAGGGATGCGCACACAGAGAAAAGAACATATGAGGATACAGAGAGAAGGTAGCCATTTGCAAGCCAAAGAGAAAGGGCCTCAGGAGAAACCAACCCTGCCAGTACCTTGATCTTGAACTTCTCTCCTCCAGAACTGTGAGAAAGAAATGCCTGTTGTTTACGCCACTGCGTCTGTGGGACTTTGTTACGGCAGCTCTAGCAAACTAATTAACCCTTCCCTGGTTCTGGTTCTCCATCCCCAGAGTTGCCTCTGGTTTTCCCAGCTCATCTTGTGGCACCAGGCCACAGGTCAGAGTGACTGAGCCATCTTTGGGACAGATGTCCATCACAATCCAATCAGCTATTGGGGGGAAGCAGGGCCACATGCCCACGATTGTGAGTGATGACAGAACTCTGGAAAGGGAGGATCATTGGGAAAGGCACCCCAAATTTGTCTGTACCTTGGCCTTCTTAGATGGTCCAAAGTGAGGTGGTTAATCATCCATGTGCTTGCTTTAATCTGGGGTGTCTCCAAACCACTGTGTCTTTGTCCTAGAGATAAATCATCCAGGGAAATAAGTCAGCACAATGTTAAGCATTTAGACTGTTTTCAGACAACCCACACCTCAGGCGACATGTTGGCTAGTATCCTGGCTTGGATTTGTGACCATGAAAGTCCCAAACCCTGTCCACTGGGGCTGAATCAGAGGCTGAGAGGCACAGCTCGTCTTGTCGGGGAACCAGCAGGAATCGAGGCTGACAGTTAATTAGATTAATTAGGAAACCATGCCTTAAAATGTAATGTTGTTTTCACGAGCTTTTAAAGCCTATCAAAATGTTTGCCGAGCTTTATTGCTGGCAATTAACAACCTTGTAAAAACATACAAGGAAACAAGATGTCAGGGAGCTATTGAATGTGACGGCTGCCAGACACACAGAGGAGACCGGTTTTGGACTTCACACGAGGGTGGCTTCAAATCCCAGCTGTGCTTGAATTTAAGCCTCAACAAGCTCTTCACCCTCTCTGGTCTCATATCCTCATCTGTCCAATGAGAAGGCTGGACAAGCAGTCAGCCTGGGACCAGCCACATTTCTCCGCCTGTCCATTTCTTGTACCTCTGAGCTCAGCCCTCTTACAGGCTCTACTGCTCCAAAGACAATTTAATCATCAAGGCCTAAGTGTCCTTACAATAGGTAGGATTCTAATACCTCAGGGAGACCCTCAGTCTCCTGCTCCATGGAAATGGACATACAAAGATTTTGTGGCCAAATGTCCATTCAACCTTCTTTGCCAACAAGAAGGTTGCCTTTGGTCTCTGTGGAGACAGAGTCCCAGAGAACAGTTTCCAGGCTCTCGGCCTCATGTGAAAGCGTGCTGGCTTGGGTAGCAGCTGTGACTGGTTGGCCATCAGCTGTAACCAGTTAGCCATTAGCCACTGATGTAACTGCCGTGGCTACATTGGTTGGTTGATTGGTTGGCAGGCAGAGAACTGGACGGCGGATTGTGCATCGTGTGGATCCTACTTCCTGTGTTTCATCCAGCCGCCATTGAGACTGGGGTGCAGGAAGAGCCCTGGTTGGGGTACTGGTGGATGTTTGCTTTTGTATCTCCAACCCAGCTGCCAGGGTGAATATAGTGGTATGACTCCCCTGTCTGTGGCTCCGTGGGTGTTCCTTTTTGATCTCACCATATCCTCTGTTCTCATGTGGGGAGCGAGGGCTGAGTCCCTGCATGACAGTCTCCTTTGAGGGACCTCTGCCTCTGGGTTCTCAGTCCCTGTGCTTTAGACAGAGTTGGTTCCACCCTCAATGCTAGGAGTGGGCCTGTGTCTCAGCTGCAGCAATCAGAGCATCTCAATTTTCTGAGCACAGTGATTCGTTCAAAGATGGTCACCTGACCCAATCAGAGCTAATGAAGCACAATGGAGATGGAAGCTGCTCTGTTCAATTCCATTGGAATGATTTTAGTCTGGAGTTGTTGGCAGCCATCTTGGTACCATGTGGAATGTGCAAGTTAATCCAGAATGTCAAAGCCTGAGTCAGATGATGGAGAGAAACCAGTTTATAGTACCATTGTTTGGGCCCCTGAGTTTAGACACTTTTTAAATGTACCTTTGGACTTTTCAATTACATGAACCTGAAAATCGCCTTTATTCAAGTTATCCTGAGGTGAGTTTTCTGTCACTTGCAAACAAGCATTCTAACAGTTACATGGCATGTTTGTGAATATAGGGGTGTGAGAGCGAAAGAGAGAAACAAAGTCATAAAAGCAAATAGAAACAACGTTTCAGTGAAAGTACATGCTGAAACCTGCACATGAATGTCAATTGCCCTCTTTTCCCCTCTGAGAACTCCTAGTTATCTCATCAAAGTTCATCTCAATGACATCTGCTCTTTCCCAAAGCAGTTAGTCACTCCTTTCCTGACCCTGTGGTAGGTTGACATGTGAAGTTTCTCCATATACCTTTAACTCTGGGACTCTTCGTAATTGGACTGGGATGGATACACAGGGTGGCCACTTGTACCTGAGTCAAATTGTCAGAAGGGAGAGAGGAAAAACCCTCCAACCATTGTTTACAAGATTCATATATTACCCAATGCTCCCTTTACAAGAACTCGCATGATAAATTCCCAGAAAAAGTTAGGGTGTATTGAATAATTGGTAGATTTCTTAGTGGAAAATAATGATCGTTTTGGAATCTCTTTGGTGTCCTTTTTGACTTCACCACTAGGGGACCTAAATGAAATGCTCCTGTCAGGGTCACCAGTGACCTCCATGTTGTTAAATCCAAGGGTCAGTCCTCAGTTCTCATCTTATTTATTCCAGCAGCAGCACTGGACATAGGGGACCATTCTCTCCTCCTTAAAACCCTTTGTTGTTTGGCTGCCAGGACCCTTTACTCTCTTGGTCTTCCTCTCATCTCACTGGACACTTCTCAGTCTTCTTTGTTGGTTCCTTCTCCTCTCCCCAACCCCTCAACCTAGGAAGGTCATAGGGTCCAGCCCTTTGTCACGTTTTCATCTCTGTCACACTACCTCCACTGGCAATTTCATCTAGACTCGTGATTTTAAACACCTTCTCTCTGATGATGATGCCCAAATTTGTATCTTTAGCCTGGACCTTTCTCCTGAACTTTGGACCCATACGTCCAACTGTCAACTGTCTTCTTAGACATCTGCTTTAGTCAGCTCAGACTGCCATAACAAGATGCCACAGAATGAGTGGCTTAAACAATAGACATTTATTTTCTTATAGTTCTGGAGGCTGGAAGTCCAAGATCAAGGTCCCAGGAGGGTTGGCTTCTGGTGAGACCTGACTTATAGACAGTCACCTTCTCACTGTGTGCTCACATGGCCCTTCCTCTGTACATGGAAAGAGCGGGATCTCTGGGTGTCTCTTCCTCTTATAATGACACCAGACTATTGGAGTAGGACCCTATCCTTTGACCTCATTTAACTTAATTACCTCCTTAGAGATCCTAACTCCAATACAGTCACACTGGGGGTTAGGGCTTCAACACATGGATTTTAAGGGCATACAATTCAGTCCATAATAGTAAATCCAATAGATATCTCAAACTAAACACATCCAAAACTAAATTCTTTATCCCCACACTTGCTCCACACACAGCCTTCCTCGTCTCAGAAAATGAAAACTCCCACTTTTAGTTGCTCAGGCCAAAACCTTGGGATAATCCTTGACTTCTTTATCTTCTTTTCACTCCTACCTCCAACCCATCAGCAACTCCTATCTGCTCTACCTTTAAAATATGTCCTGTACCCAACCACTTCTCACTCTCTCATTGCTTCTATTCTATTGCAAGTTACCATCATTCTTGCTTGGATTATGACAATATTCTCCTAAATAGTTTTACTGCTTCTGCCCGTATCATCCTCCAATCTATTTTAATCACAGCCTCCAAAGATATGCCTGTCAAGCCATAAGTCATATTGTGCCTTCTTCTGCTCTTCCAGTGACACCATCAAGCTTGGAATAAAAGCCAAAGTCCTTACATGGCCTACAAGGCCCATATGGTCTGTCCCCTTGTTACCTCTCTTACCTTCTCTACTATTGAGTGACTTCCCTTCATATAAAGGTGACTGGTAATCATGGGAGTTGGTGAGGTCAACTCAGGGTAAGGGATTTAAATGAAAACAGAAGAGGAGGGGAGGGGAGGAAAGGAGGTCCAGGGGAGAGTTTGGGGGACAAAAAGTGAGCCTGAGAAGGTACAGCCATAGGACTAGAAGATGAGCCAGCAGAGGTGCGTCCACCAAAACCCAGAAGAGAGGTATCTCCAGAAGGAAAGATCTCTCACTGAGGGTCTGTCTACAAGACTAAAGCATCCCATCTTCAATTTCCCTTTCATGCTATTAAAAAATTTAAACCTTTTTAAATGATGAGCAATTTCTCAGAAAAGCAGTTGGCAGCCAAGCCGGGTAAGGAGAAAAAATATTAGCATCTTTCGACTGGTCATTTTTTCCCCCTTTTCAGCATACGCAGGCCACAACCAGTATCCATTATTTATAGATACATGTTTTATTAAAGGTATAAAGACCAAAGATTTGTAACTTTAATAACCCAGGTTCTTGTTTTAAAATCTCTAACATTATTATTAATTGATTGTCTGGAAATATTTCTTTTGCAATCGCCAATCTGCCAATTCCTGGAGGGGAAATTGAAGTGGCAGAATTAGGGGAGCTGACATCAACACTGGCTCACCCGAGGATGTGCAACAAAACTCTCAAGAAATGAGCACCCACTCTGTGCTAGGCTCTGGGCCAGACATGGTGCATAGGAGGCAGGATGACAAAGGCACAATCCTCCCCTAATTGGGGAGGCAGACAAATAAACAATATATGGACAATGCAATAATTTGCATGTTGTGTGGGGAGGTGGGGAGGAATAGAGTTGAGTAGTTAAAAGCTTTTCTCTGGAATTAGGAAGTTTTAAGTCTTCCTAGCTGTGTGATCTTAGGCATGATACTTTCCCTCTCTGAGCCTGTTTCCTTCATCTGTTGAATGGGGGTGATATAGGGTTATCACGAAAACTAAATGAGATACTAATGCCAAAGCTTGCTTGGCACGGTGCTCAGCACATAATAAGCCCTCATTAAGTGGTAGTTAAGGTGGTGATGACAGTGACGTTAAAAGTCTCAGGGACACACACTTTAGGCGTTAATTCTTCCTGGAGGAGAGGGGTTAAGAGAAGCTTTCATAGAGGAGGACACATTTGAGATGGTTCTTGAAGGATGAGTAGAATTTCAAAAGGCTGACAAGCTTCAGGGAAGGACACTCCAGGCAGAGAAAACAGCCATGGAAAAGCCGGTTAGTGAGCAAGTGTGAGCTTTTTGGGGAAACTGAAGAGCTTGGTGAGGCTGGAGAATATGTAGCTGGAGGTGGCTGTGAAGCCAGGTTCAGGACCTTGGAGGGCAGGCAAAAGGGTCCAGTTTCACCCTAAAGGCTATGCGGAGCCTAGGGAAGAGTTTTGGTTTTTTTAAATTGTGGAAAAAAAAAAAAAAAGTAACAACATTTACCATCTTAACCATTTTAAGTGTACAGTTCAGTAGTGTTAACTGTATTCACATTGTTGTGCAAAAGATCTCTGTATCTTTTTCGTCTTGCAAAACTGAAATTCTATAATGGGTTGAACAACTACTCCCCATTCCCTACCCCCACGCCCAGTCCAGGGCAACTGCTGTTCTACTCTGTTTCTACCATGTTTCCCGGAAAATAAGACCTAGCTGGACAATAGGCTCTAATGTGTCTTTTGGATCAAAAATTAATATAAGACCGGCTCTATAATATAATATGATATGATATAATATAATATAATATAATATATATAATACCGGGTCTTATATTAATTTTTGCTCCAAAAGAGCTGATTGTCCGGCTAGGTGTTATTTTCAGGGAAACAGTCTGTGAGTTTGACTACTCTAGACTCATTATATAAGTGGAATCATACAGTATTTGTCCTTCTGTGACTGGCTTATTTCACTTTCATGATGTCCTCAAGCTTCAACCATATTGCAGCATGTGACAGGATTTCCTTCTTTTTTAAGGCTGAATAATTCCATTGTATATATATAGCACATTTTCTTTATTCATTCGTACCTTTTAGGTTTTAAGCAAGGATGTGACCTCATTTGGTCTGTGATGCAGTTTTAGAATGTAGTGGAAGGAACGGTTTCCCGGCAAGATGATGGTGGCCTGGCCTCAGGCGAAGCTGATGGCTTGGATTCCAGAGATATTCTAGAGGTGGAATTGGCGGGATTTGATCATGGTGACAAGATATTTGTCCTAACTTTAGAAACCCAGAGGTGGCTCAGGTCTTTCCAGCCCCACCCCAAAAAAGAGGGCCCCGCTGGTCTCCCTCGAGGGTGAAGAGAGAGACGGGAATTCTGTGGTGGTTGGGAGGCTCCCAGTTCCCTAAGCCTTCAGGAAGTTCCCACCCTGCAGACTATAACCACCACCCCCTTACCTGCCAGGGTGTGACTGGGACAGTGGGCAGGATGGTAAGCTGGCTACTTGGTGGACTGGCAGAAGAAGAGCCCTGAGGGGAGAGAGCACTGGCCTTCTGGTCCCTGCACTGTCTGTGACTCACTGTGTGACCTTGGCTAAGCCTAGTCCCCTATCTCGTCCTCCGCTTAGTGCTTCTGCAAATGATGGTGGTGGTAGCCAACTCTTTTTGAGTGCTTATTTTCTGCAGACACTCTTCTAAGTGCTTTGCAAGTATTAGTGCATTCATGCATTTTATTCTCCAAACACTACTATTACCCCTGTTGTACACACGAGGAAATGAAAGCAAGTCACTTGCCTGAGGTTGCAGTGATACCAGGCAGAGCTGGAATTCAAATTCAGGTCGTGCAGCTCTACACCACTCCCTGGAATCACCTGGAGAGCTTTAAAATATCAGATTCCTAGACCCACCCCAGACTTACTGGTTCAGAGTCTCCAGTGTGGCCCCAGGCATCGACTGCTAAGAACTCTCTTGGGGCTGAAGGTGGGGGTTGACACAGACAGACAATGCCTGAATTTGACCCTAGAAGGAGTAGAGCGGGACTCTCCCCGCCTTCCATGAGCACTGATTTTCCTTGGGTCTGCGGGTGAGTGCCCCTTTTGGGGACAATCCAAAGGGATTTCCGGGTCGTTCCCACCCCGTCACACATGACTTGGAGGGAGCAGACTCCAACCTCCAGAGAGGGTTCCTGCAGGATGTAAGGGAAAACAGATGACAATCTTAAAAAACGATACTCAACCTCTCTAGTAACCCGGGAATGGGAATTACAGCAACAGGAAGATGCCCTGGAAGGTTCTTAAGAGGAGAGGAATGTGGTCAAACTCACCCCTGCTTCATTTGGAATCTAAATGTACTCTCAAGAGCGAAATTCTTCTTCTCCTTTTTTTTTTTTATTGGGGGCAGAAGACACATGCTATAATGACAGTATTAGATCCACGAACATCTTGGCATTCGAGTATTAAAAAAAAACAAAAACAGCATACTGTCAAAGTAGATACCAATAACCAGTAATCACTAATCACTTAAAAAAATTTTTAATCTGAAAGAGTTCAAGGACACTACTGTATGCACCAAAAATTACTCTCTTAGACACGGCCCAATGAGCAACAGAAGGCAGACACAGAAAACTAGGTACCAGGTGACTGCACTTATATGAAATTTAAGAACAGACAAAACTAATCTATGGTGGTAGAATCAGATATTATCTTTGAGGGGTACTGACTGGGAGGGAACCTTCACGGGGGCTAGAAATATCCTATCTCTTAACCTAGGTGGGGATTACGTAGGCATACACAAAGTAAAGACTCATTGGTTTGTACCTTTATAATATATGCACTTTACTGTGTACAACTCATACCTTATTAAAAATGGGAGAGTGAGGTTATTGTTTCTTTCTGGTTATCCATGTCTTTCACTAAAATTCAGAGGGTGACTCAGCACTGATCGAGTGCCTATAGTGTACACAGCCTCTCATGGGAGGCACGAGGCAGAAGCAAAGGACAGTTAGGGCTTGGCTTTCTACCCTCAAGGAGCTGCCATGTAGCTCAGGACTTAGAACAAAGCTCACAGCTGGACGGGGCTACCCAGGACCAATTGTGCCTTATACCATTGAGATCCCTGCTGTCACATGCACCCTGAAAAAGCCAAGGCCAGGCCTGGGCAGCCTGCTCCATCAGGTGACTGGACAAATCAGAAGGGAGACAGATGCGTGAATATTCCCATATTCACCTATGGGAACAGGTGCAACATTAGTCAGCAGATGCTCTGCCCACAAGGACCTGTCCAGATCAAAGGTAAGAATGGGCCAGGCCCACAGGGCAAGGGTGTGGCCAGAGCCAGCAGGAAGCAGAGTTAGGAAGGACATCAGGTCAGGCTGGACAGTAGCTCAGAGATAACAGGATTCTCCCTTCCTATTGGGACCACATCCCAGGAGGCGAGGGCTCACCATGAGTACAGGCGGTGGGATAAAATGATGTTCAACCAGCCCAAATAGAGACCAGAGATGTTCAGTTCCTGCCCAAGTTTACACAGCAAGTCAGGGACTGATCCAGGCCAAGACCCCACACATTCTGTACCCAATGGGCTTCTCCCCACCACCCCAGCAATACCCCGAGACCATTTCTGTTTCTACCGCTGGATGCTCCACATTCTACATGCCCTGTATTTTCAGCTTAAAAAAAAAAAAAAGACTCCTTGATTCTTTTGACAACTTACATCAGCTTGAAAGTGGAGGAAAAATCATCCCATACTTTTAATACAGATCTTTGCCGTATCAGGAGTATAAACAAACCAAAAAAGCGATAATTAGTTCTAAATTCAGGCAAGGTTTATGGAACGTGAAGCATTTGGGTAATCGGCTGGGGTGGTGCCATGAAGTGGTAATTAATTTGTTTTTTTTTCCTTAAAATGTTTTACTTAATTAAGGGAGGTGCTGATTTATATACACCCGTCCTTTGGGGATGGTTTGTAAGGCAAGAGAAAATTCCGACTGTCTCCTTGCCACGTTTCTCATCAAATTATTTCATTACATACAGATACACTTTTGCAACACTGATTGTGACAGATCCTGGAGTTATTAGCTCATAAATACTGGGTAGGGGGTAGGGGCTGGAAGCTGGAGACGCACACTTAATGGGAAATGTTCTCATAATCAAAAGAATATTTCAAGCTGTGACAATGCAGGCCAAGAGAGGGAGAGGGAGAGGGAGAGGGAGCTGCTTTTTCTTCAAAGAATAATGGGATGCTGAAACCAACCCAGCACCTGCAGCTCTGTCTCCTTCTGAGTTAGCTGGGCTCCCGACACCCAGCTTGCCGAAGGTGGAAGTCAGGAGGATTTGGATCTAGTCCTGGCTCCACCACAACTTCCTTTGAATTGAGAGTAGCTTAAACTGGTTCTTTCATTCATTCAACAAATATTTATTGAGCACCAGCTGTGTGCTAGGCACGGAGATACATACTGGGAGTATAGGAGTGAATAAGACAGGCTTGTTTCCTATCTTCATGGAACTTCGAGTCTCATGAGAGAAAAATAATATAAACAAAGAACAAAGAGCTGATAAACATATGCCCATTCTGTGATCAAGCAATTCCACTCCTAGGCATATACCCAAGAGAGACGAGTGCATGTCTGCTAAAAGACATACATAAAAATGTTCATAGAATTATTCAATAGCTCCAAAACAGCCATCAGGTCCATCATCAGAAGAATGGATAGACAAATTGTGGTATATTTAAATAATGGAATACTACATAGCAATAGAGAAGAACAAGCTACTGTTGCATGTAGCCACATGCAAAAAACATGAATGAATCTCAGACAGTGATGAATGAAAGAATTTGGACAAGAGTGCAGGCCATATGATTCCATTTATATGAAGTTCAAAAGCAGGTAAAATTAATCTATGATAGAAATCAGAAGAGTGATTACCTTTAGGGGGAAGAAGCAGAGGGCACTTTCTGGAATGTTGGAAATATCTAGCCTATGTCTTGAAACGGGAAGTGGTTTTACATACATATACATATGTATACGCATATACATATGTAAAAATTAAGTGAGCTGTACACTTAAAATAAGTACGTTTTACTGTATGCATATTATACCTCAATTAAAACAAACTTTTGAAAGAGAAAATGAGAGGAAAAACATTTTAAATAATAGTTAAAATAATTTTACATAGTGATGAGATACATGAAGAAAATAAACCCAGGTAACAAGGAGAATTCCTTGAAGGTGAGAGGAGAGGTGTGGGCAATATTAGGTGGAGAGGCCAGAAAAGGCCCCTCTGCGGAGGTGGCTTAGATCTGACACCAGAATGTCAGGAAGGAGGCTGCCCATGTGAAAATCTGAGGCAAGGGCGTTCCAGGCCAGGGGACCAGCAAGCGCAAAGGGCTTGGGGTGGGGGTGTCTTAGCATGTCTCAGGAACAGCACGGAGACCAGATGGCTAGAGAGGGGGAACACTGGAAGAAGGGGCCAAAGGGGCTGCCAGGAGCTGGTCAAGAAGGTCCTGTAGCCACATAAGGGTTTGAATTTTATTCTAGGTGTGATATGAGCCATTGAAGAGATTAAGTAGAGGAAGATATGACCCAACTGACCTAATTTTTAAAATTGAGGCCACTTATTAGAATGGGGGGGGCGGGGAACCAAGTGCTAGCAAGGGTGTCAGCTGGGAACTCTTGCACATTGCTGGTGGGAATGCAAAATGGCACAGCCACTCTAGAAATATATACTTGTCAAACTACCCAAGAATCCACGTCCCAGTATTTAGACAAATGAAAGCTTACAGTAAACCAAAAACCCACATGCAAATGTGTATGTCAGGTTTACCTATAATCATGAAAACCTGGAAATAATCCAAACATCCCTCAGTTGAGGAACGGATAACCAAACTGTTACAATGGGTTACAGTGGTCCCATCGTATCCGCGGTTTTGTTTTCTGTGGTTTCAGTTACCCCTGGTCAACCATGGTCCAAAAATATTAAATGGAAAATTCAGAAATAAACAATTCATACATTTTAAATTGTACTCTGTTCTGAGTAGCATGAGGAAATCTCCCACCATCCAACTCGGGACGTGAATCGGCCCTTTGTCCAGCGTATCCACACTGTTTATGCTCCCGCCTGTTAGTCACTTTAGTCACTTAGTAGCCATTTCAGTTATCAGATCCACGGTCAGGATATCACAGTGCTTGTGTTTAAGTAACCCTTATTTTAGTTAACAATGGCCCCAAAGTGCAAGAGTTGTGATGCTGGCAATTCGGATAGTCCACAAAGAAGTTGTGAAGTGCTTCCTTTAAGTGAAAAGGTGAGTAGCGTGCATTGAATATTTTGAGAGACAGAGATCATATTACATAGCTTTGATTACAGTATATTGTTATAATTGTTCAATTTTGCTGTTAGTTATTGTTGTTAATCTCTTACTGTGCCTAATTTATCAATCAAACTTTATCATAGGTATGTATATATGGGAACAAACATAGTATATATAGGGTTTGGATCTATCTGCGGTTTCAGGCATCTACTGGGGATCTTGGATCCCTGCAGATAAGAGAGGACTACTGCACTTCTCAGCATTAAGAAGGAACAAGCAATTGATACCTGCAAAAACTGGGACGAACCTCAAATGCACTGTTAAGTGAAAGAAGCCAGACATAAAACGTTCCCTAATGTGTGATTTCATTTATAAGACATTCTGTAAAAGGCAAAACTATGGTGACGAAGAACAGATCCAAGGTCGCCAGGGGTCCAGGGTGAGGGGAGCGTTTGACTACAAGGGGGCTGCATGAGGGAATTTAGGGGGATATGGGCTATCTTAGAAGCAGGCCCACACATAAGGATTCCCATGCAAGTGGTTTGTTAAAAAAATGCTCCTACAAGACACTAGACAGGGATGTGGAAGGAAGACAGGGAAGAGGAAAAAAGGGCAATTTCAGGTGGAATGTTGGCCTCAGCTTGATCCCACTGGGAGCTGAGGAATGTAAATTACACCTTAGAGTTTGTGCCTGGAGGCCTATGAGCTGGCTTTCATTCTCCTGTACCTTTAGGCCTAAGTCCAAGGGCTGTCGTAGGGGAGAAACTCCAGGAAGCTTCTAGGTCCCTGTAAGTGCAGGTGAATGGCTTTAGTAACCCAAGGGCAATCCTTTGAAAAAAGTCTAATATGTGCGCTATCAGAAGAAAGCTCCCAGAATCTGGGAATGGGAGCACAGAAATGGGAAAAGGATCTGAGGGGATCTGAGTGGGATATCATTCCATGAGCTGTGCAGCATCCAATGGGAGACATTTACTCCCAAGGCCAGGAACGGTCAAACCTGCGAGGATGACTCTGAGATACAGTAGCCAAATAATCTGAGTCTAATAACTGTGTCACCTTAGGCAAGTTACTATTTTACCTCTCTGATCCTCAGTTTTCTTATCTATAAATTGGGGATGACAATAAATCTCCATCTCAGGGTTATTACAAAAAAGCCTGAAAAGAATCTAGCTTGGACTTTCATTCTATTTTTCAAAAATTATTTGTTTCTGTGCCAGTCCTCACACTTTCAGAGGGACAAGAAATAACTGGAACTTGTTCCGTGGGTGACAAAGCTGGTGGGAGTACCCCACACCATTTCATGTGTAATTGGTTTACTATTTGGAAAATTTAAGAAAAGATCCACTTAGATCCTCCACTCCAAATGTACACAAAAATAAATTCCCGATGGAATACAGTTAATCAACAATCAAGCATTTAAAACCTAGAAGAAAATAGAAATGAATATTCATCAAGTGGAGAAAGACTTTCTAAATTCAAAAGCACTGGAGGAAAAAAAATCACACACAAGAAAACCCTGATAGATTTGGGAGGGGGTTGGTAGATGACGGTAAAGGGGATCAAATATATGGTGATGGAAAGAGACCTGACTCTGGGTGGTGAACACACAATGTGATATATAGATGATGTATTACAGAATTGTACACCTGAAATCTATGTAACTTTGCTAACTGTCACCCCCAATAAACTTTAAAAAATAAAAACACAAAAAACTGATAGATTTGACTCATGAAAGTTAACAACTCACAAATGAAACATATAGGCAAACAACAAACTGGCATAATAGTTGGTAGCAGAAACATCCCTAATATATAGAAGTTCTTACAGATCAACAAGTAAAACACCAAGACCCCAGTAGATAAATGGACAAAGAGCACTGACAGTTTGCATAAGAAGAAATACAAATGGCCAACAAACATTAAAGTGTTCAGTGTTACTAAAACTTAAGAAATTTGAACCAAATGAAAAATGCAGTATTCGTTTTTACCCATCAAGCTAGCAAATATTTAAAATAAATAACATTTAATGTTAGAAAGGGTACATGTAATGGACACTTATAAGTGTTAGCATAAATAAAAATTGGTTTTAAAAAAATGGATTGCTCTTACAAGTCTTCTCTCAGCAGATTTTTCTCTCTTTGCCTCTGTTCTCCTTGGGGCACCTCAGTTCTAGACGCCACTCCGGGATATCTACTACTATTATGTGAATGAATAGCATATAAGTGACCATTACAATTCTTTGTAAAAAACTGAAAACAAATAATACAACCTTATAAAGGGATATTGTATACATTTTTATAGTCTGGCATCAGTTTGATATATTGAGGTCAATAAGTTTCCCTGTCTGCATTTATCATTTTATCAAAAATGTTAATGTCCAAAAATGGGGGCTATCCTCTTTCAAATGTTTACAACCCTTGGACCCAGTAGTTTCACTTCTAGGATGTGATTCTAAGGAAATAATTTGAAATACAGTAAAAAGACTTTATATACAAAGTTTGTTTTAGTCACAACATTGTGATGTGATAGTAAAAAATTAAAAACAACCCAAATATCTCAGAAGGAAAAGATCAG
The DNA here is from genome assembly GCF_004115265.2 of Rhinolophus ferrumequinum. Classification (NCBI taxonomy): domain Eukaryota; kingdom Metazoa; phylum Chordata; class Mammalia; order Chiroptera; family Rhinolophidae; genus Rhinolophus; species Rhinolophus ferrumequinum. Next base: position 21,124,244 of record NC_046306.1, read on the forward strand.
TAAATTGCTCAGACAATGGTGTATCACACAATCAGTGAAAGTAAAAATTATGTTTGCAAAGAGATTTTAATAGTATGGGGAAATATTCCTGTAATAATGTTAAGTGAAAAAAATTGTATATTCACTGTACACTCAATTATGGAAAAAAAAATGAGTAGGAAAGGCAGAAGTAAAAGTTAATAGAGGTTGTTTCTAGGAGGTGGGATTATGGGTAATTTTTTAATCTTCTTTCTACTTTGCTATAAATGTCCCAAATTTTCCACAGTGCATATGGATTACTTTTCTACTTTTTTTTTTTAACAGGCATATATTTTTAAAAATGACAGCGATATCTTGTCCTATAAGGAACAATTTGTCCTTGTGGGGATGGAAACGTAGGAGGAACAAATCACTTCTGGATGATGGTGGGGCATGGGGGGGAGGCAGACTCAGGACTAAGGGTAAGGAGCCTCAGAGAGGCAGCTGACAGCTGAATATAAGGAAGAACTTCAGAGTGGACAGAGCCGTCCTCTGGTGGAGCACGCTGGTTTAGGAGAGAGGGAGCTCCGCAGGGCTAGGGGTATTTAAGCAGAGACCAGATGATTCCCTGGTCAACGGAGTCACAGAAGAGATTCAAGTGTCTGAAGGAGCACTGGAATAGCTGGGGAACATACCAACCTGAGAAGCTAGGGAAATAGTGACAATGGTGGAATCTTGGTCCATGGGGCAAAGTGGCAAAGGGAGGTTTTTGCTCAGAGAAGGAAACTTGATTGGAGAATTGGGGTTCTTCCAGCCTGGGTGCAGGAATGTCCTGGGATGCCCATGGTGCTTTTAGGCTTTCAATGCTGGAGTCTCAGAGGGCTAGGGAGAGGCTCGGAGTGTGGGCTCTTAAACTTCTGCTACCTTTACCATCTTCGAGAGTGGAGGCCCTGCAGGGCCCCTGGGGAAATAATCTTCCAGATCAGTCTCCCACTAGTCCTCCCCTTTGGCCAAGCAAAAGTTCTCTTTTAAAATTAAGCATCTATCATGTCCCAAGCACTTTACCTCCATTATCTCCTTTCAGTCCCACAAAAAGCCCATGAGACCAGTATTATAGGTGAGGAAGGTGGAGCTTAGCGAGGCGGTGAGACTTGCTTGAGTTCACCAGCTGGAAAGAGGCAAAGCAAAAACTCCAACCCAGGTCTGCCTACCTATCTGTAATGACAAGAGACCTCCCACCTTATCTTGTGTCTCCTGCCAGCCAAAGACAGCTCAAAGCCAAGCAGACAGACAGTGACTGCACTGCCATTTCTGCCTGCCTAGGCTGTACCACCTGTGCCTGGCGACGCGGAGGGCAACATGGGCTGACCTGCTTCACATGCCCTAGTTCACTTTGTCCTTATAAAACTCTATGAGGTGGTGCTATAATTTAGTCATTTTTTTACAAACAAGGAAACAGAGAAAAGAGGGGAGAAATGACTTGCCCCATTTATATGGTGTATAGGGACAGTTCACTAAAACTTCAGGTGACCTGTAGGGTGGGCTGGGGAGATATGAAAAGGCACAGATCCAAACTAGACCTTGTGCTTCACATGGTAAATCATCCATCCTCCTGTAAGATATGAGGTCTGACAATGAATTTCAAGAACTTTTTGCAATGATGTTGCTAACCTTTTTTTGATATCAGAGGGATTATTCATTATGAATTTGTACCAACCAGACAGTTAACCAAGTTTACTATTTTGAAGTGCTGAAAAGGCTGTGTGCAAAAGTTAGATGACCTGAACTTTTCGCCAACAATTCATGGCTCTTGCACCACAACGATGCACCAGCTCACACAGCACTGTCTGTGAGGGAGATTTTAGCCAGTAAACAAATCACTGTATTAGAACACCCTCCCTACACACCTGATCTGGCCTCAAATGACTTCTTTCTTTACACAAAGATAAAGGAAATATTGAAAGGAAGATATTTTTATGACATTCAGGACATCAAGGGTAATACGACGACAGCTCTGATGGCCATTCCAGAAAAAGAATTCCAGGGGGGTGGGAGATGAGGGTAAGGGGGATCAAATATATGGTGATGGAAGGAGAACTGACTCTGGATGGTGAACACACAATGAGATTTATAGATGATGTAATACAGAATTGTACACCTGAAATCTATGTAATTTTACTAACAATTGTCACCCCAATAAACTTTTAAAAAAATGTATTCCAAAATTGCTTTGAAGGGTGGACTAGGTACTGGCATTTGGTGCATAGCTGCCCAAGGGGAGTACTTCAAAGGTGACCATAGTGATATTCAGCAGTGAGGTATGTAGTACTTTTTCTAGAATGAGTTTGCGAACTTAATTGGGTAACCTCGTATATACTGTTTTCATATTTCAACAAATCTACAGTGGACTCAATCATAATATACACCATTATTTTGTCACCACCAAAGAAAGAAAAAAAAGTGCTACTGATTAAAAATATAGCATACCATCAATTGTGAGATACAGCCCAATTTCAGAGATGTGAAATGTGAAAAAGTGCATCTTTGGATCAATAAAATATGGCATATCCCCATTTTGCAGATAAAAACACCAAAGCAAGAAGAGTTAATATTTGGCCCATAGTCACATAGCTATTAAGAAGCAGAAAGAACCAGGATTCAAACCTGGGTCCATCTAACTCCAAAGCCTGGCTCTGAACCTCCTACAGAATAATCTGCTGAGTGTGCTGGACAGGTTGAGCACTGGACTGTGAATGGTGTCCCTGGGAGTTTTGCAGTGGTCATCCTGAGTAGCTGTAACTGGCCATCCTGTACTTATTCCACTGAGCCCAGCTGAGATGGTGAAGTTAGAATGATGAAGAACATTCCGGGAGGCCTGGGGATATACCACAAGCCAAGGCACTAGGGTGGGAACAAGCATGAAGCATAGGGCTGGATATCAGCCAGATTGTGGTAGGGGATGTACATTGGGAAACCCAGAGAGATATGAGCCAATAGATGAGGTGGTCTTGAATAACAGGCCACCTTGGAAATGTTCTCAACTTCTCCCCAGATCCTCCCCCAGGCCAGTTTCTGGCATTGCCAGTCACCTGGTAACAGATGACCAAGCAGGCTCCTCAAACCTCACCCTACTCTAAAATCTAAGACCTTGGGCCAGCCCGGTGGCTCAGGGGGTTGGAGCTCTGTGCTCCTAACACCGAAGGATGCCCGTTGGATTCCCACATGGGCCAGTGCCAGATGGCTCAGTTGGTTGGAGCAAGGGCTCTCAACCACAAGGTTGCCGGTTCGACTCCTACAAGGGATGGTGGGCTGCGCCCCCTGCGACTAACAACGGCAATTGGACCTGGAGCTGAGCTGCACTCTCCACAACTACGATTGAAAGGACAACAACTTGACTTGGAAAAAGCCCTGGAAATACAGTTTCCCAATAAAGTCCTGTTCCCCTTCCCCAATAAAATCTTTAAAAAATAAAAAAAATAATAATAAAACAAAATCTAAGACCTTGTCCACTGCTCTTCCCACTTCTGGGAGATCTTCCTGCAGTCTAGCAGAGATCAGACATCCAGCTCACTCACTGTTTATCTGGGTTTGCAGCCGAGCTGTTGATATTCCTGCTGTGATCCATACTGGTGCTTTTTTCCTTCATTTTATTTTTCCCAATGCCATTAGGTGAGTTTTATCAAATGTAAGAAATGGATACTTGTCAAAATGCATGACCTTAGTTAGAATCTTTGGAGCCTGGAGAGGTCTTAGGTTGGTCTCTGGGAATGACATTCTGCCTCACACATTAAGCATATCCTGGATGTCCATAGGGTTTGGGAAGAAAGCCGATGGAATTTATTTCTGATATCTTCCACTCTCTATCATTCCACTCCACATTAGAGGCTACTGGCTGTAAGTGTAAGCAGCAGATATTTTTGAGGGTGAATGGTATCACTCTGCCCTGCCTCGGCTCCCCACTATGCAGAGATCTGTTCATCTGAAGCCCAGGCCTCAGGGACAGGGAGGGTATGGTTACATCTTTGGAGTCCACAAGAGCAGAGAAGGTCCCAGCAAAAAGGTAGTTAGGCAGCACTTCCCCATCACTCCCTCCCTAGGACCTTACTGTCCCCAAAGCCAGAGCCAGTGAGTATACCCTCTTGAAGAAGCAACAGAAACCAAGTCCACACTGGCCTGTGCTGGTTAATTTGATGTGTTAACTTGACTGGGCGAAGGGATGCCCAGATAGCTGGTGAAACATTATTTTTTAGCGGCAAAACACTGGGTATGTCCGTAAGGGTGTTTCTGGGCTGGATTAGCATTTGAATTGGTGAACTGAGTACAGCAGATGGCCCTTCCCATCGTGCTGGGCATCATCCAATCTGGAGGGGACCCAAATGGAACAAAAAGGGGGAAGAAAGGCAAATTCACCCTCGCTCTGCTTGAGCTGAGACAAAGGAAATGCACCTTGTTAAAGGAACCTCTTTGGACCTAGAGGTGTGAATCCAGAATGAAGTGGGGTTTTTTGAGTCTTGAAAACATGGGCTGGGCCCTCCAAGGAGGTCCAGAGGGACGAAGCTCCTCTTCCCGCCCCTGCAGCCTTCCCTCTTCTCAGCATCTCCCCATGACCAAACAGCCCTTCTGATTCCCCCAAACACCTTGAACACAGATAGTCATGTGTAACCAGCATTTTCTGAGGGATTTTGTGATAACAGAGAGGATGTTAAAAATCCAAATCAGGAAGCAACTTAAAATTGAGTGCCAGGCATTTCTGTCCTCAAAAATCTTTGAATTAGAATTCCCTGAGCCCAAGACCCCTGCTGGGTACAAGCGAAGGGGCCTGGGCTCACAGTACTTCTGGTCCCAGTCCAGCCACATCTATCAATGGCCATGTTCTTTCCTGCTAATCCTGGAATAAAACCTCATAATCCTTTTTTTTCCCCCTCTTCCACTTCCCTCCGGTTCAGGCCATTGTTTCTCAGTCTAGTTGTTTAGGACACAGCTCCCTGGCCCATGCTGGTATTATGAGCCTTGCGCTCCCCCAGGCTGACACCAACCTCTGGCTGCTGACGGTTACCCAGCTCCAGGAAGAGCTGTTGTTCACAATCTTAGCTGTAGAGGGTGCAGCTCGCTGGCCCATGTGGGAATCGAACCTGCAACCTCAGCACTAGGAGTGAGGCCCTCGCTCCAACCACCTGAGCCACTGGGCCAGCCATCAAAATCCTTCTTGACACAGCACTCCAGATTGCCGCTACTCCTGGATCAGATTTATCACATGAGATAAAACCATTAATCTAAACTTTAGACCCTAAATCAATAGATCATCGTGAGAGATCTTCAAGCTCCAACCTACTTTTAATCCACCAAAATAATTGAAAGTTTACAGAGGACTTTATAGATAGATGACCAAATGATTAGTGACAAAGATTCCAGGATTTCACCAGGTCCCCAGGGTTTTCCTCCCAGACCACAAAAATAGCTGGTATCCATCAGATGTCCTCTGTCAACAATTAGTTAACTTGCTTAATCCACTGGATGGCTGCTATCCCTAATGATGAGAGTTGGGCCCCATAGAGTAGTCTGAGTGTATTTCTGTTTTCTCCTGTTCTGAAGACTAGCATTGGAGAATTTGAGTGGCTGTTTGATGTGTCACGACAGTTAAACAAACAAAGCCATCACGTCCATTTGCTCACATACCTGTCCTTGGCTGGGCCCTGGCGGAATTGAAAGAAACTCCCCTCATTTTTCCAAAGAGGCAGTACACTTCTCTGAATGTCTCTGTTATAATTATTGATCTCCCTGGGTTTATTTATGGCCAGAAATAAGGAATCCAATTTGATTAGGGGCTGATTTGGCCTCCAAGGCAAGAGGTGTCAATATAACAGCTGAGAATCGTGCAGCCACCAATTTGGTTAGAGTTGATCAAGCACATTCAGAGTAGCAGCAAGACCCACCCTTGCCCTTCAGGTGCCCCTTCCAGCTGTCAGCTGCCTCCATCACCACTCTGCTGACCCCTAACTCAGATGGAGAGTCATAAAGTAACAAACAGAAGGCACTGCCAAGGCTTGGACATTCCACATCTCCATATTTGAGCCCACACACTCCCCCCCAACCTCTCTCAGAAGTGGGAAGAGGTGCCCCATCTTTGGAGACAGACAAACTTGGGTTCAAATCTCAGCTCTGTAATATACTGTGGGGCCTTGTGCTCTGCCCCTCAGTTCCCTCACCTGTAAAATGAGGATATTAAACTGGCACCTCTTTAGGTTGCAATCGCAGGAACTGTGCCTCATTTTTTGCCTCTCAAACCTTCACCCTCCCATTCAGCCTTATCAAGCCTCTTCCAGGTCCGTCCAAAGTGACACAGTTTTGCCCAGTGGCCTTCTAGCCCAACCTATTCTCAGGGCTGAACTCTCTTTCCTGCCCTTTATTCTTTACTTTTCAGGTCTCCAGTTAGGGGTCAACTCCTCCAAGAAGCTTTCTTTTCCCCTTCTTCGCCACCCAGGCTGTATCAAGGGCCCTGGCTCTGGACCCCGCAGGCCCCTGTGCTCCCCTCACAGCCCTCCCCTCCCTGCCTTGCAATTGTCTGCCTCCCCATTAGACTGTGAGCCCTGGGAGAACAGAGGCTTAGGGTCTCCCTTATCTCTATTTCCTCAGTATCAGGCCCAAAGCAGTCACCCAATGAATGAAGACTGTGGTGAAGAGTCAATGTTCTGGTTACTATTGCTGTGTAACAAATCACACCTAAACTGCCTGGCATAGCACCACTTTATTAGGCCCCCAGATCCTGTGGGTCAGGAATTCAGAAAGAGCACGGTGGGCACAGCTTTTCTCTGCTCCGTGTTGCTGTGGCCTGGGCTGAGAGGACGGGAGGCTGGGACCTGGAATTGTTACCACTCACACCTCTGGAGGTTGACGTTGGCTGCTGTCCAAACCCTTAACTGGGACTTTCAACTGCACCACTTACAAGTGGCCCGTCCCTAGGGTCTGGGCTTCCTCACAGCGACCTCAGGGTAATTGAACTTCTGACATGGCAGTTCAGAACTCCAGTGCAAGCATTCCAGTGAGCAAAGTGGAAGCTGTGTTGCCTTTTAAGACACAGCCTCGGGAGCCATGCAGAGTTACTCCCACTGCCTTCAAAGAATGTACGGACACATTTTAAAACTGTCCCAGTTTTTCTCCCAGCTTCCGCTTAGGATGTAGAAAGCTGGAAAGAATATCATTTCCACCTATACAACAAGAAAAAGCCAGATAATCTGCAATTGTATAACTTTTCTTGAACCCATGGGAGAGCTGAGATCACAAGGCAAAGAACGGGCCTGGAATCTAAAGAAACACAAGCATCTCTGAGGAAGATGGGACGTGACCCCTCGCTTACCTGGTGCAGGCACCAGGTGCCATACAAAGAATTCAAGTAAAAGTAAGTAAGAATTCGAGTAAAATTTTTAACAAGCTCCTAAGGCTGAGTGTGGGCTGGTATGGGGCTTTGTATCCCCGGGGAGCAGCAGACACATGGGGAATTTGCACCCCCTCACAGGCTCTTCTCTACAGACTGCACTGGGGGCTCTGAGGAAGATTGAGGGGAGGGTGAAAGATCAGAGAAAGCCTGCCTTATGGCGCAGACTGGAGGAAGGCGACAGCCGGAAGAAAAGCGATGGGACACTGGGGAAAGGACAACAAGTACTGTCACCTTCAGTGCTGGTTGCAGCTGGGGAAAGAGAATAGAAAAATCCCTATACCAATGAGGGAGGAGCTGGATCACTGAGAAGGCCCCACCCCAAGGCCCAGGGACACAGTGCCACCCCCACACACCTTCTACCCTTAGGCTAGTAAGTACTAAGTGACAGATAACAGTGTTCTACTGCAGGAGAGGGGAAGAGCACGAAGAGAGACTCTTTTGAGGTGCAGGATAATAGGGAAGGTCTAAAGCTGAAGATGGGAACAGAATCACTGGAACAAAACCCTCCAGCAACCCAGCTCCCAGTCTAAACACAAAGCAATGCTAGAGGAATTTGAAGCCTGTGGTGCACTGAAGGGAACTATAGTAACAACAAAACTGTAATTTAATATATGTATAGTTACAGGATATAGAATACAGCATACGGAATAGAGTCAATGAAATTGTAACAGCTATATATGATGTCAGAGGGGTAATAGATTGGGGGAGGGAGCTTATCACTTTGTGAGGGGTGTAAATGTCTAACTATTACATTGTTTTGTACACCTGAAACGAACAAAAAAAAAGGTATATATATATATATATATATATATATATATATATATATATATATATATAAAATTATCCAAATAAAAATACAAAAAGGAAAATGAGTAGGGGGAAAAAGCCAAAACAGAGCATCCAAAAGCTGTGGGACAATATCATGGGATATTATGAGATACAGGACAATATAACATGCATGTAATCAGAATCCCAGAAGGAGAGAAGAGAATGGGTCAGAAGATGTTTGAAGAGATAATGCCTGAGAAATTTGCAAAATTAATGATGGACACCAAAGTACAGATCCAAGAAGTTCAGAGAACACTAAGCCAGACAAAAACAGAAAACAGATAAACAAATAACCACACAACCCTAGACACATCATATTCAAACTACTGAAAACCAGAATAAAATCTTGAAGACAACCAATCTGAAAAAAAGTCATATTACATCAGACAAATACAGGTAAGAATTATAGCAGACTTCTCATCAGAAACTATGCAGAACAGAAAATATCTTTAAAATGCTGAGTGAAACTTCCAAGTTTGGAGTGGAGTGACATAGTTAAAGCGCTGGGGAAAAAAAGTCAATTCAAAATTCTGTGTCCAGGGGAAATACTTTTCAAAAGTGAGAAAGAAATCCAAGACCTCTTCAGTCAAACAAAATCAGAGAATTCATTACCAGCAGACCAGCACCAATCGCATGTGTTAAATGAAGTCCTCCGGCAGAAGGAATATGATACAGAAAGAAACTTGGATCTATGCAAAGAAATGAGAAGTGCTAGAAATGGCATAAATGAAGGCAAATATAAAATTTATTGTTTTGTATTTTAATTATTCTAAAAGATATTTGACTGTCTAAAGCAAAACAGTACAAATATGTTATGTGTTTGTAGTATTTGTAAAAATAAAATGCATGACAAGATGAACACAAAAGATGTCAGGGAAGAATTAAGGAAGTTGTTGTCAGGTCGTTGCACATGTAAAGAAGTATGTTACTTGAAGGATGACTCTGACAAATTAAACATGCATATTATAAACCCTAGGACAACCACTAAAGCCATCACAGTCACACTCTAAACAGGTATTTGTTCAGCATCTACTATGTGCCAGATTCCAGGCCTGGTCCTGTGGATACAAGACCCTCATGGAGTTCACTGCAAGAAGATCCAGTGGGTCCATGGTGACAAGCACCTGACACCGAGGAGGCACAAACGAGGCATCAGGGAATGTGGATTTCTTAGTAATTTGTCCTCACACTCTTAGCCCTTCATCTTGTCTGAGGCCTTATAGAGGATGGACAGAGGAAAGATATCACAGGTGAAGTGTGATTTTTCCTGTTGCCCCAGAATTGGCAATGGGACCCAAGACAGAAGACAAAAAGGGTACGAAACTTCTTTCTCAAGATAGCCACCTAGATGGATGGGGGACATCTTGGGACCTACTAAGAAGCCACCAGACTAGCTCTCTTACCCCCAACTGTCCCTTTCTGAATAAGTAGGAGGTTGGGATGGGGAGTGTCTTTGGAATTGGGTGTCCTACCATGTTTCCCCCAAAATAAGACCTAACCAGACAATCAGCTCTAATGCATCTTTTGGAGCAAAAATTAATATAAGACCCGGTCTTATTTTACTATAATATAAGACCGGGTAATATAATATAATATAATATAATATAATATAATATAATATAATACCAGGTCTTATGTTAATTTTTGCTCCAAAAGACACATTAGAGCTGGATCTTATTTTCGGGGAAACATGGTATGCCTGAGGAGGAAGGGGTAGATGGTACTATGGGAAAGGGAGAAGGACTTGTGCATTCCCAATTCAAGCCCTATGAGGGGGGCTCCTAGAGAAATCTCAGAAGTTGGTGGTGCCACTTAGAAAGAGAGACCAATACCTCATTCTAGTTGGGTGTCTTCTTAGGCTCACCTGCTCTTGGTGCCTCCCTTAGTGGGAGAATAACTGGGAAAGGGTGGCCAGGCAGAGAGGAGACATATGGAACAACCTACACCCCAGTGTCTGGGTGTGGGAGGTTTCTAGAATCCAAGGGGACACCACGGAAGGAAGACATCTTGCTACCTCTCCATCAAAGAGGGCTGCCGGCCAGGTGAAGGGGCCCAGAGCAAAAAAAGAGGTGGGGAAGGTAAGCAATGGGAGTGGAAAAGGGTAAGTAGAAGCAAGCTTCAGGAATATCTACACAGGACATCTACCTGCACTCATGCAAGAGCCACCATTTGGACATCAATGACACAGAAGTCCTTGGTGGCCAGTCAGGGATGGCCTGAGAAATGGCATTGGCTATCAGGAGGGGACCCAAACAGGAAGCTATTAGATGAGAGACCCTTTCTCTGTCCTCTCCCTCCAGCTGTCCACATGCTCTTCCCACACTCCTTCCTTGGGCCTGGCCAAGCCCAAGCTTTAGGACAACAGTGTTAACTCAGAGATAAGGTGGGATTTTTAAACCAGGCTAGACTGGACCAGACTTCCTCATACTTCACAGTGGCCAGCAGTCCATGGGACCATCCGAGGTATCATGTAGACATGAGGAAGCGAGTCCACAAAGCACAGCTGATGGTAGCAATTGTAGAGGAAAACCACTCAGATCTGTACCCAGATGAACCCAGACTGTCCAATGAGCCAGAGACACAGAGAAGCGAAGCCAAGGCAAGAGGGTTCACTTCCAAATCCATTTTTCTTATTTGCTTTGAAATATTATTCCCCATTATGACTCTGTTTAAAGATGTAGCTTCCTCTGAGACAAGAGAGAGTTGTGATTGTGAGTTAGTTGAATTGTGTATGTCCCCTACAAAAAAGATATGTTGTAGTCCTAACCCCGAGCATCTCAAAATGTTACCTTGAAAATAGGGTCCCTGCTGATGTAATTAATTAAGATGAAGTCAGTGTGGAGTAGAGTGGGCTCCTAAGACAGTACGACTGTGTCCCCGGGAGCCCAACGTGCTAGTTCTGCCTGGGGTGGTCAGGTGTGTCCAGTGGGGTCAGGTGTTTCCAGCTTCCCATGGGACCACTGGATTTGTGACTTTAGGATGCATTGCTGAAGCTCCCATTTGTGTAAAACGGTGGGGGCTGGGGAGACAAATAAGACTATGTATGTAGTTTTACTTACATTTACATAAAGAAACTCTGGAAGGAGACACCTGAAACTGAGAAACATGGTGGCTGAGAACAGGGTAGCTGAGATAGATGTGGGAGCAAGACATTTTTCACTGTGTGTCTCTTTAATTTGATTTTTGAAACCCGTAATTGTATAACTCTGGGGTGTTTTTTTCCAGCAATACCAAACAATTCTCCAAATCTAAGGGGATACTGACTGATTGTCCTACAGGTTAGCTCCACTCTGACACTATCTACCTGGAAATAGCATTAGATCCCACTGGTAAAGGACTCAGCCCCACAAAACTGCCCCCACTTCAGACACCAATCTCAAGTCCAGGTTGTTGGCTGTGTTTCTGAACAACCAACTATATATAAATCAGAGTTTCCCATGACATCCCCCTCAGGTTTGATTAATTTGCTAGAGCAGCTCAGAGAAACATTTGCTTACATTTACTAGTTTATTATGAAGGATATTCTAAAGGATACAGATGAAGAGCCAGATTGGGAAGTGTGTAGAGCAAGGTCCAGAAGGATCCTGTGCACAGGAGCTTCTGTGCCCACGGAACTGGGATGTGCCACCTTCCCCGCATGTGGATGTGTTCACCAACTCAGAAGCTCATCAAATCGCGTTGTTCAAGAGTTTTCATAGAGCTTTATTTCCAGCCCCACCCCACTTCCCAGAGGTGGGGGGAATGAAGCTGAGAGTTCCAACCTTCTGATCATTAGGTCTTTCTGGTGATTGGCCCAATCCTGCCAGGCTTTCCAAAAAGTCACCTCATTAACATTATAAACTCAAGTGTGATTGAAAGGGGCTTGTTATGAATAATAGAAGACACCTCTATAGCTCTTTACACTGAGGAAATTCCAAATGTTTTAGGAGCTCTGTGCCAGGTATGGGACAAAGACCAAATATATATTTCTTACTATAAATCACAATATCACAATAACCCATTCTAAAAAATTGAATAGCAAGCATAGCAAGAGTACAGAGGATGAGGAATGAGCTCAGGTCATTCCTACAGGCATGAGTTTGTTTATTATGCGGGCAGTAGGGAGCCATGGAAAGATCTAAAAGGGGAGAGGAGGTGTGTGCGTGACATGACCAGACTTGTCAGTAACCAGTACAGAGGGTGATTTACAAGGGGCAGGGAGAGCAGCATGGAAAAGGCAGAAGTGATCACCCAAAAAAGTGCATGGCCACTGATCCAGGGCAGGTGGGGCAGAGCTGGAGGGGTGGAGGGGCGATCAGAGAGGGGTGCATTGGGGAGGAACAGATGGTAGGAAAAACCAGAAGGCAGAGCTAAGGAGCCCTCCAATGTGGGGCAGAGGGTGTCAGCCAGCTCTTTTCTCCCTCCGAGAAAAGTCCCTCCGAGTCCCTCCGAGCCATGCTGGCCCCTGATAAACCCCCTCTCCTTCTCCAGTGGCCAGTCATTATTCTTCCCATGTGCAGCCCCCTAATTGCTGAGAGATGAAGTGACTGGGGCTGCCCTTTGTCATGGCTGACAAATGCCTATCTGAGCAAGAGCCAGGGGATGGAGTGAACAGGACAGATGGGGTCCTGTTCAGCTTCCCTGCTCCCAGATCCTCAGGCCCTGATGCTCCCGTGGGCTTTGGGAACAAACAAAACCCTGTGCTTAATGAGGCTGCCAGGTCATCTATCACACAAGGCCAGTGCACTGTCACAAGAAAAAAAACCCAGCGGCCGAGATCCAGGCGAGAATCCCGGAGTCAGAGCAGGGTGAGAGTAGTGAGGACCAGCAGAAAGAACATGGACGCAGTGAAGTTAAAGCTGGATTGTAAATCACCATACCTCTCTGAGCGGCAATTTCCTCACCTAAATGAGGAAAACATTCTGTACAGCAAATGTTACAAGTTAATAGTACTTACTCTAATAGTTTACTAAGAGAACCACAATTGTTCATGGTGAGAACGAAAGGGGTCACTAAAAAGATAACTCTTCCAGTGTCCCTTGCAGTTAGGGGCCACGATGTGACCTGGTTCTGGACAATGAGATAAGACAGAAGTCGTGGGGGATTTCAAAGATGGAATGCCTGGAAGTATAACAATAGGGTAAGTGCCATTCCCTGAGAGTGGTTAAGTAAGAAAATCAAAGGTGTCCAAGTCCCTGGCAGCTTCATGGAGGCACCACAATGGCCTGGGGCTGCCATATCTGGACTTCCAGTTGGAAAGAGTTGGGGTTTTAATGATTCTGTGAGAGGATGGAAGATGAGAGTCTGGACCCTGTGAGAGGCTGGAAGCTGGAACTAGGTTCCTTAGATAAAGCAGTCATTGGAAATGAGCTGTTTCTTCCTTGAATGGAGACTGGATAAAAAATGCCAATAATCCTGGACTGCAGCCTAGAAGTGCTTTTACTGCCCTGGACAGTAAAAAGCCATCCAAGACAAATTGAAGGTAAAATAAATTTAGTAGATGGGTTTGATAGTAGTCTGGACATAGCTGTTACCTAGAAGACCTATCTGAGGCCATTGCCCAGAATATAACACACAGATAAAGAGATGTGAAATATAAAACAGAAGTTAAGATGAAGGATGAAATTAGACAATCTATTACACATCTAATAGGAACTAATAAGAGATAATAAAGAAATATGGGAAAGGCAATATATGAAAATATACAAGAATTTTCAAGAATTGAAGAAATACTGAGTCCTCATAGAATTCAAAGTAGGATAAATAAACAAATCCACACTTCATTGCAGTGAACAACATTAAGAATAAAAGGAAATTTTGGGGAGGGCTGGCCCAGTGGCTCAGGTGGTTGAAGCGCAGTGCTCCTAACGCCGAGGTCGCTGGTTCGATTCCCACATGGGCCAGTGAGCTGTGCCCTCTACAGCTAAGATTGTGGACAACAGCTCTCCCTGGAGCTGGGCTGCTGTGCTGCCATGTACTGCCGTGGGCTACCGTGTACTGCCAGGAGCAGCTGGTGGCCAGAATGAGTGGCAGCCAGCGTGAGCGACTGACTGCCTCAGTGTATGCGTGTGGGGGGGAGTGCAAGGCTCATAATACCAGCATGTGCCAGGGAACTGTGTCCTACACAACTAGACTAAGAAACAATAGCTTGAACTGGAGGAGTGGGGGGGGAGGGGCACGTAGAAGAAAGGGGAAAAAATAAGATAAAAGGAAAGTTTTAAAGGTGTTGGGTGGGGGAGAAGATTCCCTTCAAAGAATCAATAATTAGACAATTATACAAACAGAATTCTAATTAGCAAAAATAGGAAACAGAAAAGAGTAGAATATTTTCAAACACAGTGAAAAAAAAATCTTGTTAATGTAGAATTCTATACCTAGCTAAACTGTCATTAGAGAGGAAGACTAAAATAAAGATGCTTCCAGACATTCAAGATTAAGAGAGTTTACTACTTACAGACTCTTGCTGAAAGTATTATTAAAGGGTGCACTTCAACAAGAAGGAAAATGAACTCATGAGGGAGAAATGGAATGCATAGTGCAGTGGTCAACAAAGTTTTGTTAAAACATGATGGAAAATCTAAATAAGTTTTTATTGTAAAAAACAGTACTAAAAAAGTCAGGTTTTATATATAAGATGGAACTAAAATACTAAACAAAATAACAAAGGAGCTGGGAAGAAGACATTCAGAAGAAAGGTAATGCATTCTGAGATTTTTTAAAAATCAACTTTAGATTTTGCTAGAAATCTATAAAGTTAAACAAGTATGAAATTCAAGTGTAGCTTCTAAAATAACATTGATTAAAAATTGATTAAAAATTAAAGATGGCAACAAATTCATTGTCATTCCTCTCATTGCACGACAGAATCTATATTCCCATCCATTGAAAGTGGGCTGGCCTGATGACCTGTTTTGTCCAAAAGAATGCAGAAGTAAAGCTGTGTAATTTTCAAGGCTGGCCCTTAAGATATATCTACAGCTATTAGAACATTCCTTTTTGAAATCCAGTTGCCATGCTGTGAGGAAGTTCGAGCAGCAATGTGGAAAGGCTCAGCAGAAAAGAAGCAAGGCCCTCAACCAACATTCCTAACTAGGTTCCCAGCTAGTGGTCAGCACAAATTGCCAGTCATATTAGTGAGGCTTTTTTAGACCCTTTGGCTGTCTCATTGCCCCAGTCACATGAAGCATTGTTGTTTTAAACCACTCACTCATGTAGGATGGTTTGTTATGCTGCCAAAGACACCTGAAACAGAATAAAAATATTTATAACTTCCAAACAAATAGATGAAATTAGCTAAATAAAGGAAACTGAATGAATCCTAAAGGAAGCTCTAAAAAAGAAAAATTAAGAAACAGAACAGAGGGCAGCCAGTTAGCTCAGTTGGTAAGAGAGTGGTGCTCTTAACAACAAGGTTGCCGGTTCAATCCCCACATGGGCCACTCTACAACTAGATTGAAACTACTACTTGACTTGGAGCTGATGGGTCCTGGAAAAACATACTTAAATAAAAAAAGTTTAAAAAACAAAAAAAGAAAGAAACAGAACAGAAACTTCTCACAGCACCATGTTACCTCTCACAAAAGGTCTTTCTAGAAAAGCAATGAAGATTTGGGGTTTACTATGGTTTGGACCAGACCTCAGTCCTCCCAGTTTTCAGAGGCTGTAGGGATGGCATTTGAGGAAAGAGAGTATTTGTGTCTTTTCTCTGCTATTTTCTGGGCTCCCAGCTGCTGGCCACAGCTCTGACAGCAGAGCTGCTGAAACTCTCTGGCCTAATTAAAAAATAAAAATCAAAGAAAGAAAGAAAACTTTTTACTATACTTTCCTAACGGTGGAAAATAGTTTCAGGCATAAAAAAGCATTCAGCTGGCTACTTCCCAGGCGTCAAAACTTAATAGCCACTACATTTTATTCTGAGGAATTAATGGAAAATTTTACATGGTGGCGTAAAATATAGGGGACAAGATGAAGGACACGATTCTTCATTGAAGAACTCACTCCCTTGCTTGCAGCAAAGACACTAGCTTGGCCACCTGCTCTGAGCTGGAGCTGTAGGCTCACAGGAGACTAAGAGGGTTATGAGGGGCCCGGAGGGGCAGATGTGGGGGGAATTGGGTGTAGCCTCGGTGGGAGGTTCTGAAGCCCTGACTGCACACACATTCAAACCTTGTCCCAATCAAGCTGGCATCTCTTCTGCCTTCCAGCCACTTCCTCTGCACCACTCAACCCTCCCTTCCCCCTGAGTGATCACTGATTGTGAGAATATCAGATTCAGGGGTAGTAGGCCTGGGTTCTACTCCCCACTACACAGCCATGGACTTGCTAGGTGGTCCCTCTCGGGGCCTCAGTTTCTCTGTCTGTGAAATGGCCACAAGAGCTCTGGGATCCCTCTAGATCCTGAGGAAATTTGGCCTTTGATTTCACCTATCAATATGGGTAAGAACCTGGGCTTTAGAGCCAGGAACAGCTGGCTTCAAATCTTAGCTCAGCCGTTTATCAGCTTCATGGCCCTAGGCAAGTCACTCTCTGAGTCTCAGTTTACATTTTCATAAAATGGGCACAATAGTACACCTCTCTCAGGGTGATTGTGAATCTAGATGTCAGCTTGTCCCATCTCCTCTGGCTCTGCGGGCCTCCCAAGTGAACTCCCAGCAACACAGGCCCAAGTTCCTCTTCTTGTTTCCATAAAAGAGCTCCATTTACAAAACATACCAGTGAGCAGTGAACAGTTGACTGAACCTCTGCGGGGGTGGGGCAGGGCGGGTTTACATCACTCACTCAGCAGCAAACAACTGCAAATCCCCTTTGGAGCAAAGGCGGGTTACTCTCTGGGGAGTGGGATGGAGGTAGTAGCAGGAGCACAGGAAGGGTTTTTAAAAAATAATTTGAGTATATTTGGGAAAAAAACAGCACATCATCAAGTGCTATATCATATCTGTTCTTGTTCTTTATTTGGACTGTTTCTGAACCCAAATTTTAAATGTTTAAATATATTTATTTTGAAAGTAAATATTTGTATTTTTAATAATACTGACAATTTATCAGAGGAGCAGTAAGCCTGGAGTAAACCACACTCCTCCTGGGGTTTCTGTTTACTTCACAGCCTCAGTTTCTCCCCTGCTGGCCATTTCTTCACTCCTTCTCACACTCAGACGTTTCTCAAGACCACAGATTCTGGGGCCTTCTGGACATCTCTCCAGTGTCTCACCTCCCATTCAGGGGGCCCAACATGCTCCAGGGCTGCTCCGCACCCCGCCCCCCAAACCCAGCTGTGTGAGCCAGGGTCGTGGCTGCCATCCTGTCCTCGCTCCAGCCCAATATCCAACACCAATGATCCTACCTCTGGAACCCATTCATATCTGTCCCCTGCGCTCCAAATCTTCTCTCTCACCCAGTTCAGGCATTTGTCATCGCTCACCTCCTCCCTGGTCATTGCACAGCTGGAGTGAGCTTTCTAAGCATCTGGTCCTGACCCCACCCCCCCTTCATGCCACCCCAACCCCCACTCCACCCTTACCAGCCCTGAGGGTTTCAGGACAATGTCCACACTCCTCACCTGGCATTAACACCATCCAGGATCCAGTCCCTATGGGTATCTCCAGCTTCATCACTCAGCACTCCAAGCCTGGAGCTTTAGGCTCTGTTACAGCCAAACTGCACAGGAGCCCTGCCTGTCCCAGCTATTTCCTGCTCCCACACCTTTGCCTATGCTATGCCCTTTCTCTGGCGCACCCATCCCTCTCTCTATTCTCTACCTTGTGTCCCTATCCCCAAGTCACATCTTTAGACCCTTGGCACATCACCTCTGTCACTCCTTCTAGCCTGGTTTAACCAATCAGTAACTGTTCAAAATCATGGAATGAACACCTAATTTGTGCCGGGCATGTGACACTGAGTCAGACTGTGCCTCTGCCCTCACAGAGTGCCCAGTCTAGCGAAAAAGATAGACGTAAACACAGATGATTAAAATCCTGTTTTGATGATGCTGAGATGAAGGACTCTTATGGAACTGGATTCCAGAAGAAACCCTAACACAGGCAAGGAAACCAAGGAAGACTTCCTGGAGGAGGAAAACTGAGTCAGGCGAGGTATTCAGCCACCAGATAAGGAAAGGACAAGAAGTCTCCTTTCAGTGGCTCCTTTGCTATAAACCTAGGTTGGGAGCATTTCTAACTCCTTGGAGCACCGCCCAGAGGAAATCTCTCTATGAGGAGATGAAGATTTATTTAGTTGGTTATACAGTGAAAGCCAGGCCAGGGTCGGGCATAAAGAGGAGAGAAGAGATCATAAAGACACAGACAGAGGATGGTCCAGCCCCAGTGACCCTGAGCTGGCAGCTCCTTTTGACTCAATATTCCTCCAACAAAGGTGCCTCCCACAAACACATAGTGAGCACCTGCTGTTTACCAGCCCTGTGCCAGATGCTGGGATACAAGCAGTGAACAAAGATGACAAAGGCCTTGTTGTCACCCAGAGACAGACACGTCCCAATCAGGGACCCACCAGGGGGGCTGGTGCTGAGGTGCCAGGAAGCCTGGGGACGGGGAGAGCCCCGAGGAGGCCTCTGACTCAGCCCGGCAGGTGTGGGGGCAAGTGAGAGAGGGCAGGCAGAGACAGCTTCCACGGGAAGAGGGTCAGGGGAAGGAAAGAGTGTGTGTGAAGCTGCTCCCCAGCCATGCCCTGTGCCCCCGGGTGGAAGCAGGACTGTGATCCTTGGGGGTCCTGACATGGGACAACGCCTGTGGCTCTGCCCTGCCATCCCTTAGCTCTCACCGCTGGCAGCCCACTCCAGACCTCTTGCTGCCCCTTGAGTTTTTGCCCCAGCAGACAGCTCCAGCCAGCCTCCTCCGCTGGGGTCTACCTGACCACAGCCTCGCTGTGCAGCCCTTCCCTGCCCACCCATATCTTGTCCAGAGCAGAGAGGCTGGGTAACTGCTTAAGCAGGCCCCCCAGCGTGGCATGAGATGCCCGTCTGCCCTTCTAGTGGACTCCATTTCTGTCAGTGCTCCCTTTGGAGATGTCCTCTCCTCTCCCACAGAGAGGGGACAATAACCCTCACCCCACCCCCAGGGCTAACGACGTACAACCCAACAATTCTCCTGTCTCTCATTGCTTTTCTGCTTATAAAGACAGAACAAGGGGTTAGGAACTGTGGGGGCAGTTGGGATAACAGAACTTGCTGGACTACCTTTTATAAGCCCTGAATGGTGGCAGCTGACCCCAGATTGGCCTGCACTCTTTAGAATATAGGGTATCTCATGTCTTTGCCTATAGTTTTAGCCTCAGTCGCCATTGCTGGGGCAACAGGAAACTGTTTCATGCCTCCTACTGGTACAGGTGAGAAAATATGTTCACTGCCCCATTAACTGCAATTGTGAAAAACTGGAAACAACCCCAGTGCTTAACAGTAGGGGAGAGTTATAAACTCCACAAAAGCAAGGACATCTGCCTGAATATTGTTATATTCTCAGTGCCTAATGTGGTTCCTGGCACATAGTAGGTGCTCAGGAAACATTTGTGGAAGGGAGGAAAGGGAGAAAGGAGGGGAAGAAAGAGAGAGGGGAAAAAAGAAAGAGGGAACTTTGAAAGGGTCTTCCAGAATCCCAGAAAGCAAATCCTTCTCCCCTTCAGCTGAGCTGGAGAAGATGCACTTCCGGGGGGAGTGTTATTGTTCATTGCTAAAACTTCCATCAAATGACTCCAAAATTCAATTCCCTCTTGAATGTTGTTTCTTTTTTCATTTTCATCATCCCCCATCTTTTTAACACTCACTGTTGAATTTCCCGTTTGGAGCGGTTGATTGAATTGTGGCTCTGGGGACTTGCAACAGTCACTTTAGTCACTTAGAGTTCCAATCACGCAGCCACCACGCCAGCCCTCCCTTTAGCGCCAGAGAAACCGTCTCTTATGAGAGCCGATTATATTTTTACAGCCCAGAACGCCACACTCTAAAACACGGGCTGTAAAAATCAGAATTCTCTGTGACTAATGTATGTCCAATGGAAATATAAAAAGTCTAGTTAATGGGAAAAGGCTGATTGGAAAAATCCATGTGCTGGTGAAGTTTCACGGCTGATATTATATGAGGCCCAAGACTGGACATGGCTGAGAGCTCACCTATCCAGGGGCCAAACCATACAATCCCTCAGGTCCCCATTGGCTCCCATGGTCCTCCTGCACAGGAAATGGCAGCCTGGGGAGGCAGATGGAGGGAGGCACCCCCACCAGTTAAGCACCTCCTATGTACCAGGCACTGTGCAAGGCATGAGCACATGGAATCCTGAGCACAACTCTGCAAGGTGAAACTTACGAGTCTCACTCATTCGCCCAGGGGGCTTCCTGTCTCAAAGGATCGAGAGGAGTTACCTGGGGGGAAAGGAGGGCCCTGGAAATTACATGAAACGGGAACAGCATGTGCAAAGGCAAGAGGTAATCAATAGAATAAAAGTAGTTTGGTATTACTGAAGCTTGAAGTGCCGGCAAGGAGAGCGGAAAGACAGGATTGGGGGAGTGGATGGCGGTCAAGTCATACAGAGCTTTGTGGACCTCACTGGGTGGGGAAGGGACAGGAGGCACCCGCCAGAAGCTGGGAGACACCGAAGTGGGCTGTCACAGTCATCTGGGTGACAGGTGATGGAGCCTGTAGAGCTGTGTCACAGGGACAAAGTCAGCAGGGCTGGGTGGGTGAGTGGATGCCCCTGGAGGCTGAGGGGAGGAGGGACCCAAGGATGACACCCAGATTCCAGTCTCCAGCCCTGATAGGGGCTGCCTCTGACTCAGGGACCCATGGGAGGCACAGGTCAGGGCAAAGACCTGATTGCTGGATTGCACTATGGACACACTGGGCTCGTGGCACTCATGTGAACCCCAGAGGAGAAGGTCTGGCTCCAGAGCAGGTCTGGGCCAAAGTTAAAGGCACAGCTGTCAGTTGTCAGCTTAGTAATGATCCCTAAAGCCACAGAGCAAAGCAGCTCACCTAGGAGAGTGTGGGTGGGAGGCCAGAAGTGAACAGCCGTGGGCATCATCTGTCCCACACACTAGTTACGACTGCACAGTGTTTTTAAAAATTTTTAGCCAAACTTTCAAAATCAAGCACGCTCTTTTAAAAATACAAATCTCTGGCTTCTGTTGGAAAATCAGAAGATCTGGCAACATGGGCTAGAAACCCCTGAGAGCAACCACTGCTGAGAAGTAGCTAAGAAATTGTTGCCCCCTTTGATAGGGCATGGGCTCCCCCATTCACTACAGTCCCCACCCCTCCCTACTGTCTCTCAGAACCCCAGGCTAAGTAATTCTGTTGTCGGTTATCATTGCACTTACACTTACAATGATTTCTATGTTTCACACCTCTATCAAATAAAGAGTGTCTCTGAGGGTCAATCATGTGTTTCAAGGAAAACAGAAGAGCATATATCCTGGCAGATGCCAAGACAATTCCTCTGCCTTTAATATGCAAAACAAGTCTGTGTCCAAAGTTAGCCCTGCCCAGGCCCTCTTCTCTCATTCACAGGACCTGCTGTCAATGGCTAGAGAAATCTAGAACGAGAAGAGGGACACATGGGAGAGAGATTAGACAGGAAGGGTGACACAGGAAGTTGCCAGGGAAGAGACTTTTAAGAAGAGCACAATCAGCAACAACTAATGCTGGCAAGAAGTTGAGTCAAACAGTTATGAAGCGTTTGTGACGTGCAAGTGCACACAAGGTCACACGTGCATCTATATACAAAGAAGAATACACATACACACAGAAACGTATGCATACACACAAGAACATGTGTGATCAGATCCACCTAGCTCATGTGTGTACATGCCTCTGCACACACACAGGCACATGTGTGCACACACACACAGAGAAGAACGTAATAAGGAATGTGCACACGTGAGCATGCATGTGGTCACATGCACTCAGGCCCAAAGATGGATGTGTCTGCACAGACACAGGCACACAAGCATGCGTGTGTTCACAGAGCCGCTCGAATCTGTGCACCCAGCCAGGGATCCAGGCTCACACCTAATGAAGCCCTGCCAGTTCCAAACCAGCAACTCGTAACTAAATAAATATGATAAACAACTCCCTTCCAGATGGCTCTGCACACACACACCCACTCCTCCTGCTTGGAGGGATGGCACATTCTATGCCAATAAATCCTCCTGTTTGAAAACATTTGCCTTCTTAATTGGCCCGTTTACGGGTAAAATATGTTTCTGGGTAGTGCTCTGCCAGAATGGGATGACGAGATGCCCGCCTGCCCAGGGCTCAGCCAGAGACAAAACTCGGGGCAGCTTGACCCACTCACAGAGACAAGACCCAAAGGCAGGGCATCTCAGTACTGCCAGGGCAGGCTCCTCCAGTGGCTTTCTTCTCCCTGTGCCTCAATTTTTTCTTTGGGTTCACGTTAATTGAGCTAACTGTATGTGGCCCAGTCTAAGGTCCTAAGAGAAATCCTTGGCTTCTCACTTTCATTTCTCTGGCAGCACGCCTGCAAGATGTGATGACTATAGCCCTCAGAGTGGAAAGGATGGCCCCCACCAAAGGTATGTCCACACCCAAATCCCCAGAACCTGTACAAAAACCTGTACGAAAACCCCTTATTTGGAAAAAGGGACTTTGAAAATTAAATGAAGGATCTTAAGATGATATCATACTGGATTACCCCGGTGGGCCCTAAATCTAATAAGGGTCCTTATAAGAGACAGGAGAAAACATACACAGAGGAGAAAGTGATATGAAGGCAGAGCACAGATTGGAGGCTACAAGCCAAGGAATGCTAAGACTTGCTGGCAAAGAAGGCAAGGAAGGATTTTCCCACCAGAGGTCCTGCTGACATGTTGATTTTGGACTTCTAGCCTGAACTGTGAGAGGATAAATTTCTACTGTTTGAAGTCACTCTATTTGTGGTAATTTGTTGCAGCAGCCTCAGGAACCTAACACACCCCCTCTTTATGTGGGGAGTGTCATGCAGGGTGGCACATGGGGTCTCAGCTCCCGCTCCCCACACAAGAACGCAGGACATGGTGAGGCCAAAAAGGAACACCCGCGGAGCCATGGATAGGGGAGTTATACCACTATAGTCTCGCTGGCGGCTGGGCGAGACACATGAAGTAGGATCCACACGATCTGCAATCCGCCGTCCACTTTTCTGCCTACCAACCATCCAACCAACCAATGCAGTCACAGCAGTTACACCAGCAGCCAATTGGCTAACGCTACAGCCAACGGCCAACCACCACCCGAGCCAGCATCCCCCCACGCGAGGCTGAGAGCCTGGAAACTGCTCTCTGGGACTCTGTCCCCACAAGTGACTGCACAGAGCTGGGACTCAATCTCACATTTGCTCTTTACTCTGACACTTCACAGGTTCTGAAGGAGACCCACAGTAGAGATGAGGAAAACTGAGGCCCAGAAAGTGGCAGGGTGTCACTTGGTGGCAAGGAAGGGACCAGAACACAGGATACTGACCTCCTCATGCTGCACCCCGGGCAGTTTCCCCATCAGGAGCAGAGCGGGCAGGGTGCGCAGCACAGGACAGCCCTGAGGTGAATTTTCCCCTCAGGATTCCCACTCTGGGATCCACTGAGGAAGGACAGGAAAGAGACCCTCTCATCGGCTCCATTTTCCATTACTCAAGGTTGGCCCAGGGTGGGTAAATCGTGAGGATCCCTGAGCCGCTATCTACTGGATGCTCAGGACTTGCCAAACAGCAGGGCAATCTCTCCTTCCACATGCCCCGCCTTCACGCAGGGATGGTGGCGCCCACATCTATTCTCCCCTTCTCAAGTGGGAGACTGAGGCCAGGGTTTGACCCCTAAAAGGACTATACCTGCCAAGAAGGACTCCTTGTAGTTAACTGGGCTCAAATTCCTCTAGCGGCTGTTGCTAACAGAAGCCTCTCACACTGCACTTCAGGAAAACGCCATAGACTGAATGGCCAGCCTCCCGCACTGTGCTCCTGCTGTCTGAGCCCACCCTTATAAGGGAGCACCTTTTACCTTATCCTCTTTTGACCAATGGGCTGAGACATGCCCCATCCAATCAGAACTACACAGCTATAGCCTCATTTGCATCTTTACTGACCAATCAGAGCTGTTCCATAACGACCAATCATAACTCGTGATTCTGACCAATCAGGACAGTGTTATTTGGACCAAGCAGACTGGACAAATTTTGATTCTTCATTTTCATAAAAATGGACTAATGTGGGAACTGGATAAGGACTTTTTCTACAAAAAGCCACCTCCCCTTTATCTTGGAAGAGACTACTTTTGATTTGCATGGCTGCATTTCCTGTTTTCAAACTGTTTACCTGAATAAAGTTTCTTGTTTTACTGCATGGCAGTTAGATTGGTGGCAGCAAACTTGTTGACACCAGAGATGAAGCCACACAACTGGTTAGCTGTAGAGCTGGGATTTAAACTTGGGTCTGTCTGTTTCAAACACCACTTGGCCATGCTGCCTCCCAGATAAGAGCTGGGTGTGTCTTAGGGTCAGGAGATGTGGTCAGGCCACCAGAAGCAGAATGAGGCTGATTTCTCTTTCCTCTCTCACCCGAGCTGGTTTATGGCTCAGAGGCCCCAACATGCCCACGTGAGAGTGGGTGGGCAGTTTAAATCACCCACTGTATGACCTTGGCCAAATCACTGCCCTCCTCTGACCCTCCATTTTTCTCATCTGTAAAATGGGAAACATATTAATTGCCACAACTAAGGGTTACTAAGAGGATTGATGGAAATAAATCCAGAAAGCCCTTAGCAACACACTTAGCACCCAGTAAGTGCTTAATAAATGCTGGCTGGTGTTAAAGTGAGCTTAGAGGCCAGTGAGATGGAGCACATAGCCTGTGGCCACAGAGGGTCACTTTAGGACTGAAGTGAAGCCAGGACAGCAGAGTAGGCTGAGGCAGGCTGTGGCCCTGGCCCTGTGCTCACCATTAGCATTCCTCCCCAAAGGACACCAAATCCTCTCCTGGTGACTCAGCCTGATAGGGTAGGTAGAAAGGTAGAAATGAGCAGGAGAAGGAGGGAAATAGCCCCAGTTAAGAGGCCACTTGCAGCTGTTCCTACTTGGGTTAAGGCCCCTTGCAGCTGCTCTCACCTGGGGCACAAACACCTTGCTTGCTCAGCGAGATATTGAGATATTGTCTTCTAAAGACATAAAGATATTCCCACATAAAGACATGTCTTTAGAAGAAGGAAAAATGCTGGAGAGGGAGAGAAACCATCCCACTTATCAGAATATACATCCTACTTTTCAGGACCATTTTTAATGAGCTTCTCAAATAAATCATGGGAAATTAACAGGTTCATGCTTATGCCCTGAGAAACAACCTTGAGAACCAGAGGGGAGGATGGAACATCTCAGCAGAGAGAGAGAAAGATAACAGAGAGGGAGGGGGGAGACAATTCTACCCATAGAGATAAAAACCCTCACACAATCCAAGGAGAGCCTGCTTCCCTCTCTTGGGTCAGCCCACTCCATGTCTTGGAGTGTACTCGCTTTTACTAACAAACTTCTTAGGCCAGCCTGGTGGCTCAGGTGGTTGGAGCACCGTGCTTGTAATGCCGAGGCTGCCAGTTTGATTCTCACATGGGACAGTGAGCTGCGCCCTCTACAGCTATGATTGTGAACAACAGCGCTCCCTGGAGCTGGGCTGCTGTGAGCAGCTGGACGTTGGCATGAGCTGCCACAGGCTGCTGAGCTACTGTGTGCCATCATAAGGGGTGTGATCCTCTGTGAGCAGCCAGCTGACCAACGACTGGAGATCGACTGCTGGAGATCTCCTGCCTCAGTCAGGAGGACAGAAGGCTCATAATACCAGCATGGGCCAGGGAGCTGTGTCCTACACAACTAGACTGAGAAACAACGGCTTGAACTGGAGTGAGGGGAGAAGGCAGAAGAAATCGGGGGGAAAAAAAACCAAAACTATGCTGCACAAACTGTGTCTCTTGACTGAATTCTTTCCTTCAACAAGACAAGAGCCGAGGTATTAGATTGGGGCAAAAGTAATTGTGTTTTTTTCCAATTATTTTTAACCTTTTAAACTGCAATTACTTTTGCACCAACCTAATACAAATGTCATTCTCGGTAACAAGCCCAGCCACTGTTCTGAGAGTTGAGAGGTGGCCGAGAGTGATCTGGATGGCCAGGGACAGGGAGAACGCAGAGATGGGGAAGCAGGCTCATCCCACTGACACCCAGCCCTCCTTTCCTGGTGGTATGAAATAGGTGCTCAAAATAGGCAGCCTCAGTGACCTCCTCTTCCCTCTACCCATCATCTGGGTTTATAACCAATGTAACAGTTAAAAGTCAGAGACTGCCTAATATGAACAGAAATCAGATCACTAACATTAACTGAGCGGTTGGTTAAGCTTAAATGTAGGACGAAAAGGAAAGTGGCAATATTGTTGTCACCAAACCAGGTTCATTGAACCCTCACTGGTTTGCGAGACACCAACCACATGAGGTCCAGGGGCAGAGCTCTTGTTCCCTTCCCCCACTGCAGGCCAAGCAACTACATTTTGATCATGTAATGGTCTTCCCCGTAAGATCTCATTTGATTAAACGATTCTGTTACCCAAAAAAATGTTTTAATACCCCAGTCCAACTATCCTTTTCATCAATTAATTCATTTATTCAGCTAGCATGTATTGAGCACCTACTAAGTGCAGGCACACAGTGGTACTGAGCACAAGAATATACAATGGCCACTGCCCTCATGGAACTTACGATGTGAAGGGAGAGATGGACATTGTACAAGTGAATGCAAAGTCTCTGCAGTGATGAAAGCTGGGCAGGGATGCAAGGGGAGCTATGAGAATATACCTGGGGAGCCAAGGCTGGGAGAAGACGGGCCTTGTTCTCACTTTTAAAGACAAGGGGCAGCTGGGAGTGACAACATCTGGTCTCGATATTAAAAGGTACCTGTGGCAGCTGGTTGGAGAATGGCTTGTAGGGAGTCAGGGAGACAGCACGGAGGCCAGTGAGGAGGCTGTGACAAGCGAGCCATGCTGGTAGCCCTGACCAAGCTTCATAGTGTGCGACCTGTGTAATTGCACACGGCCCTCACTCACAAGGGCCCGACACTAGGTTTCATACTCTGTTGTCACTATCTTGAAATTCTTAATGCTTTTTGAACAAGGGGCTCTGTATTTTCATTTTGTACTGGCCCTGGCACATCACATAGACGGTCCTGATCAAAGCAGAGAAAGGATCTTTCTTAAATCCTTCAAGTTATAAACATACCTTTTCCCACTGGTGTGTCAGAGCCAGCTTGTACCAGCTCTGGGAGAAAATTGTTCAGTTTTGAGGAATTTTGTTGTCGTGTTGGTAGCTTGAAATTGGCCATGGTGGAAGTATTCACACGATGGAAATCAGCAAACATTACAAGTCAGGGTCTTTTTTTTTTTCCCAAAGACATTTCATCAGCATTTCCTAGAGTATGTCCAAGGCCCACTTTGTCAGTGTGTTAAAAATAATACTTTCTGGGCACCCCTCCCCAGGCCTGCTGGGTCACATGGCAGGGTGTAGAGTGGGGCTCTGCTCTGGATGATTCTGGAGACCCCTGAGGTTGGAGGGCCAGAACAGTAAAACTGAGGCCCTACACAGTGGGTCCACAAGCCTCACAGCAGATAGGGGCAGAGGAAACCGGTTTTGTGGAGTTGGCAGAGAAAATCCACCTGAGGTGTGGAGGTGACAATTCACCAAGAGAGCAGAGGGCCAGCAGCAGTTCAGGGTTTGTGCCCTTGAGGGCCCAGCTTCAGGTCAAGAACTGAAGCTCCAGGCCTGGGACCTACCCCCACCCTCTCACGTGGAGGCCAGGCCCAAGGGAGAGACATCACCCACAGTGCTGCCCCCCTTTGCCAGACTCCTGGGGTGAGGGTAGGGAGCTCCAACAGAGACCTCCCTGAGGACCAGAGAGCTGCAAAGCAGCAGCACCTCCCACCCACCATGGCCCCTTGCAGAGTGGGCACTCAGTAAATAGACTATTATAATTACCATTGTTGTTGTTATAATGGCCCTACCTCCTGTCTGGCTTGCCCGATCTCTCCTACACTCTCCTCTAACCCCCCACCCCAACCCCAGGCTCTGACAGCAGCTGGGACCACTACTCATCCATTACCTGCCACCCCCATCCCCACCGCGTCCCCGTAGGGGGACCCTGCAGCCTCTCAGCAGGGGACTCAGGCAAGCGGGGCAGGTGGGAATGGCAGAGGATGGGCGATTCTAAACAGACACCCTCCCCATCCCACCCCATCTCACCCTGCCTCCTCTCGCCCTTCCCTTCAGGGGCGGACCACCCGGGAAGAGCCTATCTTCTCCTGGCCGGTGCTGCAGAGAGCAGGGTCTCACTCCCTGGGAGA
Source organism: Rhinolophus ferrumequinum (assembly GCF_004115265.2). Taxonomy (NCBI): domain Eukaryota; kingdom Metazoa; phylum Chordata; class Mammalia; order Chiroptera; family Rhinolophidae; genus Rhinolophus; species Rhinolophus ferrumequinum. Next base: position 21,152,802 of record NC_046306.1, read on the forward strand.
TGGCGCCACCTGCAGACCCTCAGAAGAGCTGCGGCGTCGGCCCCTTTAAACAGGAAGGACCCCGCTCTCTTAAGGGCCGGGACCTGGCTCCCACACTGGACCACAGCATGACACTGACTCCTGCTGCCCTGGGACTAAGAACATGTTCAGTGGAACCCACATCCTGATCAAGAAGCTTGGAAAATGCCCCTTGGGAATGAATGGAGTTAATCTTTCAGTTCCCAATATGAACACATACCATGGGAAAGTTACTCTTTCTTGGCCTCAGTTTCCTTATCTGCAGAATGGGGATGAGGGTACTGCACTAAAAGAGACTATCTCAAAGACCAGGTGGGATTCTTAAAGACCTAGGTGGGACTTCAATGAGAAAGAGAATCACCTAGAAGCATATTTAAAATGCAAGTTCCGGGGTCCCACCTCCCAAGAAATTCTGATCCATACAGCAAGCTGCATGTTGAATCAGTTTCCAGGAGATTCTAATGCAGATATTCTGCCAACCCCAGTATAAGAAACACTGAAGGAACATTCCGCAAGGAGACAGGAAACAGGAAGGGGCCTGCCAGATCATGCCTCCAATGTGGATGCTGTGACTCTGTCGAGAGAGCAGTAGAAGCCACAGGAGCTTTTAGATGGGGAGTGACAGCTCTTTGGAAAGATCACTCTGGCTCTGACTACTGTGAAGAAAGGGTTGGTGGGGGTCAGGCAAGGTGGTGACAGATACATCAGGAGGGTAGCTGCTGACGTTGTTCAACGAGATTCAATGGTGTCCTGGACCGGGTGGTGGCAGTGGTGGGGAGAAAGGACAGATTTCAGAGGTAAGTTCTTTAACTCCTTTGGAATACAGGAAGAATACACTGGAATTTGATTATATTTCTTTTTTTTTTTTTTAAAGATTTTATTGGGGAAGGGGAACAGGACTTTATTGGGGAACAGTGTGTACTTCCAGGCCTTTTTTCCAAGTCAAGTTGTTGTCCTTTCAGTCTTAGTTGTGGAGGGTGCCATTCAGCTTCAAGTTGTTGACCTTTCAGTCTTACTTGTGGAGGGCGCAGCTCAGCTCCAGGTCCAGTTGCCATTTCTAGTTGCAGGGGCCACAGCCCTCCATCCCTTGTGGGAATCGAACTGGCAACTTTGTGGTTGAGAGCCCACTGGCCCATGTGGGAATTGAACCGGCAGCCTTCGGAGTTAGGAGCATGGAGCTCTAACCGCCTGAGCCACGGGGCCGGCCCTGATTATATTTATTTCTTAAGCCTGTCTTTTAAAACCTCAAAGGGTTGTGTATGTATTACGTATTAATAAAGTGCCATACACACACACACTGGCGGTGTGTGTATGTGTGTATAGGTACATATATAGATAGATAGATAAAATTTTTTCTCTTTTTTGGCCTGGACAATCACTTTTAGAGCCCTGAGTTTGAACTACATTGACACCCCCACGCTGTGAGGAAGCCCAAGCCACATGGAGAGGCCACAAGCTCCTGCTGACAGCCCAGGGGAGGTCCCAGCCAACTAAAGTGGTACCTCGGTTTTCGAACGTAATCCGTTCTGGAAGACAGTTCAAGTTCTGAAACGTTCGAAAACAGCTGACAGCTAGGCCTTGGGATCTTGCACTCAGCGGAAACCGTGTGACATGTTCCACCTCCGAGGCGTGTTCGAAAACCGAAGCATTTACTTCCGGGTTTACGGCATTCGTAAACCAAAATGTTCGCCAATGGAGATGGTTGAAAACCGAGGTACTACTGTACCAGCATCAACAACTCCACACACCATACAACTGAAGAGGTCTCTAGATGATTCCAGCTGTTGAAGTCATCACCAGCCTTCAGGTCTTTGCAGGTAGGGCCCCAGTTATCACGGAAGAGAGACAAGTTGTCCTCATTGGGCCCTTTCCAAATTTTGGACCACAGAATCTATGAACATAATGAAATAGTTGCTTTTCACAACTAAGTTTCATGGTGGTTTATTATGAAGTATCATGTTTCCCCGAAAAGAAGACCTAGCTGGACCATCAGCTCTACTGCGTCTTTTGGAGCAAAAATTAATATAAGACCCGGTATTATATTATACCTGGTATTATATTATTATTATGATTATATTATGTTATATATTATATTATATTATATTATATTATATTATATTATATCCGGTCTTATAGTAAAATAAGACCAGGTCTTAAATATTAATTTTTGCTCCAAAAGTTGCATTAGAGCTGATAGTCCGGCTAGGTCTTATTTTCAGGGAAACACGGTAATAGGTAACTGGAACTGTCATCATGTACCACGCTTTCTGTGAGGGAACCAAGTGTCCAAGCTGAGGAGGGAGAGAAGGAAACAGTAGTATCAGTGAGATGGTCTGGGGGAAAAGAGGTGGGGCCTCAGGGTGGGGAGCCGAAACCAGCCCCCTAGGGGTTCTAACCTTCAAAGCCCCTTGTGGAAGGAGCTAGGAGCCTAACCTGCTCCATGGTTCTGAAACCATTGCTCCATTCCAGGTCACCCCAAATGATTCTAGATCCTGTTGCCTGTGGCCTTTTTACTCTCAGTGGAAGATTTCCAAGAGATTGGCCTTTTCTTTGGACGCCAGTATTTGGTCACATTCAGAGTTGGCACCCTCTAAGGGAGGCAGGAAAGTTTCTGTGAACCCGCCCCTCCCCCACCACTGTAGCAAGAAAGGGCTTTAGGAGCTGGATTTTTGTGGCTCTGCTGCTCACCAAGCTCTGTGACCTTGGGCAAGTCACTCTATCCCTCAGAGCCTGAGTTTTCTCAGCTGTAAAATAGGACAATGAGTGGTCCTGCCCTGAAACAGTTCTTGCAGGGATTAAATGAGATGAAGCAGATTAAGTGCCTGGTCTTTGGAAATGCTCCCTTGTTTGTCATTCTTTTGGGACTGTTGATCTTGTTTTAAACCAAAGAGTCCAGGCAAGAAATGGCACTGTGAGCAGGAGAACACATTTCTGCTTTGAAGGGGAGCTTTCCTCTCTGCTTCAAGCCTAAGTTGCCATGTGGGAATCTAGGCCCAGGTTAACAAGAGACTCATGGAAATCTACTGTGTTTCCCCGAAAATAAGACCTAACTGGAAAATAAGCCCTAGCATGATTTTTCAAGATGCTTGTAATATAAAATAAGCCCTACCACATTTCCCCAAAAATAAGACCGTGTCTTATATTAATTTTTGCTCCAAAAGTCACATTAGGGCTTATTTTATATCACAAGCATCCTGAAAAATCATGCTAGGGCTTCTTTTCTAGTTAGGTTTTAGTTTTGGGGAAACACAGTAGCATGGGAGTGGAGAATCTGGGCTGCAGGACCTGATTCCTCTGAGTAAGGCCAGGATGCAGCTTAGCAGGAAGAAAGGCAGCTGTTTTTGCAGGGGAGTACCCACTACAGATAGGAAGACATCTGGACAGGGAGACGGGGAGCTGAGTTCTGCTAGTACTTGCTATAGGATTTGAAGCACCTTGGTGCCTCAGTTTCCCCATCTATAATTCATTTCATAAGTACTTACCAAAGGTCTATTGACTCCCTGTCATTGCCCAGCTCAGGCACACAAGGTTACCCAGGGTGGCCTCCAGGACTTCGCACATGCTGTTGAAAACTATCTCTGTCTTTCACATCTTTTCCCTTGCTGAGTCCTTAGCACCTCTCAATCTTGGCTGAGACAAGTCTTCCTGGGTCAGGTACCGTCTTCTCAATGGTTTATACCACACTAATTACCCGGTGTGTGGGGGCAATGATGATGAAGAGGAAGATGATGGCTTAATTTCCCTACCAAACCATAAGCTTTGTGAGAACTGGCACACAAGGTACCTAAAATATGGTTGTTGAATAAATGGCCTTCATAGGACAAGAAATTCATTTGCTTCTTCTTTCTGTCACTTACTAGCAGTGGGACCCAAAGTGTGTTATTACCTGCATTTTATAGTTGGTTTATAGGGTTTTCACATCTAGAAAACTGGGCCTGCGTTTCCCACCTTTACCTCAGAGCTTTCTAAACCCTGCTGGGTGCTTTACAGGCCATGACTTTAGAGCCTTATGAAACAGCGTAGTGGGTGAAAATAGCGTGCCCCAAAATTCATGTCCACCTGGAACCTCACAACGTGACCTTATTTGGAAGTAGGGTGTTTGCAGATGTAATTAAGGTGAGGATCAAGATGAGATCACATTGAATTAGGATGGGCCCTAACATAAGTGTCCGTATAAGAGACAGAAAAGGACACACAGAGACACAGGAAAAAGAAGGCCAGGTAAAGACGGCGGCAGAGATTGGTGTGAGCAGCTATAAGCCAAGGAAAGCCAGGAGCTATCAGAAGCTGGAAGAGGCAGAAAGGACCCTCCCTAGGGCCTCTGGAGGGCGTGTGGGCCTGCTGACACCTCAATCTGGGGCTTCTGCCTTCTTGATCTGTGAGAAAATAAATTCCTATTGTTCTAAGGCATCTAGTTTGTGGTTATTTGTTTTAGCAGCCCCAGGAAACTAATAAAGGCAGGTAGGTGTGTTATTATCGCATTTTATAACTGAGAAAACTGAGGCTGAGGCATAAGGTTACCTCCCTGGGCTCCCACTCCTGGGGCTCCCAGATCCCCCAGTCCTGTGCTTTCGGCCTTCCACCTTGGCCTGCTGCAGTGGCCTGCCCACACACCCGCCCACTGTCCAGTCTCCAACTTGAAGTAGCAGGATTTTACTCCACGATTCTGCTGCTTCTAAAAATGCCACCCTCACTTCACTGAGGGAAATGGGAGGCAGCCTAAAGAGCTTCGTCTCTACCCTCCCTAGCTCCCAATTATTGCCTGGGTGACTAATTTTCTTTCCTCTTCTCCTTCCCTCCCTCCCCTCCTTCCTTCCCTATTCTTAATGATCCTGTAAACGACCTAGTCTCAAGTTCAAGATCCCAGGCTAGCCAACCTGCCTCTCCAGTTGTACCTCCCATTTCTTCCCAAGCAAGCCCTTCCCCCCAGTTCAATCCTCCTGAGGCAGCCCCTCACCTGTCTCCTAGTCTCCCCTCACAATGTTCCCTTGGTCTAGAATACCCCATCTTTCACAGGCATATGTAAAAATCGTACTCCATCTTCAAGCCCAAGCTTAAATTCCACCTCCTCCTGGTACATTCAGTCAACACCACTTCCTTCTGTCCATAATACACATGCATTCACAAACATCCTTGCACACCTGATCTGTGCCAAGTAATCTAGGAGCCAAGAAATACAATGACCTCACTGTCTGGTAAGGGAGTGGGAATCATTACAACTCTGCAGTACAAGGCAGGCTGTATCCAGGAGAGGAAGGCCACGGGGTGGGGGCCCCTGTATGCGCTTGGAGAGCAAGAGTACATGTTCCAGGAAGTGGGGAATCTGCATAATAGTCAGGGTGGGGAGGGGGAGATATGGGAGGAGGTGAAAATAGGGGCCAGGTCATGGAGGGTCCATGTAAGTAAATTTGGTCTTAATCCGTCCACTTGAGTGGTCCGAAGCGTAACCCCATTCTACCTACATCACCCAAGGAGTAGCTAACATGCAAATTCTTGGGTCTCGAGGCAGCTCTGGGGATGGAGCCCCGGAGATTGAATTTTTAACAAGCTCCCTGGGTAATTCCAATACACCTTAGGTTTTTGAACCACAGAAGAGGCGGGTAGAGGCAGACTGAGGGGTTTGAAAGGAACACGTCATAATCCGATCTGCTTTTTATAATAAATTGGTAGCACTAATCTCACATGTGTCTGATTTTTGGTGTCTGCCGCCATGGTGAACATTTGGTGCCACCCACTCAGCAACCATCCCATCTTCTTCCTAACAGAAACTCAATTTAGTCCTGGTGTCAAGTGGGCAGTAATGGGCTCAGGGAAGGGTGGCACTACGCCCAGCCCTAGGGGAGAATCCTGATTGAACTACTTTGTCTGGTCCCCACTTTCCCAAACTCCTTTGCAGCAAGAAGTGGCCATGTGACAGTTATGGCCTGAGACATAGTTTGTATAGCGTTCTGGGAAAGGTTTGCCTCCTGTTAACAAAGGCAGAGGTGAAAAAATCTGGCTAGTGTTGATCCTCCTGTTTCTAGACACCGGGTGTGTGATGAAGGGCTGTCTCGTGACCAAGAGGTGACAAGCCCATCAAGAGAAAGCTAATGTACAGAGGGTGGCAGAGCAGAAAGATGCAGAACCTGGTTCTTGAGAACATGGTTTAGCCACTGCTACAAACCCAGACACCCCCATACCCCTACCACCCCCTTCCAACCCTCTGCCAACCCGATTCTTGTCCTGAGATTGTTAGAATGTAAACACCTTGAGGGCAGGGACTTGGTCTGTTGTATGCACTCCCAGTGCCTGGCACACAGTAGATGCTCAATAAATATATGTTGAATAAGTTTTGAATGGCTAAGTAGATGTCTTTACTACTTATGCTAGTCAGCTGAGTCTTTTGTAGCTTGTAGCCAAGGAATCCTGACATGGTAACTTCTCTCTCCAGCTTGACTGAGAACCACCTGAAAACAGGAGAGGGACTGGACATTACTGAATAATGCATCCCTCAGGCCTGGCACAAAGCCCACATCTAGTAGAAATAAGCAGCTATCAGGTGTGATCAAACAATTCAGTGAATGTTTAAATATTAATAAAAATTTATTATGGTAAAAGACACATTGCCATTAATCCCCCTTGCAATACTTCCCCCCTCGCTTTGAAGATACTTATCCCATTGTTCTTACCACTTTCTGAAGCAGTTCTGGAAGTCCTCTTTCGTGAGCATCTTTAGTGGCGCTCTCGTGGCTTCCTCAATGTCCTGAATCATTTTGACTTTGGGGAAGAGCCAGATGTCGCCTGGTGCCAGATCCGGTGAATAAGGTGGATGAGGACACACCGTAATGTTTTTATTTGACAGAAATTGCTGTACCAGAAGCGATGTGTGACACGGAGCGTTGTCATGATGGAGGATGATTTACAGCACACTTGAAAACATACCTTCTCTCCACCATAGCTCACACCCGACTGACCGCACCGAACAAGTTGAAACTTGTCTCACACCATTACTATGGTTCCAAGTGCTGCTTCCCATATTGAAGATCCTGCCTTTCCTTTGTATGGCACTTGGCAGCAGCATTTATGGTATTTTGTGACCAGAATGGAAAGGCTCCATGTTACACATCGCTTCTGGTATATGGCAATTTCTGTCAAATAAACACATTACAGTGTGTCCTCATCCACCTTATTCACTAGATCTGGCACCGTGTGACTTCTGGCTCTTCCCCAAAGTCAAAATGGCGATGAGTGGTAAACGTTTTGAATCAATTCAGGACAATGAGACAGCCACAACAACATAACTAAAGACACAAAAAAGGACTTCCAGAACTCCTTCAGAAAGTGGCACAAACAATGGGATAAGAGTGTTCTCGAAGCAAGAAAAAATATTTTGAGGGAGATTAATGGCAACGTGTCTTTTACTGTAATAAATTTTTAAAAATTTAAACATTCACCATATTTTTTGATCATACTACATATTTCTCAGAGGAGCCGCAGACACTGCCCTAGGCCTGGTTTCGGGCCTGCTAGAGCTGGATGGTTGGGTCTATGAATCTCCCTCACCCCAACCTGAGGTGAGAAGCCCCTGAGGCAGCTGATAAAGAGCTCAATGTCCACTATGAACTTCCCACACCAAATTATGCCCAGGGACCACCGACTGTAGGATGAGAAGGTGGAAACTGGCAGCAAGTTTTGCCACTAGATTCTTCTTGAGGTAGAAAGAAAACTTCTAAGAAGAGCTAGAGCCAACCTCAAGTCATGAAATTTCAAGCCACTGTGGTCAAGTCCCAATGCTAACTGTGGCGGCCGTGGGAAGGAGAGCAATGAGGGGTGAGAAACAGGGTATGGGCCGATTCACAGATAGGACCTACCCCCTTGTTTCACATATGGGAAAACGAGATCCAAGGAGGGTGGCCAACATGCCCCAGGGGACCCAGTGTGCGATGGTAGTGTTTATTTCTGAACTGAGATTGGTTTTAATCTTAAGAGGTTTGAGGATGGGCCCTGGAGGAGGGATGCTCTCGATTCTGCCCCTCTGCATACATCATTAGGGCTGAACATGCATAGATCCATTTTTATGAAGGAGAGGGTCCATAGCATTCATCAGATTCTTAAGGGAGTACACGAAGTATGACAATTAAGTTCGCGAACTTGTTGCAATGATGTTGCTAACCTTTTTTGATATCAGAGGGATTATTCATTATGAATTTGTACCAACTGGACAAACAGTTAACCAAGTTTACTGTTTGGAAGTGCTGAAATGGCTGCATGAAAAAAATCAGATGACCTGAACTTTTCGCCAACAATACATGGCTCTTGCATCACGACAGTGCACCAGCTCACACAGCACTGTCTGTGAGGGAGTTTTTAGCCAGTAAACAAATAACTGTATTGCAACACCCTCCCTACTCACCTGACCTGGCCCCCAATGACTTCTTTCTTTACCTGAAGATAAAGGAAATATTGAAAGGAAGACATTTTGATGACATTCAGGACATCAAGGGTACGACGACAGCTCAGATGGCCATTCCAGAAAGAGAGTTCCAAAATTGCTTTGAAGGGTGGACTAGGTGCTGGCATTGGTGCATAGCTTCCCAAGGGGAGTACTTCGAAGGTGACCATAGTGATATTCAGCCATGAGGTATGTAGCACTTTTTCTAGGATGAGTTCATGAACTTAATTGTCAGACCTCATAAGACTAAAGAAAAGTAGAGAGAGTAGAAGGGGCTAGGCCCAAGTCACAGCAGACCTGAGACTATCATTTGCGTCCTAGCTTCTCAGTCACAGCCCTATACCTTTTCCTCATGGGACAGTCCATTTTTTTCAATGCACCATTGCACCAGATGGGCTTAGTCAGTGGGAACACCATGGTTTCCAACAGGTGGAGGCTGCTGTCCTGTGGGCATTGCCCATGGACGCTGATAGAGAAGAACTAGGGAAGACCCTGGAGCTACAAAGAACCAACTCACTCCTGAACTGTTCCCAGAGGGTCCCCAAGCGAAGGCTATAGATCTGTGGCTTTCAGAGCCTAAACACAGTTCTAGGAAGACACACTCTGCTCTGGTTCAAATTGTTGATATGTCATGCTCCAATCTTCCATATGTTTCCAGACTCCACTGGACCATGCTAGCCTGGAAAAGGTCAACTCCCAAAGCAAATGACAGATTGATTAAACACAACGGCAAAGTATGAAAATTAATCGAGATATTTAATAGACAGTGCAAACCATAATTTCATCTGAATATAAATGTATGCACATGTTTCCAATGAGTTATCTATCAGTTATCACAAACAGCAACAAGGACCTTAGAGCCATGTTAGAAAAATGTATAGCTGGAATTTAACTCTAACAATCTCATTTGCTCTCAAATGAATATCATCCATTTCAAATTAGTGTCACAAAGTCCAAAAGACCAGGGGAGTGGGAATAAGGAGTGGGCTAGAGTAGGAAACACAGGGGCCAGTACACAGGTGATGGACAGAAATACAGCTCTCGAGGAAACCAACATCAGATGCATTATTACAGCTAAGGACAAAGCCTATCTATGGCTTTTAAAAACCGATTTTTCTGCCAGGACCATACAAGTCTTACAAAGAGATGTGCGACAAGTCAATTGACTTAAAAGGACAGAGACTACATTTTCAGATCATTTCAACTGCAAACGGTAGACCCTTTCCATTGAGGTTCAGCAGTGGAGTTAGCGTAGTCCAGAAGCTCAATGTTGGATTTGCAAATACAGTTTATTTTACAGAATTTCAACATTATAAACAGCAGGCACCTCCCACCCCACCCCCCACCCCTCCCCCCACCCACCTTGCTGGGTGCAGACCATGCTATGCAGAATGAGCAGTGATGTGGCCCTACTGCTTTGGAGGGAGATTCGAGAGCGATGGAACCTGCCTGCACCGTGTCCTGCCTGCCCCGCACACGCACACACACACGTCTGCCCGCTGTGCAGGCCACCAGAGTCTGTCTGGGCCCAGCTCGCGCTGGATCAATTAAATGGTTCCAGCCCAGTTCTCCAATTCCTTCATGTCGTCGTCTTCCTCTTCCTTCTTCTTGGCTATGTGACGAAAGAAAAGGCAGTTTAGGAGAGTTGGCTGCAGTCCTCTCAACGCTGGCTGGGTGCCAGGGCTGTGCTACATGGCGTCTGCAAAACAGCCCTGCCCTTGCAGCCACCTCTTCAGGCTATCAGCAGACTGCTTCTCTCTGTGCCTAAAAGCTGCAACGTAAAACTCCAGATAACCAGGCATACTTGCCCCAGCACCTCCATTCCACCCATGGGGGGCACGGCCAAGAAAGGATTCCACACTGAGAGTCAGGAAGCAGGTGAGGCCTCAGTCCCTGAGCACCCACGGTGGGGGAGAGTGGGAACCCCAGAAGAGATCTAATCTTCGCCAGCCCCATCTCCCCTGTAAAGTGGCTTGAACCACCTCTCCATACCCGTAGGGGGCTTGCTGGACAGCATTGGGACCCCCTGTGTCCGTACCCCACCCTGGGCAGCTGACTTGACTCGAGGGGCTGTTTCCCCCTTGAAATGTGGGACTGAGGTGATTCCAGCTTGGTCACACTCTGCTCCCTGGGTGCCCTCTCCGTGCCAAATCAAACTGCTTCACCTTTTCTAGCTCTGTGTGGAATACCTCTGCCCAAGGATGAAATAATGGTGGAGGGAAGGGAAAGGAGCCAACAGAAAGAAATGAAGGTTTTCTAGAACCAGGTCTCTAAAAAAGACACGCTGTTTCTATCCCACCGTGACTGCCTCTGAGGCCCTGGGTTTTTCTAGGTGTGCACAGCACAAGATTCTAGACAGGGAGCAAGAGCTGTCCTGGAAGTAAGCTCTCACACCTTCTCCCAGTGCCTCGAATTTTCTCTTCTTTGGTGACACAGGGAAAATCATTCTAGAGTACTACCAGAGGTCCCCACCTCATCCTCAAGGGCACCTCTGGCAACATCTGGAGACAGTTTTGGTTGTCACAACTTGGGAAGGAGGGTGCTACTGACATCTAGTGGGCAGAGGCCAGGAGTGCTACTAACATCTACGGTGCACAGGACAGGCCGCCCTCCCAGCCCCGGACCAAAGAATGACAAGGCTTTGTCAACAGTGCCGAGCTGAAGAAACGCTGTTCTAAAGACAAACTGGGAATGGGCACGTAACATTGTCTCTGGGGCCGTCACAACAGATCCCACCAGGTTCTTAACCCTAGGCAACTCAGGACCCAAACTGAGGCCAACCGACCACGATTACCCACCATGTGGCGTCATGGGTGTGTCATGACTCGATAAGAAGTACTCACTGGGTTTTGATGGTAGGGCTATAGAGGGAACATTTGGTAGAGGGACTGTTTCAGGTCCACTGATTTCCAGCAAATTCTTGTCTAGTTCCTCCTGTTCTAGTTCTTCTAATTCTGCCATGAGTTCATCCTGGTAAAAAGAAGCACAAGAATGAGAGACACCCCCGGGAATCCCAGCCTTCTCAGCAGTACCTCTTGCCTGATGGCTAGGGGACACATACCCCTTCTGAGGAGGTCAAGGGGAGAGGAATCCCAGGTCCACACTTTGTGACTCAAATGCCCTAAACATGCCTCCACTGGTGAAGAGAACACACAGCCGACCAGTTACTGAAATATGCATCCTGCACCAGGCTGTGTGCACCTTGAGAGAAGGGCCCGAATCTTTTCATTTCTGTTTTTTAATCTCAGTACTGGGAGCACTACGTGAATGTGCAGGAATGCTTGCTGAATTGAATTTAACTTGACTAGTCCATCAACCTCTAGTGTGAAAACATGAGAACCCTGGTGCTGGCAGCCAAGGGTAAGAGCCGCAAGCTGTTTTATCAGCTATGCTGTGGGAATCAGAGAACACAAAGAATCAGGTTCAGTGGAGAGGGCTTGACCTTCAGTGGACTCAATTCTAAGACAGAAGGAAATACCTTCAACAGGGCCTATTACTGTATTTTAAAAACCTAAGAGACTCAGAGTCCTACTTGCTACAGCACAAACTGGTAGGTGGCCAAATTCCAGACAGATCCCTCAGGGCTCAGATGTAAATGCTCCTTCGTTGGCTTCACCTTTAGCTCAGGTCAGAGTTGTCTGAGGACAAATCCTGTAAACTCCTCCACAGCATGGTCACTTCAGCTGCCCCAGCTCTGAGTCTGGGGCCCACCATGGAAAGGTGGGCCAATTATTGACCTAAAACCTGCTAAGGGGTCCCAACTAAGGTTTCTTTGCTCCACCTAAGCTTCTACCCCAAACAGTGAAAGCATCCCCCAAATTCAAGAATTAGGGAGGGTTAATACCACGCTTTGTATGTCCAAATCTCTGGAGGGTTAAGAACTGGTAATTTCCAGACTACATACTCCCTGCCAGAGAGCCGTCAATAGCACATCAAAGGGCAGCGGTGTCATTTGTGAAACTTAGGTGATTTGCATGAAACCACTCACCTCGTCAAACTCTTCTCCAAACCCTACAGGTTTTGAAATAGCTGTTGAAATCTCCTCTGCAAGTTCTTGCTGGTCAGCAATGTCCTGCATTAACTCATCAACTTTATCGATGTCCCTTTAAATGAAATGGACAGATGTCATATCAACCATCCGTCTGTGTAAAGAGCGTCTGTGAGGCAGGAGCAGAAACCCTGCCCCATACAATCTGCTTCCCAGCTCCACCCTACAATTACTCCCTGTGAGGAATTACTTTTTTGTCTTTATTGTCTCCTTCCTCCCCTTTAAAATAGGGAATCACAGAATCAAAAGGATGGAAGTGTCCCTGGACGTTACCTAACCCAACATCCTAAGGAAATAAGGCTTAGCAAAGTTTGGTGCCACAGTTACATGCTCTCATGAGACCAAGGGACTTTAACTCCTGGGCCAACAGCTCTACTTCAAGCTCAAGGGCAAATATGTACAGAGGAGGTAAAATCACAGATCATAAAATGTAGCCATGCCACTTGACAGGCCCTTCCCATCTACTTAAATCCACTCATGGCTTCTCTACTAGACCCCAAAGGCAAACATGCAGAACTATTGTCTATACACTGTCAATCTCAATTGTACAAACATACAATTAATCAATATAATATATACACAGAGACTTCAAAGTGTGCACAGTATTTACTGAGATGCGCTCTGTGCTAGGCAACCTGGAGAAAACAGAAACAACAAACACGCACCACACTTAGGAAGCTCAGCCCGCTGAAAACCCACCCTCAGACAAACATCTCACTTATTTAAAGGCTACTTTTCCTGCAACCCCACATTTCTAGAGCAAGGATCAGGAAACTTTTCCTGTAAAGGGACAAATGGTAAATATTTTAGAATTTATGGGCCACACAATCTCTGCTGGAAATACTCAACCCTGCTGTATAGCACAGAAGCAGCCATAGAAAATATGTAAATTAATGGGCACAAGTTATTTCAATAAAACTTTATTTAAAAAAATAGATGGCAAGCTCACAGGCTGCATTTTGCCAACCCCTGTTCTACAGCATGGTTGGGTACTCAAAAGGAAGTAAAAAAAGGGTTCCAAGCACCCCCAAACATATGCTGCCAAATCCAAGCACTAAAGCACATGCAAAATTGTGTTCATGGGACAGGACCTCATTTGGAGCCTAGTGTCACCCTGGCCTTTAATTACAAGTGAAACAAGTTTGGTGACCCAGTTTCTTAGGCCACTGTATATGGGGGGATAGTAGCCACATTCAGGAGGGGCTGCTGAAATCAAGAACACTGTCAATATCACAGCCAAAGCCTGAGAGCAAGGGGCGAGGCAGAAACTTCCACCAAGAGCACATTTGTAAGAATAGAGAGATCCTTCAGATGGGTAGTAGACTTGGGTTACCACTTTGTGAGGTGTGTAAATGTCTAATCATTATCTTGTTTTGTACACCAGAAACTAATAAAAAATGGTACAATGAAAAAAATAAATGATCAGTATGAATCAAGGGGGAAAAAAAGTAGAGAGTTCCAAAGCCCTTGGATGCACCACGTTTCAGGGGCCCTGATGGCATCAGGACAAAGTCATGGGCATTGGTGTCAATCCCAGTTCTATCCAAGCTCACACATAACCCAGGGCAAGTCACCTCCCCTCTCTGGGACATGGCTTCCCCACCTTGATCAGCAGAGGCCCGAGTGAGAGGGAGGTCCTTCTAAGGATCTTTCCAGCTTGAACTCTATGCTCATCACAGTAACCCTGTTTCAGTCCACGAGATCTGCTTCCGAAGGCAGCACGATACACAATCCATTTTAGGAGGAGTTCCAAAAAGAATGCAAACTAAAACAAACTCAGGTGCTGGAACGGATAAGTCAAGGGGGTCTGCCCAAGGCCAGGGCCTGGGCTGGCAGCATTCCCGGGCCAGCACTGCCCGCCGCGCGCTGCCCCCCTCCACCCGGGAGTGGCCACGTACATGTTATCGTGGGCGGCTTTCATGGCCTTGGCGGCGTAGCCCATGTTCTTGAGCACCTCCGTATTGGTGTTGGCGTTCTCCAGGGCCTCTCGCTGGAACTCAATGGTCGACAGTGTGCCGTCGATCTGCGCCAGCTGCTTCTCATACCGCTTCTTGCGCTTCAGTGCCTGGAGGGCCGCTGCGTGGGGAGGACACAGGGTTTCAGAGAGGCCAGACACAGTAATGTCCTAGAGGTCACTTGCGTCTCCTCCCTACTTGTAATGGATGCACCTCAGTTGCTTCCACTACAACAGAGGATTAATAATCTCTTCTATACAAAGAGCATATTCGGTTTTTCTCAGAAAATTAGACAAAATTCACATACTTCAAAATGTAACCAAGCATACAAGCAACAGTTCACGTTCTCTGGTAATATCACACACACACACACATACACACACATCAAAGAATGGAGAACCATTGAGAGAGAAAAATGTGCTTTGAGGTCAAAATGCCTCCGGTTCAAACGCCAGTTCGCAGACTTAGGTGAGCTGCTTGGCTTCCCTGACAGGTGCATTGTGAGGACTAAATGAGGTGATATATGTAGGCACCTAGCAAAACAGTAAACAGTGGACACCCAAAAAACAGCAGCTCTCATTATGATAAAGCAATTTTAAGGTGCCATTTTATGCCAACTAAATGACAAAAACAATAAATAATGCCTATTCCTGATCATGGATCAGTTAGAGTTAAAATGCTATCTCACCCACAGCTGACAACTGTAAGTGGTTATAATGCTTCTGAAAAGTGACATGGCAACACACAGCAACACCCATAATGATGTCCCTGCCCTTTGACCAGTAATTTCCTTCTGGAAATATACTCAACAAAAGCAGAGAGCCCCAGGTCTGAAGATGGTTACTAGAGCATTCTCCATCATAGAAAACACAACAAAATACAGACAACTCCCTGCCAGGGACAAATCTAGCGTCTGACCATTTGGTCACGTCAGTGTCATCATCTACCTCATCTCCTGGCATGTTATGCTGTAGAGATCATCTTGTTTTTAAGATCCAGTCAGGGCAAGCAGTTTGACCAAGGTGAATTTGTGGCAGAGCAAGGGGCAAAACCGCATCTTTCTACTCAAAACCCAGGCTTCCTCCCTCTTCCTGCCTCAGTTCCCCTCTTTACACTAAACACGGTCTGTAGCACACCTCTTAGACGGGTAACAAAGCCAGGAAGGAGGCTCAACACAGACTCAAGCAGGAGTGAAATGAGTCAGGGAAGCTGACCAGCCCCCACCAGGACCTAGACAGCACTGGTCTCACACACATATGGACACACATATACCCAGGCACATGTGTCCCCCAGGTCTCCAGACTCCAGACCAGAGCCATCTCCTGCAGGCTGTAGGCGACAATCAAACACCTCCCCCACGGGGCTATGGTTTCTCCCTATGTCACATCAGTAGAGTCCCTGTTCCTTCTGGTCACACTCCCTGTCAGCCTAGGACTGGGTCCTGAGAACCATCTGCCAAGGGTAAACAGGCTTCTCTTCTGCCTCTCGCTTAATGAGAAAGGTAGGATCCTGCCCTGGAGGGAGTGTCAAGGGGACTGTGGGAACATAGAAGAAGAAGTGCCAATCTAACCATGTCACCGCTTTGCTTAAAAACCCTCACAGCTCCCTTGGCCCATAGGACAAAACCTCCACATGGTTGAACGTGGCCTGTAAGGTCCTGCAGGAGGCAAGGGACTGGGATTCTGGCCACAAGCCAGGTTCTGGGAGCTCAGGACCAGGTCTGAATCCCTTTGCCATTGACCGTCACGACAGAGGGAGGATATCCTGAGAAGAGTCCTGGGATGTAAGTGCTCCAGGCCTGGGCTGCTTCCTCGTGACTTCCTTGGTTGGTGCCCTGATGCTTTTCCACAGAAACCGATGCAATCACATCCCCATCAGCAAGTGACTCTCAAGGCTTCGCAGGCCAATGTCCCACAGGTACTGCTTTCCCGGGTCCTCTCCAGCCATCCCCACCATGCATGGCATAGCCCAGCCTGTAACGACTTGTCCACCAGTCCAGATTCAACAAGGAGTTCTGAGCACTTTCTGCGCGGTAAGCAAGCAAGCGGCTGCAGCAATCCCATCCTCCTCTTTAACCTCCTCCTCCTTCCCGAACCCAGTCATGGGGCAGAGATCCCAGATCCACACTAACAAGGAGACTGGGGATCAGAAAGGAAAAGCGGCTCATCCAAGTCACGCTGCTGTTAGGTGGGGAGGAGAGGGCTGAACCTCTGGTCTGCGTAAGCCTCTGCTCTTCCCACACAGGCTCAGAACAATGGCAGGTGACTGGGGCAGTTCTCAAGAGCAAACAATTAAGAACAAACATCTGCCTTGCTTTTCAGTGTCCTGAATGTAGCAGGAACCAAATTTATTCTTTCCCTATTAACATCATTAATTTAGAACTACTTTAACTTTCTCTCTGACACATTTCCAATTGGCAGTGACTCCTTGTATGCCAATCTTATAGTTCTCTGATCTTCACCCTACTTCTAAAATCCCCCAAGCAATAAATGATCTATCTGGAAGCAAATACCCAAGCATACTAGGGAGGTAAGCAAGAGTCCCCCCATGAATGAAATATTAGGTTGGTGCACAAGTGATTGCGGTTTAAAAGGTTAAAAATAATTGCAAAACGCGCAATTTCTTGAGCGGGGATATAAACCTAATACTTATATCATTCATCTTTACAGACCAACATCCAGCACAATCACTAGTACACAGTAAGTACTTAATATATTATTAAGCCGAATCTTCAACTTCATCTGTTTTTTACGTTTTCTTTTTCATATATTCTATACAGGATACCTCGTGTGGGGTGCACCCATATTTTACCTCCTGTGTACTTCTGACTTAAGGGAGAAATAGTAACGTCTCATTGAAACACGGACTAAAACAAACATTTGGCAGGACTCTTTCCCTCCATCCCTCCTGGCTCATAAAACAGGAACTTCTCTGCAAGTGCCTGCCCTTCCCTCTGGCCTCACCATAAGGTGTGCCCTCTCTGAGACTAGGAAAAGTCCCGAGCAAACAGCCTGGCCCTCCAGCGCCGCCCCTCCAGCCTGCAGAGTTCACAGTGTCTTCCCCTCCTTGCAGTGAGCTCCAGGATGGGGTCTGGCAGGGACAGGTGATTTGCTTTCCCCAATCTAACTCCTGTGTGTATTTCTCAACTGAATGAGAACTCCAAAGAGAAGGGGTACACGACTAATTTCCCCCTTCCATACATGGTTCATGAGTAAAATAACCTTTACATGTGACACAGAGCCAGCATTTGGGCTGCAAGAATATGTGTAAACACATTCACAGCATTGAACCACTCTGTATCTTACAAACGTGTGACACCAGGGTGAAGCATAGCTTAGGGCAAACTAAATGAGGAAAATGCCACTCTGCCCGCATACTATTACCCTTAAAGTAAAACGTACTCCATCCCAACCTTATTTCTGACCATAGAAATCTGCTTTTATATGTAGCCAAAGTCAAGGGCCAAGCCCAATGTTTTCCGTAAATATGTACCAGCGCTTACTGTCTTGCCTTACACTTCTCCAAATTCCTGACCATTGATTGAAAAAACAAGTACTAGATTCTCACCAGAAGAAAAAACAATTCATCACGATGTGAGGTGATGGATGTTAACGAAACTTATTGTGGTGATCATTATTTGCAATACTATATATATCAAATCATTGTTATACACCTACAACGAATACAATATTATATGTCAATTATATCTCAATAAACGGGGGGGGGATGGGGAAAAACTCAAGTCCTGGGTTAACAAGTAGTTCATCTAAACCAAATGTTCAAAGAAGGGGCATATAAAGAAATCTCTTTTCTGCCAAAGAACCTGTGTCATTTATAAGCACAATGGCTTTAACAATTGAAATCTAACTCTGGCCAATAAAAGTTTAAGAAGCTGCTTTTAGATGGAAAAAAATAATCCTTGGAATCTCCATGTTTAATTATGCCTTTGCTGGTTCCAAGAGAGTAATTACAGCAGCAATCACAGAATCTAATAACCAGCTTTATTGGCTCTGAAAGCTGAAGCAAAAACAACTCCAACCATGTTGAAATAAACATTGGTCTCCAGACAGTTGCTTCATTAGACATTCTAAACAGCTATTTGGAGGAAAAATATAGAAGAGATACCCTAAGAGGCAGAGAGACCAGTGGAAAAGACGTTCTCCCAGGACCAGAAAGTCCTGCAGGGCATCTATTAGTAACTGTACGGAATCCGTTTTCAGAGAATCCATCAGTTCAATACAACTAGATAGCACATTCCTTTCTCCTAGGCAAAGGCAGACTTGACTTCTCTTTGAAGAGCTGCTGAGGAAGGCAAGAGTGTCTGCCCCGATCTGGGGGCGTTCACTACAGGGGCCATTAGCCTAGGACATCTCAACAGGCGCTAAGAAGTCCTAACTGGACACTCGTTACTCATATAGAGATTCAGGCATTTTGGTGGAAGGAAGGCCCAGTAACACCCTCTCACTAAATGAATGATGGTGTCTACAGTTCTTTCAAAGACCTAAGATTCTACGTCTGAATTCATCTAGCAGAAGTTACAAAGAAGGGCTGAGGGGGAAGGAGGAGAGTGCTGCTTCTTTCCCACTCTCAGCATGAACTACATGGCAAACACAAACATACCCCAGAGGACACTTACACACAAATGCAACACTAAGTGAGAATTCTGAAGAACCCTCAGCAGCCTGGTCAAGGCAGGGAGCTGAGTGAAGCTGAGGGAACAATCATTCAGATGCTCCTTGCTCATTCTGCCCATGAATAAACCTCAGATATTCAGGGTACCCTCAGCCAAGAGAACCACACCTGGCCCTCAAGCCACTAGTCACCTTGCTGGGGTCACCTGTCATCTGCCCTGTGTATATAGGCAAGAAAAGATCCAAAGTCAAAACAACAAAGTTCCCCACCAATATCAAAGAACTGACAGTGCACGGACTGTTATTAGTAACCATCACTGCACCACATGGCATTAGAGATCCCACCAAACCCTGACCAAAAGAGTTACAATCTTGGCACCAAAAGCAGAGGGGGCTTGAAGGACTCTTGGAGATACTGAAGTCTCATTAGATGACAGAAAAAATGATGCCCAGCAAAGGTGACACAGCTTGCCAGGCTCCTGCAGCGAGTTAGAGGAAGAATCAGGACGAGAACCCAGGGGTCCAGCCCAGGGCTCTTTTCACGACCTCCACTGTTGTTATCTCCAAATTAAGTTGCTATAAATAAACCAGCCGTTCCTCCGACATAGGGAAAACAGTCTGCCTAATGCTCTTTTATCCAATTTCCAAACTCTGGCCTTTGCAAACCCCATTTAAAAGCTCATGCTGACACATGAAAGACCTGGAAAGCTACCTAAAATGCTCTCCTAAGTCACCAGTTAGAAGAAAAAGAAAAAATGAATGGACAAGAGGTGCTAGTCTGCCTCATTCCAGAGTACTTGCCCACATTGGTGCAGTTGTCCTTGCCCGCGGCTGCAGAAGACAAGGCCAGGGCTGGCCTCTCATTTCTCTACCCTGTATAAAGGTGGCAGGAACGGCATGGATCTACAGGGCCCTCACAAAGGTCTCAGAAGCCAAAAAGCACCTTTAAGCTCAGACAGAGGCTGTTTCTGTGTCCATCGCTGCTCAGACAATGTCTCCGGCTCATGTGTAGAAAGGAGCCTCCTCCGGTAGGAGGAAAGGCTGTCCCCACACCGCTGTATTTATTCCCACACAGTGGGAGAGTTCAGTCAGGCTAGCGACGCCGAGAGCATCTTTCAGTGCAGCCACCTTCTCTGTTACGTACCTCCCTGTTGCCCTAATTTGCTCTCCGTGACCTGGAGCTAATGCACTCCATTTAGACATGGTAAAATAAATACTTGTGTATGACCAGAAAAGCAGAATCTGAAACCCAGCTGACTTCATCAGCAAATACACAAAAAATACAGTACTCACTGCAAGGGAAAATTTTAGAGAGAAGGCAAGAAAGCCCTTATGTGTTTACTAGGGACAGCGATGAGAAGGGTGGCTCAGATGCTCCTCTAAGGTCTTCTTCCAGCTCTAACAATATATGAACCTACGTAGTTCTGAGATTTCCAGTAAGTAACTGACTGCAACAAACACAAAAAGCTTTTTTTGATTGACCCTGCATGATCTTGAAAATGTAATTAACATCAATACACTTCCTGAGTATTTCACAGTTTTTCCTGAGTACTCATGTTTTTCCTGTCCAATGAATTAGCAGTATCTCTAATTCACGCAGACTTCCTGAGCTGACGAGATAGAGCTGAGAGTCTGGGGAGAGGAATGCGGCTAGAGTCCACAGGACAAAGTACCAGGGAGGAGAGAGCTGCAGAGTGAGGTTGAGGAGAAAACAAACCCTGGAGATCTACAGAGTGTCCCCTGCAAGTATTCAGCAGAACACGGATCAGTGCATGTGTATGAAGAAACTACTGAGGCTAGGGAAAGACCCACTCGAGAGGATTAGAGAGAACAGTGCCAGGTGCTCACATGGGGCCAGTTAGCTACAGTGCCTACTCCTCAGTCATACTGGAAAATCTCATAATGCATGGGGCTTGCGGTAGAGTATTCAGAAGGGTCTTAGGGTCTTGTCTCAACTGGAGGGAATAACTAGCCCAATACTCGATAAACATGGCTATGGGCTCACCTAACAAATCTTAAAAACAAGACACAAAAGGACAAATGGTTACCAAGAAAATTAACTATGCCCAAACAAAGCTTAAGAATATTTATAGAAATACAGAAACAGCCAGTACACAACAAGGTAAAATTTACATTGGACAGTCAATCAAAAGTTATCATGCAACAAAGTGGGTGATTACTATCCATAATGCAGAGGGAAAAAAATCAATCAATTGCAAGTAACCCAGAACGAATACAGATGGAGAGGTAGCAAAGACTAAAATTAAGGAGGCACACAAAAGATATTTTTAAAAAAGACCCGAATTGAGCTTCTAGAGAGGAGAACTATGGGATGGGGTTAACAGCAGATTAGACAGTATAGAAGAAAAGATTAGTAAACTTGAAGGCATAGCAATAGAAACTAACCAAAATAAAATGTAGAGAAAAAAAGAATTTTAAAAATGAAGCACATCAATGAGCTGTGAGATAATTCCAAGCAGCCTATAAGTGTAATTGGAGTCCTCAAAGGAGAGAGGTAGATGAAAAAATATTTCAAAAAATAGCTGATATTTTTCCAACTTGATAAAAAGTATAAACCTACAGATCCAAGAAGCTCAACAAACCCTGAGCATAAGAAACATGAAAATTACACCAAAGCACATAAAAGTGCTCAAAACCAGTGATAAAAAGAAAACCTTAAAAGTAGCCAAAGAAAATAATACACATTACATACAAAGCAACAAAGAGAAGAATGACAGAGATTTCTCATAGGAAACAATGCTAGTGAGACAATGGAACACTGTTTTTAGAGAACTGAAAGAAAAAAAAACACCTGCCAACCTAGACTCTAAACCCAGTGAAATTTTCTAAACGCAAAGGCAAAATAAAGACTTTATCAGACAAAGAAAAGCTGAAAGAATTCTTCACCAGCAGACCCACACTACAAAATATTTTAAAGGAAGTCCTTCAGGCAGAAGGAAAATGACACTAGATGAAAATATAGCTCTATACAGAGGTGTGAGAAGCACCAGAAGGAAGAAATTCACAGGCAAACATATAATAAGGCTTTTTAATTATTTAAATCTTTTTAACAACAACAAAAAAATAGTATCGCGTGGAGTTTAGAATATACGTAAAAGTAAAATGTATGGCAACAGCACATAAACCGGGAGAGGAGAAATAGGAGCGCATGGATCATATACTATACGTGGGTTGGTAGTAACATCACTTGAAAGCAGACTACAATTAAGTTAAAGATGTTTATTAAAAACTCTTAAGCAAACACTAAAATAACAGAGGTATAGTTAATCAGCCAACAAGGAGATAAACGGAATCATAAGCACTCACTCCAAAAGAAGGCAGAAAAAGAAAAAAATGTGAACAAAGAACAGATGAGACAAATAGAAAAAAAAGAGCAGATGACAGATTTAATCTAACCATATCAATAGCCTGTTTCCCTGAAAATATGACCTAGCTGGCGTCTTTTGCAGCAAAAATTAATGTAAAACCCGGTATTATATTAATTATATTATATTATATTATATTATATTATGTTATAGTATATTATACCCAGTCTTATATTATAGTAAAATAAGACCGGGTCTTATATTATAGTAAAATAAGACCGGGTCTTGTATTAAGTTTTGCTCCAAAAGACACATTGGAGCTGATGGTCCGGCTAGGTCTTATTTTCAGGGAAACACAGTAATCATAGTAAATGTAACTTTCTAAACACCCTAATTAAAAGGCAGAGATTGTTCAATTGGATTAAAAAGAAAAGACCCAACTGTATGCTGCCTACAAGAGACACACTTCAAATATAGAGGTAAGTAGGTTAAAAGTAAAAGCATTGAAAAAGATATAGCATGGTTACACTAATCAAAAGACGGCTGAAGTAGCTATATTAATTAATCAGACAAAGTAGATTTCAGAGCAAGGAATATTACCAGTGACAAAGAAGGTCATTTTATAATGATACAGGGGTCAATTTATCAGAAGGATATAACAATTGTAAACATTTATACATCTAATAACAGAGTTTTTAAATACCTGAAGCAAAAATGGATAGAATTGCAATGAGAAACAGATAAATCCAGAAGTACAGTCAGATTTCAATACCTCTCTTCAACACTGATGGAATGAGCAGACAGAAAATAAGTAAGGATATAGAAGCCTTGAACAGCAAAATCAACAAACTTGACCTAACTGATATTTGTAAAACACTCTATTACCACCAGCAGAATACTCATTCTGTTCATGTGTACACAGAACATTTAACATGACAATATATTCTGGGCTATAATACAAGTCTCAATAAATGTAAAAGAATTCAAGTTATACAAAGTATGTTCTCTGACCACAAAGGAATTAAGTTAAAAATCATAAAGGATATTTCTGGAAAATCCCCAAATATTTGAAAACTAAATAACATACTACTAAATAACCCATGAGTCAAAAAAGAAATGAGAAATTAGGAAGTATTTTGAACTGAATGAAAATGAAATGCAACATATCAAGATTGGTGGGATGCCACTTAAAGCAGTAAGTACAGGAAATTTTATAGCACTAAATGCCTACATTAGAAAAGAAGAAAGCCCTCAAATTAATGACCTCAGCTTCCACCTTAAGAAACTAGACAAAGAAGAGCAAATGAAATCCAAAGTATGCAGAAGAAAGGGAATGAGGATCAAAGTGAAAATCATTAAACTAGAAAATATATACAGAAGGTCAAAGAAATTAAAATCTGGCTCTTTGAGAAGATTAATAAAATTGAACTTCCAGCCAGACTGATCAGGGGAAAAAAATTACCAATATCAGAAATGACAGATATGACATCACTACAGAGTCCATAGATAGATAGTAAAAGGGAAAAAAGGGACTATTTTGAACTTCATGCCAATAAATGTGACCACTTAGATAAAACTGACAAATTCCCTGAATGACCTATATCCATGCTCCTTGTACTACATCAGGAGTAAGACCTTGTTCGTAACTATGGAACCAGGGACAAAAGTCATCCAGGCCTAAGGATGAAGGAGCTCACTAACCAGCAGAGATATGGACAATGTGATATGACAGAGGTAAGCATTGTGGGAGCCCAGAGGAGGGGAAGCTAATCTTTGAAGCTATCACACATTTCAAAGGATAAGAGAGAGCCAAGAAGGACATATCCTAGGCAGGAGGAACTGTGAGGCATGAGAGAATGAGGGAGGGAGCGTGGAAAGATAAAAGCCCTAGAAAGAAACTCAAGAACAGGCTTGTGTGTTTTGTAAAGGAGCTGCTGGACTTTATCCCAGGGTTAGAGGGAAGCCATTGAGATTCTTTGCAGGACAGAAAAGTGATCAGATTTGCACTTCAGAAAGATCCTTGGGGCTGCTATCAGGAGAAAGAACCAGCAACCACTGTAATAATCCAGAGGGTCTGGATTTCAAGGGCCTGGACTAAGGCCACAGCAGAGTAGACCACAAGAGGATGAACCTGAGAGGCAGCCGGAGGGAAGACTCCATGGGCTTGTAAACCTGTTGGAATGTGCAAAGTAAGGAAATGGAGGAGTCAGGAACAAATTCCAGGTTCCTGGCCAGGGCAACTGGGTGGTTGGGATGCCATTTCTCAGAGAAACTAGTGTCTTAGGGGAGAGAGGTTGGGTCAAAAAGGGAAAATCATTCTTACCAGGTCTTTCTGTGGGGCTGTGGACTTCAAAATTCAAATTAGTACCTGAAATTTGAATTTACATTTCTCTAAATCCATATGATAAAGACAGAGACGTTCAGGGACTTCTAACTGGGTCAAACCTAAACAATTTCTCATAAAATTGTAAATAGCACAGGATTCAAAGGTAATCTATTTGCTACTATGTACGCATGTGTGTGTTAGGAGAATATATAGGTATGAGGTGTGATCGAAGACTACGGTGTTTAAATTAAAAATTTATTACAGGGCCAGCCCAGTGGCTTAGGCGGTTGGAGCTCCGTGCTCCTAACACCCAAAGGCTGCCGGTTCGATCCCACATGGGTCAGTGGGCTCTCAACCACAAGGTTGCCGGTTCGACTCCCGCAAGGGATGATGGGCTGCGCCCCCTGCAACTAACAGCAACTGGACCGAGAGCTGAGCTGCACCCTCCACAACTACGATTGAAAGGACAAAAACTTGACTTGGAAAAAATCCTGGAAGTACACACTGTTCCCCAATAAAGTCCTGTTCCCCTTCCCCAATAAAATCTTTAAAAAAAAAATTGTTACAGTAAAAGACATATTGCCATTAATCCCCCTCACTTCGAACACACTTATCCTATCATTCTTGTCACTTTCTGAAACAGTTCTGGAAGTCCTCTTTCGTGAGTGTCTTTAGTTGCGCTGTCGTGGCAGCCTCGATGTCCTGAATCGATTGAAAACGTTTACTTTTCATGGTCATTTTGACTTTAGGGAAGGGCCAGAAGTCACACGGTGCCAGATCCGGTAAATAAGGTGGATGAGGACACACTGTAATGTTTTTGACAGAAATTGCTGTATTACCAGAAGATGTGTGACAGGGAGCGTTGTCATCGATGGAGGATGATTTACGGCACACTTTAAAACATACCTTCTCTCAACCATAGCTCACACCTGACTGACTGCATGGAACAAGTTGAAACGTGTCACACACCGTTATTAAGGATCCAAACACCACTTCCCGTATTGAAGATCCCTGCTTTTCTGTTGGATGACACTCCGCAGCAGCATTCACTGTATTTTGTGATCACAATGGAAAGGCTCTGTGTCACACATTGCTTCTAGTACAGCAATTTCTGTCAAATAAAAACATTATAGCGTGTCCTCATCCGCCTTATTCACCAGATCTGGCACTGTGTGACTTCTGGCTCTTCCCCAAAGTCAAAATGACCATGAAAGGTAAATGTTTTCAATTGATTCAGGACATCGAGGCAACCAGAACAGCGCAACTAAAGACACTCATGAAAGGGGACTTCCAGAACTGCTTCAGAAAGTGGCAAGAACGGTAAGTGTGTTTGAAGTGAGGGGGAGTATTTTGATGGGAATTAATGGCAATGGGTCTTTTACTGTAATAAATGTTTTTTTTTTTATTTAAACATTCACTGTATTGTTTATCGCACCTTGTATATGTTTGTAATTTATAGAGACTGTCTCTGGGCCTTGTAATTGATTGCCTCTGGGAGGCCCACTGAGGGAGGGACGGGGGCAGGGAAGGCATTTTGCCAATTATGTACCATTTACACTATTTCTAATCAAATCATTTACTTAAAACAGTAGACATTTATTAAGAAGGACGTAGCTATGCCTGGCACTGAAGGTGTGGTCCGGTCCCACCAGTGGAGTAAAGGCAGTGATGGTGTCCTCTCCCCAGCCTTCCACCCTGCTGGCCCCAGGCTGGATGCTCTTAGCTGGGCTTACTCGGGGTGACCAGGTTCTTGGCTGGGACAGAGGGAAACACAGCCTGCCCGTGGTTTCCGTTCCCAGGCTGGGATGAAATGTTTCTTTTCCGATTAGCTTTTTTCCCTCTACTGCCAACTGAATCCATGCCAACAAGAGCCCCTTTCTGCCTGAGCAAGCATGAGAGCGCCCTGGCAACTGAGATGAGAGCAGAGGTCTGGGAGCTGGGGTCGTTTGTGGGGAAGTGGGGAGGGGGAAAATGCCAGCAGAAAAATACTTTCCAGGGTTTTTCCAAAGCAAGAGGGAAAACCAAACCAGCCTTTTCTCCTTTTAGAATCAGAGACGTGATGAGGGGCTTGCAAGACAAATCACCCTCCTTGCCCAAATGGCAGCAAGGGACAAGAGGAGCCATAGGAAACTGGTACTTTTCTGGAAAAAGCCTTGCCTTGGTTTCCCCCAAATGGGGGCAGACTTCAGGTTCCTGGAACCCTATCGCATCTCTCTATTTTCACATGGCCTATAATCTGACTCGAATGTGAGCTCCTGGACGGAGGGACTGTCGCCTCATCTCAGTATCCTCGGTACACAGTAGGTGCTCAGAGGGATAGGTAGCTGGACAAACCCACTCTTTGGAAGAGTAAATCTGACCTTGTTTGTACAGAGGAGAAAACTAAGGCCCGGGGAGGTACAGGTACTCAGTAGGTGCTCAGTAAACCCTTGCTGAATGAAGGTGCTCAGTAAACCCTTGCTGAATGAAAGCCTGGTAGAGTGGTGGACCTCAGTCTCTAGTCCCTCCCCACAAGCCCTGCTGGGGCTGGGAAAGAATGGATGAGCAGGAGCGTGAACTCCACCAGGGAGGAGAAAAGTTCAGGGGCAATTGTTTTCCTAAGGACTGACCCACTCAGACCCCAGGCCTTGGCAAACAGACCCTGCCTCCTTGGTCATAGGGTGGAATAGGCTTGTGATCCAAACTGGGCTGCCAAGAGCCTCCTCCATTATGGTGATTGGTTTAGTCATGAGCACATGACCCAAGCAGCCAATCAGATTCCTCCTCTGGGATTTTCCTAACAATGCTAGAAGAGAAATGGGGGTAAAAGGAAGTAGAGACTCCTCCCAGGCCAGGATCCAAACCTGTAAGTCAGAGCAGCCGGCAGTCATGCCCCAGACTCACAGGGAAATCAGTAAGGATGAGTCAACATTCAGAGACCAGCCCCACCCTGCTCTTTCCCAGTCATGTGAGTCAGTAAAGCCCCTTCTGCAAGGCAAGCCTGTAAGAGCCGGCATCCTGTCATCATAGCAACTAAAGACAAAACTGGGCAATTCAAGGAATGAGGTAGAACAGAAAATCAGCAGAGGAGAGAATCTGGAGCAGGGACCCTCAACATAGGGTCCATGAATCCCTAACACAACATGGAAAATTTCATATGTACTATAACATGTAGTTTTCTGAGGAAACAGCACTTCCTGGATTTACAAAAAGGAATTATCCCCTAAAGAGAAAAATAAGGGAGCTAGAGAAAAAGGAGACATTTCCCAAAGCCAGGGCCTCGTGATAAAGATCTCTCAGGAGTTCTTGACTGGTCCACCCAGTTCTGTAGGTCTGCTTCCTACTAATTCCTTACTAATTCCACCTCCCAGCCCTGCTGCCCCAGCTTCCTTTATGCCTTTCCCACTGCAACAGCCTCTGCACAGATCTTCCTCCCCTCGAAGATAACAGAACTGGTATTTTCTTCTAGCTACTCTCGGCCCTTGGCAACTTTTGTGCTTGGTTGCTTACCCCAAGTTCTGAGTAGGGTGACCATACGTCCTGGTTTTCCTGGGACAGTCCCAGAGTAATTATGGCACCCCCTTTCACTCTCAAGTGTCCTGATTTGGATGATATAAGGTCATCCTACTGAAGCAGGGCCTGGCTGGCACCCCCACAGTACAGGCCGCTCCTTGTTCCCGGCCTCACCTTTACTTGACCTACCTATAGCTTAATAGATCAACCGCCTTTGGCTTGAGCTCAGAATGTCCGCTGTCCCACCCAGTTCCCTGTTTATTGATCACAATCTCTATGATCTAGCATTCTTTCCAGGTTAATCCCATCATTGTTCCCAGGTTGCTGACTCTACCAGAGAGAATCACGTGGCCACAGAGAGGTCTCCATGCAGATCCCCGGAACCCTCACGTAGCCCAGGAACGCCCAGATTTTCCTTTAAATCCAATCTGAGAATGTTAAGGCAGTTTTGGGCCTTCTCAGACCACCAGTGCTCTGATAATAAACGCTTATTCTATGGCCCAGCTCCTATGTCGATCTTTTGGCTGAGCGGCACCAGGCAGCACAAGCCCCGGACTCATTTGGCCTCCAGCTTCACCACCTCCCAGTAATCATGAGAACCTGTCTCTCTCCTTTTCTCCCCAGCCACAGATCCTGTCCCATGGTGGTGAGATACATACAGCAAAGGTTCTGGGGATCTCAGGGCAAAGGGCAAACATCTCAAGAGGACAGGGCCACCTTTTGGCCCTCTGAACACCATGGCAGTCAGTAAGAACAAGCACCTTATGAAAGACAGCAGAAAGAGAGCCAAGAAGAAAGTGGTTAACCCATTTTCTAAGAAAGGTTGGTATGATGTGAAAGCACCAGCTATGTTCAATATAAGAAATATTGGAAAAATACTAGTCATGAGAACTCAAGGAAGCAAAATTGCACGTGATGGTCTCAAGGGTCAAGTTTTTTTGAAGTGAGTCTAGCTGATCTGCAGAATGATGAAACTGCATTTAGAAAATTCAAGCTAAAGCTCGGCCTGGCTTTAGGCCCCGGGCCTCCCAGTCGAGGACTCTGCACCTGTGCCCACCCGACGACTGCCCGCTGTCCCACTGCGGCCGTGGTCTTTTCCACAGCGCGCCACCTGGGTGTCTGGGCAATGCCTGGGCAGCAGCCGAGGGCCACAATGACAGATCACCCCAAGGAGCAGTGCAACGAGCTGGAGGCTCCGGAGTCCATCTATCCCTTCATAGTATTATCAGAAAATCCACATGGCTTCACCGTTACTGTGACATCTGAGGCTGGAGAAAATGATAAAACTGTCCAGACTACTCTTAAGTTTACATACAGTGAAAAACACCCAGATGAAGCCCCCTTTTATGAACTATTCCCCCAGGAAAATCTAGAGGATAATGATGTCTCAGGCATTTTAAAATTATTAGCCTTACAGGCGGAAGAAAACCTTGGTATGGTGATGACCTTTAGTTTGGTGACAGCTGTGCAAGAAAAATTAAATGAAATAGTAGATCAAATAAAAACTAGAAGAGAAGAAAAGAAAAAAGAAGCCAAAAAGCAATTATTTCATGGCACTCCTGTTACAACTGAGAATTTCTTAAGTTGGAAGGCCAAGTTTGATGCAGAACTCTTAGAAATTAAAAAGAAACAAATGAAAGAAGAAGCAGGAAAAAATAGTTAAGTGGGAAACAGCTATTTGAAACAGATCATAATCTTGCCACATCTGATATCCAGTTCTTGGAGGACGCTGGAAACAGTGTGGAAGTAGATGAGTCTTTGTGCCAAGAAATGGCTGATTTGGAGCTAGAGGATGATGGGTACGATCCCGACCACAATCCTGCTGATCCAGAGTGACAACGGACTAATGGACTGTCCTGTCTGCAGAGAGGTGCGACTGCCACAGCACCTGTGGCTATGCTGAGAGGGTGTTGATTTTCCTTTCTTTTTTTTTCCTAAGAAAAAAAAAATTTTAGGAGAACATTCTTCTAATAGCTTTCATCATTGAACTTAAAAAATTGACCTTAAAATTTCAAGAAAGAAAAAAAGGAAGGAAGGAAGGGCTAATTACTGAGGGTGTTCAACGCAAACACTGCCTGACTAATTTCCATGGCATGGATCTTACCCGGGAAAAAATGCTCCATGGTCAAAAAAATGGCAGACTGCGATTGAAACTCATGTTGATGTCAAGACTACCAAAGTTATTTGCTTTGTCTATTCTGTGTTGGTTTTGCTAAGAAACATTATCAATCAAGATTCGGAAGACCTCTTAGGCTCAGCATCAATAGGTCCACCAAATCCAAATGACCCAAGAGGTGCAGACAAATGACTTGAAAGAAGTGGTCAATAAATTGATCCCAGATAGCACTGGAAAAGACATAGAACTTGCCCATCTATTTATCCGCTCTATGATGTCTTTGTTAGAAAAGTAAAAATGTTGAAGAAGCCCAAGTTTGAATTGGGAAAACTCATGGAACTTCATGGTGAAGGCAGCAGTTCTGGAAATGCCACTGGGGATGAGACAGGTGTGGAAGCTGAATGCACTGCTGGAGATGAGAGCCCCCAGTCCAAGAATCTGTTTAAAATTCAGACTTTTAATGTGGACAAATAAAACCTATTTGTGATGTTGAGAGAGAGAGAGAGAGAGAACAGAGCCATGTCTCCCCCTACATACACCCTGCCGATCCACCTAGGCAAGAGAGAAAAGGTGGGGGTTGTGTGCACTTGCGCGCTTGCACACGCATGCGGCACACACACACAGTACACACACACACACTCTTTCCCATCTTTGGGGGAACTTGCCTCTTATTTCTATACTTACCCTCCTTGTCTAAGGAGCCAGGCAGTTAATTCCCACCTCCTCTCCCACAGCCTTTGCCCCCTGCCCCAGTTCTGGCAGACCTGGATCAAGGTTGGAACATGGCAAGCAACTTCAGCCTCTCCCTTCTCAGGGGCTGAAAATGCCTCTCTTCCCACTGATAGTCAGCCTAAGCCACAGCTCTCAGCTCTTCAGCATCCAGAGGGAGGGTCCCTCCAGCGGCTGGAGCGATCAGGACCCAGGAGTAAGAGAACTGTGCCCAGGGCAGGGCCCTGCGTGGTCAGCTGGGAATGTGTTCCTGGGGGCAAGGGCACTGTGCTGGGTGCTTGCTCACAAGGTTGTGGGTTGGGCTGTGGGGGCGGGGGAGGGGGAGGGAAGGGAGCGGGAAGAGAGAGAGTATGTGGGCTCAGGTGGGGGTTGCCTCCTCTAGTCCCTTCTCTACTTGTCACCAGTGGTTTTTCTAAACACAGACCTTAACATTCCACGCCCCTGCCCAGAAAACCCTACAGTGGTTTCATTCTCTGCAGCCTCTTCAGACTTCCGGTTCTTCACAAATGCCTTTCTCACCCTCCACCTGGCTCGCTCCCCCTGGTCTTGTAGGGCTGTCCAGGCAGCAGTTTCTCAGCCACCCTGCTCCCCCAGGCTGGGCTCGGACCCTTCTTCTGCATGCTTTTGCACCACCCCTTGCTGAAGACTGCCTCAAAGCACTAATGCTGTACTGCCGCTGACACCTACCCCCTAGACAGCAGTGAACCTCCCAGGGACAGTCCGAGGCACAGATGAGGTGTCCAAGCCCACGTTTGAACGAAAGAGGAGGAAACAATGCCTGAAGCCTGGAGCCTGGTCAATCACTCTGCTTCAGCCAGTGGTTTTCGAGCTTCTCAGGTGCTGGTCTTCACTACCGTGGGAGACTATTTCCTAAAAGAAGGGGATCATTTTGCATCTACTTTGGAAATGGCCTTTCCCCCTCCTACCAACCAGAGCCATATGGCTTTATTAGTAAGTAAAACAAAACGAAATGAAAAAAACTTGTTTCTCACAGATGAAAAATGTTCAGAAAAGTCCTTCTTGGCTCTGTTTTCACAATAAGACAGAAAAATTCTGTTTTAAACTATTGGATCAAAGGCAGCAGAGAAATTCAGGCCAAAATTAACTCATAGCCGACTTGTGATCTTATGGGTCTTATGAGTCTCAAAACCCAAGAGAGAAGAGAAATCAGCTGCTGAGAGCCTGGGGGCCAAAGAAGGGGAGGAAGTCCTCTTGTTTTTGCTTTCCTCCATACTGGCTGTGTTCTCGCCTGCTTCCCAGAAAAGGTAAGGCTGAGCAAATACTACAGACGCGGATTTTCAGCTGGGCTCTCCAAGTACCCAACATGGTCTGAGAATTTAAAGAGCTGGCTGAGGAGGGACTGAAAGGCCATAATTTGGCCCCTTTCCTGTATTTACAGACAGTGAAAGGAATGGAGAAAATTCTAAATCTACATAAATAAATACACCCTCTCCTCTCCCCGGGAGAGGCAGCCTCCTCCCTCCAAGCTGCCTCTCTCAGTCCTTCTCCCTCTCACTGCGATGCCAGTCACAATCCCTGATGGGTTGTGAGCCTTCGACAGAGGCCAACCACCACCAGTTTCAGTATTCCCAGCAACACCTAGCACAGAGCCCTGCACTGCTGGCGTTCAGGAAACATCCTTGTATACTGAATGAGTCACAGAAGGATAATATAATGGCTTCTGAGATTCTTAAAGGAACCAGAGTAAACAAAACTGCTCTCTTCTCAAGTCCTGAGTTACTACTATAAAAATCATCAAGACTGCTGGAGTGCTTGGAATGTTTTCTACCTTGATCTGGATGGTAGCTGTGTGGGTATAGATATTTGTAAAATTTCACTAAGCTGTACACTTAAGACTTGCCTGCACCTTGATAAAAAAAAAAAAAAAGAAATCAAGAATCACCAAAAATTGCTATTGATATACCAACTCTTTCCTAGGTCTCTTTATAGATTTCCTAATCCTCTTGGCCCCATATAAAAGGTTAAAAGTGGGAATTATTCTGAGCCCTTGTACAGGCGGGCGGCACTGAGACGCAGGAAAAAGACAGTCTGGTTACAGAGTCAGGAATGTAGCAACAAGACCTGGGGTTTATGATCCTCCACCCAGGCTGTGCCAGCCCACCAAACCACCAACAGCCAGTTATAACTCGAAAGAAAACAACTCCCTAAAATAGCAACTGTTTGTTCCATCTCTCCTGTCAGCTGGCTTTCTGAATGGTAACTTGAATTTTATTTTCAAAACCATTCTGGCAGGGCTGGGAACCTGCCACCAGTGTCTGTTGAGAAGCAATGAGGCAGCAAAACTCACTGGAATGAGGAGGTAAAAGTCATGGGTTCTACTCCCAGGTTTGCCTTCATGAGCTGTGTCATTTTTAACAGGTCACCTAACCTCTCTGGGCCTGGGATTTCCCTCTGTATGGGCAAGCGGAGCTCTAAAGTTATGTGATTTTTCAGAGCTGCTTAGGAGACGGGAATGTACTGTGATCGTTTAATAAAAGGGAGAGAACTGTTTTAATGGGCACTAGTAGGGACTTACGGTTTTAAAGACCTTGATTTAGAACCAGGTAGGTAGGTAAATATTCCTAAGAGGAATATTCCACATTCCTAAGAGGCTTAGCTGCTCATGGCGGCACCAGGATCTACACTAAGCACATGCGGCCTTTCCAGAGAAGCCTGCTGCTCTCCCCAAGACTCCCAGCATCCTCTTCAATCACCATCCTAAAGAGCAGATTTAATTAAAATGACTAGAGTCAGACCAGCCCTTAGCAGCTGGTTCCTTTCTCCATTCCCCTCACACAGAAGACAAATCGCCTGTGGCCCAAAAGTGGATTTGTGACTAAGTCCTGCCACAAGGAAGCACCCCCAGTGTGCTTAACTGGTCCCTGCTGGGTTTCTGTCCAGCAGAGCTTGAGCTTGCTCAGCCCCAGCTCCTGTGGCTCTGACTTGCCATAAGGCTGGCGGTCAAGTCAGAGGTAGGCTACTAATGCAAACCAGGCTCAGACGCCAGGACGCACGCCCGCCAGCATCTGTGTCGCTTGCCTGGACGCAGGCTCAGGGAAGCAGCTAAAAATCATTCTTCAGCTCTGACCTCTGAACAGGGGAATCCAAACGGAAAAATGCCCAGCGCCTTCTACAGAACAGTCTATGGCTGCCCTTAGCTTTTACAATGAGCAGGAATGTACCCAAGCTATTACCAGACAAAAGGATGCAGAGCTGATCCATCTTTTTATGCAACAAAACTGCTTGGAGCAACCCCTGGTTCTCGAGGTTTAACGTACAGTGGCACTTGTTGACTCAGAGCATGTTACAGCAGGAAGGAATCTTAGCGTTCAGTTAATCCATCCTCCTCATTTTAGTGTTGAGAAAACAAGGCCCAGAGTTGGGAAGACCCAAAGATACCAGGTGACAGAGTCGGAACTAGAACCAGGGCGCAGTGTCTCGTAAGTCCTAGGGCTCTGCTTGACCATTCTGGGTGATGGAGGGAGCACCTAGAGAACAGGAAAGCTAACAGGAAGCTGGGAGCCCAAGAAAAGATGGGGTGGGGGGGTTCATTTTCAGATTTTTGTGACTAAGAAAGCAGAGTCCAAGCTGAACTTAAATGTATGGCCACAGAAACAGAGGTCCTGCCATCAGCCAAGGGAAGTAACTAGCTCTTTCTCTCGGATTGAAGATACACATAAAGGGACGATTAAATCTCAAAGATCACAACTGAGTGAGCCAGCCAGGCAGCTGGGAGTGAAACTCACAATATGAGGCAGCCAAGGACCTGATTAATAAATAAGGCTGGATCAAGCTCATTTAAATAGGGAAGATTTGCCAGCTTAGCTTTGGCATGTAACCCGAGATATTCTCATGTGGAGAAAAGTTGCTATTCTGCCCCTACCCAACTGCCCAGGATGTGCTGGGCTTCCGGCTTCAGATAAAGCAGAAGGGGAATCAGGAAGAAGTAACAAGAGAAAAGGGTGGTGACCCATGGGTCCTCCCTTATAAGGGAACAGCCCCTCTACCCACCTTATTCCCACAGGCAGTAACGGGTAGAAAGCCTACTAATGGGCAACTTCACCAAGGTGCTGCAGGAAGACGGCTGCTGGTCCCCAGCAAACTGTTCTCTAGAGACAGGAAGTGTCCGTTTGGTATATGCCTCACTAAATTCCACCTGCCACAGATTCCTCAGCTTGGTACCCAGAGCCTACCTTTCCAACTCTCACTCCAAACCAGCCACCACTACTCCTCACCCATCCCCCAGGCTCCCCACCCCTCCCACATACACAATCTCAGTACCTTGGCTCCCACAACGCCCCTGGCTGGACTGGCCCTACCACATCCTCTGTCCCAAATCCTGTTCATCTGTGTCCCCTCACCTGAAGTTTTCCACAGTGGGCACTGAAAATGCTGGCCGAATTGGGAGGAACAATCTAACAACCTTCCTCCTTTTCCCACCATCATCTGTCAGAAACAAACAGCCCCATCCTGGAATGCCAACCAGGGTCCCAACTTCTAAACTCGGGAGTAGCCGGCTCTGTTTCAGGGACCATTTGTGTGGCCTGGCCTCTCTGCCTCTTACCTCTGAAATAAGAGTAATAGTTCTTGTCAGAGAAGCTGAGTGCTTTGAGAGGAGAGGCTCTGGAAACACAGATTCTCAAGTTCAAGGCCATTATTTTAAACTCCCCTTAGATCCATGCACCATTTACCAACTAACGCTAGGAACTTAAAGCTTGTTTTCAGCCAAAACGACTCTTCCTTTATCACGAATGCCCGAGTGTATAGCTGTTGAGAGAGCTGCACTGAGAACTCTAGGTAGCTTGTTGGCTTTTTACTTTCACGGGGTGTGGAGACAGTTCATGGTTTCAGGAAAAACCCAGAGTTTTCAGGCCCACTGTTCTCTCAAATCTCATGTTGGCAACTGGTTCCCAACCTGAGAGCTGTGAGCCCATCCACGGGGTTCACAGTTATCACTCCATTGCTGGGTGTGGCCACCCAGCACTGCCTGTGCACTACATGACAAACACATGTCACACAATAATAAAAACTACCACGTGGTCACCTACCACCATTTGTATCAAACACAGTCCTAGGATAGAGACACAAATAGTGAGTACTCAATAAATATGGGTTGAGGGAAATCATTTATCTTCTCAATTAATGGGTACTAAAACTCTTATTACACATCCATCTCTGATATTTTTTGAAATTATTATAGAAAAAGGACCTTCTATGAAAAGACTGAGAACCTCTGGGTTGAAGAGAAAGCGTACTGGGTGGGAGGGATTCAGGTCTGGGTCCCAGTTCTAGCCAGACTCCCAGAAAGTAGAGCCCGGAGGCCCTGAGCCGTCTATAGACCTTGGTTTACTCAGCAGAACAACCAAAAGGGAGGATTAAAAGTCCTCTCCTCCCCCAGGTCCCTCCAGCTCTACAAGTTAAGACCTTTCACCCTTAGGCCAGTCTCTGAAGCTCTAGAGCTGCACCTGGGGTCTTCACCAACCCTATAACAGTGGTTCTCAACCATAGGAGCTCTTGTCACCCAGGGGACAATTAGCAGTGTTTGGAGACATTTTTGGTTGTCACAACTGGAGGGGAGGGCAGGGTGCTATGGATATCTAGTGACTAGCGGCCAAGGATGCTGCTAAATTAAACATCCTGCAATGCCCAGGGCAGTCCCCCACAACAAAGCATCATCCGGTCCAAAATGTCAATGGTGCTGAGGCTGAGAAACACTGTTCTAGAGGCCACTGAGAAAGCTAGCTTATTGTGGGAAAAAAAATGGAAACCACACTGAGAAATACACAATGCTAATGCACCGTGTTTCCCCGAAAAGAAGACCTAGCTGGACCATCAGCTCTAATGCGTCTTTTGGAGCAAAAATTAATATGAGACTCAGTCTTATATTATATTATACCTGGTATTATATTATATTATATATATTATACTATGTTATATTATATTATATATTATACTATGCTATATTATATTATATTATATTATACCTGGTCTTATAGTAAAATAAGACCGGATCTTATATTAATTTTTGCTCCAAAAGACGCATTAGAGCTGATGGTCCGGCGAGGTCTTATTTTGGGGGAAACACGGTAGTAGCAGACTGAATAAATGAATACAGTGAATAAAGGTTCTCAGACCATTCCAGACACGTGTGAACAGTCTTCTCTCTGGCACTGGTCCCACGGGGTACAAGATGATCCAGTCACTGTATGGACCCCCAAGCGTATCCTTAACCTGCCCACACCCACTACTGACACACAGCCTTGCTGAAGCGGGCCAGAGAATATGAAATTGAGTATTAGTAAGAGGGAGGCAGGACAGTGTGAGAAGCACTAGACTTGGAGCCTAATGAAGGGTTCTAGCCTTGACGCAGTCCCTAGAAAACTACTTAATCGCTTTGAGCCTTAGTTTCCTCCTCTGCAAAATGGGGTTAAAAATCACACCCTGAATAGATTGGGGGGGGGTTATCACTTTGTGAAGGGTGAAATGTCTAACTATTACATTGTCTTATACACCTGAGACTAAAAAGAAAAAGAAAAAAAATCACACCCTGCCCTACCTACCCTATAAAGCTTCTCTGAGTTTCAAAATAAGATCATGTTATGTGAAAGTACTTTGGAAGCCATAAAACCCTGTACAAATGTGAAATAATCCCCTGCAGAATAATAGGTAGGTGCACAGACGGTGGAGGGAATATTGTAAAAACTGATTTCCAATAACAGGATTTTGTCCATTGGTAAGTTCTAACACTAAAGGCTATAGTTCCCCGCCCTATGAGAACACCAAAGATACCAGAATCCACTGTGATGCAGCCCACTCAGGACGCCCAAGGCTCCTGGGCCACTCTGTGTCTCGTAATCTGAACCTGGCTTTCCCATCTGGGGGTGGGTGTAATACCATTTAACTCATGGGGTTGTTGAAAAGATCAAACATGATCAAGTTTGTGAGGTGCATGGCATTTCCTAAAAATGGGGGAATGTTTTCATTTTCTGAAGATTT
Source organism: Rhinolophus ferrumequinum (assembly GCF_004115265.2). Lineage (NCBI taxonomy): Eukaryota > Metazoa > Chordata > Mammalia > Chiroptera > Rhinolophidae > Rhinolophus > Rhinolophus ferrumequinum. The sequence continues at coordinate 21,190,870 of NC_046306.1, forward strand.
TTCTCCTGAAAAAGTTTTTATACTTTGAAACATAACTTTTTTGGAATGATGAAAATAACTTAAGAAAAAGTGTTCTTACACTGCTATCTGTCCTTTACACTTCTAAAATGTAAGCATGAGAAGGGCTGCCTGCAGCCGCCAGCCCTGCAGCCCTGTCTGCTAAAAGCAAAAGCTGAATGCCAGGCTGCTATTAGTTCCCTCCTCGGACATGGCCACAGAAGGCTATCAGAGCGCATGACAACTCAAGGCCCAAATCCAGTCCAGCCTTGTAAGCAATCTGCAACCACTTTTTGCCCTTGTGCAAGATTCTAAAGGGAGAAAATGCTCAGGAAAGGTGAAAGCAACTAATACCTGATGGAGAATTAAGAAGAAACTAGCAATCATTTGAGATTTAAATGTCACCCTTGTCAGTCAACATTTCCAAGTCTAATGAATTCTGGGGACATTGAGTGGATCAAACTCCTCACCCTAAGTCTTTCATGTGGCTTCGTCTATGTGGCCTCGTCTATGTGGCCTTGTCTAAGGAGCAACTCCTCTTCAAACCCCTGCAGAGAATAGAAGCCAGTATACACCCATGCACAAGTCTTATCTTTGCTTTTTATTACGATTATCAGGTCTTACGAGAGTTACAAACAAGGAACTTATAGTTTCTGCTTATGCAATTAGTAAAGAAACCACTTCTCAGTTTATTAGCCCCTACTTCTTTTCATGGGAAGACAACTGTAAAGTAAATTTATAATAATTATCAGAATAAGCTGTATTTTAAACTTAGTAGTCTAAAGCAAACTATTTTATGGGTAACCTAAGTTAAATATTTATGTTTTTATGTACCCCCAAAGGGGCTTCTGATTCAAATAAAGTGCTTTTTAAAAGTATTGCATGTATTTCCATGTTCCTGTTTTTCTTTCTCAAAAACTTTTCCTATTAATTCAAAGTTTTAAGGACTCTTACATTTTGAGTTTCCTTCTGTTCTAACATTCTAGTACTCTCCAAAATAACTACTTGATAAAACAGATTCAAGCAGTACACACACATATTTCACTATGTACTATACTCTGAATGCTTCTAGAACAGATCACTGTACCCAGATTATATCTATTTACTCGTCTGTCATTCTAGCTAGATTGTGAGCATCTGAGAGACAACTGACCTATCCTCTGCATTTACCCAGTAAACTAGGACAGTATCTGGCACAGAGCTCAAGTTAATATATACTTACCAAATTGGCTCATGAATGAAACAAAAGTTTCTAGCTACCGTATTTTGCCATGTCTAATGTGCACTATTTTGTCCAAATTTGTGAGGGAAAAATGAGGCATATTATACGTGGGTAGTACTAATTCCGTATCTATATAAATATTTTTAATCCTTTCATTTATGCTTATGTGTTGAAAGTGTAACTTTAGAAATAATGATATCCATATGCAAAATAATACTCTGGAATATGATAATCAGTTTTGGTGAACTTAGAACAAACTTGCAACAATGAAGAATTCTTAGCCTTCTGTGATGCATAAATATCATAAATTTGTTACTGGTACATAAAATTTCTTGTACCTGGTTATCTGTTCTTGTGTTTTATAATTATTTGTTACACAAAATTTCTTATACGATAATATGTTAAAAAATAAATGCTAAAATTCCCTTATAAACAAAAAACAAGTATGTGAACAAATATATGTAAACAAATAAAAATCTAAATTAAAAAATTAAAACAAAAGACTTTTTTCCCCTGAAAGTTTGGGCCCAAAATGTGGGTGCGCATTATACACGGGAGTGCATTATACATGACAAAATATGGTACCTTCTTTTAAAATGGACCATCTGAATTGAAATGCAAATATCTATCTATGCAGCACAAAGACCAAAGAGATTTGGGATCTCAATATCACAGTCCTTAAACAGCGCACAACATCCAAATCCATTTCAAAACCCCTGGTTTCCTTTTCTCAAATACACTACTCCTTACACAACCCAACTAGATGAAAGCAAAGGTTCTTCTGTAACTTCCCGCTGTAACTCTAGATTCAGGTGAGGTCACACACCAAACATGAGTGTCTGCACCCACACACGCAACCCACAACCCACATCCCCACCCCGTAGCTGCCTACTCCTTTATTTATTTATTCCCCCCCTTTTTCCACATCTCCCCACTCCAGTTCAAGCCGTTGTTTCTCAGTCTAGTTGTGTAGGACACAGCTCCCTGGTCCATGCTGGTATTATGAGCCCTGCACTCCACGCCCCGCACCAGGCAGCCGGTCCTCGGCCGCTCACAGCGGCTCTCGCCGGTTGCCGGCTGCTCACCGCAGTACACGGTAACCCTACGGTAGCCCACAGCAGCCCGTGGCAGCCCACAGCAGCTCCCTCCGACCTCCGGCTGCTCAGGGAGAGCCCCTGTTCACAATCTTAGCTGCAGAGGGCGCAGCTCACTGGCCCATGTGGAAATTGAACCAGCGACCTTGGCTCCTACCACCTGAGCCACCTTGCTAGCCCCTGCCTACTCCTTTAAGGTCTAACGCAAAAGATTACATTGTCACCCCCAACCCTAAACTGTGGCAGTTGCTCCCTTCTTCAAATCTCCACCAAGCTCCATTTAGGGTGCTCCTATGGATGGCACTTACAGCCAACTTGGACTTCAATTACTCCTGTCCTAGGTTTATCTCTCCACCAAGAAAGAGTATGGGCCTCCTGAGAGCAGGATTGTCAGGCAGACCCTCACCCTTGGACAGAAAACCCTCATTTGGCGAATGTCTGAACTCCTGCTGAGACTCACAGAGCCTCTCAGCTCTGAGCAAATTCAACTGCCCTGAGTGTTCAACGGGAGGAAATTTCTTCAACAGGCTGTTAAGGGCCAACCACCCTGAGCAACCTGGTGCTCAGTGCCTGCTTTCTTTTAGGATGAAAAGAAGATAGTGCTTTTTGCTGGGAATCCCAGTCCAAAAATTCACTATCACTCCAAAACTCAGAAAAATGTCATTGTCTAGAATAGAATGTGGCAGATTTGGTAGAATGTCCTGCTTCATCATCCCACCTAACTCCCATTTCCCCAGAGAAGCTGCTTGTATTTTCTAGTTTTACTTTATCCATAGCTCCTGAAAGAAACACTTTCCTGAGGATGGTTGTAAGACTCCATGAGAAAACGTATGCACTATTTAGTTGTGATAACTTTTTATTCTCTGAGAAAGCCACAGATCTGTTCAACTCTAGGATCCGTTGGGCCAGGCTGTGTCTTTTTCACCGCTTGGAAATCCACATGCCATCGCAGATGGCTCCTAACACAGCACAGGCACTCAGAGAACACCCATCCCTCCTGAAGCAGAAAACTGGTGGATCAGTATCAATGTTATATAAACATAATAGAAACCACAAAGCTACTGAACCAAGAAATCGGAACTCACTGAAAAATCATTTCTGATGGAAAAAGATACGTCTTTAAAAAAATCAGGGTGGGGCAGCCAGATGGCTCAGTTGGTTAGAGCATGAACCATTAACAACAAGGTTGCCGGTTCGATTCCCACATGGGCCAGTGAACTGCACCCTCCACAACTAGACTGAAAACAATGGTTTGTGTTTGGAGCTGGGCCGCCGGTAGGCTCAGTGGTTATAGCAAGGTGCTCATAACACCAAGGTCACCAGTTCTATTCTCACATGGAACATTGAGCTGCGCCCTCTACAACTACATTGAAACGACGACTTGACATGGAGCTGATGGGTCCTTAAAAAAAAAACAACAATAATAATTTCCTAGCTGCCTCCCCCTCCCCCCAGGGGAAGTTAATTCTTCTTCACTTGGGGTCCTTATGGAATTCTACACAGGCCTCACTAGGTGGAAATTTTTTCTTTACAAACTGGTCCTCCCACCAGGCAGTGATGCGCCCTGAGGATGGAAACTGCCTCTAATTTATCACCAGGGTTACCAGTGCCTGACAACCAGTGGGTCCTCAGGACCAAAAGCTGAACTGAATGCTTGTCAGTTATCCAGATGAGTGGCTTCTTGAAGACAGCTGTTACCCCATCAGCAGGACGAGTGCTTCAAGTTCTTTTTCAAGGAGAGGAAGGTGGACCTCTACTGAACTATCCATGTTCTGAGGCTTCATCAGATTTGGAGGTAACTGAAGGTATCTGGGAATACAGTGAGCTGGATAAAGAGTTCAATCTTTGAGCAGCAAAAGGAGTGAGCAAACTGACCCAGGAGACAGCATCCCTGGGTGTCCAGCAATGAATACTGGCCTGGACATAGAAAAAATGCCCAACATTTTCATTTAATCCCCACAATAACTGGTGTGTCTCAAACTTTAATGTGCATACAAACAACTTGGGGATCTCATTAAAAAAACAGGTTTTGCTTCAGAAGCTCTGGGTGGAGCCTGACAGTCTGCATTTCTAACAATTTCCCAAATGTTCCCACAGACCACACTTTTGAGTAGCAAAACTGTACAGTAAATATTGCATCCTGTTTTTGCAGCTGAAGGAGCTGATGCTCAGAAACATGGGGGACTTGTTTCAGTTCACAAATCTAGTAAGTGGCAGAGGTAAAATGTGAATTCAGGTCTTCTGATCCCAAACTCAGCGCCTTTTCTACCATATCATACCACTAACCTTTTGAGCTAAACAGCCACAACCACAGAGATGTATGACTTTCCTCAAGTAAGCTTTACAGCCACCTTTGCCCTGTATGGAGGAGGGAGGAGATAGAGCTAGAAATATCAGCTACAGTGTTTCCCCGAAAATAAGACCCGGTCTTATATTAATTTTTGCTCCAAAAGACGCATTAGGGCTTATGTTCAGGGAATGTCATCCTGAAAAATCATGCTAGGGCTTATTTTCCGGTTAGGTCTTATTTTCGGGAAAACACGGTACAAGAATCAAGCCAGCTGGATGCTCTTGTTAAGAACTTAAATCCTCCAATCCTTCAGCTAAGACTCCTAAAGAAGAATCAAACAAACTTTAGAGGTTGGTAGATGTTCATTCCTTTACTAATGAAAGGCCACAGCAAAGTATAATTGCATTTCAAAAAACAAACACCAGGAGGTTAGAGCTCCATGCTCCTAACTCCGAAGGCTGCCGGTTCGATTCCCACATGGGCCAGTGGGATCTCAACCACAAGGCTGTCAGTTCAATTCCTCAAGTCCTGCAAGGGATGGTGGGGAGCGCCCCCTGCAACTAAGATTGAACAAAGCACCTTGAGCTGAGCTGACGCTGAGCTCCCGAATGGCTCAGTTGGTTGGAGTGCATCCTCTCAACCACAAGGTTGCTGGTTCAATTCCTTGACTCCCGCAAGGGATGGTGGGCTGCGCCCTCTGCAACTAGCAACGGCAACTGGACCTGGAGCTGAGCTGCGCCCTCCACAACTAAGACTGAAAGGACAACAACTTGAAGCTGAACGGCACCCTCCACAACTAAGATTGAAAGGACAACAACTTGACTTGGAAAAAAGTCCTGGAAGTACACACTGTTCCCCAATACTAAAGGCCCGTTCCCCTTCCTCAATAAAATCTTTAAAAAAAAAAACCAAAAACACACACCAAATACCAAAAAACCTGTCTCGGTGATATGGAAATCACCAGGGCCATGTAGCACACAGAACCGAATTAATTCCTAAACCAATGGCTAGTCCTGCGTGTTCTGGGCTGCGCTGCTCAGACATCAGCTGGAATATTCAGAGTATTCAGCTCTGCCCATTCCACACCTTCAGAGAAACGCTGATGAGCAGAACATCCAGAGGAGGGTAGCCAGAACAGAAACACCAGGCAACGGAACAGTCAATGGCAGAGAGAAGATGTGTCCTGGAGCAGCGCAGGCTTGAGCCACAAGCAGCATCCTCCCTATCTGTCTTGCCGAAGGGGTAATAGACCTATTCTCTGAGGCCCCAAGAGGCAGAGTGAGCAACTGTTTTCCCAAAGGAACGCAGTTCATAACTGCCTAGTGTCAGAGCTGGGATTCGCCCCCAGGCCTTCTGACTCCAGATCCCACATTCTCGCCACCACCCCAGCTGCCTCCTTTGGAGCTACCACCCCAATTTGTACTGGAGGTAGGCACTTCAGGAAGACAGATCTCAGTTCCAAATAAGAAAAGTGATTTTATAGTCAGAGCTGTCCAAAGACAGACTGTGCTATAGTGTGGGAGGATAGAGCACGTAATACAAATGCGGTCAGCAGAGATTCAATCAGGTTAATCACTTGGCAGGAATACTGCGAAGGGAATTTGGGCATTGGATGGGTGGCTGGGTGAGACGAACCTGCCAACCCTCAGAGATGAGTTAATCTCTTCCTGCCATATTTTCCTCTAACATTTCATTTGTACACTTACCACAGTTGCCTCTTATCAGTTGCTTGTACCAGTGTGTGTCTTCCTCATGGAAGCGTGAGCCCTTGTAGGGGAGGAAGTACCTCAGCCATCTTTATATCCCTTTTTGTACCTAAGACTACACCTGGGAACCCAAGGAAACATTCACACCCCTCCTAGGCATTCTGCTAGGCACTGCACATATATCAATTTATTCCATATCCTCACAAGAAGCCTCAGAAGTAAGTATTGTTATTCCCTTTTTATGGATGGGGAAACTGAGACTCAGAGTGGATAAGTCACTGCCAAGGAACTGCCGGTGAGTGGTGAAGCTGGCATTCAAACTGAGAAATCTTTTGCCTACACCATCATGCTGCCTTCCTCCCAGAAGGAACTCAATAAACAACTGCTGATTGGAGACAAATACCTTAAAAACAGGCCAGTATTATATCCAGCCAGGTCTGTTGTTGTTTCCTATTGCTATACTTACATTTCCTTCTAAATATAACCATCCATCCTCAAAATGACCCATCTAAAGTTGTTTTTGAATATCCTCTCTCTCATTTGTTAAAAGACAGCGGCACAGCGGCACAAAACAATTCTGGACAAGAGGACCACGTTGTCATTAACCTTTCCTACCAAAGGAATTTCTCCAGCCCTCCAGAGCTCTGCCCTCCTCCCAGTCGGCCCTGGCTCCATCTCAGGGCTCTGGACCACTGTAAACAAAGCAGCTCCTGGCTTTCTGCCCCCGAGATGTACACTCGCATACGTCTTCACCGGCTGTTCTCCAGGACCTCATTCTCCACACTCAAACCCAACTCGGGACAACTCAAATTTTCCCTGAGCAAAACAGTCCAGTTCAAAGGTCCTCACATTTAGCTAAAATTCCAAACAAAATCTATCCTGAATGTCAAATCACATTATAAACCTATTGGCAGGCACTTAAAAATATTTAATCTCCTGCCAAACGGGGCAAAAAAAAGATTTTGTCATCTAAATCAAAGGCGCCAGCGTGTTTGGACAGCCAACACAGACGGCCGCTCTGACACTCCATCTGTCTTAAGAAGTAAACCAAACCCAATCTAGCCAGCCATTTCTTCAAACAAGAAATTTAAGAGTCACCAAGGGAAAGTGCCCCTGCTCAGTCCCCTGGCTGGGTCTCAGGCTTTCCCTCCCAGGCCCTCTGGCACAGGAGATCCTGATGGCACATACACCATTAACACGCTGTGATTTTCAACCTGATACCTTGATTGCAGAGAAGCAAAAGGCCACGTGCACTATCAATTTAACTTATTAAGATGTCTTCCCACATGCTAATGTTTTAGAGCAATTTTATTAAACATGAGAGCACCCTGGCTCCAGCAATGAGCAGGACTTAATGAAGACACATTTCCTGTGAGCTACTGGCCTCTCTGCATCCATCAGACATTTCTAGCTAAACCTAAATTAACCTGTAAATGAACTGATTTACATCCACAAATCCAAAAGAAATGTACCAGGGTAGGGTGTTTGAGATACTCAGTCTCCGTTTCCCAATCTCATACAATTTTCTTGTTAAACTAAAATATGAGTTTTTCTACAAATTGTTTTCGTCTTTATTAAAACAGGGAAAAAAGGAAATCTGAACCAGCGAGGGTAGGCATTTTATAACTAGTTACAATGATACCTGATCATCTTTCTTAAGACAGAAAACCAACAGGACACTGTTTAGAAAGGTACCAAAGAAGACCTAACTAAGTTTGGGTAATTTCTGTCATTTCACCTAGGCTGAATCCTCGTTTCCATCCAGTTCTCAATGAAAGAACTTTTCCATTTTGACAATGAAACCAAGTAAGTCTGATCAACAATAACTTTATTAGAAAAAGAAAGAAAAGTATACTTACTCAGTATCCACAATGTGCCACACCCTTTCATATACTATCTTAGCTAATCCTCTTCCTAATCATGTGAGATAAATATTATTTCCACTTTACAGAAAAGGAAAGTGATGATATTTACGTCTCTTGGATGACAGGGATCGTGTCTGGTGTCTCTTTGTTCCCAGCACTAAGCATGGGGCCTGGGACACAGTTTAAAAGCCTGCCACATGCTTAAGAATGAATGCATGACAAAAGGAAAGGAAAAGAAATTTGGAAAAAATGCAATCCAACTTTTGCTCTAGGCACCTAATTGAAACCACTGCCTGGAACACACCTGCACACTGCAAATAATCCTCTTGAGCTTCAGAGGTCTGTTTCAAAGGAAAATTTATCATCTTTTCCAATGTGTATGCCACAAAGACAGCAACCACATTTAGCTATATACTCCACAGGGCAGGGCCTAGTCCTGTCTCACTTCTTTTTCTCCCACTCAGCACCACACCTTGCGCAGTGGGTGTTTAATGAGCTGAGCGATGATGAAGGTCATGGTGATACCTTCAGCCATCATGGGAGTAAAGAGAACACAAGAGGCCCACAGCCACCAGAAGAACTGGTCTCTGAGTTGAGTTACATCCTCTCTCCAGCCTCATTTTCCTCTCTGTACACTGGGAAAAACAGAACACACTCACAAGACTGTTTTCATTCATTTAATAAACACGTACTGAGCACTGGGCACAGGCCAGGCCCTGAGCTAGGTGCTGGGGACACAATACTGAACGCGATAATCCCATCCTGCCCCATGGAGCTCAGTCTCAGTGACAGCTGAGACTCGTGGAAAGAGGAGTTTTACGAACTTCAAAGAACTATGTATCATTCTGAAGTGTTGCTCCTCCTCCGTTTCCCATCTTGGTTAATGGCATCACCCTCTACCCACGTCCAAGCTGTAAACTTGGGAATCGTCCTCAACTCCTCCCTGTCCCTCGTTCTGCCCACAGTTCCAATCAATCACCAAGCCTCTTCTGATTCTCCTTCAGAAAAGTCTGACACATAGTACTTCTCATCTAGTTTTCCACTCTTCTACTGTAGGCCCTTTGTTCCCACCTGAATAATGACAATCTCGTTGTAATAATGATATTGGCAAGCATTTATTGATCACTTATCAGATGGCAGGCATTGCACTAAAAGCTCTGTACACATAACACAATTTAATCTAATAAGGCAGGTCCTAGTACCCTTACTTACAGAGGACGAATCTGAGGTGCAGAATAACCTGCCTAAGGCATACACACAGCGAGTGACAAAGCTATGGCTCAAATCCAAGTTGATGAGATTCTACCCTTATCCTTCACTGGATCCCTGCTTCCAATCCCTTCCTGGTCAGTCTACATTCCTTCCTTTTATGCTGCTGCTGGGGTGTTCTTTCAAAAATCCAAGCTGATATGTCTCTTCTGCTTTAAGACATCCAATAGCTCCTTACTACCTCCAGGTTAAGGTCTAAAGGTACAGGCCACTCCCGTGGTATCTACCTGCTGTCCTACCACTTGCACAGCTCCGCAAACTCCTTGCTGACCCACCTACATCTCATTCTCCTCGGTGAGGCTTCTTTTCCCCTCCAGACAGGAACCTCCTCTTTAGCCTAAGCCCCAAATATACACTCATATTTCAGCACTGACTGGTATGTTTCCTTCCTTCCTTCCTTCCTTCCTTCCTTCCTTCCTTCCTTCCTTCCTTTCTTCTTTCCCTTCCTCCCTCCCTCCCTCCCTCTCTCCCTCCCTCTCTCTCCCTGTCACACACATACAGAAATTCTCCCTCTCTCTCTCTCTGTCTCTCTCTCTCTCAAAAAACCCCAAAACTACACCCTTCCAAAGTTGAGTCCCTGGAGGGCAGGCACAGTGTATTTCCATCTCTGATCCTCTAGGCCCCAGCACAGTACCAAGTCAGTAAGTGACTAACTGAGTGCTATGTGGTGATGTTAACACCTCACAGTCCCAGGAAGCTATCCCAGTAAGCAAGTAAGGCCTTTCCTCCAGAGGCCATTAAAAATAAGGGCAGTAGCTCCTGCCCTCTCAGGCCAACTCAAGAAATAGACTGCTTTCAGCAGTTATTACAACTAACTGAGGTTGGTCCTCCATACTGTGCTGGCAGCCTCTCCAAGCCTCTCGAAAGCCAATTCAATCACCTCTAAAACTGCACAAACTAAACTAGCTCCAGACCAAAAGACCACCGGAGAATTGCCCTCAGATGAAAGATGAAGTAAACTGACGCCCTCCTCCACCACCCAGCAATGGGCAAAGCATCCCCAAATGCAGACCGGTAAAAACAATGACTAATTACCATGACCAACAAAGGATCCTGACAGCGAGTCGTCAAAGAAAAAAGCTAGACACAGCAAAATCTAATCCTGCTGTCCATCTCCAGAGCTACAGCTGGAGTTCAGACCACAGATAATTGCAACTGGCGCCTTACTGGTCCCTCTGCTTCAACCCTTACCCCGCCCCCCAGCCCCGCCCCACTGGTCTACTTTCCAAAGAGCTGCCAGATGATGTTTTTAAAACTATATCAATGACTGAGACATGCTTCTGCTTAACGCCCTCCAACAGCTTTCCATCCAGTTGGAATAACATCCAAACTCTCTACCGGGAAGTTCGAGGTCCACTCCCACCTCTTTATTTCATACCATTCTCCCCTTCCATCACTGCATTTCAGAAACAGAGATGTTCTGTTTCTTAAAAAAGGCCAACCTCTAGGCCTTTTCCTATGCCACTCTCCCTGTCTGGAAGGCCCCTCCCCTAGATTTTTACGGAGATGGTTACTTTTCAAGGTTCAGTTCACATTTTTTCTTTTCAAAGAGTACTTCCCCCACCACTGGGTCCATAAAGTGGCACCCCAGCACTTCCCACCAGATTTGTTTTTAGCACATCACAACTAGACAATATTTTCTTCATTTATTTTCCTGTCTCTGTCTTCTCCCTCATTAGGGTGGAAGCTGTGTTTTGTTCACCCTGTAAATACAGTGCATTCGGTAAATACACGGAAAAAGACTTTCCAGAGGTTTTGTTGACTATCGACAGAGGAGCAACCTTAGGAGGAGCTGTTTCGTTATTCTGTTAGAACGAAGGAAATATCTATTCAGCCCCTGCTACATGGTGGGCACTGTACATCCACGATTTTCCTTTCAGAGAGGTACATTAACTAGATCAAGGTCACATGGCGAGCAACCACCAGACTTCTGAGTTAAATACTTGTTTGTATTGCTCCTAAACCCCTCACCTCTGCCCCCTCTCAAGACGGAGGGCTGTCACTCTGTGGTTCATTCTCATATTGCCATAACAAGAAGAAGAATCCATTTGTCTAAATTGCTTTACACTTATCACAGCATTTTCACATGCATTCACCTCACTTAAGACTATAAAGCCCTTATCCAGAAAGTCATACAACAAGTAAAGTGCCTCAAGGTTCAATATCCCTGTCCTGAACCCCAGCAGCAGGGACTAGAGAGGAGTCTGGGCCAATGGCGGCATGAAACCCTCTTTTTTGGTCTACACGGATCGGGAAGCGGTGAGTCACCCGGTGAAGGCTTGGACTCTGTGAAACTCTGATAAGACCTGGCCATGAAGCCACAAGAAGTGAATCATAGTACTGGAAGGCACTTTAGGCCTCATGGAGGCCAAACCTTGGCTGACTCGATGGGGAAAAGAAGGCCTCCAGAAAAAAGGTAACTTGCTCAAGTTCACTTAGCTGGAACCAGGGGGTCTCCTCTCTCCCAGTCCCATTTCCTCTCCATCAAGGAGGCTTCTCAAGGGGAATTCTGAGTCGGGGTGTGTGTGTGTGGGGTGGGGGGAAGCCAGGGGCAGGTCATGGACTCCACAGAGAGCGAGGGAGAGGGGAGGGATGGGACCAGGAAGGACACAAGTGTGGGGGGGGGGGCAGAAATGAGTCAAGAAGGAGGAGGCGGCAGTACATGGGAAGGTGAGCGAGGGCAGATCATAGGGAGGAGGAAAAGACGGAAGAGGAAGGAACAGAGTAAGGGCAGAGGAAAGTGTTGTGAAAACAGGGTCTGAAGTGGCCTGGCAGAGTGAGGAGAGCCTGAGGGGGAGGGCTCGGAATGAGAGTCTGAAGGCTAGGGGAGACACTGAAGGGAGTCAGGCGGAGAGAGTCCCCAACCCAAAAAGGCACGGAAGGGAATCTGACGGGGAAGATTTCCGAGATCCGAGCAGACCCTGGGGCGAGTCTGACCAAGGTGGAGTCCGGGCCCGGGGAGCTGAGGGGGCCGGGCCGACTCACCGCGCTTGTTTTTGGTGCCGTGCTTCTTCGCGGCCGTCAGCTCCTGCTCGATCTTCTTCTCCAGGAATTCTTGCTTCTTACTTAGCATCTCCTCAGTGTCCCGCAGCCGCTGGATGGCCTCCTGGGGGGTCGGGCCGCCCTTGCCAGACTTACCCCCTCCCGCCCCGAACAGTTTCCCGAACACCGACATGGTTGCTGCTCGCCGCGCCGGCCTGCGCCGCCCGCTCCGGCTAGGCTCGGCTCCGGCGCCCGCTCCCGGCCCAGCCGCTCCCTGCACCGCAGGCCTCTCCGCCGCCTCCGCCCCACAGACGGGCCTGGCCGCGCCACCTCCCACAGGCCCCCACGCCCGGCCTGGCCGGCGTCAGGGCAACGAGCCACTGACTGCAACTCCCGGTGGGCAATGCGTTGACTGTGCCTCAAATCTAATGGAGAGAGGCGCGCGGCATGCCGGGAGGCTATAGTTTTCCGGCTTGAGTCGCTCAGCGGCGCGTATTTTTGGTTTATCTAGGGTCAAAGAGCGACGTGGCATGCTGGGAAATGTAGTCTCCTTGGGAACCCACTCTACAGGGGAAGGACGGAAATAACAATATTTTATAAAACATTAGTTAACATTATGCACATTCTGTAATCCATGCATTGTGCAAAGTGCTTTATATGCATTATCACATTTAATTCTCACAAACCTATGACAGATAATACTGTTCCTATTTTGTAAGTGAATTACTAAGACTCTAAGAAATTGAGTGACTGGCTTAATTTACTAGCCCTATCTTTGTATATGCTTTTCCTTCTACCTGGAATGCCTTTCTACTTTTTAGTTACCTAACAGGTTCTTCGAAACCTAGTAGTGGCTAACAGCCCTGGGACTGTAGTTAGTCTGCAAAGGTTCAAAACCCACCTTAAATACTTACTTGGACAAGTTGCTTCCCCTAATCTGTGTGCCTCCCTTTCCAAAACTGTAAATAGGAAAGGATAATAACAGGACCACCTTCAAGTTTAAGTAAGATAGGGAATGTAAAGTGCTTACTCAGCATAGGCCTAGCACAGTAGGTGCTCAAAAATGTGTATTAATTTCTACATATTCTGGGTCATTATTACGCCCAATAATAATTTAAACAAGAGGAGACCCAGAACTTTCAAAAGTAACAAAAGTATTGAGGATTTCCCCCGCTGCATTACACAGGCCCAGCTGGTTGTGGGGCTACATTTCATTGTTTTCCCTTTTCCTTCGCTGTTAAGAATCATTTCTCCATTCATTAGCAGTGAGGCTTAATCTAGAAGCCAATACCTCCCCCAAGCCCACTATTCTAATTTGCTGCTTCCAATTGCCAATAAAGAAAAATATGACTTCTCAAAGGCCTTTTTTGTTCCTTCCTGAACCTTTCAAATATGTGTAGTTGTTTGGGAACAGTTTCAAATAAGTAACAGCTTACCTGAACTTTTTCTCTATCATTTCACATATGAGTGTTATCTCCTCCACAGAGTATGATCTATATGTAAATAAAAACATGTCTCAGATGTTGTTGTTCTTGTTGTAATGTACCACAATCCCAGCCTGCATATACAGATAACCAACCATTCTCAGAGGATGGGAGAGTTTGTCTTTCACCCAACTTTCCAGGTTGGGAGAAAATTTTCAAATGTGAGAGACAAACTAAAACTGCCAAGAATTCACAGCAGCATAAATTGTGAACTACATGTCACACTTATGTTTGTTTTGTAATTGAAACATGGAAATATTTTTATGAAAATAAAAAATAAAAACAAAGAGACTTCAATCAAGCCACCTAGGGGTACAACAACCCCTCCACATCTAAGCAATTTGCCCCCTCCCCTCTTACCTAAGTCATGCCGCAACCAAGCATACAGGTACAAAGCACTTGCTGGGCTTGAGCCATGACCCAAAGAAAATATGAATAGACAGACACTGTTGGCCTCACCACCACCAGACTTATATTGCTGTGGAGTAAACTTTGAGGATAGTAGGGCCCCTCATGTCATAACTTTGGGAGCCCAGAAAAACATCTTGGGGATATGACCACTGAACACTCAGATTTCACTTGAGTACCAACCCCAGTTGATTACTGTGGGCCACTCAGATTGCTGGGTTGAGAAGCATTTTCAGGCTACATCAGGACTCCTTGTAAAAATGTGCTAAATCGATTTGTAATGTCTGCCTAGAGTGTTGGATTGGAAATGGTAACATCTGGGCAAGGTAGCTGCCATCCTGGATCCAGCTGCCTTGGTAGAGGATTCACAGGGGCAATCTCCATACTGAAGAGCCCTGGGTTTTCTTGGCCTCCAATTTTTCTGGTCTCTTGGGCAAATGAGCAGACTCTTCAAACTGTGACTGACTGGTATTATTAGCTCATTAAAAAGTGTGTGAAAAGAATAACCTACCATTACATGCAACAACTTGCATGACTCACAGATATTATGCTGAGTGAAAGAAATCAGACACAAAAGTCTGTACAATTCCATTTATACAAAATTCAAAACAAGAGAAAACAAATCTATGGTGATAGGACTCAGAATAGTGTTTACCTCCGAGGGTGGCATAGCCCAGGCACAATGACTTTTGTGGAGTGCTGGACAGGATCTACATCAAAATCCAGTTGTGTTCACATGTGTATATACAAATATATCTGTCTTTATACTTAAGATAATTGCCCTTTACATAACTTCTGTGCTTTACTAAATACATATTGTAACACAATTTTAAAAATTTCTTTGGTAAAAACAGCAACAGAAGACAGTTTTGGTTTGCAAAGTACATTTGCATACAAAATCCCATCTTGTCTCCCTCCATCCACCAAAGCCCCATGAAATAAGCATTACTATACCATCTCTATTTTACAGTTGAGGAAACTGAGGCCCACAGAAATAGGAATTGCCGGAGGTAACATGGTTAAAAACACTCAGCCATATTTGTAAACTTCTCTAAAAATATATCAAGACAAGCTGAATTAATAAAACCTATTATTAATAATAGGTTTTAAATTATGAATAATAAAAAATTATGAAACTTGACACCACATCAAATACAGAGGATTTTGCTGATTGTTAGCTGTAAAAACCAAGTAGAATACGTATAACACCCTTTCCTGTGAAAAATGCTCAACAAACTAGGAATAGAGCTGCTTAGTCTGATAAAGAACGCCTATGAAAATCCCTCAGCTGACATATTTAATGGTGAAAGACTGAAAGTTTTCCCTTGAAGATCAGAAACAAGACCAGGATGTCTACTCCCACCACTTCTATTCTGGAGGTTCTAACCTGGGCAATTAGGCAAGAAAAAGAAATAAAAGGCATCCAGATTGAAAAAGAACAAGCAAACCTATTTCTATTTGCAGATGACATGATCTTCTATATAGAAAACCCAAAAGAATCCACAAAAAAATACTATTAGAGCTAAAAATGAGTTCAGCAAAGTTACAGGATACAAGGTCAACACACAAAATCTGTTGTATTTTTATACATTAGCAAAAGACAATCTGAAAATTATATTAAGAAAACCATTCCATTTGCAATAACATCAAAAAGAATGAAATACTTAAGAATAAATTTAATCAAAGAAATGAAATTCTTGTACACTGAAAAGTATAATATTTTGTTGAAAGAAATTAAAGAAGATCTAAATAAATGGAAAAACATCCCATGTTCATGGATTAGAATTATTATTGATAAGGGGGCAACACTCTCCAAATTGATCTACAGATTCAATACAATCCCTATCAAAATCTGAGCTACCTTTTTTACAGAAAATGGACAAGCTGATTCTAAAATTCATAGAGAATTGCAAGGGGCCCTGAATAGCCAAAACAAAATTGGAGGACTCACATTTCCCAATTTCAAAATTTGCTATTAAAGCTACAGTAATCAAAACAGTGAGGTACTGGCATAAGGATAGACAAATAGATCAATGGAGAATAGAAATGAGAGTCAAGAAATAAACTCATACATCTATGATCAATTGATTTTCAACAAGAGGGCCAAGACCATTCAATGAAGAAAGAATAGTCTTTTCAACAAATGGTGTTGGGATAACTAGATATTCAAATACAAAAGAATGAATTTGTACCCCTACCTCACATCGTATTAAAAATTAACTCAAATGGATCAAAGACCTAACTATAAGACATAAAACTATAAAACTTTTAGAACGAAACATAAGTGTAAATCTTTGTGACCTTCAACTAGGCAACAGTTCCTTAACTATGACACCAAAAGCACAAGCAACAAAAGAAAAAAAAAGATACATTGGACTTCATCAAAATTAAAAACTTTTGTGCACCAAAGTATAGTAAAAAGAAAGTGAAAGACAATCCATGAAATGAGAGAAAATAAGGCAAATCCTATGTCTGACAGGGAGGTACTATTCAGAATATATTTTATTTATTTATTTATTTATTTATTTATTTATTTATTTATTTATTTATTTAGATTTTATTGGGGAAGGGGAACAGGACTTTATTGGGAACAGTATGAACTTTCAGGCCTTTTTTTCCAAGTCAAGTTGTTGTCCTTTCAATCTTAGTTGTGGAGGGTGCCGTTCAGCTTCAAGTTGTTGTCCTTTCAGTCTTAGTTGTGGAGGGCGCAGCTCAGCTCCAGGTCCAGTTGCCGTTTTTTTAGTTGCACAGGGCACAGCCCACCATCCCTTAGGGAAGTTGAACTGGCAACCTTGTGATTGAGAGGATGTGCTCCAACCAACTGAGCCATCCAGGAGCTCAGAAGCAGCTCAGCTCAAGGTGCTGCGTTCAATCTTAGTTGCAGGGGGCAGAGCCCACCATCCCTTGCGGGACTTGAGGAATTGAACTGGCAACCTTGTGGTTGAGAGCCCACTGGCCCATGTGGGAATTGAACCGGCAGCCTTTGGAGTTAGGAGCTCGGAGCTCCAACCGCCTGAGACACCGGGCCGTCCCCTAAAATGGTGACTTTTATGTGATGTTAACTTTATCTAAAAAGAAGCATGTTGAAGTAATGAAAAGAAAATATGTTTTGGGGCTCACCACATAAACCTAGATTAGAATTGAGACTCTGCCATTCAGTCATGTGGCAAGGTGCTTCACCTGCCTCAGTTTCCCCAGCTGTGAAAGAGACACTATCTTTCTCACCAGTCCATTCTGAAGATTGAATGAGAACATAGGTAAAGGGCCTGGTACAGAATATGCATCTAATAAATATTTACAAAAGAAATAAACAGTAATGATAACAGGAATAATCATCACTAATATCTTTTGAGCCTTCACTGAGTCAGATTGTTTACATAGACTATATCACTTAATCATCCAACTACAGCCCTATGGGATATGTACAGATTACAGTTGAGGAAATAGAAGCTTAGAGAGGTTGAATAACTTGCCCAAGGTCACCCCATTATTAAGTGGTATGGCTGGCATTTGAAACCCCCAGCAAATAACAGAAAATATTTATTGAGCACTTTATGCTAAGCAAGACACTGAGCTAAGCATTTTGCTCATTTAGCCCACAAAACAACTGCATTAAGTGGGCATTATTATTGTCCCCATTTTATACAGTAGGTATTGGAGAAACAAAGAAGTTGAAAAGCTTACCCTTACAGCTTGTAAGGGCAGAGCTAGGATTCTTACTGTAAAGACAACCAGCTTAGCCATACGCTATACTGCTTACATCCAAATGAATCAATGGATAGAGATACACACAAACCAACCCATAAATAAAAGAAATGTGATGGGCGTGGGAGCAGGTATGACCTCCCTGAGGAATAGGGCCAAGTTAGCAATAGGGGTAGGACAGAGCGGCAGAACCTCAGAGGGGCAAGTGGGGAGTAAGGGGAGATTATGCACTGGAGGGGCCCCTTTACTTGAGCTAATGGAGGGGTTACAGGGCCCACCCCATACCCATTCATCTGAGCATGTGCAGGCCACACAACAGGCACTGTGCTCTAGAGGGTCAAATATTTCCTTCTCAGTGAGGCTTTCTAGGCCACCTCATACAATTCTGCAATCTTCCCCCCACACCCCTCTCCCAAAACCTCTGCTCTCCTCTATTTTTTTCCTACAATACTCATCATCTTCTAAAATATTATAAAATTTGCTTATTTACGTTGCTGTTTATCTTCTGCTTCTCCCACAGGGTATCTCCATAGATCATTGTTTGGTTCATAAAGTATCAATGCTGGAACTCTATCTAGCATGTAGTAGGTGCTCAATAAATATTTGTAAAATAATAAATTAATGGACTGAGGTAGCAGTGAACTGGGGAGCAGGAGAACTGGGTTTGGCCTAATCCTTGCCATGATGAGACCTTGGACAAGACTCTTTCCTTTTCTGGGCCTCAGTTTATTCTCTGATTCTATAAAGGGCCCAAGGCTCTTAAGTTTGGCCTCTGCCTACTGCTTTAGGGTTCTGTGCCTGACCACACACCAACCACCCTTAGTGAGAGATGGGTCACCCACAACCCTGAGGTGGAATCTGCTAACCTCCCTGACCACCACCCTACAGCTCTTTGAGAATCCATGGGGTCACTTGCTGGCAGCCTTGAGGGTTGTGAGCAGCTGCAGTTGCCACCTCCATGCCTCCCTTCCCAGGAGACACAAAACTGGTCCAACTGGTTCTCCTGGGCCATAGGGCATACCTGCTCAGTCAACTGAGACTTCCAAGCCACTGCCTCTGTCACTTGTCCCAGATATTCTCAGCTCCCTCTTAAAAACAGAAAGTGTTCTATCAGGTATTAACTTCCAGGGTTTTGGGTCAGGCGTTTCTCAGCCTACAAGACAGGTTCTTACTGGGGGAAATTGACTCGTGAACTCCATGGGAATGGGAGGAGGGGGTGGGTAGAATGGGCCGTTTTCTCATTCACTCAACAAATATTGATCGAGCAATTCCTGGGCAGTTCTACGCACTGTAAAAATAACAGTGCGTAGACAAAAGTCTTTGACCTTGTGGACCTTTTGGTTCTAATTAAGGTAACAGACAAAATAGAAATGTCTAATATAATGTCAAGGATGATGAATACAAATGAAGCAGGATAAGGAGCAAGAGTGTGATGGGGGGGGAGTGGGAACTATTTTAGATAGATTGGCCAGAGAAGGCCTCTCAGAGGGACTTTTGGATAAAGGTGAATAGAGGGAAAGAACCAGCCACATGAAAATCTAGAGGAAAAACATTCTAGACAGAGGGAACAGCAAGTGCAAAGGTCCTAAGGCAGGAACTAGTTTATAAGATGGAAGAGCAGCAAGAGGGCAGGTGTGGTTGGAGTGGAGTGAGAGAAGAAAAGAGTGGTAGGAGATGAGGACTGCATCATGTTGAACCTTGAAATCTAAGGAGAGAAATCTATGGTCTTGAATCTATGGCCTTGAATCTATTTCATTCTGGGAGAGATCAAAATCCACCAGAGGGTTTTAAACAGGAAAGTGGCATAATCTGATTCAGGCTCTAGAAAGATTTCTTGGGCTGCTGTCAAGAGAATGGATCATGGTGGGGGAAGAGAGAAAGCAGGGAGACCAAACAGAAGCCGATATAGTCATCCATGCAAGAGCCTGGTAGCCTGGACAGGCTAATGATGGCCAAGGAGATGAACAGTGGTTGGAGCCTTGAAGAAATGGTTCCAAATAAAACCCAGCTCATCAGAACTGGTGAGAGCTTCAGAGATCCTAAAACAAGGCACGAAATTGGAGTCCTGGGTTTGAAGCCCAGCTCCACACATTCTGGCTGTGAGTCCTTGGGCAGGTGGCCACACCTCTCTGAGCCTTGGTTTCCCCATCTGTACACTAAGCATAAGAGAGTTTTCTTCCAAGGAGTGTCTTGAGGACTCATTGACATGTACATAAGGCCCAGAGCACAGGGCTTGGTACCTAGACAGTCCGGAGAGTTAGCCACAACTAAACTCCCCACATTTATCAATAGAGAAACTAAGGGCAGTTTGCTTAGTGGCAGACAGAAGACTAGAAGGGGGAGGGAGAAAAGGAAGCAGGATTTACAGGGTTCCTCAAGTGTCATACCCACAGAGTCTAGACATAAGATGGATGAGTAAAGTGGGCCAGGAAAATGAAAAATCATGTGATCCTCTCTAGCCATCTTGTTACCCCACTTTTGAGACATGGGAAATTAGAACTATTTCTCTACTCTAAGATCAATCAACACAAATACAGTAAGTAGCAACCAACATTCAGCTGTAATGTCAGGGAGACAGCATGGGAACTATGGCCATCTGAAATGCATGTTCCTGTAGAAAGGGAATGGCTAGCCAGCTCTGACTGCTGCCCCACTATATCAGATACCCCAATTTTAATTTTAGAAGTCAGAAATCCAGATTTTTAAGTGAAATCTCCAAATTTTAATTAAATTTCTAATTGCTTCTGGATATGGGAACACAGTAAATGTTTATATATTGATCTTGCTATTATTTCAGCATCGTTGCTATTATTTCACCCTTTCTGATACTTATATCATTTATTTCTTTTTCTTGCCTTATTGCTTTGGCGAGGCCTCCAACATAATGCTGGGGTCATGAAAGTAGGCATCCTTGTCTTGTTCCTGACACAGAGAGAATATGTCTCATTTTTCATTGTTGCAGTAGGTTTTTAATTTCATTATTTTTAAATGTTGGCTCATTTTTTTCAAACATTTTGAAAGCTAAACAATGTCTGTCTGTAGGCTGGGTTCAATCCATGGGCTGCCAATTTGTGAACTCTGTTTTACCTGAATTCTCTCTGAATTGTGACATCAATTCAGATAGGTACTACTTTTTTTTATATATATATTGGGGAACAGTGTGTCTTTCCAGAACGCATCAGTTCCACATCAAGTCGTTGTTTTTAATCTAGTTGTAGAGGGCGCAGCTCACTGGCCCATGTGGAAATCGAACCGGCGATCTTGGTGTTATGAGCACTGCACTCTAACCACTGGACAACTGGCCATCCCAGGTAAGTACTATTATTCTCCCCATTTGACATACGAGGACATCAAGGTTCAGAGAGGCGAAGTGACTTGCCACAGTCACACAGCTGGGGTCAGAGCCAGGATTCAAACCCAGCTCTTCCTAATGCCACAATCTGTGGGACCCTGGATGCCCAGAACAGTCCCTCTTATACTATACCATGGCCAGCATCTCAGGGCTCTGTAAGCCCTGAGGTCCTGGAGCAGTTTTATCATCAACTCTGAGTGACCCTTGACCAAGGAGCTTCCCCTCTTTGGGCCTCAGTCTCCCCATCTGCCAACTTAGGAGGGATTTAGCTGTAGGAAAACCAATATAGTTCCAGCCTCCTCCCCTATAGTTGAACTCTGCATCTATTAAATAGTAGACCTGATCTTGATTATGTCCCTTGTTCTGTGGCCTGGCTGTCGCTTACTGATGTATGACTTGGGGCTACTTAACGTCTCTGTGCCTGTTGCCTCATTTCAGGTGCAAAATAGGATTAAAAGTAGCACCTACTTCAAAGTACTTAGGACATGCCAGGCACAGCGTAAGGCCCTAGTAAATGTCAGTCCTCATGAATACTGGTATATGTTCATGCATGTGTACACTGACAGGAGGAGGCAGAAATATAACTGAAATAGCTGTATTAGGATGAAAATGTGGTTTTTAACATTTCCTTTAATATCACAATTTTTAAAAATGTTTAATGCCTCCTATGATTCAACTACTATGTAGAGACTAATGTCCAAATTCCTTCACACAACATCCAAGGATCTCTCTGATCCAACATCAACCCATATTTCAATAGAGCAAAGTAGCTAATAGCACATGGAGGCAGGCTAGCCCAGCCTGAACCCCAGCTCTGTGACTTACTAGCTGTGTGAGCTTGGGCGAGGAACTTTGCCTCTCTGTGTCTGTTTCCACATTTGTAAAAACAAGTAACAATTCTCACCTGAAGGGGCTGAGGTGCTGTGACGTGAAAGGCTTAGTACAGTGTCCGTAATATGTCCAAATGGAGGCTTGAACTTATTAGCAGTTACCATGATCTACCCAGTGCCCTCCAATCTCTGGTGACCCTGGACCACTCACCAGCCCTGGAATACAACAGGCCTTATACTGTCATACCTCGCAGTCCGTGCTTATGCCTTGTTCTCCCTCGCATGACTTCCCCTAATTATCCAACCATCAAAATACTTTGTGTCAAGGCCCAGCTCAAATGTCACTTCCTCTGAAGAGACTTCCTGTCCCCACCTGCTCCTTCCCTGGTCTTTTTGAGAGCGGGGTACACTTACAGCCCTCATGTCCTCAGCTGTGCACTACTGCTTCATTTGTCTCTCCCACTGCCTCGTAGCCTTCTTGAGGATGTGGGAAGTTGGGCTTTCTCTCCAGCACAGGTGTCAAGGCTTCTTTACTCTCTCCCGACCTCCCGATGAGCCTGGTTTGCTTTCCCCTGGACTATCTGGGGCTTGGGAAGGGAATGCTGGACATGGGGGAACTCTACAGCCATCCAGAGGCCTGTTCGTGATGGACCTCCGGCTCTGGTCAGTGTTTCTGATTCCAAAGCGTTCAGGGTGAGGTCCTGATCCTGCATTTTCAAAAGCAGGATCCCTCTGGGTGTATAAACCCCTTCCTCTGGGTGTTTCCAGGGGTTATATTCTAAAATGACTATTCTGGGAGCACCAAAGCTCTCCATGGCTAATGGGGCAACTCAGCCTTGTGTGAGGGGCCATTGACCCCTCTGTCCCCACACACTTTGGAGAGGGGAATGCTGCCACCTAGGGGCTAAGAAAGAAACTGCCAAAGCCAGGGCCTGAGCCACGTGGATACTCATTTTGATAAAAACATTTATTGAGCACTTTCCAAGTGTGGGGCGCTACGCCAAAGCCTTTGCATATTTCATCATACCAGATCCCCATGACAGCCCTATGAGGTAGTTCTGTCATAAGCCTCCTTGTACAGATGAGGAACATGGGGCTCAAAGAGGTGAAGGGACTTACCCAACAAAGTCCCACAGCGAGTGACTGGCAGCGCTTGGATTTGAAGCTGGATCTGGCTGATAGCTGCACTCTAACCAGAACACTCGAGTGTCTCCTAAATGCCTACATCCCAGAGGCATCTGGGGGTGCTGTGAGGCATTTATGAAAAGGTCCGGCAGATGAGGGCTCTGACCATGTCGGGCTGCCCGAGGAGCAGCTTGACTGCAGGCCACCTCTAGGGCAGCCCGGAGGGGATGGGCAGGGCCACTCTGTCTTCTCTCCTAGGCGGCCCAACCACTAGCCTGGACCAGCCAGACCCTGGGCTGCTCAGGCTCGGCCACCTCTCTTCCTATTGCCCCTGCCTAGAAGCCACAGTAAGCCCTGCCCCAGGTCCCAGAATGCTACAGGGCTTTCCAGAAGGATAGGGGACACGGCAAGGTGGTCATGGGCCAGGGTTTATAAATGACATTCCAGAAGGATTTCTGCTGAAGCTCCTTCCATTGGGAAGGATCTCTAGTCTGCCCCCAGAGGCCCTGGACCCAAAGGCGCTCATCAGGCTGGGCCGTGGGAGCAAACACCACGTGTCCATCACTCCGAGGCCTGAATGTAGACGGGAACAGCAAGCATGGCACATGGACCGTCAGCCCCTGCCTGCAGCTCTGCCAGTGCCAGGTTGGAGCCCAGTCCCTCAGCATGCCCAGGCACTACCAGCTCAGGTTCACCACCCACTGTGCCACCCACTACAATGGATAGCACGGCATCTGGCTCCGAGAAGGGTGGCCTGCCTGGGACGGCCTCGGGCACTGGCCCAGCCCCTGTGTCTTTCAGCTCCTCTAGCCCCAGTGGGTCAGGCAGTGGGGTCACCACTTTGCGTCCACCACTAGAGCCACTGCGGGGAGCTGCTCTCCTCCGGGGGGGCCGCCGGCCTTGCAGGTCCTTGTCCTTTTGGGGGCCGAGGCGGCAGCGGTGATCCTTGAGATACTTGTGACGAGAAAAGCCCTTGGCACAGCCAGCACAGCGGAACTTGTAGTTGCCCGTGTGGGCGCGCTGGTGCTCGGCGAGGTGGGCACGGCGGCTGAAGGACTTGCTGCACAGGGCACACTTGTGAAGCTTCATGCCTGGTGGGGAGGGGAAGTTGGTGAGAGGTACCTTGACCCTGCGACAATGCCCCTGCACTTTGGAGAAAACCCAGTCTCTTGCTTGCCTCCAAGCATCCATGTGATCTGGGCTCTGTTACCTCCAGTCTCATCTCCCACCTTCGCCCAGCCACTCTGCCAGTCACGCTCACTCTCCTCAAATGAGTCAAGCTGCCTCCCACCTCTGGGTCTGTGTATTTGCTGTTTCCCTCTGCCTGGAATAGTATGGTCAGCCCCCAAACCTTGGCTAACTTTGCCAGGTCACCATCATCTCCCTCCTCTCTCGTCTGTCTGTCTCACCCCGGCCCCCTCAGATCATTCCCTACAGGGAAGCTAGTAACGTCTTCATAAAACACACAAAAGATCATGATATTCTCTGCTCCAAACTCTCCACTGAATCCCCACGTTTCCCATAAAGCCCCTTGCGGTCTGACCACCCCCTTCACCTCTCAGCCCCATCCCCGCCCTCCCCGTGCTTTATTCTCTGAGCTCTGGGCCTCCCTCCTGTCTTTCCTTGTCTTAAAAACCGCAGTCTATTCCTGACTCAAGGCTTTGCACTTGCTAAGCCCTCACTCTGGAAGCCATTTCCTAGCTCTTTTCAGGACTCAGTTTCATGTCACCTCCTCTGGTAGGCCCTCCCTGATATCTACCCCCTCCATTATCTGCCCCATCACCCTGTTTATTTCATTCTCTGCACTTAGCATACTTTGCTGCTACATACTTATTTGTTTGCTGTTCATTTTCGGTCTCTACCACTAAAGGCCAAACTTCCCCAGGAGGGCAGGGTGAGGTTCTACCTGACTGATTCCCCCATACACCCCCGGTGCCTGACACGTGGTAGGTTCTTAATAGTCACTTACTGAATGAATCCCCTCCACGTCTGCATGAAGTCAACTCCAGCCCACACTCAACCTGGGCCACAGCCCCCTCAGCCTCCCTGGCTCAGGGAGGGGTGGTGACTTGCCTGAGGCCACCCAGCAAGAAAGTGGCAGTGCAGACTCAAACCCAGGCCCTCTGTCTCTAAGCCCTTGATCTGCACTCTCAGTTTTCAAACTTCCTTTATCTACTATATCCTGTCTGTAAACCACTGTCAATTTTACCCCCCAGGGGACTTTTGGCTTGTCCTTTGGAGACATTTCTGGTTGTCATAAACGTGGGGGAGATGACATTGACATCTTGTGGGTAGAAACTAGGGATACTACTAAACATCCTACAGGGCACAGGGCAGTCCCCCAAGACAACAAATTATCCTGCCCAAAGATCAGTAGTGCCAAGGTAGAGAAACCCTGTTCTAGACCAAACGGTATGTGGAAAGCCAGCCAAGCTTCTCTGGGGAAGCTCTGTGGAGCCCCTGGGAACTGAGGAGTGGTGTGGAGACCCCTTCTCCCCATCCCAGCTGCGCTGCTCTGCTGAGGCTACCAAGGAACCTTCCCGGCCTTATATTGGACCCAGTAAGAATCTGATCTCCCACCACACTTGACCCAGACCTCTATCACACTGGGACCTCTCTGAGTTACAGTTATATCCTCTAAGGTCGCTTCCCCTCAGCCTGGGCACTGTGTCTGACTCACATCTGTGTACCCCAAGGACCCTCATACAGGCCTGGCTCATGGCTCACATGAGCAAAAGTCTGTTGGCTGGAGTGTACCAGATGGGATAATAAGCCTCATGGGATGTGTCTGGGGGGCCTGCCCCACGAGACTGACACTGAACCAGACCCTCCTGGCAGGTCCACGAGCCACTTACCAGAATGGGAAAGGATATGAGCCTTCAGCTTATCCGGCCGGTTGAACTCCTTACTGCAACCTGTGTGTGTCCTGGAACCCAAAGCCACTGGTCAGGGGGTGCTCACCAAGTTCAGGATCCTCTTGCTGGCCCCTCTGCTAGCTCTGGGCCTGAGGACCCCTTGTCCACCCTAATGGCTGAGCAAAGCAGCAGGATGGGGAGTGAAGCTGGCAGGCAGGGTCCAGGACAGGATAAAAGGAGAGAGGGCTTTCAGCCCTCAGACCTGACGTCTTTCTGTCCCTCCACTGGGTAAACCTGCACCCCCTCCATGCCAGTCTCTACTCACGAGAAGGGGCATTTGTATTTCTTGAATGGCTCATGGATCAACATGTGTCTCTTCAGTTTGTCCTTGCGGTTGAATGCGGACTCACACACTGAACATTTGTAGGGCTTCTCGCCTGCAGGAGGAGATGCGAGGTTGGGGATGAGGATCCCAGGAGAGGGCGTCTGAATGTGGGGCAGGGGTAGGGTCACTACAGGACAGCAGCTGCTCTAGGGAGGTGGCCTCTCCCGTTCCTCATGGCACTGTTTTGCCAAGAAGAGGGGACCATTTTAGATAGGGTGGTTAGGAAGGGCCTTTCTGACGGGCCACACGTGAGGTGAGACCTGAGGTAGTTAGGGAGCAACCCATGGGGAAATCTGGGAGTGAGGATACCACGCAGAAGGAAAGGCGGGGGGCGCTTGGTGTGTCTGAGGAACAATGAGGAGGCCAGTGCGGCTGGAATGGAGTCGGGGGGGATGGAGAATGAGGCAGAAGATGAGGTTAGTGAGGCTGCCTAGCCTAACAGGATGGCATGGAAGGCCAAGGAAATATTTCGGCTTTTACTGAGCCAGATGAAAAGCCACCTGAGAGGCTGAGCAGAGGAGGGTCAGGATCTGACTGAAGCGTTTCACAGGCTCCCTCTGATTGTGTATAGAGTAGACTGACGGCGGAAAAGGTAGAGGCAGGCAGGAGGCTGGTACAAGAAATGGGAAGTGGTCAAGTACAGGCTTTGTTTGGAAAGCAGAACTGGCAGCCCTTGCTAATAGATTGGCTGTAGGATGTGAGAGGCAAGGAAAAGTGACGAATGAGACTAAAGTGGGCCAAGCGACAGGGTGTGTGGTCATGGCATTCACTGAAATGAAATCCACCATGGGAGAAGGGGGAATTACATCCAATTAAATCATTGCAACAAACCATGAGGTAAGTACTATCATTATCCCATTTTATAGACGAGAAAACTGAAGTTCACGGTCTACATCTAGTGGTTGGGGGAACTAAGATTCTAGCCCAGCAGTATGATCCAGAGTCCGCCTGAGTCGCCCAGATCGACTTGCTGCAGAACCATTGGGAGGACAGCTCTCACATGACAGGGGCTGGGGTCACAACATGCCCTTCAGAAAAAGGTTCTTATTGGGCTATTTTGATTTCCTGCCATTATTTCTTCTCTAGTCTCCCTGTGGAATGAATAAAGTACTTTTGAAAAATGCCAACCACCCCTCAATGATTAAGGAAATTCTGGTCCTTACAATAGAATGCCCTGTAGTCATCAAAAAGATTAAGGTCGGGGGCGGCCGGTTAGCTCAGTTGGTTAGAGCACAGTGCTCTTAACAATAAGGTTGCCGGTTTGATCCCCACACGGGCCACTGTGAGCTGTGCCCTCCACATCAAGATTGAAACAACTACTTGACTTGGAGCTGATGGGTCCTGGAAAAACACACTTAAAGTACATAAAAGTTTTTTTTAAAAAAGATTAAGGTCGATCTGTGTTTCTTGATCTGGAAAGATCTCCTGGACATATTGGTAAGAGGAAAAGAAAGCTTAACACAGTTCCAGTTTTGTTAGAAAAAAGTACAGTTCCCACACTCCAAAAAAAACTCAAGCCTTATGTGTTTGCATAAACACAGAATGTGCAGGGAGAACGGTGGGGGAGGGTACACACCAAACTGTCAATAGCAATTAGGATTTGAAGGGGAAATTTAACATTTGACCTTATGTACTTCTATACTGCTTTCATTTTTGCAATAAAAATATATTACTTTTGAATAACAATCATTTTAAAAGCCATAAAGAGATTAATTTAGTAATATCTATCAAAATTACTAATGTATACACTTTTTTCTTTTTCTATTGTGGTAATATATACATAACATAAAATTTACTATTTTAACCATCTTCAAGTGTGCAGTTCAGTGGCATTAAGTATATTTACCTTGTTGTGCAACCATCACCACTATCCATCTCTAAAACCTTTTCAGCATCCCAAACTGAAACTCAATACTACATACATATTTTAACCTAGCACTTCCACTACTAGGAATATACACGACAGATGTAGTCCCAAAAGCTTGTCAAGGGACCCACACAGTATTGTGTGTACAAACTAACAGCTGAAAAATAATTTAAGTATTCATTGTAGGAAACTGGCTAAATAAGAGATGGTAAATGCAGAGGAATACTATGCAGCTGAGAAAAGGAAGGTGTCTTTAAGGAACATTTTCAAGGTATATTGATAACGTATATTGAAGAAAAAAGTTACATGATAGAATTATAATATGTGCTTATTTGTGTAAAAGTAAACAAGTATTTTGTATAGATGTAAAATAAAAACTAGAATGACACAGACTAGACCACTTACAGCTATTGCCTGTGAATTTGGGGAGGGGAGTAGGAGTATTTTTTCAAACTGCAAACTGCGAGTCACAACTTGGTGGTTATTTTAACAACTAAAACTGAAGAGAATAGAATACAAAATATTGCTTTGTGAAACTTTTATTTCAATATATTCTGTGTATATATGTGTTTCCTGAGATGCAATATCAAATGCATTTTTTTTTTTTACCTTAGGTCATAGTAAAAAAAATTGAGAAACATTTGGATTATCCATCTGAGGTAAGAGGGAGGTTTATTTTAATTATATATGCTTTTGCATTGTCAAGGATTTTCTCCTCAGGTTTTCTCAATCTATTGATCCTTTTCAATGAAAAAGAAAACCAGAATATTTTTAACTAATAAAAAAATTTTTAAAGATTAAAGAAAAAGTAAATGTGTCTCAACTGGGGAACCAAGGAGAGAGGGATTTGTCCAGGTTTGGGTGGCAATTTTGCAATGAGAACAGTGCCCCCACCCTTAGGAATTCAGAATGGTCTGAGGGGGCTGACTTGCAGGGGGCAGAGCCAAGAGAACTCCCACCAGCCCCCAGGAGCTCATTTCTGCTCTAGTTTTGGTGGGCATGCCTTGTTCACTTGACAGGGTAGGTGAGTAGGGGGCCAAGGAGACAGAGAGAGAAGCGGGGCAGGAGGAGAATGGGGAAGAGGGCCAGAGAGAGGTGGAGAGGAAAGCCAGAGAGGAGTGGGAAGAAGAACAAAGAGGGGTTGAGAATGGGGAAGGTGAGGTGGCAGGAGTTGGTGGGGAGCAGGGTACCCACCTGAGTGGATGTGAGCATGCAGTTTGAGGTAGTGCTCCCGCCGGAAGAATTTCTTGCACACCTGGCACTTGAACCTGCCCCCACTGCCATGTGTGGGCAGGTGACGCCGCAGGTAGCGTTCACAAGGAAACACCTGGCAGAAGAAAGGAGTTGGCTTCAGGTCTGAGTCACCGGCCCTAGCCACCTTCTGAGACCAAAAGACCCCTCATTGCCAGCCCTTCCTTATGGAAACACTTTCCTTTCTGCTCACCGGAGTCAAGGTCCACAAGGTCAGGTACAAATCTTAGAACGTCATGGCTTCTACTACCCACCCATGCCTACTTTGAACATCTGCCCAGGCTGTTTTTCCTACCCAGAAGGCCTTTCTCTCTTAGCCTGACAAACTCCTACCCCTCCTTCAAGACCCAACTCAGGTGTCACTGCTCTATGAAGCCCGCCCTAACTCCACAATGCCATGGCAGGCAAAGCAAATTCCACCCTTGAATATCCACTCACATTTTTAAAGTCAGCATTGAACAAGCTGAATTACAGCCCTTTGCTTACATAGGATCTCCAAGAGGACAGAGAGGGACTTTCATTCCCCAGCACAGGGCCTGAGTCAAATGACTAACCAGTAAAAGAATGAATGAAAAAATTACTAAAGAAATGAATGAAAAGGTAATAAAAAGCCAGAAAACACAGAAGCCAAAATCTCCTTCTTCCCCAGTTACCGGATAGACATTCATTCATTTTTTCATTCAGTTGGTATAGACAGGTAGTCAAGGGACAGATCCAATTGCCCCACTACTTATTAGCCCCACCATTTCCTAGTTAGGTGATCTTTCTGTGTCTTGGTTTCCCCATCTGTAAAATGGGATAGTAATAATATGCCTATCTCCTAGGGTTAAATGAATCAATTGGGATGAAATAGTCAGAACACTATCTGGCATTTGATTCTTGCTTAATTCATGATACTTTTTCCATGGACCACAAATTCCAAAGCTCAAAATTAGACTATATAATTAGAAATATCTACAATGAGGCCGAAGTGATTCCAGAGCTGTCCTGGAAAATCTGCCATGTAAGGTTGTAAGAAAATGAGTAGAACAAAGAAACAAGTCGAACACACCAGGGGGATGCAATCAGCAAAATCCAGACTTCAGGAAACTCCACAGGACCGATGGCCCAGTTTCTTCAACATATAAATTGAAGGGGGGGGGAAAAAGCAATGGTGGGGAAACCTACAGATTAAAAGAAACTTCGGTCATATCAACCAATCGCAATATATAGACCT
Organism: Rhinolophus ferrumequinum; assembly: GCF_004115265.2. Taxonomy (NCBI): domain Eukaryota; kingdom Metazoa; phylum Chordata; class Mammalia; order Chiroptera; family Rhinolophidae; genus Rhinolophus; species Rhinolophus ferrumequinum. The sequence continues at coordinate 21,221,773 of NC_046306.1, forward strand.
GATCCAAAAACCAAACTTCACAAAAATTGTGATGTTTTTGAGACAATTGGAAATTGGTACATGGCCTAGCTAGTTGATGATATTAAGGGACAGGCTTTAATGAGGCTCCCCAGATTTGCTGGAAAGAAGGACCAATAATAACAAGGATATAACACATTGGGAAGCTGGAGACTGCTGTTCAGACGCTGGACCTGGGACCAGGAGAAGTCTCACCCCATGTCAGCCCAGTTGGCCTGGCCTGGCCCAGCAGCAGCCCCAGATGGCTACATGTGGTATCTGATGGATAAGACAGGCCAGGTAGAGCTCTTACTCTTCAAAGATGAAGTGTTGTCTGTGGAGATAAGCCCAAGCCTTGTCTACACGTACAGAAGTAGCAGAGGAGGAGACAATGAGGTCTTTACTCCATCGCCTCTTGCCCCTTAATATCACAGGGGTACCCACCTTTTGACAGTGCGGACAGGGGAAGTTGTGAGTGGCGGTCTGCAAGTGGTGCTCCAGGGCCTCGGGGGTAGAATATTTGTTGACACATTTGACACATCTAAGTGGGAAGAAGCAGGAGAAGTGAGAGAACAGTGCGTGGGGGTTAGACTCGCCCAACAGGCCCAGGAATCAGCTCCCAGGGCCAACATTAGGAGGCAAAATCTTACATTGAATTCATTTTCAAATAAGTCTACTCTTCTCGCTCGCCACTGCCTCCATCTTAGTCCAAGCTGCCATCCTCTCTCGCCGATGTGTACAGTAGCCACCTAACTGGCCTCCCTGCCCTACTCCACCATCTGTAGTCCATTCTCCACAGGGAGTCAGCAGGAGCCTTTAAAAATCAAAGTCAGACCACGTCACACTCTTGCTTAAAAGTCCCCACCTTGGCCTAACGGCCCTACTGGCCTGATCCACTTCCACTTCTCAGACTTCATCTTTCTCCACCGCCCACCTCACTCACTCTCTGCTCCAGCCACCCTAGCCTCTTTGAGGTTTCTGGAACACACTAAGCTTGATCCCACCACCTCAGGGCCTGTGCATTTGCTGTTCCTATGACCTGGAACGCTCTTCGCCAAGTCTTCCCCTGGGCAGCAGCTTCTCATCCTTCATGTCTCAGCTCAAATTTCACCTCCTCACAGAAGCCCTCCCTGACCACCATGTCTCAAGTTGCCCCTCACCCCCTACCGCCATTCCCGATTATGTCACGCAGATTTTCTTCTTAGCACTTATTACCTGGAATTACATTATTTGCTTACTTGATTATTATCTGTCCCCTCCACCAGCAAGTGGGCTCTGGAGACATGGACCATTATCTGTCATTTTCACAAACTACTCTGAGTGCCAGTGACAATCTGTTACATGAAAGAGTCAGAGAGACAAGAATCCAGACCTGGTTCTTTCCCATCTCTGACCCTCAGTTTCCTTAACCATAAAATGGTGTAAGAATCCCAAATAAGCCTGCCCCTCATTCATTCTTAAGATTGTCACAAGAGTCAAAAGACAGAACTGTGCTAAACGGTTCATAAACCACAAAGAACTAGAGGCATGGTCTTTACTATAAACACAGTTTTTACATCACCGTGGCTAACATGCCTTTGAAACACCAGTTTCAGGCAACAAGCCACTTTGAAGAAGACCTCACCATCTCCCACTATGAAAACATTTGCCAGCAAATGGATCCAATGAAGTGCCAGTGAGAAACGCCACAGTTGAGTGGGCCAGTCATACCAAAAACAAAAATATGGGCCCTGCCATCTGTACACCAGGGCCACCGTGGGAAACCCCTTAGGCAACCTGCACCTGTGGCAGGCCCAAGGAATGCCCTCAGACTGCACACTGAAAACCACAGTCTAATGTTTCCACAAGATAGAAAGAGGATGTGGGTGGAAACAGGAGGCCGAAAACCTCACAAGCTGGTGGGAGGGAGAAGACAAATTGGGACCTGCCTCGGCGGTGAGGAGACAGGTTTGTGTGGGAGGTAGTTTACCAATAAGCATTAAAATTAGAACTCCCTGCCAGAAACACCACCCTAACCAAGTCATCCAAGGTAACGTCCCCAGCAATGGGGTAAAGCCACGTCATGCACCTCCTGATCTAATGCACTGAGAAGGACACAGAGTCACTTTGTGCTATTCCTGCCAAAAGTGCCAATCCTGGATCTAACCTGAGGTCAAATCAGACAAATCCGAATGGAGGACATTCTGCAAAAGAACTGGCTTATACTCTTCAAAAATACCAACGTCATAAGAAAAGATGATATAGGAATATTTGTGACAACATGGATGGATCTTGAGAGTATACTGCTAAGCGAAATAAGTCAGACAGAAAAAGTGGAGAACCATATGATTTCATTGATATGTGGTATATAAACCAAAAACAACAAAAGAACAAGACAAACAAATGAGAAACAAAAACTCATAGACACAGACAATAGTTTAGTGGTTACCAGAGGGTAAGGGGGGTGGGGGGTGGGAGATGAGGGTAAGGGGGATCAAATATATGGTGATGGAAGGAGAACTGACTCTGGGTGGTGAACACACAATGGGATTTATAGATGATGTAATACAGAATTGTACACCTGAAATCTATGTAATTTTACTAACAATTGTCACCCCAATAAATTAAAAAAAAAAAAAAACCAACATCATGAAAGACAGACTGAGGAATGGTTCCAGCTTCAAGGAAACTGAAGCGATATGACAACTGAATGCAATGTGTGATCCTGGATGGGCTCCTAGGCCAGAAAAAACACTTTTCTCTTTGTCTATAAAGGATGTTATTGGAACAGTTGGAAATTTTCGAATAAGGTTGAATAAGAGTTGTCTTGATTTAACTTCCTGATTTGGATAACTATACCACGCTTAAGTAAGAGGTTATCCTTGTTTTTAGAAAATATACCCTAAAGAGAAGGGGTAAAGCCTCATGTCTGCAAATTATTCTCAAATAGCTCAGAACAGGATAAAGCCAATGTGGTGAAAAATTAACGTTTGGGAAATCTGGGTGACGGCTATTTGTGAGAATTCTTTGTATCATTCCTTTTATTTTTGGTAATTGAATGTTTTATTATAGTTTGTACAAACTGTTATATCAATTTATATCCTTCATTTAGAAAGGATTCATTGTGGTTAATTATTAGGGAATTATAAATATAAGATGTATAATTAAACTGTACAGATATTATAAGGAAAATATTGATAATGGTATTGTCAAACCAGGTGAAACTTATTCCTTCAGTAATGACAAAAATAATCAGTAAATAAAAATTCCATATTGTGAGATGATGACATATTAGCTTGAGTTAAGATATATTTAACATCTCTTGAGCATTTTAAGAATGTCTTTAGTTTTTATAGTTTATATTTTAGGAAAGACATTGAAAAACCTGGAGGGGATTCAGAAAAGAGTATCCTAAATAATTAAAGGGGAAATCATGACCTAAAAGTATGCTGAATTCTATCTTGAATTTTCGGAATATTCTATGAATGAAGAAAGACTGGTTTTCCTTTTTTAGGATTTTTTTTTTAAAGAAGAAACGTCTGCCAAGTTGAAGAAAGCTATAAGGAGGGTCCATCTTTTCCCCCACCAATGCCAAGGCCCAGAACCCACTCCGGCAGGCTGGACCCCAGCCTGAGATTCAGTTTCCCCTTTGAGGTGTCTCAGTGGTCCTGAGCCATCAGAACCATCAAGGATGCAGACCCCTGGATTCCCTGTGGGAGACGGGAATGGGACAGCACGTACTTGTAGACCGCGTTATCCTTCTTGGGGCTGTGCTGTGGCAGGAGGCTGTGGGAGTACTGGTGTACACCCAGGTCATACAATGAAGGAAAGTCCTTGCCACAGAGGTGGCAGCGGTAGCTCAGCTCCTCCTGGTGGCTTTTGATGTGCTCCAGAAACGTGTCGAGCTTCGGGAATGTCTGGGCGCAGCTTTTGACCACACACTTGTACACCTTGAGGGAAGACACAGGGCAGGTGAGGGGAGGCAGGAGAGCTGCCTCCACTGCCACCCCCTGCCTGCCCGTGGCATGTGCCTCGAACACTGCTGGCGAATGACCTTACCGCTATTCCTCTGTTCCCCTGCTGCTGGAGCCCTGGTTTTATTTTGATTGGAGGGTCCTCTCCTCTCAGCCAATCACAATGGCCCCATTACCCTTCCCTCAGGCTCTGTGTAGCCTGGGTATATTTAGAAAAATTACCCCAAATCTGGAAATACAGTAAAAAGATGACATTGTGTCCTTCCAATATCCTATTAGAATAGTGGCTCTCCAACTTGAGCGTGTGTGACAGTAACAGATTGCTGGGCGCCACGCCCAGAGTATCTGACACAGCAGGTCTGGATGGCCTGAATATGTGCCCATAACAGGTGCCCAGATGATGCTGGTCCCGGGACCTCACTTGAGAACTACTGTCTAACAAGCCTGCCTAGAATCATCTCACTCTCTGGGGAAATGTGAATTGTTTTGACTATTTACTATTGGTTAGGATCCAGACTCTAAAGTTAAATATTAACTTATAGAAAACTGATTCGATGTAAATAATTTTTGTCAGGCAGAAAAGATAATCCCAAAGGTCATGGGTTTTATTGCCTTGTAGGACATTAAGTGGATTTGTATCTAACTTAGCAATCTTATTCCTTTTCTCACTGACATAGTTATATATAGGTATAGACATCAGTGTCTCATATCCTCCTTTGAACTTACTTTGTCATCCTTTCAATTCCCTCATTAATGAATGATGTTAAAATTCTGACTCATGTTCACTATGTTATTTATATGAGAAATACGTTTTTAACATTTTGAAGATTATACTTTGAGAAATGGTACACACTCCTAGTTGCCTACACAATTCCACCACTCCTCCTTCCTAACAAAGTGAACCGTGATTTGCTCAGGGTGGCAACACGCCCAGTTAAAACATTTGATCCGATCTCCCTGGTTCCCTTGCATCTAGTGTCAGTCATGTGACTTCTTTCTTGCCAAAGATATGTAGATAGTAGTCTTTAGAAAAGTCACCAATCTCAGAACAAAAAAGCAAAAGCTTCCTACGAAAAATCCCCTCTACCTTTTGCATTTGTCCTGACTGGACTATAGATGTGATGGCTGGAGATATAGCAGCCATCCTGCAACCTTGAGAATGAAAGCCACATGTTAAGGATGGCAAAACAGAAAGCCAGAAAAAGCCTTAGTCCATGATGACATATCTGACCTGCTATACAAGCCCAACACTTCCTACTTATGGACTTCTCGTGATGTGAGAGAAATAAAACCCTAACTAGCAAGCCAGTTTTCTATTATGTGCAGCAGAATAATGCATCCTAAATGATAGAGCACATGCACTGGCTTTGACCAATAAGAGATCTTCTGGGAAAGGTTTCCTTGCTCCTAAAAAAGATACAGAAAAGATAACCCCTTTTTGCTCATGGATAATATTGTCTAGGCTGCTGCTGCCTAGAAAAAGTGACCAACATCCTAGGACTACAGGTGAGCGATCAGTAGAGGACAAGTCTACATTGTGGAGATGAGCTGGAAAGACACAGGGTCCTTGATGCTGAGTTGAATCAACTGACTATTTCAGGCCTAAAACTGCCCTATCTTGGGTTTTCTTGTTATGTGAGATGACAAACTTCCTAATTGTTTAAGCCAGTTTGAGTCAGTTTTCTGTGATGTGCCCCAACGATATCCTAACTTAACTCCATGAACCTCCCCTGCTAGGGCTCTACCATAAGGAAAAAGTCAGAGATATGGACAAAGATTTGATTACAGTGATGCTCACCATGGTTTTGTTTATAAATAACAAAACTCAGGAAATAACCTAAATGTTCAACAATAGGGGATTTTAAAAAAATGTAGCCATTAAACATGTTTTTAAAAATAGCGACATGAGAAAATACTCAAAATATAAAATTAGGTTAAAAAATAGAAAGCACAAATCTCAAGAGAATTTATGCTGAGTGAAAAAGCCAATCTCAAAAGGCCACATACTTGAAGACTCCATTTATACAACATCCTCAAAATGATAAACTTATAAAGATGAGAATCGATTAGTGATTTCCAGAAGCTAAATATGTTGGGAAGGAGAAGAATGGGTGTGTCTAATAAGAGGCAGCACAAGGGAAATCTTTGTGGTGATGGAACAGTTCTGTGCCATAATTGCAGTGTGAATCTACATTTCTTTCAAAATAAAAATTTTTTTAAAGCTTTCAGAAAAAAGCACAATTCAAAATTTTATGTGTATACAGACTCCGATTAAAATTTTTTTTTAAATACAGAAACTCCACAAAATATAGTGGATTTTGTGCTGCATTCTTGGGAGAATATACTGCAAGGTGGTTGATGACGTGGAGTTTAGGGTCAAGCAAACCTGGCTTTGAACCCTAACTCAGTCACTTACTGGCTGTGTGATTCCCAGTCATTTGACTCCTTGGAGCCTTGGTTTCCTCATGTGGATATACTGAAAATGCCTATAACTAAGGATGTTATGAGAATTAAACAAACTATTGAATGAAAATCATTTAGCAGAGTACTCAACATATAATAGTAAAGGTTAACTTATACATTCTTGAGACTTTTCTGAATTTTCTAATTCTATATTGGGCACGTGATACTTTTATAAAGAGAAAAAATAACAATGAAAGTTATTTAAAATAATAAAGACTGGTGTAGAATCGCCATATAATTCAGCAATTCCATTTCTAGGTTTATACCCAAGAGAATTGAAAACATATGTTCATACAAAAACTTGCACGTGAATGTCCATAACAGCATTATTCACAATAACCATAAAACAGAAACAACCCAAATGTCCATTAACTGCTGAAACGAAGGAGAAAATGTGCTATGTCCATACAATGGAATATTACTCGGTCATAAAAAGGAATAAAGTACCGATACATGCTATAACAGGGATGAAACTTAAAAATATTACCTTAAAAGGCCACACACTGTGTGATTCCATTTATATTAAATGTCCAGTATAGGTAAAACCACAGAGACAGAAAACAGATTAGTGGTTACCAGGGGCTATGGGAAGGATGGAATGGCTGCTACTAGGTACAGGGTTTCTTGTTGGGGTGATGTTCTGGAATTAGATAATGGTGATGGCTGCACAACCTTATGAATCCACTACCATGTTTCCCCAAAAAGAAGACCTAGCCAGACCATCAGCTCTAGTGTGTCTTTTGGAGCAAAAATTAATATAAGACCGTTCTTATTTTAATATAAGACCCAGTCTTATAATAAATATAATATAGTATAATATAATGTAATATAATATAATACCGGATATAATATAATATAAATCCCGGGTCTTATATTAATTTTTGCTCCAAAAGACGCATTAGAGCTGATGGTCCGGCTAGGTCTTATTTTCGAGGAAACACAGTAAAAATCACTGAAGTCTACACTTTAAAAAAGGGTGAATTTTATGGTACACGAATTATATCTCAATTTTTAAAAAAAGACTGTAGTCCTAAATCCTCATAGGTAGGTAGGTTTTAGACATTAGCTCTTCTCAGGATATTAAGAATTTTTCCTGTGTCTGAGTCCTTCATTACATGACCCTCTAGAGGTGGGCTTCCTCCCTCGGGCTAGCACTATGATGGCCCAGTAGGCTGGCCCCACCCCGGCAGAATACAGGGGGAAGCATAGCCCATCATGAGTGGTTAAATGGTAGCTCAGAGTAACTGAGGCCCACTCCTGTCCCTTTGTAGGCCATGTTCAAGAGCCCAGCACCAGCCAAGGCTCATGACTAGGGTGGATGTGGCCCCTCCCACTGCCAGCCAGCCACCTACCTGCTCGTTCTTATGCTGAGTCATGTGGGACTTGAGCTGGAAATAGGTGCTGAACTTGCTGGGGCAGAACTGGCACAGGTAGGAGCTATCGATGAGGACCACCTGCTTGGCCTCCAGCTTCTCCCCCTCATCCTCGCCTGTTGTGGGCAAGGCTTGGGGCTGTGGGGCGCTCGACAGGGTCTGGCTCAACCCTGTGGAGAAAGCCAGGTTGGGGGTGGGTGGGTGGGTGGAATCACTGAGAAGGACAGAGGAAGAGTCAGGACAGAGAGTCACACCATTCAGGAAGGATTCCTGGAGCACCTCCTGCGGGCTCCCCTGCGTTCGCCCCACCACTTACCACATGCCTGGTGTTGGACACTGTCCTTGCTGCACTCACAGTCAGCTGGTGTGCACTGATACCACCATCCAGGTGCTAAAGTACCGGAATACTTACATTCTGATTGATGAGCAGCTACCACCTTCCCTTCTTGGCTTTCCCCTCGGACACTCTAGATCTCTCCATGGTTGTTAAAACTCCTGAACACCGCTCCTAGCTGTACTCATCATGCCTCCTCAACTCCTTGTTCTAATTACAATCATTTGTTTATGTGCCCGTCCCTCACTCACTCTGAGGACAGGGGCCTCCATAAAGGTTTGCTAAATGGTTGAACCCTTGGTGCTAGGCACTGTAGGAGTTTCAACAGAAATGGGAGAAATGGTTTTATCTCCAAGGAATTCTCAAGAACTCAGAGGACACACAAAGAATGACTACACACAGAGTAGGGCTAATTCCAACAGGGAGGTCATATGCAAGTGGCCGTATGTTGTTTGTGCAGCAAAACAACCCCTTCATCAGCTGGCAAAGAGCAGACATCGCTTACCCATGGGGTTACACAGAAAAGCCCAGGCCTTACACTGTCCAATACTGTGGCCGCAAGCCACATGTGGCAACTGACAACTTGAAATGTGGCTGGTCCAAATCCAGATGTACTATAAATGTAAATACGTACATCCTGGATTTCAGAAACTTAGCATTAAAAAAATGTAAAATATCTCATTAATAATTTGTTTACATTGCATGTTAAAATGATAATATATTGGGTTAAATAAAATATATGATTAACACTAATTTCACCTTTTTTTTTTTTACTGTTTTTATGTAGCTATTAGAAAATTTTAAATTGCGTATGTTGCTCATATTATATTTTTGTTGGACATCACTGCTCCAGCCCTAGAAGTCCCATTGTCCATGCAGGAGAGGAATTAAATCAGTATCAGGGACAGGGTCATTAGCTCAGGGACAAGTGATGGCTCAGATGACAATCCTAGAAACCAGAAAGGACTCTGGAGACCATCTGCCCACAGAGGTCAAAAAGGTTTCAATTTCTGACCAACTGAGAGTGACTGCCTAAAGCAATATATTGAAAATAGATTCTGAGGCAGGATCCAGGCTCAGAAAAAAAAGATAGGTGATTGATTAGTGATGTCAGTTATGGGTACACTATTACAGTGATGCCACACATATTGTATCTTTGTCATCCCTCCTTTCATCCTATATCCCCTTTTATTGATAAAGTAGACTGAAGCCCAAAGAGGTCAAGGAGGTTGCCCAAGTTCACAGTTAGCAGCAAAACCTGTGAAGCTGCAGAGGAAAGGTGTGGGGAGAGTGGCGTTCCCTGCTTCAACTCACCCGTGCTTTCCTCGTCCTCCTGCCTGCTGGGGTTCAGGGCCATGACCTGTACGGTCACAGAGTTGCGAGAGACGGTACTACCACTGCGTCCTGGAGGCCATACCTTGTGAGTCTGCATGTGCTTCTTGACATTAGATTTCTGGGCAAAGGCACGGCCACATGCAATGCACTGGAAGGGCTTCTCACCAGTGTGGCTGTGGGAAACAAGGTGTGTCAGCACCCTCGTGTAGGAATGGAGATGTGGCCTCAGCCCCGGAGCTAACAGCCACCAGGAAGGCCCAGACAGAGCCTCTAGATGCTGCTGGCCACAACTCTGACACCATGAAGACAAGCCCTCTTGCTGAAGCAGGCAGACCAGAGACAGAAAGACTCTATGCTCTTGGTGACATTACTGAGCTGCTGAATCAACCAGCCCCAGGGCTGACCTTCTCTATGGCCATCTCATACTATGAGATGAAACATTGACTAATTGTTTAAGCCCATTTAAATAGGGATTTCTGTTATTTGAATGAGGGAATATCCTAGGTGTCACTGTACAGCACTTGTACCCTTATTCAGCATTGCCTTCCAAATTAATTTTGTGTTTTAAAACTAAAAATATTTTAAAATGAAGCTTCCTATTGTTGTTGTATATGGATAACCATTTGTCGTAAATCCAAAGTAACCAAAAAATGCAATAATTCATAAAACACTATTATTAAGATCTAAAGCTGCACTGTCCAATAAGGTAGACACAAACCACATGGACTATTTAAATTTATTAAAATAAAATAAATAAAATATTCAGTTTCTCAATCACACTAGCCATATTTCAAGCACTCAGTAGCCATATATCATCAGTGGCTACCCGCCTGGACAGCACCATCTGGGGCATTTCCATCTTTGCAGAAAGTTCTATTGGACAACACCAGTGTAGATCAGTGGTTCTCAACTTTTGGTTGATTTTACCCTCCAGGGGACATTTGGCAATGTTTAAACACATTTTTTGGTTGTCACAGCTGAGGAATGAGGGGCGCTATTCGCATTTAATAATTAGAGGTCAGGGATGCTGCTAAACATTCTACCAAGCAAAGGTCAGCCTCCCACAAAAAAGAATGATATGATCTAAAATGTCAATGGTGCCAAGGTGGGAACCCTGGTCCGGAGAAAAGCCGCTGCCTGCCATGGTTTGAGAGAGGTTTGTTTTCTCTCTCTCTGTCTCTGATAAAAGATGTGCAAGCATATGAGAATGTGTGAGGCATTAAGACAGATCAAATTGAGGCTTTCTCCTTTGATTCTCCTAGGACTGAAAGAAACTGAAAAGAGAATAACTTTCTCACTATGTCTTTCAGAAGTCTTTAACACCATATCCATGAACCCCCTAAAATCACCTTCATGATTCTGTGAGAATCACTGAACAAGTCTACCCCTCCACTTCCCAGAGGAAATCCTGAGGCCCAGCGGGGCTCCCTGCATGTTCTTGGGACAAGAGGTATCGTGGTTGGTCCTGAGTAAGCAGAGAGCTCATAGTTATAGTCGCAGAGCATGGGAGCCCTTGAGGTCAGCCCCTTCTGCAGAGGTGAGGACTGAGGCACCCCTCATGTCTACAAGCCCCTATCAGTTCAAGTACATTTCTCTGCCCACCCCCCACTCCTCGGACCTTTTCCATAATAGCGGGCAGGCCACACAGCTTTCACAGATCCCTCCCACAGCTCCTAAAAGAGAAAAGGGAAACCATTCTGACCTGGACTGATGGTCTGAGAACCATGACAGGACAGATGGGGCCTTGGTCACCACCCAGACTAGGGAGCTGCAAAGGGAACTGTGCTTCCACTCGGGATGGCCCCCCAGCCAGGGCTGCCCAGGAGCCACCTGCCCCACCATGCCTGGGTACCTTCGGATGTGCTGCTGTAGGTCGAAGTTTTTGGTGAATGACTTATCACAGTAGGAGCACTTGAGTTTCTGAGCCTTTGGCTTCCCTGCAGCTGAAAGACAAAGTAAGAGGAGGGAGATGGTGAGGCTGGAGGCATAACTGTGGGTGCCAAGGGCAGCCTCTAGCCACTCATACCCCTGGACCTGAGACCAGAAATTCCAGATTGTGAGAGGTCTATACCCATGGACAGGCAGGAGAAGAGGCACAGGTGAGCCTCTCACAGTGCCTGGGGAGTGGAAAAGCTCAGGGCATGCTCTGGCTAGGAGACCAGGACAAACCCCTCAAAGGCTCCCCTCTGGCCTAGTTTAAAATCCAGCCTCCCTGCTGTGGCCCACAGGGCTCTGCAGCCTCTGCTTCCTGCCAACCTCATCATTCTCTTCATCGAGCTACAGTGGACTCCTTGCTAACCTTGAAAGACATCCAACATGGTCCCACCTCAGGACCTTTGCACCTGCTGCTCCCATTGCCGGATAGGCCAGTCCTTCAGATAGCCACAAGGCTGTTTCCTTCTCACCCCCCGATGGATAGGTAGCATCATTTTCCAGCCTCTCCCCAGTATTCCCAATCATAGGACCCTATTAATCTCCTTCCTTGAGTAACCCATAAATATTTATTTATTCCTTGTTTGTCTATCCCATTAAACTGTGATAACTGAAGGTAGGGAAATCCTGGACCAAGATGCTGGATCCCCAGTGTCTAACACCAAGCCTGGCACATAATTGCTCAATACATATTTGTGGAAGAAAGGCAGCATGGAAGTATTTGACTGGAAAACCCCTGAAAATTCTCGATTTCGCTGCCCTCCCCATACCCCACCCCTTTCTGACATTGCCCCCAACCTCATACTTAGCATCCCCAAAGCAGTGGCAGACACTGCTGCTTGCCTGCCCAATATCTGTTCTCCCCTTCTTCTATCCTCATGAGTGCCCTACATAAGGGGAACATCAATGTTCCTGGCTAAAAGAGGCATTTCCCAGCTTCCCTTGCTGCTAGATATAGTCACGTGACTAAGTTTTGACAAATGAGATGTAAGTAAAGGCATCATGCAGAAATGCTAGAAGCTGGGAGACTCCCCTTTTATCCTTATTGCCTGGAATATGAAATTGATGACTGGAGCTCCAGCAGCCATAATACACAATGAGGCACCGTGCTAACAGCAGCCATGAGCTAGGGATGGCAGAGCAGAAAGACAGAAGAGATGTGGGTGCCTGGTGACCATATCGGCACGTGATCTCCAGATTGCCTGCCTCTGACCTTGTTTTTTTGCACAGGAGAAAAACAAAATTCTGTCATTTTGAAGTCACTTTTGCTTTGGATTTTCTACTACATGCAATAAAACTTAATCCTATCCACCATAAAAGGGAAGACTAGAACGAAGTAGCCTGTGGATAGGCCAATGCTGAGGAAAGATGCCCATGCCAGACTGTGGGCCGACCTTCTGGGAGTCCACTGGCACCTTTGGCCCGTCGGGTCTTCAGCGTTGGTGGGGAGTCAAAGGTGGCTACTGTGCCCCCAGTGGCACTGGTCATGGAGTCAGCAGGGTTTGGTCCTTTTGGTTTGAATCCCTGTTTGCCAGGGCTATATACCGGTGGGGTGGGGTATACTGGAGCCTCCACACACTGGTTTGGCACCTAGAAGGACAGCAGAGTCAGGGAGAGAGCTCTGGGAAGGGAGGGGAAGAGTCACCCCAACCCGGAGGAGGTTCACTGCAGGCCTGGTGATCTCAGCCACTCTCCATCTATAGCGCCATCCTAACTCCTCCATGTAGGTCAGTCACCCCACTCCCCAAGACCCCTAAAATTTCATGAAGCCAGCAGGTTAGAAGCAGCTTTGTAGCCAGGTTGCCTGGGTTCAAATCCTGACTCTGACACTTATCACCTAAGAGATTGTGGACAAGTCTTTTAACTTCTCTGTCTCCGTTTCCACATCTGTAAAATGGGGCTAATCACAGTGTCCATCTCATTGGATTGTTATGAGGATTAAATGAGCTAACAAGTAAAGAGCTTAGAACAATGCCTAGCATATAGTAAGTACTCAATAAACATTAACTGTTATTAATTTTATTGCTATTATTGTTGTTATTAGTAGTTTGCTTCCACAGGAGAACTAGGAAGTCAGAAGGATCTGTGCCCTCACCAGCTACTCAAATTAACTGACCTGACACCACACCAGCAGGCATCCCTAAACTGAGAATTGACACTGATGCCACAAGAAATTACCAAATGAATTCTGAGCCACTCAAACTTAGTTAACAGTAAGCTTACATCATGACACTGGGGCATTGTGAAGAATTCATTTATTCATTCACCTACTTGTCATTCATTAGTCTTTCTGGGCTAGCCTATCCAAAATTTCACTTCCTATCCTTCTCTGCTTTATTTTCCTCCTTAAATTTATCATTATGTAGTAAGTTGTGTATGTCACTTACTAATCCTATTATCTGCCTAGTTCCATGAAGGCAGGGACTTTTGTTCTGCTTTTGTTTACTGCTCTGTACCCAGGGCTAGAGAAATGCTTGGCACAGAGTGGTAACTCAATAAATATTTGTTGAATGAATGAATTCATTTACACATTTACTAGGCATCTGATATGGCACCAGTAGGTGCTTCTGCCAGATCTTGTCTGTTGGCCCTTCGCACCATTTCCACACCCTTCCATGCTCTCCCTTGAAATGCAGGGGTGGGAAACTTGGAGCCACATTCCCAGACTCCCTTGCCAGCATGGTTCTGCCTGCAGGAAGCATCTGCATGAGATGCAGAAGGCAGAAGGGAGGTAGAAACCATTCTCCAGCAGCTGTGGTGGGAGACAGGTGGGTTTACAGCCATGAGTTTTAGAGTGGCTGGTTGAACTCTACACTCCTCTCCTGACCACCAGCCCCAAGGACGGCAGGGTAGCTGGAACATCAGCAACAGAATCCTAGTTTCCTCACCTCTGGGTGCAGCAGCAGTGTCCTGGTTCTCTGGGCCAAGTGACAACAGTGAATCTAAAACCCAGTGGTGCCGCCAACCTTGACTTTTGTTCCTCTAGCCCTTCTATCAGCTTTGTAAGCACCTAACTTCCTATATTAAATCCCACTGCCAGAAATACCTAGAGTGGTTTCTATTTTATGACATAATATATATATAATATATTTATAACATAATATATATAATATGGATGGTACCGACATGGAATGTCTGTATGGCTGGGATAATGTGACCTCAAGTGCAGGCAGACTCTTTCTGTCATAGCCATGCCCCTTGCACTGGTGTCTGGGAAGATTCTGAACTCCTAGCACCTTAAGAGTAGACTGCTTATAGCTCAGAGCTTTTCAGCAAGGAGTTCATATGGTAATATGATGCACTGATTGCCTAATAGCCTCAGTTCTTTACCTCTCCCCATCCCCAAGACTTTGCAGCTTTTCCCACCAAGAGACGATGTCTATTTCTCTACTCCTTAAATCTAAGCTCTCCTTGCAACCTGCTTTGACCAACAGAAGTGACACTGAATCACTTACAAGCCTAAACCTCATGAAGCCTTGAGCATTTCTGCACCTCCACCACTGCTGTGAGAACATGCCTGGCTAACCAGCTGGAAAATGAAAGATGCATGGAACAGAGCTAGGTCAGCCCACTTATCCCACCCTAGGCCATCCTAGAGCAGCCGATAGCCAGCCAACCTCCAGACACAAGGGAGAGCCCAGCCAAGATCAGTGGAGTTGTCAAACTGACCACCATCGGTGTGAGAACAATAAACACCTTTTGCTATGTACCACTTAGGGTTTGTGGATATTTCTTACATAGCCATAGCTAACTGATATATCTAGATTGCTAAAAAAAAAAAATCTAAGTGACACATAGATAATTTTTGGAATCCTTTCCCCAAAAGGCAGGTATTCTCTGACAGTTCTAAGCACTCTCTGAGGGCAGTTGATATTTCCGTTACAACCACACTTCCTATCATCTTCTCATGGTTTGCATTTTACATTTATAGCTTGACTAAAACTCTCTCTCCCATAATGTGGTACATTCCATGATCTGGTTTTGCCCCTCCACCCCCACCCCGTGGTACCTCCTGCAGTGTCTGACACACAGTTGGTGCTCAGGAAAGGTCCAGGTTCCCCATGACCATGACCAGCTTCTCCTCTTCCACCCCAACCCCTGGCCTCTGCTCACCTCCAGGGGTGGGTAGGGCTGCATTCCCAGGGCCTGGATCTCCACCGTTCCACTTCCAGGCAGGGGTGCCGTGGCACTGTACACCTCCACCACGCCATTGCCGCCAGGGTTGGGACGCCCGGGGGGGCCCAGGCTCTGGGGTGGAGGGGGTGGGGGTTGGGGGGGTTGGGGTGGGGGCAGTGGTGGAGGAGGTGGAGGGGGGGGCGGAGCCTGGGTGAGGTAGCTGGGCGCAGAATGCATGTTCAAACTGCCCTGAAATCGGAAGAGAAAATTAAAGCGTCATAACCTCTTGATACCAGCTATTTTGTTCATCAGTAAGGAAGGACATTTGCCTTAGGCAGCCATGTGGAGGGAATAGCCACTCACAAGGCAGCTCAGAGGATGGAGTTTAGAGGGGACACGGAAACAAAGTCATGGGAGAATACAGAGGAGCCATCAGCCTGGTGCTGCTATCCTTTTTCTCTATGAAATTTGGGAAAAATGGCCCAACTTGTGCAGGAATGAGTTCCTACAGCAGGCCTAATGCTGCTATCTTTATAAAGTCTTGCTTGTAGGACTGGCTCTTGACTGGCATCCAAGAACGTGCCTTGTAGAAGGTTCCCGATGTTGATAAGGCTATTTTGCCCACCACCTGGGGCACTGGCCATACTGTATCAATTCACCTAGACTGTTTGCATAAACAGTATGATTTATGGTGACCATCTTCCCATCTGAGAGCCTAGAATTTTGGTCATAATGGTTGGGCGCCTACGTGACCAATCCCCAATAAAAACCTGGCTTTGGAGTCTTAGCTGTGCTTCCCTGGGCAGAAAAACTGCTGGAGGAAAAGTGTGTTTTGTGCAGCCTCTCCCGGCTTCCCCAAGGGGGGAGAACTTTAGACACCTGCGCCTGGATTCCTCCAGACTCCAGCTGACGTGTCTTTTTCCGTTGGGGATCCAGCTGTATGTCCTTTTTCTGTAATAAACCACAACCATGAATACAACCATCCTGAGTCCTGGGAATCTTCCCAGAGAGTCACCGAATGGGTGGATGGCTGTGGACCCCTGAAACACAGCCATTGACTTCTAGAAATTTATTCTACAAAAATAACCAAGCAGGTGGGCAAGGTATGTGTACATGGATGTGACTTCAGTAGTTTTTATAACAGCGAAAATGGCAATGACCGACATGTCCATCCCCAGAAGCCTGGCTAAATACAGGATGGCCCATCCACACAATGGAATCCTTTACAGCTCTTAAAGTGATGAAGCTGATCAATATTCCATAAAAGGCGCTCCTCGTAATTGCTCTTCCTTGGGTCCCACAGTCAAATACGTTTGGGGGAAAATCTGGGGTGACAAAAATCAAGTGTCTCTTTCCTACAGGAAAAACCCAGGAACAGAGCAAGGAAAGAAGTAGAATGACTCCACCCTAGGCTGGTTTGACCAGAGATCCTTTTTGTATTGGAAAATCCCAAGGGGCCACTGTTCCGAGGAACATTTTGATAAATATTGATGTAAAGTTGTAGGCATAGAGAATGACGTTAAACAAAAGGCAAAGTAAGAAAAGCAAGTTCCAGAACAGTGCATATAATATGACCTGTTTAAATAGATGTGTATATTATAGATATATTTATATAAAAAGGTACTTTTATCTCTATTTACATTCAAAGGTCAGGAAAGCCAGACACCAAAATTTTGATAGTGTATTGTTTGAGTGGAGTATGGGTGATTGATTAAATGATTGATTTCCCAAATTTTATGCTGAAAAATTTCAAACCCACAAAAGGCTGCAAAAAGAATACACTGAACACTCTTTATACTTCGCTGAATTCACCCAGTTGTTACCAATCTGCCACATCTTCAATGCGTGTGTGTACATACACTCACACACACACATATTGTGTTTCACCAAGGCACTTGAGCGTTAGTTACAGACATCATAACACTTTGTTCCTCAATACTGTACACAGATGCATCTCCTAGGAACAAGGATATTCTCCGATATAACCAATATCAAGAACTGAATATTGATATAATACTATTATCTAAAATACTTAAATTCTTCCATAGTCTAATTTCCCCAAGTGTCCCAATAATGACTTTTTAACTTTTTCCGCCACTCCAGGATCCAACCAAGAACTGCACGTTGCAGTCAGTTACCATGTCTCTTTACATCCCAGATTATGAATAATTAAACTTCTTTTATGTTTACTTTCTTTTGTGTATTCTCTAATGTTTTTCTAATGGACATGGAACGTATTTGTTAAGAATAAAACAGGAGTCAAAATAGCAGGACCATAGCTATGAAACCCCAAAGTCATGTTCAGGGTCCACACTGAAGTGGCAGCTTCCCCATCCACAGCAGAACTGAGCGAGGGGAGGCTAACCATCCTCCTCAGCGTGGGGGAGAGCTGGGGTCAAGGCCCCTGCTTTCTACAAGATCCTGAATCTGCAGGAGTCAACGCACAGCCTTGGAATCAAGACGCTGTGAGAAGCCAGCCCCCTCCTTACCTGCACAGGTGGGGGGCCCTGGGGCATGGGTTGGTCCAGGGACGTGAAGGCCGACATGGCAGACATGAGCACGTCATCGCTCACCAAGATGTTCCCTTGCACCAAGGTCTGGATCAGCGGGGACGGGGGCACTGTGATGTATGTGGAGATCTGGGCAGAGAGAGAAAGAGAGAGAACATGTGGGAGGCTCTGGAAGGAAGTGGAGGGTATGATGAAAAAGATCTGGGTTCTGGAGTGCCACAGACTTGGATTCCATTTCCATTTCTGCTGTTCCCTGCTGCTGTGTGACCCTGGGCAAGGCATCCCACCTCTCTGAACCTCCATTTCCTCATGAATCAAATGAGAAAAATAAGTCACACCTCCCTGTAAGGCAAATATCCTATGACCCAGCAATAATATTTCCTGGTATCTATCCTAGAGAAACACTCACAGATATCCACAGGGAGTCCACAAACAAAAGTATTCTGCACAGCACTGTTTCTTATAGTGAAAACTAGCAATAACCTCGATGTCCATCAACAGGGGAATGGATTTAAAAAGACAATATAATCACGGAGAGAATACTATACAGCAGGTAAACGAATAATCAAATTATATAATAACATGTACATTATGTACTCTTATTTTTAAAAATCTAAAACAATATAACTATATAATTTATGTGGGTATTTAAATAAGTATATAAAAGTATCTTAAAAGGTTGACAAGGATATCCATCAGTGGTTACCTAGGTGCAGGGGAGAGGAACAGTGCCAGAAGGGCTTTGATTTGAACATTCTAACTTTTAAAAAGGAGAAAGGAAACATGTATTACTTGAAAACATACAAACGAATAAAAATAATAAGACACTCTCAGGTTAATAGTGAGGATGAAAGGCAGACCTTACAGGAGACCATACAGGAGCAGACCTTACAGGAGTCACTACACAAACATGTAGTGACTGCTCCTCTTAGTAGATGGAAAGGGAGTTTTGTTATTTTTACTTTTTGCTTTTCTTTACTGGCAGGACGTTGGCATCTTCTTAGGCTCCTGGAGACAGCAGCGACTGGGCTCCTGAACCCAGAGTTCTGGTTCAAACAGAATGTTCTTGCCCTCAACCAAGCAAGGACAGCCCAGGCAGGGAAGGGAAATGTCACCACATCGTGGCCAGAAAAGGCAGTGTAGATCCTGACTCATGTGTATCTTTACAGTGAGATGAAAAATGGGAACTTGTATCCATGTCCATCCAAGTCACTTCAGCAGGAGAATTCATGTTTGACCATAACCAACCACTTGTGTCCTACAGTTATTTCCTTGCCCAGGACGGGAGGAATTTCCCTCTTTCCTTCCATTGGAAAAAAAAAAAAAAAGGTGGGTTGGGGGAGAGGGAATATTTTTCTGCTAACAACAGTCACAATCAAGGAGTAAGAAAAATGATTCTGTTTTGTTAAAAGATGTCTCAGGCAACTTAAAAGTTTCAATCTATGCGGCCTATGGGTCGGGGTGTGAAGGCTTTTATTTTGATGTCAGGAATTATGTCTACACAATGGAAGAAGATAATGTTTTAAAGGAATAAGGAGACAAGAAGTCAGAGGGAAATTTGACTCCTTTGACCTGGCATCCTGAGACATGCCCAGCCTCTTTTGTGAGGATTCTTTAATCCCACTAAGAGGCCCCACCCAGGGTCTTTGCTCCTGAGGACTCTGGAAGCTTCTCCAGATACCTCCAGCCTGGCCCTCTCCCTTGACCTCCAGACTGTGGATCTGTCTGCATCTCCACCACCTCCACTTAAATGTCCACTGGGCATCTCAAATCCAACATGTCCGGCTGAACTCCTGACATCCCCCCCAAATCTTCTCCTGACCATTTTCCCTACTTTGGTTAATGGCAGCTCCAATTCTGGAGTTGCCTTGACTCTTCTTGTTCTCATATCCAACACCCATCCTATCCACAAACCCTGATGGCTCCACCTTCAAAATATTTCCAAAATCTCATCCTTCTCACCACCTCCAACACTACCACCTTGGTCAAGCTACCACCACCCACTGCCTGGATTTGGCAACAGGCCCTTTGTGGGTTTCCTGGCTTTCTCTCTTAACAGCCATCAAAATCTATTCTCTGTACAGCAGCCAGAGTGACTTAGTCAAAGTGTAAGTCAGACCGTATCCCTTTTCTGTTCAAAACCATCTAATGGTTCCCATCTCACTCAGAGTAAAAGCCCACAAGGCCTACCCCATCTGCCAGGATTCCCCTGCTGCTTCTCTGACCTTATCATCTCCCACCCTCCTCACTCCCTCAGCTCCAGCCATTCTCGCCTCCTTGCTGTTCCTGGAATAATCCCAGCACACACCTGCCTCGCAGCCTTTGTACCTGCTGAACTCCTGGAACACTCTTCCCCAAACTGGCTGTATGACTCATTTCCTCACCTCCTTAGGTCTCAGCTCAAATGTCACCTCTTCACAGAGCCTTTCCCTATGAACCATATACAAAATGTCAAAATCTCCCACTCCTGTCTTGACATCCCCTATCTCTCTGCACATCCTGGAAAAAATATATCTCTACAAATTTATTTGGGTACCATCTCACTCAACTCCATAGGGCAGTAACTTGGTCTGTTTGTCCATCGCTGTACCCCAGTGCCCCCGTAGTGCCTGACACATAGTGGGCGCTCAGAAAAGCCTTGCTGAATAGATAAATAAATGATTAAAAGGATACCTGGCGATTCGCAGGAGGCGGAGCCTGTTGGACGGCTGTGGGTGCTGCCGAAGGCGTATAGATGCTGTTGGTGGCCAGTGAGACTGTGGCCAGGGGCGGGGCATTCCCTTGACACTGTTCCCGCTTGTGGGTCATAAACGCCGGCAGCGAGTTGAACTGCTTCTTACACTTTCCGCAGAGAAAGACATCCTCGTCATCTGGGGGTCATACCACAGAGTAACAGAGGAAGAGGAATAACAAACAAAAACAAAAAAAGCAAGAATAAAGGAGGGGATATCACAGTGAGAAATGGGAGACATCTAGACTAGGAGAACAGCAAATCTAACAGCGCTCTGTGATTCCATGTGTGTGTCTCAAGAGTCAGTTTTGTGCTTCTTAGCAACTTTCAAAACCACACAGGCACCTGAGAGAGGGTCCAGTCATGTGCATGAAGGTATTGAAAAATTACAATCAGGAAAGTATAAAGTGGGTTCACTTCAAAGTTGAGAAATTCAGAATCTTTATCCTGCCTGAATTTATCCATCAGTCACCACATGGGCTACCTGATCACAGTCCTCTGTGCCTTTGCATCCTGTGTCCCCATCGAACTGCCTCTCTCAGAACAACTCATTCTACAAGGCTCAGCTCAGATGTCACCTCCTCCAGGAAGCCTTCCTAAAGGAGTGGCCACAGTTCCTTCCTCTAGCCATGCCTCTCACGTCACACCTTTCCCATTACCACCAGACTGTGAGTCCCCTAAAGGAAAAAAATATGTCTTATTTTTCACCATAACTACAATATCTCCTGGGCACATAGGAGGCCCTCAGTGGATGTTCGTTGAATGAATGAATAACTAACTGACTGATTAGCTACAGTTAACACTACCCATTACTGAGGGCCTACCATGAGCCATGTGCTGTGCTAAGCACTTGACATGCTGTGGCAGAAATGTCTAATTGTCATTCAATATTCACTCTCTGTTCTTAGATGGTAATATAAATTTTAGTAGGAAACATGGCCATCTAGTTAAAGACTACATTTCCCATCCTTCTTTGCAGCTAGACATGTCATGTAACTGAATTCTGACCAATAGGACAAGAGCAGATGTGTACTGTCTGTGCAACTTCCTCTTAAAAGGAAGGGGTATGACTTCTACTTCCTTCTTTCTTCCCTTCATGTTAGCTGGAATGTGGAAATGAAAGTGGGAGGCTAGAACAGCCACCCTGGACTGCATGTTGATGGCAGTACAGCCACAAGAAAGGAGTCTGAGTCTCACCATACCAACCCCAAATGCCCATCAGTACTTCATGTAACATTGAAATAAACTTTAATCTTGTACAAACCACAAAAACTTGCATTTCTTATTTATAACAGCTAAAATCGTATCCCAAGTATCCTCACAAGTTTCCTATGAGTTAGGATTATTATCCCCGTTTTACAGATGCAAAAACCCAGGCAGAGAGGTTAACTCACTTGCCCAAAGTCACAGAGCCAGGAAGTACAAGAATTCAAACGTAATGTGTATCTCTCTCCCCCCAGTGTGGTTCCCAAGTACTCAAATATGTTTGTGGAATGAATAAATGACCACACAGACTCACACAGGGCTCTAAAAGTTCCTTGCCTTCTCTGTGTCTCAGGGGCATGGCCCTGAGAGATTCATGATCAGAGTGTTCTTTCCATAGCGGGGAGGCTGAGAAATGACTTCCAGGTCAAAGGTACAAACATTGCCAAGCATGAAGGCTCCTAACCATTCCCTGTGTCATGATCCCCACATTCACTAAGTGACTGAGAGAGGGTATCCTCAGAGCTAAGCAGAGAAAGGCACAGGCCTGAAGATCCAGGCTGAGAGAGAGGGGAGAAGGTTCAGACATCAGAGGACATCCTGGGAGACTTCTGGGGACCGCAGTGGGCAGTTTACTCCATATCCCCTCATGAGTGCCACTTGTTCTTCATGGGGAAGCATTCACCCCTCCTACTTGTGAACCTGAGCAGATACTCACCCAGTGGCTGGATAGCAGAGGGGGCATTGACACTCTGGCCTGTTGGATCAGGGACTGCTCCTTGGCCATCCAATAACGACTGCACTGCCAGGACAGTCTGATTGTCCATTCCTGAAGAAAGAAATGCAGCCTCTTTGGAAGGTGGGCCCAGCATCCTGCTCTGACGTCACCCTTACAATCCAGACCCACCACAAGGCTCCCGTGGCAAAGACAACTGGCTGTGCCCCGATATACTTCCACTGCAATAGAGCCCAAGACTTTGGCTGAAAATGGCTCCAGAATAAAGATTACACTTCGCACCTGATCCTGTAGCCAAGGAATGTCAAAGTTCTGGCCAACTGGATATAAGGATAAGTATTAGCTGGTAGCTTCTGGGAAGTTTTCTTAAAAGCTGCCTGGTAAGTAACCCCCTTCTTTGTCTCATCTTCCATCCTGCTTCCCAGAACAAGAATATGATGGTGGGAACTCTAGCCACCATCCCAGATCATGAGGATGAGGGCCATACCCTAGGGATTGCAGGGCAAAACACTGGAAAAATCCTGGGCCTCTGAGAACCTTGTAGAACACAGTCACACTCATTCTGGGCTGCCTTCCTCCTGACTCCCACATGAGAGAAATGAACTTCTGGCTTACTTAAGCCACTGAAAAGCTGTGCAGCTCTCTTACTCATGGCTGATTCTAATCCTAAATTACACAGCCCCTCTGGAAATCATGTTACCAAGTCTTCCCCATCCATGCCCCACCAATCCGTTTTGCACTCGGGCATCCTTGCTTCCCTTGCTTTCCCAGGCACGCTTGTCTTTTTTGTTCCTCAATAAACAGCATAATTTGAATTTGTGTTCGGGGGACCCTTGAGAAGCTGACTACTTCCATGTTTTCCACTCGGTTGTCACTGTTGAGGTTCATAGTAGTATACTTGCCCAGCCATGTCACTCGCTGAAGGACAGGCCTCCCCACATCTAAGTGGCCGCCAAGGTACATTGCCTTCCTCCCAAATAACCCAGAGGGTGCCTCCTCCTCTCTGTTCCCACAGCCAAGACTCTGCCTCCAACCTCTGAACTCTTACCTGCATGCCTGCCCCAGCTTCTAACCGCAGTGCAAACTAGAACCATTAGCTCCTACAGCAAAGTGAATCCATACTTTCCCCTGTCACAAAGCAGGCTGCGTCCCTCCTCAGGAAGGGAGCCCTTCCCTTCCATTCCCTCCTGCTCCCTCAGAAACCACTCACCACCAACTGGCGCCTCTTCCCCCACTGTGCCTGAAAGCTGTCCTTCCCATGAGCAGTGACACAAGCTCAGGTCTCGCTAGAATGCCCTCCCTCACACCCATGCTCCCATCTCTCCTCCCTTCAACATTAAGTATCTGATGAGTGCCGTTTACACCCTCCATCTCCTCTGCCCACCTTCCAGTCCTCCTTCATCCACTCTAGTGGGGCTTAAGACCCCACAATTCCACCAAAATCACCAAAGATCACCTGTTAGCACTGGACTTTCCTTCTTGAAACACTCCTTTCTCTGGCTCCAGGACGCCACCCTTCCTGGGTCCTCCCCCACCTTTCTGCTTGCTCCACAGCTTTCTTTACTCTTCTTCTTCTAAATGTTTCTATTTTGAAGGGTTCCTTCTGTCTGGACTCTCTCGCCTCTCCCTCTTATACTATCCCTAGGCAATCTCACTTACCCCCAGTCTAGCTCTCCCTAATATTGGAGCTCCAAAGCTGGGGTTCATGTTTCCCTGAATGAGCTTCAGTAAATCTTCTATTGTTTCATGCAAAACTGTATGTTATCATTTGTGTGCAAATCTGTACATGAACATGAACATGCATAGCAATTTTATTTATAATAGTAAAAAACTGGAAGCAACTCAGATGTCCTTCAGTGGGTGAATGGTTAAACAGTGGGTGAGTGGTATAACTATACCAGGGAATACTACTTAGCAATAAAAGGAACAATTGATATACACAACAGTATATGAAATGAAATCTAGGAACTATGATGAGTAAAAACAGCCAATCTCAAAGGTTGTATATGATTCAATTTACATGACATTTTTAAAATGACAAAATTTATTAACGGAGAACAGGCATCGGGGGAAGGAGGTGGGTGTGGCTATAAATGGGCAACACCTTGTAGTGATGGAATTGTTCTGGGTGTTGACTGGTTGTGATATGACAGGATCGTCTTGCAAGATATTTCACTGGGGTAATTAGGTAAAAGAGTACGTGGGATCTCTCTGTATTATTTCTTAACTACTGCATGTGAAACCTCAGGAAAGAAATGATTTCAAAATTAGTACTTTAAAAAGTATTGCCTGTTAAAACTATGGAGCCAATGAAAAGATCAGCGGTTGTCAGGGATTGCAGGGGAGAAATGAATAGGTAGAGCACAGAGGGTTTTTAAGGTAGAAAATACTCTGTGATATTACAATACCAGATACATGTCATTATATACATTGGTCCAACAGAATTCACATCAAGAGTGAACGCTGAGGCAAACTATGGACTTTGAATGATAATGATGTGTCAATATAGGTTTGTCCTTGCTAACAAATGTACCCTTCTGGCAAGTTAAGTTGATAATGGGAGAAGCTATGCATTTGTGGGTTCAGGGGTTATATAGGAAATTTTTCTTCATTCCTCTCAACTTTGTTGTGAACCTAAAATTACTCAAAAAAGGCTTTTGTAAAAAATACTGCCTATCTAAACTGAACTCAAACTAAATGTTTCACTCCCATACCTAAGTTTGTTCCTCTTCCAGTAATCCTAATCAGTAAGAACAGGCACCACTGTCTTCCCCTGGGGGACCCCCTGATTCTTCCCTCAACCTATCTTCCCACCATCCCCCCATTTCTAGTCATTCAGAAAGTCTAGCCTATTTGGCCTCCCAAATATCATTCAGATCCACTTTCTCTCCATCCTCACAGCTTCCCCCCTGGCCCAGGCCACCATGAGTTCTCAGCAGGGCAACTGAAGCCAGCTCATTTACCTTCCTGCTTCCACTCTGCCACTCTGGCCCCCTCCAGTCTGTTCTCAGGGCAGCCAGGGTGAACTTTATAAAACATACATCAGATTGTGTTGCTCCCCTGCTGAAAATCTTTTCTTGGCTCCATACTGAATCCAAGATAAAGTTCAGAAGCCTCATCTCTACCCACGTGAACTTCTGTGAATCCCAGAACGCGTCTCTCCCTCCAGGGCTTTGCAAATGCAGTTCCCACTGCCTGGGTCATTCCTGAATCCCCACAGTTCTGCTGCCTTTCCCCTAGCCCACCACACATCACACTGTCCTAGCAACAGATTTTTCCTTTAATTTCTTCATCACTCAATACATGAACACATTCTTGCAGTAAAAATTCCAACCATGAGGAAATCCATGGAACCTAAAGAGAAAGCAGGCCTCACTCCACCCTATTGGCCTTCCAGAGGGAACCACCACTGACCCTGGCCCTCCACCTCCATCACCAATCATAGTAGTGAATGCCAGCTGAGGTTATCGTCTTTTACTGTTTACTTTTTCTGTAATTCTGTAACTGTTTGTTCTGTAATTTCTATCTCCCACCAGATGTGGCACAGGGGCTGTGTCTAGCTCAATGAGTATTCCTCAAGCTGAACCTCTCCAGATGAGGGGGAGGGTTACCCGCATTTCATGGTGAAAACCCTGATCCTCCAATAAGTAGACATGGCTGAGATCTCCTGGGGAGTTGCAGCAGCAAAGCCTCAGCCATTTATCACTAGTCCCGCCTACTTTCAGTCTGCACTCCAATTATGGATCCACTTAGGTTATTACACTCCTCTAAGAACACTGGTAGGTCTGTATCCCCACCAACATCAATTCTGTGGCATGGCCCTGAACTGGCTCAGGCTTCCTCCATGACTCCAAGCAGACCCTCAGAGATTGTTGTCTCCAAAGCCCAC
This sequence comes from Rhinolophus ferrumequinum, assembly GCF_004115265.2. NCBI lineage: Eukaryota > Metazoa > Chordata > Mammalia > Chiroptera > Rhinolophidae > Rhinolophus > Rhinolophus ferrumequinum. The sequence continues at coordinate 21,248,345 of NC_046306.1, forward strand.
AGTTCCCTGCACCTGAGGCGCACTCCCATTTTAGGATCTTGCAGAGCATTGGGTAATCAGTCGGTGTCCAGTGTTTGCTGGTTTTGATGTTGGATAGTTTTTTGTGAGTGAATGCTGGGATCCTGTCTCATTGAAACCGAAGAATGGAAGCACGGACCAAGGAGAGGCAAGGAGTTGTAAAAGAGGATAGTTTAATAAAAGCAAGTGGGAGGGGGTCCCAAGTGGGGTGCCCAGTGACTGAGGCAAAAATTCTTAAACTTTTATACCTTCCCTTGCCTGCATATGGAAGGGGGCTGGCGCCTTCTAATGGAATTCATCTATCAGGTTTGTCCTGTTTGCCCATTCTGAAAGGATTATTGAAATAACCCATTCCTGTCTATCAGATCTGCTCTGTTTGCCCTGTCAAAAGGAATTTATGAGATAACTTACGTGTTTCCCAGAAAATAAGACCTAGCTGGACAATCACCTCTAACGTGTCTTTTGGAGCAAAACTTAATACAAGACCCAGTATTATATTATTATTATATTATATAAGACCAGGTCTTATATTAATTTTTGCTCCAAAAGATGCATTAGAGCTGACCGGCCGGCTAGGTCTTATTTTCCGGGAAACACGGTATTAATCTCAAGGCTACTTCAGAACCTGGACTTTCAGGGTACGGCTGTCTTTTGTTTATTCCACCAGGGCCCTCCCTGTCTACCGAACTACCTGCTAACTAACCTGTCTCAATTTGGGTCTGGGAGCACCACGTCCCAGCAAAGCACACCTTTGGCACCCACTCTTTCTTGGTCTTAGTTTATAAATCTCTGCACCCCAGGACGGTGCACAAAGTGGGCGCCCAGTGTTTGCCAGCTTGGTATGTGAGCTCCAAGTCCTGGCCTTGCGCGGAGACGGTGACTATTCTTTCCTATCCTGAATTTGAGATGCTGTCAAAGCACAAGGTACGCAATCGCGCTCAATACAGCAAGTTCTTCGTGGTCAGGACGTCTGGCTGCCCCTCCGCCCCACAGCCGCTCCCACGGTACCCAACATGAGGCCCTTCCCGAGCCTCGCGTCCAGTGCGACCTCCCTATCCACGCCGCGATTTCAGGCCTAGCTGGCCCCACCCTCCTCGGCTGTTCCCTTTAGGTAGGCCCTCCCGCCCAGCCGGCGGCTGGAGCTGTCCAGGTCACAGACCCCCCTCCCCGCTGGGCCAGCCCTCCCCGGCTGTTCCGGTCCCGGTGCTCCCCCCCGGGGCCTTCTCTCCCCCGCTGTTCCTGTCCCGTTGCCCCCTCCCGCGCCGGGCCTCGGCTCCCCCGGCTGTTCCGGTTCAGAGGCCCGCCCAGCCACCGAGCCTCCTCTCCACTGCTGTTTGGTCTCATAGCCCCCACCCCACCGCCGGGCCTCAGCTCCCGCGGCTGTTCTCTCCCGCGCCCCTCCCGCCCTGCGGCTGTTCCGGCCCCGGTGCCCTCCGCCCCGCGGCCGCCGCGCGCCCTGGGCCCGGCGCTGCGAGGGCGCGGCGGGAGGGGGCGCAACGCGGAACAGCCGCTTCCCTCGGCCGCTTCCCTCGGCCCCGCCGCCGCTCACCCTCCAGGGCTTCGAAGATCGTCTGCGCCATCTTGGAGCCGCCGCCGCCACGGGAGCCGAAGTGGGGCTACGCGAGCATTGTGGGAGCCGTGGCAGCGGCGGCGGCGGGGTCGGGGCCACCAGAGGGCGCGCGGGAGCCGCCGCCCGGTCAGGGAGCCCCCAGTCGGGGAAACCTGGCAATGGCCCACGGGACCACTAGCATCCCGGGGCTCCCCCAGCTTCGCCTGGATGATCCAGTCACCAGCGCATGCCCGCCTTCATTCGAACCCCCAACTTTGCACACCGACCCATCGCCGCCACACTCGAGAACTCCTGTGTTATCTAGACCCCCATCCCCTGCCACATCGGACCTAACTCCCCAACTCTGACACGTCTCCACGTACGGGAGACCCTCAACTCTGTAACAGGGACCTTATTCCCACTGCACACAGTATCCCCCACTCTTGCAAGCCCTTTTCCACCTCACCCGGACCACTCAACCCTGTCAGAAGGAACTCCAACTAACAGGACCCCTGCCCCAACAGTGCAACACAGTCGCTTCCCTTGTCATAGACTTCTCATTCCCCACTCCCACAATGAGCCCTGTCTCTGTCTGTTGGGAGCCACCTGTCTCTCATGTAACACCTCAGCCTGGTGTGAATCCCTCAGCATCTCAGAGATTCACCGACAGCTGTTTCTTAACCCCACATTTCCACCTTTTGGGGATCTCCATTTCCTCTTCATAATAGACCTACATCCCTGCCTCTTGGACACCCCATTTCTGTCACATAAACTCCCAGTACCTGCCTCAGCAACCTCCAGCCAAGCCTCACAGAAAGCCCATTCAGATCTCCCAGGGATCCTCCCACCCCTCATTCAGACCCCTGACACACACACACACACACACACACACACACACACACACACACACACACACACACACACACACACACCCTCTCATCTTTGTGCTCCACCAGCCCCTCCTGAGGGCTTACTATATACACCAGGTCCTATAAATAGCTCCAGGAATACAGTGGTCCTTTCCTATGGAATTAGGATTAGGGGGAACACACAAGTATTACATCTTAAATATTATTTAATTACAAGGTGTGATAGTGGTTTCAAAGAAATACTGTTGGGTGACTAGGAAGAGTTGGTGTGTTGTGCGAGAAGACGGAACCAGGGAGGTGCCATCAATCATTTCTCCCACCAGCACGGCCAACTCCTTCTACAACTGGACTACCATAGATTTGACTCTAAATGTTCTCATTAGATTTTAGCCTCATCCAAAGCAATAATAAAAATCACAATTTTCATTTTCTTACATTTAATAAATATATAACTCCTAAAAGTAAAAATATTTGTTCAAAGCTCCTCTGTCCTTCTTGAACACTACCAGCCACTGTTCCTGATAAGTTACCTCACAGACCTTCTGTTTACACCCCCCTCAAGGCTTATTTCTACCAGTGAATTCCCCATTCTGCCCTGAACACCATCCCTGTGCCCCCCATGGCTACCTCCTTCCCCTCCCTGTCCCCCTTGCACAATGAGCCTTTTCACCTGTCCCCCACAAAGAACCCTCCTCCCAGACTCCATGCCCCACCCTCTTTCCTGGGAACCTTGGAGACCCAGGCCCCACTTCAAGCCCTAAACTCCCCTTCCCATTGCCTCTCTGGCAGGAGTAGGGCCAGGGTTCCCTCCTCCCTTTCTTTTCTTTCATATCTCCATTGAGCCAATGGTCTCAGATTCTCATCATCTGTCCCCTGCAAGAATTCTTCAATATAACTGTTCTTTTCTTAATTATTCAAGTAATATATTAGTACATTCCTATTCATTTAATTAATTTAAAAATATTTATTGGGTACCTACTGTGTGCTAGGCACTATTCTAGATGCTGGGGACACAGCCATGAACAAAAAGATAAAAATTCTTGCCTTCATGGAGTCATAGTTCAGCAGGTGAGATGGGCTCTAAACAAGAACAAAAAAGAGCGAGAGAGGGAAAGAGAAAAAGAGAGAGAGATAGACAAAGAGAGAGATGCTTTAAATATTTTTTTTCTGGGAGAAGGGGAAGCCTCCTTTAGAAAGGGTGGTTAGGGATGGCCTCTCTGAGGAGTTGGACCTGAGAAATGAGATGAAGTCAGATGGAGAGAAGGGAACAGAAAGGCAAAGCTTATTAGTTATATCATTTTGGGCAAGTGCAAAGGCCCTAAAGGCCAAAATGAAAGGAGTCCAAGGACTGTAAAAATGCTGATAGGGTAATAAGTGAGGTATGAGTACAGGGGGATGAGGATGGAGAGACGGACAGGGCCACAGTGAGGGTCTGGGTTTAGATTCTAAGGGTGATGGGAGGCTCTGGACAGTAAAAGAGTCTACCAACATAGGCCTTGGCAGCTTTCCATGTATTTCTATATATCCAGGTGCATATGCACATAGTTGATTTTTATCAGCTCTTCAGGCCTTTGCACATACTGCTCTCTCTTATCAAAATGCCAGTCTTCCACACTCATTAGAAGCTTGCCTTCTTGCCTCCTCTAAGACGCTTTGCCTGATTTCCAGATGAGATCTCGTTCCCTCCCTTGCTATTCTAGTTTCTCATGGTACTTGGTACACTGTGACAATGTTCAGCCCTTGGAAGTTGGCCTTTTCTCTACCCCCTCAATTGGAAGACCTCTGAGCAGGGGAAGGGTGCTTCATCCATTCTGGTTGGAACTCAGATCCTGGCATAGAGGTAACCTGGGAAGTGCTTGTTGACTGACTGATAGAACAACTGAATGAGCTTTCAGGGAGGTTCTCCAGCAGGTTCCCATTAGGCTGCCCCCACTCCCAACTTTCCACTCCTTCCCTCCATCTCTTCCTCCACCACCATCCATCAGTCCTATGTCCCATTCCCTCATCGCCAGCTGGTTGACATGCCTTCACAGCTTAGAGACTCCTGGAGTAAGTAATATAGTAATTCCAGGCATGGAGCCAAGAAGGGAGGAGGGAACATTTGGGATACTTCCAGTGTCCCTTCCTCCACAATAAGTGCTCCAGCCACCCCAGAAAAGTTAACTTCCCTGTGGGAAGAGGAGAAATCATGAGCAGCTTAAACCAGACTCCCAGCTGCAAGGGGAAGAAAGGAAGGACATACAAAGCAATGCTGGGCTTTGACACCTGTTAGGTTCATTGGTATTGGTAGGAGGCAGCAAAGCATGATGGTTATTATGGCTGAACTATGTCCCCCAGAATTCATATGTTGACATCCCTATATGTTGATACCCTACTATTCAGAATGTAACTATTTGGAGATAGGGTCTTTAAAGAGGTAATTAAGATTAAATGAGGTCAGCTCTTTGAGGAAGACATGGTCCCAGCTGCAGTGGAGCTCCATTCTGCTGGCTCCTGCTCCTGACTCATCACTGTTCCCTCTCACCGAGGAACAAGTTGGTCAGGAAGCCATGTAGCAGCCATGGCACTGAAAGATATCCATGGAATCAGAGGTGGCGATTCACTGAATTAGAATTACTTAACCAGCCACAACGTAAAATCCTTGGGAAGGTGTGTGCTGACTTGATCAGAGGCACAAAGGAAAAGACTCTCAAAGTGAAAGGACCAGTTCGGATGCCTACCAAGACTCCAAGAATTTCTAACATAAAAACTCCCTGTGGAGAAGTTTCTAAGACTTGATATCATTTCTTTTAGATGAGGATACACAAGTGACTCATTGACTTGCACAGTCCTTCTGAGATTGTTAAGCAGATTACTTCCATCGATATCGAGCAGGAGTCGAGGTTGAAGTCACCATTGCAGATGCTTAAATCAAGCTTTTCAATAAATTGACTGTCAGTTGTTAAAAAAAAAAAAAAGATTAAATGAGGTCATATAGATGGGCCCTAATCCAATACGACTGGTGTCCTTATAAGAAGAGGAGATTTTGATACACATAGACTGAGGGGCAACTACGTGAGGACATGGGAGGAGCTAGCCATCTGAAAGTGAAGGAGAGAGGCCTCAAAAGAAACCAAACCTGCAGACACCCTGATCTTGGACTTCTAGTTTCCAGAATTATGAAAAAATAATTTATGTTGTTTAAGCCACTCAGTCCACGTTAGTTTGTTATGGAAGCCCTAGCAAACTAATACAGTGGTTAAGGTCAAAGACTCTGAAGCCAGGGGTTCTGGATTCCAATTCTGGCTCCATGAGTTATTAGCTATATCATCTTGGGCAAGTGACTTTTCTTCTCTGCGTCTCAGTTTACTATCTGTTAAGTGGGAATGATCATAGTACCTTCCTCATAGGGTTGCTATGAGAATGAAATGGTTAATGAAGTACATAGGAAACAATTTCTGGAATACAGCAATTACTCTGTAAGTACTTGTTAAGTAAATAAATTTGATTTTACTGGGTAAGATAAATAAACAGGCCCTGCCCTGTATAATGTACAATTAAAAAGGGTCATCAAGCAATAAGTGTTGCCATGTATCAACTCTTTATCCGGGGCTCCTTGAGATCAGAAACTTATTTATCTCTGTGAGAAAGGGCTTAGCAAAAGACAGCACCCAAGAAGAACTTGCTGATCCAAATAGTTTCCAAACACCTTCTCCTCATGCTGGGTAATGTGTCAGGGCTTGGTGACTAATTCTTCATGCGTGTGTTAGGTGATATTTCTAGAAGTTCTATTTGGTTCCTTTTCAAATTTTTCATGTTTTTAAAGCAGTTTTCTGTTCTCTGTAGCTATTTTCTAGATTTAAATCTTGTGTGCACAATTTTTAAAACCTGTGTCTGTAAATCACAATACCTGAAGTCTATATTGATCTGTTCCTCTCAGGTTATGTCTGTTTCTTCTTCATGAAGTCTTGGGTGCCTGGTTTGCTCTGACTATGTGCTGGTCATCACCTTGGAAAATTATCTGTGGTGATTACCTGAAGCCAAAGATAGATCTGCCTGTCTTCATAGAGGCTTTGCATTTATTTGCTTTTGCCAAAGGTTTGGGGCACTTCCGGTCAGTTATCACCTCAAACCAGGTTCTCAATTCATGGCTTGAGATTTCTTGGGCTACCAGGCTCTACTCCCTAGGGTGAAAAGGGACTTATCAATGGTTAAAACTTCCCAAAAAAGGGTTTTTTAAAAAAATTCCTGTTACTTTTCCTTTACCTGTTCTGCTCAGCACCAAAGCAACCTTTTCTGAACTGACTTGGGGCTAGTGGTGTGCGGTATGTAGGTTCATATCACATTAAACTTGAGGGTAAAACCCTTTGGGGTCTTAGCTTAATGTGAAGAGTTTCTTCTATAAGACTCCCCACCTAGGGCAGGCCCAGGACTTTCACTTCTGTCCTTCTTGCTCTATGTGGTTGATGAACTGAAACCCACAGGTTCAATATTGGCAAATGTCCTCATATCATAAGTAGCGTTGGTGCACCAGTATTGTAATCTTTGTGTTAACTGGTTATCAGCTTTCACCCAATAATTGGCCTAGGCACTCCTCAGGCTTTTTAGTATTTCAGTGTTTTTCAGAGGATATTTTTATATTTCATTTAACAACACCACTATTTTCAGAGGAAGGATTACCTGAATTAAACCATTACTGAAAAAAGAAAGTCCACCATTACTGACAAAAGAAAGAAAATCCAGTTTTAGGAATAAAATAGGCCCAGCGTAATTTCTCCTTCATTGATCTCTGACATCATCCCGACACTGATACAAACAACAACAGAGATCAATACCACATAGGCCAAGTATGAGGGGACACACTCACAAGTTACAGCCACCACTCAACATGTAGCTGTTATCCAATGACAACAACCGTAACATCATACATAAATGTCACTCAGCAATGCGCTCGTAGATAATAACCCAAACTATACTGCTTTAACAAGCATATGTTGGGTACCCACCATGTGCTAAGCAATGGGGTTACAGCAGAAAACAAAACAGACAAGGTTTCTGTCCTCATGGGATTTACAATGTGGTAGGGGCAATAGAGAATGAACATGCAGCAAACAAATCATTTCAAAGAGTGAAAAGTTCTATGAAGAAATAAAAGAGGATAATGAGTCAGAGTGGGCAGTGTTACTTTAGATAGGATATCTAGGAAGACCTCTCTGAGGTGGTGGCATTTGAGCTGAAACCTGAAGGCTGGCTGAGAAGGAGCCAGCCATGGGAAGAACTGGGAGTGATGCATACTAGGCAGGGAAATAGCAAATGCAAAGGTGCGGAGGCAGGAGCGTTCTTGGAATGTTCAAGGAACAGCAAGGAGGCCAGTTTGGCTGGAGAAGAATGAATGAAGGGGAAAGTGACAGACATGAGTTTAGGTAAGGAAGCAGGGGCCAGATCACACAGGGTCTTGTGGGCCGTGGGATGGAGTTTGGATTTTAAGAATAAATGTAAAACATTGATTGGTGCCAAGTGATTTATGCTCTGAGAAGACCTTTATGATCAGTTACCCAATCAGAACTATCAAGCGTAAAGATGAGGCCTGGCTCCTCGCAGTGTAAACCATCCCAACCCTAAGGAGGGCGGTTCCTTTTTCAGGAAACTGGAAACTCACTGGTGACAAACTTGTTCCAAACCGGAAAGAAACATGCTTTCTAATTGGACAAATCTAGGCGTGTGATTCTAACCTCCCTTAGGTCGAGTCTGGCGGAGCCCACTGTGATTGGTTACAAGCTCTCCTTTTCTTCCAATTAGACCTCTATTCGGGAAAGTATGTACATCGCATTCCGCTTGTGAGATGGATGAGCCCTATGATTGGCTCTCCCTGAATGAGTGACAGCAGACAGAGCTTATGGTCGTAAAGATGCGGTGACGCGGCTCGGCGCTGTGGGCCGCTTGGGGCTGTGCAGCCTGAACCCCGAGCTGTCAGTGCAGGTTCGGCTCGGTTCTCTACACCCCGCGCGCCACCCGCGCTATGGCCGCCCCGCCGCAGCTTCGGGCTCTACTCCTGGCTGTCAACACACTGCTGCGCAAGCGCCGCTACCACGCTGCGTTGGCCGTGCTCAAAGGCTTCCGGAACGGGGCAGTGTGAGTGGGGCCGTAGGGTCCGGCCGGGGCTGAGGGACGGGCCTGGCTGGGATCGGCGTCGCGGGTTTCCGGCCCCGCGCTGCTGCGCTGTGTGCCCTTGAGCAGCCCTGGTGTATCTCTAGATCTCAGTGTCCACCATCTGTCCAGTGGGCGCTGGATTTTGGGTCCCGAGCGCCTTCTGAGCCGGGTCCTTCGTGCTTTGCAACCTGGCTGTCTTTCCTTGACCACCTCCCATGTCAGTCTCCGTATCCCCTCCCTTGGGCCCAGTTTTCCCCTCTCCCTCCCCCCCACCCGCTGTGTGCCCTTGGCCCTCTGTGCTTCAGTGGCCCCATCTGCACAGTAGGAAGCTGGACTCTGGCCTCTAGCAGTCCTTTGCTTGCTCCCCCCATTAAACGGCCCGTGGGCTCGCATCCTGATTCCCACTCCCCATCTGTATGACTCTAGCGCTAAGTCCCTATCTAGCATACAGGACTTCTAGGGCATAAGCCTCAGGCGTGACAATGAATGTTTTAAAAAGCTGCAATACAGTATTTGTTGCACAAATTGATTCCACTCTGGCCATCAGACTTGCAGGAGAGAGGTCTTGGGGTCATTTCCCCTGGTTAGTGCCTGGAGAGCTCAGCCTCCTTTAAACCTCATGCATAACAGCTATCATTTATTGAGAGCCTACTGTGCCAAAACTGGGGACGCAGCAGAAAACAAACAGAGCAAAGATCTGTGTCGTCCTGGAGTTGGCATCCTGGTGGCAGCATGCCGCTAGGAGGTGGACTGCCTCAGTTTGAATCCTGGTGCCATCTACCTGTGTGATCTTGAGCAAATCATTTAGCCTCTCTAAGTCTCAATTTCTGTAAAATGGGGATGATAATAGTATTTATATTATACTGTCAGGATTGAGTCAATATGTGTGAAATGCTTAGCAAAGAGCCTGGGACAGTATGTAAATAAAACTGTTGGCCTGCTGTTATTATTGTTATATTCACTTCGATGCCTGCCTGCATCACTTTCCTCACCTTATTCAGGCTTCTGTTTAAGTGTCACTTCTTCAGTGAGGCCATCCCTGAGCTCCTCACCTCCTTCCGTATTCAATTTTCTTCATAGTGCTTATCATCTGACACTAATTAGTTCATTCATGTATGTATCCTATTTTTATACTCTGTCTCTCTCACTAGATAGTGAGTTTCATGGGGACAGAGATTTTTATCTATTTTGTTTCTTGGTGTATTCCTAGTACCTGGTACATAGTAGGCTCTCAAATATTTATTGAATGAATGAATAAGTGTGCAAGGTAGGAATTGCCATTGTCCCCATTTTCCAGATGAGAAGACTGGCTCAGAGAGTTAAACTCATTGCTCATGATTATATTATTTGGTTAGGGTCTGAGCCAGCATTCAAACCCAAGGATGCCTGACCCCAACACCCAGCTCTTGGCTACCCAGCGTTTCAGGTAGAAGTTGATTCCCACTGTGTCTGGCCAGATTATATCAGCCATACCTTGGTATGACCAGGGTGGAATGAACCCTAAGATAACATCAGTGGTCTTTTGCCAAAGTATTCTCAGGACAAAGCAGGAGTGAAAAGGAGTCACACAGGCCCTGGTGCCAGTGGGCTTACCCAGCGCTGGCTTTGTACACCTGCTACTACTTAACTCTTCCTGTGATCTCAGGAACCTTTCCAGCACTTGCTAAGGTCAGGCCCTTGGGCTCAAATCCCAGTTCTTTCATTTCAAAACTGGGCCCCCCTCTTCTTTTCTGGCCTCAGTTTCCTCCTCTGTAAAATGGAAACCAACTCATCCACAGAGGGGTGCCCTAAGCAGTGATTTCATCATTTGGTAGTGCTAAGACAGCATGCCCACCTACAAGGATCTGGCGTCCAAAAGGGAGACTGATCATTAAACTGCCTTGTCAGTACAAGGTGATCGGGAGTGCTGTACAGAGGAGGTGATGGTGATGTGAGGTGTAATAAAAAACTATGGTGAATAAATTTTAAAAATGTGTTACAATAAAAGACACACTGCAATTAATCCGCCTCAAAATACTCCCCTTTGCTGCGAACACACTGCTCCCATCGCTCTTGCCACTTTCTGAAGCAGGTCTGGAAGTCCTCTTTCACGAGTGTCTTTAGTTGCATTGTCATAGCTGCCTTGATGTCCTAAATCGACTAAAAATGTTTTCCTTTCATGGTGATTTTGACTTCGGGGGAGAAGAGCCAGAAGTCGCATGGTGCCAGATCTGGGAGTATAGGGTGGATGATGACACACCATAATGTTTTTATTTGACAGAAATTGCTGTACCAGAAATGATGTGTGACATGGAGCCTTTCCGTTCTGATCACAAAATACAGTGAATGCTGTTGCCAAGTGCCATCCAACGGAAAGGCAGGATCTTCAATATGGGAAGCAGCACATGGAAATTTAGTAATGGTGTGTGACAAGTTTCAACTTGTTCGGTGCAGTCAGTTAGGTGTGAGCTATGGTTGAGAAAAGGTATGTTTTAAAGTGTACCATAAATCATCCTCCATCATGACAACACTCCGTGTCACACATCACTTCTGGTATTTCCGCCAAAAAACATTACGGTGTGTCCTCATCCACCTTATTCAGCAGATCTGGCACCACTTCTGGCTCTTCCTCAAAGTCAAAATGACCATGAAAAGAAAACATTTTGAATCCATTCAGGACATCGAGGCAGCCACAACAGTGCAACTAATGACACTCACGAAAGAGGACTTCCAGAACTGCTTCAGAAAGTGGCAAGAACGAGGGGATAAGTGTGTTCGAAGCGAGGGGGAGTATTTTGAGGGGCATTAATAGCAATGTGTCTTTTACTGTAATATATATTTTTTAAATTTAAACATTCACCATATTGTTTGATCACACCTCGTACTCTGAAAGCTGAGTTGTAATTTGCTGAGGGGAGAAGTGTATCCCAGGCATAGGGAATGGTTTGAACAAAGGCCTGGAGGTTGAAAAGAATATGGTGTTTGTGAAGAAGGCCATGCATTTAGGGAGGCAGACTTGGATGACTGAGGCATATGAACTTTAAAACTGAACTCATTTTGATGTTCCACTCCTAAATATATTAATGTATGTGCATCTCTAAAAATAAGAGCATTTTCCTGTATGGCTAAATGATCATGATTACATTTAATAAATTAATATGAATCCCATAATGTTGACTCCTGTCCAGTCGATAGACACATTGCCCCAGTTTTCCCCCAAATGGCCTCTACAGCGAGTTTGTCTAAACCAGGATCCTTTAAGACATCACATTGCACCTGTGATTATGTCCTTTAAGGCCTTTTAAATCCAGGGCATCTTTCTTTTCAGGGCACAGCGTAATCCCGTGAACAGTAGTAACTGAGTTTGGGGCCTGCTTTTGCTGCGGCATAAGGAGGGGCCCTTTTAGCTCCGGTGGTCAGCGGGAGGAGGCTGAGGGCTTCTTTGTTCAGAAAGAAAAACAGATGACTTCGGAGGAGGTAGGGCAGAGAGCTTGCTGGGGCCAAGATGAGGTTCCTGCCCACTGTAAAGCAGGGGAGAAGATAAGCAATTCAGCATGGCCACCGCAACCATAAAACCGGCTTTAACTTGTTAACATTTTTATTTCTTTATTTTTTTATTAGGTCACACATTCACAAAAAGTATAAAAAGTTAGGTGCTTTCAAGTCCTGCCCACTCTTGTCATTCTGTCACCTAGTCCTCCTCCCTGGTAGTGACTCCTGTGCCCAGTCTCATGTCTCCTCCCAGAAATACTGTCTGCCTAGACAAATATATGTATTCTCCTCCCACACCTTTTAAGCAAGTTGTATTTTGAAATAATTTTAGATTAATAGCAGAATGTCCTCATTTTACACGATTTTACATCGTATACACCTTGCTCTAATAATAAATCCTGCTGTGCACATCCAGCCTCCTCATTCTTTTACCCCTGTGTATTCCACTGAATGGTGGGGCCATTATTTTTTTATCCAATTCCCCTGTGGATGGACGCCGGTTTGCTTCCAGTCTTTTGCTGTTTCAAGCTTACAGTGAACGTTCACAGATACCCATATGACAACAATATATGGCTCGTGACAGTTGTCCCCGGGAGGCTGTCATGGATTTTTAGACCTTGTAACCTGCTTTGATGAGGGCCTGGCAGCTGAAGAACTTGTGGGCAGGGAGAGGGAGGGAGGTTGGGAGTTCAATAAAGAAGAACAAGAAAGGAAGAGACACTAACATTGGTTGAACTAGGAACTTTCACATGTCCACATCCTTGACTGTCAGAAGCAACTCTGAAATGGAGAATACTTTTTACTGAAGGGAACTTAGAGAGGTTAAGTGATTGATCCAAGTTTATACAGCAAAATGTGGCGGGACTTTGGCACCACATACTATTTCCTTTCTACAACCCACTTTGAACTTAGATCTAACTTGAAAGCCAGCATTAGTTCCCCTCCCAAAATGATATTAAGATTAGGGGTAGGGAGAGGGAACAAGAAGGCAAAGATACAGCCCAGAAAGAAACTGTGAATACAGTGACGCTGCAATAACTGTTTTCTCTTTTTTCCACAGGTATGGAGCCAAAATCCGGGCCCCTCACTCATTGGTCATGACCTTTCTCTTCCGGAGCGGCAGGTACCCACCCCTTCTGCACACCCCTCAATCGGGAAGAGAATGTGGTCACCCCTCAGTGCCAGCACTGTTGTAGCAGCTTCCTGGCTGGGTCTAACCTGTCCCCACCACCACCTTCTAAAGTACAACTTTGATTCTACTAACCCTGCTGGAAAAATTCCCCTGGCTCCCACAGCCCTCCAAAGAAGCCCACCTTCCAGGTGTGTTCTTCAAGGACCTCTGCAGTCTGACCTCAGCTGCATGCCTACCCTATTCTCTGCTGTTCTCCCTGGGATGCCGTTGGCACACAGGCCTTGGCTACATTCCACGCACATGCCACATGTGGTTCTACCTCTATACATTTGCTCATGCGGTATCCCCCCCTTCCACTCCAGAAATGCCCTTTCTTCTTCTACCCCACCTTTATTTCCTTCCTGGCAACCCATACCACTTCTCTGAGGATCACTTTCTCAGAAAACTGTCCTCCAATAAAGTGAGGTCTGTGACCTCCCTTCCCTCCTCTGATTTCTCATAAGTCTCCCCTCAAGGCACTTCTCAGAAACCACTTTTCTAGTTTTTAATGTATGTCAACTTATAAGAATCACACATGGACAGCCTTCTGGCCAAATCCAGCTTTAAGATATTCTCTTTTTGTATTTTTTGTTTTGGTTTTTGTCCTACAAATCATTTTTTTAAAAATGGAGCTCATTCGTTCATTCAGTAAATATTTATTGAGCATCTACTATGGACCAGATACTGTTTAGTTGCTGGGGATACAGCAGTGAACAAAATAGACCGTGATCACTGCCCTCGTAGAGCTTGCATTCTAGCAGGGGCTGGCAGAAAATAAACATAATAAATAAGGAGAGTATATGGTACATTAGAAGGTGATACAGGCTGTGGGAAAGAAAAATTAGACCAGCGAAAGGGGATCAGGAGTGTTGAAGGAGGGGCAAGCTGCAGAATTAAATAGGGAAGGCCTCGGTGAGAAAGTGATACTCAAATACAGACTTTAAGAAAATGAAAGAGTTGGCCAAGTGGGTATCAGGGGAAAGAATGTTTCAGAACAAAGGAATAGCCAGTGCAAAGGCCCTGAGGTGGGATCATGCCTGGTGAGTTTGAGGAGGCTGAAGCAGAGGGATTGGAAGGGAGAGAACAAAGAGGAAGATCACAGTGGCCACCTGGGCCCATCCCGTCCAACTTTAGGCCATAGAGAGGAGTTTGGCTTTTCCTTTAAGTGAAACAGGAAATTGTAAGGTTTTGTGCAGGGATGTGCCACTATTTGACTATGTGCGAGTGAAGAATTTGCTGCCAGATTAAGAACAGATGGGAGTTGGTGGCCAAGGGCAGAAGTAGGTGTAAAATAGGCGGCTATGGCTATAATCCAGATGAGCAACATTGATGGCTCAGACCTCGGTGGTGACAGTAGAAGTGAGAAGTGGGCAGATTCTAGAACTGATTTGAAAGCAAGGTTTGTGTCAATACTGAAAAACTGGGAAATCGAACTTGTCTTAGAACTGGCAACACGGGGCCCATGTTCCTATGGGGCGAGAACCAGCTGACGCCTGGCTGTGCTCACTCACCTGGCAGATTTCAACAGGTCCCAGTAGACCCACTTCAAGGTCCTCATCTCGCCTTGAGGGCCCCTTGCGCTTACTATTCTTGAATTGATCTCCCAGAGTACACTCTGCCCTTCTCTCTGTGTTCTCCTCACTGCCCTTGAGTGATTTACTTTAAAAGGATTCATCAGTCGACTTCCTCCCTTACTTAAATGTTTGCTTTTCTCAGGATAAAGACAACACTTAGCATGGCGCCACCTCCTCCCCACACACCGCCTGCCTCTTTACCCACACATTCTCTGGTCAGACCTTGACAGTTTCTCTCGGTTCCTGTACTCCCCACTCTGGACCCTCCTTAGGACCTTGGCACCTGCTGATGCTTCTTCCTGGGTTGCAGCTCCTCTCCCCTCTTGCCCTCACCGACTCCTCATTCTTCAGATCCTAGAGTCATCTCTTGTCAGGTCAATGTTTGACCCTTGTTATAATGAAGTAGGAAAATTTTTCTGTGAGTCTCCAAATGATGTAAATTATGTTGAATCTGCTAGCAGTGTCCGGGTGTGGGCCGGGATTGTGTCTCGTGAAGCCAAAGAATGGATACACGGACCAGGGAGGGGCAAAAAGTTGTAAACGAAGAGAGTTTATTAGAAGCAGGAGAAGAGGTTGCAGCTCCCCAGTGGGAAGGGGTCCCAAATGGGGGGGCCCCGTGACTGAGGCAAAAGCTCTTACTTCTATGCCTTCCCTTGCCTGTTTGGAGAAAGGGGCTGGAGCCTTCTAATGGAATTCATCTTTCAGGTTTGTCCTTTTTGCTCATCCTGAAGGGATTAACAAACCAAACCATTCCTATCTATCTGCTCCTTTGTCCGGCCAGAAGGGATTTGAGATGATCTATTAACCGCAAGGTGTGTTCTCATATCTCTGTTCTGGAGTGAAGGAGACATTCCAGGACCTGGAGTTTCACGATATGGCTGCTTTTTTGTTTATTCCACCAGGGACCCCCCTGTCTACCTAGTACTCATACTAAATAACCTGTCTCATTATGATTATATTTTCCTCTCCCATTAGATCATAAACTCCATGGGGGCAGTAAGCAAATCTGTTTTTCCCCCCGTATTATATCCCCAGATCCAGCACATAGTAGGCACTCGCTCCCTCATTCATTTCTTCCCATGTTCACTCCAAAAAAGTATTTACTGAGCACCTACTATATGTCAGGCCCCAGAATGGGGCCTGAAGATGAGCAAGCCAGATGTAGACACCACTCTCTGGTAGCTTCCACTGGGATGGGGCAGGGGAGGGGCGATAATAAACAAGCATGTAAATGTTAGGTGGTGATAAGAGCAATGAAGGAAAAGGAAAGTAGGTTAAGGAGACAAATGTGATGGGCATTCTCTTATGTAGGGTGATCAGGGAAGGCCCCTCTGAGGAAGTGGTATGGAGATGCAGGAAAGGCCTGAATCAAGTGAGGCAGCAGCCCCCAGGACGCGGAGGCTAGAGGCCTGTGGTTGAATGAGCATTGGCTGTGAGCTTCTTCCCTCGTTCAGATTTGCATGCCCGGTGGGTGAATGCCTTTGGAATGGCTGGGCCTGCGCTTATGGTAGCTCCCTGTGTTTGTGCAGCCTCCGAGAGAAGCTTCAGGCCATCCTGCAGGCCACGTACACCCATTCTTCCAACCTGGCCTGCTTCGTGTTCACCTACAAAGGGCTTTGCGCCCTGCAGTCCCACGTGCAGGGTGAGACCTACCAGATGCACTCATTCCTGGCTGCCTTCATCGGAGGCTGGCTGGTATTTAGAGATAACAATAACATCAACAGCCAGGTAAAGATCCTCTCCAGGGATGGCGGCGGGGCGGAGGGGGGGGGGGCCTGGTTGGGGCCGGTGGATGTGGTTCAGGTATGAGTTGGGGTGGGGGTCGAAGTCTTAGGGTCTGTGATTCACCAGTCCTTCTGTGACCTGGGGTAGGTCACTTCCTCCTGTTTCCTCATCTGTAAACCAAGCAGCTTGTTGGAATTTCACAATTCTCGAAATCAGTGTATGGGCTGCTCTCTGGGTCAGAGACTTTTTTTTTCATAAACCACTCTGCAGTGAAATAAGAAAAAAGAAAAACGACCTTGGAGTATGATTTTCTTAAAACTAAATTTATTATGCTCAAAGAATTGTCTCTTATTCTGTAACTTGCCCTTTTTCTGGGTTCAAACTCTGGTGTGTTTTTTTTTAAATGTTATAATTTATTTTTATTTGGGGAAGAGGAACACGACTTTATTGGGGAACAGTGTGTACTTGCAGGCCTTTTTCCAAATCAAGTTGTCCTTTCAATCGTAGTTGTGAAGAGTGCAGCTCAGCTCCAGGTCCAATTGCCATTGTTAGTTGCAGGGGGTGCGGCCCACTACCCCTTGGAGGAGTTGTACCGGCAACCTTGTGGTTGAGAGCCCGCACTCCAACCAACTGAGCCATCTGGCACTGGCCCATGTGGGAATCGAACCGGCAGCCTTCGGTGTTAGGAGCATGGAGCTCCAACCGCCTGAGCCACCGGGCCGGCCCGTTTTGTTTTTTTTAATGGAACCAAATGCTAGTTGTTATTGTAAAGTCCTTATTTACCCTGAAAGTTAACATCCCCTCTATTTGCCTCCCTCAAATTTATTAAATACTGGGGGCACCAAAAAAATGTATACATGTTTTAGGGTGGCTGGTTGGCTCAGTTGGTTAGAGCTCAGTGCTCTTAACAATAAGGTTGCCGGTTCGATCCCCACATGGGCCACTGTGAGCTGTGCCTTCCACAAATAGACTGAAACAATTACTTGACTTGGAGCTGATGGATCTTGGAAAAAACACACTTAAATAAATAAAAAGTTAAAAAAAAATGTATACACATTTTAAGAGATGTTATCTATGTTCAAGCAGTAGTTCGCCATAATCAGAAGTGTCTGGATGCTGATGGTAACCACTTTGAGCACCTCTTATAATTGCAGAAGTCAAACGTGACTTGTATTCATCTTTTGTTATTGGTATATATTATTACAATTAATACAGTTTTTTCATTTCTTAAAATGTGTATACATTTTTTTGGCACCCTCTGTATTTTTAAATTATAAAAAGTTTTATTTTTGCATTTTTTAAAATGCAGAGTAAGCACCCTCTAGGTACCTGGCATACTTGGGATACATCATAAAAGTACAAAATGAATTAAAAAGAAAGTTCCCGTCCCCTTCCAATTGTCAGGACACTGTCCAAGGACAGTCATTTTAACTGTGTCTTGTGTAGACCTTCAGAAATTGTCTGTGCTTGCGTCAGTGTACATATCAGGAGTTTTCCACCAGTGAGATCATGCTGCACTTTTTTTCACAGAACTGTGTTATCTTGGAGACCTCTCTTGCCAGTCCCTCCTTGGAGACCTCTCTTGCCAGTCCCTCATCCTTTTTGACATTAGAGCTCTCCACTGCTGGATGGATGGACCAGGCTTGATTTCACCAGTCTCCTCTGCAGGGACATTTAGGGAGTCTAGCCTTTTGTCATTCCACACATGTAGTCTATATCTTTGTTCGGACGTCTTCTTGTACATGTGTCTGTCCATCCGAAAGTTCCTAGACGTGGAACTGTGGAATCTGTGGATATGAGCATTTTGTATTTTGAGAAAATTTCGCCTGTTTTATTTTTGTTAGAGATTTCACTAACAAATCTAAGTTGGTCTATGAACTTCCAAAGGCTAGGAATCCTGGTCATACCATCTCCTTCACCCTCCCCTCCTTTCCCTGACCCCTGGCCACAACTACTCTGACCTCCATTTCTAAAATTTTGTCATTTCAAAAATGTTATTAGATAGGTAGAGTCATTACAATATGTAATCTTTGAGGATTGGCTTTTTTCACTCAGCATAATGCTCTGGAGATTCGTCCAAGTTGTTGTGTGTGTCAGTAGTTCATTTCTTTTTATTGCTGAGTGCTGTTCCATCTCATGGATATATCAGTTTGTTTAAACATTCACCCCTGAAGGACATCTGACTTGTTTCTAGCTTTTGGCTATTAGGAATACAGCTGCTAAGAACATTCTTGGACAAGTTTTTAAGTGAACATGAGTTCATTCCCCTGGGATAAATGGCCAAGAGTGCAATTGCAGGACCAAATGGTACATACATATTTAGTTTTATAAGAAACTGACCAACTATTTTCCAGAGTGATTGCATTATTTTACATTACCATCAGGAATATACAGGTGATCCAGTTTCTCCACATTCTAGCCAGTATTTGGTTTATTACATTTTATTTTTTTAATTTTATCCATTTTGATAAGTGTGTAGTGCCATCTCATTGTGGTTTTCATTTGCATTTTTTGATGGCTAATGATGTTGAACATCTTTTCATGTGCTTATTTTCCATTTGTATAACCTCTTCAGTGAAATATCTGTTCATGTCTTTTGCCCATTTTCTAACTGGATTTTTTTTTACTATTGAGTTTGAGGTTTTAAAAAATATATTCCAGATACTAGCCTTTGTCTGGTATGTGTTTGTAAATATTTTCTACCAGTCTATAGCTTTACTTTTCATCCTCTTCACAACCGAAAAATTTTTAATTTTGATGAGATCCAATTTATCAATTTTTTTCTTTTATGGATGTATTTTTTGGTGTCAAGTTACCTTTTAGTCTTGAACCATGTACGAGTAAATATACTCATTTAAAAACATTTTTAATGAAAAAGAATAATAAATTAAAAATGTAAACTAGTAATATTAAAATACCTGCTATATACTACTTCAAATCATCTTGCACACCAGCTTGGAAAAACACTGATCCAGTAGGGTCACATGGGGGTGGGAAGAAGGTTCCCAGTGGCTGTGCCCGCCTTTAATCCCCTGTCACTCCATCCCTGCAGATCAACATGTACCTGTTGTCTCGTGTCCTGTTTGCCCTGTGCCGCCTGGGCGTGGAGAAGGGCTACATTCCCAAACCCAAGTGGGACCCATTCCCGTTGGTCTCTGCGACAGTGTGGGGGCTGGTGCTGTGGCTCTTTGAGTACCACCGGCCCACACTGCAGCCCTCGCTGCAGTCCTCTATGACCTACCTGTACGAGGACAGCAATGTGTGGCATGACATCTCAGACTTCCTCATCTACAACAAGAGCCCTCCCTCAAAGTAATGTGACCCTGAGAGACTTATGGATGCTTTTACACCTGAGTAGGCTCCAGGCGGTATCCAGCTGTGACTCAAGATTGGCTCCCCCGGTGAAACCTTCCACAGGATCCTGCCTTCTCGAGATCATGGCTCTCAAACTCCAACTTTTATTATCCCAGGGTTCCATTTTCCGAAGCAAAAGCACTGATTTTCAAATCCCATTAGGTACTCTTGAATGGTGGAACAAATGGCCGAATCAGATTGAGAAGCTTGGGCGTGGTTCTAGCTATGCTACTGACTTCTGTGACATCAGGAAAAGTCACCCCTTCTGGGCCTCAAGGGTCATCAAGCTTAAAGAAGGGCCCTGAAAGTGGGTATGTTCTTCGACTGTTCTTATGTAATAGAGGGTTTCTTGCTGGTGGGCAGTGGATTTGCAAATACGTTTTTACAAAATATTAAGTTCCTTGTCTCAGGTATTCTATTGGAGAAGCTCCAGAGTTCCACTGTCCAATAGAAACACAATGACAGTCACATATGTAATTGAAATTTTTCTAGTAACTACATTAAAAAAAAAACAAACTGGAAAGAACCAGATGAAATTAACCTTAATTATTTATTTTGGTCCAAATTTCTAAAATATTATTTCAACATGTAATTAATATAAAAATTAATGAAATAGTTGACATTCTTTTTTCTCATACTAAATCATCAAAATCAAGTTGTTGTACACTTACAGCACATTTCAGGTGCTTCGTCAATAGCCACCTGTGGTTAGTGGCAATTGTATTGCACTATGCAGATATAGAACAAGCACAGAAAATTCTAGTGGACAGTGCAGATATAGAGCTAGAGGACATGGGTTTGAGTTCCCACTCCAGCACTGTGTAACTTTGAGGAAGGTTCTTGACCTCTCAGAGCCTCAGTTTCTTGTAAAATGAGGATCATCGTAATACGACCTGGTGTCCACATTGGACTTGTGTACCTACAGCTTCTGCTACTACGATTAATCACATGCATTTAGTGAGCTCCTACTTCCTCCTGGGTGCTTTGCACTAATTATTTTTTAATCCATACAGTGATTACCTTGCAGGTCTGTATTTTGATCCTTATTTTATAGACGTAGAAACTGAGGATCAGAGATGGGAAGTAACTTGCCCAGAGTAACACAGAGTCGTAGTCCTATCAGGGTTTGAACCCAGATCAAAGCCCATGTGTTTTTCAGTGCCTTACTTTAAATTTAGAAACCTAGGCTAAACTATGCAAATGTTAGCTAGTTATAGGGTCTGTTCGGGGGAGTGGGGGGCGGTACAAACTCAAATGCCTACATGAGCCTGGCAAGTGGCATAAATGATAACGTTCTGGGTTCTACACACGATATTCGGTAGGGAGTGATGGGGGCGTGGTGAACTGGAGACATGTGCCAATCTGATTTTTTTAAACCACCATGCTGGACAAATTAAACAGGTCTCCAGGAAGACTTGGTCCATGGCTCACCAATTGGAGACCCTTGATCTAATAGGAATACTTCAGTCTCTTTTTATATTGTAGAAGTTACTAGTAGAAATGTGCACGTGAGTCACTGGAGATCTTATTCAAATGCAGATTCTGATTCAGTGGGTTTGGGGTGTGACCTGAATGTTCTGCATTTCTCACAGACTCCCAAGTAATGCTGCTGCCTCTGGTCTGAGTCACACCTTGAGTAATAAGGTAGTAGGGCATGACATGGGGCCATCCCTTATCCCATGTGACAAAAGAGGAAACTGAGTTAAACAGCTGTTAGGTAATGGGATTAGGGCTGATTGTAACAGCGTGTTCTCAGCCACGATGTTGTACTGCAAGCTTGGTGATCTTGAAGGTCCCTTAGTTCACTCTGTGGAGGCTGAATGAGATCCCAAGCTTAGGGGGAGGGGAGAGGGTGGCCATCAGCAAGCAGGTTTTATAATAGATGCTGGGGATACCCTGCCCATACCCTATCGAGCTTACCACTTCAGTGTACACCAGCCAGCTTTTCCAACTGCCATCCCTGTATCTTTCTGCCTGAGGGCCCTCACTTGCCGGTGGCACCTGCTTTGCCACCCTGCAGCACACCTGCAGTGCTGGAGGATTAACATCCCGGGAGCCAATGACTGATGAACAGCCCCACTCCCACATCCCTGGCCCATGTATGACTGGGTGGGCTAACCGAGGCGCATGCTCCACTCTGGCTCCTGGCTCAGCAGGACTGAGCTGCGGTGCCTACAGTGGTCATTTGCTTGGTAACACCCTCTTCCCTGTCTCCCGTTCTCATGTCCCTACCAGTGCTTCTTGGGATCACTTCCCATATAGATCACTTGTACTCAAATCCTTGTCTTGGGCTCTGCTATTGAAGGAACCCAAACTAAAATTGGCCTCCGGTGCAGCAGATGGAGAGGCAGTGTAATGTGGTGGTTGGGGATGTAGGCTTTGGATCTAGTGCCTGGGCTGAGCCTTGGTTCCTCTGTTTCCTTGGGCAAATGACTTAACCATTCTGTGCTTGTGTAAAGCAGGCACAATAGCACATAACTTATAGGGTAGCCTGGAAGAAGGATACGACACACATAAAGTAAACGAATCAATAAATGCTTGCTGGGTTTTTTTCCCCCCTTCGCCTCTCCCCCCTCCGGTTCAAGCCGTTGTTTCTCAGTCTAGTTGTGTAGGACACAGCTCCCTGGCCCATGCTGGTATTGTGAGCCTTGCGCTACCCCCGCTGAGGCAGTCGGTCGCCGGTCGTTGGTCGGTCGCTCATGGCAGCTCTTGCCGGCTGCCGGCCATTCACACTGGACTCCAGCCACTCATGGCAGCACACGGTAGCCCACGGCAGTACATAGCAGCGCACGGCAGCGCACTGCAGCCCACGGCAGCTCACGCCAACCTCTGGCTGCTCCCGGCAGCCCAATTCCAGGGAGAGCCGTTGTTCACAATCTTAGCTGTAGAGGGTGCAGCTCACTGGCCCATGTGGGAATCGAACTGACCTCTGCGTTAGGAGCACGGCGCTCCCACCACCTGAGCCACCGGTCTGGCCCGCTGTTATTTCTAATAGCTTCCAAACAAAGAAGAAAGCATGGTCCTCAGAACTGAGTACACCCTGCTTTTAGTCTGTCCTCCCCTCCAGCTGAAGGTAAAAAGAAACCTTGGCTGCCTGTCCTCCCCACGTCCCCCCACTGCTGCCAGGGGTTGGCCGGCTCCACCACCGACTGTCTCTGCTCTCTAAGAATAGGTTTCCCTCACAGATGGTATCTCTCTGGAACCTGCCAGAGCATCTGGTGCCTCCAACTGCTCACTCCAGAGAGGAAGGCGGTGTGGTCCTTGCTGAGGAGCAGAGTGCTGGCTTCCAGCAGACCTGGGAGGAGTGCCCACTTGGCTCCCTCCTAGCTGAGACTCCTTTTCTGAAGATCTATAAAACAGGCATTTGCCAAAGGGCCCTTGGCACACAGTAGGTGCTCCATAAATGCTACTTTCTGAAACAGCACTATGGTTATGTGTGTTTGTTTATTAAACACCAGCTACATTCCTATGAAGTCTTCTGACATGCAAGACTGTAAACAATTTTTTAATCAATAACACATACATACAGTACAAAACATGTAACAGGGAAAAGTCAGGTTCCCTCCTACATACAAGCTGTACCCCTAACCCCCCCTCCCTGGCCAGGAGCACTCACTGTTAGCACTTCTTAATACAGCCTTCCTCAGAGATTTTATGCGCAGCCACCTATCTTTGTCTTATAAGAAGCTTTTACATTGTACTGTCATCCCTTTGGCATTTCCTCCCTGTCTTCTGCATGTTTGCTTTCTCTTTGATTAATAATTTGATACGGCTTTTTCACGAAAATGGCACTGAAAGCGAAGAAGGAAACCCCTGCCCCTCCCAAAGCCGAAGCCAAAGTAAAGACTTTGAAGACAAAGAAAGAAGTGCTGAAAAGTGTCCATAGCCACAAAAAAAAAGATCTGCAGGTCACTCACCTGAAGGCCCAAAACACTGCGGCTCCGAAGGTAGCCTAAATATCCTCAGAAGAGCGCCCCCAGGAGAAACAAGCTTGACCACTGTGCCACCATCATGTTCCCCTAACTACAGAGTCAGCCATGAGGAAGATAGAAGCCAACAATACTCGTGTGTTCATTGTGGGTGTCAAAGCCAACAAGCGCCCGACCACACAGGCTGGGAAGAAGCTCCATGACACTGACGGGGCCAAGGTCAGCACCCTGATCGGCCTGATGGAGAGAAGAAGGCACAGGTTCCCCTGGCTCCTGACTATGGTGCTTTGGATGTTGCCAGAAATTAGAATCATCTAAACTGAGTCCAGCTGGCTAATTCCAAATATAAAAGTTTTTCACTGTAAAATAAAAAAATCAGATACGAAAGTGAGTCCTTTCTTTGAGCTGGTCCCCCCCACCTGCCCCAATATCTTGGGTAGATTTTTACTATGATCAGCATGAAGATGAACTACCCTAGATATGAACTACCTCAGATACCCTGAGCCTTTCCATAGATGACGTCCAACATTCAGACCCACGGAACTCCAAGTGAAAGGGGAAGGACAAAGCTGAAGTTAATTTGGGGCGTTTCTGCTGCTCCACTCCCAAATTAGAGATGGTTCAGTGAACCAGTGTGAGAGCCATGATTCACAGGCTGAGATGCCAAGAAACTGCCTCCTATGATGCTTGCTGCTCCTGCCTTCCACAGGCTCCAGAAAGGATCCTGGAGATGGCGTTTCTTTCTATGTTGTTCACGTCTCCCACTCCAATGAGTGCATTTGGGTTTGTAAGAATCAGGATTTAGGGGGTGGCCTGTTAGCTCAGTTGGTTAGAGCGCGGTGCTCTTAACAACAAGGTTGCTGGTTCGATCCCCACATGGGCCAGTGTGGTCTGTGCCCTCCACAACTGGATTGAAGCGACTACTTGACTTGGAACTATGGTTCCTGGAAAAACACACTTAAATAAATGAAAGTTATAAAAAAAAAAAAAATTGGGCTGGCCCGGTGGCTCAGGCGGTTAGAGCTCCATGCTCCTAACTCCAAAGGCTGCCGGTTCAATTCCCACATGGGCCAGTGGGCTCTCAACCACAAGGTTGCCAGTTCAACTCCTCGAGTCCCGCAAGGGATGGTGGGCTCTGCCCCCTGCAACTAGCAATGGCAACTGGACCTGGAGCTGAGCTGTGCACTCCACAACTAAGACTGAAAAGGCAACAACTTGAAGCTGAATGGCACCACAACTAAGATTGAAAGGACAACAACTTGACTTGGAAAAATGTCCTGGAAGTACACACTGTTCCCCAGTAAAGTCCTGTTCCCCTTCCCCAATAAAATCTTAAAAAAAAAAAAAAAAAAAAAACTTAAAAAGAAAATTTTTTTTTTAAAGAAAAAAAAGAGAATCTGGCTTTAAACATGATACCCTCCTAAGTTGGAACATTGTGCTGTGCTCCAATCTCCTGGAGCAAACCGCACGTATCCACAATCTGTGACTTTAGTCAGGTTGCTTTCTTTGACGCATTAGAGAGTATTTATAAAATGTCATTTCCCCCCTTCCTTTGTATAGTTCCAGATTCATAGGGAGAGAATGTGTCTCACTTCAGTCTTGAAGAGCATTTTGGTTAAGAAGTTTTTTAACCAGAGGGTCTCTTGCAGGACTCACTCTTGTGAACTAGAGGCCTCATGGGCCCAGGTAGAGAACAGGGAAAGCTGGGTGCTCTTCTGAGTATTGTTTTTAGAGAGGGCTCCCCATTTTATGTACCAGGTCTCTGTGCTCAAAGCTGCTGTAGATGTCATGATTTCATAAATAAGACAGGAAATGCAGGTCGTTGGGATCTCTGTCGGAAGCCTTGTTTTCACTGCCCTTTTGGGCTTCTCTCCTTTCAGCCTCTCCTTGGCTGGACGTTAGCTGAGAAAATGGTCAAGGCCAGACCCCATCAGCTCTTTTAAGACACTCCTTTTTTAGGGTGTCTTTTATATGTGTGTCATGAATGCCCTTGGCATCTGGTGAGGCCTGTGGACCCTTCTGAGAATGCTGTTTTTAAAACCTCTAAAATAAAATAGGTAGGATTACAGAAGACAACAATTATATAGAATATTGAAACAATGATCAAAATATTTTTAAAAATTTGTGATTTAGTAATATTTGTTCTTTTGAAATACATTAAATAACAAGTTTCAGTGGCAGGTCCAAAATTACCATGATTTCACAGGTGCAATAAGGATGAATAATATCTTACGGTACCTGCAGCAACTGTGACAGGATATGGAAACAGCTGTGATTTCGATTGGTGATGAAGTCCCAGTTACTGCTAATAGGCTTCCGGTTTGTTGCCTACATTTAGAATTGATAGAAATGTTACGTTTCAGTCAGAGGCTAGTGAAAAGATAGTTGTAATTTTTTTTTTCCTGTCCAAGTTCACAGCACTTGGGTTCATGGATCCCAGATTCAGAACTCCTGCTTGAGAGGGACCCTCCCAGACTGAACACAGGGCAGCTGTCCTAGTTTACCAAGCCCTGAGCATGGGAATAATGAAAATAATGACTAATGTTGGCTGAGTCCTTACTAAGTACTAAATACCTGGTGATATTGAATGCTAGGATTCAGTAATGAAAGAAGCCAGTTCCTGCCCACTTGGTGCTTAGAGTCTACGGAGGGAAGATGGACAAATGAATACATAAATAAGATAATTTCAGAGAGCGGTATAGATGCTATGAAATCAATAGTACAGAGCAGGGTAATAAAATGACTTGGAAGGGAGAACAAGAGGATCTGTTGTTCTGTCCAGGGCAGGCTTCTCTGAGGAGGTGATGTTTGCTCTGAGACCTGAATGATGAGAGAGCCATGCAAAAATGTGGAGGAAGGGTGTTGCCTGTTCAGTATTTTCTCCATAAGCATCTTTGCCGTAAGCGTTTTTGCCACAAGCATTTTCGCTGCATAACTAATTAACCATATGGCAGTTTTGCCATATAATAGATAAAATAATTGGTTGACTGTGTGTTTTTTTTGTTTGTTTGGTTTCATTTTCTCATTGGTTTTAGACTTAATGTATTTCATTTCTTCATTGGTTTCAGACATAATGTATTTAAGTTAGTTGTCAGTGTGGTTTCATTTCTTGATTGACAAAGTTCTCACAGTTACTCCCATTTTTATAGTACAGTATTCCCCCCTTATCTGTGGGGGTATGTTCCAAGACCCCCAGTGCATGCCTAAAACTGCGGATAGTACCAAACCCTATATATACTATGTTTTTTCCTATACATAAATACATACCTATGAAAGTTTAATTTATAAGTTAGACACAGTAAGAGATTAATAATAACTAATAATAAAATAGAACAATTATAACAATATACTGCAATAAAAGTTATCTGAATGTGGTTCTCTCCAGTAATTTTTACATTTTTCAGTTTAAACCTATTCATGAATCAGTTTAGCCAACCTTTACTTGCAGTAAATAGCTTGGTGTCACTTGTTTCTGGAGATCCCGTCTGAAGTCCTTGGATAGGCTCAGTGCTTTCTGGAGCAACATGTTGCCATCAGTTGGAACACGTTTTCTGTTCGTGTCTTCCACCGCCAAATGTAATGCTTTTTCCATCTTAATTAAGCACTTAATCACATACTGTGGCCGTCACTTTTACAGTTTGAGGTGCGACAGCAAAACTAGCACAAGTTTCTTTTTCCTTCACAATTTCACAGATTCGTTCTTACCGTAGATATTGGCAGCCTCAGCGTACGATATTTTTTCTTTCCTTATTAAGTTGAGAACTTTCACCTTTTCACTTAATGGAAGTACTTTACAGCTTCTCTTTGGCATATCCAAATTGCCAGCATCACTACTCTTGCACTTTGGGGCCACTGTTAAGTAAAATCAGAGTTACTTGAACACAAGCCCTGGGATACCATGATAGTCCTAGATGGCTACTAAGTGACTAAATGGGCAAGGAGCACATACAGCGTGGAGATGCTGGACAAAGGGGTGATTTATCTTGGGTAAGACAGAGAGGGACGGCGTGAGATTTCATCCACTACTCAACACGACATGAAATTTAAAACATGAATTAATTTTTGGAATTTTCCATTTAATATTTTGGACTGCAGTTATCCATGGGTAACTGAAATCACGAAAAGTGAAACTGCAGATAAGGGGAGACTACTGTATAGATAAATCTTCGCTAGCTCTCATAATACAGTGACGAGTAGATATGGTGGTGGTTGTCTTAATATACTTAGCATTTCTTGCAGATGACAATGATTTGCTCCAAGAGTTGGTATCTTATTTTGAAACACACTACATTGGAGGGAGACAGAGAGACCAATAGCCCTCTTTGAGGATGGGGTGTTGAACCCACATTTCCCATAAAACAAAGACAAGTACTTAGGTACAAGCCACAAAATCAGTTATTTGTGCAGTATTGCTGTTAGATAGGGCAAGGATCTCAAGGTCTAGATGCTCTTACTAAATGCTATTCTTGCTAAATGTCAAAATGTAACAGTATTTTGCAGACCAGCTGTAAACAGAATGAGCTTGACAGGAACTCAACCAGATAAGTGTAGCCAACTACAAGGAAGACATCAACATGTGTTAACCAAATAGTGTCTATAAGCAATGGCTAAGCCTCCCTTTAGGGAGACAGAGCTTTGGTTGTGAATTCCCTGTCTCCTCTGCTTGTTACAAATAAATAACACTGTCTGACAACAACTGGGTCTTATTGGGTCTGGTTCTTGAACGGAATACTCCAAGCAATAATACCCCAAATGGTGAACACCTTGAGTTAGGTAACAAATTTGGCAACTCAGATGGGACTTGCTTAAAAGGACTCCCTCTCAGCCTGGTGTAGACGCTTGACAAAGCAGTTGGCAACGGCAGCTTGTCTGGAGTTGACTCACCTGTGCCACCCCTGGATAGGATCTGTTCCATAGGAAGCTCCCACCTGGTGCTGACCACTGTCAGGACAGTTGCCTGACTTACCCCCGTAGCGAAGCAGAATGGCCACCTGAACCTGTCTCGTTTAGTGCTTTGGAAGTGAAGCAGGTAGGTCTGCCACTGTGCCCACTTTAATTTGTGTTTCTATTCCCGGTTTGGAGTGTAGGGTTGTCGGAACAATTGTTTTATTTCTGGCGCACGCTTGGTTTCAGGGGCTGTCTCTGGGACACGGGATTCAGGGCCCTACCTAAGTCTAACTCTGGAGGGTTAAGGAACACCTGTGAGTCAAGCCCAGACGTCTTCGGGCAATGATCTTTGGTCCGGTTGTCTGGGTGTTGGGGAACCCTGCGTCACTGATAGTGTTTTCAGGACTAGAGGTTATGGGATTGTAGTGTCCACCACCCTTTCGTTTCTGCCCTTGCAGGAGTTAGGTTTTGTTTGTGTCCTTATACAGGCTACGGGAAACTCAAATTCCATTCCCAATTGCAGCCCCTTGGGGTGCATTCTCCAGAATTAGATAAAAGAGCTCTGTTTATTTGACTTAAAGAAATGAAGTGCCTATAGGAAACTGCCTGTCCTGTCCAAGGCAGCTTTGCTCAAGGCCCAGGCTGGGAGGCTATTGTGGACTGGGGAGGCATTTGTTTTCCAAGTGCAGCTTCTTTGCTTCCTCATGTTTCACCATTTCCCAAGAGATCATTTAATTTGTCACTTTACACACAGGAGCTCTCCCCAGCAACCCCCGCCCTGCCAACATCAAAGGAGTGTACTTTCTGAAGCACCCCCAGCCAGGGTGGAACTCATGACAGGAAATGGAATGGCACCCAAGACTTGCAGTTTCCCGTAGCGAGGTTCCTGTCAGACAGGCTCCACCACCTTCACCGAACAGGACAAGCAAGTGAGATCATGGTTTCCAGTAGAGGTGATCTGGGGAAGGAGAGGCTCTCTTACAGAGAAGACAAGCTAGATAAGCTAGACTGAGCAGCAAAGGGTTAGCTGTGGGACTCAGGGGCGTCTATGGATAAGGCTGTAAAGATATATGCTGGTAAAGAAACAAAAACTCAGTCACAGACAATAGTTTAGTGGTTACCTGCGGGTAAGGGGGGCGGGGAGTAGTAGATGAGGGTAAAGGGGGTCAAATATATGGTGATGGCAAGAGAACTGACTCTGAGTGGTGAACACACAATGTGATATATAGATGATGTATTACAGAATTATACACCTGCAACCTATGTAACTACTAACCATTGTCACTTCAATAAACTTTAATTAAAAAAAAGTATATATTAAGTGCTTGGGGTTATATAGGTAGAATGACCGGTTTTATTTATGAGCCAAAAAAATGACGCATGTTTATAGGCTGTTTGAATAAGACTCCCACTGCTTACTTTCCTCTGAAAGATAAGGGGGAAAAATTACATGACACATCTCTTCAAAGAGTCTCATTGATATAAAGAGATGTTCTATTTGCGGTTGTGATTTCAGAAATTTTATCAAAGCTGTGGTAAAGAGGCCAAATATCCTAGGAGCATTGAAAACTAAAACAGATCACCTGATTAGATTGGTGTCAGAGAAAAAGTCCGCTATGATTTAAAAATGTAGTTTGAGTCAGATTTACTGGATTTGCAAAATGAAGCAGGTAGAATTAGCCACATGTATGTATTTTGAGTAACAAAAACCAAAAGGTTGGGCTTCCTAGCCACGTGGTGCGGGAGGGAGGTGGAAGTGACACAGGGAAATGAATTGCGTTTAGTGTGATGGAAAAATTTGTTAAGGTTTTAGAGTGGTCTTAGTTAGTTACCAGTTCCCTGTCCATTGCTGTGAAAGCACATATCTGCAAGGATGGCTTTGAGATCACTGAGTCTGGGCCTTTCCTTGTGTCAGTCCAGTCAAGTCAAGGAGACTTGGGAGACCTCAGCTTCTTTTCTGTCTCCTCCAACGCTGTGGGGTGCCTGGGTATGGGGTGTGTCAAGGTGAGAGAGCTTGTTCTGCATTCACATACAGGACGAAGTTCCTCTAAGCTGTGTCCCCTCCTTGGGGAGTGGTCCCCACTTGCCTGGGCGCAGGCCCCTACGGCTTTGAGAATCTGCTTGCTGACTGGCAATGGAATGCGTGGACACAGGTACTTGCCTCGCTGTGGAAGCAGCAAGGTGGAGCAGCCAGTGTTGTGTCACAACCAGAGGCAGCCATGAAAGTTGACGAACAGAAGACCACACTGCTCAGGTGTAAACTGGAAATGAGACAGGTGCAGGGCAGCCATACCACCCAGAACCTTAAGCAGATTGGATCTGAATTGTGGCAGGTGAACGAAGCTTGTAAACCAGGCGTTCTGGGCCTGTCCTCTGCCTCTCACAGCCCCACCTGCCCGGGACATGGGGACAAGCCTTGGGAAGGCCTATAGGAGTCCAGAAGTCAGAGGGTTGAGAGGAGGTGGGACCTGTAATTGCAGTAGGAGATGACTACCTGTGCGTGGGGGGGGTCTGCGGCTGGAGAGAACAGGTGAGGCAGGGCCGTGCCCCGTGTGAGCAGCGCCTCGTGGCATCTCTGACTCTCCTTTCTTTTCTCTCCTGTTTCATTCTGACTTGAACAATCTGTGCTGGCAGCTGTTTCCTGCACCTTCTTGAGCTCAGAATTGGAGCTTCACTTTCCGTCTTGAGCTCCAATATTAAAGTTTCCAAACTGGGGACACGGTGGAGGTGCCACAGTCTGTGACAGATGGAAACTGTGGGTGATGTAGACCTCAGGTGATCTGCTCATCTCAAGCCTTGTCCTAGCCCCTATTGGGTAGTGGGTTTGGGGGACACTGAAATAGCGAAAGAGTAGTTTCTCCCAGTATCCTGATTTTCAGAAGGGCTTTAGTGTAAGAGCTGCAGCTGTGTAGCTGGCTAACGAGGGGATGATGTCTGATAGGATTTCTGATCATACAGGGCCTTGTGCTGTGGGCCTGAATAGCGTGGCCTCACGTGTTTGGACACACACACACACACACACACACACACACACACACACACACACACACACACACACACAGAGTTTGTATTCCCTGGGAGTGCCTCCTGCCATTACGAAGAGGCTATTCTGTGGTGTACTGTTCTGTCTCAAGAGAGTGGATGCAAAGGGCTGTGTCAGGACTTCCTTCCGTGCTGTCCTCCCTCCCCGGGCTGAGGTGAAGCTCTTCACTCAGCCACCTAGCAAGCATCGCTGTGCTTGAGAAACAGTGGGACACTGACTGGATATTCTACAGAACTGTCATAACTGGTATCCCTTCCCCTTCTGGGATTTCTGTGCTTCATCCACGGGGCTTGCCCTTTCTGCATAATCACTTCCGCCCAGATCCTACCTGCCCTTCAAAGTCCTGTATAGACCTAGCAGCTCAGTTAAGTGATTTCTGAAGAAAAATCATGGCTTGGGGTCCTGGATCATATGGGGAAAAAAGACAGCACCTACCCTCTTCTCTCCCTTGCTACATCAATTCGGAGAGACTTAGAACTTTGTCCTTAGGGAGGCTGTCACTCTGGTCCATCTTATTTGTTAGCTTCCTACCAGAGTGTGAGTTTGAGTGGCAGGGTCTCAGTCTTCTTGATTTTCCCTCTGCTTCTACCTTGCCTCTTAGGGTGCACGCCTCCTGTTAGAATAGTGCTCTCTTTATGCATTCTTGTTCTCAGGAACCTCAGAACCTAGGGGACCCCAAGTCATTAGTCAGACAGCCAGAGAATTTCACTCCTCTAACTCAAAGATGTACTCTATTCATATTCAGCAGGAAGCAGTTAACAAGTATGACCCTCATCCCCAAAAATCTCCGGGGGCTGTGGGGGAGGTGAGGGGGTGAGAATTGTTAGATAGGGCAAGGGTCTCAAGGTCTGGGCAGTTCTTATAAATGCTCTTTTTGCTAAATGAAAATGTAGCACAGTGTTTTGCAGACGCCGCTGTAAACAGGATGAGCTTAACAGGAACTCAACCGGATAAGTGTAGCTAGCTGCAAAGAAGAAATCAATGAGTAATTAACCAAATAGTGTCTATAAGCAATGGCTAAGCCTCCCTTCAGGGACACAGAGCTTTCGATGTGAAGCCCATGTCCTTTACTTGCTACAAGTAAATAAAACTGTAATGAAAACCCGGGCTCATCTTATTCTTAGATGGAACTCCCCGAGCCGCCAAGCGGCAAACCCCTTGAATTCAGTAACATTGCCATGAATCTACACATATATTTTAAATAAAGTCTTTTTAATTTTGTTATTTTTTCATGTTTTATTGTGTCCTTTTTAATGTCTGATTTGTCATGATTTTACCTTTTTTATACCAAAATTGCCTTGTGGACAGTTAGTTATGTAGCAAAAATATTTGCAGCAGCAATGATTGTGGCAAAGGTGTCTGTGGTAAAGATGTGCACGGCAAAGATGCTATAGCAAAAGCACCTGGAACCGTTCCCAGTACAGGACCTGCAGAGTACACAGGCCTGGAGGAGAGAAGAAGCTGAAAGCATTCCAGGGCCTGGCAGGAGGCCCAAGTGGCTGGGACAGTGCAGGGTGGGGCTCATGGGAGTGTTGGAGATGGAGTCCGCAAGGTCTGCTGGGCCCATGAGGCGGACATCGTGGGCTAGAGTAAGGGGTTTGGGTTTTCTTCTGAGTGTGCTGGGCAGCCTTTGGCAGGCTTACGTAGGGGAGTTAATGTGATATAATTCAGTCTGGAAAGATCTATCTACGCGTGGAGAAGAGTGTAGGGGGCCAGGCTGGCAGCAAAGTCCAATGAGGAAAGCACATAGTGGTCCAGATTAGAGACCATGGCAACCTGGCCCAGGGTGGGGCCATGAGGTGGAGAGAAGTGGGCAAATCTGGGGTGTAATTTGGAGAGACAGCAACCCAGGGCTGTTGGCATGAGGGAGAGCGGTGTAAGAAATGACTCCCATGTTCCCCCTCCTTAGGCCTTACCTCCCCTTAGTTGAGAAACAGACCCTGACCTTGCCCCACCCTTGCCTCTTCAGACCCCTACAGCCCTCCTTGGGCCTCCATGGCCACAATGGGGCCTGCCACCCGCCCGCCAGGCCCCTGGCATGTGGGCTTCCCAGCTGGTCCTGATTGTTGTCACTCCCCAGGGAGTCATGGGAACACGCCCCCTCTGGCCCCTCTACCCCCCTTATCCCAGACAGGGCCAGGCCCCTAACAATGCCCCTCAGCCAGCCAGTGGCCTGGACACAATGTCTCTGTTTCGGTTCATTGCCAGCTCCAGGAGGCCTGCTGGGCTTCCTGGCCCGTTTGGCATATATATAACTCTGGCTTCCAGCAGGGATTTTTTTTTTTTTTTTTTTGTAGTTTAAAAAAAAGATCTCTGCCTCCTCCTCTCTGAATATCTTAATATAAAAAGCCTTTCTCTTCCCAACCTGAGCCCTCCCTACTCACCTCCCTGACAGCATTTGCCGTATCCCTGTCCACCCAGGGACCAAATGCACGTCAGCAGGTGTTAGCGAGAAAACGAGAGAAAGAAAAGCTGCCTGCTCCACCACGGCCAACCTCGAATGTGCTAGAGATGCTGTGGCTCATGGAAATAATCTGAGGGTTCCTGACATGCACGCAGGACCGTGTGTGGCACGTTTTGTACGCCGTATCTCATTACTTCTAAGATGCCATTAAAGATGAGGTACAACGTCATTTTGAGCCCCGAAGCAAGAAAAGAGCTACCGATAAAAAATGGATATGCCATTGATTGTATGATGCATCTCAATTTCAGAGATGTTAAAATATGGGGGAAGTCTTAGAATCAACGGAATATGGGATTGTCTCATCTACACACTGCATTGCCCTAGAAATGTATTTTTCTCCTTGTTTCTGTGCCTAATCGAGTTTGGGAGGCCGTGCAGGGATTGCTTCAGGAAAACTCTCCTGTTCTGCAGCCTAATAAAAACAGTTTTTCTTGTCTCCTTTGGAAAAATTGAAAGATGGAGGCAAACTGCTTCAGTGATACACCTTTCATTCTTTTTTTTTTTTTTTTTTTTTTTAAAGATTTTATTGGGGAAGGGGAACAGGACTTTATTGGGGAACAGTGTGCACTTCCAGGACTTTTTTCAAATCAAGTTGTTGTCCTTTCAGTCTTAGTTGCGGAGGGCGCAGCTCAGCTCCAGGTTCAGTCGCTGCGCTCCAACCAACTGAGCCATCCGGGAGGCAGCGCAGCTCAAGATGCCGTGCTCAATCCCAGTTGCAGGGTGCGGCGCCCACCGTCCCTTGTGGGACTTGAGTTGAACCGGCAACCTTGTGGCCGAGAGCCCACCGGCCCATGTGGGAATCGAACCGGCAGCCTTCGGAGTTAGGAGCACGGAGCTCCAACCACCCGAGCCACCGGGCCGGCCCCCTACACCTTTCATTCTTAACAACAGCTGACATTTATCGAGCACTCTCTATGTGCCAGGTACTGTCTTAAGCGCTTTTAATAACTCATTTAAGTCCCAACAACCCTGTCAAGTAAACACTTATTATTAGTGCCCCCATTTTACAGATGAAAAAGCAGAGCCCCTCTGCTCTAAGTGCTTCCTACCAACTCTTCAGGCCTGGTCAGGGCAGGCATAGCTACCATGTCTGGTGTAGATCTCCTTGGAAATGCATAATCCTTCAGCGGTTGGGGTGATGCAACCAAAGGAGGTCCCTAGAGCATGAGCTCAGGGAGTAACGGGTTGGGGGAAGGAATATTAAGTCCTATTTGCTTACATTGGACCTTTGACTCTCTGGCCCATATCCCGCTAAACATACTGACTGACTGATGGCCAAGTACTTGGCCAAGGCCACACAGCCAGGCAGCTGTTGGCTGGCACTACGCCCCATGTTTCCTGTTTCAGCATAAATGCCCACTTTTCCTACTCTTCCATATCCCCATCTTCTCTTTAGTTACTTGCAAAGCAGAGGAGCTGTGCTGGTGCCCATTGGTTCCTTTGCAGTAATATTACTAATAGTAGTTAATGTTTATTGAGCGTTTCTTTACTCTATGCAAGGCATAGGCATTAGAGATTGCAAACTCAGATACTTGGAATGGCAAAGCAAGTAAGGTCACCGGGTGAGGCAAGCCAGGCAGGACTATGGTGGCCTGGAGGGTCAAGGCTCTGGCGAAATGGGGCACAGCAACTGCTCAGCACCATGATGGTCTGGCTAGTACCGTTTCCCCCAAAATTAGATAATCAATTCTAATGTGTCTTTTGGAGCAAAAATTAACATAAGACCCGATCTTATTTTACTAGAAGACCGGGTATAATATAATATACACGGTCTTATAGTAAAATAAGACTCTCTGGCCCACATCCCGCTAAACATACTGACCGACTGACGGCCAAGCACTTGTATTATATTATAATATAAAACCGAGTCTTACATTAATTTTTGCTCCAAAAGACGCATTAGAGCAGATTGTTCAGCTAGGTCTTATTTTTGGGGAAATATGATATTGCCAGATGTTACGGTTTTAAAAGAAAGCCAGATATTTGAATTTTTGTATAGCATTTCTAAATTAAAAATTTTCTTAACTAATTCATAATTCAGAAAAAAATACTCCGTGGGCAAATTAAATCATACATGTTGGCCAGTTTGCGAACTCTGTTTGTCCTCTTTTCTCATTCAACCCTGAGACCCATCCTGTAAAGGAGCCTTTGCCCCTTGTTCTACGGATGGGGCAAGCAAAGCTCTTCAAGAGGGTAAATCACTTACTCAAAGTCATCTAGCCAAGCTACACAGTTGGGGTCTGCCTGACTCCCAAGGCTTACTCCTATGATAGACGGCCTATCAGATGGGTAAGTGGTCTGTGTTCAGATACAGCCAGAACTGGCATGGTGACAATATCTCCAGGGACAGTAAACCGTCAGTCAAGCAGAGAATTTAGTGTAGCAACGAAGGATCATTTGAGACAAATGTGATGTTGCAGACATAAAACTTCCTGAACTCAACAATGGATGTCTCTGTGCCCCTTAATAAAATTAAGTCACCGCAGAATTTCTCCCAATTATGCATTCATAATGATGGGATGTTCATGTTCGGAGATTGTTTTTCCCCTGAAGCTAAGAATGTATGTGGAATAAAGAGCTTTGAATTATTGTGTCATTTGTCAGACTTAACGAACATATTGCGCAGGTCCATAGAAATAATTCTGACTCTTCCACTGGACTATGAGCTCCAGGTATCAGAGATAAGTCTGTTTTGCTTCCAGCTGTCTCCCTAGCACCTAGTATAATGCCTCACACATAGGAGGTATTCAACAAATATCTGTGGAATGAATGAGGCTCAGAGGAAGTGAATTGACTTGTCCAAGGTCACACAGACCAAGGTTCCTATTTATATCCCCCTGATTTACAAGCACATACTATCACGTTTACACCATCCTG
Source organism: Rhinolophus ferrumequinum (assembly GCF_004115265.2). Lineage (NCBI taxonomy): Eukaryota > Metazoa > Chordata > Mammalia > Chiroptera > Rhinolophidae > Rhinolophus > Rhinolophus ferrumequinum. The sequence continues at coordinate 21,285,405 of NC_046306.1, forward strand.
CCTCTTGGAAAGAATTAAGGGAAAGATATCTCCAGGCAAAGGATCATGGGCTCAGGAGCTTCCACCGCTTTGGACTCCTCTAAAGTAAGGAGTTGGTGTAGGTAGTAATGGGGGTAAACATCTACTAATTAAGCCAATATACATTATAATACCTTTTGGAAAGCACACATTATAATCTTGACAGCCCTGAGCCTCCTGAGCTTGGCTCTTGGGGTATTTACAGAAGGTGGTGGGGTATAAAGAGCAGGCCCTGGGTTTTGCAGCGGAACAGGCTAAGTTCCCATCTCACTTCTGCTGTGTGACCTTGAACTTCAAGTGCCCCTCTCTGAGCCTCCTTCCTGCACAACGTTGATAAACAAGCTTCACTTATGGGATTCTCAGGTTAAAAGGAGCTCATCAATCAAAGTGGCTGCCCAGTAAGTGTGGATTTTTTGAAAACCTACCAGCCTGAGGAGAACTTTTGACACAGAGAACAACGTTATCGAGATTGGCCAGGCTTGGGGCCAAGGGGCCCCATCAGTCAGGCCTTTGCTGCTTTCAAGTGGGTATTAATAAATACAGAAGGCCCTTATCTCTTCCTTGATTGCACACTCGGAATTCTGGTCTTCACTCCTTTCCGCTGAGCAGGACAGGAAGGATTGTGGGAAGGACGGCACCTGCTTCTACCTGGGAGGTTGTGTACTTGAATATTTTGGGGAGGACAGGACTTTGGAAAACCTCTGGCTTTGGCCTCTCCAAGCCCAAACAATAGCCTTTTCATCTGCTAGGTAAGCTCATGCCCTTTGGGCCTCAGTTTCCCCATCATTAAATTGATAAAAATAACAATGTCTTCCTTCTCCAGCAACCAGTATAGTGCTTGGCACGTGACAGGTGCTCAATAAATGTTCGTTGAATGGCTGTTGGGTATGAGAGTGCTTTATGAAGTGAATATTATTGTTATGGAGACTCTTTGGGAAGATGTAAAGAAAAGAAAGTCCATCTGGAACAGGAATGTTGCTGATTTCTCTCACCCTCTGTCAGGGTCTGGCTTGATTTTTTCAAATGAGACCTACCATTCTAATGGTAGCTTTTCTGTCTGGGGAGGAGAAGGGGGACAGGCTGACCCCAGGGCTGGTAATCCAGTGTAGGCCAAATTCTATCACTGGCTGGCTTACAGGTCCCTCATGGGCCTCAACTTTCCCATCTGTACAGCAAGAGGCTACTAGTCTCTGGTCCCTCCTAGTGCTGACAGTCTAGGATTTGCAGTGAGTAATTTCACAAACTGTTTAGGAAACTCCTGTGTTCCTGAACCACCTTATAGTTCATAAAACATTTTCAGATCCCTTATGCTTTTCATCCCTATCTCAGATGAGGAACTGAAGCTGAGAAGTGTCGTCAAGAGGCTGTAATTTGAGGCATCACCACACATTTTGGTTATACAGGTATACCAATTTGTTCTCAAATGTGAATGTGCATAAAAACCCCCTGGAATGGGGATGGAGGATTGCTTGTGAAAATGTGCACGTAGAGATACTAAATGGGCAGGGGGTGGGGTTAGGCCCAAAGTGAACAAGCACCCAGGTGAGTCTGAAACCAGGACCCTAAGACGGCTCTTGGAGAACCAGGGCCTCCTGTTGCATTCTAAATAGCCTCTGGCATCATCAGCCTGTTTCCTTTCTCATAACTCCTCTCAGCACCTGCTTCAGCTGTGCTCAGGCCCTGTTGGAGTTCCCAGTCTAGTAGGGGAGGCAGATGGAGAAACTGAGTGTGGTCAGTGCTGGAACAGAGGCAGCATCCAGCAATAGAGGAAGTAATTCTGGAGGGCTTTCTGGAGGAAGTGATGTTTATACTGGGCCTACCGCTTTGATTCTTGTTTGTGTCTTAGCTACTTTTTATGTGTGTGGCACATCCCCACCAGGTGGCAGGCAAGTTCATTAAAATTATCAAGTCTTACACATCTCTGCCTTCAGTGCTGGCACAAGGCCTGGCACAGAGGACAATATTGGTCAAATCAGCTGACCGGAGCAATGATATTGGCTGATGGAGAGATCCCAGGGACTATGAAATACATTTTCATGCTCAGCATCCTCACCTCTTCCCTTTGTGAGATTAACATGGAGTTATTTTAATGGTGGAAATCCTTCATCATATTGCAAACATGTGTTACCTCTCTGTTCCCTCTCCCTTGTTCACTAGACTATGAGCCCTTCAGGGTATGAACTAAGAATGAGGCACAGAGCAGGCTCTCAAAACGTTTGTTGAATGAGTGAATGCACGCTTGGGTGAATGAATGTATAATAATGAATGAATAATGAATGAATGAATGAGTTCAAGCAGAAGCTGTGCATTTGGCTACTAAGATGAAAGAGGGCTCGGAGGAAAACCTCAAGCTGTAATGGGCCAGACTTCCCTCCCCATTTCCTGAGAGGCCCCTTCTGCTTGGGTTCTGGGTGATAGGGCGGGCATAGGATTTGAAAGTAAATGATAAAAGTGGGGCAAGCTGACGATGGGAGATGTGGCTAGGGCTTTGGAAATGGGCCTGAGACCCTAGAAAAGAGGGTCAGTTTCTAGAGATCTGGGCTGAGGGCGTTGGGGCTACAGGTGTGTGGAGGGTGTCTGGGGGTCATGTAAGGTACGCTGACGGTGAGATGCGTACAATGGACATTCGGTACTAAAGATCTCCTAGAGAGATCAGCGGGTGGGGTGTGTCGAGGTGGGAGCGGGGGCCACCACGCCTCGCAAAGGGGCAGTCCCGCCTGGGGGCGGGGAGTGTGAACGCTCTTGGCACCGCCCCGACAAAGCCTGCGCGCGCCCCGACCCGCAATTGGCCGCGCTTACTCGCACCGACGCCCCATCCCGCCCTTCACTGCCGGTCCGGCACGCTGTACCCAATAGCCACTGTCGCCGTCGCCTCCGTCACAGACCGGACAGCCAATAGTGACAGCGCTCGGCGGCTCGTGGCTCTTTCGCGGCAAAAAGGATTTGGCGCGCAAAAGTGGCCGGGACTTTGCAGGCAGCGGCGGCCGGGGGCGGAGCGGGATCCGGAGCGGGATCAAGCCCTAGCCGCGGCCTGCCGCCATGGGCCCGCGCCGCCGCCGCCGCCTGCCACCCGGGCCGCCCGGGCCGTGAGCGCCATGGCCGTGGCCGGGGCCCCCGCGGGCGGCCCATGCGCGCCGGCGCTGGAGGCCCTGCTCGGGGCCGGCGCGCTGCGGCTGCTCGACTCCTCGCAGATCGTCATCATCTCCACGGCGCAGGACGCCAGCGCCCCACCGGCCCCCGCTGGCCCTGCAGCGCCCGCTGCGGGTCCCTGCGACCCCGACCTGCTGCTCTTCGCCACGCCGCAGGCGCCCCGGCCCACACCCAGCGCGCCGCGCCCCGCGCTCGGCCGTCCGCCGGTACGGACACCAGGGACACTGGGCCGAATGTGCTGCTTGGACCCCCATGCAGACCCGGGCGGGGCGCGGTTTTGGGATGGGAGGCAGCTGGGGCGGGGGAGGGGTGGGCTGAGGCGCCGGGGCTGGGCGGTGCCCAGACTGGGTTGGGTCTCCAGGCCCCTCCCCGGGGTGCGGAGTGACCTCGGGCCAGTCCCTGTTTGCTCCTCTGCTGTGGGCTTTAGCTTCCTCACGGGAGCCGGTCAGACGCAGTAATCATAATGGCCCACGTGTATTCAACTGGCGCTGCTTGCATGCCAGGCCTCTGGCCGACTTCAAGGCAGCTAAAACTCACAACCTTGCTGTGAGCTTGGTGTCACTGCCTATCTGAACCGAGGCCCAGAGAGGGGAGGTGACTTCCTCTTGGTCACACCTCTGCAGGTGGTGGGACTGGGGTTTTAACTGAGGCCTGCTGGCTTTACATCAGATCTTGTGGCTAGGTAATGGGTATGGCAGCTTGGGGAGATGAAGTGAGGCATCCTGGGGCCAGACTGCTGAAGAGCCGTTGAGGAGGCCCTTTTTCATATCTGGATGCTCCACTGCCAGGTGCAGCCCTGGGCCTCTGGGCCTCTGGGGACAGGCCTCCTGGCTGGGAGGTCTTCTCTGCAATGGCAGGGTGGCTGGGCCAGCTGCTGGTCCCCTCCCTCTGCCTGTCCTTCCATCTGCCACCCTCCACCCTCCCAGGCCCTGGTTGTCATGGAACCTCATTAATCAGGCTGGCAGACCCCTGGGCTCCGGTGGAGGTACTGGTGGGCTTGGCCTCTGGAAGCTGGAGAAGAGGTCTCCAGTTCCAGGGGAGAGTAAACATCCTGGGGAGATGTCTTGAGAAAGTGCTCCTTGAGCAAAAGAGGCTCAAGATCAGTTCAGATTTGGGGGTGCCAGAAGAGGTGGCTGAATTACATGGGGAGAAAGGATGGAGTTTGGACCTGTGGGCTGCAGGGCAGGGTGGGGAGACCAGTTTGACAGGCCTTTTCTGTGGGTGAACGTGGGGCACGGACAGGCAGGCTGGGGTCTCAGCAGGAGGCTTGGAACAAGTAGGAGAGGTGAGGCAGAGCCTAGGGCAAGGAGGTGGAAGCGGCCCAACTGCTGGTGGGGGCCTAGGTGGCAGCTGGTCCCTGAAGCATCCCTTAACTCCCTTGGCCCGGTGCCCAGTGCTTCCTCCCTTCCAGAATCACCAAGATGCTAATAATAATAACAACAATAGTAGCACCATTGTTTTGAGATGTTTTCTTTGTCAGGCTCTGTGCCAAGCATTTACCCAATTAACTCATTTAACCCTCTCAACAGCCTTCCCCTTTTATAGATGGGGAAGCTGAGGCCTAGAGATGTTGGAACCTTCCCTAGTCATTAGCTAGTGAGTGGTGGGACCAATAGACATTTTCTGAGCACCTAACTGTTGGGATGCCTTACTTCCTGGAGATGCTAAGAGAGGTTGAAGGAAGTCCAGGGGCCCTTCCTCCTAATCAGTGACGGAGGGGGTGGGAATTGTACCAGGGTCTGGTCCCTTGGCTTGTCTCGTATACCCCAGTGGCCTGACCCTGCGGCTACCATCTTGGGGTCTGAACAAATATCCTCCATTTAGCTGACTTGACATGTACTCAGCAGGCCCAAGGCTGGGTCCTGCCCTCAGGGAGCTGAACTCCAGGTTCAGAGGGACTGCCAAGGACTGGGTCGAGGAAGGATGCCCTCCACTCCACCCCGAGGGGTGTCCGGGGCAGCCTCAAAGGACCTGAGCACTCCACTCATTTAACAGTTGACTTAGTGAGTACCCACGAGGTAGTAGGCACAAAGGCAAGTAAGGGGCCTCTGCCTTCACAGTACTTAAGCACTAGTGGGCATTTTCTACAGGTGAGCAGGCAGGTGTGGGAGCTGGTACCATCCTGGAGCTGAAGTCCAGAAAAATGGGCCCAGATTTTCCCCTCCAGCAACCCCAATTCTTGTACCTGTGGGTAACCACTGGCCACATGAGCTATGGCCTTCACCTGTCCACAGGTGTTTGGGGCAGTCCCTGAAAAAAGCTATAGGCTCAGCTTCTGTACCAGTGAGCATTCATTGAGTACCTCCTGCATACAGGCTCTGCAATTCAGCCATTTCTCCTGGCCCTTCCTGTCTACCTCTACTCTATTGTTACGGCTACTAAAACAACAACAAAAAAAGTGTAATACATAATAACTATAAAAAGTAAATAGACTAGAAAGGTGAAGGGGGCAGGCTCCCAGTCCCACCCATTATTTCTGTTTTCCTAAAACCTATTTTTATTTTTAGGTGGTTATGGCTGGTTTTCTAAAATTTCAAAAATTGTACTTTTTCATTTATTTCCACGTTCAAACAGTACCATCCGCACGGTTCTCCCTTGCACACATAGATTACCTCTGAAATACATTCTATAATAATAGAAACTGAATCATAGGAAAAAAGGTTTTTGTGCTTTTTTTTAACCCAAAAGGTTTATATATGCATTGCCCTAAAACAACGTGGTTTTTGTCAATGTCTTTGAGAGGATTCTGTGTCGATTTGCTTCAGTCCTTGATAGTTGCATGGTCTTCCAGGGTCTGGATGAACCAGTTTCTGTAGCCCCCTCCCATTTGAGTCATCCAGATTTTTTCACTAGTGTTCTGTGTGTCTTCACCCCTGCCTTTCGGGGCCCCTGTGCTGGGATCTCTAGAAGAGTCTTGGCAGAAACAGTCATCCATCAGCTTGAGACCTTGTTTTAGGGTATGGCATTGACCTGCCCTCAGAGTGGGTAAGGGCCTGGGGAATAGGGAGAAAATGAGGGGTGCACTTGGCAGGAGCCTGCTAGGTAGGGTTCAGGCCCTAGGGGCAAGGCTGGAGAGGGAACGTTCTGGTTGGTTTTGGGGCGCCTGGCTTCTGGACTAGGCTTTAGGGAGGCAGGACCTGTGGATATTAACATGGGCTCTATGCCAACTCATCAGAGTTCAAAGCCTGCCTCCACTTCTCACTGCACCTGTGTGAGGTGCAGGCTCCTTGTGAAGTGGAAGTCACGATAGCTGCTACAAGGCTGGTTAGAGGGTTTGATGAGCAAATGCAGGTTGAAGCCCTTTGCAGCATTCAGTCACAGGAAGCACCCAGCATGTGTTAGCCCTCCTATCTCCGGGACACCTGAAGGAATCCATGCATGTGTGTGTGAGGGGGGGTGTCGGGTTCATCAGCATATGGGGAGGTTCATTCAGCAAACATTTGTTGATGTCCAGACCCAGTGCCTGTCTCGGAGGGGCTCTCTGGCTTCTTGGTGAGACAAACACATCTGCAGAAATTTGTAGTGAGGGACAGTGTGGGGGAAGGGTTGGATTTGAAGCAGTTCTGAGGGAGGAGAGGTGGAATCTATTGCAGGCTCAGACAGATTTACGTGATGGGTAAGGTACCTGTCCAGAGAGGTGAAGGGAGTAGGTATGAAGGGTAGGAGGGAGGGAGGTGAGGGCAATCTGGGAGGGAACCAGCATGGGCTAAGGCTGGAGGCACAGGATTGTGAAGAAATGTCTCAGGTGAAGTTCACGTGGAGAAGCGGTAATAGATGAGGATTCTGAGGTGGAGGGGGCAGGCAGGTGGAGGTGGGCAGACCAGTGGGGAGATGGCTGAATGGTCCAGAGGGGAGGTGGTAGTGGCTCTGGTGATGGGATTTCTTGGCAAGTAGATATGATGAGATCAGCGGCAGGGCTGAACCAAGTTCTAGCTTGGGAAACCCTGTGGGTGGGGAGGGGACGGTACATCTGGTTTTGGATGTGTTTGGGATGCCTGTGAGACTTGGGGGATCCTGGGTGGGAACTCCGGTTCTGCTACTTCCTTTGCTGTATGACCTTGAGCTTCTGTTGCTTTATCTGTACAATGGGACCATTACTATGCGGCTAATCTGAAAGATGGCATGAACTACTTGCCATGTTCGTAGATAGAAGCCAGAGAGAAGTGGTGACTTGCCCAAAAGATCTGTATTCCAATGGCTTAAAACATTTATCATTACATAGTTCCTATGGATCAGGAATTCACGACTTGGGTGCTTCTGGCTCAGGGTCTGTTCTGAGCCAGAAGCCTGGGCTACAGTCATCAGAAGGTAGCAAGCACTAGGGTTGGCGGGTTTGTTTCTAAGTTCACCCCTGTTGGGAGGAGGCCTCAGTTCCTTGCCACTCGTCCTTAGGGCTGCTTGAGGGCCTGTGTGACATGGCAGCTGCAGCTGAGACCCTGCACAGTGAGTGATCCAAAAGAACAAGGAGGACGCTCCAATGGGTCTCTGACCCAGTCTCAGAAGTGACGTACTGTCACTCGTGCCATACTCAGTATTTTAGAAGCAAGTTACCAGATCTGACCCATATTTAAGGGGAAGAGAATTAGGCTCCATCTTTTGAAAGGAGTATCAAAAAATTGAGACATATTTTAAAACCACTACAAGCCCTCAGGTAGGTAGTGGTAGGTAGTGAACTTGGGTCTTTTGTTCCATCCTGTATGGTAGGATCGGGTCCCTTAGGATCTCTGCCTCACACACATAGGCATCCTAGTAGAGGAACTGAGACGGGGTGGCCCAGGAGCCTCAGCCAGGTCTCTTACGGCCTCACTCTCCTGGTTACTGGGTATCTTCCCATTGTTTTTGCCGCAGGTGAAGCGGAGGCTGGACCTGGAAACTGACCATCAATACCTGGCTGAGAGCAGTGGGCCAGCCCGGGGCAGAGGCCGCCATCCAGGAAAAGGTACCCATGGACCTCAGGCTAGAGCAGGCCCCCTGACTGGGCCCAGTTTGGGGGTGTGGGCAGACACATACTTGCAAACCAAGTTTTGGTGTGTCAGGCCTGGACCTCAGCCAGGCTTCGGGGAGCCCCGAGGGGCAGCTGGAGTAGCCTCCTGGCATGGCTTCCCCAGGCCCCAGGGAGTGGGGAATTCTCCAGCTAGAAGAGAAATGCTGTGGTGGGCAGGCAGCCGCCACAGGACCTCCTTGCTTGGCCTTGCCAAGGGAAGCAGCCATCTTCCCACCGAGCCCCATCCTCCTCTCCTGCATTGCCAGGGAGGCTGGCTCAGCGGGGGGTAGGGGTGGTGCTGAGGGACCCTGCCCTGCCTGGCACCCCCAGGTATGAAATCCCCAGGGGAGAAGTCACGCTATGAGACATCCCTGAATCTGACCACCAAACGCTTCCTGGAGCTGCTGAGCCGCTCGGCCGATGGTGTTGTCGACCTGAACTGGGCAGCTGAGGTGCTGAAGGTGCAGAAACGGCGCATCTATGACATCACCAATGTCCTTGAGGGCATCCAGCTCATCGCCAAGAAGTCCAAGAACCACATCCAGTGGCTGTAGGTACCCGCCAAACAGGAGGGCAGGCAGAGACCCACTGGCGGCTGCAACCCCATCTTATAGCTGGGGAAACCAAAGCTTAGAGAGGAGAGTTGTCTTCCCTGAGTGGCAAATGCAGGAAAGTGTACAAATCTTGCATATCAAGCTCAGTGCAGCTTTACAGATTTCTTCGCTTGGGTAACCACCATCTAGATCAGGATAAAGAACATGTCCAGCACCCCGAAAGGTCCTTCGTTTCCTTCTTAGTTGTTACCCCACCCCTCGTACCACCAGGTGACCGCTATTCTGGCTTCTGTTGCCATTAATGAGATTGTCTAACATAACTTTTATTCTTTTTTTTTATTTATTTAAAGGAATAAAGTTCTATTGAAATATAATTAGCTGTTTTATTCTTAATTCTTGTTTTATTTTTTCCTTCTTGCCTCTTTCCCCAGTCATCCTACTTCCCTCTCCTTGATGCGTCTGCCTTTTCAGCTTTTGTTAGATTGTTCCATTCTGCACCTTTTTTTTTCACTTGACAGCATGTCTTAGAAGTGCTTCCATGTCTGTACGTCTAATGTATTCACATCCTTTTACACAACTGTGTGGTATTCCATGGCATGTCTGCCATCATTTACTTATCCAGCCTCCTGTGAGGAACAGGTGGGTGTTTACAAACATTCAGGCCTGACTTTGAACGCATGCCAGTCTGACTTGGAACTCAGCTTCAGCCCTCTGCTCTTTGCCAGCTGAGGAGCCAGACTCAGCATGGGGCAAGGGTTTGCCTGGGTCTCACAGAACAGAGGCAGTAGCAGCAAACTGGGTGCAGAGGGTCAGGGCTCCTGGACAGAGGGGCCAGGAGCTGCTAACCCTCCCTGTGCTTCCCCACAGAGGCAGTCATGCAGCGGTGGGGATTGGTGGGCGGCTTGAAGGACTGACCCAGGACCTCCAGCAGCTGCAGGAGAACGAGCGGCAGCTGGACCATCTGATCCACATCTGTACCACCCAGCTGCGGTTGCTCTCTGAGGACACCGACAACCAGCGATATCCTAGGACTTGGTGGAGACCAGGCCCGGTGGGACTAGAGAGGCCACCCCAGGCACTGGATTCAGGAGAGGGCTCTGGCTTTGGGTGCAAGTCCTGGCTCAGCATTTACTCGCCCTGTCATACTGAACAAGTTACTTAACCTCTCTGAGCCACAGCTTCATCTGTAAAAGGGGGAGAAAAAATCCAATTCCGAAATTGCACAGACTAAAACAAAAACTAGTACCAGCAATAATGAACATTTGGTACAGTGATTCAGTACATGGTTGTAGCTTCAGGGTTGGAGACAGAAGTTTTTATTTGTCTTCCATTCACAGAAATAGAAGCTTTATTTTAAAATAAGCTTTTTTTTTTTTTTTTTTAGAGTGCACCCCAAGTTATGTTTATAAATTTTGGAGATAACCACTGATTTGACACCAAAATCATGGGTCAGAATAAATTCTCAGCACCAGGCCTAGAGTTTATTGCATGCAGCCATCATTACCTTGGGGTTAGGTGGGTAGAATGGTCTCATCATACAGATGTAAAAGTTGAGGCTCAGTGGCACAAGATAGGCTTGAGTACCAACTATGTGCCAGGCCCTGGGGTCGGGGATGGAGAAGACAGGCGAGACTAGGCAAGTGTGGGCTTTGCCTTAGCTGGTGGTGGTGGTGGCGGGGTGTGGCCTGAGAGGTCAAGGGTCATGTGGTCCTTAACTCCACCAACCCTGGCCTACGTGACCTGCCAGGACCTTCGTAGTATCGCAGACCCTGCAGAGCAGATGGTCATGGTGATCAAGGCCCCTCCCGAGACTCAGCTTCAAGCCGTGGACTCCTCAGAGGTAAGACATGGGATCCCAGGCCCAACGAGGATAGGTCGGGTTGGGATGTTGGTTAGCTGAGCCTCAGTTTACCCTGCGTGCTGCCTCCACCCAGACCTTTCAGATCTCCCTTAAGAGCAAACAAGGCCCCATCGATGTTTTCCTGTGCCCTGAGGAGAGTGAGGGCGGGATCAGCCCCGGGAAGACCCCATCCCAGGGGGCCTCTTCTGGGGAGGAGGACAGGGCAGCTGACCCTGCCACCACAGTGCCACCATCATCACCTTCCCCCTCATCCCCTGCCACGGATCCCAGCCAGTCCCTGCTCAGCCTGGAGCAAGGTGGGTGAAGGGTGGGTGGATGGGGTGGGGCAGGGCCCCCTCCCAGGTGGGTGGGGAGGCATGACAGCCCCATCTCCCTTCCCTGACGAGGTGGCCCTGGCCTATGATGCTCCCCATTTCTCCAGAACCTCTGCTTTCCCGGATGGGTGGCTTGCGGGCCCCTTTGGACGAGGACCGCCTATCCCCGCTGGTGGCTGCTGACTCACTCCTGGAGCATGTGCGGGAGGACTTCTCTGGCCTTCTGCCTGAGGAGTTCATCAGCCTGTCTCCCCCCCACGAGGCCCTCGACTATCACTTTGGCCTTGAGGAGGGCGAGGGCATCAGAGACCTTTTTGATTGTGACTTTGGGGACCTCACCCCCCTGGATTTCTGACGGGGCTTAGGGGGACCAGGGCTTCCTGAGATGCCCACCTGTCTTTGCAGTCCTGGAGCCCCCTGCCCCTGGCCATCCTCCCACCCTGATTGGAAACGTTTAATTTATACCCCTCTCCCCTCTCTCCAGAAGCTTCTAGCTCTGGAGTCTGGCTGCTGCCAAGAGGCTGAGCAAGCCAGGAAGGGAAAGATTCTCTGTTTGTGGTGTGTATGTGCATGTACCTGGCACCCAACATGTGTGTACACGGGGTGAGTGCTATGTGAGCATGTGTGTGTGCATGTACCGGGGAATGAAGGTGAACACATCTGTGCGTGCACTGAAAACACGCCCCAGTGTGTCCACGTGTGTGTGCATGAGTCCATGTGTGCGCGTGGTGGGGTCTCTAACTGCACTTTTGGTCTCCTTGCTCCAGGGGCCCCATGAGGCCCAGGGTGGCCACCTGCCCCCAGAATCCTGCGTGCTGACCAGGCCAGGTGGTGAGGCCTTGGCCTGCTTGTTTGCAGGACAACGAGAGCACTTCTGTCGTCTGCAAGGTTTTTCTGATCGAAGCTTTAATGGAGTGTTATTTATTTATCAAGGCCTCTTTGGCAAGCCTGGGGCCCCAGCAAAGGGTAGGAGGGATGTGGGCCTGATGTCCCAGCTCCCTGTACCCCTGAGTGAGGGCAGGGGTCCCTGAGCTGTTCTTTGCCCCACTCTGAAGGAGCTGAGGCCTGAGCGGTTTATTTATTGGGAAAGGGAGGGAGACAGACTGACTGACTGACAGCCATGGGTGGATGGGATGGTCCCTCCTCCCAGGAGGGGTCACTGCAGGGCTCCGGCTGCCCCCCTGGATGGATGTGAGATGGGAGAGGTGAGTGGGGGTCCTTCACTGACAGGGTGGGCGGGAGGGGTGGGTGAAGGGCCTGCCCCCCAGCCCAGACCACAGGGGCCCCTCCTGTGGCATTCGAAGTGCTCCCCTCACCCCACTTCTTGCCCTGCCCCACTCTCCAATCTGCACTTTGATTTGCCTTCCTAACAGCTCTGTTCCCTCCTGCTTTGGTTTTAATAAATATTTTGATGGTGTTTGGGCTGGGTTTTGGGACTGTGTACTGGGAGCAAATCTGGAGGTGGGAGAGGTCAATATTGCTGAGAAAATACCTGTTCTCTACTTCCCTTCTCCCTGTCCCTGCTTGATTTCATTTGATTTGAGCCTCACAGCCCCAAGAAAGGTAGGCTTCATCACCATGTTTGGCTAGCTTAAAAACTGATCCAATAAAGTAACACGTGAACTCCCCTCTTTTCCTCAGCCCCAGAGAGTCCACTCTGATCAGGTTGCTATGTTCCTCCCAGGTGTTTCTGGACATTTGTAAACATGCAGCAAATAATAACGGGACGATTCTGGGTCATGATCTTCCAGGTTCTGAGGACACATGTTCCCTCGGGCTCTCAAGGGTCTGCTGGAGGAGACTCCCCAAATCAGGGAGGGCTTCCTAAAAGAGGTGGTGCTTGAGCTGAGAGCTGTAAGGTAGTTGTTAACTGGGGGGGAAAAACGCACCAAGCAGAGGGCAGTATAGGCAAAGGCCCTCAGGCAGGAGGGAGCCGGGCACAGAGGACCTGAGAAACCAGTGTGGCTGGAATCCTGAGGTGAGGGCCCGAGAGGAGAGAAGTTCAGTCTTGGGTTTTAAAGGGTAAGGACTCACTGGTGAGTCCTTACTGGTGGGGAGGGACATGTTTTATTCTTCAAAAGCTCCCTTTGACTTCTGTGTGGAGGGTGTGTTGAAGGGGCCAGAATGGCAGAGGGGTGGGTGGACTGGGAGGGGTCCACACGAACCTGTTTTACCCTTGGGCGGGCTTTCTCTGAGCCACTGCCTATCTTAATCCCTTACTAGTCAGTGAAGCCCCACAACAATCCTATGGAGTCTGTAACCTCCATTTTGCAGAAGAGAATCGAGGCTCAGGTGAAGTCACTTGCAGGTTTTACCCACAAGGTGTCACATTGTGCTGCAGTTGGCTTTGTTGGCCCTGTAGTGGTGGGGTAGCATTCCTGTTCCTGGCTGTGTAGTACTCCCAAGTTGATGGTCATTTACTCAGCCAGTTACCGGTGGAAATGACTCCTTGCGTGGTTTCTTACTCTGCAGTGGGCACCCCTCCAGGAGGCGCCAATGACAACTGCAGAAGTGGGGGATGTTGGGGGTCTCCATTGTGCAGCTCTTACACTTCTCCAGGGTGGGGTTTGTTCCCCTCTTTCAAAAGAGGAAACAGGCCCTGGAGAGGGGCTTGCAGAGGGCCCAGCCCTCAGCTGGCTGGCGCCGCAGGCCTGAGAGGCCGGGGAGAGGCACGGAGGCCAGTCTAGGCAGGGGGCGGGGCCTCGGGGCGGGGCGCCCTGGGCGTCAGCGCCGGCGCCAATGGGCGGGCGGCCCCCCGCCCAGTTCCCTCAAGTCCCTAGCGGCGGCGTCCAGAGCCGCGAGCCTCAACCCATCTGGAGCCGAGCGGGTGGCGGCACCATGGCGTGTGCAGGGCTGCTCACCGTGTGCCTGATCCGGCCGCCTGTGCATCTTTCCCCAGCGCCGGCCCCTGGGCCCGCCGGACACGCGCTCTTCCAGGATGTGAGTGTGGAGTGGGTGGGGGGCATCAGCTCTCCAGCCATGGGGTCTGCTCTCTCGGGGTGTCTCTCCAGGTCTCTCTCCCTGCGTCTCATTGGGCTCTCACTGTTCCCATCACTGTCTCTCTCTTACTGTGTCTGTCAGTCTTTCCCCCCAGGTCTGTTTGGGGCCCCGTCTCTCTCTCTCTCTCTCTCTCTCTCTCTCTCTCTCTCTCTCTCTCTCTCTCTCTCTCTCTCTCTCTCTCCCTGCTGTTTGTCTCCATGTTTCTCCCTTTATCTTGCTGCCTTTGTGTCTCTTTCTGTCTCTCTTTCCTTCTGTCTCCTTGGGTCTAGTTCAGTATCACTGCCCTTGTGCCCCCCCACCTCCAAAACCACCCCATCTGTGTCTGGTGGGGTGGAAGCACCAACACTTGGTCAGCAGTTGCTGTACCCCTTGGCAGCCCCAAGCTGGGCAGCCCCAATCCAGGTAAGGGGCCTGGAAGAATAAGACTCAGTGCTGACCCCAGGGTCCCTTAGTCCTGACCCAGAGGCCGTGGGGGGTCCCACAGTTGGTCAGGGCTGACCACAGTCGTTCTCTGTGGTCTGTATGTCCTTCCTGTGCATGGCAGGTGGCCCTTCAGCCCCCGTGGGCACTAGAGTAAGCAGTCTATCCGGGCCTCAGTCACTGCCTTGAGCCCCTTACCCACCTTTCACCCCAGCGCTCAGCCCCTACCTGGCTCTCTCAGGCCGTCCACTCCCAGAGATTCCTGCCAGTAGGAAAGACTGTACTCTTGCCCCCTCGCCACTGCCCCAGTGACTCAGCACCTTGACCATAGTCCTGGCTGGAAAGGACCTGACCCTCCTGTTTCCCAGACGGAAAAACCAAGCTCTAAGGACTTAGGGGTATATCTGAAGCCACACATGGAGGCAGGGGCACTCAAGAGTGTGGTACCAGGTGTCCTCATTCCCATCTTAGTACTCCCCACTAATTTCTCCCTCTGCCCCAGCCAGGCCACAGAGGGCTGCCATGTGACCTCAAGCCAGTGGCAGACCTCTGAGTCGCGTCTGGCTAGTAGTTAGATTCATCCCTGAGCCTCACCAACCCTGAGAAAACAGCCGAAATGAAATGGCATTCAGAAGGTGGAGCTGATGAGGGCTCTCTGTCTAGCCTTTGGCCCGCCATTCCTGGCCAGGCCTACGGGTCTCTGATTTGCTGGGTTGCATTGGATGACTTGGGAATCTCTGGAAACCTAGGAGAGACAGGACCATGTCTTGACTCTGCTACTCTGTTTTTCTGTCTCGTGCATCACCACTGCTTTCTCCATAAATAAAATCCGTCCATCCTTGCTTTCTGCCACCCTCACTCCCCCTTGTGTGCACACACACATATACACACACACATTGAGTCAGCCTCATAGGAAGCCCTAGCCCTGGAAGGATTAACCCCAGCCTGCTCCCCCGTGTGCTAGTGGGAAAACAGGCACCTGCAAAGAAAGGACTAGCCCTTGCCTGCGTCAGGGTCTTCAGCAAGCACACAGGGAAATAGCCCAGAGCGGGCAGAGTCTGGGATGGACCATGGTCACACAGAAGCATTGAGCATTCAGGTCTGGGACATGTGCCCAGGATACTGAGGCCGCATCTTGGCCCATCTCCCCACCTTCCTCAAGCTAGGACTGTGCCAAGGGCTGATGCATCAGAAAGAACTTGGAATGAACTCTGGGTATGGGAGATGGTGCAGGGAGCTGGCTTGGTGCACCCCCCCCATGAGTCCAGGCCCCACAGGAGAAGTGAGCAAGCAGTGGGACCCGCTGTGTGTTCTTCCTGTGCTTCCCTTGTTGGAAAAGCTCCTGCAGAGCTGAGCTGGGCAGGGGTTTGGGAGCAGGCTGGGCAGAAGGAAAGGCAAGGCAGGGGGCAGCCTGGCCAGCTGGGGCCCTGTTGAGTTGGGTGGGGATTTCTTGCCTCCCAGGCTCTACTCACAGCTCCTATCCGTACCCGTTTGTCCTCTAGGTTTTCCGCAGAGCAGACAAGAATGGTGAGTGTGGCTTCCCCTGGGTCCCATAGTGGGGGGGAAATGTGGGAGACATCATAGAAGCTTGGGAAGGTTTGGGGTTTGGGGCAACAGTCTAGAATGGAGAAAAATCTTGGGCGGACCCAAATCAAGAGACTTAATCAAGGCACCCTTCCTAGAGGAAGTGCTGTTTTGAGTCAAGTTTAGCAGGATGGAAAGTGGAGGGAATATGGTTTGGCCAGAAGCTGGAGGTGGGGGTTTACTTTCATGCAGTGCCCTGGCACAGTGGTGGGGGTACCTTCCTGCACATGACCTCATGTTCTTCACTCCATGTCACAGACAAAGGAGCAGAGACCCACAGAGGTTACGCCTGAGGTCACACAGCCTTTAAGTGGTGGGCCTTGATGTGATGTTTGGTCCCTGGCTCCCTGTGTGAGGGGCTGGGAAGGGTGGGCTAATGGAAATGAGGCCCTGTATGGGATTTCATTCTTAGAGTTTTAGAGGGCTCGGTAAATTTCCATATGACCAATCATCTGGACCCAGGGAAGGCCTGGGCAGGATAAAAGTGGCTCCAGGGAATCAATTCCTCCTGCCCTGGGTGCTGGGCAATCTTGAAAGCTAAAGCAGGAGCCCTTAGGAGACATCCAAAGCAGGTTACTGCTCATAGATGACGCAGAGCAGGCCCGTGTGCCATGATTGGCCAGTTAAGAGTCTAAGTGGAGGCAGCCAGTCAGCCTTGACCTGGCTTCCATCTGAAGTCTTCAGACCCTTTTGTGTTTCACCCTCCTTGAGACACAGTCATGTCCTACCCCTTGGCCCTTCTCCTTGGGTCTCTTCAAATTGGTGGAGACCATTTGTCCCAACCCGTTGATCAGGACACATGGTCTCATTTGGATGAGAGCGTTTTGTCCACTCCCTCTGCCCCATCTGCTTAGAGATCTGACAGGCCAGATCCCCAGTATCTTTGGCTGTCCCACGCAAGTGCTCTCCGCCTTTGCTACATGCCCCCTGTGACAGGGAGCTCATTCTCTCCAGAGCCAGCCTACTGCTTCTTACAGGAGCCCCAGCCCCTCGGAAGGTCTCGTCTGACTCCCTGTGGCTTTTTTATGAAGGGCCTGGGATCACAGCATCAACATTCCCGATACCCTGGGGCCAGACTGGCCAGCATGTGGGGAAAACACTCAGTCCCCTTCAAGTGATGTCTAGGCCCTGCCATGGTCTGGCTGTGTCCCGATCTGGCTGTGTGCCAGGTTGTTCATGTGTTTCTTCATTTGGCAAACATTTATTGAGTCCCTACTTAAGGCCGTTGTGCACTGCCCTGTCCTTTGGGTGCCTGCAAAGTGGGCCCTCTTGCCTTAAGTGGGCATCTCTGGGGGCCCCAGGCCTTTTTTTCCCTAACAGCCAGGCCCCCCATCAAGATCAGAATCCCATTCCATCTGGTTGGGTAGTTGTGAGATGCTGTGAGGCCTCCGGGGGGCCTGGACCTGGTGGCAGGAGTGCAGCCGGGGGTCAGGTATACCAACTGCTCCGTACCCCTCTCTCCCAGATGATGGTAAACTCTCATTTGAGGAGTTCCAGAATTACTTTGCCGATGGGGTTCTTAGCCCCAGGGAGCTGTGGGAGCTGTTCAGCAGCATTGATGGGCATTCTACCGAGTGAGTATGAGAGGGGGATGAAAGAGCTGTGGGTAGATGTGAGGCCAGGTTGTCCCCACCCCACTGTGTCCCCTGCTACTTTGCTTCCTTATGGAGAATGGGGAGGTAGGGGGTGTAGAGGAGAGGGTGGTGATGGTAGGGAGAGGGGTGGGTGCCAGGGCTCGGTACCAACTTTTACCCGCCCACGCCCTCCCTGTCTCCAGCCTTGCCCATCACACTGCTTTGAGCTGGGACCCCAAAATAGCCAAGCCTGAGTCACCCCACACATCATGGTTCAGCCCACAGGTGCCCTCCCCATTCCTGCTCCCAGCAGGGACCGGAGGCTGCCTGGGGACAGCGGGGCCCCGCCTGCTTCCATCCATGGATGCAGGTGCATGAACACGCACACGCCTCGCCACGTGCGCTCCACATCTACCGGCCTTAGCACGAGTTTGTATGCTTTCATCCCCGTGCTTCCTCACGGTGCACACACACACACGGCTGTCCCTCCCTGTTACTTCCCTTCCTCCCTCATCTCCTTTAAGTAAATTCCAGACTCCGGATTGGCTCTTGCGCTTCCCTCTGCTCATTCTGGGGCTTGGGCTGGACCCTTTGTCTGCAGTGCCACCACCCACCACCCACCAGACACTCTAATCAAATTCCTTGTCCTTCAAGGTCTAATATAGGCAGCCCCACCTCCAGGAATCCCTCCCTGACCTACCAAGCAATACCCATGCCTTCTCTGGGCAGCCCTGGCTTCCCCTCCCAGGCTCTGACCACTCGTCTGACCTGTATCCATTATCTTCCCTGGCCTGAAATCCCCTTGGAAGCCAAGAGTGGGTCTGAGTTTTTGCCCTCAGAGAGGGTTTGATGGGGCAGTAGTACCCTTGCTCCCCTACCACCTCTACCCCTCAGCCCGTCTCTGTCCACTGAGCAACTTAACCTGGGGTAGAGGCAGAAGTCGCCTCCTTGTCAGGCTGAGCTGGGCAGGAAGGGGGGACAAACGTCAGTGTCAAAGTCCCAGTTCACCAGGCTCCAGTCTGAAGGTCTTAAGGGTACCTTCTCTTTTCCTTGCAGCAATTTGGAAACGGAGAAACTGTGTGGTGAGTAGGCCCATGGGAGCTCTTGTTTCCTGGGACCCCTGGGCAGATGGGTGCAATGAGGGCCTATTGCTGGTCTCCTGATGGAGTAGGATGGGCTGGGTTCAAGATATGATGCCTGGTTGGTTGGGTAGATGGAGAGGAGGGGGGATCAGTGGGAACCTTCAAGGACCTTCTCTGCCTGCAGACTATTTCTCAGAACACCTGGGTGTCTACCGGCCTGTGCTGGCAGCGTTGGAGTCACTGAACTGTGCAGTGCTCACTGCCATGGACACCACTAAGCTGGTGAGTGGAGGAGCTGATGGGGGGCGTTCAAAATGAGCGCAGGAGGTGTCTGTTGTGCTGGGGGAGCCTCCATTGTCGTGGCTCAGGGCTGTGGAACTAGAGACGTGAGTTCAAATCCTGGCTCTCCCACTTCCTTTCTGTGCACCTTTACCTCTCTGGGCCTCAGTTTCCTCATCTGCAAACTGGGGATAAAAATAGAGCCTGCCTCCGTCTGTTGTGACAATTAAATGAGAATGAAGGCAGCGATTTTCGTCTGTCTTGTTCTCTATCCCTAGCACCCAGAACTATGCCTGACACATGGTAGGTGCTTAATGCCTGGAGCTGCTGTTTTTATTATTGGCCAGAACTTACTATTATGGGATATCAAGCCCAGCAGGGATAAGCTAGGAGTGGGGCATGCTTGCACTTGTATTTACAGGCCCATGCTGGTGTGCAGAGCCTGGTAGACTGGCCTGAGAATGTGAGGGAGTAGGCAAGCACGTATACACTCACGTAATTGTGTGCCACATGTGCACAAGCATAAACAGTGCTCACAGCCAGGGCTCCAGGCCCTTGTATGGTGACTTCAAAAAACGCACAGGCCACCTCTCTCTTCATGTGTTCCTTTTAAAAAATGTCTCCACTTCCCTTTCTCCCATAACTCTTAATAAGGGAGCAGTGAGCAAACCCGGAAATGTCCCTGACCTCACTTTTTACAGAAGGGGAAACTGAGGCCCTCAGCTAGTCTGATGATCAGCTGAGGACAATGCTTCCCCTCTGGTTGCTTTCACATGGGATTTAGTAGCTTTTCAAAGGGTCGCCCCTTTGGGCCTGGCATGGGATGGGAATCCAAATAGCACCCAAATGATGAGGGGTTGGTGTGTTGTGGTGACTTCCATATCTGTGGCCTGGATACAAATGTGGGCATCGACTTCATTATTATTGCCATGGAAATGGCCCTGGGCATGGGCAGCTGGACTGGTATTCTCTCAGCTGGCACTGATTAGGGGGAATTCAGACTGCAGGTCAAAGTGAAGGCCCCAAGGGACCAGACCACCTCCTCTTGGCCCAGAAATCACCACTCGATGATTCTGCCAGCTCCAGTCACTTGAGACTTTTATCTGGCATTCAATGCCTCTAATAGAACTTCAGCTCAGCCCATCAAACCTCTGCCTCTACAGCCCTCTGGTGGCACCACCTCTGGTGGCACCACCCGCTCTAGTCCAACATGACTCAGTTGAACACTTCGTGCACTAGCCTGGAACCATACTCCTGGTACAGGGCCCGGGTCATCCAGCGGCGTTGGAAGGAGTGCAACGAGGCCACCATGGAGCCACCTGTCCACACTGCTGTGCCACGCCCAGGCTTGGCCACGAGGCGTGCCTGCAGTGCCCCAGAGCCAAGCCGCTGGCACTGGGCTTCCAGCTCCATCTCCAGGCGCTCAGTGAAGCCAGGGAAAAGTGTGGAGCCACCGGCCAGCACCACGGTGTCAGCCAGCCGTGTCCTCAGTGTTGCAGGCACCCTTTGCAGTGCCTGGAAGGCCAGTGTGGGCAGTCCTGGCTCAGACTGGCCTAGCAGACCAGGCCGGAAGATGGGTTCCGGACAGCGGAAGCGCTCACTGCTGAGGCAGACAGAACACCTATTGCCTAAGTAGAAACTGACTGGATGGTGGCGGGCAGGGTTATGGAGGTCACCCTCAAAATCCAGCGACACATAGCAGCAGCGCTTCTTGAGCTGTGTGATGGCCTTTCGGGGCAGGGTCTGCTGCAGTAGATCAGGGCATGCTGCCACCAGCAGGTCCCGCAGGTAGCGCGACAGGGTGGTGCCTGCCACATCCATCCGGAAGGTGGCCTTTTGCCACAAGTGGCCTGCATAGATGGGCGTGGCATGGCACACACCGGCGCCCGCCTCCACCACCAGCCCGCTGAATGCTCCGGTGGAGCAGAGTGCCAACAACGCTGTGCTCGCCATGTGGCACGCGGGCACTTCCAGGGCCTCGAAGAGCAGCTCAGCTACCCTCTCGCGGCTTGAAGGTGGCGCTGACGGCGAGTCACTCACCAGCACTGGCCACTGCTCTGGGCACACCTGCAGGCCCCCTATCAGCAGGCGCTCCCACAGGCCCTCCAGCGCCTCCCAGTCCACCACCTCACCGTGCTTGATGGGGTGCGCCCTGGCCACGCCGCCTGCCAACTCGCAGCCCGGCGCTCCGGGTAGCACGGGCCGGTCCCAGCTGGGCACCAGGCTGGAGCTCTTCAGCACCAGGCGCGGCTGGTCCTCGCCCGCGAAGCCCGCTTTGGTGAAGCCCGAGCCTTGGTCCACCACCACCGCTATGTGGTTCAGTGAGGTCGGCGGGCAGACCCCGCGGCTCCTCGACGCCGAAGCCACCTTCTTGGCTTGGTCCCGCCCCCAGAGGCCTGGTCGCGCCTCCGTTTGAGGCTCCACCCCTGCAGACCTAGATGGAGGCCCGCCTTTCAGTTCTTGGCTCTGCCCCTTGGGCCTAAGTCCCTGCCTTGATGGACTAGATAACGTTCTTAATTCTTGGCCCCGCCCTCTGGTCTTGAGGTTCGGTTCTTGTGGGCAGAGTCATTGTCTCTTTTGAGCTCTTGGCTCCGCCCCTAAGACCTGAGGACCGGCCGCTGGTTCAAGTGTCAGTCTCTGCTCCCGCAGGAGTTCTGTGGTTACACGCGCACCTCTGGCACCAGACCCCACCCACTCCCTGAGGACTTGCCTCCGCTGTGCGGCTCAGCCCCCTCAGCCCAGGCAGAGGTGGATGATGAGAGGGCCGGGTCAAATCCTTTTAGATACTGAGAAGCATCCAGGAGCAGCTTTGAGAATGAAGGGGCCTCGAGGCAATGTCATCCAGACATATATCCCTCAGTGGGGACCCAGGAGTCCAGCCCAGTCCTTAACTCCCAGGCAGTGTTTTGGACCTCACCTGGGCTTGACTTAAAGTAGTTCCCTGTTGTGGAGGTGGGAGAGGGTGGTCAGAGAATGCAGGAAAAGAACTTGGACTCATTGTGACCTCAGTCTGCAGCACTTGATGTGGACCCATCCTCTCTCCTGAGACGGTGAAGGGCAGTGATTTGGACAATCAGGGGTCTGGCCTCAGCTCCCCAGTACAAGCAATTTGATTCCTTTCCCAAACAACTTTGGATTATCTGATGTTCTCTGGTCAGATGTGGGGCTCCTCCCCTCTCAATGCTGAAGAGAAAAGCTCGGAATCACAGATTTAGAGCCACTGTTGATCTGTGTGCTCAGCCTCGAGGGGCCCAGGCAGTCCACAGAGGGACCACACCTATGGATTCACGTGGACCTGAGTTTGGACGCAATTCTGAAACTGGCTCACTGTACCCCTAAGCAATTCCCAATCTCTTCCTGGGCCCAGTTGTTTTGTTTTCTCTCCAAAAGGTAGTAGTCCTCACACACAAGAAAGAGGCCACTTCTGGTCTCTGCAGAGTCTCGTTATTCTCTTTAGGACCATTTTGGTTGCAAATTGAAAACCCTGCCCGGTGAGCTTAAGCTAAAATAGGGATTTTATTACAAGGATCTTGTATGTCTTGTGGACACCAAGAGGAAGGGTGAAGTCAGGTTTCAGGAACAGACTGGAAGCAGGGCTTGATTGCAGGGCTGTGGGGAACCTAGGATGATGTACTCGCTGTACACTGTAGTTTTATTCTGAAGACTGACTTCAGCCTGTGCATGTTCATATAGAAAACAGTCTCTTATAGCTCTTGAATTACAGTCCCAGGGGAGGAGCTGATAGGACCAGTTTGGGCCAATGGCTTATCACCAGGAGGTGTGGCCACATTGAAGAAAGTGGTTACCCTGATTGTAACTGTGTGTGTGGTAGGACAGGGGCAGTTCTTATAAGCAGCAAGGGAGATGCAATGGGTCGGGCAGCCTCCAGCCTGATGCAGGCGATGTGGAGGGGACACTGGTGACCTTCAGCACCTTCTGCAGAAACTGGGCCTGTGGCTTTAGTGAACTGGGGCCTTCACCTGCTGCATCTACTCCGAAAGGGGTCATTCTAAGGTTGGTCTCCAGTGGGAAGCAGGCTGCAGGTTCAGAAGGGCTGGGGAGGCTCTAATGTCTGGAGCTGGGTTTGGGACCCAGGAGAGTGAAAAGCAGCAGCTGCCCACAAAAAATGTGCTGGGCCTCTCATGGGTGAATTGGGGAGGTGAGCCTCAAGTTGGCGACTACAAGTGGCAGTATGACCAGAGCGGGGGTCAAGGTGGAACTCATTGAGAGGCCCTAGAGGGTAAGACTGAGACTGGGGGGCTGGGCCTGTACATTCCAGTAATAGGTTTGGGCATTTCCCCTCCAGACAGATAAGCGGTTTGGAAGAAGCCTTTGGCTGCAATGTGGGGAGGGGGATGGCACAGGGTAGGTTGGGAGACAAATGACTAAGGTGCCTGGGTAGGTTTACCAACCAGAGTGTAGTAGGAATGAGGGAGGGGTCAGAGGCCTAGGGACCCCAGTCTCTCCTGGGTGCTCTGACACGCAGAATGTTAGTCTAAACCCCAATCCTGCTGACCATAGGACCCTCACAGTTCTCGAAGGTGGTGGCTGTTTGCATGGAACCCTCCTAAGAAGGACCTGTGCAGGCTGGGGACTCTTGGAGATGCCATGCTTCTGCTGGAAGCAGGCCCTTCCTCCCAACGCGTCGTCAAGCCTGGGTTTGCCCAAGCTCACCTCCCTTGGGCCTGCAGACCTGGCAGGGTCTGACCCGGGCCTGGAGTTGGAGGGATGGGGAACAGCCTCCTTCCTCCAGTGTGGCAGAGTATCCCGAGCTTGGGTCACAAGGAAGGAGAAGGCAAAACTAGCCTTGGCTCCAGACCATGGCCGTTGCTCTGCCCTCAGTTCACCTGTTCATCCCTGTCTCGCTCTCGCACCCCAACGCCTCAGACAGACCTAGTAAGCGGCCGGGGTTGTTATGCGCTTTTTATTGGGCCAGGGCCGCGGGGCTGGTCCAGGCGTTCAGAGCCGCGGGCGAGGTCAGCGGCACCGCTTGCGCGGCTGCTCCTCGGCGAGGTCAGCCTCGCGGTGGGTCTCGCTTTCGGCCACCAGGCGCCTATAGAGTCGCTGCCAGGCCTGCGCGGCCTTGGCTCCGCCTCCTGCGCCGGCCCCGCCCGCCGCGCGGCGCCCCTCCTCCTGCAGCCGCGAGTCTAGCAACAACAGCAGGACCAGGATCTTCATCTCTCTCGCGCGCGCGTCCTCGTGCCGCTCGGCGCCGTCGCCTGCTCCTCGCATCATGGGTGTCGCCGCCGGGGAGCCCCCTCGGGCGCCCGCCGCCACCTCGGCTCGCTGCTGCCGCTTGTCCACGGGGAATAGCAGCACGATCTTGGTCTGGGAGTAGGGCAGAGGCGTGAGGGGAAAGAGCGCGCCCCTCCTTCCTCCCGGGAACCCTCACCCACCCCGGCCCTATCTCCCAAGACTGCCCTCTCTACGTTTCCGTGACTCCTGGCATCCTACTATGCCCAGCAGGGCGATTCCCACCCTGGCCCATCCTGTGAAGCCTGCCTCCCGTGGAAACTCTCACACAACTTAGGCTGACCTCCTGGGACCTTGCTCTGTGCACGTTTATGGGATCCCCGCCTGCCCTCTTAGCCTTGATGCTGCGACCCTCACCCATCCTGGTCCTGGTCCAGGGCCTCTGCCCACTTGAAGAGGGGGGAAAGTAGCATGTTTTGAGGCGGAGACTCTAACGGGGTCATAAGGGAACTTCTGGTGCCCATAGTCCCAGTGATACCAACCAGGGCGGATTCCCCATGCTGGGACCTCCACCCATTCATCTGGGTTGTGAAAATCCCCTCCTGACTCCTAAGTCTCATTCACCTCCTGGTTTCTGGAATCTTTCCCCTCCCTTCGGGGCTTTTAGGACCCCATCCACACCCAGGTGTGTTCTTAGGACCCTCATCTTCAGGAGTTCTCTAACCCCTTCGTCTATTCCCTAGACTTCTGCCCACAAGACCTAGACTCCCAGTATCCCCTCCTGCCCGCCTGTCCAGACTCCCCTTACCCGTACCTACCCCTCACCCCCCAGCACTCACGCTTGGCCTCTGCTTCAGGTGGCTGAAGAACTGCTGTTTTTCTCGGGCCTTGTTCATATCAGGCGGCCTCTCCTTAACAGCCCGCTTGGGCACTTTGGTTCTCTTGTGGGAACTGTTGTTTCCCATGGCAGGGCTAGTCAACACTGGCGTCCACGGCCCATGCTGCTTTGCGATGTCCTCTGGCCAGGCGCCTCCTGCCCTGGCATTGTCCTGGGGAGGCCACATTGTGACCTCATGGGTTGACCTCACCAGCTCCAGGCTCTGAGCTCCTCCCAGAACCCACAGACAAATCTTGGCTCCATTCACTCTGTGACTTCTGGCCTTCGTTTCTCAGCTGTAAAAGGGCTAGTGATCATAAATGAGGTGACACTTGTAAGGTGCTTAGTGATGCGTACAGAGGAATTTCTGTGGCCTGGGTTTGAAAATGGCTCTGCCACTAACTAGTTGTGTGACCTTGGCCAAGGTAATCAACTGCTCTAGTCCTCATTCTTCTTATCTGCAAAGTGGGGTCAATTATGGTTCCTCTTAGTTGTTATAAGGATTAAATGAAATTCTGCTTGGTACAGCGCCTGGCATAGAGTGGGTGCTTGTGTCAGCCGCCGGGTTCTTTGGTTGTAAACAATAGAAACTGATAAAGCATCTTAAGTACCCAAAAGGGAATTTATTGGAAGGATTTTAGAGAGCTCAGAGCATAGCCAGCATAGCCAGCATAGTCTGGGGTAGGGCAGAAAGGTAGAGATCAGAAAAAAATCCCTGGCATATTTAGGAATGAGAGGACACGGCCTCCCTTCTGTCCTTGGCTCCCAACTCGTAAGCCATCTGATGGCTGAGCCGAGGAAGGTCTTGGGCAGGAGACAAAGCCCCTTAAGGGATGGTGCTTCTGAGGCCTCTTGTAGATGGAGGGCAGGCACCTGGATCATGGCTCCTGAGGGCCTGGCATGTGGGTGGCCTCTCCGTCTCTCAACCCATCTTATGAGGGGTTGGGGGAGGCTGGTGATGTAGGTTGGGCTCAGTGCTAGGGTGTATGTGTGATGACAGCAAACGTGGTTGTCTTGTGTCTGCAGCTCCTACTAGTAAAAGGTGCTCAGTAAATGTTGCATGGATGACTAAATTACTGAATGCATGCATACGTAGACTGTGGCCAGCTGGTGAGTATGGGGCCACATCACACCATCATTTTGCCTTGGGTGTCAAAATTGTTCTTTGGATATCCTGTGACCTGCCCCACCCCTACCTCCCACCAGCCTAACTTGCAGGGGTCTCACTGACTGAAGGTGGTCATCCCAAAGTGGAAGGGGTCTTGGGGCCTGGAGAATGGCAGATGCTTCCCTGTAAGTTGGCCTCATACTTCCCAGGAAGGGAGGCCAGGCCCTGCTCCCAGTTCCTGTGCCCTCCTGCTTATGCTGGGTCTGCAGGCCCTCTGCTCTTTATGCTTCCACCGTTGCTCTGGTGGATGGGATGGGGGAGCAGCTCCCTATTCAGAAATAGATGTTTGGGGCCGAGAGATGCTGACTATGCCCTTTCTGCCCCCAGGAGTATGAGCGGGCCTCCAAGGTGGACCAGTTTGTGACACGCTTCCTACTGCGGGAGACAGTTAGCCAGCTACAAGCCCTGCAGAGCTCACTGGAGGGGGCGTCAGACACACTGGAGACCCAGGCCCGTGGCTCCTGGTACGTGAGGAGCCTTGACAACGTGCGGGTGCAGTTCATGAATGCGCATTATTCCCACATTCCGAGTCCCTCAGCTTTGATCACATTCTGTAGTTTCAGCAGCCTGGAGCCCAAATTCTTGTTCTGGGGCCGGGAGCCAACAAGGGTTGAGAGGGTGGCTGGCTTTGAGGCTGGGGCCTCAATGTCCCGGGAAGCCTGTCTTGCCCCATCCAGGCCTGACCCTTTTCGGGGGCCCCAGTCCTTGGCCCTGTGGTCTACGGCAATGGACAGACCCTCCACTTCCCTTAGGTCAGATGAAGAGACCGTGGAGGTACAAAGCAAGCCCCGTAGCAGCCGGCGGGCAGGGCGCAGGGCCTCGCGGAGCATCATTCGTTCACCCACCTGGTCTCTTGGCTCCTCTGACACAGGTGTGCCTGTGGTGGGTGGGAGGGCTGAGGAGGGTCCGGAGCAGGCACAGCATTCCCCAGTGCCCCCAATGCTGGCTCCTCCACGCCCCGCAGTTCATCCTGAGAGACCTCCCAGCCTGACTTTCCCCCATCGCCCCCACCACCAGGGCAGAGCTCAGAGGCTGAGATGCAGTGGCGGCTCCAGGTCAACCGTCTCCAGGAGCTCATTGACCAGCTCGAATGCAAGGTGAGCGGCTGTCTGGCCAGTGCCCCATGGGGTGGACCTTCCTGGAGCCTGTCCAAACCAGGCACATGTCGGAGGCCTGGCCCACACTCCGTGTCCCTCACAGGCCCCTCGGCTGGAACCCCTACACGAAGAGGAGCTTACCAAGGGGCCTGACTCGGTGAGTGGGAGGCAGCCGGGTATCCGGGCCTAGGAGGTGCTCACTCATGAAGTGAGGGGGTTCAGAGGGCCAGCTACCCACCTGGCCGGTGCCTTGCTTACACACCCTCTTCCCCAGCGTTGTCCCAGCCCTCGTCCCCCAGGCCTGGCAGCACGCGCTGGGTTCTGGTCCTTGCACTGTGACTCTGCAGAGATCACAGCCCCTCTCTGGGCATCAGTTTCCCTCATCTGCATTTCTGAAAGCTGGGTCTGGGGCAGTGTGGACAGAGGCTGGAGGGACAGTAAGAAGTGCTAACAAACTGCAGAAGAGAGGGACAGTGGCTGGGTGAAGGCAGCGAGCCACCTTGGTGTTGGGAAGAGGCAGATGGCATCAGGGATGTTGGGGACCACCCTGGGGTAGGAGCTGGACCTCAGGGTAGGTCGGGCCTGGTGCACATCCGGCAGGGCAGGGTCCTCGTGGAAGCCACAGCCAGTTTCTCACCCACGTCCCGCCCAACCCCAGCTGACTGGGCTCCTTCTCTTGCCAGCACATCCTTCTGGCCCAGAGGCAGGTGCAGGTGGAAGAGGAAGCCCTGCAGGACTTCCACCGTGCTCTGTGCTGCTACATGGACTTCACCGGGGCCCAGAGCCACTGCCTGCAGTGAGTCCTTCGCTGCCTGCTGGGGTGGCCAAGGTGGGGGGATGAGCGTCCTGGGCTAGCGCTCCTACTGGATACCCCTGGCTGGGTGGGCAGTGGTGGTAGCAGGCCTGGCCTGGCCATCTCTTCACAGTGTGTCTGCCCAGAAGATGCTGGACAATTCCTCCTTCACCCTGTACGAGTTCTGGCAGGATGAAACCTCCTGGCGAAGGTATGAAAATGGTGCTCTGACAGTGCATGGTTATTGAGTAGAGGCCCTGGAGTGAGGCGGGCCTGGGTTCAAATTCTCCTCTCCTAGTCATTGGCTGTGTGATCTCAGGAGAGTTATAAGGAGAGCTCCAGTGGCCTCCTTTCCAAAATGGGAGTCATAAGAGCTCCAGCCTTGTATAAGTTAAATGAAATGATACGTAAAGAACTGAACATGGTGCCAGGTACACAGTAGGTGCTCCATGAGTATACACTGTCACCATCGTGCCACACCCTATGCCAAGCACCTGTGTTACTTCACGGGATCCCAGTACAGTAGACACTATTGTCCCATTTCACAGAGGAGAAAACTGAGGCACAGGGCCAGTGCGAGGAAGGACTGGGAGCTGAATCCAGGCAGTAGGACTGGGGTGGGAGTGGGGAGCTCTTAACCAGGTGGTCTTGATCTTCGGGGGACTAGCTTGAGCCTCATTCCTCTCCACGGCCCTCCCCAGGCACCAGCAATCCACCTGCAGTAAGGCCTTTCAGCGCATCCTCACTGACCACCTGCGGGCTCCAGACACTCTCTCCACTGTGTTCTTCCCAGGTGTGCTGCAGCCCCTGACCCCCTCCTTAGCCTTGGGACCTGGGGAGGGGCAGTGGGCCCCTGAGGGCCTCTAACCCCCCAACCTCTGACCCCCAGCCTCCTGGTGGATTATGAATAATAACTGAGCTTGACCTGCATTAGCCAAGGACCCTGGGGCCCTGCCTGCCTCCTGGAGCTTCTGGACTAGTCAATTCAGCACCAAGACCAAGGACTGCTGCTCCTGGACCTGGTGCCCGGCTGTCAGAGGCCTCCCAGACCAGCTGGTGGAGAGTCACTCAGCCCAGGGATCAGGGACGGGGCTGCTTGCTTTCTGTTTCCTTAGTTATCAGTGTATTTTATTGTTTGTAGCTTTGGTTTCTGAGGCACTCTGGCCTCTGCCTGGCTCTGGAGGTCTGGATTCTGGTCCTCTCTGCCCCTGCCTTGCTGTGTGACCCAGGGCAGATCCCTTCCATCTCCTGGTGGGCCGTGGGCTGTCTGGCGCCTAGTGGGTGCCTGCTTTCTTCCTGCTATCTTGGGACCAGGCTTCTGCTCTTCCTTAACCAGCAGCAGAACCAGCGCTGATGCTCAGGGATCCCCAACCCCACCCCTAACCTTGACCCCTGAGTCTGGGCTGGATCCATCTGCAGTGTGGGGCAAAGACTTGGGTGTCCCTGTCACCCTCCTGGGCTGGCAGGCTATGGACTCTTGGTCTCTTTCTGTACCTGCAGCTGTGCTAGAGACATCTGGAAGATCCTGGGTTGGTTTGCATGTCATTTGCATATCATTTGCACGGTCATGCCCACCCATACTCAGGACACTATGGGAAGCCCCAAGGTGACCTTGCCAAGTAGCAATAATTTGGGTCTAGAGTCACCTGCTGTCCCAGATACCTCTGAACCCCAGCCCAGGACCCCAGCACAAAGACAATAAAGGTAGTGGTCACCTCTGGTGTCATGTTCTGTCTCTCACTCGGCAAGAAGGCCAGGCTCTGGGGCTGGTTTGCATCTCGGACCACAGGGCAGGAAGCCTTCAGAAATCAACCAGTTCCCATTTCGAGCCCCTTTCCTGCAGATAGTGGGAACTTCAGCACCACTGACCTAGGTTTCCTCAATTCCAAGACCTCTTCCCCCAAAGCCCTAGTTCTGGGGTCTTGCCTGGGAAATGGATATGGTCCCTGCATTCAAGACTCCCAAAGTTGGCTGGGGGTTCTAGTTTCCCCCGTCACCATGCCAGTAGGGTGTGCACAGAGCCTTCTCAGGGTCCCAGATAGCGTGGCTGGGTTGTGTGAGAAGACGTGTCCTAGACAGAACCATCCCTCCGCCCTGCCTAACCTCCTTCCAGACCACCCCTGCCACCTGACAGAGTGGTTCCCGGAGAGTAATGGCCGAGTTGGTCCGCCCGGCCATGGTGGGACCCTCCGTTGAGCCATTTGTGGGGAAGAGACTGGGGGCATGGAGGGAGGTGATTGACGTGGACAGGGGCTCTTAAGGTGAGGTACATGGCACCACAAGAGCACAGGATGCCCTCTCGCCTGGTCTGGGGGGTGCTGGGGTCAGTTTTCAGGCTCGGAGAAAAGAGCTTGTCTCCGTGAACTGAAGGAAGCCCAGCAGTGGGCTGAGGCCAAGGTGGGGAGTCCAGGGCCTTGGAGACACTTCGTCCTGAGGAAGCTGGGAGAGGTTTTAAGCCAGGGGTGACTAGTGGGCTGAGTGACATTTCACCAATGTGCCTGAATGCCCCAGTGGTGCCAGTTCCTTGCTGGGCACGGGCATGGCCAGGACGACAGCTCAGATGGTAGAAGCCCAGGGTGGATGTTCTCGTCTGGGACTCCAGGCAGGGTCTCCCTTGAGGCTTTTCCCCAGTGACCCCTGCAGGAGTTCAGACTTGCAGGGTCACACAGAGCCGCTCCTAGCGGCCTGGCCTCCCAGGCCAAGGAACCAGTACAGGGCTCCCTGGTGGCTCCTTGGTCAGCACTATGCCAGGCTGCCCTCCTGCCACCCCTGTCCCCAGACTCCTAGCAGTTCCTACAAAGTGCTGCCAGCACCTGAGCCACACGGGTCTGGGAGGGCTCGAGGAGGTTTCCGTGTCGTCATTAAAGAAGTCCACCCAGGAGGAAATAATTGTGTTTTCTGTCTTGTGCTCTAATTCCTTCTGCTTCTTCCATAAAAACAGCAACAGCAAACTCTCAAAAATGAAAAACTCCCCATTGCCACCCCTGTCTCACTACAGAAATGCCCCCTTAGCCTGTTAAGTAGCGGGTCAAATCCCTCAGGTCTGGGTCACCTTTCCCAATAGTCTGCTCTTGGTGGCTCTTCAGCTCATTTCAACAGCCACTGGGCACTTGCTTTGTGGCAGATGCTGGGGATGGTGAAACGTCCCGGGAAGGTGACAGTACCCAGGTCAAGGGTAGGCAGAGTACCAAAGCTGGGAGAGTCCCGGCTCCTTCCGCCAGCTGCCGCTCCCCACGCTCACACCCACTCCATGCACCTGCCCTCACCTTCCTCCCACCTGTGCTGGTGACTCACCTGCACACATTCAAACCTGTCCTGGGGACTGGCCCAGTGCCAGGCCAGGTGCTAGAGAGACAGCAACAGTCTGGGTGGCTGCCATTAGCCTCCAGCTCTCAATGAGAAACACGCATACCGAGTGCCCTTCACACACAAATGGAATGAGAATTAGGGAGGCCTTCACAAAGTCATTCTCAAAACAAATACTACTTGAATAAGACACCAGGCTCCAGGCAGGAAGCTGGGACAAAGGTGAATCCTCAGGGAAATCACATATTGGCAGAGAGAAGCAGGTTGTGATGGCAGCCTCTGTTTATAGGGGCTTCCTGGGAGCTAGGCTCTGCTAGGGTGACTGCCATGTGATCACAGCAACTCAGTGGTACAGGCACCATCAGCACCTCCAATTTACAGATGAAGAAACAAGCTCAGTGAGCAAGTACCTTCTCTGGGCCACACAGCTGGATCTATTCTCTGGTACCAATAGGTATTTGCTGTCAAGTGTGAACAGTGCTGAGGGAGATCTCGGGTATCCTCTGGTAATGGAAACCAGCTCAGGACTTGGAGGGCAGTGGCAACTATAACAAAGGAAGGAGAGGTACCAAGCCCTGGGGCTGCAGGATGGCAGATGGGGTAGCAAGGAAAAACCATGGGAGTACAGCAGGAGATGGAGTGTGGTTCTGGTATGGGCTCTCCAGGGCCCAGCCCTGGGAAGGTAGGTGGTGGTGGGGCCAATGCCTGATCATTTCTGGAACTTCCTAGGAGGCACCCAGAGAACGGTAGATGGAGTCTTGGGCAGAAAAGGTTGGTACAAAGGGGAGAGCAAAAGTTGCTGGGGTGTGCGCCCTGGATAGGAATCTGGCTTGTGGGTGGCGGCGGCCCAGGGAGCAAGTCTAGCTCTGTCCACCAGAGGGCGCACGACACTAGGCAATGAAGCCGCCCTGGGGAATGGGGCGGGGCGGTTTGATGTTGGTTTCCCCAACCCTGGAAAGGGAGGGCCGCTGAGGAAGGGATACCTCCAATTCACCACTCTGAAATTCCAGCGGTTACAAACAAGCACAGCTGGGCAAGATGGGCTTAGATCGATGCGCGTCTGCTCATTCTGAGATTGTATCAACATCTTCAGCCAGTGGTTTCCCTTTATATTGATAAACATGAGTCAATAGGCTCCTTGACTCCATCCACGCTTGGTAAAATTTGAAAGCACTCTCCCCTCCCAACTTACCTTCCAGAAATAACCTATTTTCCACCTCTTTGTCTATGACAACCATATAGTAATGCTTCACTCATTTTCAGATTCATCGAATCTGCTACTCAATAGTGCACTGAGGACTTATTTCAAAGATTGCTGTTCCCAGAATTCTATTTGCAAATCTGCCTATTTTTACTTTTTAACAGTTTGATTATTGCTTTCTCCCTCCCAAAATATGGCCTTGGGAGGGCTGTCTGCCTCGTCATTTTTAGACTCGTGTGTTTTGCTCATTTTTTTAACCCTTGAGGTTATTTTATATTCTGTATCTGATAATAGTATCTGAAGCCGCAGGGGTCTAAATTGTTTATTGCTCCTGCAGACTTTCTTATAGTGGCTCATTTTCTCAGCTGTTTAGTAATTTTTTTGGACAGTTTATAATTGGTTGAGATGCAATACTATTGATATTTTGCTCTAGAGAATTTGCAGTTTTGCTTCCACCAGAATCAGGAGATACTACAAGCCTAGAACCATCTTAAATTCTCAGACCAGGGATTTTTTGACCTCTGGAGTAATGAAAATCTGAACCTCAGCCCCAGGAGAGAGCAGACGTAAGAGTACAGTCTCTGGTCAGAGTTTTTTCCTTAAGCAGGGGCAGAGAGAGAAAGGTTTTCTGATTGGTTCCCTTTGTAGATGGGCAGATTTCCCCTGCTCGCCTTCTCACTGAGCCAAAATCAGAGCGACCTGCCTTCACGGAGAGGTCCCAGTTTCGTCTCTCCATCTTGTATAGGCTCAAAGCCTAGTCTCAGGTTCCCCTAGAGGCAGCAAATCCCTCAAACTGACTTCCTGGAATTTCTTTTGCTCCCAAAGCATAGGTTTCCTCTTTTGTATTCAACTTCCTCTGTGGTTTCAATTGACTATTTTTCTGGCCCTTAGGGATTTCCTACACTTTCTCATCTGTGACCTCAGCAGTGCAGTTACAAGTACCTTCATTACAACTTATCCGGCATTTGGGTGTTTTATGGTTAACGGCAAATTTTCCAGTCTGCCACGCCTATCGAAATTTAACACAGTATTTTACGATATTATCACTTGAGTTGCTGCGGTCTTTTTTTCCCAGAGCTAAGGCAGACGGTGATTGCTGACTTGTCTACCAAACATGCATTTTGTGCTAGGCTGACCATCACAAGGCTAAGATCCTGTAATTGTTCAAAGCGGTGGAGTTGTACACAGCACTGGGCAGCAGTGGAAAATGGCAGCTGGCACCATGTGTGTGAAAGAGCTACAGCTAAGCCCTCACCTTGCCCCCTGGGGCCAAGGCCAAGCCCAGGCCTTCTCCCTGCCGAGATCTAGTAGCTACTCTCCTCCCTTTGCATTTTGAGGGCCTGTGAAGCTGAGGGTGCCAACAAGCCTCTCAGGCGAGGCTGGCAGAGGTCTAGGGCCAAGGCCAGAAATGGGCATTCAGGTGCCAGGGGTGAGGCGGGGGCCAGAGCCCTCGGAAGTCAGGCCTTAGTCAAGTCAACAGCTAGGAAACTGGACTGACAGCTCAAGACTCTACATACACAGTTGGGCACAGGTGTGCCTGCACCCATCTGTCATGTCACAGCTGGTTAGACCACCTCAGGGCCGTGGAAAGTACGCCACAGGGCTGTGGGAGGCACAGCAAGCTGGTGGGCTTTTGGGGAAAGCAGTCTGAATATATGCTTCAAGGATCCATGGAACAGTCAGTTCTAGAAACCCCACTTCGGAATATTACTCCAAATAAATAAAGCAAGCGAAGGAAGCTGTTCAGTTCAGTATGCAGGAAGGGAAAACGTTAAAGCAACCCAACTGCCCAACAGGAGGTGAAGACCTCAGAGAATTATGGCCTCGATGAAATCTTACAATGATTAAGCAAATAAATGTGTAGGCAATAGTGAACTTTTCTATGATTTAACACCAGTTTAAAAAGAACGTGAGTAAATATTCACAAGCCCAGGTATGTTTAAAAATTTTAAGGAAATACGTGTTATTAGAAAAAGAACCGACAAGTTCACCACCCTATTTTTCACACTTTCTGTGGTTGTATTTTCCTTATTAAATCACTTAACGGTGAAGCGCTAACAAGCAATGGGAGTGTCTGTAAGCTGTTGTTGGCACTTGACTGTGGGCCCACTGGGTGGGCAGGCAGAGTCAGGGGCATGAGCAACCAGCCTGGTCGGCCCGGGCCCCTCAATGGGCTCCCAGAGGCCTGGCAGCTGGAACCTTCTCCTTGGCAGTACCTCCTGCTTTTGTTTCCCCAGGTGTTCTTTAGGCCATAGCAAGGACCACTGGCGGTCTACCCCCTCCCAAAGATTGGGGAAGAAGGGGGGGAGGACACAGGAACCTGGCTGCGGGCTGCCCCACAGTGTACATACCACCTTCCCTCCCAGTCGCACTTCAGCTTGAGTCAAAAAAGGAATATAGCCTTTTTATTGACTACTTTAAGTAGAACAAACTAAATACATATTCAACAGTTTTGGTTCATTTATACAGTACATTAAATAAGTTATGCACAGAGTTAAGTAACAAAAGTTGCTATCAAAGAAATGACAATGCACAGAAAAATCAGACTACCGCATCCTGTGGGTGGTTTCACATCATCATCCCCCTTTAAAAACCGCGCTTGGAGGCTTAGTTTTTGACTTATTTACATTATTGGCTTTCTTTTATAAATGGAGCTTTTGTAGCCTCATCAAGAACTTGGAAAGCTGTGCCATTGGACCGAAGGCCTCTTGGCCAAACAGCACTTTCCACCATTCACCTAATGTTTATTGCTGCTTCTCTCTGCCAACTCCGACGCAGGGACGGAGCCGTCCCTGCCAGCCGCCAGCCGCACATGCCCTATTTGGTATAAGCATCAGGGAGCGTACACTGGGCAGTTGTGGGCCTGACCAGATGGGGTCTGCAGGGAAAGCGCCATCTGTGGGGCTGTGAGGAGGAGGAGGGATGCGAGGCCCACCCTCAGACCCCCCAACCTTCTCCTGCCTCTTGATGGAAAAGGGCGCCGCACCCTCATCTTTGGAAATGAGCAAGTCAGTGCACGTGGGCAGAGGCAGGCAGTCAACGTTTTGGTTTCGTAAGCAGCACACCCCCAGAGTTGGAAGGGCCCTGTCCGGCAGCTGGCCCAGGTCCCCGCCCCACCCCAGGCAGTCCTCTCACAGCTGGCTGTCGGGCCCATGCTGGAGCAGCCCAGGTCCCTCCGGCTTTTCTAACATTTGGTTCAAACACGCCATCACCCAGTTGTCTGTAAAAAGCTAAAGAAAAAAAAAAATCTAAGAAAGTTGGCTTGGTCTACTGACCCGGGAGTCTAGAAAACCAGTTCCCAAGAAAGCCTCCAAGATGTGTTCTATTTTAAACGATTTATTCAATCCATAATCCCTTCCACAATTCCCAGGACAACCAACCACCCGGTCATTATTAATGCTTTTGTTCTGAAGAACCCACTACCATACAATTCCAATTGTGTTGTTGAACCTTCAGATCTACTTGCTGAGATATTTTCTGGAACCACCCAGAACAAGGTCTACACCCTTTGCAAGCAGGTATCAGCACTGGGGATCAATTTGCCTTTGGAACAAGGCCATACAAAGTAAAGTGTAGATTTTCTGTCTAGAAGCTAAAGATGCTCACGCTGACAGCACGAGTTGAGGAGCTCCTGGTAGACCAAGCGGCCTGGGTGGGCCCAGGACGTCAGTGTGCAGAGGCCACACTGCAGCCCATCCAGACATGGACCCATGCTGGGTAGATGTGTCCTGTTTCTAAACTCAGATCCACTGGGACATTCATGACTAAGCACAGTCCAGGAAAAGATCCACTCGCTGTGACCTCAGGGCCGCTCGATCCCCGGAACTGGAAAGACCCTGCAGAGTGCAGTGCTCACCCCTTATTAGGTGGGCTGGCTATTCCTTGTGCAGGTAGAATGAAGCAGCTTGTTCAGAGTCAGTTTTCACATATGGTGCAGGCAGTGGGGGCCCAGAGGGCGGCTGAAGTACGAGGACACTGCCTCAAGCATCGTTTGGAACATGGAACATTTAACGACGGCTCCCATATTGGCCACTCTTGGTGTTTCCTGGTTCCTGCAACCATTCCTCACTGGGCAGAGGACACTGATATCCTGTCACTTGTCAGTGTCCCTCAGTGGGCGATGCTGATGGTTGGGCAGGCACTTCCGTATTTGCTTTTGGTTTCTATGGTAACATGGAAGAGCCTGTGACTGACTACCCTGACAGCACCTTCAGTACCACCACTCTGAGCCCTTTGTCTTAGCCTCCCAAATATGAACTATAAAGGTGGGTCCTCTACGCAGCCTGATTATATTATTTAAAATCCAACTAAACTGGGGAGCCTGAACTTGCACCCCCAACCTGCTAGCTGGGGTGGGATGAGCAGGAAACCAAGTGGGGAACCTGGACTCACCGCCTTCCTCTCCAGCCCCTTACCCCACCCCACCCCACGCGCAGCCCCTCCTCGCAACCAGAGAGCTGGAGAATTTCAGAAAGGAGGGAGCTAGAGAAAGGGATTCTTCCGATCTAAACAGGAAGTCCTGGACAGATGCGCCTGCAGCCTGTGTGTGAAACTCACCAAAATGAACACTGCAAAAGGTATGGGAACTGAACTCCAGTGTGGAACACTGCCCAGGTTTTCCACTTGGCCTCTGGATAGCACATGAGCAAAGCAGTGGAGAAGAGCATTACAAAAACTGAAACCTAAGCTGTCATTGGAACCACAGCCGCTAAACCTAAACCTTAGCTTAAGAAACTGACATCGAGCCCTGATGAGCAGTATTTTGTTGGTCTTGGATCTTTATTCCAACCAGGAAAAATGTGAGCTACCCTGGCTAGCCTGTGGCCAACGAAGATTTAAAGAACCTGCCTAGGTGTGCGTCCGACTCGCCGATGAAGACAGTGAGCTGAGGACACACCCAGGGGACACACACTGTAAGCGATTTACAGGCTCCATGACCTCCTTCTGGGACATCCCATGTCTTATGGAAATGAAGGCAAGTCCTGTCTGGGGTGCGCCTTTCATCCAGTTAAAGTCAGGACACCCCACCAAATGTTGCAGCTTATGGAGCGCCACAACCAAGTAACAGCATTCTGTTATTCCTTCTCTGGGTATACTTTATGCAATGGAGATAGAGGTATTTTAAAGATGCCTTGTACCGAGTTCCTTTCTCAGACAGAAAATCCTTGGGAAAGGTAAATCAGGGACTAGCAGTTCTTAAAGTAAGATACACCGAATGCAAGGGCAATGCGACCGAGGCTGATCGCTTTTCCTTCACGGGACCGAGAGCTTGTCCTCCACCCCGTCAGCGCACAGAAGGTGGCCATCTAAAGCTGGGCTTTCAAGTACCAGCAGGAGCAAGTCAACCAACTCTCCCCAACTGACTCCTTGAGGCGAGAGGGTGGTAGAGGTCCACAGGTGGAGACTGGGCAGTTCAGGGTCCTTGGGCTCCCCACGGAACCCGAATGGCAGGGGAAATGTGTGTGGCAGTTTTTAAGACTTTAACGGGGGTTTAGGTGACATCATGTTTGGAAAGCCAGGTAAGCAGCTGGAAAAGTCCCTGAAGACAGGAAGAAAAATTGGTCAGGCTCTCTCAAAATGGTTCTCACATTTCACAAAACTTTTCTTAGCTCAAAGAAGGTAGGTATCAAACAAGAGAAGAGAAAGGAATCTGAGACTTTGTGCCTGATACTAAAAGGACAGTACGTATGACATGAAACCACGAGGTCTGAAGAATTCTTTCAGGTCCAGGAGGGCTGCTCAGACATGACCACGCCCTGACCGGTGAGGCAAGTCCTGGTCACATCACGTCACATCCTCTGGGACAACTGTGGCTTATTAGGCGCCAAACAGAGACCACGGGAAGAAGATCCACAGTGTGGATCTGGACACGCGTGGTCTGAGATAAAAGGACACAGAACAAGACTGTACAAACAGCCAAGCGGTGACAAAAGGTTCTGCATTTCCAATAGGTGATCCATTCAGTAACTTGACGATACTAGTTTGGCCAACATGCTCGGAGAGAACAGACTGTCCACAATCGAGTCTCATTCTCCCTCAGACCAATCCATGCGCTGGGAACTATTTTCTGCACAAGCAAAAATCAAATAAGAGAGAGAAAAATGGGTCCCAAACTATAAAGTAGCCAACCAGGTTGGAAAATCTTGTCCAAAATGATCTGTAGAAGTTTGGTAGAAGTTTTACTCATTTTTTATTATTGTGGGTACTTTTACTGAAATGGTGACTTCTTTCCCGTGGCTTCTGAGAATCTTAACAA
Source organism: Rhinolophus ferrumequinum (assembly GCF_004115265.2). Lineage (NCBI taxonomy): Eukaryota > Metazoa > Chordata > Mammalia > Chiroptera > Rhinolophidae > Rhinolophus > Rhinolophus ferrumequinum. The sequence goes on from NC_046306.1 coordinate 21,324,116, forward strand.
GTCTGAACAGCAGGGTCAAGGAGAGTCCTGAGTGCCACTTCTTGCCTGCCCAAGTCCCAGGGGGCCAACCAGTGGCATCTGCTGAGGGTGGAAATAGGGCTGAAGGAGCTGTCGGGGGGACCTCCTCCATGGCCTGTGGTCAGCCTCCAGGCCCCTGGCGTGGGGGGAAGGGGAGAAGGGACAGTGCCTGGGGTGAGCTGCCTCCAGCCTGGCTGGGCACATCCGACAAGTCTGCTGCCTCACGGGGCAGGGAGGGGAGCTGGTGGTCGACTCAGCTGGGAGAGGGACAGACCAGGAAGCCATGGAGCAGACAGCTCCAGGTAGCCGCCCGTGTGCAGAGAGAATGGCACACTCGTTCCCCCAAGGACACAGACGGAAACGGGCCAGTGCCGGAGAGGCTGTGGAGGCTGATGCTGGCCTTGCCCTCTTCCTGCGTCCCCTTCACTTCTCGCTGATGACCCAACAGCCAGCCCCTGGAGTAGCATTTTGTCATGCTGTGAGGTCATCAGGGCAAGTGAGTCTGGGGCTCAGAGTCCGTTGGTGTCGACGGCTGTCACAGAGGCAGGCGTTGAGGAGCGCGAGGTGGTGGCCGAGGTCTTGTCCAGGGCCGGGCTTGGCACGCTGCAGTCGGCAGACCTGGCTGAGGAGCCCCTTCCTCCAGGAAGCAGGGGCCGGCTGTGGCCGTGGGGACTCTGGCCGTGCAGGTTCTGGCCACAGAGGCGGTGGTGCCGTTCCCAGTCCTTGTGCTGACAGAAGGAGCCGCAGTACCGTGCGATGTTGCAGCCACTGCAGGTCTCACTGGCTTTGCGACCACAGTTCCAGCAGTTCTGCAAGACACAGGCATCAGTTATTTGCTTGGATCTCGTGGGGCAGGCTTGTCATCACCTGTCACCTGCTCTGTAGAACAGGGGGTGCTCTGTATGGGGACAGTGTGGCCTTGGAGTGGCACATACCTGCCTCTACTGTCCCCTGCTTTCCGAGTGGCCTGAGTCAAACAGGAAAACGACCGACTCCACCGTCGGGAGAGCAAGACGAGGGGGACGTGAAAACACACGCCCAGCACCTCCCCTGGAAGCAGTGACTCAGCGAGCAAACCAAACTGTCCCACGGTCCCCCAGCAGAGCCAGCTATTCTAAGACCGCACATGCATGTGTGTTTAGACACTTTCTCTCTTGCCTCTTCCAGTGGAAGAAGGATCTTGATTATTTTCACTGATAACACCTGATATCTTTTTTAAAAAGCCGGAGACTGGGATGGCTGAACAAGAGCGTGGGTGGCTGTGCCGCTTTCTCTGTGGCCATTCTCCTTTCAGAGATTGCCTTGTCATAGGTGGGCTGGGGATCGTGAGGCTACTTCTGGCTTGTTCATGGGAACCCCCCACAAGAGCTCAGAGCTCAGGGCCCAGAAGGCCTAGGTCAGGGAGCTTTCTTACTACTCTCTGCACTTTCCTAGAGGGACGGCAGGTAGTGCTAGGGTTCTGCAGAAACCACGTGCCGAGGGTAGTGCACTGCTTGCGGATGCACTAAGTCTACTATGGAAGTTATGAGCCACGTGAGGCACGTAAGAGCTGGAAGCAAGCGCCGTGAAAGCAATGGAAACAACTGCTGGATGGCACACTCCCCCAGTGAACTAGGAAGGGAGAGCAGCAGCGTGAAGAGCGCAGCCCCCAGCGCAGCTCCTATCCCTGCCCCTTGGAACTCTCCTTCCTCTAGGCTCCCGTGATGACTCCAGTAGTGACACATGGCTTTTGTTCTGCACCCGAGGTCTCCAGAACCCACTTATAAGAGCAAGCCTCGTGGCACTGGCCAAGTGAAGCTATCGGAAAGGGGCAAAGCTCTCTTGGCATCAGGAGGACTTGAGCGGCTCCCGCCTCCCCAGGTTGTCCAGGATGGCAGAAGCCGGTCATGGGCCCGGTCTGACCACACCACCCTCCATGAAATCAGGACACTTGCTCAAGGGAAGAACAAGATACAACAAGTGGGTCTGGGCCACCTGGCCCGCCTCTTGCACTGTACAGACGGGACACTGAGGGCAAGTGGGCAAGGACTGGCCTAAGGTTTTGAAACGAAGACGTGGCTCTGGAAGGCCTGGACCCCGGACCACGTGACTCCACTACAGGCGGCGGACAAGTCAGGTTTCCAAGAACATCAGAAAGGGCTGTGGGCTCCCTTCTACCACAGCAGGCTCCTCAGGAGCCCCACACTCGGGACGGCCCGAACTTAACGACACTAACATCAGAGGCCCACGAGAGGGAACAGAAGCAATTCTTAGGGTCCATTTATAGATATCCCAGCAAACCGCACTCCAGAGAATTTAATACTTTGGAGTCTGACAGGCTGAGTCCAAACAAGGCTTTGGCAGAATGTCACCGCTCGTGGGGAAGAGCACAGTGGGTGCCTACATGGGGCTGCCGTGGAGACACAGGCCGACCGCTCAGCCCCATTCGGAGAGCTGTCCAGGTCCGTAAGAACATCTCAAACTGGGGCAGAGCCTTTAGCCACTGGTACTTGTCTGCCATTCTATTTAAAATAGCTTATTTCATGATTTATGAGATACAATAAAACAAGACAAATAGCCTCCCACAGGGGCAGGAACGGACATGCACGAACGATGTGGTAAGTGTCAGAGTAGCCAGGGTGAAAAGGACACTGTCGCATTCCCTTTCCCTGTGACTTTTCCCTGATTTAACCATGAGGCTTTTTGCCAAGATACAAGACAAAAAAAGTTTATTGCTGGAGTCGCCTTTCAAATCAACATTCCTCAAAGCTGGAGCAACACACTTGGCCAAACAGTCCTTTGTAGTTAATGGGAGAAGGTTATAAACCTTCTGAGTTACTGGCCAGGGAAGTCAGAAATGGGATTCCAGAATTTCCTTTGTCAAGCATGGGCCATCAGTTTATGCTACTATTATTCCAAGTATGGCCCAGGGACCACCTGTATCAGAACTATCCAGGCTTATCAAAATCCCTGGGACCCATCCCAGACCTCCCGGACCTTACTGCAAACCTGGCCTAAAAGAGAAATGACTCCACATCTTACAATCACCTGCTGGCCCACTATGTTTGCCAGGAAAGCCAGGCTGGGGACGAGTGCCTTGTGCTGGAGCTGAGGCGACCTCTCGTGTCAGCCCTCCACCCGAGGTATGACAGGGGGGATTGCTTGGGTCTGGCCCTCAGAGGAGGTGGCTGTTCTCCAAAAGCCAGAGCTGCCACAGCTTACAAATGTATGTTGTTAAGACATAACAAAATCCTTTTCATCAGCACAGTGCACTTAGTGCATTGCAGTTTAAAAACACGTCCACAACCACAATTGAATTATATCTTCCTAGAAACTATGAGACCAGCAGGCCGGAGGCTGCTCACACCCCACTATACACCGACTCCATAGGGTACAGTGCCAGTGTGAGGGGCAACTGGTACAGGGCAGCAGGGCATCGCTATACCGAGCCCCCTCACACAGGATGAACAAGAAACTCCAGGGATACCCTGCTAGATTTCGAGTAGAATTTTCTGGATGAAAGGAGGTGAAGTAGCCCTAGCCTTCCTGATCCAATGCAAACTTACCCACAGCTTAGGCCCCGCTATCCCTCCTGTTTGGGAAAGAAAGTTTGCTGCGATGGATGCTGGTGTGAGCCTCACCTGCATGCCACTTTGTACACTGTTTGAAATTACAGCTCCTTAAAAGCAAATTCCTAGAGATGGAGAATTGGAATTTAAACCATGCAGTCCACATCCAGAACTCATGGTCTTAGCCAAAATGTTACACTCCTTCTTTGGAGAAAGACATAGAGTTAAATATAAACGTAGATATAAAAGTGGATACATATGGACAAATACAGATATTGATATGGACAGCTAGAGATATAAAATTAAATATACACAACAGAAATAGATACCACTGCTCAAAAACAAAGTAGGAGGGAAGAAAAGGGGAGGATTAAAAGAACTATTTCCTCACAGTTCAGTGTCTTTGTTGGAGGCCTACAATAAGGAATTTCCCCACGTCCTTGGTGATGGCCTCGTGATATTTACACATTTTCATCTCTACATTACCATGCTTGGCACTGCTATATTGAAAAGAATCATTTAAACAGACTGACAAAATAAACTTTGTTGTTTAAAAAAGCAAACCAACAAAAATACTCCAGTTCTTTATAACTTCAAGGGAATGTCCCAAATATAGCTAGTCTCTCAACTGGGAGATGGGATCTACCTACTTACAGACAGGCTTGTTTAGGACTTAACGTTTACCTTAAACCTGGAAAATGATGAAACTGGATGTTATCATGGTCCGAGAGCATCCTGTCTCTCTTAGAAGCATCACCAAGTACTGGGCCCTGGGTCTTAGAGAACTGGGCAGGTCTGCCTGCTGTGTCACTTTAATCCGTAACAAAGGAACCTATTCATTACAGACAGGCTGGATGCTGCAGGGGCCTGCATTTCCTTACCCCGCACCCTAGCTTCAGCACTGTGGGATTATGTCAGTTAAATTCCCTAAATCACAGTTTCCTCATTTATAAAATCAGAATCCAACAACACCTCCCTCACAAGGTCACAGTGAGGTTCCAAAACACAATATAATACACACACTCAGCTCTGTGGCTGGCACACGGTAAACAGGCCACTAATCAATGGCGGTGGTCATTATCATACAATTACACAAACTCTGTCTCTAGGGTCAGTTTTCAAAATTTAAACCAATATATAAGAATATAATATAACCGAGAATCAAAACTTCTGGTACTGGATACAAATTATAATCGTCTAGTTCAACAGTGGACGGTGTGTCTCACTGCCTAGCACTTGAGAAGAAAGGTGGAGTGGGTCACTCCAGCCCCAGCCCGAGTCCCCAGCGCTAACAGAGCTCTGACCTCCGTTGACTCTTCCTGCTCATTTATGACGAGAAAGGCATCCTCTGCGGCCTGCCGTTTGACGTCCGCTATGGTTTGCTCCATCCGGGCTCTCTCTGTTGCAATCACTTCAAAGGCTTTTTGCTCTGCTTCAGCAACGGCTTTCTGTACTTCTGACATGGCCTGAATTTTCACCTTATTCACAGCTTCTTCTAGAAGAAAGTGACAGTAAAATCAACTGGCCGAGAAATCTTTTCCCTCCCACCCCACATCATTTCTAAGGGACAGAGCTCAAACAAGATGACTCTTTTCTAAAAACAAAGATCAACATATGACATATGCGTTCATTTTTATTGTTGTACTCAGTTGTCCATTCATGCAATCATTTGTTGGGTATGTAGGTGGATGTGGGCACTGGGGTAGGGACCAGGGACCCCTAGATGGCCAAGACGTAATCCATGTTCTCATAACTGCTATCAAGTACAAAAGGTGGCTTAGGTGCCATGACATATGTCAGTATCAGAGATAGTTTCAAGGGGAAAAGTGGTCAGGCCTACAAGTGGTCAGGCAGAGGAGGATCAAGAAAATGTGCCTTGGTTGAGATGGTAGGTGGAAATGAACTTTTGCAAAGTCTTGCATCCTGTGCTAAGGAATTTGGTGCCTTTTCTAAAGAAAATGTGAACCTAAAGGTTTCTTTGCAAGGAGGAGAGACTGAAGACAGAGATACCAACTGAGAGGCTGGGACAATAATTCAGGTGATGAAGAGACTCTGAATTTAGGCGAGAGCAAGTGGCCCAGAGGACGGGATGAGGCAGAATGAGACTGGTAGCATTTAAGGGTCTGGAGGTGAGGGTAAAAGTGAAGAATGGTAGTGTTATACAAATTAAACAGATAATAAGCAAAATGCTGGTGTGGAGGCAAGTGAGAAGGTTGAGGTTCTGGTGCATCTAGGTAAGGATGAGCTGAAGATACAGATCTGGGCAGGTTGCCCGGAGCCCTGGGCTTCCAAAGTCCTAGTCATCATTACCCCACTTGGTTTCTGGTCACTTCCTCCCTTCAACACCACCCTGCTTGGTTTCCGGAGGATGGATACTCCAAATGACACATTCTGTGCATTTGAGCGTGAGCCTTAAGTCCCAAAGTGAACGACCTCCTGAGACTTGTACAAAACTGGACGACACAGAAGCCTAAGGAAACTCTCTTACTGCTTGGCTCTTGCACATGGCCTAGGCTCAAAGGCAGTCTAAATATAAACAGAGTGTTCTGGGCTGCCACTCTAGAACTTTCTATTTTATTGCGCCAGTCTTAAGACAGTTTCCACCTCAAAGGCCAAGCACGGATGATGCTGAGTTGACTTGACACTGAACTCCACTTCCTTTACTCTTGGTGTCCACAGGTTCACTGTGGCCCAGCACAGCTACCCTTCCCATCCTCTTATTAGTTACCAGGTAGGTGTTAAGTGTATCTTATTGAACCAACATAATAAAGCCCTGAAGAACATTTATCCTCTCAGTTTAAGGATCAATCAATAAGAATCGTAGTTTGGATAATTAACTTTGCTGAAGGTCATCTAAGGTCACAGATGGCACTACAGCAGAACGAGGACTCAGATTTAGCTGGCCCCGTGCCAAAGTTGGGCTCTTACGCACAGTTAACCAAAGGTACATCCCAAATAGAAAATTACTAATTACTAGTTATCATGGTAATCTTTCTCTCTCACTTAACAATTGCTATCTTAATTTCCCACAATTCTACTTTACTTTTTGATAATGTAATATAATATACATTTCCCTATGTCCAATTGCAAAGATTTTTCCAAGATGCTATGTCAATTTTCAAATTATTTTTAATGGTAAAGTAATGTTTTATTGTGGTGTCACACTGTAAATTCACATAACCATTCACAGATATCTGGGCATTTCCCAGGTTGCCTCCCCCTCGCCCCGAGAATATTCTAGAAACAGTGTCTTTATACACACTGTTGCTTCTTAGCAATTTATGTGCGTTAAGTCCACATCATTTGATTTTGAAAGGATCCAAAAGCATGAACAAATGAAGAATGACTTCAAAAATTTGCATATACTCACGGTTGAGAGCACCTAATAATTTCATGTATAAACCTCTGATGATTTAGTGTCATTAATAGGGTCCTATAAAAATGTGTCAATAACTGGGCGTTAAGACTTTGGGGGTTAATTGGTCAGGGTTGCTTTATCTTATACTTTCCTGACTGCCAATAAGAATAAACATTTTGCAATATGTTTATTTGTATTTCTTGTAACTTGTCTGTTCATATCTTTTATCCATTTGTTTATCACGGTCTTAATGCTCTCGCAAGCTTTTATGAGTGATAGGTATTTTTTATAAAAGTAAATAAGAAAACCAAAAACTGTATTGGGCTAAAAAAAAAAGTTACTGAGAAAGGGAGGCACGAAGAAAAGATGGTTAGTACTTGGATAAGGGAAATATTAAAGATGTGAGGTTAGTTTAATCCCCTATCTTACTACAACAGGCAGTTCCACACTCCTTTATTCTTGTAGAAATTGAGGCCTACCAAGAACAGTCTTGACAAAGCGAGGCACAGCGAAGGTGAAAGGAAGAACAGAGGGCTGTGCCAAGAGCAGAATGAATACAATGTGGTAGCATGTGAAAACTGTGTCGATTCTAGTGAAAAGGCAGAAAATGCATTAAGCTATATGCCCCCAAAGAGAGCAGGTAACTAGGAAAGAAAGAATTGTTACTCAATGCCTCAATGTGACCCAGTAAAGAGGTTGAAAAGGGACCTGGCTGGACTGTAAGGAGTCATTCCAAATTCTTCACCTGCAAAGTCACACGAGAGGCGACCTAGACGTGTGGGAAAGCCGGAGGGGAAGACAGGAGCCTAGAACTCCATGAGGAGGACGTGAGGACAAAAGCACCTTCCCCACAAATACGTGCTCCATGCACAAATGAGTAAGTACATGCAACCTACAGCCCAACATACCAGTTTTTTTCCAAAACTCCACAGGTACATATCCTGTTGCTGGCCTCGTGCTGAATTCCCGCTGAGAATCTACAAAAGGATAAGGAGCACAAGGTCAGAAGCTACCTGTGATCGGCATGGTTTATTTTTATGAAAAATTCATCAGACCTGTCATTCACCACTTAGGAAGACTCAAATATCTATGTTCATTTGGTGGAAACAACAAACAAACAACCCAAAAAACTCTACAGGATAAAATCACATTATAAAATAGTACATTTAATTTTTACTTTTAAAAACACACACACACACCCTCAAACATTAACAGTATTTCAAAGTAGTAAGATTAAAGGTGACCCTTACTGTCTTTTTACTTATCTATATGTCCTTATTTTTGTCCCTATAAACATATATGTATTTGAAGGTACTCCCTAAAATATAAGTATAACTATAGATACTTACCTGTTATATGCATGTGTTCGTATCCAATTTAATTGTCCCCATCACGCACAGGGCACTGGCAACTGCTTTGTAGATATGTCAAGAGAATATGGTTTTTGTTTCTTGGCAATTTTGAATACTTATATGTGATTTAAGGAGGTTTCCTTTAAATTTCTTAAAATGCTTATAAACAAACAAACAAGCAAGTAGTAAAGAAAATACTCTGACCTGGAACCGTGCATTTCAAATGTACCCCAAAGAGGCATCCCAGGGAGTTGCTGGGAAAGGCACATGGGTGTAGGGTGATTTATCATATATGCTTATTGTGGTTATAAAATACAATATTTTAAAAGAAAGGGTTCCATTGCTTTAAAAAGTGTGAAAACTATAATAATTAAGATATTTTGAGGGTTTTTTAAATGAGTCTGTGCTAGCAGACTCCTTCATTTCCTTATGCTTTCTTTGAGGCCAATCTGAGAAAGTAGATTTTTATGCTCTGAACACTCCCCAACCCACAGTGCAGAGAAATCAGGGGAATGGCCAGTGTGGCAGGGGAGGCCAGCCTGGCATGAAACATTTGCCAGAGGAGCTTTATAAAACGGTTAGTCCTCATAAGAATGCTACAAACTGCTCTTGGGTAGCGAGGGAAACACCCCCATTCCAAGAGCTATTGCACAAAGAACCTACTTCTATATCCTCCTAAAGCTATTAGGGGATAATGAGTTCTTTCTTAATCCTGTAAAATAGACATAAAATTTACCATTTTAAAGTGTATAATTAGTTCACTCACAATGTTGTGCAACCACCATCACCATCTAGTTCCTGAACATTACCATCACCCCAAAAGGGAACCCCATTCGTTTAACGTTTTGATAGTATTAATCCTTTTTGTGACACTGGGCTCTCTAAGGAATGTTACCATCACTGCCAATAAAAAGAAAGCTGGAGGACTCTCTTCACCATGGAGAGGTGCCTGAGTCACGTGGCCATCCGCAAACACCTCGAAACTCAAGTAGAAGATTTGGAGCAGAAGAAGCCAAGCAAAACAAGCTAAGGAGAAGGCAGTAGATCCAGTTTAACCGAGTCTTAAATAAGGAAAAGGGCTTTGAGTGTGCAGATAGGCCGTCACTGATGTTAAATGACAAAAGAAACACTTGTTTACTTGTGGGGATGGAGGGAAGTCTTGATCAGCCAAGGCAAGCCATTCCACTCCAGTCATTAATGAACACTTGGTCATATCCTGTGTGGGGCTGCCCAGTCCTCAGCATTTATTTTTCTGACAGACGTAAACGGTGAGACGCAGCTGACCCTAAACTTCTCAGCTTACTCAGGAAATGCCTGGAAGCTGGGAAATTTTCCTATTTTCATTAGTCAGAGTCACTGTTTTTATATCCCTCGCCCAGAAGGAGACAGAAGTCAAGATTTTCAGCTGGTTCACTAAGAAAACTAGAGTTTCAGAGGCTATCGTAATCAAAGGGCAGACAGATAATGTGAACAAATGGGTTAGATATGGGGGAACAACGGTACTGTGGTTATGTGAAAAAATGTTCTAGTTCTTAGGAAAAAACAGAACGATGCATTTTAGGATAAGTATCATGACGGAGATAGACGTCTTCAGTGCAGGATGATGAGCTAGTCGATTCTTTATATGTTTCTGTATTTTCTATAATGTGCCCTTTAGCTTTAATGAAAAATGATACTTACCTCATGAGGTTGCTATGAGAATTAAATGATAATGTATATAAAGGAATGGTTCTTGGCTCTGGGAGTCCAGGTTCCATTCAGACTAATTAAATCAGAAACTGGAGCTGGAGCCAGGACATCAGGATTTTTCCTAAAGTCCCCAGGTGGGTTCTAATGGGCGCCCAGGGTTAACAGCGGAAGTAAAGTGCCTGGCTTAGAACCCAGTGCTCGTGTTTAAGATCTTCCAAACCCCACAAGGAGGATCACTTCTGTGTAGGTCATAGATTTTCTACTGTAACAATGGTAAAGTCCCTTTTCAAAAACTGATTCTTGCTCCAGCTTGATCTTTCAGTTGCAGGCCTTATCAATTAACTAGCCAATTCAGTAGGAAAGAATTTCTTTGTTTTTTTTAAAAATTTTATTGGGGAGTACTGAGGAACAGGGTGTTTCTCCAGGGCCCATCAGCTCTAAGTCACTATCCTTCAATCTAGTTGTGGAGGGCGCAGCTCAGCTCCAAGTCCAGTTGCCGTTTTCAGTCTTTAGTTGCAGGGGGCGCAGCCCACCATCCCATGCGGGAATTGAACCGGCAACCTTATTGTTGAGAGCTCACGCTCTAACCAACTGAGCCATCTGGCCGCCCCCAAGAATTTCATTCTTTTAACCCCCACCCCCATCACTCTACAGATACATTCATAATTCCTTCCCCTTCCATTCCCCCAAATAGACATATACTCAAACTGTCACTTCAATAGTCATCATTTCCAGTACAGCTGAGTCACGTGGTTCATTCAGTCCATGAATCTTTTTATCTTTCAGAACAAGTTTTTTCTTCCAGTTAATTGCCTTGTTTATTCATGTGCTAAATTTCTTATGTAATTATTTCTAATTCAATCTCAAATTCTCTTCTTATTGTGTAAATGCTGTACAAATTTCATTTTCTTGAAGAAATCTCCAGCAAGCTTCTGGGCTATTCCAGTCTGAACTGGCTGCTTTCTAGCCTTGCAGTACCACTGTTGCTTAGGACAACCCCCCTACCCCACCCCGAGGGATTCCCTTGCATTCTCTTTCTTGCGTTGATTCCTGTTTCATTAATTCCATCTCTTCCACCTTCTGGTTTACTTCCTTGTATTGGGGTATATTGTACTGGGGTATATCCTACACCGCAATAAAGGGTAGATGCGAGGTGCATTTTTCGAAAAACTGCGGGTTGTTAATCTAGCAATTGTTTTGGTTGAGTATAGAATTCTAAGTTAAAGTAACTTTACTTCAGATTTGTCTTCTAACTTTCAATGACGCTCACTGATAAGTCTGTTTCTTCCACTGTGTTGTTCACTTGCTAGACTGCTTCAGCCTAGAATACTGTCTTTCAGTTCTGGGTAATTTTTTCTGAAATATTTCAGTAACTGTTCTCTTTTCTTTTTGTTCTGTTCACCACTTCTGAAACCCATTTGGTTTGGATATGAGTTTGATGGGTCCTCTAATTTTTAAATCTTTTTCTCTCTAACTTGCCTGATTATTTGACTCATTAAACATATTCAGATTCTTTGGTCCTCAAATCAAAACCTCCAGGGAAAGGCCTGGAATATATATCTGTAATAAACACCCAGGTTACCTCTTATTCTCAAGAAAACTGGGGAAAACTGACAGCTGAGTTAGTTTCTTTCATTTTTTCTTTAAGCTTTAATTGCCAAAACATTAGATGGCTAATAAGCTCATAAAAATATTAATGTACAAGTTAATGAAAAATTATAAACTGAACACCCACAAGCCTCCAGATCAAGAAAGAAATCACTCCCAGCAACCCCAAATCCAAGCGGTGAGAAGTGGTAAACCACAGTGTTGTTTAAAGGATGCAAACCAGGCTTGTAATCCTGTCCTTAGGAAAACTGATGCAGACCATGAGACCTCACTCTGCAAAATCTACATTCTCCTGAATTCTATAATACTCACTTTTTTTGTTTTTCCTTATGTTTTCCACACTTATTTATGCATCCTTAAATAGAATACCAAAATATATCCCTTGTTGTCTGAACAAAATCTGTTCTTGAAAACACTGTGAATCACAAATTTGATAGAAGGAAACTATATTTTAAGTGGGAAAAGTAATAATACCATCGAGTCTCTAGTCAATTTACCTCCAAGTCACCAAAGCACTTAAATACTAAATACTTGAAATAACAATCCACCAGGGGTTTAAACCACAAATTATCCAATTATTTAAGTCATTGGTGAGTATGTTTGTGTGCTATGCCCCCAAATACTGTCCAGTCTGCAAACTGTTTTTGGTCCATGAAGAGGTATGGAACTTACGCCAGAATGCAAAACAACTACATATGTGTCTAAGCACATTGCTTATTTTATGGTCTCTTCTCAAAGACACATCTTCTCACAGTGACCGATATATCCTGGGATAGGCTCCTCAGATCATCACAGACCAGTAACAAGGAGTCTGTGCAGTGGTTTTGGTTCACATTTTAAATAGCATGCTCGTTTAGGATATGAATTTTGTTTTCCTTCTACACTGCAACAAACATATACTACAAGAGAAATAGTAAAATAAAAATATTAAACATACATAATATGCATAAATAGATACTAAAAGATACTTGTTCAAATCAGGTTGATATCATTGAGAATCCAGAGAGAAGGAAATACTGGGATCTGTGAAGAGCTAAACTGACAGTGCTAAGGGCATCCCAACTGTCCTCATTTTTGAGAGTGAAGGAGGTGCTGGTAATTATTATGACAGAGTAACGGACTTTCCCAGGCAAACTGGAACATACAGTCAGTCACCCTAGCTAAACCTTCAAACAAAGGTGAAAAAGATGAGTAGATGTTAATGCAAAGTAATGTTTAGATGACACCAGGAGGACCTGCAATCCTGGTGGGAGAAGAGCCGACTCTTGGCTACAGCTCGCTGCATTCTATGCTCATACGCAGCCTCATCCATGGGTGGTTTGTGATTTGGATGGTGAACTTTGGGTAAGTTTCTGCAAGTTGTTACAGGCATTCTTTGATGTCTCGCTGCACTAGATATCCCATACAGTGTTGCTACTCTATGGCTGGCTCAAGAGTCACCACTGTGGGTGGGGTAGGGGAGTGGGGTCCCAATGTCTTTGCCTCAAATTTTGTTTTATAACCTTTTTGAGACTAATAGCTGTCTTCTATGGAACATGCTAGGTCTGTCATAAGAGGAGATTTATTCTCCCTGCTAAGAGTCAGGAGCTTGAATTGGGTGGGTGGGGAAAGAGCCTGATCACAGATGGCCCCTCACTTAGCCATGTCTTTGCACAGGGCACCTTTTCAGTTACCAGGTGAATGTGATGGAATATTTGGGGGCAATAGATGTGGCGTCCTGGAAGTACCCTGGATTGAGAGAACAGTTGTTCATATCGCTGCTGCTTCAGGCTGAGAAAAAGGCAAGATGGAACAACTCAGGTTGGTATAGTAAAACTTTTTGTAGAAGGTCTTTAGGTGGAAGTTGATAAATGGTATTCGATGGGGAATAGGAAAAAGAGGAGGGAAGGAGAGGTGAACGCTTTCAGAACTACTGTGAGGAATAAATGTGATCTACCGGAGAGGACCTAGGACATTCAGCCAGGCTGAATGTAAGACCAAAAACTTTTTGATCATCACCTAGCACATACACAGAGAATTAAAAACAGAACAAAATCACAAGTATTTTCATTCTCTAAGAGGGAAGACAATACTTATTGAACATGCCAGGTACTGAGTCCTTGACGTATTTTATCACTCTTCGTAGAAATCACCGGGGTCTTTCTAACGCCACAATCTGTCACCATCTTCCTTTAAAATAAAATATAAAAAGCCTGCTTTGCTGTCTTACCATTGCTGAGAGAATCTGCACTCCCAGGACTGTGCTGCCTGGAGACCAACTCGCCCCCTGTTTTCCTCATCTCTGTGTTTTCATTATATCGTCGTTTCCAGTAGTTGAGTTCCTCACGATCAGATTCCTGACAGCGCCGCAGAACTGCCATGGAGCGCCTTGTTTTTTCTACCATTTCCATAATGCAGTTCAGGGCCTGAGGCAGAGGGGAAGCCAGGCAGAGAGATGAGATGAGGACATTCAAACAACCAACATTGCAAATCAAGGACAGGTAAACAAAAGATTAAAAAAATGAAAGTTTAAGTATTTTACAGATTTAGCAATATCAACTTTACATTTTAAAGCCTTTCTTACTGCTTCTTTTAAAACACACACACACACACACACACACACACACACAATTTATTTTTGTTTGAGTTTCAAAAGAACACTTTGGATTGTTCAAGGTTGAAGGAGGCAGAGTCTCATAATATGGTCCTTTATAGACTATGGTGAAACCACATTAAATATATGACTAACCCCATAAGGCATCTGATAAAGCTGGAGATTTATTAAGAATGTAATCAGAGAAATACCATTCAGAGACAATATCGCTCAACATGGAAAAGCTACTGTATGTCTACAACATAGTGATTTGATATACCTTACAAAGTGATAACCACGAGAAGTCTAGAAACCATCTGCCACCATACAAAGTTACTGCGATATTGACTGTATTCCCTATGCTGCACATTACATCCCTGACTTATTTATGTTATAACTACAACTGTGTACCTCTTAATCCCTTTCACCTTTTTTGACCATCTCCCCACCGCTCAACCCTCTGGCAACTATCAATTTGTTCTCTGTATCTGTGTGACTTGACATTTATATACCTTACAGAGAGATCACCATGATAAATCTAGTAACCATTTGACACTGTTCAAGGTTATCACAATATTACTGACTATATTCCCTATGCTGCACATTAAATTCCCATGACACGTATTTTATAACTGGAAGTTTGTACTTCTTAATCCCCTTCACCTTTTTCACCCACCCCAACTCCCCTCCCCGCTGGCAACCATCGGTTTGTTTTCTGTATCTATGAGTCTGTTCCTGTTTTGTATTGTTTGTGCGTTTGTTTTGTTTTTGTAGATTCCACATGAGTGAAATCATATGGTATTTGTCTTTGTCTGACTTACTTCACTTAGCATAATACCCTCTAGGCCCATCCATGTTGCTGCAAATGGCAAGATTGCACTCTATTTTGTGGCTGAGTGTTAAAAAATAAAAAAATTAAAAAAATAAAGGAATGGAATTCTTGTTTTAAGATATAAAAATTAAGGCTAAAAATGGTAAAGCCACTTACCCATCACACAAAGGTTGGAAGTGGCCAAGCTGAGACCTGAACTCACAAACCTGTGTTTTGAACCATTATACTACACGACTTTACTTGGTTATGACCTGAAGTGGTCACCCCACCACAGAGATTTGGGAGTTCCTCTCAGCTCTCTAGCTGGGGGTGTAGTAGATAAATCAGCTTTTATCGCAAAGACATTGTTGCCCTGGTTACGTTCACTTTAAGCACACACACTCTATTACTACTAGTAAATAATATTAAGAATTAAAAGTAATAAATAGTTAAGAAAATTATACACTATACAATTCTTACATGATCAAGATGTTTCCATTCATCAGCCCATTCCCTTTCTGTCAAACGGTGGTCTACCAACTCATCTTGATAACCTCCATTTAGACCTATTAGAAATTAAGGGGTTAAATGTGAAGACAGAGGGAAGAATACAGTAAACAAAACTCTATCAAGTAAACACACACACATTCACACCAGCTATGTGCATACTACTAAGGCAATGGTTCACACTGGAGTGTGGGACCCACAAAATGACGTAAACCCACCACCACCACCAAATCACTATTGAGATTACATAAAACACTCCTACAAATCAATTATGAAAGAAAATAGCCCCAAAGAAGAACAGGCTTATGTCACTTACTAAGATTGTGGTGTCTATCACGAACTTCTCGATGTTCTAGCATCTTGTTGGGCTCACGATACAGATGGGAGGTTGCAATATCTTCTAATGTGTAATGCTGAAGAGGCGGAGGTGTAGGATGGAACTGGCCCCCAGGATTCATGAGGGGCACATTGAGGGCGGGGCTGTGCCGGGGCGCAGGGCTGATTGTACACACTCTTTTGGCAGGAGGTTCAGGAGGAATTGTGTCTCTTTCAAAGCTGCTCTCTTCCCTCCTGTAGAAGAACGGGAAGTACATATCTGAGCCCATCAACAGGTGTTCTGCAAACATGTCCTTGAGTGCCTACTTTGTGCTATGCATTGTGCTATGCACTTTCACACACAGAAGACGATAAAGAAAGGCTTGACATGAGGCATGAACTGAAATGTCTTCAAGGGCCAGGAAGATAACGGAAATTGCTGACTTATTCCAGGATGAAAAGAGAGGTCAAATTCATCCATTATCAGGCAGAAACATCTAAACCTCATGAAGCAAAGGAGAGGCTAAGGAGAAGATGGAATTTTCTTATATCATATGAATATGGAGGAAATGGGTTTAACTGTGTTTAAGAATGTTTTCAGGTCAAATTTTCTACTGTGGGGGTCAGTTATTGGAAACAATTCTCCACATGGGAGAAAAAAAACACTCAATAATTAATATAAATTGGTAGGGGTTTTAGTCATTTGGCTTCAATTGTAACAGATTTTCCACTGTTGTTAAAATATTGCTTCCTTGACAAACCATAGAATATTGTGGTAGACACTGATACTGAAATTTCCAGAATAATATCACTTCAATCTTCAAAGTAATGGTGATTCATTAACAAGTATCAATAATTAATTGTACTTTTTCAAGACTTCACACATCAGGAAAAATGCCTCAGGCAGATTGTGTTTCTTAGGGTTCTGGAGCAGTGGACCCAGAGAATGCTCTAGAGCAGTGTTTCTCACCAGCAGTATACTCAAATAGTCATTTGAAGAGTTTCTGAAAAATACTCATGTCTGAGAGTGACACCTATAGATTTAAGAAACATTCTGCTGCTTCATGTTGGGACAAAGCAAAACTAACCTTAGAACTTCTGAGTCCATACCCCTATAGAACCACAGTAATCAAATTCTCTTTCTTTCACGAGCAAAGGGAATGCTCAGAGTGCTTCCAGAAAAACAAGGACAACCGAGCTCTTCTCTGCTCACCTCTCTGGACTGGGCCTCTTTCCGTTTCCATGCACTTCCATGAGCAGCTCAGAAGAGTCTGCAGGTGACGCGATACTTGTGTTGAGCAGGAGGTGTTCATGCTGAGCCAAGTACTGGGATGGGGTCTGCTTGGCGGCCCGAGCGCAGTGCAGCAGTTCTCGCTGCAGCAGGGGCAGGTTGGCCTTGAAAAGAAGAGGCAGGGGCTGGAAGACAGCTGTCCAGGTGTCAGCCCCACACCCCAGGGCTCAGCACCTCGAAAGTCTTTCACAAAGAAGACACAAGACCAAAACCCTTCTCTCCTTTACTCACAGGTCTCTGTGAGTAAAGTAACATGAGCTTGAATGATTGACTGACTTGTCTCTTGCCCTTGCAAGATGTAAATGCCCTTAAGGAAGAGACTGTGCTTTATTTACCTTTGTGGCCTAATACAGAATCAAGCAAAGATCAATAAATGTTGAACACAGTAATTTTAAAAGGTATACATTTTTGAAGATTGTGGTCAGCCAGAGAATTAGTAGTGCTCACATGGGAGTAGGAGGAATTCATTCGTTCCTCTGTCATTACAAGGCCTGGCTTCGTGCTTCTGAATCCCAACCCATTTTTGATATCACTACTCAACCTTCCTTTCATGTTCTCTGAGAACTGCCATGGAATTCTGGAAATGGTAAGTATTCTGGTTTTGTTGGAACATGAGGTATTAAAAGTATTGGGAGTGATTGGAATGAAGCCTTAGGCTAGGCTCTGAGGGCACACAGGTAACCCACGGGCAGAATCTATTTCTTAGTGTGGCATCCTCCTTGGGCATGTTTCCTTATTCTGTAAAAGGATAATCACATACTGATTATTTTTCCTTCTCCTCAAACGGAGAAAGCCTTTGGTATGGACATATCATATTAAAAACCCTATTCTCTTTAAACTGAACTCTCCTTCACATATAAATATGCTTTTCCTGTATTCCTTTTATTAAAAAAATGAAGAATTATATTTTTCTCTCCAAATTAAAAACAATTCAGACCAAGCCCATAAGAGAAGTCTTCATTCCCAGGGAAACAGATGAGCAAGGGAAAGGAAAGTTTTAATACATGCAAGTAGTCATCCCTTTACGAGGGGTTAATTTAGTAGGCACCATAATTAGTGACTGTTTTAAAGTAGAAATAAATTGACAAAAACCCAAATGCTAGCCAACAAGCTGCCATAACAACCTACACCTCATGCTGTTTTCCAAAATAACAGAGTTAAGAATAGGGAATTTGATGATACAAAACACTTTTTAAGTTTCTTCTATAACTTCAATCTCAGAGCAATTGTAAAAACTTAATTGAAAAAATACCATGTCAGATCTTTACATCTGTAACATGTGTGTACCCTTTAATAAATTTGAAAAAAAAAAAAGCTTAATTTTTTCCTATTAACACAGATTTCATAAATCCTTCTTGATTCCGGAGTCTTGGGGGAAATAATTGTCTACTGGCTCTGACATACAGAAATCAGACCGAGACAGACCGAGCACAGCTGTTTCGGCGCTGAGCAGGCGCCACAGGCTGCTGGGACAGGCCAAGGCGTCAGTGCTGGAGGAGCCCCAGCACAGGCCAAGCACCTGAGCCCCGCATTGTCCTGCATGGCTGCTAAGCTCCAATCGAAAGTGTTTAAAAATTGGTAACAGTACTTCAGTAAGATGACCCATCTTCTTGATGTTATTACATTTTCTTAGGAAATCAAGGTAAAGCAAAAGAAAGTAAGAGGGGCACATTTATTGGCCAGATATTTAGGCTTTGTGAGGCAAAACTGAAGCTATTATGTGAGTACTCATACACAAGAGAGGAAACCAATTTCCACATATTGTATTGACAAAAAAGTCAAAATACAAAAAGAAAAATCGAGCACAATTTTTTGGTACTATATCAGTCTACTACTAATGAAAAGCATGTAATTCATTTGGCAAGGGAGTGGATTAAGGATAACATTTAGCTTAACTGGGATTCAAATTTACGTTCCCTCTTACCAAATCAATTACAAATGTTCATTTGTTAAAAAAAACCATTCTCTCCGGGGCTGTACAAAACCACGTGGTGGGCCGGATTTGGGTCAGAGACTTCCAAACTATGCCTCTGGTCTAGAGCACACTGGGACCTGGTTATAGTCTTTCATTGCCTTTAAGCTATTTTATAACTCTTTGCTATCAATAACTGATAGCAATTCCAAATAATTGTTGTCTATGGGCACGCATAAAACTATGTCCAGTAGAGGTTCAATCGACTTCCCTTGCACACTGGGGGAGAAGCCAATTTTACTTCTGTCTGCCCAGTCATATCAATAATCCTGACTTATAAATGAGCCTGTTTTTTGAGTTCTCCCCTGGACGGGTTTTAACACCTTACTGATTCCCTCATTGATAGTGAGTTAAATAAAATCTTTGACATGGGTTCACTTTTTATTTGTCTCAGTTATAATGATACCTGTTTTTACTGTTTAATAGGAAAAACAATGAGCAGTGGGAAAGCATGGCAAGCACGGCCTTTACCAAGTGATCAAAGTCAACATCACCTATTATGAGACTAGTGAACAGTTATGTCTCCTGGCAGCACACACTGATATCTCACCTGCTATATTTACTGCCTAAAATACATAACCTGATTCTAATCATGAGGAAGTATCAGAAAAACCCAAGTTGAGATATATTCTATAAAATAACCATCTCATTCGTACACTTCGAAAATGCCAGGATCATAAAAGGCTGAGAAGTTATTCCAGATTAAAGTAGAAGAGACATGACCATGAAATGCGAGATGTGATCCTGAAGTAGATACAGGACCAAAAAAAGTTTTTCTTTTGCTGTGAAGGACATTTGCTGTAAAGAAATAAGGTCTATAATTATAGTGTTTTTATCGATGTTAATTTCTTGATTTGATAATTATACGAAAGTAATACAATTTATCTATGTCTGCAGCTTACTCTCAAACATTTCTGAGGAAAAAATAAATAGAAAGTCAAAGGATAATAATGCAGACGTGATAAAATATTAACATTTGGAGATCTAAGTAAAGGGTACAAGCATTTTCATGTACCATTTTGCAATTTTTCTGTGAGCATGAAATTATTTCAAAATACAACATTCTTCTTAAAAGGGCATATTACATATACATCTAACACTGTTTTAACTTATAGGTAAACACAGCAATTTTGAACAGTGTCCCCAAAAGTTGTATGTCCGAGAACATTAATTCCAGAGGCCATAATTAAAAGCTATACTAAATTGGGGGTTGGGAAGACACAAGCTCTGCCTTCCCATATGCTCTTCGTCCTTAAGGTAAGAGTCTGAACTACAAAGGCCTTTTTTGTCTGACAGCCCCTCTTTAGCCTCTGGCCACAACCAAAAGATTTAGTGTCCAGTTACTTCTTCTGCTGGGAGCCCAGCCTCCATGCCACGCCGACACCTCTGTCCCACTCACCACCTCCTGCTCCATCCTCTGCCTGTGTCTGTGTGTTACCAGGGTAGTCTGCATACAGACCACAAGTCAAGGCTTTTGCAATTCTCATCTCATCAAACACATCTCATCCCATCAACGATACGACTCATCTGCAGACTGCACTCACATTTCTCTAGCTGCCCAAAATAAAGGTTATGAAAATGTATAAACCACCATGATTTAGATCACAGAACAGGGATCAGCAGCAGATCTTGAGGAAACATTGAAGATAAATAACTACCTTCAGTAATTATCTCATAAAATTACCTTGAGGAATGGAATCACAAAAGGACGAAGAGGAAAGTTTGTAGCCTCTTGGAGTTTGCAATGGAATTCTTCAATTGTTACTGTAGAGTTCTGAAAAGAGAAATAACTTTGTTCAACTTCTAAAACTAGACACTATCCTAATATAAATTTGATAGTTTCGAGCTCTTTGAAATCATAAGGAAAAGGGTAATTCCAAGGGCTCTCCTGTAAACTCAGGTCCCTCGCAAAGCGTAACCAAATTCTGTTTCCTTTATAAAAGAAATGCGGCCTCCTTGATTTTCTTTGCTCTACTACCCTACCTCTATTGTAAGTTCTCCTCTATGCTCAGCAGCCTGGGCTGCAGAACAGAGCACTGCCTGGCTCACTACCCGTGAAAAGAGGCACTCAGGTCCCTTGTACTGACGGGTTCATTGCAAGTCACCTCAGGTACAAGAAACCAAGCTTACAACATCAGCGGTTGAACAGATCCTGATCAACAACTCAGAACCTCATTTCTTCATAGGTTCTGCCTATAATCTGGCGTTAGTTCCCCAAATCTTCTGAATCAAAAGTTATGGGGGGGAAAAGAACAATAGGCACATTCTACTTTCAGGTGATCTGTTTGCAAATCAGAGAACCTCCGAATAGACAGATTCCTGTGGGTAAGATTTTAGTATTCCCAGGAAAGTTATTAGCACTTCCTCTGTATTTTTTCAAAAGTCTGGCTTAAAATTAGGATTCTCAGCAACTCTTCTAGGAGGAATGTACACATTCTTCAAAGTTCACAAAATAATTTCAATTCCTTAAAACACACTACAATAACAAAACTTAAAAAAAAATTAAAACTGGGATTAATCTGAATTCTTACTCTCCTGAAAGAACAATTACCACTTCTAGAAATTTATTTTTATAAAATCATCAAGTGTTCAAAGATGGAAATGTACCATATAAATCATACATCAGCACAATATTGCTTCTTAACAATTAAAAAATGGAAAACATATAGGTCATCAACAAGAAAATGCATTAAAAATTATAATATAGTAATACCTCAGAACACTTAACAGGGGGGAAGATTTGTATGAATTAATGAGGAAAGGTTTTATAATATACTGTTAAGTGGAAACTCAGAAACAGTATGCCTTCTAATAATCCATTTAGGAAAGTAACACACACAGTATTTTATCGTTCTGGAAGGACAATTACAACAGCAGTGATTTCTGGATGTGAAATTATGTTGAGTTTTCCAAATACATCACATTAATATTCAGTAAAAGTTAAAATATTTCCCTTAAGGGAAAAAGGGCATATCAAATTTAACCATGTTAACTAAATATATTTGAACAGTTTACCTCATTTCACACTAAAACAATTTTTTTAAACTTTTAAGTACATGACATTTGTACAATGCAACCAAAGGTACTACGTAGTAATCAGGAATAAAAAATAAGTGTAATTGAATGATATTCTTTCCCTACTACAGTGAATGCACTTGGGCCTCAAAAAGTAAACACAAGTAGAGTAAATCTATGGAAAGACTGTATGAATGACGAAGTTTTCTCATGGATGGACAAAGGAGAAAAGGGTAAACTGTGTGGCACAGAGAAACGGTGACTTAGGTCAGGGAAACTGACTCAGGGTTCTATATATACTATAGATGCAAGACAATCCTCTGTCGGAGAGGGATGATAAGCCACTATTCTGTGATCCTTCCCTCTCATCCCATTATTTAATAAATAAAAGCATTATTTAATAAATAAAATTAAATAAATAATTATTTAATAACTAAAAACACTAGGTGTGTTTTTTCCTCCCTAAACACACCTAGTCTGGGGGAAAACAGGTAAGGAAGCTATTCATTACAGTGTGAGTGACGCACAGCAGTGCAGGGCACGACTGGGACACAGAGAAAGTATGTTTCAATCACTTAGGAGGACAAGGAAGGTTTACACAAGTGTCACCTGAAGAAGGCACAGCCTTGGGAAAGATGCTTCTGACAAAGAGAAGAATGTGAAAAGGCAAAACTGTTAAGGGTATCTGGTCTCTGGATCGCAAAGGCAACACCCTTAGTGGTCTTAGAAGACAATGGGTGTAGATGGGTGACCAGACAAAATGTTTACTCCTTTAAAATTTTGAGATAATTATAATCATAGGAAGTTGCAAAAATAGTACAGATGGTTCCCATCCACCCTAAATGCAGATTCCCCCCAATGGTTGTATTTTAGATACCTATAGTGTGATATAAAAACTAGGGAACTAACTACGAGCAACATTGATAAAATGTTTGTATAGTTCTATGCCATTTTATCGCATGTGCATATATTCATGTAATCCCCACTGCAATCAAAATATGTAAGTGTAGAAACCTCATCTACCTTTATCCTCTCTGGTTTATAGTATAAGTGTCTTAAATATTTCCTTTATATATACTGACAACCATATCAGACAATGCTGGTTTTTGCTTCAACCACAACACTTAATTTAGAAAACTCAAGAGGAGAAGGAAAGTCTAATGTGTTTACTTATATTTTTACTCTTTCCATGTTTTTCATCTATCCTGAAATTTCAAGATTTCTTCTTTTATCATTTTCTTTGTTTCAGGAACTTCCTTTAGCCATTCTTTTAGGGTCGGTCTGCTGGAAACAAATTCACTTCGTTTTACTTCACCTGAGAATATTTTGAGCTGTCCACCCTGCATTCCAGAAGGGTATTTTTGATATATTCTGGGTTGACAGTTCTTTTCATTCAGCACTTGAAAAATGTGCCACTTCCTTCTGGCCTCTGTGATCACTGATGAGAAATCCACTGTCACTGTAATTTTTCCCTTAGAAGCAACATGTTTCTCTCTCGCTGCTTTCAAGATTCCTTTCTTTTTGCGGGGGGTGAGATATCATGTTTGAGGTCTGCTCAGCTTTTCTGAATCTGTAGGTTTATAATTTTTTGGTCAAATTTGGGGAAATTTCAGCCATTATTTCAGCCCCACGCTCCTTTTCCTCTCCTACATAGAATCTGATCTTTTATTATACTCCTTCAAGTCCCTGAGGTTCTCTGTGTTTTTTTTTTTTTTCAGCCATTCTCCCCGTCATTCAAATTAGCCGTTTTTTTCCTATTGTTCAAGCTTCAAGTCACTGATTCTTTCCTCTGTCCTCTCCATTCTACTGCTGAATCCATCACCAAGTTTTTATATTTTTCAATTCTAAAATTTCCATTTAGTTCTTCTATCTTCTATTTCTTTGCAGAGCCTTTTTTCCATTTGTGTTATAATTGCTCATTGAAGCATTTTTATGGTAGCTGCTTTAAAATCCTTGTCATATAACTCCAACATCTGTCACCTTGATTGATGTCTGTTGGTTATCTTTTCTTGTTTCAATTGAGATGGTCCTAGTTCTTGGACAAGTGATTCTCTACTGTATCCTGGATAGTTTGGGTTTTATGTACTAAGACTCCTTTTAGCTAGAAAGAGGGTTTTTTCTTTCTTTTTCTCTCAGTGCCACTAAGTGTTTCCAGATTACTAGCTTCTCTAGACCACAGTCTGGGATATATAATGAAAACACAAAACGCAGGGAGCTCACTGCTATGTACTTCCTTGGGTCAATCTGCCTTCTTCTCTCCATGTTTTAGTCTTATTTTTGTTTTATATAGAAAGCCCAGGGTTTTCTGCCCTATTTGTCAGGAGCAATAGGAAGCATACCTTTCTGTTGTGCCGCTGAACCAGACTTGGTATTTCATGACCACAGCATTTCCATTAAACTAATGTAACTTATTCAGGTTTTTATAAAACATTTAGCTGGTTGCAAATTTTCTTTTGGCATTATAATGTTGAACTGATTTTCTTGGTGTAGATTATTATTTTGTTAGGATGAATTTCAAGGAGAGAAACTGGAGAGTCAAAGGAAGTGCCTTGCTTATGGTACCTGGAACACTGCCGAACTACCCTCCAAAATGTGTCTTTTCCAGGGCCGGCTTGGTGGCTCAGGCGGTTAGAGCTCCATGCTCCTAACTCTAAAGGGTGCCGGTTCGATTCCCCGATGGGCCAGTGGGCTCTCAACCACAAGGTTGTCAGTTTAATTCCTCGAGTCCTGCAAGGGATGGTGGGCCCCGCCCCCTGCAACTAAGATTGAACACAGCACCTTGAGCTGAGCTGCCGCTGAGCTCCCGGATTGCTTAGTTGGTTGGAGCGAGTCGTCTCAACCACAAAGTTGCTGGTTGGACTCCCGCAAGGGATGATGGGCTGTGCCCCCTGCAACTAGAAACGGCAACTGGACCTGGAGCTGAGCTGCGCCCTCCACAACTAAGACTGAAAGGACATATCTTTCTCTGTCTGACTTATTTCACTTAACATAATGTTCTCTAGATAAGTTCCATATGATCTCACTTATTTGCGGATTCTAAAGAAAAGAATAAGTGAATGAACTAATCAGAAACTGGGAGACAATGAGGAAAAACTGAGGGTTGCTAGATGGGCGGGGGGAGTGGGGGGTGGGGGGGAGGGTGAGGGGATTGGAGGGCAGTCGGTGACCACAGGATGGCCACGGGGTTTGAAAATTAATCTGGGGAACGTAATTTGGTGGTTACCAGAGCGTAAGGGGGTTGGGGGGTGGGGGATGAGGGTGAGGGGGATCAAATGTACGGTGATGGAAGGGGAGCTGTCTCTGGGTGGTGAACACACAGTGTGATTTATGGATGATGTGATTCAGAATTGCACAACTGAAATCTATGTAATTCTACTAACAATTGTCACCCCAATAAATTAAAAAAATAAAAAATATATAAAAAAAAAAAAAAAAAAAAAAAAGACTGAAAGGACAACAACTTGACTTGGAAAAAGTCATGGAAGTACACACTGTTCCCCCAATAAAGTCCTGTTCCCCTTCCCCAATAAAATCTTTAAAAAAAAAAAAAAAATGTGTATTTTCCAAATCAGTAGGTGGAGTACGAAACATTGCCCTTTTTCTTGCCGTGGAAATCGGCCATGCTTGTACCCTGGTACTGGTAGGGACTCCCATTCTCTGCTACACCAGAAACACGGAATGCACATAGGTGAACTCAACTCCTGTGACCTAACTGTGCGGCCTTTTCTGACTTGGCTAACAAAGTCCCCTCCACCTGGAAAGACTATTCCACTTACATAGGCTCACCAAAATCTTGACCATTCATTTCATAAACAGAAGACTAAATAAGGCTTCCTTGAGTAGGGAAGCGTAACAATCTAAAGACATTCATTTTCCTCCAAATGAGACCAAATTTTCAATAAGAAGGTAGCAAAGCCAAAAGAAAAAAGAACTGAGTGGTAAGCTCAAATGCAACACTTAAGACAATCATTTAATCTATGAATAATGGCACTTTTATTTATCTCGCTCCAATCCTTATATCTTATTTGCTAGGCAAGAATGTTCAGGATTACAATGAATAGGAGACACATCCTTATCTGGTTCCTAATATCAGAGGGAAAGCTTTCAAAATTTCAACATTAAGCATGAGGCTTGCTTACAGTTGCTTTTGTATAATATATATACTATATAAAACTGTCATCCGATTAAGGAAGTTCCTGCTATACCTGATTTGGCTAGGTGTTTTTCTGTTAAAATAATGAATGGGTGTTAAATTTACAATTTTTTTCTGTGTATTACTGACATATATTTAGAGTTTCAATACCAATTGCTATAGGCTGATGTTTGCGACCCCTCAAAATTCATAGGTTGAAACCTAATCTCCAATGTGTTGGTATTTGGAGGTGGAGGCTTTGGAGAGTAGGAAGAGCCCTTAAGAGTAGCATTAGTGCCCTTATTATGAAAGAGACCCCAGAGAGTTCCCTTGTCCCTTCCACCCTGTGAGGACACAGTGAGAAGATGGTCATCTATTAACCAGGAAGTGGGCTCTCACTAGACACCAAATCTGCTAGAGCCTTGATCTTGGACTTAGCCTTCAGACTTGTGAGAGTTAAGTGTTTGCTGCTTCTAAGTCATTGAATCTATGGTATCCTAAGAGCCTG
The DNA here is from genome assembly GCF_004115265.2 of Rhinolophus ferrumequinum. Classification (NCBI taxonomy): domain Eukaryota; kingdom Metazoa; phylum Chordata; class Mammalia; order Chiroptera; family Rhinolophidae; genus Rhinolophus; species Rhinolophus ferrumequinum. The sequence goes on from NC_046306.1 coordinate 21,350,812, forward strand.
AACAGACTAAGACACTGATCTTAATGAAAATCCCAATTGAGTGAGAGTACAAGTTGGTATAATACTTGAGAAAACTATTTGGCCTTATATACTAAATTTATATGCATACCCTATGAAATTCCAGTCCCACTGTTCGGTGTGATGCTTGCCCACATGTACCATGAATAAGAACGCTCACAACAACATTATTTGTAATAGCCCCGTTACAGAAAAGAATTAACATAGCAGACCTAAAACTGGAAACCTTAGAAAAGCCTGCTTGCAAGGTTGGGCCAAAGGCTGGCATCTACAAACTTGGCTGATAAACAGTTTCCTACATGGATATAAAACTTTCCCTAACCAAAAAGGTGGAAGCACCTCAAGTGTCCACCAATAGATGAACAGATAAACAAAATGGGGTATATGCATACAATGGATTATTCAGCCATACAGTGTAGGACATTCTGATACATGCTACAACATGGAAAAACCTTGAGGACAGTATGCTAGGCGAAATAAGCCAGCCACTAAAAGACAAATACTGTGTGAGTCCACTTATATGAGGTACCTAAGGCAGTCAAGTAGAATTGTGGTTGACAGCAGCTGAGAGGAGGAGGGAATAAGGAATTATTAATGGCATAGAGCTTCAGTTTTGCAAGATGAAGAGAGTTCTGGAGGTAGATAGTGGTGACAGTAGCACAACAATGAATATACTTAATACCACTGAATTGTACAATTAAAAATGGCTGAGATGGTATGGTAAATTTTATGTGTATTTTACCACCTCCTAATGATATAAGAAAAACATTGGGGGAAAAAGTTAAAGCAAGCATGGCCCATTTAAAAGAGACGATTGGCTACATCTACATATACTTTCATAGCTAGAAAAAGATTCACTTTGCTTTTTCTGCAAATGAGGCCTGTCATTTATTCGTTCAGTCTTGAAATTATCTTTAAGCATAGACTCTACTTAAAGTAATTTGTCGGTAGAATTGGCATAACATTCTGATGTCTGCTTTGTTTCCAATTGTGTTCAAACTCATTTTGACATTTAAGGCCAATTTTATTACCTAGATTGAGTAGGACTTTTCCATAGTAGTGTAAAATCTAACCAATAAACTCTTTAAACACTTTTTTTTTTTTTTTCCAAAACAAAAACAAAAAAACTTTCCCTAACTGGAGAGGGTAGTTCACGGTGCCTAGAACGTTTTTGCAAACAATATGGTTTATGCTGAACACTGGTTTTCCTTTGGGAGTCTGGAATTTCAATAGGTGCCAGGCAAAGACTGCCTATGTGCCCAGAGTCCCATAAAAACCTTGGGCATTGAGTCTCTAAGCGGCTCCCCTGGGCAGAAACATCGCACACATGTTGCTGCATTTTCACTGCTGGGGTAATAGTTAGCGGTGTGACCAAGATAGGAAGGAAAGAGCATAAGGAAGCTTGCACATGGACTCCTGCAGATTCCAACTACGTCCCTCTCCTTTATGAACCAGCTGTGTATCTTTATTATGTCTCTAATAAATCTTAATTGTGAGCACAACTATGTGCCAGCTTCCGGGAATTCTTCTATCGAATCTCAGAGCCTGGGGGTATAAAAAGTACAAATTCCAGTACATTCCTAGAATAAACCACATAATAGCAATGGAAATGAACAACCTAACAACCTACAGCTATGAGACAACAAAGATTAAATCTCAAATGTTTGAATAATCATTTACTGCATTTTGCCTTGTATGAAAGTTGTTTCTTCCACGCTAGACTGAGAATCATTTAAGACAGCAGTTCTTAAATTTTTAAAAAGCATCAGAATCCCTCTAATTTGTGTGGGTTACATCTATCAATCACCATGTCAGAAATTAAAACTGAGAATTTAAAAAAATATTATTAATCCTTTTCAAAATAACTATATTTTCCCCAAAAACAAAGTAAGAAGAATGGCACTGTTATAGTTTTGCAAATCTCTTTCATAGTACTTCGCTTAATAAAAGACAGCTGGGTTCTCCTAGCTGTTTCTGCATTGCATCTGTTGCAACATCCAATATCACACAGCTTCTACAAATTCCATCATACACTCATGAGAGAATAAGAGTGAAAAGGCAAGTAACATCTTAGTATTATTATGAAAATAATTTTGACCTACCGAACTTCCTAAGAGTCTGAGGGAATCCCAGGGGTCCCTGATTGCACTTTGAGAATTGCAATGTTAAAGTTTAATACTGTGATTCATCTTTATCACTTCTAGAGGCTAACACGCAGGAGCATGGGGTACTTTTACAGGAGGTAAAACCTTGAAGAATTCGATTTACAAACATTGGGAACTGGCAAAATTTCCCTTATACACAATGAGAGGCCAACCCTACCCAACTGTCACTGACAGAAAAGTACTCCCTTATGCCACGGGTTCACCACACTCAGCATAGAAAGATAAATTATGTGTACCTTAAAAACTCTAAAGAAACCGTATTTGCATGAGGAGCTGAAGAATGTAATCCCTTTGATACTATTTATTACGACCATGAAACTTACAATTTTACAAATTATTATTTTGAAAATTAAAGTCGCTACTTTCTCTTTCTCTCTGGTTTGGAAATAATGTACCAGGCACTGAATATATTAAGTAACAAAACCTTGTATTAATTTGGTTGAACCTCAGTGGCCTGTTGAAACTGTTTTTTTCAAAGCTGCTAATTGGAATTAAATCAACACCATAAGAAACAATAAGGTAAACATAGGTTTGTTTCTTTGGTAAACATTTTTATACACAATTGAAATCTACAAATCGGTAGTTTTATGTAAGTTGTATAATAACTAGTCTAGATTTTGCCACATTGCTACACATTTGGAAGTGAGCAGAAATGTGTACAACTTTGCTGCTGGCCTCGGTTCTGAGCCATATACTCAGGCAGTTGGTGACAGTGATGCTGTACTTACCACCAGCGCTAGAACAAGAGTCCGCACCTTCTCCCCAATCTCAGGTGAGATGTCATTGCCAAATTGTTGCAAAGTGGTGAGGAAGCGCTTCAACTTGCTGAGCTGCCGAGCACCACAAGTGGCTGGCAATTGTTGATTTGTTAGTGCTGACGATGTGGAAGAGGCAGGACCATTGCTGAATCTCTGTGGTGGTGATGGGGCACCATTCAGGGTAGGAGGAGAATGGTTGGTGCCATTGCTTACTAAAAGAAAGATAAAATGAAAGACTCAGTATAAGTGCCAAACACAGGGATCTTTGTCAAGCTCTTCTTGTTTGCATTCTCCTTCATTTATTCATCTGAATTTTGTAAAGCACATGTTGAGAGTACACAAGGCACTGCTTCTGCCCTCAATGAGACTGCTATACAGTGAGACAGACTGTCAGGTAAAAACTAGTAACAGAATAGCACGGAAGTGTTAAAACCAATGTATCGAGTGCTACAAGAGCACAGAGACATCTAATTCTGCAGGTGCCACGGGCAAGGGTAGGTAGTTTTAAGGCTCTGCAACAGGTACTGGATGAGATGAGTCTGGGAGAATGTGTATTTCCAGTGACTGGACACTCATGCCCATTTCTTATGTCACATCTCCTTCCCAATATTAGGGTCCCAAAGAAGCTAAGCAGTCAATTAGAAGGTAGTACGTGAACAAGACATCCAGATAACAGAGTTTTGTTAATGTGGGAAGTGTTTTCCTAGGCTATAGGTTTAATAACTATTTCTGCACTAAGATACACATCTCTTTGACCATTCAGAATATTCACGGCCATCAGAGTCAGGTTCTCTCTGCCTTGACAGTACTAGCTGAACAAGGCCAAATTCTTGGCCAGTCCATAAAGCATTTTCTAGACAACATATAGGACACTCCCATTCTGTATTTCTGTTCAAATTATACATGTGATTAGTTCCAGTTTTCCTATTTTCCCATTGTTCTTAGTCATTTCTTGCTAGTTTTAATTTAGAACACAACCCCAGAGCTAAATTCTTGGCAGCATTAAGGAAAAATCTCCGTCTTCACTGAACAGTGAAATAAAATTATCTAGTACCTAAGAGTCAATAGATTTCCATTTACTCTACCCAGGCTTGAAAATTTAGGAAGGTAAAAACCATGTCTAAAAACATAAGAAAAAATTTAAGTCAAGACTTAAGCAAAATTTAAAGAATTCATTAATTTGATTTTTACCTAACTTAGAAAACTGACATTTACTTATATTTTGCCGAATGCCAACTCATTAATCATGAAAAATTTTCCATTTCCCTTCGTCTTCCTCCAAGACAGTCATAGTTGGTTGATCACTATTCTTCCTTCTTCACTGACCTTTATTCAAATTTGATCTGTATTAAAATCTTCTTCATCCTATATAGCTCAGATATCACCTGTATTAAGAAGCATTCTTTGAGACTCTGCTGATCCATGTTAAGGTAAACCCTAGACTGTCAGAGAATAACACGGAAGTGTTAAAACCAATGTATAGAGTGCTACAAGAGCACAAAGAGACATCTAACTCTGCAGGTGCCACGGGCAAGGGTAGGTAGTTTTAAGGCTCTGCAACAGGTACTGTTGATGTTCCTGGGAGAATGTGTATTTCCAGTAATCTGTCCTGTGTACAGATGCTTCCATTATGTTACTTACCAAATTATAATTATTTGCAATGCCTTAATAGATTATACACTTCTTTTTCCCCCCCTTTTTTTAAATTGGTTTCAGGTGCACAAAACAATGTAATAGTTAGACGTTTATCATTTATACCCCTCACACAGTGACAACCCCCTTCCCCCCCTCCACTACCCCTCTGACATCGCACACAGCCATTACATTTCCACTGTCTCTATCTCTAATGCCGTACTCCGCTTCTTGTAACTATATATATATATATATATATATATACACACATATATACGTTATTTGTGTCCCCCACAAATCCTATGTTGAAGTTCTAACACCTCAGAATGTGACTATACTTGGAGATAGGGCCCTAAGAGTTAAATGAGGTGCTATGAGTAGTCGCTAATCCCATGTAACTGTGGTCCTTTTAAGAAGAGAAAGGGACAACAAGGATGCATGTGCACAGAGGCAAGGGCGTGGGGGGCACAGCAGGGAGGCAGCTTCTGCAGGCCCAGGAGAGAGGCCTCAGGAAAAACCCAACCTGCCAACATCTTCATCTTAGACTTCCAGCCTCCAGGACTGTGAGGAAATATATTCCTACTGTTTACACCACCCAGTCTGTGGTATTTTGTTACTGCAGCCCTAGCAAAGCAATATAGTAATTATTCCCTTTTGTAAGGAGACTTACCATGACAGTACTGGAACACTTTCAGAAGTAGTTTGGTAATTTTATGAAACTTTAATTTCTATAAATCAATATGATAATTTGAATTCAGTATTTTAGAGCCAAAGAAATTATAATAACTACTTACCAGACAAAGAGTGTGGGAAAATATTAAGACCACTAAATTTCCAAATGTCTAAATTAGCTAAGTACTATTCTCAGAGGACAAAAGCTATCTATAAAAGTGAGAAATAACCACACATATATCCCTGACATATATATCTTTTAATAGACATTTTGAACACGCTGAGAATAGTATATGCAGAAGGCTTAATGGCAATCAGTCACTTAAATAAATGTCACTCTGAACCATAAACCCAAGGAATTAAGAGGTCTCACATGCTGTAGGAGTAAATGACACTGGTCTGGGTCCTCCGGGATTTATTGGGGGGAGGGGTGGCATGGTGGGAGGTGAGGATCTTGACTGTATCTTCACTTCCACAGGCGATCCAGGCATTGCTGGCACCCTTTTCTCAGGACCAACTGCAGAGAATAAAAGGAATTGAGGTCAGAGTTTTCTATAAAATAATAAAAATGGTAGCAACAATTTGAAATACCAACATATTGTCCTAGAAGATTCAGAAGTTAAGAAAATGCTTAATTTAATAGGCTGAATATGTATCTTTTTAATCCCTTGAACTGTCAATGTCTCCTCAACTGGAAAAGGGGTCTTTAAAAGTAGTTAAGGATCTTGAGAGGAGGAGATCATCCTGGGTTATCGGGGTGGACTCTAAATCCACTATGAATGAAACCCTCATGAGAAGAGTTGAAGAGACACACACAGTAAGAGAAGACTAGGTGGAACACAGACGTAGTCACACAGCGAGAACACAGTGTGACAAGGGAGGTGGACAGCAGCGTGATGCCTCTACGCCCAGGAATCCCAAGGATTGTGAGAAACCACCCGAAGCGAGGAGAGAGGTATGGAATATTCTTCTTCTGAGGCCCCAAGAAGAAATCAACCCTGCTGGACTACTGGCCCCTGAACTGTGAGAGAAGACTGTTGCTTGGAGCCACCCGGTTTGTGGAACTTTGTTATGGCAATCCTAGGAAACGAAAACAAGGCAGCAAGGTCAAGGGTTGATGTGACCTAAAAGTTAACAGTGAGGGTAGTGGCTGAGAAAGAAACCAGATTATAAATTCAGTTTATCTCAACTGCATCCTTTCTTAACTTCTCTCTATAAATGAATCAAATTAGTAGGGGAAAAAAGCTAACGTGGGACTCTCTGGACCAGTAGGCGTCAATTGCATGGCATGGAAATAGAATCATAATCAGTTGTATATAAATTACTATGAATGATGAAGTACTACATTTTGATACATATCAACTACTCTCTTTAGGAAACTACTCTACTACTCTAGGAAAAAATGAGGTGGGCTCAACATCTTTGACATCAGGCATATAAATGTTGCTGATGACATTTGTTCTAAAAGATGAAAAGTAGAGAAGATTCTAAACAAAGCACAAGCTGCTTCACCCATGGGATAATTCATCAGCAGCTGTTTGATAACACTAGACAGCAACAAATTCCAGAAAGAGAAATTTGACAGATTAAACCTAATGATGTTAGAATTAGGTCTGAGCTACAATGAATAAGAGTAATATTTTATTATCTTCGAAGTTATTTTTCCCCATTAAAGGAAACCTGTTATATACTTGTTTAACAATAGGGTCAGGGTTACCATATCACCTTAAATTGAGCTCTTTTCCTCTCAGTAATTCCAAGCTTTTCACTTAAGTACCATGTGTTTATTCTTCAGTAACTGCTGAATTCGGTTAAAGTACAAGAAATTGACACCAAAGGTTCAGGTGAGAATGTTAAATCAAAGATTTCTTTCTGTGAGATCAGTTGTAAACACAATACGTACAAGAGCATTCGTGACACTGGCAACAAGGTGCATCTTTGCACACTCATGGCACCGACTAATGGGGAAAATATCCCCAAATATTATTTTTAACGCTTCAGTCTGCCACATTTTGGAAGAGATATAATGAATACAGAAACTCGATCAAGGAAGCAATGCTCCCCAAATTGCAAATTCCCTGACAAAAATGTGCAGCTCTTCGAAGCCATGTGGGCAACACTGCCAGCCTTCCCATCTCTCTGTCCAGAACATTGTAAAATTGATGGTCGTCCTGTCTGATTAGTGGACTAATGAGCTGTTGCGTTTGCCTTTTTCTTCCTGACAGTATTTTCTCAATGCCCTTCAGAGAACAGTTGACATGTTTCCAGCTCTTCCATCTGGGGCCCAGCTTTCTGGAGGATGGGGAAGAAGGGAAGGAAGGAACTGACAGTTGTCTTGCACTGTTTTGTGTTGTGTGGGGTGTGCAACAACCTAGAGGGAGCCTTTCTTCAGACCACCTGCCCTTACAGCAAAGGCGCCAAAGGCCTGAGGAGGCCTTAGCACTGAGATGTGTTTTAACGTTCAGCACTTGGCAGAATGAAAAACTCAAAGCAACCTAACTGCAGAACACTGAATTATATAGCAATTAAAAGCTGAGATACTGGGCACAATCCAACCCCTAGAGTCCTGTTTACAGATTAAAACTACCCATCTCTTGTTCATGTCACTACTCACAAACCTGAAACACTAGTGTTATTCCTTATGTTTCAAGCGATAACATTGGCAGAGAAAGCACGGGTTCAGAAACTGAGAGAATTGGTATGAATCCTCATTCCGTTACTAATGACCTACATGAATTTTATCATATCATTTCACCTTTCTGGGCCTCATTTTTAATATGTATAAAATGAGAGACTTAAATAAGACGTACCCGGCAGGAAAGATGTAAAGATGAAAGATAATGCCTACACGAGTGCTCGGTAGAGAAAGTACTCAGTACCCAGTAATGATGATTAGAAACCATGAAGACTAGCGTCAAGTTCTGATTTTGCCATTTATCTAGCCAAGTTAATATGAACATGTTTCCCATGGAAAATGGGTATTCTACTATTAACAATCTATCTAAGCTCAGAGATATTACATGGAGTGATCCAAGAAGTCAGTTGCAAAAGCACCAAGTACAATGTAAGATGGTATTTGTCTTGGAGGCTTAGTGGCACAAATGCACTTCACAGGGTGAGAGCTCTATCCAGGTGGTTTATAACCTGACAAATTCAGCAGTTGCTCAGATGGTGGATAAGCGGTACACTCCAAAGTAGGTGTTTTAACCCTCTGCTTGGTGGCTGTGACCTGCCTTTATGTGATCACTGTTAGACTTCATTTCTGAATATTTATGAAATTGATGTTCAGTTTTCTATTCCAGCTGGATCTCTTGAAAGAACCAACCATATGTTGAGCTCTTTTTAATTCTAGATAAAGTTCAAGGAAAAGAAATTCCTTGATAGTGCTTGGACTATCAAAGAAACAAAGTGTATTCAATCCTAGAAGAGCAAAATAACCTTGAGTTTTGTCATAAAGTTCAACTCGATTCTAAACACCAGTTTTACGATTCAAAGTAACTGATAATTTAGTCAATCAATGAATTTGTGCTGTGCTTATTTTGTATATTTGGATATATATGAATTAAAAAATAAAACTCAAATATATGACCACATACATTTCCAAAATCACTGATGCTTCAACATCTAACCATGTAAAAAGCCAAACAACTTGAGCTAGAGGAGTGAACATGGAAAAGTATGTCTGAATAATGATTTTACTTTTCCATTGTGCAATATGCTAAGGATGTCAAGAAAACAGAAAACTGATGAAAGAGAGAACAAAGTAATAAACTGTTCTCTGTGTGACAGCAGTGCTATTTTATCCCACATAGGATTTTGAAGAACCAAACGTGGAAAGTAAAGAGCAGAACTATTTTGTAGCTCTAAGAGAAGTAATGATGAACATAAACAAAAACATCCCAGACAAATGCTACTTGAGAAGAATCCTACATGATAAATTGCCCACAAATGAGAGCATTTACAAATCATTATAACAAATTTTCTTCAAAGTTTTAAAAAATTACTTTGAGGCTGACAAAGGAACAATAAATAGAAGAGGTAGAAACAGGAGATAAGAAAATGCAATTATGTGAGGGGAATCACATTTAAAATCTACTAAATTTAATCATTTTATTTGGCCATGGAGATGTTTATGCTGAGTTTTGGGTAGAAGAAGATATGGCCAAGTCCTCCTGATGACCATCACTGAAGAAAATGCGCTGAATATAGAGATTTCAGATACACACATAGTACGGGAATGTTGATCATTCCAAACAGGAGAGCAAGGAAGCCAATCTGTTTTTTTAAAATAATCCAGACTCCTAACAACTGGGAAGTTTTAAAGAGAGTTATCTTTGGAGGCAGAGGCAAAAGTGGATGATGTTCTTTTATATATCGGGGGTGCCAAAAAAATGTATACAAGTGGACACTTTGGTCAGTGTTGCTCAAGCAGTAGTTCGCCACAATCCGAAGTGTCTGGATGCTGATGGTAACCACTCTGAGCACCTCTTGTAACTGCAGAAGTCAAATGTGACTTGTATTCATCTTTTGTTATGGGTATATATTGAGTGCTACAATGTTAATACAGTTTTTCTTTCTTACATTGTGCCAATTTTTTGGCACCCTCTCTATATATAAGCATACATTTATATGGTTCAAAAATCAATATAATAAGAAATACTCGTTGTTCCCTACAGACCGCACTCCATAGGTAACCATTTTAATTGGCTTTTTGTGCATCTTTCCATTCTTTCTCTGTACAAATGAGCAAACACAAATATAAAAATTCTTATCCCACCCCCCCCTTCATACAAGAGTAGCATAATTACGTTAAACTGAACGCTCCCAGTAATGGCCTCTCTGCAGCAATGCCTTTTGCGATGCATCAGGAAGTAGCATCTATTTTCCCATCCCCGAAATCTGGCCTCTAACTTGCTTTGGCCAATGTAATGTGATGGAAGTAACAGGTTTGTGGTTTGTTATACAGCAATAGACGAATAGGCAACTGATCTATATTACATATAAACTGTACTGTTCCTTGCTTTTTGTTGTTCTCGTTTTGTTTTATAATTTACAATATGCTCTAAAATTCTTAATTCCACAACCATTTAAAAAAACAAACAAACAGATGCATGATATTCCAGTGTGTGGATGTACCAGTTTATTTAAACAATCCCCTACTGATGGATAACTGGATTGTTTCCAATCATCTACAGATGAATTTTGAGGCTCTCCAGATCCCATGCTACTGACTACCCTGTATTTACCAGGTTTGGGCAAAGAGATAAAAGAAGACAGGGCCATGAGTTATGGGAAAATCAGATATATACAAATGTGTACAAAGTACTAAGAAAACAAAGAAGTAGACATGTTACTCTGTATGAAGGCCACAGAAATCTTCACAGACCATTAAGTAATTTATTGGGAAGGCTAACATGAGCTTTCCAGGTAGCAAATAAGGAGAAAAGCATGAAGGATACATACAGTCTGAATAGTGCCCCTAAAGTTGGACTCAGAACCAAGGCGAAAATCAGGAAAAGGATTTCCTTGACCACAGCCTCTCTAACCATTGCCAAGGATAGGTAAATGTTCTGGAACGGGTAACTATCAAACAAGTAGCATTTCCAAAACTGACAATTTTAATCTGCTAAAGACAGGGGAAAGAACATCGAAATTACTGTTGCACTTATATAAAGGCTTATAAGGCTGGCTAAACTGATTATGGGCAAAGCACATCCTTGTAGCTCTGCCACAAATCTAAGAACACATCCAACTTTCCAACAACAGGCAGGCTTCATATGCAGAGACAGCCAGGAATAACTGTTTACAATGACAGATAATTTATCATTCAACAAAAATTAAGGCATAAGGACTCAAGTAAAGAAATTACCAGAAAATATTCTACAAAGGACCTTGAAGACAGAGCTCAATTAAAACAAATCAATGTTTTGCTGTATACTAACAATAGGGATTGAAAAACAATTATTTCCATTCCACATTTATAAATACATTGGAAAATAAATTTATCTAATACTTTCGTATGGCTCAGGGATCAGCAAACTTTTTCTGCAAAGGGCAAGATAGTACATATATTTTTGGCATCATGGGCCATATGGTCTCTGTCACAACTATACAACTCTCCTGTTGTAGCACACTCTAGACAAACACAAATGAATGGACTTGGCTGTGTTCCAATAAAACTTTATTTACAGAAACAGGCAGTGGGCCATAGTTTACCCACCTCTGCTACAGCTGATTAAAAAACTGGAAAAATTCAAATGTCTAATTCTTTATTTTTATGCCTATAAAAATCTATTTTAACGCACCTACTGAAGTGGTTCATCTGAATAACATTTTTATTTTCTTAAGACTAGATATAAGAGGCCTTTACTTATTGACCTTCAAGAAAAATAATATACAAAACAGAAAAATATATTTAAAGACAGCATTACTTAGGCAACCAACCAAATAAGAGAAGATATTTGCAAACACCTCCAATAAAGGGCTAATATCCAAAATGTATATGGAACTCATACAACTCAACAACAAACAAGAAACAATCCAATTAAAAAGTGGGCAGAGGACCTGAATAGACACTTCCCCCAAGAAGACATACAAATGGCCAAAAGATAATATGAAAAAATGTTTGATTTCACTAGCTATTAGGGAAACGCAAATCAAAACCACAAGGAGATACCACCTCACACCTGTTAGAATGGCTATCATCCACAAGACAATTAATAACAAGTGTTGGAGAGGCTGTGGAGAAAAAGGAACCCTCATATACACACACTGCTGGTGGGAATGTAAATTGGTACAGTCACTATGGAAAATAATATGGAGGTTCCCCAAAAAATTAAGAACAAAATCACCATCTGACCCAACAATCCCTCTTCTGGGTATCTACCCAAAATGTCTGAAAACATTTATCCATAAAGATATATGTACCCCTATGTTCACTGCAGCATTACTCACTGTGGCTAAGATATGGAAAAAAACCAAAGCGCCCTTTGATGGATGATTGGATAAAGATGTGGTATATATACAATACTACTCAGACATAAGAAAAGATGAAATATTGCCACTTGCGACAACATGGATGGATCTTGAGATTATCGTGCTAAGCAAAATAAGTGAGACAGAAAAAGTCAAAAGCCATATGACTTCACTCATATGTGGGATATAAAACTGAAAGCAACGAAGGAGCAAGACAAACAAACAAACAAAAACTCATAGACACAGACAACAGTTTAGTGGTTACCAGAGGGTCAGGGGGGAGGGGGGATGGTAGAAGAGGGAAAAGGGGATCAAATATATGGTGATAGAAGAACTGACTTTGGGTGGTGAACACATAACGCAATATATAGATGATATATTATAGAAATGTACATTTGAAACCTACATAATTTTAGTAACCAATGTCACCCCAATAAATTTAATATTCGGTTGGTGCAAAAGTAATTGTGGCTTAAAAGGTTCAAAATAATTGTAAAAACCGATATTACTTTTGCACCAACCTAATAAAAATTTTTTTAAAAAGACAGCATTATTTAAAGGTAGAATACTACTAACAACATGAAGTCAGTGCCGAGGAGTAGCAAAGATGAGGCTAAGTATCTGATGTTGTCCAAAAACATGCACACCTAAGAACTTCAAACATGACTAGCATACCTGTGAAGAACCACTTGCTTCATTATTATGCTAATTTCCACCCTAGTCATCCTCTTTTCTCTATCTTCTCCCAGTGCCATCTGACCCCACACATAGAGGTGCGCAGAATACATAAATACTTCTAACAACTTGATTAATAACAAAATGCAATTTTAAAAACAAGTAAAAAAGATTTAAAGAAAAAATTCCCAAAAGAAGGGATAAAGACATAAAATGATGCTCAACATATTACTCATCAAAAGAACAAATTATAACACTACTGACATATATCCAATAACACGGATGAATGTCAAAAGCATTAGGCTGAGTGAAACATGCCAGACATACAACAAAACTACATACTGTATTATCCTATTTGTATAAAACTTTAGCTAAAAATTAAAAATAAAAATTAGTAACAAAAAGCAGATCAGTGGGCCGGCCAGCTGGCTCAGTTGGTTAGAGCTCCATGCTCCTAACTCCGAACGCTGCCGGTTCGATTCCCACATGGGCCAGTGGGCTCTCAACCACAAGGTTGCCGGTTCAAGGGATGGTGGGCTCCATCCCCTGCAACTAGCAACGGCAACTGGACCTGGAGCTGAGCTGCACCTTCCACAACTAAGACTGAAAGGACAACAACTTGAAGCTGAACGGCACCCTCCACAACTAAGATTGAAAGGACAACAATTTGACTTGGAAAAAAGTCCTGGAAGTACACACTGTTCCCCAATAAAGTCCTATTCCCGATCCCCAATAAAATCTTAAAAAAAAAAAAAAAGCAGATCAGTAGCTGCTTGGCACTGACAGGAAGAAACTGATTACCAAGGGACATGTTGGGGTTGTGATAAATCTTTTTATGGTATGGATGTATTCTATATGTTCATTGTAATGGCACTAACACAACTATATACAATAGCTAAAAGTCAGACTGTATACATAAAATGGGTGGATTTTATTATATATAAACTACACCACAACAAAGCTGAGAAAAAATTAGCAAACTGATTCCAGCAATGTATTTTTTTAAAAAATCACAATCAAGTTGAGTTTATCCAAGAAAGCAAAGATAATTTAATTATTAGGAAAATCCAATATAACTCGTCATATAACAGATGAAAAGAAACACCTTAAAGTCACCTCAACAATTAAAGAAATAGAAGATCAATTCCTTAACTTGATAAAGTCTCTTCCAAAAACCCATATAAAATGTCATATATATTAATGAAATATTACAAGCATTGCCTTTCAACACAGAAAGAAGATAAAGATGTCCAATATCAATGCTTCTTTTCAACATTTAGTGAAGAGTCAAGCTAGAACAGCAGGACAGTTAAAAAGAATGGATCTGACAGGAATAAAATTGTGCTTTTGTACACACCAGATGACTTTCTATACAGAAAACCAAAAAAATCTACCACCCAAGTATTAAAATTAATATGCAGGTTTAGCAAGGTTGCTAGAATATACAACAAAAATATATGAACCGGTCTGGTCCGGTAGCTCAGGCGACTGGAGCTCCGTGCTCCTAACTCCGAAGGCTGCCGGTTCGATTCCCACATGGGCCAGTGGGCTCTCAACCACAAGGTTGCCTGTTTGACTCCTTGAGTCCCACAAGGGATGGTGGGCTGTGCCCCCTGAAACTAGCAATGGCAACTGGACCTGCAGCTGAGCTGCGCCCTCCACAAGTAAGACTGAAAGGACAACTTGAAGCTGAACGGCACCCTCCACAACTAAGACTGAAAGGACAGCAACTTCACTTGGAAAAAAGGCCTGGAAGTACACACTGTTCCCCAATAAAGTCCTGTTCCCCTTCCCCAATAAAACCTTAAAAAAAAAGAAATGAACCACCTAAAAATAAACCTAACAAAAGATACATTAACACCAAATAAGACCATAATGTAAGTAGACTGAAAGACGTAAAAGGAGACAAATAATTGGAAAGATCTGTCATGACTACGGACGGGAAGACTCACAATCATCAATATTTTCTCTTCATTTAAATGTATAATTTCAAGGGGCCCTTTAGCTCAGTGGTCATAGCGCAGTGCTCTTAACACCAAGGGCACCAGTTCGATTCCCACATGGGCCTGTGAGCTGCGCCCTCCACAACTAGATTGAAAACGACTTGACTTGGAGCTGATGGGTCCTGGAAAAACACAGTTCCCCAATATTCCCCAATAAAAATAAATACATACATACATACATACATACATACATACATACATACATAAATGTATAATTTCAGTGCAATTCTTATCACATGTCAGTAAAGTTTTTGGTTCAACTTGATGAGTAAATAGTAAAATTTATGTACCAGAGTAACATGTTAAATCTGATAAAACAACTAAACTGTGGCATATTCATAAATGAAACAGTCTATGTTAAAATAAGTGAACTATAGTTATATGAAGCAAATGAGTAAATCCCCAAACAGTGTAGTGATACTGAAACAGTGAAAAAGAATAGGTACAGGAAAGATATGAATAGTGTAACACTTTTATAAAGTCTAAAATCACAAAAAATCTAAATATAGGGGATCTCTTTGTATACGTATATGTAGTTAAAATATTTTTAAAAGCATAGAAATAATAAATATCAAAATCAGGATACTGACTACTGCAAAGGGATGGAATTGGACAGTTACAAATTGTAGTTCTAATGTTTTGCTTCTTTAAAAGATCTGCAGCAAAATGTAACACAAAACATTAAACATTAAAATCTGACAAAGCTAAAAGTGGGTGCATGCGTGTTTGTTATACTGGGCTTTTTTCTTATGTTGTGAGCTTGAAATATTTCACAAGAAAAAGATCTCTGGCTGCAATGGGGGAAATGGTGAACTCATAATGCAGGAAGGTAGTTACAGTGAGAGATGATTGTGGCCTCTGCTGAGTAGCAATAGGAATGGAAAAGGGGGTGTGGATTTCAAAGATATTTAGAGTTAGAATAGATAGTATTTGTTGATTGATTAGACGAGGAGGGTAAATCAGGGTAACATGTGAAATTATGACGGAGATAGAGGCAACTAGAGGGAGAGTAGAATGGAGGGGAGAGACGGTGAGTTCAGTACTTATTGGACATACTCCTTTCATGATGCCTCTGAGATAGTCAAGAAGGGTTTCCAGTTGATAAATTCAGAAGTTTGGAGTTGAAAAGAACAGTCTGGTCTAGAATCATGAGGTATCAGTGTAAAAATAAGGAAATTCCAGCTATGAGAGGCTGAAAGGAAAAGAAGTGATGTTTCAAAATACAACTAAAATAAACTATGCTTGCTGATTTTTATCCCAATTGACTTTTATTCCATATTCAGTGTTAAGAATAGCTAGTAACTATTATACGTTAAATATTTATTCATACTTTATTAGTGTATTCAGATGCTCTTCTTCAAGCTAGTAATTGGTTTCTTTTGATTGTTGTAAAGTCAAAGATTTATAACATGTTTACAAGCTCCTAACTCTCACCACTTCCCAAGTCCTGCAATTTGTCCATACTGTTCCACAGAAAATTCTGCTTTGCATTTTCTCTGCTGTTTTCAGTTCTCTGTTCTGGAGAACGAAGCTTAGCCACCCATGTCCATCTTCTACCTAAGCCAAAGCCCTTTTAGGACAAGTCCAGTCACAAGGAAAGTATGAATGAGACAGGAAAGGAGAACAGAAAAAGGAACATGTTAAGAAAGGTGCTACTTTCATAGACTGGAATATAAATAAGAGTACAGCTGACTTTTGCAGAATTTTTCCTTTTGGTATATTGGTTTCTTAGGGCTGCCATAACAAAGTGTCACAGACTGGATGCCTTAAATAACAGAAATCTAATTTCTCACAATTCTAGAAGCTAGAAGTCTGAAGTTGCCAGGGTTGGTTTCTTCCCTCCTTGGCTTACAGGTGGTTGTATTCCCGTGTGGTCTACCCTCTGACATATGAGGTCTGACAATTAAGTTCAAAAACTTGTTATAACAAGGTTGCTAACCTTTTTTGGTATCAGAGGGATTATTCATTATGAATTTGTACCAACTGGACAGTTAACCATGTTTACTATTTGGAAGTGCTAAAAAGGCTGCGTGAAAAATTTAGACGAAGATGGCCTGAACTTCTCGCCAACATTCATGGCTCTTGCATCACGACAATGCACCAGCTCACACGGCACTGTCTGTGAGGGAGTTTTGAGCCAGTAAACAAATAACTGTAATAACTGTATTGGAACACCCTCCCTGCTCACCTGATCTGGCCCCCAATGACTTCTTTCTTTACCCGAAGATAAAGGAAATATTGAAAGGAAGACATTTTGATGACATTCAGGACATCGAGTGTAAAACGATGACAGCTCTGATGGTCATTCCAGAAAAAGAGTTCCAACATTGCTTTGAAGGGTGGACTAGGTGCTGGCGTCGGTGCACAACTTCCCAAGGGGAGTACTTTGAAGCTGATCGTAGTGATATTCAGCAATGAGGTATGTAGCACTTTTTCTAGGATGAGTTCATGAACTTAATTGTCAGACCTCGTATTATTGTATTAAAGACATTACCTCCAAATTCAGTCACATTCTGAGGGTTAGGACTTCATCCTATAAACTTTTAGGGAACACAATTCAGCCCACTAGTAGAGGTGGGGAAGGATGAAAAAGCAGTTAGATTAAGAAGGTTGAGCAGTTTTTCCTGTATTTTAATATTCTCTCATTCATTCGAAAATAGTTGAGTACCTACAAGGTATCCTACTGCTGAGGATAGAGCAGTAAATAAATCATGAGTAAGTAAAAGACAGAGCTCAAGGAACAATTCTGAGGTTTTTAGCCTGAGCGACTGGAAGGATGTAGTTTCCCTTTACTGAGAAGGGAGAGACAATGTGAAAGGAACACGGGTGGAAGGGTAGATAGTTTGAGAGCAGACTCAGTTTGAAATGCCTGGTAGATATTCAGATGGGGACGCTGGACAGGCAATTGGATAGAAGTCTGGAGATGAAACCTGGGGTGGTAAAGTCTGAGCTCATGATTAGACGTTGTCAATTGATGAAATACAGATGCTATTTAAAGTCTGAAACTGGGTATCTTAGAGGAAGTGAATGTAGAGCAGAAGTTCCAGGACTAATGTTTAGGTACTCCAATTTTTAGGGATCACGGAAGACGAGAAAAACACTAAAAAGGAGACTGAAAATGGGCAGTCCTGTGTCGAGTCATTATGCGGTACAGCTTAAACTTATATAGAGAGCTGTATGTCAATTATATCAACAAAACTAAAAAGAAAAAAAGCAGCCAGGGAAATAGGAAAAATACAGAAGCCAAGTAAAGAGTATATAGTCTGCTGGGCCGTAGGTCAAGACGAAATCTACAAATCCTCATAATGAAATACATTCCAGCTGTTTAAATTATTACCTATTAGGATTTGATCAACGAATAAGAAAATATCTTTTAAAACCAATTATTTTGAAACTTTGGCTTTGTCATAGTATCAGCAATCAGGAATTACAAAGAAGGTCAGAATGAATATATTATTTGTAGCAAAGGACACAAAAGCATTTAAGAGACTGCACACAAATCTCACTCCACCATTTAATTGGGACAAGTCAAGTACAATGGCTCAAGTAGCTTAGGCCAAATAAAAGTTAATATAAAATTTTCCTTCCTCCCCCAGTGAAACAGAATATATAGTAAATATGAAAAAGCTTATTTGCAGCAAAAAAATAAGATGAAAAGGGCAGTTTGACAAATGGACCAAATTCTAAACCAGTGGACGTTTATGTCCTTAAAGAGTCAAAGGCAGGCTATTGTTGAAAAAAGAAGATTGAGCATGAAACTAGAAGATGTGGCTAAATCTTGACTGTTCTGCCCATTTATCAGCTGTGGGCCCTTGGACAAATCACTCCAGAGCCTTGTTTTTCTCATCTGTAACACCAAGGGAAGGAAGGTGTTGAAAGGCCAATAAAGTAACAAGAAAGTACTGTTACACTATTAAAGTATAAGAAATGATTAGATAGCTACCCATCAGAAATGTATTAACAATTATTATGCCACTAATATGTAGAAAGTAACTAAAGGTTTGCTCTTCCAATGCTAATGATTTTAATATTTAAAGATACATTGTAATTGCCTGCCAACATCAAAACCCTGTTGATAACCTTAATGCAAGTTAAAAGCAGCAGCAACACAGCTGACTTGATAATGTAAATAGGGAAAAGTGAAATATGGATTGTTGCTTCCCGGCTCCAGCAAATGTTTATTTAGAATAATACAGTTACCTCCTTCAACTACACACCATCTGTTCCAGGTCTCTACCAAGTTAATGTTTCTCACATGAACAGAGAAATTACTTAAAATCACTTGGTTAGCATCTTGCCTTCCCATGGAGGTTACTCCTCCTACACCCCAGTCTCACTCTCCTGAAGCTCAGCCTCTTAACATTGTGCGGCATGACCACTCTGGCCCTACAAATGCAGCAGACGTCAGGTAACTCAGAAAATGGAGGCTGTCAGAGAATCAGCTAACTCCAGTCTTCCCGGTCAAATAAAATCCTTCTTACATGTTTTTCTGGAGACAGGGAGAAATGATATAAATTTCACACACAGCTTTTCTAAGAACCAAGCCCAGGTCTCTCTGGTTCCATTTACTGATACATCAATGCTACAATTTCTCTGGAACACAGAACCTTCTATAACAATACTTCAGTAAATCCTCACATCCTAAAATATATAATATCACTTATCTCATCTCCACTGTTCGACTGTAGCTCAAGCCACCGTCATCGCTCACCTGCATTACTTCAACTGCCTCTGACCTATTCTTTCTGCTTCTGCTTTTGTCCCTTCCAATCCATTTTCCACGTAGCAGACAAAGTGCTGGTTTATAAACCTCAAAGAGATCTTTTTAAGGATCTATTTAAACTCTTCTAATGGCTTCCCATCACTCTTATAATAAAACATAAACTCTTTACTTTGGCTTAAACGTAAAATTCTACCCAGCAGTTCTCAAAGTGTGGTCTGGGAACCCTTGGGGATTCTAGAGATCCTTTGGGTGGGGGTGGAGGCGGTGCATGCATGTGCTCATGGAGGGTCAAAACTATTTTCAAAATAATAATGAGGTTACCTGCCCTCTTCACTCTCTTGCATGAGTGTACAATGGGTTTTTTCCAGTGACTACATGATGAATGACAGCATAAGAGCCTTAATGCAGAAGCAGATATAAGAATCCAGTTATAATTCTATTAAGCCAGTCATTAGAGATTTGCAAAAATGTAAAACAGAGCCCCTCTTCTTATTAAATGTTTGCTTTGAAAAATAATTTTCATAAAAATGTTATTTATATTTAACATGTAATGAGTTTATTATTTTAAAGTAATTAATATTAAAAAATTTTAAATTTCTGATGGGAGTGAGTGTCTGTGTGTATGTATGTGTATGTGTGTGTATTGTGTACACCATAAAAAATGTTCACCAGGGTTCTTAATAAAAGAGTGCAAAGAAATCCTGAAACCAAAGAGTTTGAGAACTGCTGACCTAGCCCATGTCTCCCTCTCCAATCTTCATACCCTACTTGTCCTATCCTGACAGTAAGCATTAGCGATGCTGACCTTTCTTTCTATTTCTCAAATACACCAAGAGAACTCCCACTTCAGTGCCTTAGCTCAGGCTATTCCTTTGGCCTAGAATTGGCTTCCCCCAATCATTGGCTGACTCCTTATCATTCAGATGGCAGCACAAATGTCACTTCCTCAGAGGGAGCTTCCCTAACTAGAGTTACTCTCTACTCTTCCTACCAGACCATTCCATGACCTTGGTTATTTTCTTCATTGTACTTATTACCACTGCACCAATCAAGCATTGGCTTGATCGATGTCCACCTTTGGGGAAATAAAGGCCTTGTCTATTTCTTTACTATGCCCTCCGCACCTAGAACAGGCAACACCGAATCATCACAATCATAACTGGCACATCCCCAAATCTTGGCTGAACTTGAATGATCTTCTCTCTCACAGCTCCCCATTTCCAATGAGTCAGCATAACCTTGTCACTTGTACCTTATACCCATCCTCAACCCTCTCTCCTCTCAGCGCCCCTATCTTAGATTAGCCCCTTACTTCTCTAACCGAGCTCTCTCTCTGGGATTCAACCTATTCTGCACTCTCCTACCAGGCACCATTTCATCAAGAACCACTATTCTCTGTTATCTTTTGTTCTTCAGACCGGCCGTCACAATTCTCAGCTGCTGAATACATGTGCCAGCATCCACTCTCACGAACAGTTCTATATCCATCCCCATTAGAGGGTCTCTTATATCCTATGGTCATACCATCTCCATTCTTAGAACTCCTTCCCCCTTCTCTAGATACAATTAAATCTTCCCCAACACTTTTGTCCCAATTTGTTGGTCCTGTTTTCATCATCTGTCACCATGCCTTGGACACTGTAAACAAGAATAGTGGTTTGATAACAGCTGTTTAGCTGATGAACAGGAAGAAGACATAAAAGGTAATTACGCTATTTAGTTCTGTTGAAGTCTTACGTTAAGCAAATTATGCTTACTTTACTTCTGGGCCACAGACTGCCCCGTTAATCTTAAAAATGCATACAATTTTACTTGTCACTAAGGAGACAAAGTAAGTATGAAGATAGAGCTACATGAATTCACCTCTTTGAAGAAAATCACCACTCAAAAATACATGTACTATTAGTGCGTCATCACCCAAATGAGGGCTGACAATTAAGTTCATGAACTCTTCCTAGCAAAAGTGCTACATACCTCATTGCTGAATATCACTAAGATCACCTTTGAAGTACTCCCCTTGGGAAGCTATGCACCAATGCCAGTGCCTAGTCCACCCTTCAGAGTAATTTGGGAACTCTTTTTCTGGAATGGCCATAGGAGCTGTCATCGTATTACCCTTGATGTCCTGAATGTCATCAAAATGTCTTCCTTTCAATAGTTCCTTTATCTTCAGGTAAAGAGTCACTGGGGGCCCGATCAGGTGAGTAGGGAGGGTGTTCCAATACAGTTATTACAGTTATTTGTTTACTGGCTCAAAACTCCCTCACAGTGCCATGTGAGCCGGTGCATTGTCGTGATGCAAGAGCCATGAATTGTGGGTGAAAAGTTCAGGTCGTCTAACTTTTTTACGCAGCCTTTCCAGCACTTCCAAATAGTAAACTTGGTGAACTGTTTGTCCAGTTGGTACAAATTCATGAATAATTCCTCTGATATCAAAAAAGGTTAACGATATCGTTGCAATAAGTTCCCAAACTTGTCAGACCTCATATAATGAAGACAGTATGTTATATGAATCCATTAACTATGTAAGAATCTGAATATCTATGTTTTTAAATTGCTGGGGAATATCAGACATCAAATCTTTTGTTCATATAACTCGTTCCATAAGGCCTTTCTATCCCAAGGATGCTATATTTATCTAGATCCATCCTCCCCCATATACGCACAGCTGTTACTCTTTCACATTGAAAAATATTAAATTTTAAAAGGCTGCTAACTTTCAATATTTTAATTATATTCTATTGGGTAAAAATGTTTGTCTAATGCAAAGCCATGTGTCCAGTCCCATCTTTCAAGTATTAGTAAGAAAACCAAGTTCACTGCAATTTAAAAAATTGTTTTTCTAAATCTTATTATCATGTTAACTTGGATGTACAAATATATAATTTTTCTGTACATATTCATTCTTCAAACTTTAAAAAGAGCTTGCTAGTGCTAGAGTTCCTCTTGATTCCAGGTCCCTTAATATTTGAAAAACTGATTCATATGTTCCCCCAGTGTGAAGAATGGCCAGCCAGCCCATCAAATTTTGTCTTGGGGTAGATAACTACAACAACAGAACTGCAGACTCAGGAGTATCAGGGACCAAAGATGGGAAGGAAGCCTCTGAACAACCTACCTGACTGGCTGACACCTACCTTCTGTGAGAGAACTTTGGGCACTTGGGAGTTTGCCTTACTGCAAATATAGCACCTGTCATTGTTGCACAACTAAGAAATGATTCTTGGCAATGGCTGCTAATTAGTAATAGATCTGTCTTCTGGGGTCTTCCTACTGTCCAATATTTGAAGAAAACTATCTTATCGTGACTAATCAAAAGACAAGTGGTCGTGTAAACCCACCAAACCTCATACTCGTGCTACACATAGCCATAGGGAAGCCAAGAAAAATATGAAGCTCTCTGTTTGTTCAATCTGGTTTCTAACAGTTTACTTATTAAACCCTCTTTCTGGGGAAACAAGGACTTTAAAACAATCACAAAAACAAACTAGTTGAGGATTTCATGGTTTCAACTACTTTCTGAGAGCTCTGTGTGGGTAGGACAATGGGATTACAGACATTTTTTAGCTTATGAGCAGATGTGCTCCTGAGTCATGTCAACAAATATGCACTGAGAGTTTTGGTTACGAAAGTTTCTGGTCAATCCTTGGGTAAGGCAAAGACTCTTTCTATAACATTATACAACTTAGTACAAGTTCGTATGTTTTCTACGTGTAGATTTCTGCCTGGATTTCATAATATAGAGCCGTGCTGCCCAATATGGGAACCATTAGCCACATGCGGCTAATGAGCACTTGAAAGTGGCTAAATTGAGATGTGCTATACGTAAAAATTATACCGCATTTCAAAGATTTCGTACTAAAAAAGGGAATGTAAAATATCAATAGTTTTTACAGTATGTTGAAATATTTTAGACATAATAACTTAGATTATTAAAGTAATTCCATCTGTTTCTTTTCTTTTTTAAAAAATAAAGCCACTAGAAATTTTGACACATGTGGCCCTATCCGTGGCTTGCATGTTATTTCAATTGGACAGCTATGATGTAGGAATGTGATACAGTGATAGAAAAAAACAAGGTCTCTGGATTCAGAAAGATCAGGATTAAAGTTGAGGATGTTACTTTTCTAGCTCTTTGATAGTGGGAATAGCTCCTCCTCAGTCTCCGTTTCTTTGTTTATAACAGTCAGTGCTGTCCAGCTGCCAAGGTTGCTGTTGACAATCAAATGAAATAAAAATAGAACAACCTAGCCCAGACCCCACACCAAAGAAAAATTCATCTTCTTTTGCATTTGCGGGAAATCTGGACAATGACCACCGCACACAGTTCAGGCTGAGCAATTCAGGATAGGACAGTTTGGGTTTATTCTTCTTTTTTGGAATGCAAGCTCAAAATAAAGCGAGTTTACTTAACTGATCTTTTATGGGCCTAAATCTTTGAGGAGTGTCTGACGCACATGCAAACAAGGTGCTTCCTTACAATGACTCTGGAGGAAGCTGTATCGAATGAATCCCCCCCAACAGATCAGGCAAGGTGTCTCCTCAGTCTTGCGCTCTTTCTGCCTGGTTGGCCTTCTCCTGTTTGACTTCCAACTCCAACCCTGAAGTTCTAGGTCAAATTCCTTCACTTGTGCATGTTCCACAGCCCCAAACTGTCCTCTGCTATTCTTCACCATTTTGAAGTTTCAGCTCCAGTTTAAGCCATATGTTTTGCATTTACACCCTGGAAGTTTCCATCAACCACAAACTTGCTTTTGAGTTGTTTTTATTAGAAATAGATCTTTAGGTTAATCAAAAGCTTTTTTATGATGGGGAAGGGATCTATTTATAGAAATGGTTGTTTTTCCTCCTTTCAGCTCCTTAATATTGAGTCATCCCTGCATTGTGGGATCACCTTGCTTGATTAGGCTGTGTTACTCTTATATGCAGTGCTGTTCTTCACAATAAACCAAGGAATAAAGAGAAAAGTTCATTCATTTTGAGTCTTGCAAGTAGGTCAGCAATGAAGGAGCAAAAAAGAAATACACACACACACACACACACACACACACTCACACACGGGGGGATGCCAAGAAACTGTATACCAGTGGGCACTTTGGTCAACGTTGCTCAAGCAGTAGTCCGCCGTAATCAGAAGTGTCTGGACGCTGATGGCAACCACTTTGAGCACCTCTTGTAATTGCAGAAGTCAAACGTGACTTGTATTCATCTTTTGTTAAAGGTATATATATTAAGTATTACAATTTTAATACAATCTTCCTTCCTTAAAATGTGTATACATTTTTTTGGCACTCTCTGTATAGATATATAAAATTTATACGCACACACATTTATTTGCTTTAATTACAGAAAATATTCCAAAATGTTTACATTTTCTTCTATAAGTTCATCATTTTAATTAACACTTGAGCAAAGCTAAAACACAGACTAACAACACATATTTTAAAATATCAACAAAAAATAATAGTTGAGTCTGTATGTCTACATTGAGTTGGAACTTTTGATCTTCCCCTTTCAATGGGAGGACCCAACGATTCACTCTAAATTCCTGACGTCATCACTATCGAAAATTTCTAATGGCAATTTAAACTATGTGAATGAAAAAAACGATGTTTGCAACAAATGGTCCAGATGTGAGCATCTGCCTCTCATTTGCCTCTCATTTGCCTCAGGACAGAGATCGTGAGTTAAGATTAATGGCTTTAAATCCCAAACAGCCCAAACATAACAAGTTAAAATGAAATACATGTAAATAACTCAACTTTTGGTCTTGGAAACATTCAAGATGTTTTCCATACAAGCCCACTTAAGGGAATGTAATTAAAACTAATTTCAATCAACAAAGGCAAAGAGTACGTGTAGCACATGTAGGCAGGGAAGTTTAGAGACAATTCTAGGAGACTCCCCTATATACTTTTAGAAATCTAGCAATCAAGTTCATAGCTTCCAAAGTAGGACAATCCTGAATTTCTGTGCCCTAATTATGAACCTCCTAAGGAAACTAAAATTAAAACTCAAATCACAGGACTTTTTTCTGATTCAGAACTGCTTTTCTCTCTTTTACTTCCCTATTATGAGACCCCTTGGCCCTTCATGCTCTAATCACAAAGTACTTATGATTATTTAGAAAAAACTCTTTGACTATGAAGGATCTTAAGATTTTCTCTATTTTAAACTCATACAAAATCTGTCATAGAATATGAATGGCTTTCATGAATGCAGCCTCTGCTTAAAACCTTCAGAGAAAGACATGAGTAGGTTCCACTGTTTTGGGTAAAGAATCAGCTATCAATAGGAACTTCATCTCTGAAACAAGGGAAAACAATGATAATCATTCATTGTAAAGTTGATAGGATTACATGAGCATATACTGGCAGTCCTTTTACATATTCTAAAGTGTCATACCCATTAATTAGCTACCTTTTAAGGGGAATGAGGCAAATGATCAAATAGAGACTGGTATGCAAAGGACAAAAGAATTAAACTTACATTTCAATAACCAACCATGAAGAGTAATTATGCTTTTCTAAGTTTTCAATTTACCATGGCCAAGGTTTTAATATCAATTTCTCCACATTTCTTCAGTCAATTCTCCACTACTCTGCCAAAGCATAACAAAACGGGATGGTGAGTTTTGGGAGAAAATGATGTATCTCCAGTCCAAACTGTAAGGCTTTCTAGATTATCTATATGCTTGTTACCTTCCATTAGTTACAGTATCTGATTACTAATGTACTGGGAAGAAAAAGTACAGAAATAAATGTATTTTGAAGTACTAACATTCAATTAGTGGGTTAAAACACAATTTTTCTGCCAGAAAAACATTCATACCATTTGACTATGCAACCTCACTCCTGGGAATTTGTCCTTAAGAAAGTAGCTCAAGGGAAAAAGCAATTTATACCACAGAGGAATGGTTAATTAAATGGTGGAACTGCATGTTAATGCGAACTGTGAAGGCATTAAAAATTATACTTATGAAGCCCATTCATCACTTGGGGAAATGCACACAATACAAAACTATGTGTGTGTGGGGGAGCCTCCTAATGCCGTACAGTTACAATTATTTATAAAAAATAGATACATACGCTCACAGTATGGAAAGGACCCTGAAAATGAATTGGGGACATGGTGGGGACAACATGTAAATACCAATTTTCTTGAATCATTTTGGAACATTGCTTATAAAACATTTTCATTTGCTCTGTCACTAAATTTCCTTTTCTACCGAATTATAAGACACCCATTGGGCTGCCAAGCATTCCTAACATGTTAAATCTTTCTTCACACACAAGCAATATGATCTAGTTACAGTGATTTCATTTTTGAAACCAAAATTTTGACAAGCAGTTAGGGTCAGGGAACAATGGGACAGACTTGAAGTAGAAAGTCTGACCTAAAGAAAACAAGATTCGAAAGTCAGAAGCCCTGATCCCAGCCCTTCTCCACCTGAGCAGCATCCACGGGGGAAAACAAGCCCTTAATTTAGACAGACTGCCCTAGGTTATAGTCGCAGTAACTTGGTTGTAGGACCAAATGCCACGTCAGTTAACCTATCAAAAACTCATTGTGAGCTTAAAGAATATCATTTTTTTGGTATACAGTAAAGGCTTAAACAAATAAGCACAACTAAAACAGTGGTGCACTATCTATAAAATAGGCAATTAAGTCTGCCTCTCTCTCCAATCTGTTTTGTAATCAGGAAATGAAGTTAATAATCCTGTTCTAAACTGCAAACCATTTTACAAAACATACCATCACCACCATCACCACCTTCCCCCCGCCACTATTATTGTTGTTATTTCCATTACTGCTCCTACCAAGAAGACAGATGAAAAAGCTAGCTAGAGTTTACCTAATGGGCTAAGGGAGAAATCTCCTAATCCAAAAATGTCACTGAAATCTAATGACAAAGATGAGAGTATGCAATCAAGGGAAAATAGAGAGCAAGTCCATAATTAAATGCAAGGTATGGTTGGTATCAGAAGGGGTACAGGAAAGTGCTTCCAGCATTTTGAGACAGTTGTCCTTTGGGAGTGAAAGTGCTGAAAATGAATGCATACTATATATACAGAATTCACTGCAGAAAGAATACATCTGATGAAATGGTCTCTAAATGCACTGCGGGTAGAGACTTGGTCACCACATAAATACAAACAAGGTGACTTAGGACTTAAATATATCCAACCAACATCACTCTATGGCTTATAATTTAAATTTAACAAATAATTCATTCTCAGTTGCATGCGATTTAATCCTTTTTAGCAACAAGGTGATTTAAAAATATCTACTAAATATGACTTATTTAATATAAAATACTAAGGCTTTCATTATACACATATTCTTAACTAAGAAACACCTTAGGACCTCATCAAAAATTATATTCAAATTATTGCTTTATAAAAACAACTACATCTCCCCAAATAAAGTTTACAATTAGTTGAAGAATATTAAACTAGAAAACTACATAGTCGGTCTGTCCAAACCAAGAAAATGAGACCCAAACAAAGTTATGGAGCTTGAGCTGTGGCCCTGGTTGAAAAGACCCATTTTACATGTGGATAGAACAATTTTACAGTAATGACAAAACTGAAACAATTCTTAAATTAGTATAACAGTGTTTTTGTATGAAGGATTGGTAGACGGCAACATAATCTAATGTAAATAATGGTATGTGACAAAAACAATGCACATTCTGGGTCTACTTTTCCATTGAAATAATGGTAGATATATATCAAAACAGAAAAGGCTTTGATATAATTAATGTAAAGGGAACGAACAAGACATATTAATAGAAATAACATGTAAAAAGTACACACATTCATAGCCAAAAACTAGAAGGGAATGTGGAAGAATAAGAAGGTGGTTTTAATAAAAGGTAGTGCCCTCATTCCTAAGGCAAGAAGTCGCCATGATGATTCATTTTATCAGTCATCACTGAAAGGCTAACATGACCCGAACATTTAGTAATGCTTGGAACACAAAGATGAAATTGCTATCCCAGCCCTCAACAGTTTATGGTGTAGCTGGCTGATCAGAGTGAAAGGCCGGGACCTCAAGTAGACAGGGAGTGGGGACAAACAACAAATGAAGATTTCGCTGAATCTCATAAAGACAATCTAATCAAAGCAAACTGTTTATTATCATCTAAGATCCTGTGTTGTTTCGTGGCCACCATTGAGAATCAGCTATCAAGGTCCACCAAATAAGAGCACATCCACATCCACTGACGCTTCTGTAACCAAATCCAGGTGTCTCCATACAAACCCCAAGTTACAAGTGTCTCCTCTAGAGGCTTCACTCAGCCTACCTTCCTAGATTGCAAATTTTAAGGCTAACTTTTCATTGTGTTTGAGAACAGGGAACAGATGGCCCACACAGCATAAACTCTCCCAAGAACTAATTTTTACCAATCACATGTGGTTAAAACCCAGACTTATACCTACAGATTAGTGAGCTACAGAAACCCTCATAATAACTGGACAATTATTCAGTGTGACAGCTGTTTGTACCACTACCAAATGTGAGTTTTAAAACATCGGTTAACACCTCTGGTTCCTCTGGATTAAAACAAAAAACAAAGAACCTGAGTTACAATACCCATCACAGGTGTAAAACAAGTCTGCAAAGAAATTTTCATAAGGTGAGCAATATTTAGAAACTACGTAATAAATAAAGAAAACCATAAACATACATACTCATTCCAATGTTCATGCTGTAGACCATGGCTTCAGGACACTTTCATTAAAAACAAAACAAAAAAGTAGCAATGGTATCTGTATGCTGCAGATGAGTCCTACCCAAATGGTTAAGAAATATCACCTTCTTGGGTGATATTTTTGACGCTCTATCAGCTGCTGCATTAATGAAGAACATCAAAAAACTTCTGTTCACATTGTAAGGCTGCAAATGCACAATTTGCTCCTTTTCGTTTCAGCCTCTGCCTCTTGTTTTGTAAGCTCCTTGAGACTTTGGGGCAATCCATGTCTGTCTTGATCGCGGCTGTTATTTATTCCCAGAGCCAAGCCCAGTGGCCAGAACACAGTATACACTTGATTCTTATTTAATTTTTTAAAATTGACTTAAGTCAACTCTTAGGTATTTCTTAGTGAGTTATAAAGAAAGATCGTGTTTTCTTAGTACTAGGATTATTACGTTTAAAAACAATAATGGGAAATTAGGACCAGAACTTCAACTTTAATTTAAATCCAAATAAAAACAAGGTAAATGTTGGCTTTGCTTTTAATGGGGGATAACCCAAAGCACTCTATTTTAAAATAATTTGTTGCATGTTTTTACATATACAGAGGGTGCCAAAAAAAATGTATACACATTTTAAGAAAGGGAAAAACTGTATTAAAATTGTAGTACTCAATATATACTGATAACAAAAGAGGAATACAAGTCATGTGCATACACTTTTTATATACCGGGGGTATAAATGTATACACATTAAAAGAGATGTTATCTATGTATTCTTTTTTGAAGCTGAATTGAATTACGGTAGCAATGTGTAGTATGACATTCACTCAAAAGATGGCATTAATCAAATGAATGCTAGTGTCACCATGTGACAGGCAGGACAGTGAAAGAAAGTGGCAGAAGCATGGTGGTTGTCCGAGGAGTACAACGCCACTTTGAAGTGGTATTCGAAATTCGAGAACATCGTGGAAGTACAATGACAATGGGGGCGTGAGTATGCACCAGAACCTCCAACACGCCTGACAAGTGCACGCATTTGTGATAAGTTTGAGATGCATGGTACTGAGCGTGATCTGCACATGGGAAGATCCGGGAGGCGTCACAAAGCAACAAGTCCTGCTCAAGCAGTAGTTCACCGTAGTCAGAAGTGTCTGGACGCTGATGGTAACCACTTTGAGCACCTCTTGTAACTACAGAAGTCAAACGTGACTTGTATTCATCTTTTGTTATCGGTATACATTGAGTATTACAATTTTAATAATTTTTTCCTTTCTTAAAATGAGTATACATTTTTTTGGCATCCCTGTATACACACACACACACACACACGCACTTTATTTTAAACACAAAAGACAAATGATACTGTGTGCTAATATTACTTGGCAACTTTTCATTGAAACTACATAAAATGTATATTCCCAATTTTGTAAAAGTTTTATAAATACAAGAATATCTCTGTATTAAAAACAAAAGACAAGCAGAACAGACACTAAGAAGTTATTTATACAATGATAAGATATAGACTAGTCAAAACAATATCAAAAAAGAACAAGGTTAGAGGACAAATTACGCAAAGGTAAGTGACTTTTAGTCAAAGTGCCAAATCAATTCAACGAGGGAAGCAAAGTATTTTTAACAAATATTGCTGTAACTGAATATTCAAGTGAAAAAAAAATAATCTCAATCCTATGTCATCATTCCTTCCACAAAAACAAATTCAAGATGGATCATAGACTAAAACTTAGAATCGGTAAGTTTCTACAAAAAGAACAGGAGAGTATCTTCAAGACCTTATATTAAACAAGTAATTCTTAGACAGGTTATAAAAAAAGCACAACCATAATTTTTTTAATTGATGAATTAGACTTTATGAAAATTATGGTTTCTGCTCAACAAACAACATGGGGCCATAGAAAAGAAAAGTTATTCACAGCTCATATATCTAACAAAGGACTCATATCTAGAATGTAAATAGAACTGACAAATCAACAATAAAAACACAAATAACCTAATTTTTGACAATGAGATTTGAAGAAAGGTTGTTCAGATGGAACAGATTACTACACCCTCACAAAGACACAGTAATGTCCAATACATACAGGTGGTCAACCATTTTAATCATCAGGGAAATCCACATTTAAAATCACATCACAAACTAAAATAGCTAAAATAAAAAAGATTGATTAAATGTGAAGGAGGATATGAACATATGGAACTCTCATACATTGCTGGCAAGTATAAAATGGTACAACCACTTTGGACTGTTGGAGAACTGTTTAGCACTTAAACATACATCTACCCAATGACTGAAGAATCCCACCATGAGAGGAATTAAAACACATGTTCACAAAACTACAGGAATGTTTATAGCAGACTTATTCACAATAGCTGAAAACTGGAAACAATCCAAATGCCCATCAACAGGTGAATGGAGAAACTGAGGTACAGCTATACAGTGGAACACTACAGCAGAAAAAAGGAATGAGCTACCGATTTAAGCAATTACATGTATGAAACTTAGACACAATAGCCAGACACAAAAGAATGCACAGTGTATGATTCCATTTATATGAAATGGAAATACAGGGGGAGAAATGAGATATTGGTTGCAGGAGGTCAGTAGGACTTTTCTGGTAAATTTAAGTATTTTAAATTTTAAGACTTTGGTTATATCAGACTAGACAACCATAAAAATGCATTGCATTAAACAAAATACCTGTGCATTTTATTTTATCTTAATTATACACACATTTTTTTTTTTTAGCTGAAATTTTACTTTATTGTTTTAATAAAATGGGTGCCGCTCACAGTGGTCCATGTGGGGATCGAACCAGCACCCCTAATTATACATACATTTTTAAACTCAGCATGAAAGGCTTCTACCACTTCTTCCACTGTCCCCCTCTAAGGGCAGTTTCTGTATGTAGATATCTCATTGGCAAGTGGAAATCACTCAGGCTATTTCTGTACATCAGGTCTCTGTACAACAGCTATGAAAGGGTCTTCTTTCAGAACTTCTGTACAGCCAGTTTATGCCATCCTTCAGATTTCCTGCAGTATTTTATCCTGAAGGGTGAGCTTGATAATCAGACCAGCACTCTTGCCTCCTGACTGACCAGCATTCACTTCTAATCAATAACAGATGTGGGAATGGTGCCAGGGTGGGCCTTACGCCAAAGAAACAATTTTTTCCCTATTCAAGAGCAAATACCCTTCTAAGCTCCAAGTCATCCAAACAGAGAGAATGACATCTGGAAATTCACTACAATGCCATGTGTTTGGCTCCTTTGGATGATAGCTGTAGGCACTGCAAACCTAGGGTTGCTGTGTCAGCCTTGTGGGACACTGCAGAGTATGGAACTCCACAAACTTGCAATGTGGAGAAAGTGCTAAAAGCTTGAAGAGAAAGTGGTAGTAAATGGTACAAGCAGAATTCATTTAATAAAAGGCCTCCATTATGGTTCTTTTTACAAATAAATAGGAATTGTTTATCTCATTTCCATATTCAACTTAGTCCCCAATTCTCTCTTTATCCATAACCTTGACTTTTCTCAACTCTACCACTTTTCTGAGATCCACTAAAAAAATAAAAAACTAACACTTCCAAGAAAATTAATACCCCATATAAATGAATTTAATCGTATAAACCAAACAGCCTTAGAAAACATTACAAAATTTTAGAAATGTGAAAAAATTTGAATTGGATGTACAAACACCAAAGTAGTCAGCTATAAAGGGAAAAAGTGGGGTAGAGGGGCCATTTACTTTTGGTCTGATGCTGTTTCTGCAACTGTTCGTATTATTCTTACATTAATTGTTATATTTTGATGTTATTTGTATGATGCACCCATTTATTCTAACAATGATTAAAAACTGACAATTGATAACAAAGGAGAACTGATTTAAAAGGCTTTCTTTAGATGCTCATGAACACTATATATCTTTTTGTAATCCATATTGATAACGAAGCGGGTTTTCAATTTACCCAAGATTTGGGTTGGGCAAGACTTTCTGGCTGGGAAGGATAATATAAGTCAGGAAGCAGCTACAAAATAGCTACCATTACTCTCCATTTCCATTTATTCGCGTGTAAATTATAACATTTAACTATTATGCGCAAAAAGTGGAGCTGAGCACTCTATAAATAATTTACTTATGCAACAACGCCGAGACAATGGGCAGTACCATCATTATCACTTTGCTCAACCAGAAACTAAGGCTTCGGGAAGTTAAATTATGCCCAAGGTCACATAGGTAAAGTGAGGTGACAGCTCTGCTGGACCCCAGTGCTCACAATTATAGCAAAAGAAATCTAAACTGAGTGATGCTGAGTGAATTATTCAAGGACTGGATGACGTTTGTACATTGTAACCAAGAATTCAGTGAGACAAAAGATACAAATATGGATCACAGTGCAGAGAGACTTCATATTCTTCTACAGTTCCTGTCTTTCTTCACAAATATATAAAGGTACATGTAGAAAGTCTATAGCTGAAGTGACCCTGGAAAAGTTAGAAGACTGAAAAGTAGTAGCTATTATGTAGGAACCCATTTATGTCCTCAACTGACAACCAGAGAAGCTTCTGACAGAGCAGGCCCACTCTGTCAAATGAATGGGCTTGAGGAGTAAGAAAAAATAAGCCACTGTCTTGAAAATGCTGGCTCCACACCAAGACCACCCTTTTCTTCCCAGTATAGTGCCTCAAACTTAACAATCCAAAAAGTTCTTTCCTTCACTATTTCCAAAAATCCAGATACATTTAGAAAAATGAATAAATACTATGTCTAGATACAAATATAAAGAATCAACAGCTATCATTGCTCACTGAAACGACTATTTTAACAATAACACCCTAAAACATAACCAGGTATTCTACTGTGTTTTCCAAGAGAGGCTGAAGGATAGAGACAGATCAAAACCAACCAGAAAATTAAATCTCTTTGGCAAACATTTCAGTGCCGCAATTAGCACCTACTCAATTCATCTGTTAAGACAGTTAAATCTTATTTTGGCATTAAACTAAAATTGGTATAGGGAAGATGGAATAAACATGGCAATAAATGAACTGGGAAAAGTACCAACTCTGGGATCTCATGGACAACTCCACCCAATACACCATCAATAACCTCATCTTAGCTACACGACCTTGGGCGTAATTTAACTTCCCGAAGCCTTAGTTTCTGGTTGACTAAAGTGGTAATGATGATGGTACCTTCCATTGCCTTGGCGCTGTTGCATAAATAAATTATTTATAGAGTGCATATAACAATTAATTTTTTGCAAATAAATGTTATAATTTACAAATGAATAAATGGAAATAGAGAGCAATCGTAGCTAATATTGTAGTTGCTTCCTGACTTACATTATCCTTCCCAGCAAGAAAGTCTTGACCAACCCAAGTCCTAGAAATGGAGCACAGTATAAGTTTGGAATGGTTTAACTTGCATTCTGTCTCCAAACCCTGGGATTCTTCACAAGTGCGAACAGAAATATGAATATGCTGTAGCACAAGGCTCCAGCTGCAGCTTGCAGATGTCGGGCTGTTAGCTCTGTGATCAGCACCCATGCTGTCTGCCTCGCTGGCTCCCTCCCGGTCCCGGCATCATCAGTCAGCACTACGGCTGTGCCCAGAGGACTGACAGAGGTTCTTGCTGTTGGACAGCAACCTTTGCAATCGAGCAAAGAGAAAAGACCTTGTTTGGGAACCGATAGTCATCACAGAAATTTCTCTTCAAGGTTCTATATTCTTGCCTCTTCAATGAACAACTTTGGAAAAAAGAAATGCTGATATGATGATGAAGTCTCAGTTTTCTCCTCCATAAAAATAGAAATACTACCACCTGGTTTTTATTTCCTATCCCTGGGGAACTGTTATGAGGATAAAAAGCTTTGAAATTAAAAGCACAATGCAAATATAAGGCTATATTATAGTGGGGACTGAATCCAAACAACATAAATGGAAGGTAGATGGGCACTTTGGCAGGACAAATAACCATGTCTGCCATCAGAGCAAACTTGTAAGTTCCAATACCTACTTATAAATTAAGGAGATCTCCAATAGAAATTAAACAGGCATAAAGCCTATAAACCGGGCTGTGTCCTCTCCCTAAAATGCCCTGCTTTCCCTGGCTCAGATACTTTGGAAACTCCTACTTTCAGGTCCAACTGAAACCTCACCTCTTCACTGTCCCTCCCAGACGCTCCTCAACGGTACCTTGGCAGAACCAAAGGCTCCCATATCTGCACTCACAGCCCCTATGAACACCTGCACAGTGTCAGGTGGTACCACATGTGATTTGTTTCTGTGCCCGTCTCTCCACTAGACCATGTGACTTCCTTGAGCTCTTCGCTTTTATAACCACAGGATCTAACTAGCATATCGGATACATATAGACTATACAGATATATAGACTATATATATATATATATATATATATATACATACATATATATATATACATATACATATATAGCCTACGATTCTTTCCTAATTTCAGGTAGCTAAAATCCAGTACAGAAAGGTTTCTATACCTTTTCTATTAAGGCAGAACTTCCTAAACCGTGTGCCAAGGAACACTGGAGAGGTGTGAATGAATGATTACGAATGTATGGAAATGACATCCTTAGCCTGGGACAGCCAATCAGAAATCATTTTTTTTTGTGTGTGCTACAAATGTGAAAGGGTTGGCAAGAACTATATAAACTTATAGTGAAGATTTAATTTTTAAAAATATTAAACTAACAGAAAAGTAGGGTTAAACACTAGACAAATGGTGACATCAATTGAGTCAAGAAAAAATACAATGACTAGAATAATTGCCTCACGTACTGTTCACTACAAAATAAATGTTTCAGAACACTGGCATCAGGTAAAGCATCATATCCTGAAAGAGAAAAATAACACAGCCACCTCACATAGCAGTCAGTCTGTGTAAACACCATATGGTCTGCTAATTTAATCAAAAAGAACCCCAGAATTTACTTTTTCATCCTGCAGATACAAATGAAAAGTTGCTAGAAACATTTTAGAAATTATTTCACTGCTGCCAAATGTCTAATAAAATACATACAGCACCAAAGTTTATTTAACCCTTTTTAACCTCCCATTGAATGCACACTTTATAGGCTATATTAAAGACAACCAATCAGTTTAGTCTTTTCATTTTTCCTTTGTATTTTAAAGCCTATCATTACTTTGCATCATCTCCCCCTCACCCCCAACTCCTCCCCACCCCCAAGTTCAAATCCTCTGGCCCTCTCTATTCCACTTACAACAGACAAAATTCACATCTTCACCATCTCTTGCCTTGACTGTAGTAATCACCTGAAAATGGTCTCCTTGACTCGAAGATTCATCCCTTGAAGTTAACCTTTTGCCTAAAAGCCTCCATTATCAAAAATGCTAACCAAGTCACACTCCCACTTTTAAAAACAAAGAAAGAAAACATAAAACAAAAAACTGTTAAGAGTCTTAATCCTATTTTCTACAGGATAAAGTCTGTGTTACGTACCACAGAATATGCCGTGTAACCTAGACATTGACTGACTGACTACCTCTCCAGTCGCATTATCTTCCATTGGACCTCATACTTTAATAGAAATTTTTCCTCCATCTTTTCCAGGCTAACTTTTATTCATACATGAAGAACTGACCTGGGGAAACACCTTTTCACAGCCACCTTCCCTGATTCACTGTTCCACGATAAAATACTCTCCTAGGTATGTCTTCTCAAACCAGATGAAACCAAAGTAAAAATCTAGGGTTTTGCCTTTTGATTTTAGCTATAAGGTTAGTGCAGGGCTGAGTAACAACATTCCACTTAGGATCCTTCTCCAAATTCCTTGGGTCTTGATCCTCGGTTGGTTTTAAGGGCTGTTTTTTGTTTTTTCTGTTATTTTATAATTATTTTTTTTTAAATTCGGGAAGGGGAACAGGACTTTATTGGGGAACAGTGTGTACTTCCAGGACTTTTCCAAGTCAAGTTGTTGTCCTTTCAGTCTTAGTTGTGGAGGGTGCAGCTCAGCTCCAGGTCCAGTTGCCACTACTAGTTGCAGGGGGCGCAGCCCACCATCCCTTGCGGGAGTCGAACCAGCAACCTTGTGGTTGAGAGGACGCACTCCAACCAACTGAGCCATCCAGGAGCTCAGTACAGCTCAGCTCAAGGTGCCATGTTCAATCTTAGTTGCAGGGGGCGGAGCCCACCATCCCTTGCGGGATGCGAGAAATTGAATCTGCAGCCTCGTGGTTGAGAGCCCACTGGCCCATGTGGGAATCGAACTGGCAGCCTTCGGAGTTAGGAGCACGGAGCTCCAACCACCTGAGCCACCGGGCGGCCCAAGGGTTGTTTTTCAATCTCTCTTTTATTGTATGCCATCTCAAAATCCATTTGGATACAAATAAATGTTAAAGTGAAAAGATCCTGCAAATTGTTTTTAGAAAAGAGTGTGTTGGGCCGGGCCAGTGGCTCAGGTGGTTGGAGCACCGCACTCCTAATGCCGAGGTCGCCGGTTCGATTCCCACATCAACCAGTGAGCTGTGCCCTCTATAGCTAAGATTGTGAACAGGGGCTCTCTCTGGAACTGGGCTGCTGTGAGCAGCCAAAGTTCGGCCGTGGGCTACCGTGGGCTACCGCGTGCTGCCAGGAGCAGCCGGTGGCCAGCGTGAGTGGCCGGCAGCCAGCGAGAGCTGCTGTGAGATGAAGAAGAGGGGGGAAAAAAAAAGTATGTTTTTGTTATTAAATTAGCCCTTTACTATATATGTCTGTTTCACATGAAGCTTTCCAAGCCTCACCAAGACCTGTACTTCTTTAAACCTTACTCCAAATTCTTTAGCCTCTCGTTTGGTGATTTCCTGCCTATGCCCCAAAAGATGAATACAACATCGCAGGCGGAATCAAGACTATACCCCACAAGGAACTATCATCCTCAATCTTCATCCTAATACGTACTCAAAAGGCCGGAAGCACAATATGCTACAAAACGTGCTGAACCTTTTACATCCATCATCTTGCATTCTGAAAATCATCCCCTTGCCTGAAGGGATCCTCCTTAACTACCCTTTATATACCTTCCTCAGCTTGATATGGATCTTAAATCCTTTCCCTTTCCCCTTAGAACCGCTCATTTTTGTAACATATATATGAAACATTTAAAATATATGTAAGACATATATTTTAGATTACATACATATTATTTATTAATTATCTTTAATATCTGTCTCTCCCAGAATTTAATCTCCACGAGGGTAGAGTCTTTGCTTTATTCACTAATGTAACTTCAATGCTTAAAACCGTACCTGGCACCTACTGGAAGCTTAATATTTAAATGAATGGGAAATAAATAAATAAATAAAGGATGGATGGATGGATGAATCACAATGAGGTCACATGTGCCAATTATTTGAAATCAGTCTTCTGCCTCTCTCAACATTCAACCTATCAACAACTTCAGAAAACTCAACCTACCTCCAAAACATACCAAATCATCTTTCTATCTTCCATTGCTATGAACCTAATACAAACTTATCATTTTTTAATTCTGGTGTTGCTTTCAGCCATGTCCCCGTACAATTCTTTCGCTATACCACAAGAAGAGTGAGTGACGTTTATAAATGTAAATCAGATATTACTGATGAGGCAGAAAAAGAGTTAACAAAAAGTGAGCCCAAGGGGGATTAGTAGAAGGTGATCAGTACTTTGCTCAACCAGCACCCATTCCCAGGGACCACCCAGGCCTGCGTCCACTCTCCAGAGACCGCCCAGGCTCAGGCCCTAGAGATAAATTTGTCGAAACACCCCTAGAAAAAGGAGATAAGACCTTGACCAGAATTAGCTAGTTTTAGGCGCCTGCGCAGACTGCTGGAGCCTGCCCTTAGCCTGAACTCCAGGCTTATTATAATACAGTTAGAATAAAGTGAACATTATGGCTTGGCTCCCACCTCGTGGGTTTTTCTGTATGTATTCTGGGTAAGAGCATGTGCAGAAAGAAATCAGTTATATAACCTGTGCATGTCAACCAAATGATCTCAATCTATATGTCAAATGACCTCAGACTATACATCACATCCTCTTCTGGAAGAAAATTACCTATGCTTTCCTATATAAGAAAGGCTAACCGGAAGATTGGCGCAGTTGTCTGCTCTATCTAGACTCTGCCCCCAGCGGCTTCTCTGTTGGCGCTTTTCTTCTTGAATAAACTTTCTACCATGTTTCCCCAAAAATAAGACCAAGCTGGCCAATCAGCTCTAATGCGTCTTTTAGAGCAAAACTTAATAATTGGTGTTATGTTATGTTATGTTTATCTTATATAAGACCAGGTCTTATATTAACTTTTGCTCCAAAATGCGCATTAGAGCTAATTGTCCGGCTAGGTCTTATTTTCGGGGAACTGGTAACTTCTATTCCTTTGTGCCTCGTGAATTCTTTCACAACCTGCCAGAGACCATGACAATTATTGCCCCACTGATAACCCTTCAATGGTTACCCATCACTCTTTGAATAAAATCCAAATTCCTCACAATGGCTTACAAAGCTTTATAGGAGCTGTCTCCTATCTTCTTTATCCTCTTCTCTTCTCTACACATTATAACTACACGGTCCATTTTTCTATTCATTGACCATATCAAGCTCATTCCCACCATAGAACCTTTGCACTGCTATTCTGTCTGGAATATTTTTCCATCTGATATCTACTGGACAGACTACTTATTTATTGCCATTCAGACAACAGCTCAGTTTACTGCTAAAGACAGCCCTAAATTGACCATTCACTATCATATCCTCTTTTTTATCATTAATGGAATCTATTGTTTGGTACTCTATTTCTTTTATCCCAACATAAAAACAATTTTTTAAAAATCTGAAATTTGCAAGAACAGT
Source organism: Rhinolophus ferrumequinum (assembly GCF_004115265.2). NCBI lineage: Eukaryota > Metazoa > Chordata > Mammalia > Chiroptera > Rhinolophidae > Rhinolophus > Rhinolophus ferrumequinum. The sequence continues at coordinate 21,391,013 of NC_046306.1, forward strand.
ATAATGAACTCCCTTGACACCATTCACCCAAATTTGCTAATTAACGTATCTATTTTTCTCATTATCTATCACCCACCCACCCACCCATCACGCTACCTACTTACCTACTTTTTTGTCTAAACCGCTTGAGAGTTAAACTAAAGACATCATTCCCCCTTATCCTTAAATATTTCAGTGTGTAGTTGCTAAGAGACAGGATATTCACTTATATAACCACAGTACAATTACCAAAATAATCAATGCTAATGCTATACCACTATCTAATTTACAAGCCTTATTCTAAAATTTATGTGGAAATGCAAAACTGAGGGGTCTCCTAGGAACAGGACAAACTGTAAAGGTTGGTCATTTTATTACATAATAGAATACTGCTCAGCCATAAAAATAATTGTTACACGCAACAACATGGACGAATCTCAAATGTGTTGTGCTAAGTGAAAGAAACCAGATACAAAAGGCTATATACCGTATGGTTCAATTTTTATGATGTTCTGGAAAAGGCAAAACTATAGGAACAGAGAACAGATAAGTATTTGCCAGGGGCTAAGATGAGGAGAGAGGGGAACTGACTACAAAGGGGCACAAGAGAACTTTTTTGGGGTGATGGAAATGTCCTATACCTTGATTGTGATGGTGGCTACATCTTTGTACATGTTTGTCAGAATTCATAAAACTGTACATCTAACAGGGTGAATTTTACCATGTATAAATTATACCTCAATCTTAACTTTTAAAAAGTGATTAAGGAGATAAAAAACAATGGAAGCACAACCCAAGTGTTTTTTTTAAAGCATATTTGTATAAGAATTAAATAAAATTTCTAAAAAGGAAATGTTCAAAAAATATTTTGATGAGAATATCAGAGTTTAAAAATGAAGGTGCCTCAGGTGGTTGGAGCGCCGTGCTCCTAAAGCCGAGGTTGCCAGTTCGATTCCCACATGGGATGGTGGGCTGTGCCCCCGGCAACTAAAGATTGAAAACGGCAACTGGACTTGGAGCTGAGCTGTACCCTCCACAACTAGATTGAAGGACAACAACTTAGAGTTGATGGGCCCTGGAGAAACACACTGCTCCCCAATATTTCCCAATAAAAAATAAATAAAAAATGAAGGACTGTTAGAAGAAGTGTTAGAAGATAAAGTGAGAAAATCACCTAGAATGCAGTACAAAGACATACGGTAAAAAATTAAAAATATATTTTAAAAAAGAATAGGAAACATGGAGAACAGCATAAGCGGGCCCAACATACATCTAGCACAAATTCTAGAAAGAGATAGCAGAACAAACGACAGTGGGGAAAAGGGACACTATTCATAAACAAAAATTTTCCAGAACTGAAGCCTGAATCCTCAGATTAAAGGAGGATACTAAGTCCTGAGGATCACAAATAAATCTACAACTTACCTCATCAGAGTGTAACTGAAGCACACCAAAGCCAAAGAAGAAAATCTTAAAAGCAGCTAGAGAGAAAAATATCTAACTGACAAAGGAACAAAAACCAACTTGACTTCACATTTGCAGAACAATAATCACCAATTCCAAGTGCTGATGGAAAATAACTGTTGGCCTTTACCCTCTAACCTCAGTTAATTATCATTCAAGTAAAAGTATAATACAGATATTTTCAGACCAACAAAAAGAGTTTACCACTCACAGATTGTTTCTCTAAGAACTATTTACAGAGGTACTGTGGCAGGAAGGAAAATTAACCTAGAAGGAAAAATTATAAAGATGAAGTATGAGCAGATAATTTGATATATATTGGTAAACCTAAATTAATATTGGCTATAAAAATAACAGTAATTATTCATCATTTGACTAGTGGCTGAGTTTAAAACACAAAGTGGAAATAAAATTCTAGACAGCAGTAATATATTAAGAGAAGTTGTTGAATTCGAAGTGTTCTAAGATCTCTAAAAGAAAAATAGGTATGTGAATTACTGTTTCAGACTTTAAGTGTACATATTAAATTTTTAAGAATAACCATCAAATAATGGAAATGTAACATCCAAACAAAAAGAAATATAGAAAACAATTTTCAACCTCCAAGGAAAAGAGAAAAGAAAGGAACTAAAGGAAAAATTAAAAAACTAAAGTGATACTAGTAAGTCCAAATATAGTAGTAACCCATTGAATATAAATAGACCAATGTTATCAAGTAAAAGAATATTTTTAAATTGAATTCAACAAACAAAATCCAAGCATTTGATATTCTTAAGACTCATGTCTAAACCATAATGATACTAAAAGTTTACGAAAAATGATGAAAACAGTCAAATCAATTAACAATGTTAATATTAGAGAAAATACTTTAATTCAAAAAGCACCACTGGAGACAAAAAAGGGTCATTATCTAAATGATAAAGGAGTGATACATGGGGAAAATATAATAATCCTGAAAAAAGTATGTACCCAACAACACAGGTTCAAACATGAAATTTTGACAGAACTGCAAGAAAAATGGAAAAACACAATCAGAGTGGAAAGTTTTAACACATCTTTCTTAAAAACTGGTTAAGACTGAAAAATTTGTACAGCTATAGCATATCTGAACACAATAACTTTGACATATATGGAAATGCTCATTATTAGGCAGTAAGATAATTCTGGAGTGCAAAAGACAAATATGATTCAAAGATATAAACTTGGGAGTCGGGCCACCCGGTGGCTCAGGCAGTTAGAGCTCCATGCTCCTAACTCCGAAGGCTGCCAGTTCGATTCCCACATGGGCCAGTGGGCTCTCAACCACAAGGTTGCCCGTTCAACTCCTCGAGTCCCGCAAGGGATGGTGGGCTGTGCCCCCTGCAACTAGCAACGGCAACTGGACCTGGAGCTGAGCTGCGCCCTCCACAACTAAGATTGAAAGGACAACAACTTGACTTGGAAAAAAGTCCTGGAAGTACACACTGTTCCCCAATAAAGTCCTGTACCCCTTCCCCAATAAAAAAATCTTTTAAAAAACACAAAAACTTGGGAGTCATCAGCATATAGATGTGGTTAAAGCCACAGAAAGATTAAATTCCTGAGTGCAGTTAAAAGGTATTAAACAATTATCCCCCAAAAAGCAGAAAATGTAGAGTATGGAATATCCTCTAATGTCTATCTTCAAACTCACTCACTATTTTCATTTATCCAGTTCAGTGTATATATTGATTTGTGTATACAACATGTGAGAAAATAAACTGGCACATTAAAAAGAACCCCCAAAAGTTGCAGGATCTTCAAAAATGTGTATCATGGTGTTTGAAATTGACTCCAAAAACCAAAATTCCCAAGACAAATCACTGATTCTCCTGGCCCCTCCTCCAAACACTTTCAGAAGATCAGGTATTAGAGATGGTTCCCTTGGCTGGAAAGAGAAGGAAACACTTTAATTTTATTCACTCTCCAAAATAAAGATGGAAAATAACATTTCTAGATCAATTACACCACGCCTGCTATCCTCCTCCCACTTTAGACGCTACTGAAGATTAGGGCCGGGATGGGCATGAGGCAAGGGAGGTGCCGACAGCCCAAAATTTAAGTGCAGGGCTGACCCTAGGAATGAGTGCCTCAAGTTTCTCCCCTAGGTACCTCATTTTTCTCACCCTAGTCCCAGCCCTGTCTTGGAATCTCTACCATATCTACCATAGATGTTATTTGGGCAATCAAAGTACACCTGGCTATTTGCCATGCTTCTCTAGTTGGGGGCAACAGAAGAATGCTTTGCTTGTGAAAATGCAAAAACAAAAACAAAAAAAGCTGTTGGCCTCATCAAGGCATAAGCACCAGAAATGGTATGGGATAACTTATCTCATACCATTCCTGGGGGTAAATAGAAAATTAGTCTCACACTAGATACAAACTCCTTTTCCTATTCAACTTTTTTTTCACAGTGCCTAGCATGACAGAATAAAGAAGAACCATATTTCTTGTCAGACAGGCAACTAAAGGAAAACCCCATTCTTCATGAGCACCAAAAAGAAAAACTAAAAACACATGTACACACTTCAAAACAGTATCTATAGCCATATCACGCTTACAATGAATCCCAACTTTTACTAGCTCCAAACTTCAAATGAAAGCACAGAAGACTCAGTTCCGAATCTCAACTCTCCCCTTTACTGACCTGACTTTGCATTTCTCCACTGCTTAAATGAGGGGGCAAGTTAAAAAGTTCTCAAAAGACTCTTCAGGAACTACACATCCTAACCTTTTCTAAATGTAATCACACAGCTTTACCTTGCCTTTATCAGAAAGATCAGGTAAAATGTGGGCTGCCACGGGCTCTTCAAATTCTAGGATGGTTTTAAACGCCAAATTCCAGAAGAGAAAGGAAAAGGAAGCAAGGCAAAAGGACATTTCCCCAACAGAAGAGGCCTTAAGTTCCACAATTACTTATAAGCATCACATAGCTAAGCTCAAAGTACCAAAATTGTTACTTTAAACATCAGAATTTGAAATGTTGTAAACTCAAGACTTAAGACTGGTCTTCACAGCTAAACACTCAGCAATCAAAAGATCTTAATTACCTCCTCCTGGATTTTCTGGGCTGCTTACTTGTAAAGGACGAGATAACTCAATGGAGAAGGGTAGTGACTTTGTCAAGGTCACAATACATTTCATCAGGAGCCAGTAACAATTGCAATTTAGGGTTTTAAGCCTGGCAACCTTAAACCTGGCAAATCTCAAACATGAGATTACAATCTTGATTTAGACCAATAATCAAAATAGCACACTTAATTTGTTTAGTGATGAAGGAAGAAAAAAGTCTAGGAAATCAACCTCCTCGCTGTGGTATTTATCCTAATAAATAAACTGGAACAATTTGTGCAAACAAAAAAGAATGCAAAATTAAAGGATTTAACTAATTCTAAGAGCATGTAGTTTTCCCACAAAACATATCATTTTAGACAAGGCCCTTTTCCTAACATACTGCCATCCCGATTAAATTTAATAAACCAAAAAGCACATGACCAAAAATTGTGTCCCCCTCCCCCACCCGAGGGGCCCACTAGGCCATGGTTTGCTTGAATGTTATGGGTGTGGTATGAAATATTTAAAGCAGTGACTAAAATTTTCCATAAAAGCCCATCCAAAGTCTAAAAGCTTTACTACTCAGAAACAGATTCATCTCCAGACATCTAAAAGATTTACAATTCCACTTATGACACCGCTTTTTTTTTTTTTTACATTTAATATTTAGGTAGGAGGTGGTAAAGGGGGAGAATGAGGGTATAATTAGTTTTGCTTGTAAAACGTTCATCACAGTTGTAGTGCCAACTGAGCTATACAGCCTATTGGGGGTCTAATAGATTTCAGGGTATTATAGTTTGAGTAATAGAGGTGGGGGTTGTGGTGGAAATCAATAAATGGCTACTACTTCTTTGCACAGACCCATATGGAAGTAATCAAGCGCAAGGGTGGCAGCTGGGGCCAATAACAGTCACCTGCAGTTGAGGGACATGGGGGTTTCAGATGGGTTTTTAATGCTAATTTCCTACAGAAACAATGAGCTAGAAAGAGCAGAGTAACAGACGAGGCCGGATGAAGAGAGACCAGCCAGAACAATGGCTGCACCTGGTGCTGGGAGCAGAGGGACAGAGCCGGCACGCGCCCGCCGGCAGCAGAGGGCACATCTGTCACCCACAAAGCGGCCCATCCCCCAGCTCTTCCAGCAGGGTAAGTAATGCAAGGTCCCTAAACATTAACAGCTTGCCACACAGCAACAGGTTTGAGTTTTTAAGGATGCTGCATTCTCTAAACGTGCCTTCTCCCATGACTAAGAATTAGTTAAGGAACCATGGCTGGTTCCCTGTCAGTCTGAAGAGAGACTTACCGATAATACACAAGAAACACATTTTAACTAAGGCTTTTAGATTAGGGGGAAGAAAAATCACATGGAAAGATAAATGTTATCGAGTATTCATGCACTAAGTATCACATTGTTATTTCTAATTTAATCCTTAGAACCCACAATAACAGCTATTTTCATTCCCATTTTACAGGTGAGAAAACCGGGGCTTAGAGGTGAAGGTTAAATTAGCTCATGGTTACACAGCCTATTGCCAAAGCCTACCCACGATCTTTTCACCGCCTTTCTTCCACCTGTCTGAACGACCATACCAAATGAAAATACATATTCTATTTCCTTCAGAACTCCAGCTATGACAAGTAATTGCAGGTATATGTACATACATATTATATGCAGAATTGCAACCCACCTTGGCCAGGCATCTCTAACAAGCTGCTCAGGACTGAATGATAAAAGGATTTCCACTAGCTGTTGCTTTAAACAAAGCACAAAAAGTTGCTTTTGCAGGTTTGGGGATGCTTTAGAAAAGTAAATCCATATGCATTTTAAGTTTCCCAGAATAAATGTGATGCCACATGGGACTTAAAAGCTAACCGCTGTTTGGAAAGCCCATCAACCAGTGAGAATATAAAAACCAGTTATAGTGAGTTGTTTTTCTGCAAGATACAGCCACCACTCATTCCTGTATTTACTGACTTGAACTTGGAAAGAAAATTAAACAACCCACACAGTCCATCACAGTGGAAACCTTTTGAATTAGAGCTACCTGGTATAAATCACAAGTTTTACAAAGGGGGGGCAGGAGGGATCTGTATATTTATACAGATATGTATCTCAGACGCAAACAATTACTCTTGGATTTGGAAAGACAGCAACCCATAACTGAAAACATGGTAGAAATTAATACTATGTAGCTATGCATTTGACAAGGTCTGATTTAAGGCACTGTAGTCTAATGGAAAGTGAACCTTTCCATCCATCCACTATGCTTCTTCCAAACACGAGGAGTCCAAATCCTTCTTGTCCTAAGTTCTAATCAAATGCTACCTCTTCCAAGACAATTCTGATTCTCTGAATTGGCAGTAATTTCCAGGACGTACCCACTTTTGTGCATTCATGTATATTTTATCTTCTCTGTGAGACTTTCTTAAATCCCTTACCATATTATCTCACACAACAGGCAATCACAAAATGTTTGTAAAGTAAATGTCCTGGAAACTCAGAAGACAATTCAAATCCAAGCTCAGCTACCTACTAAGATACTAAGAGAGCTACTAAGGTATTAAACTCTGGGCAGGGCAGACTTTTTACTACTCCACTACTATTCCCTCCATTTTCCTTATCTATAAAATAATGCATTTGACTAAATTATCTTTCAGATCCTTTTCAATCCTAACATTTTCCATAGGTCAGCACTGGGCCTTATGAGCACTTTTAGTACTGAGTGGCCTTAAAAAGCCTTCAATGAACTGATTCAATCAACCTTTCAGATCCACTTTAATTCTTCCAACTTTGTATATGTTCATTCAAACTCCAAAGCATTCTTTTTTGATGTTCCAAAGATACAATTAAAATGTCATTATCCTTATGTCCACTTTATTGATATTATTGCATTAAATACCTTCAGTCTAGCATGTCCCCTTGACATGACAAAAATCCTTGTTTGGGTCATTCCTAGAAGCCTGTTTAGAAGGTCTCCTCTTCTCATAGTAGTAAAGCTTCTCCAAATACTTGCATAACCTTCAGGAAGTGCTATCATTTTCTCCCGTGTCCAACTCAAAGATACCTTGGTTATTACCTCAGTAACAAACAGCCACTCTCCTGAACTGTGTGGTGCTAGTAGTACTTTTAATCAATCACCTTTATTTGCATTCAGTAGACCTTCGCATCTTACAATGCATGTTATTTATCATTTTTTATGCTTCTTGAAACTCTGGCATTATAAGTATTCCCTGTATGGACATACAGCAATATGCAAATCCCTTTTTAGCCCTTTCACAACAGACCCCAGCCTACACTACACTTTAGCATCAAGTGCTTTTCTTTCCACTCAATCTAGGAGCATGTCTCCTAGGGTGCAATGAAAAGTACTTGCTCACTGACGGATTATCATGTAAATTAAGTATAAACACTATCCTCTCGAATATTCAGATAAGTCCCCAAAGGTGCTGAACACCGCACCTATCAAAACAGAAACCTGAAAATTCTTACTAAATCATTCAGTCAATTTGGCACAAGAGAATACTTACAAAAAGGTTCATTTTAAAAGTCTCCCCAACCTCAAGAAATCTTACTACAAAATTGAAGAAACTGAAAAACAGTACTGTACTGTCCTCTTAAAATGATTACCCAGCTGGCATAAGTGAAGGTTGAAGAACTTGAAGGAATAAAAGTGTTTTTGAAAGTTCCTATTTGAGAACAGAATTTTCAAGGCAAAAAAATACAATTTAAACAGTGTTGTCACAAAACAGTGTAATTCAATACGTCACTCATGTTTGTTGATTTTTTTGAAAGGTCTGTTCTGGTATAAGAGGCACATTTGCATTACAGTATTTAGAATGCTTTCCAAATCGTTTATTATCATAGCGAGGCTTAACAAAGATTACGTATCTCATTAGTAACAGATATAGATGACCTGGGAAGTAGGTACCCTGAAAACTAGTTATATAGACAAGACCCATTCTTAGCCTGAGGATTTGAAGTTAAAAATGCAAATTGCTTAGGAACCAATCACAGAAGAATAATGAACATCTAGAAACTTCTGCAACTAACGTGTATGCCTTCTATATCCCAGACAAATTACCCCGTAATGACATGAGGCAGGAATTGCACAAAATAGACACTCAAAGAGAGTAAGTAGCTTGAGATCAGAGAACTAGTGAATGAATAATGGCGGTACAATATGTGTAACTCCAAAACCCATGCGCTTCCCATAGCTATCCGGATTTGGAGGCCTGGAAAATATGAATACAATATATGGAAATAGCAAATAGCTAAATTATGCATCACACAGTAACAAAGACTACTGAACACCGTCGCTATGTGCAGGAGAATTTACTGCACGACAAAATGACTCCAAACTCGTAACTCAAGTCAGATGTTGACGTTACTTGTTTATTTTGTATGTGGGGAGTAAACAGAAGAAAACAGCATAGGGGTAAAATGTAATGAAGAAAAAAGGGGTTAAATACATTAAAATTAAGAGATACTGTTAGTTTTACTGGAATACCTTTTAGTTGTAATTCGCCTGAATACATGGAAATAAAATCTGACAATAGGAATAGTTCCTGAGCCATCTTTTTAACACTGCCTATTTGCATTATGATTAACGGAGAAAAAAATTTCCATCAAAACATCACAGGAAGATTCAATGTGGAACACCTTATAGAAATATTTGTGGGACTACTTTCCTAGCCAAAGAATTCATATATAACATATGATTAAAGTTTCCATTAAAAAAAAACACCATGGCATTCAAATACAAAGGTGGCAAATGAAAAATGAAACAGAAATATGAACAAAATGAAGCAGCAAAACAACACTGAGTAACTAAAGGCTGAACTCATATCAAATATCAGAAAACATTCATATCATCATAATCTGAAATAAGTAAAAAGCTTTGAAAGGCAGAGAATTGCCCACCTTTAGCCCCCAACACTAAATTAAAATGTACTTACCCCAAATGCCCAATTATAACAATCCAGATTCTTAATATACCAAATTTATTTGAAATAGATACAAGAAAGCTCCTCTTTTTCTCCTCCTAATCTTCAAAGCCCAATCCGAAACCAGCCTTCCTCCTTCTTTCATTAGCTGGACATGTGTCAGCTCTCTCACATCTGCGATTTCTCACTGACTAGAGCTGCCTGTCCCATTCCAGGGAAACACAGATGGATCCCAGATGGGAAGGTCCTGCCAAACAGACCAGCTCTTCACCTTGCCAGAATCCCCAGATACAGTCAGTCTCTCTGTCTCTCTTTCTCCCTCCCTCCAACCCTTCCAACCCTCCCCGTTACCAGGGCTCTTTGCCAGCTGATGTCACTAAGTACACACCTCCCAGTGGCTCCTGGCCAATCTGACATTAACTTGTTAAATACGTGTAATTTGTTTATGGCTGACAATAACAGCAAGGATATTGTGCAAAACCTATTTATGCAAGTCCCTAATGGAATAACATATAGAGACACACATAGACACACAAACTCATATTTTTGGGAACATTCAAATGTTTAACAATTACTATTTAAAGTCCTACATATTGTCTGGTTTCTGCTATTGTTTAAAGCTTCTGCTCTTTGAGCCAGTTTTAAAATCACACATATGACAAATACCTTCATAAAATGAATTATTAAAATTTACTTTGAACATGTAATTGGATGAAAAATGTAAAGTTGCAAATTAATTTGGGGAATATAAACAGAAATGTATGTAAATGATTCATACAAGCTGCCTCTCAGATCCAGACTTGGTAGCACTGCAAAACTGGCACGTGATTAAAATAAGACAATGCAGGCAACATGGTTCTGATGCTGTAAAGATTATAAAATGAAAGATGGGGACACGATGCAAAAATTCTTTTAAAACAAGGCAAATATGAATGTAATAACATAATGTTTAACATTAAAGAAACTGCTAATGCAAGTTCCAACAATGAAGACCAAAATAAAAAACATTTTTAGAAATATAACAATGAGCACCCAGAGAGAAGGACTGAACTGGCCAAGGTCAGAGTTTAATCACTTACACCACCAAATACCTAGCATATAATAGCTGCTCAGTCAAGTTCTGCTAAATGAAAATTGATCATTAAAAACTGATACTACACTGTACCCTGTTTGCCCGAAAATAAGACCTAGTCAGACAATCAGCTCTAATGTGTCTTTTGGAGCAAAAATTAATGTAAGACCCGGTATATTATATTAATTATATTATATTAAACCCAACTTACATTATGTTAAAATAAGACTGGGTCTTATATTAATTTTTGCTCCAAAAGACGCATTAGAGCTGATTGTCTGGCTAGGTCTTATTTTCGGAGAAACACAGTAGTTTTACAAGACATTACATTGGGGTAAACTAGGTGATGGGTTCACTGGACCTCCCTGTACTTTTTTCTTTTTGGTAACTTCCTATGAATTTGTACTTTAAAAAGTTTTTTAAAGGGAAGGAAGGCTTGGCTGCTTCCTGGGTTACATTATGTGGACACTTATCCTGCACTAAAATCTCCATTAACACAGATTAGGAATGAAAGATCCTCCACACACATAGTCAAACAGGTGAGGCTATGATTCTCTAACCCTTAATCTTCTAACATACCTGGGATATCAGCAATCTGGAAACAATTTTTCTGTCGTGGCAATTTTTGGCAAATAGGAAGAAAGACTATTTCTGTCAAGGGCAACTTACTGACTAGGTTTCAGCTCTTTAGTTCATCCCAGGGGAGGTGGTAATAATGGCAGCAGCAGCAGGCTGAGTGCTGACAACGGGTACTCACTAAGTATCAGAAACTGTTCTTCTCATTGTCTGAATCTTCACAAAGGCCCTATCTTACACAGAGCCTCTAAGGTAGGTATTCCATTATCTCAATGTTACAGCTATGGAAAGTAAGGCACAAAGAGCTGAGTAACTTACTTAACCCACAGAGCTAGTAAGTGTCAGCACCAGTAGTCTGGACCCACAGCCAGAGCATTATACTCTGTTGTCTAGACAATGAATCAAAAGATGCTACTGGCTGTCCTGGATCACATGCCCTGGGAGAAGCCAGCCACCTTGGCCTGAAGACTCTCGGGCAGCCGTAGGAAGAGCTCCACAAGGTAAGAAACTGAAATCTCTTGGCAATGCCAGCATCACCTGGCTGGTATACCTATCCACTACCATCCAGCTAAACTGCCTCAAAATTCTGACCCATAGGAACTGCGTGAGAGAATACTTGCTGTTGTTTAAAAAGGAAAAAAAAGGTGGTTCTTTCACTTCTTGGACTGTATCCTAAATACCATTTCCCACTAAAAGGAAGCAGGACTCTTTAGAAAAAGTTGACTCCAGGTATGGAGCAGGAAATGTACAAAATTTGTCATATCAGAAAGCAATAAAGCCGTCAAAGACTTCTGGATTTGTGTCCAAACGACTTAGGTGCCAACCTGAGGAGACTCCCACTAACAAAAATGGATAATTTGAGCATCAATAAAAAATAGTAACTGCAATGGATTTAAACACAGCAAAATATTTAAATTAATAAATTCATAATGATACTTATAAAAAATGAATTGATCATCTTTTGGAGGACACTAGAGAACCAATTCATTACTCTGAAACTAGTGAATCAAGCATTTTACCTGCTTCCTATATGAACTGTACCTCTAGATAAACATTTGGTGAAAACTAATCCCTATTGAAATAATCCAACTAAAATGAAAAAATCATGTACTTGCAATATCATCATTTTGCAAATCCCTAATTAAAAAAATTAATCTAGGTAATGATCAATTGCCACTAAAATGAGATGACAGATGTATGGACATTCGTGTGCCTCCTAATGTATACCACCACCTATATGAAGCATTCTTAATGACAACAGAAGTAAATCTGAATCTGATGGAACCTCTAGATCTAACAATCAGTGTACAGAACATTGAGGGGACAAAGGAATGTGTTAACAACAGCACAGGAATAAAATTAGTAAAGTCCAAAATAGGATAACATTTATTGTGCAAACAACCCATATTTGTAGGAAAAAGGGGCAGGAGTGGGGAAAGAGTATGAGGAGAACCTACACATTAAAAGAGAAATAAAAGACTTAAACAAATGCAATGTGTGAACCTTATTTGCATTCTCATTTGAACAAACCAACTGTAAGAAATAAATTGAAAAATAAACTGAAATAACTGGGAAATTTTTAAGACTCACTAGATAGTTAATTAAAGAATTATTTTAAACTTTTAAGGTCTAACAGATTTGTGACTATGTTTTTATGGAAAGTCCTTATCTTTTAAGAGATACATACAGAAATGTTTAGTGATGTTTATAGGCTGTCTAGGATTTCCTCCAAGAGGAGCCAAGTTGGTGATTCCTGCAGCTGGATGTTTAAGCACACAAGGGTCCATTTCTTAGATCTGATATTTTCCATAATACAAAGAAAAATAAAAGCAGTGGTTTCTTTAAACAGTGTACCAATTATGGATGAAGTTGGTGGATGAACAGGACAATACTTAAGTCACTCAGACAATAGGAATTAAAGTGTGACATAAGGTTTAAAGTGATACCAACATACTCATTTACCTCACTGATCCCATCATGAGTTGATACACCATCAACTTTTATAAATAAAGGATGAGAAACCAACAGTGCAATATATCAGGAGTGGTGAACACAACTGTTAACTTGATTGCTTTACAGAATTTATAAAGGGGTTGGTTTTTTAAAAAAAATTTAATGTCCTCCTATAGGAAAACTAGAATATACATACCCAAGGTGTTTGATTTGAATTGGAGGTATCAATATAAACTCATAAATTTTATTTTTATATTCTATATTTATATTTTTATATTAAAAATAACAGACATAGAAATACACACACAAATACATTCATACATATATACTCCTAGCTATTTGCTGAGAGGGTCTAGAAGCAATGATATCTTATAGCAATGAACATATCTTACATTCAGATCTTGACTTCTAAACCACATTTTCTCCTAAAACCAGGGCTCCTTAGAGAAATAACTGATCCAAAGTGGGACAGGGAAAGTACAACATAAGCATGCAACATCTTGTACAAGAAAGTCAAAGACTACTCAGAAATGATGGGGACATGTCAAAAAGACACTGAAGCCAGTTAGAAGGACCTGCCATGGTCAACTGTGGGACATCTGAGCATCAAAATAAATGGCAGTAATGAGTTGAAGCATAATATATAAACTTTGAATTTTAAAAATGAATCAATATGGAAAAAAGGAAAGTTATTCCTTCTGGTAGAGGTCAGCTTGTAAATACAGAAAAAATGACAGAAGTAGAAAATCACCACTGGTAGATTAGTGAATAGAAAGTTGATGTAAAACAGGGTATCTCTGTTGTCTCAAAATATATTCCACAAGTTACTTATTGATCACAAAAAAGTAGTAATTCTGCAGTGGAGTAAGGTGGCAGACCAACTTTAACAAAATGAATAAAGTTAACATTTAACATTACCAATATTGAGACAAACTGTTATCTCCCTAAATGAAGGATTAAGAACACAAAAAGAAGAGGAGGAAGAGGAAGGAGAAGGAGAATACAGTAATACTACTATAGCATTCTGCCAAAAATCCATAATCCAAATCTAATCATAAGAAAACATCAGACAACTGAGGGACACTCTTTACATCCTGTACTCTTCAAAATTGCCAAGATCAAGAAAGACTGAAAAGATGGAAAGACAAAAAAAAAAAAAAGAGAGAGACAGAGGGAGGAAGGAAGGAAGTGAAGCAGGGACGTAGGCCTGAGGAACCATTTCAGAATAAGATTAAAAAGACACTACAATTAAATACAGTGTGTGACTGTGGATTGAACTGGATTGGATCAAGGTATAGGAGCTATAAAAAGCACTTTTGATATGGCTATGTAAGACAATGCATTTGATATTAGGAAATAAACATTTAGTTATTTAGGGACAAAAAGGGCAAACTTCTACTTACTCTCAGAGTGGTTCAGAAAAAAATTACATATACATAACACACACACAATGATAAAGCAAACGGGCAAGATGTAAACAACTGGTGAACAAGAGTTCCTTTCATAATTCTTGCAACTGTCTATTGAATCAAATATACTTAGCAAAAAGAAAACAGGTCTCAATTCACAACAGAACAGTTTGAAAACTCCCTGGTGGGCATTAAGTGAACATGTGCAGCAGTCCATGGGTCTAAGACGATCTCACAACAGTCTCGCCTTTGATTTCTTACTCTGATCATGACTACTGCCATGATGGTTCTGAACACTGTTATTTTAAATTGTCTTTTGCCCCCCTTCTTCCACCCTCCGTGCCCCTCTGGTTCAAGACACTGTTTCTCAGTCTGGTTGTGTAGGACACAGCTCCCTGGCTCATGCTGGTATGATGAGCCTTGCGCTCCCCTCGGCTGAGGCAGTCGGTCGCCGGTCGGCCACTCACAGCGGCTCACGGCCACTCATGCTGGCTGCCGGTAGCCCACAGCAGTACACAGCAGCCCGCGGCAGCACTCAGCAGCTCACAGCAGCCCACGCCAACCTCCGGCTGCTCACGGCAGCCCACGGCAGCCCAGCTGCAGGGAGCGCTGTTGTTCACAATCTTAGCTGTACAGGCCGCAGCTTATTGGCCCACGTGGGAATCAAACTGGCAACCTCGGCGTTAGGAGCACAGCGCTCCAACCGCTTGAGCCACCCAGCCTATCCTAAATTGTTATTTTCAGTCATGTAATGTTCATTTTATATGTATAGTGGGCCACTGCTAAAAGACAAAGTATAAGAAAACTTAAAATTTAAGTAAATAGATAATATATAATATAAATCAATGAGCATAAAAATGATTCTACAAATATGCTTGAGATCTAGACCTTTGAGTTGGATTCATCAGATCAAATCTCT
The DNA here is from genome assembly GCF_004115265.2 of Rhinolophus ferrumequinum. Taxonomy (NCBI): domain Eukaryota; kingdom Metazoa; phylum Chordata; class Mammalia; order Chiroptera; family Rhinolophidae; genus Rhinolophus; species Rhinolophus ferrumequinum. Next base: position 21,406,401 of record NC_046306.1, read on the forward strand.
CATCCAGCACATGACTCTAGACCTTCAAACAACAATGTCAAAAAATAAACAAACATTGTTGCTTATAATCAATTTGCCTTCCATTATAGATAGTCTTTACTTGCATAATTGGAATGTTAATTTGTTACATAAGAACAACACTTTATTTCATTTCAAGCCTCAAGTTATAAAATTATTGTTTTTTTTAAGTTAATACATTGTGAAACTTTAATCTACATTTTACCCAAAAACCAAAGCAATCTTTTTATTTTTAAATTAATATAAAGAATCATGGGCAGGCCCGGTGGCTCAGGTGGTTGGAGAGCCGTTCCAAGGTCGATTCCCACATGGGCCAGTGAGCTGCGCCCTCTACAGCTAAGATTGTGAACAACAGCGCTCCCTGGAGCTGGGCTGCCATGGCCATGGCAGCCGGAGGGAGTGCAAGACTCACAATACCAGTGTGGGCCAGGGAGCTGTGTCCTACACAACTAGACTGAGAAACAACAGCTTGAAGGCTTGAACCGGAGTGGGCTGGGGATGTGGAAAAAGGGGTGGTGGGAAGAATCACATTTACTTAAACAGAAATATAAAGTTAACAAAAGTACAAGCATACTACTTAAATTGGGTTAAGTAAAAATATATTGTTAAATAACAAGGAAATAATTATAACAATCTTAAAGATATTTTAAATGAAAAAATTATTTTAAGATCAGTCTTTTTTAAAATCGTCTCTTTAACATTCTACCATCCAAAAATGAAATCATCTTAAAAAAACAACAAAACATAGGGAGAGTTTGCAAAATTGCATAATGAAAGAGTTTTCAAGTTCAACAAAAGGATTACTTACAGCATTAGGAGATGATATTTACAATAGGGATCAGCAAAGGATGGCTGTTTTGGTAAATAAAGTTTGATTGTAACAGGACCATGCCCATTGCTTTGCATACTGTATATCTAAAGGCTGCTTTCCCATGATAACAGTAGAACTGGGTATAGAGGTCATGCAGTCAACAAAGCCAAAAATGTTTACTATCCGGCCCTTTACAAAAAACAAAAACAAAAAACAAAAAACCTATGTTAAATTCCAACGTACAGCAATAGAGCAGCTTTAGAAAAACTCAAACCACCTACTGTGGGGCAGGCACTAAGTGTTGAAGATATAATAGTGAACAAAAAACATGGTCTCTACCCACAGAGAGCTTGCAGTCTGTTAGAAAAATAATTGAATTCTCATACAAATAAATGTACAGTGGTACCTCGGTTTTCGAACATGTCTGTTGACGAACATTTCGGTTTACGAACGCCATAAATTTTATGGATCTGTGGTATCATTAGATAGTAAAATTCATGCTAAATTTGCAGTTTTAGGGGTCGATTTTAAAGGTCTGGGACGGATTAATCCATTTTGCATTACTTTCTATGGGGAAACCGTGCCTCGGTTTTTGAATGTTTCAGACCTCTAATGGTCTTTCGAAACGGATTACGTTCGAAAACTGAGGTACCACTGTACAGTAAATCCTCACTTAATGACATCGATAGGTTTTGGAATTGTGGCTACACTATGTAAAATGAAACCAATTTTACCATAGGCTAATTGACATAAACAAGAGTTACGTACGTTCATTAGCCTCTCATCAGTGTTGTAACCGAACAACGTTATAATGATACAACGTTATTTGAGGAGCTGCTGTATAATAAACAGTAAGTGCTATAAAGGGAAAAACACAAGGGAAAAATTAAGAGAACTATGGGCCTCACATCAGTAGGTGGAGGGAGGGTTAGTGAGGGGTGTGTTATACGGGGTATTCTCTGATGAAGTGAAACTTAAAAGATGAGAAGTGAACTAGGTTGAAAAAAACAAAGATGAGTGTTTCAAGTGTTTGAGGCAGAGGAAACAGAACGTATGGGAAGCAGCATGACTCGTGTGAAGAACTGAAAGGAGGTCACCATGACTAGACAGCATTAAACCTGTAGAAGATTAAGCAGAGTGACAGACTTCACAACTTTGTTGGAAGTAGGCGGACAACATAGGGCAATTTGTCTCAACTTCTATATGTTAGTTAATCTTGTGAACTCCAAGAACAAAGGCTGTCTCACTTACCTTCTTTGGTTCCACCGGGCTTTACAACAAATATTTAAAATCTGAAATATACAGCTGACCAGAAAATGAAGTATCTTCCTTTTTTTTGGTAATTTACAACACACATTTTTAAGAGACACTGAATTTCTCTTACAATTCAATAGAAAGAGCCTCAAGGAACTGTTCTGATTCAGCTACTAAGAGAATTATCTAAATCAATGACCCTCTCACGTGTCAAATCAGAAGACAGGACGAGGGGCTATGTGAGGTACCGCCCTACCACTTTCTTGTTTAAACTTCTTTGTTTCTTTGTCTTGTTTAAACTGATCCTCTGTGTAGTCTAGTAACATCATTAAGTTAAATAACCTGAAAACAGCGTTTTGGGGCTCACCAGAACCAAGACATTCTAACTCTCCAATTTATGACAATGTATAGATTCCTCTTTTATCAGTTCTTAACGACTTCATAATTTGCTGATATTTTTACACACTCAACATTACAAGGCTTGGATGAATTTTGTGTCAATTTAAAAAAAATGTAGAGAAATAATCAAATGCACAAGTGATCCTGAAAACAAAACTGAAGAACAATTCTCCTGATGTTTGAGTCATCAGCCCTTATGGGATACAAGTCAGACTGCAGCAGCTGTGGATCATCATTTAAATCAAGAATTGAATTTAATTGTGATAGCAGATTTTTAAAAGTTGATGGATCAAAAGCACAGAAAATAAGTGAAGTGGGAATTTTCATTTGCTGGAATAAACCAACACATAACCCTACATTCTAAAGCATGAGGGATGATATCCAGTGATTCTACTCACGTCAGACTTCCAACCAATTTCCTACACTATGAACACTCAAATGAAATAAGCTCTTCTCTACACACCTGAAAAACTATTTATCTTTTAAGACTTATCTCAAGAGTCTTCCCTTTGGGAGAGATGATTCCCAAAATAAGCAGAATTCATAAAGGGACCCTCCTAGTGCTTTCCATGTAGCTTAATAGTACATAATACCACCTCGGTACTTAAGATTTTCAGTTATTTGTTGACTTGATTCTCCATTACTATTCTCTGAGGGCAGGGGGCATATGTCTTAACATACTCAATGCTTATTTGTTGGATAAATACATTAAAATATCCTATTTGTTTAAAATAAATTTAGCAGGATCAGGGCAGCCGATGGCTCCGTTGGTTGGAGCGCGAGCTCAGAACAACAGGGTTGCCGGTTCAATTCCCCCATGGGATGGTGGCCTGCGGCCCCCACCCCCACAACAAGATTGAAAAACAGCGACTGGACTTGGAGCTGAGCTGCACCCTCCACAACTAGATTGAAGGATGACTTGACTTGCAGCTGATGTGCCCTGGAAAAACACACTGTTCCCCAATATTCCCCAATAAAAAAAATTTTTTTAATAAATAAATAAATTTAGCAGGCTCAAACCACAGACCATTAGCTTTAGAATCTAATCCAACCCCTTCATTTAATTAACATAGGGCAGGGGCGGATACGGTCTGAAAAGGGGAATTAAATTCCTATTAAATATGATGTATTCAAATCAAATTATGTTGTCTTTAAGAATTTTTATGGAAGAGCTACTGGTGTTTGAAATGGCAAAAACTTAATATACTCAGGACTACTATGCTAGTAACTAGTAACTATTAAAAATGACTAGTCCAGAGCTGGTTTTCCCAAACATTGTGACCATTTTTGCTATCCTTGCCCTGTCCCAAATAAGGTACCATTCATCCCAGGGGTACATGTCTATTTGCAAGGACAATTTGGAGCATTACATTTGTCAAGCTACAGCTCTCACTATCTTTCAGAAGGCTTTATGTGAATAACAAAACTGGACGTCCAAATTCTTTTAAGGTTTTAAGTCAGGTATTTATTGAACCCTAGTTTATGAATTTAAAAACAAATTAAGTTGGTGTCTTTGATGTACCTAAGATTATAACACAAACTCTAACTAACAAAGCCCGTGTCCTATCTCCTGCTGGCACCAAGCTCTCAGAATGCCTGAACTAAATAAACTGAAAGCAGGGCCGGCCCGGTGGCTCAGGCGGTTGGAGCTCCATGCTCCTAACGCCAAAGGCTGCCATGCCAGTTCGATTCCCACATGGGCCAGTGGGCTCTCAACCACAAGGTTGCCGGTTCAACAACTCGAGTCCCACAAGGGATGGTGGGCAGCGCCCCCTGCAAGTAAGATTGAACACGGCACCTTGAGCTGAGCTGCCTCCCGGATGGCTCAGTTGTTGGTTGGAGCGCGTCCTCTCAACCACAAGGTTGCTGGTTCGACTCCCACAAGGGATGGTGGGCTGCACCCCCTGCAACTAACAACGGCAACTGGACCTGGAGCTGAGCTGTGTCCTCCACAACTAAGACTGAAAGGACAACAACTTGACTCGGGAAAAAGTCCTGGAAGTACACACTGTTCCCCAATAAAGTCCTGTTCCCCTTCCCCAATAAAATCTTTAAAAAAAAAAAAAAATTAGAAGAAATAATAAGAAAAATAAATAAATAAATAAACTGAAAGCAGCAGCCACCTAAGAAAATGCCATCTGCAGAGATGTGCTATAGTTGGGCCATTCCTTTGGGGTAGAAAAAGACCCCAACATTTTAAAATAAGAATTGTATTGAGGTATAATAGAAACACCTGTTTTAAACTCACAATTATAATGATTTTAGTAAACTTACAGAGTTGTACAACCATCACCACAAGTCCATTTTAGAACATTTCCATCACTCCCCAAAAAAATCCCTTGTGTCTCTTTACAGGAAATCCCATTTATACCCACAGTCCCAGGCAACCACTAATCTGCTCACTCTGTCCCTATAAATTAGCCACTCCTGGATATTTCACATAAAAGGAATTACATAATAGTTTGCCTTTTGTGTCTGACTTCTTAGTATGTTTGTAGCATGTATCAATATTCGTTCCTTTTTATTGCTGAGTAGTATTTGATAGAACATACCACACTGTATTTATTACTGATGGACATTTGGATTGTTTCTAATTTGGGATTATTAAATAACGTTGCTGGGAACAATCCAGTACAAGTTAAAAATGGTCACTTTTAACAATTTTGCTCAAGTTTTATCTGCTTTTGGATTTGGCAGGCTCCTTACTCCACCATTTAGGAAGTTCTACCTTAACCAAGTTTTTTTAAGTGGTAATTTCTCTTGATTATTTTGCAATTATGCTCTTATCAGTAGTTTGTCTGATTCTGATGTCATGTTTAGACAGATTATAAAAACATAACACCTGTATGTTCTTCTAGTACTATCATGGTTTTACTTTTTCAGTTCATTCTTAAGTCCAAATAGAATTTATTTTGATATATATCCGTATCTCCATCTATCTATCTATCTAAAACTTGAGGTTGAAAACCCTAAAATAGGAGTTTTATTAAGATATCTATTGCTGCAGCCCTATTACCCAGAGGAAACTAAAGCCCAAAGGCCACAAAGGCACTAATTAAGAGACCAAAACTCCCAGTTCTCAAGGTAAAAGTGAAGCTCCAGGTGAAGACTAAAACTTACAAGAGGTCTAGCACTTATGACACTATTTCCTTATAAGTTTCCCACTTTATACATTGAGACTTCTTTTTACTCTTCAGAAAAGTGTTTCTGGTTTTATACCAAACATTTGTGGGAAAATATTCACTTCCGAGAGATTTTTACATGCAGTTTTGTTGGAATTCCTCCATTCAAAAAGTAGGAGTGCCTATACTGATTTTCATATACACCTAGGTTAACTTTCTGCCAAGCAGCCTTTTTATTTCCTGTCTTTTGACAGAATAAGAAACATGAGACATAAAAAAAAAAAAATTAAACCATTCAGCATTTCAAGCACACACTCAACATCTCTGATGGGGACACAAAATAAAGGTTAATAATAGTTTCTACTTTTATAAAGTAACTATAGAACCTACAGATAGATACATAATTCATATATCCTGCTGGAAAACCCTACAAATTCTTCAGTTCATTCCAATTATTCCTCTGCATTTTCACAGAAAACTTTACTTTTACCACATTCCCTGAAAATTCTCTTAATAAGGTCTGATATTTCACACTTTTAACAAATTCTGACTCTGAAATGGAACTAAAAAGAGAGGCAATTAAAACTTAATTTTGTTTTGCTATTAAAAGTGGTAAGCACAACTGAAATCTATATAACTTTACTAACAATTGTCAACCCAATAAACTTTAATTAAAAAAATAATAAAAATAAAAATAATTTAAAAAATTTTTTTAAAGTGGTAAGCTTTTAATTGCAAAGAAATCATCCAAACAGGCCAGGGTGAGCTACCGTAATTTTTCAGAGTAAACAGAAATTCAAAATTCACATCAACTGAAAATGTCTTTCCTTTATTTTCAATTTATTTATTTATTTATTTATTTATTTATTTATTTATTTATTTATTAGGGTATGGCCACTAAGGCCAGATTTTATAACCTTCACTATTTATCCTAATTTTTTAAAATATAAAAACCATCACAGAAGTGTTTTATTATCAAATCATTGCAAATATTCAGGAAAAAGGAAAGTGTGTCAGTCATAAATAGAAAAAATATATTAGCAGTCCCATTATCGTTTCATGTACAAGTAACTATATCCTCCCTCAGAGAAACAATTTAAGAGGCAGATAAACAAGTCTTATTATTATTTCCCAATTATTAAGTGGTAGGCTTGCACAGCCACACGGTCGGCTTGCACAGAAGACACAGGCCTTGTAGGACACTTAACAAAACATCCTCCTACAGCAATGCTTTCATTATTTAAATTGACACATGGCAGATTATGTTAACAGATTTATTTATTGACTAAGTCTAATCATATTTCCTCAGTTGGCATCAATACACTATCTACTATTTACGTTTGCATCAACACTGGATATTTGTTCAGAAGTCTTCCATATTTGATTTCTGCCATAGAATTTGGGGTTTAAATGAAATTTAGGATTGTTTTTAATGGTAGATTGCAAAAGAATAAAGAAATAAAGGACCCTAATGAGAGTTGGTTTAGAAATGATTTCTAAATCCCATTTATAAGCCAAAGAATTTGCTTTTTATTGCAAGGAAATAGAACATTTTGTAATTAAGTGTTCCAAGCACTGAATCAAGATCCAAAGCAACCTAAGTATTTTTCAAATATTAGTCATATCATCACCTTTCTGGCACATGGCTTTTCTATTTTAATGTTTTATAGTTTTAATTTGGTTCAAGGCATAACTCAAGACAGCATTCTCTTAAAGAAATAATGCTTTCCAACGTTTAAATGCCTACTATTTCACAAAGATTTTGAATTGCACATACTTAAACCGAACAAAAAAATATGGAAACTATAGATAACTTCACTTGGAAAAAGCAAACTACACACTGAAAACTTCATGAGAGCAGGGACCACATGTCTACCTTGCTTCCTATTCTGTTTATTTATTCATTCATTCATGCAACCGATATGTACTGAGCGTCTACCATGTGCCCAACGTCGATGAACAAAATAAACAAAACTCCCTGCCCCCTTTAGAACTTACAGTCTAGCAAGGGGAGACAGACAATAAAGAAAATAAGGAACTGAAAGATATACTATTTGAGAAGGTGAAAGCTGGTAAAGAGGGATGAGGAGGGCAGGGTGTAATTTAAAATGGGGTAGCCTGATTGGCCTCACTGAGAAGGGAAGTGAAGAAATGAGCCTTAGGATGATAGGTAAAGGTCCTGACCCAAGACGGGGACTAGAGTATATTCAAGGAACTGCCAAGCTCTGTGTGGCTGGAGCGGGGAAAGTGGTAGGACATGAGTTCAGAGAGGTGTGTGGCGTGGGGCGGAAGGGTAGGGGCGGGGGTCTTAGATCACAGAAAACTTGAAAGTCATTGAAAAAACCTGTGGTTTTGGGTAAAGTGGGAGTCATTAACAGGGTTCTGGGCGGAGAAATCACAAGACGTGACTAAGCCGTCAGTGTGGCTGCTGTGTCTACAACAGACGGTGAGGCAATAATGGAAGCAGGGAAAACAACTAGCCTGCAACTCCAGTACGCCAGGTCAGGGGACATGGTGCTTGGGACCAGAATGGGAGGAACGAAATTAAGATGCTATTCAGATTTTGTATATATTCTCAAGGTGGCGCAAAGAGCATCTCCTGACTCACCAGCTGTGGTAATGGGGGGGAAAAAGTCAAAGATAACTCCAAGGTTTTTGGTTCAAGACTAGGTAACAAAAGAAAAAATAGACAAATCGGATTTTATGAAAATTTTTTAAATTTTGTACATCAAAGAACATTATCGATAGAGTAAACATGCAACCCACAGAATGGGAGAAAATATTTGCAAATCATGTATCTGGTAAGGGATTAATATACAGAATATAGAGAACTCAACACTCACCCAAAAAAAACAACCCTATTCAAAAATGCTCAAACAACTTGGGTAGACATTTCTCCAAAGAAAATATACAAAATCTTGCACAGTGTTGGTGGGAATGTAAAATGGTACAGCTGCTGTAAACAGTATAAAGGGTCCTAAAAACATTAAAACTAGGATTACCATCTGACCCAGCAATGAATTCCATTTCTAGGTATATACCCAAAATAACTGAAAGCAGTCTTGAAGAGATATCTGTACACCCATGTTCATAGCAGCATTATTCATAATAGCTAAAATATGGAAGCAACCCAAGTGTCCACTGATGGAAGGATGGATGGATAAGCAAAATGCGGTGTATACATACAATGGAATATTATTATGCCTTAAAAAGGAAAAAAAAATCTGTAATATGCTACAACATGGATGAAGCTTGAGGATATCATGCTAACTGTAATAGGCCAGTCACAAAAAGACAAATATTGCATGATTCCCACTTATGTGAGGTACTCAGAGTAGTCAAAATCTTAGAGACAACGGTGGTTGCCAGGGGCTGAGAGAAGGGAGAATGGGGACATTGTTTAAAAGGTATAGTTTCAGTTTACAAGAGGAAACAGATAGTGGTGATGGCTACTCAATGGGAATGTATTTAATACCGCTGAACTGTACACTTAAAAATAGTTAAGATGGTAAATTTTATGTCATGTGTATTTTAACACAATAAAAAAAGAGGGGGGAAAAAGTCAAGGATAACTCCAAGTTTTCTGGTTATAGGCGAGAGCTGGGGAAAATTGAAGGAAGACGTGGTTTAAGAAGTTCAGATTCAGACGTTTTTCAGTTTCAGATATCTATTAGATATCTATCTAAGTGGAGATGTCAGGTAAGCAATTACACAAATGAATTGCGAGTTCAAAGAAGAGATATGGGCTGCAGACATTAGGCTTCATGAGCTCACCAAAGGATATGGGCTGGAGATACGAGATTTTCAGGAGTTCACCAATCAAATGAGTATAAACTCAAGAGATTCACGTACTAAACATTGCGTATTGGGTAGCCCAATGCTGAAGAGACCAGGAAGCAAAGGTGGGAAAACAGCAGAGTGTGGTAGTGCCTAGAAACCAAATGAAGAAAGCATTTCAAGAAGACTTATCAATAGCTCTAGTAAAATGAAAACTATGAATTACTACTGGACATCCTCACCTCCTTAAGAAGGTCAGACATGTACTCATCACAGTAAATATGTATTCAATGAATATTCAAAGCAAAATATAATTGTTATTTCAAATTTTCTTTAATACTTGTAAAAATGCACCAAACTAAGCGTACTAATCAAAGACCAACTTTGTCAAATTTGCAAAAAAAATTTGGTTCTGCACTTTGAGATTATCAGTTAAAACTGGCAACTGTCAGTGCTGACATACAGCTACAGTAACACGACTGTCTTCTACTTGGTGACAGTGGAAACCTCCAAATGCTCCATAAAGTAGATACAGCAGTGGTTAGGGAACTAGTACCTCATCTAGTTCCCTAACCTTTCTGATCCTCGTTTTCATCTGTAAAATGAGCCTTCATTATGTTCTTCCCTCTAAGAATGCCCCGTTCTTCTGATCAAATCCCAAAACACCTTTAGGTTCAGCTCCTGTTATCTTCTCCTTGGAGACGTCCCAGGTTCTCTAAGACCCTCTTCATCTCCCCCTTCTCCACGAGACGCAGTGGTCCTACATCACATACAACCTTGAGTATTCTCTTAGCTGTTTTATGTGCTTGTCTTAAGCACCCCCATTGCATCAGAAAATCTTAAGTATATACTTGTTTTGTTTTCCCCTACATATCTATTAGGTTGGTGCAGAAGTAATTGCAGTTTAAAAGGTTAAAAATTGCAAAAACCACAATTACTTGTGCACCAACCTAATAACAATGTATCAATAGAAATTAATGATTTAAATCAGGGGTGTCCAAACTTTTTTCAACGTTTTTTACCCAGGGCCATATGCGGTAAAATACACACACAGCCGGGCCACTCACTCGAGGTGAAGTACGTATTGCCTCACCTGGTTTATTTAAGTAAACTAAATATATTTTTGGAATTTGCTGCGGGCCCATTAACAATAGATTGCGGACTGCAGCTGGCCCGCAGGCTGCAGTTTTGACACCCCTGATTTAAATAAAAGAAATTGCTCTCTCTCTCTCCCCCCTCTCCCCTACCACAGCTAGGCCAGTTCTCTTCCCTGAGACTACTATATCACTAATACCAGGGGGCCTAGGCTTCTGTCTCTTTCTATTTCTCTCTCTCTCTCTCTCTCTCTCTCTCTCTCCACCCCCTCCCCCCACCTCAGCTAGGCCCGTTTTCTTCCCTGAGAATGTATCACTAATAAACCTTGCTTGCATATTAAAAATAAATAAATTTAACTTAATTTAAAAAAGAAACTAATGATTTATTGGGGCAAATTAAGAATTAGTAAGAAAAATCTATTCCTACAAAGACTGAAAGTATAGCTTTCCATAATACAGCCATGCTATGATTTATTTTTAAAATACATATAAGATTAAAGATAGAATTCAAATGCATATATATCCACAATTAGCTTTTTGCATAGGATAATTAAGAGACTAGTCAGAAATTTAAAAAATAAAGTCAAAAGGCACCTTAAACTGAGGATACAAAGAGCTCATACGACTCAAAAATCTACAGAATACTAGGCAGCCAGGAACAAAATAAATCTAGTTCCTGACAGGTTTGAAGACCATTTCTCCTAGCAGACATACCAATGATTACTGGTTTTGGTTGATCACTGATGTAGTTACTCAATCAACAGCTCACACTATGCTCTCTGAGAGCAAGACAAGGTACTGGACCAGATGCTGTAAATCATATGGGGCCCCCGCCCATGTGGCTAAACTCTCACGAGTAGCTTGTTAAATGCACATTCCAGGCCCATGTTAGACCCAGTGAATCAGAATGAGGAGGAGGGGGTGGTCCAGGAATCCAAACTTTACGTTCTTCAGATGATTCTTCTATACACTAAAATTTAAGAAAATCATAGCACTGAGAGATACAAAGGTAAGACAAAGTCCCTGCCTTCAATATGACTGCAACATAGTAGAGAATACTTGTACACATAGCACCAGATATCATTTGATATAAAGTAAAAAGTACCAAAAATGCCAGGGACATCTCTTCTAGTTAGGCAAAAAACAACAACAAAAGAAACAAGGCAGGCTTTGTGGAGAAGGTAGGTAGCTTTTGAGTTCAGATGAGCTGGGAGAAATATACCTCTAACTGAGGGAAGTAGAAAGAACTAAGACAAGAAAAAAATGGTTTCATGCAGGGAACACATCAAAATGGCCTACCATGGCCTACCATCAGCCGAGGCTAGAATATATAAGCCATAATGTCTACCACAATCAAGCCACTCCTTGAACAGTGGGCAGAAGCAGGAATTCATCTTCAGTCCTAGGAAGACCCAGACCTAAGGGAACTGAGTCCTACTTCTCCTTTCCTTGCTCCACTCTGTGAATCATCAATTTCAACTTCCTTCCATGTATCCACAGTATAATCTGAAAATGATGACTAGCCAATCTCCAGCCAGTGGAGATGGGGCTGGTGTGTGGATTTCCATCCACATTCCACACCAAAATCGTGAGTCTCACCTCGGCCTCAACTGCTTCTAATCACTTCACCTCTCAGCAACCACATGACTGAAACCTTTAGTGTCCTCAGTGCTGCAATTCATTCCTGACTTCAACCCATCAGCTAAATTCAAAATACTAGCCATTAAATAGACATCTAATCAAAATTCTTCGTGGTACTGTGAGGAAGGCTAGGTGTTAGTTGGTGACTGGCTCCAGAACCTGGACCTCCTGGCTGTCAGCAAATTACCCTTGCCAGCATCCCACAGTGCATCTTAAACTCTAGCTCTCAGTAATATTCAAATTACTTTATTGGCTTATTACAGCCAAAGGCAATAAAAGCTAATACCTCCTACTTGCACAACTTTTAGAGGTTACTTTCCACATTGTGTTCTATGTGAATAGCACCGCCTAGAGCACAACTGCAGAATAGAACGTGAATGGTGACGGGGGGTTACTGGCCAGTTGTATACCAGTCAGGTGTTTCAGCAAGTATCCAGGATGTCAAGATTGTATTAACATACTGTATTTGCAAAGTACTAAGGAAAGGTCTAACAGCTTAGAATGATTACTGTGGATATTGAACATGACAAATAAAAGTAACCTGTATCACCTTCTGTTTTTGAAGCCCTTTATTTTAAAATGTTTAAATAGTCCAATAAATCTTTTCCTGATACGCAGTCTTACCACAGAACGTTTTAATGGAACCTGAAAAGTCTGAAGCCATTTTTCAAACAGCAAACTGTTAAACTGTTTTAAGGGCAGTTTCTCCATGCATATTAATCAGATTACCACTTTTAAACTGTAAATATGTATGTAGCCCTTAAAGAAGTTCTGAACAGTCTACTTCAGCTGAAACAATGTGATTTTAAAAAACGTTTAGGAAGTAGCACAGAGAGAAGATGGTTTAATTGCTTCAAGCTTTCATCCTGTTGCATGAATGACCCTGTATGGCCAAACTCAAACTTAAACAAGAAAAAAGTTAACTACTAGTCTTTTAAAGCTAATCTTTAAGCAGATAAAAAATATTCCTACCATTTCCATTATATCATATAAAATTCAACTTATTTCCCCCTAAAACTTTAACCTTACCCAACCCCCGAAAAAAACAAACTTTGGAAAGCATTTTTAAACATCATTTTTTTCAGTTACAGTCGACATTCAATATGATCGTAGATTAGTCTCAGGTGTACAGCACGGCGGTGAGACATTTGTATAATTTACGCAGTGATTCCCTCCGCCCCACCCCATTAGTCTAGTACCCACCTGGCACTATACATAGTTGTTGCAATATTGCTTCTCAATTAACTGCAGAACCAAATCATTATTAACAACTATGACACATCTGTGCTAGGCATTTTGAGGAATACAAAGACATTCAAAAAAGAACCAATCCTTAAATTTAGTAAGATGGCAACTCAACAGGGATGTAAAAAATGGAGGAAAATCAGTAACTGAGGTAGACTCCATTGACCCTGAAACATGAGGAAGGATTCAAAAGACCTGAAAAGTGAAGTGGGCACTGTGAGATGGGGTAACATCATAAACAACTGTACGAAAATAGAATAAGCAAGCATTCATTCATTCACTCAGTCATACATTCACTCAGTGCTCACATTAGTGCCAGACTAAATATTTACTGACTACCCACATTGTGTCTTAGGCACACAGCTAGGATTACTATGTTCTTTCTTTTAATTCTTAAAACATATTATGAGGACATTCTCATGTTAATATCTCCCTACAGATGAGCACACAGTACCCTAAGGTTAAGGACCTTACCAAAGATTACTTGGACATTACGTGGGAATTCAAACCAAATTCTCAGTCTCAACTCTAATGCCCCCTCCCCATCTATTATTTTAAGTGGGAACTAGAGTAGAATAAGTAAGACTGGTGAACACAGATGTCAGCTATTGGCAGGACGGGAAAGATCCAAATGTGGAAAGATAAATAAGTTAGGACTTCATGTAAGTGATTCCTGGGAACCATGATATGGCCTTGAATAGAACGAAACCAGTGTTTTCTGAAGACGAATTTTCATAGCCACAAGCAAGACAGATGTGATAGAAGAATGTCTGTTATTAGAGAGATTCACCATTAAGTGATGAAAAAAATAAAAAAATACGATAAGGGCTGGGACCAAGATGATAACAGGAGGGAATGGAAGAAGACAGAATCTCTGAGGCAGTGACAACGTAGAAAATATTCGTATTACATAAATAAGTAAAACAACTGATAACTGGAAAGAAGTAAAACTGCCAATCTGCAGATGGTGTAGACAATCCAATGAAATCTACAAAAAAGCTATTAAAATAAGTGAATTTAGCAAAGTTGCAGGATTAAGATCAATATACAAAAATCAACTGTATTTCTGCACAGTTGCAATAAGCAATCAAAAGTTGAAATTAAAAATAAAAGCTATTACAACGATACCAAAAACTGAAATACTTGAGAGAAATTTGACAAAGGTGAATAAGACCTATACTTCAAAAACTTCAACCATTGCTAAGAACAATTAACAAAGACCTAAATAAATGGAGAGATACACTATCTTCACAGATGGGAAGATTCAATATTGTTATGATGTAAATTCTTCCCCGTAGAAAGATTCAATGTAGTCCCAATCAAAACCCCAGCATGTTTTTTTGGGTAGAAATTGACAAACAGATTCTAAAATTGACTTGGAAATGCAAAGGACCTAGAGTAGCCAAAATAACTTTGTAAAGTAAGAGTACAGTTGGAGGACTAATACTACCTGATTTTAAGTCATGGTAAATCAAACTGTGTGGTATAGGCATAAAGATAACACAAACATTATCAATAGACCAGAGTCCAGAAATAGAGTCACACATATATGGACAACTGATTTTTGACAGAAGTATAAAGTCATTCCAGTAAAGATAGTCTTTTCAAAAACTGCTGCTGGAACAACTGCATATTCATTGCAAACAAAAAAGAACTTTAATGCATATTTCACACTATATGCAAAATGAGCTAAATATGTATAACAGACCTAAATGTAAAACCAAAACTATACAAGTGCTAAAAGAAAGCATAAATCTTTGCAACCTTGGGTTAGGCAAATATGTCTTAGAGACAACAACAAAAGCACAGCCCAGCTCATAAAAGAACAAAAATTGATCGATTGTATTTCAAAAAACAATTTTAAAGCTTCTACTCTTCAGAAAACACTACTAAAACTATAAAAACACAAGCTACAGACTAAGAAAAAAAATATCTGATAAAGGACTTATACCCAGAATACATAAAGAACTCTCAAAACTCAGGAAGAAAATAAACAACCCAATTTGTTTAAATGGGTAAAAGGTTTAATCAGGCATTTTACCACAGAAGATATCTGGATGACAAATAAGCACTTCAAAATATTTTGGAAAAATAGTTTGGCCATTTCTTAAATAGTTATACATCTGTCATATGATCCAGCCATGCCACTTGTATGTATTTACAAAGGTTGCTTTATTTGTAATAGCCCAAAACTGGAGATTATTCAAGCATCTGTGAAAAGGTGAATAAATAAATGAGATATATCCATCCAACGGAATACAGCAACAATAAAAAGGAATGAACTACTGATACATACAACATCTTAAAATAGTTATGCTGAGTGAAAAGCCAGAGAAAGTATAAAAAGGAGGGAGGGAAGGAGGGAGGGAGGGAGAGAACGAAGGAATGAGGGAACATATTCAGTATGATTTTATGTATATAAAATATAAATACATGATATATGTAAAATTCTGGGAAATGCATACTAACCTATAGTGACTAAAAGCAGTTCAGTGTTTGCTTGGAGATGGAGCAGGGGGAGAGTGAGGGGGATTACAAAGGGGAACAAAGGAACTTGTGGGAGCAACTGATATGCTCACTATCTTGATCGTGGTAATGGTGTCACGTGTATATCCATGTCAAAACTAATCAAACTGTACACTTTAAATACATATAGCTCACTGTGTGTCCACACCTCAATTTCTTAAAAAGTAAAAGAACAAAACAAAGTATATGCAGGGGAAAAAAGTGAAAAAAGTTTAAGAAGAGTCAGGAAGAAGCCCTGTTTGTTCAGGAGGGGGTGGGTAGATGGATCCCTGAGGATTCCATGCAGTTTGAAGCAGCTGGATACGAAAAGACAGTGAACCAAGCCAAACATCATCTGTAGGCAGTGAGAAACATGGGTCTAAAAAACAAAAAGGCATCATTCCTTGAGAAACAGCAGAAGACACAGCAGCACAAGGCAGAGGAAGGTGCCAGGGTAGCTCAAAGCCTCATTAATCTATAACACACTATTTATGGTGCACTTCCCCTTGGCCTGTCAGCTTTTTAAAATGCAAAAGACTGCTCTCCTGGCTTATTTCACTGATAGATGCAACTGAAACAAGAGATGCAGACAAAGCCCACATCCTCTCACAGGTCCCGGCAGACAATCAAACTTAGCTCAGCTTGCTTTGAAATGGTATTTCTCAAAAGAATAGAACACACCTTGCAGAATTCATCTTGATAAGTAAGCATTCAAGGAGACACACAGTTCAGCAGAAAACATCTGAAACTGACTTATACTTCTGAATTGCTTAAAGCAAGGAGGGAATCTCATCCAAAACATCTTGTGTTACAAATGTAACAAAAATGGCACATTTTATTTATCTAAATAAATAGCTCAGTGAAGAGTTAATAGATTGCTGACATCGCTATCTGGACGGGGTGTGGGGGGGTCCAGTCCCCACCTCGCCACACCCCCTGCAGTGAACACATTGCCACCTTCTCAATAAAGGTTCCCTAAGTCCCCTCTTCACTGCGCTCCCTTGATAGAATTGATTACTTTCTGCCCTCGTAACTATACTTGAAAACAGCACTTAGGTTCCTTAAGCTATTAGAGGTTAAGTACTATCCTACTCATCCCAAAGCCAAAACACAGCGTTCTGTACACACTAGGTGCTAAATCTGGGAAAAGACTTTGACAGCATTCCGCCAAAGGTGACAAGCTCTCAAGAGGCCGAAACACCAAACCCAAGGCTCACCAGGTTGTGCTAACTGCAGCATACTGAGGCCGAGGGGATAGATACATGGGGGTTCACTACATTATCCTGTCAACTTTGTATATGCTCAAAATTCTCCACAATAGTTTAAAAATAATAGAGGGTAGGTGAAAATATGATCAAGCCTTTTTTGTTCTTACGTTCCTACCTTTGAACTTTTCTTTCCTTTTTCCTTTAAACTTGATCTTTGCCAGCCTCCCCCCTTTGTTGTCAACAGGCCCACTGGGTCATTAGCTATTTAACAAATGGTGGTTTGAAGGATAAAAGACAGACCCTTCGCACAGGCAGTGGAATTCCAAATGCTAGACTCTTGGCTCCACAATGTCTGATTCAGAAGAACTGCTGGGAGCTATTAGTTGAGCTCGCCCACCCAGGCATATGAAGACTCCTTCCTTTTTACACCACTCCCATATGCCTCTCATTTAGGCCTCCAGTTTTGTGATTGTGTGCTTTCGTTTAGCGCAGAAACAGATCAGACCCAGTGTTACCACAGAAATTATTAGGAAGGTCCAAGGGTAAAGGAATCCAGAAAGAAGCAGTTTCAAATGTGGAATTGCAACAGATCGGAATTTTTTTTTCTAACGGGGCAATAATCCAACAAAAATGCATTTTCAAAATCCCCAGACACAAGTTGAGGATATACAATAACAGTATGTGAGATGTATTCTGGACCAAATGAGAGTATTTGCCATCTTGTAAGCCCATCTGTGCTTTCCCACCTCTGCGCCTTTGTTAGCATTCTCCCCCATACCTGGAACTGTGGCCTAGGTCATATCTGCAGCTATTTTCATTTAAAAAAAAAATTACGTATTAGTGATTTCTTCTTTCTTGATACAAAGATACTAGAAGTCCTATTATGCCTAGTTTTTTCTTTCTTTTTAACTCATAAAGAGAACAAAATAAGGAGGACAGAGATAGGAAGATCTGCAGTAATTAACTAGAATTGAAAGAGGAATGGAAGGTTACTTAAAACAAAAACAAAGTGTGAGAAATGTTATAATGTGAAAATAACTGGGCTGGGGGAAGTGCAAACTCCCAGGGGAAAGGAAAGGTTCAAACACTTCCTCAAACCAGCCAACTGGTGGCCCCATTAGCCCCAGGACTTGGTACTGGATGGAATAGATTAAGTTGGTTCTTGGGCAGATAGCCTGATTCTCACCCAAAAGAGTGGGCATGTTAAGGAAGGGTGAACATAGTTATATATACAACTCTGGCAAAAAGGTGTAGACACATGACTTGTAACAACTGCAGATCCCTGATTACACACACAAGAACAGGGGGCAGGAATATAACTGACATGAGTCAAAGGTTGATAATAAAGGCCCAATCTGGGATCCTCTGAGTCAAAGAGGGAAAAGTAGCCAACTAAACAAATCAAGCCAATCAGAAAAGTCTGGATTCGAGTCATGATCTGCTTCTCTTTAGATCACCTGAAAGCTATCCTTCAAGCCTGCCTGGTTCAGAGGACATTTTCCACACACAACCTTTACTGATCAGCTTCTTTATTCCATTCACGTGTCCTCACCTTAACCTGTCTCAGTCACTTGAGTTCACAGGCCATACACCTCTGACAAAATATTAAGGTTCTTAAGATCTGGAAAATTTGTCCTATGCAGAATTCCTAGTTCTTTGCCTTTCATGAAAAATGTGCCACATACATATTTTTTCTTTGGTTTTTGAAATTTGGACAAATCACAATATCCAGAACTCAGTAGCATAAAATTTAAATAACCAGAAAACACATATTTATTATAAAACATGTACAGGTTAAACGGTGTATAATATCTGTATCTAGGACATCAAGGAGAACACTTTTTAATAAGATTCCTGGATTTAGCAAACCTTATTAAATATTCATATGAAGAGCTGGCTCAACATGACTCCACAAGTCTTGTAACGAAGCTGAGGACTTAAAACGAGCTTGCCACCAACCGATCCTATAAAATTAGGGAATATTAGAATAATCATCCACATAATGACAGGTACAGAGATCTTTGTTAACATTCTCCCCTATACCTGGAACTGTGACCCAGGTTATATCTGAATCTATTTTCTTTTTTTTTTTAATTTAAGTATTACCGATTTCTTTCTTGATACAAAAATACCAGGAGTAATACTGTGACAATTTTGTTTTGTTTTGTTTTCTTAACTCACAAAGAGAACAAAGGGGGAGAGAGACGGGAAGACCTTCCGCAGTAATTAAAGTAGGATGCATACCTGCACTCACTTGAGTATGCGGCTTTATGGCCAAATTCTCACTGTAGTACTGCAATGCAAGCCAGGAAAGATGTGAAACTAGAACTTTCCAGGCCTTCTGACCACAAAAAAGCAGAATGGGATAAACACCTCTCAAAGCAGTATTCAGACAACAGTCCTCCTCGTATGGAAATATGGCTTAAGGCATTGACTTCCTTTATTACAATCAATTTGACATTTTTATTTGGCCTTACTGGAAGAAGGTAGGAGTATCCACAGTACAGTATCAGTATCCTATAAGAAGCTAATTTATAATTCTGAATTTGGGTTTTAGACAATTTAAAACTTTAGTTTTGCCATAAAATAAATTTATTCATCAGAGATGTTTTGGTTTTGGTAAAGAGCTATCTTCTGGGCAAAGAATAGAGATTTCTCCAAAGATATGCAAATGACGATAAGCGCACGAAGAGAAGCTCCACATTATTAGCCAATAGGGAAAATGCACATTAAAACCACAATGTGAAGCCACTTCAGCCCACCAGATATGGCTGTAACCAAAAAGATAATAATAAGTACTGGGGAGGATGTGGAGAAATTGGAAAGTTCATGTACTGCTGTTGAGAATGGAATATCGTCAGGCACTCTCCCAAAGTGATCCAGCAGTTCCTCAAAAGGTTCAACATAGAATTACCACAAAATCCAGCAATTCCACTCCTGTTATACACCCAAGAGAGCTGAAAACATATCTGTATAAAAATAGGTACAGAAATGTTTATAGCAGTATGCATAATAGCAGGAGTTGTAAACAAATCAAACATACATCAACTGATAAATGTTTAAGTAAAATTTGTTAGTAGAATCTCGTTCTTCATAGTACTTATGTTCTATCAAGTTGCCACAAACACTGAATTGGCAAATGGTGAACCACCGCTCCTAGGGGAAATTCAGGACTGGCTTCTTTCAAGCCCCTAGTCACATTTTCATCAATAGATCAATACATAGTCTTGTTTTACGTGTTTCTGTTTAAAGACACCTTATTTAATGTATATTGTTGACTTATTAAATTGAACTCATGGCCAATAGCAATATAACCCACACCTTAATTTAACACACATTTCCTCCGCAAGGCACATCACAGCCTTCTGGTGTTTAGAAACATTAGATGGTACTTCAGCACCATACTAACCGGCCATTCTAAACAGCGAACTCACCACAAAAAGCACAAAACAGACCATGAAAAGGACTTGTTTCCAGCATGACAGCAAAAGCAAGAAGGCAAAGTCACCTTGTTCAATTTTAGCTGGGAATGTGAGTGTTGGGTGACTCAAATTTTCACTGCTCTGCTCACAAGTACATATGACCACATATAATTGACTTCGGGATTACAGATAAATTTTAGCAAGTAGGCAAATTTGCAAATGCAGAATTTTTGAATAAGGAGGATTGACTGTGTATCATACACTGGACATTATCAGCCATAAAAAGGAATGAAGTGCTGACACATGCTACAAGATGGAGAGACCTCAAAAACATGCTAAGTGACAGAAGTCAGTCACGAACGGCCACATGTTGTATTTTTCCCCAATTTTAAATATTGCCAATTAATTCAAAAAAGCTTAAATATAATGCAATTCAAACAATGTTTTTACTACTTAATATGAAATGTCCAGAATAGGCATATCCAGAGACAGAAAGTAGATTAGGGGCTGGGAAAGAGAATGATGTGGAGTGATTGCTAATGGGTACGGGGTTTATTTGGGGAATGACGGAAATGTTCTGGTATACAGTACTGATGGTTGCACAATCTTCTGTATACACTAAAATCCATTAAACGTACACTTTAAGAGTGCAATATGTGAATTATAGCTCAATAAAGGCTGTTTACAAAATTTTTGTTATCCACATTTTCTGATCTATGCACAGGAGTCATACATATGACTTTCTTTTCAAATTAATACCAAAAAAAATTGTGCTTATTACCTGAGTGTAACTTAACCAGGTCATTTCTAGCACAGCAAGGATAAAGTTAACTCTCCTCTAAGCACATACTTCTAATAAGATCAATCCTATTTTATTAAATTCATTTTATTACATTTATTGGGGTGACATCGGTTAATAAGATTATACAGGTTTCAAGTGTACAATTCTAACACATTATCTGCATATTGTGTTGTGTGTTTACCAGCCAAAGTCAAGTTTTAAAGTGTGTAACTGAACATCTGAATAAGAAAAAAATACTTAAAACTAAATTTGCAACAAAATTTATTTTATTTGAAAATGAGAATATTTGAAAGTTTGTAGCAAGCCCGTCTAGGCAAGTCCCAGGAGAAAATGAGAACAAAGGGAGAGAAATGTTACCCATCACTCAAGATCCCACAGTCTGAAAACCCCTTTGTTATTCCAAAGCCATACCCATCTAGATGGTTACAGTAAGCAACAGAGTGAAGAAACCACTTCTCTGTTCAAACCCTCAGATTCTGAATTCCAGCTACCTTTTTAAGGATCCAAAAGTCGCAATAATATAAAAAGGAGAACAAAAGAAGGTACTTTAAAAAGTCATCTGAAAATCACCTAGTCTACCCAGGTTCCACATCCTCCTTTCCTACCCAACCAAGAATTCAACCCACATGACTCATGGCAGGACAGTTTTGATTTTCTTAATAAAAGATCTTAACTTGAGGTTTATTAAGAAACATTCCAATTTTTATTAAATGCCAACTATGTACCAGGCACTGAGTTACATGTAATTCTCTGAATCAAAAAAATAGAAATATCTGTACATATTTTGGTGGCTTTAAAACTTAAGTCTGCTAAATTCGAGACAACTAATAACTGTCTTAAAAACTTATTTTTTAAAGCCTAGGGAAAGAAATTAGCTCTTAAACCAAAAGATTAATCAAAAATCAACTCCATTATAAAAGCAGCAAACCTCTCCATACCTTCCCTCTCCCACCATTTTCCAATCCCTTGGCTTGCTTTATTTTTCTTCAAAGCATTTATCTACACCTGGGGTTTTAGCAGACATTTGTTTGCTTGTGATTGGCTGTCTCCTCACTAGACTGTGAGCCCCAGGGGAGCAAGGAATTTGTTTCGATCACTGCTCTATCTCTAGTACCTAAAATGGTACCTGGCACATAGGAGACACTCAATAAATATTTGTTGAATGAATCAATTATATTCGTGAATGAAGCCAAATATTCAGATGTTTTTCTCTGGCATCCCTGCAGAACACTCTTTACAGAACTTCATTTTAACCTTGCACATAAGAGGCAGAAATAAGAACCATGCACTATACTTCCTTCATTGTATTTAAAATTCTTAACAATCCATTGTTGTTCAAAGTCTCCTAAAGGCCAATGCAATGGATTCATTTTAGAGTTCAAGGCAGGAAGGTAAGCTGACATGTATGAGGTGTGATCAAAAAATACGGTGAATGTTTAAATTTTAAAAATACAGTAAAACACATTGCTATTAATCCCCCTCAAAATATCTTCCCCTCCCCCCCACTTCAAACACACTTATCCCATCGTTCTTGCCACTTTCTGAAGCAGTTCTGGAAGTCCTCTTTCGTGGCTGCCTCGATATCCTGAATCATTTTGACTTTGAGGAAGGGCCAGAAGTCAGTTGCACGGTGCCAGATCCGGTGAATAATGTGGATAAGGACACACCGTAATGTTGTTATTTGACAGAAATTGCCATACCAGAAGCGATGTGTGACACGGAGTGTTGTCATGATGGAGGATGATTTATGGCACATGTTAAAACACACCTTCTCTCAACTGTAGCTCACACCAAACAGACTGCACCGAACAAGCTGAAACTTGTCACACACTGTTAACTACCTAAGGTTCATGCCTCGCTTCCTGTAGTAAAGATTCCTGCCTTTCCGTTGGATGGCACTCTCGGCAGCAGCCATCACCGTATTTTGTGATCACTCCAAGTGGTGTCCTTGCTGAGAAAAAGAAAGCTGTATATGTAACCCACAATTTTCATAGTGGTTCCTACTCTGCCGTCCTTGTTTAGAACTTCATTAGCTTCATATTTAATTATTGTGCTTTCGCTCAGGCTAATATAAATTCCCTTCATCATTTCATTCTACTTAATTTTTCTCAAGAAGGGTGTAAATACTCAAAAATTGTAAAAACTTCTCTCATCCAGGTAAGAATCCCATTTTTTAAAAAGCTCTTGGAAAATGAGAATTAATCATCTTAATTCATTATAAAGTCTATGTCTTAACCCAATACATCTCAAATTTAATGTACATATGAATCACCTGGGGAAATATTATTGAAATGCAAATCCAGTAGGTCTGGGCCAGAGCCCGAGACTCTCTATTTGAAACAAGCTTCCAGGTGACACAAATGTAGCTAAGTCCACAACATACAATGTGTACCCGCTTTCCTCATGGCTAAGGTAAATCTGATGTTGCCTGCCCCTTCCTGTCTAGTACTAAAGGGAGTAAGTATTTAGTAAGTATTACTTACTAAAGTAAGTAAGTAAGTCTCAGTTCCCGCTCCCTGCACCAGAACGCAGGACATGGTGAGGCCAAAAAGGAACAAAAACGGAGCCATGGATGAGGGTTCATACCACTATATTCTTGCTGGCAGCTGGGTTGGAGACACAGGAAGCAGGCTCCACACGATCCGTAATCTGCCTAAGCGTACTTGCTAGCTTCCTAAACACACTTGGTAGCCACAATCCGCACTTGCTAGAGCAGCCACAGCAGTTATCAGTGGCTAATTGGCTAACTGGTGACAGCTGACGGCCAACTAGTCACAGCTGATGACCATCTACTACCCAAGCCAGCACCTTTCCACGTGAGGCCGAGAGCCTGGAAACTGCTCTCTGGGACTCGTCCCCACAGTATACAACTAGCCAACTTTTGCAAAACAACCCTTAATGGCTTAATCGTCTATGCTTTCTCTTAATCAGGCACAGTTTCTTAAACTTTTCAACTGGAGTTTGTTTCTTAACCTTATTTGGGGATCTCTGAATCCTCTCAAATGCTGTCCACGTGTATCTCGTAAACTGAGGTGCATAAATATGAAGTTAAACCTTGAGTATGATAGGGTAGGGCAAACTCCTAGCTCCGTCACACAGCCCAGTAATAGGATGATTGTTTCTGAAACATTATATGTAACATAGGCTCGTTTTTAGTTTGTAGTCCCAGGTGAGCTAAAATTATGTACATAGCTGGTTGTTCACTACATTAAATTGGCTCACTTTGCTATTTCTTTGTAAAATATCACTGGATTTGATCCACTTTTTCAGAATTAAAAATTATTTTGAATTTTTCACCCAATTCTCCAAGGAACCAGACCCCGCTATCCTGAGGAAGTATTTTCTCTAGGTCTTTGTGGGGACAGAGCCCCAAAAAGCAGTTTCCAGGCTCTCGGCCTCACATAGAAAGGTGCTGGCTCAGGTAGTAAATGGCCATCGACTGTGATCAAATGGCCAGCAGCTGTGGCTAGTTGGCCGTCAGCTGTAACCAGTGAGCCATTAGCCATGAATATAACTGCCGTGGCTAGGCTAGCAGAAAGAAAAAAAGGGGGAGCTAGCAAGAAGATGGTGGCTGAGTCTGCAAGCGACACAGTGAGGGTTGAGAATTGTGTTGCTCCTGGTTCCTGTGTCTCCAACCCAGCCGCCAGTGAGAGTATAGTGGTGTGACTCCCTTACCTATGGCTCCGTGGGTGTTCCTGTTTGGCCTAGCCATATCCTGCGTTCTTATGTGGGGAGTGGGACCAGAGACCCCGCCTGACCCCCGCACGACACATGGCGAAGTCGGCAGGATCCCCTGCACTACAGTCTTAGTTTTCTCATCAGTGAAAATAGTTAGGGATGAGGGAATGCTCTCTAGTCTTTCCAAGAATCTATGACTCTACCGTCTGTTTCCCTTCTATTCTTTCATGCATGTGATCTATGACCTTCATTTTGCTATTTTGCATAACGAACGGCCCTTTTTTGCTTACTTCCCAGTTTTGCAACGAGAAGAGCGTGCCATAAACTATATATACATATTACTGTTTTTAACTATCCTTAGGAGGATCTCTCTCAGAGAAGTTAGTATCATGAACTAGAAATATCCTCAAGTAACTAAAAACAAAAATAAAAACAACAAAAAACCCCTTAAATTATCTTGCTCAGTGCCAATCCAATAAAAACAAGCAGCCAAATGTACATCTTTTTTGTTCACTTTTCTTGTTGTTATTGTCCTGACCAAAGTCAACACCTGTGCACAGGTAAAAGTTGTACTTAGGTGTATGTGACTAGAAAGAGCTGTAGCTAAGGAAAAGCAATCAATTAGCTCTTCTCTTAAGTCTTAAGTCTTATCAGCTGTGTTTTCCTGATGACAAAGGATCTGTCCACCTGGCCCCACAGATGGTACAGCTGCAGTTAAAGTAAAACACCTGGTTCATGCACATCCATTCCACACAGTTTGCTACAACAATGCTAGCTGCAGATTAGGCAAGCCCAGGTCAGCATTTTCACCTTTTTTGCCCAGATTAAAGCCAACAACATTTTTAACTATAGGATGCTAAAATATTCCTTTCATCTCCAAAACACAAATACAACAATGTTAACGAAGTTACAATGATGATGTCAAAGAATTGTTATAAAGTATGACAATCCTAGGTTACAAATATGGTTGTCATTAACCACTTCCAAATCTGCTTAATTTAGAACATTTATAGGAAGATATAGTAAAATGAGCTCATTATTCCCCAGCAGTCCGTGCTTCATATTAAGAATGATAATGTCAATACCAGTAAATGTGAATGAATGGATAATGCTAAATAAACAGCATGTGAAAAATGAGAATCTCTTCCTAGTTTAATACAGAAATTTTACAATCGAGAAATTTTCTGTTCTCCCCATGGAAACTTAAATTAACTTAATCTCTACTTAAATCCTCAGAGGATTTTCTCCCCATTAAGGAAAGACTCATCAATACTGGTAAACTAAAAACAATGATTATTTACTGAGCAAATAAACAAAAACACTCATGAGACGATAAATTATTTTATGCCACAGTCTATGAGTTAGTGTGAATGCTGAAAAGTTATACTTCTGAGGATATTTTAATGGCTTATGAAGGACATGGTGTAAATATTGGAAATTAAGGATGTCCCAGGGATACAGTAAGCTACAGATAACAGAGCTTGCTTACCAAAAGACGATGTAGCATTATCTAGTATGTATAATACAAAACAATCAAATTAGAGATATATTCTTTGAGCAAAAAATAAAATCAAACATTAGTCCCTCCTCCTCCCTACGTCAGGCTGCATTAACTAATCTCTCTCCCTAATACTTTCTCAGATGTCTCCATTTGTCACTCTGACCACAAAGTGTTCTATATCAAAATAGTTTTTCTTCCCTGTAACTCTTCCGCCAACTAGACTTAGATGGTCTTTGTCAGGTTTAGACACTCTAAGCGCTGTTTCTCACAGTTTAACCCATCTATAATTACTACTTAGGAAGCTTAGTAAAAATGCAGATTTCTGGGCCCTACCCCAACCTCCAGAATTTAAATCTCCAGGAGGTGAAGTCCCAGAAGCTGCATTTAACAAGCTTCCCAGATGCTTTGGAATGCACATCAAAGTGTACACTGCAGAGTTATTTCCCCTCCTTAATCATTATTTTAATATCAGCCTATATTTACCAGTTACTTGACATTAATTCACCTTCATTACTCTGGGATTCTGAGACCCATACAAATCCATTTCCTGTTTGGTCTGTCCTGTCTCCAGCAAGAGCCTACTTCATTATCTTCTCAGTATGACTGACTCCTTAGTCCACTGACTGGCCCAGAGCAGATCTCGTGTAAAAGTTGTTATCCCACAAGAGCAGTTCAATTCTTTTCTCTTTCTGAAAATATTAACGAGAATTTAATGAGTGCATCATTAAAAGTTAGGCATTAAAAGCAAAATGCATTATCTATCATTTGTATTAGTTTACAATGGTGGAAATGATCACCTAAATACCTGGAGAGTTTGATCCACCTGAAGCTTTTCTTCTGTGTCATTCATAGCAGGAAGGACCTACTTTCATTTCCAGGACAGTTCTGTCTAGTTACAGGTTCCTTACTTCCTTTCTTCTACTATCAGGCAGAGAAACATCATCTCCTATAACCAAAGGTAACAGGTGCACCTCCAAGAGCCAGTTACTCCAAAATGGACAACCTTGCACTTTCTGAGGAAGGGAAAAGGACTTGAAGGGTGTTTGGCAGCTTCATGAAGCAGTCGCTCATATATCTGCCTGTTTTACAGAGTATTTGGAAAGTTCTCTGACATGGAAGGTGTGATCATTTTAAAGGCATCTCACTACTAACGTTCAGCAAATCAATACTGAATGTTGCTGTCGTTCATAAAAATCTATTCCGAGGTACTTAAAACAACAGAAGAGATAAATGTCTTTGCTCTTGTTTAAAGCAAAGAAAGATCTGACAGAACAGTTCTGTGGACTTCCCATCTGACTGGAAATTATAAAGACTGGAAAAAATTATGTACAGTATGATTCTGTTTATGAAAACCACTATACATTTGTGTATTACAGATGTGTAAAGGTATCCAAAAAAGTCTGGAAATACACACAAACTTTCAGTGAGGAGGTAAATGGGAATTATTACTCTATTTGTGGAACTTATTTTAAGAACATCTTGTACTGCTTTTGTAAAAAATTTTTTCAAAAATTATAGTGTCAAAGCAGAATACTATATAATAAATTACCATTCTTTCAGGATAGCTGAAAACTGGAGCATGGTAGCTATGAGAGTTAGTATATGTAATGTTGTGGAGTTAGGACTTGGGTTCAGGTCTTGTCTCTACTACCTAACCAGAGGCATGTCCGACGTCATTATGAGTCAATTCTTCACACAGGCAGCCTGTTTCTTCCATTGTAAAGTGGACACGGTAATAGTACTCAATCCACAGGCTGTTGTGAGCAGTGAATAAAATAAGTTGTGTGACACCCCCACTTAAACTATTATTTTTCAAATTACATATTACAAACATGCTTTAAAATACAATGTGAAACCACTCTATGGTTAAAGCTTTCTTCAGGTAGCTCCCAATGTACTTTATAGTCATATAGAGCTTCGTAAGGTCATGACAGTAATGATCATTTCACACAGAATAACAGACATGGAAACTATGATAGACTAGATTAAATCTATACAAAGTCTGGTAAATTCAGTCACAAACCTTTCAAACCAGTACCCAGGAACTTTCTCCGTAAGTACATTCCTGATATTTTACTTCCTCGTTGAATAGCTCTCACAAAAATAGAAGAAAATCTGCACAATGTAAATTCTAAATAATAAGCTTTACAAGTGTTGAAATGAAGAGAATTCTTCTATAGAATTCTGTTCCCTCTATATCACTCCAAAGGCCAGATGTGGTGCAATCTCCACTTTCATTTACCATGTTATTTATATATCCTACTGCCTACTCAACAATCTCTAGTTGGATTACTGAATAGACATCTCATACGCAACATGTCCCCTTATCAAATCCTGGTTTCCCACCCCAGTCCAAACCTACACGGGACTCCTACCCTCTCCCAAGTCTTTCTCAAATCAGTAAAACAGCAACTTAAGCCAATAATCTTGGATTCTCCTTGACACACATACCCTCATCCCCATATCCAATCCACTTGGGCAAATCCTATCTGCTCTACCTTCAAAATATCCTCAATCCATCTATTTCTCCTTATCTCCACCATTAACATTTTGATCCAAGCTACCAACCTCCCTCTCTTGGCCTACAGCAATAATTTCTTAATTCCCATTCCTGCTTCCACCTTTGTCCCACTAAAGTGTTTTCTCCAAAAGCATAGTGATCTCCTTAAAGGTAAAAGAGATAATGTCACTCCTCTGCTCAAAACCCTCCAATGGCTTTCCATCTTATTTAGAAAATCCAAAATTGTTTCCTTGACTCTTAAGATGCTGCATGTTCTGGCCTGTTTACCTCCCTGAGATCAGCTTCTACCATTATCAGCCCTCCTCAACGTGCTCCAGTCATACTAGCCTTCTTGATGTTTTGTGAACATACCAGCATGCTTCCACCTCAGGGCTTTGACCCTTGGTATTCCCTTTGCCTAGACCGCTCCTCTGCCAGACAGCCACATGGCTAGCTTACTTCCCTCAGCTCTGCTCAGATGTCACTTGATCAGAAGTCTTTCTTAACTAATGTATCTAATAACACTCCCCATCCTCCTCTTCTCTCTATCCAATATAACTTCTTAATACTTTAGCATCACCTGAATATATTAAACATGAGTATAAAATATATTTTAGGAGTGGCCAGTTGGCTCAGTTGGTTAGAGTGTGGTGCTGGTAGCACCAGAGTTGCCAGTTCGATCCCCGCATGGGCCACTGTGAGCTGCGCCCTCCTTAAAAAAAAAAGTGTGTGCGTGTGTGTGTATTTATTTATATATATCAATCACACTAAATTCCAAGAGGACTTTGTTTTGTTTACTACTGTATCCCTCATATCTTACACAGAGTAAAGGCTCAGCAAAATATTAAAAGAATGTATAATAAATGGAATTCTCATAGACTGGTGATACAAGTATAAACTGGTAGGTACAACTCTGGAAAACTTTTTGGCAGTGTCTACGAAAGGTGAACATATACAAACTTGATGACCCACCAATTCTACTCCTAGGTATATACCCAAAGATATACAACGTTCCTTGCAGCATTAGTCCTAACAGCCAAAATCTGGAAACAATCAAAACATCCATTAACAATTGGATAAATTGTGGTATGTTTTTTATAGTGGAATTCTGTACAGCAATGAGAATGAACTATTGTCCAATAAAAGAAGCCAGATACAGAAGAATACACAGTATATGTCTCTATTTATATAATGTTCTTTTTTAAGGGCAAATTTAATTCATGGTGACAGAGGTCAGGATATTGGTTACCCTGGGGGTAGAGGGAGGGATAGTGACTGGCAGGTGAAAGGTGGGCATCTGAAGTAGTCGCTCTGAATGTTCTACTTCTTGATCTACAGAGCAGTTACACAAGTACGATCACTTTGTGAAAACTCATTGAGCTGTACATTTATGATTTACACATTTTTAATGAAAAGTTTACATAAAAATTAAAAAATTACAGGGAAAAAGAAACATTGTCAAGCTGTCTTCCAAACAGCTATTACAACTAATATTTTCATTTATCTTTTAAACATCTCTCAATTATTGGACATGAGTCAAGTTATTTTCATTTAAAATATAATTCAAGATTTGCCAAGCTTCTAAATATATATATATATATATATATATATATATATATATATACACACACACACACATATATAATTCAAGATTAAATTACTGGCTAAAGCCACTTTTTTTTCCCTCCCCTTCTTCCGCCTCCCCCCCCAACTCCGGTTCAGGCCGATGTTTCTCAGCCTACTTGTGCAGGACACAGCTCCCTGGCCCATGCTGGTATTATGAACCTTGTGTTCCACCTGGCTGAGGCAGTCGGTCGCCAGCTGTAGCCCCATGGCAGCACTCAGCAGCTCACACCGAGCTTCGACCTTTGGCTGCTTACAGCAGCCCAGCTCCAGAGAGAGCCGTTGTTCAAGACGGCGCAGCTCACTGACTCATGTGGGAATTGAACCGGCGACCTCGGCAATATGAGCACGGCGCTCCAACCACCTGAGCCACTGGTCGGCCCTATAAACTGGGCCACCTATAAAGTGGAATCCAAGTGTGAAGAAAACCAACCCAAAGATCCCTTGTCACTACACCATACTGTCTACCTAGATACAAGGACCTAATTTCAATAAGAAAAATTTACTCATCTGTTACTGACAGATCTTTCCCCAAAGGTTTCTTGTTTTAAATGTCATCATTCAGGGTAAATTAATAAAACCAGAAGCCCTGTTTTCCCCCTTAATCTGTGGGATTGATATCAGTCTGTCATGTTCTAATATTTAATTGGCAAGGATTGTCTGCCTGTTTTCCCTATAATTGAGAAGAAAGTTCACATGTAAACAGAATTGATTTGGCAAATGCATAAACATACAAAGAGATCCTTTCCTTAAAACAAGTTTATGCTCCACACATGGCCAAACCATCACACAAGTAACTCTTCAGTTGCCTCCAAACGAGAAAGCTAGAGTCAAACCAATTAAGTAAGCCCTAATGGCATCCCAATTTCCTATTTCTGAAAGCAGAAGTTTAAATAAAACCCTCTTGGCTTATAAATCCTATTCAACCATCCAGACAATCCTGTCACACATAGTTCCAAATCTGCATTTATGAATATGTGCCACAACCAAAAAAAGCTTTGATTACTGCATATTACAGCTTTCACTGCCACAACCAACATGTGCTTTAAAAAATCAGGGAATTTCAAGTGCTTTAGAAAATGGAAATGATAGCCTTAGTTAGAAAAGATGACGATAAACTAAATGTGACCTAACTGTGGTCTCCAAACTTTACATGTCTTAATAAATCTGCATAAGTTATCCTATTTACCTGCAGCCACTAAAACGAAGAAACAATTGTTAAAGGATGTCAGATACCATGTACTAGTATAATCTGGTCTGAGGATTTTATCAGGGTTCCCCAGGATTTATTGCCTTTTAATTCATAGAACCAAAGACTGTGGAAGGAGAAGGACATCAGAGATCTTTTCTCTTTGGATTTCCCTGTATCTAGAGCATTCCTTCGCCTCAACAAAAATCTGCGTACCTCTATGTGCACATAATAGGAGCTCAAAGTGAGTTCAAGGACATAATAGGGGCAGCAAGAGCAGAGTAATCACTGCCTATGTTTTTGTGCTGATAAAAAGTAATTTCACAACAATGAAAAGGAAGCTGACTTACTATTAACACAGGCACAAAGCTTTTAAGACACGAGACTAAGGCAAAATATAATCCACAAGAACTGGAAATAAGGCCAGCGTTCATCAGGAAAAGCTGACCAGCAAGTTGATAATATGAGTTAGTAATGTTCACTGTCAAAAGACACACCAGAGGTCAACAGTCTACAGAACAGCAAAATTCCATCTCAACTCTCCCTTTGTGCTAGAAAATAATGTAATCCTCCCAGCATCACTGGATATTAAGGTGAGAACAAGGGGGAAAGGGCAGAAATTAATTCAAACAGTGGCTTTTAATGGGGAAAGCATGATAGAAAATTACCTGAGAAGCTGTTTCAAAAAACACACCAGGGTGGCCAGTTAGCTCAGTTGGTTAGAACGTGGTGCTGATAACACAATTCAATTCAATACCCGCATGGCTCCAATTCAATGGTTGCCAATTCAATACCCGCATGGCTCACCGTGAGCTGCGCCCTCCACAACTAGATTGAAACAACTACTTGACTTTGGAGCTGATGGGTCCTGGAAAAACACACTTAAAATAAATAAAAGTTTAAAAAAACAAAAAACCCCACCAGACCTTCTCCCTCAGAATACAGCATAATATGTGTATCATATTAATAGTCTAATAAGTATCTGAGGAAATTCTTGATCACACACTACCAATCGACCCACCCTGATTCTCACCCCAGAGGAAAACCAGTTTTCCAGTATGTAGAACTAGAGGCTTAAAACAATGAAAGCTTATTCAGGACCCATATAGGTGAGGGGAGCTGTTTAATTAAACAATCAGCTCAACTGTTGTACATTTTATACCCTATTAGTACTACATGTAATAGAAACATCTACGCAAGACAATTCTCCCAACCATGCTTTTTATAGCTGATAACACAGTTAAGTTTATAGTACTAGGCAAAATGTCACCAAATGACACAAAATGTCCCTGTCGATACAATAACTGACTCCTCAATGCATCTAACCTCCGGACAAATTCTTTAGCCCAACATTCAGTTTCCCACAGCTTTGCCCCAACCTGCCTTTCCAGTAGTCGCCGTTTCCCTAGGGGGATCCGTTCCAATAACCCCCAGTGGATGCCTGTAACAGAGACAGTACCAAACCCTATATATATTATGCTTTTTTCTATACCTACATACCTAGGATAAAATTTATACATTAGGCACAGTAAGAGATTAACTTATAATAACCGTGAACAATTATGTAACAATATACTATAATAAAAGTTTTATGAATGTAGTCTCTCTTTCACAGTATATTGTACTGTCCTCACCATTCTCGTTGGGATGATGTGAGATGACATGATGCGTACGAGATGAGATGAAGTGAGGTGAATGATGCAGGCATGTGGCACAGCACTAGGCTACTACAAGGGTTACTTGAACACAAGCATTGTGATACCGCCGCAGTACGTCAGGTAACTAAGAGGGCTCCTATGTGACTTAGGGGTGGGGAGAATACGCAGCGTGGATATGCTGAACAAAGGAATGATTCATGTTCCAGGTGGGACAGAGCAGGACAGCATAAGATTTCTCACTACTCACAATG
This sequence comes from Rhinolophus ferrumequinum, assembly GCF_004115265.2. NCBI lineage: Eukaryota > Metazoa > Chordata > Mammalia > Chiroptera > Rhinolophidae > Rhinolophus > Rhinolophus ferrumequinum. The sequence goes on from NC_046306.1 coordinate 21,440,099, forward strand.
GCACACAATTTAAACCTTACGAATTCTTTATTTCTGGTATTTTCCATTTAATGTATTTGGACAACAGCTAACTGAATGTAATTGAAACAGTGGAAAACGAAACCATGGATAAAGGGGGACTACTGTACCCCTGATTTTACTCAGGAAGTATATCCTGCACCTTCCAACCTGGATGCCTTTGCTTATTCCCAGTCAGCAACTAAAGCCATTCCATACCCTCCCCTACACCACCCACCGTGCGCAAACGCCACTCATGGCCTGTTTCAGAAAGAGCTGTGGTCTAACAGTCTATACATTTTTTAAGGGTTGCAAAAAAAAAGGATACATGACAGAGACCATGTGTCCCACAAAGCCTAAAATATTTACCCTTCATAGAAAAATTTTGCCCACTCCTGGTTTATTCCCTTCTCAGGACCTGGAATGATTTCCTTTATCCCATTTCTCCGTATCAACCAATCCAAGATCTACCCATCCATCAAAATGCAACTGACTATTCTGTAAAGCCTTTCTTGCTGCCTTCAATGAGATATGCTCTTTCTCTTAAATTTATCTCCTTTATCTCCCTTAGCACACTTGTACTCCTTTTAGTCACAAGAATAGTTTCCAAACCCAAAATTGAGACCCATGGTCTGACAAGTCTGACAAGACTACTGCATTAATCTAATTATTTTACTGTTTCCTGTCTTCCCCCTCAGATCCATCTTCATAGGGCCACCAAGGCTCTTTTTAGAACACAATCTTAATTATGTCGTTTCCTCATCCTTTCTTTTTCTCTACATTAGCAAAAGTATAAAATGCAGCATAAAAACCTTGCCCCTGCCTATTTCTCTCGTCTCACCTCCTGCCATTCTTCACCTAGTACTTTATACTCCAATAACATCACTACTTTTAGTCCCCTGCAAATCTGGTCCAGTCTGAACTTCCCCATCTTCTACTTGGGTCACATACTTTGCTGGTAAGAGTACAAAAACTGATATGCCATCTCCAGGGAGTAATTTGGCAAAATCTATCAAAATTACACAAATTGTAAACTCCTTGCCCTAGCAATATTACTTTCAGGAATTTGTTCTACAGATTTATGAAGTGATATTATTTACAAAGTTATGCCGCACAGTTTGAAACAGCAAAAAATTGGCATGAAAATGTCTTATCAGCAGTGGACTGTGGAAAAACATATTATGCAACCATACAATAAAATACAATGCAAAGATGAGGAAGTTCTTTTATGTATAATGTTATATGGCCTACAGGAATATATCAGAAAGGACACAGAAAAACCTGGTAATGCTAGTTGCCTCCAAGGAGGGAAGAGTGGCTGGAGCAGAGGTAAGGGAGGCTGTTCACTAAGTAACACTTTTACCTTTTATTTATTTTATTATTTTATGTTTTTTAAGGAGGGCGCAGCTCAGTGGCCCATGCAGAGATCAAACTGGCAACCTCAGGGTTATTAGCACTACACTCTAACCAACTAAACTAACCGGCCACCCCCACTTTTACCTTTTAAATGTTGAATTATATAAGTACATCGCTAGTCCATAAATTAATTTTTAAAAATGTTGTAAGGAAAAAAGATTTGGTTCAAGACAAGTGTCATTTTTTTCTAAGAAGCCTTTTTTGAAACAGTCTCACACGCATGCACACATGTTAGGTCAGATGGCTATCCTTAGTGGTTCTTACTGTGCTATTATCACCTCTTATCATTTGGTACTGAAACTCAATCAATCTGTTCTCCCCCCACTGGACTACATCTAAACTTCTCCAGCGCCCTTAGAACTCTCTTTATTTCCCCCGGCATCTAATACTAGGGGCTCAAAAAATGTTGATAAAAGTAAATGAGTATTTGAAATCAAGAGTATCTTAAAAAATCAACGATCATTAGTCACTATAATGATAATTCCGTATAGTCCACCTCCCAGTAAAATTAGCTGTTTGTCTGTCTTTCCAGTAAAATACAAATATTAGGCCCCTCAAATAAACGATTATTGAACTCAACTACTAGAGTAAAGAGAACAAAGGGACCAAAGTGGCAAGTGAACTAAAATATTCCACAAACAAAGGGTACATTCCCATAAAGATGATCAGGAATTGATTTTAGGATTTCAAATCACTATTTAAAAACTATGGTTTTTTTGAGAAACTCTCGTTTACCACATCATTCCTCAGAGTCCAACAGCTACCAAATCCGCATATATTACTTAAAGACCTATAGAAAGCTCACAGCAAGCCAAGTATTGATGCCACAGCTGCAGCTAGGTGCTCAGCAGCTCTGAGGCATATTTGGCATTTCATCTCCTTTCTGAGAAATTCCCTACCTCCATTGATGGAACCAGAATCTTTCCTTTACCATTTCCTAATACAAATCACCCCAATACCATCAATTACAAGGGGAAAAGATGGACCATCACTGTCCAAATTTAATTAAAACCCAGTTGTCAAGGCTTTCATTACAAGAGCAATTGACAAGTGTTAGGATGCAGAAGGAAAGATAAGCTGGAAGATCTTTGACGAAAGAGACTGAATCTGGCACTTAGTATAGTTCTTGCATCTGGCAGCACCGCAATACGCTTGTTAAATGAACAAAAGGGGATATTTACTTTATATTGTTTAAACGTTAAAAACATATTCTTGTACTACTCGTGAAAACAAAGTAGGTATGAAATAAGGAAGGGCACTGAGTCTGAGTATACTATAGTATACTGACCAGTTTGTTGTTCAGCTCCCATATTAAATTGCTATTCCCCTATTTCTTTCTATACAATCATTTTTTTCCTGCAAACTGTTCCGATAAACAACTATGGAAACCACTAAAAATGGAGATTACAAAATCACTCATATTAACAAAGGGTGTTCAAAACATGCTTCCCCCCTTCTTCCGCTTCTCCCCTCCCACTCCGGTTCAAGCCGTTGTTTCTCAGTCTAGTTGTGGAGGACACAGCTCCCTGGCCCATGCTAGTATTGTGACCCTTGCGCTCCCCCCAGCTTAGGGAGTCAGTCGCCAGTCGTCATCAGTGGGTTGGCCGCTCACAGCAGCTCCTGGCAGCCCAGCTCCAGGGAGAGCCATTGTTCACAATCTTAGCTGTAGAGGGCGGAGCCCACTGGCCCATGTGGGAATCGAACCGGCGACCTTGGCGTTAGGAGCACAGTGCTCCAACCACCTGAGCCACGGGGCCGGCCCCAAAAAACGTACTTTTACAGTCTCTCAATTGATTTTTTGTGTGTGCCAGAAAGTTAAGAAACTGGTTCAAGAATGTTGGAAACTTGCCATTGAATTTCCAAAGTATACAATTTTTTTTTTTTTTTACTGTGCTTTAAATAAACAGATAAAATAGTTTCATTAAAAAAAGAGGTTGGGAACTTGTCAAAAGGACACAAGAATTAGCTTGAAGGGATTCCCACTGGCCAAGTCTGGGACAATGTGAGCACCTCAATAAATAGTGATAGTAACGTTATAACTTATTGAATAAGAATCCATATTAATATATATAAATAATTAAAGGTAAGAAATAATTAAAAGAAAAATACTGCAGTAGAATGTTAACTAGTAAGTGAAGAACTGATAGAAATAGAAACTCATAGTACAACTGTCATAATAACTGACCCAGGCAAACTAAAAGATGCTAAGTCTAGTGGGTACGAGCTGAATGAAAACCATGTGTTCACATGGACTCGGTATCGCCCCACAAGATTCTTACTAATTAAAAAGGAAAGAAATAGTAACACTAAAGAAACTTGGCAGACATCACCTTAAACAAATGATCAGAATTATCACCAGAACTGGACAAATGGACAACTGGACAAATGGACATCATGTGCCTCCTGATATGAGACCCTGAGGATACAACACCATTTTGTGATATTCCTGCCAAAATGCATAATATGAATCTATTCATATGGAAGACAGATTCAAATTCAGGGACATTCTACAAAATAAATGGCCTATACCATTCAAAAAAGTCAAGGTCATGAAAGAAAGATAAGACTGAAGGATTCTTCCAAACTGAAGGAGACAGGAGATCAGACAACTAAATACATGTGATCCCGGACTGGCTTCTAAACTAGAAAAAACTTTTTTCTTCCTTTAAAGAATACTATTGGAACAAATGGTTAAATGTGAATAAGGTCTACATATTAGTAATATTGTATCATAGCCGTATCTCTTGATTTTGGTAAGTATTTGTAGATACATAAGAGAACGTCATAATTTAGTGGAAATATACAATAAGTTATTTAGAGAAAAGAAGCAGGACATCTGTAACTTACTCTAAAATAGTTCAGAAAAGTAGTATGTCTATGTAAAGAGAAAAAAATATATAAAACACAGTAAAACACTGACACGTGGGAATCAAGGTGAGTGGCATATAGGAATTTTAACACTACTCTTTCAACTTTTCCTTAAGTTTGAAATTAAGTCAAAATCCAAGTTTTAAAAAAAGAAAAAGGAGTACAAAAAGTATTTTTTATAATGCAGATCACCATTCTTGAATGTGTTTGCATTTTTCTAAAGCAGCTTATAGTATCTTTAATATGTTTGAGAAGAGATAAAAGCACAGTTTAAACCACTTAGCCAGACCAACCCACCAAGGGAAAACTGAGGAGCTTATGAAAACGAGCTGCTGAGCTCTAAGTAGCTCTAGGCGGCTAGAGAATGAATGAATGCCAGAGGAACTAAGATCATCACCACCTCCTTCCCCTACTTCTTTCTCCCTCACCTCACCACTCAGAACTTTCCTCTCCTAAACCACCTCACAGTTAATCTCAGCTGTAAAGGACTTACTTTCAGCCTGCCTCCTCCTCGCAACGTTGGCTCCACTTCTCTAGGGGGAAACAAAATGAAAGACATAATCACTTTCTCAATATTAAAGACAAACACCCTGCCATAGTTGATGGTGGAAAATGTTAGTAGTATTTTAGCTTTTATTGATGGGTTTGAGGAGCGAGAGGACAGACAGGTAGTAGTAATGGGATGGTAAACTAGGTAAAAACTACGTGAATTAGAGAAAACCATGACTATGATTAGCGTAGCTCTAGGGAAATAAGGTAAAAAAGAATAAATCTGTGCTATTTGAATGTCTGTTCTGATGTGGCTTTGAAAAATTAAAAGCAGGCAGGACCTCTGCATGTAGATGGCTAAGTTAACAAAGGAATAAGGGAAACATTTGTAAGAGAGGAAAAGGTCAAAGCAGTGTGTCAAGGGAGCTGTGCTATGCCTGGTATTAACATTTCACTTGAGCTGCTAGAGAGGTCAGATTACATATTTGTCGCCATCAGCTAATTGAATTGAAAGGTCTAGCCAACTCCAAAGCTATAAATTCAGACAGAAGGATACCAAGCTCTGAGTTATTCTGAATTTTACTTTGATTTGTGCATTTAATTAAAGCAATGCAAAATAGAGGGGTAAAATAAAATCTTAAAGAGCTGCGAAGCAAAGATTCACTGCAGAGTCCATACATGATATTTGATGATCCATATTTGACAGCTCCTCACAGGGCCAAGCAAAATTAACAGGGACATTTCCTGGGCTTTTGATGTTCATTATTATCATCTACTTCACTAAGATCAGTAAACACATAGGATGCATTGTCAAAAGCCCTGAGATACACCTGAACAAGACCAAGACCAAGATCTAGTAGAGGCGTCTTTAAATCATATCCCAATTCCTAGGACATTTTAAAATAAGAAAAGACTAGTTAGGGAAAGAAAGTGGTTGAAGAAAGAAGGGACATCAAGTATCTTCAGGGAGCTCTGGGATCCTATGGAACACATGTCTAAAAACCTCTAGTCTAGTTAGTAAAAAGAAGGAGCCACGTGATACAGAGTACAAAATAGTGGGTTTTGGACTCAGATCTCAATGTATAACGAATGAACTCAACACCAGGATTGAACTAAGTTTAAATAGTGCATCTGCTACTGATTAACTGTATGACCTTGGGCAATTTATTTAACTTCTGAGCCTTATTTCCTCATCTGTAAAACAGAGATACTAACTCCCTCCCAAGGTTGTCCTAAAAGTTATATGAGATGACACATAAAAAGCGCCCAGCAGAAAATCTAGCAAAGGTTCTTTTTTTAAAGAATTCAACTGTACTTAAAAGTCAGATTCAGTTGACATATCTGCAATGGATTCATTTCACAAGTTTAATTTATGGTGCCCCAGCCCCTATAATTTCAGATAGCCTTGAGGGCTTCAATGGGCCAGAGACAGAAACCAGAGACAGAGGCAAAAAGCTACTTAACCAGCCATAATAAAACCCAGAGACAGGCTCTGTCACATGTACATACACTAGGGCATACTGCACGTGGGGCCGGTGAGTACAGCACTAGTGAGACCCCTTCTCTTCTTGGTATTCTTACCAAGCAGAAAAAATAACCAGGGGCAAGATTCTCCCTCATTTGCCTTCAAACTTTCAGGGATTTGAAGTGAAGCTTTACAACTGAGTAACCGCTTTCTATAATATGAGGTTCAAAACAGTACTCTAAAACTAAGGAATGAGGGTAAAACTGACAGGCAAGAAACCTTTCTTTCCATCTCTTTCCTCCTATTTTTTTCCTTACCCTGGAAGAGGTATGAGCTTAGTGAATTAATTCACCTTGATCCTAGTGCTGCATTCATTCATTGTACACGATCATTTAAATGATCCTCCCCACCTAAAACTATTCATTACATTCAAATAACAGATTATAAAGTCTAGATTTGTACACTCTACACAACTTAATACTCAAGAACAAACTAGTCCGTCTCTTTGCTTATTTTCAGAATCTCTCAGTACATAGGAAAGCAATCTGGTTCCAAACCAGCATAAATGTATTCAAGTCAAAGATGAAGACAAAAACCATTAGTGTCCAAAACATGATTCAATTTAGTAAGTCCCAACTCTCAAAATAAGCAGTCAACAACTTTCAAGATAACCTCAAAGGATAACTTTGTTCCTAATAGGAAAATTTATGCCCAATGTTAAACAAGGACTCACTGAAATGTCAATTCTAAATCAATATGCAGATAGCAGTTGATTAAGTAATTAAGGTTTTGTAGCAATATTACTCTCAAAGCTTCCGCTCATTTCACTCAACTCTGCCATGGGGTATAGGTGGCAGGGGGGTGGGGGGCGTGGGGGGTGGGGGGTGGAGCGCATAAAACATGGGGCAACAAAGGTTCTGAACATTCTTCCCCAAAAGAATCAGCCAGAAAAAGTTCTGTAGTGCAGTAAATGTTTAGATTATCTATAAGCACTGTTTCCCCCCACTTTATAAATGCTGTATTTTGGTAACTTAAATGACCTTTCAAAATTAGGAACTTGCACAGTGACACAAGCGTAGGAACAAGGATTCGATATTCCCATTCACTGGTAGACCAACACATGTTAAACAACAGCTACCTTAATGTTAAAAGCTCAGGCTCTGTAATCAGAAAGATCTAGATTTTAATCTTGGCTTGGTTATTTATTAGAGCTCTATGACATCTGAGTCAATTTCCTAATTTGTAAAATAAGTATTTATATCTAACTAAAAGAGTGGAGGATTAAAAGGCACAAGGTGAGTATAATACTTGGCATAGTATAGTATCTGGCCCAAAATAAACAGTGAATATTAGTCAGTATTATTATTAGGCAGGAATTCTCCCCATTTATAGATTAAACAAACAACTGAGTCTCAGAAGTTGAATAACTTCCCAGTAAAACTGGGCCTCAAACCCAAAGTCTGCCTCCAAATTCTGCTTTTTCCATTATGCCAAACAACTGCCTCATGTGTATCTCTGCCTTTTTAAACAGGCTACTAACTGCAATTTAACTTGTCTTGATTGTGTAGTCACAGATTATGATGCTTTTAATCTTACTCCATTGTTTTTCTTACCCAATAGTATGAGGAGAAAATTACTAACTGCATCAATGTGGCGTAGTAGGTAGGTAAGGACCACAGGAGAGGATGAGACCCTGCTTCTCAAGGTGAGTAAGATTACCTGGGGAAGACCCTCCCCTCTCCATCTGAGTTGCTGCTTTTAAATCTGATATGAGCTGGGCTCAGACAAGTATCTTTGTTTGAAGTATGTGCAGAATATAAGCAAGCTTTAAGTAAAAGTTTGAGGAGTTATCCTATTAACAAGATATACAAGCTTCAATCAGTCATGGTCCCAATAAGGAAAGACGGTATACTCCAGTAAGGATAATTCATGGAGGGTTTAGTAAGGGAACCATAAAGGTGTGGGTAGGGTATAAGATAATCACAAGGGATAGTTCTAGCACCCTGGGACTAGTGAGAGCACCTCTAAGCCCCAGGAACAAAGGAAATAAAACTTGCCAAACCTAAAAGAAACGAGTCATGTAGAAAAGAACCACCTTTAGAGGAGTAGCAACCTTCAGCCAAGGGACATAGCCAGCCAGAAGCAACACCCATAAGGGAGCAGGGTAATTAAATTCCACAACCTCAGAAGGGAAGGAAACCCACTGATGTGGTCCATGTAGGTAAGTCAGCCTCTCCGGGCAGACAACAGAGTGGGAAAGAAAAGCGAGTGGTCTAGAGGAGCAAATGGAAGGCACCTAATTCAGCCTCAGAGAAGTCTGGTGCACTTTCATATCTCTATCCTAATGGCTAAGTGCCAGATAAGGAAAGTTACTGGACATGACAATTCTCAACCCTTCTGAATAGTAATGCACAGGGCCTGCCTACCATAAAATATCTGTAAGCGAGTTTTTCATTAGTATGGTCATTTTTACCATTTCACTTGGAATTGTTCAGCATTCTTTGAAGGTCCAATGAATTATATGCCTTTCCCCATGCTTATGAACTTTCTACTTATCTTGCTAGGCAAAATAAAATCACAAAAATAGTTACTATCATAACCCTCAAGGAGCTTACAGTATTTATGGGTTTATATCCTTAGATAACTAAGAAGGCAGAACTAGGTAAGTGCCACCAGAAAGGAAAGAGCTGTGGTGCTGTGAAAGTTCTGGAACAGACTTCCTTGCCATCTGGCCTCTGCCACGCTCAACTCCAGCCAGAACTCACTGTTATCCTATTAACAAGGTATATAAGCTTCAATCGGTTTCCCTGCAGGTCCAGATATGGAGAACTACTCACCAGGCTCTCAACCACCTCTGAATTTCCACTGTACCAATCTCCTGGAAAAAGACCCTCTCCTTAAGACTGGTTCAAATTGTTGCCTTCCTACCTGAACCTCATTGGACCCTCAAGAACAATTAGTTATTCCTCCTCTGCATTCCCCAAAGCCTATGCTTCAAGCACGTAAAGCACTTTATCATTATCCATGTACCTGTGCAGGGGCCCCACTAAACTGTGAGATCTTAAGTCAGTTTTGCATCCTCAGCCATTAAATTAATAGCAACCAAGTGTGTCTAGCACCGTGTACATATATTACCATATGCGTTATATTAATATATACATATTATCAATCATCACAATAAAACTGCAAATGAGGTTAGGAATTCTTATCATGTCAATGTTACAGATGAGGAAAATAAAGTGCACAGAAAGGTTAAGGAACATGCCCAGAGTCTCAAGGCTAGTAAGGACTATACCCCAAGATTTCAAGCAAGGCACAACTCCAGAACTGAATTTCAACAGACCTAATGGATGGAAGAGGTCTCACTACAAGACCATGGTCGCCACCCCAGGAGGCACAGTTATTATTCACACACTGGGGTATAGAAAGACAATATTGGAACTTCTATAATATTTCTATTTGTTTTAGCTCATCCTTTTGTTAAATGTCTATTTTTGCACGTTATAAAATGTACACAATACAGAGTACAGTCAACACTGTAACTGTAATTTAAAACAAACATTCCCATGTGTGCGTATACTCAACCCTATTTACTGATAGAAAGAAAGAACACTAAAAACGTTTCAGGCCACTGCTCTAGACTACTTCCCCCAGGGACTCTGAGCTCCCACACTCTCTCTGCCTAGCACTTCAGTTAAAAACATTAGCCAAATGTTTAGACTATAGGTAAGCTTCTCGAGGCAAGAGTTCTGCTCTTAGTCATTCATCTTTGTAAGCCCTACATCAGCACAGGGCCTGGTGCTTAGCAGAGGGTCAATGCTGAATCTAACTGTATCATGAAGAACCTCACTGAAAAAAGCCCTCTCAGTATTTTGATGCAGCTTACCATATACTTCCAGATGAAAAGAAAATGTGTCCTAAGCACTGCCTAGGACTATAGAATTGTCTGAGGAACACCACAAATGCTTTTAAATGAACAAAACATAGTTACATAACAGAAGTAAAAATGTACTTTGGGGCACATTTAAACTGAAAACTGCATCGAAGAGATGTGGACTTAAAAACTGAAGTTCAGCTAAAAAGTTCTGTCACTGTACAGGGATGGTGCACCTTTATCAGACCTAAAGGTCACCTCTGTCAGCCTCTCTTTAGTTGTAAGTCCAAGAGGAAGGGAACCATCAAAAGCTATAACTGCAGGCTTGACTATGAAGAGGCATCAGCTGGGGGCATCTCCTTTACATTTCTTCAATCCAGCATTTAATGGGTGTGGGACAAAGGAGAGAGGCTGTGTAAAGCCTCCCTTTTAGGTGTGGAAGATGGGCTTTGAGGCTACATTAGATTGCAGGATTTCTTCTGTTCCTCAATTTCACCCTCCGCAAAAGGGGCATACTCAAGTACTTAAAAACTCTAAGCTGTCACCAGAATTAAATGAGAGAAAACATGCAAAATAGATTTCTGTTTCCTCATTTACCATGTCTCTCCCCTCTCCCAACTAAACTCAAAGCCCGAACGTGGTCTATCTAGTTTGTTGCTATATTCCCAGGGCCGAGAATGGAACCTTTTACTTAATAATTTAATAAATATTAAATGAATAGAATGCAAAATGCCTGTGCTCAAAAAATGTTGGCCCTTATTGCTACTGTAACAAGAAACAATTAAAATTTTATTGTTTGTTATTAAGAGACCCCACCTCTCCCGCAAGGATCTCACAATTCTAAGAGGTACCTAGAAAAATGCTGGAAATGGAGGAATGGAAGAAAACCAATTGGATCATAGAGCAGGACTAAACGAAGACAAAATAAAATCTTAAATACACAACCAGAGCCCAATTTTGGGCTTTTCCGAGTGAGGTTCACCCTAGATGAGGTTTATTAGCGATTACAATGACAGTTTTCACGCTTGTGGATGTGCCAGAGTCTGTACCAAGCATTCTACTGGCCTCACAAAAAACAAGAACGGGGCGGGGTGGGGGGGGGTAGAGGAGATAATCTTCACACCCCCATTTTGCAGATGGAGGAAGAGAGGCTCGGAGAGATCCAAGGTCACAGCCTGGAATTGGGGGAGCCAGGATGTGAACCCAGGCAGTCCAACTCCTGACCCTGCACTCAACAGGCCCCTCAGAGGGGTCATCCTCTCTCCTCCACCATCGGCCTTGTATATATACCCCTCGAAATTAGGAGTGTATAATATTTCCACAGGAGACGGACTTAGCGGCCCAGCGCTGGGAGAACAAAACAATCCTTGTCCGCGGGCAAGTCGGATGGACACTGGCCGGGCCTGGGCTCCGAGGCCGCAGTCCCCACAGTTTCGCTCACACCGTGAGCCCCCAGCCCTCGGGGCGACGCAGCATGCGTCCAGCAAGGCCCGGCCCGCCGCATGACCTTGGATCTGCCGCCCTGCTTCGGGCCTCAGTTTCCCCTCCCCAGCCTCCCGCCGGGGGCCTCTCCCGAGCTCGCGCCCGTGGAGCCGCAGGCCTCTCACACGCCCCCCTGAGCCGCCCGCTTTCCCGCCCCGCTTACGCTGGAAGGCGGCCGCTCCAGGGACGCCCACCATCGCCAAGTGCCTCCGTCGCAAGCCTCCCGCCTCCACCCGCCGCCAGGGTCCCTCGCAGGCACCGCCGCACGACCTGTAGTCACCAAGCTCGCCAACCCCAGCGCAGCCGCTACAGCCGCCGATACCGCCGCCGTTAGGCCGCGCGCCGCCCCGCCCCTCGATTGGCCCCGCCCCGCCAGCCGGGCACGCCCCCGCCGCGCGCTCCCGCCCGCCAGACCAACGCACAAGGAAGCCCGGCCCACAGCTTAGCTCCCGTTAAATCCAGCCCCCTGACCTGCCCCGCCCCTTCCGCGCGATCCTACCTCCCTATCCCGGAGCATCCTGCTTCTCAGACCCGCCCTCCTGCGTCACGCGCGCCAGTTACGCGCAAGGCCCACTCTTAAGGCACTGGGCTTCCCGCAGAGGTGCAAGCCTCGGCCCAGGCCCCTGGACGGAGGCGGGGTCCTAGGGGGCGGAGCTTAGGGGGGAGGAGGCAACGCCTTACCTGAGTTCCACAGGTTAAGACCTGGTCGCCTTCGAGAGCGTGTATTTGGGTAAGTCTCTTCCCTTTTTTGGCCTATCGTGTTACAAATTTCCTTTAAAATGTCATCGTCATAATATTAATAACGCTTAACTATTATTGTCATTGAGCACATTATCATGTTCAGATGCTGCTTTTATACACGCCATCCAGTTAATCTTCACAGTAAGTGAAAGAGGTATTATTTTCCCTTTTCTGCACAAACTGAAAGCGTTTTCTCACCAGCCAATTTGCCCACTGGTTACTGTCAGCAAAAAGCAGAGATGGGATTGAAACCTAGAAACTTCTGACTTCAGACTCAGTACTTTGAGCTACTCTGAACTATTCTGCCTCCTAAAGGCTCAAAAACAGGGACTAAATTAAAACAGAGATTTAAAAACTCCAAACTCTTCTATGTACAAAGACACCATATACAAAGTTCTTTTAACTTTGCTATGTCTTTTACAAGCAAAAGACTGGGATAAAATGTTTGTGACGTACTCAACAAAGAATCACTATTCAGAATAAAAAACTCCTACAAACCAATTTTTTTAAAAGATAATTTAATTAAAATGGGCAAAGAAAATGAATAGAAAAAAATCTGAATGGCTAATAAACATTTTAAAAATGCTCAACCTCTTTAATAATCAGGAAAACACCAAACAATGAGTTACCGTATTTCATGCGTTAGATTGACAATTCCATTTGTGGGTCTTGATCCCAAAGAAATACTTCTTCATGTGTATGAAAAAACACATAGGAAGATAATTTTATGGCAGAATTATTTATAAAAAAAAAATCAGAATTGGCTTGAATACCCTTCATGGAGAACTAGTGAAATAAACTATAGAGAATAATATGCAACATTTAAAAAATAGGTAGATATACTCTGGTAATAAAAAAAGGTTGCCAAGACATATTGTTAACTAAAAAAGCAAATTGGAGTTCCATGTAGGTATTTTTTTGCTTTACTTCCAAGTTTTAGATAACTGGATAATTTTTCTTAACACCTACATACAATGTATACACTAAAATTGTACTAAACCTAAGAGCCCACATGCCAGAGCCAGAGAGGCCAGGTAAAATCATGGCTCCACACCTACCAGCTACATAGCCTTGGACAAGTCATTTCACCTTTCTGATCCTCCGCAAGTAGCTCACGATAGTACTTAGCTCACAAGATGCTTGCATGAAAAGCATAGTGCCAAGTACGTTTTTTCAAATGTTCCCATTATTATTATACACACTCTTTTTAAATCTCTATTTCCATCCAATACCTCTCTAGCCTCTACCTTTCATGCCTAGAAGTTGTTAGTACATAGAAGGATCTTCAGGAAAGGAAAGAATTCATTCATTCATTGAACAAATATTTATCAAGCACCTATCTTGTGCTAGGATGCAGTAATCAATAAGATAATATTGCTACCCACATGACAAATAAGCGAAAGTATAATTTAATGTTTAAAAAAAAACAGGAAGAGGGCCGGCCCAGTGGCTCAGGCGGTTAGAAGGCCTGAGCCTTCCTAACTCCGAAGGCTGCCGGTTCGATTCCCACATGGGCCAGTGGGCTCTCAACCACAAGGTTGCCACTTCAACTCCTCGAGTCCCGTCCCGCAAGGGATGGTGGGCAGCGCCCCCTGCAACTAAGATTGAACACGGCACCTTGAGCTGAGCTGCCTCCCAGATGGCTCAGTTGGTTGGAGCGCGTGCTGAGCTCCCAGATGGCTCAGTTGGTTGGAGTGCGTCCTCTCAACCACAAGGTTGCCGGTTTGACTCCCGCAAGGGATGGTGGGCTGTGCCCGTTGCAACTAGAAACGGCAACTGGACCTGGAGCTGAGCTGCGCCCTCCACAACTAGGACTAAAAGGACAACAACTTGAAGCTGAACGGCACCCTCCACAACTAAGATTGAAAGGACAACAACTTGACTTAGAAAAAAGGCCTGGAAGTACATACTGTTCCCCAATAAAGACCTGTTCCCCTTCCCCAATAAAATCTTAAAAAAAAAAAAAAAAACAACAGGAAGAGAGAGGTGGTATAAGAGCTGTGTCATTTTACAGTGGGTAGTCATCTCTGAAGACATGATATGTGGGCTGAGACCATAATGAAATGGGGGATCAGGACATGAGAATATACTGGGGGGATTATGTTCTAGGCAAAGGTAACAGCAAATGCAAAGGTCCTGAGGAGGAAATAAACTTTCTGGGCATAGGCACAAGGAGCTCAGTATGACTGGAGCTGTGTGGATAAAAGGAAGAGTGGTAGGAAATGAGGCCAGGAGGGGAGATAGAACCAGATATTGCAGGGCTTTGGTGCCCAAGGAAAATGATGTGACTTTTATTTAAAACCAACAAGAGATTTTGCAGGGTTTGGATCAAGGGAGTGGCCTGTTAATGATTACATTTTGAAAATATGCCTCTATCTACTGTGGGGAAGATGGATTATAGGGTTAGGAGGCTGTTATAGGGTTAGATGAGGGATGGTAGACCAAGGTGTCCAGTAGAGGAGTAAGAAGAAGTCCAATTCAGGGTATATTTTAAATATAGAGCCAATAAATTTTGCCAGAGAGTTGGAAATGGGGAATGAGAGAAAGGAAACAGCCAATTATAACAATGGCTTCGAAAGTCTCCCCATCAAGCCTGCCCCACTGCCTTCGTTTTTTTGAAGTAACAACCTCTCAAAAATGCACAGCACTTCATAGTATAGACATAAGCCATTTCAAGGTGTCTCTTCATAGTTTATTTTTCAATTTTGTTACAAAAATGCCTTTTTCAAACTTTTTAAGATTGAAGTAAGAACAAGAAATATTACTGGGAACAAACAGGGACATTACATAAAAATGAAAGGTCAGTTCACCAAGAAGATGTACAAACCTAAATGTATATGCACCTAACAACAAATCTTCAAAATGCATGAAGAAAAAGTGACAAAACTGAAAGGAAAAATAGACAAATCCACAATTATAATTGATGATTTCAACACTCCTCTCCCAGTGATTAACAGAACAAGTAGACAGAGTATCAGCATTTCTAATCTTCTGTATAAAACAACACTTCCAATCTGCAGGCAGAATAATGTAGACTGGAACCTGTGAATGAATGTACTACTTTATATAGCAAAAGGCGCTTTGCAGATGTGATTGAGTTAAGGACCCTGAGATGGGCAAATTATCCTGAATTACCCAGGTAGGCGCAATATAATCACCAGAGCCTTTAAAAGAGTCAGAAATGTGACAATGGAAGCAGAGGTAAGGGAGAAAGAGAAGGAGAGAGAGATTTGAAAATGTCATGTTTCTGGGGGCGGATGGGTGGCTCAGTTGGTTAGAGCTCAAGCTCTGGGCAACGGGGCTGCCCGTTTGATTCCCACATGGGCCAGCGAGCTGTGCCCTCCGCAACTAGATTGAAGTCAATGAGCTGCCGCTGAGCTCCCGAGTGGCCAGATGGCTCTCAACCACAAGATTGCCAGTTCGACTCCCGCAAGGGATGGTGGGCTGCGCCCCCCGCAACTAACAACAGCGACTGGACCTGGAGCTGAGCTGCGCCCTCCACAACTAAGATTGAAAGGACAACAACTTGGATAGAGTTGATGAGTCCTGGGAAAAACACACACTGTTCCCCAATAAAATCCTGTTCCCCTTCCCCAATAAAATCTTAAAGAAAAAAAGAAAGAAAGAAAATATTATGGTTCCAGCTTTGAAAATGGGGTAAAGAACCTGGAACCAAGGAATGTAAGCAGCTTCTAGAAAAGCAAAGAAATAGATTTTCCCCTGAAGCCCCCAAAAGGAACACAGCCCATCAATCCCTTGATTTTAGCCCAGTAAGATGAATTTTGGACTTCTGACCTCCACAACTGTAAGATAATAAGTGTATGTTTTTCTAAACCACTACGTTTGTGGATGGGATAAGATACAAGGGTCAAGGGGCGGCCAGATGACTCAGGTGGTTAGAATGCGAGCTCTCAACAACAAGATTGCCGGTTTGATTCCCTCATGGGATGGTGGGTGCGACCCCTGCAACTAAGATTGAAAACGGCAACTGGACTTGGAGCTGAGCTGTGCCCTCCACAACTAGATTGAAGGACAATGACTTAGAGCTGAAGGGCCCGGGAGAAACACACTGTTCCCCAATATTCCCCAATAAAATTTAAAAAAAAAAAAAAAAGAAGATACAATGGTCAATAAGATAAAAAAAACTAATGCAACTGTCAATCAACTTGACCTAATTTACATTTATAGAACACTCCACATAACAGTAGATTACACATTCTTTTGAAATGCACAGGAAACATTCATCAAGATAGACCATATTCTATGTCAAAAGCTAAACCTAACAAATTTTAAAAAATTGGAATCATACAGAGTATGTTTTCTGATGTAATATAGGAATCAAACTAGAGATCAATAATGGGGTGGCCAGTTATCTCAGTTCTGAGAGCGCGGTGCTGGTAGCACTGAGGTTGCCGGTTTGATCCCTGCATGGGCCACTGTGAGCTGTGCCCTCCTTAAAAATGACAAATGAAAACAAACGAAAAAAAAGAAATCAATGACAGAAAGATTTCTGGAAAAATCCCCAGTTACTTGGAGACTAAACAATATACTTAACAAATAACCAATGGGTCAAAGAGGAAATCACAGGGAAATTAGTTAAGTATTTTGGATCAAATGAAAATGAAAATACAGCATATCAAAATTTGTAGGATACAGCTAAAGTAGTGTTTAGAGAGAAATTTATATACATTAAATGTTTATATTACAAAAAAGAAACATTCTCAAATCGATTATCTAAACTTCTACTTAAAAAAAAAGAAAAAAGAAAACCAGGAGAAAAGCAAATTAATCCCAAGGCAAGCTAGGGGAAAGAAACAACAAAGATAAAAAGCAGAATTTAATTAAAGGGAGACAAGAATGAGAAAAATCAATGAAACCAAAAGTTTCTGGTTCTTTGAAAATATTAATAAAATTGATAAAACTCTATCAAGACTAACAGTGAAAAAAGAGAGAAGACACAATGTATCAATATGAAGAATGAGAGAACATTATTACAGACCCTACAGATAGTGAAAGGATAATAACTATTATGAACAATTTTATGCCCATAAATTTGGCAACTTAGATTGACCAATTTCTTAAAATATAAAAACTTCTAAAGCTCACTCAAAAAGATAATCTGGCATTTCTGCCAGCTCCCCTCCCACAAAGCTGCTGGGGCTGCATCGTACTGGCTCCAAGCTCTGAGCT
This sequence comes from Rhinolophus ferrumequinum, assembly GCF_004115265.2. Taxonomy (NCBI): domain Eukaryota; kingdom Metazoa; phylum Chordata; class Mammalia; order Chiroptera; family Rhinolophidae; genus Rhinolophus; species Rhinolophus ferrumequinum. The sequence continues at coordinate 21,457,621 of NC_046306.1, forward strand.
CCAAGCCTCAGGCTCCTGGTAAGCCAGCACCACTGTAGTCATCTTCCAGCCGCCATCATGATCATCTACCTATCTGGACCTCATTAGCCATGATGAGATAGATGTTCTTTGACATCTACAAGATCCTGGAGATCCCTGACCAGCTGTGCCTGGAGGTGGAGGGGAAGATGGTCAATAGCACACAGGGTAACACTGATGACTCTCATTGGTGGAAATGCCTCCGCTGAAGGCCCCGAGGGTGAAGGAACAGGAAAGCACAGTAGTCACTGGTGTTGATATTATCATGACCATAATTTGCAGGAAACCAGCTTCACAAAATAAACAGTGAAGCCTACAAGAAGTACATCAAAGATTACATGAAATCAATCAAAGAAAAACTTGAGGGGCTGGCCCGGTGGCTCAGGTGGTTAGAGCTCCATGCTCCTAACTCCAAAGGCTGCTGGTTCGATTCCCACATGGGCCAGTGGGCTCTCAACCACAAGGTTGCCAATTCCATTCCTCGACTCCTGCAAGGGATGGTGGGCAGCGCCCCCTACAACTAAAATTGAACACGGCACCTTGAGCTGAGCTGTACTGAGCCCCTGATGGCTCAGTTGGTTGGAGCGCGTCCTCTCAACCGCAAGGTTGCCTGTTTCGACTCCTGCAAGGGATGGTGGGCTGCGCCCCCTGCAACTAGCAACGGCAACTGGACCTGGAGCTGAGCTGCGCCCTTCACAACTAAGACTGAAAGGACAACAGCTTGACTTGGAATAAAGTCCTGGAAGTACACACTGCTCCCCAATAAAGTCCTGTTCCCCTTCCCCAATAAAATCTTTAAAAAAAAGAACAGAGACCAGAAAGAATAAAACCTTTTATGACAGGAGCTGCAGAACAAATCAAGCACATCCTTGCTAATTTCAAAAAACTACCAGTACTTTATTGGTGAAAACCTGATTCCAGATCGCATGGTTGCTCTGCTGGACTACTCTGAGGATGGTGTGACCTCAATACAATTTTCTTTAAGGATGGTTTCAAAATGGAAAAACGTTAACAAATTTGGCAGTTTGGATCTATCACCTGTCATCATAAGTGGCTGCTGCTTTTCATCCACACACCAGGAATAAGACAATGAGACTGTTGTTCTTCATTTATTTTTGACCTTGATTTATTTGGAGCAAAGGCATTGTTTTTTAGAAAAACATGTCATGTTGATTGTCTAAAAATAAAATGCATTTAAACTAAAAAAAAGTTGATAATCTGAATAGTCCTATATTTATTAAAGATAATTGATTTTGGTTAAAAATATTCCAACAAAGAAACCTCCAGACTCAAAAGGCTTCAGTGAATAATTCTACCAAATATTTAAGAAGACATAATACCAATTTTACATAATCTCTTCCAGAAAATAAAAGGAAGAAACACTTCCAGCTCATTTATGAGGCCAGAATTACCCTGATACCAAAACTATACAAAGATATTATAAGAAAACTGTAGCCCAATATTTCTCATGAAGATGTGTGAAAATCCTCAACAATAAATTAACTAATTGAATTCAACAATTTATGAAAGGGATAATACATTAGGGTCAAATTAGAGTTATCCTGAGAATGCAAGACTGGTCTAAAAACTGTTTACACAGGGCCGGCCCGGGGGCTCAGGAGGTTGGAGCTCCGTGCTCCTGATGCCAAAGGCTGCCGGTTCGATTCCCATATGGGCCAGTGGGCTCTCAACCACAAGGTTGCCGGTTCCACTCCTCAACTCCCACAAAGGATGGTGGGCTCTGCCCCCTGCAACTAACAACGGCAACTGAACCTGGAGCTGAGCTGCGCCCTCTACAACTAAGATTGAAAGGACAACAACTTGACTTGGAAAAAGTCCTGGAAGTACACACTGTTCCCCAATAAAGTCCTGTTCCCCTTTCCCAATAAAATTTTTTTTCTAAAAAAAAAGTGAAAAATTGAAGTATAATCTATATTTATATAACAAAATGCAGAACTCTCAAGCAAACAGCTCAATGAATTGTTTCAGGCTTAACACCTTGTAACCAACCACCACATATCAAGATAAAAGTTCATTTTCCATCACTCTAGAAGCCTCTGTAGTGTTCCTTTCCAGTCGATACCCCACCCAGAGGTCTCCTCCGTTCTGACCTCTATCACTATAGCTATATCACTGCTTTTTGTTTAACAGCTTTATTGAGATACTATTCATATACCATACACTCACCCATTTAAAGTGTACAGTTCAGTGGTGTATTCACAGAGCTGTGTAACCATCACCAGACTCTAACTTTATAACATTTTCATCATCCCAAAAAGAAACCCTATACTTATTATTAGCGGTCACTCCCCACCCTGCCCTCTCCCAGCACTTACTGCTTTTTAAAAAATCGACTATGTTAAGGTCTACATTATGTTCAATGAACCACATCAATTCAAAGGGCACAATTTGATGAGCTTTGACAGTTGTATGTACCTATGAAATCACCAGCGCTATCAAGACACAGAACATTTCCACCACCCCTATGAGATTCCTATTGCTCCTTTGCAATCAATCCTTGCATCTGCACCTGGACCCAAGGAACCACTGATCTGCTTTCTGTCACTATGCATTACTTTGCATTTTCTAAAATTGCATGTAAATGGACTCATACAGCTTATATGGACCTATCTGGCTTCTTTCACCCAGCATAATGATTTTGAGATTTGTCTATATTGTTGTATCTATTAGTAGGCTTACCTTCCTTTTGATTGCCAAGTAGTATTCCATTGTTTGGATATGCCACATTCTACTGTTTTTGAAAATAAATCTTTTTTTGTTTGTTTCGTTATTCCCTCCCCCACCTTTTTTTTTGTTAAAATAAAACTTTCTAGGCAGGCCTGCCTTCAAACATATAGATTTCTTAAGTTCTCTTTGATTTCAAATACAGGGATAGCAAATTAGCTTCCACATGTTCACCATCTTTTCTATTTCTTTATCATTCTGGCTTAGTTCCTGGTGGAGTGTATATGTGTGTTGTGGGTGGAGGACAGAGGCCTTCTGGGAACAGATCAGGGCCACAAAACACAAAACATCTGCCAGTATCCTTTAGCTACTTAAGGCCTACAGGGTCCGGGACACTAACATTTAAGAGTCAGAGATAGGGGGCTGGCCCGGTGGCTCAGGCGGTTAGAGCTCTATGCTCCTAACTCCGAAGCCTGCCGGTTCCATTCCCACATGGGCCAGTGGGCTCTCAACCACAAGGTTGCCGGTTCAATGCCCGCAAGGGATGGTGGGCTGCGCCCCCTGCAACTAGAAAACGGCAACTGGACCTGGAGCTGAGCTGCGCCCTCCACAACTAAGACTGAAAGGACAACAACTTGAAGCTGAACGGCACCCTCCACAACTAAGATTGAAAGGACAACAACTTGACTTGGAAAAACAGGCCTGGAAGTACACACTGTTCCCCCAATAAAGTCCTGCTCCCCTTCCCCAATAAAATCTTAAAAAAAAAAAAAAAGGAGTCAGAGATAGGGCTGGGTGCCTTGTAATCTCAGTTGACTTCAGTTTTGCAACCACTCCATTTACCAGCCATAGAAACTTAAGAGACTTACCATAAAGATGACCTGAATCAGAAGCTTAGTCTCAGGTGACAGAGTTGAATTCTGACATTCTTTTTACAACTTTGTAAAGGAATTATAGTCTCCATAGACCTAAGGAAATTGCTTAGGGCCCTGGCTGTTTCTTGTCCAAACCAAGTAATTGTTTAACTGGTGATGTGGAGGATAAAGATGGGTGGCAGAGGGAAATGCATGCTGCCTGCTGTCTGCCCTGGCCGTTCCCCTTCTGCTAATGAATGATAAACACAAGGCCCAGCCAGATGACAGTCGTTGAGGGGAAGCTGATTTAAGGGTGTATGGCCCTTGTTGGGTAAACAGGAGTCTGAAATGCCGATGGCACTTGAGAAAGCCTGTCTGTGCACCAGAGAGGTATTTGCATGGTTGGGACTTTTCTAATAAGCAAGGCTTTTTCTCCATAGGAGGCTGAAGAGCCCAAGAGCTTAGAGGGAGAAAAGAACAAATTGAGTTTCTTGGCCATGGGTTGTATTATTAAAATTCATGATTGTTTATGATTATGAGAGGAATGTGAGCAGACTCATGGTGAGGGAATTGTGTCCGAATACACAAAAAGATTAGGAAGGAAATGAAAACCACTCTTAATTCTTGACACTGAGAAATAAATTGCTATCACCATTTGACTGTATATCCTTCTCAAAATTTTTTATTCATGGGTATTTACGTTATTGAGATCACACTGATAATACATTTCTGCTTCCTGCCTTTTTTCCTTTTTCACTGTTATATACATCAGCATTGTTCTATGTCACTAAAAATTATTCATAAAAATCACTTTAATGAATATGATATATTCTACTTTTGGTAGAATCCAATATGAATCGTCATTAGAGCTACATTTTTAAAAATTTTTTCTGTTATAAATTATGTCTTATCGAACATCACTATGCATCAGTCTTTCCTATTTTTCTAATTCTTAGAATAGATTTTTCCAAATGGTATTATTGGGCCAAATAATAGCAACATTTTTAGTTTTACCAAATCATATTTCTAGCGATAATGGTTCAATACACTTATTTCACAACATCTTAACAATGGGTATTAAAATTACTTGACATCATTTCTAAATTTATAGATGAAAATATGGTGTAATGATATGGATGGACCTAGAGAACATTATGCTAAGTGAAATAAGTCAGTCAGAGAAAGACAAATACCATATGATCTCACTTATGTGTGGAATCTAAAGATCTGAATAAATGAGCAAAGTAAACAGAAATAGTCTCAGAGATACAGAGGAAAAACTGATGGTTGCTAGAAGGGGGGGTGGAGATGAGGAAGAAGGGGAAGGGATTAGACAGCATAAATTGGTAACTGCAGTATTGTCACGGGGCTATGGAAGACAGTTTGGGGAATATAATCAATAATGTAAAGATGTTGTAGGGTGTCAGATGGGAACATGTCTTATTAGGGAGACCACTTCATGGATGTTGTAGATGCCTGACCACTGTACACCTGAAGCTGAATAATATTGTATGTCAACTATAATTTAATATATATATATAGTCACAGGATGTGGAGTACAGCATAGGGAATCGAGGGAATGGAATTGTAATAGATATATATGATGTCAGAGAGGAATAGATTGGGGGAGGGGGGTTATCACTTTGTGAGAGGTGAAATGTCTTGTTTTGTACACCTGAAACTAATTTAAAAAATTTTTTAGAAAAAAGAAAATATGGAACATTGCTAATGGCCAGTATTGTTCCCTGATGGATAAGTAAACTCACAAGACTCAATAGTGCCCCAGAGGAGGAGGGGATGCGCCCCTAAGCAGTGCACCTCTTGCCCCACAGATAATGGTCCAGAGACGTGTTCCTCTCAACTCCCACGCCCAATCATTGTCTCATTGACTTCTGGAACCCATTTCTTCCTCCTTATACTGACTTCCACTGTTCAGGGTAAGGTTCTCATTACTTCTTTATTTTTTTTGTTCTTCCTTCAGACATTTTATTATGAAATCTGTCATACCTGCAGAAATGTACACTGCACTGTTATTGTAAGTCTCCTAATTGGCTTCCCTGCTTCTAAGGTTCTCACTTCAGTAAGTGTCCTCTGCAGTCAGAGGACCTAACCACAACTCATCTCTAATTTGTGGCCCTGCCCACTCTCCAGCCTCCTTTAAAAATCCGAACTGGCTCCCTATGGCCTGACAGAAGCTACTTAAGCTCATCATGGTATTCAAGGCTGTACATACTCTAACCTTGCTTACCTTCTGCCTGTCCTATCTTCCTCTCCAGTCAGAGACAAATGCTTCACAAGAGTTACATTGAATGTTTCCTATGTGCCAGGTACTGTGCACGAAGTTCAAAGCATAGCAAACCATCCTGCCAGGTTGAGTGTTATCATATTATCCCTTTTAACAGATGAGAAGACTAAGGCTCAGGGTTAAGTGATTTGTTGCAGAACACACAGCTGGTACTGGTGTTTCAGAACCCATGTTTTTACCCCAGATCACCATACTTGGTCTTCTCCAGACAACACTCTGTCTTTCAGGCTTTTGCCCAAATTGGTGGCTGTTTGAACCTTCTTTTTAGGCCTAGAGATGAATGTCTTAAAGTCCTGCCCACCTGTTATCATGTTCCTCCACCTCTTTTTTTCAGGCACCCTGGTCCTTTTAGAATACACAGTATTCCTTTGTACTGAATGCAGAAACCCCACTGGAGCACAGTTTAAAACCCTCCATACAGGCTGTGTGTTCCTTAGCAGCAGAGACCTTTTCTTGTTTATGTCTGGTCTTTGGGTCCAGGACGGTATCTGATGAGAAAGTGCCACTCAGGAGATTTTAGCCAGCCTCAGACAGAACTGTCTCCGTTTTCAGCTTGTGCTTGTATTCACTCACTTAGTTGCGCAACAAACATTTGTAATGGCATGGATAGTGAACTAGGACTCAGATTGTATCCTTCCCTGCATTAATGAATTCTTATACTCTGGTGGTAGGAGTATAAGTGGTACAACCACTTAGGAAAACAGTATGTACTAAAGCTAAACTCATGCCTGTTCTATGACCCAGCATTTCCACTCCTACTGTTTCCCCGAAAATAAGACCTAGCCGGACAATCAGTTCTAATGCGTCTTTTGGAGCAAAAATTAATATAAGACCCAGTATTATATTATGTTATATATTATACCCGGTCTTATAGTAAAATAAGACTGGGTCTAATATTAATTTTTGCTCCAAAAGACGCATTAGAGCTGATTGTCTGGCTAGGTCTTACGTTTGGGGAAACATGGTAGGTAGATACTGGAGAGGAATGCTTACATGTATGCATGAAAAGACGTACACAATTGTTTATAGGAGCTAAGGAAAGACTGAAGATAGAGAGTATATAAAATGGAGTCACTTTAACCACGTTGCTAACATTATGAATGTATGAAAGTTAAGGCATGAGGAAAGACTCTATTCTTGTTCTAACTAGCTTGGGAACTTAAACTTTTAAACTTTCCAGTTCTGTGTCAATGCCTGGATATACATCTGGACATACACCAGACCTCCAGATAACCGTCTGATTATCCCCTGAAGGACTCAGGTATCCAGGCCACCTGACATCCATTAAGCAGACCACCAGACCTGACCAGACTTCCTGATGTCCATCTTCCAGACCACCTGGCATCCATCATCCAGACTGCCTGACATCTGACTGATAACCGTCCTGGACCAACCCTAGGGCTAAGAATGCAGGACTGATATTTCTTTAGAATATACTTTTTACTATAAAAACTCTTAACTTTTCTTTCTTCTTTGGAACACTTCTGGGTTTTTGCCTAGTTGTTTTTCCAGTTTGCAAACTCTAAGATACTTGAATAAATCTTTGTTATTTATTTCTAGCCAAAGCCTCCAGACTCTTTTTGGGTTCTTTCGACAGAGCATTATTTCAAAAGCTCAAACCAGAAAATTTCCAAGTGTCTGTCAACAGGAGGATAAATTGTGATATATTCACACAGTGGAATACTACATAGCAATGACAATGAAAAAACTATACAGACAACAGAGATGAATCTCGTATGATGTTAAGTAAAAGAAGCCAGGCACAAGAGTATATACAAAAGAGTATATACAAACTCCATTTATATGTAAAGTCCCAAGAATAGTAAAACTAATCTATGTTGTTAGAAGTCAGGATAGTGGTGACCCTTGGTGTGGGGACAGAGTCCCAGAGTGCAGTTTCCAGGCTCTCGGCCTCACATGGAAAGGTGCTGGCTCGGTTATTAGATGGCCATCAGCTGTAATCAGATGGCCATCTGCTGTGGCTGGGTGGCCATCAGCTGTTACCGGTTAGCCATTAGCCACTAATATAACTGCCGTGGCTACAGTGGCAAGGGAGTTGGTTGGTTGGCAGAGAAGCAGACGGTGGATTGCGCATCGTGTGGCTCCTGCTCCCTGTATCTCCAACCCAGCCGCCAGCGAGACGATATTGGTATGAAGCCCCTATCCATGGCTCCGTCTGTGTTCATTTTTGGCCTCACCATGTCCTGCGTTCTTGTGCGGGGAGCAGGAGCTGAGACCCTGCATGACACTTGGGATGGGGGAGGCCTAGTGACGAGGCTGGCACTCCAAGAGGGCTCGTGAAGTTTTGATTCTTGATCTGGGTACTGAGCCATACGGGGGTGTGTGCAGTTTGAGAAAATTCATATTTATGACTTGTGCTTTATATGTTTTTCCTCAATAAAAAGTTGAAAAACAAACAAAAACAACAAACAACTCCAAGACGCCAGTGAGCTTAAAATAAAATCCAGATTGACCACCAGAACCTACAAAGTCCTTTATAGCCCCTACCTATCTCTCAGACTTACTTCCCCCTCCTATGTTTTCTTTACCTGCCCACCAGCACTTTTCAAACCCTCAACCGCACCCTTTTCAGCAAGTTCAGGCTGCAGGGAGAGTGACCTGGATGGGACTGGGGGCTACCACTTGGAGATCCTGGAATGTAGGTCGAGGAGACTGAGGCAAGAGAATGCATGCAAAAGGTTTCAAGTATGCCCTAGAGGGCTCCAGTTTGCTTTTTCTTTTCTCCCCCTTTAAACAATTGGCCACAAGCCATACTAAGAGAGGAGAGAAATCCAGAGATTTAGAGCCTCCTCTGAGAATGTGTAAAAGACTCATCTATTGAGAGCAGAGGGTCTCAGATGTCATTCCTATGCAATTGAATCCCCTGGGGCACTCAGAATTCAGTCTCCTACAGCTTCCAGACTGTCAATTCCAATTGTCTGTGGGGAGTGGTACAAGAGACATACTTTGAATAAGTCTGTTCCTAATTTGGGGCAATTCATTGCCTCTGAGCCTCATTTCCCCTGCAAAGTCAGATAAAAACAGTAACTGCCTTAGGGGTTATAGGTATTAAATAAACTATATCAGGTGCTTAGCATTGGTTCCTAACACCTACCATGTTCCTTCCTTCACTGAGCACCTACTATGTTCCAGACATGTTCTGAGCACTAGGGGTATAGCAGTGAACAGGACAGGCAAAATCCCTGCCTCATGGAGTCGCCTGTCTTGTAAGGAAGACAATGGACTGCCACTAAGCAAGTAAGCAAATATATACTATGATGGGGCTTGAGGAAAAACAAGCTGACAAAGGCAGTGGGGTAGTATGGGTGCTATTTTATATAAGGTGGCAAAGAAAGTCTGTAAAGAAGGCATTTACATTCCTGAGAACTGAAGACAGACAGCTGCCAGAGCTGTGTGAGGGAAGAGTGGTTCCTGGCAGAGGATAGCAGGAGCAAAGGCCTTGGGGCAGGATCATGCCTGGCACAGAAAGGACGTATTTGGCTGAGCAAGGAGACCAGGGCCAGATAAATGGGGCCCACTAGGCCACAGTAAGGAATTTGACTTTGTTCTGAGTGAAGTTTGGAGCCACCGGGCCGTTTGGAGCAGAGAAGTGACATGACCTTCATCCTCTGTGGTTAAGAGTATACTGCAGGAGTATACTGGAAGCTGCCACCAATCCTAAAGGGGGGAAGTGGTGGCTCAGACAAGGGTGGTGGCAGGCAGTGGAGATGGTGGAAAGGGGTTGGATTTGAGATACATTGTGAAGGTGGAGCTGATAGGATTTGCTGATGGTTCCTTTGTAGAGCATGGGAAGGAGAAAGGTCAAGGATGATTCCAGGGTTTGGGGCTGGACAGCTGGAAGGATGGGGCAGCCATCCCCTTAGACGGGGACAGCTGTGGGATGAACAAAGATATCCTGGGGGCAAACGCAAGAGTTCAGATTTAGAGCTGCCAGAAGACCATCACATGGAGATGTACATTTCTTGCTTTGCTTAAAACTCCAGAGATGAGGTAGGTGCATATAGTTCGAAATAGTCTGAAGTGACCCAGTTACTCCTTTCAGCCTCTGGTGCAGCTGAGCCTTGGCACTGAGAGGTTCCTAATCCTCCCCTCCCATCCCCTCCACGCTGGGCCTCCCATCTGGCACACCTTCCCCAGGTGTCAGCTGTGCTGGAAACTGCTCATCCCAGGCCCAGACGTGTTGCCTGACCTTAAACCGCCTCTGGGAGGTGATGGGGACAGGGCCCTCATCCACATCCGGGCCCTGGAGGCTCCTGCTGGCTGGGACAGAGTTGGGTGCAGCTGTTTACTTTACAGTACAATTGCACCCACCCCCTCGGTGCTGCAGGGCACAGCTCCACACCTGTTCTCCTGCCCAGGTGCAGAGGAGAACAAAAGAACACCCACTCAGCAAGGTCATTACCTTGATAGGGGCGGGAAGAAAGACTGCAGAAGGGAGAGTCCTATTCCGGAGAGAAAGGAAGAAAAGCTCAGAGGAATTAGAGGGTTTGAATCAGCAGTCTGATACAACTTGCTTCGATAATGGGATTATTCTATATCTGCCCTGCTCAGTATGACAGCCACCAGAACTGGTGGCTTTTGAGCACTTAAAATGTGGCTGGTGGGGTGAAATATATGGTGATGGAAGGAGAACTGACTCTGGGTGGTGAACACAATGTGATATATAGATGATGTATCACAGAATTGTACACCTGAAACCTATGTAATTTTACTAACCATTGTCACCCCAATAAATTTTAATTTAAATAAAATGTGGCTGGTATGACTGAGGAACTAAAGTTCCAATTAATTTAATTTTAATTAAAATAGCCACCTGCGCCTAGTGGCTACCTTGTTGGACAGCATAGATTTTACCAGTTGGCTCTGGAGGACATTAGGATGCTGATAATATGTTTAAATCATACGTAGTTCTTATCTGTTGAGCACATACTTTGTGCTAGGTACATTCTTATTTATTCCCAACAACTACTCTAGAGGAAAGGTGTTATTGTCCCCATTTAGAGATGAGGAAACTGAGGATCTGACTGGCAAAGTCACTTGGCCAAAGTCCCAGAATAAGGAAGTGCTGGTCTGAAAGGGAACACTCAAAATCATTTTCTTTCAAAACCCCACTCAAATAAAATAAACCCAAAGGACCCTGCAGGCTTTGCAACAGTCTAACTCTCTACAAATGAATGTGGTGTGTAAAATGTTAAAGGAATGCAAATGAGCATACAGTTTGAGCGACAATAGCTCCTACCCTCTGGTCACACCCTGTGTCTTTCTAGGCTGCAGGTGGGTGGGGGCGGAAGCTGAGTGACAAGGAGGGATCTAGGAGGAGAGGGTGTTGGGTGGGGGTGGGGCCGGCCAGCTGGTGTCGGCAACCCAGGACATCAGCTGGCTGGCAGGCTCAGACAATGAGCCAGGTGCCTGGTCAGAACCCTCTTCCCTCCACACCGGGCCCTCTCCCTGCACCCTGGCCAGCTGCCATTGGGCACCTTCTCTGGTATCAGCCGAGGCCTGTGGGGAGCAGGAGAGCCTGGGGGGGCCAGTGGAAAATGCTGGGGAGGTCTATCTGGAATGACCTGGGGTAGAACGGGGGCGTGGGTGGAGAACAGGGAAAGTTAGGAGCTTCTCTGAAGATAACCTTGGTTGGTGCAGATTTTGAGCTGGGGGTGGGGGGGGATTTGCATATGTCCTTCCCTTTGCTCTTCCCAAAGTCCCCCTAGTAATAATAATAATAATAATAATAATAATAATAATAATAATGATGATTTGTATTAACAACAGTAACCCAGTGGCTCACATTGAGCTGGCCTGGCTAGCGTTATCTCAGCATTATCTCAGGTCATCTTCCAGACTACCTTGGGAACCATGAACATTTATTATCTCCCTTTTCCACAGGAGGAGAGCTCCGAGTGGTCCAGTGACTTGCTCATCACAGACGTAGAGAGCAAATGTTCCTTCTTGCCCTGAATTTCCCACCTTTACTTTCTACTAAAAGCTTTATTTTGAGGGTTCAGAAAATTATAACAACCCTTGCCACTTTTTCCCCATTCTTTTGGCACCGCCCCCTGTTCAAGCATTGTTTCCAGTCTAGCTGTGTAGGGCACAGCTATGTGGCCCATGCTGGTATTATGAGCATTGCGCTACCCCCAGTTGTGGCAGTCAGTCGCCGGTCGTCTGTCAGCAGCCCACGGCAGCTCACACCAACCTCCGGCTGCTCATGGCAGCCCAGCTCCAGGAAGAGCTGTTGTTCACAATCTTAGCTGTAGAGGGCGCAGCTCACTGGCCCATGTAGGAATCGAACCGGCTACCTCAGCGTTAGGAGCACGGGCTCCAATTGCCTGGGCCATCAGGCCAGCCCATAACCCTTGCCATTTAGGAGGTATTTATATTTTTTAACTGTTGAAAAGATCAAAGTAAGAATGTTGGGGTGTCCGGTTAGCTCAGTTGGTTAGAACTCCGTGCTCTTAACAACAAAGTTGCTGGTTCGATTCCCACATGGGCCATTGTGAGCTGTGCCCTACACAACTAGACTGAAACAACTACTTGACTTGGAGCGGATGGGTCCTGGAAAAACACACTTAAATAAAGTTAAAAAAAAAAACCCCACAAAGAATAATGATTCTATTAAAGTAAAAAAAAGGTGTTGTCTGTGACATGTGTAACAGGTTAAATTCAAGTTTTAGCATTCTTAAGTAAGATTTTTTGGGGGGACAAAGCCATACTTATTGTTTACATATTGTCTGTGGTCGATTGCTCCAATAGCAGGAAGCCTATGTTTTACTATTTTTCCATTTATAGTAAAAGTTTGCATACCCCTACCCTACCTCTTACCCTGGAGATGGCTCCAGAGGAGGGGCTGGGGACCCAAACTCACAGTCCCCTGAGGGTCCTCCTCCCTCTGGCAGCTCTTGCCCCTAGCAGGTCCTTTTCCATCCTGCCAGCAGGAGTGTGATATGGTTTTGATACACTCATTCCACAAATAGGTCTGGAGCACCTATTGTGTGCCAGGCCCTGGTCTAGGCATGAGGTACAGAGCAGATGTGCTCCTGATCTGTAGATATCAATCAAACAATCACCCAGTACATCTCTAAATACAAATGGTACAGAGACCTGTGGCCAGGGTTCTTGGAAGTTAAAGAACATTTGACAGGGAAACCAAGTTAATATGGCCGTCAAAGAAAGTTTCCTGTAGGAGGTAATGGTAACCTGTGAGGTCTGCAAAATTAGTAGGTTCCCGGTCCTAGGATGCACTCTTTTAGACTTTCCCTTCACTCCACCTTCATTTCTCTCCTTTTTCTCTTTTAGGAGCCTAGAGACTCAGATGAACCCCCTGTCGTAGAGAGAGAAGCACAGTGAGAAAGGGGAGAGGCATTCCCCTCTCCATCACTAGGTGAAATGTTAAGTGAGGCAGAGCATGCTAGAGAAAGTAGGTGGATAAGTTGGCAGTCACTATTTTAAAAATGATTATATGGTACCTTTATGTAATAATTACAACAGTTTATTCATTCTGTAGTTCATTCATTTATAAATATTCAAGACATGTTTATTGAGCATCTACTGTGTGTCAGGCACTGTTCCAGGCCCTGTGGATACTGCAGTGAGCAAGACAGATAAAAATCCCTGCCCTGGTGGAGCTTCTTACATTCTATTACAGGAAGCAATAAGTAATTTAGTTGATAAGTTGTTAGGTGATGATTACCATCATGGAGAAAAATAAAGCCGGAACAGGTGGAGGACAGACAATTTGAAAAAGGCAAATAAGGGAGGGCCTTCCTGAGAGGTGACAGTTTGAGTGGAGAGCTGAGAAGCCTTGTGGATATCTGAGGAAGCATGCATCGCTGGAACATTAAGATGCCATGAAATTCGAATCAATAGCATTCTCAGGTCATAAAACTCTTAAGTAATAGAATTCTGGGGCCGTGGAATGCTAATCAATACTTCTCTGGTGCCATAAAGTTCTAATCAATAGAATTCTCTGGTTGTGAAATTCTAACTAATAGAACTTTGAAACCATGAAATTCTATTCAGTCAGGAAGAACAAGCAGCTAGAGAGCAAAATTCCCAGTGATCGATGGGAGTTAATCAGGTGAAGGGAGGAAGAATGCCCAGGAGGAGGGAACGAGTAGCATGTACAAAGGTCCTGTGGCAGGGAGGGTGGACAAGATGGGAGCTGGAACCTGTCCCTCACCCAGCCATTCAATTGGTAAGATGACCTATTGCAGAAGGATCCATTTCTCAACCTTTGAGTGATAACACCAGAGTTTCAGCAGCAGAGAGACTGGTAAAAATATAAAGCTCAGAGGTACACCTGGGTTAAACCAGGGCTCAATTCCAGGCCTCCCTCCAGTCAGGCCTGTGGCCTCTGCAGCCCTCTCCCTGTGTCTCCCTGTGGCTGTATCTGGGCCTCAGTCCTACCTCTCCCCCTTATGAGTATTAGCTATAATATGGTATTGTCCTAGATTCCTTCTCCCTACCTCCACATTTATTATTCATTGCTTCTTCCAATATTATTGTGAATAATAGCAGTGGCTTCCATTGATCATGTCTGCCATGAAACCAAATGTTTGATGCAAGAAACAACCAAACCTGTAGAGAATTTTTATCAAAGTTTACGTGAGCCAAACTGACAGACATATGCAGGGTAGCAAGATCTCAAACACTCTAGAGAATAACAGTCTTGCAGTTTCTTTTATACATTTGAAATTAAGGAGGGAATTTAAGGAAGATTACATGAGGGTGGGAGAAAGCAAGGCTAGGACTGGGTTACAAACTAGTTAAGATTATTATGTATTCTCACACTTTAGAAGGAGGGGCCTGAAAGAGGGGATTTCAAAGGTGTGTTAACCTAGATGCATAGAAACAATAGACAAGGCTTGCTTAAGGCAAGATAAGCCTTTTATTAAAGAAATTAAAAGCCTGGGGTGTGACTACCCACCATGACCAGCCCAGTTAGGACTTTATGATCATCACCCCGTGAGGTTACTTTCCATAGAGCCCCTTTTTCTACCATACAAGTAATCTACATTCACTGGAACTCAGGGTGGTTCTTGGATAGTGTAAGTCCCCAAACTGTTAGTTACCACAAAATAAGTAAGAAATGAAGAGTGTTTAGAAAGTTTTATGGCAAAATGACATCGGTATGATATCCAAGCTTGTGCCTATTTTTCTAATAATTCATTTTCATTATATTTCACAAAAGCATCAGTCCACAGTGGTTGGCAACAGTCAACTGATCCCTCATCAGATAGTAGAAGTGTTGCTTGTACCTACATTATCCCTTTAAAGCTCACAACCACCCTTGGTGTAGCTGATACCTTTTTTATTTCCATCTTATAGTTGAAGAAACTATCGACATAAGAACATCCAAACTTGTAGAGAATTTTTATACAAATGCCTTGGAGCCAGAGAGAAGATACACCTGGAAACAAGATCTCAACAGACTGAAATAAATGCTTTGGAGAATACCAGTTTGCAGTTTCTTTTTTATGTATTTGAGATTAAGGAGGGAACAAAGATTACATGAAGGTGGGAGGAAGCCACTCTGGGCTGGGATTACAGGACAGTTAGGACTATGTGTTCTCTTGAGGGGAGTCTGAAAGGGGGCATTTCAAAGGTGGGTTACCCTAGATGTACAGAAAGAATGGACAGGGCTTGCTTAAGGCAAAGATAAACACTTTAGTGAAGAAATTATATTCCTGGGGCGTGACTATCCACTATGACCTGCCTAGTTAGAAATTTATGTTCAGATCACCCCATGAGATTACGTTCCATAGAACTCCTTTTTTCATCCATAAAACTGAGGCTTGGAGAAGTTGCATGCACGCATTGCCCAAAGGCACCAGGCAACTGGCAGGGGCGGGATTCCAGGGCTGTCAAAAGCCGAAAGCTGAACTCTTGGGAATACCTCCCTGCTCCCTCACTGTCTCCACTTCCTTGTCTCCACCTGCCATTTAGGTTTTCTCTTCATTGTAGTCTGTTCACTGTAACCTCTTGGGTATCCATCTCTTTCCCTCTCCCTCCCTGACGCGGAACGAATGATGGTTTCAGCACAAAGATCTGCCCTGGTCACTTTCCTGCTGCTTCTACCCTTCAATGCCTTTCCTCCCCAAATCTAGATCAGCGCTGTCCAGTAGAAGTCTCTGAGAGGATGGAGATATTCCAGATCTGCGTGTGGCCAGTGCGGTAGTCATTAGCCACATGTGGCTACTGAGCACTTGAAACGTGGCTAATGAGACAGAGAAACTGAATTGTTAGTTTTATTTAATTTTAAATAACTCCACGTGGCTAATGGCTACTGTATTGGATATGCAACTCTAGAGAGAAAAAGTCTGTCAAACGAACTCCAAGAGTCCAGAGAGGCTTTGGCTAGAAATAAATGATAAAGATTTATTCAAGGGTCTCAGAGTTTGCAAACTCAGAACACAGCCAGGCAAAAACCCAGAAATGTTCCAAAGAAGAAAGAAAAGTTAACAGTTCTTTGAGTAAAAAATACATTCTTGAGGCTGTTAGGCACGGCCGGAGGAATGAGATGCAGGAGACTGAGATTGGTCTATTGGAAATTGGCGTGTTTGAGGTGGTCAGGCGAAAGCAAAGATCGTAACCTCCCCGAGCAAAAGACGGGTATGCAGTTTTATAGGAGGGGGTAAATGAGACTGTTCCCCCTTCAATGACAAAGGGTTTCAGGGCATGACCAAGCCCTCCAGCTCCACACCCTGGCCCCAGGTCCCTGTTTGGACTGGACTGCCCCAGCCCCCTGATCACAGGTCCCTAGGAGATAAAGCAAGACAGGATCAAGACAAGATGGCTTTTAAGGTAAGGTTTCTGCTCCTGGCCTAAATATGGCTTAACAGAAAGTGATCAGTCCTGCATTCTTAGCCCGAATGTTGGTCCAGGATACTTATCAGTTTGGGCACCAGGAGGTCTGGTCATGTCTGGTGGTCTGGATAATGCATGTCAGGAGGTTTGCATAGGTGAGTCCTTTAGGGGGCAATCGAAGAGGTATCTGGAGGTCTGGTGTATGTCCAGATACTGACACACAATGAACTGAGGTATGTCCACGCATTGACGCAGCGCTGCAAAGTTCAAAAGTTTAAGTTCTCAGGCTAGTTAAAACAAGAATAAAATTGTTTCCCCATGCCTCAACTTAATTGATTTTAGAAATTTAGCAGCTTGACTACAGTGACTCCATTTTATTTTTTCACTCTACTCCTCAAGTCCATAGCATTCAAGGCCTCTGGCTGTGGATCAGGAACTTGCTGATGGACCTCTGGTGTTAACAGTCACAGAGTGAGGGCTTTGGAATCTGACAGATCTGGACACAAATCTGTTCAGCAGCTGTGTGGCACTGGGCAAGTTACTTAACCTGTCTGTGCCTCCAAGTCCTCATCTGTGAAATGGGACTAAGGAGTACCTCATAGGCTTAATTAGATTCCACTTACAGTCCTTAGGATACTGCTTCCACTCTGTACCCATCTGCCTCCATGCTTTGTTCATGATCTGTCCCCTTTGTCTCTTCTTCCCCTCTGCACCTGGGCAAAGTGATGCTCTGAGATGGTGTAACTTTCCCAAAGTGCCCCAGGAAGCATCAGAAAGGCTGAGGTCTAGGTTCTGAGGTCTCTTTACTCTTTAGGCTCTACCACCTGGCCGATGTAATGTATGACCTTGGGCAAGTTCCCTAACCTCTCTGAGCTTGGTTTTCACTTCTTCAAAATGAAAAGAAATCCTTCTCAACTCACAGCATTCTTGAGAATTACATGATTAAATGAAACAATGTGTATTTAGCATACTGATAAGCCCTCAAGGTCAGCTATTACTACTGTTGTTCTCTTGTTATTATAATTTAACTGTAATGATAATTATTTATAATTATTCCAGCCCAGGGCTCTTTTCCCTGGTTTGGGACCTGAGGCCTAATTCTAAGACCTAAATTGGCCTCCATTCCTCTCTTTGAGGGCGTGGAGTCCTTAGGAGGTGACAGACAGGTGGGGGACCTGAGCAGATGCTGTGAGTCTGGTGGTGGGAATGCCCTGGGGCCACCTTTTGGAGGGGGTGTGTGTGGGGGCAGATTTGGCTCTTTTGGGGACTCAACTGGGTGTCTGGTACCTGGGCAAGGGCCTGCCTGGCTTGGGGCTTGCTGGGCCTGGGTGGAGGCTTTGAGGACCCAGAAGACCAAAATGTAGGTCACACAGAAGCATCTGCAACCTGAGAAAGTGCCACTGATAAAGTTCAGAGATGGCCTGGAAGTCATGACCCTGAGGGTCTCCCCACATGGCGCCCAAGGACTTGTAGCAGGTCAGCCTCCAAGTCAAATGGGAAGCCCGTCCCTGGGCTCTGCCCAGGGCTTGGAGAGAGGAGGGCTCACAAGAGGGGATGACAGGAAAAACACAGTCTGCTGAGTTCCTTCTTTCCCTAAGAGGCAGAGGGTGCCAAAAATGTGCACGGGCTTAGAGTTCAGCTGTGTTCTGGGTTCAAATCCTGAGCCTTCCACACTTCGATGGGGCAGTTGCAACTCTAGCCACACAGACCAGACACCAAAGCTGTGTGACTTTGGGCAAATGCCCTGATTTATCTGAGACTTTATTTCTAAAACAGTGAGCAAGAAGTATACCTACTCACCGGAGTTGTGAGGATTCAGGGCTTAGTGTGGTGCCTGGCACATGGCAAGTACTCATTAAATATTAGTTATTGTTATCATCAAGTTACTCAAACTTTCTGATCTGCAGGACCCGTCTCTTGGGATAAGGATAAGGTTACATGCAAGGCAGTGAATTGCAGGGGCAAGAGTTTCAGTCTGGAGTCAGATCCCAGCTCTGCCCTGTGTGACTATGGACAGGTCCCTGGACCCTTTGAGCCTCCACTTTGTTTTCTGTACAATGAGGAGGGCTTTAAAGTTTGGCAGTGTCTGGCCCTCGGTAGAGAGTTAGTGGGCCTCCATTTCCTTCAGCCAGATTCTGCTCCCTAACTTTTGCAGGCCGAAGCACTGACTGTCTAGCCAAATTCCTTACTTGGCTCAAACATCTGCACGGTTATTACCTTAATTCTGGGAATGACATTACTACTGCTTCCTTTTCCTGGATGGCAAAATTGGGTCTCAGAGAGGCAAAGTAACTTGTCCAATGCCACATAGACTCCTGGATCATGGACTCAAGTCTGCCCTCTTTCCTTTAGCTTTGAAAAATAAAATTTTTTTTTAAATACAGCAAAGCATACAAGATTATTTGCATTAAAAAAAATCCCATTTCACACACCCATTAGGATGGCTATTATCAAAAAAAAACAGAATAACAAGTGTTGGCGAGGATGTGGAATTGAAACCCTGTGCATTGCTGGTGGGAATGTAAAATGGTGCAGCTGTTCTGGAAAATAATATGGCAATTTCTTGAAAAAATAAACACAGAATTACCATATGGTCCGGCAATTTTACTTCTGATATATATTCAAAAGAAGTAAAAGCAGAAACTCAAACAAACGTTTGCACACCCATGTGCATAGAAGCATTATTCAATTTAGTGAAAAGGTAGAAGCAAGCTAAACGTTCATCAATGAATGAATGGATAAACAATATGGTGTATACATACAATGGAATGTTATTCAGCCTAAATTCTGGCACATGCTACAACCTTGAGGACATTATGCTAAGTGAAATAAGTGAGTCACCAAAGGACAAATATTGTATGATATCACTTGTATGAGGTACCAAGAATAGTCAAATTCATAGAGGCAGAAAACAGAATGGTCATTGCCAGGGACTGGGGGATATAGGGCATGAAGTTATTATTTAATGGGTACAGAGTTTCAGTTTGGAAAGATGAAAAAATTCTGGAGATGGATGGTGGTGATGGTTGCATAACAAAGTGAATGTACTTAATACCATAGAACTGTACACTCAAAATTGGTTAAGATGGTAAACTTCATGCTATGTATATTTTACCACAATGAAAAAAAAGAAAAGAAAAGAATAAGCTTGTGGCCAATAAGCACTTTAAAAAAAAGCAATCTTAGGAAATTAAAATAAAATGGCTTAGGTAACTATTTCCCCAGATAATCAAATAATACCATTTTAATCATGTTACTTCAAATCTTTTTTGTTCTCCTTTTCAACAAAAGTGATAAAACATTATAGCTTCAATTGAAACCGTCTGTTTACTCCTCCTCTGTTCCATTGCCCTTCCTCCCTCCTCATAAGGGAGTTTTATTTTCACAAATGCCTCGGATTTGGGGTTTCCATAAATCCCATGCATGTTGTTCTACTTGTACTTGTTTTTATATGAGTCTATCCTAAAATCATACACAATCTTATTGTGTGTTTTAAAAGTGTTGCATAGTTGTTATATTTTTTCCCACGTCTTTCTGCAACTTGATTTTTTTCACTTAGCTTTGTGTTTTCAAGATCCATCAATTTTTAATGCACTCCCTGCTGGAGAGTTTTCCGTCGTATAAATATACCATATTTTATTTGTCGATTGTCAACTCTTCCCGAAAGACCACCAGGAAAAACCATTGATGAAGAAAAGCTGGGTTTATGAAATTTGCTGCAGCGAGGGAGAACAGTACCTTTAGGGAGTCTTAGCAGCGTCGCTGAATGGGGTGGTCAGGGAAGAATATTTATAGGGTTGAAGGGGGGCGGTCTGGGCTCAAGTGGTTTCAGGTGAGTCTCTTTTTTTTTTTAATTAACCATTTGATATATATATATATTTTTTAACTTTTATTTATTTAAGTGTTTTTTTCCAGAACCCATCAACTCCAAGTCAAATAGATTGTTCCAATCTAGTTGTGGAGGGCGCAGCTCACAGTGGCCCATGTGGGGATCGAACCGGCAACCTTGTTAGAGCACTGCGCTCTAACTAACTGAGCTAACCGGCTGCCCTCCAGGTAAGTCTTTTAAAGGCAGAAAACTAATTGGGATCGGACAGTTTGTGACATAATAGCTTAGAGTTGGTGGACACCTGAGAAGAGGCTCTTGACACAATGATAAGTGAACTGTTGCCTGATAAGGGAACTATTTGCCAAGGTGAGCAAACTGTCCAAACAAATTGGTTTGCAAGAATTTCCTGAGGCAAATAGTGAAGTTATTTATTGGTTTACAGCCTTATCTTCCTGGGCAAGGATTTCCTGGAACCAACAATCAAGTCATGTTGACTTGGGGCGGGGGGCTTAGTTCTCAGACCTAATAGTTGAATAGCATCAAGGAAGATGGTCTAGGTTCTTATATTCATTCAGTCCCCTATTGATGGGCATTTAGGTTATTGCCAATGTTTTGCTATCACACACAGTGCTGCAATGACACATTGAGCATATAGGTGAGCACTTTTCTGGGGTCTCCACCTTGAAGTGGAATTGCTAGGTAGTGAGATGTGAACGTCTGCAATTTTTCTAGAGTCCTGTATTCTTTCTAGCCCACCTCCCTGACTCCCAGAAGAGGAAAATCTCCCTCTACAGCCACCAGAGCAGACAGCAGGAACTGCCAGGGCTTTGCCCACACCGGCTGCCTGCCCACCCACCTGCCCTCCCTTGTTCTGGCAGATTAACAGTGACCTGTGACCTTGACAGGCTGGCCACACTCCCGGCCAATTTCAGCCTGTCGAAAGGAGTCCCCAGGGGTGGTCAGGGCCCGGGGATGTGTTGGCCAGATGGGCCTGGGAGGTCTTGGGTTGGCTTATCCCAGGAGGCAGAGCAGGTGGGCAGCCTCCAGCAGCCCCCCCTACTCCCCCATCATGCATCACTGGGCAGGAGCTGGAGCCAGATGGTGGGGATGGGGCAGCCTTGCAGCTTCTGGCCTGACAAAGGATCCTCTATACTGTCTCTCCACCCTGACCAGCTTGGCTAGTTTAGTTTCTGGCTGCCCAATCACTCAGCCCTGGCCTGCCTTGCCCTGGCCAGCCTGTCTAACAAGACTGTCCTTTCCCCCATCCCAGGCAATGTTCCTGGAGAGCCTTGGGCTTGGAAACTCACTTACCATTCACCTGAGAGTGGGTAGGCATAACCAAAGCCTGTTGCTCCATGGTTATAATGGGTCACAGATTCAAATACACTAACCAGATCAAGTGGCATGGACCAGGGAGAGAGAGTGACACACTGGTGCCTGGCACTCAGTGAACCCTCATCAATGATCCCCACAGATGGGGAAACTGAGGCCTACAGGGGAGGGTTCTTACAAAAGAGTCTCATGGTTAGAATAGGCTTGGGAGTCAGGCCCACCTGAGTTAATTCCAGATCTGCTACTGAGAGTGAGTCCTTGGGTAGATCACCTAAACTCTCATTCATCATCTGAAATGGGGCTAATTAAATCATTATCATAGAAAAGTCCTGAGGGAGAGGTAAGATAATGCAAGGAAAGCATCTGGTACAGAGTTAGCCCTCAATACATATGAGCTAATCTTATTATTATCCTGAAATCTCAAAAGAGCTTGTAGGCCCTGTTAGAGACAAGAAAGCCTCATGGTGGGGAGGGTAGGATCCCAGGGCATCAGTAGTTGATTGGTTTAGGCTTGGAGTCCTCTCCAAGGGCTTCCCCAGTTATAATTGTGTAACCCTCTTCTTGGCTGTGATTCAGTTTCTTTATCTGTAAAATGGGTTCAACGACAGTAGTTACCTAATAGGATGCTATGAACATTAAGTAAGTTATCTCCTGGAAAGTTTATGAACCATACTCGATAAGTGTTAGTTATTGGGAAGCGAGGGGAGGAGCTTGGGGAAGTTTCCTGCCAAGAAGTCCCTGGGGTGGGCCCCAGATGGTCCTGTCTCCTGTCATCTGGTAATCTCCTCATCCAGGCTAGGTTTTGGAGGGTCTCCAAGTCTGATCTGCCTTGGGGTATGGCTGAGGAGAGGAAGGGAAAAGGCTGCCCTTGGGTGGCCAGGAGCCCTGAGTTCCCTCCTGGGTGCTGTGTCTATTTTGTTGTGTGACTCTCGGCCTCTGGAGAGTGGACTGTTAGTCTCCACCATTTCTCAGGAGTTAGGCTTCTCTCTCACATGGGCAAGAGCATGAATGAGTGACAGCAGGTAGGGAGGGAGGAGAGCTGGGGTGAGCCACAGAGCTGCAGCCAGGCCAGCTCTCATGCAGGGCGGCCTCCAGGAGTCCGTCCCTGCACACAGGGCCTGGGAACGTTTCAGTTGGCTCCTTGATGCCAAGTGAAGTCTATTAATATCAAAATAATGAGATAATTACTGTGATTTGGAAAAATTACTAGTGAATGCTTTTGAGGGAAATTCAGAGCAGAGAGGAGGGTGAATGAAACATCTGTGAGGAAAGGGATGAGGGTCGTTCTGGATGCAGCATGAAGGTGGGTGAGCTCTGGGCCCTGGGGTGCTCCCTCCACAGCTTGAGACTTCTCTTGGAGTAAGTGATCAAGAAAGGAGTGGGGAGAGCTCCCAGCACTTGGTGTGTATGGAGTGGGGGTTGGGAGAGGAACCAGGGGGTGGGATTTTCAGGCCCTAGGATTACCTAAGTAGATTCCAGGGTGAAGGACAAACCCTGGAACCAGAGCCCAATCTCCTTTACCTACCCCAGCCTGCAGCCTTTCCATCCCCAGAGCCACCCCAGTTCTGAGGACACCTGCCTGGAGAAGGGATAGATGGAAGACTCCTGAATCAGAGAGGCTGGGAAGAGCTGAAAAGTAGAAGTTGTCAAAATGTGATTCTTGGACCACAACATCGTTATTATCTGGGAACCTGCTAAAAATTGCAGATTCTCAGGCTACCAACAGACCCACTGAATCAGAAACTCTGGAATAGGGCCCAGCAATCTGTGTTTTAGGCCCTAATAGAGGTGGGAAATGATAGGCAGGGCCAGGCCTGGGAAGTGAAGGACGGAGATTGCTTCGAGACGCCTTTAGGAGGTCGAATCAATAGGAATTGATGCCAGGGTGATATGAAAGATCACATGGTAGTAATAATAACAATAATAACCAACATGTATTGTACATTTACTCTTCAGTAACTGTGCTAAGTAAGCATTTTCTAGGTATTATCTCCTTTAATCCTCACAACAAGCCTAATAAGTAGGTACTATTATGATCCCAATTCTTCAGATAGGAAACTGAAGAACAGAGAGGCTGAATGCCAAAGGCCACACAGCTGGTAGGTGGTAAAGCCAGTCTTCAGATGCTGGGTTTTTGCTTCCTCTCTGATACCAGGTTGCTTTGGTAAATCCGAGGAGGTGGTTGGTGACTTGAGTGAGCAATAAGGACTGCTCAAGGGAGAAGTAACTTGAAGGGAGATTAACACTGTTTTGCTTTTGAATTTACTGAGGACTTACTATATGCATTTGCTGTGCATTGTCCCATTTAAATGCCACTCTGATCCCCAAGGTACAACAATTATGCCCATTTTACAGATGATGTAATTAAGGCTCAGAGAGATAGTGTCACCTGCCCAAGGTCATATAGTGACTGGCACAATAAAACTTTAAAGCAAAGCAGCAGGAATTTGGAATCCTGGCTTTTAATCCAGATAGGCAGACCCTAGACTTGGCGGGGCCCACCCTTACACAGGTCTACTGATTCCTGCCGATCTGGGATGCCCACCCTGTGTCCCAAACCAACCAGGATAGGTCCAGGCACAGAGTATGCCCACATTGAATGTCCAGTAAGTGACATGAATAACACTTGTCTAAATAAAGCAGTCTACAAAAGCCAGAGGAAAGAATTAAAATTTATGGAGTCTCTTCCATGTGCCAGACACCTTATCCTGGGACCAGTTAATTCTCTTAGATTGTATTATAAAGTTGTACACCTGAAATTTATATAATGTTATTAATCAATGTTGCCCCAATAAATTTGATTTTAAAATTCTTTCAGAGCTCTCTCCAGCCTTGTTTTCTAGTCCCCATTTTACGGATGAGGAAAGTGAGACTCACAGGGGAAGCAACTTATTTGAGGTCACACAGTGAGTCAGTGGAAGAGCCAGGGTTTGAGGTCAAGTCAGCCTAATCATAAAACTAGTTCTCTTTCTATTGGCTGGGTCTGTGACTAGAAGGTGGGGTTGCTGAGATGGGATAGGCTCAATAAATGGCGGTGGCTGGTATAATAATAACACTAACTATTATTATTATCCTATCTGTAAGATGGATATGTAATCCTCACATGAGGAAGGGAAGAAAGTGCTTCAGAAGTGGCAGTCTCAAGGATCCCCGCTTCCCATCTCTTTCTAGACTCCCATCTTTCTATTTCCAGGTCTGGAAGGCCAGCCTGCCTACGACCCTGAAGCCTAGCTCTCTGCTGCCCTCTGCTGGCATTTATCAGATGTGGCGCTAGGATGCAGAGTCTCCAGCCCCAGCGCCCGCTTGAGATGTCTCCTCTAGCTCATTGACAATGTCTGTTTGAGTCACCAAAAGGGACAGGGCTGGTGAGTCTCTGTAAGGCCTCTGGTTCCTCCCTCATGAAATGCTGGATTGGGACTAAAAGTTCTTAGACCATGACTCTGAATCTGTTTCTGCCAAAGTCCTCATTATTTTTAGGAAAAAAGTCAAACCTTTTGCCCTGGCTCCTGTCCCCTGAACCTCCATTCTCTGGAAGTCTCTTGCTCCTCGCCTGAGCATCACTGAAGCCCAGACTGAACCATTACCATCACCCCACAAAGTTTATTTGCTTGTCCTGGGTCCAGAATTAGAGGGACAGGATTATTAGAGGGACTGGTTTAAGAGAAAAACCCTCTTTTAATCAACATCCCCCGCCCTGCCCAAACCAACAAAACACACACCCAGCAAATGGTGTGTTTTTTATTTTTTTTAAAAAATGGTGTTTATTGGGGCCGGGCCCGGTGGCTCAGGCGGTTAGAGCTCCTGCTCCTAACTCCGAAGGCTGCCGGTTCGATTCCCACATGGGCCAGGGGGCTCTCAACCACAAGGCTGCCGGTTCGACTCCCGCAAGGGATGGTGGGCTGTGCCCCCTGCAACTAGAAAACGGCAACTGGACCTGGAGCTGAGCTGTACTCTCCACAACTAAGATTGAAAGAACAACAACTTGACTTGGAAAACATCCTGGAAGTACACACTGTTCCCCAATAAAGTCCTGTTCCCCTTCCCCAATAAAATCTTTAAAAAAAAAAAAAATGGTGTTTATTTATTTTTTCCTAGGTTATCTTAAACTGTCACACACTTTAAACATCTCCTTCACCCAAGCCATCAGCAAATCTTAACATCCTCAACACCTCTTAATTATATGTACTCCTCTCCGTACCCCTTGTAGCCACCTCCCTTGTCCAGGTCACCACCATCTGCCAAATGGAAAACTTCAACAGCCTCTGTGCAGATTGTATTTTCCAAAGAAGGCCTCAACAATCGCTCCTATCCCATATACTCTTCTAGAATCCTGTCCTTCTTCCGTTCCCTTCCTCTTGAATCTGGGCAGATCTTTGTGACTGTCTTGACCAATAGAATACAACAGAAATGATATTATGTGACTTCTCAGCCTAGATCATAAAAACACCATGTTCTTTCATCTTGATTTCCGCCCCCACCCCGTCCCCGGCTCCGGTTCAAGCCGTTGTTTCTCAGTCTAGTTGTGTAGGACACAGCTCCCTGGCCCATGCTGGTATTAGGAGCCTTGTGCTCCCCTCTTCTGAGGGATTCGGTCACCAGTTGTCCGTTGGCCGCTCCCAGCAGCTCTCGCCGGCTGTCGGCTGCTCACGCTGGCCACCGGCCGGCCGCTCATGGCAGCACAGGTCCGGGGAGAGCTGTTGTTCACAATCTTAGCTGTAGAGGGCGCAGCTCACTGACCCATGTGGGAATTGAACCGGTGACCTTGGTGTTCCACCTGAGCCACCTGGCCATCCCTCATCTTGATTCTTAAGACACTTGATCTTGCAACCCAACTACCATGCTGTGGGGAAGCCCAGCAGATCATGGAGAAGAGCAGAAATCTCCAGTACCCAGTCCTACCTGAGCTCCCAGACAAGAGTTCACTTCACATCAACATGCTAGCTATGTGAGTGAGCCATCCTGAAAGTGGATCGTCCATCCTCCAGTCAACCTACTCCATCTGATACTATGTGGAACAGAGATAAGTAGATAGTGAGTAACATAATTGACTGTCATTGTTTTAAGCCTCCGAGTGTGGTTGTTTTTTTCCATAGTAATATAGAACCTGAATACTCACCTAAATGGTCTCCTTGCTTCCAGTTCATACCCCCTCACATTTGTCCATAGTCTGTTTAGTGGCCAGAGGGATCTTTTAGAAACATAAATCAGCCAACAGTTTAGATAGAGGATTAGGCACTTTGAACAACTCTCTTGCTAAAAATAAAAAATAAAAAATCTAAAAATACATTACTGAGCTGCTAAGAATGAAGGAGATATAGCAAAACCTATTTTGATACACAAGTATTTCTGCAATATCTGAATCATTCAACTCATGATATGTAAATAAAGGAGATTATCAATTTGTTAAGGCTTGCTACATACAAATTTCAAATATGACTAGACAAGTGTAATTGTATCATCCATTCTATTGTATTTAGGGACATGAGTCAAGTATGACAGTGGAATCTTTGGTTTTGGAAATTTTAAACCTTTCTTTACTTGTAATAAAACCGGAACTATATATTCCTCGTACATAGTTTTATTGCGATATAGTGGGGAGACAGTGATAATCAAGTAAACGAACATATAAAGCATGAAGTACAAACTGTGATGGGTCCTGTGAAGAAAATGAATAGGACGGTTGTAGAACTGTTAAACTTTCTCTCAGCCTTGATTTGAGCAGGCATTTTAGGGAGGCAGCCTTGAGTCCCCAGCACCTAGATAGAGAAATTAAAAAGTGTGAGTGAGTTCTCTCTCCCTGCCTTGGCTTGGGTGGTGGGGAGTGGCTTCTTAACTGGAATGGGCTGCCCTGTGGAGAGATGAGGGCCCTGTTACTGGAGGCATGTAAGCCTAGGCTAGCAGGGGTCCTCTTGGAGATACTATAATGGGGCTTGTTGTTGGGGTGGGGTGGGGAGAATTGGACTTGGTGATATTTGGTGGGTCCTCTCCTAAACACCAAGATTTTAGGATGTTAACATTGCTTCACTCTAAATTCTAAGAAGCCTATGATTTGAATTCTCTGACATTCTGAGAGTCTGTTTTTAACCAAGATCCTGAGTAATCCAGTAGAAAGGGCCAAAACTAAGGAATCAGAAATAACCTGTTTAATATTCAGGCCCTGTCATTTATTAGCTGTATGACTTCGGACAAGTCACTTTCCCTCTCTGAACCTTGGTTTCCTCCTCTGCAAAATGGAGATTATAGTGCCCACCTTACATGGCTGCAATGAAGATTAAAAAGCAACCTATAAGGGAATTACCTTGTTTGGTTTCCATCCCTAAGACACCATGGGGTCATAGACTTTGGAAGCCTCTCACTCTCCACTAAGATCTGAACCTCTCCCGGGGTGCAGTATGGTGTCGCAGTGAACTCTGGTGCCAGACTGCCTTTGACTTATTCCGTCATGTCTCTGAGCCTCAGTGTCCTCATCTGCCTAGTGGAGTTAATAACACAACCTGCTTCCCAGGACTGTCTTGAAGGTTAAATGAAGTGATCCATGGCAAGCAGTTATTATGTTAAGCAGTTGGTTCTGTTAACTCTATTGCTGCCATCATTGGATTTGGGAGGCAGGAGTGTTGGAATCTCTGCTCCCCACCTTGGAGTCCATGCATAGAGGCCTCTGTCTGACCAGGGTCCCGGACTCTTGGTCCAAGAGCTTGAGCCTGTGGGGCCTTCAGTGGGGAATTCGAGACTAGTGAGCTAGGCAGCTCCCCCACTTCTTTCCTTCCTTCCCCCTTCTCTCTCTTATCCCTTGGGAGTGAACTGGTTTCCTCTGGAAGCTCTGCTCTGGGGTTTGGTGGGGAGCCAGGACTTTGTGTGTGTGTCTGGGAGGACAATTTCTAAGCCACAGCAGAGAAGCATCAGCTGACCACAGTGGAGGGAGATGTAAAGCTTTCCTCCTGCTACAGGGTTCCTGGGGATGTCCTGGACAGGAGCAAAGCTGATTGCTCATATTGTGTGATTGTGTGTGCGCACACATGCACACACACACACACACAACTACTCATACACATACTCACACACACATATATACATACACATCGCTGTTTTCTCTTCCTCTACACCCTTGTTACTTCTCTGCTAGCCTCCTCTTACTCTGCACTCATCACCCCTTTCCTTCCTCCCTTCTGGTTATAACCACAGAAAACAGTTCCCCAGAGGAGGAACTCTGTATCAGGGCTCTTTCTCACCAAGTTTGTCTGGGGCTCATTAAGTCTTTTTTAAGCAGGGCAGTACGTGGGGGGATTTTTAAAGATCTGGCTCCAGTCTTTGGTCCCGGGAAAGGAGTCTCACTTCCCCCTGGTCCCTTGTCTCTTGCCAGATCCCTCCTCCCCTCTCTTCTTACTATCAGAAAGAAGTTTCCAAAAGTCAAGTAGATGGTAGTTCTCATTTATCACAAGTGCTCACCCCCATATTTCTCAGGCTGCTCTACAATTTTTTTCTTTTGTTCTACAGTCTTCAAGCACAATTGTTACTTTTATTTTTTTAAAAAACTTTTATTTATTTAATTTTATTGGGGAATATTGGGGAACAGTGAATTTCTCCAGGGCCCATCAGCTCCAAGTCGCTGTCCTTCGGTCTAGTTGTGGAGGGCGCAGCTCAGCTCCAAATCCAGTCGCCATTTTCAATTTTTAGTTGCAGGGGGTGCAGCCCACCATCCCACGCGGGAATTGAACCGGCAACCTTGTTAAGAGCTTGTGCTCTAACCAACTGAGCCATCCGGCTATCCCTCTGGAAGCTCAGAGGCAGCTCGTTGTCTTTAATCTAGTGGTGGAAGGTGCAGCTCACTGGCCCATGTGGGAATCGAACTGGCAACCCTGTTGTTCAGAGCTCATGTTCTAACCAACTGAACCATCTGGTCACCCCATAAGCACAGTTACACTTTTAAAATATCAATGCATATGTAGTGCTATATTTTCTTCCTTCTTCCTCCCATCCTTTTTTCTCCCTCTCTTTCTCTCTCTCACACCTCTCTCTCTTTCATATACTAATTGAGTATCATATGCATGTCTGACCCTGGGTTCTTTTTCTTTTCATTTGTGTCTCCCTTATTTCGGAACTTACAACCTTGTTTTCCAGGAAAAGCACAACTCACATTTTTTTCTTTTGATTTTTTAAATTAGTTTCAGGTGTACAAAGCAACATAATAGTTAGACATTTAAACCTCTCATAAAGTGATGTCCCTCCCCCAAGGTACGACCCCTCTGACATCTTATATAGCTGTTCAATACCATTGACTATCTTCCCTATGTTGTATTCTACATCCCGTGACTATATATATATATACCTATATATTTAGTTATAGTTGACATTCAATATTATTCTACTTCAGCTTCAGGTGTACAGCACATTGGACACAGTCTATGAAATGATCCCCTGATAAGTCCAATGCCCATCTGACATCTTACATGATTTTTACAACATTGTTGATTATATTCCCCATACTGTATTAACTACAAATTTGTATTTCTTAATACCTTCACCTTTTTCACCCTGCCCCCAACCCTATTCCCTTCTATCACCCTCATAGATCTAGTACCTATCTGGCACCATACCTGTTATTACAATATTATTGACTATATTCTTTATGCTATACCCTACATCCCCATGACTACTGTGTAACAACCAATTTGTACTTCTTAATCCCTTCCCCTTTCACCCGTCCTTAACCCCCACTCCCATCTTAAAGAAGTCCCTCTAAGATTCCTTGTAATACTGGTTTGGTGGTGATGAGCTCCTTCAGCTTTTTCTTGTCTGGGAAGCTCCTTATTTGTCCTTCAATTCTAAATGATAACTTTGCTGGGTAGAGTAATTTTGGTTGTAGGTCCTTGCTTTTCATCACTTGGAATATTTCCTGCCATTCCCTTTTTGCCTGCAAAGTTTCTGTTGAGAAATCAGCTGCCAGTCTTATGGGGGCTCCCTTGTATGTAACTAACTGCTTTTTTCTTGCTGCTTTTAAGATTCTCTCTTTGTCTTTATCTTTTGGCATTTTAATTATGATGTGTCTTGGTGTTGGCCTCTTTGGGTTTATCTTTGGGACTCTCTGTGCTGTCTGGGCTCATACGTCTATTTCCTTCACCAGGTTAGGGAAGTTTTCTGTCATTATTTTTTCAAATAGGTTTTCAATTCCTTGCTCTCTGTCTTCTCCTTCTGGTACCCCTATAATATGAATGTTGGTATGCTTGATACTGTCCCGGAGTCCCCTTAAACTCTCCTCAATTTTTTGGATTCTTTTTTCTTTTTGCTGTTTTGGTTGGGTGTTCTCTACTATCTCATCTTCTACATGACTGGTTGGATCCTCTGCTTCATCTAAGCTACTGTTGGTTCCCCGTAATATACTCTTCATTACCATTATTGCATCCTTTATTTCTGACTGGTTCTTTTTCATGGTTTCCATCTGTATTTTTATGCTTCCTATTTTTCTGTTGAAGTTCTTCCTGAGATCATTGAGCATTCTTATAACCAGTGTTTGGAATTCTGCATCTGATAGATTGCTTATCTCTGTTTCACTTAGTTCTTTTCCTGGAGCTTTGTTCTGTTCTTTTATTTGGGACATGTTTTTTTTTTTTCCCTCCCCATTTTGGCTGCCTCCCTGTGTTTATTTCTAAGTATTAGGTAGGGCTGCTATGTCTTCCAGTCTTAGTAGAGTGGCCTTATGTAGTAGGTGTGCTGTGGGGTTCAGTGGCGCAGTCTTTCTGGTCACCTGAGCCGTGCACTCCAGGTGTGTCCCTTGTGTGGGTTGTGTGTGCCCTCCTCTTGTAGTTGAGTCTTGGTTGATAATTGTGTATCAATGGGAGGGACTGACCCTTGGGCTCACTGGTTGTGAGGACTGGCCTTGACTACAGTGGAAGAGTTGTTGTGTAGGGGCTGATCCTATGGAGCAGGATCTGCCTCAGCAGGACTCTGGTGCCTACCAAATCCGGCACTTGGGTGTGTCATACTCAGAGGCGGATGGGTAATGCCCCAGCTTGTTTTGAAGCTGCCCACTGGGGGCACCAGACCCAGGGCCATTTTGGAGGGGATCTGCTGTAGGTCAAGTTCAGCCAAAGCCTGTGCCCCACCCAGGGCCACCTGGCAGGAGCCACAAAGAAATCCACAGATGGCTGCTACCCATGCTGTGCTTGGAAGCGCCTTGAGAAGCCAAGCCACAATCCAAGGCCAGCTGCCGCTAGTGCCGCACTTAGGGCTGCTCAGCCAGAGGTACAGGATACGCTCAAGCCAGATGCTTCTTGTCTGGGTTCCATGGTCCTTTGAGAGACCCTAGGAAAGTCTGCAGCTTGAGCCAAGACAGGTGGTCTACACAAAAAAGCCACTGGAAGCAGCCTGGGTGTGCCCAAAAGTTGGGCAGGGTTGGGTCTCGAATTGCCCGTGAGTGGCAAACAACAGCAGACTCAGATATGGTGGCCGCCTGCATCTGCACTCGGGGAAGGGGGAGGGCTCAGCAAAGACACAACGGTCTCCACCAGTTCCCCCGTGCAGGAGAAAACTGCCTCTCTAGCCCCTCTCCCAAGCCAGACAACTCAGTTCCCCACCAAATGTCCCTGAGACCTCTCCAGCTGCTGCCCTAGCACTGGAGCTCAGAAGGAGTGATTCATTAGTGGGTAAGTCTGTACATGGTCCGTTTAAGAGGAGCACCTGAGAGTGCAGCCGCTCTCCATCTCACTCAGTCACAATCTCCGCTGGTTTTCACAACCAAAAATTATGGGGACTTCTCTCCCCAGCACTGGAACCCTGGGCTGGGGTGGGGCTGGGACCTCTTGCTCCTCTGGGGGCTGGGGGGACCCCCACAGCTGAAATAACCCCCCTGATCTTTAATGGTCACACACGGATGTGGGACCAGCCCATTCCACATCTCTGCCCTTCCTACCCATCTGGAGGTGGCTTCTTCTGCACATCTTTAGTTGAAAGCCTTCAGTTCAGCTTGATTTTAGGTGATTCTCAATAATGGTAGTTTTGTAGATTAGTTGTAATTTTGATGTGGTTGTGAGAGAAGGTAAGCACAGCGTTTATATTGCACCATCTTTGTTGTCTCTCACAACTCATATTTTTTTAATGCTTACTATGTGCAGGAATTAGGCTAAGCAGTTAGCCAGTATTATTTATTTCTCATAATAATCTTGGGGATAGTAATTTTAATATAGTATTCTCATTTTATAGATTATGAAATGGAACGTTAGGGGTTAAATAAGTCACCCAGAACCACATAGATAGAAAGTGGCACAGTGAGAATTTGAATACAGAAAATCAGAAACCAAAGCCCATGCTCTTAACCACCAAGGGATCCTGCCTCTCAGTGGACTGTATGTTCTATGAGGCAAGATACTAACTATCTTGTTTACAACTGAATCCCTACATCCAGCACTGTGTCTGGCACATAGAAGTTGTTCAATAAATATTGTTGAATGAATGAATGGATTGTAAACTCAGCTTTTGCTGCTATGTGGCCTGCAGAAAGGAGAAGCAGGAGGGATATGGGCTTGGAAGCCAGACAAACCAAGGTTAAACTAGAGGTCTCTTCTTACTAGTGGTGTGCCTCAATTTCCTCATCTATAAAATGGGGACAATATACAGGCTATGCAGGATTTATGTGAGATTTAAATGACAATGTATGTAAACCAGCCAGTTCATGTGTCAACATACAGCAGACTGAATAAAAGGCATCTATGTATTATATGTGCATGTGCACATATAATACATATATGTTATGTAGGTGGCCTCAGGGGGATTTTAGTAGTATAGAACCATTTCCCTCTTGTTGGACACTTGGATTCATCTCTGGTTATTGACTTAAACTCAAGGCCTGTCCTTGGAGTCCAGTGGTCCTCTATACGTAGCCCCGCCCCGAGGTTCAAAGCCTTGCACCAAGATCCATGTCTCTTTTTCTTATGCTCCTAAAAGCGTGAGTTACGGTCCAGGCCCTCGACGGCCTTGCTCAGCAGTCTCCACGATTGGATGCTAGGGCTCTGCCCCAGGCACTAAGGCCTCTGCCCTCGCCCCTCCTCTCCCCGCCAGCTCCCGCACCTCACTGATCCCTATCCTTACTTAGCGGCCTGGCCCGGACGCCGGTATGGTCCCACCCGCAAAGTAGTCCCGCACTACACATCTTTCGGCTCCTGGACTCCGCCCCAGAGTCCCGCTATCTTGCCTTCGGCCACACCTCCTAGATAGCCCCGCCCCTCGAGGCTCCACCCCCCCAGTCGCCCGGGGTAGGGTGGCGGCTGTCCCAGCCGGGCCCCCTGCGCCCTCTGCCCTGGGTGCTGGCTCGAAGCGGGCCAGACACTGCGGAGCAGGGCGAACGCGGCGGCCCGGGGGCTCCAAGGCGAAGATGGCGTCAGGCAGGCGCGCCCCGCGCACCGGGCTGCTGGAACTGCGCACCGCGGCGAACTCCGGGGCCGGCGGCGAGCGGTGGCAGAGGGTGCTGCTCAGTCTGGCGGAGGACGCGCTGACCGTGAGCCCCGCCGACGGCGATGCCGGCCCGGAGCCCGGCGCCCAGCGGGACCCGGAGCCCGCGCAGCTCAACGGCTCCGCGGAATCAGGCACCGCGCCCCCGCAGCTGCCGGAGACGCTGCTGCTCCAGCGGCGCCGTGTGACTGTGCGCAAGGCCGACGCCGGCGGGCTGGGCATCAGTATCAAAGGTGAGGTGAGCGAGGAGGCACTGAGGGCATAGGGTCTTGGTGTCTTGGTGTCTGTGGGCCTCCGAGGGACCAGGGCTCGCGGCGTCTGGCAGCATACCAAGGACACAGAATTGGAGGACTTCTGTCTGGGGGAAAGGTGGTTTAAGGGGACAGAGGGAACCGAGGGCACCCGGAGCACCAAGGTCGGAGATGGGTTCGAGAGTCGGAGGTCTCCGTCGAAAGGCACAGGTGTGGAAGGGTTTGAGGGGCGCACCAAGGACACGTGGGTAGGGAGTTCTGTGTAGAGGCATAGAGATCTGAGAGGGGCTGCGTGGGCATCAAGGAA
Organism: Rhinolophus ferrumequinum; assembly: GCF_004115265.2. Lineage (NCBI taxonomy): Eukaryota > Metazoa > Chordata > Mammalia > Chiroptera > Rhinolophidae > Rhinolophus > Rhinolophus ferrumequinum. Next base: position 21,492,467 of record NC_046306.1, read on the forward strand.
AAGGGGAACCCCAGGAAAGCAAAGGGTGGCGAAAGGCGATTGAGGCCTGGGGCGCCACTAGGGCAAGGAGGGGGAAGTCTCTGAGACGACCAAGGTAGGGGATAGGGCCTGGAGTTCAAAGCGCAGGGAGGGATTGGAGATGAGGCGTCTGCTGTGCTCATGTACAGGGGTCCAGAAAGGATCTAGAAATCTGAGGACTCAGGAAAGCTGTGTACTTAGGCAGAGCCGCGTTTCAGTTTACTGACCACCTTGCCCAGGATTGAGAGGGGTGGACATAGAGTTGTTACTCCTTTTTGAGAGCTCTCAGCCCCCAATATTGACAGCTTTTTTTAGGGTGCAACCAGACTGTGCTTGAGTCCAGGATCAACTGTGTGAATGTAGACAAGTCATTTCCCATCACTGGACCTCAGATTTCTTAACTACTATATTGTGAAGCTAATGATAGAGTTGTGATGTTTTTATGAGAACAGGAGTCTAAAGTACTCACCCTGCCATCACATAGTAAGTGCCTAGTTAATTATTGCTGTTAGATGAGAGGGAAAATGGAGGCCAGGAAAGCAACTAACCATATTGCTTAAAATCTCTGCCCCCATTCCCCCCAACGGCTGTTGAGTTCACCATTCCTACCCATTTACTTCTCTCAGTGTCTCAGCCCCCAGCCGAGTGCTATCTGCCTTGGGAGGGGGTGTCAGCCCTTGTATCTTCCTGGATATGCACTGTTCTCTCTTCCTGGTGCTGGTTCTGTTTTTGGTACCTCCAGACCCTTTGACTTGGGCGAGGGGGTGGGGATAGTGATGACTTGGCTACCACTGTGTGCCATGTGTTATGCTCAGTACTCTGGGCTCACGATTCACTTTATCCTGGCAACAAGTGGTAAAAGGTAGGGAACATAAACCTTGTTTTACAGCTGAACGTACTGAGACTCAGAAAAAAAATGATTTTCCAAGGATCACACAGTTAGTGAATGGCAGAGCTGGGATTTGAACCTCAATTATCAGGCCACTGGAGAGTGCCTAGGGAAGTCAATTCTTCCCCGTGGAAGGGCAAATCTCCATGCAGCCAACGAAAGGGATCTAAAAGAGGGAAATGGGTAAGCCAGGGAGTGGGCACCAGTCTTGCCCCAAAACTCCAGCGTAGGATAGGGCAACAGATCAAATCTGGAAATTGTACACTCAATGTGTCAAAGCAGGAAGGAACTTAGAGTTCATACAGAGCTCCATTTTGCAGATGGACAAACTGAGACTTGGAGAGGAGCAGAGACTTTCCAAGGTCATATAAAGTTATACCCTAGCTCCATACTTCCAGGTGGGGGTGAAGGTACTTTTAGGAGGCGTCAAGGGAGGTACCAGCTCCATTCAATTCTTCATGTATGGAAACCAGGCTCTTGTTACCATGATGACCTCCCCCTCTAGGGTCCAGCCCAGTCCAGGCAGCTAGGAATGCACTAAAGTCCCCAGTTTCAGGCAGAACAAGGCAGATATAAATAGAAATCCCTTCCTTTCCTAGTCCGTAAGCTCTGCAGTGCAAGAAGCAAATTGTTGGTCCTGTGTGGGGGTCACAAGAGGTTTCTTTCCAGTCCTACCTCTGCCACCAATTTGTTATGTGACCTTGAAATAATGATCTACTTTTTCTGGGCCAGTAGTACTTCATCTTTAATATTTTGGGAATGGACAAGTAGTGTGATATCTGAGGGTCCAACTTGCCGTCTTCCATAGGGTGAAGAGTACTGGTTCTGAAGCCAGGAAACCTCAGTTCACATACATACTGGCTTTGCCACTTAAATAGCTGGATGACCTTGGACAAGGGGCTTCTATCCATACTTCAATTTTCCTGATGGGAAACTGAGCCTGCCTGTGTGATTGGGGTGTTGTGAAGATGCGATGAGACACCACTGACAACATTTAACACATTGCTTGGCACTTGGTACATGGAACTAATGTGAACTGTTATTACTATTTCTTATTTTAAAAGGTTATTCAAGAGTTTAGCAATAAAGCAATTGGGTAAAATGTATTAGATTTTTATGCATCAGAGATGAAATTCAGGCAGGCTTTTGAAATCTCTAGACTTTTAAGGCTTGGTTTCCAGCCTGGATCCTGGATTATAAAATTTTCTGATTGCTAATGAGATCCCTTGGAGCCATATCAAGAGCTGACTTTTATTGTAATGCCGGATTAGGGAGGTATCCCCACTATGGCAAAATTGCTTCAAGTCCAAAATATTTAAGAAAAAGCTAGTGAAGCACCTTGTAAATAACTCAAACACTGGTAAACATCCAAAGCATTGAACCAAAAGATCCAGTGACCAAACTATAACAGTATGAATTTAGAAAATGACTTATTAGTATTATTAGTGTCCCAAGCTTCTAAGACTGCTGAGATTCTCTTTATCTTCCCATTCCCTCTTTCTCAGCACTGGGCTGGGTACCGAGGGAGGCCTTCAAAAATAACTTTGCCTTGATGTGACTCCTAAGTATTGGAGTGTCCGCCTCAGTTCTTTTCTCTTTCTGTGCCTTCGCAGGGGGCCGGGAGAACAAGATGCCTATTCTCATTTCCAAGATCTTCAAGGGCCTGGCAGCTGACCAGACGGAGGCCCTCTTTGTCGGGGATGCCATCCTGTCCGTGAATGGGGAAGACCTTTCCACTGCCACCCATGATGAGGCAGTGCAGGTTCTGAAGAAGACAGGCAAAGAGGTGGTGCTGGAGGGTAAGCACTGGGGACCCCTGGGGGGTTCAGGTTTTTCCCTACCTCCCCCAAGCCTCAGGTAGTGGGGGCCGAGAGGTGGGCAGGGTAGAAAACAGAAACAGAACTTGGGGACCTGCCTTGAGACGTGTGAGATGGGAGGAGGGAGAACAGGCACAGAGCCAGACAGACCTGGTTTTCACTTCCTCTCTCCCACTCCCTAGCTCTGTAACCTTGGACAAGTCGCTTCATTTCTCTGAGCCATAGTTTCCTCATCTGTAAATCAGGGTTGTAACTTCTGCCTTGCTGGGTTGTGTGAACAGGACAAAAGATCCATGGCAGGGTCTTGCCACCCAGCGAGTGACTCTGGGGAAGAGAGAGGAAGGGACAGGGGTTGGGACTGGGGAGGGGGTGGCTAAGAGTCTTTCCTAAGGAACCAGGAGAACTCTCAACTCTAGGTTCTTCTAGCACCCACGGGCCCTAAAACCTTGAGACTCATCTTCCTTTGGGAGAGGGTGTCACCTTTATGTAGTAGAATATCGAATCCTTCCAGCAAGGACAGGAGAGGAGGTTTTTTTTTTTTTGGTATGGGAACTTTGGTGGTTCCTTTCCATTATCGTCTCACTGTGTGGTCTTGGATGAGATCTTTGCCTTCTCTGGGCCTCAGTTTCCCCATTGGTTGTTGATAGGTCTCTTGCTGTGCTTGTCCCATATCTGCTTTTTGCCATGTCTCTCAGGAGGTTTCTGCTTTGCTCAGCCCTTTCCTCAAACGCCACTCTGTCAGTTCCGGAAGTTGTGGGGGCCTGAGGAATGTGTCTGGCTCCTGGCCCAGAGCAGGCACAGGGAGGTGGCGGGGGCTGATAGAGAATGCCATGGCCTGCAAAGCTGCTGAGCTGAGCCCCAGGCCCAGATCCTGACAGGTTGCCTTTGTTTCCCCAAAGAGGTCTCTAAGAGGCCACAGAATCAAACAGGCTCTGGGTCTCTGTGTGATCTTTGTCATTCTGGGGTCCCAACCTCAGTTCTCTCCCAGTTTTGTTTTGTTTTTACATTTTAGGTGTATCTACTTAAATGCTACTGGTGCACTTTTTATATATACAGTGTATATTTTTAAAAAGCTGATTCTACAGTATTGGTCCCTAAAAGTTTAAGTACATCAATCGTACTTTAACAGCAAAGTTAAATAACAAGATCACACATAAATGATATGGATATAAGAGACTTTTCCTCCCAGATGCCTCATTACTTGATATTTATAGCCAGTAACGCAGTTTGAAATAATTGAAATTCATCAAAATGTCATATTTTGGTTGACTTTAAGAGCTCTTTTAGTTTCTGTTGTTTGAAAGTTTAGTCTATAGATGGCAAAATGTCTACTGTAGGCACATTTTTAATCCATACTGACATCCCTCTGAGCCCCTCATCTTTAGGTTGAGAATGTCTCTATCTGGGTTCTCAGTGTAGATCATTGTGAGAAGGTAGCATCTCTGAGTGTTAGATGCTTGAAGCATCTCCTGGCTTAGGAGCTGATACCCAATCCTTCCGTCTAACTCATTCACTCCATTCCTTCCTCACTAAGCCAAGAAACATTTGCAGACACCTATTGTATAGCTGGTGCGTAGAGCACTGAGTCAGAAGCTAAACCAGACCCAGGCCGTCTCCTGGAGGAGCTCACCATCTGGTGGGGGAGATAAAATATAAACACTGTCTCCTCCACACAGACTACTCAAAAATCAGTTTCTAAAATCCTGTCCACTCTGTGGTGAATCTCTGGCCTTGGGTAAGATCCTTGCCTTCTTGGCGCCTCCGTTTCCATATAGGTTGGGATTAGACTAGATCAGAGATAACCAATAGCTTTCATTTTGAGTATCAGCTTCCCTGGTGCCTACTGGAATTCCATATTTGGAAGGATTGGGAGGTCTTATCTGAATTCAGCTGGAATTGATGAACAAGGTCTACCAGAGATACAGCAGGGAAGAGAAGAAACATGTACCATCCCGGGACTGAGGGATGTTTTCTGAGACTTTTCACAGGGCAAGATCTTTCCTTAGCAAACCCTGCCCCAGCTCTCCAGGTGGAGCCTGGCCTATTTCTTGCCCAGGATGGGATTTGGCACATAGTAGGCAATCTCTGAATGTTAGTAACTCCCCTCCTCTCCCATTGCATTTATGTAGGATTGGTATTATTTCTTCCTTAAATGTTCGGTAGCATTCTCCAGGGAAGCCACCTTCACAGAAAGGTTTTTAACTGTGATTTTAATGTCTTTAATAGGACAATTTAGACGTGATCTATGTTTTTATTGAATGAGCTTTGGTGGTTTATGTCTTTCAAGGAATTTGTCCATTTCATCCAACATGTCAAATTTATCGGCATCAAGTCATTTATAATCTTCCTGTATTATTCCTCCGTTTTGGATGACAGCCTTCTTCTGTTTTCTCTTTCTTTCCTCTCACTTTGTACTGCTCTACTCAGTGGTTTCAAGCGTACTCTCGTCTCATAGGGGAGACAGCTGAGCAAACCTACCAGATCCCCAATGTGTCATAGGTGCTGAGACAGGTTCTATCCGGGGATTGGAAGAGGCCGCGGTCACCTCTCTCTGGGTGGTCAGGGAAGACTTCCTGGAGGAGGGGATGCTGGCACTTTGTGAGCAATAAGCAGAGGTGGGTATGAGGTGGAGGAAGGGCATTACAGGCAGGGGAGCTGTATGAGCAAAACCGTAGAGGGATGAAGTGACTTGACTTACCTGGGGAATTGCCTGGGAAGTAATTCAGTTTTATCTGAGCCTGGACTATGGGGAAGGGAGTGGAGAAAAAGGAGACTAAGCCGACTGTGAGATCCTGCTCCTGCAGAGCCTTGATGCCAAGTTAAAGGAATTGAACTTTCTCTGGAGAGAAAGGAAAAGCCATTTCCTTTCAGCGGGGGCTTACATGGTCGGCTCTGGGCTTTAGCAGCATCAGCCTCGTTTGGAGGGAGGCACAAATAGATGCTGAATGGCAGCAAGGAGGCTGGGGCCATGAATAGGAGAGAGAGGCTGGTGGTTTGACCTAAGTAGGCTTGGATAAGAGGAAGAGTCTAGAGGTTGTGGCCTTCTGGTTAGTTTTCCTCAGCTTTTCCTTAGTTTAAGTCTCTTTTGAGCTGTCCTCCTGGCCCAGCAGGCTTGTGGAAGAGGGTAATTTCACCCAAGGCAACAAAGGGGTGGGGGTGGGCACCAGGGTCAAGAATCTTTGAATTGCAGGAGTGATCTGAGAAGTTTGGAGGATGTGTGGAAGCTAGGATACTGGGTTGTGGCTGTTCCTTGAGATTTGGGATTTTGTGGAGAAGGTAAGGATGGGGCAGTAGCCCCCGTCTGGGGCCAGTGCTCTTGGGAGCTGCTATGGGCCTAGGTTCCCCCCTAGAACCCAATCACTGACCACATTGTTCAGAACTTCCCTGCCCCAGTTCTCTCCTAAGGCCACCTCCAAAGGGTCATAGAAGGGTGGTCTGTCCTTTGGATGAGAACTTGGCTAGGCAGCTGGACATCTTTCCTGAGGCCTGGGCCTTGATGGGTACAGAGCTCCCTGAGAACATCCTAGGACAGAGTCACTGGCAAACTGTGAGTGCCAGCCAGATCCCTACTTCTCTGGCCTTAAGTCAAGGGCTCTGCTGGGTCTCAGCCACCCCAGCCTGCCTTCTCACCTTTTCCTCTGCGGGATCAGGGGTTTGCACTAATGTCTTGAGCCTGTTCTCAGTCACAGGGATGGATGTGTTTGTGACTGGAGTCTAGGCCCAAGCTGGCAGCCAACACGCCTCTGTCTGCTGCTTAGAAAGGCCCAATTTGTGTGCAGACCTGGAGCCTGGGCGGGCCTGGGCCCTTGGAGACCAGGACTGGAGGAAAAGAGGGGACTGCTAAATGCCTTCCCTCCCTCCACCCACAGTGTGGCTGGCAAGACAGAGGCAACAGTGAACCCATGATGCATTAAAAACAATACTAAAGGATAGTAAAGATTAATACAGTCAGTTTTAGTACTTTGTACAAAGGGGAAGTACATCCCACATGAAGATCAATCTTTGAAAAAATACAGGAACAGAGAAATATGTATATAAAAGGCACATGCAGTGATAGGAATTGCTAGAATCCCTGTTTTGCAGACAAAGTCAGCAAGGTTTGTTGAGAATAAATAACTTTCTTCAAGTCACACAACCAATAAACTGGCAGGCTCAGAATTCAAACTGAGGTTTGTTTGGTTGGAGAGGCCATTATTGCCTCAGCCTTGAATAATACCCACCTCCCAGGGTTATTTACAAGATTAAAAAATAATGCACCAAACATGCGGAGGCCAGTGCCCAGGGTGAGTAGGTACTCAGTTCTCTATTTTATTTGCTGTTTGTAAGGATGAGATGTGCATTTGAAGGACATAGCACAATGTCTTCCACGTGGTAAACATTCAGTCAAAGTCAACCTTTATCATCATCGCATGAGCATCAGCAGGATTACTGTTTTCTTCGGCAAACTCAGAGTCTCCGAGGCCGGGAATCTGTGTAGTTTGTCTCAGAGCTCCAGGCCTGGCACCCAGCCCAGCACACATTAGATTTAGGGAAATGGGAAATGATTACCAGGGTACCTCTCTGACCCTTTCCACTTCATCTTTAACCTCGCCAGTTGCAGTTGACTTTCCTAAATGTTTAAGATAAGGCTCAAGGCTCAAGTTGGACTTGGCTGACTTCTGGGAATGTCCATTATGAGTCCTCGGAACTTCAAGGCCAGGCCCCTGACAACTTCTCCCCTTGGGGATGGACGCTGCCAGGTGTCCTGCCTGAAATTTGGCTTAGTGCATCACCACTGCCAAAAGTAGGATATTATTAACAGACACAGCTAATTTGAGGCCACCCTACTCGGCTTAGCTGAGTGATGCCATGTTCCTGATGTGCCTGTGGGACTCTTGTCCTGGGAACAGAGTCATGAATGGAACCCCCATCCAGTCCTCCCATGGCCACTGTTGTTCTAATCATTGTTTTCAAGGGGACATTTGTTTGGCTACACACACACACACACACACACACACACACACACATGGCCCAAAGCCGTATGACTCTCCACAGAAAAAACTTGGCTTAAATCAGCCTTGGCCTGTTCCCTGGATCTTGATTAAAATGCCTGTGGGGCTCTGGAGGCAGGTTCTGGCCTTTATTATTTGTATGAGCCTGGTCGATGATAGTGGTGGAAGAAATAATAATGGTAATGACGATAAGAATCGTGACGGGAGTGTGCTGTTCCTGGCGTTCCTACAGTGTCCTAGGCGCTGTGCCTTTCACGTGTTAGCTCACTGAATCTTCAAAACCACCCCTGTGCATTAGGTGCAATATTCATCCCACTGTGCAGATGAGAATACTGAGACTCAGAGAAGTGAAGCTACTTGCCCAAGATCACACAGTAGCAAAGATGGAATTTGAATTAGATGCAAAAAACCATGTTCTTAAATATTTATACTGCACTGCAAGTCATATCACCCTTGTGAGACTCAGTTTATTGAGTTTATTCAACTATTAAATAAGGGCGTGGATCCATTTTATTGAGTTGGTGTGATTAGATGAAGATGTGTTTGTGAGTGTTGAGCTTGGTGCTTGGTAGGTGCTCAGTAAGTACTTCTTCCTCCCATTACAAGGTCTTAGAACCCTTGCTTCCTGAGTTGCCGAGGGCCTCATCTCTGAATCCTGGCGTAGATGATTTTGAAGGTGGTAGTATATTTTTTAAAAAATAAACTAGATTTAAAAATACATATAAAAAGTAATGTATGCCTATAAAAAAACCCAGGACAGTGTAGAGCGATTCTCTTTTCACAGGGATAACTATTGTTGATGTTTTCACATACTTTCAGAAAGTTTCCAGATTTGTTTTTATCATTTAACAATTTGAGGACATATTTCCAACTCAGTAAGTATAGTTTTGTGTCATTGTTTTTAATAATTGTATAATATCCCATGATTGGGATTCATACATTCACTTAACAAATATTTACAGAGCCCCAGCTCTGGGCCAGGACTCAATGTAGGAACCAGGGATAATAGCCATGAACAAGACTGAATGGCCTGCTGGTCAGGAAGCTCACATTGTGTTTAGCAGCCGCTACTCATGGACAGGCAAGTTGTTCCTAGCCTCCTTACCATAGACAATGGTGCCGTGATCCCTCCGTGCACCTGTGAGCATTTAGCAAAAGCGGGGTTCCTGCAAGGTAGGTATTATTAGGTCAAAGAGTTTATGTTTAGGATCTTGAGAGATGGTACCTCCTATACTGCACAAGGGTATGGTGAGGTGAGATTTTTTTTTGCCCCAGAGTATGGCAACCCATACTCTGTTGGTCAGCCCTGCCACAGCACCTGCCAGGGGCTGGGAACTATTTATAGTCCAGCTTTGCTAGACCAGCAGGACCTTAAAGGTCATCCCTTCCAGAGCCCATTGGAATCCCACATCTACTCCATACCATCTTGGGTGGGTGGGTGGGCAGCCTGGACTTGAATCTTTATAGTGCTTTACTCAGAGAGCTGGTATATCAGTGCCCGTTATATAGGCAAAGAAACAGCTCAGAGAGACCTTGGGATTTGCCAAGGTCAAATAGCAAGTGACAGAGCCTGGATTGAAATCTTTGTCTGTCACCACATTCTGTGCCCATCCCCTTATACTGTCACACTGAGAACAGCAGCAGAGAGAATAATCAGACTACGATTTATTGAAGACCATTCTATGCTAGGCAGGGCAAAGTGCCTTACCGGTATTAAATCTCAATACGCCGGGAGGTAAATATATTTTATTCCCATTATAAAGATGAGAAAATAGAGGCTCAGAGAAGTCAAGTCACTTGTCCAAGGTCACAGAGCAAGGAAGTTAAACCCAAGCCTGCCTCACTCCAGAGCCCAAGTCAACGTTGTCTCTCCAGGGTGACAAGCCCCAGACCTGTTATTATTCATTCATTTAACAAATTTCTTATTTACTGATTACCTGGTATATGTCAGGTACTATTCTAGGTGCTGGGGATACCCTAATAAACAAGAAAACAGGTCTTGGCCCTTACAGAACTGACATTTTGGTTGGAGGAAAAAGGCTAGTAAACAAATGGGTAGATCATATCATGTCAGGCGGGGGCTAGTAAGTGATCCCCCACTGAACAGACAAGGAACAGCTTGAGCTTAGAGGACAGGCTTCAGCCAAGACTCAAAGCCAAGACATTTAGTCACAAACATTTATTGAGCACTGGAATAAGTACTGGGGCTGCTGTGTTGAGCCAAAACAGATGTAGCCCCTTCTTTCTGCAACACATCTGTTTCCTCCCAATTGTACTGGGCCAGGCAAATGGCCCTGACTTGTCTGTTCTTTGTGTTTTTAGTGAAATCTATTCCTAGCTCCTTGGGGCCAGGGCTAGGTCCTGGCTTCTCTCCTTGGCAGAGCTGGGACTTGGGGCCTCTGGAAGGGACAGTGTTTGTATCTGTCTGAGCTTCCCTGAGGAGGAAGGGCCTATGGGCCACTGGTTTACCAGATTCCTGGGCCAGGGTCTTGGCTGGTGAGAGTGTGGCTACCAAGTGAGTATATCCTTGGAGTCTCAAGAATGCTGGTCACCGGGCCATGTTCTTGCCCACAGCTCTCCAGGCCACTGCCTTTGGGCAACCCTGCCCTCCCTTGTAGGGTGACTCAGGCTGAAATCAGAGCAGGGAGGAGGCTTCAGAGCTGGGCTATTTATGGCCACACTCTGGGCCCCCAGGACCCCACCCCCACTGTGGTACAGGCCAATTGGTTTGTGTAATCCAAGCTCTGTTTCGGGCACCAGCTGGTGTGCTGTCCATTTATAGCATGTTCTTGTGGGAAAGGAGAAGGAGGACCCAGTTCTGGGACAGCCCTGGTGAGCAGGGGCTCTAGTAGTTTTTCTGGCTTCAAAGTTGACAAATGTTCATTTGCTGAACATGTAGCATAGGAGATCCCTGCTGCATTCTGAAGACACAGAGATGAGTCAGACGAGGTCCCCACCCCATAGTGCACCCAGCCTGGTAGGGGACATAGATCTCCACCCAGACACAGGGAGTGGGCTCTAGGGGACTGCAGAAGGGATGGCTTTGGTGGATACAGTGTGGGCATCTGGGAAGGGTTCCTAGAGGGGTGAGGTCTGAGTTGAGCTGGGACCTCCTCCCTTCTGCTGTGGCACCTTCTCCCTTCTGCTGAATGACCCTGTCCTGCACTGGCATTCATTTCTCAAGTCAGAACACTGACTCTGGGTTTGAATCAAGCCCAGTTTCTGTCCTCTGGGAGCTCCCATTTTGGTGGGAGAAACAACTCTAATATACAAACTCACAAGAGAGTTCTAAGAAGTATAGGCAGGGGTGGCTGATAGGTAAGAAACTCATATTTCTTGAGTCCCTAACCTGTGCCATCATCTTGTTAACTTCTAACATCTCTCTGAGGTAGATATTGTTATTCCTCTTTTATCAACTATCAGCTTGTGGCCCAGATTGATGAATTATCTTGTCCATGGTCACATAGCTAGACCGTGCTGGAGCTGGAATTCAAATCCAAGAGTGCCTGTATCCAAACTATGTACTTAAGGGCATTCAGTGTAGAAGGAACTGCATTTTCAAACATGTAGAAGTTTGGAAGCTCATATCATTTCTGAGAGCTCTGAAGTCAGAATGATTGGACTAGAGGGTGAAATTAGGAATGTGGCAGGGGGTGAAGCCAGAGAGGTAGGCAGGGCCCACGTCCTGGAGAGCCTTGCAGTTGGATGAAGTGTGCAGGGGAGCCAGAGCTGGGCTTTGAGCAGGAGAGGGACGTGCCTAGTTATATTACAGCAGGGAGATCATTTGCACCCCTGGGCGGGAGTGGGGTTTGTATTAGTCAGGATGCTTTTGTCTGCAAATCACAGGAACCCAATTCAAAGGGATTTAAATATGGAAGAAAATGTATTCTCTTTCAGAGTACCTAAAGGCAACATGACTCCAGGGTAGATTAATTTAAGGCCTCGCCATCCTCAGTTTGTGGATCCGAACCCTGTGGTCAAAAAGTGGATATCATTGCTTTAGGACCAACTCCCCTCCCAACAACTTCTAAAGGCTAGAGGAGAGGAAGGAAGGGAGTGTACTTTCTCTCACATTTCACTGGCCAGAATTGTATCACCTGCCCCTTTCTAAATAATCACAAGCAAGAGGGATGGAATTACTATCATGATTAGCTTTGACCAATCACGATTCTCCCCTTGGGTTGCAGGGAAGCCCAGCTTGTAGGGCTCAGGGCTCTGTTAGCAGGAGAAAAAGAATGGGAGGTGGGGATGGTTTGAGTGTCAGATAGGCTGTGATGTTTCCCACCTCCATCGTACCTTGAGACATAAGCTAACAGTCAGTCCTGGGGTAAGTCATTGCTGTAATGATGAGGATGAGTCATTTTTAGTCCTTGTCCCCAAAACTTTAGGCATAGGCTTATTTCTTTCAAAAAACCTGCTCTCGTTTTCAACATAACTTCTCTTCTAACCCCAGTAGGATTTCTAATGCCCTCTCACATTCACCCCTGTTTTCCTTGGATCCTATCTGAGCCTCGAAGGGCAGTCTCCTGCAACAGAAATAACTTCTTATCTGATTCTTCCAGGGAGCTGGGCCAAGAACTGCTTTTTCACCCCATCCTGGCCTGTCTGCTCACAGGCAGGGCATACTGGTTGGGCTTTGACTGCAGACGTCAGATGGTTAGCAAGCTAGATGGCCAATGGGGCAGGGGTGGCTGAGGGGAGAGGAAGGGAGACTGCCTAAGGGCCAACAGGCATAGGCACCCTTCAATAGGGCAGCAGAGGGGACAACCTGGCTGGAGGAAGAGACTAGTGTTTGGGCAAGTCTTGTAACCACCTTGATAATACATGCTGTTTCCTAGTAGCTCATTTCAGAGGTGAGAAGACTCCTGCGCATCAGAATTGGGAATAGTCCAGATGCCAGGGCACATGTGGCAGACACTGTTGGTTGCTTGTATATCAGCCATTTCCACTTCTTCCTTGGTAACAGAAGCCTGATTTTACTGGGTGGAAATTTGCTCAGTCCCAGAGGCTGAATTGTGATTGGTCTAAGTCATGACTATTCTCTCTTACTAATGATTGTGCTAGAAGTAGGCATGCAGCCCAGCTGGGCCAATGAGATATAAGGCTTCATGGAAATAGTTACCTCTTTGTTAAGAGCGTTTTAGGAGCTAGCCCTTTTTCTGCCTGTCTCCTCCCTTCCTGCTTTGGGTTTTGTCATGTAAGGAATGACTGGCTTGAGCTGTGCAATCATCTCGTGGTCATGAGGGCAAGGCCAAGAAAATGGCAGAGAGGCTTACCCTGAATCCAGTGTCACGGAGCCACTGAACCAATCCTGAAATTGCCTTCCTCTAGACTTCTTGTTATGTGAAATCATAAATATCTTTATTGTTTAAGGCACTGTTACCATATAGTATTCTATTGTTTGCTGCCAGACTCATCTAATGGATACAGCAAGAATGACCAAAATGTTTTATTACCAACCAGCCTTAATTGAATAATACTGGCTGCCACAGAACACTGTGATTGATTAAAGATGTCTTCCATGAGCAAGGGATAAAGAAGTGGTAGCGCGAATGTCATACGTTTACCATCCCAGTCCTACTTAGGGCTGCAGTCCAATACTGGGCACAGGGCAAATGCTCAAGAAAACTGACTTGTCCCTTAATCTCTATTCCTACAAAGCTCTTCTCAGATCAACTCTGTTATCATGTTGCCTTTTACATTTAGCTGCCTTTGTTAGTGCGATTTTTCTTTTCTAGAAAGGCATGGTATCCAGGCCCCAGTTTTGGTTGCAAATACCATAAATACTTTTGGGATGGCAGCCTGACTTTCTCAAGGATGAGTATAAGAAACTGGAACATTAGCAGGTGCCTGGCAGGGCTTTCCCTGTCTCTCGACTTACATCTCCACCAGTTTTCTTTCTCTACAAATCAGCTTTCTCCTCTTCTTTGTCCCCACAGCAGATGGTAGTTGCCCCCCATAGCAAGTTTGTTCAAGACACTAGGCTAGTACGTTTCCCGTTCTCAAGTTGGGTAGCCTAATGTGGGTCAGTTGTTCAGCCCTGGTCCAGCTAGCATAGCCAGGAAAACAGGATCACTTTCCATAAAGTTATCAGAATATAACTGTATGGGTCAGTTGGGAAGAGAAGTAGGTCTGGGGTGCTATTCTAGAACTGTACTGTCCAATATGGTCACCACGAGATCTATGTTACTATTTGAATTTAATTTTAAATTAATTACAATTAAATAAAAAGCCCACTCCCCTGTATCTGTGTGGAGGTCTGTATCCCCCACTAAACTGGGAACACCATAAGGGCAGGGACCTCGTCTGACCATAAAATAAAAAATTCAGTTCAAGTCACATTTGTACAAGTCACATTTCAAATGTTCAATAGCCACGTGGCGACTAAATGGTGGCGACTGTATTGAGCCGTGTTTATATAGAACATGTACATTGTCGCAGAAAGCTCTGTTGGACGGTGCTATTTTAGAAGGTGTCCACTATACTTAGTGATGATCGGTCAGAGCTAAGAGGACCCCTAGGCACCTATATTGATTAGGGTACAAGCTATGCTGCTGTAACAGGAGACCCATAACATACTGTGGCTTAGATATAATAGGAGCTTTTTGCTTTCTTAGGTAGCAGTCCAAGTTTGACATGGTATCTCTAAAGTATCAGCATCTGTTTGTTTCTCTTTTGTTGGTCAGCTTTCCTTGGAGTGTGACTGATGTCCTTATGGTCAAGATGGTGCCCCACCAGTCTGTGTTCCAGCCAGCTCAATCTGTCAGGGGAAAAGAGGGAGAAGGAAGACTATGCCCCTTTCTTTAATAGATAGAACTTAGTAGTTGCATACATCCCTTCTGCTGTCATCCTATTGGCCAGACTGGGTCACACGGGCATGTATAACTGCAAGGGATCATGGAAATGAAGTCCTAAGTTGGGAGGCTATCACTATATTGGAGGACAATTAGCAGCCTCTGTCACAGGACTATCTTATTCAATCCCTCCTTTTTGCAGATGAGAAGACTGGAGAGACAGACAGTGGGACAGTGGCAGAGCAGTCACGTCTTTTGACTCCTGTCTAGGTGCTCTTTTACTGCCTTACTGCAGCTATTGTCCATTTCCTTTAAGCAGCCATCCAGAAGGTCCAGACACTTCTATTTACTGGGTTAGAGCGTTGTCACATGGTCACACCTAACTGCAAAGGAGGCTGGGTAATGTAGTCTTTTTTCCAGGTGGCCATGTGTCTATAAACCAGGGGAAAAATGAGAGAATGGATGTTGGAATGCATCCAGTATTTTCTACCACTCTGCCCTGTTAGAGACTATAGCCTAGAGGAGGATAGTGGTATTGGACATAAATTCAACTCTTAATGAATTCGTGATGTGCGCTACTTGGGAGCCCATGTCACAGTGTTAACTGCTGACCTATCCCCTGACCAGTCAAGTACATGAAGGAGGTCTCACCATATTTCAAGAACTCTGCCGGAGGGACCTCGGTTGGCTGGGACTCGCCTCCTGCCTCGCCCCTTCAGCGGCAGCCTTCCTCCCCTGGCCCCCCACCCCGGGACCTCAACGGTATCAAACACGTGTCCTTGAAGATGGCATATGTGTCGAGGAGGTGTACCCCCAATGACCCGGAGCCCAGGTAAGCCTGGGGTGGGGGTCACCTCAGATAGGCATGCCCAGGTGTAAGGTGGTGGGGCCAAAGGAAAGCTACCCTGTGTTGAAATAAGCACAATGCCTGAACACAGTAGGTGCTTAAGAAATGTTTTTGAATGGATGCAAGAGTGAAATTATGGGGATGATGGTGTGCTTTGCTTCCCTCTTTTTCCTCTGGGTAGTTCACATCTGAGGAGGAACTTGGTCTATGGAGGCGCCCTGGATTCCGGTTCTGATTCCCTTTTCCTCAATGACCTTTAGATTCCCCATTGTGAAATAAGGTTCTTGGACTTAGTGATCCCCTCAAGTCTCTTCCAACTCTGCTGAGCTTCTGAGATGTCTGGTAACATTTGTGTAAGGGCCACGGAAGGTTACCATTCTCCACATCTGAGCAGCTCTTAGCAGTTCATTGATGATGAGATTGATACCAGCCGACATTATTGAGTGTTTACCATGCACAATTTCATTTAACTCTCAAAGCGACCCTGTGAGCAAAGTCCTATTATTTCACTCCCATTTTATAGATGAGGACAGAGAGAGGAAGTAACCTGCCCAAGATCACACAACCAGGAAGGGATGGAACTTGCCTCATTCCAGGTAGCCCTCTCTGCTTTAGAAGCTGTAGGTGCCTGAGTGATGCTGGTGGTTGAATGGAGTATATGGTGATCAAGTGGGGTATGCAGTTTTGGGGGTGGTGTATATATATATGGCATGGGAATAAAAAGCTGTGTGTCCTAGTTACAGCCGAAGTTCAATGCCAGGCAAATGTCCAACATTGGCCTGAAGGGCCAATTAATATTCAGCATCCACATCGCCTGTCTCTACTTGATGCCCCAGCCACAACCTGCCCCCATGAGGCAAAAAGTGGTAATTCACGTCACTCACGTGCTCTGCCAAAGGAGCCTTTTGTGTTGGATGAAGGTGAGGGGGTATTAGTCCTTTCTGACTAATAGAACCTTACGTTAATCGTGGTTCCCAGCCTGATCCCGGACATCACCTGAAGCATGTGTGTACATGTATTTCTATGTATGTGCATGTGTAGATGGCATGTAAATGCAACTATTTGTGTGTATAAGTGAGCATTTGCAAGGGTATGGTATGGGTGTAGATTTGTGCATATGTGTCTGTGTGTTTATGTTAATAGTCACGTGTGTGTGAGCATGTATGTACATGTGCTTGACCATGTGCACACATCTGTAACTACATGTATAACAAGAATAACAGGAAATGGAGAGAAATACAGCAGCACAATATCCCAGTCAAAGGAACACGATCTGGTAACTAAAATATAATGAACAATATTTCATTTTCACTTTTCTTTGTGTTACATTGGGCTGCAAGTATCAGAAACCCCAATAAGCAATGACTTAAATAAATGAGGGGTGTATTTTGCTACATGTTTAAAAAGAAGTCCAGGGGTCAGCTGTTTATTTTGGCTGCTCTCGCTGCTCGAAAATGCCCTTAAGGAAGCAGGCTTCCAGCTTTTTTTCTCTGCCATCTGTAGTGTAGATTTTCTTCTTCTTGGAGGCAGGATGGTGGCTGCACCATCCAAGTACGTGTCCATATTCCTGACAGGGTGAAGGCAAAAGGGAAAGGATTTCTTCTCCTGGTATTTTGTTCTCTTGCTGCATGACAAACCATCCTAAAATGTAATGTCTTAGAAGATGACAGTTTATCATTTCTCTCAATTCTGTCATGTGGGCTTGTTCAGGTGGCCAGTCCTTCTGCTCTGTGTGGTATCTGCTGGGGCTGGAAGTCCAGGATGGCTGCTTCACCCACATATCTACTGCCTCAGCTAGGATGGTTGGAACAGCTAGGGGCTGGCTAAGCATTCCTCTTTCAGTATGGTCTTTCCAGGGCCTAGCTTGTTCTTCCTCTCAGGGTAGTTGGCCTCAGGGTAGTTGGATTTCATGGTGACTTGGGAATGCCAAAATGTCACTTCTGCTACATTTTGTCAAAACAAGGCACAAGGAGAGAAGTGGAGTTGTGTCTACAGGGAGGGATGGATTTGTTAGAGGACATCTTTGGAGACTAACTACTGCATCTAAGAAAGCTTTACCTTTCATTCAGAAAGGGACTTCAATCTATATCTCATTGGTCAGAACTGGGTCACATGGTCAGCCCTAACTGCTAGGGAGTCTGGGAACTCAAGTATTTTGCTTTCTAACTCTGTCCTAGAGAAGGGCAAAGTGAAGGGGTTTGGAGTGGGTGTTGTGTTAGCCATCCTTCAATTTCTTCCCCACTCCATCTTTAATGCCCCACAAAACATTTTAAAATTCTCTCCCCGTCACTACTCCTCTGGGTACTTCCCTAAACCCTTCCCCCACACTTGCCTGCATGGCTTTTCATCTCTCTCCCTTTTCCCTACTCCATTCCTCTCGCTCTTTTTATGTAGACCAATTTGGCCTATCCAGTCTCTTCAGTTTCTGTATTTTTTCCCCCCTACTTAGTGTATTACTTTGGTTCTGCACTACAAAGGAGAACCTGGGAGCTGGCTCAGGAAGACAGTTTTTCTCCTTAGAAACCATGAGAAAAGGGCAAGATTATGACTTCATGCAGTGATAATTTTGGTCCCTGTCACATGTGTTTGAGTATGTGTGTATTTGTGTGTACATGCCTATGTGTGTGTATGTCATAGTCTCTTGTTCCTAGACCCTCGTGAGGCTCCAACAACTGTGGCTAGAGCCCCAGCAGCAATTGTCGCTCCTGATTCTCTCATGGACATCCCCTGTGATTTCTTCTGGTTTTGCGGTAGATGGGGTTTCGTGGGCCACATTTCAGAGTTGAGCAGCTGCAACCCAGTGGACAGGCATACCTCTACCTTACTTGTGCCTGCAGGTATCTGGAGATCTGTTCAGCAGATGGCCAAGACACCCTCTTCCTGAGGGCCAAAGATGAGGCTAGCGCCAAGTCGTGGGCAGCTGCCCTCCAAGCCCAAATTCACACTCTGATGCCCTGGGTCAAGGACGAGCTGCAGGCACTGCTGGCAGCCACCAGCACAGCTGGGAGCCAGGACATCAAGCAGATCGGCTGGCTAACTGAGCAGGTACCTGCTGGGCCCAGGCGGGACCTATTCTTCCCTCTCTTCCCCTCCCCTTGAGCTGACCCCATTCTCATTGGCCCTCACTGCCTTCCCACCCTGGCTCTCTGACTTTTCCCCTCCCCACCCTACCTTACTGCTGACTTGCCCCCTGCAGCTGTCCAGTGGGGGCACAGCACCCACCTTGGCCCTGCTGACCGAAAAGGAGCTGCTTCTCTACTCCTGTCTTCCCCAGACCCGTGAGGCCCTGAGCCGGCCAGCCCGGACTGCCCCACTCATCACTACCAGGTATTACCCATGTGCAGGCAAGAGTGTGTGTCTCACCCAGAGCTTGGGGGCGGGGGGCAGTGATGCTCGGGATGGGCCTTACAAGCCTGGAACTCCAGCCCCATTTTGCTCTGAGTTATTCCCCAGGTGAACTGAAGCAAGTCTCTACCCTGTCTGGGCCTTGGTTTCCTTATCTGTAAAATGAGGGCTTGGAACAGAAGGATGTGAAGTCGCACCAGTCATTCATTGACACCCACTCTGCCCAATATTGTGCTGCATGGTTTGGGGGACAGGGAGCTGACCCCAATAGTCTCTGCCATCAGAGAACACCCAGTCTGGTTGGGGAGACTGACCCAGGAGCAACTTTTACAATGCAGAGTTGCAGGGACCACTTAACCTGGCCTGGTGGGAGAAGGTTTCAGGCAGAGCGTGACATTGGAGCTAGACTGACAGATGAGTAGAAGTTTGCATTGGAAGATTGGGTAGAATAGCATCTTACACAGAGAGCACAACATAGTCAAAGGTAGAGAGGCATGAAGGGCTGTCCTGTGTTCATGGAGCTCTGAGTGCGTTATAACCAATGTGAGGAATCTCTGCAGGAAATGGAGAGAAATGAGTCAGGGAGTTGGCAGGGCCTGATTTTGCAGAGCCTCTGTTCCCTGGTTAAGGACCATGATCTTTATCTTAAGATAAAGAGTTAAAGAGTTTTAGCCTGAGAGTGAGATGACGTGGGTTGTGTTTTACAAGAGTCCCTGTGGTTGCCAGGTGGAAAATGCTCCTGAGGGGCAGGATGGAAGCTGAGAGGCTGTTGCAGTCAAGCAGGAGAGATGGTGGAGGTGGGTGGAGGCAGCAGATGGAGAAGAAAGGCCTCATTTGCATTGAAAAACACATGGGTGGTAAAATTAACCCAATTTAGTACTTGCCAGATGGAAAGGGTAAGGGAGGCGTCCAGATGAATGGATGAAGGGGAGGCTTGGAGCTTGTGTCTGGGCAGGCAGTGGGACTGGGGTGGGAGTGCAGAGGGAAGAGGTTGGAGCAAGACGCTAAGTTGAGTCCAAAGTGTGTGGGGCATGCGTGGGGACCTTGGATAGGAAGCGTGGGGACTTGTGGGTCTGTAGCTCAGGGCTAGAAAGTGGGGGACTGGGTATCACTAGCAGCTCCAAGGGGAAACTGAGGCTACAAAAGAGAGAGGGTATGGAGTGAGAAGCAAAGAGGTCTAAGGGCCAGAAGTCTGAGGTTTGTTGTCTAGGGAGGGCGGTGTGCTGCCCAAGATTACAAAGCAAGTGGGAGTTAAGCTGCAGGGTCTGGGGCCCTTGTCATCCATGTCTCCTCACTCTGGGCTGGGGTCTGGCCCATGTGTCGGGAGCCTGCTGCCTACTAGGAATAAGCAGGTCATGGATTGCTGACCTAATTCAGGCCACAAATGTTTAGTGAGCACCTACTATATGCCAGGCATTGTTTTAGTTGCTGGGAATATAGTGGTGAACATGTTAGATAAAAATTTGTACCCAAGATGATGTTCTAGTGAAAAAAACAATCACAACCAACTGAACCAAATAAGGAATAAGTATAATTTCTGGTACCGTGATGTTTTAAAGTAAGGCTAGTGAGTGGCAGGGGTACTGTTTTAGATGGGGAGGTCAGGAAAGGCTTCTCAGAGGAGATGACATTTGAGCAAAGAGCTGAAGTAAGTGAGGGAGTGAGCAATGTAGATAATCAGGGAAGAGTGGACTCAGCAAAGGGAACAGCATGTGCAAAGGTCCTGAGGCAGGAATGTGCTTGGTGTATTTGAAGACACAGGCACAGCTGAAGCTGTGGGAATGAGGAGGAGGGTAGCAGGTGATAGTCTCTTGTAAGTCAATCAGTCCTGCTCTGGAAGTTGCTTCCCCCAATTAGGTGGTAAAAGGGTCAGAGGGTCCCTTCCCAGGTTACTTTCACCTTGGCCAAGAGCTCTTTCTCTGCTGCCTAAGGCCTCGTGCTTAGCTCTCTGCTCCCACTCCCTAACCCTCGCCCCCAGGCTGGTGCACTCAGGCCCCTCCAAGGGCTCGGTGCCCTACGATGCAGAGCTCTCCTTTGCCCTGCGTACGGGCACTCGCCATGGCGTGGACACTCACCTGTTCAGTGTGGAGTCACCACAGGAGCTGGCTGCCTGGACCCGCCAGCTGGTGGATGGCTGTCACCGGGCCGCTGAGGGTGTACAGGAGGTGTCTACAGGTGGGTTGGTAGGTCTGGGAGTGCCTGTCTGATAATAAGCCTCTTATCCCCAGAGACATTCAAGCTTCCTTCTTTAGGGTGCTTCAGGAGGGGCGTAGAAAGTGGGATTTGGGGTCTCTGAGGGCCCTCTGTTTTGGACATGCAGGTGCCCTGGTAGGTAGGGAGACTTTTTCCTGGGGATTTTCTTGCTCCGGTCTTGTGATTCTGCTGAGGAGGAGATGTGAAAGATAGCAACCCTACTGTGGAGTAGGGTTGCCAGAAAAAAATACAGGACACCCACTTAAATTTGAATTTCAGATAAACAACAAAAACTTTTTAGTATAAGTGTATCCAAATTATCCATTGTTTATCTGCAATTCACATGTACCTGGGCAATTCTACAGGTCTCTGAGGTCTCCGGGGGCCATGCTCAGGGGATCTGCTGACGCCTCGACAGGGAGTGGGCCCCCTGTCCACGCAGAATTTAAGCTCCCCCTTTCCACTTTTGGTGCTGCTGGAAGTTGGACTAGAAGTGGGGCGTGATTTTCCTGTGGGCCCCTCTTTCTTATTTTAGTGTGGGGTGATGCTGTGCGGTGTGGGTGTACAGATGGCGTGACAGACACTGAGCCCCATCCCAGTAGCATTCTGGCCCCACTTTTGGAGCTGATGGTGGGGGTTGGAGGTTGGGCTTGTGGTCTTCGAGGTGCCAGCTGTGCCCGTGCCCACATACTCTCCCCATGCCCATGCGCCCTCCCTGCAGCCTGCACGTGGAACGGTCGGCCCTGCAGCCTCTCTGTGCACATTGACAAGGGCTTCACACTGTGGGCAGCTGAGCCAGGTGCGGCCCGAGCTGTGCTGCTCCGACAGCCCTTCGAGAAGCTGCAGATGTCCTCGGATGATGGTGCCAGTCTCCTTTTCCTGGACTTCGGGGGAGCTGAAGGAGAGATTGTGAGTGGAGAGGGAGGGGGCTATGCTCTCCTAGAGGCGAGGCTAGACGGGTCTCCTGACCTTTCTCTCCATCTACCCTGCAGCAGCTGGACCTGCATTCGTGCCCCAAAACCATGGTCTTCATCATCCACTCCTTCCTCTCTGCCAAGGTCACCCGCCTGGGACTTTTGGCCTAGAGATCGCCAGATGCATTAGCCCCGAGGCGGGGGTGTCTACCACATGGCCTGACCTGGCCCTCCGCCGACTGCCTGCTCACCACTGGGCTGAGAGAAGGGAGAGGAAATGAACAAGAGTGCAGAGACCCAGCGCCTGCGGGAGGCTGGGATAGTCTTGGGGACTGGGGCCCAGACTCAGGACACAGTGGATCCTGCCTGTAATGGGGTAGCTCCCTGCTGCCCCCCCATCTCCCCAACAGTGCCTTTTGCAGAGAGATATTTTGTATACACAGAAGCCATTCCAAGCTTGGGACCTGCCCCTGTGGGGATCCTGACCCCAGCCAACAACTGCCAGGCCTCCTAACGGCCCCTGAGCCCCCCCCAGAGGCCCTGAAGCTGGAGTTCCCCGAGACAAGAGAAAGAAGAGGAGCCTTCCGTTCATTTCTCCCTCAGCTCTACCACCCTGGGGCATCTGGTCTTTCCCTTCATCCTCTCTCTTTCCTCCTTACCCTTGGATAAATAAACAGCCTGTGAGCACATAGGCAGCCTGGCCCAGTGTCTGTGCTTTGTGCTTTGGCCGTGGGGACCTGTGGTGGCCCCCGGAGTCCCAAGATGGACCAAAGATGGAAAAAAGCAGGCCTTTAACCATAGGGCCAAAGACAGAGTGTGTTGGTTATCTATTATTGCAAAACAAACTACCCCCAAGTTTAGCAGCTTGAAACAACGAACATTTATTATCTTTCAAGTTCTGTGGATTAGGAATTTGAGAGGGGCTAAGCTGGGTTGTTCCTGTCTCAGGCTCTTTCCTGAGGTTACAGTCAAACTGTTGGCTGGGGCTGTACTCATCTGGAGGCTTGTCTGGGGTTAGAGGATTTGTTTCCAGTATGGCTCACTCATGTCTGTTGCGGGGAAGCCCCAGATCCTCACCACAGGGGCCTAAGCATAGGGCTGCTAGCGTGTGGTCATGACAAGGCAGCTGGCTTCCCCCGGAGAAGAGAGAGCCAAGAGGAATCCACAATGTCTCTTATGACCCAGTCTCAGATGTCACATCCTGTCACTTGTGCTGTATTCTATTCATTAGAAGTGTCAGTAAGCCCAGCCCACATTCAAGGGTAGGGGAATTAGGCTCCACCTCTTGAAGAAAAGAATGTCAAGGAACTTTTGGACCTGTTTTAAAACCTCCTGCAGAAGGGAGGATACTCAGAGCTGCTTTGTGGAATGTTCTTTGGAAGCTGTACTGTACTGGCTGGATATGAGTTTGCCATATTTATAACTCCCTACTTGCTTGCGTTGTCCAGAAAATCACAGTGACAAAAGTAATGATAGCTTACATTGAGAGAGTGCTTGCTGTCCGCCAGCACTGTGCACACATTTTCTCATTGGATCCTCACCACACGGCTTTGTGGTAGGCACAGTGATCTCCATTACACAATGGGGCTCAGAGGGGGAGAGTGACTTGCCTAAAGTCACACAGCTATGGAATGTCTGAGCTTGAATTTTCCAAATAGGTCTTTCTGACTTCAGAGCCCTTGTTCACCTTAGAGAGTTTCTGGCCCTGAACTATCCATTAGGAATATTATTAGGTTGGTGCAAAAGTAATTATGGTTTAAAACGTTAAAAATAATTGCAAAAAGTGCAATTATTTTTGCACCAACCTAATATGTGAGCCACATATGTGATGACAAATTTTCTAGTAGCCACATTAAAAAAAGTAAAAAAAAAATAGATGAAAATATTTTAATAATATATTTTATTTAACCCAATAGATCTGAAATATTATCACTTTAACACATAATATAATAAAAATTTAGTAATGAAATATTTTGCATTCTTTTTCTCTTATTAAATCTTCGAAATCTGGTATATATTTTATACCTAAAACACATCTATTTAGATGCCAAATTTTCACTGGAAATACTTGATTGGTATTTAGATTTCATAAAAAAAAGTAGATTTCTTAAAATTTATAGTTTAGAAAAGTAGATTCACATACCGAAGTTGTTCCAAATGTACTGAATTTTTCCAATCACTAAATTGAGTATCAGTTTTTAAATTAAAATTAAATTAAGTTAAATTCAGTTTCTCATTCACACTAGCTGCATATCAAGTGCTCAGTAGCCACATGTAGCTCGAGGCTATTGTATTAGACTAAGCAGTTCTAATTGAGCCTCCACATGTGGAAACTGAGGCCCGCAAGAAGTCATCTAACAAGCCAGAGCTGGAGCTGGTTCTAGAAACCTGGGGAAACACAGGTAAGCAGAGATATTCCATCCTTGCACACTCATCCATCCATCTACCTACCCATCTGTTAATCCACTGTTCATTCGAGAAATATCTAGTGCATACTTACTCTGTGGTAGTCCTTGGGGCCAGGAGCTGATGTGCTGGGAGCAAGACTGACAGGTCCCCACGCATGGGAAGATGGAAGTTCTCACAATCAAATGTGTGATTCAGATTGGGCAGACACATGGATAGAGCAGAGAGGCCAGTAGGGATCTGACCTGCTCTGGGGGATTAGGGAAGGTTTCAGGAGACCTGACATGATGTCCACCTGAAGGAACATTCTAAAGATCAGCTACTGCTGCGATAATGTTGTGCAAAAAAGAAAAAAACAACCCAAATCCCAGTGGCCATGGCAACAAGCATTTATTATGCTTCTGGGGCGGCTGTATGTTTGATTATTAGGTAGAAGCTGGGCTTGGCTGGGTTGCTTTTTAGTCCAGGCTGTGGGTTGGGCTCAGGTCTACTCGGTTTGTTCCTTCTGGAGCCCAGGATGAAGGGTATCAGCTCCGAGGGCAGGCTCTTCTCATGGCAAGTCACTGGAGTTGCAACTGAAAGTGGACCCTTGTGGTTGGAAAGTGGTGGGTAATGGGTGGGGGGTTGGGATTGGGAAATGGTCCCTGGGCCCCATGTGGACTGGTATGTGTGGGGAGCAGGATAATAGGGATATTGGGGACGGCTGAGTGTGTGTGTTTGTGTGTGCATGCGTGCATGTGTGTGTGTGTGTAGGTAGGTAGGCAGGGGCAGCATAACAGGCACCAGAGAACACCCCTCATGCTAGCTATGCCTGAACTGGCAAGGGGTAGCTCTGACCTGCTGCCTCCTGCTCTGGCCACAAAAGGAGGTGACGCCTCCCTGAGGGCTGTTAGGGGAAGGTCCGGATTGGAAGAGCACAGTTCTGAAAAGCTGAGTGACCTGGGCTTCCTTCCAGCTCTAGAATTTCTGTGTCCTGTGATTCTAAGAGGACAAGACTGAGAATAAAGAGGAAAGGGCCATGGTGAAACAATAAGTAGGACCTGAAACAGGGAATTGCTGTGCCTGAAAGGACAGAGTCTGTGCTTAGGGATCACCAGGAAGGAGAAGGAGCATTTTCTTCCCTTAGTGTGGTGGGTGGGAGGCTTCGCCCCCTCAATGTAACTTCTATTGGGATGTAGGTGCAGCCACCATTATTGGGCTTTCCCATGGTGAGATTAGGACAGGACCTCTTCCCTGTGACGTTAAAAATTTGACACTAAACCTGAATATTTCTCCAAATGGAATCTTTAGATCCCAGAGTATCCAGGAACTTTTTGCTAGATTCTAAGAGTTTTCCAGGAATTCTGAAATTTTGTACTTTCATTGTGTTAATTACCCCAAATGATCAGATCACATCCTAAGTTATCTGGAAAACCACAGTAAAAAACAAGAACCATAATACAATTCTTGGCTTGTGTTTGCCTTTGTATATTCAACTGAATTGGCACCTAGCAGTTATCTAAGGGGAATGTATTGCGGTATGCTCAAACTCCTGAAATCTGGGTTTGTTTCCATCGTCCTCACTGCCCCAAGACACCACAAAGGTCCAGGACTCCACAATCTCTGGACAACTGCCACAGCCTCCTAAATGCTCTCCTGATTTCTTTCCATGCCCTCCTACCTCCAATGCAGTGTATTCTCCACACAGCAGCCACTTTTTAGGCAAAGAAACTGGGAGTCAGCAGGGGTAACTAACTTGGCCATGGCTATCATGGTAAGCATCAGAGCCTCGATGGGAACCCAACCAGTCTGACCTTGAATTAGTCAGTCACTGGTAAGAACAGTGCTTTGGGATCGAACTGGCCTGTGGGTAGATACCAGTTCTGCCATGCACTAGTGTAAGCTTCAGCACATGACTACCTTTTGTATTTTCAGTTTTCCTGCCTGTAAAATGGGCCAATAATAACGTCACAGAGTTTTAATGAGGAGCCGAAGAGGTCAGTTGCAGCAGGGGCTGTCAGGGACCCCATAGCCTTACTAATTCAGAGTGCGGGCCAGTGTCTGCATCTTATTGACAGAGGGCTTTCTCCCAGCCACCGACCTCCACGCACAGGTGGAACGGAAGCACTGAGGAGTCCACACAGGTAGGGGCATCTTTCCACCACGACTGCTAGTATATAACTAGCCCAGCTTCTTCTCCCCTTGGGTGAAATAATCCTGAGGTATGTGTTTTACATTGTTTCCCAGAGCTCCCCAACAGACTTAAGACCCAGATGTCCATCATGGTAACTGGCTTGATAACATACTCTTTACTGGCAGTCTCCCCTTCCCTGTCTCATTCCCTGACTACTCCATCAGTGCTTCCTGAGATCGACTATGTGCACTCAAATCTGTATCTCAGGCTCTGCTTCTGTGGAACCCAAATGAAGACTTAAAGCCATCATTTATTCATTCAACAAATATTTATGAAGCCCTTCTATGAGCCAGACTCTGGGCTAGAGCCTGGGGATATTGCAGTGAACAAGACAGAATGTGTCCCTGCTTGCAAGGAGCTAACAGTCTGGGAACAGGCAATGGCAAAAAAAACCCCAAAAAACAAAAGAAAACCAAAAAAAACCCCATGCTATTATTCTACATAGTGACAAGTATTGTGAAGAAAACGATGTGACAGTGATGGGAGCAGTTTATATGGGATGGTCAGAGAGGCCTCCCTGCAGAGATGATATTTAAGCTAAGACATGAGGAATGAGAAGGGGCCAGCCATGGAACAATTTGGGAGAACATTCCAGAGAGAGAATAGTAAGTACAAAGGCTCCGAGATAAACATGGTTGGGGTATTGAAGGAGTAAAATAAAATGACGTAGTTGCAGTGTAGTTGAGTAGAGAGCACATGCTAGAAGTACGTAGTAAGAAGTAAGTGATTGGAGAAGTACAAGTAAGCATAGGCCAGATTATGCAGGTCCTAGGACGTAGTAAGAAATCTGGATTTTATTGCAAAGGCAATGGTAAGGCACTGGGAGTTTTCAGCAGAGGAGAGATGTGATCTGAGTTAAAAAGACAAACACACTCAGCTGTGTGGGAAATAATCTGTAGGAGAAAAGGGCAAGGACAGAAGTAAGGAGACCAGTGGCATGGGAAGAATGGAAAAATGGGAAGTGGACAGATTTGAGACATTTTGGAGATAGAGATGACAGGACTCGCTGACAGATCGAGTGTGGAAATTGAGGGGAAGGGAACAAAAATGACTCCCAGTTTCTCAAAGTGCACCTGAGAGGATGCTTGGGTCATTTACTGAGACGGGTCAGACTGGGCAGGAACAGGTTTTGGGTGAGGATGTGTGTGTGTGGAAATGAAGAGTTCTGTATTAAGTTAGAGATGGTCATTAGACACCTAAGCGGAGGTGCCACATAGGCAGCTGAACTATGTATGGATCTGTAACTCCAGAGGGAGTCCAGGCTGGAGATGTGAATCCCGAAGTCTTTAACCCATAGCGCAGCGCTGTCCAATAGAATGTGAAATCGAATGTGAGCCACGGATGTAATTTAAAACTTCCCAGTAGCCACGTTAAAAAGTAACAAGAAACAGGTGAAATTAATTTAAATAATATATTTACTTAATTCAATATATCCCAAATATTACTTCAATAAGTAATTAATATAAAAATTATTGATGAGCCATTTTGCATCGTTTCTTCGACATCCAGTGTGTATTTCACATTTCACTCGCACTCACCCACCACATTTCAAGCGCTCACTTGTCACATGCAGGCCACAGAGTGTCGGTTCATTGAGCGGTTGGAGGTTTTCCAAAGCCAGGAAGCTGGACTCCCCGGAACCATACAGAGGAGGCACTTCCGTTGGATCCACCCGGACAGAAGTAGCGGCGGAACGGAAGTCCCGTATGTGCGCGGTCGCAGCTGCGGACTGCCGAGAGGAGAGCTGGGTCGGTTGAGCGGAGCTGTCGCTGCGGGATGCTGGACACTCGGGTTTCGGAAGGTGAGCCGCGCGCGGGGTGCAGGTGCCTGCGCACCTGCCCAGGCGCGCGCCGGAGGCCGGAGGGGCGGCGGAGGCCCGGAAATGCACGGTGTTCACGGGGAGGATGGCGCGCTGGTTACCCGGCGCACCCTGGAGTCAGACTGGTGGAGTTCGCATCCCTCTGCCCCTCTGCCTACTCGCTTGTGACCTTGGGCAAGTCACCTTTCTTCACCCCGAGGCTTAGCTTTATCACCTGTGAAGTGGGGATGATAGTAGAACCTGCCTTACCGAGTTGCTGTGACAATTAAATACGGTAATCCATTGTAACACCCAATAAAATGTTTGGGGTGCTTCACTGTTTATGTTTATTTATATTGAGAAGAGGCTGTTGTCTCTCATGGTTATTGCCAACAACTACCACTTTCTGGTCTCCCAAGGGGCCCATACGTTGTGCTGTGCAAATATTTGTATTGTCACATTTGATCCTCACAACAGACCTAGAGGTAGGTACTATTATCCCTGTTTTACACAAGGAGAAACAGAAACTCCCAAAGCTTTGGTGCCCAAAGGTAGGTGCCTGGCTACTGAGCAGCGGTGTCAGATTCTAACTCTAGGGTTTTAACCACAATGTTCTGTACCCACCATGAGACGGGGGGGGGGGGGGGGGGGGGGGGGGGGGTGTGGGAGGGGAGCTGCGGATGTGAAGTTAACTGAAAACTTGCTGTATACCAATTGGGGTTTTTA
Organism: Rhinolophus ferrumequinum; assembly: GCF_004115265.2. Taxonomy (NCBI): domain Eukaryota; kingdom Metazoa; phylum Chordata; class Mammalia; order Chiroptera; family Rhinolophidae; genus Rhinolophus; species Rhinolophus ferrumequinum. The sequence goes on from NC_046306.1 coordinate 21,521,378, forward strand.
ATATCTTCTTTAATTCTCACATCTCTGGGAGGTAGGTACTACTTTTATTCTTGTTTTGCAGATGTGGAATTGGCAGCTCAGAGGCAGGAATTTGACTTGCCCAATGTCACACAAGTAAGGGGCAGAAATGGGTGACTTTAAAACTCACACTAAAAGTCTGCTGTTCTCTGACACTTGACAGTAGGTTAGCATTGCTCCTGTCTAAAGTGCTAGTGACATATACAGGAGGTAATCAGCTTAGAGGGGTAACAGGCCGCCTCTGCTCATTTTACAGGTACCGCACCTGCCATGAGCCAGTTACTAGAATGGGAGATGTTCAGGAGGTGGATATGAATGAGATTTGTCTCCTGCTTTCAGCGACCTCCTAGCTTATAATAAGGGATGGCAAAAGTGTAAGTAGTAAGTAACAGCAAAGTATAATGACTCTTGTGATAGAGTTACAAGGAGACTTTGAGAACCCAGAGGAGGACCCCAGCCTAGACTTGGGAGTTGGTGGCTTGGACAGGCTTCCAGGAGGAAGCAGAGATCTAAAAAGTAGCTTAGGAGTTGGCCAAATCAGTAGAGAAAACAGCATGAGCAAAAGCCTGGAAAACTAGTGAAGATCAGTACAAAGATGTCTTGTACGGCTGGAGTGAGGCAGTTCGGACGGAGGTGTGAGGTCTGTTAAGAAGCATATGTGGTGGAAAGTAGGTCTCTATCTCTTCTACTTTGAGTCACCTCGGTTCCTTCCCGGAGGCGACCACTGTTTCTTATGCATTCTAGAGATATTATGTGCTCTTACAAATCAATATGTACATTAATATTTCCGCCTTCCTTCACGGATTCACGTATATATGGGTAGTATCTAGCCCTTTGCTGCTTTGTTTTTACTGGTATCGTATAGATTCAGTCTCACTTTCTGATAGTTGCATCTTGTTCCATTGTACCATGACTTACGTAACGAGTGCCCCATTGATGATATATCTCTTTCATTCCTTTGCTATTGGAAACACTGCTGCAAAAAATATTCTTACACATACGTCACTTTTCACATGTAAGAGTATATCTGTAGGATAAATACCTAGGAATGGAACTGCTTGGTCAAAGGATGTGTATGTGTGTGTGTAATTTTGATGAAAAGTGGCAAATTGCCCTCTGTAAAAGTTAAGTCATTTTCCATTCACCCAGCCATGGGTGGGAAGTTTGAAGGCACTAATTTGAGATTCTTGAAGGGAGTCACTGATCAGGTATATGACGTCCTGTGTTAGATACTTTCCTTTTGAAGGAATTCAAAGGACGATGCCCTCAGATAGTAAGTGGTTTTCATAGTTTTGGGAGGCAGTGTAGCAAGCTGGCAAGCTCTGCTGCTTACTAGCTGTGGGGGATTAGGTGAGTTCCTCGGCTGCTCTGTGTCTATTTCCTCATTTCTGAATGGGATAATAATAGTGTCTGTTGCCTATGTTACTCAGGATTGCTGTGAAGATTAATTAGTTAATATACTTAAAGACCTTGGAACCGTTTCTGGCACAAGATGCTGCTTTATTTTGTGAGGGCTTCTTATCTCTGCCATGCCTGTATTTTGGAAACAGACTGCCTAAATTTGCATCTCATCTCTGGCACTCCTTTTTGTGGACTTGGGCACGTTGCCTCAGTTTTTTCACCTGTAAAACAGGGATAATATTATTAAAAGTATCTCTTTCTTGGGTTTTTGTGAGAATTAAATGTATTAATACACTTGAAGGGCTTAGAACAGTGCCCCATACATAGCGTTCAATAAATGCTGGTGATGTCTCATTCTTTTGCAGACTTTGGGCTGTGTTAGTACCATGAATCATTTACAATGTATCCTCCAAGCACAGAGGAGTCTGAGGTGGGGGCCCTTGGCCTCTGTGTCCTGGCTGCTGCTCAGGACCTGCAGGACACACAGCAGTTTCTCCGGCGCTACATGTCCCAGTGCAAAGGGACAGCAGGAGGATGGAGTTCAGAAGGATTTCAGTTCCAGGCTGGCCACTGGCCCGACTTTTCAGCATTTTTTAAGAAGTGCTGCAGTTCCTCAAGAGAAGCTGTCTTCTCCAGATGTGGAGGACTCACCCCCCTATCTCACAGTGGATGAACTTTTAGGAAGGCAGAAAAAAGGTTGGTTTTCCTTTTTTCCTCTTTTTGGGCATTCTGCTTTGCTCTTTTCCAGCATCCATGGCCTGACTCTTCACTGTTTTTTTATGACAGACCTGGCTTTGGAGGGTTAACAGTGTGGGAAGGCTGCTAAGTTATGGAATCAGCAAACTTTACCAACTAACATTCGTATAAAGAAACTTAAGAGTGTTGGTACACGTGACGGGATAGAAGCCTTTGGTTACCTTTGGAAACCCTATAATTTCTGTTCTGATTTTTAGATTGTCTTAAGTTATAAGACAGCTTTCACAATTGGTGATGTAGAAATTCACTCTGTATGTTTAGGCAGAGGTGTTCTTAGAAACATTATGTGATCAGTTAAATGCCTTAAGAAAATGTTCGAAGAGACATTAAAGGATAATCAGACATTTCCCCCTTTGCCATGTTTCAAAAACTATTTCCTTTGGAATTCTTAAAGATTTGGTTGCAATCATATGGTGAAAATTATTTGTAGCTTGCTATTTTCATTTAAGATTTTTCCAAATACTACAGTCTTTATAATTAAAATTTAAAATTTTTTTTATTTTTTTTATTGCATTGTCAAAAGAAAGGGAGACTGCCACATGCAGCACCTCATTTGGATGTGTCTGAGGTCTTGGAAGCTTGACTACCCTTTGTTCTTCTACAAATGGGACTTAAATTCTTCTTGGGAAGTTCTAGCAGGAGGTTATATGCAGCTACTCGTATACCCTTGACCGAAGAATGGTCCTCTGGTCCTCCCCTCCCTTGGGGAAAGTTGTCCTCTTCTACCCAGCGTGCAGCTTTGGGAAGGACGCGCATGGCGCTGTGAGGGAGGAAGGGGACACCCACCTAGCCAGCCAAATCAGCTCAGTCAGTCCTGGTGATCCGTGGGGTAACATGTCGTGGTCAGATCGCCTTCACATCCTGTAATTACAGTTTTAAAAATAGGTACAAAATATCAGGTTGTGCTGTACCATGATGTTTTCCAATCTGTTCCCTATAGTTGGACATTAGGTTGTTTCAAAAATTTTTGTTATAAAAAATACTATAAATGTCTCAACTCTATCTCTATGTATAGAGAGGGATATAGATATAGATAGATATATATTGCTTCTGTTAAATTTCTTTTTCAGAATAAATTTCTAGGCGTTGAATTAGTAAATCATGGAGTATGTACACCTTGTGACTCCTGCTAGATATTTTGCAGTCCTTTATAATTCATGTCATTCAGTCCCTCTCTGACATAAATATTGCTGCTTTTTTTTTTTAGACAAGGAAAGTGAGTCAAGGAAGGTTTAAAAAAAATCCTGACCTCCCTACCCCTCCCCTCCAAACTACTGCTATTTTCTATTGGTTTTCATATGATTCTTTGTCATTCAATTTTTAACTCTATTTGTGAATTAAAGTGTGCTGGTGGGAACAGGAGTTGATACAGGAATTTAGTTTGAAGGAGCTTCCCAGATGTGAAATTGATATTCTTAAAACTTTGTGAAGTATGTTTTACGTCATTATAACCAAGCTTGCTTTCACTTAAGATGTTTGAAATTACTGTTTTTATTTTGTGGCTTTATGTACCTTCTGGTCACTGCACTACCTCCAGAGGCTGGAGAACCTCATTTTGAGAAGGAATATAACATATTGCTTTAAATTTATTTTTCCCCTGGATTGATAATCAGTGCTGTCAGCTAGTCTCCTCTTTTCTAATTGTTTTTACAGCCATATTTCCTTGATTTCTTAGGTGTATATTTTCTCCATATTTTTAGTGATACAGCTTATAATTGATGTGTGTATATAATGTAGTATTCCTTTTGTTTTGAAAGGCTCTCATTAATTTTGTGGTACATCTGACAAGTAATGGTGTCTGAGAATTGAGGCAACAGGGGACTTAGTGGATAACCACTGGGGTCAAGTGTTTCTGGGGCATTTGGAAGGAGACCTTTGGAGACATGTGGTTCCTTTTTTCCTGCCTATGTGGAATTCTCCTCTCTTTGCAGTGTACCTTGAGACCTACGGCTGCCAGATGAATGTGAATGACACAGAGATAGCCTGGTCCATCTTACAGAAAAGTGGCTACTTACGGACCAATAGCCTCCAAGAGGTACACATATTTCCTGTTTCCCCATGTTTCCTGAGCCTGGGCGAGCCTCTGCATTTGTGCCAGTTCTCAGATGCAGTTTCAGGAACAGGGTATGGCCTGGTGAGAGTGAGTTCCTTTGAGTAAAGTGTGTAGCACAGGACTGAAGTGTACATTTGTTCCAGTTATTTTTGAAATTTTTATGGTGGTGCTTGCTCACCTTCAGGCAAGGAACTGAGTTAAAAATGGACTGCGAGGAGAGGGAGAATGGGGGTTAGTGTTTAATGGGTACAGAGTTTTAGTCGGAGAAGATGGAATAGTACTGGGAAGATTGATGGTGGTGATGGTTGCACAACAATGTGAATATATTTAATGCTACTGAACTGTACACTTAAAATTCGGTAAAATGGTAAATGTTATGTATGTTTTTCCACAATGAAAAAAAGGGGAGGGGCGTGGCAGTGATTTACAAGGCTAATTTCAAAGATCATAATTTTCTTTTTTTCCCTTGCTCTCCACTCAGGCTGATGTGATTCTCCTTGTCACTTGTTCTATCAGGTGGGAACTTGTTCTTGTCTAGAGAGTGAATGTATCTTATATAATAATGCCAGAGTTAACAGTGCCAGGCTGGCCGACCTCTGGAGATGAGCCAGTGGATTGGCAATTTTCCAGCAGCGGAGACAATAATGAGAGAACTGGTGGACATTTTCTGAGCACATACTGTTTGTCAGGTCCTGCTGGGCACTATACTAAGTAACTCTCACAACAGCTCTATGAGGCAGATGCTGTTATCAAACCCATTTTATAGATGAGGAAACTGAGAGTGTGCTGAGTCACCCAACTTTTCCTAAGGTTTTTCTTGTAGCTCATGGCACATTTTTATGACGCAGTTCACATCGTAAGGGCTAGAGTACAGTCAGTGGTTGGGGGACAGAGTTCTTCTGAACAGAGATCGGTGGCATTCATCAGAGGTCAATGTACCGTTTGTCACTTTGTTTCTATGTATAAGTCATATTAATGTCTGTTTTCTCAGCTGGCTATACAACCAATGAATTAATCCAACATTTTTGTTCTGAGGGTCTCTGCTGCCAGACACTGAACTAGGTGCTTTGGGAGATTCAGAAATGAACCCTTCATGGAGCCTGGCTTCAGGGAGCCTCATGTGATATGGGAACTAAGATAGATGCACAAATAGCCCTAACATCTGGTGGAAGGCACTAGGTAAAAAAAAAAAAGAAACAATGGAAAGGGGAAATTGCCAAGTACGGGGAGAAGAACAGGTAAAGTGACCGGGCAGTTAATGGAAGCAGAGTCCAGGCCAACAGAGTGGAGCTGGGGAGGCGTGTGGAGGACGTTGTGTCCGTTTGGCGTAAAGCCTTGTTAGGACTTGGAGATGCAGGAAGGGCGTCGTTCTAGGAATGAGGACCTACAGCGAGTGGTGCTTCTGCAGGTCACTCCTGCCTGCCTTCCCTAAGCCCAAAGGGTGGATATTCATTTAAAGGGTTGAAGGGTCTTTTTATTTTCTTCATTGTCCTGCTTTTTTAGATTGCTTTGTAATTTATTTGCAGGTTCAGGGCAATCTCTTTTTGTTTTCTGTAGGGAAAAGGCTGAACAGACCATCTGGAATCGTTTACATCAGCTTAAAGTCCTGAAGACAAAACGGCCCCGCTCCCGAGGGCCTCTGAAGATTGGAATTCTAGGTATCCGGTAATTTGCAGACTTGGGCAGTTTTGAGACTTAGGCTCCATGTAGCTTTATGTGCTAGGGAGTCCCTTCAAGGCTGGATTCCCAGTTGTGAAGAAATCTTACATTTTATACTTAATGTTAGAGGCTGTAGGATTAAATGAGATAAAGCTCGTAAAAGGGCTTTTCATAGTGCCTTGAAGTAATAAGTACAGAAAGTCGTCCATCCTGGCTGGAGTCTTATGTGGCTCTTGGGGGCGCAGAGTTATGGGTAGCAGAGAGTTTGGGGTCTGAGGGCACAGCATACATTTACAGTGCAGGCATGTTTCACCTTGTCTCCTGAAGCATGCCCAAGTGACAGTCTAGATCTGCACTGACCAGGATGGCAGCCAGTAGCCTCACGTGGTCATTTCAGTTTAATTAAATAATATTGAAAATTTACTTCTTCAATCTCACTAGCTGCATAGTGACTGCTCAGTAGTCACACTTGACTAGTGGTTACCAGTTTGAACAACACAGATAAAGAGCATTTCCATCATCATAGAAAGGTTTATTGGACAGCTCTGATCTAGATAACTAGAAATCATTTCAAAAACAAATATTCTGTACCCTCTTGTTTCCAGAATTTGATTACTGTATTTAACCTTAAAACAGACTGCATCCAGTATAGAATAAATTAATTCCTCTTGATGATGGGTCAAAACACAGTTGAAACATATCCTGTTACACAGATTAATTTACTAAGTGATACAGGAGATGGAAGGATTAGCTGAAATGTTTTGTTCCATTTCAGTTCCTTCATTATAGAAGTCCCTGGGTATATATTGGTTAGGATTTTCAGAAATCTCCAAAATAGTTTTTTTAAATGGTAAAATATATAATATAAAATTAACCATTTTAACCCCTGTCACCCTGCCCCCTTTTAACCCTTTTCAAGCGTAAAGCTCAGTGGCATTAAGGACATTTACATTGTTGTGCAACATCACCACCATCCATCTCCAGAACCTTTCCATCCTTCCCAGCTGAAATTCTGTACCCATTACACAGTAACTCCCTATTCTCTTCCCTGTACCCCTGGGCAGCCACCACTCTACCTTCTCAGTATGAATTTGACTGTCTGGCACCTCGTGTAAGTGGAGTCATACAGTATGTGTCCTTTTGTGTCTGGCTTATTTCATTTGGCATAGTGTCCTCAGGTTCGTGCATGTTGGAGCTTGTGTCAGAATTTCCTTCCTCCTTAAGGCTGAATAATATTCCATTGTATGTATATACCACATCCATTGACGGACACTTGGGTGGCTTCCACCTTTTGGCTGTTGTGAATGATGCTGCTATGAACATGGGTGTACAACCAAGAATAGTTCTTAAACAGACGTTTTCAAAGGGTGTTTGTAATAAAATGGACTTCTTATTAATTTGATAGCCTTATTAATAACAGTGGTTTTTTAGGATATAGGAAATGCCAGCATGGATGGTAAACTCATTTCTAATAGGTTTTACCAAGTATTACGGGCAAGAAGAGGGATAAAGAGTATAAGTGCAGTTATGTATAAGTAAGTTTTATTTTTAAAAACAGGTTCCTGAGGTAAAATATTTTTTATTTGTAGTAACGAGTAATTTTCAGTTGAAAAAAGAGGTGGTTTATGTCTAGAGAGGTTTTTGGATGGTTTAATTTTTCCGGGCATTTAATTGAATTGCTCTTGAGCCCTTTTCCAGTGGTTTTCTTGTATAGGAAGATGCGTGTTCCAGTGCTATGGAAGTGTTGGGCAAATTGGAGGGATGATGCTAAACTCCTAGAGAAGTTTCTATGTCTTGGTCTTTGATCCAGCTGCAGACAATGTGTACTGAGAAGCCATGAGACCAAACGAATTTGGGAACCGGTGCTTATTTCATTTCCCTCCCAGGTTGTATGGCTGAGAGACTGAAGGAAGAGATCCTCAATAGGGAGAAAACGGTGGATATTTTGGCTGGTCCAGATGCCTATCGGGACCTCCCTCGCCTGCTGGCTGTTGCCGAGTCAGGCCAGCAAGCTGCCAACGTGCTGCTGTCTTTGGATGAGACCTATGCAGATGTCATGCCAGTCCAGATGAACCCCAGTGCTACTTCTGCTTTCGTGTGAGTCACTGATCAAGAGACAGTAAACTTCTTTTTTCTCACTTTTAAAATAACACGTTAATTTTATTACATTAAAAAATTAATTCATGCATATAGTACAAAAGACAAAAATGATATTTAAGACTCCCTCACACCTGTCATCCGCAGTCTCCTAAGCCACCTCTCAGAGGCAGCTGTGTTAGTAGTTTCTTGTACAATCCTTTGAGAAGTGTTTTGTGCATATACATTCATATACATAAAATGGGGTCTTTCCTACCTTCCCTTCCACACTCTTATTTTTTCACTTAAGAGAATATCTTGGGCTTTCCTGGTTCTTTTTTTCCCTCCCCTGATCTTTTAAGTTAAAAAAAGAAGTAAAGATCTGGTGACAAAATAGTTTGCATTTATTGAAGAATATGTGGAAAAGATAAAAATACGTAAAGAAGAAAGTATTACTTACCTAACCCCCACCACCTAATAATTACCACTGTTATCATTTTGATGTATATCATTGCTGTCCTTTGCTTTGTGCTTATGTGTGTATGCTTTGTGTTTGTGTTCATAAAAATTGGCTCTTGGTGTATTTTTTTAATACCTTTTCTTATTTAAAATGGTGACTGTTTCTTATGGCATTAAATTTTCGATTGGCAAATTGGCGTACAGCCTTTTTTAGTAAATAAAGTTTTATTAAAATACAGCCATGTCCATTTCTTTATATACGTATTGTCTGTGTCTGCTTTCACCACTAAAATAGGAGAGTTGAGTAGTTGTGACAGAGATGGCATGGTCTGCAAAGCTTAAAATACTTACTTTCTGGTATTTTACAGAAAAAGTTTGCCAACCTCTATCATTTTAATGGCTAGCCAATACTCTGTTGTTAGAATGCTTAATTAAGATAATAGACAACTTTTATTTAACAATTCTTCAGTGAATATCTTTGATACATCTCTATTCATAATTATTTCCTTAAGATAAATTGAAGCTTTCATATACAGGATGCAAATGAAAGAAAGTGATTTAACTTGGATACCTAGTATTTGGACCAGAAGTGAGAAATGCAGACCCCTGTGTTTTAAATCCAAGATCTTAGCTCTTTATACATACTTTACAATATTTATTTCTTTTTCTGGTCTAGATGTGAAAAGTTAAAACAATATATAAATATAAACAATAGAAAGCCCAGGTGTGGTATGTCTACACCCCATTCCTTCAGCACTGGTCCCTCAGGGTAACCACTGTTATCCACCAGTTACGGTTTGGTTTATATGCTGGGGTTAGATACTAGTTTTTAAAGATAAAAAAATGTCTGCCTTCACGCTTCTTAGATCTCAGACTGGTCCAGTGTTAGCATGTTGCCAAGAGAATTCAGAATCAAAGGATAATGCCAAGGGAACTGTGATCTGCTCTTTGGGTTGGACCAAGACATCCTGCTGCTGTTACTAAGTTCTGGTGCTTTCCTCCCCAGGTCTATTATGCGAGGCTGTGACAATATGTGCAGCTACTGCATTGTTCCTTTCACACGTGGCCGGGAGAGGAGTCGGCCTGTTGCCTCCATTCTAGAGGAAGTGAGGAAGCTTTCTGAGCAGGTGAAAAGTCCTCCAGCTTTCTTACTGAGACTGTGTTTGTGGGAGGATGAGGATATTTTCTGGTTTTGCATCCTTTGCTATCTCTAACTGTACAAGCTTAGAACCATCCCTGGCCAGAAAGAAATACCTGGGTGTACATCTTTGGTTTGCAGCTCACAAATTATAGGCAGATGCACTGCGAAGTTTGCGTAGGAGGAAGCACCGTAGAATGGAGAGAGCATGAGTTTAGAATCAGATGATTGAGTATGAATTCTGGCTCCACCATTCTCTCTGGTTTGGTGCCCGGTTTGGCACCGGCCATTTAACTACCTTCTTTAAAACACAGTTTCCCCACCTATGGAAGAGGGTAAAATAATATCTACCTTGCCAGGTTAATGGAAGGATTGCTGTTGGAAGGATATGGTAGTTTAAATGTTTTTAAACTACCTGGCCCGCAGTAATTTTTCAGCGAGTTACTTATTACTCTGTCCATTCTAGGAGAATCTCCCACATCTCTTGCTCATTTTACCACTGGGCAGCTCACTAGTTGAGGGACAGAGAACAGATGAGGGCAGTGAAACAGATCAGAGGCCAGAGCGGAGATATCTGCTGTCTTCCTCCTATTGGGAGCTGGTCTCTCAACCCTTTGGGAAGTCTCTCCCTAACCCTCGGCCTGAATCTTCCAGCCCTGCAGAATAGGACAGTATGTGGGAATATGGAACTTTTCTTCCACTAGCGTCTTCCTGTTCTTGCTTGGCTCAGGAACCATAAGAGGCTAGCTAGCCCTTGCTGTAGTTCTAAACCAGCAGTTTGCCTTTTTTCTCCTCCCATCCCCAGATTCTTAGTTTTCTGATTTGGTCTCTGGCTGCTCACAGAAACTGTGAAGTATTCCCCACACCCTACCTCTCCAAGAGCTTCCTGGTCTAAAGTTGTCTCCTTCCTCTCCCCTGCCAGCTCCCCCACAGTACCAAAACTCACTCCTTCAGCATGGAGACATTCTGTTTAAGTAAACTGAGGTGATGACAAAAAACTCCCTAACCTTTCTAAGGTATTTGCATATAAAAGAAGGAACTTAATAACATTAAAGTGAATCTTCATGAATTCAAAGTGTTGACTTTTGAAAAATTAAGATTCTACACTGTTTTAACGTATCTGTTAGTGACATATTTATTTTGCTTATAAAATAACTTTTTAAAAGATGTTTCTTTCATTTAGATTTTTAGACTACAGTTGCAAAGAATACACAGTTTTGGTCCTTTAACAGAATATTGTTTATTCATTATCAGAATATTGTTTATTCATTCAAACAATTGAATGATTGGAAGTTGTTTAAGTAAGCAGCCTTTTTTTAAGCCTCTTTATTATCTTTTTATACGAAAAAAATTTAAATGCACTGAAAAGAGAATAGTACTATGACCTTTCTTCCCCAGCTAATAATCACTTAAATTTGATAATTGTTAAATTTTTGCTATATTTGCTTTATCTATTTTTGTTGATAAAGTATTTCAAAGTATAGTAGGACATTTCACCCGTAAGTAATTATGCATCTCTAGAAAAATAAGGATATTTTCAATAATTATCCTTTCAAAAATTATTTCTAACAAGATTAACAAAAATTGCTAAATATCTCAATCCTAGTCTACCCATATTCAAATTTTTCCGGTTATCTGGTAACTCTTCTGCATTTGGTTGTTATGTCTTTTATATGTGTGTGTGTATTACTTAGTTTTATATCCTGCCTTTTTTTTTTAAAATAAACTTTCTGTTTTGGAATAACTTTAAACTTACACAAAAGTTGCAAAGATAGAGTTGCCTCTAAATAATTAGCATGTTAACTTTGGTGCGTTTGTCAAAACTAAAAGATAACATTGGTACATTACTATTTACTAACTTCAGACTTTATTCTGATTTTACCAATTTCCCCACTAATGTCTTTTTTTCTTTTTCAGGATCCAATCCAGGATCCACATTGTATTTGGTGTACCCTCTCTTTTTTAAAATTAACATTATATCACAACTTGTAAAAATAGTCTTTATGGAGATTAGAGCCATGCCGATTAAATGTTTAACAATGTCCTGGAATGGGATTCTGATCAGGCAAAAAAGAAGTTACAGAAAAAGTTTATGTAGTTGTGATCTCACTGTCTAAGCAATTTTGTATCCTGTCTTTAATAATCGTTGAGCATTTTGCCATGTCATTAACAGCTTTTAGCTTTGTTTTTGTAGCTGTGAGGCTTTTCTTGCCATGGATGCACTGTGATTTACTGACAGGACAACAGCTTTCAGATTGCTTTTAATTCCTCCCCTGTTAAAACAGTGCTGTGTTTGAATAAACCAGTCTCTTCATTCATATTTGTCCATGTTCATGGTTATATCCATAAGATAAATTCCTAGACATGCCATTAATGAAAAAGATTAAAAAAAGTTATAAAGGACATTATTTGGACAATTGGTAAAAATTTGATTTATGGAATGTTGGATTAGATAACAGTACTGTATCAATATTTCTGATTTTGATAATTGTCCTGTGATTATACAGGACAACGTTCTTATTTTTAGGAAATATATACTGACATATTTAGGGGTAAAGAGTATGATGTTTGCAGCTTATTCTCAGATGGCTCATAAAAATATGTGCTGCATGTGTGTGTGGAGAGAGTGTGCATATATAAATGTGTGAGTGTGAATGATAGATAAATGGGGCACAATGTTAATGATCAGTGAATCTGGGCAAAGACTATATGGGAATTCTTTGTACTATTACAATTTCTCTGATGTCAAAGTAAAGTTACAAAAAATAGTCTTTATAGTAACCATTCTTTTTCTTTCTGAAAATTTGTATTGTAAATTTTCAAACAATACAAGTTAAAACAATGGTACAATAAACATGTTTATTAACATTTTGTCATGTTTTATATGCCTATCTCTATCTTCATTTTTTCTGAACCTTCTGAAAGTAACTTGTAGACATCAGGCCACTTAACCCTGGATACTTCAGTATGCATCTTCTCAGAATAAGAAATTTTCCTTTCTTAACTATAATATATTGTACATAATCACATGTAGGAAACTTAACAATTAATTAATATTATCTAATATGCAATCCATATTCAAAATTTATTGTTCCCAAATATCTTTTTTTTTTTTTTTCCTTCATGCCCTTCACCCCCCCCACCCTCCTGGTTCAAGCCACTGTTTTTCAGTCTGGCTGTGTAGGACACAGCTCCCTGGCCCATGCTGGTATTATCAGCCTTGCGTTTCACCTGGCTGAGGCAGTCGGTCGCTGGTCATTGGTCGGCTGCTCACACCGACTATTTTCAAACCAAGATCCAGTCAAGATTTGTGTAGTTTCACTTGGTTGTTATATTTCTTCAATCTCTTAATCTAAAACAGCTCTTTACTTTTTTTGTTGTTGTTTGCTTGAAATGATGCATTTACATTTTGAAGAGATCAGACATGTCTAGAGTTGTTTGATTGCTTCCTCATTTAAACTGTTCCCCTGAATTCTGGTAAACTGGAAGTTAGGTGTAAAAGCTTCATTTGATTTAGGCTAAATATTTTTGGCAAGAATACTTCATAGGTGATGATTATATAACAATCACTTGATAGAATGTTTTCCTAATTTGATTGATGGTGTTATAAATTAACCATTATTGAACACGGAGTTTGCATCCAGTTTTTTGCTGCTCTAAATAATGTTTTGAAGATTAACGTTTACGTAGCTTTTATTTTGAAGTTCTTTACAACAAGATGCCCAAGCGTGAAATTATTAGGTAAAGACAACACGTTTATAGATGGTTCTTGGTAGGTTCAGGCTAATTTTAATTAGTGATTTGGTATGAAGCTACCAAACTAGTGTTTAAATTGCTTCCAATATGTTTTCCTCTTTTCAGGGGCTGAAAGAAGTGACACTACTTGGTCAGAATGTTAATAGTTTTCGGGACAATTCAGAAGTCCAGTTCAACAATGCAGTGTCCACCAACCTCAGCCGTGGCTTCTCCACCAACTATAAAACCAAGCGGGGGGGCCTTCGTTTTGCTCACCTTTTGGATCAGGTCTCCAGAATAGATCCTGAAATGAGGATCCGTTTCACCTCTCCCCACCCCAAGGACTTTCCTGATGAGGTGAGTATTACTAGTCAACTGTGCCAAACTGATAACAGTATACTCAAGCATGTCTGTCTGGGATAGACAGAGCATGGTTTGGGCAAAAGTGAAGGATTTGGTTAATTCATGTATTTGGTTTAATTAACCTCGTAATTACTTGAAAATTAACCTTGGTGGAGAACAGTGGGGGTGGTATTCCTTGATGCAAGATTCTTTGGTGAGACTTTGATGACATTCAAGGTATTCTTTTTGATCAGGTTCTGCAGCTGATTCATGAGAGAGACAATATCTGTAAACAGATCCATCTACCAGCCCAGAGTGGAAGCAGCCGTGTATTGGAGGCCATGCGGAGGGGGTCAGACTTGGTTGGGGAGGGGGTTTCCTGCACCTTTCCATATTTCCTTAAGGACCAAACAGTGTCTAAGAACCTAGCATGTGTGTGGCACATAGTAGCTGCTCAGTAAATATTTATTGTGGGATTGAACCCCTGGACATTGTAATTTCCTTTTGTTCACTCTATAAGTATAGACTAAGGACTGGATTTTATTTGTTTAGCATATTTTTTATTAAGCATCTATTGTGTGGCATATTCTGAGATATTAATCCTTTAGCTTTTTTTTTTGGAGGGGGGATATTAGGGGAACAGTGTGTTTTTCCAGGGCCCATCCACTCCAAGTTGTTGTCCTTCAATCTAGTTGTGGAGGGTGCAGTTCAGCTCCAAGTTCAGTCGCCGTTTTCAATCTTAGTTGCTGGGGGCGCAGCCCATCATCCCATGTGGGAATTGAACCGGCAACCTTGTTAAGAGCTCGCACTCTAACCAGCTGAGCCATCCAGCCGCCCCAGTCCTTTAGCTTTTAACATTAAAGATTTTTAGGTCTTGGAATTTAAGTGTAGCTCTATGTGTTCACTTACTTTGGGAATAATAAATATTGTAGAGATAAGACTGGAAGGAGAATGTGACAGATGGCAAGCTGTATGGACCTAGTGTTTTGCCTTGTTTTTGGCATTGGCAAGAGTTTTAGAGATCCTCTTAAATGCTTAATCTGTGTTGATATATTAGTTAAATACAGAAGGCTATTTAAAATAGTTTATGTCCTTGAACTAAAAATTTATAGGCCGTAGATTAGGTTACAGTACAGGATTTGAATCATAAGTGATCTTTCAGATATTTTAACCTGCTCTTGTACTGTCTTGTGTGGGTGAGAAGCAATGACGTGGTAATTCATAGTGTTATCTTTTAATATCATTCGTTTAAAGAAGATTAGCTCACCTAAGCCTTTTCTTTTTGTTCTTTATTGTAGCTATTCAAGAGAAGCTTATGTGGAGTTAATTCATCATATCAGAGAGTTTATTCCAGGTACATTAAAGAAATGTATTCACTGAGTACGTTACTCTACCAGTGACCACAGTCTTCTTGGTCAGATACAGGCAACACCTGTGGCAGTACCGTGTGACACCTTTATACTTCTGTTGCTTCTCTTCATTTCTGTCTCTTTCTTTCTTTTCATTTTTTCCTGATTTTTTAATGTCTTGGTCTTGCTAGAAATACTCAGAGGTGTGGATCAGCTTGAGGCCTCAAGGCTAAAGAGATTCTTTTTCAACAGTTTTTGTGTTTGTGAACATATGGGAGAGACCTTGTATTTTTTCATTAGCTGGCAAAGTTTTAGATAGTCTAAATTAGTTCTCATTTGGGGGCAATTGGTATCTTTAAAAATGTGTACTTAGAGGTAATTTGTTTCTTATTTATTATAACCTATGCTCTCTTTTTTTTCCTTTTCTCCTAATAAAATTACTCTGTAGTCTTTTAGTTTATAGTTGGTTGACGAAGTCTACACATTTTCCAAATTTCTAATCATAACTTGTATTGTGCACAAATACTTTCATTTTGATGGAGCAGGACAGTGTGGGGTTCTCTGGGCTGTAGTTTCCTCATCCATAAAATACAGCTAATAGTACTCACCTTGTTGGATTATTGGGATAATTAAATAAGTTAGATAGTAAAGTGTAGCACTTAGTAAGTATTCAGTAACTAATAGTTATTGTTACTATCTTAAAGGAACATTGTGTTAAACTAACTTCAAAAGTATATTTGTATGGGACACTGCAAGATTTTCACCAGTGAAAATAGGACCGTTTGGAACATGTGGACTCCTTCTGTGTCCCTAAATCTCACATTTGCAGTGAAAATACCTTTTCTAGTGCTGAGGGGAATGTAGACTGAGAAGCCAGGCTCTGGTGTGGGAACACTGTAGAAAAGCAGGTGCATCCTCCTTTGCTCTGCTGTGACAGTTCTGTCACACTTGCACATAGGCTGAATAGCTACAGAAAAGGCCTTAATTGCTGTCCCTACTTCTGTAGCCCACAAGTGGCAAAGGCTTCTCTTGAAAGTAAGCAGCAATGACTACTATTCTTTGTCCTTATTGTGTGTCATAGGTGTCAGCCTCAGCAGTGATTTCATTGCTGGCTTTTGTGGTGAGACGGAGGAAGATCACCTCCAGACGGTGTCTTTGCTTCAGGAAGTTCAGTACAACATGGGCTTCCTCTTTTCCTACAGTATGAGACAGGTGAGTTCTGGAATGGGGGAGGAGCTACTTCTGTGCTGAGAATGACATCATTCCTGACCGGTTTATCGACCGAAGATAACTGGGAAGAAAAAGTGGCAGCAAGGCAGTCTTTGGGAAGCCACAAGGATCTTACCATTTGTTTCTTTATTTTTTCTGATCAACTTGTCTATTATTTTACACAGTTCAGCTATTGGAGATGAAAAATAATTAACTATGCCAATATTTTCTCTTTATTAGAATATTTTAAATTAGGTTGTTTAGAATTTGAATGTGGAGGGAGGGACATTATTGTCTTTACAAAAAACCTGAAATTGTTTCTCAACATGCAGAGTGATTTGTCTTACAGACACCCCTTGTCACTCTCCCAGCCATCCTCAGCCATTTTTAGTTTCTATTTTTCTAGGCCAGGTGAACTCACTGATACTCACTTTAGAGTTTCTCCTATAATACAGATTCCCAGGTGGAAGGTGCAGAAGGAGATGAGCAAGGAAAGGGAGAGCAATTCACATGTGTTTCCTGCAGAGAGGGGATAGTCATAGTCTGCTGCCATTTTCTTGGTGGTAGGGATGAATTGCATGGGTCATTTCTCATCCCTGCAGTCACGTTGGGGCAGCTTGCCTTGTGTTTGGGCTGGAGGCTGAGGAGCCTCTCTGGCCATGGACTCAGGAAAGCTGACTGATGAATGAATGAACCCGTGACTTTAGCCACTGCTAACTCAGCAGCTATCAACCAAGCAATTCATGTCTTTAAAGCCCACTGCCTAGTGTTCTGCAGTGTAGCCCATTGCAGTGTAAGTGGGCGAGTGTGTATGTTCATGTCTCTTACAGAATTATTTTCAGGGATGAAGTTTCAGAGGAGCTGTTGGGTTCCATTTTGCTTCTTTTCCATGGACATCACAAACATGCAAGAGAAATTCTTTATAGTGCTAGATTTGGGAAATGGGTTTTCAGTGTGTTGTGGAAGCATATCCTATGGGCATTGAATATAAGTCTTTACTTTGGGATTTAATTACTTGGTTAGAATTAAGTTTATAGAGACTTATCAAGTAGTTTAGTGGATGAGAGCAAGCACTTAAATTGCTCCTCTCACTTAATAACTATGTGACCTTGGAAAGTGTCCTTTGTTTCTTCATCTGTGAAATGGGGGATAAGATTTGTACCAACCTCAGGTTGTTTTGATGATTAAATAAGATAATATGTGTAAAGCGTTTAGAACAGTGCTTCATGATGTAAGTGTACAATAGAGGTAAGTTGTTGTTTATAATAAGACAGAAGAGAGTAAACCCTGTGAGAGAATTATGTTTTAGGATTCTCTACCCATTCTCATTTTCCTCTGTGGATTTGGTCATTCTCTCAAAGGCAGAATGATTTGAATATCCAGACTTTGGTGTATTGGTTTTTCTCTTATTCCATACTTCTGTCTAGTGTAGTGGGCCTCCAACTGTATTATGAGCTCATGTACATAGGTAAAGATATATATATAGGTATATATGCATACTGTGGTTTTGGATGATGTAAAGGCTTTTCAAGGATTAGTTTTAGTTTTCTTTTTTTTTTGGACTAGATGATACATGCTCATGGTATAAAGTTCAAAAGGTCAAAATCATATGCAGTGAGAAGTAGTTCTTCCTTCTTCCCAGGTTGCTTAGTTTTTCAGCTCCTTCCTTGACGGTATCCACTCTTACAAATTTCTTCTGCAACGTTCCAGAGATAGTTCATGTATTTATAAACATATTTATATGTATTCTTTCTATACCAAAATTATACATGTTCATGTGTACCTTATTTCTGTTAAAAGTATATTTGGGAGAGCGATCATATCAGTATATATAAAACTATCTCATTCTTTTGAACAGCTGTGTAATTTTTCGTTATGTAAATAAACCATAATTTGTTTTACTAGTTACCTATTGATAAACATTTAGGTTGCTTTGCATCTTGTGATTTTATAAACTGTGTGGCTGAATAATTTAGTACATGAGTTATTTAGTATATGTACAAATGGAACCTTTATCCTTAAGATAAAGGCTGTAGTCTTAGGGTACCCTAAGGATAAAGGTCACATTCGTACCCTATAAAAATCTTAACAACAATTTTGAGTCTATGATTTTTATATGCTAAATTTAGAATTTAACCCTTGCAAAAAAACAGTGACTCAACTGCAGAGTTACCTTTTTCTCTTAGAAGGTTTCCAGAGCTAGAGAACCCTCATGGCATGGTTTGGGTTTGCTGTACATATCTACAACTTGCAGGGGGCAATGACCATGGTCCTGCTCTGTGCCTCAAGAATGGATTCTACAAGGCCTTGGTGACCTCTATCTCGCTCTCTCTTTTTTTTAATAGAAGACACGGGCATACCACAGGCTGAAGGATGATGTCCCACAAGAGGTAAAATTAAGGCGTTTGGAGGAACTTATCACCGTCTTCCGAGAAGAAGCGACAAAAGCCAATAAGACCTTTGTGGGTCGTACCCAGCTGGTGCTTGTGGAGGGGGTGAGACCATATGTTTATACATATATTGTGTATGCTTTTTGTTTTTTACAACAAAATATATCTCCTTTTATTTAGATCTTTGATTTCTTTTATTAGTTTTTGTAGTTTTCAGCATACAGATCCAGTACAAGTTTTGTTAGATTTACACCTAAGTATTCTGAGGTTTTTTTTTAATAGGTGTTGTAATTGCTGTTGTGTTTCTAATTTCGGGTGTCCATGTGTTCATTGTTATTACATAGAAATAATTGAGTTTTGTATGTTTATCTTGTATCCTGTGACCTTGCTGAATTCATTTAATAGCTCTAGGAGTTTTTTTTGGCAATTTCCTTGGAATTTTCTATGTAGATAATCATATCTTCGTGTTTTTTCCCCCTTCTCATGTTCCAGGGTTCCTTCTTTTATTGTTTCCTTTCTGTTTAGAGAACTTTCTTTAGACACTCTGGCAGTAGATTCTCTTTGTCTTCCTTCATATTAGAATGTTTTGATTTCCCTGTTTACTCCTGAAGGATATTTCTGTACTTAGTGAAAGAATTAGGGAAAAATATGTCTGCTCCATCTTTCTGGAAGCAGTATCATATGTATATTTTTAGAATCAATTTTATCGTTTGTATTTAATCCTTTTTAAAATCACACTTTCTTAGAAATTTACTGCATTTCTGGAAGTTTGTGGTTCCTGTAGGCTTCCGTGGTCAAGTCTGGGAACCTAACCATCATTTAGAGAGAGCACTAAATGGATGGGATAAGGGTGAGTTTGGGAACCTAACCTTTTGTGAGGCTGCATGCTGCAGCCTGTGGAGAGGAGGGGAAAGAGAGAGACAGGGCCCTTTCTGTGACTTCTTCCAAGTCCTGGTTTGGGAAAGGAGAGTCCTGCTCCATACTGTAGGATATGGCAGCATCAAAGCCACCAATTGCCTGGTATTTGTGTTTGTTAGGACTGTCTGGTACTGAGTAATAGTGGGAAATGGGTTCAAGCCATTCAGCCTAAGCCAAAAAAGAGGTGTTTTTTGTGTGTGTGTATAAACCTCTAGGGGTATCTTATGGATCCCAAGGGCAGGATATTGCCAGGTGTCTAGAAGGGACTCTGCGCAGCCTGGGAAGCCCTTGAGGCTCAGACGTGCTGGTCTCTCCTCAGACTAGCCTTTCCTGCTTCTTCATCTGTGTGGCAGAATATGGCAGTCTTATAGTTCTTCTGTTTACATGCTATAGTTCCAGCTGTTCACAGACCAAAATTTTGTCTCCCAGCCCCAATTGAAATTTCTAAGAGAGGGAACCTGATCAATTCAGCTTGGGTTAGGAATTTTCCTGTGGTCTGATCCAGCAGTGGATGTTGGGTGGTGATGCTGAGCTGGTGAAATACTCCAAAAAGTGTTTGCCTCACTAAATGCTTTATAATTTAGGGTGTCAGCTGTGATTCTGGAGATCTGTACATTTACATGTCTTTTTCTTGTCTGATTGCTGTGGCCAGGACTCCCAGTGCTATGTGGAATAAAAGTAGTGAAAGTGGACATCCTCGTCTTGTTCCTGATCTTAAGGAACCATTGAGTGTGATGTTAGCTGTGGGTTTATCATATGGCCTCTATTATGTTGAGGTATATTTCCTCTATTCCCATTTTGCTGAGAGTTTTTATTATAAATGGATTCTGGGTTTTGTCGAATGTTTTCTCTGCATCTATTGATATGATCATAGGATTTTTATACTTCATTTTAATTATGTGGTGTATCACATCATTTGGGTGTGGGACCAGCCCGTTTTGCATCTCCACCTCTCCTACTAGTCTCGATATGGCTTTGTCTTTATGTCTTTAGTTATAGGAGTTATCTACAGCTAGTCTTCAAGTGGTTCTCAAGAGTGGTTGTTCTATAATGTAGCTGTAATTTTGATGTGGTTGTGGGAGGAGGCGAGCACAGCATTTACCTACTCCACCATCTGGACTGGAACTCCTTTGGTCTGTTTCTATTTCCTGATTTTTCTCCTGATTATGGGTCACATTTTTCTGCTTCTGGGCATATGTAGTGATGTTTGATTGGATGTTGGATACCATGATGTACATTTTTGAGTGTTTGGATTTTGTGTTGGGCTTTGTTCTGATAGGCAGTGATGTTACTTACAGTTCATTTTAATCCTTTCAAGGCTTGTTTTTAAGTGTTGTTAGAAGAGTTTTCTATCCTAGGGATAGGTTAGCCTCATTACTAAGGTATGGCTCTTCTGCAGTTGCTACTGCATGTCCCAAGGAATCAGTGAGGACTGTTTGGTGGTAGATGAAATGATTCCCAGCCCCATGTGAGCTCTGGGAACTCATCAGCTGACAGTTCCAAGTTTACTTTCTTTGCCTGACTTCATGGAGTTTCACTCTATGGAAGCACATAGTAGTAGTCAGCAAAGACTGCACATTTCTATAGCTCTTTTTCTGCTTAGCTCCCTCCTGTTTAGAACTTGTTCCGTGATTTCCAGTTGTTGCAGGCTCCTTAAATTCTGATCCCTCTTTCCTCATTTCAGAGAGAATCACCATCCTCTGCTTTGAGATTTCCCTTCCTGCTTTCTTTGCATCCTGGTCTGGCTTGTGCCTTCTGGCAAAAACTCAGGGGTGGTTGGAAGGCTCATCTCATCTGTTTTCCTTCTCTTACACAACCTCTGTTGTCTAATACCTGGAAATAGCTGTTTTAGACATTTTGTCCAGTTTCTTAGTTATTTAAGGCTGGAGGATAAACTTGATTCTTCATCATGGCTGGAAGGGAAAGACTTGTGTATATTCTAGAAGTTAATTCCATCATTCTAGTTTTATTATTCTCCTGGCCTTGTCTTCTGCATGTTGTGATGGAAACTCTGGCCATGAGCCTGCCTATTCATTATGGGAAAGTAACTCAGCCGCACAACTCCAGAACATTCTTAAGTGATTACTATGAGACGGGGTAAAGTGAAAGTGGATTTGCCAGGTGCATCACCCATATGTCTTTGGCTTTAGGCCTGTTGGAGGTCCATTCCTTTTGAAGGTAATTCTGTAATCCAAGACTCTTTGAGTCATTCATTAGTGTAGAGTCAGCAAAACTTTATTGAGTTTCTGTTCTGTGCCATGTCCTGCCCTTGTTGGTTGAGCAGCGATAAACACTTTGTCTTCTTCAGTGATTCTTTGGTTAAGGAATGCGCTACGAGTAAGACCCTTGGGGATCTGAGACAAGAGAAGGCGTAATTCCTGTCTTCCAGGAACTGATGACTGACAGACTCATAGAGTCTCCTCTGTTCCTTCTGCAGCTCAGTAAACGCTCTGCCACTGACCTGTGTGGCCGGAATGATGGAAACCTGAAGGTGATATTCCCTGATGTAGAGATGGAGGATGTCACTAACTCTGGGTTCAGAGTCAGAGCTCAGCCTGGGGACTACGTGCTGGTGAAGGTAAGGTGTCCTTTTGGGTTTTTCTGCTTTGCACCGTGAAATGGCTGTTGGATTGGATAATTGGGGGAAATGAATTTTTTTCCTGGAGAAAATTTTTTTTTTTTTTTTTTAAGATTTTATTGGGGAAGGGGAACAGGACTTTATTGGGGAACAGTGTGTACTTCCAGGATTTTTTTTTTTCCAAGTCAAGTTGTTGTCCTTTCAATCTTAGTTGTGGAGGGTGCCGTTCAGCTTCAAGTTGTTGTCCTTTCAGTCTTAGTTGTGGAGGGTGCAGCTCAGCTCCAGGTCCAGTTGCCGTTGCTAGTTGCAGGGGGCGCAGCCCACCATCCCTTTTGGGACTCGAGGAATCGAATTGGCAACCATGTGGTTGAGAGGACGTGCTCCAACCAACTGAGCCATCCGGGAGGCAGCTCAGCTCAAGGTGCCGTATTCAATCTTAGTTGCAGGGGGCAGAGCCCACCATCGCTTGCGGAACTCGAGGAGTTGAACTAGCAACCTTGTGGTTGAGAGCCCACTGGCCCATGTGGGAATCAAACTGGCAGCCTTCGGAGTTAGAAGCACGGAGCTCTAACCGCCTGAGCCACCGGGCCGGCCCGAGAAATTTTTTAATACAATGAAAATCTCTTCTCAACTTGAGCAATGGAAGGGCATCTTGAATTGAATTTTAGACTATTTCTGACTATTGCCTTATTGTTTTTCTTCTCTCTTGCCCTGGAACGGTTCTTTTCGGGAATTTGGTGAGGTTGGAGTACACAGTAGTTTCTTGCTGCAGAGAGGCCAGGAAGTACAAGTGATTTGGAGTGAGTTGATAGTTCTCTCTGTCAGAGAGCGGCATGCCCTTTGAAGTCTCTGATGCCCCAGCATCCCTAACTGACATGTGCTCCCGTTTTCTGGGTCCCTCCCTGGACTAGCAGATCTAGTTGAATGGCTGTGGGAAATTTTCCTCTTTCTTTTCCCTCTTTCACTGGGGCTAGTCCTCCTTTCTTCCCTCTTTCCTTTCCTTTCCTTTTTCCTCCTTTTCTCCTTACACTACTGCTATTGCCACGTCCCTTTCTTTCTGGTCCTAATGTCTATTTTGCCCCAGAACCAGAGGCAGGCGGGACACATACTGATGAGGTAGGCAGGAGCAAAGCTGCTTCTCCGACAATGAGTTCTGGAGCATCTACAAAAGAGAGAGTAATTGTTTTTCTGCTGTTGTTGATCAGTGTTTTGTCCTCTTACCTATTTCTCAGTGTCTTACCCTCTACTCTGCTTCCTTACTGTCCCTACTTGCTCTTACTGTCACCTCCATCTTGAGTCATGGGAGCCATGGTCCATGGCTTGTAGCTGAGTGAGGCTCATTCCCCTGGCACATAACTTCTTTGGATTGGCCTAGAAATTTTACCAACACTTAGAACTTTTCTGTCCATCTGACAAAAACTTACAACACAATCAGTTTGCTGGTTGGTGACTTTATGATGTCATTCCCTTCTGTCCTTGTCGTGACTGGGAATTGTCTTACTTAAACATTACCTAGGAATTTCCTAGGTAGAGTAATTCCTACCAGGCAGCAGTGTGATTGATTTAGAAACAACCTGGCATAGCTTTCGCCATTTGTTCTTTTTTAAAAGTTTTTTGACTCTATCTTGTTTTCTTATTTCTCTCTCTTCTGAATGTTTGTTTCTTTGATTTTTAGTTTCTTTCCCATACCTCCTCCTACTCTCTTTCCACTCTAGCTAAGTGTTACTTCAAAAAAAGGAAAGACGTTGGTGGGTTGGGTTGTAGTGTTAGTATGATATCTTTTGTAAAATGAAAAAATTCCAGTTAAGAAAGTTAGAAAGGTTATGCTGCATCATTACTTGGTACTCTCTTTTGTTCTCAAGTGACATAAATCCCACAAGTAAGATTTAGTGGAAGGATGAAAATGAAGGAAGAGCTGTGGAGCCAGGGATCTGTTGGCTGTTTTTCTGTGTTGCTCATCACTGCTGTTTCATTTCTCTCCAATTAGAGTCTCTGGGCTGTGCTAGAACCACTCCGTCATAAATTTCGCTTTCTTGTCTCCCTCCCTTCTGTGGTGCTTATTTGGCTGAACCCCAGCTCTGGTAAAAGTGGTTATCTGCTTCCTCTGCATCTGTGCCGTGTCATCTGAACATTGCTGGGGAAAAGCATACAGTTAATCTGTATTAGATAGATTAGGTCAGATGATGGTGATTGAAAACTCAAAAGACAGGTAGGAGTTCTCATAAAAATCTAGATATGTGAGGTCCAGGACTGGTGATTGTGATGTCTCCATGGTCATCAAGGGTCCAGGCTTCTTCTGTTTTTATTCTCGGTGTGTGGCCTCCATTCTCAAGGTACCCTCATGATCCAAGATGGTTGCTCCAGCTACTATGTCCATATTCTAGGTAGGAGGAAGAAGGAAGGAAAGATGGGAAGGGCATGCCCTCTTCCTTTCAAGACACTTTGCAGAAGTTCCACACACTCTTTCCACCATAGTAACATACCACACCAGACTGCAAAGAATCTGAGAAGCGTGGTCTTCATTCTGAATGAACATGTGCCCAGTTAAAAATTGGGAGTTAATGAGGAAGAAGAGGAGAAATGTTGGGGGATAAGTAACAGTCCCTTCTATATAAACCATCTGTACTCAGTTCAAATTCATGACCGTGAAACTCAAATGAGTATTGAGCCTTGAAGTCCTGATGCTACGATCTCCCTAGTACACTGACTTTCCCATTCTTTCTTCTTAAATCTTCATCTGCCTCTCCAAATCCTAGTCTCAGCGAATGTCTGACTTATATTCATAGAGAAAATAGATCAAGTCAGACGAAACCTCATTGTCTCATTATTTCCACTGGCTCACTCACATCTCTACCCGTACATGCTGTCTGCTCACATGAGACAGTGTAGGAAGCGTCTGTATCTTCCGTCATCAGGGTCCCTTGTACCTTCACTTCTGGCCCTTCCTACCTTCTCCAGAGTTTTGTATTTATCTCCCTTCTCTCTTGCATCTTAAACTTAATGTGGCCAAAATAGAATGGATTCTTCCCACTTTCCTGCAATTTTCTTCTTTTCAAGCCTTCCCCAATTTCCGTAAATGGCACCACTCAATTGCTCAAGCCGAAAATCTAGGAATCATCTTACACACTTGCTTTCCTGTGCTCCCCATCAGCAGTCCACCTCTTTCGGTTTTTCCTATGGAATGTATCGTGAACCTGACCATTTCTTTCCATTTCCAAGCCGCCGTCATTTCTGACTGGGAGATTGCAGTATCTTCTTCACTGGCCTTCTGCTTTTATATTTTGAAGATAAATTATTTTATTGACATATATCATAAATGTAGAAAATTGCCCACATTATCAATGTACTACTTGATGAATGAAAGTGAACCTACCTTGTAACTACCACCTGGATCAAGAAATAGAATATTCTCAGAACACTAGAACCCCCGCAATGTTCCTACCAGTTGCCCTGCATCCTGGTTTCTGATACCATAGTTTAGTTTTGACTGTTTTTGATTGTTACACAATTGAATCATACAATGTGTATTTTTGGTACTTGTCTTCTTTTCCTCTAACTTATGTCGTGCAATTCATCCATGATTATATTTATTCATATTATATGACTATACCACAATTTATTTATGCATTGTACTGTTGTTGGCCAGTTTGGTTGTTTCTAGTTTGGAGCTATTACAAATGGAATTGCTATGAATATTCCTGTACATGTGTTTCAGTGCACATGTGTGTTTATTTCTGGTGGATACATGACTTGGAATTGCTGGGTCATAGGGGGTGTGTAATACAAATAGCTGAAGTGATCATACTGTTTTACACTCCTACAACTGTGCAGGAGAATGCCAGAGGCTTCAGATTCCCTGCTTTCATTCTTGCCCTCCTCTAGAATGTCTGCCCCACAGCAAGCAGTGTGATGTTTCTAAATCCGGTCACTCACTCCTCTTCTTGAGCCCTCCAGTGGTTTCCCATTGGAGCCAGCATAAAATGCAAGGTGTCCAAGGCCTTATATGATCTGCCTCAGCTATCTTTCCAACCTCACACTCCCTCCACTCTTCTTATTTTCTCTCCTCCAGCCCTGGTGGCATCCTTTTTATCCCTCAGACCTGGTCTTTGCACATGCTGTGTTGCTTGGGAGACTCTTGATCTTTGCCTGGCTGATTTCTTTAAAACCTTCATGTTCTTCCTAAAATATCACCTCCTTGAGAGGCCTTCTCTGGCCAGTGTCCTGCTAAAGCAGCTTCCCTCCACTTTGTTCTTGCCACTGTTTACCACAGCCCATTTTATCTTCATAGCACTTCTCAGTACGTGAAATCTCCTTGTTTGTTTCTTTACATATTTATTGTCTGTTTTCTCTTGAAAGCTCCTTTGAGGTCAGAGAAAATATCTGTTTTGTTCATCTCGGTATCTCCAGCACCTAGGACTATACTTAGAACATAGTAAGCACTCAGTAAATATTGACTAATGCGCTGACTTATTCTCATGGTAAGAAATGAGACCACTGGTGCCTTCAGTGTCACATACTTTTAGCTCTCAATTAAAGAGGAAGGAGAGCCTTTCTCAGCAAATTTGGGCTGTAAATATCCTAAGGAGGAAGGATTTGACTGGTTCAGCCTGGATCACAACTTATCCCTGGGGTTGGGAGGGCAGGGTCTGTGATGGGCAGCGCACGCCTGAACCTTATGGTTGGTGCTGGGGAGGAGCCAACTCCAAGAGAAAAGGAAGAAGTGGCTATTTGGGATTGACCTGTTTTGGACTTCTTAAATTATATGTATTACGATTGCATCGGACGTCTCTTCCTCTCAGGATTGGGGGCATACAGGAACCATGCAGTCTCTGCTGGCCTGTCATCTCCATCAGGTCCCTTTTGGTGGCCTCTTCTCTGGAGGTTCCTTATTAAGTCCCTGTAGTGCCTTCTTGGTTACCTTGCCTTCTCCCGACTGGTTGTCTTTCAGATCACCTCTGCCAGCTCTCAGACCCTTAAAGGACATGTGCTCTGCAGGACCACTCTGAAGGACTCTTCAGCATATTGCTGACCTGAGGGATGGCCTCGAGCTGACGTGGGCAGTCCTTCCCACGTCATTACTGAAAGAGGTAATGAAGCTTTGAAGACAAACCACAAGTGGTGAAGCAACTTTATGTCAAATGGAAAATGCATCTCTTTGCTGCTACATGAACAGGCTTTATAATCATTAAATTGATTTAAACTGAAGTCGTCCCTCGGTCTCTCTACTTTTACTTCATTTTTACCCTGGTTAATGTTTCTGAGATTTTCCCCTATTTTCCCTGTATTAAGTGTTTCCCAACGTAATTTCTGCTGTGGACACTGCTAACCTCTCTGGTTTTTCTCCCCTGGACTCTGGGCATTAGAGACTAAAGCGGAGGGGAAAGTAGAGAGAACCATTTGCTTGGGAAAAACTGCTCTAGATCTGTCTTAACATTGTGTTATGATGACATTGACGCGGCTGCTTATCTCCTCACTTTGTTCTCTTATTTTACCTGAGGTTTTCCTTCAGGGACTTTTTTTTAGCCTGTCAATCATTCTTGGCCTTCAGGTCTGATAACACTTGGAGTTTTGGAAGACACCATTACCTACTGGTAGGCTTTGAACACTCATTCTTGGCCCATTCCCTGCCAAGTTTATGTCATTCTGTGGGTACCATGCAAAAAAAATCCAAAAGATGGTAGCATGGAGTGCTTAGAATCAGAAGGACTTTTGTTTAAGTCCCCACTCCATTGCTTAAGAGTTGTGTGTCTTGAGTAGTTACTCTAGTCTTCTATGCCTGGGTTTTCTCCTGTGACATGGGGATAATGATAATAAAATGTTTATCTCATATGGAGTTCAGTGAGATTATACTTGTAAAGAGTTTAGCACTATCATGTTTGCTTCGGCAGCACATATACTAAAATTGGAACAATACAGAGATTAGCATGGTCCCGGTGCGAGGAGGACACCCAAAAAGAAAAGAGGTTCACACTATCTGTGACACAATAAGTTCTTAGCAAACGGGAGCAATCATTGAATGATTTTGCTTCTAAAACACAGCATGTGTTAGGATGCTCCGAGGCTTTTATTGTGTGTCTGCCCTTGATCTCCTTTGGACCCTTTCCAGTGACCTCCAGGACCACCTTTCGGAACCCCAGGCTGGGAACCTCTTCTTCAGGTGCTGGTCCGGCCTGGGAAGACTGGTTTCTGCTATCAAGATCCATCTTCTGAGGAAAACATTTGTTACGGCTCTTCACCTTCATTCTTTATTCAAAAGGCATTTTATAACAAGTTTTAAAATTTATTTTACTTTTTATGAAAAAATATATTGTGGTAATTTCAAACAATACAATAGGTATCTGTAATTGGTCAGGTTCCTTCCTACCGCTTTCTCCTAGTCCCTCTTACGAAAGCTAGCACTTTTATCATTTTCTAATGTCTTTTCAGAGACAACCTTCTGTATGTACAGTGATTAGTATGTATATTTGTTTTACACAAATGGTTAAATACCATACACATTATTAATAGCTTTATTAAGGTATGTGTAATTGATGTACAACTGACATGCACATATTTAAAGTGTACAATTTGATGTTTTGACATACGTATATACCCATGAAACCATCACCAAATCAAGACTGTGAATATACCCATCACACCTGAAATTTTTCTCATGTCCCTTGGTAATCCCTCTTTGATTCCTGATCCCCAAGCGACCATGGAATTTCCTGTCACACATGACATAATGTATTTTCATTTTCATTAATTTCAAAATACTTTCTAATGTCCCTTTTGATTTCTTCTTTGACCCATGGGTTATTTAGAACTGAATTATTTAATTTCCACATATTTGGGGATTTTGCTGAGAGGTCTTTATGATATTGATTTCTAATTTAATTCCATTGTGGTCAGAGAACATACTTGGTATGATTTTAATCATTTGAATTTATTGAGACTTGTTTAATGGCTCAGAACATGATGTATCTTGGCAAATATTCAGTACATACTGGAAAAGAATATGTATTCTGCTGTTATTGGGTGTAGCATTCTATAAATGCCAGTCAATTCAGATTGTTGTTCAAATCTATAATACCCTTGCTTACTATCTATCAAATTCTTCTATCAAATATTGAGAGAGGGGTATTGAAATTTTTGATAATTATGGATTTGTTTCTTGTTTCTTCGCAGTTCTCTCATGTTTTGCTTCATGTATTTTGAAGCTCTGTTACTAGGTGAATAAACATTTAGAATTTTTATGTTCCCTTGACTAACTGATTTCTTTATTATTATGAAATGACCTTCTTTAAACCTGGTAATATCTTTTGCTTTGAAATCTACATTGTCTAATGTTACTATAACCACTTTGGCTGACTCCCTCCCTTTTTATTGAGATTATAATTCACATAGCATTAATTTCACCATTTTAAAGTGCACAATTCGGTGGTTTATAGTATATGCACAAGGCTGTGCAACTATCACCACTGTTGAATTCTAGAACATTTTCTTTTCTCCCAAAAGAAACCCTATATCCATTAGTGGTCACTCCTTATTTTTCCTTCCCCCTATCCATTGGCCAACATTCTAAACCTTCTGTCTCTTGATTTGCCTATTTTGGACATTTTATATAAATGTAATCATACAACATGTAGACTTTGTATCTGGCTTCTTTCACTTAGCATGATGGTTTCAAAATTCATCCATGTTGCATAATGTCATTCCTTTTTTATGGTTGAATAATGTCAATCAATGTAATATTCAATCTTAATAGAATGGACTGATTACTAATTCAATCTCCTTACTAATTCTAGGTCTGTTTTTATTTTTCATTTCTTGAGTCAGATTTGGTAGTTTGTGGGTTTTGAGGAATGTGTTTGTTTCAAGCAGGTTATCTAATTTGTTGGCATACAATTGATCATAATATACTTTTATAACCCTTTTGTTTCTCTAAGATTGGTAGTAATATCCTCACTCTCATTTCTGATTTAGTATCTTGAGTCTTCTCCTTTTCTTTGTCAGTCTAGCGAAAATTTTGTGAATTTTGTTGATCTTTTCAAGGAACCAACTTTTGTTTTCATTGATTGTTTTGATTTTCCGTTCTCTATTTCATTTGACTCTGCTCTGATCTTTACTATTTCATTCCTTCTGCTTGCTTTGGGTTTAGTTCGCTCTTTCTCTAATCCTTACAATGGAAAGGAGATTATTGATTTGAGATCTTCTTTGTCTTTTTAAAACAGGGCTTTATTTTTTTAGAGCAGGTTTACAGCAAGATTGACTGGAGCACAGAGGATTCCGTACACCTCTCTCCCCAACAAATGTAGATTCCCTCACTATCAACATCCCACACCCGAGTGGCACATTTGCTATATTTGAACCTAGCTTGACTCATTATTATTACCCAAAGTCCATAGTTTACACTAGGGTTCTTTCTTGGTGTTATATACTCTGTGGGTTTGGACAAATGTATAGTGACTTGTATCCACCATTATAGTACCATATAGAGTGGTTTCATTGCCCTAAAATTCCTCTGTGCTCTGCCTATTCGTCTTTTCACTTCCTCGCAAGCTCTGGCAACCACTGAATTTTTTACTGTCTTTATATTTTTACCTTTTTCAGAATGTCATAGAGTTGGAATCACACATTATGAGGCTTTTTCAAAATGGCTTCTTCCACTTAGTAATATGCATTTAAAGTTCCTCCATGTCTTCATGGCTTTGTAGCTCATTTCTTTTTAGTGCTGAATATTCCATTGTATGGATGTACCATAATAGCTGAATGTATTTATCCATTCACTTAACGAAAGACATCTTTGTTGCTTCCAGTTTGGGCAGTTATGGGTAAAGCTGCTGTAAACATCTGTGTATGAGTATTTGTGTGAACATAAGTTTACAACTTATTTGGGTAAATATCAAGGAACATGATTGTTGAATCATGGTAAGAGTATATTTAGTTTTGGAAGAAACTGCCAAACTGTTCTCCAAGGTGGCTGTACCATTTTGCATTTCCACCGTCAGTGAGTAAGAGTTCCTATCGCTCCACATCCTCGTCAGCATTCGGTCTTTTCAGTGTTCTGGAATTTAGCCGTTCTAATAGGTGTTTAGTGGTATCTCGTTGTTTTATTTACAGTTCCTAATGCTGACTTTCATATATTTATTTGTCGTCTATGTGTCTTTGGTGAGGTGTCTGTTTTGATCTTTTGTTCACTTTTTAATCAGATTGTTAATTTTCTTATTGTTGGATTTTAAGAGTTCTTTGTGTATTTTGAATACCAGTCCTTTATGAGATAAGTGTTTTGCAAATATTTTCAAAATATTTGAAAGACTGTAGCTTGTCTTCTCATTCTCTTAACTGCATCTTTCAAAGAGCCAAAGGTTTTAAAGAAGTTCAACTTACCAATGGTTTTTTTTCTTGGATTGTGCCTTTGGTATTTTACCTCAAAAATCATTGCCAAAATCATCTAGATTTTTCTCTTATGCTATCTTCTAGGATTTTTATAGCCTTACGTTTTATATTTAGCTATTCAATCCATTTTGAGTTAAATTTTGTGATGAGTGTAAGGTCTGTTTCTAGATTCATTTTTTTTTGGCATGTGGATATGCAGTTGTTCCAGCACCGTTTGTTGAAAAGATAATCTTTTCCCATTGTATTGCCTTTGATTCTTTGTCAAAGATCAGTTGATTGTATTTATGTGGATCTATTTTGGGGCTCTCTGTTCTGTTCCATTCATCTGTTTGTCTATTTTTTTTTTTTTTTTTTTTTGCCAATACTACACTTTCTTGATGATTGTAGCCTTAAAGTAAGTTTAGATGTTGACTAGTGTCAGTGTTTGTTCTCCTTCAGTACGTGTCGGCTATTCTAGGTCCTATGTGTTTCCATGTAAACTTTAGAATCAATTTGTCAGTATTCACAAAATAACTTGCTGGGATAATGTTGGGATTTTGTTAACTCTGTAGATCAGGTTGGGGAGAACTGACAATATGTTGAACTGTCAATATGTTGACAATATTGAGTCTTCCTATGCAGTGAACTTGGACTCTCTCACCATTTATTTAGTTCTTTGATTTCCTTCCTGTGAATTTTGTAGTTTTCACCCTATAGATCTTGTATATATTTTGTTAGATTTATACCTAAGTATTCCTTTTTGGGGGTGCTAATGTAAATTTGTTTGTAATTTGAAATTCCCGTAGTTAATTGGTGGTATGTAGGAAAGCAATTCACTTTTACATATTAGCTTTGTATTCTGCAATCTTGCTATAATTACTTATTATGTCTGGGTTGTTGTTTTTTTGGTCAGTTCTGTCAGATTTTCTACATAGACAATCATGTCATCTGTGAACAAATACAGTTTTATTTCTTCTCAATTTCTGTACCTTTTACTCACTTCTCTTGTTTTATTTGATAGGGCTTCCAGTACGATGTTGGGCCTGCTGCTTTTGGTTTTGGAAGGTTATTAATTACTGATTGATTCAATTTCTTTAATAGACACAGGCCTATCCAAATTGTGTATTTCTTGTGTGAGTTTTGACAAACTGTGTCTTTCAAGGAATTAGTCCCTTTCATCTAGGCTATTAAATTTGTGGTCGTAGAGTTGTTCATAATATTCATTTATTATTATTTTGATGTTCATAGGCTCTGTAGTGGTATCTCTGTTTATTTTTGATATTAGTAACTTATACCTTCTCTCTTTTTTTTTTTTTTTTTAAAGATTTTATTGGGGAAGGTGAACAGGACTTTATTGGGGAACAGTGTGTACTTCCAGGACTTTATTACAAGTCAAGTTGTTGTCCTTTCAGTCTTAGTTGTGGAGGGCGCAGCTCAGCTCCAGGTCCAGTTGCCGTTACTAGGGCAGCCCACCATCCCATGCGGGAGTCGAACTGGCAACCTTGTGGTTGAGAGGACGCACTCCAACCAACTGAGCCATGTGGGAGGCAGCTCAGCTCAAGGTGCCATGTTCAATCTTAGTTGCAGGGGGCGGAGCTCACCATCCCTTGCAGGACTCGAGGAGTTGAACTGGTAAACTTGTGGTTGAGAGCCTACTGGCCCATGTGGGAATTGAACCAGCAGCCTTTGGAGTTAGGAGCACGGAGCTCCAACGCTGGAGCCATCGGGCCAGCCCCCTTCTCTCTTTTTTTCTTAGCCTGCCTAGAGGCTTATTAGTGTTATTGATCTTTTAAATGGTTTTGATCTTTTCAAGCTTTTGGTTTCATTATTTTTCTTTATTAGTTTCCTGTTTTTATTTTTTATTGATTTCTGCGCTAATTTTTATTCTTTTCATTTTGGAAGAGAAAAAAAAATTTGGATTACTTTGGACTAATTTGCTCTTCTTTTTCTAGTTTCCTAAGATGGAAGCTTAGATTATTGATTCTGCGTCTTTCATCTGTCCTAATAAATTCATGTAATACCATAAATTTCCTTCTAAGGATGCTTTTGCTGCATCCCCAAAATTTTGATCAGTAGTATATTTATTAAGTTCAAATATTTAAAAATTTCTCTTGAGATTTCATCTTTGAGATTTCTTTCTTCTTTTTTAATGTAGGCGTTTGTAGCTATAAATTTCCCCTGCGCACTGTTTTTACTGTATCCCTTATGTTTTGGTATGTTGTATTTTTGTTTTCATTCACATCAAAGTATTCTCTAATTTTTCCTTCTGATTTCTTTGACCCAGTGCTCAAGAGTTTATTGTTTAATTTCTACATATATTTGTATTTTCTAAATTTTTTTCTGTTACAGATTTCAAATTTCATTCCACTGTGGTCAGTGGAAGGTACCTTGTATGATTTAAATCTTTTTAAATGATTGAAAATTGTTTTGTCATCTGACATATGGTCTATCCTAGAGAACGTTCCACATGCACTTGAGAAGAGTGTGTTATTCTGCTGTTGGTGGTAGAACGTTCTATATATGTTTGCTATATTTAGTTGTTTTATAGTGTTGTCCATATCTTCTATTTTCTTGTTTATCTTTTGTCTAATTGTTCTTTCCACTACTGAAAGTGGAGTGTTGTAGTCTCCAGCTATTATTGTTGAACTATTTCTCCCTTCAATTCTGTCAGAGTTCGCTCCATCAATGTTGGGGCTCTATTGTTAGGTACATATATGTTTATAATTGTTATATCATTTTGATGTAGATTGCCGCTTTATTTTTATATAATGTCCTTTGTGTCTTGTAACATTTTTTTCAATTACAATTGACATTCATTATTATGTATTAGTTTCAGGGGTACAGCATAGTGGTTAGACATTAATTTATGAAGTGATCCCCCCAATTAGTCTAGTTCCCACTTGGCACTATGCATAGCTATTACAATATTATTGACTATATTCCTTATGCTGTACTTTACATCCCTGTGACTATTTTGTAACTATCAATTTGTACTTCTTAATACACTTCACCTTTTCCACCCAACCCTCTATTCCCCCTCCCATCTGGTAACGATTAGTTTGTTGTCTGTATCTATGAGTCTGTTTCTGTTTTGTTTTGTTTTCTTTTTGTAACAATTTTTATTTTAAAGTTTATTTTGTCTAATTTAAGTATAGCCTCTTTACTTAAGTATTTAAGTTTTTAAGTATAGCCTCTTTTACTTAGTACCTTTAGTTGTCATGTCTCCTTAGTCTCCCCTTGGTTGTGACCATTTCTCAGACTTGTTTTTTTTTTTTTTTTTGGGTCGTTGTTGTTGTTTTTAAGGAGAACGCAGCTCACAGGGGCCCATATGGGGATCGAACTGGCAACCTTGGTGTTATCAGCATCACGCTCTAACCAACTGAGTTAACTGGCCTCCCCTGACTTTCCTTGTTTTTGATGACCTTGATAGTTTTGAGGAGAACTGGTCAGTAGTTTGTAGAGTGTGCCTCAGTTGGGATCTGTCACATGTTTTTCTCAGTAGTAGACTGGGATTGTGTGTTTCTAGGAGGACGGCCACAGAGGTAAAGTGCCATTCTCCTCACATCATAAGGGTACATACTACTAATGTGCTTGATCACTGTTCATGTTAACCCCGATCACCTGGCTTGAGGTAGAGTCTGTCATATTTCTTCACTATAAAGTTGCTCTTCTTTGTTTTCCTATTTCCATACTGTGCTTTTTGGAGGGAAGTCACTCTGTGCAGTTGACACTTAAGGAGTGGGGAGTTAAGCTGTACCTCCATAAGGGTAGAGTAGCTATGCAACCCATTTAGGACTCTTCGGCAGGGGAGATTTGTCTGTTCTTCCCCTATTTATTTATTGAACCATTTATTTATATCAATATAGACTGCTGGATATTTATTTTATACTTTGGGTTATAATCCAGTACTACTTGACTTCTTTTGTCAGATTGTTTCAGCCTTGGCAGCTCTTTCAGTTGGCCCTGTATCCCTTTGACATGCCTCCATCATTGTAGGGTTTTTTTGGTGTGTGTATATGTGAGCACTTTCTTACTTTCAGTAACTATTAAGAAGCTCTAGGGCCATCTTTTCTATTTCCTCTCCAGTCTTAGGATTAGCCCTTTCTCCAAGGAGCGCTGATTGCTTTTATGAAGAATGGTATCAGAAACCAACATCTGGGGGTGGGGATATTTGTTGCTACTGTGGGTTGGATGGAAGGGGTTTTGTTTTTTAAAAAGAGGTGAAATTCACATAAAATTAACCATTGTCAAGGGAACAATTTAGTGGCATTTAGTACATTCAGAATGTTGTGCCACCACCACCTTTACCTAGTTCCAAAACATTTCCATCACTCTAAAATAAAACCCTATAACTATTAAGCAGTTATTCCTCCTTACCTACTCTCTGTTCTCCTGACAACCACAACTTTGTATCCTGTTTATATGGATTTAACTATTTTGAGTATTTCATGTAAGATGAATTGTACAATATGCGATGTTTTGTGTCTGGCTTTGTTCACTGAGCATAATCTTTTTGAGGTGGAACCACATTGCAGCACGTATCAGTACTTCATTCCTTTTTATGGCTAAAGAATATTATTCTATTGTATGTATATACCACATTTGTTTATCCATTCATCCATAGATGAACATTTGAGATGTTTACACCTTTTGGCTATTATGAACAGCATTGCTGTGAACACTCATGCACAGGGTTTGTTTGAACACCTGCTTTCAGTTGTTTTGGGCATATACCTAGGAGTGGAATTACTGGGTCATATGTAAATTCTGTTTAACTGTCTGAAGAACAGTCAACCTGTTTTCCACAGAAATTGAACCAGTTTTACATTCCCACCAGCAGTGCACGAGGGTTCAGATTTCTCCACGTTCTCTCCACTGGTTGGAAGGTTTTTAAATAGGGAGTGTAGGTGGCAAAGGCAGAGGCAGGGAGGCCAGTTGCCCTGCTAACTGATGGTGGTGACTTGGATTAGGATGGTGATGGAGAGAAGCAGGTAGATGGGAGAGGTCTTCTTGAGGCAGAATCAACAGGACTCAATGCGTTGGTGAGAGAGGGAGGAGTGAAGAACAACTCCCATGTGTCTTGGTGGGAAAGCTGGTTGCGTTGTACTGCCACTTACTATGATGGGATTGATTATGGGAGGTCCTGGCCTGGGAAGAAATCAAGACCTAAGTTTTGGACAGAGAGTTGAAAGCAATAGTGTGATTTGGTCTTTATTTTGTAGGGTGCTGGCCCTTGCTATGAGGCAAGCCCAGTTTCTGGCCCTGCTTGGCCTGTCTGGTCTTTGTGTCCACAATCTGAGCTTTGTTTCCAGAGCAGACATGTTATGCAGACACGGCACAGAATAGAGGGTCTCTGCCTGTTACAGAGATCACAGGTGTGTTTCTCAGCCACCCCTCTTGTAACCTCTTTTGGGGCTCTCTGCATTTATAGGTCTCCTGACTGCTTGACTTGGCTGTCCTCTAACAGCCACTTGGCATGGCCTGTGGTCACTGAGCTGTAACCTAGATCCTTGGCTGCCCTGTTTATGGTACCACCAGCCTCTGACCTGCTCTGCCCATCCAGCTTTTAGCATTTGGCGGTGCCTCTTGATGTTTAACATATGATGATGGAGACATTGGATTCTAGCCCTTGTGTGATTTTCATGTTGGGCCATTGGGAAAAGAAATCATTTGGAGTTGGAGAGGGGAGGGCAGAGATATGGGAAGGGAAGTCTTAATTATCGTCATGATTGTCCCTTAGTGCACTAGATAAATTAATCCTGGGTTTGTTGCCTCATCTTTCATATTATTAATTTTTATGTCCCTAATATGTAGTGCTTTTGCTAGTCATAAACATACGACCAAACTCCTCTTGGTAGGAATTGAAGACAACTGAATCATTTGCTGCATGAAAACAGGTTCATTATTAAAGAGATGCTTATAGAAGATGCATCTCTTTAGAGATGCTTACAGAAGATGCTTACCAAAAGTCTCTATTCTTGCTTTTCTTGCACTTGTTAATTCAAAGTAAAGGTGAAATTCCAAAGGACAGCTGGCATGTTCAGAGCACTATTCTACTTGGCTCCTTAATCATAAGGATGTCCTTGGCTCATTATTTTTTAGAGAAGCTTCGGAGTGCTTTCATCCTGAAAGTTCTCTGGCATCACGTGTGCTGGGTTTAATTTGCTGCCTGAAGGTCATTCTGTGGGGAGATAAAACAACTAATTATACTCTTTTTTTCTGGTTTTACCTTTGTTAGCATTTATTTTATGCTAAATTTCCTCTTGGGCCATAAGTTTTTGTTTCTTCTGTTTGTTCTGGGGTATCTTTTTCTTCTGTGCAACCCCCTCTTCTGCTTTAGGAACAATCGGCTGTGTTTCAGTGAGGCTCGTCTCCCTGTGGCAGGAGAGCTCATCATGCGTTAATCTGCCCGTGAGCTCTGTAACTTCTGTGCCACTTCCTGGGAGCTTTGTTCACCTGGCTCTGCTCAATGACCAAAGTCTACATGTAAACCCTTAAGTTCAGCATCACTCTCTGCATTTTTAAATATATACAGCAAAAATCAGCACTCTTTTTTGGCCACCAACCCTGCGTCCAGCGCTACTGGTTGTCCTGGGCACACCCAACAACTCCACCTTTGTAACGACGGAATGGCACACAATGCTTCTGTAAAGTGACATCCTTCAGATACTTGGTGGCTTTTCGGATCTGCCTACCCTTGATGGCCAGGGCAGTTTCATGAGTGTTCTCAAAGTGAACGTGAAGATTTGAAACTCTTGGTTTGTATGATTTTGAGGGATTTTTCTGGATCAAGTGAATGGAGAATCATTTTCAGAGGTCACGTGAGGCTGATTACAGGAAAAGCCAACTAATTACACTCTTAAGCACATAAGCTGGCTGCAGGCACAGACCGAGCCAGCCGGTGCACTCCATCTCCCTGACCAGAGCGCTTGCATCAAGGATGGGGACATGGACCAAGTCAGGCCAATGGGAGCCCCAGGGGTTATTCCTGGGTGATTGTCATTTGAGCAGTTCCAGAAAGAAAGGGATGGTTAAGCTCCTAGTGAT
Organism: Rhinolophus ferrumequinum; assembly: GCF_004115265.2. Classification (NCBI taxonomy): domain Eukaryota; kingdom Metazoa; phylum Chordata; class Mammalia; order Chiroptera; family Rhinolophidae; genus Rhinolophus; species Rhinolophus ferrumequinum. Next base: position 21,559,863 of record NC_046306.1, read on the forward strand.
TGGGGCCTCCATGTAGAGCCAAAATAGATCCCACCCAGAAGTGTAGAGGCAAGAGACGGATTCTGGTGTCATCATTTAGGCCTTAAATCAAGCCTGTACTGAAGCTAACGCCATCTCTGGAGTTCAGTACATACAATTTTATTGTACCTGCTTAAACCAGTTTGTATTGTGCTTTGTGTCACTTGCAGCTGAAAGACAGTTGGCATTCCTCTGAGCCAGTCTCTTCACTTGAAGTCTGACTATGGAGGCTAAGTGACCTGTCCAAGGCCACTCAGACCTATGGAGTGTAAGAGCAGGAGGTAGAAAACCAACACTGAATCAAATGCTGATTTTATCACACTCTCCAGTCTAGTAATTGATCTGGCCACAGATACAGGGACGTTTGGGGGTTAAATGCGAATGGGAATGTACAGCTTCTGAGGTTTGAGCCAACATGGAGGATGTTGAAATTTTCCTCATCAGATACACTAATTAAGCATGTTTATCATGAATAAAACATCTAAGGGTGATAGAGATTTTAAACTGCTTTACTCTCTCATATATCTTCCCTATTTCTACCCTCATCATTTACTATTTTCCTGGTGACAAATTTAAATAAAAATCCCATTCTTTTAATGGTTTTTCAATAATCAAAGCCTCCAGGGGTAGGAAAAGGCTTGCTGGCCAGGGCTCTGTTTCTTCTACTCTGGGACTTGGGAGATGTCACCAATCTCCTGCTCTGGCCCTCACGGCGGCTGTCCCACCAAGGCCTATCATCCCTGTCTCCCGGATATGTTTGGGGACATTGGAGGGAATTTCTGCTTCTCCACCTCCCTGGTGAGAGGACCTGGGACTGCTCCTTGCTCAGGCTCCACGCACGTGTGCACTTTGTAAAACAGTTGGCACTGGGAGTTACCACCGAACTCCTAAGGGGCTCTGTCCTGTGAGGTCCTGCATAATGAGTCACAGTGATTTGGAGAGGCAGGTGAGTTGGCACATTTTCTGCCCTGAGTGTGGCGAGGGGAGTTTGTTGGGTGCGCGGAGGTGCACGGTGTTGCAGCTCAAGCCCCATCCTCTTCTGTGTGTCACCCAACAGGTCCCAAAGGAGGCGTAACTATCTCCCTCCATTGACCTGGGCAGCCCCCGAGGGCGCGGTGTTTGTACTCACAGCTCTTGCATTCGTTGAAATCACTGAGATCAATGTCACATGATTTTGATTGTTTTATCTGTGAATTAAGCACGAGTTAGCTTTGCGGAGGAAATGGCAGCGGGCCCATCCACCTCCTCTTCTCCTTCCCTGTGCTCCTTCCCTTCTCCCCGTCCTATTTCCCGGCCTTCATTTTAGCAGAACTCCTCTCCTCCCTCCCGCCAGCCTGAGGCATTCTGCTATCCTGCTGCTGGTGTCTTTAGGCTCAGAGGGGCTGCTGCTTCCCCTAGTTTCCGGACTTCTGAAGGCTGAAGTCTCCTTCCCAGGTCTCTCCCAGCGTCAGGCCCTATCTGAAGAACGGGCTTCTTCCTCTCCTCCCCCCAAAGATTTGTCGACTTCTGTGGTGGTGCACCCCCGCCCCCGCCCATCCCGTGACTTACATTCTCATTCATGTCAACCGTCAACACTTCAGAAACGATGTCATCTAAACGCAGAGAGAGAGGCAAAGCATCTGTGACCCTGGGGAAGAATCGTGTGGAGAGCCGTGTTATTCTTGCATTTCCGGATTTTGCCCAGACATTGACAATAACCGATCCATTGATGATACAGCTTCAGTGATGTCCTGCTGCTTAAATTTTATAAACACCTGACGCCTTTCACTTTTAGTTTTAGTCATTAAGGAAGATGCAAGGATACCTGGGAAAATGACTAACGCAGGCATCTGACCCAGCAACCCCACACGGAGGAATTTACCCTTCAGATACCGTGCACTTTGGTCATCAGACTTGTCTGGGACCTTCCTAATTGAAGTGGGGCACAAAAGTTAATAATTGGACAAAATACTATTCTTTGATAACGACTATTAAATAACTTGTACTACATCTTCATAATGCAGTATTGGGCAGATTTAAAATAAGAAGCAGCTATTTACATACTGATGCAACAAATTCCAAGCAATTTTTTTATGTGAAACCATCAGAGTGCAGATATGTCTATATAATATCTGCCTATTTATGTGTGCGTATATGTACACGAAAATTTGTTGCATATGCAAACAAGATCTCTGGAAGCTAACCAAAGGGCCTAGATTCATTGGTTGCTTCCAGGGATAATTAGCCAGCTGGTGTACATGGGTGGGAGGGAGACTCACTCTATGGGTTTTTGTATCTTTTGAATTTTGATCCTGGGGAATGCATATTGCTTATGCAACAACCTAGGACAAAGTACAAAAGTATGCTTAGCGAGCAGCATGCAGACAGGCGAAGGAAGGCTGTTCTGAAACACACTGGGCCGTTCCCAAGCAGAGACCCCTCTCTGGGCCTCAGTTTCTTGATCATTCAGACCACTGGGTTGGCTGCGCTCATCTCGGAGGGTATCCCTGTGTACCAGTGGGGACATTCTGGCACACAGGCAAGCTGATGCAGAAAGCGAGAAGAATGGTCTCACGTACGTCTTCACCAAAAGGAGGTTCACTTCCTTGACCCTGATGTCCTTGTCCTGGACTTGGAGGTTGACGCATTGGGCGTTGTTTGTGGAAATTCCAATTTTCAGAGTCACATCCGAATTCACTTGAAATCCCAGTATGCTGAGTACAGCTCCTAGCAGGCTGTGGAGAGCAAGATACAGGTGAAACCAGACCTGGCTGCAAGAGGTTGCTCGCCAGTGCGATAGGTACTTTGTGAGTCAGCCTCAGGTATCTGTCCAGGTTATTGGAGAGAGGGAAAGCGGGGTGCTTTCCAGTGAGCGTGCCCCAAGGTTGATGGTGCCCTGGTTGGATTCAGAGCCTGGCTCATGGGAGGGAGGAATTCCATACACATTGGAAACTCACTCTCCTGACCAGGCTTCAGAGGAAGTTGTCTTTTGTTGGTGGCACCAGGTCGACGAGAACTACATGCCCATTACAGGTTCACCTTTGTGCCCAGGACCTCCAGCTGTCTGTTGTGGGTGTGATAGCATAAGAAAACCCCCCGTTTGCCAGAGCATGGCCTTGTTAAGGTTGGATGTTCTGCAGAGGACAAAGTCTCTTTGTGACGCTGCTGATTGTACTGGTCACAAACATGGGCTCTGGAGGCAAAATGCCTGGATTCAAGTCCTATTCCTGCCGTATTTCAGCTGTGTGACTCTGAGTAAGGCTTCTAACCGGTTTGCTAGTCTCATCTGAGTTCTCAGTCTTGAGACAGGACTGCTCTCCTGAGGAGGCTGTCAGGAGGCTTCAGGGCGTTCAGACTGTCTGAGGGAAGCCCCTGGTGGAGCTCGGCCATGGGTGGTTTTCACTAACTACCTGTTAGGTGGATGAATGAACGTGTGCATGCATGCGTGCTTAAATTTGTGGCTTCCTGAGGGCAGTTACTCATCTCTGCCTCCCTCCACTGCCCAGGACAGTGTTTGTAAAGAGTGGGCTGATTCTCCTCGGAGGGTCCAGATTATTGGGAAGGTTCATTTCCCGTAACACCAGTGCCCACAGTACAAGATGCATTCTGTGTGGTTTTTCTCTCCACGGGCCATGTGTATAATGTGCATATTTCATGGAATCTGGCTTTCTGGCTTTGCTTACACAGTTTGTGGATGAGTCATTGTCCCGCCTGTTCCTCTGGGCTGGAGGAGAAGGGCATCTGTGCCTGCTGCCTAATTTGGCCATCCTGACACATCCTGCCTTACTCTGTCTTGTCTCTGCCTGGCACGGGTCACTGGATATTAAGGGCCTGGTCCAGGCCCACACAGGTGACTGATTTGGAGACAGGCTCACCCTTTTCCAGCTACGAAGGCGGTAGTCGTGGCTTGGATGAGGATCCCATCACCGGTCATGGTCAACTTCATGTTCTGCACAGTTGCTTTTTGAACCTCTAATCTGCAAAGTGACAGCATCCAGGGTCAGTCCTGGCTCAAGGAAACAGCCTGGGCAGCAGAGAAATGCCTCTGAAGCAGCCAATTACCAACCTCCCAACCCATCCATCTCCTGGACTCCCCAGTCCCTTTACCCGCCCAGTTCTTTAAACTCAAGAAGTCTTGTTCCCATTTCCCCCGAAAGGGCAGCGTTTCAGCACAGAGCTGGAATACTGCTTTGTGAAAACACGGTGGTCCCTTTGCATGCGATTGTGGGCGGTTGAACTTTGGCGCTCCCCAGCAGCAGCTTTCTCTGATGCCAAACCTTAGGGTCAGGAAGCACTTACCCTATCAGGAGATCGTTCAGATCAATATTTCCCAGCCCGCCTAAGAGCCCATCCGTGGTGCCAGCTGGCACCACACTCTCCAGCACGCCCTTGGTGGACTCTACGAGCTCGCCGACTTTGTTGCCCACGGCGCTCAGGGGCTGGAGGAGACTGGAGCCACCAGAAGCATTGTCGTCAGGGCCCTGTCCACCGTTGGATGTTATGCTGTTCAGGATCCCTTGGCCCTGGGGTAGCAGGTTACTGACACCAGTGGCTTCCGAGAGTAGTGACAGTGGGGACTTTGAGGACTTGCTGCTACTCCCCTTGCCCAGGACACTGCCAAGGCCACCACCACCGAGGATATCGAGGGAGGAAGTGATGTCTAACAAAGACAGCAGGTCCAAGTCAGTCACTGTCTCCAGCACTGTCCCAAGCAGACCGGCCAGATCCACCTCTGCACACATTAGCATCTTCTCGATCTGCGGGGGCACGGTGGCATTTAGATCTGAAAAGTACAAGAGACACGTTCCTTGGGTAGCTGCCCAGCTGGTCCAGCCAGAGGAACCTTCCCAGCTGGAGAGCCGGCACCGTGGAATTGTGGGGCCAATAGGCACTGTATATCGTGCCTCCTGAAAATAGGAATCCCTGCTTTTGTCAACGCTGAAGACAGCCTGGCTGGCTTTACAGAAATATACCTGTCCCCTGTTAAGAGTTAACCCTTATTTACACCTCCCTGACCAGCCTGGTTTTGAGTATGTGACTTGGGCATGGAATGAAAGGACCTCGGTTAGCTTTTGAGCCCAGTAGCTGAGAATATAATATAGTCTAGACCGTGCCCTTTGAAGGGTGAGTCTGAGCCTCTGCACCTGTCCAGGGGTGTGTGACAGGCCCTGCAGCATAGCTCATTGGTCAGGAGGAAGAGAGCGATTGGCGTTTTAAGTGCAGAGCAGGGCAGAAGGCAGCTGCTGGATATGGTGGAGGAGCTGACATATCTGGACTTTCGTGTTCTCTGTCCGTTTGATTCTGGGCCAGTCCCTTCCCTTCTGTGGCCTCATTTTCCCCTCGTGGGTCCTTGGGAGGACTGGTCACCTTTGACAAATGGCCTCTACTAGAACTACATCAGCTCTTGTGCTCCTGCAGCAGTGTTATCATCCGGGTACAGAAGGTGCTCAGCAGGGCTTTACCCCACACTGGAGAGAAGCAAGTCCAGAGAAGTGGAACCCCGGAAGATGGGCGTGGGGGCAGGAAGGAGGCTGAAGGCCAGGTAGCAGAGCTGTGCCATCACAGGGTCCTATCCTGTCATTGTGCTCTTGATGTCCTGAGGGAAGAGCTCAGAAGAAGAGCTGTCACCTGTGGATGGTGGTCCACCTTGGCTGCCTCAGCCGAGAAGTGAATTGGACCGTGGACAACATCCCTGGCCCAGTAGAGCAGCAGGAGGAAAAGTCCGCTAGTTCCAGCCCCTGTTGAGCTGTTGAGTCACCACTTTTGGAGCCTTGCTGCTTCTTCCCATGCAGGATTCTGTGCGCTGGGAGCCTTTGCTGTGGAGGGCGGTGAGGACGCACCCCCCTCCCTGGCTTATGCCCCAGGGAATCTGTTGCACATGTGAACCTGGAGACCCGCACAAGAGTGTTGAGTCAGCACTGCTCAGAGTAGCACGCAGCTGGGCAGGCAGAACACTGATAGATGTGGAAATCATGCAGGATTCATCAGGTTGACTATCACAGTGAAAACAAATGGACACACACTTCTCATTACAATGTGGGTGAAACATAAAAGTATGAGAGAGAATGTAAACAGGCCACCTTTTAGAAAGGAGTGGCCATGTCATAAAATAGAAATAAATGGCAAAGGAGAAATACTCAGGCAGAGGCGTCCTCTGGAGGCGAGGCAGAGAGGAAGGGGAAGGGATTTGCAGCGCTGTAGGAATCTAGGGACCTTCAGCCCCATGGCTGGGTATTAGTTTTTATTCTAGATGTTCGGTACAAAGGTGTTTGCTGTAGATATGTTTTCTGTTTTTATGTCTGACGATGAAATAAACTGCCACCACCACCAAATCACTGCTTGATGGGTACACAGCTGTCTGTAGTACCAGTGTTGAACTTCTCTGTATATTTGAAGTGTTTTGTAATAGGCGGGATGGATAGAAAAGTGGAACACATGTTCCAGAAGAGGTTAAACGTGGTGGGTGTGCTGTGGGGCTGGGCAGTGTGGTCACTAGGCAGGCGCCGAGTGACCCTCTGTCACCTGTCCTGTCATCCTGGAGGCAGACCTAGGCCATGGCTGCAGAATGACTTTAAGGGGAGCTCTGAGGCCTTTCCTGCTGGCCTTTGTTTGCTGATGGGTCTGTTCCCTTTTTGTTGCCCATAGGGAGTCACTTCTCTGCCAAGACTTACAAGACCTGACTCCTCTGCCCTTAGGCCTGGGAGATGGTGGAGGACAGAATTCCAGATCTCCTTGAGGAGGAAGCTGAGACTCAGGGAAGGACTGAGAAGGGAGCTTGGACAGCACGAATCTGATCAAGAGGGTTAGAGGTGGACTTGGATTTATTATTCTGTGGCTCCTGGTCCACCAGGTTGATGCTTTAAGCACCCGTGGGTGTCTGGGATGAGCTCGGGGCCCAGACACTCACAGGTGCCTAAAGTGAGACGCCGTGCGGTCTCCTGGCACAGTGGACCGGTGATAAGAGACACATGAAAGGCAAGTAAGCAGAGAGGTTGCTGGACCCGCGAGCTCCCTTCTGCGGGGTTGCTTTGACCAGCGTACCCAATGTGTGGTCCGTGGACAAGCAGCCTCAGCATCGTCTTGGCTATTATTAGAGACCGGGTTTTCTGGTGCTTTGTGGTCCTGCTGCACCGGAATGTGTGGGAGTGGGGCCCAGGCAGCTGGTTTGTTAACTAGCTCCCGAGGGGATTACAATATCAACTCCTCTTTGAGAACCACTTGTTCAGAAAGCAGATCTAGCCTTGACTTTGGCAATGAGAAGCAAGTGTGAGGAGGTGGGAAGTCAAAGGTGCACAGGTGAAACAGTTCTTACTTACAGTCACGGAGTTTGTCACCAGACGTGAAGTATCTTGCCGTGGGAGAAGTCCCAGGTGTACGTTTTGAAGGTGGGGAGTATTTTCTAATCGGTGTATGTGTGGAAATTCTTTTGGGTATTGGAGGGGGTAGTAAGACAGGAAGATATCCAGCCATCACCGGAGGAGGGTTCAGCAGGTCAAGCGCTTCCACCTGGAGGGCCAGTATGGTGGCCAGGGCCCAGAGGGTTCACATCTCGGCACCAATATCTGCAAAGGAGGGCTTTGTCAGACACCACATTTCAAATGGACCGTAGGGCTGCCAGTAGGTCTGTATTGGATGTACATACAAGATCCTAGGTTTGAAGGAGGGTGCCATTCTCATTGCAGATATTCTGGTCTGCATAGCGTATTCATGAGACAAGGTTACAGAGCGTGGTAGTCAAAGTCTGGAGGAAGGACCTGTGTTTCACCTCTTTTTCACCTTTGCATAAAGGTGTCTGTGGGCTGGTGGCACCCTTTGAGTGCAGGCCATGCGCTGGCTGTAGGCCTTACCTGTAGGGTCCCATCTGCCTGCCAGAATTCCTGACTCAACATCCTTGGAGCGGTGTGAGTCACCATCTGGGGAATCGGAGAGATTTGAACGATCCAACTACCATTGTTAGGTGTCCTGTGGTGGTCATGGTCTCTGCCTGCTTCTGGCCAGCTCATATATAGCAGTGCCCTTGTTGGCGTGAGCTTACCCCGTGCCAGTCCCTTTGTGGAGTATATCAGCTGCTTTAAGTTCTGCACAACCCTGGGAGGAAAGGTCTATGGGTCCTCAGTTTCAGGTGGTGAAACTCAGGGTACAGAGCTGCAGTGGTGCTCATCTGTGCCCGTTGTTGAGCCCCCCGCTGGTAGTTTTGCCTGGTCAAGGCTACCATCTGATCACCCAGGCTCAGGCCTGGCATCCTCCACCCCTTTGATCATTGGGCTGCCTGGCATTTTAATTCAGTATGCAGAGGTCAGAGTAATTTCCCTGTGGGCGTGACCGTCTCAGGGCTACTCTGTCCTTTTAGGCCCGTTCTCAGTTTCCGGGAGAGCGCTGGCCTGGTCCAACCGGCATCGATCATTTTCACTACTGTATTAATAGTCGGTGCAAAGCGGACACCGTGTGTGGAGTCAATGATTGAATTGACCAGGTCACCCCGTTCTGTGGCCCTTTCTGTGTGCAGTGCACTGGATGGTCCACCTGACCAGAGGCCACATGGCCTCTTCCTGTTGGCTGCGGCCGAGAAGCCATAGCTGATGTGATTGTGTAAATTGTGTAAGTCTCAGCTCTATTCTGTGAGTCGGGAAGTTTCCACACATGGCTACTTCTGGAGCGCTGGTCAGTGTTCGTACTGGTTAGTGTACTTCCCTGTGCGACCTCTCATACACTCCTCCCGGCAGACCCAAGCCCTACATAATATCATTAGCCCCTTTGCAGCTGAGGAGCCTCAGCCCCAGCAAGCAGGCAGAGAGCTGGGTTCATACCCAGGCAGGAAGGCCCCCTTTGACTCTGCGCTCAGCTGTGTGACTCAGTGGAGAGCACTTCCTTTTCTGCTGTCAGGTTCCTCCCTTTTCACGATTCTCTAAGTCTTTCTGTCTCTAACGTTTTGGGTAACATGGAGCGTTGTGTCTTAGAGCATTTTCCCTCAGTGAAGCAAGTGGACTCTGGAGTTCCTCTCTGTTTGCCCATCTTCCCCAGACAAGTTTTATAAAAGCAGGCTTGTCGGCCTTTGTTCTTGCCATGGGTCGGTGGGCACTGACCTCCAGATCAGCTGCCTGCCATTTACCAAGACCATGAGAGGAGTCACCATTGCAGAAATGTTGGGAAGAACAAAATCGGAAACCAATGACAATTCTTCACATCGAATAAACTGAATATATTAGGCTTTATGAAAAGAAAATCATCACATTTCTATTATTTTTCTTCTGTTACCCTCATCTGTGAGAAATTGCATTTAGTGTCTCAGATGACATGTAAGTGTCCTGTGAGGAAAACTAAAGTGCTCTCTCTGCCTCTGTGCCTGTGACTGATTTGATGGCAATATCGTTAGACATTATCTTGTTGGGGCCCTTGGAGAATCCAAGCTACAAATGTTCGTTTTCTATTTATAAAAGCAGTTGCGTAACTGGCAATTGTAACACTTATTGTGCTCGGCAGCGTGCTGTGCGTTTCAACAGGGGAGGTGCATGTGTGAAGCGATTCTAAAGGCAAAACCCTAATTTTCCGTCCCTTGATGAACTGTCCTATGCTTGTTTTGAGCTCCGCATTTCGACCTGTTCTTTTGTGAGTTTGCTTCAGCGAGTTCTTACCTTGTGCAGTGTCGATGGGTCGCTGTTGACGGGCGAATCTTTTCGGAAGCTGCCTCTCTTCCTGCTCTTCCTCGGAACTGTCAGAGGGCAAGCTGCGTCCCCCTTTTATAGACCAGTGTCTCTAAGGAAAGTGATCAGACCTGAAGGGACGCATTCAAGTGTGCTGATAAAGGTGGTGTGACACAGGCTGGTTTCCAAGGTCAGCACCTGCTAATGGCTGTGACATTTGTTCAGTGTCTTTCTGAGAGACGTTCAGGGTGCCTGGAATTTTCCACGGGGGACAGCCAGGGCACGTGTCTGTCCCCTCCGTATCTTAAACCTGTACAGGCCTGTTATCTTTGAGCCATGTGAGTGCTGTGAATGGCAGAGGAGCAGAATCTGTGAGGCTGCAGGTGCCAAGCCTCTGAGAGCCTTTTAAGGTGCCAGCGCTGTGCTCTGTTCATAGTGGGCATTCTGCACTGATGAGTAACACTAAGGTGGGGTGAGAGAGAAGCATGGAGTCCCTTTGGACAGGTGTTTAGGGATGTCCTCTCTGTGAAGTGACATTTTATATCAGATGCGTGTGATATGAAGTATCCAAACATGCACAGATTCAGGAGTCAAGTGATGGAGGGAAGTGCAGGAGGATTGGAAAGTACAGTGTCAAGTGGGTGAGAGCACGAATGCAGGCCTGGGGGTTTTTATCATGGTTGTTAGAAAGTGTGCTCAGCCCTCTTTCATATCCCTGCTTGCCTGTGGAACGCGACTTAGTTTCATATGTGTGCTGTTTTTTTTATATTTTAGAAAACCAATCTCTAAGCCAGACCTCCTGTCATCTGTTACTTATTGAATGGCTCCCCAAATTCTAGAGCCTATTCTCTGGGCCTCAGGCTTTCCCCTATTTAAGACCAGGATATTCCGAAGTCATCTGTTCAGTTCCTAGCGCTGGAAGTTTTATGATTTTATACGCCTGTCATGATCTTGCTGTGTGGTGTTCTCACAGCTTTACAAAGCAGGAGTGTGGGAGAAGGAGATGATTTTTACTAAGAGGGTGGTCATGCTGCTTCTGCTCACCTGACATGAGGGAGATATGGTGGGACCCTGCCTTCAGGAGGCTCAGCATGTAAGCTGCCTGGCTCTCTCCAACCCAGTGCGGTTCTCATGCTGTGAACTCAAGTACAGTTCCAGCTGCCAAAGGGCTTTGCTGCCATGTCGGATGCATGGAATAAATGACAGTTGACCTTTTCTCTGAGGGCTGAACTGAGATTTTTACAAATGGTGATAAGTCGAAGACAAACCCAGTTTTTTTGGGCCTTGTTTTTCTTGGACATTTGAGGAAAATTGAGTCATTATTTAGGTGAAATTGTGCCACTCATTAGTGGGAGTGGACCTTGATTTAAGTGTCGCTATTGGTTTCTCTGGGCCCAAAGAATGAACCTAACTGGAAAAGTAGGGAAGGTCCATATCCGGGATGCAGACTTTGATGGCCCCTTCCAGCTTCCGGGTTTTTTTGTCTGTCTCTTTCCTTCAACTTCAGGAGGTGGGGCAGCCATTGAATTCTGTTAATCCAGGACCCACTCAGGTAGTTTCTCAGAGGGTGGCTTAGCAGGCTGAGCAATATGGCTAGCTTGTTCTCATGCCCTAAGTGATTTGACCTGCCGACTCTTGAAAGAGAGGGCCCTTTGAAGGCTGGCCAACGCTTGGCTGGGATCACAGTTGCAGGTGATAAGGCAGGTCGTGATTCTTTTTTCTTTTTCTTTTTTATTGGGGAAGGGGAACAAGACTTTTTTGGGGAACAGTGTGTACTTCCAGAACTTTTTTCCAAGTCCAGTTGTTGTCCTTTCAGTCTTAGTTGTGGAGGGCGCAGCTCAGCTCCAGGTCCAGTTGCCGTTGCTAGTTGCAGGGGGTGCAGCCCACCATCCCTTGAGGGAGTCGAACTGGCAACCTTATGGTTGAGAGCCCACGTTCCAACCAACTGTGACATCCGGGAGGCAGCTCAGCTCAAGGTGCCATGTTCAATCTTAGTTGCAAGGGGCGGAGCCCACCATCCCTTGGGGGACTCGAGGAATTCAACTGGCAACCTTGTGGTGGAGAGCCCACTGGCCCATGTGGGAATTGAACCTGCAGCCTTTGGAGTTAGGAGCATGGAGCTCCAACCGCCTTAGCTACCGGGCTGGCCCACAGGTCGTGATTCTTAATGGCCTCTGTGTGAAGATGTCACAATGGGCCCATATGCATGAGTCGTGGGTATCCTGGTGACAGAAACACCAAGATTTTGCCCTTTCATAGCTGTTTCTTTAGTGACATACACACACGTGTGTACACATTTGTACTTTTTTGTGTATATGCTTGTCTGTGTCTATGTAGTATTCTGGAACTCAGCTGTCATGTTCAGCACTCCTGCCTTAGTTTCCTTGGCTGGTGTAACCAATCTCAGATCTTTGGCAGTAATGGGAGTTCACATGGACTTCCTGCAGGAAATCTGTGCCTTAATGCTCTGGAGCTGTGTGTAAAATATGGGTTAATTTTCATTTCTTGGGTAGACATCTTTCATGAAATTCCAATGAGCCTTGTGTTTTATCAAACGTGAAGAATCAATGTTTTAGGAGAAAGCATAGCTCAACTATCGTCTCCTCTGAGAGGCCCTCCCTAGCACCTCGTCTAAATCAGGCTTCCTCTGTATTTGGCTCTTTCCCAGTCTTCTCTCTGATTTTTTTCTTGGCCTTTAGTGGAATTTGTAGTCATATTATTTTGTTGGCTGATTTGTTTAATATCATTTCCCTCAGATGCTTAATGAGGGCAGAAACCATTATTGCTTTCTTTTGCTCACGTGGCACGCAGTAGGTGCTAGATACATATTTTTTTGAATGAATGGGAACATTTTCCCCCCTAATGGTAGGAGTCAATCATGTTCACCATCAAGTTTGGAAAGATATTTAGCAGAAAGATATTAAGAAGAAAATAAAACTCATTTATTATCCTACTTCTGTGCTTGTGACAATTACAGCCAACATTTGAATGAACTTATCCCATGTATCTGTGATCATATTCTAAATAATTTTGTTTCCTGATTTTTTTGTGAGCTTTTTTCCTCCACCAAATGCTCCGTAAAAGCATGATTTTGATAGCTGTGTGATATTTCTCAGAAAGAATTTGTATAAAAAAATAAAAATCCTCTATTGTTGGCTATTTCGCTTGTTCCCAGATTTTCACCATAAAACCAATGCTGTGGCCACCAGTGTTTCCTTCGGTCTTTGTCTGCAGTCTGATTATTTCTTTGGGAAATCTCCAGAGTAGGAAATTATCATATGTATTTCACAGAATATGAATATTTTCAAGGTTCCTGATTTGTGTGAGATCTGGCTTGCTCTCGCTAACCTCAGGCATTTGTATTTTTTGTAGGGGAATATAAGCGTCCATTAGTGAAATATCTGAATTACAGATTTACTTTAGAAAGAAAACAGATTGACTTCATGGAACATCTCAAACTAGGTTTTGTTTGTTTTAAGGCATCCCCTAGAAGAGGTTTGTCCAACAATAGGAGTGACATGTGACCACCCTTCCATCCATCCATCCATCCATCCATCCATCCATCCATCCATCCATCCTTCACTTATTTGTTAAGCACGTACAATGTGCCATGTACCAAGAATGCATCAATGAGCCATGGTCTCTTCCCTCATGACTTGTAGTCAGAGAGACAGACACACGAGTAAACTGTCTGTTCAATAAAATAATAAGTTGTGCTATGTGATTTGAAAGAAATGAAGAGTTGAGATGGGAGTAATGGAGCACCTTTTAGATGAGGGGATCTCTACGTTAACTTAAAGGATGAGAGGAAACTACATGGTCAGGGGAAAATGGAGAGGGATAGGCTTGTTCACACCTGCTGTCTGTAGTAGGGAAAAGCTGTGGTGTGTTTGAATAACTCGTCAGGCCAGCGTGACTGAACAGGGAGCGGGAGGGAGAGAGCAGGGATGAGGGTGGGAGGGAGAGGAGGCTGGAGGCCCAGGCCCTGGTCAGGTCAGGTAGAGCCTGTGGGCTGTGGCGAAGACTATGGGTTTCTTTCTGAGTTGGATGGGAAGCCATTGGAGGGTTTTAATCAGGAAGTGTTGATTTGATTTATGTTTGGAAAAGCCCATTCTGGCTGTGATGTGGAGGGCAGAGTGGAAGCAGAGAGACTTACTGGTGGATTTGATAGTGATTTAGAAAGTAGGACGACACATCAGTCTAGGCTTTGGACTAGGCGTGGAGAAATCAGACACCTTCCACGGTTTGGGCCGGGCCACTAGCTGAGGGATGGTGGTGCCTTTTCATGGGTCGGAGGAGTGAGAGCCTTCTATGTTCTCCCTTCTGGCCCCTGTCTTTCTTCTAATGAATTACTCCCCATTCTTTAGGTTATTATCGCAGTTGTCAAAACACATCCGTCCAATGTTCACTTCCCTCAGCACTCTGCTCCTTGGTTCTTTTTTTTTTTTTTTTTTAAAAATTTTTCAATTACAGTTGACATTCAATATTACAAGGTGTGATTAAAAAGTATGGTGAATGTTTAAATTAAAAAAATTTATTACAGCAAAAGACACATTGCCATGAACCCCTCTCAAAATACTCCCCTGCGTTTCAAACACACTTATTCCATCGTTCTTGCCACATTCTGAAGCAGTTCTGGAAGTCCTCTTTCCTGAGCGTCGTTATTTCATCCTCCATCATGACAATGCTCCATGTCACACATTGCTTCTCGTGTGGCAATTTCTGTCAAATAAAAACTTTACGGTGTGTCCTCATCCACCTTATTCACCGGATCTGGCACCATGTGACTTCTGGCTCTTCCCCAAAGTCAAAATGACCATGAAAGGTTTTGAATCGATTCAGGACATCGAGGCAGCCATGAGGCAAGAACGATGAGATAAGTGTATTGGAAGCAATGGGGAGTGTTTTGAGAGGGATTCATGGCAATCTTTTACTATAATACATTTTTAAAATTTAACCATTCACCGTATTTTTTGATCAACCTCATATATTAGTTTCAGGTGTACAGCATAGTGGTTAGAAATTTATATAACTTACAACGTGTTCCCCTCGGTAAGTCTAGTATCCACCTGGCACTATAAATATTTATTACAATATTGGCTATATTCTCTATACTGTACTTTACATCCCCATGACTGTTTGTAACTGCCAATTTGTACTTAATCCCTTCACATTTTTCACCCAGCCCCCAACCCCTCTCCCATCTGGCAACCATCAGTTCATTCTCTGGATCTATGAGTTTGTATCTGTTTTGTTTGTTTATTTTGTTTCGTAGATTGTACATCTAAGTGAAATCATATGGCATTTGTCTGACTTAGTGCATTTAGCATAATACTCTGTAGGTCCATTCATGTTGTTGCAAATAGTAATATTTCATTCTTTTTCATGGCTGAGTAATATTCCACTATATATATATATATATATATATATAAATGTATATACATTTTAAGCAAGGAAACCTTAAAATTTTAACTATTAACTAAAAACTTAAAGATTGTAACTTATAACTCTTAAAATTGTAATAATATATACCAATAACAAAAGATGAATACAAGTCATGTTTGACTTCTTCAATTACAAAAGGTGCTCAAAATGGTTACCATGAGCATCCAGACACTCTGATTACAGCGAACTACTGCTTGAGCAACATTGACTAAAGCGTCCATTTGTACTTGTATACATTTTTTTGGCACCCGCGGTATGTACTACATCTTCTTTATCCAATTGTCTATTGATGGACGCTTAGGTTGCCTCCATTTTGGCTATTGTAAATAATGTTGCAGTGAACATAGGGATGCATATATCTTCCTCCAATTAGTGTTTTGTTTTTCCTTGGATAAATACCCAGAAGTGGAATTGCTGGGTCGTAATGTAGTTCGTTTTAATTTTTTGAGGAATCTCTATGCTGTTTTCCATACAGCATGTGGCTGCGTGGATTTGCAATCCCACGAACAATGCACAGAGGGCTCCCTTTTCTCTACATCCTCCCCAGCACTTGTTGTTTGTTGATTTATTGATGATGGCCATTCTCATGTGGTTTTAATTTGCATTTCTCTGATGATGAGTGATGTTGACTGCTCCTTGGTTCCTGATGGCTCACATGCTGGGGTACCCTCTTAGATAACTCAATGCCTTAAGTTCATGGAGCACAGAGGTTCCTCAGAGGTGCTTGCTTTGGGGGTCAGAAGGTAGAACTCCAGCTCCCAGCCTCATTCTACTCAGAGCAGCTCTCTGGTCATCTGTTTTATGTATCAGGTTTGTTTGTAAGCTTTTATTTGAAGAAGTGGAACATTGGCCTTGAAAAATTTGAAAACCGCTTCTTAAAAGGTGTATTTCCTTAAGACCACCTTCAGCAGTGACGCCAGTGGGGAAGACTTTAGGCCACCAGAGCAGGTGAGTGGGAGAGTTGTTTTGGGCTGTTTGCTCCCCAGCTGAGCTTAGAGGCCTGAGGGTGGCATGTGGGCCCTGAGAGCCCATTGGGTGGAGGGTAGGGAGAGTGACTTCCAGCATCAGAAGCTGGTGATGGCTACCCCACCTGGCAAATGGGGGTAATCGCACACCCTATCAGGCACCACCCAATGTTACTGCGACGGTCTACTGGCATAATGAGTGTGGGTGCCTTCAGACTGTAAAGGGAGTTGTACCTGTTAAAGTCATGGAAGGAGAATGAGGGGCTTCCATGGCTGGAGACAGAGGCTCTCTCATGCCTGGACAGGTCTGAGGAGTAAGCCAAGGCCTGCTCAGCTTTCTTCAAGGTCCTGAGGAAGACTGCATTTCACTATCTGGTACTCATGTGTGCCAGGCATTGTGCTCCCACACAGGTGGGGAGATTCTGGGCTTGGGGCAGGATTCAACTCTCCCCTGCGAAAGTGTCTCCCAGCTTCCACTTATCGTAGGTGATCTTATATATACACCTAGGACCAGGAGATTTTGCAAGGCCAAAGTGCAGGGCGGTCTTGCCCTCTAGCCCAGTCATCTTGGGGGCTGCCTATTAGGGACTTTTTTCCTTCAAGGCTGGGCTTGTGGTTCGTATTTGTAAAACAGATCCAGAGTCAAGTGAAGAACCCACAGCGTGGTTTGCTCTGGGCTTCAACCTCCTACTACAGGACAGGGACGGTGCACCAGACCCTGAGGGTCCCTCCATGGTTGGTGTTGCACGGTGGAGAACTGGCCTCCAGGAGGGACTCACGCACGCACGACTCCTCTGGTTTCCAGAGGCCAGCGGGGTTTATTGGGAGAGCCGACCACGAGTACACTCCCAAGACAGAAAGCATTCTGAGCCTCCATCCTGCCTGTGGTGGGGATTTTATTACGATCCAAAGTTTCTCCTCATTGGCCATTTTCTGGGGCCAGGCCTAAGTGGCTTTGGCAGGTGCCCTGGTATAGGAGGGAGAATCTGTCTGCTTTGCCATCTCTCCATGATTGGCAACTGTGGAGCTGTTTACATTTCTGACTTCAAAGCCTTCTGGTGCCCAGCCTTTTTCGGCTCACTGCCCTGCTGTGTCCAGGCCACATGGGACAGGGACATAGTTGAGGAGGGGTCTCCTGACTCTTTTCCTTGGTGTCACTGCTCATGCACACGAAAATCACTCTGTTGCCTGCCACACACCTTTCAGGGCCAGGGCGGCTCTGAGGTGTGTCTGTCTTATAATCACCCATCCGGGCCCAGCTCCCCTCTTGGGGTTTTCTGCTTCCCTTGGCCCCTTTGTTCTGTATTCAGGGCCTCCCAAATATCTCTGGGCTCAGTGGTCCCCCCTTTCTTATGGACCCCAACACTTCTTTTTCCTGCTTCCTTCCTCCCTCTCGATGAGGGAACTTTTCCTATGTGTGCAGATTTTCCATGTGTCCTTTCTACACCCATCCTCTCAGGGCCTAGACTTTTGAAACTCAGGCTCTTTCTCCATGTTCTGAGGAACCTCCCTTCTCTGAGTCACTGAACGCTGAATTCCCAATATCTCTCTGAGGGGCCAGGGGAAAACGGGAACTGCCAGAGAGGAAAAACCCCTCCTCTACATATTTCCAGACTGCCTTGCCGCCTCCCAGAACCCCTTAGCAAACTCTGAACCTGTTATTTTCAGTAACTATGAGATGCTCTATGGATCTTTTCTATTTCCACTCCAGCTTTAGAATTATCCATTTTCCCACAGTGTTCTGATTACTTTTATGAAGAGTGGTATCAGAAACCAATTTCCAGGTGCTAGTTATACTTGTTGCTACTGTTGGTTGGAAGGGGTTTTGTTTTTCAAGTGAAGTTGAAATTTACATAACATAAACCACTGTCCTTAACCATTGTCAACGGAATGATGTAGAGGCATTTAGTGCATCCAGAATATTGTGCCAGCACCACATCTACCTTGTTCCAAAATATTTCCTTCCATCACTCCGAATAAAACCCCATACCTATTAAGCAATTTCTCCTCCTTACTCCTGACAATCACCACTTTGTATGGCATTCTGTTTCTATGGATTTAGCTATTCTCGATATTTTATGTAAGATGAATTGTACAATATGTGTTATTTTGTGCATTGCTTCGTGCACTGAGCAGAATCCTGAGACATGGGCACAGCGTTTATGGTACTACCAGGCTCTGACCCGCTCTGTTCCATCCAGCTTTTAGCACTGGCCAGTGCCTCTCGATGTTTAATGTGATGACGGGGATGTTGGATTCTAGCCCCTTGTGATTTTCATGTTGGGCCATTAGGAAAAGAAATCATTTGGAGTCGGAGAGGGGAGGGCAGAGATATGGGAAGGGAAGTCTTAATCATTGTCATGATTGTCCCTTAGTGCACTAGATAAATTAATCTTGGGTTTTGTTGCCTCATCATTCATATTACTAATTTTTATATCTAATATGTAGTGCTTTTACTAATCATAAACATACGACCAAACTCTTATTTGTAGGAATTGAAGACAACTGAGTCATTTGCTGCATGAAAATAGGTTCATTATTAAAGAGATGATTACAGAATGCCAAAAGTCCCTAGTCTCGCTTTTCGTGCCTTTGTTAATTCAAAATAACGTTGGTGAAATTCCAAAGGACAGTTGGCATGTTCAGAGCACTATTCTACTTGGCTCCTTAATCATAAGGATGTCCTTGGCTCAGTATTTTTTCAGAGAAGTTTCGGAGTGCTGTCATCCTGAAAGTTCTCTGGCATCACGTGTGCTGGGTTTATTTTGCTGCCTGCAGTTCATTCTGTGGGGAGATAAAACATAACTAATTACACTCTTAAGCACATAAGCTGGCTGCAGGCACAGACCGAGCCAGCCGGTGCACTCCATCTCCCTGACCAGAGCGCTTGCATCAAGGATGGGGACGTGGAACCAGTCAGGCCAGTGGGAGCCCCAGGGTTTACTCCTGGGTGATTGTCATTTGAGCAGTTCCAGAAAGAAATGGATGGTCAAGCCCCTAGTGATTGGGGCCTCCATGTACAGCCAAAATAGATCCCACCGAGAAGTGTAGAGGCAAGAGACGGATTCTGGTGTCATCATTGGGCCTTGAATCAAGCCACTGCCGAACCTAACACCTTGTCTGGATGTTCAGTACCTCCATACAATGTTGTTGTTGTTTCCTAATCCGGTTGTGTTATACTTTCTGTCACCTGTAGCTGAAAGACAGGTGGCATTCATCTGATCCAATCTCTTGACTCAGGCTGACTTGGGGAGGCTAAGTGACCTGTCCAAGGCCACTCAGAGCTATGGAGTGTAAGAGCAGGAGGTAGAAAACCAACACTGAATGAAACGCTGATTTTATCACAGTCTCCGCTCTAGTACTTGATCTGGCCACAGATAGATTTGGGGTTAAGTAAAAACGGGAATGTACCACTTCTGAGGTTTGAGCCAACATGAAGGAAGTTGATATTTGCCTGGTCAAATGTACTCATTAAGCATGTTTATCAAGAATGGGCCATTTAAGGGTGATAGAGATTTTAAACTTCTTTACTCTTATTTATCATCCCTAGCTTCATCCTCATCATTTTCCTGGTGAAAAATTAATATAAAAATCCCATCCTTTTAACTGTTTATCAGGAAGCAAGTTCTCTTTCACATTTCCTTTGGGTATAGGTTAGGTAGATGGGAAGAAGGGGGATATTCGTGTCAGAGTGGCAGAGAACGAGAGGTTCCAGCAGACATAAAGCAACACTGTGGATGAGTCCAAAGTGGTGGAGTCCAGAGAGTGGAGATGTTTCCAAAGAAATGATTGAGGCATATTTAAAGAAGTCTGAGAGCTCTCCTGGAGACAGTAGACAGATTATTTGGTTATATATGACCAAGAGTGTGTCAGTGTTAGGAGTTGTATGGTGTTGAAAGGGACAGTACGTAGTGTGTCTGCCCAGGAAAGAGTAGGGACATGGGGTGGAGCTGTTAGGGCCGCCGGGAGCCAGGGAGCTGGCCCCATTTAGTATTCTGAAGATCGAAGTGCAGTGTGGGTTTTAGTGCAAAAGGGAAATATTTGTATTTCTCTCTTACCGATTTAAGCAGTTTAACCTCGGCATTATTTAGAGAACTTGAGGTTACTCCCGGTGGAATATTCACTTGATTGAAAAATTCTGAAATGAAAAAGAGTCATCTTATGATATAAGTTGAAGGAAACAATGACGGGGCTGGGTTGTGTTAGCTACAGTCAACCAGAGGGATCTCTGGGGCAGCGTATAGCTCTAGGGGAGACTCCCTCTGCCCATTCAGTGGAGATACTTGAATTAAGGCATTGTCTCTCTCAGTCTTTTGTGTGTGTGTGAGGGTGAGTTTGCAAGGATCAGAAGAGACCCCAGAACTAACTGGAAACCTGGTGGGTATTCTGTGCACAAAGAATCGATGCCAACAGATATGCTTGTGTCTGCCCTCACTCCATTAAAACCAGAAGAAGTAGGCTCTGCTGTTTTGGTACCATTTGCACAATATGGAACCCCATTAGAGGTCATCATAGATAAAGATGGCATTTGGCACTGTCATCTCTTGATGGTCCTAAGGGTTATGACCTCAGGCTTTTGAATTTCCCTAGGTATCTGCATGACTAGGTGACCGTGGTCCGCCTCTCCTCTAAGTGGCATGATGCCCTTGTTCTAAAAATACCTACGGGGCTGGATTTCATTTGGACCTGTAGAACAGACATTTTGACTTGGTTTTCAGGTTTTGCCATCTCAAGATGGACGTCCCTATCTGAAAACAAAGAAGTGGTTTCTTGATCCAGACGGTGATCAGATGATACTGTGCTCGCTGCCATGACACATTCTGCGGTGTGGCTTCACACCCCTGTACATTTCTTGTGACACTGACTCTTCTAGGCGTTCACATTACTAATGCCACATACCAATAATGTTAGACAGGAATTTCTTCACAACTGCAGACATCACCTCTTGCACCTCATCAATCTAGAAGACATGGGAGGAACATTTTCATCAGTATATCTCCTAGTCCCCCAGCTAGTCCTCACGTCAGGGGAAGCAGACTTGGTGCCTTTGGATACGGGGGGTTTTTTTCTAGTGGAAGAAGTCTGTTACTGGACAAGGTTATATAGGGAGGTGGATCTCAGCCTATCTCTCAGGCCTCTGATTCTTTGGAGATTTTCAAAGGGCCTTCAGCAGGTTTGAGTTCCTTAAGTGGCTCCCAACAGAGGTTTATCGGGTACTGGTTACGTTTCAGACACTTGTCGGCACAGCTACACAGCGGCACACTGTCAGGACAACACAGAACTCAGTAACGGGTGGGGGGTTGATGTTGCTGAATGCGTCCTCCGTGGTGTCCCATCCACGTTCCTCCTGGATGTGGTCCTCCCTGCCGGTGCTCTGTTTCCTTCCTTCCTTTGCATTCCTCCCCTCATCAGGCCTCTGATTCCATGCTGCCGACTACCCTTCTCACATCTGTCCCTTCCCCCTGGTGCACACTTTGGGTCTGCGGGAAACTCCTGCGCCTCCTTCGAGGCTGAGTGCACGCAACATTTTCTCAGTGAACCCACTTTTCCTCCCAGGTGGTCCTCCTCTACTCTGTCTTCTTCAGTTGACAGCTGTTTGCGTACGTGTCTGTGTCCCTGTCGGGTAGTTAGTTACAGGAGGTCAGAGACCAGGCCTTCTGTGTTCCTTCCGCTGCACAGAGCCTGGCATGTCCCATAGCTCCCTGGTAAAGATGAGGTGAAGGAACTCTCGGTTTGCAGTGACTCCCACATTCTGCCTCTTGACTGACTCTCCCTTATCTCCGGGCTGACAAACGGGACACAGACAGTTCATCCAGTCATGAGGTTGTTCACCTCTGGCTGCCCACCGTCTGCCCCCACCAACGTGTCAATCAATCTCTTACCGATTTAGCTTATTTATTGTTTTAATCTCTGTCTCTCCACTTAAACTAGAGGGTCACTCCTGGAGTCAGGGAGTTATATTTTTAGAGCCAGGCACACAGGGGTACTCACTAAATGTTTGCAGGATGAAGGTATGAGCATGTGCAATGTCACAGGTTCCATGTGGGGCTGGTTGGTGACCCTTCTGTGAGTTTCCAGCTCTGTGCCTGGAGTCAGGTCCCTGCATGCTACCCTCCCGCTCCCCACTTCCCTATCTCCCAGGTTCTCCTCTGGTGACCCATGTGCTTGCTCCGTAGAATGCGGGTTGAAAACCTCTGATGGGGACGGTGAGGCCGTGGGAGACGGGTATGGAGGTGAGCGACTCCCATGAGCTGAGGCAAGACTAGAGTCTGGATCATCTTTTTACCCTTTCTGGTCCCCAAGACTTCCTGGTCCATCAGAATCAGCCATGGCATTAGGAAAACACAGACTTCAGGCCTTCGTTCAGGTTATTGACTGAATGTGGGACTGCAGCCATGGGCTTGGGGATCTGCTTTTAGGAGTTCCCCGAGAGGGCCTAGGTTTGGCGCTTGCAGGTCTGTGCCACATTGCGTCTGTGATCTAGTCTAGTCTGTGTGACCTTTTCCTTTCCAGAGGCACTGTGTCGCTGAGTGTTTCGGTTTAAAATAACTTCTCGCGTATCATAAATAAATAGTTTTGAAAATCTAATCAACTTACAGCGTCAGGGGGTGTCATGCTGTGTTCAAAGCTGTCGGGAAGGAAAGTACAAGGAAAAATTATTTTCAAATGAAAAATGTTAACTGATTCTAAAATAGAGTTTAGGTATTAGCTCAGTTACTTATTAAAGTCACTTATAAAATGTCAAACAGAGAAAGAGCAACGTTAAGGTGAGTGCAGTGTGTACGTAAAGCTTTGTTCTGAGTTCCCTGTAACTATCCAAGTGTTTCCCAAGGGCCTTTGTTCATTATCTTCTCATGTGACTTAATCAGGTTCTATACTGACAGCTGTCAAGAGGAGTTTGTAGTACAGACAGTACCTCTCAATCTTGATGTCTGTTTGCAGTTTGCCTTTTAAAATCTTGCACGTATAGGAGATGATTATATTCTGCAGTAATAGAAAACAAACGAGTTAAAAACAACACGTTGACCAGGCTACTCGGTGCATGTCTCACAGTGTGATATGACCAACAGGTCACAGATCAGAACTAGACACCCTGTTTATCTCTTCTCCCCTGGCGGCTGAGTCCACCAGCCTGGTTGGTGTCCCTTGTCTTAGGGTCACCCAGGACTTCGTCCCTCAGGGTTGTGGTAGTAGCTCCCCCTTATCGAACACACTTTTCCCCACGTAACCTTTGATCCTACTAGTTCCTCCTCCCAACTAAACCCTGATTTGTTTGTTACTCAGACCTCACCGTTTTTCCTGTGGCAAAGCTCTCCCCATCCTTAGTCACGTTAACCCAATAAGTGTTTTGGACTTTGTTGTCTGGCTGGCTGGAGTAGACTATTCTGGCGAATTGTACATCCAGGTTATTCATCTGTTATAAAGAAATCATCGTTTAGTGTGGAGAGGAGAGGATGAAGGACTGCACAATGTTGCATTATGAGATATCCACACATCATTCAATTCATTTATTCAAATATTTCTTGATCCTGCAGTATGGGCTGTTCCCCTAGCTGGGTGCTGGCATGGCTGATAGAACCACACAGACAAGGTCTAATTCCAGACCTTGCTGTTTATCTCATTTCCTTGCTCCGAAGGACAGTGGTGCATATAACAGGTAAACTTTTACTTTTCTATTCTCATCCAATTTAAAGCCCGTTTCTTTCTATCCTCTAGTGGCAGACAGCTCTGTACTTGATTAACCATTTTGGGACACTCTGTTAAGGAAACATTGTACATTGCTCGACACAGAGCCTGGCACACAGTACTCAGTGATTATTATGTTGTTATAACTACTGCTACTATACCTGCTACTACTGGGAACAAATGAATACCTCACAGTAGAAAAACCCAGTCCCTTGCTCATGCTGTGTGACTGTTGGTAAGTTGCTTGTCTCCGTTTGGTCATCTGTAAAATGGGAATAAGAATCCCTACTTCCCACATCTGTTGTGAGGATGAAATGTCATTAATTATGTAAAGACAACTGGCTTGTACCTGGCACCTAGAAGGCAGTCAGAAGACACTTGTCCTCCGATGCCCTTGTTCTCTGCTTTCCCCGATGGAAACATGGACCTACACACATGGCCAGTAAACAAAAATGTGTATCCCGTTTCCTCACATTTGTCTCTGGAAGAATGTTCCGGGACCCACTTGCATTTCTGCTTGTCACTCTTCGAGGTTGACAGACTAGGCTAAAGCAAGGAGGAGCGTGGTCCCAGGGCCCACGGGAGGACACTTACCTGGATGGAGCTCTGCTTGGCGCTGTGAATGACGACTGCCCTGACCATCGTGCGGGATAGAGTTATGGAGACGTTGGCATTTTTAGGAATTGGAGGAAGGGGTCTTCCAGGCATCGGGACTGTTTCCTTAAAAAAGGCCTAGGGGGAGAAAAATAGAAAAATCCTGTCAGCATGTGACGCTAACATCGAGTTCAGTGCCTTTGGAGGCCCGGCTGAGACGCTGCGCACTGAGGTGGCCCCGTGTGAGCGCTGCAGTGGATGAGCGTCTATGTCTATGAAGAAGGGAAGACGGATTCACACTTCTCTGAACTTTTCAAATTTCCTGCCATGTGGAGTTTGAATTTTATAAGCAGAGGGTAAAATGCATGGGAAGGAAGAACAATTATTCAATGGAGGCCAGAATATCTATGAAAAGGTTTCATGGACAAGATGGCCCTTGAGCTTGACCGGGAGGTCCTTCCAGGTTGGGAGAACTTGTTTAAAAAGGTGGGAACTATGAGTTCATTTGTACACACAAATGCATACACATACACACCTTACTTGAAGCAACACTTAAGTTGGGGGATTCCCCTGAAAAATGAGGATTTGTGGCGTCTCTTGAGAAGTCAGCAGACTGGGGACCTGAGCCTCACTGGATCGCGGCTAATCAGAGGAAGAAGGAGCAGTGCTTCCTCCTTCACAGGGGGCTTCTGCTCTCCGGTCTCCACAAACCCCATGACTACCCACAGTCCCCCACCACAGAGGCTGGGGAGGTCTCCTGCTATTTGTTTTTCACGTTCATCCTCACTGATATTTCTCCTTTTTTGTTGTCATACCTAATATCACTTTTATTTTACTTAAAAAAGTCAATAGCACTTTCATAAGCATTTCTATATACCATTGCAATTTTTGAAAAATTTCTAATGATCTCGTGCTTGGGTGAGTTATTTTCTTTTTGTTCCTTCCTTTTTTCCCCTCCCTTTTCTCAGTGTTAACACCTGTGTTTCTTTGTCCTTAAATATACGTGCACTTAGGATGTTTGTGCAGATGGATTCCCGCAAGTGGGACTTATTAAGTGCGTCCCAAAACCTTCCATTTCTTCAGTACTCATCATGGCCTACGTTTTGCATTCCCTGGGGGCTGGGATGGATGGGAGGAGTGAGGTAGTCCTGTTTGTTTTCTTGCGTATTTTCCATCGAATGTCTAGACCTGTGTTGGCCACATCCTACTGGTCAAAAAGTGGTTGTCGTTGTTGGAAAGCTTCTCAGGATTGTAAATTGGACTTAAATGGAAGGGAAAACATGGCAGGTGCTCAGGTGTTGGGGTGGAAGCCTGGGAGAGTCACCCCAGCCTTGGGATCTGAGAAGGGAGGAAGGCTGGTTTGTCATGTAATTGACTCTATTTTGTGAGTTCGGGGAGGTTCTCTGGCTTCTGACAGAATTTTGTCATAAGAATAATGAGCACTTACGCAATAGAGGATTGAAAGACCTTGTGCAGATGTCCGGAAACTTTTAATGTGGTACTTGAACAAGCCAGTAGCTGCAGGTGAGAAGAGAGGGAGAGCATGAAGCGATCCCTACAGACTCCTGATGGGTGTTGTGCCCTGGGTTCTCTGCCCGCTCTGCCCTCCAAAGGGAGGACCAGTGTGGCCCCCTCTCTTTCCCTCCATCCCAGGCAGAAAGCTGGTGCCACACTGGCTTCTTTTCATGCATCTGTGAGAAGGCTGCTAGGAGGGTGACATGAGGACTCAGCTCTGTCCCTGATGTGCCAGAACATCCAGGGGTAGGAAAAGCCTTGCTGGCCAGGCTCTGTTTCTTCTACTCTGGGACTTGGGAGATGTCACCAATCTCCTGCTCTGGCCCTCACGGTGGCTGTCCCACCAAGGCCTATCATCCCTGTCTCCCGGATATGTTTGGGGACATTGGAGGGAATTTCTGCTTCTCCACCTCCCTGGTGAGAGGACCTGGGACTCCTCCTTGCTCAGGATCCACGCACGTGTGCACTTTGTAAAACAGTTGGCACTGGGAGTTACCACCGAACTCCT
Source organism: Rhinolophus ferrumequinum (assembly GCF_004115265.2). NCBI lineage: Eukaryota > Metazoa > Chordata > Mammalia > Chiroptera > Rhinolophidae > Rhinolophus > Rhinolophus ferrumequinum. The sequence goes on from NC_046306.1 coordinate 21,586,214, forward strand.
AAGGGGCTTTGTCCTGTGAGGTCCTGCATAATGAGTCACAGTGATTTGGAGAGGCAGGTGAGTTGGCACATTTTCTGCCCTGAGTGTGGCGAGGGGAGTTTGTTGGGCACTTGGAGGTGCACAGTGTTGCAGCTCAAGCCCCATCCTCTTCTGTGTGTCACCCAACGGGTCCCAAAGGAGGCGTAACTATCTCCCTCCATTGACCTGGGCAGCCCCCGAGGGCGCGGTGTTTGTACTCACAGCTCTTGCATTCGTTGAAATCACTGAGATCAATGTCACATGATTTTGATTTTTTTATCTGTGAATTAAGCACGAGTTAGCTTTGCGGAGGAAATGGCAGCGGGCCCATCCACCTCCTCTTCTCCTTCCCTGTGCTCCTTCCCTTCTCCCCGTCCTATTTCCCGGCCTTCATTTTAGCAGAACTCCTCTCCTCCCTCCCGCCAGCCTGAGGCATTCTGCTATCCTGCTGCTGGTGTCTTTCGGCTCAGAGGGGCTGCTGCTTCCCCTAGTTTCCGGACTTCTGAAGGCTGAAGTCTCCTTCCCAGGTCTCTCCCAGCGTCAGGCCCTATCTGAGGAAAGGGCTTCTTCCTCTCCTCCCCCCAAAGATATGTCGACTTCTGTGGTGGTGCACCCCCCGCCCCCGCCCGTCCTGTGACTTACATTCTCATTCATGTCAACCGTCAACACTTCAGAAACGATGTCATCTAAGGGCAGAGAGAGAGGCAAAGCATCTGTGACCCTGGGGAAGAATCGTGTGGAGAGCCGTGTTATTCTTGCATTTCCGGATTTTGCCCAGACATTGACAATAACCCATCCATTGATGATACAGCTTCAGTGATGTCCTGCTGCTTAAATTTTTTAAACACCTGACGCCTTTCACCTTCAGTTTTAGTCATTAAGGAAGATGCAAGGATACCTGGGAAAATGACTAACGCAGGCATCTGACCCAGCAACCCCACACGGAGGAATTTACCCTTCAGATACCATGCACTTTGGTCATCAGACTTGTCTGGGACCTTCCTAATCGAAGTAGGGCACAAAAGTCAATAATTGGACAAAATACTATTCTTTGATAAGGACTATTAAATAACTTGTACTACTTCTTCATAATGCAGTATTGGGCAGCTTTAAAATAAGAAGAAGCTATTTACATACTGATGCAACAGATACCAAGCAATTTTTTCTATGTGAAATAATAGGACTGCAGACAAGAGTACATATATCCGCCCGTTTCTGTATGTGTATTCGTACATGCAAATTTGCATATGCATATGCAAGTAATATCTCTAGAAACCAACCGAAGGGACTAGATTCATTGGTTACTTCCAGGGAGAATAATAAGCCAGCTGGTGTACATGGGTGGGAGGGAGACTCAGTCTACGGCTTTTTGTATCTTTTGAATTTTGATCCTGGGGAATGCATATTGCTTATGCAAAAACCTAGAACAAAATACAAAAGTATGCTTAGCGAGCAGCATGCAGACAGGCGAAGGAAGGCTGTTCTGAAACACACTGGGCCGTTCCCAAGCAGAGACCCCTCCCTGGGCCTCAGTTTCTTGATCATTCAGACCACTGGGTTGGCTGCGCTCATCTCGGAGGGTATCCCTGTGTACCAGTGGGGACATTCTGGCACACAGGCAAGCTGATGCAGAAAACGAGAAGAATGGTCTCACGTACGCCTTCACCAGTTGGAGGTTCACTTCCTTGACCCTGATGTCCTTGTCCTGGACTTGGAGGTTGACGCATTGGGCGTTGTTTGTGGAAATTCCAATTTTCAGAGTCACATCCGAATTCACTTGAAATCCCAGTATGCTGAGTACAGCTCCTAGCAGGCTGTGGAGAGCAAGATACAGGTGAAACCAGACCTGGCTGCAAGAGGTTGCTCGCCAGTGCGATAGGTACTTTGTGAGTCAGCCTCAGGTATCTGTCCAGGTTATTGGAGAGAGGGAAAGCGTGGTGCTTTCCAGTGAGCGTGCCCCAAGGTTGATGGTGCCCTGGTGGATTCAGAGCCTGGCTCATGGGAGGGAGGAATTCCATACACATTGGAAACTCACTCTCCTGACCAGGCTTCAGAGGAAGTTGTCTTTTGTTGGTGGCACCAGGTCGACGAGAACTACATGCCCATTACAGGTTCACCTTTGTGCCCAGGACCTCCAGCTGTCTGTTGTGGGTGTGATAGCATAAGAAAACCCCCCGTTTGCCAGAGCATGGCCTTGTTAAGGTTGGATGTTCTGCAGAGGACAAAGTCTCTTTGTGACGCTGCTGATTGTACTGGTCACAAACATGGGCTCTGGAGGCAAAATGCCTGGATTCAAGTCCTATCCCTGCTGTATTTCAGCTGTGTGACTCTGAGTAAGGCTTCTAACCGGTTTGCTAGTCTCATCTGAGTTCTCAGTCTTGAGACAGGACTGCTCTCCTGAGGAGGCTGTCAGGAGGCTTCAGGGCGTTCAGACTGTCTGAGGGAAGCCCCTGGTGGAGCTCGGCCATGGGTGGTTTTCACTAACTACCTGTTAGGTGGATGAATGAACGTGTGCATGCATGCGTGCTTAAATTTGTGGCTTCCTGAGGGCAGTTACTCATCTCTGCCTCCCTCCACTGCCCAGGACAGTGTTTGTAAAGAGTGGGCTGATTCTCCTCGGAGGGTCCAGATTATTGGGAAGGTTCATTTCCCGTAACACCAGTGCCCACAGTACAAGATGCATTCTGTGTGGTTTCTCTCTCCACGGGCCATGTGTATAATGTGCATATTTCATGGAATCTGGCTTTCTGGCTTTGCTTACACGGTTTGTGGATGAGTCATTGTCCCGCCTGTTCCTCTGGGCTGGAGGAGAAGGGCATCTGTGCCTGCTGCCTAATTTGGCCATCCTGACACATCCTGCCTTACTCTGTCTTGTCTCTGCCTGGCACGGGTCACTGGATATTAAGGGCCTGGTCCAGGCCCACACAGGTGACTGATTTGGAGACAGGCTCACCCTTTTCCAGCTACGAAGGCGGTAGTCGTGGCGTGGATGAGGATCCCATCACCGGTCATGGTCAACTTCATGTTCTGCACAGTTGCTTTTTGAACCTCTAATCTGCAAAGTGACAGCATCCAGGGTCAGTCCTGGCTCAAGGAAACAGCCTGGGCAGCAGAGAAATGCCTCTGAAGCAGCCAATTACCAACCTCCCAACCCATCCATCTCCTGGACTCCCCAGTCCCTTTACCCGCCCAGTTCTTTAAACTCAAGAAGTCTTGTTCCCATTTCCCCCGAAAGGGCAGCGTTTCAGCACAGAGCTGGAATACTACTTTGTGAAAACACGGTGGTCCCTTTGCATGCGATTGTGGGCGGTTGAACTTTGGCGCTCCCCAGCAACAGCTTTCTCTGATGCCAAACCTTAGGGTCAGGAAGCACTTACCCTATCAGGAGATCGTTCAGATCAATATTTCCCAGCCCGCCTAAGAGCCCATCCGTGGTGCCAGCTGGCACCACACTCTCCAGCACGCCCTTGGTGGACTCTACGAGCTCGCCGACTTTCTTGCCCACGGCGCTCAGGGGCTGGAGGAGACTGGAGCCACGAGAAGCGTTGTCGTCAGGGCCCTGTCCACCATTGGATGTTATGCTGTTCAGGATCCCTTGGCCCTGGGGTAGCAGGTTACTGACACCAGTGGCTTCCTTTGAGGACTTGCTGCTACTCCCCTTGCTCAGGACACCACCAAGGCCACCATCGCCGAGGATATCGAGGGAGGAAGTGATGTCTAACAAAGACAGCAGGTCCAAGTCGGTCACTGTCTCCAGCACTGTCCCAAGCAGACCGGCCAGATCCACCTCTGCACACATTAGCATCTTCTCGATCTGTGGGGGCACGGTGGCATTTAGATCTGAAAAGTACAAGAGACACGTTCCTTGGGTAGCTGCCCAGCTGGTCCAGCCAGAGGAACCTTCCCAGCTGGAGAGCCGGCACCGTGGAATTGTGGAGCCAATAGGCACTGTATATCGTGCCTCCTGAAAATAGGAATCCCTGCTTTTGTCAACGCTGAAGACAGCCTGGCTTTACAGAAACATACCTGTCCCCTGTTAAGAGTTAACCCTTATTTACATCTCCCTGACCAGCCTGGTGTTGAGTATGTGACTTGGGCATGGAATGAAAGGACCTCGGTTAGCTTTTGAGCCCAGTAGCTGAGAATATAATATAGTCTAGACCGTGCCCTTTGAAGGGTGAGTCTGAGCCTCTGCACCTGTCCAGGGGTGTGTGACAGGCCCTGCAGCATAGCTCATTGGTCAGGAGGAAGAGAGCGATTGGCGTTTTAAGTGCAGAGCAGGGCAGAAGGCAGCTGCTGGATATGGTGGAGGAGCTGACATATCTGGGCTTTCGTGTTCTCTGTCCGTTTGATTCTGTGCCAGTCCCTTCCCTTCTCTGGCCTCATTTTCCCCTCGTGGGTCCTTGGGAGGACTGGTCACCTTTGACAAGTGGCCTCTACTAGAACTACATCAGCTCTTGTGTTCCTGCAGCAGTGTTATCATCCGGGTACAGAAGGTGCTCAGCAGGGCTTTACCCCACACTGGAGAGAAGCAAGTCCAGAGAAGTGGAACCCCAGAAGATGGGGATGGGGGCGGGAAGGAGGCTGAAGGCCAGGTAGCAGAGCTGTGCCGTCACAGGGTCCTAGCCTATCATGGCGCTCTTGACGTCCTGAGGGAGGAGCTCAGAAGAAGAGCTGTCACCTGTGGATGGTGGTCCACCTTGGCTGCCTCAGCCGAGAAGTGAATTGGACCGTGGACAACATCCCTGGCCCAGGAGAGCAGCAGGAGGAAAAGTCCGCTAGTTCCAGCCCCTGTTGAGCTGTTGAGTCACCACTTTTGGAGCCTTGCTGCTTCTCCCCATGCAGGACTCTGTGCGCTGGGAGCCTTTGCTGTGGAGGGCGGTGAGGACGCACCCCCCTCCCTGGCTTATGCCCCAGGGAATCTGTTGCACATGTGAACCTGGAGACCCGCACAAGAGTGTTGAGTCAGCACTGCTCAGAGTAGCACGCAGCTGGGCAGGCAGAACACTGATAGATGTGGAAATCATGCAGGATTCATCAGGTTGACTATCACAGTGAAAACAAATGGACACACACTTCTCATTACAATGTGGATGAAACATAAAAGTATGAGAGAGAATGTAAACAGGCCACCTTTTAGAAAGGAGTGGCCATGTCATAAAATAGAAATAAATGGCAAGGGAGAAACACTCAGGCCAGAGGCGTCCTCTGGAGGCGAGGCAGAGAGGAAGGGGAAGGGATATGCAGCGCTGTAGGAGTCTAGGGGCCTTCAGCCCCATGGCTGGGTATTAGTTTTTATTCTAGATGTTCGGTACAAAGGTGTTTGCTGTAGATATGTTTTCGGTTTTTATGTCTGACGATGAAATAAACTGCCACCACCACCAAATCACTGCTTGATGGGTACACAGCTGTCTGTAGTACCAGTGTCTGAACTTCTCTGTATATTTGAAGTGTTTTGTAATAGGCGGGATGGATAGAAGAGTGGAACACATGTTCCAGAAGAGGTTAAACGTGGTGGGTGTGCTGTGGGGCTGGGCAGTGTGGTCACTAGGCAGGCGCCGAGTGACCCTCTGTCACCTGTCCTGTCATCCTGGAGGCAGACCTAGGCCATGGCTGCAGAATGACTTTAAGGGGAGCTCTGAGGCCTTTCCTGCTGGCCTTTGTTTGCTGATGGGTCTGTTCCCTTTTTGTTGCCCATAGGGAGTCACTTCTCTGCCAAGACTTACAAGACCTAACTCCTCTGCCCTTAGGCCTGGGAGATGGTGGAGGACAGAATTCCAGATCTCCTTGAGGAGGAAGCTGAGACTCAGGGAAGGACTGAGAAGGGAGCTTGGACAGCACGAATCTGATCAAGAGGGTTAGAGGTGGACTTGGATTTATTATTCTGTGGCTCCTGGTCCACCAGGTTGATGCTTTAAGCACCCGTGGGTGTCTGGGATGAGCTCGGGGCCCAGACACTCACAGGTGCCTAAAGTGAGACGCCGTGCGGTCTCCTGGCACAGTGGACCGGTGATAAGAGACACATGAAAGGCAAGTAAGCAGAGAGGTTGCTGGACCCGCGAGCTCCCTTCTGCGGGGTTGCTTTGACCAGCGTACCCAATGTGTGGTCCGTGGACAAGCAGCCTCAGCATCGTCTTGGCTATTACTAGAGACCGGGTTTTCTGGTGCTTTGTGGTCCTGCTGCACCGGAATGTGTGGGAGTGGGGCCCAGGCAGCTGGTTTGTTAACTAGCTCCCGAGGTGATTCCAATACCAACTCCTCTTTGAGAACCACTTGTTCAGAAAGCAGATCTAGCCTTGACTTTGGCAATGAGAAGCAAGTGTGAGGAGGTGGGAAGTCAAAGGTGTACAGGGGAAACAGTTCTTACTTACAGTCACGGAGTTTGTCACCAGACATGAAGTATCTTGCCATAGGGTAACAACCGCTCTTTTGAGGCTGAGGTAGGTTTTCTGTGGCACGGGGGGCTCTTCGAACTACTGGGTGGTTGTAGACATTTCTGCGTCTGACTGGTAGTTTACCAACAGGAAGTTGTTCCAGCACTGGAGGAGTGTTCAGCAGGTCAAGTGCTTCCACCTGGAGGGCCAGTATGGTGGCCAGGGCCCAGAAGGTTCGCATCTCGGCACCGATATCTGCAAAGGAGGGCTTCGTCAGACACCACATTTCAAATGGACTGTAGGGCTGCCAGTAGGTCTCTATTGGATGTACATACAAGATCCTAGGTTTGAAGGAGGGTGCCATTCTCATTGCAGATATTCTGGCCTGCATAGCGTATTCATGAGACAAGGTTACAGAGCATGGTAGTCAAAGTCTGGAGGAAGGACCTGTGTTTCACCTCTTTTTCACCTTTGCATAAAGGTGTCTGTGGGCTGGTGGCACCCTTTGAGTGCAGGCCATGCGCTGACTGTAGGCCTTACCTGTAGGGTCCCATCTGCCTGCCAGAATTCCTGACTCAACATCCTTGGAGCGGTGTGAGTCACCATCTGGGGAATTGGAGAGATTTGAACGATCCAACTACCATTGTTAGGTGTCCTGTGGTGGTCAAGGTCTCTGCCTGCTTCTGGCCAGCTCATATATAGCAGTGCCCTTGTTGGCGTGAGCTTACCCCGTGCCAGTCCCTTTGTGGAGTATATCAGCTGCTTTAAGTTCTGCACAACCCTGGGAGGAATGGCCTATGGGTCCTCACGTTGAGGTGGTGAAACTCGGGGTACAGAGCTGCAGTGGTGCTCATCTGTGCCCGTTGTTGAGCCCCCCGCTGGTAGTTTTGCCTGGTCGGGGCTACCATCTGATCACCCAGGCTCAGGCCTGGCATCCTCCACCCCTTTGGTCATTGGGCTGCCTGGCATTTTAAGTCAGTGTGCAGAGGTCAGAGTAATTTCCCTGTGGGCATGACCGTCTCAGGGCTACTCTGTCCTTTTAGGCCCGTTCTCAGATTCCGGGGGAGCGCTGGCCTGGTCCGACCGGCATCAATCGTTTCCACTACTGTATTAATAGTCGGTGCAAAGCGGACACCCTGTGTGTGGAGTCAATGATTGAATTGACCAGGTCACCCCGTTCTGTGGCCCTGTCTGTATGCAGTGCACTGGATGGTCCACCTGACCAGAGGCCACATGGCCTCTTCCTGTTGGCTGCGGCCGAGAAGCCATAGCTGATGTGATTGTGTAAATTGTGTAAGTCTCAGCTCTATTCTGTGAGTCGGGAAGTTTCCACACATGGCTACTTCTGGAGCGCTGGTCAGTGTTCGTACTGGTTAGTGTACTTCCCTGTGCGACCTCTCATACACTCCTCCCGGCAGACCCAAGCCCTACATAATATCATTAGCCCCTTTGCAGCTGAGGAGCCTCAGCCCCAGCAAGCAGGCAGAGAGCTGGGTTCATACCCAGGCAGGAAGGCCCCCTTTGACTCTGAGCTCAGCTGTGTGACTCAGTGGAGAGCACTTCCTTTTCTGCTGTCAGGTTCCTCCCTTTTCACGATTCTCTAAGTCTTTCTGTCTCTAACATTTTGGGTAACATGGAGCGTTGTGTCTTAGAGCATTTTCCCTCAGTGAAGCAAGTGAACTCTGGAGTTCCTCTCTGTTTGCCCATCTTCCCCAGACGAGTTTTATAAAAGCAGGCTTGTCGGCCTTTGTTCTTGCCATGGGTCGGTGGGCACTGTCCAGATCAGCTGCCTGCCATTTACCAAGACCATGAGAGGAGCCACCATTGCAGAAATGTTGGGAAGAACAAAATCGGAAACCAATGACAATTCTTCACACTGAATAAACTGAATATATTAGGCTTTATGAAAAGAAAATCATCACATTTCTATTATTTTTCTTCTGTTACCCTCATCTGTGAGAAATTGCATTTAGTGTCTCAGATGACATGTAAGTGTCCTGTGAGGAAAACTAATGTGCTCTCTCTGCCTCTGTGCCTGTGACTGATTTGATGGCAATATCGTTAGACATTATCTTGTTGGGGCCCTTGGAGAATCCAAGCTACAAATGTTCGTTTTCTATTTATAAAAGCAGTTGCGTAACTGGCAATTGTAACACTTATTGTGCTCTGGCAGCGTGCTGTGCGTTTCAACAGGGGAGGTGCATGTGTGAAGCGATTCTAAAGGCAAAACCCTAATTTTCCGTCCCTTGATGAACTGTCCTATGCTTGTTTTGAGCTCCGCATTTCGACCTGTTCTTTTGTGAGTTTGCTTCAGCGAGTTCTTACCTTGTGCAGTGTCGATGGGTCTGTGTTGACGGGCGAATCTTTTTGGAAGCTGCCTCTCTTCCTGCTCTTCCTCGGAACTGTCAGAGTGCAAGCTGCGTCCCACTTTTATAGACCAGTGTCTCTAAGGAAAGTGATCAGACCTGAAGGGACGCATTCAAGTGTGCTGATAAAGGTGGTGTGACACAGGCTGGTTTCCAAGGTCAGCACCTGCTAATGGCTGTGACATTTGTTCAGTGTCTTTCTGAGAGACGTTCAGGGTGCCTGGAATTTTCCATAGGGGGGAAGCCAGGGCACGTGTCTGTCCTCTCCGTATCTTAAACCTGTACAGGCCTGTTATCTTTGAGCCATGTGAGTGCTGTGAATGGCAGAGGAGCAGAATCTGTGAGGCTGCAGGTGCCACTGTGAGGCTGCAGGTGCCACTGTGAGGCTGCAGGTGCCAAGCCTCTGAGAGCCTTTTAAGGTGCCAGCGCTGTGCCCTGTTCATAGTGGGCATTCTGCACTGATGAGTAACACTAAGGTGGGGTGAGAGAGAAGCATGGAGTCCCTTTGGACAGGTGTTTAGGGATGTCCTCTCTTTGAAGTGACATTTTATATCAGATGCGTGTGATATGAAGTATCCAAACATGCACAGATTCAGGAGTCAAGTGATAGAGGGAAGTGCAGGAGGATTGGAAAGTACAGTGTCAAATGGGCGAGAGCACGAATGCAGGTCTGGGTTTTTTTGTTTTGTTTTTTTAAAGACTTTATTGGGGATTATTGGGGAATGGGAACAGGACATTATTGAGGAACAGTGTGTACTTCCAGGACTTTTTTCCAAGTCAAGTTGTTGTCCTTTCAATCTTAGTTGTGTAGGATGCCCTTCAGCTTCAAGTTGTTGAACTTTCAGTCTTACTTGTGGAGGGCGCAGCTCAGCTCCAGGTCCATTTGCCTTGCTAGTTGCAAGGGGCACAGCCCACCATCCCTTGCGGGAGTCGAGGAATCGAACTGGCAACCTTGTGGTTGAGAGCCTACTGGCCCATGTGGGAATCGAACTGGCAGCCTTTGGAGTTTGGAGCATGAAGCTCTAACAGTCTGAGCCACCGGGCCAGCCCCATGCCTGGGTGTTTTAATCATGGTTGTTAGAAAGTGTGCTCAGCCCTCTTTCTTATTCCTGATTGCCTGTGGAATGAGACTTGGTTTCACATGTGTGCCATCTTTTTAATTTGTATTTTAGAAATTTCAATCTCTATACCAGACTTTCTCTCAGCTGTCACTTATTGAATGGCTCCCCAAATTCTAGAGCCTATTCTCTGGGCCTCAGGCTTTCCCCTATTTAAGACCAGGATATTCCGAAGTCATCTGTTCAGTTCCTAGCGCTGGAAGTTTTATGATTTTATACGCCTGTCATGATCTTGCTGTGTGGTGTTCTCACAGCTTTACAAAGCAGGAGTGTGGGAGAAGGAGATGGTTTTTACTAAGAGGGTGGTCATGCTGCTTCTGCTCACCCGACGTGAGGGAGATATGGTGGGACCCCGCCTTCAGGAGGCTCAGCATGTAAGCTGCCTAGCTCTCTCCAACCCAGTGCGGTTCTCCTGCTGTGAACTCAAGTACAGTTCCAGCTGCCAAAGGGCTTTGCTGCCATGTCGGATGCATGGAATAAATGACAGTTGACCTTTTCTCTGAGGGCTGAACTGAGATTTTTACACCTGGTGATAAGTCGAAGACAAACCCAGTTTTCTTGGGCTTTGTTTTTCTTGGACATTTGAAGAAAATTAAGTCATTATTTAGGTGAAATTGTAACACCCATTAGTGGGTGTGGACCTTGATTTAAGTGCCGCTAATGGTTTCTCTGGACCCAAAGAATGAACCTAACTGGAAAAGTAGGGAAGGTCCATATCCGGGATGCAGACTTTGATGGCCCCTTCCAGCTTCCGGGTTTTTGTCTGTCTCTTTCCTTCAACTTCAGGAGGTGGGGCAGCCATTGAATTCTGTTAATCCAGGACCCACTCAGGTGGTTTCTCAGAGGGTGGCTTAGCAGGCTGAGCAATATGGCTAGCTTGTTCTCATGCCCTATGTGATTTGACCTGCCGACTCTTGAAAGAGAGGGCCCTTTGAATGCTGGCCAAGGCTCAGCTGGGATCACAGTTGCAGGTGATAAGGCAGGTCGTGATTCCTAATGGCCTCTGTGTGAAGATGTCACATGAGCCCCCGTGAGTGAGTTGTGGGTATCCTGGTGACGGAAACACCAGGATTTTGCCCTTTCATAGGTGTTTCTTTAGTGACATACACACATGCGTGTACACATTTGTACTTTTATTTGTGTATATGCTTGTTTGTGTCTATCTAGTTTTCTGGAACTCAGCTGTCATGTTCAGCACTCCTGCCTCAGTTTCCTTCTCTGGTGTAACCAATCTCAGATCTTGGCCAGTAATGGGAGTTCACATGGACCTCCTGCAGGAAATCTGTGCCTTCATGCTCTGGAGTTGTGTGTAAAATATGGGTTAATTTTCATTACTGAGGGTGCATATCTTTCACAAAATTCCAGTGAACCTTGTGTTTTATCAAAAGTGAAGAATCAGTGTTTTAGAAGAAGGGATAGTTTCTGAGCTCGGGGTTTTGGTCCAGACAGACGTGGGTGTGAATCCTGGTTCATTCAGTGTGTGGCCATGTGACATTACCCAAGTTTTTCGTGGCTTAGTTTCCTCAGCCATACAGTGGGGATCATATTGTACGTGTCATAGGGTTACATGACGATTCAATGGGATGGAATGTGTCAAGCCATCAGCATATTTTTGGCATATGTGAGTTGTCCATCATTTACTATCATCATCACCATCACCATTACTTCCTATTTCATCAGGTGCTTCAGCGTTTTCCACCTCTCTCTCAGATTGTGCCATTTCCCTATCAATACTGTGCACCTATATTTTGGCAATCATTTACACCTGGTTTACAACAGGACAATATGGAGTTTTGGGTTATGTTTCTTTACCCTAAACGATCCTTTACCTTGGCTTGTACCAGAAGGAAAGCAGATATAGAGACATTTTAACCTCACTCTGAAGTTTTTATTTTCCACGGGGGAGATAGAATTTTGACACATTTTCCTATAACTATACATACGAACAGGCCTTGTCACAAATGCATAAGAGCTTTCAAAGGCTAAGTGTTTAACAACGTTTGCATATTTGTGTGTTTCGGCTCTGTTCCTTTTTCCACCCCATTGGCCCACGGGTGTCAACGTCCAGTGTTTGTTTGGCCTGTGGTCTCTGCTTTGTACATCAACGTGGAGCATGTCTGTGCCAAGAGGAGCTTTTCACTCACTCCCAGAGTGGCAGGTGGCTGGTGGGCACCTGTTTTTGCTACTTTCCCTTGGAGCCCCTTTGCCTACTTTTTCCTCCAGTAGCTGCCGGTGGGTGTCGTCTTCTGGAACTACAACAAAGGGCTCCGTGTGTTGCTGCCAGTGTGACCGTGGAGGCATTTGCGTATTGATTCAGGCAGCTTGAGTTTCACATGGAGGAGAACTCACTTTGCCTGAGATGGAGAGAAGGGTCATGTCATGGAAATCATACTGAACCTTGAGTCATACGGCTGTGGCCACAACTACCAAACCCCTGCTAATAAGTACCCAGAAAATGCCTTTCACCCTCACGACAGCCACCATCATCGTCGTCAGCGGCAGCATAAGCATCACCACCCACATCCCCACGTAGCGGTGAAGAAACTGTGGCTCAGAGCGGTTAAGTTGCTCCCGTACAAAAGTGGCCGGGCTGGGGTTCTAGCCCAGATGTGCCTGAAGCCGTGACCTGGGACGTGCTATTTGTCTTCTTCTTCGACTTGTCGGGGAGAATGTCAAGGGCTAGGGCACATACTTCCTTGTCTCCACTTACTGCGCCATAAACGTTGAACAAGTGAATGAATGCATAACGGAAAGGCCAATTCCTCTGCGTCTCAGTTTCTCTGTCTGTGATATAGGCTAACAGTTTCTTGCCTGCTTCTTCTTATGGGGGTTATGAGAATCTATAAGACAGCGGTCTGAGTGTGTAAGGTGACAACCACACGTGAGGCAGGGAGTTCCCTCCATGTTTAGGCCTTTTTTCTCCTGTCTCTACCCCTTTTCAGAATGGCATTGGGCAGAGGTTTGGCTCCCTCGGACTGGTCAGTTTGGATACCTCAGGGATAAATTCCCTGACTTCCCCTGATAAAGCAGATGTTGGATCCTGCCCATCCCCCAAATCTCTGGGGGTCTATAGCTTTGTAGCTCTGGCACAGTCTCTTTTCTCTTAAAATTTTATTACATAATTCAGATCCCGTCACTCTCTCGCTTATACTCAAGAGTCCCCATTGCACACAGAATAACACGTTTCTGTTTTCATCCTGGCCTGTGAGGCTCTCTGTGATTATTTATTCACTGACCTCCAGGAAGTCCCAGAGGTTGTGGGTAGTTAGAAGCCAGGAGCCATGGTCGTGGCTATTTGGGGAAGTGCTCCCACTTGGCCGGTATGGGGGCTGCTCGTGGAGCCGCTCCCCTCTGACAGGATCATGTGGGCTGGGACAGAGATCCCTTCATTGGCACCAGATGGGACCCAAGATCATAAGTTCTGCCCATCTTCCAGGCTCCTCAGGAGCCCCCCAAAAGATTCTTGTATGACCCTACCCCAGACAAGATGGTGATCGACTTTCTCATCTTCCTTGTGAGTGGGGGTTCACACCCAAATTGAACAAGATTTAGAAAAGTGATGGAATGTGGTGAGTGGGGACTCAGACCACGTATGGCTGGGTGTCGGAGATGCCTGGGGAGCTGCAGCACAGGGCCTAGAGCTCAGGAGCTGCCCAGTAAGTGTTCGCTGACCGTGGTGTAAATGTCTCGTGCAGGGTCTCATCCTGGTCCCTCCGTGTCTCTCTTGGCCTAGCCCGTGTCTTGTAGATAGAAGCTCCTTCTGGGCTGCCTGTCCAGGCTGTAAGCTGTTCTTATGTCTGTTTAGACCCTGAAGTTGGGTAATGCCTTTTCCCGAAATGCCCCCGCATCCCTTCCCGCAAGGTCCCTTGTGTAACTGAAGGGCTCTGTGTGCTGGGCCAGGCCTGGAGTCTGGAAACAGGGGCCTATTATCTGTCCTGAACCTGCTGGCATCAGGGAGGCCAGAGAGACAATGGCAGTCATGGCAGTGTCCAAACAGGAAGGGCCTTCAGTGATAAGGCCCCAACATCCTGGAGGCTAGGTAACAGCAGTGACGATGACATCACCCACAGATGACATTGTCTGAGTACCTCCCCTGTGCCAGGAACCATTCTCTCATTTCATCCTCACTACAGCCCACCAAGGTGGGGACTATGATTCTCCCAATTTTATAAGAGAAGGAAACTGAGAACCACTGAGGGGAGGCCACATCCCAGAGTTGGACACCATTGAAGGGGGCCAGGCCAGAACTCAAAACCTGCCTCCAGAGTCACACTGTTCAGAGAGCTGTCTACCCACCACACTGCCAAGAGCAACAAGGCACCATAAGTGGAGGCCAACACAGAAGGTGGGAGGACACAACTGGCTTTCTTATTTTTGACGCCCAGGGAGGCAGCCAAGACCCTGCACGTTATCCACATGTGGTCCGATGTGGCCCAAACATAGCTCGGACGTGGCTCAGATTGGCTCAGAAGGGCCTGAACATGACCCAGATGTGGCTTGGATGTCCAGCCCCCAAGACTTCCAGGGCCTGAGTTCGGACAAAGATACACTCCAGACTTCAGGAGTCACAGACAAGTGTTTATTGCAGAGAGAGACACCTACAAAGCCAGTTCCCACATTCCTACTGGGACCCCACGTGCCCTGGATGGCCACTGTCCAAGTCTTCGCTGGGAGAGAGGAGAGAGGTCCAAAGTTCTACGAGGACGCTGGGGTGACCACGAGGGCATCCTGGAATTGGAGGAGAAAAGTCAAATTGGTTTTTTTTTTATCTCCTGCCTTGTGATTTATGCTGACTTGTCCTCCAAGGTGACCACTGGCATTGGGGTCATGACCCTGAAGTCACTCATACAGAATTCTTGAAAGGATCAGAGGGGTAGGTTTGTGTGTGAACAGTGATGCCACGCAGGGGCCTGCGTGCACAGGGGCACAGGTAAAGTATCTGTGTGTAGAGTGTGGGATTGTGCAGGATTGTTGTCCCCAATCCCAGCTGATCACCGAAACTCCCCCAAAGTTTCATCAAATGCAGATTACTGGTCCTATCCATTGTGTCCCAGGCAGCTAAATTTTTAACAAGGCTTTTGCTTTTTTAAAAAAAGAAAACTAAATGTGATATGAGGAACGTAACCGAGTAGATTTCCCCCAATATTGTATTGTGATCATTTTCAAACATACAGCAAGGTTGAAAGAATTTTATAGTGAGCACTTGTATACTCATCACTTAGATGTTATTATTACTTTTTTAAAAAAACCCATACTTGCTTTATCTCATATCTATCCATTTACTCACTCCTTAGACTACATTTTATTAGGTTGGTGCAAAAGTAACTGTGGTTTAAAAGGTTAAAAATAATTGTAAAAACCACAATTAATTTTGCACCAACCTAATAAAACATATTATAAAGCTATAAAAAGGAAATCCATGTGCTACCAGTCCAAAACAAATGAACAGAGCAAAACAGGAAATTTGGAAACAGATCCAAAGAATGAAATGATACCTTTCCAACCCAAACTGCAAATGATGGATTATGTGATGAAAGTTGATTAAAAAAAAAAAGAGAGGACAGTTGCTAAATGCCTCCTAATAAGAGATATGTGAAATAAACCAAGCTCTAGACATCCGGTTATATGGACACCAGTTGTCCACCCAACATGAATCAAATGCAGTATGTGTCTTAGATAAACTACTCATATTAAATTGGATCATTGCAATGTAGTCCATTAATGCATGACCTGTGCATTAAGACATCTGTTGGGTTTTACGGTTGAGGAAGCTGGGCTCAGAGAGGCCAGAGGACCTGCCTGAGGTTCCCTGGCTAGACAGAGGCAGAGCCAGGATTTGAACCAGTCCTCACATGCCTGAGTCTAGACTCTCAGCCTCCTTTGGTACCATCCACAGTATGTTCTCATTATTCTCCATCGAAGCCAGCTGCAGGGTGGACACAGTTTTTGAGGTGGGCAGCTGATAATAAGTCACATGTCAACTTGCCTTTGAAGCCAGTTAACAAAGCCTCTTACCCTCCCCCTAAATTCAACCCTAGTGGGATAGGGGGCATTTTTGAGACTGTTTCCTCTGGGGATTTCTCTGGAACTAAACAGCTCAGAAATTCAGTGGTGCCAGGCCACAGCTTTGGGCAAATCAGGACTAATAAGAGTTATAGGTTTGGTCCCAAGTGCCTCCTTGGCCTTCGGTTAGACACCCTGGCCATGGAAGAAAGGGCAGTTACTTGTGGGTTTTCTTAATTGTTTATCTGCTTTCAATGTCTCTCCTCCTCTAGAGTGGACTAGAAACTCCCAGAGGGCAGGAGTTTCTGTCTGTTTTGTTCATGGTAGTGATCACTGCCTGGCACACAGTAGGTGCTTAGTAAATGTCTGCTGGCCAGCTTACTGAGATAGAACCACCTCACTGTCTTTGGCTCATGCGGAGGTTGGGGTCCAAAGCAGGGGATTATCAGGGCAAGTGCTGAATGCAAATCTCAACTGTGCCACCTACTGGGTGTATATCCTTGGAAATGGACTTGCCATCTTTGAGCCTCAGTTTCTCCATCTGTAAAATGGGGATGAAACAAGATCTACCACATAGGGTGGGTGTGAAGACTGAGTGAGATGCTACCTATTACCCAGTGCCTGGCACAGAATGATTATGGACTGTTGTTATTAATGATAATATTTGCAAATGGGGGTGATGCTGCTACATCTCCCCTCTCCAGAAGCTACCAAGGAAAGTCATATGCTCAATGAGCATTTATTGAGCACCTATTATATGCTGGGCTTTACTGAAAGAAAGAACAAATGAATGAATGAATGACAGATAGGGTGGAAAAAGCTGGAGGTGTGTTGACCCCAGGCAAGGACAGTTACATTCTCCCACTTACAGATGAGGAACTGAGGCCCTGAGAGAAGAATGGACTTGCCCAAGGTCTCCCATGAATGACCAGAGGGGCCAGGGTTGGAGCACAGCCCCCAGCTCCCAGCCCAGGGCTCTCTCAGCGACTGTGCCTTCCCCAGGACAGGATGTTTAACCCCACTCACCTTGGTCAGAGACCATGAAGCTTCTTCGAATCCCAAGGCTTTCACCATCGACATCATGATCCCAGATCTTAATTTGCCTGAAATAACAAATGTGGTCAGAGACTGGTGGGGCCCGGGTGGGCCTGTGCGGCCGTGGGCAAGCTCACAGTTTCCAGAGGGCAACATTGGACCTGGCACACCCGATTCAGACTGTCCCTTTCGCCTCCTCTCATCTGTTCTCCGGCCCAGCATCTACCCAGGCTCATCTCCCCAACCTTTGCCTCCAGCACTGGCTTCTGTCTGCTCCAAAGGGCATTCCTCACATCCTCTCCCACTCCTGCTCAGGAACCATCAGGGGCTCCCTTCATCCACAGCAGCGCTGTCTATACTTTGAGATTTCTCAGGCTAATAAAATAAAGACATGAAAAACGTGGGGCTGGCATAGGTTACCAATTTCCCCCACCCCCATGACCTGGGGCTTAATTAGAGTAATTTCACCTTTTCCCTTGGCTTCCTCCACTACTAACACAAATGACAATGCCAACAACAGCAATGGCGAAGAAATGTTGAGCACTGACTGTGCCGGCACCTCCTCTCTGCCCCTATAAACATTATCTCTCTACTTCTGAGGAAGGTGCTCTTTTTTCCCCATTATACAGATGGAGAAAGTGAGGCTCAGTATGATGAGGTAGCTTATCTAAGGCTAGGCAGCCAGCAAGAGGGGGAATCAGGACTTGAACCACGTCTAAGACACATCAAGTGTGCTCTACGAGTAGTTGTCTGTTTACACCTCTGTGTCTCTCCTGTTGTCAGCCCGGTAAGGCTGGGCATTACCTAGTTCATCTTTGCATGTCTAGGCTCTGGTACCAGGAAAGGAATTGGGTTGGGAATTTGGAGATGGGAGAGCTTATTTTCAGCTGGATGACCGGGAAGGCTTCCTGGAGGAGGTGGAATTTGAACAAGGCTCTGAGGATGGGTGGGAAATGATTGAAAGGGGCCCCAAATGGAGACTCAGGCAGGAGGAGTAAAGCACCCACCCTCAAAACCTCGGGGAGTGGGAGGATGGATAGCAAAGAGACCCACCATTTTCATTTGGCAGCAGGACGGACATGAGGATCTCGGTGACGCTGTCTTTCAGAAGTTCAGGCTGTGAGACAGAAGGGACATCATTACCTGGGCTGAGAAGCCAAAGTCCTCCTAGACATTTCTCGGATAGATACAGTCTAGCCCCACGGTGAGGGAAGCTGGTAGAGGTACTGGAATCCCAAGTACCCTGCCAATCAAAGCTACAAGGGAGGGTTCCCGGGAGTGGCACAAACCCAGCTGGCCCAGGGGCCTGGCAAGTGGGGGGACTGGGGTGCATTGGAAGGATGCACCCCCTACCCCCCACTCTTAGGGGCTCTACCGGTCTGTTCCAGCAGAATTGCCCTGAGGAAATTTTGCCCTTGTATTTCCTGAGATTTTGACTTCTCGAGGGAAACCAGAAGTCCTGGTTTTCATGTGGAAACCTCCCCATTTAAAAATATTCGTAAACAAAACAAAAGAGAAGCATAAGGAGCTCCCCCCCACCAAAAACCCCCTAAAACCCACACCATGGCAGAAGACAGGATTCAACCAATTTGAGATGTCTGATTTCATCTGACTCAGATGGGGAAACTGAGGACAAGAGGGAAGGGGCTGTGCAGCGTCACTGAGACGAGTCTACATGAGCAAAATGAGATTGTGATTAGAAGGGATTGGATTTCTAACTTGGGGTCAAAACTTCACAGACGGAAAGTGAGTGTGTGTCTGTGTGTCTGTGAGTATGTGTGTGTTCTCAGCTGTGTTCGGCATACAGTAGGTGCTCAGTAAATGCCTGAACCAGGAGGTTGGACTTTGGCTGATAATGGGGAGGCCAACCAGCTCACCATGGGGCTGCCCACGGGGACCTTGGTCAAAGCACATTCTGGGCAGTGTCTGCTTTCGAAATGGATCATCCTGAGCTGTCCCATGTCCCCAGGGACACCATGTTAATACTCACGTTGAACAGGCCAATGCCTGAGTTCATCAGGTGGATTCGATTAGCGCTGCAACAGAAGATACCCATGAGAGTGGTCCCTCAGAGTCTCCTTCCTTCCTTCCTTCCTTCATTCATTCATTCATTCAACAACTATTTATTGAGCACCTACTATGTACCAGACACAGTACCGGCTCTGCAGAAACAGCAGTGAACCAAATCAAATCTTTGCTTCATGCAGCTTACACTGTAACTGGGGGTTGGGGGAAGTGGGGAGACAGACAACAAATAGCTGCCTGAAGTTCAGAAAAATCATCCTCTGGAGTAAGGACTGTGGCAAACAGGGCATCTCGGTTTCCTTCTAACGGGGGTACCTGATTCCATGTAGGCATGCAGGCACACACGGCAGCCAGATACTCTGATTTTTATATTTTGGTAACTCATTTATATTAAAAAATACCTAACCCTATGTGAGCTGATCAAAAACACATGCATGCACTTGAGTTGTCCTAGGAGGGTCTAGTTTGCAGCCCCTGAGCTCTCTGGGGCAGCAGGAGGGTGGTGGGATGCGGGGAGAACAGGCAGGGGCGCAGAGAGCTGGCAGTCCAAGCTTTGGGGCTGGGCTCCATGGGTGCTCAGCGTTTGGGTATGAGTGTCATTGCCACTGTCTTGGAGGGGTCCAGAAGAGGCCACCCACGGCCAAGGGAATGGTGCTGGACAGGTTTTTCCCATCCCAGGGTCAGCTTGCCCAAGGGCTGCTACAAGGCCATTTCCCTTTCCTTCTCTGTCTCATACTTGGTCCTCGACAGCAGGACAGTTCAGGTAAGGCAGTCTTTCTGCCTGTCCTGGAGTAGCCTTCCCTGGACGCTCACACCCTGGAGATTCAAAACACTAGGTATTTAAAGAAACCCAGTGGTTGCTAGGCAGGACTCATTTTCATCGCCAGAATCTTCACAATGATTTATTTACATGTTACCTGATTTCATTTAAGTTGAGCATAAGTCCGTCACCTTCGGTGTAAAACTGAGCTTCTAAGCTGGCTTCCTGCAACAAGAGAAGCCCAGGCCCCATTTCTTTCAGAGGATGCGTCAGGTGTGGGGTGTGGGGTTACGCAAGGAGGGTCTGGGGTCAAGCTGACACTTGAATCTCAGCTACTGGCTCTGTGACCTTGGAAAAGTGTTTGACCTCTGGCCTCACTTTCCTCATCTGTTAAATGGGATATACCTGTTCCCACTTCCCATTGAACAGATAGGATTGTTATGGGGAATGAGGAGGAGGATGACAGCAGCCAACATGCTTGGAGCCCTCACTGGGTGTCAGGCAGTGTTTTAAGGAGTTTATATGCTTTATATGATTATTTGATCCTCACGACCCAGCGAAGTGGCTCCTATTATTACCCCATTGTAGAGGTGAGGAAACTGAGGGACAAAGATCAGTAACCCCCTAGTGATGTTAACCATTATTATCGGAAAGGTCAGAAGTGAAGCCAAGTCTCCAATACGGGTGCTAAACGTATGCATCAACTTGACCTGTGGGCTGGGGTGAGCCTGAGTGTCAGGCTCCAGCTCCAGGTCGGCTGCACCCAGAAAACAAAGTTGTCCTGCAGACCTGGTCCAGGGGGCCTTTTGAAGAATGCCTGCCATTCGCCACGGCGGGGCCAGATCCCCAGGGAGTGAGGCTGGCCCGGGCAGTCCATTCCCACTGCTGGTTGGGGGATCAGAATACCCCTCAATACAGGAAGCCAGGGCACTGTGCATCCTGTAGTCTTTGTGAATAGCACCCCTGAAGTTGTGTGTGGATAAACCACACAGATGCACGCAGAGACTCTACTGTAAGGATAGTGTCAACATTAGCTTAATAACCAGGGACTGTCCAGACTCCTTGGTTAGGCATCCAGGGCCCAACCATGAATCCTGCCATGTCTGTCTCTCTCCTTTGCCCTCTGTGGAGGGTGCGGTTGGTGCCCCACTCAGATCCTCTCTCTAGGGCAGGGCATCCATCCCTCTGCTGCTGAGCACTGCAGCTAACAGTCCACAGCCACCCCTTCTCTGGAGAAATGCTGTTGCTTGAACAGAGCTGGTTTGCTGGGAGGTTATGGCCTTCCTACCCCAGGGACCGTTGGTGGCCAGTAACTGACTAACAAGGGGGTACAAGAGGACTGAATGACTAGAAAAGTCACAGGGTCAGAGCTGGGCCCTCAAAGCTCACGATTATTGGTTTAGAGCTCCCCCTACTCCAATCCTACTGGGTAACAAGAGTGGAGGAAGTGTTTAGCAAAGCAAGAGAGGTGAATAGGAACAGCAAATTGGAGGGTCCCCCAGATTGCTGCCAATGTCACAGGCAATTGAACTTACCACGCCCAGGGTGAAGAGGGGGCGGCGAGCTTCATTGGTGACAAATACTTCCAGCACAATCAGTTGGGCCACCTTGGCACTGCCCTGGTCCAGAAGAAGCTCTGGGCGCTCCTGGATTAGAATCTTTACTATCTGTGTGCGTCCCAGCTGATTCGCAGCCTGGAAGGACATCAGCCCCACATGTGGCCTCCCAGGTGCCCCACCGTGGCCCACAGGGTCCCATGTGGCCATATGGCATGGCCTGTGCCCAACTTCCTGGCCTCCCTGCTTTCTCTCTGCCCCAGCCACACGTCCTCTCAGATCCTGGATGGATTGTTGCCCTCCCCACCTCACAGCCTTTGGTTGTGCTTCTCCCTCTCTGGAATAGCCTTCCCTCCAGGGAAGCACTCCCTAGTTTCCCCAACTCTGTCAGGTACCCTGTAATGCTCTCATAATCCTTAGAGTCTGTCCTTTGTAACTGAAATATTATCTGTGTGATTGTATGCAGGTCAACCTGTCCTGTTAGACTGAAATCTCTGTGAGGACAGGGACCCGGTCTGTAAAAGTCACCAGTGCTGGAAAGCAAGAGCATGTTCCCACGGTATTTTATTCCCCAGAGTCCGGTGGACAGACCACAGCACACACCTGTCAAGCTGCAGACGGCCAATGGACTAACCTGTTCATTGATCACCTTGATGCTGGACTTCAGCCGACGGGCCAGCTCAGGAAGCTGAGGACGAGAGGAAGCCAGAACAGGTCAGCTGAAGGGGAGAGGGGAGACACACCTCCAGCAGCTCCACTGCTGAGATCCCCAGAACCCCAGAAAAGCTGAGTGGGTTGATGGTCCAGGCTATGTGTTTGTCACTGGTGGAAAAGAGCTCTGTCAGCTGCTGTGGGGCATGGGGTCCCTGTTGGCCTGGACTTTTACTGTGGGCTGGTGGTGGTTGTGGGTCTGGGGGCAGCTCCCTGCTCCCAGAGGACACAGAGAAATGATCCAATTCTTACTATAGAACTAAGAACTATGGTACATATTTCTTATATACCATGAATGTGGTTGCCAGTGACCACTCCTCTTTTCTCACCATCTCAGTCCCTTACCCTGAGTTCTAATCCTCACAAGCTTGGTTATCTGTTGTCTGTCAGCTGACCTGAAGTCCTGACACCTTCCCATAACTTTGAGCCAACCCTTTCCCCCTGTGGGCCTCAGTTTCCCTACAAGTCACCCTGGAGGGGGAAGCACACTTTGGTTGACTGGTGGTGGTTGCCAGCTGTGCTGTGTTGATAAGGATTCCAAGGCTGTCTCAGCATCTGGGCTCAATAAGAAGGAGGGCCCTGATCAATTAGTGATGTCTGCGACCGGCCCCATAGTGGGCAGCAGGGGCACAATTGACATCCCTGGACCACTCAGTATCTAAGATGCCCTTTGGCTCGACAGTACTGTTATTTGGCAGAGGAAACAGGTGTATCAGGTACCGGAGGGCAGAATTAGGACTGGCACTGGGTGTACAGGGAAAGTTTCAGCTTTAGAGCCGTATGTCAGAGGCAGAGACTGTTAGGGAAGAGAGGGAACTCTCCATTACTAGAGGGGTTTAAACTGAGCCTGATGGGATTCGTGCTGGCGGCTTAGGGGTCCTTGCACCCCCTTTGATTCAGGAAATTCTCACGATACGGTAGAGATGGCTCCATCCTCTGTCCCATGTCAAGGCTTACCACATAGTCCAACAGGACCATGAGTTCTTCTGGAGGGAGCAAGGCAGCAATTGCAGCATTCACCACATCTTGCCTCACGGTGAGGCTGAAAGGGGCACTGCCCAGGGAGGGTGTTGTCAGGGAAACTGCAGACTTATTGAACCAGTTGGTCACAGTTCCCTGTGAGTCCAACAACTTGGCCTAAGGAGACACAGAGCAGAGAGTTGGCTGGGATCTTTAATTCCTCAGCTTACCCAATAACAACCTAGAAGGAAATGACATCACTCAGCTTGTTTCCCTTTTTGCACTTGCTTCCAGGACGCTTAGCATAGAGGTCAGTGCCTTGCTGTAGGTAATGAATTATCTCCGGTGCCTAGCAACATATACTCTCCCTGCACACCTCAGATAATCTCTGATTTTTAAAAAACCTTAGATGTCTTATTTGGCATTTGGGTTTCAACTTCTCAGATACCTCACAGACACTTTGGATGAGGGGAACATTCAAAACTGCAACAAAACCAATGGAAATGTTTGATGCTGCAGTTTTCCAAGGGACCCATGAAAACTGGTCTGGGATTCAAGCTGCCCAGGTTGTCCTGGTCCTTTAGGGAGTCCAGCCCCCGTGTGAGTGTGTGGCTCCACATTTTACAGAGAATTGACAGTTACTGGGCTCCTCCCGCCTGCCAGACCCTATGCAGTCTCATTTCTTCCTCTCTTTGGTGATTATTATTATCTGCATTTTACACAAGTGGACACTGAGGCTCAGAGAGGTGAGGAAACTTGCCCAAAGTCACACAGCAGGGAGTTGTGGAGCTGGGAGAGAAACTTAGGTCTTTGTAATCCTTGATGTGTTTTGATCCTGAGCTCTTGTTTCAAGGTAACCAGATATTTGGGGATTGGTAGGGGCTTGCCTGAGAGAAAGGCCAAGAGCCCCAGTGCACACACTCTGGCCCCTGACTGGGGAAATTAGGGTCAGAGGACAGATCACCAGGGTCTATGTTCTTTGTGTGGCCCTTGGATTCCACCTCCTATTTTTTCTCCCTTAGAATGGTTTACATGGGACATGTTCAGTTTGTGGAGATTTTTCTAAATCAAGCCTGTGTGTCCTAAACGTGACCGATGTTTTCTCCCCTGAAACAGAACCATGGTGTCTGACCCTTGGTGGTCAGAGAAGGGCAGTGGTGTCCCCATTTTACTCTCAAGGTCCCATGCCACTCACCCTCAGGTTGAGCTGGATGCCATTACCCTTGATGTCAGGAGACAGGAAGTCAAACTCCAGGTGGTCAGAGCTGAGGGAAACGGGCACTGCTCAGGAACGAGAAGAAAGTTCTGTGAGGGTGGACGGCAGTACTGCTGGGGTGGTTTGGGGGCTGCTTTTGGCTGGAGCTGCATGATTGCGCGGTAAGTATAATATCATTATCACGGGGTTAGTGGGGGACGCGGTAGGGATGATGGTGTTGATAATGACCATGATGAAAATGATAACGACTGACATTTACTGCGCATCTATCAAGCGCCAGGTACTGTGCTAAACCTTTACATGTGTTAGCTCACTTAACCCTCAGAGTAACCTTAGGAGGTGGGTCCTATTATTACCCCCATTTGACAGATGGGGGTACCAAGGCTCAGAAAAGTGGAATGATTGCTCATACCGTGAAAAGCATTGAACCCAGTGGGTCCTGTGCCACCGTCTTGGTTTGGAACGAAACTGACCTAATTGCTTATAACTCTCCACCTCCCCGACTACACTGTGATCTGCATCTGGGCCTGGGCGGCGTCCGGATCTGTCCACCAGATATTTGCCTCGTGATTCCCCACTTGGCCGCCAAGTTGTTGGGCCGAGAATGGGGAGGGCAGCAGAGGGGGCGGGGCGGGCGGGGTGTTGGTCTTTGGCCCGACTATTGCCTCACCCTCCCGACCCCCGCCACCTCCCACCCTGATCTTGGGGAGCAGAGAAGCCAGAGAGATTTCGATTCTAGCCTTAGCAGCCTTGGGTGGTCTCTTCCTGCTTCAACCTCAGTTTTCTCATCTCAAAATGGGAGTGTAATAGTAATACCTACCTCGTAGGTTGTACACCTACTAAAGTTGGCTCAAATCTGAACTACACCAGACTTGGAACTTGAAGAATTGGGTTTGAGCCTTCCCCTGTGACTAACTTCCTCTGTGAACTTGGACAAATGACTTAATTTCTCTGAGTCTCAGTTTTCTCATCTGCGGAGTGAGGTAATGATCATTGCTTCACGGTGTCGCCTGAGGAGTCAGCCAGACGGTGTATATAAAACACCCAGCTCAATATTTGCTCTATGCATGCACTGATTCCATTCTCTTCTTCCCACTCCTCTTTGGTCACCCCTTTGAATGAGCCTCTTCAGATCCCAAAACAGTAGATGGTAGAATTTTCTTCTTCCCATCAATCCCCACTCCAAGGAGTCTGAGCACAGCAGAATTCTGAGGTGGGGGCAGAAACCCGAGTCCTCCTCTCTCTACTCTCAGGGAGGGAGAAATGTCCTCCTTCCTGAGCACACATCTTGTCTCTTACCTGTTCCCTCTCTTCTAATAGCCCACAGTGGTTGCCGTATCATTCATTCATTTATCGATACAGCACACATTTGAAAACACTTCTCTGTGCCAGGCAGAGCACCTGCTATGTGTTTGGAACTTTCCTGTAAATTTTTAATCCTCACTAACAATCCTGTGAGGTAGGATGTGTAAGTCCTATTTTACAGATGAGAAAACTGAGGATGAGGAGGTAGAATTGGCTTTCCCATAGTCACAGAACAAGTCAATGGGAGAGCTGGGGTTTGAACTTGGGTTTATCTGGGGCACCCGCTGGCTCACATGGAAACTTGCACATAGTAGATACTGGTGAAGTCACAGTTGTGTTCAATTCCTGTCTCATCCCAGGCAGGGATCAAATGATGCCCTTCCTACCTGCTGCTGGGCTGAGTTGCTGCTCAGGCCTGACTGGAGAGGTGCCCCCTGGGCAGAGCCAAGGCCTGGAGGCCGGCCCAGCAGTAAAGGAAAAAGGTGAGAGAGAGCAGTGCACTTACCCCTCACCAGGCGCAGGAGGTCTGCATACATGTCCTCAAAAGCCGCCTCGATCACGGGACACAGCTGTAACAGCACAAATGCGGGGGCTCCATCAGCAGGGGAGCCAGAACACAGCCCCACAGTGACCCATGCTCAGCTCACGTAGCCTGAGTCCCACCACTGTGCCCACGGCCAACCAGGTTTTCATCCATGGGGTTGAGGACTCAGTGGTGCAATGGTTTGTCCCTTGCCCTATGTCCAGGGTATGCCTAGCCTGCCAGGTACCCTCTCCATCAGACTTCTCATCTTGTTCCTGAGAGCCCATGTTTTCCACGAAAGGGAGATGGAGAAGTCATTCCTTCATTCACTTATCCAATGCGTCATTACCGAGTTCCTTCTGCATATCAGACTCTAGAACAGAAGCCAGCAAGACAGACCCAAGCAGACTCATGAACAATCTCTCTGTGCCTGTGGTGGGTTTCTAGCCCCAACACATCCCTTTGCCCACTGAACTCTTCCTTTCCCAACCCCAATCGCCAGCAGTTCTTATCAAGAAGCAATTTTGTCCCCCAGGAGACATTTGGAAATTTCTGGAGACATTTTAGTTATCATAACTTGGGAGGTGATGTTACTGGCATCTAGTGGATACAGGCCAGGGATGCCTAAACATCCCACAGCACACAGGACAGCCCCACGGCAAATAATTATCCACATGCGCTTTGGGCGATTAGTACGTAAAATAAGGGTGACTTGAGCAGAAGCTCTATGATACCGTGACAATCTGATAACCAAGAAGGCTATTAAATGACTAGTGGGCAGCATATACAGCATGGAGATGCTGGACAGAGGGATGATTCACGTCCCAGGTGGGATGGAGCAGGACAGCTGGAGATTTCATCACGCTACTCAGAACAGCGCATAATTTAAAACTTATGAATTATTTATTTCCAGAATTTTCAATTTAATATTTTTGGACTACAGTTGACCATGGGTAACTGAAACCTTGGAAAGCGAAACTGCAGATAAGGGGAGGGCTACTGTATTTTAAAAGTCTTCCCAGGGGGTTCTGCTGTGGGAACTCAGGTTGGGACCCATGCATTTATACTGACAGGGCTTCAGCATTTTCTAGGTGGGCTCCTGCCAGATTTCAACATGCTGTAACTTTTCCCTTCACATCAAGTAAAATATTCATATGACCATCGTATTAAACCCACAGAGTCGTGTTGGGAAACCATGATGACTAACGGAAAGCCAGTTCTCTCATTTTATTTACTATAGGTGGCCTTTCACCCTTAAAAACAGATATTATGCAAAGAGCATTTTGTAATCCCAAGTTCGTGCCATCTTTTCTAGTAAAAGTAAAATGTAATAAATGTAAAAATATAGTTTTAGCTATTAAAGTATGAGGACAGTGTGATTTTGCTGGAGGCTGGGAAGAAATTTCCAGCTGGGCCCTACTTTAAGAAACTCCCACTGTTAAATAGAAAAACATTTTTTTCTTAAAAGAAAAATTATCTTATGTAAGAAAAGCCAAATTTTACAAAATATTCACTTTCAGATTCCTTTATGAAGGCTCTCTGGAATGGTTTAGTAAAGTATTAAATATGATGCTATTACAATAATTATGAATATTATACAGTGGCATAGAAAATAGACATAACTTAAAGAATATCAAATAGTATTGACACTGAGTGCAGCCACATAAAAATTTGAGTGCATGTGGATGGAGATTGGAAGGCAATATGCAAGAGAAAATGGCTGCCAAGTTGGAAACAACCAAAATGCCCATCAATAGACAGTTGGAGAAAGAAACTGTGGTACATTGATACAATGGAGTATTACTCTACCATAAAAAAGAATGAAATCTTACCATTTGCAACAACATGGATGGACCTAGAGGGTATTATTCTAAGTGAAATAAGTCAGAGTGAGAAAGACAAATACCATATATCTTCACTTATATATGGAATCTAAAGAAAAGAATAAACATGCAAACAAAACAGAAGTCGACTCATAGATACAGAGTAAAAACTGATGGTTGCTAGATGGGAGGGGGATTGGGGATGGGGGAGAAGGTGAAGGGATTAGAAAGTATAACTTGGTAGTCACACAGATGTGAAATACAGTATGGGGAATATAATCAATAATGTTGTAAAGATTATGTAGGGTGTCAGACGAGACTGGACTTATCGGGGCGATCACTTCATAGATTATATAAATGCCTAATCACTGCACTATATACCTGAAACTAATATAAAATAATATTGAATGTCAATTATAACTAAATATATATATGTAACTATATATAATTATATATATAGTTTATTTATATATATAGTTTATAGTTTATATATAGTTTATATATAATTATAGTATATAGTTTATAGTATTATATATATACACACACACACACACACACACACACACACACAGTCATGGGATATAAAGTACAGCATAGGGAATATAGTCAATGGTATTGTAATAGCTATGTACGGTGTCAGAGGGGTAGTAGACTTGGGGGGGTTATCACTTTGTGAGGGGTGTAAATGTCTAATCCAAATGTCTAATTCCATTATGTTGTTTTGTACACCTGAAACTAATTAAAAAATAAAGTAGCTGCCAAGTTAAGGTACAGGGATTATAAGTATTTTTCCCCCAAAGTTGTTTAGTTATTAGATCATCTTTTCATTTCAAAAAGTTTTATTGTAAAAAACATTTGAGTTATCTGACAAGGTGTTTTGAACTCCAGGAGGCCCACTGTTGTGAACACATCTTGGAATTTATAGTGGAAATCAATGGTCAAAGTGGATAAATCCAACTTACACTTTTAGTTTACCTGTGGTGTATAAGGAGCATATAAAATGAGATAGACCCATGTGTACTGATTCAAAAAAATAAACCCAACAGGACCTGTGAGTGACAGACCCCTGAAGACCACAGGTTGATTGTGAGACAAGGATATGCTACAGCTTGTTTTCAAGGGCCATTTGTTAAATTTTCAGGAATTTCTGAGCTTGGCACTAAACCTAGACATTGTTAAAAATTAAATTATATAAACTTACAGGTAAATTATACTAGAGCAAAGTGAATGAAAACTCAAAACTCATTATTTCCTAATTATTTTGTTATACCTTACTCTTATTTCTTGCTCTCGAGGCTGTTTACATCTATTGTATCTGTGTGCTGGAAATAGCAGACAATAGTGTGCTACTGTGCATTTCTTCCCAACTCTGCTCACTGAAATTGGCCTTGGAGGGAGGGTTTACACCAGAGAAATCAGCAAATGGTGCAAATCTGGGCTCCCTCCCCTCGACCGCTCCGAGTCCATTGTTAACCATGCTCCGGCTTGACTTTCGGCACTTTCTTTACCTGGACCTCAATGACCCCTTGCTGAAAGAATGATTCGGGCCCAGTTTCCCACTGAGGAGACACAAATTCCTTAGCACTGGTTTGCAGTTCCACCCAAGCCCCACGAGGGGAACAATCTTTGCAGGCCAGGGAGGCACTGATTCCACTCACCTGGCTTTTCACCAGTTTGGGCAGGGCTGGCACCAGGAGGTTCATGACCTTGTTGGCTAAGGAGTTGACCATGAAGGAGAGTCTTCCAGAGAGGAGAAGGGGAGAGAGATTAGGGAAGGTCAGAGAGGATCTCCTCTCCCCTGTTTTCTAGAAGGGGAGTCTGAGTCCAGGGGAGGAAGGAACTTGCCCAAGATTACATGGCCTGTAAAAGACAGAGCTGGGAGTAGACCCTGAGCCAGGTGCAGATGGTGGCAGAGAGTTCTCCGGGATTGGGCTGGGGGTGGTCACAGAAATTTGTGCTGGACTCCAGACTGATGGCATTTGGCGTTTCTCCCCATTGTCCTGCTAAGGAGAAGTGGAGAGAAGCGCTATGTTTTTGAGCCCCTGCTGTGTGCAGTGCACTCTGCCCTGCGCTTGCTTATGGCTGTGGCCTGAGCTAATCCTCTCCCTGCAGTTTGGCAGGTGAGGCACAGGGTGGCGACTTGCCCAGCAACACCCAGAATGTAAATGGGGAGATGCATTTGTCTGAGACTCCAAAGCATGTTTTTACACATGGCTCCATGCAAGCCTGCCTCGGGTGGTGTGAGGGCCCTAGGAAGGTGGCTCCTGTCCACCTGTAAATGTTTGCCCCACTTCCTGGCGTGATGCCTGAAATCCCATCATTATGGCTTCCACCCTTGATGTCTTGATCTTTCTTGGCATCACAAGTTCCCTGAAACGAGCCCCAGATCTAGAGTCAGGAGAGAGAGTCTCTTTCTGCCTCTGAGCGTCAGTGTTCTCCACCTGTAAAATGGGGCAAGGCCACCACCCAGCTTCCCTCCCAGGCACGGTGGGAGCCCAGTGAGAGGTGGCCACACTCACTTATGCAGCAGGCTGATGTGCAGGCTCCCGTGACTGTTGGAGCATTTGTCGAGGACAAGGTGAGAGTCACCCCTCTTGCTGGTGTCCACGCGGATGGTGGCTTGGACCTCCGTCTCCATGTGCATCTCCACAATGGTCTTGACCAGGGGCCTGGGAGTGGTGCCCGAAGCTGTGAGCACCATCCTAGCCCCCGGCTAGAGCACCCCTCCTGTCCCTCTGCCTTCTGGCACCTTCACCTCCCTTCTCAAACTTTTGCTGGGTGCTCCTCATCTCCCCCATTTTTATTTTTTTTTTGACCCCAGCATGTCCAGGCTCAGTTTTTTGATTCTTCTCCTGGTTTAAATCCACTGCCTGTGACAACAGCTTCCAAAACCCAACCCCCTACTCAGGTGTCTAACAAGCGTCTCAAATTTAACATGTCCAAAACACACCGTGGATCCTCCCCAAACCTGTTCTTCTCACGATCTTCCCCATCTTGATCGCTGGCCACTCCATCCTGCCCATTGCACAGGCAATCACCTTGGAGTCAGCCTTGACGCCTCCGTCTCTCTCCTTCTCTCTCTTCCGTCACATTCAATCATTAGGAAATCCTATTGTCTCTACCTACCTCCAAAACATATCCAGAACCTGACCGCTTGTCACCACCTTCCTGCCCCCAGGCCCTGGTCCAAGCTGTCATTGTCTCCTCTGAATTATTTCAATAGTTTCTGGATGGCCTCTCTGCCTCCACTCTTACCCTTATACACAGCAACCAGAAGATTATTCAAAATGTTAAAACATGCCATGTCCCTCCTCTGCTCAGAACCTTCCGTGGCTCCCATCTTCTCAGTAAAAGCCAAGTCCTCACCTTGGTCCACAGGCCCTGTGATCTGGCCTCGGCTGCCTGCTGGCCTCACCTCCCACCGTTCTCCCTCTCTTCTCCTCACCCCTTGCTATTCTTTGAACAAAGCAAGTGTGCTCTTGCCTCGGGGCCTTTGCACTTTCTCTTCCCTCTGTTTAGGACTCTTTTCCGTGCGTGGAGGAAAGGGCGGAATGAGTGGATGAACATGTCAGGCCTGCTGTACCTGACTGAAGGGATACTCACGTGTTGAATCCAGCCACCATGTCCAGGGGGACTTTGACCACCAGCTCCTGGCCATCAGCTGAAGGTTGCACTTGCAGCTGGAGGATGCTGGCTGAGGTGACTTTCAGCCTGGATGGGATGTGGGAGAGATGAGATTCGTCTGAGCATCATCCCCAAACTTGATCCTCTCCGTCGTTCCTGTCTCCCCTGGTGCCCAGCCAGCAGCTGGACCCAAGCCCAGTCCACTGACTCCTCCCCAGCATGGTCTTGCCCTATCCCTACCCTCCCCCCTGCTCACAACACTCCCATGGCTCCCCCCTCACTAAGGAGATGAATCCCAGCTCCTTGGACTGGGACCCTCTATGACCTGGCCTCACTGACCTCCCACTTGTCACATTGGGGTTTGAGCGTCAGCCATTCTGACTGCCTCCCACTCCTCTATGCCTTCGCCCAGGTCCCTCTACCTGGAATGCCATTTTCTTCTTGTCTCCTGGTGAACATGGAGTCATTGGCTCCACCGAGAAGCGTCACCTTACCTCTTCACCCTCTCACCCCAGGTGACCTTCCTCTGGGGTCGCCCTGTTAGGGCTCCTGTGTGACTCTCTTATGGTTCTTGTTAACTCCTCTGGGAACTTCTGAGGAAGGGACTTCATTTGTTCTATTCTCTGTGGTCAGGCACAGAGCTGACACCAACTGATGCTTGTTGACTGACTGGGTGTGCAAAGTGTGTCCTGGGCAGAGGTGTGGGCAAGGAGCTCCCCGTTTGGTCCTGCTCCACTTACCAGATGATAAAGTTCAGGACGGAATTCACCAGGCTGCCTAGTATGGGGATGCCCCCGGCTGGCTCCTCCCTCACAGCGCTGAGCAGAGGCAGCTGCTGGAGGATGTTGACAGCATCGTGATTCTTCAGCTCCTGTGTCAGCCCTGGGAGCAGATTCCAGGGATTAGGGGACAGCAGGAGGAGCAAGGAGGATGGGTTGGTGGGGGTTCCAGGCTGGGACGAGGCGTCCCTCAGGGCTACTCAGACCTGGACACACGGCAAGGGTATGGATGGTTCTGTCCGAACCATCTCGCCCGTGGAGATGTGGCCTTGAGGACGATGGACCAGATGGGTCATTTTCACATGAAGACTGAAGCTGGGGCATGAGTGGGACCATTCACACCCCTGAGGATTGCCAGCCTCTGCCAGGAGCACTGGCCAGGACACTCGGCACATGGACCTGCATCCCTCCTTCAGCCAGTGGCAAACAATTCCAGAGCCAACAGACAGAGAACCCATAAGGCCCTTTTTGGGGCTGTTTTGCTAGAACACACTTGCTAACAATTCTCTGGCACCTACATCCTATGGGCCTGTTGTCCAAAGAGCCTCAGGTGCTGAGCAGAGAAAGGAGGAGGCAAGATCAGGGGACCGTGATCCAGGAACCCTGCCGGACTCTTTCCCTGGCATCTGGCTTGTGTGCAGAGCAGGTCAGAAGCGCTGGACAGCTGCTGCTCGGAAAGCAGCCCTCAGCCAATGACTGATGGGAATTGGTGTACAAACACCCCAGCACCCTCAACCCTCGGGCAGGATGACCCACGTGTGTGTGCCCCACTGCGTCCCGGTGTCCCTGTGTGTCGTTATCTCTCAGCAACAAAAGCACTCTTTTTGCCTGCTCTGTGATAATGGAGAGGGGCCCTGTAAATATTCCTCCTTCGCCAGCTGGTGCAATGTTAAGGTGAGCCCTGTCAGGGGGGGCTCTGGAGGGGCACGGAGGAGGAGCGGGCTTCCCTTTCTGGCCCTGGGGTGCTCTTCTCACCAGGCTGCTTGTGGTGTCACCATCCATGGCTGTGAGTTCTGCAGCACTCCTGAGGGCAGCTAATGGTACAGTGGACACCCCAGCTAGCCCCCAGGTAGTTTCCAGGACACGGCTTCTCAGTGAGTCAACGGCAACCCCCTTCCTCAGGGGCAGCTTTCCAGAGGATTCCATTGACTCCCCAAAGGCAGTTTTCTGCTCTCTGGCCTCAGCCTGCCAACTGTGGACCAGCTCTGACCTGTGACAACTCGGTGTGGCGTGGGCTTCAACCACACTCTCCCAGGAAGTCTGGGGAGGATTCTCCCCCTCCGAGTTCATTCTGTCCTTGGATTAGCCTCCTAACCTCCTCAATTCCTGGGGAATTTTTGGAGTTCTTTTCTCCTCCCATCTTAGCCAATTCCCCATGACTCCAATCCCTTGCTCATAATTCTTTGCACAGAACACCTATTGGGTTCATCGTGCGATTTCTGTCTCCTGACTGGCCCTAAGGAACATAGTTACCCAGTGGGCGGGCTGGCTCCAGCTCCCAGCAGTAACTGGCCTGCCCTTACCTGACTTGCTTCCCACTCTCCTGCCGGTGTTTTCTGCGATCACTTCTAAAACGAACCACTTGCACACAGCTCCTCAACTCAGATTCTGCTGCTGGGGAACCTAAACCATGGTTGCTCCTTCTGACTGACATTCCATGTGCTTGCAATTCACAGTATGCAAGCAGGGAACTCTCTGCTCCCTGTCCCTACTTGGGGATCCCTTCCCTGGCTGCAGTGCCTGTGTGGCCCTGCGAGAGCTGGCCCCACTCCCCGCCCATCCCGCCTTGGCCCAGGCCCACTGCACGCAAAGGGCGTGTCTCTAAGTGCTTTAGATGGACCTCCAGAGCCAGCTGATTGTCATCCTTTCAGGGGACAACACTTCGGAGCAGTGGTTCTCACCCAGCGTGATTCTAGCCCCGAGGAGACATTTGGCAATGTCTGGAGAGTTTAGGTTGTCACAGCTGGGCTGAGGATGCTGCTAAACATCCTCAAATGCACAGGACAGGCTCCCCCAACAAAGTTATTTGGCCCACAAGGTCAGAAGTGCTGGGGTTAAGAAGCCCGACCACAGAGTTCTTAAAGCTCTTGTCCCTCCCTGTCCTATTGGATAGTCCCAACAACGCTGAGGCAGGCCCTCTTGTTTCTTTCCAGAGGAGGACCTGAGGCTCAGGGAACTGCCCAGGGCCAGAGCTGGAGGGTGAAACAGCTGTGCCTGGGTCCCAGGCTGTCAGACTCCCAGCCGAGGTTCTTTGCTCTGGGGACGGCTTGTGCACTGACGCTAACTCCAAGGAGGTGCTCTGCCCTTGGGGTTCCAGGCAAGGACAAGTAGGAGAGGCAGGTGCATCACTGCACAGTGTCACACAACCCTTCTGAGGGCGATGGAACCTCAGAGTAGCGGGGTTTTGGAATCATGGAATTTGAGATTCCATGGGGATCTTGGAATCACGGACTCTTGGGATCACAGACACTCCCAACCTTTTATAACTCACCCGCTTGAGTCTCACCTTAGTCCTGGGGTCCCAGCCATGCCTTGTACACCCCCAGTGATGGGGAACTCCCTCTCATTCGAAGTACTCCACCTGCTTACCCCCTTTGCCTTACGGTGCTGAGGCCTGGTGACCAAGACTTACTTTCTTTGATGACTTCTGAGCTGAGGCTGAGAACCGCAGGGGGGCTGAGGGTGGCTCTGACCAAGGTGGCTGCCAGCAAACCACAGAGGAGAGTGAAGGTCCTTGAGCCGGCCATCTTCCTAGGGCTCAGTGAGCAGCAGGTGGCAGGTGTCTGAACCTGGGGTGAACACAAAAGGCCCTGTGAGCCAGGCAGAGGCCAAGGGCAGGCCCACCATACCTGGTGACTTGGGGCGTGGAGTCCAGGAGAGGCTGCTGAGTGAAGTGGTTAAGAGAGTGGGCTCTGGAGCCTGACTGTTTGCGTCTGTGTTCTGCCTCTGCTGCCAGGTGCTAGTTGTATGTCCTAGACAATCAATTTAATCTCTGTGCCTCAGTTTACTCACCTGGCAACTGGGTACAATGAAGTAGGGCTCTGCTTCATAGCGTTTGGCACTTAAAATCCTCGATGGCCCAACCTCAGCCAACTCCACCTCCTGCTTATTCCCCTTTTGCTCTATAGTTCCAGTCATTCCAAGCTGCTAGAAGGTCCCAGAACATATCCTGTTCTCTCTTGTGTGCACCTTTGCCCTTGATCTTCCTTCTTCCTGTAAGCTCCTTTCTTAGCTCCCTGCTGAACTCCTATTCATCCTTTAGAACTTTGCTCACATGTCCCTTTCCTCCGTAAAGATTTCCCTCTCCTGTAGTGAGCGACCTTGGACCACACTTGGAGAAATATTGCCCTAGGGTTCCTGTGTGCCCAGGACAGGAAGTTTGAAGGTAGAAAGCACATGAGAATTCAGGTAAGACTCAAAGTGGCAGGAAAGCTGTTTGCTTAATCTGCAATTCTAAGGGGCCTGAGGAAGTAATTGGTGGCTGCTTGGAATCAGGAAGAGAAAGGCAGAGAGTGAGGGAGAGGCCTGTGGGTCTCTTGGGAGAGGAGCTGGGGGTATTCTGGCCCTTTCGCTGCACTGTCTTCTTCATGGAGTAGCTATAACTTGGTCCTGAGCTCCCCAGCTTGCGCTCGGGCTCAGCCTCCAACCCTCTATGGAAGCTTCTGCCTCCTGTGGACTGTCCTGCTTGGAGGGAAGGAAGATGCTGACCCAGAGACCCAGGCCCTTGCTTGGCTCAGCATGTGGGTTTCTTGTTGCCAAAGACAAATGTGGCATCTGGATGACATGTGTCTTCTGTGAACTGGAACAGTGTGAGCTATTAGAGACACTTGTAATAATGAGTCAACGTCTACCTCCCTGAACAGGCCATGAGCTCTGGGAGGGAGCGTTGGTTCTACCCGCTCCCCGTCATGTCCGCAGTACCCAGCATAGTGCCTGAGACACAGTGGGCATCTAATAAGTAACTTGTTGCTGAATGAATAAATGGCCTCAAGGAGTCACAGAAGAATGGGGAACCCAAGCCTACTTAACTGACAAGGTGTAAGCCATGGGGACCCCTGTTGAGTCACAGGACCCCCATTCCTGTGTGTCAGGAGGCCTGGGGGTGGAGGAGAGATATCATGGGCCTCAGAATCAGACAGACCCAAGTTGGAGGACTGCCTCTACCACTTGCTGTGTGATCTTGGGCAAGTGACTTACCCTCTCTGAGCCTTAGTTTTCTCATCTGTAAAATAAGGGGTAATAATAATACTTACATCACAGGTTTGTTGGGAGGATTAAATGAGACAATCCATTTGGGGTCTGGCATGCCATAAGAGCTCAATGAATATTAGCTGTTAGTATGATTATGACAGTTATTATTACTAATACTGGGGTCAGAAAGAATCACCTTGCAGTCAAAGCCAGAAGACAGAGATGACACCCTGCATTCTGCTCTTTTGCCCAGTGAGCCCCCCAAACCCCTCTCTAATCTTTTTCGTTCAAGCACTGTGACCCTGTTTTCTTTCCACTCTCTTTGCACTCTATTCTCCTCTGCTCAGAGGTGCTCAGGGAACCAAGAGGATGATTTCCATTCCTGTGGAAAAGTATCTCCTCTCCAAATCCCAGCACCGTACACACACCCCTCGCATTGTATCTTGCCAACTGGCCTTTGCTTATGCTCTTCCCTTCCCATGGGATGCCTTCTCTCCTCCTTTATCCAGCCTACTTCTACTCGCCTTCTCAACTGACATGTCACCTCTTTCAGGAAGCCTTCCCTGACTGCCCTCCACCACCATGTTCCTGGGCTTTCCTTAGGCACAGCACTTACCACACTGGCCCATATTGGGAGTTCCCTGAGGGCCAAGACTGTCTGATACTTCTTGTCCCCAGAATCACCCCAGCGCAGAGCTGAGCACAGAGGAATTGGTGTGTGCAGAGTAGGTTTTAGTCATCAGGATGAAGTCAAGGTAAAGACTCAGCCAAAGACTCAGCCAGTCTGACTCCTTATCACCGCTCTTTGGTCTTCTGGGTAACGGACCCGGGCAGCTCTCTATCCCCTGGTCCTGACCCTCAGACCCTTAGCTCAGGGCCAAGCCTACCCTCTGCTCCTGACATGACCCCAGCAGGTGTCTCCAATTCAGAACCTTCCTGGTGCCCTAGGCTTTCAGCCCCTTCCCTACACCTTTACCTGGACACGCCACAGTCCTCAGCCTACTTCTCTCCTCACCTGGGCAGTGGGTCTGGAAGTCCTTATATCCTGCACACTCTGGGCTAGGCAGTCAACCTTTGCATTTGAGCCAAGGCCTCAGACCGGGCCAAGGTCTCCAAGGAAAATATTTGTGGCTTCTGTTGAACCACATCCTTGCCCAGAGGCGGCCTCAGGACTCTAGCTTCCTGAGGTTTGGAGAAAGGAGGTCGTAGACTGGCATGAAGGGTGGGCGGGGTGCTGGGGCATGTGGCGGGCAGCTGGACCAGACATGTGTTGGCCTGTGCAGGGGGCTCCCTGCCCCCTGGGCAGTCCTTTCTGTAGGGACAAGGATGAAAACAGTAGCTGTGACGATGTATGAAGCACCTATGACGTGGCTGCTGCCTCCCCAGGCTTTACATCGGTTGTCAGTGGAGTCTCAATCCCACCAGGGTCACCATTATTAGCCTGACTTGACCCCAGAGGAACCAGACACACACAGTCAGCAAATAGCAGAGCCATTTGAGTCAGGCTCTGACTTCAAAGCCCATCTAGGGATGTCTCCACCGCCTGCTGGACACGGGAGTATCCTGGGGACAGACTGGGTTCGAGTCCCGGCTCCACTGTTTCCACGCCGTGTGACGAGGCACATTCCTTCAACTGTCCCAGTCTTGGTTTTACATCTATGAAATGGGAATAACTCCGGCACTTACGACCTAGGCTGATGACAGGAACACCGTGAATGTGAGTTGGAGCACAGGTCCTTGTACAGAGTCAGTGCTCAGTAAACGCCAGAGGTTGTTGCTTTGTTATAAGTGCTCATAATAGGGTGAGCCTCTGTAGAGAAGTTATTATCATAGTTTAATTCAGATAATAAACTTGGGGGAAGGAAGTTCTAGCCTTGCCCCCATCCCTTATTCCTAAATGCACCCAAGGATTTAGGAATACACATCTCCGTTAATTAATTCACTCAAGAAAATAGACTTGAATCCCATTTTTGCTACATCTTCGCTGTGGGCCCTGGGCAAGGTATGTAAGCTTTGAGCCTCAATGTCCTCATCTGTAAAATGGGGTTAAGAGTATCACCTCCCTCACAGGTTGCTGAGAGCCTGAACTAAGGTACATGCTCACACAGCACTTAGCACGTGCTTTTATTCCTTTCTTCTGCAGTGGTTAGCGCCCATTTCGCCTTGCCTGTCTGTGCCTTCCAGAATCTCAGCGAATATCTGTAGAGTGAATGAAGAATGAGGCCTGACTATGAACCAAAAGGACAAATGAACAGCCCTTCAGGAACACCATCATCCATCGCCCAGGCACAGGCAGTGACTCACTTAACCTGCACAGTCACCCAGAGCGGGGGGTCAGCAGCCCTGACCCAGAGGAACCTGAGGGCCTCTGAGGCTCAGAGAGGTGAGTGGCTTGCTCCAGGTCCCACAGCCAGGAGTGCCAGAGCTGGGACTTGAACTCAGTCATTTAGTCCCGACCACCCGTTCTTCACTACCGTGCTCTGCTCTCCCAGGGACTCCAGCAGGGTGGGAGGCAAACATGGCCTTTTGGCATACTCTGGGGGAACATCCTTGCTGCCCGACTTCAGTCTAGAAGCCAGGTTGTGATTCAGAGCTGGGAGGGCCACTGCTGAACCTGTGTCCATGTGCAGGGGGACAAGAGAGGGGCAGAGAGCGCCCTGGAGCCATACAGTGTATGACTGGGTCCTGGCTGGTCTCCCCTTTCCGGAGTTTCGCAGGGGAATAAGGAAAGAGTGTTTGCCATTCTGCCATGTTCGCATGCGCTGAAGTCCCTGAACTCCTAAGGGTGAGGCCTCCTGGGAAGGACCCTGCCCATCCCTTGGGCACATCTCCAGAGAGGCAAATGTCCCCTCCTGGGCTTCCCGTCCTGGGCTTCTCAGCTGGCCACGCCTGCTGCCCAGGGACAATGCCTCTCTGTGGGAGGCCTGAGCCCAGTGCCAGCGCTTGGGTCACATCAGCTGCTGCATCCTGCCTCTCAGCCCCTGCACTCACTGGGGTCAGCAAGCACGACTGTGCTTCTATAGGTATGGCACATCATGGAACCCACGGGTCACCACAGCCCTGCCCTCAATGTGCTCAGCCACCCCTCAGATTCCCCAGGGCCTCTTTGTCCTGGCCTCACTCCTCCCCAGCTCCCGGGCCTTTGATTGTGCTGTGTCCTCTTCCTGGAGTGCCTTGTCCACCCCCTGGCAACTCTGCCTTGCCCTGTGTGGGCAACAGAGCAGGGAAAGCCTCTGGAGTCCGACACACATAGCTCAATCACTGCTCCTGGGCTGGTCAGCTGTGCTGTGCGGCTGGGAAAACGGCTTCTTCCCTCTGAGCATGTTTCCTCAATTGTAAAATGGGACTGTTTTGAGGGTCACATAAGACAATGTGAAATGCTTAGAACATCTAAGATAAGAATTCAGTAAATGGTAAATATTGTTATTATTATTGTTGTTGTTGTTATTATTATTATTATTGAGATATTAACATCACTGAGCTTCAAGGCACAATTCAGAAGGCAGGATCTGCATAAAGCTGCCTGACCACTGCCCCATCTGGACCTGATATCCTCTTGCCCTCCTGGGAGCCCCAAAGAACTAACTACTTACTCTTTTGGAGCTTGGATCCCCCTCTGCCTTGAGGGATGTCCATTTTATCCATCCATCCATCCATCCATCCATCCATCCATCCATCCATCCATCCATTATTCATTATCTCATCCCAGTCTCCTCTCCAGTTTCCCTCTTTCCACCCTTAGTCCCCACTACCAAAATCCAATTTCCACCCAACAGTCTTAGTTAACTTTTAAAAACATTACTCAGACCTTGTCACCCTCCTGCATATTAAAACCCTCTAAAAGCTTCTGCCGCACTTGCATAAAAATCCAAGCTCTACAAGGTCCCCACATGGTTGGCTGCTGCCCACCTCTCAGCACGTCATCTCTCATCACTTTACCCCTCTCTCCATTCATACCTCAGGGCCTTTGCATGTGCTGAGCCTTCTCCTAAGTGCGCTCTTCTGCCAGCCCTTCCTCCAACTGGTTCTTTCTCATTCACCAAGTCTGTTACCGTGTCCCTTCCTTGGAAAAGCCTTTCCTGGCTACCCTTTCTGAAGTAAGGCTCTTCTTCCTCTTTTCTCTGCCCACTGATGGGTGTCCTCACTAGCCCTTACTCAAATCTGAAAACTCAAGTGTCATCTGAGGCACCACAATTCCACAGATGCTATATATCAAGGAGAGTGGTCAGACCATAGTGCAAGCAGGTGGCCACGAACTGGCTGCAAAGCTCTTGGGTCCCTCATGTGAGGGTCCTGACCCAGCTTGAGGTGATAAAACGGTCAAGAGGGCAAAGGAGGAAGATCTGTGAAGATATTTCTTAGGAGAGCTATGGTCCCTCCTCTGACTCTTCCAGTGAGGAGAGCAGGGGTGTCTGCCCCTAGTGCATGCTTAGACGGAGGGAGCTATCCAGGGACCATTTAGGGGCATGAGGGGTCTGTTCCCTGGCGTTAGGACATGAAATGTATTGGATTCTCTCTTGCCTGAGAGAAATAAACTGATGAGCTGAAGTCATGGTGGGGAAAGTGGCTTCTGTGAGTGGAAAATTATTGCTCTCTGCTCCCTCTGGATGGGGCCAAAGCTTGCGTGTGTGTTTCCAAGGGCTGGTGTGGACCCTACAGGAGAGAGAGCTGGTCGGGGCTGGTTTAAGTCCTTCCCAATATCATCTCCTGAGCAGATGAGGAAAGGGGTTGGGGGTGGCCGGCAGGAGGTCAGCTGGAAAAGCGCTGTCCTTATCAGTGGTTACAGCCTGAGAGGCCGGGCAGAGGGGTTTGAAAATACTCCCATGAAGGTGTTCACGAGATTCAGCTCTAAACATTTTTGGGTCCCTAAGAGTAGGGAGCTAGTTATCAATCAGGGGAAACTTCCCCTGCACTCTTTCCTCTCCTTCCTGCCAGAGAGAAAGGAAAACAGTGTGTGTGTGTGTGTGTGTGTGTGTGTGTGTGTGTGTGAGAGAGAGAGAGAGAGAGAGAGAGAGAGAGAGAGAGAGAGAGAGTGAGCGAGAGAGAGAGAGAGAGAGAGAGAGAGAGAGAGAGAGAGAGAGAGGCTCCTCTCTCCTGCCTCATAGAAGCCTCAGTTAGGGGTTGGGGGAGAGCGTTTGATGTCCACTTAAAGCTGGACACTCTGACACAGCGAAGTGGCAGAGTGAGAAGGCCATTTCTAGTCTATAGATCACCAAACTGAGGCCCAGGTTGGAGAAAATAGAGGTGTTATCACCCCTGTTTTTCACATAAGGAAGATTCTTGGAGAAGGGAAGTGACTTGCCCAAGGTCCCACAGGCCTAAAATGTGGAGTCAGGATTTGGATCCAGTTCTGGCTGACTCTGGAGCCTGTGCTCTGCCCTCCATCCCAGCCCGCCCCATCGCCTCCAGCTGGGACTAAGGGCATCCACTTCTGGGAAGTCTGTGCTGCCGCAGAAAGACAGAAAGCATCTCTGAGGACACGATAGGGTTGGACGAATGGAAATCAGGAGGACTTGTGGACTGTCACTGACTCAGAAGGCAAGAAGGAAGCCACCTTGAGGAATTCACTTGAGTGGGCTCAAATCCACAATTTACAAAGTCTCTTAGTTGGCATCAAAGGTGCCACAGAATGGCAGAAATACTGCACCTCTTGTGCCAATTCTCGTTGCCTGGTACTGGCTGTTGGACAAGTCTTCAGGGTCTGGACTCTGCAGAGGAGACTGTGATGATTGACTAGCAATGTCTGCCACGAGCAGTACAGATGCCACATCCTTGCTGCAACCGCCTGCCTGCATGTTGAAGATTTTGCATTCCCTTGCAAAGTATCAAAGAGGTAACAGAATGGGGGAGAAAATCTCTAGACAACGCGGAGTTTGCTAGTGCCTTTGGCAAGTCAGTTCTTATCTCTGGGCCTCAGTGGGATGAGGGTGTGAACTGTGAGAGGAGGGTGTGGGTCAGGTTGGCTCCGATAACCTTTGCTTAGAGTAAAGGGGACTCGGTAAATGGGTGTGAGGAATGGCCTGTTCCCAGGGACAAATTTGTTTTAGGAAGACTCAGACCCATTGACCCAGGGTCTGTGTAGTTTCTGTGGGAGGGAATTGCCCAGTGGTGCAGGCAAAATGATCATTACAGCATTAGGTACAATAACCATAAAG
Source organism: Rhinolophus ferrumequinum (assembly GCF_004115265.2). NCBI lineage: Eukaryota > Metazoa > Chordata > Mammalia > Chiroptera > Rhinolophidae > Rhinolophus > Rhinolophus ferrumequinum. The sequence goes on from NC_046306.1 coordinate 21,628,756, forward strand.
TAGGACCAGCTTAAATGTCCAGCAACAGGGGATTTATTAAATAAATTGTAGGCCACCCAACAACCATCACAAAACAATATAGAGTAACGTATTGAAGGGTCTTAGCAAATGAAAAAAGAAAACATTTTCTGTTTTTTATTATATGAAAATAGAAAAATTTTATTATATGAAAGAAATATTTTTTTCATAGCGAAAAAATACTGGAAGGAAATGTACCAAAACAATGCTTATTTCTTGGTGATGTCATCACAGGTGCCTCGTACCATCTTCTTTGTATTTTTATAATTAAAAAAATTTTTACACTGAATGCATTTTTTTGATCAGCAAACAACCCCACAAACTAACTTGAAAATGAATAAATAAAGGTTGGAAAGAGGACAAAGGAGTGGAAGAAGCCCCATTTCTTTCCCAGAGCCAACCCACAGACTCAGGATTCCAGAAAAACTCTGAGATGACGTGGCTAATAGCTGCAACAAAAGCCCAGTCACACTAGTCCCGGAACCACCAGGAAAGAAAGATCAAAATCAGAACTGGATACTCAGGGACATAATCCCTCTTTTGTAGCACAGGAATAAATACGATTCAGTGCAAACACACCCTGGCTATACTAGACTCCTAGTTCTTCCCCGCCCTTGTAGGGCTCACAGTCAAGGGGTGGGGGCTTGTCACATGGGGACAGAAAGGTCAGGCGTTGAGTCATGATCAGGTTCAATGTAGGCAGAAGGCTAAGCGCTGTAATTCCCATGAATTTGGACAACATGTGACCTGGTGGAGGTCAGCTGGCCATTCGTAAGTGCCCTAAGAAAGGGAAACCCAGACAGAGTGATACGTGCTCCCCATTCTTTTTAGTCACTCAAGATTGGGAGGACAGACACAGGCCAGTTGAACAGTCAGCTAATGGACCCAGTTCTGAGTGCCTTGGACATAACAGGGAGCAAACAAACCACCTCCTGCCCTCCCCAGGCTCACATTCTCCTGGGGAGACAGAGGGTGAACCAGAAATGAACAAAAAAATGTGAAAACACAGGAGGTCACAATTGTGTCAGTTGAGGGGACACAGAACAAAAATAAAATAACATGTATGGAAGGCTGGAGCTCTACCATCACCGCATTATGAGGGTTTAAGCAGCTTTAGCCCCCTGGGAACTGGATGCCCTCCCCAATATCCATACACACACACACACACACACACACACACACACACACACACTGTGTAAAATCCTTCTTGTTCAACTTTCACATTTAATGTGTTTGACTTTGGGAGTACAACTTAGGGGACTAATTATATATAGAAAAGGAGGGGCTGCCTAAAGTAAAGAATAGGAACAGTGCTACCATTTCTGAGTGCTCAGTACCTGCGTGCCAGGTTAAGCCCAGCCCGCAAGTTCACTTCTATTACCCACATTGTACAGATAAGGAAATGGAGGTGCAGAAAGGCCATATGACCTGCTCAAGGCCACACAGCCACCTGGACAAGAAGCCAGGATTGGAACTCTGGTCCGTCTGACTCTGGAACTTGTGATCTGAATCTTTCAGCCATCGTCTCCCAAACACCTGTTGTCTGTGTATGGCCTTCACCTACTGGCCACATCTTCCTGCACATTTTGCAACATCTGCCAACCCTGGGGGATTGCTGCTTATTCACCAGGCATTTTGGTAAACAGAATCATGTTTAAAAGCCCAGATATAGTTCGTTTTCTGTTTCTCACAGGAAAATGTATAACCCTACCAAAAGTGAAAAAGCCACATTGCTTCCCATGAATAGGCAGTGACAACACAGCTCTGGTGATGACAATAATGTCTATAATTCAGCCTAAGAAGCGTTCACACACCCTTTCCTTGCATTAACCCATCTAAATTCACACTGGTGCCTGACGTGAGCACTGTTTTACTCTCATTTCACAGATGAGGTTTGGATGAGCCCCCTTCGGAGAGGTGAAATACTTTTTTTAGTGTCACAGTGAAAACAAACAGAAACATGTTGTTGAGCTCTGGCTAGCCATATTGCCTGCGCGAGGTGCCTGGAGAGAACAGCCAATGGTTGGAGAGGTGTTGAAGACATACTAGCATGCCACCCAGCCTTTCATATTGGGAGGATTGAGGAAGAATAGGAAGCCAATCACTTCTCACTCCTGCCAGTGGTGGGAGGCAGCCCTGCTTCTGGAAAACTCTGCACCAAGTTATCGATCATGCATCAAAAAATGTTTTAGAGCTCTTCTGAGTGTGTGCGAGCCAGATTACAAATCTCTTACCTTGTGGGCAGCTGTGTCCAGTGGCACCAGTAAGGCTCTGAAATCCGAACGAGTGAGTTCTTGAAACTCTGCACCTTATCTGGACTCACGACCTCCCTGGATGATGAACGTCTCGCTCTTTACTTATTGGACTTCCTGGGGGCTGGGAGGGTAGGAGGGGGAGCCCATCGGGCACCTCCCTTGAAGTTACCCACACGGAATTAGGTTTCTGTGCTAACATTTACTTACTTAGTCAGACAGGCATCCAGGAGAGAGAAAGGTAATCGGTGGCAAACCAGGAGATGCATCTGAACGTGGGGGCACCTCAGGAGCTATTATGTCTTCCTTTGAGTTGGACAGGGACATTCGGGACTCCCCTCCGCCATCCCACTCTGCTTCTCTGTACTTTCAGTGTCTGCTGATCCTGAGAGAGGCCTCCTTGCACAGACAGCCTGACTTCTAGCCTCTTTCCACTCATTCTTCACCTCCCCCTCACCTTTTACCTCTGCCACAATCATCCGGCCCTCAAGGAGCCACACAGAGACAAAAGAAGCAGAAAAACATTCAGCACAGTGGGACTATCAATTTTGATAGGATCATTCGCATTGCAGGCAGATGCAGCACTGATCTTTAGCCAGAGAAACTCTCTGGAACCATAAAAATGATCCTGGGGGACTGTCCAGCCTATAGGCTTCAATGGAAAACATATCAATATATGAGGTGTGATCAAACAATATGGTGAATGTTTTAAATAAAAAAAATATTACCGTAAAAGACACATTGCCATTAACCCCACTCAGAATACTCTCCCTGGCTTTGAATACACATCCCATTGTTCTTGCCACTTTCTAAATCAGTTCTGGAAGGCCTCTTTGTGAGTGTCTCTAGTGCGCTGTTGTGGCGCCTCAATGTCCTGAATCGATTCAAAAACATTTACCTTTCATGGTCAATTTTGACTTGGGGAAGAGTCAGAAGTCATCACACGATGCCAGATCCAGTGAAATAGGTGGATGAGGACACACTGTAATGTTTTGACAAAAAATTTTGATATGCCCAAAATGATGTGTGACAGGGAGCATTGTCACAATGGAGGATGATTTATGGCATACTTTAAAACTCACACTCTTCAAGGTAGCTCACACCGACTGACTGCAATGAACAAGTTGAAACTTGTCACACACCATTACTAAGTTTCGATGTGCCACCTTCCCTATTGAAGATCCCTGCCTTTTTGTTGGATGGCACTCCGCAAGCAGCATTCACCGTAATTTGTGATCGCAACAAAAAGGCTCTGTGTCACACATCGCTTCTGGTACATGGTAATTTCTGTCAAATAAAAACACTATGGTGTGTCTTCAAACCACCTTATTCACCAGATCTGGCACCATGCGACTTCTTTCTTTACCTGAAGATAAAGGAAATATTGAAAGGAAGACATTTTGTTGACATTCAGGACATCAAGGGTAATACAATGACAGCTCTGACGGCCATTCCGAAAAAGAGTTCCCAAATTGCTTTTGAAGGGTGGACTAGGCAGTGCAAGCTTCCCCAAGGGGAAGTACTTCGAAGGTGACCCCTAGTGATATTCAGCAAGGAGGTATGTAGCAGTTTTTCTAGGATGAGTCGGCAAAAGTAATTGTCAGACCCTCATAAGCCTTTATGATAGACTCTGGAAAGAAGGGAACTAAACTGATAATTCAGAGAAAAGGGGACTCCACCCATCTCCTAATCCACTTATAACCAGGAATGACTGAGGCTGAGGTAATTGAAAGAAAAGAAAAAAAAAAAAGACACTTTTAAAATCAAGCTGCTAATTCTCAAACCAGGCCCCCCACTCCTTGTTCCAGCCTCTTTGAAATTGTAGGGCAATTTTAAGATCTTAGGACCTCTCTGCAATTGTTAATAATTCTGTTTATATGTATATGGTCTCTGATACCTGTTGCTTGTCTGTGTTTTATATAATAGTGCTTTTTGCCTCTGGATGGTATTACCAGATTACATTTGATTGGCTTAAGAAAAAAGATTTAAAAGATTAAGTGCTTATATAAATATAAATAATAAAAATGAGCTAAATATTTTTCAGGATTATGTGAGCTAAGAAAATATTTGATACTAAGGCTGGTTTAAATTTTGGTTAAATAGATATATTTTTAAGGTTATTAACATCAAAATGGTATCTTTTGTTTTACCTGGGTTTACGAAAATAATTTATGTTATCTCTGTTTTAAAATTTTCAAGAAAATAGCTTGGGTAATAATTACTATTGAAATCTCATAAAGTTAAGAGCTAATAAAATGTTAACTAAAATAAGGGTTTAGGTGAACTTTTCAGTAATAATTATATATAGTGTGGATGCTTGGATGTATTTTCCCAGCTTCTGTTGGTAACTTAAGATTTCAGCTTTACTAAGTTGTGTAAATGATAAAAATTATTGAATAGGTATTTCAAAATAACAAAATGCTGAAATATTAATTATTGGATGAGTCTGAGTTCACCTACTTCTTGGTTTCTTGTCACAGGAAATCTGAAAGATAAATTAAGATCTGTCAGTAAATGTGTTTTGTATTTTTTTAAAAATATAATTTAAAAAATTGGTAGCTATATTGCTAACAAAAAGCTATACGTCTAGAGGTTGCAAAATTGGTTTATGGGTTTGCTAATAGAAATATTAGATACTTGCTTTTAGTTGTCAGTAAAAGTTAAGGTTCTGAAGGTTATGGATTCTAATTAATATGAAAGGAAATGATGTGTGTTTCAAGGAAGGCATAAGGCATGGAAATGCAGTTTTGAAGGAACTGAAAGAAAGTAGTTTGTCCTAAGGATGTTTATCTCTGAATGAGTGAGAGGAGACAAACTAAGAGAGACTGTGAAAGTTATATTAGGTTGGTGCAAAAGTAATAGTTGTTTAAAAGGTTAAAAATAATTGCAAACACTGCAATTACTTTTGCAACAACCTAATAGAAAGCTTGTGAAGAAAAACCTTGGGAGAATTTTATATATGGTTAAGCTAAATTCGATTAAGTAAGTAAATTTAAATATCAAAAGTAAGTTGGTACAAATTTAGTTAAATTTTCTCTCTGCTAAGTAAGACAAAGTTTGTTAGACTGTTGATCTGCTACTGATATTATGAAAGAGTTTTCTGCCTGAAAAGCAAAGATTATATGTGTCATCAAAATAATTTTCTATGTTTTATATTGTATTAATTTGGTTACTCAGGAAAACTAAATCTAAGAACTAAGTTTTGGTAATAGTTATGTAAACTTCTGTATTTGAGGATTGCTAGAGTTCATGTGTCCTCCTCCATTTCAGATAGAGGCCAATGTAACGAAGCTTGTTTTCCCTAACCTAACAGGATATTTATAATGGTTCTGTCTGGCTGGCCCACTGTTACAACAAACACAAAAACAAAACAACAAAAATTACAACAACACCCCCCTGATAAAGAGGCTCAGATCCTAAAAGAAGGGCAGGAAATTTGTTTAAATGTCTTTAATAACCAAGACAGGGGAAACGAGGAAAGAAAGGAACAGTGACTGTAGATGAGGCCAGAGGCAGGCCAGATTTTTGGCAGCAATTAATAGACAGACCAAAGCCAGGGCCACCTCAGGCCATCCCACCAGCTACAGAAGAGGAAAAGAAGCCTGCTTTGAATGTGGAAGCCCAGGCCACTGGAATAAGGCATGTCCTAATCCTCCAAAGCAACTGTGTTCCCTGTGCAAACTAAAGGGCCCTGGAAGAGGGATTGTTCCCTGTTCTGAAGGGAGCGGGGACCAACTCCTTCCCTGCAAATGGCTGTAATTGACTGATGGACCTAAAGTGCCCAGTGGCTCCTGAGAAGAAAGAGGCCATGCTCATCACATGGGAGAAACTGCAGGTGTCCCTTGCCGTGGCAGGTAAGCCTGTTAATTTCCTGATTCATATGGGAGCCACTTATTCTGTCTTGACTGCTTACTCTGGGCCTGTTTCCTCTGAGACCTGCTCATTTGTGTGGATAAATAAAGCCCCTAAATTTGGACTCATATTCAAGCCTGTTCCTTACCATTGGCCTATACCTTAGAGAAAGTGTAAAATGAGTAAATCAGACTCAAACAGGACTCTGGAAAAGTTTTGTCAGGAGACCTCTAATACCCCGGCTCTAATTGCTGCCCATTGCTTTGAATTCTGACCTCAATTCTGTTATGTCCTATGTTGTTAACGTGGGGGAGAGGTTCAGCAGTCAGTTAGGAAACATGGGGAACCAGCACCTCCCCAGGCTGACCTCTCTACACATTATAGCCCCAGAAAACCGGGGGACAAAGTACTATTAGAAGCCTAGAGGGGGAGGGGTCTCTAACAGATCAGTTAGCTCCTAAATGGAAGGGACCCTTTGCAGTTTTGCCGAACCCCCAGCTGTTCTTGGGCTTTAGAGAGTCAGTGGCTGGGTCCACTTCCCTCGAATCAAACTGATTTCATTTCAGTCTCCACAGGACTCCCTCCAGAAGGAAGACCGTCACTCCTGGTCCTGTGAGCCAACTGAAGACCTGAAGCTCCTCTTCAAACAGAACTGTTGGAGCTTCTCCTTATTGCCTCTCTACCTGTGCCTCACCTGGGACGCCCATTGAATGCCTTTTAGCTCTTCTCTCCCTGGGCTCCTCTAGGGAGAATAAGCTAATATAAGAGCTAGGTTCAATAGCCTTTCTGACTATTGGAAATACCAGAAACAGCTTCCTTCCCACTATGACAGATTAGCAAGAAACTCTAGTGCCCATAGGCAGGGACGACGCCCACTCTCAGCAGGAAGCAGCCAAGAACGGTCATTGTTCCCTACCCTTGCAACCATACTAATTTTATAGAAATAAAATAACATAAGATGGGGGAATTGAGGCAGAGCCCGGTCGGGACCGCCGTCGTAGAGGCCTCACTGCACCCCTGGCCTCCCCTTTCCTTGATCGAATGCTTAGTAATAGATTATCTCCCTGCAGTTTGAGCTTGGAATGTCCCCTGTCCCAGTTCCTGAGTTTAGAATGTCCCCTGTCCCAGTTTCCTGCTTTAGATAATTACCCTGATCGCTTCTCGGCCTTTTGGCTAAGATCAAGTGTGATAATTACCCTGAAATTCATGCTTGCTTACTGCTCACAATACCCCACGCTTACTGCTCACAATACCCTACGCTTACTGATCACAATACCCCACGCTTACTGGTTGCAATCTTTATGGCCTAGCATTCTTTCCAGGTTACTGTCATCACTGCTCCTGGGTTGATGACCACGAAGGGGAGCCACATATTCAGAGGGAAGGCTCCATGCAGATCCCCAGAACCATCACGTAGCCTCTGGAAGAACACCCAGATTTTCCTTTAAATACCCCAAGCCACACTGCAAAGGTGAAGGCAGATTTTGAAGGTGTTAACCTGTTGCCTTCTCAGACCACTGCTGCTCTGATAATAAACGCTTATTCTATGACCTAGCTTCTGTGTTGATCTATTGTCTGAAGCGGCACAGGCAGCATGAGCCCCGGACTCGTTTGGCCTCTGGTTTCCTATTGACCCAAGCTTTTTTTCCCTCAACATTTAACAGGTCAGTTCATTTTTTCTCTGCTTTTACACTGGCTGGTTTTCTAGCCTGGAATGTTCTCTTGCCCTTACTCATCTGATGACATCCCAATTGTCTTTTTAGGCTCATCTCAGGTGTCACCTCCTCCAGGAAGTCTTCCTGGACATCTCACTCATAGGAAGTCATTCCGTCCTTAGTGACATGAGGGTACTTTCCAGCTATTTCTCCTCCTGCAGCTCTGATCACTCTTTCTGTTCTGTAACTGTCTTACCTTCTAGACTGTGCACTCTATGAGGGAAGACACCCATGTGACTCACCCTGTGTCCTCAGCACCCCGCACTGGGTCTGCACATAGAGGAAGCTCAGGCTGCATGTAACAGCATTGGCAGCGGCAGCAGTGGCAATTGGAATTGCTGCTGATATTTGCTACATGCTCACGTGTGCTGGGTCCTGTGTGAAGCACATCAACTCCTTTATTTAACGTTCACCACAAACCTGTGAGGCAGAGCTGTTACCATCCCTGTAACACAGATGAGGAAACAGGCTGTGAGAGGTGAAGAGGCTTGTTCCAGGAAACAGTCAGGACTTGTCAAAGCTGGGATGTGCCTGGCCCTCTTCTTACCATTCAGGCATCTGCTCAAATGTCCTCTCCTTGGAGGGAACTTCTTACGTTTTCTTCCTGCACTCCCTGCCCTCAGCCTTATAATCCCTCTCCATTACATCCGCCCTCTTTTTGACCTGCACAGTCCCCATCGCAGCCACCAATGATAATTTTTACTTACGCGTTCATGTTTAGGTGCTTATCTATCGGCACCCCATCCCCAACAGCAATCTCATGAGCACTGCAACTTTGTCATGTCCACTGTGTTGCTCCAGCACACCGCCACACTGTGTGGCACACAGTAGGGGCTTAATAAGTGCTGGCTGAAAGTGGAGCGATGGACACCAGTACCACCGGCACTCTTTTAAAAAAGTTTAAGAAAAGCAGGTATAAAAAAGAAACATAGATAGACTTGAAGATTTATGGATTTTATTCTATATAAATTTTTCTTAAAGCTAAAGAACATAAACAGATACTGAACTCTAGGTAATGAAATGCATCCTGAAGTGTTTAAAGATAAAGTGAACTGCTATCTGCAATTGACTCTGAAATGCATCAAAAAATAAGATGGTGGGATAGACGGAAGGATGGCTAGAGAGGGCAAGCATAAGCAAACTGTTAATTATGGAATCTAGGTTGTGGGTACACGAGTGCTTATTATGCATTATTTCAAACTTCCTGTATGTATGAATATTTTAATAATAAAATGTAGAGGGAAATGTCATACATGTACATGATAAAATTCCAGCAGTACGGAAGGATGTTGAGTGAAACACAGACATACATTCTCCTCACCCCCAACCCACTCTGCTCCCAGGAGTTTCCATCACTGCTAACACTTCCTTGTCTGTCCTTCCAGAAAGGACTTCTCCTTTTAGAATAATCATAGAAGGATCAAACTACATCGTGGTTTGCACCTTGTTCCCCCTTCTCTTATTAACATGTCTTGGAGATTTTTCCACATCAGCACATATAGTTTTAGTGTTTCATTTCACAGAATGTGTCATATCATGACTTTTCCCCCCCCCTTGTCTCTGATAATGGACATCTCACTCACATGAGTTCACTCCCCCCTCAGAGCCCCAGTGGTATATTCCAGCTAAATCTACTGCAGTTCTCTTATGAGACGGAGCCTAAGAACACACCACAGAGTTGTTTCACCTCGAGGCACAGGGGCTGGCATTTTTTTCCCCTTGGAAAGTTAGTCATTGGCTGTGGACTGTCCCTCAAGGTGGTGAGAGGCTCCTGTCAGTTGCAGGCAATTCTCTAGAGAAGGGGGAGGCTGGGAGCTGTTAGTGGCCACACTGATGCTCCTGGGGGTTAGTCCCAGGAAAGGGGATCTGGGTGGGGCAATGCCAGTGTCTACAGTGTACCCATTGCACTGCTGGAATCCACTTACTTTTCAGAGTAAGTTCACTCTATCCAAGCATGGCTGCTCCAAGATTCTGGTTCGTCATTTTTCTGGACTGAATTGTGTCCCCCCCAAATTCATATGCCCTAATCCCCAGTACTTCAGAATGTGACTATATTTGGAGATAAGGCCTTTAGATAGGGAATTAAATTCCAATAGGGCCATTAGAGTGGGCCCTACTCCAATCTGACTGGTATCCGTACGAGAAGAGGTAATTAGCTACACTCAGAGAGATATCAGGGGCATGTATGAGCTGAGGGACGACCAGGTGAAGAGGCAGCAAGAGGGCCGCCATCCACCAGCCAAGGAGAGAGGCCTCAGAGGAAACCACCCTGCCAGCACCCGGATCTTAGACTCCCAGCCTCCAGAACTGTGAGAAAATAGAGTTCTGTATTTTAAGTCACCCACTCCACAGTATTTTGTTACAGCCGCCCTAGCAAACTGATACACTCGTAATTGATGGGAAACTTATAATGCTAACTAGAGTCCCTGATGTTGCAATTGGTCACAAGGCCTTAACTGTCACTCATAATGTCCCTCCTCATTGTCCTACTCCTCAACACTTCCTCTGGTCCAAGTGGAGGGCTGGTCACCTGAATGGATGGCACCATGTCAGAAACTCAGTATTGGTCCCTGCCGTTGGCAGGTCACACATTCCGTGGTAGTTACTACAGCAGCCTCGGTGATCCCAGTCTTTAAATCTTACTTCTTCCAGGTCTTTCATTAAATTGGCAAGCCATTTGCCTCAGGCTGTGAGACTATAAATAGTGGCCATTTCTCTCTTTCTCAAAGTGGATGACCAAGTGTGCAGCCTGAAGTTTTGCTCACGGGGAGGTTTTCTCTTATTCCTGTCTTTCAGAGTCACTCCAAGTGGGACCATAGTGAAACATCATCCACTTTCAGCTTATACCGACATGGGGAGCTGACCCATTCACGAACCAAGCTCAGGTTTCTTCCCTCCTTCATCAGCTGATTGTGGGGAATACCTCATGTGGCCCTAGGTGTGAACTGTGGGAGAAGTGTCAGTGCAACACTAGGATATGATACAGGTGACATGGGGGGGGCGGTCTGGATCACCTATTCATGCAGTTTACTTATGCCCACTGGCCCTCCTTGAGCCTAAATTAGATGTACAATTTCTACCTGGTGATGAATGGCTGTTGGTCCTGCCTGACCTTATGTCTTGGTGGATAATAGTGCTTAGTGCATAACAGAAGGTTCTGGTCTCATGATCACTTGATGGCCTGTGGCCCCACTCAAAACTAGCACAGAAGAGATGCTCAATAAATAGTCTCCTCCTGGGAGAGACGGAGTACAGAGCAGGTGTTATAAATGCAAATACCTGTGGGGTAAGGTTGCCAGAAAAAAATATAGGACGCCCGTTTAAATTTGAATATGAGATAAAAGATGAATAATCTTTTAGTTTAAGGCTGTGCCATGCAACATTGGGACACACTTACCCTAGAATTTACTCATTATTTATCTGAAATTCAAACTCAACTGGGTTTCTTGTGTGTTTATTGGTAAATCTGGCAACCCTACTTGAAGCACCAAGCATTTAATAGCATATGACAATTTCATGTGATGCCGTTTGGGGGGAAACGGTGACTGCATTTGTAATCATCACCCAGTTGGAGAATAATCAGCATTTAAAGTGATTTAAAGTAAAAATGAAAAAACAATTTGCCAGATTTGGCTGGAGGCTCTTGAATTTGCCACCTGTGGCAAAGAGCTTGGTCTCTAAGGTTTGACTTTCAGGATTCGAATCCTGGATCCGCCACTTAGAAGTTGTATGCCCTTCAGCCTTAGCACCCTTATCTCTGTGAGGATTAAATAAAATCCTACATTTTAAAAAAAGATTTTTATAAAATATAGCTAACATACAACATACAATGTTATATTAGTTTCAGGTGTAAACATCATAGCTATTCAACAGTACCCACCTGGCACTATACATAGCTATTACCATATTTACTGATTATATTCCCTATGCTAAAGAAGTGATCACCATGATAAGTCCAGCAACCAACCTCTGACACTGTACCACGCCCATCACAATATTATTGGCTATATTTCCTATGCTGTATATTATATCCCCAAGACTTATTGTTTATCTGGAACTTTGAACCTCTTATTCTTCTTTTATCTCTCCCCCCCTCTTTTTAATTCCCCCCCACTTTCTTCCGCCTCCACCCCCCCCACTCCGGTTCAAGCCGTTGTTTCTCAGTCTAGTTGTGGAGGACACAGCTCCCTGGCCCATGCAGGTATAGTGAGCCTTGCGCTCCCCCCGGCTGAGGCAGTAGGTCGTCAGTCGTGCGTCTGCCACTCACAGCAGTTTACGGCAGCTGCCGGCTGCTCGCATGGCCGCCGGCCACTCATGCTGGCCACCGTGGTGGCACACAGCAGCCCGTGGCAGCTCACACCAACCTCTAGCTGCTCATGGCAGCCCAGCTCCAGGGAGAACTGTTGTTCACAATCTTAGCTGTAGAGGGCGCAGCTCACTGGCCCATGTAGGAATCGAACCGGTGACCTCGTTGTTAGGAGCACTGCGCTCCAACCACCTGAGCCACGGGGCCAGCCCTTAACATAACTTTTTTTTTTTTTTTTTTTTTTTAAGGAGGGCACAGCTCAAAGTGGTCCATGCGGGGATCAAACCAGTAACCTTGGTGTTGTGAGCACCGTGCTCTAACCAAGTGAGCTAACCAGTAGCCCCTTAATTTTTTAATTAGAGTTGACATTCAATATTATTTTACATTAGTTTCAGGGGTACAGCATAGTGATTAGACATTTATATAATTTAAGAAGTGATCCCCCTGACTAGTACCCACTTGGCACTATACATAGTTATTACCATATTATTGATTATATTCCCTATACTTTACATCCACATGACTATTTTGTAACTACCAATTTGTATTTCTTAATCCCTTTTTTACTCTGCTCCCAACCCCCTCCCATCTATCACCCTGATAGATCTAGTACCCATATGACATCATACATAGTTATTACAATATTATTGACTATATTCCTTATTCTATACCCTACATCCCCATGACTACTGTGTTACAACCAATTTGTACTTCTTAACCCCTTTCCTTTTTCATTTACGTCCAACCCCCACCCCCATCTGGCAACCATCAAAATATTCTCTATATCTATAAGTTTGTTTCTGTTTTGTTTGTTTGTTTATTTTGTTCTTTAGGTTCCACTTATAAGTGAAATCATATGACATTTGTCTTTTGCTGTCTGACTTATTCCACTCAGCACAATACCCTCTAGGTCCATCCATGTTGTCACAGATGGCAAGATTTCATTCTTTTTTACAGCTGAGTAATATTCCATTGTATATATGTCCCACCTCTTTATCCACCATCCATTGATGGACACCCAGGTTGCTTCCATATCTTGGCTATTGTAAATAATGCTTCAATAAACATATGGATGAGCACATTCTCTTGGAGTAGCATTTTGGTTTTTTTTTGATAAATACCCTGAAGTGGGATTACTAGGTCCTTCTTTGTCTCTTGTTATACTCTTTGTTTTAAAGTCTATTTTGTATGGTGTAAGTATTGCTATCCCAGATTTTTTGTTTGTTTTTGTTTCCATTTTGATAAAATATCTTTTTTCATTCCTTTATATTCAGTCTGTGTCTCTATCGATCTGCAGTGTGTCTCTTGTAAGCAGCACATGTAAAGGTCTTGTTTTCTTATCCATTTAGTTCCCCTATCTTTTGATTGGAGCATTTAATCCATTTCCACTGAAAGTAGTTGTTGATAGGTATGTAATTATTGCCATTTTATTCATAGTATTTATCTATCTATCTGTCTATCTGTCTGTCTATCTATCTATCTATCTATCTATCTATCTATCTATCTATCTATCTATCTGTCTATCTATTGATCTATCTATTTTTGTCTTAAAGAAGTCCCTCTAAGATTCCTTGTAATACTGGTTTGGTGGTGATGAACTCCTTTAGCTTTTTCTTGTCTGGGAAATTCTTTATCTGTCTTTTGATTTTAAATGATAGCCTTGCTGGGTAGAGTTGTCTTGGTTGTAGATCCTTGCTTGTCATCATGTTGAATATTTTGTGCAAATCCCTTCTGGCCTGCAAAGTTTCTGTTGAGAAATCCGTTGATTGTCTTATGGGAGCTCCCTTGTAGGTAACTAACTGCTTTTCTCTTGCTGCTTTTAAGATTCTCTCTTTGTCTTTAACCTTTGGCATTTTAATTATGATGTGTCTTGGTGTCGGCCTGTTTGGGTTCATCTTGATTGGAACTCTCTGTGCTTCCTGGGCTTGTATATTTATTTCCTTCACCAGGTTAGGAAAATTTTCTGTCATTATTTCTTCAAATAGGTTTTCAATTCCTTGCTCTCTCTCTTCTCCTTCTGGTACTCCTATAATGCAAATATTGGTACACTTGAGGTTGTCTCAGAGGCCCCTTAAACTCTCCTCAATTTTTTGGATTCTTTTTTCTTTTTGCTGTTCTAATTGGGTGTTTTCTGCTACCTTATCTTCTAACTTGTTGGTTTGACCCTCTGCTTCATCCATCATCTAATCTACTGTTGATTCCCTGTAATGTATTCTTCATTTCCGTTATTGTATTCTTTACTTCTGACTGGTTCTTTTTTTATGTTTTCTATCTTCATTTTTATATTTTCTATCTCTTTGTTGAGGTTCTCCCTGAGATCGTTAAGCATCCTTATAACAGTGTTTGGAACTCTGCATCTGGTAGATTGCTTTCCACCATTTTGTTTAGTTCTTTTTCTGGAGCTTTGTTGTGTTCTTTTATTTGGGACATATTTCTTTGTCTCCCCATTTTAGCTGCCTCTCTGTGTTTCTATGTATTAGGTGGAGCTGCTGTGTCTCCCGGTCTTAGTAGAATGGCCTTATGTAGTAGGTGTGCTGTGGGGTTCAGAAGCGCAGTCTTCTGGTCACCTGAGCCATGCACTCCAGGTGTGTCCTGTGTGGGGGTTGTGTATGCCCTCCTTTTGTAGTTGAGCCTTGGTTGCTATTTGCACATCAGTGGGAGGGATTGACCCTTGGGCTCCTTTGTTGTGAGGACTGACCTTGACTACAGTGGAGGAGTTGTGGTGCAGGGGCTGACCCTACAGAGCAGGATCTGCCTCAGCAGGGCTCTAGTGCCTGCCCAATCTGTCCCTTGGGTGTATTGTTCTTGGAGTCAGTTGGGTGATACTCCTGCTTGTTTAGAAGCTTGCCACTGGGGGTGCCAGCCTGGGATGGGACCCTCTGCAGGTCAAATTCAGCCACAGCCCATGCCAACCTGGGGCCACCCAGCAGGAGTCACAAAGAAATCTGTAGATGGCTACAACCTATGCCATGCTTGGAAGTGCCTTGAGAGACCAAGCTGAGGATGAAGGCCAGCTGCCACTAGTGCCAGGCTTAGGGCGGCTCAGCCAGAGGTACAGGACATGCTCAAGCTAGGTGCCGCTTGTCTGGGTTCCGTGAACCTTTCGGAGACCCTAGGAAAGTCTGGAGCATGAGTCAAGGCAAGTGTTTTGTATGAAAAAGCCACTGGAAACGGCTTTGGTGTGCCCGAAAGTTGGACAGGGTGGGGTCTTGAATCACCTGGTATAGCCAGCTTGATGGAGACTCAGATATGGTGGCCACCTGAGTCTGCATGCCAATAAGGGACAGGGCTCAACAAAGAAACAATGGCCTTCGCTGGCTCCTCCATCCAGGAGAAAGCTGCCCTTCCAGCCCCCATCCTGAAGCCAGACAACGCAGTTCCCCACCATGTGTCCTTGCCACCTCTCCAGCTGCTGCCCCCAGTGTTGGGGCTCAGAGCCAGTGACTCCAATGGTGGGTAAGTACGTGCATGGTCTCTTTAAGAGGAGTGGCTGGGAGTGCAGCCACTCTCTGTCTCACTCAGTCACAATCTCTGCTGGTTTTCACAGCGAGAAATTATGGGAATTTCTCTCCCAAGCACTGGGACCCTGGGCCGGGAAGAGGCTGGGACCCCTCGTTCTTCTGGGTGGACCTCCACAGCCAAGATATCCCTCCCAATTTTTAATGGTCACACGCGAGTGTAGGACCAACCCGTTCCACATCTCTGCCTCTCCTACCAGTCTCAAGGTGGCTTCTTCTGTCTGTCCTTAGTTATATGACTTCGGGTCAGCAAGACTTGGGGTGATCCTCAATGATGGTTGTTTTGTAGTTTAGTTGTAATTTTGATGTGGTTGTGAGAGAAGGTAATTCCAGCATTTAGCTACTGCTCCATCTTGACCGGAAATCCCCTAAAATCCTACATATAAAGGGCTTAGCAAAGTTCTGGGCCCACCATTAATGCTAAATAAATATTAATCTTCAAGATGACTGTGGGGTTGCTATGCAACAGCGCTCTCTAGTGGTGATAGGAAATATATGCAGGCACTGGTGCAAGGCTAGGATCCTGGTCTTGGTTCAGGGTATCCATTAGCCATGCTAGTCAGGCATTGGAGGACAGGTCCCCAAGCTCCCTAGACAACAGTCATTTCCATATCATCTCCACGATTTCTGCCACATGCTAGCCACCATTATCTTTATTTACTAGCAACTCTCCTTTAAATGGTTTCCCTATCTTTAAAGAAATCTATAATAGGAAATGTTTACAATTTTCAGTTAAAAGCCCCAGCATAATTTTCAGAAATAGAAGGTAACCTCAAGTAGATACAAGTGAAACAGAAAAGTGTTAAGTTTTCCTGAATAATGTGGTGAAAAGAAGAATTGGAGGGTCTCTCTCTCTCTCTCTCCAATGACGAAACGAGGCTCAAATAATTTGCTTGAGATGCTATTCTGGGAAACAGTTGGCATGAATGATAATAACTACTGTTTCTGGAGCCCTGACTACGTGCCAGGCACCGTGACAGGCACCTATTTTGTCTGCATTAGCTGATTTAATCCCCACAAAATCCCTCTGAGTTGGGGATTTCTGCAGAGGAAGGGACTGGGGCTCAGAATACCTGATCAATGAAATGTGAAGAGAGTGGTGCGTGCCACTTTCAGCCTGGCTCTTCATGACGTTCTGCCTATCTGCTAGTCCTCATTGCCCTGTCTTGCTGACCGTGGAGGCCATGCATTCCAGATGGTGTAGCTCCAAAATGAAACGGGGAGTGAATGTGTGAGTGAAGAATTAAACTTTATTGTGTTAGGCCACTGAGGTTTCAGGGCTCCTGTGTTACTGCAGCACAGCCTTATTCTGTTATAACTAATATTGTGGAAATTTAGATTCCAATTTTTAAAAACTGAGCAAATTCTGAGATGTTACTATTGATGATAATTAGAAGAAGGAAATAGGGAGTTGGGAATAGAAAAGAGAATGAAAGCAGGTGGCAGAGAAACTGCTGAGGTTTTATGATGGTGACTTGGGGTAGAAGGAGTCTGAGAGACAGTAGACTCAGCCCCTTGTGGGTAAGATGGTTGGGGAAGGAGATGAGCAAGAGAGAGAAAACAAGTCAAGTTGTTGAAGTTTGAAATTAATGATAAAATAGAAACGTGAAGCCTGTTGTAAGGGCAACAACTCAAGCTCATTTCCTCTTCCCCACTGGCTGTCATTGAAGGCAGGTGTGACTCTGAATGGTTGGTCATTGTGAACGACCTGCCTACCTCCTTTCGTCCTGAGGACATCTCTGCTAGCCATAGGTAGAATCCAGGGCTCGATAGAGCCAGTGCCTGCCCTAGTGGTCCAGAGCGTTCATGGTTATGGTGACAACTGCAGTGACTTTACGCCCCCT
Source organism: Rhinolophus ferrumequinum (assembly GCF_004115265.2). Taxonomy (NCBI): domain Eukaryota; kingdom Metazoa; phylum Chordata; class Mammalia; order Chiroptera; family Rhinolophidae; genus Rhinolophus; species Rhinolophus ferrumequinum. The sequence goes on from NC_046306.1 coordinate 21,646,261, forward strand.
GGTGGATCAATTCCAGCTCACTGAAGATCTTTGACACTTGCCTTGGGTGTCACACAGAGTCTTTAGTGGACTCGGTAGAGTACGAGAGGAAATGGCACTGGATAAGGCAGGCTCACAGAGCCCAGAATGATTTATTTATTGAATAAATAACTTCCAGATTGCTGCAAACCTTTGGTTAATTTCAAGAATTCTGAGAAAAGTTAGTTCTGACTTTTTGTTGTTGTTGTTGCTATTTTTCTCATTGTTTTTATGTAGGAGAGAATTTTCAAAGGCCTTTAACCTGCTGTTGTCACTGACATCCTTCTAAAGAGTTTTCAAAAATGTGAAAATGTTGTCACTATTTAAAAGTCATAAATGTGTTCTGATTAACCTGGCCAACTCTCAGGTTGTTTTGTACCCAGGGGAGTCTTACACTAGTTAGTTAGGGGAGGGGAAAGACTCATCTGTGGGCTACAGGAAGAAGTCCAGGGGAGCAGTGAGAAAATAGCATCCAGAGATGGGCAGTAGATGTGTGTCTAGGCAGGAATGAAGTTTGGTGCCATCGTCAGGGGACAGTAGGATAAATGCTGATGCTCCAAGGTGCATGTGCCTGTACTTATCTACCTTGATTTTGGGGGGCCTCAGCCAAGGGCATTCTTTTTAAAAAAATTTTTATTGAGGAATATTGGGGAATAGTGTGTTTCTCCAGGGCCCATCAGCTCCAAGTCATTGTCCTTCAATCTAGTTGTGGAGGGTGCAGCTCAGCTCCAAGTCCAGTCGCTGTTTTCAATCTTAGTTGCAGGGGGCGCAGCAGAAATTGAACTGGCAACCTTGTTGTTGAGAGCCTGCACTCTAACCAACTGAGCCATCCGGCCACCCCTCCGGCAGCTCAGCAGCAGCTCGTTGTCTTCAATCTAGTTGTGGAGGGCGCAGCTCACTGGCCCATGTGGGAATCGAACCAGCAATTCTGTTGTTCAGTGATCATACTCTAACAAACTGAGCGATCTGGCCACCCTGCCAAGGGCACTCTTACTCAACACTAATACCTGTCCAGAAAGGGCATGAAGGTAACTAATGCCTGGATTCTCCCCAAGCCCAATCAGATCCTGATTGCTTGTTCTGTCTGGAAGGTCCTTATGTACTTCAGGTCACTGTCTAGGTAGCAATTCAGAAAGATCATGCAGCTGTTTATGAAATTTAACTACTCATCCTGAGCTCAAAGATCTGTTTCTGTGAGTGTGGAAGATGCTTCCTCCCTTTAATTCTCACCAGAAGACCGATGCTGATTTCCTACAATAAACCTTCTTGCAGTTCTGAACTCCAAGACTGTCTTCCCATGATACCATGTTGGGTGGTAGCAACAACAGGTGGAGTCTGGATATGATGACATGTTTCGCAGGGGTTGAAAAACACCAACCTGAATCAGTGTATTCTCACAAGGTCAATGAGGTCTCCCAAAGAGCAAGGGACAAGGTTTTCTGTGAGGTCTGGGATGTTTCAATCCTCGATTTGCCTTTTGTCACACTGTGACCTCGTGCAAGTCAATCACATACACCCCAATGCCTCAGTACTCTTATGTGTGGAGTGAAAGGGTTGCACTAGTCCCCTAGATCTCAAAAAACAATAGTATATTTATTTTTTGGTTGAAAGGACCATCTTCCCCAACCTGGGTAGCTCTGTTCTTCTTCCTTCTTGCATCTAATTTTTCATAATCTTATTTGCGTTCACAGCCTCAACTTCCTTATGTCCCTTCCTCTTCTCAGCTCCTTAAAATCAGCCTTTTTCCTCCAAAAATATGACTCTCACCCCGGGCGTCAATAATCTTTTCATTTGCAACTCCAATGACCCTTTTCTATGGTCCTATATTTCAAGCCTTTCAGCAATGAACACTCTGGTCCAGTTTCTTCTTCCTCCTACCCCTCCGCTTTGTCATTTTATCTTCCTCTCACTGTTTGAACAGAAAAGAGGCCAGTATTACTGGCTACAAGTAAGCAAAGAGGAGAGGGAGATGACTTGTGTATCCGTCAGCTTTCTCGACTTTCTTGGGGTTTCCCAGGCACTTCCGTGCAGTGTGACCACAGCTGAAGGAGTAGTCTTCCTGCTGGAATCAACTCATCCTCCCGCATTTCCAGTTACTTTTGAGCTCCCCAACCTGAGACATCGATGGGAGTTTCCCTTGCTCCCTCACCTACACTCTTCCAGGTCCACCTCCTGGACGTCTCTCAATTCTGTCATTTTTACTTCCTGTGTATTAAGCTGTGTGTCATCATCTCTGCCTGGTGTGTTACATCTACCCCCAACCTCGTGTCCGCCAGTCCTAAGGACCCAGAGCAGTCACTCTGAAATCCACACTAAGCTGCACATCTCTTTGTCCTGCTAAAGACCATTAAAGTCTCCGATGTAAGGTCCAAACTCTGTTCTATGGCTCCAACCACCCAGGCCAGGACTCTTTCCAACCTATGAGTCCTCAAGTGATGGTGAAGAATGACAAGGCCCCTGTGCAGAGAAAGAGCAATTTTATTTGGTGAGGAACACAGAGCGTAATACATGCCTGGTGGGAAAGGAGGGGGAGCAGTTTCCTTGGAGAGAAGGCTGCTCTAGTCCCCAAATAATGGCTGTGTCACTGTCCAGAACATGGGCAGCCTTCTGGGAGTCCTCAGAAGCTGGGAAGGGGGTGGATTGAGCAGCAGGAAACGGTTCTGTTGGGAGAAGACCCCAATCAGAATGGAGACTTGAGGTCACTGACTCTTATTGGTAATGGCCCATAATCAGACTCACCCTCCAGAGGGAGGGGAGGAGGCTGAGGGCCTGGGGCTATGAGCCTTGTCTCAGACATGGGAGAGCCCAGGCCTGGGGACAGGGGCTCCTTGTGCATGTGTTTGAGTGAATGTGTGTCTGTGTATCCATGGACGCTTGTGTGAGTTTGCTGGTGTGCACATGTGTGCACGTGTATGGCTGTGCATGTCTCTGTATGTCTGTCTGAGTGACCATGTGTTGGGCATTTGTGTGTGTGTGTGTGTGTGTGTGTGTGTGTGTCCCTGACCATGTGTTTCTATTTGGGACTGTGTTGCAGTGTCTCTTTGGATGTCACTGTCCCAAGCCTCCTGCTCCCCCGTAGCAGGAGAAGTGCAGCAGCCCCCAAGCCCTGGGGAACAGCACTGACCAACTCAGCAGAGGACAGGTCCCTTCCTGGAAGGCTTAGACCGTGATGACAAAGTCCAGCCCTTGGATCAGACGATCTGGAAAATTAAACAAATACCCACCACAGACCTGAGTGACAGTCTCAATGTGAAGGTGCTTGGGGTACCCCACGTTCTCCGCAAGGCCTGGAGAGCCAACCAAGTTCAGGCAGGGCGTGGCGGGGGCAGTGCCTCCTCCTGTCCATCAGCCCCGCTGTTCTCAGTGTCAGGGGTGATGGGAGAGACAGGGCCTATACCTCAACATTGTCTGGATAATTCAAGGCAAAAAGAAACCCGAAATGGGGTGAGGTAAGGCTGGAGGGACCCAGCTGTCCCATGGTGTGCAGGGACAGAGCTCTGATCCTGCAGAGGAGGAGAGAGGGCTCGGAAACGGGTACTTACTGGCAATGTCATGCGCCACGGTGACGTCCAAGTGGCTAAGCGCCGTATTGATCAGAGGGCACACCTGACGAAGGGGCAGAGAGAGGAGTTAGGCAAAGTGGCACCTGTGGGAGACCCTTGGAGAAGCATCATCCTTGGATGGATTATCTGGGGCGATTTTCTATCATTTTTCTGGGTCTGGGAGTGTTTGATTCTATACCATCCCACAGGTGATGGTATAGGGTGGACCATATGGTATAGGGTGGAAGTAGGGTGGACTGCTCTTGGAGGGGTGAGTTTCTGGTTAGCACCCAAGCATAGGCTGGCACAGTGCTTATCTGCAGCCGCAGTGGGGGTGCACTGCGAGCTTCTCTGGGCAAGGCTAATCCATTTCAGCTGTAGGGTGGACACACACAGGGCCTGGCCCAAAGTAGTAACCAATCAAAGCATTTTGAAGGAAGGAAAAAGAAACATGGAGAGATGGATCAATGGACAGATATGGATGGAATTTACTTATCAAACTGCGGGGCTCAGAAAAGCTCACCCCAGTGGTCTCTTTCAGCATGAGAAGCTCTAAGGCCCAAGGGCCAGGGGCCCTCACTTTTACCCACTTACCTGGCTCTGCACCAGCGCAGGAAGGACGTTAGTAAAGACACCGGTCAAGGTGTTTATAAAGGCTTGAACGAGGCGGAGGGCTTTTCTGAAAGAGAAAAGCCATGGGGTGGTACAGAGGCCTGGGGGAAGCCTTCAGGGGGGCCACTGGGCCCATCACAGTCTCAGAACTAAGTAGCTGAAACTGGGCCTTGTCCATCCAACCCCACATGCAGGCAAATACCAAGGGGCCTATCCAACGGGAGTGACACCTGCATAGCAGTGCACACAGGAGGTACATGGAGAATAAACACACAGTTCCAGTGTACAGCAGGTATTCAGTGAGACTTTGTACAATCCATAAATGAATGAACAGTGCTTAGTGTGTAGTTGTCACGAGGATTCAATGAGATGATACACGTGAATCACAATATATGTGTTCAGTAAATATTAGGCATGATGGGAACAAGTTCTGCATATCATGCATGACTCAGTATCCCTTGTGACCAGTAACTGAAATAAGTAACCCAGGTAGTCTCCATAGCGATTTTACCCCTTACGGGAACGAAGCACATTCACACCTATTATCTTAATGGATTCAATCAATAACCCCAGTGCAGCTCCATATTATTGTTATCTGAGTAAGCTGAGACTCACGTTGGGGAAGGATTGCCCAAGTTCACACTGGAAGCCCTCCATCTCTCCCCATACTTCTCTGGCAGACGGGACTTAAACTCAGATTTCTTACTGCCTAATTCAGCTTAAAGTTGGTCAGCCCAACTTAAGAAGGAATAAGTAACTATTTGCCCAGCCATTTTGCCATCCCTCCCTCCACCGGTCTTCCCTCTCTCCTATCCATCTTCCCACCTTTCCATCCTCCCACCCTGCAATCCTCCACCTCATCCATTTTCCCATTGTTCCATCTTCTCAACCATCCATCCTTCATCCCATCCGATTGTCTCTGGGCAGGAGAAGCCACCCCTGTGGTCTCACCCATTGAGCAGGGTGACTTTTATGGTGCTAGGGGAGTGACTGCAGTCGCCAACGACCAGGTGGATATTCCCCGCTTCATTTCTTTCAGCCAGGATTTCTCCAGTGATGTTTAGATCCACATTCACTTCAATTATATTTCCGATCAGGGGCCTGCAAAGGAGAGAGTCGGCTGCATCTGGGCCCACCACATTCCAAGGTAAAGGAGGTTTTTCTCTTTGCCAGAAATGCCAACCTCACCTCATCCCATCTTGCCCACAGCTGTACACACCTCATTTCCCAGTAGGGGAAACCAAGTCCCAAAGAGGTCAAGTGAATTTTCCAAGTGTCCCCAGGTCATTCAGCATAGCAGCAAATGAATTGAACTTGGAGGCTTATGTCTGTTAGACTCCAATACGCTCTTTTTGGCTACCCACGGTCATCAGGGTTTCCTTTGGTGAGCCGTCCTTCCATCCCCCCTCGGGATCCACTCACAGTTTCATAATGAAGAGCAGGTCCAGAGGGAAGGAGGCATACAGACGATGGCCGTCAGGGCTCTGCACGAGGCCCAATTCCATCAGCCGGGCATCAGTGATTTCTAAACTGCCCAGGAGGCAACATTGAAGGGAGAAACATTAGCTCTTCTAAACCTAAACCTAGAAACTACATTTAACCCAATCGAACCCATCCCAGAGGTGGAGCTGCCCTTGAGGTGGGATGGAAGAGACAGGAGGGGGGTCTTGCAGCGAAAACCACGTGGGTTCTGAGTTGTCCATCAGTCTTTCCCAACCTCGGCACCTGGCCAGATCCTGACACACCCACGACCCTCTCCTCAACTTAACTCTATGAGGTATTCCAGGCTAGAGGCTGTGTATGCATTATGTTTGTGTTCTGTGTCTGGATTGTATTTCTATGCTGTACGTCAGCTCAGAGCCTTACAAAGAAATGGGCTATTATACCATATTGGTTGACTTTGTGGGTTGATAGATGAGTAGATAGGTGAATAGATGAATATGTAAGTGGGTTCATAGAAGGGTAAGTGGTTAGAGGGAAGGGAGGATGGATGAATGGACGGATGGTAAGTGGATGAGTGGATGATGTATGGACAAGTGGAGTAAGTTTTTCACAAACATTTATGGGTAGGAATCCTCATCCTGCTATGACCTTCAATGGCAGGTCAATCAACAATGTTTGTCACGGAGATCGAGGAGCAGAAAGTCAGGGAGAATGGAGAGAGGATGGAAGTAAGCCTCTTCTCTGAGCCAGTCACTGTGCCAGGTCTCCCAACAGTTTTTCAGATCTTTCAACAGTTTTTCTCTGTGGATACCGTAATCTTCATTTTACAGATAGAGAAACTGAGTGGGACTGAGAAACCCTGAGGGACGGAGTGCCCGGTCCCAGGTCACCCAGCAAGTACATGGTGCATTTGGAAATCAAACTCAAGCCTATCTGTCTGTCTTCAAGTCAGGGGCAAGCACCTGGGCAGGTAAGAATCCTGGAAATGACTTTGATCCAGCCCTATCAAGGACCCAGGCTTTGCCAGCTCACTGCATCAAACTTTCCATTATTGCTCCTTGCTTAGAGAGCTCTCTAATGGGAAATATCATATGAGATCATTCCGTGGACATACGTTGGTGGTGTAATCGAGGAGAGTAGTTTACACTTTCTTGCTTACGTCAAAGGTCGCCTGCATTCTAAGGGATTCCACAGACGAGGAGGACAAAATTGCCACGGATAGTGGGAAAAACCTTGACTTTGGACTTAGGTAAGTTAGAGTTAGACGCTTCACTCAGCCTCAGTCTAGTTGTGTGAGCCCAGGCATCTTTCTGTGCTTCTGTTTTTCCAACTGCAAACCAGGGATTATTAAGTCAACCTCACAGGGTTGTTGTGAGGATTGTAGATGATTCTGGGGACTCAGGACTGGGGGCAATTGCTGGTTTCAAGAGGGCTGGTGTTTCCTGCCGGACTGTGAGAAGGGTCTCAGACAGAGTCCTGGCCTCACGTTCAGACCACCCCTCTCTCTCCTTCAGGGACACTGCCTGGGGCAAACAGATCTCCAGTGGAGGCTCTCTGGGGGACCAAGGCCCTACTTTAGGACTCACTCAAAGATGTTCAGGAGAGAAGGCAGTTTCCCAAGCAGGCCTGTTTGATTCTTCAGGATGTTCACGAGCGGAAGTTCTTTGATAGAGCTCAATACATTCTCAGAGACCAGGCCATTGCTGAGAGCTGAAAATGGATATAGAGGTCCTCGGGGTCAGATATGACAATTGCAGATCCTCAGCCTCTCTTCCCCATTCATCCCTGTCCCCCCTCCCCCCCGGGATGGTTGGAGACACACACACACCTGAAAGGGGGTGTCACAGACTCTCACTTACCACCCTTCAAGCTTCCAAGAAGACCTTTGGGATTCTCGTCCTCGGCTGTTGGAGTAGAGGGCATGGTCTGGTCCTGGGCCGTGGCCTGGGCCAGCAGCCCACAGAGAACAATGAGGCCCCCAATGTGAAACATCTTCTGTCTTGGTACCTGTGGACAGATGACAGGCTCAACGTGGCATGGATACCAGAGAGGATTTCATCCACCACCTGCCCCGGACCCCAGAACACCGGGAAGGGAATAGCCCTAGCTAACACTACTCAGCGTTTCCTCTGTGCCAGGCGTCTGGCTGGCTGAGCACTCCACACTCGGGAACTGATTTCATCTGAACCACTTCCTAAGATGTGGGCATTGCTCAGGTGAGGAAACGGGGGTTCTAGTGAATTTAGGTAGTTTTCCCCAAGGTCACAAGTACACATGGGAATAAGATTTAAAGCCAGGTCTGTCTGACCCAGAGGGCTGTCTGTTTAAATTAAGTGACCATCAGATTTACTCTAATTGGCCTGGCTTGCAATGGCTTGCATCATTGCACCTAGTTCCTGCTCTTCAGACAAAGTAAAGGCTTAAACACGTTAGTGGCTAACGACCTCAACGACTTGGCCACCATCCCCGTTAAGTCTTTTGGTCCAGGGCTAGCTTGTGAGGGTTTGTGGAAGCCCTTGCAAGTCACAGACTATCAGAGGTCACATGGCCATAGCCACCATCTCATCCAGACCAGTGGCGGGGAAATCCCGAGCCATTCAAAGTCGTCATTGCATAAGGAGAATCAGGGGACCAGAGAAGGGTAGAAGGGTAGTAACTTTTTCAAGGTCACATGGCAAATTGATGGCAGAGCGGTGGTTCGAGATAGATCTCTGAACCCGCTCCTCACCCTACATGCAAACGGGCGCACACACATGCATATTTTTTCTACACCTTTTTCTTTATCCTCAAGCTGACCTGGATGAACTTCTGGAGGAATCCCTGGCTGCCTTTTGCACCAGTCCCCTTCCAGATATCACCACCCTCTCATGGGCCTATTTGGCAGCTGACAAAGATGTCCAAACCTGGAGTTGGTACCTACACTTTGGAGACACCTGGCTGTTGGGGTGAAATTTCATCAACTGGTTGATTCAGTCAAAGCATCATCATTGCTAAGGCCAACTGGAATCAAAAGGGATTTGGGGACCAATGAGACAGTTGTGATCTGCCTAGGGATTGGGCCTTGGGAATCTCTTGGGAAACAGACCTTTTATGAACCCAGTAGCAGCTAAGGACCCTAGTCCCAGAACAATGCATCAAAATGTACAAAACTGGGAGGATTTTAGGAGGTTTGTGGATGATAGTCTGAATCCACAATGACACCCTCAGGGTGAAACTTGTGCAATGGAGATTTTGACTTAGGGGATGAAGAGCACGCATATGAAAGAAACCCAGTGTGGAATTTCAGCAGTATTCATGTGCATCCTGTCACCATCACGTTCCCATTTCTACACTGAAATATTTCTACACTGATGTTCTTGGTCTCTTAGGGAAGCAGAGTGAATGGCCATCCCCACGCCTCTGAAAATAGCCAGCCCTGTTTCTCTCGGAAGGCCCCCAGTGAGTGACCCTAAGTGCAGTCAGCCAGTGCCCAGCCTGCAGTGAGGAGCCTGCCACCCCTGCCTCCCAGGGCTGCAGAGTCAGAGCAGAACGGGCAGGTCTTACCTGGGCTTCTCAGAGGTTCTGGTGGTTGTCCTGGTTCCCCACTCCTGCTTGCTTCTGCCAAGAATGCAGCCTTTTTTATAGAGTGAGAATGAGGAAGGATGCAATCGGATGATGGCTTCTAGAAAATTCACAATTCTGCAATCTGGTGGTATCTTTCAGGGCTCTCCAAAGTAAATAATTGCCCATTGCATTAGTAGGTAAGACGGTTAAGCCATTTAATTGACAAGTTAAACAGAGGAAAACTTGAGATGAGGATGTTACTCAAGATTTCATGGTTTCACAAGCAGGGTTGAGACTAGGGACCCATGCTCAAAGGTGGCCTAAAAGATCAACACCAGAAGAGGGAGCCTCCTGGAGGCCAGGACGGGACCTCAGTCTCCTCTCTGTGCCCTTTTCCATTTCTAGTCCAATTCTTGTTCCCAAAGTATCAAAAAGAGTCAAACTGCCTTTGATTTCCCTATATCTGGGGTCTCCCATTTTCTGAGCCCCTATTGCAGGACAGTCATGAGCTAGGGGCTATATAGTCTCACCAGAACCTGGGAGGGGTTGCTGTTCCTCCTTTGCACAGGAGGAAACTGAGGCCCAGCGGGGACAAGTGCCCAAAGACACAGAGAGCTCAACTCAGTAAATAATAATAACAATAAAAACGGCGCCAGCAGCTAACACTTGCCAAGTCCTTGCTGTGTGCTAGGCCTGCCATTGTTGTTCACATGCAGCATCTCATGAATCCTCACAGCCCTATGTGACGTAGGAATGAGTACCCCCATTTTACAAGGAGGAAACTGAGGCTCTGAGTATGAGTTGGCACATCTAGAGCTGCATAATGGGGCTGAGGCATTCACACACCAGTCCTTTCTCTGAATTACTTGGCTGAATGCTCACTGACTGTTTTGCTTTTCCACATCTGTAAATTTCACGCTGTCATGAAATTTCACTTTTATATCCTAGAAAAGTCTTTCCAGGTTTCCAGGCCCGAGGGATGCTGTGACATTCTGGTTTCTATCTTTAGTCTTTCTTCTTCCTTCCCCAAGTAAAGTAAATAAGGCATTTGTCCCCACCACTTGGGCCTTGGGAATCTATTTTATAAATGAAAAAACTGAGGCATGGAGAGATTAAGGTCTTAGACCAGTGAGAGCAGCTCTTGCCTTGCAAAACTTATGACCTTATAAGCCACAGAGAGAGAAAGAGGAAATGCACATTTATTGAGCACCTACTACACGCCAGGTGCTCTCCATATTTGAACCTAATCTTCATCAGGAGTTGTTAGTATTGTCCCTCAAATATCAGATACGGAAGCCAAGGTTCAGAGAGGGTGACTACTTCCCAGGGACACACAGCCAGCAAGGAGTAGAGTCAGAACTCACCTCTGTGTCTTGTTGCTCCAGTAGTCTGTGAGCCAGGCTGCCTACCCTGGAACTGCTTCCACTTTCTGTGAGAGTCCAGCTGATGCCTGCACGGGGCCAGGGCCGTGGCTTTGAACTCAATTATCCATTCAAGCACTTGTTAGACTTTTCCCAGAGGTTGTATGTTGTCAGTCACCCTCAAAGGGGTAGGGGTCCTATTTTTTGTTATGTCGGTTCAGCTCTCACGGGTTGGGTCAGGTTGCTACTATCTTTGTGGGAAAACTGGGGCAGATAAGTCAAAGGACTGATTGAAATTTGTGTAGCTAGTTACTGGAGAGCTAACAGCCTTTGATTTGAAGCCAGGGTGAATTGGGGCACAGATTGCCCTCGTTCAAATCCTGTGACTCTGGGAAAGTCACTCCAACCCCATGCATTTCAGTTTCCTCAATGGTCGCATTGTAATATCTTCCTCACAGGAATCTTCCTTGTATGAATCTTAGTTCATGAACTCATGTGTCTACACATTTTTCTTTCTAATGATCTATAGTTTAGTGATGATACCATTTCAAGCGCCCTTTGCTGGGTAACAGAAACTTGCCCATTGCCCCTGGGGTTTTATTGCTGTTCCAGGGGCTTCACTTGTGCCCTGGCATCAGGAGGAAGCTGTCCTGTCCCGGTTTTGACTGGAAATACAGAGACCTCCACATGCCATCTGGCCCCTGACTGCTGAGACTCTGTGTGTCCCTCCTGTCGAAAGGCCCCTTTGGATGTATCGGTTACTTGTTACTCTCTTGTTAAGACAGCCCAGATTGTTCTGCTGTTTCTCGATTCCTTGGGCCTCAGGAAGGACCAGGAGGGGCTACCCCAGCCCATCTGCCTGGACCCACCTAAACCCTCCAGTTACCTTCCTTCCCTGGGGTCTTGTCATCTCTCCTGGCTCTGAAAGGGGACATGGGCACAGATGCCCTCTGTTCTTGAATCCTGCACGTCGCCTTGGTTTTTGTCATCCCTCCTCCCATGCCAAGTTTTACATGGAGAATAACAAAGGAACGAGACACTTTCAAGAACCCACCAGAACTATGTTCTCCTCGATTTCTGTTGGACTCTCACACTCCACCAACCCAACATGGGGAAGGGAATTTTCTAGTCTTGGGGCAGGAAACCTTGCTTCAGTTCAGTATATGCGTGTATGTGCTATTCTTGACGTTCCCTGTGCCCCAAGTTTTGAAATTGAAAAACCCAGACTTAATTTTTCTTTTTTAATTAACCCACAGTAAAATTGGCCTTTTATCTTTAAGTGTGTAGTTCAATGAATGTTAACGCACGTACAGCTTTAGGTTAGCACCATAATAATCGGGATGGCTCCCCAAACACCTCCCTGCTGCCCTTTTAGAGCCACACCCTCCCACACCCACGGGCGAGTGCTGATCTGTTCTCTGTCACCACTGTTTTGTCAAAGACCCTGGCGTTGGAAACTCAAAAACCTGTCCTTGAAGCCACAGGTGCTGCATGACCCACTGCCCCGAGCAGGGCAAGGGTCATGGGGCATCAGGAAATGCAAAAGGACACACCACTAATATTTCTAGACAGTGTTTTCCACATTGGTGACGTCAATGCCTTCCAACCGTGTTTCTCAGAAACTGTGGGTGGCGCCCTTTCCTCCCTCCGTATCTGATTGTGATTGTGGTTGGGAACCTTTATGGGGGGTGTTCTATGAATCAAGAGATCCATTCTTAAAGGACAGAGTTAATTTTTCCAAGGGACTCTGACTTATGCAAGGTCTGTTCTCCAGAACCTGGGAGTGGGACGTTGGTTCTGTCCCCTGGGAGCAAGATCAAGAGGGCGCTGGATTTGAGGGGGGGATCTTCAGATTGTCTTGGAAACCCCAGTGGTTTTGTTGAGGGGCAGAGGGCAAAAAGGGTTCACAGAGAGCTAGGCACCCCAACTTCGATGAGAAAATATATTTTTTAAAGCAGAGTTTGCTTAACCTAAGTCCCACTTACCTTGGAGATTCATCTTTCCACCTACATTTACAGCTACTACTAATAAAAGCTTTTTATGAGCCACTAGAACTTTATACCACTTCCAACAACACTGTGGGGACACTGATGCTCAGGAAGGACAGTCACCTGGCCAGGGTCATCTCAGCTAGGAAGAGGTGAAGTCAAGACTCTTGTCTGGGGCTGTCTGGCTTCAGTGCCCTTAACTTCAAGAGCAAGTTGACCTCACAGAATCTTCAGTTCAAAAGTGCCTGCTCACGTTCTCTGCAGCCTTCCCATTCCTGAGAAATCAGACAGCCCTGCGTTTCAAACCTGGCTCAGCCCATGACTCTGGGCAAGATGCTTCCCTCTGTCCCAGACTACGTTTCCTCACCTATAAAATGGAGCTGATTGCACCTACCTCCTAGGGCTGTGGAGAGAGTTAAATGGGGAAATAAATGTAGCTTGCATCCCAACACCTGGCAGAATCGATTTCTAACAGAAGGGCATGGAAGTTACAACGGATAGACACGCAGGGTCTGGAGCAAGCTTCTGAGCATTTGGGGCTGAATTTCTGCTTAAATTACTCCTCACCCAGGTCCTCAGTGTCATAAGAGGGGTCCAGTCAACAACAAGCTCTTCCAGGAGAAAATGATGAGTCCACGAACCTTAAAATGAAAGGTCCATGAACCTTAAAATGAAAACGAGAGAAACCTGAGGAGGCCCCTTGAGGAAGGAGGTCCCTGAGCCACCCAGAGGAGTCTGGGGGACGACAGACAAAAGCTGCCTTCCCCAAGGGACCAGGCGACCTCTCTGGAGGATGGGGCCAGCCCTCCTGTGTTTACTCTTTGAGCCATGAGCAGGAAAAACCCCATAACCTCAATGCCGTCAGGGGGTATCATCCGTGTGAACATGGGCGTTTAGGGTTGCAAATCCCCAGAAAAGGATATCGGATTAGGTAGTCTGAATTGAAAGATGGAGACACGAGCCTTTCTTGCCCTGTTCTCCTCTCTGAGCTGTTGACACTTCCTTGTTTGAGTTTTTCAATCCAGCTGAACACATATTTCATCATTTTCCCCTCTGTGTGTGTGTGTGTGTGTGTGTGTGTGTGTGTGTGTGTTGGAGTGGTGGGGGGTGTTAGAAGGAAGGGAGGAAAGACTGACGGGGGGCTGTATTCACAGTGGTCAAGTGTGTGCGTCTATTTTCCTGAGTGCAGTCAACTTGGTCATTTCCTGGCTGTGTGACCTTGGGCAAGTAGCTTTCTCTCTCTGGGCCTCCGTGTCCTCATGGGTAAAACAGGATAGCAGTTCTGTGCTTCCTGGGGTTGCTGTGCGGATTTGATGAGATGCTGCATGTGAGCATTGAGCACCAAGTTTGGCACACGCCACAGGCTTAACATGTGTGTGCTACTATTATTAGTATGTGTGTCATTTCCCATTGATTTCTCAGTAGGCTCTCTCTACCCTTGGGTGGAGGAGGACAGGAATTAATAGTTAACAATTGAATAGTCATTAATCAAATAATTAACAATGAATCAAGTGACATTTAATAAGCATACCCCATGGACTTAGCATATGCTAAACGTATTGCAAGCGGTTTTCCTGCCTGGTAAATATTTTTCATTTAAAAATTTTTTGTTCAAGTATAACATACCTAAGAAAAATGCTCAGAAGTGAGCATGAATTTTCACAAACTAAACATCCTCTGCAGAACCAGCACCCAGATCCAGAACCAGAACATCGCCCCCCTCGTACCCTTCCCCGTCACTAAGCCGCTCCCCAGGAATAACCAGCATCTTGACCTCTAACAGCATAGATTAGTTTTGCTGTTTTGAGCTTCGTATAAATGGGAGACGCCACATGAGCTCTTTTGTGTCTGGCGTTATTCGTTGTGTGAGATTCATCTATGTGGTTCATTGTCATTACTCTGGAGCGTTCTGCTGGGTGACTGTCCCAACAAGACCTTCTATGTATCCATTCTTTTGATGGGCATTTAGGGAGTTTTTACTTTGGGGCCATTACGACCACTGCTGCTACGAGCAATCCTGTACACGTCTCGTGGTGCCCATATGCGTGTGTTTCTGTTGTGCATAGACTTAGCGGTGGAATTGCTGGGTCATAAGGCAGGCAGGCGTATGCGGCACGTTAGGAGATGCTTTTACTCACTTTTATCAAGTGGTGGCACAACTTCCCTCCCACCAGCCGTGCGAAGGCTCCAGTTACTCCACATCCTATAAGCTTTCTATTCCCATTTTGCAGCTGGGAAAGATCAAGGGGTAAAGTGCCTGGTCCCAAACACAGCTAGGGAGTCATAAGACCAGGATTCATCCACTCATTAAACCTCAGATATTAGCTGAGCTTGAACTCTGTGCCAGCCCTACGCTGTGGGCTGAGGGGACATTGGTCACCCTAATGCACATGGTCCACACCCTCATGGAACTTCTCATTGGGCTGAATTGAATTTGAACTCAGCTTGGTTTGAAGCCAACATTTGGGCTTTTCCACTTTGCTACCCTTTCTCTATATTCTCCTGGAGCTCAGAAAAGTGCTTGACACATAGTATGTGTTCAGTAAATATGGGTTAAATGAATGAGGGAATGGGAAATCTCCATAGAACCCTCTACGTTGATGAGCACATCTCTATGGATGGGTGTCTGGCTGCAAAATCCAGGAGAAGTGTTTTCTCTGGTGTGTCGGTATACTTCGTCTCAGGATGGGCTTTCATCAGGCTTGACATCAGGGACCCAAATTCAGGGCCCAGGCAGGGGGACCTCTGCACCCTTCAGAGCTAGAATTAGTTATGGAGGAGGACGGGTCATCCAGAGGGCCTGTGGTAAAGGTTTTCGGGACAGTAGAAAGAAACCACGCTCTGAGAGAGACTCAAGGTCCCCAGATGTGGAATCTCCTTCTGACCATCAGCAGGCAGTTGGAGGACACTCACGGGCTGGCTGGACTCACAGTTGGCTGAGTTCCTGAGCAGCAGCTTGCCTGTAAGGAGAGGAGGCAGCGTCAGTCACCAGTGTGCCTCTCCCTCCAACCCCCAGGTTCGCACTGAAGGGGATTCTCAACCATTCATGCGGACCGAGGGCCCAGGCCCAGAGCGTTCACACTACAGCTCTTTCCAAATGATACTTAAGTATTCGCTTCTTGTTGCCTTCTATTCACTAGACTGTGAGCTCCATGAAGGTGGGGACTGTATCTGTTTATCTGCAATTAGATTGGGGTGGTCTCAGGCTTGGGGTGGGGCCAGTGCTCCCCAAAGGACTGAGTGGAGATCTTGAGAGAAGCTACAGTCTCTGGTAACCTGGAGGTTTGGGTGACTTGGCGGGGCCCAGCCTGCTTATAGCGGTGCTCTCTGCTGCCCCAGCACTCTTGGGGGACAGTAAAGGTCATCATAATGTGGTCACCTCTAAGTGTTCTCAGAACACATGCAGGCCTCACTGGGAGCCCCAGTCAGGGGGCCTCTTCCAGCCATTTGCCCATCCCGAGTCCTCCTTAGTGGATGGATGCAGACACTCACCCATGAGGCTTTTCAACAGTTTCACATCCAGCTGCCTGAGGATTTCACTGATCAGAGGACATGCCTGGACCACAGCACAGAGAGAAAGGTCAGATCAGCGACTGGGAAAAGAAAACGACAGGGCCTGTGGCTGGAAGCTTAGACACCACTGGATTTCCATACGGAATCATGGCGAGAGTGGCTTAGCTTCCTTGTATCGAGCACCGACTGCACGCTGGGGCCACACACAACACTTGCATGTTTTATCTCCCTGAATCCTCATGACGTCTCCGTGAAATAGGGATCGTGATGGTTTCCATGCTACAGATGGAAAAACTGAGGTGCCAGGGGTCTGAGTCACTGGCCTAAGGACACACAGCCAGTAGATGGCAAAACTGAACATTTTAATTGAGATCTTTCAAGTTCTAAAGCCCAAAGTTTGAAACTCTTTGCTAAATGGCCAATATATATGCCCTGACCCTCAGACTAAAGGATGCCCAAGGCAAAAATATTTTTCTCAAACTTACCTGACTTTCTAACAGGTGTGGGATAACCTTTCCCAGGTTTTCTCTAAAATTGTGGAGAAAATGTTTCATATTTGGTGAGATATCTCTAGAAAGGAAGGTAGATATACGGAACAAATAAATACAGGCCAGGTGCTATGTGTTGAGCACACCTCTCACGGTCATTTAATCCTCAGCCAGCCCTATATACCATGTTTCCCCGAAAATAAGACCTTGCCGGACCATCAACTCTAATGCGTCCTTTGGAAAAAAACTAATATAAGACCCGGTCTTATTTTACTATAAGACCGGCTCTATAATATAATATAATATAATATAATATAATATAATATAATATAATATAATATAATATAATATAATATAATATAATATAATATAATATAATATAATAATATACCAGGTCTTATATAATATAACATAATGTAATATAATACAATGTAATACCAGGTCTTATATTAATGTTTGCTCCAAAAGACAAATTAGAGCCGATGGTCTGGCTAGGACTTACTTTTGGGGAAACACAGTAAGAGGTATCATTGTCAGCAGTAGTCAAAGGGGCAATTTAGAGAGTGGTGTGATTTGCCCAAGGTCACACAGCTAGTTACTAAGTGTTGATTAGATTAGAACCAGGTCAGCAGAGCTCCAGAATCCAGTCTTTCCCCTGCACTGTCTTCTCCGTGAATGTCTGGCAAGATCTAGGCACCCAGTGAACATCTGATGAATAAATTAATGGACATCCACTGAGGTCTTAGTTGCTTTCAGCCTTCTGGAATTACAGAGAGAAATCAGACACAAATCTTGCCCTTGAGGAATCCACGGTCTGATGGAGTTGACAGACTTGGTCAGCCAGAGTCTCGGTCTTCATTTAGCTCTATTTTTTTCTCTCTTGTTCACTACTGTATTATCTCTAGCGTGAAGCATGCTGTGCCTAGCACACAGCAAGTTCCCAGTAAACGTTGAATGAATGAGTGATGAGGAGGAGCTTAGAGAAGAAGGGAAGGGCATTCCAGGCAAAAGGATCCACATATGCAAAGGCACAGTGGTATAAAACGCATGGGATGTTGATGGAGAGGTGGATCCTTCAGAGAGACTACAGGGCAAAGAGCTGCAGAGTGGGGCAGGGGAGAGGGAAAGTAGGACCTTGAGTGACATCCAGGAATTCGCTCTTCATCTAGAGTGAGAGAGAAACATTGGGAGATTTGGAGCAGGGGTTGGGGGACATGACTAGATTCCCGTGCTAGAAAGTTAATTCTGCTGCAGGAGGAGAATGGAGTAAACGAGGGGAGGTTCAGTCAGGGAAAGCTGGAGGAGGCTCCCTCAATGGTCCAGGAAGTGGACCATGACCCGGGACAGTGATTGTGGGGATGAAGAGAAGGGAGCAAGCGGGGGCTTCCAGGGAGTCACTGATGGGAGCCAGTGAAGATGGGCTGCGGGAAGTGAAGAGGAGGAAGAGTCTGGTTTCTGGGAGGGTGGCAGGGCCATCACTGGGAGGGGATGCAGGAGGAGAAGCAGATCCTGGGGAAAAGGTGAGATCTGTTTGGGGCTCCTCCAGGAGGAAGTGGAGACATGCAGTCCCAGCTGGGGCAGGGCAGGAAGGGGCCCAGCCCTGAGGAGGGGCAGCTGGGACCTCACTCAGTGAGGACCGTCGTGTGGTTGCTGCTGGGCTCCCCGAGGCAAGTGCCTATTGCCAGACCCCTCCAGCAGAACTTGTCTTTCTCCAGCCAGGACTCCACGGCGAGGTTCATGTGGGCATGTGTCTTTGCGATCTTGTTATTGAAGAGCCTTCTGGGGATGAGCAAGAGGAGCAGGAGGGGAAAGGGCAGGAGACAGAGAGAGGTAGGAGGTGGAAGCGGCCAGTGCGAAGAGTGGCTCCCTGTGCGGACAGCAATGTCCACACTCTGAGACCTTCCAACAAGCTAGCCCAGTGTTGCCTGCAGTCAGTGATTAAGGAGAAAACTGCTCTGAGCCAGAGTGGCTTCTGAAAATCCTTTAAATAGACGAGATTAGGGGCCTTTGCAAATTCAAACTTTGAGAATTCATCTTATTTTTAATATGTTTGCCGTTTAGCTGCAGCCTCTCTTTCCTCGGAGGCAGTGGATAGTTTGAACAGGAGAAGGGAAGGGTGATAAGATACAGCATTTCTCTTTTTTAAATCACTGTAGTGAACTCACAGGGGTTGACATGAGCATATGACCTGCCTCCACTGATCAATCATTGCCATTCACATTTTAGCTGAAGGAACCAAGGCTCAGAGATGTAAGTGACTTGACCAAGTTCACATAGCAAGTGAATTCGGAAACGAGGATTTGAAATCAGGTTGGCGTCAAAACGATCTGGGTTCTCCAGGTTGCCAAATTCACCCCCAGCTGCCAGGTTCCCAGTGAGGAGGAAGAACCCCTCTCAGACCTCACTTCTGTAGGACTCACAGGCTCCAATCAATGTCAAATTCAAGTGAGATGTGTGCCAAGAACCACTCCTTATGGGAAGATATCTGGATTCCGCCATCGTCCAGCTGAATGTTGGTGATGTTGATGCTACACAAGGAAAGAGCAGAGGGGTGAGGGACCTCAGACATCAAGGCCTCAGGCTGACAAACAAGGCTAGCTCCCCTATAAAGAGGGCTTGGCCGTGGGTCGGAGTTAATAGATGCTCTGAAGGCAAGAACGACCTGCAGGAGCCCTGGGCTGCAAGCTGTACCCAAGTGTCCCTAACAGTTCCACACACC
The DNA here is from genome assembly GCF_004115265.2 of Rhinolophus ferrumequinum. Lineage (NCBI taxonomy): Eukaryota > Metazoa > Chordata > Mammalia > Chiroptera > Rhinolophidae > Rhinolophus > Rhinolophus ferrumequinum. Next base: position 21,665,488 of record NC_046306.1, read on the forward strand.
TCATTTGTGTAACCCACAGCCGACAGCAGAGCCAGACCCTGGACCTGTTCTTACACCAAGCCTCTCCCGCTCAGTAGACAGCCCCACCATCTGCCTTAGTGCCCAGGCCCAAATGCCAGGGCTGTCTTTGATTTCTCTCCATCCTTCACTCCCCCCATTCAAACCATCAGCAAATCATGTTGTTGACTCTGCTTGCAAAATGTATCCTGAGTTTGGCCACTTCCCACCACCTCTACCATTTTCACCTGATCCAGGTCTCGCCATCACTTTCTGTCTAGAGATGCTCTAGCTTCTCTGGGCTCCCGGCAATGGTCTTGGTGTCTCTATCGACTGTTCTCCAGGTGGCAGCCAGAGGGGCCTACCTCCCCTCTCACTCAACATTCTCCCCTGGTTTTTTACTGCTCTTGGAATAAAATCCAAACTCTATACTCTGGCCCCTTAGAACTGCAGGGTCTGGCCCCACCTGCCACCTTGCTCACCCAGCCACACAGGACTTTTTCTCTTCCTCAAACACACCAATCTCTTTCCTACCTCAGGGCTTTTCCACTCACTGCTTCCCATGTCCCTCACTTCTTTGTTCAAGTTTCTACCTAATGGCTACCTCTTTACAAAGGTCCTCCTGATCTAATCAGTCCCCTCACTCTTACCCTTTACCTTGACAGATTTGTCTTCATGAAATTAGTTATTTACTTTTGTGGTCTAGCTCACTAACTAGGATTAAGATCCCAAAAGACAGTATGTCTTGTTTACAGCTGTATTCCCAGTACCCCACCCAGGTCCTGGTACATAGTAGGTACTCAATGAATAGTTGTAACAGTTGTTTAAGGCATGAATGAAGGGAGGTGATTGTGGCTGCACTCACCAAGGGATACCCTGCTGGTGAGTACCAGTGTTCATTAAAATGGGGAGAACAGGGGATACGAGTCAGAGAGAAGGGAGCCCTAGGGCACAACCGGCTAGAATAATGGTGGTGTGGTTGAGTAGCTTTGAGACTGGGAAGCTGGAGAAGCCTACATCCATCAAGAGCAGGAGTGGAAATCGAGGTGAGCAGGACAGGCCCAGTTCTGTGAGGTTGATCATAGCTACCAATGGCTGTGCATCCACTCTGTGCAGCAGAGAAAGTTCCCAACCACTCCGGAGGCAGGGACCATTATTATACACATTTCACTGATGAGGACTCAAGCTTGAAGCTTAGACAGCTCAAATGCTGTGCCCAGAGTCACACAACCATCAAACAGTAGAGTGGGATTCAAATGTTTGACTCTCGTCCTGGGTTCCTTTGGCACTGCAGATGTTTATCCAGGCTGTGCTCTCGGTACTCATGTTATATATCAGGCCAGCATGGTCCGGCAATTTCCCCAAGGTTGGTGGCAGTGCCAGCATTTAAATGAAGAAACTCTTACTCCCAAGCCTTCACTTCTAATTACTCTGCTATGTTCCCTCCACAAATCACTCCTTGTATTGGGGCCTCACATCTCCTCCTTCCAATCTTCCTTCCTTCCCCCTGCCCAGGCCTTGCACCTTCATTCCCCAGCTCTGCCCTCTGACCCAGAGCTCTAGAAAGAATCCCAGGGCTAGGGATAGGGTTTGGGGTCTCACCTGCCTTCTTGCTGCTGCTGGAGTTTCACGCCGCGCCGCCGATTAGCCAGCCTACCATCCATGGGGCCACCTGCCCCAAGGCATTCATGCTGTCCAGGAGGCGGATGTCTTGGATTTGGCCCTCTAGGTTATGCTTCAAGAGGCCTTGGGCAATAACTAGAAATGGACCAGGGACATTGCAGAATGTCATGGCAACAGTGGGGACTTGGAGTCAGGAGGCCTGAGTTATCGGCTGCTTCATCCACCTCTTGCTGAACGCTCCTACCCTCAACACTTGAGATCCATATTCTTCACCTGAAATTACGCTCTACAGGGGTGATGTGACATTCCTGCAGAGGGTCTGGCAGGCAATAGCTGTTCTAAAAAGATATTATGGTTGGAAGTTCCCCCAGTGCTGTATCTCTGAGTCTGGAGCATAGAGTCTAACATACAGGATGTAGGTTACAATAAATGTGGGTTGAAGATTAAAATAGGTGGGAAAATAAGGAAAGAATAAATGTAAATCCTCTCACACCATGCCCAGAAATAAACTGCATGACTGAGTAGAGCTCCCAGCAGAAAAGAATGAATTTCAAAAGGGAAGGGAATTTTAAAAGCCATGGACATGCTTAATTCCTGCTTTGTTTGGCTTCAGATTCTCCTGCCCAGGATGGGGGCCCAGTTCTGACAAACCTCAGAGCTCACCACAGGGCACATTTATTTTACTGACTCGACCCTTTCTATGATCAAGACTCGCACTGAGAAGTATGGGTTACTGCAGGCCAGCAGAAATCATGTTACACCTCGCCCTCCTTCCTCCAGGGCCAGCTCCCAGACCCCTTTAAAGTACCCCACGCTTCTGCTGTCTGCAAACAAGAAAGTGTGTCTGGAGTCACAGATCTGGGTTCAAATCCTAGCTTTGTCACCTCCTGAGTCTTGATTTCCTCATCTATATAATAGGGGCAGTATTCATACCAAGCTGATAGAATTCTTGTGAAGAATATTGAAAGCATTTATCCAAAGAATATTGAATATCTCGTGGGTGTCAAGCCCTGTTCTGGGCACTGAAGACACAAACCAGTTTTCTGTCTCGTAGAAAAGACATACATACATTAACCACATATTTTCAAAAATAGAGTGAAACTATAAGTATGTCTAGAACTCTTAGTAACTCTTGATTAATGAAATAGTAGCACTTGGCTATTTGTGAGCAGCAGACATTAGTAGTCAACAGTCCGATAGCCATCCATCCATCTATCTATCCATCTATCCATCCATCCATTCATTCATTCATCCATCCTCCATCTATCTGTCTATCCAATATCCATCCATCCACCCTTTCATCTATTAATTCATACATCCATCCACCTATCCATCTGTCCAATATTCATTCATGCATCTATCCGTCCAACCTTCCATCCATCTATCCATCATCCATTTCACCCACTCATCCATTCATCCATCCATCCTCCCACCCTTCCTTTCATTCCCCCACCCTATTGTTCCCATCTGAACCCTCTTTTGATTCTGGCACTCTCTCCAATTCCACATGAAGCTGTTGATTATCTGAGCTATTATTGCATGGTGACTCTTTCAGGTTCAAAGTTGGCATGTGATTCAAGTTGGTCCTGTCAGACTAAAGAGAAGATCTTGTATTTCATGTTTGAGAAGAAGGTTTCTTTATCTTTCTTCTACTGGAAAGGAACAAGACAGCTTATAGCTCAATGGCCACTGGCTACCGTTTTCCTACCATGATGGGAATCAGCAGGATGAGGATAAAACCATGATGATAGCTGAGCTAAAATATGGGCAAAATGTAGTTCTGAATGGCAGCTTTGAGCTGCTGATTGAATCAAACCTGGAGCTTGCCCTACCTATGACTTTCAATTACGTGAAATAGCTTGAGTTGGGTTTTCTGTTACTTGTGGCTAAACACCCTGATACATGAGAGATGGTTGTAGTGATATTCACAGTTGGAAAAAGCACTTTGTACATACTTTCCTTCATTTAAGCCTCAAAAGCAGCCCCACGAAATAGCACTCTGACTGCACTCATTGTACAGGTGAGGATACCTGGACCCACAACTGCACATCAATGTATTTGATAAACTAAATGACAAGTAGTGATGAGGGAAAATGAGAAAAACTAAATGACAAGTCGTGATGAGGGAAAATGAGAAACATTGATTATCTAAAAGCATTTGAAATAGAAATAGGAATTGAAGATTTCATTCCCCAAAAGTTTTTTTTTTTAAATATTCTCCCCCATTGGAGTTTCTATTTCATTCATATATATATATATATATATATATATATATATATATTTTAATTGGGGAAAGGGAACAGGACTTTATTGGGGAACAGTGTGCAGTTCCAGGACTTTTTTTTCCAAGTCAAGTTGTTGTCCCCTCAATCTTAGTTGTGGAGGGTGCCGTTCAGCTTCAAGTTGTTGTCCTTTCAGTCTTAGTGTGGAGGGCGCAGCTCAGCTCCAGGTCCAGTTGCCATTGCTAGTTGCAGGGGGCGCAGCTCACCATCCCTTGCGGGAGTCGAGTCGAGGAATTGAACTGGCAACCTTGTGGTTGAGAGCCCACTGGCCCATGTGGGAATCGAACTGGCAGCCTTCAGAGTTAGGAGCATGGAGCTCTAACCGCCTGAGCCACAGGGCCGGCCCTCCCCAAAAGTTTTTGATCTAGATGGTTTTATGGAAGAGCTTTACCAAACTTTTATGATGAGGTAATTATAAAAGAAAATAGAAAAAGAAGATGCCAAATTTGTTTTATGAGGCTAGGACAACTTGCCTGTCTTCAAGAACAGTATGAGGAAAGAAAGTTATACATCAATTTTATGTATGAAAACTTGCTAAAGTCCTAAATAAATCATTAGCTAACAAATCTAATAGCTAATAGTACATTATAAAAAATATCAGATTATATTATAAAATATATTTTAGTACGATACATTATAAATACATTATAAAATAGTACTTTATAAATATATCATTATAGTACATTATAAAAATGTACATTATTAAAAATCTTATTTATTCCAGAAATGCTAGGATAGGTTCAACATCAGATAATCTACTAAGAGAATTTGCCACATTAATGGATTAGAAGAAAAAATAGATTAATTTTTAGAAGCAAAAAAACATTTGTTAAAGACCAATACTGACTTATTATTAAGAAAAATTCAGAAAACTAGGGATATAAAGCGACTTCCTCAATGTGATAAAAACTGTCTTCCAAAAACCTACAGAAAATATCTTGCGTAGCTGAGCACTCTAGAGACATTGCCCTTCCTATCAGAAGCCTTTGCTATACTGCAAGATCTGAAAAAGGCACAAGAAGTGTAACATTTAGAAGAGAAGAGATAAAACAGTCACTATTTTCAGCTGATGTAATCTCCAGGTAGAAAATCCAAAAGAATAAATAAGACAAACTATTAGAACTAATAAGAGGTCAGTAAGACTTTTGGATAGCAGATTAATTGTAAAAAATCAACAGCTTTCCTCTCGTCTGCACCACCAATACCACATAGAGAATATAATAGAAAATTAGGTAATATTTACTATAACAACAAAAACTATAAATTCTCTAGGAATTTGTTTGACGAAGCATGCTAAAACAGTTATAGGGCTTAAAAAGTCTATTAAGTGATATAAAGTAAAATTTGAATAAATTGAAAGATATACTAAGTTTGTGATTGGATGACCTAACACTGCAAAAATCTTAATTCTCTTTAACAAACAAATTCGGTGTAATCCCAATCAAATTTCCAGATTTTTTTTTTTTTTTAGGAACTCAACATACTCTAAAATTTCATTTGGAAGAATAAAGGTCTATCTGCTAAACCAGCGTTCTACAAAGATGTCGTATTTAAAATATGTTATTGGCGCAGAAACAGTTACACAGGCACAGAATACAGAGCTCAAAAGGGAATCCACATGTTAGGGAACTTGATAACTTAGTAGATGGAGTAAAAAAACAGACTCATTATATGGAGAGAAGTGAGGCTGATCTCTAACTTACATATGTAAATGTACATAAAGATGGCCTCCAAATGGATTAAAATTCTGCATGTTACAAAAAAAAGCAAAGTCTGGGGTAAGGACAAGGCTTAAGATTTATCAAACACGAACCATAAGGTGAAATCTGGTGAGTTTGAAAATATTCGTGTTCACTGGAGGACCTACCAACAATGTTGATAGATGACTGTTTGGGATAAATGTTAGCAATGTTTACGTCTGACAAGGGACTAATGTTAAGAATAAATTAACATCTCCTCAAATCAAAGAGGACCAAACAACAACGACTAAACAAGGAAAGCAAGTAATAAAATGTACAAAAAATAAAAGCAGTGAATTCAAAAAAGTCAAAATGGTTGACAAAATCATTATGAGATGCTCAAACTTCCCACTAATCAGATAAAGTCAAGCTAAAACCATTAGATATCACTCAACTATCAGATATCAGATTGGCAAAATTTACAAAGGTAGTGCATTGTGCTGCATTGTGTCCCCCAACCCGCAATTAATATATTGAAACCTTAACCTCCAATGTGATTGTATTTGGAGAGAGAGCCTTGAAGGAGGCAATTAAGGTTAAATAAAGTAATAAGGGTGGGGCCCTAATCTAATAGGACTGGTGTCCTTAGAAGGAGAGAGCCACCAGAGTGCATCCTGTCTGTGTGCACATAAAGAGGAAAGGCCGTTGTTAGACACCAGCCAGAAGGTGGTCACCTGCAAGCCAAGAAAAGGGGTTTCACCAGAAACCAACCTTGTGGGCACCTTGATCTTGGACTTCCAGCCTCCAGAATTGTGAGAAAATATCTATTATTTAAGCCACCTAGTCTGTGGAATCTTGCTATGGCAGCCCAAGTAGACTGAGACAAACGGATACCCTCCAGTTTTGGGAAACATGGGGAAACAGATATGCTTGTTTATTACTAGTGCAGTTATTGATTGCAGACTGGCGCAGGCATTCTAGAGTGCAATCTGGCAGTCTTTAATTAAATTGAGTTGGCATCTGTCCTAGGGCCCAGCCGTCTCCCTTCTAGGTAGCTATATCCCAGAGAAATTCTCTCATAGGTCCTAACAGGGACACATGCACGGATGTTCACCTCTGTGTAGTTTATAATGGAGGAGGGGAGGGAGTTACCGGCAACTGAAGCACCCATCCCTAGGGAAATGGCCAAGTGGTGATGAAGTGGATGAAATCTCATGGACTTCTCTGCACCAGTCTGAAGACACAGATGTCAATCACATAGTGTCCAGTGAAACCAGCCCCAAACAATGAGATCTATATGGCAAGACCATTTATGTAAATCAAAGCACTGCATATTTTGATTTACAAGGATATGGGCTTATTTAAACACATATATGAAACACACTGCAGTGCAGTGCCTTCCAAGAGGAGGGAAATGGGAATGAGAACAAGGAACACAACATAAAATCCAATAAAAGAGGGCATTGTCATGATTCATGCTAATGATGATGTGCTATAAATTGGTGTATGATCAACTGAACCTTGATCGTCTGTACGTCAGGTCTAAGAAAAAAGGAAGTGGGTAAGTGATTGACCCGAGGTCACCCAGCAAGTCAGTAGTGAGGCACAGATGATGCCTTTCCCAACCCCCTGGTGACAGCGGGCAGAGCATGGGCTTCACTTACTTCTTGCCAGGGTGGACTGGCAGTCCGTGTGGGCCTTGGCCAGGCCAGGCCAGGGCTGCTTGTGCAGGGCCAAGGACAAGAAAAGCAAGCTGAGGAAGACCAGGAGCCTCCAGAGTGGATGCATCTTGGGTTCTGAGACTTGCGGTTGTCAAGAAGAGTCAGACAGAATCCAGGCAGATGGCTGTGGGGGTGGCCTGTGGGATGGAGGGACTCATGGTTCTCTACAGGAAGATGACACCAGAGTGACCGCCAGCATGCTGTGGTTTGGCGTTGTGATGGGCTCGGGGAGCTGCTCACAGGAGGACGGCAGCAGGTGGAACCCTGGGGGAGACCAGGGCTCCCGCAGGAGGCCTTGTTGCTTGGAGAGGCCCAATAGAGCCCACGGTGTGTCTTCGATCAGGAATCCTCTCCAAGACCCAGCACAGGCTGGATGGTGGTGACTCTTCAGTGAATGAATGAATGAATGAATGAATGCGTGAGGATGGCTAATCCCAGGCTCTCCAATTGGACGAGGACTTTCTTAAGGGCAAGATCATCCTCAAAGCCTACCACAATGCTTGTTTGCCAGAAACTAAGCGCTAGTGAATGTTTGTTGGGTGACTGAATGGCAATATATGAATGAGTGAGGATGGCTCATCTCTGAATCTCTCACCAAATTATCAATTTCTTTAGGCAGATATGAGTCTAATTAATCCTCATATGTCCAGTGCCTCCCATGTTTACCACATGGCAATTACTAATGAATGCTTGTTAAACGAAACAAATGAATGAATGAATGAATGAATGAATGAATGAATGGCTGGCTGGCTTATGGTTTGCGAATAAGATTTTTAGGAGGGGGACAGAGATTCTTAAAGCCAAAGCATTAGGTGTACCTTGCTGCTCTAGTGTTGGGGGTCAGAGAGAATTCAGTTCAAACCTCCCTGTCCTCACCATCTCTAGAGATACCACTGCCATCCATCCAGTTGCTCCAGGCCCAGCCCTTGGAGGCCCCTCGACTCCTCTGTCCTCATCTCCCACAACCCATCTGCCGACACGTCCAGAACCTGACCACATGTAACAAATCCTTTTCAGCCACCATTTTGGCCTGAACTATTGCAGGGATGTCCCACGTGGTCTCCTGGCTTCTTTCCTTGCCCACCTACGCTCTCTTCCACACAGCAGCCTGAGCAATCATTGTAAGACATAAGTCACGTAGGTCATGTGTGGCTGGTCATGGAGGGTGTTCAATAGCCACAACCCACAGCTGGGAAGAACAACTTTGAACCACATCCCCTGGCCGACAAGCAACAATGAGCAGACAGAACCACAATCAAAGGGGAAAGAAGCCGGCCCAAGGAAAGTTTCTAAAGTCCCACATGCATATGAGTTAAAAGAGTTGTCTTATAAGTAATTTCTCCTCATTATCATAATAAAAACTCCCCTAGTGGATATTTAAAATGCTAATGAGACATGTGATACATGACATAGCAAGTAGGTGCATTGCGCAGACACGATGTAGGACCCCCCTAACATACTTTGGGGAGTGAAAAAGGAAAGAGGGAGGGGTGGCCACCAACCCCAAGAGCTACAAAACCATGGTGCCTGTAAACCTGGGGAGCCGCCTCTATTTTCTTTTGGAGTGTGCTCCCTTGGTGTATCAAGCTTTGGCTTTAATAAACCTTTCTCTCTGCAAAACTGTTTCACCCACTCTCTTGTTTTCTGTCCCGAGAGGGATAAAGACTCCTGTGCCAGTAACAGTCAGACTTTGGCAGTCCTCTGCTCAAAACCCTCCGAAGTTTCCACTGCACACAGAGCAAAAGCCAAACTCTACACAACGCCTCCCTGGCCCTGGAAGGGCCAGGTGTTCTCTCTGATATCACCTGTTACCATCCTGTCTCTTGTCTGCTTCCCTGCAGCTGTCTAGGCCCCAGGCATTTGGGTCCCTCAAATCAGCTGCTGTGAACTCTGAGACAAAGGCGCTTTTCACTCTTTGTGCTTTCCCCCCAGGGTGTGGAGGAGATGCAGGGTCCTCTGCAAATTTCACAGAAGCCTGGGAGCCAGCCATCTTTAGGCACTTGGCTTCTGATTTTGTAAGAGATCCTCCTGAAAGGATTACTTCAGTAGGGTGACTTTTCCGATTTGAAATCCTCTTTCAGGGTTCATGCTCCCCTCAGGGATGTTTGTAGACTATCAATTACTTTGAAATTTACTTTTCTAGTCTTCCTGGTCTTGTGTAACCAGTTGGGATTTTGTTATTTTTTTTGTAAAGAAAATTGGAGAAGAATGGGCACTGTTGGGAGAAACGAACCTGTTGTCCTTGACTCTTTGGAGGTCTGGAGGTGGGGGTAAGGTGTGGGTTGTCAGTTCCACCCCATCACAGGTTGTAGTTTTCAGGGCCACCAGAAATGGCGACAACGACAATGAAGAAGGTATAGACTTTCGGAGTCTGGGGTCTGACAAGGTTGCAGGAAGGCACTGCTCCGGGGAGAGCCCTGGATTTAGAACGAGCTTGATGCATGATCACTTGGGAGTTATGAGTGTGGGCTTCTGAGTCACAGAGACCAGGGAGGAATCTGGCTGTCTCTCTTGGCTTTTCTTTCTCCCCACCCAGAAAGAATACTGGAGCAATGAGCAGCACTACTCTGTAAGCAGTTACCTACAAAACCACCTACAAGGACGGTGACACTGACATCCATTAGATAGGCCTCATTCACTGGGCCTGCTCTGTGTGTGATCTCATTCCACCTTCGTGCCGCGCATGAGGGGACAGGGAGCTAGAGAAACCCAGCAGCCTGTGGAGCTCCCAGCCTGGACGAGGCCGAGTTGCCATCCCAGCAGGCTGTCTTGCTGTCCCCAGAGTGGTGAGATGCTGTTTCCTTAGGAAGATAGAGCTACCAGAGACCCCGAACCTCATTCATTACCAATCCCCTTTGCTATTTCAAATAATTTTTCTTAAAACAAGCTTCTTTACCTTTGGGGGGCGGTCATTTTGAAAATGAGATGAAAACTTCGGTTTGTCTGTTCAGAAAAAAAAAAGTACTTAGTCGAAAAATGTTTCTCACAGTAGCAGGGTTTCCATGGTTCTCCTAAGGTGTGCCCACTGACACAGGGTAAGACCCCTGCTCTTCTAGTGAATTGGCTTCCAAGAAGTGTGACTTGGCTGAATATTTATTAACCATTTATTCAACCATTCTTTCCCGAGGGCCTACTGTGTGCCAGCCACTCTGCTTGGCTCTAGACACTAACAGATGCCCTGCTTCTCTAGCAGCTTACAGTCTGGTGAGAGAATCAGAGCAAGATGAAATAAACAATACAAGAAATAATTACAAATTGTGTTAAGGGGAAAAGTGGAATGAGATTGGGAAAAGCAAGGAGGCCACTCTAGACAGGGTTGGGGAAGGTCTCTCGAGCAGAGTCCAGGAGGAAGAGATGGAGTTGGCCTTGGGTGTATTATAGACAGAGGGAGGGTGTGCCTGGCAGAGGGAACCATAGAGGCTAAGGCCCTGAGGTGAGAAGGAGTTTGGCAGGTTAGAGGAACAAAGGAGACCGATGTGGCTGCGTTTACTGGGTGAGACGTCCCTGTAGACACCCCAGGTCATGTCCATGGCTCCTGGGAGCGGAAGTCCAGCACTGTGGGAACAAGGAGGCAGGAGCCTCCCCTGGCCACATTGAAGACTGTTCAGGTTTCTGCACACGAGCGCCCTCCATGGGGCTGGCAGCTTCGCTCCCTCCCTGGGCTTTAAGGCACTCCTGGTCCCCAGCCAAAGGCCAGAGGTCCTCAAACTCCAGTGGGCAGCAGAATGGGTAAAAGCATAAAATTCGGATTCCTGCCCCGGATTTAGTAGGGTCTGGGGCCGGCTTGAGCATGCCTCTTCTCAGGAATGGGGTTCATTATTCATTTAAGCAATTATTTATCCCATCCTTAGTAGAAATGTATAACAATCATAGAGGACTAGAGACTGGAAATTTAACCCAAAGACAAATGTCGTTAAAAGCAGGAGTGGGGTGAGAGACGCATGGGGTCCCTTTCTACCTGGAATATTGGGTTTGACAAAGGATGATGACGACACCTTGTCTGGGTCCTGAGGTGGCCTGGAGAGGGTGAAGTGAAAGTGGAAAAGCAGGAGCTTCTGGGGGCATTGCGGTGTTTTGGAGGAGATGGGTAGTGCTTGTAAAAATGCAGATTCCTGGGCCATCCCTGAACCTTTGAGTCAGAGTTTCTGGAGGTGGGACCTGGGACTAAGCTTAAGGGTGATTCTGCTGCACATGGTGCATGAGGATACTGAGCTGAAATAACAATGGTATCAGCTAACGTTTGTTGAGGGGTAACTGTGCTCAAGAGTCAGTCTAAGTGCTTTACTTGTAATCATTTATTTAATCATCCACAGAGACCTTTGAGACAGATACTGTTATTATTGGCCTCCCTTTGCAGAGGCACAGAGAGGTTGAGCAGTACCCTTAAAGTCACCCAGATGGGGCAGGGTGGCCTGCGGCGGGAGCCAGGCAGCCAGAGCCGCAGGACGGAGATCAGAAGAACTATCGCCCGTTCTCTGTCCACCTCCCATCCCGCACCCATTCCACTCCCTAACACCACCCCTCGCCCTCCGCAGACATTGCAAGGAGAGGCAGGAGCGGCAGCCACAGCACACGTGTGCCAGGCTCTGTAGATGAACTTCACGCATTCTCCCAGTTACCCTGGAGGGTTGTGTTGTTACTGCCACATTTCACAAAGGCGAAACCTGAGACTCAGAGAGATGGAAACCCTTGCCCAAGGGCGCACAACTGGTAAGTGTGCAGCCGGGATTCAAAGCCCTGCTCTCTGGCTCTGTGGGCTCTATCTTGTCTCTGGGTAGGTTCGCCCACAGCCCTTCCCTTGCCTTTCTTTCATCCTGGGCTTTGAGAGCCTGCCTTATCCAGTGGCATTTCCTCTCATACTCTACTGAGGTAACTAAAGACACTATCGAACATCCATGGCAAGTATCAAAGATTTTCATGGTGATCACTTCTTTGGCATAGGGAATATAATCAACAATATGGTAATAATTGTATTACCATATAGTGCCAGGTGGGTACTGTTGAATAACTGTGATTTACACCTGAAACTAATATAATATTGTATTTTAGCTATACATATATATATATTTTTAATTAAAGTTTATTGGGGTGACAATTGTTAATAAAGTTACATAGATTTCAGGTGTACAGTTCTGTAATACATTGTCTATATCTCACATTGTGTGTTCACCACCCAGAGTCGGTTCTCTTTCCATCACCATATATTAGACCCCATTTACCCTCTTCCAGAGACCCCCTCCTCCCTTACCCTCTGGTAACCTCTAAACTATTGTCTATGTCTGTGAGTTTTTGTTCCTTCATTTGTGTGTCTTGTTCTTCAGTTTTATATACCACACATCAGTGAAATCATATAGTTCTCTACTTTTTCTGTCTGACTTATTTCGCTTAACATTATAATCTCAAGATCCATCTATGTTGTCACAAATGGTCCTATTTCATCTTTTCTTACCGTCGAATAGTATTCCATTGTGTATATATACCACAACTTCTTTATCCATTCATCTATCGAAGGACACTTTAGTTGTTTCCCTGTCTTGGTCACTGTAAATAAAGCTGCAATGAACATTGGAGAACACATGTCTTTATGGATAAATGTTTTCAGATTTTTTGCGTAGATACCCAGAAAAGGGATCGCTGGGTCACATGGTAATTCTGTTCTTACACACTGTCTTCCATAGTGGCTGCACCAGTCTGCATTCCCACCAGCAGTGTATGAGGGTTCCTTTTTCTCCACAGCCTCTCCAACACTTGTTACTATTTGTCTTGTTGATGATAGCCATTCTAACTGGGGTGAGGTGATATCTCATTGTGGTTTTTATTTACATTTCTCTGATGATTGGTGATGTTGAGCATTTATTCATATGTCTATTTGCCATTTGTATATCCTCTTTGGAGAAATGTCTCTTCAGGTCCTCTGCCCATTTTTCAATTGGATTGTTTGGGTTTTATTGTTGTTGAGCTGTATGAGCATCTTGTGCATTTTGGATATTAGCCCCTTATCGGAGGCACTGTTTGCAAAAATCTTCTCTCATTCAGTTGGTTGCCTCTTTATTTTGTTGATGGTTTCTTTTGCTGTACAGAAGCTTTTAAGTTTGATATAGTCCCATTCATTTATTTTAGCTTTTACTTCCCTTTCGTTTGGAGTCAAATTCATAAAATGCTCTTTGAATCCAAGGTCCATAAGTTTAGTACTTATGTTTTCTTCTATGCTGTTTATTGTTTCAGGTTAGTTATATTTTAATAAAAATCTTTTTTTAAAAAATTTCTTTTTTCGGTAAGCTGTAATTGATCCACCAGAGAGAGTGAAGACTGCAGTTCTTACCATACCCATGAACGCTCTGGACCACAAGGGGGCAGGCACTGGCTCTATCAAGCCCAGGATTCTACTTATGGCTAGAAGAGATGTCCTCAGGAGGAAAGGAGGCAGGCAGGTCATTCCCAACGACCAGCCATTCAGAGCCACACCTGCCTCCAATGTCAGCCAGTGGGGAGGCGGAAGTGTGCTTGAGTTCTCCTTACTATGTATGCACATCAGACCAGAATCCATCATAACAAACTAGAACAAGAAGAGTCAACAAAACCCAACACAAGCAGAAGCAAGGCAGTAATAAAGCTTTACTAGAAATTAATGAAATAAAAATAGAGTAAATCAATGAAATAAAAAGCTGGTTCTCTTAGGAGATGAATACAATTGAAAAAAACTCTAGACACACAGATTAGGAAAAAGAGAGAGAAGATATAAACAACCGATACCAGGAGTGAGAAGGATGACAGTATTATAGACTTTGTAGATATTAAAGAAAAAAAAAGGAAACACTATAAACAACTTTATGTCAATAAATTCTACAACGTAGATAAAAGGAACAAGTTCCTTGAAAACACAAACTACCAAAGTGTCTTAAGTAGAAATAGAAAACCTGAAAAGCCCTATATCTGGGAAAGAAATTGAATTTGTACATAAAAACCTTAGCACACAGAAAATTTTAGGCCCAGAATGCTTCACCACCAAAACGCTGCATTAAACCCAAGATATTCCAGCAAATTGAAGAGGCGGGACTACTTATCAGGTCCTTCTATGCGGCCAGCCTTACGCTAATCATAAAACCAGATGAAGGCCAAATATTACAGACCAATATCCATCATGAACATAGAGACAAAAATTCTCAAAAAATATTATTGATTTAAATACGACAATGTATAAAAAGTATAATGAATCATGACTGTGGAAGTCTATCTCAAGAATGCAAGGTTGGTTTAGCTTTTGAAAATCAATGTAACTCATCATATTAACAAACTAAAAAAGAAAAATTATATGATCATCTCAATAGGTGCAGAAAAAGCATTTGATAAATTTTCAACATCTAACTTTGTTAACAACTTTCATCAAACTAAGAACAGAAGGGAACTTCATCAAACTGATAAAAGGCACCTACACAAAAACTACAACTAACATCCTACTTAATAAATGAAAGACTGAATGCTTTTCCCCTAAGCTCAGGAACAAGGCCAGAATGTTTACTCTCACCACTTCTATTCAACATTGTTCTAGAGGTTCAATCTAGACAAGAAAAGGAATTAAAAACCATCTGGATTGGAGAGAAAGACATACACTATCTGTAATCATAGATGACATCATCACCTACATAGAAAGTTTGATGAAATCTACAAAAATGTTACTAGATAATATAAGTGAGGTTAGCAAAGTTGTAGGATATAAGATCAATAAACAAAATCAATTGTATTTCTGCATGCTAGCACTGAACACTTTGAAATTAAAATTAAATCTATCATTTTTGATAACAGTAAAAATATTAAATACTTTCAGATAAACATGGCAAAAAAGGTTTAAGATCTATCTGCATACTGAAAACTACCAAATATTGCTGAGAGAAATTGTAAAAGACAGAGTTGAGCCAGGGCAGAGTCTGAAGGGGGACAGCTCTGCCTATGAGGAGTGCTGGGGTTTTATATTTTTCCATGCAGGACGTAGGGTGTTTGTCAGCTTTCAGGGGGGCTGCCATTACCATTGTCTTCTCCTGGGAACTGTCCTGTTCCCATCCATGATGGGTGTTTGTTAGTGTGCAGGGGGTTCCTGTTGCAACTGGAAACTGTTGTGTTCCTACCTATGGTGGATGTAAGGCGCTTGTCAGCTTGCAGGTGCAGTGCTAGTCAGGGGATTCAGAACCACGCCGTTAATGTTTAAACTTGTTCCTGCCAGCTTACAAGTTCACTCCTGTTAACTCTTTATTTGTCTCATCAGCTAGCTTAATACCAGCCCCTGGTAGACACCAGTGTCTGATCATGGGCTATCAAATAACTGTGCGGCCACAACTACTCCTCATGAACTGGGTACTGCCAGACCCAGCATATAAGCCAAAAAAGTCAGGTGAGCCCAGGAGCAATCCATCATAAATTGGAAGTGTTTGTGTTCCTCTGAAATTCATATGTTAAAACATACCCCACCCCCTGCGCTGTGATGGTATTTGGAGGTGGGACCTTTGGGAAGTGATTAAGTCATAAGGGTAGAACCCTCATGAATGGGATTAGTGCCCTGGTAAAGGATACCCCAGAGACTTGCCCGTTCCACCCTATGAGGACACAGTGAAAAGATGGCCATCTATAAATCAGGAAGCTGGCCCTCACTGGACATTGAATCTGATGTTGTCTTGATTTTGGGCTTCCCAGACTCCAGAACTGTGAGAAATAAATTTCTGCTGTTATAAGCCACCCAGTGTACGGTATTTTGTTATAGCAGTTTGAACAGACTGAGACATATGCAAAGGGTGTGAATCTTTGTATTACACACTAACACCCACCAGAGAGCATTTACTCAGAAGAGGCACAGAAAACCAACTGTCTGGGATGACTGAGCTAATAGATGTCAGCCAGCTTCTGTCCTCAGCCAATGAAGTACTGGTCTCTCTTCATCGAAGAAAAATATCTCCACTTATGCGGGACCTGGTCTTCACCCCACCCATATTTACACTAGACAATTGGACCCCGGTATTAAAGTGGCCACTACTTTTTGGTTACCTATGAAGGGTATATCCATCTTGAATTTAGTTAACTTAAACATCTTTGCATCCACCGCCTTCAATGACTTTAAGGAAAAGTATGGATTTTCACTAACCAAAGTGGAAACCCTTTTGCTGTACCATTAAAAAAAAATCAGAAGCAATATGGTTTGGGATACCACAGTGGTGAATAAGGTATTCTGTTGGACCACAGATGGTAGAATCACTAGAAACAAAGAAGGCAAGTCCATATCAAGAATATGTGTCTATTACGTGTCTATTACAGTGATTAGAGATTACGGATTCTCTATCAACGAGCCATTACCTGGCTGAATGGTCTTCTGTCTTCCCCAGGAGTGGTGGTATGTTAGGGGTTCATCACTGGCCTTTGCTGTTGACAGATTCGGCACTCAGCAATGACAGTGGGCGTATCAGCCTTAGTGAGGGGAAGCCCATGTTGCTGAGTTTCTTCACAGCCTCCATCCCCATCATATCCATCCCTGTGACCCTGTGGTGACCACTTAGTACATGGACTCATTGAGCAAGCACCAGTGTTGCTGGGAAGAAAGGATCACTGACATTCAGAGATATGTTATCTTGTTTGCCTGCTAATCGAGAGCTTCTTCTGCAATGGATGCCCGGTGCTGTCCATTTAGGTGAGCTGTAAATATCTTTGCATGGTACCCATTCCAAGAGATCCACCCATATACCTCCTCCCCAGACCTCCTCATTACCAGTCTTCCTGTCCTGTTCTTTTTAAATCCCTGGCCAAATTGGTAGACTGTTGGTCCCTGCCAATCAGTTGGATCCATATTTCTGGTCAGGTTTTGTTCCCAGTGATATGGACAACCAAATGCAGTGCTCAAATTCTTCCCAATGGGAGAATTTTACTTCACCCTTGCCTCTCATGGATACTCTGGCTAGGGGATGAAATGCTGTGTTCTAAACCTACTTCATGTTGTATCCATCATAACGTGAAGAACCACCTGTAAAATAAGCCCAATATTTTCTTCTCAGTCAACTATCATAAGGAATAGCCACATGAAGCCAAAGATATGTGCTGAGGGGTAAGGAGCAATGAAATAAGGAGTGTGATATTGTGACATATATAGAAGTGTGGATATTGTGATTTATTATATATACATATATGTATGTACATATACATACATACGTACATGTATATAAATATAAATATATATATATATATTTGCTCTTCGTCTACTGTTCTGGGCACATAACTCCTAAAATTCCTATAATTTCCTATTTAAGAACCATAGGGCTGACTCTGGGTGGTGAACACACCATGGGATTTATAGATGATGTGATACAGAATTGCACACCTGAAATCTACGTAACTTTACTAACAATTGTCACCCCAATAAACTTTAATTAAATAAAAAAAAGAACCATAGGGGCATCTTTTGCTATAATACTAGGTCTTTTGTCGTTGGTTCCTGAAATAGTTCCAGAGGTGATAGTTATAGAGGTGATAGAGGTATCTTACAACACACAACTGAGTTTACGTGAATGAGGCGACTTTGGGTAGCCCCCTAAGGGTGGGGGATGTTTGCTGGGGAAACCAGCCTTGTGATCAGAGGGATGGGACTTTGAGTCTCACTTCCCTGATCTCTGGGAATGGGACAGATGCTGGAGGTCCAAGCAATCACCAGCGGTCAATGACTTATGCAATCATGCCTATGTAGTGCAGTTTCCATAAAAACCCAGAAGGAAAGGGTTGGAGAGCTTCTGGGTTGGTGACTATATGGAGGTGCAGGTGGACTCAGAGAAGGCATGGAAGCTCTGCATCCCTTCCCACACACCTTGCCCTGGGCATCTCTTCCATCTGGCTGTTCCTGAGTTATATCCTTTTATAGTAAACTGCTAATCTAGTAAGTAAACTGTTTTCTTAGTTCCATGAGCTGCTGTCAAAAATTAATTGAACCAAAGAAGGGGAACATGGAAACCTCTGATCTATAGTCTGATGTATAGCTTGCCAAGCAGAACCACAGGTGACAACCTGGATTTGTGATTAGCATCTAATCAAGACGGAGGGAGCGGTCTTGAGCCCTTAATCTATGGGATCTGAGGCTATCTCCAGATAGGTCGTGTCAGAACTGTGTCAAATTGTAGGACATCCAGCTGGTCTCACAGGATTGCTTGATGCATGGAACACATACATTTGGTGTCAGAAGTGTCAGAATTAGTGTTGTAGTATTCAAGGAGCACTGTGTGTATGTAAATAAAAACAGGAATGTGTCTTTTCTTTACAAGGAGTCAAATACACATGAGTCACCTACTCCTACAAATTACTTGTGACTTCAGGAGCTGCTCAGGTCCAATCTCTTCTATTCCAGTGGATGAAGGATGGCTGCTGTGCGTGCCCAATATTAAGGCTTCATAGATCAGATTACACGTAGTCCATGAAGGATATCTCAGGTTGCATAATTATTTGATGCTCCAGGGTTAGATATGCATTTCTACCAGAATGAGTTTTGAGGAGGATGGGCATCACCTTGCAAAGAAACTGCCCCAGCTGAAGTTATTACAGAATAATCAAGAAATGGAAGGCTAGTCTCCTCAGAACTGGCAGGGTGGGAGACTTTTGTTGGCAATGCAAACTCAGAGTCACTCTGGAATTCCAGGTTCTGAGCTTTGTTTGAATTCACCCAGATGTCCCAATTCCAAGTCTTACTGCCCCAATCCTTCCCAATTGATGCCTTAACTTTTACAGTAACAACTTGGTGAGGATAATGGATTTAACTTACACTGTAATGATATAACCCCGTAACTAAATTTTATTTCTGATTTTCTGTAAGATCAGCCTTGCAACTACCAGAAACACATAATTATTTTAGATTCACCATAGAAACCCTGTGCTTGTCTGAGCGCCATGCAGATTTACCCTTGGATTTCTGTAAGTACTCCAGTTCACTCAGAAGCAGCCATCCCATCCCACAGTTCTTGTGGACATCATGAACGCCATCATGGTCAAGTGCAGCAGCCACCAAGTTCCCTAAAACAATGGCTTCAGAAAAGCACTTTATCACAATTCAATCAGAGGTGCTAATCTGATTACTAGCGATGCTACTGCTCGCCACGAATCACTATCGTTTCATTTTTCACTGGGAAAAAAAAATCTGAGCATTGCATTCAAGCCCAAGGATAGGACCAAACTAATTTTGGAATGCCTCTTTTGAGGGTCTTGTTCTTGGAATTGCTCTTGGAACCAAATACTGTATCAGTCAGGGTCTGGTAAAACAAAACAAAACAAAACAAAACCCCACGTATGTATTTTAAGAAATAATTTAATAGGAAGAAATAGTTAAATAGTAGTAGAGGACTGAAAAGGCAGCAATGCTGAATTATTACATAGATAGTAGCTGTAAGGAATAGCTAGCTATCAACTCTAGGGCTTGGGAGCAAAGAGGCGATAAGAATATACAAACTTTTAGAAAGGAAACTGAGGAGATTAGCTTCGGACTTCCGACGGGAGACACTGCTCAGCTGGTTCTGGTACCATAGGATCTTGGAGCCCAGTGCAGTATTCTGAAGGGGCATGCTAAGGCTGGATTGGGGAGTGTTAAAAAGAACAACCTCATAAATTCAAACCAACTTTCCCTGATTGAGTCAAGTACCATGGTCTGTTGATGCTTAGAAGAATAGTTAGCAAACTACTAAAGAGGGACTTTCTTTTCTCCTCCTTTGGCCTTGTAATCTCCCTCTCGTAGCCCCTATCGGGAGACCCTAAGAAGGAGCAAACTAGCAAAGAAGATGTGTGGTGTGCAGAGTCCCAGACCCAACGTCATAAAACAGAGTACAGAAGGATGGATTTGGAACCAAGAGACAGAAGCTTAATAACCAACACAGTTTATTTAAAAGAGCAAGTGATGTCAGATATGTGAAATGCACAGAAAAGTGCTAGGCGTGAATCAAGGTAGTGATGAGAAAGAAAAAGAGGAGGTGGAGCAGGTGGGGAGCAGAGTTGGAGTAATATCCAAAGTGTTCATTGGTAATGACTTGAGGAACATGAGCACTGAATAAGGGTTTACTGGTTCTGGCTATGAAGGAAGTCATAGATAACATAGGGCAAGTTATTTGGGAGAGTTGGAGGAAGAAGCCAGAGTATCCCAAGCTGAGCAGTAGATGAAGGTGAGGAAGTACAGGCAGTGAACAGCAATGTCTTTTGAGAAGTTTGGTGGTAAAGGTAAGACAAATGGGATTCCCAGGGTCAAGATAGGCTTTCTTCCATAAACCACAACTATGTAGCCTGCTCTTGCCTGAAGGCACTCAGATGCTGAGATCAATATTCTCACTTCACAGTCTGGTCAAGAGTGGGGAGCTGCCCAAAGTCACAGAAACACTTCAGAAAACACCTCAGACTTGTTTCGCTTAGCATTATACTCTCAAGATCCATCCATGTTAGAAAAAGCAGAGAACTATATGATTTCACTGATATGTGGTATAGAAACCAAAAACAACAAAAGAACAAGACAAACAAATGAGAAACAAGAACTCATAGACACAGACAATAGTTTAGTGGTTACCAGAGGGTAAGGGGGGTGGGGGGTGGGAGACGAGGGTAAAGGGGAACAAATATACGGTGATGGAAGGAGAACTGACTCTGGGTGGTGAACACACAATGGGATTTATAGATGATGTAATACAGAGTTGTACACCTGAAATCTATGTAATTTTACTAACAATTGTCACCCCAATAAATTAAAAAAAAAAAAAGAAAGAAAAAGAAAAAAAAAAGAAAACACCTCAGACAAGACAGGAAGCCTTTTCCTCAGCTTTTGGTAAAATCTAGGCCAGAGTGTTCAGGTATTTTAAAGGCGAAATTAATCCAAGCATCCTACCCCACCTTCCAAACTTTCATCATCCTGACCAGACTCACCACTCTCTTTGGCTATTTTTGCCTCTGCCCACATGGAGCTATGGAAGCAGGACAGTCCACAGTTCAGAGAATCACAAAATTTATTGTGGGAAGATTATGGGGAATCAGCACATGGATTCTGGTGATTTACAGCCTCCATACCCAGAGAAATAGGGGATATTTGGGACCAGGGTGGGTAAGGAAATTCTAGGCAGCAGCTGAATAATCAACATGAACATCTACATAGGTGATGGCCTGGAGTGTGGAGGACATTCCAGAGAGGAGATCAGCAAGCAGGACCTGATTCTGTGTGAGATAATCAAGATATTAGTGAACTTCACCCCTTGCTAAGGAGGCAGTAAGCCAGAGCAGAGCACCTTTTCATTCTCTGCATTGTACATCACACTGGTATTGCTGTCCACTATCCAGGGTGCTGAACCATGTTCTTCCCTGTACACCCATCCACCGCCTATCCCTGGATAACAATTTCTGGACTCCCTCTCATCAATTAAGATGGATCTTCCTCCTCATCTTGAACTACTTCATAACACAGGGATGCAAAATATTGCCAGATGCCCTGGTTGATCAAAATACATATTTCTTACTTTAATATTGGCAACTCATTTACATTTATAAAACACTTTCTAGGCTGAATCAAACATGTCGTGGGAATTCTGTGATCGATGGCAGCATAGATGTATTAGTGGGAATAAAATGAGAAGCTCTAGATCTTTCAAGATTTTGCACATAGCAGTAAATTAGCTTTGTTAGAGCTGTGCTATCCAATATGGCAACCCCTAGCTACTTGTGAATACTGAGCACTTGAAATGAAGCTAGTCCAAACTAAAGTGCGCAGTATGTATAAAATACACACCAGACACCAAAGACTTAGTACAAAAAAAATAGGATGTAAAATATTTCATTAATAATGTTTATATTGATTACATGTTGACATGATATTTTGGATATATTGGGTAAGTAAAATATATTACTCAAAATAATCTGCTTTTTTTCCCTTTAAAATTGTCTTTACTAGAAAACTGAAAATCACATGTGCGTTTCATGCGATATGTCTATTGGATAGCATTGATTTAGAGTATTACATAACTCATCAACCCAAGGATATAGATTCAATTACAATGTTGGCCACTCAATTTTTTTTTATGTTCTCTGTCATGGACTGTACCTTCCTGGTGGCTCAGTCCATCACACGCAACCTTGTTCTCAGAAATCCTGTGTACAGTTCACTGCAAACTCATCCCTACCCTTCAAAGGAGGACGCCTCCATCTCCCGTGAAGCCTATGAACAGTCATACAGAGCTTCTCCCCATTGTCCAGAAGGCTAGGTTCTTTCCCACTCTTGTTTATTTGCGTGTGCCTCATCCTCTGCTTTTAATGCATTCTATGACAAAGAAACTCTTAATCATTCTTCAACATCCAGTTTAAATCTTGCCTCTTCTTTGAAGCCCTCCTGGAAGTCCCCTGTCAGGGCTGCTGAGTCCTGCCTCTCTACTTCCACAGAACCTCAACCAAAGCACCTCCATGCAGATGAGGTAGACAATTAAATTCGTGAACTTGTTGCAACAATGTTGCTAACCATTTTCGATATCAGAGGGATTATTCATTATGAATTTGTACCAACTGGACAAACAGTTCACCAAGTTTACTATTTGGAAGTGCTGAAAAGGCTGCGTGAAAATGTTAGATGACCTGAATTTTTCACCAACAATTCATGGCTCTTGCATCAGCTCACACAGCACTGTCTGCGAGGGAGTTTTTAGCCAGTTGACAAATAACTGTATTGGAACACCCTTCCTACTCACCTGGTCTGGCCCCCAGTGACTTCTTTCTTTACCCAAAGATAAAGGAAATATTGAAAGGAAGACATTTGGATGACATTCAGGATATCAAAGGTAATACCAGGATAGCTCTGATAGCCATTCCAGAAAAAGAGTTCCAAAATTGTTTTGAAGGGTGGACTAGGCACTGGCTTCAGTGCATAGCTTCCCAAAGGGAGTACTTCGAAGGTGACCGTAGTGGTATTCAGCAATGAGGTATGTAGCACTTTGTCTAGGATGAGTTCACGAACTTAATTGTCCGACCTCATGTAAAATTACCTATTTATTTGTCCTATCACTTACTAGGCTGGGGGCTCTTGTGGTCAGGGGCCAGGTGTGATTCATCTTTGTAATTGTGGCAACTGGGATAAAACAGGGAATGAGATAAAGGCCTTGTCTTCCTGACATCTGCACTCTAGTAAGAGGAAAAGAAACAAGGCAGTCAGGTAGTAATGAATGCTGTGAAGACAAATGAAGCAGGGAAGAGAGTGGCGGATGTGCCTTTTTGGAGAGACCTGAGATGGTCACACTTGAGCAGAGTATTTAGCAAAGAATAGTTGCAAATAAATACCTGAAAAATGAATAATAGCATCTCCTTTCACAGAATCCCCTGTCCTTTTCTTCACCAGATATCACCCTTGTAAAGGTACCTCTTACAATTGAGCCCCTTCCATACTCTAACCATATTGCCCTCCTTTCTTTGCTTTGAAAAGGAGAGCTCATCCCTGCCTCAGGACTTTTGCACATGCTCATTCTCCTGTTTGTGATTTTTTTTTCTTGGGTCTTGGCACAACTTCTGCCTTATCATTCAGGACTCAGCTGAAATGTCTCCTCCTCAAAGAGCCCCTGCCTGCTTATACCCTCTTAATTTGATGCCTCCCTCCCTGCGCCACCCCAGTTTCTCTCTCTCGGATCCTCCTATTTTGTTATTTTTATAACACCCACCACCTTATGGAATTTAGTTGACTGTGTGCTTAGTTCCTGGCTCATTGTAAAGCAGAGTTTTTGTGTTGCTCATGGCTGTCTCCCTAGAACCTAGCACATTGTAGATGCTTCACTGAAATTTAAATGAGTGAATGAGTGAGTGACACATTTATAATGATCCTAAAGGCTAAGTGCCATCACTAAGGAATGGAAATATGCTCTGGTCTCTCACCGGATTGGTACTGACGTGGCTCCTTCACCTTGAGGATATTTAGGCGGTGACTTGTAATTTGTCTAATTGTAGAATCTCTTCTAGAATGCAAAACAGATCCCTTAGACCATGGTAATGAAGGAGGATCAGAGAGACCAAAGGAGTTTTCCCTGCTCCAATTGAGGGGGTTGGGGAACGAGCTAAAGGTTTGGAGAGAAGAGGCTGGCCTGAAGGCTCTGCTTTGTCATTGGCTGTCTCCGATCACTTCAGTGATAGTTCTGGGTCCTGGCTTCTTCACCCTTAAATTGGGAAGAACTACTCCCTCCCAAGCTAATCACTTAAGAGCTATACGTTGAAATGGGACAGTGAGGAAGTTGCATTATAACAGCCAGAGTCTCCATGCCATGCCAACTCTCCAAAGTGGTGGGGCAACATTGGCAGAGCAAATGTGTTGGTCAAGCTACCCAACTCCCATTTACTTTGAGTAAGGCTGGGAACCGAGCTTTGGGAGCTTCAAGACTCATCTAGATGAACTGCCTCAAGCTTCCCATATCATAAGCAGCGAGCTTCCTGTCAGTGGAGGTGTGTGAGCAGAAAATTGCTCGCTGGGAGAGTCATTTAAAGGAATTTTAGAAACTCTAGTATCTAGCATTTGATAGAACTAGTGAAACTTCAGTAAATGAAACAAGAGTCCCTTCAACCCAGAAATTCTATTGGTTTTCAGATTCCTGCTGGGGGCCTGAGTGGCCAAGATTCAATCTTGCATTCATTGCTTTGGGTTCTGGCAGACTTGGAAACTTTGGGTGCTTGGTGGTAGAGAACAGTGAAAGAGACAGTTTTTGTCTGGGCCAAAACCAAGCCAATTTTGTGCTCCTAATGCAACATTATACAATTTAGGAGGAGGGTAAAGAAGGTATTGGGCAGTTTTCTACTACAGGGAAGCTTCCATTTATATCTCAGCTTCTCTAGGTTTTTAAGGACCAGAATAGAATTGAAACTGGCATGTACTTAGTTAGTGGTGGAGCTTTAATGGCTAGTGTAGACAGTGTTTAACCCTGGGCTTGGTGCACAGGACCCCATCAGTAAATGGGAGCTGAGTTTATTAGGATTGTTATTGTTAGGGACCATTCTTCCTCAGCAGGGAGGGAAGGGATTTTTGGTCTGGGAGAAGTAATGCAATCAAAGGGTGAAGGAGTCGTCTGGACTTTCTCCTAGAGTTCCTGTCTCTTCCCACCTCCAGCACTTACTAATCAGTGAATTTGCAATTCGTGGATGCAGGTCTCTGAGCCATGAATTAACAAAGTTACACATCTGAAAGACAAAAAAATATATATGCAAGAGTCAAGAGGAGGACTCTCCCAATGAAGCCTGGATGGGGTGATTAAGGCAAGTTCTCTTAAGCCAATCCATTCTAGGGAACAACCAGGTGGAGGGGTTTTGGGGTCAGACTGCCCTGGGGTCACATGTCAGCTGAGCCATTGCCAACAATGTGACTTGGGTAAGTCACTGACCCTTCCTGGAATTTTTTCTTAAATCTGGAAAAAAAAATAACATTGGAAAATGGAGATACTATTGTTACCTGGAGTATGAGATTGTTTGGAGGATAAGAAAATTCATGTAAGATACTTAGCACAGTGCCTGTGTGCTTAATGAGTGTTAACTGTTAATTTTATGATAACTTATACTTATTTTACAGATAAAGAAGCTGAGTCTTGGAGAGGCTTACTAACTCAGCACTGATCTCACAAATGCTGATTTTCACTTGAAGAATTAAATAACGTCTGTGAAGCACTTCACCAGTGTATGGTTACAAATGGGAGCTTAATAAATGACATTTCCTCACTCCCTAACTTGCCTCCTTGAAAGATTTCCTTCCGGTTTAATTAAGAAGAACCATCCCACCAAGCTCTGACTTAAGACTCAAGAAAATGAAGTAATCTGGGTTTGTATACTTACAAAAGCTCCCAACTTATTGGCTATCAGGATTTTCAATTTTCTCTGCCTGTTTTCCGTAATCAATTTTGTGGCCAGGCCTCTAAATGAAAAATGAAAAAGGTTTGTTGAATAAACTAATTTGTCCCAAACTCTCCTTTCTTCACATCACTTCTTTGCTCAATTGACCCCAAATTTCTTAGAGTTCACTCTGTTTCCACAATGCTCTATGACCCAGCCTTGCCCTTCTGCTCTGATCAACCTCTTATAGCTCCTTTAAATTAATCCTTCCATTTAAATCACCTTGCCCTCATCCTGTTCCCTCTCAGCCCCCATTCTGTGTCTATTTTGTTTCTCTTTCTTGGAATGACTTCTTTGGCTTCTACCACCCTTTGAGGTCCAACCAACTGTCTTCCTCCAGAAATCTTTCCCTGACTTTTCTAGCCAACTCTGACTTCTCTCTTTCATACGCTTTTCCGTTTCTCTGATTACCTAATGCTCCAATAGAACTTATCTCCTCAGCCAGATGGTCATGTCTTCTTGGAAGGAACAGTATAATGTCACTCTTCAGTTGGGGGAGATGAGAAAGAATCAGGAAATAGCAGTTTAAAGGTGTCTTTGTGTTCCTAACTCAGTCCCCAATCCTTATAGATGGGGGTTAATCTGTCTAATTCCCAGGCAAATTGTTTTTATTCTATAAAAAGCTTTCATATAAATCAGTTGATCTACCACTTCCAGCCTGAGGTCCCAGATTTCCCACAAAGGAAGGACTTGTTTTCTTCAACATATCAGAAGACACGGGAGCCATATTCACAGAGTTTTCCTAGGGGCAGATGACTAAGTCAAGGATGCCATATCTGGCCAGGTTCTCACTTATGTTTGAACACGATAGCAGGACATAATCAGACCTGTAAGGGCTCAGAAAAGATTCCACACCCTGATCTTTCTAGAAATGGTGAGCAATTGAGAGATGAATCAAAATAAATAATTCATGAATAAAAAAGACAGGTATAAAATAGATTGGTGATGACCATTGGATTCAGTTAATCAGCCTAAAGTTTTAAAAAAAAAAATCTTACAAAAGAAGATTGTAAAAAAAAAAGATTGTAAATTTGGAAGAAAACACTAAAACTCTAGTTAAAAAAGGGCAAACTTCTGAAGAGGAAATGTCACAGGCTAATAAAGAAATGATGACATCCTTGTTCTACTGGTAATAAGAAAGAAAGAGAAAAGGAGAGAGAGAGAGAGAGAGAGAGAGAGAGAGAGAGAGAGAGAGAGAGAGAGAGAAAAGAATGGCATCTGTGGAATTCTCTACCTACGGAAAAGTTGTGAAAATGAGAATAAATGGTACTGCTTGGGTATGGGATGAAACTGACCGTCGCCTGCCAGCATCATGTCACGTAGCTCAGTTCTACTGGCGAACTGTTTGGTAAGTGATTTGGAATGCCTTAAAATAATCATATGCCTTAAAATTTAAAAGTTGTAAAACTGTTTATACTTTTTCAATAATTTTAGGAATCCACAACAAGGAAATAATTCTATTTTGGGAAAAACTTCCGGTACCAAAAAGGTTTAAGAGTATTTATAATAGCAAAAATCTCAGAAATAACCTAAATGTCAACCAATAATCAAGTGATCTTGCTTTCTTTGTCCTCAGTACTGTTCAGTGAACCTCTTTTCATGTCAATGAAGTTATTATTTTTATAATACACAAAATTTTAAGTTAACACAAAGTTCTATTTATAAGATACACATCCCAGTATACACAAAAGGCTAATTTTAGAACATATTGTTTTGCTGGTGACATCTTTCAGGTGAAGCCTCATTGTGGGCTTCATCATAACCAGCCGCACCCAGAGAGAGGAAGATGGGGAACTCACGAGCTTTCAAGCTGGATCCATAGAGATTCAGGTACGAAACTGCAATGCGAAAAGTTAAGTTGGTAGTTGCCATCTTTATTCTTTTCCAAATAAAGCTCGATTTTCACATCCATCCCCATGTGAAATGTGAGGGGATCAAAACCTGGGAGACTGTGGGAAGAAAGAGTTAAGGCTGGTGGGAAAGAACCCCAGAGCTTACTACACCCCCATTTGCTTCTAGAATGAGCGTTTACCATATTTGCATAAGACCCTCAAAATTACCCTTAAAATCATTTCCTCATTTTTCAAAAGAGGTGATTCAAGATGACAGAATGGGAATGGCTTCTTCCAAGTCGTGCATCCAACTAGTGGCTAAGCCATATAGGTCTGCATTCAGGGTATATGACTGATTCCCACTACCTCTGGCTCAGGGGATAGTTGATTCTAAGTGTGGCAGCTAATCAAAACAGAAACTGTGACCTTGGAAAGTACTCTTCTAGAGGTCTCAATCTCCACTGCCTTTAGGGCCAGGTCTGAGATGGAAATGAATGAAGTAGATCTGGGGTTAGATTCATAGGCGAGGTGAAGGCTATGATGTACTGAAGAATGCCTGCCCTCTCTGAAAATACATCGTGCAGAACAAACACATCTCTAGGAGTGTGCAATCTCTAGGAGTCTCTAGGCAATGGTGCCAAGGAGGGTTGGAGTCTACAGTAGATTCTGTGTTCTTGTCTTAAGTTATATTCAATCAGAGCTGAGTGGGCTCATTAAATCGAAATAAATGAAGGTGAGGGCTCTCTAGATAAAGCAGGGAAAGAACCCCCCCCACCACCACCACCACTTTCCCTAGAGGTTGGAAGCATTCAAGTATTCTGCAGGCTCCTGATTCTACACATAGGGTAACCCAGGCCCAGAGAGGGTTGGCACTTTATTCCAGCCACATGAGTCTTGCTGAAATTGTGTTGGATACCTTTTAGTTATGGCTGCTTCCCACATCTCCTCATACCTGTGCAAAAGTGGATAGAACTGTGAATGAAACTGCAGCTGTTACTTACTTCAGAACTACTGAAAATCTGAATGGTACGTTTAAATCAGCCTTCGTGTCATCAGGATATTTCTTAAGGGAGACTGGAAGGATTTGAAAGTCTTTCACCTGTACCCTGGGAAAAGAAACAGAACATCAGGGAAAGATTGTGGCCCCAGCTGCAGGTGGACCCTGCTTTGTGCAAAGACAGGTCCCCTGCAGAGCAGAAGCTGAATGTACGCAAAGATGGTTACTCACTCATTAATCATGTAATCTATTGCACAGCTACTATGTGTTATAAGCACTGGGAATACTGCTCTGAGTAAAAAGAAGCTCTTGCCTTAATGCATCTCAGAATGATCATGTCCAACCCTTTGGCCAGCAGTAAGCAGACTGGAATAAATGAGTGAATAAATAATAAGTAAAAGACTTAAAGACATAGATAGCACATGCTTGGAAAGTGTGCATATGTGTAAAATGATAAATCCAGTAAATGAATACGTATCGAATGTGTCAGGTGATAGGTGTTGTGAAGAAAAGCCCCTGAAAGATCAAGTGATACAGAGTGACATTGGGAAGAGTGGAAATTTTAGACAGGGTAGTCAAGGAAGGCTTCTCATAGATGACATTTGGACAGAGTCATGAATAAAGTGAGGGTACAAGTCATGAAGACAGCCAGGGGAAGAAAGAGCCAGGCAGACGACAGAGTAAGTGCAAAGGCCCTGAGGCTGAAACTTGGTTGGCATGTTTGAGGAACAGAACAGTGTGCCTGGTGGGCAGTGGATGAGGGGAGAATAGTAGGAGAAGAGATGAAATAGATAGTCAGGGCCAGATCACATGGAACCTTGCAGGCCAGTGGTAAGGAATTTGGGTTTTGTTCTGAGAGCAAATGGAGGGTTTGGGCAAGGGAGTTACAGAGTCTGTCCTATTTAGAAAGATTCTTCTGGATACTGGTGGAACAGAATGGAGGAGGAGGGGTCTTGAAGTGGAAGCAGGGGTATCTGGGAAAGTAAGCGAAGGAGGGGAGATAGTGGCTCCGCCAGGGGAGGTGGGGAAAATGACTAGATGCACGGGTGTGTTTTGAAAGCATTGCTGACAGGGCTTGCCAACAGGCTAGACGTGGTGTGAGAGGAAGAGAGAAACCAAGGACAATGGCGAGATTTTTGGCCAGAGCAATTGGATGGGTGGAGCTGTCATTAGCCAAGATGAGCTGGGCTGGGGAAGGACCAAGTTGGGGTGGGAATCAGCAATTGAGTTTTGGATGAGTCTTCTGTACTCTGGTGGTCAGGTAGCATCAATTATTATAAATGCCACATTATTGTTGTCAAGGTTGTCCTTGTTACGGTTGATGGGGGCTTCCTGAGGGCAGGGAGCTGTGCAAGCACTTTACTTATTTCATTGAATACTCACAACAGTCCGATGCGGGTAGATGCTATAATCCCCTGTTTCACAGGGGCAGAAACTGAAGCACAGAGAGGGGAAGAGGCTGGTGGTGCTCGTACAACTGCTGAGCAGCCATCCTCTGCCCAGAGCGAAGGACTGAACCCTTGTTTTCAGTGCTTCCTCGGCTCCTCCACCCCCTTACCCCTTACCTCCACCCCCCATTAGATTTTCTCCCAACCATGGATCTCAGGCCATTCACGCTGGAAGGACTGTTAGCTGAGGGAAGGGCCTCTGCAGAGTCAGGAAATGTGGGGAGAGCTCTAAAAAACCAACAAACCAGGACAGGCTGGACCTGGGGGGTAGTGATCAGATAGCACTCACATGTCTTTAGGGCTAAGCGGGATGTCAATTATCAGTTCATTTATTGGCATGTTGATGAAGTTCTCCACTGAATCTCTGAAGTCCATTAGCATCCCTTCGGTTAACATGTGTATTTCTTGGAGTTCTTGGGTCAAAGTTGAAAAACATGGGCCCCAAAACCCAGTTATACATTTAGATGTCAAAAATTCTTGGACACAGCCTGACCTCTAAGCACGTCCCACATGTGGCCCTTACTCTTCATTCATCTAGTCTTTCTGGCCTGCTTGGTGCCAGGCCAAATTCTAGACACAATTATTTAGCAAGTATTTATAGGGGCCTACTATGTGCCAGAGTCATACCAGGGGATAGAGCTGCACCAGTGAGAACAAGCAGAACTCTCTGCCTTCATGGAGCTGGCATTCTAGTGGGGCTGAGGAAAGAGAGATTATAAAGCAGTGAATAAAGGGAGACGCAGGAGTCAGGTGCAAGTAAGAGCTGTGAAGGGGCTGATTTCAAAATCTTTAGCAGCCAGCTCGGGCATCAACCAATCAAAAAGGACATCAGCCTTATTTCTGTAGACTGGTTCAGGGGCTCCCAGGCTATGCCAGGTATTAACTCTTTAGATTTTGGTTAGTGAGGAGGCTGGAGTTCTGGGGGTGAGGCTGGAATGGTTGGGGTGATGAGGGGGAACCTCTGAACAGAGGCTATTCCCAAGAAGCACAGAAAGAAATTTTAATATTTTAACCACTGCAGCCACATTGGTACCTTCTGCTCAATGCTATTGCTGCCTGTGAGGGAAAAAGAAAAGGCAGAGTGAGGAATTGAGAGTACTGGATGAGGGTGCTAATTTATGCAGGGAGTTCAAGGAAGGTCTTTCTGCAAGTATGAAATCTTAGCAGAGACCTCAAGGAAGGGAGGGAGCCCTGTAGATAGGGAAAAATGGTTTTAGGCAGAAAGAACAGCACGTGCAAAGGTTCTGGGGTGTGCCTAATGCATTGAGGAGGCCACTGTGGTAGGAGGGGAGTGAGTGAGTGTGGGGTAGTAGGAGAGGTGGGCAGGGACCAGCCCACGTAGGGCTGGGTTCTTGGATGGTGGGTCTTAGTAGATGCAGCAGGGTAAGGAGACAGGAAAGAGACAGGAATATTGGGGAAAGCAGATTAAACATGTAATAATCAGAACAGCTAACCATTAATGGTGTTAACTGGGTCCCAGGCACTGCTAATTAGAACTTAACTGACTTTAGCTCTTGGCCTGGACTTCTAGGAGAGGCCTATAGGTCTGACAAGGCTAGCATGACCCACATCAGGACAGTCTCACCGCCGACCACGTCGGAAAGGGACAGTTCAGCAACGGATGAGCCAAGCAGCCCACAGAGGAGAATGAAGAGGCCAGAGACCTTCAGCATCTTGGGTCAGGTACCTGTGGGAGAGAAGGGCAAAGAGGGTTGGTTGTGGAGTCATTCTCTGAGAGGGTTTCCCCAGAGCTTGGGTCTGGAGCAGACACACAAAACTCATGTGGACCCATTTTACAGATGGGGCTGTTGAGCTCAGAGAGGAGACATAATTTTCCTCATAGTATAGTGCAAGAAATGGAAGGCCCAAGAGATGAAGTCAACTTCCCAAAGCTACACAACTTATATTTATGCCCAAGAGAGCTAGACATACAACTTTTCCTGCAGGGATGCAGCTTTCCCAGCACAGCTGCTCGCTGCCCCTACAAGAGGCTGTATAATGTCTTTGTTACAAGAAATGTCTCTGAAGCCCTCTACCTCTTACCAGGTGTGGGACTGAGGGATTTAGGGCAGGTTGCCTCACCACATGACATTGTATGAAGGATATATTATTCTCATTTTACAGGCAGGCATTGGTGGTGATGTGCACTGGCTTCAGAGACAGATAGGCCTAAAATGGAATCCCCAGCTCTGCCACCTACTTGCTGCATAACTTGGGCAACACAGATTCTTTTTTTCATAAAAATATATTTGAGCCAAACTGATGACATATGCCTAAGAGCAAGATCTCAAATGCTTCTGCAACACAGACTCTTGAAACCTCAGTTTCCTCATCTGGAAAACGTGGATAATACATGCTCATACATTTCTCTCAGCCTTTTTGTAAGCACTGAGCATAGCACCTCACACACTGGAAGTGCTCCGTGAATGTTTGCCATTTGACTGATGAGTTTTATGACTATGATGATTCTCATTTGGTGATGCAAAGAACTTATCTTCCTGAGTTGGTGGGAGAGACTAGGCCCAGCAGCAGGGACATGTCCCTGAGGCTGAGGGAAAAGGGCTAGTCTGGAGGATGTGAAGACTGTGGCCTAGTGTGCGGTGGTTTGGAGTTGGAACTTTCTGCTTATGTAGTGCCCTCCCTGGACTGGAATTTGTCCTCGGGACCTTGACATTCACCTCACACTCCCTGATGGGTCAAGGACATGCATGTACATATTGGTGGGACTTCGTGGGCTTCAGCTAAATGGCAGTGCAAATGGCTCTTATTGGGACCTGAGACTAATAGATAGATGCTGGTAGGATGCAATCCCCTCTTTAGAGGAACTGACAGATTCAGAGGAGACTCTAAGTCCAGACCCTAGTCACCAATACCATGTAAAGGAAGCCATTTGGTTTAGTATTGTAATCACCAGGTGATTAGAGGATTGGAGCTTTCAATGCCCCACCCCCACCTCCAGGGAGGGAGAGGGATTGAAGGTTGAACTCAATCACCAATGGCCAATGGTTTAATCAATCATGCCTATGTAATGAAACCCCCATAAAAACCTACGAGAACAGGGTTCAGGGAGCTTCCAGAGAGCTGATGGCCACGAGGAGATTCAGGGAGAATGGCTCACCCAGAGAGAACATGGAAGGTCCTGCTCCTTCCCACATACCTTGCTTTACACATCTTTTCCATCTGGCTGTTCCTGAGTTATATCTTTTTACAATAAACAGGTAATCTAGTTAAATAAAATGTTTCTCTGAGTTCTAACAAATTAATTAAACCCAAGGAGGGGGTCGTTGGAACCTCTAATTTACAATCAGTCTATCAGAAGCACAGGTAAACACCTGGACTTGAGATTGGCACCTGAAGTTGAGGGCAGCCTTATAAGACTGAACCCTTAATCTGTGGGATCTGAGGCTATCTCTTGATAGGTGGTGTCAGAACTGAGTTGAATTTTAGGACACCCAGCTGGTATCAGAATTACTTGGTGCTGTGGGGGAAAATCCACACACATTGTAGTTGGTGTCAGAATCATTAGACTCTAAGACATCCAACAGAAAATAGCAGAAAAATGAGAAACCTAAGCAGAGATTTCAGCTCCTACACTGTGGTGCTGGGGAAACACTGGTTGGAGTTCAAGCCTGTTGGTAGACACTGGACTTTCAGTGAAGACACAGAAAAGTGTGCAGTAGGAGAGAGGGTTGTACCCTAGAAATAAAGGCTCCCCCCAACCCCTGAGGAGTAAGAGAAAAACCCAAATAGTTCCACCCTTATAAAACATAAATCTAAGCCTCAGCAGGATCAAAGCAATCCACGTATACTCTATCTTTCTACTATCTTCCTTTCTCTTTGAAACAAGATAACATCATTCAGAGCCTCTACAATTTTTCAGCATGATGTCCAGCATCCAAAAAAAATTACAGGATATGCTGAAATAAAAAGACGAATAGACTGAAAATCAAGAAATTAGAGTGTACACTATAACAGACTCACAGGGGATTCAAATATTCAAGTATTGAGCAGAAAACAGGGCAAGCAGCCCACAGAGGATGAGGAGGCCTGAAACGTTCAGCATCTTGGGACAATAACTGTGGGGATCCCAGGTAAGTAGAGTCAGTTTCAGGGCCACTCTGAGAGATTTTCTATGGAGCTGAAGGAGTTTGGGGCAAGGGAAAAACAAAGGACACACCTGGACTTATTCCTATCCACCTCAATTCCATTTTACAGATGGGAAACTGAGGCTCCGAGCAGGGTTATATTTTTCCTGAGGCCACCCATAGTTAGTGGCCAGAACCCAGCTATCCTGCCTTTAAGTTGTGTATACTTTACCCAGCACCTCAATATCAATTAAATCCATCGGGTCTAGCATGTCATTTAAGGCTAGTGTTTCCTTGTTGATTTTCTGCCTGCAAGATCTGTCCATTGGTGCCAATGGGGTGTTAAAGTCCCCTACGATGATTGTATTACTGTCGATCTCTCCCTTTTATGTGGGTCAACATTTGCTCTATATATTTAGGTGCTCCTATGTTGGGTGCATAAACGTTTACAAGGGTCATATCCTCTTGTTGGATTGATGCTTTTATCATTATGTAATATCCCTCTTTGTCTCTTATTATAGCCTTTCTTTTATTTTGCCTGATATAAGTATTGCTATCCCAGCCTTTCTTTTGTTTCTATTCACATGAAATATATTTTCCATCCCTTTACTTTCAGTCTGTGTCTTCCTTTCAATCTGAAGTGAGTCTCTTATAGGCAGCATATGTAAATGTCTTCTTTTCTTATTCATTCAGCCACCCTATCTTTTGACTGGAGCATTTAATACATTTCCACTTAAAGTGATTCTTGATAGTTACATAGTTGTTGCCATTTTATTAGTCATATTTATATTTTCTACCCCCACCTCTTCTTCTTCGTAAAGAAGTCCTTGTAACATTTTTTGTAATACCACCAACATTTGGTGGTGATGAACTTCTGTAGCTGTTTCTTGTCTGGGAAGCATTTTATCTATCCTTCAATTTTAAATGATAACCTTGCTGGGTAATCTTGGTTGTAGGTCCTTGCTTTTCATCACTTTGACCTGCCAGAGTCTGCCTGTGACCTGCCAGAGACTGCCTGGTAGGAGTTACAAAGTAATTTGTGGTTGGTCGCTCCCTGTGCTGAACCTGGAGGCTCATGGGAGAGGCCACATGCCCTGAGGATAGCTGCCACCAGTACCAGGCGGGGGTAGCTCTGCAGAAAGCCCAGGGCACCCCAAGGCCTGCTGCCACCTGCTGGCTCCCATACGGCTCAGCCTCTGATAGAGCCTCCTGCAGTAGGAGAGTTGGGTGAGATGGGGTCTCAGGGAGTCACCACAGTGGAGAGAGTGGAGCTCACCAGGCCAATGAAGATTCAGATTTGGCTGTGTGGGCAAGAGCTCAACACAAGAAAGATGGTGCCTGGCTGCACGGGAGGAGGATTTGACACAGGGAAAATGGTAAATGTCCCCCCAGTCCTCATCTTGAAGCCACACAGCTCAGTCTCTTCCTGTATATCTGTGACTCTACCCAAGTAACTGTTCCTAGGCTGGAGTCCAGGGTTAGTGCCTGGGAGAGAGTGAGTCTGTGTGTGGGCTCTTTTAAGAGGATGTCTGGGTTTCCTGAAGCCCTCTGTCTCACCTGGACAGTCAGAACCCCCTCTGGTTTTCAAAGTCAGATGTTGTGGGGACTCTTCTTCCCAGAGCCAGTACTCTGGGCTGGGAAGCCTGGTGTGGGGCTAGGGTCCCTCACGTCTCCAGGGAAGACCTCTGCAGCTGAGATAACCTTCCTGATTCTCAACTGCCACATGCAGATGTGGGGCTGACCCGTTTTGAGTCTCTGCCCCAACCAGTCTCCATGTGGCTTCTTCTTTATATTCTTAGTTATAGGACTTCTATTCAGCTAGACTTCAGATGGTTCTCTAGGTTAATTGTTCTATAATTTAGTTGTAATTTTAATGCAGGTCATGGGAGGAAGCAAGAACAACATTTATCTACTCTGCCATCTTTGACTTTTTCCCTACCCTGCACCTCAATAAATAAAGTTACCATAAGGATTCACCAAACATTTTGAAAATTGTTTATCCCAGTGCTACTAAATGGAAGTTAATTTTGGACTTGTAAATTAATGCTTCTCTTCATCCCTTTCTGGTTCTGACAGTGCCTGTGCAAGATTCACAGACTAACAGAGCCTGAAGGAGGAGAGGGAGGCCAGCATACATCTTTGGATGCCCAGAGTGTTGGGGGTCCACACTAAATCCTTGCAACAGACCTGTCCTCTGAGACAAATACGGATAAACTTATTTTAAAGAGCAGGAAATAGAAGTTTGGAGAGCTGAGGGCACTTGCCTATTCTTTCCACTTTCTTTACAATACCTTTTAGTTTTGAAAGCTGAAATGAGCCCAACAAAGAAGTGTTTTCCCCAACCTTTTTTTTCTTGCAACCATGAATGGCCAATGAGATATAAATGGAAGTTGTAAGCTGGGGCTTCTAAAAAAGTTCCTTAAAGTGGGCTGACTCAGCTTTTGTTTTCCTCTCCTGTTTTTTCCAAATGGATGTCAGACATGATGGTTGGAGCTCAGCAGCTATTTTATTAGCATGAAGATAAAAGCCACAACCGAGGGGTAGCAGAGGGAAGAGCTGGCAGGAGCCCCATACCATTGTAACAGTCTACCTCCGGACTTCTTATCATTATTGAAGCTACTATATTTCATGTTCTGTGCTAGAACCAATCCCAATTTGTAACTGGTAACATTTATGAAAAGTTCTAGTCTGATTTGGCATCTGATAAAAAGGAGAGGATCATTGCATTGTGCTCACCTGAATATCTTCAGTGTGCTGTAGAGATGCTCTGGGTCTCTGTCAGTTGATTCCTGATAGACTTTGCAGTGGGTCAGACTTCATATATGGTGAGTGATCTCATCACTGGGGAAGACGTGGCACTAAATGATGGACAGGTGGGAAACTGATGGGAAGCCCCATCTCACCATATACATCCAATGATTTCAAAGCAAACATTCCTGCTTAGAAAGCCCTGGGGATTAAGGAGGTAGGAACTCACTTAAGCCATGTGATGGATGTGTCAAAAACATATTTCCAACTGTACATTATAAATGTCACCAAATGCGTAGGTGTAGAGAACATGGAAAACACTGAGTGAGTCAGGAGACTGTGTTCTTGTCTTTCATTCACTCCCTGCCCTGTTCTGATTCGGTTTCCTCATCTATACCATGAGTGAGGTGGACCCGGGGCCTGTAAGAGAGGAAGCCCCTCA
The DNA here is from genome assembly GCF_004115265.2 of Rhinolophus ferrumequinum. NCBI lineage: Eukaryota > Metazoa > Chordata > Mammalia > Chiroptera > Rhinolophidae > Rhinolophus > Rhinolophus ferrumequinum. The sequence goes on from NC_046306.1 coordinate 21,703,218, forward strand.
GTCTGCTCTGAGTGGAGGTGAGGCAGAGGGTGCCCTGGCCTCAATTCAGGGAGGCTTGTGTGCTAGCCTGGCTCTGCCCATTCCTTGCTGTTTGACACTGGACAGCTCCCATGCCCCTTCTGGACCTCAGTTTCCCCCATCTGTAATAATCGTAGCATTAGCTACTATTGACAAGCAATTTTCACAAATGCTCGTGGACTCCTCATAACATCCTTATGATATAAAAACTATCATTAGTCCCATTTTACAGATGAGCAAACTAAGACTCAAGAGAGAAAACATTTTTCCCTTGAAGGTCATAGAGCTAGTAATAGTAGATTCAGAATTAAATTAGTTCTGCCTTATGCCCAAGCTTGTAACCTTGACACCACATCACAAATTTCTCCTTTTAGAGCAGAGCTGAGGCCTCCATGGTGGGCTAGAAGAATAGTTCTCTATTGCACTGAGAAGGTTTGTCCCAACAGGTCCCAAAGATAGATGCTCTCCATCCTTTGCACCCAAAGGTGGGACACCTCCTCCAAGCCTTAATTTCAAAAATGTATTAAAAAATGTATTTCAGATTGTTCAAATAACCTGTGTTTTTAGGAATATTTTTAAAATACATAAATGCATAAAGAAAACAATGCTTCTCTTCAGAGAGAACCTCTGCTAACACTTTGCTTCATTTCCCTCTAGTCTTTGTTCTGCGTGACTGGATGTTGATACAGATGTAGAGACGTGGTCAGCCAACTACCCTCTTTGTGGCAGATCCTCTTGAAGGGACAACTGAATGGTGCACTTCTCGGTCTGCCACGTTAAGTAACTTAATAAGTCGGGGCAAAAATAAGACATCCTACAGAATCCCAACCATGGGGACCTTGTCATGCTGATCCCCTACCATCCATCCCCAAATGCAGCCCAAGTCTACTGCTGCCAACTCGTTGATTCTCTGGAATGTCCCGCCCTTTCCTGACTCAAGGCCTTTGCTGAAGCTGTTCTTATAACCTGCCTGGAAGACAGCAAATGCTCCACAAATCTGTGTTAAAAGAAAGAATGAATGAACAAATGACTCACTCTTTGAAGTCTTGCTCTAATCTCACTGTTACCAAGAAACTGTTCCAGATATCCCTGGTAGAAATCAGTCTTTGTCTGATTGCCAAGCGACATTTGTCCCTCTGTTCAACCCTAGGTCTGAGTATATCAACTTCTGCTTCTAATTTGTCAGCTTTTAGGGGCTGTGTCTAAGTTCCCCTGTCTCCCCAGGCCCTGTGCTACATGCTTTGAACACTTCATCTCATTTTATTCTCTTCAAACCCTACGAGGGTTGATGCGCTAACAGTCACATTGCAGGCAAAGAGGCTGTGCTCCAAGAAGCTGAGTAGAGCCAAGATTCACAGCCAGGAGGCAGAACCCAGAGTTGAACTCTTAACCACAATTTGATTCCATCCAGTACATTTTCTACCTACCGAGCTATAGTGCCATTCTAACTTGGGTCATTTGAGAGCAGGGGTCCCGATGTTTCACATGACCACCCACTGAAACATCACTGCATGCCCCCTCTTTGTTGAATGTGGGCAAGGAAGCCCAGGAGAGGAGGCTGAACGGGCAGGCAGGGGTTGGGTTCTAGGGGAAACACAATGTCAAGCTTGGAGCCTCCACCCTGGAAAGGATTTTATTTTTTTAAGTTTAAAATAAAGTCTATTAAGACTATTTTTTCAGAGGGTAAGGGGGGTGGGGGGTGGGAGATGAGGGTAAGGGGGATCAAATATATGGTGATGGAAGGAGAACTGACTCCGGGTGGTGAACACACAATGGGATTTATAGATGATGTAATACAGAATTGTACACCTCAAATCTATGTAATTTTACTAACAATTGTCGCCCCAATAAACAAATAAAAATTTAAAAAAAATTATTTGAAAAAAAAAGACTATTTTTTAGAGCAGTTTTAGGTTCACAGCAAAATTGAGCAGAAGGTGCAGGGAATTGGGGAACACCTCCTGCCCCTCACCCCCAGCCTCACCCATCATCAACGTCACCCATTAGAGAGGGACATCTGTTATAATGATGAACCTACGTTGAAACATTGCAACGACCCAAAGTCCATAGTTTACATTTTGGTTTACTATTGGTGGTGTCCATTCTATGGGTTTTGGATGAATGTATAAGGCCCTGTATCCACAGTTATAATACCTATCGTGTAGAGTAGTTTATCTGCCCTAAAAGTCCTCTGTGCTCCACCTATTCGTCCCTCTCGCCCTCCTCACCCCTGCAATCACTGATCTTTTCAGTCTCACAGTTTTGCCTTTTCCAAGATGTCACATAATTGGAACCATACAGTATGAAGCCTTTCCACATTGGCTTCTTTCACTTAGGAATATGCTTTCAAGCTTTCTCCATGTCTCTTCATGACTTGATAGTTTGTTTCTTTTTAGTGTTAAGTAATAGTCCATTGTCTGGATGGTCCATAGTGTATTTATCCTTCCACTTATTGAAAGGTATCTTGGTGGCTTCCAAGTTTTGGCAATTACGAATAAAGCTGCCATAAACATCTGTGTGCAGGTTTTTTTAGACATGTGTTCTCCATGTCTCTGGGCAAATACCACAGAGCACAATTACTGGGTTGTGTGGTAATTCTCTCTAGAAGTTTTCAGCAGTGTTGTGACATCCAGACCCACAGCTACCATTGTCAGTGCCTCCCTTGGATGGGAGCCAAAGAGAATCGTTTTGTTCCCTCTTCTGGAACCAAAGGTGAGGCCTTGCTCCTTCCTGCAACATTCTCTCCCTCCCAAGTTGAGAAGGGTGGGATGCAGGCCCCTGAGCCATCAGCCCTGCCTCTGGATTCTGGTCTTGAGGGTCGAGGATGGCAAAGGCTCAGCATGAGTGACCGTGGGAGGGGCTTCTCTGGCTGTCCCTCTCATGAGCACCCCTGCCCTGGAAGCCACCCTGTTTCCCTGTCTACAGTCCAGCTACCCACTCCAATGCCTCCTGCCCTGGGTCACACCTGGACCTGCTGCAGCCTGTCTCCTTTCAACGCACCCTACACATCACCTGCCAGAGAAAACTTCCAGAAACGGAGATTAGCTGAGATTGTCTGTCTCCTGCTCAGAAACCTTCCATGGTTCCTAGTACCTAGCTAATTGATTCTCAAAGTGTGGTCTGGGGGTGCTTTCAAGGGGATCCACAAAGTCCAAGCAAATTCCAAATCAATATGAATCTATTGTTTGCCCCTTCCCTCTCATTCTCCCACACGTGTAGAGCAGAATTTTCTAGGCACTCCATGGCATGTGATAATGCGACAGATTGAAGGCAGAGCTGATGTGAGAATCCAGCTGTCCTCTATTAAGCCAGTCATAATAGGGAGTTTTATAAATGTAAAACAGAGTCATGTTTCTCACTAGGGATGTTTATGGAATGTAAAGTTATTTTTCATAAAAATATGTCGTTTTGTTAAAATGCAACGGGCTTATTATTGTTATTTTTAAAAGGGATCAATAAATATATATTTTTAAAATTTCTCAGGGTTAGTTTCTTTTATGGCAAATACGCGTATCGATGGATGGTATCCATATAGACAAAAGCTCTTTGAGGTCTTCAATTTTTTAGAGTGGGCTAAGAACAAAACATCTAATTCCTGGCTGAGAGGATCATATCTAAACCACCCCTGCATGGTATTCAAGCCCTGACCCCCCTTGAACCTCACACATTTATGCTACAGCGGCGTCCAGGGCTTGTGGGGCCCCAGGTGACACTAGGTTGATTCTTACCTCTTGGCCTTTGCTCTTCTGGTCACTTCTGCTTGCAACGCCCTTCTTTCTCTCCCTGTCATCCTTTTAATTTCAGCTCATCAGCACCTTCTCTCGGAAGCCTTCCCTGACTGCCCCTTACCTCCTGTCTGGGTCAGAGCCCCCTCGTCTGAGTCGTTTTCTCAGCACTCTATTGTCTCTTCCCCCAGGAGGCTGTGTGCCTCTGTGACGGGAGCAGGTCCCTCGCTCAGCCCCTTCCACAGGAGTGGCACATCGCAGGAGCACAGCCCATGCCATGCTCAGTTGCTTCAGTCACCACGGAACTGCGCAGCACACAGCCTGGCTTAGCTAGCTACTCAACCACCTTCCTAATTTTAAAAATGCATTTTATTTCTTGCATAAACATTAACACAGAAATGTGTCAACCCCCCACAAGCAAACTTTTGTCCAATTTCAGCATCCCTTTTGAATTTTATCCCCCAGTTCCAGTTGTTTGTATCATTGTGGTTCCAACAAAGCACAGTTTTGAGATCTGTGGGTTTTTCGACTCAGCTGTAAAACACGGTATTTCCCAACATAAAAAAAAATGTTCAAATATGGTTGAGTCATATAACTGACTCCTCTACTTTGGGTCTTTTGGCTTTTCCAATGCGATGACGTTTATTCTAGCCCCATTCAAAGAGCAAATATTTAAAATAAGTGTCCATCTTCTGTCAAATACTTGCTGAAATGTATACACACTCTCATGGTAGGGTAAATAGAAAGATCCGGTTTGGTAAAAAATTCTGTGATGTGTTCCTGGGGTCATAAAATGTTCCAAGGCATAGAGTTCATAATTCTGATCCTGAGATGTTATCCTGAAGGATGAAGCAAACATCGGAAAGATCCAGCACTTATTTAACTGGATTAAACCTTCAAAAGAGCCTGCACTAGATTTTGGCACTCTAGTTTCTGGATGACTCGGGGTCCACTCAGGTTTTGCCTTCTTTCTTCCCATATATTCCTTTATGGAGGACATCTGCTCACCCCTCTAAGTGTCCTCCTCTTCCCTGAAGCCTCCTTCATGGGGTGCCACCACGTCCAGGAAACCCTCACCTCTTTTTGAGGTCTGGGTCGAGTGGGCGAGAAGTTGGTCCAGGCTGTGCCAGGCTCACAGCGGGAGAATGCTCCCTCCCTTCTTCACCGGTCCCCTTTCCCCCTCGTTAGCCTCATCGGTCAGCAGTGGGACCAAATAGCCTTGGCCCCACTCACCCTATGTCCTGGCTGCGCTCACCGAGGAGCCATGCATTTGGTCCATAGCCCAGCACTTACGTCCTCAATTACCAGGTATCTGGCCCTGGTTAACAAAACATAGTGATAAGTTTTCTATACCTGTCACCCCAGTCCTGGGTTACTAGAATTTTCCTGTTCATCCACCCAGTCAGCTGCCCTGGAGATGGTGTCTGACTGTGTACAGTCAAGAAGAGATTCATTCATTCATTCAACATGAGTTAGTACCTGTACTGCATCTTGTCTTTCTCTGGGCACTGGGGCTACTGAGAAGAAGGAAGTACCTGCCCTCAAGGATCTCACAGGCTTGTGGGGCAGAGAGATGAATAAGAAAGGTGAAAACCATGATAATGAGAGCTGACACTCTCTTTGTGTTGAACAGTAATGACAAGGGAGCTTGGTTAGACCCACAAGTCAGGAAGCACAGTGTCCTTTTTGGGGAAACATTGATGAGTAGCCCCCACTTAACTGCAAAGTGATTCTGATAAGCATGGTCCTACAGCTGACAAGGATTTAGCCAGCTGGGGTGGGAGAAGGAAAGGTGTCCCCAGTGGGTGGAACCACATGGACAAAGGCTTGCCACTGACTCAAGTTGGTTACTGCCTAAAGAAGCCCTGAAATTTGAAACCTCCTTGTGTATTTTTTTGTGGGAGGTGAGATTGTCACAAAATGTAGTCAGAAGGGTAAATTCTCTCCTTTCTTCCTTGGCTAGCAGGGTAAGCGCCAGCTCTGGATGACTTTGGATTAAGTCCAGCTTTGTCTCTGACCAGCTATGTGGCCTTGGGCAAGTCACTTCACTTTTCTGAGCCTCAGTTGTCCAAACACTGTCCCCCAAGAACCATTCACTGTATCACTCAGTAAAAATCAGAATTCAGTGGGATAATGTGTATAAAGGTTTAATACAGGCTTTTTCAACACTACTGACATTTTGGCCTGGGTGACTCTTTGTTGTGAGGGGCTGTCCTGTGAGTTGTAGGATGGTTAACAGCATCCCTGGCCTCTACCCACGAAATGCCAGTAGTACCCCTCGCCCAATTTATGACAATTAAAATATCTCCAGACATTGCCAAATGTTGCCTGGGGGGCAAAGTCACCTTAGGTTGAAAAACAGCAGTCTAATACAGTGCCTGGCATGTAGTAGGAGCTCAATAAATATTTATTCTCTCTTTCCCCTTTAAATCTGGAGAGAGCATTTGACTCTTGCCCTCTTGGAGCAGGAAGGGCCTTCAGGGGTCACTGTGCAAATAGGGAAACAGGACTTAGGGGAAGTTAGCAGCCGAATGTCACAAGGCATGTCATTGGCAGAATGAATTAGGTAGAACAGAGACAAAGCAGCCTTAATAAGAAGACCCCAAAACACAATGGTTTAAATAAGCTAGTTCATTCCTTTCTGCCAGAGAGCCTAGATAGGAGTTGTCAGGGGCTGCTGGAGCATCTCTGCCATTCTCAAGGCATGGCTTCTACCTCTGGGTCTCAGGCAGTTGTTCCACTTGTTCCCATTTCTAATTGGAGAGAAAGGAAGGAGGTCAGGAGGAAGTGGAGGGACTCCCCTTTCGTTTAAAGCACAAAATTGAATTTGCAGTATTACTTCTTCTTATATGCTATTGGCCAGACCTTAGTCACATGGCCACACTTATTGCAAGGGAGTCTGGGAAATGCAGGACCATGTGTCCAGCTAAAACCTGGGGCAAAAAGTGGAGAACGATCACTGGGGGACAGTCTTACCATAAAGACAAGGTGAAAACCCAAGATTTCCTAGGACTACGGTTCTCTTTACCACATCAGGGCTTTCATTAGTCAATCAACAAACATGAGGGTGGTCGTTGTAACAGTAAGTTCAGCATGTAGAGGCGGACATTCATCCTGTGTTCACTAGGTGTCAGGCCTTGGTTCAACACTTTCTACTCTTTGGCTTCTGTAATCCTCACAACAGCCTAAAGAGGGAGGTTTTACTGTTAATTTCATCTGACAGGTGAGAAAACACGTTCTGAGACGTGAAATAACTTGCTCAAGGTTTCGGGGCTAGAAAGCGGCAGGGGCTGACTCGAGCTCAGATATGCCCAACTCCTTGCCTCACCCTGTACCCAGCAGTCCCCTGGCATAACCTGAACTGAGGTCCTCACAAGAGAGCTCAGGAGGGCTGGCTCAAGGCCCCTCCAGGTCACCCCAAGGGTCCCCTGAAGTGATTTGACTCCGTGAGGCAGCCTTCTCCAACGGGGAGGCCCTTGGGGGAAGTGGCAGCTGGGTGCGAGCCTCTGTGTGGCCTTGACCTCTCTGAAGCTGAGTTTCCTGTGGAGACAAGAGCAATTGTGCAGAGTAACGAGATGACTGCTTGGCAAAATGGGCAAAAATTCTACGGACCTCTTGGCAGGAAAGTCAGAGGCCCTCTTGGAACGGGGAGGCTGCTGGGATGTGGAGGCAATGGCGAACATTAGTGTGTGGCCCATGCTGCATTTCGGCAGAGGTGAACGTGACTGTGGGGAAGGGGTGGTGTCCCCTTCCCTCTAGGGCAAGGGGGAAACTGAGGGCCTGCACGTGGGGAAGGAGGAACAGCCTCAAGTGGACCTCATCTGTCCTGAGCAGAAGAAAGCAGGGCCTGCTGGGGTCTGGGGAGAGGCAGGTAAAGTTTCTGGGAGCTAGGATGTCACCTCTTTGAGCAAAGGATCTCATAGCTGTGGCTCAAATCCTGGCTCTGCCCCTTGCTCACTGTGTGACCCTGATGAGTCACTTTGCCTCTATGAGCCTCAGTTTCCTCACTAGTCAAATGGGGACAAGAATGGTATCTCCTGGTATTGGAGTGTTGTGAAGAATTAATGAGTTCATGTGTGCCGGCAAAAGCAGCCCTCTACAATGGTGGTAGCTTTAGTATAAGCAGAGTAATGCTGTCTTGACTATGGCCTGGCACAGCCTGGGTTGAGCTAAGTTCTGGGATGTGGATGGAGGAGCCTTGGGTGGAGAGAGGGGCTGGTCTCCATGGACAGTTGAACCAGGGCCTTTGGACTCACCAGGCAGGCAGGGCTTTCATGCAGCCTGGAAGGTGGCACACAGGCTGTCAGGGCTGGGGATGGGAGAGACGGGTGAACCCTAGAGGCTGGAGACCATGGTGCTCTGAGGCACTGCTTGAAGAGATCTTAGCTGCAGTGGAACCCTAGCCCTCAGAGGACATGGAAAGGCAGGCTGGCATGTGGCCCATGTTCTGCCCCATACTCCTGGGTCCAGGCAGATCAGGTGTCCCCGGACCCTCCACAAGGCGTCTCAGAGTCCCTGGAGGGGAATGGAGGAAAGCACCAGGTAGGGTTGTTCCCAGAATATGACTGTCCTGTTCCCACTGCCTGCCTGGCCCATAGTAGGTGCTCACTATACACCCGCTGAATGTGTGAATGGATGAATCAAGGATTCTGCCACTGCCACAGACTGGCTGTGTGACCTCGGGTCAGGTTTTGGCCCTCTGTGCCTCAGTGTACCCATTTGTAAAGCAAAAAGATGGGCTGGATAGTCACAAATGTCCCTTCCATCTCTGGATCCAGGTCTCTGCCACCCTACTTGCACCCTTTACCCTCTCCAAATCCCAAATGGAAGGAATGCAACAAGTCACACAGGAAGATACAGAATTGGCCTTTATTGCTGGGGGCGGAGGGTGATGAACATAGAAACCACTGTCTTGACTGAGGAGAAGGAGTAGCTGAGAGGGGCCCTTCAGGCTGGGCTCAGGCTTTCATTCCAGTGGAATGGTAGCAGCCTCTTCCCAGAGGGAGATGCTACAGGAGAACACGGTCAAGCCACTGGGAATTCATCTAGAAAGAGATCGCAGGGTGTTAGGCCATTGACCATAAAGGAGGCCCTTATGGGCACCTGCTAGTCACCAGCCCCTGCTGTCCAAGCTCTTTCCCACAATACCCTGCAGGCTCTAAGGCCTTGGAGAAGGGACTGGCACCTGTGCTTTGGGGTCTTTCTCTGGCACCTGGCACTGAACCATCCTTACCCCCTCACTCTCCACATCTCTCACCTTTGGAGCAATGGCAGATGTAAAAAGACTGATCAGAGGCCAAGACTGGAGCCAGGGTTCAAGGCTCAGTATCTGGTCAGGATCGTGGATCAGTCTGAGATCAAGGTCAGGTCTCAATCTATGGCTAATATCAGGGCTCAGTCAATAACTGAGGTCAAAACTCAGTCTGCGACTAGGATCTGGGCTCAGAGTGTATGTGTGATGAAGGCTCAGGGTTCAGAATGTAACCAGAATCAGGGCTCAGCCTGGGACTAGGGTCAGCGCTCAGTCTAAGACTGAGATCAGGACTCTGCTGCTAGAAAAACAAGAGAATCTAAGCTTGCTTTGGCTTCACCGTAGGCCCCTGAGAGGGAGCCTCACCCTCCCTCAACATGGGTCACAGAGCCTGGCCTCTCACCAGCTAAGGGCATCACAGTGGTCCTCTTCATCTGCCCTCTTCAGGCAAAGATTTGTGGGGTTTGTCCCTGCTGAAGTTTATCTGGAGGAAAAAAATCAATAGCAGGCCTCAGTCTCCACGAAATAGAAACCAGACCCCGATGACTACCACTCTCCAGTGGGTCAGTCTAACAGCCATGGTACCTCAGGCATGTCACTCCATCTTTCTGAGCCTCAGTTTGTTCATCTGTAAAATGGGTACAATGATAGTACCTACCCCACTGGTTTTGTTGTGAGTATCTAATGAGATGGTGTCACAGAGCACAGAGTAATTGCCCAAGGAGCTGGATCTGTGACTATTTCCATAGAAAGGCCACCTCCAGGACCCTGACACATTCGTATACCTCATCTCTATTGCTCCAGCATCCCCAGCAACACCAGCCATGCCTGAAGACCCACAGGCCAAAGAAATCCCTCAGTGGCTAGGGAAGCTCCCGCTTCTCATAAGAAGGGAAAGAGAAGGGAAGGTGTTTCTTAGCAATGCCCATTGGATATTAGGCTCTTTATGCATTTTCTTTTAATCTACTCCTCAACCCCACAATCTTGTTTTACCTGGGAGGAAACCAAGTCTCAGAAGGGCAGAGCCACATGACCAAGGACCCACAGTTCTTAAGTAGTAGAGCCAGGATTTCAGCTCAGATCTGGCTCATCTTCTTTCCCACATCAGTCTGCCAGGCAGCTTCACAAGTTTACTGAGGGATGATGGTAGAGAGCTCTCAAAGGCCCACAGGACCCCCTCCATTCAGCAGGGAACCCTCCAGCCACATTCTCCCAACTTGCTCAGGACATTGGGTTTTTCTGCTTCTCCAGGGTCTCCTGACCAGACCTGCCTGTGGCGCAGGCACAGAGCTGCATGCCTTCCCTGGGGAGGCTGCACAGGGAACACCCCCACTTCCCAAGGCTGTGACTTACCGATAATGTTCTGAACAAAATCCACATCCAGGGTGGAGGCGAAGATGCGGACCAATGGGCACATCTGAGAGGGGGGAAATAGAGAGGGAGAGAAGAACCAGAGAAGGAAAAAGGACAAATCCATTATCAGCTGGGCACAAACTGCCAGCCACTCACGGAGATGCTCATCTCATGGGCTCTTAGAACCTTTGAGCTTTAGAATTCCAGAACAATGGAAACCTGGAAGTCCGAAATCTGAGAACCATAGGACACTAGAATCCTAAAACCATAAAACATTAAATTTTAGATTCTTGCGAATCGAGTGTTAACCTCCTAGAACTCTATACTCTCAGAAACCTTGAACTAGGAACCCTGGAATTTGAGAGTCAGATGGGGTGCTGGGAACTGCAGGGCAGTGTTCCTCACAATTTGGTGTGCAATTCCCTGGGGATCTTGTTAAAATGCAAACTCCAATTTAGCAGGTCTGGGGAGGGGCCTGAGAGTCTGCATTTCTAACAAGCTTCCAGGTGAGTCAGCCAGAACTGCTGGCTACAGGACCACAGTTTGAGTAGCGAGGTTCTAATTCAGTGCATCACAGAGCCACCTGCAGGATTTTTCTTCCATAAACCCAGATTCCCAGCCCCCTTCCAGAATGACTAATTCGGAATCTCTGGAATTTGGGACACACAGTATATACAGTTTTGTATGATGCCCAGGAATTCTGCACATGGTACATAAGATTTTGGATGATGTGCAGATGAAAAAACCTATTTTATAGGTCTGTGTTTATTTTTTAAATTAATTATATGATAAGTGATGGTGATTTCCATTCATGGCAGGGATTTAAATTTCCTTTTGAAAATAAATGTATTTAAATAAGTTTAAGTAAGCAAACTCTGTTGATTAAAGAAAACTATTAGCTAAAAAGCACATTGGTAGTACATGGATATGGCAAGTGCCTAAAGATCGGGACTCAGTGATTTCAGCTGTCAGGCTTCTGCTCCCCAGCCCTTCCCCCTACTACCCATCCCTCCCCCTCCCCCCAGGTCCCTCCAGGCTGAGTAAAGGAGGGCAGGTTCCAGCTGACAGCCCAGTGAGAAATTTACACTTCAGAAGGAAAGAGGACCAGAAAGCATAGCCAGGCCTGCAAATGTCACATTGACTCCCCACCACCACCACCACCACCAGACCTGTCTCTGGGCCCCCAGGAATGGAGGAGCACGCACCTGCTTCTGTACCAGGAAGGACACGGTCTTGCTCAGGAAGCTGGCCATCGAGTCCGCGACCTTTGTGGTCACATCACTGTGGCTGCAAAAGAGAGGGAACTCATCAAGCACGGTCAGGTGGGCAGAACAGCTTAGCAGCGGGGGTGGGAGAGGGTGGTAGATGGCAGAGCACCTTGAAGACGGGTAAACAAACCCCAGGCACTCTGAGATGCCTTTATAAGCACAGTGTCTCTATCCATCACTTAGAACCGTATGTCTGACCAGCCACTCACCCCAATACCTCATGAGAGTCTTATCACAACCCCATTCATTCATCAAACAATTATTTATAGAGCAGCAACTATGTGCCAGGGACCAAGCTAGGCGGAGACATGGGGTGGGCAAAGCACCAACTGGTACCAAAACATTAAACGAGTCTTGTTAAGCCTGGCTCCTTCCCACTTTCAGCTCTCAGCATAACTGTCATCTCCTCCGGGCAGCCCTCCCTAACTGCTCACCTCAGGGAGGGCTTTGTATCATAGTTCCCTGCTAAGTGTGCTTGAGGGCTCTTTATTGATGGACTGAATGCTTGCCTGTCTGCCTTTCTCTGAGGATAATAAGCTCCACAAGAACAGGATCCTTGTTGTTATCAATCAGTTCTACAGTGCTCAGAGCACTACCTGCCTGGTACATAGCAGGTGCTCAATACAGTTTTAGCTGAAAGAATGAATGAAGTAAACATACAATTAAATATATAATGATAACGTGTGACAAGTATTCTGTGAAGGGTGAGAGTAGACACCTTCGAGACTACTCTCAAAGAATCGGAGGAAACTTGTTTTAGATCCTAAAGGATGAGAAGTTTGTGGAGTGGGGTCAGGGGGAAGGTGTTCCAGGCAGCCAGAACACATGTGCACAGGTCTGGAGGTGGGAAAGAGCAAGTTAGAGGCAAGAGCAAAGGCCAGCCTGTCTGGAGCAGGGTGAGCAAGGGGACAGTGTAGTGATATGAGGATGGAGCCAGACCATGCAGAGCCTAAGTGGCAATAGGAAGGGCTTAGGATTCCATCCAAAGTGGAAAGAAAAGCCCTGAGAGGATTTGGAGCAGCAGAATGGAATGCCATTTTACAGATACACACACTGAGACCCAGAAGCAGCGTCCCGCAGGGCTCATGTTTATGAAGTTTCATCCCAGTCTGTCCAAACTAACATTAGGCCACGGAGCTTTTCTTTAGTTTTAGGGAGATCTTTAGGCAACAAGTGATCAGATCCCTTGTGGGGGTAGGGTGGATTAACTGTGCTCATGGCCCAGCCTTATTCTCTGCCAAAGCCAACCTGCCCCAGTCCTCAGCTTCCAGAACATTTCTCCTCTCCCAGCCACAGCCAAGGGTGCCTTTTCTCCCTCCACCTTCTTCCAGGAACCAAACCTACTCTTTCAATCGCATAGTTTAAGATGTAGATTTTGTGGATTAACAGGGATCAATGATTTAAATGAAGAGGATTAAGTTTTCAAGGTCTCATTTCAGAAATTTTCCAATGGGTGGAGAACGATCTGGGTACAATCTGCAATTAGAGTCCATGGTGAGCATGTACTCCGCTTCCCCCGTCCCAGCTGGAGGCAGAAAGGTAAATACAGGTGTTGTTATTGTTGATGAGGGTGATAACTGAGAATATTACATAACAATGAAGGGGTAATTCTTCAAGAAGACATAGCAATCCTAAATACGCATGCACTTAACAACAGAGCTTCAATAACCAAGAAACAAAATTCTGATAGAGCTGAAAGATGAAATAAGCAACTTCACAACACTCCTGTCTCAGTAATGGAAAGAACAGGGAGACAGAAAGTCAGCATGGATATTATTACTGAGAGCTTAGTATGTACCAGGTTCTATGCTGAACACTTGTATTTTCTCATTGGGTCAGCTCAGCAGCCTAGTAGGTATTACTGTCATCTTCAGTTTACAGATGTGAAAACTGAGGCTCCGAGAGGTTAAGTTGGTTACAAAGTTATAAGGTAGTGGCAGAGCTGGTATTTGAACCAAGATCTGTCAGTTTACAGAGCCTAAACTCTTTGTCACCACTGTGCCACCTCCCAGGCATAGAGATAGGGGTCCTCAACTCCTCCGAGAGCTCAGCTCTACCAAAACGGATGGACCTTACCTGCCCTGCAAGGTGATCGAAATGCTGTCTGAGTCACTGCTGCATTCTCCCAGGACCACTTTAGAGACGCCAGTCTCGGCATTGGTTTCAATTGTGATACCAGTCAAGAGGTCCAAGGTAGCCTTCAGGTTGACTGTCTGGCGAATGAGAGGCCTGCAGGAAATAAGATTCACAGTGAAGACGGTTCTAGAAGGACCTTCACCTTGCTAACATGGGTTCTTCCACCTGTGTGGACATTATCCAAAATATCTATGGATCATGTCAACATTGTCCATATTCTTTATGGGATTAACATATTTACATTAGGGGCTTCTTCTCCTGACTACGTGGGTTTGGTTTATATGAAATTTTTATATAGCACCACACTAATAATTAAAATTATAATAATAGTTAACATTTATTGAGCACAAATTGTGCATTAGGCAGTTTTAAAAGGTATTTTACCTGTATTAATCCATTTAATCATTACAGTAATACCATGAAGGAAAAGTACTATCATTATCTCTATTTTCAGAATGCGAAAACATTGGTATAGAGAGGTTAAGTAATTCTCCCAAGGTCTCAGCTAATGAATCATGGAATCAAAATGCACTTAATTTATAAAGGTTTTATCCACAGGTGCTCATTTTCCTATCTCTGTCTTTTACAGCAATTACTATACTTTAAAATTCTATTTTTCATGCATGCCCTTTATGGTATACGATACATTACTGTATGCATTTATCTGTAATGTCTCTGCTATTTAAAGAGCATTTTGAGAGACAAAATAATGCTGGAGAAACTTTGCCAACAAATTATAAGTGTTCATGTCTTCTCAATTTTTGCAAATTTTACAATTAGATAAATGTTTTGATTCCAGATATATATCTTTAAACATTTTTAAAGGTTAGAATCACAAAGCAGTGTGGAAAAGTACCTGATTCCAGTGTGGAGATCCGTCAGCTATGCTGCACTGCCCCCCACCCCACCCCAAACCCCAGATTCTCACGCATACTCACAAGACCAAGGTGACATCAGCGGTGATGGGGAGCCTCAGGGTAAGGCCGTTGCCGTCTGGAGTCAATTCGGCTTTGACATCCACAATGTGGGCATTGCTGATTTTCAATCTGCAAAAAGCAGAATTCCCCCTTGTCACTCCTCATGACAACCATTTGCTGAGCACTGCTTTACGCCAGTCTTGTGCTGGGCATTTGGGCCTCCCTAACCAGGCCTACTTTGGTCTTTCCCACAGCCCTCTTCAGAGGCTTGGTTGGCTCCATTTTATGGCATGGCATACTGAGGGTCAGAGAGAGGTGATTTCCCCCAACATTCGAAAGGGGAATAATTGCCAGAGCCATAATTTGAACTCAGAACTGTTTGACTCCACGTGTAGAGCTAGCGGGTGTGAATTCCAGTTTTCTCTCTCCTGAGCAGATTCAAGCTTTTATTCTCAGCTATATTTGGAGAAGAAAATCTCATTACTTGGAAAATGGAATTCAGGCACCAGCAAATAGATGGAGGTGAGAGTGAAGAGAATCTTCACCCTGGCCCTAAAATTACAGAACGTGGAAGTTCAAACCTATGCAGTGCCCAGACTGGCCCTGTGACGCTGCCTTTAATTTACTCAAGTTCTGGTGGACGTGGCCTTAGACCAACCTTAGCTCTGGAGGAAAAACAAGGTTTGTCACCTTTTTGTCTTTAATCTTAAACTTACATATCCCCACCAAAGATGTGTGTTCCATTTTCTAGGAGCAAAGATCTCCACCACGAAGCACCAACTCACCCCAAAGACTTGTACTTAGATGAAATGATATTAGAAATGGCATCGTTCACTGTTTTTTCAACTTCCTGGAACTTCTGCTTGGCCAGTTGCCAAAGCTTGGATTCCTGAAGCTCGGACAACTCGACCTTTAGTTTCCCAAGGGCAGCTGAAAAAACAATTGCTATTTAGCATTAGGCACCACTTATGAAGCAGTTACTATGCGCCAGGTACTAGATAAGACTATTTGCCTATGCTATTTCATTTAATCTTCATAACAACTTGATGAGGTAGGTATTGATATTATCTACATTTTACACATGAGGAAATAAAGAATGAGAAGTTTAAGAAATGTGCCTGAAGTCACACAGCTATGGAACCCCTGTTCCTTCCATGCTGCCTTCATATTGACATATACTCATTATTCATCAACAAAGTAATGAATCAATTGACCAGGAAATTGATAATGATTGTACACCAGATTCTAGTAGTGACTTGAGGAACTATTGCTTTAAATGAGATGTCCACTCTAGTTTGAAAAACTAAGTCAAATGAAATGGGAGAGTAAACTAAAATACAGAAAATCTAGAATCAAGGAAAAAATATGGCTCTAACTCATAAAAGTGGGAGTCCCAGGATAAATGCTTTGCAACAGGCCCAGAGAGCAATAATTCATACAGGAGCGGGAGGACATAGTGTCTTAATGGGAGGTCTCCAGAGAAAAGAGGGAGTAGATAGAATAAATGACATGGCAGATGTAAAATGGTGCATATGAAAAGAGTTAATGATATGTGTGTAAAATAATTCAAGTGAGAAACAATGAGGCAATTACTAACTCGAGGAAAAACAAAAGACCATACAAGAAAAGATACGTAATCATAGTACTGCAACTTGGCTCTGCAATGGACAATATCTACCTAGTCATAACGAAACAAATAGAAAATGCCAATTTAAATAAAACTATGTCTGGTCCTATAACTCACTAGGTGACCGTGACCCAGACACTTCTGTTTCTGAGCTCAGTTTTCTCAGCAGTGAAAATGAGAGAGTGGGTCCCTTCTGTATCTTTGAAGGTTGACTGAGCCCTGACAAGATTTGAAAGACAGTCACTTACAGAAGTTACTATAAAGGATGCTTGTCAATGTGCTGTTAGTATTTCCAGAAAATGAAAAGAAAACAAAGTTATTTTAAGAAATCAGAATAAAAAGGAGATACAATTAAATATAAAAGTAGGTATACAGTTACCTAGTCTAGGTAGAGTTAATTTCCCATTAGTTAAAACAAATCAATAAAAAAAAAATATTAAACAACCGGACAGGATAATATGCTAAGAATATGAACAAAATGTTTGTTAAAATATGTGAAAAGCTAAAAAATATTTTTTAAATGAGTGGATTCTTCCATAGAGAAATGTAAAGTGAAATGAATTACGATCTTTCATCTATGAGACTGGCAAAACCCTTAAAATGTCCATACCAGTGTCAAGGGAGTAGGAAGAAAAGTACTGTCATAGATTGTTGAAGAAAATGATAATTTAAGGGATCCTTTGTCAGCATCTACTATAATTTAAAATGTGCGTGCCTTTCCAACTTTTGAAATCTCACTTTTAGGAATTTATCCTATGCATATATTGGAAAAAGTTTACCATGATATAATATGTAAGAGGATATTTATTTAAACATTGTTTATAGAAAAATAATAAGTAAATCAGCCAGGAACTGAATAACTAACCACCTTTCCCAGGAAATCACCCATACAGGGCAGCCCCTGGTAATGCAGGCATAGTATCTAGAAGGCCGGCTTCTGGGTGACACCTATCATCACCCTTGTTGACTCACCGTCCAGTGTTTTGTCAATGGTCTCAAGTCCTTTATCGAGAGAAGGTCTCACATGGCTCACAATATCATCCAGTTTGTTGCCAAGATCCTCTAGAACAGACCCCGAGGTCCCCGTGAGCAGGCCGCACAAAAGAACAAATTTCCAAAGCTGAAACATCTTGTCCTGACACCTGGACATTCATGGGAGAAACAGGAGTGAAAATTACCCGGAGGGAAAAGGAATCTTCAATGAGCACTTACCACTCTTACACTTAACATTCCTTTAAGACAGATGTCATTGTCTCCTGTTTTACAGATGGGCAGGCCAGGTAAGAAAGCTAGAGAAACTTGCCCAGAGACACACAGCCAGTGAGTGGAGGAGCTGCGATTGGAAAAGTCCCACTTGACTACAAGCCCATGCTCTTTACACAAAGGTCCTTTCCACATGCTGGCTTCTTTGCCTGAAACATCTGTCTTTTTCTTTGCATTTTTTACCTAAATTACTTCTTATTGACTCTCTGGCTTTAGTAAGACATCACACACTCTATGAAGCCCATTCTAGACCCCTCCTCAGAGCTTAGGGTAGGGGGCTCCATCCCACCACTTTTCTGCTTTTGTTCTCGGATCAGAGTCCTGCATACCAATTACCTGATGACCTGTCTACCTTTTCCATTAGGCTGTGAACTCCTTAGAGGAGGAACTATGAGTTATTTCACTGTTGAATCCCCAGCCCCTCGTAAAAAGCCTGCACCTAATACAGTACAACAAATCACTATTTGCTGAATAAAAGTATGAACAAATAAACGAGTACCATATCATGACCCTGCATTGCCCATTAGTTTGACACTTCTCTGAATATAATCTGTATCTATCTCTTAATTTTCTATATTCAAAATATTAGCAATCCAAGCAGCCCTATCCCTCTGCCTCTTGCCCTCAAAGCCTTCAGAAGACCACGTTGTAAGGTACCATCAGGGGGAAGCCCATCACTCACAGGTTTGGAGGAGGATGCTCACGAACACTTGTTCTTCTGCACGGTCTCCTGGGATTCTTCTAGGTGGTGGTGGCCCTTATATTGGTGGCTACAGGATGGGAGATTGCCCATGGAAGCAAGCCCTGGTTCTGGGGCCATCCAAGGAGAGGCCAAAGAAAATAACCCCTGTTCAGGGTGAGCAGAGAGACTTCCATCCAAAGGTCACCTAGGATGCTTGAATTGAATGGATGGATATGGGGAGGACTTTCTGCCAAGACTAAGACCGGATTCTCATGGAGCCTCCATCTGCCAAATTGGTGGCCATTGCGGGTGAGGGTTGGGGTGAAGACTAAGAGTGGACAAATTAGAGAATTGTTAGTGAGAACCTATTGTGATCATCCATCTTAATTCTATCACCATTTGGAAACTGAGGCTCAGAGAGGGGAAGCAACCAGCTTGAGGTCACCCAGCAAGACATGGACAGAGATCGGACCAGAACTGTGACCCACAGAGAGTCACGGTCAGCAAGCAGAAAGGTCATTCTGCCCCATCCTTCTCGGTGTCTGTGTGCTTTCTATAGCATCTCTCACAGTGGAGCCAGCCTCAATTTGAATGTTTGCAATGATGGGGAGCTCACTACTCCTTAAGCCTGCCTATTCCATCGAGTTGGTAGAGTTCCTCCTGAGAGTGAACAAAATCTGCCTCCACTTTACCTCCATATGTGGGCAGCAATGAGGCCCAGAAAGGTTAAGCACCCTGCCTGAGGCTGCACAGCCAGTGTCAGGAGACACACACCACAGCCTTATCCCTGGTGTCCGTCTGCACACTTGCCCTATCCACTCTGCTCAACACAGCAGCTAGAGGTGTGTCATTCAGCTTAAACCCGAAGTCCTACCATGCCCTGTAGGAGCCTGTATCATCTGCTCACTGCCTCTCCAAACTCATCTCCAACTTCTTCCTCCGGGCCCCTACCTGTCTTTCTTCTATTCCAGAAGATTCTGACCTCTTTCCTGCTTTGGGCCTTTGCATAAGCCGTTCTCTCTGCCCAGGACTTTCCTCCCCAACTGTCCCTAACTCTTGTTGTCACCTCTTCAGAACCTCCCTGACTGCTGACCTGAGGTGGCCCCTCCCTGTTATCCCTGATTTCAGCTCCTCGATGGCTTCTTTCATAGCAAGTCAACACAATTTGATTTTTTTAAAACTTTTTAAAAATTGATTTTAAGTGTGTTTTTCCAGGACCCATGAGCTCCAAGTCAAGTAGTTGTTTCAATCTAGTTGTGGAGGGCGCAGCTCACAGTGGCCCATTGGGGATCGAAACGGCAACATTTTTGTTAAGAGCACTGCACTCTAACCAACTGAGCTAACCAGTCACCCCCACAATTTGATTTTTTAAAAACTTGTTCTCCGCCCTCAGCAAATTGTTACCACTCTGTGCTCTGAGGCTTTCCTCATATGTAGGCTTCAAAGACTCTGATCTGTCTCTAGAATGTTCCAAACCTCTCTCTAAGGCATCCTATAAAACCAGTCACTACTTGGGAAGGTGGTGAGGTCCCCATCACCAGATATGCTCAGAAATTGAAATAGATAACTGCTAAGCTCCTGTGGGACTTGACGTGACTATGAGCTATGATTCTAAATTGTCTTGGTCTATTGTTCAAAGACCACTGTGGCACATTTTTATGATTCTTCTTCTCAGGTTTTCTTTCTACCTGAGTCCAGATGGATATCTTTCCCTTAGGCTTCCTATATCTTTCCTTTTCTCACCCTCCCAACCTCCCAAGACCCCAATTTCGACATGCTGTGGCCCCCTGGAGCCCCAGAGTGCTGGGTGCTGTCTCTCAGCACGGACCACGCCCCGAACAAAGCCAGCATCTCCCACTGGCACTGGCTGCCTGCCTCACACAGCCAAGCTTGAGGTAACACTAATTAGAAGTTCTCATTACCTGGCCATGGGTCTGGGAAAGAGGAACCTATCCTCTCACACGCAGCTCAAAAGTCCTGCTATCTAAGTCGCCATTCTCAGTGTCACCCACCTCTCTGCAGCTTCACTGTCCCCAGCTCACATGAAGACAGGACTTTTCCACACCCTCAGGGGCCCCCGTCTGCTAAAGCATTTGGGTGACCCCCAAGTCTGGTCTACACTAGGCAAAGCTCCCAAAGTGGGGAGAAACCTTGCCCCCTTCTTCCTGAGGTCCTCTGGATCCCACTCCTCATAGTGTGTGTGGAATTCTTGAACAAGCACATACATACTGACACATATGTATATGTGCATGTCCACACACATGTGTGCCCATGCATGCAGGTGACCAAGGCAGTAAAGCTAGACTCATAGACAACATCTCCCTGCCAACAACGAGGAGAACTTTTTACAGAATCATGGAGACACGTTACCACTGTTCTGAATGGAAGGGCTCCCTACCCACAAAGGCGGATTTGGGGCTTCCCAGATTGCCTGGGTCTGTTTTTCCCCTTAAATACTTTAGATACAATTATCTGGCAAAGCCCATTGGAGAATGAAGCAAATACTAAAGAAATGAGAAAATATATCATTCAAGTGCCTGGATATAGCTTTGCCCAAAGTCATGTAACCCCAGACTTTTCACTTCTAATACATTTCTCCCTCCCTCTTTTTTCATTGTTGCTTAAGCCCCTGTGGATTGGATTCCTGTCACCGAAACCCACAGCAGTCCTGACGCACCCATTTGTAGACTCACATCAGTCACCTCCCTTCTGACGGCTGCTCGAAGTTCGTACACGACACTGGAAACATCGCAGACACCAAAGCCAGAGGAGAGCTTAGAGTTTATTAATTTAACCTCCTTGCTGGGAGGTTTGGGGAACCTATAGCTCAGAGAAGGAGAAAGGCTCATCTAAGGCCACACAGTGACCTTCAACCCCTCTTGTTTTTCTCTTTTATTGCATAACTTTTAGTTTTGTTGGAATTTTCTACCCTGGACTTAAAAAAAAAAAAAAAAGATTGAACAGAATTACCTAGGAAACTTGTTTAAAATACAGATGCTTGCACTCCAACCCTAAATAATTTGGGTCAGAGGCTCTGGGAGCCCAAAAGTGGCCTGTGTCCCCTGGGGGTTGCCCCCTGGGGGTTGTTGACCAGAAATGGGAATGACTGGACTAGATGACTCAAAGGTGCCTTCTGCCCAGAGTTCTATGAGCTGTGACCCCCATCCCAACATCTGGAGCCCCAGCTCAGCCTAGACATGATCCTCATAACCCTGCAGCCCATGTGCACAGCACTTTACAGTGTAGCCTGACTGACCCATAAGAGCACACTATTAATAATAACAACTGCCATTTATTTGGTACCTGCTGTGTACCAGGTGTTTTTCCTACTTCACCTGGTTTCATCCCCTCATAACCTTGCAGGGGATGTTACTGTCCCTGTATTTTGGATGAGGAGCTTGAGGCTCAGAAGGGAAGGACAACTTGCTCAAGGTCATGCAGAAAGGAAAGAGCAGAGCTGGGAAGGAAAAAAATAAAAATCTTCAGCCTGGCAGATTGAGAACTGCTATTCCAGCTCATGGCCTTCTGGGGGCAGCAGCGAGTCACATTCTTCTGCCCCCAGTGCCCGGAACCCAGAAGGTGCCTGGTAGGGCCTGGTGCTTTAGGTACTTTCGCCATCAGTCTTCACGACAGACAACCTGTGAGGAGGTTTTGAGCCCCATTTTCCACTTGAGGAAACTGAGATTCAGAAAGGAGAGGTGGTTTGCCCAGGCCTCACAAGGACAGAAACTGGACATTTGATTCCATGGCCCTTCCCCCCATGTCACACTGAGGCCAGCTGGCAAGACAGGAAAGTCCTTGGGCTTCAATATCCTGTTTATCTCCCGGCCTCTGCTGTTTGAGTTGGTTGTAACGCCTGGTGCATTGGGCCCAAGTCAACCTGAAACAGGCCACAGGAAACTCAGGTAGGTGCCCACTTGGCATTCAGGCACACTGGCAGAGAGCTCAGGAACATCCTGTGCCTGTCTCCTCTGCTCACCCACCTGAGACTCAGCAAGGACCAGGTGGGCCTGTCCTTCATACAAACGTGGGCAGGGCAAAGGGTGTGGTAGGACTGGTGGCTCGGGAACTAGCTTTCCTCACACTGACCATGTTTCCACTATTAGAGCACAGAGCAGGAAGAAGGCAAAAGCGTGGCTCCCCAAGTCAGGGCTAGGACCTGGAGAACCCAGTTCAGTAGTCTTACTTGGTGGTATTGGACCAGTCATCAAGACTCTTCCCTGGCTACATGGCACCCAGTTCCACAGTGTCTGAGGCCCTTCTTCCTCCAGGTGTCAGGCGCAGAGCTGAGGGCTATGCTGAAATCTTGTGAAGAGAGTTTTTCCCACCCCAGGAACACAGCCCAGGGGCTGAGTGTTATGTGGTGATTTTAGACCTGGTGTTGGCCCCAGGCCTCAGTTGCCCCATCTGTAAAATGGAGTCAACACCCCTGTGCCTGGATTCCAGTGGCAAAATGGAAACCAAAAGGGTGCCCAAAGGGATCTGAGGGGGGTGGTCAGAGCCTGGCTCTCGGGTTGGGTTCGAATCCTTCGTTCTCGCTGTTGTTGGCTGTATGACTGGATGAGGGGTGTCATCTCGCTGAACCTCAGGTTCCTTATCTGTGAAATGGGAAGAGCAACAGGACTTACTTCCCAGGAGTGTTGTGAAGATGAGGTGTGATAATGCTTGTGGAAAGGCTAGCACGTGGTAAGCCCTCAATACACGTTAACAACAATGATGATCTTATAATTATTGTTGGTTTCTGGTCACTTCACTTCTCTCCACCACAATTTTCCCATCTATATGTCAAAATTAAATGAGACAGGCATCCAATATGATTAGTGTTCAGTTAACAGGAACTACACTTCTCATTTTTGTGTGAAATGAGGACCTGATGAGCTAAAATGGGTCAGGCCTCCGGGATACCAGTGTCCACCAATTTTGACTCTATTAGCTGCTGGTGTATGTGTGACCTTTAGTAGGCACATTTCCTGAGCTTCAGTTTCCCTCCTGGGCCAAGTTAGGGAAGTCTGAAAACTGTGATCTCATGCATGACTGTGATTGATTGCAGGGACTGGATGGAGAATGCTCCTGGGCTTGGAGGGAACGATTGATTAGTGATGTCTGCCATGAGTTCAGGGGAGAGAGGAGAGAAGCACCACTTTGTCAGTGCCGGACTAGGGGATCTCTAAAGGGCCCTCCAGCTTGGTGATGGGCACATCTACACTGCAGGCTCGTGGACGGTAGGACTCTGATGCTGGGGGATGGAGGAGGAGACCCCAATCTGGATTCCAGTCTTGGCTCTGCTAATAACCTGCTTTGTGACTCGGAGCAAGACGTTCGTTCTCTCACAGGGTTTCAGTTTCCAAACTACAAAATGAAGGGTGCACGCAGAATAGAAGTTCCCTGCTAGACAGCTGACTCGTTGGGCTCTGAGAGGCAGTAAAGAGCATCGAGGGGCTACTTGCTGTGCTCCCACCACCCCGAGGGACCCCACGCTCTTGCTCTGGGCAGGAATGCCACCAGCTCCTGGGGCATGACCCCTTCCTGAGGCCCTGAGAGCCCAGGCCACAGGGCCTCATTCCCAGGGCCTGGCATACAGTACACACTCAATAAATATTTATTACAGCCTGCAGAAGCATTTTTCCCCTTATTGCGAATTAATTTTAAATGGACACATTACTTAATCTGTTCATTTTATAAGCCTGATTTTAGAGTTAGCGTTGGGGATGTGTCCCAATCTTACTACCCCTTGTTGGCTCTGTGACAATAGACAAGTGCCCTAACCTCTTTGAGCCTGTTTTTTGTTTTTGTTTTTTACCATAAAAGGAAAATTAAAATGGTTTCTACCTCACAAGAGCTGCTGTGGGGACTAAATGAGGACATGTCAATAGAAAGCCCAGCCCAACCCCAGCTGGAGAAGGTGCTCCATGAATAATAGCTACTATCATTGTTATTATTACTGTAATAAATAGTAGTGAGTAGTTACCTAGCATAGAGTTTAGGAGCCCAGGGAAATCGGGAGGGTGACAGGGGCAGCGTGTGCAGTACTTACAAGCATGACAAGCCTGGGTTCAAATCCTGGCTCTGTCACTTACTCGCTCTATGACCTTCCTCAGAAACTCAGCTTACTCATCTGTATAGTGGGTGCAGTGAGTATACCTACCTCGTAGGACTGGTCTGAAGAATACACACGTTAACATCTATAAACCCTGGTAAGCATTCTCTAACGATTTGTTATTCTCATTCTCCCTCTAGAATGTTTTAGTCCCTGCTGTGTCCTCAATGCCATAGCAGTGCCTTGTTCAATAAATGCTCATTGAGTCGTGTTTATTATTATTATACATGGACTAAGGACCTTGCCCACAGGTGACTTCCCTCAAGGGAGAGTGCTGTTGCTGTTTCCACATATTTCCATGCATTCCTGCCTCTCCCCAGACATTGGGCTCTTCCTTTGGGACCCACCTCTCCTTTCCCTCTCTGGTCCCTCCTTATTCCTGGCGACCCTAAGTCTGTGTCCTGAGAACATGGACTTGGCTGACCAGGCGTGCTTCTGCCCTCCCCTGGGTGGCCTTGGGGATCCCTAGCCTCTCTGAACCTGCTGTTTCTCTGTTCTGGGTGCTACTGCCAGGCCCACTGCTTGTCCAGTTTGCTGTGCTGGTGCGATGAGAGGCAGCCAGTCTGCGTCTGACACAAAGCTGGGCTGCATCAGCGCCCCTTCCCGCCCAGACAAGGGTGCACTCTCCAGACCCTCCAGGACCAGGGTGTGGGAGACCACGGAGGCTCTTGGTGGTGGGTGGAGAGGTTGGTGCTCTCAGAGGTCATCTGAGGTGTAGCCCGGCTCATCTGAGTCATCCCGGAAAGAGAGGCAGCGGCAGCTCCTCGTGCGTTTCACCCCTCTCCCCGCTCCAGGATACGGGCAATCTCCTGTGCGAAAGGGATTTGCCTTTCAGGGACAAAGGCCCCAGCCATGAGGGTCGTGGGATGAATTTCTCATTGAAAATCTCCAGCGAGGCATTAAAGATTTACTGTTTCAGGCGTGGGACATGCTAATCTCGGTGTGACACCTCAGAGTGACTGTTAATCCCCAACTGTGGCAGCTTCCTGGTTCCACTGACGCAGCCCTTAAGCTCTGAACTGGTATCTTTTTCCAAACATGGCTCAGCTTCCTGGCAAGAAAGGTCCATTAAGGTCATCCAGTCTCCTGAGACCAGAGAGGGCCAGCGAAGGGGCTGAGTAAGCACAGGGGCAGGTTCACGGCTGGGCTGAAGCTCCGCCTCAGGACCCCCTACCCCATTCCTTCTCCACGATTACAGACAGATAGATATGCCCCCACCGCCCGTCCATCCAATAAAATTTCTTTATTTTACTATAAAAAGTCTGAAAGGACTGTCACTTTGTTTTTTAAATCAGTCAGTTACAAATAATTCATCCAATTTATAATAGGCCTCACTTTCTCACAAGTGAGCTGCGTTCTCAGGAATTCTTGGCAAATAAGAAAGATCAAAAGAACAAGTGTTTTCAAATATACTGTCATTTTTATGACTGCTGCATATAACAATTAATAAAGTTGTCATAATGTTACAGCCTGAAGATCTTTAATTAAACTTCCAGAAATTTTGACATTGCCATTTTCTGATTTTGGAGGTAACACATTTTGTTTTTTCAACTCTCAAACATTTTCCTAAGCCCTGAGCTCTGCATCTAGAACACTGATTAGGTTAAACAACTCCCTCAGGTCCTGGCCCCTAGTAAATGGGGAGCTACTTCCCATGGCCTGACTGATGGACAGAGGGTCTTGTCCCCCCTCCACTCCTAGGCTGGGGGCTTCTTTCTCCTGTTCCATGAAATGTTCCCTGAGCACTTGGCCCAGTCTCCCAGAGAAAATTCAACACACAGTTGGAAGCGTCTGGCTCTTTCCCTGAGTATTTGAGGTCTGGACACTTTATTTTTTTTCACCTTGGGTCCCCCAGAGCTGACATAGAGTCTGGGCTAAAGTAAGAATCAAATGATGTTGGTGGGAAGAAAGAAGGAAGAGTAGATGGAGAGAAGGAGGAAAGAATGAGAGAGGAGAGAGGGAAGAAGAAAGAGGGAGCAGGAGAGGGAGGTCAGCTGTGTCCCACCAGACCAGAAGATATCTGAGGGCAGAGACCACATATTTCTGAGGTCCCAGTGCCCAGTGCAGGACCTGGCTTGACTAACTGGCATTGACTGACCGTCTATCTGTCTGACTGACTGATTGAATGAATGAATGAATGAATGGGCAAAACAGTGAGATCAGCAGCCCCTTGACTTGAGCAAGCTCTAAGTCCCTCCTGGCCCAGCTGAGCTCCCAGAATTGGACCTCTTCATCTGTCCTCACTCTGCGTCATACTCCAGATCCCTTCTGCAAATTGATCCAGACCTCTCATCCATCTATCTCATCCCTTCATTCATTCCCTCATTTGTTCATTCATTTAACAAATGTAAACTATTTTGTTCTGGGATCATTCATCCATTTGATAGTCATTTATTGGGCACCTCCTGGGTGCCATGTCCTGTGTTAGGGTCAAAGATGAGTGGATCTTGGTTCTTGTCCCAGACATGGGCCACTGTCCCAGGTAGCAGATGAGACACTGTGATCAGCTCAAGACTGGTAGGAAAGCATCGTCTCATCATCTACTCCTTCAAACAACTGAGACAGGTAGTATCCCCATTTTATAGACAAGGAAACTGAGGCACAGAGAGGCAAAGTGAGTCACCTATGGTCAAACACCTATAAAGTGGCTGAGCTGGGAAGTCTGGTCCCAGAGTCCATGTTCTGAGCCCCTCATATTATACTGTCATTTATATCCTGATAACTGGCATCCCCCTTGGCCTGTGTGAGCCCTTCAAAGATAGGAAGCATTTTGATTCATCTCTGTTTTCCTAGCATCACCCAGGCCAAGACCTGTGTCAGAGGAAGGACTTCATAACAGTGCGTTGGTTGAAGAAATGTGTGTTAGTCCTTTCTCCTCTGCTAAATTGGGTTTCCTCAACGTTAGGTATCAGGCGCTGCCGTCTTTGTGTCTCTAAAAGCCAGCCTAGGTGCTGGTTTGTGGTGGGTCCCAACAAACACTCTTTTGAATTAAAGTGAAAAGATTAAGTTAATTGATAGGCTGACCAACTGGCTGAATAGATGAATGTAAGGGATGAAACCCAGAATCCAGCAAGAAGAATCCAGAATCCAGAATCCCATCCATCTGTCCTCCCTCTCTCTTCCTTCCTTCCTTCCTTCTTTCCTTCCTTCCTTTCTTCCTTCCTTCCTTCCTTCCTTCCTTCCTTCCTTCCTTCCTTCCTTCCTTCCTTCCTTCCTCCTTCTCTCCCTCCTTTCTTTCCTTCCTTCCATTCTTCAGCCTTCCATTCTTCCATCCATCTGTTCATCCCATCATCCATTCATTCATCACATATTAAATATTAATGGAGCTTCTGTTCTGGCCCTGCCCCATGGCAGGCTCTGGGCCCCAGAGAACACTCATATGTGCATCCACCATCGACCCCACCAGCAGTGGGTGGACGCAAACATACACACCGACAATAACTTTCCACAAAGCAGGTAACGTTCTTGAAAATGTCTGCATGTTGAAAACCCCATGCAAATGGTCAGAATTTTCCCTCTTGCTGCTTCAGCGTCTCTCCCTGGCACAGAGCCCAGTTCTGACGAAAACCCTTCATAAACACTGAATTGGTTTGAATTGAGCACTTTGAGACTTGAAAGAGGATATGATATGACATTATGGTGTAGCTGAAGACAGATAATAATGAAAGAAAAAAATTGGCAAAATTCCCAAAGTTGGGGTAGCTCTGAGTGTGCTTGTCTTGCAGGGGCTTTTGGTAATTTCAGACCTCAATTTGAATCCTAACTGCTGCTTTCTAGCTTTGTGACCTTGAGAAAGTTACGTCATCTCTCTGAGCTGCCAGTCCTCATTTGCAAAATAGAGATCCTGATAGCCCATTTGCTAAAGTTGGTGTGAGGATTAGATGAGATTTAAGCCTGGAAAGAAGTTAGCCCAGTGCCTGGCACATAGTAAGTGCACAATAAAGATAATTCAACAGCGCCATGCCCGGGGGGAAGGATGAAGGGTAGGAAACAGCACAGGGTCTCTATCCTGACCTTGCTTCTTACCAGCTATGTAATTTTAGGCTAGGCAAGTCAGGTCTCTGAACCTCCTCTCCAATCGAGTGCTGATCCTAGCTACAAGGGACTGGGGGTGCATTAAATTAAAAGAATGCAAAGAGTCCTGGAGTGTTAGGTGAAAGCCATTCAATTAAAATGGGGGGAGAAAATATGAAGAAAATAGCGGAGCTCCCTGCCTTTCTTTGCAGGACTCAGGTCTTGTGGGATCTCTACTCGCCACCATTCTCAGGCTTCTCTGTGTCTTCTGGACCATCCTCAGGGCCTGCTCTCTGACCTCCCAGACCTGCTTTGCATCAATTCCTCCCAGTGCCCAGAGCCAGGATGTCACACCCCACAAATCTCCCCATCCTTCAGTGTGCCTCTTATAGGAAGCCCTCCTTGACTCACCCAGCTGGCCCTTCTCACTTTCTGCCATCTGGTTTTTGAACAGGTCTCTTCCTTGCTTACACACACACACACACACACACACACACACACACACACACACACGATTGTCAATTTTGGGAGGCCAAGGTCTGTCTGGCATTCATCTCTTACTTCTCACTATGGCCGACACAGAATGAGGTGAAATGTGTTTGTCAATTACATCTGTCAGGATTATTTGGGTTGCTTGTAATGGAAAACACGAGCCAAACTGACTTAAATGTAAAAGGAAGCCCTTGCCTCATGTAACTTGAAGGTCCATGAATTTCAGGCGTGGCTGAATCCAAGTGCTTAAAAGAAATCTCCCGGACTATGCTTCTGTCCATGACTTGGCTCTGCTTTCTTTTTCATTGGCTTCATTCTCAAAATGACACCCCCCGGCCCCCAAGGGGAGGCAGAGATGGCCACCAGCAACTCCAGGCCCACACCCTCTTTTTTTTTTTTTGAAATCAAAACTCTATTTTATAACTACAAGAGGTTATTTTTTTTAAAGCACAACAACATATTTATCATTTGTTTTTGTTTTTATTAGTTTCAGGTGCACAAAACAAAGTAATAGTTAGACGTTTATCATTTATATCCCTCACACTGTGTCAACCCCCCTCCCCCATCCACTACCCCTCTGACATCGCACACAGCCATTATATTATCTTTTAACGGCTCTAGAGAAAGAAGTTATCTCATTGGTCCAGCTAGGGTTGCATGCTGAGCTCTGAACCAATCACAGTGGCCGGGGTAAAGGAATACACTGAGTGGCCAATATGAAAACATTATCCCTGCAAAGAAGGCCGAGGTGCAATGGTCAGAGGGGCAGGAGGACAGGCAGGGGAGCATGGCCAAGGGAGGAACTGGTTTCAAGGAGGGGGAAGAGGTGTCTGTACTGCAGTCAAGTAAGATGAGGTTGACAAGGTTCCACTGGTTTCCTGAACATGGAGATCGTTGAGGATCTGGTGAGGGCTGGATTGTGGGGTGACCTTTGGAAACCAGGTGGGTGGAGGGCTGGACGTATCCAAAGCAAGCGTCCTGCTCAACGGGTGACCCATGGACCAGTAACAGCAGCCTCTGCAAAGGGCTTGTTGGAAATACAGAATCTTGGGCCCCAGCCCAGAACCGCACCAGAACCTGCATTTTAACAAGGGTTCCAGATGGCTCTTGTGCATGTTCAAGGGTGAGAAGCACAGGTCTGGGGAACTTGGCTGTGAAGGGGAAGAGAGAGGGAAGAAGGGAGCTGGAGGGAGTGTGGCATCAAGCGAGAGACCTTGATTCTTCCTAAGAAGAAAGACTGGAGAGAGTTTAGCTGTGCGTTCTTAACAATGAAAAAATTTAACTTTTTGCTCACAATGTGAAATTTCATTAATATTTTGCAGGACATTATTTCAAATTTGCATAAATCAGATTAACATCAAATGTGTTCTGAATGTGTTTATTGTCTGAAGGAATGAATGTCTTGGTGGGGATGTTTCCTGACAGCCTCCCACTGCAGATGCTTTGGCAACTGGAGGTGTCCCCAGGGTCATTGGTTCACTGGACCTAGGACACCAGGTACCGTGGGCCCTGCCCAGACTTGGGTGAGAATGCTGAAGTTCGCTCCACTTCCCTCTTCTCTCCCTTGTTTGTCCCCCCACATGGCTCCACGCGACTCTCCTCCAGGCCCACAGGGCCCTCGGGTTTTTCACAAGGATGGTTCTGGTAAAGGACATTGAGAAAACAAAGCTGTCATATGTGAGACCAGCCCAGCATGGCCTTGTGAGCCACCACAGTCAGCGTGTCCTCAGGCCATGGGCCCCCATGACATAAGGGAGGCCTAGAGAGGACTGAGCTCTGGGGTCACTTTGTGCAGGGTGTGGGGAGACCCTGTGGGGCTGGGGCTGGGGCCCTCCTCTCACTTGCAGGGCTCCCCACGCCCCAACCCTGGCACCTCTAGGATGTGGTCTCTTGTCTGTCCCATTGTGAGTTTCTCCCCAGGGCAGCCATAGAACCAGATTGGTGACAAAAGGCCCTTGTGTCATGTATCCCAATTCCTTATGGTTTCAGTGGGGAAACTGAGGCCAGAGTAGCACGGGGGACTCAGCAAGGACACGGTAGGGCAGTTGTAGGCCAGAACAAGAACCTAAGATGTCTCTCTTCACGGGGGCCCTGGACACCCCACGCATCCTTCTGCTCTCTGTCAGGAGACCTGGGTTTGAATATCGCCTTGCCTCATTCTAACTGTATGGGAAGGGGCTAGGCAGCCAACCTCTGTGAGCCTCAGTTTCCTTATCTGCAAAACCGGATATTAACAGCCACCTCCTAGGGTGGTTGTGAGGACCACATGAAGTGATCCATGTCAGGTGTATAGCACAGGGCTGGACATAGAACAAAAATAGTTACTAATCATAGTTAGTAGACTTTAGCTATTTGTTTATTTATTCTTGTCCATTTTTCAAATGGGGAGACTAAGGCACAGAGTGGTTAAATATCCTAGTATGTTGAAGAACTGGGATTTGTGCCCAAGAGTTCTGACTCCCCAGCTCACACATTTGGTCATAAGCACTTCTCTGAGCTTCAGTTTCCCCATCTTTAAAATGGAGCTAATGAGGGATGGCTTTGAAAATTAAACGAGATCATGAAAGCCACATGCTCAGCACAATGCCTGGCTTAAAAGGTACTGCTTTATTCAAATATCTTCGTAGTCTCAGTGTAAGAAACTTGGATTAGCAGCGTCATGGCTCCACCTTGTGGTGTCGTTTGGGAACTGCGCTTCCATCACCCAACCCCTACCCACCCTGGGAGCCTTGCCTTCTTCTTGTCACTCCTTCTACATGGCGGTGGAACCCCAAGGCTTTACACCTGTTTTGGGGACCTTTGAGAAAAAAACTACTCAACACTGAAGGATTCGGGGACAATAGGGATGGGTATGAGAAGAAACAACTTACTTTTAATCAGCCAGTTAATTAATTCCCAGCCAGGCTGGGAAGAATTTGTCCTGGGAAAAACAGAAAGCCCACGTTAATTGAGCACCTACTGTATGCCAGGCTCTGTGCCTCTCATTTAATCCATGCAACGACATTGTGATACAGGGATTACAGACAAGGAAGAGGAGACCCAGGGATGTGAACAGCTTTGCCCAGGTCGTACAGTGAATTGGTGGCAGAGCTGTTCCTAAAATCTGGACTCTTGACACTGACCCTGGACAGATGAGTGCTGGGAGGCAGAGGAGCTGTTGGTCCCAAAGTGCCTGAAGTTCCTATTTTGTGGAACAAAACACATTCCCCCCTATTCAGGACTTTCCATGAGTCAGGGGGGTGGCAGGCTTGTGTTAATCTTAGAGGAATCTCAGAGTTGAGGCCACCATGTGTCCCAGCATTCTGGGACCCCCATGTAGTGTGATGCCAAGAAACTAACTTGATTGTTTGTTTTAAATATTTAAACCAAGGGCAAAGGGAACAAACCACTAGTTTTTGAGTTTTTTTCTCTGTGCTGGACAAAAATCCAGACATCTTCTTATCTAATTATTATCCTATATTTCCTGCATACCAAGATACCATTGATTAATATACACATTATTTAATTTTACAGTGAGCTTTCAGAATTTAAAAATCAGGAGACTTCACATAAGAATTCAAATTTCAAATTTAAAATACAGAAAACTTGACAAGACTGAGCCCAGCCTTCTCACATGGCCACAAGAGGGGCTGCCCTCTTCAGATGAGGCATATGCTGTCCAGTTTGCCACAGTCCCCACTACTCTCTATTGCTTCCCTAAAATTGAAATTGAACTAAAATTGAAATTTTTCCTAAAATTGAATTTGTATGTTCTATTTCTCTTAACCAAGGCCCTCTTACTAAGTTATGCTAACTTCCTATCCCTAACAGACATGTGAGTTTGTGATCTCTGTTCTAAGGCATTGGGTTCAGAATCTGGGAACTAGAAAGCATTTCAGATACCAGGCAGTCGGATTCTCAGGCTAGCTTGCCTATCTTTTAAAACCCGTATTGAAATTGCACTGTAGGACTCCTTAGTGACGGCATCTATCTGTAACTTACAGCCTCCTTCTCAACAATGAAATAATGACCGCAGAGATCATCAGTTAGGTGGTGATTGAGTTCCCAGGCCAGACTGCAGACATTTTTTAAAGAATGAGCTGCTTGAAATACAGCACTACAGAATCTGATCAACCTTTAGCTCGTTGCTCTTAAATTAAGTAAGCATGCCGTTTTAGACCTCGTCTAGTGAAGCAAGCTTAGGTGTTCAGGGTAATCCACAAAAGTCTTTCTGATCCATCAATTTATCCTGTCACCCTTCGAGCCACCCATACTTCTCCCACTTATTCTCCCATTCATCTATCCATCCAACCATCTACTCATCCTTCTCTCTCTTATCCTCCAGTGTATCTCCAGGAACAACACTGCAGTGGCTGGCTCAATATTTGTTGAATAAATAAATGAACAATGATAGGTATAAGGCGGCTTCTACTCCCACAGAGCTCACATAGGCGTACGTACTCAGTTCCCACGTAGTGTGATGTGATGTGACAGAGATCCGCCCAGGATCTCTGCCCAAGACAAGGGGCCACGCAACCCTCTCTATAGGCAGAACGACTTTCAGAGATGTGTGCTTCTAGTGAGAAGCTATCCTCTTGTTTAGAAACCTAAGTTCCTTGAGGGAGAAACTTGGGCAGAGGTTGAAGTAAAAAGAGAGATGCTATGGAGGTGTGGTCTGCTGGTATCCTGGCTGTGGCCCCCACTGAGCCTGGAAACCACCACTGTGCCTGGCACTGCCCCTAACTGCACCCTGCGCGGCACGCAGCACTCCCCACACAGTGTCTACCCTACTCGCGTGTGGATCCCAGAGAAGACAGGCTGGCAGTTCTGTGGAGTGAGTGAGACTTGGCCTGACCTCGTCTGTGGGAGGGCTACGGGAGACCTCGATGGTGGAGTCCCTCAGGAAGCTGAGCAACCTGGACACACAGCAGTCGGGTCCCTGAGTTTCCAGGGAACCTCCAGAAGAGTACTAAGTATGAGTGGCCTGGGAAGTCCTGGCCAGGGCACACCTGGGCCCCAGGCCAGGCCCAGGGGCAAGTCACTAGGCTCACCTTCTCTACCTGTGCAGTGCAGGCAACCCTCTCCTCCCAGAGCAAATATTTAGGCCTCTTCCACCAGCTTCCCTCAAACTTGAAAACAGGCATTGGCATTTGTGGGTGAGAGAGGTGACCCATACATGTATTTTTTTTAAATGATGCCTGCTGTTCAGTATGTATTTTTAACTTATTTGTTTTTGAATATATATAAAAAAGTAAGTTAAGTTCTTTGGTTTAATATATTTTTGCATAGGTAATACAATTTCGTGGTTCAAGATCCAAAAGAAGGAGAAAGTACACAGGGAAAAGCCTGCCTCCCGCCAATCCACCCAGCTACCCAGAAACCCTGTTAGGATATGTGTGAATACATCACCTATGTTTCTTATGCCTCCTTCCAGAGATATTATATGCACATCCACATACATGCAATTTCTTTAACTTCTCTGAGTTTCTGCTTCCTGTTCTATGAAATAAGCATACTAGCAGTACCTACCCTCTAAGGTTATGGTGAAGAATATGAGATAATTCATAAAAGCCCTGAGCATGGTAGCTGGAATATCAAGCACACAACAATATTAGTTATCTTTTTATCAACATCATCATCTCTTTGGAGGACAATTTGGCAATATTCATCAAAAGCTACAAATTACACTTCTGAGAATTTCTAAGTAAATAATCGGAGATATAAACAAAGATTTATTAGTGAAGATGTTTACCACAGAGTTATTTATAAGAGTGAGAACTGGGAACCATCCAATTAAAAGAATGGTTAAAATGTATCATGGTACATCTCTGTGATGAAATATTTATTGCCATTCAAAATGGTGCTGACAAAGTCTGGAAAGAAGCAAACTGAAATGTCAATAGCCATTGTCTCTGGGTTGTGAATTTGAGTTTACACTTTAATTGTTTCCCCCAAGTTTGTTACAACAAAACATACAAAAAATGGCAGGAAAAGAACAGATTTACTCTCACATCTATCTTACTGTTAGCCATCTCTCAAAAGCCTCTGTGTGTAGGCAGATATTATCAGGAGTTCCTGGCCAATGGAGAAGTAGCCAAAGGGCGTTTTGCTAGTTATTTAAAAACTGCCGACTATCTCCAGGAATTTTCTTTTATCTCCCCTTCTCCAGCCATAAACAAGTTACTTATCCTGGGAAATTGGTAGTGGGAAACTGCTGTGAAAGTCCAGTTGGAGGTTGGATAAAGAACAGACCTTCCAGATACCTGGACAATGTCAACAATGATTTTGAGCCTGCAGTATCGGAAGAACGAGGGGAAGTGAAAAGGCAGGAATTTCCAGTCTCCTCAATTCAACACTCAAACTGCGACGGGGCCTTTCCTCCATCCTGGGCCCCTCCCGTCCTTAACCCAGATTTCCATTCTAAGTCCCATTCCTACTCATACTAGACCAGGAAAGCATTAGCCAATAACTGAGATTTTTTTCAGTTCATTAAAATGCTGAAGGAAAAAACTTAGCGAATTTGAAGCTTCAGTTGCTAACAATGGTGTTGGCTTACAGCACAGATGCTGTTTTAATCACTGGGGTAGTAAATAATAACTAAGGTACCAGCTGGGAAATGCTTCTGCTGTACCCTTTCTTGGTGCTAGTTCAGTAGAGGCTTGTCCAAGGGGGTGCTGGCGGTGGCTTCACAGTTTGGAGGAGGGCGCAGTGCCTGATGGGGCCTTCCAATGTCAACTTTCCACACTGGTGAGTGAGACTCTGACGCTCACAGCATAAGTGGTATCTTTCAAACACCTGGAACCTTCACTAATCAATGCATTTTATTGCTAAAGGACACAAACTCACCAGCTATTGAATTTCCCAAAAAGAACTGTGCTCTTCAGAACATCATTGATGCCAACAAGACTCCCATATCCACGGACGCCCCCCAGAGAACGCTTGCAGAGCCGGCTTTCCAAAGCCAAGGACCCAGATGCCTCCAGGAGGTGATCTTTGCCAACAGGTAAGGTCCTGTTGCCCAGGAGGTAAGCCTTTCCCTCTTTCTAACGAGATTCTGGTTGTTGAGAATGATGGCTCCAAGTAGCCCTTCCTGAGCCGGAAGTCTCTGTTGAGGGCATTTGTTTGGCTGAGAGGGTTTCCAGACCCCATTTTGACATATTCTCATGGCTCTGTTGAACTGGGGGAGGCAGTGCACTGCCATTGACTGGACTCCTATGTTGGGGAGCCCTGCCATCCACTGTGCTTTTCACGGGGCCAAGGTCTCCAGATGATGCTCCGCCAGGGGACCCGAGGGGTCAGGAATGTCACGTCAGAATGACCATGACCTAAAGATGACCCAGCCTCAGACTTGCCATAATCATTATGTGACCGAGTTCCAGAGTGACCATAGCCAAAATATAGTCCAGCCTCAAACTGACCAGAATCTATGGGTGATGCAGTCCCAGAATCAGTATAATTATTAGCTATCTTTTCTGCAAGCGGAACATTTTCTCCTGATGACCTAGCCCCAGAGGGAACATAGCCATCAGACGGTCCAGAGGATGACCATTCATTGACCCAGCCGCAGACTGACCCATTGTACCAGACGACCTGACTCTAGGCTGATCCGTTCTATTCATTGATCTAGTCTTAGGTTCACTAAAAGGACTAGCTGACCCCTACCCGGGTTGGCCATATCCTCCAGATGATCTTACCTGAAGCCGACTGTCACCAGCAGATGTTCCAGGCCCAGGATGACTTTTCATTGACTTTGCTCCAGATTGAGCATTCTCTCCAGATGACTCTGTCCCAGTTTGAGTATACCCACTAGATGACCTATCCCCAGTCTGCCCACTCCTTAACCCCATCCCCGACTGACCAAAACCAACCGCTTTCCCCGACCCAGGCTGATCACCCAGTAACACTGCTGTAGACTGATTATAACCACCAGCTAACCCAGGCCCGGACGGACCAGATAGTAACCCCGCCCTAGACAGACCATAACCACTAGATTACCTAGGCCCAGTGGCTCCACTCATTGACCCTGCTCCAGGTTGACCCAAACCTCCAGATGATCCATGCCTCCAAATGACCTGTTCCAAACTGACCTTGGCCACCAGATGACTCGGCCCAGTTGGACCATAACCATTAGCTGAGCTTTTGCCAGTCTGACCACTCCTTGACACTGCCTGAAACTGACCGTACCCTCCAGAGGACCCAGTCCCTAGCTGACCATCACCATCAGATGGCCTATTCCCAGTTTGACTATAACCCCCACACAACCCAGGCCCTGACTGACCAGTTAGTGACCCTGTCTGAGACAGACCACAACCACAAGATGACCCAGGCCCAGTTGGACCCCTCACTAACCACGCTCCACATTGACCTAAATCCCTCGATGACTCAGACTGACCACACCCTCTAAGCGACCCAGGCGCTAGCTGACCATCACCGTCAGATATCCTATGTCCAGTTTGACTGTAACCACCAGATGACCCAACCCCAGCCTGACCAGGCATCGCCACCCTAGACCTGACGGCACTTCCTAGAGAAGCCTCCACAGGATGGCCACTGCCTGAAACACTCGTACCCCCCACACCTAAAATGCCACGTTGGTTTGATGACACGTAGTCAGAGTAACCAGGGCTCTTCATACCCTCTTGAAGGTATCGCTTTCCAAAGGGGGTCACTCCTTTGTGGCCTAAGGATCCTCGACTGACCACATCACTTTTGTCAGCAGAGCCTTGACCACTCATGTCACTGTGACCAGAGTTACCCATAGTGACCTGCTTGGCCACATGGGTTCTCACGGGTGGAGCAGGAGTAGGCCCAGCTATTCTGACTGGGGGTATGGTCAGCAGGTTGGGTTTCCAGGGCAGGGCTGGGAGCATACTGGATTTCTCAGGCTGGGCACTATACTCAGTGGACTATTCAGTGTCAAAGTCCTTCAAATAAACCTACTCCTGGTGATTCTCAGGGGAGTTCTGTTCGTAGAAATGGGCAGCTCCTCTGCTACTTGAACTGCGGGTGGCCCCAGCGTCTGCTTGTTGCTACTGAGAAGGCCCAGGCCAGCCACACCACCATTGCCAAACAGCGGGCTATGCTACACAAGGCCTGCTGCCCAGGAGACCTCCTTTTACTGTCTGCTGGGACAGAGACGCAGGGCTGAGTCCAAGGCCATACCCTCCCACTAGAGACAGAGGAATGAGGAGCTCAGCCCAGAACCAGCTCTGTGGTCACACCCAGAAACCAGGATAAGAATTACCCTTGCAAATTTAGAACTTGCCAGTTGCGGGAACTTGAATGTCCCTCCGCGTCTCTGGGTCTCCGATTCTTCCCAGGCACTGGTCCTGGCAGTGCCTCCCTAATGGGCAGGGAGGGTAACTTGCAAACTGTAAAGGGTGGTGCCCACTGAAAGGTTTTTGTAGCCATGAGAATAGGACGGTTGGTTTTTCTGTCACCATTCACTCAACCTCAGTGTGACTCTTCCAGGGCCTCTCCTGGGGTGAGAGAAATGGCATTGGGAGAGGAGGCCATGGCGCAGAGAGGCAAAGGGGCTTGGCAAGGTCACAGAGCAAATCGGTGCTAAATGAGGAGAGACCTGGGTCCCCTCAGCCCCAAGGGTCTCTCCCAATCCCGCTCGCTCGTCCTTCCGAGGCACCCAGGCTGTACAGAGTGCCCTCAGGGAGCCACTGCTGTGGGAATCTGGAGTCAGTTGCAAGGTGACCAGACCAAGGGGTGTGTGGGCTGGGCAGGCTGTGTGGGGAGGGCTGGTTAGTCTCCAGCCCTGCCTGTAGGCTCTGTGCCCATTTCATGCCTCCCTCAGCAGGAGGAAGACAAACAGCCCCACTGTGTAGGTGATGCAGGCCTGAGAGACCCCGTGTACCAGGCTGGGTCAGGGCTGAGAGCGCTCAGAGCTAATGAGCCAGGGTGGCCCCTGCGTAAGCCCCTTCCACTCTCAAAGCGTCAGTTTGTACCATCTGTGAAACAGGCATATCAGGAGCTAGAGACGTACATCTGGTGGGTGGGGGAGAGTGGGGGAGGTGGCAGGAGGTTTATCTGCTGCAGGTGGGGAAAACAGCCTGGCCAGTTCTCACCCCGACCTGCAGCCAGATCTTCCCCAGAGTCTGGAGGGGGAATCTAAGAGGCCCTCTTTTCTTTGACTGTTCACAGCCTCAGGGACATACGCAGGGCCTCGCCCTAGAGCCTTGGAAGACACACTATGACTTTTAGTCAGAACAACCTCTGCCCGAGTGGACTCCAGACATTTTTGTTTGTACTGAATAACAGAATTTTTACAAACCACATGCCTCTCACATCTTCTTCCCTTTAGCAGGACATAGGTACATAAAGGACAGAAATCATAAGCATAGAGCTGGAGGAATTTGTATAAAGTGAAGCTTTCTGTGGGGCGTGCGCTGAATTGTGTCCACCTGCTGGATGGATATGTTGAAGTCCTAACCCCCAGGACCTCAGACTGTGACTTTATTTGGAGATGAGGCCTTTAAGGAGGTAATTAAATTAAAATGAGATCGTGAGGATTTACCCTAATCCACCACGACTGGTGTCCTTATCAGAGGAGGAGATTGGCACTAAGCGGGGAGAAGGCAAGCCAGGGAGTATGAATGGTTCAGAGGAAGGGGGAGAAATTTTAGATGCACAGGTGAGAGGAGGCCCCACTGAGAAGGTGATTTAGAGTAAAGACTGTGGGAGGTGAGCGAGGCGGCCAGCACTGTATCTAGGGGATGAGCTGCCGGGCAGAAGGGACAGCGTGCACCAAGGCCCTGGGGTGGGAGAGGAGCCAGTGTGTTAGAGGAATGGTTAGAAGGCCATCAAAGATGTCACGAAGTTAACAAGTGGGAAAAGAACAGGGGACAATGTTGGACAGACAAGGCATCAACACTATGTATGTTGATTAAAAGTGTTTTCAAATCTCCTTTGACCACAAGGCACTGTGTATTTATAATCATCTTTTCGATTGTTATCATTACAATTAATGGTCATATGCAGTCTTTAAAATTGTAATAATAATTAAAAACAAAGTTGTATTGATTTGGAAGTGGGTGTTTTAATGAAGCGGATGAATTTTTTTCTAATTGGTTCTTTTACCTGTGAGTTAATTTACTCATTGCTGGAGGGAAGCAGGGTTCGGCACCCATGAGAGACTTATTTTTCATTTTTAGAGACCTAAGAGCTATGCAAAACTTTCTGCTTATTTGCTTCCCAGCCTCCCTCGCCTCTTCTGGTCACTCTGCAGGACCCCAGGTCTGACTGGGTTTGAATGTCACCCCCTCGTCTCTGTGGCTTAGGTTAGATGCACGTGCTCTGAAGTCAGGACAACCTACACTGAATCTTAGCTCTGGGAGGCCTCAAGTCACCTCTCTCTGAGTCCCAGTCTCCTTGTCTGTAAAGTGGAGTTAATGGCGTACCTGCTACAAAGGGCGGTTGTGATGGCCGAGTGAATTATATGCCAAGAGTTTATCGTGATGCCAGGTACCAAGTAAACTCGATCCACTGTTGCCGTGATTAGTGCAAAGAGCCCTGCAGGCGAGGT
This sequence comes from Rhinolophus ferrumequinum, assembly GCF_004115265.2. Classification (NCBI taxonomy): domain Eukaryota; kingdom Metazoa; phylum Chordata; class Mammalia; order Chiroptera; family Rhinolophidae; genus Rhinolophus; species Rhinolophus ferrumequinum. Next base: position 21,743,573 of record NC_046306.1, read on the forward strand.
CAGGAGGCCTGGGTTGTCATCAGACGCTGCCCTGTCCTCACCAGGTGGTCTTGGCAAGTCACACCCTTCCCATGCCTCAGTTCCCCTATCTGTGAAGTGGGAATCCCACTTCCTGCTTTGCCTCATGGCTCCCAGATGAGGGTCAAATGAGATCACAACAAACATGCTTGGTAACCCTCCAGTTGGGAGAGGGGTTTGCCCAAGTCTGAGAAGGAGCAATGGGGCTTGCACCTGGCTCCCTGGCAGGTGATAGCAGCCCAGAGGTCAGATGCTGGGTGGGGGCCGAGATCCCAGGACCCACGGCCTTGGCAAAGGTTTCCAAGCTCAAACATGACCCTCCATACAATAGAGCTGCCTAAATTCAAAGGATAGTAGGGAGGGGCCGCTATCTTACTCATCCTATATCCTGACACACAGTAGTTACTCAATAAATAATTGTCGGATGAAGGAGCAGACCTGTGGCCCACGTGCCATCTGGGCAGGGACAGGAGCTGGGAGACTTTTCTGGTCCAGAAAACCAGGGAACGTGGTCCTGAACCAGGACAGTGACATGGTCTTAGCAACTTGGAGGGGGTGGCTGTGGCAAGTCTGGGTCTGAAGGCTCAGGGCAGGTAGAGGGAAGACAGAGAGAGCTGTGAGGATGCAGCCTGAGACACTGGGTGGGTGGAAGGGAGTGATGCAGAATTCCCCGGGGGGGCAGATGCATGCTCAGGCCAACAGGTGAGATGTCAGTATTCAAGTGGGACAGAGTGGGAAGAAGGGTCCAGAAGGGTCAGCTCAGGGCTCAGAACAAGGGCTCCTTGGAACTGGGCCCCTAAGGCAACTGCCAGGCTTGTTTTTCATCAAGCACAGGCCATGCCAGTTTCCGCATTTGCCCTTTTCCAAGGCACCTCTTGCCTGGGAAACGACTGGGGCTGGGAGTTGACAGCTGAGCTGACTGTCACAGTTGGCTTGTGCCTCAATGCAGAGCAGATGGACAGACTCCTGGGGCTTGGGGGTTCCCTTGAAATACTCTACAAGTAGGTCACACCCAACTGGGTTCAGAGCTGAGCACCTATAATGTACCCAGCACCCCACACCAGGGTTTTCAGGTTGACTGTATCCTTGAGTCACAGACACTAAGTTCACTCCAGAATCGTGTACAGATCCTTTGAGAGCAGGCATGGGTACCTTGCTGGAGTGCCTGTGTCCAGTCAGAGAACGTGAGGTGTGGCAGAAAGAAGGCGGCAGCTGGGAGCTCAGGGGCTCCTCTGTGCCTGAGCGCAGACCTCAGGGCGTGCTGGTGGGGAAACTCAGAAGTCCAGGCCTCCAACTGGGTGGGCACGTTCTTTCACTTTTCACAAACCCTCTGGGCTTTCCTACGTCTGTACCTCTACTCACTGTGGTGAAGTGAAAGAGAACAGGTTCTAAAGTCCAACGTGGGCCACGTTGTCATTCCTCCACTTAGTTGCTGTGTGGACTTGGGCAAGTCACATAACCTCTCAGAGTCTCACATCCTCATCTGTGACGTGAGGAGAATACCTCTTTATCCTCCAGAATGGCTGCGGGGAGTTCACAAGATAATGGGCAGGAAATGCCTGTCCCTGCTCCTGGCACTTGTGAGGCATTTAATACCTAACAAGTGGAGGCTTCCCTGTCCATCCTCCTTCCTCTGTCAACCGTGACCTGTGTGAATGGGTTTAAACTCAGAAGGTCAATTCTCCGCTCCATGCTTTGCCTGACCCAAAGACCAACCCAATACTGCCAGAAGTCACAAGGTTATTTTTATCCAAGGAGCCCTGGGCTGGGACTGTGGGTCCTGCCTTCTCTAAGATTCCCAAATGGCTTTGAGAAGACTGGGGCCATTCAGGAGGATGAACAGGGCAGAAAAGGTTTTGGGACGTTTGTACTCAAAGAGGCTCTCTTGGGCTGGGCTGGTGCTGGCACAGGGGAGGGAGGGCACACTTAGAGGAGAAATACTCCTGTAGCTGGAGCGGCACAGAGTATGGGAGCCATGGCCAGGGAATTGGGTCCATCATGAGGTTCACTGCTTTCCAGATGAAATCGTTATCTTGTCAGCAACCTCCCAGGTCACCCGCCAATGGATGTCCCACCAAATGGACCAAATGGACCACTGGAATATAGATGACCACCACCTCCAGGCTGAGCCAACATGCAGAGAAGTGTGTGGGGTCTCTCTCTCTCTCTCTCTGTCTCTCTGTCTCTCTCTCTCTGTCTCTCTCTCTGTCTCTCTCCCTCTCCAGCCGTCTTCTGGCTCTGTTTGTTAACCCCCATAAGACCACCACTGCCACCACCCCAGCCATCACCACCACCTGCGTGACTAGAATACTGCTTTTTCTGGTAGTCAACTTACAATTGAGCTTTTAGGTGAGGGGTTGAAGGTCAGGGTAGTGAAGCTAGGAAGGAATGATGTGAACTTCAAGAGGCAGTAGTCACTCACAGGGCTCCAGGGCATTGTGACAAGCCATTTCGATGGAGCTGGAAGGGCCTTTGACTAAATGAGTGTAACATAAGTGACACTATATGACTTCCAAACCTACATCATAAAAATGCCATGCAGCTTCCATTTTCTACCCTTGGGATGTTCGCTTTTAGAACCCAGCACATGTACAGGCCACGTGTAGGTGTTCTGGCTGACAGCCACCATCAGCCACCACATAGGTGCGTGAGGAAGCCTCCAAATGATTCCAGCCCTGCCATCAAGTCACCCCCAGCTGTTCTTCCCAGCTGAGGCCACAGACACACTGGAGCTGAGATAAGTTGTCCAGAATCTGGGAAGAAACTGAAATTGTGTTTTATGCCACTGAATTTTCAGGTGGTTTGTTACTCAGGGTTAGCAGCAGAAATATCAAGTAAGTGAACTTTTTAAGGCGTTTCTAGACTGTTTTTTGTCAACTACAATAGAAGTTGGACATTCGTGGGGTTCGGTGAGAAGTCTCATTGAATGTCCTGCCATGATATCTGCGGCCCCCCAGGCCCCCCTCACTCGCATACAGACCTGGAACCCCTGCAAGTTTGAGAAGCAGCCCTGGTTTATCAGGGAAACCTCTGTATCCTCCAAAGCTGGTGCAGATGTTTAGTAGAGGTTCTTCTCCCTGCTCAATTTAAAACAACTATTCATTTGGTTTTGTCATTGTCACCTCAGGCTGCAGTGATGGTCCGAGGCCTTTCGTGGGTCAGCAGCACAAATCCCATCAGGCCTCAGGCCTCTGTTAGTACCTGTCACTGTCCCAGAAGTCCAAGCATTCTAGACCATCTATTGTCCTTTGGGCCCTCAACCCCATGCTATTCTGTCCAAATTCTAATTGACCCAACTCTGGCTCTTCCTCTTTCTCTAGTCTTCCCAATCTTTCCATTTTCTCTCTTTGAAAGTAAACCTGAGCATGTCCTTTGACTTTTCAGAAATCATAGCCAGTGGAAAATGAAATGAATTCTGTAACCCCAAAATTTCCCCAAAGGTTTTTAAAATCTTTTCAAAAATTGAATAGCAGAAAACATTAAACGTGTTGAAGGATGTGAGTGCATTTCAGTGTCTAGGAAGAGGGGTGAGGAACCGACGGAGGGCTCCTCCCCCACCAGAGGACCAGGGTACAGAGGGAGCTGGAGAAGGGGCTGGGGGTAGACCCTGCAGGGCTTGTGGGCAGAGGTCTGGATTTTGCTGTGGGTGCCATGAAAAGCCCATGGAAGGGCTCGAAACAGGAAAGGGAGGTGTTTGAATGTGCAATTTAAAATCCCAACACTGTGACTACTGAGTGGAGAATGGAGAGTAGGGGAAAGAGAGGAAAAGGGAGGAGGCTGGAGCAGTGGTCCAGGGGAGAGATAATAGGAGCAGGAACAAGGTGGAGGTAGAAACAGAAACAAATGGGTGAATTCATGCAGATGTATAGAAGGTGGTTCTAACATAGTAGAAGTAGGGCTAGCTCAACCATGACCCACTGGCCTTGGAATCCAGTTCTGGGCTTTGTCCCCATATGCTGCCCTCTAAGGTGGGACTTCCTCCCCACTAGCCCTTCTCAGGGCAAGCTAGACAGGAAGTCCCACCCTACTTTTCTCTGAGCCCTTTAAAGCAGCTACGGTTTGGGTGTTACCAAGGAGACCAGGGAAGACAGAAACCCCAGACTGAGGGAGAGGTGATTGACTGGAAAGGCCCCTAGAGGGGACTCTAATGATGTGTTTCCTTCTCAGAAAGGTATTCCCTGACCACCCAATGGTGCCTCTCCCTCCCCGGCCCCTCCCTGATATGTGTCCCTGTTTATTCCCTTTATAGTCCTCAAGACAATCTCAAAATAGCCTCTTTGTTTACTTACTTACTTATTATTTTCTTTGCCGTTATTGTTTAAAGTCTGTCTTGTGGACTAGAATCCAAGCTTCATGAGGACAGAGTTGGTAGGCATTCGATGAATGAATGAATGAATGAATGTATTGAACCAGACAACCCAATCGTTTAGCCCCCTATATTTAAGTGACAAGAAAAAAAAACAAAACGAGGAGGGGGAAAAAAGTCTTTTTAAAAATCACTAGAAGGGAAAAGAAATATCTTAATTGTGTAAAAGGGACTTTACAAGTCACAGTGTTAAGCACCTCAGAAAAAATGATCTCATTTAAATATCCTCACACTCATCTTAGAGTGTGATAATAATAATAAATTGTGTTTATTATTATATTACAACATATTATATTAACATTGTAACATTAATGTATTATGGTTATCGTGATCCGTTTTACAAATGGGGACATTGAGATTCAGAAGGCTGAGGACCTCATGAAGTTCACCAAGTAACGGAGACGGAATTTGAACCCATCCTCCTAACGCCAAAATTCTTGCTCTTTAATGACTTCCTGATGCCACAGTTGTGCCCAGTGATGTACAAGACTGTCCTGCCGGCAGGGGAACCTCTCTGTGGAATGCTGTCTGATTGTTTTTAATATGAAGAGACTGGCTCGTTCTCTCACTACCTGGCAGACAGGGTTCCCAGGAGTCTTGGGACGGGGGTTAGGGCAGGGTTGCTCTAAGCAGACAATACGTGGCCAGGGTCTAGGTTTCACTGAATGTACAGTCACTGGGCTTTATTTAGAAAATAAGGACATGCTCATAAAGAACTGATTTGGGAGCCTTGTTGTTCATTTTCTAGGCTGCTGCTGCATCTGTGCCTCCCCAGCTTGGACCGGAAGGCATGAGGTGCCTTGTATTTCTGCAGAATCTCTACGGCAAGAGGAACCTCACCCCCCTCGGCCACAGGTCCAGCCCCCCCCCTACCTAGAATGACATGGGAAAGTGAGGAAGACATTACTTATGCTCACCAGCATACTTGGTTTTCATCCCCTTCCTGGGCATAGGAGAGGATCACACTTCCCTACCCCTTGAGGTCAGACAGGGTCATGTGACCTGCTTTGGCCAATGAAATGTGAGCAGAGTGAAGTGCCTCTCTTTCTAGTAGAAGCATTGAAGTGCTGGTGCATGATTCTCTCTGTTTCCTTTGTTCTGGGGACTGCACAGCTTTGGGGCCAAATTCAGCCTAGGGCTTCCCTTGCAACTTATGAACAGAGGCAGGGTGGTGAATGGTTAGGGCATGGGCCTTGGAGTGAACTCATCAGATTCAAACCCCTGCGGTCTCACTTTGCAGCTGTGTGACCTTGGGCATTTCTCAGTGCTTCAGTTTCCCCATGTGCCAAATAGGTTCTGGGACCTACATCATGGTGCTCCCATGAGGTTAAACGAAGATCAAGTCCCAAAACCTCAGAGCAGAATTCAACAAACATGAGCGCTCTGGAGGATGGGGCAGAAGGCAATCTTTGCCCCTTGCACCTCTCCCCTGGGACCTGGAATGCACCCATTCACCCTTCTGGACCTGAGTAAGTCACACGCTGGGAACCAGAAGAAGAGGGGATGGAGAGAGGGAAATTGAAAGCTGAGAAAGGAGAGGAGACCCTTGTCATCATGGCACACAGGAGTTAGGCTATAAGAAATCCCTCTGGCAGTGGAAACCTGATGATTTTGAACTTGTAGCTTCTGAGTCCTGGTCCTTCCCATGTTCTGAGGAGTGGTGGGGGAAATTGAGGCAAGAGGTATCAGCCAAGTTGAGCCCTGAACAAAGGCAGTGAGAAGTGAATTCAAGCCCCCTCCTGCCTTCGCAGGGCCCTCAGAGGTATCTAACATTTTTCAGTCATAAACTGAACCAATTCTCCATCTAGTTGTAGCTTCAACTGCTAGGTGCCCCCTGTGCAGCCATGGAGGGAAGAAACACCCAGACACTGAGGGCGGGTTCTTCATGGAGACATGTCCCGACTGCAGGGAAAGTGGAATCTTTTATTGAAAGCGTAAAGTACACAATGTAGGGTCCAGCATGGAGTCTGAGAGGTCTCTGTCCTCCAGGTGGGCTCCCTCCCCCTGGGGGCTGCTGACCGTGGGGTGACTGTGGGTGGGATTGTTTGCCAATGGGAGCAACGGCTGGATCTTTTCTCGGGGTGGGGCAGGTAGGCAGCGGGTTGGAAGGCTGGGGAGGGATCTCTTGTGGGGGCTGAAGGGACTTGGGGCCAGGGACTGGGTCGGGCCAAGCCTTTCCAGGGCTGCTTCTGCCTTTTTCTGGGGATGCAGCTGCATCTCGGCTTCTGTCATTCAGGCACTCAGCACCAGAAGGTCCTTGGAGGGCAGAACAGAGAGCCCAGTTAGTGGGTGGGGTGGCTTCTGGCTGCGGCCTCAGCAGTCACCTGCCTTTGGATCAGGCAAGTCACATTTCTGGGAAGCCGTAACTCTGAGCAGGGAGACGAGTGGGATCCAAGGGGCCTGAGGATCACCCCGGCCGTGCCATTAGCTTGCCCTGTACAGGGGACATTGGGCAAGACACTTCCTTCCCTGCCCCTCTTCCCATCTCCTTCTTCCCCCAAATAAGAAAAGCAGGCCTGAGCCCCTCACCACACTCTTCCAAACCTCAGTTTTCATAACTAAAATATCAACAGCAAAACTAATAATAAAAGTAATAGATTTGACCCATAGACCAAAAGAAATACCCATGAGTCTGCACTCATGGGTATGACATACATAAGTGAATAAATAAATAAATGAGGAAGAAGCGACAGCTTTTTCTTACAGCAGAATTCCAGCTAATACATGTAAAAGGAATTATAGAAATAGAAAATTTCTATAATTTTCTAGAAACACCCCAGTAATAACTTGCAGGCAAACACCCCAGTAATAACTTGCAGGCAAGAACCACGAATGAATGCAAAAATTAGTGGGAGAAAGTGTGATGAAAACCAGGATATTTGTATAGTCTGAAAGTATCTACCCAGGAGATATTAATTACAAATAGAAAAATAGTAACTTAGGGGAGAACACCTGTCAGGAGCCACCGTAACCGCATGGTCAAAGTCAGCGTCTCCAGAAATAAGACGAGGACATCATGTGCTCCAATATGGTGCACTGAGAAGGGCACAGCATCACTTTGGTGGCGTTCTTGCCAGAAATAGAACCTCAGTGTAATCATGAGAAATATCAGTCAAATCCAAATTGAGGGACATTCCCCAAAACAGGCCAGACTCATCAGAAATGTCAAGGTCGTGAAACACAAGAAAAGCTGAAGCACTGTCATAGATTGGGGGATACTAAGGAGGGGTGACAATCAAATGCAAAGTGGGATTCTGGATCCTGAACCAGACAAAGGACATTAGTGGGAAACCTGGTGAATAAGGGCCGCCAATTAGCTAATACAATAGCTTAGTACCAGTGTTTGTGTCCTGGTTTCGATCATTGTACTCTGGTTATATAAGATGCTAACACTAGGGGAGGCTGATGGAAGAGTATTCTGGAACTCTCTGTACTATTTTTGCAATTTTTCTGTAAGTCTAAAATTATTTCAAAATAAAAACTTAAAATAAATGACTCATAATAATAATAATAATAATAATAATAATAATAATAGCTACCATTTACAGAGGTCCTACAAGACCCTCTGAGTCTTTCTTTAAATCAGTGGTTCTCCACCTTTCAGACCCAACACCCCATTTTACATTTTATTACATGTCCTTGTGTTATCTCTTTTATTATACTGAAATAAAATTCATAGATTATATGATCTACTTACACATCTATTTTAAAAACCAGTATAATTCCCTTACTGGAATACAAAGAATAAAAGGTAAGTAATTTCTAACAAAACATGTATTTTGAGCTGAACTACTCAAGCATGATTATTCAGGAAAGAAAAATTCATCCCCACTAATGTCAACAAGGCCCTCGGATCGGGGAGGGGGCTTGTAATACAACGCCAGTTGAGAACCACTGATTTGAGCTCCATTATTTCAGTGCAAACCCTACCTCTCACCAGCTGGGTGACCTCGGACAAGTGGCCTACGCTTTCTGATAGCCAGGTCTTTCACCTATGACGTGAGGGCAAGCATCAACCAGGGTCGTGGTAAGGCCCAAAGGCATATGAAACAGGGCATGGGGCACCGCACATGCTCAGTAAATGGTAGAAATCGTGATGATAACGGTGATGATGATGCATTTGTGCCAGTCCCGTTCATCTTTCCTAACCTCCTTATAAAGATGAATAATAACAGTTAACACTAAAATGCTGTATCTCATTTAATTTCTCACCAGAAACTCCATGAGGTAGGTATTGTGTTTCCCCATTTTCAGAGGAGGAAACTCATCTGATGGGTCAAAGCAGTGCTGAGGTCCTGCAGGAACTCAAGAGAAGGCACCAGGACCGGACCCCTGTGGACTGTCCCCGAGCCTGCATGTGACACCTGCCCACAGGGCCCATCTAAAACCACTGCCACCTTCCTTGTTTGCTCTCCTAAGGTGGTGGGAGGTCAGCCCCTGAGCCAGGGCCAAACTTGGCCTGAGTGTGTGGAGCAGTGCAAATGGTGCCACCTGTTGGAAAGGAAAATGTCAGTCTCGGGCAGAGGTTTGTTCCACTTCTGGGACTGTGTTTCAAGGAACTAAATCCTGAATCCAGAAATCGTTTCATGAACCAAGATGTTCACTGCAGCATTCTTTATTATAATGAAGGCATTGATAGTGATGGACACTTCTAGAATGCCTACTATGTACCAGGGGCTGTACACAGCACTTTGCACACAGAACCTCATTTTATCCTAAAAACTGCCCTATAGGTAAGTACTATGGTTAGCCCCTTTTTACAGAAGAGAAACTGAGACCCATAGAAGTTAAGTAGCTTGCCCAAGGTCACCCAGCTGGAAACTGGCAGACTCAGGATTTGAAACTCAGGTCACTGGGCTCCCGCCAGTGCCCTCATTCTTTTATCCCAGTGCTCTACTGACCCCCTGATCAAAGCCATGTTTAAAAATAAAACTCCAGAAAGATGGGAATGAAAAACAGGAAAATGATCTAAGTGGTAATTATTTCTGGGTTGCAAATATATATATAATCTTTTCTGTATTTTCCTGAACACATGTTTTTATAGCAGAAACAAGACCACCTGCATTTGAATTTCAAGGAAGCAGCCACAGTCATAATTAGCAATTACTTCGGGAATATTTACCCAAAGGCCCATCTCCCCACTGGCTGGGAGAGCTTTGCAAGGGCCAGGATTATACATGTTTTGTTCACTGCTGTATCCCCAGCCCCTTGTTGGTTGGCACACAGTAGGTGCTCATTAAAAGTTTTCCCAATAAACAGCATCACACTTCAATTTTGGGCACACCCCTCGTTGCTCTGAGTCTTAGTATTCTCATCTGTAAGATGGGGCAATGTCATCTGTTGTGAGGACTAGATGAAATCGTGGATGTGAAAACTTCATTTGAGGCTTCTTAACAGCTTTATTTCTTATTCCTTCGGCCCCATCCTTTGAAGGAAGAGGCCCCTGTTGCCCCACCCTTCCCTTCCTTTTTCTTCCTCCTCCCAATTCCTAAGGGTGGAGGGGAAAGAAGACAAAGTTTTATCTCCTCTTACCTCCAAGACGTCAATGTCTGCATTGCTGAAGTCGATGTTAAGGATTTTGGGGAGAGGGACACCAGAGCCCAGCACAGCTGTGGAAAAAAACCCAAAAACAGTCAGGCATGGTCAGCGTGGCCAAGAGGTGTCAGCCTATGGAAAGCCGCCAGGATTTACAAGACGACTAGACATTTCATTCATGCCTCTAGGTGTTCGTCCTTGTCCTTCCTCTTGCCCAGAGGACACTCCCTCACCCTTGCCTGCCTGCTGAGATCGGAGTCTTTCCCAAGACTCTGTTTGGATGTCACCTCCTCTATGAAGCTTCCTCCACCTCAGGCCAAGCAACTCTGGGCTCCTGTTGCTCCTCCAAAACAAACAACTCATCACAGAAATCACAAAATAATAATTCTGCGTCTCAGCATCCGTCGCCTCTACTAGACTGTGAGTTTCTGCAGGCAAACACTGTGTCCCCAGAATCACCCAGCCAGCCCTGGGCCAGGCACTGCAGAGAGAACAGAAGCTTGCTGAATGAAGGCATGGAAGGACGCACCTGGGGCCCCAACAAATGACGGCTATGGGATGTACTGTTTGCTTTTAGATGGTCAGAGCCTAGGTAGACTGCTAGTAATATTCTAGGGAAAAAAAAAACTACGATAGAAAGAAGAGGAAATGAGGAAGTGAGGCAGGAGAGGGTAGGTGGGGGAACTGGATTAAATGAATTTTAAAAGACTTCCTGATTCCAGCGGGACGTTTCAGAGATCTGGGGACGTTGTGAATGTACCCCAGAAGAATATATTCAATGTTTTCCTAACTTGCTTTCCATGGAACCCTTTTCTCAGACTATCTTATGGAACTAATTTTCCATGGAAACGTACTTTGAGAATCGTGGATCTAATCCAATCTGTCACTTTTGAGGATCGTAAATTGCATTATAGTGAGACTGAGAAACTTGCTGTTCCACCACCTATTAGTGACCCGGCCAGGACACATGTCTCCATGTCTTGCCTCCTCAGTCAAGCCAGCCAAGCTCAGCTCCTGCTGTCATCCTCTCCCACTAGGAATGTGCACGGGCTTTGTGACCAGCCCTTTTCCTGTGATTGAGATTCATCCTCCTCTGGCGACAGTTGCCAGAATAAGGCTCTGTTTGACATCAAGAGCTTTCCAAACAAACCTCGGCTGCTACAGCTGACACCAGCCCTCCTTCCCCCTTTCTTCCATGAAGCAGAAGTGGGGAGAGAGGTTAGGGCCAAGTAGCACGAGGACTTGGGGACAGAGGTTTTCAATCCCAATGGAGTTGGTTACCCAATTGATGGAGCAGCTGTCCCAGCTTCCAGATGGCTCCACAGTTTAACAAGTAACTCTGGAGAGGCAGAACCAGGCTCTGACTTTCTCCTTATGAAGTTGGGCAAGAAAACCCTCTAACTGATAACATGGCTGCCTCAGGTGGATTCTGGGTTAGGAGGTTGGGGATATGGATGAGAACAACTTGAGCTTTATCTGTACTGATCGAACTTTTTACAATAACAATGTGCGCATGTAGTTCCTGTAAAAATAAACACGTGATTAAAAATAAGTCAGGAATGTAACAAGGTGACTACACTTAACAAAACTGAACCATACACCTAAAAATGGCTTAGAAGGTAAATTTTATGTTATGTGCATTTACCACCACTAAAAATAAACACATAAAAAAATAAATCAGGAAATACCTTGGACTGTACTGGGAAAACAAGTGGGAAAAGAAGAGTTTAGAAGGAAATATACTCAGATGTTGAGATTAATCTCTCCTGGAGGTCAGATTTTCTTTTTTAAACTGTTCTGGACTTTCTAAAATTTACACACATATAATTTTAATGTACAATCAGAATTTGACACAGATAATCAGGAAAACAAAACAATCGGTGAAATAAGAAAAAAATAAAGCAAAAGCGGCAGATAGGGAAATTGTTAGACCCTTGGGGCAACACTTGCATCAGAAGCTCAAATAAATAAGCTTAGAATGAAGTTCTCAGAAACACTAGTGAGGTAGAATGGCTGTGTGTCAAATATCCCCAACAAACCAGTAACCACCAGGTTAGGCCATGCACCCCCAGGAAGCCCAGGCACCCTCTCTCACCATTCATCGCAGGCAGAAATGCCAAGTTGAAAATCTTCCCAACCAGCATCTCCATGAGGCCAACCTGCAGGGAAAGAATGAGAACTCAACCTAGGCAGTGGTTTGCTCTGATCCAAAGGACTGAGGCCCTGCCCTGTGGCCCAAGCGGAAGCTACAGAGCTGCTCTGGGAGAATCTGGGAGCTGGCAGTCAGAGATCCTGGAGTGTCCACCCAGACTCCACCCTGGAGTGTCCAGCACCACTGAGCTGGACAGCTGCAAGGCACATCTGGTCCACCTGCTCTCTGTCCAGATGGGAAGGCTGAGACCCAGGGCAGCGCCAGCGCTGGTCCAAGGCTCATGGGAGGCAGGGACTAAGGGGGGCCAGTTCTTCCCCAGGAGGCACAGAGCACGGGGTCTCTAATGGCTCATTCTGAAACCACGACGGTGTCATGGAAGGCCCTTGGGCCCGGTAGACAACACTGCTGGTTTCCATCCCAACTCAGCCTTCATGGGCCTCTGAGAAGGTTCCCTCACTTCTCTGGCTCTCAGTTTTCTCATCTGAAAAATGAATCAACAAGTCCAGCTTGCAAGAATGCCATGAGGATTAGGAGCAGATCATGAAAGTGCCTGGTCTGAGCCTTTTCGTATATGATTTCTCTTAATTCTCTAAGCCTGGGTTTCCACGTATGAAAGTGGAGTGAATAATCCTTCCCTCATAGGGTGGTTGTCAAAATCAACTGAGTTCCAATATGTAGAAAACCTGCTGAAGCGTAGTGCCATGTGGTACTACAGTGACAAGAGCACGGGGACTTACTTACATCCAGCGCTCTCTCTTACTAGCTCTGTGACCTTGGGCAAGTCACTTAACTTCTCTGTATTTGACTCCCTTATTTGGAAAATACGCTAATAATTGTACCCAAATCATTAGTTTGTTGTGAGGATTAAATGAGAAAAAATGTTTTAAAAAATAAAAGCATAATCGCTTTTGCTTCTCAAATATTCACTAATTTCACATTAAGTGTTAGCATCTTTTTCTACTTGGAGTCCAGAGATTCCCGTTCTAGCCCCAGCTCTGCCTCAATCAGCTTTGAGGCACGTCACTGTCCTACTCTGGGCACCAGTCTCTCCATCTATACAATGAAGCTGGTGATCCCAACTCCATGGGTTGTAGTTGTTTGGGTTTAAAAAACTCAAAAATTTGACTTTCTCTGTACATGTGGAAATCACCCAAGCTTGTCCTAGGAAACAAGTGTCTGTTTCATTGTCAATTTAAGAAAAGAAGGTAACTTCTAAAGACTTAGGTCGGGTTGGGGACCCAAGAATGAAGAGTTGAAACAGATTAAACTTTAGAATATGGGTGTCTCAGATTAGGAAAGCAGAATTCCAGAACATGGGGGTGAAAGGTTGGTCAGAAATAAATCCAAGTCTGTTTGTATTACAGATGAGGAAACCGAGGCTTAGAGTGGGTTGGTATTACCAAGGTCCTAAGGGAGTCAGTGGCAAAGCAGAGCCGCCTGATCCAGAGAGGAAGAGGTCCCATAGGACATGGCTGCCCTCCCCACATCCCCACCCTGGAGTGAAGGAATTTGGGCCAAGGGGCTTTCATGGGGTCAGTCAGTTAAAATGTGACAGCCCCACAGGTAGAGTTGGAGCTGTGAGTCTGCACTCTGGCCATCTCTGGCTTTGTGGGCCTGTTCCCCCACCTGTGAAATGAGGCCTGACAGCACTGATGTAAATGCTTTGGAATTCAGAAACCACCCAGGTCCCAGCCAGCCTCACGGGGATGCCATTCCAAGAAGATCTCGCTCTGGGGCCGGACCTTGGTACTTACATCAAAATTGCCCACGTTTGAGGTTCTAAGGTTGAGGCTTGTCCTGCAAATAAAGTCAATAGCCAGTCAGAAGTAGTGAAGGCCTGAGAATCACAAAGGGCTGCAATGTCACTAAGCTATCAGAAGCCCCTCGTCAGCATTCTCACAAGGACCTCTCTTGACCGGAGGGGAATTAATAAGAACAATGCTGGTCTCCAAGTGTTGAGCAACAACCATGTGCCAGACACGATGCCAAGGCTTTATATACCACATACTTAAGGCTCAAATCATAGCTGCACCACCCACTAGCTATATGTCCTTAGCCAAAGTACTTAGCCTCTCTATGCCCCAGTTTCCTCCTCTGCAAAGTGAGTGGCTGCAAGGACTAAATGAGGTCATTCAAGTAAGGCCCTAGAGCCTTGTCTGGTTCCTGGTGAGTGCCAAGCACATGTTGGTGACCATCACTGCCTTGTTTAACCCTTTCAGCAACCCTGTGGGAGAGGAACGTGAGGCTCCGGGGTAATTTGCCATGGCTACAGAGCTTGGGAGGGAGAGCCCAGGATTTGCACCCTGAGCCTGTGCTCTTGGCTGCTGTGCTATTCTGAGCAGGAAGGACCGAGGCCTGGGTTCGAGGTTTCGCTCTGCACTGTGAGGGCCTCAGTCTCGCTGCACCTGAATCTCACCTGCAAATCGACAGTCCTACCTGAGAGGCCAGAACAGACTTGCCTGTGGGGCAGTCTTTGGAGCCGTTTGGTGTCCAGCAGGAGAGAAACAAATGTTTTATTGCTTCCCGAGTTCTACTCCCATGCCTCCTTTCCCCTCGGCCCCTCTATCTCCAACCCCCAAGCTCTTTCCTGCCCCTCCAAGGTTGTCTGCTCTGGTCTTGCTGCTCTTCATGCAGTTGGCCTCTTCACCTCTTCCAGGCTGTAGGTTGAACTTCACCTCCTTAGAAACTCCTGGATGGTTCTGACGAGTATCATTAGAGTACCTCCCATTGTTGGGCTTGATAAATATTTGTAGTAAGAAGAAAAACTTACAATGAACGAGGCACATCCTGAAAATTTTCCGTACAATCTCATTTATCTTGAGGTGGGAATAATAATATTTACTTACTGCTATAGGCTGACGTCAAGAATCAAATGAATTAAAACATAGTGAAGGCTTAATTCAATGTTTGGCACATAAAGCATCCAATAAATAATATTATTATTATGAGTCCTATGAGGTAGGGGCGATTATTCCCATTTTCAGATGAGAAAATTGAGTTTCAGAGAGGCAAAGTCACTTGGCCTACATCATACAGCCAGTCAATGGTCTCACTGGGATTTGAACCCATACTGCCTGGCTCCAAAGCCCACGTTTGTAACCATTCAACACAGCTCTAGGTTAGACAGACCTGGCTTGGCTCATAGCCTCTCACTATACTCACTGTGTGGCCCTAAGTAAGTAAATCCACCTCTCTGTGCCTTACTTTTCTCTTCTTTAAGATGGGAGAACGATAACCCTGACTCCGCAGGACCATTGGGAATTAAGCAAGACAACACAGAGAAGTACCTACTGCCAAAGCTCGGCCATTGTCATCGCCGTCACCGTTGTTATTATTGACGTTATTATTGTTGGCGGTAGGTTCTTCCTATGGAGCTCAGGCTGCACCCACCCTGACTGACTCGTGTCACTGCCCATTTTCACCTTTGCAGCCTCTTGGATTTATCCAGCCCTGGCAGCCACACCAGGAGACCTCTAAGCCCTTGCTGGGGTCCCTCCGTGAGCTGGCACCAGACACGGCTGCACCAAAGAAGCCTGTCTGACCACAGGAGCCGCAACCCACTTACTTGTCCAGCTTGGCGTCAATCATGAGCTTATCGTCCTCCACGGAAAACAGGGCCAAGAGTTCTGTGTCCTGGAGGAAAAGGAAGGAGAATGAATGAACTGTCGCTGCCGTCATACACTGACTGGCCATTGCCAGGCGTTGGCTAGGAGCTTCGTTAACACTAAACATAACAGCCGGCTATTCCCTGAGGTCATAGTCAAACCCTTTTATAAGCCAAGACCCCCAACAGCCTTCACCACATAATGGACATCTCCCCTCCGGAGGGAAGGGGTGAGGAATAATAAACTTCTTTAACTAACTGTTGTTCACCAGTACGTCACAGAAAGGGCCGAGTGAACACTTCACAGAAAGACAACTGTCACAGGAAGCCAACAATTGGCACGGGCTGTTGCTCCGAGCTGCCTCAGGGGGCGTGGAGTGGCCTGCAGCCTAGGAAAGCTGCTTCAGGTGAGTAGATGGGATTGGGCATTATCTCTGTCAATCATAATTGCCCCGCCCCATGGAGGGAATAAGAGGTTCAGACGCGTCCCCCTCCCACAAACAGAAGCTTTGTTTTAGGAAAATCCCTCTGCTTCCCTGTCTGCCCTCAAAATAAAATAAAATAAATTGGTGTTATGAAAAAAAGGAAGCTCCCAGCAAATTCAGGTAACGTTACTAGTAATAACAACAATAACAATCATTGGGATGAGGGAGAAGGGGCTCTAGGTATATATAAGGGACCCGTGTGGGCATGGAAATCAGTCCATCCATTCCTGAGAAAATGGCCTTTGAACCAAGGCCTGGGGATATGTAGGACGTGGCCAGAGTGTGAGAGCCGTCCAGGGAAGAGCACGTCCAAAAGGCCCGGGTCAGGAAAGAGGTTGGCAGTAGAGGACAGAGAGAAGGCTAGCGAGCGAGGAGGTGAGAGGACTCCAAGAGCCTGGAGTGGGATGGAACTAGACCAGGCAGCGTAGTGGGCTGCAGAGGACTTGGGGCTGCATCCTGGGGGCACAGGGAAGGGTTCTGAGCAGGACCAAACGAACATGTGGACGGTTGATGGAAAATCTCCACGCAGTAGGGACTAGTCGACAAGGGACTGGATCGGGGCAGCCGGCTCCACTTCTGGGTGAGAATCAGCCCTTTTAATCTCTCATTTCACGATGAGAGACCCCTGACCCACATACACTGGGACTTGGGATGCTCCTAGACGAGAGGTGGCTCATTGGTCTCGAGCCCTCAGAGGAGAGACTGGGAAGACACAGAAGATGGGCCAGAACCCAAATGTCTGAGTCCAGAGCTTTAACCCTGGAGGGGGAAATGGCACCTCATACAACACATTCTTTTGACAAATATTTACTGAGCACCTACTATGTGCTGGACCCTGGGCTAGACTCTGGGGATCTGGCAGTGAAGAAGACAATTCACACCTGTGCCCCCCAATAAACTAACAAACAAATGCATTTTATAATGTCAGGTTAAGGAGACTAACAAAGTAAAGCAAGGGAGGCAGAGACAGAGAGAGAGATGGAAGGGTGGAGATATTTTAGACAGGCGGTACAAGAAGACCTCTCTGAGGAGGAGAGATTTGAGCGGAGACCTAAAGGAAATGAGAGAGTGAGCCATGCAGCTATCTGGGGGAAGAGCATTTCAAGCAGCAGGAGCGGCTTGTGCAAAGGCCCTGGGGTGGTACTGTGCCTGGCATGTTGGAAGAAAGATTGAGGAGCTGAAAGGTGAGCAGGGGCGATCTTGAAGGACTTTGTGGGCCACTGTGAGAGGATTGGTTTATGCTTCATAATTGAAAGCAAGCCTTTTGAGAAAAAGAGTAATATAATTTTAAGAGGATTCTTCTAGAAGAAATAGTTGTGGAAATTGTATTTGTATCTGTCCCCTGCTAGGTACGAAGGACAAGAGGGCCAGTGCCATCTGTCTAGTTCCTTCCCTTCCTCCAGCATCCAGTAGAACGCATAACACATAGTAGGTACGCAATAAATATTGCTGATGGATGACCAAAGCCTACTTTGCCACGCACTGTGGTACAAACCCATGCGAATAATAATAGCTGACACTTCTGAGCCCTTACAGTATGTCAGGTACCGCTCTGAGCATCTTATTAATGTCCTACTGCCATTCCCATGTGGTAGAGAAGAAAATCAAGCCCAGAGAGGGGAGTGACGTGCTCAAGTTCACACAGCTAGAAGAATGGGTTTGAAACAGATCATCTGACCCAAAGCCAAGATTGTAGTCACTATGGTGGGGATGGGGATTTGAAAGTGTCTGTGGACTACGATAGACCACGTGGTTACCCACACCCCCAGATACTCACGACATCAATAAGGCAGATAGTGGTCTCGACGTCATTGGGTTGGGACACCAGGACCTCAGAGGTGGCAAACACCTTCACCAGTGCCTTGTCCTTCTGCAGCGTCACTGAAGGTGGGTTTGGCACCTGGATCCTGATAGTGAGTGGGTGGGACTCGGGGTACTGCTGGAACACCTGTGAGTGGACACCAGGCTGGAGTGAGCGGGGCCCTGGGTATTGGAGGGTCTCACACTGGCTACTTTTGGACCCAATAACATCACTTATGTCTTACAAACCACATGCAAAGGCTCCAACCCGCTGCTGGATTTGGGCAAGGAGCTGCCCTCTCTGAGCCTCTCATATAGGATTATTGTGAGAATTAAATGAGATGATGTCAGCAAAGCTTCGAGCTCAATGCCTGATGCATAGAAATGCTCAAAACCTGGTACCAAGTGAGATGGGGTCACCTGGACATTCACGACATCAGTGAATTATCACAACTCCATAGGGTATTTTTTCTCCCTGTTACAGATGAGAAAACTGAGGCTCAGAGGGAAACACCAAGCAAATTGTCCAAGGCCAGCAGGAGAGTTGCGATTCCAGCCCAGGTTTGTGTCACTCAGAAGCCCAGGCCCTTTCTCCCTCCCACTGTCTCTAGACGCCCCACCTGCAATGAGAAAATCCACAATTCCAGGGTGTCTCACATATTTATGCTCCTTTAATATATTTAAGAAAATTGTTCGTAGGACCAGAACCCACACAGCGGCATTGCATAGGGAAGTTTCCATTTAAATGGATTTTTAAAAAAGTAACTCTGTGGTCACATGAGGGCGATAGTGACCACTTGTTGAGTTTGGTCTCTCTTCCTGCCTCCTTTCAATTCCACCCAGAACTAGACAGGACAAGTAGACAAAACATGAAAAATGTCTCAAATGGCTGTAGATCACAGCAATCTTTCACACCTGTATAACGCTTACTACGTTAAGAAGCTTTTTTGCTGCCAGGTGCCTGGGAAAAGGACTGGGATCAGAAAGGCCTTTGTTCCCACTGTATAACGGCCACTGATCTGACAAGAGCGCATTTGCTCGTTAAAAAAAAAGAACTTGTTATTATTAAGAAGAACAATAAAGAGTTAACCTTATCAAATGCCTACCCTTTGCCTGGGTTCTAATCCCAGGTCCGTAGCCACCCTGTGAGGGGAGCATTGTTGCTTCCATTTTCCAGGTGAGAAAACTGAGGCTCAGAGAGAAGTCATTTGCCTAAGGTAGCATGGTTGGGATGTCTGTATGGGAATTCAAATTCATGTTTGCCTGCTCCAAAGATCTGACTTTTTCTCTCGAAGCTACCATGTACCTACATGTGCCCTATGTCAACATTTCCTTTACCCTCCTAGATGAATCTGTGGAACAGGAGTTAGCATGCTTTTTGACAGATGAGGAAGCTAAGGCTCAGATGTATTAAGATTCTTGCCCAAAGACACACAGCAAGGAATTGGCCAGGCCAGGTTAGACCTGGGCAGGCCGGTCCATACTAGAGCTCAGGAGCTTTCCACCTCAATCCTCTGTGCCCCCTCTCCTAAGGGTCTGGCCTGCAAGCCTTTGTCACTGCACTCCCAAGGGGGGGGTCAGAGCACCCCACCCTCATGCTGAGCACCTTCCCTTCCAGCCCGCCTCCTGGGCGGAGGGTGAGGCTGAAGGCAAGGGGACACTCCCGCTTTGCGTACCTTGGGAATCAGGGCTCCCAGCGTGGATGTGGTGAGTGGAGGAAGCTCTTCGAACTGCGGGATAAGAAAAGAGTCATGTGAGTCCCCGAGGCTATGGGATCAGACGGGAGTTGCTAACACAGTGATTAACTCCTACGCACTCACAGACAACTAGTCGGTGTGTTGTCTCCCCCTTAAAGATACCTTGGGAGGCCCTACCTATCCAATAGCGGCCACCATGAACCGTAGCTGTGCTGTGGTCAAGCCGCGTAAGCTCACCACAGGCATGACTTAGAAGGCAGGAGGCAAGACCTGACTCTTGGCCCTCTACAAATGTCATCCTGGGTTAAAACAAGGTGAGCATCCGCGAGTGCATGTGCATAACCTGGTGTCCACTAAACGCATGATTCTGCCATAGCCCTGAAACACCTGTACTATTATTTACTTAATATCTTCTTTAAATCGGCTTACTTTTTAAAACCTCAACTACTGAAAAGTGGAAATCCAGTGTCACTTTACAGAGATGGCAACTGTAAAACTAAGTGCAATAAAAACAAAGCAATGCCCTTATGTTCTGCATGGATATTGTTGTGTGTGGAGGGGTATGAGCATGGGTTAAAAAGAGGACACTTAGAAGTGCAAGAGCGGGTTAACTACATATGGGCACACATTGGAGGCTTTCCTCTGAATAGAATCAGACCTTGACATAATTTGTGTGGTGGTTTTTTGGAGAAAATCTTGTTCTTATGAGATACATACTAAAGTTTATGGAGTGAAATGTTATAATGTCATCAAAAAAAAATTGTTCAACAATAGATGATAGATAGATAGATAGATAGATAGATAGATAGATAGATAGATAGATAGATAGATGATAGATTAGTTGGATGGATGGATGGATGGATGGATGGATGGATGGATGGATGGATGGATGGATGAATAGGTGGGGGGTGGGCAGATGGATGAATAGATAGATATGAAGCAAAGATAGCAAAATATTAACTGGTGAATATAGGTGAAGGATATTTGGGCATTAATTATTCTATTTTGCAACTTTTCTCAAGGCTTGACATTTTTCAAAAGAAAAGGTTTGGAGAGAAAATGACTCCGGAACTAAGAATATTTTATTCTTATGTATCTTTTAGTTACTTAGTGTCGGTGTTTATCAGGTGAAAGAATTCTAAACATTTATATAGAGATACATATAAATGAATAGATATTATACTTTTAAAAAGGGATTGGAATACAATTGAATAGAATTGAATAGGGAGAAACTGTCTCATCATGTGATTTGCTGTTGTTGATCACCATGTCTGTGAATCACTTAAAGCCTCCTGGGCACCATGCACTGATGTACCTGACACACATCCATGAATTGGAGATGAGCCAAAGGGTGGCCAGTCTATAGCTCTCGCTTTAAAGCAATTTCCTCAAGGCCCTGGGGTCTAGAGGACAAATAGGGAGCTGTTGCTGCCCAGCCTGCCCAGCCTCCAGACAGCCTCCAGACGGGGCCATGACTCACCATGCCGTCAGTGATGTCAATATCCAGGGCCCCTTGCTTCTGCAGGAGAGTCAGCACCGAGCCCAGGAAGTTGGCAGAAATGGCCAGTTGGGAGTTGGTGTTGTCGCCCATCGGGGGCAATTCTGGCATCTTTTTCCTGGGAGCCATGGCTGGCCGCCCCAGTGGGTAGTCGATGAGGCCCCCTCCAACCTCCCCAACCAGAGTCTGGGGCAGCAGAGAGGAAAAAGGTCACGAGCAGGGGCGCAGGGAGCGGATTAGAGGGGGGAGGCTGAAGGCTGGGGTGTGGCCCTGAATCTGCCTCCAGCCAGCCTTCCTTGATTAAACCTACTGGGTCTGAGTGGCTCACTTACGGCCCCCAGCTCTTCTTCAATTTGTGATGGAATGGAGCCTCTTGCAGTTCCTACTTTATGACCATTTACAATTATAGCCATGGTATATTACGATATATTTTAAATACATGTATGACATCGATTCTTCGCCCACCCCCGGCTCTGCCATAATGAGTTAGTGTGTTTATGCACCCATGCAATACACATCGGTGCATCTACTCTCTACAGACCAGGCTCCTCCCCACGGCCTGCAAAGCCCTGTACACTCTGCTCCAGGGGGCCTCTCCCCCTCATCTTGAGCCACTCTTTCCCTCAACCACCCTCCACCGTGCAGCCACCGGGGCCTTGTCAGCCCCTGCCACCACCTCAGCAACCCCACCATGACTCCTCCCACACTCTGTCCCCTCCCCCACACTCCTCTCTTCTTACTTCCCGTTCATCTGGCAACTCAAGTGTCACCTCCTGTAGGAAGCCCTCCATGATTCCCCTGGGTACGTCATATCCCCTACTTTAGACTCTGAGAGCCGGGGACCTTCTTTCACAGTGCTCACGATCTATAACTGTACATTTGTTCGAGTGATTCTTGGATGGCCTGTCCCTCCAAAGGACTGCAAGCTCTGCTGGGACACAAGTTTTGCTTAGGCACCACGGCAACTCCAGTCCCAGCAGTCCGGCACACAGCAGGGAACAAATATCTCTTGAATGACTATGTGTTTATGAATGTGCTAGGTGAGCATGTATATGTGTGCACAGGTATGCTGTGTACATGGGAGCATGAGTGTGTGCTTGTAGCTCTACATGTGATGGAGCAAGTGGGGAAGCAGCCATGTTCATGCAGCCCAGGGGAAGTACGTGTGTGTGCGCGCCCTGTGCCGTCAGGGGCCAGATTCAGGGGTGTGCTGGAGCCAGCTCACAAGACCTGATTCCGCACGTCTCTTCCCAACTTTATGTTCAGTGAGTCATGTTGGTAGCTTGAAATTGGCCTGGTGGGAGGATCTGCACCATGGAAATCAGCACATGCTACAAATCAGGACTTTTTCTTTTGAATATGGAGAGCCGGTTGTTAACGCTTACCAGCACACTACAGACCAGATTCATTCCTCCAGGAAACCCAGGTTCATAGCCACAGCTCTAATAGCTAGAAGCCAGATTGGGTTAAGATCCAAGGTTCACATTTATTAGCTGTGTGACCTTGGGCAAGTGGCTTAACCTTTCTGTGCTTCAGTTTCCTCAATAAGAGTGGCTATCTCATATAGTTGCTGTGAGGTTAGACTAGGAATGTGCCCGGGACACAGTAAGTTCTTGGTACGTGTTGGCTGTGATTGCATTTCTAACACTCCTCCTAGAAAGTCCTCATGTACTCATATGAGGACTTGTTCAAATGTTGCTTCCTAGGCATTCAGCAGAAGCCCTGGGGGACTCTCACTGTCACCCCTGCCTTGGACAGAGCCACCTCCCCTTGCTCGGAAGCCCAGGCACTCACGTTGAGGTCCAGCTCCAGGAATTCTCCAGTCACAAGTGGGAGGCTAGAGAAGGTGTACTGAACACTTCCCAGTATCCCCAGAGGAATCAGAGCTGTAGGCAAAGGATGGGGTCACAAGGAGGTCCCCTTACACTCCCAGAGACCTGCCTTCTTTGTGATCCAAGGGGAGGGGGCAGCAAGGCTCCAGCTCCAGACACCAGGGAAAGAGCAAGGATTCTTTGTTCAAATCCCAGAACTGCTTTTTCCTTGCTGCTTGACCTCGGGCAAGGCACTGCATCTCTCTGAATTTCAGGTTCCACCTCTGTAGAACAGACTTAACATAATTCCTTGGACTATATTGGGGGGGGTGGAAATGAGATCCTGGATATTGATAAGCTTTGTAAACTGTGAAGTGCTGTGGACCCGGGAAGAAGTTTTAAGTTTCTACAACATGGTACTTCATTGGATCTGGCCGTCTCCCTGACTGCTTGTGATGAATAGTCCCACCGCCTGGGCTCCTCCTCCCTTGTTTCTGGCCACAAACGGAGAGAATTTTCCTTGTCTGGGAAAGCCATCCTCAAACTGCCTGGAGTCACAGAGAAATGGGAGCCGCATCAGAGAGGGCTGCCCTGTACGGCTGTAGAGGTTGTGCACTGCACAACTCCGGTGCCGCCATTATGCTGTGCTCTATATGAAAGGAGGTCCCTGGAATCATGCAGTGCAGGAACTGCACAACCATATGGGGTAGGCTGGCCTCAGCAATGTTCCCTGGGTCAGGACGTGGCGTTGGAGCCTGGTGCTGAGGACCTGGACGGTCTCCATGGTGTCTCCTGCTACTCATTCTCCAGTCCTTCTAGGGGTTGAAGCCGACCTCTTTGTTTTAGAGATGAGAAAATGGGATAGAGTCTCTCCAAGTCCAAACATACTAGGGCAGAGCCAGGGCTTAAACTCAACCTCCTGACTCGCAGTCCAAAGCCGTAGTCCCCTGGGGCCAGTGGGGAGCCTCCTTCCCCTGAAACTTGGGGGTAGTGGTGTTTGGGGACAAGAGGAAAGGCCAGGTAGACTCTCTCTCAGGGCATCAGTCACACAGCACTCCAAGGGCCAGAGGGTGGGTCTGCCGCCCCCACCACCTTGGGCCCTCCTTCCAGACATGGCAATGTCCCTGGCCTTCCATAAGCTGGGCCCCAATCACGTGCTAATAGATGTTGGCCGAATGAAGCAAAGCAGGAAGGACTTACAGTCCACGAGACCCAGTTGGTCGTTGATGAGACCCAGCACCACGTCCACAATGGGGCAGAGCTGTAGGGGAGAGAAGGCGAAGGTGAAGTTCTGGTGACAGGGCAGAGGTTTGGGGAGGGAATACATGAATAATAACAACGATGGCTAATGTTTACTGACTTGCTCTGTGCTTGGCACTGTCCTCCCCACAGCCCCATGGGGAGGTGCTCTCATAATCCCCATTTTACAGATGGGAAAACCGAGACTCAGAGAGGTGATGTGATTTGTCACACAGCTTGGAAGTGCCCAAGCTGGGATTCAAACCCAGAACTGTGTGATTCTCAAGTTCCACTTCCTTATCCCTTTATTAATCTGTCCGTCCATGTCCCTTGGGGTCCTTCCCAGACCCAAGAACATGCCCCCGCCCCCTGGCTCCCTCCATCCCTCTGGGTCACCTGCATGCCCACAGGGATGGAGGTTGTACTGTGGCCCTTCTGTCTGGGGTAAGTCCGTGCTTCTTCCTCCCCATCCCAGGATAGGTTCTTACCAAGTCAGGGAGGACATTGGCCAGGACTCGGTTCACTAAGTTGTCCACGAGGTTGGGGAGAAGCCTGAGGAGAGAGGAGCGGGATGAGGAGAGTCTCGCGAATCTTGTCCACACTCAGGGTCCTAACCCAGGCTCTGTCTGACGAGCGAGAACCTGCTAGTGCTGGAAATTATTCTGAAAGCTGGAAGGGCAGTGTACCTTCACCTCAGATCTGGCTGGGCAGGCTACCCGGCCAAATTGCTTGACTTTCCATTCATTCATTCACTCATCCATCCATCCATCCATCCATTCATTTATTCATTCAACAAACAAATGCTTCTTGAGCTCCACAATGGGCCAGGCCCAGGCTGGGATATTCCTGATTTGTAACTGCAAATGTCATTCCCTCCTGCTCATCTGTTCCCTAATGGACTCTTTGCTGCAGCTTTGCATAATCTTCCCAAAGGGAAAATGAATGTATTACTTTATCCAAGCACTTAGCATGGTATCTTGTGCATAGTGGATGCTCAAGATATGTTTACGGAAGGGAGAGAAGGAGACATACTGGAGGAAATTTGTGCCCATGTGGTCAGTAAGAGAAAACAAGGTGCTGAGAGTGGGAGATATGATTCGTTCTACAGACAAGGAAACGGGGGTCTGGAGAAGTGACCCAGAGCAAGTACTCAGTCCATTATCCAGCTCTTAACTCACTCTCCTAAATAATTAGTTAAGGGAGAAAGAGATTGCTAGATGCCTAGACAAGACACACAGATGGACAGACAGACAGACTTGTAATGCAAGTACTTGCTTCCTGAGGCCCTGCAGTGATGTGAAGATGAGGGAAACATGGTTATGCTAACACAAAAGTATGATTGACAGCTTGACCCCTTCAAAATCGGCCCCCGCAACCCTACTGAACACTTGTCCTGCTGTGCCCCCACCCAGGTTGTAGCTGATTGCCCAGTGTGGTGCCTGTTTGACAAAGCAAATAATTTTTTTGAGATAAAATCCTAATTAGAATATTTCTCCCAATCTTATTAGGTATTTTGGTCTCCTTTGTAAGTGGATTCGCACCTCAAGAGGCCTTGTCTTGCTTCCAGTTCTCCGTGGATGCTAAGGCCCGTGAGAATGCACATGTGTGTTTATCCATGTGTGCGTGCATGAGCATGTGTGCACGCACGTGTGTGTGTGTGTTGGGGGAAATCGTTTGAAATTAATGTATATATATTCATGGCACAGAGTGTTTTCTCCTCCTGGGAAATCATCCAACAGACCACCGGCCCACGTGTGAAATGTAGGTAAAAGGCCATTCATTGTTACCATATTTGTCAAAGCAGAAGTTTAGACAAATTGCAATATCTAGCAATAGGGACCTGGGCCAGTAAATGGTGGTTCGTCCAGACAATGGAATATTATGCAGCTGTAAAAAGTTAAGCAACGGGGCAGCTCTCAATGTTTGGATACAGAAAAGTCTCCAAATAGAAGAAAGGAAAAAAGAAAAGTGCAAAATGGTGCAAAAGAGTATGTGCCCATTTGTGTTCAAAGGAGGCTGGGGAGTGAAAGTCTACATTTGTGTTTGTTTGTACAAAGGAATTGGAAGGTGAGCTTGGTGGGAAGGGGGCAGATGGAAGGCGGGCTCGTCACTTGTGCCTTTTTGTCTTTTTATGTCTTTGAACCATGTATTAGCAACTACATTTCCTGGTGAAAATGTGAATTTAAAAATCTGTGAGGCTTCTGTGTGTTTCCCTTCCCTGCCTCTCCTCACCAGGGGCCAATTTTCTCTGTCTCCACCCACCCTGGAGCAGAAACAAAAACTCAGAGAAGCTCACATGAATCCAAAATTCTTGAGTTCAAGTTGCACAATGAGTTTTTCTGCTCCCAAAGTCTAGATAAAATGAGGGCTGGGAAGATTGAGCCAAGAGATGGATAAGTCGGGAGGGGAAGGAGTAGATGGCCAGAGGCCTCAAAGAGAAAAGCCAAAGAGGGATCTGTCATGCCGAGGACCAGGGAGTGAAGAGAAAGGGACTCAGCTCTGAGTTGCTCTGATGTGCCCTCATCTAAGACCATCACCTGGGTGCAGCGTACCGGCCAATACACACACACTTGAAACCTCTCTGGTCAGATGATGGGGACTTGGTCACTTTGTAGGGAGGGTGTAATAGAAAAAACTTACCCCTTGACCAACGTTGCAGTGCATAGAACCAATTGGGAAATTTTCTGATGAGTTGGGTTGCCAATGGACACAAAATGTGTATTCAGAAACTCTTAAAATGTGCCAGATTCCATACTGGTGTTTTACATTCATTATCTCTTCCAAAGGGGGAAAAAATTACCCCCATTTCATAGGTGAAGAAACTGGAGCTCAGAGAGGGCAACAGAGTTGCTCAAAGTCACACAGCAAGGAATTGTAGAGCTGAGGTTTGAATCGCAGGATGCTTCCAGAACCTCTGCTCTTACCCATATGGTTTGCCAAAGACAGACCACTCCAACGTCCCCCAAGGCACTCCACTGCCTGCTTGTACTCACTGAGGTTTGAATCGCAGGATGCTTCCAGAACCTCTGCTCTTACCCATATGGTTTGCCAAAGACAGACCACTCCAACGTCCCCCAAGGCACTCCACTGCCTGCTTGTACTCACCCTCGCAGCAGCTTGACTTTGATACCCCCCAGGAGGGTGTCACATCGCTCGATGACCAGCCGAGGGTAGCCGGTGCGGTCCATGGTCAGCCGGACCTTGGCTGTGATGTTCACCTCCACGGCGATGTCCAGGAAGCCAATGAGACTGGAGGAGACCACGGGGCCAGGGAAACAGTGTCAACCCCAGCCTCCAGGCAGCTTAGACTCTCTCAGACCTACCTGGCACCTCACACCCTGCCCTTTTGCCCTTACTGTCCCTGCCCCTCGCTATCATGCCTCTGTTATGCCCCTTGCTCACCTCTAGGGCTCCCAAACCAGAAGACTTCCCTGGTCCTTCAAGTTATCCATGAACAAATTTATGTCCCCCTTAGTCTGTGACAGCTTCAAAGGCTGTGGTCAATAAATGAACTCTATGTATACATTTTGGTTTCCAAGGTGACCACCAATGACCTAACTTTATAGACATGACCTCAGTCCGCGGGGAGATATCAGTGCAAAAGTCCGCCCTCTGAGGTCCTCTGATAAACACGTACTACGTGGCAGGCACTCTCAGGGAGGCATCTGCTTGCCTTCCCTCACTTGTGGCTGTAGCCCCTTGGAAAAGGAGGTGTCATGATGCCCATTGCAGGTGAAAACACTAAGGCTCAGTGACATTAGGGCACCGGCCTGAGTTCACACAGCTTAAAAGAGAGTCGGGTTTGACCCCAGGCCACCACCTGACTTCAGCCTCCCAGATCTTAACCATCATGCAGGCTGCCCTCACTGCTGACAGGTACCGCAAGAGCCCAGAGGTATAAGCCATGCACGTGGTGGTAACACATTGATTAGACCTGATTAGTCTCTGCATTACAGAGAAAGAGGCTGAGGTGTGCAGGGGGGAACGATCTGCCCAGGAGCTCCAGCCAAGACATAGGGTTCTGGGGTCCCCTCCAGGGCCAAGGGCACACACCTCTTCCCATTGATGGCCACACGGGTGTACAAGCTCAGGTAGACACCCACGCCGGGCAGGAGCCGCACGGACACCCGAGGGAGGGTCAGCTCCACGATGCGCAGCCTGCATGGGACAGAGAGCAACAAGACAGCAGTCACCCCCGCTGCCGGTCACTCCACTCACGTGGGAGCACCCTCCCTCCCACCCCACTTCTCTGCGCCCCATTCAGTCGTCCTGACTCTAAAGAGACCTGAGGTTTGTGGAAAACACAGAGAAGTTAAGGACAAAAAAAAAAAAAAAAAAAAGCCACGACCCATACTTCCACTGCCCGGAGACCCACTGTACATTTCCACGTATTTCCTTTGGATTTTTTTTTTTTTAATTTAAAGAAACTATTCCTTTGGCTTGTCCCTGCCCCTCTTTGCCTGGTTCCCTCCTACACATTCTCAGATTTCAGCTCAAGGTCCTCCCTTCCTCCAGGAAGCCTCCCCTGATCTTCCCCACTATACACTTTCGCAATTCTCCATGAACTTCTTACCACTGTTGTAATCGTATGATTATTTCCAGGCTTCTTTATCAACGCCCATATACCCTCCCAGTCTGCAAGCTCCATAAGGACAAGAGTTATTATGTCTTTTCTTGGCTAACTCTGGGCCCCTGTCTCCAGTGACAACACAGTGCCCCAACCATAGTAGGAGTTCTAAATATTTGTTGAATTAAAGGTGAATAGGAAGAAGAAGCTGGGCAAAGCTGAAATTATAATATATATGAGTGATTTCGGGTCCTTGGGCTTTTTCCACCGAAACTATAGTACTATGCCATTCTGCAGATGAGGAAATCGAGACTCAGAGACAGAAAAAGAACAGCCCAAAGTCACACACAAATATAAAATGCTGAGCTGAGACTCAACTTCAAGACTGTTTAATGACAAGACCCCAAACCATACAATTTGGGATTCTCAAGACGTCCAGATTCTCAAGCCCTGGAGTGTATGGGGCTCTGAACACTGTCCCTCCTCCAACTCTAGGCCTCTGGGGGTGATCACCTCTGTCTGGAGGTTCATCACAAGGGGTTTGATAGGGAGAACGCAGCCCCTCCTTACCCTGTGATTCCCTGCACGGTGTTCAGGATGCCGCCCTCGCCGAGCACGCCCAGAATACCCCCTCCTCCGAGAAGTCCTCCGTCACCAAGGAGACCACCTCCGCCGAGCAGGCCCCCTTGGCCCGACAGGATGCCATCGGCTGCCAGCGTGCCCCCACTGCCCAGCAAACCACCTGGGCCCAGTGCCCCAGTGGCTACACCGGGTGGGATCTCTCCTGGCCGCAGCTCTCGCCGGTGAAGCCTGCCCATGGTTGCTGCACCTTCGGCTGACCTATACCGCCCATGGACCCTGTGGCTGCCATATGCATTCTCAGCGTTGCGGTAGTCACCATTTCGGAGGTCCCTGATCCTTCCATCAGATTCAAGGATCTCCCCATATCGGTATTTAGCCCCCAGCTGAGCAGTGTTGTCATTGGTCTCGATGCGACCATACTTGTAATTACCACCAAGCTGGTTGCCATTTGTAGGGGGGGCATCTCGAACATGGAAATCGTTGTAGGGAACACCACCAACACCTCGGGGGAATTCAGTGCCTCTGTAGTCATCGTAATAGTGTCGGCCACCACCCAAAAGACCACCACCACCACCCAAGAGACCACCACCACCGCCACCCAGCAACCCACCACCACTACTGCCACTGCCACCCAATAAGCCTCCTCCAACTCCACCCAAAAGGTCACCGCCACCCCCTGCACCCCCACCACCAAGCAAGCCCCCCAGAAGACCACCACCCCCACCACCTCCATGTCCACCAAGCAGGCCCCCCAGGAGAGGCCCACCACCGTCACCACCAGCTTTACCCATGGGCACCTCTCTCAGGGCTGAGTGGAGAGTATCGCTTTGCTGCAGGGTGCCTGAAACGGCTGCAGAGAAGCAAGGGTGTCAGTCAGGTGAGTCAGAACAGGAGCCTGCGGCCCTTTCTTCCCCTCTTGCCCCCAGGCACCATTTGGAGCACAGCTCGGCTCGCTGGGCCCCACTTCTCCCATAGGTAAAATGCCCAGGTCCAATGGGAAGACTCCTGCAGACCAATCCAGCCCTGACATCCTGGTGAGCTCCTTAGCTGCTGTCTTTGACCTGCTCTCACTTTAACTGGATCTCCATGGTGTTCAGCCAAACCTGGATAGATTTCCTTCCTCACCCTCCCTTCCTAGGACTCCACACTTCACAGCTTATAAAGTCTACTCCCTCATGCATATCCCAACTGATTTCTGGGACATAGTCAAGGCCAGAATTATTGTCCCCATTAGATGGATAAAGAAATTGAGCCTTGGGACATTCAGATAGGAAATGATCTCATTCTTCATTCCCATAATAACCTTGGATGGGAATTGGGGCTGGGAGAGTGTCTTTGTTTGCCAGATGACAAAAGTGAGGTCCCAAGGATTAGAGGCAGGAATAATTATAGCTCCCGTTTTTGAGGGCTTTCTATGTACCAGGAGTTGTGCTAAGTTTTTAAAAGGCCGTCTCATTTAATTCTCATATCAGTCCTCGGAGAGAGGGATTACAATTGCACTCATTTTGCAGACGAGGAAATTGAGGCTCAGAGAACTCAAGTCATGGATATAAGGTTACACAGTCAGTATTTGAATCCCAGGAAGGCTCTTAATCACTGCTCTCTCTACTGCTTCATGTATAGAGTCCCCAATATGGTATCTGGTATATAGTCGGTGCTCAGGAAATGGTCACCAAAAGGAAAAGGAGACACTAAGGCCCAAAGAGGAGAAGTCACCCATCCACCTAGTGTAGAATCTGCCAGTGAAGAAGAGCGTCTTTGGGGACTTTCGGAATTGGCTGGACTGCCCTGCCCACCCCATGCCATCCCCTACCCCCTGCAGGGCTGGACTCACCATTGCTCAGCACTTCTTTGGTAACCCTGAGGACGGTGTTTGTCTCTTGGGGGATGCCACACACAGCCACCACGGACAGAGCAGCCACATACCAAGCTGTCCACATGCTGGCACTACTTCCCTGCTGAGGAGACCTTGCATCAGATGGCCGTCGCAGCCATCACCACCCTGCCAGCAGGGGGAGCTAGGGACCCCTGCCAAGAGTCATAACAGGATCCTGCGGCCCAGATACCGGGGAAGTGGACCACAGGTCGCACAATGGGGCGAACTTCAGGATCTCTGATACCACCTTCTGGGTTTTGCAAACTGAAATAATCGAGATACAAAGCAGACCGATGAACCAAACTGTCCCAGAGCATGGGTATTTAATTCTCTCTCAAGATGAAGTGTCCAAATGGAGCCTCAGGGAGAGAGGTCACAGGGATTCCAACCAAAACAGCAATCTAATAGCAGGCAGGCTCTGGGGAAATGTCTCCAGCATCTACCCATCTATTCACCCCCCAACCCATCCATCCTTCCATCCATCCATCCACTCATCCATCTACTCATCCAACCATCTTTTCTCTCCCTTATTCATCCATCTATCCTTCCATCCCTCCATGAGCCAACCAGCCAGCAAGCCAGCCATATATCCATCCATCAATTCTTCCATGAGTCCATCCACCTGCCACCCTTCCATGCATGTCGCTTGCCAGCAAACACCCTTCCCCACCTCTTTCTAGGAGATAGTTCTACACCATTTGGTTAAGAGTAAGGGCTCTGGATCAGAGCTTTCTGGGTTCTGGTCCTTAGGCAAGAGACTTTACCTCTTTAAACCTCTGCTTTCTAATCATAGCACATTGTTTCGGGTATATAATAGACACTCAATATAAACAGCATCTATTGTTACTGTTTTGGAACTATTATTTCAGACCTCCAAGAAGTAGGTCTTAAGTTATGAGATAAGGGGCTGAGCTTTGAGGGATAAAGCTGCACTTTGGGATGAGCTGGACAGCCTCTACTATCTTTATCCGTCCCAGTCTACCCATTTACCAGCCTCAGAAAATCACCCTCTGGGCCAAACTGTGAAATTGTTTGTTCCAATCCTCTCCATGTATGCCCCCTCTTCCCTTTTCCCTGTCTCCATTTCTCTTGAGGTTCACTAAGGCTCCAAGCTTTTCCCTGCTTCCGTCTGCTCCCAGGAAAGTATCAGAGGCACTCATTTACACTAGAATATGAAGGACTAATATGTGTAAGGATTTTTTGTTCTGTCTTTCTCACCTCATCCTAACCCCACTACCCATAGTTCTGTGTTCAAAGAAGGGTCTCCACTTTCAGTTAAAAAGATGGGCACCAATGAAGGGATTTCTGATATCCGCCAGCAGCAGGCCTCCGCCTCCCCCTACCAGCCCAGACACCGAAAGGGTAAAGGGCTCCTTCTTACCCCTGGGCGGTCCCTGCAGCCGTCTTGAGAGGTCCCGTTCACCGGGCCCTTTGCTTTGGGCTGAGTCTGGTCACAGGCACCTTATATATCAGCTGGAATTTTGAGTTCAGACCCAGAGAGGGTAACACCGTAAAATTACAAGGGGCCAGAATCCAGATTTGCTCTGCAAATCAGGCATTGAGCCCAAACCGCAAGGGTTTGTGGTTTGTGGCTGATTCCAAGAGCTGTGTTCAGCCCCGGATGGGGTCACATGAGCTGGGGTTTATCAGCCCCTGGTCGGGATACATTCCTGGAGACCCCAGCTAGCTGCCCCGATGAGTAAACTGGAAACACCCCCAAATACATCTGATTTCCAGCTTTAAGGCAGGCAGTGCCCACTCCAGATGACCCGGGCCGGGAGGATATGCCCAGACTGGACTTAGCATCTAGCCAACCCAGGTTCAAACCCTGCTGAACCCCCAGCTCAATGCAAGACCTTGGGCTCCCCACTTCCCTTCTCTGGGCCTCTTGTTATTTCCATCTGTTAAATGGATATGATAGCTGCCTCACAGGACTGATTTGAGAGTTCAGGGAGATGTATATGGATCTGACTTCAAATTTGGGGCTGGTGTGAAGAGAACAAGCAGCGGGGTTTTTTTTGACATGCAGGGCTTTTTTCCCCCAGTAATTCATTATGAAATGTTCACACATAGAGTGTAGTTGAAATAATTGTACAGTCAACACTTATATACTTGCCACCTTATACCCACCAGCTACTTCTACCACTAAAATTGTGTTATACTTGCTTTATTACGTACCTATCCATCTCTTCGTTAATCCACCTTTTTTATGTATTTCAAAGTAAGTTGCAGGCAACAGTACATTTCCCTCTAAACACTGAAACATGTATATTATTCTGATTCTTGTCCTTCAATGTAAAATTTACATACAGTGAAATGCACAAGTCGTAAGTGTTTATTTGTTGAGTTTTGACAATTTTATACAGCCATGTAGCCCAGACCCCTATCTCAGTCTAGAGCGTCTCTGCCACTTCAGAACATTCCTTCCTGCCCCTACCCAGTCAGTGCCTGCTCCCATCCCTCAAAGCCAGCCACTGCCCCCTCCAAGACCCACTGGGACACAGCCCAGACCTCTTCCTTGGCATTCAAGGTGGATCTGCCTTCCACACTCAGTCCTGCTCTTGCCCCAGCCTCCCGCCTCTGGGCCTTTGCACATGCCATCCCTGTCAGCTAGAATACCCTTCTCCAGACTCCACTGGTCAAACTCGTGCAGAGATGTCAGCTGCTTTGGGAAGATTTCCGTGATGACCCCCAACCTTGACCCTCCCTCTGGACCATTCAGGGGCCTCTGCAGCCCATACTGAGATGGTGGTACTCTGGGAAAACCACGCAAAGCAGGCCCAGGCCCCACTCCCAGACCAGCACAGCACAAAGGCCAGTGTAGTGAATGACTGAACGAATGCTCTTACTTCCGGGACAGGGAGCTCTCTGAGTCCTGCTTGTTTCTCATCCCCCAGCCCCAGCCTAGGGCTGACCTCTGTGTTTCATGGATGCCGCCTCCTCCCTGCCCCACTAGGTTTCCCTGTGAACTCCTCTGGAGTGAGAGGGCATTTCTCTCTCCCCACCAAGGCCCGCTCTCAAGTCAGGCTGAGAATAAATGTGTTTCCCTGAACTCTGCAAGGAGATGCTTCCTCCTCCCTCGCTGGAAGCAGGCACGGTTGACGTCAAGTTTGCCGATGTCACCACTGGCTCCTGGGCCGGTCCCTCTCTGGGACCCAGTTTCCCCATCTGTTTTGGGCACATGAATGGAACAGGCTCTGGAGCTGGGTGCTAGGTTTGAATTCTGCTGCCAATTTTCTTCAAGTTCTGTTTCTTTGGTTTTGAGTTGGTGACCAGGAATGACCTGCCTCAAAAAGATGAAGAGCGACTTAATTATGCACAGTGCTGAGAATAGGGGCTGGCACACAGTAGGTGCTCAGGAGATGGTATTTTTATCCTCATCAACCCAGGTCCCTGCTAGCTCCTTGTGGCAGCAAGGCTGTGAAAGCCGTGGGGTATGAGGAGGTGCCTCAGCCCTGGACCTGGACCACCTTATGCCTCCACCATCTGGGGGGCTTTGAAGACCCCCCACCACCTGTGGGACCCCAAGAGGCATGCACACCTGTTTGTACCTCCCACCTGCTCTATGCACCCCAGAAGATCATTTTACCTCCAGGGACTCAGTGTGGCCATCTGAGAAGTGGGCATAACTGCACTTCCCCAGCAGGGTTTCAAGGATTCCATAGGAACCATCCAGATTGTGCCTGGAGCCTCATGGGGGCTCAGCCCCCTTTCAGCTCCCCATTGTCTGGCACTTAGTGTGATATAAATGCTTGTTAAACAAATATATTACCTTTTAAATTGACATACAATGCAAAGAAGGCAATGTGCCTTTCCCCATGGGGATCAATGCACATTGTAAACTGTAGAGGGCAGTGCACACGCGAAGGTGGTTGTCAGTCACTGGAGGCTCTGTGCCCATCGTCAGTCCTGAGACAAACCAGGCCCTGGTGGCCACGAGGCTGGCTCGCCCTCTGGGGCCCCAGGAGGATTAGTGTAACTCTGGCACCAGAGAGATCACCTGGGCTTAGTGTCCAAAAGGCACCTTTGTCTGCAACTGGAGGGACAAGGCTCTGGGAGGTGACTCACCCAAAGATGACTCAGCCAACAGGGACCCATGGGGGAGGGCTCACGCAGGGGGCCACAAGGACCAGGAAACAGAAGCAGTCCCACTACCAACTCCTCCACTCAGCCTTTGTCTCCCTCATGAACTGTCAGCCTCCAGGGTCAGAAGCTCAGCAGAGGTGTTCTCTGCACATCTTGTTTCATTTCCCCACCCTAAGTACGACACTTCAGAGCCTGGGCTCTGGAGTCAGGGGCCTGGGTTCAAATCCTGACCTCATCATGTCCTGGCTGTGTGGCCTTGGACAAGTCACTTAACCTCTCTGTGCCTCAGTTTCCTGAGAATGAGGGTAAAAACAGTTCCTAGAAAGCAGGGTTGATTCAAAAAGTCAATGACATGATGTATCTAAAGCACTTAGAACCGTGTCTGGCACTTAGTAAGCATACAACAAATGCAACCAGAATTACTTCCATAGCATAGCAGTGGAAAGCCCAGGCTTTGGAATAGGGTCAGAAGTATCTGGTTCAAATCCTGGCTCTGCCACTTAGGAGCTATCCAATTCCATTTCTCTGAGCCTCAGTTTCTTCACATGTAAATAGAGTGATCACACCCACTGATTTTGGCCACTATGAAAATTAAGTGAGCTAAGGGGGTGTGAAGCATCTAATGCCGTGTCCAGTATAAATAAGTGCTCACTGGAGGTTAGCTGCTCTCATGGTTACTCTGTGCAGCCACAGGACTCACCGCAATGAAGCGGATACTGTCCATGACCTTAAGGAGCTCTTGATCAAGTGGGAGAATGGGTCGCGGGCAGTGACAATCCAGTGTGGCAGATGCAATAACGGAGCCTGCCTAGGGCATGGGGAGGCTGGAAGCCGTGTGTGCCCTGCATATTGAGGGACAATAGGAGTTTGCCCGGCACACTTGGGGACAGAGAATGCACCAGGAAGAGGGAAGAGCTGTTCAAAGGTCTGACTACCCATCATGCACGTTTACACGTGCCAGGCACTTTTCTCAGTCCTTTACAATGATTGTGTCATTGAATCCTCAAATGATCTATGAGTGAGTCTTATCGTGTTCCCATTTCACAGAGGAAGAGCCAGCGGCACAGAGACAAGCCTGATCCCTCTCCATGCTCCAGGAGGGATCAGCTGAGTCCAGATCATAGGCAGCCTCGAATGCCAGCCTGGGAGTTTAGATGATTTCCTGTTGGCAGTGAGAATCCAGCCATCGAGGGGCTGTCAGCGGTGGTGAGAGATGAGCAGATGAGGTCAAGGATGGGCTAGAGGAGGGTGGGAGGGAAGAGAGGGGGGTGGGAAGTCAGGGAGGGGCAGACGGGTGAGAAACGAGGAGGTGTGGGTGGAGAGCAGGGAACAGATGAAAGCGTGGTGAGGACTTAGATGCAGCCGTAGCATGAGCTAACGGGTGCTGAGGGCTTCTTAGGGGCGAGTCACATCCCGAGTGCTAGCTAACCCTCAAATCTTATTACTCTCATCCCCTAGTTACCGATGAAGAAATCGAGACTTAGAGAGATTAAATGATGTGCCAGACGCCACATGGCTAGTCAGCAGCTGGGATGGGATTTGAACACAGGCAGCTAACTCAAGCCACTCATTTCACCGTTGCACTGTCCTAGACAGGAGTCATGAAACACTGCAAGTGAGAAAGGAGCCAGAAGTAAATCCTAACATGTCACTCAGTACAGGGCCTGGCATTTAGTAGGTGACAAAAATTGTAGGGTGGGTGGATGGAAAGGAGGGAGGCGGGGGGGAGGGAGGAAGGGAGAGAGGGAGAGAGGGAGGAAGAATGGATGGATCAGGGGATGGATGGATGGAAGGATGGTCACAGAATCACTGTATTGGTGGACAAACCTCGAGATGGACTCCACCTTTCCTGTGTGCCCCCAAGTCCTCTGAGCCAGTTCCCAAAACTTTGTTGGCACCTCTTCACTCAAGTCCACACATAAGTGTCACCTGGTAGCCATTCCCCAGAACCAAGGAGGCCCCTCCTGAACAGTGGGGGAAAGCCCAGAAGCAGGAGGCAGGACCCCCAGTTTCCCATCCCAACTCTGTCGCTGTTGGCCTTGGGCCAGCCAGGCCCCTCTCTGGCATCAGTGCCCCCATTCGCACTATGAGCCTTTGGCACAGCTTTGTCCTGAGATGTGTCCTCAGCTGATGTGCAGCCAGTAGGAGTCCCTCCAGGGCAGGACTAGGTTTCACTCATCCTTGCTTCCTGGAAGGCTGGCTCCTTTTCTCCCTGGAAAACTCCTATTCACCTTTCAAAATTCAACTCAGACGTCACTTTTGAGAAATGTCTCAAAATCAGAGAGACAAAGACAGACAGACAGAGACCCAGACAGACTCAGAGAGACAGAATGAAAGATAGAGGTATTTAGAAAAATAGAGAGAAGAGAGGAGGGGGACACGGGGAGCTTGAGGCAGAGGTAGAGGAAGACAGAACAAGACACAGAGGCTTCCCAGGCCAACCAGGTAAGCTTGGGATGTAAAGTTACAATGAAGAGGCCCCAAATCCCCTCACCTCCCAGGAACCCCTGCCTGGAGCCGGGGAGGGCACTGGAGGCAGAGGCCAAGGTGGCCCCTGTGTGACCGGGGAACAGACCAGCCAGGAGGTGTTGACACAGAGGAGTAGTTTATTGAAAGCTCAGGACTGGCCACCGAGGCCCCAGAGCTCTCTCTGAAGCAGAGTCCTGTGGGTGCCCTGCAGTCCCCAGACTAGGGCTGAGCTGCAGGGCCAGAGCACATGCATGGGCCTGGGTGGATAAGGGACACTTATACTGTCACCAACATAGGCTAGAGACTGGTAGGGAAATTGAGGCAGAGTAGGCAGGTGGAAGGACTCTGGCAGTCAACAGGGAGGGATGGTGGCCATCTCTCAGCCTCAGGATGCCACGGTCAGCACAACAGCATTCTGCAAGGAGCAGCAGTTCTCGGTTAGGCCCTCTGAGTCCTCGTGCCCAACCCCCCCCCGCCACGCACCTCCATCCCTGCAGCCTTCTCTGTGTCCCCTATATTCATGCCCTGGGGTTAGCACTGTACCTGGAACACAGCAGGCACTCATTAAATGAATGAACAAATAAATGAATGATGAGTAAATGACATCCAGTGTGGAGAGGTCACTGACTTCAGGACTGAAGTTAAGAGACTCAAGTTCAAGTGCCATTTCTCCTGATAATTTACCATATTGCCTTGGGCCAGAAATTTGACCTCCTTCAGCCTGGGTCCTCATCTGAGAAATGGGACCAGAACTCCCCGCTCTGCCCACATTCCAGAGTTGTGCTAAGACTCAAAGTTGTTCTGGATTGAAAAGGATTGTGAGGCCATGTCAATATGCAGCAATAAAAAGTGTCATAATCTGTTAGCCATGCCTGCCACAAGCACAGGATAAGGAGAGACAGCATGTTTTTCCACCCCTGGATCAGAGAGACTGTGACTCTGTGAGAGTGAATCTGAGATTACATCCTATAGGCCAGACATGTCTGAATTCATTAGGAAAGAACTCTGTGATAGATTGACAATGTCTGCCACGGGCAAGTAAGGAAGGAATGGTAGCGCCTGTGTCATCTATTTGCCATTCCCAAGTTAAGCAATTTGTAATTCCCTGAGTAAGTTAGAAAACGGTGCTGGAACAAACCCGATGATGAGGCAGAGCACTCCCCTCCTGCGTTTCAAGCAGGGCTCTCCCAAGATGAGCTGAAGGCCCATCTAGACCACACGTGCACAGGAAACTCACCTCTATGATCTCCAGGACCGCACTGGCAAAATTGACATTGAGAACCTTCGGCAGGGGAATCCCCACATCCAGCTCCACTGCAAAGAGGGAATGGTTGAGAGCAAAGATACGTGGAGGCCCAGGGCGGGGCCTGTGACCCTATTCTACCACTTTCCTTGAGTCCGCCCTTTCTCTTCTTGCGGACTCAGTTTCCCTTATTGGCAGAGACCTACTCATCCTACTAAACCCAAACAAAAGCACCCCTTTTTTTGTATCGTCATTAGTGGCTCCCCTCAGCAGAGCCTCTGTGAGGTTCTGTCAGTCCCTTGCAGACTCTGGGTCATCAATATTCTAATCATTTGTTTATATGACTATTTCCTTGTGGGTTGTGGACAGGACCCAGGTCCAATAGCTCTCGGGGCCAGAATCTGGAGTGACGTAATCCATGTTGTTTGAGTGAAAACCTGGGTGCCTCAGTTCCTGCATCTTAGAAATAAGGATCAAGCCCTCTCTGGCCTCAGTGTCTCTAGCAGAACAATGGAGAGAGGTAACAGATTCAACGATTCCAAATTGAGACACTCCTCGTGTCCAAGAAGACCACAGAGGCCACACGTACGTACCATTGAGCTTCGGCACATATGCCACCCGGACCACACTACTGAGCCATTCTTCTAAACGAGATGCCTGCAACAGACCACGGGGAGGGTGGGGAGGTGTGGCTTCACAGGGAGCAGTGCATCCCAGAGACGGAAATCCGGAGGTCCAGCTGCCCTAGCCTACCCCACGCTTGAGGACACAACTGCTGGTGGGCTGTCCACCAGTGACCCACAAGGGGACTCTCATTTCGGAGGGCTTCCCTCTGGGCCCTATGAACTTGGAAGAGCAGCCTTACTAGAGGAAGGGTCTGTGGGGCCTGTAGGGGGGTCTGTGCCTGAAAAAGATTGAGGAAAATGTGCCCAGCTCCAGCAGAACTCTGTGCGGTCTGATCTTAAAATTCCTATCAGTTTAGGACCCCTTAGAATGTTCTAGAACCTGAGACTATTGTGAGATTTTAGAACCTCAGAACTCTGTGAGAAGCAGGAAATGAAGGGCTCTACGGAGCTCTGAAATTAAAGCTTTCTGAGTTCAGAAACCTTATTAACTTGTGTGAAGTTCCAGAATTGTGAACCCTTGTGAGATCCTAGACGTTTACAACTTTGCAAGGTTCCAAGACCTTGGAAGATCATGAGATTCACTGTCTGAAGGTGATTACTATTTTACATACACACACACCCACACGCACGTGCCCTGATGTTTGTCCATTCTGGCTGGTTGGGGCAGAGTCCAGACTGAGGCCAGCTCAGGCATAAGGCTCGTGTCTCATCACACCGCCTTTCCACCCCCGCTTGAAGACCCTCACCACCACCAAGCTGCTCACCCTCCCAAGAACTTACATCAAAGGTGTGGACAAAGGAGGAGGCCAGCTTGACACTGAGCCTGGTGGAGAGAAGAGAGCTGTTGGGGGCCTCAGCTTCCCCCGACCACCTGCTGAGTGGTGCTCTGTCCCACCCCACCCCACCCCACCCCGGCCTGCCCACTCCTAGCTCTGCAGCATCAGGAAACATGATTAGAGGCTCAACTTTGCCTCTCTCCAACCTTGAATCAGAGATTCGGTTTTCCCACCTGTAAAATGGACCCGGAGGGATCTAACCTCCCTCTGAGATATCATGACCACCACCCCCGACTCCATGGACCTGAAGCCTTGGTCTGACCCCCAGTTGTTTGACCCTGGGCAAGTGGCTGAACCTCTCTAAGGAGTGGTCCTCCCTAGACTGAGCATTGGACACACTAAAGCAGCAACCCATCAGTGGATCACAGCTAGCCCAAACGCAGGGCCAGGGCCAGAGTCTGGACACCGATCTCTATCTCCTAAAGGCCTGAGGTATGAACTGCCACCGGGAAGAGGAGACAAACCCAGGCAGCGGGTGAGGTTCTAGAAATGGGGCAGCGGTGGAGCTTTGCAGCGGGGGCAGTAGTAAGTAGTCCAAAGAACCTGCATGGGACCTGAAAATGGGGTCAGGTGAGCACCGGGAGCCTATGGCTCAGGATGGGCAGATCTTAGAGACCCCTAAGAAAGCCCCGGCATCCAGGGGAGGGACAGACAAGTGCCAGGCCCCAGGCCCCAGTGAGAGCACTGGGCCTGGAGAGTGGGGCCCAGACTGCAGACCTGCTTCCAGGGACAATCCACTGTGTCCGCCTAGGCTTTGCCTGTGTGAGGAAGGACAGGCATCACCCTCTGGGTTAGTATGATGATCTTGAGGCCTAGTTCCCACGGGGGTGGAAGATTAGAGAATTAACCAGTCCGCGTGAATTACAAAGCATTTTACACCAGTCAAGGACAGTTATCTCCCTGGCTCGCCTCTGGGACTGATAACTCAGGAGTTTGGACTCCACGTCCTGGCAGCAGGCTTATCTCCAGGACCAGGTTTTGAGTGGGTGCAGTGAAGAAGCCTGCTCTGTCTGGATCCGGTTTCTCTGTGCTCCAGATGCCTCAACTGTAAAATGGGCTAACACTGCCCCCTCCCTGGCAGGTCCTGCAGGCAAACAAGATGCTGGTAAAACACCTGCAATTTAGTTGGTGCCCAATAAATGGGAGAAGGTTCCTGCTGCTTCCTAACTCCTGTTCCTATAGACAAGGCCCAGGATCCCACGTTACCGTTCCAGGGACAGTGATAGATGCAGCTTCGCGGCGGAAGGAGTCAGCTGGGCATTTAAAGTCATAACCTGTAGGGGAAGAGCAGGCAGAGGTTACACTCAAATTCAGCAGAAGGAGCTTGAAGACGGGTCTGCCTTGGCCAACAGGTGAATTTCCAGCATCCATTCCCTCCACTAACCCTTACTGAGGCCCTACTGTGTGTTAGGGTCCATGCTGGGCTATAAGGAGATACCCTGAAGGTTCTGGTGGTTGATCATCAGGGTATTAAAACTGATGGTGATCAGTGTTGTTCGAGAGGAAGCCCTGGGGCTGCAGGAGCTTGAAAAGACCCTCAATCCAGCCTGCAGTGAGGCAAAGAAAGGCGTCCCCAATGAGGTGACAAGGGAGCTGAATCTTGAAAGATGAGGAGTTAGCCAAGGGAAGGGGGCAGATGGCATTGCAGGTGGTGGACCCTGCACAAACCAAGGCAGGGAGGTGGGACCTGGTAGCCCTGAGTACCTGAGACTTAGGGCGCCAGGACAGATGAGGCAGAGAATGAGGCAGAGGGTGAATGGTGTTAGGCCATGGGGAGCTGGGACAGAGAGTGAGCAGGGGAGGGACCTGTCTTAGCCCAGGCGCATGTTTGGGAAAACTCGTAGAGGTGAGGTAGAAGGGAGCAGACGGGAGCTGGGGGGCCAGGAGGATGCTGGAGAGTCATCCAAGAGAAACCTGAGCCCAGAGGCTGGGGAGATGGGAAGTCATTCCTGAGACCCTGAAGAAGCAGTGGACAGGCCTGGGGCCCGGTCACATGTTCAAAGAGGCAGGAATCTAAGTGGGCACTCAGGTCTCAGCTCAGACGATGGCAGTGAAGCAGTGGAACTCCCTGTGCTGTGCCACCTGAAATCAGGGGGAAGACAACCCCCCAGCAGCCTGGAGAGGGTCATCCCCACTCAGAACCCGTGCTGGGCTCCCAGATCTCAGCCACTCACCCCATTTAGCTCAAAGAGAGCTTCAGGGGTCCCTGCAGGGAGGTAGGACAGCACATGGATGTTGGCTGGGATGGAGACTGTGGCCTTCTTGTTCTGGAGCATGACTGTAGGTGCTTCCTTCACCCGCAGCGAGAGCAGGAGCTGCTGGTCTGGGGGCAACTTCGCCAGGGCCTGGAGAGAGGCAGAGGCAGAGCGGAGGCATGAGGGCAGCTTCGATGCCCTACTAATAAGAGAATCAGTCAGCGAGTCAACAAACACTCATTGAGCACCTGCTGGGCACCTGGCACCATGCTGAGTGCTGAGGTGACAGCCTGAAGCAGACAGGCCTGGTCTCAGCCCCCACAGGGCTGACAGTCAGGCGGGGAGACACCCACCCATGGAACAACCGAGTTAGACTCTCGCTAGTCCTCTAACCTGCCAGGCACGTTCCCACCTCAGGGCCTTGGCACTTGCTCTCCTTTCTGCCTGGAAATGTTTTCCCCAGATACCTGCCTGGTTCCCTCCCTCATCTCCTTAGCCTTCTGCTCAAATGTCACCTCCTCACAGCCCCCAGTTTAAAAGCACTACTTCTGCGCTCCTAACCTGCCTTCGCCACTCC
Organism: Rhinolophus ferrumequinum; assembly: GCF_004115265.2. Lineage (NCBI taxonomy): Eukaryota > Metazoa > Chordata > Mammalia > Chiroptera > Rhinolophidae > Rhinolophus > Rhinolophus ferrumequinum. Next base: position 21,786,835 of record NC_046306.1, read on the forward strand.
ATTCTCTTTCACCTTCTGACCCTGTGTACCTCCTACTTATGTATTTGTTCAATGACTGTCACCCCCCCGACCCCCAGAATGGCAGCTCCTTGAACACAGAGGCTATTGTCTACTTTTGCCCCTTCTGGATGCCCAGCACCCGGCACAAGGCCTGGTACATAGTAGGTGTTCAGTGAACATTAGTTGGCTGACTGAATCACACAATCAAGAATTCTGAGTCTCATAATCATGACATCATGGAATTACAGAAGTGCTGGAAACCAGAGTCACAGAAGCTTGGAGTTACTTGAATATTGGAATCTGGGGGACCAACTCCTGAAGCCCAGACTTCCAGAGTCGCAGGATCATACAGCTGGGGAACCACCAAATTCCACCCTCGTGTATCCACAGACTCTGAAGCTACAGAACCAGATTCAGAACTGGGGCTATGGGGCTTTGACACCACAAGGCCAGCAATCGGAGAACAAAGGCTTCAGCTTCCAGAGACAGGCCCAGGCTCCCTGAACTGGGGAGATATGGCCCAGCTTGCGGCATTCATGGGTCCCTGCTCCTGACACCTCTGCCTCTCCCAAGTCCCTCTCTACCATCTTACAACTCCTGCCCTCAGGAGGTGCTTCTGAATGTCCATCCCCCGTCTCGTCCCTTGCCTGAGACTCCTGTGCCCTTTAGCCAAGAAGCAGAGGCCCCAACCACACTCACTAAGGTTGCTTTGAATCATCACCTTCAAGGATTCACACGGTTTTTCCATATCCCCAAACTCTGTTTCCCTCTCCATCTTCTCTGGTACAAAACCAGATCTTCTGGGCCTCTTTCCAACCTCTATGAGAACCTGCCGTTATGTAAGGACCTTGTAGGAGTCATTTCAACTTCAGTAAGAATTCAGACTCGTAGCTGGAAAGCATCTGGTCCAGCCCCAGTTCAATGGACAGGAAAGCTGAGGCCAAGCCCTTCAGTCATATACTGATGTCCACTAGTCAAACCTCCCTGAATCTTCTCCCTTTTCTTTCCTTCCCAAGGCCAGTGCCCTGAGTCTTCTCTCTGGAGACAGAGAAGACCAAGATGAAGTAAGGCAGTTGGGGGCAGGGGACTCAGTAACCTAGAAAGAACCTTCTGTGCTCTCCCTGATAGAAAAGGAACAGCCCAATTGACTTCGGGGTCAGTTAAACCCTAGTCCTTTCCACTCTGCTATCAGGAAAGGACACAATGTCAGCCATTCACATTTTAGTGTGAATTTAAATTCAACATTCAGTTGCAGCTATTTGGAGAACCGTCTTGAGAAAGATTCTGGAGTCCATTCAGGCTCATCAGGAAAGAGCTACCAGGATCAGAGTTCATGAGAGCGCCACTCACCTCAGGGACAAACGCCGCGAGGTCCGTAGTTGTCAATGGCACATTGCGGGGAACCTGTACCCAAGATCAAATGAGAGGAGCAGGGGTGAACACAGAGACAGGACAGGGATCCCTCAGCATACCCAACGTAGTTTTGTTCATACCGCACCCCTACCCCCATCAATTACATACACATCTCTACAAACATTCATGTTCCTTTCTTTGGCCAGTGATTACTGAGCGCTTACTACATGCCAGGGTCACGCTCAGCACCTTTGTTAATTTCACATTTACAACCGCTCAAAGATGTGGGCGCTGTGATTACTCTCATTTTACAGATACGGGACCTGAGGCTCCTGTCCAGGCCCGTAAGTTGCTAAGCGGTGGCACCAGGATTTGACCTGGGCAGGCTAATTCCAGAACCTACAAACTACGCTGCCTCAGATCACAATCTGAAGGCCAGGAATCTGACCCCAAACATTTTTGCCTTTTACCTAAAAAGCATTTTCAAAAACTATGAATTTTTTCCACTTTTACAAATCAGGAAATTTCATATAAATTTGCCAGTTTGGGGCTGAAAAATTGGAAAATGTAGTCACACTGAGCCTGTACCCCCGCCCCACCCTTGGAGAAGCTGAGTGGCAGCTGCCTGAGAAATGAGGTGCAGGCTCCCCAGTTCACTGTAGTCCACCAGGCCCGCTTCCCTTATTCTGCTAATCGATAATGGCCCAGCCCCCTGGGCCCTGATGTTGGAGACCCCTGAACTACACATGTCCACTTCTCAGAACAGACCCGTTCACACAGGATAAACATACAGACGCACTCTCTCCTGCTCAGAAGAGTCCCAGACTCTCACCCAACATAAGGCTGTCACTTGGTGGGGGTGGACAGCACCTGAGGATAGCGCCTGGCCTCTGAGATTCTCTCTCTCTCTCTCTCTCTCTCTCTCTCTCTCTCTCTCTCTCTCTCTCTCCACACACACACACACTCACACACAGGCTGCTCAAACACATCTCTCACCCTGAGAGACTCTGCCTGGTTATGACTGCCACCTCTCTCCAGTTAGAAGACACCTGCCTCCCAGGTCAGGAGCCTGTTCCTGTGCTTTCTGGACCATATATGCAGGAAGTGAGTGATGAACCCATGTTTGCTTGGGTCTGAGCTGCAGGTTGGGTGGCGGTAGGGGTAAGGGTAGAGGCAAGTGGCTTTAGAGCCCACTGCCTTTGGAGAAGGCTGAGACCAAAAAAATGCCTCTGGGTGAGGCTTCTGGGGGCTGAGCCTTCCAGACCTGTGAGGGGTGAGAGGGTTCAGAATGAAAGCAGAGAGATCTCAGAAGCTTCAGAACAAATGACCTTTGGGTCCAACCCTAGTTTTCTTTTCTTCAACTCAAGTCTGCTCTTGGGATGGCAGTAGAAACGTTAGCCATCCACACTTGAGTGTAAAATTGGGCTTTGATTCTAAAAGGGCTCATCTGGTGCAAGGATGGAACGTTGCTCCATTTCCCATACCAGTTCTGACTAATTGAAAGTCACTTCCTGGAGCGCCCTGTGGAGAAGGATTCAGATTCAGAGTTAGATTTAGCCACGTAGAGGGCCATTATCGATCAGCAATGTTTGCCGCAGAACAAGAGTGGGCATGTGCGTGCTGTAAACTTGTCCAACTCTGTCAATTATAGGGAAAAGGGCCCATCAAGGCTGATCAATGACAACGTGACTGAGTCCTGGCTAGCATTACTAGGGCCCAGCAGGGCAGGGTGCCGCACTCACCAGCTCTGGGGTGATGTCTATGTCAAGAGCACCGTTGGTTTGCAGGAGCCCAAATATGGTGTTGAAGAGGTACAGAGGCACGGTCACCTGGGACGTGTGGTTCTCCTTGCGAGGCACCTTGATGGGTTTGGGGGGCTTGGGGAAATCGATTATGTCACCAGCTGCGCTCTTCACGATGGACTGCAGGGGCAGGAGACAGGACATGGGAGGGTCTCAGGGCTGCTCACCCATGTGGCTTTGACCCAGCACCTCCAGTGTGGCCTCCGCCAGTACCCCACCACACCCCAACAGTGGGCAGGGCCTTGGAGGACACTCACGTTGATGTCCAGCTCTATGTACTGGTTAGAGGTGAGAGGCAGGGTGGCCAGAGTGAATTCCACAGACCCAAGAGCCCCAAGGGGCACCAGACCTGCATGACGAGAGGAGGAGGAAGACCCCATGAGCCCCAGCCCCAATAATAACAGGCCCTACTTCCATTTATTGAGTGCCTAGCACTCTACTAAGTATTCACTTGGGCACTACTGTCATCCCCATTTTACAGATAAAAAGCTGAGGTTCAGACAGAGGAAGCCAACCAGCCCAAAGCCACACAAGCCAGAGTGGCAAAGCCAGGATTCCCGTCTTCCAGAGCTGGTGTCACTAACCACATTGACACCCTACCTTTCTCACATAATGTCACATATAGAGACATATCTGTCCCAATTTTTCTTTCCTTACCCTGGCTATGACTTTTTATACTTTTCAAAGCCCTTCTGTGAACACAAAAGGCATCTATGTCTCCATAAGGCTCAGAGAGACTGGGGGCCACTGTGGCTGAGGGGCCTTAGGTTCCTCATTTAAACTCTCTGGGCCTCAGTCACCTTGTCTGTCCAGATAATAACATCTGCCTCATGTTTCTGACAGTGCCAGACACACCACAGGTGCTCAGTACGTGGCCAGCAGCCCCCAGCAGATGGAGACCTGCCTGGCCGTGAGTGCCCACACCTGCTGAACCAGCCTCAGCCCAGACGTCCCCCATTACGCCTTCTCAACGTGGTGACCTCATCAGTTTGAGGAGGAAGTGAAAGGACCCAGCATTCTGCCCTTTCCTCTTCCCCTGGGACCCCTACCCACTGGGGTAATGGGAGGAGGATAGAAGAAGGGGCAAAGAGGAGGGGGTGGGACCCCAACTTACCCAGCACAGTCCCCAACAGCTCATTCACCACACGTAGCACACTGTCCACCATAGGGCACAGCTGTGTCCAGAAGAGACAGGTGTTACAGGAAAATAAAAGTGGGCCCCAAAAGTGGCACAGGGGACAGCTGTGTTTTCTACAAATGACTTGCTATGTGGTCCCAAGGATCAGGCAGAATGTGGAGACAGAAGGAGGACACACAGGTGGGCGGCACGGGCAGGGCTGGAGCTTGACATGTTGGAGAGTAGAATAAGTGGGGCAGAGAGCCCCTCAGAAAACCTCAAAGGATGCTGGGAGGATAGGGGCGACACATTTCAGAGGCCAGTTGGGACGTGTGGACAAGGCTTTCCCCTGAGGGGGCAAAGGCAGCTATTCCCTCTGAGATCTCAGGCCCCTCTTGCCACCCAGATGGGCACTGGGAGACCTAGCCTGGGCCCGGGGCGTCCACTACACACATTGCCGTGTGTTTACTGAAAACCCCTGTGCTGTATAAACAGGGAGCAAGTGGTTCGGCTTCCAGAATCCTGAGTCTGGGAACCATAGAGCCTGAGTCCCACAGCCCACCAGAGCAGGAACCGCAGAAGTGACCCAGTCCAGCCCCTTCCTTTCACAGCAGTGGCTGAAGAAGAAAGATAATCCGCCAAGCTGTCCTCACAGAGGCAAGAGAAGGCTGCCTTTTCACGTAAACTTGGGGCCTGGAAGTCCAGACCTCTGGGGTCAGGAGGTCACAGAAATGAGAGGAGGAGACCGGAGGGGCTGTGAGGGGTGGAAGGAACAGCCACCTCGGCACCAGCATGTGACCTGCAGGAAGGAGGGTCCTTGCAGCCAGGGTGGCCGATTGCACAAGAGGAGCTAGAAATAGGATTATTAAGAGAAATCTCCAATCTCTAAATGCTAGTAATTAACTCGTATTTTTAAAAGCTTTTTGAGTCACATAAATCCTGTCTTGCCTCATGTTGTCCCAGCGATTCCAGTTAGGGGACACAACTTAGATGTAATCACCTCCCTTATTGAAACCCACCTGCTGGGAGCTTCCCTTCTCCCTGTGAGCTGCTTCCCACTGACTTCTTCAAGCTCAGGGCCGTTTTCCCAACTTCAGGCTCCCACACCCTTGCTACCTCTACCATGTCTTTCACAAGGACTCACAGAAGAGGCTCTGTCAGGACTGGGGGTTCAGGGGCCTGACTGCCCTGTGCGGCTGTGTGACCCCAGAAAGCCCCTCCTCTCTCTGGTCTTGATGAAATGGGCCTTTGGCCAGACCAGCTTTTCTCAAGTGTGGTTCGTGTCCCCTGTGGAAGCCAGAATGGCTGGGACTGGTCATGGACAAGCATTCTGGAGCAGTTTAATTGTAATATGTTTCACTTGTGATGTATTAATATACAGGCATGTGATTTTCTGGACATGATTGCCAAACACAGAGCTCAGCTGAAAATCACTGAGTGACCCCATTTTAATTCAAAGCTAGATTAAAGCAAAGTATAAAGTCAATAATAATACAGGTGGCGAAGGCAGAACAGGGGGTAAATAAGGGACCTGGATTTGGGAGCAGAGGACTCAGGTCATCTGAAGCTGTAAATTTAGGACTAAGGAGGGATGGTGCCCGTTCCCCTACAGGCTCACAGGCCAGGAGGCTCCTGACTGGCAGTGGGGCGGCCAGGGCAGGATTACCCAGTGGGCGTGGAATGGAAAAACATCCTAATCCTGCCTGGCGCCCAGATTTACTCAAAGCTGGGGGAGGACAGGCATAGCCTGGGGGGAGGGGCACGCCTGGCCCAAGGCCCCCACACTCACCAGTTCCGGCAGCACCTTGAAGAGTGTCTGTTCCACGACCCCAAAGAGCTGCGGAGGCAGCAGCCTGGGCGGAGTGAGAAGCATGAGGATGTGGCCACCACCCGGGGACAGTGCCAACATGGGTGCTGGGGCAGGGTGGGCACTGGGGGCTCTAAATACCTCCTGTCTCCATTCTTGGTGGCATCAGCTGGGGCTTTGCCGACTGAGTTTAAATCTTGGTTCTGCCTCACCATGGGGCCCAGGGGAGGATTTCAGTTTCCCCATCTGTACAGCACCTGCCTTACCGATTTGTTGCTGCTGAGATTACATGGGAGTGTGTGTGTATCAGGTATCAGTCTGTGCTCAATAATATCTGCTCCCTTCATGTCCTCTAACATTTGTAGGCAAGTGACACTTGGGCCTAGAATAGCACCTGGCTTTTAGAGTGAGGGTTCAATAAATATTTATTGAATGAATATTTATTGAACTAATGAATGAATAAATGAATGAATGAGAGGGTGGTCTGAGGGTGAGAAGTACACGTAGATGGGCTCAGGTCTGTTTGGAGACCGTGGAGGCACAGAGGGAAGGGTGACAACCACAGAACCACAACCACAGGACACCAGCACCATCCTGCTGGCCATCCATTGACTCCCTCTAGCCCAGAGAGCAGGATGGAGAAGCTGGGGTATAAAGCATCCAGAGACCCCACCTGGAATCCCCTTATTAACGCCCTTCTGGAGATAGGAGCCACCCTGGTTCACCCTATTCCTGGGCACTAACACAGAGCTGTCTGATTACCCATCTCTTCTCAGGGCCACCTAACAAAGAGGGGATTGAGGATGAGATTCAGCCTGGAATGTAGAAATTAATGGTGGAGACATAAAGTGTGAGGCAGGGGAGGAGGTAGGTGTCACTGAGGGTGGGCACAGAGAGATGGGGAAATCCCTGGACCTGAGTCCAGAGACCAGCCCACCTCCATCCCCGCCTCACTCTGTGTGTGTGACCTTGGGCACTTCCCTTGCCCTCTTTGGGCCTCAGCTGCCCCACGGAAGTGATGATTTGACACAGTGTGAGGAGGGCCACTGTGTCCTGAACAGTTGGGGGAAGAGACAGATAGGAAAGTGCCAGAGGCTTCACGATCATCAAATGTAGGTCCTCATTATACAAATGGGGACACTGAGGCCCAGACAGGGGAGGGAGTTCTCCTGGGGTCACATAGAAAGTTAAGGGCAGAGCTGGAGCTCTGATGTGCTAAGTGCAGGGACTGAGATGTCTGCAGATCAAGGGACGACAGGAGCTCCCTGCTCTATCTGGGAGAGAGGACGGCAGGCTCCCGGGAGCCAGAGAAGGAGGAGCCCAGGAGTAGGTGATGCAAGCTGTGGGCTGGGCCAGAATTCCAGTCTGTGGTGGGTTTTAGTCTGCAGGTCTGCGCAGCAGGTTGAAACCACGGGATGGGCGGGAGGCGGGGTGAATTCAGGCCCCGCCTGGCCGGCCGCTCCCAGGAGACCCCCGAGAGCCAGGAGATGGTGAGCCCGAGCTGATCCGGACGCGGGAACTCACCCAGAGAGCACGCTGATGTGTCCCAGGAGCGTGCTGCAGCGCTTAAGGATGAGGATGGGCGTACCTCGCGCGTTCATGCCCAGAGCCACCCGCGACGACACGTTCACCTCCGCTGCCAGCTGCAGAAGGCCGCCCAGGGGGCTACGAGACCCCATGCTGGGGGCGTGGCCAGGATGCCAGGTCCCACCCACTAGGGCCGGCCTTAGCCACGCCCACCTCGGGGTGCGTGCACCCTGATAAGGGGCGAGTTGGGTGGCCCTGCAAGTGGCTTTGTCCCCATGCCCTCCTCTCACCCCGTCTCCCTGCATGTCCCCTATTTTGCATGTCCCTAGGCCCTCTTCCCCCAACCCCTCCAGTAAGCTCCAGGCAATGGGGTAGGGGGTCTCCAGGGAACATGAGATGGAAGTCCCTGGGGGTCAGTGGGATGGAGGTCTCTGGGAAGGGGTACAGGGGTGGGATCCAGGGAAGAAAGAGTAGGGTGGGAGTCCCTTGGAAAGGAACTAGAGTGGGAGGAAATAGGGGGACAATGGAGTACGCATGGGGAGACAATAGGGTAGGGGTCCCCAAGGGGCAGTAGGTGGGGTGGGGAGCAGTAGGGTAGAGGTTCCCAGGAGCACAACTCACCCAGAGCCATGCAGGCGCACCTTGCTGTGCAGTTTCAGCTGCACCCCAAACCCTGGCAGCAGCTTCAACGACACCTTTGGCAGTGTGAGTTCCTCGATCTTCAGCCTAGGATGGGAGTCCAGGGCAGGGCCACTCATTTTTTCCCCACTTCCACCCTCCAGGCTCATGCACAGGCAACTCAAGTTGGTTCTCAAACATAGCTTCCCATAGTTACTTTTCTCTGTCCTCTGGGCTTTTGCCCAGGCTGTTCTCTCTGTCTGGAACCCCTTTCCCTTGATTCTCTTTCCACTCTGCTTCCGCCTTCAGCTAGCTGATGCCTCTGGGCTCTCCTGATTTCAGCTAGGGTGCCTCCTCCTCCAGGAAGCCCTCCTTCCAGCTACTCTGACTCAGGCAAATGCCCTCCTTTGAGCAGCTCCCACACCCTGCCTGGGCCGCCTCCATCACTGCCCTGAGCTTACGGGTCATCACTGTTGGACTCAACCTCACACTGGGGCTCTTTGAGGCAAAGACGATGTCTGGTTCATGTCTGAGGCCCAGCCTCATCCAGCAGGGACGACTCTACAGTGGGAGGGAGACTGAAGCTATTAATAATAATAATAATAATAATAATAATAATAATAATAATAAATAGTTAATACTACTGAGCATTTAACTGTGTGCCAGCCTCTTTTTTAGCTCCTTAACGCAAATTAGTTCACTGACCTGGCAACAACCCCATGAGTAGCTGGTCATAGTGCAGCCAGTAAAAGCCAGACCGTTCAAATCTTAGCTCTACCACTAACCAACTGTGTGACCTTAGGCAAATCACATTGCTGCCCCATGCCTCAGTTTCTCCATCCGTAAAATAGAGATATTGACAATTCCAACCACAGAGTGACACATAGTGATCCTTGAGCAATGTCAGCATCAGCCCTTATCGTCTCCCTTTCCAGCCATCCATTTGCTGTTTTGAGAGCTGGGCATCCATTCCCTCTTCTCTCCTGCCAGCACCTCATTTCCTCCTGTACAGTGACCCTTCCCCATACCCTGGCTCCTGGCCTTCCATCTTCAATTTGGGGCCTGTTATTTGACCTTCCCCTGATTCACCACCAGCTGTGGGCTGTTTCCCACCTGCTTAGCGCAGGCACTATGACCTGTGATTAAACACCCAGACACCGTACTACCACCATTCCCTAGCTAGGTGAACTTGGGCAGGTCTCTTCACTGCCTGAGGTCTCAACCTCTTTAATTCATTACCTGCCAATGAATTAAAAGGAAACAAGCTCTCTTCTATTCCCTGAACTAAAGAAAAGACCAGGCTTCCTGTAGGGCTCACAGTAGGTGGGTAGTCAAGAGGCCACTCTGTAGGGACTTACCCAGAGAGTTCTTCAACGATACCAAAAACCCCTCCGTAGCCCAGCAGGCCACCTCCGCCGAGCAGGCCTGTGGAGCCCAGGAGGCCCTGGTTCACTGATGTGACTGTGCCCAGCACGTTTTGTAGAATGGGCCCCCCGATCAGAGAGTTCTGGATGGCTGCAGAGAAGGTGGGGAGAGATAGGTTCATTTTACAGGTGGGGAAACTAGGCCCCAGAGAGGGGCAGAGCCTTGCTCAAAGTCACACAGCAAATCAGGTTTGAAGCCAATAGCATGACTGGTGCTCTTGACCCTGGGCTGCCTCTGTAGCACCGAAAAGGAGGATAGAAGCAAAGAAAGGAGGCTTGATCGAGTGACTGCAGATTGTGAGAAGGGCGAGACAGAAGGGACCCCCTCATGGAGGTTGGGGCAGGTGGGGGTGGCCTCCCTAAAGCATTTCCTATTCATGACTCCTCCACTCTATCCATGAGACTGTTACTCTGTCCCATTGGGCCCTGGAGCACTAAATGTCTAGCAGAGTTCCCGCACCCCAGCAAGGTGGGGCAGAGATACTGGCCCAGCCAGCACCCTTCCCTTGATCTCCTCAACGCCCCCATCCCCATTCCTGAGGAAGACAGCCCCACATGGCCTGAGTCCATCTCCTCCAGTCCACCTTTCAGAAGAAAGTGAACTGATCACCCACTGGAGCCTGCAAGCAAATCCTTAAGCCCCTAAACTCTCTCAGCAGTTGAGAATTATAACCTGTTCTCATCTGTTCCTGAAAGCAGATGCTCTAAGCATATCAATGGAGTTGTTTACACTACAACTCCCCCCACTGTGGACCCCTCACAGACTGCCCACTGTGGGCTCACCTTTGCCGAGTTCATCCTGGTCAATCCGAGCAAGCGTGCCCACCATCTCAAGCAGTCCCTGGCACGGAGTCGCCAGACCCCAGAGGAGAAGTAGGGACCACACGCCCAACATCGTAGGCAGCACACCTATCAGGGGTGGAAGCAGGGAATCTAAGGTACTCCTCGTGCCCAAGCCTTTCCCCTCCCTGTGCCCCATCACCAACCTGGGGCCTTCCCACTAGCCTAGTACAATTCAAGTCCAGCTTTACTCCCAGGAAAGCCCTCTCCATCCAAATGCAAGTAGTGGCTCACGTGTGGATAGCACGGTACAGCTTCCATTGCACTCTACAGTCTCCAGGGCACTTTCCAAGCCTCTCCCTCATTGGATCCCATTTCACAGATGGGAAAACTGAGGCCAAGAGAGGTGGGAGACTCGACTGAGGTTACAGAGCTAATTAGTGACAGGGCCAGAATTTGAGCCCAAGTCTGTCTGACTTAAAATGTCCCATTTCTCTTCTCCTCTTCTGCCTCCATCCTGAATCATGCCAAAGAAAGAAATGAGGTGGGAGGTGAGAGCATGGCTGACTTACTAGTTTCACAGAGTAGGATTTTTCTTTGTGGAGTTCCATATATACTTGCTCAGTCACATACTTTATCTTCTCATGTGACCCCTGCTTAAACTCCACTCTCCACTGCTCTTGGGATAGAACCTAGGTTCCTTACCTGTACCCACTAAGTCCCTACCTGCCTCTTTGACCTGGTCGGTCTTAAACATGACAAGCTCCTTCCCACCCAAGGGGCCTTTGCACAGTCTGTTCCTTCTGTCAGGAAGGCTCTTTCTCTGATTCTTTGCATGACTGACTCCCAATGCTTCAGGTTCTGAATACATGCCCCCTCCTTGGAAAACCCTCCCTCCTTAACCATGTCTAAAGGAGCCCGTCTGTCACTAGACATCACCCAGAATATTTATTCTTAAAGCGTTTTTCACAATTTGCAATTATGCATTGTGTTTGTGTCCCTGCTCTCCTTGTAAAGTCCCAGAGGCAGGGACTATGTCCAGGGCCCCAGGCATGGTTGTATACTGAAGGGGGTGCCTTTTGAGGGGTGCCTTTTGAGGGGGGCCAGAGGGGATGGAATTCCAGTCCCACTTTGCTTGCCCACCTTTGCCCTGGCGCTGGCTGTGTCTGCCCAGAGAGAGCATCTTTTCCTCATTTGCACCAAGGTACAAATGGGCGCCATGCAAACCAGTAGCAGTCTTGGCAGTGTCTGTCTGCTTTCCCCACGCGTGCTTGTCCCAGAATGGCTCCAGTAAACTCAGGGTCTCTCACAGAAGGAAAGATTCCCACAACGGGAAGCCAGTCAGTTTCCTTGGCTTAGAGAAAAATGGGCATCCCTTGAGCACTGTGATTCTGTCCTCAGGCCACCCATCCCTGCTTTTTCCCCTTTCTGAGCCCCAGTTTTCCCATCTGTAAAATGGGCTTTTTCTCCCATCACCCTCCAGGCACCCCCAGTGCCCTCCTAGCGTAAATTCTTTCTGTTATTCAGATAGGACAGCAGGATGGTCTCAGGGTCAATGAATGGTTGGGGGCCTGGATAAGGCCAGAGCTACTGCAGGCTGCCTTACCCACTCCTGCAGCTCCACGACAGGTAGGTGGGGGTTCTTGGCCTCCTGTCAGCTCCTTCACCCTCTTGGGCCTAGGAGCGGCTCTTATATATTCACAACAGCTCTGGGGACACAAAGGGGGCACAGCCGCCAGAAACCCGTCAATGTGTCATGTCAGAAGCAAATTGCGGTTTTCCCTGCAGGCCTAGCTAAGCCTTCCTTCTGGGGAGAGAGAGAAGGGGAGTTGGGGAGCTGGGGTGGGTGCCTAGGATTGCAGAGGCAGCCTCCTCCCCCAAGAGCTGGGGACAGGGGTGGAGCATTCAGCCCACTCTAGGGTCTCCCTCCAGGGTTCCCCAGGGTTCACCCCAGTGACACAGAAGCCACCCTGCCTCCCCACCTACGCCAACTAAGGCATAGGGAGGGAAGGAAGGAGCTTAAGTCTGCTGGGTCTTCTAACCCTCTGCCACCCCCCACCCCAGGCTTGGCATGGAGCCGACCCTGGGGCCTGGAGTGAGGAACTCTGGACTGATTTGAAGGAGGGGTACCAACTCCACCTCCACCTCCCAAATCCCAGAGCAGGCTGCTTTGTCCCCTTCCTGAGGCTGGTGCAGATGATGGTGGAGAGAAATTCATTTATTCATCCATTCATTCATTTTTCAGCAGGCATTTATGCAGCACCTACTGTTTGCTGGGTGCTGGGGATACAGCTGTAAACAAAAGTGACAAATCCCCTGCCCTGAAGGAAATGACCAGTGAAAATACAACGCAATTAAACATTTTTCTAGTAGCCACATTTTTAAAAAAGGTAAAAAGAAACAAGTGAATTAATTTTAATAGTGTAGTTTATTTAATCCAATATATCCAAACTATTATCATTTAACACTTAATCAATATGAAATTATTAACAAGATACTCTACATTTTTTTGCTCATGCCAAGTCTGTGAAATCCACTGACAGGACAGCAAATTTGGACTCGCCACATTTCAAGTACTCAGTCACCTCATATGGCCCTCATATTGGACAGCACAGCTGGAGGGAACAGATAAGAACATGATACAGTACGTCAGAGGCTGATGACAGAAATAAAGCAGAGGAGGGGGTGCAGTTTTCAATATAGTGGTCAGGGAAGGCCTCGTATTGGAGCAGGAGGAGGGAGAGTGAGTCAGGTGGATGCTGGGGAAGGGCAGGCCAGGCAGAGGGAAGGGTAAGTACAAAAGCCCTGAGGCAATGTGTCCAGGAACCCCAGGGAGGCCTAAGTGGTGAAGGGGAGTGGGGGCACATAGGGCCAAGGAAGTGACGAGTCCCGCAAGTTACCGTACAGACTTACAGACTTTGGCTTTTATTTGCAATTCTTCTGCAGGTACTGGTTCACACATCGCCTCCTCCAGGAAGCCCTCCTGACCCCCAAGCTGGCTATGACCCCACAGCCTCCTGGGATTTCCTCTCCCAGAGTCTGACATGCTGGACTGTAACTGTCTTTCTGCATGTTTGTGGGTCTGTCTCCTGCACGGGACACTCAGCTCCTGCCTGGTGAGATGGGAAGGAAGGGTGGTATTTGCCTCGTTCACCTCATAACCTTGGAACCCCTAACAATGCAACGTTCATCCTGATGACTTCAGAAACTGAGTCAGGTTACTCAACCGCACCATACTTTTTCTAAAATAAACTTTTTATTGCAATAGAAAGCCCATACGGAGAAGGGCCCAGATTACAAGTGTACAGCTTGATGAATTTTCACAAACCCAGTACTCTAGAAGCCCCGTGGTACCCCTCCAAGTCACGGCCTACCAAGGATAACCACCGTCCTGAACTCTCACACGATGGGTGAACCCAGTATGCTACTGAGGGTCGTAGAAATGAAATGGCACGTGTGCAGTCAGCATGCGGCTTCCCTCACACACGATGTCTGCGAAATTCCCTCACGTGTGTGAGGCAATGACTTGTTCTCCTTTGCTGTATACCACTCCGTCACGTGAACACACCACAGTTTGTTATCCGTTCTCCTCTCTAGGGGCACCTGGATTTTCTAGTGGTTGGTTATTAAGGAGAAAGCTTCTATGAACATTATTGTCACGTCTTTCTGAGTACATATGCTTTCTTTTTCATTTGGCAGGGGTAACTCGTCAGGAACAGGGGTGCCAGACCGTAGTGCTGCATGAACACGTTCAGCTTTCCCAAATACTGCCAGGACTCTTCGAAGTGGCTCTGCCACGGGGACTCCACCAGCAGCCTGGGCAGTCACTACTGCCCCACTTCCCACCAGCACTGGGTATCACCAGTATTTTTAGGCATTTGTTTGAGGGTGGAAGCTCGCACCTGGCATTTATGGAGGCATTACTGTCTACAAGGCACTGACTTGTGTGAATCAGTATAGTCGCCACAATGGCTCGTGAAGTCAGCACTGTTATTATCTCCCCGTCTTACACTCGAGGAGCCACAACTCTGCAAGGGGAAGCCACTGGTCCAAGGTCACACAGGAGTCCAGCCAGGCCGTCTGACTCATCATCTTAAGCACTGCCCAACCTGCCTTTTGAAAGGGAGGAAGATGCTACCTAGTTTCTGGCCTGTTTTATCTTTCCCAGTTCCTTCCAGACTCAACTCCAGAGGAGACTCTCACCCCTACCAGCTCCCCAAGCACCTGCAAGCCCCCTCAGGCATGGAAGCCAAGTCAGGCATTGGGCCTGCCCGTGAGAAGGGAATCATAAAATACACATCTTTGCAACCATGACTCAACAGGCCAAGGAGAAAGGGCCTGAGAACTGCCATATTTAATAAGTCTCCAGGGCAATTTGATGTGCAGCCCTTTTGAGAGCCCTATTGAGAGTGACGGGGAGCCAATGAAGGGATTAGAGGTCGGAAGGGACTCAATGAGGAGAAATATCCCTGGGCTTTAACTCCTAGAGTGAAGGCTCTGGAGCTGGAATTCCTGGGCTCAAACCCCAACTCTGTTACTCACTATCTAGTGACCTACCTCACTGAGCTGCAGTTTCCTCATCTGCAAAATGGGTTGATATTAAATGTGCCCACCTTCACCTGACTGGTCTGACTGTGAGGACAGGCATCCTGGCAATGGACTTTGGGGCATCAAGGGAGGGGTGCCAAGGGTGCCAGAGAAATTCAGACCAGAGATTTGACAAAATTCAGAGAAATTCAACCAGATCCCTGGAAGGCTTTCCCAGAGGTACGTGCACTGAGAGGGGGCTGGGAAGGCAGAAGAAGTGTGGGTGGTGACTGGTGTGGACACAGATGCCGGTCATCTTTGTCCTCCTAGGTGTGGGCTGCCTGGCAGGCCCCTCCGGGTTGATAGCTATGGGCCCAGGATCAAAGACCTGGCTCTGCTCCCTTCTTATCTGTGACCTTGAGCCAGTCGCACACCCATCTGGACCTTGGTTTCTTTAGAGGAGGATGATGCATCTATTTTTGAATGTGGTGTGAAGAAGCAAGGAGGAGACTTGGACTCCGTCAGATGGGATTCAAGTACCAGCTTCAAACCTGCGTGCCCTCTCAGAGCTGCCACTTCCTCATCTAGGATGGGGAGAATCTTGAAAGGTGAGCAGTGCCCACAGGCACAGAACTGCCATCATTGCGTCCCCAGGAGGCGGGGTCATGGTACAGGGCTCCCCTTGCCAGCCCAGCCCCCATGCCCTGCCCGGGGTAAATCTGGGGTAACTGACACTCAAAGAATGTTGAAATCAGATTAGAGATAAGAGCGGCCAACCCCTCTGTCATTTTACAGATAAGAACACTGAGGTTCAGAGAGGAACTGCGGTTTGTCCAAGGCTACGTAGTCTGCCGCTGGTTGCGCCAAGGTGAGAACCCAGACTTCCTGACTCTTACAGCTTTGTGCATTGGTTTCTCCATCTGCGCACTGAGCCTGGGGAAGATGGCAAGGTGGCTTTAGGTGGCCATTAATGGGCTGTGTGAACATCCAAGGGCAGGATTTGGGGAATGAAGGGGGTGTCTCTGACATGCCTGGAGTTGGGCCTCAGCCGCCCATGGATTACCCAGGCGTCTATGTCTGCCAGGCCTGTCTCAAGGCTGCTATTGTTCCAGAGCCAGGAAAATGATGCGTGACGGAATTAGGGCTGACAGTGAGGGACAAGGGGACGGCCCTGTCACCCAGGCCAAGGCAAGGGAGGGCCCTCCTTCCTCTGCGGCCTGGGCTTAGGTCGGGCTGCGATGCGGCTGACCTGCTAGGGCCCCGTGGGCCCCACAGGCGCTGGCCTCATGACCAGGCCCCTGGCCACACCATCAAGACACCTGTGTGTGCCCGAGGTGACGCTCTCCCCTCACAGACCTACTCAGACCCCCCACATACAAAGACTCACCCCCACAGAGACAAAGACATTCTAACAAATTCATGCAACATCACTCAGACACCCCACCTGATACATGGCCGCCATCCCAGTAATTTCCAGGGCTGGAGCACCAACTGATCACGGAAGCCCTTGATGTGCATTTCTTTTTCAAAGCTAGGGGTATTTTTATTACATTCCAGCAAATAACAGTGATTTTTCAGGGTTCATTTAGGATACATTTATTTTAAAATGTATTTTAACTGTATTATGTATAAACACACATTTACTTGTAAAACGAGTCAATGTAAAGAATAGTATCGGTGTCAATCCCAGGAGAGGAGATGGAGCAAATATGATAAATATTGGGAGCCAATCCTCACATGAATGTTGTCTGTGACACAAGGAGACACCGTCGGCAGAGGCAACATACGAGTGAACATGGAAACACGCAAACATGGACGGACGCCAGAGGTCTTCTCACACGCAAACCTCCACAGCTGGACATTTGTGTCTGCACAGACGCTCCAGGTTGCCCTGATGCATAGGCCGTTTATACACTGACAGCTGCTCCCAAAAGCACATGCTGCTGGGACATGGTCTTGCACCATTACCCTCCCCCACTCCAATACAGACACGCCTGTTCACATTGCTCGCGGCCTCAAAAGCTCACCTCTGGCTAATATTTATTGAGTATTTATTTTGTGCCGGGCACCGTTTCATGATGTAATTTCATTTAATCCTCATGACAACCCTGCAGAGTTTGGTAATGTCATCATTCCCATGCAGGTGAGGAAACTGAGGCTTAGAGAAACTGAGGCACACAGCAGTGAGGAGGCAGAGCCAGGATCCGGACCGAAGCAGGCTTGCTCCAGAATTCCAATCCCATCCCTGCCCCTGACTTACCAGGTGGCCTAGGACCAGTTGTTCTACTTCTCTGGGCCTCATGCTCCACATATTTGAAATGGGGACAGTTCTCATCTCCCTCAGCTATTGTGAAGATTAAAGGAGGTGACACAGGAAGGACTCTTGGGAGCACACTGGGCCTTCTACAGGTTCCCTATGAATAGGGCCATGCTTACGTTACCAAGATTTGGGGGCAAGCAGCTAAAGTGAGGTGGGAAGAGCTCTGCCACTTCCTAAATTGTGTGACCTTGGGCATGGCAGTTGACCTCACTGTGCTTCAATTTCCTCCTCTGTAAAGCGAGGATGGCCATGGTGCCCTCCCCTCACAGGGTTATTGTGTGTATTAAATGAGATAGTACAAGTAAAGCCCTGACTATGGCACTCAATACATGCTCAAGCCTGCCCCCACGGCTGTGACCAGCTTCCCTCAGAACCCAAGATGGTCCTAGACCCCAAAATCCACCAAAGGAGAAGAAAAGCCACACGTTGATTTGCTACAAATAACGAGGTCAAAACATTAGATGTTTGTGAGGGCCTTTCTCCTTTTTATTGCCAAGGCCCCAGCCCAGGGCTGCCCTGTTCACTCCTTGTCAAAGGAAGCAGCCAGCTGTGGTCGGGGGCCCAGCCCACCGGCTTCAATCAGGGTGTCTTCCTGGGGTGCAGCCAGGTAGTGGCGTGGAGGCAGCTGGCAGGTGAATCCTGCCCCAATCAGTCCAGCTTCAAGTCCAGCACCAGGGTGTTCTGGCAGGAGGCAAGAGATTAGGTGGGGGTAGAGAGAGTAATGATGGGGGCCACCCAGGCACAGGATGGAACGGACCAGGGCCGTGGCCAAAATGGAAGCCAGCATGGTGTTTAAGAACAGAGAATGAATTAGGCTCACTTGTGACCCTTCACCTCTCTGAGCCTCAATTTTCTCAACGGTCAAGTGGGGACAAGCACCTCTACCTCCAGCGTGGAGAGATGGAATGAGCAAAATGCACATTTAATGCTCCGAGCACAATGCTTGGCATGCAATGTAAACCTAATATTTATTGAGCACCTACTGTATATGTTTAGGTGAATTATCTCAATGAATCATTACAACAACTCTCGGAGGTGGGCACCCATCATATCATCCCCATTTTCAGCACAGAAAAATAGAGGCATAGAGAAAAGTGAAGTAATTTGCCTGAGGTGGCAGGAAAAGAAAGGAGCAGAATTCATGTTTCCTTCTGGGGATGCCCCGAGGGGTGCAGGCTCTGAGGGGTGGTGAATTGTTAAAGGGATTGCAAGGATTGTACTGATGGCCCCTGCCCTCCTCAGCCCTACTCCCTCCAGGTTGAAAGAGGCAGGCTTTGGCTCATCACTCATTTGCCAAAAGTGTTGACTGACATGGCCTTCCCCAGCTCCTTTCCTCACCCTTACTACATCCAGCTCTGCCAGGTTGTAGTTCATGTCCAGGAAATCCGGAAGTGGGAGGCCGACGTGGAGCACATCTGAGAAATACAGTAAAAGCCATTTCAGCCTGACTGCTCTAAAATTAATTAAGGAGTGGCTGCCTGGAGCAGAATAAGGGGCAATAGTGCAGTGATTGATTCATGATGTCTGCCCGCTGAACAGGCATAGGAAGCATAGGCCAGATCACCACGTATTTACAACCCAGGTCTGGGTCATGATCAGGCGCCAGATGTGGGGTCAAGGGTCAAGGATCTCAATTGTGACAGGGGCCTTTGTCCCTAGACAGGTGATATTAAGTTGACGGTAACCGCAAGGATTCAGCAAAGGCCATCCACTCCCCTTTAGACTCCGGCTTCTGGAGTCAGTGGAGGGGCTTTGAGACCACTCAGGTGTCATCCCTTCCTGCTGAGAGTGCTTCTTGGCACGAGCGAAATCAAAGCCTGTTGGTGCCCTCACCATTGACGGCGGGGATGTAAGCTTCTTGGAGAAAATCAGTGATGAAGCCAGTCAATTCCTTCTCCTGGGGGAGAGAGAAAATACACACATCCCATCATTCCATTCAATTCAACAGATTTTTTTCAGCCCTCACTCCAACTGGATCTGGGGACTCTAGGAATGAATATTAGAGACATCAAATAATTTGTTCAGCCAGCATAAAAACTCAGCCTGACCCCTGTCTGGCTGTAGGTTGATGCCCTTCATCTCTGCTTAATCCCTGTTAGGGTGACATGTGGCCCTTGGGTCATGGTGCAGGCATGGGGGAATTCAGGAGACACTGGGTGGCTTGTGGAACCCACTCCTGTTCCTACAGAAAACTCAGTAGCTTTGATTCACTATTTCTCTTTACCTCAGTTTCCTCATTTGTGAAAGCAGAATATAACAGCACCTACTCACAGGTTCCTATGAGGATTCCATGAGTTTGGGTAAAGCATATAACACAGAGCAAGTGCTCAGTACGTGTTGTTGTTGCTGTTAGCACCCATTGGGTCAGGCTCTATACTGGGCCCTGAGTCTACAGAGACTAATAAAAATGACAGCTGGGCCAACAAGCCAGCTCAGGCTGCTACGCAGGGCAACATTTTAAAAATCTATCCAAGGAGATGCCCAGATTCTATCCAGAAAAGGAAATAGGGGCTCAGAAAGGCTAAGTCACACAGTAAGTCAGGAGCTCCAAACTCCACAATGACCTGCTCTGTTTATTCTGCATTCTGCCTCCATTTCAGGGCTCTTCCCAGCAGTCCCAAGAAACAATAAGCCCAGTCTTACCAGACCAGGCAGAAACACTTGGGACACTTACATCGAAGGCACCAATCGATGAGGACCTCCGGGACAGGCTCAGTAATCTGTGGGGGAGAAGGAAACAAGGAGGGCGAAGCTGTTATTTGCATAAAGAAAGGCTGCTGGAGGAGGTATCATTTTAGCTGGGCGCGACTGACTGACAGGTGGGTTTGGACAGCATGGGCAAAGTCCTTTTATTTTATTTTATTTTATTTTAATTTATTGTGGTGACAATTGTTAGTAAAATTACATAGATCTCAGGTATACAATTCTGTATTACTTCATCTATAAATCCCATTGTGTGTTCACCACCCAGAGTCAGTTCTCCTTCCATCACCATATATTTGATCTCCCTTACCCTCATCTCAAAGTCCTTTTAAATGGAAAAAGGCTCCTGGGCCCATAATCAGATTCACTGTGCAAGATCCTAGGGGACTAGTGGGAGCAGTGGTGGGAGAATTTGACAGGAGCCTTGGGTGCCAGGCTCAGATTTGAGAAAACAACATGTAGACAATGGGAAGCCATTGAGGGTTGAGAGCAGGAATAATAACCAGAGCAGCCTGGCAGTGTGGGGGATGCTGGATGGATCAGGGAGAGACCCTGCAGCAAGGGAACAAGTGGTGCTGGCAATGCCCATTCAGTGGTACAGCGATGCCAGTGGGCAGCAGACGCCTACCTGTCCAGGGAGGTAGCCATCTGCAGCCGGTCCTCACTCACTGAGTACTGGATTTTCAGGTTAAAGTGCTGGTGTGGGAGGGAAGCAGGAAGAGAGTAGTGGGCTCCCCTCAGGACTGGGAGAACCAGAGGCTTCACCATCTTCCCAGCACCACCACTGCCAAGACAACAGGGCTCTTCCTCTGTGACCATCCCACCTTCAGGAACTGAACCTGGCAGTTTCCCCATGCCCCCAGCCCAGGCTCTTCACCCCTCCCTGTATCTGGCCTGTTTGTAGATTCCTGCACACACCATGTTCTTGTTCTAGGACTTTGTACACCCTGTAACCTCTGCCTGGAGGACCTTCCATCACCAGCCTCCCCAACACCAACCCCTTCCCCACCCGTTCCTGTTCAACCTTCAAAACATAGCTCAGGCATCACTTCCTCTGGGAAGTCCTCTGTGATTTCCTCAAACTGGATTTGGGATCTCTCTAGGTTGCCAGAGTCTCCTGGTTGAGCCCTTCGCTGCCCTCCAATGAATGTTGGAGGGAAAGAGGGAGGGAGGGAGGGAAGAAGGAAGGGAGGGAGGGAGGGAAAAGAAAGGACTAAACTATTGACCCTCAGTTTGTTGATCTTTCTAGACATTCAAAGGTTCAATGGCAGAGCCAAGGAGCAGATATCAGGTGACAAGGTCTGAGAGGTTAGGACCACACAATTGAGATTAACTAAGAAACTTTCAATCCATTACTTGTCTATCAACTAAAATCCTACCTTTCAAGAGGTTGGGCCTAAATGGGAAACGGATTCCACTCACAGTTTCCAGGAGAAAGAGGGGTACAGGAGCCTTGCCCCGCCGCCGAACAGCAAACATCTCCAGGGTGCCATGGAGGTGCAGCAGGCTCTTGCCTGTCTTCATGGAGACTTTGGGGGGCTTATTTATTCTGATCTGAGTCACCAAGGGCTTCGGCTTGGGATAGGCCTCAACCACCTACAGAAACCACGTCCAAACCTCAGACAAGTGGCTTCAGTTGAAACCAGGAGTTCCTCATGAAATAGGTGATTCTATCTAGGGCACAGGAAGTACGGCATGAAAAGGCTGGGATGTGTCTATCAGGAAATAAAAGGAACAAAACAGCCAATCTGGCTATTTCTATATTGGACACGGAAAGTACAATGCACAAATGCTGAGCTGTTTCTATGCTGGACCCAAAGGGTACCTTATGGAGAAGCTGGAATGATTCCACATTGGACCTGGGAGATGTGGCATTGAAAATCTGCCTCCCAAGTCCCTGTCCCTTTGACTGGAAAACAGGGCAGGGCAGGACATAGTGGTCATGGGTAGTGGGGCACTCACTTCAGGGATGAAGCCAGCCAGTGTCTCAGTGGTTTGAGGTGGCAGCTCACCAATCTACATAATGAAAGTCAAAGTTAGAATTGCTGAAGTCTTCCCTAAACCATCCTAACAAACATCTCCTCTGACTCAATAAGGTGTGCCCTCTGAAGGTGTGCCCTTCATCAAAACACTTGTCACTGTGTGACTAATTAGATAATGAACTCCGGGGTAGCCCTGTGTTGGCTTACACACTGGCTTGCACATTGCAATTCCGAGAGCTCCTAGTACAAGGTCAAATGCTGAGAAAATGTTGTTGGATGAAAAGGGCGGGGGCAGATAGATGGAAGTGAGTAGATGTAATGGGCTGGGGGGCAGGGGTGGGTGGATGGATTCACGGATAGAGAGATGGATGGGAGAAAAGGGTAAAAAGATGAGAGGGAGAGTGGATGGGAGCATGGATGGTTGGATGAGTGTTTATGTAGGAGAATTAATAATAAATAGATGGGCAGGTGGATGAGTAGGTAGAAGAAAAGAATGAAAAGAGTGATGGATGGGTGGATGGGTAGATAGGAAGATGGTAGATGGAAGATGCTGATAAATGGGTGAAAGAATGGATGGATTAATGGGTGTAAGGATGGATGGAAGGTACATGGATGAGTGCATGGCGGATGCATGGTAGAAGGATGAATGGATGGATCAGTAGGGATGGATGGTTAGATGGATAGACAGATGGATGGATGGATGGATGGATGGATGACTAGGAGGATGGGTAATAGAGAGTTAGGTGGGTATATATGGGTGTTTGGGTGATAAATGGCAGATGCATTGATTCACTCATTCAGTCGTCTCAGGTCCTATTCTAGGTGTTGTGTGGATGATATGAACAAATGGATGGATGCCAGCTGGAAGGATAGAGCTTAGGGATGACCATATGGAAGGCAGATAGGCGGATGGGTGTATGATGATTGGACAAAAGGAAGGTAGATGACTGGCCAATGCATGGGAGTTGTAGGTTGATGAACAAATAGCTGGTTGTACGGACAGGTGAATAGATGGATGAGTAGATGGTGGTTATATGGACAGAGAGATGGTAGATGGTGGGGTGAGCTAATGATAGAACCCTAAATCAGTCCTGGCATCTCCTGGTCCTAGTGTGGCCCACACCCCAGGGTAATTCTCAGAATGGACACACCAGACAGGGACTGTCATTACAGGGGGCAGGAGCAGATGGGGTGCAGCTTTGGGCAGCTCACCATTGTCTCGTGAACGTTCAAATCGAAGGACTTCTGCAGAAGGGCAAGCTCTGCTGTGAGGAAGGCAGCTGAGAGCAGCAGCTGCGAGGAGCCTTCAGCATAGTCCTCGGGGAACCCAGGGGCCACGCCGGCATCAGCAAGCTCAATGGTGTTGCCCTCTTGCTGCTGCACCACAGGCTGTGGGACAGTGGAAGAAACTCAGCCTTGGCCATGAGGGACTGTGGACAGGGGTGAGTCTCCGTCCTCCAAACCAATGGCACTCAAACCAGCCCTCAGCCAGCACTCGCTGCACTCAGATGTTACACTCAGCACTCAGATGTTACAGCCAGAGCAGGCTACAATGGCTCAACCTTCCCAGGGAGCAGATGGGTAGACAGAGGCCTGAGAGGGTAAGGAAGTCAGTCACTAAACCACTGGTGGTTTCTCCTACAATAGCTTAAAGAAACCCAGTAATCTGACTCTGGTTGAGCCCTCATTTACACAGAATGTGTTTTGTTTTATTCTCAGAAGAAAGAGATAAGTGGAAAACAATGCAGGGTCTATAGGAACCATGCTGAAGGAAGACTTTGCAGGGAGGTAACTTTTCAGGATTTCTCTTTCCCTTTCCTGGAAGATGCATCTCACCTTGTCATCCGGGGCTCTGGAGACCTGGGTGAGGACCTAACTCTGCCACCAACTCACAGTGAGACCCTAGCCAAGCCCTGTCTCTTCCTGGGCCTCAGTGTTCCCATCTGTACTGTAATGGTGAGGTGCAACTGGCTGAGCCACTCATTGAGAGAAGAAGAGAGCCTTGGGAGAAGGTGTAAGTATGGAGTCGGCAGTCCCGGAAATCAGCTCAGGGACTCAGGGTTCAAGTTGAGAGCAGAAAAAGGGATCGGGCCCCAGTGTGACCATACTCTCATGATGGGCCTGGTCTGTAAGGGCTTGAGGGGCCCTCCCACTCTCCAGACAGCCCCCACCACTCAGGCCGGTGACCCTGAGACCCCAGGCCCCAGGTGACCGCTGGCGCTTACACTGAAGTCCACTTGGATGTAGCTGGCGGTGGTGGTCGGTATGGATGTCAGGACATACTTAACACTGCCCATCTGGCCCACGGGAATGGGGGCTGTGCAGAGAGGAGGTTCCACTCAGAGAAGTGCCCACCCTGGGGCAGCCCAGAGAAGCCGGCACCAGCCAGCTGCCACCTGAACCTGGCCTGGGTGCCAGGGACTTTGGCCTTCTGTGTGACCCAAGGCAAATTACTTAGCATCTTTGGGCCTCAGTAATTTCATCTGTAGAATGGAGACCATGGTGCCTGACCTGGAAAATCATGCCCTTTGCCATCATTCTGCAGGCACTGAGCTTGAGAGTTCACCAAGGGTTGTCACAGCTCAGTTCTCATCACAGACTGGCGGGGTCAGGATTATCAGCTCCGTTTTACAGATGAGCAAACTGAGGCTCAGAAGAGCAAAGTGATTTATCCCAGGCCACACTGCTAGGGACATGAACCTGTCTTCCATTGGGCTTTCGTCTCCCCACACACTGGGGAACCTGTGGACCCCGAGATGATGGAGGCAACAGATCCTCTTGGCAAAGGAAAGAAGTAGTCCCACCCTTGGGATTACTATTCAGAGTGCAACGTGTGTGGATGAGCTCACAATGGCTGCTGTCATTGGGATATGGGGGTGATGGATAGAACAGTGGGTGAAGGGCTGAGAGGCGAGGACCCCAGAGACCCTCAGAGCCTCAGATTTTCCATCAGGACAGACGCCATGCCCTTGGACCTCCTCTAATCCCAAGGATGGGCTGGGAGCAAGCACTTGAATGGGGAGTGGGGCATCAAAGTCCTAATGCCCATTCTAATGTCCCCATGTGGGAGCAGGGCATGGCGAGGACTACTCACCATTCAGGTTGGCCCACTTCTTGTTCACATACACCAGGACTGCATCAATGGCTGGACACATCTGGAAGCAGAGAAGGTGCTGGGCTGAGGGGGCCCCAGCATGGAGGGCCTCACTCCTCACAGCTGAATGGTACTCCACAGGGAGTCCCAAGAGCCCTGGCAGGACAGGAAATGGAGGTGCAACTGAGGCCACAGTCACATGGAAAGTCAATGGCAGAGCCTGGACTAGAACTCAGCTCTCCTGACCACAACCTGCTAGATCAGTGAGGACTCATTCCCCAGTGACTGGAAACCTGGGCAGGGTTGGCAAACTGTGATGTGCGTGCTGCCATGTCCCCTCCTGTGCTCGTGGCAGACATCACTAGATGATCACAGCACTCTCTCCCACTGAGCCAGCCACAGCCTCAGAATCCTCCTCAGCCAATACCAGTCAATCAAGGTCGGGACCTGAGATAAAATGCACTTGCCAGCCCTGGTCTAAGTACTCCCGCGGATGAGGGGAAGAGGCGTGCTCTGGGCACTCACCAGGCCAGGGAGAACTTTGTGCAGAGTGCTGTCCAGGAACTTGTTGATAACATTAGGCATCATGCTGGACACAGAGAGTGGGGACAGGGGCACAGATGGCAGGAAGTTAGGCACAGGACAAACAGGGCATGGATAAGGAAGTGCAATGACTCAGGAAGTGGGGATGCTGGGCCAGGGTGACGATGTGGACCCAGCCTTCCTCCCCAGTCACAGAACCTCTCACTTGCTAGGCAGGTTGGTCTTCACGCTGACCAGGGTGACCTCACAGCCCTCGCTCTTGAACTTGGGGAGGCCTGTCTCCTCATCCTGCAGAAACCGATTGGTGGCTGTGATGTTCAGGACCACGATGATCTCCATGTTCTTACCTATGAAGCTGGAGACGAGGACAGGCAAGTATCATGAGCATCTGCCACTGTGGCCACTAACCTTGTCTCCTCTTTGCCCACATTCTCGGCAGCTCCGGAAGGGGAGAAGGGTGGAGGCCCACCCTTACAAGACTGGAAAGGGGATAGGACATGCCCAAGGTCACAAAACAAGTCTTTCCTCTTCCCTCTTGTTTTTGTGAACTCCTATACATTCTTCAAAACCCTGCTCAGCTGTCATCGTCTCTGATCCCCTCACCCTGCCAATACTTCCTGTAGCCCCAGGCTAATTATTTAATCTGTGATCGTCTATGCTCAGTCCTGGTTCCCATCAAAGTTAGGAACCAAATTTGCATCATCTCAGACCACAGCGCCCACATAGTATGCAGTAGGTACTCAATAAATGTGTATGTAAGGGTGCAACAAAGAAGCCATTCTCCTTCTCTCCTCCCCTCACCTGCCATACTCACCTCTTGCCAGTAATGGTCATGCCGGTGGACACGCACTGGAAGATGCCCACCCCAGGCATGAAGCTCAGAGAGATGACAGGTAGTTTCACGTCCTTCACTTTCATACTGGGAGGGGACAGACATCCACAGCAATGAGAACCAGGCAGGTGAGACCTTGCCAGGCCCCCAACTCGCTCCTCAATCACCTTGCTTGGGAGGCCTTGGGTAAATCCCATACCCCATGTAACCAGGGTAAGCCTGCCTCATGAGACCATCATGAGACACAAACAAAAGGCTGAACAAAATATGAACCAATTTGTGCACAGAAAACACTCATCATGTGTGAGTCAGGATATCTGGCTGACTTAGTGACCTTAGTGGCTGCACTCTTCCCTTCTGTGGGCCTTAGTTTCCCCGCTGGCAAAATAGGGAGGTTTGCTATGATCAGGGTTTCTCAACAGGGGCACTCTTGGCATTTTGGGCAGGAAAAATTTTTGTTGTGGGGAGCTGTCCTGTGCACTGTAGGATGTTTAGCAGCATCCCCGCTTCTACCTACTAGAGGCACTAGATGTACCTCCCCAGCCTCACCCCTGCAAGTCATGACAACCAAAAACGTCTCCTAATATTGACAAATGTCCCTGGGAGGCAAAATCACCCCTGGTTGGCAACCACCAGTCTGAGATCCAGGGTAACAGTGATGTGGCACATCCACTTTCACCTGCCCATCCTGGGCTCTTGGCAGACATTGCTAATTGATCCCAGTCCTATTTCCCGCTCTGTCCAGAGAGTGCCTCCCCAGTATGTCATGCCAGTCAGTCCTTAGCCATCAACCCCATAGGGCACTTGCCGTGGAACCAATTTGCTTCTGTCGTTAGATGATTGTTGATACCTTTCCTGCTCTGCCATTTGAAGATTTTTTCGTTTAATTGCACATACATTCAGTGAGCTCCTGCTGCATGCAGGGAGTTGGAGTTTGACTTTTCAGCCTCACTTCCTCCTTCCAATGACCCTGCTCACAACAGGGCAGAAATTGTCCCTGGTGGATGACTGAGGAGACCGAGGCCCAGGCAGGAGCAGTGACCTTCCCAGGGTCACAGAGGGAGCCAGCAACAAAGCAGGGAAGAGGTCCTATGCCCTGCCCTTGCTCTCCCACCTGCCTTCTCAGGTCCAGGCACAGCACTCCCCACCACCCTGTGATAAGCTCTCACCCCCACTCCAAGCGCCTCCCCTGCTCACTTGGTGATGCCTTTGATGGGTTTCACCCCCGGCTGTTTCTTGCCTGCCTCAGCTGCCATCTTCTCCAGGATGTGACTCTCCTCCATGGCACTCTGGACCTCTGGATCGGGGAAGGGTCCAGAGAAACACTCAGTTGCGCTCCTTACTGCTTCCCTGTCCCGGGCCAATCTCTCAGGTAGCCCAGGCCTAGGCCACATACAAGTGGCACCACTATATGCCTCACAGTCACTGTGGCCCACCCTGAGCTGGGTGATCCAGGGACCCAGAGATGAGTCATGCCAGCCCAGGTCCTCTTCCAACCTCATGGGGAAGACAGAGGGACCAGCAATGACATAATAAGTTCAGGCTGCAAGAGGAATCACATGAGGGTTTGGGCCAGCAAAAAAAGAGCTGGGGAAGGCTTCCAGGAGGAGGTGACATGTCAGTTGGTCCTCGAGGGAGGAATAGGAATTTTCACCAGGAAGCAAAAGAATAAAGGGGCTACTCTGGGCAAAGGGCACAGCAAGTGCAACAGTGGGGATGGTGGGGGAAGTGGCACGGTGAGGGAAAAGTGAGAAATGCAGCTTGGCTGCAGAGTGGGGAGGGGCATGACAGGGAAACTGGAGCAGTTTGCAGGGGTCACATCATGGAGGCCTTGAATCCCAGTCATCCCGGTGATTAGGGAACTCATCTGGGATCTTGTTAAAATGCAGATTCTGTGCCTGAAGCCAATACATTCTAATTCCCCAGGCCTGGAGGTCCCAACCCCAAATGACACTGCCAGAAACACCTCCATATTCATCATGAGCTAATTCCCAGAAAGGGGACAAATACTGAGCTGGTAGAACTGTCATTGTCCCTTGGCACCTGGATGTGACTGCATTTCCCTTGACGTATAGAGCTCAAAGGTAGAAAATGAATTTTACTCAAGTCCCTCCAGGCGATTTTACTCTATTTCATTTGATCCTGCCAGGTAAAGACTGGTCACCCTATTTTACATTTCTTTACATTTTACGTTTACAGATGAGCAAACAGCAACACAGAGAGAGTAACACAGAGAGGGTAAGTAAAATGCCTGAGGTCACACAGCAAGTTATTGGCTGAGCTGGGATTTGGCTTATGTCTGTCACCCCCACAGCCCACTTGCTGCCATCAGGGCCAAGGAGAGGCTACAAGGAAACAGGATTTCCAGCTGTGGTTCAACCTTGTCGGGGGGCCTTGGGAAAGTCACCCCATTTTTTCAGGAATAATAATTGCATATTGCTTATAAGCTTATAAGTGTATTAGGAGGACCACAGGATACTCAAGGCCATGCAAACATGAACAGTCACTTTGTACCTGCCACCGCCCCCTATCCATCCCCCTCCCCCACACCCAGGCCTGCCAGCTCACCGTGATTCATAATGTCCATGCCCAGCCGTAGCAGTGCCCCGGGGTCAGCTTGTGTGCGGGTCAGCAGGCCACAGAGTGCCAGACACAGGATCCACAGCATGGCTTCACCTGTACCATGGGGTCTGAATTGGGAGCAGACCACCAGGCCCTGCTCCCCCTGGAGACCTCCAATGCTCCAGAGCAGACTGGGCCCTCTGAATGAGCTCCAGCCAATTCAGCAAATCTTATTACTGCCTTCCAGAGGGGTCAAAGAATGTCCAGATTAAACCCATGGCCTCTGGAGTCACCCCAGGCCGGTCACTTCCCCCCTAAGCCTCAGTTTCCTCATCGGTGGGCACGATGCATTGTAACCAGTCTCCACTATGGGGTGGGTGGGAGGTTCAGCTGCAGTTTTTCATGAATTCAAGTGCAGTTCAGTGCCTGCCAGGCAATGCTGGGGTCACAGAGAGAATTCCAACCTGGTCCTGAGTCAGGGAATTCCCACCGCAGCATGGGAGTGGGGGAACCCCCCAATTCTCCCCACCTTGGTACTACAGCCAATGGCATCCCCCACTTCTTCCAGCTCAGTCTCACTTCCAAAAATCTCAACTCACAGCCCCTTAAGTCTCCTTGAGACCTCGCCTCACCAGTAGGGAAACTGAGGCACACACCCACGGTCTCATAGCTAGTGAGTAGAGAACTGAATAAGGACCTCATTCAAAGTTCCCAGAAAAGCCTCATCCCACCCCTGGACCCCCGGAAATCCCTTCCTCCTACTTACCAAGACCTGAAATTCTCCGAACCAGAGGCCAAGCGTTTATTTCAAGATTTAGTTGTGGCTGAAAGAATCAAGGAGGAGAGACAGGCCTGGCCTGTGTTACCAGGGAGAGGGAGCTCCAGCTGGATTTCTGCTGACAGCAGGCTCAAGCCACTGAGGGTTCCGCTGGCCCACAAACAGAGAAGGGTGCCTACTCTGAGCCCGTGTGTGCACGCAAGCAAGCTTTCATTCACTCATTCAACTTGCATTTACTGAGTGTGCCAGGCAGGTCAGGCTACGAGGTAGACACGGCAGAGATAGATCTGCTGTCCCTGAACACTAAAAAGAAGCAATAGAGTGGGATACTCTTGTGTGTGTCTGTGTGTGTGCACGCGCGCCTGCTGGGGGTGGCAGGTAAACAGGGAGGGACTCTGAAGAGGACATATTTAGGCTGAGACATAAAGGATGTGAAAGTAGCCAGAATTTAAAAAGCCAGGGGTGACCATTCGAGCCTATAATCAATATTTACGAAATGAAAGTATGTGTTTCTCTCTCATCCCATTCAATTTTTAAATATCTCTCTGGGCTTGACAATAATCAATCGTGGTGTTTCCTTACATCCTGTGAATACACACCTGTGTGCCATGGGTATGTGCTAGGTACACACACCCCCAATACCAAATCTCTTTGAAAATCATTTCCACCTGGACTCTGGAGTTCAGTGCCAGAGTGACAGAGCTGGGAGGAGCTTGCTGAAGGTCTCCTCCAGCCCCAGCCCCATCCCCCACTTGGGGAGACAGTGCTACCCCAGTTCCCCCCATTCTCGGGCCAGAACTGATGCCAGGTGTTAAGGCCACTCTGGGCAGGATTTCTTGCCCTCTTAGAATACTAAGTGGCTTGAGGTAACATGGTTGGCTAGGTGTTTCTGAGACCAACAGTTAATGCCAAGGTTTTGTTTCTGATTGTGCTTGTGTTTTTGCCCAAGCTGCCTGACCCTCTTAGAATGTCCTCTCCACATCCATCCATAACCTGCTCATCCCTCAGGTCCTAATTCCAGCCTTTGCCCTCCCACCAGGAAGTACCCCCTTAACCCCCAACCAGCCCCATCCTCAAAGGTCACAGTTTGCACCTGACTGCACACCTAATCCATCCCACCCCAAGACGAGAGTTTCCTGCTGCTCCCAGCAGGAAAATGCTCACACATTTTCCTCCACCTAGAATCCCTCGGTCCCTTTCTCTGCTTGGTAAATGTTTCTAGATGCACCGACCCTCCTCTCCATCCACCCATCCCTGCCCCGTTGCCCCAGCTCAGCTCTGAGCTCCTGCCAAGCCGGACTTCTCTGGTCTCCCCTCGGCCTCAGGTGGGGCCCAAGGAGGCCCCCCATATCTGCTGTCCCCTTGATCTTGCCCAAGTCCTACAGCATCTGAAGGTTGCCATGCCCTGTGGCTTCCTATCAGGTGGGGAGTCCTGGGCAGAGGTCAGGGCATAGAAACAAGCCCTGGCCCTGCCACCCACTTTCTGTGTGATCTCAGGCAAGTCCCTTCCCCTCTCTGAGCCTCGGTGTTCTCATCTGTAAAATGCCAGTACTGGATAAGACACTCTCTGGGGAGAGTTCCACAGGTGGGGCCTGTCCTTACCTTGCCGAGCCTGGGGATGTCCTGCAGATGACGGACCCCTGCGTCTGGACTTGGGGATGAGGAAGCCCTTATATTTGGGAGCCTGATTAGCTGATTGGATAATTAAGGGTTGAATAAGGCCCAGATAATTATCTAGAGGCCTGGAGAATAGGAGCCCCAGTGTTCACGTGACGCTTCGGTCTGTGCCAACGTAAATAGCACAGAGGATGAAGGTGTCTGGGGAACCCGGTGACTGCAGAAGAATGGGCCCTGGGCGGTGGGGGGTATGGTCACTGGAGTGGGCATCAGGGCTCACGTTGCCCTAGACCCAGAGCCTCCCGAAAGGCTGGGCACACAGTTGGAACTCATCCGTTTCTTCCACAAACATTTATTGAGCAGCTGGGACTGTACAGGGCACTGGGGATGCCTCGGTGAATAGACACTCGGGCTCCTGTCCTGAGAGGGCTCCTGGCACCTCCAGGGAAAGATGGGCGCTCCATAAGTCAGCAATCACAAAGCCAGGTCATTCCTGGGGAGGAAAGGGTGATGGCAGCCACTGAACCAGGAGGACAGGCGGGGAGGGAAGAACGCGGACCCCTGGGGTGGGGATGTTGGAGCCAGCTCTGCAAGCCAGGGGAAAGGGGTCTCAGCAGGGGGCCAGCAAGTGCAAAGGCCTGGGACACGTTGGCTAAACCACCGGGCCTCGTGCTCCCCCAGGGAGTCACGTATGAAGAGCTAATCGTCCAGTGGGGTAGCCTCAAGATGCTCTTGGAAGAGATGCCAGGTGGTGATAAATGCTAGGGGGTGGGGGAAGGCTTCTCTCAACGTTCAGAGCTGAAAGGCAATGAAGGCAGGATGCCCACAGGGCCACACAGTAAGCTGGCCACAGAGCTGGGACTAGAACCCAGCCTTGGGGTGCCCAGCCTCCGCTCTGCTCTCCATGAGGCCCTTGGGAGGCCCGGCTGGGGTCACCTCAAGGGTAATGAACAGTCCTGGGGGGCTGCTGAAGAACTAAGGTGTTCCTCATCCGTCCCACAGGCAGCTCACAGGTCTGGAAGATCGAGAAAGCGGCTCTGTCCATTTTGTACATGGAGCCACTGAGGCAGGGGGTTGGGGCAAGGACCTGCCTGAGGTCAGCGGGGCTGAAATCAAGGTTGGACAGGGGAGAGAAGGACCCAGGTCAGCCCAGCCAGTCTCTGTCCTGATCTGGGCCCTGAGCCGCAGGAGCCAGTCTACAGATAGCATCGTTTTATATCTGTGGATCTGCCCCTAGCGACAGTGGGCCAGGCTGGCCTCACCTCCTCCTCCAGCAAGCAAATCCACCAGAGCGTGCCTGTGGTCACTTGGCCCTCCCTGCCTCCTCCCAGGGCCGTCCTGGGTATCGTGCGGGGACGCAGAGGTCGGAAGGACATGGGGTTGGGGGAAGCTGGGGAAACTCCCTTGTGAGGATTCAGGGATCTGGGCCCCAGCCCAGCCACTGCCTTCACAAGCTGTGTGGCCTTGGGCGGCCCCCTCAACGTCCCTGGACCACTGTTTTATCCTCTTTATGATGAGAGGACAGAATAATAATAGTAATTCTGGGCAGGAAAAGGAACAGTCATGCCATCCCCTTTTCCCTTAAGTTCAAAGTAAAGTGGTCCCAACCAAGTTCCAGTGGCCAGATAGGTGGCAAGCTCCCTACAAATAAAATTATTTTAAGGAAACAGAGTCTTTCCCGGGGTGCCCAGAATGTGGTCCCTCTGCGACCTAGCAGCTGCACCTTGGGGACAGCCTTTCTGCATGTGGCCCTTACCTAACAGAAACCAAAGACCTCACCAACCCCCATCTTTCTGGCACATCCACTCTGACGGCCTCTTGCCCACCCAGTGACCGGACTCCCTTTGTCAGAGCCCTGCGAGGCCACTCGTGGAGCAGCTGCTACATCTGCAAGCACGAGCCCCCTCCCCGTGATGCTCCTCCCCTCACACCATGCCACTTGCACTCTTGCACGTGGGCTCTGAAGGTCTTTGATGCCTATGGTTTGCCCAGCAACTCCGGGCCAGCTCAACAGTACCCTCTCCAGTGCGGTCTGAGCTCCTCCACGTTTTTCCTTCCTTGGGAACTCTCCCTCAGCCCCGGGGTACCAGAGTTCCCTTCTAGCATAGAGTTACTCGTTCACCAGATAATAATTCCTCATATGAAATGTTCTCTGTTTAAGCTACTATGTGGTTTCTACCTGCTGACTCGACCCAGATTGCTGGCCTCTCAGCAGCCAGCGGCCAGCGGCCAGCAGGCTCCGAACTGAATGACTGAATGGTCCCTTAGGATCTGGCCCGGCTCTCTCTGACCAGAACACAGCTTTCGTCTAGGAACAGAGCTTGACTCAGATGTTGTGTCCCCCTCCTCTTACAAGAATATATATCATAGATCCAGACACATCGTGGGTACAAAGACCTAGCCTGTTGGAAAATGATTGATAAATGGGTGGATGTGTGAGTGAGAGGATGCAAGGACCGAGGAATGGGTGGGTGCGTGGATTGACAGGTGGGCAGATGAATAGATGGGTGGAAGGAAGGAAAGAAAGAAGGGAGGGGAGAGAGGGAGCAGGGAGAGAAAGGGAGGAAGGGAGGTAGGGAGGGACAGAGGGAGGGAAGGAGGGAGGGGGGAGGGAGGGACAGAGGGAGGGAAGACAGAAGGGAGGGAGAGAGGGAAGGGAGGAGGGAGGGAGGGGAAGAGGGAGGGAGGGGAAGAGGGAGGGAGGGGAAGAGGGAGGAAGGGAGGGAGGGAGGGAAGGAGGGAGGGAGAGAGGGAGGGGGCAGGGACATTTGGATCTTTGGACTGAAAGGCCACTTAATGGATACGACCTGCACATAGAGCTCACGATGTTTTTCTAGGTCATTACTTCCTTTATCGACTGTGTCTGCATATTAAAATTTTTGTCTCCGTATTCCAAACTACCTAGCCTTGGGCTGAGGCTATGTGAAGTCCCAATAAAAGTGGGATTAATGGATTAATTAACTAAGCGACCACATGAAATAAAAGCCATGCTGTCCTGAGCAAAATCCTGAGGCTGGATTTTACAGTCTCCCCCTTTCCACTCATCTCCTCCCCACCAAGACTCTGGGCTGGTCCCAGGCCCCTCAGCCTGTCACACTGAGACTTTAGGGATGAACCTATCACTCGTATGGCAGGAAAGGTGTTACGCAGAACCAAAGGCTTTGCTTACTGATGGCAGAAATTCGGGCACATTTTACTCCCCGGGGAAACATGAACAGAAAATGAATTCTTATATCTAGGCAGGAAGGAATAGTATCTCTGGCTAAGAGACTAGCTTATGTAGGGGAGAAAATCACACGGCTTTGGTTGCTAGTGTTTGCATCCTCGGTCCTTCTCCAGGTCATCTTGTTGTATATGACCTGCTGGGTTTGAAGAGCTTTTGGAGGGAAAAGGAATTAGACATATTTGGTGAGGCCATAGGCCCAAAAGGCCCAGAAGGCCCTGCCTCCTCCAAACAAAATACTTGCTCATGACCTGAGTAAACCAAAGATGGAGAAGCTGCCTGAGAATGCAGGAAACTCCCCATCACCTGAGACTCGTGACCCAAAGGTAAACCCCAGGTTGGGGTGCTGGTGATAGAAGATAGAACGAGACATCTTATGTCTGGATTCTAGGAAGGTTGCAGTCCTCGGGATCCAGCTCTGAGATTCTGGGAGCATTCTTCTCCTTGCTGGGCCTCAGTCCCTGCATCTGTGAAATGGGACTCCACACCCTGCCTGTCTGACTCACACAGCTCTTATGAGGTTCTAGGAATAAGATGGGATGTGACACTGTAGAGTGGAAAAGGCATGAGACGTGCCACCAGGTAGGGAGAAGGGCCTAGATTGTCACCATGGCATTCATAACTTCCAGCTCTTCCGTGTTGTTCTCCAGGGTTCTCTTTCAAAATATGAGCTCCCCTGGGCATGGAGGTGATGGAGTGAACAGATAAGGTCAACAGAGATGTGGTCACATCTTCTTCTTCTCCCAGGCAGCTTTGGTGGCTCCAGGGACAGGCAGGAGCCAGGGACAGCAGGTAGGGAACTGGCCTTAGGTATGCAGAGAGTTCACTGGGGCTGGCTGGAAGTCACAGCTCAGAGAAGGTGTTTAATGCAAGAAAGAACAGGTCTGTACAGCCTGGAGGAGTGATGTGCTCCCCACAATGAGGGAGATGAAAGAAGGAGGTGGGGGAGGTGAGAGAAGAGGGCGGGGAGAAGCGGGGGAAGGATAGGATGGGAGGAAGTGAAGGAGGGAACCCATGCACGCAGTGAAGATTAAACAGCCCAGCTGGGCCATCCAGCTTGCTGCAGATGACTAAGTGTGGCTTTGCCTCAGTTTCCCAAGTGGCTTGAGGCAAGAGGGTCTCCAGAGCAGGGAGCTGGCCCACTCTTAGCTCTCCCAGTGGTCCCGCCTCAGCGCTGGTAAAGGAGTCCACTGGATACCACCACATAGCCCTGAAAGGCAAAGAAAACCACGGGCCAGGTCAGAGGCCACACAAGGACTGGTAGGACCCCCCAGCCACCCCATCAGCCTGTCTCTAAATTCATGCTCTGCCACTCTTGCTGTGTGTCCTGAGGACAGTCCTCTGCCTCTCTGAGCTCAGTTTCCTGCTCTGTCACTTGGAGATGGGTACAGCACCCACCTCAAAAAGCTACTATGAGGATGCAGTGAGATCACGCAGGCAGAGCCCTCCGCATGGTGCCCGCTTTGATGCGTGCTCCAAACATGGTCGGTGCCACCACTTTTTTATGGCTGGGACTCCAAACCACTGAGTGCCTTCTCCAAGTCCAAGTCTCCCCAGTAGAGCCAGGCATCCCCCATGTGTCCCTTCCTCTCTGCATTGCACTGCAGAAATGTCCCGCAGGGCCTGCTGATCTGTCATTCATTCGCTCAACCCGTTTTCATTGAGCCTCTACTACAAGCCAAACCCTGTACCAGGTACTGAGGACCCAGCAGAGAACAAGCTAGACCTTGCCCCTGCCCACGTGTAACCCCTACATGGTCCAACGCAGTAGTCATTAGTCACAGTGGCTAATTACATTTAAGTGAAATGAAATTTAATTTAATTTAAAATTCAGCTCCTTAGTTGCACTGGCCACATTTCAAGTACCCAGTAGCCACGTGTGCCCAGTGGCTGGACAGTGCAGAGGTCCATCCTTGCAGGAAGTTCTACTGGACAGTGCTGGTCTAGAGACTTTTAACTTCGGACCCAACTGGCTGGATTTGTGAATGTCACGGTGGGTCAGCCACTGACCACGCCTGTTTGGGGACGTCTTGGGGAAATTCCCACTAATCACCCTGGCTCCTCCATGTGCCTATTCTTCCTTCTTAGGGCAGTGGGTATCCCCAGTGCCTTGGGACCATAGTTCTTAAGCAACAAGGGCCCCTTCCTGGAAAGACATCAGTGGAGGGGCATGAATAACACTCAGACGTTGGGCTGGAGGGTCCTTGGCTGAGCTTTATGTCCTATGCATGTCTTGTTGAGTGAATTAGGAAGAATATTTCCTTTTTATATCCCAAGTGAAACAGAAGGAAGTTGTAGAATCTTACCTTGGGCAATGGGCAAAATTTCACCCTGGGGCCACAATTTCTGATCAGCGAAAGTGATTTTAGAAGGGTCAGGAAGCCCGTTCCCCACCCAGCCTGCAGAGGTTTATGTACAAAGCTGGAAGGACCCCCTCTGCCATCCTCCCCTAGACACCAAAGGGGCTGTGCCTACCCCGGAGTACAGAATCAAGGGATAATTAAAGGCTCTTGAGTGTGGCCTGGTGTGATATTTGATGAGGACTCAAGAGTGGGTGAAACCCTCCCACCAGTGGCTCTCGACATCCTGAATTTTGCATCTCATTGCAACTAAGGATTCATGGCATGGTCTTGGCAGGAGCAGGGAGCACCCCCAGGCCTGGCTGACCCCAAAGCCCCACTGTTCGCACTATAGGGAGAGAGAGAGGTGACCCCCACCTCTCTGAGCCCAGCCTCCTTCCAAGGGTGGAGGAGGCCCCTCTGGTCACACCTACAGACTCTCACCTCAAGGACAAAGACCTCAGGGGTAACATAGTGGAGGTTGACCACGTTGGGGAGGGCAACCCCCATGTCCAGGAGAGCTGCAGGAAGGAAAGGAGTAAACATGTTCAGCTGGGAGGCGGTGCCAGAGCACAACGTGGAGCGCAGCCAGTGCTGAAGTCCTCTGTGCATCGTGACACTGAGTTCCAGACACCCAGGAGGGGGCGGCCATTATTATCATACCCATTTTACAGAATGGAAAACTGAGGCTTCAGGAGGGAAAGGAACTTAGCTAAGATCATACAATTGCTAAACAGCCAAACCAAGATGTGCACACAGGCAGCTGGACTCCACAGGCCACCCTCTTAATCTGTGAGCCTGAGAGGTGGGAAGGGGGCTGGGACTGAGCCTGGAGTGGGTGTAGCGCAGGAGGGGAACAGAGGGGCCATCCTGGGGTGGAGGGCAGAGCTCACCATTGAGGTGGTCCAGCAGGGGCTTCTCGAACACGGTGCCCACAAGCGCACGCAGTTGATCCGTCTGCAGCCGCGGAGCCAGGGAGATGGGTAACCATAGGCCCACCCCAGTGAGGGGCCGGGAGAAATGGACAGGCAGGCCACATAGACACACAGATGGCAGAGGCACAAGGGCAGGGAGGAGGGCAGGTCACCCCTGTCCTGGCTTCAAGCAGAGCCCAACAACCCCCTGCGGCCAGATCAGCCTTCTGAGCAGCAGGCACCCAGGAACTGCTCGCCTGAGGGGAAGTGTGAAAAACCAGCCCCTGGCTGACTGACACTTACAGTGTAACCTAAAGGTGGCTGGCAGACTGCCTGGTGCCAGAAGGCTGCTGCGCTGTTGGTGCTAAACGATGGACACATGGGCTGACCATGGATAGACGGACGGGGGTACTGACTGACAAGCCAACCAACAAAGGCTGATGATGGTAACTCAGCCATGTCATGTGACCAAAGGCACAGCAACGCGGTCTGACGCTGACTTGTCTGATTAGCAATGGTCTCAGTGACTCTTGGCTGGTGAGTCACTGCCCACCAGGCAGGATGACAGGCAGGCCAGGCTGACTGACCCCACGGAAGAACCAAGGCTGACTGACCAGCTGACCAGCGGACAGAGCCCGGAAAAGGCTGACTGTCAACGAGTGGGTCCACTGCCTGACCACTGTCCTAAAGCACCCCAGGAGGAAGGCTGGCTATGGCGGCACATACAGGTGCCACCTTCCCCAGACCCAAGGCCTGCCCTACCCAGTGAGGGGGGCTCTGGGGACCCCGACCCCACACTCACATCAATGAAGCCCACATTGGAGGAGGCCACGGTGAGCTGGACTTCCCTGAAAGGGAAAAGGGAGAGTTAGAGACAGGACCCAGGGCCCACCCCCAGCCCCCAGTACTGCACCTACATTCCAACCTCCTCTGACCCTGTGACTGGTGGCACCGTGACGGGTGGTTGAGGGCCCACTGTACAGAGAAACACACTGAGGCTGCTGGGTCCAGAGGCCTTGCTTACCCTAGCACAGACGTGGTCCCCTGAAGCTTCGCTTTGGACATGGAGAGCTGGAGGCTGAGGTTCACTCCCTGGACATGTGGGGAGATCAGGGTCAAAGGGCACAAAGCCACGTGGGCGCTTTCAGCTGGCCACCAGTGACCCCTGCCTCCCACCCATCCCCCCACTCATTCAGGTGTTTGGGCATCACAGGCCATTGTGGGAGGTGAACAATAACCTAAGTAACCAAACAGGATGCTTTCAGAGAGTAGTAGGAGCCACAAAGGCAGAGTGGTGGCATGGAAAGGGTTACTGAGGACCATCTTTCTCAGGGTTTAAGCTGAGACCTGAAAGATGAGGAGAAGCCACTCATGCCAAGAGCCAGGGAAAGAGTGCCCTAGGAGCAGGGTACGACATGTGCAAAGGCAGGGATGTCCCGGCACATTGACGGAAGAGCAAGGAGACCAGTGCGGACAGAACAAAACAAGTGAGAAGAGTGAGGCAGGAAGTGAGGTCTACTTGAGAGTTGCCACCCTCCCAGACAGCCCCACGCAGCCCACTTCACTCACCACATTGAGGGAGAAAAGGGACTGGAAAGCCGAGTTGGAGGCCACAGCCAGGACTTCCACGAAAGGCTGCAGCCACAGTGTGGCGTTGTTGGTATGGAGTGTGACCACAGGCGTGGTACCCAGCCTCACCTTGAGCACCATGGGCATGGGACTGGGGAACTGGCGCGCCACCTGGGGAAGCGGAGAGGGAGAAAGGAAGGAGGGCACCTGGAGACCAAGGCTAGATGGTCTCTGTCTGTCCTTGTCATTCCTCTGATGTTGATCAAGCCACCCTTTGTACCTGACAAGCCCACAGAGACGGGGCCGCCACAGACCCCTGCCCTCGGGGATGCCCCGTCTGGGATAAGAGGCATGAAAACAGGCATAGCCTGTGTGATCTGTGCTAAAAGGGAGGGACACTCGGGGGCCATGGGAGCTCAGGGAGCCTCCTAGACCAGACTAGGGCTTTGGTCCTCCCCTAGGAGGTAATTCCCAAGCTTGCTCTTGAAGGTGGATAAGGGAAAGGAAGCAGAAAGAACACCCCAAGCAGAGAGCAGTGCTTGAGCATTTTTCCACAGGGAAAAGAAAGTAGCGTGATGTCTGGGCAAGCGGGGCCATCCCTGCGATGGAAGGGGTGCAGATGTAAGAGTAGATGCTGAACCCCACTTGGAACAGATATGAGTCAGCAGAAATCCTACAACCCAGAAAGCCTCCCAGCCCAATCCTGGTTCTTGGCCCCTGATATGACCAGAAATGTCACCAACCTCAGGGATGAGTTGGCCCAGCATGGAAGTGTTCAGCGGGTTGTCATCTGACTTCTGAAATCAAAACCCCCTCAACACCATGACAAAGTTTAGGGCAGCCACTCCCCAAGCTAGACCACCTCTTGTCTCCCCCAAACTCCCGTTTAACCCTTCAAACAGCCACCCTGTGGCCCCAAAATTCCAGCCGCCCCACCCACCCACAGTTGGGCCTCGGTGGGCTCTCCCTCGGCTGGGCCACAGGGTGCGCCTGCCCCATGTGCCCCAGGCAGCAGGTCCGGCCCTCACCAGCTGCCCTGTGATGTCCATGTTGAGGGCACCAGCCTTCTGCAGCAGCAGCAGGGCAGAGTCAAACAGGTCCTGGGAGAGACCCACGGTTGCCATGGTACTCTTGATGCCCACATGCTCTGGCAGCGTGAAGGGGGTGGCATTCACGGGCAGGACAATAGGCTTGCCCAGCAGGAAAAGAACAGCCTATGGGGAGGTGGGGGAGAGGGAGACAAGCAGTGGGGCATCAGTAGGGAGGTGACTCCATCATAGAACCTGGGCTCTGAGATGCCACCCACCCCAAGATGCCATATGTCCAGTCTCACACCTGGAAGGCTGTTCCAGCTTCTCTCCCCTCAACTTCCCTGCTCCTTTAAGAATCATCCAGAACATCAAGGACTCCAGAGGCAACAAGCCTCCAGCTCTGGGCTGACAAGGAGGAACTTACGTTGATATCCAAGGAAATGTAGTCCTTAGTGACGTTGGGAGGATTGATCATGAAATAGCGAATCTGGGACTCAGGACCCACAGGGTTGAGGCCTAAATGAAAACAGAATAAAGAAGAAAAGATGACATACTTAGCATCACCTACCAGCGCCTCATTTCTGCAGGAGAATCAGTTATCTGACTAGGTTACTTAGGCAGACCCAGCCCAAGAAACAGAGAGGGGGAAAGACTCTCGAGGAAGCAAACTAAAGTTGCGAAGTGCACACACCCAAAATTCAGGCAGTCACAACCTGTGGACTCTTAGTTTAGACACAATTCTAACAATTTTGGTTTCTGCTTTCCCACTGGATAGAAGACTAGAGACCCCAAATTAGAAGGAAGGAGAAGGGTCACACTAGGCACAAACACCCCCTGCCAAAGGCAAGAAATAACGACAGAAAAAGAAGGGAGCTCACGTTTACCAAGATCCAGATATTTGACTTATACTGTCTCATTCAGTCGTCACCACAGTCCTGTAAGTGTAGGAGCACATTTTACACACACACACACACACACACACACACACACACACACACCACGGTATCAATGCCTCCTACAGAAACTCAAAAGGCACAGGCCCCTGGGTCATTCAGTGCAGAGCACAGCAGTGCCTGCACCCCAAAGACCCTCAGGAGGTCTTGAAGGGAGGTGCAGCTGAGAGCCCAATTCCTACATGGCGGGTTCCCCCAAGGCTCAGAATATTCTGACTGAGAAGGTTACAAAGCATGAATCACTTGCAGGAACCATATCTCTGGTCATGGCGAGGTTAGACAACACGGCAGGTGAAGGCTCCACCCCACTGTCAGGAAAGCCAGTAGCTCCTCCCCCTAAAGACTCAGGATACCATAGGTTTTAATGCAAGTGTGTGTCCATTTCAATTTCTTTCTGATTTTCTATTGTCTCTTCTGGATTTAATTTTATTTTCTCTAATATTTTGGAAATTTCTTATAATTGTAAAAGCAGTATAATATGATCAGTGGTTGTCAAAGATTGGGGAGGGAAGAGGGGGGCAGCTCAAAGGAATTTTAGGGGCTGGTGGAATGTTCTGTATCTTGAGTGTGTTGGTAGTTACGTGACTGTATGCATTTGTTAAAACTCACAGAAGACACTCAAAAGGGTGAATTACTCTATGTCTTAAAAATGAATAAAAACATTTAAAATTTTAAAATGATAATACCTATTCATTATGGACATATAGAAAATTTTTTTGAAGATGGAAGTAATATAACCTCGAATCTAATTTCTTTTTCAGTATTTTCTTTTACAAAAATAAACTTTTCCTTCTCTCTCTGTAAAACTGGAGTAAAGCTATATATAGCTTTGGTCCTTTTTTTTTGTCTTTACAGAATGACATTATACCTTAGTTGAAAGAACAGGCTCTCAAGGCAAACTGCCTCAGTTTCTTCATCTGTAAAATGAAGCTAAAGACACTACAGTAAATATTAGCTTTCATTATATTGTATTTTCCCAGGCATGTTGCTTGGTGATTAAACGCCCCTTTAAACTATGCTTTTTAATGGCTCCTGTCACTCCGTGCTCTAGGTGTACATGACTCATGTAAACAGTCCCCCAAGGCTGGACACTTAGATTTCTTTTACTTGACTTGTTTAATTCCTCAAGACGCAAGCAAGGGCTGGTTTTTGGTATGAACCCAATTACAAGGAATCTTAAAGGAGAAAACACTGCTGAGGAGGAAGAAGGGAAGAACTAACATTTGTGGAGCCTATTGTACCCCAGGCACTGAACCTGTGCTTGTAGCAACCCATGGGGTAAGCAGGGATTTTGATCCCCATTTTTTGGATTGGAATGGTTAGGCTCAGAGAGATGGAGTTACTTCCCTAAGGTCACACAGCAAGTGAGCAGCAGGGCCAGAATTTAACCTCATGTCCTTCGTTTCCAAATCCAGTTTCCTTGACCCGTTGGTACCTCCTATTAAGGTAATATGGAGGTTGGGCAGTGAGGGGAGTGGGGGAAATCCAGGAATGT
This sequence comes from Rhinolophus ferrumequinum, assembly GCF_004115265.2. NCBI lineage: Eukaryota > Metazoa > Chordata > Mammalia > Chiroptera > Rhinolophidae > Rhinolophus > Rhinolophus ferrumequinum. Next base: position 21,829,745 of record NC_046306.1, read on the forward strand.
TCCCCAGACAAGGTGACTTTGAACTGGGCTGTGAAATGTGGGCAGAGCAGTGGGTAGATGTGAGGAGGAGAAAACCAGGGTGAGCTGGTGCATGGATGGCTCTAGCACCGTGCTGAGGATTTCAGACTCAGAGCCTCTGGTTTTCCCATCTACAAATTGGGGATGATGATGTCATCTCATAGGACTGTTGTTAGAAGTTTGCACAAGAAAGCCAAAGCTGCCTTAATATCAAAATATTCATTGAAGAACTCTCCACTATGGATAAAGGTGGACCCTGCCAGGCATCCCTGCTGGCTCCCCAAATCCTGCCCCCACACCCCTGCACACCTGTCCCAGACTGTGTGAGAGTTAGAAGCAAACCCCTGACTCAAAGGCAAAGCCAATGGACTGATTGCAAAGTGCAACTGCCAACAGTCACCAGCTCTGGATCTCACAAAGTCAATGACAGCGGCGTGGGAGAAACACTAGACTCCCAGGCAAAGCAAACAGATGAGAGAAGGTGTGCTTCAAACAGGAGCAGCTTCCAAACAGGCTTGTGAGAAAACAGAGGAAGCCCTGGATTATGTTCAGGGCTCACCGAGAACATATCACCCCCAAATCTACAGAGAATATATTCTTTGATCAGTCTGTGGATGGGTGGGGAATTGCCAGTGTATTTGGTAAATACTGATAAACACATAAATCGCTAAAAAGAAGGTGATGCTGACCTACTTTCATAGCTTTTCGTGTCCTGTTGTAAGATGAAGTCCTGCCAGAGCCTCGCGTGGGACGCACTGCGGCCACAGCTCTAAGTGGACTCTGTGGACCAGCTGCAAGCACCCGGGAGCCCAGCTGCGTCTGTGGTAGTGGAGGAAGGTGTGTGTGGTGGGGCGGTGACCAATGACTGATGGGAGTGAGTGGATATATACCCCAGCTCCTGCCCCTCGGGGAGCTTGTTAAGAGTGTTCTTCTCAGTCTCCAAGAGCCCCCCAAAGGGAGTGAGCCCCAGGAGCCCACAGCAGTAGCTGCTCCTTAACACACCTTCTGCCCGTGTCTCACTGCTTCCCTCCGCACCCAGTGGCCCGGGGACCACGCTCATTTGAGCCACTTGTACTAACATCCTCACCTCAAGGTCTGTTTCTGGGGCGATTAGCTAAGACAGTAGCCTTCTCCTGGTATATTCTTAGTACTCCCTGGATAATGGGGACCCCCTGAAAAATCCAGAGGTGGGACAAGCCTGATGGAAGATGGAGAGGAGACAGAGCCTTGACTCTGGGTGGTGGGTGGCCCCTGAGAAGGGAAACAGAAGCAAGGGCACTTGGGAGCAGAAGAGCTTGAGTTCTGTCAAGGACATGTTGAGTGGGAGGAGCCTGTGGGACTTCCAGGAGGAGGTGTCGGGAAGGAAATGGAATATAAGGGTCTGAGCCCTGAGTGGAGGGGAAAGGGAGAGAGTCGGGCAGAGTCTGACAAAGAATGTAGGAGATGAGGGAGCAAAACCAGAGGAGGAAGTGGGGCGTCGGAATCTCCAGGCAAGGGAGGAGGCAATTACAAGCTGCATGTGTTCCCCCTACACACACACACGCACACGCACACGCACGCACACGCACACGCTAAGCATTCCGAGATGTGGTTCTAGAATTTAGAGATTCACAGAATTCATCAATAATTGTTCAGTCATCCTACATTGACCCCCCAGGGATCTACCGTGATCCAGAGGGGGGCTTAAAGGGTCTTGGGGGCCCCAGAGTTCTCCTCCCCTCTCCCTGGGCTCCCAAGTCTTACCAATTAAAGTGCCCAGGTGGACATTGAGGCCCTGCACCAGGTTGGAGATGCCCAGGCACAGCTGCAGCAAGACAGAGGAGGCGGGGTTAGGGTGGCACTCAGGGCTGGGGCGCAAGGCTGGGAGGGTCCAGGATCCCTGTCTAAAAGCCTCCCCCAACCTGGACATCAAGGCCCGGGATCCCTTCCTTCCTCCACCACCCAGAGGGCATCTTCGGGCACCTCCTCTGAACACTAGGGTGTCAGAGGGGAAGTTGGGGACCGTGGGCATCGAGGAAAGAACAGGGGCCGTGAGACACAGCAGAGGTGGCCACAAGGGGGCCTGGGCAACCGAGGCAGGGAGCCTGTTGCATCAGGGCCCAGAGGGCCAGCTGGTGGGAGGGTGCTACCTGCGGTGTTGGCAGGCAGTGGTCAGCAAGCCAGGCCAGGGAGACTGGAGTTCTCCGAGGCACAGTGGCAGCCAGAGAAGCGTGTTAAGCTGGGGGTCACTGTGAGAGAAAGTGGGGCCGAGGAGAGAATGCAAGGCCAGGGTGGTCACTGTCTGGTCCAGGCAAGAGCTGGTGAGGCTGAGCCGGGTGAGGCCAGGAAGCAGGGGAGTGGACCAGGTCTGGCTATACTGCCTTTAGCCCTTAGGCCTCATTTTTCTCATCTGCAAGATGGGAATGCTGAGGCCTGCCTCCAGGTGGGTGTGGGACGGATGCAGGGGTTCATTTGGCCTCCACTACTGCCCCTTAAAGGAGTTGGAGGTGAGGTGGAAAGGGGCAGAGATGGAGACCCAGCTGGCTCCCCCTCGGCAGAAGACCCCTGGCCCCTGGGGCACCGTTTCTCACCTAGTCAGCCACAGGCAGCTAAGAACAAGAGCTAAAATAGCAACAAGAACAGCAGCACCCACTATGTGCAAGCTGTCCTAAACCCTTCATGGCTGTTAATTTGCTCAACCTCAGGCCAGCCTATCAGGATGTTTACTGTGTGCATTGCTGATGTGGAATCAGGAGCCGTGGGAGGTTACGGGGACCTGTCCAAGGTTCAAGCTGGGAAGGAGCGGAATCAGGATTCAAACCCAGGCCCGACCAGACATCGATCTGGTTCCAGTGCCCGTGCCCTTGTCCACTTATATTTTATCTCCTTTTCACAAGCTACGTGGGCTCTGAAAGCATTGCCCCCGTCTCGCCCTCTAGTATGGAATTAGGGCTGGCCCAAGAGAATGAGCCTCCCTCCTCTGCCACCACCCCCAAACCCGCCCTTGTTTGAGCCTCCCTGTCACTGCCCTGGACCATCACCCCAGTCTTTTCCCTGCCCTCATGGGAAAATTGGAGGAGCTTCCTGAAGGGCCTTCTATAACCAACTAGATAGATAGATCATAGATAGATAGATAGAGAGATAGATAGATAAATGCTTGAGAGCAGTAACCATCCCAGTCTCCCCATGCCTGCATCATTCACCACACCTGCTGAGGTAAGCGATGCCCTCCTTCCCAAGAGGTCTGGCAGGGGATCCTTTACCTTGTTACGCAGGACAGCTTTGATGTGCTGCTGTACCCGGACCAGCAGTGCGGGAGTCACGCTAAGGGAGAGACACGGGAAGGACTCCTGAGCTCTGGGTCAATGTTTGCGGTCCTGTCTCTCTTGGCAAAGCCGCCAGTGTAATTTATACCCAACTTTTCTCTGGGGAAAAGTCCAGTCCAAAATACTCAACGACCTCACAGCCAGCCTCCGCCCACGTGTGGGAAAGTAGAGACAAAATGGAGGGGATTCACAGGCAGTGAGTTAGTCAGCATTTGAACCTGGCTCCAGCATTTGCCAGCTGTGTGACCTTAGGCAAGTCACTTAACTGCTCTGTGCCTCCATCTGTTCTCCTGTAAAATGGGGGAAATACTTACACCCTCCTGGCAGGGTTATTGTGAGACAATGCTCAGAAAGGGCCTGGAACATGAGCAGCACACAGCAGGTGCTCTGGAAGCGGGAGCTGCTGTTAGTGTTAGATGAGGACACGAGAGGCCACCTCATACGGTGACAGTTCGGCAGGTCCCAGCCCCCTAGGCCTCAGACTCCCCATCTATGCAGAGAGGGGGAGCCCTCTGAGGTCCCTAATAGAGATAAGAGCCCAGAATCCCTTCCTGAATAGTACATTAAAGGCTATAGTGTGCATTGTCACATGGTGAGGACACAGGCTCTGGCTGCACACTCACTGTGTGACCTCGGGCAAGTCCCTACCCCTCTCTGAGCCTCAGTATGCTCAGCCATAAAACGGGTGTAATAATGGGGGTCTCAGACCCATTGTGGCAATTGGATGAAGGCTTGAGTAGGAAGGTGGAGAAATGGCACGACAGCCCAGCACCCACCTGTGGTTGCCATGCAACACAATGGCATTGCTGAAGAGTGAGAGGCAAGAGGAAATGCTGACCACGGGGGTCCCGATGGAGCCCTGGTCCACGCGGGCATCGGCCAGCAGTACCACGGGCAGGATCAGCTCCAGCGGCTCTGGGACGCTGCAGGAACATCAGTCCTGAGCCCCAGCTGCACCGCCCAGCAGGCCCACCCTGACCGATTCGAGACATTGGAAATCCCCAGCCCATGCCTGCCCTACACTTGACACAGGCAGGACCCCCACTCAGCAAGAAATGGTCGCATCTGACCCCCCAAACTCCACTTAGGGTCACAGACGTTACAGCACATGGGTATGAACTCTGGCTCCCCATATCCTTTCACTGTGAGACTCTGGGCCAGTCATTCCTCATACTGAGTCTCAGTTTCTTCTTCTGTATAATGGACATAAGGGCTGCGCTGAGTTTTCTATGAGGTAGTCGTGTGAAAACACCCTGCTTGGAGCCTGTCCCACAGTAAGCACTTATAAAATAGTAGTGTCAGGAAATAGGAGTTAAAATAAGAGATCCCTTTGAAGGCCTAGTTCATAGTTTGAAAATTAAATGCATATAAAGTGACTGATGGACAGAAATAATTCTGATAGCTATATTATTGAGTACCTACTATGTGCCTTGCACTGTGAAAGAGGGGACGTAATTGTAATTACAGCAATGAATCCATTCGCTGCAACCCTCATAGCCCTACTGCGAGGTTTCATCCAACTAAAGGTGTTGGAGAAGTGAAATGACTCTGATCATCCCAGGAAATCCTCCTGACCCTCCCCCAACAAAGAGAGTCACTCACCGAAAGACCTTGAAAGTAAGATTGGCTGCTGCCAACAAGCGTACCCCAAAACCGTCAATGAAATTCAGGTGGAGGTGGGTCACCTGGACATTCAGAATCTGAACTCTGCAGGATAGGAATAGAGGTGGCAGGGTTTAATGGGGAGCCTTAAACCATGGAATCAACTCTGGTGTGGGTGCCCTGAACCATATCCACACTGTGGATTTTATAAAGGACTTTCTGACTATTGGAACCACGCGATGCGGAATAAGTAGTGAGCTCTCCATCATAGGGGGCATGCAAGCCATGTATAGACAACTAGCTGGCAGGGAAAGTATGCAGAGAGGACCCCAGTGCTGGATGGGAATTGGTGAGGTGATTTATCAGGTCTTGGAGGGATTTCAGTATCTGACTGAAGTCTGGACAGCTGGGAAGGTGGGAAAAGAAAGCCTTCAGGACCTACAAAAGGCAGAAATCCCCTCCATAACATTCTAGTCAACAGCTTTGGCTTGTAGCCCTCCAGCAACAGGGAGCTCACTCCCTTCAAAGATGCCTGTTCTGATTGCTAAGCACTTTCCAACTAATTTTTTATTTCTTTTTTTCCCTAAATGAAAGTCTTTTTTTTTCCTGCACAGTAGTAGTCGGTAGTGATTCAGCTACTACAAACGGTATAAATTTTAAAAGTCACATCAAAACTCCACCCTCAAGCCCTCTCACTGTTAGTATTTGAGTGACATCCTTCCATAACTCTCCTTAGGATACAAGCTGACCGAGAACCTGTTTTCTTTTCACTCGACAACCATGCTGGATGTGTTCCCACATCGACAAACAAGGACCCTCCGCGCTACAGGTAAACAGTCATTTGCTGAGCAGTGGGGTAGGTAGTCCTTTATGTGGCAAGACTACAAATCATTTAGGAACCTCGATTGTTAGGTATTGATGTCATTGCCAGTTCTCCACCGTTATCAACCACGCCGTGAGCAGCATCCCAGCCCTATCCTCGGGGCTTCAAACTGGGGGGCCTTCTAGCCAGCAGCTTTTCTTACCCACCTGTATTAAATGTTTTTAAGTTAGTTGCCATCATTCAAAACTTGATTTTTTTATATATATTTCTCTTAGGATTCCAGAGAACTGGCAATAGTGAGTCTGTGTCCCCACATGGATGGGGACAATTGGCCCAACCCCTGGAAGGGTCTGAGTTTGAGACACCCCCACCTACCTCTGTCTTTGAGTCTCCATGCATTACCAGGGGGTGTGGGGTAAATTATACTCATATTTGTGGCTAAATTCAGTGTCTAGCTTTTGGAGGCAGTAGCCAAGGGTCCTGCCAGCCCTGGGGATTCAGAGCCACAGTCTTGGCCCCCGGAGGCCGAAATCTACTAATTCAAAAGTGCCAGGCCCCCCTGTTTCCACCTTGGTTCCATTTCCTAAATCCTCTGTGACCACTCACCTAATAGGTGAGAGTATCTAACCTGGTGAGGGAAGCCCTCATCTAGCTGATGGGGAAACATTCACCTATATATGAGGGTACTCACTCAGTGGGCTGGGGCATTTTTCCCAGAGGGTGGGAGGACTCACCTGGCAGGTGGGAACACTCACCTGATGAGAGGAGCAACCTTATCTGGAGAGCGGGAGCACTCACCTGGTTGGCTGAAGCACCTCTCCACTCTGGTCCAAGAAATGTGGGAGAGTGACCTGCAGGGCCCGCTGCAGAGGGGCTTTCCCAATTTCAGACACTGTGGCCAGAGGAGGGTGAGGTCAGGCTGCCCTCAGAAGCCACCCAGGAAGAGCACACCACCCACCATCTGCCCTGCACCCTGAGCAGAGAGGACTCACAGACTGGAAGGGGTGGGCTTGTCCAAGGGCACGCAGGGGCCAGCTGGCTCCCCACTAGCCCTCCCTGGGTGCTCTCCTCACACCAGGGCTCCAAGGCATGCCTTTCCTCTCTTGCTCTGCCTCTCCAAATCCTACTGTCTACCCCATTCCTCAGAAACAATAATACCCTTTGACCTTTTGCAAGACTCTGATGGGATCCCACTTCCTCTGGAACGTCCCCGAGTCCCCAAGCAGAGGGGCCCATGAAAGGGGTTAGAAGCTGAAGACTCTGGAATCTCTCAGATTCTGGGTGCAAACCCCAGCTCTGCTACTCACTACCTGTGTGGCTGCTCTGTGCCTCAGTTTCCACACCTATAAATTTAGTGGTCATAATGGTACCCATCACATAAGGTCCTTGCCATGGCTCAGTGCACAATCAGTGTTAGCTCCCTCCGTTGCTCTCTATTTTGGGGATAATAATGGCTATCACTTCTATTGGGCCTCCTTTGTGCCAGGCCCTGTTCTGGGGGCTTTGCTTTTCCTCACAATTCTGTCTATGGCACAGGTACTGGATTATGCCCAGTTTACTGAGAAGTGAGGACACGTGGCAAGGGGAAGTCAGATCTGGGCTGACGCACCTGGCTCCCCAGCCCTTGGACTTCCTCGTGTACCTGTGCTGCTGGACATAGGGAGATGCTGATGAAACAGGAGTGGAATTAAAATGAGAGGTGGTGGTGCTGCCAGGGAGCGTGGGATGAGCCAAGAGGCCTGAACTGTGCTCAGACTCATGTGTAACCTGGGGAAGCGCCTGTGCCTCCCTCGTCCTCAGTTGCCCCAGACCTGAGCATAAAGGTCTTTATGCTCCCAATGCCCCTCTCCAGCCTGACCATCTGTGGCTGAGCCAAGACTCACACCCAGGCCTCTGGACCTGTGCTCCCCAACACAGGGCTTGAACTCTGGGACTTGCAGACAGGGATTTGAAAGACACCATTAAGAAGCCACTCAACCTGGCCTTGGAAAGACCTCTTTGCAGAGGCATGGGCCTCCTGCCGGATTTCTGCCAAGAACAAACACAAGCAGGTACGCCCGGAGGGCTCTCAGGGACAAAGGAGGCTCACGTGGCACAGGCGGAGGGGGGTGGCCTGTGGAGGGCAGTGGCCGCCTGTGTCTGCCAGTCGGCATCCGTGCATGGCCCCGTGTTCCAGGCACACTCGAACACGGATCACTGACCCCTTTCAGCGCCCGCCCGTCTTCCCGGATACAAGGTCCCAGAAGGCTGTGTGTGCACCAGGGGGCCCTGCTGCTTCTCTGCTGCTTCCCTCTCTCACTGCTTCCTATGCACCCTGGGCCAGTGACAGTCCCTTCTGCTGTCTGACCTGCTGTCTGACATGATCTAAGTTTGGTCTGGCCTCGGGGCAAACAGCTTCTGATTTCTCACCCCTGACCTACCTTCAGTAGGACCCCAAAAGCCTCCCCAGGGGCAGCTGGAAAGGGAGGTGTGCAGATTTTGTCCCTTCCTGGGCCTAAGTTTTCTCACTGTGCCTTCCCCAGGGGGTGGAGCAGATTCACTGGACAGCGGTCTTGCCCGAGATGGGCCGGGTCAGGGGCTGGTTCTTGTCACTGTGAGCCCAGCAGGGACCTAACTCCATGCTCCCTGCTAGTCATGCCTTCCCTGGCACATGTGTGCATGCAGGCTCCCCACGCACACACATACAGCCAGGCTGTGAAGCCACACCTGTATACACACATCCAGGCACCATGGCACTTGCACATGTGCCCATGGGTAGGCACCCATCCAACACTCAAGTACACACAAGGGCCCATCTCCATGAATTTTCAAGCTCCGACACACACAAGTAAAAGTAGCCATTCAAACCGACACATGCCCACTCGACTGGACCTGTGAGCAGGCACACTGGCATATGGGACACCGCATACAGCCGCACTCAGGAATTCACCTAATAAATATTTGTTGAACAGCACTGTGCCAGGTGCTGTCTGGGAGCCAGGGACACAGTGACAGAGAAGATCCGGACCCTCAGGGGGCTTTTGAGTTCACACATACCCATGCACACTTAGGATTGTACACACACAGGCAAACATGGACTCACGTGCACACGCTCATGCTCAGATACACATGGGACAACCCAGCATCATGTCTCTTACCGTAACTCAGCACGGCCTTGTTGAGTCTGACCACGGTGCCCGGTATGGAGGTGCCAACCACGGGCAGCAATAGAGCCAACAGCAGGCCCAGCCCGCATGCCCGAGCCATGGCGTCCTGGCCACTGCCCCTTAAGATCTGTGGCCTGGGGTGGGAACAAGCATCGGGGAACTTGTCCAGAATGCCCCCCCCACACACGCAGCCTGGAGGTCACAAGCTCTGAGTGCTGATCCCGCCCCTGCCCCAGGCCCCGCACATCAGTTTAGCATCTCTGCATTGGGAAGACTCGCTTTCCCCTGCCTGCTTCGTCAGGAACTACGAAGGGATCTGGTCTGGAAATGGCCCCCAAGGCCCAGAGAAGACGTGGCCTTGCCTAAGGCCACAGAGCAAACTAGAGCTGGTGCAGGACCCAAGCCATGCAGGAGGAAGTCGGTGACACTCTCAGATTGGGAGACGGACAACAGCTTCCTGTCCCAAGGAAAGAGTCCAGGCCCACCATCCTGAGACCCAGGGCTGCGTCACCAGATCCCAGGAGTCCAGCCCCGTTTGACACCCTAGCCCCCCGAACCCAGCCAGGGGAGGACCAGGGTGGCTCCTATCCTCATCTCATCCTGTGCCAGGTAAAGAATGTCTGGAAAGTGGGGCTCTTCACAGCCCCCTGGCCTCTCCTGACCCAGCACAGCTGATTGGGCAGATCTGTGCTCAACGGGGAGAGAGGAGCGAGGCGGGAAGGAGAGGCCACTGCCCGGAACGGCTGCGTCCCGGCCTGTGAGGCCACGCTCCTCAATCAATGGGCAGCACTTCCCCAGAGTCCTACAGCAAGACCAGGGGTGGGCCCCTCTGCGGAAGGTAGTTGGAAGTAGGGTCTCCATTAAACAGATGGAAAAGTCGAGGCTCCTCTTTGGAGGAGTACCAGTCCATTCCCAGTCCTACCTCAGGTGGTTTCTGGAACAGGTAGACTCTGAGACCCAGCCAAGCCCTCCTCTGCCCCACGCAGGTGCGGAAGCTGCTTTATGAGGCTCCCTGATATGGAGGGCCCACCGGGAAGGGATGTGGGGAGGGACAGGTTTGCTTGTGGTTGCAAGTGTTTTCCTTGCAAACATGGCCTGTGCCAGAGTCTCATCTCACATGGGCAGTGGGGCTGCCACGTAGCCAGGCCCAGCTGCCAACCACTGCAAGACCCTGGGGTTGGGCAGCTTTGGAGCCTCAAAGGCCAAAAGATCTCTGGAAGGAGGGCTGCTCCAAGGAGGGTACCCTCATTACCCCAGACCCGTGAGGAAGGGGATGCCCAATGTCAGGGGGATGGCTGCAGTACCCTCTCAGGCCTGGTGCCGCCACGCTAGCCCAGAAACATCAGCTTTTTCGGAGGAGCAGGAGGCTACCTGAGCCTCAAATCCAGGGACTGACTGAGCCCTGATCCTGGTCACACACTGAGCCCTGATCCTCATCAGACATTGAGCCCGAACTGAAAGGGCAAACGGACAAGAGGGTGTGGATGACCCAGTCCCTGCTACGTAACAGCCCAGCGTATCCCACTCTCCAAATGCACATTTCACTCACAATGGATTTAGCCCATTCTGTCTTTCCACACTACAAACTCCAGGCTCCCCCTGGGCTACATGGGGCCCAAAGAACTGTGTGCACATAAAGGAATTTATATATATATATAGAAGGGTTACGTGTGTGTTTATACTATGTGTGTGACTGTGTGTGCATAGCCGTGTACACATGTGCGTGAGGCCATAATTACTGGCATCAGAGGCCAGTGTGTTTGTGTGCGTGTGAACATGAAATGGGCATGCTGACGTATCGGTTTATGTTGTTCCATGCCTGTTTACATGACCCTATATGAGTGCAGGTGTGGGGAATTCTGTGTACAGTATGTGCATGTGGGCTTGGTACACTGAGTGTGTCTGCGGATCTGTGCGTACTCAGTGTTAAGAGCACGTATAGATGTGTACATGTGTATAGGGACTATTTCCTGGTATTACGGGGTGTATATGTGTTTGTGTGTGTGCATACATGTGGGCATGGGAGGTGACGGCATAACTGCAGGGAAGACCCCTTCGTTTCTGGCTCGCCTGGGGTACAGGCACCAGGGACCTTGAGGACTTCTCCCACACCAGAGCCCTCCGTGGTTCCCAGCCACTCCACACCAGCCCAAATACCATGCCCAGAGCCCAGGCCCATCTTGTGCTGGGTCCCCACTAGTGCCCACAGAGCTGACGAATCCACAGACACCATTGAGCTCTCCGCTGAGAGGCTAGATCTCACCTGGACCAGACCTACTTCCTAGCCAGTGTCCCCTGCCCTATTCTATAGGCAAAAAGAAGGAAAAGAGTCACCTGCATGCTAATACCCTACTTCTAGCCTCAGTTCCTCCATTGCCTAAGCCCTGCCCTCCGGGCCATCACCGTAGCTGAGGCAAACAGCAGACTCAGTGTACAGGGGCTCAAATATTGACCGAAGTCACTCTCAGTGTTTGCTCTCCGCATGAACACTTCCTCTTCCTTGGTATTTCCAGCAAAGGGAACACTGGGGGACAGCCAGTAGACACAAAGGAGGGAGATTCTCTCCGGCCCCACCTCCCTACAGTAACGGCGAGAGCATTTTCAGTGGCACCTGCTCCGTGCCAGGTGTTCTGCCAGCCACTTTACCCTCATCCCAGGCATGAGAGCTGGTTCTGCTCACCTGTGCAGTCAATGCCTGGAACATACCAGGTGCTTAAGAAGTATTTGTTGAATGAATACACGAATGTACAATTGAAAGACCCTTGTAACAATGATAGTGGCAGCATTTCAGGGCTTCCCCTTCACCAAATATTCTTGCGCGTACTGTATTAGTTTCCAACTGCTGCTATAACAAATTGCCACAAACTTAGTGACTTAAAACACAAATTATTATCTTTCAGTTCTGGAGATCAGAAGTCCAAAATGGGTCTCCCTGGGCTAAAATCAGGGTCTTTCTTCCTTTCTAGAGGCTCTCAGAGAGGATCTGTTTCCTTGCCTCCACTCGTTGGCTCATGGCCCCTTCCTCCATCTTCAAAGCCAGCAAGTTGGGCTGAGCCTTCCTCAGGCTGCCGTCTCTCTCCTCTTCTGCCTCCTTCCACTTATAAAGACCCTTGTCATTACAGTGGGCCTACCTGGATAATCTAGGATATTCTCCCATCTCAAAATCATCTTATTAGCAACATTAATCCCATCTGCAAGCTTTAATTCCCCTTTGTTATGTAACCTAACAGATTTACACGCTCAGGTTTTAGTACACAGACCTTTTGGAGCGATCATTATATTCAGCTCACCACAGGTACTTAGCCTGCAATTTGAGCAACTGCCACCAGGGGGCAAAAGTGAATTCATTTCAGCTTCACACTCCAAATAGGTTTCCATAGGTAAGGCTGAGAGAAAAAACATAATCATACATGTCCACTCTGTTAGGTTCTTATTTTTCCCCAGCAAAACGTGAACTTTATTAAAACAACAACGCACATACATTCTTTTGTGTTATGTAAAACATCCCCCAGTGAGAAGCCCAGCAGTATAACACGTATTCACATACAACCAAGGAAGGTGGCAAGTCTGGGAAGCTTGGGGCAGGAAGGGGCCAGGAGCAACAAAAAGCACGGCCTGGATATTGGAGCCTCAGCTCTCACCCCTGCCAGTCCCTGAGGCCCTGGCATGGCCCTTCCTGTCTTGAGGCCTCAATTTCTCCAACTTTAAGGTTGGTCAGAATGGGTTCCTCTGAGAGGAAGTTCCAGGGCTGAGCTGGAGACTGGGCAGAATACGCCCCCCCCATGCATACATGCTCTATGAGGTCACAGTGCCAACAGCTCCACTTGACCCAGGCAGATTCCACAGGGCACCTTCCAGGGAACGCTAGGAGGCAGCAGTATCAGCCACTTCCTCCTTGCCAACCCCCAGAGAGCCCCACCATTCCCCCGTCCTAGAGAAGGAAACCGATGCCACGCTCCTCAAGGAGCCCCAGGGACCCGTGTGACCCACTTGACAATGCAACCCACCCCTGCAGGAATCCCAGGCCCAGAAGGTAAGGACAGCAGCTCCTCCCTCTGCCTAGCCCTTTACAGTTTACAAAATGCTGCCCTCTCGTTGGAGGCGAGCGAGCATTACTGCCTGCACTTTATAGATGCAGCAGCTGAGGTCAGAAAGGTTTGACAGTGGCTTTCCTAAAGTCTTCTAGCCAGAAAATGGTGGGCCAATCACCCTGTTGGCCAGTGTTGACTGATTGGCAATTGTGTGCCAGGCACTGGGCAGTGTTGGGAGCACAGTGTTGTGCCTGGATTTGGGGTCAACCAGACCTAGATCTGTTCCTGAGTCACAGGCTGGGGTCTTGAGCAAACTTCTCTGCAACTCAGTTTCTCGATCGAAAAGGTGGGAACACCACATAAAATTCCATTGTGAATCTTGTCAGTCCCAGGGTCGTCCAACGCAGCCGGAACGCTTGCAGGATAACAGAGGAGTCCTCGCTAAACACGCGTGAGCAAGGAGGGGAGAAGCGAGCCCTGGGGTCTTCGTGGACAGTGAGGGGCTGAGGCTCCAAGATGTCAGATGGGCAACCCAGGATCACCCAGCAAGGAGCAGGGCAGGGGACAGGGATACTCTCACCAAGCTCTGGGTGTTCCCCAGGGGTCTGCAGGCACCATGTCCCAGAGGACGGCAGTGACATAACAGCTCTATGTTTTCTGCAGACGACGACTTCCTGCTGCCAATCCGTCTCAGTGGCCCACCCCCAGGCCTGACTCAGTGCATCCTGGGATGCATGTGTATGTATAAACTGAAGAGCCGCCTTGGCCACCAATGTGGCCCTGGGAAAGGGCCCAGCCTCAGGCCACACTGACCTGGGAGGAGGGGGTCAGGCCTGTGCTGGCTCAGGGGAGGGAGGAAACCATAGGGGGAGCTTTAGAGGTCTTCCCATCAGAGGGGTTGCGGTGCCATTCCAGCCAGAATCTCTTCAGTGGTTGGAGCAAGGGAGTTATGAGGGAGACTGGCAATTTGGGGGAGGAGCTAACTGTCAGCCCTGCCCTGCTCTGCCACCAGCCTGGCTGCTGGGCCAGGAGGCCCTGAGGAAGGCCTGGGAACGGTTTGATGCAACCCACCCTCACTTCAGGAACATGGTTCTGACCACAGCCTAAAGATCAGTGTACTTTTATGTTCCTCCAGCCATCCCTCCACTTATTCATTCACGAAGTCGTCTATCCCACTATCTGTTTACGTATCGATCTGTTGTAATACCCATGCAGCCCGTGAGTTCACTCATCCATCCATTCACCGAGCCATCCTGCAATTCACCCATATATTTATTTGGTAATATCCACATCCATCCAGTCACCACCCATCCATCCTTCTATCTTTCCTCTCATTTTCCATCCTCTCAGCCGTCTTTCTATTCATCCATCTTCTAAACCATTCTCTTACCCACTCTTCTGTCCATCTACGTATCCACCCACTTACTCATCCATCCCGATTTCCTACTTTTTGCCTAGCTCCATGCTGGGCAATGCCAGGCACCTAGGAGGAACCAAACAAGAACCCTGTTCTTGAAAAGCTCCCAGTGTCTACATCCCAGACGTTTTGTGATCCTGTGTCACTATTAAGTACCTATAACTGCCAACTGCAAGCAGTACTCATTTATAGGACTCATTCCAAGCTGGCACTTACCCATAAGCAGAGCAGGGCTGCCCTGAGCTCAACTAGCAAGTCGAGGGGGTCTCCCCACTCCAGGGTCTACCCCAGCCCCAGGACAGTCAGTGAGTCATTGCAGGATAAGGGTGCATCTATTCACTGGTCTCCTGTCTCCTCTGCAGCCTGGATCACCTGCCTGGCCTGCTTCCTGAGGACTCAGGCCCATCAAGTTCTATTCAACAACTGCAGGTGAGCAGGGACAGGTGAAGGGAGGGTGACGGAGGCTGGGACTGTGCAGCTGGTGACTATGGCAGCCCCCTTACTGGTTTGAACCTCCCCTCGATCTCCAGACCAGATGAGCTATCCCAAACCTGGCTTTTATCAGATCTCCCTCACCCCAAAACCTACTGTGGCTCCCCATTGCTCCAGCAGCTCAGCCAGCAGCCCTCTGAAATCCTGCCCCACCCTTTCTTTCTGAGCTGCCCTCATTCTGCTTCCTGCTGGGGACCTGTTGGGCCAGCGAGGCTAGGCTTCTCACTCCCTGAACCCACTATTTCTCTTTTATCATTATTATTATTAGTTTCAGATGTACAAAACAATGTAACAGTTAGACATTTATACCCCTCACAAAGTGATAACCCCCTCCCCCAATCTACTACCCCTCTGACATCGTATACAGCTGTTACAGTTCCACTGTCTCTATTCCTTATGCTGTGCTCCACATCCTGTGACTATATATATATATAATTATAGTTAACATTCATCATTATTCAGCTTCAGCTTCAGGTGTACACTGCAGTGCCTGGACCCACTATTTCTATTCCCACTTCCACACCTTTGCACACACAGTTCTTGCTGCCTGGAAAGCCCATCCCATTCCTCCCTCTACCCTTCCTGCCCCTGCAGTCTTCTCTGAATACTTGCGGAGCTTTCCACCTCATTCATTCACTTGAAGTTTTATGCACTCAACATTTCCTTAATGCCTACTCGGGGCTCAGCCTTGGCCCTCATCACTCACAAGCTCCCAGTCAGGTGGGGAAGGCAGACACCAAAACCAGTGCCAAGGTGGGGGTGTGGGAAGTGTGACTCCAGAGGTCACAGGAGGAGGGGACATTTGAGCCGAACCCTGAGGGATGTGTTCACCAGGAGAGAAGAGGGGAGGGAGCAAACAGTCCATAGATGGAGAAAGAGAGTGATGAGGACCCAGGAGACCACTGTGAGTTGACCTCTGATGGCCCCAGATGCTGGGGTAAGAGCTTTCTTTTCCTCTGTGATGCTGTAGAGCCATAGGACGTGGCCAGCATCTTGGAGAGGGTGTCGCTGCCCAGAGAAGGACCTGCCCCTCAGGGTGGGAATGGGATGAGGGCCAGACAGAGACTGGCCAGCCTGTTCAAAGCCCTGCCTCACCTTCACCACCGCTTCTCTGTCTTCCAGATGCAAGCTGCTCTTCCGGAAGCTCATGGAAAACACAGGTGTCCTGGTCCTCTGTGCTTTTGGTGCGTCCCGAGGGCCCTGCCCCATCCCAGGTGGAGGCATCCCTGACTCTCGCCCACTGTAGGGAGCGAAAAAGTGAGGGCTCTGACACTATGTGACACTGGATGAGACACTGCCTCTCTATGAGCCTCAGTTTCCCCACTTGTCTAATGAGTGTTGCTGTGAGGATTAAATGAAATGATGGCCAAGAAAATTTTTGAAATCTAAGAAAAGCTTTCAAAAGTGTAAAGCTCTCCCCAAACCATGTTATGATAACTATTCCTCCCTGTCTCTGGGTTTCTGTGGCTTCCTTCCAGCTACCACCACCTCCTCCCATGTCACAGCTCCGCTTTCTCAAGCAAAGGAATCCCCTCTCTCCTCTCAAACGTAAGGGGAAGGGGGTGAATTCCCTAGGAAATTAGAAATTCCTAGAAAACTTAACTCAACAAATTAGATGCTTTTAAAATAACCGCTTTGTCGAGATACAATTCACATACCATAAAATCACAATTTTAAAGTGTTTTATTCAGTCATTATTAATGCATTCACAAAGTTGCACATTCATCACCATCATCAACTGTCAGTATTTTCACTACCCCAAAAAGCAACTCTCCGGTCCCTGGCAGTCATGCACCATTCCTCCTCTCGCCAGATCTAGGCACCACTAATCTATTTTCTGTCTCCATGGATTTGCTTATTCTGGACTTTTCATACAAATAGAATCATACAACATGTGGTCTTTGTGGCTTCTTTCACTTATCATAATGTTTTCAAAATTCACCCACGTTGTAGCATATATCACAAGCATTTCACTCATTTTTATGGCTGAAAATATTCCATGGATGGATAGGCCACGTTTTGTTTATCCATTCTTCAGTTGATAGATACTAGGGTTATTTCCGCTTTTTTGCTATTATTAATAATGCTGCTATGAACATTCCTGTAAAATTTTTGTGTGAACATTTGTTTTTAATTCTCTTGGTATAAATTACTGATCATATGGTAACTCTATGTCTAGCTATCTGAGGAATTGCCAAAGCAGCTGTACCATTTTACATTCCCACCAGCAAAGTACGAGGGTTCCAATTTCTCCACATCTTCATTAACACTTGTTATTGTCTGTCTTATTTTAGCCACCCTAGTGCGTGTGAAGTGGTATCTCATTGTGGTTTTTATTTCATTTCCCTAATGATTAGTGATGGTGAGCATCTTTTTATGTGCTTATCAGCCTGTTGTATATCTTCTTTGGAAAAATATCTATTCAAATATTTGCCCATTTTTAAATTGGGTTATTTATTGTTTAGTACTGAGTTGTAAGAGTTTCTTATACAGTCTAGATTCAAGTCCCTTATCAGGTAATATGATTTGCAAATATTTTCTCTCATTCTGTGGGTTGTCTTTTTATTTTTTTGATAGTGTCCTTTGCAGCACAAAATTTTGTAATTTTGATGAAGTCCAATTTATCTCTTGTGCTTTTGGTGTCATATCTAAGAAACCATTGCCTAACCCAACACCATGAAGATTTACTCTCGTGTTTTCTTCTAAGATATTTATAGTGCTAATACTTACACTTAGGTCCATGATCTATTTTTGAGTTAATTTTTCCATGGTGTGAGGTAAAGGTCCAATTTCATTCTTTTGGATATAGATATCCAGTTGTTTCCACACCATTTATTGAAAAGACTATTCTGTTTCCCATTGAATTGTCTTGGCACCCAATTGAAAATCAGTTGACTACAAATGTGAGGGTTTATTTCTAGACTCTCAATTTTACTCCATTGATCTATATGTCTATATGTTTGCCAGTACTACACTGAATTGATTGCTATGGCTTTGTAGGAAGTTTTGAAATCTAGAAGTGTGAGTCCTCCAACTTTGTTCTTTTTAAGACTGTTTTGGCTATTATGGATCCCTTATGTTTCAATATGAATTTTAGGATCAACTTTTCCATTTCCACAGGGCTGGGGGAGAAGGGCCATTGGGAGTTTGATAAGGATTGCATTGACCCATAGATAAATTTGGGAAGTAGTGTTAAGTATTGTTAAGCTGTTAAAAATACTAAATCTTCCGATCAGTGAACATGGGCTGTCTTCCCATTACTGATGGATATCTCTGTCTTCTTTAATTCCTTTTAATGTTGTTTTATAGTTTTCAAAGCGCAAGATTTTCACTTCTTTTGTTAAAATTATTCCTAAGTATTTTATTCTTTGAGATGGATATTATAAATGGAATTGTTTTCTTAATTTCATTTTCAGATTGTTCACTGCTAATGTTTAGAAATTCAATTAGTTTCTGTGTACTGATCTTGTATTATGCAACCTTGCTGAACTTATTTATTACTTCTGATACTGGGCAAAACACACAGCCTTGAACACTTTAGGATTCTGTATGCAAGATCGTGTAATCTGCCTTTTATTTATTTTTTCTTGACTAAGACCTGGCTGGAGCCTCCAGGACAATACTAAATAGAAATGGCAAGAGCAGACATTCCTGTCTTGTTCCTGATCTTGGGAAGAAAGCATCCAGTCTGCTACCATTAAGTGTGACGTTAGCTGTGGGTTTTCATAAATAGCCTTTATCAGATTAAGGAAGTTCCTTTCTATTCCTAGTTTGTTGAGTATTTTATCATGAACAAAAAATAGGCTTTAAAGGCTTTTATTAATGGCTTGAACAGTAGAATTTCAGGCAGCACAGACATCATAAAATGCAAGGAAGCAACCCCCTTTTCTTCTCTTTACCAATTATCCCCAGTAGGATTGGGATAGGAAAGGAAAAAGAGACATGGATTATTTGTTTTATGTAAGACACGTCACATATATGATATCATCCAATCATGAAATGAATATTACTGTTATCCCATCTTAGAGGGATAGAGAGGTTAAGTAAGTCGTCCCAAAGTTGCACAATGTTAGTAAGGGGCAAACCTGAGATTTGAACCCAGATACCTTACTTTCAGAACCCAAGCTCTTAACCTTTCATCTTAAATGGCTAATTCTTATTCCCCTGGTCCCACAGGATTCTGGATACTTTCTATGCAGTTACCATCCAAAATGGAAGTCTGGCAGGTGAGTGTGTGCTCTCTTCAGGCCCCACTGCTGACGAGCCTCACCCCACCAGTCAATGTCACCTCCATAAGTTCCTCTCATTCTCACCACATCTGGACCCTAATTAATTCCTGACTCATCCCAGCTCTAAATCTCTGCCTTTGCCATGTCACGCACCTGGAACTCATCTCTCCCACCAAAATGTGACTTTCAAAAACCAGTTGTAATAGTCACTCCTACAATGCCTCTCCTGTCACTCACTCCCAGAGGTGACCTGTCTTTCCTCTATCAAGGCCCGTACCTAAAATGGACTGGTGACGATGGGGAACACGTTTCTGTCTCTATTCAAGGCAATTTGTTTTTCTGCTCAAATGAGATGAGACCATTTGCTTTGTGGTTCCTGGGGAGGAAGAAGGAGGGAATCAGTGATCAGAGCTCCCTATCTGAGGACAGCAAAGAGTCTCAGAAGGCCTAGAGAGAAAGGAGATCTGAAGAACCTGTCCTTCCCTCTTTCCTTCTCCCCTTATGAGCTACTTCATATCCTTCAAGATCCGGCTAAAATGTTACCTCCTTCAGAAACACCCAAGCAGTGGTGGTCACATTCTCCTCTCTCCTTCCACAGTTTTCTGTAATCGTGAATGTAATTCTCCATAAAATTGACTGTTTCTGGCAGCCTTTGAAGGCAGAGCCAGGTCTGATTCATTCCAGTAATGTCTACATTAGGGCCAGGCACAGGGCTGCCATTATCAGTGTTGGGTGACTGTGTGGTCAGATGGGTGTGTGAATGGAGAGATAATGGATGGGGAAAGTGGTTGGGGGGGTGGGGTGGGAGTGAGTAAATGGATGAATGAATGAAAGAATGGATAGATGGGAGGACAGATGGAATAAATAGGTGGGTAAATGGATGGATGGATGGTTGGATGGATGGATGGGTGGATGGATGGTTGAGTGGAAGGAAGAACAGATGAGAGGGTAAATAGTTGGGAGGGTGGATGGATGGATGGTTGGGATAGATGGATTTATGAGAGGGCTGATGGATAAGGTAAGGTAGATGGATGGGAGAGTAAATGGATGAGAAAGTTTGGATAAATGGAGTAGTTGTATGGAAGAGTGTGGGTGGATGTGTGTGAGGGTGAATGGATGTGGATGTGGATGAATAGATAAAAGAGGGTAAATTGGATTTTTGGTGGCTAGTAGATGGGTGGATGGATGGAAGAGTAAATAGGAAGTTAGGTGAATGGATGGATTTATGGTTGTGGGAGAATGGATGGATGTAGCCTTGTTGGGCCCAGATTAGACCATCTGAAGGAGATCTTTTGCTTTCCTCAACACCCCACCAGGATGACAGCATACATAGTCCACTGCAGAGCTTGAGGTAAGAAGAATCTGCTAAACAGTTCTATTAACACCTGAAAACAGAGCTCTAGCCAGGGCCTAGTGTATACTGGCTAATAATGTGGGCTCTGAAGTCAGACCAACCTGAGTTTAAATCCCAGGTACCATACTTTCTACCTGGCTAATCTTATAAAAGTCATTTTACCCCTCTTGGTCTTTGACTCCCATTTATGAGACGGGGCATAACACCCACTTTGCTCTAGGTAATTATGGGTATTGAAGATGTATACTATCTTGAATAATTCCTGGCCCCTAGGTAGTGCTCAGTAAATAGTAGCTGAGAAGAAATTTTAACCTGGTGGCAGCATTCTTAATTGCAGACAAAATACTCAGGAATATTTGGAAGGAATGAGCTGAATTTAAGGATATTCCAAGCAGGAAGAAGAGCATGAGTAATATTTTAGAAATAAGAACGTGCTGGGTCCAGGGATGGGGCCAGGGAAAGGGAAAAATGTGAAGCTAGTTTTTTGTGGGCTACTGGCAAAGTTAGAAGCTGAAGAGTGACAATAGCAGCATCACAAATCTGTCAATTCATATTCTCACTCCTTTGAAAGAATGTATCAGGAAAAGGTGCGAGATCACACTGGGGAAATCCAGGACCTCCGAGGTAATATGAACCAGCTCATTGCCAAGCTCCAGGAGATGGAAGCCATGTCGGATGAGGTGAGATGCTGGCTATTCTGCCCCTAAACACCTAACTTCTCTCTTTGTTGCTCTGTTTCCCTATAT
Source organism: Rhinolophus ferrumequinum (assembly GCF_004115265.2). NCBI lineage: Eukaryota > Metazoa > Chordata > Mammalia > Chiroptera > Rhinolophidae > Rhinolophus > Rhinolophus ferrumequinum. The sequence continues at coordinate 21,850,908 of NC_046306.1, forward strand.
CCCAAGTTTTGGTGGAGCACATCCTCCATAACTTCCTGGAAAAGAGTAAATGAAATAAGAGGTATATTTATTTATTTTTAGAATTCACATATTTGAAAATGTCTTTATTCTACTCTTGCCCTTGATTGATAGTTTGGCTGGGTATAGAAGTCTAGATAGGAAGTAGTTTCCTCTGAGAATTTTGAGGGAAGTCCACTATTGTGTTCTAGTTTATACTGTTGCTGTTGAGAAGTCTAATGGCACTTTTATTATTGGTCCTTTGAGTGTGGTCTTTTTTTTTTTTTTATCCTTAGGAGATTGCAGGATATTCTTTTTGTACTCAGTGTTATATATTTAACCTGCTTGGGTGGATGCTGAGCTTATCGAATTTATGAATTGATGCTTTTCATTAGTTTTGGAAAATTCTTAGCTACTATCTCTTAAAATCTTTCTTCTTCCTCAAAAATCTATCTAATCTCCTGGGACTCCAATTACATCTATGCTAGACCTTTAGACAATTATATGTTCCACATAATTGCTATATTATTACCTGGTTTGTTTTTTCATACTTTTTCTCTAATGTCCTTAAGTTTTGATATTTTCTATTCACATTCCCTTAGGTTCACTAATAATCCTGTATTCTGTTCTGTCCAATCTAGTGTTAAATCTTTTCATTAAGTTCTTAATTCCACATATTACATTGTTTATTCTAGAATATACATTTGATTCTTTTTTATAGATTTTAATTCCATGGTGAAACTCTCTAACATTTCATCTATATTGTTCATCTTTTCTGTGATTTTATTTAACATACTGGTCATAGTTATATTAAAATCTTTGTCTGCTAAATTCAATATCTGGATTATCTATGGTCTCCTCCTATTTTCTGTTTTTGTTCTTTTCTTTTCCACTTTGAGGTTATCAATCATACAGTCTTGATGGTTTTGTGTCTAGTAATTTTTTAGTGCTTTCTGGATATTGTATACAAAGAACTGTAGATACTCCAGATAATTATAACTTCTATCAATGAGAATTCTCCCTTTTCTTTGTAAGGAAGACAAAGAACACTGATCACTTCTATGTAGACATACATTGAGCTGGTTCAGACCTAGATTGTAATTTTTATAAGATTTCGCCAGAGGTTTTCAGCTTAACCCTTTAGCCATTCAGCTTCAAAAATTTGGTAAATGTCTTGATGAGAAAGACTGACCATATGTTTGAGGCCTTTCAATGTTCCAATTTTGTCTCCTAGCCCTGCACAAATGCAAAGGTCTGACCCTAGCGACACCCTTCTCTGCCAGGAGCAAGCTTGGATTCTCAGCCTCTAATTGTGCCCCAAATTGGTTTAGTGCCCCAAGGTGAAGTGCAGCTGTAACTAACTCAGTTTTGATTTACAACTCCTTCTAGGATAGTGGTTCTCAAAGTGTGGCTCTCCTATCAGCAGCATCAACATTAGTACCTGAAAAATGTTAGAAATTCAAATTAATGGGCCCACTCAGACTACTAAATCATATACATGCTCTGAGGATGGGAACCAACTAGTTGTATTTCAACAAGCCCTCTAGGTAATTCTGATACATACTAAGGAGAATCGCTGTTCTAAGGCTTTAATCTCTTGCTTATTTTGGTGGGGAGAGGAGGGCACTCCCTCAAAGGGACCTTGTTTTCTAAGCATTGTTAGACTGGAAAGTTTTACTTTGCCTTTCAGAAGCTTTCAAAGTAGCCCTTTAGCCTCTTCCACAGCTTTGGATTTCAGTTAACATTTTATGGGGGAAATTGGCCAGATTTGTGGCTCCTCTGGTCTCCAATGTTATCCCTTCAGCCCTGTATGACTGTCAAAAACATTGCTTTTTCTGTTTCACCTGTTTCACCTGTTGTTTTTTCTGTTTCCATAGCAGCTCCTTCCTTGTCCGGCTTAAGCCGAGATTCTCAGCCCATACCCAGAATCATCAAATGCACCCAGGGACTTAAAAAAAGAAAAAAAAAAGCAACTTTGTTAGCTCATGTCAGAACGGTTCTCCCCTCTCTAGAATCTTAGTCCATCTGGTCCTTGCTGCTGCCATAGCTCATCGATGGCTTTAAAATATGGTTTAGTAAACCACCTCGCTTTTCCTAGTTGTTTTTAGTGGGAGCATTGGTCCTCTGTAACTCACTACATCTTACCTGACATCTGAAATGATAATGTATCGACAGGCTGGCCGCCCTTGGGGCGCTTTCTTTCTGGAAACTTATGTCCTTTAGTTCTAAGAAATGTTCTTGAATCATGGGATTAAATGAGTGATTTCCAGCCAGCCCTGGTTGCTCTGTTCTCATTTTTGAAACTCCTATTAGTTGGATGTCCAAATGCCTGAACTAATCCTCTGGGGCTTTTTTTCTCTCTGTTTTCCTCTCTTTGTCTTTTTGTTCTACAGTTGAGAAAATATTCTCAGTTTTATCTACCAAACCTTTTACTGAGTTTTTCATTATTCCTAACATATTCTGCATTCCTAATAATTATATTTTGTTCCCCGGCTGTTCCTTTTTATAGAATTCTATTCTTGTTTCACGGATACAATATCTCTTCTTACCTTTGGAGCTCAAGCAGGTCATCAACCTCTCTGAGCCTCAGTTTCCACATCAACAACATGGAACCATAATCACTGCCCTGTAACACCCTATTGTTCTAGTTACTACTGCGGCATAGCAAACCACCACAAAACTTAGTGGTACAAAACAACCATTTTATTATGCTCAGAGATTCTGTTGGTCAGGAATTCAACCAGGACACTGCTCTGTGACATCTGGGGCCTCAGCTGGGAAGACTTCAAGGCTGGGGGTGACTGGACAGCTGGGCCTGGAATATCTGGGGTGATGCTCACATGTCTGGAGCTTGATGCTGGCTGTCAGCTGGGAACTCAGGGCTGTCGACAAAAGCACACAAATGTGACCTTGCCATGTGGTCTGGGCTTCCTCAGAACATGGCGGCTGGCTTCCAAGAATGAGTGCCCCAGAGAACCAGGCAGTGTTGTATCACCTTTTAGGATTTAGGTCAGAAGTCACATAGCATCACTTCTGCTATAATCGCAGGCCCACTCATATTGATGCAGAAGGAACTTAAGTCTCACCTCTCAAAGGGGAGAGTGTCAAAGTCACATTGAAAGAAGTGTGTGGAATGGAGAACATTGTTGCAGCCATTTTTGGAAAATATATTCTGCCACAGCTGTGAAGAGTGTAATCAAAATAATAACTGGCATTTATTGAGCACCAAATGTGCTAAGTGCTCTACTGTCTTTATCTGACAGTAGAGTCTAATGGCTAAGAGCCTGAACTCTGGAACCAAACTGCTTGGCTCTGCCTCTTACCAGTTGTGTGACCTTGGACAAGTTACTCTTTTGTGGCTCAGTCTTCTCATCTTTAAAATGGGAATTATAATCGTACATACCTCCTAGGGTTGCTGTGAGGGTCAAGGGTGAACATATGTGATGCTGAGAAGTCCTGGCATATAGTAGGAGCTTCACAAGTCTTAACTCTAAGTGTTACAACATTGGGCAGTGGACATGATTATCGTCCCATTTTACAGATGAGAAAATTGAGACTCAGGGGGGCAGTAATTAGCCCAAGGCCCCACAGCAGTGGGTATGAAAGCACTGAGTAAATGACCCAATGGGTTGGGTGAGGGTGGCTCTGTGTCCCCTGGGATTCCTCACAGTATAGAGGCTGGGTGGTCGTGTGCATGGACAAGCTATAGTTTCCACAGGCAGGGATAAGCAGTTAGGGACAAGAGGGTGTTCTGCAGCCGCCTGTCACCTGGTGTGAACACACCTGTGGCCCATGATCTGTAAGAACACACCAGTGCACAGCTTGTGTTTTCTGCCTTTTCAGCAAAAAATGGCCAAGAAAATAATGAAGATGATACAAGGAGATTATATAGAAAAGCCGGACTTTGCCCTGAAGTCTATAGGTAAGGAATCCCCGGCCCAAATCTGCCCACCTCGAGTTTCTTCAGAAACTCTTCAGAGGGTGGATTTCAGTTCTGATCTGGTGCACCTTCTGCTGCTGGGAAGTTCATCCTCAGAGCTAACCTCTGCTCCCCAGCTGGTTTTCTTGCTATGCTTTTCTGTTTTCTTCAATGGGGGCTGAGGCAGGGCGGGGAGACCCTCCGCCGCTCCTCCACCAACTCACCTTCCTCCAAACCTAGAGATCTGCAGAGCCATCCCTGTCCCAGGTTGGGGAGACTAACTACCTAGAAAACCAACACAGGCCCAATTACAATTGGGGACTGGTGCTTCGGAAAAATAAAGCAGGTGGCTGGGATAGAGGGGGCCTTGGGCAGGGAGGTGTCGGGGAGGACATTTGGGCTGAAACCTGGTGAGGAGGGAAAAGCATTCCAGACACAGGAAACCTACGTGAGAGAGGCCCCTGTGAGCATGCAGCTGGAGCAAGTGAGGGTGAGTGAGAGGAAGTGCGGTGGGGCCCGCAGGGCAGATTGCCCGGCCAAGCCGCACCAGCTGACCCAGGTGTCCCCAGGCCCAAGGCGATGTGGGGTCAGAGGTCCCTCCTCTGGAAAACAGGTATAATGGTAGCCATAGCAATGACAATGAGGCTGATGTGAGTGCTGACACTGCACGAGGAACTGCTTGCGGACCAACGCTTTGGTGTATTAACTCATTTTGACCTCTCAACAACCCTGTGAAGTGGATGCTATCTAGCATTACTACTACTATTGTTACTATTGTTCTTCCCATTTCCCAGAAAAGAACACTGAGGTTCAGAGAGGGCCAGGGACTTGTCCAAAGTGCTCGCCTAGCACATAGTCAGTGCCCAATCAATGAGGCTCCCCTCCACCAGGCAGAAGCCGGGGCTGCTCTGCTGAGTCCCCTTCCACCCCTCACACAGGGGCATCCATCGACTTTGAGCAAACATCAGCCACATATAACCACGACAAGGCTCGCTCCTACTGGAACTGGATCCGCCTGTGGAACTATGCGCAGCCCCCGGACGTGATCCTCGAGGCAGGGGGAATGGCGGGACAATGGGAGAGTGTCAGGGCTGTGGTCAGGGTCTGGGGACAGTAGCTGGAAGCTGAGGCTGTGGGTAAGGGTGAAGGGAGAGGGGCCTCGAGTGGGATTCAGGGTAGGAGCAGGGAACAGAGGAAGGGGACAACTGAGGGGGAGGCTGGGAGTAGACAGGAGGCGAGGGCAGAAGGCAAACCCAGCAGGGACCACGGTGCTGGGCAGTAGCAGGGAACAGGCACAGGGACAGGGACAGCCTGCTTTAGCACTAGAAGGGTCAGAGAATCCTCAGGGCCCCAAGCAGGCCCCTCTCCTCACTGCACAGAGCTGAGGGAGGGCTCATCCTTGCTGCCAGCAGTCAGGGAAGCTTCCCGGAGGTGGTGGTACTCGAGTGAAGCTTTGTAGACAGGAGGACCTGGCTCATCCAGGAGGGCCAAGGAAGTCTAGGGGAGCCAAGGTGGGATGAGGAATCCGCCCTCACGACCAACCCAGCATAGTCCCCTTGCACCTGCCCCTTCCAGCCCAATGTGACACCTGGCAACTGCTGGGCCTTCTCGGGTGACCGCGGCCAGGTGACCATCCGACTGGCCCAGAAGGTCTACCTGTCCAACCTGACACTGCAGCATATCCCCAAGACCATCTCACTGTCGGGCAGCCTGGACACTGCCCCCAAGGACTTCGTCATCTACGTGAGTACACCCCAGCAGGGAACAAAACTTACCTAAGGGGACAGCCTCATAATGGCAGTATTCCAGGCATTGTGATAAACTGTGCAACCCATGCAGGCTGGAGGGGCTGGATGAGCCTTTGGCAAGCCTGGGAACGGCCAGGGTCAGGGTCAGATCTCGGCCTGCAAGGATAGGGGATAATCAGCTACCCTATTTCAACCCAAGCTTTTCAGAGCCGATTTAGTCTTCAGAGACCACTACGCCCCACTTGACTGATAAGGAAACTGAGGTCCAAAGAAGGGTCAGGGAAACTCCCAAATCCTACAAGTCACTAGCAGAGTTAGAAGTGGACCCTCAGCCTTCTGACTCACAGTCCAGTGCTCGTTCATATCCATTACTCTGTGCTTCAATGGACTGGTCCCCAAAAAGGTCGGGAGCTTCCCATTCTAAGAGGTGTGCAAGTCTGCTGGAGAAGGGTGGCACCCTCTGAAGACCCTCCTGTACCTGACACTTTCTCCTTGGTTCTGAGTCCACAGGGCATGGAAGGCCCCCCAAGGGAGGAAGTGTTCCTGGGGGCGTTTCAGTTTCAGCCAGAAAACATCATTCAGATGTTCCAGCTCCAGGTACCTAAGAAAAGCGACCTGTGCTGAGTACCTACGGGATGCACAGTGTGTGCAGGGCTTTACCCAGGGGGCTCCACTTCATCCCCAACACAACTATCACTCACTCACTTGACATATGAGGAAACTGAGGCTCAGAGTGAGGGACCCACTGTCCCGGGCCAAGCGCGGGACCCCGAGGAGATCCATCCAGCCTCCGGCACTGCTCCATTTCCCTCGTCTGCCCAGGAGCCCTCCTGGGGCAGCGGATCAGATGTTGAGCAGGAGGGGCGTTTGAGACTAGGGACGCTGGCTTCAAACTTAGTGTCTCTCTACTGGGAGATCCATTGTCAGCACCAGGTCCAATCACAGGTGGGGAAGCTGAAGACTGGAGGGGAGGGAGCTGGAGCCAGAAGCCCCGCGGGATGACTGCAGGAATGGCCCTGAGACTCGGCGAAATGTCTAGGCTTGGGAACCAGGTCAACACTGGCCCAAATCCTGACCTAACCACAAATTCTGTGTGATCTGGGCCATTCCCTTCCTCACTGGGCCTCAGTTTCCCCTTCTGTAATTCCCTGGGAGGTTGGCACATCTACTATGTGCCAGGTGCTGGTAAATCGTCCAGTCCAAGATCTCCTTTCAAACTCACAGCAACCCTGGGAAGCAGATATTACCATTCCCGTCTTACAGAGGGGGAAACTAAAGCCCAGATGTGCCAGGGCCCCGAAGCTGGGGCACTTTCCCAATCACAGTATGTCTGTCCTTCTGGCCTCAGAACCTTCCATCCCAGCCCCTGAGTATCAGCGTGCTGTGTGGCCCTGGGACTGTCCATTCCCCTCTCTGAGCCTCAGTTTCCCCTCCTATGAAATGGGTCCTTTCTATTCCCAAATGCTCGTCTGGACAGGCAGAGTGGGGGCTAAAGGGTGAGCTGCCCATGTCTGTGACTCTTTTCCAGAACCAGCCCTCCCGGACTTTTGGAGCAGTCAAGGTGAAGATATCAAGCAACTGGGGCAACCCGCGCTTCACCTGCCTGTACCGCGTGCGAGTGCACGGCTCTGTAACCCCACCCAGAGATCAGCCTAACTGAGCCCCTATCCTGAGAGAGATTAAAGTTTATTCTTCACGTCCCAGCCCAAGTCTGTGTGTCTTTGGCCCCAGAGAATGAGAGTGGGCTAGCATTTGATGTCTGAGGCCACGGTTAGCAATTGTCGATCATGTGCTGGGTGCCCATGTACCCTCACAACAGCTCCATGAGGCCCCATTTCACAGATGGGGACAGTGAAGTTTCCGAGCAACAAAGTGACTTGCCAACCGTCAGAGCCAGGAAATGGCAGCACGAGGATTCAAACCCGGGCTGTCGGATGCCTGTACATGAGTAATCTCCCTGGCTTCAAGTCGAACTCTACCCCTGACCCAGGTGTGACCTTGGGCAAGACCCAGCCCTCTCAAGGCCTCAATCTCCCCATCTGTACAATGGGGACAGGATTATGGCTATTATAGCAGATAAGGTGGGAAATGGGAAATCCCACCTCTGCTCACCTTGGAGTGTTTCAACGTCATACAAATGATTTACTGTGCGGCAGGAGGCAGGACACACACCTTCTCTGGACCTCAGTTTTTCCAGGTATAAACATTTCTGTTCCCTTTTGTGCATCAAAAGACAACTTCAACAACATAAAAAGGCAACCCCAGAATACGAAAAAAATATTTGCAAATCACATATCTGATAAGGGATTAATATCCAGAATATAGAGAGAACTCGTAAAACTCAGCAACAAAACAAAACCCAATTCAAAAGTGAGCTCAAATCTTCAACAGACATTTCTCCAAAGATATACAAATGGCTAAGAAGGACATGAAAAGGTGTTCAATATCTCTGATCGTTAGAGAAATTAAAATCTAAACTACCATGAGATACCAACCTACACCCATTAAGATGGCTACTATAAAAAAAAATAGTAAGTGTTGAATAGATGTGAGGAAATTGGAACCCTTGTACACTATTGGTGGGAATGTAAAACGGTGCAGCTGCTGTGGAAAAAAGTATGACAGTTCATCAAAAGATTAAAAATAGAATTACCATATGACCCAGCAATTAATTCCACTCCTGGAATTGAAAGAATTGAAAGCAGGGTCTCAAAGAGGTATTTGTACACCCACATTCGTAGCATAATTCACAACAGCTAAAGTGTGGAAGCAAACAGGCGTCCGTCAATAGATAAACAAACATGTACATACTATAGCATATTATTCGGTCTTAAAAAGGAAGGAAATTCTGACACATGCTACAACACGGATGTAACTTGAGGACGTTATGCTAAATAAAATAAGCCAGTCACAAAAAGATAAATACAGTATGATTCCAATTATATGAGATACATAGAACAGTGAAAAGCGTAGAGACAGAGGGCAGAATGACGGTTGCTAGGGCTGGGCGGGCGTTGGGGAGTAATTGTGTAATGGGTACAGAGTTTCAGTTTTACAAAATGGAAAGAGCTATGGAGATGGATGGTGGTGATGGTTGCACAATATTGTGAATTTAATACCACTGAACTGTACACGTAGAATTGCTAAGATGGTACATTTTATGTTGTATGTACTTTACCACAATAAAAATTGGAAAAAAGTTATAAAATACCTTAAATCCTGTACAGGTTAAAAATCTGAGATATTTTTGGAAACTGTCAGGAAATCTTATAAATTCTGATGCCACGTTCCATGTCATTACTATATACTATTAGAAATGCAGATTTAATGTGTTTACTACGTTTCTGTTCCCTAAACCAGTCACTCATATTTTGCACGCATCGTCTTTATCATAGCTGAGCCCCACCTGTTACAGTATTTCCCTGAGAGTTTACAGAAGTTAACCGCCAGAATCTATCATGACTACTCCACGCATGGAGCTGTCAGCACAGAGCAGAGCACACAGTAGGTGGTTACTGTCAACCTCCCGCCCCAGGCAGGTGATAGGAAGCCCAGTCCTCTGGGAGGGAGTGCCACTGACCCTAGGCAGGGCCCCAGAGTGGGGCAGGTGGCCAACCTGGAAAGGGCACAGGGACTGGAGCCTGCAAGGGAGGGAATTCATACAGGCAGGGGTAGGCAGGCAGGTGGGGAGGCTGGCATAGGTCCAGCTGGGCACTAAAAGGGCAGCTTGTCTCCTGGGAGGGCACCTGGACAGGATTTGCCCTGCTTCAGGATCTGCCCTTCTGGCCACCCGCCAGGCTCCTCACCAGCCCTGTGGACCCTCCAGCACCCAGCTCCAGGGCCTGCCCTCCAACGATCTCCAGGGTGGGTAGGCTTCAAGGGGTCACCTCATATTCCTGTCACTCCCTGCTGTCTCCCAGCAAGCAGTGGACCTGGGAGCCACACATGTTCAAGCAGGCACTATTACCATAGTTTTTATGAGAACCATTCTCGTCATTAAAAAGCCACACCATACTGAGATTCGATGAAAAGCGAACCTGTAAACAGCCCACGTCTTCCCCCAAATGCTTCTCCTAGTCTCACTCCTCCAGTTTGTTCTACATGTTTTCTTCCCGTCATTTGTCTTTTAACTTTTTTTTAAAGTGCCTTTTGTTTAACAGATTTTTGTGTGTGTGAAAACTTTATGTAGCTAAATCTGTCTTTTCTTTTATGGCCGCTAAGTTGTATACATTACAAGAAGGACCTACACAGTTCCAAGATTATAGCAATATACTCCTATATCTTCTTCTTCTAATTTTATTTAGATAGATAGACAGTTAGATAGATAGATAGATAGATAGATAGATAGATAGATAGATGGATGGATGGATGGATGGATGGATGGATGGATGGATGGATGGATGGATGGATAGATAGATAAGCTCTTTAGTGCACATACAAGGTTTGGATATATAAAAGCTCTTTAATGCATGGTGTGAGCTAGGGATCTAGTATAATTTTTGCTAAGTTATTACCCAAAGGCCACAATATGGTATATTACTGAATAGTGCATCTTTCCTCCGTAGCTTTGAAAGAGTCAACGCACAACTTCTGGTCTCTTCTCCGCTTCATTTAGCCTCCTGCCTTGTGCTGCACCGCATCATACTCTCCAATTCCTCTCGTTTTGGAATATGTGCTATAGCAAGAACCTCCCCCCTCTTTATTTCTCTGTTGCGCCTACACTTGTCTTCCAGGAAAACTTTAGAATCAGCTTATCAAGCTGCATTTTTAAACAGCTGGACTTGCACTGGTTTTCTGGATTCATGTATGTAGAATAAATGATCACCAAGATTACTGTCTTGGTTTCTTGGCCATGGCAGTCCTTCTCTCCCTGTGACATGGAATTTTCCCTCCATGTCTTCAAGTTGTCCTTCAACGTTTTTAATAAAATGTCCTTGCTTTCTTTATATGAATTCTGCACTTTCCTTGTCAGGGTCAATCCTGGGTATTTTACCAGCTTTAGGGTGATTGTAAACAGAATCCTCACCCTCCGTATCATTGTCGGTGGTTAAAGCTGCTGTGGAGAAAACCCCTGCTGTTCAACACACTCGTGTGCCACTCGGCCCTCCACGGTCCCCACCCTCTTGAGGGTTCAAGTAAATTCTTCCCAGAGTTCTCGGAGGACGTTCATCTCACCCACAAGCCCTCATTAATGCACAAGTATGTTCACACCCGTCACCTCATCTCCCTCACTGCAGGGATGGAGCCCCCCCACAGAGGAGGAAACTGAGAGGTAGAGGGACTTGCTAAGGTCTTACAATGAGTCATGGTGGCAGTGCAACACCAACACAGACCTTCCAGGCGCCAAAGTGCATGCTCTCCCACAACCCTTCCCATAGTAACTCCAGATTCCAGTAGGTTTGGGAGGACCGACTGAGGAGCCGTGACTAGAGAACAGGATTCCTGGGTTCTGGCCCAGCTGCACCCTGGAGAGCAGGCTGATCACTCCCTGCCACCACAGGAACACTGAGACCTTCACACAGACCACTCGGAAAAGCCAGAGCCGGTAGGTGCTCAGTCCACGCAAGCCCTGTTCTTCATGAGAAGTACCCAGGCCGTGTGGCTCAGGCCCCTGCCTGCGTTATCAGGCCCCTCTTTATTCACCACAGGTTGACCTTCACCTGTCCCATATGTGTAAGCCCCCCACACCACAGCCCCTGTCCCCCAAGGTTGATAGGCTCTGGGTTGGGCACTACAGGTCACAGTGCACTAGAATAGGGGCCGGGCCCCGAGAGGACCCCAGTCCCTCCCAAGGTCCACAGCAGAGACCTACTCAGCCCAGCAGGAGGCAGGGGCCTGTTCCAGCCGAGGAGGAGCACATTTCTGGGGCACCATCCTGCCGGAGAAGAAAGGTGTCCCCTACATTTTGCTCCTCCACCCCCATCAGCCCCACAATGCACAAAGCTGGCCACCTGCCCGCCATTCGGCCCACCCACTGGACTGAGACAGAGAAGTGGGCAGCCAGCCAGGGTGAAAGACAGCCAGAGGTACAGTATGCCAAACCACCCACAAGGCTCCCGGAGTGGCGCCTCTGATAAGCCTAGCTGGAGCCCCAGGATTTGAGCTAATCTGTTAATCCCTGGACACCAGGCCAGGTAGGGCTGGGGCAGGTAGGTGGGGCCTCAGCTTCTCTGAGACTCAGAGACCCCACCCCTGCCCCGTGCTACCTCACTGTGTGATCTGGAGGGAGTGTGACCCTCTTAGCTTCAGTTTCCCCAAGAGATGCTAGTCCTCACCTCCTCCCGGCCAGAGGTCCTGGTGTACAGAGCGCCAAACCACCCCCAAGTTTGTCAGCTGTGGTAATGGGTATGAACCCCCACATATAAAGTGAGGAAAATATCACATTCTTTATTTCCTCAGATCAAATCTGGCTCTGAGCCCCCATGCACGCAGGCCAGTGGTCATTTTTCAGGTCACTGTCACCTTCCCAAGTCTCCTTGGACAGGAGGGACCGAGGTTGCTGGTCCCCGTATATCGTGGTCACAGTGGAGCACTAGACAACCCCATCCAACCCTCTTTTTTTACCTCTTTTGGAGTCCAGGGGCTATGGGAAGCTCTGAGTGGCCTGACTGTGGTGCCTGCAGAAGCCCCTTCCACCTTCCTAGGTCTGTGGACACTCAGAGGCTGTGTGTCCTGCTCCTGCCCTCAATGGCAGCAAAGAACCTCCTGCTCTATTCACTTCTGATGCACTGACCTGGGGCAGTTCACTGGGGCTGGGTTCCAGGAGGGGACTGACCTGGGGAAGGAGAGCTAGGCCAGCCTCCTGCCCAGTGTCAGTGAGCTTCTGCCCCCCGACACACAGCCCCAAGTCCATTGAGCCCCTCAGCTTTGGCAGTGGGTCTGGAGTGAGAAAGACGAGGAGGGGGAGGCCTAGGGGCTCAAAATAGCAGAGCTCCCCAGTGACCCCTCCCTTCCTACCCTCCAATCTGCCCACCATGAATGCCACCAAACAGCAGTGTGGCCAAGTGAGGGATCGTCTCCAGAAGGCCCCTCTGGGACAGGACAGAAGTCCTCAGCTGGCCCTTTCCAATGGCAGGTGTCATCATCCCAGTAGGCCCTGAGACCCTGGGCTTTGCAAGGGCGGTAAGCAATGAAAATGACAAATAACTAGCATTTTTCATGAAGGGCTAACCCTGCGGGGCCTGGAGCTAGGCACTTGCTGTATGTCACCTTGTCCACTTCGCCCAGCAGCCCTGTGAGGGAGGTGCACCTGGAGGAAATGAGGGGGCGTGGCGTGTGTGGTCACAGCTCCTGAGCTTCAGAGCTGGAGGCCTACCTGGGAGAGGAAGTGCTGGTAGGGGTAGGGGTCCGTGGCTGTGAGTCCACAGGCAGTGTGACGCAAAAGGCTTTAGGGCCCCTGTAAGCTGGTCTAGGTAGGTCTTGCCTGGAGCCCCAGTGAGAAGCTGAGGGAACACCCCCACTCCATATTGCCCTCCTGGGCAGAGCTGGGACAGAGCATGAGGTTGAAGTGGATGCCACCCAAGGAAGGACTTTCTAACAATCCAACTCTGCGGGAACTGAGCCCCCCGTCCCAGGAAGTATGCAAGCACGGGTGAGGGGGGCTTTGCTTGAGAGCTCAAAATTCTGTGGATTCTCTAACCTGCTTTTAGATGTGGCTCCTCCCTGCTCCTCCCTGAGGGATCCTCAGCCCCGGACTATCTATTGAGCACCACGCATTGGGACACTGATATTTATTTGAATCAGCAGCAGAAGCTGCCTCATTTTCTAGATGAGGTTTGAAGAGATTAAGCCCCCAGCCCATGGTCACCTAGCCAGCGTGGGGCAGAACCAGAGGCACCCAGGAGTACCGTGGGAGAGGGGAGCCAAGCGCAAATCCTGCTCTGGGCTTCCATACTGAGTGACCCTGGGCAAGTCACTTCCCCTCTCTTTAAAATGGGGGAAAGCCAGCCCACCTCTCTGGAGCTCAGTGGGGCTCCCAGTGCACAGGGCCTCAGGACAAAACCCAGAGAGTTGAGCGAGACGCCTCTGCCCCCCACACTTCTGCTCTGCACATGGGCACATCCCACCACCTCCACCCCGTGGACACCTCTCCCCAACCCTCATCCACTGCACGGTGCTCCACCATCACTCATATCAGCCTCCTCCCTGGCCCGCTCCCCTCTGACCACGTCGCTCCCCAGCTCCAAACCCAGCGAGGCTCCCCTCTCGTTAGGTGTAACCTCCAGACACCTTTTCAGGATCTGCAAGGCCTTGCCTGCCTGGCTGACCTCCTCTCCTCCGCTCCTCCCCCTACACCCCCACGCCACCACTGCTCACTTGGCTCCCACCACCTTGCTGCTCCTTGAACACTGACTTCACTCCCATGACAAGGCCATTGTCTCAGCAGTGCCCCCACCTGGGACTCTCTTCCTCCAAAAGTTCACCCAGCTGGCTCCTTGGTCCGGCAGGTCTCTGTTCGGATGGCAGGCACCTCCTCAGAGAGTCCCTCCATGATCACGTGTCCTGATTAATTCCCTGTCACTTCCCACCCTATCTACTGTCTTTCCCACTCCCTGTTTATTAACTCCTGTATCAGACATTACCTGATCATTTTTACTATTCTTCCTGGTTTATTGCCTGTGAGGTCCCTGAGGGAGGCACCATGTGGGTCTTATCCCCACTGTGTCCCCAGAGCCTCGCACAGAGTCTGTCACACTAGGTGCTCCACAAACACAAGCTGGATGAGTGGACGGCACATAGGAGGCGTGCTGATACCCTGAACTGCCTCGCAGTTGGAACAGCCCAGGCTCAGATTCTCAGCATCAGGGACTAAACAAGGATGCTTATTTGCAACAGGGCACTGATATAGCAAGAGGTTTGTGAAGAAAGGGCAGGCCTGGCTCGGCCTGGCCTCCACCAAGTCCCGAGGGGACACTCCTTGAGCATCCTTGCTAAGTCTGGGGTCAGGGTCACAGGATCAGCATTCCCTGGCGAACATGGTGGTTCGAATGGGCAGGAGGGGACAAGGGTTGGAAAGTGGGAGGCCTGGAGCCCAGCCAAGTCCCTCTCTGGCCTCAGGTACCAGGTTTATACAATGGACAAGCCACTTCCTGCCCTTTCAAACTCATCTGCTTGATGATAGGTAGGAAAAGCCTTCAGAGAGGCAGAATGCCGCCATTTCTAATCCAGGGGAACTGAGGCACCTCCCTCCCTGAGAGAGAGCCCCAAGTTCCTGCATGCAGGCAGGCTAAGAGTCGAGGTGTCCATGCCACGGGGACTTCCTTGGATAATCTTCACAGTGACGCCACCAGCTATACCCAGGACATTGGACAGAAGGATCCCGGACACCAGGCAGCCTGCAAGCCTCAGGCATTGGTGCAGACCAGGCCCAGACACCTTGCCCAGCTTCTGACAGCTTCTCCCCTACAAGTCTCTGCTTATTTAACCATCTCTCCTGATCCATAACCCTCCTGGAACCACCATCAGCCTGAATTTGGATTTCACCTTGCCAACATTTGCTCAAACCTGTTGAGAAAGCCTGGGTATTACCCAAGCCTGTGCCTTCTCTAGGTGGGGGGCAGAACAGCAGAGGGGCCATGAGGACTCAAGGCTCCACAGTGCAACGAACTCTGCCTGTTGAAAACGAAAACACCAACCGGAGAATCTCGTTCCACCAGGGGGCGCTCCCTCCCCAGCAGGATTGCCCTGTCTTGTCTATTCTAGGGTACAGCGTCCATGAATGCCCCTTTTCCAAGGGGAAAAAATTCATTGAATGTACCCATCAATTGTGAGACATATCCCAGTTTCTTAAACCTTTTTAAAATTGGTTTTCAATACAACTTTAAAATTATGTCTGAGAATTGAAATCTGTATTGTTAAAAAGCCCTTAAGGGGGCCGCCAGGTGGCTCAGGCAGTTGGAGCTCCGTGCTCCTAACTCCGTAAGGCTGCCAGTTCGATTCCCACATGGGCCAGTGGGCTCTCAACCACAAGGCTGACGGTTTGACTCCTAGACTCCCGCAAGGGATGGTGGGCTGCGCCCTCGAAACTAGCAACTAGCAATTAGCAACTGCTAGTGGACCTGGAGCTGAGCTGCGCCCTCCACAACTAAGAGTGAAAGGACAACAACTCTACTTGGAAAAAAAAAAGTCCTGGAGGTACACACTGTTCCCCAATAAAGTCCTGTTCCCTTTCCCCAATAAAATCTTTAAAATAAATAAACCTCTTAAAATAAAAATAATTTTTAAAAATGTTTTTAAGGAAGAGCAGCCCAGAGGTCCTCTTTGCACACCTCAGAGGCCCCCACAGCGAGCTCCTGGCCGTCAGTGTCTGCCACCCTCTGATCCTGGCTACCCATGGCCCCCGGCCCCCACCCTCTACTCCAACCCCTGGGTCTCCCAGGGCCAGTCCTGCCTCCACAGTCCATCCTCACTAGGTAGCCAGAGGGAGCTTTTCAAGATACCAACGAGACTGTGTTGTACGTTTTATTAAAATGCCCTCAGGATTCCCAAGAGGAAAAAGCCAATGTGACTGGTTTCTCTGGGCCTCCCCGACTGCCTCTCCCCCCTTCTTTCACTGCACTGAGCCTCACTGGTCTCTTCGCAGAAAACGCCAATTCATTCTTACCTTGAGGCTCCTTCCCTGGATGTTCCCTCTGCTGGAAGACTCCGCCCCTACTGCCCCTGAAAAAGACCTCCCGGCACTGGTCTGGAAAGAGCTGTCACAAAGTGCAGGTACCACTGTTCACCAGAGAAGCGCCTGTGACTGTAGGCTTGGCATCCCCCCTCCCTGAGTCCCAGGCTGCTGCCTCGGGCGATGGACTCATGAGGCATGTGTGTGTGTCCTGGGGGGCAGGTGACCCACTGTTCTGGGTCTGCCCCTTGCTCCCAGAGCACGGACACTGGTGGCGCTCTCCCCTCGGGGAGCTCAGCCACAAGGACCCCCCGACAGCCACCACATCCTCTTGGGCCCCTTGACTGCCTGGAAGGGGCCCACCTGCTAGTCAGGCCCTCAGAGCAAGGCTCCCCCCAACCCCCTCCCAGGACCCCTCATTGCCTTTGATCTTTGCTCCTGCAATGTCCCACCCCTTGACTGACACCATCCCTTCTTCCCTGCCAATCCAAGACCTGCCCTCCCTTCCAGAACCTAGTCAAAACCCACCCAGCATGGAATCCAGAACGAAGCCCAGAGACCCAGAGCCAGTTGGGTCCTCTGCCCCGTCCAGCATCTCCACCAAAGGTGGAGCATCTCACAAACAGGGTCTGTAGTCCCTTTGGGGAGAGACACTCCAAAATCCAGCCAGGGCCAGCAAGTAGAGAACACACAGCCCCAGAGGAGGAAAAAGCAAGGTGAGAACAACCTTAGAAGATCTCCCAGAAGAGGTAAACTTTGAGCCAATAGTCATGAATATTTATTGGACAAAGAGTTACCCAGTACCTGCGATGTGCCAAGCACCGTGCCAGGCATAGGAACTATGAACAAGACAGACCTTGTCCTGCCCTGGGGGAAGGGACACTGTGATAAGTAGACATGCAAAGAAGTACTGTGATGAGAATAAAGTAGGGCAGGGCTTAGAGAGGGCAGGGGTGTCTGGCATTGAGGGGATGATTGAGCAGGGCATGGAGGAGGCCCCTGATGCAGAGCAAGCCCTTCTCAGGCAGAGC
Source organism: Rhinolophus ferrumequinum (assembly GCF_004115265.2). Classification (NCBI taxonomy): domain Eukaryota; kingdom Metazoa; phylum Chordata; class Mammalia; order Chiroptera; family Rhinolophidae; genus Rhinolophus; species Rhinolophus ferrumequinum. The sequence continues at coordinate 21,868,212 of NC_046306.1, forward strand.
AGACAGCAAACACAAAGGTCCTGACTGGCTCTGGGCTTAAAGGCTTCCTCCTCCAGAAAGCCATCTCGGATTGCTTCTCCTGGTCCCCACTGCACCTGTACCCAGTCCCATGAGTTCCACCTGCCTCCCCCTGGATGTGCAGTGCTTATGAGAAGATAATCTGGTGGATAAACTGAGCAGAAGATGCATCCACACAGCAGTGATCTGTGTCGCCAACGGGAAAGGGCTGAGTACGCCTCACCCTGGTGTCCCAGTGCCCAGGACAGTGTCTGACATGCAGCGGGTGCTCTGTAAGTGGTGCCAGAAACATGGAAGTACCAGAAAACATGGCCAATGATGGCTTCTCTCTGACGACAAGGATGCCCCGACATTCCCCTTGGTGCCCTCATGCCCCATTCTTGGTCTGTCAGTGGGGTCATGAACCCTCAGCCCAGCCAGGCCCAGAAAAACTGCTTCCCTGGAGATAAATCGTTGCTCCTTTCGCTGATTGTGAGAGTACGTGATAAGGGCAAACAGGAGGCATGTGCCTTCCTGCTTCTCTCAGGAGTGGCGTGGCAGTGTGGCCCTGGATCCTGGAGAAGAGGACCGGGCAGGAGCTAAAGGCAGCCTTCATGGGCGAGGTCTACAGTGAATTGTGATGGGCCATTTGGACGTCCCCTGAGGAATGCTGTCTGCCAGCCTGGATGCCAAGGTTATGGGTCGTGTGGGTGTGAGAGCATGAGGGAGGGAGGGAGTGTGTGTGAGTGGTGGGAGGGTATGAACACGTGTGTAGATGGGTGTGTGCCCAAGTGCACACAAAGACAGAAAAAAATCTAGAGGAAAATGCACCAAAATGACTCTGGGAAAGAGAATCCAGATGGTTTTTATTGGCTTGTATGCTTTTTCTATAGTTTTCTAATTTGCTCTACTCAGCCTGTGCTACTTCTAGAATCAGAAAAGAGCTAAACTAAGTCATTTTTTTAAGGCCATGGATGCAAAAGGCAGAGAACAGATGGAGAGGAAGAGAGGTGTAGCTCCGTGGACACCTGGGCCTGGGAAGAAGGGGGACGGTGATGTGGGGTGCCCAGAGAGAGGGCCTCCAACCCTGCTTCCTCACGCCCAACTCCTGTAGGACATTGGCTTCCATTTCTCCACCACGGTTCTCAGCTCCTTCTGACCCTGATACTCTTGAGCTATCTGCCCAGTATCCCAGGCAGGGCCTGCGCCAGGAGCGGCGCAGGCAGCAGGAGAGACAGAAGTCGCTCACGTCTTGCCTAAGCTCAGCCCCACCTTTTGTCCTGGGGCCTGAGATTCTGCATCTTGGGCACCTGCTGCTTGGAGGGACGGCCTGTGAACTCAGTGGCCAGAGACAGAGCTCCATGTCTGGCTGCAGCTGGGGTAGGAGTGGGCATTCAGACTCCACAATTATTTTAAGTGCCTACAACGTGGCAAAACTGAAACCTGTGGGCAAATGCAGTAACAGGTTGCTGTGACGGGCTAGGTCCATTGAGGGAGGGCTAAGTCCCAGAGTCAGGCAGAAGCTCCGCCAGAGGTTGGCATGTCGGGGCCATGTCAAGATCTCGGGACCTAAAGGAGACCTTGAATCTCCCTTCAGGTCAGGGCTGTAGAGAGGCTTTAAGAAACTCTTCCAAGGTCTGGTCATTGCCATGTCTCTTCTTCTCCCCCCACCCTCCACCTCTGAGTTTCAGAGGGAGCGTGGCCCTGCCGATACCTGACCTTCTGGCCTCTGCATCTGTGAGACAATACGTCTCTATTATTTTAAGCCACCGGGTTGTGGTACTTTGTTACGCGCGCCCTGGGAAATGGACAAGGGGATGGATTATATTGGGGTATAGCATGCAAATGGGCCCCAACAACCTCGGCTCCTGGGTGCCCCCTGGCTCCTTACTCCGAGAAGCAAGCCTTGGAGAGCTCAGTTTGTCCACAGCAAAGAGAATATGGTGGTGCCAGGGAGGAGGCACAGCGACACAGGGGACACCTTGCCGGAGAGTAGAGGGAAGCCTGTGCTTTCACACTGGGAAGTGTGAAGGGAGAAGCAAGTGGAGAGGGGGTGAGACGCCACATAGTCACATCTCAGGGCTGAGCCTGGGGCTGGGTGGGAGGGGCTGCGGAAATACAGCGTTAGAGAAATCCCAGGACACCAGGCCTGCAGCCCACCTCCCACAGCTCTGGCACACCCCCGCCTAGCGCGGCACTGTGGGTGCCACAGGCCACAGGTAATGTGTCCAGGGTACCCACATGCCCCAGAATGGGATGTGGAGCAGCCAAAAAAACTAGTGGCCCAGCAGAGACTTGGACAGGTACCTCTGGGCCAGAGGGGACAATAAGCCCATCTGACACCCTACAAAACCTTTACAACATTTTGATTATATTCCCCAAACTGTCTTTCATATCCCCAGGGCAATATTGTCGTTACCAATCTGTGCTTTCTTATCCCCTGACCTTCTCCCTCATCCCCACCCACTTCCCATCTAGCAACCATCAGTTTTTCCTCTATATCTCTGAAACTATTTCTGTTTACTTTGCTCATTTATTTCAACATATTTTAAATGATTATACGTCATTTACAAAACATGGCTACCACAACAGAAACATGGGCAAAGGACATGAAGAAGCAATTCACAAAATTATACATGGTCAATAAAATAAGGAAAGATGTTAACATCATTAATAAACAAATGTGCCTTAATTAAAATCAAAAGAAACCATTTATATCTAAAGATCAGCCAAAAGCTTTTTTTCCACTTTGAACATTTATGTATTGAATTCCTTCTATAAGCATGGCACTCTGATAAACCCTCAGTCAGATGAGTATCGCTAATAATATAAATACTGTATGTTGCGAAGGATAAAGCAAAACAGGCTAATAAAGTGCAAAATTGTATAAACTTTCTAGACTGCAGTTTGGCAGTATGCATTAAAGGTCTTAAAAAGATTTATGTTCTTTTACATACTATTTTCTTGGGATAAACTACCAGATGTGCAGATAACAATTACAAACAAAAATAGTTTTTGGAAAAGAATATTTGCTCTATCATTTATATAGCTATTAAACACAGCCTTGTTGAAATAGAATTCACTCACTTAAAATGCTCACTTCATAGAGTTTGCAAACACTATCACAATCAATTTTGGACCGTTTCAAACATACAAGTTTATATAAATGGAGTCATATAATTATGTGGTCTTTTGTGATTGGCTTATTTCACTTACCATAATGTTTTCAAGGTTCTTTATGTTGTAGTATGTATCAGTATTTCATTTCTTTTTTATTATGGAATAATATTGCATTGTATCAATATACTACACTTTATCCACTCATCAGTTATGGACATTTGGATCCTTTACACTTCTTGGCTATTATAACTATATGCTGCTATAAACATCTGTGCATAAGTCTTTATGTGGACAGATGTTTTCATTTCTCTTGGGTATATGTTTAGGAGTGGAACTGCTAGGTCATATGGTAATTTGATGTTTAACTCTTTGAGGAACTGCCAAATTGTTTTTCTAAGTGGCTGCACCATCTTACATTCTCAACAACAGTGTATGAGAGTTCCAATTTGCCCGCATCTTAGCCAACACTTGGTATTATCTGTAGCCATCCTAATGAGTGTGAAGTGGGATCTCATTGTGGTTTTGATTTGCATTTCCCTGATGGCTAATGATGTTCAGCATCTTTTCATATTCTTATTGGTGATTTATATATCGTCTTTGAAGAAATGTCTGTTTAGAGCCTTTGCACATTTTGATTGGGCTATTTGTCTTTTATTGATGAGTTACAAGAGTTCTTCATATATTCTGGATACTAGTCTCATATCAGAGACATAATTTTTAAATATTGTCTCCCATTCTACCAGTTGCCTTTTCACTTTCTTGATGGTGTCCTTTGCAGGCCAAAAGTTTTTAATGTTGATGAAGTCAAATTTACCTTTTTTTTTTCTTTTGTTGCTTGTGTTTTTGGTGGCATATCTAAGAAACAGTTCCTAACCCAAGGTCATAAAGATTTCTCCATGTTTTTAAGAGTTTTATAATTTTAGCTCTTACATTTGGCCTATGATCCATTTGAAGTTAATTTCTACGTATGTCTTGAAGTATGTTTTTGTGTATGTTGTGAGTTCATTCTTTGGATATTCAGTTTTCCCAGCATCATTTGTTTAAAAAGACTATTCTTTCCTTGATTTGATTGTGTTGGCACATTTGTTGAAAATCAATTGGCCAGAAATGTGAAGATTTATTTTTCCATTCTTAATTCTATTTCATTGACTTATGTGTCTATCCTTATGCTAGTACTATACTACCTTTACTGCAGCTTTGTAGTAAGTTTTGAAATTAGAAACATCAAGATTTTTTTTTCTTTTTTTTGCTATTCTAGGTCCCTTGCATACCCATATGAGTTTTAGGATCAGCTTGCCAATTTCTGCACACACACACACACACACAAAAATGCAGCTGGGATTTTGATATAGATTGCACTGAATCAATTTGGGAAATACTGCTATATTAATAAGGTTAAGTCTTCCAATCCAGGCACATGGGATGTGTTTCCATTTCTTTAATTTTTTTCTCAACAATTTTTATAGTGTTCAGAGTATGTTTTACACTATTTTTGTAAATTCATTCCTAAATATTTTCTTTTTGATGCTATTGTAAATGAAATTGTTTTCTTAATTTTATTTGCAGATCGTTCATTGTTAATGTATAGAAATACACTGATTTTTGTATATCGATCCTGTCATGCAACTCTGTTGAACTCATTTGTTAATTCTAATAGTTTTTTAGTGGATTCTTTAGGATTTTCTATGTACAAGATCATGTTGTCTGAAAACAGAGATAGTTTTACTTCTTCCTTTCCAGTCTGGATGCCTTTTATTTCATTTTCTTGCCTAATTGCCCTTTCAGTAAAATGTGAGTAGAAGTGGCGGGAGCAGACATCCTCATCTTGTTCCTCATCAATGGTGAAAGAATTTATTAATCTTTCACCATTAAGTCTGATGTTGGCTGAGTTTTTCATAGATGGCCTTTATTAGGTTGAGGAAGCTTCTTTCTATTCCTTGTTAACATTGAATGTTTTTTATCAGGAAAGGGTGTTGTATTTTGTCAAATGCTTTTTCTGCATCTATTGAGATGATCATGTGTCTTTTCTTCTTCATTCAATTAATATGGTGTATTACATTAGTCGATTTTGAACATTAAACCAACCTTGCATTTCTGGGATAAGTCGCATTTGGTCATGGTATATAACTCTTTTCATGTGTTATTGAATTCAGTTTGCTAGTATTTTGTTGAGGATATGTACATCTATATTCATAAGAGATAGTGGTCTGTAGTTTTATTTTCTTGTGATGTCTTTGTCTGGTTTTGGTATCAAAATCATACCGGCCTCTCATAGAAAACTCTTTTGGAAGATTTTTTTGAAGAATTGGTGTTAATCCTTTTTAAATATTTGGTAGAATTCACCAGTGAAGCCATCTGTATCTGGGCTTTTCTTTGTTGGAAGTTTTATTACTAATTCAATCTTTTTACTTGCTATATTCAGATTTTCTATTTTTTCAGATTTTCTATTTCTTCTTGAGCTGTTTTGATAGTTTATATCTTTCTAAGAATTTGTCCATTTTGTATCATTTTTGATAATGAAAAATTAGAAACTGCCCTAACGTCCAACAATAGGAAACAAGTTAAATAAAGGATTGTACCTCTATAAAGTGAAATATTTACTTAATCACTAGAAAGTCTGACTTACAAGAATATTTGATGATATAGGAAATTCCAGTTACATTGACTATAATCCCAATTTGTTTAAAACACATCATTATAAGAGCAGATGGTCAGGAGCACAGATTCTGAAGCTAGACAGACTTGGGTTTACTCCCAAGTCCAAGAAGGGCAGCTGTGTGAGCTCAGACGTGTCCCTCCAGCTCTTCAGTTTCGTCTTCTTGATCTGAAAAATAATATCTCCTTCACGGAATCATTATGGAGACAAAAATGAGATGATACACAAAAGCACTTACACAACCCCTGAAACATAGTAAGCAATAAATAAATGACCCAGATTATTATAATGATTATATTAACATTACAAAGTCCTCACATACTGACTGCATGGGTGACCAATTCCCAACAGATTTTAATGCAATGAAATTCTCTTCTTACTAAAACTAAACTAGACATGATATGTTTGTGCAGAAATTCAACAAGACACCTAAGACTACAAGAGGGCTATCAAAATTACAAATGCATAGAACCCTTTGACCTAGCAATCCCACCTCCAGGAATTTATCCTACAGACTTTTTTTTCCACACATGTAAGATAACATTCATTATTCACTTTTCTTTAAGAACACAAGACTGAACACAACTTCAATTTCCCTTCAAAGGGACTTACATCAATAATATATCCTATGGTTTACTGCACAGCTATAAATCAGGTCTCTGACGGAATCAGGTCTCTGACTCCTCCCCATAGAAACCTATACTCCATGGAATTTATCTTTATAAATGAAGCTATTGATTAGTGTCTGTATCCCCCTCGAAGCTCCAGGAGGCTAGAGACCTGCTTATACTCGTCCCCAACACTTAGCACAAAGCCTAGAACATACTAGTCTCAAGGAGTGTTGAATGGATGAACGCGCAGATGAAGCTTTGGACATTACCCGTCACTAATGTCCTGTGTGGTGTTCCAACCACCAGCAAAGCTAAGGTTGCAGGAACCCATGTGAAGTAGAGAGAATAGTCAGCTGCCCTCACCTCCCACACGCGCCCTTGCTACTCACACGTCATAAGTGATTCCCTTACTCCATCCGGTCGTGTAGAATACTTTGTTCATATGGACAATCCCACTAACCTGCTGACGATAAAGGAAAACAGAACTCTACGGCGCCTCAGAGAAACCGTGTCTTCCCAATTGTGCCAAGCAGCAAGCCAAACTTCTCCATGCGATGAGCATTCTCTAAAAGGGATACCACGCATTTTGCAGAGCGTTCTCACATCCCTTTACCTCAGTTAATGGATTTGGAGGAGCCAGATAGGGTAGGGATCCATGTCCATTTTATAGGGGATAGCTGGAAAACAGACCGGTGACGTGGCTAAGGTCAAATGACTGGGTGATAGGATCGGCATCTGTACTCGGACCCCTGGCTTCCTGGCCAGGTGCTCCTTCTGAGTCGGTTAAAGGACTGTGCCAGAAAGGTTACTAATGGGCTCGAGTCCGAAAGGGGGACAGCCGGCTTTGCTCTGTGCGCCTCCCACAGACTGTCCCTACAACCCTGTGAGGCATTTCTCACACAGGGAGAGCCACTGCTAGAAATGCCATCCCAAGCGCTCACATGTAGGGTAAGAAGTGCTAACAAACTAAGAGCAAGAGCAGCTAACATTTGCGAAAGGCTTATGAAGGACAGGTGCTGGCACCTAGCTACACGCGAGGACACGAAGGCTCGGGGAAGCATCAAGCTAGCCGTCTATGTGCACAGCCTTTCAGGGGGGGCATCACAAATAGTGAGCCCCAGGTTCACAGGATCTGCGCTTTGCTTCTCAAGCGGCCCCCTGGCCCCAGCTGATGGACCAGACTGACCTCCAGCTTGTCCGAGTGGGGGAAGGTCAGCAGGCACTTGCCAGGGCTGTAGTTCCACATCTCCACGGCGCCGTCATGCAAACCCGTGAGCAGGCACTGTTCTGACTCCTCCAGGGCGGTGGCAGTCAGTTCCACGTGCTGGTCACCAGTCACAGAGAACTCCATCATGCTCTTGCCCATCGAGATGTCCCACACAGTCACCGTGCCACTCAGGCAGCCACTCACCACCTGCAGAGGAGCGGACAACTGGGGCTCCACCACAGGAGAGTGCCCCCACTCCCCAGGGCAGCTGCCACCTGTCAAGGCTGGGGCTAGCCCAGCAACGCCTCCAGGTACTGAGAAGACAGGCATTCCGGCACCCCTGCGGGGGCCAGTTTGGTGAAGTCCCCTTTAACTCAAAATGGCATTTATCAGAATCTATCCAGATAAAATAATCTCTAATTCAGAAAAAAAAAAAAGTTTATTGACACATCATTAATCATGGAGGGAAAAACACACAGGAAATATACTAACTGCCCGCTAAGAAGGGAAGTGCTGAGAGTAAAGATGGTCACTCCACTCGATGAGACATTTTGCTGCCATTACAAGTGTTACAATGCACCAATAGCAGATGAGGCTATTTCAGACCAACCCTCCTGCTGAGAACATCTAGAAAAGCTGGAGGGGTGCGGTATTAAAACTGTTTGAAGGGGGCGGCTGGCTGGCTCATTTGGATAGAGCACAGTGCTCATAACACCAAGGTCGCCAGTTCAATTCCCACACGGGCCAGTGAGCTGCGCCCTCCACAACTAGATTGAAAATAATGACTTGACTTGGATCTCATGGGTCCTTGAAAAACACACTGCTCCCCAATATTCCCCAATAAAAATTTAAAAACCTGTTTGAAGGCACTGAAGAGCCCTAAGGTATGTGGGGTGGTGGTGCCAGGAGCCAGGATGCAAGGGAAATGCTGAGAGATGGACTCTGGCTTCATGTGGCCCAAGGCCACCTCTGCAGCAGACACAGGTTGCCCTGCCCAGAGCCCAGCCCAGAAAAGGGGTTCCAGTGGAAGTAGGCAGGGGGCCCAGGGGCACTTTCTGTCCCCTCAGCTCCAAAACCAAGTGCCCACACGATGTGCCCAGTTGCTTTGCCCAGCCTAGAGGTCTCACAGGGTACGAGGCCTCAGTGGGGCCACCCCTTCCTCTCAATCACAAATGACACCCTCGTCTCCCTTTCTAGATGGAACCTTTCCATCTACTGGCTGCTGGTTGTCCTTACAGCCCACTAAGCTCCCCTCTTGTCACAGGCCCCCTGCCACCCTGCACAGTCAGCCCCCGTGCTTCCTTCCGTCTGTCCGGTCCTCTAGGGTCAGGGTCAGGACAGACTGCACAAGGGCAGCAGCTAAGTGAAGCTCATACATAGTGTGCATATCCAGGTCTCTCCAGGTTCTCTCCTTCAGAGGGGCCACTCAGGTGTGGCCCTGCCTGCCCGGAGTTCACGAGTTAGCAGGAAAGTCACATCAAAGTGACAGGACAGAGTTATGAGGGCCATAACTGAAGGGAGCTTGGAGGGGGGCTCCTAACCTAACTATGGGGGTCAGGGTGAGCTCCAGGAGGGGAGCCTAGAGGATATACAGGTTGGGAAAAGAGCAGAGAGCAGCACCATAGAGGGTGAAAGGCTGGGGGCCTAGGGACAGTCTTCCAGGAAATGCCAAGAGACGGGAGCCTCATGGGCCAGGCCACAGCGTCTAGCAGCTTCGTCCTCACAGTCTCGGGAGGGACACAGTCTCGGAAGGTGACCGTGCCGTGGGTAGGACTTCAGACCCAGCCACAGTGGCCACCTTCTGTGTGCAGCGCTCGCTGAGCAGGTGCTGCAGATGAGGGTGTTGGCGTTCTTGAGGAAGTGGGCAGTGGTGATGGGGCCGTTTCCCAGGGCCCAACTCTTCCTACAGAAGGACTGGAGGCATATGTAGTCCTGCGTGACCCACACACGGATATTCTGGAGGACAGAAAACAGGCAAAGAGGCTGAGAGCTGCCCCTGAGGCCTTGGGGTGTGAGCAGGGCCAGGGGCACAAGCACCTCCAAAGAACACCCACTGCGCTAAGTGTCTGCACGAACTACAACCCGGGGCAGAGATGTTCTGATGTTCAGACGAGGAAATGGACGCTGTCTTTCCCCCACGCCCGGCCTCGCCCCAGGGCCTCTGCCCTGCTCGAGCGGCTGACGCTCAATGGGGGAGGACCAAGCAAGGCAGCACGCACCCCTGCAGACCCTCACGGCTTCCATGCCAGCCAGGCAGGACACAGAGAGTGGCTACCAACACTGTTGCCCAAAAGGCCCACCTGTCCCCAGAGGAGCTCCCTCAAGTTCATCCCAGGTCGAGGAGCTGTCCCTAGAGAGGCCCCACGGAAGCCCCTCCAGGATGCTCGTGTCTCAGAGGCATGGGCAGCGAGCTGGAGAGGTATGGACTGGAATCCACACCCTGGCTCTGCCCATGGCAGGCTGACGATTTCAGCAAGCCCGTCCCGGTCCCCTCACCCCTCCAGCCTCAATCCTTCAGCAGAGCCCATGACGCCCAGCTCCCAGGGCTGCCGGAAGAATTCAACAATGTGTTGGGGAAGGTAGGAGGGTAGCCTGGGTAATTCAAAGGGTCCTGCCAATTCTCAATTACTGAGTCCCAAAAGACACCAACTTGTCCCCTGAAGGAGGGTAGCTGGAACCACTGGCTGCATCCCCACACTGGCCAGAAGGCCCACCCGAGACGCCCAGCAGACAAGTGGTACCCTAAACCAGTAGCTGCTGTGGAGCAAAGTGACAGGGGCCCTGAACTAGTGAGCCCCAGGCATTGGGGAAAGTTCCAGTCAGTTTCTGACAGCCAGGGCCGTCGAGAAGGAGTCACTAGAAAAGCGAGAAGTACAAGTTTGGGTCTGGGGGAGGAGTCGGGCAGGGAAAGGGCTCAAATGTATTATATGCCTACTGTGTGCCAGACGTGACACTGCTCTTTTACCCCCAGTTCTCCTCTAAACCATTTGACAACCCATTCTATGATGAGGTGACTGAGACTCAGAAAAGGGAAGGGCCTTGCCCAGAACCAGAAAGCAAGCAACCAGTCTGGGCACCAGAAGTCAGCTCCGGTGGACTGCTTAGAGCTGCGCTCAGGGCCTTGTGGTGACTCCACCTGCGCACCTCCCTCTAGGCCTCGGGCCAGGTGTGGGACCATGGGCAGGGCGGTCATACCACTCCCCTGGGCCTCAGGTTCTGCCAACTTCCGGTCCCCTGGCTGGCCAAGCTATATTATTGTCCCCAGGCTTGTGTCTCTACCAGGAAATAGGAACTGGGGAGAGGGGGGTGTCCCACACAAGGGTGGCACCTTGTCCTTGGAGATGCTGAAGAGGGTGCTGCACCTCTCGCCGTTCACCAGGATGTACGTCACCGAGGTCTGATGCCCCTTCATCAGCCACACAGGATTTTTCAAGAAGAAGGGGTTCCACAGGCAGATGACGGGATCATAGCCACCGGTCACTGGGGTCGAAAAACAGGTACCAGCCTCTTGGGGCCTACGCTGGGACCTTCTCCTGGGGCCAGGCCTCAGACCCCAGTCAAGCCTGGCAGATGGGGGCGTCGCTACCATATATCCCTCTGCTCCTCCCACCCCGCCCCCTCCACCACCATGCCAGTCAGAGCCCGTGTCACCATACCACCCCAGGTGCCCATGAGTGTGGACCAGAGTGGCAGGAGAGGAGGCCAGACAGAGGCCAGAGGCTGCGGGGCCTTCTCCTCGGCTCTGATGTGCCCCATGTCCCCGGCAGCCCTCACCCCAGTTCTGCCAGGCTCACAGCTTCTGCGTGCATGAAGATTACTTACCCAGGAAGTTCTTGTCTGGGCAGTAATCAAAGCAAAGAGTCCCTTTTCTTAAATTCAGCACCGAAAACCTACAACAGCAAAGGAAGGATGGTAGTGGCCTCAGGGGAGCCTCTGGAGCCTGGGGTGGGGAGGAGCTGGAGTCGGGCTGGGGGTTTGGGGGGAGGCTGGGAGAAGCCACTACGTCTCCATCCAAGGAGGGGAGCAGCCCCAGAAACCTTGCCCAGGGCTCACCCTGCAGCTGAGTCAGGGCCTCAGGTCTCAGCCCCAAACCAGTAGCTCATGGAGGAGGTACCCACCTCTTGCCTACAGATAAATGCAGCCCAAAGCAGGAGCAACTACTTACAGATGTAACACATTTGCCTCGTTCCAAAGGCAAACTTTACTTTTCTATTTTCCCAGTCACATCTGAGAACTTTATTGGACACGACTTGGGGCCCAGCACACGGCCCCGCAGAGGGAGCGGAAGGATGGTGGTTCCATCTAAGAAGTCTCAGGGCACATGCGAACCCCACAAGGTGACATTCACTTAAGATTATGATATAGTTGGGAGATGGACAGCTGCTCCAAGACGTGTGAACAGGTCAAATCTTTATAAATAAACATCCAGTGAAGAGAAAATGACAACTCTAATTCACCCGTATACAGAGAGCACTCTAGATGGGTAGGGGTGGCCAGGGGACTGCAAACTCACTGGTCAGGGACCTGGGTGGGTGATGAGTGGGCCCATATGTCCACAGCACGGGACGGGGGGGGGGGCAGGCAACAGACGATGGGCAGTAGGATACTGCACATTTACAGGACCAACTACGGGGGGGCAGCTGCCCCGTGCGTGTGTGTCAGGCTGTTCATTCTGGAATGAGGAGCGGGTGGTCTTTACAGCATATTCTGTGTCTGGTGGGCTTGGAGAGGGGCTGCTGTGTGGAACGGATGAGGGCAACAATGAGACCACGGAGACCCAGCACCTCCGCGAAGATGAGAATCAGGACCATGCCCACGAATAGTCAGGGCTGCTGGGCAGCGCCCCTCATGCTGGTGACCCCCACAATGCCAGTGGCAAAACCCATTGCCAGCCCACTCAGGCCCACACTCAGGCCAGCGCCCAGTTGGAGGAAACCCCTATAGAGACTGATGCCTTCATTGAGGGAGTTGGCGACGAGGACCGCTACCACCAGGCCCTAGATGGCAACTACGCCAGCCATGACCCCTGGGATAACGGACTTCATGACCCGCTCTGGCTGCATGACCGACCTGGCCGTGATGCCGGTGACACTCTTGGCCATACAATAGGCAGCGCCGACGGCACTGAAGACCATGGCGGCTGAGGCACCCATGACCGCGAAAAACGAGGCATACTCGGGGCCGCTCTTGGCCTTGGACATGTCTCGATGGGGAGGGAGTGAACTCAGCTGGCCAAGGTGAGGACGAGAACCAGCCGAGCAGCAGGCAGGTGGCAGGCAGGCGGTGGGTGGGGAGTGAGAGGTGAGAGGTCTGGTGGCAGCAAGGCGATCTGCCGGCAGCCGTTGTGCTCTAAATACCAGACCAGGCAAACTTCACTTGATCTTCACCTCAACTATAGTGGGACATGTGTCCCCCCACCCATGACACTAATCAAAGAGGGGGGAAGGAGTTCTGGGGCCAAGGAGGAGGCAAGAAAGCTCCTGGGTGTTGTGCCCCTGCTCTGTGCTGCTCCCAGCGCTGGGTGCTGTCTCATGTGTCACCTGGACCCCTCACACAACCCTGAGAGTGTCATTAGCCCTGTGCCACGATGAGGACATGGAAAGGAGAAGTTAAGGAGCTTGCCCATAGTCACAAGGCTGGTAAGGTAAGGGGTCAGGATTCAGAGCAAGGGTGGGCTGGAGGCTCAACTCCAGGAAAGGAAGAGATGCAGCAGGTCTGGATGGGGCTCAGGGGGCCAGGGTGACCCAGGCAGTGTTTCTGGGAAGGTCAAGTCCAGCAGTGCTCATAGGCCCAAGAGCCCTGAAAGCTCAGTGCCTTTGCACATGCTGTTCCCTCTTATCCACACATCCTGTCCTGCCCCCTCCTTCTACTTAAACTCTCCCTTCAAAACTCAACTCACCCTTTGTTGAGTAACTATCTGAAAAATTTGAAACATTTATTTGTAAAGATATATGTACCCTAATGTTCATTGCAGCATTATTCACGGTAGCCAAGACATGGAAACAATCTAACTGCCCTTCAATGGATGATCGGATAAAGAAGATGTGGTACATACACACCATGGAATATTACTCAGACATAAGAAGAGATGAATAACTGCCGTTTGCGACAACATGGACGTATCTTGAGAGTACCATGCTAAGCGAAATAAGTCAAACGGAAAAGGACAAGAACCATATGATTTCACTCATATGTGGGATATAAAACAGAAAGCAACAGATGAACAATCAAAACAAACAAACAAAAAAACCCATAGACACAGATAACAGTATGGTGGCTACCAGAGGGGAAGGGGGGTGGGGAAAGGTTAAAGAGGGTGAAGGGGGTCAAATACATGGTGATGGAAAGAGACTAGACTTGGGTGGTGAGCACACAATGCGGTATACAGATGACATATCACAGAATTGTACACTTGAAATTTATATAATCTTATTAACCAGTGTCACCCCAATACATTTCATTTCAAAACCCCTCAGCTCAAAGGCCCCCACTGTAGGGCACCCCAGCCCTTTAAGGCAGCATGTCCCTCACTGAACCTGCCTCTGAACTGGCTCCTCCACCACTCCTGGTGTCATCCTGGAGGGTCCCTCTCCTCACGTCCATTATCCAGCCAGTTCCCAAATTCCACATCCTACCGCAGCCCTGGCCGCTGCTTAGTTCAAGGCCCCCCTTCCTTTCTGTTGTCAGCCTCCTAGCGGCCTCTTAACCTCCAGTCTTGCTCCCCTCCAACTGCTCTCCCCTCCACAGACAGGATTCCCTGAAAAATTAAAATTTCAGGAAGAACGACTGACTACATGACTTTCATTTATCGTCAAACCGGATACATCCTTCTCCACGCGTATATGTGCAGAGCCATCTTCGGAAGAATGGTCACAAAACGTTACCAGAAATTATCTCAGGCTGATTCACTCATTCAGAAGCCATTCAGTCACTGGCTTCTACACCCTTCCAGGATCATCAGGGCCATAGATACGACGTCCCAGGCTTCACGGAGCTTCCCTTCTAGAGGGAAGCAGCCTAAGCAAGTAAATGAACTGAGACGGGGAAATGGACATTTACAGATCATGGCAAGTCCTGCAGGGAAGTAAACAGGTGGCTCTGGCGGCATAGCTGAAGGAAAGCAGGCCTACAGGTGGCTGCGGTGCAGAGAAGGATCTGGAAGGTCAGAGGGAATGCAGAGAAGAAGGTCACTGCGAACAGTTCAGGTGGGAGATGAGTGTGTTGGTAGCAGAACTGAGAGAAGAGAGGGGAATCAGGGGAAACACTATGGGTCAGTCCACACATTCAGCACAGGTCCTTCGCACCCTGACCCGGCTCCTGCATCAGATTCACCGCAGGCTCCGACTACCCGAAGTACTCAGCTCAGGCCGACTGCGGAGAAGCCAGACCCTCAGGGCCACACTGCCTTGGAGGCTGAAGCCACTCCAGAGGCAGTGTTTGGGATGGCAATGCCGCGCCCCACCTGCAGAAGCCTCGCCTTAAGAGGCCTTCACCAGGAACGGGAAACCATCAAGCAGTCAATGGTGCCACCTGCCGGCCGTTATGTGTACAGCATCCTGACAGGAAGGAAAGGTGTGTGGGCACATGTGTATATTCTTCAACCTACTCCCAAAGTGTATCTCAAATCCCTCCATCTCCACCTTACTGGCCGACTCCAGGCCACCATCATATGTACTCTGCATGACTACAATGGCATCCTCCCTGTTGTCCCCATTTCCACTCCTGCCCACACATACTTTACTTGCCACAGAGTAGAAAGAAGGTGCTCCTATACGTCAGACTACACCATTCGTCTGCTCAAAACCATCCTAGAACGCTGTTTATAGCTAATTCCAAATAATGGTAAAAAGATATTTTTGAGACACTTGGGAAAAGATTAACTTAGACTAGGTACTGGTGATATTAAAATATTACACTATTTTCTCTACTTTTGTGTGTTTGTAATTTTTCATAATAAAAATGTTAAACAAAAAATAAAAAAAAAACAAGAGCATATGAGGCAGAGAGGAGCAATGCAAAGGCCCTGGAGCAGGAGCATGCCTGAACCACACGGGGCCAGTGTGGCTGGAGTGAGAAGGTAAAAGAGATGTGATCAGGAAGGCAGCAGGGCCAGACACAGGGGGCCTCGTGGCCACAGTGAGTTATCCCACAGATAGCTTCCTACTGAAAGTTCCCCGTAGAATCAGGCATTCTCCAAAGCCCCTTCCTCCAACCTGCAGTTAGTTCCAGGACTTGGGTGGGAATACGCACAGAGTACTTTGGTTGATAAGACACTGATCTTATACTGAGGTCAAAGGCCTGCTCCAAGACAGTCCCCTCCCCCACCTCAAGCCTCTAGTTTCCAGTCTGTAAAATGAGGAGTTGGACTAACTTAGTCCTACCATCCCAGAACTGAACTTTCCTCTAGAAAACAACCAGGACAGGAAGGAACAGGCCGAGATGGGGCCTAAATGGCACTCCACCTTCCCACTGTACCTCACCCAGCTGTTCCCACAACACAAGCCTCAAATTTCCTATTGTTCCCCCAAGACAAGGGGTATGCAGTTCATTACTCAGCCTGCTCAGGAGCAAACATCACAGACCCAAAGGCTCCACTGGGAGCCTGCTAACGACCTGGGACAGTAGGAAAATTGCAGAGGTGAGGGAAACCCCGCCAAAAGAAACCCCAGGAGAAAATACCTACTGCAAAGTGCAGAGTGAAAGGCGCACGCACGCTAGAACAATAGAAATGGGACTTTTGATAATGGAGTGACAATGGGGTTAGATAAGGGGAGGAGTGGCACGGGATTCCAGCTTTATTTATAATATTTTAACTGTTTACGTGGACAAGGTGTGTACACAGACTTGTGTGACTAACAGCTGACGTTAAAGGGAGGCAGGCCAGTAGGGAGGAAGGGAGGGAGGAAAAAAGGAAAGGAAAGAACAAAATTCACTCTGGGATAGAGGAATCTAGAATGAAGGAAATAGATAAGGACTCTCTCCAAAAACAAGTGCTGCCAGTTATTGAGCACGTACCACAAACCACGTTCAGCAGAATAATCCTTGAGGTAAGTCAAGTGCGGTTATCACTCCTTTTATAGACGAGGCAACTGAGGCTCACAGAGGTGAAGCAACTCACATTCTTTCCTTTGTTTAGAAAATATTTTTCTGACTGCCTACTTACACTATGGACCGGCTTCTATGCTGATTTTTGCATAGAAATTTGTGGATAAAAGAGGCCCTATTTTAATTTTGCTGCTGGTGGCAATGCCAGAATGATGATTAAAACCAGACTTCATGAAAGTTTGTGAGGAGTCACAAGGGAAAAAAATGTGTAACTATGTATGGTGATAGATGGTAATTAGACTTATTGTGGTGCTTATTTTGCAATATATACAGATATCGAACCATTGTTGTGCACTTGAAACTAGTATGTTATATGTTAATTATGTCTCGATTTAAAAAAAACAGACTCCAAAGCCCGTGCTCTAACCACCACAGCCCACTGTTGACCCACAGGACACAGTGCTTCCTTGGACCTGGTGTGATCTACAGGATACGGCACTGCCCACAGGCAATGCCACTGTCCCCAAGGTGAGCCTGCCTTTGGCAGGGATGGCCACATGTGGCTGAAATAAAGCCAGACCCCTGTGGCACTGTCACCACCCACCTCCCTCCCAGCCCCACCACCTTAGCCTGGAAAAAGGTGCTTCTTACTTGGGGTTCTTGGGGGCTTTGGGTAACAATATTGTCAGCACCAGAGAGGACTTTTCAGTGGCCGAACAGGACGACACCAGGTTCATCTGGGGAATGAACTGGACCTATTGACACCAGTTGGAATGGAGAGCCTGGGAAGAGGGCAGCAGTGGTAGGAGACCCAACCCAATGACAGGCTGCCTTTCAGGCCTGGCCTTCAGAATGTGGCAGGTGTTGGGGGCTGGAAGCACCCGGAGATTGAGTCCAATGCCCTTCTCGTGATCACAGCTCTGACCAAGTGATAGCCCTAGCCCAGGTCCTGTGACCAGGGGTGTGTGGCCATCGCTTGTCAATGAAAAGGCTTCAAAAGCACTCAAGCTTTCTGTCACATGAACTCTTATTTATAACTTACAGGACAGGTCAGTCAGCCCCCGACTAATACTGTCTGTTGCCTCATCCCAAGGCGGGAGAAAGGATGGATTAGAGTCTACATAGCCCACTATCCCCCATCATTCATGGAGACCCCCACAGATTAACCTATGCTTCTGAGCCTCACCGCTGCCCTCCATGTTCATCAGGACATGACAACATTATCTGGTACGACTTGGGCAACAAATGACCGAGACCCACAAGGCAAGGAGTGGTCTGGCTGGACAGGCTCTGAGTTCTCGAGCTCCAGCCCTGTGGTCAGACTCAGTGCTTGGCCTCCCAATCCAGAGATTTTCCTCCCTGAGAAAAGAATGGAGGAGTTGGAGGGGTCGTCAGGCCCTTAGCCAGGTTTTGTATGCACTGTCTCACTGAGTATCACGGTGAAGGGACCAAATCCAAGGCACTGAATGGAACCTGGGACACTTAGCAACTTGGAGGGAAACCAAGCCCACGATGAGATTCCCACAGACAATGGAAAAAAAGAGTGCTAGTGTGTGACTCTTCCTGAGAGGCTTCCATGGCCTGAATGACCAAACCTGCTCAAAAATAAGCATGAGGAACCCTGGACCCCGCAACTCAGATGCCCTCAGTATCAGATTCATTCATTCGTTCATTTGTTGAACAAATATACTGGGAGCCACCAAGCCCCAGGCACTGGAGACAAAACAGAGCACAGAACATGCTAAGTGCCTGTTCTCAAGGAGCTGTCAATCTCAGGAGAGTGACCGGACAAGGTACCAATGGATGAACAATACAAAGGTGGGAAGTGGTAAGCTGTGATACTGGGATTTACAGTAAGAAATATATATATATATATATCTTATAACACAGCCACGAATTGAGCATGCTCATCCCTATTTGATTAAGGGAACTGGACACAGAGAAGTTAAGCAACTGGCTAGAAGTCACTCAGAGCTAGTCTGTCCAACTCTTCCCAAGTCGACACACTGCTGGGCCCACCTTCATGTTCGTCCCCAGCTTCAGTCAGCATGTGGCATGGAAGGTCTGACACTCCAGCTTCATCTGCCACTGGTCTTTGCCCCCAGTTCGGGCACAGAGCTCCTAAAACCCTGGGAATTTCCTAAGCGATAAGAGCTATAAAGGTATCTTGCTATTTATAGCAATCCCCTTTCAACCACACCTGAGTTTATGTTAAGGAGGTGACTTTTGGAAAGCACCTAAGGATGGGGGCTAGTTGCCAGGGGAACCAACCATGTGACTGAAGAGTTGGAACTTTCAGTCCTACCTCCTGACCTCCGGGGATAGGAGAAGGGCTGGAGGTTGAATTTAATCACCAATAACCAGTGATTTAATCAATCAGGCCCATGCAATGAGTCTCTGTAAAAAGTTCAGAGAGCTTCCAGGTTGGTGAACACGTGGCGATCTGGGGAAGAGGGACGCTCGCCGAGGAAGCTCCAAGTGCCTCCCCGTATTCCTTGCCCTACACATCTCTTTCATCTGGCCATTCCTGAGTCACATCCTTTTATAGTATAATCCATAATCTAGGAAGTAAAATGTTTCTCTGAGTTCGATGAGTCACTCGAGCAAATTAATCAGCCCTAAGGAGGGAGGAGACTGTGGGAACTTCCTTTCTATAGTCAGTCTGTCAGAAGCACAGGTAACGACCAGGACTTCTGACCGGCCTCTGAAATAGAGGGCCACCTTGGGGGACTGATCCTTACTCTGTAGGATCTGCCACTGTCGGAGTTGAACTGAACTGTCGGACACCCAGCTGGTGTTGGAAAATCGCAGGATGGTGTGGGGGGAGAAAGCACACATTGTAGTTAATGTCAGACTCCTATAAGAGTTGCGGGGTGAAGGGACAAAGGCAGAGGCAGGCAGTAAGGCGGTTCCAGGCAGATTGGTTAGGGACTGGAAGGAAGCAGAGAGGAGGGCATACAGGTACCTAGAGGAGGAGTATTGCAGCCTGAAGGAACAGTACGTGTTAAGGCCTTGAGGTGGGAAAGGGCTTAGTGTGTTTCAGAGAGAAGCTACTGGGGGGATTCTGAGCAAAGGAGGGACATGTCTATATTCCCATCTCATAATTCCTCTGGCTGCTGAACAGAGAAAGTATTGAGTGGAGGAAGGACGTGGGGGAACAGCTCATAGCAACTGCAGCCATTCAGGAGAGAGGTGATGTCCGTCGGGACCAGGGCTGAGCAATGAAGTTAAGCAACTGGCTAGAAGTCACTCAGAGCTACTCTGTCCAACTCTTCCCAAGTCGACACACTGCTGGGCCCACCTTCATGTCTGTCCCCAGCTTCAGTCAGCATGTGGCATGGAAGGTCTCATCTGACACTCTAGCTTCATCTGCCACTTCTTTTCTGATCCACCACTCAGCTCAAAGACCACCACGACCTCCCTCCCGTGCCAATTCCCAGGGTGGTACAGAGTGACCCGGGCAGGTTCCAGGAGGCTGATGAGATAAGGACGTAGCAGGCCCACTGCTGTGTCCAGGGCAGGATCCAATTTCTGTTTAGCCAGTAGGGGACGCTGTCCCACCAAGCTTGGCAGGAAGTGTCACTGAGGTCTGGGAGCCCCTGGAGAGTGTCCTGCTCAGAAACTCTGGCTGGAAGCCCAAGAGGCCACTGTGGTGTCCTGGATAGAGGGGGTCAGTGTCCCTGTGGGCTAGGGCCTCTGCTTGCCTCGGCCTCCTCTACATGGATCAGAGCAGCCTGGCGGCCCAACACTGTGCATTGAAGGTTCCATCCTAGACAGGCCCTAGGGCCTCAGGATCCGTGCCCCTTGGCAGAGCAGTCGCAAACAGCATCCTTCAGCATTTGGTTGTATTGGGAGAGAGCCCAGCAAGCGGTTCAAGTACAGACTCTGGGGCAGACTGCCTGCCTGCCTGAGATGTCAGCTGCCAATTACCCACTGTGGGTCCTGTGCAAATGCTTCACCCCTCTAAACCTCTCCTCCTCCTCTCCTACTGGGCTGTGACAACAGTAGCTCCGTCCTGGCAGTGGGTGGGTGATGGTAGGACATGTGCCCAAAGTGCTCAGCATGTGAGAGCTCAGTAATGGTCGCTGTGCTGTTCTCACATATGTGGAGCCAGGCTCCACAGAGCCTGCTTTCAGGGCAGCCGCTACACCGCACCCCTACTCCCCAAAAGGCAGCTCACAGCCAGAGAGCAGAACCCTCCTCACGACCATGGCGGAAGTTAGCACCAACATCCCAAGGCCCAGAGTGGGTGAGTGACTTCCCCAGGGTCACACAGTTGGCACAGGTTCATTCTTCCTGGGATGAGGAGAGTCCTGAAGCCCCACCCTCCCTGGCTCTTACCTGCACAACCTCCCACCTTCAGAGAGATTGCCTGTCTCCTCAGCCCCCTCCTGTCTCCTCCTGTCATCCAATCTCCCTGTGTCCCCACAGGCTGCTCTGAGCTGAGTCTGTGTGTGCACTGCTATCTGAGCTTCTGCAAGAGCAAGCCTTCCGAGGGGCTCTTGAGCAGGGAGGTGGAGAGAGGGAAGAGCACCCTGGAACAGGGCCTTCCCCCCCCACATTCCCCAGCATCTTAGCTACCCCATTTGGAGGTCCTGGGGAGGACTCAAGGGTTGAACAGCCCGTTGGTCACATTGTCGGAGGTGAAGACAATGACGTTGCCTTTGGTGTCCCCAAAGCAGAACACACCCCTGTGATAGTCAGACCTGGGAAAGAGGGAGACAGAAGAGGCCTTGGAGTCAGCTGTGTACCCCCTCCCTGGCTTCCAACACCTTCATCCACCTTGGGGTGAGGGCTCTTCCTACACGACTTTCTAGCCTTGCTTTCAACAGCTGACAAACGTGAGCCCAGCGGCCCAGATCCAGACCATCAGAGAACCAGGTCCAAAAGAAACCAGGGTTTTCTTTTTAAACCAAACTAAGTGAATCCCTCGTCCTCCGGCTGTTCTTTGTCCATCCCCCTCCCATTGGACTGCAACGTTCCCAGAGTGCTCAGCCACAGCAGGACAAGCTCTAGCAGCGTTTGAGGACTGACTGGGTTGGGGTGGGAGAGGAAGAGGGGCTGTCAAGGCCTCTGAGAGACTGGGAAAGGTGACCCCGAGAGAGAAGCAACTTGGGGGGGAAGGACATAGGCACACTGGGCGGGAATCTTTGCAGGGCCTTTTCCAGAGAGGCTTTCTGGGGGTCCCAACACCACGAATCTCCCAGGAGACCTACCAGTAGTCCATGACCAGGACACAGCCGTCCAGATCGATGAAGGTGAAAGCCCAGGCACATTTATAGTTACTAACATCAAAGAACTCTGGGAAGAGACAGAAGGGGAGGCAATCCATGCTCACAGTCAGCTCGGCAACAGATCTGTCCAAATGCAAAGGCAAGACTCCCAGTGGCCGAGAGGAGGCCGGAGCAGCTGCCGGGGTCTCACCTATCTTCTGGTCAGAAGACGCAATCGCAACCAGGTTCAGGTTATGGAGACACACCATGTCGATGACCCACATCTGCTGGTTATCGAGAGGCAGGATCTGGTTAAGCTGGCCAGAGGAAAAGTAGAGGAGACCTGGGCTGGGAAGGAGTGGCCAGGAGAGTGTACCAGGAGCACAGGGGCCCCATGCACCCTCTCCTGCCACCCAAGGCCCTGACGTCAAGCAAAGACCTGGAATGGCGCCCAGTGCAACCACTAATGTTGGAGCCTTGGATAAACTCCATAACCTCTCAGGGTCTCAGTTTCCACATCTGTAAAATGGGCTCAACCTCTTTTTAGAGCAGTGTGAGAAACTCATGCAAGTTTTAAGTGTGTATAGTTTGTGATCCCAGGATCCATTTCCAAGACACATCTATGGACATGTTCACATGTACTCACAGAGTAAGGGCAGACGCTGCCACATGGCTATGACAGCAACAGGCCAGAGGCCACCAGGGAAGGACGGCTTACATAAATCCACACCACGGGACACCACCCAGACATGAACAGTGTGGGAGCTGTGTGCATACCAATAAAGAATAGTTGCCAAGATCCATTATTAAGTGAAAAAGCAAGGCAAAAAGCAGCATTATAATGTGCTATAATTTGTGTATTTAAAAAGAAAGGTGGGATGTATGCATAGGCTATCCATGGAAGAGTACACCAAAGCTGGTCACAGCAGGGAGAGATTAACTTTTGACTGTCTGCCCCTCTGTATGCCTGAATTTCCCCCCCCCAGTTTTACTGAGATATAATTGACATATAACATTATATTAGGGTTTTTTTACTGTTTGTTTGTTTTGTCTGAATCTTGTTTACCATCTGGTGGTGTCATCTGGTCCAAGTGGCTTATTAAAGAAAAATTGTCCTGCCAGGTTGTGAGGAATAAATGGAATCATGAAAGCTAAAGCAGCTAGTGTGCCGCCCAGCACCTGGTAGGAGTTTGGAAGCCATGGGTGCCCTTCCACGCCCTGGTGCCCGCCTCACTTAACACTGATGCAGACAGAATTTGCACTGGCCCTCCAGGCGGGGCCTGCCATGAGTGACAGCATGTCAGCAGAAATGAGCTGCTATGTCCAGGGAAAGAGGAGGCCAGCCTGACAGGCGGGGTGGAAGAAGATGGGAGATGGCTTAGGGATGGCCAATTTGTATTTTCCTCCCACAGGCTCTGAACTGAAGAAAGCGGAGAGGGGTTTGATCTGAAAAAGGAGGGAGGGGATGTTGGAAGGCAGTTCCTCTCGGTGGATATTCGGAAGGGATGGTGAAGGCAGGGGCAGGAAGCAGGCTGTTCCGTCAGAACCCAGAAGCGCCAAGAGCAGAGGCCTGCACTAACCGCTGGGGCAGTGAGGACGATGAGCCAGGGCCCCCATGAGGGCTGTCCTCGCCCAGGGCTGGGGTCTAGTCACACACAGGGGAGGTGACAGTAATACCTAGCACCTCCGTTTTCAGAAAGAAACCGAGAGCCCTAGGGAGCTTCAGTGACTGCCCAAGGTTGCACAGCTAGTAGTGAAGCCCAGCCCCAGCGCGACTCCACGGCTTTCCATCGGCATGACCATAGGTGGGCAGGGGTTGCTCATGGATCGTGCGTGGCAGCTCACTCTTGACAAAACTGCTTGCCAAAGCAGCCCCTCAAGGTGGGATGCCCAGGTCTCCAGGGCCCTCCAGGGCAGCCTCCTTCTGTCCTCCTCAGCCCTCCTGGGCTTTGGCCCTTGAGGGCACTGAGCTCAACCACAACCAAGAGTTCTATTACGCGAGTTTCCCCCGTCCCCCATCCCAATAAACACAAGAGAAAAAGAGGGTGGAATGTGCTAGAAACCCTGGCCTCAGGAACATGAGTGTGAATGCCCCTTGGTCCTGAGTTACCAAGTGTAGCCAGGAGAGTCACTAGACTTCCCAGACCTTAGTTCCCTCCCGAGGCAACTGGAAGGAAGCGGGGAAGAAGGGACCAACCAGCACCCTCCTGCCCCAAGGCATTACCCATGTTATTACAACTGGGAAATCCTCTTACAAAACCCAGTTACAAAAGGAAAGGCTGCTAAAAGCCCTCATCGCTGGCAGCATCTCAATAAGCCTTTCTTCTCTAGAGAGTGTGCCTTCCTCATTTGCTGGAGGATTCTAGACTCGTCTGTCAACACAAGTACACAAGCAGGTTTGCCTGAGTGTTTTATCACTCACTGCGCTTGGCCAGGAGCTGATGACATGACAATAATGATGATGTCACTGTTCCCTGGGTACTTGCTGTGTGCCTTGACCTGCTCCAAGCACCCTGCACGGACTATGTCATTAAATCCTCCCAACTGCCCGGGAGCGGTACCATTACTACTCCATTTGACAGATGAAGAAGCTGAGGCATAGAGAGGTATATAACTGGCTCAAGGTCACACTGCTGGAAGGTGGTGCAGTTGGGATTTTTTTTTTTCCCTAACCCTAACCCTAAACCCTAAACCCTAAACCCTAACCCAAGCAGTTGTGATTCTAAGCCAGGTGGTCGGGCTCCAGCGCCCAGGCTGACAACTACTGTGATTTCCTGCCTGGTGCTGGCAAAGGATTTGAATCAGCAGGACTTGGAGAGGGAGTGGGTGTGACAAAGAAAGGAAAGGAGGCTGGTGGATATGCTGCCATTACTGAGAAATAAGCCTAGTGGGCAGAGAGGCCTACAGCGAAATGCAGTTTGGACAAACTGGGTTGGAGGTGTCTGTCAGACATCCAAGTGGAATGGACATCCAGGTGGAATCCTGCGTACAAAGAAAAAATGTGAGGCTCACAGTCCCACCGTGAAGCCAAAAGCTGGGCCCAGGAGCTGTGACTGCAAGTGCAGCCTGCCCAGCCCAGGAACCCCGAGAAGGAGCCTGTGCTGGGTCTGGGGTGCAGAGGCTCTCTGACCACCCCCACATTGTGCTCCATGAGTGGGTCCCACTCGCCCTAAAGGAGCTGATCAGCGAGAAGGACTCCGACCAGACCTGCAGGATCCCATCCTTGGTGACAGTCAGGAAATGCCCAACTTTCTTGAACCGCTGAATTAAAAACTCTACTTTCACCACCTCACATCCGTGATTCCTGTAGGAAGCGATGAGAGGGAGAAGAGCCCAAACAAAAAACAGAACGAAGACACAGAGGAGGAAGGACTACAGCAGGCAGGAGGGGCTTTGCTCACACGCATGCACGCGTGCACACACGCACACCCGAGAAACTCTAGCAGGCTCCGTGAGATGTGGGACTCTGCCCCTCCACCAAGTGGATTGCCACCATTATCAATAATGGCCAAAAGGAAAAGAGACCCACATATGATGCTTGTGTGAGACGGGGCTCCCAGAGCAGTAAGCTTATCCTGTGAAACAGCCAGTCCGCATGCTTATGATGGGATGGGTCAGATGAGACAGAGAACAGAGGTCTTTTGCAAACCTTTTATTGGAAAAATGGTCCTCAGAAGGTGAGCAGAATGGGCCTTGTGACTGAAAACTGAAATAACAACTGATTCCAGCAACTGCTCTACTGCTCTGGGGCAGAGAGCGGAATAAAGCCCAAGAATGAGAGGAAAGTGGACAAGGGGGCAATGAGAAATCAGGGGCCCATGCACACAACTCTTCGTCTCCAAGGACATGCCCTGACACAGCAAACAGCTCCTGGAGCAGGCCTGGCCTTGCAAGCAACCACGTCAGCCATCCCAGCAAGCTTCAAGTCTACCTTCCAGTGGCTTCTTTCCAGCCCCAAAGTTGGCTAAGCCAGCTATCTGGCAATTAAAGGGCACCGCCATTTTCACTTCCTGACACAGCACACTCTCTCCCATTTGATGTGCCCACACCTCTGGGCCCCAGCAGGGCAGGTAATGTTACCTCACCTTACAGGGACCCAGGGGATAACCACTGGCTTAGAGTTATGTCTTGGTTACCAGCAGAGCTGGAACTAGAACCCAGGCAGCTTGATCCATACCCCAGCCAGGTCCCTTTCCAAATGATGTGACCTGTGGTTAAGGATAACCCAGTCACTGTGGAATTCTACTGCATTACAATCTCTGCAGAAGAGACGGGAAGATGTGTATCTGGACATGGCCGTCCTCTCTCTCTTGCCCTCAGCCCACAGCTCTGTCCAGACCCTGATGAATATTCTCAATCACCCCTCCAATCATCATCTCCAATTCCGCCTCTTCTGTCAGGGCCAGAAACTATGAGGAATAGACACAACAGGTGAGAGCTATGTAGTGAGGAGAGCCCTAGGAACTGTCCCCTCATGATGTCTTGGTTTCCTCATCTACACAATGACAGCACCTCCACCTCCTAGGACTGTGGTAGGATCGAGAGATGTGTATTTGGTGAGCTGAGCCAACCTTTAAAAGCTACCCTTTCATGAAGGTCATTTGGCTATTTTCTGCACCAAGCTGGAAATGTTCTCTGGGTTTGTAGGTTGAGCAAATAAACAGGAGAACGAACATAGGGACATGCTTCTTGACAGTTTTTGTCCAGGCCCTTTAAGCACTCTTGGGAATCTAAATGTCCCAAGGAAATAGACCAGTGAAGGCTTGGCTATATCAAGCAAAGTTTCCATGTCAAAATTTATGATTACAAAATCTTTTGCCATTCAAATTTATTGGCTATTCCTCAGTTAAATCTTGACCAAATTTTTTTAAAACTTACCCTTTCATGGTTTTCATTTAAACCATCTTGTCTATTAAACTCCAGGTTGCTGAGGTCAGGGACCATTTCTAGTTTTTGGTGCTCCCCATGTCCTGCTTCTGAGGACGGACCCACCACAGCCCCTCCTAACCTGGCCACAAATGTAGGTCACCACACCTTGTACCAGAGGTCCCAGCTCCTGGCCCCGGGCCACCAGAACAAGGCTGTTAACAGCTTCAACCAGAGGTGGGCTCCTGAAAGGGAGCCAGTGGCCTACAGGCAGCCCAGCTCAAGAGAGCTGGGCCCCCAGCCCAAATCACTGGCCTACTCCTCATTCATAGGGTGTTTTAGGGGTGGGAGCAGACAGGGTCACGGCACAGAAAGAGGAAGAGGAAACAGGAGGACCACAGGACACAGGGAGGAGGAGCCACAAGGAAAAGCAAGCCAGCAGGGCCATGCAGAAATCAAGGCAGGATCAGAGCTGCATGCTTCAGGAGTGATAGAGAGGCCTCTCCAGAGGACTGCGGCAGGCTCAAGGAGCAGTGGCTCTTTCCTGCCGTGGCTCTTACTCCCTGTCGCCTCAGGGGAAAGCCTTGTCCCCGCTACGTGAGGTATCTGTGTTCTGTGGATGAAACTGCCAGACCCACTCAGCACTGGCCACAGGAGGAAGGAGGAGGAGCAGTGTTGGGGGCATAGGGACTGGGAGGGACAAACAGAGCATCCCCACCACTTTCATTTTACCCCTCTAAGCCTCGGTTTCCTCATCTGTAAAATGGGGACAAACCCCTACCTAATGCTCACACCCACCTACAGAGGCTGGGAGGAGCTAAAGGACATCAAGCACCAGGCCCGGTGCCAGACCCTTGGTGGCCCCCACAAAGAGTGGCTCAGAGACTTAGGAAGGGGCGATTGCTGCAGGGCTGGCGTAGTCCTGTCCAGACACACCCTTCAGTCCAGGGAGAAGCTCCTTACAGGGCAAGGATCCTCATGGGCAGGTGGAAGCACAGGTCGTACTGGCTCTTCCTCATCAGCTCCTTTCCTTGGAACTCGCGAATCATGTAATCCACAAAGTTAGGCTACCTCGGGAAGAAACACAAGACAGGGAGGGTGTTGGCCCGACAGTCTGAGCACTGGGCTTTGGGAACCTACGCCCAGCTTCCAGCGTCCTCCCCCATCTTTCCCAGATCCTTCCAAGGGGCTCTGGGAGCCCTCTGAGGCTGGCCACGGGAAGCAGCCAAGCAACAGAGCTGTTCTTGGATCTGGATTGGGTAACGGGCCTGAGTATTTGCGAAGACAGCAGAGCAGTACTTCTCTTCTCTGTGCATCTCTGTAATGCTAGATACATCTTCACCTCACTTCCACTGCTGTCTCATCTGAATTTCTTTGTTCACCCCACTCTATGGATAATGAGGCTGTGCGCTTATAAGTATAGATGAGCTGCCCCGGCTCAACTATCGAGTTAACAGCAGGGATGACCCGTAAGCCAGGCCACTAGGGCGATTCCAGATCTACTGATCAGCCTCATAACAATACGGCCACGGCCAAAACGGACCAGCAGGTGAAGATATAACCAGAAATAGGGAGATATTTAAGAAAGAACATTGTGTCAATGGCAGAGAATACTGGAAACGTTTATTGTAGACTATTAAAAGAAATGAAAGGAAAAAAAACCCAAAACCAAAAAGCACCCCCTGTCAGCCAAGGGGGTATGATGTTCCGGTTGACACATGGGCTCCTGAGGTAAACTCCCCATGTCTGAGACAGGCTCACCTGCTACCTGGCTCTGCAACCCTGGGCAAGGTTCTTAACTTTTCTGTGCCTCAGTTTTCCAATCTGTCAAATGGATGTAAACAACAGTACCTACCCTATGGGATTCCTGTGAGGTTTCTGTAAAATAATACCTAAAATGCTTAGCACAAGGCCCACTATAAATGCCGGTTATCATTGCCTTCATCGCAAGGTCAATACGGCAGACAACTTTTTGGTACTTTTCTGTATTCTGTATTCTTAAAATGCTATATAGTATATGCTCACTGTAGAACATTTAGAATCAGAAAGAAACAAAAGCATTATTATTAATGTGCTCTAAAACCCTGACATTTTTAGATTTAACAGCCACTGATGTGCCTGTTGCTGAGTGACCACAAGGATCCATGAGATGGTTGTAGCAGCAGCTGGAAACCCCTAAGCTGGACGGAGGCTGGTGGCAGAACAGCCACGAGGCAGGTGGAGGGACCCTTCTGCTCACTGCTGTGCCCTCAGTCCCACTCACGCAGGGGCCACTCACGTTTGTTACATTCTCCTGAACCCAGGGAGGGGAATAAGCTGCAATGATCCCACAAAAATCTCAGGAGGGCCCCCTCAAAGACTGGAGGTTCCCTCTATCCAGCATGCACCCCAGAATCCACAGGAGGCTTTCTGATGTTGTGACTGCCCCACCTTCAACCCTCCACGTGCTGCTCCACTGACCAAAGACTGTACCCTCCAGCCTCCCTGCAGGCAGCAGGGGGCGCCCTCCTCACCCAGGTGATGAAGCCATTACAGTCTGTGTCCACCTTCAAAAACAGTGCCTCTAGCATCTCATCTGACACATTGTTCAGATTCTTCTTCATGGCCTTAATGAAAGCCTTCATGTCCAGGGTTTGAAAAGAGAGAAGAAAGAACAATGTCCACTTTGGCACAGCTCATCTGGCCCCACCACTGACCACGGAGTTCTACGGTGTCTGCGTGAAGAGGGAGGACACACAGAGAGTCATGTTTGCTGAGTTCTCTTTCGCATCATCTGTTTAACGTTCAATCACCCCACAAATACTGACTGCACACCTTCCACTGTGTTGGCCCCATGATGGAGGGGTGGGAGGGCGGCAGGTAGTAAAAAAGATCAAATCCCACTTTCGAACGAATAAGACGGACCAGGCATCAAGTCAAAGAAAACTGACGAAAACTCAAAAAAAGAAAAAAATAATGGCAACAAGAAGACGTAAATTCAAACATATAGAGAGGTGAAGTGCAATTAAGTACAGGCAATTAAAACACAAACTGGGGGGCCGGCCCGGTGGCTCAGGCGGTTAGAGCTCCGTGCTCCTAACTCCGAAGGCTGCCGGTTCAATTCCCACATGGGCCAGTGGGCTCTCAACCACAAGGTTGCCGGTTCAATTCCTTGAGTCCCGTCCACCAAGGGATGGTGGGCTCTGCCCCCTGCAACTAAGATTGAACACAGCACCTTGAGCTGAGCTGCCTCCTGGATGGCTCAGTTGGTTGGAGCGCAGGCTCTCAACTACAAGGTTGCGCGGGCTCTCAACTACAAGGTTGCCGGTTTAAAAAAATTTTTTTTTTAAATGAGGCACTAAGACCTGGAACCAGGACCAAAGCCATTTGGCCAGGAAATTCCAGTACTTAGAGCAGTGGGGGCGGGGAGCCTGTAGTGGGGTAGGCCATGGCCTCCTAGGCCCTTGGACTCCTTAGCTGATGGAGAGGGACAGGGTTAGAGGAGGAACAGAGTGGGACACCCCATAGCTCAGGGCCCAGGGCAGGGGCCCTTCTTGCCTGAGTCTAAGAGAAGAACTGTACTGTCAGTATGTACAAAATCATTAAGCACAGAGAAAAATACGGAAGGACACACACTCGGGTGCTGATATGGGTTATGGGGAATTGGGGGCTTACGTGGCAAAAAAAGGTGGGCAAAGAATAAACGAATACAGAAACGTCTGTACTAACCAAAGGCATGTGTAGCAACACATTTATATAAAGCAGGAAGTATGGGAATGCATACAGAAAATGAGTACGTTTCATTTTGCTTTAAAGTCTTGACAATGAAAGTTACTCTCACCAGTGAAGGAGCAAATGGCCACTGCCTGCCTCCTGGTGTGCTGCCCTCAGGACCCATCACCTCGGGAGTATTACTGACAAACATGCATAAACTGAACCGAATCAGGAGGAACCAAACCCAAACTGCAGGGCATGCTACAAAATAACGGATTTTACTCTAAAAATGTCAGTGTCATGAAAAACAAAGGCTAATTAAAGGTGACTAGAGAGGCCCACCAACTAAAGGCAATGCGTGACTCTGAACTGGATCCCAGACTGGGGGGAAAAAAGGCCTAAGGGCCATTATTAGACCATTGGTGACGTTGGAACACAAACTCTACATTCTTAGATATCGAATTAACGTTATTCCCTGCTTTTGCTACTGTACTGCGGTTATGAGAATGTCCTTGTTCTCAGGAAACGTACACCTGAGTATTTACGGGTAAAGAGGCACAATGTCTGTCTTTTCTTCTCAAATGGCTCAACAAACACAATGATAAAGCAAATATGAAAAAATGATCACAATTAGTCAATCTGGGCAAAGGAGAGTTCTTTATACTATTCTTACAACTATTTAGAAAACTTTATTTCAAAACTGAAAATTTTATGAGAAATAAGTGTTTGACCAGAGGAGAGGAACTCTATGGAGGTGCATGGACTGAGCCAACAAGTGGAGAAAAACACCGGTGGAGGGTAGCAGACACCCAAGAGATAAGGCCACCAGTTAAGAGTAAGCAGCAGACATACTAGTGCTCCAATACTGGAGGGAAGGAAAATTCAGGTGTAGAATTAAATGTCTGTTCAGAATTAGAGAACAAGCAAGATCAGGAGAAGCCACAGCCATTGGCTGCAATCTATTCCCTAAAGTTCACCTGCTCTGGGCAGGAGGGGGTACCGTGCCAACCTGGAAACAGGAGTGGAGTTTGGAACGGCCACTAACCACTAGGGAAGCATGCCAGGGGTAGGAGGGGAATAACTGGTTTGCTGAATAGTTTGTAAGAATTTGTAGAGGCAGATGACTGAAGGCTAAAGGCCAGTAAAGCTGTCCTGGAAATGGCGGAGATGCCGCCTGCTCAGCCTTTGATCTCAGGCAAATGTATGTTAGGGCCCAGGTGTTCCATCTTTTACAGATGACTTTATCCCCAAACCCTCACTCACCCTGGGCCCTCTTGCTCTCCCCAGCTAATCTTGCTGGCCGTATCTGACAGAGACTTATTGGTTTTTGACTTCTGTCTGGCGTGAGACATCTTGGCAACGGTCCGAATCCAAAGTAGCTCCTCTATGAAGTCGCTGTGGAACTCTGGGGGCTTCCACCTCACTGCAGTCAGCTGGCCACACTGAGAACTGGGAAACGAGACAGAATTCTACATGCAGAACACAAAATGGAACATGAGAATCCATCCCACAAACCAGAACAACACAGCCGTTTTTCCTCCAATTTGAGACATTCTTTTTATTGATGAAGTTGAACTTACAGCAGACAGTGACAGGAGCTACAGCACACACAGCCAGGACAAGTATGAGTACAAAATGACCCATAGGACAAATACAGCACAGAATGCCCATCTCTTGTGGAAACTGTGGGAAATGCCAGGGAGTCTTATGATAAAGCAGGGTTCACCAAAACCAAAAGGCCAACTGGCCTCCACAGTTGGGACAGGGAAAGGCACAGCAGCTCTCTTAACGTGCCCTCTGAATGAGCTCCAATTCTTTGCCTAGGGGATGGCTACAAGACAGGATAGCACTGTGTATAAGAAGGGGGTCTTGTAAATCCAGAACTCAGAGCAGGCCTGGAACTTTGTGCAGCACTGTTCAATCTTGGTCCATGGCACAGAACAGAAGGATGAATTGGCCAAAGGTACATCTCTTGGGGAATTTCAACCAGGGACATCGAGTCCAGATGTAAAGATACGCAGCTAAAACACATTTCATGATGACCTAGATGCTACTGAAATGTTAACTGGCCACCACACACGACTCTCTCCCCAGACCTACCCCACAAAGAAAACGCCAACATACAGAAAACAATTCTGCTCCCATTTCATCAATAACGGAGAGAAAAGATTCTGTCACACCACAGAACATTAAAAGAGTGTTTCAATGAAATGTCCTAAAAGATATAGGTCTTTTAAAACAGTTTTATTAAACTACGTATTAATAAACTAGAAGGTTTAAAAAAAAAAATTTAAAAACAAGGCTGATGGCCCTACATTTGACTGTTTTTTTTGGCTCAGTGCAGTGCTTTCATTTTCCAATCCAATGGTATCTTTCTACCTACAGAAGTCCCTGCATTTAGTAATATTTTTACATGGGCCTAAAAAATGCTAAATTCTATTTTTCCTTCCCGGGGAAGAAACATGAGAGGAAAGGGGAAGTATTAAGATGCATTCTTTTAGGTAAGGAAAGGTTCAGAAAACTCCCACCTAAAAAGAGTGAAAAT
Organism: Rhinolophus ferrumequinum; assembly: GCF_004115265.2. Lineage (NCBI taxonomy): Eukaryota > Metazoa > Chordata > Mammalia > Chiroptera > Rhinolophidae > Rhinolophus > Rhinolophus ferrumequinum. The sequence continues at coordinate 21,901,165 of NC_046306.1, forward strand.
ATCATCATCAATAACTCAGGTTAAAAAAATAAGTAGAAGGAAAAAAACCTCCTAAACCTCTGCACAAAAATATTTCTGGAAAAAAGTTTCGAGTCCCATCTGAGTCTAGTTCAGGCATCACTTGAAAATCCTAAGGCGATTCTGATCCCTAAGCGGGGAGATGGGATGCTGCCAGAGCGGGCGGCTCTGGCGGCCAGGGCTGCAGTGACACAGACACAGTTAACTGTCCCAGGGAAGGCACCTCCACCGCACTCAGTGGCAATACCATACTGTCCTCTCCAGCTTTACCACTGTGGGTTTTAAAATGTCAAAACGTGTATCCTAATATACAACTATGTATGTCAATTATTCCTCAATAGAGTTTAAAAAAAACAAAACTTGTATGCTTCTAAATAATTCTTCAAAATGTTTAAGATGCAACTTGACAGCCAAGAACAGAGGCTTTTTCCTTTTCAAGAACGAATAAACAAGCTAGAATCTGACTCAAGAAAAAAGGCAGATTCTCAATGTGGCTACTTACCTATCCATCTCCTCCCCAAAAAAGAAAGGAAAACAAGACTGCGGGGAAAATATTAAGTCAGAGTTAAAAATTCTCAAAAATTATTTCCTTCAACATCGAATTATTATTTCTCCTCTCAGCCTTTAAAATTAATAGGGAGGGAGGTGCACACACAGCAGCAAGCTGAGATAGCCTATAACAAACTATAAAAAACACAAATGGTTTATTCCACTCTTCCAAGCAAGGTTTAAAAATATCAAAGTAAAAACATCAGTCATATATAATTACACGTTTAACTCACATTCTTTTGTAGAAAAACATATAAAATACAAAAAATTTAAAAATGGTGATATCAGGTTAGAAACCTTGAGAATGGTAAAACCCAGATGACCCTGAAGTATGCTGGATCTCAAAGTCACTGGAACTATTTCAAAATATATAAATGGACCCCATTATGAGAAATATAAATAGCAACACGATAAAACACCCGTGAAGCAAGCAAGAGGAAAGAAATCTGAAGGTCACTGGAGCTTAGACTAGGATAAAGCATGACAGAGACCTGGGTACGTCTAGATTCTTGCACTACACGGCACTTTGGGGATGGATGTATTAGCAAAGCTCTCCCTGCAAAGCTCTCCCTGCAAAGCTCTCCCTGCAAAGCTCTCCCTGCAAAGCTCTCCCTGCAAAGCTCTCCCTGCAGCCTGTGGGAAAAGCCAGACACGTTTGCTGAACCACCTGTTACTTCTCCTGTCAAAAGCCTCTTCTTTCAGAGTCAAAACTTTATTAAAGTACAAAAGCTATACACTTTACAATTTCACCGTCAGTGAGGTTTTCCAGAATTTCTCATGTAAAATATATGTAGCTGATGCTGAGAAACATTGTGCTTTTCTTTGAACCAAACTGTCCCTGAACTGATGAAACTGGCCTCCAGAGGCAACACTTGCCCGAATGTTGCCTGACTCTCTCCTGCTCCAGTATCATTGGATTTTACTAACCTAAGTAACTTTTTCTGGCCCAGAAGGGATCTGGGGGAAACTACCCTCACTCATGGCCTCACTGAGCCAACGAAAAGCCATGCTCTACAGACGGGGGACATGGGGCCTGGAGGAGGACCTTGGTCTCAACTCCTGGTCCTTGGTCACCTGACCACAGCAGTCTCCCTCATTTATTTTGGTAGAGGTCTGAGAAGGGCTCTAGCCACATTCTCCCTTTATATATTGTCTACCCACTTGTATGCTTGACCTTAGACTTAACTTTAATAGTCTACACCGCAACCGTGTTTCCCCAAAAGTAAGACCTAGCTGGACCATCAGCTCTAATGCATCTTTTGGAGCAAAAATTAATATAAGACCCAGTATCATTTTACTATAATATAGTGTGTGTGTTTGTGTGTGTGTGTATATATATATATATAGTATATTATAGTACATTATATAAGATATAGTTTAAAGTCCTGGATTGAGGAGCCTAGAAATCTGACCCTAAGGCTAGACCTGCTTACCTAGATAACCAAATGAATGAAGCTACCCGACTACAACCTCAACAGAAAGTTTCTGTGCTCCAAGGACTAAGATAACATTACTTTCCAATTCAGATTAAGCCAAAAAGGAAACAGACCTTCACGAGTTACAGCTGCATAACAATCTGGCTGAAGTCACGTGGGTTAATGGTTCTAACTAGTCAGTTCAACGTAAAAGGAGAGAAGCGCTCCGTAGACTTTCTTTCAGACCAGGATTCTGCACACTTAGTTATATCCTCACACATAAAAACTATGAGGAAAAGCAGCAAGTGTCAGAAATAAATATGAACTCATCTGATTTCAAATTTTATAAATGGAATGTGTAAATTCAAAAATATGACATATTTCTAATTTTAAGTCAACACCAACAGTGCCAACGCAGCAAAATGACTGGACATTCACAAACACTGACTACAGGCTCAGATTCAGCATGGGTCAAAGCAATTACTTCCCCTCTGTTGACAGCAGTCAGATTTGGGTCACCCACATACTAGGCAAGCTAATCTGATGAGGTTGAACAGGCTTAATGCCTAGATTGTTTGTAGACTATGGTAAACATCACAAAAGGAGGTCAAGTCAAATCTTAGAAAACAATCCTTAAAGCAAAACTTCTCTAGTCTCTTGGTTATAGCAAAAGAAAACTGCTTTCTTTCCAACACCATATTACATTCTTGAAGAAAACACAATTTTTTAAATTAGTGAATCTGAATTATTGAATCACTGAAATTTCCTTTAAAAGAAAATGGTGGAATGTGTGTTTAGACCTTGATTTTACTTGGGAAAAAAACAGTGAAAAGCATAGTCTGAGAACTGAAAGGAGCTGGACTCATCAATACCACCAAGCTGGAAAAAAAAAAAAAATTGAAAGCTCTTGTTCCTTATTTTACAAAATACTCCAAGTCTGTCTTAAGGAACATCCTCATGAATTCTCAAGATACAAAAGCCCCTGCCCTAAGCTCTTCTGATCTAGAAACAGAACTTCAGACTGGACCTGAAGAACCCAGGAGGGAATGCCTAACGTCGTGGTTGCTCTTTTCTGTCAGTTCATTCTGATCCCCACAAGCAACCAGTGAGGGAGGCACTTCAGCCCATGTCATCCCTGTTCTGCAGGCAGAACAAAAAGAGAGGTCAATCAGCCCAAAAGTCATAAAGCTCGGAGGGACCTGCAAGGACTAACTCCCCCCAGAATCAGACTTGGACTTGGAGGGCACACCTAAGGCCAAAGTACAGGTCTGAGGACTACATCAAGTCTGGGTCACCTGAGGTATACAGGAAAATGCAGAGTTTTCAATCTCCAGACTTGGCATTTCTGAGGATGGACTTTAGAAATACATTATGTCAATCAAGTTCCCCAAATGATTCTGAAGCCCATCGGTTTGAGGACCACCAGCATGAGTGAATTCTAGATCCAAATCCAGCCAGAAAACCCATTTGTTTACCTATCCTCTACACAACACAGAACTTGCCAAGCAAATCAAGCAGCTTATTTAAGTTTACCGCACCAGTGACCTAACCTGAGTTAGTCACGTCAAGACTTTATGTGCCTTAGCCTAAAGAGCCAGGTCAATGGACTTAGGTCAGAGGTACAGTGTCAGCTTCATTCCTTCCAAGGTAACTTCTCAGTTGACATTACTCAACAGTATCTTCAAAAACTCCTGGAGGCATCTTCTTGTAGATTACCAACACACATGGTGCCAAATTCCTTCTCAAGGTGCATAACATTTCAAGGAAGGTCTCATACCATTAACTTCTAGAGAAAATAATGTGGGTGTAACCAGCCAAAATCCTCAAATTGGGTATACAGAGTGTCCATAATTGTGGTGGTGATCATACAGAAAACCGCCTTCTGCCCGTTTAACTTTACTTCATATTGGAAATGGCAGTAGTCTCCTTTTGAATTCACTTCTTATGGCACAGAATTTTAAGAGGGAGGAAAAAATGGTGACAATTTCAGGTTTGTTTTATAGATTAAGAGCGTGTTCAGTACCTTTGAAACATACTTTCAAGAAAAACAAACCAAAATAAGTATCGCCCCATGGTCCTGCTGTGTATCGCAGGAGGAAACAGTCTAAAAAGGCTTCATGGCTGCCACGTCAAGCCTTGTACTTCTGAAAGACCTCTCATAGTAATATGAGAATGTAAGACAGCAGGAGGCTGAGAAATGTAATATGAAGAATAGAGAAAAAAAGACAGGCTTAGAAATAAACACATTTGAAAAAACAGTGAAGGATTTTTAAAAGATCAGCCCTAATTTAAGAAAGGAGCATCAGTACTTTGTCATTTGAACCTAAAAGAATATACCCAGGGCAAGACAAATTTCAGAAGACATGACACTCTTGAAATACAGAATTTTATTTAGAAACTGTTTAAAGTAGAAAAAAACCCTGTCAAGAAAGACCAGGTGGAAAATGGTTCCCAATAAAATGGAATTTAGGGCAACAAAAGTCTAAAAGGCCACGAAAGAGAAATAGCACCACTGTTATTTGAACAATGGCTAGTTAACTTGCATTTTTGGCATTGTTAATCACTGAATCTGGGTTTTCCTCTGAATTCCACACATAGCATGCACTACACAACAATTTATCATAAAATACCTGCTTTCTACACACATTTTAGGACAAGCTACCACCGGAAACAAATCAATACAAATACATCAGGAGTTGAACAATCTCAGTAGTGGGTGACACACATTTTGCAGAATTCTGCCAAACAAAGAAACTGAGTAGGCTGTGGGCAAAGCAAATGAGGGAGCATTAAGGAATGAAATACTTTAAATATTAATAATTAATTCAGACACGGCACTGTATTTTCTGCAAAAGAAAATTAACATTTAGGAACACGCTAACGAATTTTATCTCCAAAGAGATTAGTGCACTGGCAAAGTATTCCGGTAACAGGGGAGGGCTGTGGGACAGCAGGTACCAAAAACAGCCAGCCTTGCAGATCCCAAGGTAGCGATGGCCTGCCCTGATCACTCCCTTTGCCAGACGTCCAGAAAGAACTTACAGCATGATCACCTGCCTGCTGAACTTCCACTCTAAGCAGCAAACTTGAAGGAGCCAAAGAGGAGTCCCCAGTGGGCAAGGGGCGCAGAGAAGAGAAACATGTTAAATGTAAACTTAAAAGACAGTAAAATGGGACACAACCCCCATTCAAATCCCAGAGATGTGGGCAAGCCCCCCAAAAGTAGTTGTTGGATTTAAAAACTGAACACACCTTATTTCCCAAAAAAACACGATACATAGAAATTTTAGGGGTAATTGGAAAAATCGTCAGAGAAATATGTTCAATGAAAATCAAGTTATTCAACTTCAGGCTGAAACACACCCTCTATTCATTCAGGCCACAATACTTCTTGCTTCTTAGCAGAGATGCTATTGGCCAAGGACACCAAATGGCTCTACAGAGCAACATTTTAAACTTTCCTTCTGGGCCAAGGTTACGCCTACGAAGATTCAAGCAGCCCTGCAAGGCCTGTGAACAGCAGGTTCCAAGGTGTGGCCCCTCCTTCCCACACGCAAGGTCAAACACATAAAATCTCCTGTCAGGTTACATTTTACATTTTGAAATATGGAGGCATATTTTAAATACTCTTAAGGCATTTATTTATTAAAACGTTCTCTGCCAAGATTTCACATTAGCTTAAAATTCAAATCAGTCTTTACATTTCTCTACTGAGGTCTCCACCTCAGCACATCGCATAAAAACACCTTCTCCAGTCATCAGCATTACCACCATCCATTCGGGGAGCCCCATGGTCAGCCTCTTTGTTCCCTAGGTGAACCAACTAGATGTTAATACTGCTCTGCTACAAGGTAAAAGCTCCTAACTCAAACTTATTGGAAAAGGAGTGAAACTTCTGCAAAGTGCACTTTAAGAAGAGGTACTTTTTGCTTATGAAAAGAAACCAGTGAGTCCTCTAAGAATAATAAAAGGGAGTATTTTACAGTTAAGCACATGATTTGGAGTGAAGAATTCAATGTTGCTCTGATGGTCCAGGCTGTTAATACTCTTCTTGTTCCTCCTGGGGGCCCCCTTCGTCAGGTATCACAAAGCCTTCCTAAAACGGGAAAATGAGAAGGGAAAGCTATTACTCAACACTGAACGATCCGTTTCTACTGGGGGTTCACTTTTCTCTATTTAAAGTCTCTCAAGTCAACAGTTCTTCCCGTCTCTACCACACACTTGGCATGTACTGGCACAAGGCCAGGGGACCGCTACTTTACTACTTAGGCGGTGGAATCACATTTCACAATCAAATTTACCCTCAAACTTTTGGGGGTGATGGATGTATGTAAATTCTCTTGATTACAATGATTTCACGCATCATCAAGGTGTACTTAAATACGTGTAGTTCATGTCTCTTATACTTCAATAAAGTTGTTTAAAAAACAGAAAAGTCACCCTCAAAAATCCCTGAGGTCACCATAAAGTCCCACAGCATCTCCTCTCAATACACTGTCTCTGCAGCCAGATTTTCCTTAATGCATTCCTCGGACTGTACTGAGGAACCATGCACGCTACTTAGGAGTGTTGCGGGTGTTTTTAGTGTTTACACAAAAATCTCCTGTGCAAAAATAGCTGCAAGACTGACCCAACATTAGTGGCATGGGAAAACAGCAGATTCATGGCTCCCACCTCACACTCGCTCCAGGGCATTCTAGCACATACTGGCTACACTAACATAAAAATTAGACTTCCCTTTCAACCACCATCTTTTTTTTTTTTTTTAACTAAATTTCTACTGCGGATTTACTTAAGATATGACCCCACTAGAATAATATGCAGACTAGACCAGGGACCCTTATATCTTCATCGTTTGGCACAGGGCAAGCCTAAAAGAAGAATTTATTTAACAAATTATCAACTTTTCAGTCATCTGTCTTATCCCCCAAATTCACCGTTTAAAGGATAGCGTTATTAACAGCATTGATATTACCTTATATTTGCATACTGCCACACATACTACAAATCACTTAGATATATACTGTAGTTTGATCCTACAGACCTGGCTAATGCAGGAGAATTATAAGTAAATAAGCCATTCAACAGTAGACACAGTAAGATACCAAATTCTAGACCTAGGGAAAATCAGTCTTCCCTGATCAGCTAACGTCATGATTATTATCAGCAGATTGGGCTGTGTAACACACATGGCTCCCAAGTACCTTGACCACAAAGCACTTTGAGGGAATGAAAACCCGGCACCCTCCTGGGAGGGAGGAGCAAAGGTGGGCAGCACACATCAAAAAGGGACCACGTGCCTGGTTCTCCAGGGCATGCCTGGGCCCAGATCAAACGGAGACAAGGCAGGGGCAGGGCAGGGGGAGTGGGAATGGCAGGGTTTAGGAACGTTTTGTGGCACTCAACATCTATCAGTGGCCACAAACTACAGAATCAGGGCAAGTCAGCCACCTCCTTGTCCTATTCTGGCCTCAAAAGCACACGGACCTCAAGCAAAGGCTGAAGCTGGGCAGAGGTGCCCTCTGGCTGACTCTGGGGGATCAAAGATGAAGTCCTTTGATGAATGCTACGCTGGAATACGACAGGCATCAGCACTGAGTTTGCCGAAACCAACCAGATAAAAATTCATTTTCTCTTAGGTGGCAAAATGGCAAGAAAATATCCTCATGTCAACACATACATCTGTGGCATAGAGAATGTCCACAATCCTCTGCAGTACAGGGTTGTTTTCCCCCTCGTTCTCCTGGCAAATCAATTCAATGTTTCTTAGCTTTCCAAAGTAGAAATCTCTCTCTTTCTCCAAGTCTTCGACAGTGAGTTTCAATACGTTGACCTGCACAAAACATTAAAAAGGGTGAGACACCTGGCATTTGTGTACCAGTATCGTAACAGACAAACTTCTAACCCAAAAGGAGATGTGGTCTTTCATCAAACTCTCTAACACGGACGAAAGCCCACTTTAGTTTAAGGTAAATAACAGATAAATAACATGGGCTTGTTCACAGTCACCTTGACTATAATAATTCCCAGGAAAGGGCAGACAATAACTATACCATGAAACAAGCAGGAACTTCTCACGGACTGAGAAAAGATCCAGGAGGAAAAATTATGAGAGCCTGAGACAAAGAGGGAAGCCAAATCCAGCCAACGTGGTGGCTAACAACCATAAATTGAGTCGTTACCCAGGCATCGGTCAATCGAGTCCAGGTCTTTCTGCGTGTGGAGGTCAACGGAAGGAGAGGGTCTGGTCCAGGGGAACAGGGTAGGAATGGCAAGGCAGGAGGGGGAAGACTAGCTAAAGATGACTAATACTAGCCAAAGACGCTAGAAGTGAGGAAGGGCTGGGCATGGAAAACTCAATGGTTCTTCCCCCCCCCCCCTCACCCATATACTGCAGGCGGGGTGGGGCGAGGGGAGGCCAATCCTGACCCGAAAGAAAAAAAAGCATCCGCTTTGGAGACGGTCCTTGTACCTGTCTCTCTCCCAAGAAGAGCTGAGTCTCAAAAGGGAGAGAAGACAGCAGAGGCAGGGAGCAGACCCCATCACACTCCACTGCTGGCGCCCTCCATTGAGCATATTGTCCCCTCACCACACATGTTGCAAGAGCCTTCAGGTGCTCTCATCTCCAGAAAGGGCCAATGAAGAAGTCAGTCAATCTCAGAGCTTAGGCCAGGACTCTAGCCAAGGGTAGTAAGTCATAACAACTCTCCTGGTTGGTCCTCTGTGTATTTTAAGCGAAGTATATCTTCGTTCCAGTGTAGTCAAATCTATGACACGTGAATTCACTTTAACTCTCACTGAATGCATATTGTGCAGCATAAAATCCTCACAGGACTTACAGGCTAAGGCCACACTGAAAGTCATGCCAGGAAATCAAAGGAGCAGCACCCGAGAACAATTTGGATACCAGGGAATTTGAGAGCCAGAAGGCCCCACAGAAATCAAGTCTAACCTTCTGAAGTTATAGCTGCAAAAACTGAAGCAAACAGCTCATCTAGCTTCCCCACAGCCTGACGAAGAAGCCAGACATACCACAGGGATGTCCCAAGTGGAAGGAAGCTCCCCACTCGTAACATGCAGTCAAGGAGCATCCAGAGATGAGTAGCCACCAGGACTATTCTGTCAAACACTTAACATCATGTCCATCATCAAAGACCTGAAGAGACCAAACCAGACTCAAGGTTCTAGACAGCCCTTTGCTATTCCCTTATCAACCAGAGAAATCACTTTTAAAAACAACTGAAAGTGTCAATAAAGTTACTGCCATCACCTAGGAGCCAGCAAAACTAAATAGTCCATTCCTCCCTCCCCATTCTCATTACCCCTGCTTTAACCGCTGCCAGTTGCCTCTCCTTAAACCATCAGTTAGCCCCAGAGTGCAGTACAAAAGGGGACAGAAGGACAAAAGTTGACCAATCCCAGCAACAGGAAACTGCCTTAGATCTTCAGCTCCAAGATCCAAGAGCCTGAGAAGAGGCCTTCTAATCACATTAGTGACTGAGAAGGAAAGGGAAGTCAAAATAGCTTAAAAAGGTATGCTAACTTGGAGCCCACCTATATACTCATTTCACTAGTGCTTCCCTCACAAACCCAGTAAAACCTTCTCTGGCCTACACATCATCCAGGGCACAGACCCCATCCTTCTGTGCCCCACCTGTAAGGCCAAAGCAGCATGCCTCCTTGGTATCACTCAATAACTATGTATCCACAAGAAACTCTCAATAAATATACACCAAGTCACTGACTTTCACCTGGCACTCCTCTAAATGCTTAGTTATGAGGTTATTAAAAATCAGTGGCTAGTAATCAGTGTCACTCTTAGAAAAGAACCTTCTCTTGTAGTAAAGTAATAGATGTAACCTAGGAAGCCCAAGAAGAATGCTTAGGACCCTCACTGGACAATCTGGTAGCTATGAGCCATACATGGCTATTTGAGCCCTTAAAATGTGGCCAGTGCAATTGAGATGAGCTGAAAACATTAAATACACACAAGATTTCTAAAACCTGGTATAGTCTCCAAATGTAAAACATCTCATTGATAATTATTTGTATTGATTACACGTTAGAATGGTATTTCGGATATACTGGGTAATGTGTTATTCGAGTAAATTTAACCTGTTTGTTTTTACCTCTTTTAATGTGGCTACTAGAAAATTTCAAATTATGTATGTCTCACATTTCTGGTTCACATTCTATTTCTACTGAACAGAGTGCTGCTCTGGACTAAAATCAACGAAAGTACATTTCTCCAGGATGACTTAAGAATGTGGAATCACTGAAGATCCCCCAAGGATATGAAGACTACAAGGTAATTTGTATAGAATACACTATTTTTCTCTTAGCCTAAAGAGCACATCTGGCTTTATTTCCCATATTGGTCGTGTCCCCGGGGCCGCCATACTTTTGTTGAGGGCCACAAATTCAAATACTTTCAGGGGCCAGAAAGATGAGCCAAAGGAGTCAGTAATAGGGTGTGGTCAAGACTTTGGTAACCTGGATAGAAGCTGAAATACTTCATGTTAAAAAAAAAATATATTAAAACCCTGTGCCGACCAAAGTACTTCTGAGACAAGCTGGGCTCAAATCCCAGCTCAGGTTACTTAACCTCTCTAAGCCGCAGTCTTATCTGTAAACCCTCACAGAGCTAACACAAAAGGAAAATTAAAGCGCTTAATATCAACAGTGTAATGGCATACGCGCTCTAAAAATGTCAGCTGGTTTTGTTTTTATTATTAATGTTCGCATATTCTATACACATTAACACTTGTGCACAATTTTAAAACTAGGATTTATTAAGAGAATCATCCAAAAGCCAACAAATAAAACAACTAGAAGGATTAATGAGAAAATATCTAAAAGTCTAACATTTGTTCTCATCCAGAGACCTCTGACAGGTACCTTGAAGGCTATTAACTATCCTGAAAAAGACACTTCACCTCACTGACCTATTAAGAACAGAAGAGCAATAGGCTTTTTATACCAGTTCCTCTCTCAACTTGAATCTCTAGGGACCCAGGATTTCAAGAGAGAAACTGTGAACTCCATTTTTGTTTTTAATTATTCAAAAAGGAACTATATTTTCTGTCAGAACCAAAATTCAAGAAACACTCTGACTCCCACAGAACCCTGACAGCATTCCAGATTTTCAACAGGGTTCCACTGCATAGGTGGGTTTCCGAACTCAGATACTGGATTCTGTCGACTTAGATGCTTAGATTCCAGAAATGCCTGACCCCTCATTTCTACCTCCGTCTCCTCGCTCATACTCCACACACAGAACCCGACGTGCTCACACACGTCACAACAGTACTGCTTCAGCGAGCAGACAAAGCAGGTCCTCCCACAAGAACACAGACAAGCCTCCCCCAGTCAGTGCAACAAGCGCCCTTCCCCTGCAGTGACTGCCATCTTGCACGCGCGAGGGGCCTACCTGCTGCAGCAGTTCAGCTGCTTCGTCCTCCCCGTTGCCCACACCAGGATTCCTCCGCACCACACCTGCGCCAGCCTTAGGGGTTCTGTGTGTTGCAATGGGCCTCTGTGGAGCTGAGAAGAGTAGACATCTTTTTAAGAGCAGAAATTTCAAGACAGAAAGAACCCACCAGACAACATGAGGAGGCTGTGACCAACTGCCCTCCACAGTAATGAAGTGAAGGGGCCCAATGTGAAGAGCCCAGCATGCATGACAACACCCCCAAGATTGCCCAAAGTGGTTTTTCACCCTAGCAGCAAAGTTAAGTACCAATTTTAGCCACAATTTTTTGTGTCTGGGGTAAGTCCTTCTCTGAAGTCTTTTTGCCACTGGCGTGAATAGAACTATTACCTGGAAGAAGCACACAAAGTTGATCTACCTTAACCCAGTTCCAACCAAATCCACGGGCAAGGCTTCATGGCACAAGGCAAACTTCCCGCCAGGGGCGAGCTCACAGTCCTAGCTGTTGCCAGGCACCCACAGTTTCCCATCTGGAAAGCATGTTGCCTCCTAACTCAGAACCTCAGGCTCCTTGCATTAGGAAGAGCAGCGGGGTAGAGACTCTTCCTAATCCAAAATTAATTACTTCAAAACCCTTATCTTGCTCACCTTTTAGGTGTTTGGAAGGGTTAGGAGAGAAAAGCAGCAAACTGACGAGGATTCAGACTTCCCTCAGGAGCAATAGTCAAAAGCAGACAAAAACAAGGAAAAAGTAGTAAAGGGGCCAACCTATCTACAAGTTAAAATAATCAAAACTGGGCTACCTCAAGGCCAATGTGTCATTCATGATTTTATTCATTCATTCGGCAATTATCTTGTAAAGCTTGTACATTATGCCAGGCTTAGAAATAGCTCATCTTCCTGACACCCCAGATGACTCAATAACCATAAGGTCTGTCACCTACAATAACAGGCATTTCCTCTGGATGATCTCTAGTGGCATCTCCAGTATGTGTATCTCTAGAATGTTTATCCCGAAGACTAACTGCTTAATGCACATCTCTGCTTGCCTGTTAGTCACATCTGAAACACGAAATGTGCAGGGTTATCTATGCAGTTCCCTATTCTAAATAGCTCAATAAAAGTACTCAATATTTGGAGAGACTGGAATCCTCGTGTACTCTGCTGATAGGAATGGAAACTGGTGCAGCCACTTTGGAAAACAGTCTGCAAAGGGTAAACAGAATTACCATCTGACCCAAGAACTCTGCTCCAAAAGTATATACTCTTGGATATGTACCCAAGAGAAATGAAAACATATATCCACACAGAAACTTGTATTAAGAATGTTCATAGCAGTATTATTCATAACAGCTAAAAATTCAAAACAACACAAATGATTAACTAATGAATAAACAGAATGTGGTATAGTCACACAATGGATTTAGCCATAAAAAAGAATGAACTGATACATGCTACAACATGGATGTTGACAACATGCTAAATGAAAAAAGCCAGACACAAGAGACCACATGTTCTATGATCCTATTTATATGAAATGCTCAGATTAGGTAAACCTACAGAAAGTGTACTGGTGGTTGCCTCGGTCTGAGGAGGGAGGGGAGTTAGAGGAAAATGGGGTATGACATTTATTCGGCACATACCAGGTTTCTTTTTGGGGTAATGAAAATGTTCTAAAATTGACTGTGGTGATAGTTTAACACATCTGTAAATATAATAAAAACCACTGAATTGTACATTTTAAATGAGCGAATTATATGGCATGAGAATATATCTCAATAATGCCGTAACAATTAAAAGGTACTCAACTGTCCTCTCTACCTACCAGATCAGCTTCCCTCTTGAAGTACTAAGGGACCTTAGCTAATGTTCTTGCCACCTTCTGGAAAAGGAGTTAGCATCTGTAGAACATCCACCCTACCCCAAGGTATAGGTGTATTCTACTGCAAACACATCTTGGGAAACCTACCTGGCCAAAACCTTTTAGAGAAAGTCTCTAAAAACAGCCTCCCACCACCTCCCAAATTCTGCTGGCATCACCGCAAGCCAAAGCCACGTAGCAGCTAAAGTTCTCGGGAGGGCAGGGAAGCTGGAAGTAAGCACAGGAAGCTGGCCTACAGACAGGATGATGATGCAGAGCCAAGAGCAGTCCTTGAGAGACTGAAAAAGCTCCTTCAATTCCTGGGAGCTTAGGTGTGGTTGTAACATCCCATCCTAGGGTTCTGAGAAATGTCCTGGTGTCCTAACTAAAGCTCTATTTTATGTGACCTAACCTAAGGGGTTCCTATAACATACAACTAAAGAGCACTGGCAAAACTGCATGCCCACAGTAACTCATTCAGGCCTCAAAAACAATTCTCTGGGGCAACCAAGTAAAATTCCCATTTTATAGCAGGAAACTGGGGCAGAGGCGAAGTGGCTTACTCTAGGCCAGAGACCTAAGAACAAACACAGGTCTGCCTGATGCCACACTCCATGCTCCTGCCACTTGGCTGGGATTAGGCTCCTTAAGTTCCCTGAGCCTATGGCTACTCAAAAAGTTCTGGTTGAATGAATGAATACCTGGAATGCTATTATTTGGAAATAGTGTTTCTGTTTTGTCTTTTTACCTGCACTGCTAGAGCTGAGAGGTTTCTTCGGTTTGTTCAGAGCTGGAGCAACAAGGGAGGGAGCCACTGCAGTTTCTTGACCTTGTCTGGCAGCTACAGGGTCATAGTCTTTTCCATCATAGTTTGCATCAAAAAACTTCTTGAACCACTGAACGAATTCAAAATTGTCCTGAAACTTTCCTTTTACTAATTTGTCCACAGGAATTATCTGCAGAGAAACATCAAGACTGTTTAGCCTAAAGCAAGAGGTTTTTGGCAAGCGTCAAACATGTCCATGCATCAAGTCAGTATAAAGCTCTGCCAAGAGGAGAAAAAAATAGTTCAGAGGCAAGAACTTACTGCTAAGTAAGCCCCTGGAATTTTAGAGAGCAAGTTTCATTCAGTTTGCCCTCCATGGAGTACTTCCTCCGCCAACCTCCTCCCTTCTAGTGCATCAAAAGGAATCAGAAATGCAAAAAAAAAAAAATACCATATCTAAATCATATACACACTTCTAAACACATCCTAAGATGTGTCATTCCACTGTAAAGAGTAAATCTCCCATGTAACTTGCATGGACAGTGTGTGTCACAAAGTATGAAATTCAGAGCACAAACTAACCACAGGTATCTACAATGAACTGTGTTAAAGAAAATTCTGTCTTAAAAATAGGTCAAGGTGCAGAATCAGTCCCAGAATGGATTTCTTCAAAACGGTATGTTTTGCAAGTAATTTCAATCCTATGAAAACATATTTTAAGGACTCTGTAAATTTATTATACAAGATTACTGTGTTATCTGGTATTACTTCAAATCGTTGGACTATTGGGGCCAGAGCTTAACTATCTTTTAACTCTTCAAGGATTCCAGTTGTAATGGTATTTTTATGAAAAAGAATATATATATATATACACACACACACACACACACACATATACATATACATATATATTATATACATATATATCTGTGTGTGTGTGTATCTATATATATGAACTATATCTGCCCCTGAGCAAATAAATATAATTTTCAAAAATTACTTTGTATGACACTGAAACATTTACAAATAAAATGTTATGTCTGAAAATCATTGCAAAAGAATCCAGGAACGCAAGAGGTGGGGTAGAGGTATAGCTGAAGCACAACTACCCATGAGTTGATCACTGCTGAGGTACGTGGGGGATCACTGCACTATATCTGTACTTTTGTATACTTTAGAAATTTTCCTTATTCAAAAAAATAAAATTCTATAAAAAGAAAAAGAAAAATTACTGTATATAAGCTACACCTAGTTTTAAAATTATGCCTGGTAACTAAAAGATGTTCTTAAAATACAAATGAATACTTTACATATTGTACACAGACAAAACTAAAATAAAGACTGATTCAAAGTAAATAAAAACCAGACACACCACCAGCATAATTAGGGAGTAATTATAAGCATTACTAAAAAAATGTTTTCCAAAACAAATGGCTTAAAAGGATAAACGCTTCTAACTGGGCTGGGGGTGCTGCTTCCATTTTGCAATACAATTCTGTGCCACTGAAGGATGGGGAAGCGTTCTGAGAAACGCACCGTTAAGTGATTCTGTCACTGTATAAACATCAGAGAGTGCACGTGCACAAATCTGGATGGGACAGCTGACTACACACCTAGGTTATATGCTACAGCCTATTTACTGCTTCGAGGCAATAAGCCTGTTCAGCATGTTACTATACAGAACAGGAGATTAAATCAAGCACAAGAGAAAACGATGCAATCGAGAGACGGGTTAAACATGGGATGTACGAGGCTGCTGCTGGAATGACAGGCATAAAAGTTTTACAGCAAACTTTTTTTTGTAAGTAGAAAGAGTATACTCTACAGTAACAATTAAAAGTATAGTACAGTAAATACAGAAACCAGTAACAGTCGTTTATTATCATTATCAAGTATTATGTACTGTACATAATTATACGTGCTACATACTATACTTTTATATGACTAGCAGAGCAGATTTATTAGAATCATCACAAACACTTAATGTGTTGTGCTACGACATTACGATGGCTAAGAAGTCAGAGGAATTTTTCAGCTCCACTGAAATCTTACAGGACCACCATCGGATATACGGATATGCAGTCCTTCGTTGACCAAAACATTGTGTAATATGGTGTATGACTGTAATCTATTACCTACTAAAACAGATAATATTTGTCCTAATGGAGCCTGAAGGACTGTGTTTCTGGTACTTTCAAATAATGTTGGGGGCAAGAGAGAACTTCCCAACACCCACCTAGGATCTTCCTTGTACCTTGCTTTTATAAAGCAACTATTTCTGGAATCTTCTCTATTAAAACTACTTATTCTACTATATGGTATGCTTTATAGAAGTAAATCCAGACATTAAAAGAGTTAGATCTCAGATTGAGATTAAATAGTAATATTAAAAAAAAATTAAAAATCACAGGTACAGATTTACAGGTTGATTCCTCCAGAGAGCTACTAACTTCATGATGAAGAAAGACAGCAAGGTACCTGGGGGTAGGAGAGCAGAGGGAAAGTTAGCTCCCAGTAAAATGTATGTTAACTAGAGAAAAGGTAACTATAAGTTGGGAAAAGAAAAAAAGAAAACGTCCCAAGTCATGGGCCAGCACCTGTATCCTTAGTAACAATCACTAATTAAGAAACAACCTAAATGAAAGAATAAAATTTACTTACTTTGTCAACACCCATCCTCTTAAAACCTGCTTGTAGTATTTTGAAGTTCTGGATGTATTCGTGTTCTAGCTTAGCTTGGAATTTCACTTTCTTCAAGGCAATGGAGCCAGGGAACAGCATGTCCATAAACTGACAATAGGCAGCCCCTGAATGCAACAGAAGAAAAAAATACACACGAGGTCATTAAATGCTATTATTAAAGAAGCAGTAAACTTTCACCCAAACCCACTTAACCCGTGTACAATTTAAGAAGTTGTAAGGTGGACCTACAAAACCCAAGTTTCATTAACCACTTGTTTTCAAAGTCATTTTTTAATCAATAACAAGACTGGTTTTACCTCAGGTTCTATAACACACTTGAAACTTGCAAACCTATGGTGAGGAAGAGAAATAGAATATTTCTATGAAATTTTAAAACTATTTTTATTAGATACCAGCGGAACAATAACATGACCACTGCAAAGAGAAACGAATGCCTAGAAGAGAAAAAAGGGAACTAGGTGACATTTTCTGATTTTTCACAAGGACATACCCTCCACCCCACCAGCGGGAGGAGAGATTTCCCAAGTATTTCAAAGATCCATCTTCTGACCTGGGTTAAAAAAAAAATTTTTTTCCCAAGATGTCTGTCTTCCAGCATTTCAGGAATAAACTTAACTATGTTCATTGCAGCATTATTTTCAACAGCCAAGATATGGAGGCAGCCTAGGTGCCCATCAACAGATGAATGGATAAAGATGTGGTACATACCATGTTTCCCCGAAAATAAGACCTAGCCGGACAAGCAGCTCTAATGCGTCTTTTGGAGCAAAAATTAATGAGTCTTATATTAATTTTCTTATATTAATTTTTGCTCCAAAAGACGCATTAGAGCTGCTTGTCCGGCTAGGTCTTATTTTCGGGGAAACACGGTACTCACAGGTTATTTTTCCAACACCTACCAAACTGCACTCTCCTAATACAGGGCAGGCTTCCCTGTACACTTACTACCCGCCCATGGCTAATTCACCAGGGAAGGAGGCAAGAAATCCAGTGACCAGGTAGTAGGTGTTCTGCAGAACTTGAGACTGCCACAGTATGTATATTCAACTGACTTCAAATCAGGCCAAACTAGCTCCCTGCCAGCTCCAGCATAAAGTCCCATTATCATTATTTTTGGAAGAAAATGCAATGAGAGCAAAAGCACTTCAGTAACCAGAGTGATATTCTTAGTAGAAAGGAGCATCCGAAAATGAAAGTCTGATTTTTGAAGTGGCTGATTTATTTACTCATCCAAAAATCAAACAAACAAAGAAATACTGAGGGAATTCCATGTACCAGGCACTACATTAGCAATATTTATAATTTTAAAAAATAGGAACAACTAACAGTGTCCTAAATCCTAGAGGACAATGACCCAGTGTCTTCAACAAGCTAATAACATGAAGAGGGGTAATTGCTATATTTTAAGAGACTTAAAAATCATAATTTACGGGCTGGCCCGGTGGCTCAGGTGGTTAGAGCTCCATGCTCCTAACTCCGAAGGCTGCCGGTTCAATTCCCACATGGGCCAGTGGGCTCTCAACCACAAGGCTGCCGGTTCAACTCCTCGAGTCCCGCAAGGGATGGTGGGTAGCGCCCCTGCAACTAAGACTGAACACGGCACCTTGAGCTGAGCTGCGCTGAGCTCCCGGATGGCTCAGTTGGTTGGAGCGCGTCCTCTCAACCACAAGGTTACCGGTTCGACTCCCACAAGGGATGGTGGGCTGTGCCCCCTGCAACTAGAAATGGCAACTGGACCTGGAGCTGAGCTGTGCCTTCCACAACTAAGACTGAAAGGACAACAATTTGAAGCTGAACGGCACCCTCCACAACTAAGATTGAAAGGACAACAACTTGACTTGGAAAAAGTCCTGCAAGTACACACTGTTCCCCAATAAAGTCCTGTTCCCCTTCCCAAATAAAAAAAATCTTTAAAAACAAAAAAAGAAAAGAAAAAGCAAGATACAAAACTTATCTATAATGTCTTTATATATGTAAAAATACCCATCTTGATATATACGCACAGAAAAAAGACTAGAAGGAAACAATTAGATTAAACCATATGAAATTACTGTTTTGTAGATCAAAAATAATAGTGGCCATCTCTGAGGGATGATACTGCATGCATTCTATTCTTTAAATATTTATTTATGTACTACACAGTGAATATTACTTTTATAATCAGAACTCCCCCAAAAGAAGGCAAATGTTTAAAAGAAAAAAGTGTATCAGCTGCTTTATACAAAAATACTGAAAACTCCTGGCCTATAAATGTCCCAGTTGGGTACAGAACAGGTTAAAAGGGGCCTTCCTTCCAACCTCTGCCTTAACAAAGGCTGGCAACCCAAGCAGGGCTAGAAGAGGACCCCTCTTAAATGGCTGCTATCCCAACAATCTGCAACGGAACAGGCCCACATAATCTGTGGCTTAAGGATGCAGACAGACGTAGGGTAGGACCAGCTGTGTCAGGGCATCAACGACCAGGTCTCACTGACTGCCACAGCCCCACCCCACCAGGATCTGTGCTTCAAGCAGAGAACACAAAATAAGGGCACAATGCAGCCCCTGCCCCGAAAATTAACAATTATCTCAAGTGCACTGGCTCTCAACCCTTTTGGGTCAAGGGTTCCTTGGAGAATAAGATGAAAGTTGCAATCAACATTCTATACAGAATAGATGCTCCCCTATCAGGAAACTCCAGATGAAAAACTCCCAGTGTTTAAACTCAAACACAAGAAACACTGACTATTAAATGTAAGTGGTTAAAGCTTTAGGGGATAGGTGAGGCTTGACTTCTCCTAAAGGACGAATACAATTTTGAAATAAGAGGGCTGTGAGGACATTTAATACAGACATTTAAAATCATCCTCAAGATATTTAACATGGGAAAAGTAATCCTATTTTAATTTTAAAAGCAGGAAACAAAACTGCACAACACATGTGTTTGTATATGTTACTTACTGCAACAACCTGGAATACCAATAGACTGGAAATAAACTAAATGTCCATTAACCTGGGACTGATGCAAGGAAATTTCTGTACTGCAGCCATAAAAGAAAATAAAGTGGTATCTGATATTCGGATGTGGAACACTCTCCAGAATATACAAGATTAGACACACTACCATTTGTGTAAAAAGAGGAGGGAACGAGCACACACGTGCACGGACGGACGGACACACACACACACACACACACACACACACACACACAGATGGACGCCTTTTTGCTTATTCCTACACAGTCTCTCTGTAGGCTACTCAGCTGGTAACACTGGTTTCCTCTGGGGAGGAAAACTAGGTAGCTGGTAGACCCAATTAAGAGGGACACTTATCACTGTTTCACCTTTTTGTTCCTTTCAAATTTTAAACCATTTTGAGAATTTCAGTTATTCAAAAAACAAAAACCAGGGCCGGCCCGGTGGCTCAGGCGGTTAGAGCTCCATGCTCCTAACTCCGAAGGCTGCCAGTTCGATTCCCACATGGGCCAGTGGGCTCTCAACCACAAGGCTGACAGTTCAATTCCTCGAGTCCCGCAAGGGACGGTGGGCAGCGCCCCCTGCAACTAAGATTGAACATGGCACCTTGAGCTGAGTTGCTGCTGAGCTCAAGGATGGCTCAGTTGGTTGGAGCGCGTTCTCTCAACCACAAGGTTGCCGGTTCGACTCCCGCAAGGGATGGTGGGCTGCGCCCCCTGCAACTAGCAACGGCAACTGGACCTGGAGCTGAGCTGCGCCCTCCACAACTAAGACAGAAAGGACAACAACTTGACTTGGGGGAAAAAAGGCCTGGAAGTACACACTGTTCCCTAATAAAGTCCTGTTCCCCTTCCCCAATAAAATAAAAATAATAATAATAAAAACCATATATATAGTATGTCAATTATGTTGAAAAAGCATAGGAAAACACAGAAAGTGTAAACTTGGGCAAGTTGTTTAACCTCTAACCTTTGTGTGCTTCAGGTGCCTATCCTAAAATGGGGATGATGGTCCTTACCTTCCAGATTATATATGTAAAGCACTTTGGAAAATGCCCAGCCTATCATAAGCACTCAATAAATAAGGCCACCATTAGGAAAAAATACAGCTAAAAGATAACAATGACCACATCACTAACTTGTGACATTACAGTGGACTACGGTTTTCTTAATGTTTCGGTAACAAAGACTTAATCACTTATAATCAGAAGAAAATAAGTTTCTTTTCTTTTGTTTTGCTTTAATTAAGGCAAAGAAATTAAAGAGATGCTGGAAGAGTTAAGCAAAAAAGTTTAAAGCGATACTTCCTTGAACACAGGAGTGACTCAACAAGAAAGGTCTCTTGCAAAGCCTGCAGACTAATGTGGTACAAGAGAGAAGTGGGGGCAGGGGAACCTAAAGAGAACCTCAGTGCCCAGTCAGGGGGCCATTGTGGCAGCAGTAAGCAAACTGAGAAGGGGCTGGATCCAAAACACCCTTCAGAAGAGATACAGAACTTTGTGAATTAGCTTCAAAAGATGATTCTCAGGCCGCGAATCATCTGGAAGAAAGGTAAAATCACAGCCCCAAATGGAGTGTTTGGAAAAGGGAGTCCAGTTGAGGAGAAAAAGTGGGGGAAGCCTGGTTAGGAGTGTGGTCACACATCCTTCAGAGTAGCACGGACAAGACTGATACGCTGTTTTACAGAAACTCAAGGACTGGTGGGGCTACACGATAAGCTGAGGAAAAGGAAATCTAGCCTTTGCGTGGGAGCATCTAAACACCTCTCCGATTCTGTGCAGCACACACCTATGGAGGAGGCCAAGCTGGAGCGGAGAAGGCAAGAAGAGAACGGGGAGCTAAGAACATTCAGTGAGGGCCACGCGACATTTCCAAAGCACGATGCTGGGCCCTTGAAAAAGTACAGAAGGGCCTGAATATGGAATGGAACTGTGGGAACAGAGGGATGGATGACAAAAAGCAACGAGCATCCTCTTTCTGACACAAGCAACCCCTCATCAGAATCCTCTCTGAGGGGGCGGCCGGATGGCTCGGTTAGAGTGCGAGCTCTGAACAACAGGGCTGCCGGTTCGATTCCCACATGGGCCAGTGAGCTCCGCCCTCCACAACTAGATTGAAGACAACGAGCTGCTGCTGAGCCCCCAGAGGGGCAGCAGGATGGCTCAGATGGTTAGAGAGCAAGCTCTCAGCAAGGTTGCCGGTTCAATTCCCCCATGGGACGGTGGGCTGCACCCCCTGCAACTAAAGATTAAAAACAGCAACTGGACTTGGAGCTGAGCTGTACCCTCCGCAACTAGATTGAAGGACAACGACTTGGAGCTGATGGGCCCTGGAGAAACACACTGTTCCCCAACATTCCCCAGTAAATTTTTTTTTAAAAAATCCTTCTCTGTGATCAGATTTGTTTACTTGATGACTAGCTCTCCAAAACAGGGAGACTACAGAATGTAATGAATCTTAAAACAACCTGCTAACTGTCACTGAAAGTTATCCGCACCGTATCTCACTACAAGAGCCAAGCAAAGACTCGTTTCACTGTTTTGGGGGGTGGGAGAGCCCACAATACGAACAAAACCAACCACTTCACAGGCAGCCAGCACATCAATAGTACAGGACCGCAGAACTCTGTCCTCTCAAAGGAAAAGCCCTTCCTACCTTTTACAGCTTGTGTTAGGTAGAGAACTCTGTCTGCTTGACCCTCGTCTCATCAGAGGTAAGACCAGGAGGCACCCGAGTTAAAGGCTATTGGGATTCTGCTTGGGCCTCAGTAAATGCAAGGATCTGAGGAGCCTCCCTTTCTCTGTGACTCCAATCCCCTGGCAGCAGGCCTCTTTCAGGGACACAGTATCTGCAGCCCATCCTGTTTGGTCTCATACTGGAAGCTGAGACCTGGTTTTCTAAACATTAATGTGAAACACAACACAACCAACTACATACGCTAAAAGAAGCCCAACGCAGATCTCAAGAGAAAAAGTTATGAATGAATAAAAGTTTGTTCACAAATCACAGTTAAGTGTCCCCCCTTTACTACTTTCTACTGGGGAAAAGTACTTTATCTAGTATAAGAAAGTGGCAGCCAGCAGGCAAAGTTGAAATTCTTCACAGATTTTTAATGAGACGGTATCGGTGTAATTATATGTAATTTACATTTAGCTCTCTTCCAAAATCTTTTTTCAAAAAGATATAATATTTATATAGGAGAATGAGTGTAGGCTGTGTGATCAGAAAACTCTGGGTTCAAAACCAGGCTCTGTAAGGCATGAGCTGTGCCCCGTGGGCAGTCTCATCACCTCTAAAATGAGGATGTGCCCTCCCTCGAGAGAGCTATATTCACTCCCAGGGTCTGGTAAAGAATTCCTATCTGACAGCTGTTTTTACACATGGACCAGGTCCTACTACCCCAGTTTATAGATGGGGAACTAGAATATTAAGGGAGTTGTCCAAAGTCACATGGCTCAGAGCAGACTGAAGCCCCGTCACACACAGTCCTGACGACAATGACAGCTCCCTGTCTGAATGAGATAAATCTGGAGCCTGATCAGCACATGTACAACTTATCTACACATGAAAAGAGATCTCATTTTCCAAGTAACTACGTGAAATATACTTTGGAGTATATTTACAGAAAGAGGTAAATTTTATGGAGAAATTGCTGGTGAAAAAAGCTCTAATGAAAACTAGGATGACCTCATCCCCACATTAGTCATAAATCACAAGGCAAACAAGTGCTTTAAAAGACTCCAACAAATGGCGACGTGGAGATGAAACTGAGGAAAGTAACAGAAAATGGGGGGACAGCAGCCCAGATCAAAGGCTAACCACCTATGCCTCTGACTAACAAAGTAACTCGTGTTTCGTCAGCATGACTCTTTGGCACCACTGTTTCACTGAACCGTCTTCACATAGAGCCTTCCTCTGACCATCTGTAAAACTGGGATTAAGCCTCAAAAAGGAAGTAAGAGGGGCAAAGGAAACTAGGACACAGCTACAAAATAAGGAAGTACACAAGCTGAATTCATTTTTTAAAAATCGTAGAAACGAGAGAAATCATTTTAAATTGATCCAAATGGCACCAGTCGGTAAAGGAAAAGTCTTAAAAGTAGGGTACAGGAGTTACAGAGCATGGGCTTTGGATGTGAATGAAGGTACAAATCTCAATTCTGTTCCTGGTTGTATAACCCTGGACTTGTTACGCAATTTCTCTAAGCCCGTTTCCCCATCTGTCAAAGGGGGTTAATAAATACCCCTACTTCATGGAGGTACAGTGAAAATTAAGAGATATTTGAAAAGCATTTCTATAATCCTGGCACATAAGTGTTCAAGTAAACGATTGTGGTCACTACTAGGATAAGCTGACGGTTTTAATTCTCTATCCCACGAACAAGATAAGAATTTAAGTAGCAATAGGATACACATTTCATCTTTCTTCTGACATAGTCTTGACCCCACCTCCTGTCTTGTTTTAAATCCAGTTTTGATAACCCTGACACATTCCTTATGCCAGGGCAGTCAGGGGTAGTCAGCAAAACTCTCAAACGGTGAAACAGGAAGTCTTTTGAGGAAGTACAAACTGGTAACACCTTAATGAAAAATACCAAGAATCTATAAGGTTCTGGGGTGGCAGTTAGCTCAGTTGGTTAGAGCGCAATGCTCTTATCAACAAGGTTGCCGGTTTGATCCCCACATGGGCCACTGTGAGCTGCACCCTCCACAACTAGATTGAAACAACTACTTGACTTGGAGCTGATGGGTCCTAGAAAAGCACACTTAAATAAATAAAAGTTTAAAAAAAAAAAAACACTATAAAGTTCATACCCTTTGACTGAAATTTCGTTTCTAGGAATCACTGAAGAAATAAACACAGATAAGATTTATGTTAAAGGATACTCAACCTACCAGTATTAGAAACAACAGAAATATTAGAAACAAGCCTAAATGTCCAAAAGTTGAGAAGATATTTAACTCCAGCATATCCACAGAAAGGAATAGTAGATAGCCATTAAAAATAAGTATTTCCAAGAGAGTTAATGATACTAAAGAATGTCCACAACATAATGTTGAAAAAAGCTGTAATATATACAAATATACATGTGCACAGAAAAGTAAAGAGAGGGCCGGCCCAGTGGCTCAGGTGGTTGGAGCACCGTGCTCCTAACACCGAGGTCGACAGTGGCCAGCGTGAGCTGCTGTGAGCTGACGACCGGCGACCGGCGGCCTCAGCCGGGAGGAGCGCAAGGCTCATAATACCAGCATGGGCCAGGGAGCTGCGTCCTCCACAACTAGACTGAGAAACAACGGCTTGAACCGGAGTTCGGGGGAGGAGGAGGAAGAAGGGAGGGAAAAAAGAAAACTAAAAAGAAAACATCCAAACAGTGGTTTGCTCTGAATACTGAAATTATCTGCATTTTTTTTCTTTCTAGTTTTCTAAATGTTATACAATTAGTATATACAGAAACAATATGTTTTTGTTCTTGTTTTAAATCATTACCCCTCTGCCAAATTCTTATTAAACAGAAGTTTGATAAAATTGTGAAATGGCATTTGCCTGACTTTGGTCTTGTGCTACTTGGAAGAAGAAATGCCACTAATAAACTAATATAGAACTAGAACAATTACCATTATTGTCCTCAAACAAAACATTTCAAATCTGGATGCAAAAGCTCAGATGGAGACATTAGGGCTAAGTTGCAGGCCTCAGAATGCAGTCCTCCAGCGGCAGATGTAGACTCGCAGGCCAGAAGCAGGTTCTTTTTAAGCACAGCTCTTTTAAGAGCTGCGAAGAAATGGGGCAGCCCTAACATAGAACCTGAACCTGTGGCCTTTGCAGTCAGATCCGGAGCTGCATGTTCCTGAAGGACCTGCAGGCTTTCCTGGAAAAGTGGTCTAGTGGATTTCTCTTACCTGAGCACAACTGTTCGACCTTTGTCAAATTCAACTGCAGAGACTCATTGATCCACGCCAGCATGTCATGTCGACTTAGGTTATCGCTGGTGACTGACGTTGAATATACGTTCACTGCCATCTTCTACAGCATGTGAGGAAAATAGAAAGGTTTGCATTATTAGGTACGCAAGGAAGAGCAAGCATTTCCTGCAGGAACTCTCAATTTTTAAACTTTGCCTTCTTCCCCAAAAAGCCAAATCAGACATACTATGATTCATTCCAGCCATGAAATCCACTGGATTTTCACATAGAAACATGACCTGAATGAAATGAATTGCCCAACACCACCAGTCTAAAATTTAGGTCCCATTTTAATGTGATTAGTATAACATTTTAAGCTATAAGAGACACTAAGGCATGATTAAATGCTTTATAAAGAGAGGCTGCTGCACAAACGAGAACGTTCTCTGGTTCTCTGATTAGAAAATGTCAGTCCAAGCTTATCTATTAACGTCAAAATGGTTACAGTAGTTTTCTTCAACAGTGGGCTTTTTAGTAATTCCCATTTTGTTTTCACTATTTTCCAAATTTTCTTTAAGGACTATATCCACTTTTATAATTAAAAAGAAGTAAGCTTTTTAATAACCTAAGTACTACAAAGATGGTGGGTGGCAAATGACCTTACAGTGAAGAGCCTTCAGTACTAATTCGCTGTGAGCCACCTGGGGACGTGGGAGGGCATCCGAGAGCCTACTGAATACCCAGAGCTTCACAGACACTGGTCATTAACCCTCACAACTCTCTGCAAGCTTCACTTCATTCTCTTCATTTTACAGATAAGGAAAAGACTTCCGCACTGAAGCCCTGGGATTTGGCAGCCAAGCCTGCCCAGCCCCGCTGTCCACATACTTTCCCTTCACCCTCTGCCAGGCTTTCAAACTCAAAACAACAAAAACACATTAACTTAAACTGCTATTAAATGTGGATGCCATCATCATCCTCACTCAGTCTACACGTTTTCCTAGCCCTGTTCTAGGGACCGGGAAACAGAAGCAGGAGAGACAAGTTGCCTGTCCACAGAGTTCACATTCTAGTAGTGGAAGTTTAACACTGACCAAATACACAAACAAATGTCATTTCCTATTGACCAAGATTACCTTGATTGCTGAAGAAAACAGACAGTGGGAAGGGAAGACTCAAGCAATCTGAGGTAAGGGCAGACTAATCCAGATCTAAATGAAACGCCTGGGCAGTTGCCATGAGGACATGTAACTATAAAACACGGGATTTCGTACCGACCTTGACTCTTAAAATTTTCCTCACTTCATGAGGCACCAGTATTACCAATGGGGGGTGAAAAAAACTCAGCAAATCTGGAACCACCACGAGACCCCATGCTTTCTTGGGGCACTTCATCTCCTCCACCTCGTGACTACCGTAGTATACTACGAGTTGTTCTTCCCCCACACGTCTCCTGCACTGGCTGCTGCATGAGTCACACAGCTACAGAATGAGGGCAGGAAGAGATGGAGATCTACCCATCTAAATACCCTTTTTATGAGCAAAGATGACTGAGGTCTAGAGAGGTAAGCGACTTATCAGGGCTGTGCCCTCACATCCCATATTCACCCACACAGCACTTGGCACAGTGTTTTGCCTACAGTGGGCTCTCAGTCAATGCTACTTGTTTTCAGGTTGGCAGGACAGTGTCAAAGAGAGAGAAATCTATATAAACCTTTTTTCAGAAAGCAAACCATCAACACTTACATTCTTAAACTCAAAAGATAAAACTGTTATACAAGAAGCCAGCACAATTTAGCTCCTGACTCCACTGGGAAATTAATCCCTATAAATTAATCCCCACGTTCCCACAGCACTTCAAACCTCTAAGACAGGCATTATCACACTGGATTGTCATTATCTCTTCATTTCTGAATCATTCCCGGACCAGATTTGGGCCAGAAAGCAATTTACTCTATGCAAAGAGCTGAGAATTTCAAGCCAGGAGGACCTGGATTTGAACTAGAGGCGTCATTCATTAGTTGTATGACCTTGGGCAAGTTAGTAAACTTCAATACACCTCAATTATCTTGTGAGTTAATGCCACCTATCTGAAAAGGCTGAGGTGAGGTTTAAATGAAAAGGTACATAAACTACTCAGCATGCTACCTGACATAACAGGTATTATTAGGTCCAGGGCAGGGAGGGACCTTGTTGCACTCATTCTCCCAACTCCAGTGCCAAAAACAGAGACCTGCCATACTCTCTCTCACCTGGGTCCACTGCAACGGCCTTCAAATTACTCTCAATCTGTTCTAACACAGCAGCCAGAGAGAATTTTCTGAATCACAAACCAGATCAAGTGTATCCCCATTTTAAAATCCCTGAATACATGACATGCATATTATGAGCAAAATGCTATTATCAGGCACCAAGGAGAGACACATCGGAACAAAAAACAAGGTTCTAGGCTGAGCACTGGTAATCTATTTTGGCGATATTCATACATACATCAGGTATCGTGTGTGTCACGCTACCATAAAATGTAAGCAGCTAATTAATGAAGCCACATGTGTCTCTTGACCACACCCCAACTCAGAAAACGTTAATGGCTTGTCATAATTTAAAACTATTTCATTAGCAGTATATTAATACCTGGTCCCATACAATCCGAAAATTCTGCAGAAACTAAACATATATGGTGAGGCACCCTGTGGATGTGCAATAAACATCCACTGACTCAACCAATTAATTGGCTCTTCCAGGCAGTCAAAATAGAGCCCAGTTCTCAGAGCTATTCTTCCTCCACAGGATTGATTACATTGCTTGGCCTCAATGGAAGACTCCATGACCACCACACAAAACTGACCATTAAATACCCTCCTTGATCCAGGGTTTCACTGCCTCGAAAAAGCTCCTTCTTCCTCCCGAGTTCTCTCTCCTGAAGAAATTCTCCTAGCAGGTTCCCAAACCCATTCTGATTCAACGCTAGTGATGACCACCCTCTGACTTTCAAGGCACCATATTGAACCCTAAAGAAAGAGGTGGCGGGAGATGCTACCAGAAAAAAGTGGATGTGACCCTGGATAAACACTTCAGCTTTCTGGATCACAAATGGCTTACCTGTGAAAGGTGAAAACAATATATTCTACACAAGGTGGTGGTGAGGATTAAATGAGGAAACACTTCAGTTAAAAGTACATCATGTCCTAAACTTCCCTATGTGACAGAACTGTGACAAGCACTCTGACACACCACCAAGGGCACAGTGGTATGAAACATGCTAAGTATGGACCTCAGGGAGGCAGCGTAATACAGAGGTTAAGAGTCTGGACTCAGGAGTCATGATACGGGTTTAGCCACTTGCTGGACAGCAGAAAGCATTACCACTTCACCTCCAAGAATCTAAGTCCACTCATTTGCAAAATGAAGATAGTATCTCTTAAGAGCCAGAGTGATATTAAATGACCTAATACCACATCAAGCATTTAACACAATGCCTGGCACAAAGCAAGCACCCTATTAGCAAACAGTAGTATTACTACTCTTAGAAACACACCATTAAAGAGGTGGATGCCAGGCCTGGAGTACCTTCCTTCAACGAGCCTCAGGATCCTCATCCCCCAAATGGGGCAGAGGCCAAGCGCTGCCCTGTTAACACCCCAGAGCAGCTGTCTTCCTAGTGGTGATTTTAAATTCTCTTGTCTGTATACATTTTCTTATTTCCTATCTGTCTTCCCACCACAGTGTAGGCTCCTGGAGAGCAGGACTTTGCCCTCCTGGTCCTGGGGGGTATAGCCAGAGCTTACTACAGTTCCTAGCACCCAGTAGGCGCTCAACAAATACCCAATGAAGGAAGGAGTCCATTGAGCTGGCTTGCTTTTTGTCCCGCACCGCGTTAGAGCTTTCTATGCGTACTATTATCACTGTCCCCATTTCACGGATGAGGAAACTGAGGCCCAGAGAGATAAAAGCACCTGCCCAAGATCGGTCGCACAGCAGGGAATCAAACCTAGGTTTGAATCAAAACCCGAACTCTTACCATGAGGCGACACTGCCTCCTACAGTGGGGGTCCCCAGAGCTCCCAGAGGGACCCACTTCAACTATACACACCCCCTTATCTGGGCTGGCCACCCCGGAACCTCCCGCCACCGCTGTCCGGGTTCCACACTTCGGCCACGGCCCAGAAGTCCCCACGCGGCGTGGGGCAGACCCTATTTCCGGTCCGAAGCCCCGCCCCCCCAGTAAAAAAGAACGCGCGCCCCCCAGCCCGCGCGCGCCGGGTCACGGCCCCGCCCTTCCCCCCACCCAGACCGAACCGTACCGCCGTGGGGAGCGTCCCGGGCACCGCCTGCAGTGCCCGCAGGCGTCTGCCCGGCCCGAGGCCCACTTGGCCGCCCCCCGGCCGCCGCCCCGTGCCCGTTAACCGGCTCACCGGCTCTCGGGAGAACCGCGTCCACTGCTCGTGCCCGGCTCCGGTTCCGTCTTCGTCTCGTTCAAACCGCCCGACCCCGCCCGCTCGCGCGATGACCTCACACGCACCCCCCCGTTACGCGTCGACGTAAAGGTTAGTCACAGCCCGCCGGCTCCTTTTATAGAGAGAGACTCAGCGCGCGCCGGAGGCGGAGCCCGGTCGTTGATTGACGGTTGAGGCGCCCAGGGGCGGGGCGCCGACTGCCGGGGCTATGCAGCCACGTGCTCTGCCGCAGCCCATGAGATCCCCTCTCAGGCTGGGTGTGACTCCGCCTAGAAGGCGGGACCCAGTTACAAATTCTCCACCCCGTAGCCAAAAAAATAAATAAATAAAAATTGGTTTTACAATGAATTTCTACAAAAATGGGTTATAGGATAATAAAGATACTTGACAGGAGCTTTAAGGAAAGACTTAAGTCATCTCAGAGACATTCTGTGACCACTGTCTGTAATGACCCTGTTATCTCATCATTCATTTATTTTCTTGGTAGTAGCACCGTATGAAGTCATTTTGTTTGTTTATACCTTTATTGTCTGCCTTTCTGTAAGTTCCACGAGAGCAAGGATCGTCTCAGCCCTGTTCAGGAGACTTGCTGAAAGAATTACATCCACTTTACAGAAGAGGAAACCGAGGCTCAGGTCAACTGGCTGAGCAGCAGAGGCTGATCCAGGTTTCCAGCTAGTTTCCTGGTCTAGTTATTTATTCATGTGTTCAACAAATATTTATTTTCCCTCGTCATTCATGTCCTAGGGATTTGATGGTGAGCAAAAACCAGACATAGTCTCTGAGTTCTTAAGTTTCCAATCTAGCAGGGGAGGCAGAGGACATAACCAATGACACAAGTACTGTTTAGTTACAAACTAGACTTAGTGCTAGGTAGGAGCGGTATGTGGCAAGGGTGACGGCACCTGCATTGTATGGAATAGGGTCCCAGAGGCCTTCTGGGCCAGGTCTCACCTAGTTAGTTACCGAAGCCTGGGGAGATGTTCAGGGAAGAATGGGGTGGGGAGTGGGGCAGGAGCTGTTTACCAGTTTGGAGGCATTTCAATATTTTAAACGCCAGTACTGCTGGTTGTCTCTCTGTTATATAGTGCTCCAAGAGTACATCACAAGGAGACTTGACCTCACCTTAGTGTAGGAAAGCTTCCCAGAGATGATACTTGCCCTAAAAGATGAGGTGTTAACCTGGCAAGTGTTGGGGTAGGAGGGGGCAAACAAGAGGATACAGCAAAGAGCCCTGTAACCAACCAAGTGATTCTAGCAATAGTAGTTATATTAGCATTATAGTAAATTGATATGAAGCATAATCAAGTAAAGATATTCAAGTACACTTATGAATATCCTTACCCTCCTTTTATACATGAGGACATTAAGTTTCCAACAGGCTAAGTGAATTTCATAAGTAGCAAAGCCAGCAGGTCTGGATTCAAATACTGACTCTGCTAGGAGTTAGAATTAAATGAGATGTGTGTAAAGTTCTTAGGCCACTCCTAGTACATTAGTATGTGCTTAATAAATGTTATTGATGTGAGACCCTTTTGATTGTCAATATTCAATTAATGTCAATTAATTATTGTCAGCATTACCTTGTTGGGGGTCAGGACATTCGTGTGGGGGAGGAGACCAGTGGAGAAAGCCAAGTCAAAAAGAGCCTCAAGTGCCAAACTAGGAGTTTGGATTTGGTTCTGGAGACACAGGGCATCACAGGTTTCTGAAATAAAACTCTCTACCCTCCCAGGAGACAGCTCCCAAAGAGGTGGGAGAGGGCTTGTGATCTGCTCAGAGTACACTCTCTTCCCTGAGAAGGGGATTAGCCAAGGTTATCTGGGTCAGATTAAGCCAGGGTAAAAAGAAAAAAAAGGATTTCCATCCAGCAGGAGGAATAGCTTTGGAGATTGTAATAAGCATCTTTCAGCAACTGTTTTAACATGTAAATTAATCTCGTTATCACAGATAGAAATTGTGAGTCTCCAAAAACAAAACAAAAAACTGTAACTTCTAAGGCCTGAGTTTTCCAAATGTGTGACAAGTTTACTGAACTCAAAAACGGTGTTGGGAGATTTCAGCTGCATTAAGGACCTCACAAGCTCATGAAGGAGACAACTACAAAAATAAGAAATTATAATAGAGAGCTTTGTGCTGGGATGGAGTCTTCCATCTATCCACATGGAAGGAGGGCTCAAGATTATGGAATGGCTCCTAATCCTGGGAACAAAGGAGGCTTCCTGGAAGAGATGAGACCTGGAGGACTAGTCTGGCATGGGGCAGAAGGCTATTCCAGACAGAGAATAGCATGTGCAAAGACTCAGAGTAAGCAGTCACCAACTCCAGTAATGTCAACCTCTGTTTTCTTACTGCGATGCTAAGAGCTCAGGATGATCCAAAGTTCATAGCAGAGTAGGTTATAAGGCCTGCAGCGCCAGGATTTATACACTGCTATTTACATATATCATAATTAAGTTTTAAAAATAAAAATTAAGCAAATACAGTGATTCTGGAATAGACACTAATCTATATACATATTATATATATTATTTGTTTTTCTTCCTCTATAAAGACATTGGAGCAATTGGCAAAATGTAAATAAGGTCTATAGACTAGATATATAAGTGAATGAATGTTTATTACCTGATCCTGATAAATGTACTGTAGTTATGTAAGAGAATGTTCTGGTCTTTACAAAATACACAGTGAAGGATTTAAGGGTAAAGAGAAATCATGTCTGAACCTTATTCTCAAATGGTTCAGAAAAAAATAATAGAGAGGACGACAAAACAAATGTGGCAAAATGTCAACGTTTGAGGAATTTGGGTATTCAAAATTCTTGTGTTATTATTGCAACTTTTCTGTAAGTGAAATTATTTTAAAATAAAAACTTTATTTCTAATAAAGTTAGAAAGAAGGAAGAAAGGAAAGAAGGCAGAGAAGAGGAAGGGGAAGAGGTAAGGTAGGCTGTAAGAAAGTAAGGGAAGGAAGCAAGAAAGGTAAGCAAATTGCACCCCAAGCTGCAAAGGGCAGCAGGTTATTTCAAGCTCCAGCAAAACACACACACACACACACACACACACACACACACACACACACAAATTAAAAATAAAATAGATGCAGGTGAGGCCACGAGAAATAGCAGCAGACCTTGGCTTCACAGAACAGATTCCAACTCACAAGTCCTTTGCCACTAGCTGTGTGGCTTTGGGTCTGTTCTGGGTCTCAATTCTCTTATCTATAATCATGATAATCACAGCCTTACTCCAGGGTTGCTAGGAGGGTTCTCCACCAGCAATAAAGCAGCTACCATTTGCTCAGCACTCCCTACCCACAAGCACTCTTCCATGCACTTCACGTACACTTCAGCCTTAAGTTGATATTATCCCTGTTTTACAATTGGGTAAACTGAGGCAGAAGCTATGGCACACACCCAAGAACACAAATCAGGAGGGGGTGAAGCCAGGATAGGCACCCAGTCAGGCTGCAGAAAAGAATCAAGGACCAAATGCAGGCCTGGAACGGACGATCATTCAAGAAGCAGTTGGCAGGAAAACCAGAGAAACTGAGGTCAAGTGGGAGACCGTGTCTGGTGCTGATCCCCCACCAAACAGCCATGGAACAGTCCAGAGGCCAGTCCCTGCATCTTCAGGCAAGGTCATGTCCACTCTCATCCCTAATAAGTAGCAAGGGGACCCCAACATGTGGGGCACGGTGATGGACACAACTTCAACACCAGGTGCTGCCGTTGCTGTCGCCCCGCTCCTATGCAATGCCTGGTAGAGTGTTACCATCCTTCCTTTTTAAAACTTCAATACATTAAAAATGCATTCATGAATATTGGAGGCTACCGTCACTACCAGAACCATCATTAACACTGCATTGATTAATGGCTTGCCTTATCACAGTGCCACCCAATACATGTGACGGCTTGCTGCATGCCAGGCACCAGTAAAGCACTGTACTTCGATCATGCCCTTGAACACGCATAGCAGCCCTAGGATGTAGGTAGGATTTATGATTCCCACCTTTTAGAGATTAAAAACAAAACCTCCTCGAGTTACCTGCCCAAAAGTGACCCTGGCAACATGCCAGACCCTGAATACAACCCAAGAAAACTGGAAGACTGCTTCAGAAAAGGACGACATGGGATGCAAACTCCAACCCTTACTCCCGAGAGGAATGGTCATCACATTCTCCCCTTGCCGCTGAGTCTGGCATCACTAAGATCCGAACCTGGCCATCTTGAGGAAACAAAAACCTGTTTTTTGGAGGGGCCCCCACAGCCCCTCCAATGCCTCCCCAAGCCTGTCCCACAAGCAGGCCAGGACACCCAAGGGCGCCTCACCTGGAAGGCTCGTCCATCTCCTCTCTTGGGATTTTGAGGCCAGGGCTTATTTTGCTTCATTCTGTCCTGGCATTTGGTGCAGCACTGTTCACAAGATGGCTTCACAGGGCAGCCAAGGCCCCTGGGGTCTCAACACCTCAGAGAGGAGTGCCAGGCCCGCTTGCTAATTGCCAATTGTCTCACCATGGCAACTCACACCTGGGCTGTTCTAGCCCAGCAGAATCGAAAAACAATTGGTTTCTCATTCTCCTCTCCAACTCTGGGCCAAACCATTTAGGCACACAACTGTAATCATGGAGGTAGCTAGGATTAGAACCTAGTTTATAGTTGAAGAGGCTCAGAGTTGCCAACTCCAACTAATGTTCAATCGATACACTACACGTGCATCCCCAGATACACAACTTTCTCCCTCTACATGCACCAGCTGACCAGTATTAGCCTCTGGAGAGGTATTTAAATCTTTGTGGGCTCCTTTTCCCTGACCAAAGGCTAGAGATAGTGAGACAAAAGGATTATGGCATGATGGGCTCTGAGATTGGGACGCTTGGCGGGACTGGGTGGCCTCGGGTAAACTTTAAGATGGAGTTGCAAGGTTAAGCTTGCAAGATCAACAGGTACACGCTCCACCCAAAAAGCTGAAGCCAACGGCAGCTGTTAGAACTGTGGGGCCACTCCCAACCAGTCCTTTCCCTGGGGCCAGGTCCTCTCCCTGAATATGTCAGAATTGCAACATGACAACTTGGGAGGAGTGGAACAAGGTGCTGGAGAATCCCACAAAGGAATAAGGAACAGGGAGAATCAGCGCCAGGATTCTTGAATCAATCATCTTGATCAGCTACCCAAGAGCTGTAAGAAATTGTCTGGAGAGGGATGTTCCAGACAGCGAGCCTTTAAATGGACTCAAACCCTAGTTACTTGTTTTGAAAGCCAAGGTTTAGAAAGCCATTCACTAGCCTAGTGTGGTCCCTGGACCAGCAACATGAAATTCTCAGTCTCCACTCCACTCAGTGAATCAAACTCAAGGTGGAACCCAGAAATCTTTTTTTAACAAGCCTCCCAGGGGATGCTAATACACTGGAGTTTAGACACCAGGGCACTAGACCTTGTTTTGCCTGGAGTCACCATGGCGTTCCTGCACTGTGCTTGTTGAATGACTGACCTACTTCAACCACCCACCTTTCCACTTTAGGCAGGCCCTCCCATGCCCCCCCCCACCAAATCTGACCTGCAAAAGAACAAAAGGGACACCACACTGTTATAGAGAAATACTGATTTTAATTCAACATAAGGTAAACTCTAGGCATCCGTCATCTTTCAGCCTAAAAAGTAGCAAAACTGTTGAAACAAGGCACGATTTTCCCCCATACTTGTTACGTGGCTCCGGTCACAAAAAAAAAAATTTTTTTATGAAAATGGTAAAACATAAAAATAGAAGTCTGAGATTTTTAAAAGTATATAAAAAAATTCCCATAAAACCTGTCAACGTTGTTCCTTATCCTACAAAATAGCACCAGTAAGAGTAAAAGGTGTTAAAAACCATTACGACAGCATTTCTGAAATGCACGTTGTCCGACCTCCCATTATCCCTAAAAACAACTTATCAAAATGATTTATTGCGGGAAAAAAAAGGACTTTAAAATCTCTGGAGGTTGGAGCTTTTATTGTAGTTTTCCCCCTGCAAACTCTTAGATGAGGGGAAAAGTGCGAGAAATGTGCTTCTGCCCCTGGCTGTCACTGCTTCCGGGTTTAGAGAAAGGCTTCAGAATTAGGGTGTCGTGCTTATCTGGGGATCTGTGCCTGCGGAAGTCTAGAGGGTGCATTTGGGGGTGGGGGTGGTCTTATCTAAGCCTCTCCCTTCACTCCTCTCACATGGAGAAGAGGGAAATAGCGAGAAGCCATACCTGCCTACAGAATATATGGCAGCTGATAACCTAGCCCACCCCTTCCTGAGCTTCCCCGGAGGGTTCTATTGCAGTCACTGGGAGAGACTTAGCTTAAGGGTAGCCCTGCCCTTGGGTTTGTGAGAAAAGATAGCCCTGAATGTGATGATGATGTCATCCCTGCTGAAATCATCATCGGTGTGGGAAATACTCAACAGCCCCATGATGGATCCCAGCCCTTTATACTGAGACCAGGGTTCCGTGCTGGGTAAAATTGAAGACGTAGACATCATTTCCTTTTCTGCTAGCCCTAGGGAAAAAAGCATCCTTGGGCCCTTAAAAAGCCCCTTAGCTACATGTCTACCACTGCACACTCCTGGAAACGAGGAGCTGCAGATGTGTAAAAAAATTAAAGTCTTGCAATAACTGTCTTGGGTGATTTTCAGCATTGACCTGAGTATTGGAGAGCTGTCAGCACTGTAGTTTTGGTATCTTAGCCATTGTTTCTGAGCTGTAAACCCAGGAGGGGAAAAAAAAAAAAAAAGCCATCTTACTATCTACTTCAAGTTTTAAAGTGTTAAGAGAAGACAAAATGAGCACCGTGTTTGGCCACTCCGAGTGGCCAGGTTGAATTGTGCACAAGGAGGTGGCACCTCGGGCTCCCCCTGCCAGGAGGGGGTCAGGCTGCTCTGCTCCCGCTGAGGTACGTGGCGTGACCCCACACAGCTGAGCTGAGGAAGGACAGAGCCTGGGATGCACCTCCTGGGTCCCGGCTCTGCCCCCACACACCCCAGTGCCCCAGCGTGCCTGGGGGACTATTCACAGGCAAAGTAGTCCTTCAGGGGAGCGAAGAGGTGTCGGATGACAGGCACGCTCCAGGACCTCCCGAGCAGCTTCTGACGGGCACCACGGCCCATGTTGGACACATCTGTGTAGTGTACAGGAAAGCCGAAGATCCTGGGGGGCACCAGAGTAAAAAGACAGGGAGTCAGAAGTGCCACCTCCAGTGTGCTCAGTGCCTCTGGGAAATCCTCGCCATGGGTAATGCAGTGTGGCACTGCTCTTTCTGCCCTTTGTCCTGTCCCTTGCGTCAGGCCCACTGGGCCTTCACATGAGCCCTCTTGATCCCCAGGTCAGGTCCACAGGTTCTTCAGCACACAAATGACAGTCATGAATGAGGGCATGGCTCTTCCCTGAGGGTTCCTGTTATGTGCTTCCCCAGCACTAGCAATGTGCCCCTCACACATAGTTGGTGCTCAGTGGACCTTTTCCGAATGCATGCATGCATGCATGACCAAGACCAGCCATAAGACAGACCTGTCCCTGTCTTCAAACCACAAGGTGGGAGACGTTAGGCAATTTCCTTAATAAGGAACAAGGACACTCTCAAAAATGAACCTTATTTTCAATCATCGGATGCTCAGCTAATTTACTGTGAGTATACTGAAGCATCTTGAGTTCTCCTTCCCTCTTCAAATCCAGTTGCTAGGTCAAGGGCCAAGCTGGAGTTAATGGCAGATGGCAACCAAATATACCAACAGCCTCCTCTGTAAGATCTTATCAGGCCTGGTAAGAGGCTACAGATGCACTGGACTTCATTCTTATCCAGGTTTTCCATCAAACACTAAAAATCACACCAAGGGATCAATGGCTGAATGAGTGTTAAGAAACATCCCAAAGATGCAACACCTCCAGCTTCTGTCTACAGAATGACAAGCCATCTGCACCAACCCGTTATCACAGGTCCAGCCCAGCATGTTAGGCTTGGGTCTCAAAATACAGTTGACCCATGAACACCACAGGTGTTAGGGACACTGAGCCCCTGTCTAGTGGAAAATCCAAGTCTAACTTACGACTCCCCTAAAACATAACTACTAGTATGTTACTGTTGACTGGAAGCCTTACCTCAACAGTCAATTCGTGTATATTTTATGGTAGTAAATGATAAAAATAAGACTAGTATCTACATAAATTTTATTCATTTATGGCATACCTAACTTTTTCTTCTTTTTTTTGATATTTGTAGGTACATGGTTCGCCTGTGAGTTTTATCAAATCGCTGCAATCTCCAGAAATTTTTCCAATATACTTATTGAAAAAAAAATCCACGTATTAGTGGACCAACACAGTTCAAATCTGTGTTGTTCAAAGGTCATTTGTATAGAATAATCCACAGCACATATAGGCCAGGTTACCCATCAGTTTGTTTCCATTGATTAGAACTTGCTTTTATACTAAGAAAACTATTGTTTAGTAAAGAATAAAACTAGTTGTAGAACAAACATCTGGAATGAAAACACTCTGTATCAAATCTTTCAAGACACAGCCAAAAACGTAGAGGCATATTCATAGCCCTTCTTAAAGACATTTCTAACAAAAATATTC
The DNA here is from genome assembly GCF_004115265.2 of Rhinolophus ferrumequinum. NCBI lineage: Eukaryota > Metazoa > Chordata > Mammalia > Chiroptera > Rhinolophidae > Rhinolophus > Rhinolophus ferrumequinum. The sequence continues at coordinate 21,939,817 of NC_046306.1, forward strand.
TAACAAAATAAACAAGAAAAACAAAAGGAATAAGAAAAAAATTGAAACCTGAATAGGAGAACTATAATTTAAGAGTTGGTTCTTTGAATCAAAATAAATAAGATACCAAACTTAGCCAAACAAATGGAAGAGGGAGAAGGCAGACTGTGGCTAAGTATGAATCAGCTATAGAAGAGCAACTTGGCAGAAGGAATCTTTTGAGAAAGAGCAAGAGCAATGGCACGTCAGTGAGGTTTTCTTTGGCTGGTTCCTCTTACATGCTAGTGTCTCAGCATGTTGAGGCAGGCAGATGCCGGGGGCAGTGCAGCCAACACAGACAGATGGTGCTGTCTAATGACCTCAGGTTTCAGATTCCTCCTCATCACCACCCTTCTACCATTTCTGCCAGGAAATGAGGACTAACTCTGAAAATGTATTCCCAGCCCCCCTAACATAGGTCAGTGGGCCCATGTAGAATGAAGGCAAGCAAGTCCATTGTGCTGCTGGCCTGAACCACAGTTCCCCTTTCTATCTGTATTGTTTCCCTCTCCACATGCAGCCTCGCTCACCTTTCTAGCTCAGTGCACCACAAAACATCTTCTTTGCCATTCATGACAACAGGGAAAAGTTGGTTTTTCCCCTGTCTGATCGAGTTCGACTTGGTGGTTATTGTCTGTACTTTCTTTAACTGGAGAACAAAATGACATCATGGAGTAAGCACAGAATAAAGGGTTCTGGGTTGATCCAAGGCTCAGAAGCCCTAGGGAAGATGGAGGAGGGAGGGCAGGTAGGGGAGAAAAGGTGGCAGGGCTGGGCTCAGAGGGAATCAGAAAAGTAGTGTTGGAAGGACAAGAATATTTTGTGCTTCCCATAAAAGCCAAGGAGTGAATGAACAGGAAGGACCAGCCTCAGAGAGAACATGAGATAAACAAAAAAGTGACAGCGAATGAGATCACATGGGTGCCAAGACAACAGTCATTGATCAAGCAAAATTAAAGCAAAATGTAAAAATCCACCCAGATTAGAGTGGTCCAAACCAGGATTTTGATGGATCTTAGCTTGATATATAAACATTTAAGAATTAAATTTATATATGGAGGTATTAATATAATTATTTATGACTTGTCAGCAGATAAGTTTTTTGCAAAAGCATTAATTACTCATTTCTCACTGGGAGGACCGGCTGAAATTATCTTGTGTCTCTATGGCATGTGCATTCATAATTGGAAAGTCTAGTTGTCTTTTCTCCGTGATTATTTTTTTATCAAGAACCTCTCCTACTCTGTACTTAACAGATGGGACAGAACAATTCTATAGGAAAAGAGGCCCAGCACCAGGGAGTCATGTGGGGGGAGTGGCAGGAACAAACTAGACACCAAGGTCAAGTTCCAGCTTTGGAGGTCACCAAGTGCGTTTCCCACAGACCGTTTGTGAGCACATCTTACCTTTGCTGTCCTATTGAACTCCAAGCAGTCCTGCAGCTCGAGTTTATCATTCTTTGATGCTATCACGGGCCTGGGAATAGCCAAAACCCATTACTTTCTACCGTCTGTCAAGGGGCCTTGGCTAGGCACCTCCCAAGGTGGGAGTGAGAGCTTAAGGCTACAATACGTGCTCTGGCCATGGACTTGCTACAAATACACGATGCAAATGACACTGGCATGAGCCTGTGTGCTGAAGCTAGGGATAGACTAGCCCCTTGAGAGGGCAGCCCAGGAATAAATGCTCCCCCTTGCCAAGTTTTAACATTAATCAAAGCCAGGCTCCCATTAAGGAGAGCAGGATGGGGAAGCACAGGAAGAGGAGTCAGGAGACCACCCAGTCCCAGCCCCACTGCTAAAGTGGCTGAATGATGACCTTGAGCAAGTTCCACCATCTCTCTGGGCCACATGTCTTAGAAACTTGTATCAGATCTTGGTAGGTCCAACTGCTACCACAAGCACATCAAACCCATATTTTGGGGCCTTACTGCTGGGGATGCAGCCTCCGGAGGCTTTAAGGACTAAAAGTGCGTACAGGTAGGAAGGAAGGATAGGAGGTGGTTCACAAAAACTCTGATTTATCCTTGTAACTTTCACCACTGAAATGTGCAAATGCAGAGAGAGGCAAACAGATTTCCAGAAGGGGGAGTAGAACTTTAGAACCAAAGTGGTTGAGCAGTTCCAGAGCAGAAAACCAGCAAGAGGTCTGAATGCACAGACTTGATCAACACCTCGGCAGCTCCTGTGTAAGGAACTTCAAGGTCACAAAGAAAGCAGACTTAAGAATGGAAACAGTGCCCACAAAAGGGGCCAGGCCACTGAATCACACAAAATGTTCCTGTTCCTTCCCCTAGATTCCGTCAGAAACTTCTTTGACCTCACCTTCCAGGTCCCCATTGCCACCCTATCCCAATTCCCAGCTAGCTCTTCCATGAAATCAAGGGAGCTGAGGGACCTACCTGGGGAAAAGGACATAACACAGCACACCATAAAGGACACACCTTATGTTGATTCTAGAACAGATCTAAACAAACTACAGTTTTTGGCCTAAAGATTGGATTTGGGTCTGTGACCCCTGGGTTGATGCTTGCGTCATCATCCTAGAACCCTGCAGAGCCAGCTATATACTAGGGAGCCAAAAAAATGTATACAAGTGCTCACTTTGTTAATGTTGCTCAAGCAATAGTTCACCATTAAGTGTCTGGACGCGGATGGCAACCACTTTGAGCACCTGCTATAATTGCAGAAGTCAAATGTGACTTGTATTCATCTTTTGTTATCAGTATACTTGTATATTGAGTATTACAATTTTAATAGTTTAACTTTCTTAAATGCATATGTATACATTTTCTTGGCACCCTCTGTATATATAGCGCTACAGCTTGGTGCTTATCACAACTCAGGCAGAAAACTTTGTGGCATCTTGCTGACTCTTTATTTTTACCTCATACCACACATCCAATGCACCATCAAATCCTAATACCTTCGCATTATCTAGATAGAATCTGATCTCTCCCGCTAGGTTCCACAGGACCCCTGAGTTACACCCCCCAGGATGCAACCTCCTGGGTCACCACAAAATAATCAGCCAGCCCTCCTCCTCTGAAAGACCACCTCCTGTTTCTTCCCATTTCTGCCCTCATCCATATATCGTCTAACAAACTACTGTGAATTTCCAACTCAGCTTAAATCCTCCTGTGAATTCCCACGCCAAAGTAAATATAAGTGGTACTATGACCTGCAGGCCCCACGTAATTTGGCTGATACTTCTGAGTTCTCTGTTCTCTCTCCCAGCCACTCCACAAGCAAGGACCACTGTCATCTGAACTGGTCTGCAAATGCCGACACCCTCGTCATCCCCTTTACCCTCTTCCTTTTGCCTGGGATGCTGCTATTCTCTCAAACAATTGTACGGCTCCACTCCTTCATTCAGGGCCCTGCTGTAATGAGAAGCCCCCCACGCTTAACTCTTCCAATGTCTCACTCCAGCCATGACCCTGAGGTCATTTACTGTCTGAACAGTCCCCCCATTAGCCTGTCAATTCCATGAGAACACACCAGACATCTGAGGTGTTCACCACTAAACTGTCAGAGTGAGAACTTGAGTGTGAAGTGAATGAACCCATTTCACTGCATACATGGACACTGCACCATCTGACTGGCTGATAAAGCTACATGAAAATGCACGATACCCAAAAGAAATCCTTTAAGCTACTCCAGTACCTTCTCACCTGTCTACATTTTACCAAATGTCAGTTATTATGCTTCCAACATTTCCTTCTAAAGGGTAATTTTTTAAGCTTAACTCATTTGCAAAAGTCTGGGGTATTTCGTTACCATCACATTTTATATCTCAATTAGCATACCACATATAAAAGATAATTAATCCTCAGCAACTTGCTTTGTAACTTTCAACATGAAAGAGTTGATGAAAAGCTGGGGAAATCTCTTGGTTAAGAAAATCTGAGGGAGATAGGCTTTGGGCTATCAAATGTCATCTCAGCTCTGCCACCTGGTTGATCACCATAGGCCTGTTCCAGGGGGTCACTTCATCTCAGTGGAAGAGAGAAAGCTGCATCTAACAGTTTCCTTCCATTTCCCAATGGGACAGGCAACTGGGGTGTAGAGCATCAGCATCCCTGGCTAGGAGACGACTGTAGAGCAGACACCCAGTCTGCTCTAGCACATGGCACTGTAAGAACCAGGCCCACGGGCAGAGGAGGAATAAGTTGGAATAGACTGAGGAATCCTGGTCAGGGCTCCCAGGTAATTCCTGTACATCCTAACAGGTGTCATCCATAACATCAGTGATTGGTCGGAAGCCCCAGGTGGGGCCATTTCTCAGTAGAGCCAGCGCCTTCTAGAAGACTCAAGCATGGTTCTGTCTTAAGAGTTCAGGCTCAGGGCTCAAACCACTAGCTGTATATTTCACTTGGCTGTTACCTGTCCCACTTGGAGCCCCTTGTTACCTGTTCATCCCGGGCAGGTTGCCCCAGAAGTATCGGGCCCTATGAGCAGCAGACACCTTGATGGCATCAATCATCACTGGATTGCACTGCAGAGAGAGAAAGAAGGACAGCTGCTAGGAGCCTACATCAGAATTCAGGCGGCAGCCAGAGTGGGGCCTGACCTAGGCAGGTGACAGAGCTGATCCTTGGCTGTGGAGGAGATATGGTTCCTGACAGCCAGGGGACAGACCAATTCCTGTCAAGAATCTGGCTGGAGGACATAGCTAGTGCCCACATATTAATGGTAGGGAAAGAGACCAGATTGAATCTGCAAGTTCTGAGAAGGTATGCCCTGGGGCACGCCAGATAATTACAGAATGTGCTATGTACAGGCGATAAACGCAGCTCAAAGCCAAAATCTGGCAAGTCGAGCTCCTGGTTGCAGGAATGCAGTGTTGGCAAAACATGCCCTGCACTACCCATCTGTAATCTACATAATCTCTCTAGCAGAACTTCAGCTACAAAATTTGGGGGAAATTAAATGCGTTAAGTATATAAAAAGTATTTACTAGAATGCTTGTATGAAGCAGTGGATAATTAACGTGTCTATGGCCCCTAAAGCAGTTCTCGTAACAAGGAGAAAAAACTCTCTAGAGTAAAAAGCTTAATCAGATCTCATGAGGCCTCCAAAAGTAGACGATGGTTTCATCGTCTCTGACTTCAGTGGGTTTGGGGTGAGGTTAGAGAGATCAAATATTTTTCATGTATGAAAGAGAACCAACCCACTTGACCCCGTTACACTTGGATCTAGCCACGTCTTCTGCTGAGAACCCGGAAATCACTTCTAACACCCGCCAACCCCCATTGCCAACTGGCCCTTCCCCACCCATGCAGTCTTGACAATCAGGACTGTAGGTCCCCTCACCTCCAGGAACCGAGAGATGTCCCTCTTGTCCCCAACCTTCATGGCTACCACATTCTCAAACATCCAGAAGAAGGGCCGGTCGTCACCTTCCTTGGGGCGTGAGTAATTCAGCAGGTGGTAAAACTCGAAGAAGAGCCGGCCTGTGCCCTCTGAGCCCGAAAAAGAAGATGGATGGCCAGGGTCAAACCCTTCAGCCCACCCCTCCATATTGAAACCAATGGGTTCCTAATGACCACCTGACTACAGCTGACGCCCTCCAGTCCCTCTACCTGTAGTGCTCTGGATGGACTAAGGACACAGCATCAAGCAGGGCAATGCTGTTTTTAAGTATCTCTGAGGACTGAGGATTCACAGTGGCACGTGGATAGGTGACAGGGAAGGCTGGCCAGAAGCAAACAGCTCCTTCTCAAGCACTCCTCCTTGACTAGAACTCAGGTGACATAGGGTCTCTTGGAGCCACCAGAATAGACGGGACACTCACCGTACAGGCCTTTCCTGGCAGGGTTCACATTTGAGAGATCATTGCATGGGCTTCCACCAATCACCAAGTCAAAGGGGCCCCATTCTTCAATCTGTGACAGAAAAACAGTCACTCTTAGGGGAGGTTGGAGGGACTGACAACCTGTGTTCCCTGTCAAGAAAACCTGCCTGATATGATCACAGGTTCTCTTCTCCCACAACCCTGGGCATGGGGAAGGGGACAACACGGATGTGAGGATGTGTGGGGCTTAGGGACGGGGGGGGGGGAGGGACGGGCTGTTGCAGCGCCCCCAGGAGTGTAGGCTGTCCTCACATTTTTCTTTGTGATGTTCCTGACATCATTCACATATTTGATATTGCCCTCGTGCTTGACAGTTCCGACCGCAATGGACTCTTCACACACTTCGGAGGCGACATACTTCTCCACTTTGATGCCCAATTCTTTGAGAACCAAGTACCCTGTAGAGGGAGCCGGAGAGATAGAAAAGGCACCCAGGGTCATGCTGCCCAGGGCCCTCCCTCCAATGATTCTACATCATCTCCAAAACTCAGACCAGACCCAGCAAAGACATGGCAGCCCTCAAGGGAAGCCCTGCAGATGGCACAGAAACTGCACACCATACCAGGCTCTCCAGAGTGTGGAGTTTGTGAACAAAATATGTATGTATCAAGTGGTACAGCCCACTAGTAGGATCTATCATAACTGACAGGTCCAGAGCCAATGCCCCAGCATCTGCCGCCCCAGCATAAACACAGACACAGAAACAGGGATCTTCACCAAAACCATGTTTAGAAAATAACCTCGAAGTCTGGGGTGCAATGGCCAAGGCTCCATCCTACTGTGGGTTACCTATGCTAGCATAAACAGGTCTTTACGATCCAATGGAGTGGAGAAAACAAGCCGCTGGCCATGACCTGAGAGTCATTAAAAGCTATCAATGTTTTAGGCAGGTGGACACCGCTGTGCACACATACGTACAAATGAAGCACATAGCAGCTCATTACACTGCTTCCTGCCTGGTAAAAGGGATATTCCTAATAATACACCACAGGGCAATTTTGAAGATGAAACGAGTTAAATCAGGTAAAGCTCCCAAGGGCGAGATGCACGTTGGCTATACTTATTCTTACATATGGGGAAACCCGGGGGAACGGGAGGGAAGAATGGAGGTATTAGGAGTTGTCTATGCTTGTGGAATAAAAAATAGTTTTCTAAGATACCTGCACATAAAAATAAAATGCAACATCTGAGATACTCATTCCTTCAAAAAGGACCAAAAGAGGGCCAGGTGGGTGAAATAAATGGTGGAGAGGTTTGAGGTGAGAAACAAGAAGCCAGTGGTTTTCTCAGAAAAGGTGACAGACAGGTAATCCCAGGGGTCTTGCTTGGCATTGAGAACAGACACCTGGACCAGGTGAGCATCCCAAGGTGACCTCCAAACTCACCTGTGGCAATTCCATCAAACAGGGACAAGACTCGAATGGGTCGCCTTCGGGCTGCAGGAATCGCAGGGTATAACTTGGGGGCTTCCTGCCAGGTTAAAGGTCATAGAGATCATGGAAGTCATGAAGGTCAAGGCACAAGGGGAAGACTCAACCTCTAGGGGAGGGGCAGGCTGACCTTCCTGAGGGACTCAGACCCTGAGTTCTGCCATTTCTCAGCTGGGATCACCTCAGCTTGCCATTCTACCCTTAGACATGGAACACAGATGAGACTTTGAGACAGATGCATACACACAAAAAGACACATCACCCTACACAGGAATGACCTGGGGCCTCCCTCAGAGATCTCTAGAACACAGCCCAGAAAAATCCACTCCCACTAAAATTTAAGAGTAAGTCACAGGCTTCCTTTTTCCCTCTTCTGTTCAACTACCTCAGAAGACTTGGTTACATCTATAACCATTTCTTCGTCAGACCCTTGAAAATCTATAATCAGCCAAGGAGGGAAGGAAAAAAGACCAGTGGAAGAAGAAGCCTGAGGACTGTCCATGGGACATGTCAATTAGCGGGTCTCTCAAGTAAGTCTGAGGCACTCAGTCACTCATTTGTATTACAGATCTTTCCAGGAACTCTGGCTAAGAAATTTCCAGAGCATTCCAGACCCGTGATGCTCTGGGGTGGGTGGTGCTGGGCAAAGGAGCCTGTGGCTTACATATTCAAGCCCCATGTCACTGGTGAAGAAAGCCTGTAGGCGGACGTTCCAGTCCTTCCGGCGCCGCAGGACGCCGTGACAGCGCTGCGGGAGGCACATGTAGCAGCTCCAGGGCTCCTGCAGCTTCGCATCTGCTGCTGTGCCTTTGCCCACCAGCACCTCCAGGCACTCCACACAGAAGCACCTTCACCGGGAGAGAGAACGGAGCCTTAGTCACCATGCCGCTCGCCTGAATCACCCCTTCCCCAGGGAGATGGCAACACATTGCCTAAAGCCTTTTCAGGGCCCCAGATGCTCCTCCACGGGCTGGAAAACCCTGCAGTGTGATGTAACCTCTTCCTTGGATATCTGTGCACCCTGAGTCCACAGGCTCTGCACAGAAAAGTTCTCCAAGCCCCCAGAAATAGCCAATCTCCATGGAGCCTTCCCCACCCCCGTCCCCAACCTCAGACATTCCTGTCTTTAAGCCCATCCCTACACCCCTATTCTACGTCAAGGACATGAGAACCACGAGCCCTGCAGAGTACTGACTGGGCCATCCTCAGGTTAACTGGGCTCAAGTCCCAGTGCCTGAGATTCCTTTGGGCCGTAGGAATCACAGGCAGGACCTGGGAGACTCAGGGGCCAGCTGGGGGCCCGACGCTCACCGACAGCAGCTCGTGTTGCTGCACAGGAGCAGCTCCCGGCCCTCGCAGCACACAGTGCAGTAGGACTGATAGCCGTCATCGTCGTACATGTAGAATAGCTCGAGGAACCGGTCCTGGCAGCCAGAGAGAGGCACCCGTGAAATCGGAGGCCAGGGACCACTGGGCCCCACTTGCTCAGGGCTAGGGCCCTAAGATACAGGTCACTAGAGGCTTGGTGCCCTTCACAGGAACAACTGGCCGGGGTCTATGAGCCACTGCAGATGGCCTCCTCTGTTGTAGCACCAGCCCTCAGAGTGGAGGGTGGGACGATTGGGGCCAGGGAGGGCTTCACTAGAACATTCCCTAATACCTACACGCAAGTACTTTTTTCTGGGAAGTATAGGCAAGTTGTGGAGGGAAGGGACAGAAAAGTCCAGGGTAGGGGTGGGACTTACCCGGCACGTCTGGCAAAGCCCGCCCTCAAAGAGAGGGTGGAAGGACACAGTGTTTTTCCTACCACAGGACAAACAGCTGTCTGTAAGAAAGACAAGGACACAGTTTGCAGCAATTCCAGCCCCACACCAGCTGCCGAAGCCCTGGGTCTAATGGTTCTTGAACATTGACTCCACGCTAGCAATATGCCACGGGCTCTTCATGCTTTGTTCCTTTCAATAATGTTTCCAAACTGCCGTACCAATTCTAGCAATGGGAAAAGACTAGCATACCAGCTCCAAGCAGTAGGTCCCGCAAGACAGGCAAAGTAGGAAGCCGTGGGGCACAGCACTGAGCAAGGGCCCCTCCAGCACAGGGACAGGCTTGGAGGGCCTGATGTGAAAATCTTTGAGACCCTTTAAAGACTAGGACTTTGGGGAATTCGTGCTGTCACCAGTTTGCTTACTGGCTCATCATGAAAGGACTTGCGCATGACCACACTCTACACATAACCATGGCTGCAATTTCAGAACCCAGGTCTTTTAACTATTGGGGTTCCCTGACTTCACTAGGTCAGGACTGATTCACACCACTGACCAGCAGGCAGGGCCTTTAAAAATGCCATCCCCTGCCAGGAAGCAGACAGACGAGTGAGAGTGAAAGAATCTTGGGGGATGGGAGGATTATAGGTCAAGGCTCCCAGCATCATCAGGGGCTGCCGCCAAACCCAAGCTTTCCCAGGGTTCTCTGCATCAGGAGCTATATACCATTTTCCTATCTAGCACTGAGTAACCACTCAATAAATATTTGTTGACTAAAGGGTATCAGGGCGAGGAAGCAAGGAAGTTGATCAGTCCTCACACAGCTGAGCTCCATTAGATCCATTCTGGGCAGTTTAGATTCCAGGGGTGATCCCCAGCCAGGGCCAACGAACCAAAGTTAGCTTGCGAGAGCGACAGTGGCAAAGCATGCCTGCTTGTCACCTCACCTCAAAGCCAGTTCCAGTTCTTGTTTGGGAAGGCTCATGATGCCACGGATCATGGTTTCAGGTTCCCCTGGCCGAAGGGCCCTGGCTTCCACTCTGCCCCCACACCCACCGTTCCTGCTCACCTAGATTAGGGGCAGAATCTGTCTCCGTAAAATCAGGCAGTCAGGCAACTCTATAAAATGTAACTATGACGATGTCTACACCTCCACCCAAGGTCAAGGCTCTGGGTTAAACCCCAGCAGGGTGGACAAACAGTAAAGGCCTGGAGAAGCACCCACAACAGGAAGTGAGGACTGCAAGGGAGAGAGGATTACCTTCCAGACTACTCTTGTTGTTGGTAACATCCAAAGCCATTTGCTCTGTTGAGAAAAGAGAAGATTGTGAGATGGGCTCAAGGAGCCTGTTAGTGATCAACTCAGCCATATGTCCCCCTCGCCTCGGGGTCCTCACTGCCTGCCCGCTCCTGGGAATGGATGAGAATGGTCCCCCAGCCTCCTCCTCCCTCATAATCACCTCGAGTCTGGTCCTCCTCTCCTCGGTCTTTGCCGTTATTATAGCAATTGGTCTTGAGGCGCTTGGGTGGGGGGCAGTAGTCAGTAGAGGTGGCCGAGTCATCAGCTGTGCGTCTTCGAGTCTTATTCTCTGTGAAAGGGAAGGAGATGGCAGCCTTGGCTAGTAGGAGGTGGTGCAGGGAAAAGGTGGGCCTGGGACAGGCCTACGCTGTGCCTGCCTGGATGCCCGCTGCATCTGGGCCATGATATGGGTCCACAATGGCGTCCTGAGGCCCTACTATGAGACGTAATTCAAAACCCCTCACGTATCGAATATGTGTTTATAGGGTTTTAAATAGTTTTAGGTGTTTAGACCCAGGACAAAGAACAGTTTACAAAGGCACTAAACATTTGTCTACAATGCCCCACACAGTGACTGATAGCTAGCTACATGGAGCCAATGAGCACTTAAAATGTGACTTGTATGAGTGACTGAGGAGCTGCATTTTACATTTAATTTTAATATAAATTTTTTAAATTGCTAATTGATCCAATTAACAACTTCATTTGGAACTTGTTCAAGTGAAAATTTGGATCTTAGACATTTGTGAAAATACAGAGTAAGTGTTACCAGGGAAAATTTCATGTCCTAATTGAGATGTTAAAAGACACATAAAATATGAGATTTTGAAAACAGTACTAAAAGGAAATGTAAAATATCTTAATGTTTTATACTGACTGTTGGAAATGCTTAAATGCTGAAAATATGGGATTAAATTAAATGTATGACTAATATTAATTGTACCTGTTTCTTTGTTTTTTGGTTTTTATTTTTAAATTTATTGGGGTGACAATTGTTAGTAAAATTACATAGATTTCAGGTGTGCAATTCTGTATCACATCATCTATAAATTACATTGTGTGTTCACCACCCAGAGTCAGTTCTCCTTCCATCACCATATATTTGATCCCCCTGTACCTGTTTCTTTTATTCTTTTCAATTTGGCTACTAGAAATTTAAATTATATTATGTGGTTATTGCTTCTCTTTTTATAAATTCCACTACTATTTTCAGTCAGTCTACACAGTGTAATCTATAAGGGACATAGTTAAATTTGACTCTGCCCCTAGGAAAGAAAATTACGCAGCCATTAAAACTCATTGAGGACCCTTTAGTGACAACATGACATTTGACAATGCTTATATGATTTAATACTGTGAAATAAAGGGAAAGCAGAAATCCAACTCGTGTACAGAAAAAGTTGAAAAGATGTGCACACCCAAAGTGAAGCTGGATGGAGGACTTGTGAGGGCTGAGAGTGAGGAGGGTGAGAGTTCAGGTTGAGACTTCTTTTCCAGTGACCACTGTATATGCAAAGAATTTGAAAGAAAGTGCAGAGAAAACTGTGCATAGTCAAAAGATGGGAAGGGAATACCGTATTTCCTTGATTCTAAGTTCCCACTGCCTGCACGACGCACCTTCGACTTATTAACCACTTTTGTGGGGGGTGGGGGGGAACAAAACAAAACAGAAAACACTGTTAAAGGTATGAATTAGAAGACAAATCCTGGATTTCAGGCATCCCAGATTTCCAAAAAGTGACAATCTTAAACTACACATATCTTATAATGGAGGAAATATGGTATTGATCAAAATGTTAGGATGGGTGATGCCACTTTCTGAATGGAGGTGGGTTATGCTTTGGGGATTTTGTTTTAAAACACTTGCCAACTTTTCTCCAATGAGCAGAGCTTAATCATTTTTTCCTTTTAAAAGAAAAGGTGCTAGTGAAGATTCGGTCTTGATTTTCTGTTTACTCAAGTTTTCAGGACAGAATCAATCCCAAACTACATGTACTTGACCTTTAGCAGGCAAGTGACCGGGGAAGCTGGAAAAGCCTGGGCTCTTTGTTTTCCCATAGCCCTCGGGGCTCACAGGGTGGAAAAGTGGGTCTCCAGGACCAACTGGATGCCAGAAAGCGGGGGTAAGGTAAGGGGCACAGGGGTAGCTGCATCTCCCAAGGGTGCTCCCGCAACAGTGACAGTTGGTACTGCCACAGGGACCCATTCCCACCTGGTTGCTTGTTGTTGGGTTTGAGGCCCTCAATCCCAGTAGGCCTGAAGCCCCCATGGGCCCACTCCAACATGGGCTTCAGCTGGTCCTCCAATGAGTCTCCGGGGCCGCTGGGGAAGGTCTTGCCAGCCCGCACCCTGGCTTTCTGGTGAGATAAAGGCGAGTCTGTGATGAACAGGAGGGGTGGGTGCTCGCCAGGCCGCACCCAGGGATTCCCCCCAGCTGGGCCCCGCATTCCCCTTCACACTGGGCCCTTTCATAGCCAGGCAGCTGTCCTGGGCTGTGGTATGTGACAGGGAGGAACAGCCTGTGCAGGAAGACAGGCAAGAGGCCTTGGGGGAAGAGTGAAGTCTTTCCACAAAGGCACCAAATGTGACCTCTTCTACGCAGAGAACTTGAGTGGATAGCTCCCCCTCAAAAGGCAGCGGAGCAGACTTTAGCTCTGCTACTTTTAGTTCTAGAAGTATCACCTCTGAAAAAGCTCCAGATTTCTTGTTTTATTTCCCCAATGAAGATGAGGAGGTGTAGAGTGTTAAGTTCTATTTCAGAAATACCACGAGGATTTACGTATCTAATTAAGCACAGAGGCTGGCTCATAAATGCTGGACCAAGGTTACTGATCTTTGCAGTGACTTTCACCCCAAGTCAAAGTAGAGCGAAGGACAAAGCCTGATGGATCCCGCAGCCGAGGGGAAAAGGCAGCTCGGCTCAGCTGCTGCCCACTCTTGGCCTTGAACCTCACCACTTAAAGTCTTTGACAGCTCATGGAAAATCTGGAAAATCATGAATCCCTTGATGTGAACCTTATCCCCCACTTCCTAGTGTTCCCTCCTTCCTCATTCAGCCACCAGGTAGAAGCGGAGGTAGGACTAGAAGTCGTAGGGAAGTCTCAAATCCCTTCTTTCCCTTCCCAGTCTGGCCCATCAGGCCAACATGTTTACATTCACCTCCTGCCTGGTTACCCTGTCCCTTCCAAGCCATCCTTGGCCACCCGGGCCGGAGCTGACTTTCTGTATGTCTCTTGCCTTAACCCTGCTCTTGGGGCCAGGCCCTCACCACCCACCACCGTGTTACCTCCAGAGCATGGTACATGGCCTTCCTGTAAGAGACCAGCTTATTGAAAGTCGCCAGGTTAAAGTGCTGGCTAAACAGTCCCAGGGCCACCAGCTTATCAGCAGAGACCTAAGAGAGAAAACCACCATCAGCATCCACCGGGGGTGCCGTGTATTTCTCACAGGGTTATTCCTGGGGATCAAAGTTCACAGATTCAAAAGGGAAAAGAAAAAAGGAGAAAATAGAAACAGAACTGGTACACAGACTACTGATGTGCCCTGTGGCCAGAAGCATGGGGGATGACACTCCCAGCATGAGCAAGTGTGCTGTTCCAAATGGATACAACTAGATGTACCCTGTATTTGTGTATATTTTAAGAATAAATGACCCACATGGTCCCTGGTGTGGGATCCTACTTGGAATTTGCTGCAGATGCTCCCACATTGGGGGTTTTGCACTTGTTCTTCCTTCCTTCGTGAGGGTGACAAATAGCTGTGATTACTTTACTATTTAGCCTTCTATTAATTGGGCTCATTTAATGTATTGTTTAGAGAACAGTGCTTGGCACAGAATAAGCACTTTTTAGTTATTGTGACTTGTTGATACCTGCCTTCCACTGGGGCTAAAGATCTATATTCTACAAGTCTCATGCCAAGTTCCAGGCTATACGTGAATTAATTAAATGGGCTACAAGTGGGAAGGGGTGAAACTGGGTACTCAGGGATGCTGATCAGAACGGAAAGACAGATATGATGCTTTGTTTTCCACATCAGGTGCTCGCACTCACGCTAACCTCCATTTTGCACTTCTAAGTGTGACCTCCCACGAGGGCGTGTTGCCACCATTGGTGAGAAGAAACTGGAGCTCAACACAGTTTCTTCAGGCGCCATTCCCAACACCAAACTCTTCCAATGTAACATACGGGCTAAACACCAGACCCCACATTGTAATCCTCTCCCATGACGCTAACAGCACCACACTTCATCTTATATGCATCAGACCCAGTCTTGCAAAGTGAATTTTATGTCTTACTGGGCCAAAGCAATGAAACAATCCATGGTTTTTCATTTCAAAGAAGTCATTGCTCACATCCCTGCAATTAGATGCTTCAAGGGAGAGTATAGGCCTGGACGTTTGGCCTTCTGCTCCCTCTGCTGGCCAACGTGGGCATCAGCAGGCAGGGAGACTCCAAGTCATATTCCTGCCCTTCGGGAACTTCAATGTTGATATGAATCGCCCCAAAGAAGCCCAATTCATGGAAAAACCGGAACCTCAACTTGAAGCTGAATCTCACAAACATACTCGATGGTCCTTCATTCCCACACCTGCCTCCATCCTGGCCCAGCTTGCTCTGCGTCCTCACCTCACATTAGGAAATGCCGAGGGTTGGAAGAACATTTCAGTAAGAGACGATCTCAGAAAAAGTATTGCCTGCACCATTCTTATCAAAACTTGGAATCTCAGGGGTGGCCAGATAGCTCAGTTGGTTAAAGCGCAAGCTCTCAACAGGTTGCTGGTTCAATTCCCGCATGGGATGGACGGTGACTGGAGTTGGAGCTGTGATGCATGCACCCTCTACAACTAGATTGAAGGACAATGACTTGGAGCTGATGGGCCCTGAAGAAACACACTGTTCCCCAATATTCCCCAACAAAATTTAAAAAAAAAAAAAAAACTCCAAAAAAACTTGGAATCTCAGAATGTGTCTTCAGAATGTGTCTTCAAAATCTGCCTTCAAACAGAGTATAAGAATCAAAGCAGCCTAATGCATGTCCAACACTTGTTCTTCTTACCCAACAGACTCATCAAGAAAGATGAAATTCAAATGGCCAGTATCAGTAATCAAGAAACCCTGAAATAACCAACTCTGAGAAGAAAGTTTTCTTAATTGTCACCAGGCAACTCGAGACCCATCTGCAGGCCCAGTCAGAAGAACCTCTCCCCTCACCTCCCCAGGGCTAAATGAGGCTCAGAGGCAGAGTCTACCCTTTCTGTCTCTTCCAAGTTCTCCATTAAACACCCAAGAGGCTGCTCCTAATCCCTCAGAACCCATACCGGTGACTCTGCCCCAGAGAAATAAAACCAACAGAGTCCAAGTGGCCATGAACCCACAGGACTTGGCAGCTTTGTCTCCTGTAAAAGTACACTGAGATCTGAGCCCCAAAAGAACGCATGTGTCTGTTTAAGTCAGTTAACAAGGGAAGTTTTTGTCCTTCCTCCTAGACACACAGAGTCAAACACAGCCTTATCCATCCAGAGAAAACAAGCACAGGCCATTATCTTAAGAGCAACTGCAAAAGGGAGGGACGGAAAAGGCTGCCCGTCTGCAGGTCCATGAAAGCCTACCTTACCCTGGACTCACCTCAGAGAACTTGCCATCACCAAACCACTGGACCCACCGCATGCCAGACATGGCCTGGCGCTTGGAGGTGGCCTTCCAAGACACCACCATGGCAGGCCACCAGGAGAAGCCCTTGATCTTCCCCCATACGAGGTCCCCTATTCCAAACTCCTTCCCATCCTGGAAGATAAACCACATGAAGGAATGAATCCCAATGAGACAAGCCAGCCAGGTTGAGGAAAACTCCTACCCACCCCACGGACCTGCGATGGCAACTGCCTCACAGTCCCACTTAGGACTTCCTGCAAGTGCCCGGCAGGGCTCCTCAGGAAATTATCTGTCTACCTCCCACATTTCATGGTTGAAAAACTATGTGAGAATAAGGGGCAGTGGATGGGTAGGATTGGTTGTTTGATAGGAACATGGGGTTTATTATATTAGATCTGTAACATTTAACCTAGGAACGAAAGATATCAACTTTCTGAAATAAGATAAAAGTGAAATAACGACAAACACCTGAATATTCCCACCACAAGCCATCAGATAGGCTATTATAAAGCCTTTCAAATGCTTTAAAAATTATTTGGCCACTTGCGCATAAACTTGCCATAATGTCAGGTGCCCATGAAAACATGCGAACTATTTAAACTGTATCTATAGAATAATCTACTCTAAAGTACCGTACCTAGAGAAAAGGATTTCTACACAATATATAGGTATATACGTATGTACTACATATATATGCAGCAATGCTTAAGTGAAAACAAACAAGCTCAACTGGTTAATTAAAAACAAAACACTAGATGGATTATACAATACAATGGATTACAGACACGAAAGTGACCCAATTCTAATTCCCAATAAGTGAAAAGCCAATCAACAGTGGTATGTATACTATGAGCAGAATCATGCATTATGTATATAAAACATTATTTCTAGGTACAAGTATGTAATGTTCAGAAAAATCAGGTGCTTGAGTTACATCATGGAGATAAGTAGGGTGAAGGATCATATTACATATGAAAAATTACACTTGGAGAATGAATTCTAATATTATGCTAAAAGCAACAAAACTGTAGTGATAATCCCCTTTGGGTAACAGTTTGCTTTTCTCTATATTCAGCCCTTCCTGGTGGTACCTGATACTCGGTGCCATCTGCGTCTCTGCCCTCTGTGTCCACCTGTGGGGAGTCCAAGCTCTCCTGATGGCTGTCCTGAGCCAAGTGATTGTAAGGGGTACTGCTGCTCTGGGGAACCACGTCATCTGTAAGGTCGATGGTGAGGTAGAGGCCGTCAGGGGATGGCCACGGTGTGCCTGCCGACGACGCTGCACGCCGCCTCAGGGACTGTGAACAGAAAGACATATAGCTTAGGCCACAGCAAACCAGGTGGATGACCAGAGACCAGTGGCACCACCAACTGCTTCCCAGGTGAGCAAAAAGAATGAAGATGTAAGTTAAGGAGTACAGAGACCACCACGAATGCTTTTCCAGGACCAAGCATCCCTTAAGTGGTGGGAGAAAGCCACTTCCAGCAAAACAGAGACAGAGTCAAGCACAAAGGCATAATAATGATGAGTGATGCCAAAAGGCTAAGAGAACCAAGCTCAGACAGGACCACTGGTTTCCTAAGTGCTTACTGTGTGCCCAACCTTGGCACAGGAATGGAGAGTTGCCGTAACCCTTGGGGCTGCCTCAAGACAGTCAATGAAGATACTAGAGAGACAAGACATTTCTGGAAGTCAGTGGTTTCGAGCTCATTTCCTAGGAGGGGCAAGAATCCAGCAATTCTTGCATTCCCGCCACAGTTCCATCCAGGATCAGGCCAGGAGAGAAGTCATCAGGCTTAAGAGAAGCTTACCCAGCACCCAGGAGAGAAAGGAAAGGCAAGAAGACCCTGAAAAGGAGAGGGTGAAGAACAGAAGCGGGTTAGAGTCATGGATCGGCCACTTTCGGTGGTGCAGTGAGAGGAAGATCTTCCAATTAGAGGCAGGGGACAGGGATCTGAGCGTCCGGGGAACCAACCCTGGTAGCTGAGAACTCCACGGGGGACTCGTCCACGTGATTGCGGACCTGCCGGCCTCGGGTGGAACGTAGGAAGGGTCTGTACCTCTCCCGGCTGGAGGCACTGTTGTGATTTCGGGTTCGGACCTAGAAGCAAGAGAGGATAAGCACGAGGGCTTTGGTGAGTGCAGGCACGGGGTTGGGGCCTCAGGCCAGAAGTGCATGAGGTGGTTCAGTAGTGGGGGGGCTCTGGGCTGCTAACTTCCCACCCAGAAACTCATTAGTTCGTGCAATAAGGGGGTAGTAGGGTGGCCAGCAAGGCTGCCGCACAATTCACAGCAGAGCCCACTGCCTGTCACAGCTGAAACTGGCACCTGCAAATTGAACAGAGAAGTAAAATCCAAGTTTACTCTAAACCAAATTTTTTTTTCCAAAAAGCATTAGACTAATTGCATTCTTCAGGAAGGTACTGGATCCTCAAGATGGATGAGAAACCCTTAGGCTTCTTTCTCAAAATGGCATGAACTTGAGCGTTGCCAACCTGTATGCAAATCCTACACATAAGAGTTAATGTTGAACCTTGGGTAAGTTATGAGAATCTTCTCTCATCTGTAAAAAAAAAGGGAATGATACGTATCATATCCTAGTAGAGTGTGGTCAGAAACTGCACCTGCAATGGTCATTTAAGTGATAGTTGGCGCTCTAACTGAAGACTGGTTGACCATGAGCAAGAAATACTTTCCCATTTCCAGATCTCTAAGTCACAGAATCCACCCACCGTAGTGACTCCCACAAGTAACTGGCACTGGCCCATCCACTGGCCAACTCTATCACCCTGGGGCACTTCTAAGAGTGTTCTAAAGAGAGTTTTAAAACTGCCATACGAAAAAACCTTCACAATGATAGTTCCTAAGGCTTGCTGTCATTTTTTCAATTTGAAAACATCTGTTCACCTCTTTCTTCAAAGTCCCTCCAGGGAGATCCAAGACATGTTTTTTTATACAGAACTATGAGTGGCTGGAGGTGCCTTGGCTCTGGGGTGGGGACTTACAGCTGGGCTTTCAGACCGAGTTCTGGTTTCACGGAAGAGTTTTGGCATCACTGGAGTGTCAGAGCGATCTCCATCTTCCCCTTCGCCATCTCCATCGCCCGTCAGATCCTTTATAAATGAAACATTATGAGCGTCAGGATGTCATTAAGTCATATAACCAATAGTTTAAAATGAAGAGTCAGGCCAGCCCGGTGGCTCAGGCGGTAGCTCCGTGCTCCTAACTCCGAAGGCTGCCAGTTCGAATCCCACATGGGCCAGTGGGCTCTCAACCACAAGGATGCCAGTTCAACTCCTCGAGTCCCATAAGGGGTGGTGGGCAGCGCCCCCTGCAACTAAGATTGAACACGGCACCTTGAGCTGAGCTGCAGCTGAGCTCCTAGATGGCTCAGTTGGTTGGAATGTGGGCTCTCAACCACAAGATTTCCAGTTTGATTCCTCGACTCCCGCAAGGGATGGTGGGCAGTGCCCCCTGCAACTAAGATTGAACACAGCACCTTAGGCTGAGCTGCCACTGAGCTCCCAGATGCCTCAGTTGGTTGGAGCGCATCCTCTCAACCACACGGTTGCCGGTTGGACTCCTGCAAGGGATGGTGGGCTGTGCCCCCTGCAACTAGCAACAGCAACTGGACCTGGAGCTGAGCTGCGCCCTCTACAACTAAGACTAAAAGGACAACAACTTGAAGCTGAACGGCACCCTCCACAACTAAGATTAAAAGGACAACTTGACTTGGAAAATAAAAAAGTCCTGGAAGTACACACCTGTTCCCCAATAAAGTCCTGTTCCCCTTCCCCAATTAAAAAAAAAAAAAAAATGAAGAGTCAATCATGTTTAAAACCAATCTTAATATTGGTCCGAGACCTAAAAATATTTTCAACAACCTCATTTTATTCCAAAAGATTTTACAATGGGATCACACCACAGGATCATGAATTCAAGAGATGGTTGCAACAAGATAAGCCCCAGTGGAATCAGAAAACCAAAGAAATGGTGTAAATGCAATCAATATGCATCGTGAAGGCTTCTTCTGTGTCTACACCTTAGACTGATTTGGCTATGCCTAGCAGGGAGACCTGGGTCAGTTTTCACAATTAACAGTGCCTGGGAGTAATTGTAGGCTCAAAAGGATGCTTCGTGATACAATGACCAGGAAAACTTGGCACCAATTCTGTGTCAAGTCACAAAGACCACCCCCTACTGCACATCCCATGCAGCACACCACACCAAAACCCAACAAAAACTGAGCACAAAAACTAGAGCAGTGGTGAATGGCCCAACATCTGGCCAGAGTGTTAAGAACTTGACTCTTCACTTGCCAACTGTGTGACCTTGAGTCCATTCCTGTCTCTTTAAAATTGGAACAACAGTATTTCCGTTACAGCACAACAGGGTTATAGTGGGTATCAAAGCACGCTTCACCAAAGGCTGGGCACAGAGGAAATGCTCAGACAGGAGATGTCATTACTGCGACTGGTAACTAACTACCAGAATAACTGTCCTGAGCCTCTGATCCAGCACACTCTCCCCGTCATCTGGGTGCCCACTGGCTGCCCTCCAGCAGGACAAACAAGATGTATGAGATCAAGCTTTCATTTGTCCATGATTTTGTCCCCAATAACTGACACTGGTTCTCTGAAAAAAGTAACCAAATTGACAAAACTTTGGTATGGTTAGTAAGAAAAGGCATACATAATGTCAGGAATAAAAAAACATGGAAAAACTGTACCTTGGAAAAGAACTGACCAAGTAGAAACTTTAGTTTTGCAGCAAGTATTAAAAGATTTTGCAGTGGTTGCAAAAAAAAAAAAAAATTCCCTAAAACAAGACAGACAAGTTCTTTCCGATGTACAGCAAAACCAGACGCAGAGATATTACACGAAATAAAACTATACATCCATTCTCTTCATGAATAGATGCTAAAAAGTAAATCAAATTCAAAATATACAATGACCAAGTTGGACGCATTCCAGGAATAAAAGAACAGTTTGATCCATTAGAAATTAATTGATCACCCAGATTGAGAAAAAGATAATTTCAAAAAATACACAGGAAGCATCTAGTAAAAAAGTTAATTTAGTAAAATAGGTGTTTATGATTTAAAAAAAAAAAAGTTGGCATGTAACAGCAGCAAATGGCATCCTAACTAAGGTTGTTTAAAGCCCTCTGTGTGCTTAGCAGTATTCAAATTCGTCATTCAACAAGTATTTACTGGGCACCAGTTTAAGTAGGACTCATGTTCCCGGTCAATGAAAGCTAAAAGGAATCCTCTGAACCCTGAAAAAGGGAGAAGAGAGCCTATACCTGAGTATAACTTAGCAGGCTGGAGACCTCCCTCCTGGACAGTCGTGAGCTTGATCTGCGGCCTGTGGAGGAAAAGAGAACCACAGTCTGTTTCGTGGAAGGGGCAGCCGCCAGGTTGGATAGCAGCCATGTCTTCCTTTACCGATGGGCGGTCCTCTGTGGTCTCCTCTCTGGGCTATGGCCTGCGATCTCACTAAACCCACTGGCATCCTCAGGGGTTAACTCCTAGCCCCTCAGTAACCATTGCTGCCTCCACGTATTCATTAAGGCAACAGTGCACAGGGCCAGGCACATAATAGGACCCAAAACAATACTGAAGGGTCTAGAGAGAGAAGGCATCAAATTCCTCCCAGAACTGTGCTGCCCAATTCAGTGGCCACTAACTACACTTACATGAACAATCCAGTGCCTGCCACATCAGCCACATTTCAAGTGCTCGCATGTGGCTAGTGACTATTGCAATGAACAATGCAGAAACAGAACGCTAACCCTCACAGAAAGTTCTATTGGACAGCACAGTTCAAGGAGTTCTCAACAGGATGGGACAATACAGGGCATTTCTAAGCAGCTGGGTTAGAAAATCTCAATGGGGAGGATAGGATCCCAGGCGATCTGACCTGGGAACTGGGGAGGGGAGGGTGGGGAAGGGTGCAAGCCTCAGCTCCTCCGCCCAGGGTATTTTTCTTCCCACACAATCAGTCCCAGTTGTGAGGCATCAGATGGGGTCCCACTGCAGAAGGGCCAAAGACCCCAGCCTATGCTGGGACCTCTTTCACCGTGACTGGAAAAGGACAGGGATCATCACCTTGGTGTCACTTCCTCAGAGTCCCAGCTGAGGTGAGAGAAGGGAGGTTAGGGCCTGTGGCAGGGAAGAGAAATGGGCTTGGCTCTGCCTACGTCCTCTTCCCTTCCCTGGAGGGTGTAGTGGAGGTTATCAGGGACCACACCCTCTCCCCACAACCTGCCTGCAGCCTCCTTGGGAGGGAGTCTCATGTCCCATGTCCCAGCTGTGGTCCGCAGTGCCTGCCCCACCCCTCATCCCCACAGGCCCGGCCACCTCTGATCTCGGGGGTGCTGATGGCCTCCAGGATCGGGGGTGAGGGCGCATCCTTGGAGTCAGAAGACTGGTCACTGCAGCCCCCATTGGTGATGATGGAGTCTTCCCTCCCGCTGGCGTCCTCCTCTCTGTTGAGTTGTCTGGTGTCTCCCTTCATTGTTTCCTGCAGGAGGGACCAGAATGGATAGGTTATCAGGGAAGCAAAGGCTCAAGAGGGACAGCACACCTCTAAACTTCCGACCAATGGTTTTATGTCCTCAGGCCAAGAGAGGTCCCAGGACATATTCTCAAGGTGATACTCCTGCCCAAGGACCCCACCCAGGCTGCCCCCCATAACCTGCCCCCCTCACCAAACTCCGAGGCTCAGGACTTGGTTCCATGTGGCCAGGCGGCCTGAAGGCTCAGATGCCAGCACCCAGGACAGAGGAGGGGGGCTGGGCTGTGGTCTGAGGCTCAGGCTGCTCTGTGCAATTAGCCGGCCACTTCAAACAATGCCATTTAGGACCCGCCTGCCCCGGCCTGCCTGCCGCCAGCCTTGGTCCCCTCTGCCCCTGGCCCCCTCTCCCTGCCCAGCCTCCGCAGGGCCTCAGGAAGCCAGTGCATTATTTTCCCTCCTGACCCCTTTGTTTGCTCTCTCCCTTCCCCTCAATCTCCAGGTCCTCTTCCCACAGCCCCCTCCTCCCCCACAGAACAGCTTCTCTCTTCTCCATGGCAGCACAAGCCCCGCCTCACCCCAACCTCAGGGGCCCATTGGTCTGCTGCTTTGTCGCTCACTCCCCTCCTCCCTCACCAGCTGGGGCTCAGAGTTCCAAGTTCCCAAGAAGGGAAGGGATGGAGGAAGCACAGGCAAAGGACTGGGGCAGTTAATAAGGGGCAAGCTCCCCATCTGCTCCAGCCTCACCCCACTCTCGGCCTTTGTCTCCCCACTGCTGCCCCTCCTGGTAACTGCATCATCACTAGGCCATTCAGCTAAGACCACCTTAGGTCAGGTCTTCACCCATGGGTTGAAGAGCTGTGTGAACTTTAACCTGGCCCACTGCCCGCAACATTTGTTGGCTGCAAGAATCTTCACCTTTCTCACTTATTCCTAATGTCATTGTGGGACCATCTGATAGAAAAGGAAAACTGACACACATGTGGCTCGTGTTCAAGGCCAAAACTCCCATCTAAAAGGTGGGGCTAAGGCGAAATTACAGGCTACGTACAGTGTGAGGCCCCCAGACTCCTATTTCTTAGTTTCCCCCAAACAGCTCCAGAGGTATTTGGTGCCACACCGATGGCTGGAACTCTGCTTGGGAAAATGTTCCTCAGCACATGGCTACCAAACTCCAGGCCTCTGCGTCACGTCTCGGGGCCTCACCACGCAGTGCCAGATGACCCACACTGCCAGATGACCCACGCTAGCCGCCCAGGGTACCTTCTAGAAGCATCATCTAGGTACTCACCACAGTGCCAGATGACCCACGCTAACCTCCCAGGGTACCTTCTAGAAGCATCATCTGGTTCCAGGGCTGCAGTGGTGATGCTGGTGCCATGTCCACCAGGGGGCGTTGTGGGACTCAGTCTTAAGGGGCCTGCAGCGCCCCCAGGCGGATTTCCAATGTCACGTGGGGAGGGTCCCAATTCCATCCCCCAGGCGTGGGAGTAGGGCAACCAGATCTCTGCTATTCCAGATATGGCCCAAGGGCCAGCACCCTTGGAATCACCTGGCAGCTGATTAGAACTAAAGAATCTCAGGCACCATCCTAGACTTACTAACTCAGGATAGACATTTTCACAAGATCCTTGGGTCATTAATATGCGAGTAAAAGAAGCACTTTCCTGGTCATAAATGTATATGCTGACACATAGTGCAATGTGGTATTTACCCCATGGGATCCGGGGTGTGCGGTTCCCAGTTCCTGGTCTATTTTCTCTCAACACACTGTTAAGGAATCTCACCAGCCCCAGGGAAAAGGAGTGTGTGGCCCAGCCTGATGAGCTACTTTTTAGCCCCTTTCACTCCTAAGCCCTGACTATGGGCCAGTTCCTGTGAGGCCAAGCAGCCAGAATCCCAGAAAAACTGCTGGAGTGTAGTTCAAAGTAATAATTAATTTCCTGCATTTTGTCCCAGGCCAAACCAGTGAACTAAGTAACCTGGGTGGCCTGGCAGGAGATGGGAGGCTGGGCCATGGGGTACAAGACACTGGGAAGGTCCATGGGGAGCTCTGGGGAGGAAAAAAGGGTAGACAGGGTTTCTAGTCAGGAGCTGGCAGTACATCAGATGCTGAATGAAAGGGCATGACTTCCTCTTATCTGGGGGATCCAGGGTTCTCTCCGACAGCCCCTAACTGGGTCAATCAACGAGACAGTCCCAGGTAAAACCTGCAGCCCAGAACCAACAATGATTAACTACGCGGGCCTTCCCACAGAGCCTCAGCAGTGCCAACTTGTGCCACCAGCCTCCCCGAGGCACTTGTGAACAGAGCGCCTTCCCAAAGCCAGATCTCAATGCTCAGGAAAACTCGCCTGCCCCCAGAACCAGACTCATGGACCCTGGAGGAAGATTCAAGAAAGACAGCCAACCAACTATTAAGTGTCACCAGCTACCTGGGTGCCCTGGGGTGAACTGGGCAGGTAAAATACTCTTTCCATTTGCAAAACTCAATGTGATTTCATAAAAGAATTCCTTCTCTATAGTTTTTATCACTCTGGGTTTGCGATGACATTGACTATCCTGGCTGCCTTACTGCCACAGCACACACCAACATCCAGAACCCGCATCCATGACTGAAAGATGCCCAGCTCAGCTCCTCTTCCTCATCCACATTCTACAGAGACAAATAAAGCCAGCCTTCAGGTGTGTACCTCTGCTTTTCCCTCAGCCTGGAAGCCCTCCCATCTCCCTACCACATGCCGCCTTATTACTCAGACTTCAAACACCACATCTCAAAAGCCAGGAAGGCTTCTCTCATAGGCCTCTGCTTCAGGAAGTAACAATCTGGCCCTTCCCAAGTAAATACATAAATCCTCTAACCAGATAATAATTTTTTTTATGTGTTTACTACTATATGCCAAGCACTCTTCTGTGCTTTACCTGTGTTAACTCATTTAATCCTTAAATATGCTACATACTATTATCTCTATTTTACAGATGGGCAAACTGAGGCATAGATAGGTTAAGCAACATAATGCATACTTGGTCAATGTGACCTGAAGTGCGAGTTGAGAGAAGTTAAATAAGGACACACAAATTTGATTCCATACTCTTGGCAACGGGAAGAAATTAGCACCAGATATTGGTGTGTAATGGTAAATACAAATCTCCTTCACCTCGTCCCACATATCTCAGTTTGGCTTCTAGTGATTCAAGATTGGCATTTCCTGGATAATGTGGCCCCCAACACAAGCCAACTGTGCTATACAGTGTGATCATTCCAGTGCTCCAGGATAAACTGGCAGGGTTAACCTCCCTGAAAGAGGTGACACATTTCTATGGGATTTTTCCAGAGTAGCATAGTACTAGCTTTCCAACTGCTCCTTGCCACTCCACTGTATGTGAGCTAAAGGCAGTACAAACATCTCTTAACCCCCACCCCCATCCTGAAGCAGGTCCTGTTATCAATCTGCTCTCAACAGGCTCAGATGAATTAAGTCACGTAAATAGTGGCAGCACCAAGACTCACGCTCAGGCAGTCCAGGGCACGTGCCTGTAACTGCTGTGCACGAGACAAGACTAACAAGAGTTATAAAGTTCTAACAATGAATCCTCCATTCCATGGGCTACAGGAGTTTTTTTGGCTAAGGGACATGATACATCAGCTGGGTTCACTTTCGCAGAAGGTGGTGATCTAACCTCCTGATGCGAGGGGTGGCGGGAGGGAAGGGGGTAAACTCTGACCCTTTCCCAGAGGCTGGGGTCCAATATATGACTTAGGGGTAGGCAGCATCGTGGGGTGGGCTTACCCTTACGGTTCTCCCTGCAAGGCCCTGACTCATTAGTGCAGGGTGCTTGTGTCTAGACTGAAGCAGGTCAGACGTGTCCAAATGCAATGTGGCAGACAGAAGGGTGGGTGGCACCACCAATTAGACTCAGGGAGGAGGCCCAGGAACTCCCCCGAATCCAGCCATAAAGCTGAGAAGTGATGTCATTCATTTCCTCCAGGCTGGCACCAGCACCAGAGCTATTTCGCAGCACCTTGTAAATGTTAATTGCATTAATTAAGCTCACAATTCAGGAAGGGGGTGTGGAGGGCATGATGGGGAAGTAGGTGGAGGGGGGCCACTTGGGCATCCCTGCCCCACTGTGAGTCCCACAGGGCTTAGAGAGTCAGTGAAATAAAAAGGGAGAGGTTGAAAGATATTTCCGTCTCCCCTCTTTAAAAATGCCTTCTCCACAGCCTGTGGAAAGGAAATCTATGCTTCTGAATCCTCTCCTGGAACAGCTCAAGTCTTTCTTAGCTGTTCCCACTGTCCAAGATTCCAAAAGAACAGCTGAGCTGGAGCTATTACTTGGTACCTCACACACACACAAAGAAAACTACTCATGATATCCCCCCCGCTTTTGCAGATGAGTAAACTGAAGCTGGTAGGAAGCAGATCAGCAGACCCCCTGCCGGGATGAACGCAGCAACTAAGTGAATGAAGATTTAGGCCAGGAGACAGGTCTTAGAGAAATCTTTAAAATAATGTGGTAAATATAGTTATAAAAGTTAAGCCCAGGAAGGGACACTTCACCCAGATTGAGTGGAGAGGTGGGGAGGCAGGCACCCAGGCAATGGGGACGATATGTACAAAAGCCACAAGGGGACCAGAAAGGGGCTGCCCTCCCGGCTGGTAGCAGTCCACAAGGTGCCAGTTCATTGCCTTTGCCTGATAAGGAATCTCTACTAAATTCCAGAAAAGATCAGATTCACAGGAAAGCAAAAGCCCTCAATGTTTTTCTCAAACCCCAGTTTTATCATCTGTGAAATGAAGCGACTCCACCTACTTCCCTGGGTGGGTAGTGCTAAGGATCCAAGTAGATGAGACATGGAAATTACACATTCTCATGTGCCGTCTTCCCAGCTATGCCTCACACAAAGCAAAGCATCTCTTCTTCCCCAGTGATTCAAAAGGCGTTTGAGAAATTCTCAGTGCCTCTAGGTCACGGCTACATGTACCACTCACTGTCTTCGTACAGTAAAGGTTGAGCCTTGGCATATTTTTCAGAATTATCAAAAGAATTGATCCCAGTAGGGGGTCAAATTAGACAAGTGTAGAAAGTTGGCTATGAGGATGTTCCTTGCAGCACTGCTCATAATAGCAAAACACTAACACACCTAGATGTTTGTCAATGGGCTGGGATAAAATTATATACCATTACCTTTTAGATAATTCACAGGGAAAAAAAGCTAGGAACATACATCAAGACCTGAACAGATATGGCAACTTAAACTGGAGTTTAGAGTCAGACTTTCTACCCTATATAAATAAAATGCAAGCAACCAGCCCGCTTCCCCTACAATTTATTTGGGAAACTCTTGGAAGGGTAAGTGGAGAGCGAAGCCAAGAGTAACGCAGACAATGATGGGTGGAAAAGCATAAGGAGGAGGATTCTGGGAGCTGCCATACCCACTCCTGTGGCCATGTGCCCCTCGGCAAAACCAGAGCCAAAGAGCCCTCTGCCGTCTCCCAAGGAGGTAAAAGAAATGAGACCAATATTCTGAAAAGCTACTGCCTTGGCTCTGCCCATCACTGTGAGCTGTACCCGTTGCTACAGCCAATGTCTTAAATCTTCACTTGTCTGTAGACAGTGAAGATTAAGCCTTTAAGATGCCAATCTGATAATACGATCTAAAATGCCAAGTGTCCGTATCCTGTTACACAGGATTCTACTGCTAGGAATAGACCCAACCCAAAGCTCCCATCAAGACGTATGTGCAAGGATAGTCACTGCTATCCCATTGGTCATAGCAAAAGCTGCAACAAATGACCATCAACAGGAGACTGGCCAAATTACAGACAGCTAAACTGGGGAATATTACTGAGAGGAAAAGAATGAGGTAACTTGTCAGATGAAGCCATGAAAAGTGGAAAAACTCCCATTTGTTAATTTGGTAGCATATGCATTAAGCTATGCTCCTCCAGCATTTTTTCTCTAACTGTAAAACCTCAGGTCGCTCAGGAAGGTAGCTTCTGGGGGAACTGACCACCATATGTCCATGTTATTTTTACAATCAGAAAGCAGACTTTAAAACACTGCTCTCCAAGAAACATTTCTTCCTTTGATCATAGCAATTCAACTTTAGTCGACCTAAAATTATTTGTATATGGTATGAGGCAGAAATCTCATTTTTCCCTACAAGGAAAGCCAGGTACCTATAATAACTATTATGTCCCAACTCCACCTTTTATAAAGTTCCCCTACATACAAAGGATGTTTCTGGGCTCACTTTTCCTGTTATTTATCCCTTGCCAACCCTTTCAATCATCAGAGCTTTATAATAAGTGCGCATGCCTGCTATGGCAAACCTGTCAACCGTATTGAAAGGTTTCGTCAATTTTCACCTAAAAGTCTTCAACATCCCTGAGTTTGTGTTTTCTTATTTCTAGTTCCCTCTTCTGGCCTGTAGATTTCTTTTCTATGGAGCTTAGCTCTGCACACAAATAAATTTAGACAGCATTTCTAGTTGTTTCAATATGGAAGAACTTACAGATAATCTCCACCATAATCAGAATAAGTCCTTGTGTATTAGTTATTTTTAAAAACGACAAAATTTTCACAATACAAAGGAAAACTAGGAGGGGGTGAGGGAAATGGGTGAAGGTGGTCAAAAGGTATAAACTTCCAGTTGTAAGATAAATAAATCCTGGCGAGGTAATGTACAGCATGGTGACTATAGTTAATAAAACTGTATTGCATACTTGAAAAGTTGCAAAGAGAGTAGAACTTAAAAGTTCTCATCACAAGAAAAAAACATTTGTAACTATGTGAGGTTAAAATAAAGGGAATTACATACAGCAATTGGCTTTTTAAAAAGCCCACGATATTGCACATAAACCACTTTTTAAAAAAACTGGCCAGTTCCCAGAGCGGCCAGATGCTCAGTTGGTTAGAGCACCAGCTCTTAACAACAGGGTTGCCGGTTCGATTCCCCCAAGAGCCAGTGAGCTGCGCCCTCCACAACTAGACTGAAGGACAACAACTTGACTTGGAGCTGATGGGTCCTGGAAAAACACTGTTCCCCAATTGAAAAAAAACACAACTGGCCAGTTACCTGGTGCTGGTGTTTCCAGTCTGCCCATCTCAACAGTGGTGCAGGAGGCCTGCAGCAAAGCAGCAGGCATAGGGAGGTACTCCAGGGCATCTTAACCCAACATATCTGTGCATTCTGCCAGTTCTGTGGGTCCAAGCCAGGTGGAGACAAAGGTCTCAAAGAAATGTAACAGCATTTCAATCCAGATTCCACTCCTTGTTAGTGTGGCCTTAGGTAAGGGTGACAATATTTAACATTGAGCAGTTACTCTGTACTGTGCTTACAACTCAACACATAACATCCTAGGACAGATCAAGACACTGGGAAAGGCCACCCTTACCCATTCATCAGAAAGGAGTTTCTGCTGTGCTTTAGGGACCATGCTCAGCCCTGAGAATCAAAGGCAGACAAAGGCTAGACTGCCACCTGCCCTCATGGAGCAGCCAGCTGGGTTAAGAGAGGGTGGTAGGGAAACAAAGCTAGGAGACAGCTAAAATAATAATAAGGTTGGTTATTATTACTGCTCTTATACTAGATACCCTTTTGCCAAGAGCTCAAAAAGATAAGATTTCACCCACACCTCTCTATGCGCATTTGCTCAGAATTTTCAAAATCCTATCATCCAGTTGCACACAGCCTCCCGTGTAACCCAGGACAACCCAGGAAATCTCTGCCAACAGCACCTGCCTGTTCAGGCATCCAGCCTAGTTACCACTCCATTTCTCACCACATCCCAGGTGAGATGGTTTCTTTCTGCTCACAGCGTCTCCTGTGGGTTCCAATGCTGCAGCTACAGGACACTCAGGCAGAGCAACACCCACTTTTGCTGCTTTAGTCAAGTGACAGCACATAGTCATGGAGCCAGGATGCCAGGGACCCAGCAGTGTGTTGACTGCTGAGAACACGGAGCAAGAGGCATTATCCATTCTTTCTCCAGGAGCTGGAGTCCAGTGGAAGCCTGGGTTCTAGCCCCAGTAGTGGCCTAAGCATGTCCACTTAGAACAGGAAGCAAATACAACTGGAAACAAATGCTGCTTAGGAAGAGGCCCAATTAACCTCAGAAGGTGGGGCTGCAGGGAGGGATGGAAAAGAAATAGTTAGGTAGCCCTCAGGTCCCCTTCCTCAGCTTGTTCTAGAGGTAACCACTCCTCTTCTACCCAGCCTACAACACAGGAAATCTGACAGAGGGGAGGGACTGATGACAGATTGAGACTTCCAGTACCCCTTCCTTGCAGCCTGTACCTCCCAGGCAGGGCACTGGAATATTCCTCTACTCTGGGGAATAACACACACCCAATAGCAGAGAATTTCCTTCGGATTTGGGGAAACCCAAAGACAAGTTCAAGTCACTGTCCCACAAAGAAACGCTTCAGTTTTCAAGTCCCGCAAACAATTTTGGTCCCTTCTCTTAAATATGGAGATAAAAGTTCAAAACTTAAGTATTAAAAATGAAAACAGTAAAACAAAACAACTATATTCAGAAATAAATACTGGAGGGAGCACTAAACACTAGAATAGTCTCACGGAGATAAAAACAAGAGGAAGACACCGTCACCAATGGAATTTGTAAGACAAGAACTCTTCAAAACACAAAAGACATAAGCTGGAAGCTGAGAATATCACCCAGAAAACAGACCATTAAGGACAAAATAGTCAAAGGAAATTCTACCAGACCAGGAGACTCAACATCTGATTAATAAGAATTATAGAATGAGAGCAGGAAAAAAACAGAAGGGGACGATCCAAGGAAATTTATTCCCTTGAACTTACGATAGGAGCCCCCACCCAAGTTGGGTTCTCCTCCCCCTGCATTCCCTCCCACATACCTGGTCAGCATCAACCTGTCCCCAGAAGGAAATACATTAGTTAAGAACCTTTTCCCACTGACAACTGTTTTCCTCTCTCCCACCCATCCACTCGGTCATTTTTGGAAGTGCATTTCTACTTCCCTGCTCATCTTTTCAATAGCTGCCACTCTCCCCCAAAGTTCAAACTGTAAAAGGCCATTGTCTGGAAAATTTAAGTTTGATTTCTGAGTCGCAAAACTAAAAAGCAGAGGAGTGGGGAAGTGAGGGGGTGGGGGAGAAGGTGGACAGGCAGGGGGTTGCAGAGGCCATAGACCACACTGAAAGAATGAAAATCTCTGCGGACGTCAATTTAGGCAACTTAGGCAAACTGGTCAAAGAATCACAGCAGACGCCAGCAGTTGCAGATTCCAAAGAATCTCTTCCCACTACTCCCCCAAAAACTGTCCTCCATCTGCTTGTGAATCCAACCCAAGGTGACCATAGTGGTGCCCTCCAGAGACTTCACCGCTCTGCCCTTTCCTTGGGTTCTCGTCCCTTCGCTCAGGTAGGGCTCCTGGTCCTGTCTACATTTTTCTCCATTCCTGAAAGAAATTGAGAGGCCCCAAAATGAGAGCAAACCATGGATTGCCTTGGGGCTGTGAGATTACAGGTGATGACTAGTTTCTTCTTGGCAACTGAAGATGGTAAATTTGATTTTCATTTGTAGCAAACATAGTAAATGTCATTTTTATTTTTTTAAATATTCCAATTCCCTACACAAAGCAGGTTCTCCTCCTTTGCTTATTCCCTAAGAAAAAAAACTCTGGAATGCTAACCAGGATGCATTTCTCTCCAAAGTAAATCATAACCACTTGCCAATATTTGAGTGTTTGCTACATAACACGCAATATTTATTGAACCCTCAATATGTATGTTTTTTTAATGCATAGCAACTCAACTGATTTAAACTTCAACATCCCTGGGGATTGGTCAACAACACATCCCTATTTTACAGATGGAAAAACTGAGGCTCAGGTCACCAGCTTAGAAATGGAGTGAATAGGAATATAAATCCAAATTTGATTCCAAAGCTCAGGCACCTTTAGTCTATTGCCTCAGACGAATAACATGACCCAACAAATAACACGCCTCTTATAATATGTAGGACCCCACCTAACTTACTGTGAATGAGCAACTAAGTCTTGCTAAGCTAAAAGGTCACTGGATTCCATTTAATCCTAGCAATTCTACTGGGTAGGTGTATACTTGCACCCATTTCACAGATGGGAACAAGAACCTCAAGGCGTGGAAGGGTTCTGCCTATTGCTTTAAGGAGCAGGATGTAGCAGCCCGAAGTGCAGGCCCCCTCTGCATTTACCAGGCCACTTCCTCCAACCATGACCAAAAACATCAGAACACCTGCACTGGGCATTTTCCCCGCTGGAGGGACAAACTCTGTCCTGAGATAGTGGCAGATGTGAAAATCTTCTGAAAAGCACTAACCACCAAGGTGCAGAAGTGACTGGATCTCCCAGAATCTCAGTTCCATCAGCTGTAAAAGGGGCTCAGTGAGAACATCAGCCCCCCACAAGAAGAGACAAGTCCATTCATTGCTTTACAAAGAGGGTGGTCTGCAAAGAAAATAAGGAATTCTGCATCCGCCAGGCCTGGTCCAAGAAACTGAAAATCACCCTAAATTCATGATTTTTAAAAAAACTCGCTCAACACAAGGGTATTGCCTGAGTTGAGGTCCTGTACCAATCAAGGGCTGGGGAAGAGGGAGGCATTTGCCATGGGGTAAGATCCAGGAGTTTCAGATTTAGCAAGGACCATCTCATATGAAATTGGAAAAGGTGTCTGAGCCTGGAGGCAGGACAGCTGGCAGGAGAACTGGTCTGAGATAAAGGAATCAATCCCAAGGTAAGATTTCCCTGTAGGAGAATTTGCAAGGGAGAACTTGCCCAAACCCTCATCGGAAGCAGGTCCCTGCAATAATGAGGGGCCACAGGCACTTCTGGGTCATAGGCCCCACGTGGCTGGAGGAAGAAAGGGAAGCAACCTCCCCCAGCCCCACCTCCTAGCTCCTCCCCTTTGCCCCCTGCAGCTCCCAGATACTCTTCCCCCACTCCTTCCAACATTTGCAAGGGGGTGGGGGTTCTGCCTATGGCTTTAAGGAGCAGGATGCAGCCAGTCCCAGCCCTGGCCCCTTTGTCTCAGGCCTCTCCACCCCAAAGGGAAAAGGTAAAGGATCTTGCTTAGCTCTGAAGTTACCGATTCAAGGTAGGCCACAAGCTTGGGGGGGAGAGGTAAATATG
This sequence comes from Rhinolophus ferrumequinum, assembly GCF_004115265.2. NCBI lineage: Eukaryota > Metazoa > Chordata > Mammalia > Chiroptera > Rhinolophidae > Rhinolophus > Rhinolophus ferrumequinum. The sequence goes on from NC_046306.1 coordinate 21,973,519, forward strand.
GCCCCAACTCTTAAAGGAAAACTGTGGCTCTTTTCAAAAAGGAACAAAGGCGCTCCTTCCTGCCAACTCCCAAATTGAGGACAATGATTTGGGAAAGCTTCCATAGCTGAGAGAGGAATAGTACGTAGGTGGAGGAAGGCAGGAAAAGAAGAGCCATCAGGGGTGCCTCCCTTCATCCCCAAATCTCATTAGTGGCTACCCTAAAAAGAGAGACAATTAACACAGATGTCAACCTTTACCCTTTGAGTCCTTTACCCTTATGAGCCCTTTGAGTCCTAATGTATGTAGTAGGGGCTATCACACCCATCGGATATCTGAGGAACATCGAGGGTTAGAGGTTAAATCATGCGTAAACTGGTTTCATTCTTACACAATCGGAGGTTAGGACTGTTCCCATTTCACAGATGTAATAACTAAGACACAGCAGAAAAATGGACTTACTGGAACAGATTTATAACGCAGGCCAAAGAGCCAGCATCCACCTAAAAAGGGCATCCTGCTTAGTCCAAGTGCTAGATAAGGATGCCAACAGTAGCAAATTTTTTTTGAGGGATTACTGTATGCAATCCCTATCAAGTAAGTACCATTATCTCAACTCTGGAAAAATCAAGTCTGCACCTGGAGATTCCAATGACCTCCACCCAAGAAGCAACAGTAGGCCACCTGGAGGGCAGAGGCAGGTCAGCCCCCTGGGCCCTTTAAGTGAGGGTCCCAGCAGGGATCTGCCTCCCAAAAAACAATTGCCACCAGTTGGCCAAATCCCACAGCATCCAGAAATCAGGAGGAGGTTCAAAGTTTATATTGTCTTTAATTCTGTTTAATTCATGCACCTCTCAGCTTAGGGGGATGGGGAAAGGGAAGGATGGGGGAAGCACAATGGCCCACCCCAGGGGGTAAGAAAAAAAGGCAGTTTGGAAGCAAAGGTCTGGGACTGGGCCCAGAACTCCTGCAGCCCTTCCCTGCCACAGGTGAGTGACTCCAGCAGGAAAAGCTGGGCCCACGAGCAGCTCCTTGTTGCTAACTTGATAAGTCCACCCGCTATCTTCCACTTTCTCCCCTGTGAAGTGGGACTCAACACCCACCCTCCCTTGCCAAACAATCACGGAGCAAGGAAGCTTGTCTTCTAGCAGGTGGTGCTAGCTTGTAAGTTTTTAAAGTTGAGGACTCAGATTGTGAGTTTGGAAAGTGGGACCAGCCTCTCCCCGGAAGAGAGGAAAAATGGAAAGTGAGCCCCAGGGCACGCAGAGTGGCGGGGCAGGGAGGCGCCGCCCCCGAGCCGGCTCCTCCCGGCCAGGTGTGCACTGGGAGAGGGCAGCCCCTCCCGAGGGCATCCTGGCAGCCCCACTGCGCCTCGCCCTCGGTGGCTCATCTAGCTAGCGAGGACTCCGGGAGCCTGCCCTTCTGGCTCAAGCCTCCAACACGCGCACGCACCCCAGCCCACCTGCTCGCCCGCACCCACACCCACTGGTTCTTTTCTATCCCTGGGAGGAAAAAAAATAAAGTTCTTTCAGCTAAATCCCCAGGTCCAAGTCGAAAGGGACGGACGCCCACCTCCGTGGCTGAACCCTCTTCCATCCCGCCTCCCTCCCCAAGGAGGCTCCCTCTCAAGCCAAAACCAGGTAAGGATACCCCCTCCCCAAGACCTCCCCTTCTCTCCAGAGGGACACCTCCAGCTGTCGACTCTAGACCCCAGGAATGCCGCCCGGTCTTCTCCCTGGTTAGGAATCTCTCTCTCTTCTCTCTCCTCCTCGGGGTCTTGGACTACAGCAAGAGTAGCCCTTCCACTAGTGTCCCTGCAAGACATATCCCCCGTCTCCCGCCCCATTTTATCCTTCTTGCCGGCTTCCCCCAAGTAGGGTCAGGGGACCTCTCCTCCACTAGCAGCACGCCTGGTCTCCTGCCGGATGGGAGCCGCCTCCCCAGAAGGTACACCGGACAGGGTCCCTCCTTGCAGTCCCGGCACCGCGCCGCTGTCCCCTCCCCCACCAGCCCCCAGAGCCCCCCGACGGGCGAGCCTCCCCTGGACCACGGGGCGCTCACCTGCCGAGAGCCTGGCTCGGGCGCGACTCCGCGGTCGAGCCGCGGGTCCGGACAGGCTGGCGGGAGGCCGGCGGGCGGCCGTGCTCGGCGCTCCGCTCGCGAATCTCCGGCGCCGATCGCCGAGCTACGTTTACTTGGGCCGCTTAACCCCAGCGCTGCCGGCCGGGCGCGGCCGCCCGCTCGTCTGCCTGCCAGTGGGCCGGTGGCGTCGGTCCCGGGCGTTCGGAGCGTCCACGCGGGTTGCGGCCGCGGGGCCCGGGGGCAGCTGTTACGAGGAATCGGCGCGAGCCGGACTGGGCAGCGGTAGAGGGTGGGCAGGGGGCGGTGCCGAGTCCCCTTGTAGCCGGGTCCCGGCATTCGCCCCGCCCCCGCCCGGGGGCGCCCCCGCCGCAACCACTCAGAGCCCGGCCCCGGGCGCGGGGGGAGCGCGGGGAGGGGACGAGGGAAATTTGAAATCACTCCGGAGCCTCCCCTCTGCCCCTCCTCCACAGGCGCCGCCTCTTGTCCCCTTGGGCCTGTTAAATCACCCACCGGGATACCACGCCCTAATGCGGAGGTCGCAGAAGTCCCTCGACACTAGAGAGTCCTCCTAGGGCCCTTTCCCTCCCCGCCCCGACCCCGAACACATACACAAAGGTCTGAATGCGGGGGTTCAGAGAGGGAAGCGTCCCCTCTGGAGTCACACAGCAGCTGAGTCTCTCCTTTACCCACACCTCCAGCTGCAAGGTCACCTGGGCGCTGCAGAGCCCCCGCCAGTCAGCCACCCGGTTCTGGACCCTTGGACTAGCCCTCCCTTCCTCCCACCGTGCCCAGCCTTTGTCAGCCATCTTAAGGGGAGAGGAGCGGAGGGGAAGGGAGAGCGGAGGAGGGAAAGCAGTCAGGTCCCTGGCTGCCTGGGTTCTCCAGGACTTCTGGCATCACCATCAGGAGATGTCCCACTCTTGTTAGCGGGTATCAACTGTTTCTACCCTTAAAGGGGCACTGAACTATTAGAAAACAGCACTTCCTAATATTTATCTTACTGGTACCTGGTATTTATACTTGTGTATTTGTTTGTTTACCTGCTTATTGTGTGTCTCTCCATACATCAAACTGTGAAGGCAGGGTCTCAGTGTGTCTTAGCACACAGTAAGTGCTCAGTAAATGTGTGTTGAATAAATGGGAGGACAAATGAATGATGACATGATGGCCTCCAAGACCTATAGCTGGCTCTTGCCTGCCTTTCCAGACATCTCCTACCCTCTCCCCTTCCTCAGGTCACTCTAACCTCACCTCTTTGCTGTTCCTACAGCAAGCACATTCCTGGACATTCTTTGCCCAGATCTCTGCGTGGCCAGCTTCTCACCATTCAGTTCTCTCCGCAAAGAGAACTAGAGAGGCTTTTCTTGACCACCTGCTTGAACAGTCTCCCCTCTCCATCACTCCTATCTTATTTCATTCTCTTTGTAGCACTTACAGCTATTTGAATAGTTTTACGTGATTCCTTCTTTACATCTTTTTCTTGATTTTTTTTTCTTGTTACACACATAAACTGTACTCCACACAGAAAGAAACCACCTGTCTGTCTTGTTCCAAGCGGTGTTTCCAGTACCTACAGGAGGAATTCAATACAAGTTTGTTGAATGAATGAGTGAGCACAGGTTTCCTGCCTCACTGGGCTCTAGCTCTGAGTAAAACCACAGCTTTCTCCCTCCATCTCTTGCCAGGTATTTGCAAATAAGTAAATGGCAAATTCTCTGGAAGCTGCAAACGCTTCTAAACTTACTGGATCTTGTTCTACCTAGGAACCTGAAGAGAGGCTAAGGAGACACAAAAGTGAAATGGGCTCAGCAACCAGGAGAACTTCTTGTGAATGAACAACAGGAACTCCTTGGCCTCTGACACAAACATCCAAAACTGGGTTCCAGTCAGTTGGTACAGGAAGAAGAGGATCTCTCAAGAGGGCCTGTGGCTTGTCCTCACCACGTGGGGTATGTCTTTGGAGGAAAGAAAGCATATATGAGTTGGTAGGGCCATGGGGATGGCTTCTGGGCCTCTGTTTTCTGATCCATAAGCCAAGACCCGCCATGTGACAAAGGATGTCTGTGCACCACCAGGAATGGGAGGCCTAGTTAAGATGCGAAAGGGTTGGGTTTTCTGGGACATGGCAGCCATTTCTGGGGACAGTAGAATGACCACGTAACTCTAGGAAGTAAAAATAGAGTCTGAATGAGAAAGTAGTCTCAGCCCTGTCATTTGGAGAGGTAGGTGAACGCCAGGACAACTGGTAAAAGAAAAATGGCATGACGTCTCCCAAGGGCACAGAACTTCATAGATTGCAAAGTTCATTGGTCATATTCACCACCTTATTTGAGGCACTCCAGGAGAAGTCAGGGCAAGGGATATTGGGATCCCCATTTAGATGACGTAGACTGAGACTAAGAGAAGAGAGGAACTTGTGCAAAGTAAATCAGCCATGCAGCCAGACCTTAACTGAGCACATGCTATGGAATTCAGACAGGAAAGTCCAGAGCTTACACGCTGGTTGAGGTGTGTTAGGCAATAAATATAAGTAAACAAATGAGAGAATGTCAGGTATGGATAAATCTGGGAAGAAGATAAAATAGAGACTGGATTGATACAGTCTGACTCAGGTCAGGATCCAGGTTAGCAAATAGGAGGAACAGCCAGGAGGCCAGTATGGCCAGAGCAGAGGAAGTGAGGAGGGGAGAAATAACAGAGGGCGAGGGGGGAGAGAGGCCTTGTAGGACCTAATAAGCCATGGTGGGGGTTTTGGATGTCACCTTTGGACCATGACTTGACTCAGATGTTTAAAACAGACCCAAGTGAGGAGAGAGACAGAGAGGAGGCTGCTATCTAATATGCAAGACAGGGTGGTGGCCTGGATCACAGTGGGAGCAGAGGAGATTGAGAGAAGTGACTGGATTTGGGATAGATTGTGGAGGTTTAACCAAGTGGCTCCAGAGGTAAAGGGAATAGTGACATCAAGGATGATTTAGCCTTAGCACCTGGGCAAAGGGAGGTGCATTGACCTTTAGGAAGGCTTGCGGAATGAGGGAGACTTGCGGAATGTGGATTTGGAGAGGAGCTTAGTAGGTCTGCCTTGGCCGTGCATATGTGGAGTCACATTATGGGCTGGGCTGACACCGAGGTCCCCTGACTCTCTGTCCAGGGCTTCTTTCACTTCACTGCCTGTGTGGTAGGACATGTCATATACATCTCCTGCACCATGCCCTCTCCCCAAGCATGCATTCTCAGAAGGACTGACACCATGTCTTGGAGAGGGACATTTCATCAGAACACTGTGGTTTGAAGCCTGCTTCCAAGGTCCCGTGAATCTGATAAATCACCTGGTCTCTCTGAGCCTCAGTTTCCTCAGCTATAGAAAGAGAATTCTTCATGGGATTACTGCTGGGATTTAAACTGAATGAATTCAAACAAAAACTTTGATGCTGGATTACCCACTTGGCCAGACAAGGGTCCAGCCCCCAAAGAAATATTTTTATGAAAGATTTTGCTCTCCTGGAATTGAAAAATAAATTAAAAAAAAAAAAAGATTTTGCTTTTATTTCCACACCCCCAAGATTTTGCTTCTTGATGTTTAAAAAAAAAAGCCACATAAGGGTGTTACGAGATACCACAAACACATACAAAGGCAGTGGAGAACAGGAAAGGTTAGAAAGAGAACTTTTGTTTCTAGATAGATCTCAGATCTTCCTCTGCATACAGGTGCAATAGCATTTACTTAAAAATGTAACAGATCACAATCATTATAATCATGATGGTAATCAGTGTTGATAAAAGAAACAACAAAAATTCTGTGATTAAAGGTCATTTGTTTCATCATCCAAAGAAAAAAAACATAGATAAGAGAATGTCCTTGCTCTTAGGAAATAAATACTAAAGTATTGAAGGGTAAAGGGACACAATGTCAACAATTTGCCCTTAAATAGTTGAGAACCAATAATATGCCTATATATGGGAAAGGGAGAGTGTAAAGCAAATGGGGCAAAATGTAAACAAATGGGAATCTGATTAAAAAGACATTCATGAGTTTCCTTGTACTAGTTTTATAACTCTTCATAAATTAGAGATTATATCGAATTAAAGGATGCTCTCCAAAATGAATGTTAAGCAGGAAAACCACACGGACATACATACACCCTTGATGTCCTCATGCTAATAATTCAGTACACTGATGGACTTACTCCTATGTTGTGGTTAATTAACATATTATATTTGTGTTGAATTATGCCATCATCTTTGCAGCTCTTAGAGCAGCTACAGGTTTTTAATAACTTGCAGAGCACTTAGCACAGGGCCTGATGTATAATAGATACTTCATATATGATAGGTATTTTTATGAGCAAGTGACTTCATCGCTCTGTGCCTCAATTTCTTCCCCTATAAAATGGAGATAATGGCAGTATCTACTTTATAAGATTGTTCTGAGAATTATATGAGTTAACACACGTCAGGCATTTTGAACAGGGCCTGGCAAGGAAAACACCATTAAAATGCTTGTTACATTAAAAATACACATTGTTGTTGATAATGAATACATACTACTCTGCTTTCCTGGCTGTCCCAGCTCTTGGCAGGTGTGGAGATAAGTGCTCTCCCAGCCTCCCAGCGTCACATAACCTGTCTCTTGGGCTCCTGGTTACTAAGGCAAGCCCAGTTCACCTCTAAGTCTACAAGCAGTGTCGAGTTATCATGAGCCCCATTTTACAGTCGAGGAAAGCGAGACTCTGAGGGGAGGGGGTTTCCCTGAAAGCCACAGCTGGTTGGTGGCAAAAAGCTGGGACTAGACTCCTAGCTTTACCTCCCACCCCCATCCCCCACTCCGAGTGTGCTATGCTAAGGAGTTTGAGCCTCAGTCATCCTCCCGTCTAATTGGAATAATAATAATCATAATGCCTACTTCCCGGAATGACTGGAGGATTCACGGAGCCCAAGTATGTGAAAGAACCTCATTGTAAAGTACTCAGTCTTAATCGCAGTATCATTAGAGGCCATGTTCATTTGCAAAGTGGGTTCCTCACCTTTCATTTTCAACAGGAACACCCAGACCTCTTCCTGGCGCAATCAACCCATAAAAGGAATTCTTTTCTGCTTTTTGAAACTCAAAAATGGGCCATTGAAACATTTGCTTTAAATATATCTGCCTAGACAAATACACAGAGTCTGGTCAAGTATTATTCATTAGTTATTATTAAATAAGCATGTCAGTAGTAGCTATGGACAGAATACCGTGTGCCAGGTACCAGGCTGAGCGTTTTACAGGTATTAAGCATTGACTCTAGGACAGCCTAATGAAGTAGGAAGGAGGGTTAGCTCCACTTTACACATGGGGAAACTGAGGCCCACTGAGACAGAGTAATTGTCCAAAGTCAGACAGCCAGGAACTGTGCTGAGAGCTGGGATTAAATACTAAACTGAGGAAAAAAAGAAAAAAAAAATACTAAGCTGTGGTCTTAACCACTCTGTTACCCTATATAAGGCTTAGCATAGTGCCTGGTAAGCGCTCATTAAATATTAACTATTGTTAGTATTATTATGACTGAATAGGAGGCCCTGTAAGTAGGAAACTGAGGCCCAGAAAGGAGCAGTAGCTTGCCCGGAAGTCACACAGCAAGTCCCTCCAGGGCCGGAGTTTGGGCCATAAAATCTCCCTAAGTCCTAGAGCGCTTTGCTCACCGCATAGCTCCACCCACTTTCCTTTGCTTGGGGAGGAGAGTCAGCCCCTTGTTCTGAGCCAGGGAAACTATCCTGAGGCTTTGCTCCTGGCAGCTCCCATCTCTTCTTTCTTGCCCTTCTCCAAAAAAGAGAAGTCCCTGGGGTGGGGATGGGGGTTGGGACAGGAAGTGGGGTACCTTCCTCCTTGTATGGGCACCCCCCTCTCTCCATCCCCTGCAAAACCATGGAAATTTTTTCCTTGCTGCCCTCACTGAAGAGGGTGCCTTGATGGAGGAGGGGTATAGGTTTTTACTGAATGTGTCGAACTACATGCCAGGCACTGTGGTAAGGACTGGGGACAAAGCAGAGTACAAAAACAGTCCTGGTTCTGCCCTCTTGGAGCTTACACACGAGTAAGGGAAACATTCATTGAATTTATCTCATGAAGAATTGTGAGATTGTACTTGTGTTAAATGCCAAGAAGAGAAGAACAGGGTATAATAAGAGGAAGGATTGATTAAATCATAGGGCCTGAGAAAGAGAAGGTCAAGCAGAATCAGAGGGAATGCAGCAGTTAACAGGCTGAGGGGTGAGGGGGCGTGTAGTCTGGACAGTGGGAAGAGCACTTGCTAAGGTCCTGTGACACAAAGAGCACGGCCCACACGAGGACCTGAGGGGAGGTCCATGTGACTGGAGCACACAGCTGGAAAGGAAGACGGAATCTGGTGAAGGAGGCAGGGGCCAGGTCATGCAGACCTTAAGAAATGGAGTCCTTGGAGGATTTTCAGCAGGCAGGTTAGTAAGGTGATCACATAGAAGAAGAGCATTTTGCCCAGTGTGTGCAGAAGGCAGGAAAGCCCGCCCTTCATTCTGCAACAATCTTTGTATCTATAGATAACATTTTATCCCCATTTCTCCAGACATCAAATGAATGACTGCTTGAGTTATTGTTTTTTTTTAAAGATTTTTATTTAAAATATAACTAACATACCATGTTATATTAGTTTCAGGTACATCCCATAGTTATTCAACATTTATATACCTAAAGAAGTGATCACCATGATAAGTCCAGCAGCCATTTGATACCATCTGACACTACAGTATCATAATATTATTGACTACATTCCCTATGCTGTACATGACATCGCCATGACTGATTTCATACCTGGAAATTTGGACCTCTTATTTGCGTTTATCTTCCCTCCCTTTTTAAATTTTTCAATTACAGTTAACATTCAATATTATTTTATATTAATTGCAGATGTACAGCATGGTGATTAGATATTTATATAATTTAAAAAGTGATCCCCCTGACTAGTCTAGTACTCTCACCTGGCACTATACATAGATATTACCATATTATTGACTATATTATCTATGCTTTACTTTACATCCCCATGACTATTTTGTAACTACCCATTTGTACTTTTTAATCCCTTCACCTTTACACCCTGCCCCACTATGCCCCTCCCAACTATCACCCCGATAAATCTAGTGCCCATCTGACACCATTCATAGTTATTACAATATTATTGACGATATTGAGTTATTATTGTTATTAGTAATAGTAGTAATATCACTCCTAATTTACCTCTCCTGAATTGTCCAAGATCATTTTTTAAAGGTAGAAGACATGATTGAGGAAACACAGCCTTTCTGCCCATTGGCCCTGAAACACGCCACTTTGAATGGCCCTTGTGAGAACAGGCCCCACCACAGGATGACGTCTGTGACATCTTTGTGGCTTGGGGCCCAGTCCGAACCACTAATTGCTTTCTCCATCCTGAGCCTTGAAACAGATAGCATGCCTTACTCTATAGAGAATGCTCCAAATTTGGTGATGATCAAGAAATGAGGTAACACTTCAGTTCTTCCTCACTTGATAGGTTTCTACTTTTAGGAAGCTGTTTGGAAGTCTTGCTTCCACCACTTGTTACCTGGGCTGGCAACCTCATCTGTCTGAGCTTCACTTTCTCCATCTGTAAAATGGGGTCAGACTACACGCCCCCTCACCCCTCAGCCTGTTAACTGCTGCATTCCCTCTGATTCTGCTTGACCTTCTCTTTCTCAGGCCCTATGATTTAATCAATCCTTCCTCTTATTATACCCTGTTCTTCTCTTCTTGGCATTTAACACAAGTACAATCTCACAATTCTTCATGAGATAAATTCAATGAATGAAAAGGATGAGGCCTGTTCTCGTGTACATCCTCACACACACTGGCACAGACTAGAGTTCTCCCTGAAGTAATGTTAACTGGGACAGTGGCGGTGAGGGTGACAGGGAAATACGGGTGCCCAGTAACCTGCTTCCTCCACTGTCAAATGAGGCAGATGGTATATCGTGGGGCCCCAATCCTTAGTTTCATTCTTGAATCCTTTCTTTCATGCTTCCACATCAGAGCTATCAGCAAATCTGCCGTTCTTCCTTCAAATCAGATCCCAAACCTGATCCTGACCACCCTTCCATTGCCACCGCCCTGGTGCCAGCTACCACCTTCCTCACTCTACTAGAGCACTGCAGCGGCCTCCTTACTGGGCTCCCAGCTTCTATGCTCGTCCCCTATGGTCTCCTCTTCTGATGCAGCCAGAGGGTCTTTGCAACCTTTAAGTCAGACTATGCTCCATCTCTGTTCAAACCCTACCTATGACTCCCCATTTCACTCAGAGCAAAAGCCAAAGTCCTTCCAATGGCCCCCATTATCTTGACCCAGTCCCACCTCTACCATCCTCAGCTCTCACCACACTAGCTTCTTTGCTTTTCCTTGACCACACCAAGCACACTCCCATCTCAGGGCCCTTGCAATTACTTACCCCTCTGCCTGGAATTCTTCCCAAAGAATACATGTCTTATTTTTTCACTTCTTTCAGGTCTTTATTTAAATGTCACTTTATGAAAGATGCCATCACCTCCCTATTAAAATAACAAACCTCTACCTTCCTCCTCCAGCATTCCCCATCTCCCTTCCACTTATCCTCAGCCAATGTATTTACTTACTTAGTACTGACTACCTGACTAGAAGGTAAGCTCCACGAGGGACAGCTTATTTATCTGTTCTGAGCACTGTTATATTTTGTTCACTGTGTATCTAGAATAGGGCCTCGCTCATAGTAGGTGCTCAATAAATATTTGTTGGTGAATAGGGGAACATGGGTTTGGAACTTACCTGTAGCACTTACCTTCTCTAAGACTTGGATTCCTCCTTTAGAAGGGGGTTCCCATTGTTTTCCTTAGTGTGTTGTTATGAAAAATTACATGGTACATGGAAATGCACGTTATAGAGTGCTACCCAGATATCAATGGTGAAGAGGTCCTGTTGCTTGGGGTATTGGCTTCTGACACCTGTGTGACCTTGGGCAGGTCACTCAAATTCCCTGGCCCTACAAGTACCTACTTCAGAAATTTACTGAAGATTAAACCAGAAGCCATGTGGAAACCGCTTAACACAATGCCTGATATGTAGTAATAAGAACCACTGTCGTTGTTGTTAAGAGACTAGAAAGGATTCTATTTCCTGGATTTGCTGTGGATCCAGACTCTGCCTCCTCTTTTGTTTTGGGATAAAGAGAGGCTTTGATCCCCCTTATCCAGACCTGTTCTTATCTCCTCTGCGCAGGCCCTCTCCCTCCAAGCTTCAGGAAGTCCACATACGTAGCAGGCCAATAACCCTGCCTGCAGGCTGGGCTTTGGAAAGTAATTACAGTAGTCCCCCCTTATTTCCAAGGTAAGGATATACATTCCAAGAACATCAGTGGATGTTTGAAACCTTGAATAGCACTGAACTCCATATATACTATGTTTTTTCCTATACATACATACCTATGATAAAGTTTAATTTATAAATTAGGCACAGTAAGAGATTAACAACAATAAATAAGAATAAAACAGAACCAATTATGTATAACAATATACTGTAATAAAAGTCGTGTGAATGTAATCTTTCTCTCTCTCAAAATATCTTATTGTTCTATACTCACCCTTCTTCTTGAGATGATAAGATGCCAAACCTATTCCTGAATCTGTGTAACCATCCCTTACTTGCAACAAATGGCTTGATGTCCCTTGCTGTAGTCCTTATATAGACTCAATGCTTTCTGGCACAACACGTTGCCATCAACAGAAACATGTTTTCTGTTTATGTCTTCCACCCACAAATTTAATGCCTTTTCCATCTTAAGTACCGTGTTTCCCCGAAAATAAGACCTAGCTAGACAACAGTTGTAATGCGTCATTTGGAGCAAAAATAATAGTAAAATAAGACCGGGTATTATATACTATTTCCCCGAAAATAATATTATATTATATCATATCATATCATGTCGTATTATATTATATCATATAAGATCTGGTCTTATTTTACTATAATTTTTACTATATTTTATTAATTTTTGCTCCAAAAGACACATTAGAGTTGATTGTCTGGCTAGGTCTTATTTTCTGGAAAACACGGTAAGCACTTATCATGTGACTGTAACTTTTGCAGTTTGAGGTGTGATAGCAAAACTAGCACGAATTTCTTTTTCCTTCTTCACAATTTCACGGAGAGAAGATTGGTTCTTACCACAGATCTTAGCCACCTCAGTATATGATTTTTTTTCGTTCCTTATTAAGTCGAGAGAACTTTCACCTTTTCACTTAAAGGAGGCACTTCATGACTTCTCTTTGGCATATCCGAATTACCAGCATCACTGTTCTTGCATTTTGGGGCCATTATTAAGTAAAATAAGGATTACTTAAACACAAGCACCTCAGTACCATGACAGTCCTAGATGGCTACTAAGTGACTCATGGTGGTGTAGCATCTATAGAGCGAAGACACTAGACAAAGGGATGATTCACGCCCTGGGTAGGACGAAGCAGAATGGCGAGAGATTTTATCATGCTACTCAGAACAGTGTACAATTTAAAACTTGTGAATTGTGTATTTCTGGAATTTTCCATCTAATATTTTCAAACTGCAGTTGACCATGGGTAACTGAAAGTGTGGAAAGCAAAACTGCAGATAAGTAGGGACTACTGTAACAAGTTATGTTGACCTGGGGAGTAAGGGAAGAAGGCAGGGTGACATGCCCCAGACCCCAAGGCTTTCCCCTGGATAGTTGTTTATGTTCTTAGGTCCAGGTTCTGACAACTCGGTCTGCTTAACTTTCATTCATCTTTCCGACCTACTTACACCTGGCTTTTCCCCGACCTCCCACGGGTTTACCTCAGTGAACTTGTTCACAACCCCCTGGTCTCCTTCCTAGCATTTATCCCTTTGTAATGTCTTTGAGGGACTTCAAATACATTGTGTCTCCCCCAGTAGATTGTGAGTTGCATGCGGGAGGAGCAGCAGTCTGTCCTGTTCCCTGCTGTGTCCCCAGCACCTAAGAAGGGGCCTGGCCATAGTAGGTACTCAATAAATAGCTGCTGCCTGCCTGAATGAATGAACCCCTCCATCTTTCAGATAATAAAAATGGTCTAAAAGAGAAAGTTCTCTGGGTAACTCCTCCAAGGTTACACCCAGGTTGTGTTCGCAGCACCCAGCAGCAATTTGCATTGCAGTCCTGAAATCAAAGCCAGACCAGGCATTCACTTTATAATCGTCCTGAGGAGAAAAACAAAGCAGACTATAGAGATCCAAGCCCTCATTTTCTTGGGCAAAGGAGTCCTACCTTGAATTTGAAATAAGGGGTGAGATTCCCAAAAGGTAGAGGCGTTATCACCCCCTCCCCCAAAACTAGAACTACCAAAGCGCTCTTTAAAAAGCAAATTCTTAAAGAGGACCATTTAAATGTCCATCAGAGTTTAGGCCAAGGATCTTTAAAAGGCTTAAACTTTATCCCAGGAGTTACATTTCTCAAATTTGTCTCAAGGAAAAATCTTGAGATTTGAAAGGATGTTTTTAAGAAATGAATTGTCTTTGCACCCACTCTTTAAAAATTTTTATTTATTTTAAGTGTGTTTTTCCAGGCCCCGTCAGCTCCAAGTCAAGTAGTTGTTTCAATCTAGTTGTGGAGGGCGCAGCTCACAGTGGTCATGTGAGGACTGAACCGGCAACCTTGTTGTTAAGAGCACCGCGCTCTAACCAGCTGAGCTAACCGGCCGCTCCTGGAAGATGTTTTTAAACACAAGCAAGTTCATCACCGCATCCTATATAAAAATCAGGGAATTGGAACTGTCCTAGAAATCTGACAATATAGGATTATTTATATTAATTTACACATATAAGGATAAAAAAACTAAAAATGGCTTGACTCTCCCTCCTCCCTGACTTCCAGCCAGCTCAGAGCCAATTTGAAAACTAGAAAGTAATCTCATCACTTCTCTATGTGTTGATGAGTTCGCATCCTACCGGCTACCATTTTACTATTTTTATTTTTTTTAATCTGTTTTATGTGTCTCATTTCCTCTGCCCTTAACAGCCTCCCAACAGGGGAGTTTTTATCTGGTTCACTGCTTTGTCCCAGTACCCAGCACGATGCCGGATGCATAGTAGGTGTTCAATAAAAACATGTTGCATGAATAGACAAATGTATCCACAAGGTTGACTTCAAAATCTTCCTGGGCAGTTTGGCAACTCCCACGCAAATGGAAGGTACTGACCTAGCAATTCCATTCTAAGACCGAGTCACTCCATTCATAAGATAATTGGTATATGTAGGCACGTTCCCTCTAGCATTGTTTGTAATAGTGAAAACGTGGGAAACCCTAAGTATCCATCAATAAGAGCCTGGTTAAATTAGATAGGACTTATCCACACAGTGAAACACTATGCCCCTGTGAGAAGAGCTAGCAAGTCTGTAAATGCTGATAGGGAGAGAGCTCCAACATAGACTGCTAAGTGAAAAGGCAAGATGGTGTAAATAGTGTAAACAGTGTATGTCCATCGTTAAAAAAAAAAAAAAAGGGGGGGGAGAAAGAAATCTAATAGGCCATTCTAGAGTGGCCCTGACAGCACAAGTGTTCTCACCTGCTCCTAACCAGCAAGTGACTTTGGGTAACACCTTTGCAACCCCCATATCCCCTCTTACAAAAAAACAAGGATAAGAATGAAGTCCTCCCTGCGGAGTTACTGAGAGGATTAAAGGAGAAAAAAACATGGAAATGGCCAGCACCTCTCTCAGAGTGAAAACTCAAAGACATGTTAGTTAAAATAGAAAATCATTTTCCTTATGACAGGATTGGAACAAAGATCATTTACCTTTTTTAAAATCCCTTTAAAAATGTATTCTGTAATAAATTCAAATTTACAAAAAGGTTGCAAGAGTAATACAAAGAATACCTGTATAATCTTTACCCAGAGTCACCAATTGTTAACATGTACCATATTTACACTACCCCCTCATTTTTTTCTTGAACCATTTTATCCCCCTTTACTTAAATAAGTTCAGCATGTATTTATTAAGAACAAAGACATCCTCTTATATATCAAGTACAATGATCAAATTCAGGAATTGAACATTGATACAATATTCCTGTCTAGGCTATAGTTGTGTTCAAATTTCATTAATTGTCCCATTATCTTTTTTTTCTTGTGGTGAAAAAAAAATAACTCCACATAACATAAAATTTACCATCATAACCATTTCTAAATGTAGAGTTCAGTAAAGTATATTCACATTGTTGCGCCCATATCTTTTATAGCAATTGTTTACCGTCATCCGGGGTCACACATTGCATTTAGTTAGCTTGTCTGCTTAAATTTATTTTAATCTGGAAAAATTCCCCATTCTTCCTTTGTTGATGACTTTTATGACATAGATGTTTTAAAGAGTCTAAGCCAACTGTAATTTTGCATTTTTGTTACGTGCTTTTATAATAAAGGAGCTAATATTGAATGTATGATTAGGATAATCATATGGAAACATGAAAATATCCATCGTAATTTTTTCCCAGATTTTAGTAAAAGAGGACCTGGAGTTTGTCCCTTCTGTTAAAATGCCCTTGGGTAACATGAAGGATCCTTCTGTATCTCGACTGTTTATTTCAATGTCAATCTCCTAGTTGTGAGACTGTACTATAGCTTTGCAGGATGGGATCTGTGCATCGAGAGAAACTGAGTAATGGGGACAGGGATCTCTCTGTATGATTTCTTACAACTGTAATGGAATCTACAATTATCTCAAAATAAAAAGTTTAAATTTTTAAAAATGCCCTTTGGCATTTCAGAGCATGAAGGGTCAACCTTTCTCCTACAGAGAACCTGGCCCCTTGGGGAAATTCCCAGCGGGAATCCTTGTGCCTGAGAAAGGACTTAATGAACTCCTTTCACTTGCAGGGGTTGGGGGAAGGGGCCTCCTTTGCTTTCTACAGGGACATTTTAAAATGAATGAAGGGAGTAAGGTCCCTCATTAGGGCTGAAATGGGAGCTGCTGGGGGCGGGGGTCTCTAGAAGGGAGGCCTGGCCCCAGGTCTGCATTTCCTGCTACAAAGTTATCACATTAACAGTAATCACCACTTCTTCTTTCATCCAACGGTGAATTGTAAAGGAGAACATTGGAAAGACAATTTTTATCTATTGCCTTTGTTCGTTGCCAAGTTCTTAATAAAATTTAAAATTTGTAAAGGCCTAAATAGGCAACCATGGGGATTAGAAATGGGCATTATTATATTCTCGTTCAGTAGAATATTATGCTGCATTTTATGACAATGTTTTTGTAGCATTTATAATTGAAGCCAAGAATGGTGTCTGAGATTTTAAGGATTTCTTTTAGAGTACTTGGAATACCACTTGGGCATGTGGGTTGTTGGAGAGCAGGGTCAATCCGCTGCCAGGTCTCTGTTCAGGCTGAAATTCTTATTTCTGGATGTTCTCAGATCAGTTATCATCTAGCCTCTCCGTACCTTGAAAATTTGTCCATCCTGGTGCTATTTTGAACCCAGAAACTCTGAACATAATATATCCCTTGACCCTTCTAGGAATTTCTCCAAAAGAAAAAAAAAATCAAATGTGGAAAAAGAGTTATGTACAGGGATGCTTTTTACCATGTTCTTTTTATAAGATTGAAAAAAAAAATAACAAGCATTTTACTGAGCACTTACCATGGGCCAGTTGTTGTGCTAAGTGTTTTACAAGCAATGTCTCATTGCATCTTTTCAAGTAGGTTCTCGTATTGTCTCCATTTTTACGATAGAAAAAAGAAATGGAGGCACAGAATGGTTAGTGATTTGCCAGAAACAACATAATTAGTTAAGTGGGGGAGACAAATGTGTAAAGGACAGCAATAACACAATGTGATAAACATTAAAATAGAAATAATATGAGCAACAATAGGTAGGCAATGCAAAATATTAACATTACACACGTGTGTATTTGGACGTTTAAAAGAAAGCCCAGCACATGATAGGCATTTAAAAATGGTTATTATTTGTACCTCAAACTTGAATGTGCCCAGGAATCACCTGGAGATCTTGTTAAAAACGAACGTGGATCTTGAAACAGCAGGTCTAGGGTAGGCCTGAAAGTCTGCATTTGTAACAAGCTCTCAGGTAATGTCTTCACTGCTGGTCCAAGGATCAGAGTTTAATAGTTTAGGATAGCCCCGAATATGTAAAAACAAAACCAAATCAAGAAACCCCAATGACCTGTTGTGTAGAAAAAGACTGGAAGACAATAGTTACTTTCTCACTGCAGTGTTGGGCTGCACTTTCCAGTGAATTTCTTTCCCTTTCTCTATTTTCTGTCACATAGGCTAATTAAATTCCACAAATATTTATTAAGTGCCACAGCACCCGTCACTGTAGGAACAGAAATAAAGGAAATGCAGTGGTTTCCTCAAGGATGTTAAAAAAAAAAAAAGGTGAAATAATTTAAAAGAACACTGTCAATGGGTGCATTTTCTTTGTATATAAATTATACCTCAACAAATATAACACTTAAAGATATGAATAAATATAATGCACTGACAGAGATCTTTTTTAAAAGGTTAAAAATATTTTAAAATAAAAATTCCTGGATGGTGAGTCAGGGGGTGTGAGTTCAGTCCATGTCTGTCAGTGACCCAAAGGTTTACTCTCTTCCAGGTACCTCGGACTTGGACAAGTGCCCTATACACATTCTCAAAGCCCTTTGTACTTCTTGGCATCAGTTAATTTCACTCACATGAATTTCACATATGTATGTCTGCCTTCCTGACTAAACTCCCTTCTCCCAGGCCAGGCACTGCATCTGGTTTTGTCACTGGTGTCCCAACACTTGTCATGCATGGCATCTGCCCCGCAGTAGGCACTCAATATTATCTGTTGAATGAATGCATGAATGAAATAATGACTAAAGGGGAGGAGCTTGGCCTCTGGGTAGAAGACATTCTGTTCATACCCTTCCAGAAGGGATTTTTATGTTAAGGGTAGAGAAGAGCACCTGTCCGAGAAAGCCAGCCCGCCCTCCCCATAACTCCCTGACCCCAGGTTTCAAGGCATCCCCGTCATATCCTCAAGGCTGGGCACAGGGATAGGTACAGCTCTAGGTTGGGGACCAGGTTCTAGATTGCAGTTTTCTCATCTGTCCAATGGGGATCAGGGTAATACTTACCTGGGGAATTCAAGGGGTCCTTTGGAAGAGAGCATAGGGTTAAAGTGTTTCAGGGGCTGCGGTGATTATCACTGTCCCAATAATCTTCCCTCATTGACCTGACCACTGCCCTCCCTGGCACTGTCACAGCACTTGCACTTCATTGAGTCACTTTCCTCCACTGCAGAGGTTCTCAAAGTGTGGTCCCTGGGAAGTCGTTGGAAACGCAAATTCTCGGGGCTCCACTCCAGGCCTTTCTAATCAGATACTCTGAGGGTGGGGCCCACCAATAGGCCTTGAAGCAATCTCCCCAGGAGATGCTGATGCAAACCCAAGTTGGAGACCTAGTGCTCCACTTTGATGTAAGCCCTCCCAGGGACATTCGGCCTGCTGCTGTTCACTTCTCTATCCCCAGGTATCCAGTAGGCATGCAAGAGGTATCTGCTGAATGCGTAATAAAGACGATAATGATAGCAGCTAGCGATTCATTGAGGATCTCCTGTGTGTCAGGCTATGTTCTAAACGTTTTAGGATAAGCCACCCAGGAGTTCATTTTAAGGAGAGTGAAACGGGCTCAGAAAAGCCAAGCTGCGCCCAGGAGTCGGCAGGCGGGAGAACCCATGGGGAATCCGGCGTTTGACCGCTGTGCTCCGCAGGGACTTAACACTGGGCCCAGCGGCTGCTGTGCACGCGGCTCCGCCAGGGCGCCGGGCCCCGCGCACGGGGCCTGCGTGTGTCCGGGTGTCCGCCAGGGAGCCCCGCCTTCATAGCCCGGACTCCGCGCGTGTCCGCGGCTACACGAGGGTGCCCCGCCCCACACTCTAGCCGGCCGTGGGAGGAGCGCAGCGACGGCTGGGCGGCCCGTGGCGAAAGTGCGGCTGCGGAAGCGCAGCGAGGCGGGCAGCGGCCGAGGAGGAAGCAGGGGGAGGCGGCAGGAGCTGCGGGGCCGGGAGGACGCCATGGGCCGCCTGCACTGCACGCAGGACCCGGTACCCGAGGCTGTGGGCGGCGACATGCAGCAGCTGAACCAGCTGGGCGCACAGGTGGGCTCGGAGGCTGCGGAGCCAGGGCCCGAGGTGGTGCCGGAAGGGCTGAGGCGGGTCCTGGAGGGTTAGGCCGAGGGCCGAGCAGCGTCCGGTATGCGTTATGGCGTTAGGGGGATGCAGGGAGGGGCTGATGGAGATTGGGCTCTGCGGAGAGCTTGGGGGGCCGGGGGGTGTCGGGAAGCCTAAGGGCAAGCTGAGGGGTCTCGGGGGTTTGGGGACCCAGAGATGGGACTGGGGGACTTCCGGGAACGAGTAGAGTCTGACGGGTCTCAGAAGGGGGACAGAGGGGAGTTTTGACGAGGCTGAAGGGAGTTTGGGGGGCCAGGGAGGGACTGAGACGTGTAGTAGTAGGGAGGCCAAAAGGGTTTGGGGAGACTGAGGCGGGTCCTAGCATCCCGAGGGGATCGAGGGGAGCCTGGAGTGGGGGCAGGTAATGCGGGGGTCGGATGTGAGAGTCGGTAATAGCCAGGTCAGAGAGGGGCTCTGTGAACCTGAGGGCAGGGTCTGGGGCGACGCTAGTGATGACATCCACCCCACCCCCCCTTTAGGGAAATGCCTGGTAGTGCGCAAAGAAAGAAACCGTGTATACTCTACACACTGTAGGGCCTGGCTTTGATGGTGGTGGAGCAGACAAAGCCGGTTTGTCCCATTTCAGACCACGGGTGTCAACCTTGGAGGCTTCCTGTTCCTGTGCTGGTTGGGATGCTCCTTTCATGCCACCAAAGCAGGCAAAATAGATTTAAGTGACACTTCTCACCACCACTGCACAGGTGCATTTCTTTCCCTCCTGGTTGTCATTTCCCAGGAGGTGGGGGCCTTTTCTTTCATCTCCCACAACTTAAAACAGTAAGCCTCTCCCACAACTTACTGTTTTCTCATAAAGTAATGGTGACCGTAATTGCAATGCCTGTCATGTTCTCAGGCTGCTGTGTCCAATAGAAATAAATTGCAAGCTATAAGTCTAATTTTCAATTTTCTAGCAGCCACATTTAAAAATGAAAAAGAAACAAGAAATTAATTTTTATGTTTTCTTTAATCCACTGTATCAAAATATCCTTTCAACTTGTAATCCATATAAAAATATCAATGAGATACTTTACTTTTGGTACTAAGTTTACTGATTCTGGTGTGTATTTTACTTTTATAGCGTATCTCAAATGAGACTAGCCCTTTTCAAGTGCTCAATAGTTGCATGTGGCTAGTGACCACTGTACTGGACAGCACAGTTCTAAGTGCTTTTCTGTGTATTAACTCGTTGAGTCCTTGCAACCACTCTACAAGGTAGGTACTATTATTCGCATTTTGCAGATGAGGAATCTGAATCACAGATTCAGATTCAATAAAAATAGCTGGTTACCTACAAGTAGCTGTCATTTATTGAGTATGCACTATGTGCCAGGCATTATTTTAGGTGCTGCATGAGTAACAACCCTAAAACTTAGGTGCTATTTATTCCCATTTTACAGATAAGAAAAATGGTTCAGGGAACTAAACAGACCTGTTTAAAGTCAGACAGCCCGGAAGTGGTAGAGCCAGGAGGAATTCAGGACCGGATGTCTGACTTAAGATCCTAAGGAATTAAAACACACTAGAGTGGAGATTTGTGGAAGATCTCCTGACCCAGGTAGCTTAGCTTTTACTTCTTTATGTGTTGGCGTTTTCTGGAAGACTTCCATTTAGAGAATAAAAAGGGTATTACTGCAAACAAACTTTAAGCATATACCTGAAACTAATATAATATTGTGTGCCTACTATAATAATAGTAATAATAATAATAATAAAACCTTTAAGATAGGATTGTATGATCCTTAATGTTACCTCCAACTTGGAAGTCATGGAAAATATAAACCACTTCAAGATCAGAGTTTGACTCATTTTCTAATCTTGAAATATACTCTAAACCTCTACCTTTGTGTTTTGTTTTTATTTAAACTTTTATTTGTTTAAGTGTGTTTTTCCTGGACCCATCAGCTCCGAGTCAAGTAGTTGTTTCCATCTAGTTGTAGAGGGCACAGCTCACAGTGGCCTATGTGGGGATTGAACCAGCAACCTTGTTGTTAAGAGCACCACGCTCTGACCAACTGAGCTAACCCGCCGCCCCTACCTTTGTTTTTAATACAGAAAGCTTTTTCCTGACAAGCAATTTACCAGAATCCTTTGGGCCATTTTCTCCCCTTTTGCTAGGTGATCAAACCTCCCCAAGTACCAACTCTATTAGCTGAATTTATTTTGAAGTCTGAGGCCCACGCCTCAAAGAGAAAAATAATCATTGTATTAATGTTGGCATCACCATTTATTGCTCATTCAGTGGATATTTATCTGAATGCCTACTATACACCAACTAGCCACTAAATCCAGTAACGTGTACAGTCTTAATGGATATGGCCTATCTGCTAGGGCAGATCAGAAAATGGAAACAAAATACAGTATTACGTGTATCTGCATGTGCTATCTGATGTCCTAGGTAATGTGGAGCCTTGAAAATAGGTGAGATTAAAAAATAATCACTTTTAGAATGGTTATGAGAGAGGAAATTCAGAAATATATAAAGAAGAAAAATAATGGTCTATAATCCTCTCACCTAACTATAAATGAAAGCAATACACACACATTAGAAAATTCAAACAGTATCCAAAGGTATAAAATTAAAACACCTATTTCTTCTGGCCCAGAAATCAGCATTTTAATAGTTTTTTGTGTATCTATAGGGAAAAAAAAGTCTGCATCAGCCATCATATTTAGGTATCCTTTAAACATTTTTTTTACATAAATGGATCTACCGTAATTTATCGCACCACTCCCCTATTAATAGATACTTAAGTTGCTTTCAGTGTTTTGTTTTTTTTCAATGAACAGTGCTGTCAACGAACTGTTTTGTGTGAATGCGTCTGGGTTTACCTTTTTGAACATACCTGAAGGGTCTACTTGCAATGGAATTACTAGGTCAAGGGGTATGATCATTTAAAAATTAGATACAGATTGCCAAATTGCCCTCCAGAAATGTCGCCCTAGTCTCTCCTCTCATCAGCAGTACGTGAGCATATCTGTTTCCTTGTGCTTTCACGAGCACTGATGTCATCGTACTTTTATTTTTGAAGATCTGATAAATGGAAAAATGGTATCTCCTTGGTTTACTGATTCACATTTCTCTAGTCTGGAATGATTTTGAGCATCTTTTCTTACGTTTACTAGTAAGAAGAGTTAAGATTTTGATTTCACAAATAGTTGGGCAGGTGAGACAACTATGCAAGTATAAAGGCAACGAATGGGGGAAAGTGTGCAGGGAATTTTTATTCAACAAATACTTACTGTGCCCTTAACAATAATTAAGGTGCTGTGACCATACAAAGCCATACAAGGAACCTTCTCTGCTAAGACTTGTTCCTGTTCCTTATCAAGATTGAAAATTCTAAGTGCCCCCAGGTGAGGTTCCAAGAGGGAAACTCAGAAATTAAGAATCTGAGTAGGTCCCTTTCATGATGGGAGTGGCCTAGTATCTTGGCCTGGGCTTTGAAGGACAAAGAAGATTTGGGAAAGCAGAGATAGGGATGAGGTTCTGTAACAAACTACTGACCAGATTAGCTTGAGGCCCCTCTTGAGAAGAGAGGTGGGGGATGAGCTCTCACAAGGAGGTTAAGCCTGAATGCAAAGCTGGGGCCTGGAAATGCAAAAGCCGTTGGAGGGCTTCTTAGCCGCCCCATTATTTTAAAGGCCTTAGGTGGCAAAGGAAATGCAGTTGGCCAAAGCTGGGACAGTTCCACAGATTTGCAGCAAAAAACAAACAAAAGGTAAAGAAAGAAAACCTCACAAATAGTTTGAGGACACATTCTCAAGCCAGTCCTGACTGACTGTTCCCGTTTTTACTACTATGTAGAACCAGAAGTTAGGCCAGGCTAAATACTGCATAAAGACAACGCCTGGATCAGCATTGGTTAAAATGTTTCCGGGGGATATTGGTGAAGTTTTGAGAAGGCAGACACTTCTATGCCGTTGGCTGGTGGGAGTGTAAATCTACGCAACTTTTTTGCAACATTTTCTCAGAACTTAAAATGCATATATCCTTTGACCTAGGATACATTTTAAGAATTTATCTTATAGACATATGTCCCAAAGAACTATGTGGGAGGATATTCATTGCAGCATTGTTCATAGTAACACCAACAAAATACACACTAATGTTCATCTCTAGGAGGATAAATTATGCTAACTATACAGTCGAATGCCATGCAATTGTGACTTATATCTGCTCACTTGATTGATCTCTGTTAACAAATTGAGTTTAAAAAGGCAAGGTGCAGGAAGTGGGTTCAGTATAATCCCATTTGTATTTCAAAGAAATTAAATGAAGATAAAATGATAGGAAAGCAACAGAGGTAGTTAGCAATAACGGCCTGTGGGGAGTGAGACTGAGGTGGGGGCCTGAGGGAGAGAGAGACATTTTATTTTATAATCTCTTATGCTGGTTGCATCTTTTCAAAACTTTGCCCTTATATTAGTTTTAAATTTTCAAAGACTAGTTTTAAAACAATACATTTTAGAATAATGTGCCAGGGGGTTGTATGGAGTTTAGTGGGTCATAGCAAAAGGGGTGGGTGCGTTTGACAATCACATTACATGTACAACTTTGGGGACTTTGAGCTAAAGTATCTGCATGTCATGTTTTTTAATGTATTGCTTCAGAAAGGTGGATCAAATGATATAGTGACTCAATGGCCATGATAATTGCTACCATTTGTTTAGCCTCTAGCCTGGCACTATGCTAGAGGCTTTGCATATCCCACCTTTAGTATGTTCTGGATGCTATGTATTATTGCTTTTATTTTCCCTATGGGGACTGAGACACAGAGAGGCGAAGTGACCTCCCCAAGGTCACTTGGGTGGTAGTAGCAAAACACTGTTCACATCTGGGTCTTTTAAGCTCTTATGTCCTGGCTCTCCCCACTGTGCCACACACTATCCATTGGGAGGAAACATGGGAAAGTAATGATACAAGTCTCAATCTGCTTGGGCTGCCATAACAAAACACCCAGATTGGGCGGCTTTAACAACAGAAATTTATTTCTCACAGTTCTGGAGGCTGGTAAATCCAGATCAAGGTGCCAACAGATTTAGTTCCTGGTGAGAGCTCTCTTCCTGGCTTGCAGTTGGCTACCTTCTCATGTGTCTCACATGACATGTGTCTCAGAGCGGAAGCTCTGGTGGGGTCTCTTCCAAGGGCACCAGTCTTATGGGATTAGGGTGCCACCTTTATGACCCCATTTAACCTTTGTTACTTCCTCATAGGCTCTATCTCCAAATACAGTAATAAATTCAAAATATAAATTTTGGGGGACACAAACATAACAATACAATACCAATAAAGAGAAGATACACAAAATACACAAAAGAATAAGAGACTGTCCTAATACAATGTATAATAAAGTGTTAAACTTTACTACAACTGGGGGTGCCAAAAAAAAATGTATGCAAGTGGACACTTTGGTCACCGTTGCTCAAGCAGTAGTTCGCCGTAATCAGAAGTGTCTGGATGCTGATGGTAACCACTTTGAGCACCTCTTGTAATTGCAGAAGTCAAACCTGACTTGCATTCATCTTTTGTTATCGGTACATATTGAGTATTACAATTTTAATGCAGTTTTCCTTTCTTAAAATGTGTATACATTTTTTTGGCACCCTCTATATATCTCCCAAGTATCCCATTAAAACATCCAAGTTTTCCAGACAATATAGTGACACAGATACATTGACACTGGTGGTGGGTATTATGAATATTTGTAACTTTAAGATGATCAAAACAGGTGTGAACACCTGTGTGTTATTCTTTTCTTTCTTAAGGGTCTATGGTTGGATGGGATGTAGGAACACTGAGAAGGAGTAGAATTTTACTGATGTTCTGTGTTATTTTCTTCACAGCAGTTCTCAGCCCTGACAGATGTGCTTTTTCACTTCCTCACTGAGCCAAAAGAGGTAAAGTATTTTGTGATAAGGAGAGTTCCCCAGTGTGAGTCCCTAGTCCTGAGATGCTTAAAAAGTGAAGGCCCGGTGTGTGCTGTTCCCTCTCTGCAGGTGGAAAGGTTTCTGGCTCAGCTGTCTGAATTTGCCACCACCAATCAGATGAGTCTTGGCCCCCTCAGAAGCATTGTGAAAAGCCTCCTCCTGGTTCCAAATGGTGAGTAGCCTCCCTCAGCAGCTGAGGTCAGAGACATTAGTTAAACATTCCCTCAGTCCACAGAGTCGACAGGCGTGCTCTGGGCACTGAGCCAGAGCGTTCAGTAGTGAACCAGACGTAGGCGGGACTCCCAGTCTAGGGAGGAAGCCAGGTAAATAGATAACCCCAGTAGAGTATAATAGGTGTGTAGTTCCAAGTGCAGCCTGCATCCCGGCTTCAGTCTCCAAACTGTTATCTGGTCCTCCACGAAAAGCACAGAAATTGAGAGTAAGCATTTAGAAACTTTTATAGCAATCTGACAGTCTCTTGAACCTAATCATTTTTTTTTTAAATGGGGCTTGGGGTGGCCAGGTTAGCTCAGTTGGTTAGAGTGTGGTGGTGCTGGTGGCACGAAGGTTTCCGGTTCGATCCCTGCATGGGCCACTGTGAGCTGCACCCAACTTAAAAAAAATAATAATAAAAAAATGGGGCTTGTATTTTTTTTCACGTGATTAAAATATACGTAACATAAACTTCATTATTTTAACTATTTGGGGTTGGTAGTTTGTATGTGTTTTTTCATTTCCTGTTTCTAGGAATTAATTTTCATTGTATTTTACAAAAATATTTGTCCACGATGGATTGAAAATTAAAAAGATTGGTCTTTCACCACAGATGGTGGGAGAAACAGAGTTTGCCTAGAGCAGTTTTCTGGCAGGAATTTTCTAGCCAGGAGGGATGTGATCACAAAGGTTGCGCCGTAGGGGTGTCCGTCATAGCACTGTTTATGATAAAGAAAAATTAGAAACAATCAAATTGCGAGGTAGCTAGAGATTGGTGTAAAGAACCGGGGTCCATTTTCACCAGGGGACATCCTGGTGGTCAAGAATTCACAGTTCTGAGTTAGATGGACTTGGGTGTGAATCCCAGTCTGTCACTTGATAAGTAGTGTGACTTTGGCCAGGTACCCATCTCTCCCAACCTCTAGCCACAACCCCTCCTTAGCAGTGCCCGACCCCCATCTCAGCTTTTGTGTGTGTGGTGTGTGTTGGGGGGGCTTGTTTTGAAGATTAATTGAGATAATGTAAATAAAATGCCTAGCACAGTATCTCAGTAAAAGATTGCTCTCATTTTCCAAATTATGGAGTAACTTTAAAAGATGCTGTTGAAGAAAATGTAACGATACAGAAAACCTTTCACAATACACTGTTTAATAAATAAAAATAGTAATTTACAAAACTTTCTATCACAGTCCTGCTTTTGTAAAAAAAAGAAAGAAAGAAAAAGAAAAAAGAAGAAAGAATGTTAACTGTGGCTATATCTGGGTGGTAGGACTGTAGGCTGTTATAATTTGTTTATTTTTGTCTATGTATTGTCTAAAAGTTGCTATAGAATTCATTTGGCAATTTAATTAAAACTTCGTTTTATTTAAAGAGAGAAGTGACATTTGAACCCAGTCTTAAAGAATGAATAAATGTCGACCAGGCTGAGAGGAGATAAAACAGCGTTCCTGATGTATACGCTTTGAAAATCTGTGATAAGCTCATCTTCCCAAGATTTCAACCCAACAGTGCACTAAAAGTTGGGGGCTTAATTTGTTTGTTCCTGTCCGGTGCCTTCCCGTTTCCTAGTCCAGATGCTGTGCTTGGCTCTGTCCTGTGCTCCAGAGGCTCTGGGAGTTTGAATCAGAACATCCCTGAGGTTTCCATCTGTGAAATTTTATGGTCCTGTTTATGTGATTCTTGCATTCTTTGCCCTCATGGCAAATTAAAGGCATGTGAACCACCAGGCTGGATGGGAACTTGCAGTCTTCTTAACATAGGAATAAATTTTCATCGCAGACTTGACGCCGTGCAGAGCTATGGCGAGTCAAAGGCTGAAATTCCCTTTCACTGTCATCCCACTCTTTTCTCTAGAGATAATCACAATAAGTGTGGTGTACGTCCTTTTGTATTTTTTACATACACTGACAGACATACACATGTACATTCATGTAGTTTTCTTTTTCATCAATGGTCGTGAACCACAGAATTGCTCTGCAGCTTGCATTTTTTCATCCCTAGTACATCATGGAGACTTCGTGACATCAGCTTTATTCTTCTGACGACTACACTGTACCTTGGACTGAAAGTATCTTCTTTCAGTTAATCCATTTCCCATTGCTGGCCATTTGGGTGCTACCGTTTCACTCTTAGAAACAATGCCCCGGTGAACATCCGTAGGACAGTTGTGTACTCACCATATGTGAGCATTTCTGTAGGAGAGGTGCCCAGAGTGCAGAGCCAGCAGCCTTTATCCTCATGGTCTAGCCTATACCTGTGGGAATGGGTTTGTCTGCAGGTGGAGACCTGTCTTCCCAACAGTGTTGTGGACACTGATTTTCAGGAGACCTCTGTCTGGTGTCCCTGCCTCCATTCTTTCCTGTCCTTCTCATCTCTGCTCCCCACCCCGCTCCATCTCGTCAGGCTGCCTTTAGCCCTTCCCCACCCCTGGGCCCCAGCCCCTGTGCTGCCTCTTCTGAAAGCCTTCCTAAGCCACTTCAGTCCGCAGGGGCCTGCCTTTCTCTCAGCAGCCAAGATACAATTGTTTTTATCTGCAGCTCTCATTTTGAACCATAATCATTTACTTTTCCATTGTTTATACTGCTTTGTATTTGTCTTATCTCGTGGCTCTAGTAGATAGCTAGTTCTTGAAGTCAGGGGTGGGTTTTGTACCACATTCTGAAGCCAGGGTTACAAGTAAATTGATGCCATAGAGCAAGTGCCTAGTACATGCCGGGTGAGGTGAACTGAATTTGGGAGATCCTGTGACCCTCCCAGGGAATGTCGGGTGTACATTTTTCAAGCAGGATGATTATCAGCGTCTATAGAAGGTCATTTTCCATAGATGCAGAGAACATGGAGGAACTCATAGCATACCAATCCAGACATGGGCTTTGCAGATTCACTGGATTTGAATGTTGGTCACATCACCTAATGTACTCATTTGACCTTGGACAACCAGCCTCTTGGAGGCTCAATTTCTTATCTGAAAAATGGAGTAGTAATAAGAGCAGTTTATGGTGGTGACATTGGGAATAAATGAGTTAATATATGTAAAACACTTAATACAATACGGTGCCTGCTAAACTGTTGATAGTTTAGTTTCAGCCCCAGGCCTCCTTATCAAATCAGGAGCATTTGAATTCACCTCTTCACTATTTAATGCCCCAACGCTTTTCAAGCTTTTCAAGTTCTAGAACTGAAGTCTCAGGTTCACTGTACTTCTCAGTTAACTCTCAACAGTTTCTGTTTATTTTACTGTTTATTTTGTTTCGTTGTTTTTTTTTTCTTCTCATGCAATCTGACTTTTCTCTTCCTACAGAGTTTTCCTGCTTGAATTCTCCATTTCTTCTAGAGCGTCGCCTAAGCATCTGACATTGTAGCTTGTAAATCTCTGGGGCCTCTTCCTCATCCCTTGGCCTTGTGTGTCATTTTCCTTCCAGTCCCAGAGGCTGCTTGTCCCAGAGCAAGTTCTTGGCCCTTCAGGCCTTGTTGCAGCAGTAACATCTCCACCTCTGTTTTCCCGTCCTGATTCCAGTTTGCCCTGGAGTACACTTCTACAGTACAGCTTGGAACTTGCTGCTCTTCTCAACTATTTACTTTACATAATGAAGTCTGTAATCCTTAATTTAGCATTGAAGGCCTTTTCCAATCTAATCTGAAATGTAAGACTCGCCCTCATCTTCTTCCACATTCCTCATCCTGGTCCTGCCTCATCGCAGAAGCATAGCTTATTAGAGCTAAAGGGGACTCAAGAACCCTCCAGATCAGTCTTGGAGATTCGCACACATTAACATATCTCATCTCTGAAAAATCCTGCAGTAAAGAAACCTGCTTAACCAGTATCTGTGAAACAGTTAATCATGGAACCCGTGTTTTTTTTTCTTTTTTTTGGCAGGGGAGAGTCAGGTAAAAGCTTTGTAAAGTGCTGATCTAGTCTACTCTTTGTCTTGCAGATAAAGAAATAGAGTCCTAACAGAAGGGAAGTGACTTGCTTTAGATCTTACAGTGGAAAAGCCGGTGCTAGAACTCCCCTTGATTGGCTTAAAGCCCAATGGATTTTTTTTTTTTATGATTTTCTTTTACTGTTTAGGATGTAATTCTTAAAAACACCTGGCTTCAATCATTATCATCCCATGGCCAAATTGTTTCATCTATACACCATCCACTTCTCATTGCTTTCCAAACTGGATTATTTTAAAGCAAGTCTAAATCTCTCAGACATCATATCATGATGAATGAATGAACTAAATACCTGGTGATGTATCGCTAAAAAATAAAGACTTTTTCAAACCCTTATCAAACTACAATGCCATAATCATATCTAAAATTAAAATACGCAGTCAGTGTTCAGATTTCTCCCTTGTTTCATGCATTTTATTTGTGTATAGTTGGCCCTCACATTGCGTTTGGTTGCTGGATGGCTCTTGCTTACTTGTCACTATGGCTACTTAACAGCCTTGAGACCTTGAGCCAAGTCACTTAACCTCTTTTAGGGAGAAAGCAGAGCTAATACCATGTTTCCCCGAAAATAAGACCGGGTTTTATATTAAGTTTTGCTCCGAAAGACACATTAGGACATATTCAGGGGATGTCATCCTGAAAAATCATGCTAGGGCTTATTTTCCGGTTAGGTCTTATTTTCGGGGAAACATGGTATTAGTAGCTCATACACTGTTATTAGAACAGAGAAGGATAATAAATGTGAAGTGCTCATTTCACTAAGTGGTATCTGTACCACTGCTAATATGGATTGTCATTATCATTATGAGTTGTCTTCCGTACAGGATTACAGATAACTTGGCTGTAGGGTCACTTTGTAAGCCTGTTTTTATTTTAATACTTAGCAAGATGTCTGGTCCTTATGGGTGCTCACTAACTGACCTTTAAGAAAAAAGTTTTTAAAGAAAAAATGATGGACTTTATAAACCATCCCAGATGGTTACCTGTGTTTAAAGAAGGACATTCTCAAATTTCACCAAATGACGTGTTCTGGTGATTCCAGCCCCGGAGTTTACAGTTTTCTGTCTGGTATGTGGTCTAGGCTGCAGGTCTGTTCTGTGCTTAGGACAAAGGACTCACCAAAGGAAAATGTAAAAAGGAAGTAGAGAGCTATAGGCAACAATACTGGATTATAAATTTCAAAATTGCTAAGAGACTGGATGTGAAACGTTCTCTTTACAAAAAAGAAATGATAGTTATGTGACAGAGGCGTTAGCTGACATTATAGAGGTAATCATATCACAATATATAAATGTATTAAATCGATACCTTAAACTTCCACAATGTTACATGTCAATTCTATCTCAATAAAAATAAATGGATGGATGGGTGTGTGGATGGAAGGAAGGAAGGAAGGAAGGAAGGAAAGAAGGAAGGAAAGGAGGGATTAAGGTCTTGAGGCTGAGCATGATGCAAATATATTTTTTAAGGAAGGAAGGAGGGCGAGGGAGAGAAGGGAAGGAGTTAGTTAAAGGCTTGGGGCCTAGCATGATGCAGATATATTTTTAAGTATGGCTCCTGCCTATGGTAACAGCAGGATGGAGAGTTTGCATTTTGGTCCCTGTGGATGGGAGCCTTTGTTGTCAGTCACTGTCAGGACATTGCCTGGTATTGGTTCCCTGGGGCAGCATCTCAGAATGACCTGATATAGAAAGAGCTTGGGTTTGGGGACCCTCTGGCCTATAAGCTCCTTGTCTTTGCCACTCGCCAGCTGTTGTGGCCCTGGGCAATTTATTTAACTTTTTTTTTTTTAAGTAACATTTACTTTTTTAATTATAGAAAAGTACAAGGACGCACATGGGTCACAATTTTACCATCTTCACATGAAAAAAAAACCCTAGATGCAACTAGGAAAGTTTTAAATGACAGAAAGAAAGAAAAGTCCTACCCAGTCCCTTTCTCCACAGATATCCACTCTTAAGTTGTCTGTGGATATGTTCAGGAAAAAAATGTATCTTACATCTGCAAACATAGCTATTAGATAAGGATATAATTAAAGCTATAAATAAGGATATATATGTGTGTGTATATATATGTATATATACTCATGCACACATATAGTATTCACATACACACATATATAGTATGCTCGCTTTATTATGCAAAAGGGGTCATAATCCTACTGTGCAGACTGTTCCTTTTCTTCATTTAATTATATTTGCAAATTGGCACATTGAGAGCTACCTCATGTTTTGTTTTTTTTTTAAGGAGGGCGCAGCTCACAGTGGCCCATGCGGGGATCGAACCGGCAACCTTGGTGTTTATTTTATTTTTGGGTTTTTTTGGGGGGGAATATTGGGGAACTGTTTTTCCAGGACCCATCAGCTCCAAGTCAAGTCGTCCTTTTTTTTTTTTTTTTCAATCTAATTGTGGGGTCATTTTCAATCTAGTTGTGGAGGGCGCAGCTCAGCTCCAAGTCAAGCCATTGTTTTTCATTCTAGTTGTGAAGGGCACAGCTCAATGGCCCATGTGTGAATCGAACCGGCGCCCTGGGTGTTATGCGCACTGTGCTCTAACCAACTGAGCCAACTGGCTGCTCCAACCTTGGTGTTATTAGCACCACGCTCTAACCAACTGAGCTAACTGGTCACCCCAACCTCATTCTTTTTAAAGGCTGCTAACATTCCATTGTACGGATTCTTTCAGCATGTTTTTATTGAGTGCCAACCAATAAAGAGAGCCAGACCTTTTCTAGGAGCTTGAGGCAGAGCAGTGTGCAAAACAGACCAAATCCTTTCTCTCATGGAACTGATATTCTACTAGTGGAAAAATTGGCAATGGGTATATAATGTAAAGCTGGGTAATTATAAATACAAGCAGAAAAGAAGCAGTGTAAGGGGGCAAGTGAAGAGCAGCGCCACTTGAAATAGAGCCATCAGGGAGCCTTGCGGAGGTGAGATCCAAGCAGAGGCCGAAATTAAGTGAGGGAATGAGCTGTGCTCCGATTTGAGGAAGAGTGTTCCCAGCAGAGGGAACTGCAAGGGCAAGTGCCCGGTGGTAGGAACCTGCCTGGGATATTATAGGGAAAGCTGAGTAAGCAAGGGAAAGAGCTTAGGGGTTCTGGGGGAGGCCAGATCGTGCAGGGCATTGTAAGCTTTGGATTTTATTGTAAGTACGACCAGAACTATCAGAGGGTTTTGAACAGAGGAGAGACACGTGGTCTGACTTAAGTTTTAACAAAATCACCTTGACATCCAGGCTGTTGTGTGGATGCACCGAAAGCAGCCCATTGTCCCTAACTTGAATCTCTACTGACATTGTTAAAAAGCTTCCCGCATTATCTCAGTGTATTTTGGGGGCATAGCTGTTGTGCGAATTCTTGGCAATTGTTGACTATGTGCCTTTTCCAGATATTCTCCCCCAAAAGTTTGATCTTTAGTTTCCTGGTAAATTAAAGATTTCAATAATCCCACTTCAGAGTACTTTGGGATCATCAAGCGAAATGTCGGGTTTGAACTGGGTATTCACAAAGGAGCTGTACGTGTGATAGTTATGAGTTAATTGGATTGGCTAGGAAGTGGCCTCCTTCTTGAAGGGCCTTTATGGCCAAGATTTCCTGGGGTCTTGCCTTTTTTATTTCCCTGTGGCTTCCTTGCTCCGTCTGATTTTGGAGATAAAAGATTTCCTCCCTTTGTTTACATGGTTTATTTTACAGGGGACAACAGCCTTTAGGACTGTTTTTCTGGAGTAAGATGGGGGTGGAGACTTGGGTTTAGGGCATTACTTCTGGGCTCTCCCTGGATATGTGGTAGATGTCTTCCGACTCTTTAATTAGTCCTCTTCTGGAAGACTTTAAGAAGTGGAAAATTTGAAAGCGGTTGCCACATTGTGACTCGTGCAGTAGCCTGCAGGTTAGACATTGAGAAGCCCAGATCGCTGGCAACACTATGTTTTCAGGAATTGGAGCTGTAGGCAGAGCAAAGCAGCCCCCACAGCTGTGTGTTCCAGGGCTGAGAGGAAGGTTTGATGGTCCCCTTGGAAGCGACGTGTGCATTGTAAGAGGCCAAACTGTGTAGACCATCTGGATGTACCTCCTGAAAGCTGATTTTCTAGGGCAGCGCTGTCCAGTAGAACTTTCTATGTAGATGGAATTGGTCTGTATAATCTGCACTGTTCAGTACTGTGGCCACTGGACCCATGTGGCTGTGGAGCACTTGAAACAGCTAGTGCAACTGAGGAACTGAATTCAGAATTTTATTTAATTTTAATAAATTTAAGTAACCACACGTTTAGTGGTTACGTATTACACGGTGCAGTTGTAGGCTGTTGCACCTATGCCCAGCCTGACATTGAGCTTCCCCCACTTTGCTCCAGGAATCTGTGGCCTTATTCTTTCCTCAGATCAAGTACTCCCATCCTCAAGTCCACAAAGCCCTTTCTTCTGTTTGCAGGGATGTGTGTGTGTATGTGTGCGTGTGTGTGTGTGTTGTGTTGTACGACAAACGAAATGGGCTTGTCTTGTTCTCCACTTGTCTCAGACGTGCCTTTCCTCCCCGGCTAGACTGAGATCCTCACGCAACTAGCTGAGTTTTTGCGTATTCCTTTTGTCATCTATGTCGTATAGATTGTGCCCGTTAAATACTTACTGCCAACGGATTAATTGATTTGCCCTTCTTAACTAATTTCTCTCGTGTCCCAGGTGCCTTGAAGAGGAGTCTCACAGCCGAGCAGGTCCAGGCTGATTTCATAACTCTGGGTAGGTCATCGCCAAGGTTGCTCAGGGTGACAGGCCTTGAGACTCTTTATTATATTAACGTCTCCCTATATTCTCTTATAGGTCTTAGTGAAGAGAAAGCCACTTACTTTTCTGAAAAGGTATCATAATTCCTCTTTACCAAGGTTAATTAAGATTGCTTGCTTTTATTTCATGAAAAGAAACAAATGGAATTTGCTGATTAAGGAAAAACCGTCAATCATTATGTGTCACTTCCGCAGCTTAATGTTTTTCATTTGGATTCTTGCAAATGACACACATCCAGCTTTTAAGCAGCACTATTTAGTGCATCTCTAATTTTTGTGCATTTTTTAGTGCATCCTTCTGATTTGACTAATATAAATGCCATACAGTTGTTCCAACCTGGATTAAACCTTGGAATGAAAGAAAACATTTATCTTGTTTTCTGCACCTCCATCTGCCTCCATCCCCCCATCTGTGCATATAGGCCCAGCCCTTGGATTTGCATTCTTCCTACTGTCTGTATAAATAAGGAAACATTGCTGTGTTGGGGGTGCAAGGAATAGGGGGGATTCTTCCCATAGTTACGACTTTGGCTTTTTGCTTTTGTTCCAGTGGAAGCAGAATGCCCCCACCCTTGCTCGATGGGCCATAGGTCAGACTCTGATGATTAACCAGCTTATAGATATGGAGTGGAAATTTGGAGGTAACTAGAGCCAGTCGCGGGTCCTCGGGGTGATGTTGCGTTGGGCTATAGAGGCTGTTAGAGAACTTCAATGCGAAAGAGGTGTCCTTGGTCCTCAAAGACTGTTGGGGCCAGCAGCTGCTTCTGTGTTGCTGTCCACATTCGGCAGCTGTTTCTATCCATGGCTCTCGCGATAAGTTGACTTCCGGAAAAGCACATTTTGCTGTCCTTATTCTCACCCCTACATGGCTTCTGCTGCATATCCTGCACAAGTGGGATCTTCAGAGTGAGTTCCCAACCGGCCACTTACTAGTTTTATCTTTTGTGTCATAGTGACATCTGGGAGCAGCGAACTGGAAAAAGTGGGAAGTATTTTTTTACAAGTAAGTCTTCTCCTGATCCTTGAAAATGAGTAGATTTTTTGACTTGGTAAAAATTATTAAATCTACATTGGGTTTCTTTAAATATCCATTTTAATGGATGTTCCACTGACTATAGCTCAGAGCATTGTGGTCAGCTAAAGGCATGGTCACTAACATGCTTATTTTCAGATCAACAGGATCTAGGTATTCTTAAAAGTTTGATCGTTCCTGTGATCATGGGAATTGTTAGACGTTTTGGTGGTGGACAGTCCAGACTGCTCCTGTGTAACTGTCAAGTTAGAGACTGGATGCTTTGATGTTTAAGTGAAAGTTCAGGTTTCAAGAATTTCTTTGCCCAATTGTCATTTTAATTTAAATTTTTTATTTCTTTTTTTTAAATCAGTTAAAGTTGGTGGTTAAGAAAGGAAATCAAACTGAAAATTTGTACATAGGTGAGTCCAAATTCCCATTTGAAACTTTTCACTTTTTCTATGTTCTCTTCACTCAGTGGGCTCCTGTAGCCCACCGCAAGTCATTTCTTCCAGAAAAAAGTCATTACTGAGCTGTGTTATAACCACTGCCTTTCCTCTCATAAAAGTTGGTACAAGGATCATTAATAAGCCTTCGGCAGGTTGGAGACCCCACAGTTGAAGAGCCTTTTTGAAAAAGGGAAAATGCGGGGGGGGGGGAGTTGGGGGGGAAGAATGGCAAAGATTGAAGAGCAAGACGCTCTTGCTGTAGATGTCACCTTGAAATCCTGAGTAATGCCCTTTCATCTCTCTGCTGTGGAGTTAGGCCATTTTAAGCGCCCTCCCCTCCTTTTTTATCAAGCCGAGAACTTTCCCATATTCAAGGCTGTCAGTTTTTTTTTTTTTATATATTATTATGATCAATTACCCATCAAGAGCTGCTTGGATGTTGTAAGCCAAGAAAGAAAAAAAAAATGTCTCTGGGTGGAAATTAATTTTCTTGGATGCTTCTGTGGAGTTGGCAACATTTACCTGAAGCTGAATTTTCTCCCCCCAGAATTAACCTTGCCTCAGTTCTACAGCTTCCTGCACGAGATGGAGCGAGTCAGAACCAGCATGGAGTGTTTGAGCTGATTTCTGTCGCCTTGCATCTCCACCTTCCCCTCTTCCCTGCCTCCTCTTCACTGGGTCACTGCTCTGAGGGGCACCTCACTCACTGATTTGGCCCTGCTTGCCTCTTGGGAGCCCAGGTGCAAAGGTTTCTGAAAAACAACAGGATTAAGTACTTAAGAGCCCTACGCCATTACCTGTAAACTCTTTGTTAAGGGAACCTCCACCACCTGTCTCCCAGGACACTTGTTAGATATTCAAACAGACTATTGCCTCTCAGATTCAGGGAGGAAATAAGCTGAGTCACCACCCCCCCATTTAAAGTTCCAGAGTAAATACACGCTGATCACCCTCCCCCACAGAAAGCGAGGGCTTGTTTATGGCTGGGGAAGAGGCGGACTCTATGAATGACACACGTGGGGCGTCCACAACAGATTTCTGTATTCTATGGTCGTGACTGTATTGCATTGCTAATCAGTTCTTAGTGGGGCATCTATGTATAAATACATGCTTGGTCTACTCTGAAAAGAACCAAGGCTAAACTCTGCCTTCATTTCCGGTTTTGCCCTGTTGTGTTTTAAGGAGGCGGGCCTTTGATGCTGTTTTAGCCTGTTTTGATTCAAGCTGACCACCTCTGTGGGTTAGATGATGAATAAAAAACGGCTCTGAAGAAAAGGTCTGCATCCAGTTGTCTTTATGAAAGAGTCATTTGCCTTTCAGAGGGCTAATGCTCTGATCTTCAAAAATTATCTCCCTGGTTTTGGTGAAGGCTCTGTGTGTCTTCAGTGAAATTAGCTGTGGCTGGAAGTTGGAATTTGTAATTCAAGGGAAGCTCAGGTTAAAAACATGAAAAGCCGAGCTTCGCAGTCCTTTGCTTTCAGATGACCTTAGCCCCCACCCTAGCATGCGACTTCTCCTACCTCTTCCTGCTACCTCAGAAAGTTTTAAAATGTTTAAATAGATTCAAAAGATACAGTGTTAAGTAATTCCTTCTCATCCCCATTTCTTAGTTACCTAGTTATCCTCCCCAAGGCAACCACTGTTACTACCGTATTTCCCCGAAAATAAGACCTAGCTGGACAGTCAGCTCTAAGACCCTGTTTTATTTTACTATTATATAAGACCGGGTATAATATAATGTAACATATAATAATAATATAATATAATGTATATAATATAATATTGGGTCTTATGTAATATAAGACCCAGTCTTATATTAATTTTTGCTCCAAAAGACACATTAGAGCTGCTGGTCCGGCGAGGTCTTATGTTCGGGGAAACACGGTCATTTATTCTGTGTTCTTCTGGAGGTGTTTCATATGCATATGCATAGAGTTTTGATTTTTTTCCCCCCACACAAATGGTAGTGTACTGCACACATAGCGTCCTGCACCTTGCTTTTCCTACTTAACTTGGACATCATTCCACATCAGATCAGAGAGAGCAGCCTCATTCTTTGTAACAAATGTACCATGTGTCTTCCAATGAATGATTTATTTAGCCGGTTTCCTACTGATAGGTGTTTCAGTTGTTTCTATTCTTTTTCTCTTAAAAGCAATGGTGCAACTGAATATTTTTGTATGTATGTCGTTTTGCATGCATGGAAGTACATTTATAAGGTAAATGTATGGATATAGAATAGTTGGGTCAAAGAATATATGCATTTATCAAAGAATTTTAAAAAATAAATAGGTCCCTCTGCCCTGTTTCCCATTCACTCAGTCCCCATACGATTAGTTTCTTAGGTACCTTTCCAGGGTTTTTTCCCCCCACGTATAAGCAGTAGGAATTAAAATTTTTACTCTTGGGGTGGCCAGTTAGCTCAGTTGGTTAGAGCGTGGTGCTAATAACTCCAAGGTTGCTGGTTTAATCCCTGTATGGGCCACTGTGAGCTGTGCCCTCCTTAAAAAAAAAATCTGAAAAAAAAAAAATTTTTTTTTTTACTCTTTTTGGTTGTTGTTTACACAGATGATTATACACGCTACACATAATATATCTTGGAAATCTTTCCATATCAATATATAGAATCTGCATCCCTTTCAGTGGCTGCAGCATATTCAGATATGCGGATAGGTCATAACCAGCATTGCAATTTTCATAAATAATGCCGGTATTAGGGTTCTCCAGAGAACAGAACAAACACATGCACGTGTGCATGCACGCATGTGGAGAAAGAGATTTATTTTAAAGGATTAGTTCACAGCATTTTGGAGGCTTGGTAAATTCAAAATCTGAGTGGAGGCCCACAGGCCAGAGACCCCGGGAGGAGTTGCAGATACAGTCCAAAGGCAGTCTGCAGGCAGAATCCCTTCCTGCTGGGGAAGGCCAGGGAGTTAGTCTTTGTTCTATTTAAGACTTTGACCTGATTAAATGGGGCCCACCCACATTATGGAGAATCTGCTTTACTCTGATATGAAAGTCCACCAATTTAAATGTTAATTTCATCCAAAAAAAACACTTTCACAGAAACATCCGGAATAATACTTGACCAAATATCTGGGTTTAGTGGCCCACCTGATTAACCATCCCAGTGCCGAGCTGACCTCTACAGAGATTGTCCAATTTATGCAAGATTACTGCCCACAAGTACCAAAGGAGAGCAAATCGGTGCCTTTGGACAAAGCATCCAAGAATGTCCATGAGGTTTCTGAGGGCCTCATGTGCCTGAAACCATTAGAATCTAGCGTAAAAAGAATTCACAGAATGTCAGAACACGAAGGCACCTAAAATATAATCTAGTTAAAGCCACTCATGTTATACGTGAGGAAATGGAGGCCTGGAGACTGAAACTGTGGTCACTGACCAGAGGTCAGTTCTGCCCTGTAAGTTGTGGAGGCTACTCGGTTCAGAAATGGGATCCTGAGAGACCTGAAGGAGATTCAGCTCAGCAGACCATCCAGGGCTGGTCCCAGTCAGAGTTCTCTGTAAGACCTGCACCCAGCTGGCCCCTGGACAGATTCCTACCCAGGAACCCCTTGTACTACCTAATTCAGGCCTTCCTGCTCCCCCTGGACCAGAGCAGTAGCTTCCTGATGGTCCCTCCCCTAGTCTTCAACCTCACAGCTTCTACAATCCAGCCTGTTTCTTGAGGAGCATTCTGATGGGTAAGTCTCATGTCAGCTGACAGATCCAAATACTCATGGCTCTACGTAGTGTCCACGGTAAGGTCCAAAGTTGGCACACTAAGCCCCACAGTCTGGCCCTGCCTGCGTCTTCCACCACCA
This sequence comes from Rhinolophus ferrumequinum, assembly GCF_004115265.2. Classification (NCBI taxonomy): domain Eukaryota; kingdom Metazoa; phylum Chordata; class Mammalia; order Chiroptera; family Rhinolophidae; genus Rhinolophus; species Rhinolophus ferrumequinum. The sequence goes on from NC_046306.1 coordinate 22,012,992, forward strand.
TCTCCTCTGCCTCCCGGTGTATTGTATTGGAACATCTAGTCTACCAGACTGCTGACAGCCACCATGCCATGGGCCATCCAGCTCTTCTCCCCTTGGGCCTGCAGTGCTTCCCTACATTTCAAGATGTAGCATCCAGGGCACTTCTGAGGACCTACCTGACAGCTCCGCACCATAATAAACATCTCTCAGTCTCCCTCAGACCTCTGCTGCCAGAGTCAGGAGTGTAGGCTCAGACCATTTGGGTTCCAATTCTGGCCCCTGTGCTTACCAACTGCGTGACTTCAGGCAAGCTCCAAACCTCTTGAAGCCGGAGGCCAAACAAGTCTGGGGCTCATGCTGCCTGCGCCGCTCAGCCAATAGACCGACACAGGAGTTGGCTCATAGAATAAGCGTTTATTATCAGAGCACCGGTGGTCTGAGAAGGCAGCGGGTTAACACCTCCAAAAACTGCCTTAATATTCTCAGACCAGCTTGAGGTGTTTCAGGGAAAATCTAGGCATTCCTCCAGAGGCCACGTGAGGGTTCCGAGGATCTGCATGGAGCCTTCCCTGTGGCCCAGTGAGTCCCTGGTGGAGTCAGCAACCCAGGAACAGTGATGGGATTAGCCTGGTAGATCACTGAGATTTCGATCAATACGCCTAAGGGTATTAATCGTAAGTCTCAGGGTAATTTTCTAAAACAGGGAACTGGGTGGGACAGGGGACATTCCCAGCTCTAGCTACAGAAGGATGATAAATTGTTAAGCTACAGGCAGGTCAAAGAAAGGTTGAGGCCAGGAACGTGGAGAGGCCTCCGCTGTGGGGGTCCCCAAGGGGCTCTGTTTCACTCAGCACCTTAGTTTCCCCATTTGGAAACCGGGTATAGTTCTTGCCTCGTGGGGTTATTGGGCAAATCACGTGGCATGATGCCTGTTCAACCAAAGGTGAGCGCTTCATTACCTAATTTTTATAATTATTCTTTTCCAAGAGTCTCTTCCCTACTAGCCTGTGGACTTCTTGATAAGAGACTTGTTTTTCAGCTCAATAACCCCAACATTTGGCATCAGTCCACTTCACTCGTCCGCACCCCCACCTGGTAATAGACCCTATTGTTACTGGGTTTCCCCGAAAATACATGCTTTTTCAGGATGACATCCCCTGAACATAAGCCCTAATGCGTCTTTTGGAGCAAAAATTAATGCAAGATACGGTCTTATTTTCAGGGAAACACAGTAGTTGAAATGAAATGAGGTTGCTGGTAGATACCTCCATGACAGGACTGTTAACAAACAAACCTACCTGGCTTTAGAATAATAAATCTGGGGAATTTTGTTTGATTGTTGGTTGGCTTTAACATAGATCATAGATAAATGTTTAGTGTAAGGCAGCCAGGCTGAGCACCCATCTTCCAGGGGCCGTCTTCCAAGAGTAGTGGGACACCTTGCTCCCTGATTCACATTCTTGGACTGCCTCCTATGGGCAGGGCTCCCCTGGGCCCCGTGGGAATAGGGTGGTAAACTGTGTACACAGATAATCAGCAGTTCGTCTTTTCAGGACATTTCTATCAAGAGGAGATTATATCCTCACTCCCATTTTCTGTAGTTCAGATCCCATGATGAGCTCCAGGAACTATTTCAGGCCCTTTGTTGTATTGGAATGTTGTGACAAATATAATCTATGGAATAAGGAGCATTGATCAGGGCCTGTAGACTGTTAGGCAGGGATTTTGCTGCATCGCTGGGGGATTTGAGCAGGTTCGTTCTGTTAGCACTTCGTCTTTGCATCAATTCACTCTTCCTATTCTGCTTAGAAATATGCTGTCTGTTAACCTAGTCTGTGGCTGCAGGTAATTATTTTACATTTTATTGACTTTTGAAGCATGGTGTTTCTTAAGATGGCAATGGTCAGCCCAAGAGAAGATCAACCAGAAATACCTGTATTCTTTCCCTGGAGGAAAAAGGACTGTCCTGGTTGGGACTGGGGGAAGCGTTCACTGTTCAGTTCTGACACTGTTGTTTCTTTTTCACTCTGGTGATATTTTTTTAAAAAGGAAAAAAAGGCAGGTAGGTGACGACAAGGCAAATTCCCTAATAGTCCAAGTGGTCAGCTGCCCCCCAGTGGGATCAGCTGCCTCACACATGAGCATGTGCTGCAGTGTGGCAATGGACTTTCCAAAAGGCAGGTAACCCAACAACTAATATTTTCTTGAGCATATTTGGTCTTTTCTGGATTGTATTTTTTGGTATGTGTCATATTTCGCAAAGGTATTTCAGAATTTCTGTGAAAAGTGCTACAGATAATGTCTGATGGGTGACACCTTATATTTTGACAGCACTATACTTTGTTTTTTGAGGCAAGTCAAGTTTATTAAGGCATAATTTATATACAGTAAAATTCACCCTTTTTAAATGTACAGTTCGATGAGTTTTGATAAATGTGTAATTGTGTAACCACCACTACAATCATGATGTAAACTATATCCATCACCCCAGAAAGTTCCCTCATGAGTCTGTAGTCAATCCTCTCCTCTTACCCCCAGAATCAATGACCTGTTACTTGCCCCTCACTTTAGCCTGTTCCAGAATGTTGTATAAATAGAATCATTCAGTATGTAGCCTTCTGTGCCTAGCTTCTTCCACTAAGCATAAAGTTTTTCAGATTCATCTATGCTATTGACCTGTTCGTATTTTTTTTATTTTTTAAGCCTGGCTCGTGTTCTATAGTATGGATACATCCCATTTTGTTTGTTTGGCTTTGGTTTTCCTCTGTTTACCCGTGACCAATGGACTGGGTTGTTTCCTGCTTTGGTGATTATGCAGAAAGAGCAGCCCGATAGTTTCCGGCATTCATTCCTTCACATATGTCATCTGCTTTGAAGCTCAGGACCGCCTGAGAGTTGGGTGTTGTTACACCAGCGTCTGAGAAAAAGGACACACCAAGGTTACACTTGCATGAGGTCATGTGGGGACTTTGATCTAACTCCCAACTAGGAAGGGTTTGGTTTTTTATTGAGATATAATCCACATGCCATCAGATTCTAATTAGGAACCTCTTAACAGAACTCATATAAATTAGGAAGCATTACAAAATCGACCCACCAGAAACATTTCCAAGAAAATTTTATTTTTCACTCTGTGTTAAAGCAGGAGGGATCTTAAAATACCATTTCTTGATTCAAATAGGGTTCATAATGGGTGTGGGGACAGAGCCCCAAAGAGCGGTTTCCAGGCTCTCGGCCTCACATGGAAAATTGCTGGCTCGGGTAGTAGATGGCCGTCAGCTGTGGCTAGTTGGCCGTCAGCTGTAACCCTTGAGCCGTTGGCCACTAATATAACTGCCACGGCTGCGCTGGGGAGTGGAGTCGAGGAGAATCGTCGGTTGGCAGCAAAGCGGACAGCAGTTCGCACGTCGTATGAATCCAGCCTCCACTGAGACCATAGTGGTATGACTCCCCTACCTATGGCTCCGTGGGTGTTCCTTTTTGGCCTAGCCATGTCCTGCGTTCTTGTGTGGGGAGCAAGAGCAGAGACCCCGCAGGCCGCTGCGCATGACAATGGGTAACCCTATGATGAATAAAATGTACTAGTCCAAATAAATTAAAATTTATATTAGCAAATAATTGAAAACAAGCCAGTATCGAGCAATAGGGAATTAGTTATATACATTATGGTATAGGTATATAATGGAATAACATTAGCCATTGAAACTAATATTAAAGAAGACAGTATTATGAAAAGGCTCACAATTATGATGTGAGGGGGAAAAAAAACAAAACAGTTTACAAGACCGTAAGATCAAGGTGAACCTACTCGTGTAAAAAATGTTTACATAGAAATTAAGTAGATAAAGTGGATACAAAGGAAAACATTATTGGTGGTTATTTCAGAGCCATAGAATTACAGGTTTTTAATTTTTTCTTTTGCTTATCTGTAGTGTCCAAGTTTTCCAATATAAGCATAAATTACTGTGCTCTATTTATAGATATAAACACATGAAGGGTACACAATAAAACATTCAAATAGAACTGAAAAAAGACAAAAAGTAAAAACAAATTCCTTTTTTGCCCCCCTGTAATGCAGGGACTCAGCTGCTGCTCCCCGCACAAGAACACAGGATATGGTGAGGCCAAAAAGGAACAACAACTGAGCCATAGATAGGGGAGTCATATTCTCGCTGGTGGCTGGTTGAGACACAAAAGCAAACATCCGCCAGTACCCCAACAAGGGGCCTTCCTGCACCCCAGTCTCGCTGGCGGCAGGGCGAGACACGGGACGTAGTATCAACACTCTGCAATCTGCTGTCCGCTTCTCTGCCAACCAACCAACACCCCTAGCGTAGCCACTGCAGTTCTATTAGTGGCTAATGGCTAACCGGTAACAGCTGTTGGCCACCCAGCCACAGCGGATGGCCATCTGATTACAGCTGATGGCCATCTAATAACCGAGCCAGCACCTTTCCACGTGAAGCCGAGAGCCTGGAAACTGCTCTCTGGGACTCTGTCCCCACACCAACTACTTCGATTATTTCTAGATGCCTTTTCCCCTAAAGAGGTCAGGATGATTCCCTAGGGCTGATCCCAGGTGGGCGTCTTCAATCCCTCCAGCAGGTGGTCCCACTTCTCTCTCAAGGCTCCTTTGGAACCAGCTCCTTACCATTTGTTTTCATTGGTGCTCCCATCTTGACAGTATCTTAGATTCAGAAAAGCTTTAGTTATATCACTACTTTCATAAAATCCAGAAGGAAGGAAGGGAGGCAGAGGAGAAAGAAAGGAAAAAGGCTGGGGGGGAGCAAGGGGGGGAGAGGAGAGAAGGAAGGGAAGAAAAGAAGGAAGGAAGGAAGGAAGGGAGGGAGGGAAAGAGGGAGAGAGGGGGGGAACTTTTAGTCCTTTCCCTTCCAGAGCAGGCATTACCTATGTGGGCTCAGAGTCCCCGAGAGCAGTTTCCAGGCTCTCAGCCTCACATGGAAAGGTGCTGGGTCTGGTAGTAGATGGTCATCAGCTGTGACTAGTTGGCCATCAGCTGTTACCGGTTAGCCATTAGCCACTGATATAACTGCCATGGCTGGGCTAGGGGGTTGGTTGGTTGGTTGGCAGAGAAGCGGACAGCGGATTGCGCATCGTGTGGAGCCTGCTTCCTGTATCTCCATCCCAGCCGCCAGCGAGTCTATAGTGGTATGAACCCCCTATCCATGGCTCCGTGGGTGTTCCTTTTTGGCCTCACCATATCCTGCGTTCGCGTGTGGGGAGCGGAACCAGAGACCCCGCATAAGACCCTTCAGGACAGGCACCAAGCCCAGTTCCTCCTTCAGAGTGGTGCCTCATCACCACTGCTACCTGTCTTTGGGTTGTTAGTTCTAAGCCACAGTATTTGGAGAGAAAGAAAAATGAAACAAAATCATTAGCAGTAGATAGCTACTCCCCACCCCTGAAATTTTCATCTCAGGATGAAATGAATGGCTGGTCCCACAGCATCAGCGGCAGCTGGGAACTCATTAGAAGTGCAGATTCTTGGGTCCCACTCTAGACCTGCTGAGTCAGGAACAGTGATCTGGGTTAAATAGCCTTCGGAGGGTGATTTTGATGCATGCTCCAATTGGAGAAACCTGGAGCTATCTTCCCCATCCCCTGCCTTTGAGAGACCCCTAAATACGTCTTTAATAAACACAGAATAGGACCAGCCCAAGAGGGGACCCTGCCGAGATTCTACCGCGAACAGAGATGCTTCAGGATTGTGGGCTGTGCAGTTAGAGACACCCCCTAAAACACCCGAGCTTTCCCCAGAAGTACCTTTTGACTCAGTCACCCTTGAATTGAGTGAAGAGTTTTGCTTATTCTCTTGGATTAGGCGGTTCTTCGATTTCTTCATCTTGCTGTAGGAAACAGGGCAGGTTTCAGACTTCGTGGAGTGCTTTGTCTGGGTGGCTGTGGGGACAGAGTCCCAGAGAGCAGTTTCCAGGCTCTCGGCCTAATGTGACAAGGTGCTGGCTTGAGTAGTAGATGGTCGTCAGTTGCGGCTAGTTGGCCGTCAGCTGTCACCAGTTAGCCAATTAGCCACTGATATAACTGCCGCGGCTGCGAGAGTTGAGTCAAGGGGAGTTGGTCGGTTGGCAGAAAAGCGGACAGCAGGTCGCACGTCGTCGGGTGACTCCAGCCTCCAGAGAGACTATAGTAGTATGACTCCCCTACCTATGGCTCCGTGGGTGTTCCTTTTTGGCCTAGCCACATCCTGCGTTCTTATGTGGAGAGCAGGAGCAGAGACCCCACAGGCCGCCCCGCATGACAGTGGCAGAGGGGGAACAGTCTTCCCTTTATACCTGGTTGTGGGGACAGAGCCAGGAGTGCAGTTTCCAGGCTCTAGCCCTCACATGGAAAGGTGCTGGCTCGGGTAGTAGATGGCCATCAACTGTGATTGGATGGCCATCAGCTGTGGCTAGTTGGCCGTCAGCTACAACCAGTGAGCCACTGGCCACTGATATAACTGCTGTGGCTACGCTAGCAGCAAATGGGGGCTATCAAGAAGATGGTGGCTGGCAAGCTTGGATTGCAGTTAGCACGGCAAAGTGTGGGTTTCGGATTGCAGAGAAGTGGACAGCAGGTTGTGGATAGTGTGGCTCCTGCTTCCTGTGTCTCCAACCCAGCCACCAGCGAGAATATAGTGGTATAACTCCCCTATCTGGCTCCATGAGTGTTTCTTTTTGGCCTCACCATGTCCTGCATTATTATGTGGGGAGCGGGAGCTGAGACCCCGCAGGCCGCCCTGCATGACACTGGTACATTCAGTTCAACCAGTGGTCCGTTGAGCGGCTCACTATGTGTACGGTAGCCCCAATTTCAAATATACTGTCCCCCTGAACCTTAAAGAACGCTTATACTTGTTAGGTCTTTTCCATGGGTTTCTGGTTTGGAAGTAACTGTCCCTGTAATTGTGTACCAGGCAGGGTACCAGGGTGCTGGGGGCGCAATGAATTAGGAGACTTGACCTCTCATCCTCAAGGAACTTGAAATCAACTTCAAGAAAACTTGAGCAACACACAGGAAATCGTAAATCCCTGTGGATGGGCTGCGAGTGGTGGACAAGTAAGATGCTGGTTACGTACAGTGCCTGGTGAGGAGAAGCGGCGATTGATCAGGGAGCCTTCGCTGTGGGCTGGGCCAGAGGCAGGGAGTGGATGCTTTGCCCTGACAGGCCCGAAGAGAAGGCCTCTCAGGGCCACACTTCCCCTTCCCATGGCCCATGTGTTGAGGGAGACCAAGAAGCTGCCTTTGGCCTCTTTGGTGATACCCGTTTACCTACTGTTGACTAAATAAAGGCTTAGAGAGGCTTATGGAATAAGAAAGCTTTCACATCAAAGGGCTCTTACAAAACAGCCTGGTGATGACTTAAGTACAAATGAATCAGAAACAGATGGACTTAATTTCCTAGAAAATACCCCTGGGCTTCAACAAGAAGAGGGAAAGTGCTCAGCCAAAGGCATTGTGGGTTTTTGCTGATCCTAAAATATGCTCAGCAATTTTGCCTGAAACAGAGCCGAGATGTCAGGCTCTGAGTCATTAGAAACCCCAGGCTGGAATCCTGCCAGCACATCAGCTGATTCCAGCAGCCCCCTCCCCAGTTCTTATCAGTTGGCCCTGATGCTCTGGGTTTGCAAGGGCTGGACCGAAGTGCCAGTGAGGCCTTCCTCTTGTCTGTGTTGGATGCCTGGCTACAAAGTGCAGGAGTTAATGTAGATAATCTCAAAGGCCTTTGCAGCACGGGTGTTCCATGACTTATAATAACAATAATAATTGCCAACACTTACCGAGTGATTCCCTTATACTAGGCCTGGTGTTAAGTGCTTTATATACATTGGCTTGTTTTACAGCTTGTCACACCCTGAGTTAGAACTATCATGATCCCCATTGTACAGATGAGGAAACTGAGCCTCAGAGAGGTTAAACAGCTTGCTCAAAGGCCCATGGCCGGTGTACAGTAGAATCTGGATTTTAAGCAAGTGATAAGGCATCTCTTGGTAATTTCTAGCCTGTCAATTCCTGGATTTCCATTCTCGTGGCAACCTTCTAGTCCTTGGGTTGGCGCTGAATAGTCCCCTCTGTGACTGCCCTGCCTGAGGCTCTCTATTCTCTAAGACGTCTTTTGCACCTGGCCAAATTTACCTGAAAACACAGCTGACCCTTGCTTACCCTCTGCTCCCCCAGATTCCTCCAGGCCTGTGTTAGATGGTGGGAATACACAGCAGTACTTTCAGGGAGGCGGACCGTGACTCCAGGGCAGTGTGACAGATGCCCACTGGAGGAGGTGTGCGGGGCACGCCCTGGGACTCCAGACGGAATGTGTCTGACTGACTTGGGCCAGGCACCAGCAGGAGCCAGGCACGTATGTGGGGAGAGGTGACGGTGCTACTGGAGGTGGGGGAGGCAGGAAGGGGCATGGTGCTGGTGGAAGAACTAGACAGATTAGGACGACAGAGGCCGTGGTGAGTGTTGGGGAAAATGACAGGAGAGGCAGCCAGGAAGATAGTCAGGGGCCAGAGCCTACCAGGTGAGCCTTGGTGCTTGGTCCTAGAGGGAGTCATGGGTAGGCGTGAAGCAGGGCAGTGACAGGAGCCTCTGTGCCCTGCCCCCTCGCCTTGCCCTCCTCCTAGCTGTCTCAGCTCAAGTGGGAGTGAAGTCCTCCAGGTCAGGGGATGTGGCCAGCACAGCCTATAATAGGTGCTCAGTCAGGTTTCACCAGCAGTGCAGGTGACGGCAGTTGTATGGCCTTGACCCTGAACATGCACTACCCACAAGACCCAGGTCCTCTGACTTGGGGCAGCTAGGAGAATCGAGAAAGCACATCTCTGGGCAATGGTTGTTAACTCTGGCTGCACTGTAGAATCACCTGGGGAAGGTTTGAAGCACACAGTTGTAGGATCTCGGGTAGCAGAGGGGCCTGGCACCAGTGTTTTCAGCAGGCACTCAGGTGGTTCCAGTGCATGGCCAGGGTTTGGAGTCACTGACAGCCTTTGGTGTGCGTCAGAGGCTGCCTGGGCGCATGCCTCACCCCAACGCGGACCTGTGAAATCAACATGGAGTGGCATGGGAAGAGATCAGAGCATCTACCATGTTTCCCTGAAAATAAGACCCAGCCGGACAATCAGCTCTAATGCGTCTTTTGGAGCACGAATTAACATAAGACCCGGTATATTATATAATATAATATACCGGGTCTTATGTTAATTCGTGCTCCAAAAGACGCATTAGAGCTGACGGTCTGCTAGGTCTTATTTTCGGGGACACAAAGTACATTATTAACGTATATCCAATATTGAGAACCAACCCTTGATCCTATCATTTGAATATATTTGCCTTGGCTTCTAATGTAGTCTAAGTCCTGGTGGGTACTTCGTAAGTGCTGATTAGAGATTTATCAGAAGGGTGACTCAGACGCAGCTTGAAACCCTTTTCATGAAGTGGTGAGTGTTGGATGACTCTCTGCCACTTTTGGAGGCAGAGAGAATAGAAATAACAACAGTTTGCGGAGTGCCTTACACAATGCCTTCATATGCCATCAATGGGCCCTGCTGCCAGGGCGCTTCCCCGGGTGGGTGGGCCAGACTAGCCCTGTACCTGGGCTCCAAACTCCTGGCTCCACCCCCACCTTCCAGTGCTCTGCTCAGCCTCTCATGAACATCAAATAAGAACGATGAATGAAGAAGATGTGTTTGATTATTTAGCTGGTCAGCTTGGTATGGTCAGAGGATAGAGGGACAGAGCCTGAGGGGTTCTGATCATGTACAATGAGAAGTCACTCAGTTTTCATATAACAAATGTTTACTGAGGGTCTGTTTGGCATCAGGCATATGCTAGGCCTTGGGGGTACCGTGGGAACAAAACCCACCTCATGGGCTTATTCTACATGTGGAGACAAACAGTAAATAAGTACAGAAGTACATAATAAACTTGTAATATGGGTTAGGATAGGAACTGTGGGGACAGAGCCAGGAGTGCAGTTTCCAGATTCTCGGCCTCACGTGGAAAGGTGCTGGCTCAGGTAGTAAATGGCCATGAACTGTGATTGGATGGCCATCAGCTGTGGTTAGTTGGCCGTCAGCTGTAACCAGTGAGCCATTGGCCACTAATATAACTGCCGTGGCTACGGTAGCAGCAAATGGGGGCTAGCAAGAAGATGGTGGCTGAGCTAGCAAGAGCAGATTGCAGTTAGCACGGCGGATTGCAGCTAGCAAGTGAGGTTGTTTGGCAGAGAGAGAAGTGCTTGTGGATAGTGTGGCTTCTGCCTCCTGTGTCTCCAACCCAGCCGCCAGCGAGACTATAGTGATATGACTCCCCTACCTATGGCTCCGTGGGTGTTCCTTTTTGGCCTCACCATATCCTGCGTTCTTATGTGGGGAGCGGGACCAGAGACCCCGCGTGACTCCCGGCATGACAGAACTATTTTCATGCAAGGATAGGGAATGTGAGGGGGACCTCTTCTGATCAGCGGAGGTGACAAGGAACGTAGTTCTGCAGGATGAAAAGAAGCCTGACGTGTAATGAATAGAAGGTAGAAGGGGCTGGCATGTGCAAAGGCCCTGAGGCATGGTTGGTGTGTTTGAGAAACGAGGCCAGTGAGAAGGAGAGCAAGGGGGAGTATAATGAGGGCAGAGGTTGGCAGGGTCCAGGCATACAGGACTAGCTAAGGAATTCAGTTCTTTAGCCAGAGTGCAACCTGCAGTTTATCTCCCAGTAAGAGTGCATCAGGGTTTGAGTGATGGGGAGTGAAAAGAACAACATGGAGTATCGTCTGCATTTCAGGGACATGGGCTTCAAGTTTGAACTCGTGTGTGACCTAAGGCAAGTCCCTTTCCCTCTGCAGACCTCAGTTTTCCTTTGTGAGAGAATTGGCCCAGTGACCTATGTCTAGTGAGGTGTCCTGGGAGCCTCTAGCTATCCATACATAAACTGAAGATAAAGTGTCCACCACTGGCATGGCCGTGACAGTGAAACCTTTTGGAAGCCTTGTCACTGACATTTGTTCATAACTGAGTGAAGTTGTTGTTTTTGACTCTGCTGTTGTCCCCAGGGCAGGCAACCAGTAAATACTGATTTACAAAGGCTGAGCTGGCCTTCTTTCACAGTGCTTTCATTCGTCTTTATCCCTGGAGAAAAGTGGCAAGTGGCTGGGGAGAGGCAGAAGGGAGGGGGCTGGAGGCAAGGTGCTTATGTAGCTGGCCGGGGACTGTCCTGGGGGGAGGCTGGGAGCTGGTGCTAGGAAGGTGTCATGTTTTATGAATGATTTCCTGACAGGTAGAGAGGCTGACTCAGCTGGCAGCCTCCGGGGGCGGGTGTGTGGGGCCTGCTTTTCCGCAGCTGAAGACTAATCTGCCTGGGGCAGCTGGCTCAGGGAAGGAAGGGCCTCCAGCTTGGTGGGGAGGGCAACTGTGCATCTTTGGCGGTTTTTCTCCCCCAGAGCTTTTCTTAGCTTGTCCAGGGTGGGCGGTGGGGGAAAGAGCAGGACCCACCCGCCTCTCTCCTCCTTCTTTCCTTTTTTTCTCCTCTTTCCTCCCCACCGTGCTCCTCCTCAGAGGCTGCTGTCAGCAGCTTTCAGCTCCGCTGAGTCTCATGGCCTCATGCCGGCACTGCCTTCAGCAGACCTGTCTGTGTGTGTAGGGGGGGCCGGCAGAGCGTGGTGAAGCCTGCTCCCCAAGAACCCCTTTGCCCAGCTGGCCTCTGTAGTCAGGAGGTTCTTGGGGAGGGGGGCTGAGCTGTCAGGAACCAAGGAGGCAGACGTGAAGAGGGATTCTGCCTTCTCCATCCATGCACCAGCCCTGGGAATTCCCTCGCTGGCTCTGTTATCTCCCCCAGGTCACAGAAACCATTCCAGAGAGAAGTCCTGTGCTTGTGGCCAGCATGGGAGGATTTCCAAGCCTGTCTCAAAGCCTGGGCAGAAGACATGTGTTTCTGAGCTTTGGTGTATTTGTCATCAGAGGGAGAGAGGGAAGGGAATCTGTGGAATGAATGTCTGACTTCCCACCAAGCATCAGGAAGGCCTGTCCTCCCCTGTCAGGGGCTTAGGCCCCCCCATCTAGGGGTTATTTCACTGAATTCTTACTACATTAAGAAGCAGTTATTATTCCCCCCATGTTATAGATGAAGAAACAGGCTCAGAGAGGGAAATTCATTTGCCCAAAGTTACACAGCAATTAAGTGAGAGTGAAGTTTCAGACCCAGTCTGCCCAGCCCCCAAAGCCATTCCTTAACATTTCAGTCCCTCTCTGTTGGAGGGAAAGCCTGTGAAGAAGGTGAATTTGGAGGAAGAGCCCCTCTTATGTGCCAGAAGAGAAGTGTGGGGTGGTGGAGTCAGGAGCTTCAGTCTAACCTGCTGCGTGACCTTGGCCAAACCCCGCCTTTTTTTTAGGTCTTCCATTACCCACTCTACCAGGAAAGGTTTAAACTAGATGCTTTTGAGATCCCTCCTAGTACCAACGTTTTCTGAAATTACCTCACCGAAGTCCAGAGCTATGAAGGGGACGGGGCAATGGCTTACCTGAGAGTCCTGACCAGCTGTCGTTACTAGAACACTTTCCTGTGGGTGTTCTTCCACTTGTCCTCCAAGGCTTGCTCAGCTCAGCAAAGGACAGGTGCTGCTGGTAAATGGAAGCCCAGCTCTAACCCCAGCTTTGCTTGGCAGGTCTGCATTACCTTGGGAAAGTCACTGGCCTGCCCAGTCCTTAGAGAACGGGGTCCATGACCAACGTCTGGCTTCATCTTAAGGAGAGATAAGGATGCCAAGTGCTCTGGGGCACCAAGTGTCCTCCCTCTCAGGTGTTGATTAGATTGGGCCTGCTGTAATTATCAACACTTGGAAGCAATTTGCAGGCAACTGCAGGCGGTGGGAGCAGGGGAAGGAGGCAGCCTCTGGGGGTCCTAGAAAATCTAGTTGCTGAGGAGCATCTGGGTCAAGTCTTCTCCTCCCAGCCTTGTCTGAAAGCTGAGTCAGACCTGCCCACTTTCCTGGTCTTTGTGCCACAACCCTGGGAAGAGACTCCACCCTGCTAGCCAAGAGGGGCCAGAAGTAGCAAGGGTGGCTGGTGATGCTGGAAATAAGATGAAACAAGTTGGCAAGTTTAAATACATGGGGCTCCTGGAAGGCCCTGTCAGTGTTACCTTGGAACAAATATGCGGGCTCCCTCCTTCCAGACCTACTCTTACTGTCTAGGGGCCTATGGACAAGTCCCTCACCCCTCTGTGCATCAGTTTCCCTATCTCTGAAATGGGAGCAATGCCAGCTCCGGGTTGTTGGAGGAGTTCATGAAGCCAAGTGTGTGTTCTCGGAGCCTATAGGGAGCCAGCCTTCGCTGCTCGGTGGTTGTTAGTGTCACTGGAGTTATACCTCACCTCGCCCCATTCTTGTGTTATGTTGGACACTGCTCCACGGAGGCGACCATCTACTTTGTCCCCCAATAGTACCCTGATGGGACTTCCAGCTGAGCACCTGCACTGTACTTGCCTCTTTAAGCATCTATCTCGCAACTACCATGTGTCCCCAAAAATAAGACCTAGCCAGACAATCAGCTCTAATGCATCTTTTGGAGCAAAAATTAATATAAGACCCGGTATTGTTATACCCAGTATATTATATTATATTAGACCGGGTCTTATATAAGTCTTATAGTAAAATAAGACCGGGTCTTGTATTAATTTTTGCTCCAAAAGACGCATTAGAGCTGATTGTCCGTCTTATTTTCAGGGAAACACAGTAGGTGGTGAGCTCCTAGAATTCTAGGTCTGTGCACCCCGCAACGACACCCTAAATTGCTGTTGGATGGATGTTTTGACAGTCTGAGCAGGTGGAGGAGGTGAGGCAGGGTTCTTTCTCCTGCTTGGAAACCCCAATGTACTACTCTGCACTCCCCCCACCCTCGACTCAGGTTCCTCTTGGAACCGTGGGTGGGTGGGGGCACGTTGTCATTTCAGAAACCCTGTAGCAGCAGGAGAATGTTGCCCAGGCTGCTTGGAAAGGAGCCAGGATGCAGATCACGCACTTCCTCTTCCATTCACACCTGCCACATCCTGAACTGGTGGTTTCTACTCCTCTGTGAGAGCTGATAAACAGGCAGGGGGGCGGTGGGGGGGGTGGAGGGTGGGGGGTGGGGAAGGGGGAAGGGGGTGCCCAGAGCCACTCCCCATCGCACCTCCCCCAGCTTAGCTTTCTAGAAGGCTCCAAACTTAGGAGGTACTTGATAGGTGGTTGCTGGATACATGCTCACGGGGTGGGGTTTTCTTCCCCAGGCCAGCTAAATAATACCCTTGAAATTGCCAAAGACACCCTGAAATGCAGCTCTGCAAGCTTCCGCCATTGAGGTTTGAGCTAGTCCTGCACTTAGATGGGTAGAAACTGGAGGTGAAGCCAATGTGAAGAGCTGGGCTGAGAGCTCTTTGCAGCCATGTGATGCTCTCAGCAGACAGCAGAGGTCCAGAAAAGACTGTGGGTCCAGGATGCAGCTGCTGGAGGATTGGCTCTGCCTATTGGGTTACACTCGCGGAGCTGTGTGGCCTTGGGCAGTGTCTGAGTACAGCTACATGCTCTCTGAGCCACTACCATTTTCCAGGCACCGGGCTACATCCTGGCAACACCACGATCCAAGCCAACGATGCTCATGAGTCCCGAGTACAGGCCGGGCACTGGGCCCCTGGGATGGACACGCGGCAACCCCTGCCCTGGGAAATCCCAGGCTGGATACATGACACATACCAGTGATTCAGAACCATTTGAACAAAGGATTGGGTGTCCTGGGTTGGGGCACATAGCAAAGGAGCATCTAACTAGCTGCAGGGCCCTATGCAAGTCACCTGGTCCTATGCCTCGGTTTCCCCACCTGTCAGAAAGTCCTGTGTGATCCAGCCCCTGCTTCTCTTCCCTCTCCATCATCCCTCTGCTGCTGTGGCCTCCTGTGGCCTCCTGGGCTAACTTCCTCATTTGCCTTGTCTCAGCACAGGTGTCGTCTCCTCTGAGAGGCCTCCCCTCCCGTTGTTCTTTATGACACTTGACATCAGGTGCACAGTATGCTTCTACGAGGTCAGACAATGAAATTCATGAACTTGTTACAATGATGTTGCTAACCTTTTTTGATATCAGAGGGATTATTCATTATGAATTTGTACCAACAGTTAACCAAGTTGACTGTTTGGAAGTGCTGAAAAGGCTGCATGAAAATGTTAGATGACCTGAATTTTTTGCCAACAATTCATGGCTCTTGCATCACGACAATGCACCAGCTCACACGGTACTGTCTGTGAGGGAGTTTTGAGCCAGTAAACAAATAACTGTATTGGAACACCCTCCCTACTCACCTGATCTGGCCCCCAATGACTTCTTTCTTTACCCAAAGATAAAGGAAACATTGAAAGGAAGACATTTTGATGATATTCAGGATATCAAGCGTAATACAACGGCAGCTCTGATGGCCATTCCAGAAAAAGAGTTCCAAAATTGCTTTTGAGGGTGGACTAGGCGCTGATGTTGGTGCATAGCTTCCCAAGGGGAGTGAGTACTTCGAAGGTGACTGTAGTGATATTCAGCAATGAGGTGTGTAGCACTTTTTCTAGGATGAGTTCGCGAACTTAGTTGTCTGTCCTCGTATGTTACCCCTTTATCGTCTTTCTGTCCCTACCCCAGAGCTTGGCACTGAATAAATGATTGTTGAATGAATGAATGGGTGACTTCATTAATGAACAGGTGTGCCAGATCCCTTGGGGCCTTGCTCACCACACCAAGTGCTGCTCCTGGAGGACGGGCAGGCCAGAAGGATTTTAAATGAGGCAACAACACCACTGCCAGAATTGTTGTTAAAAGGCCTTCCTGTCCCCCTGTGAGGGGTGAAAAGAGAGGAGGGCAGGAGACCAGACTAGATCCTGCCGCAGTCTCTTTCTTCTTTCCCTCCTTCCCCTCCAGGTCTCACCCCTTCCAGAACGGAGTGGCTCAAGCCCAGTTCCAAATTGTCATTGTAAACAGCCTGGCGGCCAGGAAAAAGATTCTTTTTTATTCTTCTCCTTGAAAAACTAGCTAAATAAAAAGCTGCTGCACTGGGGGTAGAGAAGGGGAAAGTGCAGCACGCCTGAGCTGGAAGGGGTGTGTGGGTCCTCTAGACTGGGAACAGAGTCCCAGAGAGAGGTATGCCAGCACCGGGAGTGTCCCCATGCACCTTGGGGTGGGTGCTGGTGCACATGTGATTGGAAGATGTGTACTGTGTGTGCCCACATGGAGTCTGGCCCTCACTGGAAAGGAAGGTGCAGCAGGAAGCCCACTAGGCCTTTGGTGGGGGTGGGGCGATGGGGCGTGGGAGGAGACACGACAGGAGGGAAACTGAGAAACAAGAGTACCTTGTGGGAGACTGGGTCCTGTGAGGAGGTGTCCCCACTTCCTGTCGCTTGCCAGGGCAAGAAGTGGGTCCTGCTATGAACTAGCTTTAGGCAAGTCCCAGCGTTGCTCCGAGCCTCAGTGTCCTGGCCATGCTGGGTTGGGCCCTTAGCAGAGGATGTCGGGGTGAAAAGGAAGCTGTTGGTTGATGACATCTTCTAAGCCCCTCCAATGGAGGTGAGGAACACATACCTGGACTCTTTAAGGTAGAGACACTGGTGTGTGTGGGTAACGGGCAGGGTGGCCTATCAGGAGGACCGCAGATCAAGGCAGACAGAGGATATAGAGGGGCCCCAGGGAAAACAATAAGTGACAGGCTCACAGGAGATGGGAGGGAAAGATTGCATTTAGAGACATGGAAATAGGTGAAAATGCAGAGAGCAGGGGAGGCAGCAGGAAAAGTTAGAGGATTGAGAACACATCTGAAGCCCACAGTCAGGGCTTAACTCATTTACTGGTTACTCTGGACCCCCGGGTTTCTCTCGTTTCTCCCCCGTCAGTTTTATGGCCTCGGCTTTGCAGGGCCTCAGTTTCCCCACCTCTTCATAGGAATAATATGATGTATAGCATCCGTTTGTCATGACGCCCACAAAAGACATTATACAAGTCAAGTTCCAAATTCTAATGAACTGAATTCTGCCCGAGGAGCTTTAAGGGATGAAGAACTAGACAGAAAGAAGCCCTGCAGAACAATATAAGGGTTGAAGAGTTAGAATTGCCTTTTTTTGGTAAGGGGCATTGTTTGTGAGGAAGGGCAGCGAGGACGCAAAACTTGTAGACATTGTCTACAACAAAAGCTTCAAGGGTGAGATAAAGTAAAAGAGTGGCACATTCTTTGAGAAGGGCTGGGTATTGTCATTCATTTGTGTCACATATATCCTGGCACTCTGGGCTAACCTGATGAACCCCTGACCTAAAGGCACCTCTTAGTGGTTTGTTCTAAAAATACTGAATGTTTTCCATCTTGCTTTTTCTCTCCTATTAAAACAATGTACTGAAATTTTCCCCCGAGTACCAAAGTAATAAATCCAAGTACAACATATTTTCTGTAGGAAAAATTCCTAGAAGAACAAGGGCTGGATTTGTGGACACGAGCACTTTACATGTAGGCAGGTTACACCTAAATCTCTTTCCAAAAATGTTTGCCCCAATTCGCACTCCCTTTTTGGTTTACTTAAGCATAAACACCAAGGTGAGACTGGATGGATCACTTCCCCGCAGTGTCCTGTCCATAAAAGAAAAGGGCTGGGTTAGAAAAAAGAAAACATCAGGAATCCAATCTTCTCTAACCAGCATGGATCGTGCTTTGCACTCACAAGGGGCGTGGTCAGACCCATCTAAAACTGAGCTGACAAACGCTGGGAGTGACAGCCACTGGGAGAGACAGCAGCTGGGAAAGGCCTGCCAGGCAGTGACCTGCCTAAGGTCACACAGCTAGTGGGTCTCAGCTGTCTTTGCCTCCCAAACCTGTCTGATCTCCAAACCCTTACTGCCCCCCACCATTGTTCATTCATTCTACCAACAGACAGCTCTGAAAGGCTGCTGTGGCCAGGCGCTCTTGGTGTTGGGGACGCCACAGTGAGCAAAAGCAGATGTATCCCCGTGCATTTGAAGAATTTCACAAATAGATGTGTAATTGCAAACGGAGCCAAATGGTCAGGGCAAGAGGTACAGATGGGTGCAGGGGCAGGGAGTGGGGGTGGAGGTAGGGGATCGGGGATCTGCCTGCAGTTGGCCAGGCATAGCCTCTGTATCCTGAGAGCATGGGTGACGGTGAGGTGACTGAGTGAGACATCGAGTGGAAAGGTCAGTGTGCACTTTGGAAGCTGCTGTCTACATATCCCTGTCCCTCACAGGCCCCACCTGGGGCCCTGGGCCCACAGAACCTGCAGTGGCTGGGGTTCCCCAGATGTGGGGAGTGTGTGTCCGTTGAGCCCACCTCCGGCAGCTAGGTCTGAAGTACAGGCCACTTCCTCCCTTTGCTCTCCCTGTGGTTGGCTGGTGGGGCTGAGACAGCTCGGGCCAGCCTGAGGGGAAGGGGAGGGGGCAGCCAGACTGTCCCAGGAGGGGCTGCGGGCCTCCTAACTCCCTGCTTGTCTCTGGTTCTGAGAGCCCAGCTCAGCCTCTTCCTGCCATTTTCCCAGCCTTGGTCTTATCAGGAGGAAATCTTTCCAGAGCTTTTCCCCACCCTGCCTCCCCACTTCCTCTCCCCATACTCCCTCCAGGCTGTGAGTTGGGACAGAGAGGTACCCCCCTCAATACAGAGGGGTCTTGCAGCTACAGGGGGTGGAGAGGTGGGGGTGGGGACGGGGACACTTCTTAGGAATACTTTTTCAGCCCTGTTGTTTCTGCTGGTTTCTATTCTTCCCCTTCTCAAGTCCTAGGTCTCCCAGGCCCGATGCCTCCCCATGTCTCAGTCAGAATCCATTTTCCACCCAATAATATTTACTAGACCTCAACCCAGTACCAGTTCTGGTTAGATTGCGGGTACAGAAGGGTGAGACATGCCCAGCTCTCCAGAGCTCACTGCTCAGTGGGAAGACCGTAGAGCGAGACCAAGTCCGTGAGAGAAGCGTTCTTCTGGAACAGTGTGTGCAAAGTGCTGTGGACTGGGGGAAGGAGAGAAGGGAGGGGCGGTGGTCAGAGGAAGTCCATGGCTTCCTCCCTGGACTTCCAAAGACAAAGCCTGGTGCATGCGGTGAGAAATTAGGGAGGGGGAGAGAGAAAGAGAGTAGGAGATAGAGACACACACACTGTGGTTAATATTTCCCCACAGAACTAAAGCTAGCTATTTCATCTGAAGGACTATTCTTTATTCTGAGGTGATGACCTTTCTAGGTGTTTTAATGTCCTTTCTGGAAGATAGTCTGTTGTTTGTTTATTTATTGTGGTGAAAAACAGATGACATGAGGTCTGCCCTCTTAAGGAGATGTTAAGTGGGTGGTACAGTATTGTTAACTAAATGCACAATGTTTTACAGCAGATCCCTAGAACTTATTTATCTATCCTAACTATTCCCATTGCCCAACTCCCCATTTCCTCCTCGTTCCAGCCCTTTGCAACCACCATTAGACTTTCTGTTTCTATGAGTCTGACTACTTTAGATGCCTCAGATAAGTGGACTCAAGCAGTGGTTGTCCTTCTGTGACACTTTTTTCACTTAGCGTAATGGTCTCAAGGTTCATCCATGTTGTAGCGTATATTAGACTTCTTTTTTGTGGCTGAATAAATTCCATTTTATGTATGTACCACATTTTCTTTATCCATTTATCTGTCAATGGCTCTGTACTTGTTTCCACCTCTTGGCTACAGTGCATCATGCTGCAATGACCATGGGAATGCAGATATCTCTTTAAGATCTTGATTTCAGTTCTTTGGATAAGTACCTAGAAGTGGGATTGCTGGATCACATGGTGGTTCTAGTTTTAATTTTTTTTTCTTTATGGGAAACTCCATACTGCTTTTCCTAAGCAGCTGTACCATTTTACATTTCCAACAACAGTGCACAAGGGTTCTCTTTTCTCCATATCCTCCAACACTTGACTTTCTTTTTTTATTGGGGAATATTGGGGAACAGTGTGTGTCTCCAGGGCCCATCAGCTCCAAGTCATTGTCCTTCAGTCTAGTTGTGGAGGGCGCAGCTCAGCTCCAAGTCCAGTCGCCGTTTTCAATCTTAGTTGCAGGGGGCACAGCCCACCATCCTATGCGGGAATTGAACCAGCAACCTTGTTGTTAAGAGCCAGTGCTCTAACGAACTGAGCCAACACTTGACTTTTTGATAATGGCTATTCTAGCACACATGAGGTGATTTCTCATTGTGGTTTCGATTTGCATATCCCTGATGATTAGGAATGCTGAGCCACCTTTTCATGTACCTGTCGGCCAATTTGTATGTCTTTGCAGAAATGTCTTTTCAGGTCCTTTGCTGATTTTTTAATCACATTATTTGTTTTTTTTTTTCTGTTGAGTTGTAGGATATATATACATATATATATATGTGTATATATATATGTATATATATATATATGTATATACATATATATATATTTTTTTAAAGATTTTTATTGGGGAAGGGGAACAGTGTGTAGTTCCAGGACTTTATTGGACTTTATTGGGGAACAGTGTGTTGTTTTTCCCAGGACCCATCAGCTCCAAGTCAAATTGTTGTCCTTCAATCTTAGTTGTGGAGGGCACAGCTCAACTCCAAGTCCAGTCACCATTTTCAATCTAGTTGCGTGGGGTCTCAGCTCACCATCCCATACGGGAGTCGAACCGGCAACCTTGTTAAGAGCACATGCTCCAACCTACTGAGCTATCCGGCCGCCCAGGAGTTCCTTATATTTTTGGGATATTAATCCTTTATCAGATATGTGGTTTGCAAATATTTTCTCCCATTTTGTAGGTTGCCTTTTTATTTTGTTGACTGTTTTTTGCTGTGCAGAATCTTTTTATTTTGATGTAGTCCCACTTGTCTATTTTCGCTTTTGTTGCCTGTGCTTTTGGTGTCATATCTAAGAAATTGCCGAGACCAATGTTATAAAGACTCATATGTTTTCTTCTAGGAGCTTTATAGTTTCAGGTGTTATGTTTAAGTTTTTGATCCATTTTGAGTAGATTTTTGTATATGGAGTAAGATAAGGATCCAATTTCATTCTTTCGCATGTGCATATCCAGTTTTCTTAGCACCGTTTGTTGTTTGGTTTTAAGGGCCTTTGTTGGCAGAATAACAAATTTTTCAGTCCTTTGCAGGTTCTTGTCTGTGAAATCCTACGAATGAGTCTCTCATAACTTTGTTATAGTGGCAAATTATATTTTTTAAACTAGGATTTGTGGTCCAGTATACACATGGCTATTACAAAAGCAGTGAGTCCGTCAAGAATGTTCCAGAAAATCTGGGCCATAGGGCCCATGTCCTTGGAGGTCACATCCCAATCAGAGTGAGAGCACTTTAGAGTCTAGGCCTCCACAGAGTAGGTGCTCAGTTGACTTCCATGCAGTCAGGGGAGCTGAGATCAGAGAGATGAAGCCCTTTGCCTCACACATCACAGAACAGCTCAGGCAGAGTGGGCCCAGCCCAGGATCTCCCAGTTCTCAGGCCAGCACTGTTTTGACTGCCCTGTTATCTGCATATGACAGTCTGCACTGAATAAAACCTTCCTCCCCCTAAGTATGGCACAGAGTGTTTGAGAAAGTGGTTTGAATCCATCTTAGTGGGGCTTGTTCCATCTTAGTGTCTCCCCAAACTGCCAGCCTGGCGTCTGGCACATGGGTAGAACATGGCAATGTCTGAGGGAAGGATAACCAGCAATTTCAATTTGAGAGGTGATTCCATGTAAGAGCCAGAAATTAGAAAATTTAGATTCTGCTTCCTGCTGTGCCTCAGGCTTGTTGTGTGACATTGGACAGGTCCCTTCTTGTCCCTAGTGTTTAATTATCTCATCTGTTAATAATAGCAACAACAACAATAATAGATATGGTGTAAGGAGTGCCTCCTATGTGTCAGGCACCGCTCTAAGCACTTTTAGAGGTATAAACCCATTTACTCCTCCCAGAGATAGAGATTACTAATGCCTCTGGCATACAGATGAGGAAACAGAAGCCCAGAGGGGTTAAGCATCCTGTCCAAGGTTACACAGCTAGTTAGAGGAGCAGCAGGGATTCAAACTCAGGCAGACTGGCCCCAGAGACCACCTAATCACTATGTGGTAGTAAGCATCTAGAAGATTTATTTTTTTTTTTGGTACGGAAAGTAGCAGCCGTTTCAATTCTAGGCCCTTGGCAAAATGTTTCCGGTTGAGTTCCTTTAGGCTTCGTTAAATAGCAGCCATGCAGATCTCTTCCTAGAAGGAAGGCAACTGTCGGGACAGGATTACTTAGGAGGAATTTTGGCAGGGGGGAGGGAAAAAAAGCAGGAAAAAAGGCAAAGCCTGTCTCTCTGTGTTGCTGCCTCTGCATGACCGCCTCAGTGTTCCCTGCAGCCACACTCACCAAGGTCCAGGCCACCCTCGGCTGTCACCTGGGCATCTCGCTGGGCAAATCTCACCAGCTCTGAAGCATTCCAAGTGGCACCAGAGTCTGCCCTTAAAGACAGCCATCGAGCACATCACATCCCTGCTTAACGCCCTCCCATGGCTTCTCAAAACTCTTTGAGTAAAACCCAAGGTGACCCCTTGGGGCTCTGAGCTCGTCTCACACGTCCTCCTGTGTGCTCGCCACACCATAGCTCTAAGCAGTCCCAATCAGTGGCCCCTAGCCGTATGGGTTTGCCAAGCACTTGAAATGAGGCCAGTCCGAATTGAGACATGTTTGTCCATATAAAATACACACCGGGTCTCAAAGCCGTAGTACAAAAAAAGAGGGTATAAAATATCTCATTCATAATTGTTACGTTGATTATATGTTCAAGTGATACAATTTTAGATATGTTGGGTTAAATAAAATATATCGTTAAAATTAATATCACCTGGATCTTTTTACTGTTTTATTGTGGCTGCTAGAAAATTGTCAATTCCCTGTGTGGCTCACATTCCATTCCCATTGCACAGTGCCATTCTAGGCGCCCCGCTTTCCTTCAGTTCCTGGACCAAGCTCTTCCCAGCCTCAGGCAGGGCCTTGCAGCCCTCTTCCCACAGCTCTCCTCACCATCCCCTTTCAGTTACCTCCCTGGCCCCTCTGCCTCCCCCCCACCCCCATATCAGTCTCTCTGCTCTTGGCCCAGCACCTGGCTCTAGGCTGACAGGGAAGGGCTAACACAGTCAGTTAGAGGCCCTGGGGGAGGGAAGGATGGGAACTGGTACATCCGTACACCGTCCTCAGCCTGGATCCGTGGAAAGGGGTCTTCAGCCAGAGGGCTCCACCTGCTGTTGGCCAGGGTTTAGCTGAAGCAGGAATAGTGATCAATGACTGAGCAGAACACACGGTCTGTAAGAGAGGGCCTTTGGGCTCTGCTGTGTCCATAAAACCAGGAGTACAGCGCCCCCCAGCTTTCATCATAAGAACTGATTGGGCCGCCTGGGTCAGTTGCCATGTGTGCCAGGCCCCCGGGAAACGCCAGTGCAGCAGAGGTAGACTTGGAGCTTGCCAAGGCATCCCTGAGTCTGTCTCGGCCCTGCTGCTCACTGTGGTGACCCTGGTGGGTCATTCAGCTCTACTCTAAAAGAGGGTCGGTGAGGACCCGAGGGAGGGCTGTGTGTCCAGCATCAAGAGGACACAGCGCTGGAACACTGCCCAAGCTATCCAGCGTCCCCTCCCGACTGTCAGCCACCTCTGCAGGACACTGGCCACAATGGGGACGGTTCCTGAGCAAGGGGCCCCGCTACAGGAGGACCTCCAAGTCATTCCCTTGTTCTCTGTTTTCATCCTGGGACCCCAACTTTGGCAGGATCTGGAGGAGAAGGGGATACCACCATTTATGTGAAAAAGGCCTGTGGGTTTTAAGTGACGGCAAGCTCAGAGTGAGCTAGCGAGTGACCTGATTGCTAAAATAGCCCAGGAAGAGAGCAGACTCTTCTAGGAGCAGGAGGAGGTGGCTGGGCTCTCCACTGGAAGGAAGTGAAGGCACCCCTCTTAGAACGCTCCCATCTCCAGCTGGCTCCAGAAAGCAGGGCTCCCCCACCTCTGCAGAGGTCCACACCCTATGGGTGAGGACCGGGTAGGAAAGGAGGAGGCTCTCCCCAAAGCCAGAGATGGATTCCTCCTGGAGCATAGGTTCTGCCCTTTTCCAAACTCTGACCTTGAATGGGCTCAGACAGATTTTCTGAGACGGGGGGCCAGCACTCCTGGGCCTTCACCTCTCAGGTTAGAAGAAACTTGAAACGTTGAGGTTGGAAGGGCCCAGAGAGACCAGGTGGACCGGGTGCTCGAGTCCCATGGAAGGAAGCTGAGAGCCTGCATGAGGCCCATGGTGAGAGGGTGACAAAGGCCAGCTCTTCTCTGGGCCTCCTGCTGTACTCAGCAGCTCTGAAAGAAATGCAAGGAACACAGAAGATGACTTTTCTCACACAGTAGATAATGAATGTTCTGATCTCAGTCCTCAAGAGGATCACCCCCCATGTCCCCAGCCAGGAAATTTACAGGCTGTAATTGACGCTTCCAGAAGGCCTGGCCTCCGAGAGGGCAGCGTCCCCTTCCTGGTTCCTCCATGGGCAAGGACGGCTGACGAATCCCTCGACCTCTGTGCTGGCTTTCCTTGGCCTCCAGGGCCCTGGCCAGGGTCCCTCAGGCCTGGCCACGGCTGGGCTGGCCAGTGGGCCCAGCAGCTGCCCAGCTCAGTGTGGAGGGTAGGATGAGCTTGGGTGAGGGTAGACCCCCTACTCTGCTTGTTTACTTTATGTGTAATTATAAAACCAATTCACAACTCATTGTAAAATCTGGAAACTACAGAAAGGTAGAGAAAGGAGAAAATGAAAATCATTTGTCATCCCACTTCCCAGAGAAAACTGTGGTGGCTGTTTTGCTCTATTTCTCTCCAGGCCTGTTTTTCGACAAGGATCATACATATGTGTACATGTGTGTGTATTTTCATTGTAATCATACTCTGTAGTTGACGTCCCCCCACATGACATTATATTGGGAACACTTTCTCACAGTATTAAGATTAAAGTTATTCAATGGCTATGTTCTATTAATAATTTATTTAGCCACTCTCCTATTTTTTTTTTTCATTCTCCTATATTTTACCAAGGGAACTTAGCAGTTTTAAAATTTTCACTGAATATACGTCCAGCTTTTTGGCTGCAGACGTGGAGCCGTTATGGGGTATCTTGTCTGCCATTCACACGGAGAGGGACCCCTCAGTTGAACATCTGGGATGACGACGAGGTTGAGCATTTGGAAAAAACAAAAAGTAAACCCCACCCCCACTTAGGGGAGGCTTAGGAAAGGAGTTTCTCTCTGTGCCTGCAGCTCATGCTGGGCCCAGGTGGAGGGCTGTCTAGTGTCACCAGCATGGGTTGTGGATGTGCCCATCCTCCTGGGTGGCATCCAGGGACATGAGCTGGTGGAAAGGGTCAGGCAGTGCTCAGTTCACATTTTGCAGAGGCCACGAGTTGACAGTGTGATCTTGGGCAAGTCCTTTCACTGCTCTATTTGCAAGGCTGTGAAATGGACCTTATGCTGCAGTGGCTGGAATCCAAAGCCCTAACACTGCCTCTGAGCCAGTACTGCGTCAGTGGGGAGCAAAGAAACTAAGGCATGTGGAGTCTGGGTGGAAGAGCCATGGAGCCCCCCCAGGCTCGGAGATTCTCTGATGTGTCTCCAACCTCAGGGGTCTGTGGCTCCACCTTGATTGGCTGGTCCTTGTTGGCCTTCCAGAGGTGCAGACTGGATGACCCCACGCCCCTTCAAACAGGTCTGTCCTCCCCAGGGCCCTGATTTAATCCCTAGGGAAGGCACTAATCAGGTTTCCTACCCTTCCGGATCCCTGCTAGTAGCTCAGAACCATCCAGGCCCGAGAATGACTGATGGAGGACCCATAGGTCGGCTGCATTCCCCTAACTGTTCCAGAGAAAGTCCCCATTGCCTTCAGGGCTCAGGGTGGTGTAAGCAGGGTTTCTGGAGGTTTAGGGCTGGGCACAACTAGAATATATGCTTCAGGAGGACAGGAGTCTCATGCTTCTCATTTACGGGGTGCCCTCAGTGCCCAGTACTGGGCCCGGCCTACAGTAAACCCTCAGTAAATGCTAGCAGACCCAGGCAAGTGGTGGCCTCTGCCTGCCTCGGTTTTCCTTTCCATTCTGCCCTGCTAGGCCGTGAGCTCTGTGAGAACAGAGATGAGCCTGATTTACTTGAGTCCTCAATGCCCAGCAAAGAGACTGGCCAGGGGAGAAGGTACACGAATATGTAAATGAACAGAGAACAGATGGATTGAGGAGTAAGTCATATCCCAAGAGAGTCAGAGCTCACGATGAAGGTCCCCCCTTCTCCCCGGGTTTTGGATGGTCCTTCCTCTGTCACTCCTTGGTTGAAACTGGTTACCAGGAACCTCTGGGGCTTTCTGACTGTGTGACTTTGAACAAGTCACTCGACCTCACTGAGCCTCCATTGCCTCTTCTGTAAAATGGGGCTGTCACCTCGAAAGGGTTTTGTGAGGGTTGCTACAAAAATGCCTGGCACAGTCAGTGACTGGCAGGTGGGGGGCACTCGTGCAGAAGTAGCCCTGCTAGTTGGCAGTGGCCTGGCCCTCTGTCCACGGTGCGAACTCTCGGATGAGCTGACTGATCGATTGACTGATGGAGGGACGTGGGATGATCTTGGGTTGGGAGAGAAGGCAGTGAAGGGCTGTGGATCCCCTGAGACCCTGGCAGCTGTCCCTGGCACCGTGCCCTTGGCTTTGTCATTTGTATCCTTTTTTCCCCCGCTGGAAATGCACAAACTGTAGCTGCGGGGCTTGGCCTGGAGGAGGGCCCAGTTCCTCTGGAGAGCTGCTATTCTGTCTCCCCTGCACCTGGAAAAGGAGCTGACTGACCTGCCTCCAAGAGCTGTCACACCAGGCTGCCTTGGTGCAGGGCAGGCCCAGCAGCTGCATAATGGAGGCTCCCAGGCCCTCTCAGCCTGTCACTCAATTCTCTATGCCTCCAGACTTTAAAATGGAGGAAGTATGGTCGGACTGAATACTTATGGGTCTGATGAGAGGAGAAAATGAGATGGTGAATATGACAGCCCTTTGGCCATGTCACGCATGCTCCCAAGGTTATAATACAGTAACTATATTAACACTACTAGGAGCCAGTCCACAGAGGTAAGGGACATGCCCACCACCCCTTGCAGCTGGCAGAGGCCGCCTGGCCCTGACACATGGTGGCTGAGGTAGGTGGACAAGTGACTCTCCTCTCTCAGTCTCAGTGTCCTCATCTGCAAAACAAGGGCAGCCACCCTCCCGGGTTCCCGGGAGGAGTCACTGAGGTCGTGAACTTGAGGGGTCTGGCAAAGTCCAGCCTTAGAAATGGAGACTGCTCCGGGTGCCTCTGCTTTCAGGACCTCACCTGCTCATCTATACTCTGAAGATGGTGATCCCACCCATCACTCAGGTCGTCAGGACGACTCAAGAAAATGAACCATGCAATTTACCCAGCATGAATGCCAGGCATGTAGAAAGTGCTCATTCAGCTCGTGTTAGGGGGTTGTTGCTGGTAGTAGCAAAGCCAGCCAGGATGAGAGCCTGCCCCCACCCTAACCCACCCCGCTGCCCAGGGCTTCTCCTCCTCGCTCACAATAGAGACTTGTACAGATGGGAGCAGAGTGACCTCCATCAAGCTTACTAGGCCAGAACCGCATTCCCAGTGTCTTTGGAACACAGGGCCAGGTGGGACAGTTCTGCAGCAGCTGCCACCAGGAAGCTAGGGTGGGGATGGGCCTTGGGAGGCCCTGGGAGGCCAGGCAGGCAGTGAGCCTTGGTCTGAAAGTGCCCCTGTGCCATCTCCCAGCTGCTTCAGGGTCAGCACAATCTACCTTTCTGCTCACTTAATGTCAGAGCTCCAAGGGAACCCCCAAAATACAGTAAATAACTTTATTGTTTTTTCTGGCTCTGAAAGTAATTCTTACTGCAGAAAAAAATGTGAAAATTCAGAAAAATACCCATTCAGAGCACCCCAAATCCCAGACTTCCAGGTGTTTTTGTGCACATATACATATAGCTATAGGTTGTTTTTACAAGAATAGTTTTAAAAAATTGAAATGAGTATATTTTATTTATTTACTTATTTTAAAGATTTTATTGGGGAAGAGGAACAGGACTTTTATTGGGGAACAGTGTGTACTTCCAGGACTTTTTTCCAAGTAATGTTGTTGTCCTTTCAATCTTAGTTGTGGAGGGTGCCGTTCAGCTTCAAGTTGTTGTCCTTTCAGTCTTAGTTGTGGAGGGCGCAGCTCAGCTCCAGGTCCAGTTACCAGTTGCGGGGGTCGGAGCCCACCATCCCTTGTGGGACTTCAGGAGAGTTGAACTGGCAACCTTGTGGTTGAGAGCCCACTTACCCATGTGGGAATCGAACCGGCAGCCTTCGGCATTAGGAGCACAGAGCTCCAACTGCCTGAGCCTCTGGGCCAGCCCAATATACTTTATTTTTTAGACCTTTCTTTTTATCATAAAATATGACACATACCGAAAGACTATATAAGATACGTATATGTCTATTCAGATCATTTGCCCATTTTTAAATTGGGTTGTCTTATATTATTGAGTTGTAAGAGTTCTTTATATATTCTGGTTAAAATTCCTTTTCAAATACATGATTTGCAAATATTTCCTCCCACTCTATGGATTATCTTTTCACTTTCTTAATGATGTCTTTTGCAAAACTAAAATGTTTTATTCAGGTAATGTGCAATATATCTTTTTTCTTTTGTTAGTGTACTTTTGGTGTCATTTTTAAGAAACGAATTCTAACGCCTCTTCTTAGGTCATGGAGATTTATGCCTATCTTTTCTTCAAGACTTTTATAGTTTCAGCTCTTACATCTAGGTCTATGATCCATTTTGAATTAAATTTTCTGTAGTGTCTGAGGAAAGTGTTCAGCTTCCTTCTTTTGCAGGTGCATACCTGGTTGTTCCTGTACCATTTGTTGAAAAGACTGTCCTTTCTCCATTGAATTGTCTTGGCCCCCTTGTTGAAAATCGTTGACCATAACTCTGAGGGTTTATTTTTTTGACTCTCAGTTTTATTCCATTAATTTATAGGTCTACCCTTATGCCACAACCACTCTGTTCTGATTACTGTAGCTGTGTGGAAAGTTTTGAAATTCGAAATGCGGGTCTTCCAACATTGTTCTTTTTTCAACATTGTTTTGGCTATTTGGAGTCACTTGAATTTCCGTATGAATTTTAAGATCAGCTTGTCAGTTTCTGCAAAGACGCAGGTTGGAATTTTGATGGGACCGGGTTGAATGTGAAGATCAGCTTGGGAAATCTTGCCATCTTAGCAATATGAGGTCTTCGGACCCATGGACATGGGGTGTTTTTCCATTTACTTAGGACTTCTTTAATTTCAACAATATTTTGTAGTTTTCAGAGTATAAGTTTTATCCGTTTTGCATGAAATTTAGCCCTAAGCATTTTGTTCTTTTCGATGCTAGTGTAAAGGGAATTAGTTTCTTAATTACATTTTAAAGTGCCCATTGCAAGTGTATAGTGATACAGTTGATTTTTGTATATTCATCTTGAATCTTACAAGCTTGCTGAACTCATTTATTAGTTTTAATACAGTTATAAAAGGGGATTCTTTAGGATTTTCCATATAACAAGATCATGTCATCTGCAAATATAGTTTTACTTCTTCCTTTGCAATATAGATGCCTTGTTTTTCTTGCCCGAGTGCCCTGGCTGGAGCCTC
Source organism: Rhinolophus ferrumequinum (assembly GCF_004115265.2). Lineage (NCBI taxonomy): Eukaryota > Metazoa > Chordata > Mammalia > Chiroptera > Rhinolophidae > Rhinolophus > Rhinolophus ferrumequinum. Next base: position 22,042,688 of record NC_046306.1, read on the forward strand.
CAGTACAATGTTGAACAGAAGTGGTGAGAGGGTGAGAGCAGACATCCTTCTTTGTCTTGTTCCTGATCTCATGGGGAAAGCACCCCGTGTTTCATCATTAAATATAATACATGCTGTAGAAGGCTTATTTTAGGATTTCCTGAAAGGTTGGCTGGTTAGCACCTTACTACAAGCTGCATGTGAGAAGGACCCCAGTGCCATCACCCCATGCCAACAGGGTAGCCCCAGGTTTTGGAGGTGAGAAACCCAGGAACAGAGCAGAAGTACTGCATGCCTCATTATACAGCTGCTCAGCTGCCTGCCATCCAGCTGTCCAGTGGGGAGTGAGCCTCCTGGACACTTAGCCTTCCCTCCCCTGGTGGGGATGCCTTGAGACCCACAAAAAGCAGCCACTGGTGCAGAGCGAGGTCTGGGTTCTGTTCTGGGCTCGGCCACTGACTTGCTGTATGACCTTGGGCGAGCCACTTCCTCTCCAGGCCCGGGTTTTCCTAATTGTGCAATCAGAGGGGTGGTCCATTCTGAAGTCCTCCAACTCTGATTACCCACCCTTAAACCCACAGCTGCCTCTGCCACTGCCTAGACTGGCCACCAGAGGGCGCCCCAGACCAGCATTTGGCCCAGCTTGCGCTCAGGGACCCTGGGGAGGCTGAGGCAGGGTGTGTTTTCCAGGAGCCACTAGTTTTGCTTGCATGGGCTTCCTTGTTGCTAGACCTGCCCAGGCCCTCTGGCTGAACGCTGATCTCCAAGGAAGGAGGATGGAGACATTGCCCCCAGTGCCAACGACCTTGCTCTCCTTGCCTGCTTTGGGTTGGCTGCCTAAGGCCAAACATCCCAGAATCAGGGCCAACAGCCTTGAGTTTCTGAGCCTTGAAAGGCTTTCCCTGTCTCGGGGCCTCTTACAGGCACTGCATTCCTTCCTCACTGCAGTGCCAGGCAGTAGGAAGCCCCCATCCTGGTGGGTGCCTGGCACCTTGGAAGGGGCACATTACAACCCATTTTGGAAGTGGAAGGATTCTTGCTGGGGGATCCTAGACAGTGTAGGCTCTGAAACCACAGCATCCCAGATCCTTAAGTACCTCAAGTGACAGAGCCCAGAACCACAGAAGCAGGTACCATGGACACCAGGACCACCCGGCACTTCCCAGAGCAGAGTATCCGACTCCTTTGTGAAGGGCTCTATCAGCCCCATCCAGGCTCCCTCAGGCTGATTTTACCCTCCAAACAAAAGCAGAACCCTTGCTGCGCAAATCGAGCTCCAAGACAAAACGGCATTTCTCAGCCCCTTGCTGGGAGGGGTGCCCGAGTACCCTTCTCCCCCACTAGATGCTTACTGAATTTGCCTTGCATTCTCATTCCTTGTGTATGTGTTTTCTCTTCCCTTCCTTGAAGGCAAAGTGAGTCTCACATTCTGTTCCATTCCCTCCATGTTGGCTGGTTCAGGAGTTGGAGTCTAGTTAGATGTCATCATGGGAGCCCCAATCCCATCCCTTCCTCCCACTCAAGGGTCCTAGGGCTGCCTCTGCCCTTTACTCAGCTGTATGCCTAACTTAACCACTCTGAGCCTCCACTTTGTTTTCTTCTTTGTGGTTCTACTTTTCTCAGAAGTTTGCCAGAGTCAAGGAGGGGGTGAGAGCTTTTGTGTGAAGGGTGACATGCTCTCCCTGTGTCTAGCAATTGTCCTCAGCGTGCAGGGCTATAGCTGCAGAGGTCACATGGAGGAGAGGTGGGCGGTGGCCATACCCGCCTGAGTCCCCAAATTGTCAAATTACAATGGCTGACATTTCCCAACCTGTTCTATGGACCAGACACTGTGCTGAGTACCTCACCTGGATTACCTTCTTGATCCCCTCAGTGACCCTCTGAGTAGGCAGCATTACTGTTCCCAGCTTTGCAGATGGAGAAACCGAGGCACAGAGCAATTAGCTACCTTGCTGAAGTCACACAACTAACAAACGCTGGGGCCAGGGCTTGGACTCAGGTGTCTGGTCCCTGAAGCCCGTGGTCTTAGCCACTGAGCCCTTTGAGCTGACATAGGGCAGGGACAGGCAGCTCCAGGGGTCAGAGAGCATTCACTCTCCTCTCCTCTTTTCCAGACTGGAGTGCTGAGGCCAGAAGGCGTGCTGTCTCTCTGTCTCTCACACATTTCACACACCAAGGCAGCCGGGGCCAAGCGTCGGGTGTTATTACAGCAGGGAAATTGGGTGACGCCTAAAGCCCCTGAGAATCTCAGAATCTGTGATTCTCAAAGACATCTTGGTGCCTCATTCCCATGGTCGGCCTCCATTTGGGTTGGACTCATTGTCCAACTTTGGGGTCTTGGAAGTGGGGACGGGAGGGGGTACCTCAAAGGCTCAAACTGGTGCCCACCCTCCAGCTCAGATGCGGCACCGACAGGCGCCTCCTCCCCAATGCCATGGCCCTTATCAGGAAAACAATCTGGGTGGTGGGGAGGTGAAGTCCTAGGCCCCAGGCTCCAGCAAGGTGGGTAGAAGAGACAGGGAAGCGGGGCGGGGGCCAAGGGGCCCTGCTGGGTGGGCCTGAGGATGGAAGGCATGCCCAGATCCAGCACAGTGGAGAGCTTTCACCAAGCGCTGTCCTTGGGGGCCTGGCCCCTCAACAGGGTTCCAGCGCTGCTCCTATCTCCCATCCTTGCCAGGCAAGACGCCCGCACCTTTAATTAGCAAGCAGCAGCCTCTCCCGATTCATCACAGTCACTGTTTAATTAGCCGCACACAAACGCCCCTACCCCCAGCTCTGGGTTGAGCAGCCTGCCTCTTTCACCGATGCTGCCACCACCTCATGGTGTCCCCTGTCCCCCCCCCCATATTTATTCTGCTCCCCAGATTGGGGGATGGGGCAGGCATGCCATGCTGCAACCGTACGGAGATTCTGGGCACTGACGCTTGCACGGAAGGCACCCAGCAAACATTATTAAGGCCTCCAGGCTGCACCAGGCTGGTGCTGGGCAGAACTCAGGCTGGAGAGGGTGGCTGGCGTCAGTCCTGTCCAACAGCTTGAGAATAGCTTTTCCCTTTGGGAGGTGTTGGGATATCGCTCCAACTGGTCCCAGGGTATTGGGAAAAGACAGTAATAATCCTCCATGTTGCTCTCACCTCACATCCAGAAAGGAATGACCATTTCTTCCTTTTCCTCCCTGTCTCAGAGCCCAGCAGGGTCCCCTAAGAAGGCTGCATCCTCCTGGTTGGAGAGGGCCCATCCCCCAACCCTGTCTCCCTCAGCGGCCAGATCCTGGAGGCCCAGGCCCAGGCTATAGGCAAAGGAGGTGGTGGGGGTCTCCGTCCGAGTCTGTGTCTGCAGAGCCCTAGGAAGTTGGGGGCACAGGAGTGAGCCTGCAGTCTGTGGCGGAACCAGCTACCCTCTGCTTCCCTGAAGCAGGGCGGGGCTGGTGGCCCTGGGAGAGGCACCCCACACCCTTCTGGGCAGAGCCAAGGCAGCCACTGCCTGGGGCAGCCAGCTGGAAGCAGGAGTCTCAGGTTGCATCCCAGCCCTACACTCGGTTCCATCCAGTGGCTTCAGGCAAATCAGCTGCCCTGGGGCCTCAGTGTCCTGGCCTAGGAGGTGGCTGACCCCCCCTTCTGACATGGACTAAGGCTGTGGATGGACTGGCATCTATTCTGATACCTGAGGCAGGTTCCAGAGCCCGTCTACTCAGGCACTGACCATCTGTGTGGACTTGGCCAGACACCAAACTGTGCTGTGCCTCAGTTTCCACACAATTAGTAGCTGCCTCATGGGCTGTTGTAAGGATTACAAGATTTACAATGTTTACTGCAGTCAGAACAGTGCCTAGCAGAGGGGCTCCTCAATAATCACTGGCTGCTCTTGCCATATTTCCCCTCCTTTTCCCCAACACTATTGGTTGCCAGGTACGTGGGAGCTGGTGGTGAGTAAGCGAGGCAAACTCCCCGCTTTTCAGAGTTTGCCTTCCAGTCGGGGAGGCAGCTGAAAACAAGTAAATAAATAAAGGACAAATACAGTGTCATCTGAAGAAAGTCTGCAGTTAATGTTAAGGCACCGGGATCAATTTCTTAGTTTTGACCAAAATCCCACGGTTAGGGCACGGGCCGACAGGAACACTGAGTGCAGGGTATACAGGAACCCTCTGTTCTGTCTTTGCAACTTCTCTGTGAATCTAAAATTATTCCCCCCAAAGAGGTTTATTTAAAAAATACAATTGTGGGTAATTGTACAAACCGTGAAGAAAATAAACGGGCAAGAGAGAAAGAGGATACGGGGGCCATTTTAGACCAGGTGGTCTGGGAGGGACTCTCTAAGGAGGTGACACTTAAGAGAAACTAAGTCATGGGAAGGAGCCAACCTCCAGGAGATCAGAGAAGAAGCTGCCAGGAGGAGGGAACAAGTGCAGAGGCCTGGAGGCGGGACTTGGCTGGGGAGGTTTGAGGTCCACGGGCAGGGTGGGAGGGAGGGGGCTCCGCGGGTGGAGACGAGCTCTGAGAAGCAGGCAGCTGTTCTTCACCATCTTTGCCCTTTCAAAGGACAGGAAGTGGGAGGGAGAACTCTGGGCCAGGAACCGTACCCAGCACTTTCCACAAATCAGTACCTCATCTTCGTCCTTACAGTTACTCTGTGGGGGAGGTACCATCATCTCATTTACAGGTGCGATGGTGGAGGAGCCATCAGCCCACGGCTCCTGGTAAGCGACAGGCCTGTGCTTGGAAGAAGTGACCTCATGGCCCGTGAGGCTGCACTGGGACCTTTCTGGGAGACAGGGAGTGGGCTAAAAGGCAGGGCCTGGACAAGGCCTACGTGTGGCTACAGAGAGGTGGGCCAAGCTGGGAAAAGGGACACCCAAGAGATGGGGGTCTCTGGCCAGCATGAGACCATGTGTCAGGGCAAGGGAGCATCTCTGTACAAGTTATAAATCAAGTTCGGTAATGGTAACGCTACACGTATGTCATGCAAACTTCTGAAGGTACAAAACAACATATAGGGACAAGTTAGGGCCCCCACCACTCACTTTACCTCCCCAGAGTTGCCCTTTGCAACCCATTTCTTATGCATCCTTCTGGAGCCGATCTGGATGGTAGCACCCTGACCACAACACCAGGAAACAATCAGCAGGCCCCAAGGGCCTGCAGGCACCACCTGCCAGAAAGCCCTAGGGGCACGGTTGTCTCTTAATCCTCTACCAATGCTTGCTGTATGTCTACAGGCACTCTGTTTTAAATCGGAGTAAACTGAAGCACTGACAGGTTAAGTCACTCACCCAGTCACACAGCTAACAGGATTTGGACTCAGGGACTCTCTGGCAGCATTGTATCGATGAGGAAACCGAGGCACAGAGAGGTTGAGTAACAGCCCCAGGTGAACCAGCAAGGAGGTTGAGGAACCAGGACTTGTCTGATAGTCTCGCTCCACACCCCTGGCCACTGCACTGTAGTGAGAGAAAGGACGCCAAGTTCAGAGTCAACCAGACCTGGGAGTGATGCCCACAACTGCCCAGCTGCACGGCCTTGGGCAAGTCACTGTCTTCCCTGTGATCCCGCTGCCCAGCCACGGTGGAGAAGAGGAAGCCTGCCTCTCAGAGGGCTTGAGAACAAGCTCCAGCCGGGGGAGAGGCCTCCGGGGCAGAGTGGTGCTGGGACCTGCCCTCTGCAATGGCTACTTCCTGTGATGGGCAGGAGGAAGGCTGCTGCCAGGTGGATGTTTCAGGGGGCCGGGAGCTCAAGGTGGGGCCTTCCTTCCCTGCAGCTGTGCAGACAGAGCAGGTGAGGGGCCTTCCTGGGAGAGGGATGAGTGCAGCCCCTCTCCTGCCTCTATCTGCTACCCAGCTCACAGCCACACTGCAGACCCAGGAATTCTGAGGAGTCAGGAGAGGGAAAAGGGGTTTCCAAAGGTTATTTCTAAAGATGATAGGTCCAATTCCTCACACCCACCCCCAGGCTGAGGGCCAGGACCCAGCAAGGCAAGGGGGCTGGTGGGACAGGACGCAGGGAAGGAGGCTGCAGCCCGGAGCAGGCAGAAATGACACAGAGATAAGCGGCCCAGCTCAAGTGCCGGCTCAGTCTGGGTTCCAGGGAAGGTCTTCACATTGGCAGGGTTGCCCCAGGCTGGTGGGCTGGCTTTTAGCTCAGCAGGCTCAGAAAACAGATTTATCTACCTACCCCTGCCGCCACGCTCCCAAGGATGATCAGATTATTGGGGGCCGAAACAGCCCGATTCTCCAACCCCAATGCCCGTGTTTTCCATCTACATGTGGGCCAGGCCACCAGGGGCCACACTACATTAGCCACCCATCCGATCCCCTTCTTTGTACCCCAGGCCCTGAGAACCTGGAATAGCGACGAGAAGGGGGTGTAGGGTCGATATGGAACGGGTCTAGGAGCATTTGTTGGTATCTCAGCCAGGCTGTAGCAGAATGGCGCAGTGGGGTGGGGAGTGCTGGAACTGGAGAGGCAAAATCAGGCTTGGGTTTGATTCCCAGCTCTGCTGCATCCCTGGACATGTTAACTCACCACCGTGAGCCTCAGTTTCTCCATCTGAAAAATAGGGTTATTATCAGGGTTGAGATCTCATCATAAAGATAGAGCTTCTGACACAATGCACCATATGTAGTAGGTACTCAATAAATGTCACTCTCCATTGACTAGCTGACTAATCTCCTTTTCCAATCTCACAGGGCCTAGAGACAAACTTTGGCACTTGTCCTGTGTTCATGCGGCCGTCTGGGAGATGAACTTTGGTTGCCAAATGTTAGAATTGCTGAAACATGTACAGGAAGATAGGAAAGACTATTTGCAAGTGGCACTGGCCCTCCTAAGGGGAGCGGGCGGTCGTAGAGCGTCCGCAGGTGCCAGGAGACTCCTGATCCTCATACACCTCCTTCACCTGAGTCTGAGCTGGCTCAACCCACAAAAGTTTCTTTTTGGCAACTCCTTTTTCTAGAAGGTTCCTGGAAGAGGTTGCCTTCTGTCCTGACAATGTTCTGGGCGTTCCATCTGGTCTGTGGGAGCTGGAGGTGGCTGCAGGGGGTGGAAGGGAGCTGGGCCAGTCCTCACTGGGTGTCCCTTCCCCGCTCCGAGCTTCTCTGACCCCAAGAGCAGGGCTGAGAGCACATCACACGGGCTGACGCTTTCCTGTGGGCGCGTGTGAAAGTGCTTGAAAAACTGGAAGGGGCTTTTCAAAGGCGGAGATGATGATTTTTAGAAAACCTTCTGTCTTTTCTGTGAGGCAGAGACTATGAGCTAGAAATGACCTTGACCATCAGTGCTTTTCCAGGAGGAGGTTACATTGATATTGGGCAGAAAAAGGTGTTCGTGGTCAAATAAATGTGGGAAACACCAACTTAAACATCTAATGGGGGTTCTTCTCTGCAGGGTTGCTCACAGCCTTTCTTGTGCATTTGTGAAGTTCTAAGAGGCAGTGGTTCTATCAATCCCAGCAGGCTTTTCAATTGTCCTGCAGCACCTTGTGAGTTTACAGGGCTATGGAACCCACTTTTGGAAGTGCCAAAATAGTCAAAAACTTCCCTCTCCTCCACGTACCACAGCTGGAGGAATCTTGGGGACTCGGAGGTAACCTGGGGTTTAAATAAGTGTATAGGATTCAGAAGATGCTTTTATTTTAAAGCTAAGACTTGAATCCATATTTTACCTGTGTTAACACATTTAATCTTCACAACCACCCTATAAAGTAAACACTGTTGTCCTCTCCATTTTCCAAAGGGTAAACTGAGGCAAGGAGCGATAGCCCATGCCCAAGGTTCACAGCTGGTAAGTGGTAGCACTGGGATTTGAACCCAGGCTGCCTGAGGGAGGGGCTGTACCTTAACCACTGCACAGCCTGCCTTCACCACGGAGGTGTGCAAAGCTACCTACTCGGCAGCCACATACATAAGCGCTTGTCTGAGGGTGAAGCTTCGTGCAAGTGACTGGTCTCAGGTGTTCTCAGGAGAGTCTGTGGCTTCCATTCCACAGGGTGACAGTCGTCCAACTCTGAGTCTAGGACCTGGGGGACACCCCTTGGGTGAGTCCTGCTGTCCACAGACTCCCTGCCAGCAGCCTGGTCCCTCTAAGGGGCTCTGTTATGGTCTCATTTCATCCTTACGCTGGTTATCCCCATTCCACAGGAGAGGCTCAAAAGGGAACCAAGGCTCAGAGAGGGGAAATAACTTGCCCACAGTCACACAGTGAGGAGATGGTGAGGCTGGGATTTGAACCTAGGCAGTTGGACTCCAGATCTGGGTGTTCGAGATACAGGTGACCTTGGTGATGAAGCTGTGGGTTTCTGGTGCCAGGACAGTGGGACAGCTGTAGGGCCACACTCCTCTGGGCTCCTGCTGTCCTCTGACTAGCCACCACCCCTACAGACCCACTATAGTCACCCCTCCCAACAGATATGCTCTTGGGTTCCCTGCTAATCTCCCAGGCCTCCCCTTCCCAGCCTTACTTGGGCCAACAGTCAGTAACATAGAAACAGTCAGTAACAGGCAGATAGGTTACCACCACTGAGGATGCAAGAAGCAGTTGTCACGGTGTCCTCTCAGCTACTCAGGGCTTTATCTCTACCTCCCGGAGCAGAGCCTCGGTTGTTTCCTCCTTCTGGGGTGCTGACTTTTTGTTCTGGGTGTCTTTTTCTTCCCCTTTGGTTCACCAATTCCTAGATAGAGTTGTTTGCTGTCTGTAGGCTGTAACTGGGCACCACACTGGGCTCATTTCTACAGTGGCTGTGCTGGCCCTCCCCCGCCTTCAATCTAGTTGTGGAGGGCGCAGCTCACTGGCCCACGTGGGAATCGAACCAGCAACCTTGTTAAGAGCACGCGCTCTAATCGACTGAGCCATCTGGCTGCCCCCAATCCAATTTTTAAAATGGGCAAAGGATCTGAATAGACATTTCTCCAGAGAAGATACACAGATGGCCAACAAGCACAGAAAAAGATGCTTTACATCATTAGCCATCAGGGACATGCGAATCAAATCCACATGAGATACCACTTCACACCTCCTAGGATGGCTCTAATTAAAAAGATAGATAATAATAAGTGTTGGTGAGGATGTGGAGAAATCGGAACCTTCATGCATTGCTGATGGGAATGGAAAATGGTGCAATTGTTTTGGAAAACAGTCTGGCAGTTCCTGAAAAGGTTAAACATAGAATTACCATATGACCCAGCAATTCCAATCCTAGGTATATACCCGAAAGAGTTGAAAACACATATCCACACAAAAATTACACAAATGTTAAAGCAGCATTACTCATAATAGCCAAAAAGTAGAAGTAGCCCAAATGTCTTTCAACTGATGAATTGATGAATATCACATGGAATATTATTTGGCCATAAAAAGGAATGAAATCTTGATGCATTCTACAACATGGATGAAACGTGAAGACATGTTAAGTGAAAGAAGCCAGACACAAAGACCACATATAGTATGAATCCATTTGTATGAAGTGTCCAGAACAGGGAAATCTATAGAAACAGAAGGTGATTGCTTAGGGCTGGAGGGGGGTTTGGGGAAATGGCGAGTGACTGTTAGGGGTTTATTTGAAGGCAGTGGGGTGATGACAATATTAGAAAGTAGTGTTGATAATTGCACGACTCTATAAATATGTTAAAAATCATTGGACTAGATACTAAATGAGCAAATTGTGTGATATGTGAATTACATGTCTATAAAGCTGCTATAAAAAAATGAGGGAGGCCGGCCGGGTGGCTCAGGTGGTTGGAACTCCGTGCTCCTAACATGAAGGCTGCCGGTTCGATTCCCACATGGGCCAGTGCCAGATGGCTCGGCGCGGGTTCTCAACCACAAGGTTGCTGGTTCGACCCCTCCAAGGGATGGTGGGCTGCGTCCTCTGAAACTAACAACGGCAACTGGACCTGGAGCTGAGCTGCGCCCTCCACAACTAAGATTGAAAGGACAGCAACTTAACTTGGAAAAAGTCCTGGAAGTACACACTGTTCCCCAATAAAGTCCTGTTCACCTTCCCCCCAAAAATAAATAAATTAATTAATTAAGAAAAATGAGGGAATACAGATAGGCAGGAAATAATTGTGAAAAAATTATTGATACTCTCCCAAATTACTCTCTGTTGCCCTATTAAATTTTCATTTAATAATATATTGTAAACATCTTTCCATGTCAATAAACATACCTCTACATAAAAACCAAATCCTACTTCTACCACTCCTTGGCTGTGGACCTTAGGTAAGCCACCTCACCTCTCGGTCTCTCCATTTGGAAGGGGTAGCGGTAACCGAAGGACCCATCTCCAGAAGAAGTCATGAGGATGAAAGAAAGGAAGGAGGTCGCACATCTGCCACACCTGGTACAGACCCTGGCCCGAGGAAAACACCGAAAGAGGAGGCTCTGTTATGAAGACCTTTGTGCCATCGCTGAGCACTCCAGCCGGGGTCAGCCCATTACTGTTCTGTGTATTTCAAACATACCACGATCTCATGGTTAAAAAGTGTGGGGTCGGGGGCGGTGTGAGGGACAGAACCTGGGAGAGTCCTGGAGGTCGTTGTGACCTTCAATGGAAAGAAACAACCCTTCCTGAGCATGTACTGTATGTTGTCTTCTCACAATGACCATTAGCAATCCTGTGTGACAGAGGGGGAAGGCGAGGCTCAGGGTGGTACATCACTTACCCTTTGCAAACAGCTGAGGGTGGAGCTGAAGTTCATGTCCAGGTTTGCCTCGTTGAAAGCCAGTGTTCTTGCCACTTTTCTGTGCTCCAAGGAAGGGGCAGCTTTGAAAAGGCTTGAGTTGTGTCCAAGTGAGGGATTGTGTTGTTATTCCCCAGACCTAGAGGGGGCATCCGAAGGGGAAGGTCATTGCTTCTAGGTTTCCAATCACAAAGATGTGTTTGTGCGTGCCTCCTGTGGGCTGAGCCCTCCGCTGGGCTGTGGGGACACAGCAGGGGCTTTAATGGGGTGTCTGCATTTTGGGCTGGGCAGGCTGGTGGGGTGCGGGCCAGGCTGAGCCAAGACACCCACCATGTCCTCGTCCTCAGGAAGGGTTATAGGCTCTGAAGTCAGTCAGTTGGGATCCCCCTGTGCTGGTGACGTGGGCAGTTACCTCATTGTGTGAGCTGTCTGTAATGGGTGGTGTGAGAATTAAATAGGTTAGAGTACTCCGAGTGGCTCAGCACAACTCCTGACATGGGATAAGCTTTACTATCACCAGGGTGAATCGGGAGGGTAGATGCAGGGAGCCCAGGGGGAGTGGCCCAGGAGAGGGGCCGCTGCTCACCCTGACTTTTTACAAACTTCTCTCCAGGCTCAGTGGATGGGCAGCCAGCCCACATGAAGGGTTGGAGACGAGTCACCCATGGTATTCACACCCATTTATTAGGAGAGAAGAGGGAGGGGGGACACCTTCACTGAGAAGTCTGGCCCCATGTCTCCAGCTAGGCCGGGTCCTTCCTGCCCCCATCCCGGGCAGCTGCTTCGCACACCTTGAACACAGACCCCACGTGGCCCTGGGTCTCTGCCCCTCTCCTGCCTCCTGTCCCCGTCACTTTGGTCACCCTCAGTACCTCCAGGCTGGCCACCTAATAGGACCTAGGCTGCCTTTAGAGTCCTGTGGACCTTGGTGTAAATCCAAGCCCAGCCTCTGGCCAGCTCTGCTACCTTGGTCAAGTGACTCCACTTCTTGGAGCCCTCGTTCCTTCTCTGCAACTGTGGTTCCAGAGTCTGATTTTAACACTCTACTTGCTCATTGTAGCTCCCTGAGAAAGTTATTCAGCCTCCCCTGCCTCAGTCTCCTCATCTGCAAAATGGGGACAACCACACCTCAGAGATTTGAGAATTAACTGAGAAAATACAAGTAAAGTGCTCAGAACAGTGCTGGCGACCTAGCAAGTGTTCACTGTGTGTTGGCCGTGGTTACTATGACCCTGGCCTGTTAGGGCTGTCGCAGTGCACAGGGTCTTGTCCCAGACGTCCGAGCCCCACATGCCAGATCCTTGGCCTCACCCACACCTAGGCATGATGGCTCTTTGGGTCCTTATCCTGGCATCTGTCCCTCCCTCCATCAAACCATCAGACTGGGCACTCTTTGCACGCTCCCCTCCCTACCCGTTGGTACAGTGGGTGCTGATGTCTGGTGAACAATGAAACAAAGGACCAAAAGCATGAGAGGCTCCACCTTTTGTAGGAAAATGCAGTGTTCATTCATTCACCCATCCACTTACTCAACTAATACCTGCTGAGCACTTACTGTTCTAGGCACTAGGTAAACTGTGGTGAGCAAAACAGACAAAATCTTGGTCCCGGTAGAGCTGACACTAGCGAGAGAGACAGACCCCAAAGACAGTGAATAGTGAAATATAGAGAATGTCAGGTAATGACAGATGCTTGGGAAACACCTACAGCAGGGTACAGCAAATGGTTGTTATTGAGACAGGGTGGCCAGGGAAGACCCCATGGAGCAAGTGACATTTGAGCAAAGATTTAAAGGAGATGAGGTTATTGTTCATTCATTCATTCATTCATTCTTCCGGGCCATCAGTCAGCATCAGCAAACATTTCCTTGGGCCTGTTCTGTGGCCTTGGCAGAGTGTGGGGAGGTGGACTTACCCAGAGTGGCTCACAGGTGGGGGTCTTCCAGCAGTGGGGCAAAAACATATTTCACTCACCCTGGAAGAATCAACAGAAGCTAGGGCGTCAACCATCTTGCTTTGCCTAGTTCCTGAGACATAGGACTTTTATTGCTAAACCAGAAAGTTCTGGGCAAACCAGGACAAGCAGTCACACTTACAGAGGCTGCCCTCAGTGCCAAGGGGCTGAGAAATGGTCAGCAAAGACTTCCGCTTCTCTGAGGATGTGACAGTTACAAGGTGTGTGGAAGGGGGAGACTGTGTGCCCTTGTCAGGTGAGCGAGCAGGGCAGAGGCTCCAAGGCTCAATCAAGTACAAGAGCATCTGAGGGGCGCAGGCCAGTGTGGGGACGAGGCTGTCTTCTGGGGTCAATGAGGTGGGAAGGGAGGACAGACTTGGGCATCCATGAAGGGACTGCATCGACTGTGGGCAGTCAGTCTCCAAGCAGGTGGGCGACCTGATTGCGTCTGCGTTTTAGAAAGAGCAATGCTTTGCTGTGCAAGGTTCTTCTCCAGAGCAGAAGATAGAGGGGAGTGCAAGAGCATGTCCTCTTTCTTTTTTTCTTCATTCCAGCAGGCATTGAGGACCTACCAAGTCCCCAACTCTGGCTGAGATATCTGCATTTGGTCAGCAAGACAGAGTGAGGGAGAGAGAGCAAATAGTGGAGAATCTAAGTGAAGGGCCTACGGGTGTTCATTGCACTATTTTCTGTAGGTTTAGACATTTTTAAAATAAAATATTGGGGGGAATAAATAAAAATAAATTCTGGGCCTCGTGTGAAGCATCTGGTGAGGGTGGAGATAAGGCAGGGTCTTCCCTCCAGCCGCTCAGGGTCCTCTGAGGAAACTGGGGGGTGTAAACCCATCCTTCAATGGCACGGGTGCTCCGTGAGCATGAGGTCCTCAGAAAAAGGTCCCTGAGGGAGGCTTGGGGGGCTGGGGGTTTCGGCAGATGGAGAGGGAAAGGGAAGAGCATTCAGACAGAAGAATAGCAAAGGCAAAAGCACGGAGGCTGGAGGTACAAGGGATGTTGGGACAACAGATCGTTCTGTGTGGCTCCCTGGAGGGTTCTTGGTGGGCTGGGAGGTACGGCTCAGAGGAGGCTGGAAAGGGAAGTGGTGGCCTCACAGAATTTGTCTCCTGGAATTGTTCTCTGAAAATAAAAGTGAGACTGGCCTACTGTTGCAAAATGAGAGAGCACAGGAAATTATTTTCAAAAAAGGAAATACAGCCCCTAGGTTAGCCCATCACAGAGATAACCACTGTGTAGCATTTGATACAGTTCTTCCTAATATCTTCATACATATATATGTGTATATATACATAGCTACAGATATCTCCTAACTTAGAATAATAACATAGGGTGCATCTTGCTGTTTTGTACTTAAAATTACATCAGACCCATTTTCCAGTGCCATTAAATAGTCTCTGAAAACCTGACTTCTAAACCCTTCGGATGACTCCAGCCAGTGGCGGACTCTTGGCTAGAGTGGCCATTCTCACGACTGGGCACTGAGGCTGTTTCCCCTTGTTTGCTATAACAAAGACACCCTGATAAACATCCTTATACATACGTAATCCCATGTTTCTTTGTGATTAATTCCTGGACAGGAGATTCTTGGAAGCCCTGCTAGGTGCAGAGCTGCCTGGGTAAGCAGGAGAGGGGGTGGGTTTCCCAGGACCACATGTCCCCTCCTGAGGACAGCCTGGGGCCCAGCTGTAAGGAACAACTTGCACTTTCTGAATGCCTCACTCTCTCCGGCCTCCAGGCCAGTTTGTCCGGCGTTACAACCTCCACCTCCAACTCTCTCTTCCCTCTAATTCTCCCTCCTCTTTCCAGACTCCAGCACAACCTTCTCCAGGGAGCTTTTCCAGAGCCCCCAGGCTGGGTCCCCCCCCAAACCCCCCCCCCCCCCGCAGCTGTGCCTGGGCCACCTCCATCAGAGCTGCTACCTTGCTGGGTTATGAGTGCCGTTTCTTTGTCTGGTTTTCTTTGTGCCCTAAGGGCAAGGTCCAGGCTGGATTCACCTTTGAATTTCCAGCACCAGGGACTGAGTTGGCTCATTTTGGTTTCAGTAAATGTTTGTTGAGCAAAGGAAGAGTTGGACAAATGAATGAACAAATGAAACAAAGTCCACGAGGGAAGGCTGAAGCTCAGACATTGGGCTCCAGATGAGCATCCAGTCCAGGGGGACACAGTGGGGTATAGAGCAGGGCCCCCAGAGTCAGGAGTGGGGAGCAGGGAAATCAAGGCTTCGGTGAAGGGAGGCTGGGACCCAGGACCCCAGGGGAGTGCAGTGAAAGAGGGGCTACCTGGGGGTGAACTGAGGACTCAGAGGGAGTGGGCAACAAATGGCTAAGGTGGACGAGAACATTCCGGAAGAGGGAAAAGTGTCATGGCCTCTAGTGACCCTGTCTGGCTTCAAATTCTAACCCTGTTTATTATGAACTATGTGGCCCTGACTGATGACTTAGCTTCTCTGTGCCTCAGTTTTTCTATCTCTAAAATGAGGCCAATTAATGTAATACTTCATTCATTCCTGTATTATTATTATTTTTTACTTAACAAACACTTTCTGAGTGTCTGTTCTGGGCTCAGGACCGACCAGAGAGGAGCTGACCACCACAGTCACACACACAGTGAGCCCTGCAGCTGAGATGGAACATAGGTTTGGTGGTCACAGGTTCTATCCATGGTGCGCTGCAGGCCACATCTTGGGGCGGTTGTGAGGACGAGACGAGGTGCTGGTCCACAGGAAGCACAGACTAAGCAGTAGCTGCTATTCTTGTCCTCCTACGGTGTCATTCTCATCAGATGGACTTTAGTGGTAGTTTCAGACCTGTGCTGACCAAGCACAAAGTCGTGGAAAGTGTCCCTACCCCTCTCAGCTTCAGTTTCCTATCGGGCGACCAGCCCTCCTGGTTTGCCTGGAAATGAGGATTTTCCCGGAATATGGGACTTTCCGTGCTAAAACCAGACAGTCCCAGGTAAACGGGGATGGTTGGTGACCCTAGTTTCCTCACCTGTAACATGGGGGACCGCCTGCCTCCCAGGCCTTGTTGTGCAGAGCAGAAGTAAGCAGGAGGGAAAGGCAGGAAACCGTGGGACCAGAATTCTAGATCTGGATCCATGAATATTAAAGAATTCTGTATGCTACGGAAATCCAGGCATGAAACAGAATAAGCCAGTTTGCATGTACTGCTATGGAAGAAGCTCTGAGATACACATTTTTAGTGAAAAAGCAAGGCACAGAATACTTAGCGTGGTGTGCTTCTGCTAGTGTCAGAGAAGGGGTGTGCGTGAGTAGACAGGCGCATGCTCGTGTGTGCGTGGATTCTCTGGGGAGGGAACTGGGTGGCTGGGACAAAAGGTGGGAACAAGGCTTGCTTTGCACTTTATATCCTTTTGTAGTGTTGGAATTATTTTAACCCTCTGTTTTTATTATCTGGCCAAAAAACGTCTCCAACTTTTGTGTGTCAACCGTCATCCCCCTCTCCCTGCCCCAACAAAATTAAAAGGCCAAAGTGACAGAGTAAGAAACATACTTAGCTCATGGCCCAGCACCCAGGAAGTGCTCCCCTCCCCCACCCACAACCTGGTTAACCACTGGGCTGGGAGTACAGGGGGTGCAGATGGACCGCTGCGTCTGCGAATGCAATGTTCGTCAGACTCAGGTGCAAGTGCAGTCTGGGAAGACACCTGCAGGCGTCATTTTCCTGCAGGCCTCGTGGCTCCTGGGATCCCTCACACACTTCTCTGCCCGCACGTCCAGGTTGCCCTCTGCCAGGTTCCGAGGGCCTGCCCTGTCTCTTGGGGTGGAGGTGGGCCACCTCACAGAGCAACTGGCCAAGGTTTCACATACCTGCAGACCAGGTTACCTGTGTACGCTCCTGCTGCTGCCAAAGCCAGTTCTCCGCCTCTGACCTTGGGGAAAAGGCGCCACAGCTGGTTTAGGAAGAGGCTCCAGGCGCAGCGTGAGGCTGCCAGCAGGCCGTACCCCATGGCCCTGGTGCCAGCCCAGCCCTGCCTCGAGCTCCCAGCCGCATGGCCAGCCTCTTGCCTTATTAAATTTTTAGCATCACACACATATTTTGGGAAAATATTCTCGTTGTAAAATCTCAAACATTGACAGAATATAATGAAGAAAAGCCCAAGTAATTCCCCTGCACTTCCTGAGCGCCATTCCCCTCAAACATTATAATCAGTCGGAGGGTATCTTTTTGAAAATTTTATTGTCACATGTCTTTTCCTCTATCTATATCTGTATCTATACCTATACCTTTTTCTATATCCATATCATCTATACCTATAAGTGTTTGATGTGTGTAGTGTTTGTGTTTCGCATATCAATGATAACATTCTGAATGTTTTGTCCTGCAAGGTGCCTTATTTTTCACTGATTATGTCATGGACTTTGTGTCAGTACATATACCACCACCTCTTTCCATAATGTGCTGGCCCATCATTTCTTGGTCCAGTCCCCTAATGATGAACATTTGAATTGTTTCCATTGTTTCGCTTTCACAAACAGCCCTGGGCAGGCCTCATCGTGCACTCCAGCGAGTTCTCCAGGATAGGTACCTGGCTAACCCCCTGACACTACTGGAGGGGATGGGTACCGAATTTGTGATGGGTACTAACAAATTTCACTCCAGAAATCCTGAGCTAAGCCTAACTCTCCACAAGGGCATGGCCTGTTTCCATGCCTATTGATTGCCAACACTGAGCTGTCTAGTGTGTCATATTTTTTGCATCAGGCCATCTCTTCCCAGCATAATCCTTACTCCCTAAGCCTCCAATCACTCCACTGGGTTGGCTTTGAAACCTGGGCCACAGTGAATGTTCCAGCCATCTTGGCTTGTCCTGCTGGTGAGTGGCCTCCTGCCTGGGATGATTTCAGGGAGAAGGGGATAAGCCTCCCAGTCCTCAAATTTTTCCCCCATCTAAAGGTCACCCCTTCTGAAATTCCTCCATGAGGTGGGTAGTTTGGTGGAGGCCCTGTCTCCTTTGGGAGCCCTTTTGCCAAAGGCTCTCCACCACACAGGCAGTGGAGGGCAAAGAAGGTCGTGCTCGGAAGGTGGAGAGCATAGGGAGATCAAAAGAAGTAGAACCATAAAACGGCCCGTTCCTTACACAGTGCCTCCCATGCGCCCAGCACCACACCAAGCCTGAGGCACATACCCTGCACCCCATCCTGCAAGTGAGAAGTACAGGCTTGGATGGAGGGGAAGTCAAGATTTGGACTCAGGCCTATATAGCCCCAGATCCAGGCCCTGTAACTACAAGGAGCTAAGACTCATGCTAGAAGGTTGTGTTGACTCCCTGGAGAGCCTGAGATAAATGAAAGCTGGAGGGTGTGTGTGTGTGTCTGTGTGTGTGTGTGTGTGTGTGTTGGGCAGCAGGGACCTGGAAAGATGGGTGGGATTTGGGGAGGAATGGAAGGGCCTTCCACGTGGGTGGAACAGCCTGAACAAAAGCCTGGGGTGGGAGTGAACCTGGCATGTTGATGGCAGAAAAGCCTGGTCTGGGTCGTGGTGCTATATGCAGAGCTGGAAGCTGTGGGGTACAGGCCTGCACTGTGGGCTGTGAATGCAAGGCAGGGGACTGCCTCACAACTAATCACCACCCTCATTATTATCTATAGTCAACAACGTCTCCATTACTAATACAGCTGCAGTCGCTCTGGCCTCCCACACTTGTGAGCTTATTCTTCCAAGAACTCCAGGAGGTGGACTCCATGATGTCCATTTCACAGATGAGGAAACTGACTAAGCTGGGAATCCCACGGGGGCAGGATCAGGGCTGCTGACTCACCTCTGTATGTCCTATATCTAGCACTAGGGCTGCCCTATAGGAGAAATGGAAGGAAGGAAGGGAGGGAGGGAGGGAGGGAAGAAGGGAAAGAAGGAAAGGAGGAAGGAAGAAAGGAAATAAAAAGAGAGGGAGGGAGGAAATAAGGAGGGAGAGAAGGAGGGAAGGAAAGAAGAAAGGAAGGAAGAAAGGAAGGAAGGAAGGAAGGAAGGAAGGAAGGGAAGGAAGGAAGGAAGGAAGGAAGGAGAAGGAAAAGAAAGAAAGAAAGAAAGAAAGAAAGAAGAAAGAAGAAAGAAAGAAAGAAAGAAAGAAAGAAGAAAGAAAGAAAGAAAGAGAGGGAGAAAGAAGGGGAGAAAGAAGGAAAGAAGATGGATGGATGTCTCTGAGCCTCCATTTCTTTTTTTTTCCCAAGTTATTTATTTATTTTTTGGGGGGAACAGTGTGTTTCTCCAGGGCCCATCAGCTCCAAGTCGTTGTCCTTCAATCTTGTTGTGGAGGGCGCAGCTCAGCTCCAAGTCCAGTCACTGTTTTCAATCTTTAGTTGCAGGGGGCACTGCCCACCATCCCTTGCAGGAGTCCAACTGGCAACATTGTTGTTGAGAGCAGGGGTTCTAACCAACTGAGCCATCCGGCCACCTCTGAGCCTGCATTTCTTAGTCTCTAAAATGGAAATAACACTAGAGCCTCCCTCACAGAGTCATTTGAGGGTGAAGTGAGAAACCCCCAGAACAGAAACCTGGTGCAGAGGGACAAGGATAATAATAAAACCCCTGACGAGTGTGTCTTGCAGCCTCATCACACGCCGGGCACTCTTTACAGGGCCTCACTTCCGTTTTCTCATTTATGGGGCCCAACGTGCACCATCATTGCCATTTGCACAACTGAGATTTCTGCAGGTGGTTGGTGCTGGTTGCAGCGTGCCCCTCCTCATCTCTCGGGATCCAAATTGCTTTAACCCAGTGACCTTTGCGTCCCCAAGGCTGATATTAGCTGCAGAGCTCTCTCCTGAATTTGTATCCAGAGTTATTTCTCCCACATTCTAAAACCCCACGATCTGCTGAACAGCTGGACCCAACAGAGCTCTGGGAATCAATGGGGCTTACCCACCCAGTCCTGGCTACTCCAGGATCTGGGAAACAGCAGGCTTCTTGGTCTGGGCCTGCCCAGAGCCTCAGTTTCCCCATCTGTAAGACAGAAGTGGTCACAGTCAGACTAGATAAATTCCTAAGGGCATTTCTGTTTGTCTTGGGCCACGGACCCCTCTCACTTCTAGTCTCAGGAACATGTTGTTAAAGGGAGTGGTGGACTTTTGTCTCAGGAGGACAGGGCAGCCCTGGATTAGGGGGTCAACTGCAAGTTCAAGTTCTGCTCCTGACATGTTCTAGCTGCAGCCCAAGTGAGGTGTGCAAGGTTATCGCCACTCGGTGGGTAACTGACACTGTGTCTCCTCTCCCCTTTTCCCTACCTGGGCAAATCAACTCATTTCTCTGAGCCTCAGTCTCCTCCTTGCCTAACGGCTCCCTAGCACTAGGGCTGTTTGAAGCTAATGGCAGATGCTGGATGGCAAAGACCTTTGCAGATGGAAACACTTGGCCGATTGGGAAAATGTATTGCCATGTCTGTAAATGTGAAGTCCGAAGGCCATGGGGGCCATCTGGCCCCTATCCAGAAGTCCAGGGCTGCTCTTCCTCCATCGGTGGTCAGGACCCAACAGCCTTCTCCCAGAAGTCCTCACATCTGGGGGCACCCCGGGACTGGGCTGTCTTTCAACAAACACTTCCCGTCTTATTTGAGGATGTCTGTCCCCATGCAGGGCTCTGGTCAGCACCCAGTTGACTGAGGTCTAGGGAGGGGCCCAGGCAGCCTGAACCCCAGGCAGGCCAAGCCCTCCCTCTGTCTCATCCCCCAGTCCTGTCTATTCTTCTTCCTTTCCCCCTCTAACCAATTGCACCAGAGGGCCCTTGTCTCCCCCGTAGCCAGCTTCCCACCCCCCTCATGCTCCCTCCATTCCTATCCTGACTAAGAGGGACCTTTGGAAATCAAGTATCTGGCAGATCTCTCCTGCTAATTACCCTCCAGGTGCCCTCTGCCAAGTGTCAGCCTGCACGGAGCCCCAAGGGTAGCAGGGGCCAAAGGAAGGGAAAGGGTTTCTCTGTGCTCTGTGGCTTGCTTGAGTGGCCTCCCACTGCTCTCGAACCCTGTGTCCTGTCTAAGGTGCACCCCCACTCCTACCCCCACAAGGCTGCCCCAGGCCCAGGTCGTGCCTGCTCCCTCCCGCCTCTGCCTGGACAGCCCCTCCTCCAGCTTCACTGCAGGCATCTCCTCACCCACATCAGGCCTCATTCAGGCCCCTTTCCCCAGGGTGCCCCTTGTCTGCTTGAGGTAACCCTTTCTTATGTGCCCTCCATGTAGTGAGCTTCTCTAAGGGGTCTGTGGACACCTGCTTCACTACCAGGACTCTACATGTTAGCGGGCACCAACAGAGACTCCCGAAATGTCTGCCAGGCGCCCCAACGAATGGATGTTGCTCGCTGTCTTCTGCAAGGCCACCCCGGCATTTGGGAGTGAGTGTGACCTCAAACTCAGCCAGGCTGAGCTATATTTAAACACCAGGGCCAGGGAAGGTTTCTGGGGCTGAGGAGGTGGCAGGGCCCACAGTGGGGCCCCAGGGGGACCTCCTTATCTAGGGGGCCAGTCCTGTATGAGAGGCCATAGCCCAGACCAGTCACTGTTGGCTCCCACTGCCCAAGAGAGAGCCAAGGAAAGATTCCATTGGAACAAAGGAGGCTCTCTGGTTGGTTTTGTGTGTGGTGGGTGTGTTTATAGCTAGAAAAATTGAGTTCTGGGCTGGTTGGTCAGCTCCAAGAGTGAGCCTGAGGTGGGAGGCAGAGGCAAAAGCGGGGGCCTTTTAGCCAGCCACATGCTGTCCCCTGCTGGAGCCGGCCTGCCCGTCTGCTCCTGCCGCCTGCACACTTTCCTCCCCTCCATATCTTGGTGGGCACTGTGCCAGGCCAGGGTGTGGCCACCCAGCGGGTGAGGAGGGGCTGCCCTGGTCCTGGCTGCTCGCTCCCCTGCTCTCGGGGCGGGCAGGAGGCAGGATGGATGTTCGCAATAATTACCCAGCTGCAGCTTCCCCAGAGCTGCCGCCATAGCAACGGTGCCGGGTGCCCCAGCAGAGCGGCCAAGTGGCAGGAGGGGGTGTGGGCGCTCTGGGCAGGTCTGGGAGGGGGTGTCACGAGCCCCAGGCAAAGCCCCATGCACTCTCTTTGTCAGCTGCCTCACCCACCCACCTCCTCCCCAGAGGCCAGGGAGTGGGGGTTTTGTCTGGGCACAGGGATGTTGGCACAGCCCAGGGGAGGCTCCAACAGACACCCCATTCCCCTTGCCAGGGCCCATGGGGTAAGGGGGAGCAGGTGTCAGGAGGGCTGGGGACACCCAGAGTCCCTGTGGCTCAGGGCTCAACTTGGGGCATGCTGGTGCCCCTACCCAGCTGCCCGCCTCACACCCCAGGAGAGGTGCCTGTGGTCTCTGGGTGCTCTCTCCAAAGGGTGTTTATGATTCTACTCACCCTGCCCTCCTGGGATCCTCTCGGAGCCAGGCACAGAGTAACCTTGCGTAGGGCTAGCTTTGGCTAGGGGATTTGCCCATTGGGGGGGCCCTGGGTCCAGTGTTTGGGGATCTCCAGAATCCTGCCCTCATGTTTCCTCCCCCCCAATTCTATAGTAGAGGCCCTGTCGGCCACCCCCCTGCAAAATTCAATGTGATGAAGGGAACTGTGTTTATCTCCATTTTATAGATGGGGAAACTAAGGTCAGAGAGGTCATGTGACCTAAGGTCACGCAGCTGAAAATGTGAAACCTCAACCCAGTTCAATTTTGTCACTGCCCTGCCACTAACATGGTGTTCGATGTGTCTGTTCCCCTCCCTCTGTCATCTGGCCATGTAGCCCAGTGGTTAGCTAAGAGTGCAGGCTCTGTGGCCTGGCGTGGAGTGAGTTGACCTCTCCTGGCCTCAGTTTTTGTTTTCCTCTGTAAAATGGGGATATACCTCTATAAAAAGGGGATGAACCTTCCCTTACGGTGTTGTTGTGAGGATTAAAGAAAACAGTGCATGGAAAGTGCAGCACCTGGTTTGTGGGAAGTGTTAGCTGTTATTATTGTTGGAATTTTGATTATTTTTATTATTGTTACAGCACAAGGAAGTGGACCTAGATGCTCACCCAAGCCCCTTTTGTATGGCCTCCCTGGGCTCTCCAGGCAGCTTTCTGAAGGCAAGACCTCTCTGGCAGGGCACTGGTCAGGATGGGAAGTGGAGAGTTCGCAGCCTGTGAAGAGGCAGGTATTAATCACCTCCTCCCACAGGTGTGTCTGAAGTGTCAGCTGTGAGAGTGGAGGAGGAGACGAACATGGGCCTGAGATAGAGCCAGCCTGAAGGGGAGCCAGCCTGCAAAGGTCAGTACAAGGACATTCTAGAACATGGCGTTGCTTGAGGAACCAAAGGGAGGCCAGAGTTCTAGAGCACAGAGGGAAACAGAGAGGGGCAAGGAGACTGAGGTGGGAGAGGTCGCCTGGGATTGGATCTCCAGGGCTTCATGGGCCATGGAGGAGAGGTTTTGGGTGTAGTTCTAAAAGCTGTGGAAAGTTAGCAAGTGGCTTTAGGTAGAGAAGGAGGTCAATATGTATTTATTGAATAAATGAACGAATGAATGAATGAGTGAGTCATGAAATGAATGGAAGTTTTAGTCTGCATTGGCCAACCACAGAGCCCGTCTCCCTCCACCTTTCCCCCTCTCCCACTATCTCAGCCCTTCCTGGCTGGTTCAGTTCAGTCATTTGTCAGCTGCTGCTCTGGGAGCCCACAGTCATATGGTGGAGGATCAACAAGTAAATGGAAAAATTCCAGATCAGCTGTTTGGCCAATGTGGAGAAGTGTTCTGAGGAAGGAGAGCTGACACTGGCACTGCCCGAGAGGGGTATTGAAGGATCAATAGGAGTTCACGAGGCTGCCAAGGCAGACGACACAGCATCTGCCCAGGTTCAGACACAGGACACAACACAGCATGTTGCGGGACTTTTTTTTTTAAGTTGTTCCATAGAGCTAGTGATAATAAGGATAGTTACCTTTATTGAGCACTGACTGGATGCCCAGGCCAGTGCTACAGCCATGATCTCCTTGGAATCACACAATGTAAACCCGGCTCCCTTTGCAGCAGAGGCCTGTTTCATTTTTGTGAATGAGGGATTGAAGTTCAGATAAGTTAAGTAACTCGACCAAGGTCACACAGCGATCATACAGCCCATGTTCTCAAACACCTGGGGTGGGGTTGGACAGACAGTCCAAGCTGGGCCATGTAAGACCCTGAAGGCCAAGTTAAGGTGTCAGGGCCTAATCCTGGGGTTGCTAGAGGAACATGGTCAAGTTTTGAGTGAGGGAGGGAGAGGGCCCAAGTATGTTTGAGAGAGAAGACTCTGTGGCCTCTAAAGAGGGTAGATGGAGTGGCTGACACCAGCTGGGAGGCTACTGCAACAATCCGGGTGAGGGATGATGAGGGCTGGACTCTAAGGGGGTGGCTGGGGAAAGAGAGGAAAGGATGCCATTGAGGGGGGCTGACAGGCAGATGTGGGGCCAGAGGGAGCAGAGAGGGGTCGCTGGCAGGGAGGCATGGATCATGATTAGCGTTCGAGTCTGATGAGTATAACAGGAAGTTGATGCTCTTTCCTCCCCTTCAGCTGGTTATTATTTCACTGATATGTTAAAGACTTGGCATTTTCTCCCTCATGAGATTATAGGCGTATTAAAAAAAAAAAAAGTAGTTGGGACAAGCCAATTCTTAATCCAAAATGATGGTGGCATTTCAGGCACAGTGACACCATGGTGGGTTTTCCCCAGAGCCTCCAAGCCTCTGACAAGCCAAGGGCAGAAGGTATCACTGTTGGTGGTATTATATGTGTATCTGTATGTGGGAGCTGGCATTGGTGAGGGCGTCGGGGCAGGGGTCAGGCTGCCGTGGGTCCATTCCAGAATTTGCCGGGGTTGCAGAAATTGGAGAGGCTTCTGGAAGCCTGACAGTGTCATTCCCGACCCCCTCTTTGGGCTTCCTGAGGCTGAGCCAGTTAGCTGAGGCCCCTGGTTTGCCTGCCCTCTGCTTTGGGAATATTGTAGCCGGCAGGCCAGGCAGGCAGTGGGTGGCTTGAGCTGCAGATGCTGTGTCACCTGAGCCCCAGTCGTGGCCGCTCCATGTGGAGGAGGGAGCCATGTTCCCACACAGCCTGGCAGCTGTCCCGCTTCCCCACTGCCATGGAGGAACCATGGCCCAGGGCCTTCCTTGGTCCAGAACCTGTGATGAAAACATTGCTTTGTCAACCCCTACCCCCACCCAACCCCCTTCTAGGCATCTGGTGTCATCAGGAATTGGGATTTGGTGGGACATGCTTATCTGGAATCCACCAGTCCTGGGTTTCAATCCTGGTTTTTCTTTTTAACACTTAGGTGGCCTTGGACAAGCCACCATTTTCTTGGAGACTCAGTTTCTGAACCTGTAAAGGGGGGGGTTGATATAGGACAGAACAAGATGACGAATGTCAAGGCCAGTCCAGTTCTTGCAGAGTAGACAGGAAAAGTGAGCTCCTGTCTCCTCTTCCTTTCCCTGTCAGGGCAACTAGGAGAGGAGATGGGCCAGAAAACAAAGCAAAACAAAATCACTTGAAGCCTGATGAATCCGTGAACGATTGCTTGTAAGATGCCTTGCTGGAGCCGGATGTGCTGTCAGCTTGGCATCCAGATGGGCACCCCAGAGCAGGGCATGCCTGGCCTGCTTCAGTGCACAGATGGCAAAAGCACAGGAGGCCACAGCCAGGTCTCTGGAGCCAGAGCCAGGACTGGGATGGGACTGGCGATGGAGGTGGCCGGGGGCCCTCTCTTCTTCCTGGTGGGCTTTAGTTGTCCTGGTCAGTCTCTACCAGTGGCAGTTGCACTGCTGATCTTAGTGCTAAGTGTCACCAGACTTTAGGAGCCCTTCTCCGTTTGTGACCTTGTCCCCCTGTGACAAGGCAGATAGCTGAGGCCCTGGGAACGCACACCAGCTTATGTCACTGTGGCTAGGCTCTCTCCAGCATCCTCCAGGATCCTCAAAGGATGGAACAGACCCTTCTGGCCTCACCAATCTGGGATTTTCTCCTCTCAGAATTTTTCGCAAGGCAGCCTATGCAGCTTAGGCTACGACCATCCCCATCCCACAAACAGTACAGAGGGGGCAGCTTCATTCATTTTAAATCTCATTTGGAGCGTGTCGAGCCCCTGCTCAGAGCCCTCCAAAGGGTCTGTATCATTTCTGCAGTAATCCAGTGCCTGACGGCCCTGCCTGGCCCTGTCTGGCTGCCTCTCCCTCTGGAGTACTCTGCTCCACCCTTTGCTGTGCCTCATACACCCCAAGAAGGATCCTGCCTCCTGCTTTTGCACTTACTCTTCCTTCTGCCTGCAACTCTCTTCCCCCAGATCCCACAGGCAAACTCCTGCACTTCCTTGAAGCCTCCGCTCTGATGCTTCCTCCTCAGAGGGACCCCTCGCTGACCATGTAAAGGCACTTCCCCTCTCACTTGTTACCTCTCTGCTTTGCTTTAGTTTTCTTCCTAGCACTTATACATATTTTCAATTCACCTATAATCATCGGTCTCCCCATGCCCTGCCCCCCGCGAATGTGAGCTCCACAAAGGTGGTGGCTAATCCTGGGGTCTAGCACAATGCTCGGCACAGAGAAAGAACCCGATACAATCGTTGAATACATGAATGAATGAATGAATGAATGAGTGAATGCATGTATCACTCAGCAAACATTTATGAGCACCTACTGTGGGCAAGATCTTGCTGTTGGTACAGGGCCCCGGGAACCAAATCCCGCACACCCGGGCCTTGAGGAGAATGCCTCTGGGCAGATAATCCAAGGACACAGAGAGGGAGGCAGTGAGGAACCCAACAGGCCTGGATTCTCATCTGAGCCTAGCTGTGTGGTTTGGGGCTCAGCACTTTCCCTCTCTGAGCCCCACAGTCCTCATTTGTAAACTGGAGCTAAAAATACCGACCAAGAGGCCCCAGCCCCCTCCCCGTCTCCCTCCTGACTGCCACCCGGGTGCATCTATAATCCATTATCCACACGGCAGCCAAAGGGGCCTTTTCCTTTTCTTTCTATTTTTTTCTTTTGCTTCCAAAAAAGTATTTATTTACTTTTTGAATAGGTAACAAATTTGCACTGCGCGGAATTCAAAAGGTGCTAGAAGAAATGTAGGAAGAAGAAAGTAGCCCTCCTACCCAGTCCCAGCCAGCCAGAATTCCTCCCCAGAGGCAAGCACTGTTTCCTCCTATTTTTATCTATCATGCCAGAGACAATTTTATGTGTATACAAGTCAATGCATACCTTTATTCTCCCCCCTCTTTTTTAAGCAGACAGTAGCATACCATGCGCATGGTTCTGCCCTGTGCTTTTTTCACTTGATAATCTCATCTGGAGAATTTTCAGGGGGTCTTTTAAAAATATACCTCATAACTGGTCCTTCTTCTGCAAATTAGCCCAGCATTCTTAGAATAAAATCCAAAGTTCTACAGGGTCCTTTGTGATCTGGCCACTGCTGGCATCTCTGACGTCACCTCCCATCTCTCATGCCAGCTCACTCTACTCCAGTCATGATGGCCTCTTCTTGTTCCTCCAATACAGCAGGCATAGTCCCACCGCAGGACCTTTGCACTTGCTGTTTCCTCTGCCTTCTTCCTCCAGAAATCCTCTCAGCTGCCTCTCTTTTCTTAGGTCTCTAGTCAACTATCACGTGCCCAGAGATTCTCCTAACTAAAGTATCCATCCTTCCACCCGTGTCTTTATTCCCCTTCATTTTTCTTGATAGTATTTATTACCATATCTGATGGGATCTATTTATTTATTCATTGTCTGACTCTTCTACGAGATTGAGCTCCATGGAAGTGAGACTGGTCCTGTCTTGGTCACACTGCATCCCAACACCTGGATTTTAACAAGCACTCCGTAAATACGGGTTGTCTGAGCGAATAGACAGATCCCCACTTTACAGATGAGGAAACTGAGGCACAGAGGAGGGAAATCCCCTGCCCAAAGTCAGGGTAGGGTCATGCAATGCAACCACCCCACTCATCCGAGCCCCTCTTCCATTTTCTAGCTGTGTGGTCTGGGGCTGTGCTCTTGCCCTCTCTGACTTGCATAGTTCTCACCTCCCATTCCAGAGACTGAGAATAATGACATGGGTGTCCATGGCGCTTTCCTGGGGACCACAACTTGACTCACATACCACAGAGGTCATCGTGTCACTGTCCTTGGCCTTCCATGAGAAGCCCCACCAGGTTGGCCCATTATCAAATGTGACGAGAAGATTCCTGGCCATTAACAGTATTTTTAAACAACGATCCCAAGGAAATATTTTTTAAATCCTGCATCATGCTGGGGAGCAGCTCTGAATTATTAACTATCCAGCAGCCCAGCTATATTTCTTGACAGAGTTTATTCTGACACACACAATTTTGCTTCTGGTAATTTATGAAAAGCGTGTTCTCTTCTTCAGGAAATCACACCCCCTTCTCCTGAGCACCGCCTCTCCTTAGCCCAGCTGGAAGGTTTACTGGGTAAACTCAACAAACTTTTATCTTAAAGAGTGTCTGCTTGCTTGCCTGATGTCGGAGGATGTTTCCCAGGGAGACACCGCAACCGTGTTTTCCGAAATGCCCAGCCTGGGGCTTTTTAGGAATTCAATAAAACCCTGTCAATTAGGATGAATTAATCATCGGAAGATTTTTGCTCACATCCCCCAGCAATGCCCCTTTCTCCTCAGCCTCACACTATGATGCCTGGTGGGGAAATCTCATATATGCTTCCTATCCACATGGTCATGGGTTTGAACCCCACTGGAATCTTGTTTTCTGGGATTCAGCTACTCTGTCTCCCTCTGCATTGGCCACCCTGTCCCAGGCCTTGGCTGTCAAGGGCGTAGATAGAGTTAAATGAACCCGGATTTGGAGGCAGAAGCCCCAGGTTCTATCTTTAGTCTTGGTGGTGTCACAGACTTAGCTGAGTGACCTTGGATAAGTCACTAAACCTCTCTGATCCAGTTTTTTTTTGATCCAGTTTTCTCATCCATAAAACAGGGAGTGATAGTCTGAATTCTAATGTAATGAGAAGGTTCCTGGCCATTAACAGTATTTTTAAACAACCACTCATCAAATATATAGAGAATGCCCTATGTTGGGTATGGGAGATCCAAGTCAGTGCCCACTCTCATGAGTTCAATCCAGGTGGGGAGTCAGACTAGCTAAACACACAAGAAAACTAAAGAAATATTGGATGCTGCAAAGAGCTCTGGAGAAAATAAAGCTGGCGTTGGGAATGGGAAGTATTAAGGTACGGGCTGTTTTTAGGAGGAGGTCTAGGACAGAGGTGGTTTGTGGGGACAGTGCAAACCTGGTAGGGCAGTGCAGTGGTTTCTATTCTGTCACCCCCACCAGGAAAGATTTTGCTTCCCCACACCCAAGAGACAGACATTTGGCAGCGTCTGGAGAGTTTTGGTTGTCACAACTGGCGGTGGGGTGCTGCTGGCATCTAGTGGGCAGAGCCCAGGGCTACTGATGCTGACATCCTGCAGCGCACAGGACAGCCCTGCAACAGAGAGTCACACAGCCCTAGATGTCACTAGTGTGAGGTGGGGAAGGCCTGCAAGGAGACCAGTGTGGTTTGGAGGAGCACAGAGAGATTGGGAGCTGGGTGGGGGCAGGAGATGAGGGCCGGAGGTAACAGGGCCAGTGGGGGAGATTTGAGGGACGGGAAAGTGGGGGCTAACTGATGTCCTAACTTCTCCTGTTCTTGGAGAATGATCTGAAGTGGGGCGAGGGAGGCAGTAGGGAGCCCAGTGAGAAGAGTGCTTTGGTTGTCCAGGCTCGAGGGTAGTGGCCTTAGCCAGAAGGTAGCAGGGGAGACAGAGAGAAAGTTAGAGGTAAAATAGATGGCCATGAAGATGGAGTGGATGTGAGGCTAAGAGCAAGCCAAGGATCCACTGAGTTTCTCAAGTGGAGCCACGCGGTCCCTATCTGAGCAATGAGGAGTCCACTGGCCCAGGGGTCCGTCCGTCCATCCATCCATCCATCCATCCATCCATCCATCCATCCATCCATCCATCCATCTTTCTGTTCTGTGTTCCTCAGCACCTATCATGTTGATACCTGAGTGTTGAGACCCAGGGACCAGAAGGTCCAGGATTCCGCCAGCTGTCACTGGGTGTCTGGAAGTCCAGTTTCTGTAAGAGGATCTTAGCAAGGCTGGAAGGAGACAGAGAGGTCACAGAGACATGATGCCATTGCTCCAAGGACACTGAGGCCCAGGAGAGGCTCGAGTCCCCATCCAAGTTTCCACAGCCAGGAAGCAAGAGGATTAGGCTTGGAACCAGAGGGCCCCCATGTCTCCTACTACAGCCCCTTTTGCAAGTTTCCTGGAAGCCCTGCCAATCCCCAAGGAACTCCTGCAGCTGGGAGGGGAGCAGCCTTCTGGGGCCCACACCCCTCCTTGCAGACCTCCTTGTCCCACCCCCCACCTACCCAACAGCTGCAGGATGGGCCTGGTTGGGAAAATGCTTCTGTGCCACCAAGAGGGCCCCTGGGATGCTGATTCATGGCTCACAGGAGCTGCCTATTAAATATGCGGAGCTGGGCTGTGGCCTGCGTGCCTGTCTCTTTAAAGAGGGTTTGGGCCTCCCTACCCAGCCAGCGTTCCCTGAGGAACAGGAACTGGGCAGGTCTGGTGTCTCCCCTGGCAGAGAACTATTGACACCAACCTGTTAAGGCAGCCTGGGGCAGGGCAGGGAGGACCCAGGGCTCAGAGGGGTCTTCCCTTTCTCAGGCTCACATACCCAGGAAGGGAGGGAGCTGGATCTCAGACCAGGCATCCAGACTCCAAAGCCTTGGGTCTGTGGCACCTAGGAGGTCCTGAGCGAGGGTGACCAACTATCTAATTTGCCTGGGTCTGAGGGGGACAAACCAGTTAGTGACTCTCTTGTGGGAACTCCATCAAGGCCAAAGCCATCCCCATGCTGACAGCTCTGTTGGGTGCAAAATCCCTGGGTTCCAGGGACTGCCCCACTTGGGACATGGAGGTATGACCTTGGGCAGGGCCCCTAATCTCTGTGAACTTCATTTCCTTAGCTATCACATGAGGGCATAGCCACTGCCCTGCCTCCCTCAGACAGTGGGAGGATCCAGGCTGCCAGAGTGACTTTGATCCTTCATATGCACTGGGGTTAGACGTCCCCAGGACCTGTGGGTTGGCCACTGTGGGGAAAGGGATCCAAGGACACTGCGCCTTGGCCTGCACAGGCCCTGGCACATAAGAGGTGTTCAGTGAATACTGAATGAATGAATGCAATCACCGGTGAATGAATGGAAAGTTAAACGTGTGTCTGTGCCTCCTCTGTGCACACAGCTAGAGAAACAGGAGAACCAGATCCATCTCTGACATCAAAACAGTCATCCTCAAGGCGAAGGAAGACGGAAGAGGCGTTGGTGCCTAGAATGGCTCCGTGTTGAGCTTCTGGGTTACACTACTTAGCAGCTGGGGCAACTCGGGAAGAGCTGTGCCTCAATATTCCCCATCTGAAAACAGCATCACAATGGCTCCTTCCTCAGAGATCTTTGAAAAAAGTAAATAAGCTAATGCACAGAGAACGCAGCACCTGCACAACGTCAGTTATTCTTACTGCGATTGGTACGTGAAGAAAGCAGATGGGAGGAGAGGAGAGAAGTTGCCAGGAGGAGAGGGCAGTGGCA
This sequence comes from Rhinolophus ferrumequinum, assembly GCF_004115265.2. NCBI lineage: Eukaryota > Metazoa > Chordata > Mammalia > Chiroptera > Rhinolophidae > Rhinolophus > Rhinolophus ferrumequinum. Next base: position 22,073,906 of record NC_046306.1, read on the forward strand.
TGGGGGGAGCCAGGAACCTGAAAGGGTGACCTTGGGGAAGACGCCTGGCCTCTGTGTCCCGGCCATGGCAGAGGGAGTTGGCAGCAGCAGCTCTCAGGCCCCTGGGGTCTGCTGGTCTGTGAGTTTGCACAGAGCCTTCAGAAGCTTGGGGAAACGGAAGAGGGGGGGAAAGGAAGGGGAGAAGCCCTCCCTGGCACAAGCCCCTCTGCCCTGCCCACAGCTTGCTGGCAGGGGTTGAATCCAAGGACAAATCACGTGATTGGCCACTGTGCTGAGCAACCTCCAGCCCTGCCACGGGACAATATTTTGCAGGTTATGAGTCCACGGCAGCGTAAGGTTCACCAGCTGCCTGTGAGCCAGGGTGGGGCAACCATTTCCTGCCCCAGAGCAACCTCTGCCCTGCCCCTGTCCCACACAGAGCTCCTTCAGGTCTGCCGGGAGGCGCTGTTATCCTGCACAGGCCGGTGAGGACTGCAGCTCAGGGGCCAGCAGGCCACCTGCATTGCCCAGTGAATGGATGGAGCTGAGAGGCCAGGACTCAGGCAGCCAGTCTCCGCCTGCTGCCTCAGAGGCTCCATAGGACCCATGGGGGCAGGGACGGATGACAGGGCTTCTCCCCAGTGGAAGACACAGAGGCACTGGGGCATTATCAGAGCCCACCATCCATGCCAGCTGGCCCACTGCCCTCAGGCTCCGGTGCCCAAGGCTGCTAGTATCTGCCCTGCTCTAGGGTTCCAGGGAGCCCCGTGGCTGGGACCATTCATTGTGCAAAGGCCAAGGTGGCTCCAGCTGACTCTCCTCCAGGAGCTGCAGCCTGGGGACAAGGCCCACAGTGAAATGGCCAGGCGAGGGGCCTGCAGCCTGCCACTCCACCAGGCGGGCAAGGGTCCTGAGCCACTTCTGGGCACACTCGCTCAGCAGCATTTGCCATAAATATCCAGCCATCCCCTTCAAGTGTACGGCAACCATAGCAACAGACAGATGTTCTGTCCCAGTCACAGTCCACAGTGAGCCAGGAGCCAAGCACGAAATTTAACCCCTTCTAGCTCAGGCAGGCAAGGGCAAACCTGGACTATGGGCCCAGAGGCCCAGAGATCCTAGGCCAGGTGTCCAACCTCACTGGACCCTGTCAGGTGGGGCTAGGTGACTTCTGAGGACCCATTCGTCTTTGACACTCACTCTCCTGTTTGTCCCCTTCTGCCCTTTCTACCTACTTCTTCCTTCTCCCCAGAGCTGAAAGATAGTGAGGGGTAGAGGTCCTATCTGAAAGGCTGGCTGAGCCCTGAGTGCTAGTTATGGTGCAGGCTGAAGAACACTGGACACAGAGTCAAGTAAGCTAGGCTGCTGCCTTGGTTCTGCCTCTGGTTTGCTGTGTGACCTTGGGCACATGACTCATCCTCTCTGAACCTCAATTGCTGCTTATGTACAATAATAAGGTAGAATCTCATGTCCGCATCCCACAAATATTTATTGATTATTTACTGTGTACCAGGCTCTATGGCGTGCCCTGAGGAGACTTCAGGGAACCAGCTCAACGGGGAGCTCACACCCCAATGTAGGCGTAGGGACACTGACAATAGACAAGTGAACAACACATAGGATGTCGTTTTTGTTAAGTGTCATGAAAGCCCTAAAAATGTCCTCTGATGGGGAGTGAGAGATGGCGGTGGGGGTGGGGGGCTGACCTGTTTTAGACAGGTGGTCAGGGAAAGCCTCTGAGGAAGGTGACATTTGAGCTAAGGCTTGCGGCTGAGCAGGAACCAGCCAAGCAGCACTAGGGGAGGAGGGTCCCTGGCAGAGGGACCAGCAAGGGGGAAAGCCCTGTGGAGGGAACGAATGAGCATGGCCTGCCTTGTCCGGGAGCAGCAAAGAAGCTGGCAGGGCTTGACCACAGCGGCCAAGGGAGGGGGAAAAGCTGGAGTTTCAACCACAGATGGTCCCACAGTGCCTCATGGGCCCACCTGTCTCAGGAAGGTTCTAAGCAGGAGCCACCTGGTCCGACTTTTGCATAGTCTAAGCCCTTGGCTGTGATTGGGCCTCTCTGAGTGGCGATGGATCAATTCAAGGGGGCAGGAGATAATGGCTCCAGCTGCTCCCCGGCGGCCCCTTGGCCCCTTACTCACTCACTGGGCTTTGCCCTGGAGGCCACTGTAGTGAGCCAATACCTGGAGGCTCCTGACCCAGCAGGGCCCCGCCTGGGTTAGCTATTAATGATCAGAGCATGGGTGAGCCCCAGAAAGTGGCAGGGAGGGCCCCACCTAGGGAGGGAAGCCCTGAGTCTGTCTCTGGGCTCACATCCCAGCAGGCCCGAGTCCAGTCCCTCCTCTGTCACTTCCTTGTTCTGTGGCCTTCGACACGTTACTTAACTTCCCTGAGCCTCAGTTGACCCTCCTGGAAAAGGGCCTAGGCACACTTCTCCCTCGCCCTACCCCTCCTTGCTTCTGGTTCAGTCAGCGCTGCCTCACGCGCTGTTTTGTAGCACCCCAAGTCAGCCCTGTCTCAGGGCTTTTGTAATCCACTGCGTCTTCCACCAGGAACATCCTTCTTCAAACTCAGTCTTCATTTCCTTGAGTCTGTGCTCAGTGCCACCTCCTCAGAGAGGCCTCCTGGACCACAACTGTCAAAATAGAGCCACCCCCTCACCTTGTCTCTCTTCACCGTGCTTTATGTATTCCAAGTACTGCTAGATGGCATCCCTTTCGTCAACACACGTTTCCTCAGTGCCTGGCACTCTCCTAGGTGCTGGGGATAGAGCAGGGATTAAAATAGACACCCTTTGCCTGCCTTTCCCAGAGGGTACATTCTAGTGGGTGAGACAGATGAAGACAGAGTAATGAGGGAGAACGATGGGGCATTTGGTGGGGGGTGGGCCTCACGGAGAAGTGACATTGAAGCAAGGATGTGAAGAAGCAGAGAGGCAGAGTTTAGGGATCTGTGGGAAAACAAGGCAGAGGCCCTAGAATGTGCCTTCTTTGGGCAAGGACGAGGAGTTGTCTTCATTATTGCTCCATTCATGGCATCCAACACATAGTAGGTGCTTAATAAAGTCTGGCATTGTTGTCACAGTGGGTGGTTGGAGGAACTATGGACCACCACAGAACCTCTCGCGTGGGGCCTGCATACCGAAGCCCTCGGGAAGCACAGCCACCATTGCGGGCGTCTATGGCTAGAGTACGAGGGAGCTGGCTGAAGAGCCCTCCACAGGAGGAGCCTCCAGTGGGCACAGGGAGGTGGCAAGGGCTGGCAAGGGAGGAAGAGGAAGGGGTGGTGGCTGGGGCTGCTCTTCAGGGGTCTCCCATGCCATATAGGGAATCAGGACATTATACTGGGGGCCACAAACAGCTGTTGAAGAGCTTGGGGGAGTGGATGACGTAATTAGATCCAGGCTTTTAAAAACACTTCTGGTGTCCACTGAGGAGAGTAGAATGGCTCTTAGTGGAGCTAGGGGACAGATGATGGGAGGCAAGGAGACAGGGAGAAGCCAGAAAAGGCCTGGGAGAGCAAGAAGGCCTCCAGTAGGCCCTAACATGGCTCGGGTAGAATCGGGCTGCGTTTATCATAAGCAGAGCTCAGGCGCCCACATCCAGCGTCCAGGCCGGCCAGGCCCTGTTCTAGGCCCAGGGGAGGCAGCAGGACCACATGAACCCAGGACAGAAATCCCCGCCCTCCAGGGAGGGACCAACTATAAACATGGTAAGTAAGTAAAATATATGTTATGTGCTAAAGGGAAAGAAGTAAAACGGGGAAGGAGACAGGAAGTGTCAGGTGGTAGGTTGAAATTGTGGATAAGGCGCCAGGGAAGGCCTCCTCAGAAGGAGATTTCTGCATGTGTGTGTGCTGCTAGGGGAAGGACATTCCAGGAAGCAAACACCCTGAGGCAGGAGTTGGAGTGCAGTGAACCTGGGGAGGGCAGGGAGGAAGGAGGGGAGCATGCAGGGCTTTGAAGGTCTTTATAAGGCCTGGGGCTTCTCTGAGTGGCTGGGGGCCACTGCAGGGTAGTGAGCACACAAGGCTATGTCTGACTCTTCTTGGAATAGGGTCCCTCTGGCTGCCGTGTGGAGAATAGACTGCAGGCAGCAGGGGCAGAAGCCCGGGGAACAGGGAGGCAACTGGGATAAAGCTCCAGGGGAGAGATGATGGAGTCTGGTCCAGGGGGAGGCTGAGGGGAAGGTGAGGTGTGCTGGAAACTGAGATGAATTTAGAAGTTAGAGTCGGCAGGATTTGCTGATGCTTCCCACGTGGGATAGAAGAGAGAGAGACAGAGACAGACAGAATCACAGAGAGGGAGGAGTTCAGGATGGCAGAGCGTTGGGCTGTGGGAAGGATGGAGTGCCATTCACTGGGGATGAGGAAGGTTGAGGGTGGAACAGGTCATTGTGCAAATATCAGGAGATCAGACCAGAATAAAGTAAACTGGAGAGGCTGCGAGGCCTGTGGAGGAGGATGGTGGACACAAGGCTTTGGAGCTCAGAGGAGATATCAGGGTGGGGGTCGCCTGCAGAGAAACCATCTTTAAACTCAGCCAGGGAGGAGGGTAGATAGGAATGGGATCAGGGACTGAGCCGGGGAGCCCCCAACCCTGAGAGGTGGGGGCAAGATGGAGAAAGAAGCAGAAAAGGGGTTGAGAAGGGGCAGCCAGAGGAGGAGGAAAATCAGAAAGTTCTGACAACCAGCAAGGGAGGCGATGAAGGAGCAGGGAGAAGTCACATTGTCGAATCCTACTGATGAGGGCTAAGAGACGGCTTTGGGTTTAGCAACATGGACATCCTTGGTTTCCAGGGAGGGGGAGTGAAACCGGGGTTCGGGGAGGAGTGTGGACACGAGGGTAAACACACCTTCAAGGAGCTCCTGTGCAGGATGGGAGAGAAACTGGACAGCAGTGGGTGTGGGCTCAGAGAAGCGTTCTTTTAAGAGGAGAGAAAAATCCGCAGTTTGTATGTTGTTAGGGTTGATTGGGGAGACAGGAAAACCCTGATGAGCTCTAAAAGTTGGGGAGAGTTTCTAGAGCAATATTTTAGGGAATATAGAGGGGAGGAGGTCACTGAATCACCCTCACAACCCTAGGAGGTGAGTGATGTTATTATTATTATTTTTTTGAGTGATGTTATTATTTCCACGTTATAGATGTGGAAACTGCAGCCCAGAGAGGTTGGTTCTCCTGCCCCAGGTAACACAGCTGGGCACTGATAGCGAATCATCGCAACTGTGCTGTATCCTACACTGACCTGGGCTGTTATCGTGTTTGACAGGTAAAGCCCAGAGAGGTTCAGTTACTAGTCTCAGTTCACAAAGCAGGTTAGTGGCCAGGATAGGAGGATGATTTGACAGGACGTTGGGACCAAGAGGCTGTGTGTGTGTGTGTGTGTGTGTGTGTGTGTGTGTCAGAAATAACTTCTATTCTCAGCGCAGTGGCCTGAGGGCTTCAGGTGCCACTGCCTGGGCTGGAAACTGGGAGAGGGGCAGGTTTTTAGAAGATATTGAGCTCAGCCTGGGATGTGCATGAGTTTTTCTATATGTACAAATGGGACTAGTCACAGAGTTGACCTCACCGACTTATTGTGACTCAAATGAGTCAATGTAGGTAAAGCCCTTAGAGCAGGGCCCAGTGTGCACTAAATACCATGGAGTGTGTCTTTTCTCTATTCTCATTACTCTTTTCTCAGCCTAGTTGGATGCACAGTGGGACTTCCAAATGTGCACCAGCAGTGGGTTCGTGGGTGAACCAGGCAGGACAAGAGGGCTAATGGACATGGACCCTTCGCATCCTTCCTGGAGGAGCCTTAGGTCTGAGTTTAGTCCCTGGGTTTGAAGGCCCAGCCTTCAAGGGACCCTTAAGAAGCTCCAAGGGTGGGACCTCTCTGGAGGATGGGAAAGATACTTCTCTTCTAGAAGCCTGAGGGCTTCATCTATAGGATGGGTGTCCTAATTCTCACTTTTTGGAGATCTGATGACTGTAAGATGTGCTGAGTGAGCCCTGGGACTGACAGTCAAGAACGCTGGCACCCTACCTACTCTGCCCAAATTTGCTGTGTGAACTTGAACAAATAACCTAACCTCTCTGGGCTTTGTTTGTAAAACTAGGATGATGTAAAGGCCCCTGCAGACTGATAACTTTATCATTATTTAAAATTTTCTGATTTTATGAGGTGACAAGCCCCCAGCTATACCTGAGAAGTTTTTTAGTTTTGGAGGTCTGCTTGTCATCAGGGCGGGACAGGAGCTGGAGCAAGTAGAATGAAGAACCACCTGGGTCTGAAGGGTCCCATCTTGGGGCATCCCCGCACCAGGTACACTCTGGGGTGTCTGGGATGCATCTTGGGTAGCCCGTTTCATTGATCCAGGACAGAGAAGCTGTGGGTCCCATTTTCTAAGTGTCCTCATTTTACAGATGCATAAACTGAGGCTCAGAGGAAACGTAACTTATCTACCTTCAGAGCCCTCCTCTTGTCACAACTCTAGGCCACCGTGAGGAGCTGGCTGTCAGGGTGCAGACCTCAGACCCTCCAGTGCATACATCAGCCTCTGCCCTTGGTGCCTTTATTCAACTCCAATGTGTGCAATTTCCCACCTGTCAGGCCCTGTCCTGCATACTGGGGACACTGAGTACTCAAACGGGGTCCTGGCCTCCTCTAGCGGAAAAGACACGGGTGAACAGAAACAAAAAATTGAGAAGGGCTGTGACACCAGGAAGGAGAGATTCATTCTGACTTAAGGATCAATCAGGGGAGGCTTACTAGAGAAGGAGGAACCCAAGATGGACCTGGCACATGAACAGTAACTGTTACTGTCTTTTGAGCAATAGCCTTGGGCTTCAAGGTGTGGTCTTATCACACTTTCCCAGTTCCCAGTGAGGTAGGTACAACCCTTAGTCCTATTTTACAGATGAGAAGACTGAGGGTCAGAGAAATGGAGTGACATGTCCAGGGTCACATGATTTGTGAGAGAGGCCCAAGCCTATTCCCAAGACTCACTCTCCCCAGGCTGAGGAGGCAGGGGAAGACACCCCCACCCCGACAGCCTCAGCCCAGGAGGCCCAGGTCTTCTTCTGCCAAGTGTCCCCAGCACCCAGTTTCACTTCCCAAAACATAGGCCTATTTTGGATCCTGCTGACTTCCTTTCTCACCCATGGCCGTTCGGGCTCTGAGGACTGGGCAACTGTAGAATGGACCTGGTGCCCCTGGGCCTTTCCCAATGCTCCTCTTACACCACCACCCTGGAGCGTTCTCTCTGCCCAGCCCGCCCTGGCCCCTTGAGGAGGGCACTGACAATAGGCAGGCTGGCAGAAGCTGCTCCCCGCCCCGAGCCAGCTCAGAGGTCCTGCTCCCAGCCCATGCTCAGCCTGAACTGGTCAGGGTGACAGGCATGAGCCAGGGTCCAAGTCCATAGCCTTGTGACCTCAAGCAAGTCATTTCCCTCCTTGAGCCTCAGTGTCGTTCTCTGTGACAGGAGACTAAGGCAGCCGCCCACCCAGAGCTGTTAGAACCACACAAGAATGAATGGGTTTAACAGCTTTGCACCAGACTCTTTTCTGGGCGCTGGCGTTTCAAAGATCCTTGCCCTCAGGAAGCTGAAATCCTAATGTGGGGTGCGGGGGTGGGGGTGGGGGTGGTGGCGAGGGAGCTGAGAATAAACAATATGAATAGGTCAATTAAATAGCACATTAGATGCAAATTACGGAGAAAAGTGAAGGTGAGAAAGGGATGCATGCTTGGTGGGAGGAAGGGTTTGCCATTTTAAATAGGGTAGTCACAAAAAACTTCCTGAGAAGGTGACATCTGATGACTTGAAAGAGGTGATGGAGCCAGCCCTGCAGACATCTGGGGAAGCACATTCCAGGCAGAGGGAACAGCATGTGCAAATGCCTTGAGGTAAGGAGAGTGTGGCCGCAGTGGAGTGAGGGTGAGAGACCAGGGCCAGAGGGCCAGAGCACGAGGGCTTCCAGGGCCCAGGTCAGGACGTTATGCTGAGGGAGGTGGGGAGCCACGAGAGGCTTCAAAGCAGGGGAGGGTCAGGATCTGACATGTTTGAGTGGTTTCCCTCTGGCTGCCTGAAGGTATACTGTGGGGGGCCGGGTTGGGGGAAGGGAAAGGCTGGTGCACGCATCCTGCCGGTGACCAGGGGCAGACGCAGGGTGTTGAGAAGTGGTCAGATTCTGGTTATATTGTGAATGTGGAGCCAAAGGGATTTGCTGAAGGATCGGTGTAGTGGGTGAGAGAAGTGGGGGCAAGGATCACTCCCAGGTTTTGGCCTGAAATAGGAAGAATGGAGTTTGTGTTTACTGAGATGGCAAGGCAGTGGGGGGCAGACTTGGGGGTAGAAAGCAGGAGCTCAGGCTTGGATACCTTCTGCTGAGGTGCCCTCAGCACTCTGCGTGGTGAGGTTGAGTCAGCAGGAGGGTAAGCAGGCCTGGAGGTCAGGGCGAGGAGCAGGCTGGGCACAGTGTCAACAACCCCTCCCGGGTCCCCCTAGTTCCATCCCACCCTCCTGTAGACCAGTCAGTCCATGGCTGCCAGATGGGTCTCTTAAGAACCAAAGCCAGGTGGCAGATAGACCTTTCCAGTCCAATGATTTCCCAGTGCTCTGGCTTAGAGTCCGAACTCCTTGCCTGGCCAGGCCCCAGCCCATCTCTCCAGCCTCTTCTCCCTTCAGCCTGCTGGCCTTAGTTCATACTTGGTGCCAGCCTCAGGGCCTTTGTACTTGCTCGGCTGTGTTGCTCGGTCTGTCCCTAACCTGCTTGGTGGCCCTGGACGTGGTTCATCCTTTTTCTGGGCTCCTGTTTCTTCACCTGTAAAAGAAGGATCTTGGACTCCTTGAACCCTAAAAATGGTCCTTACGTTTTCACATTGGGGCTCTTTGGGAGCTGTGAAGAAGCTGCCCTTCTTTGTTCTGTTTATGCCTGGTGAGACCTTGGGCAAGATGCTTTATGTTGCCCACTCCCTTTGCTCTTGCCTGCCTTCCGAGGTCTGTCTCAGGTGCTAACTGCTGGCGGAGGGGAAGCATGGTCCAAGGACTTATGTTCCTGGAGGAGAGTAAAGATTCGGACAGACCTGTGTGGCCTAGGGCAAGTCCCTTCCCTGCTCTGAGCCTCAGTTTCCTTACATGTAGAACGGAGCTCGTGATTGTTAAGAGGTCTAGCAACCATAGAGCAAGGAGTCTGGCACTCACTGAGTGCCAGCCCGGGGCCTGGACTGGGTGCCCCAACTGAGGGGATGGAAGACTCAGCCCTGCCTTCATGGAGCTTTCCCAGCAGGCACTAGGCAAATGGCGTGATAGCCAGCAGGACACACCCAGGATCCCACCACAGAGGAGATCTGGTGCACCTCCCACCAGCACCCACTGCCCAGTTCTCCTCAGCCTGCAAGGCCCACCCAGTACCTCCTCCAGGAGTCTATTCCCCAGGCCCACAGATCTCTCTACATCCTTTGGCCCCAGGCCCTTCAAAGGGAAGCCATCATCAGAGCAGGCTCTGGGCATGAGCCTCGCCTTCTGTAGGTCACAAGCTATGGGACTTGGACAAGACATTTGGCTAGGCCTTGGTTTTCACATCTGTAAAATGGGATAATGTTAGAGTCTGCTTCCTAGGGTGGTTATGAGGATTCAGTGGGTTATAAAATACCAGAGTCTCAAAAAAATGCTCAGTAAGATTATTGAAGCCTTTCTCATACATTTTCTCCATTGGACCCGAGGGCGAGAAGCAGGAGCTGATATTTAGCCCCAGTCCCTTGGTATGTAGAGAAAAATGAATCAATTCCTCCTGCTCTGGCCAGGTCAGCTCTACAGTTTACATGTACTAAAAATTGTCCCAAACTACTCCTGTTCTCAGTGCTTTGTTTTATTTATTTATTTATGTATGTATTTATTTATTTATTTTTAAGATTTTATTGGGGAAAGGGAACAGGACCTTATTGGGGAACAGTGTGTACTTTCAGGACTTTTTTTTCCCAAGTCAAGTTGTTGTCCTTTCAATCTTAGTTGTGGAGGGCGCAGCTCAGCTCCAGGTCTAGTTGCCGTTACTAGTTGCACAGGGCACAGCCCACCATCCCTTGTGGGAGTTGAACCAGCAACCTTGTGGTTGAGAGGACGCGCTCCAACCAACTGAGCCATCCAGGAGCTCAGCGGCAGCTCAGCTCAAGGTGCCGTGTTCAATTTTAGTTGCAGGGGGTGCTGCCCACCATCCCTTGCGGGAGTCGAGGAATTGAACTGGCAACCTTATGGTGGAGAGCCCACTGGCCCATGTGGGAATTGAACCGGCAGCCTTCGGAGGTAGGAGCACGGAGCTCTAAAGCCTGAGCCACCGGGCTGGCCCGCTTTGTTCTATTTATGTATTAACCCAGATTTCCTCCGTCTTACAGATGAGGAAACTGAGGAACAAAGAGGTAAAGTGATCCAGCCAAGGTCACACAGCTGGTGAATGACAGAGCTGGGGTTCAAACCCAGGCAGCCTGGAGCAGTGCCAATACCCAAACCCTTACGGTGCTTCTTGCCAGCATCAATCACTCCCAGAGGTCACCCTGTGGTGTTATTCATCATCTAAAGCCAAAAGGTCATCCCAGGGTCAAAGCCAGGAATCCTCTCCCTCAGCCCAGCAGAAGAAGGGCTAGGAGTTCAAGAACCACCTTGCTGCTGACCAGTCCAGAAAATCTTGGGCCAATCGCTTCCCCCTCCATGCTGCAATTTCCACCTTTGTCAAATAGAGAATAGAAAACCCTTCCAGCTTTTTGAACCCTGGAGTCCTGTCACAGCCCGGTCATATATTTGTTGTGTGACCTTCCTCCAACCAGCATGCCTCCTGGGGTTGCTTCCCTCATCTGCAACATGGAGCCAATGGTAACTGCCTTTCTTGAGCTCTCAGGATGGCTGGGAGAGCCCTACAAGAGCCTGGCTGTGGTTGTGAGCTGCACACAGCCTGCACCGTCATGAGCTCCCACACAGCCCCAGCCCACCTTTTGAAGGTAGGGCCATTCATTCATTCAATAGCTATTTGTTGAGCATCTACTCTGTGCCAGGCCCTGTGCTGGGCATTGGGAACACAGCTGGGACCAAGATAGATCCAGCCTTGTCTTTATAGAATTCACAGTCTGGGGGAGGACAGATATCAATAAGGAAACCACAAAAATGTGAAATGCACAGGTGGTTAAGTATTACAAAGAGGGGGTCTGGGGGAGTACCCCAGGAGAGTACTCTCCGTGAGAGTGAGTCATGGAGGGGGTTGATCACGGGGAAGGGTTTTCAGGAAGTGATGACTGAGCTGAGACCTGTTGGATGCGTTGGAGTTAATTAGGTGAACTTGTGGCGAGAGGGGAGGGTTTGAGCAAAGGCTCTGGGGTGGGAGGGAGTGACATGTCCAGGGTCACATGACTTGTGACAGGGGCATGAGACCATTCTCAAAGAAGCAAAGAAAGGGCAATGTATTTGAAACCGATGGCTGGTGGGGGGGGGGGGTGGGGAGCAGGGGGTGAGACCACACTGGGTCAGTCATGCGTTTCACAGTTTCAGGAGAGAAGAGATCTTGGAAACCATCCGAACTTCTTATGGTGCAGATGGGGAAACCAAGGCTTAGTTGGGTAAGGGACAGGGCCAAGGTTAAAGCAAACTGGGGGCAGACCCAGAGTTAGACCCCACGCTTCTTAACATCTGCTCAAAGCTCTTTCTGCACTGCAGTGGCTCAAGAGAAGAGGGAAAAAAACAAACATTAATTGAGTACTTGCTAACTGCCCCAGAGGCCTATGCACATGTGTATGTGCACACACATGCATACATACACATACTTACTTCACCACTGGGTCCCTGGGCCTAACGCCAGGACTGTGGCCCTGGGAATTCCTTCCAAAAGGGAGAGGAAAAGGAACCTAGAAAGGTCATTTGATCCAGCCCCCTGCCACTGGCCTCAAGACCTCATCCCACTGTCTCATTTGAAATCTCCTACAGAGAATAGAATTTATAACCTCCATGGTATAGATGAGCAAACCAAAGGAAGGAGGGAGTACGGCACTGACCTGGTCCCACAGTAATCATCAGCCAACGCTGTCTTAACTCCTAGTTTAGTGCTCTCTCCAGGGTCATGAATAGGCCAGGTGTGAGCCATTTGGTAGGGAGAAAGTCCTTTCTGCTGTCTAATTGAAATCTCTCCTGTTTCACTATGTCAACTTCCCCTTGTCTGGGTGGCTGAAGATGTGAAGGAACCCTGTGATCCTCTTCATGGCCCGTAACTATCATCTTGGAGGAGACTGTGCCGGGGGCAGGAGGCTCAGGGACACCTTCCCTCCACCACGAATCTGAATCCAGGGTGCGGGTTTGCTTGGTGAGGTGGGGCCTTTTGCCATTAGGACCTTTCCTCTAAGGGAAGGTTCTGGGAAACCTCTGGAAAGAATTCTCTGGGGAAGAAGCACTTATAGATTACCCCAAGGACACATACTGTCCCCAGGATGCAGCTGCCCAGGGGCTGAGCCTTCAGCCAGCAACTGGCAGAACCCAAGGCCTCAGATCCACCCCCGTGGCCAGAGGCGGCCTTGCATTTCCTCCACACACATGCCTGTTCAACTTGCTTGTCAGAAACCACTCAACAAAATCCAATTTATAGAGCCAATAAGAAATGGAGGAAAATTCCTCTAAACAAAAAGTGGCTCTTTTTAAATCAGGGAGGAGGAAGGCTCGACAGCTAGGCATCCAGACGAGCAGGCCCTGTGCAGAGACCCAGATTCAAACCCTCTGGAGGTAATCCCAGCCTGGACCTAACACTTAGTTGGCATCTTTCTCCAGAGAGAACTATAGCTCCACAAAGATGTCAGGGTTCAGTGTGCCCAATATTTCCTGAGAAAGCTGAGGTCGTAGAGATGCTGGTGGCCATTTATTGGGGACCTACTATGTGCTGGGCGCTGTGCTAAGTGCTTCTACATGAACTACTTCACTTGAAGCCTCGCAGCAACTCCATGAGGTATTATTATTAAGACCTTACAGACGATGAAACTGAAACTCAGAGTAGTTAAGTCATTTGGTCAAGGTCACACAGCTGACGAGGGGGCACAAGACTCAAATTGCAGGCAGTCTGTCTCCAGAGCTCTCGCTCTTAACATTTTGCTACAGAGGTGACTTGTACCTACAGGGGGCCTGAGGAGTAGAAGGGAGAAGCATAGAGGTATAGAGAACAGAAAACTGGGTGAAGGGGCAGGAGGCTGGACACCAGGCTCAGTTCTGCTGTCAACAGCGTGGGTGAATCCTTATCCTTCTCTGGGTCTCAATTTCTCCATTCCTGAAATGGAGCAATTGGGTAAGATGATTGCAAGCTTATGCATAGGTTCACAGTGCCCATGAGCAAATTAAAGGCTCTGAGAAGTCCTGAGGTAAAAAAAAGAAAAGAAAAACCTAGTGAGTGCTCAGCTTGAAGCAGTGACCAGCAAAAATTGTTACCCGGTGGCTCACAAGGCCTCACGGCAGTATGACCTTGAGTTGGGCCACCATCAGCATGTTAGTCCGTTGGGCCCTTTGGGTGATAAGAAATGAATAAGACATGTCCCTGTCTTCGAGGAGCTCCTCATCTGGGGAGAAGGTAGCCAAGCAGAAGATAATAGCCACATTGTGTGGTCATTGCTTGGAGGGACATAAGCTGGGGAGCTTGAGGTACCACGGGGAAGAGACAGCTCACCAGACTTGGGGGTCCAGGGCAGTATGGCAGACACGGTAACAGTCAAATGGGGTTTTGAAGGATGAGTAGGAGACTCCAGGAAGAAAACTGGGGGAAAATGACAGTCCCAGTGGGGAACAGCATTTATAAATTATAGTCATGTAAAGCGTTTGTTGTTCAAAGAAATGGAGAGTTCAGTGTGTCTGGCATAGACAGGAGTAGTCCAGAACAGGACAGTGAAAGGCTTTGACTGCTGGGACGTCATTCTGTGGAATAACAGGTCATAATTGAGAGAAGGGACCCGTTGGGCTGGTGTGAAGGGGAAAACCTACAGGCCAGGAGTCCAGTGAGGAGGTTGGTACAGCTGTCTGGGCCAGACCGGAGAGGGCCCAAACCTCACTGAACAGACAATACATATGACAAGGCTCTTTGGGTTGCAAGAATCTAGCACAAAGAGACCTAAGTGAAAGTAAAAAGGGCCTTCAGGCACAAATGAATCCAGGGGTTCAAAATGGTGTTTTCAGAATTCTGGCCACCATCACAGTGGTCAAGGGGATGGGATGTCTTCAATGGCCAGAGTGCAGGTCAGTCCTGCTCCAGCCACATGCTCTGAGTATGGAGAAGGGGCAGTTTCTCCAAGGAATTTCAGTTCACCAGGAGAAGAACGTAGCTAGGCAGGTGAAAGCAACCGCAGGCCACTGTGGATGGTGAGGGCTGCGACTCTTAGTGGAAGATGGGCCCTTGCCCAGGCCTCCGAGGCTGAGGCTTGTAACTGCGGGCTGCTGTGGTTGGGGCCGGCTTCGTGGAGGAAATGGGCCTGGAAGTGAGACCTGAGCAGTGGGTGGGATCTGGGTAAATGGAGTGGGCCTGCAGGGTGAGGGATTTCTGAGAACAAAGATACAGAGGTGAGAGAGAGACGCTGTGTTCCAGAGCCGGTACGCCTGCCAGGCCCAGAGAGCTGGTGGAGGAGAGTGGAGGGACGTGAGGCTGCACCTCCTTAGAGGTCTCTGTGTGCCAGGCCCCTCTAGCCTAACTGGCTGGCCTCTTAGAACATATAGGTCAGGGGGAAGTAGTAAAGGCTGACCTACCAGCCTTTACTTCATTGCTCAACAGCCTCCCATGGCTCCCATGGCCCACCCAGGGAAGCCCCAGGCGTGGCCAGGCACTCAAGAACCCAGCAAGCCCTGGCCCATGACAGAGCCCCTCTGGTCTCTCAGGTGGGCATGTCCGCCACACTCAAACACTACTTCCTTTTCTGCCTTCAAGTCTTTATTTCCATGTCCTAAAACACCACACCCCCTCTTGGCTGTTTCCATCCATCCTCTGAAGACAAGCGAAAGGCTTCGGCTCCAGGAAGCCGTCAGTGGAATGGACCTCTGCTCACTTTTAAATTCCCAGAGCTTTTGACTTAGGTTTTTTTTAAAAAAACACACCCCTTAGCCCAGCCAGCCTGATGCAGGCAGGGTGGTAGTAACATGTGCCTGGGCTTTGGAACCAGTCAGATCTGGGTTCAAATTCTCCCTCAGCCACTAGCTGTGTGACATTGGGCACATCATTTGACCTTTCCTTGATGACATTTTCTGACCTATAAAATATGAACCAGACCTCATTGAGGCTTAAATGTGGTTATATGTACAAATTTCCTGGCACACAGTAGGCCCTCCTGCAGCTCTCACTATTTTTGTGGTTGTTCAAATTACAAATCATATCCATCTCACCCTCTAGGAGCTCAGGCCAGGAAGGGGATGTGCCTGTTTTTTCCCCCCAGCCCCCTAGTGCCTGGCACATAGTAGGGGATTTGTAAAAGCTGACCTATCAGTTTTCCTGGGCCATGCAGACCCACTCTCCCCACCCTGCCCCACGTGCGTGAGACTGGGGGTAGGCCCTGATGGCCCACACCTGCTCCCTGAGGCTGACCCGGCAAGCTGCTAGGTGCCGGCATCCAGCATCAATAAATTACTGGCGAGTTCAGGTGACGGGACAGATCCAATATCAGCTTCCTCTGTGTCCTGCAGGAACACTCAGGCCCTGGGGATCCCCCTTCATAAGCCTCCCCAACCAAGGGCTCCATCAGAATAACAGAGTTGCTCACAGGGCACCTACTGTGTGACAGGCCCCATCTGGGCACTTTGTACTACATTTGATTGACATCTCACAATGATTCTGCAAAGTCAGTGCTAGCTCCACTTTACGGATGAGGAAACTGAGGCTCAATGAAGGGAAGTGACTTGCAATAGACAAAATTAATAACAGAATGAGAAGCCTCCTTCCTTTTTAATTCAATATAAATCTTCCTGGATCTTATTGCAATTTTTAATTATAATGTGAGCACATACACACACACACACACACATACTTAGGCTATATCCCCAATAAATTCATTCATTTATTCAACAACTATGTTGAACACCTACTATGTGCCAGGCTGTTCTGGATGTTGGAGATACTGTAGTCAAGGAGACAGAATCCCTGCCCTTTTGGAACATACATTCCAGTGCATGAGAGGAACAGAAACAAGGAAACAAACAAATACATGTTACAATGAAAGGTGGTGCTGAGTCTGTGAAGGTGAATAAAGCAGGGCAGGGGATAGTCACTGGGGGACTATTTTTGAAAGGGCAGTCAAGGAGGGCTCCTCTGGGGAGGTGACATTTGAATGAAATCCTTATCTCTTTATGCTTTAGTTTCTAGAAAAGGGAGATCTTGGACTCAAGGGATTCTCAAACTGCGAAGTGGGCAGAATGTTTTCCCACTTGGCTGTGGTTCCCCAGGCACCATGGCATGGGCCATTGTAGGTGCAGAGACATTTTCCTCTTTTTCCTCGTTTGCCCTGAGTGCTTCCATTCAGGGAACCCTTAGGTTAGGGCTTCTCCGAGATGCTTATCTAAGCCCCCATCATATGTTCTCACAGCACCTTTTTTGTTTTCTAATTCTCAACCCATTTGTCACGATTTTTTTCAAGTCAGCTCCTCCCTGAGCTTCACAGGAGCTGGTCCAGGTCTATCTTGTTTATGGTTGTATTCCCAACACCAGGCATGGCATCTGACACACAGAGGATACTCAAAGAAACGTCAGAATGAATGGCAGATGGACATAGTGGTAATATAAGCTAACGTTTATTGAGTGCTTATTCTCATAACAGCCCAGTGAGTTAGGAAAAATTATTATGCCCATTTTACCGGCATTGAAAACTGAGGCTTAGAGAAATCAAGGCTCTCATCTAAGGTCACTCAGTGGCAGGGCCTGTTGGGAAGAGCACACTAAATGCTGATAGACTGATCGATTGTGGGAAGGCAGAGTAGTGTGGTGGAAAATGCTGTAGACTCCAGTGTGAGACATGCATTTTGAGAACGAGCTCATTCATTCATTCATTCATTCGCTCATTTATTCAATAATTATTAAACCTCAGCCCCTGTGCTGGGCACTGGTAGTGGTCAGAGCTGGGATGGGAAAGGCCCAGGGGTCTGTGAACAACCATGGAAGCCCTTGAACCAAACTGAAGGGTCAGGAAGGCTTTCTGGGTGAGGTGGACCTGGAGCAGCTGATTGGCATGGCCAGGCAGACTGCAGGGGGAGATGCTTTGAAATGGGGGTTGGCAATGGCACAAGCCCTTGGAGGTGGCACCAGCGTCTGGAAGTGGAAATCACTCCTCCCCAAGGCTCCAGGGCCTCCTCCCAGCCTTTGTTAGACTGTGGGGCCTGAGTCACTTTGCTCTACCCCAGGCCTGGAACTCTGCCCCACCCCAGACCAGGTTAGGGCCACCCCACCTCTCAGTTGTAGGCATTGCTACTCATCTGGGCCCAGAGTCAGAGCTCAGTAAAAAGCAGGTGATTTGGGCAGAACCAGACGAAGGCCAGGTACACACTCTGCCTGTGGTCCTGAGCCTCTTCCCTTCTCTGGGACTCAGTTTACCCACCTGTAACAGGCAGTTTAGACTATATACTCTCTGCAGACCCTTCATTGCTTACCTCTTGTGACCCAGTATATTATTGTTAGTATTGGAAATAGATATGAGCCCTGGTGTTCTGGACTCCCTGTGCTTCAATCCCAGCCTCCCTTGGATATCCAGGGGCTCCACTGACTATGATTAAGGGGCAGCCTACTATGTCCTTTCGGTAGGTATCTGGAATGGAAAGAAAGAAGGAAGAGTTGCCCTCTATGATCACGATTGTCCACCCCACTCCCAAGCTGGGTATTGTGAGAAACTTACCTCCCACCCAGCATATTCTGGGGCAGGACCCCTGTTCAAGGATGTCACTGACATGAACAGGCCAGCGGTCCAGGAATCTATTTCCACAGAAGTGGGAATGGGCCGCAGCAGGCCATTCTCATGTCTTGGCTCAGCCACCTCTACTTGGGGCAAGAGGCTGAGATGTGCCTGGTATAGAGTGAGCTGACACATGAGAGGAGAAACTAAGGCCTCCGACCTCTAAGCCTTTTGATCACAGACCCCTGGGCTACTGCAGGTGCCCTCTATTCCTCAGTTTCTCCCATTTAAAACTCACCAATGGCTTCCCATCACATCTAGAATGCAATCCAAAGTTTTTCCCATGGTCTCCTGCCTTCCAGCTCCTCTTCACTCACCTTAACTCTAGTCATACTGGCCTCCTTTCAGCTTTTGGAAAATGCCAATCTCTTTCCCACCTCAGGGTCTTTGGACACTCTGCCTAGAATGCTCTTCCCTCAGAACACAGCTGGCTCCTTTTCATTTAAGTAACTCTCAAATCTGCCTCTTCAGAGGGGTCTTTCCTGATCCCCCTAAGAAAAGCAGTCCCTCCTGCCCACGATTTGCTTTCACAGCTCCCTATTTCCATCAGGGCCCTTTCCCCAAGCTGTATTATTGATCGTTCGTTTGTTCAGCGGCTGTCTTCCCCACCCATCTGTGAGCTCCTAGAAGGTAAGGACCTTAGAGATCCCCAGCACCTGGTACATAATGACTGCTCAAGAAGTGTTTGTTGAATGAATGAAACATGAAAAGTATCAACAATGCTCATCTTCCTCCTTGAATACTTTGCAGCCTCTATGAAGGAGAAAGTGGCATTTATTGGACACCTGTTACTATGACAGGTTCTCTCACATATTTTATTCTGCTGAGACTGTACATCCATAACACTCTGTCCATTGTACAGATGATGAAGTTGGGGTTCAGTGACCCGCCTGAGGTCACCCAGCGAAGGTGGACTGATGGGTTCATTCAGTTTGGAGGCAGCCAATGGGCATGAAGAATGCTATGGCAAATAGTTGGGATTTAATCCCAAATCTGTTTGACTCTACCTGAAGCCTATGTTCTTTTCACTACACCATACTTTCTGCCACACTAGAACTCAGCCCAAGATGGACAACCAGGTTTTTAGATTCTGAAAGGCTGGCTAAGACCCTGATGGAAAGGTGGACTGGCTTAGTGGGTATTGAAGTGGGTCTTGGAATGAGACAGAGACCTGGGCTCAAATGAGGGCCCCACCACCTAGGCACCAGGGAACCCTTGTGGAAAGTGACCATTAGCATTGCTGGGCTAGAGCAACTTTGTTCTCAGGAAGGGAGTCAGCTGTGGGGGTGTTAAGGGATATATTGGAAAAGTCAGGCCATGGTCTTCCCAATCAGGCAGGAGTCCCTGTACCTCTGGACCTACGTGGACTTTGGGTAGTACCTACCCTTCTCTGAGCCCCAGTGGTCATCTCTGAAAAATGGGCATGCTAGCATGGAACCAAAAAGAGCTCTTAGGAAGATAAAGAGGAAAAATGACTGTGGAGTTGTTGGTGTATATAAAGTAACATGGAAATGTAAATTATCTAAAAATAAGTTTATGTGAAATGCAGAGAGAGGTTGAGACTTAAACGACTTCTTGGGTTCTTTAAGCATTTATTGGCACCTACTGTGTACCAGGTGCTGTGCTAGGGTCTGGGGTATAGGGATGAGTCAGACATGGGCCCTGAGCCCCCTGTCTACTGGTGGTAGGGAGCTGAGCACATACAGTGTGGGGATCCCTCCCAGCAGGATGGCAGGGGGAGACTTCTTGTATGATGTGGTAGCAAGAGCCAGATAGCTCTAGCTGAAACATTCTCCTCCTCCCTGCATGACCTTGAGCAGGTCAGGTCACCTCTCCAAGCCCCAGGCCTTCATCTATAAAATGGACCAGTCCCCTCTACCTCTCAGAGTTGCCAGGACATGGCACAATATAGGTATCAGGGTGGGGGACATTGGGATGGGGGTAGCCAGTATTTCTTAGGCAAAAAATGGTCTTGCACTGGCTAAAATCTGGGCCTCAGGCTTGAGTGATGACTTGCCTACAGGAGAGGCCTGGGATATGTGGGCTGGACCCCAGGGAACAGCAGGAAGAGAAGCACAGCAATTCCTCACAACCTGTTAAGAAAGGAGGGCAGAAATTCTGGGGAATTGCTCTGTGCCTTTATTTATGTTAGTAATTTCATTAAGGGGGAGGGGGCTGGCTCTACCCAAGCTTAGCTCTGCCCAGGGAGTTGGGGGCTGGTGGGCCACCTGAGTTTAACTCAGCAAGAGATTCTAAGCCAAGGTATACCCAAGAAGACAGGGTATCTCAGGCTGAGTTTGTGAGTGTGTTGAGTGTTGCCTGAAGCCTTGGTGGGGTTGTCCTGAGCGAGGCCATAGGCCAAGGTTGACGACTTCCCTGGGGTTGTCTCAGAGCAGTGGGGCTGGCAGAAGCAAGGCCGACCAAACTTCGGGGAATTTGGGGTGAGGCTGAGGGGAGGAAGTTGGGGGCCCCTAAGAGGCGGTTTGGGGTTCCCCAAGGGGAACACTGCTCTACTGGCTCCGGGCTCGTACCAGAGTGGTCAGGCCAGTTGTCCGGAGGGAAGGGGCCCTGCCCAGTACCGCCAGCGCCGGGCTAAAATCGGGTGGGGCCGCCCCGGCGAGGCAGGGACGGTGGTGGTCGGGCGGGGTCTGTGCCCTACTCCCTGCGAGACTGCCTGGTCCGTACCAAGCGCGGCCTGCGAGGCGCGGGCCAGGCCCGGCCAGAGGAAACTCGGTCCCTGCGCTGAGCACTGCGCGCCTGCAGCTCCTGCCCTCCCCGCGGCTGCGGGCGCGGCAGCCCCCGCGCCCCCAGGGGCCCGGCCAAGCGGGGGCTGGGCCCCACGGGCGAGCACGGGAGGGGGGACGGCGGCTAAGGCTGCGACGCTCTAACAGGTGGGATCCCGCGGCGTGGTGGAGGCGGGCGCGGGAGGAGGAGGAGGAGGAGGAAGAGCAGCGGCAGCGGGAGCTTGAGCAGGAGCAGGATGAGCCGCGCGAGCTGACAGCCGCCGCCGCCGCCCGCGCCCAGGCTCGGTCTCGCTCCCCGCGCCCGGGGCCGCTCCCCGCCTCCCGCCTCCCCCGGCCGCCCGCGGGGCGGCCCGCCCCCTCTGCACCTCCGGGCCCGGAGCTGCCTCCATCGCTCCTGCATCCCGGCCGGGGGGAGGAGGAGGCGGAGCAGGAGGCGAGCCGGAGCCGCCGCCGCCAACGCCGCCGCCGCCGCCGCCCGAGCAGGACAGAGCGCGCTGCAGCCCCGCGCGTCCGGCCGCCGCCCGTGCCCATCAAGCAGCTGCGCGGGAGCCACACTGCGGGACAGCCCGGGCCGCGGCGCGCCCCGGCCCGGCCCAACCCAGCCTAGTCCCGGCACCCGGCGGCCCGGCTACCGGCCCGCCCCCGAGGGCGCCGGGCGCGGCGGGAGGATGCCGAAGCCGACGCTGCTGCTGCGCGGGGGCTGGGAGCGCGAGCGCAGCCCCGGAGACTCTGAGCTGGGCCGCCAGTTCCGGGACTGGTGCCTGCGCACCTACGGCGACTCGGCCAAAACCAAGACGGTGACACGCAGCAAATACCAGCGGATCGCCGAGGTCCTGCAGGGCGGCGGCGGGACCGGGGCGGGCAGCGGCCCCGCGGCCGGAGAGAAAGGCAAGTTCCAGTTCTGGGTGCGCTCCAAGGGCTTCCGCCTGGGCAGCGGCCGGGAACCCAAGATGGGCCAAGTGGTGTATGTGCCGGTCAAGACAGGCTCGGTGAGTGCGCGCGCGGTGGCCGCGGGCCTGTCCCGCCGCGGGGCTCGGGGTGGGCGGGGGCGGGTTGGGGGTGTGGATGTGTGTCCGAACGTGTGTCCCTGAGGTTGTCCGTGGGTCTGGCTCGCCCGAGGCGCACGCGTCCCTGCTCACCCGCCCACCCCGACCCGCCACGGCAGCGCTCCGGGTTCGGGGTGTCCCTGCCCCCCTCTGCGCCGCTGCCCGGGCTGTGGCCGTGCCGGGCAGGCTGTCCCGGGCTGCTCACCCCAGCATGTTCCGTCCTCCCGTCCCCTCCCCCCGCCAGCAGGCGGCTGCTCCGAAGCCTGAGCCTCCCCCCACCCCCCCGCCCGCCCCGGGGCTGCCTGTCCCGGGCGCCTCGCGCTCCCGCCCCCGGGCCGGCTGGGCGGGGTGTGTGTGTGTGTGTGTGTGTGTGTGTGTGTCTGTGTGGTGTGTGTGTGTGTGTGTGTGTGGAGGGTGGTGCCGCGGGAAGGGGGGCAGGGGCAGCCACGGGACGGGGAGTCCACTCGCCTTCTCAGCGCCAGGGGAGGGGGCCCGCCCGGGCACTGTCTCCCCGACCCCACCCGGGGCTGTCCCGGGGAGGGGCAGCCCGAGCCGCAGCCTGGCGCAGGAGCAGCCTCCCGTGGGTGGGTGGGGCGCCCCCTCCGCCCCCCGGGCCCCTAGCCTCCCCCTCCCTGGGACGGGGGCGGCCTGACCTATCCATCCTTTCCCCTCCCCCGTCCCCGGGGCTGGCCCGGTCCGGGCGGGGTGGCGTGGGGGAGGGGGCGGGGAACCGCAGCCGCCGGGAGGGAGGAGGCGGGTGGCCGGGCGGGGGCGTCCCCTCCGGCCCGGGGCGCCCTGGAGAGGGCGTGCGGCGCGGGCCCCGCGGCTCCCCCGCGGGACCTCATTGTTCTGCAGCGGGTGGGGGCTGGGGGGGCGGCTGCTCCCCGGGCGCTGCTGAGCTTTGAACTTTCCGTCGCAGAGACCCTCCATTAGTGCGTTCAGCCCCCGGCCCTCCCGGGCCGGGCTGGCCTCCTTCCCTGCCCCCCTCACTCCCTCCCCGGCCTCGCCCGGCCCGAGCGAGAGAGCGGGGCCGCCCCGCGCCGGCCTCCCTCCCTCCCTCGCTCCCCCGCTCCCCCCTCCGTGCTCCTCCCCCGTCCGGCCCGCCCGCCCCGCGCTCAGCCCCGTCCCCGGCCGGAGCGGGCTCTTCACACACAATTGATTCGGTCGTTACGAAAAGTGCACTTGTCCCCTCCCCCTCCCCCTCCGGCGGCCGCCCGGGCCGGGCCCGCGGGGTGAAGGGGCCGAGAAGGAGAGAGGCGCGAGCCAGGGAGCGGATCTGGAGGCGCCTCCCCCCGCGCCCTGGGGACGGGGCTGCAGGCCGCGGGGAGTGGGGAGCCGTGAGCGTGGAGGGCGGGCGGCCCATCTGCGAGGAGCGCTGATAACCGCGCCGCTGCCTCTGCGGTCGCCAGCAGCCCATCTGCGCCGCTGCCGCCTCCGGCCGGACCCTGAGCAGAGGGCCAGGCCGATGGGCGCGCCAGGGCCGGATTCCCCAAGAGGAAGGCTGGGGCAGTGTCCCAACCCGCGCAAGTCAGGGACCCCTCCCAACCTAAATCAGTGCTCTCCCCCAAACCTGGGGAATCTGGATCATTGCCCCCTCCCCTGATGAAGCCAGAGACCCCTTCCCCAACCCAAATCAGTGCCCACTTTCCCACAAGGGGAGTATGGGTCATTGCCTCTTCCCAGCCTAGGTCAGCCCTCCCAACCCTGCTATTTCCTACCTCCCTCAGTTCTCCCCCATCTTGGGCTAGTGTCCCCAGCCTAGGTGAGGTCAGTGACCCATCAGATGGTTGGCTGGGTCTGTGCCCCCTACCCTGAGTCATTGCCCTGAGACCTCCAGGCTTCCCAGGTCAGTTAGTGGCCCCCATCCATCCCATCCAGGTTATCCCTCCCTAGTGAGCTGGGAGTCTTGGGCCAACCTCTTTCTTAGTCTGAGGCAGGAGCCCCCACTGCACCCACTCCTGGAGTTGCGGGAGCAGGTGACCCTCAGACCTGGTAGCTGGCTCACTGGTTTTCTGTGTGGGTGGACCTCTCCTCTAGGGAATGGGCATCATGAGGCAGTCCCCCTAACCCATTTGCCACAGTCACAGCAGAGCAAGGGCACACGCGTCCATCCAGGCCACATGCAGTAATTGGGTGCTAGGCCTGGGTCTCACATCCTGCCAGCCCAGCAGTCTCTCCAGACCCTTCATGAGGCCCATAGTGACCTGTCCTGGCAGCAGGGGCCTCATAAGCCTCCACCCTGGCTCCCAGACCAATAATAAGCCCTCCCCAAGGGACCACCTGCCTGTGAGGCAGAGAAAGGGGCCCCAGGCCTCCCTGCCCAGGCTGCCAGGAGGATAACAAACACAACAGACGTGCCCTCCTGTGACAGCCCGCCCATTGAGCTCTCCACACCCGCCTGCCTGGCCTGCTGGTCCCCAGAGAGCCTGTTAGTTACCTGCCACTTGCCCAGCCAACCGGAGCCAGCCACAGGAGATGCCCCGAGTCTTGCCACCCCCATATCCAAGCACCTTCCTGGGGCTCAGTTATTATTTTTACATTTCCATTTTCCTTTTCACTGATCTAAGAGGAATGAATCCTGCTGGGAATTCAGGGGCAGCCATGGCCTGTTCCGGGGAGGGGCTGAATGGGACCTTCTTTGAAAGGTGCAAAGGACATCCCCCATTTCCCACCCCCCATGCACCCTCACACACCCAATTAAAGTTATCATTGCCTCTGGTGGCAGTTGGGGGAGGTCCTGTAGTTTTGTCCTGGGTGGGTTTTGTGAAGGTCATTGGGCCTTAAACCTTTGTCTCAGGCATTTGTTTAGCACCCACAGGCCTAGTGGGGGGCACTGGGGCATTGGGGTGGGTTGGACTCTGTGCCTGCTCCTGGAGAACCCAGCTAGTGGGGGAAGTGGGTACAGCTGTGGATATGATCAAGAAGCCAGGCAGAACAACTTCAGGAAAGTGGGGGCGTGGGAGTTGGGTCATCCAGCAGCTGAACGTGGGCCCCCTGTGTGGGCTCGGTCCTAAGGGTGGCCATGGTGTGTAGTCTCTCTTCCATGTTGCTGCCCCCTCCTTGGGCCCCCTTTCCTCCTCCCACAGCCATATGCGGTGCTGTGGTTGGGGCCCTTTCCGAGTCCTGGCCAGCAGCAGGTCGATGATCTGACACCACTTGTCCTGTCCCATCTGGCCCTGAGCTTTTCTGGGTGTGTGTGACAAAGGCTTAATCTGTCCGGACGGCCCAGGGCGGAGAGGAGGGCAAGGGGAATTACACTCTGCAGGGGCCTCCTGCAGCTGGGGCCCGGGTGGGGGGCGGGGCAGGGCGGGGGTCGAGCAGCAGAAGCCTGGGTGTGGGGGGAGAGGCAAGTTGGTCTTCAGTTTGCAGGTTGTCACAGGAAATAGAAGTGGAGGCGGAGGACTGAGGGGAGGAGGGCGGAGTCCTCCACACTGGGCACGGGGCGCTCTTGGGGATAAGATCTTTTTATGACAAGAGCCAGCCAGGCCTCCTGGCTGAGCAAAGCCTGGGTAGGATTTATTATTTCTTGAGTTTGGCCTGCTCCGGCCTCCGTGGGCTGCCAAGCAGGGGAAGCAAACCCCTTGGAGGCAAGACCCTCTGATTCCGTTCCAGCTTCAGCCACAAAGTGAACCAACCCCTTTCCTTTTCCTCTGGTCTCTCAGAGCTGTGCTGTCCTCAGGGCCTGCAAGGGCCTCAGGTTATGTCTGGGGCGGGGCCCTGGACCATCTGTCAACTCCCAGGACAATAAAGCCCCAAGGCTTCTTGGACATAGATGTTCTCCGCCCAACTCTGCCATCTTCTAGACGGAAAAACTGAGGCTTTGAGAGAAGAAGTTTCTGTTGGTAGGGAGTCAGAACTGGAATGCAGATCTCTGCTTCACTGTGGCTTCTCCATGGCCCATCACATGCCAGGATCCCCCATTAGAGCACCATTCCCCGAGGGGAAATGCTGGATTGCCAAACTCCACTCTCAACACCAGGCTTTTTCTGAGCCGGACCCCAGGTGTTCCGCTGGCCAAATTGACTAATGGTGGTCTTTTCCCAGTTTGCAGACAACGTTCATTTAGTGGAGAGCATTTTCACAGTCTTCAGTCTTTCTCCCCAGAGCTTTTGTGTAAACCTTTGGCACCTGCGGCCACTGGTCTAGGCGGGAAATGGCCTCTGACTTAGCACAGTGTAATATATGTTGTGACCTTCGGTTGAATACCTCAATATTTCCTGCTTTTCTCCAAATTATCACCACAGTGACCCTTTCTGAGATACTATTGTGTGCTGGGACGCTGTACATGTCACTGTGCTGAGATGGTGGTCCCAGTGACTTTTCGAATTCTCACAGCAGCCCAGGTCAGTGCTGTTACTGTTACTGGCATCCTTCAGAGGAGTAAATGGAGGCTTACGGAGGCTCAGACTTTCCCTAAAGCCATCGCTGCTGGGGGCAGGCCCTGAACTTGGGTACTGCCTGCACACATGTCCATTCTGACCCTGTCAGAGGTGTCTTGCAGCCTGATCCAATTTGAAAGCCTAGGTCCTTCATGACAAGCTTTCAGTTGATTACACCTTAATCTGAATTAGTTTAGAAGAATCCCTCTGGTCAACATGTCTGTAATCACAGGCTGGTGCTTGAGGCAGGATTGTCTCCCTGGGAGCTTTCTCGGGGCTCACTAGGACAGAAATGGAGTAAGAAAGGAGGAGGCCTCTGTTCTCCTGGGTCCAGGGGGCCTTTGGGACGAGGTTGACAATGAGGGCTGGCATGGGCCCCATTTACATTTCTCATGGCAAAGTGGGCTATTTTATTAAGTACGCTTCAGTGATTCAGGTGAATGTGGTCTTGGGGACCCTGGAGGACTGCATTTGGGAGACTGGGTGATGTTGGGGGATCAGGCTCTGCCTTTCTGGGACCTCCCTTCTGGGTCCTGGGTCACTGTTTGCTGGGGGGGCGGGGACAGCATGTCCCCCTGTCCTTTGGGTCAGACCTGAATGTCTAGGAGTCAGGAAGTCCTGCTGGGAGGACTGGGGACTAGGGAGCCGGTGGTTGGGGCCGCTCAGAGACCACGTGACCCAACCTCAGGCTAACCTGGGCTTTTCCAAGCCAGCTCTTACCTTGGAGGTGGTGGGATTGAGTACTGTGCACATGTGCGTGAGCTCATGTGTAGAGCATGTGTGTGCACGTGGGGCTATGTGCATGTGTGTGTGCAGGCAGAAGCGTGACTATGTGGGCGTGAGTGTGCATGTGCCTGTCCATGTGCGGCTGATGATTCTGTGTGCCAGGGGCAGTGTGTGTGTGTGTGTGTGTGTGTGTGTCTGTGTGTGTGTGTAGAGGTGGAGGGAAGACTGCATGCGTGTGACTGTGTGTGATTGAGCGTCTGTGTTGACAGATGTGCAAGCACCTGGGGTGTGGGCATTGGCAGACCACGAGTGTGACTGTGTGCATGCACACATGTTCCAGATCCCACTGAAAAAAACCTTGTCAGCCTGGCAGTGCGGTGTTGACAGCGGTGTCCTCCCTCATAGCCAAGCCAGCCTGAGCTGCTGCTCTGGCCTTTGCTGCCCCTGGGGTCTCAGCAGCTGCTGAAGCCAAGTATGAGGGAGGGAGTGGACATAAGAGGTAGCGCCATGTCCCTCTCCCCACAGTGGCCAAGACATCTACCTGTTTCCAGCCTTCTTCTCCTCCCTTCTCCTTGCCCTACAAGGGCAGCAGGACAAAGCTTGTGACCTCAGCCATGGTGGCACTTAGTAAGCCCAAAGCCAGGCATCATGGGGGTTGGGATGGGTCCTCTCGGGAGAGAAGGCTCTGGACTTGAAGTGACGGGGCCAGGACCTATGGGATGCTAACCAACTCAAGCCACTTCCTTGCATGTGACCCAGGTAAGTAGCCTGCTTGACCTCGCCAAGTCTCAGTTTCCTCATCTGGAAAACAGGCTCCAAAGCCCCACTTCCAGGAGGCTTGGCAAATAGGAAGAGCCTCTGCTATCATTTGAAAGGTCACTCTGCTTACTTGTGTCAGAGCAAGCCTGGCCCTTGGACCCCAAAGGAGGAGAGGGAACAGAACCAAGGTGGGCAGCTTATTAGAATAAGGACTCCTGAGTCTGCTTTCTGCCCCGGCCTAGCCTGACATAGAGGGGAAGTGAAGGGCTTGGGGCGTCAAGCCAAGGGACTCTGGGTTCAAATCCCAGCTCTGCCTTTTTACCAATTTGGCCTTAATTTTTTATCTGTAAAATTGAGCTGATAATCCTATCTCCTTCATAGGACAGGTGTGAGATGAATGAATGTATTAATGCATGTAGAGCCTGAAGAATGTAGCAAGTCCTAGGAAATGTTAGCTGCTATGTGATCTCACTGAGACTCAGTTTTCTCACCTGGAAAATGGGGGTGGTGATGAAAGATGTCATGGGTATTAAATGGGACAATGGAAATAAAGTACCCAGCCAAGTTCCTGGCACATAGTAGGTGGACAGCAACTATTAGTTCCCTAGAGGTTGTGTTTGTGTCTTTTCTCTATCTCCAGTGCCATTGGGAGCCTGGTTCATGTTGTATTGAATAGTACAGAACACCAGAAAAGTCTTGGTGAAAAACATAGGTGTGACATGAGCCCCCAGAGCTGGGAACATGAACCAGCCATCGCTGGTTCCTGCCCTAAGCCTCAGTTTCCCTAGTTATCACACAGGGAAGGCTCCTGTGGTCCCTTCTGCCTCTGGAATCCCTTCCTGGTGCTGGGGGTACCAGATCCCAGAGGTCAGTGTACGAGAGGGAAGAGGGTTGGGGCTTTACCAAGGTCTATAGGTACTGACCAGATAGGAAGGTATAATAGAAGGCTTAGCCTCCCAGAGGCCTCTCACACACCCCCGTCCCACCCTTGCCCTAGTCCCTGGTCAAAACCCTGAGTTCTGGGTTCTGGGATCTTACAGAGAACACAGGGAGGCTGCTGTAATGACTGCCTCTCTCTGGCAAGGGTCTGAGCACATCTCCCATGTTTTCAAGCCCCTGCCATTTGCCAGACACTTTATTTCATTTAATCTACCCTGGATTCTGTGAGGTAGCTGAGAACCTGGCATCAGGGTGGCTGGGGAACCTCCCTGAGTCTCACAGTGAGCAAGTGGCAGGGCGTGGGTTCCATGGCTGTCTGACCCTTTTGAAGCCCCTGGCTGTGGAGGCAGGGGTCCGCAGGTGTTGTAGCCCTCCCACGCCCCACCTCAGGCTCATGGTGTCCTTTCATCTGAGGGCACTCCACAAAAGCTGCTCAGAGCTGCAGACAGCCCTCCCACTGGCCCAGGCCCAGCCTGGTGGGAGACAGATGCCACTCCTCCCCCACACCCCTTCCCTTCTCATCTCAACTGCAGCTATAGGCCTGACCAGGCCTGGGCAGGCTGTGGGGATTGGGCCGAGGGAGGAGTTGGGAGGCTGGCCTGTCCTCTCCCCACAAGGTCATTGACTCCCCTCAGCATCCAATCCTGTTGGCCACCCTGGGACATGGGGCTTCTCAGCTGCAGATGGGGAAACTAAGGTCGAGCGTGGAAGGACCTCGCTCAAGGTCCCACCGAGCATCGGCGCTGGGTGTGAGCCCCTCTGGTTCCAAGCCCGGAGGGTCATTCGTTCATTCACTTCCTCACTCATTCGCTCCTCTCACTGTCCTCCCCATCGCAGCTGCTCCACCCTTCCCTTGCTCGGGCCATACCTGGAGTCATTTTTGATTCCTTTTTCTTACTACCCTCCCTCCCCATGCAACCCATTTGCAAATCCTGTTGGTTCTACCTTCAAAATACATCTCAAATTTTATCTTCTCACCACCTCCACTGCCACTAGGCTTGTCCAAGCCTAGAGATGCATCCACCTACCTACTACCTGTGTTCACGACCTGTGTTCACGACCTGTGTTCACTCTGGCCCCCTGTAATCCCCTCTGACTCATACAGGCAGAGGAAACTTTGCAAAAAGCAAATCAGATTCTCTCCCTCTTCTCAGAACCCTCCAAGGCTCTGATCTCATTCAAAGCCCAAAACCAAAGCCTTTCCCAAAGCTTACAAGGCCTTGCATGGTCTGGTCCCAGTGGCCTTGCTGCCCTTGGCTCCCTCCTCTCTTCCCTTATTCATTCAGGCTCAGCCACACTAGCCTCCTTGCTATCCCCTCCTTGCCATCCCAGAAACCACCAAACACAGTCCAGCCCCAGGGCCCTTGTACTGGCTGTTCTCCCAGCTCAGAACACTCTTCCCCCAGGTGTCTACATGGCTGGCTCCCTTTCCTCTTTCGGGGTTTTGCCCACATGTCACCACCTCCCTGATGACCCAGTCAGGACAGCCTTAGGACCGTTGGACCCTATCCTCCACCTCTTTCTACTTCATTTTTCTCTATAGCTCTTATCACCCCCTGGCATTCTCTCTCTCTCTCTCTCTCTCTCTCTCTCTCTGTACACACACACACACACACACACACACATACATATATACATACCGGGGGTGCCAAAAAAATGTATACAAGTGGACACTCTGGTCAGTGTTGCTCAAGCAGTAGTGCGCTGTTATCAGTGTCTGGACGCTGGTGGTAACCACTGTGAGCACCTCTTGTAATTGCAGAAGTCAAACGTGACTTATATTCATCTTTTGTTACCGGTATATAGTGAGTATTACAATTTTAATACAGTTTTCCTTTCTTAAAATGTATAAACATTTTTTTGAACATCCTCTGTATATATTAATTAATTAACGTACTTCCTTATTTATTTTTACTAGTTTATATGTTTCGTATCTGTCTCTCTGCAAGGCTGTGAGCTCCACCAGGGCAGATGCGTCTGTTTTGTTCGCTGCTGTATTCCCAGGGCCCAGAATAGCCCCTGCCCCTATGGGGTTCCCCACTGTGGGATGAGGGTGTGGTGCGGAGCGGGCAGGTGGAGTGGGGGAGGAAACAATGACAGCATCTGTCTCAGGGCAGGAATCTGAGAACCACCCATCCAGTTCTGCCCTCCAAGGGCCTCAGGAGCCCCAGGGCCCAGACCCATCCTCCTGCCCAAGGGTGTCCAAGGAGTCCTCAGGAAGGTGACATTTGAGCTGGACCTTGAGGGGCAAAACAAAAGTTTCAGCAAGAGCAGAATAGGGGGAAACTCGTTGCAAGGAGTGGGAATATATGAACACGGGCTGAGAGGTGGGACAGGTTTAGGCGGGGTCGGGGCCTAGTGTGTGGTGGTGACGAGGCTACTTCCCTGGAGAAGCCTGTTCTGCAGAATATTTCAAATGGGGTGGGGGTGGGTAACTAGTTAAATCAGCTTGAGAACTGCTGTGGGGTACGGAGGGGATGAGCCGGTGAAATTGGTTGGGGCCAGATGGAGGAGAAAAAATCTGGAAAGCCACTCAGAGGAGCTAGTGCGTCACCATCAAGGACAGCAAGGAGTCCGCAGGAGGATTTTTAGTAGAGGGGAGATAAGGTTAGATTTGGGTTTTAGAAGGAACCCTCGAAATGCTGTGGCAAGAAGACGTGTTCCGGAGAAGGGGAAATAGTAGGCTGCGAAATGGGTGCAGAGAGAGAAGGCGAGAACCAGATGCTGGTGGCAGAGCTGGGATTCTACTGCAGGTCTGTTGTTGGCCGTATTACTTACCCTCTGGACTTTCCTACTGTTGCTCTGCCCAGGCGAGCCCTGTCACCGGGGCGGACTCCTTTCCACATCCCCACAAACATGACAATCCCACTGTTTAAGAATTGCACGTGATTCTCCAGCCTGGGATAGAGAGGAGGGGCTGATTTCCTCGAAGGACAAGAGGTTGATTACTGGGTAACATGGGCGGGGGGTAGTAGGCAGGCTCAAGGGGCACTGTTGGTGCCGTATTCTTGGATGGAAGGAGGGGAGCTTAGGACACCGGAAATGTAGGCGGATGCACAGATCTGAGCCGAAGGCACAGGGGCAGGGTCCAGTGGCAGAATCTAAGAGCCATTCTCTAGGCTGGTAGTGTGTGGCACGGGAGGGCATGAGGAGACTTGGTGTCTCAGGCCTCAGTGGGACCAGCTGGGGAGTCATCATCTTCACGGGGGCTCCCTTCCTAGCTTGGATACGTCCCTGCCCGGGATTCGATGTAGGCTTCAGGCAGGCCTTTGCCTGGGTGGATGACTCATCGTTTTCTCAGCATCCCTGGGCTGAGAAAATGTTCGAGGAGACATGGGGCCCTTCCTTTGGCAGGCCAGTCCCTGGACGGATGTTGGCGAGGTGCGAAAAACGCACTTGGGCCTTGGGCCTTGTCTGAGAGCATCTCAAGGGCGGGTCTCCAAGAGCCCCTGGCTTCCACAACCTTGCATAGTCCTCAACCACCCTGGGAGGATGTTGTGACCCCATTCTACAGGTTAGCAAACCAAGGTACAGCCTCTGCTGGCACCCAGCTAAGGAACCACTTGGGGTTTCAGTTTCTTCATCTGAAAAATGGGTCTGATGATTGTCCCTCCCCTACAGGATTATTGAGAAAACCAAAGGAGAGAATCGGGTGAAATGCTTAAACAGTGGGATTGTCATTTTCATGGGAATGTGGAGAGGGGTCTGCCTAGGTGAGAGTGACTCTGCCAGGAGAGCAACCGTAGGGGAGGCCGGAAGGTAACATGGTCAACAACAGACCTGCATTCGGATTCTAGCTTTGCCATCCGTTTCTGGTTCTGGGCAAATGACTTGCCTGTTCTGATCCCCTGGCCTCTTCTATCTAAGTGGGTGATAACCCATACCCTGTGGGGTGGTTGGGAAGATGGCATAAAACTAAGTCGATCAGGCAGGCCACAGAATAGGGGCTGCTGCTCCATTTCAGGGTCCCTTAGAGGACCCCTCTTCACTGCAAAGATCCCCAAACCAGACAGCTGTTAGTCTCCCAAGGGTGGTTAGGAGGCCCTTTGTGGGGTGATAGGAAAACCTTGACCAAGGTGGGGAGTGGAGGGGAGGCAGTTCAAGAGTTCAGGCTGGGAAGCTCTGTGGGGATGGGGCCTCCCTGGGAGAGCTGGAGGCTGGGACAGGAGCCAGCTGAGGGCAAAGTGTTTTCTGTTAAATGTGAGGCCCCCGCAGGTCAGCAGAGCAGTGGGGAGTGTGGAGGCAGGGGCTGGGTCCAGACTCTGCCACTTACTGATGTACAATCTTAGGCACATCTCTTCTCTCTGAGCCTTAGTTTCCTCATCTGTAAAATGGGGTTATAATAGCTGTGGCTTCACTTACATCTACCTTCTACTCTATATTCTCTCTATATATTCCTATAATCTATAGTATAGAAGCATCTGGGCCAGGGTGTGGACGTAGTCAGTCTTCAATAAAAGGAAGCTATAATTAGGATTATGATTAGGATTGAATCAATAACCCTAGAATCTGTGATGAGGCCACATGGAACAGTGCTGCTGAGTTGGGCTTTAGAGTTCAGACTGGCCCCAGGTTTGAACGGAGCTCCACGACTCATTAGCGGGATGACCCTGAAACATGTCTCTGCCCCTCCCTGAGCTTCAGTTTCTTTCTCTGTAAAGTGGGCCCAGTAATAGTTCCCTTCACAGGGTTGCTATGTGAAGAGAGACTCCATGTCAAGCACTCAGCACAGGAAGCAGGAGTGTTCTCTACTTGTGCCTGTGCTGTGGCCAGTGTAGACCTAGGGATGCGGCGTCTGGGCAGTGCCAGGGGCCACCGGAGCAGAGAATTACAGAAGGGGCAGCGGACAGAGGTAGAAGAGAATGAAGGAGGGGTATGTGCAGGAAAACTGGAGGGGAGGGCTTCCAGAAGGAGAGGTGCTCAGCTGGGTCTGCTCCAAATGATTACCACATCCCCCCCCCAGATCTGGATGAGAGAAGGCCTTGATGGAAGCCAGAGGGCAGAGGGAAGGCACTGGGCCAACGCGGGTGGAGAAGGAGAGGCCAGATGTCCTGCTGGTGCAATCAGAAGTTGGCGGTCAGGGAAGGAGGGCGAGAGGGGAAGTGGGCTTCGCAGAGTCCAGGCTGCTCATTGTGGGACTAAGACTGGGCAGGCTGCCTGGAGGAGGGAGCCCTGGGTTCAAATCCTGCCTCCAACCAGCTGTGCAACCTTGGACACATCTCTACCTCTCTGAGCCTCCATTTCCACAGCTGTAACATAGGGATAGTCACATTAACTACCTTTTAGGGTTGTTGTGGGGATAATTTGAGATACATAAAGTGCTCAGTCAATGCCTACTACCAAGTCAAAACAATGACAGTCGTGACACAGCTTGTGTTTGTTGAATGCGTATGGAGTGCTAAGTGCTCTGCTAAATATGCCCATGACTCCATGTGATGTCCAGGCATGGTTACCATTGTTACCCTCATCTTGCTGATGAGGGTGTTAAGGCTCAAAGAGGTTAAGTAACATGCCTGAGGTCACACAGCTCCGAAGAGCCAGAGTAGGGACTGGAGCCTGTGCAGGGAGTCAGCTCCCTAAATTACCCAGCCTCTTGACAACAAGGCTCCGGTCGTGAGGTGCGCTGTGGTTCTACATGGGCTTGGACAATGGTTCTTCCCAGGATGGTCTGTCTGACAGAGCGCACCAACACTGGGACACGCTGCTGAGGCACAAACAGAATCAGTCTCCTGGTGGCCTTGAGCCTTGGGGGTCACTGAGGGATTCTGTGGTTCAGAGAGGACCAGGGAGTGGCGTAGAGCCTTACAGCCAGCCTGCCAGCCAGTCAGCCAACATGACCCACTCAGCTGACACAGGAGGAGCCCTGTGCCCACCTGCATGAGACAAGGCTCAGCCTTATTACATCCAGGCTGCAGCCAGCTGCCAACAATCCCAAAAGGATATGGGTGGCCCGTGCCCGCCCTGGGTGGGACTGATGGGATCAGGGCAGGGAAAGAATGCCAAGGAAGCTGGGGAGGAAGTAGGGAGAGCTCTTATGAGGAGGTGAGCCATGAAATGGGAGAAGAAGGGATAAGGCCTCCCAGGAGGGGGCAAGGGGCGCTGTGGACAAAGGAGCACAAGAGAGGTTTGTTTTCAAGGTAACACACGCCTATGACTTAAAGTCACAACCACCACAAAATGGCAGCCCCCAAGAGGGTGAGAAGTGCCCAGCCCACCCCATCCCCCTTCGTCTAGTTCCTCTGCCAGAGAGGTTCAGTCCTTTATGTGTCAGTCCCTCCCTGAGCTACATGGCCCTGGAGCTGGACTGCCGGAGTTTGAATCCTGAATCCTCCATAGACTTGCTGTGTCACTCGGGCAACTTACTCAACCTCTCTGTGTCTCAGCTTCTGCATTTCGAAAATGGCAGTAATGATAGGACCTGCTTCTCTGGACTGTGGTGAGAATCAAGGCTCTTGAAGTCTAGCAGAGGGCAGGGCCGGTGTTTGAATGCTCTGTGAGCACTGGCCGTTCTTATCAGTGGTTGCTCTTGCTATTATTATTGTGATTACTATTGTGCATGGGTAGCTACGCATGTGCCCAGCTTCCCTTGCAGGTCCTGAAGCTCAATTTTTGTAGCTTCTGTCCTTTTAGGCCAGAGGCAGAAGTGAGCGGTCAACCTGGAGGTCAGGCTAGTGGCCCTGGATCTTGAGACAGGCCTCTTGCATGGAGGGGTTTTCTGTCATTGGCTGGGCCCCAGGAATTAGCCACTGCCTCGTCCAGAGCTCATGATGTGAGGACTCAAGCCTCTGCCCCTGTGCTGGGACATGGGGTGGTGATGGGGACAGGAGCAATGAGGGGGCTGTGGAGAGAGCTGTTGGCCGGGTCCCAGAAGATGGGGTTTCAAGGCCCTCCTCTGCCACTTCTCAGCCCTACTGTTCTTGAAAAAGTTCCCAGCTCCTGGCCTTGGCTTCCTTATCAGGAAGGTGGTACCAGGCTGCAGTGAGGAGCCAAGGCAGTGCCTCAGCTGTAATGCAGCACTGGAGTTGTTCAGCAGGGACCCCCACCTGCAGGTCCCTGCCCTCAGGGGATTCACAATTGAGTTGATTGTGTCATTGATAAGATTCCGGTTTGGGAGGTATTAAAGTGTAACTGAGAAAAACCAGCCCTGGGTTCAAATCCTAGTTGTGCTGCTTAGAAACCTTGGGGAAATTAATTAACCTCTCTGGGCCTTAGTTTCCTCCTCTGTAAATTGGGCATAGTAATAGAATCTGCCATGTGGGGTTGTTGGACACAGGTAAGAGACTGAGCCGGAGGCCTGGCTCGCGGTAAGGATCTGTGATTGGCAGCAGTTGTAATAATTTTAAGGCACTCAGACTAAAATGAGAAACCACCAGCAAACAATACAGGGCTGCAGCCATCCATTCATTCACTGATTCTTTCAGCGAACTTTGACACCTGCTATGTACCAGGTCCTGTTCATTCATGCCACAAAGATTTGTTGAGCACCTACTGTGTTCCAGGAGGAGTGGTGAATAGGACAGACTTGATCTCTGCCCTCCCAGAGCTGGAAGTCCCATGTACGCCCACTGGCTGGTGATCAGGGCATCCTAGGGCCTGGTGTGCTATCCAGCTGGTTGGCTTAGGCAGTGGGCCCCTATCCAGTTGTGACAGGCTTGCTGAACTCAAGGGGGGCCACTTCTGCCCAGCATCCCCAAGCTAGCTCTTCTGTCCCCGTGTCCAGCTCTGAGTCCCAGGGATTTAGAAGTCTGGGTGTGTGGGGAGTGCAGGGCCTTTTCCATCACTCTCCTCCCACCCCAGTTCTTGTCACCTCCTCCTCAGCAGTAGCACTCATTGTCCTTCCTCCTACTTCCTCCCTTCTTCACATCGCTGCCAAAGTGTTTTGTTAAAATGTAAACCTTACCATGTTCCTTCTCTGCTCAAAATCTTCTCGTGGGTCCCCATCACCCTCCGAGCAAAAGCCACCACGGCCATGAGGCCAAGCATGGCCCCTGTCTCCACCCTCTGAGCTCCTGCTCACTGCCCTCACACCAGCTTCCAGGCTGTCTCCCCCAGCCCATAATGGGCCCTGGTGAATTGTCACCTCCTCAGTGAGGCTTTCCCTGACTGCCTTTTCAGAACGCCCTTTGTCTCTCATCACTCTCAAGCCCCTTACTCCAACTTCGGAGACCTTATCAACCTCTGACAGACACTGTGATTTTTGTGTGTGTGCCTCGGGCTCTGTGAGGACAGGGATATTTACCATCTTGCTCACGGCTGTGTTCCATAGTAGGCTTGCAGTAAGTATTTATTCAATGAATGCCTTAAGCCTTTTCATTCTCCTCTTTGTGCCTCAGTTTTCTCCTCTGCAAAATGGAAGATCAGGGCTGGTATGGGGCCAACGTGAAGGCTGGTGTGATGATGGCTAGGGTCCCGTCAATGGCTGGCTGACCTGCCCAACAATCAGGCCTCTCCTGTCCAAGGGCTGAGAGAGCCAGTGGGGGCTGGCAAGTCAGCAGGTGGTCACGAGGGCCCCAAGCCTAATTAAGAAACATTTGGACTCACTCCTGGCCATGTTGGGAAGCGCAGGCAGGGCAGGGACACAACTGTAGGAATAGGGGAAGAGAAGCTGGCTTGAGGGAGCCTTGGGACTGGGGAAATCCTTTAATGGGGCCCCAGAAAACCAGATCTCAGGCAGTGAGAACTATTGAATATTGCAGAGCAGGGAAACATAGGACGGGAGGCATCTAGGGACCCGAGTGTGGTCCATTGTGTGCAGAGCAGAGATTGGGGTCTGAGGCCCAGGGAGACTCTGGGTTCTAGGGGACAATGGCTCAAATGGGAGCAGGAGCTAGAGAAATGAGGTGGAGAGGGCAAGGGGGCTGAAGGGATGAATCAAACAGTCTCCTCATCCTCATGTCAGCTGCTTTGTTCTCCACAAAAGCATCCTCCTCATTCATTCATCCATTCACTCATTTATTCATTCAGCAACTTGGAGAAAGCCTCCTGGGCTGCGGTGGTGAGCCTCACAGATGTGGGGAGTGCAGGGCCTTTTCCGTCACGTAGGGCAGAGCTCAGGATGCATTGTGGGGGACAGATGCTACAGGACAGGGTGATGGTCGTGGTGATGGTGGTGGTGGTGGTGGTAAGGGTGGTGGTGGTAATGATGATAGAGGTGATGGTGGTGACGGTGGTGTGTCAGCTCACATTCATTGAGTACTCACTAGGTGCCAGCCTGCTCTAAGTGCTTCCTGTGTGTTTGTACACTGGGCTCCTGCAACAATCCTGTGAGCCACTGAGATCTTACGCAACTTGCCCGAGGCCCCCTGTGAGCAAAGGGCGGCACCCGGATGTGAGCCCAGGCAGGCTGGCTGACCAGCAGCTGCTCGCAGCTATGGCCACCTGCCACTTCCAGCTGCAGCTCCCTCCCTCGGGCACAGGCAGGTTCCTTCCTCGCCTCCTGGACCCAGCACAGGGGCAAGTGCATGAGTCTGATTTGCCTGAACAGGGCTTGAGGTTTGGCGTTGCCCCAGCAAGCTTGAGCAAATGGTACCCTCGCTCTTCTGCCCTCACCACTTCATCTGTGAAAGGGAAGAACTGTCCTCCAGGGAGGCCACCAGAAAGGCAAGGAACCATCACCCACACTGTGGCGGTTGATGTTTCCAGGGGGAGATCCCATTTTCTAAATCAGGAGGCAAGAAAGAAAAGAAGGTTCTATTCTGAGCCCTGCCTCTGGGATCTGGGAGGGGGAGGGTGCAGGCAAAAAGCCAGGGTCTCCTGGATGGACGCACTGTACAAACCCCCTTGCGGCTTCCCCTACACAGGCCCCTGGGAGGGGGCTGTTCTTCTCCCACTCACTGCTGACTCCTGTGCCTCCGGGGGGGCGGAGGGAAGCAGGAACCAGGCACCTGCACCCCCGTTCTAGCAAACCCAAACCGACCCCGTGCCAGTGAAGGGAGGGAACAGAAGGTAGGGATCAGGAGCAGAAGGACTGGACATAAATGCTGTCTCGGGGCTCCCTGTGTGCCCTGGGGCCCACAACTTTTCCTCTCCAGGCCTCAGTTTTATTTAGTTGTTTAAATATTTACAGAGTGCCTGCTCTGTGGAGACACAAATGAAAATCTCTACCCTTGAAGATCTGACAATCTATTGGGGGCTGACACTACATACCGTGCGTGTTTCCCTGAAAATAAGACCGAATCGGAAAATAAGCCCTAGCATGATTTTTCAGGATGATATCCCCTGAACATAAGCCCTCATGCATATTTTGGAATAAAAATTAATATAAGACCCGGTTTTATTTTTGGAGAAACACGGTAACAACCAGGGAAAGCACCCAGCTGGTCAGATGCTGGAAAGTGCTGTGGAGAAAAATCAAGCAAAGTGAGGGGAATTGGAGGTGTTGGGATAGGAGGTGTTGGAATTTTAAACTGGGTGTCAGAGAGAGCCTCACTGAGAAGGTGACATTTTAAACAAAGCCCTGAAGGAGGTGTGAGACCAAGTTATGCAGGTATTTGGTGGAAAAGCATTCCAGATAGAAGGAACAGTAAGTGCAAAGGACCTGACACAGGAGTGTATCTGGTGGGTTTGAGGAACAGCAAGGAGGCAAGTGTCCCCGTCTCCTGTGTTTGGAAATCAAAAGACTGCATTTTACCCCTCAGAACCTTAGGCCCCAGAACAAAATTCCTTCTGAGCCCTCATAGCCCAGCCTACTAAGAGCTGGTGATGCCAGCCTCCTGGATGGGGCTGAGGCAGGGGCCTTACTACCTGTTTTTCCAACCCATAGGATGATTTTAAGAGCCACTGAGACTTGGAAAAGAGAACATCATCATTCTGACTCCTCACTCCAAGTGGCTGACTCTCACAGCACTCTGGGTGCGAATCCTGGGTCTACCACTTTCTGGCTATATGACCTTAGGCAAGTCATTCTCGGAGCCTCAGTGCCTTCATTTACAGAATGGGAACACGATGCCTGTTTATCAGGTTGGGACGGGACTTGTAGGAAACACACCAAGAAGCATGTGTAAGTGCCCAGCCATGGGCCTGCCCGTGGGAGGTGCTTAGTAAACGTTTAAAACCAGAATGTAATATTTGTATGGCTTTGAATCGTTTTCACAGCTATTGGGAATTATCACATCACTTGAGTCTTCTAAGAACTCCAGGAGGAAGAGGGGTCAGGAAATATAGCCTGATTTACAGAGGGGTAACCAGAGGTCTAGAGAGGGTGAGTGACTTAACCAAGGTCACAGTGTCGCAGGGCCAGCGGAGGGCTAAGACATGTGTCTCCTGGCTCAGGGCAGTGGAGATTGTCCAGAGCCTGCCCTCCCTCATGAGTGTGTGTGTACATGTGCGCACACATTACCACGCAGTAAGAACGACTTTCAGATTTGTGGTCCCTGAGCAGGTTTTGTAAGGCATGGCGTGGTGGGTCAGGAGGTCTGTTGTAAGGATGTTGAAAGGCCCAGAGGGTAGGGAAGCTGAGGCCACAGGCGAGCAGAGTCTGGGGCAGGTCCCTGAGAAGAGGAAGAGGTCTGGGCTCATGTGCTTGTCCACTGGCCTGTTTGTCCATCTGGTGTCAGGCCTTGCTGGGCAAGTCAGGCTGTGTCTACAGACTGGTCTCGCAGCAGCCCGGCTCCCGGTGCCTTGTCATTCAGATGACTGTCCCAATCAGCCTCGGAGCCTCGGGACAGCGCTGGGGGTGATGGGCATTACAAATGGGGAAGTTGAGCTTCAGAGAGGGGCATGCCCAGCTGGCATCGGGGGCGCCAGGATTTGGACCTGGGTCTGCCCTACCTAGCTCCAGTGCTGGCCATCCTCCTGGGGAGCTGGTCATAGCTTAGCCAGGTGCTGCCAGGTGGGCTTTGGGCAGGAGGACCCCTTCCTCCCGTGGCCCACCTTCCTGGCCATATAACATGCCCTTCTAGCTCTTGATGGAATGCCCTGCCCACCAGTCTCTGCTCCTCTGTTGCTGCAGCCTTAGCCCTCGTCTCATGGGGCTCAGGGCCACAGGTTCTGGCCCTGCCCTGCATCAGCACGGGGTGGGCGTTGGGCTGGCCATCTGACCACTTTGAAGAAGTCAGGGAGCCCAACCTTATTCAGTGTCCTTACGACCCCAGACAGTCTGTCTCCAGTGCCCACACAACTCAGGGGTTTCTAGGACCATTTTCTAGATGAAAAAACTGAGACACAGAGAGGAAAGATTATATCCTGAAGCATGCCGGACATGAGAGCAGAGCTGGACTTCAAAGCCTATGCTTTTTCTATAAAGTAGCCTCCTGCCCTCACTTTCTTTAGTTGTAATATGGGAGAAGAGAACTGGGCAATCTCAATTTAGAGCAATGGAAAATGAAGGAGCAGAAGGACTGGACATAAATGCTGTCTCTGGGCTCCCGGTGTGCTCTGCGGCCCACGGGCCTCAGTTTTATTCAGTTGTTTAAATATTTACAGAGTGCCTGCTCTGTGGAGACACAAATGAAAATCTCTACCCTCGAAGAGCTGACAATCGAGTGAGGGCTGACACTACACAACAACCAGGGAAAGCACCCAGCTGGTCAGATGCTGGTAAATGCTGTAGAGGAAAATCAAGATAAGTGAGACAGCTGAATTCAAATCCTGGCTTCACTTCCTAGTGGTGGCCTTGGTTAGTCACTTCCTTTCCCCACGTCTCAGTTTTCTCACCTGTAAATGAGGCTGAGAGCAATATCAGCCCTCGAGCTGCTGTGAGGTTCAGTGAGCAGAAAATGATGGAACACTTACAGTGTCATTAGTTTTGAAATCGTTGAGGTCCCTGTCCACCACCCCCTGCAATGCTAGAGAGGATGGCCGGAACCGTGTTCATACGCTCTTTTGCTCTTCCTGAGGTGTGGCCTGGTGACCCAGACTGAATGAGGACTGCGTGTGGATGTGTCTTGTGGACAGACCGATGCCTAGGGAGCCTGTTGTGGTGGGTGGCAAGCGATGGATAGTTCTGTGACGTGGACATGAGGCTGACTCAAGCTGTGCTGGGCAGCCAAGGGTGCCTTTGTCCCCTTTGTTTCCTCTTGTGCAAATTAGCAATTACCTTTCCTGTTCCTGCAAGCTTGGCCTTTCCTGGGAGAATTGCTCCAAAGCAGCCACTGAGCAAGCAGAGCCGCCTGGCTAATTAGCAGGTGGCCACCCGGGACAGGCTCAGAGCCTGGTGGCCAGAATTGGGGTTATAGCTGCCTGCCGCTGGTGCCAGCTCAGCTGGGAGACTAGTCAGTGTCCTGGGCTCTGGGACACCATGGCACTTCTATCATGGGGTTCAGACCCTGGCTCTGTGGCTCTTTAGCTATAGGACTTTAGGTAAGTCACTTTGTCTCTCTGGGTAACAGTTTCCTCATCTTTGACTTCAAGATTGTGTGGGTTTGGAGCCCGGCACCTAAACAGTGTCCATTGTCAACGGGTAGTATTCCTACCACTATATTGTTACCACTACCACTGCCTGTACTGGCTCAGGTGGGAGAATACAAGGGATGCAAGCCCAGTGACAACCCTTGGGGACCCTGTAGTGCCACCTTAGCATCACAGGCAGCAGAAGCCCAGCTGGACCTCAGGCTCTTAGGCAAGAGAGAGGTTTAATCTCTTTGAGCCCAAGCTTCCTTTTGCTCCTCTAAGGAATGGAATAATCCAGATACTGTGTAGTCATGTGCCTAGAATAGGGCCTGACCTGGAGTAAGTGCTAATAAAGGTAGAACTCCTGCTCTCCCCTTTACCGGCTCCATCCTCCTCCCTCCTTCCTGTACCGCCCCCCCCCCCCCCCCCCCAATACAAAACGGAGAGGCAGCAGCAACTCCTGCAGAAAAAGAGGTTTGAAGAACTGCCTATGGCTTGGGGAGGTCAGGAAAAGGCTCCAGAGGAGAAAGGGTCTGAACTGGACTCATCGGGGAGGGTGTGTGTGTGTGTGTGTGTGTGTGTGTGTGTGCTCGCACTCTGTGTAGCAGTCTGGGGAGGTCCGTGTGGTGCGGGTACTGTGTGAGCAGAGGAGTGGAGCACAAATGGATAGTCTGCTCAGGGGCCATGAGGCTATGGGCTAGTAGGACAAAGGCTGCACCGAGGCAGCAGTGGCAGGTTAAGGGGGGGCAGATTCAGGAGACAGAGTCTGACCAGGGGCCTCGAGTGCCAGGCCAGGTGCGTTCTCCCCTTGGTCCGGGACCCCAGGGAGGAGATCTGCCAGGGCTGGGGATAGGGAGTGGGGAGTTGGGGGGTGGTGAACAGAGCTCCTGGAGCGCAGGAGAAGGGGTCCCTGGCTTGCCCTGGGAACTGCTGGGCTGGGAAGTCTTTCTGGAAGAGTGAACCTTAGGGCTAAGACTCCACCAGGAGCTAAGCAGAGGGTGGGTGTCCAGGCAGAGGAGACAGCCTTTGCGCAGAGGCCCAAAGCACGTTTCAGAGCTGGGGTGAGCAGGGCCAAATCACAGAGATCTCTAATGCCCACACATGAGCCTGGATTTTATCCAGGCAATGGGGAGCCAAGGAAGGTTCGAGACAGGCAGCATTAAGATTGGATTTTCAAAGTCAAGGAGCAGCTTCATTAGTCGGGGAGGTTGAGGTAGTAGTTGTGTAAAGTGGAAACCTGACAGAGGGTGGAAGTCAGCCTGGCCTCTTTACCCTTTCTAGTATCAGACCGGGGCAAACCCCATCCCCCATGCAGCCTCAGCTTCTGCGTGTGTCCAGCAAGTGAGCCGTAGACCTCCTGCCTCCCTGAGTGCTTGGGGTGCAGATGAAATCACCCTTATGACATGCTTGGGGCTGGGCACCCTGAGGCATCTCAGTGAAAAGTCACCCGTGATCTTCCATCGAGCACTCACTGTAGGCTAGGTGTTTTACATGGATTATATCATTTCATTCACACACCTGCCCCTGTAGGCAGGTTCTCCTCATTGGTGGGGGAGGAAACCAAGGCACCGAGAAGGGACATGACTTGCCCAAGGGGCAGAGCTGGGATTTGAGCCCAGGCTGGCCTGGCCCCAGAGGCCTTGCTGTTAGCTTCTCCATACTTCTGTCCCTAAGCGGGGCCCTTGCTGGGGTGTGGCCCTCTCCCCAGCCAGTTCCCAAGGGCCCAGTTA
The DNA here is from genome assembly GCF_004115265.2 of Rhinolophus ferrumequinum. NCBI lineage: Eukaryota > Metazoa > Chordata > Mammalia > Chiroptera > Rhinolophidae > Rhinolophus > Rhinolophus ferrumequinum. The sequence continues at coordinate 22,117,446 of NC_046306.1, forward strand.
ATCCCCTCTCAGGGCCACCATCTCAAGAGCCAATCAGTGCCTGCTGTTTGAGGGGCACTACACCTGTCCCCCTGCCCTGGGCCCCCCAGAGACCCCGCCCTGCCCAGATCTCTTCAGTGCCACCCTCAGTTCTAGAAGCTGCTGTTGTCAGTATTGCACCATTAAGGAAAAAGACTAAGGCTCATTTTTTTTGTCAGAGAAGCTGGGAGAAATAAAGGCAGTGAGAGAAGCATCCCTGCATAAGGATTTTTCTAAGTCTTGGCTGGACTGCCCATGGAGTCCTGTCTCCCCTGCCACAGGCTCCCCTGTCTCACCCTGATCTGCCTCCCTCTCCGCAGCCTGGGGCCATGGGCCCCCACTGTGGGTCCGCTGTGATGGGCGCTGCTGGTAGTGTAGGCTGCAGCTTCTCACCTGTGTGCAGGGTCTGCCTCCAGCGAGAAAGGAGGAGGAGGAAAAAAGGTCCTTGAGATGGTGACAAAGGTCTGAGTGTGGGCCGCCAGAACAGCCTGTTTCCAGGCAACTGCTCTACCCTGGGCTCCCCGTGGCGGCGGGCACATCCGTCATGCCGCTGCTTGGCTCAGTGAGGGAGCTCGGGCCGCCCCAGCAGCCCGGGCACACGGCCCAGGGCCCCCAAGCTCCAGCCCTGCTGGGGACATGAAGCCTCTCCAGCAAGAGCTGCAGGAGAAAGCACAGTGTTGTCATGGCTACTGCCTGCCAAGCACCTACTGGGTGCCCAGCGGTAGGCCTGGTGCACACAGGGTAGAGCTCCTGTTCATTAGTCAGTCCGTCCGTCCGTCCATCCACCCACCCGTCTGTCCATCTAGGATAGAATGGTGGTTTAGTGTGTCCACTCTGATAGCTGGGTCGAAACCTCACTCCACCACTGTTTGATCTTATCAAGTTCCTCTACCTTGCCAGGCCTCAGTTTCTTTCTCTGTAAAATGGGCATAATAATAGTTCTTACATCATAGGGTTGTTTTGAGGATTAAATGACTTAATATAGACAATGCTGTAGGCACAGTGCCTGGTACATATTAAATGCTCAATAAATGTTAGTTGTTGCTTTTATTTTCATTATTAATTAATTATTTATAAAGAGACAGGACAGTCGGAAGCATTCAATGTGTTACAATCAGACCTGGGTGGGGTTCGTGTTTGCCCCACTTTCAACTGTCCAACCTTGGGCAAGTCACTTGGCCTCTCCGAACCTCAGTTTCCCCTTGATTAAATCAGGGATATAATTAATAGCTGCCTCGATATCTGCTCCCTTCAGCATAAGTCCCAAGCCACATTTTTCGTTGGGAGGATCTGTGCTGCCATGTGCCCAGGGCCCCCCCCCCGACTGTACTCAGTACCCAAAGTGGTCAGTATTCAGTAGACCTCAACTGGCACCTGCTGGGTTCCAATGTGGAGGCAGCACTCGCCAGCCTCCCACCCACCTGATTTCTGGTCTGCTCGGCCCTGCAGGACTGCCCTGCTCCCTGCCTGTCATTCTGATTGCTCTAGCCTCTACCCGTGGGGCTGCCTGGCCCTGCCCCTCATTCTTCCATCCACCTCCTTTTTGAAAACAACCTCTGCCAGTGCCCGCAACACAGGCCCTGGAGGGAGAGGAGGAGAAGGAGGCAGCCTGAGTGCCAGAGGAATGGGCACACTGCCGGCTTTTGTCTGGGTCGCCCAGTGGCCAAGGCTCAGTCCCCTGGGGTAGGCCACATTGTCGACCTGCTGGCAGCTCAGGGAAGGCTGCGTAGGCAGCAGGGCCTGGGCAGGCCTGGGCTGGCAGCAGCCCCTAGGAATGGCCTGGCCCACTCAGGCAGGAGGGAGATCCAAACCTAGGAGGTGAGTGGGATCACACTGGGCCTCTCTATGGCAGCCAGGTTGGGGGTGATGGGGTCTTTCTAGAGCCCACTTCAGATAGGTCTCAGCACCCACTGTGTGTTAGGACCAGTGGTAGCAGCTGGACCGTCAGAACAAGGCTACGTACTCCAGTCCTGAAGCCTGACAGCCTGAGTTCAAATCCCTGCTCCAATATTTTACAACTGTGTGGCCTACGCAAACTCCCACAACTTTCTTGGCCTCCATTAGCTGGTCTGAAAAATATAACAATAGTCCTACCTCAAATGCTTAGAGAAGTTCCAGAACAAAGAAAGTACCCAGTAAGTGTTACTACTATTGTTGTTGCCCTTGAGAGCAAAAGGACAAATATTTGTTGAATTCCTACTGTGTGTTAGATACTCTGGAGAGAAGATCCGTTTTACTAAACATGTACTGAGCACCTACTGTATGCCATTGGGGATACCAAGATGAAAAACCTGGGAGAAGTGGTGTTGGAAAGAGAAGGAAAAGGAAGGGGGAGGAAGTGATGTATGAGGTCCTGCTGTGTGCCAGGCTCTTTGCTGAGCACTGGAAATTCAGAGAGGAGAAAAATGGCCCTTGCCCTCATGGTATGGAAGGATGCGGAAATCTGGAAACAGATAATTATGACCTAGGACAATCAATGCTGTGATGGGAGATGCACAGGAGGCTGCCACCCAAGCTTGGAAGTCAGGGAAGGCTTCCTGGAGGAGGTCACCTGGAATCTTGGCATTGTGGTCCAATTTATCAAGTCCCCACTGTAATAACTCTGTCTTGTTGTGGTCTGGGCTTAGTTTAAACATGTCCAGGGACAGGGGACTTACTACCCAAGGAGGAATACACTTTTTCCATTTGCAATCAGCTCCCCTTCCTTTGGACCTACTCATAGCTCTCCCACTGCTCCCACTCTGGTCTAGGTTGCTGCAGCTTCTGCTTCGGTCTCCTGCTCCCTCTCTCGCCCCTCCAGTTCATTCCCCACCCAGCAGCCAGAGCAATCTTCTGAAACATAAATCAGACAACATCAGTTCCTAGCCTAAAACCCTTCAGTGGCTCCCCAGGGGCTCTTAGGACAAAGACCAGACTCCATACCGCACGCAGTCTGCAAGGCCCAACCAGGGCCTGCACAGCTGACCCTCCAACCTCCCTGGGCTGCAGACAAGGCCACGTCCAGGCCAGATCCTCCACCTGCCCATGCAGCCTGTTGAGGATGCAGGGGTGAATTTAGTACAGACAGGGGCCCCTGATTGTGGCTGTCAGCAGACGAGTGTTACAGGGTGATGAGGCGGTGACGTGCCTGGCCTGGCGGTGTTATCTTGGCACATAGTCTCTTTCCAGCTCCATGCCTCAGTTTCCCCCTCAGTAAAGCATTACTGAATAGTCTCATTCAGAGTGTTGAGCCACTTCGGCTTTCACGAATTCACCCTGCACCGTGGCTCCCGTGATGGATTGTTTCATGCCTTCCCCGAATCTGATCCATAGATGAGACTAGCAAATCAGGGTTTGATGATGACGTAGACTTCAATAGCTCTCTTGATTCCGAGGAGACACTGAGACCCATGAGGTGAAATGACCCTGACCGAGCTCATTCTGCATTAGCCCAGCCCCTCTGGCCGGTTGTCATTTATCTGCAGCGATGACAGAATAGTCACGCAAAGTTTATCCACACAGTATCCTAGGTTGTTTTAATTTTGTTTTAAATACATAATGCATTCATGTGATTTGGAATTTGAAAACCTAAAATCTATGGTAAGAATCCCCTTCCCATCCCTTTTCTTTCCCCCCGATTCTCAGTTCCCCTCTCACACGGCAACACTGTGACCAGCTTCTGTCTGTCTTTCCAGAGACATCCGATGCACACGTAGGCAAACGCTAATGTACAAAACCTGTTTTTAGAGCTGGAAAGAACTGGTCAGTGACCGAGTTTGCCCCCGTCCACCATTAAGGACTTACCAGAGCTCAGCAGAGCGTGGTAGGGGGTAGAGCCCCCTCCATACTCCCCCTGCCAGGGCACTTGGGCCCAAATGGGGAGATTTCGGAAGCTGTGGGGTTGCTCCTGGCCTCCCTGCAGAGAGGCCAAGGATCCCACTTTCAGAGTGTGTCTCTGTGGACGTAGGAAGTAGAGGCCAAGGAGATAAAGAACATTCTAAGGAGCTACCCCAACCACCTCAGCACCATCCACAAAGCAGGGCTGGTGCCTGCCGTGACTCCGCAGATGAGCCCACAGGGCAGCTCAGCAGCAGGGGGCCCATCCTTGGGGGCAGGTGGGAGGAGGGAGAAACGGTTGGATTCCAATTTATGGAATGGGCTGAGCCGGCAGACCCCACTTTATGTGGTAAATAGGCTCTGTGTTAGTGGCTTCGCCCTTAACATTGACATTGAATGAATGTTGACACTGTTTTATTTAACCCTCACCACATCCCCACCTGGTAGACACCATGAATCCCATGTTACAGTGGAGGAAGCACCCTCAGAGAGATGGAACTCTTGCCTGAGATCACATGGCTGGATTTGACCTAGGTCTGCCTGATTGCTAAGATTCCCCATCTGCCCTGCTGCGGAGTTTGATCAGTGGGACATAACCCAGCTCCTGCATAGTCGTGCAGCTGACAGAGAAGGGCAGGGTGGCCCTGTGGTCAGCACCTCGGGCTCCGGGGCTTCCAGCTCTGGCTCCACTATTTACTGGCTATGTGGCCTTGGGCAGGTCATGTTCTCTCTGGGACCTTTGCTGTGCCTGAGGTCAGCTCCTGCCAGTCCATTCTCAGTCCAGAGCAGACCTGCTGGTTGGGGTTAATGGAGGCGTAGGGCAGTTTCCCCACAGCTGATGACACTTATGTGGGCAGATGCCACAGCTAATCCCAAGGAATGGGACCAGGCTCAGAGCCGAGATTCGCAGATGTGCCAGCCTCTGTTTGGCTGTGTGGCTTTGGGCTACTCTCTTTCCCTTTCTTATCCTGCACGTCACATCTCTAGGTTCCCAGGGGTGAGCTTTTTAGAGAGGGAAGTGTTTAGATGTAGCCCCAGTGAGTTGGCGGAATTTGGGCAGGGCTGGAACTGGGGAGCAGGAAGAACAGGATTGAAGGAGGCCCAGGGACAGGTAGCAGTGGAGGGTGAGGCACCTTTTCTTTTGCTGACTCTGGGAATGAATTTTATGTTTTTCAGCAAGGATTTGATTTAAAGTTGCTGGACAAAACTGAACCTGACAGAGCTGAAGCCCCTCAAAAAGAAATATTTGCTTCAGAAGAGGAATGAAGTTTAAAAGTCCCAGGAGCCTTGGATTTGCTGTTTTATAGCCAGGAAGACAGAGGGACAAAGGGAGGCAAGGAGTAACCCAAGGCCACAGGGCTTTGCTTGTACTTTACTCCTTCATCACTTTGTTTGTTAAGCACCTACTATGCACAGGCACTGTGCTAGGCCCTGGTGGAGAACGTGGCAGAGCCTCACGGTGCTCACCGTCAACCAGAGGAGATAGCCGTTGACCAAAGAGTTACACAGATACACAGAGTGTTGCCATCGTGGGAGGCACTGGAAAGGAAATGGTGCTCACAAACACCTCACTGTGCATAGGGGTCGAGGAGGGCTTCTCTGAGACAATCTATTCGTTTGCTAGGGCTGCCATGACAAAGTACCACAGACCGGGGGGCTTAAACAACCGAAATTTATCTCCTCACAATTCTGGAGGCTACGAGTCAGAGATTAAGGTATCAGCAGGGTTGGTGTCTTGTGAGGCCTCCTCCTTGGCTTGTAGATGGCGGCCTTCTCCTGTGTCTTCACGTGGTCTGCCTTTTTGTTTCTCAGTGTCCTAACCTCCTCGTCTTGTAATGACATCAGTCATATTGGATTAGGGCTCACCTATATGACCTCATTTACCCTTAATTACCTCTTTAAAGACCCTATCTCCAAACAGACATTCTGAGGTGGGAAGCTTAGGACTTCAACGTAGGAAATTACAGTGGTGGGGGACACAATTCAGCCCATAACAGGCAGTTAACACTGGAGCTGAGGCCTGAAGGTCAAGTAGATGTTAACCTACTAATAGGGAAGAAAGGGTGTTTTAGGCAGAGGGTACAGCACGGGCAAAGGCCAAGTGGCAGAAGGGAGCATATGGTATAGATGTGGTTCTGAGAGAAGCTAGTGTGGCTAGAGTGCAGGGAAGGTGTGGAGAGGGATTCAAGATGAGGCCCAGGAGATTGCGTCCCAGTGCGGCTGCTTCATTGCCCATAACTACAATCCTTTTTCAATCATTGGTTTCCTCACCAGTGAAATGGGAGTAACCAAACCAGCCTTGTGGGGCTGGGAGCCTGGAATGAGGTCACATAGGTCTAAAACATCTTGCCCTGTTCCAGCTCTTTATAGGTATTCAAGATGAGTTGTCCCTTTACTGTCCTATTCCTGGACCATCCTTGGTCTTCCTTAGTCCCCTCCCTGTCCCATACCTTGATTTGTATGACCCTGCTTGAGGTCCCGAGTAACAGGGCCAACAACCCTTGGCAAACAGTATCATGGCCTGGATAGGCCAGTTGGGCTTCTTGGGATCCAAGGAGAAAAGGACGAATTTCCTGGGGAGTTGCATGGGAGCGTGTGCCTGACTTCTGAGCTCTACAGAACTAGGCATGGATTCTTAATCAAATGTCTTTGAGCCTCCTGTGATATTTGGAAAGAAAAGCTCCACCCTCCCTCAATATAACATTTCCCTTTATTGCAAAAATAAATGGATCACCAGTGATAGGAGCCTCCTTCTCTTGGGGATGTTTGCCAGGTCTCTCTGCCCATGAGCCACTGCTTTTCATTGGCTGTATGGCCTGTGCTTTTACTCAACACATTTTAAAAATTTAAATGAGTGGTTTATTGTAGAACAATTTTAGATTTACAGAAAGTTGCCAAGATGGTCCAGAGAGTTTCTGTATACCCCATACCCAGTTTTCCCTGTTAACATTTGACATTGTTATGATGTGTTTGTCACAACTAAGGAACCAGCAAGGGTATATCACTGTTAGCTAAACTCACCCTTTTTTCAGATTTCACTAGTTTTTCCCTAATGTTCATTTTCTGTTCCAGGATTCCAGTCAAGATACCACATTACATTTAGTCATCATGTCTCCTTAACCTCCTCTGGACTGTGACAGTTTCTTAGGACAAAATGTATTTTGACAAAAATTTTTTGAGCTCCTACAGTGTGCATTATTCTTGGTGCTGGGGAAAGAAACAGAATCCTGCTTTCGATGGAGCTTACATTTGGGGGTGGGGAGACAGACCACAAATAAGCAAATAGAAATATTAAATATGTCAGATGCTATATAGAAAAATAAAGCAAGGAAAGGAGTTAGGGCTGGGGGCTGCTATTGCAGATAGGGAGGTCTGAGAAAGCCTTCTTATGAGACATTGGAACAGAGATTTGTTGGAGGTGAGGGAACCTCCATGTGGATATCTGATGGGAGAATATTCTAGGCAGAGAGAAGAGCAAGTACAAAGGCCCTGAGGCAGGGAGTCCCTGGTAAATCTGAGGAACGGCCAGGAGCCCAGTGAATTGGAGCCCAGGGTGTGGCACTGGGTGCGTGGTGGGAGGCAAGGGCAGATCTGTGTGGCATACAGACTGGAGGATGGAAGTTGGGAGTAGACTGGTGCCATGATCCAGATGAGCCAGGTGAAAGGGGATGGCGGCATGGGCCAGAATGGTGCCCATGAAGGGTGAGAAGTGAGCAGATTCTAGGCCTGTTTCAAAGGAGGAGCCACAGGATTTGCTGGTAGAAACAGGCCTGGCACTGAAACCTTCTGACAGGGCTTGTATGAGGAACGAAAAAGAGGATGGATGTTAGCAAGTCTTTGGAAAACTGCAAAGTTGGGTTTCTCCCTCGATCTCCTGTGTTTTAGAGCTGCCTAGCCCAACACATCCTCTGGCTGAGGGCCAGTCATAAACCACTGGTTTGTTTTTTTTAAGTGTAACATTTTGAAAAGGTAATAGAATCTCATTATTTAAAAAAAACAATTCAGCAGGTACCAATGTGCAGTGCAAAAAAAGTCTCCCTTCCAGCCCTGCCTGTCAGACACCCATTTCCACTCCCCAGGGAAAACCATTATTATTTCTTTGGTATCCTTCCAGAGATATTTTATACATATATAAGCACATATGCACATATATTTTTGGGGTTTGTTTCTAGTTTTACACAAAATGTGTTGTACACTGTTGTAGGTTGATTTTTTTCTTACAATAGTTTTATTGAGATATAATTCACATACTACACAACTCACCCATTTAAAATACAATTCAATAGTTTTGAGTATATTCAGAATTGTGCAAGCCTCACCACAATCAATTTTAAACCATTTTCATCACCCCAAAAAGAAACTCCATACCCATTAGGAGTCTTTCTCCATATACCCCTGACCCTCCCCCAACCTGACCTAGGCAACCACTAATCTGCTTCTTTCTCTGTAGATTTGCATTCTCTGGACATTTCCTATAAATGAAATCATACAGTACATGGTCTTTGTGCCTGACTTCTTTCACTTAATATAATTTTTTCAAAGTTTGTCCGTGTTGTAGCATGTACTTCATTCCTTTTTATTACCAAGTAATATTCCATTATATGGATATACTATATTTTATTTATTTATTCAACAGGTGAGGGACATTTGGTTTGTTTCCACATTTCGGCTATTATGAATAACGCTGCTATGAACAGTCATGGACTAGTTTTTGTGTGGATGTATGTTTTCAGTTCTCTCCCACCTAGGAGTGGAATTGCTGGGTCATGTGATAACTCTATGTTTAACCTTTTGTGGAATTGCCAGATTGTTTTCCTAAGTGGTTGCACCATTTACAATCCTACCAGCAGTATGAGGCTTCTGATTTCCCCAGATCTTTATCAACACTTATTATTATCTATCTTTTTGATTAGACCCATCCTAGTGGGTGTGAAGTGATATCTCACGGTAGTTTTGATTTGCATTTCCCTAGTGACTAATGCTATTGCACATCTTTTCATGTGCTTATTGGCCATTTGCATATCTTCTTTGGAGAAACGTCTATTCAGATCCTTTGGCTGTTCCTTAATTGTGTTATTTGTTGTTTTATCGTTGAATTATAAGGGCTCTTTATATATTCTAGATACAAGTACCTTATCAGATACGTGATTTGCAAATATTTTCTGCCAGTCTGTCTGTTGTCTTTTCATTTTCTTGATGGTGTCCATTGGAGCACGAACGTTTTTGGTTTTGATGAAGTCCAATTTGTCTAATTCTGTTTTGTTGCTTGTACTTTTGGTGTCCTATCTAAGAAACTATTGCTTAATCCAAGGTCACAAAGATTTGCCCCTATGTTTTCTTCTAAGAGTATTATAGCTTTAGCTCTTATATCCATCAGGTTGTTTTTTCTGTTAAACAGTAAATTTATGTGATGTCAGTGCATAAGTCTGTCAGAACATAAAGAACTTTCTCATTCTTTTTTACAGCTGCATAGTATGCAATTTTATGGATGCACCATAATTTATTTACCTAGTCTTCTGGTGATGGACATTTAGGTTGTTGCCAATATTTCGCTCTCATCACAAGACTTCAGTGAACGAACGTTCTGTAACATAGATGGCCATTTCATATGCATGTAAATTTATACTGAGGAGTTGAATTTCTGGGGCTGAGGAAATATGCTTTTGGTCTTTAATAGGTGATGCCAGAGTGCCCTCCACTCCTGGCAGCAATGTCTAGACTGTGAACTATTAATTAATTTCCGAGGCACTATTCATCCCTGCACAATGACCCTGGAGGTCAGAGTTAAAATCCCCGCTTTACAGTGATATCAAGTCCTAAGACCTGTCTGACTCCTGACCCTGCGTCCTGTCCAGGCCCCATGCCTTCCAAGTACCTCATAGCCCTTCTGAAATAACAAAAGAAATAATGCAAATTCCATATGTGGTGCCTGGAAAATCTCTAAGACCACATTGAGTCAGAGGGCAAAGGCTATTCAGTCACTAGGGAATCTTGAACGAGCACCTATTGTATGCTTCGCACTTTGATAGGAGGGAGAGGTGGCCTCTGCCCTCAGGCTACATCCTCCTAGTGAGGCAGCTGAGACTCAAGACAGACTTCTGGAGATGTGGGCTGACTCTAGGGCTTGGAGGTCTAGCTGTGAGTCAGGTAAATGTAGGTTCAATCCTGATTCCATCCCATGTCACTTTGGGCCACTCACTTTCCTTCTCGGTGCCTCAATTTTCTCATCTGTAAAATGGCATTGTTAGTAGTAACGTATCTACTGGCATACTAACGATATTATTAATACATTAACGATATTATCCTTGTTGACATAGTGCTATAGGCAACTGAAGGCAAGAGATATGGCTGGGGATTAAGGAGGTCTTGTTGTGGGGAGAGGGTGTGGGGTGGGGTGGGGGGCGGGCAGCAGAGAGAAGGACATTTGAGTGAAACGTGGAGGGGGGATGGCTCAGGAGTCAGGTGATGGCATTCTAGGCAGAGGGAACAGCTTGTGTGTAGGCATAGAGGCAAGACAGCCCCTGGGCTAATGGGGCAGAGAAGTAACTAGGGCAGTGAGAGTGTCAGGTTTGTACTGGGGCCTTAGTGAGGAGAAGATGCAGCTGGAGCCATTTCCAGGGGCCTTGAGTCCAGAGGTGGATATCTGGGTATTATTTGACTGGCAGGAGGGAGCCATGGAAGGATTGTTGAGCTGGCAGCCCTGCCTGGCATATCCCCATCTGCCTCCTTGGGGCAGGCTTCCCCAAATCTCATTGCTTTTTGAAGGGCTGCCTGGAGCAGTGTTTAAGAATGAGAGTTCTGGGGCCAGGCTGCCTGGGTTGGGCTCAGCCACTTGTGAGCTGTGTGTCCTTGGTCATGTCACTTAACTTCTCTGGGTCTCGGTTTCCTCAACCATAAAAGGAAGTTGTTCCTATTTCCTGAGGTTACACTAAGGACTTAATGAGTTAATAATATATGTAAAGCGCTTACACCAGTCCCTGGCACATAGTAAGTGCTCTATAAATGTCACTTGTTACAGAGAAGGAAGGCAAGGCATTAGGTTAACTCATTTGGGAAAAAATCAAGGCCCTCTGAAAGTGAATGAATGCCCAGAGTCCCTTTGGAGGGCCAGGACATTTAATTCATTCATTCATTCAATAATGGCTTCCTGAGAACTACTCTTTCTAGGCTCCAGTAGATATTGGGAATCTAGTCAGGGTTGAACAAGACAGCATCCAGCCCAAGGAGCTCCTGCGTCACGCCCAGGGTGTTAAAAGTCAAAACAGTCATTGCCTCAGACACCCTCTCTCTTCCTATGTCCCACCTGTGTCCTGCCCAGGCCAGAAGACAATTAGAATTTTAATATAAAGTGTCTTGTGAACCAGGCTCTTCCCAGCTCCCAAATCTGGACAAAGGGATAATAGGAGTTAAAATGACCCTCTTTGTCCCACTTATCCTACAGATGGAGAAACTGAGACCAGAGAAGGGCAGGAGCTTGGCCCCAAGGCTCTCAACTGCCAGCACATGCCTTTCCCGGGGGCCCAGCACATGCCTTGGCCCTGGGACAGGAGTTCGGAGCAGAAGTGATAGAATGCAGTCACTGGATATAGTTTAAAGTCGGAGCCAATAGGATTTACTGATGGATGGGATGGGCATGGAGGGATGTGAGAGAAAGGGAGGAATCAAGGATGACTCCCAGGTGTTTGGCTTGAGGAAGTGGAGATGGAGAAAGCTTCTGGTTGAGCAGATTTGGTGGTGATGGCCAGGTGGTGGAGGGCGGTGGTGGAGATCTGCATGCTTGTTGGATGAATGGATGGACGTGTTTCCCTGGCCTCCCAACACACTTGTTTTCAGACATGTCCAGTCAGCGAAATAGAGGCAAAGGAAGGTCCCAGGCTAGAGGTGTGACCCTGGGGGCCACGAGATGGATGAGATTCCAGGACTGGGTCCTAGGGCTGCCAATGTTAGGAGGTTTTATCCCAAGTTCAGGTTTTCTTCTTCCATGAAATTTAACAACTTTAAAATATTAGCAATAAATTCAAAATTGTAATAAACTTCTGCATGCCCCCACCCCCCGGCCCCCATGCATCCATAGGCCCGTTTGGCCTGTAGCCTGGTTAGGACCTCTGGTATGTGGATCTGGAATCAGATTGCCTGGGTCTGAGCCTCTATTCCCAGCTGGGTGCCCTTAGGCAAGTGACACGGTGTCTTGGAGCCTTGGTTTCCTCATCCATAAAATGGGAATGATAATAGTATCCACCTCCTGGGCTCGTCCTAAGGGTTTTATAGCTGGATGGCTTTTATTATATAAATACTATTTATATAAACACTATTCATGATGGTGCCAAAGGGGAAAGAACACTGGGCTTTGAGTTTGCCCTGGGGTGGGATCCCACCTCTGCCTTGACAAGCTCCATGACCTAGGACTACTTTTTAGATGTCTCCGAGGGAGAAGTTTGTTGCTCTCAGAGTGATGGCCGGGATGCCTGTTACCCTCTCTGAGGCCCCACAATCACTCTCCCTCCCTGCCTCCTTCCCTCTGGCCTCACCCACACGCCACCTGCAACCCCTCCACCCTGCAGCCGGAATGATTTTTCAAAAGCATAAATCTCAGCATGGTCTTTCCCTGCCTTGAAAAAAATGGCGTTGGCTCCATGCTGCCTTCAGGAAAACGCCCAGGAGCTTCTGCCTGGCGTGGAGAGGTGGGAGGCAGCCCGCACCTCTCTTCTGTCATCTCTTTGCACCAGCCTTGTTTATGTACCAGCTGCACACTGCCCCTCGTCAGGCCGCCAGTGCCCATGTTCCTTTGCTCGCCCATCATCCAACACTTAATGAGGGTCTGCTGTTTCTCAGATCCAGCCCCTTCCCTCACCGTGGTGACCCTACTGCTTGTCCATGGTCTCCCTGTATTCCCTCTCACCCCTTACTCTTTGCAGCCCATGTTTCACAAGTAGCCAGAGGGGTCCTTAGGAAATTAATTTGGATGTTGACGCCCACCTGCTTACAATCCCTCCAGGGCTGCGTTTTTCACCGTGAGTAAGGCCACGATCCCTACCCCATCTCTCCAGCCACATTCTGCAGTTTCCCCACTCTCCACTCTCCACTGCCTGATCTGCCCACCTGAGGACCTTTGCCCAGGCTGTTTCCCTTCCTAGATGCTTTCAACCTACTCCTTCAGGAGGGCCGCCCTGACCACTTGCCCGTGAATCACTATTCAGGAGTGCGGCCACAGGGTCTGCCTGTGACTCTGCAGCCACAGTGCCCCGCATTGGTAGCCACCCTATGTTGGCAAGAATGCCACTCATCCTTCAAGGCCCAGCCCAAAATGTCACCTTCTCTGTGAAGCCTTCCTTCCTTTACACAGCCCCACGCCCCGCCCTTCCCCCCCCAGCCCCCTCCGGATCACTCCCTCCAGGGCATCCCTTGACGGCAGAGACAGCCCCATGGCGGCTTCCTATGAGCTTGCTTCCCTTTCTGCCTCCCACACTCAACACTATAATTACCACTGGATGGTGAGCTCCTCAAGGCCAAGGGACGTCACAGTAACGAGAGCTAATGTTTACAGAGCTTGTGCCCGCTCTCTGCTAAGCACTTTCCTGTATCCTCTCCTGAAATCCTCACAACCCTATGGGGTCGGTTCTCCTAAAAGCCCCAACTTAAAGAGAAGCCACTGGAAGATTAAAGAGGTTAAGCCACGTGCCCATGGTCTGACTCCAGAGGTGGAGCTTTTAATGAACAGTGGCAATAACTTACAGTACCTTCCACCTGCCATCACTCTGCTGAGCCCTATTCAGGTGTTTCCTGCTCATAATAATTTTCATTGCAATTCCATTTTATGGCTGAGGAAACAGAGGCACAGAGAGGTTAAATATGAAGCTAGTAAGGAATGAAGTAGGATTTGAACCTGTGCTGTCTGGCTCTGGGTCATGCTCTCAAACCTCATGCTGTGTTGGCCATTGTACCCTCTTCCCTCGGACCTGCCCGGGAGGGTTCTCTGTATCTCAGCACCCCAAAGCCTAGAATAGCAGCGATCCCCCTCAGGCAGCACTAGTTAGTGTGTGTAATGAATGAGGGAGCAGGTAAGCGGGTGTCATGGGACTCTATCCCAACCATCCCAGAATCCTGTGTCTGGAAGCCCAAAAATGTGGCAGCCCCTCTCCAAGGCTTACGAACCCCTTGATCCCCCACCCAGTTGTCCAGACAGCCCCAAGGGAAGGACCAGATCCATAAACATGAGGCTCCTCTTGGGCCCAGGAGGGGCTCTGGGCACTGTACAAGTCCTCAATATTATTACTTTATTGTCATTTAAATAGAGTCTGCCTCAAACAGGCCACCCAGTTCTAGCCACCAGCACTGGACAAAACCCCCATTGAAAAGCCAATTACAATCACTCCATCTAAATTGTCATGGATTTGTATAGAAAATTACATCTCCATTTAGTCCTGAAGCGTCGTCCTGGGCATGGATAGAGGGGAGGCTGGCCCATTTACCCCTACAGCTCAGCGCGAGTGCCGCAGGCAGAGAGAAAGCCCAAGCTGCTGGGTCTTGGCCGGCCTGGGGAACAAAGGCCAGTTTGTGGGGGCCCGGAGAGAAGCTGGGCCTCTCAGGGCGGCTCAGATTCCAGGCCTGGGCCGATGGACCCTGCACCGCCAGCTGGTCTCCCCTGCTGGCGGCTGTGGCCAGACGAGCTTCTGACAGCCGGCTTCAGGCGGCCCATCAGCCCTGCCACCATCCGAGGCGGCTAGAGCTTGGCTCCTGTCCACACTGCCAGGAAATGAAAGAGGTTTAGCTCAGGCACTGGACTGGGATCTCAAGATCTTGGTTTCATTCATTCATTCATTCATTCACAAGTTATTAAGTGCCTGGCGTTGGCATGAGAAGCATGATAGCATAGAAGTAAGCTCTGGCTTCCAAGTGTGGGTTTGGTTCCAGACTCTGTCCTCAGTAGCTGTGAAGAGGCTACTTCATTTATTCATTTAGTTCTGAAGTTGTTGAGCACCTACTATGTGCCAGAGAACAGGACAAAATGGTCCCGACTCTTAGCCCTTAAAGTCCAGTGGGGGTCCACACTGTTTTGCAAATGTAAGTGTTGTGAGGGAAGTGAACAGGGGCTGCTGGCACAGGCTTTTGGGAGGAACTGTGTAAGGTGACAGCTCAGGAGCCGGTCAAACCAAGAGCAAATGGCAAGGACATTCCAGGCGGAGGCAACAGTGCGGGCAGGTAGTGAGGTAGACTGGAGCGGCAGAGTGAGAGTGGGGACACTCTGAGGCCTCTGTGAGCCTCTTCTCTGAACCTCAGTTTCTTCATCTGTAAGAATGGGAGTGACGACATTTGCCTCTTGGGGAGATGCCTTTCCCTGGTGATAATGTACGTAAGAGCTCAGTGGGAGCTGGGCACAGGATGCTTCTGGCTAGCGAAGATAGCGTCACTTAGAGGGCGCTCTCCATGGACCAGACAGGGACAGGGGCTCTGCATGCAGTTGCTTATTAACCCTCCCAACAGCCCTGTGGGGTAAGGCTGTTATCCCCATTTCACAGAGAGGGAAACTGAGGGAACAGCACTGGTCAGCTAATTATCTGTTCCTATTCCAGTCATTTATACTATAGGTTACTCAAGGCCTGTCACAGAGCAGACCCTCAAAGAGTATTTGTTGAATCACTGACTACATCTGGAAGGGGGGTGCTGGGCGAGTGTGGGGAACTCGGTTGCAGATGCGTATCTGTGTATACGTATGTGTGTGAGTGACTCTGAGACTGGGTGTAACTGTCTATGCGGGATTCTGACTGTGACTCTGTGTGACTGATGACTGTATGGTTGTATGTGATTCTGAGTGTGAGTGACTGTGCCCAACAGTGTCACATACTTGTCTCCTGGAGCCCAGATGCCTGGTGGCTGTGGGAACTCTGTCAGACTGACTGTGTGGCTGTGTCAGACTGTGTATCACTGCCTACACATGTCTGTCTGGGCCCAAAGGGACACTTGGCACCCTTCCTGGGATGGCTGGCAGGCCTGGAGGTTACTTCGGGGCAGAACTGGGCTGGTTTAGAGGTGAGGAGGGCAGTCCCCATCCTCCCCCACCCAGCATCACCAGGCAGACAGGCAAATGGAAAAAATGTTCACACCCGGGGCAGGCAGGTGGCCGCCACACCAGGGACTGCTCTGTGCACAGAAAACAAGTTCTTCTGGTATCAGCTCGAGTTTGGCAGGAAGTGGCTTTTGGGTGGCAGGAAGTTGGATTCAGCTCATATCAGCCCCGGCCGAGGGGCAGGAGAGCAGTTATCTGGGGTTAAACAGAGTAACCGAGAAGCGGGGCCCCCACACCCCATACCCGATAGATCTGAGGGTACAGCCCACCCCTCCTGGTCATTTGGGATGATAGGTGGGAAGGTGGGGAGGCCTTGTAAAGAAGAGCTGCCACCCATCAAGTGGCTACTGGGCCCCAAACCCCAGATAGAGCTCATCATCCACCTCCCATTACCTCCATTTAGCAGATGTACAGACTGATACTCTGAGAGACAGTGACTTGCCCGAGGTCACCAAGACAAGTGGAGAGAAAGGGAGGAGACTGCAGAAGATTTACCACTATCCAGAGACAAGAGAAAAACCAGGACAAAGATGAAACAGGAGAGGGAAGATGGGAACAGGACAGAGAAAGTAGTTCAATGCACGCAGAAAGCAATGAGACTATACCAGTGGGAAGACTTCTGGGGTGACCACTGCGTGCCAGGCCTTTATGTGGCCTGGAGATCCTGAACCCATTTCCCAGATGAGGAGAGTGAGACCCACAGAGCCTTAACAGTTGAGCCAGGCCTGGACTTCAGGTCTGATTCCAAAGCCCGTGTTCCTTCAAGCTGTGGCCCTGTGCCCAACTTCTAGGGCAGTAGCTGTACTAAAACAGTTGCCCAATCCCACTAGCCATTTGCCTGGGTACACTGTTGAGGAATTCACCCAGTTGGCCCATGGAGAGCCAAGTTTTAAACCTGGGCAGGGTGGCTACAGAACTCATGTGCTTAACCATGTTTCAGAGTGTGCCAAGCACTATGCCAGAGCAGGCAGAGAAAACTATGGCCCTGACCTCAGGCTGGGACCCAGAGGGTCCAGCTGCTGATCTAAAGCCCCAAAGCTATACCTGGCAAGAAACTGAGTCTCCCAACTCCCAGCCCTGGACACCTTGGACACCCCACCAAACCCCTGGGGAGTGGGCTTGGTCCTTCTATTCTCATCCCAAAAGCAGCACCCAAGCTGTTCCCTGGTTGAGATGCCAATTTGAAGCTCAGTTTGCATGTCGTTTGCAAATTACTTAGCGCATGTCAGAAGGTACGAGCATCTCCCTTTCCTGGAGAGGGCATCTGGGCCCCCCTGCCCTCCTCCAGACAGCAAAAACACCAGCCGGCTAGACAGGGAGCTGCGCCCTGGCCTCCGACAGCACCCGCCTGCAGCCATCCCCCCACCCCCTTGCCTCCTGGAGCCAAATTTAGGCAGCTCTGTTACTGAGAGATGGGAGAGCAGAGGCAGGAAACGGTGAGGCTGCTGGGCCTTGGCCTTTGCAGGGTGGGGCATCCCCAAGGGTGCCCCTGTCCCTAAAGCCTTTGGCCCAGCCTCTCCCCACCCCCTCCTCCCACAGGAATGCAGCCTGGGTTGGAGAATGCTGGGTTCTCAGCTGCAGTCCAGGGTGCTGGCTACCCTGGCCATGAGGGAGGAGGGAGAGATGGAGGGAGGGAGGAGGTCATGGACGGGGCAGTGGGGAAGGGATCAGATAGCCTCCTCCTGCCCCAGACACCGCTGCCACTGGGGACAGGAGCTGCTCTGCTTCTCAGCACTTCCTGCCCCTCCTTGGCATGCCCCACCCCTAGGCCTGATTGTGGAGTGGGGGCAGGAGGCACAGCTGGGCTTGTGGGGACTGAACTCCCCCCTTCCAAAGATTCCACTAGGGCATCTCCTCCTTGGGCTAGCCTTTGGTCTTGGTGGTCTTGGTTTCCCTACCTGGGAAATGGAGAGGCTGGCCTAGAATGATTTCTAAGTGGCTACCCACACTGAGAGCAAAGGTTCCTGGGAGGCCTTGCAAAAATTAGGGAGGTAGGTGACAGTGGCTTAAGGCCTAGGAACTTATTAGATTTCTCAGGTATGGCAAAGAGAGGCAGCTCCTCACTAATGCTGGGACAGGATGTGGGTGGGCTGAACCGTGAAAGGAGGAGACCTGGGCTGGATTCCAGCCACCAGGAACTCAAGGGTGGAGTTAATAGTGCCTAGTAGCTGGCAGCATGGATCCTGGCGTCTGACTGCCTGGGTTTGAATTCCAGTCCTGCCACTCTGTTCTTCCGGACTGTGGGCAAATCGCTTCAGCTTTCTGTGCCTCAGTTTCCTCACCCGTAAGATGGGGGTAATAAACCTCCCAGAGCTGCAGGGAAAGTGAAATGAAGCAGTAAATGTTGGCACACATGAAGTGCACCACAATGCCAGCCACCAGTGTGATTGTTTTGTCTCCCTGAGCAATTGGGAGGCTCCCCGGAACTATAACGGACGCGGACGCAATGGGGAGGCGCTGTAGCTTGATGGTTAAATGGGGGTTCAATTCTGCGTGACCTGGGCAAATGGCCACACCCCACTGCGCCTTGGGCGGGGAACAGCAGAAGCGCCTACCGCAGAGGGTCTGTGAGAATTACACAGATCAGGCTTGGCACAGCGCCTGGCACATAGCGGGCGCTCCCTGAAGGAGAGCCGGCCAGATCGAATGGTACCGCCCCGCACAAAGGACAGGTGGGCAGCGTCCCGGGAGGGTAGGGCGGGAGCAGGGCAGGTGCTCCGGGAATGGGGAGGCGGGGCTAGCGCGAGGGCGGGCGGGCGCGCGCGCGCGCGCAGCAGGTGCGTGTGGAGTGGGCGGGGCCCCGCGCGGGCGGGGTCTCCAGGTGAGCGGGCGCGCCCCCGGAGGAGGGAGACTGGGGGAGGCGCGCCGCCCGACCCACCGCAGGAAAGAGTCCCTGTGTCTTTAACGCCCTCCCCGCGCCCCCCCGCCCCCTTTGTGCGTCCCCCCAAGCCGGTCTGCAGCCGCGGAGCCTTCCCCCCTGCACTGACAGCTGGTATCTAATTACTGTGTGAGAATGGAAAGTCAGGCTGTCCCAGCTCCGGGGAGAGGGGATTAACGTCTCCTGCAGAATACACTTCCTCTGGTGGGTTGCCATGGTTACTCTCATTACCTGCCTGCCCGCGAGGAGCCCGCGCGGCTGAGCCGCTCCAGCAGGCCCTCGGAACTCGAGCCCGGCGCGCGCGCGCGCCTCCCCGCCCCACCCCACCAAGGCGCACGCGCGTGCGCCGTGGGGGAAGTGTGAGCAGCCTCGCCCCCGCCCCGCGCCCCCACCCCGCGCCCGAGCAGCTGTCAGTGGCGCGCGCGTCCAGGCCAGCCCCAGCGCGCGCTGTCAACAGTCATTAGCGCGCGGGCCGCTCCCCTCCCCCTCAAGCCCCATTTCTCCCCCACCCCCGGCCTGGGTGGGGCCCGCACCTGGGGCCCCCTCTCGTTAGCGCGCCCGGGCCGCCTGCCGCGGCCCCGGAGGGACCCGTCCGCCGGGCCTGTTTGGCTCAGGGCCGCCCCCTTCCGCCTAGAACCCCCTCAGCGACCCGGTTCCCTGTCCTTAGCCGTGGCGCCCAAGGGAGGCGGGTCCCCACAGTCCCGGAGCTCGTCCCTCCAGAGTAGTGGTGACAGCAGTCATTTATGGCTGTCTCGCCTAGGGCGGCCGCTATTTATGTATCGTTTGGGTTCCCACAGCCATCCTGTGAGATGGCAAAAGCCACTGTGCATATTGTGTCACCTCAACACAGGAGGAAACTGAGGCCCAGGCAGGCCAGCCCCTTGCCCAGGGTCAGGGCTGGATTGTCCTGTGACTTCAGGACTATGACTTCACCACTAGAGCACCCGCTCTCTCCTGGCACCCCCAGGCCGGAATCCCGTAGCCAGGCCCCACCTTATCCCACCTGAGAGTGCCATTAGCTGCTCCCTCCCTCCATCTCTTAAACTGGGGTCTTTACTCCTCTCCTACCAAGAGGGGGACACTTTGGCTCATTGCACCCCTTTCTCTTCCACCCCCTTTCCTCCTCACCCTTTGCACACATCCCAGAATTTAAAAAAACCTAAAAAGGAAAAATATTCAGAGCTGCTTGGAGGACATGCCATCCCTCAAAAGGTAGCACTGTTGTTTGGAGGCTGATCCCAGACACCTTTCTCTGTGGCCCCCGGTATGCATGTTGGTCCCCAGCGTGATTTGAAAGAAGATGGAGATTCAGCGAAGGAGAAAGGAGGACTTGGAATATGTGAGGCCTGTTCCAGATGGCAGGTGCGACTTGGTGGTGCCTCGGCACTAACAGTTGGAGATTGTGCACGGGCTCAGCACCTCATTTATGTATTTATTTATTTATGGGGAGGGATCCCATCCCTCTGCCCTATCTAGACCTACAGAGCTCAATGCAACTATGGGTCCTACAATTCTGGTGTGAATCTTTATTTTGGAGGGTTTTTTGGTTTCTCATCCACAGTAGATAGTATTCATAATTGAGAGAAATGCAAATACTGTTTTTGTCCCTTATTTAAGCAACACCCTCCCCTCAATCATCTGGTTGTCGGTTACAAATTATGACCAGCTTTTCTTGGGGATTCTGAGCAGAGCATTTCTGGATATTTGGGTGAGGGTCTTTATTCTGTTTTTGTATTCTTTTCGTTTTCTCCATTTATTGTGGTTTTTAAATTATGACCAGCCTCTCCCTCTGAGGCTGACTCCTTCTCTTGAGTCTTCTTTCCGTCCTTCCAGGAATTGGAATGGGACTTTGTAGGAACTCCCAGAATCTGCTACCCCAACTTCCAAAACTCTGGTCCTGCCTGATTGTGTGAAAGTATGGTTTGGGGGACAGGAGGAACAGCCACGGTTCAGAAGTTAGGAGGAACATGCAGCTAATATTCGCAGTAGCCTTTGCCTGTAATCTCAGCCACTTAGGCAGCTGGCCCAAATGGGATGGAGCAACATCCTAGCATTTGCCTGTGCAATCAACCCCCTGAAGCCCTGGGCTCCCACACAAGTGGTAGCCAGAGGTGTGTTTCCCAGGGGGTAGGTTCTGCTGACTGACCTTCTTCTCTGATGGCAATCTTATTGATTTTTACGCCTTGTCGAGAGCTGGATCTGAAATACACCAAAAAGGCACATCCTAAGGACTTTCTCTGTGGTTTCTTCCTCTACTGTAGGAGACCAGTTGAGAAATGTCCGTGCTATTTAGCCGCGTCGTCTCAACCATGGCCTCTTTATTGCTGGAAGGCATACACCTCTGATAATAGCGATGGTGGCGCACTAAACGGCACCCTAGTGCTCTGAAACGGTGAGCCCACCTGGATAAGTATATAACTTATTACCAGCAAGTGACTTCAGAGTTCCAATGGAGATGACAGAATTGCAATCCATTAGCAATTGGACCTCACCTGCTATCAAGGGCAGGGGTTATTTAATTGGCTTCGTGGGGAGACAGACAAGATGCAGTCAGATTCAGGACCTCCCCTGAGGGATGACTCCTGACGATAGCTCATGAGGCCACCCCGGCATGAACCTGGCTGATGGCCTGGTAAGACATGCTGTCTCCCTCATAGGTCTGCAGCCCTGCGTGTAGCAGCCTTCCTTGTGTTGAGCATTCAGAGCATTTGAGGAAAGTCAGGAAGCCAGAAAAGACGTGTCAAGGGATGGCCTGCTTAAGTATTAATTCACTTTGCCAGGGAGGACTTAAAAATCTGATGCCAGGATGCTGGGCGCTCTTGCCCTTTCTATTCATAATCCACATTAAGTCTCTGGGAAGGTATTCTGAATTAATACTAATGTTACCCAATAAGATTCTTTTGTTCCTAACATTAGGAAAATTGGCCTTCACTGGAGAAGAAAATATTAATATGTTATTAGGCCTAGAAGCACAGAGCATGTCTCTATTTAATGAGCCAGTGCCAGTATCCCTACTAGTTACCTTCTTGTCTCAATCATGGAGACAGTCCACTCATCAGTTCTCAAAATCTGCCGCACGTCAAAATTATTTGATGCCTTTCAAAACCCCCAGATTTGGTAAGTGGGGCCTGAGAGTTTGCATTTCTAACAAGTTCCCAGATGATGCTGATGCTGGTGACCTAGGGACCACACTTTGAGGACAGTTGTTGTAAATATTCTGAAATAGCAGCAGTATTTAAGTAGACATTTGCTGATTTCCTCGATGACTTGCAACCTGGCCTTTAGTTTAGAACCCAAATGGGCTGGGTTTAAGGAAAATGGTATTGTCCAAGAAAGTTAGTAACTCCATGAATTTTTAGAAACGATTGCCATGTCAGAGTTTTGTTGGCTTGTGTGTGGCCGGCTGTTTTAGAGTTGGCTGTTTCTAAAGGATGGAGTGTGTTGCCATGGCAATATTCTTCCCCATGCAGGAAGGCCCCAGAGGTCGGTCCTGTGCAACTGACCATGTGTTTTTTTTCATGGCTTTTCCATGGGGATGCTGAAGGGTTCCATGCCATCACTCTTGCTTGGTGTTCCAAGGAAACTGGGCATAGTTAGGAGGCTCCAGGCCCCCTCTTTATCCAGCCTGTAAAAGAAGTGAGCCTCTTTTGTCGATCCAGGGCCCAGTGTGTTTAGGGCAATGAATCGGATTAAGCTTACTTGGGTACAAAGCAGAAGTGGTTGGCAGGGGCATCCCAAGGCTACGGGGAAGGTGCTTTCTGATCCTTAGATTGGCAGCTCTTGCCTCACAGAGCTGTGTCTGGATTTTCAGCTAGAGAAGGCATGCCTCTCCCACAGCACTTAGCATGAAGGTTATTACCTCTGTGGATACAGGGCATGGCAGAAATGTCTGTGGCACGTGACTACCATGGGATTTCTTTGTTCTCCTGCCAGAGTTCTCCTTGAAGGCCACACAGATATCCTGGTGTTCTTCCCTTAGGGTGTAGCACACATGGTGTCCAGGTGGCCACAGCTCAGCGGAGGACAGTTCAAGGTGTGGCTCTGCAGACCTTGTGTGGGGTGAATTCTGGTTGCTACGGCCCTCTCCTTTCCTGTGTACATCTCTGCAGTTGAGACAGACTGATCACAGGACCTGGGATTGAACATCGAGGGAGATCGCCATCAATTTTTAAATGAGGAGCTACTAAAAATGCTCCCCTGCAGAGTCTCTCTGGGATAATTTTATGGTCACATTGGGCCAGGTACAAAGCTGTTGGTTAGCTGTGTCTGCCTAACATGGAGGTAGGAGGCTGGGACGGACACAAGCCAGGCACTGAGTAGTGTTTCGCCATGTAAAAAAAAAATGGTCTGTTAGTTACACCTTGACTTTAGGAAAGCCTATTGCAAGTTTGTGTGACAGCCTTAGCGTGTTATTTAGGAATTACAGAAGACTGTGCATCTCTTCACGTGATAGATACCACCTCGGGGGAGCCATTCTGCAACACGAATGGATCAGGGGGACTAGAGATAAGAGCAGATTTCTAAACATAAAATGTTCAAACTCGGTGGGTCTAAAGGGAAGAGATGAACATTTGCAAGCCTGTATGTGGCAGGTGACTGATGTACATTCTTACATAATCCTTGGAACATCCAACTAAGACTTTTTAGGCTCATTTCACAGGTGAGGAAACTGAGTTTCAAGAGGTCAAGAAGTGACCTGCCCAAGGTCACCAAGCTGAGGAGGGGCGCTTTTCATCTCACCTATCTGAAATATTGTCTTTCATCAGATTGCTTTCTCCATTCCTTCCCACAAAATTTTATCTCCCTTTTCCAGAAGTATATGTGGCCTGAAACAATATTATGAGCAAAGAGGTCTATTCACTTTTAAGCAGCTAAAGCCATCATTATACCTCTGGATTCAGATTATCAAAATGTTGTGGAACTACCCACCCATTATACATTTTAAATATACATTTTAAAAATTAAGTTTTAACAGACATATAGAAAAGTACACATATTATAAGTGTTCGGATTAATGGCTTTTTATAAACTGAACACTCTGTATAACCACCACCCAGATCAAGAAATAGAAACCCCGTTATCTTTTCATTCTTAAGGTTCTTTTGTTTGTTTTTGTCAACATGAACCTCTGGTTAGAAGTACCTTATGACCTGTTGTAATATGTGTCCCATTCAACTCGCTCACGGCAATATTTGAAGGTCCCCAAAATGCTGGGGAGTTACAAGTCAGCTAGTGAATGAGTTAGTCACTGATAAGCCCTATTTACAAATGACGCAGGACTTCAGATACCCCCAAGAAAGAGGTAACAGTAACTCCTGAGAAGAGTTTAAACGCAGAAGAGTCATGGAATTTCATAGCTCATCTCATAAATGAAGCCCAGGGAGGTAGAAGAGGTTGGTCACAGTCACACAACAAGGAAGCAGGACGAGCAGACAGTTACACACATGCATACACGCACGCACGCACGCACGTACCATCCCACCCCACCCCAAGATGCAAGCTATCTGAGAAGTCCCCATTGAAATGGATCCTGACCAGGAAGGAAGCCATTGGCAAGAGGGCCTGTTCAGAGCCAGTTGAGGTCACCACCACGGTCACCACTCATGAATGCTGCCCGTTGGCTGTCTAGGCTTTAGTACCCTACATCCCAGCTGTCCCGTCATCCCCGGCTGCTCTCAAGTAGGTCGGTGGCAAAGCGACAACCCTGTTTGCCAATCCTGGCACATTGGGAAAGTTGCTGGTTAAAATCAAACCCTGCCTCTGGCCAGAATGTGTTGTGGGCCAGGATCCCATTCAGCACGGCCTCTCTGCTCCTCGGACTACAAAGACTGAGGTCCTAAGCCAGCTCTGCCGCTTCCCAGCCGCCACAGCACAGGCAGGTCCTGGGCCTCACGACCTCCCAGGCTCCTTGTGATGTCCAGCTCTGTCGTAGCTGGGGGGAACTCAGCAAATGGCAAAGGCACTTCTTAATGACAGTATTTATCCAGCAGCTCCTCCGGGCTGGGCTTGGTGCTGAGTGCTGTACATCTGTGTCATTCATTCCTCTTCCTAGCTCGTGGGGAAGGTGCTTCTGTTATCCCCATTTTCCAGATAAAGGACCTGAGGCTCAGAGAAGCAAAATAACTGCTCAGAGCCACACAGTCACTTACATGATGGGGATTTATTCAAACTGGAAAAGAGTGTGTCTACACTACACTGCCTGGCTGCCACTCATAACCAGTCATTTGGTGCTTACTTACTGAGCCTGCTATGTGTCAGGCATTGTTCTAGGTGCTGGGGAGGCAGCTGTGAGCCTCCCGTGAAGCCCACAGCCTCACAGAGCTGACGGCTCCTGAGCAGGATCCTTTGGGGGAGAATTGTCTTGGAGATTTGTGTTTCACGCATTTTTAGAGAAAAGCCTACCTCCTTTTCCCCAAAGCCTCCCCCCTTAGCTTCCTCTTTGAAGCCCCCAGAGCCCTTCAGTCCTCCCCTGAGGGAGATGAAGGCTGAGAGCTGGGTGTAGCTGAGTCTGTGTGTAACCCTTACCCTACGAATAAGGAACTCAGCAGTCTGCTCCCTTAAGGACCCTGCGTCCCCCACCTCACACCCTGCCGTTTTCCACCCCCACCCTCCTAGCTCTACTAGTGGGAGAAGGCAGGTGTCTGCGCAGCAGCAGTTTGCTAGTGAAGGACCCCATCTCAATCCTGGCACACCTTTCTGGGGCCAGCTGACAGCACTCATGTCAGCCTGATAAGAGGCCGGGGCAAGAGGCCCACAGCCACCCTGCTCACACAGCCCTGCCACCTCCATGTGGCCTCATGTCTGTTATTCTCTACATCTCCACACACAAAGAGCCCTGGTGCTGTTGCTGGCGCTCAGCTGCTGGAGTGGGCAGGGCAGGCAATGGTGAAAAGCTTTTCTGAAAGGCCAGGGCGGAGGCAAGAGTCACCCAGGTGATCCAAGCCATTCCCCTGGGACCCCGGCCCAGGACCACAGTGAAAGGTTACTGCTAATTGGCGAGCTCCTGATGGGGCGCATCTATTTAGCACTCCCCCCTCCCCGGAGACTTCCAGGATGGTCTTGGCACAGCAGTGTGATTCAAGCGCTCCCCGCCTGAGTCTGGCACAATCTGTCTGAAATTGTGAACATGGAGCCTCTTGGTTTTTTAATTTGTGTTTTCGTTGTTGTCATTCTCTGCCCATGGTTTCTGGTAGATTCAGTAGCAGCAGCCACCCTGACTCTGTCACCCCTTCCCTGGGGTCCTCTCAGCGGTCTCCTCCTACCCCCAGCCTCCCAGATCTACCAGAGGCCTTTTGGGGCCAGGGAACAGCACTGTCCCACCCCCAACCCACCACCCGGCCTGAGGGCCCAGCTCTCACCCCGCCGTCATCGTCCCTGACACTAACACAGCTTGTCCACCCTGTCGCAGGGGGCAGATGGCCTGTCGGAGCCGGAGGGCATCTCTCTGAAGCGGGTCGCTGTGGTGGAAGATTTCTTTGACATCATCTACTCGATGCATGTGGAGAGCTCAGCGGAGCCAGGCAAAGCCCCCAAGCACGCTGGGCAGAAGAAAACCTACCGAGCGGTGAGATTTCTGTCCCTTTGCCTCTGCTGGCAGCCCCAGGCCTTGGCAGGAGGCCATGGGCTCCGCACATGTTGGGCAGGGGGTGGGGCAGAGAGCTGAGGCGTGATGAAACGGCCTTTGGGGACAAGGGGGCACAGGGCAAGGGCATGGCAGCCAGAGATGGCTCACGGGGCGAGGGGGCGGGTTCTGCGGTCTGAGCACAAAGGAGAAGCAGGTTGAAGGGAGTGAGGGCAGGGAGGAGAGGGATGAGGGCAGGAGGGAAGCCCTCTTCTCTCTGGTCTCTGCTTCACTCATTCCACTCACCCCCAGCCCCTGGCAGCCTGTTCTGGGGCCATGGCGGGCTGGGGTGGCTAGATAATAATAGTATTCGTAAGGGCAAGTGCTTCCACGGCATTTACTGTGTGCCGGGCTTGTCCTGAGTGCTTCCTGTGTGTGAGCTCTTTCTATCCCCTACCACTCTGAAGTCAGTACGGGGAGTTCTCCAGGGGAAGTCTGAGGACTTGATCCCCACCCTCCAGGACGTCACAAATCTATTTGGGGTGGGGAGGCTGAGAGCAAAACCAAGACGTCAGAAACAGAAATGTCTCCAAGACTCTCTTTGAGGCAACAAGAACCCAGGTACCTGGGCATTCAGCAAAGGCACCTCCAGACACTGTGCTAAGCCGAGGGCTTCACGGAGAAGGTGACATGTAAATCAGCATTCTAAGCTTCGTGTAGGCAGAAGGGAGCAGAGACAGCTAGATCGCTAGGGGTGGGAAACATCAAACGTGGGGAGGTAGAGGGGATGGGCCCAAGCGGGAGGGTCCTGCCTGTGTTCAGGTCCCATCCCTCTTGACCCCCATCATTATGGCTTATACACAGCTCTGACCCATTTGTCCAGCACCCACCACTAAACCTGTAAAGCCAAGCACTTTATGTTCACTCAAGTTCCATACTAGTCCTGTGATGGAAGCACTGTGGTCCCATTTCACAGTTAAGGAAACGGAGACCCAGAGAGTTGAGCTGCCTAAGGTCACCCAGCACCTGAGTAGCAGTCAGCCAGTGCCTTCATGCCCTCATGTGTTGACTTTCTCTGTGGCTTCCTAGAAACCTGCCCTTCTGTGACTGTGCTTCTCCACCCAAGGCAGAATGTGACCCCCACCCCACCCCACCCCACACACACACCAAGTTAAGTTCTCTGTATAAATAGCCTTGGACTGCAGTGGAGTTGGCTGTATAAGTCTATAAGTCTATAATTTGTGTCCATATGGCCTGATTTTTAAGAAATCCAACAATCTGGTTTGTCCTTGACCTCAGAAGATGGCCTTTGCCTTAAGTGAGTCTTAAGGATGAACGCTTGTGCCAAAGGCCTGAGAGATGAGGGGTTGGGCTGAGGGAAGCAAGAGATGATTATATCATCTGGCCCACCCCTCCTGCTTCTCAGTACACGTGGGAAACAACTTGTGGGAAGGGCGTTCCGGGGGTATTTCCGCCAGAGAGTCATGGGCAGAGGGAGGGACACCCAGGCTTGGGCCGATTGAGCCCCTTGGTGTCAGTGAGCCCCAGCGCATTTTCTCAGCATTAAATTTGCCAGTGCTGGGCAAGTAGCATGTGCCAGGCCCTGTGCTCAGCACCTACCATGCAGCAACTCTCTGAGCTTTCACACGTATGAAGGTTGTACGTATGAAGCAGGTGCTAATGTTATCCCCATTTTACAGATGAGGAAAACGAGGCTCAGAGAGATGTATAACCTCCCTGAGGTCACCCAGCTGACATGCAGAGCCAGGCAGCTGGCCCCAGGGCCTGCACCCTGACCACTACACATATTGCCTTTCTACAAACCCCTGCACTCGACTGGGCCAATAACTTGTTGTCCAGGTAGATGGGCTTGGGCCAGCCAGACCATGTGATTCCCCGGCCACTCGGTACCCAGCACCAAGCCTCACCTGCAGGCACTCCCTGGATATTTATGAAGGCCAGGGGCTGTGGCCTCCATGCTGTCGAGAGGGCAGGCCTGGGCTGGTCCTGGCAGCGTTTGTGTCCCTGGGCCAAGCAGACGTCCAGCCCTTTGCTCTGCACTTCTGGCTTCTTGTCCATATGCCTGCCGCGTGCCCCACTTCCCGATGCCCAGCCTGGAGCTGGCACATGACTGGCGGCGAGCCAGCTGGGCTGCGCACAGAGCTGGAATTTCAGCAGCAGGGCCAAGGCTGAGTGGAGCAGGCCAGGGCCCTCCTGCAGTGGGTGTGAGGCCAAGGGGGCCTCCGAACCTCCCTTCTCCCCGTGCACCGCCTCTCCCTTCCCCCCTTCCCCATCTGTCACCCTTCTCATGCCACCCTTTTCCTTTCTGGGGGTGGGGGTGGTGTCTGGATGTTTTTGTCCCCCTCTTTTCATCTGCTCTCATTTCCTCAACCCAAGCCTAGCTCTTCAGCCTTACCCTGGGGACATGAGGCCCCCACCCCTCCGTGCCTGTAGAAAAAGAGCCAATGGCTGCAGAGGGGCACAGCCTGACACCAAAGGGTTTGTATCAGGCCCTTGGCTGAGGGGTTCGGGGACGTGTCTGTGTGTATTTTGCCAAACCTGAATCCTGGGACTCGTGGTTTCTAGGGCACCTGAGACTTTCGGATCCTTACAAGCCCAGGGTGTGTGCGGGAGGCAGGGGACTGGAAAGAAGATGGGCACACTTGTTTAGGGCATTAAAGGAGGCCCATTCTTCAGTGGAAAAAAGAACTTTCTAGCACCTACCACTGTTCAGCAATGGGTCAGGATTAGGTAAATGAGCTTTCTGAAGCTGGAAGTAGATGAGCCAGGGGTAGATGGCCATTGACAGTGGCTAACGCAGGAGGAGTCCCACTTTGTGCACGAAGCCCCTACCTTACTTTGCCTCAGATGCAATGTGACCTGAGGGGCAGAGGATCCCAGAGCATCCTGCCAGTCCTGGGGCTGAGGAGGGTTCCAAGCCATTCTACAAAGTTCGCTGAACCCCAACAGAAGACTGGTCCTTTTTCAATGGGCTTTTCTGGTGTCTGCACTCATCTGGGTTAGAGTAAGTCCCTTTGCTTCCTCCCTCTCTCCTAGGGTGCTGGTAGGCTAGATGGGGTTCGAGTCCGGAGCTGGCTGCCCAGACCACTTTGGAGTTGGGGCCAGATGTGGTCAGCAGCTGCTCCAGGCCCACCATGTGCTAATCCACCCGCAGGGCAGAAGGAGGATCTTGTGAAGTGGTGCAAATCCCCCCAATTGGCCTCATCTGTCTCTGTCGGCCTTGGAGTTGGGGAGCGAAATGGGGCCTTACAAGTCAACGACTCTGCAAATAGCTTTTGCTGTCCCTCCCAGCTAAATCTATCTCAGTTTTTACTAATAGGAAAAACGTAAAAGGCAAATTCACATATGGGTCTCAGGGTCCAGGCAGGAGGCCCTGAGGAGAGCAAGGCAGCAGGCTGCCCAGAGCAGCTGAGGGATGCTGGGTGCAGACGGGTCCTGGCGCTTCCCCTCCTTAAACACAGCAGCTCTATCTTTATCTGTTTCATGTTTCGGGCTTCAGCATGAGTCTATTTCCAGAGTAGTGCCTATAGCTCTAAAACGATCTGAAAACCACCATGCTAGTGACTACAGCATCCTTTGGGATAGTCCTCCTCGTTTCAACTCATCCTGCGGTCCGGTGGCCTTGGGCATCCACGCAGTCAAACAGAAATGGAGGTTCTGTTTCTCGTGTGGACAAGCCAGGAGGCTGAACCCTGGCTTGTCCACACGATGCCCGCAGAAGGTTGTAGGCCCCAGTCGGGGGAGGCATCCTCTTCCATGCAGGTCCCTACAACAGCACAGAGCTGGGCTGGACTCCACTCTACTGATTTCCGAGGGAGCTCTTAGCGAGGCTGCAGACATTCCAGCCATGCAGGGCAGGGCTTCCTTCCCTGGCCATCAGACAGCTCCAAGAACTCACCTACCTGCCTTTGGTCCACCTTGCCTGTCCCCTGGTGAGACTCGAGGCTCAAAGGGGGTACACCCAGCACTCCCCCTGCATGTGGCACTCTAGCTGGCCTTTGCATACTGCTGGGTCCCTGCAAGGCCAGGGGAGCTGTGGCCACCATTCTGGCCCCTGGTCAGAGCCCTCTATGGGAAACATTCCTGTACCCTCAGCAGGTCAGGTGGCAAGAAAGGCTTTTGCCCATGCTGTGGGCAGCAGGAAGGCCTCCCTGAGCCCTGTAAAAACGGTTCCTCTGTCCAGTGGCAGGTGAGCTCCATGTAGTGAAGTAGGGCTGTGCCTATGCTATGAACCTTCCCTCCTTTTCCCAGCAGACTTCGACCATCCTCCCCAAGTCCTCTGTTCAGTTCCTCTGAGGCCTGGCCTGGAATGCTGGACCTCAGGGCACCTGTGAGGTCTTCTGTTGGCCCAGGTCAGCCACATCCTTCTGCTTTGCCCAGCAGGAACCCTGCCCTCTTGCCCGAAATCAGCAGGGCCCATCCCTCCCAACCCCACAGGCTTAAGAGGTACATGCCTTCCCTAAGAGTTCCAGGCAGTTCTGGGCTGGGATGAAGATGTCCATGTGGGTGGCAGGAACGCCCCCATCCCTCAACCCTAATATCCAAGGACAGGCACATGAGCACCCTCCCACCTACCAGCTCCAATCAGAGACCAGGGTTTTGCCCTTGTCCCTGACCTCCAGTGGAAGGCAATCAGATAGGGCATTTGGAAGGGAGGTAACTCATCAAGGAGCCTGCCTGCTCCGCAGAGCATCAAATCAGCTGAGAAATAACAATTGTGTCACCAAAATTACTCAGCGTTTGCAGCTGGCTGCCAGGCAGGAGTGGCCCCTGGAGCTCAAAGGCCCACTGAGTTGGGAGTACAGCCTGAGCTGGTCCTCTGAGGGCCTGCCCACAGCCTGGAGCGTCCCTGGGCCTCTTATATACCCCACCCCACCCCACCCCACCCACTCCACCTACCCTACCGCACCTCCTGGCCACCAAAGAGATGAAGCAGGGCACTTGTGCATCCCGAAGGCGCAGACCGGGTTCTGTCCTGAAGAGCAGCCCCTGCCGCCTGTGGGCTGACCAGCGCGTCCTCAGTCCTCAGCCAACTTTCCCGGCTGGGCTGCGACGGGTAGAGTGGAATGGTGGGGTGATGCTGCCCCTTAGTGGAGAGGAGCGGGAGGGCCTGGGCTCCGGGAAATGTGCAAAAACCAGCAACTGGGGAGCTACGGGCCTCAGCCCAGGGAACCTGGGCGTAAGAGGTCCCTCTGGGCCCCTCAGGCAGCCACACCAGGGCCAGTGGGTTTCCCAAAACCCAGAGCTAGAGGAGAGGGCTGGGCTTCTGGGCCCACACCCCCTTTTTCCCTACTCCCCTACCCAGTCTCTTTCTTGTGTTCCCTCTGGAGGCAGGTGTGGGGTGGTGTGACCTGGAGGATGGGCTTTAGTCTGGCACTACTTTGAAAGAGCTGTGTGACCTTGGGCAAATGGGTTCACCTCTCTGTGCCTCATGACCTCACCTGGAACAAGGGGGTCCCTAAGAGCCTCTAGTTTGAAAAATATGATCCCTTGGCATCAGCCTGTCAGAGATCTCCCTAGAAAGATTCTAGATCTGTGAGTTATGGCAGAAAATAGCTTGTAGAACCTTGGATTCTGTTTTTAGGCCCAGAGCCTGTGGATTTATTAAGCGGGTCTCAGTTTATTCATCCCTAAGAGGGGAAATTGTTTCATCTTACCCTAGAGCAATGTTTATAAGCTCATTTTTCAGTAACAGCAATAAAATGTTCTGAGAGGAATATTACTTACTAGAATATAAGTGAAAGACTAGACGATGTTTAAATGCTTTGCTTTTTAAATTTTTAAGCTCTTTCATTCAAATTTTTAAAACAAATCGTTTTCTGCGAAAGTCCTGACTCATTTCCATGGCTGAGAATCGAGGACACCTACCCCTTGCTCCTCAAATCCCTGCCATTCCTTGGCAAGTGCCTGCCACCAAATCACAGCCCTTTGTGACCCGGTGACTAAGTGCTTCCCCACAGATCCGTGTAACGCACAACCTCCTCTCTCCCCCAGATCGCGGAGACCTACGCCTTCCTTCCACGAGAGGCTGTGACCCGGTTCCTGATGAGCTGCACGGAGTGTCAGAAGAGAATGCACTTTAATTCCAACGGCCTGGAGCCCAAAGGTAGGGGAGGAGGCAGACGTGCTGGAGGCTCACAGGCAGGGGCGGTGCAAGGAGAGGCTCTCCCAGCAGCAGGGCCTGCCCTTTGCAGGCACAGATAGAAAAATGCACACCCAGCAGTTGTCACAATACCCAGAGGCCAGTGTGGGTTCACGGCGCTGCCCAGAGAGCCTCATTTTGGGTTTTATTTTTCAAATGTACAGTTTCACTCAAAAACCAATAGTACATTCCTATTGCACTTCAAGGCCTAGGTCACATGGTTCCGGATGGAAATAGCCACCTCACCCCCCCATTCCCTAAGCTCTGTGATGCTTGCCATCCAGGTCTCACCTCGGTGGTGTCCACATGGCTTTGGTCTCACCCAGCTGTAAGCTCCCAGAGGACAGGAGCACAGCCCTCGCTGTGTGTACCCTCCTACCCTGTAGCCACACACCTGCCACTAGTAGGTCCTCTCTGTACACAGCCAGGAAATCAAGGGAATGGGTTAGAATATAAAATGCCCAGAGCACTTGTGACCAGCCAAACTTGTTTCCTTGGCCTAATATCCATGCTCCCCAGCTCTTCCCTACCCAGGGAGATGCAGCAAGGATCCTCGCTTCAGTATCCCCACACCCCAACCTGAATGTCCCCAGAGGCCTCCAGTAACCCTCAGGCCCATCCATTCCCACGTGGCTTTGGCACAGTAAGATGGGCCAATGCATTTGGCTGGTGTGATATAACTCCGCCCTGAGAAATGGTGCCCAGGTGGGCGATTTATTAGGGCTTCTGGGCTGCTCCTGGGTGTCAAGCCTGCAAAGGTTGCTGAAGTCCTTGGGTGTTTTGCCTGAGATTGGGAATAGACTTGGAATGAAGGGCAACCTGTTTACTTGGGTGGAATCCTCCAAATCTGGGAAAGAGAAAATCTGCAGTGAAGCCTGAGTAGGTAGTGACCACAGAGGAACTGGAGTACAGGCATCACGTGGGCTTTCCCTCTCAGGTTGGTTATCCCTGATTCACGCGAGCAACTTGTGACACCAGCCAACTCCTCAGCTCCAGAGGCTTTCCTGCCCGTGGGGACCGCTAGGCCACGGCTGCTTCATCGGGTACCTCAGATAGCTTCTAAAGCTCGAGGCACAGAAACAAATCTAGTTAATCCCTAAAAAGTGCTGGGTTCCAGGTTTAAGATCGGGGCTCCAGGGCCACACTGAATGGGTTCAAATTCTAGCTCTGCTGCTCAATAGCTGTGTGTCCTGAACCAGTGACTTCATCTCTCTGAGCTTTAGTTTCCTCATCTGCGAAATGGGGTTAATTATGGCACCCACCTCAGGGGCTGAGATTTGAGAGGTAATCCCTGTACCTGGCACACGGCTACCATGCAGGAGGAATGAGCTGTGGCTGTTGCAGTTATTGTGATAATGTTGGATGCCAGAGTGAGGCCCCTGCCCCACACGGCCTGGCCCTAGCTGACCAGCTGCAACCCCTGGGCCATTTAGTACCTACAGATGGGCCACGAAGGCTCTCCCTGCTGCATTCCCCACCGCGCCCAGGTCTGGGCCCCAGGGGTGTATGCCTTGGTGGCGGCTTCCTGGTCTCTCTGTCCATCCATCTGCCTATCCCCTCCTGTTCTGTCCTAATCATTTCCATAGCAACTGGCATAGTCAGATACAGAAACCATTTGCCTGGGGGAGCAGAGGCGAGGCCAAGAGGGCCCCGCATTTGTGGGCTACTCTGGGGTGTCTGCAGTCTCCATCTCTGCTGCTCCCTTCCTTCCTGCTGGTGTGGAGGGTGTTCTCACCTCCCCCACTCCTCAGGGAAGGCTGTGAGGTCTCCAGGGCTCTAGCTCCACTCCTCCTCATCTGTGGGCTTCCGCATGGTTGGAAGGGTGATGCCAGCATAGCAGCAGCCTGTTTCGTTTTCATGCTGCCACCATGGTGCCCCCACCCCAGGGTAGAAGGAGGGAGGAGGTGGAAGGGAGGGAGGTGGAAGGGAGGGAGGTGGAGAGGGAAAGAGCACACAGCCAGGAAGGAGTGGCCTAGAATATAAACCAGCTCTGTGAGCTCTGGTGTGGAGCCTCTCTTTCCAGGGGCTTGCTCCAGGCAGGACAGAGGGCAGGTGGAGAGAGGTGCTTTGCCCATCATTGGGTGGAATGCCACTTCTCTGTCCCCATGAGCAGAGCTTCTCATGCAGAGAGGGGAAGAGATACCAAGAGAGCAAGAGGCAGCATGGGCTTGGGGTCCGGCAGGTCTGGGTGTGCCACCCTCTTCCATGCTGTGTGTCCCTCAGCAGGTTAGGGGACCTCTCTGAACCTCATCTGCTCATAACAGCTCCTGCGAGCCTATGAGGTATCCATCCTGGTTTACAGCCGAGGAAATGAGGCACAGAAAGGTGTTGTCGAGAAACCATTGGTCCAAGGTCCCCAGAAGGCAGGAGGATTTATCTTCTCATCAGCAGAATGGGAGTAAACCTCTCTCCAGGCGGTCATGAGGATGCGGCTGAATTAAACGGCCGCATTCTATTGGGTGCCTGGGCAACATCAGCCTGTCTCCTATGTTGTTACACAAGGAGCCCAGACTCAAGACTGCCAGTGTCCAGGTGGCCCTGTGGGGAGACACATGGTTTGTCACCCCAGGTGAACACCCTGGGTCCATAAGCTGAATGCTGGGCAAAGGGGAAGGGTTTGGTTTCTGGAAGCTGCCAGTGGAGAGCCTTAGCGTCTGAAAGGCTCCCCTGTCTGCTCCACGGGCAGAGGCATTAGCTGCCTGGACCTCACTCGCCAGCTGGCATTCTCCCTTCTGCCCCACCTGAGAGCCTGGAGATTTTATTGCCGCCTACCGTGCTAGTCTCTCTGGATGATGCGGTCAGCTACATCGACCCCTTTTTCACAGGCACTCCTGCCATGCCAACCCTCTCTCCTCCTTCCTCCGCCTGCCTGCAGGGAAATCAGAACCTGCCCCTGGCCCCAGAGTCAGGCCCCCTGGTTCCTGTCCCAGGAAGGTGGGGCAGGAGGGGGACAGGGAACAGGATGGAGACTTCTCGAGGGGCTGTTGGGAGAATGCTTCGCTTCCTGGCCTCGTGTTAAAAAGAAAGAGAGGAAGCAAAGCAGCCTCCCCTGCTCAGCGGTTTGTCCCGTCAGAGTGTGGGGGCTTGGACAGTCCCAGACCCTCCCCCAGCACGAGGAGCACAAACAAAGGAGGCTGCTGAGGATCAGGAAGTCCAAGGATGGGAAATTCCAGGGCCTCCAGGCTCCACGCTCCTT
The DNA here is from genome assembly GCF_004115265.2 of Rhinolophus ferrumequinum. Classification (NCBI taxonomy): domain Eukaryota; kingdom Metazoa; phylum Chordata; class Mammalia; order Chiroptera; family Rhinolophidae; genus Rhinolophus; species Rhinolophus ferrumequinum. The sequence continues at coordinate 22,153,142 of NC_046306.1, forward strand.
GCACCAGCCCCTGATCCAGGTGGAAAGGAGACAGAGAATGAGAACCAGTGGGCCATCAGACCAGCCCTGGCTTCTGGGGAGAGGAGCCTCTGGGGGCACATTCTGTGTTCTCTGATGTGACAAAATATTCTTTCCGTGGCTGCAAACTGCAAGTTTGCACTGGGCAATGCCAATTACCTGCTGAAGGGTCCCTTCCTCAGCGACGGAGTCGTCCACTCAAGTGGAGGCTGCTTTGCAGCCAGGCCCAGACTCCTCTGTGTGGTTTCCAACCCCCTCGTGTCTGGCTCCTCCAGATACCCTCCTTCCTGTCCTTCCCCGACACGATCCCACTCCAGCCCGTTCTTTGGCCCCTGCAGAAGCTCCATGCTGGCCCGCTTGCTGGCCTGTCCTCTCCCAGCTCTCACCATCACTTGCTGGGTGACATGGGAGATTGCATAGCCTTTCCATGCACTGTTGCCTCCTCTATAAAAGGAAGTATTGATACCAGCACACACCTCGTGGAGTTCGTGGGAGCATCAAGCAGGAGTGTCTGCGAGGAGCTCCTGGCAAGTGCTAAGTAGCTGTCAGCTGAGTGATTGAACATAAGTCCAGTTCAGATCCTCTCTTCACAAAGCTGCCTTGAACTCTTCCTCCTCTGAGCTCTAATGGACTTGCCGTCGGTCCCACCCTGCTGAGCACAGGGACTGTACCTACTGGGCTACCCCACCCTAAAAGCACACACATCGGTGCTCCTTGAACACTTGCTCATCCACTGATTTATTTCTCTCCTACAGAGGGTTTTGGTGGTTGTTTTTAAAATCACCTTTGGCTGGCCCCAGCCCTCAATTTTGTTTTCAAATCCGAGACCCATGAGGAGCTGGTCTCGGGGCTCCTCTGTACCAGGCCTTCATCATGCACATATCCTTTGTGGGGACAGAGTCCCAGAGAGCAGTTTCCAGGCGTTTGGCCTCACGTGGAAAGGTGCTGGCTCGGTTATTAGATGGCCATCAGCTGTTACCGGTTAGCCATTAGCCACTAATACAACTGCCGTGGCTACGCTAGGGGGTTGGTTGGTTGGCAGAGAAGCAGACAGCGGATTGCGGCTAGCAAGTGCGGTTAGCAAGCTTTGGTGGCGGATTGCGGATCATGTGGATCCTACTTCCTGTATTTCGCTTGGCCGCCAGTGAAACTGGGGTGCAGGAAGACCCCCTGTTGGGGTACTGGCGGATGTTTGCTTTTGCGTCTCGACCAGCCGCCAGCGAGACTATAGTGGTGTGACTCCCCTACCTGTGGCTCCCTGGGTGTTGCTTTTTGGCCTCGCCATGTCCTGCGTTCTTGTGTGGGGAGCGGGAGCAGAGTCCCTGCATGACATCCTTCAACACGCAGCCCTTGCCACTGGTACCCAGAACCAACGGGTCCTTCCATTCTGTAGGTGAAAGATCATGAGAACCACCGCCTTGTGTTCCACCTGGAGGAGCGAAGGCCACCGCCTCGTTGAAATTTACCTTGCTTAATGAATGCCATCGGAGCCCAGCGGTGGGGGTCAGCGCTGGGCTCGCCTGCCTGCGAGGTGGGGCCTGGGTAAAGACTCCGCATCGCTGATTATCTTCAAGGCCTGTAAAACTAGGTCTTGTGCTTGGGCTGGTTTCAGTTTTCCTTGGCAAAGAGGTGTTGAAACATTTCTTTGGGTAATTCCTTTGCTTTTCTCACCAGCGACCTGCTGGATTATTTCAACTCTGTGACCCTTGCTAGCTCCTAACTCACCAATGGTATCAGGTTATTTGTGGTGGCTCAAGCATGGCCACTGTTGTGCGGGGCAGTCTGCGGGGTCTCTGCTCTTGCTCGCCACATAAGAATGCAGGATGTGGCTAGGCCAAAAAGGAACACCCACGGAGCCATAGGTAGGGGAGTCATACTACTATAGTCTCACTGGAGGCTGGATTCACACGACATGCGACCTGCTGTCCGCTTTTCTGCCAACCAACCGACGACTCTCCTCGACTCCACTCCTCAGCGCAGCCGCGGCAGTTATATTAGTGGCCAACAGCTCAAGGGTTACAGCTGACGGCCAACTACTACCCGAGCCAGCACCTTTCCACGTGAGGCCGAGAGCCTGGAAACTGCTCTCTGGAGCTCTGTCCCCACAGCCACTGCATGTGTTGACCACAGCAGGAGCCTGGCCTGTCTCAGCAGAGCCCCCGGAAGCCACTTTTCCTCGTTCATGTGTCCATTTCAGCTCATCCCCCATCCTGGCATTTGTCTCACCTGTGAGCGCCTGTAGGCCCGCCTGCTCCTTACGTCTTTCATACTAAGCTGATGCTCTCTGTGCGGCATTTATTGCCTCCAGAGCCGTGGGGACTCCCCACTGCCGAAAGCCCTGCTTGCCTTCCACTTGACTGTGCTGTGGCCAAGCTCTGACCTCCCACAGACAGCTCCCTGGAGCATTCCCTCACCTGGAATGTTCCCTGCCCGCCAAGGTCCTGTCTCCCCCACAGAACTCTCACTTCTGGAACTGCAGATGGAACATTTCACTGCACACCGACCTCTGATGGATGTGAGCATGTGGTTCAGGATGTCCCAGCTTCCCCAGACAAGGGCATCCTGCCTCCTGTTCTCGAGCCGTTCTGGTTCACCTCTGGGCACCAAAAGCAGTTTCTGATCTGTGGGTTTGCAGGGGAGGGAACAGGGCAAGGAAGAGCCCTTCTCCCACCTTCCAAGAGCACCATCCCAGCCACTGTTTGTTGTTGTTTTGTGTTTTTTTTCCTAAAGCTGTACTGGGCTTTATTAAAAAGAACTTCTCATATGCAGCTGTGGCATTTCAGGAGGGACATGGGTGACCATCAGTACAGGAACATAGGCTCAGCCGCCATGTATAACCAAACACCAAGAGTCGCCATGATACCTGGTGAAGTTGTCGTTTGTGGCTCTGACCGGGGTCCCTTAGGTGGGGAGGGGGGCTTCTCACGTACCATGTTGTCTAACAGGTTTTCACCAGACAGCCCCATCTTCGAGGAAATTAAATGGAAACAGCAGCATTTTCCGCCTGAAGACCCATGATCCAAAAACAGAAACTGTGGCTCTTTTGAGTGACACCATCTCAGTGTTGTCATATACGGCATCCAACCGTCGATGTTTTGGTGGGGGGGGGCAGGTCCCAACATGCCCCTGGGTTTAAGGAGGTCAAGTCTGCGTTGATGATGGGACAGCAAGGAGAAGAGGTCACGAGGACCCAAGAACACAGTTTAGTTTCCCCTCAGCACTGGGCGTCTGTGCCAAAGGGGCCAATGTGCATTTGTTTCAGAGAACCCCTCTGCCACCGAACCAAGAGGAATTGTCTGAAAAAAAAAAAGAAAAAGTTTGGTCCATTTCAAGCCAGTGTCTGAGACGTTATAGTAGTGACATTTACCTCTTCCTCAAAGAACAAAAATCTTCCTCAAAGAACACAAAATTTCTGTTTGACAACATAGCTTTAGAAAGCTAAACAAAGTTCTGAATTTTTACACAATGTAAGAAATATTATTTAAGCTGTGCAGTCACCAGACATGTATACCACCTCAAAACAGCACCCCTGGTTCCTGCAAGGGCTATTTCTATCCTTGCCAAGTAGGAACGTCCCTTCTCCGCTTTGGGTAGTTTTCTCCCCTTTGTTTGCAGAGTTCTTTTTTCCTTATTATGGTAAAATATTTATGACGTAAAACCTGCTATATTATTAATTCTTACGTGTACAATTCAGTAGCACTAGTTATATTCACACTGTGGAGCAACCATCACCACTGTCTCCAAAACCTTTTCATCATCCCAAACTGAAAGTGCGTCCCCATGAAGCAATAACTTCCCGTCCCCCCACCCTCATCCCTAATCAATTCTATTCTTTCTGTCTCTATGAATATGTCTGTTCTCGATATTCCATATAAGTGGAATCACACAGCATTTGTCCTTTTGTGTCTGGCGTCTTTTCACTCAGCATAGTGTTTTCAAGGTTGCAGGGGCCTTTCTGGCTTGAGCTCCAGCTCTGAAGCAGCAGGTTTAGCAAATCACCTTGCATATCCTCTGCATTCCTCCACCTTGGCCCTGTCACTCACTTCGCCTTCAGCCTATCTTTTGGGTATGGCGGTGACGGTGGAGGGCAGGCTTCAGCTAGTCCTGCTTACATACTCAAGGCCCAGCCCATTGAACAGAACCAAGCACCAGGGGAACTTTGATTCAAAGGCCTGGAGCCCTGGAGGCAGGAGGAGGAGGAAGTCCGAGAACAAGTAACCAAGACTATTTCCCCAGGCAGAGGGCAAAGCAGGGTCAGGTGATTAAAATGAGCCATCACTCAGTGTGACAGGTCCCAACAGGTGACTTCAGGGTTTTAAGCTTGGTCATAACAGGAGACATCTGAAGGGGAAGTTGGACTGGGGAGAGAGATGACAGGCTCCCTTTTAATCATGCTCCCCGTCTTCCTTGACTTATTCCTGTACCATTTTCGTCTGTCCTATGTGCCACCTACAGTGGCCCCTAAGATGCAGAACCGATGGCTGGGCAGTGTCCATGGCAGCAGCCTTTGTAGAAGACAGCTTTACTAGAGATTTCGAGAGTTACCAAATATCCCTACCCTTCGACTCATGAATTCCATTTCTTGGAATCTGTTCTAAAAAGGAAATGATCATAAATTTGAGCCAATATCCATGCTCAGAGATGTTCCTTACAGTGTTGTTTATAGTAGCCTCCAATAGGAAACAACATAGATAGCCAATCATAAGGGAATGACTTAAGTAAACTGCTAAAATAGTACACAGCTATAAAAATCATATTTGTAAAGAAAAACAAGATTTTTGATGGTGGGGGAAATGTCTATGACAAAATGTTAAGCAAAAAAAAATTTTTAAAGCAGACTATAATTTTCTGTGTTCATTATGATATCAAGGACATAAAGAAGAGAAATCACAGGGAAAAAATAAACAGAAGCATATGCCAAGCTGCTTAGTGCAATTATGGGTTTTTTAAAATTTTCTTTACATCTTTCCACACTTTGCACATGCTCTACAAAAAGAACACAAGTTACTTTGATCTTCAGGACAACAAAGCAATAAATGGGAGGAACAATGTTCTATGTGATTAAGGAGGAACCAGAATTTGGAGGGGGAGGGTGGTACTGGAGGCCTGGCCCAGAGCTGTGAACCATATGGTACCTGACGGTGCTTTTGGGGGGATGCCTTGGGGGTGAGAGGTGGGGGGGGTGGCATGTGTGCACCAGGAAGAGAGAAGGCTTAGCTCAGGATTGGAAACATAAATGCCTTCAAGGGCCTCGCAAGTATCAGACCTGAGTGAAAGTGTAAGATGCCATAGGGAGTGGTGGGGCCTGTGGCAAAATGGAGAGCTCGCAACCTGTCTGAAAGGCAGTGGTGCTTTGCCATGTGGGAATACAGCCCCTGTGTGGCCAGAGCTTCCATTTGTCTAGCCAAATACCCCTCATTTTTTAAAATGTGAACTCTCTTATTAAACTCTAGCACCTGGGTGGGTACTATGACGTTACCGGAGGATCACGTCCTAAATTATATAACTAACCACTATGCTGTACACCTGAAACTAATATAGTATCGAATGTCAACCGCAATTGAACATTTTTTTAAATGGAAAAAAACACACACAAAACACTGGCACCTAAATGAAAAGTATTTGCAGCTCCAGGCAGTCCACACCTACGGGCCAGGGATGGTGGGCGAACCAGCAGTTTGTGACCTTTGGCTTTGTGTTGAGTTCTCCGCGTGGGTGACAGGGCGTGCTGCGGCGCTGGTGGCCCACAGCACAGACTAAAAGGGGTCGCTTTGGTTCTTTCTGCCAGAAAGCGAGCCTGCCTCTCCTCTGGTCTCCGGGATTATTGATTACAACATGCCCCTCACCTCCACCTACCTGAAGCAGATGAAGTTGCGGGTGATGAATTCCCAGGAGCAGGTAAGACGTCTGTCCCCCTGCCCCCCACCTGAAGGCGTCCTAACTTGCCTGCGTGTGGTGGAGCCTGTCCACGATGTGGGGCCACAGCCTGTGTAAACACACTGGAAATCAAAGAGGCCCTTATCTGGTTATCTGCGTTGTGCAGTCCACGCTGAGAGGGGAGGGAAAGAATGTGTTCCTAGTTAGAGGGTCTGCTGGGCAGACAGACTTGCCGGGTCTTCAGTGAAACCCAGGGAGCTCAAGCTTCACAAAACTTTCCCCAAGGGCAAGGATGGGAGGGGGACGGTAAGAGCTGCCGACCTTGGCTCCTGGGTGGTTCTCTCTCTGTTCTGCCCTTTGTCTGCTATGTCACTCACCTCCTTTCCCCAGGGAGATGAAAGAGGGGGGCCCTGGCCGCCAGCCTGTGGCCTCTGTCACTCTGGGGGCCCAGACAGGCCAGGAGGATGGGCTTTGGCAGGTGGCCCGAGTAAGATAAGGCCCCTGGCTGTCCGAGACTCCCCAGAGTGGATTGCCAAGCGTTGTCAGGCACCGTGGAAACGGGCTATTAAAAGAAAACCACTCTTGCCTGCCTCCCCACAGTCCACCTTCTAGGCCTTCACAAAGCAAGTAGCCCGACTGTCTTTCAAAGGAGGACAAACGAGTTTCACCCCTTTCCTCCGCCACTGCCTAAAACCACAGTAATAATCTCACACCTCCAGCTTCAAGTGTCCTCATCTGTTGTGACATCTGAACTCAGCATATCTTTGTGGCCTGACCAGGGGAATGGGTTCTTTCATTGAGAGTCTGAGTTCTAGCCCTGAATGCATGCTGTTTCTCTCATTGCTGGTCTCCTTGACAACCTGCGCATGTGTTGTCATGGGGGTGGGGAGGGTGGATGGCTCCATGGCCGGCTCCAGGGTGATGTAGCAGGATGTGTTCAGGTAGCATCTGGGGCCGTGGCACCCAGTTTGAGGATTTGAGCTGGTTGGCTTGAACATACCGAGTCGGCACTCCCCTAAGGAGGGGGAATGGCATACCCACCACGCCCAGCCCTAAAGGTTGAATGAAATAAACGCTGCTCTGAGTAGTAGAGCTGTTTTCGTCTCTTTGTCGCCCACATCTCACCTGAGAGTGTCTGTTCTGTGATGGTTGTGTCCCTAAGAAACTTCACATCATCAGAGATAATGTCAATGGGGAAAATGGTGTTGGAGTTTCGCCCTCAGCGTGGCCAAGTTGTTTCTGTGTAGGAATGTCAGCAGTAAGGTTGGTGATAGTGATTAAGTCTTACACAGCATGGAGCAGACTCAGCATGAGAATTCCTCTGACTACCGCTGGAGAAGACCCGTCGCCTTTCTTTTCCTATAACCATCCACACTGTCATAGGCACCGGCTTCTTACGCATTCTTATCACCATTTTTATCCTGCCACCATGAGGAGTGAAGCGCAGGGCCACTTGAACAGCCGGGAGTAAAGCCCCAGGGCTCTTCATTGCCTACAAAATAGCGCGAGGCCCAGACCACCACCAGAACCAGCAGTGGTCAGTGTAGCCCACGTGGGATCCCTCCTTAGTGGGTCCTGTTACGTTTCATTTGGTTATACAAATTCTTACTGTCTGGGGGAGATTAAGCCTGCTGGCTAGATGCATTAGCAAGGATTCAACCATTCAGCAAGTATTTATGGAGCCCTACTCTGTGAGCTGGGGATGAGCAGTGACAGCACCTTTCCTGGTTCTTCTTGTGGTCTAGGGGGAGACAGACACTGACGAAAAAAATCACACACAAATACCCAGCTCATAGCAAGTAGCCACAAACAATTGAGGGAAAGATTAATTAGCCATTACAGTACAGCTGTGGCAAGTGCCATGCATGTGGTGCTGTGAGTACATGTGGTGCTGTGAGTACTTAGATGAGCGTGGGAGGAATGGAGGCAGAGGGTAGGGAAGGTTTGCCTCAAAAAGGGATGCTTGAGCTGAGTTCAAGGTCTGAAGGGAACAGCGCTCCAGGCTGAGGGAACAGCTTGTGCAAGGGCCCTGTGGCTCAAGGGAAGATAGTGCCTGTGGGAATTTGAGATGCTGGTGTGGCTGGTGCAGAAACTGTGAAGAGTTCTACTGCTGAAGACAAAGGGGAAAGGACAGTGTTAGGCACTTGATTGATATCTGTGAATGAACTGAAGTTCATGAAGCGAGATGGATAAATTGCCCTAGTGAAGTTCAGGCTACGCCCAACGGAAGGGAGGATTGTGGGAAGGCTTTTGTCCTGAGGGGGCTCTGAGAGTCCAGCTGGGGCTGAGGCTGGGGTGGCCTCTGCTTACAGTGGAGTTGACTGTGTCTCCCTCGCCGTCACTGGTAGTTTCCCTGATGGGGGCCCTCTGAAAGTAGCCGGCTTTCTCCTGTGTGCTGCAGGAGATCAAAGATGCAGATGCTCCTTGCACACGTGGCAGGAGAAGCAGCATCCTACCTTGTGCCCAGGGCCTTGCATCTGTCAGTCTCCAGCACTCCACACACAGCAATGAGCTCTCAAGGCCTCAGCCTCTCAGGCAGCACCGTTATTCCTGTTATAGCTGGGCACATGGCGAAACAGAAAATCACATTGCTCACCAGATTATTTATCTGCAGCAGCAAGGAAGGGCCAAGGACCCAGAAGTCTTTCATTCTTCAGCTTGAGTTGGAACTAAAAACACGTATACTTGAATTAGTAGCTTCATTCCTGTAGCAAAGTCAGAGCAGGGCTCCCTTTGGGGTGGGCGGTTGGCCCCCTATCCAAAGGCAGCCATGGAACTGGCTCTGCTGCTGTCCAACCCCACGTCCCAAGACCAGCCTCCAAAAGTGGGTTCATTCCTTGCTCATCACTCTGACCACGAAATGTAGAGGACACCTGTAGTGTTTGCAAATCACTCACGCAGGCTACATGGAAAATAGACCCAGTCTACAGTCACTAGGAGCCAGGATTAATGATATTTTATTAATGCTGAACAAAGTTTTACATTTAAAAACTCTGGGTGAGAGGTGGCCAGTTAGCTCAGTTGGTTAGAGCGTGGTGCTCTTAACAACAAGGTTGCCGGTTCAGTCCCCACATGGGCCACTGTGAGCCGCACCCTCCACAACTAAATTGAAATAACTACTTGAGTTGGAGCTGAAGAAAAAAAAAATACGTGGGTGAGAAAAATCCTAATAGTTCATTTTTTCCCCCAGCATTAGATATCCCAGAGACAAACAGTAAGGCAAGTAAAATGTTTCCCCTCGCTTTACTTTGAGCAGATATTAACATTAACAGGTGATGGGGTTTACTTGTGAAATGGACAGAATCACATTGCTTGTTGTCCAGTCATGTCAGGTTAATGTGCTGGGAGATGGGTCTTTCTCCATGAGAGTATTAGGTAATATGAAAATTCAATAGCAACATTAACACAAAGGAAAAAGATTCTTCTTGACATCTTATTCAATGTGGCAAATATTTATGGTGTCCTCAACGTGTAAGACATTTGGGCTTCAGGCTTCACCCTCCCAGGACCTCCATCCTAAGACACAGATACCAGGGACTCGCATGGCAGTGGCCACACTGAGCTGAAAATATGCATAACCTGATAAAATCTTTTTTTTTTCCCTTGGGAAAACTCTCATAAAGATATAAAACTGAAATCCCATTCAGATGATGAATACATTTTCTTGTAGGGGGCAGGTTAGGAAGGACTGACGTGGAGCATGCTCTCATAAGATGAGGCCCCAGCGAGGGGGGCGGCCACTCGCTTAAGGACCAGAGGCTGCCAGTCAGCGCCAACCCAGCTGCTTATTTTTCAAAACCCCTTTCAGGGCTGAGTGTAGGATGCTGCAAGAGGAGTGCCGGGTCTCTTCCTCATACGGCCACTGGTTTTGTTTTCTGTCTCTTTTCGTTTTCTTTCATACTTTTTAAAATTTAATTACACCAGTAGCATATGCCCTCAGTAGAAAAATCAGTAGCCAAAAAGCAAAAGCACGGTGATAAAAATCACCATCATTCCACCACTCAGATCACTGAATATTTTGGTGTCCACCCTTGCAGACCGTTGAATAGCTTTGTTTTCCTCATGCTATTTTCCATATAATTTGGAGTCTCTTTGCCATTGGGCCTCTTGATGTTTCCACCTACCAAATAAGCTGGTTATATAATTTTCCTGTCATTCACTCATTCCTTCGCCTGTATACATCCATCCATCCACCCATCCATCCATCCATCCATCCTTCCGTCCATCCATCCATCCATCCATCCATCCATCCATCCATCCATCCTTCCATCCATCCATCCATCCATCCATCCATCCTTCCATCCATCCATCCATCCATCCATCCATCCTTCCATCCATCCATCCATCCATCCATCCATCCTTCCATCCATCCATCCATCCATCCATCCATCCATCCATCCATCCATCCTTCCTTCCTTCCTTCCATCCATCCATCCATCCATCCTTCCATCCATCCATCCATCCATCCATCCATCCATCAATCCATCCATCCATCCTTCCATCCTTTCATTGTGCACCTGAGCCAGGTGCCCAGGGGACAGTGGTGAACAGAGCCACATCTCTGCTCTTCGAGCTCTCACAGTTCAGTGAAAGAGACAAGGAAAACTGAAATCAACACTGGGGTCTGTAGGAAGAGCTGAGAGGAACAGAGGAAGATCAGGGAGCGCAGGGAGGGTGCTGTTTCAGGCAGGTGGGTCATTTTGGGGCACCTGTTCTGTGTCCAGCCCCTTACACACTTCACCCCCTGCCCTCACAACTCTGCAGGTCACGTTATCCTCATTTGATAAATGCCATAGCCGAGGCTCAAAAAGAGTCCGTGTTTGCTCAAGGTCACGCGGCCACTAGTGTGAACTGACACGCCGATCTCTTCCACCCGGAACCTGTGCACCTGCCGGGCCCCCAAGCCCTGCTTCTCTCCACATGTGCTGGATGGGGATGTGTGCTCTTTAGGACCTGGAGCGGGTGTGCCGCCTGTGCGTATGGCCCACGGCGCTGGTGGAGGGAAAGCATCTTGGCGGAGATGCTGGCAGAGCCGGCTTTGTTTGGCCTGGGAACTGGTACTGCCTTAAATATGGGATGCCTAAGGGAATACCGGCAGAGGTGTTTGGCAGGGGACTGGGGTTGGGTCGGGGAGCTTGCCCCTACCCTGTGAAGGCCCGTTATCTGCAGCGGCACATGTGTAATTTGATATCCACATTATGGGTGACGTTATCCTGATCTCCTGATCGGTCCTGAGATCCAGGGATTGAACCAAGACCCCATGGTGGAAATCAGATCCAGATCCTGAAGGGGAGAGACAAATCATCTGTGCTCCTTTCCTGACACATACTTTCATGTTACAGAGGCGGAGGCTGAGACCCGGGAGGCTCAGCCACTTTCTGGCTTGGCTCTTTTTTGGTTCCCACACACCCCTCTGCCCCCACCAACTCCTCGCTCGTCCTGGGGCAGGAGGGCTGTCAGCACCTTCCTCCGCCTCCCCTCTCTCCAGTGCTTGGAGCAGTACTAATGTCCCACTAATGGTTTTAATGGTTCTCCCAGCAGCGTGTGAAGTGGTGCGAGGCTCCATTGTTTAAGCCCGTGTGATGGAGGCTCTTACTTGCTTCCATTAACCTCTGCCTCCCTCTCCTTTGCCTGTGCTCCTAGACCAGTGTTTCCTTAGGTCCTGGAGGGTGGGGGAGGAGGGGCAGGACTTCCCCTCCCCCTGACACACATGTAGGGCCTGCAGGGTCAGTAGACCCTGTCCAGGGGCCCCAGAGTCCCCAAAATGTTGGCCCTCCGACTCTTTTCTGCAGCCCAGTGTGGAGTAGCGCCGTTCCCAGCCAGGAGGCCAGCCCACCCACCTAAGCCCAAGACCCTGGAGTCAGGCTGACACGACCAGTTCCACCACCACCAGCTGTGTGACTTCGAGCAAATTGCTTCGCCTGTCTGTGCTTCTTTTTTGTCAACAGTTACTTGAGAGTAATAATAATACCCCTACCTCATCGAATAACTCCAAGAGCTAAAAAGACACAAAGCAAGCTCAGTGCTGAGCACAGTGCCAGGCACATTAGAAGCATGGAGGAAGTTTCAATGACCTCTGCTGCTATTGACAGTAATATTATTATGCAACTTTTGTTTAATAGACACAGGGAATGGCCTTATACAAGAGACCAGGGCCAGAAAGAGGACGAAGTGTGCTTGCTCTCAAGGGGCGTTTCTTGGTAGAAGGGACAAGCAGCCATGAATTGTAACCCAGGGCAGAAAACAGAAACAAGAAGGGACCGGGAACCTGCCACGTGGTTCAGGGGATACACACTGATTTTTAAATGAGATTTGAGAACACAAAGAGGGCCCGAGTGAGGGAAGCTGAGAGGTAACAGCTCTAGGAGGACCTGGGCTGAGGAAGGCCAGAGGAAATTTGGGGAAGGAGAGGAAGAAAAGAGGAGGAGAAGGAAATAGCTCATGGGCCTTTCTTGGAAGTGAGACCACGAGGCAGCCCTTTCCTCAGTTAGCCTTGGGGTGGTAGGCAAGGATTTGGAAAGGAAATATGCACAGTCGAGGGTGGGAACTCAGACTCCTGTCTCCCTAAGTGGAGAAGGAAACAAGCCTGCTCTGAAAAGCTCTACACATTCACTTTATTTTCAATTGTAGTAAAATATATGTAACATAAAATTAGCCATTTTAACCATTTTAAATATACAATTCAGTGGCATTAAGTACATTCACAATGTTGCACAACCATTACCACCATCTGTTTCCAAAAGTTTTTCATCACCCCAAACAGAAACTGCAACCATTAAGCAATAACACCATTCCCCCCTTTCCCAGCCCCTGGTAATCACTGTCTCTATAAATTTGACTATCTAGGTACCTCATATAAGCGGAATCATATAATATTTGTCCTTCTCTGTCTGACTTATTTCACTTAATGTTTCCAAGATTCATCTGTGATGTAGCATGTGACAGAACTGCATTCCTTTTCATGGCTGAATAATATTCCATTGTACAATAGACCACATTGTGTTTATCTATTTGTCCATTGACAACAACCCAAACAACATTTGGATTGTTTCCATTTTTTGGCTAATGACATTCACTTTTTTTTCTCAGTATCTTTTGGACCAGGTTGTGGGGCAGGGAGGGATTAAAGCAGGGTTCTGTTCCTTCTCCCTCTGCGTCCTTACCCCTCTTTGTGGCTTTCTTTTCTCATGAATACTCTCAGCCTCCCTTCTGCTCAGAAGGACCCCAAGAAAATGGGCAGACCCAAAGAAGAAACACAGCAAATGGGTTTTACGGTGAGAGCCTGTCATGTACTTAAACAGTGCCTGACTCACAGGACTCTTACCTTTGGAGAGCCACCTTATCAGAGTGCTAACTCTGACACCTGGATTTCAGAGCTTGATAGCAATGATGGTTTCCTCCTTCCCCTTCCTCAGGCCACCCTATAGTCCAGGAGAGGTGTGAGCTCAGGGGAGAAATAGCACAATGGAAACTTTGCATGTCCCCTGCTTTGGCTCAGTGTGTATAAACCTTTGATGGTCTCTTAAGGATTAGAGGTTCTGATGTGTTTCTTTAAAATTAATGAGTAATCTCCATGGAATAGAAATAGAATGTAGAATTTCTACACCACTAAAGAAAATAAAAGAAATAAAGAAAGCTTTATCAGCCCAGCAAAGAGTAATTAAATGGGGGAATAAAAGAAAAAACAACCAAAAGAGAGCTATATATGTCAGCTAACAGGAACAAGACCAAATACCAATAAATCACAATAAATATAAATGGGTTAAATTTCACTACAAAGAGTCAAAAACACTCCGATGGGGTTTCTTTGTTTTTTTTTTAATGGCAAAATCTATTTGGTGTTTATGAAAGACATTTTTTAATGACAAAAAAAGAAGATGAAAATAAAAGAGAGGGCCGTGCTATTAATGTCAAATGAGTACAATTTTAAGACAAAGAAAAAAAGCATTAAGTAAGGCACAGAGAGATATTTTATGTTGTGAAAGGTACAGTCTCCCAGGAAGATTTCAGGCCTCTTAACCTTGGAGTTCTGTGCCGGGAGGAGGCTGAGGAGATTGGTTGGTCCTGTTGAACACAAAGAGCACCGCTGTCATCACTGTGTGAGGCCGCATCTTTCTTTCGCAGCCTTCAGCATCTGACCCATCTTCGGTTTCTTCACCGTTTGCAGTTTTTGCTACTGTCTTCCTGTAGTCACTTCTCTAGACCAGTGTCTTCCAACTTTGAGCATCTGTGTTTGCGCTCTAGAAACGTGCCTGGGATGGACCCTGTGGAATTTGTGAGAATGTGGGGTCTGCTGCCTTAGCTGCCTAGTCCCTCCTGTCCTCTCCCTATGGGGCTCACCCACGCAGGTATGCTGGGGCCACTCTCCCAGTTCACAGCCTCCTCCCCTTCTTCCCAACTCCTGGCCTTCCTGCTTCTCTGCTGGCCGCCTTCTCTTGCTCCATCTCTCACCTCCCTCTTTTCAGACACCCTCAGCCGGCCTCTGGGATCAGCCCGCCTGTTACTTGTTAAGTAGCTGAGTCGCAGGGGCCCAGCTTGCCTCCATGAGAGCCCAAGAAAGGCCTGAAATGCCGCTGGCCCCATTTAAGATCTGAGAAGCTATTGCCCAAACCTTTTCCTGGCTTAGTAAATCTCTGGCACTGTGGAAGGTTTGTGCTGCGGCAAGAAAAACAAAAGGCAACGGAAACACTGACCTTGACCAAGGCTGCTGTTTGGATTTCTCCAGGCAAAGAATGATCCTTGGAGCATTTCTACTGTGAGAAGATGTGCAGATATGGTAGCTGCTCTCAGGTTCTGCCCTGTACCCCTCAGACCCTCCCCCTATAACTCCAGGGTGGCTTGCCCTCAGAAACAGCTTCCCAGGTGGCCCTTTATCTTTTTTGTTTATTTGTATTTATTTTTGCCAATAGAATACATATTTTTAAAATCATATAGAAAAACATAAGACTCTGACCCAACTCCCCACTTCAATTTCTACTCTCTAGAGACAGCCTCTTTTTCTTATCTTTCAGCTGTCCCTTCTGGTATTTTACCTCCTGTTTCTAAATAACATGCTCATACTGCTAGTTCTTGATTTTTCAGTTTTGTTTATTGTTGTTTAATTTCTTGCGATAGTAGGTCAGTATTTACCCTCTTATACCTTCTCATAAACGCGTATTATTTCTCCTTGCTCTATCCTTCAGTATATCTATACCTCTCTATGTAGATAAATCACTGTCATTATTTATATTATTGTGACTGTGTATATATTATTCA
Source organism: Rhinolophus ferrumequinum (assembly GCF_004115265.2). Lineage (NCBI taxonomy): Eukaryota > Metazoa > Chordata > Mammalia > Chiroptera > Rhinolophidae > Rhinolophus > Rhinolophus ferrumequinum. The sequence continues at coordinate 22,168,292 of NC_046306.1, forward strand.
TACCTGAGCCAATTAGCATACTGTGATTACATTTCCTTTCTTTGGATTCCTGGAGTTGGCCATTGCCTCTCCCCACACCCCCACTCCCAAACTTAGCCCTCTATCTTTTGATCCTGCTTTATGGTATGTGTGTTTTGTCATTTTTATTTTTATATACTCAAGTTTATCAATTTTTTTCTTTAATGGCTTCTGTATTTGAGTCTTAAAAAGACTATCTCCAGTTCACCTACATGCTTTCTTTTAGGACTTTCATGTTTTCATTTTCTTTTTTTTTATATATATATATAAATTTTATTGGGGAATATTGGGGGACAGTGTGTTTCTCCAGGGTCCATCAGGTCCAAGTAGTTGTCCTTTAATCTAGTTGTGGTCCTTTAATCTAGTTGTGGAGGGCGCAGCTCAGCTCCAAGTCCAGTCGCCGTTTTCAATCTTTAGTTGCAGGGGGCACAGCCCACCATCCCATGCGGGAATTGAACCGGCAACCTTGTTGTTGAGAGCTTGCGCTCTAACCACCTGAGCCATCCCCCTGTCCTCCGGAAGCTCAATGGCAGCTCATTGTCTTCAATCTAGTTGTGGAGGGTGCAGCTCACTGGCCCATGTGGGAATCGAACCGGCAGCTTTCGGAGTTAGGAGCATGGAGCTTTAACTGCCTGAGCCACTGGGCCGGCCCTTAATAGACTTTTTTTACAACAGTTTTAGATTTACAGAAAAATTGAGAGGATAGTACAGAATTCTCACATTATGCACCCATCCCACAGTTTTCCCTTGTTAGCATCTTACATCAGTATGATACATGTGTTACAAATAATGAACCAATATTGATACATTATTGTTAACTAAAGTCCATAGTTTATTCAGATTTCCTTAGTTTTCACCTAATGTCGGGTTTCCTGTTCCGCAATTCTATCTGGGTTCCAACTAAACTTGGGCAATTTAGTTGTCATGTCTCCTTAGGCTCCTCTTGGCTGTGACCATTTCTCAGTCTTTTCCTGTTTTTGATGACCTTGACAGTTTTGAAGAATACTGGTCAGATATTTTGTAGAATTTTGGGATTTGTCTGATGTTATTATCAGTATATAAAACTGGGGTTATGGGTTATTAGGAGGAAGGCCACAAACAGAGTGCCATTTGTACCACCTCATGTCAAGGGTACATACTGTCAACATGATTCATAACTGTTGGTGCTGGCCTTGGCCATACCTGACTGCGATAATGTTTGTCACGTTTCATCACGATCAAGTTACTCTCCCACCCCCCAACCCCATAATGTACACTTTGGAAGGAAGTCACTGTAGGTAGCCCACCCCTAAGGAGGGGGGGTTATGCTTTCTCTCTTTGAGGGAGAGGTAGCCACATACGTTATTTAGATCTTTCCTTCCTCATTTATAAATTTATTCAATCATTTATTTATATGGCTATTTATTTGGGGTTATAATTCAGTACTGCTTTATTCATTTTTTTGCTCAAAGTGTTTCCGCTTTGGCCATTGGGAGTTCTTTCACTTGGCTCCTGTGCTATTTTGACAATACCCCCATCGATGTTCGTGTTTTTTGTAGGATTTCATTTCATTTTGTTTTAGTGTTTCTTTACTTTCTGGCACTACAAGATGCTCCAGGCTCATCTTATGTATTCCTTGCCCCAATCCTCGAATCAGCCGTATCTCCAAGGAGATCTGATTCCTTAAATTGGAGTCATATTAAAAACCAAGATCTGGGTGCTAGGTGTGCTTATTGCTACTGGGCAGTCCTTTCTTTCAGACCCTCTCAGCTGACCAAGCACAAAATATATGTTTTCATGTTTTCATAGTCAATCTTTGATCCATTTGGAGCTTATCCTGGTGTATTCTGAGATACAGATCCTGCTTTAACCTCTTGTGTCAGCATGTTTATTAAAGAATCTATTTTCTTCCCACTGATTTGAGATGCCACCTTTATAATTTACTAAATTTCCATCTGAAACAGAATCTATTTCTGTTCAGTCCATTTTTGTTTTTGTCTATTCATGTACCAGCTCCATACTGTTTTAAATATTAAGACTAATATGTTCTAATGTTTAATAGGAATGGTTTCCCCTTTGTTGTCCTTCTTTTTTGAAAGTTTTCCTGGCTTGAAAAAATAGTTATTTGGAAAAAAATTGTTTAATGCCTAAAAATTTTTGCATCCCCTTTTTGGTGGGGGAAAAATACGACAGAGGCACCACTGATCTGACCACTTAGACACCAAGCTAAGATAGTTCTACTGCAGGCTTTTCTTTTCTTTTCTTTTCTTTTTTAAAGATTTTATTGGGGAAGGGGAACAGGACTTTATTGGGGAATAGGGTGTACTTCCAGTACTGTTTTCCAAGTCAAGGAAGTTGTGTCTTTTCAATCTTAGTTGTGGAAGGCGCAGTTCAGCTCCAGGTCCAGTTGCCGTTGCTAGTTGCAGGGGGCACAGCCCACCATCCCTTGTGGGAGTCCAACTGGCAACCTTATGGTTGAGAGCCTGCGCTCCAACCAACTGAGCCATCCGGGAGGCAGCTCAGCTCAAGGTGCTGTGTTCAATCTTAGTTGCAGGGGGCGCTGCCCACCATACCTTGTGGGACTCGAGGAGTTGAACCGGCAACCTTGTGGTTGAGAGCCCACTGGCCCATGTGGGAATTGAACCGGCAGCCTTCGGAGTTAGGAGCACGGAGCTCCAACCGCCTGAGCCACCGGGCTGGTCCTACTGCAGGCTTTTCTGTTCATGCAAGAAACAGGGGTGCACTGTGATCCAGGGGCATCACGATCTCAGTGTTGGAATCGGGGGGCGGGCAATAAACATTTACAGGCCAGCACTCCCATCCTCCTAAAGATGGTGTCAAGCAAGATAGGGCATTTCTAAACTTGAGAGGGAACGTTTTCTTGGAAACCTCTATTGTGAGAAGACACTGGAGACATAAAACCCATTGTCAAACATCTTTGTTACGGAGCACTGTTTTAGTGATCAATTTATATTATTGAGAATCTTCGGGTGCTTTCTGGAAACTTGCTGCAGCTTCCAAACACTCCAAGAAAATGAGCATTATAGCTGTTTCGCCAGGGCAGCCTGGGTTCAGAGAGGTCTGTGTCTCTTCTTTCCTCCTGTTTCCCTGAAGCTGTGTGGGAAAGCAGCAGAAAACAACCTACATCCTGTCTCAAAAGCCAGTTGCCTGATAGAGTTAGTAGATACTCCAAATCTAAACAGCTCATTGTCCCCATCAGCTCCTAAAGGCTCAGTCCCCTTTCAGGCTGCGGACATCCACCCCCCCTACATGCAAGGATGCTGATGTGGCCTTTCAAATTCATTACGGGGGGGCAGGGGGGCGAGCACGCAGTGCCCATAGTTTACTGGTGCAGGAGAGCTGCATGGTGCCATGAGCAGAATCCTGCATGCAGGGCTGGCCTGGGGATACTTTATCTGTGTCAAGGGAAAAGCCGGGAGCAAGGTCAGGAGCTGCCACCTGGGCCTCCATAAATGGGAGGCAATAACACAGTCTTCTCAGAGCTCTCACTGTAGACGCCCCTGCGACTCACCTTGGGTAGTTGACACCCTGCTCTGTCTCTAAGGATAAGAGAGATCCAACAGGAAAGGAAGCGTCTCTCTGTCTCTCCCAGACTGAGCCAGGAAGGGGTGTCTCCAAACATCCAGATGGTCGCTGACCTCGTGCCCCGCCCCCCTCCAACTCTGAGCCCAGCCTGAGACCCGGAGGGACCTTGGTGTCTCGTGGCGAAGTCCTGTTGGATTTTCATTGTTGTTTTTCAGAATGTCTCTTTCATCTAGAGCAAGTGGGATATTTTGGGCAGGGTGCTTTCTCCAGCCCTCCTAAAAAATCACATTTTTTTGAGGGGGAGACCCTGGTGGCTTTGTCGAACCTTCTACTTAGGGCTCTGAAATACAGCCTTGTCCCCTGGCAGCTGAGCATTTATTGGTTGTGGCTTTTACCCAGGTTCTTGACCCAGCCTCACTCTTGCCAGCCTGATGGCTTCTTCTCATGTGTGGCCCAGACAGGTCCCAGCACCGCAGCAAAGAGCTGTTGCAGGAGACCTGACCCCACTCGGTGGGTGGGTGGGTGAGCTGAGGCTTTGTAACCAGACCTGGAGGATGCAGGAGGGTTTCAGACGCTTCAGCAGCTGATGTCTGGAGATCAATTAGAGATAATGGCTTTGGGTGGACTTGAAGAAGCACAGCCAAGATTTTTCCTGGTTATGATTGTGTTTACCTCATTAACGAGCCTGAGGCCTTTTTTTTTTTTTTTTTTGAGGGTAGAATGGCACAGTGTTGTACTGGCTGCTTTGTTTTTGCTCCAGGAGACTGGGCGTGGACCATTGGTGGGCTGGTAGCTCCCCCACCTCCACTCAGACAGAGGAGACAGAGGCCCACAGCTTCTGCTCACAGCCTTCCAGATCGCTGCCCTCCCTGTGACCCTGTGTTTGTATCATTTTCAAAAAATTTCCTCCTTTATTCATTTAAAAATCATTTAAGTTCTTTCTATGTCCTGGACACTGTTCTGAGCACTGAGGATTCAGCGGTGAATGAGACAGATAAGAAACCCGCTCTCGGGAAGCTCACGGGCTGTAGAGATGATAAACAAGTCAGTCAGAAAAAAATACACAAACGTGAAAAGTTTGGGGCAGAGAATTAAAAGAGGGTCAGTTGATAGACTATGACTCTGGGTGAGAAGGCCTCTTTGAAGAGGTGGCATCAAGCCCAGACCTGAACGATAAGAAGTGTGGCAGTGAAGGGGAAAAGACTTTCTAGGTGGAGAAAGCAGCGAGTGCAAAGGCCCTGGGGTGGGAACAACAAGGGGTCTAGGAAATAGGGAGTGAGGGGCAGCTGTGCTTGGGATAAGCCTGAGCAGTCAGCAGAGGACAGCTCTCTCAGGCCTGCCAGCTGAATACAGTTATGTGCAATGTGAAGCCTCTGCCAGAGGAGAGAGCAGGCATTTAACTGAGGGTGATGGCAAGTGGAGACGAGCACCCAAGAGAGAGTCCAGTGACTGGTTTTAGGTGTGGCCTTGCCTCTGACCAGCCGTCTAACTTTCATTTCTCCATGTTGCAGCTTCCCTTTTAGCGGAATGGCAGGTTTGTGCCAGATTTCAGCGGTTTTCAAAATTTGCTTTTTGACAGAGGAACCCCTTTCTTCAAGGAAACGCTGCAGGGGAGGAAGTCCAGTGTATCAAGGGGGAAAGGGGCCCAGAGCTCTGCCTGCCTGCCCTTCCCACTTCCAGGCAGCTCCTCTCCACCTTTCTGCAGTGCCCCAATAACAGGGCCTGGGTAGCCCTGAGCTCTAGGCTGAGGTAGTGAAGACAGCAGAGAGCGGGCTCTGCCCAGCAGGGCCACAAACAGCCTGGCCTCGGGCTCTCTCCCCTGCAGTTTCCTCCTCTATAGGAATGAGTAACAGACCCCATGCCTTGCTAGGCCCATGATTGTTTTATGGCTCAGATGTTTGGAATGGCTCCAAGTGCCTAAAGAAAAGATAGGATAGAAACAGAAGATGCTCTTTAACTGGAACACTGCTGTGGCTCCGACAGTCCCTGGGCATACCTGTGCAGTAGCCTTGACACCTTTCCCGCCAGCAGAGTCTGTAGGTAATAAAAGTAAGTGCTTGTCTTCCCTCAGGCACCACCGTGTGCACAAAAGGTACCCAGCCCCCTTCCTTAGTCTCTTTGAGGGGTTAAAACTCTAGAGAAAAGGCCACCTGGGAGTAGGGGCCTTTGCTGTCCAGTCCATCCACAAACAGGGAGCCCTGTGAATCAGTCAGGGATGCTTTTGACTAAAAGTACAAAAACCTAGCTGACTGTGTAGCAAAATAGGAAGTGTTTTTTTACTCCTAAAACAAGAAGAGTGAGGGAGCTGCTGTTGGTGCTAATGTCTGCAGTGTTGGGTTGGTCTCTGTGATTTTGTTGATTTTTTTCTTCATGGTTGCAAGTTGGCTGCTAGTGCTCCAACCATCTTCTCCACATTCAAGGTGAGAGGAAGATGGGAAGGGCTGATGTAATCTTAGTCCAGCAAAGCAAAAGCTTTCCCAGAAAGTTGCCAATAGACTTTTTTGACATCTCATTGGCCAGAACAAGGTCCCATGGCCACCCCAGCTGCAAGGGAGCTGGGAAAGAAAGAATTGCGTTTCCCCACCCTCTGTAGTTGAGGAAGGAAAGGGAGAAAATGTTGAGTTTAGGCATCAGATAAGTTAGTTCACAGCATCTGCCGTGGCCTGGGTGCTATCAGCTGAGCTTGACAATGCTTTTGGGTGTTACGATACCAAGGTTTGGGCAGGGGAAAAGAATAGTAAGGGAAGGAAAGAGAGAGGAAGCCAGAAGGAAGAAGAGAGGAGAGGAATGCAAGGAGAAGAGCAGGAACAGTTGTTGAAGGCCTTCTGTATGACAGGTCGCTCACAGAGAACATGAGGAAACTGACGCTCCGTATCAGAGAACTTAACTAACTTGTCCAAAGCCATAGAGTTGGTGAGAAGAAGAGCCCTATTAATACTGTTATTTCCCAAGAGAACGGGAAGGAGAAGAAAAGCGGGGGGGGGGGGGGGGGGGCGGGGGGAGTGCTAGTGAGGGTAGGGACAGGCCAAGATCCCCAGCCACATACACCAGCACCATCAGCCTCATGGCGGCAGGCCCAGGTCTGCTTATCCTACTGCCACAGTCCCTGCGTCTGGGTCAGGCCCCAGTACATAGTTGGGGCTCAATACATGTTTGTTGACTGATGCCTGAATATTAATTAGTTATTTTTCACACCATCATCATCATCAGGGATAACGAAGGTTTGGGCAGCTGCTCTGCGCCGGGCACCAGTCAGCCCCCTGCAGGCATCACTGCATTTAAGCCTCATGGCAGCCTTCAGAAACAAAGCCCTGTTGTTGTTCTCCCATTTTAGAGATGAGAAAACCAAGGCTTGGAGAGGTTAAGTCACCTGTCTGAGGTCACACTGAGGAAAGGCCTGAATGCAAACAAAGCACATCCCCAGTCATGTGCTCCTCTGCTCTGTCCTCTACCCTAGATGCTGACCACCAAGCGCATGACTCTAGAAAGGTCTCTGTGCAGTAGCCCTGGCCCCAGAACCTTGGCCATTACCCACACAAAGCCCACCTGCGGGCTCTGTCATTGTGGGATTTCGGGCTGAAATGGGAGGTGCTGCCTGCCCCTTTCTCTTGGTAGCCAGCTCCCATTGCCCAGTGTGTCGTCCTTGAAGCAGGGTAAGTTAGCATCTTACAGCCTACAGGGGTCCCTCACCTGTCACCTATCACCTGCTGAGCAGCCAGCTAGAGTTTTGGCCCAGGGGCCTTCTGAGGTCCAGTCTCCCTCAGGCGTTGCATGGAGAAGCCTTGGGGTCCTGCCAGAGGCTGAACGCCTTGAGCAGAGCAGCCCCAGCCCGCTCCCAGTTCTCAGCCCCATGGGAACCTCTGGCTGCACCATGGGTAGGAACTCACGCTGATGGCTTCCTACTTCTGCTCCGCTGCAGGTTGGTAAGGCACAGGGCCACGTGGTCCCACTCAGTGGTCCCACTTAGCAGGGCCCACCACATGCCCTGGAGACCAACACACCCTGGTTCAAACCCAGCCCGGCCACTAGCTTCTAGGGCTTCACTGTGGGCATGTCCCCTGGTCTCTGAGCACCCGCTTCCTCTCCATTGGGTGACTGGATGAGTCCTTTAATCTCCCTCAATGAGCCCCTACTCTTCACGTTTAAAATGGCAATTACTATCAGCCTTGTTATTTGGCTGATTAAATAAGGTAATGTACTACCACCCACTGCAGATTCCCAGTCTAGAGTGGGTCGCAGTAATTGATGACACCAAGTTCTAAGCTGCTCAGCCATTGTAACTGGCCTCGATTTTTTTCCCTTTTCTTCAAACTTTTATTGAAGTATGACACGTATACAGAAAAAAAACACATATCGTTATGAATCCAGTTCTCAGAGCAAGAAACAGAACATTTTCACCCCAATAAACTGTAATTAAAAAATAAATAAAATAAAATCTCAAAAAAAAAAAAAAGAAACAGAACATTGTCAGCACCCTAAAAACCCTTTGCGCTCCTTCCAGTTCACTACCCTCCAGCCAAGGTGACCCCATCCTGACCTCTAATAGCATAGATTAGTTTTGCCTGTTCTAGAAGTTGATATAAAGAGAATCATACAGCGTGGGCTCTTCTGCTTACACACATAAGTTTGTGAGAGTCACCGTGTAGTAGTGTTTGTGCCTTTCTATTGCCGAGGAGTGTTCCACAGTGTAGACGTGCCACAATTATCCATTCTCCGTTGATGGACACTTGGGGCTACTGTGAATAGTGCTGCTGCTATGATCATTCTTGATGTGTTCTTTATGGACCATCGGTACTCATTTTTGTTGTGTGCACACCTCGGAGTGGAAGTGCTGGGTTGTGGCCAGCCTTGGCTTTTTTGGCTGAGCCTCTCCGAATGTGCTAGGAAGGAAGAGAGAACACGTAGGTGCGTGCTCTGTGGCAGTTACAAAGTGTGGCCGATGTTGAGGATGGCGTGCTTAATTCAGAGCTCTGTCACAGGCCTCAGGGCTGTGTTGGGCAGTGGGCAGGGCGGGGTCCTGAGTGGTGCAGTGATGAGTCCCTGCTATGTGCAGGATGTCGCTGGGAGTGTCATCTGAGAGCCTGTCCCAGCCCCTGAGAGCTCACTTCCTTTTGGGTGAGATGAGGTATAATGCAGGAAACGGGAAGTACCACAAGTATATTAAGTGACAGAAGACTAACAGAGACCTGCCACCAGAGCCAGCTGGGGGGTCTGTGAGATTGGCACTCTGAGTTCAGGGGGCCTAGATTTGCCAGGGGTGGAGGGTGTCTTTGCCGACTACCGAAAGCATCTTTCCACCAAGTGGATGCCCATACATCCTTCAGTGCCAAACTTAAATGTCACCTCCTCAGTGGATCCCTCCAGGATCCACTATGTTCTTCTCAAATGCTGGGTACTTCCTTCCTAGCAGAGTAGGTGTCAAGTACAAACTGAACATACATCCTATGACCAGAAACTGTGTGGTCATTTGTTTCATCTCTCTTTTCTGCTGGCCTGCCGGCTCCAAGTGGACAGATCTGTCTGTATTGTTCATTGCTGTGTCACCCATACTTATGGTACCTAGTGTGTGGTAGCAGGTCTATATGTATTTGTGGAAAGAACAAAAGAACATGTGCCTGAAAGCATGCATGATCAAGGGCATGGAAGGGGTCACACATGGGCGATTGGGGGTCGGGGGGGCGGTGCAGAAGGTGGTGAGTCTGTCTGACCCAGAGTTCACAGTTTGGAACAGAAGGATATACGGCCAGCAGGGCTATGGAAGATCTTGAAACCAGAGAGCTATAACTTGATTCTGCGAGCAACGAGGAGTCATTGAAGGTTTTGGAGTCGGAGTGTGACATGAACAGAGATTAATCGATAACATTTTAAAGCAACACATTTCTGAAAAGATTGATGAAACTGTAATTTTGACCTTTGTTGTGGTTGTTAGGTAAGTATATTTCAACAAGTCAGGCTCTTTAGTTATATTCATCGTGGAAAACTATCAAAATAGGGAAGGAATGAAGAAACAGTATTGGACAGCGTCTCCTAGATTTCAGCAAAGGTATCAAATTGACTATGAGGTTGTAGCCACCTGTACAAACATTGGCGAATGTGAATAACAAAATGGATAAGCTGAGCTATCACCCAACCCACAGATCAAGTATAATATTTTGAATTTAGGCAACTGGGAAGCCCTTGGTGCCTCTGTCCTCTTCCTGCTGGGCTGCCCTGCCACCTGTCACATTCCTCCTGCCTTCTTTGGTTCAGAGTAGATGTCTCCTCTTCCAGGGACCCTTCTCCTTCCCCAGCTCCTCAGACAGAAACATCTCTCCTTTCTCCGTAACTGTGCTACACGTAGAGCACCTCTTCGCTGTGGCATGGGTTTCATTGTCTTTATTATGCTGGGGGCAGGGACAGTTCATGGCGGTAGAGGTGTGTGCTCGCCCTACCGGATATTAAAATATATCTAGAACTGTAATATTGGGATAGGAATAGACAGATCAATAGAATATATAATTCCAAAAATAATGGGAACTTAGTGTACAAATTAGATGGCATTTCCAATCAGTGGATAAACATGAGGTATTTAAAAGATGGTACGGGCCAACTTGGATAGCCATTAAAAAAAAACAAACCAAAAAAACTAGGTCTTCACCTTACTACTTACATGGAGATAAATTACAGATGGAATAAAGATTTAACTGTAATGAAGCTGTAAATGCTCTAGAAGAAAATGTGGGTGAATTTTTTTTATAATCTTAGAGTGGAGAAAAACTTTTGTTTTGACCTAAATAAAACCCTAAAGTCCCAGAGGTAAAAAAATTGATGGAATGATATAAAATTTCCATATGGCAAAAAAAAAATCCCATCATAAACAAAATAAAGACAACAAAAGGAAAACATATTTATAAAATATGTGAGAAAAGATTAATTTCCTTCATTTCCAAAGATTTCTTACAAAAAAACAAACAAGCAATAAAATCCCCCACCAAGCTAAACAGAGAAATGGACAAAGAATATGAATGGGTTGTTCTAAAAAATAAGAAACACATGTGACCAATAAACATATGATACACATAAATACATATATGCTTACATTCCCAAACGAAGAGGGACAAAAGAAAATAAGAGATGCCATTTTTCACCTTTCAGATTGGCAAAGATAAAAGAGACAGCTCATACTAAGTGCTGACAAGTGTGTAGTGAAATGAAAACTACCAGCTATTTCTGGTGGCTGAGGAAACTGGTACAACATTTGTGGAGAGGGATATGACCATCACTGTGAAAATTTAGAATCCTGGTGATGATGGTAAAAACTACCGTTTACCAAGTACTCCCTCCGGGGAAAATATCAAGCTGTATTTTATGAACTGATGTCAGAAGTCATACACCTTCATTTCCACAATATTCCATTGCTTCCACAGTGCTGTTCGTTATGACAGGGGACTAGCGTGTGACGCCAGATGAGGATCATCGGGGGTCCTCTTGGAGGCTGGCTACCACAGTTTCTAATTTCAAAGGGGACATTTTGGTGTCAAATACTACATTAAACACACTATCTTATTATCCACCTTGTAGATGAGGAAACTGAGGCTTAGAGAGCTTTACCACCAAGGTCACTTTTCTAGTGTCAGCGCCAGAATTTGAACCAGCCCCATTTGGCTAGACTGTTTCTAGACTCTTGGCTGGACCTCCTTACTGGTCTCCCTCCCCGCTGCCACTGTTGCTTTCTTACAATCTCATCTCCTGTCATCTAAAAACATAATTCAGACTGTATTATTTCCTTACTCTTAAAATAAAATCCACACACCTCACATTGGTGTACAAGGCTCTGCATGCTTGGTCCTAGAGGCCAAGTCCGGTCATCCTCATCTCCTGTCTCTCCCCATGGCCCACTGAGCTCTAGCCACATTGGTCACCTTTCTATTCGTCAAATATGCCAAGCCTCTCCCTACCTGAGGGCCTTTCACCAACTGTTCCCTCTGCCTGGCAGACTGTGCCCCCCACCCCCACCCCACCCCTCTTCAGCCAGCTGTTAACTTGTGCCATTCCAGGGTCAGGGCACATGTTGACTTACTCTTGGGAGGGGTCTTCCCTGACCAATCAGCTCAGGGCCCACACTTGTCTCCACCCTTAACCCCTGTCTCCACTCCACCCCATACCCCATCCCCTGCCTCTTCACCCGGGATCCAACCAAGATTCAAACTTTGCAGTTAGTTATTTCTCTATAGTCTCATGATTTAGAACAGTCAAATTAATGACTGGATCTTTTGAAGAGTTCAGGTCAGATCCAGGTTATGACCAGATCCAGGTCAAGCATTTGGGGGGAGAACACGACATAGGTGATGCTGTGTCCTCTTGTTGCACCCCTTCAGGAGGTGAGCACATTGTGTCAGGTGCCCCCACTTTGCTGCATTTGATCACTTGGTAGGGGCATGTCTACCAGATCTCTCCATTGTGCAGGTACATGTTCCCTTCTATCATTAATAAGTAATTTGTAGGGATAAATGGGTTTTTAAATGCTTTGAGATGCTTGAATAGCATCTGCTCTGGTCACACTAAGATCCTGTTATTCCTAATAATAACTCCCTGGTTCCCATGGCTAGGTCCCCACATGTGAAGCAGGCTCGTTTCATACAGGAAGCTGCCTGGAGGGGTTGCTACTTAAGAAGCACCATTGAGCAAATGCCCCGCCAATTGTTCACTTACAAAAGCAACCATGGTTTTCAGAGCCTGGAAGGGACATGAAGGTAGAACTGCCCCCTTAAGCAGATGGGAGCCGCTTTCTCTGCCATGATCCCCCACCAGACGGGGATACATCATTGGGAGAATTTGTGGTAAAAAAAACTAGGCTATGCCATTCCTTGTTAGGACCAGTGCTGTGGCCACTTTAAGGATCCAGGGAGTTGTCCAGAGGTACAAAGACACTGAAAGCAACCTGCACAAGGTTACTCAAGGAGTGGCAGCTCCTGCAGGAGATTTCTGCAGGCTTCAGCACACATAAAACTTGCCTAATTCCCGGTGCCGCTCAACAGCCAGCTTCTCCAGGGCTCCCAACTGCTTTCTGTGGGTGGAGCGGGGCTGGGACTGTTTTATCTCAGGGATGGTAAATGAGTTCACATTTCATGCTTAGAGAAAATCACTGCTCTGCCCTCTTGGGCGGTACTATCTCTTTTATTAGTCAGAAAAGAAGTGGGTTATCTGGGTTCAATTCCACCTTTGAACTTCAGTTGGATTTGGCTTTATATTTCAAGCCCAGATGTCCAGCACCGCTGTGAAATAGTGACTCCGGCCAGGAGAAGTCAAAGGTCCCTAGAAATGTGGTGGGAAGAGATGGGAAATCCTAGGCCAGAATTATCTCCTTTCAGCGTGAGGAAGGACAGTTCCCGTCTTGGAAATGTCCACATTTCCCTGGATGTACTGAGGAGTTGTGGCCACTAATTCTAAAAATCATTATTAGGCAACAACATGTGTGGACTTTCAGATAATGAAGCCTCCAAACTGTCCCCCACCCCCAAAGGATGCAAAGTAAAGATCTCACAGGGAAAACTGGGAAGAGTAAATTGGTTTGAAAACACATTTGATTTCTGGGACAAAAGGTGCTAATGAATAACATGCTTAGAGCCTCTTGTAAAAAGAAAGTGTGAGTTGTATATTGACAGTAAAATCTTCAGCATGTGCGGAAGAAGTCTGTGTGCCATTAATTTGATGTGTTGTCATCTTTTCATTTTTCTAATGGGTGAATAGACTTCGCTCTGAATCTGTGGTGGTGTACTTCCAACTCGCACCTGTAGAGGGAGCCTTGTTTATCTCGGGTTGCTCACAATGCAAAGCTTTCAGTGTAAGAAAGAAAAAGGCTTTTTACAGAAAAAAAGTTGGAGGGTTAAAGGCAGTCTGTTTCAAAATTGCTAACAATCGCGGTGGCTGTCTCGTTTTCTCTTCTTTGCTGGTTCCACTGTGAATGAGTTGTAAAGTCAGTAGAAATTGCCTTGCCTCTTCGGATGCGACCAGAGGAAACTGGCGGTGGAATCGTTGTTGGGTTTTGTTTTGTTTTTTGGCCATTTCCTCACGAGAGGAGCTCCCCCATTCCTGTCAAAGCACAAGCTTTTTCTGAAGGCTGATCTGTTAGAACAGAGGGTGTGAGTTTGGGGAGGGCAGCATCTGCCCCCTGACCCATCTTATCTGTCGGGCTCTAATTCTGCTGTTTGGGGACAAGCGTGTTGTTTCAGGCTGAATCTGAGGTTGCCGGTAGGTCCAGGGGCCACACCCTCACCCCGCGACGCCCCAGGCCGCCTTCTCCAGCACCCCAGGAGGACGAGGTCTGTCTGCGCCCAGAACGGCGTCTCTGATCCGAGTGGGTCTTATCCCTCCGGCGATGCTGTCTCCCCGCAGACAGTGCGCGCCCAGGTCGCTGGGATAGAGCTGTATTGATATTATCCTATTACTTTACAACTGTAGCTCGCGCGCCTTAAGGAGCCCGCACGGCGTCGTCCAGAGGGGCACAATGACCCACCGGAGGGAGCTGGGAGCGAGCGGGCGGCAGGCGCTCCGTATAGCTGAAATGTTTGGGTCGGTCAGGTGAGCCCAGCCTGGACTGTTAGGCGCCCGCCTGGGGGAAGGAGGGGTACGGAGGTGGGTGTAAACTAAGTGGTGGGAAAGAGACAAAGGAAGAGTGAAGAGGCGAGGTGGTGCGGAATAGGAGGGGGAGGGGAGGAGAGGGGGCAGCGGGTGGGCAGCGCGAGGAGGAGCCCGAGCTTGAACTTGATCAAGAAAAGGGGGGGCCCTGAGGTTGTGGTAGGGGGCTAGCAGAAAGCCGGCCACGTGCCTGGCTTTTCCAGACCCGAGTCTCTCTCCGACCGCGCGGGGGGCCAGCAGCCCCGCCCAGCGAGGACCGTGTCCCCGGGGAACCTGGAGACGCGCGGGGGTCGAGGGCCTCCCGAAGGCCCCGGGGCGCCGAGAGTTCCTAAAGGTGTCTGAGTCACTTTCTTTGGGCCAAGTCTCTCCTCTCCTACCTAAACGCGGAGAGCCGGTTGTGTGCCCTCCAGCCCCCATCTCCACTCCCGTACCCGAAGGCTGAGGCCTCCGGGAGCGAGGGGCGGGCACAGACCCCACTGCCTTCTTTCCCGGGCTCAGCCCCCGGCTAGGATCTTCCTTGAAGCGCTTCCCCCTTAAGAGCACTCTCCCCCCGAAGCGCAAGGCGGCGCGTCCAGTGCGCCCTCATCCCTCCCCCCCTACCTGGCCCAGCACCCCCTCCTTCCTCCTCCTTTCCCCCCGCCAGCCTCTCCCTCCTTTCTCCTCTCTCAGGGTGCCTCCTTTTCCTCTCTTCCCCCTCCCCCCGTGCCCACTCCTCCCTCTCGTCCGCCCCTCCACCTCCTCCTCCTGCTGCTCCTCCTACTCCCCCCAGCGTGCGCTCTCCCAGCGCTCCCTTCCCCCGGCTCCCGCCCCGTGCCCGGTCCCGCCCCCCTCCCCCGCCTCCCCGTGCCCGGTGTCCCCCCTCCCCCTTCTTCCCTCCCGGCCGCGGCGCCGCCGCTACCGCCGCCACTCGCCTCGGCCCTCCCCCTGGCCACCCCCGCCCCCGAGCCGGGCAGTGACGCGCCGCGGCGGTGCCAGCCCCTCTCCCCCGGCGGCCGCGGCGGCGGCAGCAGCGGCAGCAGCTGGAGCGGTGGGGCTGTCACAACCGCTCATCCCGTTCACTCGCCTAGCCCGACCGCCAGTCTCCGCCTCGCCTCCTGCCCAGGTACGGAGTCCAGCCCGGATCCCCGAGATCCGGCCGTTTCCGGGCCCCGGGCCGCTGACCCCCTTCTCCCGCCGCTGCCGCTGGCCGTTGAGCTGCGGTTAGGGGGGCGGGGGACTGGGGGGTTCCGGGGAGGGGGACGCGGGGGAGCTTCCTGCGCCAGGGTTGGGAAGGGGGACGCAGGGAAGCGGCTGCGCCCTGGGCGGAGTGGGTTGGGGCGGGGGGGCGGGTGAGTGTTACCGAATGGGGGGGTGTGAAGGCTGTACTCTGGGGGCCTCGAGGTGCCCAAGTGGTGTGCCTAGCTCGAAGTGCCGGGGCCACCGGGCGCACCCCACTCCCGGGCCGCGCGCGCCGCTGGTCCTTGGGGGCGGTGATTGTGTGCGCCGCGCCGCGGTATTGTGCCGCGGCCACACCGTTTGCAGCGAACTGGGCACAGTGTCCCGGGGAGGAAGACGTTCTCAGGCGCCCGAGTGGAGGCCGGGCTCGCGTTGCCGCCACCGCGGCCGCCGCGAGAAGGGAAGTGGAATGTATTTGGGGATGTGAGGACGGGAAGCGTTGAGTGGCAGGGAGGGGCTCCCAGCCTGGGCGCGGGGAGTTGAGACGAGGTTTGCAGAGTTGAGCCCACTTCGGCAGGCCCCTGTCCCTGCCCGGCGCGAGTAGACCCGGTGCCCCTCTCAGGTGTACCGTGGGAGCGGAAGCCGGGAGCGTCGGCGGCCCTTGGGGGAAGGGGCAATTCCTTAAAGAAGGGGACACAGGGGGCGGGGTAAACTGTGTCCGGAGGGAGGGCGCACGCCTGGGTTAAGTTGGATTTACGCCGCCTCTCGCGGCTCTCCACCTAGTCCTCCAGGGCCCCACACTTTGTCCGGGAGGCGGGGTGGGGAGTGCCATCCGCATTTTTATTCCAGCCACTCGGGTTCAGAAATGAGCCCCTCTACTCCCACCTGGAGCTGTGTATGCCTGAGTCCGGTTGCCTCTACCGGGCGACGCTTCCTAGGAGAAGTTCTCATTAAGCCTCGCTAATTAGCATTATTCCTGGAGAAAGGTTAAGGTTAGACCGTCCTTTTCCTTCTCGGGAGGCCCACCCCCCTCCCCCCATTCTTTTCTCCCTCCCCCCTCCCCAAGAGCACAAAAGCACAAAAAGAAAGTGTGAAGAGGCGCAGATCAATGGAGAAGCCACAAACCCATTAATTCAAATGGAACCTTTTTCCCCCCCTCTAAAACATTGATTTTTCTTTCTGTCTGCTCTGAGGGGAGATTAATAACCTCCTGATTTCACCTGAAATGGTGTTTGGACTCTGTGATTTCCTCCTCTTTCTGAGAAGGATCGTGGCTTGAAATAGATTCTCCCTTGAGATAAAGCCCTACTTATCCCAGAATCAGCTGGAAACCCCAGCCTGGGTCCCCTCCACCCCCACCAGGTGGGGCTTGTGACGGGGAGAGGTGTGGAGGGGGCTCTCACTGCTCCGGGAGAGCCATCTGTGTGATGGGAGCAGGGGCCCCGTGTTCCCTCCTGTTTCTGGGCTGTGGGTTGCTGTGGGGGAAAGGCCTGTTTATGGCCCAGGCCTGATGGTAGTTTAATCCCCCAGGTAGTAAATTACCCCTTCATTGGAAAACCATTAGGGCCTAAATGTGTCCTTGAATAATATCAAGCTCCTGTCTAATCCCAGCTCAAGCTGGGCTTGTTTTACAGAGTAGGGTTTTAAGACAGCATCTCCTCCCACACCCACTGCACCTCGGCTGGGTGATAGCCCCATTCAGCACCTTCATGCTGAAGCTGGGAGCAGAGCACCCCAGGACCTTTCTGTCAGCTGAGAAAACTGACTGACTTTGGGGAACTTATCTGGTCTGGGTCACCCTGGGGCCATGTGGAGCTGGACTGCCCCTGTGTTGCTCAAGAACTTTTTTGTCTTGTCTGGGTCCTTTTCTTGGAAGGAAACTCCTGCAGGGCATTAGGTCAGAGTGGTTCCTCTCTAGCCCTCCTTTTGGCTGGGAGGACCCTGTCTGCTAAAGCCCATCTCTCTAGCCTCCTTTTCAAGAGACCCCTGTTAATGGCAGGGCCTGTGGGGTATCAATGTGGCCCTCTTGGTGAGGAGTGCTGGGAAAACAGCCAGTTGCTTTTGCTTAGGAAACAAAAGCCCATTTTGCCCTCCATACTCTAGTAAGAAGGTGTTGAAAATACTCCCAGCATCCAGGCGTCCATGACAACAAGGACACCAGGGCATCCTCGTGTGTATGTGAATATGTTTCTGACAGGCCCAGTGTGTGTGAGAGAGAATACCTAAAATGTGGTAGGTGATTGGCTATGTGTCAGCCCTCCCCACTTCACATTTCCCAGAAGAGCTTGTGCTTGTATGACTGACTAGTAAGCAGAGGAGGTATGGTAGCAGGAAGGAGTGGAATTGTGCAGGGTGTGTCCCTGGGAGGCGGCCTCCTCCCCTGGTGGCCAGATGGGCTTGGGGTGAAGCATGAAGCAGCAGCCTGGGGACCCCACAACTCCCAGGAGCCGTGTCTCAGACCACCCTAAGATTTCATTTGTGCAGTCCCTTCACAACAGGGATTTGAACCCTGCTTGCTTTAGATCTTGGGGGGTTTTCATCTTCTGTTAATAAGCCATCTGATGAACTGAAGTGGTTAAGTTGGGGTCACATGCGGTTCAGTACCTTCTTGGCATGCTCAGAAGGCTGTGTGTATAATGCTCGCTGACATGGAGACAAGGGGAGGAATTGCCTCGCACTGAAGAATTTCCAGGGCCTGGAAGGGCTTGTAGGTGTTCCAGAAGGAGGTGCTCCCTTTCTGCATCTTGGTGCCTGCCTTCTTGAGGTAGAGCTGGTGCTGGGGCAACTTTCTAGCCTGGTGATCTTTCTAGCAGGAGCTTCAGCCTCTCATCAAATAGATGCACAAGGGCTGGACAGAGAGGGGTCTGTTTCCTGCCCATCCCAGAATACCCCCCCCACCCCCCCACCCCCGCACGTCCCTCCCCCCTCCCCAACACATACCCAAGGCTCCTGGTCAGGGCTTATGGCTTACAATTGCACTAAATTCTCAGCAAATCCTCCCCCTTTTCTTCCTCAAAGCAAGTGGTAGAGATAGAGTTACAGCTCTGGGGAAAGGCCTGGAAAATGTTGTGTGAGGCACGCCCCAGGTTCCCTGTCCTGGAGGATGCAAATGGCTCAACTTCAGAGGCACCAGGAACCCAGTTCCCGAGAAATTGACCCTAGTTGTAAAATAATCAGGTTACTGATAGCACCTGCCCGTAGTTACACACCATGGATACAGGTGTGTTTCCACTGTTTCCCCTCTGGTCTCCCGTTTTTTCCTCCTCCTGGGCTGGGCAGTGGTTGGTGTTTACCTGCAGAGGAGGAAGGGCCTCAGAACCTGAGTGGAGAGAAACTGAACCTGCCCATGAATTTTGGACTGCAGATAAGAGCAGGGAGGGTTTAGGCTCCTCTCTTTCTGCCCAGGTTGGGGTGTGTCCCAGGGGCTGGTTGGGTGCTACCCGCCTTCCCCCTCCCACTCTTGAGTTCCCTTTTCAGAAGGGCAGGTGGCTCTATCTACCATGTTTCCCCGAAAATAAGACCTAGCAGGACCATCAGCTTTAATGCGTCTTTTGGAGCAAAAATTAATGTAAGACCTGATTTTATGTAAGACCGGGTCTTGCAGTAAAATAAGACCGGGTCTTATATTAATTTTTGCTCCAAAAGACGCATTAGAGCTGATGGTCCGGCGAGGTCCTATTTTCAGGGAAACTCGGTATCACCTGTGAACCACGATGGCTCAGGTCCTTTGGTGCCGAATAAATGATGGACTTTACTGACATGTGGGCTGCAGGCTTCAAGGTATCCGAGGGCAGAGGTAAGAGGAGCCAGGGGCCGCTGGCTGGCCAGTCACGTGGGATCTGGAGGGAGGGGGCCCAGAAGTAATGGATTGTACACACTTTTATTTTCTGATGAAAGTTTCATTGCAGTTTGTTTACAGAAAGAAATTAGTAGGCCAAATTCCCTTGAGATTCCAGGAGGGAAAAGCAGGAGTGTCTGACTTATGACTTAGGATCTCTGTGTGAGTCGGGGGAGTATCCTAGGTGGATGCATAGGCCTGAGGCCCTGCCACTCGCAGACCTGCACTGGCTGCCTCCTGCAGGTCTCTCCGGACTTGGGTGTATTTCCCCCTCTGCACAGTTGTTGATGGGCTCTGAACTGTGTGTGCTGGTAATTGCCTGTGTAATTAGCCCGCTCCTGGAGCCGTGCCTTGGTGTGAGTGGGTGCAGTTACAGTCTACCCTCTGCAGCTGGGGGCTCTACTGCAGCAGGTGAGTTGCAAAGGGTTCTTAAGAAGGCTTCACTCCCATATCAACCCTGGAAGTGAAGGTGTGGAAACTGAGTTTGATTAGAAATTTGTGTTTCTTTCCAGTTAGGTTTAATGGACTTGGCTCATTTAAAAACACTGCTGTAGCAATCGTGTCAAAATTTTAGAATCACCGCTCACAAAACGGACCCGTGGCAAAACCCTGGGGGCCGTGGGAAAACTTGCTGGGGAGAGGGAGAGCATCAGTAGGTAACTGGGGAGGGGGTTCGACAGCCCCTTCTCTCTCCACGCTTATAGTGGGTCAGGATTTTCTCTGGTCTCTTTCTCTAAATAACAAGGTCCTGGAGGAAAGGAACCCTGCCGTAGTCATCTATGTCCCTAGTGCAACGCCAGCACATAGTATATGCTCAATAAATGTATATCGACACATTGAAGAGAGCTTGTGAGCACTTGGGGGGGTGGGTGTAAATAGCTTCGTCTCCCGTGAGTTCCCTTTGGGTCTCATATTGAGGCACTTTGTTGTTAAGGACTCTGGTTCTTTTGCTTGAAGGGAGGAAGTATGGTGAGGCAGCCTCTTGGTGTGGTGGCGCTCTGGGCTCTGGGCAGACTGCCTGGGTTCTGATCCCAGCTCTGCCACTCGCTAAGGTGCCTGCGGGCAGCTGGGCAGGTACCAGATCTGGAGATAGGTCTGACATGGGTGCCTGCTTTGCGGAGGGGTGGGTGGGGGCTGTTGCAAGGAAATCTCCTAAGACCCTTGCCCTAAAGGCCCTTGTGTGTGGGCACTGGGTGCTCTTCATTATCAGGTGATTGCAATGTCAGGGTAAAATTTAGCCCACCTCTTACCAATTGGACCTGTCAGAGCAGGGAGGGGTGGCGGGGGGTCATTTTGGTGGACAGTTAAGTGATCTGAGCCAAAGAAACTCAAGGCTTTACGTGGGATGGCTGGAAGCTATCGGAGGGAGACCTTGCTAGGCAGCTCACTGCTGCTGGCCTGCCTGCCAGCCAGGGTCCGGGTTTCATATGGTCTCCATAATGGGACTGAGTCCTTAATTGTCAAACTAATGCCACATCGTCATTAAACACCAGTGTCATGCCAGCCAATTCAGTGAGTCTCCCTGGCCTTGTCGGGGGTCCAGGGAACATACAGCCTGGTCCCCACTCTTGGAAGGACTTAAGGTTTTCTGGGAAAAGACAGGGCAGAGACCCATAGTGTGTTGACATGCTACAACTGAGGGTTGTGTGCCTGAAAACTGCCAGGGTTAATGGTACAGGCAGATTGTATAAGAGGAATGGTGGAGACTGAGCTGGAGTTGGTGGAGAAGGGGGTATGTGTATTTGGAATTTGGGTCATGGAGCACCGCAGTAGTGTGGGCATTCCAGGTGAGGGGGAAAGATGAGCAGGGTGTGTCTGGGCCCTTAGGACTGTACACATCTGGCTCTGCACTTGTTAGCTCATGACCTTGGGCAAGTGCCTTAACCCCTTGGAGCCTCAGTTTCCTCATCTGTAGAGTGGGGCTGATAACTGTAGCTGCCTGGTGGGCTTGTGGTAAGGGTGAGATGAGATGAGCCAAGGCAGCACTTGGTGTCTGATAAACTTTGGCTTCTGTTACTGTTTTAAACTTGGCCGGCTGAGGCTATAGTGTAGGAGTCTTTAGTGCTGCACCTAGCAGCTCTGACTTTTTTCTGCTCCTCAGTGAGAACCCTGTGTGTTTAGTGGAACAATCCATGAGCTTTCTCTGAGCCAGAGACATCCCTGCCCCAGGTTATGTGCACCTTGGGAGGAGACATTCCTGGTGGCTACATGTCCCTTAGCTCACCCACCCCAACCACAGCGGCCTGGCTGCTCAAACCCACCGGCATGTGCTGGTGCCCGGAACGCTCCCCATGGGGACCCCCACACAGCTACCTTCCTCACTTCCTGTGGGCTTCTGCCCCATGTTCCCTGACCAGTGAGGCCCTCCTTAGCCACCTGGGCAAACAGTCCTTCCGGTCCCTCTCCTCTCTTATTAGGCTTTGTTTTCCTTTGTATCCGTCATCACCACCAACATTATGCGTTTTTCCTGCTGATTGTCCATCTTCCCCACTGTGAAGTGGGCAGTAAGGCCAGGATTCTGCCCTGTCCACACCTGAATTTTCCAGCACCTGGAAAGGTGCTTGGCTCATAGTAGATATTCAGTAAATACTTGTTGAATGAATGGATTGCGTATTTTCAGTAGGTGGTGCTTCCACCTGTTAATAGAATGCTCAGTCTTTTCAGTCTGTTTCAACAATACGCAAGAGCCAGGAAAAGGGCCTTCCTACTTCAGCCATGACTTCGGGTTATACCCTGACCAGTGTCCCTTGGGCAGCCAGGAAGGAGCAAGGGGCCTAAGCAAGGATGCCCCTGGTCCTGGCTTCCGGAGCCGACATGGTCTCTGTTCCTCCAAGGTCCTTCTCCCCCACCTGCCAGCCTCCCTGCTCACTCTGGGGGTCTATGCAGTTGGCATAGGGGAGATTTTTGTTGTCCCTTTGGACCTTTTGTGCAGAGAGCCTTTTGAATGTGTGTCCCTCTGGGTGTGAGAACACTGAGTGAGTGTGAGTGAGCGTGTTTTCACCCAAGGAAGAGTGTGGGTGGCTGTGCTTGTGTGTAAGGAGCAGGGTGGCCTGTGGGAGGGAGGCAGAGTGAGTGCGTGTGTGCGTGTGTGGGGAGAGGGCATGAAGACCCGTGGTCTCCGTCCCCTGAGGCTCTGAGTGTGCCTTGTGGGGACCCTTGAGCTGGGCAAAGCTGGCATCCTGGCCCAGCTCAAGTCCTCCGGATTCTGCCGCAGAGGGTACACACTTGTGCTGCACAGAAGCTGTAAATTCCAGGAAACTCCTTGCCAGCCCTGCATGGTGGGGGAGGGAGTGGAGGCTAAGCCATGGCTGGTTCCCCAGCACTTGGAGAGCAGATGTGTCTGCCTCAGGGACAGCAACAGAATAAAGTTCAAACTGAAGTATGTTTGCTCACTATAAAAGAGACGTCTGTAAGGGGGCCCTGGAGTGGGGGCTTTGGTGGTGGGGGTGCTCTGCCAGAGGTCCTTACTGGGGGCCCACAGAGGCCATTGTTTCTTGCTGGAGGGGACAGGGGAGGGGGCAAAGTCAGAGATCCAGCGTGTGGGAGCTGCTGGGTCATCTTTCTTGCGTTTTACAGCCAGCTCCCAAACAGTTGCTTGCTGCTCCTGAAAGAGGCTGGGCCAGAAGGAGGTGGGGTCCCTTCCCGCTGGAGGGCTGGATTGAAGGGGCCCCGCCCCGGGGGTTCCCGGATGACTGGCCAAGGGCTCCCTGACTGAAGCCAGCATGGGGAGAGGAGGCAGGCGTGGTCCTCTCCAGCAGGCCCTCCGGCTGTTTGGAAGGCCCTGGTGGCCCCCCAGGCCCTTGAGCCGAACCCCCTTTGCGGTCTGATCTGAACCCTCTTCTGCCCCACCCCCTTCCTTCTCTACACTTCTGGGGCTGGCCTTTTCAGCTCTGGAAGCTGCCCAAGAGCATATCTTTGAAGCACAGCAAAGGTTAGGAAGGAGGAAGACAGAAATGTCCTCTGGGCTGGGGGAGTGGAGAAAGGAATTCCATGCATGCTCCACGGGAGTCAGGGCCGCAGGCCTGTGGGGCGATCGGCTTGGCCCCGGAGGTGCTGGGCATGTCCTGCTCCCCACTCTGGCCTCCTGGCCCTGTGTGCAGTGAGCCCTCTTCCCTGGGCTGTGGGCAGGGAGCGGGGAGCTGTGGCCCTTGTTTACAGCGCTTGTTTCAACCTTGGCTCACAAGGGTAAGAGCCAGGCCCTGCCATCCGCCCCTGCAGGATGTGAGACCTCGTAATTGTGTTCAATTACAGAGCGCCGGCCCTCAGCCCTGGCTTCCGACAGGAACCAGAGCCTGAGCCACTTCCACAGGGGGCAAGGCAGCAACCCAGCCCCCTCTGCAAGTTTCGGGGGCTCCCTGTGGCCTTTGGGGCACTTCCAAATGCCCATGGGCCCTGGGGTTCACTCACAAGGCTGCCTGGGGGCTGCCAAGAGCCTCTCCCTGTTGAAAGCCCACCTTCTTTGTCCCTGATCAGGATGAAACTTCTGTGAGCAGTGAAGATTTTGATATGAACGACTCCACATGGATGTCAGCTGACCCACACCTGGCCTCCAGCCTGAGTCCCAGCCAGGACGAGAGGATGCGGAGCCCGCAGAATCTCCACAGCCAAGAGGATGGTGAGTATCCTTGGGTGGCTGGTGGGGGAGGGGCTGCGCCAGACACCAGGGGCCTAGGAATCCAACGTGGGGGAATCTGGGCCAGGCTTACAGCTGCCCCCCAGCCTCTCTATGGGCCCCACGGCTTAGCTCCTGGTTTTGGGGAAGCCAAGTCATTCCTCCCAAAGATAAGGTGGATGGAGCGCTCAGGGAATGGCAGCCTGACAGGCGTCATGCTGGTTAATGTGCCCTGAGCCTCATGGTCTGGTGATGCGGATTCAAAGTTACCAGGATTCGGTCTGGGAAGGTTAACAGTGTGCCTGACCTGGGACAGTACAGCTGCCCAGCAGTGAAAACAAAAGCAGGGCTTCTGCAGCACAGATGTGAGGCTATGGGACAGGGTCCCTGCCTGTCACCTGGTGAGTGAGCAGGCAGTGTGCTTGTGCGTGTGTCTGCCCCCAGCCCCTTGGGGTGATACATGGCCCGGGCTGAGGAACTGTCTGGCCTCTTCCTACACTGGCCCCCACCGCCCTCCAGGGCCTGCCAGGCAGCATCCTCCGGCCTTCCTGGGAACAGAGACTTCCTTTTTGGGGTGGGAGAGTTGGCGTCAGGAGTCAGATGCCAGAGGTCTGCCCCAGAGCCCCCGCGTGGAGGCCCGGAATACTGGGCTTGGGGCTCCAGCGCCTGCCTCCGTTAGGTGCAGTTATGGGCCTGGGGTGGCACCTATGGTCAGAGGTCCCGGCAAGGCTCTGTTTTCTGGGGAGGAGGTGACTGGGAGTAGAGGATGGGCCAAGCCAGGCGTCAAGAGAACTGGGGTGTAGAGCTGGCAATTAGAAGGGGTCAAAGGTTAGGGCCTGGAATGTGAGAGGGAGGTGAGGGTTAAAAAGGGGTGTAATGTTAACTCTGTGAAATGGGTTAGCCTTAAAGAGTAAATAAGGGGTAGGAGCCTTGCAGTTTGGGTCAAAGTTCATCTCCATGGCAGAGCCCTCGAGCCACTGCCCTTGCAGGCCTGAATCTGGCTTTGTCTGGGAGGAGACCGAGCCTCGAGGCAGCTGGGGTGGCTGGGCCAGGGGCTGGGGAGCCCAGGGGGTGGTTCTTCAAGGAGTGGGGTGTGAGGCTGCCGGGAAAGAAAAGGCTTTTGTGCCTTGCTGCCTCGTGAGGCCGGACCCCCTTGTGCTGCGAGCTTCCAGTGTTCCCACGGGGCGGGGACCTGGGGCCGCAGCGGCCGCGTGCTGCTGGGGGCGCTGTGGCTGGGACGTGCCCAGCAGCTGACCCCTCATCTGAGCCGGCTGAGGGCCACACCCAGGGCTACACCAAGGGCTGGGCCAGCGAGCCCAGCCGAGAGTGTTGACTACACCTTCCCACGAAGGATCCAGAACATTTTTTTAGAAAAACCCAGAGGAGTAGGACTGAATGGGAACCATATTCCTCTAACTCATTCTCAAAAAAGGCTTGTGTTATTGTTGCTCGCAATCACTGTTTGGGGGTATGACCTCTGCCAGAGACACTTCCCGGGCACATTTGGTGATTCCAGGATCAGGTACCCAAGGAGGTGTTTCCATGGGGGTCATGGGGCTTCCGCAGCATCTTTGCCCTGCTGTCCAGCAGCCTGCTCGTCATGAAGATGAAGCTGAGAAAAGCACAGAGGCCGTGGGGCCAGCATGTCCTACAGCTGGTCCCACGGGAGCCGGTCCCAGTGGGGAGCCAGCCTGGGCGTAGGCACGCATCCCCCCACCCCCTGCTGCCCAGGCCCCTCCTGGCCCTGGGTGCTGGCACTGAGGCAGGCTGGCCTGCTGACAGGACAAGGGTGTTTATCAGGGCGGGCGGCCGGAGCTGGAGACAGGGAGGATGGTGTCGGCCATGATACCATCAACTTAATTATTTAATCAGAGGCTGTGTCTGGAGGCTGTGGGCTGATGTGCTGGCCGGAGGCCAACCTAGACCCAGTGCTGGGGGTCGCAGGCCTTGAGCACACCCAGCTGGCTGGCCTGGTCTCTGCTGCCCCTTCTGGTCCCAGCTCTGTTGATGACTGCCTCGTCTGACCAGAGCGGTGGGTTCCCAAAGGTTTTTGGCTGGGCACAGACCCAGCCTGGAGTCCTCGTCCAGCCCTCCAGCCCCCACAGTGGCACGCAGCCAGCTCCCTTCTCTGAAGGTGCTTACAGTGCAGACCCGGCTGGGATCCCATTCCCACCAGTGAGTCAGTGGGAGACCAGCAGGGGCTGTCGGGTGTTCTCATGTCCCCTGTTGGTAACGAAGGACTAGGTGCAGGCAGGTCAAGCCGGGGCTCTAGGTGGCCCTGCACTCTGCACCCAGCCACAGCCCTCCATGGTTTCCATCCCCTGCTCATGTGTCTTCATCCAGAAGCTTCCCCCAGGGTGGCTTAGTGTGTGGTGTCTGGCCCTCATTCCTCCGTGAAAGGGTCAAGCTGGAAAGATGATGGCTGAGGCCTCACTGTGAGCTGTGCGAGACGTGGACCACGCCGATCCTGCTTTCTGCTCTGTCCCAGTGACTAGCTGCGTGCCTGGCACATTAGAGAAGCCTGCTGAATATGTGTGGTCTGAATGAGTAGAGGAACAACTATTTATTGAGACCTGCCCCCTGAGCACACCTTCCACAGGGGGTATAAGTTTACCCCTTGTTGGGGACACCCCCAATTTGAGCACCTGGGTCTTTTCGCCAGAAAGTGTGGGTACTCCCAAGGCTGTGCTGCTGGTCAGTGATGCAGCCCAGAAGCATTTCAAGAAGCCAGGCAATTTGCACAGATTCACACCCGTTGGTGGGTGTGTTGGGGCTGCCTTCCTCCTCCTCCTCCTCCTCCCCCCCCCCCTTGTTTTAGCAAAGGCAATGAAGTCAGGGCCTTGGCAGGGCAGGTCCCAGGGCTGAGACCAGGAACAAGCATCCGCACCCGCTCGCCCTAACTTGTCTCCCAGGTTAACCAGCAGTGGGAGTGTGCTTGCCCTGAAACAAGCTTGTGCTTCCCCCCCAAGCCTGCCGCTGCCTGTGGAAGCTTCCCTTCACAGATCTCTTTGCTGATCCGTTCCCTAAATCATAGCCGTCGGTTAGGCAGGGAGCATCACTTGCAAGGCACTTCCTTGCTGCAGGCTGTAACTGCTGTGGGTCACACTTCCTTCTTGTTCCATGTCGCAGGAGGAAACTGAGGAGCGAATTTGGGCGATCTGGCCAGAGTCCGGATGGGTGCTGAGGCTGCCCTTTTCCTCTTTGGCAGATGTCAAGGCCGTGTGTGAGGTTCTAGGAACCAGGTCTCAATAAATAGCTGTTCCTCTTCCCCAGAAGGTAGACAGGATCCTGGGGACTAGAGGAGGCTTCCCCCACACACTCAGCGCACTCGCTTCTCAGGGGCCCAGTGATCCGTCCCTGCATGGCCTCCTGCTCACACACAGCCCAGCCCCCTGCAGACCCACCACTAAGGTGGCTGAGGCTTTGGGCTTTCTTTTGAATCCAGATGGCACGCTGGTCTCATCACACTTGCCTGGAAAAACACTCTGGTCCAAAAGGGCTGCCTTTTGGGGGTGGAGAGAGTCCACCTGGGGGAAGCCAACTGTTGAGACTTTGTCCAGAGACGCTGCAGTCTGGTGCTGCCTTGGGACTGAACAGCCTGTCAGTCTGTAATTATGCCCATCAGCAGATTATCTGATGCCCATCTCTTCCCAAGATACCATGAGCACCCTGAGAGCCGGGACCCCAGCACAGGGCCTGGCCCAGAGCAGGCGGGGGAAGGGGGAAGTGTCTCTTGAGTGAATGAAAAAGTGAAGGAGGACAGGCACACAGGCAGGTGAGCCAGCAGTCCTCCTGCTGCCAGATACACTGATAGGCCCGGGTCCAGGTCGTGTAGGCGGGGCAAGGCGAGGGCCCGTGCCTTCCATTTCCCCTTGATGTGCTTCACCAGGCCTCTTGCTCTGCCCCTTCCTGAACGGAAAATGTGAGGCCTGGCCTCCAAAAGGGATGCATGGGGGTGGAGAGCGGACATTACTCACCTCCCGGGCAGACAGGAAGCCAGCGCCAGGGAAGAGCTGAGGGTCCTGCTTCTGTCTTCCTGCAGGGTCATCAGGAGTTGCTGGGCAGGAGCTGTGTGGCGTCCTGGGGCATTTCAGGATCTCTTGTTTACCCCTCTCAGATGAGACCACTCCTCCAGCCTCGGGCCTCAGGACCCACTGGGCCTTGGGGCTTCCCCCCCCTTTTAGGGACACGGTACCAGCACTTCCTGCCTGCTGCCCCTCCAGTGCCCATCACCATGTCGTGAGGCTGAACAAAGGCATTGAGGGTCCTGGCTTAAGCCTTAGGTTCTCTCAGGGCTCTTCGTCAGTCTTGTGCCGTGACTAGTGAGCCCGTCACGGCACGCAAAGTTGGTAAGCCGGTCTCAGGAGCGTGCAGTTTGGAGAGGGACAGGCACACAGCACATGGTATCCCTGCTGGACCATAAGCTTTTTGAGGGCAGAAGGGGTATCTGTAGAAATGTGTCTTATTTTGCCCCTTATTTCACAAAGGTTACATTCATTGTAGAAAATTTAGGAAAAACAGAGGAGAAAAAAAAAATCAAAAATACCAATATTTGGGACACATTTTTCTCAGTCTTCTCTGTGTGTATAATCATAGTCTCATTTTCTTAAAAAAAAGAGATGGGATCATATAATGTTGCAGCCACCTTTTCCCCATGTAACGTCGTTTGCCCCTCCCCCGTCACTGAAATAGCATTTTTAAAAGTTTTCAGTCAGTCTAGTCACTGGAGGCCCCATTCCTGAGCCCACTGCGTGCTCCGCCCCAAGCTGGTGACAGGTTGGTGACACTGAGCTCAGAGCTATGACGATGCCTTTCCTACCGAGGAAGAAGGAACTTGCCCAGACCACAAGGGTCTCTGACTCTAGAGCCAGCATTTGGGCCACTCGTGGGGGAGGACATTCAGGTCCCCCTTTTGTGTTATTACAGTGCCCCAGGGAGCATCCCCAAGGGCAAGGCCGTGCGCCGGCTGGAATCCCGAGCCCCTACCACAGAGTAGGTGCTCAACAGATTGCTGTTGAGTAACCAGGGGCAGAGACGGGGCCCAGTGAAAGCCTCGTGGAGGAGGCAGATGGGGCAGGCCTGAGGCACGGCCGGGAAGCTCGGGCAGCATGTCAGGAGGAGGCTGGGATGGGAGGAAGATGCTGACTGCTAGGGTTGGGGGTTTCCTATGTCGCATGTCTCCAGAAGCTCCCTAGGACCCCCAGCTTCAACCAGGAGAGATGGGGCAGGGAGGTCACAGCCA
This sequence comes from Rhinolophus ferrumequinum, assembly GCF_004115265.2. NCBI lineage: Eukaryota > Metazoa > Chordata > Mammalia > Chiroptera > Rhinolophidae > Rhinolophus > Rhinolophus ferrumequinum. The sequence continues at coordinate 22,197,299 of NC_046306.1, forward strand.
GGCCATCTGGTAAGGAAGGGTTGTGGGAAGATGGAGAGAGGTAAGGCCACCTCTGTGGGCCTGGGGTCTCCACGGGACATGGCTCCCTGCAGGCGGCCCCTGGCACTCTGCCGCGGACCTCCCAGCAGGCCCTGGCCTACCCTGTTCCTTCAGTGCGGGCTTAAGCAAGTTGTTCACCCTCTGATCCCCGGCTTCTGCCTGTAGCAGGGCCCGGGTGACTGCGATCGTTAATCCTGATGTGTTCTTGGGAGCTCTTTGTGGAAAGACCAGGCTTCCTGCCTCATGGATCTTGCTGCCCTTGGGTGTGGCCCTCCACTACCCAGAAATGCAAACTGGGGGGCAGGGCAGTTACCTGGGGAGTAGGCAGGTGTGTGACTTGCTTGCCCAGGGCTCAGTATTTACATGGTGCTGCCTCTCCTTTCTTCACTGGTGGATCCTCTCCTCTCTCCCAGGTGCCTTACCCCTGTCTCCACAGGGTAGGTCTCCAGTAGAAGTGTGCAGGCTCCAGCCACACTGTCCCCACACAGGCTCAGATCCTGCCTCCCCTTCCTTCTCACTGTGTGGCCTGGGGCAAATCATTTCCCCTCACTGGAAGGTGGGTGAGGGCTGGACGATGTGTGGACAGGGCTCAGCACACACCTGGTACAGGGGAAGCCTCAACAAATCGTTTCCTCCGAGGTGGGCAGGCTGGTGCCAGGGGCTGTGCTGAAGGGCCAGTGGCCGGGTGGTATTCGTAGGCTACGGCGCTGTAGTTGGGTCAGGCGCCTCCCTTGACCCAGATTCTCCCCTCTCCCAGATTCTCGGGACCCTTACTTGCCCACCTTGGTACACTCCTGCCTCCGCGTCCATTCAGGTCTCTCTTGGTTCCTTCTGACCACAGCTTTCTTCACAAGACTCACACCTGTGCCCTGTGTCCCTGCTCTGAGCCCTCCAGAGCCTTACTTCTCTGAAAAGGTCGTAGGGCTAGGAGGGCCTGGACATGCACAGCTTGTCCTAGTTTCTCCTGAGTTCCCGTCCCACTCCCCACCCACACTTGCCTGGGCCTGTCGTGGGACCCCGAATCCCCAAGACCCTGTCCCTTGATGTGCAAAGCTCAGAGCCATCCTAAGCTCTGCTGCTGGCAGGCAGCTCAGCAGGCAGCCAAAGAGAAGTCCTCTGGACAGTCGCTGTGCTGGCACCAAGGAGCCACAGGAGTGTCCTCAGCCAGGGGTGGAAGCTGCTTATGCACGGGAACGGGCAGGGGCCATGCTGCTAGTGGGGAAGGGGCGGGTGGGAGTTGGGGCCAGGCCCCTGGGGCTCAGAGACGGTCACCCGCATTACCCATGAGCCTGCTCGACTTGTATTGTTTTCTGCGGATGGTGTCCACCCTCCCACGGGCTCACTTCTGTGGTTAGAGCAGTTCTCTCCTTACCAGGGGCTGTAGCGTTCCATGGCGAGTCCCCACGGACCCAATGTTTGTGGTTGGGTATCCGCCCTGGTCACTGTCACATGGGGGTTGGATAGTGGCCCCTTCATCATAGCTTCCCTGGGATGGCTTCTGAGGGACTTTCCTGCAGTAGGCTTTGAACCTGAGCCTTCTCTCACCTAAATCTGAAGATCCTGGCCTCCTTTACTGGCTACAGGTCACCCCCCCACCCCCATTCTCGAACAAGAGCTGTTGCTCCTATTCAAGGCTCCAAACATCCACACCGGATGGAGAGGCGGTGGCCTCCTGCCCTCCCCTCCCCCCAGGAGCAGAGAACTGGGGCCCAGGCCCTTCCGGGGATTGGCCATGGGCCACCCTGGCCGTCCCGGGTCACAGGAAAGTGTCCATCATCAGCTGGGCTGCAGGCAGTACAGACAATGCTAGGCTGTCCTGGCCTTCTGCCGCCGAAGAGTGAGAGAGGCTGGGAGACAGCACCGAGAGAGCCCTTTATCCCAGGAGCCGGCCTGGCCCACACAGCCTGGCCTTGTGCAGGCTGCCAGGGTCGTCGGCCCCTTGAGGCCCTCAGATGCCTGGTAGTGCAGGACAAGCTCCAGGGCCTGAGAGGTGGGGGGGGGGGCTCCCCCACACACACCTGGAAGATTGCCTGGACTATCAGGGATGTCAGAGCCCGGCCCCTCCCCGGGCCCCTCAGCCCAGGACACATGTAGACCCCAACTGCTAACTGACCCTTTGTGGAGGAGGCCCTGCTCTGCTGGGGAGGAGGCTGGGGGAGGGGTGTTCAGGAGAGGCATTGCCACCCTGAGCCTGCCAAGGGCAGCTTTCCCAGGAACCAGGAAGTGACCGGGGCCACGTTGGCGTCATCACTCTGACCTAAGGACTGGGGTGCACCGAAGCCAGACTGCTTCCGGGCGGGCTGAGAGGGCTGCCAGGGCCTCAGACGCCACACGCGCACACACAGGCTCTGGGGTAGGGCCCTGCCCCGTGAATCACTCACACATGGCTGCCTGAAGTGGCTTTGTTTGCTCTCAGAGCACATGATTTGTTTCGGGGTGGGAGGGTGCAGTGGGCATCTCAGCTAAAGCTTCGTACATTGAATTGGCATTATCTCTTGCTGCCTATGCTTGGCCTAGAGGGTGGGGCCAGGGAGAATGTCGGACCTGGGAAGACACAGGCCCAGGCTTAGTACTAGGAGTGTTTCCCCCTGGGCATTTTTGGCCAGTGTGTGTTGGGGGAGGTGCTGCAAGAAGGGGGGCAGTGATGGGTGGGGACATAGTACAGATGGGTAAACTGAGGCCTAGAGAAGAAAGAGCACCAGGGGTGAGTCAGGCAGCACTGGGGCTCATCTGGACTCTGCTGTTCACTCTGTGCGATGGCCAGTGACTTCCCTCTGGGAGTCGCAGGTTCCTCTCTGATGCCTGCTGCAGGGGTGGTTGTACAGATCAGGGGTGAGGAGTATGCTGGGTGCCTACACAGACTGGATGTGCACCCCACCGAATTAGGCACCCATCCCAGTGCCCCGCCGCCGACCCTGCTCTGGCCACCTGTCCCAAGACCTGAACTCTTCTCCCTCTTCAGCTTGGGCATCTCTTTAGGGGCCAGCACCCCAGGGTCCCTACACTGAGAGAAATGATTTCAGTTTTAGGGAAAAGTCATGGAAATCTAGGTCTGTTCTGGCTAATATGGTAGCCACAGATGGCTATTGAAAAGGGCTCATGCAAACTGAGACGTGCTACAGTATGTGTAAAATGCACACAGAGTTTCAGAGTTAGTATGAAAAGAGAATGTAAAATACCTGTTTTAACACAGTACTGATGACTTGTTGAAATGATATTTTGGATATATTGAGTTAAATAAAATAGGTTATTAAAATTCATTCCACATGTTTTTCCCTTTTTTAAATGTGGCTACTAGGCAATTGAAAATTCCCTCGGTTCCCATTCGCTGGTGCTGCTCTAGACTCTGAGTCCCAGGTGCCGGCACCTGTTTAAGAAATGAGTCACAAAAAGTCAGGCAGGAAGGTGGGTGCTGTGGAGCAGAGGTGCTGACGGCGTCCCTGGGCTGGTGGCATTAGGCTAGTGGAGCCCTTGGAACCTCAGGGATGGAGCGGGGTGTGCAGGAGGGGCAGCCAGATGTTGGGGCAAGCGCCCAGTGTGATCGCCCCACCCAGGATGGTGGGATCCCAGTGGCACTGCGTCACCCAGCTCCTCAGTGGCTCCCATTTGACCCCGGGCCCTCCCCCTTCCCTCCGGGAGGAAGAGCAGGGTAGCCAGCCAGGAGCCTAGTGCTCCCGGGAACTGTATCATGTAAACACGGCCCAGGCCACTGGCCTTTGTCAAAGCAGACGGGTGGCCAGCCCTGTGAGGTGCACACCCCAAATTCAGAGCAGAGTCAGTGCCCAAAGCCACAGTGGCTGAGGGAAGAGGAAGAGGCTGGTTCTTCAGACATCCAGCCGCTGCCTGGTGTCCACGCCTCCCCAGCCCACGGTGGGGCTGCTGGCTCCAGCACTCTGCACTCCCCCCCACCCTTCTCTTTTGTGTGTGAATTATTGATGCCCCCTGCTCTCCCCTGCCTGGCTCCTCCTTTCTCCCCTGCCTGGCTGCTGTGGTGACAGATCACGAAGGAGGGAGGCATTGCCTCCAGCAGCCGAACCTCTGCCCACGGAAGGCAGTCTGCACTGGGCCTGCTGGGCTGGTGCGGCCATATGCCTGGCCCGTGCGCGGTCTCAGGGATGGCAGACCGTCCCGCCTTTCCCTAGCCTGCCTTGGGAGCCAGCGTGGGTCGCCCACTGGGAGAGGGTGCCACTGGTTGTGGCCCCAGAGCCCGGTGTGGCGATTGGCAGCTTGCACAGAGCCGGGCTTGTGCGGGCTGCGGGGCACTGGCGCCCACATAAGGGCATTGTTTGCTGAGGTAAAAGGGGTTTTTGTCTCCTTCTGGAGACGGGACAGAGAGAGGAACAATTTCCCCCATTCATCACTAATTCCCCCATTTGAATAGCAGCACATTGCGCCACGTTAAATGGATGGGCACGGCCGTCCTTCCCTGCCCGTAGGCATTCCGGGCACAGGTGGTGGGCTCTGCGTCCTGCCCAGATCAGAGCTGGGGAGGCCTGGTTTTATGGAAATGTTCAGAAGGGGTGCATTCCCCAGCTGCTTCCCTGCGACCCCTCAGTGCACCCGTCTCTCTCTGGCTCACACTGTCACAGGTTGGGGGCAGTCTTGTCCTGCTGGCAGTGTTCTGGGCTCCAGCAGGCTGGCCTTGGGTGGGGTGCCCGTCCTGGAGGGGCCTCCAGGCACAGCAGTACAGCTGGGGACAAGAGGGTCACCTTGAGCTCCAGGTCTGGGGCAGGTTTCACCGGAACACGCGCCTGCCCAAAAGCCCTGAAGCTGGAGGCCTGCACCCCTGAAGGCCCAGCTCCTCCGCCCCATATTCCAGGACCTCGGTACCTGTGGGGCCAGCTGGGTTCTTTCACAGGGTCATAAAGTGTCAGAGCCCAGCAGGGCGTCAGCGGCAACTCCCTGGACTGCAGATAAGAGTTGCCAAGGAGGCGGCTGTGCCCAAGGTCGAGAGGCAGCAAGGCCCCGCACCTGCCCCCTGCCTGGGCTGCCTCATCTCATTGGGGCATAGGTTTGGGTATATGTGTGTGTGTCTCTCTTAAATCACTTTTTTTTGGAGGGCGTTGGGAGGAGGAAAGAATTAGGAATGGATCGGAACCCAGCTTGCTCAGCCTGGGATGCTGACACTTTTCTCTGTACCTTCTGTCCCCCAAACAGTGACAGGTGAGCTCTCTGGGCTGGGTTCTGTGCTAGGCGCTAGGGGAGGGCCTTGCAGCCAGCCCCTCCTGGAGGTACCAGCCACCTTTGGACTCAGTCTGAGGTTGTCTTGGGCTGAAGTAAGGAGACAGCCAGCTTGAGCTCCAGTCCCTCGGCCCCTGAAGGGGTAAGGGGGAGGGCCAAACCAGACACATGTGACACAAACCCACCCTTGACTAGCTTCAGCAGTAAGGGAATTATTGGTTCCCACAACCGAACAGTCTAGGGCCTTCTTTGGCTTTAGGCACAGATGGGTTTGGGGGATTCGTCCATGCCAACCTGTTAGCCCTGCCTTGCAGGCATGGGCCTCCCTGCCAAGTGAGCTCAGCCCCGAGGGGGACAGTACTTCTTTCCAGTCACTTCAGCAGAAGCCCTAGGACTGACTTTTCTGCATCCAGATTGACCTGTCACTGATCGCTGTGGTGGGCTGCACCGCGTAGCCAGGCCTGGGGCACGTACTCACCTGGAAGACGAGGGATCCCTTACCAGATGGAGGGACATGGTTTCTGCAGAGGTAGGACCAACCTGGGCCCACCCAGTACAGCCCTGCCAACCTTGGGTCTGGTCGTAGACATAATGTGTAAGAAGGTGATAAATTCTCTGGAAAAAATGGGTAAAGGAGTCTATATTGTTAGAGTGGGGGTAAGGGGTGGGCAGGGGAGGGCTTACCGAGAAGGTGACCTATAAGCAAAGACCTGGAGGGGAGGGAATGTGCCTGAGAGAGCTAGGGACAGGGTGTCAGAAGAGGGAACAGCAAGTGCAAAGGCCCAGGATCGCAGCTGGAGTTGGGGATGGAGGGATGAATGCTCTTTTCAGAGCTCAGTCTCCTCTAGAACTCCTGTGTTTGGTTTCTTGCTTGCTAGAGCATGGAGCCCCCAGGACGGTGGCCACCCTCATCTTTTCACCAGTGTCCCCAGTGCCCTATGTGGGCTGGACACCCAGTAGGTGTTCAAGAAAGGAAGGGACAAAGGTGGAAACAGCACCTTCCAGGTGCAGTTCTCTCCCTCCTGTCCTCACTGTGCCCACCTCAGATTTGGTGCCAGCTCTGAGGGGCCCCTAAAAGCCCATGCTCCAGTCTAAATGACACGTGTGGAAGTAGGTGCGTTACGAAGTGGGAAAGTATGAGGTGAAGGGAACCGACATTTTTTTTTTTAGTGTCTACTCTCTATACCAGATATTGTCTACACCTTATAAATCCTATTTTACTGATATGACACCCATTTTGAGAGGAAACTGAGGCTCCAGGAGGTGAAGTGGCATCTTCAAGGAGACATAGCCCATGTCTATCCCACTCCACAGCCCCTCTGAATTCTGCCAGTTGGCAAAAAGAGAAGTTGTGAGCAGCCATGAGCAGGAGGCGCAGGGCGGGCCGTGCAGGCAGGTGGTGAGCTTGCTGGCTTGCGGGGCCCGAGCAGCATGACTGGGGAGCACAGGCTCTGCTCTCTCGTCCCTTGGACATGGGCTGTGTGTGTGGCTGGCTCTTCCTGCCGCTGGCTGTGGTGTGGTGTGGAGGTGGGAGAGGCCTGGCCTATGGGTAAATGAGATGGGAGGAATTAGAGCTTGTGAACTGGGGCCCACCGGCCAGCTCAACGTATTTTTTGGTTTGTTTTGGGGGGATTTTTTTTTTTGTGGTAAAATATGTAAAACAACATTTGCAGTTTGTACCATTTTTAAGCATGCATTAAGTACACTGACAATGTGCAACCAGCACCATTATTTCCAGAATACTGCAGGTCTTCGAATAATGTTCTCCCATTTTATTCAACGTCATTTCGTTATAATATTGATGAGAAAAAATTGATTCCCAGTCGGGGCCACTGTCTGTGTGGAGTTTGCATGGGGTTCCATGGGTTTGCTCCAGCCACCCATGACCTGAACTGGAATAAGCATGTTGGAAAATAATTCTCATTTTTATTAATCTTTCTTAAGTGTACATATAGTTCACACTGATTTCAGTGTTTAATATTAGAAGTGTTTTTGGGTCTTTATTTAGAAGTTTGGTGATGTTTTTGTGACCAAAAATATGCCATAGGAGCTTAACTTTTATTAATCAGTCTCTGGTAAAGTTGGTTTCCTTATACGTCATTTCACTTAAAGTAGTAGTTTCCAAGAACATATCATGACTTTAAGTGAGGACTTACTGTAGAGTTTGAATCACTCTGAATGAAATCTCTGTATCTGTTAAGTACTAACTCCCATGCCCCCTCCTTCCAGCCCCAGTAACCCCTAATATATTTTCTGTGTCTATGAATGTGTCTATCTAGATACTGCATATAAATGGACTCATTCAGTGTTTGTCCTGTTGTATCTGGCTTATTTCACTTAGCATAATGTTTTCAGAGTTTACCTATGTTGTAACATGTGTCAGAATTTCATTCCTTTTTATGGCTGAATAATGTTCTGTTGCATAGATAGACCAAGTTTTGTTTACCCATTTATGTGGCAGTTTTTCAAAATGTAAACAATGTCAGTCAGTCACCAGTATTTTAAAGTGTGGATATTTATGTTGCAGATTTCCAGTTTCTTCTAAAAACTTGGAATGGGTGGCCACATGAGGTCTGGGCAGCCACTTCCCTTACCAGACTGGGGTGGCATCTGAGTGGTGGGAGGGGGGTACCAGCTGGAGCCAGCACCTGAGGCTCCCTGGCTGGGCAGCCCAAGTCCACAGCCTTGGGGCAAGGGCGTTGGCAGCTCGAGAGTCTGAGCCGCCACCCCAGGCTCCCGAGCCAGGAGCGCCTGCCTGTGTCTCCTCATAATACCTGAGTTTCCTCCATGCTCACACCTGAGGAAGCATAGGGCAAGGGGTCCATACTCCCGGAAGAAAACCTGGTTGGGGAGGCCGGTGGTTGGGGTGCTGCCTCTGGGTGTGCAGGGTGTGGCACCGCAGGGGGCCGTGGGCCTCACGGCCATGCAGCAGGGACGGCCATGCAGCAGGGACGGCTCTCTGTGTGCCTGTTGACCCTCCTAGCAAGCCTTCCTTCCAGAGGAGGGAGACAAGGCCTTCCCAGATCAAACAGGTGGGCCCCTGCCAGAGCTCAGAGGAGCTCAGACGGTGGCCAGTGTAGGTATCCATCCTTGCCTTCCAACTCCCTGGCCTGGCAGAGAGGCTCCTGACCCTCGGGTGTGGGGGCCTTGTGGGCAATAGGCTCTGCCCTGGTGGGAGGTGGGCAGCTCTCAGGATCACCCCTGGGCCAGGAGAAGGAAGCACGAAGGATCCCTTGGTGGGAAAGACACCAGGCAGGACTGAGTCCCACCTTTCTGGGGACAGAAGAGGAAGGAGGCCGCTCTGAGGAGACAGCTCCGAGCCAGGCCTGGTAGGTGGACTGACAATTTACTGAGCTGGAAGCAACGTGGCAGGCAGACAGCAGAGCCCAAGCAAGGTCTGGAGATGTGAGGTCTGGGTGGCCAGTATAGTGGGACCTGAGCTGGGGGGAGGCTGCATTGGACCTGGAACACACTGGGCAGGAGTCGACTCTATTCAGCAGGCCGTGGGGAAGAGGAGGGTTATGGAACCAGAGCAGGGATGATTAGGCCAGTGCTGGAAAAGAGTGGGGTGGAAACGTGCACTATGGAGGGGAGCTGGGGTGCTGAAGAGGGAGGACAGCTAAGGAGGCTGGACTGGGTGGGTGGAGGGCATGGGTGTGGTCTGCAAGTTGGAGGGTAGTTGGTGGCCCATTTACTTTATATGTTGTAGTCACTACTTTGTTTCCTAGCAGAGACAGACAGGGTCAACACACAGTAGGTGCTCAGTAAATACTGCTGGGTAATTTGTGAATTCCACAAACATCTAGATTGGTGCTGGAGATACTGCAAGAAGAAAACCAGACCCATCTGTGATGAAGGAGGAGGGGAGGGGCAGTGTGGTCCCAGAAGTAGCAAGACCGCAGGCCTGGAGACTCTGGGGTATAGCTGAGTGAGCGGGGAGCGGTGGGGGAGGCTTTGAGCAGAGACTTGAGCTGCCCTGCAGAAGGATGGAAGATCCGTGGCTGCCCAGAGGAGGGGGGTACACCCTAGCCCAGGGGACCTGCGGTAGCCAAGGGGGAGGGGTGCCACTGCGCCTAGGCCTTTCCCATCCCCCTCTGACCAGGGCCCCGGCTGCTTGATGGGCAGCCCGGCCCCGCCCCCAGCCAGCCAGCGATTGGTTGGGGCTGTTGAGCCGCTCGGTCGCCATGGGGACGCTCTGGAGGCGCGCGTGCCCAGTGCCCAGCACCAGGGACTAAATCTTTATAATCTGCCGCTGAGAGGGTGGGGGTGGGGTCCTGCCCGACCCTGGCTGCGACTGGGGGAGGGGGGGAGGACGGCTCACTGTGCCCGCCCCTCCCCTACCCGCTCTGGGTGCAGGTGCAGAGCCCGCACAGGAACCACATGGTACTCACCTGACAGTGACCCGGGAGCTCAAGTGTAGCCTCGGTCTCTGCCGTCTCAGGTGCTCAAGCAGGAGGCTGGGTGGGGCAGAAGGGCCTGGAATTTATCTGAAAATGTCTGGCCCACCAGTTAAAGTTTGTTCCCCTGCATCCCGTAGGCAATGCTATGCTCTCTGCAGCAGGGGGCGCCCTTGGCAGAGCTTTGTTGAGCTGTCACCTCATGAAAGCAGGGATGGCCCATTGAGGTGCAGGGGATGCATACCCCAGACCCTGCAGCCCTGTCTCCGGGTATCCAAGGTTCCTGGGTTATGCACAGACAGCAGACCTGGGGGATGCTCTTAGGCTGCCGGGGTTGGGCTGGGCCTGCTTGCAGTGAGGGAGTGGGTAACTGGCGGGGTTATAAGGGAGCCATCCCTTCCTCGGGCAAAAACAGAAATGGGAAGAGGGTGTGAAGGGGCAAGGTTGCAGTGAGCTGGAGGAAGAAGGGGGCACTGGCCAGGCCCCAAGCAGCTTCTGGGGGTGTCCAAGGACCTCTGGCAGTCAGCAGTCTGGTCAGACTTGAGGTCGAATCCACTCACTTCCAGGCCCTTGAAGCTGGGCCTCCCGTGAGCCTGGATGTGGCGTTTGTGGGTGTGGAGTACAGGAGACCACCGCACCCTGCACACTCTGTGGCCACTCTGGACCCAGTGGCCTCAGGCCTCAGTTTGTGGCAGAGGGACCCTACCCTCACCTCGGGTTGGAGCAGGGCTGGCCTCTTGGAGCCTCTAAGAGGGGCAGCTATGCTCACTTCCAGCCAGGGGTGCTTGTGAGGATAACACGGGACACGTCCTCCCTGTGGCTGCCGTGGCCACGATACTACAGGGAGTATTAGGGGACAGTACATGCTGGGGTGGGGTCTCACACCCAGGCCTCTTGTTTCAGACGACTCCTCCTCTGAGAGTGGCAGCGGCAATGGCTCCTCCACCCTGAACCCGTCCACATCGAGCAGCACGCAGGGTGACCCCGCCTTCCCCGAGATGAATGGCAACGGCGCTGTGGCCCCCATGGACTTCACGGCCACCGCTGAGGACCAGCCCATCAACCTGTGTGATAAGCTGCCGCCAGGCACGGTGCTCGGCACGCCCTCCTACCCCTCAGACGGCTGCAGCGCTGATGGATTGCGGAGCCGCGTCAAGTACGGGGTGAAGACCACCCCTGAGGTGTGTGGGGCTGCGGGCCACGGGCCCACCTGAGCCTGTTTCTTCCTGGACACGTAGGGGTGTGCAAGGCTGAAATGAAACTAGATGTGCCCAGGGTTGACGCCGAGTCAGGGTGGTGGCCGTGGCGCCTCTGCCATCATTTTCCTGGGGAGGCTCTGGAACGGGAGACCACTCTGTGCGACCTCAGCAAGGCCCTCACTGCTCTGAGCCTGCGTGCCCATCTGTGAAGTGGGGTTGATGGCTGAGGCCGTGGAAGAGGTGGTGGGTGAGGTGTGGTCTGTCCCTCTCCACACCCAGGACAGTCTGCTGTGAATAACAGCAAGTGGCCACATCCAGCACACAGGCCCAAGGCCTCACGTTTTGTGGCTACTCTGCATTTTACAGATGATGCAGAAGAGGGGTACGGCCTTTGTTTGTGGCCCAAGGGATGTAAATAGGCCAGGCCGATGGGGGGTGAGAGAAGGTGGGCACGGCAGGTGTCCCCACCATTTGGCACTCCCCCTACTGTCTGGGGCCTCCTCTCATACTTCTGCAAGCTGTCTCCGGGCCACTGAGGTTTCCTGCAGTGCAGCACTGAGCACATGCGCTCCCCTGGGGGCATTTGCTCCTGCCAGGGCGGGGGCCAGAGGTGCCTCCCTAGAGCCCTACGTGCCTGGGCTCCAGCCGTGTGCCCCTGCACAGGTTCCTTCCTCTCCCTCAACCTATTTTCTCTTGTGCCGGGGGATGGGGTGGGGGCCACTGCTCGCCTCTGATGGCATCTCATGGGAAAGTTCTGTACAAATGGCTGGGTGTTCAGTTGTCTGTGTCTGAGCTTAGGCCATGGAGTAGGTACTGGCCAAAGCATAGCCTTTCCCTCTTTGACTGAGTTCAAGGAACAGGCATAGTTGCTGTCCACAGTGAGCAAAGAGCTGGAAAGGGAGAGTTTGCCACCATGGCCACATGTGTGGGCCGAGGAAGTGAGATGGGAGCACGAATGCCACCAACAGCTGGCATCTTACAGTTTCTCTGTTTCCTCTGCTGCTGGCAGAGGATTGGCTAAGGAGCAGCTTGCAAGTATGACTTGCACAGGTGGTCTTTTGACTCTCTGTTCCAAGCCTGCATGAGGCGGCAAGAGGCCCTGGGGAGGCTGATCCCTGCTGACGTGTCACAGGGAAGCCTGGTGGTGGCAGCTGCTTTGGGTCAGGGCGCCATTCAGTGTCTATTTCCATTGGTTCGTCAGCAAGAGCTGTGATCCCTTTCCGGGCCACCACGTGACCACATTGCAGGGTCTCACCCTGTAGCTGTTTGTTTCCTGGACTTGACCACCTGCTAGATGCCCACCTCCTTGAGGGCAGGGACCACGTTTCCAGGACACTGCTAGTCAGGATCCCAGTGAGTGAAGTCAGGACTTACCAAAGATGCAAACTTTCTAAAAGGCAAATGACAGCGGGCCTCACGGAGCCTGTTCAGGGCAGGGGCTGGGGCCGGGGTCAGGGGGTAGGAGCTGTAGAGGGTGAAAAAGATGGAGAAAACGGGGGGGGGGGGAGAAGAATGGGGAGTGTATTCTAGATGGGGGTGGTGTGGGTGGAAGTGAAGGGCTGGGTCCCTTCTCTGCTGTAAGAGGGGATGAATGCCCGGTGGCTTGCACCTGGTTCCTTGCTCCCCTTTCGACACCCTGGGGCTCATGATGTCTCCCTGTGGACAGTGGCAGACAGGAGAACCCCAGATCGGGAGCTTTGGGAATGCACTTTGCCTAATGGACCTGTCACCTTGGCTGGTTCCCTCTCCCAGCCATCTGTTCCTCCTCCCCAACAGACACCACCCTTGCTGTTTTTGTGACAGCTCGGTCATCAACTCAGGGTTGTAGTCCTTTGGGGATCAGGGAGGAGACCCCTGAAGCCAGAAGAGATCTGGGCACAACCAGGAGAGGCTGGCTGGCAGTGGGAACGCCTTCCGTGTCTGCTTTTCCCTCGCGTGGTGTGGGCTTGCTGCTGAGTAAACCACCTCCACTCAGGCGCCAGGCCTCTGCGTGTGCTGTGGTGCGCAGTCCTTCCTGCAGCTGCCCGGGGAGGGGACGGCAGCACTGCTGTCCCCGTCTCACAGATGAAGGGAGTGGGGAGAGAAGGGGACCCGCGTGGGGCCTTGCAGCTGTGGCTCATCCTGGTTCCCCTGCTCACAGGGCCTGTCAGAGGCCACGAGCGGACCTGGCCTGACCCCTGCCTTCTCTCAGTCCCCCCCCTACAGCTCGGGGAGCTATGACTCCATCAAGACCGAGGTCAGCGGCTGCCCTGAGGACCTGACTGTGGGCCGGGCTCCCCCGGCAGATGACGAGGACGATGAGCATGACGACCACGAGGATAATGACAAGATGAACGACTCTGAGGGCGTGGACCCCGAGCGCCTGAAGGCATTCAACGTGAGCACCCGCAGGCGCGGGGCCGGGCGGGGCTGCAGCCAGGCCCAGCCCTTCCCACAGCCTGTGTCTCCCGCAGATGTTCGTGCGTCTCTTTGTGGACGAGAACCTGGACCGCATGGTGCCCATCTCCAAGCAGCCCAAGGAGAAGATCCAGGCCATCATCGAGTCCTGCAGCCGGCAGTTCCCCGAGTTCCAGGAGCGGGCCCGCAAGCGCATTCGCACGTACCTCAAGTCCTGCCGGCGCATGAAGAAGAACGGCATGGAGATGGTGAGCCCTTGCCCTGCAGCACTGCCACTGACCTCTGCCAGACACTTGACCCATCATGCTCCCCAAGCCCCGGAAACTGGCACCGAGGCGGGAACTGAGGCCCAGAAAGATGTCACAGCTCCACAGATGACGCGCCAGAGCCCAAACCCCAGCCCTGCACCACCCACCACTAAGGCAGGGTCTCTGTAAGCCCAACACTGCTCTGTCCCCATTCACTTGCAGACCAGACCCACGCCTCCCCACCTGACCTCGGCCATGGCAGAAAACATCCTGGCAGCCGCCTGTGAGAGCGAGACAAGGAAAGCAGCCAAAAGGATGCGCCTAGAGATCTACCAGTCCTCGCAGGTACCTGCTCCCTGCAGGCCGCTGCGACAGTCGCTCCCGGGCAGGTGGACATCAGTCATTCCACAGCCACTGGAGCCCGATGTGCAGAGGGAGCAGGGAGAGCAGTCCTGAGGGTGGTGGAGCTACCGAGGGGGCAAGGGTGATGGGGTGGGCGGAGGAGGGGCCTGGTCGCCAAGGCCCTGCAGACCCAGGAAGAGCATCTAGGCTTCAGCCCAAGGACTCGGGACTCGGGAAGGGTTCTGGGTCGGGCAGGAACAGATCAAATCTGCCCAGCAGAGAGATGAGCAGAGCTGGGCCCGGGGGGGAGGCGAGCAGGGAGCGGGAGCAGAGTCCTGCAGCCTTCGTCCAGGGACAGTGGTTGGGCCTTGCTGCCCCTTTGGTTCCCTAGCACCTCCCTCCCCACTGCAGGACGAGCCCATAGCCCTGGACAAGCAGCACTCTCGTGACACCGCAGCCATCACCCACTCCACCTACTCACTGCCAGCCTCCTCCTACTCCCAGGACCCTGTGTATGTCAACGGCGGCCTCAACTACAGTTACCGTGGTTACGGGGCCTTGGGCAGCAACCTGCAGCCCCCTGCCTCCCTGCAAACAGGAAATCACAGTAATGGTGAGTGCGCTGGCTCCCTGTTCAGCACCCGGCTGGTCTACACTGCAGCCTTGGGAAGGGGCTAAAGTGACTCCTTCATGGTATAGGGACCCTTCCCACCTCATAATCTTAACCAGTCCTTAAACTGGAAAACAAGACTTCAACTGATTAAAACAAAAAGCCAACTCTCTCCTGTCTCGTCTCCAAGGAGGCATCTTCATTTGTTGCACTGCCGGACCTCTCTCTGGTTCCCCTCCCCTTCAAGGCCCCTGTGAGCCCAGAGTCCAGCCAGGCCCTGCTCTTTACCCGAGCTGGGTCCTCTTCACACCCACCACACTCCCATTTACCCACGCTGACCAAGGCCCAGTGACACAGTGGCGGAGCCAAGGTTTGGCCCAGGCCTGGCCCAGTTCTGCTGCAGCCTGGCTGGCCTGCCAAGTGGCTTCAGGTAGGTCACCTCCCTATCCAGGCCTCAGCTCAGGACCTCACTTGTGAGATGACAGTTCTTTCAGTTGGGTGTCGGGCCACGGCCCTGGCCCCTTCAAGGTCACCTGGGGCCGTGATTCCTCAGATGCTCCCTGTAACTCTTCCTAGGCAACTCTGATGCCAACAGGACATAGACCAGTATTGGAGAAACAGTCCCTAGAAAGATAGAAACCTCCTCATGGAGTCAGGTGATGCCCTGAGCGGGGACCTCAGGCCCATTCACACGGGGGCTGGGGTGGGTGTGGATGTGGCAGGGGAAGAGCGGATCCCTCTGGTGGAAGCATCCTAGTGGCCTCGGGATGGCAAGGATGGCAGGAGTCATCTCAGGGCCTCTTCGGCCAGGCTTTTGTTCTCTGTGCACTGATAGGTTTTGAGCAATGGAGGCTGTGAATTGTGCTGTCTGCCCTTGTGAGATTTGAACGCGGAGGGCAAGAGGCAGAAGCAGTGTACTTTCGGGTCCCTCAAAGGTTAGGGGGAGGGGAAGAGCTGAAGGTGAAACCGAGATGCTGCTTGAGGACTAGGTTGGAGAAGGGTGCCGCCCACGGGCCAGGGAACCCTGGTTCTAGGTCTTGGCTTAACATGGCTGAGAACTCCTCTCAAGCCCTTGACTGCAGGAGAACCCTGGGTGTCCCTGGGCAGTGAGCAGGGGACTGGTCCCTGCTCGTGGCAGAAAGCCCAGGCGCCTTCCACTCACCTGCCCACCCCCAGGAAGAATGTGCAAGTCCCTGGAAGATTCTGCCTGGGCTTAACTGCTCATCCCTCCCTAATGCCTCTTAACTTAAAATAAGAGGCTGTTTGGCCCTAATCCCTGAAACAGGCCAGGGTGGCTGGCTGCAGCGAGGGGTGGAATGGCTCTCCCAGGCGGGCTGCTTTCCTTCCAGAAAGAAAAGCCATCTGACAGTCCTGAGTGTGGACCCTGTAAATGTGTATCTGAAGACAGGTCCCAGGACAGGAAGGTTAGAAGCCCTATTATACCTGGGGCGTCTGGGGCCCAGTCCTTTGCAGGCTGCAGGCGATGGTGATAAGCCTCCACCTGGCGCCATGCAACATGGCCTGTCTCAAGGCTGCAGCTGTCGGGACTGCTCCAGCCTCTTGAGGGCCCTGGGCCTGCTGCATGCCCTGTTCACACCTGCCAGGGAGGCTACTGGCTCTGCACTTCCTTGAGCCTCAGTCTCTGTCTGTGAGCGCCCCGGTTCCTTAGAGGTGGGTAGTGAGGTCACCAAGGCAGAGATCTCCTTTACCTCCTTGCCTTGGCAGCATGTCCTGTGGGCACTGGCTTTGAGTCCAGCAGTTGGAGGAAAGCAACAAGCAGCTGCGTGGCTGCAGGGCTCCCAGGCCGCCTGCCCTCGCCAGCAGCAGCTTCTAAATGATCGTTCAGTCCGTTTGCTACCTGGGTTGGGCAGCTGTAACAGTGGCTCAGAGCACCTCACTTTGCTCATTAGGTTGTCATCTGGAGATGCAAATCAGCTTAGAGAGAATCGGGCTCTGCCTGCCTTGCCTGGGGTGCTGGGCAACTCCTGCTGCTCCGGCCCCGCCAGCAACCACCTGGCAATCTGAGCGTCCTCCTGTAACTGGAGCTGGAGGGAGGGTGGCTCCAGATCAGATTGGCTCTAGGAAACAGGGACATTCTCCTTTCTGTGCTGTAGCTACAGCCCAGGAGAGATGAAGGACAGCTCTGAGCACAGGGGTGACGAGGACAAGACTTGGGGATGGAGGCGGGAGAGAGGAGGCCCAGGGCCAGCACAGCACCTGTGGCAGGTAGCTCCGGCCTTCCTCTGCCATCCCCAAGCACTGTCTGCACGGGACTGGGAGCCAGCACAGGCGCCCCTGCTCCCAGCCTCTCATGTGGCCACCAGCGTGAGAATCAGCCACCTACTTGGCTGCCGTTTTCAGCAAGTCACAGCCCCTCGCCTTCATCCTGCGTTTCATTTTAACAGACTTAACTGTTCTCTTGACTCAATTCCAAGGATGTTCCTCAGCAAGCCAGCTCCTAGGACCTCCTTCCTGACATCCATGTTCTCTAGTTAGAGAGGAAATAACCCCGTGACACAGGGTCCCATCTTAGACTCCAACTTCCTTCCCCATTTGGGAGCTGCACCAGCTTCCTTTTAACAGCAGTCGAGTTTCCATAATTTCTCTTAAGATGTTACTTCCTGTCTAGATGTCTCCAGTGACAAGAGCTTGTACATCGCTCTTTATGGCAGTATAAAAACTACCATTGCAGACGCAATGAGTGAAACCACCAGCAGGACCTACAGGTAGTGGAGAGATGGCTGATAACTGAGCGCAGCCTCACACACCACGTACAATAACGTCTGCATGCGGGCAGTGCGTGGAGGGAACGGGTCGGGCCTGGCGGGGTCAGAGAAGGCCTCCCTACAGAAACTCCAGCTCCCCCCCGCCCTAGGTCCTCACTTCTTGGCTGTTTGCTTGCTGAACACCTCAAAAGAATGCTTTTCAAATTCCAGGAGCATCCAAGTCTCCTGGGAGCCCAGTCAGAAAGGCTGACACCTGTCTGGAAGCCCTTCCCCGGTGGGCCTCTAGCGGCTGAGAAACGCTGGCCGTGCAGAGGGTGTCACAGGCATGGCTCAGCCGCACAACAGCCGCCTCGTGTTGCAGACGAGGGACAAGGCTCAGGAAGGTTAGCAAATGGCCTGTGGAGTGGCAGAGCGGGCCTGCAGGCCAGGCTCGCCTGGTTCCAAAGACAGCAGCCAAGCCCACAGAGCTGCTTGGGAAAGGCGGGGGAGACAGGGCCGGGGGTGGGGTGGGGGTGAAGAAGACGTAAGTTAGGCTCCCCCTTACTGCCTTGTCCAAGGGCAAAGGGGAGCTGATTTCTCAGGACGGTACCTGGGGCCTTCCGCCTGACCCACCTCACACTCCTGTCCCAGGTGCCACGGCTCCTGAGATAGGCTGACCGCCTGCTGCGCTTCCGTCCCAGCCTGGCTGCTCTGGCCCCGCCTCTTTCCCACAGCCAGGCAGGGAGCTGGCTGGAAGCCCCTGCCCTGTCTGAGCACACTCATGCGTGCAGTTCTTCTCCTGGTCTTCTGTGGCTCCACTCTGGACTCGGGGGACTCTGCACACTTGTCCCTGTCACGCATCAGGCCCCTGCCCATCACACCTGCACTCCCACCAGACACGCTGACAGCCTGTCTTCTGGATACCATCAGTTCCCAACGCTCTGCTCACCACGTCGGGGAGAGTCAGGGACGTTCCTCTGCCACAAGGCTTCCTTACCTGGAGACCAGAGCCGGGCTGCATGCCTACTGGGGGAGTACCATCTACCTGACGGGCCTCAGAAAGCAGCAGAGGTGTGGTCGGTGCCAGGGAGCCCTGTTCCCTGTCTGACGCCAACACTCGCGCCCTGTCGCATGCCACCCTGCCCTGAATGCAGAGCCACGTGCACACATTCGCCGTGTGATCTCGGGCAAACCTCACCCGCCAGGCCTCAGCTTCTTCCACCTGTCACACAGTGACAGCAGGTCTCAAGACCTTCCTTGCGGGATCTCCCTAAGGGTTAATGGAGAACCCCACGTCTCATCCGCTGGTACCAGGCCCCATTCAAAGCACTAGGGGTCCAACCATCCAGGCAGACAGGCCTCAGGCCCAAGTGCCCGATCCACAGCAGGCCCCTGGACGACGTAAAGGATGAGGGCACCTCCCAGGTGCCATGCGAGGTGTCCACGCCCTCCTCACTCCCTCTCTCTCTGCAGGACCCACGGACCTCAGCATGAAAGGTGGGGCCTGCACCACCTCCACCACGCCCACGCCCACGCCCGCCAGCAACAGCACCAGCAGGGCCATGCCCGCCGCCCAGCTCAGCCCCACGGAGATCAGCGCTGTACGGCAGCTCATCGCCGGCTACCGAGAGTCTGCCGCCTTCCTGCTGCGTTCAGCAGACGAACTGGAAAACCTCATTTTACAGCAGAACTGACCCCGCGGCACCTGGAGTGCACTACCCTAGGAAACGAGGCGGACACTGCCCTGGACCCGGCTTCCTGCCTCACCAGTTGGTACATTTTGTTTTTTGAAAGAGGTGGGATCCAAAAAAGTTGTTTCTAGCCACACTCCAAGCACCTGAGACTTTGGGCACAAGGACACTTTTTTTTGGAATCTCACCACACGGGTGCTCTGACCTGCTTGGAAGAGGCCTATGGGGCAGCTTTGGAAGGGCTGGGGATCCCCTGACAAGGCGCGGGGGCCGCAGCTCCATTTAGAATCATCTTTGTGGACCCTGATGTTAGAATCCCACCCCCAGATAATTACCTTTCAAGTCTTAGGTGAGCAGAATTGCATATTTATTAAGAAAAACAAAGTGGACCCTTTTCTTCCTCTCCCCTTAGTAATTTATTTTTCTGAAAATGGATTCTTTTGTGTTTGTACAGATTGCCAGTCTGTGTCTGTCTGATCAGAAGGATGTCTCCCTGTGACCTAACATTCCATATCACTACACTGGCACGGGCGGGGGCTGTGGGGGGCGGGCGCCAGGCTGGCTGTCTCTGAGTGCCCAGCACCGCCAAGCAGGAGGACCTCACCCATACCCATTGCAAAGCAAACACATGGCTCCCCCCATCTCCCACCCCCACATTCCACAGAAGCCCCAGCCACGGCCACCTGTATTCTACCTCACACTCCAGCGGGGGCTTTTTCCAGGATGTGCCCTGAGCCTGTTCTGAATGGCTGTCTCCCAATTCCCCAAACTGTGTGTCTGCCTGGGAGGTAAGTCCAGATGGGTGGCAGGAGCTAGAGCCCAGAGAGGGCCCTGGCTCCGGCCCTCCCAGCTGTTAGACAGGACTGAGCGTTGGGAGATGGCAGCCAGTCAGCAGTGCCCTCCCCTG
Source organism: Rhinolophus ferrumequinum (assembly GCF_004115265.2). Lineage (NCBI taxonomy): Eukaryota > Metazoa > Chordata > Mammalia > Chiroptera > Rhinolophidae > Rhinolophus > Rhinolophus ferrumequinum. Next base: position 22,217,015 of record NC_046306.1, read on the forward strand.
GGAGCCAGGTTGAACACTTCTCCACAGACCCCAGGGCCCTCAGATACCTACTGGGAAGGCGCCGTTTCTTCAGGGTGAGCCCTTGGCTGTCAGGCAGCCAGCCACCAAACGAGAAGCTCCTAGGCGGACTGCAGCCCCCTCCCCTGCTCCCATGGTGGAAATGGGACCATCAACAGAAGTGGAAAAGCCACTTGGGTTTTCCTAGGACCAGCCCTTCTTCTGGAGGCATCTGTCCTAGAAGAAACCCATAATCCCTGGAGTGTGAAAACGGCAGAAGAAATGGCTGGCCTGGTTTCCTTCCTCCCGATAGGCACTTCCTCTTGCTCAGTGCAATACCTACCAGTGCTGCTAAAACCAGGGATTCATCCAGACCTCAGAAGGCCCACGGGGCCTCCCCATGCAACACTCCGTAGCCATGACAGCAGCTCTGTGCTGCCCGCCCCTGCCCAGAGCTGGCAGAAGCCCTCTGTTGCCGTTCCTCCCCGAGAGCAAAGAGGCCCCAGGGCAGCCAGGGCCGAGTGGGCCCAGGACAGCCACAGAGCACCACCTGACCCCAGGGCAGGCACCCCTTCCCAAACCAGCTTCTCTGCAGCCAACTGCCTCCCGGCACTGGCAAACCACCCTCAGGAGGGGCAGGGGTGGGGCTCCAGTGTGGGTGCCCCCCTGCCTCGGATCCCTAAGCTGAAAGGAAGGCTGCCCCCCCCCCCCCGTGCTTACTTCCGGTCCCTAGAGGTTGGGGGTGGTCTTTTCTCAAGTGGCCTCCAACACTGCAGCCCCACGCCACCTCTGCCTTCCATCGGACACAACCCCAGGCCTCCTCCGGTCAGGGCCAGGACACCCGAGACTCCCCTTAGCACAGCACAAATTCCAGTGCCCAAGGCCTCCCACACCCCAGCCATCCACGCGGCTAGCACCCCCTGCTCAGTACACTCCCTGACGTTTGAATTTGTGTAAATATTTATTTTTGTGTGTGAACAATATTACAAAGTAATCAGTAGATCTTTTGCAAAATGTTACCCCAGGCAATTTGTGAAAATCTTAATGTTAAAAACTGGCAGAGACAATCGCCGCCTTAGAATTCTTGATACCAATTGCTTACCATGTCATTTCTCCTCCCAGAGGCAGTACCCAAGCCAGGCACGAATGGTTTGCTCTTAACAGAACGGAGTGAGAAAGACTGGGGAAGGGGCTCCCGCCACCACCACACAAGGGATTAGATCGAAAGATCAGGATAAGCTACAGTTTGAAGTCGTGTTTTTCTGAGTTCAGGCTGCCCTGACCACCTTCAGCCGACCTAGTACTGCGGTAAGAGCAGAGTTTCAATGTGTTTTAAAAAGAAAGGAAAGGAATGCCATTGGTACTAGTCCACTGGGGCTTCCAGCAGCCCTCCAGGACGGGACTGGCGTGTCGACCCCACCTTTCGGGTGGGCTCCTTCCCAGCGAAGCTTCACCTGAAGGCCTGGACATGGCAGAATCAGGAGCAAGTTACTGTGTGGAAACAGGATTCCATTAGCTAGCTCAGTCAGGGAACTTGTTCTGTTTTGCTTTTCTTTTAAAAAATGCAGCTTCAACCCAGTTCTCCTCCTCCTGATGTGGGGAGCATCCGTGAGCTGGTTCCGCTGAACCCCGCCCCAGCCCTCCCACCCTCACCCCAGGGACTGCCTTCTCCCAAAGCCCTGCCCCACAGCCATTTAAAATTCTTATGGAGGGAGGGCCTCAGGGCACAAATCAGTCACTTGGGATCCCGAGTTAAAAAGGTAATGGGAGAGTAGAACACACCAATTCCAGAGTCTTCGCAGGGGGCTAATCCCGAGAGAAGGGTGCAATCAGGAGAATGGGGATTGGTCTTAGTTGGCAGATCACCTAGAGCAGAACTAGCGTATCGCATCTGAAATTCATTTACCCTCACCACACGTACAAGCGGACAGTGTACACCCAAGGACGGCATGGGGGGGGAATAGGCAGGGGCTAGTGCGGTTTGAGAGGATGTCAAACAGGTGGAACGCCACCATCCCTATTCCCAAGGGCCACTTAGGACTCCAGGGGTGGTTATAGGATTAACTACCAGTTCATTTTCAAAATGCTGCTTTGAACTCAGAGGGTTGATACTTTTAATTTGTAATTTTTGTAAAACTTTTTACAAGATAGTAAAGTATTTCACCAGAATACCAGTTTCAATCCGTCCATGGTCTGATTTTTATATAATTTAGTGGTGCTTTAGAAACTTTGTTTTTGTTGTTTCTGAGCTAAACAGCTCAATCCTTTTTCGCCTGTATCTACCTAAGACCAATGTGAACCTTTGTATTTTTGCTCCTAATTTTGGACTCAGTGAAAGTGTACTGTTTACATGTACAGATGCCCCCGTCCCTGTGTGTTCTGCAAGACTCGATCCTGAGGAGGAAGGGGCACCTCACTACGCCCATCTGCTTAGCAAAGCCACAAAACAAAAACCTCTCACTTTTTACCTACGTTTCCACCTAAAAACAAAAACAGAAAACCTATACCACACAGAACTCAGATTTGCTGAAAAACACTTTTCTAAGCTCAGAAAAATCTCCGCACAGCAGAGGGCCCATATGCGTCTATCACGTGGGCCGCTGAGAAGCGCAGGGGTCAGAACAGACTTTCTGTGGCCGCTGGTGGCTGATGCGCTGCGGAACAGGGGGGTGGGCACGTTCTCCTGGCAGCCTGAGAATAGGAAGGTCACGGTGACTCGTGACCTTCAGGGTCAAGCCACTCAGGATTTCAGGACAACTCCAGGGGTCCTCAGTCCTAATTCAGACACGTTTTGAAAGAGCGCATGTTCCGCATCTGAGATGAGATTGTAAGACTCCAGTGCAGATGGCACAAGCATTTCTGCAGGTTCCCCCCTGGAGGCAGCCTGTGCCCGAGGCACCACCTCTGGAGACGGGCAGGGGGGCTGCAGACGATAAGCATATGGCACTTGAGGCAACGAGTGGATGGCACCAACTTTTAAAGGTGACTCTTTATTACTTAATCAATGGCTTCACCTCTAAATTATATTTTTACAGATATGCACCTATGCAACTTAACGTGGCTCTTCTAAGCAGGTGGGGACTTCCTCCTCAATGCTCTATAAAAATTCTTTGTGTTCTATATAGTGAGTTTTTCCAGTAAATGTGGCTTAATATTTTAATTCTTAGACTGTGTCTTCTCTATGTGATGCAACTAAATTCTGTTTTGTTTGTGGAATGACTAGCACAGGCCAACTCCCTCTCCCCTCACTTAACAAAAGACCAATGAGCTGTTAATCGAGCTGTGATCTCCATGGTATTACTTGCTAAATGCACTGATTTCATAAGTATGTGGAATCCTTTTTCTTTTGAATCTGTATATCATATATAAGACTGAATCTACTTAATAAACACTGAATAACAAATCGAATGCTTTATTTCCACTGTGTCCTCTCTACAGCAGCCCTACCAGCTAGACTTCTTCCTTCTAAATCCAGTTTGGCACTGACACACCTTTCTACTACTAGATTCGACCTTTTCCTAGCCAAAAAGCTAGCACACGGAAGGTCCTCCGTCCATTTTCTGGAACAGAGGAACTTGTCCTTTCCTTTAGCACCCAGCCCATTAGAAAGGGAAAGAAATGAGCCTTCACTGGTGCTCACCAGGTGCCAAACACAGGCGGGCCCCATGTGAAAACCTCATGGTCACCTTCCCAGGGAGGTGCCCGTGCCCCACTTAATGAGTTAGCAGGGGCGCAATGGGGACACACCTCACCTAAATTCAGCCAGTGACCAAGCAAGGTCTTAAATGCAGCCGTCTGCCTGCACACCGTGCCCTTCCCACTCCCCTCACCCCAGCGCTCGGCTCTTCACTGACTGAAACCAAACTCCTTTAACAATCCCTGAGCGAGTGGGCCAGCGCTGGCTTGGAAAACTGACGAGACACCATTCTTGAACCTTCACTACCTGACGTTCCACTTGACCCAAAACCCCACATCCCACCTTGAAGGAAACAAAAGGGCCGCTTTTTCCCAAAGATGTTTACTTGTGCACAGACTTTCTCATCCTACATGTATCATTTAGGTTAAACTTTAAAAGAAAACTTGCAGAAATATGGGTAGGGACAAACCTCATTGTCATGAGTTTAAAAACAATTCTGACCATGTGCCATGTGAATTAAAAGCACAAACATAAGTTTTACTGTTAAAAATTGTGTGTGTGTCTTGTGTGTACAGATACACACTGTATGGCAGCTGTTTTCAAAACATTGATTTTTTTGTCAAGGCCAAAGAATCTTTAAAATAGCAATTCTGTGCAGCTGCCGAGTATATAAAATAGATAAAAGGAGAAGCCAACCGTTTGAAAACGCTGTACCCAGGGAGTAGACTCTGGGGCTGTGATTCATAAAGACGGTAGCAAGTACAGTCAAAGCAGATGGCACCTCAGCATCCCATCTTTTCACACACACGTGGGGGCCCCGGGCAGCAAATCCTCAGTAATACCATGAACACACGTGTCCTACCGAAACTACCGCTGCTGAGAATCACTGAGGGACCATAAATCCCCACGACCTGGAACAACATATCCAGAACCCAGACAGGACACGCAGACCACGCGGGCCGACCAGGGAAGCACTTACCTGTGGATGAAATATGGCAGCTCTGCGGGAGCACTAGGATCGGGGAGAAATCGCTGCAGGACAGAGAGGCGCTGCTGACCCCGGCTGGCTTCTGTCAATGGCGCTCCTGACCACTGCTCGCAGTGTACAGGACGTCAAATGGGAACGCTCCATTAGAACAAGGAACTCAAATTTACTCAGTGACCACACCAGCGACCCTCACTTCACTCGAGACATGGAGAACCTGAACAGCACTGCATTTTTAAAGTAATTTGAAATGCACTACAGATGCTTAGTAGTTACAGGAAACCTAAGAATCCTTTGCAAAGTCATCTCTCCCCTCCTTGGTCTTTGGTATAAAACCAGATTTTGTTAGGTTTGTTATCAATCAGGGGCTCTTACATGAGGGACCCCAGCTGCCTAAGGAGCTTGTGTGCCCTCGGAAATAGTATTCACATCTGCATTCCTGAGGGGACAGGCTCCAGACCTGCCATCGGGCTCTCAGAGGCGCCCGTGTTTTCAGAAAGCCTGAGCCACTGCCCCGACAGCTGTCGTTTCATTCCTCTTCCTTTCCACACAGAGCTTCTGTCTACAACTTTTGCTGGAGCTGTTCATTCCAGGCTTTCAGACTGATGCACAGACATGAGAGGAAGCAGGGCACTGATGTCTGCTTTCAACTATTCATCTCAAGGTAACAAAAAACCCCCTTTGTCACTTTAAATGACACCCACATGAGGGCAACACAGCCCGTGACACCCCCATCTCAAGCAGGGCCTGACTTCCGCAAATGTAGGTTGGACATAAAACAAGTGAATACCTCACCCGGCCAGTAAGACATTCTTGCACATTCGTTTCATCATCCTTTGGACCTTGAGTGAAATGTCTCCCCTACCAGACAGTCTCTAAATTCAGGACTGTGTATTCAACAATAGTGTGAGGCCACAAGCCAGATGTGCAGTCAGGCCACACCACCCCTCAGCACAGCATACCAGGCCGCCATCTCCTCAGCTCCCCCGGGGGTGAGGGTCAGCAAGTGGCAGAAGCCATACAGATTTCTACTCTAAGTTCATGTAGCCACTGTCTGGCCTGGTACAAACGAACGGTCCGGGGTACCAACAACTTTACGAAGTGGGAACTACTATCGCCATTCAGAGATGGAAAAGCTGGCAGAGAGGCTAACTGCTCCACGCACAGCGCTGGCCGGTAGCAGGGCCTGTACTCTAAGCCACCGCCACACGATGCCACCTCCCTGATGAGATGCAACTCCAGATCCTAATGCAACCTAAGCTCCCGCAGACTTAAGTGGACAGAGATTCTGTGACACGAATGCACAAGTACACATTCTCACCACCAGGTGGCTGCCTAGACACCACAGAGTCCCTTAAGCATTAAGCTCTCCAACAGCACCTGTATCTATCAAAACAGCAACACCACAAAACTGCAGCTTGGACGGCCCCAAAAGGTGTCCCACCGCACATTAAGTCTATTTTCTCCAAGTCACAGGACACAAATTAATGGATACAAATTTTAGTTCACTTTTACACTTTTACATATTTTTTCACTTTTTGCGTTCTTTACATACTAAGCTAGTTTCTGACAAGCACAAAAGCATGTATTTAAGTACCCCAGGTAAGTCTGAGGGCTTGACCTGAGAAGTCCACCCCTGCAGGCTGTCATCCACCACCTCGATCCACTAGCATCAGACCCCACCTTGTGCCAGCACCTCCCTCACTGCTGCCTGCCGCTGAGCAGAGGCGCTCAGGTTATGGCTTTTCACGGTTGGGGACTGTTCACCCTCCCCAGGGATCAGCCATTAGAAAACTCTTGGGCAACAGCCTCCGTCTGAGTGAGGCCGTTGGGAAGAGCACCCTGATCACTTTCGTTAGGTTTCTGCTTCCGGTGCACGTGGTGGGAAGTATGTCAAGTCACGCTGTCTGCACACCTGTGAAACTGACAAACCGCGCCTTTCGGACGCACCTCGCAAGAGATCCTTACACAACAGAAGCTCCAGAGCAGCTCCAGAGCTGGCACTTGCTCCAATGCAGCTTCTGCACTCCAGCCTGGCCTTCCCACCCCGCAGGGCAGCCACAGAAGATGACCGAGACCACAGTGCAGGTTGTACAGGTTTATTTTTCCGATACCACGAGACATACAAGAGCAGTGCTGCCCCTGGGCAGCCCCACGGACCAGATGAGTTTCACTGTACCCTAGAGGGGTCCCAAGGTCACAGAAGGAAGGAGGATCAAGCAGGCTTGGGCCTCTGCTCCCTATCTTTGGTAAACAGACTCTGGAAGTTGACAACTTGGACTTGGCCAAAACGGCATTGAAACCACCACATCATTGCCAACTTCTCACTCATGCTTCGGAGGACAAAAACGCCACATTGGATGAAATGGGGGGGTGGGGGGAAGAAGGGGAGGACCTTTCAGATGAAATGAGACCTGCTTAAGTCATACTAATTTTATACTTCACACAGAAGCACTCGCACAGGGAGACTGAAGTCAAACAAGGACTCCCAAATATGCAACAAGTCGAGGTATGAGAAACAAGGCAGGAAGCAGGGTGAGGGAAGACAACTATGGAGACATCTATTTGTTAGAAATGTGTTGGAAGAGGCAGGCAGCAGGCCTGGCTGTTTCTTCCCCAACCTGCTGTCAAAAGTATGCCAACAGGAGCCCTGTGGCTCCCAGAGAGCACGGTCCCGGTACTGCTGACAGGTGGGCTGGCCCTGGAGCCAGGTCTGGAAGCTCCACCTGGGGGATGCCCAGGGCACTCACCCTTGAATCCAGAAGCACTTAACACGGGAGGTGTGGTTTGTCACTGGCAGCAAACAGCCAGTGAAGGTTGGAGAAGAGATGTGGAGTGAGCGAGCAGGCAGGCTGCAGCAGAGCCCTGTCACACGTCACCGGGCCAACCTAGCAGGTGACAGGTCACTCCCTCTACCCTCAGGTCAGGCAGCACAGCATGCAGTGGCTCCGACACAGGTGGAGAGGTCAATTACACCACTTTAATGCAATGACGCCCAAGACGTAAAGTAAGGGAGAGACGATCATGTTCTCTGTACAATACATCCATTTACAGAATCGGCCAGTACTGTGTACAACATATAAATACATGATAAAACATCAGAGGTGCAGAGAGCATACTTACAGAAGCCAAAAAATTCACTTTATACATCCAAGGGTAAAGAGTTAAAAATATAAAAATAGGAAACACACACTGCTTTGAAATGTAAAATGACTTTCACATACACAGGTGTGTGGAGATGTCCGCTCCCCGAGTCCAACGTGACGGGGAGGGTGGCAGGCAGACGCATCCACCTGCCAAACACCTGGACATCTGACTGACAAGGTCTACAGATGGCATTTTAAGAAGAAAGACAACCCTCTGCCCGACCCCACTGTCCAAGCAGGTCTATTCAAGGTTCCAAAGGCTCCTGTGGCCAGTGGCTTGTACCGAGACAGCAACGTCCCAACTCTGCTTCAGCAGCAAAACCAAAGGTCAAACTGGCTCCACCAACTGGCTGTGCCCCTGAGGTCAGCAGGTGCTCGAGCCCCCTGGTGGGCACTGCTGGCAGTTACTTAACCCTGTGCTGCTTCTTCCCCAATCATCGGCTCCCCAGCAGAAGGAAAGATGGCAGGGAGGGGGCAGTGGAAGACTGACATTTCTACTCAGTTCGGGTAGGTTAGTTCCCTTAGTGGAGAACACAACCTTCTTTCTTCAGTTTCAAGTCCCTCTGGGTGTCAAACAGGCTCCCCACACCGCATACCAGGCTCTGTCTGCGGGAGAGCTGGGGTGGCAGCCCAATGCGTCGCCCTTCGAGAAACCCTCCAGCAAGACCAGAAGGTTGGTAAGTGAGAGAGCCTTCTGGCACTATCAATTTCAGGGCGAGGCAAGAGTGCTCCTGCCTAGAGACAGAGTCTATTATATCAATGATATTCTGTATGCAGACTTAAGCTCATTATCAAAATACACACTAAATATACACCTTTCCCATGGCCATAATTTATTATCTCACCACAAGGCACAATACACAGAGCTTGGAGGGCCCGATACAGTCATCGTGACAGAAGGCGCCGCAGCCCTGGCACATGATCATGGCTTTCAGGCTGCACGCACACTGGAGCGAGATGCTCTCCACTGTGCTGCTGTCGGTGAACATCTGCAAGGACAGCGACGCGCTGTGGCTCGCACCGAAGTTTGCTTTGTGGCTCAGCTGCACCACGCTCCCAGCAAGGCCTTTGGGAAAGGCAGGGGCGCTGGAGGAGTAATTAAAGCTGGTGGAACTTAGCTGGAGTCTGGCAAGCTTCCCATAAAATGCCTGTTTGATGTTGAGTTGGGAGGGGATAGAAGGCTCCAGAGGCTGACTGAGCCCTTTCCCAGGCTCTCGGGGCAATTTCCAGAAGGGCAAGTCAAGGACAAAGGGCATCGCTTGCAAGTGATCCACCAGCTCCCGAGGACCAGGCCCGGCTGCGTTTCTGTTCTCTGCATTCACCTTGAGAGGCCCCCCCACAAAAGTCTTCTCACTCTTGATGCTGCCGACAGAGGCAGGTGGTGGCTTTGGAGCCCTGTCTTCCCGCGCAGTCTGTACCCCACCAGACACAGAGTTTTTACCCAACTTTCTGCTGGGAAAAGCAGGAGGGGCATCCGCGGGTACTGGCACTGGCTCCACAGGCCTGGGGCACTGAAGGGCTGCAGGCGCATTCATAGAGCCAAAGAGCTTCTTCCCTTGGCCCCCAGCACTGTTCTGATCACCCAGGGCCTGACCTGTCTGATTGGGACCCAAGGAGATCACATTGGGAGATGAGAAACAAGGGACTCGCGAGGTAGTGAGATTTTCTGGACTCCTGCCTGGGGCAGCATTGGAATTACTGCACTGGGACAAGTCGCGGGCTTCCTTCTGTTCTTCAAAACTAAAGGGAGAGAACTGCTCTTTGGAATCCACTTCTACTTTCCCAGAGGCAGCTGTTGGATTTGTCACTGGGTATAGGGAGCCTAAACTGGGGACTGTCTTGGAAATCTTTTGGGGCACGCTAGGAGCCTGGGTGGCCTCCAGCCTCACAAGACCAGTACTTGCTTCAAGACTGTCAGGCAGAAGAGGTTCCTTTGAAGCTCTTAAAGAACTGGGGCTGCTCCTGCCACCCATGCAATTGTTTTCCCCAGGATCTTGCAAAGATCCCACCCCCTGCTCTTTCGTAAGTGGGAATCGTGGGGGTTCGGGTTTGCTGCCACTGAGGCCTGGAGGAAGAACCTTCTCTAGGGGCAAGTTGCCCTGCAGCAACTGCATCACAAGTGGGTTAGTGGCCTCCACTGAGGACCCAGGCCTGCCCAGGGAGATGGGCTTTGGCTGGTACTCAGTACTGGCCAGCAGCAGGGAGTCTGGTATCTTTTGGGGTACCGCACATACACGAGACACCCAGCTCTGAGGAGCCAGCATCCTGTCTGTCCTTGTAACCAGACTCGGGTCACCATTCACCTTGGAGAGCGAGGCAGAGTCCTTCCTGTCACGTTTCTCCTCCTTGTCCACGGCCGAGGCTCTCTTCATCACTGTGGCTTCCCTGGGGTCAGCCTCACTGCTGTCCTCGGAGAGGTGGCCTTCAAAGTCAGAGGCTGTGTCTGTGGACTCGCTGTGAGGACTCAGGGCTTCAGAGTCACCATTGATTTTCAGCTTTTCAACGTCTACCTGTTTGCAGTCGCGGCCAGCACTGTCGATACACCCCCGAGATGGCACTGTCCAGAGTGAGGAACAATTGTCGGGGAGCTCTAGACCCTCTTCAGCTGTCAAACCCTCCGGCAATGCGGGAATGAGGGGAGCAGCCTTCTCCCACTCTCCTCCGACCTGGGCCTCAACAGATGGGACAGTGTCCGAGTCTGATTCGGGCTGTCCCACTGCCTTGTCATTTGACAGGCCAGGCATCCAAGAAACAGCACCATCCGAGATGAGAGCCTTGGTTTTCAAGTCTTCTTGTCTAGAAGCACTTTCCCTCCTGGGTGGGCACAAGTCACCAAGTCCTAATTTGTCATCAAATTGACTGTCCTGTAGGCAACCAACCGATGACAATTCGGGGGCAGAAGTGGGGGTCACGTTCACAGGATCCTTCATGGCTGGATTACTGTCACTGTCCAGAGCCTGGCCAGTTTCTGCTCCTACTACAGCACCCCCCACCAGAGACTGAACAGGACCATTCTCTGGGGGACAAGTCGGTCCTTGCTCCTCATTAGCCTTTTCCCAAGTGGCACAAGACTCACCCTCAGTTCTAATATCCAGATGCAATACAGGCTGCTCGACTAATCTCTCAGGTGCTGGGGTTTTGGAGGACAGCGGGGGCAAAGCCTGGCACGGCTGGTCCCCAGTGGGAGCAATTGGGAGTTGGGAGACATCTTCCAGGCCGCTTGTGAGGACGGGCACCCCTTGTAGTGGGCAGCTCTCCTCCTCTCTGAGAGAAGCCAGGTCCTCTCTCCTGGCTCTGGGTGCGGCAGTTCCAGCCTGGGTGTGCTCCCCGTTTAGAGGATGAAGCGGCAGTAGTTGTGTTCGCTGTAGATCTGACGCACACTCTCGAGGGGTGCTCGGGGCTCCCCTGGGCTCAGGGTGGCCACAGGCCTCACCACCATCACCACTGCTGCGGCCTCTGCCACCTCCCTCATCGGTGGCCCTGCTGCAACCTCCACCCGGGCCACCCCCCCCTCCGATGGCAGTGGTGGCCGCCTCTCGATGGCAGTGGTGGCCTCTCGCCCCTCGGACCTGCAGAGCACGGGCTTTAATGTCTGCAAGGGTCCTGGCGCTAGTCCAGCCGCGGCAGGAGGACTCCGTGATGGGGACGATGCGGGGACATATCTGGTAAGTGGGCTGACCTTTAACCACCCAGGGTGGTTTGATACGTGAAAGTTGAATCTGCAAGAGAAGAATGAGAGAACAGTTTTCAGTGACTGGGTGTTTGGACCTAGGCACTGTAAAGCTAAACTGAAATTCTAGTAGCTTATGGGTCACGGACTCACGGACTAGAGAATCATATCATTTTCCTTCAAAATGAAACAGTCATGGTAAAATGGCTGCCCACAATACCACACCAATCTGAGAAGGCTCTGCTCAAGGGCCCTCTCACGTCTACACTGCATTTCTGGTGGGACTGTGCGAATCACTACACAAAGCATCTAACTCCACCTAATAAAAGATTAAAAAAAACCCCACAGGATTCTGACCTCTAGACATAACTTCAACAGAGTGAACAAACAAGTGAGGCAGAAAAGACCCTCATCCCCTTGATCACCACGTTGGTCTCAGGAATGGCTCTCTTATAGAGGGCTCTACACGCCCACAAAATCAACACAAGGGTGCCACAAAGGGGCTCCACAAATCTGGCCCTCAAGGGGAACGTAGTCCCAGGGCAGCCAAGAATCAAACAGCTTCCTACCCGGATGGGCGGGACTTTGGGCTCCTCTTTGGTGGGCTGTGGCTTTTCGGTGTGAACACTTTCAATTGTGTTACGAAAGGACTGACGATCTTCAAGCCGGGGCTTCTTTTCGGGAAAGGACGCAGAGGCCGCCTGCTCAAAGGATTTCCTCTTCTGATCCTTGGGGTCCTGATCCACAGTCTCCTGAGGCAAGCTGGGAATTCTGTCTGGAGACGCAGAGGCCCGAGCCAGGTCATCCAGATCGGTCTGGATCCGAGAAGCCCCCGTTTCCGCTGTGAATTCAGGACCCTCAGGGTCAGGCACTGCAGAGGACGTGCTGGGCAGGTGGGGGCTGCCCACCCCAGCTGAGTCAATCTTAGCCTCTCCATCCTTGTAGAGGGGGATGTCTGGTGCCACCGACTGTGTGTCTTTAGCAAGCCCTCCTTGTTCTGGCTCCTGTTTTTTGTACAGATTCCTTCTGGCTCTGGTTCGGAGATCTGGCCGAGAGCGTTTCTTGAAATGCCCATCTCGCTGCCGAGTGGCTGGACCACGTTGTGGCCGTGCTGATTCTCCTGGGACACGCAAGTCACTCTTGATTTCAGCCTCCTCCTTGCCCACGTTCTGCTGCAACAACTCTTCTCTGGTCAAACCCAATCTGCAAACCAAACTCACACCATCAGTTACAGGGCAGAGAGGACATGTTCACTTTATTTCTATGAATAACGCACACCCAGATGTCAGAGATCTCAGAACCAAAAAATCTGCATGGTGTGTAACACTAATTATAGGAAAACCTCTGGGAGCTTCCGTATGATTGGCATTAAGCTAAATGAGCAGAGTCACTGCGATCTCTACATTCTTGTCCAAACAGAAACATGCATGGCTGTGAGAACATCTGCCTCTATTCCCCCAAAAGCCCAGACCAGCACTCACAGCAACCAAGTGCCTTACTTCTGTCCATAGTAGTCTTCAAAGAACTTTTCTTTCCACTGTTCTACCTTCTTTTCCTTCTCCATTTCCTGTCGTATCCTGACTTGCATCTCATGAGTGAATTCGCCTAGAGAGAAACAAAATTTTTTGAGTACATGCATTCAGGATAATCATGTCTGTCTTATGGAAAGCCAAATCTTGCAATTCTACCTCATCAGTTTTCAAAATACATGTGACTTTGGTGAGTTTAGAGATCTTTTTTTAACCTCTATGTCCTTGAGAAGATTTCTCACATCATGCTTCCGCAGGATACAACTAACACGTCTATTATAAGGAAAATGTACTCTTCCCAGGGTGATTAGTCATTCAACAGCACGCAGCACGTTGTTGAGAAAAGCAAAATAAACAAACAAACAAACCACTCTTGCTGTGTGAAAAAAGTTAAACTAGCAGACCTGATTGCTTATCCTTAGAAAGGCCTGCTTACAAGGTTGGCCCTTGGCTGACACCTGGGAACCTGTATTTCGGGAGGGTTCCCAATCCCCTAATATGAACGGCTCACTGTGCCTAAGCTGTTGCTGCGAACAAGATGGCTTATGGGGAGCACCGGTTCTCCTTTGGGGAATCTGGAATTTGGGTATGGACCAGGCACATTTGGGTATGGACCAGGCACATGCATGCTACATGATCAGCTCCCAGTAAAAACCCTGGGCACCAAATCTTTAGCAAACTTCCCTGGCAGACCACACACGTGTGTTGTCACAAGTCGTTGCTGGGGGAATGGAGCACACCCTGTGTGTGACTCCACTGGGAGAGGACCTTGGAAGCCTACACCTGCTTTTCCTGCACTTCCCCCCAGGCCTCTTTTCCCTTCGCCGATTTTGCTCTGTATTCTTCCACTGTAATAAATTACAGCCATGAAGACGACTCTGTGCTGCGTCCTCCTAGTGAATCGTCAAACCTGGAGGGGGACTTGGGGACCTCCCAACACATTCCCCTTGTAGCTTTGCACAGAATTAAATTAGGAGAGCTAACAATCCTCCAAGTGGCAATGTCTAAAAGCAGAGTATCTGCTCAATGCCACGGTGCTCTTCCCTCCACCGATCCAGACAACACCACGCTTCCTGGAAAGAATAGGAGTTGCCAGTTTCAGTGATGAAGAGGTGATGCAGATGGATACACACACAAAACAGTGAAAGCCCCAATAGCTGTCATTTCTGTAGAGCTCTGGAGCACATTAACACCTGCCACATCTATTAGTAATGTGAGGAAAGCCTGCCTTATACTACAAATCCCTTGGGAAAAAAGGGAGATTGGTGAAAATGAGTGTTTGGGTTTTAAGTACCAAGAGACAAGTGACACCACCTACGGCAGGTACCCTTTTAAGCCACCTGAGATGAGAATTTCTACTCACCATCAGCCAGGCGTTCCCGCCAGCTCTGAGCCGCATGGGTGAAAAACTCATTATTCAGTGCACTGCTGCTGAGACGCAACAGGCCATCGGTCCCCACCTAGAAGGATCAGCAAATAACCCAATAAATTAAAACCTTAGAAAGAAAACAGAAGCTCCCTCAGAGAGAAGCAAAGAGGAGGCTGCCCATCTGTACCTGTCTGTCCACTTCAGGCAGCAGGAAGAGGAGCTGCTGCTGGAAGTGGGATGGCAGGGCGTGGAAGGTCCGAGAGTTTATCAGGGCCCGGAGGTTGGTATTAACAAGGATGGACCCAGGTGTTTCAAAATCTATCTCTTCCCCTCTGTTGCGCTTCATTTGACCTGTGATGTTTGAAGCAGTAAAAAACAAGGTATAGATTTTCAGCTTAAGAAAAAAGCAAATGTTAACTAAGGGGAAAAACTTGGATGGCAGCACCCAAGCGACCCAGAACTTATCTGCACACAATCTGCTTAATTGCCCAGCCCATCCTAACCTGTATTCTTTCCAGGTACTGTCACTGCCATCAAACCTAAGCGAACATTTGGGCTTGTATCCTCTCAGACAACTCTGCACCAAGCTGTGTCACAGCCTGAAGAGGACACTCTTTTCACAGAAAACCAGGCAGGGGGCAGACTCTGACCTTCCCTCCAAAGCTGGAGAACAAGTTCCACAAAGCCAACTGGAGAAATGATGGCAGCTATCTAAAAGCAAATCTAGTTAGTGTTCTACAGGAAAATCTGCAGAAGCCTTTGTGAATGAGCTAGACAGGTATGATCTCCATGCAGAAAGGTACTAAGGGTTGTTTAAAGCCTACTGAAATGTCAATACCTTTCACAGAAGCCTCAGCAAATGTTACTTTTATTTATTTTTTTTAAGTCACTAAGATAGAGACCCATGAGACCTTAGATTAAGCACTGCTGATAAGCTGGAAAAACAGCAAGGGAGACAACCTAGTTCACATCTGGGCAATGGTTTATTCTAATTTTCAGAAGCCAAGGCTAGTCCTCTTAATGGTTTCCTGTGGTCCATCTACAAACAACCAGCATGTGGGCTCTGAGAAATAAATCCAGAAATAGCAACAGCAAACTGGCTTGCAAGCAGCTCCACTGGGGGCGGGAGGTGCACACTACTGAATTTGTTTGCATCCCCCAAATTCAACTTAGGCTTCCATTTAACATACTAAGTAGGTTATAAAAAAGGGGGGAGGGGACATCTGACAGCAACTACAGATATTCAGAACAAACGTGGCAGGATGCTACCAAAGAAAGAAAACGGACGTTGGAATTCTTCAGTGAGAAGCTCAGAAGCAATTTTCACTCACTTGCACACTAAGCAGTATCAAGGCAGGCACAGGCTGGGACCTTAGGGACATACAAGAGGTCATGTGGTACCATCTCTGCCCATAAGGAACTCTCTCAGTCTAGCAGACAAGAGCTATACATGGAATAACCAAAACGCGAGGTAAAAACCAACAAGGGCCAACCAAGAAGTAAAAATAAACTGGTAAAAGTAGAGCAGACTTCATCTTCTCACTACGCCTGCAAGGGCCCTCTTTCCAGGTAGAGAAATGAGTGCCACGCCACTCACCTGTGGCCGGTTTCCGGAAGCCTCTCGGGAGCGGGGCAGGGTCCCGGGTGACCTCGGCCTGGCCACGAATAGCAGCGCTGCCCAGGGCCAGAGAGCCGCTGCTGCTGCTGGAGGGGCTGCCACTGTCGCCGTCGGCGTGGCGGCCTGAGAACCCTGAAGGCACAGCATTTCACTGGTCAAAAGTACCACCCGCCGCTCCCATGGCTCTGACAAGCGTCCTTCTCCCAGCTCTCCCTGACATGCTGCCGGCAACACTGTGTGCTTCCGTGGCCCAGCTGTGGGCTGGCAGAGCTTACCACCTCACGGGCTGGCTTTCAAGCATCATGTAAGAATGCCAAACCACCGCCTTAATTCGCACAGCACTACAGCTTTTACAAAGCACCTGCACACTCCTTCACTGGGCTCTCAGGACTGCCCTGAGGCAAAAGGGGGCCCTAGCAGAGCCCAGCACCGAGACCTAGGGCAGGTGTCACCACCACGCTGCTGCCTCCAGGACAGGGTCTCCCGACTCCTCTGGCCTCACACTACCGACGGCACAAACTGCTGCTAGAGGGAGGCAGGTCCCCAGGACCTGAGGAAGGAGCACCACGATCACGAGCTTACACATACATACCTGATGCAGATTCCACGTGGGCCCCGTTTACCTTCAGAGGAGTCAGCACAACGCGAGGCAGCATGACCCCGGTCTTTTTCTTTGGCTTGTTTGCCTATATTCCCAGAGGGGATACAGAAAGAGCCTGAGTCACCTGCAGGGCCGCAGCAGCACTCCCTCTGGCCGCGTCTCCACTTACTATCTTATAAAAACAAGAGTTCATATCCAACTAGCTCAGGCAGGTAATGCCGACGGCAGCACTGACTGATGTCATGGAGCCATCACCCGGAGCCATGGATGCATGGACCCGGTGCCAAGCATCACCCAAGCTGAAGACAAGCTGTCATTATCGCCCAGGTCCCAAAGCTAGTGAGTGGAAGGGCCATAACTCAAACCTCTGACTCTCAGGCTCGCGTTCTCCCCACTCTACACCATGCTTTACTTTTCCCTGGATGTTTCCATGTTTGTCATAAAAAACAAACAAACTTACCCAGCCATGGTGAAGAGAAAAAACAAATTACTGCTCTCAGATCGAGGACCCACTGTTCCTACTGCCCTCTTTAAGTGGTACTACCAGGGGGAGGCCAAACTGATTTTCTCCACTCTGCAAACATGCTCCCAGTTAACTGCACGAGGGAGAGTCCTGTCTTGTGACCGGCCTCACTTATCCCCCCGCCTAGTCACCAACCCTCCTCCCTACCTGTGAGGAAGCTCTGTAGCTGTCCCTGGGATTGGAAAGAGGCCGACTCTGAGATTCTGTAGAACAGGATGCATTTGAAGATGTTTCATCAAGAGATACTGGAAGAGAGGAAGATAAAGGTTAGTCCCTAACAATTACTTGCAGCTCCTCACCCATCTTGTTAGGACACTTACCATCATTTTCACCACTCACAGTGCTGGTTTCATTAGACCCACAGCTCTCCACATCGGCTGTGTCCTCTGGCTCCTCTCCCTCCACGGCAGTCGGATTTCGAGACCACTGCAGGGCGTCCTTCTGTGACAGTACGGAAAACTCGGGTAAGCAAAACCCCACAAATCCTACAAGCACTGCAGTCATTCCTCAATGTGTACTGCTTTTCCCCTTCCAACTGACCTTTCTCAGCAAGGTCTTTTCATACATACATCAAGAATGTTAGATATAATTTTGCATTCAATCATTCATTAAACATTTATGGGGTGCCTCCTATAAGTTACACCATGCTAGTTCCTAGGGGGAGAGCAGGGATATCAGGAGGGGGAAACAGGGCCCTGCCCTCAAGGAGCTCAACTGAGTAGGGAAGAAAATCAAATCTATTACGTTACAAAGCACAGTGAAAGAGGTATACAGAGAGCTGCAGCAGCCCAGAAGATGGGGTGTCTAAGCCATTAAGTTTGAGAAAAGGGCATGGAGTACAGAAAGTAAGGATAAGGGAGGTAAGGCTTCTAAGGAGACATGTTGCTTGAGCTAAGTTTTAAAAGTTAGCAAGTAGGCAAATAGGTTGGCAGTGGAAAGACAAGAGGGAGTTCTAGATAATGGGATGAGCAACTGTGGAAGAATATTCCAAACTCAAGGAAACTGCAGATTCCAGTAGGCACGTGGCGAGTTGGATATGAGAAGAGGCTAGAGATCGCTCTAGCAAGAGTGTACATAATAAGACACTGTGCGGGGGGCCGGCCCGGTGGCTCATGCGGTTGGAGCTCCATGCTCCTAACGCTGAAGGTTGCCGGTTCGATTCCCACATGGGCCGGTGGGCTCTCAACCAAGGGTGCCCAGTTTGATTCCTCGAGTCCCGCAAGGGATGGTGGGCAGCGGCCCCTGCAACTAAGGTTGAACACGGCACCTTGAGCTGAGCTCCCGGATGGCTCAGTTGGTTGGAGCGCGTCCTCTCAACCACAAGGTTGCCGGTTCGACTCCCGCAAGGGATGGTGGGCTGCGCCCCCTGCAACTAGCAACGGCAACTGGACCTGGAGCTGAGCTGCGCTCTCCACAGCTAAGATTGAAAGGACAACAACTTGACTTGGGAAAAAGTCCTGGAAGTACTCACTGTTCCTCAATAAAGTCCTGTTCCCCTTCCCCAATAAAATCTTTAAAAAAAAAAAAAAAAAGAAAGAAAGACACTGTGCACTGAGGGATTAAGACTTTCATTGCTTTCGGAATTTCTGAAGGACATTAGGGAAATGATCTTAGTTTTAGGAATTTCATTCTGTTAACCCTGGGAAGTCTGGAGGTAGGAAGAATTAGACTATGACAGAAGAAAAATGAAGACCTAAACTAAAGTAAGACAGTGGAAACAAAGCTAGAGTATAGAGGAGAGCTCCACGCCAAGTTTCATCTGCTAAATGCTTCTTCCAACAGGCTGTGTTGTAGTCTCAAAATTAAACACCCATTCCCAAGAAAAACTTAGGAACTACCTCACACCTTGAAACTAGGAAGGAGTAGGTAATTAATACTAAGAAAGGGGTAATATTGAAGAAAGAGTAATATTGAGGGTTAGAGAGGAGGAGCACACATAATTTGGGGCGGGGATGTCTTCTTCTTTGAATAAAAATGTGTAAAGAAGGATAGGTAAAAATCATGATTCTACCTCTTACAAATATACCAGAAATTTGTAAGGGAAATCCACAAAATTCTAATTCATCAATTTCATGGGTCCCTTGATCTACTAAGTTTTTCATTACTAAGCTTTTAATTTATTTTCATTACTTTAAGCCCAAATCAAGCTGACTTCAATTCATAAAAAGGAAAATGGCTTTTTAGATCTTTGTCTCTTTTCCCTACCTGCTGTAAATGCTCCTCAGAATCAAAAGCTAAAGAATACTTTAGTATTAAGCTTGCGATTATGCTTATTAACTGCCATGTTCTTGGAATGACGCAACAAACTTACTCTCTGACCCCATGGACAAACTAACATACACTACTCATTAATGAATAGAGAGGGCCTACTACAGTGGCAAAACTGACCCCAAAACTCCAGTTCTGGCAAGAGCGTGGGAAAATTATGTATATACTATTGGGGAGAGTGGAAATGGTATCGAAAGATTCAGACGCTGCCAGTGGGAAAGCAAACTGTAACAATAACCTGAAAAATGTAGGTACCCTTTAACCAAACACTTCTATTCCTGAGACTTGAAAAGAACAACGTTTAAATATAACAAACTTAAAAAGAATAATCCTTAAAAAGAAGAAAATTAATCAAATGAATTACAATAAAATTAAGATCCTCTGTTCAACAAGACACCATTAATGGAGTAAAAAGGGCAAGCTACCCACGGAGTTGGAGATACCTGCAACTCATATAATCAATAAAGAACTTGTGTAGCTGGACCATATAAATCAATAAGAAAAAGGAAACAAAGAAGAAAAACAGGCAAAAGATGTGAATTACGCACTGCACTACAGAGGACATCCAAATGGCCAACATTCACATGAAAAGGCATTTCACCTAACAATAAGGAAGACACAAAATAAAGCAAATTAAAACCACAACAAGGTGGCAACACTTAAGAATGGCTAAAATTAAAGTTTAACAAAATACCATGTAGTGCTAGTGAGGATGTGGAACAAGTACCCTGAAAATGGATCCAACCATGTGAGAATATAGTTTGGCATTATCTGGTACAGTTGAAAATACAAACCTCCCATGACCCAGTAATGTC
The DNA here is from genome assembly GCF_004115265.2 of Rhinolophus ferrumequinum. Taxonomy (NCBI): domain Eukaryota; kingdom Metazoa; phylum Chordata; class Mammalia; order Chiroptera; family Rhinolophidae; genus Rhinolophus; species Rhinolophus ferrumequinum. Next base: position 22,237,173 of record NC_046306.1, read on the forward strand.
AGTCCCTAAGTTTGGATTCTCTAGAGAAATACATGCCTACGCACATCAAAAAGCACAGAAGTTCACAGCAGCAGCCTTTGTAACTTGGGCTATAAACAACCCAAATGCCCATTGGTCAGTAGGCAATGGTTAGGGTACTCAATAAATGGACATTATCAAATCATAAAAAATGAACAAACCACAATGACTCACAACAATATGGATGCTTCTTAAAAACAATACATTGAATGAAACAAGCCAGGCACAAAAGGATGCGTACTGTAATGATTCCATTTGTAAAAAGTTCAAAAACAGGCAAAATTAAAGTATAGCATTGGTAATGCACACACAGGTGGGAAACAATAAAGCAAGAAAATGACTTCCCCAAAACCAGGATAGTAATGTCTTTAAGGGGAGAAAGGGAGTTGTGATAGGGAAGGGGTTCGGGTGGGGGAGGGGCGGCTCTGGGCTGCGGCCACGTTGGCTGTGGCGATCTGCGTGGCCCTTACAAAGGTGTTTCCTCTATAATACAGGCGCACCTCAGATACTGCAGGTTCAGTTCCAGTCCACCGCAATAAAGCAATAAAAGGTCACAAATTTTTGCTTTCCCAATGCATATGTATGTTTACACTACTTATACTGTAGTCTATTAAGTGTGCAATAGCATTATGTCTAAAAAAAAAAAAAACATACCTTAATTAAAAATTACTTTATTGCTAAAAAATGCTAACCATCATCGGAGCCTTCAGCTAGTCGTAAGCATTTTTTTTTTTTTAATTGGGGAATGTTGGGGAACAGTGTGTTTCTCCAGGGCCCATCAGCTTCAAGTCATTGTCCTTCAATCTAGTTGTAGAGGGTGCGGCTCGGCTCCAAGTCCAGTTGCCGTTTTCAATCTTTGGTTGCCGGGGGCGCAGCCCACCATCCTATGCGGGAATTGAACCCGCAACCCTGTTGTTAAGAGCTCACGTTCCAACCGAGCCATCCGGCTGCCCCTCTGGAAGCTCAGCGGCAGCTCATTGTTTTCAATCTAGTTGTGGAGGGCGCAGCTCAATGGCCCATGGTGGGAATCGAACCCGCAACCCTGTTGTTAAAGAGCTTGCGCTCTAACCAACTGAGCCATCTGGCCGCCCCAGTTGTAAGCATTTTATTGATGGAGTCTTGCCACAATGTTGATGGCTGCTGACTGATCAGGGAGGCGGTGGTTGAAAGCTGGGCTGGCTGTGGCAATTTCTTATAACAATGAAGTTTGAAGCATTGATGGACTCTGACTGACTCTTCCTGTCACAAATGACTTCTCTGTAGCATGCGATGCTGTTTGACAGCCGAACTTTCAAAATTAGAGTCAGTCCTCTCAAACCCTGCCACTGCTTTATTAACCAAATTTATGTAACAGTCTAAATCCTTTGCTATTGTTTCAACAATCCTCACAGTATCTTCACCAGGAGTAGTTTCCATCTCAAACCACTTTCTTTGCTAATACATAAGAAGCAACTCCTCATCCGCTAAAATTTTATCATGAGATGTAAAATTTTATCATGAGATCGCAGCAATTCAGTCACATCTTCAGGCTCCACTTCTAATTCTAGTTCTCTTGCTATTTCCACCACATCTGCAGTTACTTCCTCCACTGAAATCTTGACTCCCTCAAAGTCATCCATGAGGGTTGGAATCAACTTCTTCAAACTCCTGTTAATGTGGATATTGTGACCACTATCCATGAATCATGAATGTTTAATGGCATCTATAATGGTGAATCCTTTCCAGAAGGCTTTCAGTTTACATTGCCCAGGTCCAACAGAGGGCTCACTATCTATGGAAGCTGTAGCCTTATGAAATGTATTTCTTAATAAGACTTGAAAGTCAAAATCACTCCTTGATCAGTGGGCTGCAGAATGGATATTGTGTTAACAGGCATGAAAACATCATTAATCTAGTACTTCTCCATCAGAGCTCTCGGGTAACCAGCTACATTGTCAATGAGCAGTGATATTTTAAAAGGAATTTTTTCCCTGAGTAATAGGTGTCAACAGTGGACTTAAAATATTCAGGAAATCATGTTGTAAACAGATGTGCTGTCATCCAGGCTTTGTTCTTCCATTTATAGAGCACAGGCAAAGTAGATTTAGCATAATTCTAAGGGCCCTAAGATTTTCGGAATGGTAAATCAGCATTGGCTTTAACTTAAAATCACCAGCTGCATTAGTCCCCAGCAAGTCAGCCTATCCTCTGAAGCTTTGAAGCCAGGCACTGGCTTCTCAAGAACTCTCCAGCTATGGAAGTCCTAGATGGCATCTCCTTCCAATATGAGGCTGTTTCGTCTACACTGAATGTGTTGTTTACTGGAGATATCTTCATTAATTATCTTAGCTTGATCTTCTGGATAACTTGCTGTCGCTTCTATATCAGCACTTGCTGCTCTATCTTGCACTTTTATGTTATGGACAGGGCTTCTTTCCTTAAACCTCATGAACCAAATTCTTCTGCTGCTTCCTCACCTCTCTCAGCCTTCATAGAACTGAAAAGAATTAGGGCCTTGCTGTGAATTAGGCTTTGGCTTAAAGGAATGTTGTAGCTGGTTTAATATTCTATTCAGACTACTAAAACTTTCTCCATATCAGCAATAAGGCTGATACCATTTCTTATCATTTGTGTGTTCAGTGGAGTAGCACTTTTAATTTCCTTCAAGAACTTTTCCTTTGTATTCGCAACTTGACTAACCGGAGCAAGAGGCCTAGCTTGGCTTTTGACATGCCTTCCTCACTAAGCTTAATCAGATCTAGCTTTTGATTTAAAGTAAGAGACGTGCGACTCTTCCTTTCACTTGAACACTTAAGAGATCACTGTAGGGTTATTAATGGGCCCAATTTCAATATTGTTATGTCTCAGGGAACAGGGAGGCCCAAGGAGAGGAAGAGATACTGGGGAACAGCCGGTACTGGTAGTCAGAACACACGTGACCTTTTATCAATTAAGTTCACTCTTACATGGGTGCAGTTCATGACAACTCAAAACAATTATAATAGTAACATCAAAGATCACTGGTCACAGATCACCATAACAAATATAATAATGGAAAAGTCTGAAACATTGCAAGAATTAATGCTGTTTGAAAAATGGCACTATTATGGTAGACTTGCTGGATGCAGGTTTGCCATAAACCTTCAATTTGTAAAAAACACACTATCTGTGAAGTGTAATAAAGTAAAGCACAATAAAACGAGTGTTTCTATAAAAGAACACTACCAGATAGCCATTTGAAATAAAGCTGTAGAATTGCTAATGGAAAGAGAAATGATGAAGCAGCAAGTGAATTAAGCAGTTAAATTCATACAGCATGATTCCACCATGTTTTTAAAAATAAAAATTGTGTGAATGTGTTTGCATAGGCAAAAGAGAAATATTCCCTAGGGTGTTAGCCATCAAGAACCACGTCCAGGTGGTGAAGTTGTGAGTACTTTACTTTCCTCTTGACTTTGGGGTATTTTCTACAATTAATGTGTACTGTTTTTTGTGATCAAGAAAATAACATTTAAAAAGAAAAATTAAGGTGCTGAACGCTTCGCCAACAGCTAAGTCAAATTTCCTTCTACTTAGATCCCAGAGTCCAGGGGGAAACCCAGTGATTATAAATCTCATTAATTAAACAGAGATACTGTCCACTCATTCGCAATTCAAACTACCCATTGTTTCTAAAGTCATACATTTTCAGTAAAAAGCAAACAGGAGAACAAATCTTTACAAAAAAGCAAGATTTGCAGTTTTAGTTCTGCATTTTTTGGATCGTTAATCTTTTCTTACAAATTCTAGAAGTTTGATACCATTAACTTTCCAAACATTATCTCTTGAAGTTTGACAAAAATGAAATGAGCTATTAAAATTTATAGGCACATTATGGAAGGCAGTGTGGAGGTTCCTCAAAAAATTACAAATAGAATTACCATATGACCCAGCAATCCCTCTCCTGGGTATCTACTCAAAAAATCTGAAAACATTTATACATAAAGACACGTGTGCTCCAATGTTCATTGCAGCTTTGTTTACAGTGGCCAAAACATGGAAACAACCAAAATGTCCTTCGATAGATGAATGGATAAAGAAGTTGTGGTATATATACACAATGGAATACTATTCGGCGGTAAGAAAAGATGATATAGGAACATTTGTGACAACATGGATGGATCTTGAGAGTATAATGCTAAGCGAAATAAGTCAGGCAGAAAAAGCAGAGAACCATATGATTTCACTGATATGTGGCACATAAACCAAAAACAACAAAAGAACAAGACAAACAAATGAGAAACAAAAACTCATAGAGACAGACAATAGTTTAGTGGTTACCAGAGGGTAAGGGGGGAGTGGTGGGAGATGAGGGTAAGGGGGATCAAATATATGGTGATGGAAGGAGAATGGACTCTGGGTGGTGAACACACAATGGGATTTATAGATGATATAATACAGAATTGTACACCTGAAATCTATGTAATTTTACTAACAATTGTCACCCCAATAAATTAAAAAAAAAAAATTATAGGCACCAGAAAATATGCCCTAGATTTTACGTTTTGTAAAGATATTTTCCATCAAGATTTTTGAAAAATAACAGATAGTGGGTGATCCTTCAGTAAGACCTGAATATATATATACATACATACATATATATATATATATGTGTGTGTGTGTGTGTATATATATATATATATATGTGTGTGTGTATATATATATATATATATATAAAGAATATAAAAGACAATATTGGTATATTTGAATTGAACTGCACAGTAGATGGTAGGTTTGCATTAGTGTTAAATTTCCTGAGTGTGATAACTGTATTCTGCGTATGTAGGAGAAGAGAATGCTGTTGGCTCAATGTATACCCCTTGTGTCCTTTCCCATACTTAAAACAAATTAAGGTATAATTTACATAGAGTGAAACATACAGACCTGAAGTATACTATCTCGTGAGTTTTGACAAATGCGTATCAAGACGTAGACCGTGTCCAACATCCCTTAGGTCCCTGTGCCCCCTCCTAGTCAGCCCCCACCCTACACTGCCCCTTCACCAAGACAATGCTGGTTCTGATTTCTATCACACAAAATTAGTTTTGCCTATTCTTGGTCTTCATGTATATGGAATCACACGGTATGTACTCTTTTGTCTGGCTGCTGTCGCTCAGTCTAATGTTTATGAGATTCATCTGGTTGTTGCATGCATTCTTTTTTACTACAGAATGGTATTTATATACAACCATTTGTTTATTCTCCTATAAAGTTTGCAAAAGGACATTTGGGTTGTTTCCAGATTTTGGCTATTATGAATAAAGCTATTATGAACATTCTTGTACACAATTTCCTATAGACATACTTTCATTTCTCGTGGGCATAAATAGCTAGTAGAATTGCTGGGCATAGATGTTTAACTTTATAAAACAATATTGCCAAACTTTCCCAAAGATTTACAATCCCAACAGCACTGGACCAGAGTTCCAGATGTTCCATGTCCTCACCAACATTTGGTCTTGCCAGTCTTATGTTAGCCATTCTAGAGGGGGTGTAGTGGTACCTCATTGTGATTTTAATTTTCCTGATGACAAAAGACACTGAGTTTTTAATGTGCTTATTGGCTATTCACAAATCTTCCTTTTTGAAGTCTCTGTTCAAGTCTTTTGCTCATTTTTTGAGTTATCTCTTTATTATACTTGCAGGAATTCTATATTCTGGATCCTTTTAAATACTGATCATGAGCATGTATTCCATTTACAAATACATTTCAGACACTTATTTAGAAATAATTTTAAATTTACAGAAAAGCTGCAAGAGTAAAAGTAGTCCAGAGAATACTTGCCATATACTTTTTACCCATATTCACCTATTAACACAAAGAAATGTTTTTAAAGTCCATAAAGTATATTAGTTTGGCAAGCCAACAAGGCTAGTGATGGGGAATAAAAAGCAATCAGCAGTAATAAATAAGCTTCGATAAAGTATTTCCCCTTAAGTCAGATGTTTTTAAAAATAAAAGATACTGTGAATGTAATAAGCCCCCAATATGAATAAAATGGAACACTAAAATTTAAACTGATCAAGTTTACACTGCCCAAAATGAGGAAGATTTTCAAATAAAAATGATAAAAAAAAATCTCAGGTATGTCTTTCCTTTCTTTGTGGGTCTGATACACCTTTTCCTGAGTAAGAAATGAGTAGTACTCTTTCTTAGGGAAAGCTGATCTGAGGAATAATACAAATTATTAAAGCTAAGAACATACTGACCATTTCACAGTATACCAGAGATCCTAAACAACGTGTAATAAAAAGAAAACAAGAGGGGATTAGAAAAGACAAGAGTGTCATAATTTCCAGACAACACAATTATCTACATTAAAGAGATTCAGACCTAGTAAGAAATATATCAAGGTTGTAAGATTCAAGATCATGTTAAAAACTCAAGTGATCCTACTAACATCAGCGGTAACATCACCAGTTAGAAAATGTAACTGAGAACAAAGAACGTAAGTTACTCAGGGATAAATTTCACAAAAGAAAGAGTCATCTTATAAAGAAAACAAAACTTCACCGAGAAAGGTTTAAAAATCTGAATAAACGGAGAGCTACGACATGTTCTTGATTAAGAAGATTCAACATTGTAAAGATGTAATTTCTTCCAAATTGATTTGTAGATTCACTGCAATTCCAACAAAACAGGATTTTTTAATTTTCATTTTTAATTTTTTGGAGAACCTGACTCTACATGGAAATACAAAGGGCCACAAATAGCCAAGACACACTCTTGAAGAACAAGCTGGGAGGACCTGCTTTTTTATAAAGTCTAGCAATTAAGAGAGTAGATTAGCAGTTGCTAGAGGGTGGGGGAGGAGAGACTAGGGAATGAATGCTGAAGGACACAGGGTGTCTTTTGGGGATGATGAAAATGTTCTGGCTTTAGATAATGGTGATGGTTGCAAAACTTTATGAATATACCAAATGGCACTGAACTGTCCACTTTAAATGAGAGAACTGTAGGGTAACTAGATCAAAAATGGCTTACTCGATTTAACTGCCAGTTCTGAAAAAATGAATGAATCTCATCATGAATTTTAATTTGTAAAAACCACATAAAATATTAATGCATGAAGGAAGTTTATAGATCCAAAGTTAAAATTCAACTTTAGATAATGGAAGCTAAAATGGTGCATTAATCCTAAATAGTTAAAAATCTTAAAGCAACCTCGGCGTATGCCTGAAAAAAGGCTTCATAATTTTTTTAAATACTTAATGTGAAAAAAAGTTCTGTTGAATTTAAAATCCATTTGCATTATCACAAGCACTTTCAATATTACAGTTGTCAAAGAAAGAAGAATTATTTTAAAAATGAACACACTCTTTAAAATACAGTTTAAAGAGAAGAAATTGCCTGAGTTCTCATTAATGAACAAAAAAATTTCCATCAACCATAAATAAAACAAATTCTCATCTGTGATTTGCCACCATATCTGCAAACAACAGTCGTGGTGACCGCAGGCCCACGACCCTGCCTCTGAAACCCCTGGGTCTAGATGTATTTTAGAATTCAGGATTTCTTGAATTTTAGAATGGTAATAGAGTACATACATTTTTAATATATCATAAATTGACATCACCAGCAACCCAAAATCAAACCGTGAATGTTTTCTGAAGTAACACACATTGTACATCCCAAGTAAAATAAATAGGTTTAAATTAGCCTTGTCAGTCTAGGTCAGAATTTTGCTACCAAATGAGTTCAGACAGGTCAGGTTTTCCTGCCAAATCGGTTAGGAAAACAATATTTGGTTCTCAAAATATTTGGATTTCAGAATTGTTAATAAGGGATTATGGACCATTAAAAAAAAGCATGTTTCTCAATGAAATTTTTGAAAAGATTTGGAAGTTTTATAATTCTGCTTTTCTCACCATAGGTATAAAATGTAAAGAAAATTTAATATAATGTTTTCATCAAGTCCCACAGCGAGCCTCCTCTATTCTACCCATTAAAAGGTAAAGTAGTCCCCTAGAAAAATTCTCATGCATTTGCACATGGAGACTACAAAAGTAAAAGGATGATTATTGCAGCAGTATTTGTAATAGTGAAAAACTGGAAAAATAGTAGAAAACCTAAATGTCCACCATAGGGTACTGAATAAATAAAATGAGCTACATTACTATGATATACCATTAAAAGTAGTTAAAAGAAATAAAAATACATCTATATAAACAAACCACATTTTTCACGGGTACACAAGAATAGGAAGGATGCACATTAAATCAACGACAGGGTCGCTACTGGGAAGGAACAAGGGCCAGAGGCCGGTGGGCTATAGGATAGTTTAGCATGGAAGTCAAGGGCATTTCCCACATTTTCTGAACAAAGGCTTGAGCTTCCATTTAAATATGGCAAAATGAACACTCAATTCTTTGCATCCTCCTGAAGCATTAGAATGGCTGTAAGGGAATAACAAAAGTATAAATGCATGAAGACAAAGAGAAAGGGGGAGGAAAAGGCAGCAGATGAGAGATGTCAACAGAATTCTGGAAGATGGATTGCAGGAAGACAAGAAGTAACCGACTCAGCAGGAGAAAGAAAGCTGAAGTCTAACGCTGCAGAAGGAAAAGCCACAAGAAAGCCAGTTAGGCAGTTAGTAAAACCCTGAGGGGGCAGAGATTAAGAGGTGCCAGGAACAACTGCAGACAGTGGTGAGGCGTGAGAATGAAAACAGGAGAATTGGTTGGAAGTCTGAACAAGAAGTTAGACATCTTCAGGTCCCCTCCGTTCTTTGTCCCAAACAACAGGCAATAGCCTTCTTCAGCTCCAGAAGAAAACAGGAGATTTATATTTTGGTTGGACTGAACCAGAGGTTTTGGGATAAAAGACACCAAGCATAGTTCAAGGAGTTGGGGAGGAAGTGAGATGCCACGCTCTCTCTGAACAGGAGCGGTTAAGTCAAAGACAAGGCACAAAATGGTGACACTACTAGGTCCCTCCTCCAGCTTGGCTCCCAAAGCTCTGCAAACGGGTAACCCAACAACCCTAACCCCAGCTTACGCTCAGCTAGCTGGCAACAGATGAGAGGATTTCTCCTCCTGGAGAAAGTGACCAGCCTAAGAAAACCTTCAGGTAGAGATAATTGGGGATTCCAAAAAACCACCTGGATCCCCACTCTCTATCGCGGGCAACAAATAGCTCCCACTAGCACAGAATCTGACAGTTCTCTAGCCATGAATGACCTATCAAGGACCAACAGATATTTGAACAAAACTGTTTTATGAAACGTAGCAACCAAAATAAACAAAAGGAGGAACTGAAAGGTAACAGATTATAAAGATTTCACAGTAAATGTTCTCAAAGAGACAGCCCCAAAGCATGTACAGAATGCTATTTTTTTTAAAAAGATCAGAGAACATGAGCAATCTGCTAGAAGTTAAAAATGAGATACAGTAAAAAACTAGCAACAACAATAGGTTATTTCCCAGAGAACTGACTCAAAGAAAAATAGGCTGCATCAAGAAAGTCTAACATCCAAAGAACATAAGTTCCAGAAAGAATAAACAGAAAAAGAAATACAAGAAGTTTTCCCAAAATGACAAGACCTGAGTTTCGAGGTTTAATAAGGCAAAATGCTGAGCACAATGAATGAAAAAAGACCCGTTCCACAGAACCACACCATGAAATTTCAGAATACAGGATTGAAAGAAAAAGATCCTAAGCTTCCAGTCACAAAGAACACATCACAAACAAAGGAATCAGAATGGCATCACTCTTCTCAAGAGCAGTTTTGAACAATGCAATAGAGTAACATTTGGGATTCTGAGTCAAACCAATAATTCAATATGGAACTTAGAAAAAAGACATGTAGGGTCTTAAGTAATTTACCTCCTATGCACCTGTTCTCAGAAAGCTACTGGAGAACGTGTGTCACAAAAAGAAATAACAAATCAAAACCAAAAACAAAACAAAAACTGAGATCTGCATGAGGTCTCAGAGAGGCTATAACATAGGAGAAAAGATGAAAAGAATTCCCCAGGTAAAGATGAAGGAACTCCCAGGAAAAGTTATACCCGTGTCAAAAAGGGGAACCAACTTGCCCCAGTGCCTGGAACTTTTCTGGTTTTATCAACAGAAATCCTGTCCTGCAGGAAATCTCAGTCCTGAGCAAACCAGGACAGTGGGCCTCCCTATAAACTATTCACACCGGGCTGGGTGCAGGAGAAAGGACGGCTCCAGGACCAACCTTCAGAAAAAATGACTGTACAGAAATTGTACAGTTGTTAACAGCATTAGGCTTCATCTTTTCTGCTTGTAATCCATTTTGTTTTCTAGTCATCTTCATTTTACTTATTTATTTTTAAGTATGTGAAACAACATGATTATAATAAAAGTCAAATCTATATAAAAGGTTATAACCCAGAGAATTGATACAGACCCTTACCCCTTCACTTCCCACCCCACACACCCAACCTTTCCACCTCATTCCTACCCATCTCCTGTTAGGTAACCAATCTAGTTTCTGGTTTATTCTGCTTTTGTTTCTTTTCACACAAATGATAAAATACCTATTTTATTTCCCCTCCATCCTTTGACAAAAAAAATTGCATGCTATAGGTAGCACGTTACACTTTGCTTTTTTCACTTAACAATACATCCTGGAAATCGCTCTATCATTTCATAGATAATCTTCTCTTAGCTACATATCCATGATGCCGATGTACCAAAGTTTGTTTATGCAACCAATCCCCCAGGTACCAGGATTTAGATGGCTTTTAATATTTTGCAAATAGAAACACTACTGCCTTGTAAATCTGTATTTCTGTATTGCTGAAGGTATATGTCTTCAGGGTAAATTCTTGAAGTGGAAATGCTGGATCAAATGGCAGATGCAAATGTAATTTTCTCTCAAAAAGAGTTGTATGGATTTGTGTTCCTAACAGCAATGTATCAGACTGCCTGTTTTCCCACAGCCTTGAAGAGAGAAAGTGATACTTTAAAATCTTTTGCTAGTATGTATTTTAAATGATTAACATAACCACACAGAACCAGGGCAGGGGTGGATCTAACCCAAGTAACCCTTGAACACAGTATTTGAGCTGTACATCTGAGCTAACCAACTAAAAGAAGTATAAAATTCTGAGCTGTGGTTAGTAGGTTTGTTTTTCACAGTGGAATGGGCTGGTAATTCTTACACTATTAAGTGTTTATTCTAGAACTGAGCAAATAAGTAAATATAAAGTAGCTAATGGGAGCCAGATTTCTCACTGTTTGAGTAGCAAATTACAAATATGTACAGGAGTAAAGCTAGAATGAACTCTGTAGAAAGAGACTGGAATTGAAGTATGAACGTATGTGAAGACAGACAAATACCGAAATAGATAAAAATGTGTACATGTACATTATTCTAAACTAAAAGGACCCAGATCTCCCTGGGAAAATGATTGATTCCAGAGCTGGAGTTGGGTAAATACAAGTTAAGCCCAGACATCTTGTTGAGCCAGAAGCAGATAAGTAAAAAAATGTTCAGGAATGAGGGTGACATGTTAGGACACAAAGCTGAAGTGAAGGGAGTCCCCCTGATCAATTCTGTACAACTTGTGTATAAAGTTAAAAATTACAGTAACAGATAACAATAAAAAAAGAATCGATAGGGGCAGATGGGTGACTCAGTTGGTTAGAGCGCGAGCTCTGGGAACAGGGCTGCTGGTTCGATTCCCACATGGGCCAGCGAGCTGCGCCCTCCACAACTAGAATGAAGTGAATGAGCTGCCGCTCAGCTCCCGGGTGGCCAGATGGCTCAGTTGGTTGGAGCGCGGGCTCTCAGCCACAAGGTTGCCGGATGGACTCCTCGACTCCTGCAAGGGATGGTGGGCTGCGCTCCCTGCAACTAACAACAGCAACTAAACCTGGAGCTGAGCTGCGCCCTCCACAACTAAGATTGAAAGGACAACAACTTGACTTGGAAAAGTCCTGGAAGTACACACTGTTCCCCAATAAAGTCCCGTTCCCCTTCCCCAATAAAGTCTTTAAAGAAAGAATATATAGATCCATAATGAATAAACGGGGAAGTAAGGAAGGTTCTTTTTTACTGTAGAATGCCAATTAATAAATGTCAAATGAATGGTGGAATTTTAAAAATCACCACTTGACCACCATCACAGTAATAATCGTTGTTTCAGGAAAGAATCATTTATCAGTAAATGCTAAAACTAGTGGATGAAAGTTTGATGAGAGTATCTGTTTCTCACAAGATAATTATTTATAGTGAAGAAACATGACAGACACCATCTTAACCAAGTGACTGAAGTTATTACCAAAAATCAGACAAGTAGAAATCATGTCTTCTGATACAATGCACTGAGAACATCACTTCTGAAGTATTCCTGTCAAAAATGTACTACTTGAATCTAATAATAAAAAAACTTCAAACTCAAACCAGGGAACTTTCTAAAAAAACAAATGGCCTGTACTCTTCAAAAATATTAAGGTCACAAAAGACAAAATTTGTGGGAACATTTCCAGATAAAAAGAAAATGAAAGAACACTTGATAAACACACCAGAAGATCGAAGGTTGGATGGATCGTCAATCAGAATTTTATAATTAGTATTAGTAAAATAATAAGCAAAATTTGAATAAAGGATGCAGATTAGACAGCAAGCAGTACTATAACAATGTTATTTCTCTGATTTTGACAATTGCAATGGGGTTATGGAAGAGAATTTCCTTGTTTTCAGTAAGTATTTAGAGGTAAGGGGGCATTCCGCATGCAACTGTACTCTGGTTCAGAACAAAAATAACATATAAAAGGTAATAATAAAGCAAGTGTGATATTAGAAATTACGTAAAAATTAAGTTTATTAAAAAATCAATTGCATATATATGCTAAAACAAAAAATTGGAAAACAAAATTTAAAAACCATTTCCACTTAAAATAGCAACAGAATTTTTAAATAAGAAAAAAAAGGTTTTTTTTAACTTTTATTTATTTTAAGTGTGTTTTTCCAGTACCCATCAGCCAAGTTAAATAGTTGTTTCAATCTACTTGTGGAGGGCACAGCTCACAGTGGTCCATGTGGGGTTCGAACTGGCAACCTTGTTGTTAAGGGCACCAGGCTCTAACCAACTGAGCTAACTGGCCGCCCCCAAGAAAAAATTTTGAAAGGCAAGATCTCACTGGAAACTATAAAACACTGCTAATAAAAATTAAAGAAGACCTAAATAAATGAAGCAATGTACCATATTCATGGATTAGAAAAATCAATGTTGTTAAGATATTAATTCTTCCCAAATTGATCTATATTCAAAACAAACCCAATAGGCATTGTTTTGGTAGAAACTGACAAGGTGTCTTTAAATTTTATATGGAAATATAAAGGAACTTGAACAGCCATAATAACCTTGAAAAGGAAGAACAAAGTTAGAAGACTGACATTACTAACACTACTTGATTTCATGACCTAAACATATCCACACAGTCAACTAATTTTTGACAAAGGTCAGGGCTATTCAATGGGGAAAGGAAAGTCACTTCAACAAATAAAGCTGGAACAACTAGATAAAACATAAAAACACAAACCTGAACCACTACCTCAAACTACACACAAAAATTAAAAATAAACCACAAACCTAAACATAGAAGCCAGAAATATAAAGCTCCTACAAGATGTCTAAAAACAATGACTATGTATTTTTTCAATTTGATAAAATGGACTTTCACAAAATTGAACACTTCTAATCAAAGACACCTTAATAAAAATGAAAAGGCAGCTAAGAGACTGGGAGAAAATCTCTGTAATACATGTACTTGACAAAGGACTTGTATCCAGAGTATATTTAAAAAAAAAAAACCTGACCAAATGAAAACCAAAAAGACAAACCATTTCTTAAAGGGAAGAACTACCAAACTAATCTTTCCTTCCACTGGGGAGAGAATAGGAGCCCAAGTGGCCAAGAGTAGGGTATCAGCCTGAATGGGGCCAGAAGGTATCCACGCAAGGGTAGCATGGTGTGAGGGTCAAAGCTCAGAAAGGTTGAAATGCCCAAACAAGGAAAGACAAGAGACAGGGTATCAAAGCCCAAGCGGGGTTAGGATGACATGTATATGAGACAGCAGCCTGGTGTGGGGGACCAGAACCTGAGCAGGTGAGGCAGTGGACCATCCATGGGGAGCCAGCCCAGCATAGGGCACTGGAGTCCAAGAAGAACAAAGAGGACAGCTTCGTGAGGAAAGGGCGGCAACAATGATGGGAGAGGGAATTAGTTATACGAGGGTGGAAGGATTAAACAATTAAGTAAATACGATAGACAGAAAAAAAAAGTAGGAACCAAATTCCTTATTGTTGGAGAAGGGGGTTCCAAATATGCAAAGGGTAAAGACTGGAATGAACCCTGGGCTTGCATTAGAATTTGTGTTACTGATGTAAACTCATTGTTTTTAACATATAGATAAAACTAGACCTAAACATAGATGTCAGTGTATATATGTATATGTATGTAAATACACCAAATATTCCTTAGCCTCTTCCCACTAAGAGGAACAGGGATTGGCGACACCCTAATAGCGACAAGCACATCTAGGACCTAGATCTTGGCTTCTAAGCAGCACTGTACCTTAAAAGCACCAAGGCTCTGTGGAGAAATGACTAATAAGGGCTAAGCAGGGAAAGTACACAGTGAGCCTACATCAGCTTTCACCAGAAAGTGGTAACACTCCAAGAAGGAGGCGAGTATGTCAAAGGCACACAGAAGCCACATTGACAAAATTCTCACAAGCCACATCAGGGACAATCTGAACATCTACGTAAGTAATAATAATAATACGTTATAAGCCACTGAAGAAAATAGAAAACCATGTTTCATAAAGATATAAATAAAACAAAATTTAGCAGGGGAATGAGATCTCACACACAGCTTCAAAGCCCCTCCCCACAAAACAGTTACGAAAAAGGGAGAAAAGAGGAGTTTTAAATGCTGCGGCCTGGCAGACGTTATTTAACCAAGTAATAAAAGTGGACATTAGTAACAGGACCAACTGAAATAACGAGCCACCTGACGCGATGCACTAAGAACACAGCATCACTTCTCTCATGTACTGAACAAGGATGAATAACCTGAATCTAATCCTGAGAAAACCGAAGACAACCCAAACTGAACAACCTTCTATGAAATTACTGGTCTGTAATTTTCAAACATGAAAGTCAGGGAAAAATGTAAGAACAGTCCTAGACTGGAGACCAAAGACTTATGACAACTATATGTAATATGTAACTCTGAACTAGATCCTTTAAGTATAAAGGACATTATAGGAACAATTAGCAAAACTTTAATAGAATCTGAAGATTGTATGGTAAAAATGTCTCAATGTAATATTCTGAAGTTGATGCATGTATTTTGGACATGTGGCATATGCCCTTGGTTATAACACATACACACTAAAATATTAAGGTGTATTGGACCCCCAAAATAGTCTAAGAAAAAAGTTTTTTGTACTGTACTAAAACTTTTCTAAAAGTTTATTGATGTTATAAAAACAAATTATTTTTTAAACGGATAAAACACTCATAATTCACATAGGAAGATGATACAAACAGCCAATAAGCACATGAAAAGGTATTCATCATTATTTATCAAAGAAATGTAAATTAAAACAATGAGATATGAAGAAAAACATATCCATTAATACAGAAAATAATTTTAATTTAACACAAATTCATGATAAAAATTTTTAGCAAACTAGGAATAGAAGGGAATTTCCTACACTTGAAAAAAGGAGTATCTACAAAATACCTAGGGCTAACATCATAATGGTGAGACTCAATGCTTTCCCTCTGAGACAGTGACGAAATCAAGGATGGCTGCACTTACCACTCTTACTCAACACAGGACGTGAAGTCCTAAGCCAGTGAAATCAGTCAAGAAAAGGAAATAAAAGGCAAACACATCAGAAGGAATATATAAAAACGGCCCTATTCACAGAATACATGATGGTCTAAATTTTAAAAATCCCAAGAAATTTAGAGGAAAAAAACTCCTAGAACTAATAAGTGAGACAGACTGGGAGTAAATATTTGCAAATCATACACCCAACCAACAATTTGTATCTAAAATACTCTACGTTCAATAAGAAGAAAACACTCCAACTAGAAAATGGACAAAAGACATACATAAAACCACATCGAAAAAGATATTCAAATGGAATGTAAGTACATGAAAAGATATTCAACGCCATCAGGGAAATGCAAATTAACGGCATTATGAGATTCTATTATGCATCTATTAGAATGGATAAAAGGAAAAATACCAACAAATAAAGTAGTGATAAGAAAGCAGAACTCATATATTGTTAGCGGGAATGAAAAATGATACCACCACTCTGAAAAACAGTATGGTAGTTTCTTACAGAGTTAAATACACATAAGTACCATATGACCCAGCAATTCTATTATCCTAGAGAAATCAAAGTATTTTCACACTGAAACCTGCATGCAAATTTTCACAGTAGTTTTATTTGTAATAGCCCCAAACCAGTAACAACCCAAATGTTCTTCAATAGAAGAATGGATAAACAACCTGTGGTATGCCCATAAAACAGAATACTACTGAACAATAAGAAGAAACACTGTTGATATACAACTTAGATTCTCTTTCCTTTTGCCATATCCTGTGGTAAGAAGCAAATTACAGCTCTCACCCTATGCCAGAGAAAGAGATTATAGAAAGGCATGGGTTATTAGGGATCATCTTAGAATTCTAACACCTCCAGCCTCCAGCTATCCCTCCATCTGACCAGTTACACCAGAGCCCAATGCAAATAATCTCAGACAATCTGATCCAGGCCAGACCAGACAAACAGCCCATCCAACCCAGGGAATTGTGACCTAAACACACAATTGTTTTAAGGCATCAAATTTGGGGACAGTTTGTTACACTGCAAAAGCTAACTGATATAAAACACGTAACATACTTAGCCATACAGAATAATTAGGAGGGTCTCTAAGATCAGGCAGGTGTCTATATCGATAAGGCCAGTAATTGCAAAAGTGAAATGTATACACACACATATTTTTAATCTAAAGATAAAACAAGAAATTAAGCTTCACCCATCTAGTATATGGATTCACACTGCTGCCGTTTCGCAATTCCTATGTCAGTCCTACATTATATTCAGTATTTCTTAAATTCACTGATTTGTTTTCAACATGTTTCTTATGCCTAGTTAGGTGGATTAAAAGACTTTATTATCTTGTTTTAACCAGGCTTAAAAATATTACCATACAGGAAAGGCAGTTTGGAGATAATATGAATAATGCAAGTACAAGATACACTAAAAAAACAGTAAAACTGACAGTTTTACACCGGGTAAACTTTCATCAGATATGTTAAAAGGTAAAAATCAACAATGAGCAAATCATGCCTGAAAAGGAGTTAGCCAAAAGCACTGAAAATTAGATAAAACTAGTTGAAATACATCATCTATCATTTAATAATTTCACTCTAATGTTAATTATTTTTAAAATACAGTATAATTTTTAAATACTTTAAAATTTCTGTTTCAGGATGTATTTCACAATGGACATTATAAAAGAACACATGCTAATTTACATATAGTAGTATGTATATATGCATAAAATTGTGTGTGTGTGTGTGTGTACGTGTGTGTGTGAAATGTGAATTCAAAAAATTTTTATTATCACTGGGTAATAATAAACATGAATCCCACTGCCACAGGTACTGAAAAGCAATGCAGTGACATTATCAGAGTTGTGTTTTAGAATCAATTCTGACAGCAGTTTGAACACTGCATTAGTGATGGAGAGTCTGAAAACCAGAGCACTAATTAAGATACTAATGCAATAATTAGGCCAAAGGTAAATCTTGCCTGAGTAAGAATGTAAGAAATGTAAGAGAAAAGAATATAATTAGCATTAAACAAAAGTGAATGAAAAGAACATATATAGGCTATTTGTGTAAAGAAAAGGAAATAAGAAAACATACTGAGGATCCCAAAAAAATGTATATACGTGACTTGTATTCATCTTTTTTTTATCAGTATTTTTATGTTGAGTATTACAATGTTAATACATTGTTTTCCTTTCTTAAAATGTGTACACAATTTTTTGCACCCTCTGTATATCTGTACAAATTTATAAAAATAAACAAGGAAAGATAAACCCCCCTAACACAGCTTAAAAGCAAGACTCAAAGGATACTTTTCCAAGTAACTTTATCTGCATCCCAGAACAAAACTCAAAAAGATTGACATGAACACAGTAATATCCAGAACCCAAAATATAATTCACAATGTTTGTCAATCAATCAAAAATTATTAGGAGGGGCGGCCGGATAGCTCAGCTGGTTAGAGCGCGAGCTCTCAACGACAAGGCTGTCGGTTCGATTCCCGCATAGGATGGTGGGCTGCGCCCCCTGCAACTAAAGATTGAAAACAGCAAATGGACTTGGAACTGAGCTGAGCCCTCCATGACTAGACTGAAGGACAACGACTTGGAGCCGAGTAATATTCCACTGTATATATGTACCGCATCTTCTTTGTTTACTGATGGGCACTTAGGTTGCTTCCATATCTTGGCTATTGTAAATAATGTCGTAATGAACATAAGGGTGCATGTAGCTTTCCAAATTAGTGTTTATTATAACAATATTTCATGTGTTGAACATTGAACATGTTAAGCAGAGACACGTAAGAGATTAAAAACACCCAAACAGAACTTCTAGGAATAAAAAATACAATGTCTGGATCAGACAGCAGGTTTAACACTGCAGATTAGTAAACACGAAGAAGAAACTACCCAAGACAAAGAAGAGTAAAAAGACTGAAAAAATATGAATAGCTCATTAGTAAGTTGCAGGACAGCCTCAAGTAGCCAAATACCGTGTTTCCCCGAAAATAAGACCAGGTCTTATACGGTATTTCCCCAAAAATAAGACCGGGTCTTATATTACTTTTTGCTCCAAAAGACGCATTAGGGCATATTTTTGGGGGTTGTCTTATGTTTTCATGCACAACAATCTACATTTATTCAAATACAGTCATGTCATCTTCTTCTGGAACATCGGCATAACGTACTAAATGCGTCCGTCTGGTTGACGATCTTAACTGGGGCTTATTTTCAGGGAAACATGGTACATATGTAATTACAGTCCCCAAAGAGAAAGGGGATGTGGAGGAGAAAAATATTTGAAGAAAGAATGGCTGAATATTTACCAAGTTTGACCCAAGAAGCTTAACAAAACCCAGGCACAAGAAACATAAAGCAAACCTCACCAACGCCCAACATCACAGTCAAACTGCTAGAAAGCACTGATAAAAAGAAAATATTAAAATTAACCCAAAGGAGGAAGAAAAGATACATTATTCACTGAGGAACAAAGATTAAAACAGCAGGCATTCCATCAGAAACAGTATGCACCAGAGACATAATGTGGAAACTATCTTTAAAGTATAGAAAGAAACTTAACCTAGAATTCTGTATCAAGTGAAAATATCTTTTAAAATAGAAACGGAAATAATTTTTCAGACACATAAACACTTCAAAATACCATCACCAGCAGACAAGCCTACAACATGAAAGAAGTCCTGACAGAATGAAAATGATACCAGATGGGAGTCTGGATCCACACGGAGGCAATGAAGAGCACCATAAATGAAAAATATGTAGGGACAAATAAGACTGTTTTCTTATTTCTTACATCTCTTGAAAAGACAATTGACTGTTTAAATGAAAACATTAACAATGTGTTGCAGGGTTTATGACACATGTGGAGGTGGAGTGTATGACAACACAAAGACTGAGCAGCAAGTGTACCACTGTAAGGTTCTTATAATACAGGAAAAGTGGTACAATGTTACCTGAATGTTACTTGTGATAAGTTAAACATCTCTACAATAAACACTAAAGCAACCACTAAACAACATAAAGCTATGGCTAAGGCAAAAAGATGTATCTAAACTCAGAGACCAGCAGTGGGCCACTGCAATGACTCTCATAAAAACTGATGAGAAAGAACTGTGCTACACACACGGCGATCAAAGGTACTCTGATGAATCAAGTTGCAAAGGGCCCATTAGTGATGTCAACTGACATATCCCGTCAGCCTGACGCAATGCTTACGCACAAGGTCAAACAATCTTAGCAATACCACTGCTGCATCACCAGTAGCACATGAGTTCTGACAGAACTCAGAAAGGTGAGTTTTAGTGAGTTATACCTGTTTTACAGGATGTAACTATTATACAAGTGAGCAATTTGTTATAGATATTCCAGTGAATATGGCCAATAGGCCTGACACAAAAGCACTCATCTCCCAATCCAAATACATAGAAAAGCTGTGCAAAACGTAACACATACACATAGGCAAGCCCAAAAGCAAGAAAGAAAAATTCCCTGTTGCTAGGGAACAATGAAGCTACTCAGCGCCAAACTACTCACAGGGTTACTAAAACCAGGTCTTAGAGCTTAAGGCAGGTTTTTAATGCCTTCAAAAGACTAAGAGACAAGAAATTGAAAATGAGTTAGAAGCATGAAATACCGAAAGCCACAAATAAAACTCCAATTTCCAGGCCATGAAAAGGAACTTAACCATTTGCCAGAAGTCGAAGGTGAAAAAGTCACCTCTGAGAAACTGAAACTCCATGTCACAGGTATGGGTTCCAAAATCATACCATCCAAGTGGTCCAGGAACCCCAACCCAAGATATTAGCCTAAGAACAGGTATGACACTAAGGAAACCTGTCAGTTCAGCAGAAACTCAAACATCCCTAGAAGGACACTTCTACCACCTGACTCACGTAAAAAAGAAATCCCACAGATGATAAGCATTAAGTCAAAATTTAAAACTGTATCAAGAAATGAACCAGCAAAGCAGGGGAGGGTTTTCAGCAGACAAAACAGATTTAGACCTCAAGATCTAGATAGAATAGAATAAAAAGGCTTTAAACTGTACGGAAATAAAAGAAGAAATAAAAACCACAACACAAGAATAAGATAGAATGAGAAAAGAATAGGCAAATTTCAAAAACAAACAGAAAAATCTACAAGTAAAAATGTGATAAAAGGCTGAATATTAGTTAAAACTGAAAAATTAGTGAACTATATTATTGATCAGAAATTATCTCACAGAAAGTAGCACAAAAAGATAAAGAGATGGAAGATATACAAATGTTAGAAGAGGAGGCAGGAAAGGTATTCAAAGATATATTGGTCAAAATTGAAGACATGAGTCTTCAGATTGCCAGAGTAATTTAGTTAAATATACACTATAGCAAAACTGCAGAATAAAGACAAACAAAAAATAGTAAAAGCAACCAAGAAGAACAACAATAAAGCAACAAATACCAGATTTCTCAAATGCAACAACAGATGCCAGAAAACAAACAGGCAATGACATCTTCCCAGGAGGGAAGTCAACTACAAATCATTACACAGCTAAAATGTCATCTAAGAGTACGGGCAAAATAGAGGCCTTAAGATAATACAAATATAGTTTATTGCTTAAGATCCTTACTGAAAGAACTTGATAAATGATGTATATTAATACAAAAACAAATTAAACACACAATAAGAGCGGGATGCAAGAAGCAATGGTAGGAGCTGGCGTTTGGACAGGAGTCCACATCCTCACCGAATGGCGGCATTTTGAATAAACCTGCTTTCCTTTCCACCAAAAAAATTAAAAAAATACAGAAAAAGGGAAGCAGCAGCAGCAGCGATGCTAAACCAAGAAATCTGTAATATCTCAACATAAACACTAACTTTGAAAATTTTTTATTAATGCTTACCTTTAAGAAATTTAAAAGTGAGATGGAACTTCAAAAGTAGACAAGAGCACGTAAGATAAAAAGTGAAAACAGGGCTGGCCTAGTGGCTTAGGCGGTTAGAGCTCCGTGCTCCTAACTCCGAAGGCTGCCGGTTCGATTCCCACATGGGCCAGTGGGCTCTCAACCACAAGGTTGCCGGTTCAACTCCTCGAGTCCCCCAAGGGATGGTGAGCTCCGCCCCCTGCAACTAAGATTGAACACGGCACCTTGAGCTGAGCTGCCTCCTGGATGGCTCAGTTGGTTGGAATGCGTCCTCTCAATCACAAGGTTGCCGGTTCAACTCCCACAAGGGATGGTGGACTGTGCCCCTGCAACTAGAAAACGGCAACTGGACCTGGAGCTGAGCTGCGCCCTCCACAACTAAGACTGAAAGGACAACAACTTGACTTGGAAAAAAGTCCTGGAAGTACACACTGTTCCCCAATAAAGTCCTGTTCCCCTTCCCCCAATAAAATCTTTAAAAAAGAAAAAAAGTGAAAACATTCAGAATTAAAACATTTTAAAATGCAAGTATCATTCATGTCGAGATACTCACTTCAGACTGTAAATATTAATGCTGAAAAGTATAAAAGGTAACCAGTATGATACAAATAACTTCCAAGACAGCAGAGGGTAAAAAGGGGGAATTTTAAAAGTGAGTCCATGCTACAAGGATGAAACTTAAAGACATTATGCTAAGTCAAATAAGTCACAAAAGGTCAACTATTATATGATCGCATTTATATGAGGTACCTAGAGTAGTTAAATTCATTAGACAGTCAAAAGAGGTTCTAGTCGTAGCTAGAAGGCAGAAAGTAAGAATGGTGACTACCAGGGCTTGGGAGAGGAGAGACAAGGGAGTTAGTATTGAATGGGTACAAAGTTTCCATTGGGGAAGGTTCTGGAGATGGATGGGTGGTGATGGTTGCACAACATGAATGTACATATTAATGCCACAAAACTGTGCACTTAAATATGGTTAAAATGGTAAGTTTTATGGTATTTATATTTTACCAGTTTTAAAAAGGCAATAATTTTAAGAAACGAGTCCAACAAAAGCCAGAAAAAGGAGCAACACAAGATAACTCATAGTAAGTATTAAAAAGGACAGAAGACAAAAATACACTAATCGCAAATGTAAATGGTTTAATTCACTTATTAAAACAGAGAAAATCCAGACTAAATATATTTTTAACCAGCTATAAGCTATTCATAAGCAACAGCAAAAACAGTAACAGAAAGGTTAAAGGGTCGAAAGACTTGAAGAGGATAAGGCAACCATACCCCATCCCACCCAAAAGACAAAAGAATTTGAGGCAAAAACCATTAATATAGAGAGACTTTTTTTTTTTTTTGCAATAAAAGAAGCAATCCAAAAAGCTGTCATCAAAAACCTGAATGCACGATGTTCCATGTTTCCCCGAAAATAAGACCCAGCAGGACCTTCAGCTCTAATGCTTCTTTTGGAGCAAAAATTAATATAAGACCTAGTCTTATTTTACTATAGTATAAGATAGGGTCTTATATTTTTGTTCCAAAAGACGCATTAAAGCTGATGGTCCCACTAGGTCTTATTTTTGGGGAAACACAGTAAGCTAGTCTCCAAAAATGACCCCAATTAATGAAGCTGCTTAGTATTTCTGTCCTTGTATCGTCCCCCTCCCACTGAATCTGGGCTGATCTCTTCCTTTTCTTTATGCAACAGAATATGGTAGAAGTGGCCTTGTGCCAGTTCTGGGCCTGAGCCTTAATTAAGAATGCCTGGCAACTCGTGCTTTTGCACTTTAGAGAGCCATGAGCTGCCATATAAGAAAGTTGAATACCCCTGCTTGAAAAACAGCATAGGAAGGACTGTTGTGCTAAACGTAACACCATAGAAAGAGACCCCACAGAAAGAAAGCCAAGCCATCTCAGCATCCAAACTAAGCCCTGCCTTCCAGCCATCCCTGGTTGTCAAATGTGTGAACTGCTTTCTACATTTCAGTCTAACACAGGCACCACATGTCTGCAACCCCAGCCTGACACCATGTGAAACTGAAGAACCACCCTACTGAGCCCCGGCAATCCACAGATTCATCAGACGTGATAAAATGGTTATTGTTTTAAGATACTAACATTTGGTGTGGTTTACTACACCATACTAAAAACATAAATAATTGAGCTTGTAAATAAATATAGCCTCAAAATATAAAGGAAGAACTGTCTGACATCAAGGAGAAACTGACAAATCCACAATAAAAAGACATTTCTCAAGTTGATACATAAAGCTGATTAAAAAATTAAAGAGCGATCTTAAAATTTAATTTAAAAACTTGACTGATAATACATATACAGAATACTGTGAAAAGGCAAACAGAAGACACAAATACCGTTAAAACACGCCTTAAGCACTTAAAAACCTGACCACATATTAAGCTAGAAATGAAGTCTCAACAGAATCCAAAACACACATACAGCTTTGACACGGATTTAATAAAACGTATAAAATGGGAGAAAGGGAACACAGTATGTGCTCAAAAACTAACTAAATAACTAAATAAAACCCAACACTTTCATTCATGAATTAAATAAGATTCCATAAAGGAAATCTCAAAATATTTAGAACTTAAAAAATATAAAAGCATGCATGTCAAAACTTGTGGGGTCATGTCCATCAACAAGGTATTCGGGGTAAATACACTCCTTCCTTCTCAATCTATCTGGGGTAAAGGACCAGTTTAGGTTTTTGCCCCCCAACTCATCAGAGACCAGTATGTGGTCCTACTGTACATGACTCGTCCAGTTTGTGCCACATGTGGCTCACTGTGCAAACATCCAAGCTGATCTACATGCTGTTTTAGAGTGGGCAGCAGTCTACCTATCGCGCTCAGACATTATGGCAATGTCAAATTGCAATGTAAGTTTCTAAACACTCCCAATTTCTATACTTAGATCATCATCAACTGGAACAACAGTTCACCAACTGACACTGGTCTGTGGATCTCACTTTGATTAACACTGACAATGGTAAATCCACAAAATACAGTACTATACTGCTGTAAAGAGGAACGAAGAATATATACAGCTATGGAATGATCTGGATTTACTGTTAAGTAAAAATAGTGCAGTAGGGTAAAGTGTATAATGATCCCATTCTAAGAAAGGAGGAAGATACAAATACAAATATGTTATTTGTTTGTATTTCTAAAAAGGAAAATAATAAAAAATAAAATGCTTACCTATAGGAGAAAGACAGAACAAGTTGAGGGGATTGGATATGAGCTAGACTTCAGCAAATAAACATTGCTATATATTTAACCATAAACAAATATTTCACATCATTATAAAATGAAATTAAAATTTACAAAAGCAATCCCTAAAAAAAAAAGGACAAAACTAATGAACCAAACTGTGTATAAAATTGATAGCATAACCACATACAAATGAATTATTTCAAGTGACTTTAAATTGCAATAACGTGTAAAATCCCTACTGAGATATACCCGAAGGCCAACAACATCCACCACCACCATTGAGAATAATCACATTGTTGGCAGCAGTGCTGATATTTTTATTTTGAGGCTGTTGAAAAAGTTCAAACAAAAAACCTGTTGAATTTGAATTGGGATTATCAGTAAGAACACCTGAAATAGTTTATCTTACAGAAATATATATACAGATGCTCTTCAAATTATGATGGGGTTATGTCCCGACAAGCCCACTGTAAGGTGAAAATGTCTTTTAAGTTGAAAATGCATTTAATATGTAACCTACCAAATATCACAGCTCAGCCTCACCTGTGTTAGACACGCTCAGAACACTTACATTAGCCTACAGTCGGGCGAAACCATCCTGCTGCCACCGCTCAGCTTCACATATTACTAGCCCAGGAAAAGATCAAAATTCGAACTGTTGGTTTCTAAACTGTGTCTTTTGCAACATTATAACGTCGCAAAATTCTAAATTGGGGACTCTCTCTATATAGAGGTATGTATGTATGTATGTACACTAACTTTCCTTTTAGAACACGATAGACTGACAGTTGCCAAATTTACCCTCCTACTATAAACAGTTAAGAAACTGGACAAAATACAAGACTGTTTTCAACGTATGAAAACAGGCAGCCCAAGACTGTGGTCCTGAAGAGAAGAAAAATCAATAAACCGAGTCCTATTATTGTCCCCACTTTCTGCCTGGAGGTACAATCCAGACTACAGAAAAGGGGGGAGGGATCCCAAGCAGAGCACAGTTCTCCTGAGCAGAGACAGAGAACAAAGTTTTGGGAGGCTGAGAAGGCTGGAAGTTGCACAGCAGAATTCCACAGAGGAAGATGCTATGCAGAAAAAGACCTCCAGAGCTCTGCATGAGATCTCTGCATATGCATAGAGTGAAATTCCACAAGGCTGGGCAATGAATGAATGGCTGAATAATTCACAGAGCCAATTCCCAGAGCACAAGACCAGAAGACATAGAATTACAACCAGAAAGAGTGGAGGGGACATTGTTAAACATCTGAGGCATTTAGTGGAGACCCTAGAAGGGAAATACCTTAGTTGCAGAGTTAAACTATCCTCAGAGTAAAGGATACTCTACACCTGCCCTAACAAAGCTTAAAAACAAGACTCAAAGGCAGTAAACTAATCCACGTGTAACCGAAGGATCTGCCAAAATAAAAGCCCAACACTCCTGTAATTGTAACACCCAAAAACATAAAATTCACAATGTTCAACATCCAAACAAAACTATTAGATATTCCAAGCAGCAGAAAAGTGTGCCTCATAAGCAGAACAATCAAATCAACAGCAACAGACCCAGAAATGAGAGGAGATGGAATCGATGGGCAAAGATTTAAAACAGCTACTATTAGTGCATGTGACACGATCAAGCATGAAAGGCAAGAATGAACATGAGAAAAATAAAGGATATAAAATTAAAAAACAAACAGACTCTCTAATGATAAAAAATACAGTATCTGTAATGAAAAACTCACTGGATGAGATTAACAGCAAATCAGAAACTGCAAAAGAAAAGGTCAGTAACAACAGAAAGCATCCAAAATGCAACACAAAGGAAAAAGACTGGATAAAGTTCATAGAGCCTCAGTGGCCTATGGGACAATAAACAGTGGTCAAACACACATATCAACCCAGAAGAAACAGGACAACAGAAAAAAAATTCAAACAATGACTGAAAATATTTCAAATTTGAATCACAGATATAAATTCACCATATCATAATCTAATTGTCAAAATCTATGATTCTGGGGAAAAAATCTTAAAACCTGCACTAGAAAAAAGAGAAACAAATGTAAGAACACAAACTTCAGAAGAACATCAGAAACTATGCAATCCAGAAGACAAAGGATTGGTATCTTTTAAAAGGTGAAAGAAAAAAAGAACTTTCAACCTAGAATTCAGTAGCTAGCAAAAATATTCTTCAAAGCAAAATACTTTTTCATACAAAGAAAAGTGGAGAATTTGTCACAGCAGACCTGCACTACAGGAAGTGGTAAAGGAAGTTCTTCAGGAGGAAGGAAATGATAACAAATGGAAACTTGGAC
Organism: Rhinolophus ferrumequinum; assembly: GCF_004115265.2. NCBI lineage: Eukaryota > Metazoa > Chordata > Mammalia > Chiroptera > Rhinolophidae > Rhinolophus > Rhinolophus ferrumequinum. The sequence goes on from NC_046306.1 coordinate 22,264,505, forward strand.
CTCCACAAAAGAATGAAGAATACCACAAATAGTAAATATGTAGGTAAAAATAACCCCCCCTTTTTAAAATTTCTCTAAAAGAATTGTTTAAAGCAAAAGTAGTAATAATGTTTTGTGAAGAGTATAGCCTATGTAGGAGTAAAATTTCACAAAGGCTAGGAGGGAGTAAATGGAAGAACAGTATAAGGACTTTACATTTTAGATGAAATGGCATGATACTATTTAAAGGTAGTCTGTGACATGTTAAAGGTGCATTGTATAAAAGATAAAGCAATCTCTGGAAAAAATTAAAGACATATATATAGTTTAGTAAGCTAGTAGTGGTGATAAATGGGAATACTCAAAAACACTCAATCCAAAAGAAGGAAAAAAGAAAGAAAACAGGACAAATAGAAAACAAAGAGCTAGATGGCAGACTTAATCCAACCATATCAATAATTACATTAAAAATACATTGTCCAATCATCCCAATTAAAAGGCAGAAATTATTAGACTAGATTAAAACAACTAAAGACCCAACTAGAAATATAAATAACCTTAAATATCAAGACACAGATAGATTAAAAACAAAAGGATGGGAAAAAACATACCATGCAAAAACTAATTGTAAGACAGCTGGATCAGCTATATTAATATCAAAGTAGATTTCAGGAAAAAAAAGATATTGCCAGGGAGAAAAAGGAAAAATTTTCCTAAAGAACAAAAGACTTGAATATATGAGGTGTGATCAAAAAATATGGTGAATGCTGCTGCTGCATGCCATCCAATGGAAAGGCAGGAATCTTCAATACAGGAAGCAGCACGTCGAACCTTAGTAACAGTGTGTGACAAGTTTCAACTTGTTTGGTGCAGTCAGTCGGGTGTGAGCTACGGTTGAGGGAAGGTGTGTTTTAAAGAGTGCCCTAAATAATCATTCTCCATCATGACAATGCTCAGTGTCACCTATCATTTCTGGTACAGCAATTTCTGTCAAATAAAAACATTAAGGTATGTCCTCATCCACCTTATTCACCAGTTCTGGTACCGTGAGACTTCTGGCTCTTCCCCAAAGTCAAAATGATTCAGGACATCGAGGCAGCCACAACAGCGCAACTAAAGACATGAAAGAGGTCTTTCCAGAACTGCTTCAGAAAGTGGCAAGAATGATGGGATAAGTGTGTTCAAAGTGAGGAGGAGTATTTTTGAGGGGGATTAATGTAATGTGTCTTTTACTGTAATAAATTTTTTTATTTAAACATTCACTGTATTTTCTGACCACATCTCGTAAGATGATATGGCCACTTGGAAAATAGCTTGGCTGTTTCTTAGAAAAGTTAAACAAATTATGATACAACTTAGCAATTCCACCCCTAGGTATCTACACGAGAGAAATGAAAATGTAAGTCCACACAAAGACTTGTATGCAAACAGTCACAGCATTACTTTTAATAGTCAAAAGGAGGAAACAATCTAAATGTCCATCAACTGAGGAATGGATAAGCAAAATGTGGTAGATCTTACTCAGCAAAAAAAGGAACGAATATTACGAGATGGCTGAATCTCAAATACCTCACACTAAGTAAAAGAAGCCAGACTCAGAGGGCTACATAATGTATGATTCCATTAATAGGACATCCACAAAAGGCAGAACTACAAAGATGGAAAACAAATCCATGACTGACTGCCAGGAGCTGTGGTGGGGAGGTGACTACAAAAGGGCATAGGGGTAGTTCCTGGGGTGCTGGAACTGTGCTGCATCTTAATTATGGTGGTAATTACACATCCGTATATGGTTGTCAAAACTCAAAGGACTATATATAACCTACAAAGGGTGAATTTAACTGTATGTAAAACTAAATTTTTAGGGGAGGGAGAAGCCTGTTAGCACCAACATTTATTGAAGGAACTGAATTCAAGCCATGTAGGATATACCTTTAAATAGCATTGTTAAAATGCCAAATAAAATGTCAAAACAAATGTAAACTAAAAAATCAAATCAAATGTATTTTTAAGAAACCTTATAGAACTGTACACTAACACATCAAAATGGGTACTGTGTATAAATTATGCCATAATTTAAAAACGGGCAAAACACACAAAATACTATTTTATATCAATACTCAGGCTGTGAGCAACCAGAATTCTCATATACTATGGAAGGAGTGTAAATTCATATGATCACTTTGAAAAACAGCTGCACCACCTAGTAATGATGATCAGAGGAAAACCTATCAGTCAGTTGCATTCCCAGCAATAAACACACCCCAGAGAAGCTACGCACACGTGTACCCAGGAGACATGTACAAGGGTATTCAATGCATCCTTGTCTGTTTGGAGAACTAGAAACAACCCAAAAACACACCAAGCACAGAATGGACAGATAAATCATGGTATATTCATACATAAGATAGCAGAAAATACGATGTATTTCAATTAAATGCACCAATACAGATCAAGCTCGGAAACAATAAGCAGAAGCAGCAAGTCGGAGAAAAATACACACAGTATGATTCCATTCACATCCAGATATTTTTAAAAGGCACGTTCAGCAATATATACATGGGAGTAAGCCTAGAAATAAAAGCAAGGGATGATTGATACAAAAATCAGAAGAGTGGTTATCTTCAGCAGCGAGAGAAAGGGATATGCTCACAGGTTTCAAAGAGAGAATACAAAGGGTGTTCTGTCCTTGAGCTGGCTGATGGATACACGAGTGTGCATTCATTTTTAAGCTATTATTCTTTAAACGACACAAACTTTGTATATACTGTATTTTGTATAAATTATATATTTGACAGTTTAAAAAGTTAATATATGTGTGTGTGTGTATATGTGTGTATATATATATATATATATATATATATATATATATATACATATACACATATATATATAATAAAACGTACTATCCCCAGTAGGTTCTATACGCATGTTCTACTAAAAAGAATCATCTCAGTCTTAAAGAGACTAATCAAGAGAGGGAAAACAGCACAGCTTGCTTTTTGTTTTGTTTTAATTTATTGGAGTGCCATTGGTTAATAACATTATGTAAGTTTCAAATATACAATTCTGTAATACGTACATTACCCGCATATTGCATTGTGTGCTTGCTACCCAAAGTCTAGTCTCCCTACGTGACCATATGTTTGATCTCCTTTATACCCTCTTCATCCTCCCCTAATCCCTTTCCTTTCTGGTAACCACCCTACTGTTGTCTGTGTCTATGAGTTTGTGTGTTCATTTGTCAGCACAGCTTGTTTGGATACTAAAACAGGACAAGGCTTAAAATCAGAATATCACAGATATGTGACTTATGAATACAGATGTAAAAATCCTAAATATTCATACTCTAAATCCAGCAATGTGTATTTAAAAAGAAAACCATGTCAAAGTGACATTTGTTCTAGGAATACAAGGGTGCTTGAGCAATGGAAAAATACCTATTAATATAATTCACTATGTTACCAAATTAAAAGAAATAAACTATTATTCATTAACTCACACAAATATTTGAGTGCCTAATTTTTCCTAGAAATTGGAGAGACAACAGTAACTAAAACTAAAATTAAAAACCCCTCCCCTAGTGGAGTTATGTTCTAGTCAAAGGAGACCGACAGCAAAAAAACAAAAATACATACTGTAGTGTATCAGACAATGGTAAATGCCAAGAAGAAAAACGTAAGGCAGGAAAAAGGGATAAGGAATGCTGTGGGGTATGGAGAGGTCAGGGTGCAATCTGAGCAAAGACTTGAAGCAAGCATGCAGGTATTATCTGGGGGGAAAGCATTCAGACAGCTGAAACAGCAAGGGCCAAAGCCCTGAGAGAAACAGAGGCAGCATGCTGAAGGATCACCAAGGAGGCCATTGTATTTACTGAGCAAAGTGAACCACGGAGAGAATAAGAGGAAAAGGGATGGTAGTGAGGGCGGAAGGCAGATCACGTAAAAGCATGCGAGGATTTTGGCTTTTACCCTGAGCGAAGGGGAAAAGAGGTGAACACTGCAGGGTTTTGAGCAGAAGAATGACATGACCTGACTGACGTTTTTAAAAAATCTTCCTGGCTCCAATGGTGAGGAGTGTGGCAAGAGTGGAAGCAAGACCAGTTAGGAAGCTACAATAATCTCGGAGAAAGATGACAGTGGCTTAAACGAGGGTGGTGGTCGGGAGAGTATGTATTCTGCAAGTTTAGCCAACTGGATTTATGGATGATTACATGTGGCATGAGAGAAAAAGAAAGGAGTCCAAGATAACTCCAAGGTTTCTACCCTATGCAACTTAAAGGATGGAATTCCCACTAATTATATAGTCAAGACAATGGTGAAGCGGATGTGAGGTGGGAAAATCATGAGATCGGTTTTGTACGTGAAATTTTGAGATGCTATTAGTATCCGAATAGCGATACTAAATAGTCAATTGAATATATACAAGTCTGATGTTCAAGAAGGAATACCCAGGGTGGGTATACACTTTGAAAGCTGTCAGTGACACAGAAACCGAGAAGCAAGAGATAAGTTAGCAAAACAAAGGAAGATGAAACCTAAGCAGATGAAACCTAACAGAAGATACTAAAAAGAACCAAGCAGATTTATCCCATAAATTTCAGACAGGTTCAGAACTTAAACCAGGAACCACGGCAGACAAGAATGAGGCGGGGGGTGAGAACATGAGGATTGTTGCAAGTCTGCATGAGGAAGAGACAGACACCCGTACTCCAGCACCATGCATCTAAGTGACAACCACTACCCACTGCTACAGGAGACAAGTGAAGCCACAAAACCACGACACACTGAATTTCCCACTAGTATTTGCGTGTAAGAGCCTTACTCTCAGGAACAGGATCATTAGACATTTGCGTAAGGTACACAGGGTGAAAAAACACCCACACGAAAGTATATAACCATAGAAAAGATCCTAAAAGCTTTCAGGGAAAGTCAAGAGAAAGAAGGGGGGAGGCACATACAGAAGATCAGCAATCAATATGACACTAGATTTCAAAACCAACACTGGACAATTTGTTTCTTCTTTTGAGAGAATAAAGCTTCCACTTTGAAAGTTTCCAAATACTCCATTCCATGGAAAAGAGATCCTGGTAAACATTCCCTACTAGTTCAATTTTGTTACTAAAATGCACCATCCTGAACCAATTCAACTGTTCGGCATAGAGAACTGCTACCAATCAAAGTATCTCCTTCCATATATCTTCCCACTGCATTTGTCCAGAAAACATTTGAGCACCTACTATGACAGCTGCTGAGGACATAGCCAAGAACAAAATAACACAGATTATCTGCCCCTAAGGCCTAGTCAGGAAAGACGCATCAAACGACCACCCAAATGTTTATATAAAATTATATGATAAAGGCACAAGAAAAATATCCAATTTAGACATAAGGCTCTCTGAGGAACTGATATTTGAGACTCATAACCAGGCAAAAGCAGAGGGAAGAGAGTTCCAAATGGGAGACCCCAAAACTGGAAAGAGGTTAAGGAATTCAAAAAACTGAAAGGGTGGTGTGGCTGAGCAAGGTTTGGATTTTTTTATATATGCCATAGAAAACCATTGACAGGTATCAAACAGAAATGTGTCATGATCAAATTATGTTTTTAAAAAAATCCCTCTGGCACTGGGAGAATTATAAAGGAGCAAACTGGAGTCTAAAGAGGCAAATGTGAAAGCAAGTAGACCAAGCAGGAACCATTTCAGTACCCCGCATACAAGGACAACTTCCACTAAGGTGGTGGTAATGGAAATGGAGAGCCCAAAACAGTTTTAAAAGGGGAATTGTCGGGAGTTAATTTACCAAAGGAGAACTATCATAAAGAGTCAAAGAAAAGACTAAAACAAAAAAATGAGCTGACCCTTGAAGGGACACATTTCAAAGCCCATCTAGTACAAATGAATTGAAAAAGACAGAATCTTCCAGAAGAGAAAAAAATAGCCACCTTTTTCGCTCCCTATTCCTCTCCCACCCCAAGATGCACAAAGAATTTGAAATTGTTCTTTCAGAACCTTGACTATGCTTCTCAAACTTTTGGGAACCAACTCATTTAGTCAAAACTTAAAACCTCCTAAATTGTCCTCCACGTGTTAAATACAAACCTCTCAAATACCCAAAAATGTGACTTTGTACCATTAAACTCTCTCAGGCTGCTTCCCCATTAGCCAAGGAATAGGAAACACATTTATGTTTTAAAAAACACCAATGTAAGAAGCATGATGCCTGGCTAGAATACAGTTAGCACTCAAACACCAGTTTCCATCTTTTCTTTCAGATTTAGCTATGCTTAGACTAAACAAGTTCCTCAAATAACTCTCCCAAAAAGTCTGATATGAAGGACTGAGAAGAGAGATCAAATGCAGTTTTCATATTGGCTGACCAAAAAAAAAGTGCTAAATATTTTTTCAAACACAGTCCCAAGGAAACCTGGGACATATACAGTCTCATTTCCCTAGAACCATGGTGCTTAAACACACACACACACACACACACACACACACACACACACACACACTTAAAAAAAAGTTTATAACTGTTTTAAAAATGTATGTCACTTTAACAACCCTGAAATTATCATCCTGCCCCCATCCCCACCCCGAGCTACTACAAAACCCTCCTGGTGGTAATGCTTTCCAAACCTGTTACCTGACCTTTACCGCTTCATTCTTACAGGTCTTTGAACTTCAGGAGGTAGAAGGACAAAAGGCAACTCATCTGTTAGGCATAAAACCAGAGTCCCACCAGGGCTCCCCAAACAATCAAGTTCTCTCTTCTCCCTGAGCTGTCTGGAAATCCTGTCAGACAACGGAATATCCCTTTTTTCAAAGGCAGATTCAGACATCCCTTGAGAATCATTCAAACAAATAAGGAACCTTTTACCAATTGAAGGGTCAAAGCCTTCATCAAAACTAAACTGCTATCATTACCCAGAGCAAACGGTACCACTGCTCTACTAACTGGGCCTTCTGTGCAGACCTCCAATAGCAGAGTGGAACAGGGTTTGCAATGAAACAGAGCCTCTAGTAAATAGCAAACGCCTCACAAAAGAACAGGAAAGGAAAATATCCAGGGCTGCCTTACTTTTCACACAAAACAGTCTAGATGTTAGAATGTGAGCACAGGAAGGATCTTTATTGGATTTTTACTCCAGGATGTTTTCAACAGAGCTGCAGGGCCTGGGAAAGACGTCTGGGGTGCTTAGGGAGTGGGGTGAGGATGGCAAACCCATAGAGATGGAGAAGCTGGGCCCTCATGTTTGTTCCAAACAGAGCAGTTTCACAGTCATATACTTATTATTGAAGCTCAATTTCATGAGATAAAATGGTTTTACACATGATGTATTTAAACAACTAATCTATTTCAACCCTTCAGTGTTAGAGAAAAACATGTACAAATGATGACATTAAGACATGAGGTGCTACGCTAGAACCCAGACTTTGACTCCTAGAGTCCAGTGCTCTTACTACCACCAGATGTTACTTATTCTGGCATAGAAAAGAACGCCTATGATCAGAACTGCCCCAACAGAATTAATGCAAAGGGCAGAAATTCAAACCAGTTAACCATAACTAAAGACTTCACATCTAAGGATATGAAAAGCTACTTTTGCTTAACAATTATAAGAATTTTCATTAAAGAGAGTAAAGCTGACATTTTGAGAACTATCAAGAAACTCATAAGATGCTTCAAAAAGATCGAGTGACCAAAGGTCATAAAACCTGAAGAAAAATTCTTTATTCTTAAATGGCATAATGAAAAGAAATCAAGGGCTGGCCCTGTGGCTCAGGTGGTTGGAGCGCCATGCTCCTAACACCGAGGTCACCGGTTCGATTCCCACATGGGCCAGCTCACTGTGACCTCTACAGCTAAGATTGTGAACAAGAGCTCTCCTTGGAGCTGGGCTGCAGTGTGCAGCCGCAGGGAGGTCGGCGTGCGGTGTGAGTGGCCGGCAGCCTTCGTGAGCGGGCGGCAGCGGGCGAGAGGGCCAAGAGCTGCTGTGAGTGGCCGACCGACTGCCTCAGCAGGGGGAGCGCGAGGCTCATAATACCAGCTTGGGCCAATCAGACTGAGAAACAATGGCTTAAACCGGCGGCGGGGAGGCGGAAAAAGGGTGGAAAAAAGAAAAGAAATCAAACTGAAAAGGTGTGGCCCTGGGTTCTAGTCCCAACACAGCCACATGCATTTGTCACACAGAAGTATGGTCACAGACAAATCATTTCAAATCATTTAATCTGTTAGAAATTCAGTTTTCAATCTGCAAAATTAAGATGATTTGAGAGACCCTCCCAGACTAACATTCTAGGATTCTAAGCATTAAAAAGATCATATATTTGATAAGGCTAACACAGAGACCGTAAGACATTGTCTAAAAATGTCACTACCATTTTCAATGAGTAGAAATTCCTATATCTAACAAGCAAGATGATCAAAATTTAAAACTCTAAAAGGAATAATAACATGATATCTAAAACACACCTAAAATGTTTAAATTGTTTCTAAGTGGCTCAGTTTCTGGCTTCAGCAATTAAGAGGAACCAGTTTATAGCCATAGCCTGGGAAAGATTTATTTCTAGTGTCAGCAGATTCTTTCAGATTTATGTAGAACTGCTCTAAAGAGGGCAAGGAAAAAAAGGGGTTCTTAGAAGTCAACTTGCTGAGCAGAAGAAAAAATATGCATATTCTATAGTAAAACTGATATAAAAGAGAGGTGAATTACAAGAACTAGCTGGCTGAAGATTTCGATGATGCCATCTTCTACGTTATAGTCAGCCAACAGTTACATGCCAGACACAGGAGACGCAGTGAAAACAAAGTCCCTGCACTTACATTCTAGTGCGGGGACGCTAAGGATAACCAAGTAACCAAACAAACAAGGTAATTTCCGATACTCATAGGGCTATGAAACAGATGAAAACCCTGATAATGTTGTGGAATTAGATTAGTAGTTAGAGAAAGCTTCACTGAGAAGATACTTTTGGACTAAGAACCAAATGACAAGAAGCTACCACAGAGGGGCTAGTGAAAGGGCTCTGAAGCAGACACAAGTTTGGGGTATTTAAGAAACACAGCGAAGGGTGGCTAAAGTATAATGACCCAGGGGAAGAGCTAGGAGAGCAGACCAGAGTGCTAGGCAAGGGCCAAGCAGGATAGTGATAAGATGTGATTCGCATTTTTACAAGACCACTCACTCTGCTTTCTGTGCACCTATCAAAAATCAAAATGGATTCTGATACTGCCTCTCAAATGATAGACTCTATGATTTTATTGTGTTAAGTCTAGGCTTATTCCATTTGTTCTCTTCGGTATTTAATGGTAATATAGTTTTGAAATTGCTCTAAGTGTGGAGTTGTACATAAATATTTTAATTGCAGTTCTATAAATAACATTGTGAGACTGCAATAATTACCTTCTCTTTCTCCAATTGCTTTTTCCTTTGTTTGCAAACTGTGGATTTTAATGGATGATACTTCAAGTGTAGTCATCTATTTCTTTTAATGAGAAGACATCTTTTATACTTTTTATATATTTCAAAGATTTAACCAGGCTTGTTAATTGAATTAAAGGCCCTGAAGGAGTCCAAATAGCCATAAGTGACCTAAGTGACATCTCAATTTGAGCATCATTCCACAATAACACTGAGCCATGTTCAGATGACTGCGGTGATACCTGACAGTGAGTGCTGAAATGACCACGCATCAACGCAGGTTAAACTCACCAGTGACACAATGAGTCACAAAAGCAGAGTAGTTCATCATGAACGTCCTAAAAATGTAGGACACTACAAAGCAACTCAGAGTGGTTTTATAGGATGGAAAATCCCCGGTGTAAAAAATAATATAAATTCTACCTCTAACCAGGCAATGATGGACACTAGCAGCTGACTCCAGGAACAACTTAAGGAAAGCAATTCAAATCAAGAATTCAAAGCATGGGCAGATTTCATCTATCCCATGTATCCCTGAGGACTAGCTCTGCGGACTGATGCAAGCATCTATATATAAAGTGTCAAATGTACCATCACATTACCCAGAACAACTTTTATCAGAGAAGAAACCCTGTGGCATGCCCCAAAAGACTCCAACTTATAAGTAAAGCTTTGGTAATCATGGACAACAGCCACACAATGTATCCAAAAGTGAAAAAACTCCTCTATTTTCAACTAAGTAACAAAACCAAAGAGGTAAGTATAGCTTTGAGCTTGATGGCCCACTAGAAGAGATTTCCAAGCAGGGGGTAGAAAAACTACCAAGCCATTCTGCACATGCTTTTCTCCTTAACACAGGGCAGAAAACTTAGGAAAACAAAATGCCACAGGATTTCAGAGGTGTCACCACCACCTTTAAAGGGAAAAATGAGAAATGTGATTTAAATAATCTGTGTCTTCCTGTCCTTTATTACAGGCAAGATCCTGACCACTATACAAAACATCCCATCACTTCGATCTGTCACTGCTGAGTGGCTCTGGGCTACACCCTGGCACAGTAGACATGATCTAGCAGTACAATCGTGAAGGAGTCTGGAAATAACCAAAATATCCACACTTTTATCAGTCCTTTAAAAATGTATTTAATTCTATAAGACAACTGGCCTGGACTGTTCAAAAATATCAATGCTATGAAAGATACAAGGCAAGGGAACTGTTCTACATTAAAGGAGATTAAAGAAACATGAAAACCAAATATAATGTATGATTCTTGACGATGCTGGAGTTAAAAAATAAGCTACAAAGAATGTTTTTGGAACTAGAGAAAATTTGACTATGGACAATGTATTATATACTACTGTATCAATATTAAGTTTCTTGAATGTGGTAGTGAAATTATGGTTATTTAGGTTAATGTCCTTGCTCTTAAGATATACATTCTAGTAATAACTATGCATGGTGTCAGATGAATACTAGATTTATCAGGGTGATCACTTCATAAGGTTTATAAATGTCTCATCACTATGTGGTACACCTGAAACTAATACAATATTGTACGTCAACTGTAGTTGAAAAATAAAAAAATGTAAAATAAATGACATATATTCTAAAATATTTAGGTGTGAAGTACCAGCACTAGTTAACACTTTCAAATGGTTCTGAAAAAACAACAAAAAACAAACAAGCATACCTACAGTGGAGAGGACTAAAGCAAGCATGGCAAACTTGTAACAATTAATAAGAAAGCTAGAGGTTGGGGATGTTCACTGTTGTACTCCTTCAATTTTTCTGCAGTTTTGAAATTTTTTCAAAATACAAAAATGGATTAAAAATATGTACTCAACACCACCTTGAACTTGAGTGTTTACTGGACAGACGTGGGTTCTCAGATCACCAGGACGGTGATCAGCTGGTTCAGATTTTTGGTATCCTTTCTTATCCATTCCTAAGTAACAATAAAGTAAACGCCTGCACAACTTCTGGGAGATAGTGTAGTGATAATGAGACATTTAACAAGAGACTTATAATTACCACACATTCCTAACCGGGAATCTAGAATCCCACAACAGTCTTTAAAAATAATAAGGTATGTCTATATGTACTAGTGTTCATGGCAAATATATTAACTAAACAGCAAAGCCATAAGAAAAGTAGGAGCCAATTTTTTTCAAATTATAACTTTTTATGTAGGTTACAGGTAGAATTTATGGGTTACTTTCACTTTTTCTGTTGCATTTTGCTTTCTGTTGTATTTGCACGTATTGCTTTTGTAACAGATTAAAATTAAGTGACACACACATAATTAATCAAACTAAACTTCTACTAAAACCACAACAGTAAACACCTATTTTAGCTGAGATACGAGCTACAGGCCAGAGGCAGATCTAGGAATAGTTTCATCAAGATTAGGATAAAAATTGAGTACCAAAATGTAGCCATCATGCATTAATCATTCATTAAACATGCATTTATTGATGGCTACTCTGCACAGTATCCTAACAGACAGTGAAATAAATAAACCTAGTCTCTACCCTCAAGGAGTTTAATCTCACTGAGGGAACCAGACAAACAAGCCACTAACCCAAAAAAAGCACAAAGAATCAGAGAGGTGATGTACAACAGCAACAAGCAACAAGCTATGCAGCCCAAGCGACATAAAGCCAAAGGCAGGCGAGAGGACACGCTGAGCACATACACCTTCAATCAATACATCATCACATAGAGCTGCAGACTAACAGAACGTCCCCAAGCTTAGAGCAGATTCATACAAGAGAGTTTACTCAAATATGTCACAATTAAAATGAAGAAATTTAATTCAGTTCAAATATTAAGCATGGACTATGCCAAGAATTCTGCCCAGAGACAAATTACAAAGACAAAACTCAGTTCCTACCCTCAAGCTGTTCATAGAACACCTCCCTCTTAAAATAGAAATATGCCATTAACAAGCATATTTGTAACACATACAATACACGTAATTATAATTATACATAATTACATAGTATAATTACATTATATATAACAATATACAGTAGAAAAATGCCATTAACAAGCAATTAAGGATGAAGAACCTAAAGGAATACCACAAAAGCTACCATTTATTAAGAACTGACTTTGTGCCAGGGATGCATACGCCACCATGAAGCGGAGTTAAAATTGTCCCAGGTTACAAAACTAGGTTTTTAACTCAGGGCTTTGTCTCTCCCAAGGCTCAGTTCCTGACATTACATTATACTTTCTCTTAACAAAAAAGTCCAAAATAATAGAAACAAAAACAATATAGAAAATAGCACAGACATGTGAACATAAGATACATTTGATGTATACATATAACATCAAGTTTTCTGACAGCATTTGTGACTGTATTTGTTCAAGTGTTTAATTTTGAATTAATTGTAGAAAACAAGCCTATCAAGAGAACAAAACTAAAAGGGAGAAGTTTGTATGTGGACTACCACGACTTATAATTACATATTGGAAGAGCATAAGGGTCAGCATCAAAATTTCAGTTTCCTCACCATCAACAGGTCATCTTATATGTATATCAGGAGTCAGGAAGTCAGGAGCCCCAAGTCAAATCTGGCCCACTGCCTGTTCTGGCAAATAAAGTTTTATTGGAACACAGCCAGACAGGTCGCTTCGTTTGCGCATTGTCTATGGCTGCTTTCTCACTACAATGGCAAAACTAAACAGTTATGATACAGATAGTATGCTCCACAAAACCTAAAATATTGTCTGGCTTTTACAGCATAAGTTTGTTAACGCTGGTTTAAATGATAGCCATACATATCACAAATGGTAGAGAAATAATTAGCCTATTCATTTCCGTTCTACCAAAGCTTTATCTGACTTAAGTTCTCTTCCTTTATAATTAGTGTCACTTAGTAAATGCTAATGAGTTTTTGAATTTCCACTAGAATATTCACAATCAGGTATTTCCCAGACCAGGTCTTACTTTAGCTGCCCAGTTATTTATCCTTCACAATATTCACACACACAAAATCCTAATCAAGGCACGTTTGTAATTACCCCCACACATACTTATCCCTGTATTGCATACAATCTGCAAAGATATAGACAGGAAAAGCCGAATACAGACACAACAGCTGACATGACTAAATAATCCCTAATACCCTGTTCACACTACAACATCTCAGTCAACTGCCAGTTAGGACCAAACAGCATCAACCTCACCTGCCTGCTTATTAGAAATGCAAATTCACGGCCTCATTCCAGAACTATCAGGTGATTCGTATGCCCAGTAAAAGCTTAAGAACCACTGAACTAAAACCGAGTTTGTATTACTTACCTTGAGTGTGAAAAGGCTGATTCGGCCAGGCAGTTTATAAAACAGCCCCTCTCCTCCTCTTGAATTGGAATGTAGCATGGCATTGAGACACGCGAGAGGGGATGTCCCACTGTAAAAACATACAAGGATGGGTGAGGGTCACACAAATCCATATGCCTACTTACTCAAAGATCGAATACTCTCCAAGTCATTCCTAAATCAATAAAAAGCAGAGCAAGAACTATAGAAGATCTCATGACAACATTCCACTTTGAAAGTAGCAAAGGAGTAACGTGAAATTCCCATAAATTACACCCACAGTACTCTGGGATAAGACATGTTTTGTGATACCCCCGAGCCATACCCGGCACTTCTTTAGTGCACTTTGACAATATGAACCAAATTCTCAAGAAATTTAGAAAAACTATACAATTATTTTTCAAGTTCACTCAGGAGTTTTGAAAAAACACATTGCCCAATATTTTTATAAAATTTTTTAAATTAAAATTTAATATTAAAAACAAAACAGAGTGTTTCCTAGCCTCTATATTTCAACCTGCATGTAATGCTTAGAAACCGCCACATAACATTAGCAACACAAAGACCACAGAAATCAATGGTGCCGTCCCAAGAACAAGCACAGCTTTTTTGTTCCCAGTTAAATATTTTCTAATAAGCACACAAAAGAACAGTATTCCATTTGCTTTTTCTCTGTTGGGAAGCGGGAAGGATGGGTTTTATTCTACATCTACACAAGAGCAATCGTTTAAATTTGAATATAAAAAAAAAGTATAACGGATTTAGTACCCAATAACATTAAACCAAAAAAAAGATGGCATGTTATTTCATGGTCCCTGCTACAACAGTAGTTACCAAAACAAATGACAACTCAGTGAATGAGAGGCTACTTCCTGAATCTTAAAATAGCAAAGCTGTCAAAAACGCAGACCCCTGCCCATTACTGTTACCGAGTTTGGCACTAGCACGTGCTTAGCGGTCACATTCACCTGTGCACCTTCTCTTCCCTCTCCCCAGCATGTTAAAAAATATGTATCTTAAAGTCTCTTAGCATTTTTAAGAACTAAAGGCCCTAATTTATGCAGTGTTAAAAATAATTTCTGAGTTTAAAAAAAGCCATTAAAAAAAACCTATTACTTAGACAGCTTTGGAACACACTGGATGCTAAAAACACTTTCACGAAGAACCAATCTCTAAAAGAAATCTTGTGCAGAATCTGGAGTATCAAGTGGGTGTGCTAACATCTCTGCTACAAGGGGAACAGCATGCTGGTAGACTCCTTCTGCAAACAGTGTGACTCCTACACACTATACCTCTGTCTACAAATTACAGAGCTGCTCACTCATCACGAGCCACCATGACTGCTTCAGAATTCCTACAAGAGCAAGAAGCAGAAACAAGTTCAAGTTCTTAATTCCATCTGTCCCAAAGGGACTAATTTACCTTCTATAGGCATAGTGGTCCAACAGCAGTGCAGACAGCAGCATGATGGGAAATAGCCCGTAAAAACAAAAATAAAGCACAATTATAACACTACACAGTGCACAGGTACTATTTAAATGATTGTGATCTAGGCAATCCTGAGCTTCCTTCCCCAGAAAATATCAACTCGAGAATGAACTGACAACAGGAAAGTATGTTTTGACCCTAAAAGGTCAATGCCAAGCAGTTAGAACTTAACCAGCTAAAACATATGCTGTCTTTGTTCTGTCCCAAGAAAAGACTGTGTTGAGCTCTCCTCTTGCATTTAAAAAAAACAAAAGTTCAGGTGAGGAGAGAAAAGGATTAAGGGCAGTAACTGGCTTGGGGGCCTGCAATTCCTTTTTTGTTGCTAACTTGCTGCTTTTCAGGGAAACCTACATCATAGGACAACAAAAATCAAGGTTACCTCAAAATTTACTATATTCATATCATAAATGGCTAGAATCAGTAAGAGAAAAAAAAGCCAGAGGATTTTATGATGAGACCACCCCTCTTTGATTCTAAACAAAGGACTTCAGAGACACAGCAGAGAGAGAGGGTAGTTTTAGACTCCATACAGCCTATCAGAATCCACCCCACTCTATTACTGAAACTTACCAAACACAGTACAAGAGAAAATGTGCCAACTCCTTAAATAAAAGCAAGCTACAAGTCAAGATTTAAGGGAGATCAAGGATGGGGAAAGCCACTGGACCTCTGATGAAAACAAATTAATGTTCACTCACTCCCACCCTCCACTCAAGGGGACACAATCTGGGAGATACCGTATTTCCCCGAAAATAAGACTGGGTTTTATATTAATTTTTGCTCCAAAAGATGCATTAGAGCATATTTTCAGGGGATGCCTTATTTTTTCACGTACAACAATCTACATTTATTCAAATACAGTCATGTCACCTTCTTCTGGAACATCATCATAATGTACTAAATGTGTCCATTTGGCTGACGATCTTAACTGGGGCTTATTTTCAGGGTAGGTCCTATTTTCGGGGAAACACAGTAGTTCCATACTCCTACCAGACATATGAGCACATACATATGCTTATGTGGACTTACATCACTACAGAACTACAGAAAGACACGTCCTATGAAACCCTCATGTTAAGCAACAAAAGCAATACAAACCTCATTTCCTTTAGTCCTTCTGCTTCTATAACCTGCAGAATCTGTTTCGGTGTCATTGGAGCATCCGAGTAGTTTTCCAGTACCTGAAAAAATATAAATGTTATGATTTCAGTGTGCAATTTCCATTTATATCTATCAACATATAATGGGCTACAGTTCTGTTATGCAGTATCACTGCTGACAATTTAGTTTTTTCCACAGTTAAAATTACTTCAGAAACCAAATTACACCTAGTTGCTGTGACTGCAATTAGCTAAAATATTCTAATTCTCAACTCTAAAAACACATCTTCCTAGCATACAGGTCTGACAATTAAGTTTGCAAACTTGTTGCAACAATGTTGCTAACCTTTTTTGATATCAGAGGGATTATTCATTATGAATTTGTACCAACTGGACAGTTAACCAAGTTTACTATTTGGAAGTGCTGAAAAGGCTGCGTGAAAAAGTTAGATGACCTGAACTTTTCTCCAAGTCATGGCTCTTGCATCACGACAATGCACAAGCTCACAAGGCAGTCTGTGAGGGAGTTTTTAGCCTGTAAACAAATAACTGTATTGGAACACCCTCCCTACTCACCTGATCTGGCCCCCAATGACTTCTTTCTTTACCCAAAGATAAAGGAAATATTGAAAGGAAGACATTTTGATGACCTTCAGGACATCAAGGGTAATATCTGGACAGCTCTGGATGGCCATTCCAGAAAAGGAGTTCCAAAACTGCTTTGAAGGGTGGACTAGGCGCTGGTGACAGTGCACAGCTTCCCAAGGTGAGTACTTCAAAAGTGACCATAGTGATATTTAGCAAGGAGGTATGTAGCACTTTTGCTAGGATGAGTTCACGAACTTAAGACCCACCTTGTATATTACGGTATGTGGGACCTTAGCAACCCTGTTTACTGTTTCACTTGATACTGTTTGTATGACTAAACCACAAAATACATAGTGCTACACAATAATTTATAAGAAATGCATTCAGATTTTCTTTCCCAAGGAAGTTTGATTAGTACCCATATTTTTATTTTTTTATCTTATTTTATTTTATTTTTTTTAGATTTTATTGGGGAAGGGGAACAGGACTTTATTGGGGAACAGTGTGTACTTTCAGGACTTTTTCTAAGTCAACTTGTCATTTCAATCTTAGTTGTGGAGGACACAGCTCAGCTCCAGGTCCAGTTGCCGTTGTTAGTTGCAGGGGGTGCAGCCCACCATCCCTTGTGGGAGTGGAACCCTCAACCTTATGGTTGAGAGCCCGCACTCCAACCAACTGAGCCATCTAGCCACCCGGGAGCTGAGCAGCAGCTCACTGACTTCATTCTAGTTGCAGAGGGCGCAGCTCGCTGGCCCATGTGGGAATTCAACCAGCAGCCCCATTGCCCAGAGCTCACGCTCTAACCACTGAGCCACCCCGTCCGCCCCAGTACCCATATTTTTAAATGATGGTTTCTGCTACTGTTGTAAAATTCTGGTGTTAATTGCCATGGCCCATTTTGCCATTTGGCAACATGATGTTATGACTCTACATGATGGGTGCAAGCAGAATAACGAGAAACAGAATGTCCCATTTATGTCGGCATCATCTGTAACTAAGTCATGGCAGTAGTTTCCTAGTGAGCAACTGCAGCTCTGACTTTAAGAGGTTGAGTTGTTTTAGAAATGTTATCCTTCTCAAGGAGGAAAAAAAGACAGGCTGTCAGCACCTTTCTACTGTCTCCACCTGTGCAGGGGCTGCCCCCACTACATCTTAGTCACTTAACAACGGTAACAACTAAGTACTGCTCTGTCACAAGTAAAACGTAAAGCAAGAAGTCTGACAGGACTGCTGCTGACGGTTCTCACTATGGAAGAACATGAGCCCACAACACAAAAGGAAGTCAAGTTTTGGAGAAGTAGGTGCTGAAATAAAACCCCTATTTACCATGAACCCATTCTTAGCTTCTCTCTTTGCAGTTTTTACATTCTCCTTGGGTAGCATTAGCATGTCCCACAGTTTCAAGTACTACCTCCATTCTGATTAAATCCCAAATCTCTACCTCTAGCCCTGATTTCTCCCCAAACTTCAGACTCAAATATCCGGCTCTGCACCGGGCCTGCCCCCGACATCCCGCTCTAGTTCATCTCCCCTCTTCCTCCAGTATTCCCTACTTTGGTTGGCAGACTATCTAATCACCTCGTTCAGAAACCCCGGTGTCATCCTTCACTCTCACCTGCCCTACCTCCTACAACCAGTTTCTTACCTGACCCAACACAGCAGCCTCTCCACTAATATCCCTGCAACCAAGCTCTGCTTTCCTCAAATCCATTCTTACTCTGCTGTCATCCTTCATTCAACAAATACATGAATACTTTATGCCAGGAACAATTCTAGGAATTCATCAATAAACAAGACAAATCTCTGCTCTTGCAGAACTTACCTGCCATAGCCTGAGGTCAACCCAACAAAATAAACATGCCCTCCTCACTTTTCTGCTTTAAAATCCTTCAACAGCACCCTAATCACACACAGCAAAAGCTGAAACTTCCAGAGAATCCATTGGCCCACCAGAAAAACACAGGTGTTAGAACCAGACAGACTTGGAGTCAAATTCTGGCCTTCTAAACTTGGGCAAGTAACCTACCCAATCTGAGCCCAGGTTCTCTCATTTGTGAAGGAAGGATATTGATGTCTTCCTCTCAGAGTTGTTTTACAGATTAGAGATAATGTAACTGCGTCCAGTGCCTGGAAAAAGTAGGTGCTCAATGGCTTGGCATACAAGGCCCTCACAATCTGGTCTCTACCTGACACTGCCAAACTGACACTCCACAAACTTCATGTTCCAATAACTATGTGTAGTTCTACCCAATTCCCCCACTCTCCACCCTACAAATTCCTTCTCTCTCTTTCTCTCTTCCCTCTGCTATTTCTTGTCACCAGCTCCTGCTTACATCCTCCGTGATGGGCCTAACTCCTTCTCACCCCTCAAGATTCAGTTTGGAAAGCACCTTCCTCCAGGAAGCCACCTCTGATCTCTGCCAGGCAGAAGTGAATTGTCTTTTCAGTGTCCCCATAGTTCCACAACACATATAATTTACTTTCCAAAGCAGAACACTTGAGAGTGAAAAGAGGGACTGTTCATAATTACAATAAGCAGGACGATAAACAGGAACCAAGATGTCACTGTACCATTTATACATTCATGATGGCACTTACCATGCCGCTAGTAAAATTCTATTCCTGTGTCTGGACCTTCCCCATCCCCAGAAGACCAAGACCGTAAGTCTCTCAAGGGTAAACCTTATCCACCTTTGTACTCCAAGAACCTAAGTAGTTGCAATGTCAACTTCTACAAACCCACCACAAACCCTGGGACAAGCTATTAATGTTCACTGCTACAGATATAATTTCTTTGATACTAATTGCAAGCTGAGCTAGTGAATTTTTGTAGGACTTTTTTTAAGCATGACTGAAAAAATTAGTTACCAATTATTTAAACAACAATCAGGAAAATTGAGAATCAGAGGCTGAGAATCCAAGACAGAAGAAACAAAATTTCTAAAGGAAGTTACATTAAAAGATAAAAGTATTTACTTTTCTTAAACCTGTATATGCCTCCAGCTTTTAGTATAAGAACAATTCAGCAGTGTTCTATTCTATCCTAGTCTCTGTGCTTCTAGAGCACACTTTAAAGAAAGGGGGAGAAAAGTATCTCTTCTCCTACTTCAAAGGGGAAAAAAATGTTTGATGTAAGAATGGTCAGTCATGAATCAAAGTGAAAGATAAAGCTGTGCAATGAAGAGTTTCTCAAAGCCAGGGAGAATCCATTTAAGGGCATTCAATTTAAAGGGAAATCCCCTTGGCTATTTCTCCCAAACAAATTATTCTTAGCAACCAGGCGTATTTATACCCATCCAAACCCCTGAAGTCTACCTCTTACATCTAGAAAAGACGACAGTACAAAATGTTGGAGAGATATCTATTTCTTAACATAATTAACATCTGCAAAAATCAATCTCCTGGAGCATACTACACTACTGGAGTTCTCCAGAAGTCTTGTCTCTCCTACCAAAATACTTGAAAGGGTTCCCTGTAGCACTCTAGCCACCAATTTGAGCAAGGTCAGAAGCAATATGAAATGCCGCAAGCAAGTGCATCTGAATGCCATGGTAAAGCACTTCAAATTCACCTGTCCAAAGAGCAGTTCCATCTAATCAACTGCCCTTCCATGTCAGCTCACTTGGCATACAAGGCCCTCACAATCTGGTCCCTGCCTGTCTCTCTACCCGCTACTGCCAAATTGATACTCCACAAACTTCATGTTCAAAAGGCTCTCTGTCTGGTGTAAACTCTCACAAACTCTCCAGCACTCAGTTACAGCAACTTTTTTTAAATGAGAGGATTCTCCAAGTTCCCCCTCACCCAAAGAAAATTCTAAAACAAAAAAACAATAAAAGATATGCAAAGCTACACACCATGTTCCCAGGAGTTGTCTTTCACATTTTTAACTGCACCACAAAGTAATTTCTATTTGTATGACTATTTTTTAATTAAGAACCATAGAAGAAAAAGAGAAAACTCACATAATCTGGCATGAAGTTAAGCTAATGACAAAACAGAAACAAGCAACCTGGACACTGAAGTTCAGATCACAGTAAACTCAAGAACCTCGAGTTTGAACAGAATAGTCGACCCCAAATTCCTCAAGTCTTTCAACTAGTAAGAGCCAATAGAGCTTTGAGACAAATAGATTTAAAATTCTGTCAGGACATAAATAACAGGATTTAAAGGTACTTTCACCTACCTCTAACAAGTAAAACTCTGGCAAGCAAATTTCTTTTTGGTGCCCAGAGCCATAAACACCTGCATTACAGGAACTCAGAGGAGAATTTCAATGAACACACAAAACTCGACCTCGAGGAAAAAGAGTGCACATCCTTTTGGCTCTCCTCTACTCTCCTTCAGGCCTAAATTTGTTTCTAGATGAAGCCACATTGAAGAAATCCTGAAATTTCCAAGAGATCCTGAAAGCTAGCCAAAGCTTCCAATTTTGACTGAATCAGAAAAAATATTTAGGAATCTCAAAAATCTTCACATTTCATATGCCAAACTAAAACAAATTAACTGAAGCACAAAAACTTCAGCGTACAACTGTTATTTCTATTCCTTGGGCAAGAAAAGCCCAGGTAAGACAATCAGGAACACCAGTGAAAATTCTATAAACCAAACAACTTTATAGTTCTTCCAAGGCAGTAACTGAGTTTTAGAGGCTTCAAAAAAGAAAAAGATGTATCATAGATTTGTAACAACCCTAAACATATATTCATCTTTTTTAGCACACCTTTAAGGCAGGAATCTCATTTCCCAATAAAATAAAAGATTAGAAGGTTGAATTCCATTCATCATTAAAAGTGAATTATAGCAATTATATATAAATAAACTATAGGGAATGAAGAGACAAGTAATGGTCTCTGCACTATAACCCTGCTGTGTGACAGTTCTGAGGAAGTGACATCTCTGGGAGAAATAGAACCTGTTACTACTGTCATCAGCAAGGTTTTATAAGAACATGTCTCAAAGTGTCTTAGTTTTGTGGGTGCAAAACCAAAAGGAACGTATTTCACTTACAAGTCCTCTGACACCTTGAAAACAAAATTCACAACCTCCCTGACCATGCAGCTTCAAATACTCACATCACTCTCTCCCTTGCTAAAACCTTTGTGAGCAGCACCTTCAGACACTTGGTATTTGTGCAACACTTCACGTATATATACATAGGCCAGGACACTAAGGAATAAAGAACACACATTCTTTGCAAAGTGTTGTCAGTTCTCCGTAGCGTGCCTATCTCCAGTCTAGTTTATGAAATAAAACACTCCAGTTCGTTTCTCAAAGTGTGGTCCGTGGCACCTGCATTAAAATCAACCTGGGCATCCGGTTAAAATGAGATACTGAGGCGGTACTCCAGAATCCAGCTCAGTAGCTCGTAAGTAGGGCCCCAGAACCAGCATTCCTAACAACGTCCCCAGGTGTCCCCACTGAACACTAAAGTTTGAGAACCACTGCTCAGGGGTCAAGCTGGGAGGAAGCACTTGCTTCTCTCCACACACCTGGTTTATATTGGGAAAGCTCAAAATGCCACTCGTGTCCTTGAAATTGGGGGCGCTTCCCCACCCCTGGAGTCAAACCCATCACCCCACAGCCCACCAGGAAGCGAGGGAGGAGCTTCCGACCCTTCCCGGAAACCTAACTCCCCCCGAGTGCATAAACCAATCTTCCCCAGACCCCCAGACGCTGCCAAATAGTGGGGGAGGGGAGGCTGGGGCCCCGCCGCCCGGAGTGGGAGGAGCTGGCCTACCAGCTCGCCCCTCCGCAGGAATTTAGTGGGGGTGGCGTGCAGAAAAGGGCGCCACATCCAACCTGGCGGGGGACCTCTCCCCACCCAACGCCTTGGGGGGTTGCCCCGTTCCAGGAGGAAGGGTGGCCCCGCCCCTCCAGCAGTGGGCAGGGCTTCGCCCCTCCCCCTCCCGGTGGGGGATGCGCGGCGATCCCACCCCCACGCCCCCACTGAGCCCCCCTTTGGCGGCCCGCCTCACCAGGCGCGCGGCCTCCGCCCACGTGCGCTCCTTCTTCCTCTTCTGTTTGTCCTTCATCCTCCTCCTCCCCGGCGGCGGCGGCGGCAGCGGTGGATCCACGCGGGACCTCCGGGCGGGGCGGGCTGGGGCGACGACGGTGCGGGGCGGCGGCGGCGGGGGGCGCGTGGCGGCGGCGGCGCGCGAGGACTCGGGTGCGGCCGGGGAGTGGGGGCGGGCGCGCGGGGACCGGCTGGCGCGAGGGCGGTGATGGGGGAGGGGTAGCGGCGGCTCCACGCGCCCGCGCTGCGTCAGTCGCCCACGGCGGCAGCGGCGGCGGCAGCCCCACGATCGCTAAGGAATGCGGCGGCTCCGCATAACCATGGGGTCAGAGGTCACGGCTTCGGCCTTTGCTTTCCCGCTCTGCTGAGGGGCCGAGACAGGACTGGAGGCGGAGCGGGAAGGCGAGACGCGGCTTTCCTTTCGGCGCCCGGGTGTGTGAGTGTCTGCTGTGGGTGTGTGTGAGTGTGTGTGAAGAGTGAGGAGGGGGAGTGTGGGGTTTTTTTTTTGAACAAAAACAAACCGAAAGGACTGCTGGGAATCGTAGTCCCGCCTGCCTCTCTGGCCTCCCCCGCTCCGGAAGAATATGGCTGCGTGAAACGCTTGGACCACACCTCCCGGGGTGCCCCGCGGCCTGTTTTTCCGCCCTCCCCTCCCTCCGTTAGCCTCACGCAGAGCTCGGTAAGGAAGAGGAACTGGCAGTCATTCGGGGAAGGGACTGGGCGGAGTCTCGCGAGGTGCGGGAACTTGCCGGGGGCCTGAGGCATTCTGGGAGGCGATGCTGGGAAGGGGCGGTGGCTGGGCTCTCCGAGCTTCGTTTAATCGCCACCACTCCCCAGCTACGTTTAACCTCTTCGGCGCTTTTTGCTGCGGGATGGGTGAGGGTGGGGATCGAAAACTGATAGCTCCACTCCCAGAGCCCACTCTGTGCCTCTCTCCACCTAAGCAGTTCTCACCGACACTTCTCTTAGGTGACAAGAGGCAGGACTTTCCCTTTTGGTCCTCCCCTGAATGACTCACTGCCGCATAATAATGAGACAACCACTCATACCAGTAAAACGGTTATTCCACAATTGATGGACCTAAACAGTTCCCCATTTCCTCCTGTGCTTTCATGCCCTATGTGTTTGCAGAAGCTGTATTAGCAGAAGCTGCACTCAGCAGCCTAGAGCGTTCTTACCACTTGGTGAATTTGGTGCTATGTTGACGGGTAGTGTAAAGAACTTGGATTTGGAGGCCATACTGAATAGAATGCACCTGAGGCCTTTTTCGAGGCAGTATCCGGGGAGAACACTGGCGGTGGAGTCAAACAGCCCTAGACTGGAATCCTGGCTAAATCATTCCTGGCTCTCAGCCTAAAACGAGGGGCTCACTTCTCTGAGCCTCAATTTTCTAATCTACGTGAGCCTTAATACCTCACAGTATTGTTGGGATTAAAATTAACATAAAACACCTGGCAGATTGCAAGAGAGTGTGAAGAGGGACCTTGATATTAGGTCCATATAATTTGACTTCTGGCGTGGAGCAAGTGTTTAATAATTGGTGCAAGCTGAGAGATAATGGGCAATAGTACTTAGCCTCTTTGAGCCTTGGTTGCAGAGCATGAAATGAGGTTCAGAGCACCCAACACATAGGTTTTCTGTTCCTATGTGTTCCTATCAACAAATATCTGAGTCGACAAATTGATGGACCCAGACATTTCCCCATTTCCTCCTGTGCTTTCTGCCCTACGTGTTTGCAGAAGCTGTATTTGCAGAAGCTGCACTCAGCAGCCTATTGAATCAACAGATATCTATTAAATCAATATCCAGAAACATTCCTAGAATCAGTCCTAAACTGGATTAACGGCCAGCTCTTAAAAATTAGGGAGGCTGGGTTATTGGCCACATTTCAAAAGTTTCCCTGGGTGAGGAAACATCCCCTCCATTCCTTGGTGTTAGCACAAGGTCGAGCCGGAGCTGAGAGAACACTGATACTGTGCTGTCCAACACCAGAGTTCAGTGCTCCTGCTTTTAATGCTGGTCACAGACGTCTATGTCCACTAAACAAACTCCTGCTAAATGAATAGACTCTAAATGGTGAAAGCATGTTTTTAAATCTCTCCCCTTCCAACTCCACCCCAAGAGGGGGGGAAAAGAAGAACAACACCCCACTACCACCACCACCAAAAATTAGTTTGACCTGATTTTTTGTTTTTAATTTATACCTGACACAATAACCTTTGACAAGTCATTTGGCTTGTTTCAAATGTTGTGAGTAGCTTCACCCCCCACCCCCCTCTAACCTCCAAGGAGTAACTAGAGAGGAATCGCTCTAAAATTTATATGCTTAGTACAGGTACTGTGAGAGGCAGAATAATGACCCCACCTTACCCAAAACTATGCCTTCGTCCTTGGAACCTGTGAATATGTTACATTTCCTGGCAAAGGGACTTTGCAGATGGAATTAAGGACCTTAAAATGGGGAGAATATCCGAGATTATCTGGTGGGCCCAGGGTAAGCATATGGACCCTTAAAAGCAGAAGAATACAGAAGGGATGCCTTGGATAAATGAAGCTGGAGAAGAATCAGATTCCAGGCTTGAGAAGCACTCAACCCACTGTTGCTGACTTTGAAGGGAGCCATGAGCCAGCGAATGTAGGCAGACTCAGAAGCTGAGAACAAACTCTGCCAACAAGTAACAGGACCTCAATCCTACAACCTCTTGGAACTGAATTTTGACAACCTGAATGAACAGGAAACAGGTTCTCCCCCACTCTCGAGTCTGCAGAAAACAGTCCTGCCAACAACTGAATTTTAGCCTTAGATTCAAAGCAGAGAACCAACTGAGCCACACTGGTCAACTTCTGACCCACAGAAAGTGTGAAATACAAATGGATGTTGTTTTAAGCCACTGTATCTGGGGTAACATTTATAGTAGCAAAAGAAAGCTAATCTAGGCACTGTGAAAAACGCCTTTATTTATCTTGCAGCCAACACTGCCTAGTTCTCACAGTTGGGTAAAGCCATGGGGGAATCCAGATGTGAATTTTTGAAGGCCTCTACCCTGTAGAATCAAACAGAAACTAACGATAACATCATAGTTAAGAGTAAAAAGAGAATGAAATGTGTTCAGAGGACTGTAGAAGGTATGTGTTGGAAAATTGGTTTTACTCATTAAGCCGTAAGTAGCTGGGATTTTTTTAGTTAATGAGACTCATGCGTTTCTTCTCTTGTGAGAAGCACCAAAAACCTGCCCTGTACATTTTTGGGTGTGTGTGTTTCTGTTTTTATCCCAGTGCTTTTATTCCAGAGTATTTTTGAAGTCAACACAGGTGTCACAGGGCAGTATAAAACAAACAGGACTGATACTCAACCCTGCCCCGTTTGGGGATGAGTCACTTTTCAAACTGCAGTTATGAGCAAGGGACACATTCAGGAATCTGAATAATAAATGTTCTTGAGTAGCTTCACCCCCCTCTGACCTCCAAGGAGTAACTAGAGAAGAATCGCTCTAAAATTTACATGCTTAGTACAGGCACCACTAGCAGACACCACGGATTCCCAAAAGGACACATACACTCACCATCGCCAAACCTCACTAGGAGATAATGTATTGCCATTGGCTTTGAACTTCAGTAGGCCTGGCTTTGAATCTTCTTGTACTCGTTCTCCAGCTGTGTGGCCTTGGTAGCGTGATGAAACCTCTCATTGACTCAGTGTCATCATTTCGACAACGGGGTGCATCATAACAAACTCAAAGGGTAGAATTGGGATTAAATAGGATTTTTTTAAAGATTTTATTGGGGAAGGGGCACAGGACTTTATTGGGGAACAGTGTGTACTTCCAGGGCTTTTCCAAGTCAAGTTGTTGTCCTTTTGATCTTAGTTATGGCGGGCACAGCTCAGTTCCAGGTCCAGTTGCTATTAGTTGTCAGGGATGCGGCCCACCACCCCTTGTGGGAGTGGAACCGGCAACCTTGTGGCTGAGAGCCCGCGCTCCAACCAACTGAGCCATCTGGCCACCCGGGAGCTGAACCGCAGCTCATTGACTTCATTCTAGTTGCAGAGGGCGCAGCTCACTGGCCCATGTGGGAATCAAACTGGCAGCCCCGTTGCCCAGAGCTCACGCTTTAACCAACTGAGCCACCCGTCCACCATAAATAGGATCTTTGTAAAGCATTTTGCATACAGTTGCCTCAATAAATGCCAGCTCTCTTTGCTTCCAAGAAGGTTTAGTGTGCCTCATTTCTATACTTCAGTGAACCAAGCCCCGAAACGGTTTGCCACTCTGATGAATGTTCTCTCTCAATAACTCCATCCTCATTTTCAAATGAAGTTGAGATTCAGAGAAGTCAAATTACCCTCCCCAGGTCCAAGATGATTAAATGAGATCACATTTGCTAAACTTCCAGCATAGCAGATGACCAACAAATGTGTATTTCTCTTGGTCCCTCCCACATTTCATTTCTTTGTATTACCTTTGGTTTTAGTGCCTGTGCTCGCATCTTGGTTTCATCAGCACACCCCCATCATGTGGCACAGTCTTGGCACATGGTAGGCACTCAGTTGTTGAATGAATGACCTTCCTCAATAATTACTTTATTGGACAAAATCTCTGAGGACTAATTTACCATTGAATGAGCCCTGAACAGTATTTGGAACCTGCCCAGGCAGAATTGGGAAAGACTAAGGCAGGATTTCACCCGAACATATCTACACAAGTTGTAAAGATGCTCTGGAATAGAGACTTCATGACCTCACTGTTGTCCTTAAGCCCAGTATCTGCCCAATGTGATGGGCGGTCCTTACCCAGCTTACCTGCTACTCACCATCACTGAAATCTACTCTTGTTTTTCAGTCCCCCATAGGCTGAAAAAGGTGTTTAAATTCCATTTCACTCCACCAAAATGTTAGTAATGGTTACTTCTGGGTTGTAAGACTATGACCAATTCTTGGTTTTCTTTTTTTTTTCTACAATTGAAAAAAATTCTTTTTCAGTTCATCCACAAAACAGCATTTAGATTAAGGTGGCAGACGTAATGTTTTTTTACTTCTTTACACTTGTCTTTATTTTCCAGATCTTCTAGAATGAGTATGACGAAAAGATAATTTTAATGCTCAACAGTGTGAAAACATCTTTAATAATAAATTCTTCTTTTCATTTTACTTAAAAAGATTTGTGGGGACCCCCCACACACACACACACAAAATGGCTTCAAAGGATGACCTGAGCTAGTTTTTGCCAAAATTGTGGAAAATAACAGTCTCCATCTGATTCTTTAAGGTTTCCAGGTGGAGATTTCAGAACCTTACTAAGGAGCTTATCCCAATGTTTAATCTCTCAATGCCAGAAATAGAGGTGTGCTCATATCTACTATAAATCTAACTGGCCGCAGATTAAGCCATTTCCTCCATCCTTTCTCTGTGAAGATGGAAAAGAAACTTTAAATTGCATTTTAACAAAATTCTGAAAGTGGTGGTGCTAATGTGATGAGATGGGTAGACGGGTTATTTCTTCATTTTCAATGTTTTATTAAGAAACTAAAAACTTACACCCCTCCCCAAATTGGCTTGTCTTCCTCCTCTTCTTTTAATGATTGCTAATGTCTGAATGTGAAGTTGAGGGCTTTCACAGGCCTTCATTTTTGAATATCCCAACCACCGTGTGAGGGGAGTGAGAAAACTGACAGGACCTATAAAGCGAAGGAATTTGCCCAAGATCACACAATTAGTGGTTGCTGGCATCAAGATTTAAACCCAAAACTCATTCCAAATTCTACAGCACTGTGGGAGCCAGCCTCCAAAATGGGCCCAGTCATTCACATCCTTCCTACTCCCCTCCCACTTTAAATAGTACTCAACTGTGGAAATGATATTGTGGAAATGACCATGTGTGGCTTCCGGGGCTAAGTCATAAAAGACATTGCTGCTTCTGCCTTGTTCTGTGGATCACGTGCTCTGGGGGAAGCCAGCCACCATGCCATGAGGACACTCAAGCAGTCCCGTGGAGAGGTCCACATGGCAGTGGCCCCCAAACAAGCTTTCAAATGACTTGAGCCCCGGCCGACATCTTGACCGCAACCTCATGAAAGACCCGGGAGCCAGAGTCACCAAAATAGGGTGATCCTGGATGCCTGACCCACAGAAAGGGTGTGAGATGCTGTTTATTGTTTTAAGTCACTAAGTTTTGAGGTAATTTGTTACACAGCAAATGGATACCTAAGAAAGACATAATGCCTCCCTTCTGGATGGTACATTTTGTGAGATCTGCTAAAAAAACGAGAGACCCTCTTTCCAGAAAAACTTTACTTATACCTATTTATACAAAATTCTTTGTAATGTTTCAGGGTGTGCCCAGGCCCTCCGAAACCAATTTGTAGGAAAAGTAGTAACTACAGTAGTATTCCCCTTTTTCTTGGAGGCTCAGAGACATAAAACCACTTGTCCCAGCTCATAGAACTGACAATATATGCCAGAACCAGGATTCAAACCCAGTAACCCAACTTTGCACATGCCTCACTCTTTGCAACCTTGCTGTTCTGCCTCCTTGGAGCCCTGGGTTCCAAACCACCGCTCTAAGTTAAATAATCTGCACTCCTCCATCTTTCTTCTGCACCCTGCCCCTTTAATAACATAAGTTGCATTTTTCTGACCCCATTTTAACTGCAATTCCTAAGTGATCAATTGTGTGTTAAGTCCCATCTAAGAGACAAAGACAAGGTCGCTGATGCTGATGGCCCTCTGGCCTAATGGGATCAGAGACATGCAAACAAGTTCGGTACATTATTAAGGTCTATGATTGATTTGGGACAAGGAAACAGTAATAAATGGGGAGGGCAGATTTTACAGAAGTGGTGATACTTTAGCTGGGCCTTAAAGGCCCAGAGGAAAGAGGAATGGCTCAGGAATTCCCGGTGGAAGTGACAGTATGAGAAGGGAGGAGGTGGGAAGGGGGTGGGGGGGAGGCAGCCTCCATATGTGTATGAAAGTGCAAGTGTGTTCAGTTGGGGAGGAGCCAGCATCCAGTGGGGCAGGAGCAAGAGACAAGGTCAGAAAGGTGGGCTGGGGGTTGTGGGGGGGGCAGGCAGGCAGGGAGGGAGGGAGGGACAGGAGGCAGATCTCCTACTAAGGAGGTTTGATTGCCTCCGGTAACAACCAGGACTCCACAGAGCTCTGATTTGAGCTCAGACACTGGCTCTTACCCAACCTTGCAGCCCCAGGCCCAGCAGCATGGGACCTGACACAGAGCATGTGCTCTTCGTTTGCTGACTAGTCTGCAGTGGAGAAGAAGCCAGGGATGCAGAGTTATCCTCAATGCCTCCTTGACTATTTCCCCAGCAAGGCTTTTTCCCTGCGGCCTATCCTCATTAAGTCATTTACACTCCCATAGCACCCAATGCCTCCTTCAAAATGTAATGAGGAAAAACATAATTCACTCTTGGCATTGATGATGACTGACTTCTTCAATGTCTGCTCCCAAATTAGACTGTTGGCCAGACGAGGTCAGGAACTGCAGGCCTA
Organism: Rhinolophus ferrumequinum; assembly: GCF_004115265.2. Classification (NCBI taxonomy): domain Eukaryota; kingdom Metazoa; phylum Chordata; class Mammalia; order Chiroptera; family Rhinolophidae; genus Rhinolophus; species Rhinolophus ferrumequinum. The sequence goes on from NC_046306.1 coordinate 22,294,927, forward strand.
TTTATTATCCTGCCCACTGTCCTTGAGGAGAGCCTTCTCTATCCCAGAAAACAGTAATACAGCATCAGGTACCTACTTTCATGGGCACTGATAAACTTCTACTGGGATGCCAGCCCTGTGCTGAGCCCTGGGGACTAACAGCCCAATTAGACAGTTTCTGCATTACATAAATGGATTTCAAGTGATGGTAAGCCATTGTGGGAGGTGCCCTAACGACAGAAGTCTGGGGCGCTCTTGGAGCTGAGAGAAGGGGATGTCTCAAAGCCGACACAAGGAGGGGAGAAATTCTTTCCCAACTCAATGATTATAGCCACTTTGGGTGTAAAATAAACATTAAAAAATTAGTAACTAGATACAGAGAATAGATTGGTGGTTGCCAGAGGCAGGGAATGGAGGGTGGGCAAAATGGGTAAAGGTACAAAATTTCCAGTTATAAAATAAGTCCTGGCGATGTAATGTCCAGCATGGTGAGTCTAGTTAATAATACTGTATTGCATATTTGAAAGTTGCTAAGAGAATGGATCTTAAAAGTTCTCATCTCAAGTAAAAAATTCTGTGTGGTGTTAATTAGACTTACTGTGTGTGCTGGTCATTTTGCAATATATACAAATACTGAATCATGTTGTACACCTGAAACTAATATATGTCAAATATATTTTAAAAAGCGAATAACTTTCTTATGTACTATTAGTAATCCTATTTGAAAATAATAGGGGATAAAGGATCCCATTCACAAGAATAATAACAACAACAAAAAATTTATACTATCTGGAAGTAAAGTTAAAATGTGCACATCTTATATTAAGAAAACTATAAACTCTACCAAAGAGCATGAAGTCTTGGACCAATAAATATCATAGCTTGTCTTAGACTGGAAGATCCAGTAACAGGTGGATATTAATTATCCCCAAATCAGTCTATCAATTAATGTCATCCCAATCAAGATCCAAGGAGGTGAGATTTTATTGTCAAAATGATCCTAAAATTCAACTGGAAAAACAGATAATTTTTATAACAAAATAACATTTACTGACCACTTACCATGTGCCAGACCTTGTCCCAAGGACTTGCTATGCATCATTTCATCCCATCTTCACAAAAACACCGTAAGGTAGATAACTGTTATTATTAACATTATACAAACAAGGCAGCAGAGATTCAGAGAGAAAAAAATAACTTGCCCAAGATTACACAGCTAAGCGAGTGGTTGACCTGTGATTAAAGCTCAAACTGGCTGAATGAACCCAAGCTCTGTGAAGTTACTCACTCCTCCCTACTGCAGAAAAAAGTTTGAAGATTAATGAGTTGGGACTCGTTCTGCTATTAGGTTGGTGCAAAAGTAATTGTGGTTTAAAAGGTTAAAAATGAGTGCAAAAACCGCAATTACTTTTGTACCAATCTAATAGATATTAAAATGCATTAGGTAGCTACACCAACTAAAATGGTGCTATTTTGACAAAGGAACAGACATGTTAAACCAAACAGAGTACAAAAATAGAGCCAAGCACATACGGAATTGTAGTGCATGGTGAAGGTACCATTTCAAATTGGTAGAGAAAAGATGGAAGTCAATAAACAGAATGGGACCACTGGGTAGCTAGACCACCAGGAGAAAAATTCAGGTGGAGCTCCACCTCCCTCCTTAAATCTAAAGTCCACCTAGATCAAAGATTTACATTTGATAAAAGAAAGTATTGGAAGGAAAAAAAAATATATATATATATCACTTGAAAAATCCTAGAACTGGAAGTCTTTCTAAGCATGTTGTAGCAGTTGAAGAAAAAAAATCCATTCAAGTAAAATCAATAGCTCTGACTACATAAAATAAACAATTAACATGTGGCAACAATAGGCACACAAGGTTAAAAACAAACAATGAAGTGGCAGAAATATTTGTCACCTGTACAAAGAAGAATTCAGATTCCTAATCAACAGAGTTCTTAAACGTCAATGGGAAACTCCTCATGACAAAAATGGCCAAATAATATGCCCTGAACAGGCAATTAGCAAAAGAAAAAACACAAATGGAAATAAATACTTGAAAAGATTTTTTGACCTCATGGGGCATCCTAGAACTATAGACAAAAGCAAAACCGAGATGCCCTTTGTCGATAGATCAGGCTGGCAAAGTTTAAAAAGATTGGCAGAACCCCGTGTTCACAAGAATATAGACAAACAGGCACAACCTACACACTGTTGGTGGGAGTAAAACTTTTGAGAGACAGTTTAGTAATATGTAACAAAATTATCATGGAAAAAACTTTTAATCTAGTAATTCATTAACAGTGATTTATCCCAGGGAGGAAATTAAACAAATGAGTGATGATCTATGTACAGGTTGCATTGTATAAAATAGTAAAAAACTGGAAATGACTTCAATGACCATCCATAATGTTAAATTCTGGTATTCCATACAAAAGATTGCTAGGAAGCCATTAAAATAATAATATAAGTCTATATTTATTAACTAGACATATGCTCGCAACATACTGTTGAGTGAAAACAGGACAGATGTGTACTATGAACCCATGTATATTATGCAGGTCAAACTAAAGAGTTTGCATAAAGAGATATCAAAAAGATTGGTCATCAGCTATGGGTAATGAAATTTCCAGTGGTTTTAATTACTACTTTCAATGTTTCCATATTGTTTGAATGTTTTACCCTCACACTATATAATTTTTGTAATCAGAATATTCAGTAAAGCCAACTGTCCTTTGATTTAAAAGTAGTACTTCACTGAACACCAATTACACAGCCTAGAATCTTTATTATCACATTTATTCCCAACCTCAGCCCCACAAGCAAGGTATTTTTCATTCTTTCATTTTACAGGAAAGGAGGCAATCCAAGGCTCAGAAAGGTTAAGCAGCTTGCACTCGATATATCAGGATTCGAACACAGGTCTGGCTGACACAAAAATCTCTTTCCATAATGCTGCCCTGTTTCTAATAATTAATATTGCTATTAATATTTAACAGGTGCCTTTTATCGAGTGCCTATTAAATGCCAGGCACTTGATAGGTGTTTTCTTTAACCCCTTCCGCACTCTGAAAGCATCAGGGTCAGTATTAACTCTCCCACCAAAATGTAACAGCTTGCTGCAGGTAATAAAAACTAACCTAGGTTCATCCAGCACTAAAAGTCCCTCCTCCATTCTACCACATTTCCTGCTAATCTAGTGGCATACTGTCTTCACCTTGAGACATTATTTGCCCTGAAGTCTTTGCTCCTCTACAAGTTCTTACATCTCCATCTTGTAGCTCTCTGATTTGACTGTAGTGCTTAAATATAGATTATGCATTTGACCATAATGCAATTGTTTGCTTTAACCATGCAGTATTTAAACAAGAATGTTGTGAAGTCTTAAGTTTTCCTGCTAACTTTATCACCCACGTCAAAATCCCCCAGGGTCTTCCTTGGCAGAATAAAACCAAGATGCCAGGTTCCTTCACATCAGCCTGGCCTGGAGGTTCCCAGAGTGCCCCGGGCTCCCTCCATTCACGCTTCTAACCACACCCTTCCTGGGTTTTTCAGCTTAATAGCTGCAGTATCCAGCAGAATGCCTGGCCCAAAGTGACCTTCAGTAAATGCCAGCTGAAGAAAGCTCTATACCGTACGATACACAGATTTCAACCAGGCAATGCGAAAGGGGCCTTGCAGGCTGAGTGAAATGTAATTGAGCAGGAATGAGGTAAGGCTTAAATGAAGGCAACATGTTTGCACCATCAGTGACCTAGAGACCTATCAGTACCTCTGTGCTGTGTTGTCCAGCGTAACAAAGTGCTTTCACATAATAATCATCACAGCTACCATTTGTGGAGTGCTCACCACATGCTAGACACCAGTGCTTTACACATATTCTTTCTTATTTATGTATTTTTTATTTATTATGATCCTTATGATTATTATTTACTTTCTGTGTCTCTACCAGTTCCACGTAAGCTCTAGGAGGGCAAGGCTTGTTTTCCTGTTGTGTTCAAAACTGCCTGACAACAGGTGCTCAATAGGTCACTGAGTCCTCCACAGAGCCCCATGAAATAAGGCTGACTTTTACTCCCACTTTACAGATGAGCAACTTGAGGCTTAGAGGGAACAAGTGACTTTTGCAAAGGTATAGATCCAACAAGAGGACAACACCAAAAATAGACCTGGGGTCTCTTTCTCCATTACCCCTGCAACCACCTGGATTCAGAAACGTCCATTCCTGGCCTTGAAGCTGGGAGCCACCACCTGCCTACAGGACTCCTTAACTGACTAATAACTGTAACGGCCCTGCAACAATTACCACTCACTACTGAGCACTTGCTACATACCAGGCACTGTTCCCAGTGCTCCACTAATTTGGAGTCACAGCAACGTCAGAAGTACTTGCTATGGTCCCTTTTTGACGGTTAAGGATGAAGCCCCATGGAGGTTAAGAAACTTTGCCATAATCACAAAGCTAGGAAATGGCGAGTTCAAAATTCACACCCAGCAGCCTGGGTTTAGTGCCCACGCTCATCACCACTGCCCATGCTGCCTCAGGAACAGTGAGGAAGGGCTGGCACTTCCGGAGCACTTACTGTGGCCAAGGCCAGTCGGTGTGGCCCATTAGGCATGGTCTCATGTGATCACGTTCTCTTTTAAACCTCACCTTCACCTTGTGAAGTGCCAGATGAGGAAACTGGGATTTTGAGACCCTAAAAGGGCCAAATGTAGACACAGAAGACACAGAAAGTAGATTAGTGGTTGCCTAGGGCTGTGCAGTTAGGAGGAAAGCGGGAGTGGCTGTTAATGGTTACTTTTTGGGGTGATGAAAATGTTTTCAGATTGATGGTGGTGATGGTTGCACAACTCTGTGAATGTACTAAAAACCAATAAATATATACTTTGAACGGGTGAATTATATGGTAGACGAATTATATATTAATAAAACCTTTTCTTTTAAAAAGGGGAGGGCACATGAAAGGAAGCAGCAGAGGTGACATTTCCATAAGGCTTCAGATCAAAAACCTTGGGGCGCATTGTCTTTTCTTTTTCTCTCACCAACAATCCAATTATGAGCAATACACATTTCCTAAGGCACGTTCCCACCTCTCTCTTGTCCCACTGCCGGGTCCAACTCACCACCTGTCGAAACTACCGCAATCCTTCTAAGCAGTCTCTTTGCCTGCTCCCTCTGCTCTGTTCTACACAAAGCTGCCAGAGGGGTCCTTTTAAAACATTCCTGTCAGATTTCCCTCTTTTGCCTAAAAGCCTCCAAAGGTCTAAAATACAATTCAATTATACTTCAGAGTTGGCCCCTGGCCGCCTTTCCAACCCCATTGCCCATTTGCCACACTGGCCCCCGTGCCTCCCCCTACATACCTCCAGGTCTCTGCACTGCACTTCCTTTTCCCCGGAATCCTCTTCCTCCAAGTGCCAGATACCCACTTGTTTGCTTTCTAATTTCCCTCAGGGCTCTGCTCAAACGTAACAACATGTCATCCTTGTGGAGAAGCTTTCCCTGCCCTCCCAATCTAATGCAGCCACCACCTCCCCAGCTCATCACTCTCTAACCCCTGACTTGCCTGGTTTCCCTTCAGACACAGCATATACTTCTTTGTGTACCATCTGTCTCCACCACTAGAATGTGCACAGGGGCTTCATCCGATCCCAAGGACTAGAAAAATGCCCAGAACATTCTAGATACTACTCAAAAAAGCCCTGGCTCCTCTTGCTGCCCCTGGGATAATCTAGCAAAGAAACTGATCACTGAATTCAACACACACCTTACTGAAATCTGTGACCCTCACCCCTGCACCCTGTCAGTGCCACATCTGTGCCACTGATCACCTTTCATTGTACTTATTTATGAATGGCGGTAATTCCCTACCAGTCTGGGAGCTCTGGAAGGGCAGCGTCCTGAGCTGCAGCCCCTGACATCTAGCACAGAGTCTTGAACAGCGTACGCAAATCTTCTGTTGACTGGACAACGAAGACAAATTTCAAAACGAATCCCAGTTTAATTTCTCTGTTACCAAACGTGGCAGTGGGACCACCTTGCAGACCACTGCCCTGAAGAATCCCTTGACCCCATTCCTAGGGAACCAGGATCTTGAAGTCAAGTACAAGTGCTCCGTGGAATTCTGTAGGCTGTGGAATCCTTAGGTAGTGCTGGGGAAAGCTCCTTGCAGAACACAATTTGCCAACTAAGCCCAGAAAACCTGTGTGAACAGCAGGCAAACTTAAAGCTGCACTTAGTGAGATTGCTTTCTGTTATCTCAAAGAGAAATAATAGCATGTGAGGCTGGCTCAAGGAGAAAATGGTTGAGTGTAAATAGGGTCGTGCTTCACTCCCACAAATAAAAAAAAGCCTTCAAGGGCTCTCCCTCCATCTACAGGATGTGCCCTGGAGTCCACACCCTTCCCAGTCCAGTTCTCATTCTCCACTCCCATCACCAGGAAGTCCCCATGCGCTCATTCACCTTGTCCCCTTTGTCTGGCTCGCTCTTCCCTCCTTCCCAAGGGTGTGAAACCCTACCCATTCTTACAGAGCACAGCTCAAATGCTACACATCCGTTACAGAGCCTTTCTCCACCTCTCCGGGCATATCACTCCTTGTCACAGAAAACACTGTGCTGAGCTGTAGGTGTCAGCACCTATCCAACCATCTGAATCGCGTAAGTGTCAAACTTGGAGAGGACAACAGGACGTGCCCTCAGGGAAGTTATGGTCTGGTGGGGGAGACCAAAGCAAAGAAATACATAACTGCAAGCTGGGAAAAGGGCTAAGAAGGAAACAAATTAAGGTAAGAGACACCATACAGCCAGGTGGAGATGGGAGATAACCAGAATGGATGGTTGGGGAAGGCTACTTGGAAGAGGTGACACTAAAACTGGTACCTGATGGATGAGTAGGAGTTAGCCAAATAAAGAGTGAGAAGTTTCCAGAACGAGGGCACAGCACATGTGAAGGTGCCAAGGTGTGAAAGCTGTTGGCATAACCCAAAGGGGTTCTGTGTGGTTCCAGGAGGTAGGGAGATGAGATGAGAGGAGGCAGGCCCTCTCGTGGGTCCTCATCACTCTGCATTACCATCAGTGGGTGTTTCTGGCTCCCCTCTCCTCAAAAGGGCTGGGGTACATTTTACTCCTCTCTGTCCCCATTGCAGGACAAACACCTGGTGCACAACAGGCATTCAACAAGTTCCTGTGGGCTACACTGTCCCCAGAGACGCAGCTGAGCGATCTCTCGCTCTGCCCATTTCTCCCACACCTAAAGCAAGTGCCCAGTTGGCTCGCCTAACTGAAGCAGCGAGGGACGGTTAACCACAAGACTGCTGATGGAAACAACAGAGGATGACACAGGAGCAGCTGTGAGAGCTACAGTTATATCCTTGACAAATGCCACTGGCAGATGTGACCACCACATGGTCCTTGGAGACCATTCTCAGGGTAAACTTCGATCAGATGGCAAGCCTAATACAAGAGGGCCTGCTACCATTGTGTGCCCCCAAACTAAACTATCAGCGTGGAGTTCAAAGTACAGTTTCCAAGGTCAACTGTTTTTATTCACAACACTTCTGACAACCCCGTGTATGGATTCTTCCCTCCACCCAACAACCCAATCCTCTGTTTCTCCAGACACCAACTGGATGCCCTGCAATTCTGACGCTACCTGGAGTTAGCGCAGACCCACAGGTTAAGGGCTCAGTGCCACAAGGCTGCCCCCACTTCAGATGCCACTTCAAAGTCCCAGGTTGCCTCTTGTACTTCTGACCAATTATAAATTGGGATTCCCACAACTCTCTCCTCAGATTCAATAACTGCTAGAATGGCACACAGTACTCAAGAAAGGGTTTTAGTTACTATCACCGAATTATTATACAGGATGCAACTCAGGAACAGCCGAACGGAAGAAATGCATATTAGAAGGTATTGGGGGGGGTGCGGGGGGCCTCCATGTCCTCCTTGGCCATGCCATCCTCCCAGCACCTCAACGTGTTGACCAACCTGGAAGCTCTCTGAACCCCCATTGTTTAGGGGCTTTGGGGAGGTTCCATCACTGTAGGCAGGACTGATTAAATCATTGGCTATTGGTGATAAACTCAATCTCCAGTCTGTCTCCCCTTCTTGGAGGTCAGGGGGTGGGGCCTCAGATCACATGATAGTTTCCTCTGGCAAGCAGCCCCCATCCTGCAGCTATGTAGGGGCCCACCTAGAGTCACTTTATTAGCATAAACTCAGATATGGTTGACGGATTTGTTAGGAATACTAGAAGATACTCCTGTCACTCAGGAAATTCCAAGGGTTGTAGAAGCTCCTCAGGAACGAAAACAAAATATTTATTTCTTATGGACTCACACGAGGTTTGAGTAGTCTCTTGATTTTTTTCTTTATTTTTATTGTTTTCAAACAATCCAGAAGATGAGAAGACAACTTGGTGAGGCAGAAGGAATTTCCAAGTTGCCCAGCTGCTCTGCCCTGTTCCTCTCCTGTGAATTTACCCCTGGCCCAACCCAGAATTCTGTCACTTTGAAGAACACTCATAATTCTTCAGATCACACTTTGAACTCTTGCTTTCTGGCTAATGAATTTCGAACTATTCTAATAATTAATTATTTAGGCAAAGCCATGCTATGGTTTTAAGCTATTTTTGAAAGAAAAGGGGGGTAGAGGGACATTACACATAGTTTGAGGGCATCTTATGAAGAAACATAATTAAGAATCATTTGCCTAAGTTACATAGACCACTGTCATCTGTGCTCTTTAAATATCTTTTTTTTTCCTAATTTTTTATTGGGGAATATTGGGGAACAGTGTGTTTCTCCAGGGCCCATCAGCTCCAAGTCATTGACTTCATTCTAGTTGTAGAGGGCACAGCTCACTGGCCCATGTGGGAATTGAACCGGCGACCCTGTTGCTCAGAGCTCGCACTCTAACCAACTGAGCCATCCAGCCACCCCTAAATATCTTCTTGTTATTTTTCAAAGTCCTGTTCTATAATCTTTTCTACCATAGTTCTCCATGTTTCCCTCTAGTGAGGGTAAAAAAAGGATTGCAGATACCTTCTTGTGAAAGTCTACTTCTGTGTGCTACAAGGCCTTCCTTCACAAATGCTGTTCCCTCTTTCACAAATTCCTTTCCCTCCTCTCTTGCCCAGCTAACTCCTTGTTCTCTAGATCTCAGTGTAAATGCCATTTCTTCAGAAAGCCCTTCCCTTACTTACCCACCCAGTCCAAATTAGGCCCCTATTATTCTCTTCTAATATCCTACAGTATCACTTCATGGAATTTGTCATAATTTGTCATTACACACGTGTGTGTATTTGGTTAACACGTACCCTGCCTCCTTCCCCATTAAAGTACAAGCTCCATAAGGGCAGGGACCATATGTCAGTGTTGCTCACATCTATATATCCAGTGCCCAGAATAGCATGACATATAGTAGGTATTCAACATATATTTGTTAAATAGTTAGCAGCTTTTCTACGGAGGCCTAAGATTTTCTAAACATGGTATGCCTGGTACTAGCTTCTAGTATCTTGGGGTACAAATTGTTCATGGCGTCTTCTCAACACAGGGCCCCGTCATAGCAATAACCACATTTTTAAATGTCTGTTCTAGTCCACATAGTGTGTGCTTGTTGCTTTATATCATTGCTAATCCTCACAATGGCCCTGCAAGGTGGGGATTATCACCCCATTTTACAGACAAGGACCCCAAGATTCAGAGAGGTAATTAAATTCCTCTTAGTCACACAACTAGTAAGCAGAGGCACAGCCAGAATTCAGACCCAGCTCAGAGGCCAGGGTCAATGCTCTTTCTACTCAGTCCCTACTTCTCAACCAGGACGCACCCCAGGTGTACACTTCAGCAGGCCTGAGCATATCAGAAACCACAAGACCAACATATGGCCCATTTTTGATATTTCTTGTTTTCCCTGACAGTAAATAACATATTTTTGTGTTTAAAAAAATAAATAAATAAAGACATTTTAAAGTGTAACATACTAAATTTAAAGAAATTTAAAACACAAAACACAAAAGTTAATAGACATTGCATGCCTGTTGCCTAAGCCTGTCTCAGGAACCTCCATGGAAAAACATGAGAGGGGCCGGCCCAGTGGCTCAGGCAGTTGGAGCTCCGTGCTCCTAACTCTGAAGGCTGCCAGTTTGATTCCCACATGGGCCAGTGGGCTCTCAACCACAAGGTTGGCGGTTCAACTCCTCGAGTCACGCAAGGGATGGTGGGCTCCACCCCCTGCAACTAAGATTGAACACAGCACCTTGAGCTGAGCTGCTGCAGAGCTCCTGGATGGCTCAGTTGGTTGGAGCGCGTCCTCTCAAACACAATTGCCTGTTTGATTCCCGCAAGGGATGGTGGGCTGCGCCCCCTGCAACTAGCAACGGCAACTGGACCTGGAGCTGAGCTGCGCCCTCCACAACTAAGATTGAAAGGACAACAACTTGACTTGGAAAAAAGGCCTGGAAGTACACACTGTTCCCCAGTAAAGTCCTGTTCCCCTTCCCCAATAAAAAAAAAAATCTTAAAAATAATAATAATAAAAAAAAGACCCTACTACCAATCATTAAAAAAAAAAAGAAAAACATGAGAAGTACTTATTTGTCTTTCTTTCTTCACTTTATGTTCCTTTACCTTGTTGCTATCTATCTCTATATCTATCTATCTATATATATATTTTAAACTTATTTGATCCTTTTTTTTTAATAATAACAGTGTGTTTTCCCAGGACCCCTCAGCTCCAAGTCAAGTTGTCGATTTTTTCAATCTAGTTGTGGAGGGCACAGCTCACTGGCCCACATGGGAATCGAACCTGTGACCTTGGTGTTATGAGCACTGCGCTCTAGCCAACTGAGCCAACAGGCTGCCCACTATATTTTTTTAAATACCAGCATTCCAATTCAATTTTCATGTCTACTCCCACTCTCCTTTCACTAGAAAAATAAAAATGTTCAAAGAAAGTGGCAGTGTGTCAGCCACAGGCGTTATCATTTTCAAAGCATTAGTCATTTATGAGGACACCTTTTTGTAGGTACAATAAATCTGATTTTTATTACACATCTTAGTTTAGAATCACTTTTACATTCCTAGACAAAGAGATGATACAAATAAATATCAACTGTAAAACTCAGAGCCCCAAGTATTGGCATATTCTTTGTTTAAAGGTAGCCAAAGAGAAGGTCAAGGTCAATAGTAACTCCAAGGAGCCATAAAGCCCACTGCCTCCTTCCTGCCCTTGGATCACTCCTTTGATAAATAACCTCAAAAGCATTTCATTCAAGAAACAAAGGCAGGGAGAAAGGTGGCAGATTTCTGAACAGTACAAGACAAAACCTTGCGAGATAGACAATAGCCAGGCCCACTATTCTTATCCAGTTCCCTCTGAGCATTTTGATTATGGCTTTTAGAGCATATGAATAGCCCCATTTTTGTCCACTGATGGTGCTGATATGACCCAAGGTGTTGCTTGCAGTGAGCCTCCACCTCACGTGGGAAATGTGAGGCAGAACTGATATCCCATGTTAACAGGGAATCGACACTTCTCAGCAACTTGGCAACAATTCTCCATTCAGTGAGGGAGGGAGGACTTACAAGAATCAGACAGGAAAAGCAGAGAGCGGCCCAAGCCTGAGCTGCAGAACTCTCTGACGCCCTTCGTCATGGAGGTGTGGGTGGTGGAAGTCAAGCAGCATGCAGGCATTCGATGGGGAACGATCCAACGTTAGGTCAGAGTCTCAAGAAAGTGCTTCATGCCAATGATTTGTGGCCTCAGGTTCTGAATCCAGGGGTCTGGGAGACATGGGACTTTAAAATATGAAGCCAGATACATTCCTACTGATCAGAGCAAAAAAGGGCCTGATGAGGGTTGCACACAGTCTCAAACTCCTTCTCTCCAAGGCGATCTTCTTAGATCCTGGTAGGCTTGCTCCCAGCCTTCAACTAACTGCTGCTGGCATGAAGGCCCTCGGATGGCTTGGAACATTCTAGCATGACTAGACAGGAAAACCTGGTCTCTCAGTGGGGTTGGTAGTTCCTCTACACACGGGGCTCAATTCAGAGCCCAAAGCAGCAGCTTTCTGGTAGCAGTAAGATATTCTACTGTCTTGCTCTATTCAAATATGTATCGGATCCATTTCGAGAGAAGAAAAGCACCGAAGACTGCTTGGGAAGGAACAGCTTCACCTCCACACAGGTGTTCTATTTTTTTCACAGGCCACCAGATGAACACAGCTGAGTATAAGGCAAGCTTGTTTTAATAACCCCGCTTGTCAACTTGGCTTTCTTCTTTTGCCTTCTTAGAAAAGTTCTATGGTCGCTCAACCACCCTTGGTCAGAATAGCCACCTCGAGACACTGGTATTAAGTTATTGTGTTATCTATAGTGTCCAATTCTCAGATATGCCAAATAAATATTTTCAGCCTACAGAAGCCAGATTAGCTTTGAAAAAATGTGGTGCAAGAGACAGGTGTAATGGGCAGATCACCTTCTTAGGCAATCTACCTCATCATTTGGTTCCTGTTCAATCAGGGAAATTCTTAGTAAATAAGAAAGAAGGGGTTGATCCCAAGAAAGATGTAGGAAGGCTCCATTATGCTCTGGGAATTATTGAAAATGGCCTTGGGTTCAGAAAGAACGGTAACTGAAAAGGAGGTAAGCTGCCGGATGCGAGATCTCCATTTGCAGAATGCTAAGACATTGCACTTGGTACCTCCTCTTTCCACAGGTTCTGATCCAGAAATGTGCCCTGGGAACTGAGCAGCTGAGTTCAAATATAACTCAAGGCCCATCTGAGTCGCCACCTTCCTGAGGCACCGTGCCAGCAAGGTACACCAGTGTGGCAGACCTGGGGACTCTTACTGTCCCCTCAGGCTTGGCTCGTGGAGTCACACACCCACAGGGGAGTGCTTCCAGCCTGGATTACTCATTCAATGGGCCTTTAATACAGACAAAGGCAATAACTGTACATTAGTGTATTTCTAAAACTGGGCAAGTTCTTGGTCTCTCTCTCTCTCTCACAGACACACTCAAAGAACACAGTCACCACTGTGCTTGCACACCCACACACACTTATGAGCTTCTCGAGGGAAAAAGGAATAACGTTGACCTAATGACCAACATAAAATGAACGTTGAATTTCAATAATACAAAGAACGAAAACCTACAAACCAAACTAGTGTATGTAAACAGGAATTCCTAACTCTCTCCTCTGAGCCTATTCAGTCACACAGCCACTCCCTGCCGTCACCTTAGGTTCTGCCTGGGGGGAGCCAGAGCTCTAGGATTAGGTGAGTTTTCTGCTGAAGGCAGGCAGGGTTCCTTTGCTTCCATGTGTTATGTCTTTCCTTCCCACTGCACTGAGCCTCGTGTTTGTCTCTGCATCTGCCTAGTCACCCTTATGCTCTCTCTGCAAATATGGAACAAAATGGGGAATTCAAAAGTGCCACTCTATGTCTCATTCCCCCTACTCTTGTCCCATCAAAGAAGGCAGAGGATGGGCCTAGGTAGAGTACGCACACATGGGAGAAGATGGTGACAAATGAAGAGTAAAATGACACGGTATATGGACATAGCATCAGCTTACAGATTTACGTCTTTGACAGGATGGTCATGGTTTTGAGGTTTTAAAGAAGCTGTTTCCCTAAACTCTCCAAGGAGGCAAAGGGAATGTGATTTCTATTGCTTCCGGCATTGAATCCTTCAGTAGCAGAAACTGGTAGCTTCCTTGGAAAACATTTCCTCATTCAGCAGATCCTAAAGGCAGATCGACTTCTTACAGAAGAGCACGGATCATACCCATCAGGGGCTTGGATCCAAATGAGATTTCTCGTTTCTACCTACAAGAACAAGCACCTCTTGAAGTTCTAGGGTTTTCACTTTTCAACCTCACTGTCACTGTATCCCGAGGCTCCAAAGACTTGGTCCCGCTGAGGTGACTCCTGATTCTGCCCTATTGTTCAATAAGAAGGGAGCCCAGTGTAAAGAAAGGCTAGAAAAGGAGAGGGGAGAGAAAGAGAGGGCAAGGGAAGGGAGAGGAGAAGAAGGCAAGGGAGAAGGGAAGCAAGGTCACTGGTCATTCTCTTGCTTTCCACTTTGACTATCGCACCGTACCTTACCCATGCATTTCTGAGGCGCTAATTAAAGGACGTTTCCCAGAGGAGCTGAGTGCCAGATTAGCACCAGCACATTTCAGCCAGATTAAGTTGGTTAAACTGCAAAGAGGCCACCGCTTCTCCCCAGGGGAATGGTTCTGAATTTGGGCACAAGTGCTCTCTGCAGGTTTTTGCTCATCTCTCCTCTCAGAAGGCAAATGCTATTTACACCCCGGGAGAGGAGGAACTGGCTTTACTTTGGAACCAGTCCCCGAGACTGTGGATAAAGCTGAGATGCAGGGGTTCCTGAGGAAGAGGAGGAGGATCCCGACTTCCTTCCGCTTTTTGGCCTGCAAAAGTCAAGCACATGTTTACATTACACGACCCGTCTCTGTCGCTGACACAGATCAGACTCTTTTCCCATCAAGTGCCATTAACATTTCAAGGTGGCCTTTCCTCAATGGCTTGAAAGCCACTATACCTTTCAACTGTAAATCCACCAGACTGGCACAGCATGGGCCTCTGCACATGGCCAACACAACCTGCCAACCAAGACGTGAAACCTTAGGGAAGGGATTCTGATTCTCAGCAGTTGTTCTTTCATTTAAATCAAATCTTGAACATCTCCAAATTGGCAAAAAATATTAAGTTTCCAGGTAGAATTTCTTCCATTTCTGGTTTTCTCACCCAGCTGTTTCCCTTGAACTTCTAATTCAGAACTTAATAAAATAGAATTTTAAATTTTACACCAATATCAGCACTTGGTTTTTTTCAGTGGGGCTGGTGTGTGTGTGTGTGTGTGTGTGTGTAAATTCAGCATTGAGGCTCAGAGCATGGGTTGTGAATTTGGATAGACCTAGGTGTGAACCCCACCTCTGCCACTTACTACCTTGAATTTGGGTACTTTTTCAAATTCTCTAAGTCTCAGTTTTCTCATCTATAAAATGGGATTGATGATAATATTTACCTTGTAAATTTTTGCATGAAATCATTAAGACAATATTTTTTAAAAGTACTTAGAACTGCCCAGTACCTGGGGGAACCAAAGAACTGTCCCCTATTTCACTAGAACACATGCTCCTTATAGTAGCAACTGGATATTTTAGGTATTCTGGCATTCAGTATACCTGGCATAATGTCTGAACCACAAATATTTGTGTAATAAATGAATAAACATAGGAGTAATGTAGCAATGTTTTCTGGTGTGTCCTGTAAAGCATTCCATGATAAACAAGCACTCTTGCCACACGCTACCTTCATTTGTCCTCATTCAAACATGTTCTGTTCAAACATAGGTCATCAAAAGCCACTCACCTGGCCTTGGATTTCTTATTTGCAGTGCTTTCAAAGGATGACGCATCCACCTGTATCTCATCTTCGTCCTGCAGGGCTGCATCCAATGCGGCCTGGACTTTGGGGGCGATGGCAGGGCCCTCATAGTCTCTGGTGGTCCGGCTGGGCATGTCCAGCTCTAAGAGCACGATGTTTTCTGCCTGCAGAAGCACAGCCATAATCAGCCTCCAGTGAGACAGAGAGAAGTACAAGCAATCTAGACCCTCCTCCAAGAACAGAACTGCAAATTGCTTGCTACCCAGAGCCTACCAAAAACCTGCCTAGAAGAAGTGATGTAGTTTTGTAATTTTTTTCCTGGTGGGATTGAAGATGATTTTGATTTTCTTCCCTAGGCTTTTCTCTGTTTTCCTTTTGAAAAAAAAATTTTTTTTTTTTAACCACTAACATGTATTCCATACACCCTAAGGAGAATAATAATAAATTGAGTAAAACCCATTCATTGCAGATAATATGAAAATACAAAAAGGTATAGAGAAGAAAAGAGTAGTAGTCACCAATAATCTCACCACCTACAGTGGCTCTGATGAACGTTTTGGTTGCTGAGGGGAGGCGGCAGGTATGGTGATGTGCGTGGAGGAGGGTGTGTGTAGCAGTGTGTGTACCTGTAACCACATTTTCCACAGCAGTCTGGGCCCTGCCTCATCACTGGCCTGTGGACAGATGCCCTCACTTGACATCCTGTGGTGGTGGGCCTTCTCAGAGCTCCTACAAACTAAGTCAAGTGAGTGGGGGAGGAGCACCCATGGCTACATCTTCTCCAGCTCCTGCCACTCAGTGGAGTGCAAACCCCAGGGCTCCAGAGGGGGCAGGAGGGGCTACCGCAGGGAGAAGGTGGAATGAGGGAGTGGCTCCATTTATCAATTTTACATATTGAAATATTGCTTAAAATTTCTTTTAATGGAGTGGGTCCACTGCTTAAAACATTTGAGAGCCACTGCTTTCAATTCTACCTTTGGATTAGGTTGGCCCCCTGGACACCCACACATCTGATTTGTAGGCTTTCAAAGCATGTATCTGGCTTAAGATATGAAATAACTGGCAAGGTATGTACCCTCTGAAACTGCTAGAAAAATGCTTCTGAGGATTCTTTCTGACACAGCACTCATCTTCCACCGTGTAAAACCCCACCTAATACATCCCTTTTGTTTTTGTTTTATTTATCTTAAATAACTCAGTGCCAGGAGGAACAGCACCTGAGGAGCTAACTAATCTTAATCTGTTTTGTTCTGGATGACAAAGACTCAAAAACATTTTAAATGTTTTAAGGGAAAATCTTTCAGTATAAAAGGAATATAGATCCCCCACTGATAGTTATACAGATACACAAAAAGAAGACAATTTAAACTGAATGCACTTCCATTAATCAGAGATAACCAGTTCACATTTTAATATATTTTGCCCTAGAATGTTTTTTTTTTATTCCTATATATGCTTGCAGTACTAATTGTTTTATAACTTGATACATTGTGTCTCCAGGTTCCTCCACTTACCAGCTACTTAATAAGCCACAGGACTAGAAAGCAACACACAATGCCTGGCACATAGCAAGTACTTACTGTGTTTCCCCGAAAATAACACCTAACCGGAAAATAAGCCCTAGAATGATTTCTCAGGATGACATCCCCTGAACATAAGCCCTAATGCGTCTTTTGGAGCAAAAATTAATATAAGACCCGGTCTTATTTTCGGGGAAACACAGTATAACAGAGGCTCGTACAGTGTCATTATTATAAAATACGTTTGGGTCATTAAATAGTCCTCAATAACGTAACGTTAAATAACTGCATGATTGACCCACATGACGTTAAATGAAGCACCATAAGTTCTTTGACATTGCTCCATCTCCTGTCACTGGCGTCTACATTCTTCCCAGTCTCCCCACAGAGCCATTTTGGAGCTTAGTGTTAATGTTTATTGGCCGTTATGGACAGGATGTTGGACTCACTGTCTTCCATAGTCCTGATTTTCTAAATCTCATTCCTTTGTATTCATTAGTATTTGTTAAAATTGTTATATTAATATACATGTGCTTAGGTACGTCTGGAAAGAGTCAGGATATAAACTCTGTGACTTTGCAGAATGGTACCTAAGGGTTTCCATAAGTCTAAACCCCTCTGAAAGGGACAGATGTAGAATACAAGCTCAATCTTCTCACCCTGTATCGGGCCTCTGGACGAATCATCATGGACATTCTTGCGTGTTGGCTCAATGGTCTCTTATATCCTACAGCTGAGACTGGCCGCTTCATCATCTGCTGATTCCTGGAAATGGACCACAGTGGTTAAAGCCCTGGCTGGCATGTGTTCCTCAGTCCCGGGATTGGTCCTGTGGAAGCAGCACTCAGAAGACTCTGAGCCTGCTTAAATAAAACCTGAAGCAAGTGACTCCCCCGACTGAGAGCTGCCACGGAAATGGCCCAAGAGCTGCTTTTATTTTCTGCTTGACTTGCTTTCTGACTCAAACATGAATGTCATTTATCTTTTAAGCTAGAAGAGATTTGAGTCATCATCCAGTTCTTAGGTGGTAGGTATGAAGCATAACTATTAACACTCCCCACCCCTGTGTCTTTGGCAGACGTTTCCCATTTTTGCAGCATGACCCAGACTTACACTGAGAGTCCTTCTCAACACTGTGTCAGACTGACACTCGAGATAACACCTGTGTACTGCCCCTTCACTTGACAGCTGGGGAAGCTGAAATGCGGGAACTTACGAAAGGTCATTAGTTCACTGTGATAAAGTCTCCCAGTTCCTAATACCATACTCATCACCCAAGTTTTACCTCACGGACTTGTGGCCATCACAGTGTCAGAGATGCAATTGGTTTCCACTTCAAATCAATCAAACTATGTTTTTACCATAAAAACATTCCTTCCCTCCTTATCAACATTCTCTCCCGCCTCCCCACCTTAGAGTCTACTTAAAGTCAACAGTGACTTACTCCAGTCTGGTTATAGGATGCAATTTCCAATGATCTTCCTCTTCATCAAAGAAGGATCTATTCATAATTTTACTTTTTTCTTCCAGAGGGATAAAGTTTTCTATAATAAGATGCCTGTAAAAGCATACATACAGGGGTGAATACAGATAAAGAATACAGGGAGAGTGTTGGCTATCTGGTCCCACGTGTAGGGAGTAATGAGGTAAGTCACTCAGCAAACATTTACTAAGCAGATACTATGGGCCTACCATCATACAAACAGCTGGGATACAGACAGGAATGACTCTTGGTCCCTACCTGAGACAGAGAGGTACCAGTACAGCACTCTTAGGTGTGACAGGTGCTGACAGTGGCCTGCCCTAGGAATATGGAGAGGTTACATCTGCCTAAGGAGGAGCAGCTTGAGGATGTGAAAGGACTGAAGAGGACACGATGTCTGGGCGACACTGCAGTGAACCTGTGCTATTTGAAGTACCTTTTGGAGAGCTACTTCCGTACTGCTTACCCAGCTCATTAACTTCCAAAAGGCTGAAAACAGATTAGAAATTAAACCGCCTTCCTCCAATCCCATGGATTGTTGCCCAAGTTGGAAAATTTCACATTCTAATCACCAGGACAAAGAGCAGGACCAAATGGATTTCAGCCTCTTGTACCTCTGAGAATGAAGACCATTCCTGAGAAGAGTCTGCGTGAGAAGCGCCCAGGGAACATGGCAAACAATGAAACTGGAACCCACTGGGTTCTGTCTCTCCATGGTGATGACTGTCTCCTGCCACATCTCTGCATTCACTCTTTCAAAACCTCAGGACAGAACAATGCCAAAGGGGTGTTAATGTGGGAGAGACGCAGAACAAACACCAGAGGGGAAGGGCACTGACTTCGGAAAACAGGCTGACTCACTGTTTACTCAAAAGATATAAGAACTATAACAATGCAAATGGCTTCCTTAGGGGAAACATCGTGGAGAGACGAAATTTTCTCTTTATGTTATTAGACATTTAAGCAATTATTTTTCATATCAGATATTTGTTTTGCTTTTCTCTGATTTTAAAGGTCCTAAATGCACATTAGAAAATGTGAAAAATACACACCATTTCACTATCCAGAGATAGCTATTACTAATATTTTGGCATATTTTATTCTGATCTTTTTTCCAGGTATAAATACTTCGAAAGAGGACACATTCATTTAATGTTAAGGACTCCTTTCCAAATTTAAAACTTGGTCATTAAAAGCATCCCTTTGAAAAGTCTTCTTTAAAGAAAAATTCTAGCTAATGCTGTGGTAGGACTAGAAAATGATCTAGAAAAACATCATTTTGCAACCCCTAATGAAATAATGGATCCAGACAAAGATCATTATTGGTTGAAACCATTAGCTCAATGGTTCTCAAGCCAGGCTGCACATTAATATTGTTTACAGAGTTCTGAAAAACATCTTGCCCAGACCTCATGACAGATCAATGCTTCACAAAGTATGTTCACTGAAACAGCAGGAGCAACACCTGGAACTTGCTAGAAATGTAAATTCTCAGGCCCCACCCCATACATACTGAATCAGACTCTCTGGGTATGGGCCTTAGCCATCTATGTTTAACAAGCCCTTCAGATGATTTGGTGCCTAGTAAAGTTTGAGGGCCACTGCCCTAGATCAATTAAATCAGAAACACTGGGGTGGGGCCCAAGCATCACTATTTTTAAAAACGCCTCAGATGATTTCTGTGTGCGACCAAGGTTAAGAAGCACCTTAATCAAGAGCAGGCGTTCAGTTAAAGGGAAATAGGGGAGACAGAGACACAAGTTAAATGACTAACCAGACTGAAAAATCCAGAATGTAGGATATTTCTACAGGCTATCTGACCCAGATTTTTCAACAAGTCAACTATGAAAAAGTTCTTAAAAGGAAAAAGGATTGCTCCAGATTAAAATAAACTGGAGACATAATAGACAAATGCAATATGTGGTCCTTATATAGATCTTAATATGAACAAGCCAAGAAAATTTGAATATGGACAGAATATGAAAAAATACTAAGAAACTTAATGTTAATTTTGTTAGGTGGAAAGATATCACTGTGTTTTAGACACAATCAATTATATTGCTATACACTAGTAATAACATTCTGAAATAAAATTAAGATGCCATATATATTGGCATCAAAAAAATAAAATACTTAAGTATAAATTTAACAAAAGAAGTGAAAGGACTTGTACACTGAAAACTATAAAACAGTCTTGACAGAAATTAAAGATCTAAATAAATGGAAAGACATCCCATGTTCATGGATCAGAACACAGTATTGTTAAGATGACAGTACTCTCCAAATTGATCTACAGAGTCCACATAGTCTCTATTAAAAACACAGATGGATTTTTTTGCAGAAATTGACAAGCTAATCTTAAAATTGATATAGAAATGCAAAGGATCCTGAATAGCAAAAAAAATAATCTTGAAAAAGAACAACAAAGTTGGAGGACTCACACTTCCTCATTTCAAAACTTACTGCAAAGCTACAGTAATCAAAACAGTGTGGTGCTGGCATAAGGACAGACATATATATATATCAATAGAACGGTACTGAGGATTTAGAAATAAACCATTACAGTTATGGTCAACTGATTTACAACAAGGGTGCAAAGACAATGATAAAAGAGCTTTTTTAAAGAATGGTGCTGGGACAACTTGATATCTACATGCAAAAGAATGCATTTGAAACCCTACCTCAGATCATACACAAAAATTAACTCAAAATAGAACATAGACCTAAACGTTAAGACCTAAAACTGGTAAGACTCTTAGATGACCTAAGAGAATTAAAAACATAAGTTCATAATAAAATTTGTACACAAATGTTCAGAGCAGCATTATTCATAATAGCTAAAGAGTAGAAACAACCCCAAAAGTCTGTCAACTGATGAAAGGATATACAAAATGTGGTATATTCATATAATAAGATATTATTCAACGATAAAAAAAAGAATGAAATATTGAAACATGCAACAACGTGGATGACCCTTAAAAATACTATACTAAGTAAAAGAAGCCAGTCACAAAAGGCCATATTATTCCATTTATAGATTATATGCAATTCCAGAATAGGCAAATTTAGATACAACACAAAAAGTTCAAGCAACAAAAGAAAATATACATAACTTTGATTACATCAAAATTAAAATCTTTTGTGCTGTAAACAAAATACTATCAAGAAAGTGAAAAGATAAACCACAGAATGGGAGAAAATATTTGCAAATCATAGATCTGATCAGGGACTGGTATCTAGGATATATAAAGAACTCTACCAACTCAATAATAAAAGACCTTGTAAATAACCAGTTTTAAACTAGGCAAAGGATTTGAACAGACATTTCTCCAAAGAATATATACAAAAGCCAATCAGCACATGAAAAGATGTTCAACATCATTAGTCATTAGAGGAATGCAAATCAAAACCACAATGAGATACCACATCCACACCCATTAGGACGGCATAATCAAAAAGATAGAGAACAACAAGTATCAGCAAGGATGTGGAGAAATTGGAGGTGGAAATGTAAAACGATGCCGCCATCTTAGAACACGGTTTGGCAGTTCCTCAAAACGAGCTGCTGCTGAGCTTCCGGAGGGGCAGCCAGATGGCTCAGTTGGTTAGAGCGTGAGCTCTCACCAAC
The DNA here is from genome assembly GCF_004115265.2 of Rhinolophus ferrumequinum. Classification (NCBI taxonomy): domain Eukaryota; kingdom Metazoa; phylum Chordata; class Mammalia; order Chiroptera; family Rhinolophidae; genus Rhinolophus; species Rhinolophus ferrumequinum. The sequence goes on from NC_046306.1 coordinate 22,316,960, forward strand.
AAGGTTGCCGGTTCAATTCCCACATGGGATGGTGGGCTGCGCTCCCCCTGCAACTAAAGATTGAAAACGGCGACTGGACTTGGAGCTGAGCTGCGCCCTCCACAACTAGATTGAAGGACAACGACTTGGAGCTGATGGGCCCTGGAGAAACACACTGTTCCCCAACATCCCCCAATAAAATTTATATATATATATATATATGTATATATATATATGTATATATATATATATATATATATATATAAAAAGACAGATGACAAGACAATTTATCATTGAATGTGGGTGATGGGCATTTGGGTGTTAATTATACCATTCCGAAAATTCTAGTTAAAAAAAAAAAAAAGATTCCCTCTTATCAATAGATAGAGATGAGGCCAGAGCCTTGAAAAGCTTCAAGAAGATAGGGTGGGAGGAACTTGGCGATCATCTGGAAAAGTCATTCAGTTAACAGATGGGACCCAGAGATAGAAAGCGACTTTCTCAGGAATAAACAGAAGACAAACAAGGTGTCAGGAGCTGAGCTGGAGAGAAGTAGGCAGGGGCCCTACTTCTCACTCAGGAGAAGAAACACTCAGGAGAGTGTTTCTTACTTAAAAAACAACAACCCCAGCGAGTGGCGGGGCGTGCCATGGAAGGCCCCGAACTTACTTGAGTTTCAGCTCCCTGGTGAGCTCATTCTGAGTCTGCTCCAGCTCCTGACGCTCCTTGATGTGCTCTTCTTGGAGATCATGGATCTCTGCTTTCACCGCCTGAAGCTTGGAGAAGAGCTGGAACCCAAGGGAGAGGCAGGTGAGGAGGGCACCCTCCAGACTACAGAGTTCTCCCTTTCTCCCCCAGGTCTCAAGACACCTCTGCCCGGCCTCATTCTTTTTATACCTTTTTGAGTTTTTTGGTTTTGATGTCCACCTCTTGCTGCAATGAGCTATACGTCTCTTTAAGTTCCAAGGTCTCCTCATCCCGACTTTCCATCTGTTGCTGGATTTCTCTTTCTCGACGTTTCTAAAGCAGTATCACAAAGTTCATCAGCTTGTAGAGACAATGTCTGCACAAGAATCCATACAGGGCTGGGTACCCCCATCAGAGTCTCCCGCTAGGAAGGGGAGACTTCCTAGCCCTTTAAAGAGTCTAATTCAAGACGTAGTTCCTTTGCAGCATTAACATACCTTATTCCACCCCATTCTCCCCCAAAAGGAATAAAAAGTTACCTGCTCTGCAATTTCCTGCCGCTTCTGTTCCAGGATTTTCTGCTGTTCATTTGTATGATCTACTATATTTTTTCCTCCAACAAGCAGCTTACTCTCCATGGCCTGAGTGAGAAAAAAGCAGAATCCATCCTGTGAATGGTCTCCCTCAGAACATAGCTCCTCACAGGGAAGCCCATAAAAGATAAAGAGCTCAGAACTGAGCCAAGGTGGGGTGAACTCTGGGGGTAAATATGTAGCCTGTGCTCAGCTCTGCCCTTCCCATCACTGGGACGGGCTGAGGCAGCGCCACTGGGGGCTTTACCTGGAAGCCACTGAAGATAACTGCTTCTCCAGACACACATGAACTTCAGCTTGCTTTAAAAAATATATGGTTTTGGTTTGTTTGTATGAAGTACTGACTCCACTTTGCACACGTGAAGCACTTCCTATGTGCTAGGTAATGGGGATGCCACTGTGACTACAAATCCAAAGCTGAGAGTCCGCTGAGGACCACAGACAAGTAAGCAGGCTCTTACCATATGGAGTCAGATGGCACCATAAGGAAAAGACAGAGTAATAACGGGAGAGGTGCAGTGGAGGGAGAGAATTCAGGCTTTTGGAGGGAGTCAGAGAAAGCTTCCTATCTCAAGGGACATAGACACAGAGTGCTGCAGTAAAAATAGGAATCAACTAAGAAAAACAAATTTTGTGAGACAGGGTAGGGTAGGGAGTGGTAATACATGAAGTTGGCAAAACAATCAGGGGTCAGTTCAACAACCTGAAAGCCCTGTTAAGGGAGATTAAACTTGATCCTGAGAACCACAGCAACCTTTGAGCAGAAAAAAAAAGGGTACACAATCAGATTTATGTTTCAGAAACATTACTCCCAGGCCACAGGAAGAATGACTAGAAAAGGGCAGACCAGGTGGACGGAAACCATACAGGCAGCTGTTTTGAGGGTCCAGGCCTGGGCTAGGGCAGTAGTGGTGGGGGAGAGCAAAGGGGATGGGTTCAGAGAGGCCAAGGGACTGACCCGGCCCTAAGGGAAAGGGAGGGGCAGCTCCTAGGAGTCTGACTTGACCAAGAAAAGGAAGGCAGGAGCAGGCTCTGGGTGGCCAGCGGAATCTCCATGGAAATGTCCAGTAGGCAGAGGCTATCTGGCTTGAATGTTAGGAGATAGCTCTGGGCTGGCTACACAGACCGTCAGCATTTAGATGGTGGGTGAAGCCACCGGAATGATTTGTACCCAAAAAGCATGTAATCCAAAAGCTTCACAACCTTGCTTTTAAGAAACACATAAACATTAACTGGCAGCCCAGCTGCCGTCTTTCACTGAGCCCTTGAGACTGTTTCCTCTTTTCCCAAAATGAAAGAGCCAGACTGATTACTACCACCCCCCCGCCACCCCCCATCCCATACACACACCTTCCAGGTCTAAATTCTTTTGTCCTATGAGCTTACAGCAGCCAGGGATTGGGAAAGACAAAAGTAATGTCATTCTCCCATAAAAAAGGCTTGTAATACATTTAGTGACCTTGAAGTAGTGCTGAGTCTTGCCACACTCAGCTTCAGAGAGTTGCCCAAATACCCCAGGTTGTTTAGAGAGCCTAGGTGTTTCTGGGCTTGAATAACAGATGTAATCCTAAAAAACAGCATGCAAATCAAACATGGGCACACCTAGCTCCACTGCGAGGGTAGGAGCGAAGAGGGGTGATGGGGTGACATAATGGAAGCCCATCCTAAACCCCTCTCCAGAACAAAGTTACCTCCTAATTGTGTTGTATGTGACTCCATTTTCACATCAGGTCTTGAAAGTCCTGGAAAGGACCCCTGTCTCCGAAGGAAAATAGTACCCAGCTCTGTAAAAGGGCCGCTATGAAGCCACAGATAAAGTATGGCTTCATATAGTGGGAGAAGGGGATGTGAGAAAGAGAGCACTTGTCATTTTTAAAGTAATAAACAGATACATTTTAGAGTAGAGATTAGAAGTTTACATAAATCCAATGAGCTAGAACTCAACATTTCAAAGGAATTCTGGCTTGTGGTCAGGCAGTGGCACCCTCAGATTTCCAGGGCCAGCTTTGTACTCTCTGCCATTCTAGCCCTGTAGCAGGTCCAGGTCCACTGCAGCCTGCGGTAAGACTCGACAGGGGAGTGAGCCTCCACGCTCTAGAATACTACTCGGCCACTGGCCCACAGGGGTTGGAGGCTGGGGGAAGGGGTGGACTGCAGGGCTGACGGAAGTGTTCCAGATCTTGTATTATCACGGCACTGCAACATTAAAACCACAACGCGATACCACTGTATATCCACCAGATATACAAAAATTAAAGTCTGCTAACCACAAGCGTTGGTAAGGATGAGGAGCAACCAGAACTCATACCCTGCTGGTAGGAGCTTCAATTCACAGGGCCACTTCGGAAAACAACTTGTCATTATCTAGTGAAGTTGAAGCTGCACATACTCTAGGACCTGGCGATGCCAGACAAGAAATTCTTGCACATACATGTTCTCCTGGAGTCAAGTACAAGAACAGTCATAGCAGAAAAATGGGAACAACCCACACTCTCAGGAGAATGGAGTACCACGGAATTCTCAGAAGAGCCATAATGACTGAATGAATCACAGGTACAGGCATCAATATGGACAAATCTCATTGAGGAAAAAAAAAAAGAAAAAAAAAAGCACCAGTGAGATTCCATTTACATGAAAGTAAAAAGTTATGTGAAACTAAAACTATCTGTTATTTACAGATATGTACATACGTGGAAAAACTATTTAAAAAGCAAGGAAACAATAAACTACCAAATCCAAGATAATGGTTGCCTCAGGGGGAGAGGGAAACAAAGAACTGGTAAAGATATGGATGCTGTTCTATTTCTCACCCTGGGGAGTGCGGGTTAACCTGGGTGTTGGTTTCATATGTTTTTATAACTTGCACATACAGAATCATTATTCTTACTATGATCTCAATATTTAATTTTTTATTTGAAAAAATTGTTTTCCTTCATTCAATTTGATTTGACTAATGTTTACTGGGCACTGGACAGCGTGGAGCTATTGGGAATGCAAAAGCGAAAGAGACATCACTCCTCATCACCTTTTTGATAAAACAAAATACTTGAAAAACAAAGGCCCCAAGAAAGGGTAGAGTACCTTGATTTTGGCGCCCAGCATCTCGGCGGCATCCTTCTCCCGTCGCAGGTCCTCCATCTTTTTCTCCTTCTCTTTCAGCAGCCTCATCTTCTCCTCCGCAACCAAGCTGTGGTCCTCTACAATGGCCCGCTTCTCAATCTCCAGCTTTTCTTGCTGCTCCCGCCAGTAATCATCCTTATCGTCCCCTTCGTCCTCCCCATCTTCTCCCTCCTCCTCCTCCTCTTCCCCACCCCCACCACTGCCACCACCTTCCCTCCGCTTCTCTCGCTTCTTCCTCCGGCCAATGGACCGTTTTTCCAGCTGGGCCTTGAGCCGAGCAATCTCTTCCTGGAATTCTCGAAGGAGGGCATCCTTAGGGTCCTCGTTGACCCTTGGCTTGTTCTTAATGTTTTTGGCACGGTTGGCATATCTCAGAGTGGTCAGAGTCTCTTCTACATTGTAAGAGGCAGGCCCCACGTTGGCCACCATCACAGTTTTAGCATTGCCCCCGAGAGAATCTTGGAGGAGCCTGGTAAGCTTTGAGTCCCGGTATGGAATGTGAGTGCTTTTGCCATCTACCAGGGCAGAGATGACATTACCTAAGGCCGAAAGGGACAGGTTGATCTTGGTCGCTTCCTTCAATCTTTCCCCTTGCGCACCGGTCTTGGCTTGCCGTTCGCTGCCAGCAAGGTCAACGAGGTTCAATTTCCCTACACGGATATGGTTTTCTCCATCGAGGCCTACCTCACTGCATTCGATAGTGATAACAAAAATTGCGTGTGAACGTGAACTGTGCTCGTTCATGTTGGTAGCACCAACAGAACGGTTCTGGTTCCCCACGTTCATCACGTGCTCTATTTCCTTCACACTCTTGGTGACAAAGGAAGACAGGTCTTTCACATACACTCCCGTATCAGGCCTCTCTTTGAGCTCAAGCCTTTTGGTCTGATCCTTTGAGAGCAGATCTCGGATCTCCTCCTGGTAGATCTCTAAGTAAGAAGCCCTGACCAGGTACTGCTGATTCTGGGATCGAGAGATATGGGTGAAGATGTGATCAAATGAGTTGGGGATGACCCCTCTTTTTTCAGGGTCCCCACGGACTCCTTCCATTGTGTAGGTTTTCCCAGTCCCCGTTTGTCCATAGGCAAATATCGTCCCATTGAAACCCTGCAGGACGGAGTCCACGAGTGGTCGGAACGTCTCATCATAGAGTTCAAACTGTTTGGCGTTCCAGTCGTAGACTGCATCAAAGGTGAAGGTCTTGGGCATTTCATGGGCCACTCCTCTGGGGTTCTTCACTGACACCTGGCCCAGCTTCACGTCCACATCTACCACCTTGTCATACAAAGCGGCCTTTTCCTTGCTGTTCATGGGACGACAGCGAACCACCACCCTGACCGACTCTGAGCTTTTTAACTTGGACATGGTGAACTCTGACAGGATTGATCTTGAGAGCTGTGAATCCGAAATGTCTCAGGATGCTACAGTCCTAGAAAAAAAGGACACGTAAGTAAAGACAGTACAGTTGTCACTGGGGGCTGCTCAGCAGCAGCTGAAACATCCAAGTCACCTTCATCTTGCTATAACCTGATGGCTACACTTAATACCTTTACTACACTGTATATGTTACTCACGGGATCTTAACCAGCTTCCATGGGAAAAATAAAGACTCTAGTCCACCAATAGTGTTAAGCAGCCTGCCCTCCCTTAGACCGATATTTTATCTTATACTACAGGCTGCAGCAGCTGGAAACCTTTTAAAAGCTGGATAATTTTATATCCTGTTGAACTACTGCAACCTCTGCATAGAGCAAAATTTTAAATGCACAGACCGTTGACCCAGCAGTTGTATTCCTAAGAATTTATCCTGTAGATACAAGGATATTTGTTGTGGCATCATTTGTGGTAGCAACAGACTGTGGACAACCCCAATTCCCATCAAGAGGAGGGTGATTAGATAAATTAAATATATTTAATATATGTAGTGGAGTCCTATGCAGTTACTAAAAACAATGTGCTCATCTAAATGTGGTTCTATACCAAGATATGTTGTTAAGTAAAAAAAGTATATGAGAAACAGTAGGTATAGTATAGTTTACACAGTATGTAAGAAAGGGGATATATGCATGTTTATGTTTGATATGCATACAATATTATTAGAAGTAAACATGTAAAAGTGGTAACAGTGGCAGGCTCAGCAGGGGAACCATGGACCTTAGGGACTCAAGGTCACCGGAGAGAAAAAAAACTTTCCGCTATATGTTCGTTTATACAGTTTGAATTTCCTATCTTGAGCTGATAATACTTTTCCATTCTAAAATCATAAACGATGGCTTGTGTAAAATGTATTCAAATAAATGAGGATGTGATGTAATGCCTTACACAGAAGGCACTTATCCAATCAATAAATTTAATACAATTTGAATGCAAATAAGAAAATAGGTATGAAAAACTTTAAAGTGAAAACAAAAAAGAGACCATTTCATTTGGTGCCAGAAAATTCAGGGAACAAAAGAAAGGGTGGTTAAATGAGTCCTTGGGGAAGGAGTAGGGAGCAAGCAGATCAGAGGAAAGAGGTACATACAAGGACCTCAAACTCCTGAAATTCTCAGTGCAGGGTTGTTAAACAAATAGGTAACTCACATGGTTTTTGTTTCAAAAGGCCCTTCGCTGACAGGTCCTTCTATTTCACCTGTTCTCCAGTAACCCAGTTCCCTACAAGGCAAGTGTTACTAGATTTTTAATCTTCCTTTATGTATAACAAGCAAATGTGTATTAATATATCCTTAGCCCCTCCCCTTTAAACAAGTATGTTATACACAACAATACAGTGTCCTGCACTTGCTTTTTCTCACTGAAGCACATATCTTGGAGTTTGTTCCATCAGTAAATGTAGAACTGCCTCATTCTTTACGACAGCAGCTAAATAAATATCCCTCTGTACGGAAGCATCATAATTATTTAACCACTACCCGAGCACTTAAGCTGTTTCTGATATTTTACTGTGAAAAACCTAGGACCACATCCTCTCATGTGTGGGAAAGTCTATCTGTAAGGATAAATTTCTACAAGTACAACTACTGAATCACAGGACATATATATTTGTAATTTTAATAGATACTTAGAACAGTGATAACAATACTCTTTTGAGTTATGGGAATGATCTATTCCCTGCCATCAGGGTGGGAGAATGTGAAGCAGTGATGGGCCATTCCAGGCATATATGCTACAGCTTAATAAATAGTCAGTAAGTCTCCCCACCCACCGATATGTCATTAAAAACAAACTCAACAAAACAAAAAACTGTTCTGCTGCTAAGTACATGGAAACATGAAAAATTATTTTCACACTTCTAGTTACATGTAATAAAATAATGTTGTCCAGAATAAAGAACCAGAAGACCTCTTACCCTCTCTGAACCCCTCTTCTATAAAGTATGTAAAATACAAATCATTCTTCTTCCTTTTGATGTTTGTGAGACTAATAGGCACTTACAAAGGTGTAAGTGTTTTGTGAATTAATATAAAGCTGGGTTAAAATTAACACAGATTCATCCAAGTGACCCTTGTCAAAGAGTCATTGCAGAGATTACCAATGAGCCCTAATTTTAGGCATTAATCATCACTAGACTAACATTTTATCTTGTTCTGTTGGTAATCATGATTCTAAAAGAAAAATCAGATTAAATTGAGATCCAAATACCTAATCAATGTGCAATTAGAAGTGAATCTCAAGCCATTTAAAGAAAACTATGTAAAAGGCAGCCCTTCATCCATTACCCTCTAGATGTTATTAGAATTTTGCCAGATGAGAAGGAAAAAACCAGATGTTAGAATAGCCAGTGTGTTTACTGTGTTTCCTTTTCTTTTCTAGGGGAACGGCCCCCCAAGTTATAGCGGTGGCTGATCCCTTGCTGGTCCCTCCCTCCACTTCAACAGCGGCCTGCAAAAACAGTCTAGGTGCCAAGTTCAAACCCCAGCCCCCCGAGCGTGCCTTGTGCAGGCCTCTGCTGCTGTGCACAGGACGGTTAAACAAAATGCTGGACTTGGGAGTAAGAGAAACGTTAAGGGGTGGGTGGGGAACGAGTCCATGGAGATGACCGATTCTTCGCGATTATATACCCCTGAAGAGGCAGAGCTGTCCAGATTCTACCACATCAAAACAATATGGCCCAGGCACATTTAAGAAAAAAGGAAAAAAAAAGCCTGCAGCAGGCTGACTTTGATGTTCAGCTGCTTGTTATGGCCCTGTATATTTTTTGTGCTCTCCAAAACAAAGGAATGATAATGAACTACAACAATCTGAAAATTCTTTTAAAAAGAATTCCCAAAGCCCAAGTCCCCTTAATTAAATCTCAACTCAGAACACAGAACACTATTTCTTTTCTGAACTCACCGAGCTCAACTGAACTAGTCATGTTTTATTGATGTATTATTTCAGGAAGACGGACTAATTTAATTTCCTGCCACCAGGGCTTAAAATCTTGCTCTGGGTCCTCCTCAAAGGAGAGGGTTTTCTTGGAAGGATGCCCTGATACTCTTTCTTTACTTTATTACCGTCCTTATTCTTCTTTTAGCCAGTCTAATTACAGTGATAAATCTTTAAAGGAACTCACAGCATTGCCAGGAAAGATGGAACCACAGGTCAGCAGCTCATCACCTTCATCTTGAATACTTTTTCTGCTAGAACTTGTCATTGTGATGTTAACAACTATCTTTTTACCACTACACATGAAAAATTGAGTTTTTCCCTCAACCTCATCTCTTTTGTCTGCTAAGGATATCAGTTATACATTTCTCAGGACAGCCACATTCTTCCATATCATTCTCCAACTCTTTCATGTTTGGATACATGCACCCTCACTTTTGTTAGTTCTCATGGAGTCTTACCCCAACTTCTAGAACTAAGTGTGGAGTGACTTCTCAACAGCTATTGGCTTGGCTTCCTATAGAAATTCTAGGACAGAGTTCAGAAATTGGTCATATTCTACCTGAAGCATTTTATTTGGCCCATCTGTTATTTAAAAAAAAAACCTTCAGCAATTCCACTTTTATATATGTAGGTCTTGGTGAAAAACCTTTGCACATATGCACAAGGAAACACAGATGAGGATGCTGCCTGCAGCCTTATTCAAATAGCACGAAAACTAGAAACCTAAACATCAATTTATAGGGGAACTGAAAAATAAAATATGGTGCATTCATATTATAGACAGTATACTACTCAGTAAGTTTAGGAATAAATTAGAGTAGGGGGTCAGCAAATTACAGCCTGAACCTGGACCACAACCTGTTTTTGCAAATAAAGTTTTATTGGAACACAGCCATAATCCTTTGTTTACATATTATTTATAGCTGCGTTAGCTATAAAATAGCAGAATAACTTCAGCAGAGACAGTATGACCCACAGAACCTAAAATATTTCCTACCTGATCTTTTACAGAAAAAGTCTACCACCCCTGAATTAGAGTTAATATATTTACATGGATAAATAAATAGATTGAGTACAAAAGCAAGCTACGGAGTGATAATCATGATTAAAAACTTATAAAACAATATTGTGCTCATGGATTTGCACATATAAGTATAAAATATGGAGCAGAAGGATATAGAACAATTTATATTTGGTAATATAATGGTAGCTGCCCAATGGTAGCTGCCCAAATTGGGCAGGGTGAAGTGCAGAGAACAGGACTAGAAATGGGAAGGATATTTCAATTTTATCTATAATATTTTATCATTTCTCTTCACACACACATACACACAAACCCTAGGGGAATGAGGCTTAAAGCAAATAAGAGAAAATGTTAACGTCTGTCAATTCTGGCTGTCTCTTATATTATTCTCTGAATGTTTAAAATTTCTAAAAAAGAAAACAACAAAACCCACCAACTTCACATTAAAAAAACCAACAGATTTTTCTGTTTCTCTGCAAGAATGGGAATATCTAATAGCTCCTGGCCTGCGCCCCAAGCGGCCGCAATGGGAGCTGACCTGCCTCCCGTGACGGGGTCTCTCCATCCTCACCAACGCCCACTCCCTACTGTCTCACACCCAGCATGCTTTGCTTATTTATACTTCTTGCCTGGCTCTTACAGATTCTCTGTCTATGACCAAGTTCAAGTACACATGATCTTATTTAAAAAGTTCCGCCATACTAGTCCATTTTATTAAGCTACATTTACCAGGGCTCTGCAATGACATGGAAAATACTTATCATAAACGAAAACAAAGTTTATGACATTGAATGTATGCAATTGCAATTACATAAAAATAGGACACACATCGAAATATCAATAGTGGTCCACTTTGGGTGATAGGACTACAGGTGATTTCCCCTGCTTCTTCAACATTTCTGCATTTTCCAAATGTTCTTTAATGTGGTATCTTCAAATGGGAAAAAAATAAAGGCTGGCAAGAAACAGCCCTGCAACGAGGAGCAATCTGTGGGCACACAGAGTGCACGCTAGTGCATCTTTGATCAATGCAATGTCCTCTAAGATCAGACCAGGCAACCACCTGCCAACCGCCTAGTCTCGAGTTCAAGGACTCAGTGTCTGAAAGGCAGCCGGAGCCACAGATCACATGGGCCATCAGAAAAGCACTGCAACACTAGGGCAAGGCGATAAAAGCGACTGACTCCCTATTAACCAGCCCAAAGAAACTCCCAGGGCAGGTTTCTCTCAGGGGAAGCAGCTGTTTCTACTGTGCATCCGCCTGTCACCAGCAACACTACTCTCTTTCACAATGGTTACTCATTGTTTTGAAGTGCGTACCAGGACTCCTTGTTTGCAATCCCTTGGATCACATCGAGAGAGCAAGTTCAATTCTGGGTCTCTGGTTCCCAGGATGGCCAGTTACTACAATGGGAATTAACAATTTTCAAAACAAGATTATTCACGTCCAGGTGAAAAATAACACCATTGCCCTGCAGAACTTTAAAAGGACACATTTGTGTTGACAAGGGAATAGTTCTATATTTGCTTAAATGTGCACAAAATAGTTCTGGAGGGATATACAAGAGCCAGATAACAACACTGGGGGCCTGTAGGGAGAAGAGCGGGGTGGCTGGGGGCTAAGAGTAGAAGGGAGACTTTTCACTGTATCCCCTTTTATACCTCTTGAGTTTTCAATCATGTGAGTATGTTACCCAGTTAGAAAAATAAAATTAGGAGAAAAAAAGAGATGGAAAAGTTTTGTGAAATTAAGTAAACTAATATTCAGGTATTGTAATGAAAAACTGTTTTAATTGATGAACAAAGGACTTTAGGAGTAAAACTAATCTCAATTTTACGGTGAAGCTTCAGAAGAGCTTCTGCAAGGCCCCAGCAGTGGAATCTTTAACTTTCTAATGTCAGTGTAGCAATGTCATGTAGCCACAGCCCTAAAAGGCTCTCAGAGCAGAGGTGTCAAAATAATAGAAGAATAAAATATATTCTGTTTTTATTACAGCCACTGTTTATAAACACAAGGTCATCTTTTTTGCAAGTCAAAGAGTTGTGTGGGGCCGACCCGGTGGTTCAGGTGGTTGGAGCTCCATGCTCCTAACTCCGAAGGCTGCCAGTTCGATTCCCACATGGGCCAGTGCCAGATGGCTCAGTTGGTTGGAGTGCGGGCTCCGGTTCGACTCCCGCAAGGGATGGTGATCTGCGCCCCCTGCAACTAGCAACAGCAACTGGACCTGAAGCTGAGCTGCGCCCTCCACAACTAAGACTCAAAGGACAACAACTTGACTTGGAAAAAAAAAAAAAAGTCCTGGAAGTACACATTGTTCCCCAATAAAGTCCTGTTCCCCTTAAAAATAAATAAATAAATAAAAAAGTTGTGTGAACTAAGAACTTTCAAACCATCCCTTACAGCACATACAGGAGCCACAGCATCTCAAACTGGCGCAAATTATTTGAGGGCAGTTGAGCAATTAATCCTAAAACATTAACGGGTAAACTTGAAGTGCAACACTCCCTTGAAACAGAAACTCCATTTCTTGGAATTATTTCAAGGACATCAACTGAATAACTGAATACATGTGCAAGATGTATGTACATGTTCACGTTTATCACAACACTGTCTCTAACCACTTAAACACTCATCAGTAAGGGACTGGTTAGGTCACAACACATCTCTACAATGGGAAATTAAGAATAGCAATATGCTTCTAAGTATTTAGATACGGGAAAATGTCCATGACATTTTGTTGAATGAAAAAAAAAAAGGCAGGCTACCAAACAGAAGAGTTACTATCATGAGATTTGTTTACGTGTGTTACATGTACACGTTTAGAGAAAGATGTGGAGAGACAGCGTAAAGTCAGGGTTAAAGTATGAGCTTTACTGTTCAACAAACTGGTCAGGATTTCTACTCTGTCACTGAGCTATAACATTTTGAGAAAGTTACCTAAGTCATAGTTTCTTCTATAAAATGGGGTTAATAACAACACCTACCTTAAAGACCTGTTCTAAGAACTAAATAAGCTAATAAATGTTAAATGCTTAGCCTAGCGCAAAATCTGTAATAAAAGCTCAGGAAATGCGAGCAATATTGATCTCTGGGGGTGAGCCTGCAAGTGATTTTTTTGGCTCTCTATGGCCTTTTTAATAAGTGCATGTATTTAGTTTCTTATAATCAAGCAGGGGGATTGCCATAAAACTATTTTTTCCTTCGGGGGGTGGGGGGAATTGTCCAGCACCTTGATTTCAGCTTAAGTGTCAGGAAGACAGGCTACTTGTCTGGAAAGAAACCTAGAAAGGTCACAAGCAAAAAACATGAACAAATAAATACCTGCTCTGGATTCAAACTGTCGCCATGTGCTCCCCGTCACTTGATGAGAGAAACAAGCAAACAAAGAAAGCATTTATCAAAGAGGAAAAAAGAGGGGGGAAAAATCCTTTTTTGTATCCAATTGTGAAACGTTCATAGAATACATTCATAAAAAATATATTCAAGTCTAGAGGACATGTCTCCTTCAGAATCAATGTGGGTCTGGAGTTTTATTGTATTCAATAGTCACAACTCACAATATATTAAGAGCTTAATGTATATCCTTCTTCTAATCTTCACAATCATCTTAAGAGGAATAGGTATTAGCCCTATTTTAAAAATAAGGATGGGATTGTGAGGGGTATAAATGTCTAACTATTACATTGTTTTATACACCTGAAACTAAATAAATAAATAAAATAAAAATAAGGATGGGAGGCTCAGAGAAATTAATTTGCCCAAGGTCACACAGCAATTAAGTGGAACAGTCAGGATTCAAAACCAAGTCTGTCTTATCTAAAACCCACACATAAACCCATTTTTAAAACGCACACACACACACATATATATACATGTGTGTATCAATACATGCAGAGATTAAAACAATTCAAGCTGTAAGGGTGAGTACACAGTGAACAAGGAAACCTCCTACCCTGGGAGGAACTCGATACATATGCAAGCATTAAGGTATCTGTATTGCTCCCCCACTTTTTTTCTTTCCTTTCCTTTTTTTTTAAAGATTTTAATTGGGGAAGGGGAACAGTTCTATATAGGGGAACAGTGTGTACTTCCAGGCCTTTTTTCCAAGTCAAGTTGTTGTCCTTTCAATCTTAGTTGTGGAGGGCGCAGCTCAGCTCCAGGGCCAGTTGCCATTACTAGTTGCACAGGGCACAGCCCATCATCCCTTAGGGGAATTGAACCACAACCTTGTGTTTGAGAGGACGCGCTCCAACCAACTGAGCCATCCGGGAGCTCAGCGGCAGCTCAGCTCAAGGTGCTGTGTTCAATCTTAGTTGCAAGGAGCGCTGCCCACCGTCCCTTGCGGGAGTCGAGGAATCGAACTGGCAACCTTGTGGTTGAGAGCCCACTGGCCCATGTGGGAATCAAACCGGCAGCCTTCGGAGTTAGGAGCTCTAACCGCCTGAGCCACCGGGCCGGCCCCCTTTTATTCTTTTGTAAACTCAAGTGGAAGTACACTATGCACCATGCTCCATCTCACTTTATAGATATTGGAGACAACCCCACTCCCCTTTAAAACAGCTGCCCAGATGCCATGGTATGGCTGTCCTATAATATACTTGATTAGCCCCCTTGCTGAGGGACCTTCTGATCAGTTCTGGTCTTTTGCTATTATAAACAATGTTGCAGTGAATACCCTTAGCATATACCTTCAGTTACAGGTGGGAGTAATTAGTAGGATCCATTCCTAGACATGTAAATGCTATGCATAGTTTTGGCAGAGGGCGCCATCTTACCCCCACCCCCAGGCTGTACCATTTATCCTCCCACCAAGAGTGTACCCTGTTGTCCACATGGCCCCGGCATGCAGTGCTCATGCTCTGAACCACCACTGAGCTAGGAAGCTGGCAGAGCCTTCCTGCCAGGAACTTGGAAAGAAATGAAGTTGTTTCTCTGCTAAAAATATACACTCTGAGGTAGGAGACTTAATCAAGCAAATACAACATCTGGCCCATGATTGGGGCCCTTTTTTTGGATCTTGATTCAAACAAGCCAACTGTTAAAAAATGTATGAGACAATCAAGGAAATCTGAACACTTGGATATGAGACGGTGTTTAGGAATTGTTCCTTTTTTAACTGTGAAAATGGTATTTATAAAAGAAGGTTCTTGGGGGGCGGCTGGATGGCTCAGTTGATTAGAGCATGAGCTCTGAACAACAGGGTTGCCAGTTCGATTCCCACACGGGCCAGTGAGCTGCGCCCTCCACAACTAGATTGAAGGACGATGACTTGGGCCCTAGAGAAATACACTATTCCCCAATATTCCCCAATAAAATAAAATAAAAAAAAGACAATCATTTAAAAAAAATGTTTTAAAAGAAGGTTCTTACTTTGAGATACCGTGTTTCCCCGAAAATAAGACCTAGCTGGACAATCAGCTCTAACGCATCATTTGGAACAAAAAATAATATAAGACCCGGGATTATATTATATTATATTATATTATATAAGACCGGGTCTTCTATTACAGTAAAATAAGACCCGGTCTTATATTAATTTTTGCTCCAAAAGACACATTAGAGCTGACTGTCCGGCTAAGGTCTTATTTTCAGGGAAACATGATATGCATAAAAGTATTTTCAGATAAAGGTATATGCTGTCTGGGATCAACATAATTGGGGGGGTGGGGTAAGGTGGATGGGAGGTTATAGGTAAAACACAATGACCATGTGCTGATAACGGGGTTATGGGTTCATGGTTCATTTACTATTCTACTTTTATGTATGAGATTTTCCATAATCACAATGAAAAAAAATTGTCCTCTGACCAATGGCTTTTTTTTTTAACTTTTAAATTGTAGTTAAACCACATAAAATAAAATATACCCTCTTCACCATTTTTAAGTCTACACAGTTTAGTAGAGTTAACTACATCCACATTGTTGTATAGTCGATCTCTAGAACTTTTTCATCTTGCCAAACTGAAACTCTGTGCCTATCAGACAACAACTCCCCATTTCCCCTTCTCCGCAGGCCCTGAAACCACCCTTCTACCTCAAGGTTCATGTTATAACACGTGGCAAGATCTCCTTATTTAAGGATAAATAATATCCCATTGTAAGTACACACATTTTCTTTATTCACGGATCTGCCCGTGAACATCTGGGCTACCTCCACCTATTGGCTATGGTGAATTATGCTGTAGTGAACATGGGTGTGTGTAGTGTGACTTTTCATTTTAATCAGACTGCCATTCGGCTCAGTAGAGAGCCGCCACAAAATCTATATTTAAAAGAGGGAGGTGGCCTGGAATAACGAAAAAAGAGATTCAGACACACCTGGAATTGAAAGCCAGTCCTATCATCCCCAGCTCTGGTACTCTGGGCAAGTTCCTTCAGCCCCTGAGCCTACTCCGCATCTGTAAAGTGGGAATACCAATAATACCCTGCCCTGGGCTGTGTGAGGAGTAGTGGGGACAAGCAGTATAGTGCCTGGCCCACAGGCGGTGCTTCTGCCCTGACCCAATTTAAGTGAGAAAAAACCGCCGACTTGGAGAGGGAAGTAACATGGCACACCGAGTTAATGAGTGGCAAAATAAGTAGAAACCAGGTCTACCTCGCTCCAAAGTCCACTGCCTTTTTTCCACACCAGCATGTCCTAAATTCCAGTCATGGGATTGTCTCTTCACAATTTTTGCCATATCCATGTACCATTTGCACTGTTATTTACTTAAGGTTTTTCTTGAAAGCTACTTTTTTTAAACAAAATTTATTTTAAAAAGTAACTGCCATTAATCACTACCATTAATGGACAATCAGTATCACTTGTTGAAAGTAGAAGGTAATCATGAAAATAAATATAAGGACACACATTACTAAATTCTAATTAGATACTGTCGCTTACCTAAGCCCTGAGACCAGATTTCTCTTGGTTAGAAAGCGAGCTTAGCAAGTGTTAAGAAACACACTGGAACTAAACAAATATTTTCCTTGACACAGTCAGAAGAACCAAAAGAGTTTAAAAGGGAATAACTTGCACCATGTCATTCAAGATAATTCAGGATATTGTGTGTAAGTATTACCCCGCATCTCCTGTTCCACCTGGTTTAGCTCTGCAGATTCTAACCCAAACCAGATCCCCCCCAATCAGAATCCAATTTTATCAAGATCCTTGGTGATTTGCGTATACATTAATGTTGGAGAAGTTCTGCCTACATATGCCACCTGTAGAGTAAACAGTTCCCAAAGTTGGCCAAGCAGAATTTCCTATAAATCACAGGACTTATTTCAGGAGTAATAAGATGAGTTAAATACTTTTTAAAAATCCCTCTCCAAAAGTCCACCAGAACTGCCACGGTTCACTGTCCAATTCCATAATGATAACGCTTGCTCTCAGTTCATACAGTGCCCCAAACTGAGCATGTGCATACAGTGTTTCAGATTAATGTCATCAACCAACAGCCTATTCAGAGAATGAAGGGTTTAAATGCCAAAGGCCTGTGTGCTGGGGCCCATTCATAGGGAATTCTGTATCAAAAAGAAAAAAGAAAAAGCAATAAAAAAAGCTGAGAAAGAATATTAAGAGGGGCCGGCCCTGTGGCTCAGGCGGATGGAGCTCTGTGCTCCTAACGCCGAAGGCTGCTGGTTCGATTCCCACATGGGCCAGTGCCAGATGACTCAGATGGTTGGGCTTTCAACCACAAGGTTGCCGGTTCCACTCCTGCAACTAAAAACGGCAACTGGACCTAGAGCTGAGCTGCACCCTCCACAACTGAGATTGAAAGGACAACAACTTGACTTGGAAAAAAGGCCTGGAAGTACCCACCGTTCCCCCAATAAAGTCCTGTTCCCCTCCCCCCAAAAAAAAGTTGAAAAAAAAAAGAATATTAAAAGGTATTTTATGATATGTGAATTATACCTCAATAAAGCTGTTTTTCTAAAAGCTACTTTTAGAGGATTCTATCAAATTTTAAGAAGGAAAATGTACAGTTCTCCTTTAACTTTCTAAAATTCTAATCTTTCCCAAACCATTAATTTAGAATTCTCTTATGAGGCTGAGAGAGAAGCAAAGATGTTCACTAGGGCACTCTGTGATTATTAAAAAGCTGGAAACAAATGCCCAATGCTGGGGGAAGTTTATTAACTCATAATTAATTAAAAATTGGGAACATGGAAAAATGGCTATGAAATTTAGAGTGAACATTTCCAAATGCAAAATGGGAGATACACTTTGAGTACATCTAAAGATGTACCTGCAAGTGGACAAGTAAGCGGAAATTGAGGTAGGATACCATTTTCCCTGGTAATCCCTCCTCACCAAATTGCAGTAATGTCTGCCTTTTCAACTTTATTTAGACACTGCCTTGTTGAAAATATTATTTAAGGAGGCTGCCTTTATAATTAAAAGTTTAACAATTAAGAGATCTAGCTTAAAGAAATCATCAGAAATGTAGGCAAAAGTTTATGCAAAGATAATTATCAAGATGTTCTCAGTAGCATTATTTATAACATGTAAATATTGAAATGAGCCTAAATGAGGAGCACGCCCCGGGGCCTTGCCCCATCTCCATCCAACCCGCAGGCTCTGGACCCCGCGTCAGCACAGGCGGACTCATCCAAGCAAGGATTTAAAAAGGTGCAGGTCTGGGCAGATGTGAAGACTGATACTTTGTGAACTTTAAAACAGGAGCTGGAAATATAATGGTGAACAAAACAACTGGTTTCTGGTCTATAGAACTTAAAGTTTAGTGAGGAAGATAAAACCAAACAAGAAAGTGACAAAAGCCCTGTTTGAGAAGAGGTGGTTTCAGCTAGGCCTGTTTCCTTCCTTTGGCCCTTGTACTTTGGACCTCGGAGGTTTTCATATTTTCATACATTACTGCCATAACCCTCCACGGTGTTAAACCTGTTTTGCCTTATATCAGGCCGAGTCAACAACAGATGACAAAAGACAGAGTTGGGAAAGGACCTGTGATGTTTAGGGAATATTCAGGAGAGACAGATAAACACATCTGTCTGACTGATTGACATTGGTACAGTAGCTCCAGAAAAATGCTTGTTTCGGGCAATGTTAAATTTCACCACAGTTGAATGCATCACTACCATTTATGTTTGCTGTAATAGCAAATTCATGCTCTGAATCCCGAAGGGAATTATATCATCAAGTTAAACAAGGCTGGCCTTGTACTTGGGTTGCTGAGTTGTGGCAAACTTCCAGAAAACAGTCTTTGTAATTGTACATGGATATGGGGCTGCGCTCACCTTTGGTATGGGCTCCTTATACATGTTTGTTCAGACCATCCTTTCCTACCAAATGCAGCCCCAAATTCATGGCAAACAAGTCTTCTGGATCCTGGTCGTTATCTGGTGTGGAGTGAGTGCATTTAGTATGCTGACCTGCTCACCCCTTTTGTACAGTGGCAGTTGCAGCACAGATGTAGTACAGAAACTCCACTGGAACCCCGGAGACAAAAGTCATGTGTGCCACATGATTATTACTGCAGAAGAACGGTCTAGGTCATTTCCCTTCTTTGGTTTTCTCCCAACTCATCTCTGTGATTTTCAGAAACTTTCTTTAGGGGGTGGAAGCCAATTTAGAGGGATTAACCCTCTATGACACTGCCCCCTATCCTGTTAACAATGAATGACTACGGCTACTTTCCAGAGATTTATGATGAAAGGATAAAATATTTCTGTGATGATCATGATTCTCACGGATTGGGAAAATAGTCACAAAAGTTGCTTATTTTGCTCTGAAATTTTCAACCAATTAATCAAGGCTGACAGTGACATTGATAGATACTGAAAATCAAGAGACATGAATGAAGCCATTTGATAAGTTATTTTACAGGATATCTTCAAGAGAACCATGTAAAAACATTTATGCCTATACTTTTTTTTATCCCAAATAAAACCAAAGAACCACAAAAAAGAAAGAAAGAAACTAGTCTGAATAACAACAATAAGGGAACTAGGTAAGAATTGCACATCCATGAGATAAAATATATTTAGGAATATATTTGCCTTTGGACAGTAAGATGTTAACAGTAGTTATTTCTGGGTGGTGGGACTTATAGTGAATCTTATTTAATCTTTTCAGGATTTTCCTCATTTTTCCTCAATAGAAGTTCATTGTTTTTATAATTAGGGAAAAAATTATATTAAAAAATGCTGGCAATTGAAGAAATACGGAAGGAAAAACATTATATATTTCTTAGGCTAGAATCTGACTCACTATTGCGTATCTTGCAAAACCAGTAACTATTTACACCAAGAACTACCTTCTTGTGGTTACCTTAAGTAACTTGGGCTGACATTTTCTCTTACCTAGATGGAATCTGTAATGATCTGCTAGCTAGATTTTTTTGCTTAGGTTATTGAAACGTGTTATAAAGTACTGATTACTGCAATCCACTGAGCTGCTGGAATCTGTGCCATGAACTTTTAGTTTCTGTTTAATTTATATAACCCACAAAAGCCCCAAAGCAAGCCCTTCCTGAAACCACTGCTGAAGGTGTTATGACGGACCCCAGAGTGGGTAACAGCATGTCAAGTCTCAATTCCCATTACTCTTCTACAATTTCTATTTCACTTGGACCCACTTCCATTTATACACGATGTTCAAATATGACAAAATGCAACTGCTGCAAATACTTTACCAAAAAGTTACAAGCATCACTGGTGCTCTCTAATGCAAACTATGATTTAAATAAATCAGCATGCTAGGGGCAGCTGGTTGGCTCAGCTGGTTAGAGCACGGCGCTCTTAACAATAAGGTTGCCGGTTTGATCCCCACATGGGCCACTGTGAGCTGCGCCCTCCACAACTAGATGGAAACAACTACTTGACTTGGAGCTGATGGGTCCTGGAAAAACACACTTAAAATAAATAAAAGTTTAAAAAATAAAAAATAGTAAATAAAAATAATAAATCAGCATGCTAAAGATAGATCTGCCTGTGTGTAAAGAACTCAATGTCTGCAATCAGTACGACAAAGTGAGGAGACATATGTGTCACCATGATTAACTGAGCCTTAAACTCAAACCTCAAATCATTCCAAGCTGCAGTGCAGATGTGTGATGCTGTGATGATGACCTGCTTGTAATGATCTCAGACTGCCAAGAAAATATGCTCTAACAGCCCCATCCCTGAAGGTCCAGAAGAAAGCTCAGCATAAAGTCACCACAGAAGAAGAAAATAGCACCCAAATCCAAGCTCAGCCTTTCGGGAAGAGCTTGGAAGACTGTCCCATGTCCTTATTTTGTATATATAGAGATGAGGGCTAGAGAGGAGGTTGACTTCCTTTTCCCAGGTCACACAGCAAGTGGCAGACTTGCTATTAGAATTCATGCCTCCCCCCAGATCCCACTGCCTTTTCACCTCAGAATTTCCTGGATGGCATAGGTCTTGACCAAGAAATCTTTCTAAGACTCTGGGGAGATAAGGAGATGTTGAAAGGAAAATAATGAGCCCACAGGGCAGAGAGAGAGAATAGAGCCACCATAAAATTGAATCTTTTGCAATTAGTCAGCTAATTGCGGGTGGTATGGGACTTTAGCCACCCTCTTCTCACCTGGTGTAGATATTATCGCCAGACTGAGAAACAGTTCAGAGCTGAATGACTCAAAAGACAAACTCACAGTTCCTACCTGCTTCAGCTGTTTCTGCCCAGAGAGACTGCTAAAAAGCATGAGAGGTAGCCTGTCTTACAAATTGGGTATGTTTGTTGCCTATTCAAGTAACTGACACCCATAGGTATGTTAAAATAGCTCAAGGGTTTTTCCCCTGATTTCTTCATTCTTTGAAGTCACTTTCTCATCAGCACTTTGTTACCCAGGTACAGAAGAGAAAGACCTTGGACATCAGGAATGTACTGCCCACCTGCAAAACAGATGAACAAGTGAGTGGCAGAAAGAGCAATGGACCTGGGGTCAGCAGATATGGGGAAGTCATTTGACCTTTCTGTGCCTCTACTTTCCTCTTCTGGAAAGTGGGAATCATAACAGTACCTGTTACAGGGTTGCTGTGAAGACTAAATGATACAACATGTGTAAAGTGCTTAGAACAGTGCTTGGCTCAGTAAGTGTTAGCTATTCCTATTACTTTTACTATCGTTATCATTGGCAAGTCCTAGTTTTGCTGCTTATTACCAAATGAGTGCATCTCAAGATTTAATGTGCACAGGAAACACCTGGGGGGTCTTGGTAAAATGCAGACAGGTTTATTAAATCTAGGCTTAGATTTTGTATTTCAAACCACTTCCCAGGGGACATGGGTGCCTCGGTCACACAGAACGCACTTTGAGCAGCAAGGATCTACCTAACCCGGCACCTAGCAGATGCTCAACATTATTGACAAAAACAAATGACCTCTAGCATCTCAATGCTTCTCTGTAACCTGGGGATAATATATATTCCATATGATCTGAAATGACTCACATTAGTAAATGAGAATGCAAACGAAATATTCCAAATGCATTCCAAACTGCAAACAAAGCTATACAAGCGGAGGTGGTTGGATTGTTAGTCTTATTATTCACAACGTTGAATTTACAATGTTGGAAAGCCTAAATTTACATGTGCAATTATTAGTAGATATGAAAAGAAAGCTTGAATGAATTCCCTTGCTCAGAAGAGATACTCCATTCAAAAATCCTCTAGGAATTCTGGCAGAACACAACAGCTTTTCAAGAGATTCCCAAAAGCTCTGAAACTTTAGAAATGTCATTCAACAGCCAAGGAAAGAACCACTTTGGCAGGGAGAGTGTGGCCATTTGATGCACTGAGAGTGAGCTGCACTAGTGATTCCATTCTCTGTCCCCGAGCTGGCCAGCCTCCTTCCAGTCTTCATCAGCCAAGATCTCAAATCAGGACAGCAATGCCAACAACACGAGACAGATGGACACTGACCCGGCAAATCCCACACCTGCCACTCCACAAGCTGGCATAGAGCCAGACTACGATAAAAGCATGGCTTATGGATGTGTAAGGTGGAGGCTTCAGTTAGAAGTACCTGGTGGTCTTCCTGCAACATAACCTGGGATTTGTGTCTCTCCTCCAGAGGTTCAGAGTGAATCATAGCTAATTCTTCCTCACAGGGCACCTTCCCAAAAATTTCTCTCATCCTTTTAGAGGCAGATGGCACCACCAGCATCTACCTAATTGCTCAGGCCAAAAACTCAGGAGTCATCCTTGATTCCTTTAGCTCATCCCCCCAAACACGACCCTGCTGGTTCTACCTCCAAAACACATCCTCTTATATCATCTCCACTGCCACCATCATTTTTTACCTCGCCTCCTAACTACTCTCCTGGCTGCCATTCTTAATGCCCCTTAAAATTTATTGCCCACAGAGAGGCCAAAGTGGTATTTTAAAAAACAATAAATAAATCACATCACCACCCCTTTCCTTCTCTTTTTTTTAAAACTTTTATTTATTTAAGTGTGTTTTTCCAGGACCTATAAGCTCCAAGTCAGGCAGTTGTCTCAATCTAGTTGTAGAGGGCGCAGCTCACAGTGGCCCATGTGGGGATCCAACCGGCAACCTTGTTGTTAAGAGCACCGCACTCTAACCAACTGAGCTAATCCGCCACGCCCGCCCCCCTTTTCTGAAAGCCTTCAATGACTTCCCATTGCTTTCAGAATAAAATCCCAACTCCTTGCTCTAGCTTGCAAGGTCCTGTGTGATGTGAGGCTTCACCCCCATACCACCCATTGGCCTTCCTCTCCATTCTCACCCACCCTCTCCCCTGCTCCAGCTCGCCGGCTCCCCTGCTCCCGCCACTCTGAGCCTTCTTTCAGCTCCTGGAACTTACCAAGCTTGCTCCCACCTCAGAGCCTTTACCCTTGCTGTTCCTTCTGCCACATAGTCAAATGATTGGGTCCTTTTCGGCAGCAAATCTCAGCAAAAATGTTAACACCTTAGAGAGGCCTTCTCTGACCACCCAATTAAAGGATCAGCCCCCCAATCCCTTCAAGAAGTTACATTCTATGACATCACTGTTATACTGTTTTCACAGTACTTCTTCCCATCCATATTTTCATTTATTATTTTTTCTGTTGCTGTCACTAGAATGAAAGCGGCATGAGAGCAAGGACCTCGTCTACCTCACTACCATCACATCCCCAGGCGAGAACAGAGCCTGATACATGTCAGATGCTCAGCAAGTGTTCAGTGAATGAAACTGAGGAAGCATACATAGGGGCAAGAGCACTGAACATGGAGTCCGAAGACCTGGATTCCAACGTGAAATGGGCTGTGTCCTTGCAGCACGGATTCCCTTACCTCAGGACCCTCGACTGTAAAATGGGAACCCCATTCTGCGCCTTACCCTCATTGCAGGGTTTTTGATAAGACCAAATGAGTGAAGGGTCATTTAAGCATCTTTGTAAACCATTAGGCACCATAGAGAGAGTACTGTATTATTAACCAACACAAGAGAAGGCTCTTTCTCAGGGACCATACATCAGTGGATGAAAGGGCTTAGAGAGGAAACCTAGGCTTCTAACCCAGGCACCCTACTGAAGCCTAGGGACACAAAATAAGAAATCTGAATCAGTGGCTTTATTGTGCAGTAGGGGCAAATACTCTTGTATTCATTCAAATACTCTTGAATTCATTCAAAAATGTAAAATTATTTAAAATGCTAGTCATATGCAAATTAAGCTTGAAGGTCCTCAAAGGATAGGGGTTGATCTCCACAGCGTCCACTGTGCTTGGCACAGAGGGATTGAGTAATTATTTCCTGAATTGGAAGTCAAGCTACCAAACTTCCTCTGAGCCCAACCTGGCATGGAATGGCAGGTTCCTGGGACAACCTTGTAATAATACTGACGTTTATATAATACTGTGACAGCTACTGTTTCAAGCTTGCAATGACCTTGAAGTTGACAGACCTGCTATTATTGGCACATACTTTCTTCATTCACCATTAACAGAACATAAAGTATAGTACAGGTGTTATGTGAAGCCTAAACAACAACAGCTAACGTTTACCAAAATCGCCAGGCACTTTAACTGTATTAGGCTCAAAGGAACCCTCACAACAGCCAGACATGGTGGATACTATTATTATCCCCATTTTACAGATGAGGAAACTGCAGCACAAAGAGGTGAAGTAAATTGCTCAGTGGCACACAGCTTGGAAGTGGCAGAACCAAGCTTTGAATCCAGGCAGCCTGATTCCATGCTTTTAAACTGCAAGCACGGAATCAGAATTGCACACCAGCACTGAAAGGGCCTTCAGCTATCATCTAGCCTGCTCCTCTCAGGTTAAAGCGGAGGGGACTGAGGGCCAGAGAATACTCCTCTTAAAAATTCCAGCTCTTTTTGAGGTCCGTTCTTTGGATGGTATCTATTTAAATGAAGCTTTATGTAAGATCTTATTTCCTTGCCACTGGCAGACAAGCCTCTAGCCATAGCAGTTGGAGTAACAAAAGAATACCCTTGTGGTTTGATAACAACTACTGTTGAGAAACCAAAGACAACAGGGTATGGGGAAGAAAATACAGGATTTACCTGGAAATGTGTCCAGCTCCACCACTGAACAAGTATAAAATTCTTAGACAAGTCAGTCACCTTTCTGAGTCTCAGTTTCCTCATCTGTAAAATGGAGATAACATCACCACCTACCTGGCAAAGTCTCTGTGAAGATTAAATGAGATAATGTACCTGAAAAGTGCTTCATATACTTGTAAATAGCTATTATGCTTTAAGTACTTCCCAAAAGACATAAGATACTCTTTTTCTTCTGGAAGGGTCAATAAGACCCAAGTAGGAAGCAAGACCATAACCTCAGCCATGTACAGAGACTGACCTCAGGATTTCCCCCACCAGGGCTACTTCAGAAGTCCACACTACCTCCCTTGCGCTGAGCAGAATAGAGAAGTAAAACTGGGCGGTGGGGGGGATGTCAACAGTGGGAGGAATACCCATGTGAGCTGGCACTCTACACACCTAAATCCTACCTGTCTCAAAGTCATCTCCTGAAACCTTGCCCAAACAAACCACCCTACATGGCTCATTATAGCTTGTTGCGTGCTTACTATGTGCCACGCGCTACCTGACTTACTCTGTCTCACTGGATTTCCACAGCGGTTCATTAACCCATTTTACAGATAAAGAAGGGGTTCAGAGATTAACTTGCCTAAAGCCATACGATTGCTAACTGGAGATGCAGTCTCAGACAGACACTCAGACTTCAAACTGGACTCTTGGTCCTCATGCTAGGGCTTCCTAAGAATTCTCCCTCTCTCCATTGGCACTTTCAACATAACTAAACATCTTAACTCCTGCGAGCAGCAAGTCTTAGGACCCCCTTGGGTAAACAGGTCAACTGAGGCCAGAGAGGGGAAGGGACTTATCCAAGGTCACACAGTGAGCTGGGGCAGCACCAAGGTTCGGACTCCAGGCTTTCGCTTCCCCACCTCCGTCCCGAGCTGGGTCCCTGACCACGGCCCCAGACTCCCCGGATGGACCCCGACCCGTCACGGCGGGGCCTGGGGGTCTGGCTGCATTTCCGCCCCGGGAAGGAGGGGTGAGGCCGTCCAAACCGCTGGAGGATGCCCGGGAGGCAGGACAGAGGATGCTCCCGCTCGCGGAGTAGCAAAGCCAGGCGGCGGCGCCAGCGCCGGCTTCCGGAAAGATCCCAGGCGGCGGGAGAGATCCGCCCTGCCCGGCGGGCTCCTGGGCCCCTCCCCGACTCACCTGCGGCCCGAGCCGAAAGCTGGCGGCGGCGACGAATCCCGGGCTCAGCCATTCCCCGCTGCCCCGGATGGGGAGAGACAGCAGCCGCTCACTTCCTTAGCAACCCGGCTCGGCGACCCACTTCCTTAGTAACCAGTGTCAATTTCAATAACTTTATTGGGACACAGAAGGCGGACAGGGAAAACCTGCCGGGATGGGCGTGGCGTGGCGGGTCCCGGTACAGTATTGGATCCTAGTAGGTGCCCAACACGCCTTGGTCCTTTCACCCACTCAAGGAATGTGAAGAAAGAACGACGTGACGTGATTCCACCCGTTGGTATCTGGTGCCTCAGTTTCCCCGTCTGTAAAATGGAACTCACTGCCATGATTGCGCCACACGACTTCAGCCGCCGTTTGATCTTTCCTAAAGCGCTTTCACATCCTTTATCTGACCTGCGTCTCAAACTGCTACTGAGGTAGTTCCCATTTAGGGTCCACCGGGTCACTCAAGCCAAAACCTTAGGAATCATTCTTGTCTCCTCCCTCTCCTTCACCCCCCATATCTAATCAGTCAGCAGCATATCGTTAGCATATCCCTTGGCCTACCTCTCAAATATTTCTCCTGTCTATCCACCGTTCTCCATCTTCAGTGCCACCACACCAAGCTAGGCGGGGCTCCCCTAATCTCTAAATTACCTGCAATATCTACCAATTCTTTGTGTCCTTGGACAAGTTGCTTTCCCTTTCTGAACCTCAGTTTCTTCATCCAGTGTGACTCCTGCTGCATGATGTCACAAAATTCTTGTGGGAGAATTGATAATGTAGTGAAAATGTAGTGAAACAGCCACGTGGGAGAAGCACGGTGATTATACTAAAGGGCAGCTAAAGATTTCACGTGGGGGTTGGGGAGTCAGGGGTAAGGGAGCCAGGCAGATCTGGGTTTGGATCTCAGCTGATGGCTGTGGGGCCTTGGGCATGCTTTGTCTCAGCCAGCGAGTATTGGGCCCAAGTTGCACAGTGTGGTTTCAAAGTTCATGAACTTGAGAGTCAGTTGGATTTGAAACCCAACTCTGCCATTTATCAGCTATGTGTGATCTTTTGAACTTTTAGCTTTTTCCAAAGAGCATCAAAAGTAAAAAAATCAAAGGCACATTCTTGACTAGTAGCAAAGTGTGATTAGGGGACGAAAAGAGAGAAAGAGAGCAC
The DNA here is from genome assembly GCF_004115265.2 of Rhinolophus ferrumequinum. Lineage (NCBI taxonomy): Eukaryota > Metazoa > Chordata > Mammalia > Chiroptera > Rhinolophidae > Rhinolophus > Rhinolophus ferrumequinum. Next base: position 22,344,602 of record NC_046306.1, read on the forward strand.
ATGGGTGGGGGACAGCGACAGGTAATCCACAGGTATAAGGGTAAGGAGACCAAGGGGAAGGCCATGGAAGATCTGAAAGTCCCAAAAGGGACATTTATGGAGCACTTACAATGAGTCAAGAACATTAATCCTTACAATCACCGATTATGAAGGTACTATTATCATTCCCACCCTACAAATGGGAAAACTGACCAAAGTCACATCGTTACCACAGGAAGCCAGAGCCCACACTCTCACCTCTGCCTACAGCCAAGTGGCCCCAGCTCAGTCCCTTTACCTCTCTCAAATCCTCTGCAAATATTGGGGGTGTCTCTAGGGAAGGGCAGTAAAAACACTCTCTTCCCCTCCTCCCTGGAGGCTCCCCGACTCCTGGAGAGGAAACACAAACTCACAACTGATTTGAGATGAGGCCAGTGGAAGCACATTTAGCACATCAGTGACTGGCGGACTGATAATTCTCTGTTATCCCTGTCCCTGCCCACAACTCTGATAGTTCCCCGTCTTTGGGAGGCTCCCCTTGCCAACATGGGTCCACCTCATTGTTGGCTGTACAGGATCTCCCTTTTCTCTCTGACTGGGCTCCACAAGCTCCCGGACTCTCTGTACTTTGTTCCAGGGGTTCTCCCTGCCTGGAATGCCCTCTCCCCTGGACCCCTCGCTCTACGTACACACAATATATCTCTATTCATCACCCCCAACCCCAAAGCGGGATCCCACAGACTTCCTCTCTCAGAGCTGAGTTTGGTCTTGGCTCTGAACAAGGGAAAATGCTCTATGTCCTGGCACCTAAGGGGCACATCTATCAATTAAAAACTAAATCCCCTGGCTGGCCCAGTGGCTCAGGCTGTTGGAGCTCTGTGCTCCTAACGCTGAAGGCTGCCAGTTCGATTCCCACATGGGCCAGTGGGCTCTCAACCATAAGGTTGCCGGTTTGACTCCTGCAAGAGATGGTGGGCTGCGCCCCCTGCAACTAACAACGGCAACTGGACCTGGACCTGAGCTGCGCCTTCCACAACTAAGATTGAAAAGACAACAACTTGCCTTGGAAAAAGTCCTGGAAGTACATACTGATCCCCAATAAAGTCCTGTTCTCCTTCCCCAATAAAATAAAATAAAAATATATATGAGTTACAACTTAAAAAAAACCCACAAAACTAAATTCCCCAAACCTTGAAATATTCCTCAAACACTCTTGTCAGAAGTTACCTTCGTAGGCAGAGCTGGGGTCAGTGGATGGATGCCCCAGAGAGGCCCTCATAATAATTGTATTGCATTTATTTAGCACTGCATATTTATTTATAATTTTTCATTATTTATTTTCATTTATTTATTATTAATAAATGCTTTATTTATTGTATTTATAGGTGCTTCCTGAGTGCCGGGCACTGTAGTAAGTGCTTTGCAGCCTATCTTATCACATATCTGCCTCTTTAAGAGATACAAACCATTATTATCCCCATTTTCCAGATGAAAACTGAGGCTCTAAATAATTACCTAGTGAATAAGTGGCAGAGCTAGAGTCAAAGTCTGTTCTAACCCAACTTCAAAGCCTGTGACTTTGGTGTCTTCTGGGCTCACAAACTGGTGGACCATAGGCAGCATCTACTGGCAGTTGTGTTTTATTTGGCCTGCTCAATGTTTTATAAAATAGAAAACTAATTGCCGACATTAAAAAACCTAGGAGATTTCTCAAATGCATTGAAATTTCCAGCTTCTCTTGCAATATCCAAAGAGGTGATCACACTGGGCCTGGGTTCACACATGGCAATAATTGCCTGGAGGGAATAACAGTTGCCCCTTTTAAACTGGATGTGTGAGTCCCATTTTACCACATGCTCCCCAGCCCTGCACCGACTTGACTCGTTCATTTTTATTGCCTACCTGGCCCTTGGAAGCATTTGAGTTTGTAATTCCTGGGTCCACACTTTCTAATAGTTGGAATTGCTTTGCAATATAGTGAGCTCCCGATCACAGGAGATGTGTAAACTAAGGATAGCTGGCTACTTGGTAGGGTGCTGGAAAGGGATTTCAAGAGATTTCAGTTGGGGGATTGGGTCAAATAACATACATAATCCTTTCCAGACCTGCAGTGCCAAATATTTACTTAAGACTTTGCAGCATATTTTTAAGAACTAACTTGTCCTCTGGTCTCAACTTACTGTTTCAACCTTTCCTTTCCCTTCACCTTGGTTTCTTGATCTATTTATATATATTTTAATCATATGATTATGCTGTATGAATTCTTGTAAGCTTCCTTAAATCCTTTTTGGAACAAGACATGGGGAACAAATAAATCCATACATAAATATTTACATAAAGGGCTTGGTTCCAGGTACAGAAAAGAAACAATAAAAGAATTATCAGTTGCTGTGACCAAAGATTGAAGTTCTCCATAGGACACAGTAGTCACTCACTAGTGCTATGTTTTCCTGAGGAGATATATAAGATCAATGAATGGTGATATGGGAAAGTAAATAAATGTCTCCCAAGTTTAAAAAAAAAAAAAGAATTATCAGTTGTAACTGCCAAGTTATCTCAGTTTCCCTGAGATGCTCAGGCTCAAGGAGGCAAAGGACCTAAGAGTCTGAGAGGCAGTCGCTGTGCCTTGGTGCTCCCAACCCGCCATCTCAAGAAAGGCAAAAGCCTCCAAGTTTTATTTCCCATTCTTTATTTAAAATAGATTTTTAAATCATGTAACTGTGGCAGTTTAAAAAAATGGCTGCAGATTCCTTGACACTCCTCCCATTGAGAGGGGGAGTCTATGTCCTCTTCCCTTCAGTATGAGGAGGCTTGTGGCTGACTTAACCAATAGAATATGGCAGAAGTGATGCTATGCGATTTCCGAGATTGGATCATAAAAGACATGCAGCTTTGCCTGGTTCTCTTGGAATATCCTCTTTCCAGATGCTTCCTCCTGGGATACCTCCTCTTGGAACACAGAATCCATGCTGTGAGGAAGCCCAAGCCACACCGAGAGGCCATCTGCAGGTGTTCCAGTCAATGGCCCTACCCGAGACCAGCATTCCAGTCGTCTGAGCCCAGGCACCACAGATGGAGTCACCCCAGCTGATTTAGTCTTCCAGCTTAGGCCCCAGACATCATGGACCAGAGACAAACTAACTCTGCAGTGCCCTGTCCAAATTCCTGACTCAGAGAATCTATGAGCAGAATAAAAGGATTATTGTTTTAACCACTAAATTTGGGGTGCTTTGCCATCCAGCAACAGAAAATTAAAACAGTAAACCAATGATTCATACCATGAAGAAAAATATTTTATTCCATCTCCCTACCCAGAGGTAAAGTTTTTTTTTTTTTTTTTTTTTAAGATTGTATTGGGGAAGGGGAACAGGACTTTTATTGGGGAACAGTGTGTACTTCCAGGCCTGTTTTCCAAGTCAAGTTGTTGTCCTTTCAGTCTTTGTTGTGTCGGGCGCAGCTCAGCGTCAGGTCCAGTTGCCGTTGCTAGTTGCAGGGGGCACAGCCCACCATCCCATGCCGGGAGTTGAATTGGCAACCTTGTGGTTGAGAGGATGCGCTCCAACCAACTGAGCCATCCGGGAGCTCAGCTCAAGGTGCCGTGTTCAATCTTAGTTGCAGGGGGTGGAGCCCACCATCCCTTGCGGGACTCGAGGAATTGAACCAGCAACCTTGTGGTTGAGAGCCCTCTGGCCCATATGGGAATCGAACTGACAGCCTTCGGAGTTAGGAGCATGGAGCTCTAACCGCCTGAGCCACTGGGCCAGCCCCAGAGGTAAAGTTTTAAGTGTATCCTTCTAGACCTTTTTCTGTACATTTACATATGTATGTATAATAGAAATATATAGGTTTAATGTTTCTTTTTAAGTGAGATTATATAAAAAGGCAACTTGCTTTTTTCTTTTTTTTAAACATTTCTCAGTTATAATCTCCTTCTTCTTCTTCTTTTTTTTTTTTTAGGAGGGCGCAGCTCACAGTGGCGGATGCGAGGATTGAACCGGCAACCTTGGTGTTATTAGCACCACGCTCTGACCAACTGAGCTAACTGGCCACCCTGCTTTTTTCTTAGTAACATATCTTGGTGATCTCTTTAAATTGACAAAATAACTTGAATTAGTAATCCATTCACATGTGGTGGCAGCCAGTTTCCGGGATGGCCCTCAATGACCCCGTACTGTATTCAAATCCTGTATTCAAATCCCCTTACACTGAACCAGCAATGGCTGGCGTGACTGAAGGGGTAACTGAACCACCCAGCTAAGCTGATTCCACATTCCTGACTCTCAGAAACTGCATGAGGTAATAAATGTTTGTTGTTTTCAGTTGCTGAGTTTCGAGGTCATTTATTCGCCTCAATAGACAACAAATACATGTGGTTTGATTTTTTTTAATTAAAAATAAAGAATACAATAAAAGCTCTTTGTCACTCCTGCCTCTAAACACCTGGTCCCCTAGCCTCTCCCACTTCCCCACCTAATTTACAGAAAGCCCTTGGGAAATGTTAGATTTATTATCTTGAGTACAGAAGCAGACATGCCCTCGGCCCCTCTCATAGATCATCGGACCCAAGAAAGGCTGTCGCAGTATGACATTCCCTTGCAGCAGCTGTAAAATCATGCCCTTCTTTCTCCACAGGAACTGGGTCAGTGGCCTTTTTAGCCTGATGCCATCTTTCCCTGCCAAGGTCTCAGAAACCCACGAGCATCCCCACATCCTGTCACAGGTCTGGGGGTGGGGGCTTCCCCTCCTCACACACGAGTGGAAAACATTACTTGGCCTTTTTCTTCGACCCGTAGAAATCAGAAATCAGCCACTCATCTCCTAACATGGAGTCCCGGCCGGTCCCTTCCCTCCTTGGTCCTCGCCCTCCATCTTGCCCCAGCTCTACACCTGTCACCCCAGGTTTCCCAGTCTGTCTTATACCCCTCTAAGACATCGCTCATGCTGACCCTTCTGCCCTGAATACTCTGCCTCCAACCTACCCTTCAGAAAACCACCATCTATCTTTTAGATCAACCCAGGGGTCATCTCTGTGAAGCTTCCCTGATCATCCTCACAGGTCTCCTTGCTTACAGCCTGGCCCCTATCAGTGCACTGTCCACTCCACTGTCCAGAGGGATTGATGTGAAACCTGAGGTAGTGCTTCCAGTTCTCCTGAGATGGAGTGAGTAGTCTCCACCCCACCTCTGCTGCTGATTGCGGCTCCAAACCCTGGACAGAAGGCATGGAGCAACTAGTTGAGGGCACTGAAAAGTCAACAGTAGCAGTCAGACTGGGAAAGACCAGTAATCAAGGTACCACTAATCTGGCAGTGAGTCCGCACTTCTGGTTTTCCTCTGGTATTCCCTGGGCTGGGTTTCAATGCAGCCCGAAACCTAGAAGTGGGCATCAGAGTAAACAGAAGGCACGTCAGGAGAAACCCTCTAGTCTGCTTCTGGGAATGGGAGAGGTCTCCTAACAATCAGAGACTGGGGAGATCCCCATTTCTTTTCTTTTCTCCATTCTCTTGTGTCCTGGCCCCTAGGCCACCCCATGGTGGCGGAGGTGGTGGCAAGTACCTACAGGAGTCTGAAACTAGGAAGAAGGGTAACCTTTCTTTCTAACTGGAGGAGTTGTGGGATGAACCCCTATTGCTTTGGCCCCAGACGTGGGTGCATTAGTGGGAAATGCACATGAGAGTCAGGTAAATAAAGCCCCAGGGAACTGGAAAGTCCCAGGGAGATTGCAGTGAGGGAGAAATTTGGGAAAGTGACCCCACAAAGTTATTTATGGACTTCTGGGCTCACCCACCATCAGCACACGAGTGATTTACCCTAAACAGCTTACCACAGACTTGGAGAACTGCATCAGGAGGTAGGCCACTGCTCGAGTTCTGGACTGGCCCATGAGTGACACGCACATGGGGCAGACACACCTGGCACCGCACAGGGTTTTATAGCAGGATTGACATGGGAACCACAACCCACAGAAGGCAGATGGAGTTTGCAGCCTGAACTTACTTTGCCAATTGCCTTTTAAGACAAAAATATCAATATTTCTCCGTAGGATTTAAATGAAACCCAGAGCTCATACCATAATATTTTAAAATGTCCAGGACAAATTACTCACAATACAAAGAAGCAGGAAAATCTCCGCTTGCATGAGAAAAGACAATGAAAAGATACCAATACCAAGATGTTGGGATGATCTGAAAAAGATCTTAAGGCAGCTGTTATATAAACACTCCAAGGAGAGAATGGGGAGCTAGTGTTTACTGGGTTCAGAGTTTTAGTTTGGAAAGAAGAAAAAGTTTTGGAGATGGATAAGTGGTGATGGTTACGCAATAATGTGAATGTATTTAGTGCCACTGAACTGAATACTTGAAATTGGGAGAGAATGATAGATTTTATTTAGGTATGTTATACCACAATTTTAAAAAATACTCCAAGTAAGGATGAAAACCCTGAGCTTTTTCAGTTTTTTCATAAATAGAAAACATACATATACTAAATGGGAAATTTAGAACTGAAAAATACAATGACAGATAAAAAGACTGAATGGATGGGTTAAACAGCAAAATAGAGACGTCACAGGAAAGAATCGGTAAACTTGAAGATAGATCAATAGAAATCACCCAATCTGAACAGAGAGAGAAAAACAGAAGAAAAAAAAACCCACAAAAACAACAGGGTGTAAGGGACCTGTGGCACAATATCAAAAGATCTAACGTATCATCAGAGTAACAGAAGGACAAGGGAAAGAGTACAGTGCGTGAATGTTTACGGCAGGTGTATTCAAAATCCCCTCCAATAGGAAATAACCCCTTCAATGGGTAAACCCATAAGCAAACTATAGCATATCCATACAGTGGAACATAGCTCAGCAATAAAAAGGAATGGACTATTTTTTTTGGGGGGGGGATGGACTATTGATACCTGCAACAACCTAGATGAGTCTCAGTGACCTTATTCTGAGTGAAAGAAACTCATTTCAAAAGGTGACACACTGCATGATTCTATTTATATGACATTGTCAAGAAGACAGAACTATAGTGATAGATCGGCAGTTACCACAGGTTAAGGGTGGGAAGAATGTGTCACTACAAAGGGAAACACGAGGGTTTTTTGAGGGGTGATGAAACTGTTCTGTATCCTGTTTGTGGTGGTGGTTACGCAAATCTACACATGTGTTAAAATTCATAGAACTATACACACACACACACACACACATTTTTTTTACTCCATGTTAAAACAAACAAACAAACAAAAAAACTTGTGGTAATTTCCAAGATGGCCTACAGTGACCCTTACTTCCTTATACTTATGCCCTTGTGTAGTCCCCTCTCACATTGAATAGGGCTGGCTTGTGTGACCAAAAAAAATAGTAGAAGTGCTGGTGTATGACTCCTGAGGCTAGGTCATAAAAGACATCACAGCCTCTGTATTGGTCTCTTGAATCACTCATTTTGAGGGAAGCCAGCCACAACGTTGTGCGGTCACCCAAGTAATCCTGTGAGAGGAGCTGAGGCCTTCCACCAAGAGCCAAACACAACTTACCAGCCATGTGAAAGAGCCACCTTAGAAATGGAGCCTCCAGCCACAGTCAAGCTTTCAAATGAGTGCAACCCTGGCCATTACAACCTTGTGAGAGACCAGAATGCTCAGCCAAGCTGCTCCCAAATTCCTGAGCCACACAGATGCTGTGAGAAATAATACATGACTATTCTTGCTTAAAGAGACTACATTTTGGGGTTACTTGCTATGCAGTGATAGATAACTATTATACTGAGATACAGATAATACAAAACCTAAGTCACATCATGTCACTCCTCTGTTCAAGATCTCCCAATGGCTTCTCACATCCCTCACGTGGATGCCAGAGGCGAGGCCCACGTTGATCTGGCCCCTGCTCCCTCTCCTACCTCACCCCCTACCCTTCCTACCTGACCCTCAAGCACACCAGGCTAACCTCCACTCCAACCCTTCTGCATTTGTTGTTCCTTCTTCCTGGAATGTTCTTCCCCAGATATCCACACAGCTCACCCACTCACCTCCTGCATGTCTCCACCCAAATGTCACCTGGACACGGAGGCCTTCCCTGACCACCCCACTCTCCTTCTGTTTACCCTATTTCATTCTCCTTCATATTCTTCATCACCTCCTCAACACATTATATATTTGTTTCTTTTCTTTTTCTTCCCCACTAGAAAGCAAGTTCCATGAGAGGGGGCACTCAATCCATAAGGGTTAAATGGTTTAATTTGTACCCCCATTTTACAGATGAGAACACTGAGTCCCAGGGATTACACACTGGATTAATGTTAAAGCTAGGCTTTATACCCAAGCCTTTGAACTCCAAACCTAGTGCCCTTTTCAAAGGGTCACCCACTCCAAAGCCCTCATTTTGTAATTGAAGAGGAGACGAGAGTTCAGAGAGGTCCAGGACTTTTCCTGAGGCCTTCCCTGCCACAGAGAGGCAGTTCTCTGCCCTCCTCTCCCTCCCACCCCCACATCACTGATCTGAATGGCCTGGGTCCTTGGTTCCCTCCAGGCCCTACTCCTCAGAAGCCTAAACTTCTCCCACTCACTCATTTCCCCAGCAGGCTGAGTGCTCAAGGTTCCTGTTCATTCACTGGCAACAACTGGGAGAAGATGGTCTCACCATGAACAAACACAACATTGAAAAGCCAGGGAGAGAAGTAAAGGAAGCTTATACCAGGCAGTGCCTAACAGGGCTGCCAGAGCCCCGATAAAGCTTAATTCCCTATACCTGGGGCCCTCCTAAAAGTTGTAAAACATTTTCATGCACTTTGGAATCTCTCTGGCAGCCCCATGCCAACTGATGGTTCATAGTGGAAGAAACTGAGCCTCAGAAAGGTTTTGCAATTTCACAAAATAATGACACTATCATCAAGCATCTACTATGTGCCAGGTATGATGGCAATATTAGTTCTTTAAATTCTCCCAACAACCACAAAGTAGAATGGAGTTATGTCATACATAAGGTTAACAAATTAGGGCAGAAAGAGAACAAATTTTGTCTTTATACTTTAGGACTTGACTTTAAAAGTAAGATGAGCCTTGACTGAAGACATTATTTCCATTTTACAGGTGCAAAAACTGAGGTTCAGACAGGCTGACAACTTGTTGGAGTCACACATTAGTTAGTGGCTGGACTGGGATTCGAAGCAGTCTCCTAGGCTGTGTAGAGCCAGCACACTGTACCACCAAGGTAGAACTCAAAGTGTCCAAACCCAAGACCAGTGGCTTTTCCTTACGCCACATGAAAAACCAATGAAGCCAGACCGTTTTGGGAACAGGCGCTAACGCTGGGGAGTATGAATTAGCGCAACTTTGTTAGAGAGCAATAGTCATGCCAATCAAAATGCAAACACTCTTCTGACCCACCAGTTCCACTCGCTGAAACATATCCTACTGATGTATTTGCACTTGTAGGAGAGGGCAACTGTTCCAGTTTCTTCGTTGCAGCTTTGTTAGTGATGGCCCAAATCATCAAACTTAAATGTCACTCAATATGTTAAATACATTATAGTCCATTCATATTATGGAATATGGAGGGTAGAAGAAAAAAAAAATCTGCATATGGAAAATACCCTAAGGAATGTTATGTGCGAAAGCAAGAGCCAGACAGTACAATTTTGTGTTTTGTTTTGTTTGTTAAAAAATGATATACACACAGATGTATGCCTATGAATGGCATGAAAAATTCCTGGAAGATTTACAAGAAACTGTTAGCAGTGTTTGCCTCTGGGGAGAGCTCTGGGCTAGGAGCAGGCATTTATTTTTCACTCTACAGATCTATTCTTTTATACTGTTTGAATATTTACCTTGTGCATGAATTTCTTTTCAATAAAATTTTTGAATAATTTACACAGCCAGAGCGCGCTGCCCTTTGGCACTCACTCCTGATGGCTCAGGTGGCCCCTTACGTGAGCCCCGAAAGATCCCTCCTCCCACCCTTACCCCATTTGCTTGCCTTTGACCCAGAGACAGCTCTGAGTAAGATCTGATCAAGCAGCCTCGGTTTAAAACCCTTTTCTGTTCCCTCCAAGGGAAAGGGCCAGACTCTTAGTTTGGCATTCCAGTCCTTTACATGCTACTCAAACCTTCCTCTGCTGCCTCATCTCTGATCTCCATCTCCCCAGACCCATGCATAGCACTGACTAATGCTCCCCACAAACTTATCTTTCTGGTTTTCATCATACAGCCTTTCCCCTCAATCATTTAAACTCAGTCCCGTGAAGGGCCCTCCCACCCAGTTCTGACTATGTCACTTGCCTTGAATCATAGTCTTCACTGGCTCCCTACGGCTCCTGGGAATACAAACGCTCTGGCATCCAAAGCACCGGCTCCTGTCATGTTCTGACCCCAACGAGCTCTCCAAATTCTTCCCCCAATCCAGCTGCACTAGACCAATGATGGTCCCCAATTGGCGCCTTTGCTCATGTGGTTTCCTCCGTCCAGAATTCCTTTTCTTCATCCCCATGAGTACCTGTTGAAATTGTTCCCATCATTCAACTCAACTCCAACCTCCTCCATGAAAGTTCCACGATGTCAGACGTCATCTCACCTTTCCAGACCACTTTCTCTGCACATGCATTCATTCAACCCATATACAATGGACACACTTATAAGCGAAGCATTGGGTTAGGGGCTGGAAGAGGGAGATACATCAGGCATGGTCCTTGTTCTAGGGGAAGCTCTCTTCTAGCTGGAGGAAAACCTAGAAGCAAATATCCTCTGATAAGTAATATGAGAGACAACACAGCATAGGGGTTAAGGACACTGACACTTGTCCCATACTTTCAGGGTCTGAGCCACTCACAAGCTGTCTGAGCTTGAGCTCGCGGCCTCACCTCTCTGTGCCTCAAAGTCCTTATGTTGTAGAATGGAAATAATAAGAGGGTCGATGTCATAAGGTTATTCTGTGACTTTGATGAGTTAGCTTGTATAAAATGCTTAGAACAGAGCCATGGCACACGGAAAACAATACATGTTGCTCGTTACAATTTCAAGGTGCTGTGGGAACTCAGAAGAGGAACATTTCTTAGAATAAGATCTTGAAGTACTGATGACTATGATATAAGCAGAGGGAAAGCTTTGACAAGAGTGTGGAGATGTGAAGAGTGAGAAGAATATGAATGGCGATAGAGTTTCCCTCTTACAGGAACTTCAATACTTGCCGTCCCATCCTGACTGCCCCATGGGTCTTGTTCTGAGGGTCTTCAGGGCCTGGCATAAAGATAAGGCTGAGTGAGAGTCTCCCAAACTTCATCTTTCTAATTCACACATCATTTACTTAATATTTTTCTCCAAATCAACTCATTTTTTGTAAACTAAAAAAATGACTTAAAAGGAAACTTTAAACCACATCTGTAAATGAAAAAACATACAAAGTATTCAAAAACTAAATATAACGAGAGCAAGATAGCGTTACTAAATTCTAGCTGGCTAATGTCTGACTCTGAGGTGTGTTCTCGCTGTAACCAGGACAGATTATTAGCGAGTGGTAGAGGAGTCAATAACATGCTGGCACTGAGCTGAGACCTTCTCTCTGGCCTTGTTGGCAGGACTGAGAAGAGGCTGAAAAACTCATGCTCTCCTTCTGCTAGTGCCCTCTACCTCCTAAACCATCTTGGCCACTGTTAGAGTGGGGAAATATCTCCCACACTGGAGAGAATGAATGTGTGTCACTCATTTTTTTTAGAGAGGCGGACTTTGAGAGAGGGATGGGGTCTCCTCTCAGGCTTTCCCTCCGGCCACCCGTGGGTGGGCACTGTTCCCCACTGCTGCTGCGTCACTGCGTGTGGGGGAAGGAAGTAGTTTCTGGAAAATGCCTTTTGTTCCTTCTCTTCCCACTGTTTACCTGGTTGGGCGTGGCATCCTGGGCTGATGATCAATAAGGGATTAGACGTTAAAACAAATCAAACCTGCTTGCCCTTAAATAATGGTATTTCAAGGGAAGGTCCCAGCTGAAATAAACTGAGTTTCAAGTAAGAATTTGAATTAATTCTGACAATATAATCCAGAGTGCAGGACTTGCCTTCAGGCTATGGGTTTTTTTCCTGTCAACTCCGCTAAGGATGGAGAGAAAACAAAAGGGGTCTTTATTTCTGGGCCAGGGAACACTTATTATTACTATTATTATTCACTAAGTTTCTTTGATTGAACAGAACATGGAAATTTGAGCTCAGCTCATTTTCTTCTCCCTCTACGCCTTCTCCTTCCTTATTCTCTTCTTCTCCACTCCCTTCCATATTTCTGGAAGATCTATGATGTACCAGGACAGTGTTTCCCAGTTTGGGTTCCTTTGGGAACACCTGCTTCTCTATTTCTGCCTAATCCACAACCCATCTCTACTGGAAGTTACTTAATTTTTAAAAAATGTAATTCCCATTGTTTTGCTTATGTAAATTTGGACCCATCCTAAGATAATAAAATCCATTAAATCAAGGGTTCGACTATCTGGCTGTGTATTTCCCCCAAGGCACAATACGAGAAATAAGCCAATGTTACAACGCGAACTGAGCACAACTGGGCACCTCCTGAAGCCACCCCACTGACCGTGCTGAATGGAACCTTCACGGCATGCCAGGGAGGGGCCTGCAGAGACGGCCTTCCATCAAGGGCTTGCGGCTGACCCATAGCCTTCCAACCAGTGGTGCTCAAACTTCAGCTCCTGGAGAGCTGTTAAAAGATTCCTGGGCTGCATTTCCAGAGCTTCTGATTCAGCAGGTCTGGGGTGAGGCGTGGGAGTCTGCATTTCTAACAAGCTCTCAGGTGATGTTGATGCCGCTGGTCCCAGGACCACACGGAGGCAGGTCTGGGGCCATTGGCCACCAAAATCACTTGTAGGTGCTTCTTAAGATGCAGATTCCTGGGCATGACCAACCAGACATTCTGATTGCTCCGGTCTGGGTGGTTCCCTGGAATCCGCCTTATCAATCAGAGCTCCAAGGAACCTCTGGAGACCACCTTTGAGGAACACTCCTGGGACTACGATTAGCACCTGGCACTTGGAAATGAGGTAGAGAGGTGAGTGACCTTCCTCAAGGTCATTCTGCCAGTCACGGACAACTCCTTCTCCGTTGCTTGGGCCCTAAACCTGACGTCTCCTTCCCTCCTATCCTCCATTCAGTGTGTCAGCAAACCCTGTTGGCTCTTCCTTCAAAACACAGTCAGATTTTCTTTAAAAGGTTCCAGCGCTTGGACTTGGGGATGGGATGATAAATGAAACAAGACTGACGAAATGTTGAGGACTGTTTAAAGTGGGAGTTCATTTTATCACTCACAGTTTTCATGTACATTTGAATGTTTCCATAGTAAAAGCTTTTAAGTCTTTGATCTAACAAATCCACTTCTGGGAATTTATCTTAATGAAATTTTAGATACAGAAAAAATACCTTACAAATAAAATGTTTTTCAAATACTAATAGTAAAAAACTGGGAACATATTACGTTCTCATAATAGGACAAAAATAAACTATGAGACACCCCACCATGGAATTCTATATCATTAAAAACGTTTATTCAGGCCATGTACCAACATGGAAAAAATGACATACTATTAAGTGGAAAACAGGACATTAAATTGTATATACTACATGATTACAACTATGCAAAGACTTACATCTTTAAAAAATATTTAAAGTTAAAAATAATTTCATATTCAGAATCTGACCCCTTTCCACCACCTTCGACGCAACCACCTCTGCCTGAGCCCCCGTCTCTCACCTGCATCCCACAGCAGCCTCGCGCTGGTCTGCTTCCACCCTCCTTCCTTCCCATCTCTTCTCGTGGCAGCCAAAGAGGTCCTTCTAAAACATAAATCAGACCACGACCTTCCTCTGTTCAGACCACACCAAGGCTTTCCATCTCTCTCCAAATAAAAGCCGAGTCCCGACCTTATCACTGCCCTCCAGGCTGTGGGACGAGTCACCTCTCTTGCTGATCTACGGCTGTTCCCTGCCAGCTTCTGCTACTGCAGCCGTGATGGCCTTCTTGCTATTCCTCTCACTTACTCCGGCGTCAGGGCCTTTGCACTTACAGCTTCCTCTGCTGGCAAGGTGCAGCCTCCAGATATCTGAATGCGCGCCCCTCCCTCCTCTTCAGAGAGGCCTTACCCAAGCTTCCTATCTAAAACAACTCTGTTCCCCCTCTGCAACCCCCATGCCCTTTATTTTCCTTAGTAGCACTTCACACCTCCCACGGTACATTTGATTATTGTGTCTTCTACTTACTAGAATGCAAATTCCTTGAGAACAAAGACTTTACGTCTGATTCTCTGCTGAATCCCTAGTACCTAGCACAATAAATACCTGTTGCTTGAAAGGATGTTGAACTAAAAGCCACCCAAGACAACTGTTTTGTTTTTCAAGTGATCTCCTCCTCCCCAAACCCTCTGGCAGGGGAAGACCCGCAGCAGAAGCCCAATGGGTGAAAAGTGCATCCTGTGACCTGGGTGCAGCAGGGCATGGCAGCTGCCAGGACTGGCTTTGGGAGGTCAGATTCTGACTTGCTGCCACCAGCTGTGCGGCCTTGGAACAATTATAAGAATTTCCTGAGCATTAAATTTTCCTTATGCAGAAAGTAGATAATAAGTTTCAATATCTCAGGGCTGGGGTGGGGTCTCAACCAGAGAATGCCCATAAATCACTTAACAAGCACAGTGCCTGGCACAGAGTAGGTGTGTGGCAAGAGGCAGTCCAATTAATCAACAGCTACAGATGTGCCTTTGTCTCTTTCAAGTTTACAATGAGATCTTGTACATGTTGTATCCAATTTGAGCCTTTCAACAATCCTGGCAGTTTTATCACCATTTTATTGGTGGGAAAACTGGGTCAAAAGTGCCGGCCTATAGAACATACTAAGTCTGATTGCAGCTCTCAACACCCTCTCCTCTAGAAACACAAGCTGTTATCACTGGTAAAGCTAATCAAGACAGTTTGGATGGTCCTTTAGAGGCCAGACTCTAGTACCTAGTGCTAGTCTGTGAACAGAAAGTGAAATCAGCCAGTGAGCCACGCTTCCCCAACCAGCCAATAGAGAGGCAGGGACGCAGGGGCTCCATGTCTCTGAATGAGGCTCATGAACAAGTCTGAACAGACAAATTGTCTCTCAGAATCCACCTAGGATTTAAAACATCTCACTGTTTTCCCGAGAGGAGAAATACAAAAGCCCTTTCTGTAGTTTCTCCCACTTGAGAGTTGGGCAGTAACTCAGAGCAGCAAATGTCACCTTTAGTCTTTGAGACCCTTGCTGCCCTGTAATCTCTGACTCAGTCTGCCCTGACACAGAAAGGAGAAGCCCTGGCCTGGAGCTGCGTGCCTGGCTCTCGTCAGTCTCCCCCACCTTTCCGGGACAGAAGACCGAGAGGGGTCACATGATGGCAAGAGATCAGCAGGTGCTAAAACCTAAATTTTAGAACCATAAGGCCAAAAAATCACTCTCGGGAGTTATGGATTATTACGACTGCAGCATCTGAGAGACAACGTAACACTGTAAGCCTTATGGGGTTGACAGAGAGATTACACTGGATAGGAACGAACAAAGGCTGTTTCCTAACTGGGACTGATGGCTGCTGGATCTGGAGTATCTTCTGTCTGGTCAGAGGCTTAGCATACACTGCAAGAGAATATGGTCTGAGGGCTCCAGCTGTAGGAGAAAGACTGGGAGAACAGGCCATAGATACTAACTCAATGACAAAATTCTACAACCAGGCCCCTGAGGCAAGAGATCAAAAAGGAGAAAGCCCTCAGAAGGATCCCACCAGGCCAGTAAGCCCTGGCCCCTGGTGATGCGTTAGGAAACCCTGATGGTGCCACATTTGTGGCAGGCCACCAACTGCCAAGAGTCTCTGACTGAGAGCAATGCCATGACGGTCAGGCTTGATGACCTGTGCTCCTTGCTGGGACTGTGCTTTGAGCAGCACTCCGCTGTCTGCAGAGCGTTACAGGGCACCTTGACTGAGAACTTATATTTGCATAGTGTTTACAGTGGAGGACAGTGCTCATGCCCCGAACCTGGAAATGGCCCAGGAAGCGGGGTGACAGTGGCTCTGGCCAGGCAGTGGGGATGAGTCTGAGGGCCACTTTGGAGGTCATATGGAAAAGTGGTGAATACGCCCACCCCATCCCTGGCCTCATCTACATTCAATTAAGGTCACTTTAGGTACCTACGTTAATGAACTTCGCTGATTTTTTTTTAAACGAGGGAGAGTTCTAGGGTAGTCATGACCTTGTATCAAAACTATAAAAATCTTTCTCTATATATAGGTATATAAAAAATCTCTCTGAAGAGAGTTCCGCATTGCAGGCTGCTCAGAGCAGGGCAGCCCAAAAGACAGAGGTTGGGCTGTTTTGCTGGTATTAGAAATTCCCAGGAGAAACAGCCGGAATCACACGAGGAGCGTAGATGGTCTGGCTCCTAGGAACGTGGACGTCCTGTGCCCGGGAGAGGGAATGTCTTCCTCCTGTAGGAAGTCCCTGGTACTTCTCTCTGTCTTTGGCAGGTGAAGAGGAGTTGGCTCCTTTGGGGATCAATCCTGAGAGCAGCTCTGGCTGCCAGGCCTGGCTGCAGTGACCAGCTCAGACTGGTGATGCGCTGCAGCCAGGATCAGAACTCGTCCCGTAGCTGTGGGGGCCTGTCCATGCCAAAGAAAGAGGACAGCCTCCCCTGGAGGTCTCGTTCCCGCTTCACGAAGGCGGTGAAGGAGGAGACGCAGTTGCCAATAAAGTGGTCGGCTTGGCCGAGGACGTACAGGTCGACCTGGGCCACCTCAGGCTTCAGGCTCACCACCTTCACCTGCAGGAGGAAGGGCAGGATATTGCAGCTAAGGTGCAGGTCGAGGTGGCCAGCTCAGCCAAGGCCTGCCACCCTGCTCCCAGTCTTCTTCCTCTGCGCTGAAGTTACAGACACAAACGACGGCGCAGAGGATTAAGACGTAGGGTCGGTATCTGACAGAAGTGTTGTCCAGCAGCTGCCTCAGCCCCCCGCACATGGAACACCACCCCCAGTACCCTTCTCCCCGCCACGCCCCCAGCCTCAGCTCCAAACACACCACTCTTTCGTACTCTGTGCCTCTGCTTGTTAGTTCCCACCGCCTGGAATATCCTTCCCTACCCTAAAATCCCCAAATCTCAGCTCAAGCTCTATTTTCCTCATGAAGCCCTAGCCGATGGGCTTGGCTTCCCCTACCAAACCATGGCCTGACCAAACGCTGCCCCACCCACCCAGTTCTGCTGCCTGGATGCCTCCAAGCCTGAAGTCCTGTCTAGTCTCTTCCCCAAGATTTTCCCCAAAGGTGAACCCTTCTCTTGATGGAGTACCACTTCCTGGCCAGCTACTGTCATCTCTGGTCTCCTTGCTGCCTCACCTCCGGGTCTGCTTGCCACAGAACAATCAGAGGAAACTTTTTTAGATACCTCTAACCCTGCACCCTGCTCCACCCCAAACTGAACCTCCTTAAATGGTACCCTACTGTTCTTCAGATAAAGATGACAAATCTTGACTGTGGCCTATAGGCCCTGTTCAGGCCACATCTCCACCTCCTCTCATACCTCCAGCCACTACACACCAGGCTCCAACCTCCTCAGGGCGTTTGCATATGCTCTTTCTTCCGTTTGGGGTGCTTGTCTCTTTGCCTGGTTAACTCCTACTTAACCTTCACTCTGCAGCTCCAGTGTCACCCGCTTAAGGAAGTCCTCCCCGGCCCCCAAGCTAGGCCAGGGTCCTCTGTTCTGCATTCTCACAGAACCATGCCCCGCACTTCAGAGCACACATCTGTTTGTAATTTGTACTCTAGTGATTCTCTGAGTAATGTCAGTCTCCTGCACCTGACGGGGGCTGGGCTCTGTCAGTTTGCTTGCCACTGCTGGCCAGAGCCTGCCTCTAGAAACATCTGCTGACTGGACAAGTGAATGAATGAGCCCCAGCCCCTCTTGTGGCATGTATTATAGTTTTCCTCAAAATCTCTTTTCTTGAGTCTAGACTGTGAGCCCTGGAGGGCAGCACCGTATCTTATTTATCAGTATCCCTGGCTCAGCACAAGCCCAGCTTAAGAGAAGCAAGACACAGTTCAGGAGGAAGGGGAGCTCTGAGCCTGTGGAGAAGGGGGCTGGGGAGCGCGGAAGGGCAAGAACAGTGGCACAGAAACAGGAAATAGAAAATGGCAATAGACTCAAGATGTAACAAGTAACGAGTATGTCAATGCCAAAAACTCACAAAAAAACTCCCTGGGGCTCTCCACATGCTTCAACTAAGTACCGAGGTGGGGGTGTGGGCAGAGCTGGGGCGGAAAGTGCTTTGCTGTCATGCAGAGGTTTCTGATGTAACAAAAATCATCATCTTGCTATTTGGATGGTAGCAAACAAATAATATGAGTTTAATCATGGCCAAAATCCCCTGAATAATTCCACCCATGTCCTGAAACTTACCCACTCTGTGTCATGCCCATTATAATTAGCTCTGTGACCTCTTGGGTAAATTCTGTCCCTTCTTGGGACTTTGGTTTCCCCAGCAATAAAACACAGGGGTTGGGTTAGAGGCACTTCAAGGTCTGCCAACTCTGATATTCTTCTATAAAGTGGGTAGATGGGAGGCCAGAGTGCACTGACTCAGCACTTTCTCTACGAGCCGGGGCTTCCAGCCTGGGTCTGGGGTAAAAGAGAAAGGGAGCCCCTCCACATAAAGCAGAGGGCACTCACTGCTAAAAAGCAGACGGCTGCCTCTTAAGGTCTGTAGAAGCGTTTAGGGCTTCTATTCCTTCAACAAAGTCTTACTGAATGCTTACTATTAATTCACTCATTTTACCGATACCTACTCTTTATGCGTACAGTACCAAGCACATTCTACTACATATTCATATACTGAAGGCTTACTATTCATGGCTTCCTTAAGCATTTACTAAGAACAAAAGGTCCTCCCCTTTCTTCATCAACCACCACCTTCTCCTATCAATGACGGCTAACATTACTGAGCATTTATTTTGTACCAGAACGGTTTTAATTTCTTTACATCTGATCTTACAATCACGGTTTGAGATAGGTACCACTTGCAGTCCCCATGTGTAGAAAAGGAAACAGAAGCACAGAGAGGTAAAGTAACTGGTACAAAGCTGCACGGTGAGTAGAGCTCAAGTTCTCTGGCTCCACAGCCCATGCCTTTAATTCCTCTGCTACCCTGCATCTCTCCCAGGGGCCCACTCTTTATGTCCTTATTCAGCAAACATTTACTAAGTGTCTACTCTGTGTTAGGCACTGTCCTAGACATTGGTGACGGCAAGGGGGCCGGGGTCTCAGCCCCGGAGGAGGTCAAAGCACCGGCTAGATTCCAAGGAATAGAATACTGAGTCCACCTGGGATCCTGCCCTCAAAGAGCCACAATTCCTGGGAGAAAATAAGACATATTTCTACACTAGTCTCACATAGTCTAGAAAGTGTCGCAGAGAAGATGCGATCAAGTTCTGTGACAGCTCCCAGTCGGGACACATTAGCTGCAGGAGTGGAGGGAAAACTGAAGAATGTCAGCAGAGGTGTGTGAGCTCGTTTTTTGTGTTTTTTTTTTAACTTTTGATCTCACGTGGCCTCTTGTTTATATCCTTGGTCATAGGGGTTCTGTTTAGCTAGGCTTCAGATAGTTCCTAAGGTTGATTGCTCTATAATTTAGCTGTAATTTTAACGTGGTCATGGGAGGTAGCAGGTACCTATTCCACCATCTTAGAATCTTCTCCTCGAGCTGGGGTTTGAAAGAAGGGTAGGAACTGGAGAGAAACCGGGTGGCCAAGCAAAAGCCTCGTGGTGGGAGGACATGCAGCATGCAGTGGGGGCAGTGGGACCCTCTGCTTTCTCTGATTCCTTTCCCGCTGCACTCCCACTGGGCCCATGCATACCTTCCCTTTGAAGAGCTGTTGGATCTCAAGCACGTAACTCTCTGAATCCGTAGCGATATAGACCGACTGGGCGTTGAGCGCCGTCACCCAAAGCTTCAGGGCCCGCTTGATTTCCTTCAGGTCAGGGAGGCACATCGTCATGGTGAGGGGGGCCGCGGAGCTGCGGCTGTAGCCCACACACTGAGGAGAAGCCATAAAGTGGGAGCCAGCAGTGCCGTCCTTCAGCATGGCACAGGCATTCTTCTACGGGGTGGGGTTGGGGGACAGAGTTAAAGACAGCAACTGGCTGGGAACCCCAGAAGCCAGAGCCGGTAAGTGAAAAAGGACAGGCTATATGGGAGGAGCTCAACTATGTTTTTTAAAAAAAGCATTGAGGGAAGACGGAAATGCATCAAGACAGTAAGAGCGCTTATTTCTGGGTAGTGGGATATTGGCTTCTGACAAAGTTTTTTTTTTTTTCCCCCACTGGTTTTACTGGTCCCATTATCTGGGACCTCCAGTAGAATTCTGAACCATGGTGGTGACAATGGGCAGCTTTATCTGATTTCTGACTTCAGTGGGAACACTTCTGATAGCTCCCAAGAAGCACATGTTTGCTGTGGGTTTCACAGAGATAGTCTTTATCGAGTTAAGGTTGGTCACTTCTATTCCTGGTTGGTTAAAAGTGTTTTTGTTTTTTGTTTTAAATCATAAATGAGTATTGACTTTTATCAAATGCTTTCTTGGCCTCTACTGAAATGATTTATGATTTTTCTTCTTTGGGTATTAACATAGTGAATTTCATTGCATCCCTGGGATAAGTTTTACTTGTTTGTGTTGTATATTCTTTAATATGTTATTGAATTTTACATGCTAATATCTTACTTAGGATCTGTGTATCTATGATATTCACAAGTGAGAATGGGTTGTATACTTTTCCAAGTTGACCTTATCTGAATTTGGTTATTAGCGTAATGCTAACTTTAGAAAAAATAGCCTCTTGTATCTTTTTATGTTCTAGGAAAGTACAGATGGGAATGGTCTGTTCCTTGAAGGTTTGACTGAAACTACTCATAACATATTCTGGGCCTGGCTCCTTTTCTTTGTGGAAGAAAAGGCTCCTTTTCTTTGTGGAAGAAAAGGAGGGTAAATGTGTGATTACTTCTTCAACTGACTCTGAATGAATTTTGATCTAATGTCTATACTTTTCAAGTCTTCAACAATGAGCATTTCTAACATGTATGTATAAATATTTATGTATAGAAGTGTGTGTGTATATATACACATACATGTATACATCTCTCGATATCTGTATCTTCTTATGTAAATTAAAGAGACTGTCTATATTACTCCTGTTATTTTCACACAGAGGATAATCTGAGGAGGTTCCTGCACATTTCAGTGGCCTCCAAATTTAGAGAATGACATCTTCATTTCTTGGGAGCCCCACCCAATCTCCAGACCTTGTTTTTCAACAAGGAGTCTATTGACCACACACTGAGCTGGGACAGAGGTCTCTTGTGCTATGAGTCTCTCCCTGGCTTATGGCTGGATCCCGTAGTCTAGTTTGATACCTCAATTTATGTATCTGAAAAATGAGGATAAAAATGGAACTGTTAAAATGAGAACTGGCAAGCAAGCACTTTGGAGCCATATTTCTGCTGTGTCTATGGTAGGATCACGGGAATCAGTCCCATGGACTTGGCTGAGCGAGGACTCTTTGCCGTGGCTGGGACATGGTGCAATGGGTTCAGTGTTCCACCCCCACAGGCCTGGGCCCTGCTCAGGGACATGTCCAACCCAGCCATGAGAGGAAGGGAAAAGTTACCCAGTCTGAGCCAATGCGCAGGTGAACGCCCACGTAGGGCCGGATGAGGTGGGCGCGGATCTGAGCCTCCCCCGTCTGCACCATCTCGTCTGACCATACCATGTACTTCTGCAGTGGCCTATGCTCCTCCAGGATGGGGAACTGGGCCGGGGCCCCTGGCAGGGCCAGCACTGGATGTTCCTTGGGAGAAAATCTAGATACAAGACAGAATGAGGGGAAGTCAGAGAGAGGACACACAGAAAGAGCATGGCCACCACCCCCACGGGAAAAAGGATGGCATTGCTCCATGTCCCAGAGACCCTGTGGAGGGGCCCCTGTAACATGCAAGAAGCACAAGCGGTTGTGAAACCCCAACGGGCTGATAAGAAACCTTGGCGGCGGCAACAGGCACAATATGCAACTGTCCCGCCACCCGGAATTTACAACCCTCTTTGCTTGCTTAACAATTAAAAATTTCCAGTAGTGCATTCCAAGCTTTTATATATCATGCTGGCTTCCAATATGCGGTGTGATAATTGTCTCCAGGGTGTGGTGTCTGGAGCCTTGCCCTTTTACCCACACGGCGAGACCGGGATATGCAGCTGCTGCCAGAGGGCAATGGACAGGCCACACTCACAGGGAACGTGACACTGGATAAGCTCACTCACTCTTCATACATATTTACTAATTGCCTACTAGGTGCTTGGAACCCGGGGGAGAATGAGGCAGGCATGGTTCCTGCCCTCATGGAAAGCACAGATGCCCCCATCAGACCTCTCTCGAAGGCTTCGCTCCCCATATACTATGCACCTTGTAATTATTTCACCCGTTTTTTCTGCTGGACTCAGGCTTCTGAAGGCAGTGTGTCCATGTGCTCAGAAGAGTGTCTGGCACACATACGAACTCAGTTAAGATTTGCTGACTGAATGGGTGAGGAGCAAGCCTGTGTTCCCTCTTGAGCTAAGCCCAGAGCCTCTCCCAGCAACATGAAACACCCTACTGGCCCATCAACTTTCAAACGCCACATCTCTGGAGGCTTCTTTCCTCTGCCTGGACTGCCTTCCTTCTGCCAGTCAGAATCCTGTTCTTAAAATTATGAAGCAGGCACAGCTACTCTGGAAAATGATTTGGCAGTTTCTTATAAAACCAGACATGCAACTACCTTATGACCCAGCAATTGTACTCTTGGGCATTCATCTCAGAGAAAGGAAAACCTATGTTTACACAGAAACCAGGAAACAAGTGTTCACAGCAGTTTTATTCATAATAGTCCCAAACTGGAAATAACTCAGATGTCGTTCAACAAGTGAATGCGTAAACACACTGTAGTGCATCCAACCAATGGAATACTATAGCAATAAAAAGGAACAAACTCTTGATAGAGGCAACAACTTGGATGGATCTCAAGGGAATTATGCCAAGTGAAAAGAGCCAATCCTAAAAGGTTACATACTGTATGACTCCATTTATACAACATTTTTATAATGACAAAATGGAGAACAGAAATGGAGGCCAGATTAGTGGTTGCCAGGGGGATGTGGGGTGTGTGTGTGTGTGTGTGTGTTTAGGGAGGTAGGTGTGGTTATAAACTGGCCACACAAGGATTTTGTAATGTTAGAACTATTTGATATCTTGACTGTGGTGGTGGATACACGAACTTACACATGATAAAATAGAACAGACGAAACACACACACACACACACACACACACACACACACACAGAAGTGAGTACAAGTAAAACTGGAGAAACCTGAATAATATGAGTAGATTGTATCAATGTCAGCATCCTGGCTGTGATAGTGTGCTATAGTTTTGCAAAATGTCACCATTGGAGGAAACTGGACCATGGCATCCCTCTGTATTAGTTCTTACACCTACATGTGAATCTGCAATTACTCAACAAAAATTTCAATTAAAAATTATGAAATAGTTCACATAATACAAAAAATAATCCACATACCCATGACCCAAACTAGCAGATATTAATACTTTGCTTTGTTTGAGATTTAAAAAATATATACAGATATATAGATAGGTATAGATATGTATCTAAATAAAAGGTCTAGCCTATCATCTTTCTTTCCGTCCTCTTCCCAGAAGAGACTGTGGTTTTATGCATGACTACACTTCACTATTTGTATAGAAAGGTATTACACTGTGTGGGTTTTACACCGTGTAATGGTGAAAGCATGGCTGTCCAGCCAGATGACCTTCTTCTAGAATGTTGACTATGCCATTTATTAACTTGGGCAGGTGACTTAGCCCTTCTGACTTAACCATGCCTCAGTTTCCTCGTCTGTATAATAGAGATGATAATAGTTCCTACCTCACAGGGCTGCTGAGAGGATTAAATGGATTAACACAAGCAAAGCGTCAGAACAGTGCTTGGCACATAGAAAGCTCTACGAAAATTCTATCATCCTCCTCCTGCTCCTCGTCACGTCACCACAGTGCGTGTAACCTATTTCAACTTTTTAAAAATTCAATTTTATGTTTCAGAGATTTGGCCACATTGATCATGTGGATCCTGTGATCGGGTTAGCTTCTCTTGGAATTTTCTGTTTTGCACAAATAAACTGGGATGTACTCATCTAGTACCCTCCTGCTAGACAGTAAGATTGTTCTAATCTTTCAGTCATATGACAGTGCTGCAATGGACGTGCCCCTTTCTTCACGCCCAACCCAAACACCTCGGTCCACGAACACCTTCTAAACCTCCAAGATCTTCAAGTCTTGTCGCCACTCCTAAGCCTCAGCCCCTCCGCGAGGGCTCCCTGCTCCCTTCTCCTTTGCTGCCTTCGGCTCAATGATGTTCTCAACAACTGTCCTCCCTGCTCCACCGTCAGCCCGGGAGGGTAGGGGCTCAGGCCGTCTTGTTCACCATGATTCCCACACACCCTGGTCCAGACCCAGTGCCAAGGAAGCAACACACAAGTATTCATCGACAGCCTGGCTCTAACTAAAACTCGTCTGACTTTAATTTTATATGCACAGATGCTCCTTGACTTACAATGGGCTTATGTCACAATAAACCTGCCTTAAGTTGAAAATATTGTAAGTGGAAAATGCATTTAATATACCTAACCCACCGACCATCATAGCTTAGCCTCGTCTATCTTAAGTGTGCTCAGACACTTACATTACCCTACAGTTGGGCGAAATCATCTAACACAAAGCCCATTATATAATACAGTGTTGACTATCTCATGTAATTTATTATGCGTATTACTTTTATACCACCATAAATTCAGAAAATCGTTAAGTCAAAGCATCGGAAGTCAGGAACCATCTGTACATCTGTACATGTAAATCATTTATTGAGCCTTATTATGTGACAATGTTCCAATTGCTTTGTGTATACTAACTCATGTGATTCTCTTATGAGCCCTGTGAGATAAGTACTATTGTAATTCTCATTTTATAGATGAGGAAACTGAGGCCCAGGAAGGTTACGGAAGATGCCCATGATCACACAGCTGGGAGTTGGTGGGGCTGGGACTTGAATCCAAGCAGTCTGCTCCAGAACCTACATCCTCAACCACCACATCTCACCCTGTCTTCCCCACTCGGTCAACGATCACCTCAAAAGCTGCCTGCAGTGTATTCTTCTGATTCCCAGACCCTAGCACAGGCCTCAACACACAGCAGGTGTAATCAATATTTTTAGAATGAATGAATGAATGAATGAATGAGTAGGATTCAGGGATCTCACCAGAAAGACCAAATCAGGTTGTCAGGCTTTAGAGGAAAAAGTGAATGTTAACTGAACACCTACGATGGGTCAGGCCCTCAGCTGAGTTTCTTTCAAAGGAAAGGGTTTCAAAGGAAAACGAGTTTGTGATCGCCCAGGGGGCTGGAACACTAGGATAAAACCAGGATCTGCACTCTCCTGACCTCTTGAAAAGAACCTGCTGCTGGCCCGTGATGAATGCGAGTTAGAAAGTCCATCCCCTCCACCTGGATCTGGATCAGTACCCAGCTGTCCCAGCAGAACGTCGGCTTCGACCTAACGAGCAGCAAGAAGCCAAGACTGAGAGGCTCATTTGCTCCCAGTGAGGGCGAGCACTGTTTGGAAAGCAAGTTTGAGTAGCTCCATCTGCCCCGACCGTTCACCTGAAGGAGGCTGTCTTTCCTGCTGCTATACGCAGTAAACCTTTGGGGTTCCCCACCACCACACCTACTCTACTGATATCCCCCAACCAGCTAGGCTTTCTCTATGCACAGCATCCACTTGTGTCCAGTATACATCTGTGGATGTACACCACGCTGAGTGCAGAAGATGTAGGGACACAAGTGAGGCAGAGCCTTGCTCTCACTGTCCCGGCTATGAAGAATGACCTTTTCCTCCAGCTGTTTGCATGGCTGGCTCCTTCTCATCCTGCAGGTCTTAGCCCTACCAATTATTTATCACCTGTTTATGCCCTCCCAGGGAGGCCACATACTCAAATACTTGTTACCTTCACGCTACAAGAATGGTTCAGCATGATGGTCCATAGCTTTTCAACAGTAAATATGCAACAAATGTCTGGAATTAAACCTCCACCAGGGCATTCACAGACTCAGAACCGACAGAGCTGAAAGGATTAGAAATCACTTAGTGGGAAAGAAATGTCTCTTTTCTTCTTCTCCTAGAACTTTCAGCTAGACACACAGCAGCCCAAAATAAAAGACATTTCTCAGTACTTCTTGTAGCTAGATATGGCCATGTGCTTAAGTACTGGCCAGTCAGCTGTAAGGAAGGCTACCTAAGAAGGTGAGGATGTGCCTTCTCATTCTGCCCCTTTTGTCCTTCCAGCTGCCTGGGGCAAGGATGTGACTGACAGCTGAAGCTTTGTCAGACATCTCAGTCCATGAGGTGACACCAAGAGTAAAAGCCAGCACTGGAATGGCTGAGCACACAGATGGGAGCCTGATTCCTGATGACACCATGAGCTGCCATCCAGCCAGGGTTGCATACTCCAGTACTTTTTTACTTAAGAAAACAGTAAACATCTGTCATTAACTTGAGTTACTTTTTTGTTGTTGTTATATGTAGCCTAAATGAAGCCTGAAACACCTAGACCGCTAGCCATCCAAACTTTTGGGTGACATGTAAGAGGGTTGAAGGCGGTACAGAAGAACTGAGCCCCTCCAAATTGCCCCCCACCATGGCACTGCAGGCATTTCTCAAGAACTCCAGGGAACAATTTGAAAAACACTGATCTTGCTCCCAGCTTCATTTTACAGATGGAGCACTGCGGCCAGAGAAGGGAAGCAATCTGCTGAGTCGCTCAGTGAGCCGGAGAAGGGCCTGACACTTTCCAATGCCATTCTCCCTATACCCATATCCTCGCCTCCAAAGGACAGTTTTCTACAGCAAGTGTCTGCTATTTTAGGAAATGGAGAAAACCCATACTCCCTAAAATGCACTCACAGGCTTCCTATCAGGTCGCTTCACCAGGGCCCATAAAGCTCTGTGGTCTGACCCTGTTCACTTCTCCAATCTCCTGTCCTACATGGCACATTAATTCTTCAAACCTCCTCCCACTGGGTGGCCTCTAAGCCGTCTCCCAATAGCGTCTGGCAGAAGTGACAGCGTCCAGGTTACCAGGCCCAGTCTTTATGGGGCAAGCAGGTCCTACCTCCTGTCCGTTGGAACACCCATTCCCTGCATGCACGCTCTCAGAACCCGGCTGTTGTGCTGTCAGAGTCCAAGCCCCAGGGAGAGGTCAACTCTATGTACGCCAGCCAACTGCCCCAGCTGCGTCAGCTTGACCTGCAGGCCACGAGTGAGCTCTCGGACATGAAGCCCCATCGAGCCTTCACATGGTGCGAGGCCCCGCCAGCAGCTGATGCAGCCTCAGGAGAGCACAGGAAGTGCCCCGCTAACCCAAGTGTCCGTCAGCAGATGAATGGACAAACAAAACGTGGTCTACACCTACAGTGGACTACTGCTCAGTCTTACAAGGATTATAAACACTTCATTTTAAGTTAGTATGTATAGGTATGCGTAAGTGGATAAAAACAGTCTGGCGGGTAGAAGTATATACATCAAAAGGCTAATAGTCTTGTATTGGAGGGATGGTGAGATTAGGATTACATTTCATTTCCTCTTTATTAAAAGAAAAACCAATCTCTCACCAAATCTGTGGTGGGTATTCTAAAGGGTATTCATTCTAAGAAATTAGATGTTTAACATGGATTGAAACTTACACAGTTGGGATTCCATAAAGAAAACAGAAAAACAAACAAGCAAACAAACAAACAAAAGAACCGCCTGGCTAAGCCTAGTCCACCCAGAGAACTCTGAGAAATAATAAATTATTGTTGAGCCACTAGCTTTTGGAGCGGTTTATTATGCCACAGGCGACGGGAACATCCTACCCTCTCCTCATGCCCCACACCAGCCACCCTGGCCCTTGGCCACACCAAGCTTGCTCCTGCCTCAGAGCCTCTGCTCTCCATCTCCTGCCATGAAGCACTACTTCTTCCTCCAGCTCTTTGCATGGCTGGCTCCTCATCCTTCAGGTCTGTAATGGACTGAATATTTGTGTCCCCCCCTTATATTCATATGTTGAAGCCCCAATCCCCAACATGATGGTATGAAGAGGTAGGGCCTTTAAGGTGGTTCGGTTTAGATGAGGTCATGAAGGTGGAGTCCTCATGATGGGATTAGTGCCTTTATAAGAGACTAGAGAGCTTGTTCTCTCGCCAAGTGTGAGGATACAGCAAGAAGGCAGCAGTACGTACAAGCCAAAAAGTCCTCATCAGAACCCAACTGTACTGGAACCCTGAACTTGGACTTCCCAGTCTCCAGAACTGTGAGAAATAAATGTCTGTTGTGTAAGCCACCCAGTCTGTGGTACCTTGTTAGAGCAGCCTGAGCTGACAAAGCTAAGGTTTTAGCTCTGCCAATCACAGATCACCTGTTTATGTCCTTCATCGCACTATTTCTTCTGGAACTATCTTATGTTAAAGTTTATTCACTGTCTCTGCCATTAGACTCAGCTCTATCAGGGCAAGGGCTTTATCTACCGTATTCTTGCCTGTATCCCCAGCGTCCAGACCAGTGCTTAAGATTCAGGAGGTGCTTCTTAAGTAAGTAAGGAAGGAAGGAAGGAAGGAAGAAAGGAAGGAAGGAAGGAAGCTGCCCAGGTGGTCCTAACTCTCTCAAACTGCCTCCAGGGACCACATCTTCCTTACTAGCCTTCCTTTTGCTAAAATTTGGCTGTAAGGCACAAGTTTCCCCAAGCTCTCATGCAATTCCTACAGCTCCGTGAACTCCAAAGACTATGGGGCAATGAACAAGTCTTTCAGCAACATTCCCCAACTGATGCATGCATAAAGTACTGTCCCTCCTCTTCCAACCAGAACCATTTGCTTTTCCTGGCTTTTGGATTACTTTTGGAGCTACTTGTAGAGCTGGTGTCCTTTTTTCTTTTTTTCTGGCATTTTGTGAATAGGGGCAAATCTCCATCCTTTGAGGGCAGGTCCAGGTCATTCAGAGCTGAATGGGGAGAATGAAGTAGGTGATTAAATTGGACTGCCTTATCTGGGATCAACAATGAAGAGGATTAGACTCCGCTATAACTGAGTGTCCTCAGTAGCTCATGAACTAGCTCCGAAGGCAACCCAAATAGGATCTGGCAGCTGTTAAAGGCAAAGCCATTTTCTCCACCCAGGCTGCCTGGGTTCAAATCCCAGACTGCCACTTCAAGCTGTGTGACCTTGGGCAAATGACTTCAGTCCTGTCTGCCTTAATCTCCTTACCTGTAAAGCACAGATGACAGTAATACCTGTCACAGACTTGTGGAAGGATTAAATGAGTTATTACCTTAGGAGACATAGGAGTAAAGACTTAGAATGGTATCTGGCACAGAGTAGGAAATAAATAAATATTAGTTCTTATTATATATTAAAGGCTTATATATAGACCTCAGCTGCCCACTCAACAACTGCATTACCTTGGGCAAATTATTTAACCTCACTGAGCTCAGTTTCCTCACCTGTCAAATGGAAACTGATAATACCCACTTCATGAAAGTTCTCAAAGGCTTAAAGAAAGCATGTAAATAATAATAGCAATAGCTAACACTGGTTGGCCCCCTACAATGTGCCGTGCACGTCATACACTAGGAGGCAGATACCACAGTGCTCCTTCCATTAAACCAAGGAGGAAACTCAGTCCAGACAGCTACAGCGGCTTGCTCTGGGTCACCTGAGAAAGAAGCAGGGCTGGGGCGGAGCTCCGTCCTGTCTAATTCTGAGCCTGTGCTCGTTTGTCTGGGTCTGTCTTTGGCCTACTAAATGCTGTGAGCATGCATGAATTCATAAACTCCTTAGAGCTCCTAACCCAAGTCTGACTTCTAAGCCCACGCTCTTTCTTGCCACACTATAGCATCAAGGGCAAGTGCACTATGTTAGTTATCATCATTATAACCAGACAGCAGCTAGCTGAAGGCTGAGGCTGGGTCTTCCCCATTTTTATATAGCACCTCAGGCCTCTGAGTACTATGTATCATACATGACAGACGCTCTATAAATATTTCATGGCCTGTGCCTATGCCCTGCTAACCTATTTTCTTAATAGAGCCTACTGGAGCACAACTAAAAAAAGCACATCCAATTATTATCAGGATGACATCATTTCTCAGTCTGTGCCTAAAGTTGTTCTTCTCTAGAAGCTGCTTCCAATTTTCACCTTGTGAAGACAAAGGTAACAGAGGAGTGATTCTCACGCCTAGAAGAGGAAATCGGGACTCATGTGATTGCACAACATTCTTTTTATGACATCCTTTATCGGCTGATAAGCTCTTCCTCAACCTCGTGGCTGGTCAATGTCCCACTGTGTCAGGTGTTCAGATGGGAACAGATCACACAGGATCCCAAGTTCAGCAGACAGAATGGCCGCACCTTTGGTCTCATGTATTAGGGTGTGGTAGAGGAGGAGAGGGCCAGGAAGGTGCCGCATGCCCATGCCCCTCCCCGAAGCCCTCCGAATACCTCTGGATCCACTGGTCTTTGTAGGAGGCGCTGAAGGAAATGCCTGCAAAAAGCTCCGATTTGTTGAAACTTACATGGAACTGATCCCAAAATGGGCCAAAGGGGTTTCCTTCCTGCAGAAAGAAGAGTGGTCAAAGGCTTACTGAGGGGGAGGGAAAGCCAACTGGGGATGGGGCCAAAGAATTATGGGTGGCGGAATCCTGGGCCATTTGATTTAGGCTGAAACACCCTCAGAGGATGGCCCACTAGGAATGTCACTTTGTAATTCTTGGGCTGGGGCCTGAGGAGGGCAGTTCCACATCTGGTCTAGTTTCTAGCAGATATTCACCACAGTGTCTGAAGGAGTCTTTCGTGCTCACAATGCCCATCCCACTGACCCTGCAGCATTGGTGTGAGTCTGGGGGAGAAGTGGACCTTGGATATGGGCCACTGGTTAAGAGCTCTGAAAGACTTTCAAGACAAGCTAATCCAATGCATCTTTTAAGATGGAAACCAGAGCCCAGACAGGGTTAGGCACTTGCCCAAGTTCACATAGCAAATGAGGGCAGTGTCGGGGCTATAAGCAGTCTCCTTTCTCAAATTTCATGGCTCCTCCAACTACTCTCCCGAGACTTCAGCATAAGCTGAAAAACAGAGAAGACTGTCTCAGTCCCAAAGTGTCAGAAATTTATAAATTTCTACTGATAAAATACAATAGCTTCTTTGTCTACCTGCTGTGAGGCTGGAAAGTATACAAGTCAGGAGAGTGGACAATAGAGTCCAATTACCTAGGGTTGAATCCCAGCTCCACCACTTGCTTGCTATATGACCTTGGGCAAAATATTGGACCTCTTTGTCATACTCAGTGTCCTGTCTCTAAAATGGGGATGTTAATAGTACTTTCCTCATGGAGCACTTTGAAGATTAAGTGGGTTAATATGTGTAAAGCTCTTAGCATGGTACCTGGCGTGTTGTAAGCACCATGTGAGCATTAGTTGTTATTACTGATGTGGCACTTTACAGTTTACAAGTACTCTTATACCTGGCCCTCATGACATTTTATGGGTGAGACAGAGCAGGGACTGGCGTCTTTATTTTGTAGGTAGATATAAAAGTTCAGAGCAAGCAAAGTCCTCTGCCCAAGGTGATACCACCGACAAATGCCAGAAATGGGACTTAAGTCTCCATATTTCTATTCTATGCCCTCTGATGCCTACCCCTCCCCCCCATATGTCTTCGTGCAGTGTCACAGAGGACATGGAACAGGCAAAAAGGGCCCACCAGTCCCACAGGACCCACCTTCATGGGGCACGTCTTTTTATCAGGGCTTCGCTGAGCTGCCACTTCAAAGCAGTATGCCACCCGCTTTTCAGGGGGCCAGTGGGTGGGTGCCAGCTTCTCCATGAAGTCCTCCAGGCTGATGACCCGATGGTAAGCCTGGAGGGGCTCCAGCTTGAAGTACTTCTGGTAGGACACATGGAGCTACAGGAAAAGGGAGTAATGGAGAGGCAGGGGTCACTCCTCAATATCCTAGTGGTTTTTCTGCAGACATTTGTTAAAACCATATACTCCAGGGGCGGCTGGATGGCTCAGTGGTTAGAGCCTGATGCTCATAACACCAAGGTCGCCAGTTCGATTCCCAGATGGGCCAGTGAGAGATAATGGCTTGAGCTTGGAGCTGAGCTGCCGGTGGGCAGCAAGTTCGTTCAGTGGTTAGAGTGAGGTGCTCAGAACATCAAGGTCGCCGGTTCGAGTCCCACATGGGCCAGTGAGCTGCGCCCTCCACAATGAGATTGAAAACAACAACTTGTCTTGGAGCTGAGCTGCGCCCT
Source organism: Rhinolophus ferrumequinum (assembly GCF_004115265.2). NCBI lineage: Eukaryota > Metazoa > Chordata > Mammalia > Chiroptera > Rhinolophidae > Rhinolophus > Rhinolophus ferrumequinum. The sequence goes on from NC_046306.1 coordinate 22,377,046, forward strand.
CCACAACTAGATTAAAAAACAATGACTTGACTTGGAGCTGATGGGTCCTGGAAAAACACACTGTTCCCCAATATAAAAAACAAAAAACAAAACCATATACTCCAAGACCCAGACAGCTCGGACTATATGCCAATGAAAAACTTTTGGCAAAAGATAACAAATTAGGACAGAGACAGACTAGGAAAAGATATCTGCAAGCTAAAGAACAAAGAGTAATATCTCCTGTGTTAAAAAATGCCTGCTGATCTATCAGAAAAAAGACAAATGATGCAAGAGAAAATACAGGAAAAGGATAGGAGTGAACCACTCGCGGCAAAGGAAACCCAAATAGCCAATACACCCAAAAGATATGCAACTTCACTAGTAATTAGGGAAAAGCAAATTACAATTATAAGACGTCACTTCTCATCCGTGAGACTAGCAAAATTTTAAAAGCTTAACTGTAATCGTTGGAAAGAATGTGGGAAAGGGGCATTTTTGTACTTGGCTGGAGTAGAAACGTACATTTGGAACAACCACTTTGGAATGTACTCTTACAGCATCTAATGGAATTTAAAATGCTCCTCCCACCACCTCTAGGTAATTGCACTAGAAAAGTTCTTGCACTTTGCACCAGGCGGGTACAAGGACGCTCAGTGCCACAATGACAGCACGGGAAAGAACTTAGAAGAAGTCACACCAAAGACACTAAATCCATGATAGTGGTTGCCTTTAGGGGTGAGGGGGAGGGATTAGGATTAGTCTCAGGAGCCAAGAGAGATCTGATCTTTTCACAGTTTTATCTGTAACACTGTAGCAATATTAACGATTATCACTTCTACTGATGGGTACGTGGATGGTGGTGACATTAATCTCCGTGTTTTCCTAGATTAAAAGGAATTCTTAGAACACCACGGAATAACATTTAGACATTACCTATAGGTCAGGGTTCTCAAGCATGTTCCACTAGTTCAGGTGGATAAAAGGTGCTGCAATAAAAAGACTCTGGAGAGTTAAACCAGCCTGGGAAATGCTGTGTTTCTTCACTATAAGAAAAAAAAAATGGTTTCTTCACTGTAAGACTTATCAGGGCCTTTAATATGCTAACATGCATTGTGAATCTCCAATTTTGGGGAGATGGGAAGATGAGAATATAACTTCCCAATGTGATTTAATCACTGCACACTTCTTGCATGAGCCACTGGTGTTCGAATGTACAGACGTTGGGAACAAAGTCTGTGGTCTGTACAGGCACTGTTAACTATTAGCAACAAGGTCCTGCTGAAAGATTTTAAAGAGAAATAATATGAGACTTGCTTTCCTTTTTGAAAGATCATTCTGGTGGCGGAGCAGAGAACGTACCGATGTAAGATTAGAGGGCGGAGAGGAATTACCAGGCTACTGCAATGGTCCTTTTTATTTGTTCAACTGTCTGTTCATTCAACACATATTTCTGAGCATCTCTCATAAGTCCAAGTGAAGATGGAGCAGCATAGACAGGCTAGAAAATGTCAAGAAAGGCAAAGTAGAGTGTAAAGGGAAGCATGCAGGATGACTTCTAGATTTCCAGGCGTGGTGGTATCCAGGTGAATGGAGGAGACATAAACTAAGGCTCGGAATACAGGAGGTGACACAGCTTTGAGGGCAAAGATGCCGAGTCCAGTTCTGGCTTGGTGAATTTGAGATATATGTGGGACATCCAAGTAGACTAGAGGGCCAAGGAGTTAGAAACACACGCCTGTGGTCCGAGGAGAGTCTGGGACACATATAAATTTGGGAGGTACATGGAGAAGAGTGACAACCACAAGAATCAACAGAAATTTATAGCAAAGCAAATAATGGCAATAATAGCAACTAATATATATTGAGTGTTGACTTATCGCCAGGTGTTGTACGTACTCATCACATTTCATGGACTATTCATCTAATTCTAAGAGTAGGAATATGGTACAACCATCTCCAGGTTACTTACGAAGAAACCCAAGCCAACAAAAACTAGATAACTCATCTAGAGGTCACAACTAATAAGCAAACAGAAAGAGGAGACACACCAACATTTAAACAGTGGGTGGAAAGAGCAGATCCCCCCACCTCCACCTCGTATAGCACAAAGTGGAAAATGCTGAGAAGTCAGGACTAAAGCAGGAACAGGCTACATCTTGGAAGACGGAGGAGTAGAGAAGTTCAGGAAGGAGAAAGGCTCATGCAGCCGGGTGCCACCAGGAGGTCAGCTGAGATAAAGACTGAGAAATGACCCCTGGATTGGTAATTCTGAGGTCCCTGGTGACCTCTGTGAAAACAGTCCCAGTGAGGAAGGGGAGCCCGACTGGGATGGGTTGAGTAACCTAAAGAAAGCAAGAAGTGGAGACTCCGAAAGACTCTCGGGTGAGAAGGCAAAGCAAGAGAAAGCAAGCCAAAAGGAGATGAATGGGCAATGTCTAAACTGTAATGGTGAGTGCAAAACAATCAGAACATCAATGGCTCCCAGTTCCTGAGGACTTCCTGGATCATAAGCATTTTACATTGATGAGCTCAGCTGTTTCTAAGAGAGAGGCACAAAACATTCAAGGCATGCCACAATCACTAAGTCATCATGGGAGGTAGCAACAATTATTACCAGCCCACTTTAAAGATGAGGAAACCGAGGCATAAAGAGGTCAAGGACCCTACCCAGGCTACACAGCTAGTAAGTGGCCAAGCCAGGCTAAGAGCTCAGGTACTCTGGCTTTTAACCTCTAACTGTTAAAAACCTCTCTAAATACAGGCAGGCGAAAGAAAAAATAAAACCTATGCAGACAAAAGACTTTGAGAATGAAATACAGTGTTTTGTATATACTAAATATAACCTTTTTTTTGTTTGTTTGTTTTTTTTGAAGTTTTATTTATTTATTTTTTATTTATTTTTAATTTATTGGGGTGACAATTGTTAGTAAAATTACATAGATTTCAGGTGTACAATTCTGTATCACATCATCTATAAATTACATTGTGTGTTCACCACCCAGAGTCAGTTCTCCTTCCATCACCATATATTTGATCCCCCTTACCCTCATCTCCTACCCCCCAACCCCCTTACCCTCTGGTAACCACTAAATTATGTTCCCCAGATTAATTTTCAAAACCCCGTGGCCATCTTGTGGTTACTGATTGTTTTCTAATCCCCTCACCTTTCCCCTTACCCCCACCCCCCCCCGCCCATCTATCAACCAACCTTTTGAAGTTTATTAAAAACTTTCAAAGTCAATTCATTAAATATGAATTCAGTTCCTACTGCCAGGCTCCTGCGGACACAGTGTGAACAAAGACAGGCACAAGACCAGTGGAAGACACAAAGAACGAGCAAGGAATTAGAGGATGCTAAGCATCACCATGCTAAGGCAGCCCCTTGATGCGCTGAGAGGCGGCACTGAAGCCAAACTTCCTGGGTGTGTGGCCTTGGACACCTTATTTAACTAACCTGGGCTTCAGTTTCTCTTTCAAAACTGATATTACCACCCATGACCCCTTGACCAATGGGATGCAGAGGGTGGGACCAATCAGGGCTGGAAATGGAGCTCTAGGTTCAGACGCAGGCTCTGGAATCAGACAGACATGGGCTTGAATTCCAACTCTACCACTTACAAGCTGTGTGACCTTCAGCAAATTACTTAACCTCTCTGAACCTGTTTCCTCGTAGGGATTGATGAGGGAGAAAAGAGCTGATCTTCATGCAGTTCTCAGAACAGTGCGTGGCAGACAGCAGGCAATGGATAAATGTTCCTCATTGTAATTCCAGGGAAGACAGTTCTGGATGGGAGTAGGGCGAGGTAAAGCCCAGAGAAGGGCTTGGGGTCAAACAGAGGTGAAGGATAGACAAGAGCCTGATACTCAGAGGGAGATACTCACATTGGTGAAGGGAGGCTTGTGATGCTGGTACTCAATCCAAGGGGGTACAGCCAGGGTGCGGTTCAACAGCTTTGCAAATGCCAGGGAGCCCAAGAAGTGATCAGCCTGGTTCCCAAAGCGCCCTAAATGGTATATCGTGGGAGAGGTGAGGCCTGGGGCATCAAGGGCATGGGAAATGCAGGGCTCATAATGGATGTGGAGCCAGGGGTGGAGAGGGCCAGGGGAGCTGGCAGCATGGGATCAGAGATCAAGTCTGGACTCCCACGACTGACAGTCAAAAGGCCCGTCAGGCCTTACCCTTTCTGCCTCAGCCACTCCAGGTTCCTTGCTGTTTACCAAACATGCTCTACACGTCTACTCTACACTTTCCCAACCCATGCCTTTGTTTCTGCTGTTCCCTCAGCCAGGAGTGCTCTTCCACCTCTACCTCCACTCCCCCGCACAAGAAAGGGCAGCTCCAATGCTTCATTCACTGGGATCCTTTCACCAATCCACTGCCACACTCAGTCCCTCTCCTCTGCCTCTCATATTGGATTTGAGTTAATGGTTCTTCACTTTTCTGAGAATGTCCTTTCCCACTTCTTGGCCTCTGTAATGGCTGTTTCCTCAGCCTGTGAATGCTTCAAGTGCAAGGACCCTGTCCAATTCTTTTTATTATAACTAGCATCCATTCATTCATTCCACAAATATTATCGAGAGGCCACAATGTGCCAGGCTCTCTGCTAGGTCCTGGAATACAGGAGTGAGCAAGAAAGAAAAGTTCTCTGCCCTCAAGCCATTCCCAGTCCAGCTAAGGAGACATGAATCATGCAAATATATAGTGATGAATGTTGATAATTTCAAGAAAGAAATGAAGAAAAGTTTGGCGAGGGAAAACAATAAGGAGGTCAGTGAAGTCCTTTCTGGTGACATTTAAGCTGTGACCTGATGATGGGAAAGAGTTAGTCTGGCAGAAGTGAACAGGAGGGTGTTCCAGGCAGAGGGCATAGCACAGGCAGTAACAGCACAGGCTCCAGAACCTGAGTATGTGTGAGGAACAGAAAGGGGATAAGTGTGGCTGCCGCTGGAGGACCTGGTGAGGGAGAAGGGAATGGTGGAGATGGGCAGAGGGCCAAGTCATCACAGTAAGGAGTCTGGAGGATTTTAAGAAGGTATGACCTCCGCAGTGATGATTCACCATACCGTTTAAATTGCATCCCTCAACTGGCCCTTAGATTCTCCCCTACTTTTCTCTATTTTATTCTCCCGTAGCATTCATCCTCTTCTAAGATACTATGTAATCGCTTATTTTTTGTTTATCTTTTAATATCTGCCTTCCTCAACTAAAATAAAGGCTCCACAAGGGAGTTTTCTCTTATCAATGCCATATCCCCAGAGCAGAGAATAGGGCTGGGCACAGAGTAAGCGCCCTATAAATATTTGTTGAATGAATGACAATCACCCAGAGCCAGCGTTGAATCAGTGACATCAAGTCCTACCCCACTAACTCCATTTACTGGACTCCAGGCTAACGTAGACTTTGCACAAGACACTTAACCTCTCTTAGCCTCAGTTTTCTCATCTGCCAGATGGAAAGTTGGACAGAGGCCCCCTCAGTGACCACGCTGGAGTTCTCTCCTGGACCTGTCACGGTGTCTGTGGGAGCCTCAGAGAAGTGGCTTAGAGGAGTACTCTCGCCCCTCTGGGCCTCAGTTTCCCCATTTGATCAGAGGGCTCGGGAGGCCTTACCCATGCATGGGCAGTAGAGCAGGTAACCGGCCGGGTCCCAGGAGCCCGCAGGCAGCCCCGGGAGCGGCAGAAGTAGCAGCAGGAGAGACACACGCAGCGCCAGGGGCGGCGATGCCCACGCGGCGGCGCCCATGTCAGCTCCAGAGCCCGAGCGCGCAGAGGTGCGGAGGCGGGGAGGGAAGAAGGGGCGCGAGCGTCCGCCCCGCTCCCGGCGGTCCCCGCGCGCCGCCCGCGCGCCGCCCCGGCCGCTCTAGCCGGCGGGCGGGCGGGACCATAGAGCCCGCGGCACCGCCCCCTCCACGACCCGAGCGCCCGCTCGCGCGGCTCCCACAATGCACCGCACAATGGCCCGACCGCCGCCACTACCGGGGCCTGAGCGGGCCTGGCGGAGCCCGAGCGCGGCCCGGCCCGCAGCGCGGGGCCCGGAGCGCGGTGAGTGCCGGCAAGGGCCCCCTGGGACGGTGGGGAGCGGGTCGGGAGTCCGTCTCGCTGCTCCCGCGCGACCGGCACCCGGAGCAGTGGCGCCCCTCTTCCCGGGCCCCACAGCGCGGTCGTCCACACCCCCGACCGGGGCCCCCTTCTGCGTCAGCCTGGGCCCTGATAGGCCCCAGGGTGACGAAAACTCTACCGGGACCCGATACTTGGGTCTGGGGGACTTGAAGAAACCCCACTGGCCCCTTCCTTTCCGAGACCTGGAGACGCAGCCCGGAGGGTCCCCCACCCGCGACCCCCAGGCTCCCTGGTGACTCAGATAACGCGCTGCTAACCTTACTGGGGACCCGGGTCTGGGGGGCGCAGATAAGCTGCACCTGCTCCCTCCCCTCAGACACGCCTACCCAGACCCACTTAACCCCCTTTCCTGCTCCAAATAGCGCGCTCTTTATCCTCGGTTTCATCTTCCAGAACCACATAACCCCTTTGGAGGCTTCCCTCGAATACCTGGTTCTGGAGAACCCAAATAAGCATCCTCCATCCAAGTACCCGTTTTGAGACTCTTTTAATTCGGGGAATTCGCTTGTGACTATCTTCAATCCCCGGAAACTTCTAGCCCTTATAATCCCCAATCTCTTTTTTCTTTCTTTTCTTCTTCTTCTTTTTAATTTATTTTTTATCTTCTTATTTATTTGTTTTGCGGGGAGGGGTCCCTTAGAGATTCAATTAGCTTGTTCTTGGTTCCTTACCATACTTGTCCTTCCTTCCCATCCCTGAGATCTCTTCCAGACTTCTCCCTGAATTTCTGTCCCTTTCCTGGCAGCTGTCCCCTCCTATCTCTCCCAAACCCCGGAGAAATTGAACCTTTCCCACCACACAGTGGGATGGTCTAGAAGGTGCTGGAGGAGCCAGGCTATTCCCGGCAAACCCATCCCCACGCTATGGCCCCCGCTTGGTGGAGGAAAGGCACCTGTAAGGTGGAAGATAAGGGGACAACTGGTGTTGGGAGTTGGTGCTTTCACCTGCCAGTGTGTCCTGGCTTGTGTGTTTTTCCTCCTGTCAGCTTGGGGCTGTGATAGAGTCTGTCTGGCCTTGGGTTTCTAATCCACTCCCCACCACAAACCCAACGTGAGACTGATGGATTGGGGGGGGTGTCTCATCAGGTTTCCTCTTCATGAAAATGGGACTGTAGTGAGTCGCAGCCATTTGCTCAAGGCCTTCTCAGGAGTGGGAGGCAGCGAGAATCAGAGGAAATAGCGAATCAAAGGGACTCCAGAGAGGGCCCATCTATGCAGACAAGAAGTAGCAGCCTGAGAAGAAATTCAGCCCCTGTTAATCCAGTTTGATGTCTCTTGGAGTGATGCAAGTCACGGAGACTGTAACTCTCCAGCCTCCCTGTAATTTAATTCTCCCACCACTGTGGAGTGTGTGGGAGAAAGTGAGTGAAGGAGGCAGCTAGTCTCGTTCCCCCCTTCCCTTCGCACTGTTTTCCAGCCAGTCAGTGTGCCTTTTGGATTTGTTTCTGGTGCCCAGGTCAGGACCTGGTTTTTTCCTTTAACTCTATTTATAATTTCCCAATTGCTATTTTGGGTTCTGCTTAAGGGAAGATTCTATCCACCCCAAGGAACGTTCCAGGACGTGCTTCCTCCTCAGCAGGTGTTGAATTGAGTTCTTCAGATCCCCGAGTAACTCATGGGCAGGAGGGATGAAAGCTATTTTAGGGTAGTCACTGAAGTGGAGCTGTTAATCCTCTGGGTCTCTCTAGTTAAGAGCACTGAGAGATTAACCCTTTCCTTGCTGCAGGGGGGCTATTTTCCAACAGTTTCTGGGGAGGGCTGGGAGAATTCAAGTGTGGCAGTAGAAGGTGGGAACTTGCATCTCAATGCAAAGGCAAAGCCGATAGCGGCCTCTTGTTGGGTGCTTACAGCAAGCCAAACCCTGTGCTGAGCCGCTTGCATACCTGACTAAAATAATCCTTACAACAAGCCCATGAGGTAAGTATTTTTAGCTTTACAGATGAGGAAACAGGCTAATAATGGAGAAAGAACACAGTTTCTATCGAGATGATGTAACACCATAAAAACTATAGTTTCATCAGAGGGCAGCAGGCAGCATGGCTCCCAACAGGGGACAGACAGGCTCGGGAGCAGTTTGTCTCCTTTCAGCTTCCCAAGAGGGCCAGCCATACTGAGTTTTCAGCAAGCGTTTGTATTTGGGGTGCGGAGCCTTCAGAGAAGTGATTCCTGAGAAAGACCTCTGGCCCGGGATACGGTGCTGGAGGGAGGCAAAGTGAAGGGGACTGGTTAGAGGGGATGTGCTGAGGTTTATTGCGAGGGGAAAAGGGGAAGGCCGCATTTTGGGGAGGTCTTGGGAAGGGAAGGAAACTCACTCTGAGGTCTGAGCAGCAACATTAAAAGGAGGGAAAAAATGAAGTACTACTCGGGCCCCATGTAGAAGGGAGACACAGTTTAGAGCTCAGAGACAGCACTGCATGTATGCACACATTTTGTCAGATGCTTTCAAGAGTGCTGTCTCAATCCTTCACGAGAATATTGTAGGTAAGGAGAATAAATCTCTATTTTAAAAATTGAGGAAACAGGTTCAGAGAAACAAAACAACCTGCCCTTAGTTTCACAGCCAGTAAGAGGCAGCGCTTCTGATAGCAAGTCCAAGGTTCTTTCCACGCTACCCCCTTCAGATCAGGCGCCAGAGGAATCTTAGGATGAAAATCTACTAAGTTACACCAGTAACTGGGAGGGAGAGATTGTGTTTGTTTTATGGGAACAGGTTCTGTCAGCTTCTCTGTAGTTGTTAAGGTTAGCATGTGAGACCAGAAGAGCAGCTTTGAAAGAGAAGTAGAATTCTTTGACAGTTGCTGAGGAAGAAGTCTGAAGGCATAGGCCTGATAATGTGAGAGAAGCCCAGGAATCTTTCTGGATGAGAGGAGTTTGCAGACAAAGGACAGAGGAAAAGAGCCTAGATTCCCAAAAGGGTTCCTAAGGTAACACTAGCAGCTTCGGTTATCCAGCCGCCTTTCAGGTACTTTAGGTAAGGCCTTCTGCTGTGCTTTCTTAAAAGCTTAGGGGGAATAGGATCCGGGTGTTGGCTGTTTTCTGTTTAAAGCCATAGCCCCATTCAGTGCAGAGCAAGGCAAGCACATGGCTGCTGCCTTCCTCCTCTGGTTCTATCAGTACAACCTCGTGAGCCCTTCTGAGCCCCCGCCAGCCTGTTCCTAGAAGCCCATTGCTCACTCTTTCAGTAGCAGCATACTGAACTGCTCTGTCTTGTTTGTGCTTGTTCAGGAGAACATATGAGGTGGATGTGTGGGAGGCTGGGGACGTGCTGCTCTCTTTCTGAGTTTGTGTGGAATTTCCAGGGCTCGGCGCCCCTCTCACAGCAGCCAGAGTGATACGACTTGCTTCCCTCTGGCTGCCCTTCCCAGCTTTCCAGAGGCTGAGGTGCATGATTTCAGATATCAAGGGGAACAGAATTTGACTTTGAAGGTAGGGGAAATTCCCTGCAAACTAGATGTTCAAACTCATGCTTGCTGTCTACCCAATTCCAAGATGCATAATTGCTGGTGTTACAAACAGGTAATTCCACCCTTGTGAAGGGGTGGGGGCCTTAAATAATGAAAGCGAGATGGCAAGCCCTTTGAGGTTTATAGTGAAGCAGGTAAATATGCCATGACTTGAAGACTCAAGTGGGACTAGTTTTTAGTGCTACCTACGCCTCCCCAGCACATGACTCATGCAAAATGCAGCCACCTTTGTGCAGATCTTTCTAGGCAAATCTGCACTCGTGATGGGGAAATGTTTATCATATTACATTGCAATATTTCTTCAACAAGAGGAATGGTTCCTGAACAGGACGCAGCTCACGTTAATGATGAGCAAAGCTCTCTGGGGTATGAACCTGCTGATCCCATCATCTCGTTCACGGCCAATCTGTTGGATGAATGGTCACTAAGCAGCAGGCGCTAATGAGCTGAGCAAGCATTCTGTAGCCCACAGCTGGATTGTGTGGTTGGAGCCCTCCCCAGATTCTTGTGGGCAATCCCCGCAAACCCCTTTTGCTCCCTCCACATGGAAAAGCCTCATGACCAGATTTTGGCGTGACCTCTTCAAAAGGAATCCGTGTTATAGCAAGTTGAAGTGCAGTTGGTCATCTGTGATGGGCTTGTGAGTGTGAATGTCTGTCGTCGTCCCCCTTTTGAGAGTCAGGACCGAAACTCCCATCCTCTCTTCCTCTGAGTTGATGTCAGGAAAGAAGTTGTGTCACCTTGCTGCAACCCCCCCCACCCTCACCCCTCTACTCAACAAGAGAAAGGATCAGACTTCAAGATAATGGCTCCACACTTTGAAGGGCTGTAAACCCACTTTAAACCAGAACTTCCTGAGCATACGTTAAGCTCAGGAGAATCAGCTTGCTTTCAATGACTAATTTACTCATCTAAAAGAAAGTTGAGGGTGGTTCTGTAGATGCTAGGTGATGAAAGGGATGTGCTCTGGGCCCTCAAAAAATAAGAGTTTGGCTGAGGAGACTTAAGTTCTAATGCAAGTGTGTTACCTCTTCGTAATGAAGAAATGCATGTGCCCATGAGATCTGTAGGAGGGACCACTCAGCCCCTTGGGGTATTGGACAGGTTTTGCTAAAGAAGCGTGGTCTGTGCCGAAGACCGTGAGTCCCAGAGAAGTGGTGGAGGGCAGTACGGGGTTAGGGGAAATGCCGGCTGTGCTATGTGTGTATCGCTGCCTCCGACAGAACCTCTTGATGTAGATGCACTGCTAAAAAACACATCTGGCACAGGGCTGACTTTCCAGGGTGTAAATTTCCTAAGTAAAGGCTTCTCCTTCTCTGTTGCCTTTTGGACATTTTATTGCTCCTTAGCACTTCCATGAGGAGGAGTCTTGTGGAAAGTAGTGGTAAAGGGGAGGAGGAGGAGCTGCTATCTCTAAGTTTAGTGGAAAGAATGTAAAAGAGAAGTTAGAAGAGAAAGTTTGGAGTTTAGGGCTTTTACTTCCTCGGATTATCTTGTTTCCTGTTAGCCCAGGTTGTACTAGTAATAATGGTTACCCCTAAACACTTACTAGGTGCCCAGCCTTCTGCTGAATGCTTTATATTCATTATCTCATTTAATCCTCAAAACATGCTTATGATTTAAGAGGTTATGATACCTATTTTTTAAATGAGGAAACAGTTCAGGGAAGTAAGTAATTGGCTGAAAGTCACATGGCTTTTAAGTGGAAGGGCTGGATTGGAACGGGGATCTCGCTGCCTCTAGAGCCCATGTTTTCATGGTTTGGGGCTCCCTAACACCAGGTGTTCTGATGTTTCAGGTGAAGAGATTGTTTTCTGAAGGCTGCGTTGGAGGCTGTGACAGAGCAGAGAGCCCGTGTGGAGCCGATGGGGAGGCTTTCTGAATAACATGGCCCTTCGCCATTAGCTTTGCCATGACCACATTTTTCACCAGCGTCCCCCCCTGGATTCAAGATGCAAAGCAGGAGGAGGAAGTGGGCTGGAAACTAGTTCCCAGGCCTCGGGGCCGGGAGGCGGAGAGTCAAGTGAAGTGCCAATGTGAAATCTCGGGGACACCCTTCTCAAATGGGGAGAAGCTGAGGCCTCACAGCCTCCCCCATCCAGAGCAGAGACCATATAGCTGCCCTCAGCTGCACTGTGGCAAGGCTTTTGCTTCCAAGTACAAGCTGTATAGGTAGGTGACACTCCTATACGTCTTCCTGCCTTGAGGTTCCCAGAGGACAAAGCCAGAGAGACTCCACTGAGTGTGGCGGGAGAGGAGAGGTTAATTTGTCCCCTAAGTGTGCCCAGAATGCCAACCATTTGAGGTCATTCACTAAAAAATAATGGTGGTGTTTTTTTATTCAAACACTAGAATATGATGGATACAATATCAGACAGCCATAAACAAATTAGATTGAGCATTTTTTTCAATACTACTTTCCCCACCCCTGTCAGATAAGAGTGACAATTTTAGCCAGAAATTAAGAATTTGTCAGAACTTTAGAAGAAAAAGGTGACCCTGTGGTCTAATCTGTAAATTTTAAAGTGGAGGCTTAGAGTGGGGAAGTAACTTACCCAAGGTCACACAGCTTCTTAGATCCTTCCGTGAGTGCCTGCCCTGCTGAACTGCCTCCCACACAAGATGATGGCTTCCGTGTCTGTAGAGTCCTGGCGTCCTCGGGGTCAATGGCTTTCCTGAAACTTGTAAGCCCAAGAATCCCTGCGAAAGTGAAATAGCATGTAAAATGGTGTAAAGGCATGTAAAATGGTGTAAAGCAGACACGGCAGAGCAGCTCTGAAGGGACGGGGGCTTGCTTGGAAGCAGTTGTGATTTTATCCTTGCCTTTCCGTCAGAGGAACAAGAGAGACTGCCTGATGCCGAGTCTTTCATCCATTCATCTAGCAAACTCTGATTTATTGAGTTCCTGCTGCATACCAGGCACAAATAGATGGGGGTGCTGGCTCTCCTTGAGTTTACTATCTTAATAGTGTGGACAGACAGCAAACAAGGAGACACACCAACAAGATAACCACAGAAAGCCTCAGTTCCTTGTGTGGAAAACAGTTGACAGGAAGGAACTAAAACAGGTAACAGGGTAGCATGTGAGCAGGATTGCCCTGACGACAGTTCTGTGGTCCTCAGGAATGCTTTGATTCTGTGTGCTGCGGTGGCTTAGGTGGGCTCCAGTTGGGGCTGTCCTCTTACACTACCTTAGCGACAGGCTGGCTGTCAGTGGGAGGCTTCAAGGAAGATCCTAGTCCAGGAGGCAGGAGCCCTGTCTCCCTCCGTAGTCACCGTATGATCTTAGGTAAATTACTAAGCCTCTGGGCTTCAGTTTTCTCACCTGCAAACAGGTTAGTGGACTGTGGATCACTCGGCGCCTCCCTGTCTTATAGTATCACGTCAGTTATGTCATAGGAGGTCATTAGTAACCCTCAGGCGCGAGCAGTCATGGAGCATGAGGGTAATGGGGACAGTGGTGGCATGCCTCGGTGAACCCAGTTCTCAAGAAGGTCTGTATTTCAGTTCAACTTCTGCCACTTACTGATGGGGGTGGGGCTGCCCTGTGCTTCAGGGTATGATGGAGAGCAAGGTTTATGGCACAGCTCACACGGCCTGGCCAGTGGTGGGCCCTCAAAGTCTTGCTGCGTTGATTCTGAATGTATGAAGGGAGCTCTCAATTGTAATTCCTGGATTCTGAGCTGCTTTGCAGCCAAATGGGAGCAGGTAAACCAAGGGATACTGAGGTGCCATGCCATGAAAATATTTTTTAAATGTTGCTGGTTTACATGGCAAACAATTTAAATAGTACAGTGGGCATGCAGTGAAAAATGAATTGTCCTAACACCCGCAGCCACTATTCTCCCCAAAGGCAACCAACGGGTCAGTTTCTTGTGTGTCCTTTCTGAGACATTCAAACATGTATTCTCTTCCCTTTTTATTTTCACAAGGGATTGTATTACACACTATACTGAACTTCCTTTTTTGACTCAGCCCCCTATATCTTAAGAGATTGTTCCAGATCAGGAAGTTTCGATACACTTCATTTTCCCTTTATTGTGTCATTTAAAATTTTTTAAATATAATTTCTCGAAAGGGAAATAACATTAACATAATTCAAAATTCAAAAGGTGTACAGTGAAAATGCTCCTTCATACCTATATACTACATATTTCTTCTCCTCATAGGCAACCAATATTTTTAGTTTCTTATATATCCTTCCAGAAATATTGTAAGTACATGCAAGGAAACTTTTCCCTCTTTTCACGTACATAGTACTGTTCTGTATGCACTATTCGTGTCTCACTGCTTTTTCCCACTTACTGTATCATAGGAGCTTGTTCCCTGTGGGTACATAGAAAGCTGCCTTATTTTTTTAAAAAGTTGAGTCATTTTTGGGACTTAATCATAATTTAACCAGTTCCCTATTGATAGACACTTCGCGTGTTCCCAATGTTTTGCTACTTTTTACAATGCTGCAAAGAATAGCAGTGCATACGTGATCCTGCATGTCGGCGAGGATATCTATAGAATACAGTTGGCACGGTATTCCACTCCAGTCCATTGCATGCGCTATCACAATTTCTATATCCAGTTCCCTGTTAATGGACACTTTGGTTGTCTGGCCAGCCCTTGTGACCTCTCTTTTCTTCTCTCCTCCATCCCTACCCCAGGCACATGGCCACCCACTCAGCCCAAAAACCCCACCAGTGCATGTACTGTGATAAGATGTTTCACCGCAAGGACCATCTCCGGAACCACCTGCAGACCCACGACCCCAACAAAGAGGCCCTCCACTGTTCCGAGTGCGGGAAGAATTACAATACGAAGTTGGGCTACCGGCGCCATCTAGCCATGCATGCGGCCAGCAGCGGTGACCTCAGCTGCAAGGTGTGCCTGCAGACCTTTGAGAGTACCCAAGCCCTGCTGGAGCACCTGAAGGCCCACTCCCGCCGGGTAGCGGGCGGTGCCAAGGAGAAGAAGCACCCCTGTGACCACTGTGACCGGCGGTTTTATACCCGTAAGGATGTGCGGCGGCACCTGGTGGTGCACACAGGCCGGAAGGACTTCCTGTGCCAGTACTGTGCCCAGCGGTTTGGCCGCAAGGACCACCTGACCCGGCATGTCAAGAAGAGCCACTCTCAGGAGCTGCTCAAGATCAAGACAGAGCCAGTGGACATGTTAGGCCTACTCAGCTGCAGCTCCACAGTCAGCGTGAAGGAAGAGCTGAGCCCCGTGCTGTGTATGGCCTCTCGGGACATGATGGGTGCCAAGGCCTTCCCTGGCATGCTGCCCATGGGCATGTACGGCGCCCACATCCCTTCCATGCCTAGTGCAGGCGTGCCACACTCCCTGGTACACAACACGCTGCCCATGGGTATGAGCTACCCTCTGGAATCCTCCCCCATCTCTTCTCCAGCTCAACTTCCTCCTAAATACCAGCTTGGATCTACCTCATACTTGCCCGACAAATTGCCCAAAGTGGAGGTGGATAGTTTTCTGGCGGAGCTTCCTGGAAGCCTGTCTCTCTCATCCGCTGAACCCCAGCCCGCCTCACCTCAGCCGGCGGCAGCTGCGGCCCTCCTAGATGAAGCACTGCTCACCAAGAGCCCCGCCAACCTCTCTGAGGCCCTCTGCGCTGCTAATGTGGACTTCTCCCACTTACTGGGCTTTCTTCCACTCAACCTGCCCTCGTGTAACCCACCCGGGGCCACAGGAGGCCTGGTCATGGGCTACTCTCAGGCTGAGGCACAGCCCCTGCTCACCACATTGCAAGCTCAGCCGCAAGATTCCCCAGGAGCTGGGGGACCGCTGAACTTCGGGCCTCTGCACTCCTTGCCTCCTGTCTTCACTTCTGGCCTGAGCACCACCACTCTGCCTCGTTTCCACCAGGCATTCCAGTAGCCCCCAAGGAGGCCCCTCAGCTCAGGCGTGGACTCTGTCGGAGAGCCTCACTACCCATCTTGTCTGCATCCCCCGTGAAGGCAGCTGAGCTTTCAGAGCTGGGTTCAAACAGAAAAAATTCCAGTATCTGTATCGAGCACTTGGTTTGGGGTCTCAGGCTCCAGTATCAGTTCCAGGAGGAGCCTTGAGCGCCAACTCCCTGAAAAGGTCGCATACTATAGGACTTCAGGTATTTTTACTTTTTTTTTATCTGAATCGGCAGCCACACTTAGCCCTCTCCTTCTCCAAAGTGTCCGAACCTCCTCCTCTTTGGAGAAGGGGGAGACCTGTTGGAGACACACAGGGTTTCATTTCGGATGACCTCGAGAGAAATAGCTCAAGAAGCCCACCTTCTTGTCCCAACCTGCAGACCCCAGAGCAATCGGTCAGGCCCTGCTGGAGAGGGTCACTTGGCTCCATCACCTGCTTCCAACTAATGGGCAGAAAGGAGAGTGGGCCTCTATTCTTCCCCACCACCCCTATCCCTCCTGTACCGGCACCTCCATTTTCAGTCAGTGTTGTCGAGCAACGGTACCGTTTACACAGTCGCTTCAGACACACCATTTCACCTCCCTTGCCGAACTGTTAGCCTTAGAATGATTGCAGTGAACATTGTTTACACACCGTGAATTCATTCCCATCAGTCCATTCCAGTTGGCACCAGCCAGACCCATTTGGTACCTGGTGTTAACTGGAGCCCTGTTTACAAGGCGGAGTCAGGTCTTGCTGACTTCTCTTCACTTGAGGTCACACTTTTCCCCTGTGGGGAAATAAACTGACTTTGGACTGCTTCAGTCTCTGCCATCTTCCATGACTGTGTCTGTTCCTGCCTTCCTCAGCATTGTCCGCAGGCGACAGGCAAGAAGATTGGAGCAGTTTTCTCACAGGTCTGCAACTCTTTTTGTCTCCAAGTTCACATCCGGACCCCCTCATCTTCCTTTTGAACCGGAGAGGGGAAGAAACGAAAGGCGTGCCCACTTCATCATCTCCCCGTTCCCTCACCCCCACCCTAAACATCATGAGCTGTTGTTATTAATCTTAGAAGAGGGACTTGGGTTCGAGGCTGGTGTGAATGGCAAAGAAGAAGTATGAACCCCTCATTTGTCTCCTGCCTCTCCCTTTTCCAGGCATTTGTGGAATTATTGGAAGAAGAGTTATCAGAAAGTTAGGACTGGGCAGATAGTTGAGTCCTACGCTATGGGTACATCATTGCCTCCCACACCAAACTTTTTTCTTAACCCAGTGTCCCTGGTGTCTCCTCCACTTTGCAGTTCCCTTGGACTCAGGGCCACTGTGCATAGGCTTCTCTGCTCTTCATCAGAGAACTGCCACCTTCCTCTTGTGGCCGCCTCAGTACTCAGCAAGCTTTCTTTCCTGACTTGTGGGGCTCTCTGCCACAGACAGCGCAGCCCTTGCCCCGCCGAACCCTGTCCCAGCCTCATCTCAGTTGTGCATGGGAGCTCGGGAACCACCACTGTGGGACCCTCTTGAGACACCTCCACTCTGATTCAGAAACACACTTCTACCTCTCTACTGTTAACTCCTACAGTTGCAGCCAGCAGTTTCTGGGCACTTCTCTCAGCGGGTGCCTCGTGCTGGCTTCTCCACTAGGGTTTCAGGATAACCTACCAAGGAACTGCCTCAGCCCCCTCCCAGTCCTCCCTCTCCCCTTTCTGTCTAGAATTCACCTTGGTCTGTCGTCATGAACTGAGCAGGTTCAAGACCCAGGCTTCTGCTTCAGCCCAGGCCAGTACTCTTCGAGGTGAAAGCCTTAAAATGTAGCCTCCTACCCCTTGATTGGAAGCAATGCGGAGTGCATAAGCATGTTTTGATTTAGGGTAGCTTGGGATACCTTTAAAAAAAAAGAAAATCAAAACCAGATATAAAAATGTCTGGCAAGGTTAGAATCAGACTAGGTGATTTGCTTCTAAAAATTAGTTTCTGTGAGTCCCAGGGACTGATTAAGGTTTAGTTTTAAAAGCGTCCCCCTTGGTACGCGGCCACCTCCTGCATGCTGTGCATGTTACTGGGGCTCGTAGCCCAGGAAATGGGATGTGAGGATCCAGGCAGGACTCAGTGCTGCCGTTCTCCTTGTCTCTGGTCTTCACCACTAGACCCAGCAGCCTTTCACCACCTCTGCCCACTTCCCTGCACCCTTCGTTTACGGAGGCACATGGGCCTCTGGCCACAGAATAGTCTCAGGCTGTTAGAGGAGTCCCCTCCTCTACCTGCTCTTCCCTGATCCTTGAATCCTCTCCCCATTAGTAATGCTGAGAAACTCATAGGACAGGTAAAGCAAATATGTAAAATGTGTAGCTGGGGCCTTGCCCCCCCCTTCCATCTTGTCCCTCCTTTCCCCTTCCTTCAGTGCCCTCACCAGCCACGAGGAATTTCCCTATCACTGTGAACTTTGCTGGTGCAGAGCAACATCTGCCTTCATCTTTTGTTTTTGTTTTTGTTTTGGGTGGTGGGCCATAGCCACCCAGCTGTTTCTTAAATCTCCCTTCTCATAATTAAAAAAAAAAAAAAAAAAATCCTCATTGGTCTGGTTGTTCAAAGGATAAGAATAGCTTTATCCTACACTCAGTACCAAACCCACTTCAGTACCCTTACTGAAGCCAGGAGAGCCTGAGGGGCATCCGCCCAGGACAGGAGCCATAGCATGTGGCAGAGACCAAACAGGGACCAGGAAAAGGGTGATGTCCCCTTTCCCCACCACCTCCTCCAACTTCTGTCAGCAGCGAGCTGCCCTGAACAGGGGACAGGCCCCTCCCGCCCTGCACAGTAGCTGGTCAGCGTGGAGTACAGTCCTGGGGGCCAGGGAATGACATGCCCAGCTGTGTCAGTGCAAAGGATCTGTGCACATCTGAAAGAGGTGAGAGGTAGGGAAAGGAGCACCAATGAGTTCTTTCCCCCAACCTTTTAAAAATTGCATTTTGTTAATGGAAATCCGGGAAGCAGGTGTGATTACTTTTTTGCTCGTAGATACTGTCCTAAGTTGACATTCTCCCACTGCCCTAAACTTTCCCCTAGTAGTCCTTTAAATCCTCCCCACCCTTCTTTTTGATAGCTGTTTTCTCCACCCCTTCCCCAATCCCCCCCCCTTATCTAGGAGCTATTTGTAAGCACGATTTTTTTTTTAACAGTTTATATTGTACAGGATCAATATTTTGCTTTTTAACAAGGATATTTATGTAATAAACTTTGCCTTAGGCAGGTGTTGGCCAGGAAAGTCCAGATTCCTCTGGGACCCCACCCTGGCCTCTCCTGGAGCTCTGAACCTGCTGTGGAAGGAATTGGCTGTGACCTTCACCACTGGAGAGTAGGGTCTGTGGCAAGGGAAAGGAGCGTTGTGGTTCTGACAGGAGGAGTCACCATGCTAACTAGTGCCTGAGTAGAGGGGTATGAAGAAGTACTCCAGTTTGATTCTTCGGATGTAAGAATACGCACCTCTCCACCTCTGAATCCGCGGCACCAGGACTCCTGAAACCACTTGTCATGCGCCTGCCCTCCCCCCCAGTGGTCAAGGCTTCGGAGCCACTCTTTCGTAACGCCAGATTATTTAATGAGAAAAATACAAGACAAAAACCTTCTAGCACTTTGTAAACACAGTGAATAACCTCTTGGAGTATTTTTGGCTTTATATAAAACAAGGTTTTTAATTGTAAAATGTAAGTGCCATTAGGACATGCACAGGGCGGATCTTTGTTAAAGTAGATTTTTCAATGTTTTACAGAATTACATTTTCAAAAAAAGGTTTTTATAATGAAGTTGTTTATTAAAAACTTCTGAATGATGTGTTTGGAAGTTGTGAACCTGTCTGATTGGGAAAGGGTTGGGGAGAGAGAGCCTGGGGAAGAAGCATTGTTAGCATCCAGGGGATGGTGAGTAGGGGACAAACAGTAACAACTTACAAACCGCACTTTGAAAGGAAAGCTCTTAATAGGATGCCTTTGAGGTAAGTGGCATCATACCATCACTTGATAATCTTGGATCCAGGGGTCAGAAAAATCAAACTGGCTTCATACAATTTCACGTACCTGAACATGCCAGCTGGGGAGCCTCGGTTAGGATTGATCCAGCACATCCAGCAGGGCTGGTCTTAGCATCCCTAGTTTTCTCTGCCCTATCTTGTGCAGTTGTGACTTCGTTCTTGAGCCCTACAAAGTGGCTTGTCCCTTTGTGTAGTAGAATACTGCCATGATTCTAGACCTGTCATTCTCACACAGTACTGACCAGGAAAAGAAAGGGAACCTTTCCAGGCTCACAGGAGAGAGGAATCCTTTTATTCGCAGAAACCCCCGTCTCATTGGCCTTGGGGTTCCGTGCCATCCCAAACCAGTCTATAAAGCCAATGAGCACAAGGCTGAGACGGGAGAAGTGGTTTCTCAAAGGAAATGGGGGGTACTAGTAGCAAGAGTAATGGATGCTGGTCGTTCAAGAGAAATGTCACCCACTGCCCAAGGTGCAGAGCTAGTGAGTGACCTTGGCCACGTTTGTGCCTACCCATTGGGTTCAGACCAACTGTTGAGAGGCTGATATGGCTTCGCCTGATGTTGCTTGGCCAGTCTAACAAAGGTCGTCATCACTATCCTGGACCCCCTCCCTGGTGCTGAAACCCTCCCACCCAGGGCGCAGACTGAACTTGCTTTTCTGTGGTCTGGAGCCAGTGTCCATCGCCAAGCCGTGCGAGTCATTCTGGAGTCCAGCCTGAGTGCAGGGCGTTAACAAGTGTTACTGTGTGTAACGAGTGTTTTGTATACAAAGGCAGTGGGCCGGTCTTCATCTCTTTGGCCTTCCATTTCCTGGACATTCACTGTCTACCCCATTGTGTCGGATTACTGGCTAGGGCCCCAAGGGAACCCACCTTGCCCTCTAGGGGGTGCATACCCTAGGATGGGTCTGGGGGCTCAGAACTATCTTATCCACTGGACCAGAGGAAGCTGAAGGCTTTGTGGAGGAGGTGCAAGGACTTTCAGGCAGAGTAGGCATTATTAGGTGTATTGACCACAGGCCACAAGTTGGGCAGCAAAGACCACAAGAGCACAGGTGCATTTGTAGGATCAGGGCTGCAGGGGCTGGTCCATCCAGGCTCTTATCCTCTCCAAGTACAGACCCCGCACTTCAGACTGGAGTTCACATTTGTGAAATACCTGATACAGAGCCATGGGCAGCCCCTGGGCCTAGGACAAAGTGTCCACCTTTCAGCCTACCAGTCCGAGGACCCAGCTGGTGTGGGGGAAACCAGGCAGATCCCACTCGCTCCCTGGTTGGCAGCATCTGAGACCCTCCTTTGCCCCAGATCCTTCTACTCTGACCTCGTTCTTAACTTTCTCCACATAAATATTATGAGCACCTCCGTTAGCCATGCAATGACCAACTCTGGCTCCCACTATGAGTCTGGCCAGTCTTTGCAAGGGATACCTCTTGAGTCCTCTGCCTGTTCCTGAATAATATGTCCAGTACGATGCTGCAGGTGTCCCAAAGGGCAGATGAGCGTGGGCGTTGGGCGACTCCCACCTGCCCACCGCAGATGCGAGAACTAATTGCCTGGCGTGGTGGCAGTGATGGAAGGTTCTATTTGTCTTTGAGTGGTGGTTGGGCCTGATCCCTGGTGCCTGCTCCGAGCTGCTTCCCTGCACTTCCACGGCCAGAGCTCTACCAATCTGGGGCCAGTTCTGTCTGGAGCCCGTGGTCGCATTCCTACAGGGTGGTCCCTTGCCCCTTCGCCAGGCCTACAGGTACCTCGCTCCCTGCAGCCCGGGGACCCTAGCGAATCACATCCGGAAGGAGGGGGCACGAGAGGCGGAGCGCGACCTGGAGGAGGAGACCGCGCCTCCGGGCCTCCCGTCCGCGGTCCTGCCGCAGCCCCCGCTAGCCTGCAGCCACCGAGCCGCCCCTCTCGCGGAACCCGCGGTGTCGCCCGCGCGCCCCGAGCCCCTCCCGGCCAGAGGCTTCCGCAGGTGATGGCGGACCAGGGTGTAGAGGGCCTGGAAACCGCCGCGCGCCTGCCGCCCGGCCGGGCACAAGAAGGGGGCCCACGCCTGGCCCCCGCGACTGGGGCCCGAGAAGCCACGGGATGCGGACACCCCGACCCGGCAGCCAACCCCGGAACCGTCCCGGCTTCCCCTGGGGGCAGGGAAGCGGCCTCTGCGGTGATTGATCGCAGCCCGGAAAACGGCCTTGTCGGGGACAAGGCCCCAGAAACCTGTGGCGCAGAGCGGTGTAGGGCTCAGGCTGGAGCCGGTGGGAAGACCGAGGAAGTGACGAATGAGGGCGCCATCTTCATGGAGGAGGTGGAGAGGGAGGTGCAAAAGCAGCAGGTGGAGGAGATGGAGGTGGGAGTGGAGGCGCAGGAGGTCCCAGGGCCCCTAAACCTTGATGCCCCAGTTGTGGACCCACTGGACGCCATCCAGTGGGAGCTGGAGGCTGTGAGTGCCCAGGCGGACAGGGCCTACCTGCAGCTGGAGCGCAGGTTTGGGCGCATGTGCCGGTTACACCTAGCCCGTAGGAGCTTCATCATCCAGAATATTCCTGGCTTCTGGGTCACTGCCTTCCTGAACCACCCGCAGTTGTCAGCTATGATCAGCCCGCGAGATGAAGACATACTCTGCTACCTGATGAATTTGGAGGTGAGGGAGCTCAGGTATGCCAGGACAGGCTGCAAGTTCAAGTTTCGCTTTTGGAGCAACCCCTACTTCCGGAACAAGGTGATCGTGAAGGAGTATGAATGCAGGTCCTCAGGTCAGGTGGTGTCAATTGCAACTCGCATCCGATGGCACCGGGGCCAGGAGCCCCCTGTGCTGGTACACAGGAACCGGGACACCGTCCGCAGCTTCTTCAGCTGGTTCTCACAGCACAGCCTCCCAGAGGCAGACAGTGTGGCCCAGATTATTAAAGAGGACCTGTGGCCCAACCCCCTGCAGTATTATCTGCTGGGGGATAGGCCCCACAGAGCCAGGCGAGGTTTAGCAAGGTGGCCTACAGAGGCCTCCCCTAGGCCCTACGGGTTCCAGTCTGGCTAAGCCCTGCCCTGGGACCTGGCTGCTACATCAGCCTCCCTTCTATCTCCTGTGGACCAACAATGGCACTCTGCTGTCTGCTTTCTCCTCCGTGTACTCTGGCCCTTCTGAACGTTCAGTAGACTGGGATCCAAGATGGTGGCCTTCGTGGCCTAGTTCTTCTGTTTCCATGTGGCCCTCCTGCATCTCGGGACTGTCACATGCTACACTGTCTACCCAAGCACCCAATGCCATGGACGTGTACTGCCATCATCTTCCTGGCCTATCTTCAATCATGGCCTTCCCACCCATTTTTGGGATGGGCACCTGCAAGTCATCTCTGGGAGGACCAGTGCCTCTTCGAGGCCTACTACTTTAAGGCCACAACGTGCTGGGCTTCATATTTATACTGGCCCCACCACTGGCTGCGGCAAGCTGAGTCTCATCACCCACGATGAAGTGGCTGCATTGTGCTGGCTGTCAACTCCAGGGCCTCAGAGCTTCAGGATCACCGGCAGGCTACTGGACTGTTGGGCATCTGGCAGAATGGGCACAGAGCCAGCAGGTAGCTGATGGGCATGGGTCAGGTGAAGGACACGAAGGAGGGGCAACGCCTTCTTTGTGATCAGATTGCTCTTCTTACGCATGTTGGTCCATCTTGCAGCCTGCTCTCTGCTTCTGAAGGTCTGTGTGGTACCCTACCAATGTCTGGCCATCACCGTTCTCATGAGTTTTGCTCAGGCTGCCACCAGCCCTGTTGAATGCTCCCAGGAAGTGCCTGTGGACCCAGGTGGGCCACCTGCCAATGCATAAGAGGGCCCCAAACCCCCAGTAACTCGGCTGCACTGGCATATCTGGGCATGTGCTCAAGGCAGGGGCAATGATGGGGTCCCTTCCAGAAACCTACCTTTCTGAGCCTGTCAGTGAACTCCCACAGATTCCAGCTCTCCCGTCTCCACCTGTTTTTAGGCTGCCAGATTGGGTGTGTTGGGGAGGGGGTGTTTCTGCTCACAGGGCCTTTCTATTCACCTGCCCAGAGCACACATCTTTCTTTTTATTTTCTTTAAAGTGACAGCTTAGAAACAAACAACTGAAGAAGCAAGCTTTCTGTTTTGTTTTGAAATATATAAATAGCTGAAGGGACGGGCTTTCTTGCTGAATTTGCCTCTTTGTCTCCAGAGAGGGAGGCTTGGCTCATAGAGTGCCGCTATCTTTGTGCCCTGGGCTCCCAGGTCCTGCCCTCTTCAGTAAGGCCCAGAATCTTCAAAGGGGGACAGCTCAGGGCTGCTGAACAGAGACCAGGAGGTCTGGGCCCCCAGGGGTAGGGATAGTTCATTATTTTATGCTGTGTTCTTTCAGACTAACTTTAACTCTACTTCTTTCTCATGCACCAGGTTGTTTTCACCAGGTCCAAACCCTGTCATGGGATTCTATAGGGACAAGAACTTAGCTGTCCCCCACCCCAAGTTCCCTTTCTCAGGCTTTTGGGGCTGTCTCCATCTCATTTGGGGGATGACCATATCCAGGCCCCTTCCCATGGAAGTCCTTCTCTTTTCTGTTCCCCCGGACCTGGGGAGGCTTTGACACAAAATAATGGTGGGGCTGGGCGGACACAGGACTGCCGCTGTCAGGTAGGGAAATGCAACAGAAGCCAGAGCCAACCGGAAAGGTCCAGGGATGCCTGAGCTTGTGGGGTGGAGAGAAGAGAGCCCCCGGATTGTTCCTAACTTTTCTGATGCACCAGGTTGTTTTTAAATTAGGAGAACTAGTAACACTGCAACCTCAGAGGATTTCTCCATCCAGGTGTGACCCTGTGTTGGTAGCAAGTTAATGCTGTTTTTAATTTCACTGCTTTTAAGTAAGACTCTGCATCCACTTCTCCATTTCTACCTACGGGGGAAATTGAGTTGTCCAGGCCTGCTTGCTGCTTTTCGTTGAGAACATTTACAGGAACGTCGTCTTCATAATTTTTCAGTGCCATTTGGAAACTACGTGGCTATTCACGATTGTTATCAAGTTGCTGCGGCCTGTTAATATAACCCTGTACTTAGTAGCTTGAGTACGGTAATATAGTAGGACTTAAGAACGGAAATTGTTACCATGTTCGGTGAGGGTAACCTCCAAAAAGAACTCTAAAACCCGAATGGTCTTCACTCTGTGCTCCAGTGGCCCGGTGGTAGTCAACATCACTGCAAATGACATCTCTGCTTCTAAACAGTGACATATTCATGAGGCGGCTTTGTCCGATCAGAAGAGGGATTGATGGTACTTTTGTCTTCTACTTGCATGATGAAAAAATAAAAACCGTTCAGTCTGGGGAAAAAATAACCCAGGTCATGTTAGTCCCCCATCCCACACTCTCCACTGGCAGAAAAAAAATCCTAATTCCTCCTCGTGGCTGACAAAACCCAGCATTTTCTGGTCTCTGCTGACATCTCCCATTGATCTCTACGCTCCCCCAACACTCGCCTCTCTGCTGCTCCTTAATACACTAACCACGTCCCAACCTCACGGTTTTTGCACTTGCTTTTCTGTCTCTGGAACTTTCTTCCCGCAGATATTCTCATCGCTGGTTCCCTCAATTCTTTCAGGCCTCTTTGGAGGCTTTCCCTGCCCAGCTTATCTGAAGTCATCCTGTGCCTCTGCCCATCTCTTCTCCTCTCCTGTCTGCTGTTTGACCCCACGTGCACCTCAACAACAGTGACCTGTGTGAATGAATAAGGGTGGGGGCATTGAAGGGTGACCATATACTTTGTCATCCAGCTGGAACACATCTGGGAGTGAAAGGGGCATGACTAATAACTACACCAGGGCAAGAGGCCTAACTGGCACATAACGGTCACGCCAAAGAGACAGAACCCCACCAAGTCCAGCTTGGCATACAGCTCATCCCTCCTGTGTGTGATGTCAGAGGGTGGAGACTTCTCTGAGGTCTGGACCCTGGAGCTTTGAGGAACAGGCAGTTTAGAAGGGGGCAGTGGAAAGGAATTCCTGACCAGAGGCAGTCGGATAGAAAATGCTGACGTGTTCAGGGCACGTACCCTGGACGTGGCTGCTTGGGAGAGGCAAGGCTGGGGGGTGGGAAGGTTAAGGCTGTTTTCTGGAAAGAGGAACTCTGCCTACAAAGCTAAGGCATTATCCCCTGGATGGTGGGGAGGGGGATCAGATGTGTTTCAGGGGTGGGAGAACTCAGAGAGCAGCTGGAGACAAGGGGAGGGGAATGTTTGCCATTCCAGCTGTCTAGTATCTTCAGTTTGACTCTTATCCAATCTGTCCAGGCTGCAGCTCTGCCAGGAAGCCCTCCATGATTGCCCTAGCCCACGGCAATCTCTGCCACCTCTCAGGTACAGCCTAGACCTTGAATTTTGGACACCAGTGCCAAGGGGGGCTGCATCCTCTGGCTTTTTCTTGTGCTAAACACCAGTCTCTGATGTTCCCAAGGGAATCAGGGTGAGGTGTCAAAGCATACTGGCAGCCCTGGAAGCTGGTGCCCCACGTGGTTTGCCTGCCCTGCACATGGTGATTGGCAGGTACACTCTGGCTCCTGCACCGCAAATTTGGTACTTACCAAAACAGGTGCTTACCTGATCTTCCTGTTGCGTAACCAGTGGCATGCTTCCTTCACACAGTGACTGACCTTGGGAACAGTGCGTCCCAGCCACGCCTCTGGAGAGCGAGTCACGTTCTCAGAATCCACTCCTGCTTGCTCACTCATTCAGGTCCTGAGTCACGCATTTGTTCATCCACACATCGTAGCACCCCCTCTGTACTGGCCACTGGGGCACGAGGTGACTATTCAGGTCTCTGCCCTCAGTGAGCTCAAGAGTCCAATGATGAAGCTGAAAACAGTGACAAGAACCTCTGACATTTAATGAGCACTTACTACGTGCGAGGGGCTTACACAGATACAGCAGCTGGAGCGGTTCTCTAGACCCGAGTTGGGCCACGTCCTCTGCTCCAAATCATCCAATGGCTCCTATCACATGCAAGAGGAAAAGACAACGTGCTTCTCACAGCCTGCAAGACTCACGATCTGACATCTTGTCACCTCTCCAACTTCATCTCCTCTGCCTCTTCTCCAAACCACTTTCCAGTGACACCAGCCTTCTGCTAGTCTTCAAACCTAGTTCAAGACCTTTCTTGCTCTTCCCTCTGTCTGGAACCTTCTCCAGGTAGTTGCATGGCTGGTCCTCAATTCATCAAGGTTTCTCAGCTCACCTGTTAACAATTCTGCCTCTTCAGGGAAGCCTTCCCTGACCACCCTTTCTAAAAGCACCCTGTCAGTCTCCTTCCCATTTCTATGATTTGGATTTTGTTAAGAGCACTTACAAGACTCTTGACTGCTCATATTGTAGATTCATTTATTTACCTGCCTTTTCATCTACACTCATGGAGACTTGGTTTTATTCACTGCTGAACACCCCTCACCTAGAACAACGCTGGGCATTGGGGGCCTCAGAAATTCTTTGTGGAATGAATGAATGCTTCACATCCTTGAGGTCCAGAAGGTCTTCCAGGTCGGCAAGGAGAAGACTATCTCTAGGGCTACAGCCCAAGGCAGCCCTTTTCCAGGCAGTCTCTGGAGTTGAGGTGGTATCTCGGCCCATTCCCGTCCCTTCTAAGAGGTGGCCGCCTGGCTTTCACATGCCCCACGGGTGGACGGGGGAGGTTGGGGTGAGGAGGGCTTCCTGCTCTGGTGCGGAGAGCAAACACAAGCCTCTGACAACAGGGTTTTGCTCACCTCGGCTCTGAGAGGTCTACCCTGTTCTGTTGGCCTGGGAAAGAACTCTGAACCAGTGCTTTTCAATCAGAAAAGTCTGTCCAGAAACTATAGCAATTAGTTGTTACCTGTGACCACCGTGATTACAGCTTGGGGGACTTTGATCTATTCCTCCAAGGACACGATTTCAGCACAAAAATTCAAGGAAGTCTGTGGTATCTGCTTGCCCTTGCTCAGCAGAACTGAACATTGACTGAGGTGGGTGCAGGCTGAGGCCCCCAGCCCACAGGCCCCAGCCTCGGGGCTGACTCGGGACCTCCAGGGCTCAGGGCCACGGTGGAGCAGGCACGTATGAGCGGGAAGCCTGACAGGCCTGCACACTCCCGATTCCCCACTCTGAGGCCTCGGACTTGTCTTTTCACGGCTCTCAGCCTGTTTCTCATCTAAAGGAGAACCTGGAACACCTCAGCAGGAAGAAAACGTCCCTTACAGGTGCTTCCCCCTCCACACAGTCCTCCAGCACTCCAGCTGACTGGCTCAGGGACGATACTTTTGGCTGCAGCTAACAGAAACTCTAACTTTGAATTACACAAGAGATTTTTTTTTTCTTCTCTGTCCAGAGGTGAGATGTGCTTTGGGGCTGTTTGATTCAGCAGCTCAATGATGTCTTCAAGGCCTTGGCCTTCTTTTCTGATCTGCCATCCTTCTTGTTGGTTCCACCCTCAGGTTGGTGCCAAGATGGTGGCAACTACTTGGTGCCAAGTAGCTCCAAGCATCACTTTGGGATATGGCAACTCCAGAAAAGGCTGACACCCTTAAAATGGAGGCAACCTTTCCCAAAAGCCACTCTAGACTCTCCAGGTCCTGCATCTATTGGCTAGAACTGGGTCACACGTCTGCTCTTAAATCAGTTATTGGCAAGGGAGAGCACGGTACCATGACTTGCTGGGACCAAGCATCAGGGGTGCAATGGATGTCTGCCCACAATGTCCAGTGGGATAGCGAAGCCCATCATCTCTAAGAGCTCAGTCACAATTCAGCCCTTCTATGGGACTTCATATGGCACTTACATGCCGTGATGGCCCTCAGAGTTAGAGAGTGCTGACTTCTGGGTTAGCACAGGTCCAATTGCAAGCTTTCTGGTCCTAGAGAGTTCCTTAAGTCCAGCCAAGTCACTGCCAAGCTAAGCTTGCTAGGAGTCAGGCCCAGTGGATGAGGAGGGAATAACTAACTGACTGAGCACCTACAGTGTGAGTGACTCTTTCACTTAACAGAACTCATACAGTCCTCCACAGAGACCTTGTGATCACACAGGTAAAAAGGGCAGCAGTAGAGACAGATTACTGCTTTTAGCCGAGATGGAATAACGGGGATCAGATTTATCCTCCCACCAGAAGCAACCAGAAAAACCAGACCAAATACATGAAACAGTGGTTTTCAAGGCTCTGGATACTGACCAATAAAGGACAGCAATCCCAAGCAGATGGAAAACAAGCAAGATAAGTCCTACGATGGCTCTAGCTACTACCTTGAGAGTTTTCAGGCTGTAGCACAAAAGACTGAAGTGGAGCCCAGCACACTCTCTGAGTTGAGACCGTGCTGAGAGTCTGGGTAGACCAAGGTAACCAGTCCCTAGGACAGAATACCAGAGAGAGAGAGAGCGGCACAGAAGAACCCTGGAGATCTGCAGAGGGTCCCTGGAGTATTCATCAGGAATCTGATAGACACAAGCATGTGGGAAAACTACCTGAGGCCAGGTGAAGAACCATCAGGGAGGACTAAAGGGAACAGTGCCTGTTGCCACCAGCCATGGCACTGGGGAGAGGAAAATGGGGTATTGAGAATACTTAGAAAGGTCTTGCCTCGGTAATGACCGGTAATTAGCCCTAGAATGAGCACTGCTCTGGAATTGCCTAAAAAAATTCTTATGAGCAAGATCCAAAAGGATTCAACTGTTTGCAGTAATGTAACTGTCCCAGAACAAAGCTCAAGAGGATTTACAGGGTTACAAAAGTTTCCAGCCCTGAACAAGGTGAAACTCAACAATGTCTGGCATCCAATCAAAGATAATCAGGCCTATAAAGTGGCAGGCAATATAATCCACAATGAGGAACATAAGCAATCAAAACCAACCCACAACTGAAACAGATGTTAAAATGAGTAGATAAGGACATTAAGAGTTGTAATTGTATTCCATATGTCAAAATAGGTAAGTAGAGCCTCACATATATAGTCAAATCATTTTTGACAAAGGTGCCAAAACCACTCAATGGGGGAAAGACAGTCTTCAACAAATGGTGCTGGGAAAACTGAATTTCTACATAGAAAAGAAAAGTTAGACCCTTACCTTACACTATATACAAACATGAACTCAAAATGGATCAAAGACTTAAATGTAAAACCTAAAATTATAAAATTCCTACAAGAAAACAGGGAAAAGCTTCATGACATTGGATCTGTTGTTGGAAGCAATGCAAGTGATAAGACAATAGAGTAACATCTTTAAAGAACTAGGAAAGAAAAAAAAAACCCTGTCAACCTAGAATTCTATACGCAGCAAAAATACCTTTCAATAACAAAGGTAAAATTGAGACATTTTAGACATACAGAAGCTGAAAAACTTTCTCATCAGCAGATCCTCACTACAAGAAATGTAAAAGGATGTCTTTCAAGCAGACGAAAAATGATACTAGCTGGAATCTATATCTAGACAAAGGAATGAAGGCCACTGGAAATGGTAACTACCTGAGTACATATGTAAGATTTTTCTTATTATTTAAATTCTTTAAAGACAATTGTTTAAATAAAAACAGCAACAGTATATTGTGGGGTTTATATCATAATGTAAAAGTAAAAAGGAATGACAACCATAATATAAAGGCTGGGAAGGCAGAAATGGAAGCTTCTTATACTATATGTGAAGTTGTATATCATTTAAAGGCACTATAATAAGTTGAAGATATATATTATAAAGCCTAAAGTATCACTAAATTATCAAAACAAAAAATTATAGACAATAAACCAGCGAAGGAGATTAAAATATAAAGCATATTTGATTTATCCAAAAAAAGACAGGAAAAGAGAAAAACAACAGATGGGACAAGAAACAAATGGCAAGATTATAGACTTAAACCTAGCGAAAACCTAGCCATTAAATGTACAAGGTGTGATAAAAAACTACAGTGAATGTTTAAATTTTAAAAAATTATTATAGTAAAAGACACATTGCTATTAATCCCCCTCAAAATATTCCCCCTCACTTTGAACACACTTATCCCATCATTCTTGCCACTTTCTGAAGCAGTTCTGGAAGTCCTCTTTTGTGTCTTTAGTTGTGCTGTTACTTCTGCCTCGATGTCCTGGATTGATTCAAAATGTTTACTCTTCATGGTCATTTTGACTTTGAGGAAGAGCCTGAAGTTGCACGGTGCCTGATCCAGTGAATAAGGCGGATGAGGATACACCATAATGTTTTTATTTCACAAAAATTGCCATACCAGTGA
The DNA here is from genome assembly GCF_004115265.2 of Rhinolophus ferrumequinum. NCBI lineage: Eukaryota > Metazoa > Chordata > Mammalia > Chiroptera > Rhinolophidae > Rhinolophus > Rhinolophus ferrumequinum. The sequence continues at coordinate 22,407,760 of NC_046306.1, forward strand.
TGTGTGACATGGAGCCTGCCTTTTCATTGTGATCGCGAAATATGGTGAATGCTGCTGCCAAGTGCCATCCAATGGAAAGGCAGGGATCTTCAATACAGGAAGCGGTGCGTCAAACCTTAGTAACAGTGTGTGACAACTTTCAGCTTGTTCAGTGCAGTCAGTTGGGTGTGAGCTACGGTTGAGAGGTGTGTTTTAAAGTGTGCCGTAAATCATCCTCCATCATGACATCGCTCCGTGTCACACATCTTCTGGTATATGGCAATTTCAGTCAAATAAAAACATTACTGCGTGTCCTCATTCACCTTATTCACTGGACCTGGCACTGTGCGACTTCTGGCTCTTCCCCAAAGTGATTTAGGACATGAGGCAGCCACAACAGTTCAACTAAAGACACTCACAAAAGGGGACTTCTGGGATGGCCAGCACCAGTGGCTCAGGTGGTTGGAGCTCTGTGCTCCTAACACTGAGGTCGCTGGTTCGATTCCCACATGGGCCAGTGAGCTGCGCCCTCTACAGCTAAGGCTGTGAACAACAGCTCTCCCTGGAGCTGGGATGCCATGAGCAGCCAGAGGTTGGTATAAGCTGCCGTGGGCTACAGTGGGCTAAGTGCTGCTGTGTGCCACTGTGAGTGGCCAGCGGCCAGCTGGAGTGGCCAGCAGCCACTCGGCTGGCAGCCAGTGTGGGCTGCTGTGTGCTGCCATGAGCATCCGGTGGCCAGCATGAGTGGCCATCAGCCATCATGAGCTCCGGCAGCTGGTGAGAGCTGCTGTGAGCAGCTGACCAATGACTGATGACAGATTGCCTCAGCTGGGGGGAAGCGCAAGGCTCATAATACTGGCATGGGCCAGGGAGCTGTGTCCTACACAACTAGATTGAGAAACAACGGCTTGAACCAGAGTGGGGGAGAGTGGGAGGAGGGGAGGCAGAAGAAGGGGGAAAGAAAAAAAGAGGACTTTCAGAACTGCTTCAGAAAGTGGTAAGAACATGGGATGTGTGTTCAAAGCAAGGGGGAGTATTTTGAGGGGGATTAATGGCAATGTGTCTTTGACTATAATAAATTTTTTAAATTTCAACATTCACCATATTGTTTGATCACACGTAAGTGGTCTAAACGTTAAAAAGCAGAGATTGTAGGACTGAATAAAAAAGACCAAACTATATGCTGCCTATAAGAAACACATTTTAAATGTAAGAACGCAGATAGACTAAAAGTAAAAGGATGGAAAAAGACACTGTGCTAACATTAGTCAAAAGAAAGTGGGACTGGCTATATTAATATCAAAGTAGATTTCAAAGAAAAGATTATTACCAGGGATAAATTCATCTAAAGGACAATATGCACCTAACAGAGTTCCAAATTACATATAGCAAAAACAGAACTGCAAGGAGAAATATACAAATCTACAATTACAGTCAGAGATTTCAATACCCCTCTTTCAGTCACCAATAAAACAAGCAGGCAGAAAATTAGCAAGGACATCACAGACTTTAACAACACTATCAACCAACCTGACATGACTGACATTTACCGAGTACTCCACCCCGCAAACAGCAGAATACGAATTCTTTTCAAGTATACAAGGAACATTTAACAAGACAGACCATATTTTGGGCCATAAAACAAGTCTCAACAAATTTTAGTCTCTGCCCACAATAGAATTAAATTAGAAATCAGTAACACAGGATCTTTGAAAAAAATTCCCCAATATTTGCAGACTAAATACATGAATCAAAAAAGAAATCAACATGAATCAAAAAAGAAATCAAATGGATATTAAAAGTATTTTGAACTAAGCGACAATGAAAACACAACATATCAGAATTTGTGGGATACTGCTAAAGCAGTACTTAGGAAGAAATTTATAGCACTGAACTCCTATATTAGAAAAAATAAAGGCTTCAAATAAATGAACTAAGCTTCCACCTTAAGAAACTATTAGAATAAATTAACAGGCTTAGAGTTGGAGAGGGTGGGGTATCATAGACAACTGTTAGTTTTGTTGCTTTGTATCCCTTACCGTGGGAAATCGTTCTTGCCTCATTATTCATTCCATGTGATTCTGCAACGTATAGTAGCCAATACCCTGAGAGTACACAACCTGTAATAGTACTCTGTCACCCTGGATACAGTGACTGGTCCAAGGAGTCAAACACTAATCCACGCTGGGCCCATCAGAGACTTTTCCTGGGATTTATCTATATTAAATATACTGAAGTAGGGAAGGCGACGTCTCACTGTTTCCTCCAGGCTTCCCTCACTGGCTAATGTCAGCCTAGAGCAATGTGTGCCATGCCCACCCCACCTCCCCCAATAGGGAAGGAGACCTTGACAATGGGACAGAATGGGCCAGGGAGGAGCACAGTGGAGGAAGGCGGAATCCTAAGGCCCTTGGATCTATCCAGACCTGAAGACAAACCACTCCTTTTCTTGGTGACTTATGAGCCAATCAGTTCCCCTTGGGGAAACCACTCGGTTCAACCCATTTGGGGAAGTTGCCTCACCTCAGACCCCTAAGCCTTGCAAGAGATTCAAGAGACATGACAACAGGACAATGGCATATTTATTTACAATTGGACCAAAAAAGGCATACAGGCATTTTTTTTAATTAAAAATAATAATGATGATGATTAAAAAAGTCAGAAAAATCGATGCTGTTTAAACACTTTATAAGTTCATTTTCCTACTCGCCCCAAAAGACAATCTCCTAGGGGAAAAAATCCAAGATCTGAATAAACAAAAGACTCCATTATCATTCTCTTACTGCTTGGGTTCCCTTTTCTCCAACTGATTCTTGGTGGCCGCCGCTTGGCACTGCAGAGTTACTGTGACGCAAGGTTGGGAAGTTCACTGGTTTGATTGGTAGAGGTGGTAAAGACTGTTGGAAGAATCTGGAAAGGGGGAGGGGGTAGAATGTGTTCCTAGCTTAACCAGCATCCTGAGCTTTGTCTGTGGTGGGATTCCCCAAGGAGCTGGAACAAAGGTGAGAGGCTGTTCCTTAAACCCTAATCCCAGGGTAGGTTTGGTCTCTTGCAATTTAAGAGCAAGTGTTTGTGACATGCACAGGGTGGGCAGGAGGTTGGCCCCAAGAGTGGGTACTGATGGTGGAGCCAAGCCTGCCATGTTAGCTCCCTTTTTCTAACTTGGGAAGACGGGGCTCCTTGTCTATTCCTGGGAAACGGGGAAGGAATGACAGAACTTGCCTTCCATCTCCCTTCTCACCAGCAATTTTCTGGGTGTTCCCCATAGGAGGCAAGAACTCAGATGGGAGGGGGAGAGGAAGGAGGGGATGGGTCTAGCTAAAAGAGCTGTGCACGAGCACTGCGGCTGGGGGATGTCAGGGAGGGAATGCCTCTCCCCAGCCACTTAAAGGAAGGGATCTGAGGTTTCCAGACCTTGTTCTGCCCTAGAAGTGGGAAAGGGGGGTTTCGCCACCAGCACACTTTGCAAACAGCAGCAACCCCCCGAGGAAAAGGCTGGGGAGCAATCCTGAGGGGTGAGACCCTCAGCCCAGACAGACACGTAGACACTGGCTTGGCTCTGGAAATACCTGGCCTCGGATCCAGGGCTTCTTGGCACAAAAACAGTTCACTGCATGTCTCTCCTCTGGTCCAGCAAACTCCTGCTGCTCTGAGCAGGGGTGAGTCCTGCTGTCCTGGGGCACTTGCCTCCAGTGCATCCACGGGATTTCCTTGTAGCAACCGAGATTTGGGCTTGCTTCTGGTGACAAGAAACCTGGGGGCCTGGCTGGAAGCCCTGCCTCGAGCAGCCCAGGGAGGAGGCTGGGAGGACAGAAGAGGGAGGGAAAGGGCTGGCAGAGGCTAGTTGGCACTGAGAATGCGTGTCTGGACCAGAGTGTGCTTTTCACGGCATCAATGGTGAGGGCAGGCGGTGAGAGGCTCGGAAATCTCACTGAAGCCCCAGAAGGCTCGGCGTTTCCTTTTCCAGTTAGTCGTGGGGTGGCCAACAGCCCTGAGGAACTGAGGTGGAGACAGTGACCAAAACCCAGTGTCTCGGTGGACTTGTCCACGCTGGATCCATTTGTTAAAAAAAACTAAGGAAAAAACTCCAAATGAAAAATAAACTTGGGTAAACAGGTCCGAGAGTTCCTGCTAGAGGGAACTTTCTTAGCACTGAAGAGAAAACAACGCACAAAAACCTCATCCCTCATGGAACTGGAATATGATGAAGAAAAATGTAAGATTTATCTATAGGCCCTCCCGCCCCCCACGCTGCCCCAGGATCCAGGAACACTGTGCCAGGAGTTACATTCCAAACGAGCAGGAGTTATTTTATTTTGCGTGCCTGCAGTTCTCCACGCAGGGTGGCTTCCTGTCCATGGACGGAGTGGGCCTGGCCAGGGTCCACCCCCATCAGTCTATCTTCACAGCAGCATAAATCTTGCGGACAAACATGTAGGCTGCATAGAAGCCGATGGTGCCCGTGAGGAGCCAGAAGGACAGGACCATGAGGGCCGTGTAGCCAAAGTAGAGGAGAGAGGGGATGAATTCGACGATGTCCAGCTGGGGCACGAGCGGGGGAGAGAAGAGGGGTGGATGCTTAGTGCCAGCCTGCCATGCCAACTGGGCCCCCGCCCCACCTCCTCACTGATCTGGTGGTGAAGCTGAAGCCTGGCTGGGGCAGGGGCGTGCTCCTGGTGAGCAGTGAGCGGCCGGTGGGGCCCACAGCCACGGCGAACCTTCATCAGTATGAGGGCCTGCGCATTGCCTTGGATTCTCACGACCACCACGGTAGGTTATTAGCCCACGTTACAGATGGGGGAGGGGGTTTAAACAATACCCACAGTTAGATGGCTAGGAAGCAGAAGGAACTGGGACCTGGGGCGAGAGGGCTAGGAGTTCCAGGCTAACTCCACTGACCCAGGCCATTGCTGGCAGGGGTAGGAGTCTTCTGGGGGAAAGGACTAGGACCCTGGGAGGCAGGTGTGACCTCAGGGGCCAGGGCCGGAATGCAGTAGGTAGGCATGGCCATAGCTGCCACTTCTTCACCCTCCACAGTCCCCAGAAAGTACAGTAACATTCCTGGATGGCTGGGGCATCCACCAAGGAGCAGGGGGATGAGAGAGGCATCACGGTTTCCGGCTCAAGGACCAGAGAGTCGCCACCTGCCGGCCCCAGCCTAGTCTTCTCCTCCTGGGAGCGCCTGTCTCTTCTGTTAACTCACACGGATGTTATCGGGGAGCATGTGGGACTCGTCTGCAGAGTTCAGAGGCCGGGGCAGGGAGGCCAGGACTCCGGGTTTGGTGGTGCTTGTTGGGCCAAGTAGCGCTCATCTAGAACCTTGGCACTAAGCACATGAAAGCCGAGTGGGGCCTGTTCCAGGGCTCACGGGCAGACACACGGTCACAAAATGCCAGGGGCCCAGAAGGAAAACAATAAAGGTCACTGTTTTGAGACCTTCTCCCTAAGGTCAAACATTTTCAACAAGGGGGTAAAGGCCATGTTTTCAGGCTCAACCCCCATCTCTCCTTCTATAAGCTTTCTCATGGCTGGAGATGGGGTGAGGGAGATGGGAGCTGGGGGTCGGGGACAGGGCAGTGGTAAATCGGGTGGTAAAACCCAGAAAGAGACGAAGCAAAAGGCAGTGCTAGAAAGGCCCTTTGAGTTCAGCGAGGCCAAAGCCATCATTTTACAGCCAAGGCTCAGGCTGGAGGAGGAAGGTTTTAGAACAGAGGAGAATGGGGCAGAGGGAGGAAGGACAGGAGGCTTTCATGTGACTCCAAGGGAGCGGGTGAGGGCTGTGGTTTTCTTTGCCCAACGCTGTCTCATGTCTTCCTTCTGCCCAGTGTCTTGGGGTACCCATTCCCGACTTTGTGGTCCTGTTGGGGCTGTCAGTCCTCGTACAAAACCTAAGCTCGTCAGTCGGAGTATGGGACCTGAGGCACAGTGAGGGACGGCATGTAACCAGGGCCAGTAAGAGTCTTCCCTGGGATTGATAATATGGTGGTAGAAGAAAGACGTTCTTTTAGCTCCAGGGCTACAAAACTGAAAAGACAAGACTCGAGGGCTGCCGCTGGCCATCTTTCCACTTTGTGGAAAAATCCTGCCAGCAAAGAAATCACACACAGAACTGAGGCGTGGACACAGAGCCCTGACATCGTTTGGGATGATGGATCTAACCATGCCTGAAGCCCCTATATCAATCAATATATTCTCTTTTGGCTTAAGCCATTCGGAACTGGCTTTTGGTCACTTCCCACTCAAAAGAGTTCTGATTAATAAGGGCTATAGAGGAGGGAAATTAGATTTGTTCTGGATGACTTCAGGAATACCAGTCTGATGATGGAAGTTACAGGGCGGGAGATTCAGTTCAGTGTGAATCCAGGAAGAACTTGATAATACCAGGAGCTATCCAAAGAGAGAGCGGGCGTGTCAGGAGGGAGCGTCTTCTGTTGCTGATGTGCTAGAGCAGGGGTCAGCAAACTCTAAAGGGCCAAGTCATAAATAGTTTAGGTTTTACAGGCCTTACGGCCTCTGTTGAAACTAAACTCTGCCACTGTGAAAACATAGACGATATGTAAAAGAAGTGGCATGGCTGTGTTCCAATAAAACTTTATTTACAAAACCAGGCCTGCTGGCCCCATGGATTACAGTTTGCTGACCCCTGAGCTAGATGATCACTTGTTGGAATCACTGGAAAAGAGGGGCACTGTCAGCAAATTGGAAACGGGTGGATCCTGCACTAAATGATCCCTTTAGTCCTTTCCAATCTGACATTTTGGGGAAAGAACCTTCCAAGTTTCAACCAACTGACTTATGACCCTAGTTTGGGAATACACCCTGGTTGCAAGCAGAGGACTGCTTGCTTTTGGGTTTTGGAGACCCCAAGGACAGCGGGTGAGAGCGAGTCTTCAGTGCTAGCCTCGGAGCTGAAGGGTCCACCAGAGCGCCCCAGACTCCTTCCTCTCAGTGGACATGGTTTGTGTCATGCATGAACCTACCAGAACTCTGTGGGGATGCCACTCTTTGGGACAACAGGCTCTGTGAATGTTCCTGAGTCAGGTGAGCCAGGCTCCCTTCAGTCACCCACACTTGCCCTATGTGGCTCTCACAGCACGACGCTCCAATACGCAGGCAAAGCCCTGGCCTGGCCGTCCTTATTGTGAAGGACCAAACGGTACTTGAATGAAGAAAGGAAGGAAGCCGCCAGAGATAGGATGCCTGAGGTCCTGCATTTGGGTACTAAAGGCTATTTCAGCATCTTCTGCTTTTGTCTTTATTAACTCTTCTCATTTACCTTCTTTATTCTTTCATGTTATCTTTCCCCCCTAGCTTCTTGTGGTGAATATTGTATTATCAGTCTCTCTTATTTCCTATTAAAAGCACTGTAAGGTGATATATTTCCTTTAAGTACTCCTTGGCTCCATGTCACAGGTTTTGTATGTAATATTCTCACTGTTACATATTCTGAAGGCTTTTGTCTCCCAAACGTATAGGACACAGATGCTCTCTTTCCTAAAAAGATACATGTTCTAGAGAAGAAACAGTTCTATACTGGCATTGATCCTCCCCATTCTTGGTGGGAAAGTAAGATTCAAACACTTGAGTTTTTCCCCAGCACCCTCCCCTTCACCATCCTTTCCTGAAAGGGCTAAGGGGCTCCCTCACGTAGGTACCTTGTTAACAAAATAAAAGATGGCATAGACCAGGACGTAGAACGCAGATCCCCCGGAGACTAGGAAATTCCTCCACCACCAGCGGTAATCCTGAGGAGGAAACAGAACGGTCACGTGTCTCCAGGAAGAACCTCTTCCCCAAGTTTCACAGTTGCCCGAGGGGTTAAAGGCTCTGGGTAAGAACAGTAATATTTGGGGGGACGGGAATGTTTTATATCTTGACTGTGATGGTAGTTTTGCAGTTGTATGTTTTTAAAAACTCAGAATTGTAGACTAAAGAGGGTGAACTTTACTATTCAATTTTTAAAAATCAACAACAAAACAATTTTTAAAAATCAGCAACAACAACAAAACAGTAATAACTAACATTTTATTCTAAGCGCTATCTGTGAAGCAGCTCAGTTTCATCGTTGTAGCAGCCCTGAGTGAGATCCTACTGTTGTCCCTGTCACATGAGGAAGGCACCGAGAGGATAAGCGACTGCCAACCAGAGCCACTAATGGAGCAGCCAGAGGAATAAACGGAGGCTCCACAGAGAGGTTAAGCAAGGTACTTGCCTAAGACCATGTGGCTAGAAAGGGGGTACATGGGAATCGCATGGGAAACGCAGACAGCCTCACTGACCCACGGACTACTGGATCCAGCTCCCCACCCCAACTCCTGGCCCCAGCCCCTCCTCACCTCTGCACACAGCTGGAAGTACACCATGACAATGCTGATCTGCGAGCAGGACACCACCAGGATGATGAAGACGAGGAACAGGAAGCCAAAGAGGTAATAGAACTGATTCTCCCAGATTGCCTGTGGACACACCGTAGCTGGCGGTCAGCTAGCCTGCCTCTACCCAGTGCCCTTCCCCTGGCACACCTGGCGTGTTCTCTGGACGCCAGCCTCAGTCAGGACTAGCATACCACCTGTCAGCAGGGCAGCAATGGAGACACCATCATGCCATCAAGGCCTGTGGGCCTGGCATACGGCTGTGATGGCCCCTCCTCCCTGAGCACAGGGTGAGCCAGGCTGTTCTTAGGGAGACAAGGCTGACCCTGCAATGAGTGGGCTCCAGCCTGAAAATCCTACCCCCAAAATTACACAGCAGCCACCACCACTTAGGGGCAGCTTACCACGTGCAAGGCAAGCTACATGCTTCATGGACATCTCCACATGTGAACCTATGAAAATATGGACTTCTACAGCTGAGGAAGTCAAGGCGCAGAGGCTGGTGATTGGTGCAGGGCCACACAAAGAGAATGAGGTGGCCTCTGTGGGAAAGCAGCCAACCCATCCTCTGACCCTCGTCCTAGGCAGGGCTGGGTGGGTGAGGGGATCTCAGCAAGGAGGGGCTGGACCACTCTAGAGCAGTGGATACTGCCCAGCATTTACTGATGCAAAGCGCTCTCTGTGCTGGGCACCGAGCTAGGTCAGCTACAATGAGATGGCTGTCAAGTGCCCTACTGTCAACTTTCCTCTTGGCACGCCTGGGACAGGAGCCGTCGTCCTCACAACCACAGCTACAATTTAACAGCACATCCCACATGCTAAGCATGGTGCTTTTCACAGACATTATCCCATTCCAGCCTCACAGGGATCCTGAGAATCCCCCACTTTCCTGAGAACTTTGAGTAACTCAGGTAAAGATGTGTAGGACCCCGGGAATCAAAGCAAATGCAACAACGATATTCATAGTGGTGGTGACTGACTGCAGCATCACTGGGGCAGCTTCTTTTGACTGAGCCCTGCCCACACACCAGCCCCTGTACACATGCCACATCTCATTTAACCCTCCAAGCTGTCCTGAGAGGCAAGACTATTACCCCACGTCAGGGTGAAGCCTGGGGGCTCCGAGAGGTTAAATGGCCTCTTACTGCCTGAAACTTCACCGGCAGTAAGAGGCCGAGCATCTCAGTGGAGAGACCAGGCCAGCGGGAGTGAAGGCTGTGTGTGTGGAGGGGGCGGGGCGCAGGCAGCAGTACTCACGCTGAAGATGAAGAAAAGCTCGATGAACATGGCACCAAAGGGCAGGATCCCAGCCATGAGAATGCTGCGGCAGGACGGGAAGGTTAGCACTGCGAGGAGACCCGGCCACCGGAAGCCCCTGACTCCTTCCCGGCCAGCCCGACTGAGAGTGTTTCCAGGGTGTGGTGGCCCTAATTCTTTCGGCATGCTTTTGTACCACTATAGCCTCTTGAGAGGTAGGCAGGGTGGGCATCGTCTCTCCGTTTTATAGATGAGGAAACTGAGGTACAGAGGGGTGGCGTGACTTGCCTGAGGTCCAAAGGATGGTCTTCACCTGTCTCACTGCACCCTCCACCCCTCCCCTGTCCTGGTTCCTAGGCCGACACCAAGTCTGGCTACACGTGGTCGTCTTTGCCTTGGAGTGAAGCTAAGCTTTCATGAAGTCCGCTACAGCGGCTGAGCTGCAGAACAGCTGTCACAGCATCCTGGGGGGCGGGGGAGGTGGGGGCGCGGGGGGTGGGGTACCTTCTTCCACGTCATCCTAAGGAGATAGCTCAGGGCAGTGTTGGCCTCACCCACTCCACAAGGCCCCTGCTGGAGACTCACCCCACAAATCGGTTCATGTACCACCGCTGCTCAGGGATCTGCCGGGGAATCTGGTTGGTTCGCACAGGGTTGTCATACGGCTGCTTGCGGAAGCCGAAGTAGTAGCCCAGGTAGACGAGGGGCAGGGAGATCCCGAACCACATGCACAGCAGGGCCACCATGGTGGGGAAGGGCACCTGCGAGCACAGCACCATGAGGCCCCACGTGGTCCTGACGCCAGGCTGGGGGCTGTGCAGCAGGGACGGGGACCTTCTGGGCTCACCATGGCCACCATGGGGAAGGGAGGGCCTACAGACACACCCCCACAGGTCCCCTGGCTGGAGCTCCCCAGCCCTGGAGCTGACCCCAGCCCTAGGGAAGAGTGGTGTGCAGATGGTGGACCATGTGGGCTGAGAAGATGGACCCACGGCATCCCAGGGCTTGTCGTCCAAGGAGGAATGGGGAAAGAACAGAGACGAAGGGAAGTGAGAACAATGAAGGGGAGATGAAGAGGCCAGAATGAAGGGAAATTACACGTGGTACGTTCAGTGAAGAAACAAAGGGAAAAAACAAAACTGCACAAATAGTGTGTTCCTCATTTTGTTAAAATAAAACCCCACAATATACTACAAAGTAAATGAAGCAGGTTATAAAACCGTATGTCTAGAACTCCATTTTAATAAAAACACCCCAATATTTATATGTATAAGTGTCTAGAAAGGCCTATGCCAGAAAGGTAACAAACAGTACTTCCTCAGCTGGGATATGGGGGATTGGAACTGATTTTTCATTTTCTTCTTCATCTTCTTCTCTAAAGTATTACGTTTTTGTAAGAATCACACAAGGAAGAAATAAATTAATATATGTCAAGTGTATAGAACAGGACTTATTTAAAAGTAAGTATCATATAAACATTTGCTATTATTATTTCATAATTTTTAAATCACATCATTTGATTTTAAATAAATCAAAAAAAAAAAAGAAAAAGAAAAAAGAACACATAGTAAAGATCATATAGTATTTATCTCTGGGCGGTTGGATTATGGGTTATTTCTAACTTCTTCTTTAACTTCTCTGTACTTTCCAAAATTTCTACAAGGAGTGTTTGTAATGAGAAGTTAGTAATTGGGAGAAAAATGTTGAAAGAGAGAAGGAATACAGGTATAAAGAGGAAGTGAGAGGAAGAGCATGATTCTGTGTTTCCTGAGGGCGGCTTCCAGGACTGCTGGAAAGAACCCCATCCTCCAGGAACCGAGACTAGAAGCCTCCCCCAAAACCTTTAGGGGGCACCTGCAGGTGGAGAGGCAGCGGCTCTGCCCACTGTGGCTGGGATGGCAAAGGCCTGCCTCACTTCTGCCGCAGTCCTGCTAATCGATCAAGACCCCCTCTCCCTACCACCAATGAGTTCACAATTCTACTCTGAGTCCTGGGCAGCTGTCAGCAATGACGGGCTGGCAGGGTCCCGCTCTGAGGACAGGACAACCTGCAAGGGCTGGTGCCGAGGGGCACGGCCATTTGGGGGAGAGCCTTGTTTTGGGATACTGAGCTAACAAATTCACACCAAGCAGCTTTCCCTTGGTTGAGACCAAGGGAAATTCCCCAGTTGGCCCCTGGCCTGTGGAAACCTCCCTATAGAGAAGTGAGCTTTGGCCAGCTGTCTGAAAGAGCCCACAGGAAGGTCAGGGCACAGGCAGATGGGTGGGCCGGGCTGGGGAAACCCCAGCTAGCCCTCAGCCCTTAGGGCTTGGAACAGAACTTGGGGACTCAGAAAAGGGAAGGGAATGGCAGGAAGTGACCTGCAGGAGCGGGCTGAGCGCAGCTGGCCCTCTCTCACTGGGGAGGGCGCTTACCGCTCCTGATGAGTGCTTTCCCCAGATGAAGCAGTTCAGTACAAAGCAGAGGCCGAAAACCACGCCAGGGTACAACGTCGCTGTCTGGAAGCAGGAGAAGACGGGTTGGGGGGCTGCATCTGGGAGCTCCCACCACTCTCAGTGGAGCTCCCACCACTCTCAGTGGAGCCCCCAGACTAGAAGTTCTCAACCCCGCCTTGTTCTCCAGGACCCAGCTGAACGATCATTACCCCGAAAAAGCATTCCCTGACCCCCAGACTAGGCAGGCCCCCTGTTCTCTAGCCTCTGAGATCCCTGAACTGCCCCTTCCTCCCTTCCCAGGCAGAGCACCAGGCCTCCGGTTGAGCCTCTTACCGCTTGGCTGCCTGAACGTCCAGGAGGGTCACTGACCACAATGCCTGATGCCCTCTGCAATCTGCCATTCAACCTCAGCTGCCAGTGTCACCTTTGGTCCACAGCCCTCCAACCCACCAACCGGTCACCACTCCAGCATGTCCCTGTCCCTGGGCCTTTATGTAGGCAGTCAACACCTCAGGGTCTCGGCCTCCTGAGTGTTAATGTTGTACCAAGGGCTTTTCACGCTCAGGCTCTTTCCACCCACACAACCAGAGGCAGCTCAAATGTCATTTCCTCCCTTCCTGCTTTACTCTGCCGTGCAGCAGCAATTCCTCGTCTGCCTTCCTAGCTAAAATGTATGGACTAGACACTGTGCTAGATCCCAGGGGTAAGAAAAGGAACAAAGTTCCAGGGAGGAAGACAGACCCATAAAGGGGGAATACCATACACGGTGCACCTTGTAGGCACAAGGCTCTGTCCAGGCTCCTCTGGGCACCAAGGAGGACATAGAATGGGGGCAAAGGGGGCTTCTAGAGGAGTGATGCTGGGCTAACAAGACCTAAAGGATGAGGCAAGGAGAGTGTGGGGTGGCGTGCCCAGGCAGAGAGGGTGGCAGAGGCTGGAGGAGAGAAGACGGGTTGGATGCCCACACGGCTGCGGGCTGTAGTAAATGCCCACCTGTGGAGGGAGGCAGAGCACCAGGGAAGGGTCAGAAGCTTGCAGGGAGGCGAGGGGGGCCAAGGACAGTCAAGGGTCCAGGTGAGAAGCAAAGATGCCTAAACCTGAGCAAGAGTCCTGGGAATGGAGATGGGAGGAAATTCATGGACTACTTGGCAGGAACACCGTCAACACTTGATATCTGAGAGGAGGTGGGGCATGAGGGAGTACAAGGAGCAAAGGAAGCTACCCGGGAGTCTGGTTTGGGGGCCGCCAGATACAAGGAGTGGGTTTTGGTATGGGACCGGCTGAGGGAGATCCTGGAGGGTATCTGGTGGGAGACTTCACCAGAGGAGGAGAAGGTGGGTTTTACACCTCTAGAGATTGCACACAGTGGCGTGAGAAAAATGCTTATGCGTCAAGAATTCTGGAACCTTTTTTGATCCTTCTAGAATAATCACCATCACTGCTCTTCCATACTAAGGGCTTACTATATGCCAAGGGTGTGGCAGCCAGAGCTGAAACAGTCTGAGCTCCCCGCCCCCCAGGCTTTCAATAGCTGTGAGAACAGAATTCAGAATAATAAATCCTGTTATTCTGAATCCATTTCTTCTCTTGCTTGACACATCAGACAATGTAGGCTAAAAATCCCCTAAACTCAATCCCCTCATTTTATGGATGTGGCAAGGCCCTAAAAGGTGCCACCGCAGCTGTGGGTACGCGCCCAGCATCTCTGACCCTGGGGTGTGCCCCTCCCGCAAGGCCCCCTAGGGCCTGCCTACTTCCCCTGAGGAGCCCAGGAAGAAGCTTCTCAGCACCCCACCCCCACTGGGAGGAGGTTGAGGATACTTACACAGAAGGCTCCTTTCTTCCACCGATGGCCTTTCAGAGTGCGGTACAGACGGCCAGCGGAAAATCCACCAAACACCCTGTGGGAAATGGCAGGGATCCACACCAAGGGGCCTGTTAGCTGGAGCACAGGGGCCTGTGCCAGCCCCTGGAGCCCGCTCAGACACACTTACCCCATGAACATGAAGAGGAAGCAGGCGGTGGTCATGAGAGCTCCCCGGCTGGAGGGCGACAGCATCCCAAGCATGGCGACAACTGGAGAAGGGAGGGAGGAGAGTGTCACAGGGGCTCATGGCCAGGGCCCTAGCCCCCATCCCAGGTCGGCCGCCGTTCCTGGGCAGCGGGGCAGGATGAGGCTCCTTCTCCCTCGCAACAGCATACTCCCTTCCACTCGACAGGAGAAGACGGGGGCTTAGCTGGCGTTCAGAGGGGCGCAGCAGCCGCTGGGCCTCGGCTGGCTGCATCTTAACTGCAGGTCCCAGCCCACGGAGCACTTGTAACCGACCAGACACTGCGCTGAGAGCACTATGAATACCAGCTCACGGAATCTGCCTCATCAACCCTGCGAGGTGGAGGTTAGTTTCCCCATTTCTTAGGTAGCAAAACTGAGGCTCAGAGGTTAAATAACTTGTCCAAGGTGACAAAGCTTGGAGGCGGAGATGAGGCTGAGATACAAATTTAGGCAGACTGGTTGCTAAGAGTTTGGATCTTAAAAGTTCACATCACAAGAAAAATAAAATTGCAGCTATTAATATGTGAGGTGATGGACGTTAACTAAACTTGTGATCATTTCACAATATATACACACATCAAATTATGCTGTACACCTTAAATACAATGTTGTACATCAATTAAAAGATGGTTGAAATGGTAAAAAAAAAAAAATTTAGGCAGATTGACTTTAGAACTGTCTGTAACTACTGCATATTAGTTTCGATTTTTTGGGGGGTGATGGGTGGGGGGTGTTTCCATTGATCTGATTCCAGTCCTAATACTGGTGCTGACTTGGGTGAGTCACTTAATGCCTGACTGCAAAGGAGGCCAACCTCCCAGCACTGATGCGTGGCTTCACTGATGGAGTGGACATGCGGCTACGTACAGTGCTAGAAAGCTCCGAGGAGGATCAAATCTTCAGGGCCTGGGGCTGAGAGGACCCAGCCCTTCTGCGGGGATGGACGGCTCCGTGTGGCCCAGGGATACTGACGTATGCACCCTTCTTTAGGGAGGGAAGCCCACCCTTCTCAGGCCCAGGCGGCCCTGGTGACAGCGTCCCACACCTGGCCCGCCAGGCCCACTCACAGATGACGATGAGGATCATACAGAAGAGCTGAATGCCGGAGCCCAGCAGGGAGCTGAGGATCATGGGATACTGGGGGGGCCTGAAGACATCACCATGCACCAGCTTCCACCCAGACTCTTCCATGGTGTCTTCCTGCAACAAAGGGCCAGAAAGTGAGACTGCTTCTTCGGCTCTGGAGAAGGTAGCTCCTGTAGGGACCACCCCCAAGGACCCACTCTGACTAGGGCTAAAGGGCCCTCAGGTGTCAACTAGCTCCGCTCTGACACAGGAGTGTAAGTGACAAGACAAAGTGCTTCCCTGACAACTGTCACATGGGACAAGGAGGGCACAAACATGAGGCTTACAGCTACACAAAGGGAAAATCTCTTCCCCAAATTCCACAAATCTAATGCATGGAAAAATAATGCAAACATTAACATACTAAAATGTTAACTGTGATAGTTTCTGGGCTGTGAGACTTAGAAGCAATTTATTTTTATAATGATTATAAAAGTAATATGTACTCTTACTTGTATAATAAAAAAAGTAAAAAATTTTTTGGGGTATGGTATGATATTCAAATGAACAAAAAGTGATAAATGTTTACTGTAGAAACATTTTTAAAAATCTAGAAGACTGAACAGCAAAAGATATAAAACTCATAAATACTCAAAGATTAAAAAACCCCAAAAAGATCTGGAAAATGATTTATACACTTAATACCACTGTTTTGATGTACTTCCTTTAGTACTTTATGTATGTATATTATATAATTTCTAAACAATGAAATTGGGATCATACTATATTTTCGGCATACTTATAATTTTCAGTTGACGTTTGATCATGAACATTTCCTCATGCCAATAAATACTCTTTGCAATTACCATTTTAATGTCTGTATACTTTTTCATTGTACAGCTATACATAATATAACCAATCCATCATTATGGAATATTAGGCTATATCCAGTTTACTTAAATTATGAATAAAGCTGCAATAAATATTTCTAGACCAAGTCTTCATGTTTTTGATGCTTTCCTTAGGAAAATTCTAGAAGAATTACTAGGATCAAAACAAGTTAACTATTTTACAATATGTACTGTATGATATGTACTGTCAATTAATTACTTTTCAGGAAATACCCATTTACACTGGCATGGGTGGCACAGGAAGGGGCTTAGCTCATGTTAACCTTGCTAACAATCAGTACTATATGAAAAAAAAAAGTCTGTTCATTTGAAGGCCCAAAACTGTCTTGTCATGATTGTCTGAATCTGCAATTTTGGGGGTTATCTCTAAAGTAAAAGCAGTTTTTTTACATGTTTACTAGTCATGCATAGTTTTTTATCTGTAAATTTTTTGTTCATTATCACATTACAGATTTTTTAAAAACATTGTATACCAATTCTTTTATCATCTTTTTTGAAGTGTGTTGCAAATGTTGTTTTGCCATTTCACTTTTCTTTTCATTTATATATTCTGACATACAGGACAGTTTTTAAATTTTTAATGTCAAATGCATCACGTTTTCTTTCTGTGATTTCTTTCGCCGCTTTTATGCTTAGGAAAGAGAAAGGCTCTTCCCATCCTTTTGGGTCATAAACTCTTTTTGCCCGTTTTCAGTATTGTGAGGTTTCCTCTATAAATGGTAACACACACAAGCACGACAGCCGCAACGCCCTTCCTCTCCCAGCCCACCCCGCCCTCGCCAAGACCTCGTACAATGTCATCCTCCTTGTTGTAGTTGGCGATGTCCTTCCGGAGGGTCCGAATGATAATCATACTCAGGATACCTGAAACACAGGAGAGGAGGCCATCAGCACTGCCAAACAAGTCTCCTGCGGTGGTGCGCTGAGTGACAGCTGGCGTGTGTGGCTTCCTCCAGTGAGAACTGGCCACGCAGCCACCTCAGGTCCTCTTCGGGGCAGAGCTGCAGCCCAGCTACTTGGGGAGGCGCACACAGAGGGCCAACCTCCAGGCAGGGGGAGGAAAGAGCTGCTGGGAGGGGTGTAGGCAGCCATAGGCCATTGCTTTGTATTCCAGGGAGAATGGCACCCCAGCTGCTCCACGGCTGGGTCCTACCAGCTTCTCAGCTTCTCTGGCCTCATCTCCTCCCACTCACCCCTGCCTGGTTCTTTGCTGCTTCTCTTATCAGTTCACGGCCGCATCTCTCTCACCTCCCTGCCATGACCCAGGCTAGTCCCTTTGCCCGGAATGCCCCATTCTGCCCCAACTGACTCCTACACACGTTTCAAGTGTCACTATGGGCATCTTTGCCTTTCAACACCCCAAACAGTGCAAAGGCCCCCTGTCCCGTACTTCCATAGCCCCCCCGTTTATCTCTTCAGGCAGCACAGTGTACTGGTTAAGACAATGGGTTGTATGACCTTGAGCTAGCTTAACGTTTTCAGGCTTAGCTCATGGGACTTCAAGAACTGAGATGCTTGTAAAGTGTTTATTAGCACAGCAGCTGGGCCCTGGGTTAAATATTTAATAAACAGTAGCCAGCATTATCCTTCCTTCTCATATGACATTGAAACCAGCAGTTTCTTTCTACCTCTGCCCACCACCCTGTCCCCTCACCACCCTCTCGCTATCCGGTTTCTCACCAGGCTTGTCCCACTGCAGGGCCGTGGCCCTTGCTGGACCACTTTTTCCCTGGGCCTCAGAATGGTGTGGCTCCTCCTATTTTAGAGAGGTCTTCTAAAGCCTTCACCCTTTCCTCAAAGGCTGTGTATTTGGTCACCTTGTTTATCTGCTTCATAGCACTGATCACTCCACTACTGTCTCTCTCTCACCACCAGAATATAGACTCTGTGAGGGCGGAGACCGGGCTGGGTTTGCTCGCCCCCATATCTCCAGATGTGACACGGTGCCTGCACAGAGTGCATGACAATAAAGTCTTGCTGACAGAACATGTGCATGAGATGTACCCGTCTCCCCAGGGAGCTCTCCAGTGTAGGGACCAAATCTTGTTCACCTGTATGCCTGACACCCAGCACAGAGACCTGCGCCGTTTTTGGCCCACACTTGGCCCCGAGAACACCCTAGAAGTCCCCCTTAAGTGATGAGATGCCGCAGCCCCTTACCCTCACCCCGTCCTCTCCACCGTACAATCCACAGACCACTCACCTGACAGGAAGAAGACCACCACGACCGAGTTAATGATGGAAAACCAGTGGATCTGCACATCACTCATGGTCAGGTAAGTGTCCCAGCGAGAGGCCCATTTGATGTCACTTTCCTGATGGGGGGAGGAGCACTGAGAGTCAGGCTTCTGCTGGACAACGCCTGCCCAGATCAGGACCTCCTCCCGTCGTGAGCATCAGCCCCTTCTCACCTCCCAGTGTACAGAGTAGGTGAAATACAGCTGATTCTCCTTGGTGGGGTCAATTTCTTGGGGCGAGGAGTTGGTACCCTCAGGCAGGGTGCACGAACTCTTCTCATCTGCTTTGAGGTCTGTGAAAGACAGAGACTCAGTCTGTTCCTGTGGGGCCAGTGTCAACATCCAAAGGCTGTTCTGTGGGGTACCCTCAGAAGCTGCCTGAGGGGGCGGCAGGCTGAGTGGAGGCCTGGAGAAGAGCTGGCAATAATAGTTTTAAAATTGCCCTCCCAAGTCCTTACCTTCCAAAGGGCCCTAGCGGCTAGTGTGTGTGTGTGGGGGGGGAGGAGGGGTGTGAATCCTTCATTTAATCGATCAATCTTCCTTCACTCCATTCAAACCTTCACTTACTCATTCAGTCAGTCCCATTCAGTGAGCAAAACAACATGGATTCATTCTGTCATGTTGATTCATGTAGCCTCCCACGTTCTGGCCCTTGAGTCATTCACTCACTCAGGTGTTTTCTTCATTCATTTACTCATTTTGTTCATCCTGTTATCTATTCAACCAACAAACATACCATACGCACCTACTATGTGCCAGGTACTGTGTTGGACATAAAATGATGAGAAAAGGACACAAAGTCTCTAACCTCAAAGAACCAGTGGGGGAGAGATGATGTGAAAATAATCACATAATAAGCATAAAGCTGTGCTCGTGACACTCACGGGAGAGGCAGTGGGGGCTGTGACAGAACAGGATGTTCTATATGAGACTTCTGTGTATGATTTTGTTTGAAAACTAGATTCCAGAGCTTAAAAACAAACCAAACCAACAATAACAACAACCCCCAGAAACCCACCACCACTGTGGACCAACGGCCAGGCCTCCTGAGTTAAAGCTCGCCCTGTGGGAAGCAAGTGCTGACAGGGGAGGTGAAACTGGCCCAGGTCTGCTCACCCTAGGCCGATTTTAGTCTATGCCAATCACTCACATGGAAGAAGAGAAACGGAACCCGGCTGCCAAAGGCTCTGTCTGTACACTGCCCCTTGTTCTTCCACCCAGGGGGAGCGGCTGGGTCTTGTATGAGGCCCAGCCCAGCCCCAAGTTGCTGTTTGGTCTCAGCCAAGTCACCGAGCTCTTTGAGCCTCTGGTTACTCATCTATCAGAGGTGATAAGGTGCCGACCCAGGGCACAGCAGATGTCAGCTCTCCCTTCCCCCCCTTCTCTAACGGGAATGCAGTGACCCTACCTGAGCTGGGCCCGTGTCCCACACCGGGGCCCATCAGCCATTTCAGGAAACAGCGTGAGGAGACCCCGGCGGTGCAAGTCCAGGCCCCCCAGCCCTGTCCCGCTGGCCGCACCTCCCCACTCACCCTCCAGCCTGATGCTCTGGGGAATCACCTCGAAGCGGACGACACGGTATGTGTGCTCCTGGTCTTCTTCCACGTCCTCCCGGTGGTAATAAAGGATGAACGAGAGGTGATTGTGCAGGTAGATCTAAAACACAGCAACAGAGAGAACAAAATAACTTGTCGCTAAGAAACGACCAGGAAATCACGCAGGGAGACCATTCTAGGTCTGAGGTCCTGCCCTTCGTCCAACGGGCCCAGCTGCCCCAACATGCCAAACACTATGCTCATAGCTCTGCCCTGGACAGAAGCCCTCCCGCGCTCCCTGGGGCTTCCTAGGGAAAAGCCCCAATCCCTTAGCCTGGCATTCAAGGCCTTCTGTCAGTGACTGTCACCATCTTCTCAGACACATTCACTCACCTGGTCTCCCCGAGCGCCTGCCGGCCACCCCACTCAGCTCAAGCCTACCTAGTTTTCAAGGCACATCCCCTCCATGACAACCTGAATGAACAATGAACTCTCTCTGAATTCCTCTGGCATTGACCTCGAGCTACTGGGACTTAAGTAAGATCCAGGGTCTTACACTGTCAGTTCTCTCCAATTATGACAGAAGCTATTTGAGGTCAGGGACTGTGCCTTAAAAAAATGTTTTTGTCCTTAGATTTTTTTTTTTTTGACGAGGGAGGTTAATCTTATAAACATGGAATTTGAGTTTCCGGGGATTGTGTCTTCCACCTCCTGTGTGGCACCTGCCAGAGCCTTGCCCAGGGGCACTGAGAGGAATGAGCTTCGGCCAGCCTCACCTCTTCTGGTCTAAGCCTAGAGCTCAAATGTCTCCCCTTCTCCGCGGCCCCACGTGCTCACGGCTCCCGCAGCCCTTTGAGCACACAAAGACACTCTACCTTGTTGACATCCGTGAAGCCAAGCCGGTAGCCATGTTCAAACTGCACATCTTTTTCCTTCTTCTTGTCATCGCCGTCACGGTTGGAGTAGAGCTCCAGCCGGGTGGCCACAGGCAGGTTGTCGGCAATGCTGGAAACCCAAGGCCCGCTCAGTCGCTCTGGACCCCCTCTCCCGTCAGCGCCCTCCCCATGTGAACAGGCTGGCAGGGAGCAGAGGGCGACTTACAGGTGGACGTAGTAGTCCTCCATGACCCGCTCAGCCACGAGCCGGCTCTGGTCCACGGTCAGGGTCACTGGCTTGTTGGACTGGCTACACAGAACCTCACACTTCTTTTCACTGTTCATGAGAACCTGGAAAGGGGTGTTGACAATCCGGTCCCCTCTCAGCACCTCTCCTGCCGTAAGAGAGACAGATGGAACTCAGAGCTTCGGCCCTGAGGTTGCTGAGGTCAGCGGAGCCACGGAGACCCAGGGCTGACTTGCAGGGCCCTCAGCAGTTCTGCAGCCAATGCTCAACACCACCTGTTCGGGCTCAGCTTGCCCCTCTGACTCCCACCCATCACCCTCTTCTTCTCATGTGTGCTTTAGCACCACCAGACTCTTCAGATCTCATCAAACATGCCTTTTCACTGCACCCCTCTGGGCCTCAGGCCATTTCCTTTACCCTGGAGTGCCATTCCCTGCCCCAGGTTCCTGGGACTGCGCACACTTCCAGCTCAGCTTTTTTGTCACCCCTGGGGAAGCCCTTTCCGACCTTTTCAGGATAGCACTCATCACTCCCTCCTCCGATTTCCCTCTGCACCTAGGCAGCATCATACAGTGGTGAAGAGAGAGGGCTGCCGGCTACAGAACACTGGCTCTGCCACTTACTCACTTAGCAGTCTTCGTATGTCATTTAACCACATGGAACCTCAATTTCCTCATCTGTTAAATGGGAACAATAATAGTACCCACCTCACAGGGTTATAGTGAGAAATAAAGCACCAGGCACAGAGTAGGCAAGCAATAAATATTAGTTTCAGCAGCAGCATCACCTCTGCACCTTTTCTTACGTCAGTGGTCACCTTGTACAGTATTGATCTATTAAGTTCCTGCCTCCCTACCTGACTATGAGCCCTTTAAAGGCAGACAATGTTTCCTATTTATTGCTATGTCTTCAGATCCTGATTCAGGCGGGGAGGAAAGTGGGGTAAACTCCAACACCTGCGATTTTTAGCCATAGCATCTTTTGATTTAATGAACTGGCATACCCCTTGTATGACTGCCTCAGAGTAAACTGCTGCCAGATGTCATGCTAACAGGCACCAAGCGGTTAGGGCCTGTCAACTAAACCCCGTGGTGCTTTCATTCTGAGCTACTGTGGCAATTCTACTGTGATGATAGGAAACGGGCAAGCTGAAGGAGACTGACCAAAGCCAATGGGCACAACTAATGCCTGCACACTCAACTGGTCTAACATTTGCCTACCAGTGTGGTCCTACTTCGTGTAATACTCTCTGCCTAGTCACTTATTCTCTCATTCATTCATTCCCAGACACATACTGGGTACTGGCTATGTGCTGAGTGCTCTAAAGACATAATGTTGAAGAGACATACTCACGGAGCTTATGGTCTAATAGGAAGACAGACTTTGATTAAATAATCAGGGTAATGAGAACATATTGTATAACAAGAGGCACTTGCTCTAGACATGGGGGAATGGGTCTAGGAAAGCGTCTCTGAGGAAGTGATGCTTGAAATGAGCTGTAAAGGAAGAGACGCGTTAACTAGGTAAAGAGATAGGGGAAGAATATGCTAGATGGAAGGAACAGTATGTGCCAAGGACCCTTGAGAGTGGGGGAAGCATGGTAAATTGAGAGGCCTGTGTGGTTGCAAAGCAGTGAGCAAGGGGGAGAGTGACCTGGGGCGAGCTGGTGAGCGAGCTCTCAGGGGGCCTGCAGGCCACACTGAAGTCTGAACTTTACCCAGAGAGTGACTAAAGCCAATGAAGGGTTTTGAACAAAGGTAGAGGAAGACGTTATCTGATTCCGGTTAGAGAAAGACGGCTCTGGATGTTTTGTGAAGAAAACATAGGAGATGCAAGGAACTGGCTGGGGGTGATGGCAGTGAGTCACGCAAGTGAGTGACGATGGTGGCTGGACGAGAGGGTGAGATGAGGGTGGCAATGAGTACACAGATTCAGGAGCTCCTGAGGAGGTGAAATCTAGGGACCTGGTGCTGACTGATAAACAGATGAGTGAAGGGTGGTGCAGACTAGGAAGACGGAGGTTTCTATAAGCAGGTTCTAGGTGGGAAAACAGGAAGAGAAGCAAACTGAGAGCGAAGGCATGTTTCTCTGTTTGTCAAGTTTGACTTGATAGGTCAAGTAGGCAGGCAGATATCCAGTTATAAGGCTCAGAAGAGCGGTCCAGGCTGTTGACGGAACTGTGAGTTAGTTGTTGGTATAGAGATGGTAAGTAGCAGGGCCACAAGCTGTACCACTGTGGGGGGACCACGCAGCTGTGCAAAGAAGCAGTCCTGGCAAGTGTGGATGAGGCCAACTAGGAGAGGGGGCGGATGAAGAGGGGCCTGGATGAAGGCTTCTTCCCCCACTTTCCTGTCTTAGAAGCCTAGTAATACAGGTGAGTCTGCAAAACCCAGGGGTGGACTGGCCAGTGGGGACCAAGGCCACCAAGGAGACACCTGCACGGTCCACTGCTGGAATGATTCGGGTCATCCTCTACCATTTACAGGTAACAATACTGAAAGCCAGACAGGAACAGTGACTTGCTCACCGTCCTAAGAGGAGACTGTGGCAGTGCTAACCCCCGGGCTTTCCTCTACACCATGCCCTACTGTCCACTTCTCTTCAGGTCAACAAGGAGCTCACTTGAGAGGAAGAACACACAGACAGAGCAGGGCTCTAGTGCAGGTATCACTTCTTGATAATTACAAATTCAATGTAAACCGAGAAAGAGGACATACTGGTCTGAAACAGCTCATTTCGAATGTGGAAGTGTTCCTTTAAGTTTTTCAAGCTGGGAGCAGGTAGCCAGCCAGGCCTAACGAGCAACAGGCTATGGATGTGGACCCTCTAAGAGAGGGTCCAGCACGTCTGCCACAGACGCTCCGACACACACACCATGGGATGAATCTCCGTCAGTGTGAGAACCCTGAGCCCAGCTCTCACACAGCCCAGTCGAGCCTTTCTGGAGAAGGCAGTCTGACAACAGGAAGAACCTGGCTCTGGAATTAAAAAACTTGGGCTAATAAGTCAATTTCTCCACCTACTGGCCACGGGCCCCCGAGCAAGTCTTTGAAACCCTTGAAGCTGCTGCTCCCTCTCCTACGAAACAGGGTGATCATATTTGGTTTTGCAGAGTTACTATAAGAATCACCTAAGATAATGTACAGAATGAAGTGCTTACGGGACTAAACTCTGGAGCCAGAGTTCCCGGGTCCTGCCACTTACTAGGTGAGTGACCTGGGTCAAGTGACTTCACCTCCTTGTGTCTCAATAGGAGCAGCTAACTCATAGGGCTGTTGCGAGAACGAACTCAGTCAAAGCACAGCAGTGCTTAGAGGAGTGCCGGCTCACAGGGAGAGCCCCGTATTAATGGTGACGACGATGATAATGTCGCAAGGCTTACCGTCCAAATGGATCAAGGCTGTTTCTGCTCCACTCACTAGGACACTAACATTTACTGCATGTCTACTGTGTGTCAGGCTCTTGGTCAGAGAGGACTGTAAGATATGATCCCTATGTTCACAGAGCCCCTAGGCCATGAAGACAGGCACTACGCAAAGACAGGAGAGACAATATGGCAGGATAACTTTTGTACATGGAAGTTTCCATTTCTATGAGGCAAGAACATTCCCCAGCTTCATTACTACGTGGCAGAGGCTCAGAGAGGTTAAGGTCACCCAGTATCACACTGCAGCGTGCCCAAACACAGAGCCTTAGACTGCCAACGGATCCATACCAGCTCACAGCGGAAGGGAGGGGCTGCTGTGAGGGGCCTGGTGTCAGGAGGCCTGGACGACCCAGGTGCTCAGGCTTCCCAGGCAGAGAGGCCAGGTGGCTGGAGCAGGCGTGGTGTGGAGAGAAAAGAAGAGTGGGGGGGCTAGCCCAGGCCCTGAGATCAATCTGTTTAATAGAACAAGGCAAGACTCAGAGACAGGTGGTGCTGCCCACTTTTGGTTAAACTGGTCCCAGGCCTGCCTCCAGCTGATCTGGGACACCCAATACCTGGCAGTAGATATACTTGTCAGCTAGGGGTTCTGGAAACACCTGAGCCATGGGTAGCCCCAACAGAGAAGGCAGTCCTTTCAGAGGCCTGCTCAAGAACCAGTTCTCTCCTTTCTCCTTCCTAAAGGTTAAGAGAAGAGTTAAGTCTCTTAAGTTCCTCGAAGACAGGGAGAACGTCTTTCCACGTTTTTATCTCCAGGACTTAACACTGAGACAGGCACCAAGTAAGTACTAACAGTTGTGTCCTGCCTCCAAATGTCTTTTCCTTTAATTCTGAAATTCTGCTAAATGGAGAATTATTTGAAGTAGAATAAGATGGCTGCTAAGTATGGAACACTTGTGCCAGACACGGCCCTGGCAGCTTCACACATTATTTGAAGCGAGTCTTACACAGCTTAGCAAGAATTATGGTGATGTCTCCACTTTCTTCAGGGCCAGAGGGGATCACTCATTCTTTTAATTAAAAGCAGAGCAGGTTACATAAGCTATGAGAGAGAAAGGTATGATACCTAGAAATCAAGGGAGAGCCGGTCTGAGCAGTAAGTAGCCAACGGCTCCAGGTCGGAAGCCTGACTATGTGGATTCCAGCCTAGCTTAGTTGCGAATTAATAGCATAACCAGAGGCAAGTCACTTAACCTGTAAAATGGGAATGAAAACAGCAGCTACCTCTCTAAATGGCTGTTATGAGGATTAAATAAATAAGCTAATACGTATGTAACTATGCAGAACAGGGTCCAGCACACAGTGAGTGCTACATAAGGGTTAACTGCTATTATCATTATGGAAAGATCTGGATTCCCAATGGATTCCCCTTGGGACAGGTTGACAGCAGTGAGAGAGAAGAACTTACCCAGATTCTCTGCCTTGTAGGTTATTTTGCTGGGCTGGCAGAAGGGCAGTGAGTAGTACTCATAAGGTAGCTGGGTTCGCGAGCTGGTGAGCTTCACAGCCTAGTGGGAGAAGAGAGGCCGTTCGTTATTCCTCAGTCCAGACACTAAGATGACTGACTGTCTCAGTAATTTTCCCTGGTACCCACATATCTTAGGTATACTTGGTACTATGATCTAAGAGGCAAAAGAACTGCAGCAGATACAACGGTAGGATACCATGTTCTCCACTGGCCACATTTCGGAATTACTTCACTTTTCATCAGTTTTAGACTACATTACAGATTTAGTTTAAAATCACTACAAATTTAATAGGTGATGAGAGTCTTCAACATGCTGATATCCTTTGACCCTATAATTTTGCTTCCGGGCATCTTTCCTGAGGAAATAACTCTAAATGAGGAAAAGCCTTTAGGAACAAAGAGGTTTACTCCTTACTTATAACCACAGTGGTGTTCTGCCTCCAGGTCTCCGAGCCCTCTCCTGCCTCAGGCTTTGACCTGCTGCTCCTCTCTGCCGGACTCCATGCATATCTGGCTCCTTTTCACATGTAGGTCTCAGCTGAAGTCCCCTAACCCGTGAGTCCTTCCCTAATCATCTTACATAGAAGGATTCTCCCATCATTCTCTTTTTCAACGTAACACTTGTAGTTACCTTCATAGCATGTCTAATAAATGTTAATTATTTTATTTAGCTGTTTTTTTAATTTACCTTCCTCAAATAAAATTTACGATTTAAGCTTCATGAGGGCAAGAACCATGTGTGTATTGATCACCTCTGTAACCCCAGTCCTATTGAGCTAGGCACATATAATGAGCTGGTAGGTGCTCATTAAATGTTTGATGAATGACAGAAGAGAGGAAAAATGAAAAAACAAACAAACAAAAACAACTAAAAGCCCTTACAATGGGAAACTGGTCAATCAATCATGATATATTTATTAAACTGAATATTACGCAACCATTAAAAATGAGGTTTAAGAATGAAGGAAAATGTTTAGGAAATGATACAAGCACACAGAATGTAGCTCTGGAAACAGTGAAAATCATAGATAACCCCAAAACCACAGATAAATCAGAACCAATCAACATGTTGCAAAAAATAAAGTTAAACTTAAATGTAACTAAAATTATCTTTGCTATTTAGGAACTATCAGCCACTACTTATACACCATCTAAATGTAAATAATGTTTAGAATCCAGGTCTACAAGCCTTACTTAAAACTCATTTTGGAATTAAAATTTTTTCAGATTTTAAAAGGGTGGTGTGATGTAATATACATTGATTTTATAATACCCCCCATATTGGTTTTATAACACCCTCCAGGCTGGATCTGGAGTAGTACTCCATATCCAATGACTATTCATACAAGGAAATACACAAATATTTGTACTAAATGGGATAAATAAAGTCAATGAACAGTCCCCTGTCAGTTCCAGTCAGGCCTTGCCTACAAGCTTAGGAAAAGTTTGGGTTTCAGAGCTTTTTAGATGTCAGGCTGAGGACCTCTATCAGCATTTCATGAATTGCTTGAGGCAAAACAGCCAAAAAGTGATTGTCTGTTATAACAGCCTGCCTGTTATTTTGTGCTTCTTAGTATTCTCTTTCTGGACAATCCAAAAAGAATCCATATTACAAAGAGACCAAGTCCTGCCTTTATATGCCCTCCCACTCTTCTCTCTTTCCACCTAAGGTGTCTGTTCTCCTATGCCCAGCTTGGCAGGACTGGAAGCCAGCGCCACCCGTCCTCTCTATGCCACAAGCTTTGCTCTGGACGGGACTCTCTGTAGAGGCACTGGGAGGAAGGGTACTGTCGTGCTGAAGAGACGGGGCTCTGAACTCACTCTCAGGCTAACCAGGTGATCTTGGTCAAGTGGTTTCACCTCCCTGAGCCTCAGTTTCCTTATCTGTAAAATGTACAGTAAATCTGTAAAACATACAGTATCTGCCCCAGAACATTCCTGGGGCGGGGGTGGGGGGGGCGGGAGGGGATCCTGAGCTAAGCCATGCATAAAGCCTGGCATGTAAATAACCCTCGATAAATGTTATTGTAATTATTATGCCTGAAAGTTACAAGTCTGACTTCCAAGGAAGACACTCACAATAAGGCAACACATGTAATGCTGCACTTACAGTATGCCTCCCTTACTGAAGTTTCGCTTTCCGTGTTTCAATTACCCACGGTCAACTGTGGTCCGAAAATATTAAACAGAAAATTCCAGAAATAAACAATTCACAGGTTTTAAACTGCAGGCCATTCTGAACAGTGTGAAATCTCAACACCGTCTCACTCATCCTGACGTGAATTACCCCTTTGTTTAGCGTATCCACACTGTATACCCTACCTGCCCGTTAGTTATCAGACCAACTGTAGGCCTATCAGTGTTATGTTCAAGTCACCTTTATTTTACTTAATAATGCCCAAAGCGCAAGAGTATAGTGCTGCTGGCAATTTGGACATGCCAAAGAGGAGCCGTAAAGTATATGTATGTGTATATAGAAAAAAAACGTAGTGTGTGTATATATGTATATATATATGTATGTGTGTATATATATATATATATATATACACATACATATATATATATATATATATATAGGGGCTGGTACTATCCATGGTTTTAGGCATCCTCTGGGGGTCTTGGAATGTATCCCCACAGATAAGAATGTATCCCACAGTACTCCATACTGTGTCGTTCGAAATGCAGACACCTTCTAATAGTCATTCATCAGACATACGTATCCACCCTGCCAGGCAATGTTCTAGGAGATGGTGATACAGCAGTGAAAAGGACAGGTAAGATCTCTGCCCTTTTGGAACTTGGCTCATGGCAATTTCATTTTTTCACTAGTGTATTTTTTAAATGTTTAATCTCTAAACGGGTTAACGCCCCTGGATAATCAGAAGTTGCTTGTAATTGATGCCCCAAATGAGTATGATGTGTAACAATTTGAAATTTTGCTAACACTTAAAATTTGGTGGCAAACAAAGGGACTTGTACATGAGAGGATGTCATGTGGATAGCCCTTTGCGATTTGCTTGTCTTCTGCTTCTCCTTGTGAAGACTGGATGCTCAGGACAGAATACAAACTTTATGTTCATGCAATCTCACTGCTTTGTTTTTGCACAGACCTGTAAAGACGTGGTTCACATCAACATGGTAATGAAGCAAGAAATGTACATTTATTTTAGGAGCAGAATTTATTTTCATCGCTTTATAAGTTTTGCTAGCCCTTTTTACAGAATCACTAAAGATATGAGGACAGACTTAAAAATTCGAACTATACATGACTCTACGGGGGGCTGATGTGGCAGTCAAGAAGTGAGGGATTTCTGGAGTTGTAAGAATGGCAAATATCCTACGCTGTGAACACTGTCCAGAAAAAAAAGACTAAGAAAAACAGACCAAAGTGTTAAAAATGGTCGTATTTGGGTGATGGCAGAGGGGAGTCTTTTTAGATGGGAGCCCTTGTACAAGGTTACACCCCTTCTCTGGTGGCAGTCTGTATCCAGTAACTGGTCCGTGGTGGGACAGAGAGCCAGTGCCCTTGCCTCCATTTGGAACAACTCGGAAGGGCCAGCCATTCGAGTTCCAGAACTTCCCCAAGGCCTCAGTTGTACCACAGCTCAACGTCTCCCTCTGCCCTGTCCCGCTTCTCTCACTCCCTCCACCAAGTGCTGCCCTTGAGGGCCTGCCCAATAAATCTCCTACACCAAATCTTCACTTCAGAGTTTGTTTCCTGGGAAACCAGATCCAAAAAGATACATCACCGACCCCAGCCCTGCTTGGTGCTCTGAGAATGCCACCAAGAGTTCACTGTTTTAGAGACATAATCAAGGTGCCAGCCTGCCCATTGCCCCTGGTCAACCATATTTTAAGTGAATCTCTTCCACCCTCAACCCCTGCCACAGCTGACTGACCCCCAGGTGGGCATCCCACCTGAAAAGGTGAAGTGGACCAGTTGGAATGGCTTCTCTCTGGCTTATGATTTAGGGCAATGCTTCCCAAACCTTAATCGTTCATGTACCAACTTGCCCATCTACTTACCACTTATTCTACTATTTATTTGGATCTGACTCATTTTTTAGTAAATACATTTAAGAAGCAAACATTATATCAGTATTAAAAATAGTAAACCAACAATGACAGCCATGAAATCATGAGTTGAAGTACTAGCTATATTTTCTAACATACATTAAAAGAAAATAGCTATTAAAATAAAATATATTTGTCAACCACTTAAAATCATCTCATATATCACCACTCAGATATGTAGTTCGCAGTTCGAAGATACTGAACTGGAGAATCCAGCTGGCGGCTGAAGCTAAAATTGAAAAAACAGGGGCCATAATAGACCGTGTATGCACAGACAATATAGGTTATGCAGGAAAAGCTGGTAAGATAGGAGAATGGAGCAGATGAAAGAGGGAGGCAGACAGTCACAGAGGAAGCAGGCTGAGAGAGACAGAGACACAAAAGAAATGGAGACGAGACAGGGAGAGAGAGAGAGGAAAACGTGTAAGAGTGAAAGTGAGAGAGAAATACAGAGACACAGAAATGCACAAAGAGCCGGAGAGAAAGAGAAACAGGACAGAGAGAGAGAACACACTCACACAGGCAGAGATGCAGAGAGACAGAGGCACAGAGAGAGACAGAGATGAAGAGGCAGAGTTCCTGGAACTGCAGGCTCCTGAAGGCACTCTACTGTCAGCCAGTGAGCACGCAGTGAACCCTCTTTTTCCCAGGGTAACTGGCTCAGGTCTTTGTTCTCTGCAACCACAGGAGGGACGTGACCCGCTGGCGAGGGTCCTCCGGCCAGAATGCCCAGCAGAGGCTCCAAAAGTCCAGGAATGCACTGACCTTGATTTCTACAGGGTCGTTCTGGTGGAAGTTGATTGGCGCCACCCCAGGGACATAGAAGGCTCTTGTTTCGTACGTGAGGGAAAGGAGGAGCAGTAACCACAGCAACCAATCCTGCTTGGAAGAAGAAAGGCTGAGGTTGGAATGAGGGAGAGAAGTGACCGTCCCTCTAGGGCAGACCAAGTCCCAGCACCTTCATGTCTGCTTTAACTGACCCAGTCTCGTCCCTACTCTGATGAGCCTAAGCCCTTCCAAGTGCTACCTCCCAAATGCCCCCACGAGTGCTACAAAATCAATTCTGCACTTCCAGAAATGAGCAATAAGATAAGTAATTGACATGGGGCAAAAGGGAAGACTAACGCAGGAGCCGCATTTCCCCACTTCTGGATCAATGTTCTTCTAAGCGTTTCACATTGCATCCCTCTCCTGGAGAGCTAGCAGGAAATAAAGCTCCACCGTGTTCCATTAATTCCCATTTCTCTATATAGCAACAGGCTCGCTTTGTCTGGAAGCTCCTATCACCAACCTCATTTCTCACAAGCATTCTTCAAAACTGTCCTGACCTCATCACCTCACTCAGCTCCTACTTGTCGTCTCTCGACAGCAAGCCCCTCTCCACCCTTCAGGGCCTTCACCTTCCACGTTCCCTCTGCCAGAGCACCCTTCCCACAGATACTTGCATGGTTCATCTCACTGCGTATTTCACGCGAATCTCTCTAAAATGTCACTTGCTCAAAGGAGCCATTATTGCCCATTCTACCTAAAACATCATCCTCAGAGCTCCCATTACCCACTCCTCCATCCCTTTACTTCATTACTCTTCATGGACTTCTCTACGTGACATGTACAATATGTATTTGTTTGATTGTATCTAATCTGTCCCCCTCCACTTGAATGTAATCTCTGGGGGAGCAAGGACTGTGTCCCCAGCGCCTGGCACGGAGCGGGCACTCAGTAAATAATCTGCATGCAGATAGTCACGTGGGAATCAAAGGTAAGAAAGACCAATTACTGGCTTCAAGAAATTTACCCATCAAAGCATGCCTTCCCTTCATTAATACTATGCTTCACCCCTCCAGGAACTAGAGGAGCTTCCTGATTCTGCCCAGTCTGAACAAGGAACTTCTGTCATCCACACACCTGGATCACCAACTCAATCTTGCTTCTGCCTTCTCTCTCCACCCCCTTTAGTGCTGCAGCATTTCTGACCCTCATTTCCTTTCACCCAGACGTTGGCCGCAGCCTCCCTCTGCAGCGCCCCCACCCTTCAAGTTACCACCCCTCCCCCCACCACACACACTCAGATGATTCTTTCTGAAACTCAGTTTTTAGGCAATCAGCATCACTCAGGGTGCTTGCCAAACATGTAGACTCATCTGCATTTTCACCAAGAGCACAAGATGAGAAAAAAATAGCTTTAAAAGTTTAAAGTTCTGAGCTCTGTACACTTTAGATGCATAGCTTGGTCAAAGACTTAAAAGCAATATATTCACCGAATGTTTTTCCCCTGATTTGTTGTGAACATTTATAAGCATCTGCCAGCTGATGTTCATTATGTAATAATAGTTTGATCCCAATAAAAACAGTAAAAAATGGCTAAGAGAGCTGCAGTGTATTTGGTAATGAGAAGGTCAGCAGAATTAGGGATGAGAAGAGGAAAATCTTTAAAGGAAATGACATGACTAGAAGATAGAAAATTGCCTAATGGGGCAGGATTCTGTACAGGAAGACACTATTTTTCCCTTTTCTGTCCTTTTCCTTTTTTTTAAAATTGTAAAATAAGTTTAGATTTACAGAAGAGTTGCAAAGATACTATGAGAGTTCCCATATACTCTTCACCCAGTTTCCTCTGATGTTAACATTTGCCATAACGATGGGTGAGTAGGCTTTAAAAAAAAAAAACTAGCTTTAGAAAGTTTTGAAAAAGTAAAACAGATACAGTAAATAATTCAAACAGTACAAATGGGTATACCATGAAAAAGAAATCTTCCTCCCACGTTAGGTCCCCACAGACAATTGCTATCAACAGCTCCTCGAAATCCCTCTAGAGACATTCTGTGCATGCACAAATGGAAGGGTTCATTTAGTTCTATGGGCTTGCCATGAATACGACAACAAACAGATTTTTCTTCTTTCTGTGATAGAAAGCCTTCTGCCTGTGGGCTGGTCACATCTGGTTTCCTCTGGATCAGAGGATTTCCTCCACTTGACTGGTCATCGGAAGATCTGGGCCCTCCCTCCCTCTTTGGAACCCACTGCTAAGCCTCATTGGTCAGTCCTCAGAATGTGAGTGTTTTATGTGAGAAAAGTAAACTCTGTCCCCTCTCTTCCTCTAATTCCTTTTTGTACTTGAATTCCAGTTAACTAAGATGAAAGGAAGACAAATCTTGAGCTAATGACATACACTGTCATCCAAAAGTTGTTTAAAAATAAAAACAACCCAACTCTGAATTTTTGAAAAAAGATGCAGAAAATAGACAAGCCTCAAAAGATCCTATCAACGAACCTCAAATCAATTTATCTTTGAGGAAGGATCAACAGATGAAAAATGGCAAATGGTATTTCCATATGCTAGAATCTTTGAATGATATAAACTGGCAACCAAAAGCAATTTAGAAGTTCAGCTTAGAATTAATGACTGCCCCAAAATGACACTATCAGTTTTAGATATTAAAATGTCACTGCTGTGATATTCTCATATGGCTGGAGGAGTTATAAATGGGAACACTTGTGGGGGACAATCTGGCACTCTGTATCAAAAGACCATCCCAAAAGTGTACTTTTCACATTGAATTATGGTCAGTTACGTATCTGCCATCTCTTCCTCAGCTGCACTAATCGTTTGTCTAGCTTTGTTGATGGGGTACTCAATAAATCCTTATCAAATTAATAAGCACCAACCAACCTCTGATCTATAAGAATATAAAACCATCCACTCACATAAAGGTTGAATACTATGGTTCTTAATCTTTGCTGTATCCCCTTGAGAATATAATTTTTTTTAAATCCTCAAATTGAAAGAGTTCTTGACATCTCCCACCTTGCCACCTGTCCAAGTACCTAGTTTAAGAATCCCAAGAATATCTCTTATGCCTATACTATACCCTATCTGCATGTATAGAATAGTGGTTCTCAATGTTGATGCATATTAGAATAACCTAGGGAGTAAACGCATTAAATTTCTCATCAAAAGGCACAGTAGTTGAATGGGATTAAAAAAAAAAAAAAAAAAAGACCCAGAGCACATGTTGTCTACAAGAGATTCATTTTAAAGACACACGTACGTTGAAAGTGAAAGTATAGAAAAAGATATTCCACGTAAATGGTAACAAAAAGAAATCAGAAATGGCTCACTTATATCAGACAAAATATATCAGACTTTCAGTCAAAAATTGTGTCTAGAGACAAAGGTCATTATATATAATGACAAAACGGTCAATTCAATAGGAAGATATAACCATTAAAGATACATATGCACCCAACATCAGAGCTCCTAAGTATATAAAACAAATATTGACATATCTGAAAGGAGAAATTGAAAACAATACAATAATAGTAAGGAACTTCAATATACCACTTAACAATAACGGATAGAACATCCACACAGAAAATCAATACATGGCTGACTGGAATAACACTACAAACCAAATGGACCTACCAGACATATATAGAACCTCCCATCCAACAGCAGAAGAACACACATTCTTCTCAAGTGTACATGGCACATACTCCAGGATAAATCATATGTTAGGTCACAAAACAAGTCTTAAATTTAAGAAGATTGAAATCATTCCATGTATCTTTCCTAACCACAATGAAATGAAACTAGAACCCAGCAATAAAACAGGAAAATCCACAAATATGTAAAAACTAAACAACACACTCTTAAACAACCATTGGGTCAAAGATAAAGCAAGTAGGAATTTAAGAAGTACATCAGACAAAAGAAAATGAAAATACAACATACCAAAATCTATGGAATGCAATAATAGCAGTACTAAGAGGGATGTTAATAGTGATAAAGCCTACATTAAAAAAAAAAAATTAAAAAGAAAAAATCTAGGGCCAGCCCGGTGGCTCAGGCAGTTGGAGCTCCGTGCTCCTAACTCCAAAGGTTGCCGGTTCGATTCCCACATGGGCCAGTGGGCTCTCAACCACAAGGTCGCCAGTTCAATTCCTGGAGTCCCGCAAGGGATGGTGGGCTGCACCCCCTGCAACTGGCAACGGCAACTGGACCTGGAGCTGAGCTGCGCCCTCCACAACTAAGACTGAAAGGACAACAACTTGAAGCTGAACGGCACCCTCCACAACTAAGATTGAAAGGACAACAACTTGACTTGGAAAAAAAGTACTGGAAGTACACACTGTTCCCCAATAAAGTCCTGTTCCCCTTCCCCAATAAAATCTTTTAAAAAAAAAATCTAAAAACCTAACCTTACGCTTCGAGAAACTAGGAAATGAACAAACTAAGCCCAAAATTAGCAGAGAAAGGACATAATAAAGATTAGAGCAGAAATAAATAAAAAGAGAGAATTTAAAAGATATAAAACTCAATAGAATTAAGTTGGTTTTTTGAAAGGATAACCTCGACAAACACTAAGCAACACTATTTAAGGGAAAAAAGAGAAGACTGAAATCAGAAACGAAAGGGGAGACATTACAACACATGCCTCGAAAATAAGAAGGATCATAAGGGACTATAATAAATATGACAACAAACTGGGTAACCTAGAAGAAATGGATAAATTCTGAGAAACATACAACCTACCAAAGCTGAATCAAGAAGGAACAGAAAGCCTAAACAGACCGATAAAAAAATAAGGAGATTGAGTCAGTATCAAAAACTTCCAACAAGAAAAAGTCCAGGATCAGATGGCTTCACAAGTACATTCTACCAAACATTCAAAGAACAATTAATATCAATCTTTAACCTCTTCCAAAAAAATAGAAGAGGTTATACTTCCAAACTCATTTTATGAGGCCAGCATCAATCACCCTGATACCAAAACCAAACAAAGATACCACAAGAAAAGAAAATAATAGGCCAATATACTTGATGAACACAGATGCAAAAATCCTTAATAAAATACTGGCAAACCAAGTTTAACAGCACATTAAAAGGATCATACACCAACATCAAATGGGCTTTATCCCTGGGATGCAAGGATGGTTCAACATATGCAAATCAATCAATGTGATACACCACTTAACAAAATGAGAGAAAAAAATCCACATGATCATTTCAATAGACATAGAAAAAGCATTGGACATAGTTCAACATCCATTCATAATTAAAATTCTCAACAAAATAGGTGTAAAAGGAACTTACCTCAACACAATAAAGGCCATATAAAAAGCCCACAGTTAATATTACTATTTCTTGCTAATCAAAAATATATGTGTTCTGAGGGCGGCCGGGTGGCTCAGTTGGTTAGAGCGTGAGCTCTGAACAACAGGGTTGCTGGTTCGATTCCCACATGGGCCAGTGAGCTGCGCCCTCCACAACTAGATTGAAGACCACGAGCTGCCGCTGAGCTTCCAGAGGGGCAGCTGGATGGCTCAGTTGGTTAGAGTGCGAGCTGTCAACAGCAGGGTTGCCGGTTCAATTCCCGCATGGGATGATGGGCTGTGCCTCCTACAACTAAACATTGAAAATAGCAACTGGACTTGGAGCTGAGCTGCGCCCTCCACAACTAGATTGAAGGACAACGACTTGGAGCTGATGGGCCCTGGAGAAACACATTGTTCCCCAATATTCCCCAATAAAAAAAAGAAAAATATATATATGTGTGTGTGTTCTGAATTTCCCCTCATAGGAAGCCATTAATACCAGAGCTTTTTACCTTATCTGATATGTGATTTGAAGCCAGGGCAGAGGATTACAATCTCCTGGGTTATCAAGCCAATTAAATCTAAGAAGTCACTCCAGTTCTACCTTCTTTTGAAACAGAATCCTCCAATCTTAGCAGAAAGACAGGCCTGGGGAACTCAAGGGCTCCCTGAGAGCTCAGGTTGCAAAGGAATGAAAAGCAAATCCTCAAAGACGTCAATACACTTTTGTTCCAAAGTCTCAAACCAATGAAACAAGTACACATACACACACACACACACACACACACACACACACACACAAACAAAACAAAAAAGACACAACAATGAGGATAATACTCACCCTGGTGGAAAACAACATGAGAAAGCAACAGGAATCCACAGTTACCGAGCACCTACCCAGTAAGTACCAGGCACTGTGGCAGACCGGCCCCTCCCTTCCACTCACCCAGTCCCTGCTTTGTGCTAAACACTTTACAAACACCGATTTGCACCATCCTCACAACTACAACTACCTGGGGTTTTTGTCATCATTTCACAGATGACTGCCACTTAACCCGAGATCCAGAGATTAAATAACTTACCCAAGGTCAGAATGAAGAGAAACAGGTACTTATGCTCTTTTTAGGCAGGTGGGTTATATTAACAGATGAAGAGCGTATTGCTAACACCTACAGCTAACATTTACTGAATGCTGATTATGTGCCAGGTACAGTTCTAGGTTCTTTTCATGGAATAACCCAATTCATTTTCACAACAATCCTGTGAGATAGACTCTTATTCTCATTTCACAGATCAGGAAACTGAGGCTCCGAGAGGTGACCTAACACTAGCTGAGTCAGGATTTGAACCCAGGCAGTCTGATCCCAAAGCCCATGCTCTAACCAGTGCAGAAATTAGTTCACTATTTACTGAGCACCTACTGTGTGTCAGGCACTGTGCCAGCATCACAGAACCCATGCCCACAAGGAGCTTTCAGCCAGCTGGGGGACGGAGACAGGTCATCAGCCAATCACAAAACTAGGTTCCAGATGCTATGAAAGATTATGAGGCTAAGGACAGTGTTTTGGGGAACACACAGGAGCAGCAATACACCAACTCTCCATGGGGAGGGGTGCAGATCTGAGGACTCAAACCTACTCCATGGCCTGAAGGGAAAGACGAGGGAAGGGGAAGTGTTCCAGGAAAAGCAAAACACAGGCACAAAGGCCTGGGGCAACCATAAGGAGTTTCTGGCAGATGAAGTGTGCGCTGGTGCTTCTCAAACTTTGTGCATACAGACCACTTAGAGACCTTGTTAAAATGCAGATTCTGATTTAGCAGGTCTGGGGATGGACCTGAGAGTCTGCGTTTCTAACCAGTTCCTGGGTGATGATGACGTGGACCATCCTTTGACTAGCAAGCATGAATAGGTCTGTGTAGAAAGGAGGCTGGAAAAGAGGTAAGGGACACATCCCACAAAAGCCACATTGAGGAATCTGGGCATGTCCTTGGTGCAGCTGGAGATACTAACTTTAAGTACTAAATGGAAGAACTTTAAGTAGTAAAAGAATAAATCCTATTTGCAGTTTTAAAAACTAGCGAGAGAGAGAAAGAGAGACAGAGAGACAGAGAGAGAGAGAGAGAGAGATACAGAAAGAGAGAGAGAGAAAGAGTGTGTGTGTGTGTGTGTGTGTTTGGGGGCGAGGTATACAGCACATTTCTGCCCCAGAGACAAAGTAGTTCCAGTCCTAAATTTGACATCTAATAAGGATAAATCACCTACCGTGTTTCCCTGAAAATAAGACCTAGCCAGACCATCAGCTCTAATGCGCCTTTTGGAGCAAAAATTAATATAAGACCCGGTCTTATATTATATTATACCCAGTCTTATACTATAGTATATGACCGGGTCTTATATTAATTTTTGCTCCAAAAGACACATTAGGGCTGATTGTCCGGTTAGGTCTTATTTTCGGGGAAACACGGTATAAATTGTTGGTGAGACGTGACAAGAAGCAGCAGCCAAGTGGAGAAGCAGAATGGTGGGTGGGCAGCGGTCCTGAAACTTGAGCATGCAAGGAAATTTACCAGGAGGGCTTATTAAAATAGATTCCTGGGTCCAACTCCCACAGTGCTTTCTTCAGTACGTCTGGGGCAGGGCCTGAGCATTTGCATTTCTAGCTAGTTCCCAGGAGATACTAATATGCTGGTCTGGTCTTGGGATCACACTTTGAGAACCACTAGTGTTGTAGAAAAAGCACGGGCTTTGGGGACCATACAGACATAAATTCAAATCCCAAAGCCACCACTTCTTAGCTGTGTGACTTTGGGAAAGCTTTTTGGGGGCGAGTTTTTGTTGTTGTTGTTACCTCTCTGAGTCTTGGGTTTATTTGTAAACTAGGAATATAACCCTAAGCACACGGCAGGGTGGTGCAGTGGTGATGGCAGTGAGGATTAAAGCAGGTGCATAAAGCACTTGGCACGTGGCAGGTGACTGGTAAGGCCAGGGCCTTCTCCGGGTTGCGTGGGAAGCAGACCGATGAGTTCACTGCAAGGAGGGAGATGTGGGCCCAGTGTAAGGAAACCTCCGACAGAAGAGCTGGCCGGCTGAGGAAGGGGCCG
Organism: Rhinolophus ferrumequinum; assembly: GCF_004115265.2. NCBI lineage: Eukaryota > Metazoa > Chordata > Mammalia > Chiroptera > Rhinolophidae > Rhinolophus > Rhinolophus ferrumequinum. The sequence continues at coordinate 22,446,890 of NC_046306.1, forward strand.
GCACCGGGAATGAAGCAGACAGGAGCAGGTGAGCACGGAAGGAAGCAAAAGGCAACATCCCTACCCTAGTTCTCACGGGGTAAACCAGAAGCCTTGTGACCTCCCTTGAAACTCGAGAAATTCATGATTCCCTTGAAAATATGGGACATCCTATCGACCCAAGCAACCTAAAGGTGGAACAAACCAAGGCAAAATTCCACCCAGAGTTGGGTCTGATAAAGACATTTTTTGAAGAACTTCAGGGGTCAAGTCATCCAGGAGACCAGAGAGGGGAAGTGACATACCCGTGGTCACATAGCAAGTTATCTGCAGAGTGAAGAAAGTCCAGCTGCACCAAGCCTAGCAGAGCAGAGTGATCAGAGGTTTGTCACCATAGTGGGAGCCAAGGGACAATAGGACACCTTGAAGTCATGATTAGAGATGTCCAAAGAAGAAGCGTGCTGCCACAGGTCCATTGCCATTTGTCTCTCCTTACCCTTCCTCTCTAGTTCTTATCCTCTTTGATTCTTTGTCTTCCTTGTCCCTCCCCCGATTCGAGGCTTTTCTACTAAGAAACAAACCACTGTAGTCAGTTTGGTATTTTCCCTTTACTTCAGGATTATTTTGAAAAGAAGAAAAATGAAGGCAGACTAGTTCTACTACATACTAAAATGCAGCATAGAGCTATCCAAACTGTTTGGTACTGGAGAAGACAGACAAGACTTAAATATACTAATTGAAATAGAAGCAGTATTGGAAGAAAATATAGATATACTTTTAAACAATCTTGACATGGAAAGTTTTCTAAGGATGAAACAAAATCCAAAAGCCAAAAAAAAAAAAAAAAAGACATATACAATGAAGAAAATGAAAAAATATACACCACAGAAAAAGACAATTTGGGTAAATATGTTCACCACACACCTCACAAAGAATTAATGTCTTCAATATGCCAAGAGCTCTCACAAGCCCACAAAGGACAAATAACCCAAAAGAATATAAATGACCAGTTTTTTTAAAAAGTTCAAATGGCCAAACACTAAAAGATGCTCAACATCATTCATAATTTTTAAAAATGCAAATAAAAATAATGACATCTCACCTTTTAACTATCAGAGTCACAAAACTTTACAAAATCTGAGTATACTAGACATAGGTAAATTGGTAAAATCTTTGGGGAAGGCAATTTAGCAATATTTACTTAAAAGAAAGGTAGAATCATCATTAAAGGACTGCCAACCTAAGTTATTAAACAGGAAAAAAAGTAAGATGCACAGCACTGTATGTACAGCATAATCTCATTTCTTTAAATAAAATTTTAAAACCATGTACCAAAGTCAGAAAAAGACATCACAAGAAAAGGAAACTACAAATGAATATTCCTCATGAACACAAATTTTTAAATCCTTAACAAAATATTAGAAAATCAAATCCAGCAACATATAAAAAGGTTTATACATCACGACCAAGTGGGGTTTATCCCAGGAATGCAAGGTTGGCTTAATATCTGAAAATCAATCGATGTAATATACCATATAAATAGGATAAAGGACAAAACCCAAACAATTATCACAATAGATGCAGGAAAAGCACTTGACAAAACCCAACAAACATGCATGATAAAAACGCTCAACAAACTAGGAATAGAAAGGAACTTCCTCAATCAGATGAAGGGCAGCTATGAATAACCCACAGCCCACATCATACTTAATGGTGAAAGACTGAATGCTTCCCCCTAAGATGAGGAACAAAGCAAGGATGTGCACTCTTGCCATTCTAGTCAACACTGTATATAAATGTAACTAATGTGCACTAAAGCAAATAATTAATTAAAGCCATCCAGATTAAAAAGAAAAGTGCTTTTATTTGCAAATCACATATCTTGTATCTGGAAAATCCAAAGGAATCCACAAAACAACTACAAGAACTAATTGTATTTCCACATACTAGCAACAAACAATCCAAAAATAAGAAAAAAATACTTCCATTTATAATAGCTTCAAAAAGAATGAAATACTTAGGAATAAAAATTTTAAAAGGGCTTGTATACTGGAAATAACAAAACACTGCTAAGAATGAAGATCTAAATTGGAGAGACTTTCCATGTTAATGGATTAGAAGACTCAGTGTTGTCAGGATGACAATTCTCCCCAAACTGATCTACAGTTTCCACACAATCCCTATCAAAATTCTAGCAGGTTTTTTTTTTTTTTGTAGAAATGATGGCCCTATAATTTGTATGAAATACAAAGGACCCAGAACATCCAAACCAACTTTAAAAAAGAACAAAATTGGAGCATTTATACTTACCAATTTCCAAGCTTATTATAAAGCTACAGTAATCAAGACAGCGTGGTAAGAATAAGCATAAAGATCAATGGAACAGAATTAAAAGTCCAGAAATAAATGTTTATGCTTCAAGTAAACTGACTTTCAACAAAGATGCCAAAGCAATTTAACAGGGAAAGGATAATCTTTTCAACAAATGGTGCTTGGACAATTGGTAGCCATATGCAAAAGGAACCTTACACCATACACACAAATTAACTCAAAATGGATCACAGACCTAAAAGAAAAGCTAAAACTATAAAACTTCCAGAAAACAAGCTAGGAGAAATTCTTTGTGACCTTGGGTTAGGTAAAGCTACCATCGATAAAACATCAAAAGCACAGTCTACATTTTAAAAATTGATAAATTGAAGTTCATCAAAATTTAAAACTTTATACTTCAAAAAACATTAAGAAAATAAAAGACAGGCCACAGACTAAGAGAAAAATTTTTGTAAATCATGTATCTGAAAGGGGACTTGTGTCCTGAATATATAAAGAACTCTTATAATTTAATAATAAGAAGACAAACAATCCATTTAAAAAATGGGCAACAGGATTGTATAGCCATTTCACCAAAGAAGATACATGAATGCCTAATAAACACATGAGAAGATGTTCAGTATCATTTGTCATAAGGGAAATGCAAACCAAAACCACAAGGAGGTATCACCACACACACACCCTAGAATGGCTAACCTCAAAAACACAGACAATAACAAGTGTGGACGAAGATGTGGAGAAACCGAAACCCTCACATATTGGTGGGAATATAAAATGGTATAGTTACTTTGGAAAGTCTGGCAGCATCTCTAGAAAGTTAAACATAAACTTACCATACTATCCAGCAATTCCAATTCTAGGCATTTACCCAAGAGAAAAGGAAATATACCGTGTTTCCCCGAAAATAATACCTAACCGGGAAATAAGCCCTAGCATGATTTTTCAGGATGACATCCCCTGAACATAAGTCCTAATGCGTCTTTTGGAGCAAAAACGAATATAAGACCCGGTCTTATTTCCGGGGAAACATGGTATGTCCATACAAAGACTTGTACATGAATATTCCTACAGCTTTGATCACAGTAGTCCAAAATTGGAAACAATCCCAACACCCATCAATTGGGGAATGGATAAACAAAATGTAGTGTAGTTATACACTGGAACACTATTCAACAACAAAAAGGAGTGACCTACCTACCAACTCATGTTGCAGAATGGATGACCCTCAAAAACATTATGCTAAGTAAGTATTAGGTTGGTGCAAAAGTAACTGTGGTATTTGCAATTAACCTTTTGAAACGCAATTACTTTTGCACCAATCCAATAAAAGCCAGATTCGAAAGTCTATACATTGCATGATTCTATTTACGTGAAATGTCCAGAAAAGGCAAATCTATAGAGACAGAAAGCAGATCAGTGGTTGGCTGGCTGTGGGAACAGGGACTGACGGCAAGTGTCAATCCCTTGACTGTAATGGAATTTGTTGCGGTGATGGAAATGTTCTAAAACCTCATGTCATTTTGATGATGGCTGCACAAGTGTACACATTTACTAAAAATCATTGAACTGTATCCTTAAAATGGTAATTTTTGGGGGTTAAATGATACCTTCATTTAAGAAAAAAAAATAACTAGCTAGAAGAGCTATAGATGAAAGTAGTTTAGCAATATAATGGTAATTGTTGAAATTGGCTGATGGTTTGTGGGGGTTCTTTATACTATTTCTTCTACGTCTGTGTATGTTAGAAATTTTTTAGACTCCTTAAAATGGTAATTTTTGGGGGTTAAATGATACCTTCATTTAAGAAAAAAAAAATAACTAGCTAGAAGAGCTATAGATGAAAGTAGTTTAGCAATATAATGGTAATTGTTGAAATTGGCTGATGGTTTGTGGGGGTTCTTTATACTATTTCTTCTACGTCTGTGTATGTTAGAAATTTTTTAGACTCCTTAAAATGGTAATTTTTGGGGGTTAAATGATACCTTCATTTAAGAAAAAAAAAATAACTAGCTAGAAGAGCTATAGATGAAAGTAGTTTAGCAATATAATGGTAATTGTTGAAATTGGCTGATGGTTTGTGGGGGTTCTTTATACTATTTCTTCTACGTCTGTGTATGTTAGAAATTTTTTAGACGTTTTTATGTGCATAAATGTTTTGGAGAAATATTTTTTTAAAAAATCAAAGACTATCTACCTCTGGTGAATAGACTGTGTGAATTTCTTTTCATTTATAGCTTTTTTATACTAACTTTTTTCCATGTGCATGGATCACCCATATTCAAACTAAATACATTTACATTTTAAGAAGGGGAAGGAAAGTTGGGTGAGTTCTCCTGAAAATATACAGAAAATGGGAGCTATAAGGTAAGAACAATGCAGTGGGGATTCTGGCACAAGGTGTGTGGATAACCAGACCAGATCAGCAGTTCTTAACCTCGGGGAGGGTATTGCAAACCCCTCTGAGAATCTCATAAAAAGCTGTAGACCCTGCTCCCAGGAAAAGCGCTACAAAATGCAGATTCTGACGTGTGATTCCAGGAGGACTGAGGACTTAGAAGTTCATGGGTCCCTGCTAAGACTCCTGTCTTGGGTACGTCAACTTTTTGTGATTCTTTGACTTCATTACCTCTGCAGCCCTGATGGCCTGACAGAGGATGTCTGACACACAGTTCATTTCGGTAAGGAAGTTAGGGAGTAACAAAGTACCTGCTTCTTGAGAAATTCCATTGTATTTTCCTTTAATTTTTAATTGATCACCACTAGGAACTCTCATATGAGGTTCGGTCTTGAAAAATCAATTATTTAGCAAACATCTTTTGTACGTTCAGAGCCATGAAAGGAGTGGGAGTCCTAAGAGATGTGAACCAGCCCATTCGATGCTTTACTTGGTTTCCATGTCACGAGATGGCAAAGGCAGCATGTCAAGGAACAAGGCGATGGCAATCTAGAAGCTCTTTGTGCTGTAATCTAACACTCCACCACTGGCAAAGATAGGGGTGACCTGGAAAGTCATAAAGCTCGAGAGACCCAAGAATCAAGGTCTTGCCTCCCTATTTATTTTATTCTTGGGGGCCAGGCATGCAAAAAAATCTCTCCCCAACAGCCCAATGAAGGACTACTAGGACTAAAAAGTACCCCTCACCCTCCATAAAGGTGTGAACAATTAATTTCTTCCAAAGAAAATAGGAAGTTTCCCCTGAGAACTGAAAATTATTTTATTCACTCACATTTCTCTGTGGCCAGAAGTTAACCTTTTCTTTTCCTGAGCCCTCTGCCTTGCGTTCTCCTTCCCCGTATATAGCATCACCTAACGGTAGTCTGGTCAATCGGAACAGCCTTTCTGGTTCCTATTCCATGCCATTCCTGCTGCAAAAGCAGCACCTTCCTTAACAGCAAGCTAGATTCTTCGTTTTCCTTCTCAAAGATACAGTCGCCATTTTAAGATAACTCAGTAATTGCTCCCCAGATTAAGGAAACACACACACACACACACACACACACGTTGGGGCACAGTTTGCCAACAGCTAACTGAAATCAATTACCCAATCAGCTAAAGCCCCCAAAGTTATTCAACCACATAGGCAGGATGGTTAATGACAGCTAAAGACCACTTACCAAGCAGCCTCATGGAGCTAAAGAACTCACAGAGCAAAAAATAAAATAAAATAAACAAACCCAGATTCAAATTAGCCACAGGAGACTCTGAAACTGTAGCCTTTATTTCAGAGCCCATAGACACAGAGTAGCTGTTGAGCAGAAATGACAAAATGACTCAAAGCTGTTCTTTGGGGGTAGAGGAAAACCCGCAGTAAGCTGTGGAAATCCAATGAAACAAATAACTACCCTCAGCAAACGACAGACAACCAGACCTAAACCTTGAGGCCAGAAAAGTGCAGAAATAAAATTTGAGAAACGCACTGACCCTCCCTCTCTGCCTTGAGTATTTATATATATAAAAAACCTCTCAGTCCAAGCAACTGGCTTAAATGGTTCGCCTCTGGAAGACTTCAAACTTTGGAGAAGTAAAGTTACAGAGAGCTCTCTTTGTGCCAGGCACTTTCATCTCATATTTCATTTCATCATCACAACAACCTTTTGAGGAGAGTATTATCCTTCTTTTAAAAAGAAGGAAACTGATTCAATATGGGGTGATGAAAAGTTCTGAAGCTGGATGGTGGTGATGGTTGCACCAACAATGTGAATGTACTTAATGCCACGGAACTGTACACATAAAATATTTAAAATGATACATTTTGTCAGGTATATTTTACTACAATTTAAAAAAATTTTTTTATAAAGGTAACTGAGGTTTAAAGAAGTAAATAGTTTGTCAAAAGTCATAAAATCAGAGTGTCAGATTCTAGCCCAGGTCCTTAGACCAAGCCTTAGTTTTTTCATCTGTAAAATGGGTTTCTGTAAGGATTAGATGGAATAATAGATGGGCATATGGTTTATCAACTGAAATGTATCATGTGAGTAGAAAGTTTTCCCTTAAAGTCGGGTAATGTAGGGGATTACCACAGATCTTTAATAGCTTTTGAATCAGAATGTCCGAGTAGGAAAAACTTTATATAGAAACCATCTCATTCTGGGGTTGCAAATTCAACCACCTAGACACGTCATGCAAGTGATCTAAATGGTGAAGCTGCTCGGAAGTAAGACAAGAGGGAATTGAGGAGAAAATGATGAACTGGGCCCTGCAAGGAGAATGCTCCCAATGGGGAATTTGGGCCCACATTTTCAAGAGAAAATGAAAACCTGGAATTGTGTAATCTCCCAGTCATTAAACACTGACAACTTGAAAAATGTTGAAGTCCTGTGCCAATGTCCACCCTCCCCCACTAAGTCCACGTGAAGATGTGGTTCATGGATTGCCAATTTATAGCACCTCGTCTACCTGAAGTAGAAACCGAGGCCCAAAGATGTTAAGACCACCCAGACTCCCTTCTCTAACAGCCTTAAGAATTCAGTTCTAACTTGTGATCTGATTTTGCTTTTTAAAAACTGCTAGTAGTGTTTAGCATCCCTTCTGAATACAAAGCCTTCGGATTTCAAACCCTGGGAGGTCTGTCAGCTTAACGCTCAGGCGTAGGTGAGAAATCATGATAGGAAGGCCAAGAAGGAAGCAATGAAGAGGGCTGAGACCGCACTGAGAAGCCCTGCTGTCCCCAACCATGACTCATTTGGCAAACACTAGTGTCAGCAAATGGTTCAGGGATCAAAGCAGGTTTGCGGGTGGTAGGTGGCTCCTATCATTCGTCTGTGGCCAGATGGCTCTGCTCATCCTGGGCCGTTCCCACCTTCCTGCCAGTGCCTGTAGATCAAAACTCAACCTTCTCCAGCGTTCTGCAACCTGCTTCTTTAATGTGGACATCAAAGGGGAACTTTTGTCCAAGTTGTAAAAGAGAAATCAAGAGGCAACTTAATGCCTGTCTCTGCCTCCTCTGTGCTTCCTGAGGGGATTAAGGGCACTCCTTTAAAGGGATTCCTCAGAGAAACACATCTGAACCAAGGCCTGGGGTCGGCACTTCAGCTCCAGGGACACAGTGGCTCCTGAAGAATATGTGCCAGGTGGGGCAACTCAAGAGATCAGTCAACACAATCACAGACAAAAGCTTGGAAAGACCACAGGGACTATGTTCACGGAAAAAAACCCCAAATCAATCTGATTTTACAGGCATATCAGCAGGAGTCACCTTAAGTGCAAATATTCTAAACAACTGAATTTTCAACCTGGTATTTAGAAATCATCAAGTCCAAACCTTAATTTCACATATGACAGATGTGGGAATGGACCAATAAAGACAAAGGACTTTGCCCCAGGCCACACAGTGCATCAGTGGCAGTACTAGGACTAAGTGCAGGCTGCTGACTCCTGCTCCAGTGCTCCTTCCTTAATGGGCTGATGCCCACCCACAAGCGAGGCCCACAGGACACGGCAACTTCCCACACACGGGACTAGTGAGAATCCGGGCCTCCTGCCTCCTGTTCCAGGACTCTGCCTTCCAGAGGGCACCACTAAAAACAGTTCCTATGCTTCTGGCTGAGCTGGGGGGACTGGCGAGCCCTGCATCCACCTGCTCAAGGGAGCTTTAAGGTCATGGAGTCCATTCCCCCGCCTCTGGACTGGATCAAACGCAAGTAACCTCAAAACAGTGTGAACTGACCCAGCAATTACACCCCTAGATATTATATACATGCAAGAAAACTGAAAACGTTCACAGAAAAACGCACATGAATATTCACAGCAATATTATTCATAATAGCCAAAGAGTGGAAACAATCCCATTGCCCATCAACAAATAAAAGGATAAATAAAATATGGTGCATCCATACAATGGAATATTATTTGGCCATAAAAAGGAATGAAGTACTGATCCATGCTACAACGTAGATTACCTTTGAAAACATTATGCTATGTAAAAAAAAAAAAAAGAAAAAAAAAGCCAGATACAAAACACCACGTGTTGTATGGTTACACTTACGTAATGTGTACAATAGGCAAATCTATAGACAGAAAGTAAATCAGTGGTTGCGAGAGACTGGGGAGGGGAGTGTGGGAAGTGACTGCTAATGGGTTTCTTTCTGGGGTGAAGAAAATGTTCTGGTACATAGTTGTGAAGGTTGCACAACTTGGTGAATATACTAAAAACCACCAAACTGTAACTTTAAAAGAGTGAATTTTATGGTATATTAATTAAATCGATAGAAAAGGAAAAAAAAAACAAAACTGTATGAATGATGATATATATCAGAGAAGTACACAGAGTTTTATTCTCCAAATGGAGGTTTCTAGACTCCTGAGAGGCCTGCAAATGTACTCAATGGACATTTCCAAAGTTCCACCACAAAAATATTCCCAAAAGTATATTTCATATGCTCAATATTTCCTATTTCCATAAAGAGTGACATAGGAGCCTGTCAGGGTCTGAGCCTCAGGCCCAGCTAGATCATCTTGTATCCTGTAACTTTACAATAGAGTCGTCTAAACCGAGGGCAGCAGGAAGGCAGGAGAGAATTTCAGTTTACACCAGCCATACTCCTGTAGTGGGAGAAGTCTTGTCCTGCAGGTTCAGGAAACACCCACTGTGCTAACACAGACCTGGGCAGCCCAACCCTGGGGGAAGAACGGCCATTCACTAAGGACACGGAGGAGAGGGAAAAGCTAATAAATACTACCACTTGAAACTTGCACCCACAACCCTAACTTTCAAAATAAAAGAACAAACCAAAAACCCAGCCTGTTCCCACGGTCACGGAATCCAGCAGCTCAGTTCCTCTCTGGTTGTATGACTTGCCTCAGAAACCCATACACCCCAAAGCAGATCCACATGCTTCCACCCCCAATGGTTGTGAAACAGCCTCTGCGTAGAAGGGTGTGGGGACTGTTATGACTTCCGTGTAAAGTGCTTCACACAGACCAAACTCAAGCTTATCTGTGACCCCACTTTGCCTGTTACACATATCCCCTGGTAATAAACTTGCTTCTACATTTTTCACTATCCCATTAAACATGAAGTTTGTTGTGTGCACCCTTTAAATTGGCCTATGGGTCACTGTATACATTACATCCTCAGTTTCTTGAAATCAGTTACTGTAGTCACAGCACTTACCACTATCTGACGTTATCTTGTTCATGCATTTGTTTACTTTTCTCTCTCTCCTCAGACTAGAAAAGCTCCACATGGGTTGGGACCTCAACCTTCTAATTCACAACTACATCCCTAGGTCTTAGCACAGAGCAGCACACACATCTTTGTTGACCTTATAAATGTGTACTAGAAGTATGTATCGCTAATTTACTGCCTCTTAAAAACCTTTGAACAAGGCAGGAATTTCCCAGTGCGATGATACAGATGCCACTTTATTAAACATTCTCCCTATGGCAACAGAGGGTGTGACTTTTCCTGTTTAGTTCTTACACCATCTTGTGCTGAATACGGCCCAGAAAAAAATGGGTTTCAACATGCCACTTTAGGGATTTTCCCCATTCACTGTTCAAATTAAAGTCTGACACCACAGAAATCAGGCAAGGCTGTGAAGTCTTTTACCTGAGCTCTGCAGTTCTAAATAAGGAATCCCTCATTAAACAAACAGGACAAGGTATCAATCGGTTGACAGGAGGGAAACTCATTATCAGCCAATAATCTTGTTTGGTGAAAACCAACATCCAAGAATTTAAACAAAAATCTTCCTTTGTTAAAATCAAATGTCACTTCCTTTTCTGTGTCTTCCTTTGCATTCACTCCCAGGATAAAATTATCTGCTAAGGAAGCAACATACAGAAAGACCTAGAAAATCACTCTGGACTAAACGTCTTCAATTTTGGTTCTGATCTCCTGAAAAGCAGAATGTGAGCTGAGCTTCTGGAAGAAAGGCCAGTCCTTCAGAGATCTACTTCCAGGGTTCTGTACCAGGAGCCAACAAGTTCTGACCCACTTTCCAGGCACACTGCACCCTTATTCCTCCTAACGAGCTCCATCCTAAGAAACTTCATTCCTAACGAGTTGTGCAGCCCTGTAGGAGCAGGAAGGGGAGGCAGCCATATAGGACCAGTATAGTGTTGTTGTTTTTTTTAAAAAACGTAGTACAGACCACCTCCATCATAATCACTGTTGTGCTTATAAAAGTGTGGATTCCTGGGCATCACCTAGCCAGCCCTACATAATTAGAATCTTTGGGAATGGGGCTCAGGAAATTGTAGTTTCAACATGCCCACCCTCCCAGTCTTATGCACAACAGTTTGAGAACCAATGGGATAAATGCTCCCCAGGAAAGGCATGGAGTTGATTAAGAGGAGACAGGAAAAATGGTGAGGGAAGGGTCTGGGGTCGGAAGATTGGAGAGTGGATAGGGCACGCTCCGAGGTGGTGGCAGTCAAGACGGGTGAGCGATGGGAACAGGTGAGGGTGGAGGTGAGGACCGGGCTCTGGAAAGGATCTGAAACAGGGTTTGGGAAGGCTGGTCAGAAGCGAGGTCTCAACAGCGGACTGGTCAGGATAGTGGGGAGGCGGGGAGAGCAGGGTCTGGACGTGAGGGGGAGGAGCAAGGGTGGGAATAAAGGGGAGGCTCTTCGGGTCAAGGCTAGGAAGTGAAAATTGGAAAATGGGGGCCACAAAAGGCGGAGACCAAAGTAGGTAGGAACCCGCGAAGACGGTAGACGAGACCTTTCCTGGGACCCAGTGCCTCCCCTAAAACTCTGGGCCTTGACAAGCCTGAGTGCGGGTCCAAGGCCAGGGATAGGGGGAGTTTGGGGGACATAAGCCCAGTCAGGGACGCCCTTACGCCTGAGCTAGGGGTTCCGGAGGTCGCTTGGGCCAGGCACGGGGCACCGGAAGGTCCTGAGATCTCCCGGAGAACCCCGCTCCAGCTCTGGCTCCCGGAGTCTCCTTCACTCACCATCGCCGCCGCCATCTTGGATCCACGTGTCGCCGTAATGACGTCAGCGGAAGTGGTGTTTCCCTGGTTATGAAATTCAACTCTGCGAGGTGCCTCCCGATTTCAATCGCTCCTATAGTTGCGGTCAGGAAGGACAAAGGACACTTCGCTCCTGATCGGTAGCCTGGTCTGGGCAGTCAAGTCGCTGATTAAGGGAGGAGAGAGGATGGTGTAACTATGGGAGCCATATTAGCTCCTGGCAGAGGCTGCTCCTCCCTCTTCTCCAATGCATTGTGGGTTATGGGAGTGTGCGTAAACGCGCTTGTTCTTTGGGCTCCATCTTTACTATTGGCAGGAAGACCCGTTGCCAGGGTTACCTGAGGCCTGGATTTGTGTGAGTGGGGTGGGTACCAGGGCTCTAATAGCAGCCCGACTCTGAGAATAATTTATAATTATATATATGATTCCTTGCTTGGCTATCCTATATCCTTTCCAATAGACTGTAATCCCCATGAAGGTAGGATCCTGTCTTTCATTTAACCTCACTCTGCTTCCTTCTCATCTGTAAAATGGGGAGGAGATTATTATAATACCTTCATCATAGTTTTATGATGAGGATTTAATGACAAAGTTGCATAGCATGTATTCAAGAAATAATCGTCATTATACTCTTATGTATACTCCTTCAGGCATATTGTAGGTGTCCAATACAATACACTATTTATTAAATGAATGAATGAAAAGCAGCATATTTAGTGGAGGAAAACATCTATGAATGTGGACTTCACCATGTGCTAGTTAGGTAAGTATGTGACTTGAAGCAAGTCACTCAAACTTCTTAAGCCTTAGTTTCCACTACCTGGAAAAGGGGATTCAAAGAATCATGGTATTAAAATTAGGAGAGACCTGAAAGTTCATTTGGTCCATGTGTCACTGTAAAGTGGATATAGTACCAGTGCTGACCGTGGCTGTTTCAAAAAGTTGTTAAAAGAATAATAATGATTAATAATAATAATAATAATCAGCACTTACTGACCATTTACTGTGTGCTGCAGCATTTAGCATTGTGCTAAAACTATTCATAAAACTTTCTTATCTAATCCTATCTCTTGGCAGGGGGCAGTTGAACTCTGATCCCCCACCTATGAGCACCAGTATGGTGGAGTGTCTGCAAGAATGATTGCCAACAAGTCCTCCCATCTTTGTATGAGCATGCTCATGCTGTTTCCACCATCAAGAGGTAGATTTTGTTTCTCCTTCCTTTGAATCTGGCTGGTCCTATCACTTGCTTTGACTAATAGAATATGGTATAAATGACTGACAGTTCTGGGCCTTGGCCTTAAGAGGCTTGGCAGCTTCTGCTTCCACCATCTTGAATCTAAAGAAGTCTGGCTACCCTGCTGGAGGGCCACATGGAGAGGGAGGGAGGTCCAGCCAACCCCTCAAGAGATTCTTGAAACTCCAGCTAAGCACTAGAATTGTGAATGAAGTCATTTTGGGCGTACCAACCCCAGCTGAACTGCCAGCTGAATGCAGCCACATGCATAACCTCATCCAACACCAGCTGAGCCCAGTTGTTCTAGATTATGGAGTGGTTTCTCATGCAGCAATAGAAAATTGAAACACACCCATTATCTCTTGTGACCCGCACAACCATCCCGAAGAGTAGCAGAACAGATATTCTCCCCAACGGGGAGGAAGCTTGAGAGATTAGGAGGGACATGCCTGGAGTCTCATAGCTAGTAAGCCATAAATTGCAAAAGCCAGTTCTCCTGGAGCTTGCATCCTGGGTGTTTCCCACCATTTCTGGATGCCTGAAGAGGGATGACTGATAAAGACAAAGCTCCACAAATGGCGTATTGTCCCTCCTCAGTACTTCCATTTCCCCCCTCCTCATGCTTTCTATTTTTCCCAAAAGGCTTTCATATCCCAATCTCCTTTGGTAATATACACCAGAATCCTGGAGCTAGACTGCTAGAGTTTAGATCCCATTCCCACCTCTCACTAGGTCCATCACATGGGTAAGTTTCCTTTTTCTTTAAAAAACTTTTTTATTGTGGTAAAACATACAACATATAAAATTTACCATTTTAATTGCTTTTAAATGTACAATTCAGTGGTATCAAATATATTCACAATATTGTGCAATCATCATCACCATCTATCTCCAGAATTTTTCATCATCCCAAACCAAAATTCTATACTCATTAAACACTCACTCCCCATTATACCTTACTCAACCCCACCCTGGCCCTGGTAACCACTATTCTACTTCCTGTCTCTATGAATCTGCCTCATTCTAAATATCTAGATACCATAAATGGAATTATGCAATATTTGTCTTTTTGTGTCTGGCTTATTTCACTTAGCATAATGTTTTCAAGTTTCATCCATGTTGTAGCATGTATCAGAATTTTATTCCTCTTTCAGGCGTTTGGGTTGTTTCCACTTTTTGGTGATTGTGAAAAATGCTGCTATGGACATAGGTGTACAAATATCTGTTCTAGTCGCTGCTTTCATTTCTTTTGGGCATATACCCAGAAGTGGAATTGCTGAATCATGATATTCTATGTTTAACTTTTTGAGGAACTGCCGTACTATATTCCACAGTGGCTGTACAAGGGTTCCAATTTCTCCACATCCTCACCAACACTTGTTATTTTCTGTTGTTGTTGCTGCTTTGAATAATAACCATCCTAATGCGTGTGAAGATGGGCAAGTTTCTTAACTTCTCTAAACCTCAACTTCCTCATCTGTGGAGCACGTATCATAATACCTAATAGGATGGTTCTGCAGACTGAGTAAGTTAATACACGTCAAAAGCTCAGAACAGTGCCTGTCACATGGTAAGTGCTATACTGTATCTATGTTTACTACTATTATTTTGAGGTCAGTAAGACAGTCCTTCTTATCTTTGGAATGATGGAGACAATAAGATAAAGAAATGTTCCGAGAAATTTGGACAAGTTTACCCAATGAATCAGAAGGCGACTAAGGTTTGACTCAAATCCACTGAGTCACATCCATGCCTCTGCTGTAGAACCAAACAGACAGAAAAAACCAAAACCCAAACCAAAGTGCGCTTACAGTAACATCAGAGCATGTAGTTCCTAATACCTGTGAAAGTGCTTCTCCAAAGAGAATGGGTAGGAGGTGCTGGGCTTAGAGGAAGCAAATCTGATCCTTAGGTGTTTCCAAGGAGAAGGGTGGGATGTACTAATCTGTGTCCTTCTCACATTAGTTTCAGTTATCTATTGCTACATAACTCACCACCCTAAAACTCAGCAACTCAAAACAAAGATTTATGATTTCTCTGGATTCTGTGGGTTGGCAATCTGAGCAATTCTGGTGGTGTCACCTGGGATCTCACATATTCTCATCTGATGGCTCAACAGGGCCTGGAGGGTATAAGGTGGCTTTGTATGTCTGGGTGGTTGGTGCTGGCTATCAGACAGGCCTCTCTCTCTACATGATCTCTCATCCCCAAAGGGGTAGCCTAGGCTTCTTCACACTGTGGTCTCAGGTTCCGAGGGTGAGAGTGAAAGCTGTGAGGCTCTTCCTGAGGCCTAAGCTTCAGAACTCTCATAGCATCAGTTCTGCCACATTCTATTGGTCAAAACAAGTCACAAGGTCAGTCCAGAGTCAAAATGGGAGGGGACCACACAAGCTCGTGAATTTAAGGAGGTGTGATTCGTTGGGGGTCATTCTGTGACAATCACTGCACCATCCTTGCCTCGGCCACCTTCCTCTCTCTCACCTAGGCTTCTGTGGTACCTTCTATGTGGTTTTCCTACTTCTATTCTTGTCAATCTAATCCCTAGTCTGCATTTACCAGCCAGAGCAGTCTTTTAAAAACAAGAACCAGGCAGTGTTTCTCCCATTTAAAACTCTCAAGGGCTTCCCACTGCAATTCACATAAAATCCCAAATCCTCACCCTGGACTGCAAGGCCCTGCATGATCTGGCCTTATCCCCTACCATTCTCCCCTTCACTCATTCCCCTGCAGCCACACAGACCTCTCTGGAACTTGCTGAGCTCATCTCCCTCTGAGGGCCTTTGCACTAGCAGTTCTGTCTGTCTGGAATCCTCTCGAATTTTGTGTGCTTGGCTACTTCTCACGTTTAAGTCTCAGCTCAACTGACTGTCACCTCCTCAGAGAGGTGTTTCCTGGTCTCTCTCTCTCTCTCTCTCTCTCTCTCTCTCTCTCTCTCTCTCTCTCACACACACACACACACACAATTCGGTTATTTGTTATCGTCCATCTCCCATGAAGGCCTAGACTGGGGTTGTATTGTTCCCAACTGTATCCTTATTAAACATGTGCTAAAAAAAAAAAATTGTTGAATGATTGCATTATGAATGAATTTCAAGCCACGCTCTATCAGTTGGAAATAGATCCAGCTGTAAGGAAGACTCCCAGACCTCCCTCCCACCTCCAAATAACACTGGCTTCACAAGATGGAAGTTGACTCTCCTCTGTCTTAGCGTGGTTTCCTCAACAAGCCAACTTGGGGACAAGGATTCGAGCAAAAGTAGTTCATTTGGAAGATGAAGGGCCATCACAAGGCAATGGTCTGCAGGAGCTATCTGCCAATATTTAAATTTTCAGGAATTTTGTGAGCCAATTGTTGAATGTAGGCATTACTGAAAATTAAGTTATATATATTGAGAATTAAATAAATGATATCAAAACAAAAGCATTTGGTATTTGAAACACATCGCTTCCGAATCATTTTGCTCTTGAGTTATTCACACCTCTGTTATGTGTACGATAGTTGTGATGTGAAATTGTGCGCCACTGCACACCTCTTTCCAGCTCTGTGTTCGGTGGAGTTGGGTTGGGAGCAGAGCCAACTTATCCATTAACACAGTGCACCAGGCCCACCATACTTTTAGGTGCCACAAAAATGTTTGAAAGAAATTAGTTTCTTTTGAAATCAGAAGGAAAAAATGAACTGTGGGGTTGAAGAAATGTTTTCATATGTGTTATAATGCTAAAACATTCATTTGTATGTCAATGCAGTTGTCAACTATATGTTTAATATATATGCATGTGTGTGTGTGTGTGTGTGTGTGTATACATACATATAAAATATAATGTATGTCCCACAAAGGTCCATGAAAGTCATAATGCAGTTGTGGTCAGTATCTTGAAATTGGCCATGGTGGGACTCTACACCACAAAAATCAACAAATGCTACAAAGTAGGACTTGAATTATTGTTTTGCCAGCGAAATTTTTCTGTCAAGCCCCAGATAGTAAATATTTTAGGCTCTAAAAACTGTGATCGGGTCACCACTACTCAACGCTGCCTTGTGGTACAAAAGCCGCTACAGACAAGAAATAACAGTGTGTTTGTGTTCCAACACAATGCAGTTTGTCCTAGTTTGCCGAACCAAGTCTAGACTTACAGTGATGGAGAAAATGGTAATAACGCAGATGAAACTTTAAGTGTGTTGTGTCTGTAGCTGTTACATTGTGATTAGCACAAAAGCATGACAGTATTAGAAACTCTTACCTTATTCAGCAAAAGAAGTTGCTCGTATCATATACATACATACCTCATTATTTCGTTTTCATCTTATTCATGAATATACATGAAACTATCAACCCACCTTCATGCTGGAACTATAT
The DNA here is from genome assembly GCF_004115265.2 of Rhinolophus ferrumequinum. NCBI lineage: Eukaryota > Metazoa > Chordata > Mammalia > Chiroptera > Rhinolophidae > Rhinolophus > Rhinolophus ferrumequinum. The sequence goes on from NC_046306.1 coordinate 22,464,212, forward strand.
TTGGAGAAGGTGTGTTATCAACCAAGTTATCACTGTGGGTAACTGAAGCTGAATCCTGTGGGGAAACTCTGGGAAGCAACGCAAAGCACATAGCTCAGAGTTAATCCCAACCAAGAGGCTAGGGAGCTGGCGTATTTATATACTAACGCCTAAAAGTTATTGATCGTGGACTGATCCGAGAAGTTATTAATTCCTTAGTCCTTCTGGCCTTCTTGGAACACTGGCAGCTGAGGCTTTTTGCCCTTTTAGAAAAAAAACAAACACTCAGGCACTGTGATGCAAAATACAGCACCTAAAAGTCCAGCCCATGTTAAGTGACACAGAGTGCCTGCCACACCCTTGTGAGGATCCTCCTGGCTGACATGGTGGCTATGCCTCAAATACCTTCAGAGATCCAGGCTCCATTCCGCTTGGCCATCCCTAGAGTTAATTCGTTTTCCTCAGGGTCCAAGATGGCAGCTAGAGCTCTAGCCTTCACATGTACATTCTAGGCAGCATGACAGAGGAAAAGATGAAAAATAAGGGGCAAAGAGCCCACATCAGTTGTCTTTTAAGAAAGGACGCTGAAAGGTGCTACACCACGCTTCCACTCACAGTCCATTGATCTGAACTTAATCACATGGCCACACTTTGCTGCAAAGGGAGTAGGAAGTGTAGCCTTCATTCTGGGTAGTCACACACCCCTGATAAAAATTTTATTTCTCTAGAAAAAGGGGGAACATGGTTATGGGGACAACTACCAGTCACTGACTGCCAACCCTCAAAAGGAAGGGATGCAAAATAGAATGCAAATTGATAGAGCCTTATGTCATGAGGGCCCAGGTCGGGGAATAAAGACGCAGCTTTATGTTCCAAGTCACAAGGGGGGAAAATGAAACAAGGTTAGGCTCAGCTTTCTCTATATTGTAACTCAAAGCCATAGCTACAGGCCAGATTGAAGCAAGCCCTTAACATCTTAGAATGGCTCATTGTACCCGTGCCTTCCTTTGCCACGTTCCAGGGCAGGGGTGCGTGCAGTTTTGCCATAGAATTGGTGGCACAAAATTTATCCCCATGTTTTTGTTTTTTGTTTTTTATTTAATAGGCTTCATATTTTAAGAGCAGTTTTAGGTTTACAGAAAAATGAGTGGAAAGTACAAAGTTCCTATATACCCCCCTATTCAGCCCCCAGTTTCTCCTATTTACATCTTGCCTTAATGCAGTACATGTTACAATTGATGAGCCAATATTGATACATTGTCATTAACTTAAGTCCATAGTTTACATTCAGGTTCACTCTGTGCTGTACATTCTATGAGTTTTGACAGGTACACAATGATAGATATCTACCATTAAAAATATCATGACAGAATAGTTTCACAGCCGTAAAAATCCCCTGTGCTCCACATATGCCTCCCACCTTCCCTCCCTCCCTCCCCACCAAACTCCTGGGGATCACTGAGTTTTTATTGTCTCTACAGTTTTGCCTTTTCCAGAATGTCATGTAGTTGGAATCATACAGTATGCATGTAGCCTTTTCAAATTGGTGTCTTTCGCTTAACAATATGCATTTAAGGTTCTTCCATGTCTTGATAGCTCATTTTATTTTCTCACTGAACAATATTCCATGATATGGATGTACCATAGTTTGTTTATCCATCACCTATTGAAGGACATCTTGGTTGCTTCCAAGTTTTGATGGTTATCAATAAATCTACTACAGATAGCAGTGTGTAGATTTTTATGTAGACATAAGTTTTCGACTCCTTTGCGTAAATACTAAGAAGCGCGTTGCTGGATTGTATAGTGAGACTATGTTTCATTTTATAGGAAACTGGCAAATGTCTTCCAAAGTGGCTGCACCATTTTGCGTTCCCATCAACACTGAATGAGAGTTCCTGAGGCTCCACATCCTCACCAGCATTTGGTGTTGTCAGTGTTCTGAGTTTTGGCCATTCAAATAGGTGTGTAGTGGCTGGTATCTCATTGTGTTTTCTTTCAATTTGCATTTCTCTAACGATATATGATGTTGAGCATCTTTTCATATGCTTATCTTGCATTTGCATATCTTCTTTGTGAGGTGTCTGTTCAGGTCTTTTGCCCATTTTCAATCGGGTTATTTGATTTCTTACTGTTGCGTTTAAGAGTTCTTTGTATATTTTGGGTCTCACTCCTTTATCAGATACATGTTTTGCAAATGTGTTCTCCCAGATTGGAGCTTGTCTTTTCATTTTCTTAATGCTGTCTTTCTCAGAGCAGAGTTTTTCGTTTTAATGAAGTCCAGTTTCTCAAGATTTTCTTTCATGGATCATGCTTTTGGTGTTGTATCTATCCCCATGTTTTCACCTGTCTTTCCTGTGACCAGAGGGCTAAATCAGAGTGGAAGGCCGTGTAAACTGATAGAGCAGTAAGGCATGAATTGACTCCTTGATCTTGTCCACATAACAATAGGCTCTTGAGAGCATGTCTTAGTCAGCTATTTCTATAATAATACTATGTAACAAAACAACCTTCAAACTCAAAGGCTTCTAATATTAAGCATTTATTCCTCTCTCACATGTCCACAGGTCAGCTGGGGTTCAGTTGATCGAGGCTGGGCTCAGCTGGGTTTAACTGCAAGTGGCAGATCGGGTCCAGATCTGCTCTCCATGTCACACATCTTTCTTGGACCATGTTCTTTTCAGGGCAAAAAGCTGGGCGGCAAGCCAGCCCCATAAGCACAGTTTAAGCCTCTGCTTACACCGCTCCTTCTGACATCCCATTGGCTAAGGCACATCTCATGGCTAAGCTCAACATCAATGGGGCAGGGGTGTCCATACTCCCCCTGTGGACTGCTAAACAGTAATTCAATGTACCACAATCATGAGTGCAAATTCTTACCACAGGATCCTGGGCTCTGCTTTCAGATACCCAAAGACACATCCCAAACCAGAAAGCAAGAGAGAAGTTGAATTACCAACTAGGTAACTTGAAACACTGATAGCTTTGTTTTCCACTGTTCTTATACCCAGTTCCTAAGGTTAGACTCTGTGCTACTTGGGGGTACAGAATCAGTTCAATATCGGGTTCCACGGGACCCTGACAGGTGCTGTGATCTCAGTCCTTCAGGGAATGCAATTATGTAGAAAGGTATCATTTGCTCCCCACGCCCCTGTCACCTCTTCTCATTGCTCCCCCGACAACAAAAGCTAACTGCCAGGGACAAAAGCTGTCTCAGGTAATAACCTGAGACAACATGCAGGAAAGGCCCACTGCCTCATTGTCTTCTCTGCTTCCTTCCCATGTCTCCTTCCCCTCCGCTGAGAGCGTCCCATACAGGGTATCAGATACCTCTCAGGAATCACATGTCCAGACCCCAGGATTCCTGCATTGGTGGACACAATATGATCAACCGTGATGGCTTCTTGGCCATGGGAACTGCCCCCCGCACTGGGGGACACACAGACCAACCAGCTCACATAGCAATGTGACTTGGAAGGAAAGTCAGGGTCCCAGATCGTGAAGAATCATTCCTTTCATCCTGGCAGACCCAGATCCTTAGACACAGAAACCCATCCAGCATCCCAGCACCAGGATGATAGGCAGAATGATGCCCCCACCCCCCAAAAAAAAGATGTCCACATCCTAATCCACAGATCTTGTGCAGATGTTACCTTACATGGCAAAAGGGACCTTACAGATGTGATTAAGGATCTTGAGCTGGAAGATTACTCTGGATTATCCAGGTGGGTCCAGTGTAAGCACAGGGGCCCTCACAAGTGAAAGAGGGAGGCAGCAGACTCAGAGTCAGAGAAGGAGGTGTGATGACTGAAGGCAAGGAACCACAAGCCAAGGAATGTGGCAGCTGGAAAAGCCAAGGAAGTGGTTTCTCCTCTAGAGCCTCCAGAAGGAATGCAGCCCTGCCCGCCCACTTCAGACTTCTGACTTCTGGAACTGTAAGATAACAAATCCGTGTCATTTTAAGCCACCAAGTTTGTGGTAATTTGGCACAGCAGCGATAGGAAACTAACACAGCAACTACTTGGGGGCAGTTAGAAAACTGAGTATTGAACCGCACTTCTCTTTGCTCTGTTGGCCTCGGGGAGGGGCCTTCCCCCTTTCTGACGCGCCATCCAGCAAAAAGGCAAGTAGATAGTCAGGAACTGGAAGAAACGCTGAGCTGTCAGGAAAGCCTTTAGCATTTGTGTCTTTCTTTTAAATATTTATTTCATTACTTTTAAAGTTTCCTATCCAAACCACAGCTGTAAGGGGAATCCAACTGTCCCAGGCAATCGAAATATCAATTTGGGGTCTCCTGAAAAAAAACAGATTGTGTATCGCTAGAGTCAAAAAGATTGTCCAGTTCAACCCACCCACTTGACAGGTGAGGAACCATGGCTGGAGCGAGGGTGGGTGTCTGGGAGTAGGAAGGGTGAGTGGGCACCAGGCAGATGGTGCTGGAGCTACCTCACAGGCATCTCCTAAGCGTCTGGTCCCACCCGTCATGGCTGCTGTTGGTACTGACTCTCTGTGGCTGTGTAGAAGTCATCGAGCACACTCTGGATGTATTCGAAGGTGGGCCGCTCCTCAGGGCGGTTCTTCCAGCAACGAGTCATGATGTTGTAGAGCTCCTCAGGGCAGTGCTCTGGCCGGGGCATCCGGTACCCACGCTCCAGTACCCGGATCACCTCAGGGTTTGACATTCCTGAGAAAGAGCCATGGAGTTGAAAAAGGAGGAATGGGGACGGGAGCCTGGGAGGGCAGTCACTATTGCCTCCCCTACAGCCATCACTCCCCACTTCCTAATGGGAGCTGAGCCCCTCCCAGTGCGAAAGCCAGATACTCCCTTCCCCAGCCTCCCCTGCAGCAAGGGCAGAGGCATGGCGTCCAGTTTGGGCCAGTGGGAACTGAGGGGGAGTCTCCCTGGAGACTTCCAGGAAAGGTTTTCTTCCCTGATGAAGAGCCTTAAGAGGACACACACTTCCTCCTTCCTCTGGGCACTGTGAGACAATGTGAGCCTTGCAGCTGCAGCAGCCATCTGGCCACAGGAGGAAGACAATCTCAGAGGAACTAAACCAGAGTCCTCAGAGCTGCTGAGGGGCTGAACTAACCAGTCACCACGGCCAGACCCCTTATTACGGGGAACGATAACTTGCCTATGGTTTCCACCATTCTCTCAGTCTGTTATTTGGTTACTTGCAGCCTAATCCCTCCTGGTGGATACAGGGTTCCAAAACACACTGCCTGGTTTTTCCTGGTGTGCTCTCAAGAAAAAAACAGTCACGTGGCCAGACTGACGTCACCCTATGTATGAGTGGGACCATTTCCTTGTTCAATTAAAGCTTGTTAGTTATCCTTAAGAACAGCCATTTAACTGTCTGTGACCCCCGATTTTATATTATCAATGTTGAACTCCAAACTCATACATCCAAGTGCTTCCTTGAACTTCTTTACTTGGACGTGTACCAGTCACCTCAAATTTAACTGGGTTAAAACAGAACTCTTGAATTTCTATTCCTAGACCATCACCCAGCTGCTCAATTAAACCGCGAGAACCATCCTTGATTCTTCCCTCTCCCTCACCTTCCACATCAGCAAGTCACATTCTTTCTTCTTTTGAAACATAGCACGCACCCATCAGCTTACGTTTTGTCACTATCACCACCTCTGCCTGTGCCACTGCTGTGGCGGCCACCACGTCCCCAGCCCCCCGTCCACCCTCCATGCTGAACCAAAGCGACACTTGAAACATGGAAAGCAGATGATGCCACGTCCCTGCCCCAAACTCTCCAACAGCGTCCCCATACTTAGACTAACACCCATTCACTCTTTACCATACCACGGGCCCTGACAGAACTGGCCCCTGCCAACCTCATGGTCTGCTGTCTGCTCTCATACCTTATCTCCAGCTACCTGGCTTCCTTGCTGTTCTTTAGGCACACCTCAGGCTGTGAGAGCTGGCAGTGCCTTCTACCTGAAATCCTTCCCCTCGATCCTCACTCAGCTGCCTTTCAGGGCAAATATGACCTGCTCTGGCAGGAGCTCACAGTCCAGAGGAGCCCATGTCACCGCCCCTCTCACACCTCTGTTGCATTTCCTTCTCAGTAGCGCTCTCCAGCTGAGAGTGTCTGTGTAGTGTGTGTTCCTCCAGGCTAGAACGTGAGCTCCTCGCGAGTGGGGTCCTCGTCTCTTACTACACCCTCAACGCCTAATGCACGGTAGGAATTTGACAAAACTGTTGGATAAACAGTGTCTGCATCTTTTGCTCCTAATCTTCACATCCAGCTTTGCAAGGTAACATCAGGACCGATGTTTTTTACAGGTGAAGACACTGAGGTAGAAGTGAAGCGAATTTCTCAAAGTGTAATAGTTGATGGGCACAGGATTCAAACTCAAGACTGTTTATATAAAAGTCAAGGACTTTTTATATGCGCCTTTCCCCTCTTCCCAGTGTTCTGGCTACAAATATCTCAGGAGACATCCCAAACGAAAAGGAGCAGAGAACATTATTTACTGAGTTCTGGGCAGTCCACATGGTGGGTGTATCTTTGTTACCCACGTGGTCTATCAGTGTAGGGGGCTGGCCCCGGGCATGCGGATAAACTCATCCGTTCCACAAATAGTCACGAAGCACCCACTAAGTGCCAAGCACAAAGGCAGGCAGTGCAGACACACCAGTGAGGAATAGAGACATGGTTTCTAGCCTCATGGAGCTCAGAGTCTGATGGGGAAAATATTAAACAAATATTAGGTTGGTGCAAAAGTAATTGCGGTTTTTGCAATTTTTTTTTTTAACCTTTTAAACCACAATGACTTTTGCACCAACCTAATACATAATGATCAATTGTGATGAGTGCTCTGAGGGAAGCAGGGTAAGGTGTTATGAACGAGAAGCCCAGGGGACCTGTACGGCACTTTAGATAACCGGGTGGTGGGTGCTGCATGAGGTGAAACTGGAGAAGCAGCAGGGGCGGGATCACGCACGACCTCCAGGCCATAATTAGAGTCTGGGATTCTGTCCTAATATAATGGGAGACCATGAAAGAGAGGTGAAGAAAGGGACAAGATCTCTGTCACCATTTTAGAAAAATCCCTTTGGTTGCAAATTGAGAATAGCCTATTGGAGAGAGGAGAGAAAGCAAGGCGACTGGTTAGGCGGCCACTGCACCATCGAGGTGAGAGATGTGGGTGGGGGCCGTGGAGTTAGAAGTAGGAAGACTTAGCAAGTGTTTTAGACTCAAATACCCAGAACCTTGTGACTCCGTGGGTGCGGTAAGGGCTGAGAGGAAAGGAAGGGCAGAGGACTTCAGGCTTAAGAAACCGGCTGGATGGTGGTGCCTTTAACTGAGGTGGGGTGAGTGAGGAGAGATTGCAGGTGAGCCTCAAGGACTCCATCTGGGTGGATGCACTACAAGAGAAGGGAGCCCGCTGGGCCCCCGGAAGCTGCCCCACACTGATGCCGCCTTCCCTACCTGGGTATGGGATCCGGCCATAGGTGACGATCTCCATCAGCAGGATACCAAAGGACCAGACATCCGACTTGATGGTGAAAGAGCCAAAGTTAATGGCTTCAGGAGCTGTCCACTTGATGGGGAACTTGGCCCCTGCGGGTTGGACAGAGCAGAGTCAAGGAGAGCCTGGGGGGCAGTCAGGGCTGAGTCTCTGCTAGGGGGAGGGGACAGGACAGGGCAGAGCTGCCCACAGCTGCCCCCTGCAGAACTACGATTTCCCTCAAATCTGGTCTCTGCGGAAGCAAGGAACATCCACGCCGAGGCAGATGTCTAAAGTGGCAGGGGTGGGCAGAGGGGTCTGGGGCATGGCCGGGGAGCTCCCTCTCCAGGGCCACCTTATTGATTGACCTACGACTCCTGAAGAGGGGAGTCTTAAAAACTTTGAGGACAGCAGGACTTCAGGGGGTCTTGAGTCCAGGTTGCAGCTGATGCTTCAACCCCATCACTCCTGGCAATGGGGAAGCAAAGATTTTGGCCCTGGCCCCTGAGGTTTCCACCCGTCACTGGGTACCTCCCCTTTTACTCCTTCACTCTTTCCACCTGGTTTGGGATGGGTTTAGTTAACTTTTGGTTACCAATTTCTAAATTCCATTGTCTATAGGATACATGCTCTTTGGAGTTTGGTGAGACCAGCTTTATGACTGAGTACACGGTCAAGTTTTGAAAATGCTCTATGTGGTTTTTTTCCTCCATCCCTTCCCTCCTTGGGATTAAGAGAGTTTTCTTTATTTCTGCTTATCTTCTCCTGGTTTAGAAATTATACATTCTACTTATTCTTTTAGTGGTTGCCCTTAGTTTAGATTTTTTATTGCATCATAACAAACATGAAATCAAGTGCACAAACTTTTCATATACAACTTGATGCATTTTTATATATGTATATAACTTGTAATCACCACTCAGATCAAGATAAGGAACACTTTTGGCACTTCAGAGGCTCCCTCGTGCCCCCTCCCAGTAAGTAACCCCCCAATCTAGGTAACCGATATGCCGACCTCTATTGCCATAAATGAGTTTTGCGTGTTTTTTCTTTAAAAGCTTTAATGAGATATAGTCACAGGTCATAGAATTCCCCCATTTAAACTGTGCAGTTCAATGGTTTTTAGTATATTCATAAAGTTGTGAATTTTAGAATATTTTCATTACATCTCCCCCCTAAAAAATCCATAGCAGTCTCTTCCTATTTCTTTCCAACTCCTCATCCCAGAACAGGCAACCATAGATTTGCCTATTCTGGACATTTCATGTAAATGAAATCATACAGTATGTGGTCTTTATGTCTACCTTCTTTCACTAACACGATGTTTTGAAAGTTTATCCATGTTTCACACGTGTCAGTACATCATTCTTTTATGGCTGAATAATATTCCATTGTATGGATAGACTACATTTTGTTTATTTGTTTATCAGTTAATGGACATTTGGGTTGCTTCCACTTTTTGGGTCTTATGAATAATGCTATGAACATTCATACATAAGTTTGCTTGTTTCTGAATTTGATATAAATGGAACCATCCAGCCTCTACTTTTTTTTTGGTCTGATGTCTTTTATTTCGATATTGTGCCTGTGGGAGTGCACCATTTTGTTGCATGTAGCGTTGGTCTGTAATTTTTCATTGCTGTATACATTATATTGCTCGAATATACCACAATTTACATATCCATTCTCCTATTTATGGACATTTGGATTCCTCCCAGTTTTTGTCTATGACACATAAGGTTGCTCTTACACTTAATTTCAATACACACTCACCTAGCTCAATCTGAAATCAGAGTCACTGCAGGCCAGGACGCTGTACCCAGAGGGACGGCGTCACACGTAATAATGCACAGCTTACACCGGGACAGACCGTTGCGTTTACCTCGCACTTTCACAGGTCTCGACTCTAAACACTCACAACCCACTCAGGTGGTCCCCTCGGCAGCATTCCCTACCTTCCCGAGCCGTGTACTCGTTATCCTCAATGATCCGCGCCAGGCCGAAGTCGGCAATCTTACACACCAGGGACGCAGAGACCAAGATGTTGGCAGCCCGGAGATCTCGGTGAATGTAGTTCCTCTGCTCGATGAAGGCCATGCCCTCCGCAATCTTCACCCAAAACAGAGACACCCTCATCTTCAGATCTGGCCCAGCCCAAGCTGGGTCCCACCCAAATGCAGAAGAGGTGTGTCCAAGTGTGAGAAAACAGGAAAATGGGTGCCAGCTTCCCCCTTCTTTGTGGGAGGGTGCTGAGCTTAGGCTGACATTTCTCTGTCTGCCCATCCAGGTTGGGGGGATTCTCAGGACCTGGGTCCATGGGGGGGCTTCTCTGGAGTTCCGAGACTTCCAGAGAATACTTCGAGGACAAAGCAATGGCATTATTCTACAGGACCTGCACACACACACCGGGAGACGATGAAGAGTCTTCATCTCCCACCCGCTTTCTGGGAACAACCTAGGAACACATCAATGATGCTGCAGCTCTTAGATGCTGGCAACTTCTTCATCCCCAAGCCTGGCTGGGAAAAAGTATTCACTCAACAAATATCCACTGGGTCTCCTATGGGTGTCAGACGTTACTTGAACAGGTGGGGAGCCAAGCAACGCCCGTGCAGGTGGTAATAAGTACCATAAAGAGTTGAGGTTGGCTGATTGTGAAGGACCTTGGAGGCCAGGAAAGGAGGTTGGATTGTGTCCTGAGTATGATGGGAAGATAGTAGAAGCCTTTGAGCAGGAATGTGACGTCTGATATATATTTTAATGTAATCATGGCTGCTGAGTGAATAATATGGACTGTGTAGAGAATTCTTATTCACAATGGGGACTTGGACCCCTCTGATGGAAAGATGTGGAATTTTCCTTAGAGACATTTTTTACTTACGAGGGTTTGTGCCTCAACACTCATAAAGAGGTTTGTGATTAACCACCAGACACCCAGCAAACAGCTCTTATAATTTACAAGCTGACCTTCGAGCTCCTTGAGGAAGATGTTCTCACAATCTGTGTTTTATAGAGGACCACTTTTTCCAGATCACACCAAGAATATTCTGAATGTCAGACTCAATCCAGTCTGTGGATGTACAATCCCAGTGCCCCATGCTGCCTCTCATTATTGCAGAACTCCAGTGCTATGGAGAAGTGCAGCTGGATGCAACCCGGTAAGGTTATTTGGTGGGGTAGGAGGGTCTAGCGAGACCAACTAAACCAAGGCACCAGCCAGCTCAAGGTTGGAGGAAAGCGGGTGACACAGTTGCAGGAAGTGGCCAGCAGGGGGCACCCTTGACTGTTGGCACTGAGGTCTAAGGTTCCAGACTCCAACAAAAACCTGGGACTTCAGATTTTGTTTGAGGTAGCCTGCCAGGGGTCAGGTGAGACAGGGGGTTGTGGGATATTTATAAGGAGTCATTAGAGGAACAGTTAACCATAGTTATTACCTTAATGGCAGACACTGTAGCTTATTCATTTATTGGAAGATGTTATTTAAACTTATATAGCATTTGCTCTCTGCTTTGGGGGGAGATATGATTGCCATCAGCCCATTTCACAGGTGAGAAGCTGAAGGCCAAAGAAATAAGTAACTGGTCCAAATGGAGACCAGGATTGGAACTCCGACAGCTGTGCTCAGGATCTATGCACTTATCCATTGCTCTAACGGAATTTTTTGCCTTTTATTTGGCAGAGCAGGTAGGAATGCTGGTAGTTCCCATTTTAATACCCACTGTCAGGCACTCCTATGATACCGATTTTCACATGAGCTCAGTGGGGCAGGTGGAAATAACCCCACTTAGAACACTAGAGGATAATGTCTAAGTGACTCTGGAGTTGGGCCAGCTCAGCTTGAGCACCACAGCTCTGTGGTCTCAAGCAAGCGACTCCATGTCTCATTTTGTTCTCTGTAAAATGGGGACAAAAGAATCTGCTTCCAAAGGGTTGCATGAGGATTAATTCTGTAAGCTTGTGTCAAGGACTTAGAATGGTGTCTGGCACATGAGTATTCACTTCATTGGTGGCTGTTAATGCTTCCTGTTGAGGAAAGTAGCTCTCAGAGAGGTTAAGCAACTTGCTTAAAGCTACACAGGCAGAGCTGGGATGAAAGACAAAATTCCATGCACTCCTAAGCCCATATGCTTACAGAGCAGTGCTCCTCAAGGTTTTGTCAACTGCGTGAACAATGGATAGGTTTACTGGACGCAGGGTTGGTCCAAGAATTGGGGGTTGATCAGGTGGTGAGATTTCATGACCACCAAGTGCGCTGCCATGGTGTCAGGCTTTGGAACTTGGGTTTCTTCCAAGTATCAGGGAATCACAGAATCAGAGCTGGCAGGGCCTGAAGGGGTATTCCAGTTCTTTAAACTGAATCCTACTGATACCTCAAGGACAAAACAAAGGCTACATACCAGCCCCTGTTCGATCAGAGCATCTCTGTTTCCACCTACTTTAAGATATTCAGCTACTATGTAAGATTTCATTTGACCAACAGAATTGTGCCTAAAAAAATCATGTGCCTCAAGTTTTCAGAACTTGAAAACCACAGATGTGGTCCCATTCCCTCATTTGACAAATGAAAGGAGCAGAGACCCAGAGCAGATCCAAAGTGGTGCCAAAGCCAGGTGGTGACAGGTCTGGGGCACCCAGCACTGTGCCAATCTGCCTCTAGGACTGGAGGCAAAGACCAGGTTCCCAGGTTGGCTCCTTCCTGTCCCTGAGCCCTGAGTCCAGCTCTGCTCCTGGATGCCCAAGGGCCTGGTACCTCTTTCCCTCCCTTGGTTTCTGTTTTTCCACTTGTAAAAGGGCAGAATGGCTGTTGCTCCAGTCATGACTCTCCCCCTTCCCGCAAGGTTTTTGCCAGTTTGATGGTTATAATTTAGCAACAAGTTAGACTATTGTTTTCTGGGGACAGGGGCCATTAAAGTCAAACTGCCAGGCCTTAATTTCCATGTCTCTGGTATTCCAGGCTCTGAAAGGTAAGGCCTTTTATTATACCTCTGACCACTCCCACCCCTGATGTGCATATTCAAATGAGCTCTGCCACAGGCATCTCCAGAAGGGCCAGCCCTAGGCCTGGGTCCAGGTCTCCCTTAATGCCCACCAGGCTGCAAACCATACCCCCTTCCTGCCCCTAGGCATCTCCAGAAGGGCCAGCCCTAGGCCTGGGTCCAGGTCTCCCTTAATGCCCACCAGGCTGCAAACCATACCCCCTTCCTGCCCCTGGCTCAGCTATCAGACCCAGCTCTTTTGTTTTTCTCCTTCGGGCTTTGGCATGGGCTGTTTCTTCTGTCTAGAACACCCTTGCCTCTCCTCTTCATCTGTCCAACTTCTACTAATTCTTTCGGGCTCAGCCAAGAGGTCACTTCCTCTGGGAAGTCTTCTCAGATTACTCCTGGACCAGGCTAAATGCTCCAGCCATGTACTCCCATAACACCCCTTTTCTCCCTGTTTTCCCACAAATAGGAGAGCATGAGAGAGGATAAAAGTAAAAAAGCACTCAGGCTGAGGGTGAGAGGAGCTACAGAGAGTAAAGAGAAGATAAGAAAGAAAATGGGGTTTGAAGAAGTGTTACCGGGATTTGTGTACAATATTGTTTTGCTGGATACTGCAATTTTTTTTTTTTTTTTTTTTTTTTTTTTTGCCGACAGTTGGGTCATATTTCTCTAAGCAATTCAGTTATTCAATATCTGTCTTCCCGTCTGGACTGTCAACTCTGCGAGGACAGCAATACTTTCCATTTTGTTCCCTACTGTATCCCCCAATTAACACAGTAACTTAGGCAAGAGACTTAACCTCACTGGGCCTCAGTTTCCTCATCTGTACTCATCTTCTTTATACTTCAATGTCCTATTCTGTAAAATGGGCTGGCAATTACTTACCTGTGGCCAGACTGTTACATCGGTGGTGCCCAATTAACCGTGCCTCTTGGATTCATGCCCGTGGGCAGTCCCCTCCCACACTGACTCCCCTGGGACTCGCTTTGGCCATTCGGACATTGGCAAGCATGGTGCAAGCAGAGGCTTCATCAGCACTCGCACATTAGGGTTTGGTCCCTTTGTACACTACCTCTTGAACCTCGCCTCCATACTGTAAAGAAGCTCTGGTTGGACTACTGAGTGATGAGGGGCCATTTGGAGAGAGAACCCGGAGGATAAGCCACCACCTCAGACATTTAGCCCCAGGCAAGCTCTCAGCAGGATGCAGCCAGGTGAGTGACCTCAGTTTCACCATGTGAAGCAGAAGAACCACCTACCCAACCCTAGTCAACCCACGGAATCATGAGAAATAATAAATTGTTGTTTTAAGCTCCTAAGCTTTGCGGTGGTTTGTTGAATAAGAAAATTTTTAAAAACCTCATGCTAGAAGGTCAATGTGAAGACTAAATGGGTTAGTACATGTAAAGCACGTACAAGAAAAATGCTTTTATACAGAGTACTCAACAAATGTTAGCTGTTATTGTTGTTATTATTATAGTATGTGGTCACGAAGTATGTGCTAAGTATGTGCTGAATAAATCATTCATTCCTTTGCCCCTGCCTCCCCCCACCCTGCCCCCAAATTCCCCATTAGCCTCTCTCACCTGGGCTGAGAAGTCGATGAGTTTTGGCAATGGCTGCTTGCTGCCTTCTTCGCTTTTCAGGAAGTCCAGCAGGCTTCCTGTGGGGGAGGGGCAAGCAACCTTGACTATTCTCATTGTTGATGGTTAAAATTGTTCCTAGTGATGGATTTAAATAAAAATGTTTATTTACCATTCCTAGTGTTTGAAAAATAGAATCTGAGTGTTTTTATGTGACGTTATGATTGCTAGACTGGTTCTTTGACTGAGACAACTTTCTGAGCCTGGACGACGAGGGCCATGAGTTAATAAAGCTGGCGTAATTGTGTGTTTAGAAATGAAAACAGTTGTAAATTTCAAATCACACTAAATGAGGTTGGGTGAGATGTTTCTGTTCATCGGAAAAATGGGCAGAGATTGAAAATGTTTGTGAAATGGTGGCCTGAAAAAACCCATGTCTGAGAAATTCTGGATCGTGGGTGGGCGGGGGCGGGGGAAGCCTGGAACCGATACTTTGTCGAATCTCTTTTCCAGAACATTCGTCTACACCAGGAAGGCCGCTGAGGGGGGAGTTGCCCTGGCCTCTCAGGCTCACAGCAAACCCATAAGCCTCTTCTTGCATCACCCAGCAGGGCTCTGCCCTACTCGCCTCTCCTGGTAGCTTTGTGTGCTCCCCTTGCCCTGGCGTCACCTTAACATGATTTCACCCGTTAACCAGGAGGGCTGGGCAGTTGCGTATTAAGGTGCTCAGTGAGTACTTGTGAGAACAGCTCCTGGCCAGACTTGGAGCATCTCGAGGGCAAGAACCACGTCAGGGTCACCTCTGAGTCTGCAACTGACTTGTATGAGCCACAGGCTGCATCCTCAGCCCCCAGAACACAGCACCTTTGGCCATGAACTCCGTGATGATGTAGATGGGCTCCTCCGTGACCACTGCATGCAGCTTCACCAGCTTGTCATGCTGCAGAGTCTTCATCAGGTTCGCCTCTGCTAGGAAGGCCTCCACAGACATGCTCCCCGGCTTCATCGTCTTCACGGCCACCTTGGTGTGCTTGTTGTAGGTGGCTGGAGTGGGATAGAGAGTGGGAAGGGCCAGCTGCAGACTTGCCTCCTCCAGAAAACCTTCCCTGCCCATCTCAGCCCTTAGAGAGGGAAGGGGAGACAATGGGCTTTGGCTCAGGCAGACATTAGTTGGAAGGCTGGTTCACCACTTCCTAGCTGTGTGCTCTTGGGTTAGTCACTTAACCCCTCTGAACTGTGGTTTCCTCATCTGCAAAGTGCAAATGATCAGCACTGCCTTTGAAGGGCTATTGTAGGAATTAAAGAATAACCTCAAAATCTCCCTCAGATGATGTCACACACACACACACACACACACACACACACACACACCACCTTTGTCATTCACATATACACACATCTTTGCTTAAAATTTAAAAATTTTTTGCTTAAAATTTTTTAAAATTTATAAAAGAATTTTAATTAAAACATTTTTTTTTAATTAAAAAAATTTGCTTAAAATTTTTCAATCTGCTCTCAAAACAAATAGTCTCATCATGGTCCACAGGCCCTTCATGATCTGGCCTTGCCTACCATGCCAGCCTCATTATCCACCAAAGTCCCCCTTGCCTTTTGTGCACCAATCAGCCTGCATGTTCCTCAGCTCCTCCAGCACCCAACTCCCCCTCACACCACAGGGACTTTGCACATGTTGTTCCCTCACCCCACCCCACTCCTACGTCATCTTGTAAATCTCACAAATGCTGTTTATGAGCATTTATGAAGACAATCTCATAAATTGTGTTTCCATTTTTTCCTTGGCTGCTAGGAAGCTCTAATCCCGATTTACAGTCTTCCTGTAGTAAGAGTCTAAGGCCTTATACAGTATGTTTTGTTTTATAACCTCATGACTCAGATCTGTCTTACCTTTCTCTGCCACACTCTCTTATTCAGTGCCTGGCACATAGCAGGCTCTCAATAAATGTAGTTGAAATACAAGGCCTCTAAACTTATTTTCTCTGGCTGAATTGTTTGCATCTCTGTAAGTTGTCTTCACTCCCATTTGGAACATGGTGGAGTGTCAACACGATGGGGTGCACCAGGCACTGGGCCAGGCCGAGTCTACACCACAATTCTGCAAAGCAGGCATTGCTGTTCTCGTTATTAGGGGCAAGACAGCAGGGGTGGAACGTGCGTTTTTGGTGCCCCACAATGCCCTGGTATGGCACTAGGCACATGGCAGATGCTCAGAGCAGCTTGTTTATCAGTTGCCAACATTGAATTCACCTGAAAATCTCCAAGCTGCCTTTCCATACTCTTAATTTTCGTCATCCTAAGAGGTCTCTGGTTATCTCAACCCTGAACTGATAGATAGTCTTGGCTCCATGTGAGGGAGCGGATTCCTCATCTAGGACTCCTGCTTCTCAGAAGGAAATTTTTTACCTCAACAGGCCTGGCCTCAAAGGCAAATCAGTGTTTGCATGGCAGGACAATTTGGTTTGCTATCAGAGGAATTGCTCCTTTATGGTTATTATTCAAATCTCTCCTTCTGCCCTGGTTGGCATGCCCACTTTGCCTCAGGCTTTTCCTGGAAGCAGTGTCCTTCCTCTCTACTCTCTCCCCGCCACCCTCTGGCCCTGGGTCCTTACCCATCCAGACTTCCCCAAACTGCCCAGCTCCAAGCTTCTTCTCCAGCTTGAGGGATTCCCGGGGAATCTCCCAGGCGTCTTTCTCCCACGGCTTCTGGGGCTTGGGGGACACGCAGGGCACTGTAAGCTTCTGGCAGAGTCCATCGCTCCCTTCTGGAACAAAGCCCCTGGTCAGTCACGGGCAGTTAGCTCTGAGTTACCAGAGGCTTCCGCTTCTCCCTGCCGGTCCACTGCTTCTAGCCAATGTTCCAACACATTGCCACGATCAGGGACATTCCCAAGAGAGCAGGGCATGATGAGATGCCACATCCACCCTCCTGCTCAAGATTGCAGGCCTAAGATTGCAGGAGAATCCAAAGCAACTATTTGTCTGGGGAGGGTCAGGAATGGCTGAGCAGGCCTCAGAGGCTGCAGCACACCCTTGACTAGGGTCCAGGAGACCGCCCCCCCCCCCGGGCAAGACTTACTCTTGTAGTGGGCCACCAACTCCTGCAGGGTGCTGAAGGTGCTCCGTGGGGAGATGTAGAAGCCCCCATTATCCAGGGTCCGGATCTTGTAATGTTTCACTGCGTCCCTT
This sequence comes from Rhinolophus ferrumequinum, assembly GCF_004115265.2. NCBI lineage: Eukaryota > Metazoa > Chordata > Mammalia > Chiroptera > Rhinolophidae > Rhinolophus > Rhinolophus ferrumequinum. The sequence goes on from NC_046306.1 coordinate 22,481,430, forward strand.
TGCTGGGGGTCATAGTCTCGCACGGACAAAGAGTAGCTCCCTGCATTGGCCAGAGAAAGACCGCTCAGGAGTGGGACCTCAGGGGCCCCTCACCTTGTGTCAGCACCCTGACACCCCTTCCTGACACCCCTGTAAGGCCACCAGTGGCACCATCCTGGCACCTGGGCAGTGGAACACAAGGGTAAGAGTGGGCTGTGGAGTCAGGCTGCCTGCATTCTTGTCCAGGCTCTTTTCCAAGTGCAGCTGTGAGAATTTGGACGAGAGAGTGAGTACATCACCTGTCTGCCTCTGTTTCCTCATCTGTAATGGGATTGGTCATCTTACCTCCCTACCTCATCACACTGCCTGATGATTAAATGAAGCAAAGCTTGTAAAGTAGTTAGGATGTAAACAGTAAACGTTGGGTGTCATCATCATCATTATATCTATCTATTTATTTTTCCTATCTATCCGTCTATCTATTGATAGCATGAGGAGGGCTGGGTCACCTTTGGTGGTCTCGCTGTCCCTGATCATGAAGGAACCCAGCACGTTGCCCGGGGCCAGCAGTTGGCGCTCTGCATCCTTCCGGCTGATGCCCTTAAAGAACCACCTGGTGGAAAGGGGAGGAGATGGCATGTGAACCCCAAGTGGACGGTGCTGTCCAGCTCACAGGGGGGACCAGGATACCAAGAGCCTGGTTTCCTGCAGCATGGATTTTCCTTAAAGATTCTTTGGGGAAAAACAACCATTCTTTTGATATTAAAACAGACATTTTACCAGGATTAAATCCAGTTTGCTGAGACTAATACTTACGCACACTGGGGACCTTTCTTCAAGAAAAACAACACGGCATTACACATACAAAATGCCCAGGGGTCATTCCAATGCCACCCAATGGGAGGAGTAAGGTGATAGACAGAAGGACAGAAAAACTGAGTAGGAAGATACAGCAGTCTTAACTAACTGTGGTCAAAATCTTACTTTTGCAAACTTCATAAGAACCTGTGGTATTCCTCTCAGGTGTTAGGGTATGAGTTTTGTCAACTTCACAGTTTACCTCTACTGTGTATACAGTATTGAATATAAGTCGGCATAAATTTCTAAGTGAAAATGCAAGATTTCAAATAATTTTAAACTCGGGACCATATCCTTGGATCTTCATTCTCCCAGGAGATGTGGGATATTGGGAAGGAAAGTTCAAGCAGCAGCAGTAGGGTGAGGAGTGATTCGTGTGCTGTCATGGAAAAAGCCCCAGACCAGAGGTCAGCAGGTTTTGGTCCTGCAATTGACCTACTGTGTGACTTTGAGCAAGTTGCTTTCTCTCTCTCTGGGCCTCTGTTTCCTCTGTATCAACTGGGGAGAAAGACAGTTGACCCGACAACTCTGTGGAATCATTGCCCTTATTATCCCCATTTGATAGATGAGGAAACTGAGGAACAGGGAGAGCAAGTAACTTGTCTGGTGTCATACAGCTGAGAAGTGGTGGAGGCAGGATTCAAATCCAGGCAGTCTAACTTTAGAGCCCAAGCTCTTAATCACCATGCTGCACTGCCCTCCTGCCTTCTTTGCTTTCCTTTTGTAAAGTGATTCATGCCGCGTTACAGGGTATACAGTAAGAACGGACTCCCTGGAAATTCCACCATGAGGAAGTTATCCCACAGGTCTTGCACAAGGAAGAAATGCTAGTGAGAAGTGTTCAGAAGACAATAAAATAGGTTTCCATGACACAAAGAGTCACAGCGGGGACCACGTTAGACAGAAACGTCAAGGAAGGCCTCTCTGAGACCCAATGTATGAGAAGGAGCCAGGGAAAGAGTCCTAGGAAGATAGGGGAGACAGGGAGGCAGTAACAAGGCTGGCTCTGCTGGCGCTTCCTTCTGGACAGCAGGAAAATGGAATACTCACTCCTCTGTCTCCAGAGAGTCAACGCGGGCGACGTAGTTGCTTGGGATGTAGCCCTCTTTCCGGGTAGCCAGGGACCGAGCCCTCCACCATTCCCCAGACCTGAAGGACAGGAGGGCGCAAAGGGGTCAGGGGGCAGGACTCCCCTGGTCCTCTGAGGCCCCTCAGCCTGGGCCTGGAGTATCCCCCTGCATTCACCCCGTGGTTAGCGTAAGGATCTTTACAATAGTCCGCAGCATGCATCGAGGGTCTGGAATCAAGGCCTGTCCCGACACTCACGGCTGGCAGCCCTAGGTCTTTGGCCCCACTTTTTTCCCCTGGACTTGCAGCCTTAGCCTTCCTAGCCATACCCAAGGTGGGGTCCTGTGCCCATGGCAGATTCATAGGGGTTCAGCTGGGGCCAAGAGCCACAGGAAGTGGGCTCCAGAGTCTGACCACGCATAACCACTGCCATCTTGGGCCCACGCGCATACTGGACACGACACCCAGTAATTGGGCAGACTGGAGGAGTTTGGCGGGAGCAGACTCAGAGGTCCAAGGATTTGTGAATGCAATGTCACCTCAACAGGGTCTGGTCCATAGGTAAGCCTGTAGCTTAATCACAGGAGCCCGAGGAAGGCTTCCCTGAGAAAGCGCGTTCACGGGTTCCTCCTCGCCTTGGCGTGCACCGTTAGGAAGTACACGAGGCCCTTTCTTGTGACTCTCGTCCAGGTTAACAGCAAACCTTTCCTCCTCTACTATGATCAGATTCTCATTAGTCATTTCCACCCTAGTGAAAGACCATCTATCAGGTTCTTTACTGAAGAACAAAAGAGAGTATAATTGAACAGTAGAGATGAGTGTGTCTTTTAGGGGGTGGGGGATGGGGACTTACTCCTCCAGGACCACCATCTGGTCCCCCTTCTGGAAACTGAGATCTTCGTGGTGAATGGCCTCATAATCATACAGGGCAACGACAATGATGTCCTCAGAACCTGCTGGGAAGAGAGACCCATGGGGTGGGGAGGCTTTGTCTGGCACCCCCACAGCCCTGGGTGTGCCTGGCACCCAGCCCATTGATGTGTCTGTCTTATGATTTATACCTAAGCATCTTGCCATGCTGGGTGTGATTCTAGAGTTTAAAGATAATGGTGTTTTGTTCAGGTTATTAAACAAAATAGCCGGAAAGAAGTTCTTTGGGGGCAATTTAGGGGATTTTTCAAGGGTGTTTCTGACTGCTTGGGACTTCTGCCTCCAGCTCTGACTGAGAACCTAGCACAAGAGGCTATCACACATGTTTGGCAGATACTCACCCTCCGTGGACCCTGGAGGGTTGCCGTTGTTGTTGTCAGGTCGCTGTAGGGGAGAAATGGGAGAAGGGGATGAATCCAATAGTGTGTGAGGAGTCATGGAAGAGTCTCTCATCCCAGCCCTGTGTGTCACGGGCGGAGGTCCAGAGAGGGCAGGAGATGTGCCCGAGGTCACACAGCACATTAGGGGCACAGCCTCTACAAGGATCCAGGTCTCTCGGGCGGTGGGCTCTACTCTCGGCCTTGGGACATACTGGAGGACACTGGCTTGTCCCTTTCCTTGACATACAGTGAGGGGGTTAGTCCAGATCTGTGTTTTCCAAGGTATGTTTGAAGAAACCCTGGGTCCATCAACATGTCCTATGAGTAAAGTCTCCACGATATACGAATATGTGAAAGAACCTAAGTGTCCATCCCAAGGGAAATTGGTGCCTACACTGTGGCGCTCTAAGAAGCCCTTACAAGAGGAAGGTCGAGCTTCTTCCTGATACAACTAGACTTCAAAGATACATTGTTGCATGAACAAAAGGAGTTCTTCATAATGATATGACACATTTACATAACACACACACACATCCTAAATACTTTGGGTGGACACATACTCTACACGTGTGAGTGTAAATTCGTGGCCAGGCTTTGCAAGGGGCCACCCCAAACTGACAAGACTTGATGCCTCTGGGGAGGGGTCATTGGTCAGAAGAAACTACAGCTTTAGCTATAATTTGTGACTTTTCTTTTCAAGGGGAACGTATTTGTATGCTACCCATTTAAATTAACAGTAATTTAAAGAAACAGGTTTGGGAAACACTGAGGAGTACATCCTTTTTTGGGAGAGAGTCACAAAGTCCATTAGAAAGATTCTTAAAGGCTCTGAGTGCCCTTCAGGAGGAGCCTGTTTTTGCCCAGAGTTTCACAAACTGATTTGACTCCAGAACACTTTCTCTGAAGAACATTTACTAACTTAACTTGAACTCGTGTCTTCCGGGGGGAAACAATGAATGGCTGAATATAGAATCCCTTCAATCTGATGCTCAGAGAGGACAACCAAAAACCCGTGGGAGAAAACCCTCTGCCTCCCTCTGGTGACAAGCCAGAGGGTCTCCGAGAACCTGAGAACCTGGAGCCTTAGCCACAGAAAGGGCGCAGTGCCACGCAGGTTAGGAAAGAAGCAGACCCAGGAGTGGCTGAAGGTTTAGGATGTCAGCTCAGGATGTCACCAGTGTGAGAAGCTCATGTAATCTCAGGCTGTATTAATAGAAGTTGAGTGTCAGAGGAAGGGAAGTGACTAGTCCACTATTCTCCCATTTCCAGAATTAGTCCTGTTCTAGACATCAGGCCTAGAAAAGGGTAAGCAGGATGGAGAGAGGTCAGGAACGCATGTTATGACTTGGAAGAAATGGGTGGGTCGGGATAAGATCTTTGCCTTGAATCTGTACGGGCTGTCATGGGGCAAAGGGAGTGGATGTGTTTGGGGCGGAGCTAAGAAGTAGGTTTGGGAGTAAGGAGTAAGGAAGATTTAGGGGTAATAGGCCTTCCTTCAATACAAGGAAGAACTTTCTAAGGGGCATCAAGAAAGAGTCCACGCCTGCCTCTGGGGGCAGCAAGCAGAGGCTGTGTTTCCCTAGACAGCCTCACATAGGGAGATGGACTCAAGGACCCCAGAGGAGAGTGAACCCAGCCTTGGAGGGAGAAAGACCTGGCTCTGCCACTTCCCAGCTGTGTGACCCCGGAGAGCCATTTAACTTCTTGGAGCCTTAGTCGCCCTGGCTGTAAAGTGGCAGAACTCCTGCCTCATGGCTTTTGGTGAGGATTTGATGTAGAAACACTTCACTCCAGTGCCTGGAACATAGTAGGTGTTCAAAGAATAGTAACAATTATTACACCTGTTACTGCTGTCTTTAGTACTGTCATCACCCTTACTAGTCCTGTTATTGTCACCACCACGAATACTGCTGTTACTGCTCTTCTATCACGATCACAGCGACCATCACTTGTGGTGCTGCTACTACGGCGACGGCTGTTGCCATTATCACCACTATTACCACCGTTACTGCTCTTCCAGTCATTGCATTCTTATTCCTACCACCGGTACTTTGGAACCTGCACGGCCCGAGTTTGAATCCTGGCTCTACCCCTTACTAACCATGGGGACTTTGGCAAGTTATTTCATCTCTCTGTGTCTCAATGTACTTATAAATACTGAGAATTGTGACCCACGATAGGATTATCGTGAGGATCCAAGGTGTTTGGAACCGTCAAGCACATAGGAGAGTGCTTGGTAAGCTTCGTATAAGCATAAGATAAATAAATGTCTCTATTAGTATTATCAGTTCTTGTATTACCATTGCTGCCGTGGGCCCTGCTGCTATTGCCGTGATGCTCCCACTAGTATTGTTGTTACTGTCGTCCCTACAATTGTTATTACAGTGATTGCTATGATGCTGACACTGTCATCAATACTGTCATGACTTGGACGGCTGTCGTCACTCGTCTGGTCACTCATTACTCTCAGCACTGTGTCTGCCACTGCCCAGGCTTGAGGGCCGCATGCTCACTGGGACCTGCTTCCTGGAGCCCGCCCGGGCTGATGGGCCAGAGCCGGGCCGGCAGGACAAGGAGAAGTGACGTCCTTGCCCTGGGTGCTCAGTGCAGACGTATCCTGGAGAGTTAGGATGCTGCTGGTGACTGGTCAGCTCCATTTCACCCCAAACACACCCGCTCACCCTTGGGAAAACAGGATCCTGTTAGGGCAATTTGAGGCATAATGGGGCAGCTTCCCCTGGCACTCTCGGCCTCTGGACTCCTTCTTGCCCCACTCACCCGCTTGCCTGCGGACGTGGGATCCGGCACATACACGGGGCTGTGTGGGTTGGCACTGGGCTCAGTTTTTGAGACTTTGCCTCTGTCTCGAAGGAACTTGGACTTCATGCACCCCATCCTGCGGCAGAGAGAAGGGAGATGAGCCCAGCTGGCTCTGAGCCCCACACAGGGGAGGCGGGGTTCAAGAGCCCCGCCGGCCCCCAGGCTGGTTCCCCGTCCAGCCCCACTCCCCCATCCCCCACATGGAGCTCACGCTGCCCTTGCCAGTTCTGGGCTTCCCCAGGTCCAGGTCCGCCACGCACCCACAGAAAGGTGACAAGTTGTTATAGTCATGTTCCTAAGGACCCCTGCCATGGGGCGTTTATTCAGAGAATAAATCATGAGGATCATCAAAATTCAACAGATCAGAGCAGGGGAGCAGAGTGCGTGATGGGCACAGCCGGCTCAGAGGTCAGAGAGCCTGAGCTGAGGCTTAGCGGCTGCACCCCACCACACCTCACTCATCACTCCGCCTGCTCCCCAGTCTCAGTTCCTCACCAGCAAAGGGGGGGATAACAATAACAATCGACTTGCAGGGTGTTGGTGTTGGAAGCATGAGAGAAAGCGGGTGGGTGGGGAGATCCTCAGCACAGTGTCAGGCTCAGCGCAAACAGCAAAGCTAAACTGTTTTCATACAAAACTTACCACTTTATATTAAATGACAAAGATGAGGTCACATAATATGGCTCAAACAATAGAGCTAAGAAGTAGTCGAGGTACCATATTCCTCCTTTCATTTTATAATTGCCTTATAACAACTTTCTCTCTCTCTCTCTCTCTCTCTCTCTCTCTCTCTCTCTCTTTCTCTCTCTCGCTCTCTCTCTCTCTCTCTCTCTCTCTCTCTCTCTCTCTCTTTCGCTCTTCCCCCCCACCCCCACTTCTTTCTCTTGTGGATTTATTCGGTCACTCATTCATTTACTCAGCAAACATTTATTGAACACTTTTCTAAGTCACAAACCAGACAAGCAAGTTCACGCCCTTACAGAGCTCACACTGGCGATGGATAGGAGACACAGGCAATAAACAGACAAACAAATAACAAGATAAATTTAGAAAGTGAGAAGTGTGAGGACCATGAAAGAGGATATGATAGGGAACGTCTCTACGGGGCCCCTTTCGACAGGGCGGTTGGGGAAGGCCTCTCTGAGAGGGTGATGTTGGACCTGGAGCCTGACACAAAGGAGCCAGTCATGTAACACTCTGAGGGAACAGTGTTTCAGGCAGACCGAACAGCAAGTGCAAAGGTCCTGAGGTTGGAATGTGATTGTAGAGAATGAGGCATTGGAAGGAGGCCAGTGTGGCTGGAGATCACAGGCAGGGGAGAGGATAGTACATGATGAGGCTGCCCCATCTTGTACAGCCAGTGAGGAATTTGGATTTGATTCTAAGGATGATGGGAAACCATGGGAAGTTTTAGGCAGTAGAATGACGAAATTCAATTTAAATAACCCCACCAGCAGCTGGGCTGAGAACACACTGTAGGGAGCAGGGCAGGGAACCTGTCCCCTGCAGTTGTCCACGTATGAAATGATGGTGGCCTGGCCCAGGGTGGTGGCTATTGAGAAGATAAGAAGCAGACAGATTCAGGGGCCATTTTGGAGGTAGAGCTGACTGATTTTGCTGATGGATTAATTTAAAGACACTTAAAGAAAACATGTTTACCTGATCAGAGTCAAAACTTAATTGTAACAGTGGCTGAAATGTTTCTTACCTCAACATGCCCACATGTGTTTGCTGAGGAGACAGGCTATGAACTTATGCGACAGGCCACATAAGGAAGTAATTGTTTTCCTCTACTCTGCACACTTGAAACTTTGTTGTAAAACAGAACTCAGTTATACTTACCTTGTTAAAATAAACATGTGTTCGTGGTTTAAGAATAAAAAACCTCCAAATTCTTAGGTTTAGGGGAGTTATTTGGAAAAAAAAAATTCTTCTTATTTAGAAGGATGTTTTCGTCTGTCCTGGTGGGAATTGGGAACGATTTACCACCTCTAGATCTCGGCCTCATTTGCCTTTTGTGAATAAAGTAAGGAACCATTTCAGACTCCTGCAGTGCTAGATCATTAATTTGAAAAATTATCACAATTAGTCACTGCTTTGTAATGTACTTGCATGCATTTTACAACAAAGTCTTATAAGAGTTTATTTGCGCCAAACTGATGACATAAGCTGGGGAACAAGATCTCAAATGCTCCACCTGTAGTGGTAAGCATTTAAAACAGACACCAACACCTTTTTGATTTGTGTCACGGTTCTGGGAAATAAAACAGCGTATTGTGTGGTTTTGTATAGTATAACGTTATATTACATTTCATGTATTTTGATTAACAAGAGGGTGTTCTGGGAAGAGCATTGCTGTGTATATAGGGCAGCTCCCTCCACCTCTCTGAGCATTTATTAAGTATCATTTACATCACAATTTACATATTCAAGATGCCCAAGGGGTCCTGAGGGATGGGTCTCTGAAGGCCCTGTGTTCATGCAAGATCTAAGGCCATCTCTGAGAAAGGATGGGGGGGTTTTACCTCGGAGCATGGTGGTGACACTGAGTGAGGTATAAGTGTAAAGGTGTCTGGCACACAGTAGGTGCTCAGAAATGTTAATCATAACCATCTCTGTTTACTAACAAGCGTGAGTGGCCGGTGGCCAGTGTGAGTGGCCAGCAGCCATTGTGAGCGGCCAGCAGCCGGCGAGAGCTGCCGTGAGCTTCTGTGAGCTGACGACTAGCGACCAACTGCCTCAGCCCGGGGGGAGCGCAAAGCTCATCATACCAGCATGGGCCAGGGAGCTGTGTCCTACACAACTAGAGGGAGAAACAACAGCTTAAACCAGAGTTGGGGGGAGGTGGAAGAAAGGGGGGAAAAAAAGAAGCTGGTAGGGATTGGCACAGACGGTCAGAGCCATGCAAAGATGGCTAAGATACTTAGTGAGTGAAAAAAGCAAACTGCAAAACATACATCAAGCCATTTTTGTAAAATAAATTTATATCCTGATTCTGCTACTAACAGGTGGATGTTAATAGGCTCATAGAAAAAGCCACCTGTTTCTAGTAATTGAGTAGCAGGACAATGAGTTGAGTTTTGAAAAATGAGGAGAGTTACGTTTCTCCAAAGAGGACACACAAATGGCAAATAGACATATGAAAAAGTGCTCAACATCACTAATCATCAGAGAAATGCAAATAAAAGTCACAGTGAGATATCACCTCATCCCAGTGAGAATGGCTATCATCAACAAGACAAGCAGTAGTAACAAGTGTTGGAGAGGCTGTGGAGAAAAAGAAACCCTCATACACTGTTGGTGGGAATGCAGACTGGTGCAGCCGCTATGGAAGGCAGTGTGGAGGTTCTTCAAAAAATTACGAATAGAATTACCATATGACCCAGCAATCCCTCTCCTGGGTATCTACCCAAAAAATCTGAAAACATTTATACATAAAGACACGTGTGCTCCAATGTTCATTGCAGCTTTGTTTACGGTGGCCAAGACATGGAAACAACCAAAATGTCCTTCGATAGATGAATGGATAAAGAAGTTGTGGTATATATACACAATGGAATACTATTTGACGGTAAGACAAGATGAAATAGGACCATTTGTGACAACATAGATGGATCTTGAGATTATAATGCTAAGCGAAATAAGTCAAACAGAAAAAGTAGAGAACCATATGATTTCACTGATATGTGGTATATAAAACTGAGAACAACAAAAGTTCAAGACAAACAAATGAAGGAACAAAAACTCATAGACACAGACAATAGTTTAGGGGTTACCAGAGGGTAAGGGAGGAGAGGGGCTCTGGAAGAGGGTAAACGGGGTCTAATATATGGTGAAGGAAAGAGAACCGACTCTGGGTGGGGAACACACAATGTGAGATATAGACAATGTATTACAGAATTGTACACCTGAAATCTATGTAACTTTACTAACAATTGTCACCCCAATGAACTTTAAAAAAAAGAAAAAGAAAAATGGGGAGAGTTTCAGTCAAAATTAGGGCAAAGTCAAGAAGGTTCCAAAGAAGCAGTGACTTCCAAAGAAATTTGAGGGAGCTTATAATATAAAACCATATGCAGAGCACTTCAAGACTCACAAAGAGTTATGCCACACCATTCAGAAAGGAAAGGTTGCTGAACCAGAAGCCTATGGTGGGACTGACTGCTACTGCCCCTGAGCTTTATCTCTGAGCTTTCTGGTAACCAAGGTAAAAATGGAACTGTGTACATTGTTACCATAAAATCCCAGGAAGCATGGCAATTTGTCAACAGAAACAAGTATTTCTTTTTTAACTTTTATTTATTTTAAGTGTGTTTTTCCAGGACCCACCAACTCCAAGTCAAGTAGTTGTTTCCATCTAGTTGTGGAGGGCACAGCTCACAGGGGCCCATGTGGGGATCGAACCGGCAACCTTGTTGTTAAGAGCCCCGCGCTCTAACCAACTGAGCTCACCGGCCACCCCGGAGTACTAAATTCAAAAGAGAATTTATTATGTAGATCCTCATAGAAAAGTCACTGAAGGACCCAGTGGACAGTTTCTCCAACAGTGATTTGGCAGCAGAATCTGCAATATGTTGACCAAGCAGATGGTGCTGATGTTTGGGTGGGTTGGGGAACCATGGGATGGGGTGGGGGTAGGGAGGGGATGAGGGGAGAGGTTTGCATAGCTCAGCACCTCTCTGCATGGTGGGGACTGCAAAAGCCCTGTGGGGCTTGAAGTGAGTTTAGACACGTAACAGAGGCCCAGCTTCTCTGAGTGGCAGCATGAGGACCCCCACCATCATCATACAGGAGCTGCTAGAAATGCAGCATCACAGGCCCCACCGCCCAAGTCAGAATGTGCATTTTAACAAGGCCCGGGTGGTTTTCATGCTTAGTCTAAGGGGAAAGCACTTGCGCAGCGAGCAGCTTTTGCGCTTGCATCCTCAGCATCCATTCCTCTTCTGATAACAAGAGCACCTGGATTTTCCTGGGGAAACCAGAGTTCTTCCACTCAGTATGTAGGGTTTCAGGGACTAACCCCACCCTGAAATTCGGGGATTGACAACTTGATACAGGTCTGGCCAATCAGAGAATTCCCTGTCCCCCTGTCAACCAACAGTGGTTGGTTTAGCTGTAGACATGTATGTGATCCCAGCTGAGGCAATCAGAGTCTGCCCAGGGATTTTGCTGGAAAAATTAGGGGAAAGGCATTCTCTACGAGGCATTCTCTTCCTTGATATAGATGCAGATGTAGAAACCTGGAGCTCTTGGGAGCCATCCTGTCATGAAGGAAGGGGCTGCTTCAGCATGAAGCCACCACAGAGAGCAGAGAGCAGCGAGCAGCGCAATGGAGATAAAGTGATTCCTGAAGATATGTTTGAACACCTGGATCCCGCTATGGCTGAAGCTTTTAAACCTCAGAATTTTTCTAGTTTATGAGCAAAAAAATACTCAATTTTGCCTATGCCAGTTTGAGCTGGATTTCTGCCACTTGCACCCAAATAGTCCTCACTGATTCTTGTATATTCCTGGGCCACACTCTGGATGGAATGAACCGTCTGGAGGAGAGGGCCTAGAATTTGCCTTTCTAACAATTCTTCAGGATTCTTATGCACTAAAATTTGTGACCCATCAATGTGGTGGAATGAGGGCCAAACTTGGGGTAAGGATTTGGATTTGAACCCTGGTTCTGCCACTGACTGGCTATGTGACCTTGGATAAGTCACTTCCCCTCTCTGAACCTCATTTGCTTTCCTGTAAAATAAGAGGCACTTGCTTCTCAGGCTTAGCCTAAGTTACTGTATGACAGGGATGTGAAAGTCTTTTTAAAAGCTCTGAGAACACACATGTTTCTTGTCCAACGTGATTCAAAACGAGGCTGTGAGAGCAGAAGTGTTCCCCTGGCCCCAAACTAGCTTAAAACAGCTGACCCCTTGCAAAGACACTTCCTCAAGTCACTGCTGAACTCCTGGAACATGAAACCGCCTCCTCACTCCCTCAGCTCCTGCAGGCACTTCATAGGAGGGAAATGAGAAAGGTCACTTGCTTGCCTTGGCTGCTTCCCATGGTCACCATGTTGACTGCAGAAACTCAGTCAGGCCTGAGGGGAGGGGCCAGGGTCCTGCCTGAGTATCCCGTGGAGTGGGCAGGAGACGGTTTCCTCGGAACTTTCAGGCTCAAGCAGAGGCCTAAGAGGGCTGGGGTGAGAAGCCCTAGATTTTGGTCCCACCTCTGCCACAAGCTCACTGTGTGACCCCAGTCAACTCTCAACCTCTCTCTGGGCCTCAATTTCTCCAACTATGAAGTGAGATGTTAAATGAGTTCTCTGAAGGGAATAGCTGTAGTTCTTTCCTGCATAGTATCTGCTCCATCTTCTGACAACTCCCCAATTTTTCTTTGGGAACCACCTCTCTCCCATTCTCCATTCGTGAATCGGGGTGGAGCTGACTTCAGCCCCTGGTTGTAGGGGTGGGTCTGTAACCAGGCCTGGTCAATCAAAGTTTCAGTCATAGAAATAGGTGACTCAATCGGGCCAATGAGAGTCATCCATCAGTCTTTGGCGGGAAAAGCGGCTTGCAGTTGCAAAGCAGAGCCAAGAAACGGGGAAATACAGATTCTCAAGCCCTTGGATCCAGCCCTGCCTGAAGCTGATGTGCTCATGGACTTTCCAATAACCTTCTTCTGCTTGAGCCAGTTCGAATTAGATTTCTACCCCCTTAAGCCTCAGAGGAAATTCTTACAAGGGATTGCAGTTCACACTACCAAGTGTAAATGGCTTATGGCAAAGACTTCCTTGCTAGCAGGTTTTGATAGAAGTAAAGAGTAGGTGAGGAGAATGTGTAGAATATGGACCCTTGAAGCTGATGGCACAGAAGCCATGCCTGGAAAGTACCTGGTATGTATTAGGCCCTCCATATACGTTTGTGGAGTTAATGTATTGTGTTCAACTCTCTACAGGCCTTCCCATACTTGGCTGAAGTCAGTGGGACCAGAATTATGAAGTCATTTTCCAGGTGGGGAAATAGAGGACCATGGCAGAGACTCCCCAGCTGCTCAATGGCAGGTAGAATGAGAATCCAGCTCTCCTGCCTCTTTCCTCCACTGGGGTCAGCCTCAGAACTGCAGTGGGAGGAGGAACCCAAACAGGAAGCTCAGAAAGGCAGAGTGCCAGAGGCCCAGGGCTCAAGACTGTCCACTTAGAGGAACTTTCCTTTCTCAGAACCGCTCAGCCCTGGGGGTGGAGGAAAGTCAGGGGCCAATTCTCAGGAGTGCAGGGCCCTACAGCTCCCTCTCCTCGGATTCCCTGACTATCTTCTGAATGAATCACTGAAACCCCCAAGCGACTGTTGCCCTTAATGGATATTTGGGGGTCACCCCGACTCCTTTTCTCTCCTATTTTCTGAACTTCGGCTTCTTTCTGATCAAAGAGCTCAAAACTTTGACTTTACAAACTGGAAGGGATTGGAGAGACCTTCATTTTACAGGTGGGAGCGGCAGCCCCAGAGAGGGTGAGTGTTGTACCTTGGTTTACACAATAGCAATTGACAGAGCAACACACTGAAGAGGAACTGTGGGCCTTTGATCTGTTGCCTGATTCAGTCAGAGGGTTGGTTCTGAGATACCAGTGTTCCAGCTACTTGTTCCAAACGTGTAGTAAATTCTTAGCATGTTCAATGTTACTTTTGGGTCACTTGGTCAACACCAGAGTCCAAGGGCAATTGCGAACCTCTTTAGAATAGTTTTATCTAAGGTAGACAGGGGGCAGGGAAGTTTGGAAAATATAGGATGGGATCTGAAGCCAGAACTGGGTTTGACTCCCCATTCTCCCTTTTACAGATAAGCAAGCAAGCCTTTTCAAATATAAACCGGGTCACGTCCCTTCTCTACTCAAAATCTCCCTGTGCTCCCATCTCACTTGGAATAAAAGCCCAAGTACCTGCTATGGTTGGCAAGCCTCCATGATCTGGGCTTTCTCAACCTTACGGTTCTGTCTCCTACCATCCTTTGATTTTTCCATTCCAGCCACGCTAGCCTCTTGCTATTCCTTAACCCCCCAACTATGCTTCCACCTCAGGGCCAATGCACATGCTGCTTTCTGGAATGTTCTTCACCCAGAAAGCTTTTTTCACTTCACCCAGGTGTTTTCGCAGATCTTTTTATCTCAGAAAGGTCTCCCCTCATCACCCTGGCTAAGATAGGACCACCCGCCCCCAACTTCCATTACTTTCTAGGCCCTTCCCAATCATATCTTTCATGGCTTTGACCGCCATCTAATGTGGCAACTACAAGGATGGGCCTCTCAGGTGTCACCTGCAGAGAGCAGAATTGACCCATGGCCCCAGATTCTGTGCTTTGAAGCCCATCATTGTTTCCATGGGCTGCTCCCAGCCAATGACTGTGAGTGGCAGGGACACTGAGACAGGCCCTGGCCAGGAGGACCTCTGATCGGGAGACTTTGGCTGAGGGCTCCCTGACAGCTTTGCCAAGCCTTCCTTTGAACTGCACTGCAGTCTAAGACATTTCTACCTTCTCTTCCTTCCTCCCCTCCTTCTCTTTCTTCTTCATTTAAAGTCACATATGCCTTGCCATCTGATGGTTCTCCTAGCCTCTCCTAGTTTCTCTCACAGGCATCTCCTCTAACATATTTCTTGTATTTTTAACATCTCTGAGACTCTACTTCTCAAAGAACCTGAACTAAGGCACCTACCATGTTTCCCCGAAAATGAGACCTAACCGGAAAATCAGCGGTAGCATGATTTTTCAGGATGCTCGTAATATAAAATAAGACCTAATGCGTCTTTTGGAGCAAACATTAATATAAGAACCGGTCTTATTTTGGGGGGAAATATGGTAGGGCTTATTTTATATTACGACCATCCTGAAAAATCATGCTAGGGCTTATTTTCCAGTTAGGTCTTATTTTCGGGGAAACACAGTAATGTGTTCCCTGTGGGTTTGTTTAGCATGTCTCCCCATAGAATGTGAGACATACGGGAGTACTGACTTGTTTTGTATACTGCTGTATCCCAGTGGATACAGCCCTACAAGGACGTTGTGGGTGCCCAATAAAGTCTTGGATAATTGAATGAAGTCCCCTTTCGCTTCCTGGGTGCCCCAGTTTCCCCCATATAAACAATAGTGATGAATGTGTGTTTAAGCTCAGTCACTCTCTGTGTGTTTATCTCCGCTTGGAGGGGAACAAAGTCTCTCTGTGACTGAATCTGAGTCGAAGTTGCCCCTTTCAGACAGGATGTGGTGCCCAGTCCGCCCCGGGGCAACTTGTCCCACTAACCTCTCACCATGCTCCAAGGTCAGCTGCCCCACAATCTGTCGCCCGCCAACAGAAACCTCAGAGCCACAATAATGCATGCTGCGACCCTTTTACAGTTACTTTTTTATAGCGGACAGAGCCTCAATTTCTTTTTTTTTTTTTTTGGAGGGTACGCCTTTTGCTTTTCAAATTACCTTTCATCACCTAGTAAAACAGTACATCATCCTTGTTAAAAATAAAAACATTACAGACAAGTCTCAGGTGCCCTGGGGTTTCTCCATAGCCACCCTTCCCCGCTCCACGTAGGCTCTGCCTCTGCACTTGATACCTGCCTACTGAAGCGATGCTTTTGGTGGTCCACCTCATTGCTCTGCCCTTTACCATTTGGGACCATTCTCTCTGCAGTTCCAAATGCCAGCACCTACATCTCTTTGCCTGAGAGATTTCTCTGTGGCCACTGGTGCCTGCTCTGCCCATGAACTTGACAAGTGCTAGAGAAATATGATCTCCCCAGTCTTCAACCAGTGACAGACAGGAGCAGTTGGGTACATGTCCCAGTTCTCTCACCTCTTGAACATTTTCACAGCCTCCCAGAGCTCCCAATAGAACTGAGCTCCAGGTACCCACAGGGATGACGGGCTTGATAACACACCTCCATTTCGCTGCCTTCTCTTCTCTGTCTCGCTTCCTCACTCTCCTACCAGGATTTTCTGGGATTACATCCCAAATAAAACCAGTAAAAGGCACTTGAAATCTTTTCTAGAATTTGCTTCTGGGGCAACTCAAGTTGAGACAGATATACTCATGGAAAATATGGAGTATTTTTTTTGTGTGTGTTAACATCAAAGGAATTGCACTGAATGAATTATGAGGTAGTATCCTTCTATTTCCATTTTTCAGATGAGGAAACTGAGACTCAGGGAAGGAATTTTCCCAGTGCATCACAACTTGTGGGGCAACTTTGGCACTCCAACTGAGGTCTCCTGTGCTCTGTCTACTGTTCTTGGCTGTCTGAGTCCTATTCTCTTGGCCATACCTAAGTCTCCTGGGCCAAAGGATTTCAGGGTGATGGTGGGAGCTCAGGTAGGTGTCTTAGGGCAGAATAAGGAATGTAGGCCCCAGTACAGCGCCATCCAGAGGGCGCAGTAACATGCAGAGGGTGCAGCATGTGTGGCCACAGACACTGGCCAAGAACAAAGGTACATTTGGCATTCAGGCAAGGATTTCTTCTGCATTATTACCCATGCCTTGAAAAGTACACTAAAACTCCCAGTCCTGGGGTGGAGGAAACTGGAGAAATGGGGCAGAGATCAAAGTGCTGTGAGGTCTTGTTGAGAAAGACGGAGGCTAAGAGAGATTGTACTACTAACTAGCTGTATGACATTGGAAAAGTTACTTACCCTCTCTGGGCCTGACAATCCTTTTCTATAATTGGAGGGCAGGGCTTGAAAACTCAAACAACTGGAGGGGTCCACAGGGTCATCCACATTAGGAAGGTTGCCCAGGCAAGAGTAGTGCTCACTGGACAGCAGTGTACAGGGCAGCCCCTACTCAACTTCACCAATGCTGCCATGAGTAAATAGCAGAGGATCATGGGAGATGGAGGTTCTAGCCCAAGAACTTTAGCTAACTTTTCCAAGTTTTCAAGACAAGACAGAAATCCAGATTTATGTGAGCTCTCTTGACTTTAAATATTAGTAACTAATTAAAAAGAATCACTGTATATAGCCAACTAAAATATACCTATATGCTGAAACATCTCAGGCAAGGGAGGGGAGAGGTTGTTCCACATTCCTACGTTCAATACTTTTGAGGTCCTACTATGTGCCAGGAGTTAGAGATATAGTGTTTCAGGAAACAGAAGTCTGTGCCTCTTGGGACTTACTTTCTAGAAGAGTTTAAAGTCCAAGCCGTGACTGGTCCCTGGAAAGCAAACAACTTTCTTCTCACCCTCTGGAGTAAGGGCCCCTGGTTGGTGTGAGATTAAGATTCATGTTTTCCACACCCACTAGGATGGCCAAAATACTAATACTAACACTAATACTATTTTTAAAAGGATAATAGAAAGCATTGGCGAGGATGTGGAGAAACTGGAACCCTTGTACATTGCTGATGGGGCTGTAAAAGGGTGGAAAACAATTTGGCAATTCCTCAAAAAGTTAAACATGGAGGGCGGCTGGATGGTTCAGTTGGTTAGAGCGTGAGCTCTGAACAACAGGGTTGCCAGTTCGATTCCCACATGGGCCAGTGAGCTGCGCCCTCCACAACTAGATTGAAGACAACGAGCTGCCGCTGAGCTTCTGGAAGGGTGGCCAGATGGCTCAGTTGGTTAGAGCGCGAACTCTCAACAAGGTTGCTGGTTCAATTCGCTCATGGGACTGGACTTGGAGCTGAGCTGCGCCCTCCAAAACTAGATTGAAAGAACAATAACTTGACTTGGAACTGATGGGCCCTGGAAAAACACACTGTTCCCCAATATCCCCTAATTAAAAAAAAAAAAAGTTAAACATGGAATTACTATATGACCCAGCAATTCCAGTGCTTGGGATCTACCCAAGGGAACTGAAAACAAGTTTCAAACAAATAAATATACACACATGTTCATAGCAGCACTAGTCACAAGAGGCAAAAGGTGGAAACAACACAAATTTCCGTCTATGGATGAGTGGATAAACAAAATTTCCATCTATGGATGAGTGTGACATATACATACAATGAAATATTATTCAGCTGTAAAAAGGAATGAAATACTGATAAATGCTACAATGGGGATAAACTTTGAAAACATTACGTCGACCAGACACCAAAGGTGTATACATATTGCATGATTCGGTTTATATGAAATATCCCAAATAAATGAATCCATAGATACGAAAAGCAGATTGGTGGTTGCCGAGGGCTGGGGGAGAAAGGCACAGGAGGAACTGCTTAATGGGTATGGTGTTTCCTTTTGGGGGGATGAAAATGTTTTGAAAATACACAAAGGTGGTGCTTGCACAACACTGTGAATGTACTCAATGCCACTGATTTTTTTGCTTTAAAATGGTTAATTTTATGTTATATGAATTTCACCTCAAAAAAATATTACTACATAAAAATGCTTTGTACATCCAAACAATGGAATATTATGCAGCCATAAAAAATTCAAGGACATTTTAATGACATGGAAAAATGCTTACAATGTAACACAAGTGAATAAGTAGAATAAAAATTCTGTATGCAGCATATTACTAATTAATTATGTTAAATAAAAAGTGCACAGAAAAGAAGACTACATAAAAATAAAATAAAATGTTTGTTATACAAATTAAAAAATATGGAAAAATTTATGTTTCCATGGTCTGAGTGTCTACTAAGTATTGGGCACAGTGAATGAGATGCTTGAAGATCTGTCCTGCAATGGAGAGCAGGAGACCTGGGACAGTGGCCCTGGGTCTAGAAAGAGCTGGGAGGTCAGCAGAGCCAGATTCTTCTCTGTTCTCTGCCCCAGACTCCCTGGGTGACCCTTCCAGGTCTCAGTCGTTCTCTCTCACAAAAGGAGAGGGTCAAAGGTGAGCCATCTAGAGAGCCATCCATCCTCTTGGTGTTTTCCCCAAGAAACACCTGCCCATGTGCCCAAGGCCACACATTCAGGATGATCCCAGCAGTATTGTTTGTTGTCATGAACACCTGGAATAACTGAATGTTCACCCACAGGGGAATGAGAACTAAGGTAAGGTGGTCAACTGCTGGGCACTCCACTTAGAAGGAATGAACTAGACCTCTCTTTCTCATCCTGGCTAGACTCTGACAACTTAATAGGAAGGTGGGGGGAGAAGATAATTGCAGAAGAATCTCACAGGTCGATAGCATTTACATAGGTCTTTAAGACATGGAAAGGAATTCTATGTATTGTATATGCATCCATGTATATGTAATAAATTTATAAAGGCACAGACTGGAAGGGCTGTAATTCATGACAGTGGTTGTCTGTGGGCAGGGAGAGAAACAGAACTGAGAGGAATACAGTGTGGTGAGGTTTTAATTTTATCTTACTTTTAGTAATTTTATTTTTTAACCTGAAGCAAACGTGACGAAACACTAACATTTGTTAATCCTGGATGGTGGGTTCCTGGGATATGTAATATATTATTCTCTTCACTTTTTTGTATTTTAACCCCTCCCACCCAAAAAAAAGGACAGTGACAAGAAAGCTGTGGAATAAGGGAACTGTTATTTGAGGCCTTTCTCTGTGCTGGCCACAGGTTACACCAGTGGTTCTCAAAGTGTGGTCTCTGGACCAGCAGCGTCCGCTTCTCCTGGGAATGCAAATTCTCGAGGTCCTGCTCCAGAACAACTGAATCAGAAACACTGTGATCAGGATCCAGATATCCATGTTTTAACAAGCCTTCCAGGTGGTTCTGATGTCTGATAAAGTTTGAGAACCACTGGGCTAGACCGTGATAACTATGACCATGGTTACCGTGTATTAAGCATGTATACCTACCTGTCAGGCAGTGCTGTAAGAGCTTTCCTTCAGTAACGCAAGCTAAGCAGCCCTGTGAGGGAGCCATTATTATTATTATATCCATCCTATAACTGCGGAAACGGAGGCACCGAAAGACCAAACCCCCTGCCCAAAGTCCCACAGGCAGGTTGTTCCCAGAAGCCCCCTTCCTTAACTACGGCACTAACTGTCTCCCACATACAGGAAACTCTAACATACTCTAGCTCACTGCAACACTGGAAGAAAGAATTAATAGCTCCATTTGACAAATGAGAAAACTGGAATTCAGAGAGGAAGAATGACTTGACCAAGGTCTCACGAAGAGGAAAGTGGTGAGGCAGACATCCTGCGGTCTGTTCATGAGGTTTTGGGGTTTGAACTAGACATGCTGGAGATCAGAGCCCAGAGGAGAGGGAAGGGGAGGGGGAGGGGGAAGAGGAGGAGGAGGAAGAGCAGCGAGCGTTCCCAGCTGCAACCCTGCCTGGGTGTGGCTCGCACGTCGCGCCTACAGCCAGCTGTCCCCTTCCCCACAGCTGCCAACCCGCCGTGACCCGTCACCCACCCCCACCAGGAACCGTAGGGGCCTTCCCCTCCGGGCCTTCGTGAAGCCCCATCCTCTCTCTCTCTCTCTCTCTCTCTCTCTCTCTCTCTCTCTCTCTCTCTCCTCTCTCTCTCAGAAGGGGAACCTGGACAGCACAGAGAAGTGGCGGCTCCAGCATAGTCACTCGGCGGCCAAGCTTCCCTTCTGCTCCAACTCTCACAGGTTGGCAGCTGGGGAATTCCGCCCCTCATCTGGGCACCCTTCTTCTCGGTCTGCCCCTCATCCCACCGCCTGTCGGTCCCTTTCCCTGCACCCCAGCCTACCCTGCCCACCACTCGGGCTCCCTCCGCAGCGGGAAGACCCTCAGTCTGAGCACACAGGCGGGTGTCTCCCCGTCCGGCACTCACCTGGGCGCCCGCTGCTCGTCCGGCGGGCAGCCCGGATCCTCGCAGCTCGAGCGCCCCCCCAGCTCAGCAGCTCCCGGGGTCCCAGAGGGCCCGTGCCCGAAGGATGACCGACTGAGTTTGAAGACGAGGCTGGGGCGGCCCTGCGAGGTGCTTCCGTGCCGCGGGTCTTTTCGGGCTTCTCTGGCGCTGACCTGCCCTGGTCCCTCTCCGCCTGGCCTCTAGGCTTCCCCGGTATGCCTGGGCTGGTGCCGCGTACTCGGCGGCGCCCACAGGCCATCTGAGCGCTTTAGCCGCGCCCGGAGCGATGCTGACCCCGCCCCCGGAAGATTTTAACTCCACCCCAGGGATCCTAATCTCCGCCCGTACCTCCCAGGATCCTAATCCCGCTGCCTAAAGATTTGTTAACACTGCCCGTCTCCCGTCGGAGGGCTCTAACCTTGCTCCCCCAAGGATCCTAACTCAGTCCCTGATGGATATTAACCCCGCCCCCACGAATTTTAACCTCTCCTCCAAAGATTCTGATCCCATCCCCTCCCACCAAGTATCCTAATGAATCCTCTCTTAATGAATTCTAATACCTCCTCCTGACACGCTAACCCTATCCTAAAGGGATTAAAAAGCCCACCCCCAGGATCCCAACCCATTCCCCCCAAAATCCCAAACCCCGTCTCCTCATCCCAAAATCCTAACTCTGCCCCAAGCGATTTTGAACCCCACATCTGAAGGGTCTTTAACCTCTCTCACCGAAGGTTTCTAATCCTGCCCCAACGATTCTAACCCGGTCAACCGAAGAATCCCACTGCTCTCTTCAAAGAATTCTAACCCAGCCCTCAAGATTTATAACCCTAACCTCGGGATTCTAATCCCGCTCTTGGGCGATCCCAGCCTTGTACCCAAAGGATTGGAATCCACGCCCCTCCCCCCAAAATTCTAATCCGGTCCATCCAAAGATTCCAGCCCGGCCTCCAGGGATCCTACCCCTACCCCTCATCAAAGGATTCTAACCCCACCCTCTTCACTCTGACGGTGTTCTAATCCCTCTCCCCGCCCTCCCCACCACGCATTCTGATCTATTTCCCCCACCGTTCAATCCTCTCCCTCTAGCCCTCCCCTCCCCCACGCCGCGTCCCAAGCCTTCCTGGCCCTTCTGTGGTTAGCGGTTTCCGCTCCACAGGCCCCGCGCTATTTAAACGCCATGCAAAGTTCCTCGCCCGCAAGAACTGCCCTGTTTCATTCCTGGCCGGTTTCCTGGCAGTTCAGAAGACCTCAAAAAAGGAGGGGGCGAGAAATCCCGCCTCCAGGAAGAGAGATACAGGTTCTGGGGACATGAGAGGGTCACCGTCAGTGTCTGCTACGTCTTCTTCCACAGATTGCCGTTGTGACGGCAAAGGACCATAGATCGCTGAAACATTCTCCTGCTTTTTTTTTTCTATTAAAGTAATGCTGCAGTATAAATCCTTGTACGTGTTTCCAAAGCTCCTATCAATTTTATTATACAATGCTTTTATAAATAAAACGCACCATTACAAATACTCCTCTTGATGAGTTTTGGCAAATGTATACCCCTGTGTAACCATCACCCTAATCAATATAGAACACTTCTTCTATCACCCCAAAAAGTTCCCTTATACCCTGTGGCAACCACTGATTGGTTACCTAAGCTAATTATAGATTAGCTTTGTCTTTTCTAGAATTTACATAAATGCAATCATACAGTATGTTTCTTTTATGTCTGCCATCTTCTACTCACATATTACTTCTGAGACTTTCCATATTGTTATGTGTTCCAGTATTTTGTTCCTCTTTGCTGCTGAATACTGTTCCATAGTATAAATGCATCACTATTTGTTTATCCATTTCCTTTTTGGTGGACATTTGGGTTGTTTTCAGTTTGGGGCTACATGAATAAAGCCGCTATGAACATTCATGTACAAGGTTTCGTGTGGACATGTTTTGATTTCTATTGGTTAAATACTTAGGACTAGAGTTGCTGGATCATATTGTAAGTGTATGTTTAACTTTATAATAAATTACTAAATTGTTTTTTAAAATGATTCAACCAATTGCAATGTATGGTTTCCAGTTTCTCTATATCTTGCCAGTTTGGTATTGTCATTATTTTTAATTTAAAAATATTTCCCTTCTAACTCTTCTAACTCAAAAAACATTTATACAATTACAAATTTTATCCTAAAACACTGTCTTACCAGTATTTGTGGTGGTAAACCTTTTGTCTATTCTCTCTTTCTTTCTTTCTTTCTTTCTTTCTTTCTTCCTTCCTTCCTTCCTTCCTTCCTTCCTTCCTTCCTTTCCTTCCTTCCTTCCTTCCTTCCTTCCTTCCTTCCTTCCTTCCTTCCTTCCTTCCTTCCTTCCTTCTTTCTTTCTTTCTTTCTTTCTTTCTTTCTTTCTTTCTTTCTTTCTTTCTTTCATCATGGGGAATATAGCTGACCATAAGAAGTGCTGCTAAATATTGCATCTTTGGAGTCAGACTAGAGTTCAAACCCCGACACTACCATTTATCAGCTGAGTGATCTTGCACAAATCATGTCACCTCTCTGACCTCAGTTTCCTCATCTGTCAAGTGGGAATAATAATGGTATTTAGCTCAGTGAGTCATTGTGAGACTCAACTAGCATCTTATGTCCAAGGGTGATAAAAAAATATATATATATATAAGAAAAATAAAGCAGAGCAAGGGGAGAGGTAGCAGGGATGGGGGAAGGAGTGATAGTGTGACTTAAGATAGAGTGGCCAGGGAAGACCTCTCTAATGAGAGGGCATGTGAACAGAGACCTGCTGAACTGGGGGAATACATCATGTGATAATCTGGGGGCAGTGTGTTCTAAGCAGAATAGTAATAGCAAAGATCCTGAGGTGCAACCACACTTGGTGTTGTTAAGGAATTCAAGGAGGCAAGTGTAGCTGAAACAGAGTGGGTGCAGGGAGCATGATATAGATGATGGTGGAGAGGTAGTGGGGCCAGACTGTGAGGCCATGAATGTCTTGGTATTGACAGTGTACTTTAATTGACACGAGACGGGAGCCATTGGAGGGTTTTGAGCAGAGGAGTAAGCCACACTGGCTTGTGTTTTAATGGGATCTCTCTCACTGCTGGGTGGAGAACAGATTGGAGGGACCAGAGGGAACTCAGTGAACAGGCTGAGACAGTCATCCAAGGGCAAGATAATGACGGCATGGGCCAGGGTGGTGGCAACTGACAATTGTATGAGCTCAGAGAAAGAAAAGATCAAAATGTTTGAGACGTCATGGGTATGTACAAGGAGAGTCACTGCAGCACCGCTTTTACTAGGAAAGAACTGGAAATAACCTAAATATCCATCACTTGGGGACTGGAAAAAATAAATGATACTACAATAACCAAGTACCAGGCAATTGTCAAAAAATATAAGGATGTATAAAAACTAATTGTATTTCTATCCACTAGCAATGAACAATCTGAAAATAGAGTTAAGGAGAAAATTTCATTTACAGTATCACCAAAAAAAATGAAATACTTGGGAATAAATTTCACAAAAGAAGTGCTAGATAGTCTGAAAACTAAGAAACATTCTTGAGAGAAATTTAAGAAGACCCAAATAAAGTCATCGTGTGAGATGGGAAAGATAACTCATGGAGAAGACATCCCTTCATGGATTGGAAGACCTAATATTGTGAAGATGATGATACTTCCCCAATCGATTGACATAATCCCTATCAAAACCCCAGATGTCTTTTTCTTTTTTTAAAAAAAATAGATAAGCTCATACTAAAATTCATTTAGAAATGCAAGGATCCCAGAAAAGCCAAAACAATTTTGAAAAAGTAAAATAAAGTTGCAGGACTCACACTTCCCAATTTTAAAGCTTATTACAAAGCTATAGTAATCAAGATAGTGTGGAACTGGCATAAGGATAGACATACACATCAATGGAACAGAATTGAGAGTCCAGAAATAAACTCTCACAATGATAGCCAAATGACTTTCAAAATAAAGGTGCCAAGACAATTCAGTGGGGGAAAGAATATTCTTTTCAATAAATGGTGCAGGAACAACTGGATATTCCTATGCAAAATAATGAAGTTGGACCACTACTTCACACTATTCACAAAAATGGATCATAGACTTAAATGTGTGAGCTAAAACTATAAAACTCTTAAAAGTAAATGTTAATGACCTTGGGTTAGACAAAGCTTACTTAGATGTGATAGAATTGACAAAAGAAAAATAGATAAACTGGACTTCATCAAAACTAAAAACTTGTGCTGCTGATGATACAATCAAGAAAATGAAAAGACAACCTACAGAATGAGAGAAAATATTTGCAAATCATAGATCTGATGAGGGACTGGTACCCTCCTTGAATGTATAAGTAACACTTACAACTCAATAATAAAAAGATAACATAATTGAAAAGTGGACAAAAGATCTGAATAAACATTTTTCCAAAGAAGCTATACAAATATTAATAGCTAATAAGCACATGAAAAGATGCTTAACATCATTGGTCATTAGAGAAATACAAATTAAAGCCACAATGAGATACCACTTCACATGCATTAGAACGGCTATAATAAGACAGACAATAGCAACTATTGATGAGAATATACAGAAATTAGAACCCTCATACAGAGCTGGTGGGAATATAAAATGGTGCAGCCCCTTTGGAAAACAGTCTGACAGTTCCTCAAGGTTAAACATAGAGTTACCACACGACCCAGCAATCCTACTCCTAGGTACATACCCAAGAGAATTGAAAATGTACGTCTACACAAAAGTTTGTATGTGAAAATTTTCATTGCAGCATTATTGATAATAGTTGAAAAGTGGAAGCAACTCCAATGTCCATCAAAGAATAAATAAAATTCCATCCAGTGGAATATCATTTGGCAAAAAAAAAAAGGTACCAAGTACTGATACATGCTACAACATGAACTTTGAAAATATTATGTTAAATGAAAGAAGCCAGTCACAAAAGTCCACATATTTTATGATTCCATGTATATGCAATGCCCAGAATAGGAAAGTCTACAGAAACAGGAAGTTGAATAGTTGTTGCATAGGGCTGGGGGTTGGGAAGAAATAAAAAGTGACTGCTAAGGCAGAAGGATTGTTTTGGGGGGAGAGAGTGGTAATAAAAATGTCCTAAAATTGACTGTGGTAATGGTTGCTCAACTCTGTGAATATGCTAAAAATCATTGAACTGTACATTTTTGAATGGATGAATGTATGCTCTGTGAATTATAATTCAATAAAAATGTTTTTAAAAAAAGAATGAAAAAACTCCTTATGGGAAGTTTTTTCCTAATAGGGAAGAAGTCGGTAAGGGGGAGGGGACAAAGTACACAGCAACTTCTATTGTACCATTTGCATAAAACACGAGAACAAACACGTGGGAATTTAGCAGCACATGCCTGGGCTGAGTCAAGAAGAGCACATAAGAAGCAGACCCAATGGTGTCTGCCAGGGAGGGGCACTGTGTATGTGGGTAAGAGAAGAGGGAGAAAGACTTGCTGCTAGTATACCCTTTGTACTCTTGAACTTTAAATATATTAACTGTTCAAACATAAAGTCAATTAAAAAAATCAGAGACTTCATGAACAAGATAGAATTGAGACTGGATAGGATTTTTAGAGGCTGAAAAGAATCAAGAAAGGTTCTGGGTGTGCACTTGACAGTGGGTCGGGGTAGAGGAACGCTGGACGTAAAGGCATTGAGGCCAAACTGACAGTCTCTCACTAGCTGTGACTTTGTTTTCTCATTTGTAAACTGGAACGGTAAGAGTACCTACCTCATCAGCTCATTGAGTTATTGTACAACAAGCTCTTATTACTGTGCCCTCACTTACATCATCTCATTTAATCTCTTTGAGATAAGTATAAATGGATGGCTCAGAGAGGTAAAGATACTGGTCCCTGGTCACACAGCCAGCAAGCGGTAGAGCTGGGATTCAAACCCGGGTCTGTGAGCCTCCAGTGTGCCTCCAAAGGCTGTGTTTGTAATGACTACCCAGAATCAGTAAGCGTAGTCATTACTACATGCTCTGAACACTGAGGAGTAAAGAGAACCATGTTGACTGGAGGACATGACATAGTGTTCAGTCCTAGAGGGACGGCAGGAGCTAGGGAACAACACAGGCTTCCCTTTACGGTGGATCAGATGCTGACTCTTTCAAAAAGATATTTTCCTATTTTCAGGGGCATTTGCATTTCATATTTCAAATTCTTTGGGACCACTGTTGACTGCTCTATATTCAAAACAGGATGAGGGATGGGGAAGAGAGCCACAATCATGACTTCAGGACTCAGATATTTCCCCTTTTATTTGCAAAGTAGCCAGTTGTTCATTTCACAGCTAGACCTTCCCAGGCAGGAGGTCACTGCTGCTCTCATTTTCCAAGAGAGGTAAATGAAAATCTGAAGTCCTGCCCTTGAGAAACTCACAAAACCCCCCAGTAGGTCCTTGGCACCCCCTTCTTAAAAAGCTCCTCCGTCCTCTATTTTCTTTAGCTCCTCCTCTCTGCTTTATTTTTCTCCAGAGGTCTTGTTACCACCAGGTACTATAGTGCATATTTAGATGTTACTGTTTATTGTCTCTCTCTTCTACATTTTTGCAAGTTCCATGCAGGTACTAATCTTGTGCCCATTTTACAGATGAAGAAACTGAAGCACAAGATTTATGAACAACCAGTGAATTATAGCACTGAGGGCCAAATCCTTCATTATTTGATTAATTCCGTGCATCTCTCCAGTGGCTGGGATCACAAAAAAATGGACAAGATCGTCTTGACCCTCAAGCAACATTCAATTCACATAGGGAGATAAATACTTAAACCAATAACTTAGATACGGAAAAGCTGTGGTAGAGAGCGAGAGGCCCATGCTATTGTAGGACCAAGTAGAAGGGACACTGATCCAGCCTGAGGTGCGTCAAGCAGGATTTCTTGAAGGAGGTGATCAGTTGAAGTTTAAAAGATGCTAGTAGAAGATCATGGTAAAAGCTATTTCAAACACAAGGGACAGCTTGACCAAGTCTTGAGGGAGGAACAGCAAACACTTCTGTGTTGTTGGTGCCTGAAGCCCTGGCCATAGACAGGAGGAAGATGAGGCTGGAAGATGGCAGTGGCAGCTGATAAGGAGCTGGGGCTTTCTCATGTGAGTGACCAGGAGATTGGCCTATGGGTGTATTAGATGCTAACCTATGACAGGTACCATCCTAAAGGCAGCTGACCTGATTAGGGGTGTGGAGGGTCTAGGCAGGGATGGGGATGCTGGGGGCGGGGAGAGGGGCGTGCTCCTGAAGTTGTTTTTCTGCCCCCAGCTGCATGGCACCTCCAGCTGATGGGTCCCCCTGGGGGGGGGGACGGTTTACTTTCACAATCCTCCTCCCCTCCCCCAGTGTCCCCAGAGGCCAAGAAAAGAGGAAGTGCTGAGTGGACTTCCTCTTGGGTCCGGGTGCACTGGAGCCCAGGCGGGTGGGGGGCGGGGTCGAGCGGGACCTGCCCACCGTCGGCATTCCCCGAAATAAAAAGGTCTGGGCCCCAGCCCCACCCCCATTCGGTGGTGGAGATGCTACTGCAGTGCACCCAGGCCTGGCAGCTAGGAAAATGGGGTCACGTCCAAGCAACTCTAACTTACTGTCTTTTCCTGGGCAAGACATCCTCTCAGAGCCTGACATCTTGACTGAAAAGCACATCCTTACTCAGCAATTTAAAACTGAGGCGATGTGCATGAATCAACGTGGAGAGATCCCCAAGTCAGAGGTGCATAATAGTATAGAGGCTACATTCGTTTTTAAAAATAACATGGTTTTGTATTTATCTATATCTGTATGTCAATACATAGAGAAAATTCTAGAAACTAAACACCTGACAAGAACAGAGGTTGCCACTGAAGAAGAAAGGAACATTGGGATGAGGGAGAAAGAGATGGTGACTTTTCCTCTATTTGTTTAAAAAGATTTTTTTAATACACTCTATTTTTATTTATGTAATGAAAATAATAATTATTATCATAAATGAGAGGATTGGTATCACGCTTTTCCCCAAACATTTCATTATGAAAATTTCCAAACATACAGTAAAATTGAAAGACTTTTACAAAATCCCCATACTCACCACCTACATTCTACCATTAATATAAAACAAAACTTTTTTCAAAATCAGTGTCTGTCCTTCTATTCATCCATGAATTCATCTTTTAAAAATGTATTTTGAAGTAAATTATTTCAGCACACATATTATTAACTAGAGTTCAGTGTTTGTTTACAGTATTTTAAATATAATATTTACATACAACAAAGTGCACGAGATCGAGTGTTCATTTGCTAAATTTTTACAAATGCATATACATCTGTATAACTTCAACCTCATGAAGATGTCCATTTCCATCACTCTAGGAAGCTCCCCCTTGTCCTACAGTGTATTTCAGTTGACAACATTCTGTGAGTCAGCATTCAACACAGGGCCAGGTATATAGTAAGTGCTCAATAAATATTGGTTGAAGAAATAAATGAGTCTAGGAATGAATGTGCACGTGGACTGCTCCCCTGAGGGCAGGACCATGAGTTTTTCTCTTATTACACAATAAATGCATAATAAAGATTTATTGATTGTATTAGTTATATATTGCCATGGATCAAATTACCCCAAATTTAGTGTCTGAAAACATTATAACCAGCTATTTTCTCACACAGTTTCTATGGATCGGGAATCTGGGAGCAGCTTAGCTCAGTGGTTCTGGTGTGGAGTCTCTCATGAGGCTGCAGTCAAGGTCAGCCTGGTTTGCAGTCATCTGAAGGATTGACTGGGGCTGGAGGATCCATTTCCAAGATGACTCACACTCACATGACTGTTGGCAGGAGGCCCCCTTCCTCACCAAGTGAATCTCGCTATACCGCTGCCTGAGTGCGCTCATGACATGATGGCTGGCTGTCCCCAGAGCGAGCGATGCAGGAGAGCAAGGCAAACCATCACATGAGTTACGTGGGTCATCCCTATTCAAGGTGGGAAGGTCTACACAAGAGCACGAATACCAGGAGGCGAGACTAATTGGGATCTTCATGGAGAAGGTTATCATTATGAATATGTATTCAATTTTTCTGAGCACTGGCTTTGTCCTGGGTGCTGTGTTGGTCTCTAAGGAGTGTAGGAATGAGTCAGAACCAACCCTCCCCCTGCCCTTAACAAGATGTGTGTGTGTGTGTGTGTGTGTGTGTGTGTGTGTGTGTGTGTTTTGGAAGTGGGGGTGGGAGGTCAGACAGACATGAAGGCAGATGGTGTGATAGAGTACAATACATATCACAGTGCTATTTTTTTTAAATTGCTTTTTTGTAATTTATATTCAGGGCACAACATTTAAGATACATCATGAAGAGAAGGTTTCTTTCCCTGCTTATTATACAACTATACACTCCTCCAGCTCAGAGGCAAGAATGTCACTTTTTTGGTATATCGTTCCAGAACTATTCCATGCATATATACCAACACATTCCCCTCCATCTTTAAACAGCAAGACAGCTCTATCCAAAGTGCATTGTTCTGCATCTTACTTTTTTTTCTCTCTTACTGTATTTTGGAAATGATTTCATAACAGTACATAGAGAGCTACCTCGTTCTTATTTATGGCTTCATGGTATTCTATTGTCTGCATGAGTTTATTTAACCAGTTCCCTATCACTGAACATTATGTTTATTTTAATCTCCTGTTATCAGAAACAAAGCCATGATTTTTCTTGCACGTCCACCATTTCCACTTGTGTGAGTATAAATGTAGGAGAAGTTCCTGGCAGTGGAATTGTTATACCAAAGGGTCTGTGCATTTAAAATATTGATAGATATTGTTATATAGGGTTTTTACCAACTTACCCTTCACCCACAAGGTGTGAGAGTGACTGTTTCCTCATACTTTCACCCACAAGGTAAGTTATCAAACTTTCCAAAATTTGCCAGTCTAGTAATTGAAAAATGGTTTCTCAATGTAGTATTAATTTGCATTTTTCTTATTATGAGTGAGGATGAACATCTTGTCATATGTTTCAGAGTCATTTGTATTTTCTTTTCTGTGAACTGCACAAATAATTTGCCTATTTTTCTATCGGGCTATGGGTCTTCATGATTTATTTGAATGTCCTCTTTACATATCATAGGCACTCTCTCTTCGTCTTCATGACACGCTTCAAAAACAATTTTTTTTAACAAGTTGCTTTTAGACAGAAATGAGAAGTTTCTGCACGTCATATCATTTTTTGTGCATCACTGCAGGGCTACCCAAGGGCTAATGGAGCAACTGTACCATGTAGAGTTCTAGAAGGCGATTCTAGGACCGAGAAGTGGGGGTGGGGGAGATGGGGTGGGCAGGGAGGAAGTTGTTAGCTCTTGCACTAGATGGAAAGGGCTGTCACTGAAGAAAGTGAAGTCCGCATTGCAGGAAGTGGGCAAGACAGGCTAGCCGTGTCTAAGACCCTTTGCCCCTCATTTAAACTGTCTGAGTCAGAAATGAGAGGCCACATCAATGGCGCTGTCAATTTCTGATCATTTAAGCCTGATTGGGTGGTTACTGAATCTGGAAGCACCAAGTAACATTATTTAATAGTTATATGAACTCCTTGAGGCCAGGGTTCAAGTACTAAAAAAATAGTGGATGGATGGATGAATGGATGAATCTAATCAAAGGATTGAGAGGCTGCTGTTTTCTGAGCCAGGAGAGAGCCCTCTTCTCCTCCCTCCCCTTTGGAACCTGCTCTCTCCTCTTCCTTCCTCTTACTCCATTTAAGATGCTAAGGTCTTAGCATCTCTCATTTGGTCATCATTCCAGTTCCCTGCCCCATTCCCCAGCACCCCGGCTGTCCTCTACTCTCCAGTCAACCCTCCTCTCCAAGCATCTAGAGTCAATTCTGGAAAATGCAAGTCCATTACATCAGTCCCAATTACCACCTCTTTCTAGCCTGCCCTTAAAGACCTTCTAAATCTTCCTACTCCTCTGGTTTCCTCTCTGATTCCCCGCCACCTCATATAGCACATGATCCTCCAGCAATAATAATGGTCCCATTTGTTGAATATTTGCTATATGTACTTTTACATGGATTATTTTGTTTAAGCCTCACAGCAATATATGAGATCTATGAGGGTAATGCTATTATTATGCCCATTTTATAGATTAGAAAACCAAGCCCCATAGACATTTAGGGGCTTACTCGAGGCCACCCAACTAGCAGATGTCAGAGTGGTATTCAAAACTCACTTAGTCTGAGCTGGGGTGGAGCATCTAAATACTAACTGCACTGGTGCTAACTGGTCACCAGTCTCAGAGTATGCCAGGCACCTTCGCGCAATCTGGCTTTCGCTCATGTTGGCCCTGGCTGGAGGGCTCCCCCTTTGTATTGTCTATCTGCCAAAAATCTTGTTCATCCTTCAAAGTCTTTCTCATAAGTCAGTCACCTCCTCTGCAAAGCCTTTTCTGCCTTCCATAGAAAGAGCTGTTTCTCAATCTCTGATACTACAATTGAGAACTTTCTGCTGTGATTACTTGGGGACCCGCCTTCCCTGTCAGGCTGGGAGCCCCCCAGTGGGCAGGGACTGTTTCGTATTTCCCTTTGGCGTCTAACACAACGTCTGGCCGAGTAGGTGCTCTGTAAATGTTTGGTGACCGAATGACTGTGGCCCCAGGACTTTTCCCCAATGCACGGTTCAGAAGCGCTGCTAGAAGTCTCCAGTTGGAAGCCGAAAAGGACTAGGAAGTTGCAGGGTC
Organism: Rhinolophus ferrumequinum; assembly: GCF_004115265.2. Taxonomy (NCBI): domain Eukaryota; kingdom Metazoa; phylum Chordata; class Mammalia; order Chiroptera; family Rhinolophidae; genus Rhinolophus; species Rhinolophus ferrumequinum. The sequence goes on from NC_046306.1 coordinate 22,513,897, forward strand.
TCCAAATGAGAGGGGCTTGTGTAAAGGGGGGGCCGGAGACAAGGTTCACTAACTTGACCACTTGTCCATGGGGAAGGACTGTCCCCAGGGGATCTAGCTGGTAGGGAAGTTCCATCCTTACACCACCCCTAGAGCCTTTGGGAATCAGCTGCCCCACCTCCTGGTGGTTTCCCCCTGTTACATTGCCAGGAACTGAACCACGATGGAAAGCGACTCAGTCCTCATTCTCAGAGCCTGGGCCCTTAGGACCTCAGTAACCAGGGTTACGTGGCTTTGGTAACAGGATAGTTCCGGGGTGGGTGGGAACTTCCTCCGGGTATGAGGGAAATTGCTCCATCGCCAGAGCTGTAGGGTAAGAACCATCCCAGTGCCTCTCAGCAGCCTGTCACGGTGCCCTGGCTAAGACTGTGGGCAATTTCTGAGTTTGATCCTTTTGCAAAGCTCTCAGGCCTTTGAGAAGGACCTCTAGCTCTTTGACCCCTGCCCCTAGCCATCTCACTCCTCCCTCCATGACTGCCTCACTCAGGAACTTGCTAAGGCTCCCCGTATCCTCAGGTCCAAATTCTTCAGCCTGCGACCACTATATCCCAAAGGCTGGTAGACAGGAGAGCGGAGCAGGTAGGACCATGGGCTCTGGGGTTAGCCAGAGAGGGGTCTAAATCCCAGCTCACTGTGTTACCTTGGGATATTCACTTCACCTCCTTGAACTCCAGGTCTCTCATCCTTAAAATGGGGATAAATAGACTTTAAAACATCAAAAATAAGGATTTGTCCAATGGAACAAATTTGTTCCAAAGAAAGTACCCTAGACCAGTGGTTCTCAAAATGTGGTCCCTGAGGCATCAGTATCACCTGAATACTTGTTAGAAATGCAAACTCTTGGGCCTCTATAAACTCTTGGGTTACTCTATTGAGCCAGAACTTTGTGGGAGGGGTTTAGCAATCTGTGTTTTAGCAAGCCTTCCAGGAGATTCTGTTGCAAGCTGAAGTTTGAGAACCACTTCCATAGATAAACTTAACAGATGGGCAATGTACTGGGAGACGATATCTGGAACATCAACAGCCAATTAATATTTAAAATGTATAAGCTACTCCAGTAAATCAACAAGAAAAAAAACAGGAACCCCAATAGATAATGGGTGAAAGATCTGAACAGAAAATTCACTGAAGGGGAAGCTCAAATGCCTGACAAGTATAGGAGGAGGTTCGAATCTCAGGATTAACAGAGAAATGCAAGTTAAAACAACAGTGAGATGTCACCTTACCACCCAAACTGTAGGCAAAAATTACAAAGTCAAATAACATAAAATCTGATGGAAATGTGAGGAGCGAACATCCTTCACATGTTGCTAGTGGAGCCATTCTAGCAGAATTTAGTAAAGTTTAAAACCTATATGCCCTGTTATCTATTCTACTCTTGGGTCTAGAGCCCAAAGAAATTTTCACATAGCCCCATAAGGGTCATGCACCAAGATGTTCATCAGTGTTGTTTATGGTAAGAGGGAGTTGGACATATACCAACACATAGGAGTGGGTGCCCATGGTGGGCAGGAGCAGTGTGGGGACTATATGGACAGAGGGGGAAAACAAAGCACAACAAAACAGCAGAAGGGCCTTGCATGGACCAGTTATGATGGGATGATCATTTGCCACAAACTGAGTATGAATCAACTCTCTGGACCTGAAGCCCTAATAATAATCATATGGTTTTAAAACTGGTAATAACAGTGCTTCCCTTTCGGTAAGTACAATATGTCGGGCCACGGAAGGCTCTGTAAAGTTTTACAAATAAATTTTAGCTCTTCTATGTGAGTCTCTGGCCTCCTCTAAGGGCTCGTTCCTTTTAGCCTCCAAGCTTTTACTCGGGCTGTGACGAGTGCTGTCCTTATGCTGACTTCTCTCCCTCCCCCGCTCCACCTTCAGACTTTGTTGCTACATCAGACCCCCAAGATGGCTGTCTATGGAGTCTTGGGTGCTTTTCATTTGGGGTTCGAGCATGAAGCTAGGCTGTAATTGAGCTGTGAGGGGCAAGTCCTATTTCCTCTTCCCAAACTGTGCTGAGGGTCTTCTTACATCTCAGTTTCCACCCCATTGCACACAGGGGAAAGACAGGTAAACTGAGTCAGAAAGTGTTAGACCTAGAAGGGAACAGCATTTATTAAGCATCTATCATGTGCCAGACCCAGCACGAAGGTCTTGACCTTTGTTAATTCCCATGACCACCCTGTGAGGTAGGGGGGACCCACCTCATCCGACAGATGAGGAGATAGAGGCACAGAAGCTAGGACACTAACCAGACAGCAGGCTTAGGTCTGTCTGGCTCCAAATCCAAGATCTGAATGAGCAACTTGTTTGGAGTCTTAGCGCCAGGCCTGGGATCCAGATCACACTCCTGTGAGTCAACTGTCAGTGGAGAAAACCCTCGACTTCACAGAGATGATTCAATTCCTGCCACCAGGGGAGGGGACAGCCTTCCATTTAGAGCCTTAAGAAGGCCCTCTACACTACGTAGGACAGTCGTTTTGAGGTAACATCAAAGGAGCCTCAGGAGATTCCCTCAAGTCCCTTTTCCTTTTTTAAAACTTGGTTTCTCAAGCTGTAGAGTAGGAGGAACAGAAATCTCTGGGCTCTGGGAATTCTTTTGTCAGTCGGCCGGCAGGTGGAGCCCATTCATCATCCCTCCCTTTGCCTCCAGAAAGCTGCGGAGTCCGGGAAGGACGGTGTGTCCTGGGGCCGAGCCTCCGGGCTCGTGGGACAAAGGAGGACGCAGCCTCTCCCCGGCTGGCAGAGGGGCTGGCTGAGCCCTGTGTGACAGTCCAGGACTTTAGGGTCTCGCTCCCGGGAGGGCATTCTCGGTACTGCAGAGACTGGAGCCCTGAGGGCAGGGTCCTGGGCAGGGTGTGAGGAGGGACCCTGGGGATGGAACCCCAGGCAAAAGTGAGTGCGACTCAGAGGTGGGATTGCGGGGCCACCCACCCCGCCCCCGCCCTCCGCCTCCGCTGCGGCCACAGGCTACAGGTAGTTGTCTTCATCCGCCTCCCCCTCGCCCGGGGAGCCCCGGGGCTCCTCGTCCGTGCTGTCGTCGTCGTCGTCTGGGGCCAGCGCCTCGATGTCGTGCGTGATGTCAGCCAGCAGCCGGTGAAATGCCTGTGCTTCGGGCCTCTGAGCCGTGCCGTCGTAGCTGCGCACCGCAGAGGCCGACGTGGAGCTCATGCTGCGCTTGATGCGGCCGAAGCTGTCAGTCAGGATGCCACCCTCACGGATGCCCACGCCTTCCAGGAAGCCCTCAAAGTAGCCGATGTCCTGGTCGGGGATGAAGGGCCGCATCCCTATAGGGCGGAGGATCAGGTGACTCTTCAGGGTCCAGCCCCCTCCCCTCCCACAGAATAATCACCTTCTCTGGAGATCTGAGTTCAAATCCTGGCCCTGTCACTCACTAGCTGTGTGGCCTTGCATAATACCTTCATTCTCTGAGCCATAGAAAAATGACATAACTCTAGGCACACAGTTACATGCTCACTACATACTCGCTTATTATTATTATTACAATTGTTATATTCCCATTATTAGCTGTGTGAGCCTCCTTAAATAACTACTCTGAGCCTTAATTTCCTCCCCTGTAAAAACGAGATAATTACACCGCTTATCTCGTTCCGGATGTGAGGATTAAATAAGGTACTACTTAGCACATACTGAGTGCCCCATAAAAGTTGCTTGCTTTTCTTCTATCTCTACTTCTAGCTATGACTTCAGTATTTTACTTTGTTTCTCTGAGCCTCAGTTTCCTCAACTGTAAAATGGGGGCAAATACTTTCTACTTCCTAAAACTGAGGACATTCAATGAGATGATGCTTGGCACGTGATAACTGCCAAATGTATGCTAGCTTATTAATATTATTCCTGTTGTTATTTTTATTAGTCCTCCTTACTACTTGTGTGATCTTGAACAAGTTCCTTAGCCTCTCAGCCTCAGCTTCCTCGTGGGATAAGATAGGAAAAATCATTCCCTCTCCCAGCTTTGCTGTGAAGATGAAATGGCTATACCAGTGCTCTGTTCTTATTGGCTCTGTGACTGCAGGCAAGCCCCTTCCTCTCTCTGCAACTTGGTCTCCTCATATGCTCCATGGATCTCATGATCTTGGCCTTCTCAGAGGCTGAAGGATAAGGAATAAACACTCCCAGTCTGGTGCCTGACCAGGAATGTCATGGACCATGTAGGGGTCTTGGCTGACCCTTAGGGATTGGGGCAGGGGGCTCACCAAGGAGGAGGAACTTCCGCCGGTCTCCATAGAGCTTCAGCAGGCCGGAGCAATAATCCTGGATGGGCAGCCCCAGCCGGTACTCCCGCAACAGCAGTGCAAACTGCTGGATCTCAGGGGGCCCCAGCTTACTCCGCAACTGTGGGGACACTATTGAGATCAATCTCAGGAAGCAACCCCCACCCAAACCCTAAAAGTCCCAGAGCCCTCTCTAAGGGCATATTTGGTCCAGCCCTCCTTTGAAAATGCTAGCTGACATTAGTTTAAGCTCTTCAACAAGCTGGCCTTAGTTTACTCTCCCAACCTCATGTCTTACCCTGCCCTCTGGGGTTTTATCCTTCAGTCATGTCCAGGATTGTTCATGATTCCTGAAATACCCCATGTTTTCTCCAGCCTCCAGGCCTTTGCTTGTGCAGTTTGCTCTGGTGCCCCCACTCACCGTGACCATGTAATCCTGTAACTGCTCTAGGCCCAGGCCGCTGTGGTCGCTGCCGCTGCAGTGGGAGCCATGGAAAGAGGGTGTGGACGTGCCGCTGTAACACGCTTCAAATGTGTCCTGGGAGCCATTGCTACAGGGACAGGCAGAAAGTGGTCCTCACTCACTCACCCCCCTCCAGCTACTCCCTTGTGACAGGTGGAAGGTGGGAGGGCATAGCTACCAGTCCTCGGGGCCTGAGGCCTCATCCCAGGTCCCATTTTCACCTTCAAGGCCCCCCATTATCTGGCCCCTGGCTGCCTCTCGCGCCTCTTTTCACTCTTGTTCTCTGTGCTTAGGTCCCCCTGTCTTCTCTTTTCCTCTAATACTCCAAGTACCTCTTCACCTCTGGGTCTTTGCACATGCTATTCCCTTGGCATAGGATGTCTCTCTCCCTCTATCTTTTGCTGTTCAGTTAATTAAAAAAAAAATTTTTTTTAAGGAGGGCGCAGCTCACAGTGGCCCATGTGGGGATCGAACCGGCAATCCTGGTGTTATCAGCAACACACTCTAAGCAACTGAGCTCACTGGCCATCCCTGTTGAGCTAATTCTTATTCATTGTTAGATATTAAATGTCACCTTCTCAGGAAAGTTTTCCCTGACCCCCCCCAGACTGGATTAGACCCTCTGTCAAATGCAGTCACAAAGTCTGTAAGTCTGCTCATGACATACAAGGACTTTCCAGATCTCCCCACCAAACATCCTCTCTGACCACTCTCTCCCTTACACCCTCTGCCAAAGCCACAGTGGCCTCCTGGCTGCTCCTCAAACATACCCAGCTTTATCCTGCTTCAGAATATTTGCAATTGCTGGTCCCTATACCTGGAGCACTTCTCCTCCAGGTCTTAGTTCCTCATCAACTGAGGGGCCCTCCTGACTTCCCAGCTGAGGTCATGTCCCCAGAGCCTCTCTCTCAGCACTCTGCGCTTCTCTTTTAGTGCTTCTTACCATTAATACTTGTTACTATTAAATAATGGTTTCTTTGTGTCCTGTGCTAGACTGTAAACCATGCCTGAGTAGGGACCTTGGTTTTCTTCATTTGCTGAATACCTACTATGGTCTAAGCACAGGTCTCATCCTTGTTTTGTTCCCCACTATATCCCTAGCATACAGCACAGTGCCTGGCACATGGTGTGTACTCAATAAATGTTGCTTAATAAAAAGTCAACCTGCCTCCTGGTCTTTACATTGTCCCAGAACCATCTTCCATTATCTACAGGGTAGCAGTATAGCTTAGTGGGGATAGATAGATAGATAGATAGATAGATAGATAGATAGATAGATAGAGATACAGATATATAAAATCCTATATTTTCTAGTTTTGCTGGTTGTGGCTATGTGATCAAGTTCTGGCCAATGAGATGTAAGCAGAAGTCATTAGAGGATGTTTGGAGATCTGGAATTCCAGCAATGCTCTTTAAAGAGGCCCCTGCATGCTACCATGATGGCTGGAGCTATAACCACCATCTTGAGCCATGAGGTGGCCTTGAAAATGGCCATCTTGTATAAACCACTCTTTTTTTTTTCAGGGTTTTTCTATTACATGGAGCCAAAACTATAGTAAACCAAAATGATTTTTTGGCATTAGCTGTGATTTTGGACTCTGCAAGCCATTGTGTCTGGATGACTGGGAGAGAATCATACGCCGACATGGGCCCACTTCTGGGTTCTGGTTGCACCCCGGGTCTCTCAGGGGTACAGATCCTACGAGCTCATGAGAGCTCAGTTTACCTCCCATCCTCAGTGCCCAGTGTCTCAGCACAGATCAAGGTGCGGTCACTTTCTCTCACTCTTTCTTGCCCAAAGGGATCTCAAAAATTCTAGAAAAGCAACCCAGGTGCACAGGTCGGGAGGTAAGAGTGGGGTCCCCAGCAAGGATGGTACCCACAAGGAGCTGCAGCAGCTGAAGTCAGCGTCATAGGCGTAAGTCCCGTCGGTTCGGCAGCTCTCACCTGGAAACAGCAGAGTGTCAGAGATGGCAAAGCAGGGACCAGCATCCCTGGCTCCTGAGGCCCCCAACCTCAGCCCCCACCCTGGGGTTGGAATGATGGCTGGAGCACAAATGGCCCTGTAAGCAACTATAAGGATGTTGTTAGTTTTTAATTGGGCAGCTACTGGAAGCTTCTGACCATGATTCCTGCCCTTCCCCCCGACACATAGTCAACCTTCGGTGACTCACCTCCCATCTCCTGGCCCTCAACTTTCCCAGCATTGGGACAATCCCACCTTCCTGCCTACCTCATGGGAAATTTGGGTATAGCAAATGAAGGCAAAGGGGAGGGCCTATTTTGAAAACTATGTGTTTAAGATGAGACAAAAAAGAACTTTGAGAGGGAAGGAACTCAACATCTAGAAAGGAAAGAAGTACCATTTACGAAGAGCTTGCTCTGTACCTAGCCCTGGGAGCCCACTGAATCCAGGTATGCGTCTCACCTTCTGATCTTGGCTCACTCAGTGTCACTTCCTCAGGACACTCCCCTGACTTCCCAGGGGAGGGCAGTTCCTCATGATAAGTTCTCATAGCATAGAGTGTGTGGTTACATGGTAATTGTGTGACTACTTCTTTACTGTCTGCCTACTTCAGCAATGCAAGGCTCATGAGGGCAGGGCCACATCTATTATAATTTTGCTCACCAGTGTATCCCAGTAATTAGCAGGATCTAACACATAGTACCTACTCAATACATATGTCTATGCTGAACCCACAGTTCCCACAGATGGGAGTGCCTCCAGAAGTAACGAGCCAGCTCCTTGTTGCTGGAACTAGGCAAACAGGGACCATGTTGAAGGGGCTGTGGCTGAGGAAATTCACTGAGTGGCCTTGAGGGCAGCATGGGGAGTAAAGCTGTTGCAGATAGAAGCTTTAGAATCAGACACACCTGGGTTTGAATCCTGACTCTGCCACTTACTAGCTGTGTGAACTTGAGCAATTTATTGACTACTCTGGGCCTTAATGTCATCATCTTTAAAACTGGAATCATGTCCTCAGAGAGTTATTGCATCCATTCAAAAAATACTTGAGCATCTGTGATGTCCCTGGTCCCATGCTAGGCACAGGGACACAGTGGCTAACAGGATGGACAAGGTTGCCATGAGGATTAAATGAGATTTGGCACATTGGCCTGTCTTGGCACATAGTTAGTGCTCAGTAAACGCCTCTATTGGTCTCATTCTCATTCCAGCCCTTGATTGCATTCAAGAATGGGTCTGGAAATGTTCGTTTTGACCTACTGCCCTAATGCTCAGTAAACAGACAATGCATGTGCTTAGGTTTCTGCAAAAGCAGTGACACCAAAAACAAAAGGGAGAGAGAAAAGTTCAGCTCTGAGGGACTCGTTCTGAATCTGACAATCAGAACACCTACGAAGAAGCTAGGTGTGAGGTAATTATGAAAAGTCACACTTTCTTTTAACTCTATGTCAGGGGTATACTGTAATTGCATTAGAGATCAGGACCCCTCAAGGTTTTCATTAGCCCTAAGTCCTGGGGTAACCCCCCTCTCCTGGACTTTTGGGATGTTTCACAGGAGGAGAGGCCAGGAGTTCAATTACTCACTGCGGCTGCAGAGCCATGGCCGTTCGGGAGTGGATGTGTAATGGTAGCCGGCCCGGTCCACACACTCGATGCTCTGGTCCCCATAGATGATCTGGAAGACCTGACAGATGAGGGCGCAGGACTCCTCGGCAGCATCCTGGAGGAGGACAGAGCTCAGGCCCTCTCCAACGACCGGGATGCCCCTGCTCCCTAACACAGTGTGAGGAGTCTCACACACACACCTACAGAGGCCTTTAAATTGACTTTGAGGATATTTCCCATCAAAATAATATGGCTTCTCTCTGGGTCTTGGACCTCTTTATAGAACCCAGGGATGATTCTAACCCTTCTGTCCTGAAAAATGCATACATGCATCCCCAACTTCTGGGGGATTAATGGGCCCTCCTGAAGTTTATCTAAAATAAATCCTAATTTATTTTAATTTATAGGTATCGTATTTCCCCAAGAATAAGACCTACCCCCAAAATAAGCCCCAGGTAAGATCATCAGCCAGACAGATGCATTTAGAACGTTATGACGATGTTCCAGAAGATGACATGTCTGTATTTGAATAAATGCAGATTGTTCTACATGAAAAAATAAGACATCCCCTGAAAATACGCCCTAATGCGTCTTTTGGAGCAAAAATTAATATAAGATCTGTTTTTATTTTGGGGGAGACACAGTAGGAAGCTGAGACCCAGAGAGGTAAAGTGATTAGCCAGGACTAGAACCCAGGTCTCCTAATACCTAGTAGGTGGAGGAAGAATTAAATGTATGAAAATTTTAGGCTTAACATAGTACTACTACCAGATACATATTTAGACATGAGCTTCCTGGCACCCAAGGCAAAAGTGAAAGCAAGCATAAACTTCAGTCTCTGAAAGAAGCAAGGAATGTAAGTTCTCAAGTGACAACTTTTGGAGATTGCAAATTTGAGGAAGAATTTGCCTCTTCGTGTCTTCACGTAAGAGACACAAAAAGACCATAACTGATGAAGAGGTCATCTCCATGAAGGCATTTCCTGGTTTGTGAATCTAAAAAAAGCCCAGGGTGTAAATTAAAATATAACCCTGGATAGGTATTTTGGGATGGGGGAATGTAGTAATCATTAAACCAAAATCGAACTTTACAATAACCCTACAAAATGGACAAGAAAGAGAGGATCCTTATTTTATAGTTAAAGACACTGAGGATTAAAATGGTTAAATGGCTTGCCCAGGCTCATACAGCAGGCTCATGGCATTGGTTAATGTTGGCACCCAGGTTTTTTGACTAACACCTGTACCCTCCCTGGGACCACAATGTTTCAGATAGGAGGCCAGACGCTAAGGTACTCCTGGAAAACAACTCTTCATTTATTTATTTATCTCACAAATTCTCATTTGGTCCTACTGTGTGACAGGTACTGGGCCAGGCTCTGGGGTCTCAGAGGTGAATTGGTTGAAGTCTGTACCCTACAGCTCTCACAGTCCAGTGGGATAAACAGGGCACAAACTCACTTTCCCTATGGAAACTGGATCTCCTCCTTATCACTGCCACCTTCTTGGTTTCTTCTTGGCTCCCATCACAGGTATAATAAATATGATTTACTTGATCCACTCATTCAATATTTATTGAGTACGTATTATGTGCTGGGCACTGTTCTAGGAGCCAGAGATACCACAGTGGACCACCCAGCACTCACAGGTCTCTTTCACTCTACAACGACACCAGAAAGAGATGAGGCTAGAGAGGAAATGGGGATGGTGGTTGGAAACACTATTACCGTGTTTCCCCGAAAAGAAGACCTCGCCGGACAATCAGCTCTAATGTGTCTTTTGGAGCAAAACTTAATATAAGACCCAGTCATATATTATATATTACCCAGTCTTATAGTATAGTAAAATAAGACCGGGTCTTATATTATTTTTTGCTCCAAAAGACATATTGGAACTGATTGTCCGGCTAGGTCTTATTTTCGGGGAAACACGGTATCAGGTGGATGGCCTTATAAGTAGTTTTAAGGACATTAGCTTTTATTCTGAAGGAAAAGGGAAGCTGAAAGATTTTGAACAGTGACGCAGTGTGACTTAAATGCTCACAGGACTAACTGCCCTGACCATGTAGGGGACCAGATTGTAAACAAGGGTCAGACCAGTGAGGGGTGACTGCATGATTCAGATGATAGGAGATGGGGCATGGACCTGGGTGGGGGCAGTGTGGGGTGGGGAGAAGCAGATGGGTTTTGGTTATATTTTAAAAATAGGGCCAAAATGATTTGTTGACAGAGTGGATATGGGCTGTGTGAGAGAGAGGGGAGCCAAGGATCCCTGCAAGGTTGTGGTATGAGCAACAGAAGGACAGGGCTGCCATTCATCAAGATAAGGAAGAAAAGGGAGGAGCAGGTTTAGGGGAGAAGATTGGGAGCTCAGCTTCGGATGTGTTAGGTTTGAGAAAGTCATTAGACCTTCCAACGGAGGGTTGAGTGGAGGAACATGTCTGGAGATGTGGTGAGAAACTTTGGGGGAATTCTCAGTGTTTTAAATGTCCTGAGGCTAGAGGAGATGACCTAGAAATGAGTGTAAAGGAGAGGAGATGAGAGGATCGAGGACGATGCCTGGGGCACTTCAACCTCCAGAACTTAAAGAGAAGAAACCAGCTCCTGAGAAGGAGCAGCCAGGAGAGTAGGAAGAAAAGCAAGAGAATGTGGAGAGCTGGAAACCAAATGAGAAACTGTTTCAAGGGAAAGCGAGTCAGCTCTGGAGCCTGCGTTTACTGGTCATTATCCATCTCTCCCTCTGGACAGGCACCATGTCTGTTTTATTCACCACAGTTTATATACAGAGAGAGTCAGGGCTCCCTGGGTCAGAGGAAAAGCTGAGAAGGGTCAGGGCTGGAAGGTGTTGTCAGACTCTGAGCTCCCTACCAAAGGACACCAAATATGTCTTGTTTCTCTCTATCCACAGCACCTAGCCCAATGCCTGGCACAAGCTGGTGCTCAGTAAATATGGCCAAATGAATAAAAGCAAGGTGAACGTGGAGGATGGGTGGGGGGAGGGTAGGCAAAGCAAGAAGAACAAAAAGGCTTCTGCCTTGGGTGATGGACAGTCACCAAGAGTACAGGCTCTGAATTTCCTGGGTCCCAATGTTGAAATCACCACCTGCTTCCTGTGTGACCTTGCACAAGTTACTTAGCCTCTGGGTTCGGTTTCTTCTCTACAGAATGGGGGTGGTTGAACTATTTGCCTCTACGGGATCCTGTGAGAATGAAATAAGTCAATGCTGGTTCTGTGTCTGGCATGGGTTGGCATTCGATTCGTGCCAGTGATTACAGTCCTCATGATTGTTACTGTGGTAGTGCGGATATTTACGAGATTGGATAAGGAACAGGGTTGAAGAAGGGGTTAGATCAAGTCTGTTTTAGCTATTTTCAGTTTTCATTCCACTGGGACAGCAAGGAGGAAGTGTCCTGGAGGGGTCCAAGGTTGGAGTTCGGAAGCCTTTTGGCGTCATGGGCACACAGGAAGTACCTGAATCAATCCCAGGTAGGGCCGAAGGAGGGAGGAGAGGCCAGAGTAGACCCCAGGAACCTCATGAATGGGGTGAGGGAGCGCCGCTCACCCCGGACGTGCCCGGGAGGCAGGGCACAGGGGGACAGGGTGCCCTTGGGCTCACCCTGTTGGCCACAGCCAGGATGACGAGGTTGCAGTAGGCGTCTGGGCTGGGGTCCTGCGGGTCGAGAGGGTTGGGGCCCGGGTGGCGCCGCTCCCAGCTGCCGCCGCCGCCCGCCTGCCTCCGCTCCCAGCTGCCACCCGGCTTGCCCGCGCCGCCGCCGCCGCCACCGTGCCGCCGTTCCCAGCTGCCGCTGAACGTCTGCCGCCGCTCCCAGCTGCCGGACGCCCGGGCCCCCGCGCGCTGGCGCTCCAGGCTGCCGCCGCCGCCGCCGCCGCCCCCAGCCCGGGCCTCGGCGCCCGCGCCCCCGCCCCACGCCATCCGCCAGTCTAGGCTGCAGATGGTGTGGCGCCGCTCGGTGGTGCCCACCCGCCGCTTCTCGGGAGCCGCGCCGGGCGGGCCCGGGTCACGCCCTGCGCCGCCGGGGCTGGCGTCTACCCCGGCAGGCACTGGGTCCACACCCAGACCTAGGAGAGGCCGGGTGGCTGTCAGCGGCAGGAGCCAGCTAGGGGACCCGACCCGGCCTTCCAGAGGCCCCGCCGCGCCTGGCCCCGCCCCTGGCCTCAGGCCCCACCCCTGGCTTCAAAGTTCTGAGGCCAGACCCGCCCCCAACACCGCGACTTTACCCTCCAGCCTCGCTCCCGGCTCCACCCCTGGTTTTGGCTCCGCTACGGTAGCTGTTCCCACCCACGCCACCCCACCCCATCTCGATTCCCTTTAGTCTGTGGGTGATGGTCGGGCTGTCTCTCCCTTTGTACCCTTAACTCGGACCCTGCGCCTCGCGCCTGGCCTCAGGCCCCGGCACTAGTTTGCGGTGCGATCTGAGCTCTCACCGGCTACCACAGCCCCGAGCCCCGCCCCCTGACTATGGCCCCGCCCCTAGATCAGACTCCGCCCCTCGTCCAAAGTTCCACCCTACCCTCCGAGCGCAGCAGCCACGCTTCCCTTCACCACACCACCCTTCACCACGCCCTGCCCTGACCTCAGGACTCTCTGGCTTCTCTACCTTTCCCAGGCTTTCTCAGGATCGTGGGACAGGCCGCCCACTCTTCAAACTCAACCTTGGTCTCGGTCTTATTGCATATGGCCGTGGCCTGCTCCTAGTTTCTGGGTAGGGTAGTCAGACCATTTCCATCATCCATCATTCAGCCTCAGGGCCCACCCTTGGCCCTAGGAGCCCTTTCTCTCCTCTTTCACCTCTTGGCTCTGTCCCTCTGCAGGGCCCTCCCGCTGTACCTGTCTTAAGCACCAGCAGGTGCAGCGCGTCGTCCTGCAGGTAGGAGGCAGCGGCGATCTCGTGAGTGGGGATGCGCAGGATGAGCTCCTCGTTGTCGCGCCAGGTGAGCAGCAGGCAGCGGGCTGACAGGCTCAGGATGCTGTCCTGCTCCGCCGTGGTCTTCAGCGGCAGCTCCTTCAGCTGCTGCGGGGGTGGGTGGGATCTCTTGAGTCCCCCAGGGCCTTGGGTGGGAAAGGGAGAAGGGGACAAGGCCCTACCCTCTCCCTTCCCCACAGCCTCACCCTGGCCGTGTCCAGCAGCTGCAGGAGTTCGTCCCGGCTGGAGGGGTTCAATGAGGAGGTCACCCAGGTGAGGTGGCCTAGGAACTGGATGGGAAACAGGGGTGGGGTGGGGAGAGTGGTGGAAGAAGGGCAAGAGAAGTCACCCTGAAGCCTTGGAGGACCCTGCCCTCCTCACTGTCGTAGTGCTGGTAGACTGAGATAGAAATATCTGAATTAATAATAAGAACCTGATAATAACTCTGCCTGTCGTAGAAGCCAGACGCAGACCTGAGAGATTTATGTACAGTCACTCATTCATCCTCACTTTAAGGATTAGAAAACTAAGGCACAGCAAAGGTAAATAGCATGCCCAATATTATATCACTAGAAAGGGCAAAACTGGACTCCACACACCAGAGCCCACACTCACTACTAGCTTACATTGCCTGAAAACGTCATTATTTAGCTGCAACAGTATCAAAAGTCACTATAATACCTCGAAAGGACTGACCACCTGTGAATTCCCGCTTGACCTGAGTGGCTCTGTCCCCGCCCCCAAGCACGTTTCAAATGACGGTGCAAGTCACTCACCCTCTTTAGGATCTTGTGGCAGAAGTTAAATGGAAAGGGGAAAATGTTGTATGAAATAAGTGTACAATTTTGTCAGAAAAACTATGTCCCAAATCAATAAATTAATTCTTCATTTATTCTTAATAACTTAATGTTATCACTTAACTTCAGTGTTATTCCATCAATATAATAATTAACTTTTTTCATTATTTTTAATTTTATCCTTCTTGGTGAATTTCACTAATCACACTTTTTCTCTCTTTTTTTAATTCTCTATGAAATTTAAGTCTCCAGTTTTTAAATGGATTTATTTGTTAGCTTTTCTCTCCATAGAGGGTTGCCAGATAAAATACAAGATGCCAGTTAATTTTGAATGTCACATAAATAACAGATACTTTTTCAGTTTGGTTTTTTTTTAGTATTTTTAGTCTCATGCAGTATTGGAACATATATTAACGCTTTTCAACCCAAGATTGTGCCCACCTCTTCTCATTCCACACCCACCTTGACCTCTTTCTCCAGGTAGTCACACAGCAGAATCTGGGGGTCGATGAGGTAGTCAGGGGGATAGAGGGGCATGGAGTGCAGGGGCCGGCGGCTCACACTGCTCCGAAAGGCTGCCCGGCGTGCCGCCTTGGGGAACACCAGCCTCCGGATAGGGGATACAAAGCCCTGGGGAAAGTGGGGGAATAACATTGATAACAGCAACTGAGTTTCTAGAGAACTTACCACGCTCAGGATTTCACTTACATCACCAAATTTAATTCTCACAAAGACTACAGAAGGGGTACGTCCGTAATCCCCATTTTACAGGCAGAAAAACTAAGCCTCAGAGAGAGAACTAGCTGATAAGGTCACCAGCGAGTAGTGGTAAAACCAATTGCTCACCCTGGTCAGTCTGGATCCAAAACCTCCATTCTAAACACCAAGGTGAGGTGGAGGCCCTGCCAAGACCCTGGCTGAGGCAATTACAGAAAAATACTAAGATTCCATGTGGCTGGATGGTGGGTGCATAGGTATTTGTGAAGCTCTTCTCTGTGCTTCCTAAAAGTTAGAAATAGTTAATAAGTACACGGAAGTATAATTCAGCGGGCACCTGCATAAAAATGGCCTGGAGCAAGGTTAAAGGTGCAAATTCCAGGGCCCCTGCTCAGCCCAACAGAATCCAGTTCTCACAGGAAAGTTTGAGCACTACTCTAGAGCATGCAGGTCTCGGTGCGTGATTCCTGGATGCCCGCCGCCACCGCCAGCAGCAGCACCTGGGAACTTGAGAGAAATGTCCGTTCTTGCGCTCTACCTCAGACCTGATGGATCAGAACTTGGGGATGAGACCCAATGATCCAGGTTTTAACAACGGTTCCAGGTGATTCTGATGCATCAAGTTTTAAAACCAATATCAGGGAGCCTGGATGGGGTATATGGAAGCTCTGAGTAATGAGAACAAACGATCTCATTGGAAAGCGCATTCCAGCACGAGGCTTTCAGGCAGATGTGCACAAGCCTAGAGAAGCTGCGTGAGGTCTGCTGTGGCTGAATGATTATGTCAACAAGTCATAGCGTCCTTGATTGCCAGCTATGCAGCTGGGACTTTATCCTGTGTATGTGTGAGTGGGCTGGAGAGGTAAATGTTTTGTCTGTGGCCCTGAATGGTCCTGCTCATTTTACCCCACACTGCCTCTCACTTCCGCCCTCCAGCTACAGGGCCATCTTTCAGTTCTTCCTCCTTGCTATATTCATTCCCACCACCGGGCTTTTGCACGTGCTATTCCTCTGCCTGAAGCATTCTTCCCTATCCTCTTTCCTTCCACCCATCAGATCTCAGCTCAAACTGACCAATCTAGGGCTGAGTCCCTAATATCCTGTCTCCCAGCACCGTGTATGGAACATTTTATGCAATGTTGCATTAAATACTTTGTTTAAAAAATTGATAGTTGCCTCCCCCATGAGACTGAGCTCCAGGGAGGGAGCAGGGACCTTGCCTGGCTTTGCTCATCACTGCATCATCGACGGCACCAGGCATAGTGCCTGGCACATAATAGGTGCTCAGTAAATATCTGTAGAAGGAATGAATCCAGAGAAAACATGCACATCCATCTTGGCTCCCTTCTGAGCCCTTGTGATTCACGAGGGAGCCTTTTGGAACAGCCTGACCTACGTTTCCTGGGAAAAGAGGACTCGGTGGAGCTGAGAGTGGGACTTGGAGTCCGAGGGGCTCCCTGAACTGCAGGTGAGATGCTCAGAGAACCAAACTAGAACTTCTTAGAGTCAGGAAGGAGTGAGAACCTAAGGGGTGGAGGGAATAACCCCTAGGCTGAGGCCTTAGGAGTGAGCTCTGGTATAAAGATGGGGAGGGGCAGACTAGACTGGAACCCAGCAGGGGAGCAGGTATGAGTCTCAAGCCAGAATAGGCAGCGTCAGCACAGAATTGCCCTGGCTGAGGTCCTTCTGTCTGGGAGAGTAGGGAGCAGAGGAATGGGACTGTTGGGTGTCTGTCCCTGGTCTGAGAAGCTGCAGGAGGGAACCCCCAAAAACACCAGGGAAGGAGGTTGGAACCGTCTCCCAAACAAATCTGTCTGGCCGGGTTTCCCTGGAAGGTGCCTGTCTGTTTGTCTGTACATTACAAGGGTGGCAGAAGCCACTGAGAGCAGGAGGAGACCGGTTAAGGAGTTTGGAGCCCAAATGTCTGGCTGTCCAAGGGTGGGGAGGAAGGTCCTTCCAAATGGGAAAAAAGCCCTACCTATGCCCTCACTGCCGAGCACCCCCACCCCAGACTTCCCATTTCCCCAGCTCTGGGGACATTTCTCTGCCCTGCGTCCCTCCCAACCTCCCACCTACCTTTTTCCCTTTCTTGACTTCATATTCCATGGTGAATCGTCCCTTCTACTTCTGCCACCCTACTGGCCACCCCTTCCACTCTCTCCCCCCACACAGCTCCTTTGTTCTTTTTCCTGCCTGGTCGGAAACTCCACCAGCTCTGGAGTTCCTGCCCCTCCTGTCTGATAGTGAGCAGAGGTGGAGGGGGCTGGACGCAGCCTAGGGACCCTTCAGCTCAACAGTGGAAGCCCAGCTCGAGCAACTGACCTGAGGAGACAACCTCTAGGCCTCCAGCCAGAGGCTTGCTATGGAGGGGGCTTGGGAGTTGAATAAGGCTGGGGAAGGGTCCCCTAAATATGGAGTCCGAAACTCCCAAGTCCTACTTCTACTTCTGTCGCTGACCTGGCTGTGTGACCTTGGTAAGCCAGGTCAGTTACCCCTTTCACAGCCTCACTTTCCACCTCCCACTATAAATGGGGAGTAAATGTTGCCTCCTTTCTGGGCTGCTGTGGTGAGAACTAAATGAAAGAGCAGGTAGAAAAATACATCATAAACTATAGAATACTGTGTCCAAGCAAGTTATAATTTAAAAAATTAATTATTACTATTAAGGAAAGCAGTATGCATGAGCTTTGGAGATAGGCGGCCTGAGGTTGACTCCTGTCTTTGACACTTACTAGGGTTATGACCTTCGTCAAGTCCCTTAATCTCTCGTGCCTCAATTTCCCCATCTATAAAATGGGCATAATACCAGTCTGACCTCATAGTGAACTTGTAAGGATTAAATGCACTTAGAAGAGCTCCTGGCACATATGAAGTGCTTAATAAATCTTAACTATTTACTTTCCTATGTGTCTGTGTATCCTGGGCTATTTTACTGTCTCTTGGGAGAATATTAGGGAGGCAAGGCTCCCTTTGTAGTTCTGTGCTGAGCACCTTATGTATTTCATCTCACTTATTCCTCATAACATTGGGGTACCATTATTATAGCCATCATACAGATTTTAAGAACAAGCTCAACTGCAGAGGCTGACCCAAGAAGGTCACACAGTGAATAAGAGGAGGACCCGGGATTTCTGCCAGCTCTGGATCTGAAGCCAAGTTTCTTACCTCTAGGGCCAATGCACTCCGTATACCCCACCCAGGACAGTTGGAAAGGTTCTGATTGACCTGTCTTCCCCTTGCCATGACACCTGGGTTCCAGAGACCCACACTCTGGAACTGATTTGCTGTATGATCTAGGACAGGTTACTTATTGTAACCTCTCTGGGCCTCAGCGTCTTCATCTTTGCAATGGGAACAATGACCCCACAGCCTTGCCCTGCACTCAGAGATGTGGCAAGGAGACATCAGGCCCTGGATGAGAAAAGTGGTTGGAAATTGTGAAGTGCAGGGGCCAATGCATAGGATTGTTTTTCTGAAAGTGTGGGTGTGCCAGGTCAGTGCCCGTTGGAGCAAGGGTCAGAGCTCCCACTGCTTCTGCGTGTGAGGGCCACAGAAGACTCCTAGCCATTAGCCTTTCCCCTTACCTCCCTTCCTTTTTCCGGGGAGGGGAAATGGCCAGCCTGCTTAGTGCAAGCTCACACAGCCACTCCCTCCTGCTTCTCTACATCCTGCCAGTCACCTCCCAGCAGCAGGAAGGGAGATCTCCATGAGCCTGTGGCCAACCGGAAAAGGCCAGGATGTTGCTATCCCTGACTGTTCCTGACATCAAAACTCCCATTTAACCCCTTGAGCAAATCCCGAATTCCCACCCTCAGAATGGCAGCAGAGAATGAAAGATGGTCTCTTGCTCTGGCACCTCCATGACTGGCTTTTGCAAGCCTCTTCCTCTCTCTGAGCCTCAATTTCCCTATCTGTAAAATGGGGACGCTTATTATTCCTGGACTAACTCCAAACATCACTGAGCTTCTGGGCTTCTCAAGTAGGACAAGAAATGTTCTGAATGCCACTAGAAATAGCAAACTATCCATATTCTCTGCAGTGCCCACCCCAGGGCTATGAACTAATCAAATGCTTAGTAAACGTCAGTGGAAGTAGGTGGAGGAAACAGGTGGACCTAGGTTCAAATGTGTGTGACCTTGAACAGGTAGTTCATCTCTCAGAGCCCAGAGTTCTCATGTGTCAAAAGCAGGATAATGATGGTGATTGCCTCTGCTGCAGGAGTTAAATGAAAATAGTAGCATACAGTGGTAACATTTATTATTAGCTTGTGAATCATAAAACAGTTGAATAAAATAAAGTCCCTGCTTTCAAAGACAGTTGTGGCAAATAGGATTCATCTTGAGCCACTTCCAGTTGATTGGCAGGGGCTGCTTGGAGCTCTGTGGAGAGGATAAACACCAGATCTACTCCCAGAATGAAAAAGGATTGATTATCGATGCCTGCCATGGGACAGGAGGGGGGCACATGGCAGCTGGCGTATCATGCATATGCCGACCCTGACCTGGTTAGAGAGAAAGACACATAGGCAAAGAACTCTGAAATACGGCAAGTGACTAGTCTGGGAAGGCAGACTCAGGAGTCATTCACCAAGCCCGTGGTATTCAAGCCAAGCCTTGAAGGACATGTGGTAGGAAGGTCTAGGCAGAGGGAATAGCTTGAGCAAACACATGGTGCCTGAGTTGCGATGCTTTTGGCTGCAAAGAATAAGCTACTTGATCAAAGGTGGATTAGACTAGGGCGGCCGGATGGCTCAGTTGGTTAGAGCACGAGCTCTTAACAGGGTTGCCGGTTCAATTCCCACATGGGCCAGTGAACTGTGCCCTCCACAACTAGATTGAAGACAACGAGCTGCCGCTGAGCTGTCGGTGGTTCCCCAATATCCCCTCCTCCCCCCCAAAAAAGTAAATAAATAAAATAAAATTTTAAAAATTTTAAAAATTAAATTAAAAAGGTGGATTAGACTACAAGGACAATTTATTATCTCTTCAGACAAGACGTCCAATGGTGAGTGATTCCAGGGCTGGTTAATTGAGCATCTCAAAAATGGCATCAAGTTCTTTACATTTTTCTGCTTTGCTGGTGGTATGGACTGAATTGTGCCTCCCCAAATTTATATGTTGAAGCACTAACACCCAGTAGTACTTCAGAATGTGACTGTTTTTGGAGATAAGTTAAAATGAGACCAAAGAGTAGGTTCTAGTTTAATCTGACTGGTGTCGTTTTGCTTTGTTGTTTTTTAATTTTTAATTTTTTATTATTGAGAAACAGCATGTTTCTCCAGGGCCCATCAGCTCCAAGTTGTTGTCCTTCAGTCTAGTTGTGGAGGGCGCAGCTCAGTTGCGGGGGGCGCAGCCCACCATCCCATGTGGGAATTGAACTAGTAACCTTTGTTGTAAAGAGCTCGTGCGCTAACCAACTCAGCCATACAACTCAGCCATCCGGCCGCCCCATGGTGTCGTTTTAAGAAGAGGCAATTTGGACACACAGACACCACGCATGCACACATGGAGAGGAAAAAACACGTGAGGACACTATGAGAAGGTGGCCGTCTGAAAGTGAAAGCAAGAGGCCTCAGAAGAAACCAATCCTGCTGACACCTTGATCTTGGATTTCTAGCCTCCAGAATTGTGAAAAAATAAATTTCTGCTGTTTAAGTCATCCAGTCTGTGTTATTTTGTCACGGCAGCCCTAGAAAACTCATATAGCCGACAAGATGGCTGTTGTGGCTTTAGGAGTAATACATCCTTCCTTAGCCTGCTTTTGATGTCATCAACCCTTGTTGAAGCCAAGGGTTTCCCCTTCTTGTATGTCTTTTTATTGTAACAGAAAACCTTTCTTAGAGATTCTTCAAAAAACTTTTCTTAGGAACCTCAGGGTCAGATGTATTAGCCAGGATGTATTTGGGCTATAACTAAGATTGAAATAACAGTGGCTTAGACATAGACGTTTATGTCTTCTATCACTTAAGAGGTCCACAGCAGGTATAGGAACTCCGTGTATGCAGGACCCAGGGCCTTCCTACCTTCTTACTCCACCATACTATGGTTTTGCTTTCGACTTCAAGATGGCTCTCCACACAGCTGTAGTCCAGCCAGTTGGAAGGGCAAACAGAGCCAGGGGAGAGCACAACCCCTCTTTTTAAAGGGATGATCTGGAAGTAGCCCAGATCCTATTGCTCATATCCCATTGGCCAGAACTTGTTTCCATGACAACAACTATTGCAAAGGAGGCTGGGAAAGGTAGTCTTTTATTCTGGGTGGACATGTGCCCAGCTAAAAATTTGTTTATAGGAAAAGGGGGACTCTCTCTGCTCTTTGCCACGTGAAGCTATAATGAGAAGTCAGCAGTCTGCAACTGAAAAGAGGGCTCTGACCATAACTCAACCATTTTGGCACCCTGATCGTGGACTTCCAGCCTACAGAACTGTGAGAAATAAATTTCTGTTGTTTATAAGCCAAAAAGAGTGGGGGAAAGGGAAGCATGGAAACTAGGGGGGATGTAGTGGTCTCTGCCTTAAAGCATTGGGTCACAAGCTCCTAATCCCACCAATCCTTGGTTATGGAAATTATCTTGGACCAATGGTTCTCAAACTTGGGTGTGCATCAAAATCACCTGGAAGGCTTATAAAAACATGCTGCTCCCCACCCAACAGCGGCTGATTCAGTAGGTCTGGGGTGGGGCCTAAGAATTAGCATTTCTAACAAGTTCCCTGGTGCTGCTGGTCTGGAGACCACACTTTGAGAACCACTGTGTTAGACCCATGATGACTTGCCTTTTGGCGCCAGGTAGGGGGCTATGTTCCCTGAGTACTTGGGATGGGGGCTCTACATGCATGAAAGAATGGTGAGAAAGGCCGTTGGCTGGCAACTGGGAGAGTCTCACAGAAACAGGAAGTTGGGTGGTTTGGAGACTGTAGGAGGGCTGGGCAGGGTAATGTTGGAGATGCAGCTCAAGAGGTATTTTGGGCTCAGACTGTGAAAAGTGATCACAAGGGTTTGACCTTTATTCTGAAGGCCCTGGGGAGCCATGGGGGGTGCTAAAGCAAGGAAATGTCATGAATCAGATTTGTGGGAGGATGAATTAAAGCAGTGGTCTCAAAGTGAGGTCCTCAGACCCCTTGCACCAGAATCTTCTAAATGCAGATTCCCAGGCATGCTCTATCCACCAGCAGGTTATGGAGATGGAAATCTGCATTTAAAACAAACCCCCTCTACCCCAAGTGTTTCTGATGCACTTTGAAGTTTGAGAATCACTGGATTAGAAGGTGGAAACCCCCTGAGGCAGAGAGATTTTCAAGGACAATTGTCTAGAATAGTGAAGGCAGGACCATGCCTGTGTTATTTCTCTTCACTGTGCCTAGAAAAGTGCCTGGCATAGTGATCGAAAAATACAGTGAATGTTTACATTTAAAATTTTTATTACAGTAAAAGACACACGGCCATTAATCCCCCGCAAAATACTCCCCCTCGCTTAGAACACACTTATCCCATCGTTCTTGTCACTTTCAGAAGCAATTCTGGATGTCCTCTTTTGTGAGTGTCTTTACTTCATCCTCCATCGTGACAACGCCTCATGTCACACATCGTTTCTCGTTTGGCAATTTCTGTCAAATAAAAACATTATGGCGTGTCCTCATCCACCTTATTCACCAGATCTGGCACCGTGTGACTTCTGGCTCTTCCCCAAAGTCAAAACGGCCATGAAAGGTAAATAAATGTTTTGAATCGATTCAGGACATCGAGGCAGCCATGACAGCGCAACTAAAGACTCACAAAAGAGGACTTCCAGAACTGCTTCAGAAAGTGGCAAGAATGATGGGATGTATGTTCAATGTGAGGGGAAACATTTTGAGGGGGATTAATGGCAATGTGACTTTTACTGTAATGAATTTTTTAAACACTTACCGTATTTTATGATCACGCCTCATATACTAGGTACTCAGTAAATATTTGTTTTAGAACTTGTCTGGGTCCAGATATTGTCATGGACTCATTTTCTGACCTCTGGCAGATCTGTACCCACCTGCTCTCTTTCTCTCTCTCTTTTTTTCCTTATCTGTAAAACAGAGTTTGGAGATAATCCTTAAAACCTTTGGTGGCAAGATTCTGGTTGATTGATTGAGGCTTTGTCCGTCCAATCAACAGGGAGCTTTGTGTAATGTCCTAGCCAATCCCAGCTAAATGTTTTTGCCTCTTAAAGGAGCCACAGGGACTGTGGCAAAGGGTATCCTTCCTTTCTGCTCCCTCCTTTATCTCCCTTCTCTAGCCCAGTACAGCCAAAACAATAGGACACAAACAGCATGTACTGAAATGACTTTTAATAGCTCATGTCGCAGCAAAATTAAAAATATACAAAAAGTTTGTGGTGTACAAAAGAGTCTCAGTACAGAAGCCCCAGCTTGGGGCCACCTCCCTCTCCTGGGGGATGCGCAGAGGGGTTAGTTGGGGTGGGGGACTGAGGATGGCACAGATGTAGTAAATACCAGGAGGTGGGACAGGAATAGGAAACAAATGGGCAGGGATGGGGGCTGGTTTGGGAGGGAAGAGAGAAGAACCTAGAGGGGAGAATCACCCGGAATTGTGCTGAGGGGGGGATAGTAGCCCCTCTCAGGCATGGCTAGTGGTTCCTGGAGTAGGAAAAAGTGGAGTGCGGGCATTAGGGCTTGGGGTGTTCCTGTGGCACCCTGAAGGACCTGGGCTCTGGTCCCACCCTGACACCAACTCGCTGTGTGACCTTGGGCTGGCTGGCTCTCTGAGCCTTCCCCTTCAGTGAAACACTACGCTGGGTGATTACAACGCTGATTCCCACCTTGGGGTCCCAGGTCCTGAGGGTTGCGAAGGCAGGAATGGGGGCCCACCAGTGCTCTCGAGAATTGTGTAAACACCAACAGAACACAAATATTCCCCCACTCTCAAGCCCTAGAAGCTAACTTGAGGCCTTGGCAGGCCTCACTCAGAAGCTCAGCTTGAGTTGATTTAATATGGAAAAATTAATTATACTTCAAGAATTGAGGCTTGTTTGGGAGAAAAATCTCCCAAACTCTAGGATCCTCAGGGTGAAAATAATAAGAGGGGCACCGGGAATCATTTGGGTCCGTTCCAGCTATTTATAACTGGTTTGGAAAACCAAGGGTTCCAGGCTCTGTGTATGAGGCCCCTCCAAATTTGGTGGTTTAGCTCAGTAGAGACAGGCCTGGTTTGGATTCTGGGATTTGGGTGAGAGGGAGCTAGAGGAATATCCATGTCCCACCTGATGCCTTTCTCGCCCCCTTTTGTCAGGCTATTTGTCTGGGATTATTGCAAGTACCCCCTACCCCTTCAGCCTGGCCTGGGAGTGCCCTTACAACGAGTGTGCATAGAATGAAAGCCAGGACTGCTGGGGAAAGGGCTGCCCCCTCCTTGCAGTGAGAAGGGAAGGGTGGAGGAACTTTCTGCCTCCAGGAACCAGGCCATCTGAGACGGAGCCTTCCTCTCCCACTTGAACAATTTCCTGCTTTTCCTCCCCTTGCCTGTATCTGCATGTAGCAACCAAAACCCCAGGAATGACCTCGCTCCTCCCCAAACATAATGGCACATAGTCCCTTTTCCCTCCAGCCCCAGGGTCTCAGAAGCCTCTCTGGTTGGGAAGGGGGTACTCAGGCCCCATCCCTACTGCGGCCCTCATGGCTTGGCACTCAGTCCCTTTCATTGAGACATCACAAAGCACTTTAATACAGAAATTGATAGCTCGTCCCCCCACCCCGTCCCCCATCTCCAGCTTTACCTGGGAAACAGGTGCCAAAGATTGGCAGGGCCCAGCAAAGGATGGGGGCAGTTGAGTTCTGGCTTTCAGTCTTCCTCCTGTACCTGGACTCTTTCCCCTCTCAATGCAGGTTCCTCCTAACCAGGGACCCCCAAACTAGAGAAGACCCAACACCTAAACTAGCTGCCTCAGGCACTGGAGGGGCCTGTCGCTCTTATCAGATGGTGGTTCCCAAATCAGGGAGCCTGGGATACCCAGACCTCCTTCCTCTTTTCAACTGAGAGGGTAGTGGGGCCAGTTCTCAGGTGGCTAGGTGGTGGGGTTTAGTGTCTCAGAGGGAGCCAACGCCTCTGTCCCTGACTTCCCCAGAGGGTTGTCCAGACTCTGCAGGGCTTTCAAGAACCTTCTCATTCTGAACCAGAGGTCTCAAACTGGTGGCTCATGGCCCAAATATGAGTGTTTAGCTTGGCCAGCGTGGGTTGTTTTTTTTTTTTTTAATGTGAATGTTAGTGCCTGTGGGCAGGGTATGTCCGCTCCTATTGGCCAGAGTCCCCCCCACTCCGTATCATTTAGCGCCTCCACATCTCTCATTTTCATTACCTGAAAGCATTTGAATTTGCAACCCTTGCACCCTGCCCCAGAAAACCTCTCCACTGCCTGAGGCTTCTGTCAACTCCTAGCCCAGGTGAGCTCCAAGGGAAGGACCTGAGGAACTTCAGCCCCTAGGAGGGCACTGGGGCTGCCAGGGAAGACTTCCCCTGGATGCTGCCAGCCCCCTCGGTCCTCAGCCTGAGACCTGGACATTCCCCAGGCCTTGCCCTCCCTGCCCTCTGCCTTCCCCAACTCTCATCAGTGACATACCTCTGTGGGACACAAGTGTAGCAGGGAGGTCACTGGGGCTAAGGCAGACTTTGGGAAGACGCAAGGATGAGGCAGATGAGAGGAGGGGACCAAGAAAGCCTTCCTTGTTGGGGAGCCCCCTGTTGGGGGGGGGTGGAGGTCTGTGCTGTTCAACCAGGGGTGACAGTTACAAGGCACGTGGTACATCAGTGCATGGAGGTGCGATGAGGGGTGTGTGGTGCCTGGAGGTTTAGGGAGCACAGTGAGGAGCCTGTGAAATCAGTTCAAGAAAATCGGGAAGCAGAAGTCTGCCCTGGGAATGAGGACACTGGTCTCCTGGGGATGGAAACACTGAGGGCAGGGCAGAGCCTGGCATATTGGGTACCCAGAGTATCTTCTCCTCTTCTGTTCCCGGCAAGATTAAGAGAGACCCAATTACCTCTAACCTTCAGGAAAAGCCTAACTCTGCCATTGACTTTCTGTGTGATCTCGGGCATGTCCCCTGCCCTCTCTGGGCCTCTCTTTTTCTCCTTTACAGTGGGTGTGGAGGGCAGGTGGCCCCAAGAATCCCACTGGGTTGTGGTTCTGGAGCCTTCTCTCACTGTAAGGACCCTGTAGGGATTCTGTGAAGGACTGAGCAACCAGACTGAGGTGGGAGGCAGGGAATGAGGAGCAGGAGTCAGAGATCCAGGGCTCCGATTCTGGTGGGGAAGAGAGACCGGCTGAGGTAGACTGTGTCGTGAAATGAAAACAAAACAACAGCTCAGATGGGGTGGTGCCCTTCTCTACTCCGACTCCTCTATCCCACTGAAACAAGGGGACTGGCAGGGACCAGATGAAGTAGAACCCAGGACAGGGGACCTCAGGCCTGGGACGGATGGGGTCCTGAGCTCCTGGGTGTGTGTGGGTTCAGGGGGGTCCTTAAGGGGCTAAGCTCTTTCCTGAGGGTGAGAAGCAAGAGATGCCTGCAGCCCTCTCTGACAGCCATTTCTGCTGCTCAGATGTCCACAGGCAGAGGTTGCGAAGGAAGGTTTTGTGGGATGGAGAAGATGTCGGGGGTGGGAATGGAGTAAGGTCCACAAACTGGCCACGCCTCCACGAGAGCCTCACGCTACCCCTCAGCCTGCCAGCTCTGTCCTATTCCCTGGTTCTCTGGGTGTCTCCTGGAGCTGGAAGGACTCCCAGCTCCCAGGGAGGATATTTTTATCTTTTCCTTTTAGGATGCTGAAGAATGGGGCAGCCAGACAGGCCATTCTATGACGCTGGGGAGTAAAATAACCTGCCAAGGGTGACCCTCATGTTACCTCTCTGAAACTTAGTTTCCTCCTCCATCAGATGGGTTAATAACACCTCTTTTGTAGGGAAGTTGCAAGCAGGGGAAAGTTTAGGTGAAACAACATGGGGTGAAAACTGGCATGGTCAGCCCTGGAGAAATAGTCGGGTAGATCTGGGTCCACATCCTAAATGCTCCTGTCTCACAAAGGGCTGTGATCTGTGTGTAACGAGCCATGGAGTTCGGTCTCTGAAAAGTGATTTGGGCAGAGAACAAGGATGGGTGAAGCCACCGAGGGGTCTGGGTCAGCCTCGGGCTCCCCACCACCCATCACCCTGAGGCCTGGTTTCTGAGGCTCCTTGGGGATCAGGGACGTAGAAGAGAGGGAAAAGCATTCTTTGTGCGTTGGTGGGAGGGATGAACACACCATTGCAGCTGTGTGCCAGGGGTGAGGTGACTGTGTCACGGGGGTGATGTGTGCTTACATGTGTGTAGGTGTGTGCTTCTTTCCGCTCAGCCTTTGGGGTCCCCCTGTATCCTGAGTGTGGCCCTCTCCCTGCATCCTCAGGAAACTCACTATCACCTATCACTAGCTGACAGGACAGCCAGGAATCTGGGACCTTGTGAGGCTAACTGCCACTCTGGGCCTCGGATTCCCATCTATAACCCAAGGAAGGCCGAACCAGAGAGGGCTAAGTGCTCCCCTAATTTGCATAGTCTAGGATTCTCGTGGTCCACCTCACCCCCAGCCCAGGTCTGCATCTGTCCTTAACATCACCTACTGTGCCCTTGTGGTGAATGCACCTTAGTGACGGGAGGGTGTGAGGACGTGGTGGGGGCTGTTCCAAGCTCTGCTTAGCATCTGTGTCCTACCCCACAGCACTGCCTCCTCCCACATTCCCCCACCCTGTCCAGGACGGCTATCCAAAGTGGAGAGGAGGGGCCCCGTGCAAGTGGTCTCGTGGGTGTCCTGGGATGTTTGGGCCATGGGAATGGACCACAGGCGCTGGAGGGTTGGGCAAAACCAAGCCGTTTTCCAGCCGCCGCCCCAGGGAACCATATCTTCCGCGTGGCTGAGCGCCAAGATTTATGTCATGCCCCCAGAGCTCATTTTTTTCTAGCTGGAAACCAATTGGCAGTTGAAATGTATCAGGGGTTTTGAGAAAATTTCCTCTTGGGAAGATGGCTGTGGACCAAGGCAGACAGGGGCACAGAACTACTATGTAGAACCCCGGGAGTCTAGAACTGGAGTACCTATTCCTAGAACGTTCCACTCCACTCTAGAGGCCCCTCCACCACCACATCAGGAGCTAGACTCCCCCAGAGCAGAGCAGCAGGGCTCCAGTACACGCACCCTCATAAGAAAATCCAGATCAGTGCCTCCTTAGGACATTTTATCAGCTAAGTGTTCTAGAATTTAATCCAGAACTAAGAATGTCTCTCTAGAACAGTTCCTCTGCTACATGTGCTAGAACTTCACCTATAATTGAGCCCAGAGTATCTTCCTAGACATTTTATCTGTTGTGTTCAAGACCTTTGTCTAGAAGAAATGTTCGATATGCTCATCTAGAACAAAGAAAGGCTCCTGGAAACATTTCACCTGAGGTGTCTGGAACCTCATCCAGAATAGAGCCCACAATAAGGGTGTCTCTGGAGGAGTTTACTTGGGGAACATTCTCTATGCTCCTGCTAGAGGGAGCATATCTGCTACCCCTTCCTGCTTCGGCCAGCCTGAACCTCTCAGATGTCTCCGGGTCCTTCCTTCTGTCCAGCTCAAGCACTGTCAGCCCCCCACCCCTAACTCCCTACCCCAGCCCAGCTCCCTCCTTTAATCCCTCTCTTGCCCAGGCTCCTGACCTTGGACCCCATAGGAACTGTACCCACTTGTGTACAGATGCTCCCACCTCACCCCACATCTTCCACAGCCTCCTCCATCCTCAGAGATGTGCTCCCCCCAGAGGTAGCCCACCCCCAACAGCCCCTCAGGAGCACAGGGCCTCCTCAGTCATGGACCCCAGACAGTGCTCCTGCTCTGACAGGTCTACCAGCAGTGACACGTGGGCAAGTCCAGGCAGGGGAGAGGGTGTGGGGTCCCCAGCACCAGAAGCGGTAATGGAGGCCTTCATGAAAGACGGGCAGGCAGCTCCGGAGGAGTGTAGCACCAGTTGATTCCCTGGGCCCTGTTTCAAGGGGGGATTAGGAAATGGGCCACAGGGCTGAAAACAGGGCTTAGGGCTGGGGCCTCCACAAGGCTGCCCACTCCCCTGAAAGAACCCAAGGGGGCCACTCTACCCTTGGACCAACAGATCCAGATCCACTCCCCCCTTAGCCGGTGGCCCTGAAATTCCAGGCTCAAAACTGTGGTTGATGAGGCCTGCAAAGCCCATCCCTTTTTGGCGGGGAGACTGTGGCCTACACTGTGGTCTCATACTCCAGCAGCTCCTGGGAGGTCCCCACACTCCGGTACTGCACCCGGGGTGTGACAGGTGAGGAGTACTCCAGCGCCAGAATGGTCTTCCGAAGCCGGCGGTCAATAAAATGAGCATCCCACGCGGGGTACTTCTTACGAGGCAGGTCAATCCGAATGACAGGCCCCTCTGTCCGAAAGGTGCGAGCCACTGGTGTGGGAGGCAGGCCAGGCCGCACCTGGAAGACAGGTGGCGTGGGGGTCCCTGCACGCTCTCCCCCCACTGAGGCCCCTTCCCGCTCGGTGCCTGTAGTCCTTGGCAGAGACCTCGGGGGACTTGTGACAGCGTCGGCGGGTGGGCCACAGGGCTCTGAGGCCTCAGGGCAGATGCAGCCAGGTGCCTGGGGACCCAGCATGGGCCCATTGGGGTGCAAGAGACAGTAGTAGACACACATGAAGAATATGCCCAGCGCAAAGCTGGACGCCACCACACAGACCAGGATGAGCGAGTGGAAGTCAGTGGAGAAGTTGCGGCTGGAGTACCAGAAGCCGGTGAGCGCGGCGTTCTCCAGCAGGACAATGCAGTAGTAGAGGGCCATGCGGCGGCGGCTGCGGCCCTCCTTGACGTTGAACCAGCAGAAGATATAGATGATGCCCACCACCATGTTGTAAATGATCTCTTCCCACTTGGACATGCAGAAGTCCGTCTCTCCCTGGATGACCCAGAAGGTCATGATACACCAGTGGGCCACAATGAAGATGCCGAAGTAGAGCTTGTAGACGCTGGCGAAGAGCGCGAAGGCCAGGCTGCGGGCTGCGATAGTGAACAGGTGCCACAACACCTGGACTACCGCTCCCTTGTAGGACAGCGGACGCTTGTCATCCCGTGAGTCCCGCAGCACCTTCTGGTAGGAGGCCAGCGTCCAGGCCAGGGACACAAGTGAAGCAGAGGTGGAGAGGGCTGCAGAGACAGGGTGGGGGTGGGGCAGGCTGGGTTAGGGGTGGGTCTGGGTCGGGGTCTGGGTAGAGGGGAGGGTTCCTGATCAGGAGCTAGGCTCCGAGGAGGTGTGAGGGAAAGGTGTATAAATCAGGCAGGGTGTGAGGAGGGTCTGAGTGGGTGGTCTTCAAGAGCAGTGATGGGGGAAGACTGGATGGAGCCTTCTGCAAGGGTGGGAGCATAAAGGGAGAGGCAGGTGGGTGATTTGGGTCTCCAGACAGGTCAGGTCCAGGTCTCTAGTATGGAGCTGTTAGGGTTCAGGGGTCTTGGTAGGAGGGTGGGAAATTAGGGTCTAGGACTCTGGGAGTAGAAAAGGAGGTGAAGGGGTGGGGGTCGTCACAATTAGGGCATGGAGGAGCCAGGAGAGGACTGTTAGAAGCTATAGGTCACCAGAATGAGGCTGGGGTATGGAGAGAGATAGCCACGCTGAGCACAGCTAAGGCGACGGGCAGAAAATCTAGGGTGGGGAGTTTTGACTGGGGCCCAGTATCGTGGGCAAGGGATCCCCAGGGGGCCTGTAGGTGGTGACAGAGTCTTTCAAGACATTGAGGGTGGGCTGGACAGAGTTTGGGTGAGAGGACATGGGGAGCTCCAGGGAGAATGGGGATGTGATTTTTCTCTGACAGGGAAGGGCTTGGCCTGGTCTGCTGGAGTTAGGGAACAGGCACGGCGGGGCTGAGTGCATGGGGACCAGGACTAGGCCTGGGAGGGGGTATGGGGGGAATGAAGAGCAGTGAGATAGATGGATAGGGCTCTGGAAACTGATGGATTGGTCAGGTCTGTGAGGCAGGAGATCTCCGGGAGATGCAGGCTGGGATTGGGACAGTTTGGAGAAGGAAGCGGACAGGGGAGGGTCTGAGCCTCTTTGGACTTGGCAGAAATGGGGTCTGGTCTTCCCTGACAATGAAGAAAGGGGGGAGGACAGGAAGGAGAATCCCACAGGGGGCCTGAGAGGAAGCAAGGAGGGGCCAGGTCTCCTAACACTGAGGTTAAGTGGGTCACAGAAGGGGAAGTTAGCCGGGTCTCCAGAGGCCTGGAGGGTGGTGAAAGTAGAAGGGGTTGTCTACGGACATACCACCCTGAACGCGCCGGATCTCCTCTGATCTCGGAAGCTAAGCAGGGTGGGGCCTGGTTGGTACTTGGATGGGAGAGTAGCAGGGGCAGAGCCTCCAAAACCCTGACAGTGAGTGGATCCGTGTAATGGGGTACACAGGATATCTCCAGGTGGCCCGAAGCAGGGGGAGTGGACACGTGGGACAGTAAGAATACTGACTACTGACTGAAGGGGAGTGACCCCGGGGAGGGGG
Organism: Rhinolophus ferrumequinum; assembly: GCF_004115265.2. Lineage (NCBI taxonomy): Eukaryota > Metazoa > Chordata > Mammalia > Chiroptera > Rhinolophidae > Rhinolophus > Rhinolophus ferrumequinum. Next base: position 22,545,211 of record NC_046306.1, read on the forward strand.
CGGTAGGGGCGCAGGGCATCCCCAGAGTCCCGGGCGGGGAGCCGGTGGGGGCGGGGCTCACCGGGCAGCAGGTCGGGCTGGCCGCCTCGGTGCACCAAGAGGCTGAGCTGCAGCACGAGCTGCGGCGCGCTGCGCAGGAAGGTCTCCAGCAGGCGCAGCATGTTCACGTCGGCGCTCTCGAACAGCATCCGCCAGTAGAAGTGGCGCCGCAGCCGCTCCCCGCGCCAGCGGCTCTGGAGTCCCAGGTACATGGCGCGCAGGTACCTGCCGAGGGACGCGGTGCTTAGGCGCCCACTCCCAACCCGACCCTTGGTCCCCAGCCAGCGCCAAGGGCAAGTGCGGCTGCGTGTAGCTCTGGGCGTCACTCACTGCACGGAGCCTCGTACCTCAACTGTGAAATGAGCATTTTGAAAGGACAACTTCCTGGGGTGGTTGTTGGGGGCGCCTAATGGACTCTTTAGATTAAAGCCTTAACACAAACTCGGCGCTGAATACAGCTTTCTCAGCATCATTATTGCTCCAGCATCTCGGGGCCTGCTTTATTCGCAGGGCTCCTGACACCTTATAGTGCCCTAAACCTACCGTAGCCCTATTATCCCATTTGATAGATGAGGAAACTGAGACTCAAACGGTCACACAGCTCGGAAGCAGTGGAACCAAGATTCAAGCCCAGCAAGCCTGGCCTCAAGGCTCACACTCTATTAGGCAACTCTGCCTCTCCCCATATGCCATAATGTTCGCCCACACGTAGGTTCCTTCGGGGACAGGCCCTGGTGCCAGCCCCCAGTTCTGTTGCCACCAGCAGCTTCCTGGCCTGTTCCCAACCCCACCTGAGTGCCCAGTTCTCCCCACAGGGCACAGGGAAGGCCCTGGCATATGAGACTTTTCTTTCAAGGCTCAGCTTATAAGCATAACTTCCTCCAGGAAGCCTCTGCTGACCACCCTCCACCTGGGCTACGAGGCCTCTCGCAGGTTGCCCTCCAACCCAGCACGTGTCACAGTGGGTTGTAAGTGCCTGGTTATGCATCCGTCTCCCCCAGACGGTGAACTCTGTGAGGATGCTAGGTCAGCTTGCTAACAGTTGTACTCTCCGTTTTTAGCACACAGTCAGTGCTCAATCTGTGTTAGCTGAATGAATGAATGAATGTGTTCATGATCGAAAGTCTGTTTAACTGAATGGAACTCTGGTAACCCAGGAAGGGGGTATGGAAGGGATCCTGAAGTCCTGAGTTCAATTCCTGACTTTGCTTCTTATTTATTGTGTTATCTTGAATAAGACCCTTTCTGAGCCCTAGCTAATCCCTCCCAAAGTAGCTATGAGAATTAAATGGATGAGAAGATACTTTGCAACTGTACCTACTGGTGACAAGGGACCAGTCCACACAGACCTCTGGGTCTGATTTCCTCTCTTGGTGCCTTGCCCAACAGCTCCACCCCTGACTATTGCAGTCACAGATATTGACCCCCTGGACCCCCAATTTCTGATTCATGGGGCAGGCATAACCTTTGTTGAAACCAGAGAGGGCTTCTCTAGATGTGATCCCCCCAAAAACCAGAGGAGAAAATCCCAACAGATTTAGTGACCCTATTGTTTGAATCCAAAATTGGGGAACCAGGGATTTCCCAGATATGAAGTGCTGGCATTCAGAATATTGTTTGGAGGCCAACCGTATTCAACTGTGTGTTGCCAGCCCAAGGGAGGAACCACAGTGCTCCCTGGAATTTGGGATCAGCTGATACCCAGAGTTTCCCCAATGAGTACCCCAGTCTCAGCAATGGTGCGGCCCTCCCTGAACCTCAGTTCCTCCATATGATGGGCTTGATGACTCTGGAGATCCTTTCAGAGCTAATGTTCTAGGATCCAAACTCTCCCTTGAAAATGTGGCTGCAAACATCCCATTTAGGGCTCTCCTACCCATCCTTGGTCCTCCCAGCACCAATGGTAGGTGTAGACACACCCTCACCATGACACAGTTTGGGATTGGCAGCTGGGATGGGGAAGAGGGCTGTTCTCTCAGAAGCTGATTCAAGAAATGCAAAGGCTCCTCCGTCTAACACTCCCATCCAATGATGGAATTCCTCTAGCGATTTCCAGCGCCATGCGTTTACACCCTTTGCTCACACACTTCCACGATAGGGAGTCCCCACCTCTTGAAGCAGGGTCTTTGGCTTCTGAGATGCTCCAGATGGATTGTGTTTCTATGATGAGCAGAAATTTGTCTCCCTGTATCTTCCATTCTCTGGACCCCTGCCTACCCCCCACATGAGGATCCCTGTAGCCAGAATCATTCATTCACGTAGCAAGCATATTTTGTCCACTTGCTTTGTGCCACGTCCTGTGCCCTTAAGCGTCTCACAGTCCCATGGCAGAGAGACAAGGTAAGAGCTGAAATAGATGCACTAAAGAGGCTGTGGAACCCAGAAAACAGATGGGTAACTTTAGCTGGGGAAGGGCGTCAGGGAAGACTTGCTGGAGGAAGAAGCATTTGGTCTCAGTTTTAAAGGATGGGTAGGCATTTGGAGTCACGCAGGAGGTGGAAGGGCATTCAAGGTGGAAGAACCAGTCGAAGCAAAGGCATAGAAGCATGAGAAGACATGGCCTTTTAGGGGAACGGCCAGTGGTTTGATGGCCTGGTGGGGAGGGTTTTCACGGGCAGAGGCATAAAAAGTCTAGAATTGTGAAGGGCATCAAATTCTGGACTGAAGAGTTCATATTTTATTCTAAATATGAATTATATCCCAGAATCAGTGGTGATGTGATAAGCTCAGTGGCTTAAAAAGCTTGCTCTGGAGGCTGGCTTGGAGGAAAGCCAGGAGAGGCTGGGGTTTGGTCCAGGCCTGAAATGACAGGGCTGAGCTAAGGCAGGGCACAGAGGAGGGGCAGAGAAGAGAGCTGGAAACGGCCAGAGATCAGGGGTGGGGGGTAGGGGAGAGACCACGCTGGCCCCCAGAGTGTCTGAGGACCCAGAACACAGACTACTTTTCCCAGCCTCCATTTCCACCCACACCCCCCCAAACCCCAACTCCACTCCCTTCCCCATTCTTGTGGCTCTGACTTTGAACAGGAAGGATAGACCAGCTGGTCCAACGTGAAGGGGCCTGGGGAGTTGGGGGAGGGTGACACCCTGGAAGTTTCTCTCAGGCTGGAAGACCATCTGTTTCCTGGCCCTGGTCAGCATGAGGGAGGCCCTGGCCCAGCCAGCATCCATCACCACCTGACAGGCTGCCTGCCCACCTCCCCGCCCACTCCTGCCCTATTCTCTGTCAGTTCCCAACGCCCCCACGCCTCACCTAACCACAGACAAAGGGCTCACCTAGCTCAGGACCGCAGTGGGCCAAAGCAGGGAAGAGTTAGGGGAAGAAAGAAAGTCTCTGAGACCCAAAAATGTGGGGTCAGTGGGGAGCGTGGAAAGATCATGTCGTAGTCTGGGGATGAAAGGGATTAGATTCAGCATCGCTCTGCCTGCTTTGGCAACAGGACCACAAACGGTGGCTCTTCCTTCCAGCCGCACTACGTGCTCCCTGCCAAGGGCCTGTGAGGTTTTTATGGGCCTAGGAAAATGTTTGAGGCCAGGAAAAAAAAATTGGCTCTAAAACAGGGGAAAACTGCAGAATCAAAATTAATAAATGTTTAATTAAATGTCTGCGAAACAGAACATGATATCAGCCAGTCAACTGCAATTTGGCTTTTATCTGGTTATATATAATTTACATTTGATGTTTGATATGGCTGCATTTTAACATGCTTGATAGGTGTGGGGCCCACAAAAGTCTTAAAACAGCCCTGCCCGGGACATGCATCTTACTTTCCCTGAACCTCAGTTTTATTTTCTCTGAAAAGGGGCCAGCACTTGCCCTTCTGCCTACATCACAGCCCTTGGGGTGCGGATCAGAAAGGCAAGATGGCAATATGCTGGGCTTGTGGGTTTGCTGCTCAGCTCTGCTCTAGATGCTGTGTGGCCTTGGGTACTCTCTCTGCCTCTCTGAGCCTCATTTTCCTCCTTGTTGTGAGCATTTGTGAACTGCAGAGGGAGGTGCACATAGAGAGGGGGAGTATATGCTAGGTGGAGGCCTCTGGCTCCTGATCAATCACCAAGCAGCCTCTCTTGAAACCTCCTCCAGGAAGCCTGCTCTATTCCACTCTATTTGAAAGGAAATTGGAAGAACTTGATCTTCACCACAACAGGACTGATACCACTTACAGAGAAGGATGCTCCATCTCAGGGAAAGGAATCCAGCCTGGGGGGACGTATCTGATTTCCCCAAAAACACATGCCCAGACCATCCATTCTCTCTACTGCCACCATCCTGGTCCACCACCATCTTTTGCCTTCTCAGTGGGCTGCCTGCATCCATATAGCCACTAGCAGGGTATTTTTAAAACCTTTCAGATCATATCATTTCCCCTTCTCAAAACCTTCAAAGGACCACCCATCACAGTTGGAACAAAATCCAAGCTTCTCCCCTTGGCTTGCAGGCCCTAAACCATTTGGCCCTGCCTATTTCTCTCTATTGCTCTCAAACAAGTTTCATTTGTTCCTAGCACTCCAGATACCCTGGGGGTTCCTCAAACCCAGCCAAACTTGTTCCTGACTCAGGACCCTTGCATTTGCTACTTGCTCTCCCTTCCCCAGATCCTCCTGTGGCTGGGTCCTCATCAGCTCCCATGTTACCTTCTCAGAGAGGCCTCCCAGGTCACCCATCCTACATTAGTCCCTCCGGCCTCGCCAAATCACTCTCGTCTATCACATTGCCCTCTCTTATTTTCTTCTTAACATACAGTATGAAACAATCTTATTGATTAATTTATACATTTATTTTCTATTTTACCACTGTGGTTCCATGAGGTCAGGGACTTTGTCTTGGTCATCACTGTGTCCCCAGCATCAGCACAGCTAGTAGGCGCTCAATAAGTATTTGTTGAATGAATAAATGTGAGTGTTTGCATGTGTCTCTCTCCTGACCTTGGCGGCCCAGGGGCTTTTCTGCCTGAGTTTGCATAGAGCCAAGATACCTCGCAGGCAGCCCCTGTCCTCACTGATTCATTTCTGTCCTTCCTCCTCCAGAAAGCTTTCCCTGATGTTCCTCAGCCTGCTTGGGCCTACCCAACCTTGACAGGCCTCAGCCTTCAACTTCCTGAGGCCAGCGTGAGCCAGAACCTAACAGATAGCTTCTACCACTCCTGTTTTACAGATGAGGAAACAGAGGAGCTCAGAGGTCTATTTTGGATCTAATTTGCCAACTCTCAGTCTTGTGCTCAGAGAAGAAGCATGTCTGGGAGGAAACTGGAAGAGCAGATAGTGTATATTGTTGAGGGTGGGGTTGGGAGCAAAAAAATCCAACTCTACAAAGGAGAGAAACCAGCAGTCAGGGTATGAAATCCGCAAAAAAATCCAACTCTACAAAGGAGAGAAACCAGCAGTCAGGGTATGAAATCCCTCCACTCAGGGATCCGGAAAGCTGTCCCTTCTGGACCCCATTGCCTCCATGAGCAGGGAGCAGCGTCAAGAAATAGAGAGAGCTCATTTTCTTCTCTCAGGCCTGGCTGCCTTTGTGACCCAGCCCTGAGGGAACTTCCCAGCATCCCTCAGGTTGGGGGGGCGGTCCTCTCTAATGGGGAAGGATGAGGGGATCCCGCATCCCTGCGAAGCCAGGAAACTGCTGGGCCCAGCGTCTGGGCCATTCTTTCTCTCTCCCGTTCTTTGTTCCTGGATCACCCCAAGTCGCTGGTACTAGGTCAGTTTCTGGCTGGGGCCTCAGTCCTCATGCAGAGGTCAGAGCTGGACCTGAGCCTGGACCCATCCCTTTGTCTGCCCTCAGCTCCGGGGCCATCACCTCTTCTGTCTGTGGCTCAGATCAGCCTGTTGTTGTGTCTGTCCCTTGAATGCAGGGTCAGCCTACTTATTTATCTGTTCCTCATTTATTGTCAGTCAATCTATTTGTCTGTCAGTCAGTCTCCCCCTTGGACCCTGGGTCAGTCTACCTGTCTATACCTTGGACAACGGGTCATATTGTCTCTCAGAAACTATGTCTATCTATTAGTCTTTCAGACCCAGGACCCTGGGTCAGCTTTTCTGTTCTTAGAAACGGGGAATATCAGTCTGTCCCTTGGGTGTCAGGATAGCCTGCCTGTCCCCTTGGATATTGGGTCTGCCCGTTGGTCTGTCTGTCAGTCTCTGGGCTGTTTGGTCCATCTGCTGGTCTGTTGCTCAGCTCGTGGCTCGGTGTGCCTGCCAGTTTTCTGGCTCCTCCCCTGCCTGGCCCGCCTCTCCCTAACTCGGTCTCTCTCTGTCTGTCTGCGTCTCTCACATCCTCAGCTTCTCCATCTGTCGGTCTCGGTGTTTCCGAGTGTGTTCTCGCCCCTCTCCACTCCTCCTCACACTCTGGGCCAAAAACACAGCAGCTTCCAGAGGCGCCCCCGCTCTTGCTCCATCCAGGAACACCGCCACCCCCACCCCACCCTGGCTAGGCCTGCAGACCTCTGCAGGTGAGCAGAGCGGAGCTGGGGAAGTAGGGCTAATGGGAAGGAACAGGACACCCCACACCAGCTGGGCCCATTAGTGCTCTGTAGGTCTGTAGGGGGACAGTGTGCACATGTTCATAATAATGATAATAGCTCATATTTATTGAGCACCAACTGCATGACGGGCTATGCTAAGCCTTTTCATACATATTGTTTATTCTTCACAGCAAATCTTTGAGGTGGGTGCTATTGTTATCCCCATTTTACAGATGAAGAAACTGAGACCCAGAAAGGGACTGGGGTTTATAGAAAGTCACCCAGTAAGTGAGTGCCACATCTAGGACTCAGACTTGGCTCTCCATGGGCCCCTGCACTAGAGAAGGTGCTTTGGTCACATGGAGGGGGTGCTGTACCGCTGCCCAAGAGGACCCATGTTGGGCAGAGATGGACCTAAAAACTTTGCTTGGGATTATGTGGGTTTAGAGAAAACTGCAGGAGGGATGACAAACGGTAATTGGAGTCAGGAGACCCAGGCTCAAGTCCTTCACTGGACTTTCTGGGAAAGTCCAACCCCTCTGTGGGCCTCAGTCTTCCTCTGTAAAATGGGCCCAAGTACCCTGATTCTTGCCTACCCCACGGCGTTTTCATCAGGACCATCTCCCCACCCATCCGATTCTGATTAAGGTCCATCAGCTATGACCTGAACCCAAGTACTTCTTTCCACCCTGTCTCGTGTCACCGCTCTGGTTCAAGCCAGCCAACTGCAAGCAGCAGCAGCCCCTATTCGCCCCGGTGGATCTCCTTCCCATACTTGCCTTCTTAGAGCTTATACTTCACACAGCAGCTGGGGAATCCTGCAAAATCCTAGATCAGGGCATGCTACTGCCCATGACTCTAAGAAGAAAATCCTCACCATGATCATTGAGGCCTTTGTCCACCCCCAGGACCTCTCTGCCTCCACCCTCCCCAGCTCACACCTCTCCAGCCTACACTGGTTTTGCTGCTTCCTGAACACCAAGTTCACTCCCACCTCAAGGCCTCTGCCTGGGAAGGGCTTCACCAATGCCTGGCAAATTCTCATTCTTTCCATCTCAGCTCAGTGTCACCTCCTCAGAGAGGCCTTCCTAGATCCCCCTCATTCCCCTTCCAAAGCACTTCTACTCACCCCTCCACCCTCTGGCCACTTCCTGTCATGTTACCTTATTTATTCATTTTCTTGAAAACACACATCAAGGCGGCCGGATGGCTCAGTTGGTTAGAGTGCGAGCTCTGAACAACAGGGTTGCCCGTTCGATTCCCACATGGGCCAGTGAGCTGTGCCCTCCACAACTAGTTTGAAGACAATGAGCTGCCGCTGAGCTTCTGGAGGGGCAGCCAGATGGCTCAGCTGGTTAGAGTGCGAGCTCTCAACAACAAGGCTGCCGGTTCAATTCCCACATGGGATGGTGGGCTGCGCCCCCTGCAACTAAGATTGTAAATGGCGACTGGACTTGGAGCTGAGCTGCACCCTCCACAACTAGATTGAAGGACAACGACTTGGAGCTGATGGGCCCTGGAGAAACACGCTGTTCCCCGATATTCCCCAATAAAAAAAACCAAAACCACACACACACCATAACCCGAAGTGTTACTTCTTACATATTTATTGTCTGTCTCTCCAATGGTATGGCGACCATGGCTGTCCTGTTGTCTGCTATGTCCCCAGTGCCTGGCACATAGTTAATGTTCAGTATGTGCTAGGCACTGAACGAATTGAACGAGTGAATGAATGAAGAGTGTGAATATACTTTATAAGCTCTGCTTTATAAGCTCCCCAAGTAAAGGTCAAATGGAAAGAGCCCAGTCTTGGGAGTCAGGCAGACCCAGGTTCAGATTCTGACTCCATCACTTACTGCCTGTCTAGTCTTAGGCAGGTTGCTTTTCTCTCTCAGCCCCTCCACTCAATGCCCACCTTATAGTAGCTATGAAATCAGAAAGTGGTGATCCATATACAATGCCCAGCTCAGTGCTGGGCACTCAACCTATGGGAGGTTTTAAGGAATTGTCTGACTCAGAGGCTCCAACAGGAAGAGGAGGCTTTGTAATTTCCAGTTTAGTTTCTGATAGAGCTGAGACCCGCTCCTAGGCTGGCTTTCCCTGATGTTTTCCAGGAGACAGAGGGTCAGAGAAGTCCCTTTGGGGCAAGTTCACAGGGCAGGGTCTTCTTTGGGGTCTTTGTCCTCCCCCTAAAAATAACTGCCACTCATCAAAGACCTTCTGTGTGTACTTTCCCCAAATCCTCCCTGCAGCCCTGTGAGGTTTCGTTGGCATTATCCCCATTTTCCAGAAAAGGAAACTGAGTCTCAGAAGAGAGGAGGTTCATTTGACATTTATTCACCCAGCATTTCTGAGTATCTACAATGTGTCTGGAACTGTGCTAAAATGCCAGTGGACACAATGGTGAACAAAACCAAACCAGCCCAATTGGTACTCAGTCTGTGGGGGACTTTAATTAAATCATCACGGAAACATGCAATGAAAAACATATTCCATGGGTTCTAGACCTGCTGCAGACAGAATTCCATGAGCCAGCACAGAGGAAAGCGGTGCTGCTGGAGAAGGGTCTGGCCAGCTTGGGAAGAGTGTGGCAGTCAGGGAAGGCTTTCTGAAGGAGGTGGCTAGTGAGCCATGATCTGAAACAGGCATAGGAGCTAACCAGGTGAAGGGCGAGAAGGGAGTTTCTGGCAAAGGAACAACAGGGGCAAAGGTCCTGAGTTGGGAAGAAATAGTAAGTGGTCAAAATGGCTGTAGCTCAGAGAAGATGATAAGAAATCAAGATATGAGGTGGGCCTTGGTGAAGGATTTGGTTTTTACTTTAGAGTGATGGGAAGCCACTGGAAGGTTTTAAACCAGGGAGTGACGGGATTAGAGAGCACTTCTGCATTTTAGAGGGAGTACTCTGACTGTGGTGAACAGATTGGAGGGAGACCAGGGTGGAAGGTGGAAGACCAGTTACCAGGTGAGATGTAAAGATGGTCCAATGGAATGCGAAGGACTCCAGAGACATTTAGCAGGCATTTGGAGGAGTGACTTGCCCGAGGTCAATGGCCAGAAGCATCAGAATTGCATCTTAAATCAGGGGTGGGCTACGCCCCCATTTCACCAAGGGTACAAATCAAGTGGAGCCAAGACCTGGGGATCAGATACCGTCTGGGGGTTCTCCGGGAAACCCTGGGCCCAAAGTCATACACTACCTCATCTGCAATGTGGCCCAGGAAGCTGTTGGGGCAATGGCACAGAGGCCCCTTCCATCTGCCCACTGCTGCACAGATTCAAAAGCACTGCTGCACAGATTCAAAATAGGACCTTCCTGGGGTTGGCAGCCAAATGAGTCATAAATGCCAGTAAAGAATGTGATTTTACACGTTCGGCTCCCATTTTGGCTCCCATTTTGTGTGGTGCTCGGAGCTGGGCTGTCTCCCTCCTCCTTAGTGGGCCCCTAGAGAGTTGCAGCACCTCTTTTTGCTGGGCTGAAGCCAAACATTTTCCTGCCACTAATTTTAGGCTTGGCTGAAAAGCGGAGACCCTCTCCCATCCCACCCACCACCAGCAGCTCCCAGCCACTGCTCCTCTTTTTGTTGAGCAGGGAAGCAGGCAATCCCTCTTCAGCAAAGACTTTGGGACCAGTTTTCTGCTTCTTACGTCCTTCATTGTGTGAGTACAGTCAGATTGCCTCCCCTCTCTGGCCTCACTTTCCCCACCTGTGAAATGGGGACAGAGCAGAGACTAAAACCCAGGACCCCATACTCTAGGCCGATACTTTCCCCTCCCGACCCCCCCTTTCTTTCTTTTCCTGATATCCCTGGGCAGAGTTTGGGATGTCATGAGCCATCTGGGGGAGAGAGAGTTAAAAGTCCATTCTCCTGGTTGCTTTGGTCACTTCACCTGAGGGTACTTGGAGATTGAGGTGGGGAGAAAGCACTTCTATCTGTCCCTGGTCTGGGTGTGAGATCCCAGATGGTAGAGGGGCCAAGCTGATATCATCATGAGGGACTCTGGAGAACAATAGAGGGGGGCCCTGTCTAAAAAGGCAGCTGCCCCTCAGCTCCAGATGACTGCTGCCCTAGGAGAATGTGAGCCCAGTGTGGCTGGAATTTCAATTTTTCAAGAATAGCTGGAAATTAGAATATTTATGTAAAAACGTCATCCCAATTTGGAAATGTTGGCAACTAATTTTAAAAATACCATATGAATTTTCAAGAAATTATTATTCCTTTTTTAGGAATAATACTGTTTGTGATAACAGTATTACATCTTTTAATTAAATTTTTAAAAATTCTATGTCTTTAGAGATGTGCTGAAATATTTACGGATGCAATGATATGATGTCTGAGATTTGCCTCAAAATAACATGGAAAGGAAAGAAATGGGGTCAGGTCTAGACCTATGATCTCCAACACCTGTGTGTCCTACACTAGCCACGTGGTTATTTCAATTTAACATTAGTTAAAATTAAAATTGAAAATGCAGTTCCTCAGTCACACTAGGCACATTTCAGTGCTTAATAGGCATGTGTGGGGGTCGGCCGGTTAGCTCCGTTGGTTAGAGCGTGGTGCTAATAACACCAAGGTTGCCGGTTCGATCCCCACATGGGCCACTGTGAGCTGCGCCCTTCTTAAAAAAACAAAAAAAGTCATGTGCGCTAGTGGCTACTGTATTGGACAGTGCAGATGATACAGGCCAAATGAAAGGTCTTCTCACTACAGAAACTCTAAGTTTTCTTTCTTTTTAACTCCATTAGTTTCTTAATCATAAATAATAGATTGTTTTTAACCTAAATCATAGAAATCTCCTACCCCTGCTTTAGATAATTACCTTAAAACTTGTGGTTCATACTTGTTGATTGTAATTGAAATCTAATGTTCTCTCTCCTACCCATTCTGGGCCTAACTCCTGGACAATTAACAACACCTGAATGACTGGTTGAATGCCCATGGTCCCTATAGAGCTGATGGATTTATTAATTAAACTATATTTTTCCTCATTCAGGGGCCTTGGGGATGGGGAGGATGCCCCAGCAAAGTTGCCAGTCACAACCAAAGAAGCCAACGCACCCTTCCAGGCAGCTCTCGAGACCTCTTCCTCTCATCTGAGATCAGATAGGGTGAGAGTCCATGAATCCCCCAATAGGGAGGGACAGCTCTACACCTCTGCCCAGCAGGAAGCAGGTACAGAAGAAAAGAGCTCCTGCCCCTCAACTTCCCAGAGATTTTATGGGGATCAGGTCTCTCAAGGGGAAAACAAGGCAGGCAGTTTGGGCCTCATTCTACCATCACTGTAATATCACACATATGCCCAGAAGTTCATTAATATCATTATAACAGACTGAATTCTGGGAAGGAACATGCACAGTCTAAAAAGATGAGACAATAGCCTCTTGTCAATCACAGGTGTCAATCAAGTGGTCCCACGCCCCAGGAAAGGAATAGCCCATGCTAGAGAAAAAAGATAAAAACCCCAAGTCCTCGCCAGTCTGAGCCCTTTGAGCCTTTTGAGCCTTGCTTTTGCTCAGGGGCCCGCTCCAAACTCTTTGGAGTGTAGTTTCTCTTCTGATAGTGGCCATTGGGCCATTCTCTGTTGCTCGGGTCCACTCCTATTTCTTTGGAGTGTACTATTACTTCTAATAAACTACTCTTTCACCACTTTATTTCTGCGTCTCGTTCAGTTCTTTGCTCGAGACGCCAAGAGCCTGGACACCACGCCGAGAACAGCCCACTCTCTGGTAACACAGATATAGAGCATTTCCACCACTGCAGAAAGTTCCAGTGGATGGTGCTGGCCCAGATAGAGCCAGGTTGGCCGGGGGGTGGTACATGGGGGATCACGATCCTGCTCTACTTTGGTGTATTTCAATTTTTTCCCCTAATAAAAAGTTTCATGAAACAGCTGGGGGGGCAAAAAAACCTGTGGGCCAAACAAACACATCCTCAGGCTGGATTTGCCCGTTGGCTACTGATTTGCAACCTGTGGTGCGGCCATCCATCCTCATAAAGCCCCCAAGTTAGATGCACGGGCTCTTAAAACTGTAAGGAGCTTCAGAGATTTTCTCGTGTACCATCCAATCCCATGCGGGAGCCTGCTACCCTTCCCTGCCAAAGTCAGCCACTTCTGTGTGTGTGCGTGCGTTGGCGGATGTGAACTTCACACCCTCACGGACAGCCCGCTCTGTTTCTGGGCAGCTTGATTGTCAAGGCGTTCTTGCTTCTATTCAGACAAATTCTCCCTCCCTTTAACCTTGGGTTGTCATCTGTCTTCACACCATCTGTGTCTGGAGCCACAGAACAAGTCTCCTTCCTTGAGAAGGGGACAGTGGGAGAGGGGTAGCAAGCATTGGGATGTCCGTCTCCCACCCTTATCATATCACTAAGTAAGTAGGATGGGCTGCAACCTAGGCCAGTAATAATGGTGACAGTAGTGAATGTTTTCTGAGCATATGGTATGTGACCAGCCCTGTGCATTTACATGATTTCCAGACATCTTTACAAGATGGATATCCACCTGAAGAGGTGGATACCACCACTATCCCCATTTCACAGATGAGACTAGAGCTCTGGTTGGTGAAGTGAATTGCGCAGGGTCACACAGCTAGCAGCCACAGAGCCATAAGCTGCACCAGGGCCCCAGCCCTCAGCTACTTTGCTCTCTTGTCTGAGTCCTAGGAAAACTCATCCAGGATTTTCAAGCCTCCAACTGGGCTTTACAGATGGGGGAACTGAACCCCAGGCAGTGAAGTGTGTCTTGCTCAAGATTCTGCTTTCAAAGAGTCTATTCAGGTTGCACGAACATTCATGGAGCACCTACTGTATACGAGGAACTTTACTTCCTTCATCTCCTAAGTCAGCCACACCTGCATCCTCCCGGGAACTCAACCCAGGGCTGTGCCCAGTACATCTTACGCAAGTACAAACGCATTGCCCTTAGCCTGCATTTGTCCCTGACAGTTTGGAAGGCTGCAGATGCAGGCGGAGCTGACCTCAGTGCCGTGTCCACAATAGCAAAGGGCTCCCACACTGCCTTAGCACCGCTACTTTAGCCACAGACGCAAAGCCTGCTTTAACAGAATTCAAGCTCTAAGAAACTGCCATGGACCTCGCCAGAGCTGGCTGGGTACAAGGCCACCAACAGCAACAGAGGGTCTGCTCTGGGACAGAGAGAAGAAAGGACAAGGCCTCAATTCCCCAGGGGCTTGTGATCTAGTGGGAAAACCAAGCAGGTGGGCAGATGATCACAACAGAATATGATCAGGACTGTCAGGCTGAAGGGGAATGAGTAATTGTTCCTGGGGAAAAGGCTGAGAGGAAGAAGCCAGAATGTTAACAGTGGGGACTTTAGAGTGAAATAACATTTTTAAAATATTTTTTTTTGATTTTTTCCCCCTTCTTCCCAAAGCAATACAGGATTGATTGTTTTGTAAGAATACACTCAACTAGTGGAAGGCAGTATCGCTTGGTGGTTACACATATGGGTTTGGGAGCCGGATTGTATCACTTCAAACCCTAGTTTTGCTACTTACTAACTGGGAGGCTGTTAAACCCTCTGTGCCTCAATTTTCACTAACTAAGTTAGTGTTAGCTAGCATTATTGGCCTGTGTTACAGATGTGGAAAGCATGTTCCATGTATTAATTCAATAAGCCTCCACAATAGCCATTTGTTTAGGGAGATTATTGTTCTCTTTCACAGATGAGGAAACTGAGGCCTAGCGAGGTTAGGTGACTTGCCCAAGATCACACAGTTCCTAAGAGGCAGAGCCAGAGTTTTGGCTCCACAGTCTTACTTCTTCCTCACCACACTCCCTACCTGACAGGATTATTATGAGGAGGAATGATCTAATCTAAGTCTCTATAAATGGTAGCTATAATTTTCAGTAATATCTGACTTTTTAACAACAGATGAATGTATACATGTATATCTTGGTTCATTATAAACCAGAGAAGGGGCGGCCAGATGGCTCAGTTGGTTAGAGCGCGAGCTCTCAACAACAAGGTTGCCGGTTCAATTTCACATAGGATGGTGGGCTGCACCCCGTGCAACTAAAGATTGAAAATGGCGACTGGACTTGGAGCTGAGCCGCACCCTCCACAACTAGATTGAAGGACAACAAATTGGAGCTGATGGGCCCTGAAGAAACATACTGTTCCCCAATATTAGCCCCCCCCCAAAAAAACCAGAGTAAAATCTTCAAGCAGTACAAGAAATATCGAATTAGTAAATAGAAATGCCCTCTAACCCTACTTCTTTGTCTCCAGAGACAATGAGCAGAGGGGGGAGTCTTCTTTATATCTTTTCAGTGCTGCCTGAGGTTTCAACAAAACTGTACCACCCTTTTATAAACAAACAAAACAACCAAGCAATTTCCACTTTAGAGTTTAAGAAACAACAACTTTTGCCTGATTGAGGGAATGGGAGGTGGGGTTTGAGGGGCAGACGGTGGCACATGTTGGGTTTATTCAGGGAAAGCTCCTCAGAGGAGGTGGCATTTGAACTTGGCCTTGAAGGACGTGCAGAATTTCCCTGGGAGGAGAATGGGAAAGGATGTTACTGATGGACTGCAGGCAGCGCTCAGAGGTGTGAGGGAAAGGAGGGTGTGGCTGTGGCGCACGGGTAGAACAGTAAGGAGACAAAAGAGCAGGAGGCAAAGGGCCTGATGCCAGGATAAAGCATTTGGCCTCGCTTGAGGGGCAGAGGGGAGCCAGTACCAGCCCTCTGGCTCCAGAGCGGCAGAGTCAGATCTGAGCTTTACAGCGATCATTCTGCCATTTTTATGACGTGGATTCCATAACTATCATTCTGGTTACCGGTGGGGGCGGGATGGGGTTGGGGGGGGGGAACCAGAGGCTGATAGGATTTCCCAGGGGAGAATTCGGAGGCCCGAACAAAGGCAGGGTGGTGAACGAACAAAGGCAGGGTGGTGAACGGAGAGGCCAGAGTGGAACCTAACCCATCCTCCTTCCTCTCCCCAGGGACATTCGCCCCAGCTGCGGGTTCAAAGCCATTTCCTGGCAGCCCTCCCTCCTCCCCCCAGGGCTTCTCCTGTGTGGTCTTTATAGATCAAACCGGGGACGCTGGGCCCAACTGCCGCCACGGTGTCTGTTAGGAGCAGCTCTAATTGCCTGTTGCTGTCCGATGGGCAGGGAGAGGAGGGCCGTGAGGGTGGAGTCCCAGAGAGGGGTCTCCCAGGAGGTGGGTTGTGAGGCTGGACTGGAACAAGCCTGCAAAGTGAGAGCAGGGAGGACCCTTGTGGGTAGTCACCAGAGTTCCAGGGGTTGTAAACATGTTTCAGCTGTGGGGCTGTCTGAACAAAATCTTAGACATATAACCACCATATGAAAAAAGAGAAACCCAGAGATACTCAGATGGTGACAAGGCCAGGAAACACAGTTTGAACACCACTATGGAATCCAACTTCTGTCTTGTTTTATATGTAATACAAATAGTAATGGCTAAGGAGATTTGAGCACTTCCTATGTCCCAGGCACTGTGCTAAACACTATCTATACATTATTTACTACTCCCCCAAGCCACATGTGATAGGTACTATTATTAGAATGTCCATTGTATAGATGAGAAAATCGAGGCACACATGTTATGCCATTTGTCCAAAGTCTAGAAAGTGGCAGACACAGGACATGGCTGATTCCAGAGTATGGGTTCTTAACTATTAACTATCTGTCCCCAATGGGGAAATTGACCAGAGAAGGAAAGATATCATGTCCTCTTTGCCTGAAACAGACCCACACCCTTGCTGCTACTACCCTGGTCCAGCCCCCATCTTCTCTCACCTGGATCATTGAGCAGCCTCCTCACAGGTCTCCAGGCTTACCTTGGCCTCCCTCCAGTCCATTTTCCATCCAGCAGCCAGAGTGCACGTTGTAAAACATAAGTCAAGCCCCTATTCCGCCTTTGCTCATATCCTCTTGTACTCCCCACTCCAAGCAGAGTGAAAGCCCAAGTCTTCCCCATGGCCTGTGAGACCCTGTGTGATCTAACCCCAGCCAACCTGTCCACCATGATTTCCTCCACTCCCTGCTTTTGTCACACAGGCCTTTTCCTCACTCTTCTTCCCTTTGCCTGGAACATCCTTCCCAAGACCTCCACACAGCTTGCCCTCACCTTATTCAGCCCTCTGCCCACAGGCCACCTCCTTGCAGCGGCCTGCCCTGACCACCTTATCTCAAAGAACCACACCCTCCTCCCTGGACCTCTGTAGCCACTAACCCTGTTTCACTTTTTCCACAGTACTTACCACTATTGGACCCATTATATTTTATGGGGACCAAAGTTTTGCCACCCTAAAATATGCCTTTGGGGACATCGATTTTAAGCTGTTTTTTAAGAAACAAAAGACCCAGAAAGAAAGTTTGAGCCTCCCTCTCAAACTGCCTAACGGAATTTAGATAGAAGAACATGCTTCAGGGAGGGAATCTTACCATAGTCACCTTAGCCTATTTGAATTAAGTGCGGCAAACCGGGAGGATCCAAGCAAAAATCTGTTGGCTAGATTCCTCTGTTTCCCATTGATTCTGGGTGGCCCAGCAAGAGTTTGTTTACCACATATTGTTTCCCTGTGAATTACCTGCTTTCTCTTTGAAATCCCCTTCTCCTTTGTCCAAAATGGCATATAAACCTCAGCTGCCCGAGATGTCTTCAGGTCTCATACCTTCTGGCACCCCTGCATCTACATCCATAATAAACTTGGGACATTTCCTCCTGCTAATCTGTCTCTGTTCAATTTGATTATTAGCCCAGCTAGAAGAACTTAGAAGGTTGGAGGAAAGTTTTTTTGTGTATGTGCCCCCATAATACAATATATATTTTATTTCATTTATTTATTGTTTCCCCCATTTGACTATCAGGCGCCATGAGAGAGGGACTTTGTCTTGTTCTCCACTCTGTCCTCAGTATTTGACATAGTGCCTGGTATACCGCAGGCGTTCCATAATGAAAGATTTTGCTGAATGAAAGATTGCAGATGAAATGAACAGCTGCAATGTCCTTATGGCTTCAGGGGCCTTTGAGGCCCTCTTGCCCTCCTGCCCCCTCCCTGGCCACCTGCTCAGTGAACAAACATCTTTCTGCAGGGAACAAAGCCCAGACTGATGGCACTCATCACTGCCAACGGTTCTGAATATGTAACAATGCGACAAGCCCTTTGCTAAACTCTTGGTGCACATTATCTCATTAAATCTCAAAACAACCCAAGAGGTGTACTATTATGGCCTCTAGTTTACAAGGGATGAAACTCAGAAACAGAGAGATCACACGGCTTGTCAAGGTCACGTATGGGAAGTGATAGGATCACTGAAGACATTTGATTCCAGAGCCCCTATTCTTAACTGTTATGCCAAAAATATGGCTTCCCAGAGAGGAGACCCAGAGCCTGACTTTCACACCAAGTCACTAACTCATTTCAGAACTTCTCTTGAGCACAGGCTCATGAGAAGGCAGAGGGAGCAGTATGGGGGCATAGACATAGAGAGGGTACTAGAGGGATGGCCTTCAAAGCCCAGTTTGTCTCCCTTCCTCCCTATTCTGGGGTCCCCAGATCCTGACAGCCTGGGAGGAATCCCATGCCAGAGCATCTCCCACTAATTGGCTTAGCAAACCGTGCTGATCTGGGCAAAGCTGAAGCCCAGTGAATTCAAAGATTAGGGAAAGCAGGATTCATGGCTCACCGCTCTGCTGCCCACTGGGTCAGAGGAGACTGGGTTAGGACTTTAATTGGCTTAATAGTCATGAGTGGCTTAATAGCTCAGAGGGTTGGGGTGGGGGGCAGGCAGGGATGAAAACACAGGTTGGTGTCTAGCCCACAGCCAGCTTCATGTCCCACCAAAGGATCTGTGTACTCTTCTCTTGGGGGTCAATCTGTCTCCGTACATGGCCACTGCTCTGGGAACCCCCAATGCTACCAGTGTGGTGGTGTCAGGGAGAGAGCTTGGGCTTGGGGGTTGGGCAAAGCTGGGCTGGCACCTCACCTTCCTCCACTTCCTTAGTGGGTAACCTTGGACAAGTTACTTGACTTCTCTGAGACTCACTATTTTGTCTGATAAATGGGTATATCAGTTGCCAACCGAGGGACAGTTTCAGAGTAACAGGCGATCACGTGCCTGGAACACCTCACACGGGACACAGTGGGGGAGCGGTGTCCATGAATTCCTTCCCCTCCTCTCCCTCCTCAGAGCCCCATTTTGTGTTTAAAATAATACAAACACCCATTTTGCAGGGTTGTTTGAGGATAGAATAAGAAAGGACCTTATCAACTGTGAAGAGACTGAGGTCACAAAGACGACAGGCCCACAAATGTATTTCCTTTGGTTGACACTGTTTTTAAAATATCTTAACTAGAAGTTGAAAATTGGAAGAATTCACACAAAAAACCCAATTTCCCATTTCTTTTGAGAAAGAAGACCTGACAACAGTGGGTCCATAACTTCTCATGGCAACATCAGCTGGAGCTGGGTAGTGGCTTCCCTTTCCCTGAGACACTGCTTACCCCATAACGTCCTGTTGACTGACACCCATGTACTGACACAGGTGAGTGTCACCTGGCTCCTCAAAATATTTAAGCTTTTGATCCAGCATTGTACAAGCATGAGGAGTTGAAAGATAGCTTTAGGATTTAGATTATTTTATTCAGAATTGGGGCATCGGATCAGGAGGGAAATGACTGGCCAGTCTCCCAGCTTTGATCCCGGAAGTCTCAGACACTCATCTCCTTCCTCATTATCCCAGGTTCTACCATTCAGAACATCTGCACCACGTGCTGCTGAACCGTGAACTTGCTCACTGTGGGACTATTTCACATGGTAAGCAAACATGTTGTGCCAACATTGCTTAATTTCTAGGAATGCCAGCCCTGCTGGCTTCTCCATACCTTGTCTGGACTTTCCTCCATTTAGCCAGACTCTTAGCCATTTTAGAAGCCAAAGCTTTTGGGACAGGGGCCCAGAGGCTTTAGCTCTGATAATTAGAACCAGAGTCAGAATTCCAGAAAAGGGAAGGCTCTTAAGGTCATCAAATCTAATATTCTCATTTGACATACAGGGAAACTGAGGCCCACATGCAGAAAGAGCCTAGTCCAAGGTCACCTAGCAAGCTAGTTACAAACCCAAATGAAGACGTACGTTTCCTGATCCACTGCCCCAATCCAGCACTTTCCCTACAATCTACACTCTTCCCATCCTTACTCCCATAGTCCAACTCCCTCCCCTCCTCTCACATTCTTATCTCAGTGCAGCAGAAGCCCTGACTTTCTATCACCCTGGAATCTTGGGATCTCAGACTCATAATTCTTTGAGCTTGGGGGACACATTAGTGGCAGAATTGCAGGGTGGATAAGTTGAACTTGTGCTTTGAAGGCAGAGTCTTGAGTCCCAGCTCTCCTACTCCCTAGCTGTGTGACCTTGGGCAAGGATGCCCCCTCTCTGAGCCTCCATTCCCTCATCTGTTAAGTAGGAATGATAATACAATCACATCAGAGGTTTCTTAGGAAATATACAGAAGATGAAACATAAAAAGGCAACCAATAGGCTTGGCACGAAGTGAGTGCTTCATAAAATAATTGTTATAGAACTGTAAATTAGGGCTCTCATGCCCCTAAAACTTATGTGAAATGGTCCAGATGTGATCAAAGGAAATGGAACTGGACAAACTGGAGAACATATGCCCTGTCTAAATTGTTACAGGCCAGATACTGTTAGATTCCTTTTTTTGTTTTTCAAGAGAAGCTAGGACTTCTGGAATTTTGAAATAATGTACAAGCCAAACTAAACACTTCTGTAGGCCAGGTTCAACCTAAGGGCCATTTTTTTGTCATCCCTGAAAAATCATTTCATCCCAACCCCCTCACTTCACAAATGAGGGCGAGTGGAAATAGCTAGCCCTTTAATCTAAGAAACCATGGAGCTCAATGGACCCTCAGCCATCTCCAGCCACTCCCCTGAGACCCCCACTCCCACCCCATGGTCATTTTTTTTGCCCTGTTTGAGGGAAACTCTATGTTCAAGAAAGAAGTATTAGTTTCTTATAAGTAGATTCTGAACAAGGGGAGGAGGGGGGTTTGAGGTGGCCAATGAGTCGAGGGGCAGCTGGCCCACTTTAGGCTGAAGGGAAAGGGGAATGAAATTTTGGCTACCGAGAATAGGAAGTTACCATTTCAGAATCTAAAAATATCTTTTACCATCTGTCCACTTGGGCACAGAATGATAAATGCAGATTAGTTCCTGGATGTAGACATGAATATTTTTATGTGTCAAGCTAATAATAATAACACCACCTTGTGTGGATACAACTCCATCCCATGCTCTCCTAGGGCAAGCTAAACAGAATATACACATCAATCTAGGCAAGGCATAGATGGGGAAACAAAGGCAGAGAGAGATTAGGCAACACAACAAGGGTGACACAGCAAGTGAGCAGCTGGGACAAACCCTGGGTGTCCTGTTTCCAACCCTCAGCCCAGAACTGAATCTTCTGAGTTGGGCAGAATGTGTTAACAAGTAGCAGAATAAATATGTAAGAACAGCAATAATCACCCTTTACATCTCTACTGTGACTTTGACTTTTTCCATGCTTTCCTCCCCTCTGTGATAATAATGATAATCTATTGCATTCTTAAAATATGTTACAGTTCGCAGGGCCTTCACCCAGACCTTCTCTCACCTGACCACCTCACCAGGTAAGAAAAATATGAATGGTAGACCAATGAGATGAGAAGACTAAGCATTCTCCCACATTTCACAGGTGAGGAAACTGAGGCTTGGTGGGAGGAGGGGTTTTGCCTAAGATTACAGAGCTCGCAAGTTCATTCTGTCAGTGCAAAGTGGAGCCTAAGCTACTAGAGCAATCCTGATTCAAGAGGAACACTAGGTTCAGAATTCCCCGTCTCCAGTGAACTCAGCTCAGCTCAACAGGCACCATGACTCTTGGCAGAGGAAGAAGCCTAGAAGTAGGCTGCTTGTTCAAAGCCTCAGTTTTGGTCTTACTGTCCTGGGATTAAAGGACAGCTCGTGGCCATCAAATCTCAGATTCAAGATCCCAAATCCTTGGCCCTGTTGAAGGGGTGGTTGTGGAGCTGGGGAAATCCTAAGAAACAGGAGCTAGACAGCTTCTTGGCTGGGTCCAGCAAACCTTGTCGCCAAAGTCCAAAAAGTTTGGGCAGGATATTCATTTAGCTTCCTCAAATTCCACATTTCTCCTGGGAGGTTGGGAATAGACTGCAATTCTGAACTGAGAATCTTTGAGAGCAAGGAAGGACTTCTGAGATCTTTCTTAAACCCAGGCTCAGCATTCAGGCAGAAAGGAGCGGGTCAGGGCTGGAGGGAGCCCTGGGGCCCTGTTCCAAGCTTCGTACTCATTCTTAAGAGCCCAGGGCCCTCCTCATTCACACACCCCTGAGTCTCTCTCTTTCTCTTTTTGACCCATCCCCTCCTCCCTCAATGTCCAGATCAGAGAGAATAGCACTGGGGTTGGTCAAAGTTTGAGGGCAGAGGTTAGGGAGGCAGAGAAGAAATCAAAGCTGCAACAGGGTAGGGCGGGGCAGAGGTCAGGACACGAGGGGGGCCTGGAGAGGTCAAAGCAGGGCTGGGGCGGCAGACAAACCCTCGCCACCCCCACGCCTGGAGTCAGCTCCCTCCACCTGCACTTCTCCTACCTCCAGACCTGGCCGAGCTGCAGGAGGTGGACGAAGGTCTGCAGCAGCCAGACGCAGAGGCGGCAGCAGCGGCGGCGGAAGGCGCTGGCAGAGGAGGGCGCGGGCCGGGGACCCAGCTCGGGACTGCCTTCTTTGGTCCGGAAGGCGACGGGGCTGTCCTTGGTGCTGATGGAGGGCCCGCCGGCGCCGCTGTCCTTGGTGCTGACGGCAGGTCCCGGGGCCCCCGCGGGCTCCGTGTAGTCGTACACGAACCAGCGGAAGCTGAGCAGCTGCACTACAAGCGAGGGCAGGAGCACGAACAGCAACGTGAGGCCGAAGTAGGTACGCTGACCATGCAGGTAGTAGGAGGCCGCCAGCCACAGGTCCGTGGCGCCGTCGGAGAAGAACACTAGCAGCGCGCACAGCACCCAGCAGCAGTCCCGCAGCTCGTAGCGCGGCCCCGAGCCTCCCGCCCCGGTCACTCCCGGGCCCCCGGCCGCTGCCACCGCTTCCCCGCGCCCGCCCGCACTGCCCCGGGCTCCTCCGGCCGCCCCCTCCGGCCCCGGGCCGGCCGCAGCCGCCGCTCCATCAGACTTCGCGGCCATGTTGGCGGAGCAGGAGGCGGGGAGCGACTTCCGGGAGGCGGAGGGGGTGGGGTACGGAGTGGGGAGGACCCTACGCGGGTGGCTCCCGCCTCCTCCTCTTCCTCCTTCTCTTCTTCCTCCTCCTCTCTACTTCAATTATTCATTCTCCTCGGCGCCGCCCTCGCCCCTCCCCCACCCTGCCTGGGCTGTGGCCGGGTCGGGGAGCCCTCCTGGGAAGGGAGATGGAGAGGCGAGGGGAGAGCATCCCAGGACACCCTCTCCTTCCTTCCTCAGAGGTGTGGGGCCTCAGCCACATGCTCTCTGCCTCTCATCCCTCACCCTACTCCACTTCCTTCCTTTCTCTTTTCTTCACCGCCCCCCCCCCCATCCTCTCCTCTTCCAATTTATCTCCTCTGTTTACCTCCGGTGGCCTGGGTTTGAGGAGGGTGGGGGACCCGGAACTTGGAAGTCAGGGGCTGCTTAGGGGGACACCCCAGTAACCTTTTAGCAGTCACTCGATGCTAACAGGCCACTTCCTAGTTTCCAGAGTGTTCACATATTGTTGTACCCCCTTTTTGATCTTAAGAGGTCCCTTTTCTTATTGTCTTTTTCTTATTGTTTTGAAGCTGAGAAAACTGCAGCTGTGAGAGTTACTGTCTCTTCCCCACTCTTCCCTTTCTCTCCTTAAGGACTACCTTCATCTGGCCACAGCCCTAGTAAAGTAAGGGCAGCGAATGGGGCAACATCAGAGGGGAAGGGATGGGAGGAAACACCAGGTGGAGGAAAGAGCTAGTGCAAAGGCCTGGAGGCTTGAAACTGGAGGGCATGTTTTCAAGGAAGTCAAGATCACAGATCCGGGGAGGTGGAAAGCTGGGAAAGCTGGGGTTGGAGAGTTCTGAAAGATGAGATCCTAAAGGGCCAGAAGTATGCTTTATCCAGGAAGCAATGGGGAACCACTGCAGAATTTCAGCGGGGAGGAGGGGGCTGAGTTATGTGATCAAGTCAGGATTTTGAAAGAAGACCCTGCAGCCAGAGGAGAGAAGTGCACACAGCAAATCAGCCTGAGGGTGGAGAGACAGGGAGACCAGAATATAACAGTAATCCAAGACAAGGGGTAGGGTTCTCCTACGAGGAACTGTATATCCTGGATACCCCCAGTTCCCCACCCCCCTGCATCCCCCACCCCCACTTTGCTCAGAGTGGATAAACTAGGTAGGCCATTTATTATACAAACACTCATATAGCAGTCTCTCTTTGCCCAGGACTGTTCTAAGCACTGTACAATTGCTATCTCATTTTATCCTCAGAATTTGTGAGGTAATTTACATTTTTTCCCTCCCATTTTCAGATGAAGAAACGGAATCACAGAGAAGTTAACTCATTAGTTTGGAGTCAGACAGTAAGTGCTAGAGCCAAATTCAAACCCATAATCTGGCTCCAGAATAGGCTTTGCTACCTCCCTAGGGTAGGAGGAGAGTTAGGTGAGGAGAGGAAAGGAGAAGGAAGGATGGGAGGTTTGGGGACAGCCTTGCCTGAGTGGCAGGGAAGGGAAGATGCAGGGAGACAGCTGCCCTGGGTCAGGAAGGAGCAGCCATCTGCAGTCCTACAGCCCAGCATCCCTTTCGTGGCCAGGGACTGTTTTGGTCCCAGCAATGCTCAGGAGGTTGGAGTGCCAGCTGTTGCCCAAGGCTGAAAATGGAGGAGGAAAAATTAGGAGATTAAGGGAGTTTTCCAGGCTCGATTCAAAGCTGACAGTCTCTATCCACAGGCATGTGTAGACTAGTGGGAGTTTTTGTTGGTTGGGTTGAGGGGAGTCTGAATCCCAATGTGATTTAAGCAGGAGCAATATCTCTTCTTTGTCCTTTCTCTCCTACAACCCTAGGCGTGGAGACTCATGGAGTGCACAGAGCCTGTGCGGCGAGATCTGATCCCAGACCTCCTTATGTTATGACCATGGGCCAGTTCTGCATGTGTCTGGATCTCTGCCTTCTCACAGGTGCCTGGATGGGGCCTCACAGAATGAGGTTCTCACTTCTGCACCCCCTCACCCCCACGGAGTCACCCCTTTACTTCTCAGGCCTAAATCCTAGGATCAACCTGTTCAAACAGTCAGTTGAAGACACACTTTTATGTCTGAGACTCTGGAGCCAGGAAACCAAGGTTCAAAATCTACTTGCCGCTTCCTGGCTCTATGACCTTGGGCAAGCCACTCAATTTCTCTTAGCTTCAGAAAAGGAAGTAAAATGAAGAGGAGGCTGGTAACCAGTGCTTTCCTCCTAGGGTTGTGGTGAGGATCATTAATACTAGGTATTAGCTAGGGTGATGTCTCCCACAGGAAGCCCTCCTGGATTTCCCACCCAGCTGTGCCCTGCTCCCTTATCCTTCAGAGAAGTCTCCCTGACACTCCCGTTATGAGCTTCCATGACACTTTAGTCTTTTCCTTCTTGACCTCGGTACACAGCAGTTTATCGTTTTATGTTTGCCTACTTGGAATTGCCTGGGAACTCCATGAGAGTTGGGACAATTCATTTTTTTTTTCTTTTTCTGAAAAGGTGTTATTACTCACAGAGGGGAGGGAGCTCAGTCCTTCTTGGCCACCAGGACATTACTCAGTTCCTGTCTCTTCTTGTCACAGATGTGTGTCCCCACCCTTTTCTTGATGACCTTGAGGGCCTGCTTGTCCTTGGAAACTTTGAGTAGCGCACTGGTGTACAACTCATATTCGGTGAAGTTGCACACCTCTTAAATCATGTCCCACACAAACAGCAGTGGCTGTGCCTCTGCTCGCTCACATTTTTGTGGCCCTTGTTGTGGCCCATGGTCGGGGTAGCACAGAGCCAATGGCTGCTGTGGTGGAATAATTCATCTTCTTTTTTTTAATTGGGGAACAATGTGTTGTTGTTTTTTTCCAGGACCCATCAGCTCCAGGTCAAGTCGTTGTTCTTCAATCTAGTTGTAGAGGGCGCAGCTCAGTTCCAAGTCCAGTTGCCGTTTTCAATCTAGTTGCAGGGGGCGCAGCCCACCATCCCATGTGGGAATTGAACTGGCAACCATGTCAAGAACTCGTGCTCTAACCAACTGAGCTGCCCACCAGCAGCTCAGTGGCAGCTTGTTGTCTTCACTCTAGTTGTGGAGGGCGCAGCTCACTGGCCCATGTGGGAATCGAACCAGCAACCCTGTTGTTAAGAGCTTGCGCTCAACCAACTGAGCCGTCTCACCGTCCCTCATCTATTTTCTTCACCAACCAAATCACCGAGCATCTAGTGCTGTGCCTGGCACTCAATAAGTATTCTATAAAAATCATTGATTGAATGAATGCATGAATGATCAACCTTATGAAGTAGGTTCCATTTTATAAAAAAGTAACTACTTTAAACAAGAGCAGTGACTTATAGAATTAACATCCCTCTTACGTCAGGAGCTGTGCTAAGTAAGAACTTTACAGAGATTATCACATTATCCTCAAACCAGTCATTTTTTGGGTGAAGAAATTGGGATTTGGGGAGGTGCTGTCACTTGCTCAAGGGCATTAGTTAGGAAATAGCAGAGCTGACATTCAAGAACTCTAGTTCAGGCAACAGGGACTGATGACACAGGGGAAGGATTTGATGGGGTGTCTAAAGTGTGGGTCAGGTGGAAGTGACCCACCTGTCAGTGGCATTGTAGAGGGGACGCTGCCCTAAGCAGCTTGGACTAGTGTGTTCTGAGTAGCCTGAGATCAGAGATCAGAGATTCAGACTAGAACAAATAAGGAAGTACAGAAGTAGTGGGGGTGGTGTTTGGGGGGCAGAACAGCTTGGGCAAAGGCTCTGTAATGGGGCCGAGCCAGGCTCATTCAAAGGCGAAGATGAGGCTGGGTCTGACTGGTGTGGAGGCAG
This sequence comes from Rhinolophus ferrumequinum, assembly GCF_004115265.2. Lineage (NCBI taxonomy): Eukaryota > Metazoa > Chordata > Mammalia > Chiroptera > Rhinolophidae > Rhinolophus > Rhinolophus ferrumequinum. Next base: position 22,571,804 of record NC_046306.1, read on the forward strand.
AAGGTAGACCACAGTTAGTCAGAAATGGACAGGTCCTTTGAGATCTCTTCCAGTTCCTTGAGCCCCTGTCTAGTTTTACAGATGGGGATACTGGGGCCCAGAGGGAAGTCCCATGTCTATCAAGTGGCAGAAGCAAATCTGAGAGCCTTTCCTTAGTGCCCAGGAACATGGTCTCAGGGCTTTTTTGGAAATCACTCTTGGAAACAGCCCTCATCCCATTTCCCCAATAAACTGAGAGCTCAGTCCATGCTTACTGCACCCTTAGCTTGGACCAGTTTCTAATAATATTCCTTTAGTTCCTGTGCAAACTATGCACGAGATAATCAACATGGCATGGTTTATAACAGCAAATATTGGGAACGACCCAAATGCCCATCAGTAGGGGACTGGCTAAATAAATCAGGGCTTCCTGACAATGAAATAGCATGTGGCAGTAAAGGAAGTGAAGAAAGTCTCTTAATCCAGAGAGGCCTCCATGGGGAAAAGCACGGGACAGCAGAAAAGACAAAGCTGGGTGAGCAGGGGAAGTAACAATCTGTATTTGTATTTGTTTGTATACGCATAAAGAAACTTTGGAAGTATATATAAGAAAATGAGGTTACTGAAGGGGGCACTGGGCAGAAGGGGAGCCCGGATGGGACGGAGACTTCATTACATGCCAATTTATAATTTTTTTGGAATCATGTGAATGTATTTACCTATTAGGAAAATAATATAATAATGGGGACAGCTGCTACTCAGCTACTGCTGAATGCTGTCATATGGGAACAGGCAGTCGGTGTGGTCAGATTTTCTCATTATTCGAGAGAAGCCAGAAATCTGGATTGTATTGTAAAATCTCTTGATTCTTAAATGTTGTTCCCATTTTTTTTTCTCTCAAAACACTTTTCAGGCCAAGTAAATAGGTCAGTGGGTCAGACACAGCCTGAAGGCCACCAGTTTCCAGTCTCAGTGCTAATGGCTTCCTGCTCCCAGGGCTGGAGTTCTCAGCATCCCAGGTCTGTGCCCTCAAGTGGGCAGGTGCAGGTCAGAAAAGTGCCTCGTCCTGCCCCTTTCCTGGCACCCTCCAACCCTTGTCCCTTTGGGGCAGTGACATTTGGGGCTTTTAACTCAAGATTTGCAAGGCAGAGAGGGTTATGAACTCGCAGATAATTTTCTCTCTTGGGGCCCTGCAGGCATCAAGGCCCAGCTGCTTTCTGCTGCCCACCCATCTGTCCCTGGGAGGTGGGGACATGAGTGGGGCTGGCAGGGATGGGGTGGGCAGGAGTTGCCGCTCGGAGCCTCAGATCATCGGGCTCTGTCAAGACACAAAATCCAAGAGGAGAAACCGAGAGATTGTGAGAAAAGAAAAATAAGCTTGGTTGCACCTACTTGATATGTGCTGAGATAATCTACCAAACGACAAAATGCCGGAGCTGGAAAGGGCCTAAGGGATCATCTCATCCAACCCCTCCATTGCACAGATGGGGACACCAAGCTCTGCCCCCCACCATAGTGCCCCAGGACACGGCCTTGTCCCCACCTCTCTCCTGGATAACTGGATTGTATTGGCTTCTTCGTTGCGCTCCCTACAGCCCTTCTTTCCCGTCCTAATGTTCCATCTCCACCATTAGCCAGGGCACCTTTTTAAAACAGGAAATCTGATCCAGTCCCAGGTCTGCTCAGAACCTTCTGACTACTTCCTACCTCCCTTTGAGCCAAAGTCCTTGGCCCTGCCTGGAGTCTCTCTCCCACTCTCTCTGACTTCACCTCCTTCCATCTTCCCCTGCTCATTCTGTTCCAGCCACACTGGCCCTTTGCTATTCCTTTAACACTCCAACCTTCTCACTGCCACCCGGCTTTCGTTCTTGCTATTCACGCAGGTATGCACAGGCTCCATCTTGCTCTTTAAAATGTTGCCTCTCCCAAGGGGTTTTCCTGATCATTTCCCCCTGAGCCAGCTGTGATGTGAAAAGCCCCCCGTCTAAAATCCAGGTGATAGCCACTCCTGATCCTGCCATTGCCTGCTTAGGTGACCTAGAGCAAGTCACCTCCCCTTTCTGGGCCTTCTCGTTTGTAAAATAAGGGTGTCACTAAGACACCTTCAATTCAGTCATCTTGGAATGTCTTCTCTGTTCTGATGTCACTTTCTTCCCTATAGAATCTGAAAGTCCTTTAAACAAACATGACTGTGTTTATTTATTGAATAGTTAATACATTCACATAGTGCAAAATTCAAAGGTACAAAAGGGACACGTTTGTCTCTCCTACCTTGCCAGTACCGTTCTACAGATAGGTCGAGTCACTCATCCCCACCCAAGAGAGGGGAAGTCTTGATTCTATGTTCCTCCCTCTTTCCAGTGAAATGAGTTACTCTTCAAAGGTTCTGGCTGGTAAAGAAGAGAGACAGACAGACAGACTGGACCCTTAACTGTCTCCAAGGCATGGTTAGGTCGCGGCCTCACTCAAACATTCAGCAGCCCTCTTCTGAGGCATCCTCTGAGAGTCCTGGGCACCTAAGGGGAAGCCCACGGAGCCCCTGGCCTCAAGGCGCTCCCAGGCTGATAAGAAAACCAAAATCATGGCAAAAAATAGGTCCATTCCTAAAGAGGAAAGTAATTGATGCCAGAGGAAAAGGAGAACCAAAGTCTCTCTGGAAAATCTGAGGAATAGTGACCTTCCTGAGGGGCCAGGTCGGACAGGGAGGGTCTTCTAGGAGGAAAGGCCTTAAGGGAGGAGTAGGCACTCAAAAGTGAAGAAGGAAAGCAAAGGCTATTCCAGGCAGAGGGCACAGCCCGAGCAAAAGCAGAAAAGGCGGAAAGTCAGGGTGTGTTTGGGAACTAGGATTCAAGAAGAGTGGAGGAAGATGAGGCAGAGAAGCAGTCGAACTCACAGAGAAGTACCAGGAGCCGTGTCCCTGAAGGATCACTGTAGCAGCGCTTCTTATAATCCTGAAGGATGGAAAACAACTTAAATGTCCACTCACCAGAGATCGATTCGGTAAATGTGATCCTTACAACCACCACACTGGCAAGCTGTAGAAAGGTGGACAGTACCTAATGTTGGTGAGGATGTGCATCCCTGGTTGAAGTGTACAGCCATTCTGGAGCGGAATGTGGCAGGATTTAAGGAAAACAAGTCTATGCATGTCCGCTGACAAGCCAATAAATAGCACACTAGGGTATTCAGTGCAGCCCTGTGTATGTCAATGGGGAGAGAAAGGGAACTCAAACATCGACAACCAAGGGAGAGGACAGTGAAATGTGGGGAAAGCAGTTCTGGGTGCTTTGGAGCTGCTAGGAGCAAGGAACAGAGTACACGGATAGATCATAGAAAAAGAGAGATGAGCAAAAAACCAACAGGAAACAAACACAACTTACAGCACAATAATATTTATATGGATTAAAAATACATACCAAGTTTATCAGGATCTACTACAATTGAACATACCCAACAACCCCACTCCTAGGTATACCTACAATAGAAATACATACATGTGTGTGTATACCCAAAGACACGTACACGACTGTTCATAGCCGCACTATTTGTAACAGCCCCAAGCTGAAAACCAGCACATGTCCACCGATGGCTGAATGCTGTGTGCTCATCCAGTGGAATACTCGACAGCACTGAGAGTAAGCAATCTACAGGTACACACAACAGTAGATAGAAATCTCATGAACAAAATGATGAATGAAAGAATCAGGCACAAGAGCACACACTGTGATTCCATTTGCCTATAAAGTTCAAAAACTAGCAAAACCAGTGGGTGGTGTTAGAGGTCAGGGGAGTGGTTATCCTCAGGGTAGTGGTTAGGAGGGCTTGCGGGGGATTTCCTGGGGAGCTGCTGATGTTCTGTTGCTTGATCTGAGAGCTGGTTACCTGGTTGTGTTCAGTTTTTGAAAGTTCATGAATGATGCACTTACGATTTGTGCACTCTTCTGTGTGCTAGACCTTAATAAGAATTTTAAAAATACATAAACACATAAAGCAACGACTATGCATTTTGAAAGAAATCTCAAGTATTTAAGGACATATATAACACAACAGAGAGGGATTTAGTGAGGTCAGAATTGGGTGGGGATGGAGGGAAAAGTAGAAAATAATATAAACAAGAAAGCGGTTTTGCAGACTAACTCATGACCACGAGCTAAGAACTGAGAGGTGGGATTAATTCAACCCTCCGTCCTGTGGTACGTGAAAAATAAATGTAAAATTTAATTTAGAAAGTTAGGACCCAGCAATCCCTCTCCTGGGTATCTACCCAAAAAATCTGAAAACATTTATCCATAAAGACAAGTGTGCTCCAATGTTCATTGCAGCTTTATTTACAGTGGCCAAGACATGGAAACAACCAAAGTGTCCTTCGATAGATGAATGGATAAAGAAGTTGTGGTATATATACACAATGGAATACTATTTGGTAGTAAGAAAAGATGAAATAGGACCATTTGTGACAATATGGATGGATCTTGAGAGTATAATGCTAAGCGAAATAAGTCAGACAGAAAAAGCAGAGAACCATATGATTTCACTGATATGTGGTATATAAACCAAAAACAACAAAAGATCAAGACAAACAACTGAGAAACAAAAACTCATAGACATAGACAACAGTTTAGGGGTTACCAGAGGGTAAGGGGGGAGCGGGGCTCTAGAAGAGGGTAAATCGGGTCTATTATAAGGTGATAGAAAGAGAATTGTGTGGGTGGTGAAAACGCAATGTGAAATATAGATAACGTAATACAGAATTGTACACCTGAAATCTATGTAACTTTACTAACAATTGTTGCCCCAATAAACTTTAATTTAAAGGGAAAAAAAAGAAAGTTAGATAAACAAGTGAAATATAGTGTTTATCCTACAGAATTTTTGCAGCTGTCAGAAAATAGGAGAGAGGTTGAAATATACCAATCAAAGATGTCCAAGAGCAAAGAGGCGGCAAAGTGATACATTTGGGTGCAATGTCCTCCATCCCACCTTCCTACCCTGCCATGTACATAATAGTCCTACATATGTTCTCTGGGTTCCTAACTATGTCTTTAAATGAATACCACAGTTCTGAAAAGACATCCAAATTAAGACTCTGGAGGGAACTGAGATGGGGGGAGGGGTGTCAAAAGGAACTTGAGTCTTCTCTGTAATGTTTTCATTTTCAATAAGAAGAATCTATTCATGGAATTTTAAACGAATGGATTTAGTATTAAAGGCAGTGCTAAAGACCGGCTCAGGGAGGCCTGGAATGTTCTGGGCTATATTCTCTTTGAGGTCACTTAAGATTTTTCGTCAAACCTTGGGACCATCTGTTGCCTAATGAAATCAAGGCGTGGGGAGTTGGGAGACAGGTCCCCACCTGACATCCCCATCTGGCTGCATGACGTTGGGAGGTCCCATCCCCTCTCAAGGCCTCAATGTCCTCATCTGCCCAACGGGAGTCAGATTTCTACATTACCCAGGGATGTGGGAGGATGAAGTAAGGGCAGAAGGAGAATTGCATGAATATAAGGGATTATTCTCTGGGTCAGGGGAGGAGAGGGGGTGGAGGCCTCCCCTCCACTTACCAAGCCAAGGGCACAAAGGAAGCAGAGGGAGGAGCTGGGGACCACCCACAAGAGCAAACAGACCATCTGTGGGACAGGGCCATGTTGTCAGCAGCTGGGAGGCCCAGCCTGGACTACTCAGAGGCCAGAGCCCATGGGGCAGTGCTCAGGCTGCCTAGAGAAACAGGATATGAGCTGGCTTCTCACTGCCCCAGCCCCCATGCAGCCAAAGTCCTGTCCGTCTCCGTCTCAGCGTCCCCATCATCCCACCCCTCACACACACACACACACACACACACACACACACACACACCCAGAAGACTGCTCCACACTTACCTCTTTTAGCCCATCCTATCCCCACAGACAGAGGGACTTTCACAAAGTAAACCGAATCACGTTCTGTGCTTGCTCAAAACCTCCCAGTAACTTCATACTGGTCTGGGGGGAAAAATACAATCCCCTTACCTTAGCCAACAAAGTCTAGCATGATCTGCCATTCCTGCCCTCCACCCTCCCCCACCTTCAGCATTGGGGTTAAGAGCTTGGCCTCAGAGAGAATCTGCCTTGGTTAGGATTCTGGTTCTTTTTCGAATTCATTTAAAAATGTTTATTGAGACCTACTATGGGCCAGACACTATTCTAGGCATTTGGGATATATCAGTAACAAATGAGACAAAGATCTCCGCACTCATGGAGCTTCCTTTTTAGCAGAAGGAGAGTAACAATAAATGTAATTACATAGCACGTGGGAAAGTGACAAATGCTATTTTTAAAAATAGGTTTTTGGTGGGTGTTTTTTTTTAGGAAGTTGATCAGGAGTACTGGGCGGGGTAAGGGTTGCAGTTTTAAATAGGGTGGTCAGGCAGACATCATTGAGAAGATGGAATTTAAGCAAAGACTTGTAGGAGGTGAGGAAGGGATGCAGATGTCAGGGGAAGTGCAGGCACAGGGAGCAGCCAGTGCAAAGGCCCTGAGGTGGGACTATGCCTGGCATGTTTGAGGACTAGCAAGGAGGTAGGAGATGCCTCAGAGAGGTAGGGCCTTGTGGACCTTGGTGGGGCATTTGACTTTTACTGAGTGAGATGGACTGTTGAGGCGGGTTGACCACAAGGGAGTCGGGGAGGCAGGACTGGGAAGGAAGGAAGCCAAGCAGGGCTTGCGGATGTCTCGTGGGTGGCCGCTTCAGCCTGGCCCACAGGGAAACTTGAGTGTAATTATACTTCAGAGTTATCCACCCACAACCCCGCCAGCTGCCCAAGCAAGAAAGGTCATCTTTCATATTCCTGGGTTAGGGGAAGGGTTAGGATGGGTTAGAGGAAGGGTAAGTCTCCCCAGGAGGCTCCAGCAGCCTTGAGGGCAGTCCTCCCCAAGGAGGGAAGTGGGTACTGGTCACTGAACACTTATCCAAGGGGGGTGCACAGAAACAGTAAAAAGGGACCCAAGGGGAATGGGTGAAGGATCGTTCTTCCTGGCTGCAGTCCCCAACGCCCCAGCAGCCATGTTCTTTTGGCCAGGGCTTCGGGTGGTTAAAGATGGGGGGGCATACACCAGTGTGACCAGGTAGAGTTTATTTGGTTAGAAAAGACTTAGTAGGTATCACCCCCATTCAGGACTGCAGAGGGACACACCCTCTGCAATATTCCGACCATGTGGCAGTCCAGCCTTAAATACCTTCTGGGATGGGAACCACTTACCCTTGAGTTAGCTCTGTTTATCTTTGGATACTTTGTATTTTAGAAATTCTGCTTCATATTGAGTCCACTCATTCATTCTGTAAACATTGACTGAGCACCTACTGTGTGCCAGGCACCATTGTAGATTCCAGAGACACAGCAGCGAACAAGACAGATAAGGTCTCTGCCTCGAGGAGCTCACAACTAGAGAGGGGGATGATTAGAGAAAAAAAAGATGGTGAGGTAAATGCAGAGATGGGGGAAGCCCAGGAAGCTGTGGGGGACAAGAAGGGACTCTTGACCTATGGGAAGAGGTGACAAGCTGATAAGTGGGGGATACGTAGTAGTTACACAGGTACAAAGGTGTGGGAGAAAATTAATCCAGGCTGACTGAAGAGTGTGTGCAAAGTCCCTGAGAATCTCACCAGTGCTCACCATCCCCACTTCTACCCCTGGTCCAGCGACCATGCTATCCCACAGAAGGGCAAAGAAACTGGGGTATGCAGCCACTAACTCCTTTCTCTTCTTAGTTGAGGGCCATTTCTGTGGACATTGACTCACTGCATTCTGCACACAACCTGCATCTGTGAGCAGAGAGAAGCAGGAAGCCACAGGTATGGGCAGCAGTGTCTGCAGCTGACTTCCAAGGAGGGCTTCCGAGGCCTTACATGTTGCATGTCTCCTTCCCCTTTCTGTCCTCACCTCCTACCTTCTCTCCCTTGCTCATTCAGTTTCACCTACAATGGCCTTGCTGTTCTTCCAATTTCCAGGGCATTTGCATCTGCTATTCCCTCTGCCTGAAATGCTCTTCCCCCAGATATCCACATGGCTCACCCCCTTACCATCTCCATCTCTCTGCTCAAATGCCACCTCTTCAGAGAAGCCCTCCCTGATAACCGTATCTCAAATAACCCCTTCATATTCCCTCTCCACCTTGCCCTGGTCTATTGTTCTCCAGAGCTCTTAATCACCACCTGACATGATATATTTACTTGTTCATGTGTTTTTTTGTCTGTCTCTTCCACCAGACTGGAAGCTTTTTGAGGGCAAGGACCATGTCTTGTTTTGCTCGTGGCAGAATCCCTATAACTGGGCTGTCAATAAATATTTGTAAAATCGATGGTTCTGAAACAAGAGTCCTTTCAGGTCTAACTGTCTCAATGTCTTGGATATGACCTCCCTCTCCAGCACTTCCAGTTGCCAGGGGTGCCCTCTAAGGGCCGGTCACAGCCAAGAATTTGTCAATTTGGGAGTCTCCCTCAACCCTTCCCCATTCAGGCCCATTTGGCAGGGGTCAGAGGTCAGCCTGGTCCAGGCCTCTTTGGGTCCCAAAGTGGAGGAGACCCAGTTCTGGGGTCTAGGTCCCAGGAATGCCTAATGAGCCCCATTTTTCCTTTGGCAAATGTTCCCCCTTCCTTCCCAGGGCTTGTGTCTGCATTTCTGAACCAGAAGGTGTTTACACAAAACATCCTGGGTTTGGCGACAAATTCACCCTCAATGAGGAATCCTTAATGAATCTCCTTCTTTCCCTATACCAGGCAGCTGCAGGGAAAATTAGCTCTGCCTCAGGCAGTTGAAGGCAGCCAACGGCCAGGCAAAGAGGAGATGCCATTGAGACTTCTAGGGCCACAGTTTTGGAGAGGGCTTTTTTTCAGGGTGCAGAGATTGCTGTGGAATGGAGGCCAGAGAGCTTCTAGACCCACATTTGCTGCTGACATTCTAGATGACAAAGCATGGCCCTTCTCCCACCCGGAGTCTGCAGCTGTGAGATGGGGCAAAGGTTATTGTGAAATTCAAGTAAGGCAAGGGGTGTGCAAGGGCTTGGTCACAAGGGGCCAAAAGGGGAGAATAAAAAGCTAGACTTGGAGGCAACAGATCAGAGTTCTAACATCAGGTCCGCTGCCGACTTTTAAAAGTCCTTGCCGCATTCTGAGCCTTGGTTTTTCCAGCTATACAATGAGGGGTTTGGGCATGATCTCTAGGGAACCCTCTGGTTCTGAACGGCAGCCACTTGCCATCTGCCTGCCTCTTCTTGGAGGTCCTCCCCGATCCTACAGCCCACACTGACTCGCTTCCCAGAACGTACAGAACTTCTTTTCTGAGCTGGAACTTCATTACTCACTGCCTATGGTTTTCCAGCCCTTTCCTTAGGTCTAGGTCAACTACTCCAGACAGTGGGCCCAACACAGAGGTCAAAGTGCATTAAAAATGATTCCTGCCTCCTTCTGATCCTGCGGAAAGACAATGAGGGGGATTTTTATTAACCCCTATTTTATAGATCGGAAACTGAATGTATAAAATTAAATATAAGTCGCACTGCCATATGAGCCTCCTTGGTGTTCGCCAAACAGGGCAAGAATGATTTGTTTCTTTCCAAAGCCCTATCAGTGCCTGCCAGAGTATATAATTATTTGTTTTGTCGTTAACTGTTGGTGTTTCCTACTAGGATGAAGTTGCACGAGGGCAGGGACTTTTGTTTTGCTCACTGCTGCATCCTCAGTACTTAAAACTGCCTGTCACATAATAGATTGGTGCTCAAGAAATATGTGAGGGGAAGAAGGAAGAGATTGAGGCCACACTGCGGCCTGTGCTCTCTGGGCCTGCAGGGGGCGCTCCAGCCCTGCCCCCAAAGCTGGGCCCCGCCTCTCGCGTTCGGCTGACGCGCATGCGTTGGAGCCTGCGCGCCGCCGTTCGTTTTTTAATTGCGCATGTGTACTGTGAGTCCTCTCAGAGCGGCGCGTGCGCAAGCGGAGCTGGAGCAGACGGTGAGCAGGGTCGCGGCCCTGCGGAGTTGGAGCTGCCGGTGACGATGCTGTCCCCCGAGGCGGAACGGGTGTTGCGGTACCTGGTGGAAGTGGAGGAGCTCGCCGAGGCGGTGCTGGCGGACAAGCGGCAGGTGGGAGGCCCGTCCGCGGCGCTGGCGCCTGGGTTCGGCGGTTGCGGCCTGGTGACCAGCGCCGTGGGGAAGCGCGCGGGGTCCGGGATCTGGCTCCAGCGCCGGCTGGCAGTGAGTGGCCCGGGGCTGGTGGTCCGCTGGCTGTAAGGACAGACATAGGGCAGTTGTGAGATAACGTGGTGGAACGCTGGGCACGGCACCGCGCTTCACCCATTTATACGGCACGTCTTAGGTGAGCGCCTGCTGTGTGCTAGGCATCCCCTCTCTCTCCATCCTTCCTCTGCCCCTTACCGTGCTCTCCGGATCCCGCTCCATTACCCCTTTGGGCGGTTTACCTGAACCCCTTTTTCAAAATGCAGTTCCTGGTACTCTCAGTGACTTGGGTTGCACCGCCCCAGTCAAGGCCCTGAAGGGAGAAGAGGAATAGAAAAGAGGCCTGAGTGGTTTGTGATTGCGCAGGGGTGGGGACGCGGGAGGAAGGTGAGGCCGGGGTCGTAGAGGGCCTTGTGGACCTGAAGAGGAAGCTCGGGCCTGGTTCTAATTGAAGTGCCGGGTGTTTGAAGGGAGTTCATGGGGGGCGGGAGGATGAGATCATTGGATTTAGGTTTTATTAATAAAAGGATCCCCCTGGCCGCTCTGTGGAGCACAGACTGTAAGGAGGCAGGGGCCTGGTGGGGGCCAGTTGCCACAGTCCAGGTGAGGGATGGGTTTGATCCTGGGCGGCGAGGATGGAGACAGCGGATGGGTCAGAAATATATTTTGGAGATGGCCTTAGTCTCGATGATGGTTACATAGGGGTGAGAGCGTAGGAGGAGTCAAGAATGAGTCATGACTCTTCATCTCCAGTTAGAATGATTGATCGATTGGTTGGTCTGGTATTTACTTCGAGGGAGAAGACTCAGGAAGAGCTTATTGAACAGGGCATCAAGGTGTACTGGGCGATGATGATAGTAGTTAAGATTTATTGAGTACTTACTGTGCTAACTCATTTTGCTCCTGGCTCAATGACTAGGAGGTGAGTACTGTTCGTATCTCCGGTAAAGAGGAAGGTGGAATTGCACAGCACATAGCGGGCAGCAGGATTCAAACCTGGCTATTCTGGCTCCAGAGCCAGCGCTCTCAAGCAGCACATTGTACCGCCTCCTCACTTCCTTAGCAGCTGTTGTGTTGTTACCACCGTCTCAGTGTCCCACCCCTGCTGATCCAGTCTAGTTAGTTGGGCTTCTCATGATACTAATTAAGAATCAGCTGGAGGAGCTTGTGCAGGGAGAGGTTTCCACTCCCCTGGTGATTCTGAAATGCCCTAAAGCCTGTGAACTAGCACTCCAGTGGATAATAAAAATTATCCGTTTAGTTAACAGACGTTTTCCCAGCACCTTCTCTAGGGGGAAGACACCTGTACAAAGCATGGTCTTTAAACATCTGAGAGCTAAGTGGGAGAAAATATATATTCACACATCAGCCCATTTTACTTTCAGGACACTGGAAGTAAGCCAGGAATAACGCCTTGTTGTCTCTGTTAGGTTTTAATAGCCCCTGGTCTGTTGTGAGGTGATAGGCTGGGGCAAGAGGTAACTGTGTTCCCTCCTGCCTCTGAACTTTTCAGATTGTGGACCTGGACACCAAAAGGAATCAGAACCGAGAGGGCCTCAGGGCCCTGCAGAAGGATCTCAGCCTCTCTGGTAAGTCATGACTTCCTTACTGCAGCCGAGGAGGCCTGTTCCGTTTTCCATCTTGTACTTAATAGAGAGACCAGGCAGGAGGCCACAGGTCTGTGGCACGGCCTGCCCCTGGAGATAGGGGAGAACATTTCACAGGTCTGACACTGTGGCTCAGGGTTTTAGCTGCTCACCTCCATGACAAACCATTAGCCACTGGCTCACCAGTGGCATTAGGAAAGTGCTGGGAGGTATACAAACTGCGGTTCTTGCCCGTGTGTTCTACAGATGAGTAGAACGACATAAATACATAATTGAAAATTGGGAGGAAGTTGAAGAAGGGACTAGACATGGGGTAGGTGTTGGAGGAGGGAATGGGGGCTCTTTAGAGGCCAAGTGGCTGTAACAGAGGAAGCATAGGGGAAGGGCATTTGATGAGGCTGGGAAAGATGGGCCAGAGGCCAGGCCACAGTGAAGGGAAGTTTGAATTTTGTTTAAAGTGCATTGGAAAGTCTAAAACCTTCCAGTTGTTTCTCATCTCACCAGAGTAAAAGCCAGAGTCCTGCAAGACCCCATGTAAGCCAGACGCCCGTGAGCACTCCAACATCATCTCTACCCTCCCCGCACTCAGTGACTCCACTCTCACTGCTCACCTTGCTGTTGCTAACACCTCAAGCACATTCCTGATCTTTGCTCTTGCTGTTTCCTCTGCCTGGCTCACTCTTTCCCCCCATGTTTGCAGGACTCACATCCTCACTTTGTTCAAATCTCTGTCCAGATGTCACATAATTGGTGAGGCCTTCTTAAACCACCTGGTATAAGAAGTCCCTCCCCTACTCTGGCATTGCCCAGGTGTCTTACTCTCTACAGTAGTTAGACTTGTCAGAGTCTGACAAATGATACATCTTTGCTTGTTTATTCCTCCTCCTCCACTATGACTTAAGCTCTATGAGGGCAGGAACTTTGTCTTGTTCTGCTGTGTCCTCAGCATCTAAAACAGTGCCTGGCTGGTAGTAGGTGCTCCGACATATTTGCTGAAGGAATGCATTTGCCATTTCAGACGATGTGATGGTTTGCTTCGGGAACATGTTTATCAAGATGCCTCACCCTCAGACAAAGGAAATGATTGAGAAAGGTAAGGCCTCCTGGACATGGGTCGGGGACACAGCTGCCTTCCCCACCAGCCTTAGTCTTCACGCAGAACTGAGAATCAGGCTTCGGGCAGCTTGATGAGAAGCGCCTGTGTTAGAGGGTTCAGACTGATGTTGCTTTCAGTCCCTGCTCTGCGGAGTTATTTCATCATCTGTAAAGCAGGGGGTGGGTATTGCGTGTCTCCATAGCACAGTTGTTGTGAAGTTGAAAGAAAACAGTATGCGTGTCTAGCATAGTGCTTGCTTGTCTGTGAGGAACAAGTTGGACCACAAATAACAGAAAACCCAGCAAACTGAGGCTTAAGAAAATATAGTTCTGTTTTTCTCAGGTGAGAAGTCCAGAGGTCAGCAGCCAGGACTGGCACTACTTCAGCAATGCCACCGTAGCATATTCTCACGGTTGTACGTCATTGCAGGCCTCATGTCACCTCATGCTTGGAGGTGACAAGACCACATTTGTGTGCCAAGAGAGCTGTGCACTCAGCAGGTGTTACTCAGATCTCCACAACCACAATCCCTGAAGCTCTTTGGAGAAGCATCATAAAGGCAAAAAGTCAGGCTGCAAATCGGTCTTTAGCAGGGAAAAGGGCAGGTTATACATATTTTTCTCGCTCCGATCCTTGAAAATGTAAGGGCCAAGAGGACCAGCAAAGTTGCCTCTGTCCCTGATGACAGGGTGTCTCTATCCCTGTTAAAATCAAAATTCTAGCAGAGGAAACTAGATCAGCTTGGAGGAGAAGTTTCTGGCTGTTCTGTTGAAAAACATACACTAACATTATGGTTGTAAAATTAAGAGTTGTCATTGCACTTGTGTGGTGAGCTGGAAGCCACTCAGGCTGTTTTCAAAGGGGGTCGCTTGCCTGGGTTCAGGATCTGGTCCTCAGCTCTCTTGGCACACAAATGTGGTCTTGTCACCAAACCTGGAGGCATTCTGGGACATCATTATCTCTATTTCTCAGGGATTGACACAGGCTGAACAAGCTCATGAGAGACTGGTTACTCATGTGCACTGGGTAAAGCATTTTAAAACACTGAGTTGAACCATCGCCCAGGCCAGAGGCTCGACTGGTCAGGGCTTCTCCCCATCAGAAAGCATGAAAGTATGTGGGGAAGACTAACTAGAATGTCACTCGTGAGCAGGTATAAAGGCTTGGGTGGCATTAGTCATTTGCGTCATTGAGCCTTTTAGCCTGCCCTTCTCATAATGCAGTTTGTCTCCTAGTGCAGTCTTATTAGGGTAACATAACCTTTTCTAGTCACTCTGGCTAATTAGGTTAAGCTTGAGCATTCTGCTCACCCATTGATTGTTTAGGTCTGTCTGGTGTTACCACAGTCGTGCTTTTCTAAAAACCCCTCACATTAAGGGACTTGGGTTTGTAAATTTCCTTAGCCACCCATTTTCCAAGCAGCCTAGGGTAGGCTGGGTCTAGGTTCTTCATTTTGTTCTTACATTTGGATTGTCGCTCTAAGAGGGTGACCTAAAATCCTGATGTTGCCTTCCCTGTCCACTGACCAGCCCAGAGTACTTCGCATCATGAAAACAGGTCAGGTCCTTGGCTCACTCAGTGTTTGTGGTGAGGTCATGTCCGTTTTCGAGCCTCACTTGGTCTCTGAAGTCCCCTTTCTCTCCTGCATGCTCAGAAGCCCTTTCACTCAAGGTGCCTAGAGAGAGGCTGGCATCCCAGACTCCCTTTGGGTCCGTCTGTCTGTAGTATAACCTCATCGGCTTTACCCACCTCATTTTTCAGATCAGGATCATCTGGATAAAGAAATAGAGAAACTCCGGAAACAACTTAAAGTGAAGGTCAACCGCCTCTTTGAGGCCCAAGGTATTGGCCTGGGGGGAGACTGAAAAGCAGGCGGGGAGAGAACAGTTAACACGGACCGGGAAGGGCAGGGGTGAAGAGACCCTCCCAGGTGGGCGATGGCCTGGGCAGCATGTGAGTGGCACTGAAGCTTGGGCAGTGGGCAGGAGTTGTTTCTAGCTGTCCCTAAATAGAATGGACAAGAAAGTTTGGGGGTTTTCTTCCTGTCACAAGTTCTTTTCCAGGGACCTGGAACGGCCTGGGGTATCTCACATTATATGCCAGGGAGTGGTGTGGGCACCAGTATAGCTCTGACTGAGGGGACGCAGGAGGCCTCGGGCAGGTGGTTTAGGTCAGCGCTGAATTTCTAGGTAAACAAAACCACTGCAGATTGGTCACAGGTCTGGCAGAAATCGGGAGCTTTCTGGGTGGCAGAGTCAGGACTGCAGGTTCTTGGTAACGCAGTAGTGTGCATCCAGGTGCCGTGTTCAGTGCATTGCAGTTTTGAGGCTCTGCCCCGTCGGACCTCAAGGCCAAGTGTTTGGCAGCATGAATGCAGTGTAAGCCCCTTTCTTGGGCCGGGCTCCAGGGCCAGTAGGGTGGACAGCGGAAGGCCCACCTCGCTGATGGATTGTCTTCTCCCTCTAGGCAAACCGGAGCTGAAGGGTTTTAACCTGAATCCCCTCAACCAGGATGAGCTGAAAGCTCTCAAGGTCATCTTGAAAGGATGAAACTCAAGAACCAAGATAGGGGACCTAAGACCAGCCTCCCCCACTCCCACCCCACCCCCGCAGGGTTCATGGAGGACCCAGGACTCTCCAACCTTGAAACCTAAAAGGACAGGCTCTACGCTGTAAGGGGTGGGCGTCAGGACTCCAGCCATGGCTCCTGTCCGAAGCCTCTTTGTCTGTAGCGCTTGGCTGCTCCATGACGGTGGGAGGGAACCCTCAGCCTGCCAGTGTCTGCCGGCCTAACCACTGGGGCTGGGTGGACATAAGACCCATTGACAGGCCCTGGCAGCCACCAGTGGGTGGGTGGGGACCGCGTCTGTGGGGGTATGAGAATGACTGCAACAGACACTTCTCAACAGTGGCAGGCTGTTGAAATGGGCCCCGGGCAGGGAAGAAAGGAGAGGGGGAAGAGTGGGAGCTTCATTCCACATTCCTGTCAGCAAGGGGGAGAGACATTTCCGAGCAGCGTGTGTAACAATTGGAATAAAGCAGGAGGTTCACAGGTGGTTTCTGAACGAAGGTCAGAATCTCGGTGCGTTGTGGTTTGCCACAGCATCTGTGCGGCAGACTCACCAATCCCCCCGCTGCCTCCATTTTTGCCCCTTTTCCTGCTTGTTCCCGGATGGAGCCGGTGCGTGCTGCCTGTCAGCCCCTCCGCAGCTGCTCTTCAGTCAGAACGCCTCCGAGTCCTGCACCAGAGACGGGTGAGGAGGCTGCCTCAGCCGACTGCGCATTCAGGATGCCCCTCCGCCGCCTCTGGAAGCAGGACCTGGGCCCGTGCTGCTCTGAGTTCCTGTCCGCCTTCAGTGGTCTCACATCCTGACGTGAGGGCAACACGGTGTCTTTCCTGTTCATTGAAGGCTCAATAAATGTTACCTAGTGAATGAATAGCAGCTTGTAGTCTTCACCTCATTCAGTCCTTCCCAGGGCACACCACTCACTCCGTCTAGGAGCCGCCTGTGAACGGGCAGTGGTGCCTTGAAATAGGATTAGACGGGCAATAACATGGCAAAATGGAGAGGGCACACCACCGTTCCCCTCGCTCCCCTCGGCTCTTGCTGATAGTTGTATGGGAACACAGGTCTTACGTTTTCTTCAAGAGAAGCTAGAAATTTGGGTTTTTAAGTTGAATTTTTTTTTTTAAGGAGGGCACAGTTCATAGTGACCCATGCGAGGATCGAACCCGCAACCTTGGTGTTATCATCACTACGCACTGACCAACTGAGCTAACCGGCCACCCCCAAATTTTCTGTCTTTTAAATATTGCTGACTCATTCAGAAAAATTTCTTAAACTTGGGTGTTGCCTAAACAAGATACCTTACATAAGTCAAATTAGGCCCAGACTTACAATTCTGCATCCTCTTGGGGTTTTTTGGGGGTTTTTTGGTAGAAATTGCTGTGTTTTTCTCATGATGGCCCTAAGAAGTAGGGAGATGGAATTGGAAACTAAATATCTGTCCACAATAGACTAAAGGAATTGATAGCTCCAGGTAGTGAAATACTGCACAGCAATAATCAAAAATACGGGAGCTCCTCTTGAGCGCTGATTTAGAACCAGCTCCAAGATTAAGTGAGAAAAGCAAGGGCAGGACAGGTATCTAATAAGCTGGTGATTTGTATGCAGTCACTAATTATGTGGTTCCCTCGGAACAAACTGCATGGTTAGGGTGGACGGGAAGAACATGTCACTGTCGTGTTGCATATTTTTGAATATACGTTTTAAAAGTAAGAAGTTGCAGCATTTCTTTTGGTAGATAAAGTGAATGACTGCCTGGCTCACAGTTTCTCCTGTCTGAACATGGCCCCTGCCTATCTAGCAAGGTGGATGCTAGGCCAAAAAAGAGCCAATCAGATTCTGCTGGAAAGGTGCGCCCCGTACCTGGGGCTGTTGGAGCTTGCCTTAGTCACAGGGATGGAAGGAAGTCACCGTGCCCTGGAGGCAGGAGACCCAAAGTGGCCGGGCTTCTGGACTTCTCAAGACTAATGTTGACTTCATGGCTTTGCCAGTATTTTCCTTCCCTGGGCAGTCAGATTCTGCTATTTGCAGCCAAAAGAACTGTCCTAAGCAGGGAGAGTGGGAGAGGAAGATGCTTGGTGTCCTCCACTGAGCAGTTAGCCCACCAGCCCACGCTTGGTGTAACCCCTGTTAAACCAAAAGGAGGCATAGGAATGTGGAAAATGCAGAAATCTCTACTGGCAACCTACTCCCAAGCCACCTCCTTACCTGCCAGCGTAAGGCTTTCTGGTGTATGAAGCTCAGTTCCCAGCCTACTTGAGGCACCCATGTCACCCATCTGGTTTAGATAAGTGCACCTTTGCAGGGAGCTTCACTAAGCAGCTCTGCCTTCCTGGTCCTTACCTTGTCCGTCTGAGAAATGGGGATGCTCTGGCCTGGTTTTCAGGTGGTTGAGAGCTCAATAGGTTCCCCTGACATGCAAGGGCAAGGTATTACAAGGAGGGGAAGATGTACTTAGGGTTCAGTCCTCCTCCAGACCCCTAATAAACACAAATAACTGCTCCTGAACCCTTGCTCATGGAGGATGCTTTCAGCACTGACCTGAGAGACATCAATAGGTCAAAGTCAGGAGGATGTGGCTGCAGCCGACAGCATCCCCTGAGCCAGACGCGGTGCCCAATGACTGAGTAAGGCCTGTGCTCATTTATTAGACGTGATCTCTCTGGTGTAGCAGAACTTGCTGCATTTGTCCTCTGAGCCTGATCACCAAGCCAATCTAAGGTTAAAGCCCATTCAGCCCCGGGGTGGGGTGGGGGAAACCAGGGGGCCTGGCGCAAGCAGCAAGCAGCAGCTGTGGGCCAGCCAGAGGGAGGGAGGCGAGTGATCTGAGGTGCTGCTGCGCTGGAAATGGAGTGGAGAGGGGACTGGCTGGCACGGCACCTCCCAGGGTCACTTTCTTCCCAGTGGCTGGGTGTTAGCTGGAAGTTTTCTTGTGGCCTTGAAGGGAGCGGAATAGCTGTCTCAGCTGTTTTTTCCGATCATTGATGCAACCTGGAAGGGAAATGGAATATTGGCTGTGATGGCCTGTTCTTAGAAAAGGAGGTTTGGGGGGGTGGAGTGGCCTGTGCTTCCACTGTCTGGTGGGAAGAGGGGACAGCAGGAGCCATGCAACCACAGATGGCCTGCGGTTTGCATCCTGGCTCCACTCCTGAACTGAAACAGGTTATTTTTCCATTTTGAGCCCCATTTCGAGTTTTCTCACCTGTAAACCAGGATACCTGTTTTATGGGATGAGTGTAAAGATCATCAAAAGAAGGTAACATTCACTGGGGACTTACCTCAGGGACTGCTTCAGGTGCTCAGTGTACATTAACGTGTTGAGCTCTCATCGGAATGATTTGTAGAAAACAGTCTCAGAGAAGCTAAGTAATTTGCTCCAAGTCACACAGTAAGTACATCTGGGGCTTGAACGTAGGCTATCCAGCTCCAGAGGTCAAGCTTTTAACCATTACCCCACATTGCCTTCCTTTTGGCTTTGCTCAGTGAACACGTATTTAAAGCTAGCACAGTGCCTGGCACCTAATAGGTTAGGTGTTAGCTTTCTTCCCTTAGCCAGCGCTCTATGTCAGGCACAATTGGCTAAGAGACGAATCTTCCCCACAGCTGCCCCTACTCTCATGGAAGTGTGTCCCAGGCAGTTCATGCTGAGAGGCTGACACGAGCTTCGGAGACACCTCCTCTCCCAGCATGTTCACGGCGTTACCTACTTCCTATTTGCTCTCAGAGCTGACCCTTGAGGCAACTCCATTCATCACTGACTCTTGTGCTGGGCACACTGATGGCCCTCACAAATGCTGGGTGAATGACTGACCTGGAGGTGTCGGCCATCCTCAGCCCCAAGCATGCCTCCTGGGCTCTCACTGGTCATCAAGGCTTCACTGAGCTGAGAGCCACTATCTGCATCCCCAGGGTTTTCTAAAGTAACCTCCATGGAACCCTAGCTATACCTGTAATTGGCTCATTTGTAACTCCCAAATCTTCACGTCCAATGCAAATCTCTCCTTGGAATTCTAAACTCATCGGAGTTATCTGCTGATCTTTGCACCAGGAGATCCCTCAACAAACACATCCCTAAACTCGTCTCATCAATACTCTTCCCACCCCCAGCAGCTCCTCATATTCACCACCATCCGCCCAGACACTCCACTGGAGACTTGGGAGTTATTCTAGAGACTTCTGAAGCAGTGGCTGTCAACCTAGGCTGTGCTTTGAAGTCATCTGGGAGCTTTAAAACAGACTGATGTCCAGACCAACTGTATCTTTATCTCCTACAGACATCGGTCTTTTTTACAGCTCCCATGTGATTCCAATAGGCAGCCAAGGTGGAAAACCACTGTTCTGAACCTTTGTTGTTTGAACAGGGTCCAGGAACCAGCAGCATGGATATCTGCGGTGGATTGTTAGCAGAGACAGCTGAAACAATTTCTCCCATTCCTATATGCACACCTCTCTGCAAGGTGACTTTGCCACCCCTCCCACCAAGAGGTGGAGTCTATTTCCTCACCCTGAGAATCTGGGCTTGACTAGTTTTAACTAATGGATTGTGGCAGAATGACATTGTGGGACGGCTAAGCCTAGGCCTCAAGAGGCTTTGCTACGTCTTCTCTTGCCTTCCTTAGAATCCTGAGACTACCACATGAAGAGGCCCGGGCAGCACTACTGGAGGACAAAAGGCCACCTCAAAAGAGGCCCGGCTGTCAACCACCACACGTGAATGAGGCTATCCTAGGCCATCAAGTCTCAGGAAATCTGCCAGGTGCCCGCAGCCCTATGAGTAACCCTAGGCGACACCTGAAGAATGAATAGCAAATAAGATAGTTGTTTTAAGCTGAAAGGTTTAGGGAAGGTTTATTACATAGTAACGCTAACTAATGGAGCATCACCCTGGAGTTTGTTAGATATGCAGAATCTTGGGCCTCACTCCAGACTTACTGAATCATAATCTGCATTTTAATAAGATTTCCAGGTGATTCTCTGCACAGCTTGAAAGTACTATACAGTATAGTCGTCCTCCAAGAACGCAATGTGGCAGACACTAGGGACATGCTGTGAAAAAGCCATTCACAAACCTCCACTCTTTCGACTTCCTCAAGGCAAACTACTTGACATCCCAGGCTTCCTTGCAGCTGGTGTGGCCATGTGGCCTAGTTCTGGTGGGTAAGATGTCAGCAGAGCTCCTTGGGAGGGCTTCCCTTTTGGAATAAAGAGTCAAAGCTTGAAGGAAAGGCTTTGGCCCCGGGGCCTTCCTGTTTCTTCCTGCCTGGGACAAGGAAATAGTGTCTGGAGTTCGAGCAGCTACCTTGCAACCGTGAGGCAACAAGCAGGAGCGCCAAGGCGACCTGCCAAGTATGGCAAAACATTAAAAGGAAAGCTGGGTCCTTGGGGGCATCGTGCAGCCATCATCTCAGCCCTGTACTGCCAACCTCAAGACTTCCTGTGGCTCAAGACAAATCAGTCCCTCTCTGTAGCTATTTGTTGGATTTTTAGTTGTTTGCAGCCAAGCCCAATCCTAAATCATACTAAACCCTCAAAAAGATTTAAAACTTTTCATTAACAAAAGATGCCACAAACAAAATCGAAAAAGCAAATTACAGACTCAGGAAAATGTTTGCAAGTTTGACAGGGGTAATGTCCTCAACATATTAATATTGAAGGCCTTTATACATTTAGAAAAATGTAAACAACCATTGAAAAATAGATAAAGAATATGGACAGATTACAAAAGAAGAAATACAAATTTAAAAATCTGAAACCTCACCAGTAATCACTGGAATGCACAAGTTGGTGAAGTTTTTTGTTTTGTTCGTTTGTTTTTTTAATTCAGAGCTGGCAAATTCATATAATCTTTCTAGAAAGCAATTTGGCTGTAATAAGTCCATCCCTTGACCCAGTAATTCTACTTGTAGGAATCTGTCCTAAACAAACAGCCAGGTTTTTAGTTGAGCTGTATGTGAAAGGATGTTCATTATGGCATTGGTAATGAAAGTAAACAACAGAAATCAGGCCAAGTGCTCTATTATAAGAAATTGATTTAGCGAATTTGGCGTCTACACAAGCTGGAATATTTTGTTGCCATATGGTAACTTTATCTTTAACTGTGCTAAGGAACAGGAGAGCCTAGCAATTAGGCATTCAGGTTTTAGACGCAGATTAGAGTTCAAGTCCCGGCTCACCGCTTATAACAGAGACCTTAACCACGTTGTGTAACATCTGGAGACCATTTCCGCATCTGTAAAATGATAATAAAAGCCTAAAACTGAAATGAGATAATATATGTAAAATATTGTGTCTGGACCTGACCAAAAAATGTTTCCAAAAGAGAGGCTCTTATTAATACTGTTGAATGACATGGAAAATGCTATATGGGAAAGTGTGACTCAAAACTCCAGCCCAATGCCAATTTTGTAAAAGAAAAAGTATGACTATATGCATTTTTGAAAAACTGGAAGGAAATACACCAGATTGTTAAAGATGGTTATGTCTGGATGGTTTTCTTTTTCTTTCTTTAGTTTTCAAATATTCTATAATAAGTGTGAATAATTTTTATAATCAGGAAAAATTTTCATTTTTTAAAACACCAAGTTTAAAGTCAAGTCCTGAAGTCCTTAATTTCTCTTAACGTATCGTAGGAGGTGTGTGTTTGTTTGTTTTCATATGTCTTTTGAAATCCACCTCTTGACAGATTAATATCTCTCACTATGTGCCAGGCAGGGTTCTAGGCACATATTGAGATAGAAACTATGTAATCTTCATTTTACAAATAAAAAACAGAGAGGTTAAGTCCTTTGCCCAAGGTCGTACAGCTGATAAATTGTAGATCAAATGAAAACAGTCTAACCACTGTGCCAAGCTGCCTCCTAAATTACCTGGCACCTCCCATGACACATCCCTGGTACCCAGTCCCCACCTGGCCCCACATACCAAGGTGTGTGTTGGTCACAAAGTTCCCCATCCCTGACAGGTCCAGAGGCCCCTCTTCCCTGCTGACAGGGCCATCATTCCACATGAGGTCAAAGCCTCCCACTCTCTTCTCCTTTCCAGTGAGCCTGGACAGACAGGAGACACAAAGGGTTAATGAAGGTGCACGTGATGGGGCCCTAAGACCCAAGCAGGTTCCTGATTCAACCCTGTACTTTATTGGTTCCCACACTGTCAGAATTCCTTCTTTTGTCCATCTACACACTGTTTCCCAGGTGCCCATGCAGGTCTCAGAGGGATCATCCCCATTTTTGTCCCTAGGCTCTCATTCTTGCCCTTAGTAATGTACACCTTCTTGTCCTCCCCAGATCATAAACTCCGTGAAGGCAGGGACTGCATCTGTCCTGTCCATTACTGTGTCCCCAGTGTGTGGTACAGGGCCTGACACACAGTAGGGGCTCAAATGTTTGTTGAATGAATAAGTGATGATAGATATAGTAGACTTGAGATTCTGCCTACTGAGCATGCATTTCACCTTCTTTCAGCCTAAGGGTACACCTCAGTTTTACCTTTGAGAACCACTCCTTCCTCTCTCACTCATACGGCTCAGGTGGGGTTAACCCCACCCCCTGGGAGGTGGGCACAAGACGGCCTGGCTAATCAGAGTCACAATGATTGGTTTAGAGATGGGTATGTGACCCAATCCCCACCAATGAACAATGAGAGTCAGCCCTCAAACTATTGCTGGAATGAGTGTGGGAAAGCTAATAACAGAGGGAAGAGATGAGAGAGGGGGAGGGAGGATAGGGAGAGAGAGAGAAGACCAACCAACACTGACTGAGCAACTGGATTCAGTCATTCCTGAAGTCAGACCCTGGATTTTTTCCATTATATATACATTGTTATAATAATATATAGTCTCTTATTGAGCACTTACTGCAGCTAGGCATTTGACAATAAATTATCTTGGTAAATTAATCTAACAATCCTGAGAGGTAGACATGATGTTTCCCATTTTACAGATGAAAAAACTGAGTCTCAGAAAGGTGACATGATTGGTCCAGGGTCCCACAGTCAGGAAGTGTTGAGGAGATACTGCTGGACCAAATCTCAGAAACTTGCTCTGCTCTGAAAGGACTGAGTCCTTGGACAAGGCTCCAACCCTGTGTGGATATCTGTTTTTCCATCTATAAAATGGCAGGGCAGACCAGAGCTGTCTCTGAGGGCCACTCAAGTCCCAAGATTCTGAGTTCTCCATCTTCCATGGTGGGAGCCCTGGCTGTCATGCATGGGGGTATAGGAACAAGGCTGCCCTCCCTCACCTGGCCTCCATGTCCACGATGTGCAGGGTGTCTTCCAGAAGGCAGGTCTTGAGCTCATAGTCCTCCTGACTACTGGCTGTCAGCGACGGCGATGCATTGACCTCCAGGAGCCATCTGCGGAGGGTGGGGAGTGGAGAGCTTTACGGTTACCTGGTCCTTGGAACTCCTGGAATTTCACTGAGAGGCTAGATGGGGTACCTGGGCCCCACCCTCACTTCAATCAGAGTTGCTCTTTCCACTTTTCCATTAGAAGAAAGGTTTCAGTGGCTAAAATTTCTGAGAACAATTGTCACAAGCTTGAAATCCCCACGGGGGTTAGGCAATAAATGAGGCAAGCTGGTGGGGGTTAAAATGATTTTGGTGCATTCATGTCTATTGTTTTTCCTTCTTCCAATGGAGCTATGAATACAAGAAAACCTTCCCTTTCCTAGTGCAAGTCTGCCTACAGATGGCACCCACTGCCCTGTCAGGGGTTGGGAAGTGATAGGGGAGGGGTAGAGACTGGGGTGAACTGGAAAGAACGTCCCACCTGTCTGCAGGGGTGGCTATGACCAGCTCCATGACAGTGTTGCCCTGTGCGAACGTGAGCCCAGAATTGTGAGATTATCTGAATTTTCCAGAAAAGCCCCAAATCCAGATTTTTGTGTAAACGTCTCCCAATTTTTACATGACTTTAAATGAAAACCAACCAAAAAACCATTCTGACAGCCAAACTCAGTGTGTGCAGATCAGAAGCAGCCCTAGGACCTCCAGCTTGCAACCTCTCGTTTTGTGCAACCTTGTCATTTACGGACAAGAACCTGGGGCACAGAGAGGAAGGGCTTACCCAGCAGGTCAGTGGGAGACTTGGGCCCCACTTTCCACTTTCTGTTGCCTCCTCCCAAGCCTGTTTCCCCCATCAGTGTCCACTCTAACGCCCGCAACCACATCTTGTCCCAGGAGACAAAGGAGACTGACCTGCTGCTGTTGGAACCCTGTTTCCTCAACCCCCAGGCCCAACTGAGGTCTCACTCTACGACTCGGACTCCTGGCTCAGAAAGCCCCTCAGCACCATACAGTGATGCTGGGGAGGGGCTGGGTCCAGGAGCTGCAGTGCCATCGGGGAGCAGCTCTGACCAGGAGCTATGACCCCAGGCCGGGCACTGCCCTGGACTTCTTATTGCTGCACCTCAAGCTCCCAGAACAGCCCCACTGGGCTTCCATGTGCTGCTGTATCTGTGAGGGCCATCGCTGCGGTCCTGCACCCTCAGGCTTATTCTACTTCTCGGCTCGGCCTCCTCATGGGCACTGTAGGAGTGCACCCAATTCTTGGCAGGGATCACCATGATGTTCCCTTACATGGCACTTTGCATCCCCAGAGCACCAGGGCTTACAGAGGGGAAGTTCTTGCCTGGTACCAGGGTCGGATCCCTGACTCAGCATGTATTCAGGAAAGGCCACTTAGTGCCAGGCATGGGGCTCAGGGCTCTACAGACAACACCTCATTCATTCCTCATAACAATGACCATTTTGCAGATGGGCAAACTGAGGCACAGAAAAAGGAAGTGGCAGAGCTGAGCTCAAACGCAGGCAGTCTGGGTGCAGCGTGTGTAAAACGTCCCCCTGGCTCTCCAGGCCACTTGCCCACCCACTTACGGCTTGAGGTCCTGGTCTATGAGGATGTCATAGCCGTACAGCTCGAAGCAGTGCTTGTCACTGATGATCACCTTCTGAACGCTCTGCAGGCTCTTGATGAAGATGTTGTCCATGTCGCTGAAGAGTGTCTCCACTGCCTGGGGCCCGTGCTTGGACGCCAGGTACTGTCGGAAGCGCTGAAGCATCCACTTGCAGCCCTGCGGTGGGAGAGGAGGCCTCAGTCAACTGGGACTTGGCCTGATAGACCCTCCAACAATTACCATCAGCAGGGCCCTCAGGTTTGGACAAGAGAGGCCCAGCCCTGAGTCCTGTGGTTAGAAGAACCCCGAGTGAACCCCCCCTTGTGGGATGAAGATTCTGTATTCCCAAGGGAATGTGTCCACCCAGAGCCTGTGTGTTTTTCTAGAGTATACAGCCTGGGTACCCATGATCCCAAATGCCCTGCTCAGGCCTCTTCCCTGGGCCCGCTTCCCGAGAACAGACTACACTGACCATGTGTGTACCCCAAGGCTCAAGGAGTGACCAATGGGCTGTTCGTGGCAGGGTGGGTGGTATTCAGGAGGCCCCTGCTCTATAGGATAGAGCCAGGGGAGGGAGAAGAAGGGGGCGGGTGTGAACTGGGGACCTTCTCCCTGTGCATTGCTGTTCTGACTCTTAACTCTGAGAAGTCAGAGTTCTAAATTTGAACATGGCCTTGCAGGTAGGTAGGTAGGTAGATAGATAGATAGATAGATAGATAGATAGATAGATAGATAGATAGAGGCATATCTGTCAAGGCAGAAGGATAGAACAAATTTTGTGAAAGGGTGTGTTAGTTTGATTGTGACTTTTAAATATCTAGATGCATGATGGACGGGCCTCCATCTGTGCTCATGCCCTGGGCCTTGCAAACGGGAAGGGTGGGCCTAACCTCGCTGATGAACTATGAGCCCAATACGGGCCTGTCCCGGGCTCCCCGGCACTTCCGCTTCCCTGCCCCAGCCAGCCCCAGAGGCTGCACCCGGAGGGCACAAGCCCAGCTCGCTCACCTTCTTGGGGTGGTAGTCGGGGGACGTCTTTTGCACTGCAACATTGGTGAGGTGAACATCTGGCAGAGGTTGATGGTCAAGGACAAGAAAGGCGTTTCTGCTCCATGCCGCCCCAGGAACCAAACTAAGCCCTTGCTTGGGACTGATGGGGAAGGTTACAGAACAGTCCACAGGTCATGCGCGTGGGCTTTGAAGTCAGATGGGTCTAGGTTCAAATCCCGCCTGCGTCTTTACTGGCTGTGAGCCCCTGAGCAAGTCACTTAACCTCTCTGAGCCTCTTTTCTCACCTATTAAATGGGGGTACATATTGGTATACTGACCTCATAGGGTCATTTGAAAGATCAGGTACAATAATGTCTAGAAGCACCTCTCACAGTGCCTGGCATAGCTGATATTATGATTTTTCAGATCAAGAGGAGAGAACACTTTCTAACAAGGAGCAAGACTAAATCTAGAACAGCCATCTCAGGACATTCGGAACTCTCTGTCACTCAAGGAGGTGAGGCTGGGTGGCCACTTTGTAGGAACAGTGAAGTGGTCCAGCTTGGGGGTGGGCTCCAGACGGCCTCTGACGTCCCAGCTCCGAGAGGCTTCCTGTCAGTATCATCACCACTGTCACCACCGGTATCATCGGCAGCACTTCGTAGCTTACAGAGCACATTCACCTCCATCATCTCGTGTGCGCCTCATCTCAAAGAAGAGACCTTGAGGCTCAGGGAGGTTAAGGGCCAGCCATTCAGAATAGCACCGCCTCAACACCGGCCCCCGCCACAGCTAAGTAGGATGGGTCCCCCAAACCTCACGAAATGACCAGAAGATGTAACTTTCCCCAGGACTTACAGGGACAGTTTACACATGGGCAGTAGAGGCTCTAGGTCACTGACCCAGGTCTAATCCTCCTAAAACATGTGTGTCTCCATGTTTGTAGCATATCAGATAGGGGAAGGTGGCTTCAGACTCTCGAGAGAAGGTGGGCATCCTCTTTAGCACCATTTTCTCAGAATGTCTTCTTTAGAGTTTTCAAAGCCTTTTTTTCACATTTGTCTGAGAGTTTTTCTGCCTTACTTTCAAAAGAATAAGCACATAACAAACCACTAAATAGGAAAAGAGCCCTTACGTTTGTGGTCAATTGATTTGACCATAGGCAATTCAAGGGCGAGGGAAGAAGCATCGTCTTTTCAACAAATGGTATGGGGATGCCTAGATATCCACATGTAAAAGAATAAAGTTGACTTCTTCCTTATACCACAGACAAAAATGAGCTCCAAATGGACCATGGACCTAAATATAAGAGCTAAAACTTTAAAGCTCTTAGAATAACATATAAGTCATTGCGACCTTAGATTAGGCAGACCTTTTTAGATGGGACACCAAAAGCACAAGAGACAAAAGAAAAAAATAGATAAATTGGACTTCATCAAAATTAAAAACATTTGTGCTACAAAGGACATTGTCAAAAAGTGAAAAGGTGGGGTACAGAAGATTTTTAGGGCAGTGAAAACACTCTGTGTGATACAATAATGATGGATACATGTCATTATACATTTGTCCAAACCTACTGAATACACAACCTTAATGTAAACTATGGACTCTGGGTGACTATGATGTGTCAATGGAGGTTTATGAACTGTAACAAATTGATGGGGGATGTTGATAACAGCGGAGGCTCTGTACCTTCCTCTCAGTTTTTCTACGAACCTAAAACTGCTCTAAAAAAGTAGTCCTAAAAAAAAGGACAACCTACGGAATGGGAAAGAATATTTGTAAGTCATGTATCTGAGAAGGGAGTCGTATTAAAAACACATAAAGAACTCACATCTCAACAATTAAAAAGACAAATAATCCAATTAAAAATGGGCAAAGACTTTGAGTAGACATTTCACCAAAGAAGATTTACAAATGGCCAAGAAGCACATGAAAAGATGTTTAACGTCACTAATCATTAGGGAAATGCAAATCCAAACCACTTCTCATCCACTAGAGTGGCTATAATAAAAAGGACAGATGATAACAAGTGTTGACAAGGACATGTAGCAATTAAATCCTCACACTATCCTGGTGGGAACGTAAAATGGTGCACTGCTTTGGAAAATAGTCTAGTGGTTCCTCAAAAAGTGACTAGCAATTCAACTTCTAGTATATATCCAAGAGAAATGAAAACATATGTCCACACAAAAACTTGTCCATAAATGTTCACAGCAGCATTAATCATAATAGCCAATGAGTGGAAACAACCCAAATGTGCCCCCACAAATGAATGCATAAATAAAATGTGCCACATCCATACAATGGAATATTATTTGGCCATAAAAAGGAATGAAGTACTGACACAGGCTACAACATGAATGAACCTTGAAAACACTAAGCTAAATGAAAGAAATCAAACACAAAAGACCACATATTGTATGAATCCACCCATAAGAAATATCTGAAATAGGCAAATATATAGAGGCAGAATGTGGTTGCATAGGGATGGGAAGGGCTTTGAAAGGAAATGGGAAATAGAACCTAATGAGTACAGGGTTTCTTCTGGGGAGTCACAAAGTTGTTCTAAAACTGATTGTAATACTTGAGGAATTGAGCCGGCAACCTTGTGGTTGAGAGCCCTCTGGCCCATGTGGGAATCGAACCGGCAGCTTTCGGAGTTAGGAGCATGGAGCTCTAACCGCCTGAGCCACCGTGTCCTCTCAACCACAAGGTTGCCGGTTGGACTCCTGCAAGGGATGGTGGGCTGCTCCCCCTGCAACTAACAACGGCAACTGGACCTGGAGCTGAGCTGCGCCCTCCACAACTAAGACTGAAAGGACAACAACTTGACTTGGAAAAAAGTCCTGGAAGTACACACTGTTCCCCAATAAAGTCCTGTTCCACTTCCCCAATAAAATCTTTTTTTTAAAAAAACTGACTGTAGTGATGGTTGTGTGAATATGATAAAAAGCATTGGGCTGTATGCTTTAAGTGAGTGAATTGTGTGGTATGTGAACGTATCTCAATAAAGCTGTAATTAAAAAATAGGAAAAGAGGATGTTCAAGCAATTTGAGTTATTGGCTTAACAGGGGACCTCTCCCCCTTGTGATGGAGGACGCGTTGTTTCCAGCACTTCACACAGTGCTCCTTCCTTCAGGGAGGAGAAATCAGGGACTTCCCTATCTTCGGGGGAGAAGCGAGAAGGGGGCTAAGAGAAGAGAGTGGTAACTGGTCAGCTGACCTCAGAGCCTCCCCTCTCCACAGCAAGACCTGAAATCAGGTTCCGATGGACCAGACGGCCAAGTAGGAAAGAGTAAACGAACAATTCAAACCAATCCATAGAGAAGTGGAATTGATAAGCTGTAAAATCTTTCAGGGAAAAGAATTTTCTTAGCTTAGAAATCACAAAGAAAATCAGTGGATAGAGTCAGCTATGTCAAAATAAAAATAATCGGATCTCAAGGCAAAAATGAAAGGCAAACATGACCAGAGAAAAGATTTGTAGCAAATATGACAGGCTGATATTTTTGTCACATGAAAATTCCATATGAATTGTTAACAATAAAATTTTATGACCCTAATAAATAAAGGATAGGAAAACATAAAAGAGAAAATATAACTGGTAAAAGACCATCTTGGAAAATGCTCAAAGTTTCTAGTAATAGAATATATACAATTTTAAAGGGATGTAAATGGGAAAAGATGGAAATTGGAAGAGATGGAAATTCTAAGGCAAAACCTTCCTTCCCCATGAAGTCATTTACATGTTTTTAAACCTTTTTATTTGGAAAAACTCAAAACCCACAGAGTAGTTACAATATTGGTATAATGAGTGCCTGTAAATGCTTCACCTAGATGTGCCAATTGTTTCAGAAATGACTTTAAAAAAATGATTGTCTCCCATACTGGAAAGCTGGGGTGAAATTGGCCCTGTCAATGGGAAGGTAAAAATGTAAAAAAGTCTTTTGAAAAACAATCTGGTCACATGCACTTGACCCAGTATTTACACCCTTTTAACATCACCCAAAAGAAAAATTTAAATATAGTAAAATATTTATGAAAAAAATATGTTTCGTGCAGCATTGTAATGTCAACCAGGAAGAAACTTCCCGAATGCCTGCAGCATAGAGGATTAAACCAGTAAATCTACTCAGTGGAATATTTTGTAACTAATAAAAAATATCTACAGGAAAATACTGATATAATGTTTAGGGAAAAAAGGTTATATTTGTACAGTGAGATCACTTGTATAAAAAGGCAGACAATGACAAAAAAAACAAAACTGTACAAATGAACCTGGGGGGAAATACATCAAAATAGTAAGTAGTTATCTCTAGAAAATGTGACTAGAAAGGTTTCATTTTTTCCTTTTTGTACATTTCTGCATTTTCTGATCTGTCTTTAAAGAGTTATACCACCTTTATTATGAAAGCTATGTCCTTTAAATGTTTTATTGATTTTATTAAAGTCATGCCTATTGATTGTAAAAACAATTCATAATATAGGGAAATGTATGAAGTTGAAAATAAATGTTTCCTGACCTGATTCTAATCCTCTGCCATTTTCAGAGTTAATAGATTAGTGAACATCCTTTCATACGTTCTTCTAAATAGAAACATACTTCCTTAAAAGCAAAACTGGGATGACAAACTCTCCAGTTCTACACCTTGCATGTTGTTTTTCACGTAGTCTGTTTTAGATTCCTTTCCATGACATGTCAATCGACCTCATTGCATTTTACAGCTGCACAGTCTCATGGAGATGCTTTATCACTTGTCTCACCGTCCCTCAAGGGTGTTTCTACTTTTTACTGTTACAGTACTGAGATGAAGATTTTTGTATTTTGTGTATGTCTCTATATATGCATATATATTTGAATAACTGTGTGTAAACTACATATGTAAATATATATTTAAAGTCATGTTACAAATGTACATCTTATTATTCTGTGATCCAAAGTTGCCTTATTATTTTAAAAGTTGGTGTGTAATATCTGAAGTAAATATGGCAAAATGTGAATATCTGTTGAATTTGGATGTAGTTGCATGGATTTCTGTTATACTAGTCTTTTCTTCAGTTTTCTACATATTTTGAATCTTTCAATGTTAAAAATTAAAAACAATGAAAAGGGGTGGAAAATTACATGCATTCACTCACTGTGAAAACAGCAAAGCCTCATCAAATAGAAACTAGTGCTGAGCCTGGGTTTGTTTAATAAGAACCCATGATGCCCGGAGATCTGTAAACACTTTGTAATGGGGGTGGGGGAATCACTACCTGTCCTGAGTAATCACTCGGGGCTCAGCACTGTTCCAAGCGCTTCACCTGTATCATGTAATTTTAGTAAGAAATGAAGTGGCAAACTAAAATAAACTTGATGACATGCATAGGATAAATCCTTGTTCGAATTACAAAATAAAACAAACACACTGGAAATGCTGACATTGGCAAAATAGACAAAAACAAATTATAAAAAATTCTCAGGAAGGCCTACTCCCATTCTAACATGCAGGCGAGGCAAACGCATTACCTCTGACAGACACTTAATCGAATGGTAAAATTAAGGCAGAGAGCTTTGAATTGGCTAAAAGCGTTAGCTGGATTGCCCAAGTCAGAAGCTTGGCAGCTTCACCTTCCATTTCCATCTCTCCCATATGCAGGTAATGTAGTCCTGCTGATCTACTTCCAATATATTTCTGGATTGTTTACTCCTTTTCTTGTGATGCTCCGGTTTAAAAATCTTAAAAACATTTTTCTGATGTTGATATTTTAATCAGATAATACATTTACATTGTTCAAGAGTCAGAAGGTATAAAAAATGTATAGGAGGAAATATCTCCTTCCCACCCTGGACCCCACCCACCCATTTCTCCTCCCCAGGGCAACTTCTGTTTCCAGTTTCTTATATATCTTTTCAGAGATGGTTATGCACAGATGAAAACATATGTAGAGATATCATTTTTAATACAAATAGGAACAAACTTTTCACCGAGTTCTATACTTTGTGGTTTTTTTCCCCAAATAACAATACGTCTTGGAGATTATTTCATATCAGTACATAGAGCACTTCCTCCATTCCTTTTTAATAGCTATGTAGTATTCCATTATATAAATGAGTCATTCAATTAGTTGTTTCCTTTTTTCTTTCTCTCACAAACAAGGCTGTGTAGTGAATAACCTTCAAACCTCCCTTTTCCTACATTGTGAGTGTACCTATAGGAGAAATTCCCAGAAGGAGAATTGCTGGGTCAGAGAGAATGTGCACTTCTGTCTTTCGATTGCCTCTTAAGTACCAATTTACACTCCCACCAGCAACGTAGGTGTGCCCCAGCCTTGCCAACACAATATCTTATCAAGTTTTTGATCCCTGCCAATCTGATGGGTGAAAATGGCACTGTATTTGACCAAATGAGTGAGCCAATGACTAGGCGCTGAAGAAAAGGCACATAAAAGGATGCAGACGTTCTCCAAAGGGGCTCAAACTGTCCAATCGCATGAATATGAATCAAGGTGAATATTAGGCACACCACCACATGGTCATCAAGCAGAGTAGTTTGGGGTGAGTTGCTCTGAGCAGAGCAGGAATGCTTTCCTCGGCAACCCTACCCCCACAAGACTGTAAGCCCCTGGAGGGAAAGGACTAGGCCTGCCTTGTTCACTGCTGCTATCTCCTGTCCTCAAACCAGAACTTGGCATTCAGTAGGTGCTCGGCAAACATCTGTGGAACGGATGAGCTCTCTCAGGACCAGCCAGAGGATGGGAGGGGCAGAGTGCATGGGGTGGGGAGGTGGGATCCCAGGATACACTGGTCATCAATGCTGTTGAGTGTGAAGCGGGTGTTCGAGAAGCGGGCAAAGCCATCCCGGTACAGCCAGGCCCGCAGGGGGATGTACTATGGCCGAGGTGGGAATGGAGGGAGAGAAAAAGGAAGAGGAATAAATACATACACTTTCGCACTGCCTGGTTTTTGCACCTGCTGTTCCCTCCTCCTGGAATGCCTTTCCTTCTTTCCCACATCACCCCTCAAGAATGTGCTCAAACATCAGCCTCCTTGAGGCTGCTAAAGGAATAAAATTAATGGCCTCTTTTCTGTTCCACATCAACATGTAACCCCCCAGCTCTGGGTGTGTCCTTAGTCCCCACCAGACGGTGAGCTTGTCTCAGACACCCTGTCTCCTTGTGCCAGGCATAGAGTGCACCATGAAGGTTTACATGTCTGTCGAATGAGTGAATGAATGAATGAATGAGTGGAGGTAGTACAGCAACTCCTTGGTTAAGAGACTAGGCGCTGGAGCTAGGCTGCATGGATTCTGATCCCAACTCTGTCACTCACCAGCTGCATGACCTTGGGCAAGTTGCTCAATCCCTCCGTATGTTTCCTCACTGGTGAAATGAATGATAGCACCTAGCTCCCTGGTTAGTAGGAGGACTGAATGAAAGAAAATCTGCTAAATATCAGGACCTGGGACTTAGTAGAAGCTTAATAAATGCTAGCTGTTACTACTGTGGATTACTAAATGAATAAAGGACAGGTGGAGGGCAAATACAGATGGTAGAGCATCTAAAATGGTAAAACTTAGATCTGTCTACCCATCCCCACCCCACCTTCAGATGTCCCCCTGAGCTCTCCCAGGTGCGTAAAACCAGACAGCCCACACAGGTGCCGCAGAATGGCTTCTGCCTCCTGTCCCTGGGTCCAGCTGCCCCTTACCCGCCACAGGAGGAGGGAACTTTTCTTAGTTACTCACTGACATCACCAGCACATAGACACGCAGGTCAAACTTGCGGCCTGTCAGGCAAGGAAAGAATTAATTCGTGTGACAAATATTGATTGAGGGCCAGACACTGTGCTAGGTTCAGGCGATACAGCAGCGAATAGACAGACATGAATCCCAATAAAACCACACGAGGCACAAGGTGCCTGTCTAGTCCAGAGGGACAGGGCCCTGGGGCATGAGGAACTGCATGGCCAGGGGCCCCGAGGGGGCAAAGAGCTTGGTCCAAGAGCAGAGTGGAAGGAGCTCACTCCTTCCTTAGCGAGGTCAGCAGAGTCTGGGTCATGTGCAATGTTGGATTTTGTTCCATCAACCATGGAAGCTGCGGAAAGGTATCTGATGCCTCTGGCTGCTGTGGAGTGAAGGGGGCCAGAGTAGCCGCAGGCACAAGCGAGGAGACCAGCACAGCTTTCCAGAAGGGAGAGGACAGAGGCCAGGACTAGGCTGGAGGTGGTTGGACAGATTCAAGAGCTTGTGAAGAATGAGATGTGGGAGGAGAAGAGAGAGGCGCTCCGAGAACAGTCTCTGACATCTGGCTTAGCAACTGGGGGGTGAAGGGGGAGGGTCTGTGTGCCCAGATGGGGAAGCCAAGGGCTGGGGGAGGAGAAGGGCTAGATTTTAGGCCTTGGGTTTGAGTTGCTGGGAGATGCCCAGGAGGGGATGTCACAGGCTGTGGGACATCAGGGTTTGGGGTGTGGGAGCAAGGTCTTGGCTGGAGACAGAAAGCAGGGGTCTCTGGCATCTAGGTGGCATTTAAAGCCACAGAGAGAGGATGGGGTCACTGGGGGAGGAAGAGAGGGAAACGAAGAGACCCAAGGACTGCCCCAGGGAAGGACATTAGCCAAGGAGGTAAGAGGAGGCAAGTGGCATTAACACTATTTAACGATACCCCTTACAGCGCCTGGCCCCTCTCAGATGAGACCCTCCAAATGAGACCCATCTCACACATGGCCTGAAATGTCTGTATTTCAGAACCCACGTGGGAAAAGCAGATGTAGAGACGGCCGGGGGAAATCTATGAAGGCTTCAAGGGGGAGGCTCGGGCCCTTGGCCCTTACAGCTCCCCTTTCCTCCACATCTACCCACAGGTGACTCCTAGTTGTCATCCACATTTCAACTCACCTGTCACCTCCTCACAGAGGCCCTTCCTCACTCTCTGTCCCATCATCCTGCTTGATTTACTTGATAACACTCACCACTGTGTGGCATTATCTTATTTACTTGTTTCTGGTTTATTGCTGTCTGCTCATCTGGAGTATAAGCTTCATGAGAGCAGAGTGAGCAGCCAGCACCCAGGACAGTGGCCGGCACTGAGTAGGCTCTTTATAAATATTTGTTGGATAAACGCGTGAATGAGTTGGTTCTTGAAGAATGAGGGGACTTTTAGTGAACCGAGAAGGGAGTGGGAAGGGCATGCCAGGCAGAGGAACTGCATAGGCAAAGGCTAGGAGGTGGGAGAGTGACGGACAGATCTCCATCTTTGCATCCCGTCATGCCTGGTGTCAGGCCGCGCCCCAGTAGGCTGCTAGTCAAGGCTTGTTGACTGACTGACGGACCATTCAGTGAAAGGGCAGGGAACATAGACAGGCATCTCACCTCCTATCAGGTAGGGATTTTCGATGTAACGCTGAGCTACGTAGTTCTCCACAGGAATTTCTTCTTTCTGGTCATCTGAGTTTCTTGTGTCCTAGTTGTAATAGTAATTATTATTATTAACATTCATCGAGCACTTCCTGTGTACTAGGCATTGTGTTAGGCACTCTACTTGGGGCATATAATTTGATACTTAAATCAACCCTATCAAGGAAGTACTGATGTTATCCTCATTTCACAGATGAGAAACTGAAGCACAGAGACGGGGAGTGACTAGCCCAAGGTCACACAGCTGGTCAGGGTTACAGCTGGGAAGTCGACCGACAAAGGCTGGGTCCAGAGCCTGGACATTTAATCTCCAGACCTGCACTACTCAATAGGGCATCCACTAGCCATATTTGGCTACGTACATTTACATTGATTAAAAGTAAGTGACATTGCATGCTACAACATGGATGAAACTTGAAGACATAATACGAAGTGAAATAAGCCAGACACAAATGGACAAATATGGTATGATTCCACTTATATGTGGCACCTAGAATAATCAGATTCATAGAGACAGAAAGTAGAATGGTGGCTGCCAGAGGTTAGAGGGAGGAAGGAAATGGGGAGTTAGTGTTTAACGGGTGCAGGATTTCAGTTTGGGAAGATGAAAATTAGTTCTGGAGATGGATGGTGGTGATCGTTGCACAACAATGGGAATATACTTCATTCCATTGAATTGTACACTTAAAAATGGTTAAAATGATACATTTTATGTGTATTTTACCACAATAAAAAAAGGAAATAAATTAAAAATTTAGTAGCACTAGTCGCATTTCAGTGGCTCAATATCAACACATGGCTAGTGGTCACCGTATTGAAAAGCACCTATCTGCACCATTTCCACCACTGTAGAAAGTTCTACTGGTCAGTGCTGCCTGGAGCACCACACAGGCCCCTTTCTCTCCCTTCCCTGCCTGCTAATTCTTTCCTGACCAGCCCAGCTGAAGAAGAAAGCAATGCTCTCTCACAAATGTGCATGACACCTCACAGTCTGCAAAACCCTTGCCCACCCACTGTCCCCTTCACAGTAACCTGGTGAGGAAACCGAGGCCCAAAGGCAAGTGTCACCCACTTAGTGAGGTCACACAACAGCCTAGTGGCAGGGAGCACTGGAACCCAGGGCTTCTGGCCCCAAGGGCAGAATTTTTGACACCTACCATCACTCCCTCACCCCAAGCTGCTTCAAGACAGAGGCAGCCAGGCCTTCCCTTCCTGGGACCCGGGGCCACCCCTTATATATACTCACATGGCTGCCAGAGGGATTGACAGCGCTCCGGGCCGGTTGGGCTTCCAGGTTGGTGAGCTTCTTCCCAGCAGTGCCCTGACAGTTTCATGGGACGAATCAGGACACATGGTGGAGGGGGGCAAATTCATTTACTGAGCAACTGCTGTGAGCCAGCTAGTGCGACAGGTGCTGGTTGTATAGCAGTTTGGTCATCCTGCTCCTCTCACCCACCCTGTACCATTATTATCTCTAAGGTTCCGAGGGGTTCAGCAATTTTCCACAAATCACACAGCTTCTGAATGGTGGCGGCAGGATTGGAACCAGGATTTTTATTACACCATGTCTTGGGACAAAGATGGAGGAAGGGAGCTACCTCAGGCTCAGTCTAGGACCCAGAGGAAGTTAGTCAAACTACCCCCAGCCAGGTGAGCAGGAGGTCCAAGCAGAGAATGCAATGTTCTCAGGTTTTAGGCATACTATAATAACTCATTGCATTCTCAGCAGGTACTATTACTACCCCCCATTTACTTGGGCAGAGAGAGTGAAGTCACTTGCCCAAGGTCAAACATCTATTAAGTGTCAAGGTCAGGATTTGAACCCAGGCAGTCTGGCTCCAGAGACCTCACACCCATGGGTAGGGCTGTGGGCAGAGCTTCTCTGCCAGCCCTCCAAGATTTGAGGGCAGGAAGGACGGGCCCCTTGTCCCAGTGAGGGAAGAGTAGGGCTTGAGGCGGAATGGGAAGAGACAAGCTCACCTTCCTCCAGTCCATGATGTCCTTCAGCTTCCGGAAGAGGAAGATGCCCTTCCCCTGGGACCGGGCTACCTGGGATGGGGGTGGGTGCAGAAAGGTCAGCTCTCAGCTCTATGTGGTTCCTTGTTCACTCCTATGCCCAGGACCCCTCCCCAGCCTTTCTCTGTCTCCATCTGCCTCATGGGCCCCCACCTATCCCCAGAGGAATGGCCCAGCCCAACCCTGAAGGGGCTGGAACAGAGAAGTGCTAAGCCTGGCAGGAGGCAGAGAGAGAAGCACAGGGGAAAGTGACAGACCAACTTAGCTCACAAAGGCATACAATTGCATGAATAATACAAAAGAGCAGACAATTAAAAAACCATTTCTAACAGTCCTGGGAACACATCATCCAATTCTTTTTTTGGAAACCAATTTGCCTTCCTAATTAGGTTTTCCTTCGGCTAATACTGAAATCAGTCTGTCTTCACTGAATGCCAGCATGGATAATTCATAGCTTCACGGTGTCTAGGGGCTGGGAGAATCTTTAATATCACACAGAGCAGTCAGTCACCATGTGACATCCCTCTGCCATGGTCACCTGCCTGGCCTTGCACATCCCCAGAACCAGGGAGTTCTGTCCCCTGCCTCCTGACACAGCCCATTTGTTGCAGAATGGCTCTATTAATCATCATCCAAAAGGCACATAGTAGGTGTCTACTGTGTTTCCCCGAAAATAAGACCTAACTGGAAAATAAGCCGTAGCATGATTTTTCAAGATGCTTGTAATATAAAATAAACCCTAATGCGTCTTTTGGAGCAAAAATTAATACAAGACCCAATCGTATTTTCGGGGAAATACAGTAGGGCTTATTTTATATTAGAGCATCCTGAAAAATCATGCTAGGGCTTATTTTCCGGTTAGGTCTTATTTTCAGGGAAACACAGTACGGTGTGCTGGGCATTGTGCTCTAGCAGTAATCCAGACCTCATGCAGTTTTCACAGCCTAACCTGTGCTGAGCTCAAATTTGCCCACCTGGCTCTGGCCTCTAGGGCCTCCTAGAACAAATCTGATTCCTGAGTTCCAGAACAGCCCTTTAGTTATCTGCAGCCATTCAGCGGGTCCCCCTGAGTGCCAGCATAAAGGTACCCAGGAGGTGAACTCTCATTTCCCTCCGTTCTCCTCTGAGCATGGCCCCCCTGGTCAATGTGGGGCTCTCTGTACAACGTAGGGGTGGGCAGAGCTATCATGTCCGCATGGCTGTACAGATTGTCCACTGCATGAAGGGCTCCCAGTCATGGGTGTAGTAGGAGGTGCAACCCAGCCCTGCTTTGCCTGCTGTGCTGTGTACCCTGGTTTGGGGAGGTGTGTGTACCCAAAGATGGGGTGCCTAAAAGACTGGCACTGTGAAGCACTATCGTGACTCGGGCAACCACATGGGCACAGCTGTTTTGGAAGGTGTATATCAAGGGCTCCCGACAGTTCACGGCCATGCAAAAGACTTAAATTCACTTCATGAAAGAGGATTGAATACACGATGTAAACAGTGAAAAGGCACTCAGCTTTGTTAGTCATCAGGAAAATGCAAATGAAAACCCCAATAGGATACCACACACACGCCCTAAGAATGGCTAAAATGAAAGACAGACAATAGCAAGTGTTGGTGAAGATGTGGAGAAACTGGAACTCTCACAAGTGCGGGTGGGAGTGTACATTGTTTGGCAGAATCCACTAAAGCTGAACATAGGCAGCCCGTGACCCAGCAATTCCTCTCCTAGGTACCTACATGACTGAAATGGGTGCACATGGCCACCCACGACATGTACAGGAGCGTCCATGGCAGCACGATTCATAATAACTCCAAACTTGAAACTCCCACATGGATAATTATTCACTCAATGGAATAGTAAACAATAATAATTATTAAGAATTTACAATTACCCACATCAGTGGGGGTGAATCACATGAACATGATGTTGACTGAGGTAGAGAAACCAGACACAGTGTAGCCATACTATGTGACTCCAATTATATAAAGCGCAAAAGCAGATACGCAAATCTATGCTGTTAGTGACTTGGGGGGTAGTGAGTGGAAAAGAGTCTGAAGGGAGCTGCTGATGGGCTAGTAATACTCTATTTATGGTCTGGCTGCTGGTTACTCGAGTGCGTTCACTTCGTGAAAATTTATCAAGCTGTACCCCCTTAATTTGGGCACATTCTGTTTTATTAAACTTCAAAGTTGTTTTTTTTTTTAAAGAAACATACAGTTTGATCTAAGAACGCCCAGCCCCACCCCTGTTGATAACCTTCCCCATAACCATTCCCCTGCCTCTTTTTCCTGGCTGGCAAATCCGCTTCTCAAGATGGAGGCTGGAAAGACCCAATACTTGTTTTCCCAGCCTCCCTTGCAGCTAATGGAAACCATGTGGCCTGTTTTGGCTGATGAGACCTCAGGAGACATTTGCTTGGGGTTTTGGGACTTCTGGGAAAGATTTTCCTCCTTGTTAAACATATTGGGGTTGAGAAGGGACAGAGGGAGGCAGAGAGAGAAAGTGGTGTGTGGAAGGAGGGAGGAAGCGAGGGAGGGAAAAAGGAGAGAGGAAGAGAGAGAGAGAAATGCCTGGCTTCTTTCCTTCTTTTCTAGAATACTACAGTCTGAGGAGGTGATATCTGCAGCTACAACAGCCAAATCACACCGATGAGGTGACAAGTCTGATGACAGAAAGCCAACACACTGAGGACACAGAGTGGACAAAAAGAAGGAGCCTGGGCTTTTAACAGCTCTGTTGAGCACATCCCCAAACCTGGAACTTGGACTTCCAGCTTTCTTGTTATCTGAGACAGTGCAATGCCTTTGTCATTTAAAGCATTGTTAGTAACTATCTTCCTAAGGAAATAGCCCTAAAGAGTGGAAAATAAACTCCTGCATGGTGATATCCCAGGGTTGTTAAGAGTGGAAATCACTTAATATCTAGCTTGGCAGACTGCAATTTCCAAAAACAATCACAACAATATTTCCAGTCCCCTGTGTTTTTCCAGAAACTTGCTACCCTCACGCCCATCAAAAGATCAATGTCCCCTCCCCTTAAATCTGCGTGAGCCTTAAGGACTGTCTCAACTAACTGTATGGCAGAAGGAACCTTGTGTGGATTCCAACACTGGATCATCAAAGGCAATACAGCTCCCACACAGCTTTCTCTTTGGGGATGGTCGCTTTGGAAATCAGCTACTATGCTGTGAGGAAGCCCAGGTCACGTGGAGAGGGCCACAGGGAGAGCAACTGAGTCTTCCAAGCCTCAGCCTTGGCTGAGCTCTCAGCCAACAGCCAGCACTAAGCCAGCGGAGTGAGTGAGCCAGCATGGCAGCGAATCCTCCTGCTCTCAGAGGAGCTACCCCAGTAGATGCAGGAGCAGCCATGAGCCTTCACTGTCAAGCGCTGCCCAAACTGGAGACTCATGAGCTAAGTAAGACGTGACTGTTGTTTCAAGCTGCTGAGTTTTGGACTGCAGCAATAGAATCAGAACACTAAGTGTAGGGGAACGGTTCGTAACAATAGTAATATCAGCCACGAATACTTCTCAGATATTTCCCACATGCCAGGCACAAGGATTTACACACCTCATTAAAGGATTTCCATCGCCTCATTAAAACTTAAATTAAAATAAAAAAACCCCAAACCTATATGTAGCATTACTATTATCCCCATTTTGCAACCAAGGAACAGGTCGGTCAAGCACTCTGCTCAAGGTTACGCGGCCAGTAGGTGCCAGACAAATCCAGCAGAGTTAAATCTGTGCTTCACAAGCCTGGGGTTCATGCAAAGTGCCAGGCAGTACACAAAATCACACGATAAACACAGTGCTACTTCCTGGAGTATCGATCTTACTTGATAATTTGGGAGGAAAATATGTTTATATTATTTTTATAAAAAGATATGTAACTGGTTGGAAAACTATGCGCAGGGATTATCACATTGAACCACACTTTGATTTTGCACCATCTGTGACCACTCACGGCCCTCAAACTGGCATCCCCGGCCCTGCCCTTGGGGGCCATGCATTATGTGCCAGTCATTGCATGGTATTCATCGGTGTTAGAGATGAACTGGTGGTCTTCCCAGCGACCATTCCCTTTTTTTCCCTACCAACAGAAGCCCGTTTGGATCACCTCTTCCCAGAGGCCTTGCCCTCTGGGGAGGCCTGAGTCCTCACGGGGGCCCCATGGCACTCCATTGGCTCAGGCGTGGGCCCGCAGGATGACAGGGAAAGTCTGAGAGGTTTGTGTCTCCTTCAAAAGGGACACAAGACCAGGCTGCTCTTTTATTCCTGTGGCAGGTGGAGGTGTGAGGAGGTGAAGCTGGAGCTGCGGCAGCCACGTTGTGACTAAGAGGGGCAGCCAACCCACGGGGGTG
Source organism: Rhinolophus ferrumequinum (assembly GCF_004115265.2). NCBI lineage: Eukaryota > Metazoa > Chordata > Mammalia > Chiroptera > Rhinolophidae > Rhinolophus > Rhinolophus ferrumequinum. The sequence continues at coordinate 22,613,907 of NC_046306.1, forward strand.
GGCACTGGTGATGATGTGGAGCCACCCAAAAAAACCATCCCTGGAGCCAACTTTTCATCATTAAAGGAAATGCCCTGGGGTCGGGAATCTTGAATGAGGAAAACATTTTCATCTTTATTCTCATTAACTCCTAACCAGATTTTCACATTTCCTTTCATCATGAATGCAGGCAACAAGCCATAGTAGAGTTGGCCGTAACTGTGACTGTGCTCTCAAAAGAAATCACAGTTGTTAGTACATACCTCCTCATAATTGTTGCAGGTATCTCAAATGTTGTTTATGCTTACAATGACTTTGAAATCATGAGCCTGCTGTTTGACTCTTTTTCATTGTTAATGAAAAGCACAGATATTACTGCAGCATAAAGAATGTTTGAATAGTTTGTGGTGGCTGTGAGAACACACTCGCAGGACTCTAATGGCCCGAGGGTGACTGACTGTGAGCCCCGCTGATGCTGCTAAAATCAGGCCCCAGGTCCCAGCCAACAGCTAAAGGCTGCAGGGACGTGAAGGCTGGCCCACTCCTGGGGCCGGGGGACTCAGTCCTCTGACAGCGGCTCCTCGGCCTTGCCGAACTTCTACTTAGGCTGCATGGCAGGCTGGGAGCTTCTACGCAAACTTCCTCCTCTCACTGGGGTCTGACAGCTCTCCCAGCCTCTCCGGCTCCTTCCTTTTGCATGTTGAACCTTGTCTTGGCATCTCAGAGGACCCAGACTAACAGTTTGATAACTGTTTTTCAATATAGTTGCTTTATTTTATAATCGAATATCCTTTATTGTATGCTTTTAAAAATACTATTCTGTGGCAGGGTCCATATATTTCACCAGATGCCAAAGAGGCCCAAAGCATGAGAACAGTTTAGAACTCTTGTTTGAGCTACTGTTGTTATCTCTAATTTGCTGCGCAAAGCATCCCAACTCTTAGGAGATTTCAGTGAAAAAATGTGAGAAGCTCTGGTTGGGGTAAACTCATGAAACGAGGTGAAGATGCTGTTCTTCCTGTCCTGCAGTTTGGACAGAGGCCCCCAAAGCTGAGAACAATGCAAATTGCCCCGGACGCTCACAACCCTGAGTGAAGTGTGAGACCAGCTCTGCAGACTCAGAGAGGCTGACAGGTCCCGGCCCTAACAGCCCAGCACCTGCCTCCCAGCCACCAGAGGGAGGCTGGGGGAGCAAGCGTCCCCACCATCTGGATCCTGCTCACTTCCCTGCCAACCTAGGGGGCCTGAGCTGTTGGCAGGGGAGAATGCTTAGATGGAAAAAGAGTTTGGATGTGTGCAGTTTAACTCTAGATTGGACTTTTACATTCCAAACCCAAGGGTTTGTTCTTATACCCCCTGAGAGTGACAGGAAAGCTCCACCCCACACCACGGAATCAGACACTGTGGGTGGGGTGCCTTAATAAGCTAAAGCTCTCTAGAAAATTCTGACCCACTCTCAAGTCTGAGAATTCTCTACTTCTCTATAGTCTCACGATTCAAAGTGTCGGCCAAGGACCAGCAGCTGGCACACCCATTAATTTCATTTCACAGATGAGGAAATGGACTGTGAGGGGCTGAGTGACCTATTCAGGGTCATACAGCTCGAAAGTGGCAGATACAGAATTAGAAGCCAGGGTAGTCTGACTAGAGGCACCCACTCTCCACACCCCATACCCTTGGCAGGCAGCCTCAGCTACTCAGGAGAGGGGACGCGCAGGCGCACACACGCATACACGGTTCCTCCTCTTAATTACAGCTGTAAAGGCTGTGGGCTGGGAAAGGAATCAACTTAATATGCAATTGCTTGTTCCCAATTAGTACAAATTACCATTTGTCTGAGAGGATAATGCCTGGCAGGAGCTGGAATCCGCAGGTGGGTTGCAGTGTTCAGCTGCCTAAGCCCTTCAGCTCCAGCTTTCCAGACCTCGTCGCTGTTCCTCCTGGGAAGGGGATGCCAGCCTTCCCCTTCAGGAGGCCTGGGTAAATCCTGGCCCACTCTTTTCTGTGCCTGGCACATGGCAAGTGCTCAGTAAGTATTTGCAGAAAGCTTGAATGCACAGGTCTTAGACTCTTCACCTTTACAAAGGGGCTGGTAGTAGCCCCTCCCAAGGACCAGTATGGGACCTGGGCAATGCAAATACAGCAGGTCTCTCCCGGCCGCTGTGGTTTTCTTTCATGTCAGGAACAGAGGTAGGGATCTGAGCTCCAGCAAGACACTGGATTCCCTGTCCTGGTGTCCTGAGGATCACTTGTTCATCAAGTAAACACTTATTGAGCACCTACTGTGTACTAGCAGTCATATTTGCGGGTCCACATACTGCAGAGAGGAGATGAAGCTTGCTCTTCAGGGGAGGTGGATGGTCTGAGGCTGAATCCCCAGGCAGAGCCCTGTCCCGAGATGCACCATGAAGGATCCCTACTCTAGCACCTGAGATGCCCCCTCCCCGCAGCCCCCAGCCCCCCTCCCCAGGCACTGGGCACTCACAGGCTTCATGATCCAGGTGATTCCCGGGTTTTTGCGAAACTCCTCCACAAACAGATGGTACTCGCATGGCATCTCAAAGGTTTTGGGGAAGAAGTCGCACTTGGCTGCCTCCAGCTTTCCTGCCTCGCGCTCCAGCTGTTTCCGGAACCGCTTCAGGTTCTTCACCATGTAGTTCTTGCGGGTCAGCTGGGCAGCAGGATGGGTGGGCAGGCTGTTAGTGCTTCTGCCCACTGTCCTGTCCACCTCCCAACCCCAACTACCCCTCCAGCCTCTGGCCCACAAAATAACAACAGTAAAAATAACTTTGACTGACAGCCTGCTATAACTAGCCCATGTTACAGGCGAGGAAACTGAGGCTCAGAAAGGTTGAGTCTGTTTCCCAGAGCTATCCAGCTAACATGCAGCACAGCCAGGGCTTGACCCACACCTGTGTGGGTTAGAAGTTCACGTTTCTAACCACTAAGCTGCACTAACCTTTTCACATCTCCTACCATTGGCTCCTCCAGCCCCATCTTTGTGGTCTGGTTCCTACCCACCCTCCCTCCCATCTCTAGACTCCAAACTGCTCACCTTGTCTCTACTCTGAAATCACCACAATCGCTCAGGCATCCTGCTCCTTTGGCCCTCACATCTCTAGTGCTGAAATGCCAACCAGCCCGTGACCTCAATCCCCACCCTAGGACCACCTGTGCCTCAGGCTTTAGCTCCTTACCCCCTCTTACTAGTTAGCTCACTACATACCTAGTGCATATAGTCTCCACCTGGAACATACCCCAAATGCCCTCACACTTTTCATTCTGGTCCTTGGAAGCACAAAGCAGCTCCTGGCCATTTCCACACCCACTGACAAGAGTTGGCTGACTCCATCCTCGTGGCCTACCCAGCTCAGCTCACCTCGTAGTGGTTTCGAAAGTGACTGATCCGCACGTGCTCATCCATGTAGGTGTGGTCAAAGTTCTCCCGGAGCCAGCTGACGTCACACCAGTAGAAATCCCACTCCCCTTCACTGCGGGTGGGGTGGGACAAAGGTCATGACCGGAGGACCTCAGCACTGCTGGGGGCCTGGGGTCCAGGGAGGTACAGCTGAGAGGTAAGTAGCAGTGTGGCTGTCAGCAGTCTCGAGGAGGTGGCCATGGGTTGCCACTGACCACAGCCTGCTTTGTTAGGCCAGAATGAAAACTAGAGATAGATTCCTACAAAAATCCAGACTTCTGGCTTCAACTGTGCCCAATTGCCCCCTGGCACCGATTGGCTAACTATGGAGCGGCCACTGAATCAGACAAGGTACGCCCTCTCCACAGCACAATCCCCACCACTCCCTACAGCCCACGCCAACCTCACCTGATCATGTTACCTGCTGGGCCCTGGAAACGGAGTCGTCACCCCCACCCCCAAGTCCACATTACCAAGCAGTGGAATTAGCTAACATTTGCAAGCCCTTCCCAGGTCAAAAGGCCATCCCCTCACTGAATCCTCAGAGCAGCCTTGAAAGTGGCTATGATCAGGCCCGGAGCCCTAAGATGAGGTTAGCCTCCCTCCCCCAGGACATGGCATCAGCAGGGTTCACACCCAGACATGCCTGACTCCAAATTTCAACCCCCTTCTTCACCACCATGCCAGGGAGATAGGGAACCAGATTCATCTATCCAGTGCAATACCAGAGCTGGGGTGCAGAGAGGAGGTGCTTGAAAAAGATGTGACGGGAGATAAAATAATGCCGACATGAATGCTCCCAACTTTTTAAAGTAAAAAATTACAGATACCCATGTGTGTATATTCTTGCCTGATTCTATTGCCTCTCCTGTCCCAAAGGAAGCTATTAACCTGAATTTGTGTGTATCATTTCTGTGAGTGTCTTTATAGCTTTACTATGTATATGTGTTATATGTGTATATCCATAAGTAGCATATAACATTGTTTGGCATGTTTTTCAAACTTTCTCATAGCTAATACTTATTGCTTACCATGTGCTAGACACTGTTCTAAATACTTTACAAATATTAACTCATCGATTCTCATAGCAATCCTAAGTGTTAGGATCTGTTATTAAGCCCATTTTACAGGTGAGGAAATTGAGGCCCAGAGACGTTAAGGAACTCGCCCAAGTTCATACAGCTATGAATAGTAAGTGGCAGAGCAGGATTTCAACTCAAGCCATCAGGCTCCAGAGGCCAAGCTTTGTAGTTAAAACCATTCCTATTTCCTTTCACAGCGTGCTTTTACACCCACCCTGTGTTTCAGATGAGTGAATAAATAATGGGTGAATGAATAAATAATGCATTATTCATTCATTCCTTCATCCAACACATACGTGCTAAGGTTGTCTTGGTGTCAGAGACATTGTTGAGTGCAAGGATACAGGAGGAACCAAAACTCTGGGCCAGGTGGTGCATATAATACCATGGTGAAGATTAAGAATAAACAAGGAAACAAATAACTATAATGAGGAATTGTGAAATGTGCCACAAGAAGTCCAGGCGGAGGCCATGAGGCAGGGTAGCTAAGCGACCTATGTTGGGCGGAGGCCATGAGGCAGGGTAGCTAAGCGACCTATGTTGGGCGGAGGCCACCCTGTGGAGGTGACATTTCAGCGGAGGTATGAAGGGTAAGGAGGAGCATCCAGGTCAAGAGCATGGGAAGAGGGTTCTAGGAGAGGGAAGGGCAGGAAGTAAGGCCCTGAGGTTGCAAAGGGCACCTTCAAGGATGTGAAGAAATTCCAGAGTGGAGGAGAGAGGTCAGGAAAAGGCTGAAGAGTGGGGTAGGGCTCAATAAAGCAGGGCCTTGCAGGCCACGGTGTGGATTTTGGATTCTTTTCTAATTCTGAAAGTTCGTTCATTTGTACATCTTTTTTTTTCTTTTTTAAGCGTGTTTTTCCAGGACCCATCAGTTGCAAGTTAAGTACTTGTTTCAATCTAGTTGTGGAGGGCGCCGCTCACAGTGGCCCATGTGGGGATTGAACTGGCAACCTTGTTGTTAAGAGCACGGTGCTCTGACCAACTGAGCTAACCGGCCGCCCTGTGTACATCTTCATGATTATCATGGTCAAGTTGCTCTTACATCACCCGGGAAGACATTGATCCACAAGGGCAGCGGGGATCTGGGTTCCTTCGACCTTCCCATTCTGTCATCCTTAACATGTTGTCTTCATGCTCATCACCTCAGGGTCACAAGATGGTAGCTGCAGGTCCAGGCCTCATGTCAGCTTTCTTGGTGGGAAGCAAGGGAAGGGACAGCTCTGGGCACATCTGTTCCAAACTCTGACCTGACAGGCTGATGCTCTGAACTGAGACCTCATTCTATCTGGAAATACTCGACCCGAGGTAAGGTCCTAAAGGATGAGGCCTTGCATTCACAGAGCCATGTCTGGTGTAAAGGCCCTGGCCTCTGGCCCTTCCTGATTTGAGGACCCTTGAGAAAATTTGAGATCGGCCATAGATCAACCTTCTTCATAGACTCCCACACCATCAGCACCCCTCAGACAAACCCTCAGACCCTCTTCCACCTGACCATGATGCGAGGCTGAGAAGGGGTAGGGAGGGGGTGGCCTGAGTTCACACAGCAGGTCAGGACAGAGTCCTTTCCTATACACCATCTTCACCAGCTGGTCACCTCACTTTCCTCTAATTCACCCCCCACCTCCTTCCCCCATCCTCAATTACACCAGGCAGTGGGAATCATGGATTCGTCCATTGGCTCCTTGGTTCCTTCATTCACTGAGAGGCTGCTAGCATAGGGCGGAGATGAGCCTGGGACTCTGTAGACAGACAGACTAGGTACAACTCCTCGCCCAAGCCCTTACAAGCTGTGTGACCTCAAACATGGCATTTTTTACTCTTTTGTGTCCCATTTTCTCTTCGGTAAGATGGGAATGATGATAGCCCTCATCTGGAAGGTTTGCTGGATGATTCAAAGACGTTGTGCATGCAGAGTGCTGAGGACGGTCTAGCAGGCTTACTACTGTTATGCAACAAATATTTACTAAGCACCGTGGCTGGGCAGCTGGTTGTCCTCACCCCACATATCCATCCTCCCCTTTTTCTACAGAATTCCCAACATCTACCTGGGGAAATGTAGTCTACATTTTCCAGAATAAAGATTACATTTTCCAGATTCCCTTGCAGCTAGGTGAGGCTGCATGGCTAAGTTCCCGCCAGTGAAATGGGAGAGACTTCTGGGTTGTGTCCTTAAAGAGCAGGGCATGCCTTTTCTTGCCACCTTCCTATCTACTGCTCTTGGAATGTGCATGTAAGGCTGGAGCTCCACCTGAGACCATGAGAACGAGGGCCTCACTCGAGGGATAGTGGAGTGGAACGACAGAAACAAGTGGTTCCCACATTTTCATACCATCTTTGAACATCCTCCATCAATGGGAGACGTAAGTAAACTTCTAGCGTGTCAAAGCCTGTTTTACTTTGGGTCTCTATTACACGCATCCAAACCTTAACCCTAGTAACTAATATTAGCACCTACCATGTGCCAGCCATTGTAAGCTTGTTCATCTCAGTAACCCCAGGACTCAGCACAGAAGAAGAAACGTAGGCTTAGGAGTCAAGTAACTTGTTCAAGGTCACAGAACTAGTAAGTGGCCAGGGAAGAGCAGCCCTTGATGTGGGACCTGCTGGAGGATTCAAGCCAGCTGGTAGTGGAGGATTCAAGCCAGCTGGTTTATGATGGCTGTATTCCTTGTTTCTAGCCATAGAACACTGCTAGAACAGGGTGGAGATGAGCCTAGGACTCTGCCTGGCCGTACAATAGTCAAACTGAACTGGGTTTGAATCCCATTTATGTGCTGTGTGACCTTAAGCAATTGGATTAATACCTCTGAACATAACCCTATCTTGCTAAATGGTTGCAGGGCTTAAATAAGACAGGTGGTGTCAGCCATGTGCCTGATACTTTGTGAGTGCTAAATAAATGTTGGCCCCTGTTACAGCCAAATTGGGACAAGTCCAGTAGCCACCCTGGGGAACTGGGAGAAAAATGAAAGGAAACAAGGACCTGTAAGACCAGGGAAGGAGGGGCAAGGTGGTGGAGGTGGTGTCTTACTCTTTCACTTCCACCCATCCAGGCCTGTTGCGAAGGACATCCATAAGTGTATTCATAAGAGTGGTCTTGAACCGGATTGATGCTCTCTGCTCTCTGAAAGACAAGGTGACAGAATGCTTACTGAAGATCAACTATTTCTCTAGCATGTCCAAGGACAGAAGAAAAGGGGAAGGAAGAAGGGTCAAATTCCATAACCTGGAAATGCCAAAACGTAGAATTACTGAATTTCAAAATTTTGCATCATAGCAACACTTAAAATAATCAAATAATCAACACTTAAAATAATCAATAGGCAACACTTAAAATAATCAAATTGAGGGGCTGGCCCGGTGGCTCAGGCGTTAGAGCTCCGTGCTCCTAACTCCGAAGGCTGCCTGTTCGATTCCCACATGGGCCAGTGGGCTCTCAAGCACAAGGTTGCCAGTTCAATTCCTCGAGTCCCGCAAGGGATGGTGGGCTCCGCCCCCTGCAACTATAATTGAACACGGCACCTTGAGCTGAGCTGCGCTGAGCTCCCGGATGGCTCAGTTGGTTGGAGTGCGTCCTCTCAACCACAAGGTTGCCAGTTTTGACTCCTGTGAGGGATGGTGGGCTGTGCCCCCTGCAACTAGAAACGGCAACTGGACCTGGAGCTGAGCTGTGCCATCCACAACTAAGACTGAAAAGGCAACAACTTGAAGCTGAGTGGCACCCTCCACAACTAAGATTGAAAGGACAGCAACTTGACTTGGAAAAAAAAGTCCTGGAAGTACACACTGTTCCCCAATAAAGTCCTGTTTCCCTTCCCCAATAAAATCTTTAAAAAAAAAAATCAAATTGAGAATTACAGAATCTTTTGGATCATTGAAAAATAATAGCAATCATTGTATTCAGTGCCTACTGTGTGCCAGGCATGGTCTGGTTGCTTTACATGTGCCATGCCTCATCTTTATATTTAATGATAAGTACTTGCAAGTCCCCTTTTCTGGCACTCATCCAGGAAGATAGAGCAGATGTACTTTTCCCTATTCCTCTTACAAGTACAACTAAATCCCCAAGACATTATATATAAAACAAACAAAAGAAGACTACAAGGTGGACAGAAGAAGGCAGACCAGTTAGGGACCTCAGGACCCAAGGAACAGCATGGTGGTGAATTCCCTGCGTTTTCTTTTTGCCTCATAGATCCCAGATGTGAAAACAAACTGTTTAAAATCAAATACCCCGAGTCTGCAAGAAAGTGGAGAAACAATAATTATCCTACAGTGCTAATGGGAGTGTAAATTGGAAAAACCTTTGGAAAGCAATTTGGCATTTTAAAACCATCAGATGCTATTTCATACACATTAGACTGGCAAAACTCTCAAAGTCCAAGTTTTGGCAACAATGCGCTAAAATGGAAACTCTTCCTCTGCTGGTAGAAGGCACGTTGGAGAGCCACATAACAGTATGTAGTACAGCTAAGTAGGCGCACACTCTGCACCCAGCAATTCCATCTGGCTTTATACCCTAGACACCCTACATATGTCCTAGGCAATGCATGCACAAGGATATCCATTGGTAATTGTTAATATTTTTTGTGGAACTAACCCGCAGCGCACCCTGTTGGTGGTCTGCCCTTATCCTTGGGCATGCACCATTCCTGTGCACGCCAATCAGAGAGTTTCCACGGCCAGCACCAGCAGGTCCTTGCCTGAGGGCTTTTTCTGGCTCACAGAGTCTGCTCAGCCAGTGCTTGGAACCTCTGAAATACCAGGGAGTTAACTGTCCTCCCCCAATTGCATATAACCAACGATGATCGCAGTTGATGGATAAATCCTCCAGCTCTCGCATCACTCACTTGGGTTAAGTTTGCAGTCTATGCTAGCTCCTAGAAATTCCCAGTGGAATTAAGCTCCACTTGCCCACAGCAATAACCTGTCAATAATTCACCTTTTTTTGGTTTCTTTCCCTTAGCTGTCTCACTTCGCCACTTCCCTGCCAATGCTTACTGGAATCACCTTCCAAATAAACAACTTGCCCTCACATCTTTGTCTCAGGATCAGCTTCTGGAGGGAGCCAATACTAAGACACAACCTCAGTGCCTTTCAATAGGAAGATAGATAAATAACTTGTGGTATACAATGGAACACATATAGTAGTTAAATTTATCCAGAGCTATACACACCCATACGATAAATACTGAAAATATGATTTTCTGTGATAAAACTAAGGTGCAGAATAATAACAGTATAATGCCACTTATGTAACTTGTATTCCTAGACACTCACGCAGCTAGGGGTCTCCATGTGACACAATTCTAGTCAATAAGATAAAAGCATAAAACTGCAAAGGAGGGTGGGTTCCTGGGAAGCTTTTTTTTTTTTTTTTTTTTTTTTTAGAGAGAGAGAGACAGAGGTGGCTTGCAGCTTCTTTCCCACATGAAGGCTGGAGCTGTAACAGCCACTGGTGTCCATAAGAAAAAGGTCAAGATCATCACAGAAACGCTAGCTCTCACATCGTTGAACCACTGCACCAGCACTCTACATTCTTTGTTACATATAGAAAATAAATACCGTTTTTAAAAACTGCTATTAGCTGGGTTTCCTGTTACTTGTAGCTAAATGCATTTCTGACCGATATCAGCCCTAATAGAACAGACGGGTGGGTCCTGTTAGCTAAAGTGCTTTTCGTTTTGTTGGGGTAGGAGTGGTTTGTGGAAGTTTAGGGCCAGGATCGGAACAGAATTGAATTTCTCTGCATAAGAGAGTAAGAGGTTTGAAATTGATGGGGTAGAGTCCGTACGGAGAGAAAGAATGCGAAAAAGATGGACGCTGTATGAGAGAAGACTACACAGGCCCTCCCCAGCCATGGTATAGCCAGGAGGGACTTGAGGAGAGAACAGAAATATCTAATGAAATAGAGAATAGTAATATGTAAAATATTGGCCATGGTGTGTGCAAAGTAAACTACCTCTTGTAACTCCTGGCACAAACCTTCAGTAAAGTCTCCACGGCTCACTCCTGCTTTGTGCATGTGGGTTCTGTTTAGAAAGTTCAAAGAGGTGCTGGTTATGGATGCAGAGTGATGCAGAGGCTTAGGGTGGAGTCGACATTTGCGTTATCAAGTCAACTTTATGTGGTTGTTGAAGGAGGTAGGAGAGCACGGTTAGGTAGGACATGGGCCCTTTCTAACCTAACTGCCCAACAAGCTCTGCCACTGACTGATCCTATGGTCTTGAGCAAGGTACTTAGCCTCTCTGGGCTTCAGTTTCCCCATCTGTAAAGGGACACAATAGTCGTGTCTACTTCAAAGGATTGTGGTAAGGATTCAATGAGATAACATAGGTGAAGTGACTGGCCCAGGGCCTGGCTCATGGTAAATGCTCAATAATTATTTATGATGATGCTGATGATCGAAAAAGGGGGAGAGAGGAAAGGGTGAAGGGAAGGAAGGAAGGAAGGAAAGAAGGTAGAAAGGAAGGAAGGAAGAAAAGAAGAAAGGAAGGAAAGAAGGAAGGAAGGAAAGAAGGAAGGAAGGAAGGAAGGAAGGAAGGAAGGAAGGAAGGAAGGAAAGAAGGAAGGAAGGAAGTTATTTCTGTGTTTATCAGATTGAGTGGGACCACTCACCGCTCTTTTCCCTTTGACAATCCATAGCCCTTGTAATTTTGAATCTGCAATGAGAAAAGGAAAATGATGTAACTGGTTTTGCATATCCGCCCTGCTTCCCCAGCTCAACTTACTGCAGATATTAAAATGCTCAAACCGTCAGACTCAGCGCTGCCCAGATCCTGAGACAGGGAGCTCCAGAGTAGCCAAGTTCTCACTGGTCACTATGTGCACAGCAACTTGGTCCTTGGAATGAACCCAAGTATCCAAGGCACACCTCACTGTAGGCTTGCTCTACAGGCATGACCTAGTTTTCAATGCTCCAAAGGTCCAATCCTGAACCCCAGTTTTGAGAGCCAAGCTCAGCCGGCTCTGTGAAAAGGATTTGGACCTCCTACTCTAACTTGGAATGTTTGATTAGATTGATGATCCAGGAAGGGGCTAGATCAACGACTCAGAGCAAAGTTAATTTCTTCCATCCAAAATGGACCTTTTAAATCCTCAAAGGGTGATGGGTATTATTTTGCTTCTACCATGTCCAAAACACCTTGGCCCTCAGCCCTGGTGAGACTGATTCCTAATGGCAGGTATGAAAAAAAGAAATCCGAACGGTCTTGTGCAGGATGACCTCTGCGGCTTGGATTGGGTAGGCAAGTACCTTGCCATCTGCATTAGTTTTCTGTTACTGCATGACAAATTATACAAACTTAATGGCAAATTTATATCTCACAGTTTCCGTGGACCAGGAGTCTGGACATGGATTAGCTGGATCCTCTGCTCAGGTCTCACAAAGCTACAATCAAGGTGATGGACTGGACTGGGTTATGGTTCTCATTCAGGGCTTGGGGTCCTCTTTGAAGATTATCCAGATTGTTTGGCAGAATTCAGTTACTAGGGGTTGTATGACTGAGGTCCATATTTACTCGCTAGAAAATGGCTGAGGACTGCTCTCAGCTTCTAGAGAGTGCTGGTCCCCAAAGGCAGTTGACAGCATGGATGCTTGCTTTCTTCCAGGCCAGCAAGAGCACATCCTCTGACTTCCCACCCTCCGAGTTAGCCACAATGGAGTCTTATGCAACCTATCATAATTATGAGAGTATCCCATCAAATTCACAGGCTCCACCCACACTTAAGGGGCAGGAATTATATAAAATGTGAACACGGGAAATAGGAATGTTGAAGGCCATCTAAAATTGTGTCTACCACACCACCCTACTCAAAGAGTGGTGGAGGGGGATAGAAAACACTGCTTTACAAACTGGCAGAAGTGAGCTCCCCCACAAAAGCAAGAGAAATCTTATCCCACTGGTCCTGTCAAGCCCCTCCCACCAACTTCCCCAATACTAGTCAAGTGTCCCATCTTTTATTTTACCTTTTATCCTCCTTCATGTTTTCAATTCCATTTTCCATATGTCTACCTAGTTTCTCTAGAGTCTTTGGTTGCAAAATTTCCTCACTGAGTTGGCACTTCAGTCAAAATTCAATTGACTGTGTGTGTGTGGGTCAATCTCTAGACTCTATTTTGTTCTATTTACTTATTTGTCTATCCTTATGTCGCTGCCACACTGTCTTCATTACTGTAGCTTTCTAGTAAATCTTGAAATCAGATAGCATGTCCTCCAACTTTGTTTTTTTCAAGATTGTCTTTGCAATTTGGGGTCCTTTGCACTTCCATATAGAATCATCTTGCTAATTTCTACAAAAAAGCATGTTGGGATTTTGATTGGAATTGCATTAAATCTACGGATCATTTTGGGAAGAAGTGACATGATAAATTATTGAATCTTGCAATCCATGTATATGGTCTTTCTCTATTAATTTAAGTCTTTAATTTCTCTCTACAATGTTTTCTAGTTTTCAGTATATGTCTTGAATGTTTTAAATTAATTTTTCATAGGTATTTGATTTTGTGATACTATTATAAATACTATTTTTTAATTTCATTTTTTAATTGATGATAGTATATTGAGGTAGGCAGAATAATGTTCCCCCAAAAGATGTCCACGTCCTAATCCCCAGAACCTGTAAATAAGTTATATTATATGGCAAAGGAAAATTAAGGTTGTTAATCAACTAACTTTAAAATACATATTATTCTGGATTATCTGAGTGTAATCACTCATTTTTTGTTGTGAGAGGGAATTAAACGGAGGTTTCATGTGAGTTGGAATACCGGATAAGAAGCATGTTGGGGTGGAGGAAGCTGGATTTTAGAGTAATTCATTTCCCCTCTTTGGATCTGATTTTTCCCACTCTTAAAATGGGGGAGACGGCCTGTACACTGCTAGAGGGTAGGGGCTTGTCTGATTCTCCTCTGTGTCCCCATTGGCCGGCACTGGGCTCAGTTTGGAAAAGGCCCTGATCGGCGTTTTTTGGCTAGATGGATTATGAGTGGATGGATTGGGTAGGCAAGCGGGCGACAGGATGAACAGATCTCTAAGAGTTTCCAAGTCAGGAAATCAAAAATTCTGAGCTTCTCCCGGGGGCACAAAAATTGGAGAGCACAATTTAGAATTTTAGAGTTTTGTAGATTTCCCGCCAGTAAGTCTGGTTCGGTGGGCTCGCGCAGAGGCTCCGACCGCGCGCGGTAAGCCGGGACTTGTAGTCTTTTCTCTGAATTCATAATTTTCGCTCTGTATCCGGAATCCCTCCGCAAGGAGTCCCCCCAAATCTGAATCCCTCAGCGGCTTCCCTCCTTCCCTCGAGGACGATGAGACCATCTGGGTCGGGCGGCACTCCTACCTTCGGTCGTGACATGACACGATTCCCCAGGGCCGGACCCAAACCGCCACCTCGCCCGCGAGAGCCTGTGAGTCCCGTTGCCAAGGCGACGGAGAGGACGCCCTGATCTACCGCTCTGATTGGATGAGCCAAAAGCACGCCTTTCTGCTCAGTAGACAAACCCGAGACGCTGGAAGTGCTTGCTCGCCCCGGCAGGCCAGACCCCTGAATCTTTCTCAGCGCCTCCGTCGGCGACCCTGGGGTACAACCGACCAAAGACCGGCTCTCCGCAGCGGGCATTCACTGCCTAGCTCCTCTTTCAGCTGCACTTGGCTTGACTTAAGAGGACTGAGTCTGAAAAGTCGTCAGCTTTTGGTAAACGCAACGGTTCTAAGTTTCCTTACTCGGTCCCTCAGTTAGTAGGCACCAATTCGAGGACTCACCGCAACGCCTGCAGTAGCCACCTGACCAGTCTACTAGTGACCACTCTTGCCATATCCTTTCCAGTTCATTCTCTGCACTGCGCCAAAGAGCTCTTTAAAACACAAATCCGGTCTTGTCTGTCCCCTGCGTATAACCTGAAGTGGCAACTTCCCGGTCATTGCACCCTGCACTGGCTCCCTGTCCTCACCTGCCTCTCGCTTCACTACCTCAAGATCCGTATACCAACCATAGCTAACTAGAAACTATTTGTTTTTCACTTTTATTGTTGTTTTATAGCAACAAAAATATAAGTTATGTAGGAATATACCTAAGAAAATACATGCAAGACATTTCAATAAACAACAAATTCTTATTAAGCATGTACTTTATGTCATGTCTCATTCTTGACTCTGAGGATAGAGCAGTGAACAACACCAACAAGCATCTGCCCTTGTGGAGTTTATATTCTCATGGATAAAATTACAAAACATTTAAGGACATTAAAGAAGACCTGAATAAATCCAGGGCTATACCACAAACATGGATGGGAAGACTCAATATCAACATAAAGATGTGTATTTTCCCAAAATCCATAAGGATTTTTGAGAGCCCTTGTCAAACCAAAACAACAAAATATATGTGTTGGGGCAGGAGACATTTCTCTGCCTGTAAAGTCCCAGTATTACGCAGGGAGAGGCAAATATCAATGGAATACAATAGGGATCCTAGAAACACACTGTGTGTGTGTGTGTGTGTGTGTGTGTGTGTGTGTGTGTGTGTACAATAAAGGTGGCATCATAAATCAGTGGGGAAAGGATGGAGGGTTCAGTAAATGGCATCCAGAAACTGACTTTCTATTGGAGTGAAAAACAGATGCCTAATTCAAGTGGATTAAAGAACAAATAAGGCAAACAAATATTTCAGACTCTTAGAAATATGTACGTGCATATATATAATATTTGTATGATCTCAGGGTAGGGAAGGAATTCTTAGATAAGCAATAATAAAGCACTACTCGTAAAGGAAAAAACTGATCTGTGACTCTCTCAAAATTTAAACGGCCATATAGCAGAAGACACCGTAGATTCGATTAAAAGATAAGCTACAGACTAGGAAGAAATATCTGTAACATATATAACAAAGGACTAGTACTAAAAGAACTTCTACAAACCATTAAGAAAAAGACCCCCCCAACTTGCAAAAGAAAAGAAAAATGGGCAAAACATATGAATAAGAAATTTTCAGCAGAAGAAACTCAAATAGCCAATAAGAAAATTGAGATATGTAAATCAAAACAATTATAAGATAAAAATTTAAGTCAAGGTAGATAAAAATAAAAACATATATCAATGCCAAGTGTTTGTGAGCAGTTGGGAAATGGGAACCTTAATATGCTGCTGGTACATTCACAATTTGGAAGGCAATTTGGCAATATCTCATCAAGTTGAAAATGCACGTACCTTATAACCCATCGGTTCCACTACTGGACATATATCCTAGTATAGGCTCTCCAAATACAGCTGTACAACCTGTGGACTACCTATCATCTTGCTGCTAATGTGCAAGGCGACAACCTTTCCTAAAGAAATTCTCACACTTATGCATAGGTCATATGTCCAAGGATGTTCTTTGCAACATTCTTTATAATAGTGGAAAATATTAGAAACTACCTAAATGTCCATTAGTAAGGTGATAGATGAATAAAATGGGGTATGTTCTAATAACATAATACTATACAGTGATAAAAATGAATGATCCCAATTTATATTAACAAGGAAATATCTCCAAAACCTATTGTTGAGTGAATCAAAGCAAGTGGTAGAATGATATTTTTAAAGGTTACAAATTGTATTAATTATAAACAAATATACAAAAGTATATTCTATATATTTGTGAGTATATAGGGATTAAACATTTTTAAATACGAACTGATAAGCCGCACACCAAATTCATAATCGTGGTTGCCTCTGAGGAGAGAGTGAAGGAAGAGAGAGGAATTGGGAACTTCAACAACTTCAAATTTATTTGGGATGTTTTGTTTTATTTAAACAACACGGTTGAAGCAAATAGGTCAAAGTATTCTCATTTGGATTTGATTTTTTGGTGTTTTTTTTTTTCCAAACAAAAAGCACACAAGCCATAGCAATGAAAGAAAATCGGTACTACAATAGAAAATTTTAGGATGCTTTGGAAATGCATAACAGTGGGGTCTAACCAACTCTAACTGGGATCAGCAAAGACTTCCAGGAGGAAGTGGGAATTACCCTGATAAAGGGGATGGGAAGAGCATTCCAGGTAGAGGGAATGGCATGTGCAAACTCAGAAGTCAGAGAGAATGAAGTGGGTTTGAGGAAGTGAATACATGTCAATGACCAGGAGAGAGTGGAGAAGAAGGGAGAGATGAGGCTGCCAGACCTGTATGTTTTTGTTTGTTTCCTTTTTTACAGATGTGGAAACAGAGCCCTAGTAAGGGGAGTAGAACTAGGCCTGCTAACTCCCTGTCATTTGCATTACAACCTATAAGGATATTTTCTTCCCCCAAACAGATGATGAAACTGAAGCCTATAGAAGTTAAGAAATATGCTCAAGGTCACAATGACAGAAGCCAGATCCCACAAGGCCTTGTGCGCTACACTAAGCAGGTTGGACTTTTTCCTAAGGAGACATTGGTAAGTGTGTTAGGTTCCTATTGCTGTTGTAATTGCCACAAACAGGGTGACTTAAAACAACACAAATGTATTAGCTCATGGTCCTTGAGGTCAGAAGTCCAAAGTGGGTCTCACTAGGCTAAAATGAAGGTGTCAGCAGGGCTGAGTTTCTTCTGGAGGCTTTAGGAGAGAATCTGTTTCTTTGCTTTTCCACCAGCATTTCTTGGCCCATGGCCCCCTTCCATCTTCAAAGCCAGCAATAGTGCCACTCTAACCTCTGCTTATGTCATCACATTCCCTCTGACTTTTGTTCTCCCTCTTCCACTTATAAGGACCCTTGTAATTACACTGGTCCTACCTGAACAACCCAGGATAATCTTTCCATTTCATGGTCCCCAGATTAGCAACTTTAATTCCATCTGTAGCCTTAGTTCCCCCTTTCTATGTAACATAACATATTCACAATTTCCAGGAGTTAGAGCATGGACATCTTTGAGGGGACCATTATTTTGCCTACCACAATGAACCACTGAAGGGTCTTAAGCAAGGAAATGACAAGGTGAGACCTACACTTTAGTATCTTGTTATTATTGGTTTTATAAAACAAATTGGGCTTTGCTACAATAACACTTTCAAAGGCTGAACAGTTCATAGATATTAAATGTGTTAAATCTAATAACTGTACCTGGGTTATTTTTTTCAGGTCTTTTAACCTGATAGAGTTCTTTCATACATGTGACTTGGTTATTTTCCCCAACAACCAAGTAGAAGTTTAAAGTGCTCTTATAATTGCCCCTTTATGGATGAGGAAACAGACCCAGGGACATTTGGTCACCTGCCCAGTTTCACATTGCTGCTAAGGCGAGGGCCATGATGAGGAACTAGACTCTGGGTCCACTAATCAGAATTTCTTTAGGTCGTCCATGGGGTGGGGCATTCTGAGAAATCAGCATATCTTTGGTGCAATTTTTCATCTATAACCTGGTGCCCAGTAAATACTTGTTGAATGGATGAATAGCCACTGTCTGTAGCGCAGACAGTGATTTCCAAGGCAGGAAAACCAGGAATCATTCTAGAATTCCTCCCTTCCCCCCCCAGTCCAATCTATCTGCAAATCTTATCAGCTGCACTTCCAAAATATTAATATATACTGAGTCTGTCCCCTTCTTTCCAGCTTCTAG
Source organism: Rhinolophus ferrumequinum (assembly GCF_004115265.2). Lineage (NCBI taxonomy): Eukaryota > Metazoa > Chordata > Mammalia > Chiroptera > Rhinolophidae > Rhinolophus > Rhinolophus ferrumequinum. The sequence goes on from NC_046306.1 coordinate 22,631,956, forward strand.
GCCCCCACTTTTTCCCAGGGCACCATCATCTCCTGCTTGGGCTGCCACAGTAACCTTCTTACTGGCCTCCCTGCTTTGCCTCTCTAATCTACGCTCCAGATAGGGGCCAAAGTGATGGGCTTACAATGTAAATCAGATGATATGGCTTCCCCAGTTAAATTTTCCAGTTGGCTTTCCGTCATACGGAGGAGAAACCCTAAACCCCCAATCATGGACATACATGGTCCTGCACGCTAGATCGCCACTCTCCTTTTCTGCCTCATTCTTACCACTTCCCTTTGGCTCCCTCCCCTCGAGTCCCACTGGCTCTTCCCAAAGGCCAAGCTTTTCCCACCACAGAGACTTTGCCCATGCTGTTCTTTCTGTTGGAAATCTCTCCACTCTTTAAATAGCTGGGTTCTCCATCTATGCCAGGTCTCAGTTTAAATGTTACTTATTTGGAGAGGTTCTTCCTGCCCTGCTTTTGGGTCCTTCATAGAAAATTGTGACCATTTGTAAATGCTTTATTTGTCTATTTGCTTATTTTGTTTTCCTTCCCTCCTAGACCTGAGATGCCCAATATGTGGTTACCAGCCAGATATGGCTATGAAGCATTTGACATGTAGCTGTTCTGAATTGAAGTATGCTCTAAGTGTAAAATACACACTGGATTTTAAAGACTTAATACAATAAAAAAGATGTAAAATATGTCATTAACAAATTTTAAATACTGACTGCATGTTGAAATATTTTTAATATATTGGGTTAAATAACACATTAGTATCAACCTGTTTCTTTTTTTAATGTGGTTTCTAGAAAATTTTAAATTTCACACGTTGCTCACATTGTATTTCTATTGGGCAGTTCTGGTCTAGACTGTTGGCCAGTGAAGGTAGGAACCTGTGTCCCCAGAACCTACCATGTAGTAGGTGCTCAGTATTTGTTGAATAATTTGGTTTTTATGAGAGCCCTGGGCACAGACAGAGCTGAGACAAGCAGTTCCATGTACATTGTGAATTTGAAGAATAAAGAAACACAAAAGATTTTCATTTTTCTCCAGTCGCTGTATTTCAAACAGGTTCGGTCAACTGTCTGTCCTGCTCTGTACTGACATTCCTCCTACAGTCACGTGCTACTATAGGTGGGAGGCCGATGGCTGGAGGAGCCAAGTTGGTTCCACTGCTTCTATTTCAGGCCCATAGGAGGTGTCTGGTCTCAGCTCTGGTCCTAGTAGCTGGAAGAGCTCACCTCAACACACTGAGACACACAGATAGGGTAGTGGTGACCCCAAGAGGACTTACCCAGGGTCACCCACTAGGTTAGAGGTGAACAGGGACTGGAACCTTGGTCTCCATACTCACCTTCCAGGACTCTAGCCTCCAACTGCATCCTGTTGTAGTCACCTTTACTCCCAGGGACCCAGGAGACTTCAATCCTCCCCTCACATTTACCTCTGACTTCTTGAGGGCCCTGAGGGTAGGTATGCCTGGTTCACGGCAGAACTGACCCAAATGGCACTATCCACATAGAAACCAAAGTGGATGGGAGGAAGGGATGGGAGGATGGATGGAGGGATGGATGGATGGATGGATGATGGATGGATGGATGGATGGATGGATGGATGATGGATGGATGGATGAGTAAATGGATGGACCTCCGGATAGGAGGACAGATAGTTGTGTGAGTGGGGGAGGAGGATGGTTAGTTGGTAGGGTGCTTTCATAGGGCGCAGGTCGGGAGACGTGATTACTGAAGGAAGTAATTACCCAGTTTTCTGTCTCAAACAGAATCTGAAGATCAGAGGACCCATAGCTATCAAAGTTCAGCCCCCAGCACGTTTCTGCTAGAAAACCGAGGCCGAAGGAGCTGGGTGCTTTGCCCCAGGGCCCGCAGGGAAGTCCAGGCAGAACCGGAATTGGAATCTGAGTCTCTGAGGCCGCGGCTGGGGGCTCTTCCCGCCCCCAACCCCGCCAGCGCCTGACAGTGCCAGGGTGGGGGGAGCGCCCCCGCCCCCATCTCCGGAGGTATTGGTCCCACGCGGCCCCAACAAGCTGCCGTTGTCCCGCGGGCTCTGGGCCCCGCACACTGGGGCTTTGTCCAGCCCCCCGCCGCGACCCACGGGAGGGGCCCCCACATGACCGAGGCGGTAGGAGGAGCCTGCGGCGGCAGCGGCGGCGGCGGTTCCACCATCATTTCCCTTCTTAGCCCGCAGTCGGCGGGCAGTGGCGGCGGCAGCGGCAGCTACTGGGCAGGGCTGGGCGGGGCCGCGAACGCCAGGCCCCCTGTTCCCCGCCAGGCTGCAGGAGCTGGGCCTGGGCCATCAGGGGAGCTGTAACTCGAGCGCTCTCCAGGCGGCGAGCTGGGGGTGCGCCCGGACCCCCGCCCCCGGGATCATGGGGAATGGCATGACCAAGGTAGGGTGGGGGGATCGCGCAGCCCACACCTGCCCACCCCCAGTCCCCACCCCGGTGCCTGCCTGAGACTGGGTCGCTCTGCCCCCCTCTGACCTTCTGGCTCTCCCTGAATCTGTGTGTCTACGCCTCTGCCTCCCTAGGACTCTGAGATTGTATACATACTCTGGAACTGTATCTCTCTCTGACTGCGTATCTCTGTGTCTCTGTCTCTCTATGGTCTCTGTCTCCCAGTGTCTATCTCTGCCTGTTTCATGACTCTGTATTTCTTGCTGTGTCTTTCTGTGATTCCCTGTAACTCCCAGACCGCCCCCCCCCCGCCCCCCCCCCAGTCTCTTTCTCTGGCTCCATGTGTCTCTCTCCCTTGTCTCTGACTCCTTGGACCCTCTCTCTGGAGCTGCTTGTCCATCCTTCCCCCCCTCTACCTCTGCATAACCCTCCTCCTGTTCCTGCCTTCCCACTCTCCCCACCCTGGCAGGTTCTCCCCTTGCCCCCTCCTCTGTGCTCCTCCTACCCTCTCCCCCAAGGTCTTTGAGCCCCTCTGTCCTCTTTCACTCCTACCAAAGCCAACCTCCCATGGTGTCCTCTCCTGCCCTCCCTATCCCTCTCACAGAGAGTCCAGGCCCATGAGAGGGAGGAGAGTGCTCCCTGAGTCCTGAGGTCCAGACATCCTTCATGGGACAGAGAAGCGCTGGGACAGGCCCCAGCCATTGGGGAGGGAAGGGCTGTTCCCCTACCCCACTAACCCTGACCGTCTCTCCTGTAGGTACTTCCTGGACTCTACCTCGGAAACTTCATTGGTGAGCACTGCCCACTCTGTCCCAAGGCCATGGCACTCTGCCTGTCCCAGGCCCATGTCCACCATTCCTGCTCTGGCCCACGCACCTTGGAGCTTAGGAATGGGGCTGGGGGCAGAGAATTGATAGCAGGCAGGGAGGGGGAAAGAGCTCCTGAGGACTAAAGGGTAAGGGGGTGAGGGAGTGCCCCAGTGCAAAGGGCTCAGAACACTGTGCTGGGCAAGCCTGCACCTGCCCTGAGCCTTTGCCTCTCCCTCAGCACAAGGCGCACTGCCTCTGTGGGCTCTTCCAGCTCTGAGGTTCTGGGGTGAGGTCTGTTTGGAGGTGTTGCTTCTAGCTGGGAAACTGGGGACCCTTCCTCCCACAACCGCCTGCTCAGAGGAGAGGTCCTGGAGAGTGGACTGTACCTCAGAAATTTCCCTGGTGAGCACTGCCCACTCTGTCCCAAAGCCATGCGTTCTGCCTGTCTCAGGCCACAGAAACAAGCTGGTCCAGGGTTTAGGGGACCCAAGGTGGGAAAAGTCACTTCTATCTGCGAAGTCAGAGAAAGCTTCAGAGAGGGAGGGGCATCTGAACTGGGACAGGGCCTTCCACCCTGTCCCCCACTGGCTGAGGTGCTCCACTCTCATAAACCCTGATTCCTTCCTCCCTCGGAACTAACTCAGCAGCTCACTCTACACTGATTTCAGAGTATTTGGCTAAGTAAAGTCTGAACTTTACTTTATGAGGGCAGGGGCCATGAGGTTGACCCCGTACCCCCTGCTCAGCCAAGGCTGCACATAGTAAGCACTCAGTAAATGTATGGAATGAAGACGTGGACATATGGAGAAAGAGAGGATGTGTGTTATTTACTCTGGTTATAAAAGGTCTGTGAAATCCAGCCCCTCGAGATGACTACTGATAGCAACGTGGGGGACACCCCGAGGTCATTTTTCATATCTCTTTGTAAATACAGATTTAAAACAAAATGTAAACCTATGCTGCATGCTGTTCTGTAACCTGTGTTTCCCACGTAATAATGTATGATGGACATCCATGCACATCAGCACCTAGAGGTCATTTTAGTGGCTGCATACCGTGTTTCCCTGAAAATAAGACCAGGACTTATATTAATTTTTGCTCCAAAAGATGCATTAGGGCATCTTATGTTCAGGGGATGTCATCCTAAAAAATCATGCTAGGGGCTTATTTTCCGGTTAGGTTTTATTTTCGGGGAAACACGGTAGTAATCAAATACATGCCTTTTTTTTTTTTAATCCAGCTCTCTTTTGATGAACATTTAGCTTGTTCTCATTTTTAACTATTTCTGATGTGTTTACTGTTATAAGCAGCACTGCAGAGACTGTCGCCCTCTACACATGGCCTTTGTGTGAGCAAATGCTTCTCTAGACAAGATTCCTAGAAGTAGAATTGCTGGGTCAAGGATATGCCAGGGAAGGGCTTTGCGATGGAAAGAACAGCGTGGGCAAGGTGGGGGAGATGCCAAACTGTGACTTGTGGGTGCCCCAGAGCTTAGGGGTTTGGCAGGACCTGTCATGCTGGGAGCAGGAAGTGGCGAAGGAGTGGGGAGTTGGTGGAGGGTCAGCCAAGCGGGGGGGGAGGAGAGCTGGCAGGGAGCTCCGGTCTCACTTGGCCACCAGGAACACATAAGTCACACCTGCCAGATTGGCTCAAGCTTCATGTTTCTTTCAGATGCCAAAGACCCGGATCAACTGGGCCGGAATAAGATCACACATATCATCTCCATTCATGAGTCACCCCAGCCTCTGCTGCAGGTACTCCTTACCCCCATCCCAGGGCTGTGCATAGAGGAGGAGGGGAGCTTCTGAACCCCCACAGGACCCATTTACCATGTACCTACTATGTGCCACGTCCTATACTGCCTTCCTGACCCATGCTAACTTATTCGGTTAAAAACTGGTGTGTTGAATGTTAGTATCCCTATTTGATCCCTATTTGGCAACTGAGGCCCAGAGAGGTTAAGTAATTTGCCGAAACTCACACATCCAGGAAGCTAAGGAGCTAGAATTTGAACACAGGCCATCTGGCCCCAGACACCTCACAATGAACCATAAAAAGTCCCCTGCATAGGATTCTCATTGCCCAACTGAATAGATAACTCCAAATGAATGATTCTGGGCTTTGTATCTTGCTGTGTGACCTGGAGCTGTGACTTTACCTCTCTGGGCCTCTGATGCCTTAGCCCTATCTGTTCCCTGGGGGCTGTTGTGAGAAGGCAAAGGGGCTGTGGGATGGTGAAGATGCCTTGCATGCTGTAAGGCCACCCCACTGGAGTGGTGGGTGCTGGTAATATTGAGTCCTGGAAAAGAGGGAGTAAGGGTGTTATAACCCAGGAGAGGAAAGCAGGAAATCCAGACCATAGATGCTGGAGTCAGGAGGCCCATCTTCACCATTTATTCTCTCTGTAACCTTGTGCACAGGACTTCACCTCTCTGAGCCTCAGCTGCCTGATCTGTAAAAGGAATTTTATAACAGTACCGACCTCACTAAGTTGTTGAGGGCCACAGGATAGATGCTCAACAAATTACAGCTAATATAATAACAAAGTTAATCATACTCTTATCCCACAAACAGAATCCCTTCCTTCTTATCTGTTAGAGTCTGTATCACCTTCTGAAGGGAAAGAATTGTGGGCGGGAAAGGGTTCTGGAGATCTGAGATCCAGACCAGGTTCTCTCACAGATACGCTCTGTGACCTTGGCAGGATCCTTCCCCTCTCTGGGCCTTAGTTTCCCTATGTGTCTGATTTGATAAACTCTAAGAGCAACCTCCAAAAATCTGCGATTCTCAATGTCATTCAAAGAAGAAATTTCCAGGTCAATGGAGTCTGATTTTGCTTTATAGTACAGGCTCGTTTGGGAGTAATTGCAGTCACTAGATTGCATGAGGAAGGTTGTCAAGTCATGAATACATTTACTAATGAAATGAGTGCTTGCAAAATGAATCCCTGCTCCAGTAGCCCTCCCCTCTTCTCACAAGCATCTATCCTGCCTCATCCATCAGTGAATTTACCAGTGAGGGTTTGGTAATGCCGTGCAAACCCAGAGCCAAATGTGTTGCAAAATGAAATTGCAAACCTTGCAAAAGATGCAGAATTGCGTGACCTTGGGGAAAGTGAGTTAGAAAAAGGCTGGACTCTCACATGAAGCTATTCACAAATGAGGATCTGGGGAGTGGGAGTGGGGGGATCCCTTAGCCACTGGCCCAGGCACCTGAAAAGAACCATTTGAATATCAAATGATTAAGAGAGGTCCTTGAGAAAAGTGATGAGGTTCTTGGAACATGGGCAAAAATCCTCTTTATGGTCTGTGTGAAGGTGAAGCATGAAGTGAAGGATGTCGAAGCAAGTTTGTTGGAAAAACCACTGACAATTCACTGCTTGATTATTTTAATGATTAGCACAAAGTTTTATAACCACAGTTCATGAACTATAAACTTATTTTCATAATTTTTGTTTCTTTTCAAGAAAATAAAATCTGCTTTGTCCTCCTCACTATGTAATTTTGTAATCCTCATTTGGAGGGGTGTCGCTTTAAGTGGCCCTTTCCCAGCTATTAAATGAAAGGTCCTTGGATCCTTTTTATCAAGTCCTCAGGAGGTTCTAGAATTACAGACAGTCAGAGCTGAGAAGCCCTCAGAGATGGCATCTACCCTCTTTGGACAGAGAGAACAGTGACCCAGAGAGGGGCAGGAACTGGCCTGGGGTCAGGAGGTGCTTGGGCAGCCCAGGTTGGGGTGAGGGGATGCAGGCAAGCCCCCCCCGCACTGCCTGTGTGTGTTTTGTACTTGCAGGACATAACCTACCTTCGCATCCCAGTGGCTGACACCCCTGAGGTACCCATGTAAGTTCCCTGGGATAGACCTGCAGAGAGACAGACAGCTGCCTCCTGTGATGGTGGGAGGGAAGGGGGGAGGTGATCTGAGGGAAGACAGAGAGGACCCAGGCCAGAAAGCTGTCCTGGGACCCCAGCACAGGTCACCCAGGCCCAGGTTTGACTGTCTCAGCCACTCCCTTGCCTATGCCCCTAACCAAGACCCCTCACCTCCCAGAGCCGAGTCCCTTCGGCTATGATGTGGAGAATGTATCCTGTCTCGCAGGATCAGTTGCACAAGCAGACTTGAAAAGGTCAGACTCAGCCTGTTCCTGGCCTTGGAGTTAAGACAGACATCTGGGTTCCAGCCAGGCTTTGCCATTTACCTGCTGTGTGACCTTGGGCAAATTGCTTCCCTTCTCTGAGAGGGAAAATGCAGGCATGATTAGCATTAAGGAATCTTTCCAAGATCAGATGACACAGATTGAGGGTCTAAGACAGGGCCTGGAGTATAATGGGGGCTCAGAGCACAGGGTTTTTGTTCCTGTGAGCAGCAATTCCCCCAGCCTACGAAGGACCCAGAAAGACCCAGACAAGACACCCCCGCCCTTGGGAGTCTTGCTGCTAACCCCCTCGCAGACCATCATTGTCCCCCGCGTACTCTGATTGCAGACCCCAGAGGAAAGGGGACTCCTCTGTTTCCTCCCACCCATTTCCTTGAAGGGTCAAGACAAACCCCTCATGAAAACAGGATCCACAGGACCCACTAGGAGGTGCTCCTGCTTCTGTGATGGGCTCTGCTAAGATTGGCCTCTCTCACCGCCTGAAATGCCACCATTATTGTTTCACACACACCCGCCTCCATGTGATAATATTGGCCGCTACTCACAGCACATGCTAGCTGACCTGAGGACCCCGAGGCTCTTTGTGTCTTGCCATCCCATAAATGGGGAGGGGTACAACTCCTCGGAGACCTGCTCCCGACCCTATTGCTTTCTTCTCTAGCAAAAAGCACTTCAAAGAATGTATCAGCTTCATCCACTGTTGCCGCCTCAATGGGGGGAACTGCCTTGTGCACTGGTGAGTTATGAGGGGAGTAGAGGGAAAGGAAATAAGTAGGTGTCCTTCATCCCCAACACACTCTTCCTGTGAGGAGGGAGGAACCTGTCCAGCTATCACAATGCCTGACAATCCACCATTCATCTGCTAGAGACCCACAGGGGACTCAAAGCTCGGCTCTGTCTTCTACCAGCTGTGTGGCCTGGGCCAAATCGCTGTTTCTCCCTCATTTCCTCATCTGTGAAATGGGGAAAAGCGTGCTGACATGATGGGCTATTGGGAGAGACAGGTGGGGTCATGCAGGTAGCTGAACCTAGTTCCAGCTTCCTCTCCTCCCCTCCAGGCCTTTGAGACGATAGTGCAGGGCAGTGGCAAACCCCGGGCTGGGAAACAGGACCCCCAAGTCTTCCTAGGGGCCCCTGGCCCAGTGGATGTCATTCATTCCATAACTTCTCACTGAGTACCTACCCCACGCGGGAGTCCCAGCCATAGGAACAGCGCCCTCCTGCTTATCTCTCATTCTTTCTTCCTCCTTCCCACAGGCCATCTCCCTGTTCTTCAAATCCACCAGGCTCCCACCCCATGGCCTTCCTATACACTGCCCAGAACATCATTCATCTGTGTCCCTCTTTCAGGACAGCTTGATATCACTTCCTGGGGAACACCTTCCCTAACTCCCCCACCACCAGTACATTAACAACTCTTCCTATACCGTCTCCTCGCCCCTGGACTCATCTTCAGAGTAATTGGCACCGCCTGAAATCATTTCCCAGTTAGTGTCTGTCTCCCCCAGCCGTACTGTAAGCCCCAGGACGGTAGAGACCATGTCTGTTTTACTCCCCCGCTATATCCCCATCATCTGAAAAATAACAGATGGTCAGGAAGTGTTGGTTGAATGAATGAATGAAGTGATGTTTTTCACTCAGGCTTTTAATGTGGGCGAATGGGGGATTCTCTAGGCAGAGGGAACAGAATGGACAAAGGTCTGGAGGTGGGAAGACAGGTCCAGGCAGGTTCCTTGTGGTTGGAGCTCAGGAGGCAAGGGTGGGAGAGCTGAAGTGGGGATGGGGTGTCAGGGGTGAGGCACAGAGGAGATTGGACCTTACCTAAACCTTGGGGGGGGGGGCTGTCCCAGCTTTGCAGGCATCTCCCGTAGCACCACCATCGTGACGGCCTATGTGATGACTGTGACGGGGCTAGGCTGGCGGGACGTTCTTGAAGCCATCAAATCCAACCGGCCCATTGCCAACCCCAACCCAGGCTTTAGGCAGCAGCTCGAAGAGTTTGGTTGGGGCAGTTCGCGGAAGGTAGGGGCTGGGACAGGGGCTGGGACAGGGATGGGGCAAAGGCAGGGGTTGGGGTGTGGTGGGAGACTCTTCTTCCCACTTGAACTGAGCACTGATTGGAAAGAATTTTAACCTGGGTTTCAGACCTAGCAGAAGATTTTCCTGGAGTCTCAAACCCATGGCCCTTGGCTAATATAGCTCCTAGGTGTGTTTTGTTTGGATAGCCAGATGTTTTCTTTGCCTTTTTAATTTAGAATTTGAATGCCTTTGAGGCAGACGGGACCCAGGTCCCAGAACTGCCTGCTCTACCTGCCTGGAACATGACGGCATTTGAGTATTTGGCCTCTTTGGGGAGAAATGTCCATCTCCTACTCCACCTGTGGGTCCTTGATGAGGCCAAAGCAGTTCCTTCTCTTATTATGCCACTGGGCAGATGGCTTATGGAGATGTCAGGAACTGAGGCATCCCTGGGAACAAGGAATGAGAAATAAATAGAGACAGAGAGAAAAGCAGCAGGTGCAGGAAAGTTCGCAGCAGGTGCAGGAAAGTTCTCATCAGGTGGTGGGCTGGTACCCACAGGCTTATCCACAAGGCTGCTTTAGGAAAGAGGCAGGCAAGGAAGAAGCCCCGTGTAAGTGGAGTTGCTGTGCAGGAGAAGGGAGTTAATGTGGTCCCCACCGTACAGGCAGGGGAGGCACTTCAGCAGTTCTGGAAGATGGAGTATCAAAGGGGAAGGGGATTCAGGGAGAGGGAAGGGAATCATGGGAGGGGGCGCTCATTGAGGGCGATGGAAACTCAGAAGGGAAGTTAAGAGGATGCTCAGGAAGGCGAGGGGCTTAACGAGGTGTGGAAATCTCGAAGGAGGGCGGAAGCTATGAGGATTGGGGAGGGGACCGGGCTGGAGGCCGGGCACCGACCCCCGCACCCCTACATCCCTACCCCAGCTTCGCCGGCAGCTAGAGGAGCGCTTCGGTGAGAGCCCGTTCCGCGACGAGGAGGAGATGCGCGCGCTGCTGCCGCTGTGCAAGCGCTGCCGGCAAAGCTCTGCGACCTCCGCCGCCTCCCCGCAGCCTTCAGCCTCCGAGGGAACCCTGCAGCGCCTGGTGCCGCGCACGCCCCGGGAAGCCCACGGGCCGCTGCCACTGCTGGCGCGGGTCAAGCAGACTTTTTCTTGCCTTCCGCGGTGTCTGTCCCGCAAAGGCGGCAAGTGAGGATCCCGCCCCTCTTCTTCCCGACTGGTCTCCTGCGGGGGGGCCGTCTGCGCCTCCCACGGCCTCCATAACAGGCCCAGAGCCTGTGGGAGCCCCGCGGCGGCCTGATCCCTGCCCCTGCCCCCTATGTCCGCCCTGCTTGTCTGCGTCTGCAATAGTGTGTCCTCCGTCTGTGCGTCTCCGTGTCTGGGCCGGCCTGCTGCAACCACCTGGTGCCTTAGTCCTTGGGCTAGGGGCGGAGGCACCCGGGCCTCCCCTCTTAAAGGCTGTGCGAGTGGAAGTGGAAGTGGGTGGGTGGGTGGGTAGGTAGGTGGGAGGTTGGATGGGCCTGGAGGATATTAAAGAGACACAGAAGCTGCTGGTCTGAGTGCCTCCCAGTCATTGAGAAAAGGTGGGGCAGTGGACTCTTCCAGGGGCCAGGAGCCTGCAAGAAACAGGGATGGAAAGGGATCTGCATCCCCTGAGGCCTCAAGAGCCTGCCACCCTCATAAACTGTTGTCTTCAGGGCTGAATTTTGAGACTACTTCTCTGACAATCTCCCCCAAACCCATCTCTGCCCTGGTCTCCAGACAAGGCCCTGAGTCCCTCCCTCTCTCTGAACCCCCTTCCCCTCTCTGAGCCCCTTTCTTCCCTGAGCCACCTCCGCCTCTCCGCTCCCTCCCCTTCCCTATTCACAAATACTAACTAGTAAGTGCCTCTTTCATGCCTGACCTTTTACAAACAGGAGTTCACTTAATCCCAGGAACAAAACTGAGACTCAGAGAGGTTAGGCAGCTTGCCTAAGGACACACAGCTAGAGAAGGGGAGGCTGGATTTGAACCAAGGCAGTTTGCATCCCATGACAGTTGTTAAGAAGCAGCTCCTTCTGGTCTTGGAGGTTACTGGAGAGGAAGATCCACCCCCAACTAGTGGGAATGACCGTTCCCATCTGGAGTTGTAGGCCAGGCAGCCCAATAAAAAAGCAAACTGATTTCCAGGATGATTTTTCCTAAAGTAAAATTAACCTGGAGTTGAGTGAGTTCTGAAATAACTATAATCTACAGCCACCTGTGTGGGGCTCTTATTATGCGCCAAGCACTGTGTTCAGGGCTGTGGGCGAGGCTCAGATTCCAGCTCTGGGGGTGGAGAGATGGATGAAATAACCACCTGCTGCCCAACTTTCTGCTCCGCATTCATTCAGCAAATGTCCATTGAGTATCTACTACTACGTGCCAGGCATTGTGCTGGCCACTGGGGATACAACGGTAAGCAAAACCTCTGCCTTCATGTTGCTGACATTCTGGTGGGAAAGACACCAGATAGACAGATAAACAAAAGAAAAAATAAGTCAGGGAGTGAACTGTTATGCTATCTGGGGAGAAGTATTCCAGACAGAGGGGAACACTAATTGAAAAGGCCCTGAGGTGGAAGCCTGTGTGAAGAGCAAGATGGCTGGACTCATCAGAGTGCAGGGAGCCTGAGGGGGTGCTGGCTAGTTAGCCGTGTCACCATCCACTGGGTTTTAAACACCATTCTATTTCTACTGGTGTCTTCCCCTATTTAAAAACCTTCCTGGCCCCCATCATCCATAGGAGGAAACAAAGCACCTTGATCGGATGTTCCAGGTCCTTTATGATGCTCCCTCTGCTTCCATCATTACTTTCACCACACTCTGACTCAACAACAACAATACCACTCATCTATTGAGCACTCACTATGGGCCAAACAATGTGCGAAACACTTTACTTGCATCTCATTTAATCCTCAAGCAACCCTATGACAGTAGGTGTTGCTATTTAACAGATGAGGAAACAGGTTGGTGCCAAGATCACCAGCTAGCAAGTGGTGGAGTTGGGATTTGAATCCAGGCAACCTGGCTATGGATGCCACCCTCTTAATTACTACAACTCTGCCACCTAGAAAAATGAAGAGATTGTCTGACACACTCAAGACTTCTGCCTTGATGCAATTATTTTGTATTATTTAACTATTTTTGTATTTAATCATATGAAATACTTTGTGCCCCTTTGGAGCCCTACAGGCCTGAGTTTGAATCCTGGCTGTGACTAGAAGTGTGAAAACTGGGTGGCTGCTGGACTATGGGGACAGACTACAGACAGCAGGAAAGTCACTGTGACAGATACAGATAAGATACAGCCTCACGTCAATGCTGTCTGGGTGCCCAGTTTGGTGCCCACTGCAGACAGGGGTAGTTTCTCTCTTGGACCCTCATTTTCCCCATTGTATACAGCAAAATGTGGAGCAGTCTGAGCTACGTGACTTCTTTCACATCACAAATCTCATTTGGCAATTTAATAAAAAAATACAAACCTTAGAAAAATGCATACATATGAAAAAATTGCATACATTTTCAAGGGGGTCACAGACCCCATCAGGAATCTGCAAAGTTTTGGCATAGCTGTTGGGAGACACGGTGAGGCACTGTTTAAGCTCCTGAACTCTGGGGACAGAGAGAGACACAGTTTGGGATTCTAGCTCCCCCACCCACCAGCTCTGTTACCTTACAGGATTTTAACCTCTTTGAGTCTCAGTCTTAACAATAAAATAGGTAATTATCCTCATTCACATGCTGTTCTGAGAACCAATCAAGACATTGCAGGAAAGGCTTTAAGTGGTGCGCATCTGTAAATGGCGACCCCCAAGATTTAAGGTAATACATCTCCAAGTGTGGTCCATGGAACAGAATCTCCCAGGGAACTTGTTAAAATCTGCTTCCGCAGGTCTGGCTGGAATGGAGGCTTCCCAGTTCTGGTGGGACTTAGTTTGAGAAGCACTACACGGTTCCAACCTCTACAGTCCAGGTTCTGAAAAGGGACTGACAAGTTTTTGGTAGGCTGGGAAAAGCAGAAAACAGGTGCAGCGGTGGGGCAAGGAGCAGGCAGAGCCGGGGCTACCCCACGCCAAACCCTCCCATGAGTCTTGGCGTCCCACAGCACCTCTAGCTGCTCGGGGCAAGAAGCCTGACACCCTCGGGGCCCGGCTACACGGGGAGGGGCGAAATGTAAGGGCCTCCGGGGACAGGGGGCAGAACAGAAAGCGAAACCTGCCCCGCCAGACTTTCGCTTTCACCGACTCCGCGCGCCACCCAGGTGGCTCCGCGATTCCCCACTGCGCTGGGAACAATCACCGCACACCGCGGACGAGGCTGCCGAAGCACTGCATCCCCGATGGCCCGCGACCCCTGGCGGAGGGAGGAAGAGAAGGTCCCCGACGGCAGGCGACCCTCGGAGGGAACCGGGGGTCCCCTGCGTCTCCGCGACTGGCTCGTGGCGCAGATCGAAAGCGGGCGCTACACTGGGTTGCGCTGGGAGGACGCGGGCAAGACCCTCTTCCGCATCCCCTGGAAGCACGCAGCCAAGCAGGGTTACCAGGCGCAGCAGGACGCGGCGCTCTTTAGGGTAAGGGGTTGGGGGTCGGGGGACGCCAGTCCGGCCCGGCCCGGGAGGGCTCTGGATGCGCAGGGCCCTTAGCCACAGTCGTCTCTAAGTGGAGGGTAGTGTTCTTCATGTATGGGAGACCCTCAGACACCCTTTTAAAACAGAATCACCGCGGTTGTTTGACCTGCACCGTCTCCACCTCTCAGGGGGCCTCTCCTCCCTCTCCAGGGAGCCACTAGATGCCCCCAATGGGTACTCCCTCAACTTCCCATCCCCAAATCGCCAACCCAGAAGATTGGGGACATTTTCTGTGCTTCCCAACACCAGCCCCTTCTCAGAGACCCCTCCAGGGATGCCCTCCCTTTCCTCGATAATCATTAATTTCCTCCTCACTGGCTCTTTTCCATAACATTTAAACTGCAGAATCTCTCCGGTGAGCAATAAGGAACCAACCAACCAACCAACCAACCACGTGTCGGGTTTCCACCGCCCCCCCAAACAGCAGTGCCTCCAGCTCCCCCATCCTTTGGCCTCCCCTCTCATTTCACAGCTTGAAGCACCTGCAAAGAGTCTCCTGGTCATCAATTCTCCTCACTCAGTGCCCCCTACCTTTCCTTCTTCTCCTCCCCACCCCCATCTGTCCTAGGTGCCAAATCCAAGGATGCCATCACCGTCATCTTTTTTGACCCCTGGTGGGAGGAGGACCCTCTCTCCTCCTTGAAACACTCTCACTTGGTTTCCAGAATCTTTGCCTCCCACCCCACCCCTCACCCTGCCGGTTTCCTACTACCTTCCTGGTCCCTGCTTCTCAGTCTCCATCCTCTCTCCTTCTGTCCTGGGGCTCTCCTAGACCTCCCTCTTTTTTTTTTTAATTGGGGAATATTGGGGAACAGTGTGTTTTTCCAGGGCCCATCAGCTCCAAGTCATTGTCCTTCAATCTAGTTGTGGAGAGCGCAGCTCAGCTCCAAGTCCAGTCGCCGTTTTCAATCTTTAATTGCAGGAGGCGCAGCCCACCATCCCATGCGGGAATTGAACCAGCAACCTTGTTGTTGAGAGCTCGCGCTCTAACCAACTGAGCCATCTGGCTGCCCCTGGACCTCCCTCTTCATGTCCCACTCTCCCCTTCCACAGCCTTGGCATGGAGTCCCAAGCCTGCTGGTCTAGCGTCCGGCAGACCTCTCAGATTCAGCAGATTCTCAATACCGTGCTCATCAGCTTGCCCCTACAAACGTCTGTGTTTTCCAAAATGGAAGATGGTACCCATTGCCCCATTGCCACCCAGACCCCAGAGCCAGGTACCTCAACCCTAGCTGCTCCCGTCTCTTCCAATCTCATTCTACTCCAGTACCAAGGCCTGCTAGCCCTTCCCGCAGAACTTCTCTTCAGTCCATCTACTTGGACCCATTTCTACAATCTTTCAACAGGACAAGCTCAGTGACCTCACTGAGCCCCCTGCTTCCCCCTGTCCCTTGGCTCTCCCCTCAGTCCTCCAGAAGGATCTTTCTAAATGTAAATCTTGCCTTGACACTCCCCCACCCAGAGTCCTCCCAGGGCCCCTCACTGTCCTTGTGATTAAGTCCCCACTCTTTACCATGGCCTCAAAGTCAGGACAGGAACTGCCCCGCCCGCCAGCCACATCTCTTTCCACTCCCTCCCCTCCCCAACATTAGACCTGCCCTGACGGTTCTTTCAGTTTCTAAATGCTTCATGTTTCCCTCACCATTCGACCTGTGCACATGCCGTTCCCTCTTCCTGGAACACCCTCTCCTCTTCACAGTCACCTCGCCAACTGCCATCGTGCTCAGCTTAAACATCCATTCCTCAAGAGTCTTCCCTGAGGCATTCATTTGCTTAACGCATTTATTAAGCTCCAACTCCCAAGCCATCCCAGATTCCTTCTGTTTCCCCCACTGGAACAACTTTCCCTATGAATGATAAGTGCCTGGGATGAATCTGTCTCCTCCAGCTGCTTGACAATGGAGCACAGTGCCTGGCACAAAGTAGGTGCTCAGTAAGTGTTCAATAGGTGGTCACATGACCTGTTCCTAAAGACTTATGCGCTGTAGTTCAGAGGAAACAGATTGTAGGGCCTGGCCTTCCCCCTTCCGGCTGCTTTGACCCCTCCCTCAACTCACCACTGACACACACATGTGATTCCCTGGCTTCACACCTTCCCAGTCCCCAAAGCCCATGGTATAGAGTTTGCCTTTGAGAACATTCATGTTCCAGCTTCAACCTGTCTATTCTTAATTCCTCTTCTCTTTCCCCCCACCACATACAGTTGATTCTCATTATTTGTGGATTGCATATTTGCAAATTCACTTACTAAAATCTGTAATCCCAAAATCCATACTCAGGGCTCTTTTGTGGCCTGTCACAAACATGTGCAGAACAGTGAAAACTCTGATTCACCAACATACACATTCCCAGTTGAGGGTGAACAGGGAATGCTCTGCCTTCTTGTTTCAGCTCTTCTACTGTAAACAAATGTCCTTTCCACGGTCTATTTAGTGCCATATTTTTAATATTTCTCTGCTTTTTGTTGGTGATTTTACAATTTAAAATGGTCCCCAAGGCTACGTAGTGCTGAAGTGCTGTCTGGGGTTTCTAAGCACAAGAAGGCTGTGTGGTGCCTTATGGAGAAAATACGAGACAGATAAGGATCGTTCAGGCATGAATGAGTTACAGTGCTGTTGGCCAGGAGCTGGATGTTAATGAATCAACAGTTTATATCAATTAAGGTGTCCTGTAGAAACACATATAAAACCAGGTTACGTATTGATCCGCTGATGACAATGGTGTGACCCAGATGCTCACACACCTAACCCTGTATTTTCCCTAGGAGCAGTGGTTCAGTAGTCACTAATTCAGTGTTGGTGTCGATTTTCCAGAACATAACTACCATGAATAATGAGAATTGACTGTACAAATACCCTCAGACACACATACCAACCATGCTGCTTACTGTTCCCTGAAGGCACCATGCCCTTCCACTCCTCCAGGCCTTTTCTCAAGCTGTTCCCTCTTCCAGGAATGTCACTCCACCTGGCACCTTCCTACTCACCCTTCAAGGCCCAGCTCAATTTATTTCACAGATATTTATTGCACTCCTGTGTGCCAGGCATCACTCTAAGTGCTTAAGGACATATAATACCATGTTTCCCTGAAAATAAGACCTAGCTGGACAATCAGCTTTAATGCATCTTTTGGAGCAAAAATTAGTATAAGACCCAGTATTATTTTACTATAAGACCGGGTCTTTATAATATAATATAATTATAATATAATAATATAATATAATTAATATAATATAATATAATATAATATAATATAATAATATAATATAATACCGGGTCTTACTGTATATTAATTTTTGCTCCAGACGGGCCTGGTGGCTCAGGTGGTTGGAGCGCCGTGCTCCTAACACGGAGGTGGGTTCCATTCCCACATGGGCCAGTGAGCTGCGCCCTCTACAGCTAAGATTGTGAACAACAGCTCTCCCTGGAGCTGGGCTGCCGTGAGGGGCTGAGTGCTGCCGCGGGCTGCTGTGTGCTGCCATGAGCGGCCAGTAGCCAGCGTGAGTGGCCGGCAGCTGGCGAGAGCCGCCGTGAGCGGCCAACCAACGACTGGCGACCGACTGCCTCAGTGGGGGGGAACACAAGGCTCATCATACCAGCATGGGCCAGGGAGCTGTGTCCTACACAACTAGGCTGAGAAACAACGGCTTAAACCAGAGTGGGGGGGGAGAGGAGGAGGGAAAAGAGGGGAAAATTTTTGCTCCACAAGGTGCATTAGAGCTGATTGTCCGGCTAGGTCTTATTTTCGGGGAAACACGGTACCAGTGAACAAAACAAAGATCCTTCTCTCATCATGGTGATAGCACCCTGTGCCCTGTGCCCAGGGTACCTTTGAGTCAGAGTATCCTTAACATCATGAATAAGTACTATAATAAGTAAGCACTGACTGTGTGCCAGGCACCGTGCTTAGCACTTTACACAGACCGCTCATCTTACACCCACCACAACCGCGTGAGGGCGTGAGGTTAGGTACCGTTGGCACAGTTTATAGACAACAAAATCAAGCCTTAAAGGTCTCATCACTGGCAAGTGGCACCAACATAGGAATGTGGATCTTCCGTCTGGTGTCCACGGTTCCCGTAGCCTGGGATATCTGAGGGCAATGACTAAGTGTGACTCATCAGTTAAATACCCCCAAGCTCTGAATGTGATTAATGCAAACAACACATCTACTGCCCTCACCTTTGACTACTCTGCCCCCAGCTACACTGGCCTTCCTTGAGGTTATCAATCTCCTCCCACCTCAGGACCTTTGTACTTGCTGTTCTTTCTACCTAGAACACCCTTCCCTCAGTTCTTTGTCAGATTCCATCCTTCTTTTTATTCAGGCTTCAGCTCAAATGCCACTTCCTCCAAGAGGCCATTTCTGGTCACCCTCTCTAAAGTAGCCACTCATATTTCTTATTCATTTATTTCATCCCTCTACTACAACAAACAGTCATTCTAATGTGTTTAATGACTATCTTGGGTTTGTATGTTTTTTTGCAAAGTGGGCATTGCTATTTTGTGTGTATTCTTACCTCTACACATCGTGTTGTGTTATAGATCTCACTCTGTCTTACCTTGCACTCAGGATCATGCTCTGAATATCTATTCTTGTTCTCTGTACATTTAATTTGTTACTCCTAGGTGCTTCTAGATGCTTCATAGACTATAATGGACATCCATTACACCAATACCCCTATCCACTTTCCCAGGGAAGGACACAAGTTTGCTTTCCAGCACCACAAGTCATGCTGCAGTGGATATCCTTGCCCTGGTGGATATCACACAGGATAAGCCTGTGTGAGAAGTCCCTTGGAATTAGAATTTCTGCTCACAGTGTATGCCAGATGTCCATCCAGAAGCTCTGCACCAATTCCACACCCACCAACAGTGCCCACATCCCAACCAACTCCTGGCATTATGCAACTGGCTAGATCTTGTCAGCTTATAAGTAATATCTCATATGTTTATTTGCATTTCTCTGACACTAATGAGTCTAAGTACTCATATGCTTATGGGTTTCTGGTTTCCTCTTCTGTAAACTACTCATTCTTGCCATTTGATAAGAATGTTTTCTTTGGGGAATGCTCTCTGTTTCTTGCTGATTTGTAGATGTTTTTTGTGTGTTCCAGATTTTAGCCCCTTGCTGATTTCAGACATTGTAATTTTTTTGTCTTATAGTTCATGACTTTGAGTTTTGTTTAAGAAGCATTCTCTGCCCCTAGACGATTTTCTCCTACGTTATCTTCTATTAATTTCACAGTTTTACTTCTTTTGTTTTTTTAATCATCTGGAGTCTACTTTGTATGTAGCAATAGGTAGGGATTTTGTTTTATGGTTCTCCAGATAGCAAACCACGGCCACTATTTTATGTCCCATTATCCTATTTATGTTTTATTTATCACAATCCATAATTTGGATATAGCTATTTCCATTGAGCTGTTTGCAGCTATCTTCTCCCATTAGACTTGAGTTCCTTGAGAGCAGAGACCATATCTGTCTTGTTCCCCATTCAGTCCCTGATTTGGGCTTGGCACATAGTAGGAACTCAAGGAAGGGAAGGCGAAAGAGAGGGAAGAATGAAGGGGTGGAGAGACAGAGGGTAAGAGGGAGAGAGAGAAGGGTGGGAGGCAAGGCAGGCCATTATCCCTTTGCATAACACCAGCCCCCTGCCCCCAGGCTATTCCTCCCCAAGTACTCCTGCTCCTCCCCAGGCTTGGGCCATATACAAGGGCAAGCGCCTAGAGGGCACTGACAAGGAGAACCCCTCCACCTGGAAGACGAGGCTCCGCTGTGCTCTCAACAAGAGTGCTGACTTCTGTGAGGTGCGTGAACGCAGCCAGCTGGATATCTCCAACCCCTACAAGGTCTACCGGATTGTGTCCAACAATGCCCTTGGCCCAGGTACTGTCCTGCTCCTGGAGGTCGTGACCAAGGATGGCTCTCTGGGCAATAAAGATCTCCCTTTGCACATCTGTAAAATGGGACATGGTGGACTTACTGAGTTTAAACTCATGAGCAGATAAACACAAAAGGACCCTTAGACCACACAGTTTATCTCCCCATTTGAAAAGGAGGAAACGCAGAGAGAGGTGGGTTTTGCCTGAGATCATGCAGTGAGCTGGGGTACTCTTGTCTGAGATCATCTCAGTTGAGGGGATTCCCCCCAGGAAACAACAGGCTATCTCTTCCTCCATCCAGTTACCAGGGCTTGTGCTCTCCCTAAAAAGGAAGACATTCTTCAGAGCCAGCAGGAACCCCCTGGAGAAGTGATGGAGATAGCCTGCAGGACAGACCAGGTCAGTGTCCCTCTCAGCCCCTGCAGCCTTTTCAGCTCAGTTACCTCTCACCCAAACCACCCTCTCTAGAGTCTCCAGCACACTGAGCTCATCCCCACTCCTCCTATCAGCTCTACTTCTTGTCTCGACTCCATCTCTGCCATCATTTTCAGCTCCATCATTCTATTCGCTTTACCTCCGTCATCTCTGGCTCTGTCACTGTTCCTATCACCTCCATCATCTTCAGCTCCATCACTCTGTCTGCATCAACCCTATTTTCTCCAAATTCACCCCTTGTCGCCGTCATCATTGGATCCATCACTCTGCCCCCACGCACCCCATCAGATCCTGTTATACCACTGTATTCCCTTCCCCTTCATCACCTCTTGCTCTCTCACCGTTGCCATTACCCCCCATCATGTCCAACTCCATCACTGTCTGCATCACTGCTATCATCTAGACCTCATCACCTCTCCTCCATCCTCGGTGGTTCATTGCTCTGACCCCATCCCCCCACAGCCTGGTCCATTCCACTCTCCCTAGTGCCCCTATCAGCATCCATTCCACCACTCTGTCCCTCTGTCTCTATCCCTTCTGTCCCCCATCTTCCCATTCACTCCTAGCACTTCCCCCCCATGACAGTGAGCTTCATCTCCAACCCCATCACCTCCAACCACCCCATCAACTCTCTCTTTACCTCTCTAAGGGGGCGGGTCTTGAGCTCTGAAACCTCAAAGTCCCTGTGAAGCCCAGCTGAGTTTCAGTGTGCCCAGATCTCTTTCTGCTCCAGGGCGGACAGTTTGGGGGCTCCTCTCCCACCCTCATGGCCCTCTCTCCTGATGCTCAGGCTGGCTCTGGATTAGCCACAGAAGATAAGGACAAGGAGCAGCCCCTCAGGCTGGCCGAGCAGGGCTCACGGCCTCCAGGTGCCCTGCTGCAAGGCCCTTTGGCTGACCACAGTAAGGACTGGCTCTCCTCACCCACCCCTGTCTCCTCCCATCCTCCTCTAAGACCTTGATCTAGGGGTCAAGGGACCCAGGGTGAGGTGGCACCTGACTACTACCCCTCTTTCCCTAGGGTACCAGGCTCAAGACCCTACACACCCCTGGTGCCCCTTGCCTTCTGAGAACTTCAGCAACCCTGGTAAGGAATCTGAAGGCCCTCCCCTCTGACTGCTGTGCTCTATGGGGAGGGCCGTGGTGGGGGCCAACTAGCCTCTGTCTCCTGCCCAAAGCACCCGGTCCAGACTCCCAATAACAATGACAGCCAACATTTGTTGAGGGCTTAGTTTATGCCAGACCTGAGAGATACCCTATTTGACCCCTATTTTAGAGATGCACAAGCCAGACACAGAAGTTAAGAACCTTGCCTAAGATCACACCGTTAGTAACCTGAGAGTTACGAACAGGTCACAGCTCCTAAGTAGCAGTGAGAGATTAGAATCCAAGGGCCTGACCACGGAGCATACTGCTGGTTTCTCACATGGGAGGCTGCTGTGTTGTTGTTGTTAAGACATTTGCTGGGAAGCAGCTCCTAAAATCTCAGAAGTTAGGGCTGGGAGGGCCTCAGTGTCATCATGCCCCCATTGTACAGAGAGCCCTGGACCCTATGCTTCTGAAGCTCAACTACCAGTTTGTTTTTAGTGGAAGCAGCAATTATTACCATCACCACCACCGCCCCTAGAATTATTATCACTTATTGGGAGGAAATGTCAAAAATTCCCGAGGCGGGAGCCGGGGGGAACGTCGGGGTCCCTTGTCCTGTTGTGTGTGTAGCGGGGAAGGACGCAGCCTTGTGAGCTCCCCTTTTCCACTTTCCGCAGGTTGCTGGCTGCACGTGCGGCTGTTCTACGGCGCGCAGCTGGTGAGCGAAGCCATCGCGCGCACGGCCGAGGGCTGCCGACTGAGCCCGCGGGCAGCCGCCGCCGCCTCCGAGGGCCTGCTGGGACCGCCACCGCGCGTCGCGCATGTTCGTTTCCCCGAGCCGCCGCCGGAAGCCCTGGTGCTGCAGCGCCTGCTGCCTCACCTGGAGCGCGGCGTGCTGCTGTGGGTGGCGCCCGAGGGCGTATTCGCCAAGCGCCTCTGCCAGGGCCGCGTTTACTGGCGCGGCCCGCTGGCCCCGCACCGGACGCAGCCCAACAAACTGGAGCGCGAGCGCACCTGCCAGCTGCTCGATACGCGCCGCTTCCTTGCGGGTAAGAGCGCGACGGTGGGGCCGCTGGTAGTGCAGGGCACAGTGGCTAGGCACAGGGTGGGCAAAAGGACGTGATCAGAGGGGAGTGGGCACACAAGATGTCGGCACAGGGGAATGGGCTTAAGGATTCGGGGCATGGGTGGACATCAAAACAAAGGACGTGAAACAGACTGGGAGTGGGAACAAGTACCGGCCTAAGGATGGCTGGGCACAGGTATGGACATAAGTGTATGGGCGGTGTAGTCACAGGCCAGGCTTGGGCATTGGGTGTGGGGCATATGCAGAGGACCTGGGCACGTGTTTTCATAGCACACAGTGGGCACTAGGGCACTGAGCACAAGATAGGCATAGGTGAGTGGTCATGGGCCTGGTGTGGGCAGTGAGCATGGTGCATGGGGCATGGGCACTGGAAGTGGGCACAGATGTGGGGCGTAAGACAGCCATAGAGAAGTGGAAGTGTGCACGAGGGGGATGTGGGCATGGGAAACGAGCACAGGTGGGCACCAGGTGGGATGCTTCGTCTTGGCTCAGCCCCTCCAGTCTCTGTGCCCGTAGAACTGCGGGCCCACTTGCAGGATGGTTGCCCGGAACCTGAGTACCAGATCCGTCTGTGCTTTGGCGAGGAGTACCCGGGGCCCCCGGACCGGCCTGAGGAGCGGCTCATCATGGCCCACGTGAGTCACCTACCGCGGAGAACCACACCCTCCAGGCCCCGACAGCCCCTCACGGCTCCCTCTAGTCCCAGCTCTGCCCCTGGCCTGCTGTATGACCCTCTGGTCTGTGTAACCCTACGTGGAAAGTGCGTGTGAGGAGGCGGCTGTCACCAGGGCTGTGACTTCCCCCAGGAGCTCAGGGGGCCGGTAATGGAGAAAGTTGGCTCATTGCCCCCCACCCCATCCCCTGCAGGTGGAGCCAGTCTTCGCCCGAGAGCTCCTCCTGCACTCGAAGCGCCACAGCCACAGTGCCCCTGCAGCTGCAGGGTCCCAGTCCCTCAGCTCAAACGTGTCACTCACCTGATGGTACAGCTGTGTCAGCCCTCAGCAACCACTTCCTCCTCTCCTACCCTCTAAAGTCAGCACCCCATATTATGCAGACCTCACCCCAACCCTGCCCAAACTGAGCCAGTGGACTTGGGGCCTCCCCCCACCTACTGCCGAGGTGTGTTGGGAGAGCAGAAACCCATTGTGACCTTCAATCTGTCAGCCAAGATGGAGCCCTGGAATGCAGCGCCTAGGCAGCTGGCCTGGCACCTGGGCCTGGGGCAGAAGGTGAAAACCGAACTTGACCTTGAGGTTCTGAAAACAGTAATTAGGGCAGAAGAAGCAAGACTTCATCTTTTTGTTGAGAGCCCAACATGACTATAACAGTTTGCCTAACGCAGACCTTACGAGTGACTGATTTATTATAAGCATTGCTGAAAGCTGAGTTTACTGATTATTAGATCCTCAGGGTTGTTTAGAGTGGGGCCATCTAGTAACAGAATTGCCGGGCCTCTGAGGGGCTGAGTTTCCAGATCCTTCCTCCCACCTACCATTAGGGTCATCTAGTGCCCCATCTCTTTTTGGGGGGTATGTGTGGAGAGGAGGAAATCCCAAAACAGAGGATTTGGCCTGAACCCAGGACATTGGGTGCTAACCACTGAACTACCAGCACCAGTACATACTGTCTTTGGAGAAACTGAGGGAGGCCCCCAAACAGAGCACTAAGGCAGAAGCCAAAGTGGGAGCCAGGAGTCCACCACCTCCCCGAGCCCTGCCAATATTTGCAAACTATAAGTTGTAGGCAGTCCTTGAGAATTGGGTGGAAGCCCCTGAGCCAGGAAGGCAATTGACCCTGCCTTGTCAGTATCACGGTTTTCTGCCCCAGATAACAGACCTTTCTTCCATTTCTGATTTCTGACTTTATAGGACTCCTCCTACAAATGGCAATATGATAAATCTCTTTCAGTGATAACATTAGTAAGCTTCTTTTGTGGGGTGAAATTGCATGATTCAACAAAGGACAGAAGTCAATCAGATCTGTATTTTTTTTTCACTTCATTCAATACATGTTGATTGAGCACCACCTCTGTTCCAGGCCAATGCTGGACACTGGGGATAGAGCAAAACAGCATGGTCCCTACAGTGGGAGCCCAGTGACTGTCCTCTACCCCTTCCCCTCACAGGAAAAGTAATGTTAAGGAGTTACAGAATCCTCATTGAAATCCCAGCTTTATCACTCACTAGCTGTGTGACCTTAGGCAAGTCACTTAACTTCTCTGAGCCTCAGATTCCTCATCTATCCAAAAGAAGCTTTGAAGGCCGCTGGAGCAGCGTTGGTCTAAGAAGGAAATGTGGAGAGGGGAGGTGAGCAGGCCTAGCATGGAGAATGGCACACAGTAAGTGCCCTCTGACTTGGTTACTTGTAGGTGAGAAAGCATGGAGGAGGCTGCCCCATCCTTCAGAAGGCCTAAATGTCTATCCTGGGCTTTGCTGTACTCCTGGCCCAAGGCTGCAGCTGGCAGGGAGCCTCAGTGCAGAGTCCTCAGCAATGTCCTACTCTATGCTAGGCTCTTGGAGGGTGCTGGATTCCACGTAAGGGAGCCTGTTGCCTCCTCACCACAGCCTGGACAGCTGAAGAGTCACCAGTGCCACTTTAAAGATGGGAAACTGAAGCTCAGCCTGGATCAGGGACTTGCTCCAGGCACTTCTTGGGATTGGGGTTTGTCTGTCAGGATGACTGTCCTCCCCACACTAGTCGCTAGAGGGCGCAAGGGCTCAGCAGACTGAGTTTGGCGAGCTCTTATCACCATCCTAGGCGTCCAGCCCTGCATACACCCTGGTGCCAGGAGGGCCGGGAATAGTGTGACCTCAAAGGCTCTGCACTGCGGGGAAGAGAAGTAGGCCACAGACTTGGGAGGAGGAGAGGAGAAAAGGGGAACTGGAGGTGAGAACTTGAGAGGCCCTTGTGGCTTTTCTCACGGAGACTCCCAGATGTCTAGCTCAGCACTTAGATTCTACCTCTCTAGGGTCTCATCAGAGATGAGTGTCTCTCTGTCTCTCTGCCCCTCCCTCTCTTGTGTCTGTACTTATGTCTCTCTCTGTATCTCCCTTTTCCTCTCTGTCTCTGTAGATTTCTTTATTTCTCTCTCTGTGATTCTTTTTCTGTACACTATGTGCATGTATGTGCGCGTGTCTGTGTTTTCTGTCTTATCTTTGTGTCTCTGTATCTCTGCCTCTATCTCTCGTTGCGTGTTCCTGTGTGTCTTGTTGTCTCTACCTCTCTTTGTCTGTCTGTCTTTTATTCAATATCTCTCTCTTTTTACATCCCTGCCTCTATCTCTTTTTGTTTCTATCTCTGTCTTCCTCAATTTCACATCCTGTCCCTCCCCCAGCCAACACCACCCAGCACATGTGGGCTGAGGGTCTCAGTCCCTTCCCTCCCAATTCCTCACCCCTGGCAGCTGCTTACAGCTTCCCAATCCTGGCCTCTCCTGCCCGCCCCTCTTGGGCCTTGAAGGAGGGGGGCCAGAGAGGAAGGGAGGGCAGCTTGGTGGGCCCACCCCTTTTTGCCTTTCTAGGCTGGGAGGCTGGGCCAGTGTGGGCCTTTTAACCAGCCCAGGCAGGCTGTGCCGGACACCAGCCCTGGACGCCGTGCCTGGCCCCTGTGGTCCCAGCAGCCGCCAGCCTGGCCAGCACGGCCAGCCCAGCCAGCATGCAGCAGCAGCCCCCACCGGGACCCGTGGCCCCTGCAGCAGAGCCAACCAAGCCTCCCTACAGTTACATAGCCCTGATCGCCATGGCTATCCAGAGCTCCCCAGGGCAGCGAGCCACACTCAGCGGCATTTACCGCTACATCATGGGCCGCTTCGCCTTCTACCGCCACAACCGGCCTGGATGGCAGAACAGCATTCGCCACAACCTGTCACTCAATGAGTGCTTTGTCAAGGTGCCCCGCGATGACCGCAAGCCAGGGAAGGGCAGCTACTGGACACTGGACCCCGACTGCCACGACATGTTTGAGCACGGCAGCTTCCTGCGCCGACGCCGACGCTTCACCAGGAGGGCAAGTGCTGGGGGCTCCAAGGGCCCTGCCAAAGCACGCCGTGGACCCCTCAGAGTGACCAGCCAGGACCCAGGAGTCTCTGACACCACGACTGGCAGGCAGTGCCCATTCCCAGTGGAGCTGCCAGAGGCCAAGGGCCTAAGCTTTGGGGGCCTGGTGGGGGCTTTGCCAACCAGCATGTGCCCAGCAACCACTGAAGTCAGGCCCCGGCCATCCATGGAGCACAAAGAGATGCCCACACCCAAGCCTGCAGGCCCAGGGGAGTTCCCTGCAGCTACCTCGTCTTCCCCATGCCCAGCATTTGGCTTTTCTGCTGGTTTCTCTGAGGCTGAGGGTTTTAGCAAGGCCCCGACACCCATCTTGACCCCAGAGGCGGGCATTGGGAGCAGTTACCAGTGCCGGCTGCAGGCCCTGAATTTCTGCATGGGGACTGACCCAGGCCTTGAGCACCTCTTGGCATCAGCAGCCCCCTCCCCTGCACCTCCCACCCCTCCAGCCTCACTGCGGGCCCCGCTGCCCCTGCCAGCTGATCCCAAGGAACCCTGGGTTACAGGCAGCTTCCCTGTCCAGGGAGGCTCTGGTTACCCACTGGGGCTGACCCCCTGCCTATACCGGACGCCAGGAATGTTCTTCTTTGAGTAAAGCCAGCCTGGCCTTGGGCAGTCCCTGCAGGACCCCTGCCAACAAGGCTGAGCCTGACTCTAGGATCTGGGAGCTCTCAAAGGACCCAGGCCTGGCAAGCCAATGACAACCAGGACAGGAAGCCAAGACTGGAGTGGTGAACACTCAGCCAGCCCCCAGGACCTCCGGACAGACTTGGGGGTGAGGGGAAGTGGGGCCCCCTTGGGATTTACTCTGTGGCTCTCGGGGCCAATAAAGCAGTGTGATGATGAGGATCAGCTTGCTGGATGGTTGGGGGCTGAGGGCCGGGACCCCCGCTTCGGTATGGGGTGGCTCTGGTTGTGGGGCTGTGTGGCATGGGTGGGGGATCCCGAATGGAAATATCCCACAAGAGGCCTTCTCCTGCTGGGGACTTTCTCAGGGAGTTTCCCAGGAAGGCAGAGGGAGCAGAGAATGGGAGAGAGAGAGGAAGGATGCAACCAAGAGAGACACCAGGCAGGGGGTAAGGCTGGCCTGGCCTAAGGGGCTGGTTCTCCAGCCCCAAACTCTGTGACTCAGCTGCCCCCATCATGAGCGGTCAGAATAACCATGAACATCAGTGGCATTTATTCTGTCCCAGGCGTATATATATATATATATATATATATATATATACACACATGTATATGTATATATATATATATGCCTATATATATATATATCTCTATATATCTCCTTTCACCGAATCTTGTGTGATATGGAAATGAATCCCCATTTTAAAGTGGTAGAAATAGGCTCAGAGTTTGAGGCTCACTAGTTTTGACTCTAGATGGCACATGAGTGGCAGAGAGGAAATCAAAACCAGGTCTGCGTGCTCTGCCCTCAGCCCCTGACCTGCAGTTTGAGAGAAGATACAGGAGTGCCACACAGGGTAGGAGCAGAGCTGGTGGTGACAGGGAAGGGGGAGTGTTGGAATGCCAGTGCTAAAAAGGCACCCCTTACGCCTTGCAAGGCTCAAAAGGCGGCACAAATCCTCTTGTCTGGATCTCCCACAGGATTGGGGATCTCCTTGAGCCCCCAGCTCTCTGAGCACTCCTGGTACCTCTTTAAGAAAGCATTTCTCTTGTGGAGGGAGGGGGGTGGTGTCCTGGGTACCGATCAGAAGTGACAGAGCCCTGACCTTTGGCCTTCTTTAGCTGACCCCTTGGGAAAGCAGTAGAAATGCCTGTATGCGAGGCCCCCATCAGAGGAACGGACTTAGGGACCTGAAACCTCACTGTCCCCACACCCCCTCATACCAGAGTTCTGAGGCAAATGGCTGCTTCCTTCTGGAGCCTCAGTCCCCAGCCCCGGTCTGGATCATGTGTATAGGGAGAGAAGGTCCAGGGATACTGGGGAACCCCTTTCTGGCCTTGGTGTAGTGGCCTCGAGGGTCTTGTGTCCCACGAAGTGACACCCAGGGGTCTGGAGACCCCTTCATCGTGCAGGCAACCCCATCCCCTCCAGAGGCCTTCCCTGGGCAGGCAGCCATACTGACTTCAGTCTCTGCTGCTCCCTCCTCCCTCGGCAGGTCCCCTGGGGCCTGGGAGGAAGCAAGCCCGGCTGGACAGCCCCAACTGTCTGGTTCCCACAGACTCCAGAGCCAGGGTGGAAGGGGGACCTGCAGGGTGGGGGCTCACTGAGGCTGGAGGGGTTGGGAAAATGCCTGGCCAGCTGTGGGGACCCTCCCCACCGTGCCTGCCGGCCCCCAGCCTGGAGGAGAGAAGGTCTATCCTGTTGCATTCAGGCAGCCGCATAAGTGAAAGGGGAGGAGAGAAAGGTCCTATGTGTGAGGACATGGGTGAGGAGGGGGAAGGAGGCGTGTGTGTGGGTTCGCATGATGGTGTGTGCTTGTGCGGGTCAGCATGTCTCAGAGTGTGTGTGTGTGTGATGCACGGAGACAGACAGACGGTTATAGAGACAAGGGCAAGCAGATTCAGGGGGGTGGGGGTTCTTTTTCAGTTGGGTCAGGGAAAGAGGCCTCTGCCGGGCACTGTTCCCTGTGGTGCATTCCTGCGGAGACCTGGTGACCCCAATCCCTTCCCAGCCTGTGTCCTGAGCTAGTAGGAGGTTGGGGAGGCTGGCCTGCCTGGGGGAGCCCAGGCCTCTGCATCCTGCCCAGCCCTCCCCTGGGGACGGGGCTTGGGGAGAAGAAAGCTGTGTCCCCTGCCCACCCTTTGCCCTGAGGAACATGCAGAAAAGTCATCCCCACCCAGGAGCAGACTCAGCTCTGGGCGTGAGCCCCCTCTCCACATCCTTCCCTGGCCGCCAACATAGTCAAGAAGTGAAAACAGGCCCCCTCAGCCCCAATCCCCAAGCAGGATCCTGGGCTTACTGCCTGCCTTGGACTCGCTGCATGAGACTGGATCAGTGCCCACCTCTTTGGCCCTGATTTCACTCCCTTTGCCCAAGGGAGTGGAGGTGGGGCAGCCTGACGTTTTGAGACTGGGTCCCAGGGGAGGGTCTAACCTGGGGCATGGCCTGGAGAGGATCCCATCCCCAGAGGTGCTGACCAGGGGGACCAGACACCATGATCTCATGTTGCCCTCCGCTCGCTGCCCAGTCCGGGGACCCCACCCACTGGGCCTCCTGCCCTCACATTCTTTCCATGACCAACAGACACCCTCTGGCTCCTGCCTGGCCACCCCCACCTGGAGGGAGTGTGCAGTGCTTAGCGGAAATTCAGAATGCCCAAGCTGGGCCAACCTAGAGAGAGCACCTAGGCACAGATGGCGAGACCAAGGCCAGAGATGCACAGATGGCGAGACCAAGGCCAGAGATGGTAAGTGACGAGTCCAAGGCCACACAGCAGGAGTGGAACTGTCTTCTGTACCTGTCCATGGTTCCCTCTCTGCTGCCTTACGGTCTTAAGGGACAAGGGCCATCCCATCTGCCTCTGCCTCAAGGACTCTCCTCACTGGATGCTTGTCTGAAACCAGGAGCGGATCCCAGCTCTCACTCCTTCTACCCAGCAGGTTGGAACAAAAAAGGGTACTGAGTCACCTTGTTAGATCAAAATTGAAAACGGTAGGATCAGTGGTATTTCTGAATATTCCAGCTCAGATTCTGTGAATATTAGAGTTGAAAGAACATCTCCTGCTCGATTTCTGAATCCCCTCTACACCAAGTCGAGCCTATCATGTGGGGTTCCAGGAAAGGGGAGTCCCCTGCCTTCACAGGCAGCCCCTTCCCCCCCAGGTTGGCAGTTCTGAAGGACCGTCATCAAGTTCTTCACCTGCTAGTCCTTTGGTCTCTGCTCTCCCTGCCCCCAAGGAGGCCACCCCCACCCACAGGGCTGGGTCTTCCTCAGCAGGCTCCCCCACCCTCCACATCTTATCTCCCCTGCTGCTCTGCTCTCCGCCCACCCGCTTCCTTCCCTGCTTTCTGGCATTCCACTGCCCAGAGTTCAATACTCCTTCCCACACCCCAGGCAGCGCCTGGGCCAGGGGTGGGGAGACCCTCTCCCGCAGAAGGCGGGGCTCTTGGAGGCCACTGCGGTGATGAGGAAGAAGGAAGGGGAGGCTGTGTCCGCCAGCCTGGCATGTCTGACTACTGGGAGTGCACAGAACCCAGGAATCCAGGCCCCAAACAAACCTCTCCTCCCCACACAGGCTTCCATCTCCCCGAAGGCCAGGCTGCCAGAGGCAGGAGGTGCAGCGGCTAAGAGCGGAAGCTCAGGAGCCCAACTGCCTGGGTTCAGAGTCCAGCTCCATCAATTCCTAGCTGTGTGACCTTGGGCAAGTTGCTTCCCTTCTCTGTCTTTCCCTTATCTATAAAATGTGGACACGAACAGTACCTATATCCACGGGGTTGTAAGGATTACATGAGTTAAGCAAAGTGATTAGAACAGAGTCTGTCACACGGAAAGTGCAATAGAAGTGTTTATTAAGTACAGTAGATAAATATTTGGTCCCGGGGGGGGGGGGGGTGCACTTCCCCTTAACCTGGTTTATCCCCAGGGGAAGGTCCAGCTGCTATGGAGGTGGGGGGTGGTCTGCAGAGGGAGGGAAGACTTATATAGACAAGGCTTTGGATTTAATTCCTGGCATCTCCACTTCCTTGCTGTGTGACCTTGAGCAAGTGGATTCACCTCCCAGTTTCAGTTTCTTCATCTGTAAAATGGGGGCAATGATTCCAACCTTCTCAACTGATAGCTGGGAAACCTGGTCCTGCACACTATGTGTACAATTTAGTCAACAAGAATGAAATTGGAACATCAAACATCCCAAGTGGAGGGCCTCATACCCTCAGCCCAGTCCTCTCTGCCCCTTTCTTTGCATGTGGCAAAACCTCCATCCTCCGCAGGTCCAGGTCCAGGAATACCTAATCCCTTATTCCTGCTCTGCTGGTAACTGGGAGGGAGCTGGTGGGGCTGAAGGAAACAGTTCCAGGCTAAAACACAGGCCAGAGTCAGCCAGAACCCTGCCTGGTAGCCCCTGGAAAGGCCAGGGCTGCCTGTTCCTGAAAACATCATCACGGCACCCTGATCTCTCTTGGATAAAAATGAGAGGCTGATCCTCCTGCTCCAAGTTCAAGAGTTACTACAGCTGACTCCCTGGTGAGTGCCTTCCCCACCTCTAAACCTTTGCTTCTGCTGTTCCCTCCACCTGGAATGCTCACTCCCCACTGGCTGACTTCTCCACATCTGGAGCCCAGGTTAAATATCACCTCCTCAAGGAAGCCTCCCCTCCTGATCTGATTACAGGCCCCTAGATTATTCTCCTTCTCTGCACCCTATTTGTTTCCTCCACACGGCACTTGCTGCAAAGTGGTATTATGCATGTCTGTATGTATTCACTTTTCATCGTGTCTCTGCCTTAGAATGTAAGCTTCAGGAGGCAGGGGTGGGTCTGCCTTACTCACCGTGTCCACTTCCCTAACCCGGTGACCAACACAAAGCTAGCCCTCAATAAAGGTTTGTTGAGCGGACAAGTGGAATCATGGTCACCCATTCAACTATTCACCATGGATCAAATCTCCGAAAGACCCTAGGGCTCCCAACCCAGTCAGAGCAAAAGCCCAAGTCCTGAGGGGCCTGTGTGACCTGGCTTCATCTTGGCCTCTTGCCCTCCCCTCACTCCAAATAGCCTTCACACTTGCCCTTCCTCCTGCCTGGAACAGACTTCCACTAATCCCCACAGGGCTCACTCCCTCACGCCCTTCACGTCCTCAGAGAAACCCTCCCGAACCACCGCATCCACCCCACTAACCCATTCTAAATTCATTATTGCCCTTCAGATTTCTCCCCTGCCAGAATGAAGTTTCAACTGCCTTGTCCCCAGAACCTAGAACAGTGTCTAGAACATAGTAGGGGCTAGAGAAATAGTTGTGGGACGAACATAAGGTCAGCAGCATGTGCCAGCTGCTCAATGTGTATCCACACAGCTCACGTAACTTTTGCAACTGGCCCTGGGAGGCAGGTACTATTATTACGTCATGTCACAAACAGACGTCTGAGGCTCAGAGAGGCAAACAGGTAGAACGGAACCCCATTCTGCCTGACCTGTACCCAGTCTGTCAACAGCCTGTCTCCCAAGAAGTGTATGAGATCTGTCTCCCTCCTCCTGTCCCCACAGTTCTCAAAACCTCTCAAGGAGGCACGGCCCAGCCTCCCTCAGGGTCTCCCTGCCTCCCGTCTCTCTCTCCCACTCACTGAGCTCCCTGGCTGCAGGGAGCCTTCTGAACCACAGATCTAACCATGCCCCTCCTTTGTTCAAAACCTTCCATGGCTCCCTATTGCCCCGATCCAGCCTGGCATTTGAGGCCCGGCCAACTTCTCCAAACTTAGTCCCTATTTCATCGTATGCAAAAGCCCTACCGAAATGCTCCGAGACAAGCTTGTTCACATCTCCAAGTCTCTTTGGACATGCGACCGCCTCTCCCTGAAACACCTTCTTCACTTGATCTGGAAAGACCCCGCTCCTATTTGCTCTCAGCTTGTCTGCCACTCCCATTGGAGGAAAGAGAGTAGCGGTGTCTTCTTCCGTGTCCTTCCAGTTTCACTGTCATCCCCAACGTCTTACCCGCTGGCATTCTGGAGGCTGTGAACTCCCTGAGGGTGGGACCGTGACTAATTCATCTTCAGGCTCTAACGTGGGGCCAGGCCCAGAGCAAGGGCTCAACAAATAGCTGTGAAATGACTGGATGTGTCACTGCCAGCTTTGCATCCTGACTCCACTATTTCCTGACTGGGAACCATGGACTCGTCCACAAACTCTCTGAGCCTCAATTTCCTCATCCGTGCAACGCTGGTAATGAAAATACTCACTCCTAGGATGGGGATGAAATGAATTCATTCTTGGAATCACACGGTACAGTGTCTGGTGCTCAATAAACAACATCCATTAGAGTGGAGGAAGGAAAAGCTGGTGGGAGGCTGTATGAATGGGAGCTCGGTCCAGGTGGGCACATCCATCAGGACAGCGTGGGCTGCTTCACACCTTCACGGCAGCCCTGTCACTGGCTGGGTCTTTTCCCACTGCTGCCCTGTTGGGTCCGAGGTGGCCGGTGGAATTCGAGGCCATTGGACACAGACAGGAAGAGGCAGCGTCACCAGCCCTGGTGTAATCCAAACCAGATGCAGCCTCAGACCCATGGGGTGGTCACTGTGGGCTTAGCCAAGGCCCAGAGGCAGGAAATAGTCTTGGAGGAACGCTCTCTGGGCTGGAGCCAGCCAGGAGGAGCTGTCCCATGGAGGCTGTTAACCCTTCTTAGCCCAAAAGGGAGGCCGAGGACCTGGTCAGGGGAAACTCGTGGCCCTGGCCTCAGGAGGCACAGAGCACCTCGCAGGGAAGTTCACTTCCAGCACTGGCATTATGATGGGCACCATAGAGGGCAGAGCACACCAAGCAAGGTGCGGGGGACCCTCACAGCTTGGCACCTGGGACTTGCAGAGACCCAGACCTAGAGCCTTCGCCCTGGCCTTGGCTCCAGCTGGCAGGCCCAAACCAGCTGAGGGTTCACTCCCTCCATCAGGGTGGCTCCCGGGGTGAAGAAGCTTACCCCTGGCCTTCCTCCCTGAGGCTGCTCTGCGGATGTGAGCTCTAGTGAAAGTGAGGAGGCTGGGGCCCAGGTCTGCAGAGGCACAGACTCAGTCCCGTGTCAGGGCTGCAATCCCAGCTTTTTCCTACGTGTGCTCTGTGGCCCTTAGAAGGAGCAAAATCTCTCTGAATCCCCATTTCCCCATCTATATTGTTAACCCTAGGGGCCAGGGGAGGCCCAAAGGAAGCACTTAATGAATCAAAAAAGGGCTTTTTAAGGTACTCCTGGGAGGGCATAGGGGTAAAGGCAGTGATCAGCCCTGTTCCTTGGTTTTGGGTGGAATTCCTGCCTAGGACATGTCCATTTGCTGTGTGGCCTTGGGCATGTCACTTTCCCTCTCTGAAGCTATTTCCTCACCTGTGAAATATGGTGAATGAATACTAAATCCCATATCTTGATTGTCACAATGGCCCTAGGAGTGGCAGAGGAGAGCAAAGCTGAGGTTGTCATTTTCATATTAGAGAGGAGGAAACTGAGGCTCGTGTGGGAGTCAGGAGTCCTGGGTCCTAGTCCCAGCTGTCGCTGTCTCTGCTGAGGGGCTTTCCTCCTTTTGACCTCAGTTTCCCCAGCTGGACCCAGGCCGTGAATCTCTGCTCTCGCTGGATCTCATTTCCTCCCCCCACCCACCCCACAGCGGTGACTCATCCCTCATTATCACGCTGTGTGGCCGAGGCTCAGCCTGGGTGGGGGCCAGCGAGGCCGAGAAAACTCAGAGGAAAGCACAGGCCTGGCCCAGCTGGCAGGTGGCAGGTGGGTGGGCAGTCGAGCAGGGATCCACGGCCATGCGGGCCTTGCCCATAAGCACTAAGAGCCCAAGTCAGGTTCCCCAGGCCCCCCTAGCCCTGACTACAAACCCCACCGGCTCAGAGCCCAGAGTCACCCGCTCTGTGTGGCACCTGCAGCAGCAGGACTCTTTACCCACCTGCTGGAAGAGGGAAGGGGTGGTGGTGAGGACCCTGGTCTCACCCTCCAGGCCAATGTTCATGGAGGCAGGGGACGGAGGGGACGAACTGTCATGGTCTCACAATGTGGGCCAGTCCAAGATTCTCGGGAGGCGAGCAGTGTAGCAATTAAGAGCAGGGGCTCTGCACCCACAATGTGATATATAGATAATGTATTACAGAATTATACACTTGAAACCTGTGTACCTTTACTACGTAACCATTGTCATCCCA
Organism: Rhinolophus ferrumequinum; assembly: GCF_004115265.2. Lineage (NCBI taxonomy): Eukaryota > Metazoa > Chordata > Mammalia > Chiroptera > Rhinolophidae > Rhinolophus > Rhinolophus ferrumequinum. The sequence goes on from NC_046306.1 coordinate 22,667,341, forward strand.
ATAAACTTTAATTAAAAAAAAAAAAAAAAGCAGGGGCTCTGGGCCTAGATTGGGTACAAATCCTTGCTCTGCCCCTGACTAGCTATATGACCCTGAGCAACTTGGCTTCCCCACCTGAGAAATGGACACAGCACAATGCCCACTAAGCAGGGTCACCGTTGCGGTTGACGAGCGGTTGATGTAATCATGAACACACGCAGAGTGGGGCCAGGACCAGCTCAATGCGTGTCAACTGCTGTCACTGCCATTCCTGCTGGAACCAATAGATAGCTACGCCCCCAGCCAGCAGACCAGCTGTCCCACTTAGGTCAGTCCCACTTCTGACTCAGTTGTCCTCACAGCCAGAAAGGCTGCACCCCATTAGGGTTAAGCTCTCTTGCCCTGCCCCTCCAGCAGATGGAGCCCTCTCCTCTGCACTGCAGGCCTGGGGTGAGGTGGGTTGTGGCCCAGCAGAGAACAGCTCTCTCCCTGGGCTTCCTGGGACACTCCCCATCACTGCGGGCCCAGCAAAGACTGCTCTCTGCTTACACCTTGTTCTGGTGAGAAGCAGGGTGGGCTCATGAGCAAGGCCCTGTCTGGGAAACAGAAGAGTTCATTTCAGGCCCCAGATTCTGACTTGTTAAGTAGCCTTCAAGTTCCTTTCCCTCTATGTTCTTCAGTTTCCCCTTCTGTAATAAGAATAATAACATCTACCACATAACCTTTCTCTGAAGAGTAAATGAGTTAATATGCATACAAATGCTTAAGTAGAGCCTGACACACAGTAATCACCCAATAAATGTTCGCTGGTGCTGTGACCTCCCTCTCACAGATGAAGAAACTGAGCCACTCGCCCAGATCATGTACCGGGCAGTCTGGCTCCTGAGGCTGCACTGGTGACGACCACACTGCGAACTGACTGACGTCACTAAAGCTCTTGGCACACAGTAGTTCTCAGTGAACAGTGGTCGTCTGTGACTTCACCCAAGTGAGTACAGAGGGAAGGAGGCCACATGCAACCTGTACATTTATTTACAAGGCACAAGCTGAGAGCAGGTTGGGGACTGCCCCATGGCCTTCTCACTCCTCCTGGGCCTGCTGACCCAGCCTCATCTGAGTCTGCGGGTGACCCCTGGGATGGGGGCCTGGAGTGGCTGGATTGAGCCAGCTTGGCCCTCAGGCAAGCTCGGGGGTGGTCTCCCATGTCCCCCAGGCCCCCCTCTTCCCCTCATCCAAGCCTGGCTGTCCTCTCTCTCACACCGAGTTCCTGTGTGTTGGTGGTCGCAAGGAGAGTGGGCGGGGGGCCAGGCTGGGCCAGATGGTGTGTGCTAGGCCTTATCTGTTGGGAGCGGGGAGGCGGGCCGGGGCACGGAGGTCCTCTTGCACAAAGCCTGCTCTGTCTCCCTGGCAGCTGGGCCTCAGACATCGGTTTTGCTGCCTTCCTGCCCCACCAAAAGCCTCCCATCCACACCCCCAGGAGCCCAACACACTGGGACCCCCAGCCCTCCCACTTCAGCTAGGAGCAAGCCCACACCATTGATGCCCAGGTGGGCCAAGCAGGGGTCACCGGGGCAGCAGTTCCAAGAGGGGAAGCCGGGGAGGGAACAATGGGGCCCGGCCTGTGGCATCTAGGTTGTGGCTGATGGGCCAGAGCCCTGTCTGGAGAAGCGTTAGCAGGATGGGTTCAGGCTACATCCGAGGCGGCTCTTGTCGGGGAAGCAGTCGCTGTGTGGAGGCATGGGGAACCCCGAGCCTCCGGCCTGACGCAGCCTTGTCCTGGCCAGCCCTCCCTGGGGTCTGGCCCGTCTGCTCTGGCCTCCTGGGCTGTGTGGCCTCAGCCCTGACCACTGTGCGGCTGCGTCCAGGCCTCAGCCACTCCCGGGGCTCAGACCCCCAGAGCCATCAGTGCCCCTGAGCTGCTGATCTTCTTGAAGCGGTTGGCAGCGCTGACAGCAATGAAGTTTCTCTGGGGGATGAAGGAGAGGAGTCCCAGTCATCACCAGGGCAGGGGAGAAGTTGTGGGACAGCTGAGTGTCTCCTGAGGTGCCCCTCCAATCCTGGGGGGCCAGGCACCAGGGATGAATTTTGGGCATTTTGGTGCAATGCCCAAAATAGCCACAGGAGGCGCCATGACATTGCATCTTCCAGGATTCCTTCATTCAACAGATTTGTTAGCCAGACCTAAGTACTGTTCAGCTCAAGGCGTTCCAATGGCTCCTATTTTGCTCCAAGTAAAAGATAAAACCCTCGCCATGGCCAACGAGTCTCTCTGCACCCCGCTTCCCGCTCTTCTCCCACCTCACTTCCCCCTCCCCCTTGCTCATTCCATTCCATCCGTACTGGTTCCCTAACAATTTCTCACACTTGCCAACTATGCTTCTGCCTCAGGGCCTTTGCACTGGCTGTTCCCTCTGCCTGGGACACTCTTCCCCCAGTAGTACCGCACCGCTCACTCCTCACCTCCTTCAGGTCTTTTCTCACATGCTCCTTCTCAGTGAGCCCTCCCTGACCACCTATTTAAATAGAAGTGCAACCTTTCCTCTGGCACTCCTGACCATCCCTATTTTTTTCTACAGCCCTTCCTTAAACTCTTTTAGTATCTCCCACCCCTTCCCAAAAGTCAGCCCACAAAGACTGAAATCCTTGCCTCTCTTATCCACTGGTGTATCCCCAGTGCCTAGAAGTAGTAGAGGCTCAATAAATATTTGTAAAATGAAGGGAGGAAGCCTGTGATGAGGTCAGAGAGCTTTTCCTGAGCCCAAGCCCCAAGTGGACGCCCCTCCTTAGGGTGGAGGGGGTGGGTGGAGGGTCAGGAGCCAGGCCAGGACACAGAGAAAAAAGTCAACCCTGTTTTCCAGACAAGGCCAGGCCTGGTCGACAGAACCTGCCAAGGCAGGGCTGGTGGGGCCTGGGATCTGGTGCCAAGAGTTCTTCCCGCCGTGCAGTCCCTCCCTTGCCCCACCCCCAGCCCAGCGGTACCTTCCAGCGCCTTTTCATGAGGTATTTCTTAAGCAAGATCTGGGACTTGAGGCGTCGATTACAGCGCTTGGCCTTCTCTGCCAGATTGTTGAGCCAGGGGTGGGCAAGGCACTGGGCAGCGCTCATGCGGGCCCTATGGGGAGGGGCAGTTTGGCAAGGGTGGGTGGCATGCCCATGAGGCATGGGAGCCCAGCCAGCCTGCCAGCCCAGTTCCCACCCTGCCTGCGCACGCATGCACTGTGCTCTCACACACAGGGTTCACATCCTACAGTGAGTCTCACCCCTGGTCCTTGACAATGAGGTTGGAGACAAAGTCTTTGGCCTCATCTGACACAGCCTCGAAGGTCTCCTCGTCAAAGTACCAGTTGCCAGATAGAACATTGTTTAGGGTCTCTGTGTCATCATCTCCAAGGAAGGGGGAGAGGCCGCTTAGCCTGGAGGGAAGGGATGGCAGAGGACAGGGAGGTGAGATTGGAGATGCTGAGTCACCTTTGGGGCTTGGGGGGTGGGGGCAGATCCTAGGAGGCAGCACCATGTGCTGAAAAGACCCCCAGCCTCTTGAGTGGGACAGACCTGAGTTTGAATCTGGCTGGGTGACCTTGGGCAAGTCACTTCCCCTCTCTGAGCCTCACTCTTCTCATCTGTAAAATGGGCATAATCATCCCAGCTTCCCAGGGTTACAGTGAAGAAGAGGAATGGTGAGTGCAAAAAAATGTCCACTACCCCTCTGCCCCCACCCTGGGTCATCAGAGATCTGTCCAGAGCCCTGGGCTGGGATGCTATGCCTTTAGGTGCTTTGGTTTCCCCATCTATAAAATGGGTATAAAGTTCCCCTTTCCTGGTTCTCCCTAGCACTCCCAACCCCCCAACAAACCCCTGACTGAGCAAGTGGGGAGGTGGGACCACCTCACCAGGACCCCCAGGCCAATCTTGGCCTCAGCTGCCCACCCAGGTGCCCCAATCCCAGGAACACACGCTCCCTTGGGGCTCACAGCATGTAGGTGATGACCCCCATACTCCACATGTCTGTCTTATCGGAGATTTGGTCGTAATTCACCACCTCAGGTGACAGGAACTCCGGGGTCCCAAAATTCACCTTCAGCTTCTCGTTGGGGTTATACCTGGGAGGGGGGAGACCAAGAGCTCAGAACCCAGCTCCCGGCCCATTCTCAGGAGCTCTCCATGCCTCCCTCGCCCCCTGCCCTCCTCAGAGGCTTGCCCTGCCCTCTCCACCCCACCCCCAGGTGGTACCTCCGTGCCAGGCCGAAGTCAATGATCTTCACCAAATGGCCTGTGGTGTTGACGCACAGGATGTTCTCTGGCTAAGGAGAAGGGGTGGCCCGGATTGGCTTCTGACCCTGCTCACCCTCCCTCCCCGTCCAGGTCCACCCGAGTCCCAGGCTCCCTGGACCTGAGGCCCAGACTGCCAGAATGGGCAGCCCATCGGAGACCCTCAGACCGCCTTGCTCCAGGGCCCTGAGGATCCTGAGGGCCCAAGAGTGACGCAGACGGGGCCTTGTAGCACAAGGCTTCTGGGTGGATTCAGGTGAGATTTCCCCTCATTTCAGGCCATGCAAGGACAACAATGTTAGAGCATTTCCGAGGCTGGAGAAACGGGAAGCCTGCAGAGGACAGCTGCACCCTGGGTGAGAGGCCAGTTCAGGGTCGCCACCAGGTACAGAGAGCTCCAGAGACCCAAGAAAGAAAACACCAGCTCGGGGCTCCCTGAGGAAGACTCTTGGGAACAGAGGGGCTTCACGCTGCTCCTGGTATGCTCTAAGATATGCTACTCTTGTCTCCCCAGTTAGGAATGATGATGACACCTACAAAATATCAGGCCCTGTGTCAGTCACTTTCCATATATTAACTCATTAATCCTCCCAACCGCTCTATGTGGCAGAGACTGCCCATCTCCATGTCACAGTTGAGAAAATTGAGGCTGACCCAGAAGTGACTTGGCCACAGTCACCCAGCAAGTATGTGATGGAGCCAGGACTTGACTTCAGGACTCTCTGACTCTAGCACTGGTCTGCCTGCCACTGGCCAACAAGGACCCATTGTGCACGCTACAGAGTGCACTAGAACCATCAACCTTGCTGATGGGCGCTAACCCACCTCAGTGTGCATATTTCATCTGCATTCGCCTTGCCACTTATCCCACAAACATTAACACCTGCCATAAGGATGGGACTAGCCAGCACTCAGGCTGCTCCCGCCTGCGCCACACATGGTCCCCATAACCAAGCTCCAGAGCTCCAGGCTGGGGCAGACAAGATGCTTGTGGGTTGGCTTTTCTAGGACAAGGGCCGTCTTCTCTCAGCCCCCTTGCTTCAGTGTCTAACAAAGACACAGGTGCTCAGCCACGACTCCCAGAATTCTGTGCTCCAAGCACAGGTGAGTGTGGGAATGAAGTTACTGAGAGGCTAGTCCCTCCCTGTTCTGGGCTGCCATCTCCTCTTCATATTGTGTCCACACAAGGACACAGGATGAATCTGAGGTTACAGGGCAGAAACATTTTAAGTAGTTAACGATGGTTAAAAGGCAGGAGATTTTGCATGAAAATCCTGATATCCTGATGGTCAACACCTCCTGAAACAGCAGGAGCACTGAGTGAGTTGCCACTGACCCCTGAGTTGGACGAAGGTCCTCTAGGTCCCCCAGGGCCTGGGCCCTTTAACACCATTCTGTTATTTGTCTGGCTCTGTAGGCATTTGATTGGAGGCCCTTAAGGATACACTTCCTGAAGCCCTTTTCCAAATGATGCATGTCCTCAGAGCAGGACACTAATGGCTTTAATAGCTGACCTGGGGTCCCACTAAAACAGGGAAAGAAAAGAAAGGTCCTAGGCGACAATCGTTTGGGGAGACAAGACAGACTCAGGTCTCCTTTTGGAGGACACCAGACTTCCTGAGAAGCCCTGGCCTGGGAAATGGCTCACCCAACTTACTTAACCGTGAAGCCCTTTTTTGATGAAAAATGTATTTCTATCCTAAAAAAAACCCACACTTTTTAGGATACTGAGATTTAAGGTTGAGCTCCTTCCCAGGGCATTTCATTCTCATTGGGGACCTTGTTCTACCCCCCACAAATTGGCTTTCCCTGGGGAATGGCAGGTCTCCAATGCCATGGTGCTGTCTAGAAACTCAGGGGTCCCCCTCACTCTCTCCTTCCCTCCCCTTTCTCTACCCCGACCCAAACCATCAGCAATCAGAATGGCTCTATTTTCAGAATACATCCATGGTCGGGTCACTTCCCATCCCCTCACTGCTCCTGGTTGCAGCCTCACCATCTCTCTCCTAACTTAATCCAGCAGCCTCTTAAATTGCCTCGGCCACGTTGGCCCCACTGAAACCCACCTCCTTATGTCCTTGCTTCCTCCCTTGTCAGGGGGATGATACTAGCACACCTGAGCCAGTGGGGTATTGGGAGGGGTGCTTACTCTGAGTGACATCTGACCCCTGGTGAGCAGGGCATGGGTACAGCCAGCTTCAGACCTCAGATGCTCTGGCCTTTGCCCACTTCTCCCATTTCACCTTGTATGGCCCCTCATGACTCTCACGCACTTTTCCATGATGCTTTTAATGGTTTAAAATGATCTATTTATTTGGTCAGTATTTTATGGATGTCTGTTCCTCCCACAAACCTGCAGGCTCCATGGGACGGCGTGTGTCCTTCCTCGTCCTTAGGGGATGCCTATGCCCCCCCCCCGAGTACACAGCAGCACACTAGCAGGTATCAAATCAACGAATGCAAGAACCATCAACCTTGCTGATGGGCGCTAACCCACCTCAGTGTGCATATTTCATCTCCACTTGCCTTGCCACTTATCCCACAAACATTAACACCTGCCATAAGGATCGGACTAGCCAGCACTCATGCCGCTCCTGCCTGCGCCACACATGGTCCCCATAACCAAGCTCCAGAGCTCCAGGCAGCCACTAACCAATTGATCCTAAAAGCTATTGCTCCCCCTAACCTGCTGTGCAAGGAACCAAACAAGGTCAGAAGAGGGATATAAATGTTCTTTCACTAAACATTTTTGTGAGCACCTACCACGTGTATATTGCTGCACTGACACTATACGTATGGATTTGTTTTTCTGACTCCCCTTCTAGGACAGAAGCTTTACGAGGGCAGGCATTTTTATCTATTTTGTTCACCCCTGGATCTCCACCACCTAGAACACGACCTGGCATGTCGTAGGACCTCAACAAATAATTGTGGAATAAATGAACAAACACTCACAGCGCCTCCCAGGGCCCAGCACAAAGGGAGATAATACTTATTAGAAGTCCTGTGTGGGAGGCACTGAGCTTGGGGTTCACAGGCTGCGAAAGACCCTTTCAACCAGTACTTAGTAGGAAACCAGAAGCTCCTGAAGGCTAAGATCAAGTCTGTTTCGTTGTTGTTTTGTTTTATCCCCAATTCCTGGTCCTTAGTAAGTGCTTCATAAACCCCTTTTGAATCTACATATGGCAGGATGGATGGAGGGAGAAAAGAAGGGATGAGGGAGGATGGAGGGAATGGCTGGTTCCAACACTGATTTCAAGTGGCCGGATTCTGCTCCTGTCCCCTCGTGAGCAGGCCCAGCCCCGGTACCTTGAGGTCCAGGTGCAGGACACTCATCTTGTGCATGAAGAGGATCCCGTCGCAGATCTGCCTGACAAACACCATGGTGTCCACCTCCGTCAGCTGATAGTCCTCATCCACGATCCTCTCGAAGAGCTCTCCGCCCTCGATGCTGTGTGCACAGACCCCTCTTCAGGCTGCTTCTGGGCCTCTGGCACCCCCACCCGGTGCCCCGCCCCCACTGCTGGCACTCACTACTCCATGAACAGGATGATGTCATGCGGGGTCTCCATGGCTGCATACAGTTGGATCAGATTGCGGTGGTTCAGCTGGTTCATCACCTCGATCTCAAGCAGCACCATTTCCTGGGGGAACACGGAAGGCAGGGGTACCATCACAGCATCGTCACTCCCCGCCCTCCACGCGCTGCACCTGCGCCCTTGACCAGACCTTTCCTGAACCACCGCCCAGCCTCCTCCTCCTTGCTGGCCTCCTTGCCTCCCATCTCGCCCTACCCCCAAGCCTCACCCCAGTCATTCCTGCTCCATGCCTTTGCTGTTCTTCCCCTCCTCCTTCTGACTGAATACTGGGGTGTCAGGGGCCCAGTCCCCCCTGCTCATCACTCCCTTCCCTACACTCTCTCCATGGGCATTCTCCTTAAGCCCCTGGGCTTGACCTTCCTTCCAAATGTGACTGACCTCCAAATACACATCTCCACCTCTGAGCACTCCCTGCAACTCCAGACACCCATATTGCCCACAGCCCAACTGCTATTTCCCTTGGACGTCTAACAGACATCTCAAATCTCTTATGTCCAAAATTAAACCTTTGATACTGCCCCTTCCCCGCAATGGAGTTGCCCTCGGCTGGCCCATCAGGAAAAGGACATCCTTCTTCACCCAGGTGTGCAGGACTGGAAGTTAGGAGCTATCCCAGGTTCCTCTCTGATTCTTGCTTCCTCATACCCCGCATCCTCTCCATCTGTAAATCCTTTCACTCTACCTTCAAACTAGATTACAAATCCCATAATTTCTCACCTCCTCCACCGCTGCCTTCCTAGCCTAAACTAGGCCACTATCTGTCACTTTCAGAAAATTGGCCAGCCAGTTGTCACATTGGTAGCTTGAAATCAGCTATGGCAGAAATGGTTACACCATGGAAATCAGCGAATGCGACAAATCAGGCCTCTTCCCGAAGTGTGCCTCCAGAGCAACATATCAATACCCGCAGGGCTCTCTTTCTCCCGTGATTCCATCCCTTCATTCATATTTCACCTTCTGTACCTTCCTCAGAGGCCTAACCCCACTATCTGAACAGCCCCCATCGGCCCCGCACTCCCTGTCCCTTACCAGCCTTTATTTTCTTTCCTAGCACTTCTCAGTTCCTGACACCATGCTTTTTGTTTTGTTTTGTTTTTTAGTTGCCTGTTTCTCGTCTCTAGCATGTCAACCCATGAGGGCCAGGACTTTTTTAGTTCACTGCCATTCCCCCAGCACCTGGCACAGTGAATGGCATAGAAAAATTGCTTAATAATTAATTAATCAATAGCTGCCTCCAATTAATTTACACAGCACAGATGGATGGAACATCTGCGATGAGCCAGGTCCATGATCGAAGCCTGAGGACCCACAGTCAATAATATGGATCCAGGCCCGGGAAGTAGAAGAGGCAGAGAAAGACAGAATCACATAGAAAATACCTGCCTTCCAAATGTGCTTAGAGCTATGATGGGGCGTTCAGGGCTACAGCCGTCTGGAGCTGCTTCTCAAGTGTTCTAGGCTCCAGGCCTCTGCATGCGCTGTGGTCTCCGCCTGGAATGCCCATAACCTCACTCCGTGGCTCCCTCTGCCTCAGTTCAAGGGCCACCAGCAGGTACCTGCTGTTTCCAGCATTCAGGCCTTTCCTCCCACAGTCCTCTCTGCTTGAAACACTCTTCCCTGCCTTCTCCACTGGAAAACAGCTCCTCCTCCGTCATAGCCTTCGTTCAGGAGACAGGCAGTCTAGGAACTTCCTTGACCCCATGGGCTGAGACAGGAGCCTGCCCCCTCCTTACTATCCCCTTTCTGGAGTTACTGCTCACCACACCATGTGTGTAGGTTGTCATTACCTTCTCACACACCCAACTCCTTCACTCCACATGAGCCTCTACCTGCATTCATTCATGCATTCATTCATTCATTCTTTCAACAAGCCCTGCTCTCAGCCTCCTATGAACCAGGCCTGTGCAAGGTGCTGGAGGCAGAGCTCTGAACCAGCCCCATTTATTTTGGTGCTCCCAGAGCATGGGGACCACCATCACTTCACTTCGGGACCTCCAGTGTCCAGCACAGGGCCTGGCCCAGAGTCCACACTCATCAGTGTTTGTTGAATTGATCCAAGCAGGGGGCACAAATATCCTGTGCCTGGAAGGGAAAGTCTCCGGGTATAAGTTTACTAACTGAGGGTCTGGTTCATGGTTAGGAGCATCAGGCCCCTGTGGCAGGGCTGTCTGTCTGTCTACCTGGTGCAGACTCAGGGGTAGATGTAGGTGAGAGGCTCCCGCGCCAAAGACCCCCTCCCCCTCTGCAGAAGCACCCCCCCACGCCCACTACCTTGTCTTTGGGTGTCTGTTTCTTGATGACCTTAGCTGCCAACTTGAGGCCTGTGGCTTTCTCTGTGCAGGTACAGACTGCTCCAAACTTGCCGCTGGAGAGAGAAGAGGCTGGGAGTGAGGGAGTTCCCAGGGGCACATGGCTGGGGAGCCTGTGCTCTCTTCCCGTCTGGATCCCCGTGTGACATGAGGGTGCTCTCCTCAGCCAGCCCTCACTCCCTCTTGAACCTCTACCGCGGGGACAATGGCCGAACCACACAAATCATGGGTACAGGAAGGGCAGGCTCCTGATGTGACAATTGACAGGCTTGTGGCAAGTAGGGGTTCTGGGGCTCTGGGCTTTTTGCAAAGCTAGAATCACCTTGAAGGGATTAGTGTGGTACCTGAAACTGAGAGACAGGAAAGTCCTGTGTGCTTCCCATGGGGAACAGTGAAGGTGTGTCTGTGAGTGACAGTGACATGATTGCACATCAGCCACGTGACAGTCTGCACATGACAGGTGTGACCTCTGGGAGCAATTGTGTCCATGTGGGCCATGTCTAGTGGGGTGTGGCTGGGCCTTGAACAGGGAAGACATGAGGCGCCAGGGGGTTCCATGATCGCCTGCTGGGTTGGGGTCCCCGCTCTCACCCGCCCAGTGTCTCCTTGGAGTTCATGCTGAATTGACTGCTGACATTCCCCGTCCTCAGCTCCACAATGCGGTGGGGGAAGGGAGCCGGGGGTGGTGGGCAGTCGTCTGGGGAAGCAGAGCAGAGTCGTCAGTCAGTGCCAAGAGCTTCTGAGGATCCACCCTGGCACCAACCCCTGCTGCCTAGCCTGAGCCCATACAGGGAAGTTCACTGAGTGATACCTGGGGGGCAGGTGGCTCCGAGACAGGGGCGAGGGAACTCAGGTTCCAATTTCAGCTCTGCCACCAACACACACAATGGCCTTGGGAGGCCTCTGCCTCTGACAGAGGGGGGCTCAGCTTCTCCTGGCACAATGGGGACGACTGATTGGACTTCTCTGACCCTCCCACATTATAAGGTGTGAAGACTGGGTTCCAAGCTATCTGCATTTCCACTGAAGGAAAAAAAGGCAGCTATAATGGTGGAGTGGCCAGATAGGGGTTACTATGTCTGATGGAGTAGGTGATGGAAACTGTCTAACATCTCCTCTAACAATACTACAGCTGGAGGGAACCTGTGAAATGGGTGTCCAACCTGGGCACGGCCCAGGGGCAAGGGGTGGGCGGGGAGGAGGACGGAACGGCGAAGTTTGGTAGGGAAAGGCTGCCACCTAGTGACAATCACGGGGAACAGCTGGTCCTGGCCGCCCATAGGCTGAATCATCGGGAATGGAAACCTCCTTATAAATAGCAAGAGGCGGCAGGGAAGCCGGGCTGATGATAAATCAGATGGCCCTTGGAGGTTGTTCAGGTCCTGTCACCCTGAGGATGTGATTTCTGGGCGGGGCGGGGCACAGGTCTCTGCGGCTCCTCGGGGGAGGAGGCAGGGCTCTTGGCTGCCGCCCAGCCGCCAGGCCCTCCCACCCTGTCTGGGTGGCACTGTGCCGCTCACCAGGCAGGCTGGCGGGTCTCCCAGGGCACCTCAGCCTGGAGAGGGGGTTGTCAGGACACTCTGGGCTCTCCTGACCCCATCTCACCCCACCCCCAGCCCTGCCGCATCCCTGCCCAAGCCCTTTCCCTATTCACCTACTCGCCAAGCTCACGCATGCTCAGTGGCTCCCTGCAGCCCGCTGAATAAACCTCTGGCTCCCTGTCTGTCAGTTAAAGCCATTCCACAACGCTGCCCCATCTCACGTGCCCAGCTTCCTTGGTCACTGCTCCCACACCCAGACACGTGTGCTCCTCGACTGATGAACCCTCTATAGCTCCCATGACCCTCCCCACCCCGTCCAGGATGTAGTTTACCTAAGCCTGGCATTACAGCCTTTCTACAAACTGATTTCAAATTCCACTATGTAGAGAGTGGGTGTTGCTCCAGTAACCTGCCCGTCTTTTTTTAAAGCCCCATTTTAGTCAAAGTAGAAGAAAGTCAAAAGTGAGTTCTGGAGTCAGGCCGTCCTGATAAATTCAAATCCTGTCCTATCTGTAGGTTTTTGGGCACTCACTCCATTTCCTTTTTCTGAGCCTCAGTCTCCCCTTTATCAATAGGGACTAAAAGCTCGTACTTCCTGGCGTTGTGTGACACTTGGATGAATCAGCCTGGGTGTGGCATGGCTCAGAGTATTTCAGTCCTCTAAACAGGGAGACATGGGGAGCCCACTTCCCTCCTCCCGCAGCCTGGGTAGCCCCAGTCCCCTTACCCCCACCCACCCCTGGCCTACCCAAAATCTGGAAGCAGTCCTCCTCCCTGGCTTTGAGACAGAGGGCCTGCCCCACCTCCGATCTCTCCGAGGGCACAGCCTGGAACTCGATCCCCCTCGAGGTGTCCCCTTGCACCTTAGCCTGGCCAGCCTGGCCTGAAGCCTTCTCTTCTGCTTCCTTCTGGCTGCCTTCCAGGATGTTCTCCCCTCCTTCTGCTGCCTTGGCTTGCCCGGGATCCACAGGGCCGGGGGTCACGGGCACCCCTTCAAAGATGAGCTCTGATGCCTCATTTGGGGGCTCCTGGGCCAGAGGCTTCTCGGGGCTGGAAGGTGAGAACATAGAGGTGACGCCCTTAGCAGCCACAGCCCTGCTGCGGCCTCCTCCAGCGGGTCTCAATGCTTCCAGAGCTTCATCTGCAACCTGGAGCTAATACAACTCTGCCTCCCACTGCAAGTGCATGGGGTAATGCATACCGATTCACTTTATACAAAATCAAGGGATGTTAATAATACTATAAATGTCTGAGGTCATTATCTTGACTATCAACACACTACTAGATCATTAAAAACTATTAATAGGATCGTTGATATGGTTAATCATTATGGATATGATTAGGGAGATTATGTAACTCTTGATTTATAAACACTGTGTCGATGCAATTAATATTAATACATAATTCAAATTAATATGGTAAGTGCTATTGTGGTTTCCAATATATCATTAATGACCTCATTAATATGATTAACGTTCAGGTAAGCATAATTGATTGCATCATAAGATTGGTGCTTTATTATGAAAAAAAGTATTAGTAATTTATGAAAGTATTAATAAGGATCTACCAATCTGGTTATTAGTCATCTTTCCATGCTATACCGATAATTATATTAAGAAGAGGGGTTATCGTTTCCTTCTGACATCTCGGCCCCACCCTTGGCTAGGCCCAAGTTCATGGACTAACGGGAACTCTGTACGCCAGGTGCCTAGAAAAGAGGAGTTCCGCCTAGGAGGTCTCTGAGGACCTCTCCTGCCTGACATTCCAGGCTTCTGATGGTCAGAAACCATCGCAGTCCTGGTTTCTGCCAGGAGTAAGGGGGTAGAGCCAAGGCCTGCTCAGGACAGAGGGAGCTGGACATTAAAACTACCCAAAGCAGCATTGAATGTAAAAACAGCAATTCTGAGGACAGAAGAGCTCAGCATGATCCCTGGGGACAGAGCCCAGGACCCCTCCCGACTCTCAGACAGGGGGCATTCACCTGGAGATGACGGCTGGGCAGCTGGGGCTGTGCAGGAAGGCAGGCGAGCCCCTCCTGGCCGCTTCTTGGCACTCTGCTGCCTTCTTTTGTGCCTTGGGCTCTCCAGGGTCCTGGCTGCTTGAGGTCCCCTGCTCAGCGTTGGGTTCCTTGAAACTGGTCTCTGCTGTTGCGCTTTGCTGGGGCAGGGCTGCCTGCGGCCCGGCATTGCCCTCCGCAGGTCCGCTGCCCAAGCTGTCTTCTCCCTCCTGGCCCCGGCTGCTAGTTGAGGGTTGGGCCAGGGCACCGTCCCCTTTCTCTGGGGCAGGGGCTTTGGCACCTTTATTCAGGGTTGGTGGACTAGATCCTTTATTTGAGTCTGGGGGACCAGATTCTTTCTTTGGGCCTGGGGGGCCAGGTTCTTTCTTTGAGTCTGGGGGACTGGATTCTTTCTTTGGGTCTGGGGGACCAATTTCTTTCTTTGGGCCTGGGGTGCCAAGTTCTTTTTCGGGGTCTGGGGGACCAGGTTCTTTCTTTGAGTCTGGGGGACCAGATTCTTTCTTTGGGCCTGGGGGGCCAGGTTCTTTCTTTGGGTCTGGGGGACCAGGTTCTTTCTTTGAGTCTGGGGAAACAGATTTTTTCTTTGGGTCTGGGGGGCCAGGTTCTTTCTTTGGACCTGGGGGGCCAGGTTCTTTTTTTGGGCCTGGGATGCCAGGTTCTTTCTTTGGGTCTGGGGGACCAGGTTCTTTCTTTGAGTCTTGGGAAACAGATTTTTTCTTTGGGTCTGGGGGGCCAGGTTCTTTCTTTGGACCTGGGGGGCCAGGTTCTTTCTTTGGGCATGGGGGGCCAGGTTCTTTTTTTGGGCCTGGGGTGCCAAGTTCTTTTTCGGGGTCTGGAGGACCAGGTTCTTTCTTTGAGTCTGGGGAAACAGATTTTTTCTTTGGGTCTGGGGGGCCAGGTTCTTTCTTTGGGCCTGAGGGGCCAGGTTCTTTCTTTGGGCATGGGGGGCCAGGTTCTTTTTTTGGACTTGGGGTGCCAGGTTCTCTTTCAGGGTCTGGGGGACCAGGTTCTTTCTTTGAGTCTGGGGAAACAGATTCTTTCTTTGGGTCTGGGGGACCAGGTTCTTTCTTTGGGTCTGGAGGGCCAGGTTTTTTCTTTAAGTCTGGGGAAACAGATTCTTTTTTTGGGTCTTGGGGGCCAGGTTCTTTCTCTGGGTCTGGAGGGCCAGGTTTTTTCTTTAAGTCTGGGGAAACAGATTCTTTTTTGGGGTCTTGAGGGCCAGGTTTTTTCTTTGGATCTGGGGAAACAGATTCTTTCTTTGCGTCTGGGGGGCCAGGTTCTTTCTTTAAATCTGGGGAAGTAGATTCTTTCTTTGGGTCTGGGGGGACAGGTTCTTTCTTTGAACCTGGGGGACCAGGTTCGTTTTTTGGGCCTAGACCAGGTTCTTTCTTTGGGTCTGCAGGGCCAGATTCTTTCATTGGGTCTGGGGGCCCAGGTTTTTTCTTTGGGTCTGGGGGGTCAGATTCTTTTTCTGGGCTGGGGATACCAGTTTCTTTCTTTGCATCGGGGGGGGCAGGTTCTTTCTTTGGGCCTGGGGAGGCAGGTTCTTTTTCTTTGTCAGGGGGGTCAGGTTTTTTCTTTGGCTTTAGAGGGGCAGGTTCTTTCTTTGCGCCCAGATGGCCAGGTTCTTTCTCTGGGCCTGGGGGGGCAGGTTCTTTTTTGGGGTCTGGCAGGCCAGGTTCCTTCTTTGGGTCTGGGGGGCCAGGTTCTTTTTTTGGTTCTGGGGGGACAGGGTCTTTCTTTGGTTCTGGGGGGCCAGGGTCTTTCTTTGGTTCTGGGGGGCCAGGTTCTTTTTCAGAGTCTGGGGAACCAGGTTCTTTCTTTGGGTCTGGGGGGCCAGGGTCTTTCTGTGGCTCTGGGGGACCAGGTTCTTTCTTTGGGTCTGGGGGACTAGGGTCTTTCTCTGCAGCTGGGGGTCCTTCGCCTATTGCACCTTTGGGTGCCTTGTCTGCAGAGATGAGACACCAGTTAGGATCCATCCTCCTCCCCCTCCTTCCCCAGCCAGGCTGGCCAGAGACTAGCTCTGGGCCCAGGAACCCACCCAGACAACAATTTGCAAATGTTTGTCCCCCTGAGCCTCTAGGGCCACTCAATGGGCTCTAGAGATGGGCTGCCAGGACCTCAGAGGCCTGTATGGGAGGCTTCTGGTCATCAGGTAGGCCTGGATGCCCCACCATCCCTTGCTCTGTGTTTAGGTGCCATCTATGGGGGCTTCCCATTTTCCCAGTCTCTCCAGAGAGGGATTTGTATAGGCCCTTGACCCAGCCAAACCCTACCCATAGATAAATCTGATTTCTGCGCCCCACCCCAGGCTCCATACAAAGAGGACTTGGGCATAGAACTCCCACAGAGGAACCAGCCCAACCCTGGATTCAAACACCCTCTCCCAAGCTCCTCCCTCCATCTCCTGCCCCAGTTTGGCACCTGTTGATGGGCTCTGGATTTCCAATTCGACTGCTCCATTTTCTGTCGCCATAAGGTAGGGCGTGTGCTTCTGCTTGCCTAACTCAAGTCTTTCTAGCTGCAGAAAGAAGCATGAGGTGTGTCAGGCTGTCGGATTCCTCCTCTTATCAGGCTGAGAGGAGGCCAGAGCCAGCTGAATGAAGGGAGAGAGGTACCTGGAGCAGAGAGGGGCAACCTGGTAGCCGTCTGTTTTGCAGCGGCTGCCCAGTTGCAGTCCTGGGGCAGTTGTAACGGGCTGGCCGGTGGGCAGAGGCGGAGGCAGGGGCGCGGGCAGGGTAGGCGGGGACGGAGGAGAGGCTCTCTTACACCAGGGGCCATGCAGCTCGAACTGCCACCACCTGTCACTCTTGGCCCCTGTTCAGAGGACACAGCATTCTTCCCATGGACCGAGTGGGGGGAGAGTGGTGTTGGAACAAGCAGGAAGAGAAAAGGGAGGGGGCACCTAGGGCCCCAGGGGAGCAGCCTTTGCCCAGGCCTTGGCTTGAACAAGATCAAGGAGGGGTCCTAGAAGAAGAGGGGCCCTCAGGCAAGGCTGAAGGGCAAGACTAGGCCCAGGCTGGGCCCTGGCTCTGCCCACTGGCATGCCCGATTTCCTGGGGTCCCCCAGAACCTGGTTAGAGCCATGCAGTCCCAAAAATAATCACCCAAACCCCAATACCCAGCTCTGTGCCCATGAGCCCTGCCCCAGGCAATCTGACCGACTTGGAGCATCTGTGGGTAAGAACTTGTCTCAGGGGCACTTGCTCAACGTGCCCATGGGCCTCAAAGCCTTTTCTTTTGAAAAATATTTTTCTTGGGCTCCTGAGGAGATGGAGGCTGCCCCCAAACGGCTGTAGGTCACTCAATGCTCTAGGGCCCTTCCCCAGAGCTGCTCTAGGTCTCTCCAATGGCCTGCCTGGAAGGAGGGGGCTAATGGAGAGTCTTTTCCAAGGATCCTCCCCCACCGTGGTGTCTCAGGGGCCACTCCAGCCCGAGGTGTTTGGGCTGAGATGGGACGGGATGAGGTGTGACTCAACGGGGCTGCCATCACCCAGGGACTGTCTGCCCTGAGCCTTTCTCTGAGAATCAGCCGAGCTGAGTGCATTGGAAATAGCTCTGGAGTGGGTGTCTGGGTTCAAGTCCTGACTGTGGCAAGCCCCAGCCGCTCCGTCAAACGGAGGAGACAACCGCTGCCCTCAGATGGGAGAAAGGAGGAAATGACTCAAGAACGCAGCGTGTCTAAGCGATGGGAAATTATGTCTAAGCTAGAAAAAAGATTGAGGAAACTGTGAATGAACTGACACGAAGCAACCTCCAAAGTGGAAAAAAATAAGTAAATAAAGCCAGGTGCGGCATGTCGCGTAGAGTATGCTATCATTTGGGCACAAGGGGATAAAATATGTAATATTTAACATAACAATATATGTAACAATAAATACATTTTCATTCTACACACGTAAGAATTTCTTTGGCAAGGTAAGCAAGCAATAGGACCAGGGGTAGGAGGGAGACAAATGCCTACCCTTTAATTTTTTTATTTGAACCATGAACTGTATGAACTGGTTACTGTTCAAAATGAGTGATTTGTTTTTGTTTTTATAGTGAGCAAATGTTGGGGAGGTTGGTAGAGGCAAGCCAAAACCAGAGTTGGGGCTCCTTCCCCCGTCTTGACAAGTTTTGCTCTGCTTGGTCCTCCCCACCTTCTGACCTGGGCCTCCCATCCTCCATTTCTCTCTTTCAAAGTCCAATTTGACAGCCTGCCTCTTCTAGGAAGCGAAAATAATAACTACTAATAATGCCTATCTAGTACTCGCCATGTGGGCCAGGCCTCGTTCTAAGTGCTCGTGTAAATTCTCTCATCTGATCTTCAAAACCACCCGATGAGGTCGGTAGGACTACAGATGGGGGAACTGGGGCATGGAGAGGTTAAGTAACTTACCCAAATCCATCTAGCTTGTAAGGGGCTGAAGTGAGATCTGAATCCAGGCTCTCTGAAGGGAAGGGAGCTCCCGGTTTTTTTTTTAAAAAACAAAACACAAAAAACAGGATTTTTTTTATTGGGGAAGAGTGTGTACTTCTAGGACTTTTTTCCAACTCAAGTTGTTGTCCTTTCAGTCTTAGTTATGGAGGGCGCAGCTCAGCTCCAGGTCCAGTTGCCATTGCTAGTTGCAGGGGGTGCAGCCCACCATCCCTTGCGGGATTCCAGGAATTGAATCGGCAACCTTGTGGTTGAGAGCCCACTGGCCCATGTGGGAATCGAACCAGCAGCCTTCGGTGTTAGGAGCACGGAGCTCCAACTGCCTGAGCCACCGGGCCGGCCCCCATTTTTTTTAAGTGTCTCCTATTATTAGCTTTATCCATATACTCTTAAAACATCATCTTGATAATAACTCTGTGGGGAGCTTTCGTCTTATTTTCGAGATGAAGACAGGGAGGATCAAAAGAGTAACGCCCAAAGTCTGAGTAACTTGCCCAGAGTCACTCCACAAGGTCCTCTTTCTTCCGTTAATTTCCCAGCTTGTGCCGCACCCTCTCCCGGATGGGGTCGCATAGCATCCTGAAGGTTGAAATGCTTCCTGTGTGTGCCTGTCACTGGGAGCCCCCGGCTCTCCATTTGGTCGTCCCCACAGCGTGTTCTGGTTTAGCCTGAAATGTTGGACCCCACCCTCTTCTGGCCTCCAACTCCAGGTTGATCCCACTACTGGCACTGCCTGGGAGCCCCTGGAGGGCAAGAGCTGTATGCTGCTCATGTGTGTCCCCGGCACAAAGTGTACTTGCCAGTCAGTGTTTGATGAATGACTAGCAAGGGTCCGGACAGTTTATGGTATTACTCTGCTGTGATGGCCCTTGCTGACATCCCTTTATTATTAGTGTGGTTGTCAATACCAGTCATTTGTTGAGTGAGTGCCCACTAAGGGCCAGGCCTGACTCTGCCAAAGGCTTCACCCCAGCTCACTGGATCCTCCCAAGGGATTTGAGGGGCCAAATGACTCAAGGGGACCATTTTAATGGTACAGAAACTAATGCTGAGAGAAGGTAAGAGGTTTGTCCCTAAAGTCACACAGCTCTTGAGTAGCTTCAAATTACCCTGATTCGAAGCCAAAGCCATCTTCCAATGAGACCAAAATCCAGGCTGGGAAAACATAAAAGGCTTAATTCGCTACATTTGTCACTGTTATGATTCCCAAATGATAACTAGCATTTCTTGAACTCATGTAAGCAGGCCAGACCCTGTGTAAGCAACTTCATGAGTGTCTTCCATTCAATTCTTACAACCTGAGTAGTGCTTAGGAGCTGTCAATGAAGAAGCCGAGACTAATAACTGAGGCTTGGACAAATGCCTTCGTTTGTTTCTTCATCTGTAGGATGAGCACCTTCCTCATGGGGGAGGTATATAAAGCATTTGAAACAGTTCATGGGTACATAGTAAGTGCATTATAAGTGTCAGCTACTGCAACCCCATTTCACAGATGTGACAGGAAAACTGAGTCACAGTGCAAACTCAGAGTTGGGTTTGAACCATCTAACCCAAGGCTCAGCTCATCACCACTCTGGCCTGTGGCCTCTCCCCGAGGGTAGCGGGGGGCATTTAGTGAGACCATGTATCAACATGCTTGGCACAGTACCCGTGGCACCGTGAGGCCTCCATAACGTTGTGGACACCCCAGCAGAGGGCTCAGCTGTACCTGCAGGCTCCTCCGTGGCCCCTCCTATTGGGATGAGAGGCTGGCCTGGGTCCGGGTCCACGGGATTGCTTGTAGTTTTGCTCACCGCCCAGGCGGAGCTCAGCTCAGCCAGCTGCTCCTGGGAGTCCCCAAGCTTCTTCTCAGTGCTCCCTTGGAGACACAAGGGTAGGGCACGGGGAAACCTCCTCCACCCGGCTGGGGGCTGCCAGAGCCCCTGCCCACCCTCAGGAAGGGGCTTTCCCGCCTTGCACCAGCTGTGCAGCCACCCTCTTTGTAGGAAGTGGGGCAATGCCAGGACCAATTAAACCCGCCAGGAGAATTAAGGTCAGCAGGATGCAATTATGCCTGTTGGATTTAACAAGGCCAGAGGGAAGTTATCTCCAGCCAGAGTTCACGGCTCCTTAGGCCTCTTGCCCTGGATGGCTCTGACTCCAGAAGCCTGGGTTCTCAGGCTCACCCATTCCTGGGAGAATTTCTTGGGAGGGGAGGGGTTAACTCCAGTCGGGCATTGCTTCCCTGGCTCCTAGGAGGAAACTGATCCAGCCAAGAGGCTTTTAAAAGGACTTGCTCAGAGGAGACATTTCCCAGCCTGACCCTCTCCCTGCTTGGCTGTGATGGAAAATCCAGGGAGTTGAGCAATGACCTTTCTGACTCTAAAGAGAGCAGCCACATCCCCTCACAACTTTCCTCTGGTCGTGGTATGGAAGCCACTAGGGCTGTTTTCTCCTGCCCTCGCCCACCTTGGGCCGCTGAGCCCGGGCTTTGGCCGTACCTCTCAGGCCTCTGGGAAAGCCTGAGATAAGGCTGACCCTCACAGCAGACCCTCACTCCTTCCTTCCTTCCAGGGCTGGTAAACAGAGATCTATGGACACTCTGTGTCGCCAATTGGACATAGATTTCTCTGGAAGCTCAAATGACACACTGTTCCATCCCAGAACTGTGGACTTTTATTGCTAAGATTATTTACTGAGTGCTCTATTCTCTGGTAAGGACTAAATTCGTCACTTTGGGGACAGAGGGATGGAGTTGGGGAAAAGCTATAGAATCACCACATAGTGCATTTTAGGTGGAAAAAAAAAATATATATATATATACATATAAAATCATTCATGAAGTGGGTGGGATCCTTTCTTTGTTAAAAATATTTAGAGAAAATGTCTGGAGGGATAGAAATACACATATTAACAGGTGTGGGAGTACAGATGGTTTTTAAGTCTTTGTCTGGATTTTGTAAATTTTTTTGAAATGACCGTTGGTAACTGAGCAGATTAATAACAAATTCAAAACATATCAACATGGACACAGATTTCTACACTTCAAGACAAAATGGTCAGAGCTACACATGGGATCTAAAACACAGTGGGATTTCAGAGGGGTCATCTTTGGGACTCTGATCAAGAATGACCTCTCAGCCCAAGGCATGGCTAGCTCAGGCTTTCTGTGTCCAGGCCCGTGTGTTTCACATGCAGCCTCCTTGGAAGGGGGCCCCAGGAATCTGTCACCAGCATTTGAGGTGGTTGCCATGCACACCCAAGTTTGAGAAGCCCGTCAGAGGGCCAGCGTTGAGGCAAACCTGCTAAGTGTCCCACTGGTGCAGCCGGTGGTAGTTCCAGGACACATCTGTCTAGAGACCTCTGGGCCGTGCTTCTCAACCCTGATGCACAAGGGAAGTGCCTGGAGAGTTTTCGCAACTCCCAGAGCCTGAGCCCCTCCTGAGCTCTGACCAATTAAGTCAGAACGTTTGAAAGTGGGGTCCCGGCTGTGGGTGTTTTTTCAATCTCCCAGAAGATTCTGATGTGCAGTCAGGGCTGACAGCCCCTGCTCTGAGGACTTCCCAGGGCCGGACGTCACCTTGTTTCCCTGGAATGCCAAGTTAGGGTAAAGCGGTGCATGTGGTGCGCGTTCCACCCTGACGTGTTATATTGACTGTGGGCACCGTCTCAGGCTCTAGGAGATGCACGTCAGCTCAAAACACACAGGAACCACGTCTGTCAACTCTGTATGCCAAGGGTCCTGTACAAAAAGTGCTGCTGTTAACAGTAATAGCCTCTCTTATTTATTGTGTATTTTACCATGCGCTAGACAGACATTAACTCCTTTAATCTTCATGGCAACCTTACAAGGTAGATACTATTATCACTCCCATTTCTAAGGGGAAACTGAGGCACAGGGCAGTAACTTGCCCAAGGTTTCAGATAGTATTCCAGCAGGGCCAGAATTTAAACCCAAATTGTCTGGCTCTGAGCCCTCAGACGTACTACTCCATTCCACAAAGGCCCACTGAAAAACACGTTTGTGAGTGAAGACGACTATATGGTGCCAGTTTGGTAGCCCCAGGGTCTGACATTCAGTCGGTGCTCTGTAAATTCTGACAACTGAGTGCTCCTACTTTGGTAGGGCCCTGGGACCACGGGCACCCACCCCCAGCCCCTCCTTCACTCTTTCTCCCTCTCCCCCATCTCTGCCCAACTTCTCAGCAGCATAAACAGCAAAGCCAAAAATAGCCACCTAATGATGTCAGAGGAACAAGGTCATCTGAAAACTGCCCACGGCCATTGGACACCTCCCTATAGGATCAAGTAGCAGGAGGGTACCCCAGCCTGGTGCAGCTGTTCCAAGAACAGGAAATGTCCCAGGAGCAGACTTGGAAGCCCCACCTCAGGAAGGCAGGCCCGGTGGGGGCGGGGGACAAACATGTAAAAGAGAAGCAAGACTGGAGAGCAGAGACCCGGGAGTCGAGAGGAATTCAACTTTATCTGCATCAGAAGTCTCTCCTGTCACAGGATCCCGGGGAACGGCTCAAAAAGCCGGGATTGCGTGTTCTGTCCTGTTGCACAGGCCGACTTCTCCGCCCACCATGATGCTATTTAGGTCCGTTTGCTAAACTGAGTTACCCTAAGAACCAGGGGCTGCATGGCAAGCTCTGAGCGGCTGCTGGGAGAAGAGGGCCCTGTGTGGGACGCTGAGGGGCATCCAAATAAAGGCTGAGGAGTGGGCCGGGCGAACACCACCTGGCTGCAGGCGCTTGGCACTGTGACCACCTTGGCTACCACTCGGGCCTGCTGAGGCTTGTGACTTAATTGACTGGCACCAAGCACATCCCTGACAGGAACCCAAGCACCCGGCACGGTCTGAGGAGATGCCTGCTGTGTGAAACTGAGGAGAGGACCTGCCTCCCAGTCGCTCAGAAGCTTAGCTGGAGGTTTCCACAGCAAGGTCAAGAGTTCAGTGCAGGCCCCGGCCTTCACAAGACATTTGCTCGGAAGTCCAGTTGCTGGCCCTGGAGGGTGACAGAAACAATCTCTTCTTCACCCAGGGGTCTTTGATCAAGAGTCACTCAATTCTAAAAAGAGCCAGGGGAACACAAACACCCATGTGGCCTCCTCCCTGAAAAGTCTCCCTGCTCCTTTCGCTGGTTGGTAACTAGCAGCTGCTGGCTGGCCCTGTCCTGTTAGCTTGTCAGCTTTGGGTAAACAGCAGGGACTTGGGGGCAAACCCTGGTGACAGAGAATGGCCATCCCCTACAGCTGGCTCAACTCGAGGATGAGACTGATGTGGTGGAAAAGGCACTTGGGGACAGACACCTGGATGCAAACTCTGACTCTGCCACTTACTAGCATTGTGACTGGCGGAAAGTAACTTAACTTTTGAGCCTCAGTTTCCTCATCTAACTTGTTGGAAGGACATCGGGAAAGGCATTCTTCCTTCCACCTTCATTCTGGTCATCAAGTCTTGGTTAAGGAGATAAATATCTACTCAACAAACTCAGCAGCTGCCCTGTATAACATGAATAGACACAAAGGGACTCGCCAGAAGCTCTGGAGGGAGGGGTGTTCTTCCCCTCCAGACAGGCTCTTGTTTGGCCTGGGCACTGAGGGTCACAGGAGAGAGTGGCTGCTAGCTCCCCGGCGCAGAGCCCTTTGGGTGGGAGACCTGTAGTTCCCACTCCTGGCAGTGGTCCTCACACCTGGGCGTGCATCACAGCCCCCTGCAGGAGGGCTTATTAAAACACACAATGCTGGGCCCCACATCCAGAGAGTCTGACTCAGGGGGTCTGGAGCGGGGACAGCGAATTTGCATTTCTAGTCTCAGTTATGCTGACCTGCTGGTCCACAGACCACACTGAGGACCTCTGTCCTGGAGAAAAGTCCCCCAGCACAAGCTGCTGAGCTGCCAGCCTGCCAATCCCTATCCATTTGCATGAGGCCTATGGGTTGGGGTATTTGCGTGAGGAAAACACAAACACTCAGACTTCACTGTCATTACAACTAATGTTTCAAGGAGGAAGATGCACAAAAAGTAAGCTGTTTGGTGAAAGGGGGTGGTACTGGTAGAGCCTCCCAACCGCTCTCTGACTGCTTGCTCTGGGCTGCTTCCTGTATTCATTTTCGATTCTGCAGTAACAAATCACCACGAGAGAAAGGCTATAGAGCAAGTAAGACTCGGCAAGCCTACACTGTGGACAACCTCCAGCCAGTAAGAGATTTCTACAAGCTCAACTCAAATCCCTTGCCTTTCTTGCCTGCACAAACGCCCATGTGGCCTCCTCCCTGAAAAGTCTCCCTCCTCCTTCCGCTGGCTGTCAACTAGCAGCTGCTGGCCCTGTCCTGTTAGGTTGTTAGCTTTGAGTAAACAGCAGGGGCTTCTGACAACCCCTGGTGACACATACCCATTGACAATTAATACTGAATATATGACCGAGTCACACTGGTGGCCAAGAGATGACTAAGTGCCCAATGTGACACTCATCGGTGCTGCCCAGAGGGTATTTAGGTCATGCTGGGAGCAAATCCTCATCCACAGAGCTGGAGGAAAGGTCCCTTCTAGAGACATCATTCTAACTTCTAAGATGAGGAAGTTGAGGCCCAGAGAATTCAAGTGACAGGCTCAAGGTCACAAAGCCAGAAACCACTCACCCAATTTCCAATCTAGGGCTCATTCCACTAAATAATTTTGTGTTCCTCCTGAACCCTGTGACATTTACCCCCAAACCATCCAAATCCCTTTGACCACAAACACTGTACAAACGGAACGGTGGTGGAGACAGACAGAAGAGCAGCAAGGGCACGTTTGACCGTGACATCCTTAAAGTGCCTCCAACAATATAAGAACCACCTCTAGATAATTTCACGCCTTGGAAACACCAAGGAGGGGAGGGACTTTGTGCAGTAGTCTGTAAGAATTCACTGAACATTCTGTGCAGTCTTTAACCAGGTCCAAGGTCAAGAGAAACATCAGAAAAAATGTGTGTGTGTCAGAGGACATTATTCAGGGATTAGTCCCCTGGAGTGATCTGGGCTAGATTTCCGCTTCCAGAACCACCCTTGGAAAGTTCTCAACAAGACAGCACGCTGGTCTCCAACATACTTCACTGAAATTCAAGTGGAAATCCAGGGACAGGTAAGTTTGCTAGAGGCACGCTCTCGCAGTGATTTGAGCAGCTGACTATAGAAAAATATAAATGCAGAAGTAGGGCTGGTGTGGTGAGAATAAATAGCCTAGAAAAAAATTCTGAAACTATTCAAGCTGAAAAGAGCCTTATTAATCTTTCTAGTTCAATCTCCTTGTTTGACAGATGAGGAAACTGAGGTCCAGAAAAGGGGAGTAACTTGTTAAAGGTCACCCAGGGTGTCAGTGACAGAAGTGAGATTATATTTCCTGTCCCTACTCTTCCCCAAAGACACATCACAGCCCCAACTAGAGTGCCAACCGAGGGTGTTTTCTTTTCAAATCTGATCTAAACGCTTAGAGACAACCATCCACTGTGTGACTGTGTCTGAAGATGTAGAGTTCCAAGACTTCAAAATAACATAACTAGAATTCTCCCCAGAAAGGCTTTGCTAAATGCCAATAAACTTTTTCACTGGGCATGAGTGCCAGTTACACTGACATCACATCAGCCAAATGGAGCTTTCCATTTTGCAAATGTGTATGCCAGAATAATATCATTAATTATGCTTTTGGGAGAGGCTTATATTTCCTTTAAACGTTTTAATTACAAAGATTGACTAAGTGGTTTGAAACAGTCAATTAAAGTTGAGACAGTCATGATACATTAGAAGGAAGCAAACAGTCTAGAAAAATCCTTTGCAAAACAAGCATTTTCAACAGAGAGAGGCACACTCAGAACAGCGGAATAGTATGCTGCTGTTAAAATTGGTATTGACAAAGAATGTAGTAATATAAGAAAAATATTTGGGTTACTACTATGCTAAGTGAAAAAAGCAGAATATAAAATATATATACAGAAAAACCTTACAATGTAGAAACATAAAAGTTTTATACACACACACACACACACGAGATTATACAAACACCAGTGTTTAAGATGGGTAATTGGACCATGGATTATTTTTTTTTCTTCCTATTACCAGGTATGTTCTGGATTGCATATAATTAACAATAAACCCCAGTTTAAAAACTGAAAACAACGTTGTGAGATTTTTCATAGAGCAAATTTAGTCACTTTCTATTCACTTAGTGGGTTTTCTATGTGACAGAGATTGTGTGCATGAGTGCCCATGAGTGAAAGTCTGTCAGTGTCAGGCTAGAGAGTTCCATCGCTCCTTATTACCACCAAGCAAGCCAGTACAATGCTGCCCAAACTGTTTTTCATATTATAATTTACAACCTCTGACTATTTAGTATCTTGACCAACTGCAAACTGCGGCTCCCACCCTTGCTCTTGAAAGACCTGCGAGAATACCACTGGTGCCAAAACAAGCTGGGCAACAGCACTTGGCTACTGTTCTTAGCCCATTCACACACCTGCCTGTGAGGTTCTGGAATACCAGTCCCATAACTAACATGGGTCTCTGCAGATCGGACAGGCCAGGATTTTATTTCCTAATCAAAAGTTGAAGGAAAAGGGAGAGGGCAATTGATGTTTTCAGGTTAGGCTTAATCTGGTGAAATAGTTCCTAAATAAAACCTAGTATTTTCCTAAGCTTTTCACCCCTCCCCCTCCAACTATGGTTTCTGCGAGTGAAATGTCAGCATTTGTCAAGCCCTTTCAGGAAGCTGATACCTTCAGCACATAAAAGCCATGCTTTGGTCTCAGTCCAGCCTCTTGTTCTCTTGCAAGAGAATAGCAAATACCATCAGACATTTTTCCATGGTGGTAACCTGCACTACAGCACTAAAAAAGAGTGGGTATGCACAAAGACAAAGGTAACAAGGAAAAAGTATGTGTTTGTCCGCAGGCTTCTTTTTTGTAGCAACTCTACTGGCTTCAGCTGGATAACAAATTGTCCTGGCGTTCTTGGCATTGGAGCAAACATGTCATCTCCCTGGTGATGCCTTCGTCACTGCTCAAAGTACCACACACTTTAACCTCTCTGCTCTTTCCATAGGCCTGGGTCTGTCCCGTATCCAGGAAACTTTATATGTTGTCTAAACTGAGCATGCCAGCAGGCTGCAAGGCAGACGGCAGCTCAGGATTCAGAATGCTGACGGAGTCCTACCTGGATCTGCACCACCAAGCTGTAACCCAGCCGGCCTGTGCACAAATAGGAACCCAGCCACGTGGCTAACGAACGGCTCTTTTAACTGCTACCCTCAGCAATGAGGAACTTCTCCAGCAGACAAGATTCAGAAGGGAACCAAAAAGAAAGCAACGTCAAGATTTATCTAAGGTGATACACAGGTTTAACCAGATACTCAAGCCAATAAGCCTCCAAGGCTCAGCTAAGGCAGGAGCTAAAAGACCAGGTGTTACCCAGCTGCCCTTGAGTCCTTGGGACCTCAGGTCACTGGCCTAGGACATCATAGAGGAACTAGACCCCACTACAGGTCTGCCTCTGTCACCAGATTCCAATAAGAGGCTTCATACTTCAGTCAGGGAGGAAGCCGGGACAGGCCTCCCCAAGACAGCACCTGAACCACATCACTCACTGCAGAACATATGAAAAGATCAAGGAACAGAGTCGAGAGTATGACACTATTTGTGTGAAAACAACAGGAGGGGAGAGGTAGGAACATGTATATGCAGAAGCCGTTTTGGCAAGAGACCACGCCGGCAGCACTGTCTCTGTGGAGGGAAACTGAGTCACGAGGGGAAGAGAGAAGACTTTACCTTGGTAGCTTTCAAATTTTGAACGATGTGAATGTATAACCTTTCAAAGGACAAATTAAAATTAAAAGCAAATGCAGAATGCTATAATCTTATCGCTATAAAAAAGAAAAATGATCTATAAATCTGTGTGTACATAAAAAATAAGCTGGAAGAATACACAACTGTTAACTATGGGTGAGTCCTGGGGAACAGGGAAGAAGATGTTCATGTTTTATTTCTATGTAGTGTGTATTGTTTTAATTGTTTCTAAACGGCAGTACTACTTTCATAATTTTTACTTGGAAAAAAAAAGAAAGAAGTATCTTTGAGAACTGCAACCTCACCTCCAACGAGAATCTCTAAACTCCCTCAGCACTTGTTCTGTCTCAAGTTACTCAATCACATCCATCTTGTATTACAATTACTTGTGTACAGCTCTCTGCTAAATGCTGGAGCAACTGAAACTGCAGCCTGTCTACCACTCAAGCTCCACTTTCCAGGGACAAAACTCCGTGGAAAAGAACCCGTGAGAAATAAAACAGCAGTCAAGATGGCAACAAAGCAATTGCACAGGAACTAGACGACAAGCGTGAACAGTAATAAGAGTGAACAGTAATCTTGTATTAATTAGCCCAAGGCTATTAGCAATGGGAATCCATGACCAAGTCAAAACAACACTGATAACAAAGAGTCCTTCCAGAAACTGTAGGAATTCTAACAACTTGCATGTGTACATGCTAGACGCTTTGCAAAATTGCCAAGCAAAGTGCGACAGTCAGATCTCAGTGGACTTCAGTCAATTCCTATCAGAGGACATGCTCTTTGTTTAGGAAAATTTCAGAGACCTGAGTGTTGAAAGACAGGCTCCCTCTAGGACATGGCCTGACGGGATAAAGAACCTGAATTTCTTTGTAAAATAAGAGTGGAGAGTTTGCGTTCCGGGGTAAAAGGGAGGCTGTACTAGAAAAATGAAGGTCCTGCGAGAAGGTCCAGAGAGGATTCAATACTAGACAGCCTGTGCTGAGGAGAAACAGAGCCACTGAGAAACTGAGAAATTCTGGGAAGCAGGAGGCAATGGATGTGTGCACCTCGATTTTATGCTATTTGCTCTAAAGTAATGTAATTCCTCCTTGTCTTAAAAAGACTGCCACATATTACCACCCTGATGTGCATGTGTCTGGAGCAGTAATCCAGAAGGAAGTAAATGGGATGGAAGGATCCCCTAGGTCCATAAATTGTCAATAATGCTCTTTCCAAAACCCTCAGTTTGAGGGCTGGATTTATTCTCCTACCTGAAACAACCAAAACCAAAAAATGGACAACGAAAAAAATATACCAGATGGAAATGTATGAATGACAGTCAACCATCAGAAGAGAACCACTGGTACAAAGTAGGGACAAACACAGAGGGGAATCAAGAGACGAGCAGAAGTGGAAAAACCAAAGCAAGAGGTGACCAGACCAAAAAAAGGAGAACCCTGAGAATCCACAGGAGATATGAGGACTGGGGTAGAACTGGATTTCTCAGAGCACAAGGGATGAAGAACTCTGTATCTGTTTGGGGTTGACACCTGGGAGCCCTCCTTAACGTCCCTCTTCCTCTCACTCTCCACGTCCAATCTGTTAGCAATTCTTGTCAGTTACAACTTCACAATACATTCACAATCCAACCATTTCTCACCACCTCCACTGCTATCACCCTAGCCCAAGCCTTATTAACTCTCACCTGGACAACTGCAAGAATCTCCCCACCTTCCGTTTCCAATCTCACATGCCCCTCTCCCGACCCCAGTCTATTCTCCACACAGTAGTCAGGGAAATAATCACCTGACAGAGAGGATAGTCACTTGCTATTGTCTTATTGTCTGTCTCCCCTAAAAGGTAAGCTCAATGAAGACAAGGTTTTCTCTTTCTGTTCACTGCTATATTCCCAGAGGCCAGAACACTGCCAAGTTATATATAGTTAGCACCAAATTAATATTTGTTAAATGAACTACGTAAGTGGTTAAGGAACTGTACACCATACACGTCCAGGAAATGAATAAAGGAAAGGCACCGTATTTTGCATCAGTTTGTGGGACTTGAGGAGGCCCAGGGATCTGCAAATCACATCTTGCTGAATCTGCAAAGGCTTGTACATAATGCTCACTGAATGAATAATGAAAGGAATATAAAACAGGTTTAATATCATACTTGGTACCTAGGACTGGCCCGGGCAGAATATATGGATGCTTTTACATCTCCTGGCACAGGATTAGCTGACTGGTACAGAGTCGAGTCCACAAATAATGTCAAGTCTAAAAGAAAATATACTATTTAACATGGACCTGGTGAATTCTGTGCCAGCTACGAGAGATACAGAGACGACTAAGATCTTTGTCTTCAAGCATTGAGATAATTTAAAATATCTATGTCCCTACTAGTTTGTGAACAAATACAAGTAACCAGTGGTGCAACTGCTATACTAGAGATATACATAAGGAATATTTGGGAGGCACTAAAAAGGGAGAGTCTTTACCTGAGGAGTCATAAATCAAGGAATGATTTATGAAGATTTTACTTGAGCTGAGTCTTATAAGGAAGAGTTTATCAGATGAAAAAAACCACACTTAGGGAAGAAGGCACAGTCTATGCAAAGGCGTAACACACAATTGCCTTCCTGAGTGGCTCCTGGGAGGGAGTCAACAAATATGGAAGGATATTCTGACATAACACAGAAACGTCACAAAGCACTTTCCTTTAGGGAAAGCCTGTGCTTCTAAAAGTTCCTAGACCGTCCTCTCAAAATACCCATTTCCTCAATAAGATGTGACCTCCAAAGGGGCTTGAAAAATTTTAAAAGATCACATTACAAAGTCAGGGAGAGGAAGACAAACGTCTTTATTCCAGCCCAGGTTACTGGAGGACTTAACTGTGTGCTGCATAGCATTCCGTGGTCATCGGCACAGGGGAGGGAAGGCCATGCCTTCGCAGCAGCTCCGCCCGCACCCGCGGACGGCAGCTGCGAGGCTCGCCAGCACGCCGCGCAGGCTCCTCCTGGCTGCGCAGTGAGGCCATCCCCTCACAGCAAAGGGCTCCTTAACTCTAAACTCACGTTGTGCACAGAAGAGGAAAGAATCGGATACCTGATCGTTCCTCATTGAAGCCATGACTTAGATCCTATCTCAGTATTTAACTATCTTTATTTTCTGATTAAAATAGAAAAAAAAAATGGAGGGAAGGGGTGATAGAAATTACACTGTGCTGACACAGAGACCTTACATTCCAGTCAGAGTTAAAACCCATATGAAAGGTCAACTGACGGCTCAAAGGAAGTAACTACATGGAGTCTGATCGAGACATAGATGAGTTGAGTCTCATTATTAGCCTCAGTCAAACAGGAAAACAATTCTCAACAAAATCAGGGCCCACACTTGTCAGGTATGCTCTGCTTGGCACTGGTAAAGAAAAGTCTGGAGCAATGGGTTCTCTCCATGCCCTGGTGACAAAGAAACAAGGCTGCTGGTCTGATGGAAAGAGTCGCTCCTGTTCCCAGGTGTGTCTGCAGCTTGCAGCGGAGCTTAGCAGTGGAATCGAGTGGAGAACTTGGGAGATACCGGCACAGTCAGAGGCTGGTCACTTGATTTTACGTCCACACCCTGGTACTTGCGTATTGGGTTTGCCTTGTGCACCTGCAAAGTAAAGAAAATAAAGTTACCACTGATAAGGACGTTAGAAAACTATGCTTACAGGTTTTTTTCTTCCTTGAGAAAATGTTTGTATAGTTTGACAGATGCCAGTCACTAATTTAAAGAGGGGGAAAGGCAACCAAGTATGATGGAAAAGCTTTGCAGCCCAAGTAGGTTTCTATTCCAGTCTGCACAGTCCCGCAGCTTACACTGAAGCTGTCAAAGCCATCCCCATTTGACTGTTTATTACTAGGGTGCAATGGGGCTGGACTCAGTTGCAGCAGAGAAGAGATACATGTTAAGAATTCGCTAGAGTACAGCCTTAAACTTCTTGAGTCTTAATATTCACCAAAACCATGGACCAAAACAAAACATTAAGGAGGGAGGGTTGCAGGGAGAAGGCATGGTCCCATCCCTCCTTCTGGGCAGTCTACAATCAATGCTGAATGAAGCCAGATTAGCACAGAGCTAACTAGCATTGGCGGAACTGTGCCGTGGGAGAGTCACTGGCAGAAACAGCTCTATGATGGGGACGAGAACAAACACAAGAGGCGGGTAACTAAGTGGTGAAAAAAAATCAGAGAACCTGAGGATGGAAAAAAAGGCTGGTTTTGCGAGTGTATGTGGAGTGGGGATTGTACTGTTTTTTCATCCAATCAGAACACGATAGCTTGAATATTGCTGAGAAGCTAGTCCCTTTTAATAGTTTGTCCTTAGACTTTCCTTTAGGGAAAGTTTCCTGCAGCCACAGTCACCTCTGCCAACCACTGTATCCGCGGCTGGTTTAGCACTTTTAGACAAAATCTCAACAAGTTACGTATTTCTATATTCATCCTTTTATTAATCACATGAAGTTTCATCTAAAACTGGGTTCTTCCTCATTACTGCGGTTAATGAGGTTTGCTGCCCTATCAATGAAAAGGGCCTTAATGTGAATTAAGCTTTCTTTTTGGATAATATCTAAATCATTATGCTACTGTTAGCATGGAGGGCCACACGGACCACATGCACTGTTACTCCAAAGGATTTGAGGCAAGTATTAACAGAAAAAGGAAAACACAGTTCCTGCCCAATTCCCATGTCCTTCCCTAAGTATATTCTTGTCTAATTGTAAAACACCTTGGTTTTCTTAAGCCTTAAGGAAACAAAAATAAGTTAAGTAATGAGTCACTGTGTATAGTTATGCCTCATGATTTCCTCTTTATGAAGACCCTTGCAAGAAATTCTGTCTAAATTAGTTACTAAGGATAAATGTACTTTTAAAACAACTAGCTTGTTTGTATCTCACGAACACTGTGAGTTCTGTAACTGACAGGTTGCTTCCTAAAAAGGGCCAAAGTTACGGCTCAAACTTAGCAGAAACGAGGATCACAGCTTTAGCCTCATTCACATCTCCATGTTGTCACCACCCGTGGTTTGTGTGATTGCCTGCTTGTACTCGTCTTTGCTGTAGGCCACCATAGATCCTTCTGGAACAAGGCAAGGTACAGATAAAACAAAACAGCCAACCGTAGGTCAGTCAACACTCCTGCTGCCCAGTTACCAGTTCTTTCCGTAGCCTGGCCAGCTCCTTCTTCTGCTGCTCTTCCTCCTGCTGCCTGGCTTCCTCCAGCTGCTGGACTCTCTGGGCTTCTACCTCAGCCATTTTCTTCTCCAGCTCTTGCCGCTCCTTGGCTCTTTTCTCAGTAGCCAGCTGAAAAGGTTCCTGAACTAGAGAACCAGAAAGGCTCTCTGAGTACAGAAACAGAGAGAAGATTGGTGCACAAGCAGGACTTGCATAAACCCAGCCCCACAGATGCAGAGAGAGGCATAGACATGCACGGCCAAAGAAGAGCTGAGTTCTTTATTGAAAGACAGGTGGAGCAAACCACATACAAAGTCTTAGAATTTTGAGGGTGGAAAGGCCCCTGGAAATCATCTAATTAGGAGAAGAGCACGACCCACACTGGTGAAGTAGCTTGCTCAAAACCACAGTGATCTTGAGACAGATGTAAGAAAAGAATCCCCATTTTCTGACATTCTGCCCAGTGCTTAAGGAATCAGATGTTTAGTATCTAAGACTTGCTTCAGGGTGAACTCCAGAAAGAAGTCCTGGCTCTCCCTCCCTCACTTACTTGCTACCCCTTGGGTGGGCAAAGCCTGGAACTTATTGAAATGCCAGCTGCCTCTGCCTAGGCTCTTGCTCTAGGAATCTCGCCCCACCACATTCTGCAACTCAACATAACTGCTGTGTTCAAGAAAGGCAAAAGACTGGGTCTAAGGGGAAAAACTAGATCCTCTCAAGGCACATGCTTCTGTGTTATACTGACACAACTGAGTCCCAGGCATTCCCCCTGGACGTCTGACGACTCCGCCCCAATCCCGTAAGAGTACATGTAATATTACCAGCAATGGATTTTTTCTCTTTCTTGGGAACAAAGGGCTCCTGGGAGATGACAGTGTTTGGCCGAGCCTTGAAGCAAGTTGCTTCTTTCTGCTGTTTCAGTTCTTCCTCCAGCTATTAAAAAGAAAGTCAGTCAGATTACTTTCCATGACTACCACCTCCAAGGCTCAAGTTCTAATGTTTCTAACTGCTTTGTCAATAAAGACAGACGATTTAATCTAAACACCACTTATAACCTGCTTTACTATGGGTAGATCAGATTGACAACATCTAAACACACTGAGAACTAGAAAGTACCTTTAAGATCCATTTGACCCTTACAAAGTACAGGGGTTAAGGGTGCTGACCCTCTACACAGTTAAAAATCCTCGCATGACTTTTGACTCCAAAACTTCCCTAATAGCCTACTATTGACCAGAAGCCTTACCAATAACGTAAACAATCGATTGATACATATTTTGTGTATTACATACTGTACTCTTTCAATAAAGTAAATCAGAGAACAGAAAGTGTTATTAAGAAAATCATAAGGAAGAGAAGTACATGTACAGTATTTACTGAAACAAATCCGCAAATAAGTGGACTTGTGCAGTTCAGACCTGCATTGTTCAAGGGTCAACTGTACTTTTAAAGCTTATCTTAAAATCCACCCCCCAAAAGCAGCAGACGTTGTACACTCCCGGATGTCATCACCTATAAAGTTCTCTGCCAACCATAAAAAGAATCTAACCAGAATTTAATCAAGCCTCTAGCTCTAACTGCTCATCTACAGGAAACATAGGAGATAGAGGAACATATTAAACACCACCATGGGAATGCAGTCACTGAAACCCAGACTGTGGAAAACCTGTGGGACAAACAATCCACTTTATTCAACGTATAAAATGCAAGTTGAAGAGCCTGTAGATTAAAGGGGATTTACAGATTTATCAAACAAACGCAGTATGTGGATATGCTAGGGATCCTGATTTGAACAATTCAACTGTTTAAAAAAAATTAGGAGAGATTTAGGGATATATGAATGCTAACTATTTGTCAATATCAAGGAATTAATATTTTTATTATCATAATAGTGATACTTTTTTATAATCCTTATATTTTAAAGATACATACTAAAATATTTTTGGATGAAATGAGCTGATACCTAGGATTTGCTTCAAAGTAATCCTGTGCAAATAGAAGGATCTAGTGTAGAGATAAGTAGGTAGAAGTATAGATGAAATAAGATTTTCCCTGTTTTGATCATTATAGAACCAGGTGACAGATTCATGGAAGTTCATAATACTATTCTCTCTACTTCTGTATATGTCTGAAAAACTTTTAAAAATTTTTTTATTATGGAAAATACACCACACAGACATTCTGTATCATGGTCCTTGAATGAGAGATTCAGTAGTACTTTCAAAGCAACAGTCCTAAGCTTTCCTAGGGAAAGCCAACAAGAGGCCTATGTGCAGTCACGTCGGCAATCACATCTCTTGGGCTTCAAGAGGGGGTGACTTCCTACAAAGATTAGGGCAGAGTCACTTTTGGACAGAGTCCAGAGTAAGTGATGATATAAAAATACCGACACCCCTATGTTTATTGCAGCACTATTTACGATAGCCAAAGCTTGGAAACAACCAAACAGCCCATCGGTAGACGACTGGATTAAGAAACCATGGTACATTTATTCAATGGAGTGTTATTCGGCTATAAAGCAGAATGAAATCTTACCATTTGCAATGATATGGATGGACCCAGAGAACATTATGCAAGTGAAATAAGTCAGTCAGAGAAAGACAACTACCACATGATCTCACTAATATGTGGAATCTAAAGAACTGAATAAATCAGCAAAGTAAACAGAAAGAGTCTCTTGGTAACTACAATATTGCCATGGAGATATGAAAGACAGTTTGGGGAATATAATCAATAATGTTGTAAAGATCTTGTAGGATGTCAGATGGGCACTTGTTTTATTAGGGAGAACACTTCATGGACAGTGTAGATGCCTGACCACTGCAGTGTACACCTGAGGCTGAAGCTGAATAATACTGTATGTCAACTATAATGTAATATATATATATAGTCACGGGACATGGAGTATAGCATAGGAAATAGAGTCAATGGAATTGTAATATGCACAATGTCAGAGGGGCAATAGATTGGGGGAGGGGAGTTACCACTTTGTGAGGGGTGAAATGCTTTGTATACCTGAAATTGTTTTGTACACCTGAAACTAATAAAAAATTAAATTAAATTAAAAAATAAAAAATAAAAATACCGACAAACTTAGGGATTCAAGAAAATTCTTTTCCAGATAAGGCAGAATTAGAACCCAATTACACCAGCCAACAACCAATTAATTGTTTTTAATCACCTGTCATCTATACATAGCAAATAGCACACTATGTAGAGAAAACAGCATATCATATTGAGAATCTATTCTCGCCGTTTCTTATCAGAACACCCATAGAAGGGAGTGAACATTTAATGAACAAGTCTAAGAGACGAAATAGATGAGATCTTAAAGAAACTCCCGACACAAAAAAAAGCTCGCCGCTTCACACATTCCCCAGATGAGCACTCAGAGCAGCGGTCAGCAAACTTCAGCCTGTAGGCCAACTCCAGCTCACAACTTCTTTCTGCACAGCCCTTCAGCTAAGAATGGTTTTTACGATTGTAAAGGGTTGAAACACACACACACACACGCACGCACAGACACACAATATGTGACAGAGACCAAATGTAGCCTACAAAACCTAAAAATGTTTACTAGCTAGTCTTTTATAGAAAAGGTTTGCTGACCCTTGATTTAGAGCAAGAGACCTTAAAATAATCCAGTGTATTAGTTCCCAGATGAATTTCAGTGTGGCAGGTCTACCCATTCTAACAAACCAACAATCGAGCAATTAACATCTTAGCTGCTCTCCCGTCCCTTACCTGGTGCTTCCAGGTCTGTGCCTTCACAGCACCTCTTTTGTCAGTCTCCAAGCAGAAAGGTTCAATCTGGGTTGTGTTCTTCACCTTCTTCTCTGGCAGGTTAACAGTGTCAAAGTGAGGCAAAGGAAGCGCCTTGAACTTGGGCACCTGATAGGACAGAAAGATTTAAGATGAGGACTTTCTAGCCAGAAAACAATAGCTGCTCCAGAATACTTGGATGAATCTGAAAAATAGGAAAGGCCAGTTTTCAATGCAACATGGTGTAGCAGAAAGAGTAAAAGGTTTAAAAGGAAATCTAGGTTTTCCTCCCAATATTGGCAGCAATGGCAACATAATCATGGGCAAGACACTTAACCTCCCGTGCCAGAAAGGTTATTAAAGTTACTTGTCCTAGTTATGCTTCACAAGATTCTTAAAGGGATCAAAGGAAGTCAGCGATTTTACAGTTAAAAGTACAACACAAAGATCACCTTTGAGGAATCAAAAAACAGTATTATGCTACTTGTAGAAATGCAAACACCTACCTCCCCTTTCTGCAGTTCTTTTATTTTCTTCTCCTTCTGTAACTGACGTTCTTTGTCTCGAGAATCAAAAGAGAAAGGGCATACTTCCACAGTTTTTGCCTCTGGGATGTGGGGCTTAAAAGGCACCCCAAAATGTGGGACAGGTTGAGCTCTTATCACTACCGGCTCCTCTTCCTAAGGGAAAAAGTACAGTTTAGAAACAAGACTCCCCACTCTTACTTCCTCAGAATGTGGAGTCAGAAGACATTATTTGAGAGAAGTCATTAATTAAGGCAAGTCATTCCACTTCTTAGGTGTCTCCGCTTCCTTGTCTATCAAAGAGGGATAATACTAAAGTCACCTACCAACTCACAGGGATGAGGCCAATGTGAAAGCATATAAAAAAGGCCTAATACAACTATTCTTAAGGGGTCTAAAGTCTTTCACAGAAGGTTTTAAAACTAAATGAGAGAAACAGTGTGAATACAATAAAGAACTGAAGGAAGGTACGAAACAAGCATACACCTTGGTCTCTTCTTTGACCCACCCTCCATCTAGACTCCACTAAAACATGTGACTGGGAGTTAATGGGTTGCCAAACCCAGAATAGGACCAAGTAAGTTGTTTGGGTTTAAGCTGGTAACATAAGAGTACTGTGTATTTTAGTTTCAAATGAACCTATAAAAAGACTTATGCTTGGGATCTGCTATAAAATTACCCTAACTCTGGATATTTATAGATAAAATGGGCGATGTAACAAGAAACTAGCCTGACCAATGACAGTTTATGTACTCCAATATTTCATGAACCATCACCACACGGTCACCTTTGCAACCTCTGGGCTAATGGAGATAGGGCAGGTGAACATAACTGCTTAGTGTGAATTTAGAAGTCCTCACTGAATGGTGACAATAGCTCAGTCAAAACAGAGTACAGGGATCCAGCAATGTTTGATCCATGTTACAATGATACGTTGCAAACAGTTACCACTAAAAGAAGATGCATACTCTTACCAACTGCTTTGTTCTTAGAGGAGCAAAAAAGGTGATCAAATGTTCTCACCCACTGTTAAAGACAACTCCACACAAGAGTGACTGCCTTGAATTCCATTAAGTTTAAGAAAGAATAATGCTTGACAGATTGATTATGTAGAAGGAAGAAGAAACCACCACCCCAGGGAATTAATTACCTCATCGTTGGTGGGCATTCGGACTCTGTTCTTCAATGCAAAGGCTGGTGACTTGGGGACAGTAATTGGAAGCACCTTCTTTTCAGGAACACCCTGGAAGGAGTAAGCAACTGAATTAGACATCCCAGAACAATCTCCCCAAGGCTGTGTGATGAGATTAAACCCCTTGCTTAAAAGGAAGTTCACATACCAGGAATCAAGAAAAGGCTAGTATTTCAGTGTGTCATTATTAACCCAACTAAGAGCAAGGCAGACCTGGTCTGTGGTAGCACTCCAAAGGCAGACTGTCATGACAGAAGAGCAGCAGACAACAGGGACATAGTGTGAGTTGTAGATTCAGTAAAACTAGAATTCATCAAAATCTTTTTTGGTATTTATGAAAAACACACACCATAACAAAGACAAATTAATGCCAATATTTTCTCTTCTTTTCTATACCCCAATCCCTCCAAACAAACAAAAAACCTTCCAAATGCATCTAAGATTACAGCAGACACTGTCCATCCTCTCAAACCTATTCCACATACACCTCGATAATGAGAAATTATGTTTAACAACATTACCCTCAAAAGGCAAATGGGAAAGAATTGGGCAAAAGACTAATTTCCTTTTGCCAAATAAATGGGTAATGATCTGAAAAAGCAGTTCACAAAGATATTCAAACAGGATCAATCTCAATAATTTTTAACAATATAAATTAAAACAAGGTGTTTTTCACCAATAAGACTAATACCGTGTTTCCTCGAAAATAAGACCTAATCAGAAAATAAGCCATAGCATGATTTTTCAGGATGACATCCCCTGAACATAAGCCCTAATGCGTCTTTTGGGGTAAAAATGAATATAAGACCCGGTCTTATTTTCAGGGAAACATGGTATTTAAAAGATTGACTAACACCAGTGTTGGCATGCGTTAAGTGGGCACCTGGGTAAGGGCATAGGACGTAAACTGGTCCGACCTTTGGAAATTAGGTGTTACATTTTTACAGGGTCATACTCTTTCACCCAATATTATACCTCCAGTATTTGATCTCTTGTTTAGTTCAGTTTGGGGTTTTTTTTGGTATATTTCAATACAACATTTTTTAAAAGAATAGCAATTGCAAATAACTCAATTATTTATCAAGAAGAATCGGTTTCATCCTTTCTTAACTTGTGGTACATACACAACAGAATATTATACAACCATCAAAAAGAATAAAATAAATCTTTATTACTAACATAGGACAGTGTTCACAATATCAAGGGAGGAGAAACAAGTTCTTGAAACAGAGAATATTGTTTTTGAGTGTTTTTAAAATGTATATATAATCAATCTAAGCATAGAAAATAAACTCTGAAAAGAACACTAAGCCGTTAACTCTCACATCTCTTTGAGAGTGGATTAAGAGGTATTTATATTCTGTAATTTCTATATTCTGTAATTCTAATACATTCAACTACTCCAAAGATTTTTCCCTTCATGATTCCAAAACACTGTCAACATTTCAAATCCTCGCACACTGAATTATGTGTACCATACTGAGCACATCACTCAAAACTAACACATTTTAGAAAGATGTTCCTTCCATAAGCATTTTCTCATTCTCATAGAATTTATACTCTATCATGAATTTGGCAATTAATACCAACTACAAAATAGTATCTCTTGGGCTGTTATTTTGAAAGAAGTGTATAACCAGGTCAATTAAAAAAAAACAAAAAACCTCTCTCATATGCATATGTTGCGCCCATCAGCTCTCCATTCTGCTTGCTCTCTAACTCTTCACTGCCATACCACAGGCCACCATTCCACAAGCCTTCTGATAGTCTTTCAGCCTCTCATCTCATTCCTCCAAGCCATCGCCTGTATATAGTCAGAGTTATTTTTCTAAAACATGTATGATGTTACTTCCTGACTTAAAATTCTTTAATGGCTCCTACTGCCTACAGTGTAACAAATGTCTTGGCATGAAGTACAAGGCACTTCATAAGGTACCCTGCCTGACTCTCCAACCTTATCTCTCACCCAATCTTCCGCATCACTGTCCAACAATAATAATCTACTTCGTGGCAGCTGCCAAAATTTAACACTGGTTCTCAACTCAATACTTCGCTTGTACTCTCTCTGAAATGTTTGGGAGCATTTAACCCTTCTTTTCAAGTCTCCACTGAAGCATCTCCTCTTTATAAAGCCTTTCAATAGATCTCTCCACTTCCAGAACCTACAGAACTGACCCCTCTCTGCCCTGTACACAGTTCTATCACAGTACATACAAAACTTCATTGCACTTGTTTATTTAGATACTCATCTCCTGTTAGCCGGAGTGCTTTGAGAGTGGGGACTGGTATTCCATCATCGCTAGCACCTAACACAGACCTTAACAAGTATAAGGCCAAACATTTAATAAATGTTTGTTGAATGACTATAGTAATAATAAATTTATACCCTGGACTCTAAGACTCTTGGACTCTAATTTATACCTTGGGAGACCTCTCCCAATGCAATGCTGCAACTGCTCAAAACGTGTTTGGGATGTCTTTCTTAGAGTGGCTTTCAAAACCCATTTTTTGGCCATGGAAGGTAGTCGCTCAATCTTTACTTTTAAACTGTTTCCAAATCTATTATCTTGGACTACTCTGAAATTTCAGTTCCAAATGACTTTAGACTAGCTTCCAAAAGCAAGTTAGTCTTTAAAATATAAAGATGTTCCATCACTAAAGAGATCCAAAAGATTGTGCCACAGGATCCAAGACAAGTGGCTTTTCCGAAATGCTTAGGGCAATATCAATCATTGGAAAGAATTTATACCCCCCCAAGGTGCCACTGCAAAGAGAATGCTCATTTTGCAGTGAAAGTTCTTGTATGTTTCCTAAAGAAAGCCAGGAGCACTAGCATAGTGAAATCCAATATAGCAAAACTTGTCATCTGAGTGACAAAGGTCCATGAAATGAGCTTTCAAATAACGCTTCACATAAAACAAAATCTGTTGGTCTACTACATCTTATATAGGTGGGCACCAACCTCTTGCTCGAACACACCAGGGCACGTGGGAGTGGGAAGAACAGTGAACAGGGAGTCAGGTAAAGCTTTGATTCCAACTGGTATAACCTTGGGCACATTACATAGCCTTCAGGTCTCAGATTTTTTTCTTTTTATAAGACACAGTACTGGAAATAAATATCTGAAGACTCATTTTGTTCTAAAATAATCCCTCTTTTCCTGTTTTTCCCCTCTGCACTTACCCAGCAGAGAGATGTGCATTTTAAAAGAAAAGCAATGGAAATCTCCAATAAGTAAGCCATGAAAGAGATTATTTGTAAGTGGGATCGATCCTCCTAATTAGTTAGGAGAGAGGGAAGGGTGATTTATGAAAATCAACTTTGCAGCAACTATCCACCCACACCCCATCTCCACTGCAACCAAGGGCTCAATCAGAAATAAAGAAAAGAAAACTGGGTTTCTAGAAACAAAGATAGCTTCTAGATTTTCTATTTTAAATTGTTTTTTAGTTATAAGTTCCTTCAGGGCAGCGATATTGCCAATTGTATTCTCCACAGCACCTACAGGTAGTAGCAATTGTTCGATGAACAGAGATTGATTAATATTACTATCCTTATTTGTTTACAAGTCAATCTGCTCCACCAGACAGTGAACACTTTCAGGACAAGGCCTGTTCCATATTCTACCTTTGAATTCCCAGTTTCTAACACAGGCTAGAAACGCAGGCTGGAGCGTTTCAGCCTGTATGGTCACTTACTCAGTTATCAATATTGGAGAGCCTGTGCTGTGATGCTAGGTTCTAGGGATACAGAGTGAACAATACAGATATCCACGGTCCCTGCTCTCAGGGAGCTCACATTCGAGTGGAGGAAAGAGACAATAAGAAAGGAACAAATTAAGTTATTTCCCAATTTTCACAAGTGCTCTGAAGAAAACTAGCGGGATAGGGAACTAAAGGATAACGGAGGGAAGCTCTAATGGGAAGCTCGGGAAGGTATCTCTAAAGAGGATACAGAGCGGGAAAATAGGAAAAAGACGGATTATTTTAGAATGACATGAGTCCTCAGAAGTGGGCAATGTGGGTGGATAGATGACACAATTAGGAAAAGCAGCCCAGGATAAGGAATGGGAGTGTTAGGGGTAAGCACTTCTCCCTAAGGCAGGATATGCCCCCAAGCACCCTGGGACAAGTTCTCAGGCGTGTACCAGAGTAGTTAGGCAATTGCTATGAAGCAGTGTTATCTCAGTGAGCACAGGAGAAAAAAAAAAGCCTGCTGGTCTCCCCAAGTCATCCCTAAAATATCACTGCTAAAATTACTCACTGGCCTCACTGACACCACATCCACCTCTGTGGTGCCCCAGCTCCCACACTAGATGTCGGCACCAAGTTCACATTTCACACCCTGGGGCTCAAGGCTTTCATCACTCCACCTCTGCCCCAAGAGCCCTTTTTTCATCTCTGCCTCCGGGCCTGCTGCTGCCCAAGCCCATCTCTCATCAGCCCCGTTGTCTCCTTGCCACCTATCAACCACAGGTGGGAGAGCACAAGAAATATTGTAAGGGAAC
The DNA here is from genome assembly GCF_004115265.2 of Rhinolophus ferrumequinum. Lineage (NCBI taxonomy): Eukaryota > Metazoa > Chordata > Mammalia > Chiroptera > Rhinolophidae > Rhinolophus > Rhinolophus ferrumequinum. The sequence goes on from NC_046306.1 coordinate 22,710,453, forward strand.
ATGAACAGAGAGCTTCAGCACCAGGAGGGCACGAGCGGGGAATAACAGTGGCAGACAGACAAGCTCCATGTGGGCTCTGGGAGACAGGCTCATCTGCGCTGCTATACAAGTCCAAGACTAGAAGTTAAGAGACCTAATCTCAGTTCTGCCACCAACTTTCAAAAATGGGCAAGTCACATTCCTCTTCCACTGCCCCCCTTTCTGAAAAATGAAGAGGGTGGAAGCGAATACATCTGATGTCTCCTATGCTTTGCTTCTCTAGAAACCAAGAGTTGAAGTGAAACCACTGGAACTTTGGGAGCACTGCAAACAGCCAGCGTCAAACTCAAAAACTATGTTCGCCAAAATAAACAACGCTCCCAGTTAGCACTGTGGGGTGGAATGCTAGTGCTTAAAGAGATGACGGTCAACTCCTGGTTCTGCATACTAGATACCACTTAGGTCTCTTTCCTCATCTGAAAAATAAGCACAAAAATAGAACCTACCTCTTAAAGAGTTGTTATGAAAAATAAAATAATCTACATAAAACGCTCCGTACAATGTAAGCATGCAATAAAATGATAGTTATTATTAATAACAGGCCTGCTTACTCTGTGTCAGACGCTAAACTCTTCACCAGGTTCTCTCTAATCTATGCTGCACCTAACAAATTAAAACTCCAGGGGTGGGGCCCAGGAATCTGTTTACGTAATAAGATCCCCAGAGGATTGTGAGAACCAGCTGAATTTGGCACACTTCCCTACAGCATAGGACACCAATTCAGTTGCATCTTACTTACTTACTAGTGATTTGCTGATCTGTTTATCCAGAATTCTCAACAAGGCATAACCTGGTACGAAGCTATTCTAAGATCTCAACTAACTCCTAATGAATTCTAGTCACCCTCCCCCACTTACCACTTGACACAGTATTTCCAAGTACAACAAATTGCCAAACCAATTTCCTAAATCCGTTTCTAAAAGTGAAGTTCAGGTATGACTGGTGATATGGAAGAGGATGTCAGGTGGGATGCAGATTGTTTTTTAAATAATCATATATTTTCCTAAGAACTTTCTATTTTAATTCAAGAGCATGGACCCTGGAACCATATTCCCTAGATTCATATCCCAGCTCTGCCACTGGCTCGTTTATCTGTGGCAAGTTATTTAACCTCTATATTTCCTAACCATAAAATACATTGATAATATTACCTACAGTGTTTACCTCACAGGGTTATTATGAGAAGCAAGTTATTATATAAAGATTTTAGATTAAAACTTGGCACCTAATAAGCTTTATATAAGTAGTAGCTATTTTTGTTGTTATTCATGTCAAAAATACTGTTTTTCCATCTACGTAGTGATTTAATGCTTTCTTTAAAATCACTTTTAAAATGAGTTGATTTTAAGAATATGTAAAGTCAGTATTGGTATATGAGATACAAGGATATAGTACCAAAAATTGAAAGGGTGGTTTGTGAATTAAATAAAAACTTGTAGCAGGGGGAAAAGAAGATGTTATTAGAAACAAGGTGCCAAATGAATATTACAGAAACCTGGAGAAAGTTATTTCTCTCCTCTGGGCCTTGATTTTCTAGTGTGTAAAATGAAAACATTAAGCCCTTTGGGCTCTAGGATTCTGAAGTCTGCATATAACCTACATTTTCCTTGTTGTATTCAGAACTGTTTCTTTGGCGGGTAATGACAAACGTGGCACAGCTTTTAAAGACTAATTATTTGGGTGGAAAGAGTTTTCTTAAAAGTTGGTATAACACCATCAACAAAATGAAAAGACTTCCTACTGAATGGGAGAATATTTGCCAATGATACATCTGATAAGGGGTTAATATCCGAAAATTTTTTTAAAAAACTCATATAACTCAACACCAAAGGAAAAAAAAACACACTCCAATTAAAAAATGGGCAGAGGATCTGAACAGACATTTCTCCAAAGAGGATATATAGATGGCCAACAGACATAGGAAAAGATGCTCAACATCACGAATCATCAGAGAAATGCAAATAAAAACCACAATGAGATATCACCTCACACCTGTCAGAATGTCCATCATCAATAAATCAACAAACAAGTGTTGGTGAGGATGCAGAGAAAAGGGAACCCTTGTGCTCTGATGGTTGGATTGCAAATTGGTGCAGCCACCATGGAAAACAATATGAAGGTTCCTCAAAAAATTGAAAATAGAATTACCTTATGACCCAGCAATTCCACTCCTGGGTATCAATCCAAAGAAATCCAAAACACTAATTCAAAAAGGTATATGCACCCCTATGCTTACTACAGCGCAATTCACAATAGCCAAGATATGGAAACAACCAAAATGCCCATCAATAGACAATTGGATAAAGAAACTGTGATACATTTATACAATGAAGTATATTACTCCGTCATAAAAAAGAATAAAATCTTACCATTTGCAACAATATGGATGGACCTAGAGGGTATTATGCTAAGTGAAATGAGTCAAACTAAAAGACAAATACCATATGATCTCACTTCTATGTGGAATCTAAAGAACAGAATAAACAAACAAAACAGAAATACACTTATAGATAGAGAACAAATGGAAGTGAGGTTGAGAGGATGGGTGAGATGAGAAATGTGAAGGGATTAGGAAGTACAAACTGGTAGTCACAAAATAGTCACAGGGATGTGAAATACAGTATGAGGAATATAGTCAACAATATTGTAAAAACTATGTACAGTGCCAGATGGGTACTAGACTTATTGGGGGATCACTTCATAAAACATATAAATGTTTAACCACTACAGTATACACCTGCAATTAATATAAAATAATATTGAATGTCAACTATAATTAAAAAAATAGTCAGGGGATGTAAAGTACAGCATGGGGAATATAGTCAGTATTATCGTAACAGCTATGTACGGTGTCGGAGGGGTAGTAGACTTGGTGGGGTGGCTATCACTTTGTGAGGGGTGTAAATGTCTAATCACTATGTTGTTTTGTACACCTGAAACTAACAAAACAAAAAGGAAGGAAGGAAGGAAGAAAACACTGTGACTAGAAAAGAGGTCTAATGCAGAAATCTCTCAATTGAAAGAAGACATGGGGTGGGCAGAGAGAAAGAACCATTTCTAAGCATTATCATGCTTTTTTAAAGCCTCTGACTTAGTGCTAAGAAGAGAGAATACACAAAAGTACCCAGTCCAAGGCAGTATATTGGCGCAGTTTTACTTGAAACCATGGTGACTCTAAAGGGCAAGCACGAAGAAAGAGGACAGGAAAAACAGAGTTCTTAGTATCTAAACATAAGTCAATCCAAACTGAGGGGAGAGGGTGTTTCCTCATCTACATGGAAATGGATCTAAAAACCATCTTTGCACTTATGCAAATGCGGAACTCCCATTACTTATTCTTGGACTGTGGCATCTCTTCCTCACCATCAAACTATAGGAACCCACTTCTCTAATCTAGTTTCCAGTTGCTCCTCTTGATATACTTCTCTTTTCCAGCTTAACTGACCCATTCAGTTCTCAGTAACTGCCCCATATTTTCCACTTTCAGGCTTTTTTTGTCACTCCCATTGCCTGAAATGCCCCGTCCGTCCGTATCATTTGCATTTCTACAAGTCCAGATTCTACCATATAACAGAGAAGCAATATAATGAAGTGTTAAGATCCTGAACTCTGGAGCCAGAGTGCCTGAGTTCTTATCCTTGTTCCACCATACTAGCTGAATGTCCTAGGAATGCCACTTAACCTCTGTGCCTCAACTGGCTCATCTCAAACTGGTGATAATTAGAGTAAACCACTTGAAGGCTTGTGGTCAAAATGAATAACTTAATATATGAAAAGAGCTTAGAGCAGTGCCTGGCACGTAGTGAAAGTCTGAGCTATTATGACAGTGATAACGACATGATGACAACCAGGGCAACTACTACTACACAGCCTTGAGGCTCAGGTCAAATGCTTCCTTCTTCACAAAGCATCCCCGAGGCCTCCATCGGGAAGAAACCATTATCTCCTTTGAATTCCTACAGGACTTTTAACTGTCGTTTCTCTTAGAACATTTCTGTCTCATTTTACATTATTTATACATGTGTTGTCTCCCTTACTGGATTTTAAGTTTCCAAAATCCACCTCTGATATATTTCTTTATCACCTACAGCTCCTAATATGACGCTCTGATCACAGTATCTACTCAAACATGTGCAAATGGGTGGCTATGTGGTCAAGCAGGACACTTCTGCCTGCATGCAGTGCCTCAACCATTCTTACCACAACATCTTCCAAGATCTTAGTCGGGCAAGGTCTGGAATGAAATTCAAAGTGTTCATCCTCTGATTTCTTCTTTGACTCACGCTCCTGGATTCTTTTTTCAATTTCCAAATCAAAGCCAACAGGCTGAGTGGGTGGCTTCACAGGTGGTTTCTTGGGCAAGATGGGCCCACCTTCAAGAATTCTGGGATCAAGTTCCCGTGCTTTGAATTTGTACCTGTAAGGTGAGTTTAAATGACAACCGCCCACACAATAAAAAATGTCATAAAATGAAAACTACACAGACAACAAAGTAGGCCAAAACCAGAAAAACAATCATCATTAAGACTGGCCATCATGCACAGCAAAATCTCTCCTCTCCCCGCAGCCATTACCTCCACCTCTGGAGCCAAGAATAAATGACCAAGTCCTAACATTCCCACCTCTCTAAAGACGGGTTTCTCTTCACAGAGGAAGCTCCCCCTCTCAAAAAGAGTACAAAAAGGAATAGAGGAAGTCTACAGGAGACGAACTCCAGTGCTACCCACATTAAGTTCCAGTTTCCTCCATTAAACTGTCCCTCGGATGGCCATGAAAGAAAGGGTGGGACCTACCCAGAGATTAACCTCAGAGGACACTCCTTAATTGGAATCATAAGTTCTCCCACCCCAATCTCTGCATTAGGTTTCCACCAGTTTACATTCTAGGACATCTCCCTAGGCCCACTTTCAATCCTTTAATCACAGAGACAGGGCACAGCCTGCAGAGCCAGGAACTCAAACGCTATAAATTCTCATGGCAAGAAAAATAGCAACTGTCCCCTTATAGAACTGAAAAGCAAGTGGGCAGGTTCTTGGAATTCTTCCTCAAACACGGCCAGTGGGACTTACTGTTGCAGTTTCTCGAGCTCCTCGGCCTCCTGTTCCGCTGCACTTTTGCAGGTCACAGGCCTTGCGCGCTTTTTGGTTTGCAGGACAGGAGTCTGTGGGTCTCTAGAAATCTTGGCCACAGCAGATTTGGAGGGTAACAGAACTGCAAACAGAGATCACAGATATTCACCTGGCTCCTAAGACCACACTTACCTGTAGGTGCTGACTCAGCTTGGCAGCCCAGAGATGCCCAACCAGAGTGGCTGGCCTTCCACACTCAGCTCCTCTCGGTCAACTTGACAAACATTCAGTCCCTTCTTCTCTATCACTCTTTATTGTGAGATATAATGAAGGAGCCTTTGGGTAAACTCTACTGTCATCTTCTGAACTTAAAAACCACTTGTGTCTGATGAATTCTTTGCCACTAACTGCACAGGCCTGCACTGCCTTTCTATTGGAAAAGTCCAACTATTTTGCTTGTTACTGATACAATATTGTTGCTTATTCCAGCTTTAAAATAAGATTTTTCTAAAGAGCAAGTAACGATTCCTAATTTTATAAACTTCTTAAAAGCATCTATATCAAAGTATCGAGACCACCTCTCATAGAAAATCAAATGGAGAAATTAAAAAAACCCGCCAAAGCATCACTATAAAGATTATCATTACCACTCACAGAAAATACTGATTTACCGGGCCAGGGACAACTTTGTAAATTTTCATAATTCTATAGAATGAGTCCTCTAATTTAGATCTTATCACATAAGATCAGAAGATAGAAGCCAAGTCTATTTTAGAAATAAGCCAGGCTTCAAGTATACATATAATCATTATTTAGCTATAACTGTAAAAAGTTTTAAATAAAAATTACAGAAAATAATTTTTATTCCTATTTGCCAGGACTGACAGTCTAACAGCAGGACATACCAGACTCCAAAAGTCATATATTATTTGAAAAGTCACATTTAATATATAAATTTCCATTAGGATAAAAAGATACATTTTATTTTCATAATATAAAATCTGAAAAATGCTACTAGAACAATATAACAGTATTAAGATATGCTGTACTTAGAAGAACTTGTCTGGCTACCTAACAAAGCACTAAACAACATCTACATGAGGCTAGAAAAACCTGAGACCTTCGAAGGCAAAATTACCAGATTCTGCTTTATCCAGAACGTTAGCCTGATATTCAGAACAACTACGAGTATTTTATATCACTTCCATATCTCAAACTTCTTTCCCTTCCCTCTTGTAGTAATTACTTTCATAAAAAATAGACGCTATTAGATTACAATCCTCTCATCTGTTCACCACCAAATCTACACACCCACTAGCCTTTGCACCCATTCATTTCACTCTTCCATCCTCCTTTCAAAGAAGGACCAATTCCCCTACCTGCCTCTGCAGGGACCTAACCATTGGCTATCTCCTTTCTCTCCTATATCTTCAACTTCTTTCTTTTTCAGGGACTCTCAGCATGCAGACACACTCTACCTAGCTCCCACCTCCTTTGACTCTGACATCTCCCTCCCGTTCGTAGCACTTACCATAATTTGTAATAATCTGTTTATGTCCCTCACTGAACTAGAAACTTGATGTTGAGTTGAGTAGCACCAAGTCCATTTTGTTCACTTCTATACCCACTGTGTTAGGTAACACAGTGTCTGGTTTGTACTAGTAAAAAAAACTTGTTGAATCACTGAAAAAGCACACAATCTTGAATGAATGGAATGCCTTCATTTTCTATAAGTAAATGCACTGTGACATGGTGATACATGGCAAAGATATCCTTGATGTGTAATGACACAGCAGGGAACCTTGATTCCCCTTGGCCATTTATTAGCCAGGAAGATCAAGGTGGATGATGGGCGTAAGTGGACAGATGGCTGGGTGGTTTGAGAAATGGTCAACCATACATCAGTTGTCTGCATATAGGCACATGCCATACTTTAGTTCAAAAGCTAAGCTTTCAACTAAAGGCAAATTTATGCCTAAGATGTAAGCAAAGGGAATTCTAGGGAAGGTTCCAGCCAGCTATGATATCGGTAAGAAACTTACTAATATCATCCTTCTTGCTCCTCAAGTGGTATCTGTTAGGGGTTCGTTTATAGAAGGCTTCGACCTGCTGTGCAACGGGCACATACGGGCAAGCTGTTTCATCAAATGTTCTTTTCTTTCCTTGGGACAGGTTGAAAGGCTTTACAATGGTACATCCTTTAGACACTCGGGCCTGTAAAGAAAGAAGTTGTTTCCCAAATGAAATGACATGGAAGCTCAGATCTACCACAAATCACATATTCAGTACAGAGGATCAGAAGAAAAAGAGTCTGGGGAAACCAAACTCAGTATTCTTAAGTCTGTCAGTCCTTGAGCACTGGTTATAACAAGTCTATTCCCATCTTTGTTTTTTAAAGAAAAAGGAAGACAGGATCTAGCACTTAGTAAATTGTCCTGCAATAGTACATAAGGTGATTTTTCACAAGCATGTTAATGTTTTGAAGCAATCAAGAGCAAGTTTTCTTATTACAAGGAACAAAAAAAGCTGAAAGGCACCCCAGCCCTTCCCCGTCCCCCTGGCACCGCCCCCTCAGCCCCCACTGGGGCCCTGCCACGTGCCCACCGCCATCCTCTGGCAGAGGCCTGGGAGGATGCCCGTGAGCAGCTTGCCTGACTTTGAGTCTAACCAGTAATCACTTTCCCCTGAGCAAAGCAAACTTAGACTAAGGGGCTGGGCCGAAGGATGGCGAGCAGTGGCTGCCTCTCGAATCCGGTCTTGGAGTGCGGCTCATGGATTAATCAGACCGAGTGGTTTAGAGTGAACAGGGTGCATTTTATCCAGTTACTTCTGGAACGTTGTAATTATCTTCTTTGGAAAGAACCATCCCCTCTTTGGGCTTCAGAGGCCCAGGCTAAGGCACAATGATGAGAGAATGTGGTGGTCCACTCTCATGTCAATCTTGAGAGCTAGTACCCAGAAGTGCATCCTGGTATTTGTGAAATGAGCAAGTGACAGCAAAGGCATGGATGAAGTCACTCAAGAAAAATGTGTAAGACAGAAAGAGAAGGCGTCCAATCTATGCTTTCACTGGGGGTCCAACCACCTGAACATGACTTACGAGTAGGGTGACCATTAGTCCCAATTTGCTCAGGAGTCCTGGTTTACTCCTATTGTCCCCATATTGTTTCATTTCACTCTTGGAAGTGCCTCAGTTTATATAATTAATTATATGGTCACTCTTTAAAAAAAGTTGATTGGGCTTCTGGGTGTTGATCAGGTCAGGCAGCTGCCTGAATCAAGATTCTCACACACGCTCCCCAAAACTGATTGATGAAGAAGCCTACTCCTTGGATCAATTTTAATAAAACTGATCTCTGCTTGGAAACAAAACTCTTACAGAACCTATATCTCAAAGAAAGAAGGACGGCCCAAGGTTTAAGACTGAAAGGACTGACTACAACAAATGATGATGACTAAAATTTCACCTAGCGATTCGTAGTACTAGAATTTTTGTTTGGGATTCTTACTGTTTTTGTTAGTGCTCTGGTAACAAAAATGCAGAGGATTTGAATGGTCCGCTCCAACCCCATTTTTCCCATAAACCCTGCTATATTTTGTACACAGCTTTGCAGACACAAGACTTTTTCCGAGAATTTTTTAACAGCACAAGCAGTAACAAGCCTGTGCTTACAATTTGCCACACATAATTCTATGTGTTTTATGTATATTCTCAATTCAGTTTCCATAGCAACTTGGTAAGATGGTTCTCAGAGAGACAGAGTGATTTATCATACAGCTAATGGGGCAAAGTGAGGATTTAGCTCTATTTTAACTCAATTATAAGTAGCGACCACAAATGCTACACCCGAAATCCTCACTGAATTAGTAACAGGAATATTCATTTCTCCTGTAAGTCCATCAACTTACAGGAGATGGAGGATGCTTTCGCAGTTCAGATGTAAAGTTCACTTCCTTATACTCCTCCTGGTTCTTAGGATGTTGTTTGATTCGCTCATCTGTGCGGAAGTGGAAGTCAACTGACTTGGTAACCTGGATCACTGATTTCTTCACAGGTTGCCCTGAGTGAGGAGCAGAGTGAAACACACAGGTATCACTAAGAATATAGAACATTAGTAAACCCCCCTTTATCCAGTCTTTTCGGTGCTTCTATTAGCATGGATCTAACTTTGTTCACTCTCTACATATAATCCAATATTTGAAACAGTCCTCAAGGACATTCAAATATGTGCCTTATTCATTGAGTCCTGTTGGGTTTGAAGCCCTTCAGTCAGATGCAAACTACAGAGGTAGCATAGGGGAGAAAAATCCTATCTCACAGGTGTGGTTATAGCTCTGGAGGCACAGAATAACTATTAGGTTGGTGCAAAAGTGATTGCAGTTTTTGCAATTATTTTTAACCTTTTAAACTGCAATCACTTTTGCACCAACCAACCTAATAGAATACTTTTGATAGGCAAAGCTCTAAATTGACTTTAAAAAAGCACACTTAACTATCTGTAAGAGGTTACCCCTATAAACTCCAGGGGTGCTTTTTTCAACCCAATCAGCAGGGCTTTATAGCTTTGACTCCACCAATAATAACTCCGTATCAGAGCAAAGCAGAACTCTGACCCCTTCAGCTCCCTCCATAGCTACAAACTCCACAGTCATATTTTTCCTCCAGAGCTACAAACGGATTCACTCAGCTGTCTTTCCTTCTGCCTTGGGTAAACTGGGAACACAACAAAAAACTGGAATGCCCAGTTGCTTTATCTTCTGTCTTTATCCTAGTCCCTCCTTGTTCTAAAACAACGAATTAGTGGGGGAAAGAAGGGAAGAATTAATTCTACTTGAAGAAATGAGGGAAGGCCTCATGGAAAAAGGCCTCAAAAAGTGGGTGTAACTTCTATAGTCAGAGACAGAAGGAACAGCATGCTCTAAGAAAGAGCCAATGTATCGAAAACGTTCTAGGGAACGATCTTTGGAATATAAATGATACCCACGTCCAGCCTTCTAAATAAGCACATCTCTTTATGCCAACTACTGACCGAGAAAGCTTTTTGGCTTTAGACTCCAAAAAAACCCCACCAAGATCATGAGAGGCACCCCTGATAAATCAGATTCAACCAGACCCAAGCTGACCTGCTCCTGCAAGAGCGAGTTTTTTGAATTCTTCATTCTTTTTCCGCATCTCCATCACCTCCTGCTGCATTTTCAGGCTCTTCTCCAACTCTTGTTCCTCGGTACTTTTTAGAATCTTCTGCCTAAACGGCAAATCAATAAAAGAGATAAGAGAGGAGAGGAGAAAGAGGCTCAGTGATTCAAAATAATCTAATGGTATTATATAGATTAGATCTTTACCTGTGATAAAATAATCATCCAAACCAAAAAGTATTATCTAATAGATTGATATTGACTCAATTAGATAACCTATTGTGGGGGGGAGAAGATGCACAATTTATACCAAAATATTGAACAAATTTTCAGAAAAAATAACTAAAATAGACTATAGAAGATATTACAAAAGATCCACAAATTTGACTATATAATGACTAGCTTTTATGGACAAGAAAAACTAAAATTAAAATACCAGTAGAATGGGGAAAATATCTGCAACAAATATGGCCAAAGATTAATAGTATACACAAAATTTATACTGTGAATGGGAGGACAGACTTAAGAGTAAAGCCAACCAGTTCAAATCCCAGCCCTGCTGTTTCATTTTCTGCCTATGTGATCTTGAGAAAACAATTTAACCTCTCTGAGCCTCAGGTTTCTCCACTGTAAAACGAGGACTATACTCATGTCAACAGAGAACATCACTAAGATGACTTCTGATGAATAGGAAACACACAATTTACCCAATAGGAAATATGGAAAAAATGTTACAGTAATAGTAATACATGTTTTCAGCAATCAAGCAAATAAAAATTAAAATAACTTGATGCCATCAATATATCAATTAAATTTGAAACAATATTAAAAGTAAAAAAATTTCAATGCAGACAAGACTACAAGGAAATATAAATATTCGTTCAAAGCTGATGACACTGTAAATTCATACATTCATTTCAGAACTAAAATTGGCAATAAATACCAATAGCCATAAAACTAGTCATAACCTCGATCAAGGAATTTCTCTTTCCTTTTCCTGAGGACTACTCAAAGAAAAGGATCTGCCTATAAAGATATTCACTGACCTACAGTCGTCAAAAGTTGGAAAATACATTTTCAACAGGAAATGGTAAAATGTAATTTGAGAGAATTTTAACAATCTATCAAAAAAGGGTAAATGTCAGAGCGTAAGGGGGTTGGGGGGTGGGGGATGAGGGTGAGGGGGATCAAATGTACGGTGATGGAAGGGGAGCTGACTCTGGGTGGTGAACACACAGTGTGATTTATGGATGATGTGATACAGAATTGCACAACTGAAATCTATGTAATTCTACTAACAATTGTCACCCCAATAAATTAAAAAAAAAAAAATCATACACCATAAAAAAAAAAAAAAAAAAGGGTAAATGTGAAGATTTTGTAGCAGTATTAAAAAAATGAAATAGTCTCGTAGTGAGAATAAAGAACCCAAAGTTGTTTATAGACTGATTGTGAAAGTATTTATTTTACTTGAGTAAAGACCAGAATAGAGCTTGGCAAAATAAAAAACTGTTCAATTTAAATAGTAAGAGAAACTTACTTTTTCCTTTTATATTTCTTTCAATTTGCTCTAATAATATATTTTTCCCAATGTTTAGGACTTGAGAACCCACCAGGACAAAACAATTCACCTCACCCTGATTAAAGCTTTAGGAGTTTCCCAAGCTCCATTTGCACCAAACAGACCGCAGATGTACCCATTTGTAATTTTACTCTGTTGACCCTAATGTTTAAATTCAGAAAGGAAGCGTACCTTACAGGTGGTATACAAGGCACAGTATGTCTGCCCTTGGCTTTCTCTGGGGAACACTCATTCTTTTCAGAAGTATCTTGATGAGCACTGCCTTCTTCCTCTTCTGGCATCTTTTTGTTAGAACTTAAGTTCAAAAGGACAAAAAAAATCCTTTTAATTCCCTAAAGCATACCCCATTCTATTCTCCTCCCCAAATGTGCCACATACATATGGCTTAAATTTTCTCATTCTTGAGGACAACAAGCATGTTTCAACTGTAAGATTCTTCCAATAGTATCATCAGATGTACCAATAGCTACAATGGGTAAACTTTGAGAACGTCAATAGAAGTCAAGGTATTAGTTGTATGGTGATGGTTCAGGAGGGTAGGAGGAATTCCAACTGCTCATCATCAAATGCACAAGTGGCAGACAGCTAGTTGTCTTCCCAATATCTATTCCATCTTATTTCTTATTAATAGAACTCCAACTTTGTTTGGGGCAACAATGTACAAAGGCAAAAGTATTATACTTGCGTCAACAGACTCCATTGCAACTAGGACAGATCTGTGACACAGTTGGGCAACTGAGGTAAAACAAAGGTTTCTGGAAAATATTTCACTTTAGTGATATGGGAGCTGCCCTTCTTCCTTTGCCTCCTTCTTCTCTTGAACATGGATATGACATCAGCTATCAGGTGATGATGAGGCAACAAGCAGAAGGAAGAAACTAAGAAACATAGAGGAGCCATCTTGAGCAACAAGTATGACACAAAAGCTAAGACTCACAGAGACGCTACCCTGGCACTATTCAGTCACTGAACCAAAGCCAACAGCATACTTCTGTGAAGCAAATAAATAACTATTCTGTAAACGACTCTAGCTGAATAAGCTATTACTTATAGCAAAATACGTTCTAACTGATAAAAATAAGAACAAATACCATATATTCTGCTTGCTATTAACCATAGGAGCAGACAGGGGTAAAACCTATGCCAACAGACAGAAGTTGTGGCTACTTACACTTTCATTTTTTTGGACGGTGGAATTTCATTGATGATTATAGGAGTACCACATCTCTTGGCTTTCGTTTTTACTTGGTGTTTTTCATTCTGTGCCAAATCCTTCCGAGCAGAGAGCCTAACAGATCTTCTAAGGTAGAGGAATTGTCAAGATTTATCTAAAATCAATATATCTACTACAGATATGCAAATGTTCTTTAAAAATATGAAAGTATGTCAAACTACAAAGGGCTATAAAAAGTTTAGTGGTATTATTTGTACTCTAAAAATCTAATCTCTTGTCTGATAGTTTTTGAAATTTCATCATAAAATGTTGGTACTTAGAGGCATTGGTGTTTGTAAATGAGATCTCAATAAAGATGATTTTTTTAAAAAGCATTGGCAATCACCGAATAGAATTCCTTCCTCTTTCAAGTGAGAATAAAAGTTAAAAAAGGTGCAGTGACTTGACCAACCCTGTTGCATAGCTAATTGCTGTCAGAATTGAAATTAGAGATCAGACCTCCTAGAAACTGACTATAGTATTTATTTTGTCATTTTCTTTTAGTCGTGCCCTCCTTTTTTGTTAAAATATAACACACTATAAAAGATACACAAAACTTAACACAGCAGCTGCTATCTTCACTTGTCTTACAGTAATCATTACTTTTTCTTTATCATTTTACCATATAAGCATGCATTCCATAAACATGGTACGTTAGTTAGGAAACAAACCCCCGCCCCCCCCCCCCAAAAAAAACCCTTTATATGATGTAATGAGACTGCTGCAAGCATTTTTTTCTGTCTGGTTTATTTCACTCAATATTGTTTGGGAGATTAAACCACATTGATTCATGTAGCTTTAATTTATCATTGTGCAAAATGAAAACCACTGGGATTTTTACAGGTATTGTACTGAATCTGTATAGATCAGTTAGGGAGAATTTATATCTTTACAATATTGAGTCTCCCAATCCATGAACATGGTATATCCTATCATTTATTAGGATCTCGTTTAATTTCTCTCAAAACTTTTTGTGTAAAAGTCCTAAACACAGTAAAAATTATATATTCAAAATTTTATGCTATTGCATAGAGTACGTACTTAAAATTTTATTATGGAGAATTACAAGCATATTAAAAAATGAAGAGAATAAAATGGACTGCTAGGTACTCGTCATCCAGCTTCAAAAACTATCAACTCATAGCCAATCATGCATCAATTTTCCCTCCATACACTCCTCTAGATTTTGAAGCAAATTCTCCCAAATTTCATGTCTTTCACCTAAAAATATTTGCATACTAATCTCTAAAAAAAATACATGGAATAATGAAGAGTAAATTTATCAGGCAAATCTACCTGCATAACATTACAAAGTGTAGACAAAATACAAAAATCCAACTATCTGAAGGCACTGGAAAGTGACCAAAAGCAGGCAGAAAACAGAGGAATGAAAAACAGCAACTGCAAAAGGAAAGAATTATGAGTTACTAGCTTTTTTTGCCTGAGGGTGTTCTTCAAACATCAGAAAACTCCAGTCTCATTGGCTACAGATAATAGAAGACAGAACTCAATAGCAATACAGCAGCTGGAAAAATCCTGGAAGTAAAAGAGCCACAGAAAATGTGTCACTCAAAATCTGAGCAAAACTCTGCACTAATTCCTGTTTGACTGCTGAACTATGCATGTTTAGGGGAGACCCAGGGGGCCGAGTGAAAAAGCAAGCAGAAACTGGTGAGGTGCCCATTCTTAAAAGACGTAACTGTACTAGACTGGTAAGTTTGCTGCTTTTTTTATTAAGTGCATTCTGTAATGTGTATATAGAACGAGTGCACAAAGCCAAAGTCTTGCTAGCATGAGTTGTCAGAAGACAAACATCAGGGATGGCAGAACAGCGGGAAATTTAGAGGCAAATCTCCATACACAGCGAGCATTTGAGATCTTGCTCTCTGTAGCAGTCGTCAGTTTGGCTCAAATAAACTCTTATAAAAATTAAGGGGGAAAAAAAACTCGAGAGGCAAGAGTACCACAAAGAGGATGAACGCTTAAACCTGAGTATAAACTCTAGTCAAAGTCTTGGCTGACCACTGACTTTTGCAGGCACAGAGGGGACTCCAGGGAGCCAGACTGAAAAGGCAACAGCTATGGGTGGCCGGTTAGCTCAGTTGGTTAGAGTGGTGCTAATAACACCAAAGTTGCCGGTTCGATCCCTGCATGGGCCACTGTGAGCTAAGCCCTCCTTAACAAGAAAAAAGCAGCAGCTATATATGAATGGCCAATAATTACATGAAAATGTGATTCACATCTATAGTCATCAGAAAATGCAAGTTAATAACACAGTGAAATACCAGTAAAATGATACAACACCAAATGTTGGCTAGGATGTGGAGTAACTAAAACTCTCACATATTGCTAGTGGAAATGTAAAATAGTATACTTATTTTGGAAAACATCTGGCTGTTTCTTATAAACATACACTTAATAGTATGGCCCAAGAGAAACACATGTCCTTGCAAAGACCTATGAACAACTACTCATAGCAGCTTTATTCACAATAGCTACAAACTAGAAACAACTCAAATGTCCATCAACTGGTAAATGGACAAATTGTGTTACATCCATTCGATAAAATTTATTATCAGCAATAAAAAGCAACAAAATACTAATACACACAATGACATCGATGAATCTCAAAAGCACATGCTAAGTGAAAGAAATCAGATATAAAAGAATACACATTATATAATTCCATTGATAAAAATCTCTACAACAGATAAAATTAATCTATGGTGACAGAAATCAGAACAGTGGTTGCTTCTGGGTGGGAGGAGGTAGAATGAGCAGTAAGGATGACTGTAAAGAGGCATGGCTGAGGGAACTTTCTGAGGTGATGGAAATGTTCTATGTATTTTGACTGTAGTGTTGTGGTTGCATGATGGTATTTATTTGTCAAAACTATTCAGACTGTACACTCAAGATCTGTACATTTTACTATATGCAAATTATACCCCAATAAAATTAATTTTTAAAAATAGACTGGGGATCATAAAAATTAGAAAGAGCAAAGCACATAAAGACATGACTATTTTTGATCATTAGTTAAATTTAACATACAATGAGGTTATAAAATTAAAAGAAGAATTGCTGGGCGTCTTTAGGGAGAAATGGCTAAGGGATGAGATTCCAAAAAATTAAAACATGTATTTGTGGAAAAATGGCAGCTCCATGGAAAAATTATTATTACAGACTACAGCCTTGTTGACTTATAACTATTCCTCATCAAAGGAGTTTTGATCACTTTTAGCCTATCCATCGAAACCATGTGAAAATAAAATAGTAGGGAATTTGTATGATTGTCTACGCCATCCTACTCCCATCTGCTGTTCCTTTCTAGATTAGACATCTCTGGACTAAGGTAAATCTCTGATCTGAGACAAATGGCACTGATGTTTTATCTCTTATGCATTTTCATAGTGCAGTATCATTTACAAAGTACTTTCACATATTATCTTATTTGGCCCTTTGTTACAATTAGCTTGAGAGATAATTATTCTCAGTAAGCTGAGGTTTTAAATGGTAGAGGGTACCTGCCTTAAAAAAACAAAACAAAACAAAATAAAACATTCAGGTCTTCTGATTCTGAGAGCAGGTGGCTTCCCGTACTACCATCATTTCCAAAAAGCATTCTACAATTCAGTCAGGGTAAGGGACAATTTTATTAACCATGTGCATATACTATATGGAGAGGCCAAGACACTAATACTTTCTTAGATTCGGAAGGAACCTATAGGACAATGGGTCCCTTGTCTATATGCCCCACTTCACAATCTAAGCATGGACCAGAAACCATAGAATTAACCAATAGCAATCTCTTAAGACTCCTGTGATATTACATCTAGCTGGTTGAGATTTCAAAGAATTCTTTGATTAAAATGGGCTTCTTTAGCAGAAAAGATTAGCATAAGCTTCTATAATACCATTCTCAAAAGGTGATACCCTTATGCCAGCATAAGGCTTTGCAAAGGGTAATTTCATCATTTCTGAGCAATATTATAAATACTCTACCATTCCTCTTCCTTAAGGATATTCTAGGCAATGTCAAAATATAAAGCAATAAACAGTCCTGCAATTTAAACTCTGGATTGATGGTAATTATTAGATGATGCAAAGTTGTAAAAAATTTAATCTGAATATTTTTTTGATTAGTGCCATCTGAAGGCAACTAACATTAAGACTCACAGCAACCAAACACTATGTTTTTGTTACCAAAAGGAAGATACTGATGTAAAATACAGTATTCAAAGACATTAGTTGTTCTGAGATTGCTAGTGCCAAGATTACAGGTTAACCTATCCATCCATCCACTTGTTCATTCATTAAGTATTTATTCAGCTTCTGCTCCTGCCAGAATTTTAGGTACTCGGGTTACATACTTGCCCTTATGAAGTTTACTTACAATGGGGGGGGGGGGGGGGGGAAATCTGTCAAATAGCCATACAAATATAAATGAAAATTGCAACCCATGTTGATGGTGCAAACAACAAGGGCTTTGGAACCAGAGTAATCAGTTTGAACCCTGGCTCTGAAATAAACTTGCCTTGGACAAGCAACTTAGTACCTCTGAGCCCGTATCTATAAATTAAACATATTACCTACAACCCATAATATTATGAAGATTAAATAAGGTAACATAAAGAGTCTAATATAGTATGGGGCACTATTAGGTGCTCTGTCCAGTAATTATGTTTTGAATATTATTAATATAACCATCTCTTTTGAGCCCTGAAACAATCTTACCTCTGAGACTGGGCTTGAGTGTTTCTGGAGGTGGTTCCCTTGACTTCTAGAGAAGAATAAGCATTTGATGGAATGGATTGTTGCACCAGATTTTCTTTTTCTGCCGCCTTGTAGCAAGTGTTGTCAACTACATGAGAGCAAAAACTAGTGAGCACTCAAATCCCAAGGAAATAAGTTGGAAATTTTACACACACACACACACACACACACACGCCATGTTTCCCCGAAAATAAGACCTAACTGGAAAATAAGCCATAGCATGATTTTTCAGGATGCTCGTAATATAAAATAAGCCCTAATGTGTCTTTTGGAGCAAAAATTAATATAAGACCTGGTCTTATTTTCGGAGAAATACGGTAGGGCTTATTTTAGAAGACTTGAGCAAAACTATCAACCAAAATTTTCTAGAATGAAAATTTTATATATATGTGTGTATATACATATAGCCCTCCTCATCAGTGGAATCTTTAGTTCCAGTGAAATCTTATGCAGAAGACCAATTTATAAAAGCTACTTTGGTTGAAGCAGAAATGAAGTACTCAGGGCTCTGCCCACTTGCCAGCCTAAGGCACCACCTCAGAAAAACACATCCCAAACACATCCTCATGACATTTTAAAAAGATAAAATTTTGAAAGCTCCCACAGAGAAAAAGAAATCACCTAAGAAGTAGGGAAAATAGGATAAGCTGAATTCCTCATCAGTGACACAGGATGGTAGAAGATAAAAGAACAGTGCCCTCAGAGTAGTCAAAAAGTTTTTTTTAATCTACAATTCTATATTAAGTCAAATGTTCAACTGTATATGAAGATGGAATGATGACATTTCAGACATGCGAGAACGCAAAGTTCTCTCCTGCACCTAATCTTAGGAAGTTCCCTGAGGATGTATTCCACCAAAATGAAGGACAAAGAATACAAGCAAGAGTCTTCCAAGATCCAGGAAATAAGACAGCAAAGATATTAAGAAGATAGTAAGAAAAAGAATGCCCTTCCCAAAAAAGCAGTTATAACTTCCAAGGATCATTGTCCAACAGAAAGCAAGCTAAAGTATGACAAAAATTTAAGCAATTAATGAAGCTTCAAGAAAAGAGAATCTACCTGACCTTGATGTCAGGATCATCTTTATGTGGCCCAGGGGCTGTGACAATGGAACTGTGGAGAACCAAGAAGAAATGCAGTTGCATCGCACTAACTGACCAGACATCATACAATATTTACATAATCATAATGTAAATATTGCTGATATAAACATACTATCAAACATTATGGGTGTAACCACAACTTAAAACAGTAAGAGTTAAAAGATGTAGCACTTGAGAAATGGAACTGGGTATAGGGGTGGAAAGCGGAACAAGATATTTTATCATGAAATATTCTGATGTTACCAAGGTCATCATGAATCAGAGACAGAAAAAAGTGCTATGAGAACACTGAGAAGGATCAAGTAAAGGCTGGAAGAAGAAACAGCATTTGATGGTAGCTGATGAACTAAGCCTTGATTTGATAAAAGAAAACTCGAAACATATGACAGGAAAAAACAGGCCATGAAAATACATTTCATACATTTTTTATTCCAGAGAACAGTCACTTGGCTCATTCCCTAAAGAAGTTTTTTTGAACGGAAGAAAAAATCAAAACAAAAATGGTAACATTATGTCAAGACTATAATAGAGGCACTTATCCCAATTAAAAGGCAGTGGTGATTACATTAATTTTTTAAAAAGACCCAACTATATGCTACCTATAGAAAATGCACTTAGGGACCGGCCCAGTGGCTCAGGCGGTTGGAGCTCCATGCTCCTAACTCTGAAGGCTGCGGTTCGATTCCCACGTGGGCCAGTGGGCTCTCAACCACAAGGCTTTCGGTTCAACTCCTCGAGTCCCACAAGGGATGGTGGGCAGTGCCCCCTGCAACTAAGATTGAACACGGCACCTTGAGCTGAGCTGCCACTGAGCTCCCGGATGGCTCAGTTGGTTAGAGCGCGTCCTCTCAGCCACAGGGTTGCCGGTTCGACTCCTGCAAGGGATGGTAGGCTGCGCCCCCTGCAACTAGCAACTGGCAACTGGACCTGGAGCTGAGCTGCGCCCTCCACAACTAAGATTGAAAGGACAACAACTTGACTTGGAAAAAATGTCCTGGAAGTACACACTGTTCCCCAATAAAGTCCTGTTCCCCTTTCCCCAATTAAAAAAAAAAAAATCTTAAAAAATGCACTTAAAACAGAAGACACACAATGCTAACATTAATCAAAAGAAATCCCAAGTAGTTATATTAGTATCAGACAAAGTAGATTTCAGAGCAAAAAATATTATCAAAATGATAAAGTGGTCAATTCATCAAGATGACATAACAACCTAAATATTTATGCCCCTAATAAGAGCTTCAAAATACATGAAGCAAAAACTACAAGGAGAAAAAGACAAATGCATAATTATAGTCTGAAATTTAACACTTTTCCAATTGATATAAGAAGTTGACAGAAAAGTCAGTAAGAATATAACAGCCATAAATAATATATAAGTGAATGTACATGGCTGTAATTCCAATAAAACTTCATTTACAAAAATACATTCTGGTCAAATCATCAAGAAGATGCAATAATTATAAACATACATGTACCTAATAACAGCCCCAGATACATAAAGAAAAACTGACAAAACTGAAGGGAGAAAGACAATTCAACGGTAATAGTTGAAGACTTCAATATCCCCACTTTCAAAAATGGACAAAACAATTAGATAGACGATCAACAAGGAAATAGAAGACTTGAGCAACACTATCAACCAACTTGACCCAACTGACATTTACGTAACTCTCCACCCAAGAACAGCAAAATACATATTCTTTTGAAGTGCACTCAGAATATTTACCAAGACAGACCATATTCTGGGCCGCCATGAAACAAGTCTCAATACATTTAAAAGGATTTAAGTCAGATAGTGTGTTCTTTGACCACAACGGAATTAAATCCATCAAAAAATCAATAACAGAAAAGATTTCTGGAACCCCTGTAAATATTTGGAAATTAAATAACACATTTCCAAATAACATGCTAAGTAATTTGCAACTAGTAGATAAGTCCTGGAGAGCTAGTGCACAGCACAGACATTATTCTCAACAATACTGTATTATAAACTTGAAAGTTGCCAACTTAATTGTTCTCAAAACAAAAAAGAAATAATTATGTGATGTGATAGAGGTGTTACTCACATTGCAATATATAAATATATCAAATCAACATGTTGTACTCTTAAACTTATATAATGTTATATATATATATGTCATTATATCTCAATTTTTAAAAATGGGTCAAAGAAGATATCAAAAGGGAAATTAAAAGTATTTTGAATTGAATGAAAATGAAAACACAGCATATCAAATTTGTCAGATGACACTACAGCAGTACTCAGGGGGGAATTTATAGCAGTAAACTCATTAAAAAAAAGAAAGCTTTCAGATCTCAAATCAGTGACTTCAGCTGCCACCTTAACTAAAAAACAAAACAAAACAAAAAAAAAAACAGCACACTGAACCCAAAGCAAGTAGAAGGGAAATTATAAAAAACACTGAAATGTACACTTTAAGTGAATTGTAGATATGAATTATATTGAAAAATAGCTATTACTTTTAAAAAATAATTATTTTCAAAGATTTATGACCTCTTAAAGAATGCCTCTTTTGTTCTGATCAAACAGACAATATTCCACCGATTTAGTAACCATCAGTATAAATGGCAATCATCTGTTAAAATCAGAAACATGACTCAAAGAATTCTTGTACAATAGCAAGCAGTACCTTCTTCTCGCCTACTATTTCGTTTCCCAGCCAGACCTGTAGAAGTTACTTAAATCTTGTCATAAAAAGAAGACAGTTATGTATCTGGCAGAAAAAAATCTATGTTAACTTAAGTTCCAAGAGATTATTAAAAACATGTAGCACATCGTTAGTTTCACATTCACCATGAAATGAATTAGCCCATTTCACCAATAATAAACCGAGTGATACAGCATTCAGGTAATTCCCCCAGATCCCTCAGGCTCCTAATATGCTGTCCCACCATTCTCCCAAAGAGCTTTTTTCTAATATGTTCTCTCTTACCTGGTCTCAAAGGTGTGATGATAGCTTGCTGAGGATTAGCCTTCCTCAAAGGAGTTTTGTCCTGAAAAAGCCCTCCTGTCCCATTCTTCCCAGGAAACTTATTCTCCAAATTGGCCTTCTCTTCTGTGAAAAGGTAAGAGTGTCATCATCTACACAATCAGCAAGGAAGTAAAATAAGTCAGTGCCATACACTTAAAATGGGGCTTCAGTACACGTCTAACTCATTTGGCAAGCACAAGCCAAGTTCTAGGGATCAAAGAAAATAAGTCCACACTATCCGTCAGAGACAGAGACTGTAAAACCTATCACTAAATCACTGGCAACACTGCCAATGTGCTACAGAAAAGGAGACATGCCGGCTCTGCGTGCATTGTGAATAGCTCCTTATCTTCGCTTGCTACACATTTAGGACCGTCCAAGCATGAACTGGCCTTATCTACCACCTAAATACATCATGTTCCTCTTAAAGACAACTGTAGCCACCAAGATCTGCAGGGCTTACAAGGGACATTTTATAGTCTATCTGAGATGAAGTTCTTCCTCAACTGGGTGGTGAGAGGGGAGAGTGGGGTGTGTGAGGATGGAACAGAGCTAGGCCCTCTCAAGAAATTTTGTCTTCGGTTCTGCTATGTCCGAAAGTCAGCACAAAGCAGTGAAACGCCTGTTCTACCAACAGCCTGCCAATAGACAGGAGTGTCAGAAACATGGTGGGCCTCAGCAATAACACTGCGCATGTACACTGATTGCAACTGTGTAAAAAGATGTGATCATTTAGAATTAGAAAGTAATGTATTAGAACTAAGGTGGTCTTGAAAAAGTAGTGGGATTAATTTTTTTCTTCCAAACTGTATTTAATAGTGTTGTTATACTAACATCTTCTCTTTTTTGTTTTAAAGAAACACTTAAAAAAAAAAAAAGAGTCAGACAACCCAGCCATTTCCTCAGGATTTCGGTGGATCAAGGCCATGGGGAAGACCCCTGAGGGCAGTTGGTCCTCTTATCCACCTTTCTTTCCACACCACTTTCAAGAGACCTCTCCTCTCAGGCTCCCTGGTGGATACCATTTAAGTTTTTTTCCAAGAGAATGGCATATGCCATCACATTTGAACACTCCATTATCAGTGATAAGTGCGGCTGCCATGGACTCATTTTTGTCCTCATCACATACCGACTTCTCTTAATAAGGAGGATAAGGGCATGAGAAAGAATGAAATGAGAGGCCCCATCAACTACCAGCTTGCAATATCACTGCTCTCACGTATTACTCCAAAGTAATATAAAAACAGAACCACATCCTTAGTTAGTGTTCACCGGGTGTCAGGATTTGTGCCCTTATCACATGACTCAACATCAGGCAATCCTATCTCTGGAGATTGGGTTCTGAATAGCATAGTCCCTCCATTTAAAAATGAAATGGGGAGGGGTAGCAAGAGGGAGGTGAGTGTAATTATAAAAGGGCAACACAAGGATCCTTGAGATCTGTTCAGTATCTTGCCTGTGTTGGTGGATATATGACCCTACACAGGTGATAACATTGCATACAACTTAATACACATAAACAAAAGTGAGTACATGTGAAATGGGAAATCTGAGTAAGATGGATGAATTGTATAATGTCAGTGTCCTAGTTGTAGTATTACACTCCAGGCCCAGTGACAAGCAGAGCAAGTTATTATGTGGCTGCCATTACTACAGACAGGTTTTTAGGTCCTAGAGCTTCACTCAACTTTGTTTCATCATATTACTAAGGAAATACGGATTTCTGGATTTCCCCATATATCCCTAAAGCTTAAATATTTGTCATTCTTAACTGCAAAATAATATCAATTTATACTTATAGCCCATTCCCCAAATACTGGGCACTTCAGTTATTTCTCTCATATCATGGATGACAAAGTACGAGTATCTGGGTACAGACAGCCCCTTCTACAAAGCAAGCCACCAACCCTTAAAATGGCCAGAGAAAGCAGACACTTACCAAACCAAGAATCTACGTCTTGGGTTTCTTCCTCATCATTCAAAGATGTAAAATTGATGAAGTCCATGGGTGCATCATAGGAATAAGAGAATTTAATTTGTGACATTGTCCCTGCCTTAACGCAGAAGAGCCGGTTTTTCCCAGTATCTGTGTCACTTCGCAACAGGTCACCTTCTAAGGAAAGAAATGGGTCAGAAACTTGGCTGCCCATTAACTAAGGTACTGATTACATAACAACTACTTTGCTTTTACTACCACATTTGCAACTCTGAAAAATCACCTGGATAATATGTCTTACTTTTCAAATCAAACTAAAAGTTAACTGCTCTTTTGGGTAACTTGAAGACCTTCCTTGAGGTAGGTATGTTGGAATTAGAAAGAGGAATCTGATGAGTATCTACAACGTGCCATGTACTGTGCTAGGAGTTTTACATTCATTATTTTACTTTCCCTCTCTATCTACCATTTTCTTACTTCTAGCCACACCACGTCTAATTTACTCTCTCCTTGTCCTGAATAACCCAATTTCTGAACACACCATAAATTTTATACCTACCAACCAAAATCCTACTCATCATTCACTGTCCAATTCAATTCTCTATAAACTCTTTCACAATTTCTACCTACCATACATAATTGTTGCCGCTCCAAAGCCACAGTGCTTTATTTACCATCCAGTTTTATATTAGTTAACTATGCAAATATCTCTCCTAGTAGACTGTAAATTCCTAAAAAATGGATTTTACTTACTTGTGTATACCTCCATCCACCAAGGTGCTTATCTTATACCTAGTAAGTATCTTATATATAGTAAGAGCTCAATACAGTTTTGCCAAGTATAGGTTTTCTTTCCCACTTTTCATAAAAACATTGTTACTGGCCATGAAGGAAGACTAAAAAATGCATAAAAGGCACAACATGCAGATTAGGTAAAAGGAATAAGTCAAAGATATGGGCCCATCCTACTCCTGTGTACAAAGTTGTACACTCCATCCTGTGGAAACCTGTGTAGACATAAAGTCAGCCCCCACTCCAGCCTTGTACGGTTAAGAAAACAGTTGGAAGTAGTGTGAAAAATAGCCTAAAGCCCACATTCTCTGGCAGATAATTTCCTATGAAATCCAATAAGCCATTTGTCTTCATCCAGGGAACAACATGTACTTAAAAGTATTCTGGATCTTGGAAGAGAAGTAGGTATCAGTAATCATTTATATACACGTCTATTGAATTAAGTATCTTTCTTTAAGCCCTTATTTTATTATAAAAATACATGCTCATAAAAAAAACATTAGATCACAAAAAAGCCTTTATTTTTAAAAAAAATCTACAGGCTGGCCCGGTGGCTTAGGTGGTTGGAGCACTGGGCTCGTGATCCTAACGCCAAGGTTGCCGGTTCGATTCCCACATGGGCCAGTGAGCTGCACCCTCTACAGCTAAGATTGTGAACAACAACTCTCTCTGGAGCTGGGCTGCCGTGAGGGGCTGAGTGCTGCCGTGGGGTGCCATGGGCTACTGTGTGCTGCCATGAGCGGCCAGTAGCCAGCGTGAGTGGCCGGCAGCTATTGTGAGCTGCCGTGAGCTGCTGTGAGCAGCCGACCAGTGACAGACTGCCTCAGCATGGGGGGGACACAACTCATAATACCAGCATGGGCCAGGGAGCTGTGTCCTACACAACTAGACTGAGAAACAATGGCTTGAAAGCTTGAAATGGAGTGGGGGGGGAGGTGGAAGAAGGGGAAACAAATTGCAATACTCAATATATATATACCCATAACAAAAGATGCACACAAGTCACATTTGACATCTGCAATTATAAGAGGTGCTCAAAGTGGTTACCATCAACGTAATTTTAATATAGTTTTTTTCTGTTCTTAAAATGTGTATACATATTTTTGGCACCCTCTGTATAGCAATTTGTTAAAATAGGATCATTGACGTTTTGCATCTGCTTCACATATTGTAAGCATTTTCCATGTCGATGAATAACGACGTCCCATCAGTTGATGGCTGTACTATAATTTACTTTTGCCTTATTTCTAGGCTTTTCCCAATATTTTCACTTTAAAGATACTACTAGAAGAATATCCTTGGAGCTGAATTTCTGTACATATCCATAATTCTTCCCTTAAGATACATTCTTAAAGATGGAATTGCTGGCTCTTGATATATACTGTGAAAACGTTCCTCAGAAGAGTAATACCCTCTGGCGTTACCAGAGAGGGGTGCCAGTTCCCCAAACTGTCACTGATTCTGGACACTAACGGCCATCACTGCTCATTTTCTCTGTGGTATTGTACCACTATACCTCTACTCTGAGAGAAATCACAAGATTAGTTACACCCAACCTCACTGCTAGCTGAGAGCTTTGGCCAGCATTTCATTAGCTTCTCTCAGTGGCCTGGGATAATTCGGAAGGTTTTCAGTGCCTCCGAAACATTTGTTCTAATACATATTTGGTTTACATAGTGACATCAATCTATGGTACCAGAGAATTTCGTCTTCCCATGGACTCCTATGAACTCACTGCAGTCATAACGCCCCAAGGGAGGTCCTTAGAGTAGAAATATGACATTTTGGAATAAGGAGGAATCATAGATAATGCCTAATATTTGCAGGTTATAGATAAGGATTAATTAATGCAAAAAGGGGCCCTCCAAGATCACACAACAATAACACTAATGATTATGGTAAAAACAGTTACCAAAGGTGCCAGATACCATAAAGTATTAAATATGTACTAGTTTAATACTCTTATCTCGTAAAACAGCAATTATTATCCCCATCCGAGAAGAGGAAGCTGAAGTTAAGAGAGATTAAATGACTTGTCCAATAGCACAGTTATGTAAAGGCAGAACTAGGTCTCAAACTGAGGCTCCCGACTTCAGTATAACATGCTTTCCACATTGCTCTGCCCTCTCACTCTGTGAATTAGAGAAACATGTTAATGTAAGTTTCTATTTTCATAGAAAATAGTACTATACTTCCAAATAGATCCATTCTCCATAGTCTTTTGCCCTGAATAGAAGATTCTTTATTATCCTTATTCTAAATTTTGCACTCTTCCCCATTTCTACTTTCAGAATTTAATTTAATTCAATAAGCTATTTGTTAGCAGTCCACTTATATTATGCACTTACTAAGGGCTATAACATGCAGGTTTGATGTCAAAGCTCCTTTCTTACTAATATTCAAGGATGAGACATTAAGTCTCATACAAAAAGTAGAAGATATAGTCTCAGACACAAAGGAATTTAAAATCTAGACAGTAGCTAAAGTCCTTTCACACTCAATAAATAAGATAGTATACAATATTTAAATTATACAGTATGAACTATAAGTATAAAGAGAATTAGAAATTAACATGGCTTAAATCAAGCCACAGCTAAATATTTTTCATTGAACAACATCAAAACAGTAGGAAGCAGTCCACTTCTTATTGCCTTTGTGGCGTTGGGAGGACTCGTTTCTACTGTTTCCTTGATTTGGATGTGTTCTGCAAAAGCCAGCTGCCCTAGAAAGAGAACAGAACTGGAAGCAGGGTGCATATTATTAACAAGGCTATGGTGGAAGTCCAGGAGAGACACAGTGGTAGTTTGGGCCAAGATATTGATCATGGAGAAGTGAACAGACATGAGATAAACTTTAAAGGTAACAGTGAGAAGATTCAATGGCGGACTGGATAAAGAAAAGAAGGAATTGGGGGTAAATCCTAGCATCTCTTGGGTTAGAAGTTGGATGGGTTATGGTGCTATTGACTGAGACAGAGAGGACAGAGAATGGGCTAAAATCAGTTCTGAATAGCACCTGTACCTTTTGAGAGGACTATCTCAAGTATCCACTGGATATCTAGTAGCTAATTGGAGAGATGTCTAGGTCAGACGTAACATTTTGATCTCCCAAGGTAATGTAGTCCAAGCAGTAATGACCCAAGTATGATTTTCAGCCCCAGCTCTTTTTCAGTTCTCAGACCCTGAGTCATTCCATTTTCTCCATACTGATTGCACAATCTGCTACTATGTGGCACATAGCCATGGGCAAAAAGTTAAAAGATGGGATCTATTTTCAAAGAGCTCAAGCTTTCCAAGGACATCAGGTATTGGGGAACTTAATACTGGTATGGGTGCCCTAGTAAAGACGTGGCCCTCTGCTCCTCCAGCAAATAAAGTCTCAAGGAGCTGCCACTATGGTTCTTTCTCAGTGTTGGTGGAATGCAGCCATTTTAATTTTAGCTCTATAGCTAAAAGAGCACTATTTTATCAAGATGAATTGGTAGGCCCTGACCAATTATTTCTAGAGACTGGCTGTTAGGCAATTCAAGTGTGAACTTGAATTTGATTATCCTGTTAGTCTCTGTGGAACTGTAACAGATTTTCTCTGATGGACTGCCATTCAATCCTGAACTTATACACCAAGGAATCCATTTCTGCTGAACTTCATCTGGATATGTATGGTTCTCAGCTCCTGTGTCGCACCTAACAGCACTGAACTGAGTAGTATCTTCGTCGTACCCCCCACCTACTCAACAATGGTTCTTGGCACAGGACAGACTGTGCGAGATGTGGCTATGCTCACTTCAGAGAACACTAGTCAACACCTTTTGATGGACTATGCAATTACGCACTTCCAAGGAATTTCACCCAGCCTTTCATCTATGAAATCTAGAAGCTTGTGCCCGTGGACATTCAGCAGCAACACAAAAGTAGCCCAGTTTAATGTCATGTGACATTTTATTTTTATATATTTACATGATTTTAATTAATTTTAATCTATTGTAATCCCCTTCGTGATGTCTTTGAGAGAGGCCGTTTGTGGTTTTGTCAATGTGGACACAAATCCATGAATAAAACATGACATACTTTGTTGTAAAAAAAAACCAAAAAACAGGAAGCACACTATAATGGAAGTCACCTCCTCGAATGCCACCTTCCAAGCTTAGAGTAGCCACAGGACAGTTCTGGCCAATGAGAAGGAGAAATCTGAGGGATTCACAGGAAAACTCTTACTTTCCCGGTGTAGCTACAGCCCTTGTTCCCGCCCTTTCCCTTCACCCTTCTTCCTGCCTTGAAGGTAGACGTAAGGCTCCAGTTATAGCAGCCATTGTGTACACGAGTGGATGGCCAAGAGCATAACAGACATTGACCCTGAGATCACTGAGCTACTGATCACTAATAAACAAATATCAGCAATCATTTACCTCCGGACAGTAATGCTCTTTTTGTATAAACCAGTAGAGTTACATTTTCTGTCTTATAGCCAAAAACAATCCCAACAAACAAAGAAGTACAGGATTCTAGCCCTGTCTCTGGCATTTACAAGATATAGCGCAGGTGCCAAAAAACTGTATACAAGTGGGCACTTTGGTCACCGTTGCTCAAGCAGTAGTTCGCTGTAATCAGAAGTATCTGGACGCTGATGGTAACCACTTTGAGCACCTCTTGTAATTGCAGAAGTCAAACATGACTTGTATTGATCTTTTGTTTTCAGTATATATTGAGTATTACAATTTTAATACAGTGTTCCTTTCTTAAAATGTATATACATTTTTTGGCACCATTTTTTTTGGCACTCTCTGCATATATGGCAATGGGCGAGTCACTCTACTTTTCTGCCTACCCACTTCCCACAAACATTTCGAGTGCTATGAAATATACTGCCAGAAGATATAATCATTGCCTTTTGACCTACTGATACCTTTGCTCTCCTTGACCACATTTCTATTCAAAAGACCCTTACTGAAAGATTTCCCAATGACTGACAGTGGCTAAAATTCCCCTTCTGCAAAGAGGAAGTCTTCCTATTCTTGTGAACAAGCATGCTGGAAGACATGGGAAAATCTTGGATTCCCATGATCTTAATGCCTAACCCAGGTCACTGGGAACACTTCCCAGGCAGGAATGTAACGAAGACAACTAAAGCTGGAGGAGGGAAGAGGCTGGAATGTAACTTGCAACAACCCCACTTAGCCTCCTAAAACCCAGGATTCCACCAAAGCATGCTGCTGAAAACCACCTGGAAAGTATTCAAATTTAACCCCTCACACCCCTTTTTCTTTTTTTAATTATGGAGTTACACTGCTAGCACTCTTTGGAGTGCAATTTGCATTTTTCTTTTTGAGAGCTCTTGCCAAATGTAGAAATTTATCTTACAGATATGTATTTATGCATAAGTATATGAAAGTACACTATGAAATTGTTCTTAAAAGTAAAAAAAAAAAATAGAAACCCAAATTTTACCAATAGGAGATTGGTTGAATCAACTATGGCACAAATGTATAATGAAATAGTAATTTTAACAATAGGAAATTCTACATATGTGATTATATGTACAGAATGAGCTCCAAGAGCTATTAAATGAGAAAAGGCAATGCAGAAGTGTGCGCTCCCATTCACGTTAAAAAAAGGAAAAGGGTAATATATACTCATATATACCTTTGCATATACATAAACTATTGTGGAAGGATACACAAAAGTGTTAACAGTACTTGGGTCTGAGAAGAAAACTGGGAGTTCTTGGTCAGGGGAAGACTTTTCACTATATGAACTTCTATATTCTTTAAATATGTTTTATTGTATAAATGTGTATCTTTTCAGTTTAAAAAAATAGTTAAGCAGTATTTATTTCCCCCTAAATCTATGTTTACAGTCTACAAGACACTGGGCTTTCTGGAATTTTTATTAAATAGTCTTAAATCTAGCAATAATTGTTAAACCTCTTGATTTTTGGAAATAATGCTTCCCATTTACACAGTCTATATACATTGGCTACTAACTCCACATTCTCTTTTGTAATGTTTCTGTATAAAAATAAAATGTTCCTAGTATGAACTTAATAAAATGGTATATAAAATTGAAAAAACAAGTTAAAAATAATAATAGCTATGAGTTACTGAGTACTTATGACATGCCAGGCACTGTTGACAGTGTTTTGCATGTATTAATTCACTAAATCCTCACAATAACCCTATGAAGTAGGTCCTGTTATTACCTTTCTTTTACAGAAGTGGAAAATGAGGCACAGAGAGATTACTACTAGCTCATGGTCACACAGCTAAGAAGTAGCAGGGCCAGAATTTGAACCCAGATAGGCCCTAAAGGATATGTCCTTATCCACTGCACCATCTACTACCTTTCATATTTATTTAAGGCTCCAGTTATAGTCATAGATATCTGTATAGGTCAATATCAATGGTCAAGGCACAAGAGACAAAACCACTTATAGGTAATAATAACTTCCAAACACTGAATGTCTACTACAGGCCAAGCACCTTAACGGGCACTTCACATCAATCATCTCACTTAAACTGAATTAACAATATAGAAGGTAGATATCATCATCATCATCACCATTTTACAAACAAGGAAACAAGCTCAGAGAAGCAAAGCTACTCCAAGATCACAAACTAGTGTAGCAGCGTTCATTTTAAGACCAGGTCTGTAGGATTCCAAAATCTGGGGTCCCTATAACAGTTTTCCTATAAATATCCCTTCAAAAATGAAGTAGGTGACCAAATCTTGCTAAACTGTTAGACAAAAAAAATAAACTCTGCTCTATACAAAACACTAAGCATCCCTGACAAGTTGTTCATAAAAAACACTGACAGATTAAAAGCCCTATTTTAAATATACCAGGAAAGCTGAGCTCAATCTTCCCCTAAAGTAAAACACAGCCCCTTAATGCCTTTTTCTAAGTTTGCACTCTTGCATATAAAGTTTTTACTATATACATTAGGTTGGTGGAAAAGTAATTGTGCTTTAAAAGGTTGAAAATAATTGCAAAAACTGCAATTACTTTTGCAGCAACCTAATACCATGGAAATTAGCCTGAGCCTCTAGGTGGATATTCTAAGTAAAGGAGACTATGGAGTGGCTCTTCAGCCTCAGGAGGAGGTGTGTCTTTTGATGTCACATTGAATTGGTGAGGGTTACAAGGCAAGGGGCTCAAACCTAAATATGCCCAATCTTTATTTAGTTGAAATTTTAAAACCCAAATACTATTTTTAACAGGACCCCTTTTCAAAAAAAGCTTCTTTTGGGCTGGCCCGGTGGCTCAGGAAGTTGGAGCTCCGTGCTCCTAACTCCGAAGGCTGCCGGTTCAATTCCCACATGGGCCAGTGGGCTCTCAACCACAAGGTTGCCGGTTCAACTCTTCGAGTCCCGCAAGGGATGGTGGGCAGCGCCCCCTGCAACTAAGGTTGCACACAGCACCTTGAGCTGAGCTGCCTCCCGGATGGCTCAGTTGGTTGGAGCGCGTCCTCTCAACCACAAGGTTGCCAGTTCGACTCCCACAAGGGATGGTGGGCTGCGCCCCCTGCAACTAACAACGGCAACTGGAACTGGAGCTGAGCTGCACACTCCACAACTAAGATTGAAAGGACAACAACTTGACTTGGAAAAAAGTCCTGGAAGTACACACTGTTCCCCAATAAAGTCCTGTTCCCCTTCCCCAATAAAATCTTAAAAAAAAAAAAAGCTCCTTTTGAACTATCTTTTGGTGTAGTATGGCCAACTCAGGAGACCATCCCCTCTTCCCCCAAAACGGGAACAAATAAGTAAATACATATCCATTGAGAAGCATGAGTCTCCTCAGTAAAGGTGACAGCACAAGTACATGAACAAAGCCAAAAGTAACTATGGGGTTATGCCAATTTCACCACACTGCCTCTCCCATAAATAATAAATATTAGGATGTAAAACCTTCAAAAATTAAAGAGCACAAGGCCTAGTGGGAAATAGAGCAGGCCAGGGTCAAAGCCAACTGTTTAAATGAGAGAACCTCACGCATGGTGGGAACTGGATGCCTTCCTGCACCCCTTAATCAAGATTGAATTTCTGTCAACAGGTCTCACTGGAAAAAAAAAAAAAAAAGGCATATGCGTCAACCACATTCCCCCAAACAAATTAAACTGCCAAGCAAGAGAATCAGCATCACATTTCAAAATTATCGGAATCTACCATAGCTTCAGACTCCTGCAAATCTAGAAACACTGTAAGTTAAAAAATAGCTCTTTCTGACCAATAATCCTACAATAGACATGAGGAAAACGCCTGTCCCCAACTAGTTAGGTTCCTTTTAAAAGCTGCCTATCAAGTACCATCCACCATATCATATAGCTATTTTTTGTTTCCAAAAAAAACAACAAAGGATAGATATAATCCCTTCCCTTAAGGAACTCACAGTTGAATGGAGAATACAATTGTGATACAGTGTGATCCCTGCTGTAATGGGGAATAAACCAAGGGCAACCAAGGATAAACGATGCAAGTGCAGAGAAGGGGAACAGAGTGAAGAAGGGTCAGAGCAGGCTTCCTGGGGAAACTGATACCCAAAAGATACAGTCAGACATGCAGAGCTCTATAGGCTAAGGATGAATGTTGACCTTTTCTAAGGGAAGAGACAAATGGAAAGGGCAAACAAATGTGAGTACACAATTGAGGAAGACTGCAAAAGAGGCAATGTAACCTATATCCACAGTCATCTGAAATCAACCTCCATCACCTCCTGTCTCTCTTCACTCTCAAACCAAAAATAACTAGCCTTGACAAGCTCTATAAATCAAAAGGTGCAGGTTCAGAGCGGGTGGGGGAAGTGGCAAAAGGGGTGCATTCTAAGGTTGAAATAGTGGGCTAGCAGCTCCTAAGAAAACCAAAGATTAGCGTGATAGATGTTCTCAATTGAGCACCTCACTCACTATCCAGCTTTCAAGCATCGTCCTGCCTATTTCTATTGAAGGAAAGATCATGAATTAAACAACTGGTCATTTAATAGAACAAACAGGGCAAGTCAAGACTTCATTTAGAAGTGCAGTTAGTTAAGATGGTCCCATCCCAGGCAGTGCCATTTCCCCAGGGACATCCTCTCCTACTTTCACAAGGGATAAGAGATCCTATTACAGTACTACAAGTTAAATAGTTATTTTCATCTTACTCAGGGATAAAACACCTACCTTTTTTTTTGGACATAAGGGATCAGCAAGAGTCAATAAATGGCAACATAATCCAGCGTGCAATTTTAACTGTTAATCAAAGTCACAAACTAAGTCTGAAGGAAGTTAATGGACTTTGTGTTTCCACATTTGTGTTTGCTAACTTCTATGTTGAAATCGGATCTGTTTACAGAAACAGATCTATGAAGCTTCCAAAATTGGGTCAATTTAAAATCCAATGACAATCCCTCACCGTCCACTCAGAAGTCAGCACAGGACACATGGACACTTGTTCTAACTCGTCACTGTCCAGAAACCTCAGGCAAATATATTTTCTATCATTTCTCTCCAAAACTTGTCATTTTCATGTCATCTCTCTGAAGAACTACAAAATTAGTTCTGCTTTATTTAATTTATTCATAGACTCTATAAACCATAATCCACTCTATACAACTAATAGGACCTGGATAGGAATCAATGACGCTGTTTACCTGTAGGCCAAATAATGACACAGATCTTTGTAGAATATTAAGAGGAAATCTTTGTGGAATGTCAGAGTCTTCTGATGTTCCAATAGTAAGAAGCTGCAAGTTTGTAAGCGTTGCTAGTAGGGCTACAGGTTACAATCCTCATCAAACCTCAGTCACTCAGTCTTGTAGAGATTTATATCCTTCAAAAGGTTTGGGAAGTAGACACACGCATCTAAAAAGGTGATTACCTATGAGGTGGCAGGGGGTGAGGTAGACAGTGACAGGGTAGGAAGATTTTTAACTACTGCAAATCTTTTTTATATAATTTTGATTTTTACACCGTGTGAATGTGTTACATATTTTTTAAAATATAAATTTGTGCCTATGTGAATAGACATAGTTAGCAGGTAAGTAAAGCAGCACAATTTTCTTGTGAGGCAATTTGGTGCTATGTACCAAAGTCTTAAAAACAAGCATGCTTTCCGACCAATGATTTCACTGGGTAAAATACTACAGTAGAACCATATGATGAAATACCACATAGCCATTAAAATTATGTTACACAAAATTCTAACGGCATGAAAAAATATTCATAACCTAAGTATTAAGTGAAAAAAATAATGGTTTTTAGTGCGTGATATTTTAAAACCAAATATAGCCCTCTCAATAAGATGGCCACACCAGCAGTACCTGCGAGTGCTTCCCCGGCCACTCTAGCCCTGGCCCAGGCTGCGGGCCCCGCCTCAGCCTCAGCCTCAGCCCCAACCTCAGCTCCAGTGCCAGCTCCATCCTCATCCCCAGACCGGGCGGCGGCAGCACAGACCCCAATAGTCACTGTCTGGTCCTGCTCTACCAGGCCCCTTCCCTGGCAACCATGTGATCCAGTTGCATCCTGTCATGTTGGCCTCCATCATGGACAGCTACGAGCGATGCAATGTGGGGCTTCCCGAGTTATCGGGACCCTGCTGGAACCACTGACAAGCACTCAGTGGAAGTCACCAATTGCTTGTCAGTGCCACACAATGAGTCAGAAGATGAGGTGGCTGTTGACATGGGATTTGCTAAGAACATGTATGAATTGCACAAGAAAGTCTCTCCCAGTGAGCTCATCCTGGGCTGGTACACTCAGGCCACGACATCATGGAGCACTCTGTGCTGATCGACAAGTACTACAGCTGGGAAACCCTCAACCCCGTTCACCTCACTGTGGACACGAGGCTCCAGAACAGCCACACGAGCATTAAGGCCTATGGCAGCACTGCACTGCGTGTCCTGAGGACCGTGGGGGTGATCAGAGTGAAATATGCGTATTACGACACTGAACGCATTGGAGTTGACGTGAGCGTGAACACCTGTTTTTGCCCCAACCAGGTGATTGGGCTCTCAAGTGTAGCCAGTGGCAGGGTCCTCAGCTCGCATTCAGGATGCCCTAAGCAGTGTTGCAGTACGCAGACGTACTGTCTGGAAAGGTGTCAGCTGACAATACTGTGGGCCACTTCTTGATGAGTCTGGTTAACCAGGTACCCAACGTAGTTCCAAGGACATCAAGACCATGCTCAACAGCAACATCAATGGTCTGTGATGGGGACCTACCTGGCCCATCTCACACAGTCACAGATTACCTCAATGAGAAACTTGTAACCTGGGAAGGGGCCCCAAACAGCACTCCTGCCATTCGGGAACCCAATCCTAGGACTCAGAATGGAGTGAAGTAGAAATGGCTTCTTGTGGTTTGAGTCACACTGAGTCTGTCAACTGCTTGTGATTCTAAATGAACATGGCTGAACTTTTGTAAAAAGAAAATATATATATACAGACACAGAAAAACATTGGAAAGGAATCTATCAAAATAGTAGCCATGGTTTATATGAGAAGTGGGATAATGGGTTATATTGTTTTATTTGCTTTTCCAATATTAAATAAATTTTCTTCCAAAACGTTACTTTATAAAGATACATTGAACTTGTTTAAACACTTTTGAAGATAATTTATTAATGTTCCCTTTATTCCTGTGGACATAACCTTACCTGTGGTTTAATGTCAGTCCAATCAAAGTTGCAATATACTCCTTCACCTCTTTTCTGAAATCTTGAAGTCTAGAAAGTACTTCTTTTAAAGAACCTGGAAGAAGCATAAAGATGATGAAACTCTGGTAAAGTATTTAGATACCCACTCTCTCAATAACATGGATTCCCTTGCAAATGCCAAACTTCTTAACAGATTGCTGTTTCATCAGTGCAAAAGTGTTCTTAACATTTTTTAGTGTACATTTGCTGTCTCCTGGTATCTTGTGATATTATGTACTTCCACTTTAAAGCAATCTTTCCAAAACCTGCAATTTAGGAACACTGACACAAAGAGGTGGTAGAGTGCACTTGTATCCTACTCAAACAAGACAGATAGTAGGCATGCTTAGAGTATGAACAAAAAATTTTGTTTTACTACCTTTTTTAATTTTAAAAAGTAGAAACACCATTTTAAAAAATTTTCCAAAGTTCCTACATACAATTTTATACCCTTCTCACTAATCTTTAATCTCCCCCAATCAAGTTTCTCTATGCAAACAAACAAAAGCAGACCCCCCCTCCCAGTTACCTATACACCTTTTTCAATTTTTCACAAAGTACCTTGGGCTGCTGATCTCTATGTCCCTCTCTCAAACCTGTGTCTAACCTATTCACAAACTTGCTTGGGCCATTCAATCTCCCTATAGTCAATTCTGCTTCCTACCTTTACGCATGGCAAAGAATATTAAGTGCGCCAAAGGGCATTTAAATCTCTCTTCCTCCCTTCTTCCCCAGCAATTCAAAAAGAATTAGGGAAGAAACCCAGGAAAGGCTGAAGAAAAAATATATAAGAGATATAGAAGAACTCTAAACCTCTCCTGGTTACCTAAATAAAAAATGAAGGACCTTCCCACATAATCCCATCTCCTGGAGAAGTTTAACTGCAACTGTAGGATAAAGTAACTTTATTAAGGTTAGAACATATAGACTTAAGCATAAGGCTGGCCAAAATATTAATAACCCTATTTTATTTACACAATTTGAAAGTTTAAACAAATTTACCAACCCAGCTGAATACATCCAGTTTTTCATACCTGCAATTTTGCAGTCAATTTAGATAATGCCCTCCTGCCTATCCAATTCAACAGATATTAAGCGGGTGATTTTTATGCACCAACACTGTTTCAGTTCCTGTCTCACCAAACTGCTTATCAAGAGCCAATGTGAGTCCCACCTGCTTCACAAAGCTACCCTTGCCTGTTTTAAGCCTCATTGATCTCCCTCTCCTCTAAATTGCCAGGGCATTTACAGTACAAAACAGTAAAGCACTCGGATGCTGTATCGTCTTGTTCTGATGGTCACTTGTCAATTTGAACCAGTCTTTTGTCCTCAAGCATACCAGAAAACTCTGAGAACATCATACACCTACCTGTACACCCACAGTATTTGACACTAACTTGAGCACACAGCACACCCTAAAAGTTCAATTAATTAGCTAAGCGAGCTGGGAGCCACAATTTTGATCCCAAGAGTGATAGCTTAATACTGAGCTGACACACCCAACAATGCTACTCCAAAACAACCAAGGGTGATACCGTGTTTCCCCGAAAATAAGACCTAGCCGGACAATCAGGTCTGATGCGTCTTTTGGAGCAAAAATTAATATAAGATCTGGTCTTATTTTACTATAAGACCAGGTATAATATAATATAATATAATACCAGGTCTTATTTTACTATAAGACCGAGTCTTATATAATAAATATAATATATATAATACCGAGTCTTATATATTAATTTTTGCGCCAAAAGACGCATTAGAGCTGATTGTCCAGGTAGGTCTTATTTTTGGGGAAACAAGGTATAGGGGTGGCCTCACTGGGGGTATAATACACTGAGGCCACAACACAAGAATATCCTTATGATGGCAGTAAATAGCTCGCTTTTGATATATGATGATGGTGAGACAAATTTTTAAAAAAGTCAACAGGATGTCAAAGACAAGGTAAGACTGAACCTGGATGCTGTCTTGTTCTAGACGGGGCTGATTTGGGGGAAGTCCTTGGTACTTAACTACTAGAAAATTGCGTATGAGAAAAAGAAACCATCTATGAAGAAAAAGGGGTGGGGGAAGGAATCCTACAGTATTATAGCCTGATTCACACTTCATTCCTCTCCAATCTATAAATGTTCTAGGACAAGAAATTAGAAAGGCAATTAATACCTGGTTATTTGATGCAAAGGGGGAGGACTGGGCAGATGTGGATAAAACAGAGTTAACTTAAAATCCCAAATAGACAACTTCAAGTGGAATTAAATTCTCCCTCAATTATGTTCTCACACCACCTCAATTACCTTTCTATCTTACGCAATAGTTTTAAAATATAGTTGCTTATGACCACATCTATTTTCCTCCACCAAATGCCACACTTCTTGAGGGCGGTGCTGCTGTTTCATCCATTTCTCCAAACTTATCTAGACTGTGGACTTCAGTTTCCTCCTCTATAAAGTGGAGTTAAGAACAGCACCTAATTCACTGGCTTGGTGCGAAAATTAAACGAGAAAATGCCCAGCCCATTACATGCTTATTTCATGTATGTGTGGTCAAACAAAAATTGTTACTATTACTACGGGCCTACAGTCTCTCAGAACTCCTTTTCCCCCCTTTTTCCCACGGCCAGTCTCCACATCTACCTGCAGACACAGCTTCCTAGGCTCGGTCCGGACAGACTTCCCGGAAAAAATCCTGTAACGAAGAGAAGGGCTGCCGGAAGCCTGGCTCCCACTCCGCCGGGCCAGGACCGCGCCCCACAACAAAAGCCTCAGAAGCCCGGGCATAGAGACATGGACCGCACTGGGGGCTTGGAGGCGACCACCAGCCGTTCGAAAATCAGGAAAAAGTCACTCCCGTGCCCAACTGCTCCCTTTTTCTCCCCATGGCTCACCTTGTCTCAGCGGTAACACCCGAGCGCCCGCAAGAACCGCCGCGGGATTCATTCAATACCGTTGAAAATTTGAACCCAGGCTCTCCAGTCGAATGCACCAATCAGAGTGCCGGAAACCCGCAATCCCAGCCTCCCGATTGGCCCTAAAGATCACACGACGCCGGAAGTCAGGATGAGGGACAAGCAAACACAACCGGCCCTGGAGGTTCTTGGGAAATGTAGTCTCAGGCGACTGCGTGAGCTCATTGGAACAACTCAGACAAGGAATTTACTACAAAGCCCAGAATGCTCGGCTCCTAACTATTTGGGAAAGGTGGTACCAATTGAAGAGGTGGGGAATCGATTTAGATAACAGAACAGCGCCCATCCTGGACCTCCCCAAAACTTTCACGGAAGAAAACTTTACATTTGTTCATTATTCCTGTAGTTGTGCATTGTGCCTGTATATTCACAGGAATTCACTAAATTAATTAATATGTATTCCCCTGCATGCAACATAGACTCGCCCTCAGCCTCTCTGCCAATGAGTCTCTCAAATTCTTCATCTAGTCCACTCCCTGGTGTTACTGGTCTAAAGCCGCAGTTTATTGGGTGCTTTGTCCTTCTGATTTAATTCCAACTACATGGATGTTGTTGATATCCTCGTAGTGTAGAAGAGAAAACAAACGCTCAGAGAAGTTGTCTAAAATCTCGCATTAAGTGGAGGAGACAGTATTTGAATTAAGAACGTCTGGGCCTATACCTCATCGATAATCAATTAGAAAAGAATAGCAATGACGAGAACAAAAAGGTCTCCATTTATAATAACAACAGAAGCTACAAAGATTTAAAAAATAAACCTAAGACCTTTATGGGAAAATCAAAAAATGTAAAACGTCGTTGACTATCTAAAAATAATTAAATGAGGTGGATATATTTTATTAATGGATGGGAAGATCCAATATTGTAAAGATGTTAATTCTCCGTATTAAAAGCTCAAGGCAATTCCAATGAAAATCCCAATAGGTTTTGTTATAGAACTTGCCGAGTTAATTCTAAAGAATCATATGGAAGAAGAAAAACAAGAAGTGTCATCTGAATTTTGAAAAATAATAGGAGGAAATTGCCATAGCCTATTTCATAAACATTAACATATTATGAAGTTATAGTAATTTTTTAAAGTATGGTTAGTTCACTCCACGGAGATACGATCAACAAAATCCAGATGGGAAACTTCTACTACAGGACAAAAGATGTAGTTTCTTCAAAAAATAAACTGCAAGGGTTTTTTGTTTGTTTGGTTGGTTTGGTTTAGTTTGTTTTTTAATACTTCTGACTTTTAGAGATACATATAGAAATGGTAGGGATGAAATGACTAGAATTTCCTTCAAAATAATTGGGAGTATGTCAGGGAGGGAAGTAGTAGTATGGACGAAACAAAATTAGCCACAAATTGAGACATGTTGAAGCTGAGTGACAGGTTCATGACGCATATATGCATATACATACTCATATACAGATGTGTGTTTAAAATTTTCCACCGAGTTTTTTTTAAAGCAGGGTATTGCCATAAAAAAAAAAATCAAAAGTTTAAAAGTCCAGAAACAGACCCATGTATATCAGAATTCAGTAAACGCTGAGTAGAATTTCAGATCAGATAGAAACAAACCAATAATGGAGTTGGGACATTTGCTTTTCATTTGGGGGAAATACTATGTTAGATTTTTATCCCGTACCAGTTACAAAAACAAACTTCAAATGAATTAAAACCCAAAGGACATTTAAAAATTAAAAAGCTTTA
The DNA here is from genome assembly GCF_004115265.2 of Rhinolophus ferrumequinum. Taxonomy (NCBI): domain Eukaryota; kingdom Metazoa; phylum Chordata; class Mammalia; order Chiroptera; family Rhinolophidae; genus Rhinolophus; species Rhinolophus ferrumequinum. Next base: position 22,751,425 of record NC_046306.1, read on the forward strand.
AAGTTTTAAAAGAATATGTTTATGACATCGGGGTAGGAAATATTTAAATAAGACATAGGGAAAAACTAAGACAAAGGAAAAAGGGACCAAACCAAAATTTTAAAATTCCGTTTGACAAAAGGAAAACAAACAAGACTGAGGGGTGAAATATTTCTAACACCTATAACAAAGGATTATAACCCAGAATGTAAACAAACAAAAAAATGTCCTATGAATCAGTGAGAAAAGGACAAAAAAAAAAAATTCAGTAGGAAAAAAAATGGGGAAAATAGCCAATCCTTAGAAGAAGATACAAAACGGGACATGAAGACATGAAAAGGTTCTTGGACTCACCAGCAGTACAGGCAATTTTAACAAGGAGGTACCATTTTTCACCCTTCAGATTGACCAACATTAAAAGTTTGATGGTATCAAGGATTTGCAAGGTAACTCAGCAGGTGGGAGAATAAATGGGTTCAGCTGCTTTAGAGGGCAACTTGACAACAGCTACTAAAATGTCAACCACATATGCCCTGTAACCTAGGATTTCTATTTCTATGTTTATTTCTAAGAGACATACTAATCCACTTTCACGCAGAGGCACAGTCACTGCAACAATTATTGAGGACCTACTATGTGCCAACCATTGTGTTAAGTGGGGGGATACAGCAGTGAAAAGACAGACAAAATCTCTGTCCTCAGGGAGCTGACATTCTAGTGGAGAAGACAGATATGAAATATCGTAAATAAATAAATGATGTAGTGTATTAGGAGGTGATAAATGCAAAGCCATTTGCTCCCAGGCCCCAAAGTGTGGATAGCAATAAAAGGAGGGCAAAGTGGGGTGGACAAAGGGAGGGCAGGGTCTGCCTGGGCTGTGATGATTGTCCACTTTCAGCAAACACATCACCGAACTCCAGGAAAATACAGGGCCGTGGAGAGGCCAGGCCTGGGCTGACCGCAGAGGTAGAGATAGCTTGCTTTATATTAGGACAGAGAGGACGTCAGACCTGTGTTGTCTCCAAGGCCTACTAGGCAGAAGGTGCTTAGTGAGTCAGTGAGTGAGTGAAGGAGGCAATGCCAGGAGGCCAGGATGTGTGCAAGGCCTTCCCGAGTCCTTCCAAATTAACACGAGGTAAGCCTGGCTTAAGGGATTCCCCCATCATTCCTTCTGCATCAGCTGCATTCTAGGCTGAGTCTCAAGTTCCCATTCCTCATCAGTGGGAGACCTGGAGGGCTGAAATCACCAAAGCAGAATTTTAGAGCTGGAAGGAAGCACAGACACATGGGGTCCACCCCATCCACAATTTCAGCCATCACTGTGTTGGTCTTATCTATGTAAAAGGGGTTTGCAATTTTCAATAGGGTAGTTCAGGGACATTTGGACAAAGACCTGAAGAAGAAGGAGTGAGCCATACAGATAACTGAAGGAGCAGTGTTCCGGGCACAGAGAACAGCAAGTGCAAAGGCAGGAGCATAACATGCATGTTTTAGAAATAGCTAGGAAATCAGGTGGCTGGATCAAATGGACAAGGAGAAAGTATGAGGAGATGCGCCCAGAGATATTCTGGGACAGGATGCAGACCAACTAGGCCATTATAAGTACTTTGATTTTTACTCTTAATGAGGTGGGAGCCGTGGGAGGGTTTTGAGCCTTGATTTACTTTCTGCTTTTACTGAAATAACTGGCTGCTGTGCTGAAAACAGACAGACGGGGAACAAGAGTGGAAATAAGGAAATCAATTAGCAGCTGTTGCATTGTATTTGTGAGAAATTGGAAACCACCTAAATGTCCATACGTAGGGGGTATTTCAATAAACTATCTATAGAATGGAATACTAAGCATCCGTTCAAAAAGAGTTCAGTAGATCTGAACTGACATGGAGGTATCTCTGAGACAAGTTTTTGAGTTAAAAAACAAATTGCTGACTGATATAAATTTATTATGAAACCATTATGTTTTTAAAAAACTATGCAAAATAATACTCCGCTTTTCCTGTGAGTGTGTATAAGTAATAACATCTAGCACTTACCATGTACCAGGCACTGTTTGAAGTACTTTACTCATTTCATCTTAACAATAACCCTATGAAGTAGGTAATGTTATCGTTTCTATTTTATAGATTGAGGAGATGTAGACTTAGAGAGGTTAGACAACTTCTCCAAGGTCACACAGTTTATCTGTGACACAGCCAGGATTTGAACCTAAGGAGGCCAGCTCTAGAGGTCAAACTGTTAACCATTGCTCTACACTGACTCTTCTAAATGTAGATGCATATGTAGAGAGAAAGGTATGGAAGAATTCACAACAAATTGACAAGTGTGGGAACTTTAGAAGGGAAGAACTAAATTGGACCTGTGGACAGAAAGGATAGATAATGTAAGCTTTATTTAAATTTTTTTTTAAAGAATGTAGCCATGTATTATTTGTGCAATTTGAATTTATTGTTTTTTTTTGTAATGGAAGTCTGGTAGGGGAGAGAAGTCTCAAAGGAGAGAAGAGGAGCAGCCAATGGGGTAGAAAATTATTTGGGCTCTCCAAACTCTATTTTGTGAAAGAGAAAGAGAAGAATCAACTTCTCGTCCTGCGCCTTCCAAATCTACTCCTTCACTCTATGTCTGTCACTCCCTCCACCATCTGACCACTAGTCACTAGGCCAGAAATCTGGACCTGACTTCTAGCTCCACAGAGGCCTCCGACTTCATGGAGAACAGATGCCAGCAAGTCGTTGCTTCTGGGTGGCAATGTAACTGTCAGACACCTCCAGGCAGTGTGGCTGCGATCACCCAAGGATGCTCCCCTGGAGAAGGTTGCTGGTGTGAGCCATTGGTGACATCCATCAAAGGGATCCCTGGGGAAGGGGGCACCACTCTGTCTCCCACAGTTTCCATTCAACCAAGCAAAGGGAGATCTGAGCGTGTTTCCTGGTCTCTTCCTTCGTGGCTGATGTAGAATCTATTTTGGGGCAAGGATTACAGAGACCTTAGCACACTGTGATAAAAAGCAATAGACTATGAGAAACAACTGAAGTGTCCACTAACTGCTGAATGGATAAATAAAATGTGGTAAATCCATATGATGGAGTAATATTCTATTTTTAATTTTTTCTTTTTTTATTGGGAAATATTGGGGAACAGTGTATTTCTCCAGGGCCCATCAGCACCAAGTCATTGTCCTTCAATCTAGTTGTGGAGGGTGCAGCTCACTGGCCCATGTGGGAATCGAACCGGCAACCCTGTTGTTCAGAGCTCACACTCTAACCAACTGAGCCATCTGACCACCCTTTTTTTTTATTAAAGTTTATTGGGGTGACAATTGTTAGTAAAGTTACATAGATTCAGTGTACAGTTCTGTAATACATCATCTATATATCACATTGTGTGTTTACCACCCAGAGTTAGTTCTCTTTCCTTCACCATGTATTGGATGCAGAAATATTCTTTAATAAAAGGAATGAAGTACTGATATATACGGCAACATAGATGAACCTGAAACATTATACTAAGTATAAGAAGCCAGACTCAAAAAGACAAATATTATGATTCCTTTTATATGAAATTTCCACTATAGGCAAATTCACAGAGACAGAAAGCCAGAGGATGGGGAATGGAGAGAGACTACTGATACAGGGGTTTCTTTTCAACAAGCTCATGTAAGATCAGTGGTAGCCAGGTTCAAGTGGTGCCTGTCTATTCTGGGAGGAGCAAGGAGGGAATCCCTTGAAACTTCATCCTCTGCATTTGCAATGGGCACTGGCTCGGTGCCTAGGTCAAGGTACTTTAATATGTGAGATTCTTCTATTTAAAAAATGTTTTTAAATTACAAAATATTAATTTTTGTACTATGTTTATGATAGCGTCAGAATATATGGGAGGTGCTGTACGTTCATTACTTTATTTAATTTTTGCAACACCCTTACCAGCTAGGTGCTATTATTTCTGATTTCCAGATTGAAAAAAAAAACAACTGAGGCTGAAGAAAGGTGACATGACTTGCCCAAACCACACAGCACAGGTAAGATTTGCAGCCAGATCCATCTGGGTTCCTAAATACATATGAAATGAAAAGTGAAAATACCTAATTCCTCCCACCACACATCCACTCCTCAGTTTAAAAATGAATGCTGCAAGATGAGTGTGCATCTTTTAGAGATCACTTAATGAAAATACAAGAGCTTTTAATACCCTCAAATAGCTATATCTACACATGCACAGAGTTATGTATTTTAATATTTTGATATATTTATGTATGTGCTTGTTTATACATTTTATAGTTCTCATTTCAAAAGTAATGCCTTCTTAGCTGTAATAATTAGATAACATTGAAAATAATAAAGAAGAAAGAAGAGGTAACTATAACCTAGACTTTACAGGCAATGTCTCCACCATTAACATTTGAATATATTTCCTTCCTGTCTTTTAAATTTTTCTTTTATTAGATATTGAGTAGTACATATACAAATATATTTACACATACATATGTAAAATGTATGAAAGGTACAAAGAATAATGAGGCAACATATTCTCTGTGCATATGTACAATTTAATAAGACCATTTCCATGACTTTTCAAGCTCCCAATTTAATTCTGTTCCCTGCTTTATCCTGTACACTCACCTATTAATGTGCAATGACTATCTTGAATTTCATGTTCACAATTCCTTTACATCTCTGTGTAATTTTCCACATATGCATATATCCCTGTATTAGTTACCTTTGCTGTAGAATGGATTACTCCCAAATTTAGCAGCTTAAAATTACAAACATTTATTATCTCATACAGTTTCTGAGGGTCAGGAATCCAGCTTAATGGAATGGTTCTGGTTCAGGGTCTCAAATACTGTTGTAGTCAAGTTGGTCGTTGTCATCTGAAGGCTTGACTGGGGCAGGAAGATCCGATGTGACTCAGCAGGAAGCTTCCCATCTTCACCACACAGGGGCCTCTCCATAGGGCTGCTCACAACAGGGCAACTGGCTACCCCCACAGTGAGTGATGAGAGAGAGATAGGTGTAGCCTAGTCTTGGAAGTGATATACCATCATCTCTGCCATTTGCTATCAGTCACACACAACTCCGGTACAATGAGAGAGAGGACTACACAAGGATGTGAATACCAGGAGGCAGGGATCTTTGGGGGCCATCTTGGAGGTGGCTGGCTACCACAAACCCTCAACAGCATATTGGTTAGTTTGCCTGTTTTCAAACTATATATAAATGGAATCATACTGCATTATTTTTTGTAAATGTTTTCATGTGATATGTTTCCGAGATCCTTTCATGCTCTGTGTAGCTAAATTCACTTATTTTCTCACTGTATTATAGTACTGTGTATAAACAAATAGTAATTAATGTATTTATCCATTTTGCTATAATGGACACTTGGGTAGTTTCCCAATTTTTGCTATCACAAGTAATGAGGCTATAAACATTCTTCCCCCCCTTCTTCCGCCTCCCCCCACCCATGCTGTCACCCTCACCCCCCCACCCCCTTACTCCTCCCCCACCCTGCCATTCCCCCCACTCCCTCTACCCCCTCAACCCCCTGCTCCGGTTCAAGCCGTTGTTTCTCAGTCTGGTTGTGTAGGACACAGCTCCCTGGCCCATGCTGGTATGATGAGCCTTGTGCTCCCCCTGCTGAGGCAGTCGGTCGCTGGTCAGCTGCTCACAGCAGCCAGCAGCTCTCGCTGGCCTGCCCGCCGCTCACGATGGCTGCCGGCCGCTCACACTGGCAGCCGGCCGCTCCTGGCCGCACACAGCAGCCCAGCTCCAGGGAGAGGCATTGTTCACAATCTTAGCTGTAGAGGGCGCAGCTCCCTGGCCCATGTGGGAATCCAACCGGTGGTCGACCTTGGTGTTAGGAGCACAGCGCTCCAACCACCTGAGCCACCGGTCTGGCCCTATAAACCTTATACCTTATTTTAGGGCATACATCAAAGAACAGAATTGCTGGGTCATAGGTCATGGGCATCTTCAACTTGACCAGGTAACAAATTTTTTTTCCAAAGTTATTCCACATTTTTGAACCACACTTGATTTGATTAGATTTTTTCATTTTTGCCAATCTAATGGGTATGAAATGTTATCTCACTGAAGTTTTAATTTGCATTTTCCCTGGTAACTAGTGAGGGGGAGCATCTTGTCAGGTTTATTGACATCTCTGGTTCTGTTACTCTTTAACATCTGTGCAAGGGGTTTCTCCATTTTTCTTTTGTCTTTATCATATTGATTTCCCAGCCTTTTCCCCATTCACGGTATTATTTAGAGTTGAGATCATATCACACATCTAATTTTGTATACTTTTATTTTCACTTTACATTAGACAATAAGTATTTTCTCATCGTCCAAATCTCAGCAAACAAGTTTTTAAAATACTGTTTTCCAATTTAAAAAATCCAGTCATTTTTAGATAATACAGAAAAGTATTAAAAAATAAAATAAAAGCATCCATAATCTTGCTACTCAACAATAACCACCTTTTTGGATTCTGGTTTAATTCCTTCAACTATATTTTGCATGTAATATACATTTTTATAAGTTCGAATACTTCTCAGTATAGTTTTATAATCTATTTTTTACAGTGTTATGTTGTGAGCATTTTCCCACATTATTACATATTCCTCAATTACAATTGTAATGTGTAAATTTAACCCCTATAAAACATCATCCTACTTATTGAACTTTTCAGTTTTAATTTTTCTTTCCTGTGTTATAGATAACCTTGCATAAATATCTCTGTTAAAGATAAATCTCTAGGCGCTTTTCACTACTTTAAATTAGATTCCAATCAAACATCATTTCTCAATGATCTCTCAAGAGCTGTTTTCAAGGCTCTTCATAAATATTGTAAAGTTCCTTTCCCAAAAGACGCTATCCATCTTTCCAAAATATAAATCTCGTCATGTCCTTTCTGTTTAAAAAGACTGGCTGGCTCCTTTGGTGCCTATTTAGTGTCCTGCACACTTAGGGTCTTACACAGTTACATTCATTCTCCTTTACGACCACACCCCTCTTAGCCGTCCCAATTTATTTCTTGAACACACCATAGGCTCCCACGTTAGACCTCCATGCCTTTTCTCAAGTAGTACCTTCTGCCTAAAATGTCCCTTACCTCCTTTCTCTCTTACTGTAGGCAAAATCCTGTTCTTTTAAGAGCCAGTTCAATGAATCCCATGTCTCTGGACAGAGTTGATCTGCCCTCTGCTGGGCTCCCAAAGCACATCGTGAACTTCCATCATGTTAATTTTCACCTTGAAAGAATCATCTCATCACAGATTTTTAAAAATGAAAGCAGATCATGTCCTGCCCAGTTTAAAACCCTTCCATGGAACATCACAGAAAGTTCAGAAATTGACCCAAACACACTTGGGAATGTAGATTGTGTTAATGGAGACATTTCAAATGAGTTGAAAAAAGATGGTATACCATATTGGGAATAACTGGGCAGTTATTCAGAAAAAAAAATTTGAATTCCTGCCTCACACCTTACACCAAAGTGAATTTATGATGGAACAAGGATTGAAATATAAAATATGAAACCATATAAAAACTCGAAGAAAACAGAATTATTTTTATAATATCAAACTGGAGAAGATCTTCCTAAGAATAACATAGAACCCGGAAGCCACAAAGGAAAAGACTGATAAAATACATGCAAAATAAACTTTCCATGGTAATAAATAATAAACTGGAAAAATATTTACAAGTTATATGTAGAAAAAAAGGATAAAAATTCCTATAAATCCATGAGAAAAAAAGTTGAAAAGACCAACTGAAAAAAGGGCAAATGAAATGAACAGAGACTTCACCAGAACAAGACACCCCCCCAGAAGAATCATAAATATGAAAAATTGCTCAACTTCACTCTTACTGAAAAGAAATGAAAAATAAAAGTGCCTCTCAATTTTTATTTCTGATTGGCAAGGATAAAAATATTTGATAACACATTGTGCAGTTCAGGATGTGAGGAAATAGACACTCTCATACTTTACTAATGGGAGGACAAACTGGTACAACTGCTATGGAGAGCACTTTGCCAATATCCATTCAAACAAATCAAAAACAAATCCATACACTCATTTACTGATAATTGCACTTCCAGGAATTTACCTAGCAGATAAACTCCCACATATGTAAAATAACAAATGGCCAAGTTATAGTATTATTTGTAGTAGGAGAGGATTGGAAACTACCTAAGAGTTCCAAAATAGGGGATTGGGCAAGTAAAGTATGGCATGTCTTTATAAAGTTGTGTGTTAATTTTAAAAATTGAGGCAGATCCAAAATGTAGAAATCAGCAAAAAAGGAAGATGTAGAAGCTTTTATAGCAAGCTACTGTTTGTGTAAAACATTTACACGTGTTTGTGAATATAGCAACCATCTCTGAAAGACCACAGAGGAAAGGGTGATGATCTCTGTGAGGGCAACTGGGGACTGGAAAGCAGGGTGGGAATAGGACTTACTTTTTAATTCTACACTCTTTGATATGTTTTTAACATTCAGTGTTCCTGTATCCCTATTTTTTTAATCCATCAAATTAACACAAAATAAAACACGTTTTAATGTTCAGAATCAAGTCCAACTTACTTCCATGGTCAGCTTTCCAACCTCCTCTCACACCACACTTGCCCTTCCTCACACTACCTTGCAGTCATATTGCTTCTCCTTCAGCTTCTGGAACATACCAAGATCTTCCTGCCTCCGGACATTTTACACAAGCTATTCCTTCTGCCTAGGTTGATACTCTCTAGGCTCTTCTGATAGGTGTGAATTTTCTTATACTTCAAGTCTTGGGTTCTATATCATCTCTTCAAAGAGGACATCCCTGGCCACCAAGTCTAAAGTAGCACCTCTCCCTTCACCACCTTTATGATAATACCCTTATTTACTTTCTTTATAGCACTAGTCGCTATTTGAAATTACCTTGTTTGTATATTTTCTTAGTTATTTACTGTCTCTCTCCATCTCAAGGGTTTAAGTCTCCATGGAAGCAGGGACCGAGTCTTGTCTTGTTCCCAACTCTATCTTCAGAAACCAAACAATAAGCATTTTATGAATGAATTTATGCAGCATATACTACAGACCACACACTGTTCTACAGACTTCACACATAACTCTTTTAATCTTTACAGTAACTCAATGAGGGAGATTGGTATTTACCCATTTTTACAGTTAAAGAAAGTGAGGCACGGAGCAATTGAGTAACTTGACCAACTGGCTTCTTAGTCACAACACGATGCTTTTTCGATATATAAGCGGACGGATGGGTGAAATTGACTAAATGAATGGAAATGTGAAATGTAAACGTTGATACAAATATATATACATATATATTTTTTGCGCCTCCGGATTCCCTAGCTCTACCGCAAGGAGGCGCTCTCTTCCAGGTCTTGACGCCAGTCCTCAAGGCGCGCACTTTTGCGTCTCGGGCTCGCGCGCGCTGCCGCGGCACCGGAAGTGACTGAGCTTGCAAGTTCCCCCGGTGTCTTCAGGGGAAACTGAGGCCGGCTCGTTCGGAAGAGACAGCGCGAGCAGTCCGCCAGGTAGGCCGGCCCGGGTCCGCGGCGCGGAACCCGGCCGCGAAGAGCCCTCGCGTCTGGAAGCGACCTGACCGACAAGGGGGGATGTGGCCCCCCACGGCTCGCGGGGCTTGCAGGTGAGAGTGCCGCCTCTTCTGTGCGTGGCAGGCGCTGCGCCCAATGGGAGCCCTCGCCGTCCCGTTTACTTACCGACTGGGCTCTCTGATTGGCTATGCTGGGGCGGGCCGCCGGGGGCGAGACCCCTCCTCCCAGAAAGGTCTAGGGGGCGCCCCTGAGGGAGAGCGGTTGCCTAGCAACGGGGCGGTGGCCCGGCGGGTACCCGGCCCTGAGCGCGGGAGAAGCCGCGAGGCCGCAGCCCACCCACCCCGGGCTCCGGAGAGCGGCAGCCTCCGGCCCCCAAGTCCTCCCGGGGGCACGAGGAAGCTGCCTCGGGCCTGGCCCCAGGAAAACGTGGTCTCGGCTGTGGGAGCCCTCGAGCAGGCCTCGACCCTTCTCCTGACCGGAGGAGAGGCCCGGCGCCTCACCCTCACCCCGTCTTTGTGCAGGGCGCCGGCGGCCATTGTGTCCGTGTGGGGAATGGAGGACCCGGCAATCCCCCACCGCCACCGCCGCGTCCAGGGCCTTTGGGGAATTCAAAGAATACCAGCGGCGTTTCTGAGGGGTCCCCGGCCTTCAGCCTCCCGGAAAGACCCGGGGATGGCTTTTCCGAAGTCAGACCGCAGATCCGAAGCAGTTTTCCCCTCCCTGCGTCCCTCATCGAAACCTTGAGCCCCATTGAGAAGTCCCTTCAGGGTTTCGGAAGCCTGGGCCGGTACTTAAATAGAAAAAAAAAAAAAAAACCAAAAAAACCTAAGCTCTCCACCAGCCACCTCTGGGAGAGTTCTCCTGGCTCCCAGTAGGAGGCGGAGGGAGAGCCAAGGAGCGTCTAGAGCGAGGGGGCTGGGCTCCCGGTGGCAGGAGGCCGCCCTCGTTCTGGGCGATGGAGGAAGAAGCCAGCGAGGCGGTGGGTTCGTGAGCTTCCTAATTCCTGTGTCGCCTTCTGGGCTCCCAGCCTGCCGGGTCGCATGATCCCTCCAGCCGGAGCTGTTTTTTTTGCCAGCCGCCGCGAGGCCGGCTGACTTACCGGCATCCCGGCTGCCACCTCCTCTTCCGACCTATATGATACAAAAGATATTCGGGGACTGCACCTGCCTGCCGTCGCCTGAGACAGATTTGAAAGTAGGTGGTGCGGGGGTGGGGATGGGATGCAGACTGCCCATGAGGGTGACTTTCCGAGGAAGACATTTCGGAGAAAAGGGGGTGGCTGGGGTAAAAAAAGGCCGGTGTAATGATTCAGAGCCCACTGGTGCTTTTAATTCGACTTCATTGAACTCCGGGAAGCTAGACCCAGACCTTCCTAAGAGCCACAAAGAAACCAGTTCTGGTACCTGGAGGTGCATTGGGATGTTGTAGGGTAAATGGTATGCATGTTAATTTTCTTTTTCCCTGAAGCTCTTTTTTTTCCTTTAGAACATTATCTTGGTTTTGGATCTCAGAAGACAACCACTAAGCAGAGACCAGACTCAGTGAGTGAGCAGGTGTTTTGGACAATGGACTGGTGGAGCCCATCCCTATTATAAAAATGTCTCAGAGCAACCGGGAGCTGGTAGTTGACTTTCTCTCCTACAAGCTTTCCCAGAAAGGATACAGCTGGAGTCAGTTTAGTGATGTGGAAGAGAACAGAACTGAGGCCCCAGAAGGGACTGCATCAGAGATGGAGACCCCCAGTGCCATCAATGGCAACCCATCCTGGCACCTGGCGGACAGTCCTGCGGTGAATGGAGCCACTGGCCACAGCAGCAGCTTGGATGCCCGGGAGGTGATCCCCATGGCAGCGGTGAAGCAAGCACTGAGGGAGGCAGGTGATGAGTTTGAACTGAGGTACCGACGGGCATTCAGCGACCTGACATCCCAGCTCCACATCACCCCAGGGACAGCATATCAGAGCTTTGAGCAGGTAGTGAATGAACTCTTCCGGGATGGGGTGAACTGGGGTCGCATTGTGGCCTTTTTCTCCTTCGGTGGGGCACTGTGCGTGGAAAGCGTAGACAAGGAGATGCAGGTATTGGTGAGTCGGATTGCAACTTGGATGGCCACTTACCTGAACGACCACCTAGAGCCTTGGATCCAGGAGAACGGCGGCTGGGTAAGGACCATGCCCCTTGTGTGTCCCCTTTTCTTGGCCTCTCGTCTGAGAGATCCCCAACAGCCTTTCCTCCTATCTCTTTCTGTTGTGCTGGGAGATTATTGGACGTGTTATTTAAGAAGACATGATTGGCCTCATTACACCACAAGAGGTTGATTGTTCTGAAATAGATGATCTCGTTCTTGAAGGACCAGGCATCTTTCATTCTGGTCACCCTCATGACCCCACTCTTTCATACTTGTGTTCCAGTTTCTTAGCAGAGGAAAACATAACCTGTGTGTTCATTTGTCCCAGAACCTTTGAGAGTGGGAACTTAGCCCAGTGTTCCTCTCACCCTGACATAATGGCTGGCCACGCAAAGGGGTGATGAGTAGAATGCCTGAAGAAGATAGTGAGTATCAGGGACCCACAGCCCCTCCATTCTTATTCCCCTAGAGGTGCCAATCCTGTCCTGGGCTTTCCTCCCTGACACCAAGTTCTCTTGATTTCAGAGTTTGCATATCTGATACTCTCAGCAAAGGACATGGTCAGGCAGGAGTTCTCACTGGCTTGGATGGCTGAGGATTGTCTCATTTTAGGGCAGTGACCAATTGTGTTTGTGTTTCATCTCTATGTTCATTTGCTCTGAAGTGTATAACTTTCTGCATGGTTGGCCTGTTTGCAGAGCTCTTGCTGTGTCACGCATTAAGCCCCGGACTTTGTACTTCACTGCCTGGGGTCCGTTGGTGAACTCCAGCTGTTTTGCCTGTTGCCTTCCGGCCCTGGCTCTGGGGCTTCTTCATGGAGCACTGTTTGTTGGCAAAGTAAGAACCCAGTCTGTCGCACTCAATGGGTCATTGAGATGGAGTGACTCACTTTGGAATCAAACTGATATGGGGATGAGTCCTAGCACTGTCACTTAACTAGCTGTGTGACCCTGGACACACTGGTTTACCTTGAGCCTCAGTTTCTTCCACTAAAAAAAAATAAGGCAAGCCCTCTTTGTCCTGCAGGGTATTGGAGCTAAGGTGAGCACAGTGACTGCTACCAACAAGTTGGCTGTAGTAGTTGTTATTAGTCCCAGACACACTTTCTGGAACCAGGAGTCGTGCTTCATTGCTTCCCAGAGAGAGAATTCTCTTACCCATCATCAAGTCAGGATGAGATGGTGGTGAGAGATTCTGTACCAGTGGTCATGGTTGCTCTCCTACAGCAAACTCAGTCCCATTCCTTGTTATCTCCTTGCCCAAGGGAGGTACAGGGCTGATGAGAGACACTCTGTCCCCTCACAATACCCCCAAAATTGAGCAGGCTGTGGAAAATAAGTCATCTATTGAAGAAGCTGAAGTGGAAGGGGCCATGCACCATGGACTCAGGAATGTCAAGAATGCAATTATCCATAGGCTGGGCCTAGGGCGTGGCAGGCACTTCAGTTACCACTGAGCAGAGAACTCTGAGTTGGCCCTGGAACCCCACCCCCTGTTCTATTTCCCATTTTTTTTGCAACTTCATCAACTCTTCCCACTGCCCGTTAGGGGTCACATCAATAGAGGTGAGTGGACTGGGAGGGGGTTGGGGAAGGGAAAGATAGAGGGCCCTCTTGCGCTCAGGCTGATCAGACTTAAAAGCCATTCTGTAAATGAACTCCCTGGGGGGATAAATGATTAAATAGTTCCTGTTGGTTTGTGAGATGACCTCTCATTCACTCCTGCTTTGATTCTCTTTGGGGGCAAATATTTGTTCAGCTGATTACAGGAGGGACAGGATTCCAGTGCTTCAGACACACCCACTGAGGCATCTCCAAGGAGAGACTTGGGCCATTTGCCCACTTTGCCTGACTATTGTCTTTGGCCAGTGGTCCTAATACCAGGTGGGTTGTTGCCAGCTATAAACAAAAGGCAATCTGGGAGAGGTGCCTAGGCTGCCTGGCACCAGAGAATTGCCAGTCACCCAGTGTTGCACGTGGAAAGAAGTTTTCGACACAGCAGCACTGGGCGAGTTCATTATACAACCACTGGATTGAAATTCCATTTTCTTCTCTTTGCTCAAGAGTTACCAGAGCCTGTTGGACAACATACCATGTGTTACTTCCTCTTGGTGAATGGAGGGGATGTGTGCTGAAGAGCTAGTTATGTCAACCATTTCTGGGCACGCATTCTTCCTGAGGCCAGGAGGTAAAGAACATTTGACTCAGGATCCTTTGGGTAGAAGGTACCTGCCCACTTCTCTCTCAGGTACCATCCTGTTTGAGCTGACAGACTGGCTACTACAGTGACATCTCATAACGTCCCTGCAGGCTGTGGCTGGGGGAATCCATGAATGTAGGAGTTACGGGTCGTTCCACCCTTGGATATACTCTAAATTTAGCATCGCTGCAGGAAAGCAAAAGGAAATAAGCCTTTATGGACTGCGTCTAACATTTGAAGCCTTGTGTTAAGTTTTTTACTTATGCAACCAAAATTTATTGAGCATCTACTATGAACCATACACTGTGTTAGGTGCTGGCCATAAGCCTGACGTGTGGTACCTTCCCTCATGGAAATGGCATACTATTTTATATATTCCACACAATGGTAATCTCCCAAGGTACGTAGACTTAGTCTCAGTTTACCTGTGAAGCTCCTGGTAGCTTAGTGACTGGCCCCAGGTGTCCCTCAGCCAGTTAAGTGACTGAATGAGAATTTACACCTAGGTCGGCTTGACTCCAAAGTCAAATTCTTTCCGTCCATATCAGGTTGTCCTAGGAGTAATAAAGTGACCCCAGCATACTAGTATAGAAACGCTGTTGGGCCAAGCAGAACATGCCTGTGGAGGTGCTCAAAGTGCTCTGTGATCCTGGTATTTTTCAGGTAGCTGCAGGAAGAACCGTGCCTTTGTTGGCAGTAGCAGGTTCCCAAAGGCATGTGTGTAGCCTCAGACTCTGGCACTGGTAAAACTCAAGTGGGTATTGGGTTTGCCCAGTCAGAGTGGGCTGTTTGTTAATTTTTTCATTGTGAAAACCTTCTCAGACCCTACCAACAGATAAGAATCATGTACGTGTAGGGAGAAGGTGGCCTGCTCCAGGTATGTCTATAAAGACTGGAATTCCAGACTTACAGCTATACCACCGCCTGCCTGGAGTCAGCTGGCATGATGCTGAACCTGTTTGTCTCTTGTACATCCATCTCTCCCACCTGTAAAATGGAATAATGATAGCCACCAGCCATAGCTTGACTCTAGTAAAGGATCTAGAACAAAGGCCCTTCCTGGGCCTTAATTGTAGGGTGGAAGCACCCCTTTTCATGAATAGACTACCTGCCTCAGAAGACTGAACTTTGCCCCCAGAGTTTCTGAAGAAACAAAGCCAGCCCCTGAGCTATGGTATATAGTATATATGGTATATAGTGTGACCTTCCCTGAAGGGTCAGAGTGTTTCTGGGGCTTTACAGTGGCAATGTGGACAGTTATGGAGTGAGGACCATGGTGGGCCACGCCATTTTGGGATCGCTGCCCCTGGGTAATCTCGTGGCTGAATGGAAACACCATTGTTAAGAGCAGTGAATAGAATGTGGGAGAGAAAACGTAATTTGGCCTTTCCCAGGGTGCGTGGCTCTGTGTTCTTCTAGTTTCCGTAGGTTTCTTCTTGTCTGTTCTGGACATACATTTAGCTGAAACACCTCAACGACCTTTGTAGAGCTCAGCAGCTGTTGGCAACTCTGCGGTTTTCTTGGGGAAACCCCATTAGAAACCCCAAACGTGGAAATTTTTAGTAATCTCATTCAGGTCCCAAAGTGAGACAGAGGTGTATGAGGGGCTCCCCCTCAAAGCACCCAGTTCTTCTGGATGTACATTTGAGGTTGTTCTTAAAACTCTATCACCATCACAGGGTTTTCCAGACTTCCTAGGACTAATTTCCCCAGTAGCCCCATGGAGCCCTTCAGCTTTTGGTAGAAAATTACCCAGGTATTTTTTCAGGGGCCCCAACGGAACCCAGAGGGTTTTCTTGACTTTTGTGTGGGAAGTTACCAGATTTGTTTGGGCTGCAGGAAGCAGCAGTTGTTAGCTGTCTCTTCCCCAGCAGGTATCTCTCCGAAGGCCAATGGGCTTGAGTGTCTTCTTCTGTGCCCAGCCTCCCTGGTTTTTCCAGCACCCTCAGCCTTTCATCATGGGGCTTTCTTTCAGCAGCCCTGGTTTTGTCTGGGTTTAGCGTGGATAGATTTAGGGGTAATTCCCAGTGAGCTGCTCTTCTACAGAAACGTAATCTCCTACTACCTTAATTAGCAGGGCCCTGTTCCCACCCCAGCCTCCAACCTAATTCCACAGAGTCCTCTCTAAGGACTCCCTCTTTTCTTTTCCACTCTGCTCCTGGATCTACTTCTCTTCTGTTCCGTCAGCCAGCAGTCATCTTCCCCATTCCCCATTGGCAGGCCTGAGTCACCACAGTTTCACAGGGTCTTTTTTTTTTTTAGCTTGGGGAAGAGAAGACCCAGGAGAATGTGATCACCGGTTTCAAATATCTGAAGAAGAGGTTTAAGCCTTTTTCTATCAGTATAATACCCAGCAGAACTTGGATAGATGAGAGGAAAATAACAGTGATAGAGTTTAAATCAGTGTCAAGAAGACATTTCTGAAACAACCATATCTCGATCAGGTCTAGCAGCTTCCTGAGGCTCCTTCCATACTTGTGTGTCCATACTGATTTCCTTAGCACTGAGTAGAGGTCTTGGGCAGAGCAAGTACCTAATGAAAGGATGCCCACTAAATTTCTGAAGAAGTAGACACTTATCAAACCAGAATAATATAATAGGAATTGCCCTTTACCTAATCATTTAGTCGTTGGTTCCAACAGTATTTATTGAGCTCCTACTATGTGCCTAGGTACTAAGGGCACAGCGTTAAATAAAACTAATTTTCTGTTCTCATGGAGCTCACATTCTAGTGGAGAGAGACAGACAATAAACATGTAATTACACACATACATGTGCATATATACACATGTGCATTTTATATATATATGTGTATATATATAAACGTATATATGTGTACATATATAACATATTTTAGGTGATAGTAAGTGCTATGGAGAAAATAAAGCAGGTTGAGGCATAGGGCATGCCTAGCAAGGGAGATGGGGCTGCAATTTTGAAAGAGTGGTAAAGGCAGGCATCACCAAAAAGGTAATATTTGAGCCAAGACGTGAAGAAGGTGAGGTGGTGGACAGTGTGGGTACTTGTACAAAGAATGTTGTGAGCAGCGGAGATGGACTCAGCAGGAGTATGCTTCGCGTGTTCAAGGACAAGCAAGAAGGCCAGTGTAGCTGGAGAAGACAGTGAGAGGGCATATGGTAGGAGGTGAAAGTGAAGAGCGGTTGGGATTGAGGGGGAGAGGTAGCCAGGGGCCAGGTCACGTAGGGCATTGCAGGCCTTCGTGAGTACTTGGCTTCGGTTGAATGAGAGGCCACGAGGTTTGGAGCAGAGATGAAATGGTCTGAATTCTGTCTGGGTGGCAGCTGGGAGCCCAGTGAAGAGGGGAGAAAAATAGTGGTTGGATCAGGAGGTAGAATGATGAAAAGGCACTAGAAAATAAGACCAGGCTTGCACATAGCCTATTGATGGGACCAGACATCTTGGAAGCCACATTTTCTTAACTACTTGGAGATCATAGAATGAGAACTAAATAAGCTAGATGTTCTTCAGGGATAGTTCTCTAAATGTGGTATCCGGAATGGTTGTCCTTCACTGTCCTAATAACTGCCACATGTCTGGGTTCAGGTCCCAGCTTACCCATGTCTAGCTGTGTGACCTTGGGCAAGCTCCTTGAACTCTCTGAACTTTGGGCAAATAATACCTACCTCACAAGGTCATGGCAAAGGCCTAATGAGGTATGCCTGAGATGCATAGAGCTGGGCACATGTTAGTCACGTTGTTACCTTCTTTGCCACAGAACTCATGTCGGAGACCCATTTGCAGAATCTTCAGCACCCATTCTTTCTGTGTACTCAACAGTGACCCTCCAGCACCCCCTCCGTAGGCCGGCCCTCGCCGTGTTCCTGTGCCATGTTGGTACAAGCACTGGTCTCCGAGTCAGGACGCCAGTGCTGCTCTCATCTGCTCCACCTCACTCCCGCCTTAGCCAGGTCACTTCAGCCCCAGCCGCAGGCCCCCATCTGTAAGATGGAGGGTTGACGTAGACAGTCTAGGACTCTTGGTTTCACTGGCCTTAGGCCTGTGGCAGATTCCACTGTTACGGCATATGTCACATTAGTTATGTTGTGGGGTGGCTCTTTCCTATCAGCAGCTGCAGCACTTTAACTGCAAAAATTAACGAATCCCAGAATCAGTTTAGGATGGTTTATCATTGGCCCCTCAATAATAACGCTCCACCTTCATGAAGCACTTTATAGCTTAGAGAGCGCTTTCTTTCCACTTTGCCTTTTTGATGCTCAGAGCCACCCAGGTTGGTGCTGGGGGGAAATCAGGCTGAGAAAGATGAAGTGACTTGGCCAAAGTAGCCTCAGGAGGTCTAAGATGCAGGGTTTGCACTTGCGAATCTGGACTGGACCACTTGTTTGCTGTGTGACCTTGGGCAATTCTTTTAACTTGTAAATGGCTAGAATGATAGTGCCTGGTTCAAAAGGTTCAGTGAGTTCATGTCCTGAGGCTCTCAGAATAGTGACTATTAGGATCAGCGACAAACAGCAGCCACGTCCTAGGGCTCCTTCAGGCCGCGTCATCTGACTTCCCATTTATTACGTATTGATTTTTTTGCAAATAGTGTTTTTGCAGCAAGAAACTGCCATTGGAACCTTCCGCTACTGGGTTTCATCCTTGACACACTCAGGCCAAGCTAGAGCCTTACCGCTCGCTCCAAGCTGCAGGGCTTCTTGGGCGGACTCCAAAGCTCCCCTCGGAACTAGAGGTTTTTCTCTCCTTCAGGAAATGCCATTGCCATGACTTCCATGGACTGCTTCCTGTCCCAGCCCAGCAGCCTGATTCCTGCTGGCCAGATTATGGAAACTGGAAAGTAATGTTCCTACAGGCTTGCCGCTCCACAGACTGCTTTTTTTGAATGTGTCCCTCCCTTTCCTCTTGTCAGTTACTTTCTTTACTCCCTCCCCTTTCACCCTTCACCTAGCTTCTCTCTCCGGCCCCTGATCCTCCCCTTAAGACTTAGAAAGTACATTTCTACCTAGTTCTGTCCCCCTACTCCATGCTAGCGGTTTGGTCAGAACTCTTGGGTTTTCTCTATGGCTCCATCACGCAGTAGCAGTTTCAGTCTTGGACTCCCCCTAGAGGAACATTAAGGCTGTCACTTGCAGTGCTTTGTGTCATCCATTAACCCTCAGTTCCCCAGGGGTCCCCACCCCACCCCTGCACCGGATGGAGACTCCTAAGAGAGATCGTGGAGGTTTGGCACCTATAAATCCTGCCTCTTGGAGATTGACGGAGGGTAGAGTGAAGTGGAGCCTGTCACTCCCTCCCCCCGTCACCTTTCAGGAGGAAGCTAGAAGGTTGGAAATGTTGGACAATCATCTGAGGAATGGGAGCTAGCTTGGGAGGGGATTGGAACGCACTCAACTATGCCTCAGATCCTTTGTTCCGCTCTTGAAAGAGAAACAGTCCCCTCCCTCCTCCCTGCGCCCCCCCACACACGTGCCTTTGTTCCCCTGAGTCAGGCGGCTGGGAACACAGTGTCCCTTCCAAGGAGCCTGACTTGCCTCCGCAGAGGCTGGCGTCCTCATCAGCGGGACTGGGGTTTGTGCTCAGGAGCCCCCAGCCTCTTGTCCTTCCCGTAGCAGTTTTCTTCTCAGGCCGAGCACTTGCCTCCACACAGCTGCCCAGGCACTTCCCGGGAATTATTCCATGGGATGCCCATGTCCCAGGATTAAACAGTCCCTCCCTCTTATTCCACATGGTGATTAATATTATTGTTAACATTACTATTAATAGACCTAACATTTATCAAGTGCTTACTCTATGCCAAGCATTGTTCAAAGTGCTTTACGTGTATTAATTTATTCTATTCGCATAGCAACACCCTGAAGTTGGTACTATTATTACCCCCATTTACAAATCAGGAAACTGAGGTACAGGATGGTTAAGCAGCTTCTGCAAGGTGGTAGGTGGCAAAGCCTGGGAGGGTAGCTTCCAGCCTCCCACTTTAAACACTACGCTGTGTCCTCTTCCCCCACTGTACCAGTGTCTAGATGATCCCTGACATTTGTCCCGTGCTCACTGTGACAGGCCTTTTACCCACAGCAGGTCTTTGTCACTATCGCAACAACCTGGTCATTCATTATAGGGCACAGGTTTGGGAGGAGTCATTTAATAGGAGGCAGAGTTAGGATTTGAAACCAAGTCTGCCTTACTCCAAAGCTTATGTTATCGCTAATTCTTCTTTAAAACTCTATAAGGTAGGTGTTGTCTTCATTTTATGGTTGAGGAAACAGGCTCAGAGAACAGTGATATGCTCAGGGCCTCAGGAGGCCCCGGGATTCAAACTCGAGGTATTTGACGTCACACTTTACCACCTTCGTAGTCTGCAGCATGATGATAATTGCTTTTATGTGCGTGGTAACACTTGATAATTTACCAGACTCCTTTGTACACATCATTTCACAGTGACGTGGGTATGTTCAGCCCCATTTCAGGAAGAAAACTAAGGCCCAAGGCTTGTTCCACAGTAGTGACAGTCAGACTTGGAAGAATCCATGTTCTGGCTTGTCAGTGTCATCGATGGATTGCTCAGAGCTGTTGTCAGAGTTTTGTTTCATTTGTTAAATCAGCAAGTACTGATGAATGCTCTGTATGTGCTAAATACCCTGTTTCCCCTGGATAGTCAGCTCTAATCGTCCTTTGGTGCAAAAATTAATATAAGACCCGGTCTTATTTTACTACAATATAATTTTTGCTCCAAAAGATGCGTTAGAGCTGATTGTCCGGCGAGGTCTTACTTTCGGGGAAACACGGTACTGGGGAAATGATACTGCAGTGACCTCAGTGGTCTGTTTCTATGCGCCACACCTTGGACCTGGCTAGTGTCCTCTGCTATCTGTGTGTGTACCAGGCTGTGTGTGTATCATCCATCCGTTTCCTTAGCTCCCAGACATGCCAGGCAAGGTTCATTCTAGTGAGTATGTATTGATCATCTTCAACACACCCATAGATAAAACTCTGGGCTCCGATTTGAAACTTAGCTTGATTTTTTTACTGGTGCTGTAACCTAGGCAAATCAGCTTCAAATTTTCATTCATAAATTGGAGAGAATAATACCAACCTACCAGAGTCAGCAAGGCTTAAATGAGAAAGTGAAACACAAAAGTGTTTTTTAGTAATAATAATAACAGATACTCTGTGTTGAGTGCTGGCTCTGTGCCAGGTGTTGTGTTTATGCCCTTGACAAAATCATCTTGTTTGGTCCTCAGAACTGCTCTGGTATGAAAATGGAGAAAGCAGAGCTTCAGGAGGCTCTATAACATGTCCACAGTAACACACCGTCCACAGTAACACACCTCGTACATCTTGCCCTCAGATATATCTGGTGCCAAAGCCCATCCTCAAGCTGCTGCGTCATAGCTTCTCTGCAGGCCTGGACTGGCTCATTTCATCTTGAGTACCTGGCACAGGGCCTGGAGTTGGGCAGGGGCTCAGCCAGGGTCTCCTCAATGAACAAGAAGGGTTGTTATTATTAGATGCAGTTTAAGCTGCAAAAAAGTCTCTATCCGTAAGGAAGTAAACTCATTTGAAGCAGTAGGAACAGACCGAAAACACTTGGTGAATGGCTCCAGGCAAACTATGCCAAATCTGTGGTGTAGACTCTAGAAGTGGAAGAGGACTGAACCACTAGCTGCCTCCCACAGGTGCCCTGGACCTCGGCCAAGCGGCCCACTTCCACCATCGGCTCCCCAGTGATGACGCGGCCCAGAGGCCCCCTCCCTCAGCCGGTATCAGTGCACACCCTCTGCCTCGCCAGCTGCATCACAGCCCAGACCCTCTTCTGTGCCAAAGAGAAGGTGTCGGGGAGGAGAAAGGCCACTAGAAGCTTGAATAATAGTTTTCTCAGCGGCGTAGTTTTGTGTCAGTCACACCGAGTCCTCAGTTTCCTCATCTGTAAAATGAAGAAAATGGTCATCCCTCAGTGAAGCTAAGAGCAGTAGTTTCTTTCTCATTGGCTTGCTCTGTTTCTTCTGCCTGGATCACTCTGCCCCTAGGTCTGAGCAGGCCTGTCTTCTTGTCATTCAGGCCTCAACTCAAATATCCCTTCACCAGAGGCCACTCATGTTTACATGTTGACTGTCCATCTCCTCCAGGAAAACCTCCACTCCAGAGTGTAGGGGCTTCGTCTCGTTTCTTCCTTCGTCCCCAGCATCTAGCAGAGTGTCTGACCCATAGGAGACACTCAGCAAACATTTGTTGAATGAGGAGGAAGGAGGAGTGAGTGATTCTGTCGCCCACCTCGCACAGTTCCTGACAGTCTGTTCAGTCAATGCTGGTGTCATTATTACCTCGTAGGGAGATGCGGGCCATAGGCTTTCCAGTAGGTGAAGAGAATGTGGCAGGGCCGGGCTCGGGAGGTAAGAACCACCCAGGCAGATGCGGAGGATGGAACGTGTGTGAAACATTTGGGAGACAGTGAGGGGTGGTCTGGCTGAGGAGGGTCTGGGTTGTCAGTAAAGCTGGTTATGGAGAAGGGAGCGTGACTGATGGTGGAGGCCTCTGGGCAGCCGGATGGGGATGGTTGACAGTAGAGGTGGGCCCAGTGGGGAGAGGCCCCAAACCAGAGGGATGCAGCTAGAACTCAGTAACCCCTGGGAAAGAGAATCCCTTGCCAGCTGGGGCTCAGCAGACAGAGCAGCAGGGAGATAAAAGCCAGAGGCACCTGTGACCTGCAGATCAGGTAGGCTGCCCTGGTTGTTATTTTGGGGCTCTAGGCCAGGTGCAGATTCAAAGGCTTGATTGAAGCTTTTTGGCAACTCTGGTCTCTGCTGGGTAAACATCACCTGTCTCCTGCCACCTGTGGCAACAATGCCAGGAAGGTACCCTGGGCAGGCCCAAAGGGGCCCAGCGTTCTTGCTGCCCTCCTGGAGCAAGAAATCCCCCCCAGGAGAGGCCACTCCTTCCCTGCCCCACAGCTCTCTTCTGCAGGGTTCAGGTGGCACTAAGGGGCCTCTTGCCCAAGAGGCCCCCATGGTTCCGGCCCATGGAAGTCAGGGGCGGGGCATTGGGAGCCGTTGACAGCTGGGCCCAGCTGGGGGGAGGGGTCAGTTTGGGAGCAGGTGCAGATTTCGGGGAGGGTGGGGCCTGAAGGGAAGTAGGGATCTTGGTAGGCTGTAAAATTTCCCTGCCGTCCCCCCTCCCCCAGCCACAGCTGGTTTCTCCAAGAACCTGATGACCTAGTTACAATGCTTAGAAATTGTTAGCTTAGTTTGCAATTCAGGGCTGTGCCAGTCTTTCCTCTCTGGGGCTTCTTGGGTCCAAAAGGTGCCCTGACATTCCCCCAAGGGGGTTCCATGTGAAGGACACACATCATATCACGTGCCCAGGCTTCTTGCCCAAGAGAGTGAAGAACCAATGAGGCTCTTCCCTGTTGTGCCCCTCCATCCCAGGGAGGAAAGACTCCCCTGTGCCCGCCCTCTTCTGTCTCTCTCTGGGGGGTTAGTAGGTGGCAAATGGAGGTCACAGACGTCTTCCTTGGAGGTTCAGAGAGGGAGCAACGCCTATTGCCCTGGGAATAGCTTGAGCATACGTAACTATTCCCATCTCACCTTCCCATCTCAGTGTGGTGTTCAGACCTGTTGGGAGGGAGGGAGGAAGAATCTGGTGGGGGTTCTGGAGACTCCCGCCCTCCAGGCAGCAGCTGTTCCTGTTATTCCTGATGTCTGCCTCCAGTGCCTCCCTGGGAGACATTCCATCCCTGTTAAGAGTCAGGTACAAAATTTGACAAACCAGTGCTGAATCCTACTTGCTCTCTAGTTATCCTTGGGCAAATTACTTAATCTCCCCCAGCCTTAGTTTCCTCATCTACAAAAAAGGGGATAATAATACATAATGCTTTTCTTCAAAGACCCATGTAAGCATGAAAATAAGTGGTGAGATCTGTGAAGCATTTAGCATGGAGTCCGGCGTGTGGTAATTACTACGCGGTCTGACAGCTACTGTTGCTGCGGTTGGCCGATTGCCCTCACAGGTGACCACGGTGCTGTGATCACTAGGGAGCTCCTCTTCAAGAGCAAACTTTTAGGCTGACGGGATGTGGATATCTTCTCAACCAAGAGCTTGGAGATTTTAAGATTCCTGAAGCTGGGGACTGTGGCTTATCACCTTGCCCCCCACCTCTTCTACGAGGGTCCCAAGTCGTGCTTTGTACACAGTAGTGGTTGGCCAGTGTTGCAGACTAGGCATTTGGCAGTGGGGCATATTTTCTTCCATTTTTGCAAGTGCCTCCAAGAAACGGGAAACGGGGACCTCCTCTGCTTTGTTCACTGCTGTATCCCTTCCACAGAACCTGGAGCATAGAAGGCCCTTAACCATTATTTGTTGACTGAGTGGAAGACTTAATGAGTTGAATATTTAAAGTGTGTAGGAGCATGTCTGGCACATAGTAGGTGCCTGGCATATCTTTTTTTTTTTTCCTTTAAATTTTTATTGGGGCACGGTGTGTTTCTCCAGGGCCCATCAGCTCCAAGTCGTTGTCCTTCAGTCTAGTCATGGAGGGCGCAGCTCAGCTCCAAGTCCAGTCGCTATTTTCAATCTTTAGTTGCAGAGGGAGCAGCCCACCATCCCATGCGGGAATTGAACCGGCAACCTTGTTGTTGAGAGCTCGCGCTCTAACCATCCGGCTGCCCCTCCAGCAGCTCATTGTCTTCAATCTAGTTGTGGAGGGCGCAGCTCACTGGCCCATGCAGGAATCGAACCCACAACCCTGTTGTTCAGAGCTCACACTCCAACCAACTGAGCCATCCGGCCGCCCCGCACGTCTTTGAATGATTAAACAAAGTACTGTGGGGACTCGAGTTTTTCCAGGATGGCCCCACTCCTTGTTTACTGCATGGCCATAAACCTCTTGCCCAAGCTCTGCCTGTTGCCTCATCTGTTGAAGAAAGATAACACCCGCTTTGCCTCCCTTGTGGGCTAGCTGCGAGGCCCACGGAGATGATAGATGAAAAAGCACTTTAAGAACTATAAGTGTTTGATCTTGTTGCTGCTCCTTGACTGAGGTCACAGCCATAGCTGTGTCATTCATTCATTCATTCATTCATTCAACCAACAAGCAGTATCCAGCTCTCTCACTTATCTGACTTCATGAATTTGGATAAATTACTTTACTTCTCTCAGCTTGGACATCTATAAAGTGTAAATGATATTCATTTCACAGGATTGTTAGAAGAAAGACTAAGCAAGGTGCTCTGAGCTTATTGAGGGTGGAAACTGTGTCTCACTCACTATTATCAGCTACTGTTAGGCTGTTCATGACAAACATTCATAGTGATGAATGGTGGGTGTAAAATGCCCTGCACAGGCCTGAGGTAGATAGCGTGATCGCTCACCAAATGCTGGGTCTTTCCTTTTCCTCTAACTGAAGTTTGGTCCTTCATTAATTCAGCCATCGGTTGTGTTCTGCAGTCAAATTACCAGGCAAGGCTAAGGCTAGGCTTCTGAGTGTGACTCAGATTAGAAGTAGAAATGAGTATTAACTCCTAACCCCGGGATGTCCTCGCACGCCCACGCTGGACTTCCGAGTGGGAGCTCTGACCCAGCATCAGTGCTGCTTTAACATAAGACAGGCACCTGCGGACCTCACCCCACGCTTACTTCTGATTCAGAACAAGAACACCCACCCCTTGTTCTGCCCGCTCCCTGTCTACTACTCAGCGAGAAAAATTTTCCTTTGCGCGCAGCACCTACATTCATGTGGAACCCTAGGGGTTACCATATCAAGGAAGTCCCCAGGGAGTCACTCAGGAATGGCCCTTTGGGGCAGGGTCCTGGGAGGGGTCTCCTGGGACTGGGTCTAGCAGCAGGTGCAGGCCTGAGGCCTCAGGCTGGTGGCTGAGTGATGAAACTGAGAGGTGAAGAGGGCCAGACAAGAAGTCAACCCCGAGGAAACGGCCTGCCTGTCCATGCAGGTGTCTGGGCACCTGGGGTCAGTTTCTGGGTCTGATTTACTTGGTTGTGGTTACAAATTAGTACCCCAAGCCTCAGTGAGGGGAACCCCTGCCTCTCCAGAGCAAAGCCTGCAGTTGACACCCAGGTCAGTACCTTTGAACCTTCTCAGACTCCGGCAGGGTGAAAGAGGCCTTTCCTTTGGGCGCCACAGCACCTACTGCTGGAAGGTCTCTGGGGACAGTGGAATAACAGCCACAGCTTCCTTTATGGGGTCCCCGCTGGGCACCATGCTGGACATTTTTTAAAAGAATGGGATCGTTTCATTATTGGAAGTCTGGGCTCTGGAGTCAGACAGCTGGGTTTGAATCTGAGCTCCATCATGTACTAGTTGTTTGATTATGGCGCGTTCTTCTCCCTTTCTCAGCCTCAGTTTCCCTATATGAAAAATGGAGAAAATAATACCTGCCCATAGGGTTTTTGTAAGGATGAAATGAAATCATACATGTCAAGCTTAGCACAGATGTTACAGTAACTTTAATAATAGCTAACGTTT
The DNA here is from genome assembly GCF_004115265.2 of Rhinolophus ferrumequinum. Lineage (NCBI taxonomy): Eukaryota > Metazoa > Chordata > Mammalia > Chiroptera > Rhinolophidae > Rhinolophus > Rhinolophus ferrumequinum. The sequence continues at coordinate 22,777,740 of NC_046306.1, forward strand.
ATTGAACACTTACACTTAATTGTTTCCTATGTGTTAATTCAGTGGATTCTAAAAACAGTACCACTGAGACAGGTACTCTTATTCTTCTCATTTTACAGGGAGAAAAGTGAGGCGTTAGGAAGTTAAGGAATTTGCCTAGAGATGCACAGGTAGTAAGTGGTGAAGTGAGGAACTGCACCTGGGCAGGTTCCCCAGGCTGCGTGTCCTACCTCCGGATGAAAGGGCCTTCTAAATGCTGCTGCTGTTACTCTTGTATCCAGCATGGTACTTGTCTGTGGTGTTTGGTCTGTCTGCCGAATTCTGAGCTCAGTGAAGGCAAGAAACCCATCTTAGTCACTCGCACCCCCAGAGACCAACATAGTACTCACAGTACTCATTAATATTTGCTTAATGGCTGAGAATAGTCCCTCTCTTCATTAATCAATCAGTAGCTCTTTATCGACCATTTCCTGTAGACTAGATTTGAGCTAAATCCTGGGAGGAATGCAAAGTACAACTATGCCTCTGTAAACGGAAGATTGGGTGTGTGTGGTGGTAGGGGGGAGCATTCCAGAGCGCTGTGTCAGGGGCAGAAACTTCCACATTGGAGGCAGAGACAATACAGGTGGCTGAGGAATGTTTTCCAAACTGGGATTCCCACCCCTCCCTGATTGGGCCACTCCCTTCATCTCCTGTAGAACAAAGTAACATAGATTCCCTAATCCTGCCCAGGGCAGAAACCAAGCCTTCTCTTTACTCCCTCTCTAGTGAGGAGGATGCATCATCTTTCTTGCTCAGGCATCCACTTCATGGGAGTCTAGAATGACGGAAAAAGTCAGAAGTTTGGAGCTGGGAAAGGACCCTTAAAAATCACTTCTGCCCCAACACTGCAGCCAGAGTAATCTTTTAAAAACCGAACTCAGAACTTACTACATTCTTGCTTGTAACCCTCCACCCACTTTGAGTCCTTACCAAGGCCTCTCAGGCTTACATGATCTGGTCCTGGCAGCCTCTGCATCCTCTTACCCTTCATCCCTTCCTCTCTGCACTCAAGCCACAGGGGCTCCTGCTGTTCCGTTCCTGGTCCCTGGCACACTTGTCCCTGCCTGAGGGCCTTTGTAGTTGCTCTTCCCTCTGCCTGGAATGCTCTGCCCCTGCTGTTTGCCTTGCTGATTCTTTCACTTATCTCCGCTCACAGGTCACCTGTTCTGAGAGGTTCTTTTTGACTTTTGGTCTAAAGTAGCTGAGCTACTTGTATAAATCACTCTCTAGTCTTTTACCTTCTTGTATTTTTGTCATAGCACTGACCTCTATCTGAAAGTTTCTTTTTGTTTGTTCACTTGTTTTTTTGTGTTTTGGGTTTTTTTTGGCTGTCTCTTCCACTAGAATATATGCCCCATGATTATAAGAACTTTGGTTTGTTCATTTTATCTCTAGTGCCGAAAACTGTGCCTTGCAGGTAGTAAACATTCAGTGAATGATTTCAGAATGAATGATTGACCAAATGAACAAACCTAAGGCATTGTTTTTAGTTTTTATTGTATACATGAAAAAGCTGAGGCCCAGAGAAGAGAAGCTAATAAGAATTCGGAGTGTTCTTTCACCTGACCTTTTGAATGCTCACTAAGTGCCCCGCACTGTACTCAATGATTTACATGCATTATTTTTGTCACTTATCTTTAGTTGTTATTTGGTAAATCCTTTTTTGTGCACCATTGTAGCATTTTAAAGAAAACTGGACCAACTGTTATCTTCATTGGAACCTCACTCTGTTTTCCAAAGAGTTGGAAGCAATTTAGGAAGATTCATAGAACCAAAAGGATAAAATACCTAGGGGGTCAGGTGAAAGGAGAGTGTAAGAAGACAAGAATCAGAACTAACATTAGTTCACCGAAGTGGATACCATACAATTGCCTTTGAGCTAAGCAGTTTTTGTATCATTCTTTATGATTGATAAGTAAATTATGCCCAGATTCTTGAAAGTGATGTTTTTTCAAAAATCCAGTGACACATGTGACCCTGGGATTGTCCTAGACGACACGTGATGGTGCCGGGTTTGTTGGTTTCCTCACTGCCTCATCAGCGGGGCTCCTGGAGCATGATCTTCTCTTCCTCCTCGTTGGCCGTAGGGGCCAGTCTAGCAGGGAGGAGCTGGACACACTCCCCCACCCTCTGTGGACCCAGCCAACTTCGTTTCAAGGAGAGCCTTTTTCCCAAGATTTATTAACTGAGTATCACCATTGAAGACCCAGTTCTGCTCTCAAGATACTTCCAATTGAATTAGAAAAAAAAGATATAATGCATATAAAAAGATTTTGTGAAAGGCAATGCTAGATGCCAAATAAGAGAAGCGCTTCACAGAAGAAGTGAGATTTTGTGCTGGGGCTTACCACAGAGACCGGGAAACTGGCTGGTGCTCCTAGCAGGGAGTCCGCGTGAGCTGAGACATGCAGGCTGGGAGGGACTCCCGAGCCCCATAAGCAGTGGCAGGCCAGTGTGGACTATTTGTGGAAGGGTCTCTCTTACTAGATTATAAAGCCAGAAAGGTCAGCTGGAGCCAGATATGTGGGAGCCTCGAGTGCCAGGGAAGGATTCCAAGGCTCCGCTCAGCAGCCCTGGTATCCCAGTAGATGAGTCATCGCAAGGCACGGATGCCCGTCCTGGCTGCCTGTCGGTCCACTGATTCCCAGGTAGCAGTGACAGCACCTGAAATGGGAGCCAGGACCGTGAACTGCCCGTGAGCAGAGCAGTAAGTGTGGGGCCATTGTCGGTTTAGCCTTTGGTCATCCCAGGAGCATTCATTCATTTGGTGATTCCACACGTTTATTGAGCACCAACTACAGTTGACCCTTGAACAGCTTGGGGGTAGGGAGGCAGTTCGGGGCGCCAAACCCTCCCCATTATCCCCAAACAGCATAACTTCAGTCAGTCGTCCGCATAGGTGGATTCCCTGCTGGTTGAAAATACTACCTGCGGGGTCCTGTGCTACGTTGCAGGGGTGCTGTGATGAACACGACAGTCAAGGATACTGCTTTCCTAGAACTCTGATGTTCCTGGGGGGAGAAAGGTAGCCTGAGAAACAAGCAAATAAGGTGATTTCAGATAAAGGGTTAAATGATGTAAAGAAAATGAAACTGAGTGATGAAATGTCTAAGGAGGCAACTTTATACAAGGAGGTCAGGGAAAGCCTCTTGGGAGGTGACATTGGGGAGGTGACATTTGACCTGAGAGTAGATTAAGGAGAAAGCCAGCCTGGGAAGATTTGAAGTAAAGATTTTACAAACAGATAACGAGGCGGGATTGAACTTGGTTGGTCTGAGCTTTGGGCCCACACAGATAACTCAGCTGTGACGCTGGGGGGCCCAGTCTGGGCCTTTGTTTCCCTTTGTGTTATAGATGAGGATGGTCGTTCATGCCCCCCCCACAGAGATCCGAAGGGAGTGTAATGGTGGCTGCCGTCTGTTGAGCACCTACCCCACGCCAGGCACTCAACATGCATTTTCTCACTTAATTCTCTCTCCCGGCCTATGTGGTAAATGGTCTGTTAACCCCCGTTTCTTTCCCATTGAGGAAAGTGAGGTTCGGAGAGATGCAGTTCCGTGCCCAGGGTCCTGCAGCTTGTACATGGTGGAACCTGGGTCCAGACCCAGATTGGTCTGGCTCCAAAGCCAGGTTTCTTTCCACAGCTCCACCCTTGGAATAAATGAAGCATTGTTAGTTCAGGACATGCAGAAAGCTGCTGAGCCAGAGGGGAGTTGGAGAAGCATCTTGGAATGAATCTTGAAGGTCATCTACTGGCCTCCCTACTGAGAGGACTCTTTGCTCATCTGAAGGACGAAACCTGGGGTTACTGTTGGCCTTTGCCAAAGGCATGTTCGGACTTAGCCAGCTGAGTATCCTCCAGTTTCCTGCTTTTACCATCTCAGCTGCTGGTCAGGAGGTTTGGGAAGGTGACATCATCCAGCTGAATCAGCTGCTGCTTCTAGACACACTAACGGGAACTGAAAGGCATTGCCCTTTTCCTTCCCACTCTGCGCTATCTCGTCAGAACAAGGCTGGGGTGCGGGTGTCCCACCTGGCCACGGGGTCTTGGCTGACACTGTTCTCCCACTTTTAAAGAGCTAGAAGGTGCATTTTCTTGGAGAAACCTGTCCTCCAGGCTTCTCAAGCCAAGGGAACAGAGTGCCCTTGAGGGAAAGGAGGATTCACCGGAGGGCCACCCCATCCCTCTCTTCCGCCTTCATTCAGCCCTGTGACTCTGACGAGAACTCCTGACCTTCTGCTCTCATTTGCCTAAGTTCAAAGCTCAGGCCCAACACACAGAATGCTGTTTGTGGACTTAGACAGTAAGGCATTTAGAGTCTGGTCAAGAGGACAAAAAGCCAGCTTAGATTTCAGAGCCGAGCTGCCACCACACTATGATCTATTGGATATCCCCCTTGATCCAGTGACCAAAAAGGAAAAAAATAAGTAAAATACATTGAAAGAAAGAAAATCAAAAGACAAAGAAAGTAATAAAAAGATGGCTCAGTGAGGTGAGTAGGACAACAAGCTTCTTTCAGCGTCACTGTTTTCACGTGTAAAATGGATGTCACTGGGGTATGCGGCTCCTTGGGCCATTGGAATATCACACAGCATATAAAGCATTCAGCAGTGTCCCCAGCCCCCAGGGAGTGCTCAATGAATGGTCGCCCTGTAGGTAGGTTCTCAAAAGAGAGACAGGCCATTGGCGAGGGTCTGGGAAGGCTTTTGGAAAAGATGGACTCAGAACTGGACTTCGGAGCCTGGTAGGCTGTGGATGGAAGCTGGCTGGAAGCAGCCTATTCAGGTGGGAAGAGGACGGACTTTGGATGCTGACAGTCTACTGTGTAATCCTTGACAGGTGACTTGACTTCTCAGAGCCTCAGTTTTCTTCTCTGTAAAATGTGGATTCTGTTGAACCCACCTCGCTGAACGGTTGAGGAGATTAACAAGGTGCTATATTTATAATGAAAACCGCTGTGTAGAGTCCCCAGTATGTGCTGTGGATGTTTCTTATTTGGCAAGGGAACTAGCCTGGTAAAAAGGCTGGAAGTGGGATGTGAGAGGGCACAGCTATTGCTCATTCCCTGTCTCACCTGGACAACTCTACCAGCCGTCTTCCTGCTTCTGTCCTTGCCCACAGAGCAACCAGTGAGCCTTCTAAAATAGAAGTCAGAGCCTGTCATTCTTCAGTTCAAAACTCTCCAGTGACTCTTTATTCATGAGAATAAAAGCCAAAGTGAATACAGTGCACGACAGATGGAGGACAGTCCCCTAGAAATAAGTGCCCTAGGCTCATTCCTTCTCCGAAGCAGCCCTGCTCCAGCTTGCATGTCCCGGTGCATGTATGCAGTCAGTCACAAGCAGATGACACAGTGCTGATGGTATACATGTACACCCAGAACATTTCATAATAGCAAAGGACATTGACTGCTGCCTCGGGACGACCAGAGGTCATCGGGACTGAGAAAGCCAAGAACATTCAGTCAGGCCTCTTCCCCTCGGAATCTGAGTCATTTCCTGAGAGATGTCGCTCACTCATTCATTTACACGTATTTATCGAGTGCCTGCCATGTGTGAGCACTGAGCTATAGGCTGGCACACAGTGTGAACCAAACCAAAGTCCCTGTTTTCACTGTGAGCAAGGGCAGGAGGAAGAGACCAGCAAGAAGCGGGGCAGGGGGCAACGTGGTGTGTACGAGGGCGGAGGTGGTAGAAGTGGTGAGCAGGTCAGAGCTTCCGTATAATTTGAAGATCAGGCCAACTGGACTTGCTGCTGATGGGATAAGGGCTGTGAGAGAGGAAGGCATCCGGCTGTTTTGGCCTGAGCAACTGGAAGGAGCTTGTTGCTGTTTAATGGGAAGGGGAAGACGTCATGGCCAGTTGTAGTTTCCTGTGAGGTGTGTGGAGTCGGACTGCCTGAATTCAAGTCCACGTTTGCTTGCTCTTTGACTGTGGGTAAGGGTTTAACTTTACCACGCCTCAGTTTCCTCAAATGTAAATCTGTCTAGGCCATAGGCAGTTGGGTGCTGTGAAAACTAAATGAGGGGAATTTGTGTGAAGGGCTTAGGACAGTGCCTGGCACATAGTAAGGCCTCAGTTAAGAAAACGTTCGCTCTGATCATTGTGGAAGGCAGGGAATTCCACGACCAAGCCGGCAGCAGGTCCCACCCCCACTTCCACCACCCCCTCTAGGAGCCCACCCTCCAAGAGGCAGCTCAGACACCATCTGTCCAACAGAGAAAAGCCACAGGGAGACAGCTTTTGGGGGGCATTCGATAGATGAGCCCTTCCCAGGAAACCTAATCTTATTCTCAGCAGGTGCTAATCCCAGCAGCCTCCCTTGGTATCTGAGCCCAGCCCACCCAGTTCCTTTCCCACCCCCACCCTGAGTCCCAGACCCTCTTCCCCTTCTCACCAGCTCCAAGCGGCCACCAGGACACTTCCTTACCTGATGGAGGGGCTCCTGCAGAAGGAGGCCACCTTCCATCTGACGGGGCCCAGTCCTTCACATGTATCAGGTCACCAAGGGCTTCAGGTGCCACCTGTCCAGAGCCACCCCCACCACCCCCCTCACACACACACAGGTGCCAGTTACTGGGCGTGGAGCTTGATCCAGCAGATCCTGGCTGGAGCCAGCTGGAGCCAGGGACTCCCACTGTGCCCCAGCTGCTGCCTGCCCTCCCACCCACAGGCGGAGGACAGGCTTAACCCTTCGAACGCCACACATACAGCCAGAGTTAGTGGCTGTAGTTCTGGCTCGGAGTATTGCACTGTTCCAGCACACTTTTTGCTTTTTTAAAGAAATTTATCATAAACAGAGACTATCTAATGCATATGTAAAGTTTCAAAAATAGGAAAATGATCACCTGTAAACAAACTTATTACCCAGTTTACGAAATCAAACATTTATGAAGATATTAGAGCCCCTGTGTGCCCCTCTCCAAGCATAGCCACCCCCTACCCATTCTCTGAGATGTGATTCGGGTTTATCATTCCCTTCCTTTTTACTACATATATATATTCTTGTGCATGCTTTCAAATTTCATTTCAATACACTGTGTGTATTCATCTGCATTTTGCTTTTTTCATTCAGTGTTGTGAGATCCATTGATGTTATGTGTCCACCTGTATTTCATTCATTTTCATATCCGTTTGTATGATTATGTCTCAAATTGTGTATCCATTCTACTGTCAGTGGTTATTTGGGTTGTTCCCTCGTTTTCACTATTTCAAACAATGTGGTTTTGCACATTCTGTGTGTGTCTCCTGCAACTGCACATGTTCAAGAGGTGGTTTCTCCAAAGACTTTAGCTGCCCATCAGAAATACCCAGAGAGTTTGTTAAACCAGTTTGCTGGGCTCCACCCCCAGTGTTTGATTCTGTAGGTCTGGGATGGGGCCCTGAGAATTTGCATTTCTAGCAAGTTCTCAGGTAATACTGCTGCTGCAGGTCCTGGGACCACACTTTGAGAATCACTGCTGTAGGGTGTAATATACCCCGGAGTGGAGTTGCTTGATGAAAGGTAATGCCTGATTGTTCTTCTCTGTATTTGTAAGAATTTAGGGTGCCACCAGCAGCATATGAGTTTCCAATGTTTTACGTCTTTGTTAATACTTGATATGGTCAGACTAAATTTTTTATAGAGCTGGTGGGTATGAGATGGCCATCTTGTGGTTTTAATTTGCATTTCTCTGATTACAAGTGAGATTGAGAATCTTTTTTTTTAACACGTATTGACCATTCATGTTGCCTCTTTTATAAAATACTTGTTCAAGTCTTTGCTCTGTTTTCTTTTTATTTGATTTTTTCTTATGGATTTGTAGGAATTCTTTATATATTTTGAATACTGAACTTTTCTCTACGCACGTTACGATATATAGTCTCTCTGTAGTTTGTCTTATCATTTTTCACTTTTTCACATCTAGTCTTGATGACTAGAATTTCTTAATTTTTATGAAGTTTAGTCTTTTCTTCTGTGATTCACACCTTTTATGTTTTGTTGAATAAATTCTTCCTTAACCTGTGGTCCTAAAAACATTTGTCTTTAAAGTTTTGCCTTTCACATTTAAGTCTTTAACAGATCTGGAATTGACTCTCCTGTCACCTTAGTAGTATTTTTGTTGGTGGAATACCTTTATTTCAGTAGGTTTTAAATGTCTGTGAATCTGAATTATTTATAACTTGAGTTGTACCTAGAGCTTATTATATACACTGCATTAATATTTCATATTGAACATTAATATTTCATATTGGGAAAGAGTTTGGATCACATTTAAAACCTTTCCAAGATTTTTGTTGGATTTTTCAAATTGTAGATATGATAATGGTATTGTGGTCTTTTTTTTTTTTTTCCTCTTTAAGATTCCTTATTTTTTAGAAATACATACTGAATTATGGCTGGAATTTGCTTCAAAATAATAGAGGTGAAGGAGAGTGGTTGGGAAACAGAGGAAGTAACATTGGTACTGAGTTGATAATTGCTGAAGCAGAGTGATGGATATATAATGGTTCATTTTATCATTCTTTCTACTTTTGTACTGTTTAAATATTTTCATAATAAAAAGTTAAAAATAGCCAAGGACTATTTCCAGGGTTACTTATGAGGTAAAGCATCTTTTCTTATATTTTATCATCCATTTGTATTTCTTCCAGAGCCAGTTGGGTCTCCATATACTTCCAGGAGTCTCTAATAGAGTGTTCTTAGCATGCAAGCAGGAGATTAATTGTTAAGTAAAACAGGAGTGGGGAAAAAATAAGGGGGGAGGGGACTTCTCAGGCCTAGTTGCCAGCCTTCCCCTACAGCCTAACGGCCCCCACTCTCTCCAGAACTAGGTTCCCTCCCATCCCTTTTTTTCTTCCAGGCTATCAGGGAGAAATTTAACCAGAACCTTCTTTCCATATTATTCTACATGGACAGACTTAACTCACAGGATAGAGGAACCTCATCATGGATCCTGGTTCTCTCCCAGTTTAACAGCGCCCAGAAACAAAGGGTCACAGATAGTGGCAACCCTAGTGCAGTTGGTCACATAGTAGTGATGTTATTTTGGTGTCACAAGATGCAATACCAGAGTTGTCATTTTTCTCTGATAGTATAATAACTGGCCAAAGAGTCTGCCTCTGTGGAGTCCCAACTGCTTCTCATGGTAGAATCAGTCAGTCAGTCAGTACCTCTTTATCTACACTTATCTCTCCCTCCCCCCGCCCCTTTAATTTTTTATTCATTTTCTTGAAATAGGTAATATATTCATGTCCAAAATGTGAAAGAACAATTGTCTCCCTCCCACCACTGTTTCCTAGCCACCCAGTTCCCTTCCTGGGAGAATAGATTGTAGACATAAGCAAACACATATGTAATTCCCAAATTTTTACACCAGTGGTCATGTGCTATACACCCTGTTTGATACCTTGATTTTTTTCTCTCTTAACAGTGTCTCTTAGAGATCATTCTATATCCGTTCAAGAGCTTCCTCATTCTTTTTAATAGCTGCATAGTATTTCATACATGGTACTATTTCATACATGGTACTACCAGTTCCCCTTGGTAGACAGTCTTTTGCAATTATAATAGTGGTACTCAGTGAACAACCCTGTGTACTTGTCATTTGACCTATGTGTAAACACAGGGTATCTGTGGGGTAAATCCTAGAAGTGGACTTGCAGGATCAAGGGTGTGTGCACTTGTGATTTTATAAATGGTGTTGCTGCCATGAGCCTGTAGCAGCGGTGCTTGTTTACCGGGTCTTTTCTCTGCACACCCTTCCATCACATTCATTGAGTGCCAGACCCTGGATACAAAGATAACACTTTCATGTATCAAGTGAAATTGTTACTGTGTGCCAAATACAGGCACATTACCGGGTAATACAGCCACCCAACGAGGAAGGTTTTTAAGCGAGAAAACTAAAGCTCAGAAAGCATAATAAATAGTGTGATGTGGTCACTGACCCAAACTAGTAAGTGGCATATCTGGGATTTAAACCCAATAAACGCCTGTACTGCCTCTGCACTTAAAGAGTGCCCTGCACTACCTCTCAGGAAGAATAACGTGTGGGCTTAGAGTCTAATACAGGTGAGACATCAGGCTCAGAGAGAGTAACTGGCCAAAAGAACAAACAGCCAGGAAGCTGTGGAGTCCCCTGGGAGGACCCACATATGTCTGATCTGAGGCCTGTGGTCTGTGCTGAGCTGCCGCCCTTCCTTCCATGGAAAGAGTTTCCAAATCTAATTAGGATTCCACCCAGCGCTCCAGCCGCTACTACACGGAACCACAAGTCCCTGTTCTTGGTGTGTATCTGTTGGCCAGCAGAGAGGCCCACAGACGTCACCCATGTGATGAATACACTGAGGACATCGTGGTTGCTGCCGTTTATGAGTGCGCTGTAAGGAACACTGTGTTACATTTGTAACCCTCGCCGTAATCCTGCTAGAGAAACATATTATGTCCTCATCGGCTAGATTACAAAACTGAGAGTAAAATAATAGTTAAATAATAGTCCCAAGGTCAAATTCTAAGAAGGACAGAACCCAAATCCAATCTGTTAGACTCGGAAGCCCTCACTCGCTCACTGTTGGTTTCTGTGGGTTTCCTTTGGCTCCCTCTACCTCTCCTACTTTTCTGTATTGTTTGGTGCCCTCTCCATAGGGTGAGTCTGACTTCTCCACCTCACACTGACTGCTTTAGAGGAGACGGCCAATAGCCCCATGTACCCTACCCCCACCCCCAGTGCTTAGCACAGGGCGGCCAAAGAGTGGGGCGCCACGTGCCCCCTGAGGATTGGTGGGTGATCGCTGGCGATGACGCTCTCTGATAACTGCCTCAGAAAGGACCCATCTCCCGGTCATGTAACAGGTGCCCTTTGAACATCTGTCATGTGCTCACTGCTCCCGTAGGAGAGAAGTATAAAGTACAGGCCTAGCTGTCAACAACTTAGATTGTGAGACTGCAAGTACCAGAAAAGACTGCAAGGGTTGGCGGAGTTCAGAGGAGAGAAGAAGCATAGCGTGGTGATAGCACTTATTCTTGGAGCGCTGTAGGGTAGGTCTTACGCCCGTCTTATAAAGGTGATCAGCCGGGTTGTACAGCAAACAACCAAGTTTCTCCGAAAATAAGACCTAGCCGGACTATCAGCTCTAATGCGTCTTTTGGAGCAAAAATTAATATAAGACCCGGTCTTATTTTAATATAATGTAAGACCGGGTCTTATAATAAGACTGGGACTTATATTAATTTTTGCTCCAAAAGACGCATTAGAGCTGATGGTCCGGCTAGGTCTTATTTTCAAGGAAACACGGTAAGTAACAGTTAGGACTCTGAACTCCTCAGGGGACAGCGCTGTGGCTTCTGTGCTGGGTGGCCTGGAGGATCCAGGTAAAGGGAGTCTGGAAGGGTGGGACAAGAAGGGAGAGGCGGAGATGTCGCAGGACGGAAGGCTGAGAAGTGGCGCTCTCATGCCCCTAAGATATTACAGTGCACGCCTCTGTCTCCTTTCGAAGGTGGGACAGCCTGGCTAGGGCCTCAGTCATAGCACAGGATCCGTCACTAAGGTTTGTCCAGGGCGTCCTTGTGTCCATACATCATCTCAGTGAGCCTCTGACTGTGCGAGGAGGTAGAGGAGGCTTTCTTACCATGGAGGGAACGCAGGTCTTCTGCCTTGAAATCCGTCCATGCTGCCTCCAATTTTCTACCATGGGAGAACACAGGCGACACACCTGGGTTTGAACCCCTCCTCCTCCATGTTGTGTCTCTGGTATCTTCAACTTTGCAAGTTAGGGCAATGCTGCGGGAGGCAGGCATATGGTAAGGGGTGAACATTATACTGGAGACATAATGAAGAGCAGAGGAGATGAGTGTGAGTGGAACAGAGTGAGCGAGGAGAAAGTGGTAGGAGGTCAAGGTTTGTGTGAGCCGTGGCGAGACACCCTGGCTCTTACTCTGGGTACATGGGGCGAGGCAGTGGGGTGTATAGGAACACCAGAGTTCCTATAGTGCTGTTTTTCAATGCACTTTGGTTTACAGATGAAGAAAGTGAGGTGTCCCCCGGGGGTGAAGTGACTTGTCTAAGATCACACAGCGAGTTTGTAAAGGGCAGCGCTGGGATTAGAACTTGGGTCTCCGGTCTCCTAAGAGAGCTTACTACTTTTCTCTTAAGCAGCACTGCTCCCTGAGGGGACGCGGGGCAGAGGCCTTGGGGTCACCTCAGAGTACATCGGGGCAAGAGAGAGGGCCTCAGAGATCATCTGATCCATCCTCCACCCTTGAGTGATGAGAAAAGTGAGGCCCAGGGCACTTAATGGACATGTCCGTACCCAGGTAGAGCGACCGCTTTTGCAGGAGTAAACCAGCCTGTCCTGACCCAAGGTCCCAGGTCCTTTGTACACTACCATGCAAAACTTCTAAATTGCGTTTTTTCCCATGCAAATCGAAAGCCTCATTCCAAATGCCAGCAGCAGTTAACAATTAGAACAACTGGTTTGGGGAGTTTTTGTACAAATGCAATCTTGTTTTCTTTCTCTCTTTCTCTCTCAATTCTTAGTAAGGATAATACACTAGAAGTGGAGGGAGCTTCAGTGGGAGACCTTGATAGAAAAAATAAAAATTTGGTAGTCTCCAAAATCTAGGGGGGTCCTCAAAGCCAGGAAATGATGCAGAGGACAGTCTCCTTGTCTATCCCAGCTCGCTTGCCACTTGTTCAGCCCCACTCACAACCTACCTTCCAAAGGCCCAAACTTCCCTTGGCAGCTGCATCTGGTGAACGCCAACGGAAATCCCTGGTATTTTTCTTTGCATGCAACCAACCATGGAGATGTAGGTCAGGCATTGCTGGCAGTTACAGCAGCAGCTCGAGCTTTACCTCCTGCACCTGCAGCCATGTTTGCTGAGCCCCATGGGGATGGGAAAAGGATGTTCCCCTCCAAACAGATGAATCCTCAAGAGTCCATGTGGGCGGAGCTGGCCGGGACTTAGGGGGTGCTGGAAGAGACCATCTGGACTGTGGGGGACTACCTAGGAGGGTGGGTGGCTGTTTCCCTCCGCTGAATGTCTGATGCCTGCTGTGACTAGTAGCAGGGTTGACAGTGCTTCCGCTCAGCTCAGCGTCATCATCACTGATGAAGAATACTAGAAAGGTCCCACCCTCCCCTTGGTCCCCCAGGCCTGCACCTGAACCCCCACGCCTGTCTGGTGTTTACGGGATTGAAGCTGCCATCCTTTGGGACCTAGCCTGTTTTTATTTCTGCTCTCAGCTGTCTCTTGTCTCCACGGACCTCACCTCCAGGTTTCTGCGTGCCCTTCCCCCATGATGCAGCCCCACGGGGCTCCTCCAGCCTGGTGCCCTCCTCTTTGGCCTTTGTTCTCTTCAGCACAGTTGCCAGTTCTGTGCCTGCCCCTAGGGAGAGCTTTCTTAGCCCCTCACACAAGCTCTGTTGGTCCAACCTGGCTGCACCCTTTCGAAGATTCAGGCTGCACCCGGGGGGGGGGGGGGGGGGGGTGGGGAGGGCAGGGCTAAGGTTCCGAGATGCAGAGGGGACACCTGTGTGGCTGCTCCGGACTGGCCTCCAGTTTGCTGGCTAGTTCGTCCTGAGTGTTCTCCTGCCCTGGACCTCATATAGCCCCTTGGTAAAGATGTGGGCACCAAGATTGGTACATGTACCATTGGTCTTCAAAATAACTTATAGGTAATATGCAAATGGACATATTTTTATTTTAATAGTCAGTGTTTTTATTTTACATTGATTTCCATCTGTGGCAAATGATACTGGTTTTCTATTTATAGTAGATATAGTAGTATCAGTTGCCTTTTCATTTATTTATTTAGCAAATACTCAGTGTCTACTCTATGCCTGTTCTACTCTACACTGTTCTAGCTACTGTCCTCGTGGAGTTTACATTCTGAAAAGACAGAGTGCTGGTGGGGGTGGAGGGCGGCTAGGCCGCTGATGGCGTTTGTGTTTTGAATAAAGTGTTTGGAAACGGCTTCTCTGAGGAGGCAGGTGAGCAGAGATCTGCGTGACCATGTAGCAGTCTATGGTAAGAACATTCCAGACAGAGGGAACAAGGACAGAGACCCCCAAGTGAAGAGGGTGTGCTTGGCATGTCTCAGGAAGAGCAGAGGAGATGAGTGTGAGTGGAACAAAGTGAGCGAGGAGAAAGTGGTAGGAGGTCAAGGTTTGTATGAGCCGTGGCGAGACACCCTGGCTCTTACTCTGGGTACATGGGGCGAGGCAGTGGGGTGTTTTGACCAGACAGGATCCAACTCCTTTTAGAAGGAGCGTTCTGTGTGGTGAGGGATCATAGCGGGAGGTGAGAGGCTGGGACACCAGGAGGGAGGTTGTTACAACTATACAGGCAGAAAATGGTGTTGGCTTGGACCAAATGATGGCGGCAGAGGTCGTGAGAAGTGGTGGATTCTGGATCAATTTGGAATACAGATCCAAAGGAATCTGCTGACAGATGAAAGCTAGAAAAGATTTAAGGGTGACTGCAAAGAGTTCCAGACTTCAGCACCTGGAAGGATGAAGCTACTACCATTTACTAAAAATAGGAAAAGATGCAGAAAGAATAGGTTTGGGGAGGGTTAAGAATTTTCAGTACATTTACTTAACTTTTTAAAAGTGAGTCAATTGATAGAAAAGTGTTAATGATACATGGACAAGACCAACACAGTGATGGCTGAAATTGTGGATGGGGTGGACCCCATGTGTCTGTGCTTCCTCCAGCTCTAAAATTCTGCTTTGGTGATTTCAGCCCTCCAGGTCTCCCACTGATGAGGAATGGGAACTTGAGACTCAGCCTAGAATGCAGCTGATGCAGAAGGAATGATGGGGGAATCCCTTAAGCCAGGCTTACCTCGTGTTAATTTGGAAGGACTCGGGAAGGCCTTGCACACATCCTGGCCTCCTGGCGTTGCCTCCTTCACTCACTCACTGACTCACTGAGCACCTTCTGCCTAGTAGGCCTTGGAGACAACACAGGTCTGACGTCCTCTCTGTCCTAATATAAAGCAAGCTATCTCTACCTCTGCGGTCAGCCCAGGCCTGGCCTCTCCACGGCCCTGCATTTTCCTGGAGTTCGGGTGACGTGTTTGCTGAAAGTGGACAATCGTCACAGCCCAGGCGGACCCTGCCCTCCCTTTTTCTGTCCACCCCACTTTGCCCTCCTTTTATTGCCATCCACACTTTGGAGCCTGGGAGCAAATGGCTTTGCCTCCATGAGAGCAGAATTGGTCTTGTGTTACTTCAGTCCATAGTTCTCAAGCTGGAAAAAATATCCGCAAAGGCTCTTCCCCTGCCTTTTGAGAAACAGGCCAGAGAGGCAGGCGATGCCCACAGCCTGCACCCTGCCCATCAGCACATCCTTTCAACTCTACTTTTAAACATAAATTCTGAATCTGACCCGCTGCTCACCAACTTCCCTGGCACTGTCCTGGCTAAGCCGCCATTGCCTTTCTCCGGGACGACCACAGCAGCCCCTCTCCAGACCTCTTGCTTCCACCCTTGCCCCTGGAGGTCTCCACCCAGCAGCCAGAGGGATGCTTGTTAAAACCCAAGTGAGATCATGTCCCTCCCCACTCACAGCGCTGCAGTGTTCTCATGTCACTTAGAGAACAAACCCAAGGCCTTAAACGGCCTTCACTGCCCTGCACAGTCTGACCTGTGGCTACTGCCAGACCCATTGCTACCACTCTCCTTCATTCACTTGACTTCAGCCACTCTGGTGTCTTCCCTGATCCGGGAACATCCCAAGTATGCACCTGCCTCAAGGCCCTTGCACTTGCTGTCCCCTTTTCCTTTCCTCAGATCCTCGTAGAACCTGTTTCCTTACTTCATTCAGGACCCTGATCAAATGTCACCTCTTCAAGCTTTCCCTGACCATGGGTTCTAATCCTGCCCTCTTCCATGTTTCTCTAACCTCTTTTCTCTCATTTATTTTTCCTTTTACCACTCATCGCCATCTGACACATTTATGTATTGCCTGTCTCTTCCCATTAAGTTGTAAACTCATGCAGGTGGGACTTTTCATCTGATTTAGTCACTGCTTTATCCCCAGCACTTAGCATCGTACCTGGCATTAAGTGGACACTTAATAAAGATTTATGGAATGAATGAGTGTCCAGAGCTAAGCAGAGCAGTTTGTCTGGTCCTTCCTGCAACCCCACAGGTCAACCCACAAAAGGGTCACGGTCTGTCTCGGAAAAGTCAGCTAACAGCTCTACCAAAGCTACTTGGCATCACTTGTTGCCAAGATAATGACCAGGTAGTGGGAGGGACTCTGCAAGGACAGGCCTTGCCGGGACTGGGTTAGGGGTAGGGGAGGCACAGGGCAGCCATCAGCGCGCCTCTCCCTTTCCCAGCCCTGAGGAAATGCAGCCCCATGGGAGCCTCCAGCGTGGAGGTTTGGGGGGGATTTGGGGGGTGAGAGCACTCACATGTGAGAGCACTCACATGTGCACGCACAGGGGGAGGGAAGGGTGGTACAGGGATTCGCTCCCGCCCCCAAATCCTCCAGGGCTGTTGCCTTCTGCTGTGGAATTCCAAACATTTCCAATCAGATAAAGGTGGCTGAAAATACCAGGGACTTGTCTGGACTAGTTGGAGGCGGTGCTGGGGTGAGGAGGTTGAGGCCACAGGGGCAGAGACCAGCAAGGTCTGGCCTGTCCGAGGAGCTTGCCCTGAGTCACAGGTGCCACTGCCCTTTCCCCCTGGAATCCTGCAGGTTTGAGGGCAAGGCTCAGCAGGCTTTGGGCTGGAGGAGAATCCGACTCTTTTGTGGCAACAAGTCCTTCTACTCAGAATGTCACCTTTCACTTTCCACACTAATTACTGGATCTTTTGGATACCTTTGAGAAAGAGAACCCAGGTGTCACTCACGTCCATATGTGAGTTTCTTTCATCCTCCTCACACTGCAGTAGCAGTAGGAGCCCTTTAAGACAATTCCCTTCGTTTTACAGATGGCGAAAGTCCCAAGCTTTCCCAGCATCCCAGACAGGGAACTGGACTCACCCTAAGCAAATCAGTGACAGAGCTGGGCCATGAAACCCGCATCTGCTGACTCTCAGCTTACTGCTCTTTTCTTCACAGCATGCATCATTTATCACCACCAGCCGAGACAGTGGGGACAGCTGTGGGCGGAAAGGAGGGAGTGGTGCTTTGCACGAGGGAGTATTTGGAGGCATAGACCCCCGAAGGAAGCATGAGTTTTAGGGAAAGGTTTGGCCCCAGAAAACAAGCTCCTATTCCTTGTAGGTTGTTATCACAGTCCCTCCTGCCTTTGCCTCAACACAATGCAGAAGATGCCTTTTCCAGAACCTTCCTGTAGTTTCCTATCCCCTTTCCTGAGCCTGGGAGAACTTGGTGTCTTGGGAATCCTCGGCACCTGCCCAATCGCCTGGTGTCTCGTGTCCTTCTCCTGGTTTTGCCAGGCAGGGAGGATGGGCATGAAGAGAGAGAAAACTGGTTTTTCTTCCCTTCCCTCCTTACTGTCTACCAGTCAGCTCCACTCATCAGCACCTTCTCTGGGCTGGGCCTGGGGGGCAGAGCTCCCGGTCAGAAATGAGCAGCTCCACAAACTGCTGAGACGGCTGAGGAGACAGCGAGCAGGAGGCCTCCTTGAAGCCGTTACGACCTAAGAGATAAGTGGAGAGCGCTCCGCAGAGGGACCAGCCTGGGCAAAGGCCCGGAGCGAACAGGACATGGCTGGAGGACTGAAGGAGCCTGGCCCAGACAAAGCTGAGGAAACCCGCAGGGTCTTGTAGACCCTGGAGAAGGCTCTGAGACTCAAACTGGGTTTTGGTCTAAGAAGAAGAAGAGTAATAAAGCTGCCATTTGCTAAAAGCACTAGGTACTGTGCCGAGTTCTAGGGGCTTTACAGGCATCGAATCCTCAGTGTTCTTGTGAAATAAGTACATTTTTAGTCCTCGTTTTATATATGAGATCCACAGCTAAACATCTTAGTCTCGTTGCAAGACTTACTGGGTACTTGCCTGCTTTTTGTTTGGTCTGGCAGCCCAGCTTGGTGGAGAAATGGAGGTCAGTTTGTCACCAGCCTCGGCCTATCCAGACAGCGCTGCCATTTTACACATGAGGAAACTGATACTCAGAGGAGCAGGACCTGGTCCAGGGCCCAGAGCAAGGCCGCAGAGCGTCGTCTGCCAGCCCGTGTCGCCTTCTGGGGCAGCCTTCGGGACAGAGTTGGAGAAGAGCAGCAGAGGGGAGAGGAACAAAACCAAAGGCCAGCCAGTGGGGAGAGAGAGAGGGAAAGAGGCAAGGCTTTCCCATGACGCTGTCCAAAGGGGAAAGTTTTCCCGTAGAGCTGTCCAAAGATGAAATGCTCTACCCCGGAGGGACGGGGCCCCTTAGGACAAGTGTGTAAGCAGAGAATACCCTAGAGAGGGTTGTGAACTCCCACGGTTATGGACCATCTGGAATGAAACACCCACTATGTGACCTGGGTGCTCCGCCTTTCTGGAGCCCATCTGGGCAATGACGGTGGCAGTGGTGGTGAGCTCGGGCATCGCGGGGAAGATCGGATAGGTGCTTGCAAGTCACTTTGAGTCTGCCTGTTTCAAAGGTGAACCTGGTCCTTCCTGGACACTGGAAGAAGAGTAGACGGCTGTGGCCGAATAGGGCGTCACCAGGGATGGGATGAAGGAGGACTGAGCTGAGGGAGGCCTCAGAATTCCAGGGAACGGATGCAGATGAGCATGGAGCTCCACCCAGGAGCCGTGAGTGCTTGGGCTCTGGAGCCAGGATTCCTGGATTCAAATCCCAACCCTGCCGTTTATGAGCTGTATGGCACACTGCGCCGGATTCCTCAGAGTCACGAGGGCACTTCACTTCACGGGGTTAGTGTGATGGTTAAGTGAATTTGTATACACGATGAAGCTCTTAGCATCATGGGAAGTGCTCAGTAAATACCAGCCGTCACTCCTAGGGAAGGAGGGTATGAGCCCCTAAATGAGCATCTGGGCCCCCAATAGCTGCTTTTCTGAATTCTGTCTGCCTCCAGGGCTAGCACCCTGATTGAGCTGAGGAGGTGGAGAGCCCACGCTCACACTGCTGGGCCCGATAGCTTTCTTGATTCCCCAGCGAGGTGTTATCTCCTCCGGCACAACCACTTCCTTTTCTGAGAAATGAGCGCATCTGTGAGGCTTAGCTTCTTAGAACTCGTGGTGGGGGAGGAGAGGCTGGCAGCTGACAGGCAGAGTGGGAGAAAGATTAAAACAAAGTTTGCTATGAGGTTGCCTTCAAATATTCCCTAAAGATCAGATGGCATGGGCCCCCCATGACACCCTCTTCAGCCAGTAACACCAAGGTCACCTTGCTTTACCAAGTGCTTTCATCCCCTGATCTCACCACCACTGCCTTATGGGTGGGTCAAAGCAGGAGAAACTAAGGCACAGAAGTCGAGAGGCTTGCTATGGCGCCCACAGCTGGGCTGGCTAGACTGAAGTGTCACCCCAGCAGGCCGGCGCCCATCTCTCCGCCCCTGCTCCAATGAGCTGCCTCTCTGAGTTGCCCACATCCAGGCCCATGCTCCCCCAGGAAAGCCAAAGGAAGTGGATTCCAACCACAAACCTCACTTCTTCCGAGTCTCCCCCTGCAGCCCCCTGCTGAGAGAGTGATAAGGCCTCTCTGTTTACCCCACCCCTCCTTCCTGCCATCTCCCAGGGATGTCCTGACAAGGCCTCAGTGGTCTACTCAGCAGGCATTTATCAGCCTCTCCCCTAGGGAAACTGAGGCCAGAAGCAGAAGGTGACTCTGCAAGTGACTCGGGGCCTGAGCATGCAGGGCCATGAGGAGGCCAGAGCCAAGTACAGTCCTAATGGCCCTGGCACTTTCTCTAGGCTGCTAGAGCCCCTTCCTCTTCTCCACCTAGCTCTTTCCCGAAATAACCAAGCAGGAAGGAAGCGGTGGGCCTGGGCCCTGCAGAGTCACCCTAGAGGAAGGAAGGGCTCGTCTGGCACAGGCGCTTGTTCCCCACTGAAGCCAGGACGGAAGGGTTTCACTTTCCCTCCTGGTCGTCACATCCTTTTCCTGTGGCACCCAGTTCCCCTCAGCTGGCTGGGGGCCAGAGCTCATTCATTCAGCTGGTGGCCTCAGGCCACCTTCCCCCTCCTATAGGGATTCAGGACTATAGCCCTGGTCCAGAATGTGGGGTTTGCTGCTGCACGGGCTGGGATTTGCAATTGGCTTCCCTGCTTACCCATTTGGGGCAGGTCTCGGTATCTCTGAGCCTCAGTTTACCCGGCCTTAGAATGAGGACCTCCTTCCGTAACAGAAGCGCGTGCACCTGGACCTCAGTAGGGCCTGGGGAAGTAACTGTGCTTTTGAAAGTGAGCCGAGTGCTGTATCGAGGTTAGGAGCAAAGACGCGAGTCAGATTGTTGGTGTAGGCAGCCCAGGCAGGTAGGTCATCAGATTCATTTAGAATGGCACCTGCTGTGTTCCCGGCACAGCCAGGTTCTGGAAATACAAGTTACAAAACAACACACAGACCAGTAGGGAAGACAAGACAGAAAAAGAATCACTCAAGTTACGATGGTTGTGCATGTAATCAGGGAATATGGCCCAGTCAGGGTAAAATGCTTTAGCTCAGTGCCTGGCACAGGTAGAACATTCCAATGTGTGGTGCAGGTCTGCTGCTGCTGCAACAGGTATTATTTTACTGTTATTTAAGAAGCGCGGACACTAGGAGCCGGAGAGGTGAAGTGACCTACTCACAGTGACACTGCTAAGTAAGAAGTGTGGCAACGCGGGAGGTGGGATTGGAGGAGTGATCAGATTCAAGCAGGGTGTGGGGTCTGCCGGTACCTGGGCCACGGCCCCAGGGACGACGCTGTGCCCGCCTTTCCCCTGACTTCTCCAGGGTGGCCACTGGCTCAGGGCGACCTGCAGTGTTCAGTTGGCTGCCTCTGGGCAGAGAGCCAGCTGAAGTCAGTCTGTGCCTGTCGGTCCCTGGCCTCAGACAGGGGTCAGACTTGGTCCCTGCCTGCACTGAGCCCCCCACACTGATAGGGGAGACCGACACAGGCAGAGGGCCTCAACCTAGGGACACCTGCCTGTCCTTCCCGCGTCGGGGCCTGCGCGCTGCTTGCTTCTGCTGGAGCACGCTCTTTCTCGCCCGGCGTTGCGGTCCTCCTCGGCCCTTCCACCCTGTCATTCAGGTCTCAGCTCCAAAAACCTCTCCTCCCCAGAGACGCCTCTGAGCGCGCCCCCTGCAGCAGGCCCCCAGGTATTCTCTGTCCCCTCCTCATGACTTCCTGAGGTCGAAACCCCATCACCTCTGAAATGGTTCTCTTCTTATCTTCTCTGCTTCCCACTAAGACAGTGTTTCTCAACCTTTTTTCCTTATCAGCACCGCCAAAGGAGTCTTTTTACACATTTTTTGTCCTAGTTGCCCTCCCGTGACATCTGAATACCACAGCTGTACGGTGTATCCCTGCATGTGCTGTGGCCCCACGGAGAGCCACAAACCACTGTAATAGCCAAGAATTTTTCGCTTCGCCCCATTGGGGGTGACATCACCCCCACTGAGCATGCGCAAACTAGAACACAAGCTCCATGAAAGCAGAACCCTGTCTGCGTTGCTCACTGCTGTCTCCAGTGCTGGGCTTGGAGCGTGGTAGGTTTTTAGTTAATATTTGTGGTGTGAATAAAAGTCCATAAACCCTGGAGTACTTAGGAAACATTCATCCCACAGTTGAAGGATGGGCTAATAGGGCAGGTCTCTGGAAAGACAGGACTCCACAGTGGAGTGTTGCAAGCTGAGCAGGGGTTGGCTAACTGAGGAAGGGAGATGCGGGAGGGGGGCCAGTTAGCAGACACGGTGTTAGCAGAGGCACATGTGGGGCCGGTGGGGTGGGGCCATTCCTCGTGTGGTACCGACCGTGGGAGGCCTTGGCTTCTTCTAGGACCCCTGGTTCTTGTCTCACCATTCTGAAGGGCCCCAGTGCCAAGTCAGGAGACCCCAGTTCTTAGTCCAAGTTCTAGGACTAGGCTGTGTGACGCTGTAGAATGGGCAGGTGGGTTGGCGTTGCCGGCTTGTGGGGTCTGCCGGGCTAGGAGTCCATGATTCTCCCATGGGGATCGTTAGCCACTCCTCTCTCCAGTGGTCTTGAAAACCCCCACGTGGATCCCCATTGTAGTGGTCACAGTTACAAAGACACGTCCCGCATTTGCTGTCACACGGCTGAGGATGCAGACATGTCTCAGGCCTGGGTCTCCTGAGAGTCTGTGTGACATCAGAGACCTCCCTACAAGCCACTCTTCCATCTTACCTCCCTGCCCACCAGGCCGCGATGGCTAAAACTAATGGGAGCCGCTGAGGAGCAGTGGGAGCTTATCTCTGCTATTCCAGACTGGGCTGCTTTGCAGTCCTGTTTATTTATCCAGAGCAGCCGCCCGCTGAGAAAATGGCTGTGTTTGTTTCCAAGTATGTCGTGTGAACCGTGGGCTAAATATACCCACACCACTGCCTCCCAGCACCCGCCCTGGAACAGCACGCCCCATTTTGCTTGTGCTCTCTCTGCAAAAGCAATCCCCAGAATCTACAGCCCTTGGAAAGCCTACTCTCCCCTCCCCAGGAGAAGGAGCTCCTTGAAGTGGAGACAACGGTTGTCCAGGCCAGGAATGCACACGTGGGGACTGGTCAGGTCAGAGCCTTGTTCTCCATGGCCCCAAAATGAGAATGTTCCCTCCACCCTGGAATGACTGTTCCTGGACAGTGAGTGCTTTGTGCCCTTGCAGTGACAGGGCCTATTTACTCCAGCCCAGCCCTAGAGCCGAAAACTTCCTGTGGCTGCCAGCTCTCTACTTCAGGAAAGTTCCCATCGAGGGAGCCAGGCCTCTCCCACTTTGGCTACAAACCCAGTGTCCCTAGTTTCTTGTGGGACATTTGGCCCCTTGGGACAGATAACCAAGGCCTTTTGGCCACGGCCTCACTTCTCCCATGCTCCCACAGCCCAGGAGTCTACCCCCTCACAGACCCAGCTTTTTTGTGACTCCACCTGGACCTACTTTGCTTGGGATCAGAAAAATTAAAAGTCCTGTACGAATTTTCTTGTCTGCCAACACCCATGGAGGCTGGCCAGGATGAAGGGGGAGAGACAGGGAAACATATCCGCCCCAGCCATGCCTGGGCAGCGACAAGACTGAGAGTTAGGAGGCTGGCTGCTGCCCTAACTGCCGCTGCCCTTCTCTCCCCAGACCCAAGGCTCCACCTCCACCCATCGCCATCCCCCTTTTCCAGGGAATCCTTTCAGCACTAGTGACAGGACCCCTAGCCCCCCACTTAGGGAATGCCCTGCGGTGGCAGCGCTCCCTTTGGAGCCAGGCGGTCCTGGGTTCTGATCCTGGCTTTGCCTCCTGTTAGCTGGGTGACCCCAGGCAGGGTCTTCCCGCTGTAAACCTCAGTTGTCTCATCTGTGAAATGAGGTTCAAATCTCTTGTCTGGGGATTCCGATGAAGGTGAAATGAGATAACTGTGACTGCACGTGGCAGACATGCAATGTCTTTGTTCTACTCAGGCATCTGTTGACCACCAACTATGTGTCAGACACTGCTGGGCACGGGGTGTGTAGAAATGAAACAGGATCTCTGCCTCTTGAAGCCACATCTAGTGGCAGGAGGTAAATCAAACAAAAGTGGAGTGTAGAATCTGGTTATGAAAAGTGCTAAGAGGAAGAATGAAGCAAGGTGAGGGGCTAGATAGGCAGGAGAGACAGGGGTGGGTACCACGTCAGACATGGTAGCCAGGGAGGGCCTCTGAGGAGATGCCATTTGAGCGGAGTCGGGAGTGAAATGAGGGAGTGAGGCAGGAGACATCTGAGGTCAAGTGCTCCAGGAAGGAGAACAGCAAACTCCCGAGCTCAGCAGATACTCGTCAGCAGATACCCGAGGAACAAGGAATGCAAGGAGGAGGCTGGTGCTCCACGTGGAATGTGCAGTGGGAGGACCAGGTCCCCCCAGGCCTGGCTGGCCGGTGGGACATTTATTCCAGGTGTGATGTGAAGCCTTGGCAAGGTGCAGGGCTTAGAGCCATGCGGTCTGAGTGCAGGGCGTTGCCCCACCCGCCCGCTTTTCTCCTTTTCCCCAGAAGATGGGAGGCTTTCTGGTGAGGACTCTGGCTGATGCATCACTGCTCCTCCCCAATGGCTTAATGAATGTTGAGGGTTGTCCGAGTCGCGTTGGCAGCTCCGCATGCGTGCTCCTCTAGAGTAAGTAACAGGAATGCATGTGAACAGCAACGACGCCGGCTTTCTAAGTGCAAGGGAAGGCTGTGGAGGACCTAGCACAGGCTCCCCAGGATCTGGTCTGTTGTTACAGATCTTCTCTGTGTGGAGCATGGACCGAGGGGAAGGGCCATCGAGACCAGAAGTGGGGCCAGGCAGGTATCGGAGTGAGCAGACTAGCCAGGTGGGACCTGGGACCCACTGAAGATGGAGGCCCTGTCTGAGGAAGCAGCCACCACTCAGCTAGTTGGGACCAGATGGAAATGTGGGCCAAGGGTGTGAGCTCTTGGTGGAGAGGCAAGAGCACAGGCTCTGGAATCAGCCAGTGATTCATTCCCTCCCTAGACACACACAGCACACTGATTTCTAGGTGTCAGACACCAGGCTTGGATTCTGGTTCCATCACTGACAAAGCTGGGTGACCTATCAAGTCCCTCCTCCCTCAGGCCCAGCTTCCTGGTCGGTAAATGGGGAGAGACAGCCTGCTTTGCAGCATTGCTGGGAGGATTAAAGGACGAATGGGACGGCAAGCTCCTCATTAAGGGTGCTCCACACTCCCCTTTCCCTGCCCCACAGTCTGGCTCCGCCCTGGGCTGGGGAATTGAACCCGAAGCTCCGCCCTCCCTATATCATGTGCTTCCCTCCTGACTATCTTCTGAGGGCTGTTGCTCATTCCACCTGGGCCTAGAGTCATGCCCCCAGCGCTGGGGACAGGGACAGGACCTTAGACCCATCCCAGTCCTGCATGGTTGTTACACTCTACTCTGTCCTGCTCTGCCCACCGTCAGCCTGCCCTGGGCAAAGGCTCCCTCCAGAGGAAGGAGGAGCCACGAGGCTCGGACCTGCTCTGTCCCTTTCCTCTCCCTCCCTCGCTCGCTCCATCACAGCACTGGAAAGGCTGAGGCTTTCTCTGACTCTACTTCAAGCTTCTCTGTGGCTTCCAGACCATACATAGTCCAGCTGTCACTCACCCCTGCACCCTCGTCTCTCCTATTCCTCCCTCCCTCTTCACTCTGCTCCAGACATTTGGCCTGTCGTTCCCTGAGTCTGCCCATTTCTTTCTCACCTCAGGTTCTGGAGTACCACTTCCTAGCTGTCTGACCTTGGACAAAGCTCTTGCCCTATGTTGCACCTGTTTTCTCAGCAATAAAATGGGTTGGTGATCGATCCCCAGCTGTGGTGTCAGGGACGGCATCCCTTAACCCTTCGGCCCAGAGTGGACACATGTGGCTAGCTCTTCAAATGACCAAGGCCATCGTGTGTAGGTGGCCCCCTTTCTCCCACCCACCCACATTACTGCTTGAGGACTCATAAACAACACCTTCCCTTCTCTTCTCTCTCCCTGCAGGACACTTTTGTGGAACTCTACGGGAACAATGCAGCAGCCGAGAGCCGGAAGGGCCAGGAGCGCTTCAACCGCTGGGTCCTGACGGGCGTGACTTTGGCTGGCGTGGTTCTGCTGGGCTCGCTCTTCAGTCGGAAATGACCAGACACTGACCACCCACTCCCTCCCACCCCCGTCCTGCCCCCACCACATCCCTCCTTCCAGCCACCATTGCCACCAGGAGAACCACTACGTGCAGCCCATGACCACCCATCCAGCACAGGGTTGGGCCTACACATGGTCCCCCGCAGTTAGTTTTCTAGAATCTATCATGCTTTTGTGAGAGCCGCCTTCCCCCACACCTCAGTTCTCCTGGCCTCAAAACCCACAAATTTTCCCCAAAATCTGCCCCATGGAAGCTGGCAGGTGTGTGGGGGTTTGTGGCTGGGGGCTGGAGGGCCCTGCCTATTTGGTGGAACCCCCTTACCCTTAGCCTCCCCGAGAATGCTTTCCTGCCAGGGAGCTGGAAATTTTTCTGACCCTTTTTCCCAGAAAGACAGACTAGATTGCCTTCCTTTTGATGTTTGTGGCCTCAGAATTAATCATTTCTTATTCCTCTCCCCCACCCCGAGGACCTGGGCTCCCCTCCCTTTCATCCCCACCCTACAATAGCCACTTAGGGGCCACTCTGACTAATTAGGGATTCAGGCTGCTTGGGATAAAGAAACAGGACCAGGACCCCTCCTCACCTCCGGCCTGGCCAAGTCCCCACTCCCAATCCCATGTCCTCTGGAGGCCTCTGGCTAGAGGCCAGCCCCCCCCGGGAGGGAAGGGGCTGTAGCTGCAGGAAGCACCCCATGCCAAAGCTATGGTGGCCCTTGCAGTTTAGCACTACCCCGGTTCCCGTCCCGTTCCCTCCCCTGGCTCCCATGACCGTGACTGAGGGACCAACTGGGCCCGAGACAGGTGCCCCAGAGCTGTTTATGGCCTCAGCTGCCTCACTTCCTGCAAGGAGATCAGCCTGTGGCATGCCTTGGGCTGCTGCCCACGGGGTCCAGGGGTTCAGGGGCCTTGGCCCAGAGGTGAAGGGGAGCTACAGGGAGCAGCTATGGGAGCCCTAGGGTCTTCCCTACCTCAGGCAGGAAGGGCAGGAAGGAGAGCCTGGTGCGCAGGGTGGAGGTGGGGCTGGCTGGAGGGGCCAGTCCTGCCTGGCCAAACAGATCCGTGCCACACCCCCGTTCAGCCTGGGCAGCGGGGCTGCCAGGTCAGAGTGGCCTGGCCCAGAGCCCTTCAGGCCTCTCTCCTGTGCTCCACCCATGGCCTGTCTCATCCCTGGGGATCCTGGCCTAGCCTGGCCACCCCAGGCTCTCTGCTGTACATATTCGAGACTAGTTTTTATTCCTTGTGAAGATGATATACTATTTTTGTTAAGCGTGTCTGTATTTATGTGTGAGGAGCTGCTGGCTTGCTGTGCGTGTGCACGTGGAGAGCTGGTGCCCAGAGATTGAACAGCCTGAGGCTCCCTCCCCTGCCCTGGTCCGGGGACGCCAGCCAGGGGTCCTGGCTCCTGGGGGCACCTGTCCCTCCCCCAACCCCCACCCCACACTTTTCCAGCTCTTTGAAATAGTCTGTGTGAAGGTGAAAGTGCAGTTCAGTAATAAACTGTGTTGAATCAGTGAACAAAGGGTCTGGGCTCTTGTGTGCTCCTGAGTCGGGAAAGAAGGGGCTGCTTGGCTGACAGGCGGCAGGAGAGCGGGTACTAGTGCTGGCTCTGCCCGCAGGGGGAGGCCCTTGGGTGAGTTCCTTCCTCCCTCTGAGTTTCCCCACCTGTACATTGACTGGTTTTTTATTGAGCATCTGCTGTATGCTGGACAGTAGGGCTGTGTGTGAACAGGACAGACAGTCCCTGCCCTCAGGGCTGACATTCTAGTGGGAGAAACATTCAAATAGCCATGGGCGTAGTCCTAGGCTCTGTGGATTCTGCAGTGTATGAAGCGCTTGTCTGTATGGAGCTTCCATTCTAATCTTGGAGACAGACAGACTGGACAAATAAGGATAGCTGTTCAGGGCAAAGATGGAAACAGGATGACTATGAGGAAGCATGGCAAGACTTCAAGGACTTAGTGGGGAAGGAGATGAGAAAAGGTCAGAGTTGAGATAACATTTTAAAGGTAGATCTCACAAAGTCCGCTGATGGATTAAAGATTATAGAGTAAGAGGAGTCAAGGATGATTCAAGATTTTGGAATGATGATGCTATTCTCGTTAAAAAATGTCTGAGGCCAGTGCTCCCAAGAGGCTCATTGTGAGTGTTCCGACAGCATTTAATATGGGACCTGAGTTTGGGAGTCAGGGAGGACTCCCTGGAAGAAGTGACCCCAGGGCCTGAAGAATGTTTAAGAGTTAAAGAAGGGGGGAGGCTAGAAGAGGGGTCCTGATGAAGAAGCAAATGCTCAGGATGAACAAGAGAGTTATTCAGGCCGAATGAAAGTTGGTGTGTCTGGAGTTGAAGGGGCTCCTGGGTCACTATGATGCGGGAGAGATGGGGTGAGGGGACTGAACTTGGTCCCGAGGGCAGCGAGAGCCAGAGGAAGGCTGTAAGTTGAGGAATGATATGTCCCCTTAAAGCCCCCAAAGCGCCCTCTGGCTGCTGTGTAAAGAAGGTTCTGAAGGGGGAGCAGAGTGGAAAAGAAGCGATGGTTTGGTTCACGCTCCATTTCTGAGGGTGGACAGGTCCACTGTGTATCCTGGGTCACTATTCCTAGTCTTTGGGCAACCTCTATGTCCCAGCTTCTCCTTCTATGAAATGGGTATGATGGCAGAACCCATCTCAGGCGATGGTAGTCAAGATTGAATGAGAGAACCCAACAGAGCTGGGGGAGGACTGGATGTTGGGGGGACAGGGGATGCAGCGACGACCCCGCCGTGACGTGGGCTACCCAGGAGGAGGGAGGAGGCGCTCCTCACCAAGTTCCAAGTGGCTGCGGCCAGAGGACGGGGAGGGGTGTGGAAAGCGAGCGAGGACTCCCGGGGCGGGCGCTCCAGCAGGGGGACGGGCCTGGAGGCGGGACCTGCCTCCTGAGTTCCGCCCCGCCCGCTTTCAGGAGCGGGCTTGACTGCCTCCTGGTGGCCGAGGGATGCGACCTGGAAGCCTCTCCATCCTTGTTCACCAGAAGGCCGGCTGCGCTTCCAACCCTTGGCGACCAGGTTCAGAGCTCGCCACGCCTCTCCTGGGGCTCAGGATCACCATGCTCCTTAGTTCAAGACTAAAGCCTCCAGCTTCTCACCCACCCCTATGACCACGAAGCGTCCCTGGCCTCTGGCCCTTACCTAGCCACTCAAGTCCCTTCCCCAGATTCTTGATATTCTTCCAGAAACATCTTTTCACATACAGGAAAATACATAGATATCAATATTATTTTTACCCCCCCCTTTTTTTTGCACAAATGGTAACAGACGCACTGTGCCTTACTTTTTACACCTAAATAGTATGTCTTATAGAAGTTTCCGTGTTCATATATGAAGAATCCCCATGTACTCATCATGTAGCTTCAACAGTTAACTCATGGCAGCTTCATTCTTTTTTCTAGCTATGTAGTAATCCACAAAAATTTTAACCAGACTTCTAACTGAGTGATTCCCAATCTTAAACATGTCACACACACAAAATACTGGAAAGGGGGGACGGACCAGTGGCTCAGTTGGTTAGGGTTCTCAACCACAAGGTTACAGTGTTCGACTCCCACAGGGGATGGTGGGCTGCACCCCCTGCAACTAACAACCGGGCAACTGGACCTGGAGCTGGGCTGCGCCCTCCACAACTAAGATTGAAAGGACAACTTGACTTGGAAAAGTCCCAGAAGTACACACTGTTCCCCAATAAAGTCCTGTTCCCCTTCCCCAATAAAATCTTAAATAAATAAATAAATAAATAAATAAATAAATAAATAAATAAATAAATAAATAAATAAATATTTGAAAGGGAAAGCTAGAAGGGTTTTCTGACTTTTGGATTGTCTGTGTGGGTCTGGGGGAAAATTCACCCCATTTCTATATATTATATCTTGTGAGAGAAATGAAAGACCACATATTTCCTAGAGAGGATATGAAGTATTAACTTTGATTAAAACACCTGAAAACATTATTTTAAAATTTATTTAAGGAACTTGATCTTTTTCCTGTAAATGCAACTTTTTTATATGAAGTTTTATGATCGAAATACTTTACACAA
Source organism: Rhinolophus ferrumequinum (assembly GCF_004115265.2). NCBI lineage: Eukaryota > Metazoa > Chordata > Mammalia > Chiroptera > Rhinolophidae > Rhinolophus > Rhinolophus ferrumequinum. The sequence continues at coordinate 22,807,527 of NC_046306.1, forward strand.
TTCCTGACCAAGGCTTATTAATGATCTCTTCAGATTTTTGGTAGTCAACATCAACAAGAAACCTTGTAACCTTAAGTAGATGATAACAAGGATTTTAAACCATTCCAAAGCTTACAATTAAAAGTATAATTAAATGCTCAAATAATTCTCCCTTTCTTTAATTGACAAATATAATGTTGTTATCAGTGGATTTCAAATCCAAATGAACTTTTTTCACTTTGGGTATTTTAAAATAATGACGAGTTCCAGAACACAGGAACTGATGTAAAGCTTTTGATTTTTTTTTTTTTTTTTCTGTTTGGATGATCTATCCATAGCTGTTGATGATGAAGTTTGTTTGGTTTTTGTGTTTGTTTGTTTTGAGAAAATGATAATTAATTAAAACTGGGCAAGGCTGTATATAACACAAAGGAAGAGAGGGAGGGAAAAAGGAAGGAAAAAAGGAATCTAGGCCAATTTACTTATAAACATACAAGCCAAAGTTCTAAGTATAATATTAACAAAGCAAATCTAACAACATATAAAAATACATCATGACCTAGTAGAATTTATTCCAAGTAAACACGATTGACTCAGTATAAGAAATCTTTCAATGTAATTCATTGTATTGAAACATTAACAAAGAAAATCCTTATGGTATTTCAGTAAATATCAAAATAATATTTGGTGAAATTTAACACCTATTCATGATTTTTAAAAAATCTTTTAACAAGCCAAGGGTTGAAAGTTAGCTTTGACTTTTTTAAGCTCTTCTGAATTCTATAAAAGTTTAAGATAATGATTGTGTGCATTGTTTGTGCAATTTTTTTTCCCTAAGGAGGGCGTAGCTCACAGTGGCCCTTGCAGGGATTGAACCGGCAACCTCGGTGTTATCAGCACTAAGCTCTAACCAACTGAGCTAATCAGTCACCCCGCTTGTGCAATTTTTAAAAATTAACAAGTCATGCCAAAAAAAACGACGACTTATATCATGATCAAATTGATTACATAATGTCCAGTTCTCCATTTTTCTCTCTTCACCATCACAGCCTTTGTCATGAGGCAAAAATAACAGGAACTTTTTCTTAATATATATGAAATAATAGAAATAAACGCATATGATCTCTCTAAATTTATGTCGTCTTTGACTTTTAATAAATATCCATGCACTGATGTTAGAATTCTAGGCATATGAAGTATGAATTACTTCTGAAATTATTTAAACCATCCCATCTCAGTAGGTTCACACATGAATAATTAGCCTGATTAATTCCATGATAAAGAGCCTTGTGAATTCTTATGAAATGTAAGTGATCTTACTACAAAGTTTTAACATGTCAATCTTAAAATTTGAGGAAGTCATTCTTAAAACCAAGAAAATGGACACACGGTTAAAAAAAGTATCTTCTGAAAATAAAAAAGAATATAAACAATGTAGGAACCTAGCCAACAAGATGGTTTGTAAATTTGTTGCTGAGTGGCAAATGAGCAGTCAGCAGCACATCAGGAAGGCTTGGCTCAAATTGCACTGACGTCAAAAACAACCTCTCCCCAAGCAAAACAAAACTGCCCTGCTTATTGCTTTGTAAAAAGAATAACAAACAAAACTAATGGTAAGGCCCTTATCTGTATACCATTTATGTGGCAGGACATCTGTCGTGCGGGGTGTCAGGCGGGGTCTCTGGTCCCACTCCCCACACAAGAACGCAGGACATGGTGAGGCCAAAAAGGAACACCCACGGAGCCATAGGTAGGGGAGTCATACCACTATACTCTCGCTGGCGGCTGGGTTGGAGACACAGGAAACAGGAGCCACACAATTCCCAACCCTCACTGTGCCGCTTGCAGACTCAGCCACCATCTTCTTGCTAGCCCCCCCTTTTTCTGCTAGCCTAGCCACGGCAGTTATATTAGTGCCCAATGGCTCACTGGTTACAGCTGACGGCCAACTAGCCACAGCTGATGGCCATTTGATCACAGTCGACGGCCATTTACTACCTGCGCCAGCACCTTTCTATGTGAGGCCGAGAGCCTGGAAACTGCTTTTTGGGGCTCTGTCCCCACAACATCCTTCTGCAGCTGGTTGGACGTCCCTTTTAGGCACATCAATCTCACCTAGGCTTCCTGCCATGCCCCCCTGGGCACCTGGAAAACAAACTCCTCCAATGGCTCCATGGGCTTTGCAGAGGGTGGGTGCCCTTCCAAGTTGGGATCCCAGGTGCTCTGCGGCTGACCACTGCAGTACATGTCCAAGAAGGAAGAGCCCAACCCTAACTACGTTCAGCTCCTAATGGCGGGGCAGCAGGGGCCAGGGGAGAGACAGGCTAGTGCAGTGGTTAGGAGCAAGACTGCAACTAGACGGCCTTGGGCAGCTGGGTGCCCTTGGACAAGTGACTTCACTCTCTGTGCCTGAGTTTCTTCACCTGTACAATAAGGATGATAATTATAGCTACCTGATGCAGAATGTATGCAGATTTCAGGCTTGTAGAGTACTTAAGAATGGTATCTGACACCATAAATACTATATAAATTTTATCAGGCTATGCTGCCAGAGCCCCTGCGCCTCACAACCAGTGCTCCAAGGACCCCTGAGGGGACTAATCTAGGGGCTACAACTATCCCAAACTCTAACCTTAGTATGGCTATCCCCCAAAAACAAAGCCTAAAATAAGGATTCAGGTGTGAGCAGTTTTGATCCCAGGGCAGTAGGGCAGTGAGGCAGAGCACGACAGCAAGCCAATACAGGGTGCAATGTCGATTAAGTTGCCACTTCCGGCAATGAACCTTCTTCCCAGGGGATCCTTTGAAAGACCTGTGGAACACTCTAGGGGCAAGAACACAAGGTATTTATCCACCAAATTCCATCCCTCGTTGGCTGACGGCTGTTCCTCGGTTATTTTTCCTCAGCATTTGGCACTTCCTGCCTGCCCCATGCTTGGGCCAACTATAAACCTATGACCAAAGAGACACAGGTGCCTGTTCCCTTGAATGAGACATGTCCTCCAAAGCTGCACATGACCTCTGAAGGTAGGCTGAGGGCAATAGCTGGGGCACTAACACATCTCCCAGAACTTGTGAAACTTTGTAGTACACCAGTTGAGAAACTCTGCTTGAGGGAGGAAGAATTTGGTAGTTCTCAACTTTTGCTAATCCAAACAATACCACAATGAACAACTTCACATGTCCATCATTCTACACACATGGGTACGTATCCACAGGAAATGCAGAGCAATAGAATTGCTGGGCCAAAGGGTGTATGCATTTGTCATATTGATGGAGATAGCCAAAGCTGGCGTCCTGTGAAACTGCCTGTCTCCTGCACCTTGGCCAACATCTGTGTTAACACTCTTTGATCTTTGTCAATCTGGTTGATTAAAAAATAGCATCTCATGCTTTAAAATTTCATTTTCAAAACTTTAATTGAGGTTGGCATCTTTTAATAATTTGAAAGCCATCTGTACCCCTAATAAGTTAATGACCAACAAAGGCTGCAACTGGCACACAAAAATAGCTAGGCATCACGTGCCTCCTGGCCAGAGAACACAGCACACCCATGAAACAGTCTTGTCAAAAAGTCAAATCTGAATCAGTAGAATGCAGACTTGGGGAAAATCCTCAGGACGAATGACCTTGTTTCTCTACTTCCTCTTCCGGGAAGATGGAGCAGATGTAATTTTCCTTATTTCTCCTGCTAAGTCAAATTAAAACACCGGACATTGTATATAAAACAAGCTAAGAAAATTTGGAAAGGTCAAGAGAAGGTCAATTAATCATGGGCTTCAGGACCTGAGGAATGACATGATGGTGAGTTCCCTGGGTTTTCTTTCTGCCTTAGAGATCCCAGTCTTGGAGCTGAAGAAGCTGGAAGTGGCTACCTAAAAGAGCCAAAGAAAAGGAGGAAAAACAAAACAAAACAAACAAACAAAAAAACAGCCCCAACAAAAGCTTGCTCTCTTTAGGTAAAGGATTAGGAAAGGAACAATCTAGCAAGACAAAAAATTTTTAGACAATCACAGCTTTAGTCCAGCCAAACACCACTGAAAAAACTACGGTCCCATCCACATCAGCAAAGGCCAAGTGGGGAGCCTAGACTTCCACCCTTATGAGTCAAGGTGACCCGATGTTGTAAGATAAGGCTAGGGAACCAGAACTTTCATCTCTGCTGGCCATTATGAGCCCTCTCTTGCGGTCCACAATGTCAATGGAGACCGTACTGGGAGCCCAGAATTCCACCCACCCCCCTTCCCGGCAGTATGAAAGTGGGTAAAAGGACATAAAGGACGGTAAAGTTTCTACATTTCACTCAAACTGGGAAACTGATGACACCAGTAGACTGTGATAAGTTGTGTATATGCAATGTAATACCTACAACAACCACTAAAAAAGCTATACAAACAGACACACTCAAAAATACTATAGTACATTAAAATGGAATTCTAAGAAAATATTCAAATAACCCACAGGAAGGCAGAAAAAAGAAAAAAAGAGAAATGAATAACAGAGAGAACTCACAGAAAACAAAATAAAATTGGGAGACATGTCTTAACATATCAATAATTATATTAAGTATAATTGTCTAAATATACAAATTAAAAGACAGATATTGATAGAGTGATTTTTTTTTTAAGCCAAGTATATGCTGTCTATAAGAAACTTCAAATACATAGGCAGGTTGATATTTATCAAACACTCAACATATTCTTTCCAAGTGTCCACTAATTATATACCAAGATAGATAATATTCTGGGTCATAAAATAAATCTCAACAAATTTAAAAGAATTGAAATCATACTAAATGTGTTCTCTGACCTCAATGGAACCAAACTGAAAATCAGTAACTGAAAGATAACATAAAACTCTCCAAACACTTGGAAACTAAATAACACATTTCTAAATAATTCATGGGCCAAAGAGGAAGTCTCAAGGGAATTTTTTAAAATGCATTGAACTGAATGAAATGAAACTACAACATATCAAAAATTGTGGGACACAGTTAAAGCAGAGCCGAAAGGAAAATTTATGCAATAAGTACTACATACATCACAAAAAATAAAAAGTCTCAATTCAATCACCTAAGCTCCCACCTCAAAGACCTAGAAAAAGAAGAACAAAGTAAACTCAAGGCAAGCAGAAGAAAGAAAATTATAAAGATAAGAGCAGAAATCAGTGAAACTTGAAGATATACATAGAAATACTACATAAGTAATTATAAAAGAAGAATTATTGTATTTTTGGTTTGTAACTGTCTTTATTCCCTACATGATTTAAAATATAAATGCATAGAGGTGGCGGATGGCTCAGTTGGTTAGAGTGGGAGCTCTGAAAAACAGGGTTGCCGGTTCGATTCCCACATGGATCAGTGAGCTGCACCCTCCACAACTAGATTGAAGACATCGAGCTGCCATTAAGCTTCTGGAGGGGTGGCCGGGATGGCTCAGTTGGTTAGAGCACGTGCTCTTAACAGCAAGGTTGCAGGATGGAGGGATGGTGGGCTGTGCCCCCCCACAACTAGATTGAAAACGGCAACTGGCCTTGGAGCTGAGCTGCGCCCTCCACAACTAAGATTGAAGGACAACTTGACTTAGAGCTGATGGGTCCTGGGAAAAACATGCTGGTCCCCAATAAAATCCTGAAAATACACACTGTTCCCCTTCCCTAATAAAATCTTAATAAACAAACAAACAAACAAACAAACAAATAATTAGAAATCTATGTTAATGGGCACACAATACCTAAAGATATAATTTGTGACAAAGAATACAAAGGGGAGGCATGGAGATGTATAGGAGCAGTTTTTGTATGTTATTGAAGCTAAATTGGTATCAATTCAAGCTATATTGTTATAAATTTAAGATGTTAACTGTAATCCCCATGGTGACCATTAAGAAAATATCTTAAAAATATACCTACAAGGAAGTAATAAGAAATAGAGGACTTAAGCAACACTATAAACAATTGGACCTAACAGACATCTACAGAACTCTCCACAAACAGCAGAATACACGTTCTTTAGTGCACATGAAATTTTCCCCAAGATAGTCTGTATGGTAGACCACAAAACAAGTGTCAATAAATTTAAAAGATTGAAATCATATAGTGTATCTCCTCCGACCACAGTGAAATAAATGTAGACATCCAGAACAGAAGGAAAACTGGAAAATTCACAAATATGTGGAAATTAAATAACACACTGTTAAATAAGCAATAAGTCAAAGAAGAAATCACAAAGGAAATTAAAAAATACTTAGAACGGTGGTGGCGGCTCTGGACTGAGTGTAAGTCACAGAATCACCATAATTCTTCAGAGGCTCTTCAGGTTTTCCTCTGTCATTCAGTCTCACTCCATTCGAGGAGGAATATTGGTGTTATAGCGGTGGCATTTAATAAGAAACTTGATCCTGTACAGAAACTCTTCGTGGACAAGATTAGAGAATGCAAAGGTCAGTGACAGTCGTCTGGAGGACCTGTTGATACTGGCCCAGAATATCAGCAGGATTTGGAGAGGGAGCTTTTGAAGCTTAAGCAAATGTATGATACAGCAGACATGAATGCATTCCCTGACTTCCAATTGGAAGATCCCAAATTTGAAGTCATTGATAAACCCCAGTCTTGAGGAAATAATGTAAAATTTATCTGGTAATTTGTCCTAGATAAGTTATACAACTGATCAGAAGTAGCAGAATAAATATACATTTCACAACTTAAAAAAAAAAAAAGTTAGAGACAAATGAAAATGCAACACACCAAAACTTATGGGATGTAGTAAAAGCGTGGTTTAGAGGGAAATTTATAGCAGTAAATGCAACATCGATAAAATGGACCAATTATTTGAAAAGAACAAACTACCACAATTCACCCAATATGAAACAGATCATGTGAATAGCCTTATAACAGTTAACGAAATTGAATTTGTAATTTAAAAACTCCCTATACACACAAAAAATCTCCAGGCCCAGATGATTTCACTGGAGAATTCTACCAAATGGTTAAAGAAGAATTAACACTATTTCTACACAATGTCTTCCAGAAAACAGAAGAGGAGGGAAGGGAATTACCCTGATACCAAAACCAGACAAACATTCAGAGGACCAACTGCAGTCTTTAGATTTAAGGTGGATCCTCATTCCAAGAAAATTCAAATAAATAAAGCTTTTATGAGGCAATTAGGGAAATTTGCATACTGACTGGATGTTTGATATTAAGGAAATATTGGTAAGACTTTTTATGTATATTAATAGTATTTTGGTCATGTATATTAAAACAGTTCTCATGGTTTAGAGACCTACTGAAATATTTAAGGATGAAATGATTGACACCTAGAATTTATTAAAGTAATTCAGGGGTGGGAGTAGGGAAATGAATGGGCCATACGCAGATAATTGTGGATGCTGGGAGGCACATACAGGTTTGTTACACTATTCTTTTCTGTATGTTTAAACTTTTCCATAAGAAATTTTAAGCCATTTGTTTTGTTTTGTTTTTCTCTGATCTCCATGGGAATGACTTTTGCTCATTTTCTACTGCATTCCTGTTTTTTTCTTACTGATTGGTCAGATGGATTTTTTAAAAAAACATATTAAGGAAATCAGCCCTTGATCTCTCATACATACAAATACTTTTTAGTTCCTCATTTGTCTTTTGAATTTCTTCCTTTTTTTTTTACAGAAACTTAATAATATTACAAGCTATTTTGACCCAAATGTTTTGACCTCACTCCAAGACTATTTTGACAAGTTTTGAACCCAATTACCTTTATCAGAAGTACACCAATTCTAATACATCAAGACAGTTTTCTTGAGCAAGCTGCATGAAAACAATTTAATTCCTTGATCAGTTATTTTATGACCAAAGTTAAACTATTTCTAATGTTTCCTATTTTTAAATTTAATTTCACAAAATTATTCTTTTTAATGACAATCACTTGGTTTCATGGAGTAAATGCCAACATGAAAATTTAATTCTTTTCTCAGTCATTTTTAGTCTCTATCTGAGTTCACCGGTTTCCTGCCATTATGCGTTGTTTACTATGTCCATTATCTCTAATCGGTCCAATTTTTTTCAGGTCAAATTTGATTACCTAAATGTCAAAATTTTATTCTCTGTTTGAATTTTGGTCAGTATCCAATTTAACGTGGTCAGTTTTCGTTTCTGTTAACTTGATTTTGTGTCAGTTATTTCTACACATCTGTAGTAGGTTGTATTCTTTGCTCACAATTCTGCCTTCCCTCCCTATGCTTGCCACGTGCACTCCACTGGAGGACATTTTTCCACCCATCGGTGTTGGGCTTGACTGTGAATGGCAGCCTATATTTTCCAAAGATGACCACAATAATACTTCCCATCTCATATTCATCTCACATCTTACGTTGTGATTTTGCTGTCCCTCGATCCTCTCCTTCTTGAAACAGGGTGGACCCTGGTGAGTGCCTTTACCAACAGGGTTTGGCAGAAGTGATGCTTTGTGTCTTCTGAGGCTAGATTATAAAGATGCAATACACTTCCCTCTTGCTCTCTTGGAACCCACCCCCAACCATGCTCTGAGGGAGCCTAAACTAGCCCACACAGAGAGACCACCTGGGGTGCCACAAAGAGGTGTGTTCCTGTTGACAGTTCCAACTGAGGTCCCACGTGACAGCCAGCATCAACCACCAGATGTGTGAGTGAAAACACCTCCAGAAGATTCTGGCCACAGCCTTTGAATATTTCCAGCTGATGCCCCAGACATTTTAGAGGAGAGGTAAGCAGTTCCCACTGTTCCCTGCCTGAATTCCTGACCTATAGAATCAGTAGGCACAATAAAATGGTTGTTTTAAGCCTCTTAAATTTTGGGGTGGTTTGTAATGCACCAATAGTAACCGGAACACCATGGGTCTTGCTTTGGCCCATGGAATGTGGAACTGGTTGTGTGTGTGCTAGTTCTGAGCCTGGGCTTTAAGAACATGTGTACCCACTGTTACTCTGCCCCCTCAGGAGAACATGTCCTAGGTGTCTGCTGATCCCAGAACAAGGAAACACATGGAATAGTCCTCAACCCAACTGTTACGGGCTGAAATGTGTCCCCTGTAAACTCACATGTTGAAGTCCTAATCCCTAATCCCTCAGAATGTGATAGTATTTGAAGATAAAACCTTTAAAGAGGTGATGAAGCTAACATGAGATCATTTGGGAAGGTCCTAACCCAATATGACTGGTGTCCTTATAAGAAGAGGAAATCTGGATACACAATGAGATGCTAAGGATATGTACACACAAAGGAAAGACCAGGTGAGGACACAGCAAGAAGGCAGCCACCTCCGAGCTAAGGAGAGAGACCTCAGAAGAAACCAATCCTGCCAACACCTGATCTTGGACCTCTAACCTCCAAAATTGTGAGAAAATACATTCCTGTTTCTTAAGCCACCAAAGTCTGTGGTATTTGTTATGGCAGCCCTAGCAAACCAAAATACCAACCCACAGCCCAGAACTAAACCTGCAATTCCCAGCGAGCCTCAGCCAACCCACAGCAGAGGACCATGAAAGGTAAAAATAATAGTTCAAAGTTGTAAGCTGCCAAGCTTTGGGGTTGTTTGTTACACAGCATTCTTGTAAGGGAAAAACTGACTTAGTACAACATCTAAATTTTCCCTGGGCCAATTTTGATAATTTTCTTTGTTACAACATGATTCCTTAGCAATTTATTAATCTAAACAAATTCTACTCCCTGCATATTTCAACATTTTTAGTTATGTTGCAACTGCTCCTGCTGTTAGCAAAGCATCATGGTCTGGGTCAAAATATACTACTAAACATTCCTGTAGTTCTTATTCCACTAGTTTCTGGCAGGCTATAGCCTTGCCAGTCCCTCTGAACATGCTGGGAGACTTGGAGGGTAGGACTCCTATATGATTTCCAGCATCTCTCATGCTAAAGAGGTGGTTAATAAATGGATTCTTCATGCCAAATAGAGCCTGGGACCAAGGCAGTTGCCTCTCTCAGATAAAAATTAAATGGACGTCAAGGCTCCCCATACTCTATCTAGCCCCAGTATATTCCCTCAGCTCCGTCTTTCTCTGTTTGTGCAAACTTGTCTCTTCAATAGAGGCAGCAGAGACTCCAAGACCGTGTGTGAATATCTTACTTTCCCATCTCCCCTTGTCCATCTCTTCTTTCTCCTTTGACAGCCCTTTGGCACCTTTTGTTTCCTCTAACACGACATATGGTCCTCACTACCACAGGGCCTTGGCACAGGCTTTCTCTGCCTTTCACCTACTTTATACCCAGTCATCCTTCATATCTCAAGTCTGAGGACATTTCCTCTGGGACTTCTCTGGATTAGGTCAGTTCCCCCCCATTGGTCAATCCAAGTACCATGTACCTCCTCTTCTTAACACTCATTTGTGCTATAATTTATCAGGGTGACCATGTCTGTTTCCCTATTCCATATCTTCAGATTCATGAAGACTGAAATGAGGTCTCATTCATTCTGTCTCCAGCGCATAGTTGGTACACTCTAAGTATTTGTTGATTGAATGAATATTGTCCCAACTGCGCCATTGGTATCTAGGGTGTCCATGGAGGTGCGCTGCTCAAATTTTTCTCCAAGAGAACCTGCTATGGTTCTGCTTCAGCATTCGTGCTGAGACCACAGTCCTCCTGGGCGGCTCCCAACCAAGGACTGAGCACAGTGGGTTCTAGGGATGGTCAATATTGCCCAACACAGGACTCCTCTAACGGGCATATTTTGCTCTGGGGATCCCTATTAGCCTAGCTAAGACTTTCTCAGAGGTGCCGTTTCAGTTATCAATTTATTGCCTCTCATCTCCAAATTCACCCCTTAGTATCTGCTCTACAATAATGAACTGGACTCAGCAGTTCAGCAGTGTCTCCTTTACAGTGAGATGCTAAACGTTGCCAGCAGAGGGTGCTAAGGGGACATTTCAGGAGGAAAGGAGGCTTGTCTTTCGGGTTCTGGAGTGAGAGAGAGAGAGAGAGAGAGAGAGAGAGAGAGAGAGAGAGAGAGAGAGAGAGAGAGAGAGTGTTTTCTCGCTCCCGCTGTGGGGTGGGTCAGCAGCGTGTGAGGACATCTGACGGTGATCTGCCGCAGCCATGAGCCCAGCGTTCCCAGTCCATCAGCAGCCTTGCAGCCCCCAGGACTGGAGACCGTCTTCTTGCCACCCTCCTAACACAAATACCATACCACACACTCTAGGCCTCACGTCTGCAAAGGTGCCCCAGTTCCCCCACTCACCAGCCTCAGCTCCCTTGGGCCTTTGAGGACTTCTAATGACTATGGACCAGCTGTGGCCCAGGCAACCTAGCAAAATTCTCTGCCATCCAATAGGCTTCACTCACACCTCCTCCAACAAGGTCTGAACCCCAGCTTGGGGAAGGCACCCCTCTTCCAAATGTATCCTTCCTTAAGCATGCTCCCTAGGACGCCCTTTGAAGTTATCTTTGCATCTTTATAGTTACTCTCTTGTGTAAACTTAGTAATTCTTTGTATCAAACAGGCCCTGTTAAATTACTATGTGATTTCTGTTTCCTGGTTGGACTCAGATACAGTATTCTGAAGTCAGAAGCTCTTCCTACCCAATCCTCTTTCCTTCCTTCTCTCCTTCCACAAGGTTCTCACCTTTTCCTGCTCCATCTCTCCTTTATCTTTCAGAGGCATAGCCCCAACATATCTCCTCACATCTTTAATTCATTCTTGGCATTTGTTTCTCAGAGGAGCCAGACTGAAGCAACTTCCCCATCACACTTAGCATAAAATCCCATGAGGCCCTATAATCTGCTTTCCACCCCAAGACCAACCGTCTCCCCCAACACACACCTTCCTACTACTCTCCAAGTAATTCTACTCCAGTCACTCACTATGGCCTCCTTGAAGTTCCACAGACTTACAAACCAGAATCCCACCCAGGGTGTTTGCACTTGCTGCTCTGTCTTTGATACAAGGCTTGTTCCCTCATTCCATTCAGACCTCTTCTCAAGTGCCTCCTTCTAAGAGGCCTTTACCTACCATCCCCAATTGCCTTTTTTTTTTTTTTTAAGATTTTATTGGGGAAGGGGAACAGGACTTTATTGGGGAACAGTGTGTACTTCCAGGACTTTTTCTAAGTCAAACTGTCCTTTCAATCTTAGTTGTGGAGGGTGCAGCTCAGCTCCAGGTCCAGTTGCCATTGTTAGTTGCAGGAAGCGCAGCCCACCATCCCTTACAGGAGTCGAACCGGCAACCTTACAGTTGAGAGGATGTGCTCCAACCAACTGAGCCATCCGGGAGCTCAGCGGCAGCTCAGGTGTTCAATCTTAGTTGCAGGGGGCGGAGCCCACCATCCCTTGTGGGAGTCGAGGAATCGAACCAGCAACCTTGTGGTTGAGAGCCCACTGGCCCATGTGGGAATCGAACCGGCAGCCTTCGGCGTTGGGAGCACGAAGCTCCAACCGCCTGAGCCACCGGGCCAGCCCCCCAATTGCCTTTTAACTGTCCTTTTTCCTGCTTTGTTTTGTTTCTTCATAGCACTTATACTATATATTATACTTATTCACTTTTCTGTCTCTCCTTCCCCCCCATAAAGAAATGTGTCTTCCATGAGGCCAGAGACTGTCGCCTTGTTCACTGACATATCCCCAGGGCCTGGATTGGTACCTGGCACACAGTCGATACTCAGTATTTGTTAATTGACTGAATAAAGGAGTGTCTTTGCCATAGCTGAAGCCATTTCCTGCACCTGGAGTGCCTTCCCTTCTCCTTCTTGCCTTTCCTAATTTCACCTGCCCTTTAAGACTCAGCCCTAGCCCCTACTCCTCCAGGAAGCCCTTCCTAACACGCTGGGCTCTGAGCCCCTGGAAAGTGGCTTATTCTTGCCCCTCCCCTACTATACTGCCTAATTTTAGGTATAACGTAGGCTTTATAGCAGGTAAAGATGGAGGTGGAGATGAAAGGCAGACGAGAACAGGCCAGCTTTATTGGGGTTAAGGGGAGGGGAAGGGGGTGCTCCACAGGCTCCGGGCCAGGGCGGAGCTGCCGGGAGAGCAGCCTGGGACGCAGCATGCAGTGTCACTTCTTCCACTCTTTCTTCTCATAGTCCCACTGGGAGGCCAGGCCTTGCACAGGGTTGCCCTTCATATCCAGGATGCGCTGGAGCTGCTGAGACTTCCACTCATCCGTCAGCGTGAGGGGCTTCTTAGGGAAAACTGCAGGGACGGCAGGGGCCCGGCGGGCGGCTCAGGCCCCGCTCAGGCCCGCCCTCTCCCGCCGGGCCAGGGTCTGCAGTCACAGGGTTGTGTGTCCTGCACTGCGGGGCTCCCTCTGCCCTGCCCATCCCCCTCACCAGACTCCCTCCTAAAACTTCATTCCAGGGACCTCTGCGTTCTGATCCCGGCTCTGCCTTCGTGTTGCTGCGGGAACTGGGCCAAGGTCCTTCCCCTTTCTGAGTCTCAGTTTCCTCACCTATTCTGTGGCCCAATGGTAACAGGAGCACTGGTTTGAAGTTAGCCTGGATCTGAATCCCAGCTCCACCACTCCCTTGCTGTGTGACCTTGAACAAGTCCCTTTATCTCTCTGAGCCTCAGTTTCCTAACCTGTCAAAAATAGGTCCTATCCACTAGGGTTGAGATTGAAGTTAGTATTCATAAGGCAATTGACAAAATGTGGGGCAGATATTAAGCCCCTAATACGTGGTAGCTACTATAATTATGATTACTGAGTTTGCTCCCACTTATAGGGAAGAGTATAGGATGAGGTAGTTTCTTTTGCTTCCTGAAAGGACTGAAGAGTAGCAGATCGGATAGGGATATTCACTTTAAAAATCTGGGGAGGGCGATACTTAACTCAAAGGCTGAAGCACTCACAGAGGCATTTTAGGTGCCTTCATGTGTGGATCAGGGAAGGCCTGGGGGCTGGAGCCCCCAACACTGCTCACATCTTACTTCGTGGTCCATCTGCCCCTGAGGCTGACAGCCTGCCTGACCTCTGTCCCTAGTACTTTCTGTCCCAGTGGCTGGACAAGAAAGAAAAGATCTTTCTGGACATCTATTAATACTAAACATTGGGCTAGTCTAGAATTTTTCCTAAACGCTCTCTCATTTCATCCTCATGCAAGGTGGGAATTCCCATCATACTTTTACAGAAGAAAAACAAGGTGAGGCCACAAGAAGTGAAGTCAAATGAAGCTGTTGGTCCAGAGACCATACTTTCAGAATCACTCTTCTGTAGTATTAGTAACGGATCAGCTGGGTATGTGACCACCCAGCTAAAGCCTACATTTCCCAGGCTCCCTTGTGGCTAAACATACTCGTAGTTATATGATCGTTTCTAGCCAATAGAATGTGAGCAGCCGTGGTGTGTGCAACTTCTGGATCTTAAAGAGTTGTGTGTCCTCCCTTTCCCTCTTCCTGTCTGGAATGTAGACTTTACGGCTGGAGCTAGAGCAGCCATCTAGTACATCAAGAAGGAAGCTGCAGGCTAAAGATGGCAGAGCAACAAGACAGAAGGACCCTGACGTTGTGGAGTCCCCATACTCCCCCTGGCTTTTTTTGTGAGAGAGGAACAAAACCTCCATCTTGTTTAAGCTCTTGTATGTTAGGGCCTCTTTGTTACAGCAGCTGAAAAAAACATACTGAAAAAAACTAATGGTTAATAACAGCAAAATCAGTAACACCGCCATTCTTGATTATGTGCCGGGCACTGGCCTACAGCTCTCTCTCATTAAAACCTTACAAGAGCCCTGAGATGTGGGCACTATTATTCCCATTTTACAAATGGGAGAATTGAGGCCCAGAGAGGAGAGTCCCTACATTGCCACTTGGTAGACATGCTCTGCCCTTCACCCTATACCTCTTTGGGGAACTTTTCAAAACTCTTCAGATGAGTACCAGCATAGTTCCTTTGGTTGGCAGCTATGGCCACAAGGACACAGCCCAGGCCTGCAGCCAGGTGAGCTGTTGCCACTTACCGTAGACCCGCTGCCACCAAATCAACAGAGCTGTGAATCCACAGAAGAAAAAGACACAGCCCATCACTGTCTTCCACTCATTGGAGCGATGGTTCATCTCTGCGAAGGTCTCATGGAACTGGAGCCGGTACACTGGAGACAGGTAGGAAGTGGGGAAGCAGGGGCCTCAGGTGCAGCCATTTCAAGGATCCTGGGCCAACTCTTGGTCTCAGTCTCCCTCTCCCTGCAGCAGATGCTGTCCATTCAGCAAATTCTCATTGAGCATCTACTGTACGCAAAGCATGGCCAAGAACTGGTGCTGAAGCTACAAATATCAGAGTCAGCCCAGGTACTTCTGGTGGGCAAGACATGGAGTCACACATCCCTCCTGCTACCTACGATCAGGCCCCTGCTGGCCCACCCACCTCACCTGCCTCTCTCTACTCTGTCCCCTCACACCACTCAGTGATGCCAGGACCCTCCATGCTCTCCTGCTCCCATATCCTTCCCCATGCAGTTCCTATTATCTAGCAGCACCCTCCTCCTCACCATTCAAGGCCAGCTGGAATGTGCCCACCTCTAGAAGGCCCTCCAGGATTTCATCTCTCTCCTTTGGATCCTCACAACCTCTTGAAAACACATACCCTAGCCACATACCCTGTATTATCTGGGTTTGTGCCAGTTCCCTCACTGGACTGGAAGTACCCGGATGGCAGGAACCACCTGGGTGATTCACTCCTGTGTCCCAGCATCACCTAGCATTAGGCTGTGCACAAACAGTTGAGTGAATAAAACAATGAATGAATGAACTTCCCCCCTCAGGTATGCATTCAGGTGTTTGAAGTTTCTGCCTGTCTTGACTGGGGGCTCTCGCTGCCGACTGCTCCCTGACAAGCCCTTCTTTGCAAATTCACCCCCAGCCCACTACCCACCCCGCAGCCCCACCCTGAGACGTACAGGCCACCTTCTCGGCGTGGCTCAGCTGGGTCCAGCTGCCTTTCTCCTTTTCCTTCAAGGCCTGCTGCTCGGCATTGAGCTCTGTGCAGAAGGGTTCGTCCGGCATGGGGTAGGAGCGCTGGGCATGGTAGTTGGTGTAGGGGGGCATCTTCCCCTTGCTGGGGGCTGCGAGCACAAGGGAGGAGCTGAGTTTAGGCTGCCCCTGGGACATCCCAGCACTGACAATAGGATTACTGGATTGGATTGCATTTATTGGGCACTTACTGCGTACCAGGTGCCATTCTAAGGCCTTCAGGTGAGTCGACTTATTTACTCCACATCACTCTGAGCCAGGTGGATGCTGTTATCTCCATTCTACAGATGAAGAAACTGAGCAGCTAAGTGACTGGCTGAAATTCACAGGGCAAAAAGGACCAGAGCCAGAGCTGCAATTCAGCCCCTCTGGCTTCAAATCCCAGGTTCTCTGGGAATATCTGAGGTGAGGAGGTCCTGTCAGGCAGAGGTCATGGGTGGGCAAAGGCTCAGTGAGATGAATCTGAGAGGACAGATGTAAACTGCTCTGCAAACTATAGGGGTCCAGGGCATGACTTTTGAGTCAACTGGTTTTGAACCCCAGTTCCTCCCTACCTCAGCACCCACTGGCCCCTTTACCTCACTGTGCTTCAATGTCCTGGCACACAGTAAATGCTCCGTAAATTATACTGATAAAGAGAGAGCTTGGTTTACTACTGGCTTCTATTCCTGGACACCTTCCCTGATGGCTAAGCCCTCAAAGCCTCTGTGTGGGTGTCTACAACAAAGCAAAGTACCTCCCAATAAATCTTCTGTTTATTGTCACCAGAGATGCCCACAAGGAGGGCATTGGTATCATCTTGTCAGGATAGTATTGGAATTGCTTTGCACACGAAGTCCTGGCTCCTTTAATATCTAGGTCTCTGGGCCTCAGTTTGTTCATCTGAGAAATGGAGATAACAACACGCATCCACCTCACATGGTTGTTGTGAAGTCTAAATGTGTAATCTGTGTAAAATATTTATCACAGCTTGGGGTACATAGTAAGGGCTCAATAAATGTTATCTGTTATTATTCTCCTGAGGGTCAGGAAGGCCCGTCTGCTATCTGGCTGTAGTCTCTCCTGCTTAGGCCGCTTTCATCTGACTAGCACTGACACCAGGGTCTGGAAAAGAGGTCCAAGTTTCTGTCAGCACTCTCTACCTCAGAACACAAAGGCCTGAGGGGCCTGAGATTTGGGGGTCAGGCCCTGAGGAAGCTTGGATGGAGGGGGCTGCTGTCTGCTTGCCCTTTGAGCACTACTTCCTGGAAGAATGTAGCCCAGGACCAAGGAATAAAGATTGTGGGGAAGGTTTTGGGGTAGGCCCAGGGCAGCATGGAAGGGACAAGGGGCAGCTTGCAGCTACAACTCCTGGCCCTATCCTTGGAGTTTGGGGAGGGAGGAGAGTGTCCAGGTCTTACCGGTGTCCCCTGGGCTGTGTATCCCTCGTATTCCAAGTCCTCCTTTCCTCAGCACCAAGCTCCAGGCGGTTCTGAAAAACATCTGGGGTGTGTGTGTGGATGAGTCCTGTGTTATGTCCCTGCCCCTCAAGGCCCAGACAGAGAAACCATTTTCACAGGTGTGGTGGTGGTGGGATTCCAGAATTTCAAGGTCAGCCTCAGGCCCCTGACCCTTCTAATTTTGTCTAATTTCCCTATGGGGGTAGAAGGGGGTCCTAGACATTTGGAACCCCCTCCTAGGACCTCCCTATCTAAGAAGTGGGAAGAGGCCTGATTCTTAAGGCAGGGTCTGAACAGTTTGGGACTGGGGGTCTGGGTTCTGCTTCCCGCCCCAGCTCAGCCTGGCCAGCTTGGGAAACTTCCCTCAGTTGTTTTCCTTCCTCCGCCCCCGCCCCCCCCCCCCAGGAAATAGGGTGGGAGCCCAGGTAAGGAGGGAACAGGTCCTGGGGCTACCTCCCTTCTCTATAGGGCCATCTGCCATGGTTTCTGCCAGACGGTCTGGCCCCCACTCTTTTCCCCCTAATTGGCTGCCTACGTGCAGAGTGCACAGAGAGCCTGCTCTGCTGGAGCTGGTGGGGGAGGGGGACAGGATGAGCCCAACCCCCACGGGTCTCAGGGTCTGGCATCCCGTGAGGGTGGGGAGGGCTTCAGAGGAGAACAAGGACCAAAGTGGGTCAGAGGGAGGAAGAGGAGCACACATCTGGGGAGAGTAAAGAGGTATCCCATTTCGGGGAAGTGAAAGGGCCCCCCACATATGGGGAGAGAGCAACCCAAAAATTAGGAAGGGTATATACCATAGATGATAAGTGGGAGGAGGCTCCCATATCTGGGAAGGAAGGGCTCCCTATCAGTGATAAGTGGGTGAGAGACCCGCACATGGGGAGAGGGAAGGAGTAATCTACATTTGGGGAAAGAGATGGCGCCCCATTTATGAACAGAATAATTCCCCAGGAGTCCTCAACTCTGAGCTGCCAGAAGCCCCCCCTTTCCCCCGCCCGTCCCCCGCCATGGCAGGGACTACACCGGCCGACATTTAAGCCTCATGCCCCCACCCGCCCCTGCTAGGGAAGCAGAGCTCTCCCACCCACTTACCTCGCAGCTCTGCTGTAGTGAGAGAGACCCTGGTCGGCCAACCGAGTAACAGAAAATGGGCTGCAGAGAGACCGGAGAGCTGGCGTCTGCCCCAGGGCCCGCCCCACAGCCTTTCCAGGGCCGCCCCTGCGTGGGAACGTCCTGCCACAGAGGGGCGTGGGAGCACCCAGCTAACGTCCCTGGGGGCGCCCAGCCCACAGCCTGGGGCAAGGGACTGCAGAGTGACTCTCCGCCCACGAGGAGACCCCCAGCTAACTGCGCCCTGGGACACAACGGGCTGTGTGTCCTGGGCTAGCCCAGCCGTCCGAGTTTGGTAGTTCCAGCAGCTGGATCTTCCTGCCTCCACAACGCTGCTCACTGCTGTTCCTTCCATCTGGAATGCTCTCTTCAGGGCTTTGTACACCCAGTCTTGCCAACTTTCCAGCTCAGACCCAATGGCTCCTGCTCCAGGAAGCTCACAAGCATCTAGAATCTGGAAGCTGGCCTGTGGTGTACCACCTCACTCCCACAACCTCATAGCCAATGACAGGTGGAAAAAGTTTCCCTCTGGCGTTCAAATCATAGCTGTGGGGCCTTCAACAAAATGGCCTAACGTCTCTCAGTTCCTGTTTTCTTTTCTGTAAAAGGGAGCTAATGATAGTTCTTTCCTCACATGGCTGTTGTAAAGATTAAATAAGTCACTAGAAAAGCATCAGGCACATTTATTCAAGAATTATTTATTAAGACCTGTTACAGCTGGCATTTATTGAGCGTCTACTGTTTATCAGGTTAAATGCTTGGGGATATAGAGCCAAACAAAGCCAAACATAATCTCTGCCCTTATATAGGGCTTACAATCAAGTTCTAAGCCCAGAGAAAGGCCTGTGCAAAGGCCCAGGGGGCAGAAAAACACAGGTATGTTCAAAGAACAGAGAGAAGCCATTTTGGCCAGCATGTAATGGACAAAGGGGAGAGTTGGAGTGGGTTTGGATCACCAAGCAGGGCCTCATAGGTGATGTGATTAAATGGAACAGAGCGTGAGTTCAGTAAACGTGGCCTGCGGATTGTTAGAATACTGACGGTGGACTGATGGGTGAAGGCTGTGGGTCCCTGCTGTAGCCTGTGGCCAAAGCTTTCTTGGTTTCCCAGCTCTGGGCCCATGAGGTATGCCCAGCGCCCATCCATCCATCAGTGTTTCAGTAACTCGGTGAGGCCATAGGGACGCACTCCAGCCAGTGTCTGGAGAGAAGGGCTTAGTCCCGAGGGGGCAGATGAACCTAGAAGGGGAGAGACTCAGGGAAAGGTGCTAGAGACACCCTAGCGTTGGCAGGTGGATGTCACCTCAATTCTGGACTTCAGCAGCAACAGACCACAAAGCCTTGAGAAGGCAGTGCAGGAGCCTCCTGGATCTCCAAGAGATCACCATGGTAACTTCTGGGAGCTGCTCCTCCCCCTTCCACATGACCGAGGGAATTCCAGATTTGAGAGACCCCCAAGAGGACCACTTTACCTCCTGGATGCTGACCAGAGTATCCGGAAGAACAGCCCAATGGACGGAGGATGAGGGAAGAGCCTCCTTCAGGCAAACTGCAGAGAGCATGCCTTGGATCTTTTCACACCTTTCTAGGGCCAGGCGGGCGCTGGCTGCCTTGGACTGAGTAACTAATGTGTAGGCTCTACTGCTGCCTCGCTGGTGGCCAAATGGTGCCATTTCTGGGCCTCAGTTTCCCTATCCCTCAGAGGGCTTCCCAGGGGAAGGCATTTAGGGATCGTAACTGGCTGTTCTGCCCTGCCCTCTTCCAACCCCGCCTCTGTGGGAACTCCAGGCCCCAGATTGGGGCGATGCTATGAGACTGAACATCTGTTGGGGATGAGGGCGATAGGGTGGAGGCAGGCCTCCGAGGCTTCAGGTTGATACAGGGCAGCACGACTGCCTGTAGGGCATTGCGGAGCGAGGTCTGGAGGTCCCAAATCTGGGAATAGTCAGACTCTCCCATAAGGCAGGTCTCTCAGGGGTCTTGGGACAAGGAATAGGGGTCTTCACAAAGCACCTTGGTGGGCATAGAGGGGAGGGGCTCTGGAAAGGGTATCACAGGCCATTCATTGTGATGGGCCCTACATGTGAATGCAGGCTGAGATTGTAGAAACAGCAGGAATAGGAGGTGAGAGAGATCTGTTCCTTTTCCGTTGGCTCTGCGGCTCCGACCCCCCAGCTCTGACTCACTTGATCAGATAGATCCACGGAGCCCTCGAGATTCTGCCCAGACATAAAGACCTAAGCCACGGCCTCAGCATCCTGCCTCTACGACTCCTCCCAACTCCTATCAGGCTCCACGCAGAACCCACCTCGGGGCCGCCAGCCCCGAAGGGATACCGAGGAAAACCTAGACCTCATGCAAGACCTAGACCTCATGAAGGAGAAAATAGGAACAGGTGTTGAACAAAGTGTCACGGACCTTTAGCTCCCAACCCCTCCGGAGACCTCGGAGCTGGCTGAACTTGGAGAGGAAGTCTGGGTCAGGAGGGGCGGGGGCCAGTAAGTGCAGGAGCGGGGCCAAAGATGGAGGGTAGTCAGAGCCAGGGATAGGGGTTCAGAGGAAGGTAGGAGTGGGCGGGGCTTATCCTTGGGGTGGAGACTGCAGTGTAAGGGCGGGGCCAGGGTACAGCTGGGAAACGAGGCACTAAGGGGGTGGGGCCAGTGAGCAAAGGGGGCGTGGTCAGGATCGAGGGCGAGACCTCTCCGTCTCACCAGCAGGAATTCTGGCTGAAACGCGGACTCCGCAATACTGAGGACTGCAGAGCGACAGCACCAGCATGAAGGTGCCCAGGCAGCAGCGCAAACTCGGAGGTAGTCGTGCGAAAACCCGTAGCTCCATGGGCCAGTCCAGAAAGAGCTTATGCAACTGTGAACAGGCGGGCCGGGTCAGAACCAGCGTGGAACCAGGGCTGCCACGGGGACGGACGCTAATGGCAGGTTTCCCAGCCCTGGAAACGATTCCGTAGCGCGATCAGGGGTAGGTGAACGCCCTGGGCTGGATTTCGCTGGGACAGGACGGGACTGGTGGCCTGGAAGATGGAAACCTCCTTCCTGCGGGTCGGATCTTTGTGCACCATCCCCAACCCAGGATAGACGCCCTCGGGGGAGGCGGCAGGGCTGAGGGAGGGGTCCGGCTGGTGGCAGTCCGGGCAGCGACGGCGACCCTGCCCTCACCTGGAGCATGAAATGAGGGAAGCTCGGAGTGTTCAGCGAGAAAGGGAAATCCTTACAGAGCTGCAGGGATGATGTTTGGAGATGACTCCTCTTGGCTGTCACACTGGGACCCTTAGCCCCGCCCTCGAGGCGTCAATCCTCTCGCCTCACCCACAAGGGGCCCTCATTCTAGGTCCTGCCACCTACCTTGTCACTCATAGTACGTCACCTACGTCCCGCGTTTCCTCCCTCCTTCCCCAGCTTGAGCTGCAGTCATCCCTCCGCCGCCCCTACAATGAGGACATTGTTCCCTCTTCCCGCTGGGCTCCACCTCGTAGTCCGGCGCTCCGCCATCTCCAGACCTACCTGTGTCCTGTCAGTTATCTCTGGCCCCGCCCGACCACTGGCCTCGCCCCTACCCTGAAAGATTCCTCCTCAATCGCTCAGCCCGGGTCCACCCCTTGCCCTGTCAGTCACTCCGGCATTGCCTTCACAAGCCACTCTAAACATTCCTTCTGGCTCAAACCTTGCTTTTTTGGTCATCTCTGACCCCGCCCCGCACGGCGACCGCCTCCTCTCCTAGCCCTGCCCTAACAGTCATCCAAGCCTGGCTCCAGTTTGCCAGCTAACGTCCCAGCCGCGCCCCTGTCAGTTATTCAAGACCCGCCGCAACAGATCCATCCCGAGGTCCTGCCTTATGCGTCACTCCTCTCTGGCCCTTGCCGACTCCAGCCAGGCCCGGACTGACACGCAGGCCCCGCCCCGTCTGTCACCCGGGCCCCACCCCCGCGGGCCAGCTCAGGTACCTCCCTTACCACGCCGTCGGTGAGGATGCAGGTGGGAATCCCCACGTCGAAGGCGACCGCCGCGGTGGAGGAGGCGAAAGCGTCCCCCAAGCAGCCGCAGAACCGTGTGGCACGTACACTCTGATCGCGGGAAGGGCGCGGAGCCGTCGGATGGGTATCCCAGCTTGCCACGAGGGAGGAGAAGGGTCGTGGGGTGAGGGTTTCGTCAGAACTTGCTGCAATGAAATCCCGAGGCCTGGGGCCTGAGGACTTGTCCCCACCCCCTCTTCTGGGCAGATGTATACAAAAGACCCCCTAGCTAATATCAGGGAGGCTGAAGCACGGCCGCTGGGAGGCCCACCACGAAGGTTCTAGTCCCAGCTCCATCCTCTGCTGGTTTCAATCCCTACCCCATCCTCCCACCCACCGCGCTTATCCCATCGTCTGGGTTTGCCCGTCTCTATATTGTCTGTCACACCCAAGCTCTGCTTAAGGGCTGTGAAGGTGAAGTGACGGTCTGAGCAAGGTTTCTCCGAGAAGTGCCCACAACAGTGATATATCAGCTAAGTCAAGGGTGGGGTGGGCATCACTTTGAGGTCCAGCCCAGTGCTCTGCTCTGACCCCAGCATCACCACCAGGGAGGAGTCCAACTCGACAAAGGCCTGAGGCAGTGGGATCCTGGGGGTGCACGGGGTCAAATCAGCCCTCAGGTAGGCACTTGTCCTGTCAGATCATGCTCTGGAGCTCCTCACTAACCTGGAATGGTCTTCAGCTTCTGCTCCAGGTCTTCCAGAGCCTTCTGCATCACAGGCCAAACTGGGGATGCACAGGGCAAGGTGTGAGGGATCTTGGCCAAGCCCCCAGGTTGGGGCCCTTCTCTTCTCTCCCAACTGGCTCATGAGCCTGGGGCTGTACCTCCTGGATGTGGCTCAGGAAGTTTATCAGTAATTGTGGCCTTAATATTATCTCCAGTTCCACGTGCTCTTTTTACAATGTGACTGTGACACTCCTACCATCAAAGGGTGGGATCTATATTCCCATTCCTTGAAGTCGGGTGTGTATACCTTTGTTGACAGGCTTAAACACAGAACATGGTGAAAGTAATGCTATGTGACCTCCAAAGCTAGATCATACAAATGCCATGTACTCTCTCGGGACACTCTCTCTTAGAACCCAGCCACCATGCTGTGAGGAAACCAAACTAGCCCGTGTGGAGAGAACACATTGAGAGGTCACATGTGGTTTTCTGGCTGCCACCCTAGCAGAAGTGCCAGCCTACAGCCAGCCTCAACTTCTAGACACATACATCTCCAGATGATCCCAGCCCCTAGCCTTCGAGTCCCCCTCAGTCGTCAGATCTTCCCAGCTGGGGCCCCAGACATCACAGAGCAAAGACAAGCCATCCTTGCTGTACCCTTTCTTATTTCTTGACCCATGAATCCATTAGCGTCAGACAGCTGTTTTATACACTGAGATTTCAGGTGGTTTGTTATGCAGCAATAGTAACTGGAACAGCAATCGAATGATATTTTGATTTCAATTTACCTGACTCCTCATTCGACTCAATTATTTTCAGAACTTGGTCAAGAAAGAGGGTGTTAGGTATTGATACCCCAAACCCCACCACTGTCCTTCAAATTTCAGCTCAGACATCATCCTCTCAGAGACTTTCACTGAACCCTATGGAAAGTGCCCTTCCAAGTCTAAATTTATTTTCTTCCCAGCATTTTTCATTTTCCAAAATTACATACATGGAAACCCACAGTCTTCTTGGAAACCTACATACCAAGCCTGTTCACTCAGGTCCCTCCACTTTCAGACTATGATGAAGTGAGATCTGGCTGTACAATGGACTGTATGTCTGTGTCCCCTCAAAATTCTTATGTTGAACCTTATCTCCAATGTGATGGTATTAGGAGGTGGGGCTTTGGGAGGTGCTTAGGACATGAGGGTGGAGCCCCCATAAATGGGATTGGGACCCTTATAAAAGAGACACCCCCCCCCCAAGAGTTCCCTCATGCCTCCTGCCTTGTGGGGTTACAATGAAAAGATAGCTGTCTTATGAACCAGGAAAGCCAGCTCTCACCAGATACAGAATCTACCAGCATCTTGATCTTGGATTTGCAGCCTCCAGAACTGTGAGAAATAAACTGCTGTTGTTTATAAGCCATTCAATCTATGGTATTTTGTTACAATAGCCCAAACTAACTAAGACAGGCTGTTAGATTTATACCCTCATATTTAATTGTTACTGGTGCTATTGTAAATGGTATTTTAAAACTTTTTTCAATTTCCAGTTGTTCATTGCTACTATATAAAAACACAATTGATTTTTATATATTGACTTCCTATTCTATGACCCTGCTAAATTAATTTACTAGTTATATTAGTTTGCTAGGGCTGCGGTAACAAAGTCCCACAGACTGGGTGGCTTAAACAACAGAAATGTATTTATTGTCTCACAGTTCTGGAAGCTAGAAGTCCAAAATCAAGGTATTTGACAGTTTGGTTCCTTCTGAGGGCTATGAGGAAAGGATCTGTTCCAGGCGTCTCTCCTTGGCTTATAGATAGCTGTCTTCTCCCTGTGTCTCTTAACATTGTCTTCCCTCTGTGAAGGTCTTTGTGTCCAAATTTCCCTTTTTTAGTGCTCACTTCGGCAGCACATATACAAATTTCCCCTTTTTATAAGGAGACCAGTCATTGATCTTTTCAAAAAACAAGCTTTTGTTTTCACTGTTTTTCTGTGTCCACATCATTAATTTCTACTCTTTATTTCTTTCTACTCGGTTTGGGCTTAATTTGATTTTTCTTTTCCTAGATTCTGAAGATGAAAGCTTGTATTATTGATTTGAAACCTTTCTTCTTTTTCCGTAAGCATTTAATTCTATAAAATTCACTCTTAGCCCTGTTTCAGCTGCTTATCACAAATTTTGATGTTGTATTTTCATTTTAATTCAGTTCAAAATGTTTTCTAATTTCTCTTGAGACTTCTTCTCTGACCCATGGGTTATTTAGAAATGTGTTGTTTAGTTTCCAAATATTTGGGGTTTTTCCAGATATTCAGTTCTTGACTTCTAATTTAATTTCGCTATAATCAGAGAATGTACTTTATATCATTTAAATTTTTAAACATTTTTTCAATGTAAAAGGCCCAGAATATGGTCTATTTTGGTGAATGTTCCATGTGCACTTAAATAGAATTTGTTCTGTGCTACTGTTAGGTAGAGTTCTCTATAAATGTCTATTAGGTCAAGTTTGTTAACAATGTTGTTGAGGTCTTAAATATCCTTGCTGAAATTCTGTGTTTTCAATTACTGTAAAAGGAATGTTGATATCCAGAAGTATTATTGTGACTTTCAGATTTATCAGTTTTTGCTTTATATATTTAGGAGCTTTGTTGAGAAGCGTATACACACAGAATTGTCATGTCTTCTTGGTGAATTAACCCTTTAATCATTATATAATGTCCTTCTGTATCCCTGGTGATTTTTCTTATTCTGAATTCTGCTTTGTCTGTTATTTATATTACCATTCCAACTTTTTCTCTTTGATTAGTGGTTCCATAGTATGTCTTTTTCCATCTTTCTTTTAATCTACCTATATAATTATATTTAAAGTGAGCTTCATGTAGACAGAATATCATTGGTTTTGTTTTATTTTCTTTTTACTCTAATACAACAATTGCTAACTTTTAATTGGTGCATTTACATAATAATTAGTACATTTATGTAATTGTTAATAAGAGTAAATTTAGATCTACTATTTTATTATTCTTTTTAATTATTTCCTCTTCCTCCTTTCCTGCCTTCTTTTAGATTATTTGATTATTCTTGGTATTCCATTTTAATTTATTTATTGTATTTTTGGCTATATATTTTTGTATTAATTTTCTCTAGGGTCTGTGGTTTCCCTAGGGATTACAATATACATACTTAACTTTTGACAGTCTATTTAGTGTTTGGAGATTGAGACCATCCAGTGATGTTTTTTTAAAGATCTGAGATACTGTATTTCTAAAATGTTCATTTGGTCACTTAGCTCTTCTGTTTTTTCCTTAGTATAACTCAGTGATTCTTTTGAAAGTCATTTTATTAATGTGTAATTGACATACAGAAAGCAATAGATATTTAATGTATACAACTTGCTGAATTTGGAGATAAGTGTACGCTTGCTCATAAAACCCTCTCCACAATCAAGGCCATAACTGTATCCATCACCTGCAAAAGTTTCCTCCTGCCCTGCCCTTCTTTTAATATTGATTTTTCTTTTGTGGTAAGAGCACTTAACATAAGATCTATTTTCTAAGCAAGTTCTTAAGTATACAGTACGATATTAACTCTAGGCCTTCTGTTGGACAGTAAATCTCCAGAACTTATTTGTCTGGTATTACTTTGTACCTTTTGACCAGAACCTCCCCATTTTGGGGTTCTTTTTTAAATAATTTCTATTTCTCTGCTGAGAATGTGTTTTTCCATTCATTTCTGAAGCGTTTATCTTATATAATAGCTTCTTTGAAGTCTTTGTCTGATAATTCCAACATCTGTGTCTTTTCATAGCTGGCATCTATTGATTTTTCTTTGAGAATTGGTCGGATGTTCCCTGTTGAGTAACTTTGCATTGCATCCTTGATATTTTAAATATTATCTTGTGAGACTTTGAGTACTATTAAAAGCCTCTAAATTTTGTCCATAGCAGGCAAACCTGATTAGGTTCAGATTGTATGTTCTATGTCACTTTGTATGGGCAGTAGTTCTAATATCTGTTTTATTTTCAAAGCTTTGCTATGCTGTTTGGGTCTGTTAGGGGCTGGGGTTAGTCTGAGACTTAGGCAGTGGTTTATATGGTGGTTCAGTACTTTTCAAAGCCTTATCATCCTTCTTGGGATGTGTTCCACCCAAGCACAGCTTCTGGTTGAGCCCAGGATTTGTGTTGGTTCATACACAGAATTAGAGGGTTCCCTTTATGCAGTCTTTCCTCTCCAGGATTTTCTCTACATTCCCTGGCTGCCAGGGACCCCCTTTTCTGGTTCTCCAGTCGGAAGTATGGTATTCTCTTAGAATTTTAACTGCCAGCACTGTCTCACAATTCCTCACCACGAGGCCTGCCCTCAGGGCAAAGCAGCAAGAGAAAAGAGAAAAAAAGGAGGTTTAGAGGATTCCCACACTATCCTCACTACAGGGGCCCCTTTTCCACAGTCTTTTCTCTAGAGGGTGGATTTTTTCTCAGACCTTTTATCTCAACAGGATTGGGAACTGCAGCACAGACAGGGTGCCATGGGGCAGGACCAGGTGAGAACAAAAGTTAAATAAAAATAATAACAAGAATTCTTCTCACACTCTCCAGCTCATGGGGGTCCTTTTTCCTGGTTTTCTGATCAGAATGTTAGACTTTTCTTTTTTAATTTTTATTGGGGAATACTGGGGAACAGTGTATTTTTCCAGGACCCATGAGCTCCAAGTCAAGTCATTGTTTTTATTTATTTATTTGTTTTTTTCAATCTAGTTGTGGAGGGCGCAGCTCACTGGCCCATGTGGGAATCCAACTGGCGACCTGGGTGTTAAGAGCACTGCACTCTAACCACTGAGCAAACCAGCCACCCCATGTTAGACTTTTCTATTGGAGTTTTTGCTGCCATGTCAACTGCACAGTTTCCTGATTTGGGCACTGTCGTGCGGGGTGTCAGGCGGGGTCTCTGCTCCCGCTCCCCACACAAGAACACAGGACATGGTGAGGCCAAAAAGGAACACCCACGGAGCCATAGGTAGGGGAGTCATACCACTATACTCTCACTGGCAGCTGGGTTGGAGAAACAGGAACCAGGAGCAACACATTTCTCAACCCTCACTGCGCCGCTTGCAGGCTCAGCCACCATCTTCTTGCTAGCTCCCCCTTTTTTCTGCTAGTGTAGCCACGGCAGTTATATTCATGGCTAATGGCTCTGGTTACAGCTGACGGCCAACTAGCCACAGCTGCTGGCCATTTGATCACAGTCGATGGCCATTTACTACCTGAGCCAGCACCTTTCTATGTGAGGCCGAGAGCCTGGAAACTGCTTTTTGGGGCTCTGTCCCCACAGGCACCATAGGTCAAAGCAAGATACAAGAAGACAATTTAACCAGGAAACTCCCCACTGCCATAGTGGCTGTTCCTCAAGTTTTGACTTTTCATCCCAATCTCTTCGCTATTATTTACAAAGCTCCTCCGTAAGTAGTTGCCTTTTGTATTTAATCAGAGTTTTTATTTGTAACCAATGGGAGAGATAGAATATATAGGCTTATTCCAGTTTAGCCTTCATTTTATCTAGAGGGGCACACAGGGGCTTTAAAAGAACTAATATTTTATTTCTTAAGCAGGATGGCTGGTGCTTAAGTTTTCACTTTATTATTATCTTTAAACTGTATATATTAGTAATATCTACTTTTTTGTATTTATAATACATCTCACAATTTATAAAAAATGTCAAGAATTTGCCCAAGATCTCCTCCTTTTCTGGGGGAGGTAATGATTTCTCAGAGGGGGCTGTCACAGAGCAAGGAAGAAGAAAGAGAATGAAAGAGTGGTGGAAGAGTAGCTAAGGCGCTGATCAGAGCAAGGCGGAGGGTGGAGATTTCTGATTTTGTCGCCTGCTACTACGTACGGTTTACACAGACACATATTCACATACTAGACACAGAAATACTCTTCCAATACTCACAGCTCTGGATGCAGTTCCCAGAAGTTCGGCTGGAGGCCGCCAAAGCACCAGCTTTCGCTGCCCGCAGGAACCAGGCCTCATTTCTTGCCTGTGCTGGTGCACTTCCGGCTGTCCCCGGGAAGGGGCGCCAGTGGACCGAGGAAGGCCAGAGCGGGCTTGGCGCCCGTTTACTGGTGCGCTAGTGAGCTCAGCGGCGCCCTGGTCCTCCCAGCTTTCACTACCGCTCAGGATCCGGGCTCTCAAGCCGAAGAAACGAACAACACCGTAAACATGATTCTGCTGCGCCTCCTGCAGCCTTGCCTTCAAGTTGGATCCTGTTGCACGCCTCCGCCTCCCCCTCTCCCTCCCATGTAAAGGGGAGAATCTAAGTTTTTGGAGCCTAAGTTTTTGCAATCTTGGCACAGCATTTTGCAAATTTTCAAAGGACACACACCAAAAAACCATGAACACATTGCTAGGGTTCTTTCCAGATGAGGAGACTTGAAGTTTAAGCTTCAGTAATTTCAAAGTAAATCCACCTCTGATCATACATACACGTATGTACTTACTGTCTGTCTTCTGTTAGAATGTAAGTTCCAAGAGGGCAAGACTTTTATCTGAATTGTTAGCTCCTGCAGCCTCATTGGTTCCTAGCACATAGAGGAAGCTGTATAATTATTTTCTGAATGAACCAGTGGGCTGGCACAATTTTCCAAGTAGACATGACAATGCCCTGACCTGGGATTTGAGGAGTGGATGGGATAGGAATGATGTCACTGAAACTTCAAAACAGTGACCATAACACTCATTTAAAAGCTGAGGATGCAGCAAGTACCCAATCTGACGTGGCACAGGGCCTAGAACCCAAGTCTGCCTTCCCTTGCTCTCTCTTGGCCCCAGCTACCGCCCTCCCTCCCAGCCACCCCTTGCACAAGGCCCTGATGCAACGCTGTACAGGCTGGGGCGCCCCTCTTAGGGGCAGCGCTGGGAAAAAGATTTTGCAAGAGTTGGGGCAGGAAGCTGCAGCTAGGGCGTCCTGAGAAGATAAGGGCGCCCCTGCCCCTTCAGCGCCTCCAGGCCGTCTGATTTCCTCTCTTCCCTTCCCTTCCCTTTCCCGGAAAGCAGCCACCGAAGCCTGGCCGGGCCGTGACTCACCTCCTTTCCCGCTGGCAGCCAGACTGGGATCCCAGGCCTGCCTGTCACTGGAAAGCCTTGCTGTGTTTGAGGCTGGGCAGCAGGGAGCCCTCTCTAGCAGGCAGTTTCTGGAGTAACTCAACAAGAGTAGCTGGCATGCAGAAAGGTTCTATTGCTGAACCTTAGTCTCAGGAGGCAAAATGTGGGGGACCCCTGGAGTACCCCCACATTAAACCAACTTAGAGGTGACTCAGAGTAGGTGTAAGGTTAGTATGTGTGAAGCACCCTTGTCCCCTATGGGGTGGGAGGAGCAGTGTACATCTCTGAATCAAGGCCTGGTGATCCCTCCGCCTTCAGGACAGAAGCAGACATGTCCACAGTTTGGTTGGTCCCTACCTGGTTCAAGACCTGTGCCCAGCTGTATGACCCGTCCTCTCAGAACCAGGTCACACAGGACCTGACCCAGGACTTTTTAGCGATCAAGAGCCTGGGCCATTTCCATCCTTCAAGGCTCTCGTTAGGTTTTTTAAATTAAGAAATGCCAAAACAAAATGTGGGTTGCAATGCTTGTGATATGCATCATGTGTCTTGCAGTTTCCAAGTTTATGCTTTTGAAACAAAAATATATTACGATTAGGTATGATTTCAATTGCAAATAGATGAAAAAGGCTAAATTGGAAGTCCTGAGGGAACACGAGACCCCTCATAAGCCTGGTTTAGACCAGCCTGATTTCTGTTCCGTCCTCTAAGTCAATGTCACAGTGTGGCCTTGGGTGGGTCACCTCACCTCTCTGCTGCCTCCCTTTTCTCATCTGAAAAGTAGGAATTGCAATGGGCCCACACAAGGCTGATGAGACAACCTCCTTAGGAAGGGCTCAAAACATTTCACACCAACATATACTAAGTGTCCACTACAAGCCAGTCCAGTGCTAAGCTTTTTACGTGCATTGGTTCAATTGATCCTGGAGGCCAAGGTTCTGGAGCCCATTTTCCAGACGAGAAAACAGAGGCTCAGACAGGTGCAGTGATGAGCATCAGGGCTGATTCAGAGGTGATGGTCCACTAGCCTCCCTACGAAAATGTTAGCCTATTGTTGTTGCTGTTGTTACTGTGGTTATTAAAATGAGCATATGATAGCATTGCGCCCATACAGCTGTGAGAAGGAGTAAATAAAAATTTAAAAGAACTTAGTATTTAGTACCTGGCACATGATAAACACTCTGTGTTTGTTAAATAAAAAGTAAAAAATACTTTAGGTTTTGGGCCCACAGTCCTGGAGAGGCAGGGTCCAATGTTCAAAGAAACTTTGTCCTGGTGTTTCTTTGAAAGCTACTGCCCGCCTCCTGCCTCGCCCCATCCAGGAGGGGTTAAGGAGTTAATAATTTCCCAAGCAGGGGCTGAAAGGAGCAGGGTTTTGCGTGCTACACGCGCACACACTGCGCACACACTACACACACACACACACAAACACACACACACACTCACTCACTCACTCCCCGGCCTCTGTCCCCCTCCCTCCCTCCCTTCCCCTGCGAGGCCGGGAGCCTCTTATGCAAGCCGACGGCGCCCGCCCGTTCCCAGGCCCGGCTGCAGCTGCGGGCGGAGGGGCAGGGCGGGGGCGGCGCGCTGTTTGTCTAGCGCGGCCGTGCCAAAGGCGGCGGGCCCCAGACAGCCAGGCGCCTCCGTACACCTGGGGATGCTCAGGTTAAATAGCTCCGCATTCCTCGGGCCCAGCTGATGGAAACGCTCCCAGGCCGCCGCGGAGCCGGCCTCCAGATGGGCTGGGCCCGGGCCAAAGGGGAAAAGAGGGAAACGTGGAAGCCAGAGTGTGCCTGAACGGTTGGGGCTGGGGGCCAGGTCCCGCCACAGCCTCGTCCTCCCCTGGAAAACCGCCCTACCGTGCAGGAGTGTACGCGGGGACACGCCCCCGCTCCCGTGGGTGGGCTTGCAGGCGGGGGCCCACACACGGGAGGGATAGGGTGCACACGTGTGCCTCTGAGGACACTCCAAGGACACACAGGCGACAATTAATAATTTATAACTAGCAAACACTACAGGCTAAGTGCTCTACTTCATTTATTCTCTACAATTCTACGAGGTTAATGCTATAAAACAGCAGTGGGGAGGGGAGTCCATGGAGAGTAGCAAAGGACTTAATTTACCTCCAAATATTACGTTCTTTGATAAAGTTCGTAATGTTCTTGGAGAGGGTGGTACCTGGTGTTTTTTTTTTAATTTATTTTTCAATTATAGTTGACATACAATATTTATTAGTTTCAGGTGTACAACATGATTAGACAAGGAATGTTATCTACCTTAATGTTAATGCTCAATAGACGATAATCTTGAATTCAAAACATTTTTTTGTTCATCCCTTCTGAGCCTCTATTTGTTGTAAACCTAGGATCAGAATCCTGACTTTAGCACCCCACTCAGGGATCCAGGAAATCCTTTATGTAAAGGGTTGAACGTACAGTCAGGCTCATGGTGCTAGGTGCTCTTTATTTTATTCTATTTATTGACAAAATAATATTAAGTTCTTATCCTCTCTGGGACAAGTGCTTTGCCCTTTCGGGGACTTTGGTTTTTCCCTGTGTAATACATGGGATTCGACCTGGCCGGGAAACTTGAGGGTTGGTGTCCTGAGGGCTAACAATTCCCAGGAAAGGAGGCACTTGAACTTTCAAGGAAGGGTTTGCCTGGATACAACTGCCCCCACCGCCACCCCTGACCAGCCAAGACCCAGGAATGCCAGCCAATCTACAGAACAATTACACACTTAGGAGCCCAGTGTGGTTCTGCAGCCCCTAGACAAGCAAACCCATCCATCACGCCAAATCCATGCAGAGATGCCCACAATGCATTTAGGCACAACACACAAGCCCAAACAACTGGAGGTTGTACTTATCTGCAGAACACATGCTCACATTTGCCCTCTGACTACACCCCCATGCCTGTACACCAGAGGACCCAGCCCGACAGGGGAGGGGAGGGGGGGAACAGCAGTTCATGTCCCACACACAGGCCCACTCATATGCACTCCCCCATGAGTACAAACTCATGCACGTGTCCAGGCAGATAGGCCCTTACCGATGACACCCTTTTCCTGCTCAGGAGCAGGGGACTGACCTGCCCACTCCTCAGAACCCACACAGGAGCCCTGGGGGAGAGAGAGGAGGTTTCTATGAGCTTCTGGCATAGCCAGGCCAGGGTGAGGGGGCTGAGTCCGAACCCAGAGCAGGTGGCCCTGCAGCTGTGCCCAGGCTAGTCCTGCCAAGTTGCTCACCCACTTGGACAAGCCTGGAGCTCCAGGGCAGACTGCTGGAACCCAGGGTTAGGCTGCCCATTGGGGGAGGCACCTCCTACTGGGGAATGGGGCAATGAAGTCCTGTCTTAGATAAGCTGAGGCTCTGGGCAAGTCCCTTTCCTCTGGATCTCACTTCCCCCATCTTGGCAAAGGTGCAGGTGGTCCAGTGACCTGGTTCTCCAACTTAAATGGCTTGTTGAATACTCCAACCCAGAGGGGATCTTGGCAGGTTGATCTGCATTTTAACAACCTCCCCAGGTGACCCAGATGGCCCAATGACCACTTTGAGAAACCCCAAAGGATTTAATTTTATGACACTAGGGAGCAGGAAAATAGCCATGGATAGGGGATAAGAATAGACTTTAAAGACACCGGAAACACTCACTTCAGGCCGGTAAAAGTGACAGTCCAGATGTGGCCTTCCAGTCCTCCTCCCCCAAGCACCAGCTGCAAAAAGGGTCAGGGGTCATCCCCCCAGCCCAGGCCCCTCCCCTCAATCCAAGAACACTGCAACGTGACCACCATCTAAAGTATTTGTTTAATAACAACAGAAAAAAAACCCACAGAACTATTGTAAAACAATATTCTCAGTCGGTGATCATTGTAATATACAATACAAAGCAATTAATTTCCTCAGAAATCTGAGAAGCACCAAATGTGACCATTTTTTAAAATGTCTGCTTTTCAAAAAATAGAAACACACGGGGGGAACTCCCCCCAAGTCTCTGGTGGCTGATAGGTGTGGAGGGAGGGTCGGCCTGCCCTCGTCAGTCCCCCAGCTCTGGGCTGGCTCTAGCAAGCGCCCAATGGCCGCCGATCTCGGTTTTGTTTCTCCCCAGCTGCAATGAAGCGCTTGGGAGGACCAGAGAGCACTAATTCCTCCGCCCCGAAGGGCTGGGGTCCGCCGATGCCGGAGGACCGCGCTTCAGCGACACAAGATGCGATCGTCCGCTGGAACACATGCCGCCTGTGAAAGGAAGAGAGAATAGGTGAGACGGGAGGTTTGGAGGAGACAAGGCTGCAAGCGCCCCCTTCCCCAGAAGACACGAGGGAGCGCTTTTATCGATCTCCCTGGGCACCCTTACATAGCCCGGTGCCCGAAGGTTTGGGGTGGACGTAGGGCCAAGACCCCCTCCTCTGTGAACCTCAGTTTCCCCATCTGTAGAAGGAAAATGATATCGTGCTCCATTTCGGACCTCACCTCGGCCGCCAGGGCGCTGATCTCGCCGTTGAGGGTGCTGAGAGGAGCTCGGGCGGGGAGCCCCCGGCCCCCTGGGGCCCCGACTTGAGATTCCGAGTTCAGCTCCAACTCCAGGTCCCAGATATAGTCGATGACGTGCTGGAGGATCTCCACCCTGCTCACCTTGCGGTTCTGGGGCAGGGTGGGCACCAGCTCTTTGAGGCGTGAGTAGCAGCCGTTCATGTCGTAGAGCAGCACGTTGACCTGCTGCTCATCGAGCAGGGCGGGCAGGCGCGCCCCGGGGCCGCCGGCGCAGCGAGAGATGGCCACGCTCTGCTCGGACAGACAGCGCACTACCTCGCCAGCGCCGCCGGGCGTCTTGCCGGCTTTTAGTGCGCAGCTGGGACCCGCGGCTGCCGCGCCGCTGCCACTGGCAACCTTCATGATTATGGCGTTGGTGTAGGAGAGGAGACGAAACGGAGAAAGCGAGGGAAGGACCCGCGGGAAGGGCTTTTAACGCTGTAGAGTCGGTTGTAGAATGCGCGAGCGAAGCCCCACAGCCCACTATTTATAAAGGCTCTGCGGCTCCACCCCGAGGGGCGGGCTCAGGCGTTCAAAAGCATCCAATGGGAGATGTAGAGGCGTGGCCTCGAGAGCTTCTGGGCCCCGCCTCCTGCTCTGATAGCGCACCCTGGAGGGCGTGGAAAAGGGACCAGAGTCTCAGGAACCAAAAGAGTGGGAGGGTACAGGGCAGGGTGGCTAGTGGAGGCGAGGGCTGTCTTGGACTCCTCCGGGAGGAGGCAAAACTGATATTGCCGATAACGAAAAAACTTCAAGAATCAGTTTTCCTGGGGTCATTTTCTCGCTTCTCCAGCCCGGATGAGAGACATTGAGGCCCTGATGGAGAAGGGACTAGCTCTGAGTCGCCCAGAGAGCTCACTACTAGAGCCCCGGCTTTTGGACCCTATTGGAAAATGACCTCTGGGACCACGATCTCGCGAATATTTGGGCCGAAATTTAAAACGGGATCTCCTTTACACTCCATTCCCCGGGGCTGTTCTCTTTTTCCCAATTCCCAGAGAATGTTGCTGGTTAATGTTCCTGGGGGACTTACCCAGGCCCTTTCGGTGGGAGCAATTAGCCTCGGAAAGTCTTCCTCTAGGATTGGGGGCTGAGCTTCTGGGACTTGAACCAGATAGAAGGCTCCCAGAGTGGGGATGCATCTCCTAATTCTACCCTGAATTTGCAGCCCCTGCAAAAAAAAATCCCCAAAGCTGCATGAACTAGTGAT
This sequence comes from Rhinolophus ferrumequinum, assembly GCF_004115265.2. Taxonomy (NCBI): domain Eukaryota; kingdom Metazoa; phylum Chordata; class Mammalia; order Chiroptera; family Rhinolophidae; genus Rhinolophus; species Rhinolophus ferrumequinum. The sequence goes on from NC_046306.1 coordinate 22,843,518, forward strand.
TTAAAATATTTTCTCCCTTTTTTGGCTGTTCCTCCCGCCCACCCCACCCCACCCCCACGCCCCAAAGACCTCGGAGCAGGGTCTCCCTCCCACGGCGCGGCAGCTGCGGAGCTCGAGGCTCTTCCCCCGCCCCCCTCGCTTCCCGGGCTGGTCTGTGTCAGCGTCTGAACAAGCGGCTCAGACCGTTAGACGCCAGGCCCGTGACGTCACCCATTCATAAAACCGGGACGGGCTGTCAGGCTGGCGCCGCGCGGGCGGTCGCCATGGAGACGGCAAACGGGACTCTGCGCTCCCCCAGCCCCAAGCCAGTCACCTGTGGACCTCGTGCGAGAGGCCTGGGAATGCGCTCCTAGAGGGCGCGGTCGCCGGACAAGGGTAACCTTACCTCCCCGCCCCACACCTGGAATCTCCCCACCAGGCCCACAGCTTGGGCCGCTTGGGAGGTTTCTCCCCACCTTCAACTCCCCCTCCATCCAGCCTGGGGAAAAACGCCCGAGTTCCGATTCCAACTTTACTGCTAGGTGAATTTAGTTGAGTCTCAGGCCCCTGAGTCCTAACATCTGCCAAGTATTTCGATAATAATCACACAGGTGACAATTTATTGCGTTCTTACTTCGTGGCAGGCAGGCATTGTGTGAAGAGTTTGCCTTTATCATCTTCTGTAATCCTTGCCACAACTCAAGAGAGGAGCTGTTTGGTTTCTTTATACAATGGAGGAAACTGAGACTCAAAAAGCCTCCCAGGAGCCACAGCTGTTGTAATGGCTGCATTATTATAAAAGCGCACTTCATTGTAAAGCAATCCTTTCCTGCCAGGGCAGGCAGTCTGCTTCCAGAACCCTAGATTGGCCAGAGGCAGGGAAACTGAGGCTTAGAATAGCTACTCAAGGACACACAGTGTTAGCAGGGCTAAAATTCTAATCCCAGACAGGGGAGGGTGATATTATGGACTTTCCTCCCCTTAGCAGTTAATTCACTGGGTATCATCAGGTTTCCTTTTCCTACAGAAGTTTGGAGGAAAGGACAATAAATCGGCCACGGACCTCCACATGAGGAAACCAGGAAAACTGACCAGGGAGACCGGTTTCAAAGGAGAGAGACATCATCAATTAATTAGCTGGTCTCCCCATCATGCAAGATCTCCAAACTCCCTAGGCTTGTTTAGCAATCCTCTAATAATTGAAGAGAACATGTTTCTGTGCAGAAGAATTGCTAAAGAATTGGAAGGACAATGACCAAACAGATGAACTTAGAATATTAATCCATTATCTAGTGTTTATTACTTGAACCTGCAATGCTACTTGCTGGAATCAACTTCAGAGACACCTACACACAGGGGGCACAAAGGTGTCTGCTCAAGGATGTCCACTGAGGTGCTGTTTGCAAGAGGGGAAGTTGAAATAACCTAAATATCCATCAACAGTGGCGTTATATAAATGATGAATAGAACATCAGTGCTGTGGAGTGGCCCTACAGCAGAGGAAGGATAGCTCTTGAGAGATATCTAGGTTTTTTCTACCTTTGGTAGAGAAAGCAAGAGTTAGACTGGAGGTTAAATTAGGACCTCTTGTATGTAAAAAAGCAAACATACTCCTCCCAAGTATACATGTATCTGGAAATGAATTTAAAATGAGAGAGGAAATTATGCTGCAGAAAAAATTTCAAACACAATACTGCATGATTTCTCTTACATGAAGTTCTAGAACAGGCACAACTAATGTATGGTGAAAGAAATCAGAATGCTGGTTGCCTCTGGGAGTGGAGAATGGAAGTTGCCAGGGAAAGGGTGTGAAGGAACTTTCTGAAGTGACAGAAATGATCCATATCAAAATGAGGTGTGGATTACACAATGTATGAATTAGTCAAGGCACATTGCATTTCACTGTATTTAAATTGCACCTCAATAAAAACATTAGAAGAAAAAAGTATAAACATGAAATTACTAATGTTACCACTGTAAAAAGGAGTGAGAAGGGAAGAAGAGCAATGTGGAAAGGGAATTTCACTTTTATCTTCTCATAGGTATTTAACTTTTGTTTTGGTCTTAAACAGTATTATTAAAGTATAATTGACATACACAAACTGTGTATATTTAAAGTATACAACTTGTTAAGTTTTGATATACCCATGAACCATCACCACAATCAAGAAAATGAACATATGCTTCATCACCCCTAAAATTTTTCTTCTGCCCCTTGTAATCTCTCCCTCTCTACTTTCCCACCCAAGAAACTACTAATCTGTTTTCTCTATAGATTAGTTTGCATTTTCTAGAATTTTTATAGAAATGAAGTACAGTATATACTGTGCATATATATGTATATACATGCAGAGTATATCCATATGTAATGTATATATAGCATATACTCTTTTATTATTTTGATTTTTTTTATTAGTTTCAGGTGCACAAAACAAAGTAATACTTACATGTTTATCATTTATATCCCTCACACTGTGTCAACCCCCCTCCCCCCATCCACTACCCCTCTGACGTCGCACACAGCCATTACATTTCCACTGTCTCTATTCCTAATGCTGTACTCTGCTTCTTGTAAGTATATACATATATATATATATATATATACATATATATATATATATATATACATATATATGTATATATAAACTTGTAGTTGACATTCATTATTGTTCAGCTTCAGCTTCAGGTGTACAGTGCAGTGATCAGTATATACTCTTTTTTTTTATTGGGGTGACAATTGTTAGTAAAATTACATAGATTTCAGGTGTACAATTGTGTATTACATCATCTATAAGTATATACTCTTTATTGTAGCTTTTTCAGACTCGTTTCTTTAACTCAGCATAATTATTTTGAGATCCATCCATATTCATTCCTTTTTATTGCTGAGTAGCAGTAGCGTATGGATATAACACAATTTGTTTATCCATTTACCTGTTGATAGACATTTAGGTTACTTATAGTTTTTGGTTAGTACAAAGGAAACTGCTACAAATACTTGTATGCTAGTGTTTATATGAATCTATGCTTTCATTTCTCTTAGACAAATACTTCGTAGTGAAATGACTGGGTCACCTAGTAGGTATGTATTTAACTTTGTAAGAAACTGCTCAGCGTTTTCCCAAGGAGGTGTACCCTTTCGCATTCTCATCTGCAGTGTGGAGAATCCAGGTCCTCACATCTTCTCTAACAGTTGATGTGGTCAGACTTTCTCAATCATTCTAATAGATTTGTTGTGGTGTCTTGCTGTGGTTTTAATTTGTATTTTCTGAATGACTAAAGATGTTGAGCATTTTTTCATGTGCTTATATGCCACTCATCTTTCATGAAGTGTCATTCACTTCTTTTGCTCATTAAAAAAAATTAATTTTAGATACTTGTACATTCAAATGCAGCCATAAGAAATAATAGATCTGGGTGGTGAACACACAGTGTGATTTATGGATGATGTGATACAGAATTGCACACCTGAAATCTATGTAATTTTACTAACAATTGTCACCCCAATAAATTAAAAAAAAAAAAGAAAGAAATAATAGAGAGGGGGCGGCGGGTTAGCTCAGTTGGTCAGAGCGCGGTGCTCTTAACAACAAGGTTGCTGGTTCGATCCCCACATAGGCCACTGTGAGCTGTACCCTCTACAACTAGATTGAAACAACTACTTGACTTGGAGCTGATGGGTCCTGGAAAAACACACTTGAAATAAAGTTAAAAGTTTAAAAACATAATAATAATGATAGAGAGAAACCCCTTATATCCTTTACCCAGTTTCCCTAATGGTAGCATCTTGCACAACTACAGTACAAGGTAACAACAAGATTTCATGTGAAATTCAGATCTCACCTGATTGGCGTGCACCCATCTGTGTGTGTATTCAGTTCAATAGATGCCTGTGACCACTGTCATAGTGGAGGCACAGAAGAGCTCCATCACAAGGATCCCTCCTGCTACCCTTTTCTCTTTTGTCCATTTCTTTTAACTTGGTCGCTTGTTTTCTTGTTACTGAGTTTTAAGAGTTCTTTTTATATTTTGAAAACCAATCCTTTATCAGATACATGATTTACAAATATTTTCTCCAGTGTGTTTCTTGTCTTTTCATCCTCTTACTGGTGTCTTTCAAAGAGCAGAAGTTTTAAATATCTTTTATTTTTAAACTGCAATCACTTTTTTTTTTAACCGCAATCACTTTTTTTTTAATTTTTTTATTGTAGAATATTGGGGAACAGTGTGTTTTGGCAGGACCCATGAGCTCCAAGTTAAGTTGTTGTTTTCAGTCTAGTTGTGGAGGGTGCAGCTCACTGGCCCATGTCGGAATCGAACCAGCGACCTGGGTGTTACGAGCACTGTGCTCTAACCAACTGAGCCAACCAGCCGCCCCCAGAAGTATTAAATTTTGATGAAGTCCAATTATCAGTTTTTAATTTTATGGCTCATGCTTTTCTTGTCATATCTAAGAAATCCCTGCCTAACCCAAGATCACAAAGATTTTCTCCTATATTTTCCAGAAGTTGTAGTTTTAGGTTTTACATTTAGGTCTCTGATCCATTTCACATAGGTATTTCTTGAATATATTTTTAAACAGAAGTGTATTTGTGTGCTACTTTGTGTAATAAAAAGCCAACCTGAAATGTTTAGTATACCTCCTTCTGGCCTGCTTGTTGGCATGCGGTGGAATGTCAAAGACACTTTGCAGACAAGCAGACAAATAGGAGAGAAAGTTAAAGGATAATTAGGACCCCCAATTAACATTTGTGTACATCCACCTCCCGCCAGGTCCTATGCTAACTACATTAAGACTATATTATGAAAATTTCCTGCTAAGTAACTTAGCAACACAAAAAAAGGATGAGTTTCTGCCTTGGAGGAAATCAGAGGGGCTTCCTAGAGAAGGTGACTTCTTCTCTGGCCATTCCATGTGGGAAAGGCACAAGGGGAAATGGCCTGAATGAAGACATGTGAGGAGCATGCCTCTGAACAAACATAAAGCTTTGACACTTTGAGGAGAAACAGTTGGCTGCAGAATAGTTAAAAGGGCTGGGGCTTGGGGCCCAACAGGTCAGATTCAAATCTTTGTTATATTGTATGACCTGGAGCAAGACGCTTCACCTCTCTGGGCCTCTTCTTCCTCACTGACAAAATGAAACTCCTACCTCCTTAGGTTACCGTGAGGAATCATTGAGATTAGGGTCCCAAAGCCCCTGCCATGGTCTTGGCACATAGTAAGTGATCAGTAAACAGTAGATAGGAATAGTGTCTGTTCAGTTTCAGGCCAGGACCCATTTGGTTGCAGTTTTACTTCTGGGGGGTTTTAGTGAGCCATGTGAGACTAGCTTTCAGATTCCCTGAAACATGCCCTTCACTGCGCTCCCCTCAAACTTCCCAAGTGAAACAATGACAGCCTCTCCCCCTGTACACATGCACATCCTAGGCCTGTGGGGAAAAATTAGCTTCATTTCATTCCAGAAAATTGGTTTTTATCTCTTACATTATTAAGGCCTGTTTATCTTATTGCCAAGTGGGCATTTTGCTGGCCCTCTCTTTGGTAGTGTGAATTGAGTGAGCCTTTTATCCTCCTAGTCCTACCTACCAAGTCATCTCAGGGAAATAGGCCCCTCTTTTGGTGGCCAGGAAGCTTGGAGGACTCATTAAATGAAACTCCAGGGTTCATCCTTCTTGAGAGGCTCTTTACGCGCACCTGGCACCATCTGATTTTCACAGCTGCTCTTTGATGCTGATGACAGCTGTACTATTATAACGCACCATTTCACAGATGGGAACCCTGGGGCCCAGAGAGGAAAAGGGACCAGCCCTTGACACCTTCAAGTCTTGGCTCTACAACTGACAAGCTGTACCTCAGTTTCCTCATCTGTAAACTAGAGCTAATGCTTATTCCTCTTTGTAGAGTGATTGTGAGTGAAATAAACTATGCCAAGAGGTGACCGGAGCCCCTGGTGATGAATGGAAATGTCTTTTCATTATGTCTTTGTCACCACATCTCATTTCTACCTGCAAGATCCCTCCTCTGGCCTCTGGAGCTCAAGGCAAAGGCTCCCAGTTTCTAAGTGCTCACTCGGCGTAAGTCATCATTCCAACTATTAACCCAAGACAGGTAGTAATATTATGTTCTCTTTACAGCTGAGACTACTGAGGTCCAGAGAAGTTCAGTGGCTTGCTTCAGATCACATAGCTGGGATGTGGCATTGAACCTATGCAGTCTGGCTCCTAAGGCAGTGGCCGTATGGGGCTGAAAGACCTGTGTGCATGCATGTCTGCACTACGGAGTACGTCCTTGTTGACGCATGTTCATGTCCAGCATGTTCCCACTGCCCCTCCTGGGAGTCTTGGCCTTGCAGGCTCCAGGGCGGGCCTGCCCTGTGCCACGTGACCTGCTCTGGCCCTGGCCCGGCAGCTGCTCCCCAGATGTGCCCACAGAGCGGTCTTCCAGCCGCCAGGCCGGCGCCTCTGGGCTGGGACTGCCGGAGCTGCGGGGGAGAGACCTTTGGCTCTGGCTGTCCCCCCGCACCCCACCCCCCCTTGTAACAGGAGACCACAAGTACCCCCCCTCCACACTCAACCCCAGAACTGTGCGCTCAGCCAACACTGCCTCTCTGCCCAACACACTGAGAATAAAATCCAAACCCTTCCTCAGCCTGCAGCCCCTGCCTACCACCACCAGTGGCATCTTCTGCCCCTGCCTTTCTCTTACCAGCCACGCTGTCTCCTTCCCTATACTAGCACAGTCGTGCCTCAGGGCCTTTGCCTTGGCTGTTCTCTCAGCCCAGAACACCTATTCAGATCTTTACAAGATTTCTCATTTTTCAAGTCTCAGGTCAAATGCCTTCTCCTCAGAGACCTTTTTAGAACCTCCAATGGGCTGTTCACTTTCTTTCACATTACCCTGGTCTTAATTATTCATAGAATTTATTACCATCTGAAATGATCTTTGTTTTCCTGGGGATTGTCCATCCTCCTCCACTCCCATCCCTTCCCCAGGCTGCAAGCTCTAGGAGGGCAGGAACCATGGCTCCTTTGGTCATTGCTGTGTCCCTAGAGCTGAGCACAGGGCCTGGCCCAGAGAGGATAAGTGACTTGCTCAGGATGACACAGCATAGGACTTAGAATCAAGTATAGTGATACCTCGGTTTTCAAACGTAATCCGTTCTGGAAGACCGATCAAGTTCTGAAACACTGGAAAACAGCCGACAGGTAGGCCTCGGGATCTTGCACTCAGCGGAAGCTGCATGACATGTTCGACTTCCGAGGTGTGTTCGAAAACCGAAGCACTTACTTCCGGGTTTACAGCATTCGTAAACCAAAATGTTCGTCAACGGAGACATTCGAAAACCGAGTACCACTGTAATGTATACACTAATATCTATTGAATTAATGAATTGTTAACTTATGGTCCTCAGTTTCCTCATGTGCAAAATTTGACCTTAACCCACAGAGTTATGACATTTCAGTGCTTGGCATAAAGTAAGCATACAGAAATGGGACCAGAATAGACAGTTTTGTATCTTTCCAAGGGCCTCATTTTCCATGCCCTAAACCCAGCAGAAGACTGTATATAGAGGTCTCAAGATCTGTGTCTTTAACAGGCTATGAAGCCTCTGCCAAGTCCCTTTCCTACTCTGGACTACAGTTTCCCCATCTGCAAAATGGGGACCCTCACCAGTCCTTCTTAAGGGTTTTCTCCTGGGTCATTTCAGGGAGTGTAAGGGGCCAGGCTTGGGTCCACCTTTTGCCTTCCATCCTGTTTTCCAAAGAAGCCCCAGAACAATGGACAGGGAGGCTGGAGTCCGCCAGTCTGGGCCCCTCCCTGGGTTCCCTGCAGATGGTGGGGGTGGGGCCTTCCTGTGGCCTGACAAAGGACAACTGCTGCCCTGGGGTCTCAGGGGCCAAAGGGAAGGGCAGAGTCAGGGCTCAGGGAGCTCCTTTCTTAGGTCGCTCAACACCGGCCAAACCTGCAAGGGCTACACTCACCCACAGAGTGACACAGATGCATACACCTACACAACCAACACAGCACATGTATGTAAACTGACACAACTGATGCAACTGACAGCAACATCTTAATATGCACAATTAACAGAGCAGCGCGCCCAAACGCACAGCATCATTACATACAACCAACACACCAACCTCAAGGCACACTACCACAACCCCAATCTGCACAACAAAAATACGGAGACTAAGGAGGCAACACATCAAAACACCTAATTGTCTCATCTAACAGAACCACGCTAAAGCACCACTCCACAATAATACCTTCAATAAACACAACACAGATACACACACCCTACAGTGCAACACACATTCGCCAAACATTACATACACTTAAACCCATATCAATACTGCTCACACCAAAATGTGGACATGCAGGCTCACCTCCTTAAAGAAAACAACCAAACGCAAAATTGACAAAACAACTTCCTCTATGCAACTCCTCCCCACCATGCACTTCCCAACCAACACTCACCTTCACCAGCTCAAGGACCCCATACCGCCTCCTACCACCCCCAAATTCTTTTTAAATGTAGACGCCACACCACACCTCCCCCCATCAACTCACACACACAATTTAGAATCCTGCATAAGCCCCAAGGACACAAACCACTCACCTATATTCACCCAGCCCCCAGGAACTCATGCCCAGGAATGCAGTCCTGGGCCCTGCCCAGGGCGGAGGGATGGGAGCTGGTCTGACTCGGGCAGCCCCACAGACTGACATGACCAGCCGGGTGCACCGCAAGTCAGGGCCCTCTGCAGAGTACAGCAGAGACCACCGCCCATGCTGCAAGGCCCATGCAGGACCACTGATGTGGAACACGGCAGACTAGGTAAGAGGCCTCTGGTGGGGGTTTCAGTGGTTTCTCCATGTGCCTATTGGGGGATGGATAGGAGGCCTCTGAGCCCTCCCACCCCCCACACCAGTGCTCAGCCTGGCCCTCTCTTGACTCACCTGCCTCCCATGCACCTGGCTCCCCGTCCTGCCCTGGGGCCCGGAACCCAGAACCAGCTGAGGGTGCATCACACAAGGTCTGCCCAGCTCCCTGCCCACCTTGAAGAGCCTGGAGCAGTCCCCACCCTCTCTGCTCATACCAACCCCAAGTACTCTGTCACCAGGGGGTGGCACCTCCAGCTGCACCCTTGCCTCAGGTCACAGGTGTGGCTGTTACTCCAACTACTACCTGCTATGACTCATGACAATCTTTTAAGTATTTTAAAAAGTCTTATTATTTTTTGCTGAAGCAAAAACAGAGCTGTTCTGGTTAAAAGGAAGTTGACATCTGAGAAAAAATGAAGAAAGGGATCTCTTTCCTAGAAGACAGGAGAGTGAGGTCTCTCAGAGAACCAAAGAGCCCTGGATTCACATCCAGTCCACTGCTTATGAGCTGTGTGAGTGTCAGTCATTTCATTTCCTCGTGTCTCAGTTTCCCCATGTGAAAGTGGGGATGGTATGGGGATTAAATGAGTTGAGTCACATAAAGCGCGAAGGAGTGATCAGCAAAGTCAGTGTTCAGTGGACACTAATCATTATTCTTCTTACTGTGGTTATTCCACCTCTCCGGGAGGTGACCCCTGTTAAACAATCGGGTATATGCTGCACCACTGAATTACAGAGCTTCAGAATCATTGAATGCCAACCATTCCACGAATAATTAGTGCACACCTACTTTGTACAAGGCACAGCAGTGACAGAACAAGAGGTAGGTTCGGGCGTCCAGGGAGCCATGGGCAGTTGGGAATAACCAAATGGAAATAAACCCCATGGGTCAGGTGGTTGGTTCCTGGGGACCCAGCTGCCTTGTTATGTGGACTGCTGCCATCCGAAGAGGGCGGGCACTTTGTAGGGATTAGAAAGAGGAGCCCCTTATTTTGAGTGGATGAAATGTGCCTTCTAGGAGCACGCTCTGTAGCGCCTTCGTGCTCTCCACAGCCTGCTCAGTGGCCCTGCAGTCATGGTCCTTGCCTTGGGGAGCTCAGTCTGGTGCAGGAGGCAGTCACCACCCAAATTCCCAGTGCTGTGATGGGGAAGCACATGGGGCTGTGGGGGGAGTGGTCTGGGAGAGACCCCAGTCAGCTAAGGCAGGTCAGGAAGGCCTCCTTGTAGGAGGAGGCAATGTCCCAGCTGAGATGGAACATGGTGAGGAGGCGCAAGGCCGATGCTTCCGAGCCAGCATTGACAACTGGAATGTATACAGGACACAATTGCCACATCAAACTGTATAAACTTCAGTCCGATAATGTAAAATGTGTTTGGGATGTGGGAAAACAACCCTCGTCCGCTGCTGGTGAGTGTGCAAACTGGTATGATCACTTGGGAGTGCAATGTGGCAATACTGAGTAAAAGTGACCATCGAAACACCCTATGACCCAGCAATTCACTCTCATGGATATTCCCTGAAAGTCCTGCACACAAGATGTGGAAGACACTGGCGAGAAACCGCAGCTGTGTCTGTAGCAGCAACAAACGGAAAACCATCTACTTGTCCAACAACAGAACAGGGAAATAAAATGACAGTGGAATAGTATACATCAGGTAATAGGAATGAACTAGACCTGTCTATTCTGCTGGATACATGCAAAAATATGATGTTGCTTAGGAAAAATGCAGAACCGCTTTTTTTCATTTTAAGCGTACATTTAAAAACACACAAAAGATGTTAATACATTTATGTGTACAGTAAATGTGTAAAAACACATGGCCTGGAAGAAAACATGCCCAAGTCATGATGCTAGTTGCGGGCTGCAGGAGGTGGCAAGTAGACGTGCAACAAAGGGCAGGGGGCACTGGTGACCAGAAGGCTAGCATTATCTGTAAAGTTGTACACTTTAGAGAAGATGGGAGGGGAGCAATTACAGCCAACCACCCAAGGTTGTTAGCTCTGGGTGGTGGGAATAGGGTATTAGGAACACAAAACACTGTATTTCTCGATAATTTTTACATGTCACAGGATAAAAAGTTAGGCTAGCAAGGAGAGAAAGGGGCATTTCCAGGCAGAAGGGCCAGCACAGTTAAAGGTCTGGCGGCCAGAGATGGAGGGGTGAACAGGGGAACCCCGGTGTCCGGTGTTGGAAGACGGGGTGAGACTGGACAGCAGGCTGGTTGGCCAATCATCCTTCGGGAAGAGGTAGGAGGAACTCCAGCCTCCCTTTGCCCGGGCAGCCTGGGCCGTGACTATGCGCCGAGCCCGGTGGGGAGAAGCCCCGCACCCCGCACCCCGGGCTTTGTTCTGGGCGCGCACCCATCTGAAAGGCATTCCTGGGCAAGGTGCCCCGCCCCTTGGAGACGCCTAGCGGCCGGACCGGCCGCACCAGGCAGATGGGCGGCCCCAGCTTCCCGCGCTCGACCCGTGGGAACCTAGCCGGGCGGGCGGGGGAGGGGGCGCCCGGAACCGCCCTCGGGGAGCGGCGCACAGATGGGGCGGGGGCCGCGGGCGGCGGCAGATGGGTGCGAGGCCGGCCTGTGGCCGAGCGACAAAGGCTACAGGCAGATGTTCGCGGCCAGATGTTCGCAGGATGGGGGGAGCCTGGGAAAAATCAGCTTGCTTCTCCACCGCCCTATCCCAGCGGCTGTTAGGGGCGGGCCACGAACAAGGTGCGGCGGGTGTGCCCACCGCCAGGGGCAACGGGGAAGCGGGGAGCCGGGGACTTCTAAGGGCGTCTCTGGCGGAAGAATTTTACCTCTTGTGCCCTGCTACCCCAACCCAACCGTTCTACCCTCTTGCTGTGAAGTACCAGAAAGACATCTCAGGAATCTGGTCTGAACGCCCCTCCCCCATGTGACCTCCTCACCGTCCTCCTATATTAGTGCCCTGTCCTGCACGTGGAGGTGTTAGCGCACAAACCCGTCTGCACCACCACCACCACCACAGCAGCAGCGAAGCTGGCTGATACTTAACAGGCACTTAGCAGGGCTTTAAATCTCACTTCACTTTCACAGCCACCCTGTGCAGAAGGTGCTCTGAGCATCACCTCCAATTGAGGGGCATTGAACATGGAGGTCTCAAATGATGAGTGACTTGGGGAAGGTCACAGCAAGTATGTGGCAGGGCTAGCGTTGGAGTCCAGGATTCTCAAAGCTTGTGGGTTTCCTGTGTGCTAAGAGCTTTACAAACTTCTCTATTCAGTCAACAGGTATTTGTGGAGCACCTACTATGGGCCATCCCTGGGAAATCATAGTGGACAGAACAGATAGAAGTCTCTGTCCTGTGGTGTTCATATTTGGGATGGGGGCACATAATGAACACGGTAAACGCAACACATTATCTCTTCTGGTGATAAATATTAGGGAGAAAAAATAGTCAGGAAAGGAGAGGATAAGGAGGGCTGGGGTGGGGGTAGGTTGCAATCTTAAATGGAGTTGGAGGCAGGTCAGCAAAGGTCTCTCTGAAAAGGTGATATTTCAGTAAAGTACTTGTTCTCATTACTTTCAGCTATTGGGGGGAATAGTCCAGGCCGCAGTCACAACCAGTGCAACGGTCCTGAAGCAGAAGTGTGTCTACTGTGTTCAAGAGGCGAGTGTGACTTTAGCAGAGTAAGCAAGGGACAAGGTGCTAGGAAGTGAGGTGAGGGAGATACGGGGTGGGAGGGAGGGCATAGCTGGATCACACAGGGCACAGTGGAGACTTTGGCTTTTAATCTGGGTGAGACGGGAGCCATGGAAGGTTTTAAGCAGAGGAGAATAGTGACCTAACTTATTGCACTGAATCTCAATAACCTGCAAGGTTATTCTCTCCAATGTACGTGAGACATGGCCCTGCCCATCTCGCACCTTGTGTTTCTCCATTTGTATAATGACAACAGTTCCTTTAGAGTTTAACTTGGAGACTCCTGGGTGGGTTTCAGAGTTGGGTGAATTTGATGCATTTTGGGGGAGGAAAAGGATCCACAGCTTTTAATACATGGCAAAGGGGGTCTGGGAAGAATATATAAAGTGTTCATAGCAGCTTTGTTCATAAGAGCAACCAATTAGAAACAACTTAAATGTCCATCAAAAGGAGCATGATTAAATAAATAAACCATGTGGCCGGGGAAACCATGAGAAGGAACTTCCACTTCTAGGAATGTATACTAAGGATACACTCAAATGTGTGAAATGATGTCTATCCGGGAAGAACAGCCAGTTGGAAAAAGCCCGTATGTCCATCACTTGGGGATTGGTTGAATGAAGGCTCTTTTCTCCATATAACATTAGGCTAGCAAGGAGAGAAAAGGGCATTTCCAGGCAGAAGGGCCAGCACAGTTAAAGGTCTGGGGGCCAGAGATAGAGGGGTGAGCAGGGGAACCTCGGTGTCCGGTGTTGGAGGACGAGGTGAGACTGAGCAGCAGGCAGGTTGGCCAATTGGCCTTCGATGAGGCAGGAGGAGCGCCAGGCTCCCTTTGCAGCCATAAGAGAGAACGAAGAAGCTCCCTATTATCCTGATATGCTAAGGTCTCCAAGGTACATTGTTAAGTGAAAACAAAACAAAACAAGTTGCAGAGTGGGGTGCACAGACTATATCATCACTTGTGTTTAAAACAGAAGAAAAAGCAAAGGACAAATATCATATACGTACTTCCTTGTATCTCACTAGGACTTTGATCGCTGTGGCTGCCTCTGAGGGGGAAAAGGGAGATGTTTGTACATTTAAATTTTGTTTCTTGAGCGTATTTTCCCTATTCAAGAATGAAATTAAATTGAAATGAAAAGGGGAGAGGTCTGGATCCAGGAAAGATTAAGGGAGAGGGCTATGCCCCTAGGGGTTCCTGCTACTCTGAGATCACGTGGTTTAAGGAGTTGGAGAAAGTCTTCTGGAGCCATGACTGAGCCTGAGAATTGCTCACCTGGAAATGGGATGGGGGCTTGGAGGTAGTGGGCTCCCTGTCAGTGGGCTGAGGGCCCAGAGATAAGAACATTTCTAGAATTTACTGTTTTCTTTAACAGTTTTGAGATTATTGTTATACTGAGATATATATGTCTTATTATATTGAAATATAATTCACATATCATACATTATACCCATTTAAATATCATACCATTCACCCAGTCAATGGTCTTTAGTATATTCATTGAGTTGTGCAATCATCACTACAATTCATTTTGGAACATTTCATCACCCAAAAAAGAAATCCCATACCTATTAGCCGTTACTCCCCATTTCCCCTTAGCTCTCACCCCAGGCAGCCACTAAATCTACCTACATTCTGTCTCTGTGAATTTCCCTATTCTGAACATTCCATGTAAATGGAATCATACAATATGTGCTCTTTTGTGACTGGCTTCTTTCATGTAGCATAATGTTTTTAAGTTTCTTCTAGAATATACTTGTTAAATGCCCAGAGACCCCAACAAGCAATAGTAGAGGTTACCTCTGGGGTTGGGGTGTGGGATCAGATAGGGGACTCAGATTGGAGGTGGACCCTCCCCTTTTTGTTGTACTTCTGTATGATTTGCTTTTTCATAATAACATATTCCTTATGTTAAAATTGTATAAAATGACAGCATATATTCATCATAGAGCCTTTGGAAATACAGGTTAGTTCAAAACAAAATTAAAATAATCCTTAATCTTATCCCTACATCCATTAATGCATAGAGAAAAACCTGTTTGAATATTTAAGGAGTGGCTGGATTTGGGCACAGTGCAGGAAAGGCAGCATCTGCACGGGGGATCCAGTGATTCCCACGATTCCATTTAAAGAGGCAGTGATTTGATTTTCTGTTACTTGCTGTAATTTGGTAAAATCCCTCCTCCCAGAGGCCTGCTGTGAATGCCCTGCCCTCGCCCCCTCCCCAGTCTCTGTGTGACTTATCACAAGGTGGAATTATGTATTTATTTGGAGAATCATTTATTCATGAACATTTTGGGTCCTTGAGGATATACCACATAGGAATAACGATTCCAGCATCACTCAAAGAGCAAGCATGTGGGAAAAGCTGGAAATCAGCCAGGGCACAGGGCCTGGCCTATAGTAGGTGCTCCACAGAATGTAAGCAATGCGGAAACAGACTCCATGACCAGAAAAATGAAGGTGTGTGTTTCATTTCTTAGTTATCTCACTCATTCAGTCCTCAGTTATTAAGCACCTACTGTGTGCCAGGCTCTGGCCAAGTCCTGGGGAGACAGAATTGAGTGACATTTAGGTCTCCTTCCCTTCCTATCTTCCGTAGGGACTTTCGGGGGGAGGAGTCTTTTCCAGGATCATTATCTAAATTGATAATTGTGATGATAATAATGACAACAGTGATCTAATATAGTGGTTAAGATCTCAGGCTCTGGAGTAAGGCGACATTGGATTCAAATCACTGCTCCGCGGCTTGGAGACTGCAGTCCTTTGGGTACATAGTCAGTCCATCTTCCTCTGGGCCTCAGCATCTTCTGCTAATGGAACCGAGCAGTGCCACCCACAGGGTGTGGTGGGGATGCGCTATGACAGTGAAGCAACGTGCCCCACCCTGCCTGGTCCAGCGTAAAACAGTGGTGATTACGGACAGTTTGTCATCGATCCCACCCTCCACGTGTCTGCAGTTCATGTTTCCTCCAGCCTGTCACTTTCCACCATTCCCATTGGAATCCTCTCAGACACCCTGTGACTCAGCTACCATCACCCCCATTTTGCAGATGAGGAAACTGAGGGTGCAGACTGCTGAGGATGGTCGAGGAGGTGAGGACGTGTGTGTGTGTGTGTGTGTGTGTGTGTGTGTGTGTGTTTTTCATTTCTCACTGACTCCCAGGACCCAGGGGCAAGGAGGTTGGAGGCTGGGAGGAAGGGGCTCTTCTTCTCCACCCTCCCTCCCTTCCCTGGGAAAATCCAACAGGTGGTGGGGCCGAGGCACTGGGGGCCATTGTGCATTGGCCTGGGAGGGTCGGAAGGCCCAGTGTGTGTCTGGGAGAAGATGGATGCCTTCATTACCATGTGAATCCTGGGAAACTGCCGCCGGGGCTGGGTGGTGGGTGGGCGTGGGTTGCAGGGGTTGGAGGGGGGGAGATTGGCGTTCTCAGGCCTGGACCACACAGCGGCTGGGAAGGGGGTCCCCCCCGCCCCCGGAATCCTGAGGGACCCATTTAAAAAAACAGATAATGGGATTTCCCTCTTGTTTAATTCCTTATTTTAGTCCATCTCCATCCTGTGGGGTTTAAAAGAGACATAGATTGAAAACAAAGATTTTGTAAAGAAAGAAAAAACCTTTTTTCGCCTCTCAGTTGCAACTTTCCCACCAATTGCTCTGAACATTTGGGCCTGAACAATTAAAGTCTGAGCTTTCCCCAGGATGCAAACAAATCAGCATCTCTGTGGGGCATTTCCCAGCACTATTTACTGAATGGCTTTTTCATTCATGTAAAATATGTCCCAGGTAAATCCAGGGTGATTAGCAAATAGTTGCTGAGCAAGTTGGGAGAAGCAGGTTTGAAGCTTAAAACACAAAGGTGTCAATTTGGCTGGAGCAGAAAGGACTGGCCAGTGTTTGCAAAGGAGGCAGGCGGCAGAGAGAGAATGAGAGTAATTCAAATAACAGCAATAATCAGCAACGAGGTACCCCCATTTTACAGAACAGAAAACTGAGGCTTTGAGTTAGTTGGCTAAGGCCACACAGCAAGAGATTGGTAGAGTCAGAACTTCAAACCCTGTTTCTCTAACTCCAGAGTCTGTTGTTTCCGGGGGTTCTCCATGAGGCCATATGAACGGAAGCCACGGGGAGGCCTGTGGAGACACTGAGACTGGGGCGTGACCCAGGCAGAGGGAAGCATGGACCACACAGAACAAGACCTGGGTACACAGACTCTCACACATGCATGGGCAGAAAGGTCAAACAGCATACTTTCACCAACTCACACAAGCAAAACCTTTTCAAAAACCCTTTACAAACCCAAGCACTTCCATAGCCACACAAGAGCTCTCGCACACCAGCGCAGGCACTTGCTTACACAAATGTTCTCACAAACACACACTCGTAACAAGATAGATCTAGAAGCGCAAGCACGTGTTCACATCTACAACACTGTCCCACGTTAAGAGTTCAGCACCTTACACTTACCCACACACTTGTACAAACCTAACCCGGAGACTTACAAGGACACACTCACACACACACAAACTCATAATTGCAAAGACCTTCTCAAGCAGAAAGGACCCAGGTCAAGGAGAAAGGGGCTTCACCCAGCTCCGCACCTTGGCAGCTGGCTTTCCAACCTTGGCCCCTTGGGTTTTCTCTACTCCCTTCCACCATCTGCGACATGTATTGTCTGTGTGCCTTCTGTGCCCCTCCCCACTTCAGGGCCCCAGATGGACCCTAGAGTAGCCCAAGAGCAGGTGGGCACCCAGCTTGCAGAAGCGAGGTGTGGGGGGATGCTCCTGCCTGCTGGGGTCAGGCAAGTGGAGTCCTTGAATATAGTACCAGGGGGCTCAGTCTTATCTGGGCCCCCTCCCTTCTTCCCCCAGGAGCTGCTCCCTGGCAGGCACAGAACGGGGCCATTCACAGCTTTGAGGAGGCTGGGAGAAGAGGGGAGGAAGGAAAGGCCCATCGCTGACGCAGGCGGGCCTCACCTGCCACCACGCAGGGGTCTGCCTTCACATGCAGATGGCGTGTTTGCCTCACCTGGTCTACTTTAAAATGACAAAGAGTTTGGATGCTGTCTGGGTATTAGATTAGACGACAACTGATCAAAATGGGACGTGGAAAGTTATTGACTGTGGAAGTAAAATTGACGACATCAAAATAGTATGCACCGTAGATGTGATTTACATAATAGGCATAGCAAAAAAATCTGAAATCTATGTTGTTAAGGGTTGTTACTGGGTGGCAGTAACATGCTGTTTTATTTTCCCTTTTTTTTTTTTTTTTTACACATTCTAATTTTCTACAAGGCAGTATGTGCAGCTCCTGGATAATAAAAAGTTTTTATAAGTGAATATTTAATGACATGAAAAATGACGACGGGGTGGTGACCTCATGTGAGTCCAGAGCTTGGGAAGGCTCTTGATTGCTCTGTGGACATGTCCCTTCTCTGTGTCTTTATCCCTTCATCTGGATAATGGAGATCCACATGGGGAGTGATGTGAGTGTTAAGGATTTAATGCATGTAAACACTTGGACTATGCTTGGCACATAGCAAATGCTCAATAGTAGCTGCTGTTTATTACTTTACCATGAAGGTTTCTGTTTACACTGTCTAGTACAGACTGGACACCTCCTGTGTGCCTGCAGGGATGGGTGTGCGCAAGTCCCCTAGGCTGGCCCATGTGCAGGTTCACATGTATACAGGTTTGCGTGTGCACATATGTGTGCCTTGTGCACACCCAAAGTATAAATGTTGCACGAGGCACACTGCATACACGTGGGGGCACGAGGCACAAGTGTGTGCAAACAGGATCACAGGCCCTTGGTTCCGAGCACACCCTGGGGTAATAGGAATGCTGTTCTTAGTTCTCTACCCCCAGCACTCTCCTCCGCCGGGTTCCCTTCAGCTCAAAGCTGCTAAATTTAGGTTTCTTCCTGGCACCCAACCAGACCCAGGGACCCTGAGGGGTCTTAAGACATGTTTAAGGCTGGCAATGGTACGGATCGAACAAGGAAGAGGAAACTGGTAAGCGAAGTTGGGGCACCTGGCTTTGTGGCCCTGCCATGCTACCGAGGGACATCTGGATGGCTCTGGCTGCCCCATCTCTGGCCAGCTTTGAGTCCTCAATCTCTCTTGTCCGTCTACCTACCCCATACTCCTTGCCCTTTTATCACTCAGAGCATCACCTTCAATGGCCTGGAGCCCCATCACTGGCTTCCCGACCTCCTCCATTTCTAATGCTTAAAAAGGGCTGTGTCAGTTCCCTGCTCAGAATCCTTCCTTGGATCACCACTGCCTCCAGGATCAAGCTTAAGATCCTTGCCTGGCCTTGTGGGATCTGCTCATCTTTACTCATCTCTCACTCTTCTTCACTCTGCTGGCCTTTTCTCTCTCCTCAGACAGGGACTCCCTCCTGGAAGCAACGATGAAGAGGAAATGAAAGAGGTGAGCTTCCTCCCCTCACTCTTTATGGAGTCCAGCAATTGCATTCAGATCTTATCTTTGCCATTTCCTAGCTCTTTGTGACCCTGGGCAGAGTTTTAGATGCCCCCTTTGCCAGATGGAGATAAGTTAATATTTCCTTTAACTGGGGCTACATTTACTTTTATTTTCAATTGTATTTGTTTTTTAAAAAATATGTTCATCTGGCTCAAAAATTTAATACAACAAAAATTTTCTCCTAAGACACCCAGTTCCTTTGTATCTTCCTTAGCCTCAGTTATTCTTTTTACACATCTTGTAGACTCTTCATAAATATCATCTGTTGAGGAACTACTATATGTGCTTTCCATGGATATTTCACTCAGTTTTCACAGCCACCCATCGGGTAGACGAGGAAGTTGAGGCTCAGAGATGAGAAGCCACTTGCCCAAAGCCACACATTGATAAGCAGTAGACCCAAGATAATGGGAGCCTGTCCATTTATGAAGTGTCTACTATGTGCCAGGTCCCCAGGACTGTCCCAGACCTGGACATTCAACAAATCATTGAACAGATACTGAGTGCCCTCGTCTTTTGCGCACTTGGCAGGGTGTTGGAGATGGCTCATCGCTGATGTCCCATTTTCCAGATGAGAAAACCAAGGAACAGAAGGGAAAGAAACCATCCTGAGGTCACACAGTGATAAGCAGCCCCGTTTCACTGGTGGGAAAAGTAGGGCACAGAGAGGGGAAATGACTTCCCCAAGGAAACCCAGCTGGTAGGTGGCAGAGCCCAGATGGGAAGCCTCACATGGCCTTGCTGGTCCGTGCACGCTGCCGCGTCGCCCCTCCCCTCCGGTGGGCGGACCCAGCCCGGGCCCCGCCCCCGCGGCCCGCGGCTGCGTTCCAGGCAGCCCCGGCGGCCGTTTCCTGCCTTCGTCGTTGGGCGGGCGGCCGGCCCATCTGGCGGCCCCCACGGGGCGGTGCGGGGAGGCGGCCCAGACTCGCTGGAGCCAGGCGCGGGCCCTGCCCCCCTGCCCGCCTGCAGAGCCCAGGTGTGGCCGCGGCGGGGGAGGGGGTGTGCCTTCCTTCCCGCTCGGCCCTTCCTGACGCACCCGGGCAGGATGCAGCCGCCTCCTGGCCCTCCTAAGCCTCCGCCTCCCGTGGCCCGGCCTGGAATCGTGGAGGGAATCGAGTGCTGGGAGAGCGGGGCGGGCAGGGAGCCTCAGGCCCCGGCCGCTTCTGGTACCCACTGCTTGTGAAACCCCGGGCAAGTTTTGTCCTTTTGGGTGGGTTGTTTACCCGCTTGTGTGAGGACAGCTGAACTCTGACCTTCTGGATCTCACAGGCTCCAGCCTTGTCGCTCAGGGTCCCCAGACAGAACTGTGGAAGACAGGCGTCTCTCCTGTATTAGGTCTTAACGTTATCATTAACTTGACATTATCCATTTGTTGAGCCATGTCAAGTCTCTTCCCATCACATCTCAGCTTCAGCGTGGGCACCTGACCTGTTCCCTGCTGTGCCCAACTCAGGTGCTGAGGTCTGAAAGGGCATCTCCAAGGCTTTATCCCCAACGTTGGAGCCATCCCTGGAAGGGAGATTCTTAACCATTTCACAGCTGAGGAAACAGGACAGAGTGGGCAGGCCCGTCCCAGTCCCATCGTGGCAACCAGCCCTGGGCAGTCAGATGTTGACTCTCTTCTTCAATGCGGCCCCCAAGAAAAGGGAACCCAGAATCCAGTATCCTGGCTTATGTCAAACAGCACCTCTGGTGAGCATCGTGGTCTTGGAAGCCAGGCACCGTGGGTTCATATCCCCTCTGGGTACTTAATATCTCTCAGCTTCACTTTCCTTTATCTGTAAAAATGGTACCTTTCTTACAGGGTTAGTATGACAAATATTTTTGAAATACACAGCGTAATGCTAGACACACAGTAAATACAAATGAAGTAGTATGTGTACTTGGGCTCTCAGCAGGGCTGGTCTTCCCCCGGCGGTCCTCTCCCAACTACTGTAGTCGAGGGAGACTGAGGCCACAAAGAGGGATACCTACCAAATCAGGGGCAGAACTTGGGGGTTTTGGAGCAGTTTCCCAAGAATCCACCCCCACCCCAGGGTGAGGCTGGCACTAGGCCCACCCAGCCACCCACCCCCGCCTCAGGCGTGCAGGCCCAATGCGAGCCCGGCCTGGTGCCATTTTTCCATGGGACTCTGGCGGTGGCGGTTCACATCTGGAGTCTAGACTCGGAGGCTCTGCGGGCCGGGCCTACCGCCCGGGCTGGGCCACCGCTGCCCGCTGTTTGCTCAGCTGAAGCTGGTTAATTGGAATTAGAGTGGCCTCTGCGGTGCCGGCTGGCCGGGCGGGCCCTGGATGGCCGCTGCTGAGGTCTGTGGAACATCTGGCCGGGCCAGGACGGTCATTAGGTGGCAGGCGCCCGGCGCCACTGCCACCTCAGCCTCTGCCGGGGGCCGGCGGTGACTCAATGAGGCCTTTGTGGGCCTTGGGCCGCAGAGCCTACCGCACTGTGTGCCTGGGCTGCCTGCCCCATCTGCCGCCCTCAGAGGGGCCTTGTTCCAGGACCACACGGCCTCCCCTCCAGAGGCGGCTGGAGTCAGAAGAGATCCGAGAAGCCCCTGAAAGGGACCTCCCTGGCCAGGAGAAGCCTTTGAGATTTCCTACTCTCGCTTTCCTTTCTGTAGAATCCCAGGCCCAGAGAAGTTGGATGGCTCGCTCAAGGGTACCCAGCACACCAGCCACAGTGACTCAGGCCCAGGAGTCAGACGAGTTGCAGTGCTTAGGAACTTCGGAATTTGGTTTGGATTGCTTGAGGCCAAGTCCTCGTCTGTGGGCAAGCTGCCTTAATTCTCTCATTCGCACAATGGGGCTAATACTATCACCCGAGCCCAGACTGTAAGAATTAAGTGAAATCCTGTATTGCGGTGCTTGGTACATGTAGCCGCTCAGTACCTAGTGAGGTTATTACAATACTTCTGATTCGCTGCTCATACTTGTCCTTTGGGCACCTCCAAACTGCCTGGAAGCCACCGTTATTTTCAGCCCTTGAACCTGAAGCTTGGGCAAGGGAGTGCCGTAGCAGACTGAGTCTCAGGCCAGTGGCCAGCCCCTCCCATCTGTTTCTCCACCCAGTGACCCCAAACTAGGCAGGTAGACGAGGACCACTCCTCACCTGGTCCACCGCGGGTTCTCCTGCAGTCCCGGGCTGCTGTCTTCTGCAAACTTTGGAGAAACCCTGGACCTGGGATCTCCAGCTCTCAGGCCTGGATGGCCTCTCAGAAGCACTGGGCCCAATCCCATCCCACCCTGTCCTCTCCATTGGCCCTGGCCCTTGTGCTGTGACCAGCCTCGCTGTGGGGAAGGAAGTGGCTCCTAGCATCAGGATCCTTCTGGCCTTGCAGTAGTCACTTTGGGAAGAACCCTGGGAATGGGAGTGATGGGACCTTGATCTCCAGGGTGCCCTAAAGTCCAGGTGCTCTCCAGCTGAAGCCATGTGGGCACTGGGACCAGGGAAGCTGGCTCCTGCCAGCCTGGGAATAAAACCTAAACTCTTCCCTGGGTGGGGCCCACAGGCCCTGCCCATTTCTCTGGCTTTACAGATACTGGTCTCTTGCTGAGTGAGGTCAGCCCTCTGGTACCAACCCCTCCACCCCCTTGGTTGGGGTGGGTGTATAGGGGACACATCCAGCACCTGTCCAACACCCTTGCTGCCCTCTAGTGTGAGGATGGTGGTGAGTAAAACTGGATGGATGGGGGGAGAGGAGGGCTCGTGGGCCCCCTCTACTGGCCAGAGGGTATCCTTGGGGTGCTGAGCAGGCACACGGGCCAGGCACTGGGTGGGCATCCAGGACAGAGGTCAGGGCCTCCTCCCAGGTTGCGACAGTCCAATCCCCAGGAAAGGGGCTTACAGGAAAGTTTCTGGGTGGAAGGGTGAGAGCTAGTGAACACAATGCAAGATGCTGGGTGCAGAGAACCCCTCCAAGGAGCACAGCGGCTTGCCTGGGCAATGGGATGAGTTTTTAATGTGAGGCAAAGTCAGTCCACAATACAAAAATCTAAAAATCAGACCCACTTTTCCCATCTGGCACCTGGGGGAGTGGGGGGAAGTTGGGGGCTTCCTTTGCCTGCAGGGGATGGGGAGGGGCAGAGGAAGGCCACAGAAGGGGGAGGGGGAAGCAGGTCACAGAGCCCCCAACTTGAGGGATCCCGCTGCCCCTGTCCTGCCCCTCCCTGGAGCCGCCAGGCTTCCGGTGCCCTCTGCCTTGTGCAGGCCTGTGCTGGTCCGTCCCCGCCTGCCTGGTCCGGCCCTCCGAGGGTCAGGCACCAGGTGCATCATTTCTCCTTCTTCTCCAGCCCCTTTGATGCCGAGGCCTCTGTTCCCTCTTTGGATTCTGTCACGACCACTGGATCCTTAGGATTTGACTCCTCATAACTGACCAAAAACAAAACAATTAAGAACAACACATTTAGAGGAGGGGGAGAGCAGAATCTTTGTGCCCTGCCATCCCACCGTCCTGGGAAAACCCCTGGGCTCACGAGGAACGTTAGCCCGTATCCACTACCCAGCATCCTCCAGTGCTCGGCCCGGCCGCACTGTGTCCTCCTCAGATCGGTGGCCCTGCTTTCCCTGTGCCCGGTGGTGCCAGGAGGCAGCAAGGGCAGAGGGAAATAGAGAAATTGGGCTTGGGTGGACCAACTTTAAGCTTGTTGAACTTTCCGCTGGAGACAGTGGGGAAACAAAGAGGCAGCCAGGATGAGGCTACGGGAGAAGGGCTGCCTCCCAGGGCACATGGCAGGACTCAGATAGCTCAGCCCCAGGGGTGCGGGCAGGCGAGGGGGTTGCTCTACAGGCAAGTGGCACGGAGCCACTTTTGAAGGCGGACACTCGGGCTTCGCTCTTACTATGGGCTCCACTTATTGAGCAATTGAGTTCATGCCAAGAACAATACCCACATTTCCTCACCAGATCAGCCCCGTGAGGCAGGAATGTGCCCACTTACAGATGAAGAAAGAGAGGCTCTGAAGGAAGAAAGTGACTTGCCCAAGGTTATGTATGGACGAGTAGTAACAGTCTCTACTACTTTATGACAAGGGCTGCTGACATCCACCCTCACAAGAGCCTCACATCACCGGGGACACGAGGACGCAGAAGTTTAGGTTGCCCTGCTCCCTGGCCCCATGCAGTGACTGCCTGATGGTTGTGGAAGGGCTGCCTCTTGCTGCCTGCCCCTGGCAATGTTCCCTGCCCCGTACACTGGAACTGGGGTGTCTGCCCTACCTTGGGCCCCGGGGTACTGGGGGGAAGCGGGCAGGTGGGCACCCACTGGGCATTACATGGCGCTGGGATTCTGCGGGCGCCGGCGGCGAGGGCCAGCTAGCTTCTGCTGCATGGAGGCGGCCAGGCTGGCTGGGGAGCCCGAGACTGTGGGGAAGTGGGTGAGCCTCGGGGTGTGAGGCAGGATTTCCGCTGAGGACTCGTAGCTGTGTGAGAGACAGACAGACAGAAAAAAAGAGATGGCGAGGAAAAGACTAGGGGAGGACAGAGACCTCTCTTTCCAGGAGCAGGGAGCAGAACTATCTTACTTTGATCTCTCTTTGTACCTTCAGGCTCTCTGGAAAGAAGCCGGTATCAATTGGAGAATTAAAAAAAAAAAAAATGCACCTATACAAGGAGGATATACTGGGCAGCTGGGCAAAAGAATAGGATTCACTAGACATCTATTGCAGGATGAATTCTCAGATACACTGTTGTGTGAAAAATCAAGACGCAGAACGCTCCGAGAATGCCACCATCTGTGCAAGGATATGTCCCCATCTATTTGCTCTTTGGTGCAAAGATGCCTCTGAATGTAGAGACACTGACGGAGCTGGCCTCTGTGGGGGGGCTGGAGCCTGAGGGTGTCGTCCCCACTTACAGCTATGGAATTTTGAACCATGTGAATGTATTACCTATTTGAAAATAAATGAATTAAAAAAAGGGGGGGAAGAAGAACCAATAAAGGGAAAAGTAAAACAAAAGATAAGGTGGAGAATTAGGGAGAGAGATGGAGAGAGAAGAGAGAGACTACCTGCTTTCCCCCCTCAACCTAAGAACCTCCTCAGGGGTGGGGGAGGAAAGGTCGGGGCAGAGTGCCTATACAGCCGAACATTTAGGGAAACCAAGCAGCAGTGGGTGAAAGGGGCACCCTCTGTTCCAGATAGGGGTGTTCAGAGCTTGACCCCATGAGGACACAACAGGACTGGGACTGGGGAGGTTACCCCAAGGGTGGGAGCTGAGCTCAGGAATCACACCCCACCCCTGCTCCCAAAGCACCCCAGATCTGTCCTCAGGTTCACCCCCAGCCTTGTCTCAGGGTCCACAGGGCTTTGCCAGGCCAGGAGATAAGGACAGGCAGGCTGGGAGCCCGGTGCTTCTAGGCAGGGCAGGTACGGGGGAGGGGTGAGTCACAGGTTCCCCTGCAGGCAGCCAGGTGCACAGAGGGCCTGGCAGGCACTCGAGGGACAACGTGGAGGCCAGGCAGGTGGAGCTGGGTGGAAGGCCCCTGAGTGGGCAGTTTCATTCGCAGCTGGCAGTTATTTCTGGGTCCCTGGCAGGCGGGGTTGGTGGTGCTGGGGAGCAGACACCTGTCAGAGTCACGCAGGCCTTGGGGTGTAGGTGGGGCTGAGCACAGGGTGTGGCCAGTGTGTATATGGCCATGGGGCAGGGGTATGTGTGCGACCGAGACACAGAAAAACCAGCTTGCTGTGGGTTACAGCCACAGAGGGGGCTGACCAGGGACCGACACCTGACTTCTAATCTGGGGGGCACTTTCCACCACCACACTGGAGTCCTCCCTATTACTCCCCTGTGAAAAGGAGGCCAGGGGAGAGGAGGGACATGCCTGGAGTCACATGGTGGCACAGCTGGGCGGGAACCCAGGACTCCTGACAGTAGGGCAGCTGGCGGAGAAATCCTACACCAGCCAGTCCCTTCTTAAGACCAGCTGGCCTCTAGCTGTGGGCTGCTTAGGGAGCCCCAAGGCCTTGCCCCCCCCGGCCCCCTGCGCTTCAGTGCGGTGGGGAGGGAGAAGGATGGGGCTGGTGGTGGGAACAATGTTTCCTTGGAGACGTGTACAGACAGCCCTGGCAGGCTCTAGCAGCTGCCTGCAGGTGCACCTGTGCCATGCAAATGTGTCCCTTGCCCCTTACCTGAACATCTCTGTAACTTCTCCTTTGGCCAGTGCCACCAGGACGGGAAAGCCAATGCAGGCGGGGACCAGGTAGAGGAGGGCAGGCTGTAAGAGGACACAGGGTGGTGAGGCAGGGCTGGGCAGGGTACTGGCTCAAGGCTACACCCATCGTTCTACCCCTTTCCTGGGCAGGAAAGGGACAGCGACCGCCCAGGTTCACAGAGCAAGTTAGTGCCTGGGCCTGAACCCAGGGCTGCTGCTCCCTGGGAGGGAAGGCAAGAAACCCAAAGAAACTGAAGGATGCAGGGCTTTCAGGGGACCCAGGAGCCTGGCTGGCAGTGTCCCAATCACCTAGGACATCAGGTTCAAACATGCAACCTTCTTGGTTGGTCTTATTGCCAGAGACTCTGCTTCCCTAGGTCTGAGGCTAGAAGTTTATATTTTTAACAAATGCTCCAGGAGATGTTGCTATAATACGATGATGACAACGACATAGCTGCCATGTGTGGAGCATGTGCTGTGGCCTGTACTGAGGTTACCCTGCTGGCCATTGGCTCCACTGGGATTCATGCCCAAGTGGTCTGGGCCCAGAGCCTGTGCTGAGATGGCTGGTTTAGAGGACAGGACAATTATACTAACAACCCTTGGTCATGGAGCGCCTGTTGTGTGCACTGAGCTCAAGCCTCCCAGGGGGGTGTTTCGGTCCACGTCCACATCCCCTAAGACTGTTCTCTTTGTGTACAAAAGGCTGATACTTTCGAAGAAGAGGGGACAGCCTAGGCCTCAGAGGTCTAGATGGAAAACTGGGGATTGAACTTCGGGTATACTCAAAGCCATTCTTTTCCTTGCAGCATCCGAAAGTTGGACGTCACTCTAGTTCAACACTCTATGGCCTCCAATGCTCCCAGGGGCCCGAAGTCCCTGTGAGATGTGACCCTGCTTCCTTCTCCCCATTCACCTGAACCTGCCTTCCTCTGGCCACACTGGCCTCATTTCAGTCCTCATGGTCACCTCCAGCCTCAGGACCACTGCATGTGGAGTTGCTGCTGTCAGTGATGCTCTTCCCACCTTTGCTGAGGTGCCTCCTCCTCCAGACCTCAGCTCAGCCGTTACTTCCATGGGGAAGCCTTCACTTGCATGGAGGCAGGCCCTCTGGCTGCACACTCTCAGGGCCCCGTGCAGCCCTTCAGAGCACTCTTTGGCGATTTGGAACAGGACATCCGTGTGCCATTACAGACTGGAGTCTCTCCCCCGCGAGGCTGGGAACTCTCTCAGGGCAGCTCCATAGCTGTCTTGTTCACAGCTGGATTTCTGAGACTCAGAACAGGGCCTGGCAAATACCATGTTTCCCCCAAAATAAGACCTAGCTGGACCATCAGCTCTAATGCGTCTTTTGGAGCAAAAATTAATTTAAGACCCTGTCTTATCTAAGACCGGGTCTTTATTCAAATAAGACCCAGTATTACATGATATTATATCATATCTGGTATTATATTATACCCGGTCTTATATTAAAATAAGACCAGGTCTTATATTAATTTTTGCTCCAAAAGATGCATTAGAGCTGATAGTCCGGCTAGGTCTTATTTTCGGGGAAACAAGGTACTAAACAAATGGTGTCTTCACGGGTGCTCACATAGTTAAGAGGGTGTCTTGGAGATGACTGGGTGAGGAGACATCATTCCTAGGGCAAAGCCAGCCCCGGGCCAGAGAACAGGGCTCCATAGCCCCGATCCTTATCTTCAGATCATTTTTTCGGTACCCGCCATGGGTGTACTGTGAACCACACCACTTCATGTCACATTATCCTCGAAATCTAATTAGCATAGCAAATATTAAGATCTGAGTTTTACAAATGATGCTACTGAGGTTCAGGCAGAGGGCAATGACTTGCCCAAGGTCACACAGGGTGTCTGTAAGTGGATGAACTTGGATTTGAACCTGGGCAGCTGAGCTTCTCCCACTGCATCAGGTCTTTGCTATGAGCTAGGCTTTGGTCTGGGAGCGATAGAAACCACAGTGATAAACGTCCACACCAAAACTTGTGAAAGGCAGCCAGAGCAGTACTCAGAGCCGATGGGAGGCAGTGAGTTTGTGATGATCAGGAAGACATAAGTATATTATTTTCTTTCCTCTCAAGGCACCGGGAGCCTCTCCCAAGGAAGTCAGTGCTAAATAGAGGCTGGGATGTACAGCTTGGGGCAGTGAGCTGAGGGTCAGGACTGCTGGCTTTCCATATGCCTTGGCTTTGCTGTGTGATCACGGCAGATTGCTTCCTCCTTTCTCTGTACAATGAGGACACCTGGTCATCTCTAAGGGCCTTTCTAGATCCCGGGCTTGGAGTGGCTTTTGATAGAGGCTGAGTAGGTTGAAGACCACATCGGTAGAGGAGACCCCTACCTAGGGAACTGCTGGCATTGGGACTGTCTGTGCCTTGGAGAGGGAGAGGGACCTCACAGATCAGGTTCCCCTTGTGTCCTGGATCCCTTTCCCAAGATTTTCAGGGAGATACCCACATGGATGATGGGAGAATGGCTGGGCTGTTGTTGGAGCGTAGCACGAGCCTGGGGCCAGGAGCCCAGGACTCCAGCCAGGACCCAGCCTGGCTTGCTGTGTGACCCAGGGAAGTTTCCTTTTCTGTCTGGGCCAGTGTCCCCCACAAAGAGAGGTCCAGGTCTCCTGCCTCTGCCCAGCTGTGTGAGAGCTACCAGTGGGAGCCTCTGCTGAGTCTACCTGAGGCAGAAGGCAAGCCTGCCACCTGGTGGCTGCCGGGGGAATGGCTTTGGGCTTGGACTTGTAACACTGGCTGAGTTGGAGAAGAGACCTCCAAGAGGCGGCTAAACGCGTCCCCCAACCCAGGTCTAATCACTGAGACCTCCCTGCCAAGTGTAGATCACTCTCAAGTTTGCACAGACCCAGAGGCCATTTGGAGCAGAAGAGAATGAGAGGTGGCTCCCCACTGGTTGGTTTTTCCACCCATGGACTAGGGGACCTCCAAACTTTTGTAAAATAACACTAGTATCAACTTCATAGATACTATAGATATTTAAATATTATAAAGACTAAATGAGTTAATGAGCAAAAGGGTTTAGCACAGTGCCTGGCACAGAGAGTAACTGCTTACAAACACCTCTTGACATTAATTTGAAGGTGGCTCCTCTGTGGCAGGTGCCCTGGGTGGTGGGCGGCCTGGGGATGGGGTGGGGGGAGAAGGGGAAACAACAATTTGACAGCTAGGGCCAGGCATTGTTCTGAGCACTTTACTTATATTAACTCATTTCATCCTCAAGTAATCCCAGGGTGACACTATTATTTATCCTCATTTTCTCTTTTTATTCAATGAAGAAAATCAAGTGTAACTTCAGCAACCTATTCAGAGTCCCTAGTAGGTGCTAGTAGGTGGTGGGGTCTGGATTCCCACTGGGACTCCCTCAGCCTCCGTTCCACACAGCCTTTCCCAGGGCCGGGGGTTCAGCGCCTGGGCTTGGTTTTCACGGGACCCAGGTTTGAATCTCGGCTCTAACACATACTTGTGGCGTGGTACCTGAGCTCCGGTTTCCTCATCTGTTCACGACCCTCCTGAAGTACTGAGCAGAGCCTGGCCCATGGGAAGCGCTGTTATTTCCAGTAGAGAGTTATCCTGTCTGCTGGCTTTGCCCCCCCAGACTGCCCCTCTTCAGGCTACACTGACAACAGCTTCTAGCCCCCACCCATCTGGGTTCACTCTGTGGCAGCTCAGTATCCATCTTGTGGGCAGGATACAGGGCCTAGCCTGCTTGGGGAGCGGGGCCCCCAACACCCTATCATCTGGTGGGGTGGGCACTGGTTGAAACACCCGACACCCACTCCAGTCCCGTTCTTCAGTCTCGCCCTCTACTGAGGCTCAGAAGCCAACTCTTCTCTTTCCTAGATGCCCTGCAGCTAGGGCCACGTGACACTGATCTGGCCCATGAGATATGGGCAAAAATCTGCTGAGAAGGTTCTGGGGAAGGTTTTGCCTTCCTCGTGAAGGCAACAGGTGGCTGGGGTCCTTTTCCCGCCTTCTCACCACTAATGTGGGTGTGCTGCCTGAAGCAGAGGCAGTCATCTTGCAGCAACCATGAGTGAAAGGCTGAGAGAATCAGATGTGTTTGCTCTGACACCGCTCGGTAGTGCCCAGCTCGGTGTATGACAAGCGCGTCCTCCGACGTCACTTGCAGTGAAAGCACTCCTGATACACTGAGTGTGGCCCTGCTCACCTGGGCATGCTTGAAGATGTGCATGATGAAGATGGTGAGGCCCAGGCCGAAGATGTAGGCTGCAAAGCTGGTGTAGAAGTAGGTGTGGGTGTTCTTCTTCAAGCTTCAGGAAAGGGTGGGAAGAAAGAGGAGGAGAGTTAGATGTAGGCATCCGTTCTGAGAGGGGAGCTGGGAAGACCACGGAGGCTGTGAGGTGCCTGAGAGCTCCGGGCTGGGAGCCCGGAGGCAGGCATGCACTCTGGTACTGCCCCCGCTATGTGTCCTTGGACAAGTTACTTCCCTCCCCTCAGCCTTGGTTTACTCATCTGCAAAATGGGGAAACCACAAGCCATTTCCCCAGTGTTTGTGAATATCAAATGCTATCACCTAGAACAGTGGCTGTAAGACTTCAGCCAGCATAGAAATCACCTGGAAAGTTTGCAAAAAAAATAGAGTTCTAGGTCTGATCTACTAGGTCCGGGGAAATGTCTGGAAACCTGCATTTTGAAAAACTACCCAGATGAATCTGATACAGATGCCCCATGCTTTGAGAAGCACTGATGCAGACACTGTAAAGCTAAGTTATTACTTTTAAGTGCAGTGCACATAACAGTTCAGTAACCTGTTGTGAATACTAAATAGATGCTGACCGTGTGGATAAAATGCCAGTGACTTCCTGGCAATTCATCCAAGCTCAGCCTCAGAACAGCTGAATCGCATGCACCCGGGCACTGTCATTACACTACTTCCCTTTACAACACCAGCTCATGACTGCTCCACGTCCGAAGCACCTGGGACAGTGCCCAGTGACATCTGTGAAATGAACGGGTACTTCTGACCCCCCCTTTCCTTGTCCTGGCTGCTTCTAAGCCTTGAGCTGCAAGTACACTGAGAGCTATCCGGTTATAAAGCCTGGGGTGCAACTGACTCCCATTGGGAATGTTGCACAGATCCTGGAACCACTCTGACGGGCTTGCTTATCCTGCAAGTCCAGCCTCGGAATGAGATTCTGCCTCTGAGGATGCTGGCAGCTGAATGTGCGTTTCCTGCAAACGGCCTGGGGAGTCTCATGAGTTTCTCTTTGTATCACCTCTGTAGAGCCAGGAGTAGAGCCAGCTGGCAAGATGTGCCTCTATTTACAAACTGAGCAGGTGCCTTCCAAGGCCTGTCTGTAAGCTCGTGTGTACATGAGGTCCAGAGTGGCACCACACAAATAGTCCAGACGTATGTGAGGGAGGAAAAAGTTAAGTTGCACATACAAACTGGACTTCAATGGTGTTGTACTGAGTTTCTCAATACCACTGTCAACACTATTACTGCTTTTGCAATTACTGGGCACGAGCAAATGAAAGGTTCATAAACCACCTCACAATTAAGCGCACACACAGCAAGCCCTCCCCTGGGATGACGGAGCGCCACCTGGTGGTGGCAGCTCCAGCTGCCCAGGTGCATTAACTCCAGCGAGACCTTTCCTGTGGCTTTAGGTGGTAACCCAAGCTGGTCCCCTCCTCTTTCCCTTGTGCTCACTTTCTACAATTGACTAAAAAGAGTCTGAATAACGAGAGGTTGTGGAACAGCTAGAGCAGCTGGGACACGGTGACCTAACCCTGGGCTGATAAAAATAATGACGAAAAAAAGATAATGACGAGACTGCAGCTGGATTTCCCTGGGAGCTACTGAGAGCCTGTGTTCAGCACTGTCTCTCCAGATTTACTTGATAATCCTGAGGTAGGAAGTCTTGTTTACCAGTAATGTAAGGATGAGAAACCTCAGCATTGGTCAGGTCACTTGCCAAGGTCACACAGGGAGAGACAGACTATTGACCTGGGTTTAAACTGCTTGGTCTGTGATTCTTAATTTACCTTTTTGAACACTTAAAACCTCAAAAAGCAAAATGCAGATAAAATCAGAACTGCTGTGGCCGCTGTGGGGGTGGAGGGTCTGGTCACCCAGTTACCTCCTCTGGGTTCCTAAAAGCCACTGGAGAACCCCCGCCTGGGGAAGGCCCCTCCCTCACGCAGCCTGAGGGTTAGGGGTCCGAAGTAGCTTACCTGATGTCAAAACGCAGCAGCAAGGCGATGAAGATCCCTGTGGGGAGAAAGCCTGGGTTAGACGATGGGGAAGCCAGCGCCTCAGGAGATGGAGCCCCCCACGCCTGGGCCAGCGAGGAGCAGGGCAGTAACTAACATGGAAATGGGTCCCCAAGCTGGTGTTCCCAGTCATGGAGCAATCACTGGGGCCCAGGGTGTTGCCAATGCTGCCAACCGCCAGCAGAAATCCCGTTTCTCTATCAGGCCACCAAGAACAATGCCAAGGCCCCAGGACTTTGCTTTGGCCTGGGGCCACACTGACCTGGCACCCCACAGCACCGCACTGTGGCACGCCGGCTCCATCCACCCAAGTGTTTATTGAGGGCTCCTAATTAGCAGGCACCCTCGGCAATACTGGGGTAACACAAACCACTGTTCTCACAGAGCTCAACCAAGGGGGCAAGGGGTATACAGGCTGCTCCAATAGTAACCAAAGTCAGTGTGAAACGGTAACTGTGAGGCCGCTTCCTGTGTCATGGGAAGGTGTATTGGGATGAGACCCAGGCCGGGGGTTGGGGGAGGACGAAGGAGGGCTTCTTTGAGGAAGTGACACTTGCCAGGGAGGGGAACAGCATGTGCAAAGGTCCTGAGGAAAGGCTCAGGGGGTGTGGCAGGGGTCAAGGAGCCCTGAATAGGTGATGCAGGGGATGGACCGGCCATGCAGGGCCCACGGAACACGAGGAGACGCTGGGTCTCTATCCTAATCAAGGGGACACACCGGAAGAGTTCTGAGTGGGAGAATAACCTAAACAGACTTTAAAAAGACCCCTGTGGCAACTGCAGGGAGAAAGTAGGAGTAGGCAGACCATTAGGAGGCTTGTGGGGCCGCTCAGGGGAGGGGGGTTAACTCTGTCCACCCACTGGACTCTTCTTCGCACTTCAGAACCCAGGCCAGACACCCTAGAAGCCTAAGAATCCCCAAGACAGCCTCCAGCCTCTGTATGTTGTACATACAGCACATCTGTCTGTATCATCGCCCTGACTTTTTGGGCTCAGACAGGCAAGGGCTGAATCTCATTTAGTTAACAGCAGGCTCTCAAGAACCAAAACATTCTGTGCTGATCAGAAGCACCGACTGGCAACATATGCTTAATTGTAAAGAGAGAGATGAGTTAGTCCTTACTGTAGACTGTGTGTGAGTAAGGAGTTGGTGGGTGGAGAGCAGGCAAATGCTGCTTTTCTGGAAACAAAGCCAGGAACTCAGTGCCCCCTAGCGGCTAAATTCTGCAAGCGTTCTCCAACTGATCCAGGGGTCAGAGCTCTGCCCAACTTTCTTTCACTCCTCATAATGCATCTGGTCCTCAAAACAATGCTCTGCAGCAACCCATTCTTCTTTGAAGAATATCCCCGAGGCCCTATGAGGATGCAGTTAACTTCCATTTATTTTGATTGCTGAAGGACTTAGATATACAGAGGGTGACAAAAAAATGTACACACGTTTTTTAAAAAAAGGAAATAACTATTAAAATTGTGATACTCAATATATGCCGATAACAAAAGATGAATACATGTCACGTGTGTACATTTTTTTGGCACCCCGGTATATGCAGAGACGCAGAGACGTGCTGTGCAGCCTCGAGCTCAGCGCTGTGACAACCAGGACACTGGGGAAGTGTGTGTGGGCGCTTGTGACAGACCATCCTACAGAGTGAGCAGAGTGCCTTCCAGGCCTGTTCTTCTGTCTGATGGAGCTGCGTCTTCCGGGGGAAGCTCATCTCCCTGCCTCACAGCACTGCAAGTTTAGCAACAGTGGGTTCAACATCATACCCATGGAGCCCCACGGCCGTAGGCACGTCTCCACCTCATTGGGTTGCTGGGAGTAGCAAAGACAATGTATAAAAGGCGCTGCCACACAACAGGTGCCTGACAAATGACAGCTGTTGTGATTATTATCTTACTATGTGATGACCGCTCTAAGAGTAGCTCTGACAGTGTAACCTTTTTTCGTAGTCAGACAGACCTGCTCTGAGTCCTGGCCCTACTGCTTACCAGTGTGAGAAGGTAGGTAAGTCCCTTCACTTCTGAACCTGTTGTCTCCCTGGTGTAAGAGCCTCTGCTTTACCACCACAAGTATTTTGTGATTACTTATATCACAAAATAAAAGTATCAACAGAAATGCATGTTACCATCCCAGGTTACGGAGAATAGCTATTAACTTCCTGCAGCGGAAAATAAATTGGCTTTTCATTTGTTTCAAACTTTCTTCTTTTAAGCAACTAACTACCAGGTGGGTGGGTGGATTGGGGGTGTGTGTGTGTCTCTCTAACCCTCTGGGACTAGGAGAACAAGTATGCCCTTTGGATGTTCACTGTCCCTGTCACCAGGCCCAGATCCGCAGTCACACACATCCATGCTTTAGCCACTGCAGCTGCCCTCAGAGTGGCCACTCAGCTTTGCCCTTAGTCTCTTGACTGGTCATTTAGGCTGCCGGTGCCCCAAGGCGAGGCAAGGCTGTGGCCCCCAGGGATACCTGTCCGTGATCAGGCCTGCAGACGGGCACAGGTGTACTGACTAGCACCCACATGTAGATAATGGGTTCAAAGGCCAGCTTGTGCAAACGAGCAGGTGTGTGCTACATGTCCCTCTGCTAAAAGTGCAGACACAAGAACCCACACCCATGCTGCCCCTCTGTCTACACACACAGCATGTCCTCCCTGGAGCGCTTCCACCACTAGGAGAGGAGGACCAATGGGACTTTGCTAGTTCTAGCACATTTGTGACACTTGCAAACACCGGCAAAGGGAGAGTACACGTGTAGGTGTGTGAGAGGAGTCAGGTTCCTCTAAGAGGGTCATGACATGTGCTTTTTCACAGAGTGAATTTCAGTCTGCCATATAATGTCTTTAGTTCTTGAGTAATGTCTGTTCACCCAGACTAGAAGCTCTGTGAAGACACTCGTGCTCACTGCTGTCGGCCTGGCACATGACTAGTGCTCTGTAATGTTTATTGAGGTGGACTCCTTCACCAAATCCCGGGCTGACCCAGGGGTGTGGGTATGGAATCACCATTCCCCTTCTCTTTCCCACTGGGTGAGGCTGTCTGTTTCACCGCACTCCTTGATCCAGCGACTACTCCCCCCCACCCAGCCCGGTCACCTGGAATGACTATATCGCCGAGTCCCAGCATGGCAAAGTTGTCCGCTTCGAGGCCCTTCTCCAGCAGATCCTGGGGAAACACCACTGTAGGGGAAGGCAAGGAATTGGCGAGAGCCCAGCTCACTTGGACTCCTAGCCCCCTATCTCTGTTGTAGGAAACTCACGCACCAGAATTTCTGGGTTGGGGGGTGGGGACGGGGAGGTGAGAAGATGTTGGCAGGCCGAAGGGCAATGTCTCCATGGAGAACCACTGATGTTTACAGCGGGGAAGACTCTAGGCTCATCTAGGCCAAAGGCTTAATGCCTTTATCGAGCTAAAACTCACATACCATACAATTTCAATGTCTTTTATGCTATGGAACCCTTTGGTTAACTGGGATCGACCCTAAAGCCAAGCAGACCAAAGGGGATTAAAGAGCCCATGCAGTGCCAACATAATGGGCTTTCCCTCACCTTACAATAGGTGTATGGACAGCCTGGGGCCCTTGTTCTGAAGCAGGGGGCGCCTAGACTATAGACTCCTGTGTCCGCCAAGGGACAAAAGGCCACACACCTACAAATTCCTTGTTTAAAGCCCCTCACTTGTAAATCCTGCTGCCCGGCTTGTTTGGATAAATACAGGTTGAGAGAAGTGCTTCTCTCTGTGTCCAGTTATGGTAAGAGGTGGCTGTAACTGGATTTCACCCTCAGGGCCTTGTGAGTAGAAGAACAGGTAGGTGTGGGCTGCTCAGACTGTGTGGGTCTGAAACCTGGTTCTGCTATGTGACTTTGCACAGGTTACTTAACTACTTTGTGTCTTAGTTTTCTCACTTATGAACTGGGTATAACTACAGAATGGGGCCCACAGGGTTGTGGTGAGGATTAGATGATTTTGCACATTGTTAACTGCTATCCTACCCTATTCTTTACTAACCCAGTTCCGATTTTGTGTGTGGCAGCCATCTCAGGTGATGATCAAGGGTGCTGTAAGGCTAAGACAATCGGGACAATCCTGGTCCGTGAATTCTGGACTTCGCTTGCTGCTTGGGGTGGTCACATGACCCAGCTCTGGCCAATGGTCTGCCAGCAGAGGCACGCTAGGGGCTCTGGGTAAGCTTATGCTTCCCTAATAAATGTACAGATGCCCTCCTCTGCCTACTTCTTCCTGCGTTGAATGCAGCCACAATGATTTATAGATCTCCTCATTCAATCACCTCAATCCTGGCACCGTTCAACTCTAAGTGGCAGATGCAGAAACCAGGGTCCAGAGAAGTCTCTTCCTTAAGGCCACACAGCCAGCAAGCGTCAGATCTGGGATTCAAGTCCAGGCAGCCGGACTTCAGCATATGTGCCCTAACCTCTGCTACATACTGCCTCTGAGATCTACTCCTAGCAGTGGAGGGCAACTGGCCTTCACCTTAGCCAGAAAGCCAGATTCTAAGTCCCGGAAACCAAATATGACAGTGTCATTTCCCTGTTCAGAGCCTGCCAGTGGCTCATCACTTCTGGGCAGTGTCCAAGCTCCTTGGCATGACAGCCGTGGCTTCCCCAAATCTGGCCTCTTTCCTGCTGCTCCCCTAAACTCAGCCACATTCCCTCTCTGAGTGCCTGCTCCCAGGGCCCTCCACGCATTTTCCTGCCTCTAGCTCTTTGCTGAAGCTGTACTCTCCCTTTCAAATGTCCATACTGCCCCCGCACGCTTAGTCAATGCATGTTCCTCCTTCATGACCCAGGAAAGCTTTCCCTGACATCTTGGCTGGGATCACCCAGCATCTGGCTTACTCAACGTCTGGTCTCTTGCTCTGGAGAACTGCCCTCACTTGATACCCTTGGTTCTGGGGGGCTGCCAATTCAAATACTGTGCTCCCAGGCTCTGGGGAGGGCAGCGACCCAGGCCTGTCCATACTGATCCTCCATCGCCCTGGCGGGAGTGCCTGGCTCATGGGCCAGGCCAGGTCTCATATATTTATTCAAACCAAAGCGGGGAGAAACTCGTTTTCCTCTGGGGTCGCTGAACGGGGATCACAGCATTTAGGAGCAGTGTGCGGCCATGAGCCCCTCTCTAGCTCATGGACAAGACCTGCAGCAGTGGAGACTAACTGTGAGAGAGACAGCTATTCCTCGACTCTCCCAGGCCAAGCTCCCCACACCTGCGCACCGCTGAGCTGCTGCCTCCCACGGAGCTCACGCACTGCTGAGGCCTCCCCAGCAGGATCCTCCCCTTCGTCCTTGCTGTCATGCCTGGGTGATTCTGTCCTCCTCTCTGGGTCTCGTGATCCCAGAAGGTGACTTCTGAGTAGTCTAAGGCTTAAACTCTGAGCTAATCATGCTTTCCCCACCCCCCTTGCTGATAATTGGTTTGGATTTGGGCCTGTGACCCAATTCTGGCCAGTGAAATATAAGGGAGGCTGCAGGGATTTGGGGAAAAACATCCCTCTCTGATGAAAGAGTGACAAAGTTCCCCCTTTCCGTCTCTGAACATGGCTGTGTGAGGAGTCAAAGCTGGGAGCTGTGGCAGCCATCCCGGGAACCACGACAACATGAGCTTAGGGGCAGGGGGGCATGATGAAAACGGGGTGGTGGTGGGAGGAATGAAGTCACGTCGGCTCTTAGCCTCTCCACCGACGGTCATTAACCCAACACTGAGACACTCTATCACTGGGCTTGCTGCAGGGTGCGATAACAAAATCTCCACATTGTTTAAAGATGCTTGTAGCTGGATGTCCTAATATTTATAAACAGTGGGTACACTGAAGAGCAGGCCCAGGGCAGTGTGAGAGACGCAGGACAGACAGTGCCTGCCAGCCAGGCGCTCAAGGGATCCAGGGAGGGGAGCCTCAGGTCTCTTTCTCCGAGGTGCCTGTGTGCCCTGCCACCCCTCTCTGTGCATGCTCCCATTCCAGCCCATCCCACAGCACAGTGCACGGTGACCAAGTGGCTGGACAGACGGTCGCTGTGCACGAACATAGCCAGATGAATCAATGAGGACACGGTGTGAGGGGGAGGGCTCAGGGACAGGTATGACCAAAACAGGGACCACGAGAGGAAGGGCCACTGGGGTGGGGGCAGAGGGGCTCCCCATGCAGGGGTGGTCACTTACATTTTATTGGTGCCTCAAAGGACCTGGCCACTGTCACCATCACGTTGGTGCCAAATACCTAGGAGGAGAAGAGAGGAGTCTGGAGGGAGGTGGGGGCCGGGTGGGACAGAATGGCTGTCTTCGGGTTCCTCAATGTGCTGTTGCCTGAGATCTGCAGGGAGAGGGGCAGGGGGCAGGGAGGGGCTCCAGAAGAGACGTGAGGCTGAGAGCAGGTAGCCCCCAATACTAGTTCTATGGACGCGTCACTGGGCTCCTAGTTCTGGGCAACAGAAAGGGACAATTCGAAGGAGTCGGAAAAGGGCCTCTGATAGGGTCCTGGCCAGCTTCCTGTTCATCGCGGGTTCTGCCCCGCAAGAGAGAAAGTCCTCCAGTACCACCCACTTAAGGGGAGAAGAGGCTGCTGGGGAAAGGGCGTGCAGTTAGGTGGACTGCCACGCCTCTCGGCATGTGTGGCAGGTCCCTCAGCCCAGGGCTGGGTGCAGCCGGAGTGTGCTGTCAACAGCAGCTCGGCCTCCCAGCCCAGTGCCCCTGCTGGGCCATTCACCAGCATTAACCAGCCTGCCTGAACCTGTCTGAGTCTCGGCTCGCTTGCTAGGGAGACATGGGATCAAGTAACACCCCTGTCGGGCCACTGTGAGGAAGGGATGAGGGTGGCAGAGGGCGCAGGGCAGAGGGTGGGCTCTCAGTGACAGGGGAATCTACTCTCTCCTGTTCCACGGATGAGGGCGGCTCAGCCCAGAAAGGACCTGCTCTGGAGCCTTGACTTCCAGGCCATGGCTGCTGCCTTCAATCAGATGACTGCTGCCTGGGCCAGAGATGAGGGCGGGAAGACTCACCCAGAAGACATCGTAGATGAAGAGGCCGCCCAGCAGGATGCAGCCGGTGCTGACGTTATTCAGGTGCAGGAGCTCCACCCCGTTAAGGGAGAAGGCCAGGCCAAAGAGGTTATTGGCAATCCAGTGCTGGGGGAAGGGGGGAGTGAGACCAGCTTATGCCGCCCTGCCCTGCCCGCCCCCCCCAGTGCTCCCCTCGCCTCTCCCCGCTGTTCCAGCCCCTGGCCACTCACCTTCCTTAGCAGGTACCAGACGCCAACAATGCTGCTCAGGCCCAGGCACACCAGGTCCTTGGTGTCAAACTCATAATTGATGATCTCTGGGCAGAGAGGCCGGGTAAGTCCACTCCCCGGGGCGGGGCTGCCCCTCCCACCTGTCAGCCCCTGGACGGAGGAGGGCATGGCTGTGGGCACTGTCAGAGGCGCACAGGCCGGGAGTGCTCATGGGAGCCACCCCCAACCCCTCCATTTTCCTAGAGGAGGGAATGGAGGCTCAGACAGAACACAAGCCTGGTGTGGGATCAGTGGGAGGTGGTCGGTGGTGCTGGAAGCACGGGCTCTGCACTTGTAGGTGGGTGACCTTGGCGGGAGGCAGCGCCCTCTCTGAGCTTCAGTTGACTCATCTGTAAAATGGGGACCATGGCATGTCCCTGATAGGCTGCTGTGAGGAGCAAGTGAGATGGTCTTTGCGAAGCACTCAGCACAGTGCCTGGCACACAGTATGTACTCAATCAATTCCAGCTACCACCGAGCCCAGGTCTTTAACGAGGACCCAGTTCTTTCAGGAGTCTTTCTACTTTGTCACCAAAGGAATCGAGAAGGTTGTTGGCAGCCCTATGTCACTGGCAGAGGAGGAAGAGGAGGAGGGAGAAGGTAAGAGACGGGGGCCTGGAAGAAAAGCAGGAGGGAGTCCCTGAGGGAGTCCCATGGAGGGCCTTGTGGTAGACATCCTTGCGTTAGAACCATTCTCCATCACTTTCAAGCTTCCTAATAAGG
Source organism: Rhinolophus ferrumequinum (assembly GCF_004115265.2). Classification (NCBI taxonomy): domain Eukaryota; kingdom Metazoa; phylum Chordata; class Mammalia; order Chiroptera; family Rhinolophidae; genus Rhinolophus; species Rhinolophus ferrumequinum. The sequence continues at coordinate 22,883,958 of NC_046306.1, forward strand.
AAGCCCAGGCAGGTGGTGGGGCTTGCCCAGGGTCAGAGAACACAGCCATTTCTTTCAGATACAGAGTGTAGCAGACTGCTGGTTGGCCCTAGTTTCTGTTCTTTCCTCTGTGGTAACAACACCCTGATGATCTGTGTCTGGACAGAGGCCAACGAGCTCAGGGCCACAGTTTCCAGCTTCCCCTGTAGCTAAATGGGGCCGTGGTACAGCTGCCTCTCCTGCCTGGTGGGACTGTGGAGTGACAGTACACCGTCCTGGACCTAAGGGCCACTGAGTGTGGCAGAGCAAAAGACAGATGGAGCCTGGGACCCTGAAGACCCATGGTGCAAGCTTAGCTTTTTGTTTTCCTTTTTAATTTCGTAATAATTGATTGGGTACAGATGCACCAGAGATGCAAAAAGGAATCACTGCTCTTTAGGGACGAGGCAGAATGAGCTAGGCTCTAGTACGAGAGAGCATGACATCCACAAGCTCAGACTCTTACATGAGAAACACCTTCCATTTGGTCAAGACATTGGTAATCCTGTTACAGCACTGGAACCCATATCCTAACTAATCCCCAATGCCCAGGCTTTTCCCCATTCCCTGCAGTTTTCATTTTTTAAAAAGCCATGGAACCTCCTTTTCAAATCTTAGGTGGGAAAGTAATTGTACTGAAAATAGCATGATAAAAATAGTGGTAACAGCCAACTTTTACTGAGTACTTACTAAGCCAGGCAGAGTGCTGAATGCTTTCTGCTCATCACCTACTCGCAGTTCTACCACATGACTACGAGGGAGGTACTAGAACATCATTTCATTTTACAGATGAAACAACAACACCACCCAAGGCTCAGAGAGGTAGAGGTGGTCACCCAGAGTCCCTGGTGTAGGCAGTGGCGGGGCTGGGATGTGAACGAACCCAGGCAGTGTGACCCCAGAACCCACTTTCTCCATCACTTGCTCTACCGCAAAGCCCCAACATCGGGCAGAGAAAGGGGGAGCAGAGGAGGAAGACACCCCAGGCAGGGAAAGCGGGAAGCACTGACCTTCCTTGTTCTCCCCGGAGCCCTGTGTGAAGAGCAGCTGGTACTGCCGACTTGGGAAATTGGCTGGAAAAACCTTATTCATGAAGGGGCTGGAAAAAAGACAAAGCAGATTGGCAACCACAGCCCCAGCAGCACCCCACGAAACCCCCATTCACAGCTGTGATATCTAGCATCCTCACAGCTGTCCCAATAGGCAGGTGTTATTATGCCCATTTTACACATGTGGAAACAGAGACCCTCAGAAGGTAAGTCACTGCCCAGGGTCACACAGGGAGTCAGTATCTGAGCTGAGACTCGAACGTTGGGCCCCGGACTCCTAGTGCTTCTGTACTGCCTTCTTGGTTATCAGCCAAGAAACACAGAACAGGGGCAGACATTCACGTAAAACGATTTTTAGGAGAGCAATGGATTCCAAAGTCTGGTCCATTCATTGTCTATATGAGTCCCTTGTCAAGAACCCATATTCTTGGACTCCTTTCCAGACCTATGAAGTCAGATGACCTGATGGTCACCACACTCTGTGACTTGTGAGGCATGGTATCTTTACAAACTCGTTGGACTTGATCAGCCGGATGAAGCACAGCCCCTAGAGCCAGAGCACCCCAGGCGGGCTTGGCCTCACTCTGGAAGCACTCTCTTGTTACCCAGCATGCTCTGCTTCCTCCCAGGCAGGGAACAGAGACTTTCTTTTCTGGATCACCTTCAGAGCAAGATTAGCATATCAGGCCTCTTGGCCCAGCCTGGTCCTGGGGGCGGCAGCCTGTGGGGGGGCTACAAGCTCGGGTGGCCCTGAAGCCTGCTCTGCCACATACCAGCCGTGTGATCTGAAGTGAGCCACTTCAGTGGCTCGTCTCCTCAGATCTATGTGGGGACAATAATACCAACTGTCTCCAAGACAGGAGAGGGAGCAGGGGAGTTTAGTCTAGCACTGGACCCACAGCAAGGATGTAAGAACTGTGAGCTCCCTTCACTGAAACTTGTCCAAAGCCTGAGCTTAAAAGCATTCGGCAACATCAGATGGACTGACAGGACTAACGCGGTGAGCAAATCCAGAATGGTGTTCCCAACTGGTGGATACATGGAAGCAGGCCAAGAGGTACCCAGGGAATCGTGGTAAAAGCAGGAAAAAGGGAGCCCTCCTTCTAAGGCCCTGGGGCTTGGAGAAAGATGTGGAGCTAAGAAGCATCTCTGGGCCTCAGTTTCCCTACTTGTCAGCCAATCCCTCCCAGTCTGCAAGGCTGTGGCATGAATGAAGAGAGGGCTTTGTGAATAGACACGTGGGAATTGGCTCACAGCAGGCTCTGAGGAGGTGGAAGTCAGAAGCTGGGATGGGTAAGGCTGGAAGCTACTTTCAGATAGTTTGCTGAGTCACTTTTGGGGGGAATCTGAAGCCAGACTCTACGTGCAGAGGCAGAGAGAAGGCCTAAGGAGCTAAGCCCTTCACTCCAGTCTGCCCTCTTCCTTAGAAGGTTGATGCTTGGCTTCTCAACTAGCAGAGTGCAGCAATTAGGAGCATGGAGTTTGGAGCCTGCTGTCCTGGGTTTGAATCCCAGCTCTGCCACTTATTAGCTGTGTGACTCTGGGAAAGTGACTTGACTGACCTGTGCAACTGTTTCCTCATTAGGAACACCATAACAACATCTTTTTCATAGTCTTATTAAGAGGATTAAAAAATGCTTGGCACTCGGTAAGCTTAATTGCAGTTTCAACTTCAAGTAGGAAATCTCTAGATTGATGTCTTTGTTATCTCAAGAAAAGAGGGGTTGCTGGATAACACAGGAAAGGAGTCGAGCAACCTGGCAGGTGTGAGACTAACCTTGAGGGCAGGGTTCCTGTCTCATCACCTTCATCCCACCCATGCCAGGCCTGGTGCTGGGAGGCAGCTGGCAAATGCTTGCTGAATGCCTCTGAATGCAGACTTTTGGAGCAGGCAGACTCTTTCTGGCCCCTGATGGCTCACGTCAAACCTAAAGGTCATTACTTCCTGCTAGCAAACCACATCCTGCTGCCTTTCTCTCCTGGGGGTAGGAGGCACGCACGGGTCAGTGACACTGGTGACATTGCTTCCTCCTCCCAGAGTGACAGATTTTGGCCTTATGGGTCTTTTTTCCTCTTAAGGTCAGCTGGGTGGGGTGTGAACTAATAGGTGATAAAAAGAGGCTGTGGTTTCTTGGCAGGACGGATTTTGGCACAGGCTCGAATCTTGGTGACTGCAATGTAAAGGCAGGCTACGGCCCCTGCCTTACCCCAACACTCCAAACTGCGGTTTCTTCCCAAAGAGGCTTGAGGTGGGCTGGGGGATGGTGGTGGCGGTGAAGGAATCCCACAAGGCCTGGGGCTGATGAGGCTTGGGGTTCAGGCCTTACCCTCTTCCAGCAGGCCTCTACTCTGTCAATCTGCAGTCCCACTCGGAGAGGGCTGCCGGCCCCACCCTCTTTAGCTCTCTTTTCCCCTTCATTTTTGCCAAAACTAGAAAAAATATTGGCCGTGGAGTCCGACAGGCCCGGGCTCAAAACCTTACTTTTTACTCCTACCAGCTATGAATGCTGATGGTCATATGACCCCTCTGAGCCTCAGTTTCCCTGTCTCAAACCTTCAGACCTTGTTGGATCCTGAGGAAGGGCTCTAAATGTGTGGATATAAACAGCTCACCAAAATTCTAACAACATTGTAGACTTTTGAGAAAATACTTTAAAAAACTCAATTTGATTGAAGAAGAAAAATAAATGTAATTCTTGGACCAACTTTCTAAATAGCCTGATTAAATTATGCCCTCCCTTTCCCTCTACAGCCAATTCAGTTCTTTTCCATGTAAATTTTACAATAATGATTTCACTCATCCCAGTTTTTAGTCTGTTTCATATTTTTCAGAGGCTAGCTGTGATCCTGGATGTTGAGCAGCTCTTCTGTCCATGGCTACCATGGACAGAATACAAATAATTGTATTTTTAATACAAAATACAAATTATTTTAATACAAAATAATTGTATTTTTATAAGATCTAATTTTCCCAGGTCAAATTTTGTGCTCTGAATTTTACCAAGAAAGTGATTCTTCTGATAATTTCACTCACTCACAAATTTTACCATGTGCAGTTTTAGCTGCTCTTGGTTCTATTTTCTGTTGATCATTTCTATCAGTAAAACTTATAAATTCGTTAAAAGACATGGATAATTGTTTCTTGGCTAATCCATGACAAATTTGGGGCAATGTTCCTCAGTTATTGTTCTACAGGAAAAAAAGGAACCTGTCAAAATGATACAGGTTCCAAATGTTCTGCTTGGGCAGTTAGATGGAGAGCTCTCTTGCAGGGTTGTTGAGATAAAGTGAAATAATCAATTCCTCAGCACCGTCCTAATAGTGGCTTTCAAAATAAACTGGTTCTCTCACTCTGTGATGGTGGTTGGGTGTGGGGAGGGCTGGGGGGCAAAGGGGTGTCTCAAACCTTTTGCAGATGCTGGGGTGTAATGTCTGAGAATTGGGAGGATCCTAATCAGGATGGGAAAGGAGGGACCCCAGGGCCTGGCAGTAACTGCCCCCACCCCATCCCATTAGGGAGGGACAGGTCTGTCCCTTTGACGAAGGGTGACTGGTCTGCCCCTGTCTTGCTAGGTCCAAGTCACTCAGGTTCTATGGGCCATCCTTTTTTGGGGATTGGGGCTGGACTAGAATTCTCCCACGGTAGCTAGACCAAGATTTTGTGGGTGTAGGCAGGTGTAGTTGAACAACACTGAACTCAAACAAAAGAGCAGAGTTCAAGTCCCAGCTGTGACTTCAGGCTGTGAGCTCACTCACAGTGCACTTGGCACTGTGCTCTGGGAGAGTAAGGGATGTGGCTCACTGCATCGGTCCCATGTCCCTACCAGGAGGTACTTGGAGTGTTTCCATCTTATAGGTGAAGGAATGGAGCTCAGAGAGCTTGAGTAGCTTATACAAATTATGGAGTCGGCAGAGCCAGGCGTTGGTGCCACGGCTGTGTGCCTCTTGAGGTCACACTCCTGACTACCGGGCTGTCCTGCCGGTGTGCCTAGAGGAATGAAGCCAAACTCACCTTGGCATTCAATGCCTTTGTGAGCAGACCCTGCTCTACGTCTCTAGCTTTCTCTCTAACTGCTCTGGGAAGATCCTGACTGTGCTCTTACGGCACAGACCTTCCAGCTCCTAGCCTGGCCTCACCCTCCTTTGCACCTCTCCCAGGTTTCCTACCCTTCCAAGCTGAGTTCAAGTTGTGTTCCTTCCTTGTGGGAACTTTCTGGTCTGCTGGCCACCTCATAGTTTCTCAGTGTTCTTAGCCTGAGGCTGTACCACATTACGGGGCCAGATGGAAACCAATGGGGACGCTTTTGTAGCCACAAGCTGGGGGAAGAGCTGGGGGCACAACTCCCATTTGGTAAGAGGGCTAGGGGTGCCAAATGTGTACAATGCACAGAGAACTGGCATGTCCAAAACGCCAACAGCAGCCCCACCTGAGGATCACTGGTCTAGGTCCTTCATCCCCACTGAAGTGACACCAGCATGTGGCAATCTGAGCAGGTGGCACTGGGAAGAAAATGAGCTCTGGGGCCACTCAGACCTGGATTTGAATCTTGGCTCTGCTGCTTATCAGCTGTGTGGTCCTAGCAAATTTCTTAACCCTTCTGAGCTTCAGTTTCAGAATGTAACATAGGATTAAAAGCAAAGGCTAACCATATAGGTTATCTGGCAGGTTAACATGATGATAATAATAATAATAATAATAATAATGATGATGATGGCAATAATTAGCGGTTCCTGAGCACATTAGGTGCCAGATACTGTGCTAAAAGCTTTCCACATGATCCATGAGGAAGGTACCAGTATTTTCCTCTACATTCAGGTGAGGAAATTGAGGCCAGAGAGATTAAGTTACTTGCCCAAAGTCACAGGGCTATTAAGTGGCAGAGTCTGGATTCAAAGTCAGATAGTCAAATTCCAGAGCCTGCACTCCTATCTTCTCACTAACTGCCCCTCTCTTTATGGAATAAGATCACGTGTGAGGCACCTCGCTGAGTGTTTGGTGCCACAGGCTACACTACCTGATACGAAGCTCTGGTGTTACTCAGCTCAGTACTGCGACAAGTTACATGACATTACTGTTCACAAATATTACTTTCCCAACAATCGGGGATACTCTTAGAGGGCTCACTGAATATTCTCATCAGTCCCTGTAAGGAAACTGTGGTCCAGAGCGGTTACAGTTCTTATCCTACAGTGTGACACAGGGGAGGATTCCTTTGGGTTTTACAGCCAGGATTCAAACCTGGCTCTGAATGATGCCAAAGGTCATGTTCTCATCCAAGACCCTGTACTGGCTCCTGCGAAAGCTGCTTCAAAGGCTGCAGAGATGCCTTCTGACCTGATGGTGTGGGACAGGGCCAGGATTCCCAGCACGAAGAAATACATGGACAGCAAGAGGTTGATGTACTCCTGGGAGAATATCTGAGGCAGAAATACAAAGAGAAACAGGAAGTCAGGGTTGCTGGTGGCTGCGAGGAAACCAGAGTCCCGGCTTCTCTTCTGGAAGTTGGTTGTACCCCTCTAGAGTTGGGAAACAGTGTCAGAAAGAATCTCTGAGAGCACTAGGGGCCTTCCAGTTTCTGTGGCTATGGGGAAAAAAAAGAGGAACCTCGGGCTGCCAGATGCACCTCCCAAAGGAGTCTGTCCAAGGGTTTGACCTTGGTGGCTTTGTTACTTGGAGACAGACACTACTCTGTTTGTGCCCAGAATCCTGCATGGGAATTGTGGCGGAGGGGAGTCTGAAGTTCAGAGTCCTAAGAGCACCGTTTGCACCTCAGAACACACTCTCTTTCAAGTTTCCTCCTCTCTGCTCTACGGAGCCCCCCACAGCCCACCGAGGTCCCAGGCACGCTGGTTACAAGTCATCTGCGCCCCACTCAATGCTCTTCTGGACAATTCCTCCCATGGTGATGGCGGCAAGTTCTGACCGCCGGCCCTGACAGCTGCTTCTTGGTCTTATGGTGAAACCAAGGAACATTCTGTCTCACAGTGCTCCTAAGCGACCATCACGTGTTAACTCTGGACTTTGGGAAGCCTCTGCCATGTGGCTCTGTGTTCGCTGCATCACCTGAACTGTCACTGTGCACGGTCTCTGACTGGGAGGCCATGTGCTGCTGTGTGGGCCACGGGGACACAGGGCCCTCTTCAGAAGGGCCCGTCTGATCATGTCGCTCCCCTGCTTAATGCCTCTCAGCAGCTTCCCTGTTCTCACGGCTTGAGGCCCATATCCTCACTGTGGCCTCTCGGGCCCTCAAGACGGCCGCTGCGACCTCCTCAGCCATGGCTCCCGCCACACCACTTCTCGGCTACAGGCTGCGGCCACACTGGCCTCTCTGCAGTCCTGTCGGTGTCACATTCCCACCGGGGCAGTCTGTGCTCATGCCTTCTGCTGCCTGGATGCTCTCCTCTCTTCACATAGGCCAACCCGACTCATCCTTTTTCTGCTCTCAGCTCAGAGCAGCTTTCCTTGACATGATTACGCCGTCGTTAATTCAGCTCGTTTACTGACTGCCTACGACATGTAGGACGTCGTGCCAACCATTAGGGACACAGCAAGGAATAAGGCAGGTAAGTTCCTGCCCTCATTGAGGGCATGTGGCAATGAGGGAGAAAGAATCTCCGAAGATATGAATATGCAATATATTGTTAGGTGGTGATGGGAGCCAAGAAGAAAAGCAAAGCAGCACAAGGAGATGGATAGAAAAGCGGGAAGAGCTGCTGATTAGACAGGTGGCCAGGGAAAGCCCCCAACAGGGTGACCTTCACTTCATTTAGGAGTAGGATCCTCAATGAACGGAGCAGCTGTGAGGATATTTGGGGGAAGAACATTTGAGGCAGAGGGAAGGGTGAGTGCAAGGGCCCTGAGGTAGGCACATGCTTATATGTGCAGGGACTAGTGAGGGCCTGAGCCTGGAGCTGAGGGAGTGTCAGGAGACGAGGCTGGGAAGGGGCGGGAGACAGATGCTGCAGCACTGTGAAAAGGCTGTAGATTCATTTGGGTGAAAAGAAGGGATTTGGAGGGCAGGGCTGAGACGTGATGGCCTGCGAGGATCCCTCTGCTGCCAGGGGGAAGACACATTCTATCGGGTAAAAGTGGCGGCAGAGGCCAGTGAGGAGGACACTGCACAATCCAAAGGAGGAAGGGATGTGATGACCAGTGATCAGGTCCCACATCGGTCCTGGAGCAGGAGACGCAGGGGCGATGAGGGCTGAGAGGGAACAGGGAGCAGGATGACTCCCGGGGTTTTTCGCTGTGTAGCGAGGTGGATGGAGGTGCTGCTGTCTAAGATGGGGGGCCTCGGGAGGAGCAGGGGTTTACTCCAGGCTGATTCTCTGCTTTCCTGGCGCTACAGACATTCATAGCACTTCCTAGGGCTCTAACTTCACATTCACCTATGTGATTCTTTAATGAGTGTCTGTCTCTACTACTTAACAGGAAGTTCCTTGAGGACGGGTTTTTCTCACTCTGGTGTCCCCAACATCCAGCAGAGGACCTGGTGCATAGCAGGCACTCAATAAATGTCAATAGAATGAGTGAATGGATGAGCAAATCAGTGGTCTCTAATGCGAATGCTGTGAACACAGGTCTTTCCTTAAGATCATGTTTCCTTCAGATTGTTTTCCTTAAGATCATGTGGTGCACTGCTCACATAGTGTTCTTTCAATGTGGGCACTCAGGAAACATTTCTCTCTGGCTGCACCTTTCAGCTTCTGGCTGGCTTGACTGTGTGGGCTAGGAATTGTGTGCCAAGTCTCACTTTCTTTGTGCCCTGGCTGCTAGAAAGTTTAACTTTTAAAAGCTGCCTTAAAGCAATCAGTTTTAGATGCGGTAGGATAAAGTAAATTTTATGATTTTGAGAAATGTTAAATATTCCAGTGCTCCCCTTCAGAAGGAGAGGAGGAAAGGGGCTGAGTGACAGTCTCTGTTAAGCAAACCAACTAACCAATTGTCAGTCTGGAGTTTGGGAGGAATCTGGTGGCTGTGTTGTCCAGGCAACTGCCTTCAGAAATGTCAACATGGGAAAGGGGTATGCTGTGCCCTCTGGCAAAAGGCAGGATGTGCTTACCTGCCAGGAGAGGACGACAAGTTGAGCAACAGGCATCCAGTGCCTTCAGTAAAAATGTGCGTACCCTCTGCGGCCAGAAATTCCTTTCTGCGGAATCTAGCCAAAGGAAAAATCCTAAATGCTAGAAGTGTTAGAGGGGCTTGAGGCAAAGGTCTGGGTGTGTGTTCCTGGCACTCAGCACAGCAGAAACTTGAGAAACATCTGCTAAAAGCCAAGTCAGAGGCGGTGGGCTAGATGCACAGAGAATGACAGAAAGACTTCAAAAGTACAGGGGAAAGGAAAAGGAAATAGAGGGAGATGTAGCGCACAATTCTATTTATGGAAACTAGACTCTCAATACCCACAGATACACCAACACCATAGATTTTACAAGGAGACACATAAATCAAATCATTAGAGCAGGTGCCTCTGGCAGAGAGGGAAATGGCGGTAGGAAATGGAGTTGGGCATCCGGGGCAGAGGGGGGAATACAGGGAGGGGGCCTGACGTGGACTGATGATGGTGTGCCACGACTCAAAAGCATCTGATAAGTTCTACTCTTCACCCAAGGTCCAGAAAAAAAAAAAAATCAGTGAATACCTAATGTTATTTGGTGTACTCTTAATTTATAAAAGTAAAAATCAGAATGACTGTTTTCTGTTTAAAGTGGGGGACGTGGTACGTCAGTTGTGGTGTATCTGCTTGAGAGGATATCCTGAAAACCATTAAAAAGAGTAGTTCTGATCCAAGGAGGGAGCAATGAAACAGGAAACAACTACAGGCGTTAGCAATTACGTTTTTGACTCACTTGCAGGCTGGTGAAAATAACGAATCTGGATGCTATGCAATGCAGGTGAGAGTATAGGGAAGCCGGCACGCTCGTGACTGTTAGTTAGAGGGGATGCAAACTGGTAGTCTCTTTGGAGGGACGTGGCACTATCTGTCCAGATTACAAGTGGAGATGCTATTTGACCTGGAAATCCCACTGCAGATATACTTGAAAATATGTGCCCATGCCAAGATATGTGCACGAAGACATTCCCGACAGCACTGCTCTGATGCCCCAGCACTAAATACCCCTCAGGGCACATCTGTAAAGCAGAACCACGAGCAGCTGTTAAAAAAGAATGAGGTAGATTTGACTGGGTTGAAACAAAAATATCTCCATGGTAAGAATCGTTATGTTTGGGACATGTATTTATTTTTAAAATTTAAGATAGATGTAGATCTATGCATAGAAGAAAGATTCACAAGAAACTATATTGGGGAGAGGATTACGGCTCATTTGTACCTTCTCTTAGATTGAAAAAATTTTACCACGTACGTGGTATTTTTAAAAAGTAAATTAAAGGTTGTCCTTGAAGAATTTTCAATGACCAGGAAAAAAGCACTTGTGATGTACTATTAAAAAAACCCCACAACACTATTATTATAATAATAATTATGTTAAAAATATGCTTATTAGAAGCCTGAAAGGAGATATGCCAAAATGTTCGTAGGGATTAGCTCTGTGCATTTGTCCCTCTCGATATTTCCCGTCCCTTTAAGTTTTCGGCCTATATTACCTTTATAATTAGAAAATAGTACATGTTATGTATTTTAAAAAGTTTAAGGAGAGTTTGCAGCAACATGAGAAAAAGCTTACGATGTTATTAATGTGGAGTGAAAAAAGCAGCTACAAAACTGAACGCAGCATGTGGTCACAGCTACGGCAAGACCATGCACGGGAAGAAACGGTGGAAGGACGCGCCTCCCAGGGGAAGCTGTGACTGCCTCTGGCGGTGGGGTTTTGGATGACAGCTGTTTTTCCTTTTTACTTTTCTGTGTTTTCCAGCTTTTCAACACTGAGCCTGCGTAACTTTTATTGGGAAAATAAACCTCGATAAATTAAAAAAAAAAAGCAATTAGTATGGCGGAGGTATGTCTGAGACAATAGCTAGACCCATCCCAACATAAACAGTACAATGAAACCAAATGGGTATTATGAAAACAAAACAAAAAGCTCCATGGAGAAAAGCTCCATGAAGTCAAGACTGGTGGGACAGAGTTCCAGACCCCAATAGTGGTTGTCCTTGGGTAGTGGGTCTAGGGTGAATTATTCTGATTTTTTTCCCTGCTCTTTATTTTCCATAAATGAACATGCATGTCTCCTGTGATGGGAAAAATGGAAACAAAATAAAGTTACTGGAACCAAATGACATGACAGGTGGCAAAGGACTTACTTTGAAAAAGAGGTAGAGCCCTAAGAGCGTGCAGCTGGCGATGATGGGGAACCGGGCGGCGTCCCGGCTGGTGATGGTCTCGGGCATGTCCGAAGCGTTCTGGAGGCGAGAAGAAAGGTGCCGACTGAGCAGGGGTGTGGTTCTGGCCTCTAAGGGCTGGACACTGGTGAGAATTTGGTGCCCGAATAGCCCATTCACTGCCTTCCCCCTCTCTGCCCGGGTTCATTTAGGTGCCTCGGGGTTCCCATATTTTGCCGACTTGAGGCTTTGTTAATGTTGTTCCCTCTGCCATGGGTGCTGCCCAACCACCCTGGGGCAAGATGCTCTGCTCCCGCTATTTTGCCATTGAGGAGATCTGGACCCCAATCGGGACAGTCCAGGGGGGACCCTGTGCACAGGTGGCATATCTGGGGAGAAGAGCTATGGCAGAGGCAGGCACACAGTATGTAATAAATGACAGAACAAACTCGGGGAACTGGTGACCACAGAGTTCTATAATTCATGAGAACTATTTCCAATTTTCTTATGGAATAGCTAATAGGAAAATATGATTCATCTTTTATCCAGCAGGTAATGAATATTGAGTGGAACTAAATGACAAACAAAACTGACAATGGCTGAACCCACATATGGAAAGACACGAACCACAAAGAAAAGCAAATCTTGACAACACTTAAACTTAAGAAATTTGGGAAAATTGAATCTGGTAAGAGTGAAAGCCACAATTAAATTTACAATGGCAGATGCTATAGTTGGCAAGAGTGTGATCTGGGTAAAGAGCTGACAGAGGATAAATATTTACATGAAAAAGAATGGAATGCAATCAAAATAATTTCAGTATTATAAAAATGGAAAAAATTGGAAATGGAATAACAGTGTAACACAGGAATTAAACAGCTTCATAGACTTCACACCAAAAGACTTTCTAATGAAAACACATCACGAGTAGTGTAAGTCTGATCTGAATTTATATTAAAAACACGAAGTGAAAAGCTTCAGGACCATGATGCTCTCCGTGCCCCTGGCTAGGCAAAATCCTCAGTCCTCAAGAACCCAGCAATCGTCACTGCAGTGAAGCTTTGCCCGATTTCCCCACTGGGACAAGCCCACGTCCCAACTGCAATTCTCACTGCCCTTTATGTGTCTAATTCTGTTTTATATTACAGCTACTGAAAGTCGTAGCAATATCAGATGAGACTTCTGCTCCTGCCAAAGGGAAGTTCTTTCCACAAGAGCCATAGGCTCATCGCAGCGCCTGAGACTCCACCATCCTGTCCGTCCTGCGAACAAGGCACCAGCATCCCTGGGAGAAGCCATCATGGTCAGCTGCAGTGTCTCATTAACATTTTGGCTCACAGCTGCCTCTTAAAAACCAACAGGAAAGAACATGCTGGAGGTGAAGCTGCCTGGAGAGGTAGTTTTTTTTTTTTTTTTTTTAAAGTTTATTGGGGTGACAATTGGAGAGGTAGATTTTGGCACAGGGATGCCCTTGCACCCCGGCAGGGAAGGCTGCAGAAAGGGAAGGAGATAGGGCATAGAGCAGCGAGCCCATGAAACGATCTCTAGGAGATGGAGAGGTGGGGTACTGGGATGTTTAAACGCCATCGGTTTGTGTACAACCTGGTCCAGCCTTTAGGGGAGGGCAACTTGGTAGGTGCGTCAAATCGTAACTTGCACATACCCAAGATACAAAGATTCACAGAACAGGAACGACAAATGGCTCATAACCACAGGGAAAATGTTCCTTCTCATCCTTAATAAGAGAAGCTCAAATTACAGTACACTGAGATTCCATTTTTCGTCAGAATGACAAAAATCCATGTTTGATAACATACTGAGTTCGAGAGGCTGAGGGGAAACAGGTGCGGACGAGCCCCACTGCTGACAGCAGGGTTATCGGCATTGCTGTAGGCAGCACGGTGGCAGTATCTGTCCAGGTCACAAATGCACACACCCTTTGACTAAGCAATACCACTTCTGGGAGTTTTTCCTACAGATATAATTCATACATGCACAAAATGATGCATAGAAAGTATAGCCAAGGTATTCCATTACTCTTTTATGGGCTTACAGGGTGACCAAGACAAATCATTTACTCATCTGTCAAACAGATGACCACCTCTAGCTTTACTTACCTCTCAAACGGCCAAGAGGCTTAAACCAAAGGAGATGAGTTGTGAAAGAGCCCAACAAACTGCAGTGCTGTGACAATATGAGGAGCTGCGACTATCAGGAGGCCCTTCACCAAGCCCCACATATGCAGAGCGGAGGTGGCCCGGCCACAGGGCTGGCAGGTAGACACTCCCCTCTGGAGCTCCCAGAGCCAGCTCTGTGAGTCACCCTCCGGCAGCTCTGCTGGGAGGTGGCCATGAGGTGGGTGAGCAACACTGACACTGCGAGGCAGGGTTATTTTCCTTCCCTCTTCTCTCCCAGCCATTGGTTTCTGCTTTTGGCAGCAGTGTGCTGAGGGGCTTGGGTAAGTTTCTCACCCCCTCTGGGTATCTCGGCAAATTCAATGTTTCCTGGGTAGCAGCAGTGGGAGAGCGGGCGCATGTGTGCACGTGCACATGCACACTAGCTCCCGACCTCAAAGAGCTCACAGACAGGTAGGCCAAGACCTTGACATGTAAATAGAATATCGCAATACAGTGTGACACGAGACAAAATAAGACATGTGTACTGGTGCAATACACAGCTCGAGTGCCAAATGGCTGAAAGGGCTCTGATGTCAGCAAGGCCAGTCTGCCACCCAGCTCTGCTTCTTTCCAACTGTAGGACCTTGGGACTTATTTTCTCTCAGAGCCTCAATTTCCTCAGCTGTCATGCGTGTCAGGAGTCTATGGTTTTTGCACTCCAAGTACTTAGTGCTGTGCCTTGAGCATGTCTCTCAAGCTGTAGCAACGATTTGTATTATTATGAAGAAGGGAATCACGAGAAAACAGACAGGACACCACTTCTGCAGGGAAGCAGGGGAGTGTCAGAGGTGGCTCAAGCAGATGCCACTTAAGCAAGACCTTAAAGTGTGAAAGTATACACGGGACTCTGGCTTCACCCACAAACCAGTGCTAGGGCTCATTTCCACGTATGCCTTTCACTTCAGCCCAGTAACCTGGGCAGGAAGGGGCTTAATGTTATTTGATGACAAAGCAAGGGTGGACAGCTGCTCCACCATTCAGAGGAATCAGGTCTCCTCCGTGGATGATTGTTATAAATATCCCATGCTGTAATGTTGAGTCAGAATGGGAGACTTGAAATCTGACTGAATATTAACGGTAATAAGGATAACATTTACTGAGAGCTTTCTAGGGGCCGAGTACTGTTCTAGGTGCTTTACATGATTTCATCCTCACAAAAACCCTACAAAGCAGGTACTTTTAACAGCTCCGTTTTATAGATGAGGAAACTGAGGCTCAGCGAGGTGAAGTAACGTGCTGTAAGGTCACACAGCTGGCAGTAGTAGAGCCAGGATTCACACTGAAGCCATCTGGTGAGGCCCAAACTCTTGGCTATTACTCCCTAGATGCTCTCTACCTTTCCCATCTGGAAGTTTCTGCTGGAAAGTTGTGGCAAGATACTAGGGGAGCCTGAGACCTTTCTGAGGAACAGACTCCTGATGGCAACAGAACAGTTAATCTTCGTAGTTACAAAAACACTAAATGTTGTTAGGATTCTCTACTAATTCAGTTTGGATTTTTTTTAAACCAGACGCTCCTATGCAAATGCAGTAGCTCCTGAAACACACAACATAATTAGAGAGTTTGGGGGGGGGGGGGAACTGACACAAATAGCAGAAATAAATTTAGCTTCCAGTGATATCTAGACGTTCAGTTATCAGGGCGGAAGCAAAAGCAGTGAAGGAAGACAGATGCCCGGCTTCGAGGCTTGGGCTCCCATCGAGCTCTGGGAGTGCTGCTTCGAGGCCATGCCCTAGAAACGCTCTGGAATTCAGGGACCATTCTGTTACTGTCACTCCAGCAGGGGACGCCAGGGTCCCCTCTCCTTACCACACTTTCACTCATTCACCTCGCCCCAATTCTGCTTCCTAAGCATTTTCTGAACCCTGCACCCCAATCCTTTGCCCCCCCCCCACCTCCCACTGCAGTCTTCTTCCTCCTGCCTACCACTGCTCGGCCAGGAGCGCTTTCTGAAGCCTAGACCTGATTGTAACACATACCTGCTCAAAAACCTCCGGAAGGTGGACTACTAAGCGGCCATTACACGGGAATCGAGGTCACTGCTGGTGGGAGCGCAAACTGACACAACCTCTATGGTGGATAACTTGGTAAAGTTAAAACACTCACATAGCCTTTGACCCAGAAAATCAACTTCAAGGAAGCTACTCTACAAATACACAGACAAGTGTGAAATAACAAATGTACAGGGAGCTTAATTTCAGCAACAGCAAAAGCCTGACACAACCTAAATGACCAGCGGGGGACTCTAAGTGAGAGGTTCTCACACGTGAGCGTACATCAGTCGCCAGGAGGGCATGTGAAAACAGACTGCTGGGCCCACCTGGAGTTTCTCTCAGAATGTGCGCTTCTCACCAGCACCTGGTGAGACTGATTCGTTGGGCCAGGGATCCCACTTTGAGGACCAGGGCTCTCAATACACTGTGTGGTCCAGGGGGGACGTCATACGGCTGATAAAAAACACAACCAATCCACAGGTGCTGACATATTTACCTCCAACATATGTGTGGTGAAAAAAAGCAAGGTGCAAAAAAGAGTGTATACGCGTATACAACAAAATATAATAGTTATATAGCAAAACTGGGGAAAAGCATATGTTTATCTGTAAAGGCACAGAATCTCTTGGCTGGTTATCCAAGAAACAGGTAGCAGGGCTGCCACTGCGGAGGGAACCTGGGCAGTAGGGTTGGAAGAGTCACTGTGCACCCTTGTTCCTCTGGAATTCTATACCTTGGGCATGTGAAACCCACCCTCCCTGCCATAGAACAATAGGTGGACCCACAGGTACTGACATGGGAAAATGACCAAGACACTGTTAACAGGAAAAAAAAAAATCAAGTTGTAGAGCATCATGTGCTATAAAATTCTATTTACATAAAAATAAATTTTACATATGGGTATACATACAGGCACACACACAATGTTCGTATACACACAGCAGAAGTTCTGGGAGGTTACTCACTGAACAGCTAACTGCGTTATTGCCAAGGAGTGGTACTGAGGACGCTTTTCCTTTAAAATACTGCTGCATTGCTTGAATTTTTTTTAACAAGTGCAAGTGTGTAGCAATTTTGAAACTAGGAAGATTAACTGTTACTGTTGCCTTCAGGACTCTGTACCTCAGAAAGCCCCTCCACGAGCATCTTGTCGCCTGTCCAAGCCCGTGTACAGGGCTCTGGTCATACCACTCAGCGCCTCCCAGAACACACCTTGTGGTCCCAGGCCTCCCTCGTCCGTTCTGCCTGCTGAACTCTCACTCCTCTATACAAAGACAACAGCTGCCTCCTCTAGGGGGCCCAGCAGCATTCAGTTGAGTCAGAGACTCACACATCTGTTTCTCCTTGGTGACCGAGCTATGTGAAAGCAGGGCTTGGCCTTCTTTGTCCTGGCACTCCTGGTACCCAGCTCAGGGCCTGGCACAGAGCAGAAGCCCAGTCCACTTGACTGAGGGACTCTTCAATCTGATGTGCAGCTATCGCTGGGGCTGGGATTTGCTCCCTTCTGGGAACACAGGTCTCGGACAGCGCTGAGCACCCTCTAAGATTGCTCCTCCCATGGCTATTTCTCCCAACACACTCCTGGATGCGCCACCTTCTTCTCCCTATCGGTTCACAATTTCCCCTGCCTGTTATGGATAAGTTGGCCCCATGGAGAATTCTGTCCTCACATGCTCTCTCTCAGCTGGCTTTGGTGGGAAATCAAAACTCCTGGGACCCCCACTGACTTTTCTCTTTCATTGCCAAATGACCAGGAAAGCATGACTCAGGGTAGAAGGAAGTCATTTGTCTTGTCTTTTTCCTAGGCCAAAATGCCACTTGTGTGGGTCTTTAGAGGAACCTGTGTATCAAGGTGAGTGCCCTGGACTAGGACTAGTGACACCTGGTTCTATCCCTAATTGGCAGAGTGAGCTTCAGAAGTAATTTCTTTGACCCTCAGTTTCTTTCTCTGTACAATGGGGATAATAAAACGGGCTCTGCCTGCCACACTTGGTTGCTGGAAGAATCAAAGAGGGTGAATGAAGCCTTTGCAAGCTTTAGAATATCCTAGTGGTAGGAGCATAAGGATCAGGCTCTTTGCAATTTCATGAAGTCTTCCAACCCCTGCTGCCCCCCAGGAGATGCTACAGGGAGTTATTTAGAGGCTACGGGGGAGCTAAAGTTCTCTTCCATCCAGACCCTCTGCCCCAGCCACACTAACTCCTGAACTGCCTTGCACCTCTGCCTAGAATGTCTTCTACAGCAAGGCTCAAGCCCACCTTGGCCACAAAGCCACCCTGCCCTGCCCAGGGATGCTCAGCTTTTCTCTCTAAATCCCGAGCATTACCTGTATTCCAATCAGCTGAATTAGGAGGGAGTTACTTCTCCTTCATCCAGACACTGAAACTCCCTGCTGACAGGGCTCTGACCCACTCATCTCTGCAGCATCCCCACACCCTAGAGAACAGTGGCGGTTCAGAAAATTTTGTTGCCTGGAAGGTGTTTTCTCAGAGATTAGTGATTCATATGCCAAAGGTGCCGATAATTACTCAAACAGTTTTGGAAGCTCCTCAGATCAAACTGCCCAGCTTACACATGGTGCCTGTCACCTCCTTTGTCCTGGTCTACTTCAGATATTCTCCCTGTACCAAGTGTCTGCCTGAAAGGTAAGGTAGGGAGGTTGAAGGCCACCTGAACTATGTTTAAAAACAGGCAAAGCAGGAAGGCAAAGGGGGCCACCTAAGCCCTTCCTGACTGCTCCCCTCTGCGTCTGACCTGAGTCAACAGTTGACTCTGATCTTGGGGAAGGAAGGTGGCAATGTTTCAAAACCCAGGCTTGAGCAGTTTCAAAAGTGGCAGCTGCTTTGTGGGCCTGCCCTCTGGGTAAGAGCTTCCGCTTAGGTTCAACTTCAGGTTTGGGTTAGGGAGGAGCAGCGGGGAGCTGCAGATCAGGAGGAAGGGATTGGGTACCAGGAAGTGAGAAGCCATTGGTATAATGGGCTAGAGAGGGCTTAATACAGGGAAGAAGGGCGGGGGGAGGAAATAGGGAGGTGGAAGGTGCTAGGGTTCTCTTCGATACCCAATGGGCCAGACATTGAGGAAGGCCAGGGATGGGGTCTGGCCCAGTTTCAGCAGGGAGGCCAACAGCAGCTCAGTCAGCAGGTGGGCCCAATTTGGTGGAGGGACCGTCTTGGGGGGTATAAGGAGAAAGGCTACTTTGAGGCAGGGGCAAGGTCTGGGGTGGGAACAGGGCCTGGGGTCAGGCTAGGACAGGTAGGAGAAGGTTGGCTGGTTGTCAGGGAGAGGAAACCAGCAAAATGAGGGGTCCATGCCTGGTTAAAAAGGGAGGCACCAAGGTGCTAGGTTCTGAGGGGGCTGGCTGAGGGGAATTGGTTCCAGAAAGTGATGCAAAAAACTGGGGGCTGAACTGGGGCTATGTTCTTCCGTTAATCTTTTTGAAGCAGGGGCAAGGAACTGATCTGGGGGTTCTGGGAGAGCAGACTCCAGAGCACAGATTCCAGTTAGACAGATGTCAGAGTCTAGGGATGGGCCTGGATGCTACAATCTGCCATGGGATGGTGTGGGGCAGGGCTCCTAAGGGAGGGGTGACACGAGACTGTACCATTCGGTAGTTCTCAGGACCAGTGCCCCATGAGGTACAGGATGGGGTTAACCCAGAGCCCGGGACGGGTGATGACTGTCCTAGATGGGATGGGCAGCCAGAGAAAAGGGTGCAGCTGGACTGGGTGGGTCCAGTAAGCTCGGAACAATTAGTGCCCGAATCGCAATGTGGGGGTGGGCTGACTGTCCTCAGTATGATGTACAGAGAGGGGGATGTGCCAAGGTGCGAGTGGGGGTAGAAACCAGGTCCTATTCGAGGAAGGTGTCGGTACCCGGTTTGCGGGTCGGTGCCCAGATCCCGGGGCACCTAAGGCCAGCCCCGGGATGTGGGCCTGGGGTGGAGAAGCGGTGGTGATCAAGGCTGGGGAGGGTCAGCGTCAGGGAAAGGAGGGAAAGTCTGTACCGTCTAGGGGAGGCGGGTCCGTGTCAGCCGTGTCCCGGGTGAGAGAAGGAAAGCGCGGGGTTTTGCCACTGACCCTACCTTGCCGCGGGTGCAGCGCACCGAGCGCAGGGCGCCGAAGAAGATGGGCAGCAGCGCCATGAGCAGGAGGCTGCCGTAGGCCAGCGCGATGCCCTCGGGCGTGGAAGGCGGCCGCGTCGTGCCGTTGGCCGGGCTGCCTGCCTCGGCGCTGCCGTTATGCGGGTCTTTGAGGGCCGAGTCCATGGCGAGGCTGCCCTCGGGTTCCGACTCCAGTTCCGGCCGCTGCAGCCGAGACGCAGATGGGATGACGGCCGCTGCAGGGAAAGCCACGTTCCCCTAAAGAAACAGGAAGTGACGCGCCTCCCTCACCGGCCCGTGCCGCGCACGCGTGCGCGTTCACGTCTCCCCGCCCGCGCGCCCTCTAACGGTGGCGGAGGGCCGGGCGTCCGGTTGCTAAGCAACTTGCTAGAGGTGCGGAAAGGAACCCTGGACCACTGAGGTGGACATCCATCCGGAGGGAAACCTGAGGATCCCGTTCCCCAGTCCCAGCCGAACTCCTCAATCCCAGGCTGTCCCACAGAGCCTCATCCTAGTAACTAGGAATTTGTTTACGCGTGCATGCTTTCATCCAATATTTAATCTTTACTTCACTTCTTAAGTGTTTAATGTTTGAGTATACCATTGTATGACAGGCACTGTCCTAGGCTCTGGGGACATAGAGGGGAACAATACAAGCAAAAGTCCATCCGCGCCCTCATGAAGCTTGCATTTTTAGTTTGGTGGGATGGGGGAGGGTGTTGGGAAGACAATAAATAAAATGAACAAAATAAATAAATAAATAAAATATAAAGTTTATAGGATGTTAGTTAGTTTACAGGATGTTATGTATGTTACATAGCATATTAATGGCGATAAATAATTAAGAGAGACCTTCTCTATGAATCTAGTGCACTTGTGTATATGGCTTGGGTCAGGGTGGTTCCATCCACTACCTGAGCACGAATGTTAGGTGGCTGGTTCTGTAGATTATCAGCCCTGGGGGGCTCCCAGTGTATGTGTGTCCAGGGGTGAGGAGATAGATGGTGAGGGTAGGAGTGACCTGGACGTGGGTGCAGGCCCACAGTGTCTGAGGCTCCTGGGTGTGCTACTGCTGCCCCAGTTAAGAGCTGGATAAAGTATGTAGCAAACAAACGGGAGAAAGCTGCACCCTGCAGGCATCTAGCACTGGAGAAAGTTTGAGCCAAGCAGTGGAGAAGAAAGCATGTTCTCCAGGAACCCAGGAAGTGAACCAATCTAGAACGAGGAAGGGAAGATCCATTCTCCTCTATTGTCCCTCTAGTATATGCTACTGACAAAGCTTAGCGTATGTCAGTTGGCAAGGGAAACATTTACAGGGCTTAGCTCCATTATCACAGAGTTGATGAAAAGAGTGGATTTAGAGCTGAGAAGCAATAAGCTGATAAGCGGCACAGATGGTGTAAAATCACATGGCCTTTTTCAAGCTTGGCAGGTGGTGACGTGGGGCTAGAGCATGGGGTTCATTGTGAGGAGAGACAAAGGCAAGGAGCCAGACTATAAAAGTTTGAATAATAGAGTTATTCGCCTAGTACATTCCAGGCACCGTACTAATAACTGTTCGTGTGTTTTCTTTGATCCAAGTAACACTAGTAAGGTGTGATTGGTTCCATTTTACAGGTGAGGAAACTAAGCCTCACAGAGGTAAACTAGTCAGCCCAGGTTACACAGTCAGCAGTGGGAGAGACTTGAATTCAGGTCTGTAAGACTCCAAAGCCTCTGCTCTTTCTAACATTCCAGTTACAAAAAAGGCTAAGGAGTTTGGAACAGAGTAGCTTAGTTTTGGGTAGATGGTGTACAGTTTCAGGCTCTGTTTTTCAATTTGCTGGACATGACCTGAGTGGATGGGTGAAGGTAGTGTGCTTGATGAATTCACCCATCAATAATTTAGGCCACAAGATTTGCCCAGCAACCAGACCTCATGGCTCTGAGCCTCCTCATCTGAGAGCACACAGTTGGAAATCAGAGACACTCCTGCTTCATGCTAGGCTGAGCACTTGATTTAGTTTGGCCTAGGGCGTATCTGGCCATCTCCCTTTACACTCCAGAGTGGGAAATTGTGAATATGACCCAGGGAACTGAGCGGTTGACCCAAGCTCAGAAACTTCCTATCAAGAGTTGGGTTTCTGGCTTGAAGCCAACCTGTCTTGATATTCTCCAGAGATAGGGATAAGATAGTCTGAGGGTGGGTGCTCTAGGCTTTATCTTTTAAAGCCTCCTATATTAGGCTGCTTTCCCAGAGGAGATCTGAGCTGAGGTCAAGAATGGAGGCAGTTTAGAGCCTGGAGTTGTTAAATTACAAAAATATTTGTTCCAAAGAAAGAGGCAGGCCTCCCCACACCCCTTTTCGCTTGTTGCTACATTTGGTCACTGTGAATGGATTTCAGCTATTTCATTTTTTTCTCATATGCTCACACACATATACTTAAACACTTGCACACACTGTTGCATGCTTAAATAGTTCTGAAAATCGGAAGCAAGGATCATCGGTGGATGCTAAAACTGTTGGGAGGAAGGTTGTTGAAGAACAGGATATTCACACAATCTTAAAGTGTTACCCCACAGATTACTTATTAATTATAAAAGGAAGAAATTTTCTTTACAATGGAGTGACCCAGTGGATACTCCCTGAACCAAATGATCAAACAGCATCACCAGATCGGATGGGACAAAATGACAAGATGAGGTGCAACGTGGGGGACACATCACCTGTGTAGTCTTCTTCCCAAACATGTTTAACCTGCATCTATTCAAAAGGAAAGAGGAAACATCAGAAAAACCCAGATAGTGGCACATTCTGCATGACAGCTAACCTGGACTTTTAAAAAATGTCAGTGCCATGAAAGGAAAAAAAAAAATCCATGGAGTGTTGCAGATGAAAGGAAACTGAAAATGAAATGTGATGAATTACCGTTGATTGGATCCTGGATCACAACATTTGTATAAAGAAAATGTTCAGAACAAATGGTGAAAATTGAATATAGATTGTTTGGTGTGATAATGGTATTGCAGTTCTGTAGGACCTTGTTAATGAAGGCGTGTCACCAGGCCAGTAGCATCAGCATCAGCATCACCTGGGAGCTTGTAAGAAATGCAGAATCGGCTCAAATATATGGTGATGGAAGGAGAACCGACTCTGGGTGGTGAACACACAATGGGATTTATAGATGATGTGATACAGAATTGTACACCTGAAATCTATGTAACTTTACTAACAATTGTCACACCAATAAACTTTAATAAATAAATAAATAAATAAAAAAGGAAACGCAGAATCTTAGGCTCCACCCCAGACCCACTGGATCTCCAGGTGATCCACATGCACATTTAGTTTGAGAAATGCTAGTGTTGGAGAACCTCCTTATTCATAGCAGGTATATTCTACTTCGTGAGCCCAGGTAATTCCGGGTTCTAGATTCTTGTGAGAGAATGGGCAGGAAAGCAGTAAAACGCTGTATAAATGTTTACTATTCTTATTATCTGCTGAGGCCGCAGGGTTTTTAAATATACACGCTCAGGGAATATTTGTACGTGAATGAATATGTAGATGAACAGCGGTCCCTCCATCTAACCTTCTATTTCTCACCCCACAATCCCGCTTAACCCCAACTCATCCCTCAGAGCTTGAGTCAAATGTCATCTCCTCAGGGAACCTCAGGGAGCTTCTGTATTCCTAGCAGACTGGAAGCCCCAGTGAGTGCCTCAGGGGTTTTACTAAGATAGGAGAAATATGGAGAAATACTGTGCCCTCAGACCTCCTTGCGTTAAGGCTGGAATCTTCATTCGGGAAAATCTTTTTAGAGGCCAAAACTACTCATGGGGGTTGTATTTTAAGCGCCATAATCCTAGAGAAATTCTTGCACAGATCTATTAGGGGACATGTCCAAGGATTTCCCTGCAGTGTTTTTGTTTGTTTGTTAAGGGGAAGTTAGAGCAAACCTAGGTGTGTGTCACTGGGGAACAGATAGACAAATCTGGATATATATTGTAGCATAGTAGGCAGCAACCCAAGTGCATGGTAACTTAGTGTATATCCTGGTCTGGGCTGGACAGGACAGCCATGGTTTCTGCCCTTTGTCCTGGCCTATTTTATTTATTTATTAAAAAATATTTTGTTTTGCTTTTCTTAAAAAAATTTTTTATTGGGGAATATTGGGGCACAGTGAGTTTCTCTAGCGCCCATCAGCTCCAAGTCGTTGTCCTTCAGTCTAGCTGTGGAGGGCGCAGCTCAGCTCCAAGTCCAGTCGCTGTTTTCAATCTTAGTTGCAGGGGGCACAGCCCACCATCCCATGTGGGAATTGAACCAGCCACCTTGTTGTTGAGAGCTCGCGCTTTAACCACCTGAGCCATCCGGCCGCCCCTTTTCTGGCCTAATTATTAATAGAACCCCTTGCACACTCAAAAGTGTACTAGTTTGGATAATAATGTATGGTCACCATCATAAGTCAATACCCTAGAAGCAGAGCCTGAGATGAGGATTCTTGTTTAAATGATTTTTGGGGAGAGTATTCTTAGGAGGAAAGGAATAAGGAAGAAAAGGCTAAGGAGATAAAAGGCTAAGTGAGGAGAATGTCTAAGCCAGAGGGCCGTGTCAGCCTGACCCCAAGGGGGGCTCCAGGGCACAAGCTGTACCACAGAATTGTTCCCACCTTGAGTGGATTTGTCAGTCAGTCATTCGCTATGGTCTAGGGACGGGGTGAGAGGGCAGGGGGAGTCTCCCTGGCTAGTTAGCTCTTTTTTGACCGAGGACAATTCTTCAGAGAAGATGGCAGCTGTGAGTGGCTTTCAGCCACTACTCACGGCAACTGGGAGTCAGGCCATTACGTCTGGTAAAGGGGATCTGGGTGGGGCACCAACTGCATCCCTTACAATCCCTCATCCACATGGACAGATCTTTAAAATGTAGAGCTGAGCATTAAGAAAAACGTGCAATAATAGCTTATGTCAATTAAAAGTCTACCACATAGAAACATCGCAAAGCTAACAAGGATATTTACATATTAAAGAATACATAT
The DNA here is from genome assembly GCF_004115265.2 of Rhinolophus ferrumequinum. Taxonomy (NCBI): domain Eukaryota; kingdom Metazoa; phylum Chordata; class Mammalia; order Chiroptera; family Rhinolophidae; genus Rhinolophus; species Rhinolophus ferrumequinum. The sequence goes on from NC_046306.1 coordinate 22,908,589, forward strand.
CAAGTGCTTTAGAATGGTTGCCTGTGGAGGGATGAGAATGAGAGTGGGAAGTGGTAATTAAAACAACAACAACGTAGATAAATCAGACGAAACAAGGCCCTTGCGGAAAAACGGTGATGACAGTCTGCCATGAAGGAATGAGTATGATGATATTCTCATACATTCAAAAAGGAAAATAAAAGACCTTTGAAGACTTCATGGTAAAGTTGTCATTTCAGAGCTCCCTTTGTTCTTTGCTGGGTTGAGGACAGGCTGAATTTGCCAAGGAAATGGCGAGTGCCATTCTGACGGTGAGTCAGGGTTCTTTGGTTTGGTTTGCAACGGCTGGAAGCCCAGCTTGAAGCACTTTAGGCAGGAATGTATAAGCTCTTGAACTCCCAAGGAGAGGTGAATAACCAAATCTCTAGACAGGAAGGGCAGGGACAGAGCTGGGCCTCAGTTACCCCCAGAAACCTGGGTGTCTACGCTGCCAGGATCCTTTTTGCTTTTCTCTGCATACTGTCTTTATTCTCTTTTGCAGAAAAGCTGTGTGCTACAAATGGCAGCCCCATGAGCTGAGTGAACATATCATGATTTGCTCAGGGACCTGGAGGCTCCCAGGCTCATGAGCTTCCTTGGATCAGTGTGGTCAGGGTGTGTGTCCAGCTCTACTTTCACAAGGCTTCTGGAGTGGGAGAGGCTTCCTTTACCCGGTCTGGGATCAATGAGGATTTCGGTAATCTTGGGCCAAAGCCTAGGATGATGGAATGAATGATGGAACATTAGAGTCATACAATGTTAGCATCACAACGTACTCAGGGTGAAAATGTTACTGTCATGCCTTTGGTATTTTTCCTGGGGAGGGAACTGTATGTATGTATGCATAGTATGGAAAGGGACCTTGACTATCTGCTTGAGGGGAATGTGAGACCCTAAGAGCTCTCTGGTTGGCAGGTGCCAATGAAACAGAAAAGGCAAATCTGTTTTGCATTAGAAATGAACAGGAGTTTGTGGGAGGGAGAGAATGAGATAGACAAAAATGAGGGGGAGGGTCGAGGGAGGATGGAGAGGAGCCCGTGAGATGCTGTGAGGCTGGGACCCACATGGGGCAGCGGGGTTCCTTGTGTGTGAGGCTCCGGGGTGAGCTCCTGTGTTCTCCTGCATCATCATACAGTTTTCCACTCCCGCAGTCTGGGTGTATGTTTGCTCCAACCCTGCGTGGTACGAGGAGTTATAAACTGAGGTGAAAGGATTATGGAATTGGAGGACGCTGTGAGCACTCTGGCTGTGAGAGGGAAATGGACTGGCCAGGACCCGAGTAAAAGTGAACAGATAGACCGAAAAATAGGAGGTCCTGGCTTCGGTTAGGGTGTGGCTAGTGGAGATGAAGGTAAGTGGAGGTGATGAATATACATGTAGGAAATTTCTGATTTAGTATTTAATCCAGAAAATAGAATCAGGACTAATAAAATAGAAAACAGAAAACAGGACTCCCTGATGCGGAGTCAGGAACGGAGTCCTGGGCTTCTGAGTTGAGCTACTGGATGATGGAGATGCCCTTTAGTGAGACGGGGAAGATTGGTGGGGGCCAGACATCCTCTGTCTCTTTCAACCAGGACCTGTGTTGCTTTGGGAGACCGCGCGGCTCCCCTTGCGCTAGTGTCCTCTTCTGCCAGCAGAGGGCAGCCTAGACTAGTTAACAGAAAGCCCTGGTGGTATGTCTAAGATGGATGGGCCTGGGGACACTGGCTACGGAAAGGCCACTGTATGGCTTGTGGGAAAGCAGCTGGCCTGCTCGGTGGCTTAAATCCAGCCTTTGACTTTGAGGTCGATCCAGACACAGAAACCTGGGTCTGTCCATGTCCAAGGCTGCTGGCCAATCTCAGCCACATTGTCTCTCCAGGGCTATTTCAACAGCTTCCTAGTTTGTCTCCTGAAGTCACCTCCCCATTACACTTCTTTGCTCGGAACCCTGCAGTGGCTTCCCGTTGCGCTCGAGATGATTTCACGATCCTCACCATGGTCTTTGAGGCCCTGCGTGCGCTGCCCCTGCCTAGATGTCCCACTCATTTGTTACTATTCTGGTTGTTCGGGAAGCTCTTTGCTGCCTCAGAACCTTTGCATAGGCTGTCCCTCCCTGCTGGGTCTTCTCTCTCCTTGATTTGTTTTTTTTGTTAAGCTAGCTCCTTCACATGGGTCTCAGCTTAAGTGTCACATTCCCTGACCATCTTTCCTATTCTTTATCTCAGTTACTTAAAAAAAAAAAATCCGCATAGCACTTCAATGTACAATGTGCTATATACCAGGATAACTGGATATATTAATTTGTGTTTTTGTCCTCTCCATTTTCTCCTCCCCTTTCTGTATCTCTTGCCTGGGGCAGGGTGGAGGGTGGGGATTGGTCACAGGGTTCAAAGCAGAAGCTGCCTCCCAAACTCTTTCCTTTCTGGCTTCCATTTAAACATTATAGAGCAGATATAGAGCAATCTGCCAGTTTCATGGGTCCAATCCTGCTCACAGATCTGTTTTGTATGACCTGCACCAAGGTTTAGTAACTGTTTTCCCTCAGTTGCCCAAGTTAAAAAATAGAGGAATTTCAAAATAAAAATTTGGCTATTTGGCTTCTCTTGAATATTTAGAGGATCTGGCCATCTCAGCCCTGCCTTTTCATGTGATGGGTGCTAATACCTGTTAATGTCAGGCACTGTTCAAAGTGCTTTCTTTCTCCCATCCAAGTACTCAAAACCAGGTCGGACCCTGCTTAGCATCAAAGTGCTTTCTTACATGAAGTCCTGTGGACAGGTATGAGTATTACTATTTTTTTTCATGGTTAAGGAAACAGGCAACAGAGTGGTTAAGTGACTTGCCTAAGAACACACAGACAGTAAACAGAATTTGAACCCAGACTGGATAGCACTAGAATGTACGCTTCTAACCATTTGGTAACATGGCCTAATCGCAGTTTGGTGAGCTGAGCTGAGCTGCCCCCTCTAGGTGGGGCATGTTTTCTCCAAGTCTCACACATTTTTTATTACCTGCTTGGCTCCTGGGGACTCTGAGTTTGCTAACCCTTGGTCTAGAGACGGCGCTCCCTATTTCTGAGCGAAGGACAGGGCACGGAGAGAAAGGAGCTCTTGGAGGCTGTAAGGGGAAGGAAGGTTGGAAGAGCCCAAGATGAGGGATCCTCCTGCCCCCTTCTTGGCAGTGCCCCCGAGGTGGCCAGACTTTCTGGGGATGATTCCAGCCTCCAGCAAGACTCTAGGCTCCTCATTTGGCTTGGAAGCAAGGGCTTCTGGACTTCAGTGGCTGTTGAGAGCTTGGGTAGTATGGTCAGAGGCTTCCCATGTCCAGGGAGAGCCCCTGGCTTCTGTCCTTGTCCCCTGACAGGGAGTAGCCTCCAGTGAGAATGGAGATTGAATTTCTCTCCAGTCCAGAAAGATGGGGAATAGGAGCAGAATTTAATTGGGTTTTTGAGAAAATAAAGAAATAAATGTTTCTTGCCCACCTGAGTTTGGGGGTTAAGATTTACATCTGATGCAACAATTTGTAATTATTTTTATTATTTCTGTTTTTATGATGTTTTCTTACCTGGATTTTTCTCCCCCATTAGACTATGAGCCCCTTGAGAGCAGAGCAATGTGCAGTGTTCACCAGTGTTCACACTGTACAGCTACTGTCTAGAGAGTGACAGGCACATAGTAGATGCTCAATAATCACCATGATAATTATAATGCACATTCATGGAGTACTTAATCGCATGCACTGCGCTTAACATTTACATGTGCTAATTAATTCTTTTGACCCTCACGCCCCCCTATCTGTGGGCAGGCATCTTCACTTCCTCATTTACACATGAGGAATCTGAGGCACAGAGAGGCTAAGTAATTTGCCCAAGGTCACACGGCTTGGGTTGTAAATATTCAGGGAATGAATGGATGAGTGAATGATTTCCTGGTGTGCACCATGTTCTCTTGCCACCAGGCTGTCCCATATCCTATACAGCGGTATCCCACAGTATTGGAATTCCGTGGGTCAGACCCAGGCAGGAGACTCTCTCAGAGCGTTTCGTGAGACCCTGAGACCCACAATGTCCTCACCCCTGGGACGGGTGATTGATCTTTTTCAATCACCTCTGACCTCTCCTTCTAGCCTACTTTCTCTTCCTCTCCAGTGTTACACTCTATACTTCAATACACTAACTACTCATAGGTTCCTAGATTCTTCTCAGTCTCTCTGCTTTTGCTCAAGCTTTTCCCTATATGGGGACATCCTTCCAATCCTGAGGTTACATTATTTTTAAAAAGATACCAGGAAGGTAGGCCGGTTCTTTAAACCACAGCCCTCCCTTGTTTGATGATACTAAAATACTGGATTGTATCTGGTCTCCGGCAGCCTTATGATGGCGGTGGTGGTGAGGAGGCAATTACAGAACAGTGTTCTTATCCCCGTCTGCCTGGTGGGGATACCGAGTACCAAGAGAAGGGACTTGATAAAAGCAGAACAGGGGATCAGACTCAGTGTGGCCAGAGTCCAGGCTGCTGGCCTCCTAGCCCAGAGCCCTTTCCACAATGGGCAGCAGCTCTATTTGGCATTACACACAGAACAGGGCCTGACCGTCCAAAAGAGCTCCTCAATCCTGAGCTAATAGTGCCTGAAATTCCACCATTAGCGATCATTTCCTTTGGGCACAAAGGGTACTAAAGGCTTTTTGGTCTTCAGGGAGCCCCAGCTGATGATGCAAACCCTGGCGATGCGTCCTGTGCTTAGCTCATGTCAGTTCATTCCCAAGAGGATGAGCTGGCTGACAGGCAGCCAAGGGTGAGATGCCGTGGGAAGGAGATCCTGACTGAAGGCTGGAGGAATGTGGGAAGCACCAAGGCAGGCAGAAGAATGGGGGTAGGGGTGGGGGTGTCGGCCTTTGGGAGGGGAGATCAGCTGTGAGAGCTTTGGGCTGGGGACTCAGGACGCTTGGCTTCACCACCAACTGGCTGTGTGGATTTGGGCAAGTCTTTTTCCTACTTGGAGCTCTGATCTGGGTCAGTGCTATGGAACAGTCTTGTTTCTGGGTTTTCTTAAAGCTCTTGGTGTCAAGAAGTTGGGGCCCCAGATGGTGGTCGCCATGACAACTATCTCTGTGAAGATAGTGACCAAGGAGACTGTTGCCATGACTACAATGACAAGGTACAAGAGGCAAGTGATTGGCTATCAGTTCTGTGTTGAGACAGGTTACTCCCTGTTACCTCCTTCCATCACCCAGTAAAGTTCAGTGTTTGTGGGCCAGATAAGTTGACACCCAAGGGAGGTATCAGGAGTCAGGGACCTGTGTTCTAATGTCTTCTCTTATATCGCCAAGCAGTGAGATCTTGGGCAAGTCTCTGCTTCTCTCTGGGCCTACTTTCCTCATCTGGAAAATGAAGAGGTTGTATAAAGCCCTTTCACCTCTAAATTTCTACCAATTTTCCTTTAAACAAGAGACAGTTTTAAGTCAAAGAGTTGTTTCCAAGAGCGATTTGAAAATATGAATGGTTATGACCATTACTCACTGATCTATCCATACAGGCCTGGACGACCCTGCTATGGTAGGTGTTACCCCTTTAGTAGCTGTAAGTGGGGAGGTCTGGCTGGTTCAAGAGGAGGGTCTGCAGTGGCCATTATGTTTGGGGAGTACATGGAGGACACTAGGGACAGGGGTTATCAGCAACTGTAGGAATGTATCTAAATATTTTGATGACTGGTGTGGCCATACCTTTGCATACTGGCTGAATATCAGCTTTGCTTGCTTGTATGTGTAATGGTGGAATTACAGGCTCTGTGAGTCGTGAAGGGAGACTTTCTGAGCAGAGGGACCACACCGATGTCATAGCCATCCCACCGTTGATGAAGCTGATGGGTCTCAAGCCCAGCTCCGTTCAAGATCACTGAGAGGAGGCTCAATCCTTCTTCCTGGTCATTGCACCTCCCGAAGTCAGCTGTGCACAGTCCCCAGAGAGTCAGATTTACCAGCGTGTCCATTCCAGGATGGCTGGTGCCCAGACGAGTGGGCAGGGCACAGCAGGAGCTGGCAGAGACGGGAGCCTGGGGAGGAAGCAGGAAGTGCGGGGGATACCTGCTCCTTCTCTCCCAGGAGACCAGGCTCTGGGCAGATGCCAGACCCTTAGCCTCCCAGATCTGCTCCGCTCCCCTCCTCCTTCAGGCCCAGCATACCCCCCTCCTTGCCTCTCCCAGCAGGACTTTGCAAACAGCTTCTCCGGATGGACACGGCTGCCGCCTCCTCCCTGCACACTTTCCATTCCCAGCCCTGAGCCTCAGCCAGGGTTCCTCAGGAAAATTGGCTGAAAGAGACATTTTCCATGCTCTTGACTCCTCTGCTCAGTGGCTGTCCCTGCCTCCACTCCCGACAGGCTCTTCTCCAGCTGGTCACCCAGACCCAGGAGAGGAAATATTTGGTCAACTGGTTGCTGCTCACTCACCATTTAATTTTATATGTAATTTTATTTCCCTGGGCTTCAGATTTTGTGAAATGAGCTAGCTACCCAGGCTGGCGAGTCAGACATTCTTGATTTAATCTTTAGCGGTGCTCATTACTGTGTAACTGTGGACACGATACTTAATATCTTAGATCCTCAGTTTTCCTCATCTGTAAGATGGTGTTGTCTCTCACTTTTTGTGAGGATTAATGAAATAATCTGAGAAAAGGGCTTAACTCAGTGCTCTGCACATGGGAAGGACTCAACGAATATCTATTTTTAAAAAATTAGTTATCCGTGCCTAATAGGTGCCAGATGCTGTGCTAGGTGCTTTATATACCCGATTTCTAATCCATATAACACCTGCGCAAAGTGCTTGTCATCCCCTTTGTAAAACCGAGGGCCCAAAGGTTCAGAGAGGTTAAGTAACTTTCCCTAGGTCACACAGCTCTCAAATGGTTGAGTCAGAAGGATTGAAACTCAGGTCTGGCCAACTCCTGATTTCCTGTCCCTAACCAACGCTTGGTAACTGGAAGAAAAATACCTCTCTACTCTAGGCAGATAATGAAGAATGGAATAGCCTAGGCTAAGAATTTAGTCCAGCTCTTAGAAGCTGTAATTTCAAAACTTCACTGGAATTTTGGGCAGCTAATGGGCACAGTCATTGAGAGGAATATTGCTCAACTTTGTTATAATTAGAGAAATGCAAAGTAAGCAATAAGACACTTTCTTTCCCAACCTTCCCTCATCCTGTCTCCAAGAAAATATCAAATGAGAAAGGACTGGTCTTTCGGGCTCTTGAACCCAATTTCTGTGTGCGCGTGTGTGTGTGTGTGTGTGTGTGTGTGTGTGTGCATGTGTGTGTTTCCCCATGCCAATAAGCAATTCTCAGACTATTTGCCTGGAGTTAGCATCAGATTCCATGGGTAAAGAACTCAGTCCCACAAGACAGCCCTCTATTTCAAAATCAAAAGCTTAGGTTGTTACCTGTCCTTCTGACTGATCAGCTACAAACAGGAGCTTTCAGTGAATCCCTTCAACTCAGGATGCCAATCACAAGTCCAGGTCGTTACCTGTACTTCTGGCCAACTGGCTACAAATCAGAGGTTCTCATGATCCTCTCCTTGTGTTCTATTAATTTGCTAGAATGGCTCAGAGAACACAGGAAACTCCTTTACACACTAAATTGTCGATTTATTACATAAGATATTGAAGACTACAAATCAAAAACTAGATGAAGAGATGCATAGGGTGAGGGTCCAAACAAAGGAGCTTCTGTCCTCCTGGAGCTTGGGGCCCTGCGTGGTGGCTCTGTGATTCATGGAAGTGTTCTGGTTCCCCAGCCTGGAAGCTCTCCGAACCTCTCGTTTTCAGGTTTTTCTGGAGGCTTCATTACATAGGTACGATTGAAGAACTCATTGGCCATTGGTGATTGATTCAACTTCTAGCCCTCCCTTTCCCCTTTCTGGAAATCAGGGGGTGGGACTGAAAGTTTCACTCCTCTATTCACAATTGGTTCCCTGGCAACCAGTCCACATTCTTAGGTGCTTTCCAAATCACTTTCATTAACATAAACCGAGTTGCTGTGGAAAGGGGCTGTTATGAATATCAGTACATCCATTTCACCTTTATTGCTCTGAAGGGATTCCAGGAACAGAGGACAAGAGACCAAATATTATATCAAAAGATGCTCCCATTGCTTTTATCCATCAGGATATTTCAAGGATGTTGGGAGCTGTGAGCCAGAAACTGTGGATGAAGACCAAATATATCCGAGAAATATATTTTAGTCATCTGAATGACCAAATATGTATATTTCTTATAAATTATGATATTGCAACTAGTAATATCTAATTGGGTCATGGTATGGCAAATTGGGCTCTGTTGGTGTGAATATAAACAAAAACAGTCCTTTTGGAGGGCAATTTGGCAGTGTCTGTCAAAATGTAAAATATACATGCCCTTTGACCTAGTAAGTTTGAATTTGGTAATTTCTCCTATATGTGCAAGCATATTCGGTGCTACGCTGTTTGTAAGGGCAAACCATTTACAGTAACCTAAATGTCCTTCAATGTGTGAAATATGTACATCCATACTGTGGAATATTTTGCAGCAATAAAAGGGAACAAGGTAAAAAAAAAAAGGACAGACCAAAGGGATAAATATGAGTCTGGATAATTAAGTTCGCAAACTCATCCTAGAAAAAGTGCTACATACCTCATTGCTGAATATCACTATGGTCACCTTTGAAGTACTCCCCTTGGGAAGCTATGCACCAATGATAGTGCCTAGTCCACCCTTCAGAGCAATTTTGGAACTCTTTTCCTGGAATGGTCATTGGAGCTGTCTTCGTATTACCCTTGATGTCCTGAATGTCATCAAAATATCTTCGTTTCAATATTTCCTTTATCTTCAGGTAAAAAAAGAAGACATTGGGGGCCAGATCAGGTGAGTAGGAAGGGTGTTCCAATGTAGTTGTTTGTTTACTGGCTAAAAACTCCCTCATAGACAGTGCTGTGTGAGCTGGTGCATTGTCGTGATGCAAGAGCCATGAATTGTTGGCAAAAAGTTCACGTCGTCTAACTTTTTCATGCAGCCTTTTCAGCACTTCCAAATAGTAAACTCAGTTAACTATTTGTCCAATTGGTACAAATTCATAATGAATAATCCCTTTGATATCAAAAAATGTTAGCAACAAGTTCTCGAACTTAATTGTCTGACCTCGTAGATGCATCACAATTATAACTGGAGATTTCAACATTCCTTTCTCAGCAACTGATAAAACAAGTAGGCATAAAATCACTAAGTATATTGAAGACTTGAGCACCATTATTGATCACCTTCACCTAACTGATATTTTTAGAACATTACACCCAACAATGGCAGAATTATTTTCAAGTGCACATGGAACATGGATCATGATAGACCACATGTTGAACTGTAAAACAAGTCTCAAATTTGCAACTGAATTAAATTAGAAATCAATAGCAAAAAAGACATATAGAACTTCCCCCAAATATTTGGAAATTAAGCAATATACTTCTGAGTAACCTATGGGAAGAAGAAATCACAGGAAAAATTAGAAAATATTTTAACCTTAATGAAAACGAAAACAAAATATAATGTAATTTGTAGGATGCATCTAGAGCAGTGCTTAGAGGGAAATTTATAGCTTTATATAAATTATGTAGCTTTTTTCTAATATAGCTTTAAGTGCTTATAGTAGAAAAGTTCTCAAATAAATGATCTAAGTTTCTAGCTTCTCAAAAAGCAAGAAAAAGAATAAAATAAATCTGAAAATAACAAGGCAAATCTGTAAGTATTGGCCTGGATAGAAAGCTAGGATAAACTGAGTGAAAAAGTAAATTATACCTAATATGTACAGTTTCGTGGCAGAGATTGCTTGCTGCCTCTCAGTGTCTATTCTACCTTTCCTTAAACATAGAATCCCTGATTCTAAGCTGGCACTGGCTATTCAGAATAAAGGATCCCAAACTCCTTTGCAATTAAGCATGGTGATGTGATTAAGTTTCAGCCAATGAAATGTAAGCAGTGGTGATGTGTGCATCTTCTGAGAGGTTGTGCCTTTTTTGGGCATCTTAGCACTTCCTGCTGGCTGGAATGTAAATGTGACAACTGCAGTCTGAGCAGCGTATTGGATTGAAGACAGTGGACCCACAAGATAGAAGGAGCCAGGGTCTCTGCACTGTGAAATGCCTTGGATTGCTTGCTTCTGAACTTCTTTTGCATGCGAGAGAAATACGAGTGATACTTTTATCTTGTTTCCGTCACTGCTATTTTGAGTTTCATCCTTTGCAACTCAGTTCAGTCCCAATGCATATAACTATGACCCCATTTATGTGAAAAAAGGCAAACAAATTTATACTCGTATGTAGCACTTTTTCTAGGATGTTTGCAAACTTAATTGTCAGAGCTTGTATGTAAGTGGGCAGAAAAATCTGGAAGGATATACCCCAAACTGCTAATGGTGGGTAACTCCGGGGAGAGGAGTGGATTGGGAGGACAATGGAAGACAAGTACTAAAACTGCCTATCCAATGGCTCTTACCCACTTCTCCATTGCTCACAAAAGCCATCTTGTTAGGACAGCAAGGGATGAATCATGATTGGCCCACACCAGGTATGACAATCTCATTCCTTTTTGCCAGACAGTTGCTTTCTCAGTCTCCCTTGCAGCTAAAGGTGACCATGAGACTCAGTCTGGCCAGTGAGATATACAGGGAAACTGCTGGGAGAGCAATTTCCTCCTTGGTAAAAAGAAAACCACTTTCTGACTTTTCCCCTTCCATTCTTGGTTGGGATACTGGTGTGAGAATGTGATGCTTGGAGTTGTCACAGCCATATTGCAACCACACGGAAATGCTTAGAAAATTATGCACACGCAGATCTAGGGTCCTGGGATTTTAAGGCTGATGAATCAAGCTTAAAATTGCCTACCTCTGGATATCTTATTAGAAAATATCCCTGTAAGGATTTCTATCACATGTAGCTGAGGGCAGCTTAACAGAGAAATGCATCTTTACTTTTTACCAGATAGTATCTATTGTTTTGACCTATTCTTATAATTAAAATGTATTGTTTCAAAGTTCAACTTAAAAAAAATATACTACTTGGCATGGAGCACCTTTGGTATCCCAACAGGCCTGAAGAGGCACTCCTGGAAAGGGGGCTGGGAGGAGTTGACTTAAAGGAACAAGCTGTTCTTCGTAATTAAGTACAAACTTCATGGTATGAGGGGTGACATTGCAGACTGGAGGGGGTAACTGAGAATACATTTATTATCACTATCTGGTTTTAGACCAGAGGTTACAAATTGTCAGACTCTGGGCAGAATTTGGATGGTGGACATGTTTTATTTTTCTTGTCCAAATATTGGACTAAGCAATAATGATTTTAAAATGGGGATACTTCACATACATATCTGACTTGCTGGCTCCCTGAGGGGCAGGGCAGGCACTTTCAGTTTGCCACAGATCTTGATGCTCCCTAATGCTCTTCATCCAGTCTATTTCACTGATTTCTATTACCTGTTGGACTCTGTGAGCACCTGGGTTAATGACCCCTGGTTTTGGTTTCAGAATGAATGCACCGTGCATGTGTGTGTAAGATTCAACAATTGTTTCCTAGACAACTGGCCATGTATAAAGACGTCTAACCTCATTCACACAGGTGGGCAGGCCTTGAAGAGGACCAGATTTGGAGGGTCACTCTCACTCTGGACTGCTCTGTAAGACCAGAAGAGCTAAGAGCACCTGCTGGGCACCTGGGGTCTTAATCCAGCCCCAATATCTCAGACTTCTGAAGATGTACTGCTGGGGAGAGAGGTGATTCTGAGGCAAGACTGTGGTAGGGAGTGGGGTTTTCTGGAAGGCAGGATTTGCCCAGTGCAGGTTTGAAGAAGCTGGTGCCTCTGGAGAAAGGCACTTACTTGAGGAATGGAGGCCAGGCCAGACTCCGGGGACAGTGTCCCAGTGCCCCCAATATCCCACTAGGAGAGAATCCCTTTAATGTATGGCCTTTCCTACTTATTTGTTAGAATAACACTAAGTGTGTGTGTGTAGAGTGAAGACCCAGCCACTGCCTTCCTCCATCCTCTACTTTACCCTGCTACAGTAGGCAGAATAACAGCTCCCCCAAATGTCTATATCCCAATCCCTGGAACCTGTGACTATATTATGTTCCATGGCAAAGGGGGACTAAGGTAGCAGATGGAATTAAGGTTGCTCATGCACTGACTTTAAAATAGGGAGGTTACCCTGGATTACCCCGGTGGGCTCAATGGAATCACCAAGGTGGAAGAAGGAGGCAGAAGAGGGAGAACCGAAGAGATGGCAGCATAAGATGGACTTGGCCTGACATTGTTGGCTTTGAAGATGAAGGAAGGGGTCATGAACCAAGGAACGTGGATGCCTCTAGAAGCTGGGAAAGGCAAGGAAACAGATTCTCCCCTAGAGCCTCTGGAAAGGCATGCAGCTTTCCTGACACTTTGATTTTAGCCCAGTGAGACCCAGTTGGACTTTGATTCTACAGAATTCGAAGATACTAAATTTGTTGTAAGCCACTATATTTGTGGTAATTTGTTATGGCAGCCATAGCAAACAAATACACCAGGCCACCTGAAGGTGAGATTCCAACTTACTGCCAGTATCAACCTCCAGACATATGAGCGAGGACGCCAGACAAGTGAGATGATCCCAGGTCCTCCAGCCTCTGAGGTTCCCAGCTGAGGCCTCGGAGAAAAAGTATACCCACATGGCCCTGCCCAAATTCTTGACTCACAAAATCTATGAATATAATAAAATGATTGTTTTTAGGCCTCTCATCTTTGGGGTAGTTTGTTATGCAGCATAGTAACTGGAACAGCAATGTCTTCTAGCCTTGAACTTGAACCAGATGGAACTGGGGAAAAACTGCACACACTGCTGAACTCAGAGCTCCCATCCCATCATTAGTATTATTTTTAACTGAACCCTGAACTGAACAGAAGGGAACACTACTGAAATTGAAATTGAACTTGTGTATTTTTTCAAGCTGTTGAACTTGAATATTCAACTATTCTGGAGACAGAGATCATCACGCAGAGAATTCTACCCTAACCCCTTCACTCTGTGTGTTTTGATTCGCCTAAGGTCATACAGTCACGGCAGAGCTGAGAGAGTCTTAATCTTTATAAACAGCTGGCTACGACCCTCTCTACCCTCCCTACCTTCCTTCAGAGCACACACCCTTTGTCAAAGTTTGCTGAATGAAGGAAGGATTGAGCTGCCCCATTAGACATAAATTACCCACCATCCAAGGACAGGTAGTCCCAGCCTGAAGCTGATTGCTTAGGGGTCGCTAAATAGGAGCTTTGTGTCCCTGGCTGAGAAATTGGAACTTTCCATCAAGGCTCAGGGATTCTCAGTATTCCAGCAGCCCAGGCTGGGGTGTGTTGGGATCCAGGTGGCCTTCATCTCATCTGGATCAGGCCGGCACCATTTGTGGCGCTCCCCCACAGCAGGGGGAGCGGTCCCTCCCCCACGGGGGGGGGGGGTGCTCTGAGGAGACTTGGGGCCCCTAGGGAGACATTCATCTTTCCAGAGCTTTATCATTTTTTCCATAACACTACTCTCCCTTCAAGGTGGAAAGTCCCAGCCGGGCGGCTGAGGATACTTTCAATGTGCTTTTGTTTTCCACCCTGCCCCAGTGCAGGCAGCAGGCTGCTGGGCAAAGACACCTCCCGTTTTATACCAGTCTGCTCCAGACTTGGTCTACCGACAGACAGTGCAATGGAGATGAGCTTAACACCATGGGGTTAGATTTCCCTGGTTCGAATCTTGGCTCTGCTATTTACGAACTGTGTGACCTTGGCAGGATATTGATCCTTTCTCTGCTATAGTTTCTCCACCTGTAAACTGGCATGGTGATAATACGACCAGTTTTGAGGATTTAATATATGAACAGCACTTGGCACAGCACTTGATACACAGTAAGAGTGATGGAACTGTTTGCTGTTATTACATGACCTTGGGCAATTCATCTTCTTTCTCTGGGCCTCAGTTTCCCTAATTGTACAATAAAGGGATAGCAGTTCCTACCTAATCTGAGAGTGAATCCTGATTACCCTTTCTTGCTGTGTGATCTTGGACAAATTGCTTGGGTTTTGTTAGTCTCAATGTAAAATGAGTACCTCTGAAGTAAGATGGTTGTGGTGATGATGAGATGAGAAAATGTGTAGTAAGCGTGTAGCATGGGGCCTAGTACACAGAAAGAGCTAAAATAAAGTTAGCTTTTTTCTTTTTGGTTTGTTTTTATGGATGAGAGACAACTTTCTAAACTATAATTGGCTGTATCCCTGGGAGGAATATTGTGGTTTTCTCACATGCTTTCCCAGGCATGGATTATTTACAGACTCCTAAAATCTGAGAGAGGTCAGGATTGCAAGGGTCATTTTACAGATGGGTTAATTAATGCATTCAACAAATGTTTACCAATCACCTATTATGAGCCAGGCACCATTGTAGGTATTGGGGAGAGAGCAGCACGGAGGGCCCTGCCCTCGTGGACCTTTCATTCCTGTGGGGAGGCAGACAGTAAACACGTGAGTACATGAATATACACAGGTTCAGATTCAATCCCTTTATTTTACAGAAGGGGAAACTGAGGCCCAAGAGGGGAAGAGATTTTCCTAAAGTCCTCCAGTGGCATAGCAGGGCAAAGAGTTCCAAGCACATCTTTATAGTCTCAGACTATCTTACCCTTAACAAACCCTGGTTTCCCAAGGTCTTGTAATATTACGATAGTAGCAGGAACCAACATTTACTGAATCTTCCTAGACGCAGGAACTGTTTTAAGTACTTTACACATCGTAAGTCATTTAATCGTCACATCACCTCTGAGGTGGAAATTGTCACAAATCCTATTTTATAGATGGGGTAACTAAGGCACACAGAGGTGGAGGGGAGCAGGGTTTGACCCCAGACCCCGATTCAGGGCCCATGTCCTCAACCATGGTGTTTTCCTGCTGTGCTGGCTCCTCACCCCGCCCCTGGCCTGCACTGTTTTTTTTCTTCCTCCCCTGTACCCCCCAGTCCTTATATCAACAATTTCTTCCACACTCAGAGGAGCCTCGGGTAAGCCCTTTCCCTCTCTGGCCCTCAGTTTCCCCATCTGAGAATTGAGGGGATTGGGCTGGATTGTCTTCAGGGCCTTCCATGACCACCCTGATTTTTAGCCCCTTGTCCTGTAATTATTTTATTCACTTGTTTTCCAGTTTGCTTTCCCCCCAGACTGGCAGTATCCTACTCCTTCTGTTCCCTACTGTCTCCCCAGAGCCTGGCACTGTGCCCTGCACTTAGTAGGCCCTTGATAAATATTTATGGATGGAGAAAGAAATGACACGATAGTCCTCAGTTTTCTCAGAAATAGCTCCTGTGCTCTCTCCCCGGCCCCTCTTCCTTTCTCAGCCTGTAGGGCCCCCTCCCTCTTTGCCTCCCTCCTTCTCACCTCCCAGGGCCGACTCAGGCCCTCCATCCGGCCTGCATTTTTCCGGGTTTGGTATCATTTTTTCCACTCTCTCGGCTGCTGCCGGCTGCCTCTGCCAACTTTCCACAACTATAGCACCTCCCCCACGACCACAGGCTGAGGACAGCTTGGGATGGGGTAAGACCCTCCTCCTTTTTCCTTCTCCAGGCTGGAGTTAGGATGGAGAAATAAGTCCATCAGTGCCGGCTGGCAAGACTGGGGGGTGGAAAGTCTTGCAGCTGGAGGGTATGGCTTCCCTGCCCCTGCTTCACTCTTCCTTGGCACTGTGTTCCTGGCTGCAGGGATGGGGCCCACGTGGGGGACTGAGGCATCTGGGCAGCCAGCTGTTTGGGGGGCAGTGGTGTCAGGCATCAGGGACAAGACGGTCCAAACACTTTGTCTTGTTCTCCATTCACATTAGTGACACTCTTTCCCCTCAGGCTGGAAACTCCTGACCTGACCCCTAAGGTCCTGTCCCAGTCCCCTTCCCAGCCAGGCTGGACGCCTCACTACCTCCTACTTCCCTTACAGACATCGGAGGAGGCTGGGCCCTGGGGTCTAGTCCTCACTCTCACTGGCTGGGCAACCTTGGGGGTGCTCACTTCCCCTCTCTGGGCTTCAGTTTCCACATTTGGAAAAATGAATGAGTTGGACTAAATTGGGGGTCCATTCTGGGGATAAATGGATTGAGTTGCATGGAGTCCATGTCCCCTCCCCTTTCAATTGTAAGGAAGATTGTGTTTGAAAGTCCATTTCCCTGAGACTCTGTAGCTTTTTGTCACATTATCCAAGAGAACTATGGGTAAGTTGGGTACAGACAGTAGTCTGACAAGCCTGGGTTGAAATCCTGGCAACTTCACTTATAGCAGCTGTATGATCTTCAGCGCAAGCCTTCACTGTTCTGTACCTCAGTTTTCAAATTAGCAAATAAAAGTTGTGAAGATTAATAAGTAGTTGCAAAAGCTTAGTACACAGTCAGCTCCCAATAAACACCAGCTATTTTATCGCCAGGATGAGTGCTGAATCCTTTCCAGATAACATTTTTTGAACTATCATCTAACAAATGGGTGAATGCATGAGTAGGAGGTCATCACACTGAATTGTGGTTGTTTGTGCTCCACCGGGTCTTCCTCAAGGACTGGAGGCAGGGGCTGTGCCTAGTGGTTAGAAGGGCCTGAACACAGAATTGGTCCAATGCTTTTATTGACTGATGCTGACACAGGTCATTAGGCTAACCCAGTCTGCAGCCAGTGTACATGGGAGAGGCGGAGGTGGAGACACCTGGATGGGCCCAAAAGAAGAAGTCTGGTCATTTAGATGAGACATCCTTCAGGTCTGGTTTATTGTGGGTTTTTTCTGAGGGTTGGCCAGAGCCCAGGGCTAAGGAAAATTTTTACAAAAAGACACGCATCGCGTAAAAAAAACCCTACTCTGTGTCCAGCTTGGGTTGTGGCCCCATAGTTTGTCCATGGCTTCCTGGGGCGGAGGGGTCCCTGAAGCTGTGGCTCCAGGAGACGCTCTGGCAGTCGGGGCAGCGGGCAGGCAAGGCCTACGATGGGCACTCCAGGTCACTATGCCTTTGCTCTTCGGTGGCGTTGGTGGAGCTCAGAGCGCTCCCCAGTGTCTTGCCACCCCTGGGAGGGCAGGCGGCCTCAGAGCACAGCCAGGTTGTGACAGGACTTGGAGCGGGCCTTGAGTGCCCGGCGGCGGGCGCTGGGGGCTGTCAGGCGTGCCAGGAAGCGACGAGCACGTTGGCCAAAGCTCGCCCGCCGTCGGGGGACGGGTTGCTCCCGAACTGCGCTGTCCGGACGGCGCAAGCGCAGTTGACGCACCACGCCCTCGAAGAGCTCGGCCACGTTGTGCTGCAGCGTGGCAGACGTCTCGATGAACTTGCAGTCGAACACCACAGCGCAGGCGCGGCCCTCTGAGGGGGCGGGGTCAGGTGGGCGGGGCGGAAGAGGAGGAGATAAAGGTAGGGAGGGGCGTGTTCAATCTCAACCCGAAGCATGTTTTCCT
Organism: Rhinolophus ferrumequinum; assembly: GCF_004115265.2. Taxonomy (NCBI): domain Eukaryota; kingdom Metazoa; phylum Chordata; class Mammalia; order Chiroptera; family Rhinolophidae; genus Rhinolophus; species Rhinolophus ferrumequinum. The sequence continues at coordinate 22,926,074 of NC_046306.1, forward strand.
TTTCCCCAAACATTGTGCTGGGTGCCAGAGGACTCGAAGATAAATCAGATCTGGCTTTGAGGAGTTAGTTCATAGGCTAGTGACTGATACGGGTGGAAGAATGAGGCTGGGAAGACAGAAAGGCTGGAGACCAGGTAGGGAAGGTTCTTGAATGCTAAGCAAGGGGTCTAATCTGTGCATCAAAATTATCTAGGGGAGCTTGATAAAAATGCAGATTCCTGGGCCCGCCCGCAGAAATTCTGATTCAGTAGGCTTGGGAATGTGTCCTGGGAGCCTGCATTTTAACAAAATCTCCTGGGGTTTTGTTGCGGAATTTTGGATGTCGGTTCACAAAGCATGTGGTCTTCCCATCTCCAGGATTCCACTGGGCTGGGAGGCAGGGGCCTGGATTCTAGTCCTTTATGGCTGGTGATCCTGTGGAAATGGCTTCCCCTTCTCTGGGTCTCAGATTCCATAATTTTTACATTGTTCCTTGTAAGCAGGGCCATTTTAAGATCTTTATGGGTCCCACCTGATATATCAAACATATTAAACTATTCCCCATCCCACTTTAAATACAATTTATATGTAACTTGAAACGTTTTGGTTTGCATTTGCTGGCTGACACAATATCATGTTTTGTAAAGACAAGTAAAGCTTTCTGAAATTTGAATTTATACATTTCTTACTCTATTTTGGAGCCAATAATTGTCTTTTTCAGGTCTCAGACATAAGGCCTTGAAAAGCCTGTAGGACTAGGTCTATCATACATGGTGAATAAAGTATCTCTGATTAAGGGCATGGGGGAGCCAAAGGGGAATTTTTAAGCAAAAAAGTGACAAGGTCAGATCTGGTTCTGGGAAACTCTGGCAGCTGGCGAGGAGAACCGATTGAGTGGGGACAGAGAAGTATGAGGGCTGGCCCAGGCTAAAGTGGAGATGGTGGCATGGGGCAGAGGCTGTGAGAATGGGAGGGAGGGAATGTGGGGTTAAGGGAGGTGGATCTGACAGGATTTGGGGACTGGTTTGGGGGAGTGAGAGAGGAGGCAGAAATGGTTCCTAGCTTTCAGGCTTAGACAAGTAGATACAGGATGGGGTGGGGGTCGGGGGCAGACAGTCACTGAGATGAAGAGCACTGGAAGAGGAGCAGTGACAGTGGGGCTGAGAAGAATACGGAGAAGGAGGGTGGAGTGGAAGGCTCACCTTCCACGGAGACTTCCCGGCAGCGTGCCAGGTCCGCCTTGTTGCCTACCAGGATGATGGGCACGTGGTCTGCCTGATGTGTGCGCCGCAGCTGAATGCGGAGCTCAGAGGCGCTTTCGAAGCTGCCTCTGTCGGCGATGGAGTACACGATGACGTAGGCGCTGCCCACCTGCAGGCATGACTCCTGGCTCCAGCTTTCATCCTGTAGGGAAGGGACCCCAGGCCCATCCTCAGAGAACACACAGGCCCTGGCTGAGAAAGGGGCTGGGATGGTCTAATGGGTGTGATGGGGGCGAGGTTTATCAGGTTTGGGGCACAAATTCCGCCATAATTCCCTGTTCACCTTAGGAAAACCACCGATCTTGTCTGAGCTTCAGTTTCTCTGTTTGAAAAAATTGGGTTAATGACACTACTTCACCACATTCTCTCATTCACTGGTTTGTTCTGTAGGCTGGGAGCTGGAGACAAAAAAATTATTTTGGTTCCTCTTCCTGCTAAGGAGGGTTTGCTGTTCAGCTACTCTGGCTTTGCCTGTTTAAGTCTTTTGTCTGGTTTCTGAGGCTGGTTCAGTCATGCCAGACACTTCTGCAGTCTTCTCTTCTCAAAAGAGAAGAAGGGAAGAGAGAGAAGTGAGGATGGAGGCTGACTTCAAGGGAAGGCATTTTTCAGGACGGTTTTGGAGAGAGCGAGAGAGATGAAGGAGCAACTGTGGAGCGTAAGGGAAGGGGGTGCTAGAGGCACAGGCCATTTTAGGAAGTGGAGTCCTTGCGAGTTGTCTGATCAAGGCAAGGAAAGAACTGGAGTGATTTTGATAGTTTTGGATGGTGATCTGTTGTCGGGAACAGCACTCTGAGACTGGACCAGCTGGGTAATAACTTTGTATTTTTTTAATAAGACATAGTTCCTGCCCTCCAAAAGCTCACGGTCTGGAAGGGCGGCTATGGAAATGGAGAGTTACAATGCAGTGAGATAAATATCCATAAGCAAGTGACTGGAGAAGCCATGGGGGTGGGGGAGGGAGACCTGAGAATTCAATCTGGAAGACTGTGGGGGTGCTTCACAGTGAACCTGTGAGTGGGGTTTGAAAGGATGAAAGGCGGAGCAGGAGAGAAGAGTGAGGGGTAGGAGTGGGAAATACTGAATGTGGTGGAGGCATTGTTTGTGAGGCGGGAAAGGAGCCAGAAACGTTTTCTGGTAATCAAATAAGATAGATGAATAGGAAAGCATCAGATCCGTGGTCAATATCATTGTCACAGGGGGTAAGTTCTCAATAGCCATTTTGATCCTTCCCCAGGCCAAATAACTGTGGGCTGAGTCAGACAGATATGGATTCTTAACCTGGACTATGGACAGGATCCTTCCTTTCTCTGGGTCTCAGTTTCCCCATCTGCAGAATGAGAAGGTAGGTCTTGACCATTCATTCTTTCATTGCACAAATACAGATGGTGCCAAAAAAATGTACACACAGTTTAAGAAAGGAAAACTGTATTAAAATTGTAATACTCAATATATACCGATAACAAAAGATGAATACAAGTTGTTTGACTTCTGCAATTACAATTAAATAAAATTAAATAAAATTTAATTAAATAAAAATTCAAAGTGGTTACCATCAGCGTCCAGATACTTCTGATGACAGCAAACTACTGCTTGAGCAACGTTGACCAAAGTGTCCACTTGTATACATTTTTTGTGACACCCCTGGTATTTATGGAGGATTTGCTGTGTGTTAGGGTCACAAAAGCTGGTGCATGGATTGGTGAGTAAGAACCTCTTGGGGGTGTGATTAAAAATATAGATTCCAGGATCCTACGTGTATAGGTTTTCATTAGGTCTGAGGTAAGGCTTGAGAATTTGATTTCTCACACTCTCTCCTGGTGATCCTGATGGTCAGGCCATGCTAGGGCACTACTGGATGAGCCAAAGGTCTACCCAATTCTGTCAGATTCTGCCTCTCTGACATCTAACCAACTGGCCCATGGACGGGAAGGATTTCAATAAGGCTGCTACTGTGTGGACCCTCTTTGGGAACTGTCTTCGCAGTCACTAACCAGGGAAAGTTGCTCAGTTTCCCCATTTTACTTGTAGGAAAAACAAGGGCCAGAAGAGAAAAGTTTCCCCAGGCCACACAGCCACCTAGGCACAGAATTCCAGTTCCTGCCTTCTAGTCCAGTACTCTTCATCCTCCATCTCCCAAATGGGACTCCCAGGCTGAACACTCTTCTTAATTCACTGGACTCTGCCCCATAGGTTTCTCAACTGCATCCCAAAAGTAGCCACTCCCTCACCAACCTGTGAGCTCCATGGGGCCAAGGGACATGTCTGCCTTATTCTCTGCTGTGTCTCCAGTGTCCTGGCCCATGGTATATATCCAGCAAGTATTTCTTCATGAACAAAGGAGTGAAGGAGTGGAACCTCAGCTGGAGGTTCAGAAGGTGATGCTTCCCGGGGGACAGAGGGGCAGTCCTAGTACAGGCCCTGGGGCATTAGAGATCTGGGTTTGAATCTATTTGCTTTTTGAGAACTTTGGACACATTATTGAACCTCTCTGAGCTTTGATTTCCTTATCAGTAGAATGGGAATCCCAGAAGAACACTCATTGTATAGGTTTTGTCTTGAATGTCATAATGTATGTCCAGTGCTTAGCACAGGGACTGACACTTAGGAAGAGGGTGCTCCATAAATGTCATCTACTGTTAGGAGAATCATCATTTTTATGTTCATTTGGACCTGGGTTTCCTTTTATGCCTGTTAAAAGGAATTGGCTACACAGCTCCTTTGTCCTTATCCTTTGGGCCTGTCACTGGAGCTGTTAGCTAGTCTCGTCTGTCACTCAACACTGTCCCCCTAAGTCCTACCCTCTGGGCAGGGCCTCTTTGAGTGTTAGGAGAGGGGCCTACTCCTTAGCAAGATGGGATCCTTCTCTTTGCTTAGTTGTTATTTTTTTCAAATTTCTATAGTGAACATGTATTACCTGTATAGCAAGAAAAAAAAATAAAACTCATTCAAGATAAGAAAAACATAATAGGGACATGCCCCTGCCTGCTTCTCTCTTCCTGCTCTGGAAGGGGCTAGGGAAGGACACCCTTTGGTTTCCTGTTTTTACTAGCTACCAAGTTATGATTAATAAGAATTATCGTTATTTGAAATTCTTCATCCATGTTCAGCATTTTTTCATGCTCCCAACTGTGCTCACCTCTGTGAAATTGCATAAGAACTTAAAAACAAACAAACAAACAAATATAAACCCCATCTGGTAAGAAAGGCAGGAATGATTGACCCATTTATCGGGTGAGAAAACTGAAACTCAGAGTGGGTGAGTCAATTGCACAAAGCCACACAATTGGTAAGAAAAAGAAAGGGAGGGGGTTCAATCCTAGGCATTTTGATGCTAAATTCAGTGTTCCTCCCAATTTGGGGGGGGGGTGGAGTGGGATGAAGGTGCTAAAAGAGGGGGAGACTTGCAAGGGGAGAAGCACATCCTGGATGGCTGTGAAGAGGGGACCAGTGGAATGAGTAAAGCGGGGAAGGGTCACGAGGTTCTCCTGTCATTGGTTGGAAAGGCTGCTTAGGAACCATGGGTTTTGGGAGGTGCTGAGGATGGCCCCTACCCGGTCCCTGCTCTATGGTGTCCTAAGGGGGACAGGAATCCGGTACTAGGCTCACAACCACTCCCCGCCAAATCCTGCTTGCTGTGCCATACCAGTTTCTCAGCCTCCCAGGTGTCCATGACCACCAGCGTGGTGTCCTCTCCATCCACTGTGAGGGTCCTCTCGTACACATCTTCTGCAACCGAGGGAAGAGCTGGATGTCAGGGAGAAGGCGCAGGCCTGAGGAGGCTGTGGACCTCCCTGGACCCCCTTATGGTCACAGAACCCCCTCCAATTCTTCTTGAAGTGCTCACCACACTTTTTTGATGTCTGTCTCTCCTGATAGGTCAAGAAGCTCCATGAGGAGCCTATGACTCCCCAGCTGCCAGCACAGTACCTGGCACACAGTAGGTGCTGAGAAAGCTTTGCTTGATTTGGTTGATTGAATGAATGTGGTGTGGAGGGGTTAAATTTCTGCTGTCCTTGGCTTACATGCTTCAGGCACGTGACATTATCCCCTCTGGGCCTCAGCTTCCCCATCTGTCACATCTAGACATCTGTACGCCTCTCATATGGGTTCTCACTTTTAGAGGAGTCAAGCCTGGAGAAAGGGCCTGGCCAGAGTGTTCCCACCTTCTATTTGCTTTTAACCAGCCCTCCTCCCCACTCACCCTGTCTGCTCTCAGCCAGTCCTGCAGGGACCCACCTTCATTTCCTGTCTTGTCCTCGTCCCCCCTCATCCTGGTCCCCTGATCCGCTCAGCTCACTCATCTCTTGGGAATAAAGGAACCCAGGGCCCAGAACTTGGGTCTGGGAGTCCCCATTTTGGGCAGGATCTTAGCTTTGCTGTAGGTTTTGTAGCCACGTTTGGCCACATCCCAGTCCAGCCCACAGGGTCCCTACCTCCCAGCTGTTCATGGAGGTCCCGCTCTTGCTTCCCCGCAAAGAGGCTGGCCAGGCTGGTCTTCCCTACTCCAGGATCTCCAAGCAGTACCACACGGTACAGGGCCTCCCAGGAGCCTTCAGAGTCGCTGGATTCAGAGGACCAACCGTTGGGGGCAGGTGAAGGTTGCCGGGTGGGAGGGTTGAGGGAGGCTGATTGGCCCAGCCGGGGATGCTGGGATTGTGTGGAAGTGGAAGGCACCGTGCACAGGCCAGGTTGGTGGCCCCGGGAGGACAGGGGCAGGGGAGTGCTGGCTCGCCGACGCAGGGAGGTCTTTGCTTCTTGCTGGGTGTTTAGTGTCATCCTTGGGTGGGGGGGGGCTTGGCTCCTTCCTTCCTTCCTTCCTTCTTTCTGTGAGCAACAAGGGGGAATGGGCAGTGAGCCAGGTGCTTTGAGCCCCTTCTTCTGTAGGCTCCTGATAAGCTGCTGAAATGGCTTCCTCCAGAGACCCCTCTTGTTCAAATAGGAGGAAGAGGAGGCGCCGCAGCTCCTTGGGGGTAGGGGCTTTCTGGCTTCAGGCCCACGGTATGCCCGGGGCAGGCTAGGAGGGGTGCGTGCGCCAGCTGTGAACATGTACACCCAGAGGCGTTTCCTGTGCCTTGAGGGTGGCCCCCTCCCCCCTGACACACAGGCAGAGGGGCAGCAGGGAGGTGGGATGTCCACACAAGCACGCACACTTGTGTACACAGACCTGCCCCTCCCATTCAGAACACGAGACCCACATTCTGAAAGGCACCTGAATTGTCCCGTCCTCTCCTTCCCCACGGATGGGGGCTTGGAGGGTACGGAGGAAGGTTAAGAGCCCCTCGGGGGTTTACTTCCGCCGCCCCATTTCATGAGGGTGGAGGAAGATGCAGGACTGGGTGGGTTGGTACTCCAAAGGGCAAGGGCGGGGGTGGTCTGGGGGTTCCCTCCGCGGTAACCCGAGCGCCTTGGTGCCATGGGAACGGCGTGTCCGGCCCGCCCCCTACGTGAAAAATTCAGGAGCCGCTGGCGCGACGGCCTCCAGCGGCTCTTGCGGGGCGGGGGCTTCGAAGCAGCCGGGCCCCCAGATGGTGACAGGACGAGGAGGGGGGAGCGGAGGAGGAGGAGAGGGGACCTACAGGGCCCGGGAGCGCGTGAGCCATTCCCGGAGTCTGAGTAGGAACTTACTCAGCCCGCCCGGGTTCTGGATGTGAGTCCCCCGATCTGGGTGGGTTCCTTATCCGGGGCGACTCAACCCTCCGGGCCCCAGGTGGGAGGGCACTTACCCCTGGGATGCGGGTTCAAGGCCCCCCTAGCCCCTGCCTGCGTCGCAGAACCTCCCCCATGCAGGCGCCCGGCGAACTCCGCTCCAACTTGACTAAGTTGGCAGCGGGCTGCGCGGGCCTTTACCTTGGCGTGGGGTGGGGTCCAGGGTCCCCGGCCCGCAGCTGCGGGGCGCTCCAGGCTGTACCACCGCCTCGGCGCGCAGCCCCTCCGGCCGGTCCCGCCCAGCCGCCCTGGCGGGGGAGGAGCCGCGACCCCGCCCCGTCCAGCCCCGCCCAAGCAGGGCAGCCCCGGGGTCCCCGCCCCAAGGACTTGGCCGCTGAATGACTTTACTGCAGGGCTCAGCTGACCCGCTGCCTCTTGTCCTTCGTCCAGTGTGGGGGTGCGGTGTTGAGGTGGGGGGGTCAGAGAGGAAAGATGGGGGCTCGGGATTGCTGGGGCTGGATCCCCTTTGCATCCGCATCTATCCTTTCCAGCAATGGGGCTCACCAACTTTAGTCCTCACAAAAACCTCTTGGGGAACTGTTGAATGTTCAGACTCCCAGCTCCCACCCTCCTAAAGGCGGATTCAGCAGTCCTGGGCGAGGGGTTCGGGGATCTGCGTTTTAAACAAGTGCCCAAGTGATCCTAATGCAGAGTTCCTAGGCGCCACTTTGAGAAACTCTGCTTTGAATGGAAGCTTTAATTTTGGGAGGTGTTGAGGGGAGGATAGAGCCCAGGAAGTCTGCACTGAAGGGTTCAGAATATCTTATTTTGGCATCATTCATTCATTCATTCATTCACCAAATTCTAGGTTAAGCACCCATTTTGCAGCTAGGGCTGTCCTGTGCCTGGAAGTATGGCTCTCCACTCCTTGATCAATATTTATTGAGTGCTTGTGCTGTGCCTGGTATGGTGTGAGCACTTGGCCTGGGTTAGTAGCTTATTTCATCCTGACACAACACTAAAAGGACTAGCAAACCGAGGCTTATCTGTGCCTGGTTCTCAGGTCTGTGTCTCTCAGCATATTGTCCCTTTCTAGCACAGTCCATGGCTTTTTATTTTCTTTTTTTAAAAATCTTTCCAGGCATGCAGTAGGAGGAAAGACACACTGTGATCTTGATATAGGAGAGAAGTTGGCAGTAGGGAATTGATGAGTTCGGCCAGTTCTGGGGTCAGAATGAGGGCTCTTAAGGAGGGCGCTTCCATTTAGGTCATGAGGGACTGGAGTAGGTGTGTATGTAGGACCCATGGAGACCAGCTTATACCTGTGGGTGGGGCTCATTGTCATGGCTGAGTGGGGCCAGGTGTCCAGCTCAGAGCAACTCTGAGTAGACTAGCTGAACCCTGTCACGCCTGGCTTCCTTCTGTGGCTTGGCCCTCTAAGCCTCCCTTTCCCACCTACAAGATGGGCGGTGAGTGGTGCGGTGTCATACATTGTCTGGGAGTGAGGCAACTTAGTTTGAGTCCCATCTCTGCAACTCAATTGTTATATGACTTTGGGCAAGTCGCCTCCCTTCTTTGGGTTTCAGTTTCTTTATTTAAAACTGAAATCTGAACAAGTTACACCCTGGTTATAAAACTTGCAGTTTGTCTACAATACAAAAGCCTGAACTTGGCATTCAAGTTCCCACTGTGCTCTGGCTTTTGTCCTATGCAGGGTCATTTCCAATCTCCTCCCGATCCCTTGCTCTGGCCATGCCCCACACTTCCAGGTACATTCTGTCCCTTCTGTCTGGAATACCCTTTCCCCTACTCGTCTGTGAAGATACAACTCAGATGCCTATGGACCAGATACTGTTCTAATCTCTGCATACATATGATCATAGCAGTTCTCAAACTTTAGTGGAACATTTGAATCAGTTGGAAGGCTTGTTAAACCACAGCTGTCTGGGACCCACTCCTGACCTGTTGATTCAGTAGGTTTTGGTAGCGCTTCAGAATTTTCATTTTTAATAAGCCCCAGCTATTTATTGCTGCTGCTTCCTGGTCTGGGCAGCACGCTTTGAGAAACACTGTATTATTTTGTTTAATCCTCAAAAGGAGCTGGGTAGCCATTACTCTCTATTTGGTGGGTATTGTTACTCTTCCCATTCTCCGCATAGGCTCCCTTCTCCTTGGCATCAGGAAGAGAATCCTCCACGTAGTTAGCTTTGCTAGGGGGGCTTGTCATCATTTCCTAGATGACAGCCTGGGGCTCAGAGCGACTAAGCGACTAGTCCACATTATCACAGTGATTAAAGGGAGATGCTGGCATTGAAGCAGGTCTCTTTGAAGCCAAGTCTTTCCCTACCCTCTTAGGTGGGGAAGGTGTCTAGTTTCTGACCCCAGGCATTGCTTCAGGAAATTCTGCCCCCAGCTTCAGAGCTCAGCAACATCCGGAGGGTGTGGCAGACCAGTCCTCACATAGCTGGCTGAGATCCAGCCATCTCCTTGGGACCAAAAGGCCTCAGACTCCCACTTAGGTCTCCTGCTGCCCACACGCCTGTCTTGATTTGCAGCCCAATAAAGTCTGGGCCGCAGGCAGCAGTGTATAGTGTGCTTGTGTCCTCTCTTCTTGTGTTCTCCCTCGTCGCCTCCCAGGAGCCCCATGGCCACGACACAGCTGCTTCTGCTTATGGTGGCTCTCCTGGTCCTGGGTTGTGTGCCTCCAGGTAATACCACCTGTGTTTGTAGAAATGAGGACTAGGTTCTCAGGTCCTGGGAGACAGAGGAGGCCTAGACTAGTGTTTAAATTCTGGCTCCATCACTGGCTTGCTGGGCAGCTTAGACTGAGCTGCTAAATCAGCCCACACCTCAGTTTCCTGATTTTTTAAATGGAATTCACTCAACAAATATTCATTTGAAGAATATTTACTGTGTGCCAGGAACTATAAATATTACAATTGCTGGGGATCCAGCAGTGAAAGAAAACAAGGTCCTTCCTTTCTTGGAGCTGATATTTTAGTTAGTAGAGACAGGAAATAATTAAATACACATAATATGTCAGGTAATGATAAGTGCTAAGAAGAATAAAAGCAGGGCAACATGTTAGCATGGTGCGAACGTGTGGGGGTGGTGGGAAAGCTCAAAGGCCTGTAAGTTTTGGGTTTTTTTTAAGTTTTCATTGTGGAAAATTTCAAATGTATATGAAAGAATAATATGAGGAACAAGGTGAATTTTTGAAAAACTTTTATTATGGAAAAATGTAAACTTACACAAAAATAGATACTAATGTAATAATGTGAGTTTTAAAAAGAAAGCTTTTTATTTGAGAAAATTTCAAACCTAAAACAAACAAAGTAGTATAGAAAACCCCCATGTATCCATCACCCAACCTCAACAATTATCAACTTGAACCAATCCTCTTTTGTTATTTACATGCCGTTCCTCCCCAGTGAACTATTTTGAAGTAAATCGCAGATATCTTGCCATTTTCTATACGGTAGGTTTGAGCAGAGATCTGAATACAGTGAGAATTCAGAAGGTTCTCTAATAATGTCATTTTGTTATAAGGTTGATGAGATGCTGGAGGAACTTAACTCTTGTTTATATCAATTAGCCTGTGGTAAAATTGGTTTTGTAATACATTGGTTTCCTTAAACTCACAAATCCTATTGAATCAATAGGACTTGCTGTATAAGGACAATCGTTCCAGGCAGAGGGAGCAGTGAGGATGACGGCGGCAGGAGGTGATAGCTAGCTAGCTAGCTAGCTAGATAGATAGACAGACAGGTAGACAGACAGGTAGACAGATAGACTTGTTTCAGGAGCAGTGAGGAGGTCAGTGTGGTTGGAGTGGGAGAGCACAGGGAGAAAAGTGGAGAAAGATGAAGTCAAAGATAGGAAGGGAAAGCAGATCATGTAGGAGAAAATAACCTCTGTTGGAAGGTTGAGATGTGGTGATGTGTTAAGGGTAGTTATAGGAACTGTCTTCGCTTGGGAGTCAGGATCTTGGGTTTCGGTTCCAGGCCCCATTCTTACTGATTAAGAGGAGCTGGGCAAGTCTCTTTCTTTCTTTGTCTGTAAAGTGAGAGGGTTGGCCCAGAATGAGCCCTGGTTGCTCCAACTCTCTGAGCTTTCATGCTGATAATCACACTTTCCATTTATTGAGTATTTACTACATGCAAGCCACTATGCTAAAATGATTAAATGCCCGATAACTGCCCTCTGAAAGAGAGCTGTACAGATGAAGAATCTGAGGCCCAGGTCACTCAGCTGGGAAATGGCCGAGCTGGAATTTGACCCCAGGTGGTCTGAGCTGCGTGCATACCCCATGGTTAACCATTATACTACACACCCTCCTCAGAGTGTGGCTTCTCTGCCTCAGAGATTTTGAGGTCAGCTCTGCATCGTTCTAAGATTCTCTACCTTGCCAGGATAATAGGATGGGCTGATTGACAGGGTTGAGTGACACTCATGGGTAGGCCCACGGTATCATGGGAGTATTCTGTGGAATCTCTTTCAATCCAGAGAGAGGTGCCTCTCCCCTCCACCTCCCACTCAGCCCCAGTTCTCCCAAGTGGCTGGGTCAGATGTCTAGATATATTGCCGTGACGCACAGGCCTGTCTAAGGGGTACGCCCCTCCTCTCTTTCCCACACCTGCTCTAACTGGCCATCACAGCACCCTGATCGTTTCCTTCAGGGCACTTACCCAGTCTACTTATTGTATTTATTTGCTTGGATTTTAACTGCCTTCCCTGCTGGAAGCTCCTGAGGGCATTGACCACGGCCATCTTGTTCATTGTGGAATCCCCTGCTCCAGTGCTTCACGTGTTCAATCAATAAAAGCATGTTTCGTGCTGTGACAAAAGACCCTTGGAGTGAGTATAGGACCTATTCCTCCAAAGCCTTGCCTTTTCCATGGCCCATGGTTGGAAATTCTTCCACTAAATTTTAACATTAAACAGGTCCATAAGTGTGTGAGGCAGTTAGTACAATGGTTACGAGTGTGGACTCTGGAGCCAGATTGCCTGGGTTTGAATCCTGGCTCTGTTCCTTAAGGGCTGTGTGGCCTTGGGCAAAGTTGTTAATCTTTCTGTGCCTCAGGTTCCTTTCCTGTATAACAGGCATTATAATATGACCAATTATAATCATAGAGAGTGTACCTGGCGTGTGGGTTAACCTGGACAAGAAATTAGTCTCTAACTTATAACCAGTGGTCTAACTTGTGAGCTGTGGACTAACCTGGATGGAGATTTGTGGTCTAAGTTTAATTAATTGTCTCTTGTGGTCTAGCCTGTTACCTCTTGTCTAACCTTTGACCTGTGATCAGAGCTCATGTCCTGTGGCCTAACTTATGACCTGTGGGCTACTCTATGACCAGTCATCTAACAAATGACCAGAGAGCTAACGGGTGACTTGTGATCTAACCTGTGACCTGGGGCCTAACCATTGATCTGCGCTCTAACCTGTGAGCCCTGGGCTGTTCTGTGACCTGTGGTCTTCCTCTGCATAGGGAGAAGTGAATTCAGACGGTGCTGGAGGGGCCAAGGGGCCTGCCGGACTTACTGCACAAGGCAAGAAACCTTTATTCACCTGTGCCCAGATGCTTCCCTATGCTGTCTCCCCTATGGACTCAAGCCTCCAGTGCACTCTAAGCCAAGAACTGCATAGCTGGTTCTGGGCCTGGCACCCTTGCTCTCCAATAAAATACATGCTGCCAGTTGTCTCCTCTTGCTGCTTGCTCACTGCCCCTCTACACCCAGAGACGGGGAGGTCCAGGGTGTGGGAAAGATGGAGGGACGGTTGGTGGAGGGAGTCAGGTGTCGGAGGAGAGTGGGCATGAATGACCATGGTATAATAAATGGTTCCGGTCCTGCCTGTATCACGTTTTCTCTGTCCAACTCCGGAAAATTACTCAACTTCCATCAGCCTCCTCAGTCTCCTCATCCGTAAGATAGGGATAATTGTAATATCAGAAGATTAGAACTTTATTGAAGGAATGCAAAAAGAAAGATGGAGTTAATAATAAGAGTTAATAGTAATAATAACAACAAGAATTAATATTAATAATGAGTGAATTATAATAAGAATTCATGATAGTAGCGTTAAAAACACACTTCTGGCATTCAGAATGAGATGGTGCCTTAGACTTGAAAGGCAGATGCTGTTGAGAGTGGCGTAATTTTTCTGTGTTCCTTTCTCTACTAGTTTAGCATTTTAAGAGCCTGCCCAGGTGGAAAATTAGGATTTTATGAAAGCAAAGTTTTCAAATAAGCAGGGAGGGGTAATAGAAGAAAACTGTCTCTTCCAGGCCTAAGGAACTATGGGGACAGCAAGACAGAGAGAAACTGTGAGCAGAGTTGGTGAGGCAGGTAGACAGACGCGTGTTCTATTTGCCCTGTATCAGGATTGCATTTGGCTAAAAGAATAGGAAACTCAATTTGCAGGAACTTATTTTTCTCACCTAAAAAGAAATCTGAAGGTAGGCAGCAACCATGTTAGGGCGAGCGTCTCTGGGATCCTCTGGGGTCACATATGGCTACCAAAACTTCAGGCCTCACGTCATTGTTTAAAGCAGGAGGGGTGGGGGAAGGTTGGCATGCGCTAGTTTTTCACTTTTATCAGGAAAGCAAAAACTTTCCCCGGAACCCCACTCAGCAGACTTCTGTTTACTTCTCATGGGCCAGACTGTGTCACACGGCTACTCGTGATGCAAGGGAGATTGGGAAAGAAAGTATTTAGGTGTCTAGCCTCTACTGTAGACTTGAACTTGGGAGGATGGGAGCTGGCGAGACCCTCAGTGTTGGCCCACCTTCTCCCTGGGATTGAGCCCAGAAAGGGGCCGGTATGTGGGATAAGTTTGGGAATGCTTGGGGCAGAAGGTCTCTTGTCCACTGTCCTTTAAGGCTTTTTGGAGAAGTTCAGGGAAGCCCTAGAATAAGAGCAAGGACCCTGTACTGTATGGCCAGGCTGAGAAAGGAGTGGTGAAATTCAAAATAGCTAACATCAGAAAGGATGCTGAGCCTGGGGCTGGAGCAGAGTCTTGGAAACCAACGGTTGGGCCCTGTGTTAACCCTTTAGTTCCTGGTATGAGATGGACCTGGGGATATGCCAGAGGCAGCTGGAGTGGAGAAGAGGAGACCCGAGGGACTTGGGCCAAAGCTCTTTACCAGTCAGGAGGAGAGCATTGAATTATTTTAATAACAATGTGTGCCACCTGCGTATCAGTCCTGCTTTTGAACCTCTCGTAGGTCCTGGAGGGGTGTAGTCATCTAACTGAGAGTCAGTGGGCCTGTTTTAGGACCGAACCTGGTGGGGGCAAGGTGGTCATGGCTTTTAGAGCCCAGAAACAGAACAAGATACGAACCCCAGAGATGGCCACAGAAACACAGTAGGCTGACATGAAGTGAGGCTAGCCTGGTAGCTCCACTATGCCCCAGGAAGTCTGTGGGAGGAGAGACCAGTTCTCCAACAACCAGTGTAGCTGGAAGCCAGTGGATGTTCTCAGTGACAGCCACGCAGATCCCAGCAGACGGCAGCTGCACCTGACCATTGAATGTCCCCACCCCTACCCAGACTTCATATTGGAGGAGTAGTGGATAGAGAAGAGGAATCTGAAAGACAGAGCAGTTATGGCGGAGACCTAGTCTCTCTGAACTCAAGAAACCTCAAGAGAATATTTAAATTGTTGAATTAGACCAAGTTTTAAACTGGATTGAACTAAATTTAGCTCTGCACTCTGATCCTTCCCCTCTTAGTTGTTTTATGAAGAGTGAAGAAGTTAGGTTTTCTTTGCACAGTCTCAGACGTAGTGCGAGGGAATTTGTGATCTTGTTACAGTGAAGATGGTGATGGTTTCTGGGAGTGAGGAGTCAGACAGACTCCAGCTCTGCCACGTACAGGCCACAGGCCGCGTGGTCGGGGCAAGTCACTTCCTGTGTCTGATGTCAGGATCCTTCTTTGCAAAATGGGCATAATGACAACTTTTAATGGGGTAGCTGTGGGGTCAGATGAGATCATCTGGCACTTTGTAAGTGCACAGTAAATGAAATGCTGCAATCACTATCGCTATCACTGGCCTTCTCCACATAATTTCAGACTTTCAGAAAGTCTGTAAGAATAGTACAAAGAATTCCCATAGATTCTTTACTCAGTTTTTCCAGATATTGACATTTTACCACACTCACTTTACCCTTTCTTTCTATTTCTAATAATTTATATATCTCTCTATATATCTATTATATATAGCATATAATGTATATAATATATATTATACATATATATAATATCAGACATGATCCCATTTATACCTAAATACTTCAGTGGGTTTTTCCGGAAAACAAAGACATTTTCTTATATAACCACAGTACAGTTATAAAAATCAGGACATTAACATTGACAAAATTCTATTGTCTAATCTTCAGACCTTATTCAGATTTCACCAGCTACTCCAAAGAAGTCCTTTATAGCAAAAGAAATTCCTGGATCAAGCATTACATTCAGTTGCCACATTTCTTTTATCTCTTTTATTTTGAAACAGTTCTTCAGTCTTTCATGACATTGACATTTTTGAGGCGTCCAGGCCAGTGTTTTTGTGGAATGTCCCTCAGTTTGAGTTTGTCTGATGTTTCCTCATGACTGGATTTAGCTTATGCACTTTTGGCGGAAGACTACAGAAGTGATACTACATTACTCCCAAAGCAGCATGTGAGAGGCAGCCATTGGCCTTCTGAGGGCAGAACCAAGACAAAACAGACTGGATAGTTTTCTGAAGCTTAAACCTCACAGGTACAGGACTTTGTCCCACCCAGTATCCTAATAGACCCTCATCTAAGCCTATATCCAACCTCCTAAGTCATAAGAATGTACCTAACAAGCCAAGGAGACAAAGCAATTCTACGGTGGAAGGTTTTTTGAGATACTTCACAGATAAAGCTCCCAAGCCCAGAGAGGGAAAGTCCAAGGCCACATAGCTTCTCAGGCACGGAGCTGGGACTTGGACTTCAATCTCTGGAGCTCAGGTCAAGGCTTTTTCTGAGGTAGAACAGTAGTCACACATTGGTCGGGCAGGGGAAGCTTTGGGAGGAAGGGAGGTGTGCAGGGTGAACCACATGGGTGAAGGATGCTGGAGAAGGGAGTTTTGCTCTGCAGAGATGCTCAGAAGTACTATTTCAGAGCACAGACATTCCCTCAAGAGTCATTGAATGGCTAAGCTAATAATATCAGTTAGCCTTTAGTAAGTGCCAACCGCTTTACGTAGTACATAAATATTTCTATTTCATTTCATAAGTAACTCTGCAACAGTTTTTCCAAAGGGATCGTCATGTTACATTCCCATCAGCAATGTGTCAGCATTCCAGTTGCTCCATATCCTCACCGAAGTCAGTCTTTTTTTATTTTAATCTTTCTGGTGGGTGTATAATGGTAGTTTCAATTTGTATTTACCTGAAGACTACGGATTTTTAACTTTTTGTTTTCATAGGCTTATTGGCTATTCATATACTTTCTTTTTTAAAATGTCTGTTTAAATATTTGCCTACTCTATTATTGGATTGTCTTTTTCTTACTGATTTGTAGGAGTTCTTTATACATTCTGGAAATTAGTACTTTGTCAGAGATAGATAGATAGATAGATAGATAGATAGATAGACAGACAGATCGATATTACAAATATGAGCAACAGCAGTCCAAATAAGCCAAAGGAATCCCTCCGTGAGCCAGTGCCTGAGAGAGTGGAGGGGGGAATTGTCTCGGTTCCCATGCAGTGAAAGCACCTGGCAATGAAGACATCACACTAGACTGTGTGATTCCACTGTGGAGAGATATTTATTTTTCGTAAAAGTAGCCTCTAAACATAACCAATCAGTTCCTTTGGTTTGATGTGTTCCATTGATGGAAAAAGCTTGCTATGTATGTCCGTCTCCACAAAGGCACTTTCCTGAGCGATTTTCAAGGGTAATTTGAGCCATATGTAATTGTTGCCTGGATCTCAGAGACAAGATCCAATAAGCAATGCCACTGAACACTCTGCCGAGGTGGGAAAGGGGATGAGGAGTCACCATAATCCTACCCTGAACCTCTTGCAATCGCCATTGTAATCCCCTTGTTCTTTTCTTTTCGTATAAACCCAAAGGGGTTCACCTGGTCAGCAGAACGAGAAACTCTTCTAATCTCTACTGCAATAGAAGAATCTTGATACATGTGAAAAATGCATATACATGTGTATATAGCTTTATATAAAATATGTTTATGTAGAGATATGTATATCTCTCTCTATATAGATATATATCCCCATATAGATATATTATCATACTCGTATATCATCTCACTTAATCCGCATAGTCATATGATATTATTATCCTCTCCTTTCCTTGAAGGCAACTGAAGCTCTTAGTTAAATGAGTTGCCTGGGTCATACACTCAGTCAGTGGTGACACTGGGACACCACCCCTGACCTCTGGCACTTGATTTTGTCTTCCAGATTCACCCTTATTTGTACTTTTAAAATAATATTTTTTTTCTGATTGTGAAAGTAATACATGTTCAATGGGAAGTAGAAAACAGAAGCACAAATAAGAAAGCAAAAGTCATCAGTATTTTCACTACACATAAAAAAAAACACAAATAAAAAATATGTAAAATGTGACTTACAAGTAAAATGGAATCAAACTGTACATTTTTTGTGTGTCCTGTTTTTTTTTTACTTATCAATATAGCATGAGTTCTTTTATATATGCTTAGGTATTCTTCCAACACAGGTTTTCAGCACTAAAATACCTCTTGAAATTTCTTTAAAAATTTCCAATTTTTATTACTTGACTAATATGTTTAGAATGCATTGTGGGAAAATAAAACATAGATAAGCTTCAAAAGATTCACCACTCTCATAATTCCCGTTAGCTTTTGGTACCTATTTTGTCAGGATGGATATCTCCATCTCTCTATCTATTTACATCTATCGATATCATCTATATGTATATGTATATCTATATCACCTATATGTATATCTACAGTTGATCCTTGAACAATGTGGTTTGAATTACGCAGGTCCACCTATATGTGAAGTTTTTTTCAATACATAATGTAAATGTATTTTCCTTATGATTTTCTTAATAACATTTTCTTTTTTCTAGTTTATTTTATTGTAAAAATACAGTATGTAACACATATAATGTACAAAATATGTGTTAATCGACTGTTTATGTTATCAGTAGACTTCTACCAATAGTAGCTTACTAGAAGTTAAATTTTTGGGGGAGTCAAAAGTTATATGTGAATTTTTGACTGAAATTTTGGCTGTATATATAAACTTACAGACTAGTGTATATGTACCCATACAAAGACTTCTCTATTAATGGTCACAGCAGCTTTATTTATATCCCATAACTGGAAACAACTCAAATGCCAACAAATGAATGGATAAATGGAGTTACATCCATATGGTATAATCCTACTCAATAAACAAAAACAATAACAGGGCCGGCCCGGTGGCTCAGGCGGTTGGAGCTCCATGCCCCTAACTCCGAAGGCTGCCGGTTCGATTCCCACATGGGCCTGTGGGCTCTCAACCACAAGGTTGCCAGTTCAATTCCTCGAGTCCCCCAAGGGATGGTGGGCTCCGCCCCCTGCAACTAAGATTGAACACGGCACCTTGAGCACCTTGAGCTGATGGCACCTTGAGCTGAGCTGCCGCTGAGCTCCCGGATGGCTCAGGCGGTTGGAGCGCGGGCTCTCAACCACAAGGTTGCCAGTTCAATGCCCGCAAGGGATGGTGGGCTGCGCCCCCTGCAACTAGAAAACGGCAACTGGACCTGGAGCTGAGCTGCGCCCGACACAACTAAGACTGAAAGGACAACAACTTGAAGCTGAACGGTACCCTCCACAACTAAAATTGAAAGGACAACAACTTGACTTGGAAAAACAGGCCTGGAAGTACACACTGTTCCCCAATAAAGTCCCGTTCCCCTTCCCCAATAAAATCTTTAAAAAAAAAACAAAACAAAAAAAACAATAACAGTTTACTGATACATACAGCATGAATTAATTTCAAAAACATTATGTTAAGCAAAAGAAGACAGATACAAAGGTGTGCATACCGAATGACTCAATTTGTGTGAAGTTTCAGAAAGGCAAAAGTAAGTTGATTTAAAAAGTGAGAAAAAAGTGAAAAAAAGACTCAGAAGAAACGTATTTCTCTCTATCGCTTTTTTTCTAAACACATGCAGCTGAATTTGGGTAAATTATCTGTGCTTGTGATGTAGCTTCATTTGTCTCAGAAAAATAGACAATCCAAGGAGGATTTAGCTAATGGCGAGATCAATGATTCTCAAAGGGGAGATACTGCCCTCTAGGGTTGTTTTTTGGAATTTGCTGGTGGCTTTTAAAATTTTTTTTTGATTGTCAAAATTAATGAAGCCCCTACTGAAATTTAGTAGGTTGGAGACTAGGTGGAATGTAATGTCTGTGACTGTCCTGGAAAATGAAGTATTGACCCGTCTCCCAACAAAATTCAAATATCCTGCTAGACATTTATGTACGTGAAAAACCCATTTGTAATTCTCTGAGCCCAGAATCTAAGGCTGTTTTGCAAATATTTGTTGCACATTGAACTTCCCTGGAATGAAACTGTGTAAATGAAGGGATGATTATTCTTTGTTCTTGTTAGGACTTTGCCCAAGCTGTTCACTATTTTGGAAAGTCAGGATACAGATAGCAAACACTTTTAGTAATACCGGTATTTGCGATGTGCACATATCATTGAGATGTGCACCCATTTGAGCCTGCATTTGTAGCTGTTAGACTCATGCTGTTATAGGTACAAGATCTGACTATTTCATTATGTCTTTAAGTGTAATTACATGTCAAAATACATATTACTATAAAAGTTTCTTTTTTTCCTCCTTTATATTATAGTTAGCTCTTAATTTGATTTTTCTTGAAATTATGTGAGCAGCTAGATTGCAATATTTATGAATTTTATTTTAGGACAAAAGGGGGCATTGAAAAATATTATAAAAAGGGAGTATTGGTTCCAATAGGACCTAGTGAATGTCATGCTCTCACCAACAGATTAGTGGGACCTCAGAGAGGCTGGAGAGGGGCTGTTCCCTTCCTCAGAATTCCACCAAGAAGGCCTATGTTTATTGATATTCATTTCCCTCAGCATTTCATGAGGAGCGGCGCAGACATATTGCATCCTATAGAAGTTCATTGCAAGGATACACGGAAATTTGAGTACTTGGGACACTGTGTGTGTCCCATCCATTGATACTCTTCTAGCCCGGCTCACAGCCTTGGCTGAAGTGGCAGTCATATGCAGACTAGGAGTCTCCTTCCCCCTACGCCCCAGACACAGTTGATTAGACAAGAGGTGGGCATCTCTCCAAACCAAGCTAATCCCGTAGGCTGGTCAGCAACCCATACACGAGATAGGTTGGCACAAAATGATGAACTGGATCAATCAGAGTCTCTGTTACAAGGATTTGAATTGGAAAATACAGAGAATAAAATAGTTTATAATGGAGTTGAAGCTGAAAAGGTGCCTTAGTAAAAGTCAAAGTTGAAGAATGGGGTGGGTGGTGGGAGGAGGGGTGGAGTAAAGCATAATTTGAGGAAGCAGAAACTATGAGTAAATAGAAGCGGTTAGAGGTAAGGAAGACAGTCCTCTACTTTAATGCATAAAGTATTAAATGTTTAAATCGAAACATCAAAGTGTTGTGGGGTCTACCACTCTGCCTGCCTCGCAAAGCTCATTTTGTATCTCTCTTCCCTTGCACACCAGTCTTTTAGCCACATGCCACTCTTTCCGTCTCTGGAACAAGCTATGCTCCTTCCAAAAGGCCTATGCACATGCTGTTGTACCTGGAATATTCTGCAAACTCCCTCTCAACTCTTTGCAAACATAACATCTCATCCTCAACCCAGATCCAATGCTACCTCCTCAGAGAGGGTTGCCCTGATAGCTCTTGGAGGTCCACTTCCCTCACAATCTCCGCACCCTTATTCTCAATCACTATACTATTCATAGCCTTTACCATCATATGTAATTATGAATTTATTTCTTGTTTAATGCCTTTTCCTCCACAGTTTGTAGACTCCACAATGGCAAAGCCATATTTGTTTTATTTACCATTTTTTATAACTGGAAGCAAACATGATGCCTAGCAAATAGTAGGTGATCAATAAATATTTGTACATGACTAAATGAGCAAATCCATATATGTTTTACAGGGATTATGGTTCAATAGTTCTAAGGCATGGCAAAAGAAAATATCCTTAGCTTCACAATATAGTCATGTGTTGCTTAAGAATGGGGATACATTCAGATAAATGTGCCGTTAGGTGATTTCATCATTGTGCAAATATCATAGAGTGCACTTATGGTTAGAACATATGGTATGTTAAACTCTTTAAAAACTGCCCAATTGTTTCCAAAGTGGTGTACTTCATTCATGTACTACAAAGTGGGGTTTTACATTCCCACCAGCAGTATATGAGAGTTCCAGCTGCCAACACTTGTTCCTTGTCAACAATTGTTATGGTCAATAATTTTAACTTTAGATATTCTAATATGTGTGTGGTAGCGTTGTACTGTGATTTTTATTTGTGTTTCTTTAATATTTATAAATTTCAATGTGTTTATTTGCCACATACACATATGTATATTTTTTTGATGAAGTGTCAGTTCTACTCTTGCTCATTTTGTTACTGTGTTGTTTGTTTTCTTTATATTCAGTTTTGAGAGTTCTTTACATATTCTGGGGGGGGGGAATCCTGTATAGGACATGTAATTTTCAAATATTTTCTTTTCTAGGCATTTTGACTGATTTAACCTTTTCATTTTTTTTCTGGTGTTACAATTTTTAAAGCACTTAATGTTCACAGCTTTTATCTCTCTTTTTTAAAATTGATTTTTATTATATATCGAAAAGGCAAAAATATATAAAAGTATAAAAAACAATAAGACAACATTTCTCTATACTTATCATCTAAGTAAAAAAATAGAATATCAGTATTACTTCTTCCAATTCCTATATTCTTCGGGTTAGCCATTAACCTAAATTTGTGCTTTATTGATAGTTTTAACATCTATATCTATGCTCCTAGCAAAATATTTGTTTATATGTGCAAAATTTTGATCAAGTTCTGCAAAAAATTTTGTTAGGATTTTGACTGGCATTTCACTGAATCTAGGAAACAGTTAGTATAGAATTGACATCTTTAAAATATTGAGTCTTCTAATTCATGAACATGGTATGTCTCTCTGTTAAGTTAGGCTTTCTATATTGTCTTTCAATAAGAGCTTCTAATTTTCTCCATAAAATACTTGAAGTGTTTTGTTTGAAATATTCACAGGTATTGGGAAGTACCTTTTCTTTTGGCTGTTAGCAGTTTGATAAAGCTATACTTAATTTGAGTTTATTTTTGTCTATCCTGCTTGGAGTTCACTAAGTTTCATGAGTGTGTGGACTGATGTCTTTCAACAATATTTTCCTTTTTCTGCACATGTCTTTTTATTTTTTTATTGTATGCTAGAAATTATATTTAAAAGAACTGTAGGGACTAGAATAATTATTATTTTCACTCAGGGAGATCATATCATTTCCTTTGTTAGCCAGGTGGTACTGGTTGTTAATATACCCCTGCAAACTAAGACAACAAAATGTTCTTAGTTCTTGTAGTCTGTCAGATAGGTATAAAGGAAATTTTGAAATTTCAAAATAATAATTTATTAGATGATAATGAGGTTACAGAGATTAATAATATAACTAAATACAGCTAGTAAGAGTTAGTGAGTTGTGTCCTGAGAACAACCTCAATTAATCTCTGAAAGTGAACACATTTATGCTTTACGCCTTCTACCTTGAAAAGTTCTAGAGACATAAGGACGCCTTTCATTAGCTGCCAGAACAATGATATCATGTCATGTAGATTCCAGAAAATTTTACTGCACGCTTGTTAGAGAGTGAGATTGAAACAAGCGAGTAATGTTTCATTACTATTATTATTAGTATTAGTATTATCACCATGATCATTATTATTATTAAAATAGTTTGACTTCATGGACCACCTGAAAGGGGACCTCCAGAGAACCGCTGGGGCAGACTAACAGGTTAACACAGGAATCAGCCAGAGAGGTTTATTGATAGAACTCTGGAATCCACTGGGGTCAGACTCAGAATAGCTTCATCTGCATTTTCACAGCGTTCAGCTTCAGAGAACTCAAAATAGCCTTTCTCTTGGCTGGAACCTGGGCTTCACACAGCATGGTTTATTATTTGTGCAGAAAACATAGATCCTTTCCTTCTTGAAGCACCTGTGGCGACATCTGCCTTTGAGATTCCAGCATTTTTGGCTGCCGCCTGACACAAAACAGAAAGAGGAATAGAGACAGTGTCAGTCTTAAGAAGAGGTAGGTTCTGGATTTGAAAGGTTTGTAAAAGGATTAAAACAGATGTGATAGAGGGTCCTCAGTTTCCCTTGCTTTTGACCCTGGCCTCCTTTGTCTTTTTTTTTCCCCTCCCTTTTAAAAACTTGTGGTAAAATACAAATAATATAAAATTCACCAGTTTAAGCATTTTAAAATGTACAATTCAGGGGCATTAAGTACATTCACAATGTCATACAACCATCGCCACCAAACTAGTTCCAGAACTTTAAAAATCGTCCCATACAGAAAGCCTGCACCCATTAAGTATTCTCAATTTCCCTCCCCAAGCCCTGGGCAACCACCAGTTTGCCCTCCTTTCTATAGATTTGCTTATTCTAGATACTTTATGCCAATGGAATCACATATTAAAATGTGTTGCCGTCTGTGTCTGGCTTCTTTCACTCAGTGTAATATTTTTAAGGTTCATCTATATTGTGTTACTTTTAATTTTTTTTTTTTTTTTGCTAACATTCCACCACTGTCTTCCTAATTTTATTTTTATTTTGTTTTGTTTTTGCCAAGGACTCTCATCAAGAAGGTAGCTGTACTTAGGTGTTTTTTTATTTTTGAATTGTGGTAAAATACACATAACATAAAATTTACCATCTTAACCATTTTTAAGTGTATAGTTTAGTCATATTAAATATATTCCCATAATTTTGCATCCACCACCATCATCCATCCCCATAACTCTTTTCATCTTATAAAACTGAAACTCTCTACCCATTAAACAATAATTTCCCGTTCTCATTTCCCCCCAGCCTCAGGCACAGCCATCCATGTTATTTTTAATACCTTTCCTGACCCAGAATCTTGACTAATGGACAAACTACAAGGCTTGCAAATATAACTTTCAAAAGAACTGTTCTGACAGTTTTGAGGGTGGGATTGCACCCATGGATTCAGGCAATAGGTGCAAAAATCTGGAACAGTTCCCAACTATTCCAAACACAAGTTTTGCAGTTGTTAAAAATGAAATCTGGCGGCCGGATGGATCAATTGGTTAGACCAAGAGCTCTTAACAACAGGTTTGCCGGTTCGATTCGCACATGGGCCAGTGAGCTGCTCCCCCACAACTAGATTGAAGGACAACGACTTGACTTGGAGCTGCTGCATCCTGGGAAAAACACACTGTTATCCAATTAAAAAAAAAGAAACCTGCTACTTGAGTCAAACAAGGACATATACCCCTGCCTTCTCTTTCTTCTATAACACCTCCGAGGCTGCTCTGACTCGTGGTTTCAGGTGCTCCCTGATGTCCATCAGCTGAATAAAGCCTGTAACCAGGTCTATTTGTGTCAATTAAACTATTTTCTTTAGACGGTTGCGTGTCATGACTATTCTCTTTTTCATTAACTTGTAATTTACTCTGTATTGTTTCCTTCTTTCTGCTGAAGGTGTAGACCAGGTTTATTTTGTGATTGGGAATAAGTTTTCTTTCAGAGTACCTTTTGACTGATATGGGGGAATATTTGTGCTTCAATGGAAAACTATTTATTGTCTGGAGTGGTGCTTCCCAAGGGGGGCGATTTGGCTCCCCAGGGCATGTTTGGCAGTGAAATGTCTGGAGACAGTTTTAGTCGTCACAGCTGGTAGGGGGTGCTATTGGCAGTTAGTGGGTGGAGGCCAAGGATTCTGCTAAATCTCCTACAATGCACAGGACAGCTACAGCAAGGAATTATCTAGCCCAAAATGTCAATAATTGCCAATAGTGTCAGTAGTTCCTGGTCTAGATAGATCATAACCTGGTCTAGATAGATCATAACCTCCCACATGATTTTGATTATGTGGGAGTCGTCTTATAACTCTATGAGCTGTTGATAAATGATAGTGATGCAAAACCATTATTTTCTATATCTATGCAAATATATTCTGTTCCATAGAGGTTTAATGGACTCCCTCCCTTCCCTGCAGCATGCTTTATCGATTTATAAATTCATTTCAACTTTCCTTTATTCCACATATACATTTGTGCTTAGACCCACTTATAAAATCTGCCTTGTTCTTTCATTATGAGTTAAATGAAATATTCAACACATGTTCATTTTTATATAGGTACAAGAGCCTGAAGTTTACTTTTTAAAAGAAAATGATGTTTTATAACTTCTTTGGAACCGTGAGCAAACTGCAATCATAAATACTAGATTCTGAAAAAATATATTGAGAGAAATCCGGGTGTTTACTACAATCCGATATATTAGGGAGACACCTGGTGTTTCTGGACTGTCTGAAATGGAGCTTGGTGAAAAATCTGACCCATCACAGCAAAGAAAACTTAAACACTATTCTAAGACAACATTTGTGCAGAATTTTTAATTGAATAGTGAGGATAGCTCCGTTATATGCCCCACCAGCCAGTTTAATAGCTCTGCAAAAACAGTGAAGGTGAGCATGAAAGGGAAGCACCACCTCAGGGACTCTTTATACAACTCCCTAAATCCCAAGGTTTTGAATCTGTATTTATTTATAATACTCTTGTCTGTCTTTTCTGTGAATGACTAGATGCTTTTCCTTGCCAGAAGACAATAGCATTTCCAATCATGTGGCTAAAAACATGATTGAAGTTTGTCTTTCTTAATTCTAGAAAAGGCCAAACTAAAGTGACAGAACATAGATTAGTAGTTACTGGTGGCTGGGAGGCAGGGGAGGTGACTGACTGCAAAAGGGCCTGAGAGATCTTTTAGGGGTAATGGAAATGTATTAAACTATGATTGTTGTGGTGGTTACACGAATGTATACCTTTGTTGAAACTCACAATGTATGCTTAAAATGTGGACATTTTATTTTATGTAAATTGTAACTCAGTAAAACTGATCAAAAAAGAACTAAGAAAAAATTCAATAGCAAGCGACAAATATTAAAGATAGGCAAAGGAGATTCAACATAGAGACAAGATGAGACCTTGAGAAAGAAAGCCAAAGCAAGACATCAGAAAAAAAGACGCAAACTATAATTCAAAAAATACTCTTTAAGTAAAAGATAACTTAAAAATGCCAGGTAGCCGCTCCCTTCCACACGGTCACTCTGAGCTAGTGCCCAGGCCTGGAATCGCAGCCGCGCCCGCCGCCTCCCGCCGCTTCCCGACCATGGACCCCCGCAAAGTGAGCCTTCGTGAAAATGTGTAAGCAGGACCCGAGCGTTCTGCACACCAAAGAAATGCGCTTCCTGAGGGAGTGGGTGGAGAGCATGGGCGGTAAAATACCACCTGCTCTTCATAACACTAAATCAGAAAAAAATATCAAGGAAGAAAAAGCAGATAGTAAGAAGGCGGAGGAAAACATAAAGACAGATGAACCATCAAGTGAGGCAAGTGATCTAGAAATTGACAATGAAGGCGTGATTGAACCAGACACTGATGCACCTCAAGAAATGGGAGATGCAAATGTAGAGATAACCGAGGAGATGATGGATCAGGCAAATGATAAAAAAGGGGCTGCCATTGATGCCCTAAATGATGGTGACTTACAGAGAGCCATTGACTTGTTCACAGATGCCATCAAGCCTAATCCTCACTTGGCCATTCTGTATGCCAAGAGAGCCAGTGTCTTCATCAAATTACAGAAGACAAATGCTGCCATCCGAGACTGTGACAGAGCTATTGAAATAAACCCTGATTCCGCTCAGCCATACAAGTGGCGAGGGAAAGCACATAGACTTCCGGGCCACTGGGAAGAATCAGCCCACGATCTTGCCCTTGCATGTCAATTAGATTATGATGAAGATGCTAGTGCAATGCTGAAAGAAGTTCAACCAAGGGCTCAGAAAATTGCAGAACATCGGAGAAAGTATGAGCGGAAACGTGAAGAGCGAGAGATCAAAGAAAGAATGGAAAGGGTTAAGAAGGCTCGGGAAGAACATGAGAGAGCCCAGAGGGAGGAAGAAGCCAGACGACAATCAGGAGCTCAGTATGGCTCTTTTCCAGGTGGCTTTCCTGGGGGAATGCCTGGTAATTTTCCTGGAGGAATGCCTGGAATGGCAGGAATGCCTGGGCTCAGTGAAATTCTTAGCGATCCAGAGGTTCTTGCAGCCATGCAGGATCCAGAAGTTATAGTGGCCTTCCAGGATGTGGCCCAGAACCCGGCAAATATGTCAAAATATCAGAGCAACCTGAAGGTTATGAATTTCATCAGTAGATTGTCAGCCAAATTTGGAGGTCAAGTGAAACGCCCTTCTGTCAAATAAAGCCCTTGCTGAAGGAAAAACAACGGAGATCACCCAGTGGATGTCGCAATAATACAAACCAGTGTACCTCTGACCTTCTCATGAAGAAAGCTGGGCTGCTTTGAAGAGACTCCCTACCCCTCTGCCCCAATGCAGCTGTAACATGTTACAGTGCTTTGCCATAGGGTATTTGTTCAGATAATGTTTTCCTATTAGAAATGACAAACTTTAAACACTTTTAAACCTTAAAAATATTTAAAAACAAATTAAAAGGGCATGTAAAACCCTACATTTTTCTTTTAAAAAAAATGCCAAAGGAATGCACAGTGTATTTGAGAGAGTTGGTGTGGAAGAAGGAAAATACAGAAGTAATATGGAATATTTTAAGTACAAATCCTGTAGTCCTCACTTTGAATAGAAAATATCAATTTGAATTCATGATTTTATACACATTTAAATGTGTTGATTTCCCCGTGTAGCGCTGTCTATTGAAAAGATGAAGACAGAAGGATGAATTTAGTAGCACTGAATAGCTCTACTACTAGATCATAATTCTGAAATACTATTTTCCTACTAAAATAGACAAAAAATCAGAACTTCTTGAAGAAATGGCAAATTCCAGACCTGCACAGGAGTTGTACAAGATGAGCCTACAGTAGCTTGTCATGGCAGATAACCAGTTGTGAACCACTGAAACTGCTTTTGTTATTTAACAAAAGGACAAAGTGCTGAGAAACCTTGTGTTTTCTCAAATCACTTGTGAGAAACTTTGTATTTGAAATCATATCGGCAAGCCTGGAATGTTACACTCTTCCCTGAGGAAGGGAGTCTTTCACTGCAGAAAAGCAGCCTTCATTTCAGAGCCGAGGGCAGTGTCTGAGAAAGGGTTTGGGGAAACAAAATCCCACATCTCTCTTAGTTTTGTATTTTCCATGGGAACGGGACCCTGCATCCATCTCTCAGCCTGGGCCTGATGTTTACCTCTTCACACACCTCCCTTGCCTTGAAGCCTATCAAACACTGATTGATTTACATTTTTACCTACACTCCTCCCTTTCTCTTAATCTATAGTCACCCTAGAGATGCCCCACAGTTCTTCTGGTGTGTATTTTCCTTTGCGGTAGCACATTACTATAGTATATATAACTGTGTCAGACTGCTGGTGCATCCATTGCGGTGTTTATAAGATGGACTTTATCACAGGGAAACTATCAAAGACTAGCAGGGATATGTCAAGTAAGGCTTAGGAGCCATAATAAAAAGGCTCCTCCTGTAAGCCAAGGATGGGACAATGGGAGTCTCGGTGAGTAAACATTGTAGTGAATGTACATTCATCAAATATATTTAAATCTTGGAGCTTCTGATGATATTAAAAACGATTTTGTCACATTTGGAGGATGATAGATAGGAAAACAAATCACTATCTTGCAGATTTATACATAAAGAAAAATCACCAAGCATTTATTCTGTCGTTCGTATATGAGCTGTACTGCTGAATTACCAAATAGTAGACGATGAGGCGTGCCTTTGTTACATTAGTATTCCAGCTAACTAGTGAAAATCACATAACAGACTATCACCATTTTGCAACGCCCAAAGAATTAATGCATCTAGGCATTAAGCATCAACGATTGTAATTGTCACTAAAACAGAGGCAACCAAGATATTACGTGTCTCCTGATGAAAGAACATTATCACCACCAAAAGTTTTGCCAAAATGGGTAGAACTTCAGCCTGATCAAACCTCTGGATCCAGGTACCAATTTGCAGGAAATACAGAGGTCAGTGGAACACGCTGACCTTCACCTTGAGTATGCAATCATCAAAATCTATTCTGCGAGACGGAACTGTTCCCTCTACGTTGGTCTCATGTCCTGAGTGGCAATAAAATGACCTGGTGATCAATCAAGTCGCTAAGGAAATGATGGAAAAGGAGGAACCCAAGAAGAAATCCTGTATGGCTTTTCAAGAAGTCAGCCCTTACCAACAAAAAGGTTATTAAGCAGATAAGAGATTGACTATACTTGCTGTCACAAAAAAATTTGAATTAGGAAGTTTAGTGAAAACTTGGTCATTCACTCTGAATATGGGTAAGTTCAGACCATGGTTGAGTTTGAGAGGCATCTGAAGCCATGCCACATCCAAATGTGACCTCTTGACTTCTATTTTTAGATACGGTAACGAACTGTCTCCCCTCATTCCTCACTGACTCCTCGTCAGACATCACCCTCCCTCACCCCCACCCATCCTTGAGGTGAGACTTATTAGCATATAGTATTATGATGTACACAGGAGAGATTAATTTATAATCTCTCATTCATTTATCAGTTTAATTAGTTGGTCAACTATGCTATGGTTCAATCTCCATCTGTAAATTGGGGGATAATAATGGTACTTACCTCATAGAATTTTTTGCAAATTAATAAAATAATTCACGTAAGGAAAAAATAATCTGTACTGTGGGAACTACAGGTCAAATGATCTAACAGATAAATTATAAAGATAAGAAAGGGATAAAGATGTAACCAGTAAGTGAAAAAACAAAAGAATACCTAATGACATCAGATTTTAAAAGTGGGCATGCCAAAAACTGGGTCTGTCGGGATGCATCCTTAGCAACGAAACTATGAAGAAATGCGAATGACTCATTGCTATAAATGTCAGGATAGCGCTTCATTTGAGGGAGGGAGACAGTTGTGATGGAGGGTAGGTGGAGGGTCTTTTGGGGTGACTGTCAATATTCTGTTTATTGACCTGGACGGTGGTTACAAGGGTGTGTACTTTATTACAATTCATTAGGGTGCGCATTTGTCTAATGTGGTTTGCAGAATCTGTAAGTCTGTGTTTTAAGAAAAGATAAGGAAAACGCCATTTACCAGTAAAATCTCAACTTTCTAATTTTTTTGTTCCTGAATCTTTCCTGTGGCAAAAATCTCAATTATTAATTAAAGAGTGTCAAGATGAACTGTTGGTGAGAATGAGAGAAAAGATGGCCTCATACACTTTGTTTTGGCCTTGTGGAGGCTATTTAGCAATAACTCATACAT
This sequence comes from Rhinolophus ferrumequinum, assembly GCF_004115265.2. Lineage (NCBI taxonomy): Eukaryota > Metazoa > Chordata > Mammalia > Chiroptera > Rhinolophidae > Rhinolophus > Rhinolophus ferrumequinum. The sequence goes on from NC_046306.1 coordinate 22,956,578, forward strand.
TTTAAAATTGTGCAGTCTTTACCTAGCAATTTCCTTTCTAGATGTCTATCCTGGGGGAATACATGTATAGGCCGAGAAGCCTATGCACTGGAGGTACAACTATAAACAAGTTAGAGATAGCCACCTGCGCTCAGAGAACTTCCAGTCTAGTAAGAGGAGAAATAGCCGTTAAAGAAATAGCTACCCAGATATTTGATTGACTAGAGTTGTAATAAAAGCTATAAAGGAAGAACTCGGGGCACTATGAGGAAGTATAATGGAAAAGTAGGTGACATGTCCCACTAAACCTAATATTTACTGGGAGTTCTTGGGCTTTATATTGGTATATGTTCCCAATTTCTACAATTAACCTAACTTTAATTTTTTGAAAATATTAAAGCAATATATATTCCATTCCTCTTTAATCATGAGATCCTTTGGTTGCCAAAAAGCAGAATTGGGAAGTTTCTGGGTTTTAGGGGGAACGGCAAACAACAGAATGACAAAGTCATTGCTCAGCTTAAATAAGATGAACAGTTTGGTTCATAAGCAAGACAATGATTTTAAGAGCCAAAATTTATCAAAAACCGCCAGGACTTCCACTTTCAAAGAGCTCCGTTATATATTATTAGGCGAGTTTGGTGGATCCAGATAATACCACCTCACCAAAAGCCATAGGAGATAAAGGCTGAGGGTGAGGGTCTGGCTAAAGAAACTTCCATTCAGTCTCTGATGGTTACTACCATCACACCCAACAGAAAGTACATAGAAGGAAATGCTCTCCCTAGGGGAAAATGGATGCTTAAATCCACTTCTTGCAGCAGCAGCAACAGCAGCAGGTCTGAGAGCTCCCCTGGAACCCAAACCTCACCTCTACCAGCCAGGCTGATGGTAGACCAACCAGCAAACTAGGGACCAAGGCCTTCCACTCCTTCCCCACTGGTGGCCTGCTGGTCAACCTGAACACCTAGGACGTAGAGATAACTAATGTGAGAAAAGCAGGGACTAGAGAGTCTCTTGCTACAAACACCCATATTGGTCTGGACAAACTGCCAGAGCAGGGGGCATCGACCCCCTGCCTCTGAGAGAAATTGCTAACAGACTGGCCACAGCACATCATGGTGCCACCTGGAGGGGGATTAGAAATGGCCGAGGGAAGTGGTTGAGCATCCTTCTCTTCTCTCCTGTGTCTCTGGTGGAGGTAGGAAAACCAGTGAGGGGCTGAGAGCCTGAGGGACCTGCCAAGAGTAGACCCCTATGCAGAAGGCAGTTGGAGGATGCGTGAGTAGCTGAAACCCAGGGACTAGATGGAAGATTTGGCTGAGATGAAGGGCTGAGTCAGTGGGGCTCTCGACAGGACCAAGATTGATCAGTCATGAGATCCAGTAGCCACTGCCAGCAGGATACTCATTGACTGCACACAATGAGGGACATTAGTCACGTGGGACGGCCTGCCAGGTCTCTGCTCCCGCTCCCCACATAAGAAAGCAGGATATGGCTAGGCCAAAAAGGAACATCCATGGAGCCACAGGTAGGGGAGTCATGCCACTATAGTCTCACTGAAGGCTGTATTCACACGACGTGAGACCTGCTGTCCACTTTTCTGCCAACTGACCGATGACTCTCCTCGACTCCACTCCCCAGCGCAGCCGCGGCAGTTATATTAGTGGCCAACGGCTCAATGACACACGGCTGACAGCCAACTAGCCACAGCTGAGGGCCATCTACTACCCGAGCCAGCACCCTTCCACGTGAGGCCGAGAGCCTGGAAACCGCTCTCTGGGGCTCTGTCCCCACAACATTGTTCCAGAAATCAATGAAAGTCCAGCACAGGGTCCCTACTCCAATTCCTTATGCTCCTGCCCCAGGGCCTTTGCACTTGATGTTTTCTCCAGCTTAAATGTTCTCCCCTATACATCCACATGGCTCACCCCTTATCCTCCCGCAGGTCGCTGTGAGCCATTCCATGAGCACAGCTTTGCAGTGGCAACCCCCACCCCACCTCTGGGAGTTGCTATTTCCCTTTCCTGCCTATTCTGCTAATTATACTCATCATATGACATTCCATATGTTTCACTTATTTAAAAAGTTTTTTTCTGCCTGCCTCAATAGAATGCAAGCTCCAAAAGGACAGAGATTTTGCTTATCTTGTTTTGTTCTGATTTGCTTGCGGCTCTACCTCCTGCACCTATCACAGCGCCTGGAATACCAAATCCATTCAACCAGGTTTACTGAATGAACCGATTAAGGAAACCAGAACATATCAAGTTACTTTCTCCTAAACCCAGATGCTGTCCTGAGAAGAACAAGGGGAGCAGAAGAAAGGACAAATGCTGAAAAACTGAACATTTTTCAAAAGAGACTGACTTAACGTAGAAACCATTTTAAAGCAGAAAAGAGGAGTATGTGACCGCTGAGTTTAGGCACAGCCTTTATGGCACTCTCCTGCCCCTCCCCCAACTGTCCCAGCAGCGGGGTGGAGGTTCAGATGAGTTATAGAAGATAAAGAAGCTACATTTTTTTTGCACATCAAAATGTCAGTGTGTTCAATGTTATTCCCTCAACCCAATGCTACTATACACACACCATTGTAACAGTTTGAGAAATGAAGACACTGAAACTCTGAGCAGCTGCGCTGCTTTGCCTGCAGTCACAGAGTTAGAAAACAGTGGGGGCAGTTTCGAACCCAGGCTCTGGGGCTTTCCTGTCTACCCCAGGTGGATGTGTTTCAGGCATTTGCCACAGGCAGACACAAGGGCTGAGGTTAGCTTGTTTGAGGAAATTCACACATTCCGACCCTGTGGAAATGTTAGACGAAAGCCTTGGGGAGCGGACAGAAGCTTCTGGCAGTTGAGCAGGAGGGGTCAGGTAGCTCATGCTAGAGTTGGCGGAAAGGGCAAATCTGACCATAGTGCCTCTCTGTTTAAGCCTTCCCATGGCTACCTCTCCTGGCACTCAAGGCCCATCGAGACCTGCACCTTGAAGGCTTCCTCAGCTTTACCCCTTGCCATGCCCCAACCCACTCTTCCGTTTTGTGCCGGTATCCCAAAGGCACCATGCTCTCTCCCTCATCTGGACCTTTGCACAAGCTGATTTCTGCCTGGGACACCCTTCCTACCTTCACCTCTTTTCCTTCCCCTTTTAATTTCTCCACACATTTTGGGACTCGGGGTATCCCAGTAGGAGGACTCTCCTGGCCATGCAAATGTCCTGGCTCCCTTCTATCACAGCTCGTGTCACTCTGGGTTGTAAATGCTATTTACTGTCTCACCCAAGACCATGTCATTTATCTCTGTGGTCCTGGCTTCAAACGCAGAGTCTGGCACAGGGATATCAGCAGTAAATATGAGCTTTTCTCTCCCGTTCAGATGGTTGTGATCTTTACACAGCCTAGAGCATGCTAGGGACTATATTGCAAAATGGCCACTATTCTCCTCTTCTTGCTTCTCCTTCAGAACCCTTCCATTCTTTCTCACATGCTAGGCCAGTTGCACATGCTTCCTGGGAGAGCAGGGATGGGGTGACACAGCCGGAAGCTCTGGATGTGTAGTTGGTACCTAAGATCTGAGGCTGCCAGTGAGGGAGCCTCCTTTACAAGGCTCCGAAAGGTGACTTGAGCCCTGGCAGTCCCTCCTCCCTGCCCTTGGGATTCCCTGATCAGGCCTCAGTCCCCACACCCTGGCCCTCCCCTGAAGAGGTCCAGGTTACCTGGAGTGAGCTGGGACAAGAGCAGCAGTGCAGCCAAAGTCAGCACAAAAGGCTTCATGGCTGGAAGCGGCCCAAGATGAAGAAGCTGTGATGGCAAAGCTAATCGTGGAGAGCTCTAGCCTCTCTGGCTGGCGCTCCTTTTGACCAACTGGAACAGATGTCATCCACAGGTGACCGCAGCTGCCTGCGGGTACCACCCCCGCCCTCCCCTCCCCGCCCCCCAACCCATAGTGTGCAGCCACACACCCTCAGCTGGCACGCCTCCTTTCGTTGTTTAGATCAGCAGGGAGAGGGCGGTTAGGCAACAAAGTCCAACACCCAAGACTACACGTTCTTCCACTCAGCCTAAACGGCCTGAACCAAGGGACCACAAGGGGGAGCCACGCACACGGAATCCAGAAGTTGGGAAGACTTCAAAGCAGTGACAGCACTGTTTTTAAGGGGAAAAAAAAAAAAAAAGAATAAATATCACACCACCAGGCAAATGAACCAAACTGGTATTCCAGGCAGAGGAAAGTCTGCACAAAGGCTTATGTTGGTGTTGAAAATAAGAAACACGACGTAATTGAAGCTAAAACTGGGAGGAAAATGGTAGTAACAGATGAAGCTCCCTGCATCAGCCTGGTTGTGGCCTCTTAGAGGTACCCTAATTTGATTCCATATAGGGAAGGGAATTGTCAAATGTAATTTTATCCTAGCTAGGGCTGTCTGAGTACCCATCAGACAGTGCTACAAAAACATCACAAAATGCACATATTCAAACTCATTGAATTGAGAATGATGAGCCATGTCACTAGCACTTGCCTCTCTGACTGTCATGTGAGAGGAAAATATATTTTCCTCTTATCCAAGACATTCTGTTTTGACGTTTCTTTTTTACAGAAACTTGACCCATACCCTACTTGATTTTCATAACATTAAGTGATGCAGGGAGCAGGAAAAAAAGCTAATGTGGAGGGTCTAATTTGAGACCTCCCCACATAAATCTTGGACCCCAAATAGTTTTTACATCAGTGCGAAGGTGCATTAGAAATAATGGTGCACTCATTACTGAGGGAATGACAGAGAAAATGGCCCGTCTTGACTCTTAGCACTGGATGGAGGTAGGGGGAGGACTTGTAATTAAACCCTCATATGGAATGCAGACAAAATTCACACTACGTAGGTGATACTCAAATTCTCAATTAAGAACTTACCTGGTTAGAAGAAAACACAGAAATTTTGAAAGAACCCTCCTCAACTCAGGCTATAAAGAATTTCCAAAGATAAAATTCCAAGATGATCTCATTGTCAAAAATCACAAAACATAACAAAAGAAGGCAACATGAGTAAAAGTCAGTAGTAATGTTACTGAGAGACTGAAACCCACAAAAATTTCAGATACCATGATATAAAATAAATATAGGTAATATACTGAGAGAAATAAATCCAGGGAACGAAAATATAAGTACAGAACATGAGACTATAAGAATAACCAAATGATTGAAAAATAAATAGAACTTCTAAAGGTAAACAATATGATTGAAATAAAAAACTCAATAGAGACTACTATTTTTTTTTTTTAATATGGTTCTCTACATTATTTGGGTCAAACCTCTTGCAAAATAACTAAAAGACTGCAATTAAAATACAGTATAAAATATTTAAAAAATATTCCTAAGGCATCTAAGAGTTGACAAGATAGGAAAGAATTAAAAAGCCAACACTGAAGGGAAAATGGGAACCCAGCAAGATGTGTAGGGCTTTGAAGCGGCTTTTTCCCTGAGGGCATGCAAACTTGTGTTTTGATGGTCTTGAGGTGAGAGTAAGAGAGTTCCAAGGCCAGGGCCTACTCTGGGTAAAGTTCAACAAGAGATTACATTCTCACCTTAAGCAGGGACTACAAGGGTGTATACATTGAGAGCAATGGGGAGCCATTACCTGTTTGAGAAAAGCATCCCGAGGAGCTGGTTTGGAAGAGGGTTTTTAAAATACGCTTGAATATGCTAACAATCATTTGACTTTCTCCAGGAGGCTGATTGACATTAGATCCTGAATTTCCCAGCCCCGCCTTCAGCCCTGCTCACTTCAAACTGGCCAGCCCCCACTAGCCAGATTGGCACAATGCTAGTTTCTCAGACAGGGATTTTGTACAACTGGTTTTGTATACTGACAAGACATGTTTGAAAGTCAACAACCAAAGGCCTCAGGTCCTGTTTTCCTGGTTGTGACACCTAAAAAGGTGTAAAGTTTATACTACCCCCTGGATTCTCAATTCAATATACTCTGCAATGGCTAAGAAAAAGTAAAATAAAGTGAAAAGTATCCCCCCCCTAAAAAAGGTTGAGCCATTAGTAAACCTGCCTTTCTCTACTCAGATGTTTTTATTGTTTTAAGCAGAGCAAGACAGAAAAGTCATTCAGATATTGTAACTACAAGCTAAGCTTCAAGTGTTTTTGTAGCTCAAATATAGTGCCACCTGAATTGTGAAACAAAACAAAATATTCCAAGCCTTCAAGTTATGAATTTATTTGAAAATGTTCCCAAACGGGTAACGTTCCAGGCATTTGGCAGAAGTAAATGCAAATGCAATATGAAGGAAGCCAACATCATCTAGACCCCGAGAAACCACAAATAAATTCAAGGACAATTAATAATATATATTTAAAAAACTATGAAGCACACAGAGAAACAAGACACCCTCAACAAAAACCGTAAGAAAAATACCTACAAAACGGCAGTTATTAGAATTATCAATTTTGTGTGTGTGTGTTTGTGTATGATGTTTTATATAATATTGAATCAGGCTTTCCAAAAGGAGAGGAGAGACAATGGTTTCAAGGTTATTTTGGAGAGTTAATAGCTGAGAATTTTCTAGAACTGATGAAGTACATAAATTCTTAGATTTGAAAAGCTCAATGAATCTAAGAATAAATAAAAAGAAACCAACCTTAGAAACATCATACTGAAATTATAGAATGCATGCATGAGTGCACACACACACACACACAATATCTTAAAAGCAGCCAGAAGGAAAAGACAGATAACCCTCAGGAAACAACAGTTGTGTTGATAGTTGACTTTTTAAACAATAACAATGGAACACGGAAGAGAGTAGAATGATATTTTCAGTGTGCTAAGAAAAAATACCTGTCCATCTAAAGCTATGTAAGCAGAAAAACTATAAGAATCGGAGTGAAATAAAGACATTTCTCAGCAAACAAGAGTTGATCAAGACAATTACCAACATATCTTTACTAAAAGAAACATTCAAGGGCGTACATTAGGCAGAACAAAAAATAAACCCACATGAGTCTTAGGTACAAAAGAAATGGTTAGCAAAAAAAGTAATATATACATAAGAATAAATCTAAAGAATATGGAAGCAATCTATGTGTCCATCAATAAATGAACAGATAAAGAAGAAATGGTACATATATACAATGTAGTATTACTCAGTCATAAAAAAGAATGAAACCTTGCCATTTGCAAGAACATGGATGGACCTAAAGTATTATGGAAAGTGAAATAAGTCAGATAGAGAAGGACAAATACTGTATGATTTCACTTATATGTAGAATCTAAAAACATAACAAACAAAACAAAACTGAAACAGACTCACAGGGAACAAACTGATAGTTGCCAGAAGAGAAGGGGGTGGGAGGAAAGATGAAAAAGGTGCAATCTTAGACACAATGTTGGCAAAGAAAATATAGAAATATGTAAAAATGTTAACTTTGTGACTAAACTGAGTTTAATTCAGGAATAGTTTTGATTTAAAGTTAGAAAATCAGTTAATATAATCTGCCATGTTAATAGTTTCTGGTTAAAAAATCAAAAACAAAAATTAATAGCATTTTTAAGCATCAGAAGTAAAAATCAAATATAAATTTTAAAAACACACTATTGAGCTTTTGGGTAAAACTGGTGGGTTAAATACACATACCTTTAGTCATTCACATCTCAAATCCCCCTTAAACTACAGCAACTACAGATATATATATTTTAAAATTCATAAACGAATAAATAAGAGAAGAATGAGATGGAGAACACAATAACAATTTGGAAACTAGAAAGCAGATAAATGGGTTGGAATTACATTAGCAGACTAAAGAAAACTGAATTAAAGCTGGCGGTGGGGAAGAACCAACCCAATTTAAATCACAGAATAAATAAGCGCTCAGAATCTGGTGGCACCATGTACATCTAGAAATAAGGATAAATATGGAAGAGTTAAAATAAGGAGGTTTGATTGAAAAGATGTTTAAGAACCAAATCCTTAGATACTCTATCTCTTCTCCCTTTTATTCAGATAGCCATCACCTTATACAATACTCCAAAACCCCAATCATGACAAAAAACATAAAGACTTTCTCTAGCAAGGGTGAAACTGGTCTCTGAACTGGGGGATCCCAAGCATCATTGAAAGTAAGTTTAAGAAACAGAAAATATGAGGATTAACTGAAGCATGCATACTGCTCGTTGGGAAACCTTTAGCCCTCAGCCTTCATTCCCCCACTTAACCCCCCAAATTCCTAGCAGAGAAGTAGAAAATCCCTAAAGATGGACATGTGCATTTCTCACAAAATGTCCCAGTCAAATCACCTTACTGTCAATGCCATAAGTGGCAAGCCCCATCCATATGCTTAGAGCTTCAAGCAGCATTTCAGTCCCTCACTTATAAATATTAACAAATAAATATTATCATCAAAGTCTCTCTTATGAAAAAATAGAGACCAAAACTAAATGGAACAAAGCACTCACGGAGTTTTTAATAAGCTTTGCAGTGGCAAGCTCTTAAATATGAGTACATAGTTGAGATCATTAGTAATATGATACTTGGTTAGAGAAAAATATCGCATTTAAAATAGACCAACCAACCAACCGACCAATCAACCAACAACTTACAGGAAATAGATTATGCAGGAAGGAAAACATTAAAATCCTCGAGAAATGAGAGAAACTACTAAAATTATGAAACAAGAATAGAATGCTATAAAAAAGAAAAGGAAAAGAAAAACTCTTAGAAATTAAAAATATAATAGCATAAAATAGAAAAGAATGATTAATAGAAATGTTGGAAGATAAATTTGTTAAAAATTTCTCAGAAACTAGAGGAAAAAAATCCAAAGGAATGGAAAGCAGGAAAAAAAGTATGAAAAGTTAGAGAATCAGTTCAGGGAGCCCACCATCTGAAAAACAAGAATTCCAGAAATAGAGAATAGAAAAATAAAACAAAGGGGAAGAAATTACCAAAGAAATCCTATACAACGGGGCACAAAAATATAAACAGACAATTCATAAAAAAGATAAAAAAGAAGATATTACCAAAGAAATCCTGTACAACAGGGCACAAAAATATAAACAGACAATTCATAAAAAGATAAACAAAGGCTCTTAAACATATGAAAAGATGTTCAATTTCCCTCGTAATATGAGTTTAAAAAGACCACCTGTTGTGGGTTGAATTGTGACTGCCCCCAAAAGATATGTTCAAATCCTAACCCCAAGTACCTGTGAATCTGACTTATCTGGAAATAAAGTCTTACCATGTAAGAACTGGGTCTTCTATGATTCCTCACTAGTATCCTATAAATCCCATTCCTGAAGCAACCTGGTGTGGTGAGACTATTCAAGGATCCTGGGGAGAATACTAAGGCTTTATAATAATCAGAACAAATCTTTGTGCACTGATTACACAAGTAGCAGGTGCAAAGGGGACTGTGGTTTGCAAGTGCCATATAACACGTTGGATGTAGGTAACAAGGGAAGAGGCAAAGAGTTGGAGTCTGAGGAGGGCAGCCTTGAGAATCTTTCAGTATAAACTCAATGAGCCTGGCCTGTGTTGTTGGCGAAAACATGGAGTTCTGCTGCATTCCATGTTCTGTGCCTTTTCAGCAGCCAGAGAACCATAGTATGTACTACATACAGCCCATCTGTTCCAAGCTGCCCATTGGTGACGTTGAAGCCCAGAGAGGGAAAGTGACTCTCCTAAAGTCACACGGTGTGTGGCACAGCCAGCACAAGTAACTATTTTTCAACTCTTCCCTCTCTCACTCTCAATGACAAAATCTTTCCCGAAATGGAACATTTTAGGCAGTGAGAATTCTTCTCTTAGAAAGAAAATAATCAGATAGACACACTCTTCTCAAGGTCGGAATGAGTATCTTCTTTTCTCTATTCCTCTGCTCCCAAAATGGAAAATTACATTCAGAAAAGGAGTTTACCTAACTTACATTAAAACCACAATGATGGTGGAGTTCTAGACCAGAGAATTTAGGGCTTTGTAGGGCATAGAAAGACCATGTATTTTTTTCATGTATGCTGTAGACTCTTGGAGGATCTTAAGTTGACAAGGGCTGATATCTATTTAAAAAAAAAAAAAATCCCTTGGGCTGTTGTATGATGTTTTCCTTCTGGTCCCTAAAAAGCAAAGATGGATAAAGGGAGGTGGATTAGCTCAAGGGTGTGTGGTCCATCGGTGGGTGGGTGCGGGGGAATTGGGATAGAGACTGAGACGTGTGAAGGAGACAGGCTGTTTCAGGGCAGACTGCGCCGTGGGCAGCCAAGGGCATGTGTAAGTGAGCCAGTTGATTGTGTGCCAGTTGATTAGAGTGAGCAGAGAGTCTATAGCCCTCATCCACTTGCTTGTCACCTCACCAGACCTGAGAGATACTCCTTGGGCTACCCGAAGTCATGAAGCCTTTTTTGCTAACTTTGGCTGTGCTGGTGCTCTTGTCCCACGTCTTTCCAGGTAACCTAGAGCTCTTCAGGGGAGGAATAGGGGGTGGAGAGTGGGTCTTGGTCAGGGCACTTCCGGGCCTGGGGGAATGGGCTGGCAGGTGGTAATGTGCAACACCAGTCATCTGGGGAAGAAGGAAGAGCCCCTAAATTCTGGGTTAGACCCTGGCCCACCCTTTCTTAGCTCTGTGATGTCCCCAGCAAACTACGTGGCTCCTTTGGGTTTCAGTTTACCCATTTATCAACTTAAAATAATAAATCAAGTTAAGGGATGAACATTGAACACACTGGAATTTGGGTGTGCAACAAACGTAGCTTCTTTATTTTCTAAGCGCTGGCACCCAGACAGCCATCGTAACCAGGAACAGACGCTCGATTTTAAGAATCGACAGTAACCCCTAGACTTTTCCCTCAGCTGCCCCAGACCCCCTTTCTTTAGTCAGCTCCCGGGGGGTGGGGTCAGGGACAGGAGGTCTGGTGTGTGAGGAAGAGGAGGGGCAGACAGGGTGAACAGAAAAGTTGGGAGACAATAGCGAGCGACCCTTTCTCACAATAGTCCCTTGAATCACTTGGAGTTTATACTATTCACAGCTGCCTGAAGGAGACAGACTCCATACTTACGGTTGCCTTTCTGTACCATGCCCTGTACTCAAGCCATGGAATAGTTTTAAGCAGAGAAAGGCCCCCGGTCCAACTTGCCCAGGCCAAGGTGCTAGCACCACCCGCTCCTCATTTAACAGGAGCTTCCACCCTACCACCCTCCAGGCAGCTCTCTAACCTTCCCACAGGTCAGGATGTGAGTGGATTGCTTGAGAACACTCTGGACTCATACCTTGTGCCTGCTCATCATGGTAGACATATGCATGAAACATCATCCTGCTGGGAGGAGAGAAGAACCTCCAAATCCTGGGTTAGAACCCGCTCCATCTTTTTTTTTTTTTTTTTTTTTTTAAAGCTCTGTGACACCCAACAAAGCATTTGGCTGCTCTGAGTTGCAATTTACTAATTTCTCAATTTGGAACAATATGTTAGGTTAAGGAGTCAACATTGAATATGCTGCAAGTTTGGATAGGCAACAAATGTAGCTTCTCTGTTTTTTATAACTCATTTGAACTGTCTCAGGAACTTCCAGACAGCTGGTGGGAAAGTTGGAGGTTGGAAGGGGCACGGGGGCTGTACATAAATTCAGCAGATAATTGTATTCATCTTCTGTGGTTTAAAACAGTATCTTAGGTTAATTCATTCTGCTTTGCGTTAATGTTTATTCTTTCAGTGTTTCTCCTTTCCCTCGCTCCCCTTCTCCTTCCCATGATGGTAGCTGGATCTAGGGGACAGTGGATGTCATTGTTTAGTCAAATAGTTAATTTATTCAATAAATATTATTGAGTGGATTACATGTGCCAGGCACTGTGACAATCACCCAGCCACCCAGCCACCCACCCACTAACTTACCTAACAAACAAAACCTTGTACTCTTGAAGCTTACGTCTATGGGAGGAGGCAGTGAGCAGAGTAAGTAGGAAATGGGGGAGCAAGTATCAGGGGAGATGGGTGTGCAATTTACAAAGGGAATGCCTTACTGAAAAGCTGACATTTGAACAAAGATTTGAAGAAAGTGAGGGGGTGAGCCATGGAGACACGTTGGGAAGAGCATTCATGTATCAGCTGAGCTACTCATAAAAGAGATGCTTCCCTTCATCTTCCATCTGGTTACCTTGGGGTTTAGAGAGTTCAGAGAGGGAAAGCAGGAAAAACATTTGACTCTACCTTTGCTTGTCAGTTTGCAAAATAATGAATTGGTTTTCTGTCAACCTCTGAGGTTGAGCAATTAGTTTTCCAAAATATTACTTTGAACTCCTGGGTCTAAGCCATGAGCCCAATCTATTGCAATTACCCTTATTCAAGTATTTTTCCTATATTGACCAGGGAGAACATCTTCATTTAGGCTCTTGGTGTGACATAATGCTTTTAGGCTCATCTTAAAATTTCCTGCCCAAGAACTAGAATAAGCCATATCTCCAAGAGGCCCTGTTTTCTTTTATTTTAGTGGGAAATGGTATTTTAAGACTACAATATGGGTGCTAGGGATCCTAATTTCTATTGGTTTGTCAATATTTCTGGGGTTTTCCAGTGATCAGAGCTGGAAAAAAGTATCTATCATCTATCTATCTATCTATCTATCTATCTATCTATCTATCTATCTATCTATCTATCATCTATCTATTATCATTTATCTACACATTTAAAAATAAAATACCTGTGATTTTTTAAATGGTACTTCCAATTCAAATTAAGAATGAACTTTTTCTATATCATCATATCAGTATTTTTTTTTTCTTGTACTGAGATTTCTGGTTCTCAAGGTCAGAGGATGATAGAATACCTGATAATCACTCATTTAATTTAACCCTTATCACATATACAATAGTTTCAGTATAATAATACGAATACCATCACAATAGGATGATTACTCAAATTAGTTGAAATTTCTGCACATGCTTTCACTATCATTCTCCCATTTTTGTATCGATATTGTCAGAACCTTCTTATATAGCCATTACACACTCTGCTCCTTCCTTTGTAACCCTCATTTAATTCTAGTTCTACAAGAACTTTATATTCAACATTCATTACTAGTCTTGGGTCAATGATCCTCTCATTTGGTTGTCTAAAGCTCTTTCCCTACCGTGTTTCCCCGAAAATAAGACCTAGCCGGATAGTCAACTCTAATGCATCTTTTGGAGCAAAAATTAATATAACACCTGGTATTATATTATATTATATTATATTATATTATATTATATTATATTATATTATATTATATTATAGACCCGGTCTTATATTATAGTAAAATAAGACCAGGTCCTATATTAATTTTTGCTCCAAAAGATGCATTAGAGCTGATTGTCTGGCTAGGTCTTATTTTCCGGGAAGCATGGTAGTAGATTCCTTAGAAAGGGATCATGGGAACAGTATTTCCTGAGTTTCCGTATGTTGATAACCGTTTGTTTTTGTCCTTGGTACTTGAAAGTCAGTTTTGCTAGATACAACATTGTTTGCTTACTTTTTCTTTCTGAGTATCTGAAGTATGTGACACCTTTTTTTTTTTTCCTGGCATAAAATAGTTGTCTAATTTAATTTTCTTTCCCTTACATCACCTTGTGTTTTTTTGGCCTTAATGCCCAAAACATTTTTTTCTTTTTTGATGTTCAGAAAATTTACTAGAATATATCTTACTTTGGATCAATATTTTCATGTATACTTTTTCAGATTTCAGATTTTTTTTTCTATTTTAGGAAACTTTATTGAACAGTTTGTAGCATTTTTTAAATTAAATTTATTGGGGTGACATTGGTTAATAAAATTATATAGGTTCTAAGATGTGGTACATATATACAATAGAATATTACTCAGCCATAAGATGAAACACTGCCATCTGTGACAACGTGGATCTTGAGATTATCATGCTAAGTGAAATAAATCAGACAGAAAAAGTCGAGAACCATACGACTTCACTGATACCAGGGATCTAAAACTGAAAGCAACAAATGAACAAGACAGTTTGTAGCATTCTGTTCCCTTGATTTTGTTTTCTTCTTTAGTGTTTCCTACTATTTGTATGTTAAAGTTCTTTTGCTTATCATCAATATTTGTAACTTTCTATTGATTTGTTTTTATCTCTTTCTTCCTTTCTCTTTGACGAAAATATCCTTTTTCACTTTGTATTTCTGTTAAGCCATTATCTGTTGTATTTATTTGCTCATGTATTCCTTCTAATTTAGTCTTTACTTATGGCATGGTTTTTAAAATTTACAATTCTTTTTGAAGTCCTATCATGTCATATCTGAATTTTTGCAATGCTAGTTTTTTTTTAATACACAATTTCATTTAATGCCCACAACAACTCTCTGAGGCAGGTGCTATACCTTCTTTCTAGAAAGGAGAAAATTGATATTCTGAAAAGGGTAATAGCTGAAGTTCTTCCTGTTGGCTTGTGGTATAGATTTCAAATCCAGGTGACTCGTTCCCAACAGTCCCTACTCCTAGCCGTTATGACCCATGGAACCTGTGAGAAGGAAGGACTGGCATTGACAGGGGGGTGTCCAGAATGGATGTGAGACTCTACCACCACCCTATAATCTAGAGGTTGGCTCCTCCATGTTTCGTGGTCCCCCTTTTTGGCCTGGCTGTTATCCTTCTCAAGCCAGGACCTAGTTTCCCTCAGTGCTGATATTGGCTCCCTTCTTTTTTTCTCTTTCTATCAGGCAGCACTGAAAAATGCTGGAAACATCGTGGCTCCTGCCGAAATGAATGTGTCAAGAATGAAAAGTTCTATGTTTTCTGCTTGAGCGGTAAACTGTGCTGTGTGAAGCCCAAGTTCCAGCCAAATATGTCACCAAAGCCAATTATGGCTCGAAGCCCAAGGGCACAATAAGAAAGGTGCCCTGTGTCTGACCTCCGCAGATTTCTGAGCTTTATTAAAACACCTTTGGCGAACTTCTGCGTTTGTCTCTTAGTATACCTAATCAAACGCAGGCGGAAGAGATGTGGGTAAGGAAGTATTTCTAGGAGAGAAAACTGGACTTACTATGTGGTAGTTGCACATATATTACCTCATCTATTCCTTTCAACTAACCTTAGAGGTAGATATTGTCAGCATTTTTATTTTATGGATGGGGAAACTGAGGCTCAGATTGGTGAAACAATTCAGTCAATGTCACTCACATGACCAACCTGAGGAAGTGCTGGGATTAAATATTGGTCTGCATGTAAGCTTGCAATTAGCTCCTTGCCTCCTGGACCATTGCTAATATGATAGAAATGTGTGTATTGTATTCATTTGAGTCTCTCAAATGAAAAGCCAGGGGTAGACAGTGTTACAACGGGGTCCTATTTCCTGGCATTGTTATAGAAACTGAAGAGTTAAGCAGAAAACTGTGTTCATCCCCAGGTCTGATTCTTACTCCATTGTTTCTCTTTACTTGTATATATTATTTTAATTTTTTTATGTTTAATTTTTCATCAAAACAATACATCCACATGGTTTTAAGAGTCAGCTTTGAATAAGAGACTGTAACAAAATACAGGAGTCACCTGCTTCCCTTTCTCCATTTCTTAGAAAACCACTTTCGCATCTCTTTTTGTTTTTTCTTTGGATTTTGCTTCCATATCTCCAAATAATATGCTAACTTATATTGTTACTTCTTAATTTTTGTTTTTCAGTTTTAGGCATTAGCCATTGAGTTCCTGCTGACACAGATGAGAATTTAGGTATCCTTCATCTCATTTGAATATGTTCAGACTTATTAGGTATTTTACCAGTTTTATCTTTCTGGAGAACTCACTCTCTGGGCAGCTGGACCTGCTCCCCTCTGAACTGGTTGCCTCTTCCCCTGAAGACCAGCTGCCATCCTGGCTCTCTGCTCACGTCATCTTGGGGATTCTCTTTGATTTCCTCCTGAGACGAGTGCCCTGCTTTCTGGATCCTGGGTCTTTCTTGATATACTCCTTTATTTTGGCAGAGCACCCCCTGGTAGTTTTCTGAAAACGTCTGACCTCAATGCGCTAATCTCACAATTTGTTAGTATGGTTGGTAAATGATTTTCTCTCAGAATTTTGAAAGTATTGTTCCATTGCTTTCAACATCTAGTGCCGCTGTGGAGAAATCTGAAATCCCTCTAAATCTTGTGTGTCGTGCGGGGCGGCCTGTGGGGTCTCTGCTCCCGCTCCCCACATAAGAACGCAGGATGTGACTAGGCCAAAAAGGAACACCCACGGAGCCATATATAGGGGAGTCACACCGCTATAGTCTCTCTGGAGGCTGGAGTCACCCGACGTGTGACCTGCTGCCGCTTTTCTGCCTGCCAACAGACCGACTCCCCTCTTCAGCGCAGCCGCGGCAGTTATATCAGTGGCTGTCGGCTGTGGCTAGTTGGCCGTCAGCTGTAACCAGTGAGCCATTGGCCACTAATATAACTGCCGTGGCTACGCTAGCAGCAAATGGGGGCTAGCAAGAAGATGGTGGCTGAGCCTGCAAGTGGTACAGTGAGGATTGCAAACAGTGTGGCTCCTGTTTTCTGTGTCTCCAACCCAGCCGCCAGCGAGAGTATAGTGGTATGACTCCCCTACCTATGGCTCCGTGGGTGTTCCTTTTTGGCCTCACCATGTCCTGCGTTCTTATGTGGGGATCGGGAGCAGAGACCTCGCAGGCCGCCCTGTGCGACAGTGCCCTTCTATAAAAGACCCCAGAGAGCTCTCTTGCTCCTTCTGCAATGTGAGGACACAGTGAGAAGATGTCCATTTATGAACAAGAAAGCAGGCTCTCACCAGACACTGAATCTGCTGGTATTTTGATCTTGGACTTTCTGGGCACCAGAACTGTGAGAAATAAATGTTTATTGTTTAAGCCACCCAGTCTATGGTAGTTTGTTATAAGGACCCAAACAGACTAAGACACACAGTATTTGTGTCTTCAGGTTTTTTTCTCTTTTTCTCTGAGATTGGTCAGATTTCCCTGGGAAGAATCCTCCACAATCCCACTTAGAGTGATTAAGTCTGCCTGTTGCTGTCCTCAAAACTGAAACGCGAAAGAAGGCTGGGTCTTAATATTAACTATGTAAAACTTCACCTAACGCCCCCGTGTTCAATATAATATCCTTGCTCTCAATTGGCATCATGTCCCCTGTCCCCCTATCCAGAGACTCTTTGCATTAGCCTCCTCAGACAATAAAGCTCTGCTTATCTGCTGGGATAGGAGAAGGCTCGTTATGGGGGAGTCTTCTGGGCTTGACTTCAGGGAGTCAGATAGAGACAGAGAAGGGAGACAAGGCGCACAGCTGCCCGTGCTCAGATGTCGGTGGTCCTCATTCCTGATCGCAGCAGAGCCTGGGCAGAAATCCCAGCCAGCAGCTCTGCCCATCTGTAGAGCTGAGCTGCTGACTTCATCTGGCCAGGGAGCTCAGTTGGCAGTTCTGCCTGATTTGGGTCCCCAGCCAATGAGCCATACCAGCCATGAAGACCATTTATGGCTGCCCAGGCAGGGAAGCAAATGTGCAACCCCACACAACTGCTGCTGAGTGTAGCCTCTAATCCTGCTGACCAGGAAGCCTGACCAGAGAATCTGGGCAGCCACAGAGCTCATCCTACAGCAAGGAGCCAAGCCAGCAGCCCTGCTGAGCTGTTAAGTATAGCCTCTGGTCCCTCATAACCAGAGAACCTCAACCGTGACCTGGGCAGCCTCAGAATTCAGCTTATGGTACCGCCCAGCAGTGAAGTCCAGCCTACAGCCCTGCCCTGAAGCCCAGCCCCGCCTATGGCCTTGCCCAATTGCTAAACACAGCTTGTGGTCTCACTCAGGCAGGGGACCCACCCAGTGGCTCTACCCAATCATGGAGCGCAGCCTATAGCCCCGCAACAGCAACCGCACCGGACCATGGAGCACTGTCTCTAGTCCCACTCAACTGTGGGATACATCTGGAGGCCTCTCCTGATCACAGAGCCTGGCCAGTAGTCTTGCCCAGTAGTGGAGCACGTCCCGAGAACTACCTGATTGTAAAGCTCAGCCTGTGGCTCACTGAACTTTGGGGCACAGGTTATAGCTTTGTCTGACTGCAGAGCACAGCCTGAGGCCTCATTTGACCCTAAAGCCCTGCCTGCAGCCTCACCTGCACCTAGAGTCCAGCGAGTGGTACCATCAAGTTGGGGAGCCCAGCCTGAGGCCCCACCTGGCCAGGAGCAGTTGTGGAGCCTAGCTTGAAGCCATGCCCAATTGCAGTACAACCAGCAGCACCATCTTGCCGGGGTACACAGCCTGAGACCTTACACAACCAGAGGTGATTGTAGAGCCCAGCTTATAGTGGTCCGATTGACCATGGAGCCCAGCCAGCAGCCCTGCTTGAATGCAGAGCCCAGCCAGCAGGTCCACCCAACCATGGATTCTAGTCAGAAGCATCCATCACCTCCACCCCGACCTCACCATCTCAGAGCATGTCATACTCAGTTGTGAAAGGTTGAAAGCTTCCCCTCTGAGATCAGGAGCAATTCAAGGGTGTCCACTTTTAGCACTTCTATTCAACATAGTACTGGAAGTCTTAGCCAGAGCAACCTGGAAGAAAAAGAACTAAAAGACATCCAAGTTGCAAAGGCAGAAGGAAAATTTTCTGTTTGCAGATGATGTGATCTTAAAAAACTGTTAGAACTAATAATTGAATTTGGCAAAGTTGCAACATACAAAAATCAGTTGTGTTTCTATACTAATGAATTATCTGAAAAAGAAATAAAGAAAAAACGTCCCATTTACAATAGCATCAAAAGCAATAAAATACTTAGAAATAAATTTAACAAAGGAAGTGAAAGATCTGTACACTGAAAACTACAAAACTTTGATAAAAGTAGTTGAAGAGACATAAATAAATGGAAACATATATTGTGTTCATGGATCAGAAGAATTAGTATTGTAAAAATGTCCACACTACCCAAAGCCATCTATGGAATCAACGTAATCCCTATCGGAATTCCAATGACATTTTTTATAGAAATAGAAAAAACAATTCTAAAATTCATATGGAATCACAAAAGACCCCAAATATCCAGAGAAATTCTAAGAAAGAAGGACAAAGCTGGATGCATCACACTTCTTGATTTCAAACTATATTACAAAGCTATAGTAATCAAAACAGTATAATACTGGTATAAATACAGACACATAGACCAGTGGAACAGAACTGAGAGTCCAGAAATAAACCCACACATATATAGTTAACTAATATTTAACAGCGGAGCCAAGAATACTCAATGGAGAAAAAGATAGTCTGTGTTGGGAAAACTGGGTACTCACATGCAAAAGAAGGAAACTGACCACTATCTTTCACCACTCACAAAAAATAACTCAAAATGGATTAAAGACTGAAATGTAAGACCTGAAGCCCTGAAACTCCTAGAAGAAAACCTAAGGATAAAGCTCCTTGACATTGATCTTGGCATTGATTTTACAGATGGCAGCAAAAGCACAAGCAACAAAAGCAAAAATTAACAAGTGGAATTACATCAAACTAAAAAGGTTTTGCACACAAAAAAGAAATCCACAAAATGAAAAGGCAACCTGTGGAATGGGAGGTAAGACTGAAGAAAATAATGCCTAATATCACAAACAATGTTGTAAAGAAAAAACTGTTTCTTTTCTGTATAACTCATACCACTTCATTTCTGGTCACCAAATGTGTGGGTTTTTTCCCCCACGCTGACCAATTCTCCAATACCAGCTGGTATCCTGCAATTCAATTCAGTTCTGATGCTCTCTCTCTGGAGTTCGTGTCAGACTCCGCAAGGTAAGGGCTCAGGCCCATAAGACTGCACCTGCCTCGGACAACAATTTCAAGTCCCCAGTACTTGTACTTATGTGTTTGTTTGTTTTTAATATATAATTAACTTTTTTACTATTAGTTTCAGGTGTAGAAAACAACATAGTGATTAGATAGTTATACACCTCACAAAGTGATAACACCAAGTCTACTACCCATCTGTCACCATACATAGCTATTACAATACTATTGACTATTCCCTATGCTGTACTTTACATTCCGTGACTATATATATTTTTAATATTCAATATTATTTTATATTAGTTTCAGACTAACAGAGTATTGGTTAAGCATTTATGTAATTTATGAAGTGATACCCCGATATGTCTAGTAGCCATCTGACACTATACTTGGTTTTACAATATTATTGACTATATTCCCCATACTGTATTTCACATCCCCATGACTATTTTGTAACTAACAATTTGTACTTCCTAATCCCTTCACTTTCCTCACTCATCTCCTCAACCCCCTCCCTTCTAGCAACCATCAGTTTTTTTTCTGTATCTATGAGTCTATTTCTGTTTTGTTTGTTCATGAATTCTGTTCTTTAGCTTCCACATATAAGTGAAGTCATACATTTGTCTTTCTCTATCTGACTTATCTCACTTAGCATAATACCTTCTAGGTCCATCCATGTTGTTGAAAATGGTAAGATTTCTTTCTTTTTTTATGGCAGATTAATACTGCATTTTTTATATATATATATATACACATATATATATGTATATATATGTGTATATATATATACCACAATTTCTTTATCCAATCATCTATTGATGGGTATTTTCGTTGTTTCCATATCTTGGCTATTGTGAATAGCACTGCAGTAAACATAGGAGTGCAAATATCTTTTTGAATTAGTGTTTCAGATTTCATTGGATAAATACCCAGCAGTGGAATTACTGGGTCATAAGGTAATTCTATTTTTAATTTTTTGAGGAACCTCCATACTGCTTTCCATAATGGCTACACCTGTTTATAATCCCACTAACTGTACACGAGGGTTCCCTTTTCTCCACATTCCTGCCGACATTTGCTTGTTGATTTATTGATGATGGCCATTCTGACAGATGTGAGGTGATAATCTTCTTGTGGTTTTTATTTGCATTTCTCTGATGATTAGTGACATTGAGCATCTTTTCATGTCTGTTGGCCATCTGCATGTCCTCTTTGGAGAAATGTCTATCCAGGTCCTCTGCCCATATTTTAATTGGATTTTTTTTTTTTTTTTGGTCACTTGTATTTCTGACCAACCAGCTGTAAATTAAGAGTTCCCTGACCTCCTCCTTGGGTTTGATAATTTGCTAAAATGGCTAACAGAACTCACTCAGGGAAACACCTACTTATGTTTACTAGTTTATTATGTAATAAAAGATACAATAAAGGATATAGATGAACAATCAGATGGAAGAGACACATAAGGCAGGGTCTGGAGGATCTGGAGTGCAGGAGCTTCAGTCTCCATGAAGTTTGGGTGTGCCACCCTTCTGACACATGGATATGTTCATCAGTCTAGAACCTCTTGGAACTCCATAGTTTAGGGATTTTTATGGAAGCTTCATCATGTAGGCATGATCGATTAATTCAATTTCCAGAATTCTTGCCAAAATTGGACAATGAAGAGACAAACTCAGAAATCCAAAATTTGAGACATAGTTGAAAAAGAGTTCAGGGAAGCCTGAGTGGAATTTGGTCAAGGAGAGAATCTTTGTTACTTTGTGTAACTGATACAATAAGTTTTTGAAATGCATGCTATTATTTTATTATCACCATTACAGTCAACATTAGTGGATGCCTTGACCAAACTCCTACACGGTCCAAGCACCCCTCCCCAGCTGCGGTGGGTGTTGTTGCTAGCGTCATAGCTGTCTCCCTTAATATCTTGATTTTGACACAAGAACCAAGTCTAAGTATCTTAGATTTGCATTCAAAAACTTTAAAAACCTTACTGCTATGCAATTCTCCAGTATTATATGGTGCACGAACTCCGAGCTATAGCCATGCAGTACTTTCATTGTTTTCAAATGGCTTACAAGTATTTCTGTCACCACCCCTCTATTCCCACAGCTCCCCTAACTGGAATGCCCTCTCTTACCTCTCCCTCCTTCCCCCTCTTTGCCATTTCTCTGAAATCTATCTTCCTTTAGGTACGGAGAAGGTTCTCCATGAAGCCTTCTCTGACCCACCCTGGCCTTTGGTGTTTGTCCCCACGTTCTGTTATACTGCAATATATTTTCTTATTTTGATTCATCACAGGCTACTTTGTATTGTTTTTATTTATGTGGCTATTCTGCCCGACAACTGTGATTTTATATTTGGAGGTCATTTATGCTATCCGTCATGTTATTCTGACTTTCTGCCTTCCAGGCCCGTGGTAGAATTGAACTTCTTGGCCCTCTTGTGGTTGGATGGGGCCATGTCACTGTTGTAATTATGAGTTACACATTACTTCCAAGGTCAGGGCACATAACAGCCAGTTCAAGACCCTCTAGAACTCTCTTTTCCTTTGCCATGGTGATCAGCAAACAATGGAGTGGCTATTTGTAATGGATGTGTGGCATGGGGAAAAGCAAACCTTTGTTCTTATAAGCCACCGAGATTCCTTGTTACTGTATCATAACCTAGTGTATCCTAATATAGTTGCCTAATGGGGGACAGTATCCTATACTGCTCTATATTTCTGGTGCTCAAGAGAGTACCCTGTATATAGTAGGTACTTAATCATGATTCAATTTATTTAGCAAAAATTACTTGTGTATTTTTGGAAGGATATGAAGTTCATTTAAAAATGCTTGCTTTTCATTTTCTTAAGGAAACTGTAAACATTTTAAAGACAGAAACCCTCTTAGATAGTTCTTCTGCCACCACTTCCCCAACAGCTTAGTTCTCAGTCCATGGGAAACTGAAAATGGCCTGGTGGTTTTGGAAGGGGGTGGTTAGAGAAGGGTATTTTGGGAGGGATGAAAACATAACCGACATGGAGAGAGCAATGGTTGGTTTCTGGGAAAGTAGACACATGAAATGAAGGATTGAGGGAAAGAAAAGCTTCTGGAAAAATTTAAGTAACAGTAAAGATAAGAAGCCAGTGAAGACATCCTGGGGAGGCAAAAGGAGAGCTAGGAACAGGGATAAGCTTGGAAACGTGCTCTGATAAAAAGTTGGGAACCTCCTTTATCATCTCTCACTAGACCTTAAACAGAGTTACATTGTACGCACTCCAGATACAGAGGAGAGAGACCTGTCCTTGAGCTTGGATGCGGGGTAAGCACTCTGGGTCTCAGACTGGAGACCCAAAGTTTTGGAATTTTCAACCATGATTTGAAGAAGCACAGTGAGCAGTCTCTGAATCACTGACAATCCTTGTCCTTTTTATTGAATATTGACTATGTTGATAAGGAGGGGGAACCAGGAGAGTTTCAGGGAGAAAGAGGTCAATAGTCAAATACTCCAGGAGTCAAGGTGAGAATTCATAGGAAAATAGCAGCAGCTACCAGTCATTAGGGGCTTCCAGTACACCAGCCATTGGTCTATGTGCTTTACAAGCATTTCCTCATTTAAGCTTCACAGCAAATCTCTGAGGTCAGTAGTAGTATCTCCGTTTTAGAGAAGACAAAACTGAGGTCCCAGAGACCTTAGTTGACTTGTTCACTCACTTGGTTAATAAGTGGCAAAGTGATGACTTTAATTCAGATTGGTCTGCCTCCAAAGCTTATGCTCTTTGGTGATAGATTGTTAAACGTCATTTAAAATAATTTGAAGACAAAACCCCAGCATATGCATTGCCATTGCTAATTGCATGTAGCATCAGGATCCAGGGAGTTGGAATGTAATACAAAGTCAGAAAAATCTCCAAGCTTATTTGGGCCAATTGTTTCATTGTCTTTCCCTGCCACCCTCCGATGTCTTCTACCCCGGAGACTACAGAGAAGTGACACGTAGATGTATTTCCTTTCCTCTGCTGCAGTACTGGAAGCAGAGAGTAACCAGGGTGGCAGAAAACTGAGAAGGGAATGCAAGGGTCCTGGGCAAGATGGGATAAATCCACTGGGAGCACAAGAAGCTTGGTTTGCTAGGCGAGGCGCACTCCAACTAGGGAGGCTCAGAGTTCACACTGGGTCAAAGCAAGAGTCAATAGTCAGGCAGGAAACAGACACACAGAGTTTTCTGAATATCAGATGCCCTCCTATCTTCCACTCGGCCACAGACGGCAGTGGTACTCACTTCAGGCTCAGGAAGAGGCACAAGATGTTAAGTAAAGGACCACATCCCTGCAGGAGCCTATTTAAAGGGGTCAGGCACGTTTGATTGGCCTCAAGGTCAGGTTACTGAGTACACTTTCAGGCTGGGGTTTTGCGCTCCTGGACACTTCCCAGCAAAGTCCACCCATTAGTGCAAACCCCTTCCTGCTGAATACCTCCTACCTTTCCACATCTTTAGATAATGGACCACTTGCAGACTCCTTCTTTCCAATTCTGTCATCTTGTCTGGAAAGCACACATTCCTTCCTCAGATGTTTATTCCTTTCTTATTTTTCTTGCTCTGCTTCCAAAACTTTCTTCGCTCCTTTTCTTACTGACAAATGTTCACCCCACTCATCAAGTACATATTTTCATGCTGGACAGCAAAGAACAGCTCAAATTTGCAGACATCAGTAACGGAGGTTCTTCCATAGTTTTCTGACCTTTTATAATGGTTTATCTCTATTAGCGAATGAATCAGATATTTTTTAGCTAATCAGATCATTTTCTCGGAGAGCTTTGAATGAGAGCCATGGTAAAATAGAAGTAAGGAGGAGGAGGGGTGACCCTTAAGAATGGTGGACACCCCAGAGATGCAGATGAATATAGCTCACGCGTGGGGGAGGCCCTTCTCAGCTTGTAGAACAATCAGGGCATTTTGTCTTGCAGTACCCTGTGCCAGATGGGAAGGAGTCTTTTAAGAGTCTCCTCTACTGCTGCAAACTGTTGTTGATTTTGCTATTAGGTTGGTGCAAAAGTTATCGCAGTTTAAAACGTTATAAATAATGGCAAAAACTGCAATGACTTTTGCACCAACCTGCTAAGTAATGCACATAATGGAATCAGGTCATCCCCTCGTTAGGCCCCCTTATCCTTCTAATCACTATCCACAAGAATAAGCATGTAGAGCTATGACAGAGTTCTTTACTGGAGGAGAAGTAGATCCCGGAACAGGAGTTCAGTGTAGGAGAACCTCGGTGCTACTAAGGGTTCTTTGGATGTACAAAGGAAGTCCTGTCTAGACTCAGGCTTCTCTAAGAATCATACCCCTACGAGTTGCTCTCTTCTCTCTCTCCAGCCGTTCATGACTATCTGCCCGGAACCCTACTCTTCTAATTAGAAACACTCTCCTTCCTCAAGAGTGGACCAAGTTGTGCCCTCTGGTCTTGCCTTGGGCTGTGTCAATTCAAATGGCACCTCAGGTTTCTTTTTTGCAGCCTTTCTGGAAGGAGAAGAAATGAGTTCCAGTCCAGAGGGCTGATTTCCTCACTAGCAATCCTTAGAAGTGAGCCCCTTGTCAATAGAGCACTTTTTCCCCTTTCTTTTTAGTCTTTTGTTGTCAAGGATTGAATTAATTACTTTTGGCAAATTTGTCATCATTGGTCAAATATATGGTGACGGAAGGAGATTTGACTTTGGGTGGTGAACACACAATGCAATCAATATATAGGTGATGTGTTATAGAAGTATACACCTGAAACCTATATAATTTTATTCACTAATGTCACCCCAATAAATTAAAAAAAAAGGAAAATATTTGCCTTTATTTGTCTTGTGCGGAGCCCTTCTCTTGCTTTATTTTACTTACTGACTTATTTATTTTTATCCCATAATCACTCCCATCCATGTCCCACATAGACAACTGTTCCAATATTTTAATTTGTGCCTTCTTAATGTGAATAACACATTTTTATTTTACACAAGTGGTTTTATGTTATATACCTCATTCTGTTGCTTATTTTAAAAAATCAGCACTAGATTTTAAAGTCAACTTTATTGAGATATGATTTACATAAAATAAAATGCACCCATTTTAGGTGCGAACAAGTTTTATGAGTTTTCACACCTGTGTATAGAACTTTTCCATCATCCGCAAAGTTCTCTTATGTCCCATCTCAGTCAATGCCCAGCTCCTCCCACCAGTCCCACGGTCACTGTAGATTGGATTTGTCTTTTCTAGAGTTTCATACACATGGACTTATACAATTATATTCTCTTTTGGTTCTGGCTTTTTTCACTCAGTTGAATGCTTTTTAAATTCTTCCACACCATGTGTAACAGCACCTAATTCTTTTTAATTGCTGAGTAGTATTTTATTGTCTGGATATACTGCAAGTTATTTGTTTACTAGTTGATGGACATTTAGGTTGCTTCTATGTATGATGAATAAAGCTGCTCTGGAAATTCATGTACAATTTTTGGTAAAGACATATGTCTTCATTTATCTTGGATAAACACCTAAGAATGGAACTGATGGGTTGTATTATAAGTGTATGTTTACCTTTATAAGAAACTGTCACACTGTTTTCCAAAGTGGTAATAACATTACGACCAGCACTGTTTTAAACAGCCATCCATATTTATTTGTGTACATCGAATTCCCTCGCATACAATTGCTACATAATACTCCATAGTGTGTATCCACTACATTTTACCTTTCAATTGTCCCGGTGATGGAGTTGATATCAACTCCTTGCCACTATGAACCTTGCTTTAATATGTATTCTTGTGCATCATTCCTTTATGGATGTGTGTGGCGATATCTTTGGGACATGTACCCAGGAGTGGAATTTCTGGGTCAGAACAAATGCTTACACTTAATTGGACTAAATGTCATTAGATTCCTCCCCAGAATGGCTGCCTCCATCTCAGAGGAAGATCTAGGTTCTGTGGGGCCTGACATTTTTATGACATTGAGATTCATTTTAAGAAGAACATAAAATTCAAAATTCAAAATTCAAAATTAGGGCCGGCCCGGTGGCTCAGGCAGTTAGAGCTCTGTGCTCCTAACTCCGAAGGCTGCTGGTTTGATTCCCACATGGGCCAGTGGGCTCTCAACCACAGGGTTGCTGGTTCAACTCCTTGAGTCCCGCAGTGGATGGTGGGCTCCGCCCCCTGCAACTAAGATTGAACACGGCACCTTGAGCTGAGCTGCCTCCTGGATGGCTCAGTTGGTTGGAGCGCGGGCTCTCAACCACAAGGTTGTCAGTTCAATTCCTTGAGTCCCGCAAGGGATGGTGGGCTCTGCCCCCTGCAACTAGTAACTGCAACTGGACCTGGAGCTGAGCTGAGCCCTCCACAACTAAGACTGAAAGGACAACAACTTGAAGCTGAAAGCACAACAACCTGACTTGGAAAAAAATCCTGGAAGTACACACTGTTCCCCAATAAAGTCCTGTTCCCCTTCCCCAATAAAAAAAATCTAAAAAAAAGAAGAAATTGCAATTATTTAAAAATAAATAAATAAATAAATAAATTCAAAATTAGATCCGAAAGTGAATGTGTATTTAGAATGAACTAAGAAATTACAATAGATTACTGAGATCTCTTCAGATAATTTACCGGAAGTGCTTACTTACTGTTATTTCCTGACCGCAACCTGGTTTCCCCTCCTTACCTAGAACATTGTAGAAGTCCCACAGCTCACAAGCATTCAAGCAAGTGAGACGTCCTGGGACTTTATGAAATTCACAGTCATTCTGCTTGTGATCTATACCCCATCAGGATTACATGAGTTTTACTCTATCCCCATTTCCTGGACACTATTTGGTATTGTTTAGCTTTCTAGTGTTTGCCAGTCTAGATCCAGCCTGTTGCCTCATTTTGTATGGCCCAGGAGCTAAGAACGTTTTTTTACTTTTAAGTAGTTGAAAAAAATCAAAAGAATAATATTTAGTGACATGTGAAAATTATGTGAAATTCAAATTTCAGTGTCTCTAAATAAAGGTTGATTGGAACACAGCCACATCCATTTGTTTACATACTATCTATGGTGCTTTCATGCCACAAATGCAGAGTTGAATAGTTGTGACAGAGACTGTATGGCCTACCAACCTTACAGTATTTACTATCTGGGTATTTACAGAAAAAGTCAGATGATCCCTGGTCTAGAGCATTAATTTTTCTTGGAGACAACAGTCTTATTCAATATCAGAGAGAAGATATCCCTCCTGTTAGTACGCTTTTGTTTCTGTCCATTTTGAAATGATGGACCTTGCCAATTTTATGCTAAAAAGCACGTGATTCTTTTCTGATCTATCTGCTGACTTGAGGTATTAGTGGCTTAAGATAGCAGGCCTTTCTTATTGCTCGTGTGACAGCAGGTAAACTGGAGTCTGGCTGGATTGCTCTGCTTGAGGCTGGAGAGGAAAGGGCAGCTTTATTTCTCACTGTAGACCCGTGGGCCATCAGGGATGGCTCTGCTCCACTTATTTCTCATTGTCTTGGGACCACTGGGGAAGGTCATTCGTATGGCGATGGCAGAGGCACAAAAGGGCAAGTGAAAATAGTCATCACCTCTTAAAGCCTAAGCTCAGAACTGGCATATTGTCACTTCTGCCAATATATTGTCAGCTAAAACAAGTCACACAGCCAAGACAAAAGTAAAGGGACAGGGAAGCACATTCCTCCTAGGATGAGATGTTGGCAAAAATGTGGATTCAAGTAGGGGTGAAGAATTGGGGTCAATAATGCAATCTATTGTACCTTATAAGAAACGCCACAATAGTAGTAAAAGGCCTTTGCTTTGCCATCTAAGAGGATGCTACTTGCTCTTAATAAACATGCACTGTGAAAAGTGAGGTCTTGTGGCCTTCCTGCTCATTCCACTCTGCAAATGCTGACATTTTAGTTTCCAGTGGTGATGGCCATGGAGCTATCAAGATATTTTCCTCTGCTTCTGCCCTTCCTTTAGTGTCCTTAAGATGAACCACCAACATATGAGACCTCTTAAGATTTTCTTATTGCTGTAAAGAACCTAAGGAACACAGAAGTATTTCTCTCTCTCTCCCTCCCCTCATTGACCAGAAATGAATTAATAGTAAGAACATTTCCCCCCTACTTGCCTTCCTGCTTGTATTATAAAACGCTTCAAAGACAAGGCTGTGTGTTCTCTTTGTTACTTTCTCTTCCCCCTCTCCCAGTCTCCTCTGGAAGTGCAGGAGAGGGTGGTGAATCCAATAATAGCCATTCAGTCAGTGTGGTGGATTACTTGCCTACCTAATATTAAGTGACTGTTCTCTTTCTGGTTCACTGATCATGGCTCTGCCATGCTCCTTGGGGCAATAAATACCAGTCTGGACTGCCCAGAATGGACACCTCTGCCAGACTTGCCAGACCAGAAGCCTCTTATTTTCTCCCATCATTCATGAAGCTCATTCTTTTGTTTTTGACTGTTACCCTGCCACTAGCCCAGGTCATTCCAGGTAAACAGGATTTTCCCCAAGGGGACATGGGTCAGGAAACCTGATGCTTATTCAGGGAACTCTGGAGGGATGGGGCGGTGGGGTCTAACAGCTTGGGCTGGGAGAGTGGCCTCCCAGGATCCACAGAGGCCTTTCGATGATCTCTCTAGTCAAAGGAAAGTTTGAGTTCTCTGGTACTAACTGATCTTTCCGGTGCCATTAGTTGACCATCCTGAATTTCTCTCTTTGTTTGGCTTAGAAGAAGTCGAACATGACTTTGGGGGCAGAGTACAAGGAGGAGAGAGACTTAGGCATGGAGTATAGAAAAAATGGGAGCTTTTCCAAAACATTCCTTGGGGGTCATGGCGGGGGGTGGGGGTGTTGAATTTTGATCTCTTGTTGCCTCCATGAAAATGGTTCCTGAATTTCTGATTATTTAAGTATTCTGATTCCATTCTCTCAGGCCACCTCAATTTATCTGGGCTACTTTAGGTAGTAGGTTCTCCAGAGCAATTGTTCCTAATCATCTTGGCTGGTTAAGACCAGTGAAAAGCCCTAGGATGTTGTAGAGAGGAGAGTGTGACATTCTTGGGAGTTTTATGGATACCCTAGAAGACTTGCAGATGTCCAGATGGGTGTATTTGAGATTCCTGTCCCCTTTCATTGACGTGGTCACAGAGGACACCAAAGGGCAAAAGGAAAATGTAACAAAGTGATACTGGGCAACTGGGTACATTATAGTATGGAGGAGATGAAGCCCTGGAGAGAGGGAGACCCCTTGACTCCCCAAAGGGACCTAGCCAGGGGGAGCTGCCTGCTAGGTCCCAGGCCATTGGGTAGGGAGGACTTTGAGTTCATTACTGGGGACACAAATGGGAAAAGAAAGGATAGTGGCCTCTAATCTCCCCTAAACCTGGAGAAGGCCTCATGAGGGCTTCTTCCCCATATAGCTCCTTCTTTCCCTTACTACTGTCTTCTCTACTGGCTTTGGCCTCCCCCTTCCCAGCCCTCTGCTTTATTTCAAGACTAACCCTTCCCCCTCTTCCCTTTTAATTTCAGTCACGAAGTGTTGGGGTAAGTCGGGAAGGTGCAGAACCATGTGTAAAGAGAGTGAAGTATTCTACATATTATGCAATGCTGAGGCAAAGTGCTGTGTCAATCCCAAATATGTACCTGTCAACACAGGATCCTCAAACTCAAGTGGAAGCCTGCGAGAACCTCCTGCAGTCTGACATCGCTTATCCAAGCTTGAGTCTAATATCATTCTATTAAATCATTGTTGGCTCTACCTTGTTTGTGTCTGGCAGTTGCACCGAGTTATACTTAAATAGGAAGGAAGAAAGGTGTGTGTGGGTATTAAAGAGAACTGGATGAACCAGTGGGTGGTAATAATCTGTCTTGCACATAGCGCCTGCTAGTCTGCTGTCTCCCACTACTGCTCCCAGGTGATATAAATAAGGAATGTTCAATCTACCCATTTGATTCCTATTTTCTAAACCAGCACTGCTGATGGAACTTACTGCAGTGATGGAAATGTCCATATTTGTGTTGTCCTATATGGTAACTACGAGCCGAATGAGGTATTGAGCACTTCAAATGTGGCTAGTATAATTGGGGACTGAATTTTTAATTTAATTTAATTTAATCTATACTTAAATTTATATAGCTAATTGAGGCTAGTGTTTATTGTATTGGTCAGTGTAGCTTTAGAGTCTAGAGATACAAGGCTGAAACAGGCTATGAGGCTCAATCTCTATATTTTAGAGGAAATCAAGGAGGCAAGCAAGAATGTGCGATGAACACAAGAATCCATTCTTATCTTGCTGCTTCTCTTTCTCTACTTTTACACCAAAGGCTGCAACTCTCCCCTGACAATACCTGGAGTTCTGTCCTGTTAGGGACTCCAGGATGGTGTCTCATAAGTTTTCTTGGAGAATGCTGGTATCCCACGTGCATTCCTGCTCCATCTCTTTCTTTTCCCCCCTAATTGTGCCACATGATATTGAGCTGCTGGCTAGTCCTTTTCCAGGATGGACCCTGAACAACAGGATTTTACCATCACCAGCTGCACGATTTCGGTCATGGTCTCAAGTATTCCCAACCCTTGCTACTTATCTGACTAATCAAAAAGAACTTGATTCTTTATCCTGAGTTGGAAAATTCTGTTTGGAGTCACCTGCCTACTATCTAATTCCTTCATATGAGAATACTGAACCTAAGCTCAGCCTTATGGCTTGACTTAGTCATTCCCAGCAGACCTTTTTGATGAAAACCTCCAGCCTCACTGTCTAAATACCAGCGAAGCTGTTAAAGGAAGAGCATTGGATTGAGGATCAGAAGATCTGGTGTGGGGACAGAGCCCCAGAGAGCAATTTCCAGGCTCTTGGCCTCATGGGGAAAGGTGCTGGCTCGGGTAGTAGATGGCCATCAGCTGTGACTAGTTGGCCATCAGCTGTTACGGGTTAGCCATTAGCCACTGATGTAATTGCGTGGCTAAGCTAGCAGGAGGGCGGAGTGTGGATTGCGGATTGTAGAGAGGCAGATTGCAGTTAGCAAGTGAGGACGGTTGGCAGAGACAAGTGTGTGGCGGGTTGCAGATCGTGTGGCTCCTGCTTCTTGTGTCTCCAACCCAGCTGCCAGTGAGACTGTAGTGATATGAGTCCCCTATCTATGGCTCCGTTGGTGTGCCTTTTTGGCCTCACCATATCCTGCGTGCTTATGCGGAGAGCGGGACTAGAGATCCCGCAGGCCACCCTGCATGACAGTCACTCTTAAAACTCAAATGAAGCCCTTGACCCCATTACTTTTCCATTAATCATCCCAACTTCCTGATCTCGCTTCCCTCTGTATTCAGCTTGGATGTCGTGATCTAGCCCGGTAACAATTCTCCTGCAGACATTCTCAACTCCCATGTTCCATACTGCATGGGATCCATCTGTGAAATTCCCAAGCTGGTGGAACGTAACCACCTGTTTGCCTTCTCCATTTTGCACGCTTTAGCAGCTGCTTATTCTTGGAGAAAATTACCTAATGGGCCTCACTGATTTCACCAGAAATTCAGGGCTTCAAACCTCAACATTGCCCAGCTAGTCTCCCGTTTTCTTCTAAGAAGCTTGATTTCTCACTCTCTGAAATGACCATGCCATGCTTTTCCCTCTCTCCTGACTCTTCTATCACTTCTTGCCTCTAAAATATCACTCCTTGCCTCATGTTTTGAGAAAATAGAAACCATCAGAAACAACTCCTTCATCTTCTCTTTACGAAGTCTACATATTCTTGCATCTGGTCCTACAACTCCTGTCTTCCTTTAGCTTACATTGGAAGAATGGTGCTGACTCCAGAGAAACCAACCCCTCCACTGGTCCATATCTCCCTTCCTGTCCCCTCCTCAAGGACTTCATCTTCAATTATTCTCTTCATTCTCCCTTTCTCCGTTGGACTATTTTGATCATTATACAAAGATGCTTTAGTACTTCCCTTCTTAAAACATAACATCCCTTAATCCCGCATCCCTCTCTGGACAATAACCCATTTCTTTATAATTTTTCAAAGAATTTTCTCAAAATGTTGCCTGCCTTCACTTTCCCAGTTTTCTCAGTTCCCATTCACTTTTTAGCTCAATTCAATTTGGCTTCGACCTGCCATTGAAACTTCTCTTGTAAAGGTCACCAGTTACCCCCAATGTTGTCAAACTAAATAGAGGCAGCTCAATTTTCCTCCTATTGATTTCTGAGCAGTATGTGACATAGGGGACACTAACTTCTCATTAAAATGCTTTTTTTCTCTTGACTTTGAAGTTTCCAGACTCTCTTAGTTTTCTTCTGATTGGCTAGGCCATTCCTCTTCAGTCTTCTACCCAGGCTCCGTCTTTCCTTCCCAATCACCAGGGCTTGTTTCTAGGCTCTTTTCTCTCTATTCTTTTTCAATAGATGTTTTGAACACCTTCTATATGTTGATCACTTCCAAATTCTCTATCTCCAATCCCAGACTTTCTCAAACTTCTAGACTCTTTAAGTGAGTCATCTCCATTTGAACGCCTAATGCATCCAGAATGGAACTCCTGGTGGGAACCTCTTTTCACCAACCTGTATTACTACCCTATTATTTCCCTTTTCAGTAAATAACAGCCCATTTGCTCCAAACCTAGACGTTGTCCTTGGTTCTTCACTTTGCTTCACTCTGTTCCATCTATCAAAGCCCTGTGGCTCGCCCTTCAAAATCTACCTCAAGACCATCCATTTCTTTCCCATCTAGTTCAAGCCACTCTCATCTTAACCTGATTTTCTACAATAAGTCTCCTACCCAGTTTCTCATGTAATCCTCTAATTAAATTTCCACACAGTAGCCAAAGAGTAAATTAGATCCTGTCACTACTCTATTTAACACCAGACAATGGCTTCCTGTTTCACCGAGAATCAAGTCTTGACTCCCTACCATGACCTGTGAGGCCCTGCCTGGCCTGGCCTTGGTTACCTCTGTAGCATGTTCCTGCCTCTTTACACTCACATCCCTCTGGCCTCCTTTCGGTTCCTTCATGTCAACAACCTCTTTCTTGCTTTCGTGCCTTGCTACATGCCATTCCTTCTGCCTAAGAGAGCTCTTCCTCTGATATATGCATGGTTGTTTTTGTCCCATCCTCCAGCCCTTAATTTAAATGTCATCCTTGATTATTATATCTCACAAGGTCCTTTATTTCTCTGCCAATTTCTTTCTTTCCACTTCTCAAAAATCAGTAATTAGGTTGTTCTTTTACTTGTTTGTTGTCTATCTGCCCAGGAGAATTTGGATTTCATGATAGCAGGGTCCTTGTCATTTTTGTTCCCCATTCCATCCTTGGTGCACGGAACACCGTGGGAATGCAATACAGATTTGCTAGCTCTATGAACATTTAAAGTCCAGGAATGTCCCTTTCCCACTGGCAGGTCTCCCTTCCCATGTGCTCCTGCTTTACCACTGTCTGAGATATAAGACTTTGGAAGCTCTCCTTCTCATTTCTCATATCAAGTCAGCCATCAAGACCCCTTGATTCTTTCTCTGCGCTGGCTTTGTACAAACCCCACTTTTCCTCACTGGTTTTAGGGCTACTCCTTCAGCTCAGTTCCTTATTAGCATCCTTCCTCCTCTTTTCTTGTACTCTAGGCCGTCTACCCTGAGTTTTGCTGCTGATCCTTTAATCTCCCTGCCAGGTCAATTTGTCCCAAAATTTGTCATTAAATCTCATAAGGGTTCCTTATTGAATCTCATAAGGTTCCTCATTGGTCATCAGAGACCAACTTAAGGCAGAAAGGGCATTTCTTGGAAGGATAACATGTAGCTCATAGAACTTATGGAAGTCTAGACAATTGGGCTTGGAAGGACGAAGGGAGAGTGGGCAGCAGAAATAATCTACCAGGATCCTACCACCAGCATGGCCATCCTGGCACTGGACACTAGCGTCACATCCGGACACGCGTCATTGCTGCTGCCACAATGGGAGTATGTTTTCTACCTTCCCTGTGGTTTGGATTTGGTCTTTTAAAATTGAAAGCCGTTTGTTAGAGCATCGATTTGGTCAAGACTGGGTCATAAGCCTGCTAACTGCCAAGGTCGCAAAAGAATATTTGTCTTTAGTGCTTTCTGCAGTAGGAGGTCGGCCCTCCTTTCCATCAAGACCCAAAGAATGGGGCATTTCTCCCAGATGGAAGGAGGTTCATATGCTGAGTGTCCAAAGAGGCGGCAAAAGACAACTACCAGGAAATATCACCCTGAAGGCTTTCCTTTCACCTGGAGTGTTTTCTCTTTCACTCTGACCTTTCCGATTGCCAGGGCCAGGACCAGGCTGAGGAGAGGGAAGTGCCCTTAGTGCAACATCTAAGGAGGCACTGACTCTCAGGGTCATGCCAGTGCCTCCTTTAACGCTACGCCTTAGGCACCTCCTCGCCTCACCCTAGCCCTGACCTTCCCAACTGCGTCTTGCCACTTCTCCTTTGCAGTACCCATCATGCCTGGATTTACATGTGTTCAATGTCTGTCTTTATGATAAACTATCATCTCCACCAAGACAGAGATCATGGCTGATTTATCTTCTGTATCCCAGAATGGAATCTGGCACAAATTGGGTGCTTAACCAATATTAGTTGAGCAACTGTCTGACTTAATGAGATATGTTTGGTTTAAAACAGACAGCAGAAATGATGCCACAAGAAAACTCCTGCTTTCAGGTATAACTTTGCATTAGACTAGTATAAATGCTTCATATCAATAACCACAGAATGGTACTAAAAATACATATTGATGTTATAAGACAAGACACTTAGCAGGGATGGGTGATGGTCACGGCATCCATCACTGTGACGGTCATTAGTCAATGACCATCCACGATTGCTGAGCAGGTTGAAAGGCCTGCTTTCATGAGTCAGGTGATTTTTTTTTTATGAATGTCAGGAGTTCTTGAGGATATTATGCCTTGCTTCAAAAGCAAAATTATTGCATCTTAATGAGATGAATTATACAGATATATTAAGTATTTGTTTAAACAAATATTGTGGCAGGATAATATATTACGAATTTAATGTAACAATTACCTGATAATTTTTTTTTCCATTTTACTTGAGCAAGCATCAGCAAAAAGAGTGAAAAGATAATTTTTTTTCTGCCCAGTTATTGTAAGGGAAGCCAGGACTGTGTGTTCTGAATCCTGGCCTCCCTTTGCCACTGTGGAATCGAAAACGTGTGTGTGTGTGTGTGTGTGTGTGTGTGTGTGTGTATGTGTGTGTACGTACATGACATGCGCACGCACATGTGTTTCAGAGCTGCCTTGAAGCCAACCCTTCCTATTCCCCTACCCTCACCTTTGTTTGAGAGGTCGAGGTGCAAGAGGGGCAGTTGGATTGGATTGTCTCAGGAGGAGAGAGATGAGGATTTTTTGCTGGAAGGTCAAGAAATGAACAGCCTGGCATTTGGGGGTGTTGAGTCTCCATACAAGTGGAAGAAGAGGGGGTTTGCTTCCAAGGATGTTTGATAAAGCACCCCAAGGTGACAGGTAGTTGGGATGGGTTGTCAGCATGGAAGGCAACCATTGTGGAGACAGCCACTATGGCTGTGGTCCTGGAAGCAGCCGCAAAGGCCTCCTTGGTTAGGTCTGTGGTCCGTGGAGAGAGCCGTGGTGATGAGCAATTCTCCAGTCGCTCAGAACTGCTCAACAAACAGCTGACGGAGTACATCAGCAATGCCCTGAGCACGAGGAGCAAGAGAAATGAAGGTCATTGTCATGGAATAAGGATCAGGTCCTTCCTCGTTTCCCAGAGCCATGGGGTCTCAGTAGGACCAAGTGGAGGAAAGCAGGAAACCCCAATAATAACTAATACTGGACATCTCACCAACTTTGCAAGTGATGTCTTGGAGGTGAATTCAAAATAAATATAAATGAATAAGCATTTCCATTTCCTGAGGCTTGAGCGTGGTGGAACATTCATAACTGGTATGTGACTATTAATGCTTTAATTATTTTTAGAAAAAACTCTACTAGCATCTATTTCTCTTTTTAAAAAAATTTTAATTTTTCAATTACAGTTGACATACAATATTATATTAGTTTCAGGTGTACAACATAGTGATTAGACATTTATATACCTGATTATGAAGTGATCACCCCAATAAGTCTAATACTCATTGATACCATATATAGTTATTACAATATTATTGACTATAAATATATTTTTAAATTAAATTTATTGGGGTGACAATGGTTAGTAAAATTACATAGGTTTCAAGTGTACAATTCTATAATACATCATCTATATATCGCATTGTGTGTTCACCACACAGATTCAGTTCTCTTTCCATCATCCTACATTTGATACCATTCAAACCCCTCTCTTTTTTATATTTTCAATATTTCTGATTATACAGTGTATTTCTTCTCAGCTTACAAAATGTTACATACCCCACACCTTTACTAACATGTTTCCGCAGGACCTTCTCCTTGATCTGGGCGCTTTTGAAAAGAATCCTGGGTTTGCATCCTGGGACCCTCAGTGGTTTAGTGATTTCACCTCTCTGAGCCATGACTTCCTCCTTAGTCATACATACCTTCTTGTGAGGATTGACTCAGACCATATTCAATACATAACTGGTGGTATTATCATCAACATTTTCCATCACAGTGAGGGGTGGGAATGGGTGGTGACTACAAATGGCTCTGAGGGATATTTTTTGGGTGATGGAAATGTTCTAAGATTGGACTGTAGTGATGATGGTACAACTCTAAATGTATTAAAACTCAGTGCATTGTACACTTAATGAGTAGATCTTATGGCATGTAAAATTATACTTCAATAAAGCTGTTATAAAATAAGGAAGGTCACAAACAAGTATTTCTCTGCTATCACCTCCACCTTCTCTCTGTAGAGACCCCTTAATTTTTTTTAGGAAAGAAGGGCTTCTTTCTGACTGGTTTTGTCACGTGGCTGGAACCTCTGTTGTCCCAGTTCAGAAGAAACAATAGGAGACAGGGCTGTGGATAGAGGCGCCATAACTGGGAGCCAGTCGGTCCTGGGTTCAAACACTGGATTCCTCGTATGGTCACCTGGGCAAATGTTTACCCTTCTGAACTTCGGTTTTCAAACCAGTACAATGAGTGAATACACTTTTTCTGTTTATTATGAGGATGAAAGGAGACTATACCTGTTAAATACTTGTTACCAAACCTCGCAGAGAGTCAGCACTCAATAACTGGTTAGGACGGCTACTTCCATAGCTTGGGGAGGTGTCTTCTCTGAGGATTTCAGCTTTCAGTGATGCTTTTCTTCTCTCACACCCTTTATGTCTATGCTCTCTCAGCTGCAATGCTGGCCTCATAATTTCTCCCAGGGAAGAATCAACCTCCTTATTAATCTTCCTTCACTTGCCTCTGCCCTGGCAATTATGTTTAACATCGGCTGTCAGAGTGAATTTTCTAGGTAAAAAAAAAGTGTGCTCATGCCACCATGGTCCTCTCTGTAAGATCTTACTACTCCCTGTTGCTTACAGGATGGACTCCAAAGCCCTGAGGGTGGCACTGATGGCCCCCATGATGATTTGCACCTCACGTTCCTCAATGTCTCTCCTTCTGTCTCAAACATTCACAGCCGCAGCTGTTTACTGACCATTCTCCTGACCTTCCTCTACGGAAATCTGCTTTCTAGTCTCCATTTTCCTCCCCGCCCCTAGGAAGGCCTGGAGCAATTCACTTCACCTAAGTCTGAATTTTGTCATATGTCACATGATTCCCACTTCTGAGGATTGTTCCCAGGATAATAATCATAAATGTGAGGGTGACAATGATAACAATAATGAAAAACAACAATAATTATAGTTAATAATTATTCAACACCTCCTGGTGTCAGTTATTTTGCTAAGCAATTTACATAAGTTATCCCATTTAATTGACTCAGGTGCAGTTACAATTTGTATTTCATCACAGAAGGCTCAGAAGCTTTACCTAACTCGAGGTTGACAGACATCAAATGTCAGGGCCAACACTCAAATCCAAATCTACGTGAAATCAAAATCCTCTCTCCAATCCTAGTACTCTAAGATTCTAGAATTCTTTTTTTCCTTCATCTCCTTTTGTAGTCTCTTGAGCTCCGCCCGGGGCCCAGCCCTTATTCAGCTTCTTCAGAAGCTCAGCGGAAGGGGCACAGTTCACTTGCTTTCTTTACACTCTAGAAGGACTTGGGTTGCCTCCCCATTAGATCACTGCTCATAGCCTTACTCAGTTTATGTTATTTATTCAGTCTACAAATATTAAAGCACCTGCAATGTGCCGGGTGTGTCAGAGATTGCTGGCTTTTCCTTGGTATCTGTCTTCCCCTTCTTCGTAGTAACACAAGCTCTGAATTTCAGCTAGCTATGGTGGTCCAAAACACAGGACATATTTCCAGCCTACCTTGCAGCTAGGCATGGCCTTCTGAACGAGCTCTGGCCAATGGCCTGGAGTGGAAGCCATGTGTGCAGATTCTGAGTGGGGTCCTTACAGGGAAAGGTGTGCACTTCATTTCCTTCCTTCTCCTCTCCCTGATGGGTGCAATGGGGACTTGATGGTGGGAACTGGAGCAGCCCTCTTGCAGCATCAAATGGAGCTGCCTGTTGAGGATGGCAGAGCATCTAGCCAGAAGGAATCTTGCTCCAGCTGAATGTTGAAGCCTCTACACTTACCTGCTTGCCCAGATTTTCACATGAGAAAGGACCAATGTCTGTCTTTTGGAATCATTGTTTGGGAAGAGAATATCTGTTAAAGCAATTGAATTAATATCTTAATTATGCTTTAAATATACTTAATTACACCAGCTGATGTTATGGGCCCTGGGGTTACAAGACAAATTTCTGACATTCTAATGGGAGAGACAAAGACTGAATATGTAAAATAGATTGAAAAAGAACTGATAAATCTGTGAAGGTCACACAACAAGTTATTATAATACAGAATGACTGCAGGTGGGAGCTCTGTTATCTAGGGTGACCAGGAAAAGCCTCTCCAAGGAGGTGACATTTGGGATGAGACTGAATGACGAGCAGGAGCCAGCCCTGGGAAGGTCTGAAAGAGAGACTTTACAGGAAGAACAAATGACAAACGCTAACACCCTGGACTGGGAATGAGACTGGCAAGTCCAAAGTTCAGAAAGACAGACAGAAGTGTATCCTTCTGTTAGAAAGCTGAAAATGTTTTTGTTTTTTTAAATGGAATGTTTCTTGATATGTATTTATGTATTAATGTGTTAATTAATTAATTCCTTTGTTGGTCTCTAAAGGCCAAATGGTTTTAATCTGCTTGTCTCCTTATGGGGAGGTGGGGGGAGAGCCACTTTTGGCACTGGTGCTGGCCAGTTTCCCACATGCTCCTCTTGTGCTTTGCTGCGACATCTGCTACACACTGTCCTTTGGCCTGGCTGATCACATATAAATCCTCTCCGGCTACAATTCATTGCCCACGGCTCTGCCCTGCTGCAGAGAACTCTAATTTCATCCCCGGCAACACAGCCACCTCCTTCTCCTGTGACCTGTCAGCCATGAAGTTTCTGTTCCTGTTTCTTGCCATCTTTCTGGCCATGGAACCAGTGGTATCAGGTAACTGGGGCTCTCTCAAGTGTCTGGGATCCCTGTCATGAACTTCTCTGCTGCCCCTTTCCTCTCACTGCGGGCAGCATGGGAAGCCTTTCCTCATTTCATGTGGCTTTGGGAAGTTTTCCCATAATCATCTCATGACCACGTCTCTCCCCGATGCTTTTTTGCCAAGGTGGTCGGATGATAGATGTTTGGAGCATCTGGCAATTAAGGGCAGGCTGGTGTTCTGGTGGTTCTTGGGAGTGGGCTTAGGGATGAAGGGTTAGATGCAGGTTGGGGACTTTTGGGGGCTTTGGGAGGGTACAATGAAGGCTGGGGGTGAGTTGCGATGGGGAGAAAGACCTTGGGGTTGGAGTGATAGAGGGAAGATTCAGAGGAGGTGGAGGTGAGGAATTGGGCTTCCCTCATGGTTTGGGGTGGGCTGGGGAAGGGGTGGGATTTTGGGTAAGTGGAGCTAATGTTGGGGATTAGACTGGGGCTTGGGCTGAGGCTGGGAGTTGGTACTGGAGGATGCAGGGTGTTTCTTAGAGATTCAGCTTGGCGAGGGACTACTGCTCGGAACTGAGGGTGGTGACTTGATTAGATTTGGGTTTGGCTTGGTGTTGGGGGCTCAAGGGACATCGAGCTGTGTAAGGTTGGGAGTTATAATTAGGTTTGGGTTGGGTTTTGAGTTTGAATTGGGTGAATATGGGGCCAAGGAGGATTGTTGGGTTGTAGCTGGATCTGGAGCTTGTTGGGCTTCAGTTAGACAGGGCCAGGCTATTGATAAGGAGCCAGCTCTGTTGAAACATGGGTGAATTCTCTCCATCTCCTAATATTATAGGTGTTTATTGTCCTTTTCTCATAATTTCCAAGCTCCATTAGGTGGGACTTTCATTGCCAACAATTGATCTCAAAGTTAGGGGTAGGAGGTTGGGGATGGTAAGACAGAGGGTGCGATGCCTAGAAAAGGCTTCCCTAAAAACCTTGGAGTTTCCAATTTTGGAACAATTGTTTCAATTCTCTCTTCTCTCAAGATCTCTTGTCTCTTTTCCTGGGACTGGATCCAGCATTACTGACTCAGCCCTTCCCTCCTATTCTCCCTGTCTTCCTACTCCATCTCTGCTTCCTTTTGTCTCTCCACTTGAGAGATACTAACATCTGCTTAATGGTTGTTCCTCTGCCCAGTAGCAGACTGTTGGATGAATGGAAAATGCCGGTTGGTGTGCAAAAATGACGAAGACAGCGTCACGCGCTGCTCAAATCATAAACGGTGCTGTGTCCTCAGTCGTTACTTAACAATCCAACCAGTAACAATTGATGGAATACTCCCCTGGACTACTCCTCAGCCGACCAGACAAATAAAACATAAGTGCAGACCTGGCAACAGAGTTGGAAGATAAATGGAAATCGTGGATAGAAGCGACTTTGCTTCAGGTTCCTTAGTTCCCATATTTCATTAAAACTCACAAATCAGTTTCTTGTGCCTGTCAATCATGAGAAATGACGTTCCAGAGAGATTGAGGGTGAGGGGATGGCAAGATGAGGGTTGAGAGGTAGCAGAGAGATCACTGAGGCTGGACCCCAGCAGTGGGGAGATGATTACAATCTTAAAGATAGCTCCTCATCTTCCAGCTGCAAGAAAGGCTATTGGGTCAGGAGAGGACTGAGAAGAACACGTGGAAAGCTGAGAGATTTAAAGGCACAGCAGACACCTAGAGAGTGGCAGAACCCTTGGGCTGGGAGAGTTGGTCCATCATGGAGGGGAGAATGGACTGGGGAGGGACAGGGAGTAGAGCACAAATCCTTGGCTTTCTCGGTTGAGATGCTCAACCAAGCCCCTTTTGGTGCTCAAGAGCTCACAGCCCCAAGGATCAGAAAGTTTCCAAGTATTAAAAAAAGATAAAACACATGCATTTACTCATTTATACATGAATTTGTTCATTATTCATTTTTTATATTCTTTCATGGATTCATTTATTCATTCCGCTCTGCCACTTACCACCCTCCGACGCTATGCACGTACACATCTCAGAACGTAAGCTTCCTCGTCTATAAAATTGGAATGATAGACTCTATCTCAGGATGGGGTAAGAATGAAATGAGATACTGTAGAACACACTGCCCAGTATGGGAGTAAGACCTCCATAAATGTTAACTGTTGCTATTGTTTGTTGATTTATTGCTGTGTGACTTCCAGCTGTGTTAGACTGTGAGGGAGACAGAAGCCTGTCTCATTTAAATGAAGAATTTAGCCTGGGAGAAGGCTCACCCACGGGGAACAGTCAAGAATTCTGATTAAGAATCTAGAGGACCTGGGTATTTTCCCAGGAATTGTTATTTTAAATCCTATTCTCGAGGACCGTTTATCAACACAGGTGTTCACCTCTGAACTGTGTTCTCTGCAGTGAGGTCAGAGAATGGAGTGTTCTGTAAAGCATGGTGCATGACATAGAGACAGATAAGGAGTTCACTCTGATCCATGGAGATAATTTGCTCTCAGTTTAATATTTCTACCCTTACACTCTGGAAAGAGAAACCCCCTCCTCTAATCTGGATCCTACTCTGGGCTTCCACTGCTAAGTCCCCCCCATGGGTAGGGGGTGGTTGATAGGGGCTAGGGAGATGTAAACACCTAGAGACTGTGCCCTCCCAACGCCACTCCCCACCCCCCACCTCCTTCCTAGAAGAGGCTTTGAGTAGTGGGGCCTGTAATTCCCTGCCCAAACAACCCTTGTGCCTGCTTCCAGGGACTGCGAGGGCCTTTTCCTTAGATCCACCCCCGGAAGGTGGGGCTGTGTAGTACTGTGTACTACCCCCGAGGCAGGAGGAGTGTCAGGGGACACTCCTGTTTGCAGGGGCTGTGGGCGGAGCTTGGCTGTTCAGGCTGGCGTGTCCATGTCTGTGTATCAGGCCCCTCATCTTGTGAGGCAGAGCAGGGCGTGGGTGAGAAGAGAGGTGGGCTGTGTACTGAGCCAGCTTCCCTCGTGACACCTGGTTCCCACGTGGAACTCTGAAGAATCCAAGAATTAGAAATTCAGATCATCATGAAGAGATATTTCATAAAGGGTGATTGATAGGCTGTATCGTGTTTATTCTGTTTGTTAGCTTGATTCATAACTGTTAAATATTCAGACATATGATACATGAGTCTCCAATTGTGTTTTTGCCCCAGGACCCACAAATGTTAGCGTTGTGCCTAGGATCTGGGTCTTACTCTGGCTCAGAGTTCATCTCCAAACTAACTTTAACGGCAAGAGATGCATAACCTGTGCTATCAGTCTTCATGCTGTCTGTGACTGTGGACTGTCAGGCTACACACTGGAGTTACCTGTGCGTGAGGCCATCCAAACTCCTTCCTTGCTGGCCTCCCTGCCTCCAGGTTCTCTTTGCATTAGTGACTATTATTAGAGGGATGGTTTTCTAGGAAATCCATCTGACCATGTTGCTGTCCTGCTTCTGTATCTTCCGTTGCTCTGCACAGCCCGGGGTCCTTCACACGGTGGCCCAGCGTATCTCCCATGACTGTCACTCAAAGACTTTCTCTTCAGCAACAGCA
The DNA here is from genome assembly GCF_004115265.2 of Rhinolophus ferrumequinum. Lineage (NCBI taxonomy): Eukaryota > Metazoa > Chordata > Mammalia > Chiroptera > Rhinolophidae > Rhinolophus > Rhinolophus ferrumequinum. The sequence goes on from NC_046306.1 coordinate 23,000,388, forward strand.
ACCCTCTCACCATCCTCTCCCGTACCTTTGTTGCCTTTATTCATAGTTCCCTTCCACTGTGTCCCCATTACCAGGCTCCCCAGTGGATGCCCGTACCCGTGAAAGCCTTTGCGTAGCTGTGTCTTACTATTTCTTAAAAAAAAAAAAAAAAAAAAGTTCTCATTGGATTTATGTGTCAAGGCACTGTGGGTACTGTTCATAGGCCTGAAATTATTCCATTCTTACAACAACCCTCTTGTTATCCCAATCTTATTGATGAGAACACTGAGACCTAGAGAGGTGATATAATTAACCAAAGTCACACTGCATTAAAATATAACCGAGATTCAAACTGAGTTCTGATTGGCTTCACAAAGTGTCACTCTTATGAAGGTATGGCTCATACCACCTTATTGTGTAATTATTTCAGTCGCTGCCCTCTTCCCACCCATCCTCCAAGCACTCATAGACCAGATGGAAATACTGCGGAGTAGAGACATCATATTTACACCTGTGTTTCTTGAGTGTATGAATAGATGAATGATTAATTCATATCTGAAAGCTCAAGAGGATTTGGGTTGGGGGGCCAATGGCTGATGTGTCAGGCATGAATCAGGGTGGGATCCTTTCTGGGCTGAAGGAATCATAGGACCACTGCATCAGTTATATTTAGCTCTGATTGGCAGTGTTGAAAGGATGCAGAGCAGCTCGTGGACCTTGCTCAAGTTGGTTCTTATGCATCAGTTAGTTTTCTCTTAAAACACATAAATTTCACAGTGTGGGAGGTGGTCTGGGGAGAGTGTAAGGATCCTGCAATACCTGTGGCCTGGTGTTAACCTATCCACACACGGCCCTCATGCCTCCACCAAATTAATTCTTTATGACGTATTACCTATTCACCTGGGCAACAACATTTATTAAGAACTTCCTCCATGCTTCCCTCAGGGCACAGACCCTGGAGAGTGACAGAATGGTGGGCTCAGAAAAGGGCTTGGAACTCACATAGAGCCACGATAAATTTTCAGAAGACACTTAAACCCATGTCTGAATCTCTGGACTTGGGTGTCTGGGCATGTGAAATTTTGAAAATTCCCTCAGATTATTCCTTAGGGAGATAAGGTCCCATCCCCTAAGACCCCTGCCTTCATTCCTGACAGTCCTCAAAACTGTGAGAATCTTTGATCTGGGCAACTTCCCCTTGTCTTCCCATTTTACAGATGGGGAGACTGAGACCCAAGGAAGACAAGTGACCTATGTTCGTAAGTAGGCTTGAGACATGCTGGGATTAATAAGCAGGTCTTCTCTGACTTCTGGTGCGAGGGCTGGGGGAACACTGATGATGATATTAAGTAGATGTGGGTGGTACAGTGGATGGTGATGCAGAGTCGACAGGACGGCAGGTCTTAGGAGCTGCAAAGTCCCTGGCAAAGCTTTGGGGTTCATTTGGGCACCTTTGAAACTCCTTTCTGGGGGTGCCATGGCCTTTCTCCAGGGGGAAAGTTTGATGAAACAGGCTGTTCTGCCAGCTCCACCATCTCCATTGTACCCTTCTGTACACCCTTCTTTTGGATGCAAATCTCACATTGGCCTTCCTTCTCAAAGAAGATAGAAAAGGACCTTATCTCTAGGGCATATGACAGAACGGGCGTGGTCTTTGCTCTTGTAAGTCTTCCTGGAAGCTCTGTTTTCTTACTTGTAGGCTGAGGGGTGATGAGGATGGGTAGCAACGTTGGTGGTGGAGAGCAGGCCTGTCTGGGACAGGGGATTGACCCTGCGGTTGTAGAAGCTTTGTGACCCCAAAGCAGGGAAGACTGGGCACCTGTCCTGGACCTTTCCTGGGATCGATACACAGGCCTGCTGGTGTAGCTGAAACTTCATTTATTCTTTGTCTGTACACCAGTACCCATAATTGAAGTTCTATTTGATACTTAGATTAGAAATTCATCTTTGATTCTTGCCCAGCTCCACAAGAGTAACAATATTTCTTGCTTATCTCTCTACCGTTCTTAGACAACAATGTTCTCTGTTCAAAATAAAATAGATCCCTTTTATTCAATGTAAGGGCTTAGGAATTTATGTATGTATGTGTGTGTACATTTGACTTTGTATTAAACCCATTTGCATATAGGGGACCCTATGTACCAAGAACCAAGTGCAAGGTCTGGCAAAGATTGGGTGCTGATAACTGTTTCTGGAATGAATAAGAGGCCCTTGATTGCCAGGTTCAGAAGTTTGGCCTTGACAGTGAAAACAATAGAGGGCCATAGCTCCAGCTGTCATTATCCAGGGAGGCACCAACCTCTCCCAGCCAAGTCTCACCCGGTAGAGAAGGCAACAGTGTACATTAGAAAGAGTACGGGCTGAGAGTCATAATGAGTGGAGTCTGAGGCCTTGCTCTGCGTCTAACAGTTAGGGGCCTTTGCCAGAACACTGCATCTCTCTGAGCCTCTATTTCACAATGCAAGAAAAAGAAACAGAGACATCAGAAGGTTATAGTCAAGATGTAATGAGATGTAGAGATACCAAGTGGATCACAGTGGGTGCTCAGCAAATGCCGATGGTTATTATTTTCTTTCCAGCTGAAGGATTATTCCTGTTTTGGATACCTCATTCCCAAGGGGGAATAATAATAAAGCAAATAGCTAACATTTATTGAATACTTACTAAGAACTAGAAACTGCATCTCTAGTTCCTATGTGTGCACAGCCTCCAAAATAATCTCTGGCGATTAACAGACTGTTTGGATTATTTTCTAATAATAATCTGTTATAATATTTCTCACTAAGTTTTTCAATCATTTTACATTAGTAAAAGTAAAATCACTTTTAGTATATTTATTATTGCATAAATCTATGGGATGGAAGCATCAAATAATGTGTGATAACTTATTATTTTTCTCCTCTAACGTATCTGTTCCATGTTACAAAATGTAGAAACTTGCTTGAACAAGGGCTGTGGGAGTTTTTTTCAATGCAGCATACCAGTTGAACTGACTTGTAGTAAGTTTTTCTAAAGTATCAATAGGTTCCAGTAAAAACAAAAAAAGAACCAAAATATGTTCGAATTAGATAACTTTTCTCTAGGAATTTCCAGTATAATAAAGCCAAAATAGGGTACTGGAAAAGATGTCCTGTTTGAAGAGTTTTTCCAATGCAGTAGAGTGAAGTAAGCATTATGATATGTCCTGGCTGTGGGCTGCCATGTCTACCTATTCAGTTTGTGCTATCACAGCTTTGTTTCCTGAGTGGTCAGTTTCCTGGAAGAACTTGCCAGATTAGACATGAAGTGAGAACAAATTAATCTTGACAATATAAAGCTTTACAAGTAAGTGTACTAGTAATTTTTTATACCTTCAGAATAGTGTCATTGCTGATTAGATGGAGATGTAAAAATACAGCTAAATGAAATGATCAAAATTAAATAGGGTATGATTTTTAAAATTTCTAAGGGCCTATGTTGTTCTTTTGTTATTATGAAAAACATATGTCAAGTAAAATATTAAAACAAAACAGAGATGTAGAAATAAAAAATAGCCTTTACCCAATGCCAATAATATAGACATAACTTGAGTATATATGTATATGTATGCAGATATATTTAAGAAACAAACTCTTTATCGTATTATATATTAAAAAATCTCTGACTATCAGTGAGGGCCTAATGTCTGTCTAATTTCATGGGACTATTCCCCAACTGTTTGTAATTGTAGTATAGGCAGAAATGGATCATTCAGAAAGGACCTTCGTATGATAAAGAAAACAACAATAATAGTTAACATTTGTTTAGCTCTTACTACCGTTTGTGCCAGTCCCTAATTGCTTTTCACTTATTAAGCTATTAATAGTCACAACTCTAAGGTTAAAAACTACTACAGTCTACACTGCACAGATGAGAAAAGGGTAGAAGAGAGAAGTACAGAACTTTGTCCAAGTTTATACCACAAGTAAAGCAGGAGCTGGGATTTGAATCCAGGGTTTCTTGATTTCAGATCCTGTTCTATTAACCACTCTATGGCTCCTTAGGTTATTTTATTTATTTGTATTTTGTTTAATTAACTTCAGCCTTATTGAGGTATAAAAGATATATAAAAGTGTAGGATATTTAAAGTGTACATTGTCGTAATTTGATATATGTGTACATTGTTAAAGGACACCCCTCTCTGGTTAATTAACACATCCCTCACCTCACAAACTTCTCTTTCTTTTGTGTGTGAGAATGTTTAAGTTCTACTCTCTTAGCAAATTTCAATTATACAATTCCATGCTAGCAACTATAGCCACAACATTTTACATTAGATCCTCAGACCTTATTCACCTCATAGGTGAAAGTTTGTACCCTTTTACCAACCTCTCCCTATTTACCCCCTCACCTCCACCCGCCAGCCTCTGGCAACCACTTTTCTACTCTCTATTTCTATGAGTTTGACTTTTTTTTTTTATAGATTCCACATATAAGTGATACCGTGCAATATTTGTCTTTCTTTATCTGGCTTATTTCACTTAGCAAAATGTCCTTGAAGCCCATCCATTTCACAAATGTCAGAATTTCCTTCTTTCTCATGGCTGAATAATATTCCACAGTAGATGTACACTACCTCTTTATCCATTGATCTGTTGATGGACACTTAGGCTGTTTCCATATCTTCGCTATTGTGAATAATGCTGCCATGAACATGGGAGTGCAGATATCTCTTCAATATCCTGTTTCCATTTCCTTTCAATATGAACCCAGAAGTGGAATTGCTGGATTATATATATGGTAGTTCTATTTTTAACTTTTTGAGGAACCTCAATATTGTTTCCCATTGTGGCTGCACCAATTTACATTCCTACCAATAGTGCACAACTCATCAACTTTTAATTTTAATGTATTTTATTTTAACTTCTTGTCTTGAAATAATTATAGATTCACAGAAAGTTGCTAAGATAGCGATGGAAGATATCCTTTCAATAAATGGTCCTGGAGCAATTGGACATTTGTAAGCAAAACAATAAAACAAAAATGAACAAACAACAAAAACAACTCAATATAAACCTCAAGCTTTATATAAAAATTAAATGAAAATGGATCACAGATTTAAACATAAATGTAAAAGTATACAACTTCTAGAAGAAAACGTAGGAAAACACTTTTAGACATAGAGCTAGGTGAAAAGTACTTAGATATGAAAAGCACAATCCATGAAAGAAAAAGAAATCAATAAATCAGGCTTAATCAAAATTTGAAACTTTTACTCTGAGAGCAACCCCATTAAAAGGATAGATGAAAGGACAAATTACAGAATAGGAGAAATATTTGCAAACCACATATTTGACAAAAGACTTATATCTAGAGTACATAAGCAACTCTCACAACTCAATAGTAAGAAACAAACAATCCAGTGAGAAGGAAGACATGAAAAGACATTTCACTGAGGAGGATATACAGATGGCAAATAAGCACATGTAAAGATGTTCGATATCATTAGTGATTAGAGAAATGCAAATGAAAGCCATGATGAGATTTCACTACGTACCTATTAGAACAGCTAAAATTAAAAATAGTGACAACACCAAATGTTGGCAAAGATGCAGAGAAACTGGATCTTTCATACATTGTTGGTGAGAATGTTAAATGGTATTAGGTTGGGGCAAAAGTAATTGCAGTTTTTGCAATTCTGTTTAACCTTTTAGACCACAATAACTTCTGCACCAACCTAATACAACCACTCTGGAATATAGTTTGTCAGTTTCTTCTTAAAAAAACCCAAATATATACTCACCATACTACCCAACAAATGCACTCTTGGGCATTTATTCCAGAGAAATGAAAATTTAGTTTCAAAGACTTGTGGATGAACGTTCATAGCAGTATTATTTATTTTTTCGGGGATCCCATGAAAAAAAAAGGCTATTTTTTCAGGTTCACAGCAAAATTGAGAGGAAGGCACAGAGATTTCTCATATACTCCCTGCCCTCACACAGGCACAGCCTCCCCTGTTATCAACATCTCCCACCAGAGAGGGACATTTGTTACAACCAATGAACCAACTGTCACATTATTATCACCCAAAGTCAATAGTTTCCATCAGGGTTCACTCTTAGTGTTGTACATGGATTTAGACAAATGTAGAATGGCCTGAATTCATCATTAAGTATCATAGAGAGTATTTGCACGGCCACCCAAATCCTCTGTGCACCACCTATCCATCTCTTTCCCCAGCCCAACCATGGCTACTGACCTTTTTATGGTCTCCATAGTTTTGTCTCTTCCAGAATATCATGTGGCTGAAATCATACAGTATGCAGCCTTCTCAGATTGGCTTCTTTTACTTGGTAACATGCATTTAAGCTTCCTCCAGGTCTGTTCATGACTCGATAGCTCATTTCTTTTTAGTGCTCAATGATATTCCATTGCCTGGATGCACCACAGTTTCTTTATCCATTCACCTACTGAAAGCATCTTGGTGGCTTTCCAAATTTTGGCAATTATGCGTAAAGCTACCATACACACCTGTGTGCGGGTTTTTGTGTGGACATCAGCTTTCAAGTCCTTTGGGTAAATACCAAGGAACTCAATTGCTGGTTCGTATGGTAAGAGTAGCTTAGTTTTGTAAAAAAAAAAACCCTGCCAAACTGTCTTCTAAAGTTGCTGTATCACTTTCCATTCCCACCAGCAATGAATAAGAGTTCCTGTTACTCCACACCCTTGCCAGCATTTGTTGTTTTCAGTGTTCCAGATGTTGGTCATTCTAATAGGTAATCCATTATTGTTTTAGCCCTTTAGGTTTTTACTATGCTCCCTGACTCATTATATCTATGTTACTGCTAAGTGGAAATTAACCTTTTTTTTCTTTCTGGCCAGGCAGCAGACGTCACATCCTTCGATGCATGGGTAACGTGGGAATCTGTAGACCCTCTTGCAAAAAGGCTGAACATCCCTACTTCTATTGCAGAAATTATCAATCATGCTGCCTCCAGTCCTACATGAAGATAAACATTTCCGGCAGAGAGGATGAAAAATGACTAGAGGCAACAGAACTGCTGGCCAAAAATATCTTGAGTGCTGGTGATTACCATCCTCAACCTGTCCATGCCTCTCATTAAAATTCATGCACCTGACACCGTTGTCTGTCTTTCATCCGTTGGAAATCACGATGAGTTTGGGTTTTGCATGGTGAGATATCTGTTCACTTCCGGATCCAGCCCTGTGAGAGAGAAGGCTAGAAAACTGGAGTGAACAGAAGACAGAGAATCTAGACAAACCAGTGAAGATGGGGAGAGAATGTATTTGACTCCATTGAGGGAGGGTTGAGGGTTTAGGCAGAACCATGACTCAACCTGTACTACATACGACTCGGGGGGCGGGGGGAACAGAACTAGTGGGTGAAGGTCTTGCAGACAAATATGTCTTAGACCATGGAAGAAATTCCTAACCAGCCATTGTAATGTAGAATAAGTTGTGCTGTCAAGATTTCAAGTTAAATGATTACTGGGGAAGGAAATGGAACATTGGATGCTGTTGTTCTTTTTGATGATTGTTAAGGTATTTTAATTCCTAAAAATCTAGGAGGCTTGTGCCCCCAATTACAACCAACACTAGATTTAAAGGTAAAATTCTAATTTTACTTTTTATGTCTAACCTCCTCTAGTCTCTTATTTCTTTCTCCACCTTTAGTTCTAAATTTTGTCAAAAGGAGAGTAGCTACACTTGCCAATTACCTTTCTCTGTTTCTCTGCCTTGCCACAACTCATTACAGTTTGTTTTTGTACTCACTGTTCTATTGAACTGGCCCTGGCCAAGGTCACCACTGGACCTACTTTTTGAAAGTTTCTCGGATGTTGCTCAACTTATATCACACTTTGCTTCTTGGTAACATTCCCAACCACGGTCCATTCCTTCCTTGAAACTTGGTCCATTCCTTCCTTACCTTGGTTGGCTTCTTTGACTTCATTCTTTCTTTGTTTTTCTCCTAACTGTTGGGCTGCTCCTTCTTCATTATCTTTTGGAGTTCCTCCTGTCACTGCGTTCTTCTGAGGTTTCTCTTCTCTTATGAGAATAAAAACTCTCCACATTCCTAGAAAAAGGCTGACAGTTCTACAGCTTTGATAACCAGTAAATACCTTGAAAGGTTTTAAAACTTTCTCATTGATCAATGACAACTTGCTTCAGTGAACACATTTCTGAAAGCCAAATGATCAGTGACAGCATTATGTTTTCAAAGGCAGCCAATCAGCGCTCGGTTCCCTTCAGTGTACACACTTCTAAGTTGTCATCAACACATCCCCACATCTGTAACCAACACCACTCCCCTAAGTTGCCTTCCCCAAGTTCAGCTCTTTGTTCTGCTTAATGAGCCTCTGCCTGACCAACAGTGCTCTCTTTAATTTAAGAAAACAATCATTTCAGCATTTTGGTTTCAGACATTGAGTGACAGTTTCATCCTTTGACAATAATCTTTTCTTCTTCCTTCTGTGCTACCACTCATCTTGTCACAACAACAAAGCTTAGGATCTGAAGAAAACTGTTGGTTCTGGACCTCTGTTTCTGGCAGAATAATGGTCTAAAAACCCAGATTAACCACCCCCCCCCCATTGAAAATATATAAAATAACTTATTTAAAAACATACAAAGAAATTTCTTAAGCATCCTTGACCTTGCAAAAAAAAAAAAAAAGTAAAGAATATGCGGGCCAAGTGAAACCAGCTGCTTTTCTGAAGGCAGTCACTGAAGCTGGCTTTTGTCTTGAAGACATCTGCTGAAATCAGGTGAAACTGAGCTTTGTTTTCCCTGGTTTTAGGCAGGGGAGGGCAAGGGAGAGGAGACAGTGACTAGGGTTGGAAAAAAATGTGAGTCTTGTAGGAGATTGCTACATAAATATCAGTCTTGGAAGTGTTACATGTGCTGTGTAAGGATAAAACATACATACATACAACATTCCTTCTCCTTCACCAGATGTTTCAAAGACAATTGCCTGGTCTTGAAACCATATGTAGGTTTGTAGAAAAAACCTACTCAGTATGTAGAAAAAATATCTCCACTGAGAATTTACAACCTCAAGCTGGCTCTCACACAGTCTCTTAGCCTGAACTCATGGTATGTGGATGATCTGGAAAAAAAAAAAAATCAAGCTGATGATTTAGCTTAAAATTGTTCCAAACTAATAGAACCAAAGATGTCTGACAGAACTAAATGAAGGAGTAGATCTTTAAGTCAGGACTCAATTAATTTACTCAGGTAAAGTTCCAAGGAAAATGCAGAGACCAGAGGCCCAAACCACAAACACGTAATAAGGCGCCATGAATTAAAGCCAGCAGAAACCACAGATCAGAAACTCAGACTTTCAAAGACTTCAAATATTAGAATTATTAGTAATACTAATTTTAATAATTTGAAAAAATAAATTTGTGAGATTTGAATTTCCCGTCATCAACTGGGTATTATTCGACCCCTGTCAAGAAGCATTCCAATGTTAGATGGAAATGGTATGTTGAAAACTGAGACTTAAGAGGTCTGGGAAGCATAAATAAACTGCAAAGGCAGGGGCCTCAGATGCCTGTGGTACCTGCTTTATTGCTTCTGCTTCCTCCCACACGAATGGTGTCACGGTGAGTTCCTGTCATTAGCAACCCAAGGAAGAAAAAGCAAGAGCAGGTTTGTGGAGTGGTTTACATGATACCTAGCAACAGCCAGAAGTGCCGCATCACAGCCCGACTTAGAAGGTGGCCTTGAAATTAGACAGTGAGTAAGGGAAATCCTTTCTATAGAAGGACGGATGGCCTAAGGTATGGAGCTACAGTAATTCAAGGACAGTGATGATAGGTTGACTGGTGGATTGGTTAGGGTCTCAGAAAGGGCAAGATTAGAAGACTTGTAACAATGAGGTGTGTGGTAGAGTTATGGGGATGGACCTCTCTGGAAGGGCATGGCGTGTGAAGATATTTTTATGCCATCAGCAGGAGAGAAATAAAGCTCTCAATAACCAGGCAGATAAAATGACCCATCTGTCACCCACAATTAAGGAGCCTACCTTTGGATGTGTGATTAAGACTTGGTCAAGGAAATGTGACTATGAAGCCAGCCTTTCAACAGTTTCTATTCCAACCTTGAAGCAACTGGGGCAAACAGAGGAGTCCTTAGAGCTCACAATTGGGCCAGACAGTCTCCTACAGTGAGTGATAATATAGGGCTTTGGGGCCAGAGTTAGTGGTAAATTGGATGCTTTCACTTGAAATGTCTGCTGTCATAAAGAAACCTTTTAGTGTTCTAGAAGCTACTCTCATATGCAAGGATTTAGAATTTTGATTGTGACAATTTATGCTGCCCTCAAAGAGGCAGCACTGACACAAGGGATGCCTCTGGTACCCCAAACCACTTGTTGAGAAGACAAAAGGACAAACGGAAAGATTAAGATTGGTGCTGGAATATTTAACTAAGTTATTAAGACTGTGCATGGGTCACCAGCAAACAAGGTGCACTGAACATGGGTTAAAACTTGTGGAAATAATTTGACATTTCAAGAAAAGCTCTCAGGAGTTTATCATTGACAGTATTGGGAATTTTTGGACTTCCTTACACAGCTGTTTTTGTCTAGAATTACACATTGATGGAGGGAGGGTGTGTGTCACTGTTGTATTTTTAGTGCGTTATCTGTACGCCTTAGTCCATCACTCTGAAGACCAGGGTGAGTGAAGTCATGAACTTTGAGGAACTTCTGGGGGAGACGTCTGAATTCCCAGTCTCGGGTCAGACTTTCCATCTTCTATATTCATGATTCAAAGTCGGTCGTAGTGGGCTCTACTGTCACAATGAAATCCATAGCACTTGGGCTAAAATTTTGTGAGACTGTGGGAGAAGCCAGAGGTAATTTCTCAATAAGGTTCTCTTGCCACTGGCCTTTTTTGCCGGGAATGCAGCAGACTTGATGATTTTTACAGGATGCTTTCATCTCTTCGTCAACTTTGCAGTTTTTCCTGCAGTGCCCCAATTTTTGCCAGCATTTTTTCCCACCATAGTCTGAATAATAAAAGGAAAGAGCATTGATTTGAGGTTACTGATGCCCTCCATTTCACAAGCATGACTGTATATTTGGCACCCCATAGGGCTCTCAAGCTCAGAGCTGGCAAATACCATGTTTCAAAAAATATCTGTTTCCAACCTCCTACCTGCCAGGTTTTTTTTTTAACTTTTCTGAAGGTGAGATGAATCTTATCATAAATGAAATGAAACTTGCTAATTACAAGGAATTGGAGCTAGTTATAATGAAGCTACCTGGGCCTGTGTGATGCTAGCTAGCCACATAAAGAAACGTTCGTCTTATTGTCACTGTGATTGAGTTACTTTCATTGATCATGCCCCCTGTGGTTAAATTTCTTTGCGTACATTCTACCGCAAAATATACATTCAAATCAGTATATAAAATGTATCTGTATAGTTGAAAGAATAATAATAAAATGAATATCCATGAACCTGCATTCTGATTAAGAAACATTACTAGCACCTTAGAACAGTATAGGAATTCTTATGTGAGAGGCCTCGTTTGCTCACGTATGGGACCAGTGCTGCTTCAGTTTCATGACGTGCATATGAATTGAGTAGAGGTCCTGTTAAAATGCAGATTTTGATTCAGTATGTGGGGCAGTGTCTCAGTTTCTGTTTTTCTAACAATCCTCTGGGTGCTGCCACTAGTGCTAGTCCATCAACTGTCTTATGTAGCAAGATTTCAGACCACAAAAAAACCTCACTAAGTTCCATGTGTTAACTATCATACATTCTACGTTTTCCAACCAAATGTAATAAAATTAGAATTAAAAATCTCGTGCATTTGGAAATCAAATAATACGGTAAAAAAAAAACACAACAAAACCTAGATTAAAAAAAATTTTAAAAAATTAAAAATTAAAAAAATAAAACCTAGAAATAATGAAGTCAGAAGAAATGAAATTAGAAAATTTCTGGAAAGATGAATTAGGAAAAAAAGAGAAAAATAAAAATGACATCTCTAGTGACATGGTGAAATAAAAACAGATACAGCATATTAAAAAATAACAAAGAGAATTATCAATAACTCTACACAAACATAATTCAAAACTAGATGAAATGTGTAAATTCCTAAAAATATCCCAAGGATGGCATAGGAAGGAAATACAAACTGAAATAAAACACTAGGTGTTTGTAAGTTGAAATGGTAGTTAGAAAAACCTCTTCTTCCAAAAAGCCTCAGCCTGGATGATTTTTTAAATTTTGGTAAAATACATATAACATAAAAGTTACCATTTTCAAGTGTATAGTTCAGGAACCTTACATACATTCACACTGTTGTGTTACCATCACCACCATCCATCCACAGAACTCTTTTCATCTTGCAGTACTGAAATTGTGCCTAACAAAAAATAACACTTCTCATTCCCGTGGCAATCACCATTCTACTTTCTGTCTCTATGAATCTGACTATTCTAAGTTCCTTATATGAGTGGAAGCATACAGTATTTGTTATTTTGTGACTGTCTTTTATCTCACTTAGCATTATTTTCAATATTCATCCACACTGTTGTATGTATTAGAATTTTCTTCCTTTTTAAGGCTAAATAACATTCTATTGCATTTATATACCACATGTTGTTTATCCATTCATCACTCAATGGACATTTAGATTGCTTCTACCTTTTGGCTATTGTGAATAATGCTGTTATTATTTAAACCTAGACGATTTTTTAAGGTGCATTCCACTACTTTCACCAAAGATCCAGGTATTATCTTACATAAAATGTTCCAGAAAATAGCTGAGGGTTGGGTGGGGTGGGGAGGATAGCTGTCTAGATCATTTTATAAGGCTAGTGTATCTTGGTTCTAAAACCAGAAAATTGTAGGTCTATTTTCTTTATAAATATATATTTTAAAATATCCTTAATAGAGTATTAGCCAATTGAATTCAAGAGTGTATTAAAATACACATGATCAAGTAGGGCTTAACTCCAAATGTAAACTATCATCCAAGATTAGCAAATCTTTCCATGAGATTCACCAGCTTTATACAGCTTTATACAGTTAAGAAGATAAATAATAGAATTATATTATTTAATGTAAAAGATTATTTGATAAAGTTCAATGCTTACTTATGATGAAAACTCTAGGCAAACAGGAATAGAGGGAATTTCATTAATTTTGGTGAAGGTTGTGTATTAAATTCTAGAGTTAACGTTATCTAATGGAGAAACTAATTCCCAGTGAAGTCAGGAAAACAAAAAATACTCTCCATTATTGCTATTCTTTAAAATAATAGTGGTGGACCTGATCAGTGTTTAAAGAAAAAGAAAACAAAATTATGAGGTTTGGAAGGAAAGAGATAAAATTGTCATCCATTCTAACAGTTACGATTATAATATAAAAAAGAACTAACAAACTATTACAATTAATAGGAGTTTAGTAATTATGTCACATGCAATAGCAATTTACAAGAATCAGTAGCATTCCTCTCAACCAACAATAACTAATTAGAAAATATAATAAAATATATTGCATAGCTATGAAGTATCGTTTAAAACTAAGAATGACCTTTATGGGATATATTTTAAAACTCTAACAGAAGATGTGACTTTGGATAGGCTGACTTTATTAAATAGATTCACTTTCCTGTGAATTAATCCATAAATTTAATGAAATCCTGATCAAAATCCCAGTGGTACTTTTTGGAGACTTGATTATTTTACTTTAAAACTTATAATAAATAAAGGCCACTGATGCTAAGATTACTTAAAAAAAAAGTAAGACAAAAGTTTGTCTTTGTGGACACTGACAGACTATAAAGCCATGGTATTACAAAAAAATATAGCACTGTTACAAGAACAAATATATCAATAGAAAAGAATAGATAGCTTAAAATAGATCCATGCTTGAATGGGGAACTTAGTATGCAATGACAATAACACCAGGAATCAATGGAGAAAGCATAGATTATTTAGCATACAATGTTGGGAAAACTGGCTCACTCTATGAGAAAAATGAGAGTGGATTTACACATTCCACTGGTGGCTTGAAGATCTAAACGTCAAAGGCAAAGCTAAAAAGTTATTGGAAAATAATGTCAGAGATTTCCTTTGAGACATAAGAATGGGGAAGACCTTCTTTAACAAAATCTCCAAGCATAGCCTGCAAGACAAAATATTGTTGAATTTGATTAGACCAGAATTAAGTGTTTCTGTTCAGTAAAGGACATATCCCAGGCAAAGTTCATAGGCAGCTAGATGACAAATTGAGGGGTAATATACCCAGTGACTAAAGCTGAGTAGGAAATAATATCAAAAATAAAGAACTCCTAATATCATGAAGAAAGCATCCCCCAGTAGAAGCAATGGGCAAAGGACATAAATTGTGAATTAACAGAAGTGGAGTCACTTGTTTATATATTCAACAAATGTTTGTTCAGTATGGATTATATACCATGTGCTATTCAAGGTGCAGGAGGATATATCCATTAACAAAATAAACTAAACTTCCTGCTGTCATGAAAATTTCAGTCTTTTTAGGAGACAATATATGAGACAGTAAGACAAGAAAGTAAAATGATCTTTATGTTAGACACAGTTAGATACAGATGAAAAGCATCATGGAGAGTAGTGAAGCAGGGAAGGGGAAGTAGGAAGTGTGTGATCGGAAGGGAAGTAGTGAAAGAGCTCATTGAGAAGGAAGTGAGAGAGTGAGCTGAGACTAACTGGAGCAAGAAAGCACCAGGCAGAGGAAGCAGCAAGTACAAAGGCCCAGAGGCAGGATCTATCCCCAAATTTTTGAATAAGAATAAGGTGGCTGTGATGACTGTACAATAAGGTAGGTGGAGAGTAATTGGAGAAATATAATGGAGGTTGAAATCACAGAGAGTCTTGCAAGTCATTGAAAGGAAGCCGTTCACATATTTTGATCACAGGATAAGAAAAGTGCAAAATAAAACAACAGTGTGGTATCACTTTATAGGCATCAGACTGGTGAAAAATAATGAGTGTTGGAGAAATTATGGTGACACGGTGACTTGTGTGCACTCCCGGTGAGAGGTGTGGAGATTTCCCTGTCCCTATAAGTGTCACTGATTTTGATTTTTCTTCCTTAAATGTAGGGGCTATCCAGGATAAAACATGAAGACTTCATGCTTCTTTCATCATCTCAACTGCTCCCTCCAAGGGGATGGCTCCAAATTTATATCTCTTGCCAGAACACTCAGACTTGAAACCCCAGGACATGCAATATTTCCTTCACTCCCCACACATTCTGACTTTCCATGATTCATGGATCGCTTTTACAGAATCTTGCACATCCATCTCTTTCCTCGTCTCAACACCCACACCAGAACTCAAAGCAGACAGAATTGGTCCCAAGTGGACCACACAGAATTGTCTTTGATTTTTTTTGGAATTGCCACTGGAAAATTACTGAAAACCCCAATAGCTAGTAATTTCTACTGGCAGTGTCCTGAAACGTATATAAGGGAGGAATTCATGGAATAAAATATTTTGCACTTACCTTTAACCTGGACATTTGGCCTTAAGGAATCTATTCTATATAAGTCCTTGTCCAAATATGTAGAGACACTTGTACAAATATGTTCATTGATGTGTTGTTAGAAAATTCCCAAATGACTGTACACAAATTATGTCTTACCATACAGCGGAATTTTAGAAACAATGAAGCAGATCCTTAGATGGTGACATGGAAAGATGGTCATAAAATATTAGTAAGTGAAAGAAGAATGCTGAACCATGTATATAGTGTGTTTACTTTTGTTTATAAAACAAACATATAGATTCATTTTTATATGACTTTGTTCACACATTGAAATATATCTTGAGAGATACTAATATATAACATAGGAGAAAGCATGGTACTTTGAATAAAAAACTATTCAAGTGCACTTCAGCAGCAATTTCAAAGGTCTGGTCATGACTTTTGATATACTTTAAAAAATTAGTGATGATTAAAAACCTAGACTTTCATGGTAGAAGGGAAAAAAACAGTGAATTCTATTTTTCACATACAGCTCTGCAGATCTTTTCTGACTTGTTCACCAAATTCCAGAATGTCAGAGAAAAAAAAAAGGACCTCACTTAAAGCTACAGCAGGACTTGTAAGGCCAAGAAAACAGGAAAGTGGGCTTTGGGAATCACTCTCAAGAGCTGACACAAGCTGGAGAGAGAACTCAAGTGAGTCAGGCTCTCAGTTGGTTCCTTAGGTGGCAACTTGGGATTCAGAAACAAAGACAACTCTGGATGTTGGGCTGTCCCTGTCTATTGAGGAAGAGCTTGTCTTACCCTTAGGTTCTGCTCTGCCAGTAATATGGTCCCAAGTGGGGGAGGGCATGGAGCTGGCCGGGTTGGGGGGTACAGCAACATATTGAGATTTCCATGGGCTAGAGCTCCTTCTGCTCCCGTTTCTGCAGCTTCCCTGGGTTCTGATTACCTGGAATCACTTGTGGTAGGAACAGAAGGACAGCAAGAGCCAGAAGCGAGAGTCTCATGGTTCTTGGGAAGTAGGAGGCAGTGGATCCACGAGTCCAGAACCCTTTGCGCAGTGTGAATCTGAACTAGAGTTTTATTGGCCTCTCTGGGGTGGGGTCAGGGGGATGGGGCACTGAACTGGACAGACAATGTAAAAGCTAATCCATGCGGAACATTAGTGTACTGACCGGTACATTGATCAAGCATCTGAGACAGGCGCTGGTGGTCAAACAGAGGATTAGAAGTCGTGGGCTTGTAGGGGGTATAGGGGGTGTTTGGAGAGGGAGGGCTTGCACGCCAGGATACGTTCCATGGCTTCCCCAGGCCTCTCGTCAGGGTCCTGCCTCCTCTGCTCAGAGTCCCTCTGGCTACGACATAAGCCTGCTTTTGAACTGCCTACATACTTGTGTGTTTAGTCTCCAGTGAACTGTGAGATTCCTAAGAGTAAGGACTGTGTCTCTCATTTTTGAGCCCCAAGGCACAAAGCATGATCTCAGTGAAGGTTTGTGGAAATAAAGTGTAATGAACACACGTCAATCTGTAGTCCAAATCTCTTACATATGTGCCCACTAGGGAAAGTGACTTGCCCAAGATAATAAAGATGGCTTGCGGCAGAGTTTGGGGGAGATAATTTATAATAGGAATTAAAGAGGGAAGTTGCTCAATATCATCAGAAATGCTGCTTACCCAAGGCAGTTCCGCAGTAGCTTGGGATGTTACTTTTGACAGGTGCATCCTGGAAGCCACTGAAGGGCAGGGATCCACTGAGAAGTTCTCAGCAGTCAGATCTGCCTTTGGGATGCAGAGCCCCAAAGGAACCCGAGAGTCAGCCTGGCCCTGCCTCGTTTCAGTCACATTTTCACCCTGTCTCAACTCTTGCTTCTTCTTGTTTACTTGGCTCTAAAGGTCCCTGTAAAGCTTTAGAGGAGGTTGCTGATTTTCCTCTTCTGGGATGGATGACCATATTTAGGAGAACAGATAGTAGGAATTAGCCGGGCTGTCATGTGGATGAGGAAACTGTTCTCTTCTGGATGACCCCATGTGGGGTTGTCATGTCCAGGATGGTGATGGACTATTTCCAAATTAATTTTAGATGAGTATCTTCTAACAGGCAGAACTCCCTTACTCTGAAATGGCTGCCCACAGAGGTCAAGGGCATTCTGTAATTGATTTTTCCAAGCTGAGGCTAAGTGATGGAATAGGAGGAATGTCTACACAGGATAAAGAATAGCTTTTCTGGTTCCATCCGAGCAGAAAAATCTATATTTTAAATTTATGAACGGTGTCGCTCTATGTCCTGATGGTGAGAGAGATATCTGACCCTTTCTAAACAGGAGGGCTTGAGCAAAACCACTTTTTGTCACGCTACAGACTAGCAGGAACATTTAGATTACCCCCAGCCCAATTCACAGAGCCTGCTCTAATGTCTGAGATGGTGGTGATGGGTAATTTCTAAGAAGACATGTCCTGAAGGGGAAAAGCTTATTACAGGGGAGAAGGGAAATGGGTGCGGTCCATGGCATCACAGTGAGCCCCTGGCCAAGTGCCCACATCCAGTGCCCCCTCCACAATTAGGTTGAAACAACTACTTGACTTGATGGTCCTGGAAAAATACACTTAAAATAAATAAAAGTTAAAAAAAAAGTTGTATTAAATTTATTGGCGTGACATTGGTTAATAAAATTATATAGGTTTCAAGTATACAATTCCATAATATTAGGTTGGTGCAAAAGTGATTGTGGTTTTTGCAATTATTTTTAACCTTTTACACTGCAATTACTTTTGCAATTACTAACCTAATACATCATCTGTATATTGCATTGTGTGTTCACCACCCAAAGTCAAAATCTCCTTTTGTCACCATATATTTGACCCAAGTGATTTGTGTATATTGAACCCATAGTCTGGAACTGTCAAACGCACTTATTTGTTCTAGTAGCTTTTTGGTAGATTCAGTGGGAGTTTCTAATACGTAGAGGATTATGTCATCCTGAAATTTGACAAATGTGTGGATCAGATGAAGCTGGGAATTTTGAAACTTGGGAGGCAGATCATGTGCCTACTTACCTTGTAGCTTTAAGGGAAAAGTAGGGAGAACCAACACGTGTTCCGGTTGGTAGTGGCTGTGATTGGTATGGTATTCCAAGAAAGAGATGACTTCAAGAAAGAACTGGCCAGTTTGCAAGTAGAAATGATCTGAAATAGAGGGCCTTGCAGGGTTATAAAACCAGACTAATCCTAGGTCCCAAATAATAAGAGATGGGATTTAAAAAGGCGTTGAGCAACTACATCCTGGTAAGATATTTCAGCTGGAATGAAGTGAATGAGAGAAAAAATTAGATTAATGGTGTAGACATTCAAATTAAGTCTAAGAGCCTCAAGGTAGCTGTCATTTATGAGAGAGAAAGAGTGAGAGAGAGAGAGAAAGAGTAAACAGCACAAGGAATCATAAAAATAATTTGAGAAATAAGTAAGTGTAGGAAGGAACATGGACATGGGTTTGGTTAGTTGCAGGTACTGTAGTTGCAGATGGGACTGACTGGAAGCAAACATATCAGGAGCCGACTAAGTCTTCAAAGGCAACCATATTGCCAAAGAAACCATGAACCCCAGGCCAACAAAATCTCTGACTGTCTGAATCGTAAAACAATCTTTGGTTTTTCCAATCTTCCATGAAGGGAGAGAGGCTTCAAAGGCTAGTTCCCAAAGACCAATTCCAGATATGGCCAAGAAGAATTATGTATAAGGAGGAAGCTCCAAGAGGATGGATTTGGGGGCCAGAGAGAATAAAGGGCACGGGACTTCACCTCAGAGAGCAGCACCAGGGCCTCAGCAAGACACAGAGTGGGCTTAGTGGCCCACAATTTGGGCTTAATGGCATTTCAACATTGTTATGGACCAATGGCTGCTGGTCATGTCTAAATGAGAATATGTATTATAGTTACTTTACTCCTGACCTAGCATTTTATATGGTGTGGATGGGCAGATAACTTGTCTTTTTAGTCCATAGGTTGTCAGACTGAGGAGCTACCTCTTATATAGGCCCTTGGATTATCAAACATGACCAGAGCTTGGGTCAAGAAAATAAGCCCATGGAACCTTCAAATCAACAAAATTGTCTTTGTTATCTAGTCCTTAAGCAACGGAGGCAGAAGAATTCCTCAGAACAAACTCTGGCCCAGCCCCATTATAGGGCAAGACATCAGACAGAAGTTTATTTGTTTGCTTATAGAAGTGTTTATTTTCAGTTTAAATGTTTTTGATATATAACATTGTGTAAATTTACAGGGTACATGTTGATTAGATACATTTACATACTGTAATATGATAACCATTCTAGAGATAGTTGGCATCTCTATCATGTCACATAATTATCTTTTCTTTTTTGTGGTGGAACTAATTAAGACCTGATCTCTTCTCAAGTTTGATGGTTTAATATCGTTGTCTACATTCACTATACTGTGCATGAGATCTCCAGGACTTATTTACATAGTAGTTGCAAGTTTGTACCCTCAAACAACATAGCTCCTGTTCCCCAACATCTTTCCTATTACCTCAGCCCCTGGTAACCATTATTTTGTTCTGGTTTTACATGTTCGGTGTTTTATGGATTTCACATATAGGTGATATCATATAGTAGTTATATTTCTCTATCTGACTTTTCTCACTTAGCATAATGTCCTCAAGGTCCATTCATGTTGTTGCAAATGGCACAATTTCCTCTTTCTTATGGTGGGACAATACTCCATTGTATATTTATACCACGCCTTCTTTATCCATTCATTCTTTGATAGGGAAGTTGTTTCCGTATCTTGGCTATTGTGGATAATACTACAATAAGCATGGGAGTGCATATGTCTCTTTGAGATCCTGCTTTCATTTCTTTTGGATATATACCCAGAAGTGAAATTGCTGGATCATGTGTTAGCTCTATTTTTAATTTTTTGAGGAACCTCCACAGTGGCTGAATCGATTTACATTCTTGCTAACAGTCCACAAGGGTTCCCTTTTGTCTACATTCTTTTTTTAGTTTCTGTTGTAAAGATTTTGTAGGGTATTGTCACGCGGGGTGTCAGGCGGGGTCTCTGCTCCCGCTCCCCACATAAGAATGCAGGACATGGTAAGGCCAAAAAGGAACACCCACGGAGCCATAGGTAGGGGAGTCATACCACTATAATCTCGCTGGCGGCTGGGTTGGAGACACAGGAACCAGGAGCAACACAATTCTCAACCCTCACTGTGCCGCTTGCAGGCTCAGCCACCATCTTCTTGCTAGCCCCCATTTGCTGCTAGCCTAGCCACGGCAGTTATATTAGTGCCCAATGGCTCACTGATTACAGCTGACGGCCAACTAGCCACAGCTGCTGGCCATTTGATCACAGTCGACGGCCATTTACTACCTGAGCCAGCACCTTTCTACGTGAGGCCAAGAGCCTGGAAACTGATTTTTGGGGCTCTGCCCCACAGGTATCCATGGATACTTGTCTCATTAGGGAGACCACTTCAGGGATGGTGTAGGTGCCTGACCCCTGCAGGGTACACCTTTTGTCTACATTCTTGACAACCCTTGTTATCTCTTGTCTTCCTGGTGATAGCCATTCTACCATGAGTGAGGTGATGTCTCATTGTTGCTTTGATTTGAATTTCCCTACTGAACGTTAGGCAGTTTCCCTAATGTTGAGTACATTTTCATGTAGATGTTGACCATTTGTGTATCTTCTTTGGAAAAATGTCTATTCAGGTTCTTTGCCCATTTCTTCTATTAATCAGATTATTAATTAATTAAATTTTGTACTTAATTGTATGAGTTCCTTATCTATTTTAGGTACTAACCCCTTACCAAATATATGATTTGCAAATATTTTCTCCCATTCCACGGGTTGCCTTTACATTTCGTTGATTGTTTCTTTTGCTGTGCAACAGCATTTTAGTTTTATGTAGTCCCACTTGTTGATCTTGCTTTTGTTGCTTGGGCTTTTGGTGTCACGTCCAAAAAATTATAGCCAAGACCAATGTCAAAAACTTAGGAGTTTTGGGGCAGCTGGATGGCTCAGCTGGTTAGAGCGTGAGCTCTGAACAGCAGGGTTGCCGGTTCGATTCCCGCATGGGAAGGTGGGCTGCGCTCCCTGCAACTGAAGATTGAAAATGGCGACTGGACTTGGAGCTGAGCTGCGCCCTCCACAACTGGATTGAAGGACAGCGACTTGGAGCTGATGGGTCCTGCAGGAACACACTGCCCCCCAACATTCCCCAATAAAAAAAAATAAACAAAAAAGACTTAGGAGTTTTTATCCTGTTTCTTTCTAGGAGTTTTATAGTTTCAGGTCTTAAAGTTAAGTCTTTAATCAGTTTTGAGTTAATTTTTGTGAGGTTTTGAAGATAAGGGTCAGTCTAATTTTACTTTTCTGCATGTGGTTATCCAGTTTTTTTAATAACATTTGTAGAAGAGAATATCCTTTCCCCATTGAGTATTCTTGGCTCCTTTGTTAAATATTAGTTGAAGATATGTATGCTATGTTTTTTTCCTATCCATACATACCTTTGATAAAGTTTAATTTGTAAAGTAGGTACAGTAACAGATTAACAATAATAACTAATAACAAAATAGAACAACTATAACAATATATTGTAATAAAAGTTATGTGAATGTGGTCACTCTCTCTCAAAATATCTGATAACCTATCTGATAACTGAAACAGCTACTAAATGACTAACAGGTGAGATGGAGATGCTGGACAAAGGGATGATTCACAGCTTCCAGATGTGATGGATTGGGGTGATGTGAGATTTCATCACACCACTCAGAAATTTAAAACTTATGAATTGTTCATTTCTGGAATTTTCCATTTAATATTTTCAGACCACAGTTGACCATGGGCAACTGAAATCTCAGAAAGCGAGACTATGGATAATGGAGGACTAGTATAATGATTTCTTTTTGCCAATGAACCGGGTTCTTGGTATGATCTGAGACAATGTCCCCTATTAAATTAAGCATTTTAACTCTCATATTCCAATATTCTTACTTAATTGCTATTCACATGAACTATGAAATAGTCAGATCATTGTATTAAAATTCCCCACACATGATTAAGCATTTAATCAAATTCTCCTTATATTAATTTTACAGTATAAATTAATTTTGTTGTTTTATTTTATGGTGCATCAATTTTTATGGCTGTCACTGCTTCTCTGTAGTTTGTGCCATTTACTTTTACATATTTTACTTTGTTTTGTCCTTGAATTCCACTTTAACTTTTGTGTTAACATAGGAATTGTACATAATAATTGCCTATAAAAATAATTGTCTATAAAATTATTGTATTGCACTTCCAACTTCCAGAATTGCAGATGAGAAGTCTGATGTTAGTTTGATTCTCTTTCCTTTGTTGCTATCTTGTATCCTTTGTCTGGAACCTTCCGAAATGGCCTTTCTATCCTGGGAAAGCAGATTAATTTGTTTTACTAGTTTATGTCTAGATATGTGCTTTCTCTCATGGATATGCCTGGGACTTGGCAAGTTGTTTCAATGTAAAAACTCGTGTTTTTCCTCAGTGTTGAGAAGTTTCCTTTCATTATGTCTCTAATTTTAACTTCTACATGTTCTCCTTCTAATTTTTGAACTCGTTATTTGGAGAGGTACCATGCAAGTGTTTTTTACAGTACGTTTCCCTCTTGGAATGTTTAGCACAAATCGTCTCATGAAAGTATAAGGAAAGTGCAGTAAGAATTCACCCAGCCAACAATTTTCATTTCATTGTACTTTGTTTTGCACTGAGAAATATCTCTTCCATTTCATCGTGTAGATCACCAATTCAGCTTTTCTGGTGACCATCCTTTGTTTACTTCCTTTAATACAATTTTAAACTGACCATATTGCTTTGAGTTTTAGAAGGTATTTTTGTGTTTCATTTTTATTTCCTGAAGGTCTGGCTTACGTCAAAAATTAAAATTTATTTATCTTATTTGTTTCATTTCAAAGAGAATGTAGTAGGAGTAAAGTGTTTTTGTCTGTACAGCATGTCCCCTTGGGGAACTGCCTCCGTGGATGGACCTGCTAATCACAAGACCATAACCACATGACTGCTGGTGACAGCACATGAGCTGTAATGGGTGAATCAATTTTCTGTGTGGAATTGGGATCTAAAGCTGAGAAAACACTGACACTGGAGGTCACATGTCCTCATCCTAGAAGGACTGAGAAGCAAAATTGGGGCCCTCCCAGCTCCAGTGAGGGAGATGTGCTCTCACCTTGTCTCACATGGTAGGGAATTATTCAAATATAAGTTGGTGCAGATTTGGGGCGTCTAAAACAGAAGAATGACCACTACTGCCCTTCATGTAATAAGTGTCAGAGCCGGATTGCAGACCCAAGTCTACAAATCAGAGTTTTTGGTCTTAATCATTATGATATGCTTGCTGTGAAATACTCCTTCTTTTTAAAAGAGAATGTCCTCTGTACTGTGCAAAATCTTTTTAGTTTGATGTTATCCCACTTATTTATTTTTGCTTTTGTTGCCTGTACTTTGGGCGTCAATTCCAAAAAAACTATTGCCAACACCATTGTCAAGGAGCTTTCCCCTCTGTTTTCTTCTAGGAGTAGCACTTCCTTCTGTCCTTACTGACTGGCTCAGGAGAGACAGGCATTCACCAGGGAGCCCTGCTAGGGATCTTTTCTATGGATGCAACCACTCCACTTCTCTTGTTCCCTCTTTGAGGGGACGTCTTAGGACTGTGTGCCTTTCCTCAATTTCTCAATGCTAGACCGAGTGCTGAATGCCTCTTGTTTATTTTCCCTAGTACAGTTCCCTAAAGTGTTCAAGGTGATGTGCCTACACCCAGACCAGCAGAGATGAGCCAGCTGTCTGAGTGTGCTGGTGCATGATCTGCAGAGGCTTGCACGTGCCATGGGGTGGGGGGCACACACATGAAGCTGGCTACAGAAGGGGAGGGGTGCGTGGAGTGCTGGCAGGGCATATGAGCTAGTTGGGTGGGTCTGCAGGTGTTGTATTATATGAGCTTCCTGGGCAGGCCGCTTGGTAGAGTCCAGGGGATTGTTAGTAGAATCCATAGCCCTTTGTTGAGTTCTGCACCCCCAGTTGCTGTGAGCCCTTATCACTTTTCTTGGCTCTTAGCTGTCATCAGAGTAGTCAGTTATGCTGATCCCCTCAGTGTCTTGCAGAGCAAGAAAGAAGCAGGCCTTTTGGGTAGTGCACAGCTGGGGAAGCTGGGCACTCACTATGTTCTCACTTTCCCCATGGGAGAAATTGCAGACCCAAGTGGTCTCTTTTGGCACTGAGCTGTGTTGCCTTGGGCAAGGGGTGAGGCAGGTAATTTGAAACTGTTCTTTTTACCCTTTTCACTTCATCTATTCTTATAATTTTTGCTTCAATGTGGTGTTGGGACTCTTCTGCTGGACGCTTGGGCTCCCACAAAGTTACTCTCATCCATTGGGTGGTTATCAAAATCAGTGTTTCTGTGTGTGTGTCGGCAGGTGAGGGCTGAAAACTCCTGTTCTGCCATCTTGCTGATATCACTTCATTAGATGATTTTCTAAATCTCTCTATCTTCTATTCTTTTTAGTTGGCATTTCACCATAAAGTAGGACTTTTCCTCATCAACTGGGGCTATTTGGTTAACCTGACATACAGTTGTAGTCAGTTAAATATGGAATTATTTCCCTCTATTTACCAATTTTCAGAGTAAGAAATTGACCAGTAGTCATTTCAAATGCTAATGTAATATCTGGATTTATTTTTTGTTTTAAGGATCAACATGCAAGAATTTTTATTGACTCACTATCTGTTTAAAAATGTTTATTTTAAAATTTACCTTTAAATAATTCACTCTTTTTGGTGTACTGTTCTATGGATTTTTAAAAATAAACTTTATTTTTAGTAGAATTTGGACTTACAGAAAAAAATGAGGATAGTACAGAGAGGTCTCATATACCGTGCACCCTGGTTTTTTCTAGTACTAAGATCTTATGTTACTATGATAGCTTTGTCTTATTTTCAGGGAAACACGGTATATATTTAGTCTTTGTCCACAATTCTGGGTTCACAGCTCCCAGAACTCTTTGGAATTTCCTAAGCATTGAGAGTGATAAAAGTGTCTTTAGTTAAGAGCTGACATTTGGAAAGCCCCCAGGTAGCCTAAGGATGGGGGTTGATTGCCAGGAGACCCAACCGTGAGATTAGAGGGTTGGAACTTTCAGTACCCCCGTCCCCATGACCTTCCTTATGGGAGGGTTGAATCAACCTCCAATGACCAATGATATAATCCATCATGATTGTGCAACAAAGCCTCCATAGAAACCCAACAGGACTGGGGTTAGAGAGCTTCTGGGTTGGCGAATTCATGGAGATGCAGGGAGAGTGGCGCGCCAGTACAGAGCATGAAACTTGGTCACCCTTCCCACGTAACTTACCCTATGTATCTCTTCCAACTGGTTGTTACTGAGTTCTATCCTTTTACAGTAAACCAATGATCTAGTAACATGTTTCTCTGAGTTCTGTGAGCCATTCTAACAAATTAATGAAACCCAAGGAGGGGCTTATGGCAACCTCTGATTTATAGCCAGTGAGTCAGAAGTGTAGTGACAACCTGGACTTTCGATTGGCTTAGTGAATTCGAGGGGATCGTTGGAATTTCTACACTGTGGAGTCAGTGGCCAGTCAGTCAGAAGCACAGGTATTCTGGGCTTGCATCTGGTCTCTGAAATGTGTGTGTGTGTGTGTGTTTGGGGGTAGTGGTTCATCCATGTCTTTTCATGGATGATAACTCATTTCTTTAAATTGCTGAATAACATTCCATTCACTATTCTGCCATAATTTGTCTGTTTTTTCACTTATTGTGAGAGAGTTTGGTGGCTTCCAGGTTTCGGCAATTATGAATAAAGCTGCTGTAAACATTTTGCATGCAGGTTGTTGTGTGGATATAATTTTCAGATTAGTTGGGTATATACCTAAGAGTGCAATTGCTGGATTGTATAGTAAGATTAAGTTTATCTTTGTAAATAATTGCCAAATTATTCCGAAGTGCCTGTACCATTTTGTATTCCCAATCAACAAGAATCTCTCCTGTTCTACATCCTTATCAGCATTTGATATTGTCAATTTTTTGGATTTTAGTCATTCTACCAGATTTACAGAGGTATTTCATTATGGTTTTGGAATCATAATTCCATTTAAAAGGATTTATATCATGATTCAATTTAAAAGGATTTGTTATTTTGCTTTGGGCTTCTTCTGCACATGTTCCGTTTGGGGGTAAGTGTAGGACTTGCATCAATTCATACACAGCCTTTGTTTATCGTCTTGTCCAACTCTCTCCTCTGCGAGATTTCCCCTTACACTATCTGGGTCCCCAGGGTCCTTTTTGACAGTCTTCTGGCTAGAAAGGTAGGTTTCCATTGGAATTTTAGCTGTCTGTACTACTACACAGTTATATGCCTCTTAGGCCACCTTTGGGGCAAAAGAATGAGACAGAAATATAATGGAGCTTTCCTTCACACTTATTGGATCATAGGATACATTTTCCATAGTTGTTTGTCCAGAAAGACAAGTTTTTAAAATCAGAATTTTAGCTGCATGCATCTTTTTTTACCACGGCTGCACTGCATCTCCACAACTGGGTTTGACCTCAGGGCTGGGCAGGGAAAGAAAAACACAAAAAAGTGGAGATACCAGATCCACACACACATTCTCTGCACAGGGACCCATTTTTCTGGTCATCTGCTCAGAAAAACAGCTTCTCCCAAAAGTTTTGCTGCCTGTACCTGCTGTTCAATTTTGTACTGAAGCTGCCTCTAGGTCAAAGCTCGGAGATAAAAGTGGGGAAAATCTTTGAGAAAATCACCACATTATGAGTCACTTCTTAGATTTTTTTTCCCCATCTCCAATCCACCTACGATTTTTAACTCTTTGCTTTTTTGAGGTAGTTGCTTCTTGTATTTAGTCCAGAGTTATAAGTTTTAATCAGTGGAAGAGGTAGGCTGTAGTGAACTTAACTTCAATTTGGTTCGTACCTAAAGCCTCTATATCTCTTTTTGGTGTTCAAATTGTCATCATTTTGGCCAGTGTGTGCTCTTCAAACTGATTCCTATGTCCTTTTAATTTGAACCCATTAAATTTTGAAAGCTTCCTTCATAATGCCTAAAATGGCCGCTCTGTCAAATTAATGATATAAAATACTATTTATATATTTTTTTGTTCTGCAGGAAGGAGAATATTGGTGTTTCCTTATTTTCCACATGAATGCAGGAAATAAACAGTACAGTGATTTTGCTGTTTCTTATTTTAATAAAGTTTTGAGAGACTTAAATTAGTAATTTAATTCCTTAAATTAGTAAATGATGCCATGCAATACACTGGCTAAACCAAGCAGAGAATATGAAGCTGAGAACTATGAGATGTCAAAAGAAAGGTAAGGTTTCTTTCTTTTTTGTTTTTTTTACTCTTTAAATTTTTAAATTACAGTTGACATAAAATATTATATTAATTTCAGGTGTACATTATAGTGGTTAGACATTTCTGTAACTTATGAAGTGATCCCCGCAATAAGTCTAGTACCCACCTGATATCGTACATAGTTATTATAATATTATTGACTATATTCCCTATGCTGTACTTTACATCCAAGATTTATTTCCATTTGGGTGTTAAAAACACTTCTAAAGAAACATTTCTCCAAGAATCTATAAAGTCATTGGGAAATTTAAAAAAAAATGTTGTAGTTGGAGCTAATAGTGGATTTACGGCTTTTGCCCCATATATGTTCGTGGACTACAGATAGATTTTGTTTGAGAAACCATCAGCAGTGGTCTCAGAGGCAGGAACCCTGTTTCTGTCCTCCTGCAAGGAGTGTTTATAGGTCTGTGTGTGTTGATTAGTTTAGAATTTTATCTGCTTCCAGGAAAATGAGTTTTCTGACTTTGTGAGAATGTTGCCTCTACTGTTTGGGAACAAGGGTTGGAGTACAAAACATCCCGGCACAAAAACCCTTAACTTAAAATATTACCTGTCCTCACACACACAATGTGATTTATGGATGATGTGATACAGAATTGCACACCTGAAATCTATGTAATTTTACTAACAATTGTCACCCCAATAAATTAAAAATAAATTTAAAAAAAAAAGAAAAGCGGTTAAAGGTTGTATGGCTAATTAGCAATTTTTTCTATATATGTAGAGTCTAATAAAAATAATTATGTATTTATGTATCTAAAAAAAAAAAAAAAAAAAAAGAACAGCCTAGAGCTAACAATACAGAAAACCGCAGTATTCTTGAATGCATCCAACAGGAAGTACCTCCGTCAGCTCGGGCAGTTGGCTTAGCGTCTCTGGCTCTCACTTTTTTATGACAAATGAGAGATTTGACTCAACTGTAGAATTATGGGTACTATCAGGCATCGTAGGGCTCTCCTAATTTCCCACAGCAGAGACCCAGGATCCTGATCCCAGTTCCTTTCTTTTTCCATTACACTGTGTTAAGCTTAAGCCACTTCCAAATAAAAAAGTAGATGATTCCAACTTGAAAAAAAAAAAAAAAATATTACCTGTCCTCAGTATCAGGGAAATGCTGTCCCCTGGAGGCCAAGCTTTGATTCACAGAAGGTTCCAAGCAGCTTGGTAGTGTTTTCTTTTCTGAATAGATGTTTGTTTTCCTTGAAGAATAAGGATTGCTCTACAATCTCCAGCTAGCCCAAGAACTTATAGTTTCTTCTGTTGTTTGAGAGACTTTTCCCTACATATGAGGTTATATGAATTGAGAAACCGGGAGTGAATCCAAGAGGATTCAGTCATCCTAGTGTCTCTGATGTGATTCTTTCTGATGCTACGTAAGTACAGGACAGTGGCAGAAGCCACATACCTTTGAATATTGATGTAGATATGATATAACCGAGGAAAGAAAGGAGTTTCCTTTAAAAGGTATCTCTATATTAAATAGGCGAGACTACCTAAGGAGGTTGTTGGAAAGGGTGTAAAAGGTTTTATTAATACCCAGGGGGGAAATATCAACCCCAAATTCCTAATGCTCTAAATCTGCTAGCACTTTTAGAAAAACTCTCCAGCTTAGGAGAAATTGGCAAGCGTTTGAGGAATTGAGCCATAAGTTAAACCTTGTAAATGTGCAAATACATTAAATAAGTTAAAGTAATCTGTCTTCAGAGGACTGAATCTTATCATGGTTTTCTACTTGAAAAAATTCCTTGCAAGTGAAAAAATTAAAGTACTGAACTGTTTAAAATCTTTTGGTCAGAAAGGATATTATGATCTTTTAGGAATAAAATAAAAAATACATACATAAATAAAAATGCAGTAAGAACCCTGCAAAATCACAAAGTTTTAAAAAACAATTTAAATGGTGTTCCTGTGTCCTAATACAAATCTTTTCAATGAACAATATTTTTGGATGAGAAAAGGGAAAATCCCATTTTAGTTAAACGATCTAAGTGTTCCTGCTGAGTACGATATAAGGAATAAAAGATATGCAAATTGACGTTAAGCTAAGAATGAGTTATCATAAAAAGGCATTATGAAACCTTCTGTAAAGTTTTTAACGTCACTTGGTTAAAAGAGAGATTTTATGGCTCCATCTAGTTCCCTCAATACTCCCAATCAAGGGAAACATATTTATTTTTATTATTTAATGATGTTTGGGTTAAGAGTTTATACTTAGTGTCTCTGAATTTGTCTCAGTGGGAACTAAAAATACAAGCATGATATTTTCAGTTTATCCAAGACTTTTTTATTTATTTATTATTTTACAAAATAGTTAAAGTAAATACCAAAATTCCTTATACTTTGTACATCAGATAAGTTTTTATTAATTATAATAAAGTCAATGATATAAAGTGTAAACCTAGGTCTTCAATTAAAAGGCCACACCTTAAGTATGTAGTGTTTATAAATTTGGTTCTTATAAACTTCAAGAAATATTCCATTTATGTAGGTTGATAGTTTCACCACTTACTCCATCTAGGTACAGTTTTATGATGTCCCTGTTTCTCTGTCAAATTGTTATTATGAACTATGATTTCATTGTCCCTTAAAGTTAAAGGAAATATATTTAATGAAATCTGTCGTTGAATTATAATCTATAGAACAATTCAATATTATGGCAATTGGGTAGAAATCTTTATTTTGATACTTTAAGAACATTAAAATTTGGAGAGACAGAGAAAATGAAGTCTATTACCACAGTTATCATTTTTGAAACTTATGTTTTGTTATTGGTATCAAC
Source organism: Rhinolophus ferrumequinum (assembly GCF_004115265.2). NCBI lineage: Eukaryota > Metazoa > Chordata > Mammalia > Chiroptera > Rhinolophidae > Rhinolophus > Rhinolophus ferrumequinum. The sequence goes on from NC_046306.1 coordinate 23,031,077, forward strand.
TTGGCCTTCAATCCACCCAAATTAAGTAATCCAATCAATCAAAGTATTAAACACATTGTTTTAAAATATGCTTGATAAGATATTTCATTTTAAATATTAGAGCTTATATTGTCATTTAATCATTGCTTAAATATAACTACATATAGATAGATAGATCTATCTATATCTAGATATATCCATAAGTACATACCATGTTTCCCCGAAAATAAGATGGGGTCTTATATTAATTTTTGCTCCAAAAGACGCATTAGGGCTTATGTTCAGGGGATGTCATCCTGAAAAATCATGCTAGGGCTTATTTTCTTGTTAGGCCTTATTTTGGGGGAAACACAGTATCAAGGTATATTAAAACTAATAAAAAAAAATTCGAACTTGGGGAGAAAGGACTGGTAGGTCAGAGAAGACAAAGTTGAACTCAAAATATGTAGTTTGTAATTCAATATGAATTAGCAAATATTTTTTGCTTTCTGTGTATTTTGTACAAGTGGCGGACTTTTCTCCCTTCATCAAATGTGTTTTCTCATATCAAGAGCATGACTCTTATGCATTTAGGTATTTTATGACTTTAGACAATGTTAAAAATAGAGATTCCCTTTCTTCAGGAATAACTAAAATTTCTAATGATCCTTCTCTTAGTATCTACAGTGGTGATTATAAAATATCATGACTCCAGTTATTCACATAAGCAAGTCTGTGGCCTTTGATCTCCTGCACATAATGGTATATGTTAATGTTATATGCTCTTATGTTCCACTGACCAACATCCCATGACTGTGCTCACCCATAGTGCTCTTGTCCAAGATCAGGACTCAAATTAAGCCCTTCAGAGATTTGTATGCAGACCAGGTTTGGTATTCATAGGTAACTGCACCAAAGATTTACTCTCTCACTTTGCTTACATAATCTATGACATCATACACACACAGAAGGAAAGAATGTTTTAGCACTCATTAGACTTGATCAATATGTTTTCGATTCTTTCAGAATTGCTCGACAGTATTGTAAAAGTGGTTTTATTTTTACGGTGTGGTTTTATCTTTACGGCAGGTAAAGAAAACAGCTCATGTACATTTGAAAGCCTATTGTAAATATTTAGATAGATTTTTATAATGTGAAATGTGGCCCAGGTAAATGTTTTCTTTTTTTTATTGGACCAAAGTCTCTTTATTAGATCAGCTTTCTTTCCTCCCATTTGTTTTTGTTTATTTCCTTGAGGTATATTTAACATATAACATTACTTTGAGTAGGGCAGCTTCTTTCAGTAGAGGAAGGCCCAGAGTGAGACTCAGCTGTGAGCTGTCGGCACCCAGCAGTCCTGGCAGCTAGGGGAATCAAGGCTTTGTAACCGCAGAACCAGTTCAAAATGGTCCTATCCTGTTTAACAAGATATTGAGTTGCTTTTCAGAGACAACAGACCAAAACCAGATGGCATGCAGCTGAAGCATGTGCAGGGGAGAGAACTTTGACCTCCAGCTGCACCTGCAACCACAGTCTCATCCCTCGCACACATACACACGGAACAAAAAACTGGGAGATAACCGGAACTTGAACACTGAAACCCTTTCAGAAGAGAAGCGTCCATTGCCCAGAAAGAGTCAGTGCTGATGGGCCTTACCATAAACGGCCAAGTTCCAAGGTCCTCCAGTTAGAACTTGCCCCAGCAGTGCTTCTGCATACATGGTCCCCCAACCCTTTAAAAACCCTTAACCTAGTCCAGTGAGCAAGATGGATTTGAGGCACCATTTAGGTCTCCCATCTTCTCAGAAGTTGGAATCTTCTGAATCAATAAACCTTTCCTCACTCCAAACTCTGATGTTTTGAGTTTGGGCCTTTTGAAGCATTGGGCACATGACCAGGTTTGGTAACAGCTTCTGTCCTTATGGGGATTCTAGGTGGTTCACCACAGTATACAGTATGAGGTGTATACCTTTCTGGACACTTCTGGATGTTGACCAGTTAAATTTAGCGGACACTGAAAAAACCAGAGTGGTAACGAGAGAGGTCAAGACTTGTGCTGTCCAGGAGACTGGAAGAAGACTAAGGGCAGAAATTGATTCTCAAAGATTAGACTCTTTTCTCTTTTTAAATGAATGCAAGGATTTATTAAATAATAATTTGTTGACTGGATTGAGGAGGTATCAGTCTTGCAGATGATAGATGGCTTTGAAGTCCCAGTGTACAAATCTTCACCTACCGTGTTTCCCCGAAAATAAGACCTACCCTGAAAATAAGCCCCTGTTAAGATTGTCAGCCACACGGATGCATTTAGTACGTTACAAGGATGTTCTAGAACAAGATGACATGACTGTATTTGAATAAATATAGATTGTTGTACGTGAAAAAATAAGACATCCTCTGAAAATACGCCCTAATGCGTCTTTGGAGTAAAACTTAATATAAGGCCCTGTCTTATTTTCAGGCAAACATGGTAAAATGGGTGTCTAGAAGAAGGATGGAGGCTTGACATTAATTGATCTCTTGTACAAATTCATATATAAATGAGAGATTTACAGTGAACATTATCACATGATTATAAGACAAGAAGTTTACAGAAAGATTTGAGTATATCAAAAGGAAAGTAGAGGAGGAAAAGAGAAATGAGAAGGGCCTCTGAAGGAGGAGGTCTGGTAAAAAGAAAGCGTATATAGAAGGTTCTAAGTATTTGGAGACATTTTTAAAAAAAAAGAATTAAGAAAAATTTAACACTCACCTTGTGCTTTCTTGACTTTAAAATGTACAGAATACACCTGAAATCTATGTAACTTTACTAACAATTGTCACCCCGATAAACTTTAATTAAAAACAAATAAATAAATAAAATAAAATGTACAGAATAGTAATGGTGCTGGAAGAAACACTATATTTAACAGTGACAATTTTGGAATGTTGCATAATTTGCAGCATTAACTAATAACAAATGTTCTCACATGGATTTGTTAAAAAACAAAATTCAGCCAAGTATATTTGAAGCTCTAACTGGCTTTATTAAGTGATTCGTGAATTGGGCAGCATCCCATCTAGCATCTAGATGCTCTCCCAGGGGTTGTACAAAATGGAAGGATTTTATAGGAAGAAGGGTGGGACAAGGGAGCTATTAACAAAAGAAAATAAAGAATTATTTTTAGACCAGAACATCTTCTTTTGTGGGGGAAGGCACCAGGCAAATGTTTTGATCATGCAGTTTGGCTCTTCTTTCTATGGGTGGGGTGGGGTGGAGAGGACCCAAGTGACAGATTACTTCATTGGCATTGACGAGAAAATTCCAGACTGGCTGATTAAGATTATATTTCTGGTAGAGGTTGAAACAGCAACTAGGTCAGGTATTAAACCTAGGTTTGGTATCATGGGCGTTAGCACAAATGACGCCATTTTGGGTCTCTGGTTTTCTCTTTAAAAACGATTAAAGAATAGTATGTTCTAGAAAAAGAAACCTGGAAGAAAAGGGGCTAAGGCATCTTCTGCAAACTCAAGTCTAAGGTACAGTGTCAACGGCAACAGAGATGGGAATTGTGAATGTAAAACATTACGTGCTCCATGTATTATTTGTTAAAATCTCCCGTTTGTTTCTGTCTATAAGTTTTAAACTTGGTTCTCCCCCACTTCGTAATCATCACATTGTAGCACTTATCCTAGAAACTGTAAATCCTGTTCACTGTTGGCAAAATAAATTTCAATAAGAAGAAAATGTTCCTTTCTCCTAAGCAGTCTGCTAAGAAAGCAGATAACATCCCGTTTGATAAAACTATTCTCATGAAGATTAATGCTAACAAAGAAGTTTTGTAAACCATCCAGACTTCAAAGTTTGTTCCTATGCCCTACAAAATTAACCTCAACCACCATGAGCTCTGTAATTCCAATTGGTTACCATATTTATCATATTTGTAATATTTTATCTTTTCTTAAAGATAAAATGCCAGAAAATCACTGAATTTTCCAATTCCTCTCATAAAATGAAACAAACAAGTAAAATGACTCTACAGTTTTCTTCTCTAAACCAAAAGTTGGATATATTTAAATTAATTAATGGCTATTAAGAAAATATTGATCCAACAGTATCATTTTATAAATATCTTTTCTACTGGCCTCCACCCTCTCCTGTCTCTGAAGAAAATGTACTTTGTTCAAGACTTTAAGCTAAATCTTCATTCTCATCCTTGTTCTCAGGAGGTGTATGACCTTGGGAAAGTTAACACCCTTCTCTGAACTTCTGTTTCTTTATCTGTAATTACTGCATGCGTTGTTGTTTAGAACAGACCCTGGCACAAAATAGTGCTTGATAAATATTAATTGACCCCCCTATCTTGCCTCTTTTCCTTTTTCCCCCTCAATTTTTATTCCCACTTTTCTGCCTTCTCTGTTCCTACACTGCCTAGCATAAGCCTGAATGCATGAGACGTGCTCCATATCTCTTCCCTGACAGGAAGGAAGAACAGTTTATTATTTAAAATTATTCCTTTTGTGAACAAAAAAAGGAGGCTATATAATAAATCTGACAAGCCCAGTGATAGAAAGAAACCTCACAGAGTAATCTGATCATACATGTTCAACTAGGCCAGTTATGGTGGATAGTCCCACCCCAGGCCTATAAAAGGTTTATCTTTGCCTTAAGTAAGCCCTGTTCATTGTTCTTGTGCATCTAGGTTAACACACCTTTGAAATGCCAGAAGTAATCCTCTTTTTCAGATCCCCTCAGAGGTGTAACCACTCTCACAGGAGCACATAATCTTGTTAACTATTCTGTAGTCCAGTCATAGAGATTTCCCACCTTGTTTTCTCCCACCTTTATGTAACCTTCCCTATGCTTCCTCCTTAATTTCAAATGTATAAAAAGAAATGCAAAACTATCATTTGCTGGAGCATTTGAAATTTTGCTTCCTGGCATGTAATCAATTTGGTTCAAATAAACTCTTATAAATATTTTCTACAGATTTGGATGTTTCTTATGTTGACATTTTTCTTAAGAAAATATTTCCATTATAATTTGTGTCTCATAAAAAAGGACAAATGGTTTTAATTTGTTTGCCTTACTGGGAGGGAGAGCCCACTTTTTTAATAGGTGTTGGCCAGTATCCCACTCTCTCAAAGTTTGTCTAGCTGGGAAATATATAAAATGTCTGTCTGCCAGGTCAACTTCAGATAAGTTTCCTCTCTATACCTCACTGACCCAAAACTATTGTCCTTCAGAAGCTAATAGTACCCGAGTTCAGCTCTGCTGCAAAAGTGATTTTCCATCTTCATGAATCAGCCACCTACTTCTTCTGGGATCCTTCAGCCATCGGGTTTCATTTCCTGATTTTTGTTAATGGAAAATGGTCCATGGAACTCAAATAATATGGGGCTCTCTCAGTACTGTGGTCCTGGTCTTGTTTTAAGGATATTAGTCTTGTATTATTGTGGCCAGAAACTGAAGCCTGGTTTCAGGCACCTTAGTGAATTTACACCCATGTTCATTTCATGTTATTATTTCTTTCTGACTCTTTTCTGCCAAGATACATTTAAGAGAGTGGTGGTGCTGCCTCAGTGGTGGAATGGTAGAAGGTTTGGGCATGTGTCAGTCAAAGGACAAACTGATAAAATTCAAAAAAGAGTACAACAGGCTTGCTGGATATAAGATCAACTTACAAGATTCAATAGCATTTCTCCATGTTATCAATGAACAAGTGGAAAACACAATATAAAATACAATATAATTTTCACTAGTCTTTCAAAGTCTATGAAGTCTCGAGACTTTATTTTGATCACACATATATAAGACTTCTATGGAGAAAACTTTTATATACTAATGAAAGGACATAGAATATGAGACATTTGTGCCCTTGAAAGAGTTCATCTCTCCCAAGTAATCTATGAATTCGATACAGTCCTAACACAAATTCAGGTTAGTTTTTCTGAGCAAATCCAATACATTTTCTCTAAGATTTATAAGAAATAATAAAGGTTCATGATTGGCTAAGTCAAATTTGAGAATGAAGAGCAAAGATGGGGTCTTGCTTTATGAGTATTGTTCCTCAGGCACACATTTTACACATATTTGTACGTACACACACGGTCTGACAATTAAGTTCACAAACTTTCCACCGTGTGCTTACATGGGCAGCACTGTACAAACAGCTCAGTAAAGTTTCATAACCTATATATATCAGTGTCTCACAGCGGTGTTCTTGTTCACATGTGGCAGTGTCTTGCTGAATGGAGTTCATTTTTGTTATTGCGTGTTTTTGTGTGCCATCGCGAGAATGTCTGAGCTTGAATTAGAGCAACGAACAAACATTAAATTTCTTGTTAAACTTGGCAAGAGTGGAAATGAAATCAGGGACATGTTAGTCCAAGTTTATGGGGATAACGCCATAAAGAAAACGGCAGTGTACAAATGGATTAAACGTTTTTCTGAGAAGAGAGAACGCGTCACTGATGAAGAGAGGTCAGGGCAGCCAGTAACGAGCAGAACTGACAGAATCATTGCAAAAATTTATCGAATTGTGTGTCATAATTGTTGGCTGACTGTGAGAAGCATAGCTGACAAGTAAACATCAATAGAAAAACAGGAAAATCTTAATCGAACATTTTGGCATGAGAAAGGTGTGTGCAAAAATGGTCCCGAAAGGTCTCTTGTATCACAACAATGCACCAGCTCACCCGGCACTGTCTATGAGGGCGTTTTTAGCCAGTAAATAAATAACTGTATTGGAACACCCTCCCTACTCACCCAATCTAGTCTCCAATGACTTCTTTTTTTTTTACCCAAAGATAAAGGAACTATTGAAAGGAAGACATTTTGATGACATTCAGGACATCAAGGGTAATACAACAATAGCTCTGATGGCCGTTCCAGAACAAGAGTTCCAAAATTGCTTTGCAGGGTGGACTAGGCACTGGTGTCGTTGCACAGCTTCCCAAAGGGAGTACTTCACATGTGACTGTAGTGATATTCAGCTCTGGGGTATGTAACACTTTTTCTAGGATGAGTTTGTGAACTTAATTGTGACACATCATATTCTCCTCTTTGCTCTGTATCACAAGTATTAGCCAGATCTGCCCCAAGATGTGATACTACAAATATTGAACAATAAGTATAGTAATATAAATAGTATGTAAGTCAAGATATGGATCAAATACTTTGAATATGTTCCCTTTTAGTCTCTAAATAAACTATGTAATAGTCAACAATTTACTATATAACATAGGAGGGAGCACAATCTTTTTATCTAATCATTCTATTAATTTTCAAGTCGTTTGTTAAGTTTTATATATTGTTGATGTAGTCTTCTATCTCATGTAGCTGTTACGGGATAAATGTTGCTTTGGTTTGAGGCATGGTTTAGAATAAAATAGTCCATCCAACTCTTTTCAAAAGGCCCCTTTAAAAATGATGGGCATTATGACCCTGGTGCTTTATTGTAGTCTGTGTGTAGTTGGGTGGGTGCACTTCTGATCCATAGATACATTTACTTGCTGCAGGGCACAGACTTGAGAGCCTGTAACAGGCCCCTGACAATGCAATAACTGCCCATAATGCATGTTCATCACCCTCCTCTACAGCTCCCAGAAACTAGGGTCTTTTTGGGGTAGGAGGGGCAGCTATTCATGCCCATGTTGTGGTGTTCACCACTTCCCAATAACTGCTGGATGAGCTCCTACCCCCATACCCGTTCCTGCTCTGTTACTGGTTTCTACTGATGCCACTGTGTGAAGCCATATTGTAACATGCTCTCTCAACAGCTAAAGAATTTCTTTTCATCAATTAGTATTAAAATATGTTACTATTTTAACAACTGATGTGGCCAAACTGATGTGTCCCAGGTGACCACCAGCCTTCCAAGTACCAGTGCTGGCATGAGTCCCATGACTTGTCCAAGTGCCTGCAAGAGCAGGTAGCACTCACAAATATATTGAAATTTTGTGGGAAGTTCAAAGAGATCCTGGTTTCTTCACCTTGGACAGACTCTGCTTTTCTAAATTTATCTCAATACAAAGTACTCACCAAGGCCAGCTATTCATCTTTCTGAGCTTCTCAGTCTTCTGACTACATTTAATTTTCTGAGGAGCTGAAGAGTATCTGACATCATAGTCTATATTTTAGTTCACTTTTGAAAGTTGTGCTTTTGAAAGGAGAAGAGTTCTTGAGACATAGTAGGTGCTCATTAATTGTTAGCAGTCATTATCATTCCCTTTATTATCCTCACAACAATCTGGGGAAGTAGGAATTAACTCCTACCTACATGTCTTTGTAGAAAATTAAAAAGAATCTACAAGTTAGCTACTAGGATTAATGAGAAAGTATTAACTTTTCTGGATACCAGGTCAACAATAATCAGAAAATGAAGTTAGATCGTACAGTGGAAAAAGAATAGAATGGGGTTGCCAGGGGCTGCAGGTGGATGGGTGGGAGCAATGGAGAAATTTTGGTTAAAGGGTATAAACTACCAGTGATAAGATGAATAAGTTCTGAGGATATAATTACAGTATGGTGATTATAGTTAATAATACTGTGTTGTATACTTGAAACTTGCTAAGAGAATAGGTCTTAAATGTTCTTACCACAAAAAAGAAATAATAACTATGTGAAATAATGGAGGCATTAGCTAATGCTACATTGGTAATCATTTTGCTATATATGTGTATCAAATTAACACATGGTACGCTCAAAGTTATACAGTGTTATATGTCAATTATATCTCAATAAAGCTGTAAAAAACTCATTAGAACTACCTAAAGTATTTTCTCCCTTTTTTAGAAAAATGATTTAAATAAATTCACTAACATGTGAAATTCTGCAAAATAAAAAAAAAAAAAGAAAATGAAAATGACAGAAAGACGTATTTACAATGGAATAAAAACATCAAATAATATGACTTCACTCATATGTGGGATATAAAACTGAAAGCAACGAAGGGACAAGACAAGAAAACAAAGAAACAAAAACTCGTAGACACAGACCAGAGTTTAGTGGTTACCAGAGGGGAAGGAGGAGGGCACTGGTAGAAGAGGATAAAGGGGGTCAAATATATGGTGATAAAATGAGAACTGACTCTGGGTGGTGAGCACTCAGTGTGATATATAAATAATGTATTATAGAATTGTACACTTGAAATCTATGTAATTTTGCTAACCATAATCACCCCAATAAATTTAATTAAAAAAACTATGAATAAATCCAAAGACAAGATTTCTACGTGGAAAACTAATAAAGAACACTACGAAGAAAATTAAAGAAGAGCTAAACAAATAGAGGACTATATCTTCTACATGATGTTAATACTCTTCAAATTGATCTACAGATTCAGTGTTATCACAATAAAAATCCCACGTGGTTTTTCTTTGTGGAAATTGACAAGTTGATTCAAAGATTTATAGACATAAATGGGCAAAGAATAGTTAAGACAACATTAAAGAACAAAGTTGTGGATTTAAATTCCTGGATATTAAGATTTATTATAAAGCCATAGTAATAAGGAAAGTGTGATACTGAAGCAAAGATAAATAAACTAAGGGAACAAAACAGAGAGTTCAGAAATAGACCTAGTTATAGAAAGTTATTTGATTTATGAGAAAAGTGACACACACAGTATTTTCAAAAAATGGTGCATAATCAATTAGATATCTGTATCCAAAAAAAAAAAAAAAAAGAAAGAAACTTGGCATCTTCCTTATACCATCCACTAAAATCAATTCCATCATGTGGATTGTAGGTCTTAATGAGAATGGCAACATTGTAAAGTTTCTGGAAGGAACATAGATAATATGTTTATGACCTTAGCATAAGTAAAGATTTCTTTAACAGTATGCATAATATGCTAACTGTAAAAGAAAAAATAGATAAATTCGACCTCATTAAAATTGGAAACAATTTGTTGAACAAAAGATGTCATTAATATAAATAAAAGAAAAATCATAGTTTTTAAAAGATATAACCAACAAAGATCTTGTATCTAGACCATATAAAGAATTCTTACAAACCACTAAGAAAATTTCAGACACATAAGTCTGACAATTAAGTTTGCAAACTCATCCTAGAAAAAGTGCTACATACCTCACTGCTGAATATCACTACGGTCACCTTCAAAGTACTCCCCTTGGGAAGCTATTCACTGACACCAGGGCCTAGTCCACCCTTCAAAGTAATTTGGAACTCTCTTGAATGGCCATCAGAGCTCTCGTCATTGAATGTCATCAAAATGTCTTCCTTCCAATATTTCCTTTATCTTCAGGTAAAGAAAGAAGTCATTGGGAGCCAAATCAGGTGAGCAGGGAGGGTGTTCCAATACAGTTATTTGTTTATTGGCTAAAAACTCCCTCACAGACAGTGCTGTGTGAGCTGGTGCATTGTCGTGATGTAAGAGCCATGAACTGTTGGCAAAAATTTCAGGTTATCTAACTTTTTCACGCAGCCTTTTCAGCACTTCCAAATAGTAAACTTGGTTAACTGTTTGTCCAGTTGGTACAAATTCATAATGAATAATCCCTCTGATATCAAAAAAGGTTAGCAACATCGTTACAACAAGTTCGCAAACTTAGTTGTCAGACCTCAAGAGACAAGAAGGCCAAAATCTTGAACAGACATTTCATAAAATAGAATAACCAAATGACCAATTATCATAAGAAAGGGCTCTCAATTGTACTGTTATTAAGGAAATACAAATTAAAACCACACTGAGCCACCATTACACGTGCACACCAGAATGGCTAAAAGTAATAAAGACGGACAGTGTATGTAACACATAAAATTAGTCCCATCCTGAAATATTGCCATTTGTGACAACATGGATGGATCTTGAGAGTATCACGCTAAGTGAAATAAGTGAGACAGAAAAGGACAAGAACCCTATGATTTTTGCGGGATATGAAACTGAAAGCGACAAACATACAAACTCCTAGACACAGACCCCAGTATGGTGGTTGTCGGAGGGGAGATTGAGTACAGGGAGAATGCAGAGGGGGAAGCGGTGAAATACATGGTGACAGGGGGACATTGGACTTTGGGAGGTGAGCACACAATGCACAGATGATATATTACAGAATTTTACACCTGAAACTTATATAATGTTACTAACCAATGTCACTCCCATAAATTTAATTAAAAAAAGAAAAAGATTAGTCCCATCCCTCAGCATGCCCCAGCAAGGTTAGATCAAGTTCTGTTTTCCACAATCATTCTTTCTTTTGATACTATTTTATAATAGCAGATTCTCCATCCAATTTGCATTGGAGTGCTGATTTCTCTTTGAGCTTTATTAATACTCTATGCATCCAACAAGTCAAAAAGCATACATAATAAAGCCATGATTAATAGTATAATAGTAAAAGTTTAAACGAATATTGGTTTTAGGTGAATAGCCTTTGAAAACTATCGTATTAGTGATGCACAAAGCAGATTCTTGCTTAGTTATGCATAAGAATTCACCTTTACCATATAACAGCTTTACAAATTGTTGATTAGTTTTAGTAGTTTGTTTTCCTAAATGCTTTACAATTTCAGAGTTATTCAACAGCTTAATCCAATTGATATCTAAGGTGTATTCAACGTGTGGGGATTGATAGTCTAAAGGATTATGAAGAAATTTTTCTTGCAGGGTCCAACATGTTTCCTGTGAATGTCCATTAACTATGCAAGTTATATTACTATTACAAGTTAAACCAGTGCCTACAGAAATAGTCCCATGTTTCCAGCATAAGACACATTATCTTATATTACTGATTATTAAAGGTTTATTATGAGATAGTCATTAGAGGGCACATATAAAACCATTAAATTGTAAGGAAGTGAGCTCAGTTTGTCTCAAATCTTGAGGACAAACATATCCAATTAGCTATTCCTCACATCTGTCAATATCTATAGTAACATTCCAATCATACGAGTAGTACCTATCTGTGTAGTTGTCTCTGAATGACAGGCACTCATCTAACACATTTGTTGCATGTTAGTATACCAGAAAACTTACATCCTTTAGTCAAATTAGTTACATTGTTTCAATTTTCAGTAGTTTCAGTCTGCAAATTCCTTGCAGCTTTCATATACATGATATGATCAACCTCTTTACATCATCCTTAATTCTTTCCATAGATAGTACCGTGCCCAATACCTAATTGTTCCCATAAGAAGGTAGAATCCTATAGTTCAGCACTAGTAAGTATATCCTGTGATGGTTGAATAGCTAGTTGTTTGGTTATACATGGGAGGGCTTGTGACATTTCCTTAGCTATATTTTGTTGCAACAGAATTTCATTTTAAGCTTTCCAATCCCAAACTCTTCCTCGGTTTCATTCAAATATTGTTCCTACTGCTAACTCCAGTATTAGACCATGATTCCATCCTGTTTGCCTCTGAATTACACGTTTCTACAATAGTCCAAGGTAGTATTATGTTGTTTGTCAGTATTTCTATATTATAAGAGTTTGCCATTTCAGTCCTGGTTCTGATTCTTCCTAACATAGAACTAAATGTTTCTTTCAGTTCGATCATGGCCCTTTTGACTCTTCCATAAAAATTTTCTAAAATGGTAAAGTCCATTGTGTCCAAGTAACATCAACTCTTATTAGCAGCAGTAATATTAAGAGATACAGTTCATTTAATTCTCCTAAGGGCCTCAAATATGAGAACAGAAGATTGCGAAGTTATAAATAGGGTAAATTCATTTTTATGGGAAGATAGTTTTTTTGAGAAACCTTTTGAGAAACCAATCCCACCATTTGGGTTCAGATATTTTTTCTCATCTTTATATCTATCTTTAGTTTTGTTAAACCAGGTCTCAATGGCTATAAAAGATAATGAGCAGTTGGAATCCTGTGGAATATAATTTGAATATAATTATATTTAGCTTGATGAATTAACAGTTCCTTCTGATTGGTATATTCAGTAACACAATAGGATGTGATATTTAAGATTATATTATTTAATATTTGGGTAATATTGATTTTAGTCTGTGGGAAGATTTGAAATTTTTTATTTCCTTTAAGTTTAAACCACCCAATCAGTGGGTCTGAAGTGTTATAGACAAATAAGGAGATTTCTTGAGACTTTACTCCATATTCAGGACAATTTTGTCCAAAGTTGGTACAAAATCCCATTAGGTAAATATACTTATGTTTTTAAAAAATACTTATTTTTAAAGAAGGAGGAATAAAACTGTAAGCTTACTGTTTAACTGGTACAAAATAGAAGATTAAAATTATAATGGTCAGGATAACTTAAAAGAAAGTAACAACAGTCTGTCTCTCTTGCCATCAGACCACTAGAAACTCTTTTTTTCTTCATCTTGCATATTATTTTACGTTACTTTCTGGAGAATATAACTGAAGGTCCTTCTTGAGAGTTACCATCCATTCAGTCATAGATGCTGGTTTCACATGTGAAGCATGCATCCAGCTGTGTTGCTTCTTCACTTTGACAGTGGTGTGAGTTATCAACAGTACCTGGTATGTTCTCCCCAGCACGATGACAATCCAGCCTTGCCATTAGAACACTGTGATGTACACTGTCTCCTAGTCTATACACACACCTTCTCAAGGGGAAACTTCCATTATCTGGCCACACGGTGGTGTAATGAGCTTAGGGAAACAAGCAAACCCTTCATAGCTGACCGAGTGCTTTGCATTGTCAGGTAAAGAGCTGGTCTTAACCCCTAAATTCATAGAGAGGCCAAACATTAGCTCTAAGGGAGAAATACCATGCTTGCTAAAGAGAGTTAATCTTGATTTTCATAGAACCAAGGTAAGGCTGTTGGTTACCATAAGCCAATGGCTTAATATAATTTAGCCAAAAAATTCTTTAAGGTAAGGTTCATTCATTCCACTTGTCCAGAACACTGGGGATGATAAGGAACATGACAAGTTATTGGTATTTGTAAGGTTTTATAGCACCCCTGAGTTACCATAAAAACAAACTGACTGTCTCTACTGGATTCTAGATATCCAAGAATTACAAAGATTGGGATGATAATTCAGTAAGGCTTTGATCATGATTTGAACTTCTGCTTTAGCCAATGGGAATAGTCCTGGCTGTGCAGACACCATACATACTATCACTAAACAGTATTTCTTACCTTCTGATGGCAGAAACTGTACAACGTTCATTTGCCAACAAGTCCTAGGTAGTGTGGGCCTCAGTGGGCTTCCTTGACATACTTTGGTATTCCCTGTAAGGAAATTTTCTGACAAACAGCACATATTTATATTACTTACTAAATTAATTGGTCCTTATACAGGAGTAGTGTGATTCAGAGATTTTCAGTATGTTTATTTTGTTTGAATGATGTTACTAGTTAGATGGCATGAAAAGCCATGTGTGCATACAATTTGAGTACAGGAATTGGGTAATTCCCATATTCTTGTGGTGTTCTTTTTAGCTCCCCTTGATTTCCAGTTCTCCAAGTTTGGGGGAGTTGCATATTTCTGAAATTGTGAATAGGAGTCTCTAGATAGAAGTAATGGGACTTCAATTTTCCCAGTCCAGATCCGAGTCAACATTTTTGTGCAGATTTTCTTTTAGATATTTCATCTTGTCCGGTAGGTGGTCTACAATGAATTTTGTAGCTCTGTTTGGGAACTTGCAATAACTGTAATAAATCAGCAGTTAGTTTCCATGTGGTATATTAGTTTTCATTGACGTTAGAAAGCCTCTAGTCTTCCAAATTTGGTCTGTAATAATCAGGCCCCGTACACATATTTACTGTCAGTATAGATATTCGCTTTAAGACTGGTGGCCTAACGTAGAGCTCTCATAGTAGCTATGAATGCTAATTTTATATTTGTGAGAACATACCCTCTAAAACCTCATGAGGACTGACTATTACGTTTTAATATTTGCTTTTATATAACACATAATATGCTTTTATATTTCCTCATGTGTCTCTTGTACAAGATCCTTTAGTGAACTATTTTAAGTCAGCACTGGAAATAGAAATATCAGACATAGCAGACTGAGGTCAAGTATCTTCTATAACCGCAAGGCAGTCTTTTTTAGTGCTTATTTAGGACCTGACAATTGAACAGCTGGGTTCAAAAAGTTACACCTGACTAGAATAATATTAGTATTAGTCAAACTCTGTATCCATTGAACACTGACTCACCATGCTTCCCTTCCTGTCCCCTCCCAGCCCCTGGCAACCATCATTCCACTTTCTGTCTTTGAGTTTTATTACTCTAGGTACCTCTGTAAGTGAGAGCATACAATATTTGTACTCTTGTGACTGGCTTATTTCACTTACCATAGTATCTTTAAGGTTCATCCATGTTGTAGCATGTATCAGAATTTCCCTTTAAGGCAGAATAATATTGCATTGTATATACACATAACATTTTGTTTGTCCTAACTTTTGGCTATTGTGCATAATGTTGCTATGAACATGGGTTCACAAATATGTATGTGGATCCTTACTTTCATTTTTTTCTTTTTTGTATATACCCAGAAGTGGAATTGCTGGATCATATGGTATTTTATATTTTATTTTTTTGAGGAGCTGCCATATTGTTTTCTATAAGGCTGCACCATTTTATATTCCCATCAGCAGTGCACAAAGTTTCAATTTCATCATTGCCAACATTTGATATTTATTTATTTAAAAAATAAAACTATCCTAATGGGTGTGAAGTGGTATCTTATTGTGGTTTTGATTTGCATTTTCCTAATGATTTGTGATTTTGAGCATCTTTTCATGTGCTCTTTGGCATTTGTACATCTTCTTTGGAGAAATGTCCATTGAAGTTCTTTGCCCACTAGGTTGTTTTTTCCTGTTGTTGAGTTAGAGGAGCTCTGTATATATTCTGGATATTAACCCCTTATTAGATATATGATTTGCAAATATTTTGTCCTATTTCACAGGTTGCCTTTTTACTCTTTTAATAGTGTTCTTTGATGCCCAGAAGTTAAAAAAAAAAATTTTTTTTTAATTTAAGTGTTTTTCCAGGACCCATCAGCTCCAAGTCAAGTGTTGTTTCAATCTAGTTATGAAGGGCTCAGCTCACAGTGGCCCATGTGGGGATCGAACCGGCAAACTTGTTGTTAAGAGTACCATGCTCTAACCAACTGAGCTAACTGGCCACCCCAAGAAGTTTAACATTTTGATCAAGTCCAACTCATCTATTTTTTCTTTTATTGTGTATGCTTTTGTTGTAATACCCAAAAAAATCACCACCAAATCTAATGTCATGAAGCTTTCTCCCTAAGTTTTCTTTTAATTTTTATACATCAATTTTGAGTTAATTTTTGCATATGGTATAAGGTAAGGGCCCAAATTAATTTTTTTTGCATGTGGGTATCCAGTTTCCCCAATATTATTTATTGAAAAGACTGTTCTTTTCCCATTGAATGGTCTTAACACCCTTGTCCAAAATCATTTGAGCATATATGTGAGGATATATTTCTGGGTTCTCTGTTCTATTCAGTTGGTCTATGAGTGTATTTTTTTTAATGTATATTTTAAAACTTATTTCTAATTATAGTTCACATACAATATTATATTAGTTTCAGGTGCACAACAAAGTGATTTGACATTTATATACCTTACAAAGTGATCACTACATTAAGTTTAGTAACCATCTGTTACCGTGTAAGTCTGTCTTTACACTAGTACCATACTGCTTTGATTACCATAGCTTTGTGGTAAGTTCTAAAATCAGGAAGTATAAGGCTTCCAATTTTGTTCTTATTTGAGATTATTTTGGCTGTTCCGAGTCCCTTGAGATTCTATATAGTTTTTTATGATGAAATATTCTATTTTTGCAAAACAATAGAAAAAATTTCTGGGATTTTGATAGAGATTGTATTGGCATCTTAAAAATATTAAGTCTTCCAATCCATGAACATGGAATGTCTTTCCATTTACTCGTGTCTTCTATAGTTCTTTAGAGCTGTTTCCTTTCTCTGTTTGGACTTATTTAAAATGGCTTATTAAAAGTCTTTGTCTAGAAGGTCCATTGACATTTTTCACAGAAATATAACATATAATCCTAAAATTTATATGGAACCATAAAAGATCTTTGATATTCTCAGAAATCTTGAGAAATAAGAACAAAGTGGGAGGTATAACGATACCTGACATCAAATTATACTACAAGGCTACAGTAATCAAAACAGCATGGTACTGGCATAAAAACAGACACATAGATCCATGGAACAGAATAGATAGAGAGCCCAGAAATAAATCCATGCCTATATGGTCATTCAATCTACAACAATGGAAGCAAGAATTTACGATGGGGTAAAGACAGTCTATTCAATAAATGGTGCTGGGAAACCTGGACAGACACATGCAAAAAATGAAGCTCGACCACTTCCTTACACCATATACAAGAATAAATTCAAAATGGATTAAAAACTTAAATGTAAGATCTGAAACCATAAAACTCCTAGAAGAAAATATAGAAAGAAACTTTACAGACATTACCCAGAGTAAGATTTTTACTGATATATCCCCTCGGGCAAGGGAGGAAAGAGAAAAAATAAACAGGTGGGATTACATCAAACTAAAAAGTTTTTTCACAGCAAAGGAAACCATCAATAAAACAAGAAGGGATCCTACTGAATGGGAAAAGATATTTGCCAATGATATATCTGATAAGGGGTTAATATCCAAAATTTATAAAAAACAAACAACTCACTCAACTCAACTCCAAAAAACCAAACAACCCAATTAAAAAATTGACAGAGGACAGGAGGAGACATTTTTCCAAAGAGAACATATGGATGGCAACAGATATATGAAAAAATACTCTAATCATTAGAGTATATACTAATGATTAGAGTAAATACTCTAATCATTTCACTAATCATTAGAGAAATGCAAATAAAAACCACAATGAGATACCACCTCACCCAGTCAAAATGGCTATCATCAATAAATCAACAAACAGCAATTGCTGGCGAGGCTGTGGAGAAAAGGGAACCCTTGTGCACTGTTGGTGGGATTGCATATTGGTACAGCCACTATAGAAAACAATATGGAGGGATCTCAAAAATCTGAAAATGGAACGACCTGATGATCCAGCAATTCCACTCCTAGGTATCTATCTGGAGAAATCCAAAACTCAAATTCAAAAAAATGTTTGCACCCCTATGTTTATTGCAGCACTATACACAATAGCCAAGACATGGAAACAACCAAAATGCCCATTGGTAGACAACTGGATTAAGAAACTGTGGTACATTTATACAATGGAGTATTACGCAGCCATAAAGAACAAGGAAATCTTACCATTTGCAACAATATGGATGGACCTAGAGAATGTTATGTTAAGTGAAATAAGTCAGACAGAGAAAGACAAATACCATATGATCTCACTTATATGTAGAATCTAAAGAAAAGAATAAATGAATGAACTAATCAGAAACAGTTTCAGAGACATAGAGGAAAAACTGAGGGTTGCTAGATGGGCGGGGGGTGGGGATATGGGGGAAGGTGAGGGGATTAGAAAGCATAATCGGTAACCACAAGATTGTCACCGGATCACGAAAGTCAATTGGGGGAATGTAATCAATAATGTTGTAAAGATTTTGTAGGGTATCTGATAGACACTTGTCTCATTAGGGAGACCACCTCAGAGATGATGTAGATGCCTGATCACTGCACTGTACACCTGAAGCTAAAGCTGAACAAAAATGAATGTCAACTACAAATTTATATATATATGTATATATTTACATATATACAAATATATTTATAAATAAATAAATAAATAAATAAATAAATATATATATATATATATATGTATATTTACGAGAAGTGGAGTACAGAATTAGGAATAGAGACAGTGGAAATGTAATGGCTGTATGCAATATCAGAGGGGTAGTAGAGAGGGGGAGGGGGGGCTATCACTGTGTCGGGGATATAAATGATAAATGTCTAACTATTACATTGTTTTGTACACCTAAAACTAATTTTAAAAAAAAGACAAATGTTTTTAAAAAGATTCTTTATTTCTTAAATTATGTATTAGTTTTCTCATTGCTTGCTTCATTCATTCATTCATTCATTCAAATTTGTTTCACACAAAATGCCAGTTGGCTCTAATTTGTCTTTGTTTCTCACTGGCAAGGAAGGCCCACCTTGATATGGGGCAAATCTTCCACAATTGCACAGAGTGTTCAGTTGAGATATATGACGCATGTTATCCTTCTGCCTGGCTAACTTCAGGTATGTCTCATCCCTTTTAGTTCACTGCACACAACTCTGGTCCATTTCCAAAACTAATAAAGGCAGGACACTGTCCTTCTGCAATGAGTTCTATTTGGTCCCCTGCAACACAGCCCTCCATTTTCTCAGGACACGTCAGTCACGAAGCCCTATTTAATGACTATTTCCATCCTTCTGATCCTGGTTCATAAGACTCCAGGTAATTCAGGACTCTGTCAAAAATTCTGGGGTCTTGCATAAGGTATTGGTATCTTGGTGACCTCTGAGATGACTCTTACTCCCATATACTAGGCACTACCTGAAGCCTTTTCTGGTCTCAGATATATTGTGGGTGTTAATCCCAATGTCCACCATATTAAAATCTCACTTGGTTCTGACAAATTTAAGAGGTGCTGTTCCTGGAATAGTGGAGTATCAAAGCATGAAGCATTTTAGGTAGTGTTGTTAGTAAGATGGGAGTTTGATTCATGGGTTAGGTGTGAGACACTGGAATCCAAGTTGGGAACCTATAGGAGGAATCAATGATAGTGTGGGGTTTGGAAAGAGAGTTTGGTGAAGATAGGATATGACCTTACAGTAAGAAATATTGGAAAAATGAGTGGGGATGTGGAGGGGGTGAGCAATTCTATTAGTAGAATTGGGCTGGACTAATATTTTAATGTAATCTGGAGAGGGAATGGTATTTTTGTTGAATGGAGTTGAGGGTGGAGTTGGGTAGAATGGGGAGTTTGGGTAGAGCGAAGTTTGTCGTTGGTCTGTGTTTTGGCTTGGTGCTGTGAATTAGGAGTCAGTGGTTTGGCTAGTGTTATGTTTGTGTTAAGTTTTATAATTGAGCCTTAGGTGGTTATCAGAAGACATAGGACTGGGAGTTGGAGTTAGATGTTTGGTTCAAGTAGGTATCTTACTCAAACAGGGCATATGTGGGTTTTATCTGGGCAGTGGTTAGCTTAGCCTGGGGTTAGGCTTAAGCTTGAGTAAGATGGTCAAATTTATCACTGCAGAGCTGTGGCTATTGAAATGGGGAGAATGAACGCTGGATGAAAAATATCCAGTAGTATTTTCAAATTCTTAAAAAAGTTCCTTCAGTGTGATTTTCAGGGACACTGAAGAATAATAGAGATACTCGTAACTGTAGGTAGAGAGTAGATAAATGAAATCAGAAGTCTGGAATATCTTCAATGTCTCTGTCAAACCTTGGCATGTACAGAGAGACATGGGAGTTGTCTCAATCCAGCCCTATAGAAAACCTAGGTTGTTTCTCCTTTGTTGGGATTGAGTTCAGAGTTACCACATCTAGTGTTTTCTCCCCCTTCCCTTTCTCTCCCCTCTCCTTTTGCTCCTTCCTCATCTTCCTACTTCACATTCTTGTACCCCTTATTCTCACCCTGTTTCATCCTCGTTACTTGAGAGACAATTCTTCTCGTGTCCAGCAAAGCTCAGTTCCCACATTAGAACAGTGGTTAAAACCACAGGTGGGTTTGCAAAAAAACAACCACACAAAAAGGAAGACAGCACTCTATGCTTCAAAAGTTGTACACAGTGTTGCTTCCTTAATAACTACTTAATGTATCACCTGGCAGAATTTATGGGCAGGAACTGTTCTGAACAACCTTTCCTGGGACAATCGTCATTTTTTCCTTTCATCACCCTAAATGTGTACATATAAAATTAAACTGTTTGAAAGCCAAGACTCTGCTTTTTAAATTTATGCATTTCTGGTTGAGCTGAATGCTTTGCACAGAGTAGGTTTCAGTAAAAGTTTATTGACTGAATGAATATATAAATGACTTATGCCTAATAAACATATATAGGTAGGAAGAGCCCTGGGAATTGGGTGGGTAACGATAATATTTGGAGTGCGCAGATGGCAGGAAAATCGTGTATCACATTGATTTTCGCTCTGGATGGAGCTGATAGCTTCTAAAGCATACGTTCAGTTTTTTATTTATAATATTTTAATTTGCTCTTAAAACAAGTCCAATGTGGGAACATGAGCTGGGCAATGTCTATGGGTAAATGTGAAAAGGTCAGGCAGGATTGTCAGGCTCTCAATTCAAGCAGGAGCCCATGAGTATTTTCTTGGAAACTTTTGCACAGCATCCTTGCTTGAGCCTTCTCAAATCAGAATCTCTGGAGACTTAATATGAGCATACTTAACAATCCTCCCAGGTTCTTACAAAATATGACACCTCTTCCTCCTTC
The DNA here is from genome assembly GCF_004115265.2 of Rhinolophus ferrumequinum. NCBI lineage: Eukaryota > Metazoa > Chordata > Mammalia > Chiroptera > Rhinolophidae > Rhinolophus > Rhinolophus ferrumequinum. The sequence goes on from NC_046306.1 coordinate 23,052,406, forward strand.
ATAAACACAGTTGAGATTTTTCTAATCTGATGAAAAACTTTCCCACTCGCATTTCTCCCATAGGGATACCAAGTCCAGAGGGTCAGGGGCAATGCTGGGATTCAAAGGCAGATCTCCTCTGACTTCAATTTGAAGATGGAGGGATCGTAAAAGGTGACATTAACTTGATGTGGGTGTTACAGTTTATCACGATACAAAGTAGTATAGGATTAGAACAGCTGCAGGAGTGAGAAGTCATAAATGTCTATGACAAAACCCTTATTTATTTGTTTAGCCACTGTAAGTAGAATCCTCCTGGGACTGTCTTGACCTGCTTTCCATGTGGAGAGAGTGAGGAAAAGGGAGCCTGCCTGACCCTCATTTTTGGTTTCTATTTCCTATCCATCCTTTGGTCACTCCAAAGAGGAAACCTTGGGTGTCCCAGTTTCCATCCAGTCTGTTTGGGAAAAAATGGAAAGTTCTCCCATTCTGGAGTTAGCCAGAAGAGTGTATCACTCTAGGGAGGCCCCATGCAGAAGTCCTCTTCCTACAAGTATACAAGTTCATAAGTGGCAGTTCTCAAATGAGAGACAGGTTCCTTAATGAGGGTCAGGTAGGAAATGCAGTGGTACATTGATGCTGGAGCATGGATGAAGGGGTGTCATTTTTTTACCTCGGTGAAATTGCAGTCTGGTTGAGTGTCTCCTCTGGATTGGTGTGCCAGTTTCTGGGGCACTTCATATATACACCAGCACCCATATGCTATGGGATGTCTGCCACTGAAGCAATTCTTTTATCTTTCTTTCTCATCCCATTCTCTGAGTTCACCTAAACTTTGAAAATTTTACTTTCTCCTATCAAAAAATTAACAAAGTGCTTTTTTTTTCATGTAGGAAATTACATTAAACTTGTTCTGTCCAGTTTTCACTAATGTGGGTGGGCATTGAGACCTCTGCATGCTTAGTGCTGAGTATATAGCCTGGCACAGAATGAGTGCTGATAAATGAATGTGGAATAGGGGTTGATGGGTGGATGGTTGAAAAGATCCTTGCCTTCTCAAACTATTCCCAAAAAATTCAAAAGGAGGGAAGGCTCCCAAGCTTATTTTACAAGGACACCATTACCCTGATTATAAAACCAGACAAAGCCATTACAAAAAAGAAAATTATAGGCCAATATCCCTGATGAACACAGATGCAAAAATCCTAAACAAAATATTAGCAAACTGAATTCAACAATATATTAAAAGGATCGTGCCAAAAAATTAAATAAATAAATAAATAAATAAATAAAAAGATCATACACCATGATCTAGTGGGATTTATCCCTGGAATGCAAGTTTGGTTCAATATCGACAAGTCAATGTCATATAAACAAATTAAAAATAAAAATCAGATAGTCATATCACCTGATTTTTCAGATGCTGAAAAAGCATATGACAAAATCCAGCATCCATTTACAATAAAAAACTCTCAGCAAAGTGGAAATAGAGGGAACATATCTCAACATATTAAAGGCCATATATGACAAACCCACAACTGACATCATACTCAACGGTGAAAAGCTAGAAGCGTTTTCCTTAAGATCAGGAACAAGATAAGGACGTTTACTTTCACCACTTTTATTCAACATGGTATTGGAAGTCCTAGCCACAGCAATCAGATAAGAAAAAATAAAAGGTGTCCAAATTAGAAAGGAAGAAGTAAAACTGTCATTTGCTGATGACATGATACTATATATAGAGAACCTTGAAGATTCCACCAAAAAACTATTAGAACTGATAAATGAATTCAATAAAGTAGCAAAATACAAAATTAATATTCAGAAGTTGGTTGAATTTTTATACACCGATAATGAATCAGAAAAAGTAAGAAAACAATCCCATTTACAATTGCATCAAAAAAATACCTAGGGATAATTTTCTGAGTAGAGGTAAAATTATAAGACATTGAAGAAATTAAAGAAGATACAGATAAATGGAAGCATATACCGTGCTCATGCATAGGAAGAATTAACATCATTAAAATGTCCATACCACCCAAAGCACTCTATAGATTCAAAGCAATCGCTATCAAAGTATCAATGGCATTTTTACAGAACTAGAACAAATAATCCTAAAATTTATATGGAACCACATAAGACACCAAATAGCCACAGCAATCTTGAGAAAGAAGAACAAAGTTAGAAGTATCATGCTACCTGATATTAAACGATACTTCAAGGCTATAGTAATCAAAATGGCATGGTACCAGCAAAACAGACACATAAATCAATGGAACAGAATAAAGAGCCCAGAAATAACCACATGCCTATGTGGTCAATTAATCTATGACAAAGAAGGCAAGGATATACAATGGGGTAAAGACAGTCTATTCAATAAATGGTATTGGGAAAACTGGACAGATACATGCAAAACAAGATCACCTTCTTACACAACATACAAAAATAAACTCAAAATGGATTAAAGACTTAAATGTAAGTCCTGAAACAATAAAACTCCAAGAAAACATAGGCAGTAAACTCTCTGACATTGTTCTTAGTAATACTCGTATTTTTTTCTGATATATTTTCTCTGGCAAGGGAAACAAAAGAAAAATAAACAAATGGGCCTACATCAAACTAAAAAGTTTTGCACAGCCAAGGAAACCATCAACAAAATGAAAAGGCAACTTACTGAATGGGAGAAGATATTCGCCAGTGATACATATGATAAGGGGTTAATATCCAATATTTATAAAAAACCCATAGAACTTAATACCAAAACAACAATTAAAAGATGGGCAGAGGACCTGAATAGATATTTCTACAAAGAGGAAATACAGATGGACAATATGCATGAAAAGCTGCTCAATGTCACTAATCATCAGAGAAATGCAAATTAAAACCATAATGACATATCACTTCACACCTGTCAGACTGGCTATTATCAATAAATCAACAAACAATCAGCACTGACAAGGATGTGGAGAAAAGGGAACACTTGTACACTGTTGATGGGATTGAAAATTGGTGCAGCCTCTATGGAAAACAGTATGGAGTTTCCTTAAATAATTAAAAATAAAACTACCTAATAACCCAGCAATTCCACTTCTGGATATTTATCTGAAGAAACTCAAAAAACTAATTTGAAAAGATACATGCACTCCTACATTCACTGCAGTGTTATTTACAACAGCCAAGATGTGGAAGCAACCTAAATGTCCATCAGCAGACAACTGGATAAAGAAGAGGTTTTATATATATATATATCTATATATACACACACACACACATACACACACGCGCACACACACACACACAATGGAATATTACTTGGCCATAAAAAAGAATGAAATCTTACCATTTTTGACAACATGGATGGATCTAGAGAATATTATGCTAAGTGAAATAAGTCAGACTGAGAAAGACAAATACCATATGTTCTCACTTATAAATGAAATCTAAAGAACAAAATAAATGAACAAACAAAACAGAAACAGTCTCATAGATGCAGAGAACAAGCTGATGGTTGCCAGATGGGAGGGGGCTTGGGGGGCTGGGTGAAAAAAGGGAGGGATTAGGGAGTACAAATTGGTAGTTAGGAAAGAGTCAAGGGTATATAAAATATAGCATAGGAAATATTGTCAATAATATTGTAATAACTATGCATAGCACAGGTAGGTACTGGCCTGATCAGGGGGATTGCTTTGTAAATTATGTGGATGTTTGACCACTGTGCTGTACACATGAAACTAATATAAAAAATGGTGGATGTCAATTGTAATGGAAGAATAAATACATTTAAATAAATAAATAAATATATAAATAAATGCAAGAAAAAAGAAAATAAAGGTGCTTAAATGCTAAATTATGAATTTTGGACTATCTCTTGAAAAATACCTATGCCGGCAGACATCAATGCAATATGCCACCCTCTCTTAGAAATTCTATCACATAGAGAGGCAAGTGACAGAGAGGAAAGAGCATAAGCTTAATATCATGTAAACCAAAATAAAATCCTAGCTTGGTCAAGTACGAGCTGTGAGAATATGGATAGAACAAGGTCTCTCTTTCAGCTTCAGCATCTTCATTTAAAGAAAGGAGATAACAGCAGGCTTTTGTGAGGGTTCAGTGAGATCTCGTTTGTAAAATACCTGGCACATAGAAGATGTATAGATATATGGTAATGATTGTTGGTATTATTTTCTTTCTAATGGCTCCTTTGTCTTTGAAATTTCCAATGGGTAACTGATACTATTGATGACTAATATTTATAGAATGCTAAGTGTCAGGAACTTTGGGGTATTTTCAGGTGAAGAGCCTGTATACACATGGACATATCTGGATGACTGATACATAGCTATCAATATTCACAACTGGGATTTAGCCTTATATATAAAATGGTTGTAGAGATTGCCTTAATGATGAAGAGCTACAGTGATAGATCCCAGATCTGAATTGAAGTGGCTATTTTCTTTTCCTACTTTTATTTCATTATTTTTAAAATTAGTTTCAGGTGTACAAAACAATGTAATAGTTAGACATTTATCATTTATATCCCTCACACAGTGATAACCTTCCTCCCCCAATCTACTATCCCTCTGACATCGCATACAGCTGTTACATTTCCATTGTCTCTATTCCTTATGCTGTACTCCACATTTTGTGAATATATAATTAAATTATAGTTGACATACAGTATTATTCAGCTTCAGCTTCAGGTGTACACTGCAGTGGTCAGGCACCTACACTGTCCTTGAGTTGGTCTCCCTAATAAGACAAGTGTCCGTTAGATACCCTACAAAATCTTTACAACGTTATGGATTATATTCCCCAAATTGACTTTCGTAACCCCGTGGCAATCTTGGTTACCGACTGTGCTTTCTAATCCCCTCACCTTCTCCCTCATCCCCACTCCCCCTCCCATCTAGCAACCCTCAGTTTTTGAATTGAGGTGGTTTTGACTCCAGATCCTGTGCTCTTAATATTCTTAGGTCTTGTTCTCTTTAAATCATACTTCCCACCCTTATTGTTGTTGCTACAAGGAAATTAACATGGCTATATTTTCCCCAGGTGGCCTGTTCAGATCCTACTATGGCAAGAGCCAGGAACCTTGGAATCCATGCCAGCTTTACCATGGCATGTGCAGAAACGCCTGCAGAAAATATGAAGTTCAATACTTAACCTGCCCCAATGGTCAAAAGTGCTGCCTTAAATTTTCTGTGAAAATAGCTATTTCTAACCACGGGAAGGAGGATTCCAACTCTGACTTCAACTTGTCAGTTACAAACACTTAAAGCTTCTCTGAAATTTGAATATCACCAACCTCACCGTTTCCTGGAGCAATTCCTTCCCCATTCTGGAACACCCTCCCCGTTAAAATGCTTTCCTTCTCACATGTGTGTCTTTCATCTGTGAACAGTCGTCATTGGACAGGGGAAGGTTAGGCTGAGAGCAGCGGAGCCGTGGAATATAGGAAAGGGCACTGGCCGGAACACCAAATAGGATAAGATAGCTAGCTGAATAGATGGTGAGGGTGCTAGGGAAGGGAGGAGATCACATTTCTGCCCTGCTTTGATACCACGAAGAGGGATGAGATGCATTCTGGAAACTGCAGATAGAAGGTGACCACTGGATTGAGTCTGGATGACCCAGTGAACATGGAGGGGAGATCACTGAGTCCTCTGAGTAAACACTGTAGGATGAAGACAGGAATAATAGGGTTGCCTTTGATATCCAGAGAGCTAGCCTGCTCTATTTGGTATGATGTGGTGTCCTCAGGAAGAACCAGAACTAGATAGATGGATGGATGGAATTGAGTGTAGGTATCTGTTGGACAAATGAGGGCAGCATTTTCTAAGCAGTAGAGCCGTGAGAAAGTGGAATCAGCCGGCTTCTTCTTCCAGTTTTGAAGCAGGAGGACCACTTCTGGGTGTGGGACAGAGGTGATGCTGCTCATGGTGTTAGAGAGGGATTTCCAACAGAAGCTGGACTGTGTATTTGATAACCTTTAAGATCCTTTCATTCCCGAGAGTTGACGAATATTGTTTGCCCACTCTAAACATAGCCACAATGAATATTTGGCATGCTATGGAATTTTCATTGTGTTATGTATACTCGTCTTCCATGGCTAATGTTTTCTCTCTCCCCTTCTTTGGATCCAAACTTCTAGAACGAGTATTCCCAACCAAATTCTCTAAGTTCCAGATTCCTAATTTCATCTCAGCTAAGACAACTCTGGCCACTTCACTGAAATGGCTGTGGTTTTGCTCACCAATGCTTTCACTGTTGAAAAACTTGAGTATTCTTCAGTTTTTACCATTTACTTTGCCTCTAGCTACTATTTCACTCCATTGTTCTCAATCCTTCCTTGACATCCTTGTTTGCCATTGCCAGTCCCTGGGTGTTCTTTCTTAGTTCCCTGAGGGGTTTCTTCTTCTGCTATCTGCCTCATGATATTTATCATGTTCCCTATTTTCTCTCTCTTTCCAAGTATGAGATTTTCCCAAAAGATGTCACTTTTTGCAGACACACAGAAAATAGGACGTATCATAGTTGACTAATGGATAAATGAGCAAAAATTAAGCTGTAGCTCCCACTTCTGAGTATATTAGATTTTGTTGCATTATTTTTGGCATTTAACCGAAAACCAAGTGAAATGGATCATTTTTATATGCCTCTCCAGATCTCCTTGACCCCATCTGCTTCTCGGGCCTTTGGCCATTTGGTCACAGGAGAGCCCTGACCACCACTGCCATCACCTCAACTTTTACATCTGCCAGCTGGACTGAAGATTGGGCTCCAGCACGAAGCCCTCATCATGCCAATGCGGTGGGAACTGCAGCAGCTTCAGTACAGAGGCTTAACCCCAGTAAATCCATGGAGCCTCTGACTGTTTTCACCATTTCTGGAGAAGTGCCCGGTCTTGGGGAATAGGGTTTGGTTTTTGCAATGGCTACCTAGCAGGGCTGCTTGATGCAGCGTGGCCAAATTGACCAAGCAGCTGATTATGTTTTCTCTTGAAGCTGTGGCCAGCTTGATAATGCATCTCCTGGTGTCCATCTCTACCCTGGGATTAGCATCCCAAAAGAAGTGTTAGTACACAAACTTTGCTTCCAACTCTGCCTTCTATTTCAGAGGTTTTCCAAACTTGTTAAAACCCAGACTACCAGGCTCACCTTCAAAATTTCGGGTTCAGTAGGTCTGGGATATAGCCCAAGAATTGGTATTTCTAACAAGTTCCTAGGCAATGCCAATGATGCTGGTTCACCAATCAAGCTTTGAGAACAAATATTCTTAGGAGTTCAGGGTAAGACAATTGCTATCAGGAGTGGTCCTAAAAAACAGAGCTTTGGATAATATTTGGCATTGGAGTTTTCCCACCTGTCTGAAAGGAATAGGAATCCTATTGTTAGCAAGAAGCAGGGTGGTAATAACCCCTGGCATGTAGTGGCCTCACTGTCACTAAAATTTCCACCTCTTTAAATGGGATAAAATGTGGGTGGACAATAATGCATTACAAGGTCAAGTGGCTGCTACACTAGATTAGCATGGCAGTGATGATAATTAGGATTGTGGTGTGGAGTTGCTGACAGAAATGAATTTTGAAAAAAGAAAACGCTATTTCTCAAGGCATCTAATGGCCAACCTAAGGCATGTCCTGAAACCCAGAGGGTGTCTCTTGAAGACTTAAAGGAGGCTCTTCTGCAGACACAGAAACTGCACTGAGATTCAGGTTTAGGATTTGATTGTAAGGGTGGCAGGGCTCTCACTATTTTATTTTTAAATATGAAGACAATTTAGCCTCAAATTTTGAGAAGGAAGTGGTATATGGTATTATGGACATATAGTATGTGCTTTTGCCGGTTATTAAATACTGCTCGTGTGTAATATGTTGTTTCTTCTTATTCTCAGAAAATCTGTTATAAAATTTATGTGCATCTTATAACTAATGGTGCTTGAGAATTGAGGAAATACAGTACTTGGCATTCAATACATGTAGATTTCAGGTCACTTTCCATGTTAGTTCTTTTCCTACTGACCTGATCATTCTCTTCTTGTTCTATCTCTAGCATTTTTTGGCTTTTTTTCTCCTTCATAACGTAGGGCCTTTATACTTCCTCTCATACTTTTTTAATTCTTATTTCCATGGGGAAAAATCCCCAAATCTCGACCTCTCAAAAAGTTTTGAAATCTCAGAATTATGCGGAATGTTTCCTTCCTTTAGTTCCTATAATTCATGAATTAATTTGTCCCATTAGTTACTTTTTCAGCTGTCTCTCCCATAGGTTTTGTTTTTGTCTACTCTTTCAAAGCTTAGGTAAGACCCAGACAAGCCCATATACAAACTGGAATGTTCATACTTATATTTGGAATGTAAACAGGGATTTAAAAAAACAATTAATTATAGGAGGAAAGTGAATTCTGTCAGCAATAAATAAAAAGTCATGAAGAAAAGGAAGAATTATGTATTTATATATTTACTATTTTACCTAGTAATTTGAATTCTAGAAAACATTCTCACAAGAAAATTTGCCCCAATAAGCAAAGATATATGTATAGGAATGTTTTTTGCTGAGTGTTGGTGATATCGATAATTTGAAAATGAATCAAATGGCCATTAACTTGGGCAATGAAATAGCGATTTTGGTTTATTCCTACAATGGTATAGTACATATCCAACCATTAGAAATAATAAAGGAAATACACACACACACACACACATACACACACACACACAATCTTATACTAAATAAAAAAGCCAATTAATGAACAACATTTGTGGTATATTTCACTTTAAAAAAATGAAGTTTAAACACAGTTGATTTTCATTTGTGGGAGTTATGTTCTAAAAGTCACCACAAACACTGAATTAGCAAATGCTAAAGCAGTGCTCTTAGGGGAAATATAAGGTTAGGTTTGTAAGCCTCTTATCACAATATTTTCATCAACTGATCAATACATAACCTTGTTTTGTTATGCTTCTGTTTAAGGATACCTTGTTTAATATATATTGTTCATTCATTAATTGAACTCATGGCCAATAGCACTATAAATCTCACATGAACAAAGTTATCTAACACATGTATTTTATTTATTTTTAAATAATTTTTTAGTTTTCAATTACAATTGACATACAATATTATATCAATACATGTATTTTATCTGTAAGGCACATCACATCTTTCTTGTACTTAAGAACACTAGACAGAGCTTCAGCACTGTTTGTGAGCCACTTGAAATAGCAAAATCACCAGTAGGAACCACAAAAATGTGAAAAAATGTGGCACTAATTATACTGCAAAAAGGACAATTTACAGTATGAGAACTGGAACAAGAAAGTAGAGCGTTGCTTTGTTTGGCCTCAACTTGGAACGTGTGTATCAGGTGACTCAAACTTTTCACCACTTTGCGCATGTCCACAAATGACTATGAAAGTGTCATGAATATGGTTTTGATTACAATAAATTTAGCAAGAAGGCGAATTCCCAAATACAGAATCTGAAAATAATGAAGTTCAATTGCATACTACTTACATGAGTTTATGTGTGGAGACTGTATTGTAGAAAGAATCACTGACTGGGAAAAGAGGATGGTACATTTTCTGGACAATTATTCTGATTCTAATAATCAGTAATTTAAGAACTCTGAGCATTACTTTGAACAAGTTCTTTGTTTAAAGCAATTATCTTAAAAATCTAAGGCTTTCATGGTTGGAAGGGTATGGAAAGGCCTGTTCTCTCCTCCACATCAGAGTTATATTAGTTTGGAGACTGGAAAATAAATTGTGGTGCAGTCTATTTTATTATTATTGCCATTGTACAGATGAGAGCAATGAAGGGACAGAGAGCTGAAGTTATTTGTCCAAAGACCAAGATCTAGTAAACAACAGAGCCCAGGTTTGAATCTAGGTTATTTTGATTCCAGCTCTTGTGCACTTAACATTCTATTCTTCTATTATCATGGTTGCATAGAGTCTAATCAGAGCCGTATTTTCCCCAGGAAGCATGAAAAAAAATCACTCCCCCCAAAAAGAAGACAGTGGATTTTGAATGTAAATGTGATGGAGACGAAGGAAAGTGCAGAAATAAATGCAAACAATCTGAAACTGGAATACACTACTGTGAAAACAAAAAAATGTGCTGCATGAAACCTTTAACCATTCTTACTTGAGTAATTGTGAAGGAAACTGGTTAAACTGAGAGAGATCCAAGATGGCGGAGTAGAAAAACACTGTGCTTGCGTCCTTCCACAAACACATTAAAATTACAACTAAATTATAGAACAATCAACCTGAAGAACCATCTGAAGTCTAGCTGGACAGAAGTCCTATAACTAAACATATAACGAAGTCATGTCAAGACTGGTAGGAGGGGCAGAGATGCAGAATGGACCCCCAAACCTTCCTGTGGCAGTTGAGAAACAGGAAGGATATCTCAACCATGGAGGTTCCCCCTGGAGAAGCAAGGGACCACAGCCCCACACCGGACTCCCCAGCCCAGAGTACTGGTGCCAGGAAGAGGAGCCCCCAAAACATCTGGCTGTAAAAAACAGTGGGGATTGTGACCGTTCTGGTGGGACAGAAAGCTGCGGGAAACCCAGACATCCTCTTAAATGGCTCGTGCAAAAACTCACTCACTCGCAGGCACTTACCTTGGGCTCCAGCGGGGGGATGGTGACTCAGGTGGCCTCCGAGATATACAGGGGCAGGCTGAGGAGTATGGCTTCAGGAGGAGGACTGGAAGACAACTGGCATTTTCCCGGTGAGGAGTCCTTCTCCCATGCAGCTGGCAGGTGGGCGCCATCTTTCCTGTGTTGAGCCCGCCCCCACAGGCCAAATCTGAATCTGCTTGACCTGATGAGATCTGCAGCTCTGCCCTGTTGACTCAGCTGGACCCTGCCTCACCAAACTCAAGCATTGCCAGAGGCACTTTATCCATGAGCAACCAGCCCCTCCCATATTGCCCTTTTTTCTTTGAAAACTATCAGAGTCCATGGGCCCCAGGAAAGCAATGACTGGCCTCAGTATGCTCTGAGACTTTTGCTGAATCACTCCAGGCTCAGCACTGGCATCAGATCAGAGTCTACACTAACCAGGTGACCACAATTCTTCCCACGCTAGTGATTCCCTGAAACATTGCCTCACATAGCTCATGCACTGCATGAGGCTTTATCAGTGGCTGAACCTTAAAGGAGCTGGCAAGTAGTAGCAGGCCTGGGGTGTCCTGGCTTTTTGCAGAGTTACCCCAGGCCTAGTACTGGTGGCAACCATCCTTGGTTTGCAACGTAGATTCTCCCATGCGCCTCCAGGTTTGGCACAGGCAGCAAACAACTGCAGATCACTTTGTAGTTCCTACCATGTAGCCCCTGGCCAGTCACAGGCAGTGGCTGACCTGGGCCTGCACTAAAGCCCCTCCCAAGAGGCCTCAGAACCAACACATGTGGAGATTGGCTTAAAACCACAGCAGAGCACTGCCCAATTACCCCACAAGTGGCAAACACAAAGGGTGGTCTCCACAGGCACCAGAGCCCATTGGAGAAAATCCCACTCAGTGGGATAAGCCTCCTGCACAGCAGCACATAAGCTGTGGATGTGGCCAAATCCCCCAGCCAGTCAGCCTGAAGGTCAATCCCACCTACTGATGTGCCAATAACAATCAAGGCTCAACTATTGTATAAAGGAGAGATCCACACAAGGGATACTCCTGGAGCATCTGGCTGTGCCACCGGGCCCCACAGGACACCTACTACATAAGGTCATTTGGCCAAGACTGAGAGACATAGCAGATTTACTTAATATGTAGAGATAAACACAGAGAGGCAGCCCAGATGAGAAAACAAAGAAATGCATCCCAAATGAAAGAACAGGACAAAAATCCAGAAAAAGAACTAAACAGAATGGAGGCAAGAAATCTACTAGAGATAAGAGTTCAAAACAATGATAATAAGGATGCTCAAATAACTTAGTGAGAACTTCAACAAAGAGATTGCAAACATAAATAAGGCCATAGAAACCATAAAAAGAACCAGCCATAAGTGAAAAATACAATAATGGAAATGAAGAATGCACTATGCACTAGAAGGAATCACCATCAGACTAGATAAAGCAGAAGATCAAATCAGTAATTTGGAAGACAAGGTAACAAAAAACAATCAATTGGAACAGCAAAAAAAAAGAATTAAAAAAAAAGGATCATTTAAGAGACCTCTGGGACAACATCAAGTGTAACAATATTCACATCATAGAGGTACCAGAAGGAGAAGCGAGAAAGCAAGGGATTGAGAACCTATTTAAAGAAATAATAACTGAAAATTTTCCTAACCTGGCGAAGGAAATAGACATACAAGTCCAGGAAGTGCAGAGTCCCAAGCAGATGAACCCAAACAGGCACACACCAAGACACATTATAATTAAAATGGCAAAGGTTAAAGACAAAGAGAGAATCCTAAAAGCAGCAAGAGAAAGGCAACTAGTAGCGTATAAGGGAGCTCCCATAAGACTGTCAGTTGATTTCTCAGCAGAAACTTTGCAGGCCAGAAGGGGTTGGCAGGAAATATTCAATATGATGAAAATCAAGGACCTACAACCAAAGGTACTCTACCCAGCAAAGCTATCATTTAAAATCAAAGGATGGATAAAGAGGTTCCCAGACAATAAAAAGCTAAAGTTCATCACCACAAAACCAGTATTACAAGGAACGTTAGAGAGACTTTTTTAAGATGGAAAAAAAAATTATTATTATTTTTTATAATTAGTTTCAGGAAAATGAAAATTATGAATAATAAAATGGCAATAGCTACATATTTATCAACAATTACTTTCAATGTAAAAGGATTAAATGCTCCAATCAAAAGACATAGAAGGGCTGAATGGATAAGAAAACAAAACCCTTATATATGCTGCCTACAAGAGACTCACTTCAGATTGAAAGACACACACAGACAGAAAGTAAAGGGATGGAAAAAGATATTTCATGAAAATGGAAATGAAAAAACAAAAACAACAAGAAATCTGGAGTAGCAGTACTTATACCAGACAAAATAGACTTTAAAACACAGGCGTTAAGAAGAGACAACAAAGGCCCCAGTAATCGCACTTCATGGTATTTATCAAAGAAACCCAAAATGTTACTTTGAGGGGATGTGTGCATCCACATGTTCATTGCAGCATTGTTTACAATGATGTGGAGGCAGCCTGGTGTCCATTGATGGACGAATGGATAAAGAGGAGGTGGTACATATATACAATGGAATATTACTCGGCCATGGAAGGGAATGTGTTCTTGCCATCTGTGGTGGCATGGATGGACCTGGAGGGTGTTGTGTTGAGTGAAGTATATCAGACAGAGCAAGACAGATGCCATGTGATTTCACTTATATGTGGAATCTAAAGAACAAAATTAACAAACAAAACACAAACAAACTCGTAGATACAGAAAACATTTTGATGGTTTCCAGATAGGAAGGGGGTTGTGGGTGTGGGTGAAAAACAGGGAAGGGATTAAGAAGTACAAATTGGTTTTTACAAAGTCGTTATGGGGTTGTAGAGTATAGCATAAAGAATATAGTCAATAATAGAATAATAACTACGTATGGTGGCTGATTGGAACTAGAATTGTTGGAGTGATAGATGGGAGGGGTTTGGGGGCAGGATGAATAGGTGAAGGGATTAAAATGTGCAAATTGGTAGTTACAAAATAGTCATGGGAGTGTAAAGTAAAGCATAGGAAATATAGTCAATGATACAGTAATAACTATGCATAGTGCTAGGTGGGTACTAGATTAATCAGGGAGATCTCTTCTTAAACTATATAAATGTCAAATCACTATGCTGTATACTGAACCTAATATAAAATAATATTGAATGTCAACTGTAATTAACAAATTTTAAAAAGGGAAGGGAAGGGGAATAAGAGGTATAAAACAAATAAGTCATGGGGATATAATGTACAGCATGGGGAATATAGTCAATAATATGGTAATAACTATGTATATATAGTGCCAGGTGGGTACGAGACTAGTCAGCGGAATCACTTCTTAAATTATATAAATGTCTAACCACTATGCTGAAACTAATACAAAGTAATATTGAATGTCAACTGTAATTGAAAAAGTACAAAAGTGGGGAAAAGGTGAAGGGGAATAGAAGGTTAACATTTCCAGGTACAAAATAAGTCATGGGGATGTAATATACAGCGTAGAGAATTTAGTCAATTATATTGTGATAGCATAGTACAGGGTCAGATGGTTGCTGGACTTATCATGGTGATCACTTCTTTAGGTCTATAAATGTTGAATAACTATGGTATACCCCTGAAACTAATATAATATTGTATGTTAGCTGTATTTTTAATAAAACCTTAAAAAAACATCACTACCTCAAGTCAAGTTTTTTGCTGAAGATTCTCCATATTTTCCCCTTCTGGAAATCTTCCTGTCAAATATTTTCACTCTAAAATTGCATTCCAGCCTCCTGTGTGTGTCTTTTATTCTATGAAGATTCATGATTGGAGGAGGGAAGTTGGGTGTGAGCCATAGAATTTGGTAAAAGGCTGTTGTCAAGAAAGCAAATAAAATGCTGGGATAGTTCAGTAGATGTAGTGGGTACAGAGGAAGGGAGTTTATATTTTACCTTGCTTACCACACACAGTGAAAAAGACATGGGTAGGCGCTTCACAAAATTGGGTACTTCAATGGCCAGTAAACATATGACTGGGTGTCAGTACTCTTTAGCTATCAAGGAAAAGCCAATCAAAAACCCAGTGAGCTGTTACTCAGCATATGCCAAAATGGCTGAGCACATGACAATTCCATATGGTGGTGAGGATGTGGAGCAACTGGAACCCTCCTAATAATGGTAGGTGTATAAATAAAAAATTGAACATATGCAGGCCATACGAGGTCTCACAATTAAATCCGCAAACTTGCCACTGTGCACTTACATTGGCAGCACTGTACAAACAGCTCGGTAAGGTTTCATAACCTTGGTATACCAGTGTCTCACAGCTGTGTTCGTGTCAATATGTGGCGGTGTCTTGCTGAGTGGCGCTGATTATTGTTGTTGGGTGATTTTGTGTGCCATCACAAGAATGTCTGAGCTTGAATTAGAGCAATAAGCAAACGTTAAATTTCTTGTTAAATTTGGCAGAAGTGAAATCAGGGACATGTTAGTCCAAGTTTTTGGGGATAACGCCATGAAGAAAACGACAGTGTACAAATGGATTAAACATTTTTCTGAGAGGAGAGAACGCATCACTGATGAAGAGAGGTCAGGGTGGCCAGTAATGAGCAGAACTGACAAAAACATTGCAAGAATTTGTTGAATTATGCGTCAAAATCATCAGTTGACTGTGAGAAGCATAGCAGACGAAGTAAACATCGATAGAGAAACAGTTGAGAAGACCTTAGCTGAAAATCTTGGCATGAAAAAGGTGTGTGCAAAAATGGTCGCAAAGAAGCTCTTGCATCATGACAATGCACCAGCTCACACAGCACCGTCTGTGAGGGAGATTTTAGCCAGTAAACAAATCACTGTATTGGAACATCCCCTGTCCCCTACTCACCTGATCTGGCCCCCAATGACTTCTTTCTTTACTTGAAGATAAAGGAAACATTGAAAGGAAGACATTTTGATGACATTCAGGACATCACGGGTAATACGACGACAGCTCTGAAGGCCATTCCAGAAAAAGAGTTCCAAAATTGCTCTGAAGGGTGGACTAGGCACTGGCATTGGTGCATAGCTTCCCAAGGGGAGTACTTCGAAGGTGACCGTAGTGATAGTCAGCAATGAGGTATGTAGCACTTTTTCTAGGATGAGTTCGCAAACTTAATTGTCAGCTCTCATATGCTTCATCATACTCACTTTAAGCATATGCATAATAGAAATGTGTATACATATATCAAATCATCACATTGTATATCAAATCACCATACCTTGAATTATACAATTTTTATTTGTAAAAAAAAAAAAAAGAGTAAATAATAAGGTCTCTCTGGGGGGAAAAGGAATGAATATACATGGTTTAGGGCAGGTAACAGTACTGTTTAGGTGGTTTACACAGAAGCAAGAAGATTCTTCTGGTTCGCAAGAAGAATCTTCCCAGCAAAAGGGGAAGCCTATAAAAAAGGGGGCAAGAAACAGATCAGTTCCCAAGAACACAAGTTGCTTGTAAGGTCCATGGTGGAAACTGAAAGAGAGACTACCACGGTGGGTGGGAGATTATCATAAAGGAAGTTTAGAATTGATTCCTGTAATCATTGCACAGCTTTTGAAGGGTTAGAAAGAAAATATTAAAACGTTGAGTGGGTTTTAGATAACTGTATAGAAAGACTGGAGTGTCAGAGTTATAATGGGAGACAAAGAGACCAAAAGGATACTAATGTTATAGCATGTGTGCACTAATTTGCTAGGGCTGCCATAACAAAGTACCATAGACTGGGTGGCTTAAACAACAGAAATGTTCTTTTTCTCATGATTCTGTAGGCTAAAAGTTCAAGACCAAGGTCTTGGCAGAGTTGGTTTCTTCTGAGGCTTCTCTTCTTGGCTTGTACATGTGGCCATCTTCTCTATATGTCTTCATATAGAGAAACAGAAGGTTTCCCTTCTGTGTGTATCTGTGTCCTAATCTTCTCTTCTTATAAAGATGCCCGTCCTATTGTATTAGGGCCCACCCTAATGATCTCATTTTAACTTAATTACCTCTTTAAATCTGGACCCTATATCCAAACACAGTCACATTCTTAGGTACAGGGGATTAGGACTTCAACATGAATTTTGAGGAGACACAATTTAGCCAATAATAATGGGCAAGGAAAGATGATGGCCGAATTAGAATAGTATAGGCAGGGATGAGAACAGGTGTCACGGCGGCAGACCTGGACAGTCTTTGTGGCTAACATGAGGGGGGGGGAGGACAGTGAGGAAGAAGAAGGTATCTAAGATGTGTTTTAGGAGTATGGTTGAGTACTTAGGTTGAGCCACTTTCCTGTTTCTCAGTCTCTTTCCATCCTCCATGTCTTTGCTCTCGAAGGTGGAATCATCTGAAGTCATAGGAGTTTATAATCTAGTCCAACATTTCCATTTGGGGGATGGGCAAACTGAGGCCTAAAGTACTAAGGCGACCTAGTCACATCCTATTAGTGCATGTGGATTTCCCCGGCACGCTTTTCATTCTTTAAGACTAAGGACCTGGAGTCATGTTTACCCAACTCTAACACTCCTGGGCCCATTTGTGGGCATAATTTCTCTGGCCAAAAATACATAAAAACTCTTGGTACAAGAACAGGTGGCTTCTAAGGATTTTCTGCAGCCATTAGTGTGGTCTGGGTGAAAGTTGAAGTATTAATTGCAGTCATGGAGCCTAGGTAACCTGAGATCCAGTCTCTGATCCACTCTCCAGATATCCGAAGGATCCTTCAGGTTTGGGACATGAATGTTACTTCATAGTATTGCAGTCGGGGAAAATGAGAGAACTGATGTGAAAGTACTTTGAGAAATGGGTTGAGAAACACGTTAGAAGCTGTCATTATTGTGACGACTGCTGTTCCTCATCTTTGGACTGCGTTGTCTAGACAATTATGTTAACAGAGGCTAAGGATAACTTTCAACGTTAGACCTGATTGGCATTGGCCTTTGAACTAAAAAAACTGTCTAAGTGGGAACAACTCCCTCCTTCACTGCAACTTGGGATAATTTCTATTTATGCCTGGATATACCAATTAGTGCTGAGTTTGTCACACATTTTAACAACGAGAAAGCTCACAAAGCTTTCCCTTTCACCATACCTTCCATATTAAGAGAGTGGGTTCTGGGTGAGAAGAGCAAAAGGAAGTTTTTCTTATGGCAACAATCATTTTCCATTTTGAGGCAGCATAAAGTCTGAACTTGGGCACCAAATGTTCACAGTCCTGCTACTGGACTAGCCATCTGTGCCTTTTGGGGCAAGTCACTTAAACTCTCTGAAACTTAGTTTCCTCTTCTGGAAAAGGGACACAATACACTATAAGCCATACCTCGCTTTATTGCACTCTGCTTTATTGCACATCACCGACATTGCTTTTTTTTTTGCAAACTGAAGATTTGTGGCAACCACCAGCAAAATGATTATAACTTACTGAAGGCTCAGATGATGGTTAGCATTTTTCAATAATGAAGCATTTTTAAAATTAGGGTATGTACATTGTTTTTTAAACATAATGCTATTATGCAATTAATAGACTACAGTATATTGTAAACATAACATTTATATGCACTGGGAAACCAAAAAATTTGTGTGACTCACTTTCTTGCAATATTTGCTTTATTTTGATTCAGTTTGGAACTCAACATGCAGTATCTCCAAGGTATGCCTGTAGTTCCAACCTCATGGAGCTGTTGTTAGGACAAAATGAGGTTATATATGTAAAGTGTTTAGGACAAGGCTTTGCACACAGTAAGTTCTCAGTAAATGTTGAGTTTTGTTTCTTTTCCTTTATTTTCTTTTCCTATCTTTTCTTTTCTTTATTACTATTTTTCCCTTCTATTCGGGTGGGGCAGAAATGGTTGCCTCCTGCGGCATGCCAATCTTTGGAGAGCAAAGAGTGAATAGGGGATTGGGGTAAGGGATAAATTCTAAGAGTGGGCTAAACTTCGAGCAAAATAGGTAAGAGAAGACCTCTGGATTACACTGGCCTATCTCAACAATCCAGGATGAGACATTAGGTGAAAGTGTGTGGCCAAGGTGGAATTTGCATCAGCATGGGAAACTTCCACATTCAGGTACCTAGTAGCACCTAGTCAGAGGCTTAGGAATTCAGGATCCAAAGCCTATAACATCAGTCATATCCTGGGACAACCTGATGTTTAAGCTACAGAGGACTAGATGGATAAGATATAATGAGCATATTTTCTTTAATGGACCATGTGAGGACCCAGCAAGAATCTAGGGATCTAAGTACCATGCAGGTGCCTTAGCTAGTCATTTCACTGACTCGTTATAATACCTGTTAAAATTCTTTTGTCACGAGCCTTAAATAGGTATACTTGTCATAGTCTTATATGTTGTCTCTTGTTTCTTGGGAAGATCTGATGGTTTCTGCTTTATTAGAGGGATGCAGTAATGTTTTCTCCCCTCACATTTTTCTTTCTTCTCATATCCTTTGCAAGATATCCTGCACCTGCCAATTCTATAATTGCATTTTTGGACCCCTCCGTCTATCAAAATACACAAAGAGATGAAAAAGAATAAACACAATTATATTAAGGATGTTGGTAACTGTAGTGATAATAGTTAGAATGAACTACAGAAATGTAGTGGCATTCTCGGGAAGAGTTGATAAATCTGTGCGTTTAGAATGCCTACTGCTGGTCTTGACATGTATTAGATATGAGTATTTATCTCCTTCCAATTGGACTTTATCTCTATGCTTATGATGTTTCCATCTCCATAATTTTTCATAGTCTCGTCAGTACCAGTTCCTCCTTGTCCCCAAATCTAGGTGCTTGCCAAGGAGTGGGCCTATACCTTCAATTATTTCCCCCCTCTCCATTCATTATTACTCAACATAGATTTGTTGGGCACCTACCATGTGCCAGGCATTGTTCTAAATGCATTTCCCAGATGATGTCTAGAGCAGGATTTTGAACATTGGATAATCAATTTATATTGCTGACCTCCAGGTTGATGTTATGGATGGTGTAACACTCTGCCCTCATATGATTTATTGTTTGTGGCTTAGCCCTACCTAGGTCAATAAAACACAGAACGCAGACTCAGCTTCCCCAGTACATTGGGTTGAGAGATCATAGTATCTTGGTTTAAATGACAGATTCCTTCTACTTGTTTTTTCCCCCCACAAACTCCCCTCTTGGTAGAGAATTCCAAATTCTCTTTTTCTCACCAGGACGTTCAGACTGGAAAAATCAGAGTCGACATGATTCTGATTCCATAAGTCAATGTGCAGATTCATTCTCCAAAATGTCATTTGCATCTGTAACTCCCTTCTCTATTCCAGTTGCCCTCAACAGAGATTAAGCTAGGCTGAAACCATCTCAGGGTTAGCCTAGAATTACCTTCTTTTTGCTTCTAGAATAACTGAATGATTGACAAAGACTTTCAGTTTGAAAAGCTGATCCAAGAGAAGATGCAAGTTGCAATAGCAATGATCAAAAGGGAAATCATGGAATTAAAAATCATAAACTTTAGAATCCCCAGGAAGCTTAAATGGGAACATTTCCATTAGCCAGTTATTCACCACTTGGCCGTGAAGACCATTGTATTGTTGGAGAACTCTGGCTGTGTGCAATCTGGAATCCAGAATCTCCTGCCTTAACCACAGCACCACCTTGAACCTGTAGCTATCCAACACCAACCTACAAATTTTTCACTATATATTCTAAGACAAGAGCAAGATGCCTCCTCTGATTGCTTTAAAGGGGCTTTCAAAGCCAAAACAACAATGGAGAGGTGCAGTAATGGGACTGGTTACTGCAAGAGGTGGTATCAATTGGAAGTGAAGGTGATATGAGAAATGCCTGGGATGAGAGCCTTTTGACATTTAGGCCAAGGATATTAAGGACACTAGAGATGTTGGGGTTGCTTCTGCATATGGTAGGGACTTTGTATAAGATACCCTGGCTTCTGCTGATATTCACCAGGTTCCCTAATAAGAAGCACCATCATGGTCAAGGGTAACAGACTGCCTTTATTACGGGGCATATTAATTATAAGGGTTTTCCCTAGATCTCAGCCATCCCGTGGGCGGTCCTCACTTCCACACATGTTCAGTTTTCCAACGATTCTATGAGTAGGACTGCATTCCTACTACCTTTTTCCTCCTCTCGATAGTCTGGTTACCTGGAGAAGCCTGAGCCAGGAACAAGATTTTAATGTACCCTGAAAGGGGTGAGGAATGACCTGGCAGCCTACTGAATGTGTTAGGGAAGGTAGGTCTTCACTCTGCATTTTACTGACTTGGGTAGGGCTGAGTCATGTACAATAATTCAGAGAACAGAATGTTCCACCACCCAGAACATCAGCCTGCAGGCCAGCAATATAAATTGCCCATCCAATGTTCAGAGTCCTTCTCTAGACATCATCTGGGAGGGTGGAAAGCATTAGCAGGGTATGTACAACACAAGTTGGTGGCATTATGGTGAGAATGGACCCACTTTTCAAGGAGCTTTTCCTGTTCCTCTCCTTGGATAGTTTAACCCTCTCCTTTAGGTTCTCACAGCCTCTCTCCTTCCTTCTTTCTGTCATAATGTTATCATGATGAGTTGGAACTAAGTATTTTTCTAGTTCATCTCCCTTATCAGACTAACCCTTGAGGGCATCTTTTAAAATGGTAAGACCCCTGAAAGTAGGGACTGGCAGGGATTTCTGTATGTCCAGAGTGTGCAGTGAATATTTGTTGAAAACAATGAACGGATGAATGCACATATGGTATTTACTCATACTAATAGATCTTAGAATTGGCATATCTCAGCTTAAAAAATGCAGGCCCAGAGAGTGGAAGAGAATTGCCTAGGGTCACTCTATGACAAAGAAAGAAACAGACTGAGAGACCTCATATCCAACTCATAGTCCAGAGTTTCTAACTCTAAGTCAGAGTTTCTAACTCTGCATTTTTCTCTTTATTTGTCATTCTAAGTCCTTAATATTAGCTGCTTCTAGGACATTCTTGGACTCTAGCCTCAAAGAATAAAACAGAAACATTTCCTGTGGGTTCTCCAACAAAGAGGGCATGGAAGGGGGCACTGTCTGGGCTCCATCAGGAAGTTTATGAGTTCACTGGATTTTCTTTTTTTTGAATCCTTGGTCTGTCTTATAGTCATTTTACACTTTTTGATGGGACTGATGTTCTTCTATTCTACTCTCTTCTTCCTAGATTCAGCAGGTATTAGCAACAGCTTGATGGGGTTCAGGAAATCTGCTTCTCCCTTGATATCCAGGTGGTATCTTCTCCAGAAAAGAAGTGAGCATGAAGCTAGGCACTGAACTTTCACTGTCAGTAACTATAATAAATTTACATACATGATCCACCAGAATCCTCACAAGATCCCTGATAAGCAGATGTGTTGTGCACAGGGTTACACAGTACTTAGGAATGAGTTCTAGAATCAGATTTGTTTACCTGTCCTCATAGCACATGTTTTTTCTATCATCCCAGAGGATTATACCTGAGTAATGATGGAAGGGGAGGCCTGTTTAACCTAAAAGGCAGTAATGAGCTCAAGAGAGTTCTAGTTGCTATCTTCTGAAAGGCATGTGGTGGAAATTGCAGGGGGGCAGATTTAAACTAATTAAAAAGAACTCTGATGATTGGAACCTTCTGGAAATGGTAGGACTGTCTGGGAGAAGTGGCTCCCAGTGTCTAAATGCTACAAACGAAGTCTGCATGCCCACTTCTCAGATTCCTCAGAGAGGACTTATTAAGGACGTATGTACTAGACACAGTTCTAGGCACTGGGTCTAAGAGTAGAAAGCAAGGTCTTGCCATTCTGGTAAGGGAGAGAGACAACAAACATATAATGCCAGGTGGTGACAAGTACTATAAAGAAAAATAAAAGTAGGGGAAGGGATAGAGCATATGGTGTGTGTGTGTGTGTGTGTGTGTGTGTGTGTGTGTGTGTGTGTTTGTGTGTGAGTGGTTTGAACAGATTATTTTTTTTAAAAAAAGGCTCTCTGAGCAAGTGACATTGAGTAGAAACCTAAATGTACTGAAGAAGTTAGCCACAAGGATATCTAGAATCTTTCAGGCAGAGAAAGCAACAAGAGCAAAGGCTTCGAAGAACGAAAGTGGTAGATATCCTAGCAAGAGCAAAAAGTCAAGTATGTCTGAAATAGTGAGCAGAATAAATAAAAGAAACCAAAATCACAGAGGTAGGCAGAGCTACCTCAGATCTTAAAGGGCCCTTTCAAGGACTTTTAAATTTTTTTGCTATGTGATAGGGAATTGTGATTTACATCCTAAGAGACCTTCAGATCTGAAAGTTTGTTGCTGTCTTTTTGTCTATAAGACATCACTTTCTTCATCTGTAAGGTAAAGTTTTTGGGCTAAAGTAGTGTTTCCTGAAATATGTGACCCATGACACTGGTCGCATGAGTGATAACTTAAGGTGGTAAAATAAGTATATGTTTTTTATAATTTTTATTTTATAGTCATTTGAGAAAAGTATCACTAGATTTTGATGTGGTGAGTATAGAGATAACATCACATAGGATGTTGTCAAATATGGATTTAAGTAAATGGACTGTGTTGGTTTCTATAAAAAAATATTAAGTAAATAATGCTATAGCTTACAGATGATATGGCAAAAAAACAGTTTGTAGGATGGTATACAAATAGCTAAAGTTTGTGTTAGAAAATTGATAAAGACCATTCTATGGAATAGAAAACTGAAGCTCAGAGAAATCAAGTGACTCTCTTCAGGTCACACCACTGGTAAGTCATGGAGTCAGGAAAGGGACTTTAGTCCATCTGACTCCAAATCCATTGCTCCTATCAAAACATATATCAAAACAAGGAAACTGACATTGAATACCACTAATTTACATTGTGTGACTTTCTCATATTTATTGAGATGATTGCACGAACAACATGTTCTCAAGTTTTTACTGAGCATTTACCACGTGCAAAAAACTGGTCTAGCAGCTTGGGACAGAGCCATGAGCAAGATCAAGGTGTCAGGATTATATGTACATTATGGTGGTTATGGTGGCCATACATAAGTAAATAACTCAATAATTCAGAAGGAGAGCAAAGAAATATGCAAACTAATTTCAAAGTGTTTAAGTGATAGGAAAAAAATAATACAAATTAAAGTAAGGAGTGGTCTCATAACCAAGGATTGTTTCTAAGAAGATGACATTTGAGGCAAAGATATGGAAAAAGAGTACTCTGGGCTGAGGTAGACAGGTGGTCTAGGGAGGTCTTTATGTTGAAAGAATGCCTCTGTGAAGAGTTGACATGTGACCTGTGTGATGAGGTGTCAGGGGAAGAGCAATTTAGGCCAAGGTACATTTGGGAGAAGGTGATCAATTTGTCCGGGTTTGCTAAAGACTTGGGGACTCTAATTCCCATGATCTGGGAAGACCCTCAGTACCAGGCAAACTTGGATGGTTTGTCCAATGGTCAAAGATCTATTGGAATATGAGGTTTACTGAAAGATCAGTAGTCTGATGGCCAATATCCAAACTACAGCCATGGCAGCTTGATCTAGACAAAAATAAAATGAATTAGAGGAATAAACCTTCTTGATTCTGAGACATTTAGGGATATGATACTGTGGCTCTCAGTAGCACTCCAGCCTTAGCCCAACGTGTTAGTAATTAATCAGTCTTGTAGTTAATAACTGCTTCTCTATGATATCAGAGAGCAAACTTGCTGACCCATCAGTTGTCGTACAAACAGCACTCACATGCATATAGGCACACAAACTACAGGTGCCCTACACACAACTAGCATTCATGGACATGAAGATCTGGAGAGGCATGCAATGAGGTCACCATAGTTAAAAGTTGGACTTTGGAGTGGAAATAACATTGGGAAGATAAGTAGAATTTGTGATGTAACTTTTAATTTTATATGATATGCTTTCAAGGCAAGTCCCACTTTTGACTCTATCTAGTTAAATCAGTGTTTGTGCCAAATGAGGTAGTCTCTAACTTTAATTGGAATAGTTCCTAGTTGAAGCCTTAAACAAAATTTGACCTCATGATACAGACAGGGATTTAAAGTCAGAGCTTACAATAAAAGGTGGGGTGTGGGGAAGGGAAGACTTTTTATGTACCTTCATAAATTCTTCCATATATGATAGTGGTGGTTCAGGCATTAATAAAATCAAAATCCAAGTCTCAACCAAAAAGTCAGCTCCACACTGTGGCCTTCAACTTTTGTGTGTGTGTGTGTTGGGGGGGGGAGAAGCATGGAAAAATAATAGACACATAAATGTTCACTTGAGACCAAATATTAGACCATGTATTTTAATACATGTGAGGAAGACAGATAAAGAATTGAAGCCTGATGAAGAGAATCCCTCTATCTTCTCTACACTTCTCTTTCTATGTTTCTGATTGTAAGGTAATTCTCTTGGCTCTTGTCTTGGCAGTAGCATTATGTCCATCTTCATTTCACCCAATCCCCAATAGAATTGTCTTCAGTGAAATAACATCAGTAGAATTGGCTCCCTGAATATTATTCCTAATGGTTACCTGTAGTCTTCCATACCCAGCAGGAAATGTTAATTAGTTGTTCCACTGCTGCTCTTAAGAGGATGTGTCAAAGTTGAAGTTAAGGTCAAAGCCTATTTAGACATTTTCATCTTGGAAGTCGTAGTCAAAGCCTGTGTAGAAATTTTCATCTTGGGAGTCGTAGTCAAAGCCTGTGTAGAAATTTTCATCTTGGGAGTCGTAGTCAAAGCCTGTGTAGAAATTTTCATCTTGGGAGTCGTAGTCAAAGCCTGTGTAGAAATTTTCATCTTGGGAGTCGTAGTCAAAGCCTGTGTAGAAATTTTCATCTTGGGAGTCGTAGTCAAAGCCTGTGTAGAAATTTTCATCGTGGGAGTTGTGGTCCCAGTTTCTGTGCTTTCTTCAGCTTTATTAATTGTTACCTCATCACTGATCCCAGTTATGGGGGAATTATGAAAAACATCCCAAGTATTAAAATTGATAGTAGGAAATAGTGGAGGTAGTGGCCTTTGACTATATTCATCAAATTTTATGGGAGTGCAGCAATTGAGCTTGTTCATACAAAGAATTTTGTACCTTTCAACATGTAAACACCGTATTCTGCAGTGTCCTACATTATTCTTCCAGCATCTTTGAGCTTCCCAGCCAGCTGCAATGAATAAATAAGCAGGTCAAGTTTTAAATCTAGCGACAACATGGTAAAGTATATATTAAAAATTGTGATATATGCCACCAAGGAAATTGGGGGGTGGGAGGAGAGAGAAGGAAGAAGATGAGACAGAGAGGGTGGACATACTAAGAGCTGATATTTAAGTGAAGGCAAGAAGGATAAAAGGAGCCAGCAAGGTACACAAAGATTATTTCAGGAAAGGACAAGCAAATGTTCAGTCCCAGTGATGAGAAACTGCATAGTGTCGTCAGGGTATTTAGAGAATGCTGATGAGTCTGAAACGCAATGCACAAAGAGCAAAGGAGCACAGGATAAAATGAACTTGAAGTAACAATGCCATCTCCCAGTCACTTTAGGCCATCATTAAGCATTTTTATTTATTTCAAAACATAATGTGAGCTAATTTACTTTATGTTTTAGATAGTTAGCATTGCGTGTGGAAATTTGATTAGGGAAAAGAAAGAACAGAATTAGGGACACATGTTAGAGGTTTTGGCTGGTAAGATATGATGGTGGTTGGAACTGGGGCTGTGCGAGTTGTGGAAAGAAGAGGACAGATTTAAGACCTTGATTGTTTGGATATAAGCTTAGAGGAAGACGGAGAAATCAAAGTGCATCACTACATTTCTGTAGTGAGCTGGAGTAGATTAGTGATATTTGCCACTAACAGAATAGTAAACTGAGGAAAGAACAAGATTTGGAGGGAAGAGAAGAAAGTTGTCTCAAGTATTTGCTCTGGGGCATATAACATGTAATATATATATAAAATGTCAAGAAGACAGTTGGATATACCTGTAGGATCTCTGTAGACAAGTTTAGACTCTAGGTGTAAATTTTGGAATCATTGCTTATGGATAGTATTTAAAACTACAGTAATTGATAAAATATAATAAGTTGGAATAATATGAGGAAAAAGGGGCCATAATTAAGGTCTGGTGAGTGTAGCCACGCACCAGCTTAACCTTTTGTTTCCTTCTACCTGCCCCCATAGAAAGGAGAGTCTGTAAGACTATCCTTTCAAGGACTTTGCTAAACCTTTGTGTTTGCACCTTATGCCTCCCTGTTTGGTCCCAGAAAGATGACTGGACAGTCAATGACGAGTAAGATTCCTCACGGAAGGAACAACTCAAGCCAGGCGCAGTCGTGGGGACCAACAGGAGAACCCACGGGGTTCACACAGATGGGCACAGCCTCCACCTTCCTCAGGCTAAGGAAAGCCTCAGCCTCTGTGGCTGCATTCCTTCCCAGAACCTGCAAGGGAAGTGATTCAGTGATGTGCTCTCCATCTATTCATATGCATATAGGTTTTGTCCCTTGGGGAAGTTGAGACCTACCCTCCAGCTGTCTGCAGGAAAGGGTGATTGACTCCAATCGGTTTCCTATTATGATGTATAGGATTCACAGACCGTGGAATAAATAATGTTAATGCCTTATGTCAATATCAATAAAAGCCACCAGTCGGCTTGATTCTGGGCTCCAGTCTTTGTTCAGGCTGCAAGGCCCCTCGCCTTCTGAGATTTAACTGAATTAAGTCTCTGTTTCTTTCTTTTTTAAAACTTAACCTAAAGCTGCCCCTTTTTGTTCCTTCACTGCCCGTGTTGCACGGGACGCGACAGTTGAGTGTCAACATTAAGAGCTCAGATAGGAGGGAAAGACTCAAAAGGAGCAACCAGATAAATCAGAGCAAAACAGGAAAATGAGACACTAGCGAATTAGATTCATTTCCCCAAAAGCAGATCTTGAGGCAAAAGTGGAGTATAATACTTGAGTTGAGAGGTGTCCCCCCAATCAGTTTGCAATGGGGAAGTTAGGAAAGTAAGAAAACCAAAAAGAGGTGAGTTATACAGTTCATTACCACTGTGGTTGCCTAAAGCACAATCCCATGGGGAACTCTAGCACCAGTGTATGAAATAAGCCTCGGAGTGATCCGTCTTGAGGAGCTGGAGTATTTATTCACCACCCTGAAAGCCAGTAGCTGATAATTCCGTCATTTCTGGATTGCCCTGTACAGAGGTATTTCATAAGCAACCAACCATGCTCTGGGGATGCTGCCAGTTGCAGCTCAAGCTGATATGCATGAAAATGGCAAATGCCTAAAGGATACAAGGAAAGTTGTATCAGATATGACTAGATTATGCAAAAGAGAAAAATATTTCATAAAGGAATGAGTAGACATTTGTAGGCAGATACCACTGAGAGGTTGAGTAAGATAAGGGCAAAAGTATCCATTGCATTTAACTCCATAAGTATCACTGGTAACCTTGACAAGAGTAGTTTCAGAGTGGTAGGAAGAAAAGAAACAAAAGTGAAGTTGATTGAAATGTCAATGGGAGAAATGGAAGTAACACTTCAGACAAAACTCTTAAGGTTAGCTTTGAGAAAGAGCAGAGAAATAGAGAAGTTCTTGGAGGACGATATGGGGTCAAGGGAGCGTTTTTCACATTTTTTCTGAAGAATGGGAAATAACAGAACATACTTGCAAACAATAGGAGAAACAACTAGAAAGGCAGAAGTTAATGTACAATAGGGAAAAGAGAAAGCAAAAGGGCATAATCCTTGATAAAGTGACAAGGATCCAAATCACTATATGACAGATTGACTGAAATGGAGAAGGTACATTTCCTCAGCTATATCAGGAAGGAAAGAGAAGATGGGTGCAAAGCCCTACTGGTATGAATATTGGCAGTGGTAAAAAGAAGAAGTTCTATTTGAATTTTTTAAATCATGAAGTGTGAGGTAAAGTCATAAGCTGGGAGGGAGAGTCATGTAGAGGAGTGGAGCAGGAGAATTAAAAGGAAAGAAAGGTCAGTACAAAATAGTTGCCTAGGAAAGAGGGAAGATGAACGCACAAGAGAACAGTAGGATTTCTCAGCAGTGTGATAATTCATTTGAGGGGTGAATCTATGAATCTAAAGTGAAACTCGTCTGCTCCATTGTATGATCATTTATCAGGCAAACTACATAACCATCTTTCTCAGCAAATTGCCCGAGAAGTACCAAGGTTACAACTTGCAAAGTACTAAGCAAAGAAAACAGATAGAGCAAAGGTTCTATGTTGGAGGAAGCCCAGTATATATGAGGAAGGGCAAGTAATTCTCAAAACAACCTTTTTTGGCTTTAATTTGATAATGTATGAAAAGTACCTGTCACAGGTTGACATATAGAAAGGTCGCAATAATTGTCTCCTCTGGGACATGTTCACTTTTTTTCTCTTCTCCAATGATCCATTCTCTTATTTTATGGGCCCAGATTTACTTGGCTCATGATAGAATTTTCCATAAGTTTCAAATGTAGACATTCCATTTCTTTTATCCAAGACAAAATCTAACATTGCTGCTTCCCTCCTCACGTCTACAGATTCTCTCTTAAAGTGTTTTTTTTCCCCTCCAGAGTACCCATACTTGAAACCTGAGGTCTCTCTTGTCCTTTCCTAAGCCCTTTAATCATCTTCTTCTGTCAATTTTTCTTCTGAATTGTTTCTTACTTGCATTGGTCACTATTCCTTTTTAACTATTCCCTCCAGAGTTAAAATTTCGGGTACAGCCCTCACTCAACACAGTTTTGAGCCCCTAACTATGATATGGGCTCTATTCTAGGCCCTTGAGGTACATTTGTTAACTAAGCACATTTGTTAAAAAATCACATGGAGCTTACTTTCTATTAGGAGAAGATAGGCAATAATAATAATAATAATAATAAAAATACACTGTCCATGAAGTGGTCTCCCTAAGGGGTAGTAGATTGGGAAACGGGGAGTTATCACTTTGTGAGGGGTACAAATGTCTAATTATTACATTGTTTTAAAACACCTGTAACTAATTAAAAAAAAGTAAATTATCTTGTATGTGAGAAGGTGATAAATGGTTTGCAGAAATGAGAGAAAATAGATTTAAGCAGAATCTATTTGGAGTGTCATTGATGCAGTTTCTTAAACAGCAGTTAGCACTGATCTTGAAAGAAGGTGACAATTAAACAAGGACTTGAGGAGGTAAACGAAACAGCCACACCGGTATGTGGGTTAAGTGCGTGCTAAGCAGAACAAACAAACAGAACTCCGTGGGTTGAGCAAGGCTGGCACGTTTGAGGAAGAGAATTCAGGTCAGTGTGACTCTAGCAAAGTGGGCAATCACTAGACTAGTAGGAGATGAAGTGAGAGAGGTCATTAGGGCCAGATCATGGGCGGCAGGTGGGCCACTGTACGGGCCCTGGTTATTGTTCTGAGTGAAGAGGGGGCCATTGCAGAGTTTTGAGCAGAAGAGGCACACAATCTGACTTCCAGTGTGGGTGGATCGTGCTCTATGCTGTCTTGACAGTAGATTGCAGGAGGCGAGGGTAGGACAGAGACCTGTAAGGAAGCTACAGCAGTAACAGGTGAGAGATGATAGTGATCTGAATCAGGATGGTAGCAGTGGAGATGGTGAGCTTGGTTGGTTCTGGATATAATTTGCAGGGAGATGTAACAGGCTTCCTAACAGATGTGGATGTCACAGCTGAAAATATCAAAGACAATTTCAAGAATATAGCTTAAGCAATACAATGATGGCAATTAGGAGTAATCTGTAACTTAATGTATTTTTTCAGAATAGCCTGGAATTATTATGTAGTTAGGATTTGTGGCCGCCATCACTGATATCTCAGAATCATAAAACTAAAAAATATAAATAACTATTATTTCAGGCACATAAGCCCTCTAGCCAAGACATCATCCCATGTGTGACTTTTCTCTAAAACATACCAGATATAGAATTAGATAGCATCAACTTCAATATAGCTATTGATATCAGTCCATTGATGGACATCTTGGCTTGCTAAGAAATATCTCTATAAAACCAACAGATGCTGTCTCACTCAAAAACACACAAAAATAAACTTAAATACATTAAATAGTTAAATTTCAAAACTGAACTTGTAAAAGAAAATCTATAAATCAACAGATATAAAAAGTACACCCTCCAAATAAAAGGGAAAAATAGGCAGGACCACACAATTTGTCTAAAAATTAAAATACACACTAAATATATACTTCAAGTTTGACTTCATAGCCAAAGAAATAGAAAAAAATTATACATTTAGATATTTTCCTTCATTTAAAAAATTTGCAATATTCAGAAATTGATAAGGTGCTTTTCTAGGAATTTTATGTTGAATGTTTATGTCTAACAACAGTTATATAGACTATACTTGTAAATGGAACATAAATACACTTATTAGCAAAAAAAAAACACACAAAAAATGAACAAACCAAGGACATATATGTCCAGTTATAAAATTAGATGAATAATTTACAGATCATCCATTCCATAAAATTTTATGCAATTATTAAAAGCTCAGTTTGGGGAACATATTTAATATGTGGGAAAATACTAAAGATGTGGTAGAAAATTTAAAAGTAAATTACACATTTTATTCACATGGTATCCAGGGAATCTGAGGGAGAGCAACAGAGCAAAAGCTTATTTTTACTTCTTTACTACTTCCAAACTTTCCAAAATTTCAGCAAATAGTTCATAATCAGAACTGAGAGTAGATATTAATTCTTGTCTCACTTACTAAATCAACATGTCTCCATGAGAATCAAGATATAGGATCATATAGGCACATTTATGTCCATTTTGTGGAAGTGAATATCTTTCTAAGCAAAATATAATATGTCCAAATTTTAAGAGTCCATTTTCTTAGTACATAAAGAACTCTTAACAATTAATAAGAAAGTGTTCAGAAATACAATGGAATAGATGTTCAAAACTCATTTATAATTAAAGTACATAAATTCAAACAAAAATGAGATATTTTCACACATCAAATAAAATAGTTGAAAGAATGTGATAAAAAATGTAATGATGAATACATGGGAAGCTAATACTCTCACACATTAGTGATAAGAGTGAAATATAGTATAGCACATTTGGTGGGTTGTTTGACAATCGTGTGTGTGTGTGTGTGTGTGTGTATTTGTGTGCATAGTTATACATGGAAAAGACATTTGTTGACAATTTTTCCTTACTAAATTGTTTCTGATAATTAAAGACTGGTTTTCCAGTAGTAATGGATGAATTACATTAAGGAAATTCAACCCACACAGCCCCCTTAAGTTCTATGTATGAATTAATTATAATACAGTTGGTTTACATATTGGTAAGAAGTCTCTAAGACATATTGCTAGTACATTGCAGAAGAATCCACATGGTTCATTTACATTGGATTTTTAAAAAAAATCTAGGAGATATACTTACATATATGTATATCTTAGTTTGTAAAAGATATGTAAACTAAGAAATGTATTAATATATCTTGTTGTAAAAAGTTTCTTTAAAAAGCCATCAGAAGCTGTCTTACTTGAAAACACACACACACACACACACACACACACATATATATCTGCTAGGATATACAAGTAATTGGTAAGAATAATTGATTCAGAGATTCTGAAAGGGAACTGGTAAGAGTAATTGATTCAGAGATTCTGAAAGGGAAGATTCAAGAAATATTATTCTAGAGTAGGAGAGTACTTTTCCTTAAACTCATATAAACCTATCCATTACTTGATACTTTTTAACAATTCCAAGTACATTTTTTCAACAGAAAGTATATAATTTTCAAAAGTAGAATGATTAAAAAGAGGGAATAAGTTCGTTCATTTTGATCTAATATCAGAAGCCCCCAATTGGTCACTTGTCTTTTTACTCTATTTTAACTTCTCCCACTTCTAACTCAAACTTATGTTGTCTCTTTCTCATGACAGCTCTACAGCATCTACAAAGAATGTGATGAATTTGTTCACTGTATGTCAGAACATAAAAATAAGGGCCTCCCTTGAAGGTAATTTCATGACAAAAGAGAATTCAAGATGATAGTAAAAGTTGAACTAATAGGACACACAATGAAATAGGCACAATAATGAAATTGTTAAAATAGAAGGAAGTGAGGCTAAGTTAACACTGGTTCGTTATATAGACAGACAGAGCTATTCAGAAGACTGAGGAAATTCTTGCCTTTGGATAAATTTCTCAGAAGACACTCCAGCTTGATAGCTGCACCTAACAGATACTTAGAGTAGGGACAAGGAGCTGCCATAAAAAGAGCATTTCTGCTGCTCTTTATTGGCCCAGTCTTTTCCCGTGGACCCTCTTTCCCCCTCGTGACACCTGGGAGTTCAAAGTCAACAACTCATCCCAGTTCCATCATCCCGATATTCTAGGGTTCCCTTACCTTTGGTCACTAGAGTTAGTAACCCACATATAATGAAGGTCAGCATCAGGAGATTCATGGCTTCTGGAGAGAGGAAGCTCTGTATCCTGAGGAATCTAAGACACTTTGCACAGCTAGGACTCTAAGTGGTCACCTTTACTGGCCTATCATGTGTGATGAATCAGAGAGAGGGAGAATGCTATGCCACTCAGGACACCAGACTATTAACTTGCACCATTGAGTGTGCATGACAAAATAATGCTCTGTTCTAGGAACTGTAAGAGGAAACTGAGGCCTCATGAAATGAGTTATAATTCTGAAGAAATGTAGGTCCTGATGGAATGAAACAACTCCCAAAGGAATTCCTCCTTAACACTATGTGGGGCCTTCTGATTGCAGCAACATATATGTATGTATGTGAATATATATATATATATATATATATATATGTATATATATTTATATGTATATGTGTGTATACACACACACACACACACATACATACAATGATAGTTGAATGCTAAGTAAGATCCCATTTTTTTCAGACCAATAGCTCACGACATTCAGTAGAGTATCCTCCTTTCTATTTGAGTGATTGCCTCAATCCAATTTGTATTAATTTTTGTATAAGGTATAAAGTTTAATTTGAGATGGATTTTTTTTAACCTGTGAATCTAATTTTTGCAGTAACCATTTGTTGAAAGAACTATTCTTCCTCCATTGAATTGCTTTGGTACGTTTGTTAAAAATTACTTGGCTGCACTTGGTTCTTTGTTCTGTTCCATTGATTCTGTGCCTATTCTGCTGCCAAACCAATACACTCTTGATTGCTGTAGCTATATAATTAATATGTCCTTGTGTAGTGTACTGATTCCCCCTGCTTTATTGTTCTTTTTAAAAATTGTTGTAGCTGTACCAGTTCCTTTATCTTTCAATAAAATTTTAGGAACGTCTTGTGTATTTCTACAAAAGATTTTGCTGGGATTATGATAGCAATTGAGTTAAACCTGCCTTATTAGTTTGGGGAGAAATGACTACTATGTTAAATCTTTCAGTCCATGAACATGTGTGTTTATGACACTTCATTTAAGTCTTTTTAAATTTTCTTTCATCAGCGTTTTGTAATTTTTAGAATATAAGACCTAAAAATGTTTTTCCATTTACACCTAAATATTTAAACTTATGAGTGATTTTGATTTTATACTTTTAAATTAATATACCCATACCCTTACTAGTATACAGCAATACAATTCATTTTTATGTGTTAATCTTGTAGCCTGGACCTTGCTTAACTTACTTTTTAGTTCTAGGAGGTTTGTTTTTTTTTTGTAGATTCCTTGGTCTTTTCTATGTGCACTATCACGTCAGCTGCAAATGGGGACAATTTCTTTCCTTTTATTCCAACTGTATGCCTTTTATTTCCTTTTATTGTCTTAATTGTGTTGGGTATCATTTTCCAAATATGTTAAATAAAAGTGGTGAAAGTGATCACCTTTGCATGTTTGATCTTAGATGGATTTATTGATTCTTTCCCATTAAGTATGAAGTTAGGTGTAGGTATGTTATAGATTGTTTTTTATCAAGTTGAAAAAAAAGTTGAGAAAGTTTCCCTCCATTCTCAGTTTCTGAGATTTTTTATCATGAATGCATATGGAATTTATTCAAATATTATTTATGCATTCATGTTATATATGCATATGTATGATATGATCATATGATTTCTCTCCTAACCTGTTAATTTGGTGGGTGACATTGATGGTTTTTCAAATATTTAACTGCCTTTCCACATGCAAAAGATCCCATGTAGTCATGGCTTTAATTCTTTTCATATATTGCCTGTTTCCATCAGCTAATAGTTTTAGTAAAAACTTCAGTTGAAATAATTGTAGCTTCACATCTAATTATAAGAAATAACTTAAAAGCAATCTTGTGTAATCTTTATCCTGTGTCTCCCAGTGGTAAAACATCTTGCAAATCTATATCACACTATCAACAACCAAGATATAAACTATGATACACCTCACCAATCTTTTTCTAATTCCCCAGTTTTATTGGTTATCATTTGTGTGTGCATGCATGTATTGTGATATTGTGTGTGTATGTCATTCCATACAATTTTATCACACATGTAGGTTCGTGTATCCACCACTACACTCAAGATACAAAATGGTTCTATCACAGGTAATAAACTTATGGGGTTATCACTTTGTGAGGTATATGTCTAATCACTATATTGTTTTGTACAACTGAAACTAATTTAAAAAACGGTTCCATCACCACAAGGGTCCCTCTTTTATTGTTCTTTAGATCTTATCAAAATTAGTTGAGCATATTTGTATGGTCCATTTCTTGGCTAATTTGTTCTACTGATATTCATTTATCCCTCATACATGCTTTGACTATTGAACTTAAGCTTTGATATTGGATAGAAAGACACCTCCCACTTTTGTCTTCTCTGTCAAGATGGTTTTATTACTCTAGGGCCCATGTGTTTTAATACCGATTTTATAATAAACTTGTCTTCACACAGATTTCTTTGGGTTAATCCCATTTGTGGTTACTCAGCTTCTTAACTCCTTTGGTTATTATCTTTTGCCACATTTGGGAGTATTTCTTCAAATACTTTTTTCAGCCCAACTCTCTGTCTCTCTCCATACATTCTGGGCTCTGATGCTTTAAATATTAGCTCTTTTTCAATGTCCCACAGAACAACATGCAAAGAAAGGCACACCTTTTTCTGTTCTCACTTGGAATATTTTGTTGCACCTGTCTTGAGTATATATGAGGAATTAAGGGAACCAGAGAACTCAGCTCCAGGTAGTTCCCCAAGACCTCAGGCATATAGACAGTCTACCTTCTCTCCATCTTTCAGAATCCTGCAATCCTTTTGTTGTGTTAAGTATAGAGTCTTTCAGATGGAACAGAGAGGACCTGGCAGGAATGGGCTACTCCATCTTGGTGGAATTGGAAGCTAATTTTATTTATTTATTTTTGTTTTGCTTTTTCCATTCACAACTTTTAATGGGCACCTTCAATAAGCGAACTCATTTTTTTTAATCTTTGAATTTTCCTCTTTTCTTTGGTATCTTTACACTCCGTTCTAACTTTTTCCCATCCACTCACTCATTTTAAATGGATCTGGGGCTCTATTTCTGGCTGGAACCATGGAGGGCACAGAAGAGAAAAAGGAGGTTCCTGGTGTGCCAGATACCCTTAAGAAAAAGTGAAGAATTTCACAGCGCTGAGATCAAGCGCCCGAGAAAGAAGTTTGCCCAAAAGATGTTTCGCAAGGCAAGAAGGAAGCTTATCCATGAAAAAACTAAGCACCATCACAAAGAATACAGGCAGAGATTCGAGCATAGGACTGAGATTCGAGTGGCTAGGATGGTAACAAAAGCTGGCAACTTCCATGTACGTGTGGAAGCCAAATTGGCATTTGTCATCAGGACACAGGCATCAATGGTGGGAGCCCAAAGGTTCGAAGGTTGCTACAGCTTCTTCACCTTCTGCAGAACTTCAATGGCACCTTCTTAAGCTCAACAAGGCTTCAATTAACATGCTGAGGATTGGGGAACCATATATTGTATGGGGTACCCAAACCTGAAGTCAGTAAATGAACTGATTTACAAGCATGGTTATGGCAAAATCAACAAAAGCAATAACACGTTGATTGTTCAATCTCTTTTGGTAAATATGGCATCATCTGCACGGAGGATCTTATTCATGAGATCTATACTGTTGGAAAATGCTTCAAAGAAGCAAACAACATCCTGTGGTCCTTCAAATTGTCTTCTTCGTGAGTGGAATGAAGAAAAAGACCACCCATTTTGTAGAAGGTGGAATTGCTGGCAACAGGGAGACCAAATCAACAGGCTTATTAGAAGAATGAACCATGGTATCTACCATGGTTGTATTTGTAATCTGGTTAGTTAATAAACAGCGACTGCTTTCAATTGAAAAAAAAAAAGAGGATTTTGGGATTTCTTGGTCTGTTCCTCACATTTCTTAGTGTTTTTTCCACACACTTCCTATCCCAATTTCTTCTTTTATCTGTAATCTAGAATTTTCCATCCAGCTCTTTCAAACTTCTCGGCTACTCTCTAGCTGGGTTCATTACAATATGAATATAAAGTATGACGTTTATATATCAAACAGTTATGCTGTTGATAATTGATATCTCAAATTGTTCTTTTCCATAAATACCTGTTTCGTTTCATGGAAGTGCTGTCCTCTTACCCTTCTGATTATATGCATCACATGCTTCAGGGAGAGAGGGGGAGCGACTATTGAGTCTTGCGTTCTGCGGTGTTTTAGTAAGAGGGACTTAGAGAGAAAACCTGCTTGGTGATGTTTCCTGGGACCTGTGTTTCTGGGCATAATCAACCATCAACCATCAAAGGTCCAACACACACTGCTTCCTGGAGACAGATGCTACCTGCTCTCTCTCTATGCCTTGTAGGGTCTAACAAAGAAGGCATTATGTGCTCAATCCACCACCACCAAAGCTCCTCCTGCAGAGCTCCAGTCAGTGTCCTTGGGGGCTGTCCCAGGGCATCTCTCCCTCCAGGTCCGTATAATCTCTGTGGATAGAGCCCTTTCCCACTTTCCACAGTGGCACTCTATCATATGCCTGGGAGGTACCGTGTTTCCCCGAAAATAAGACCTAGCCGAACAATCAGCTCTATGCATCTTTTGGAGCAAAAATTAATATAAGACCCGGCATTATATTATATTCTATTGTATCGTATCATATCATATTAATTGCATCATATTAAAGACCCAGTCTTATATTATAGGAAAATAAGACTG
This sequence comes from Rhinolophus ferrumequinum, assembly GCF_004115265.2. Classification (NCBI taxonomy): domain Eukaryota; kingdom Metazoa; phylum Chordata; class Mammalia; order Chiroptera; family Rhinolophidae; genus Rhinolophus; species Rhinolophus ferrumequinum. The sequence goes on from NC_046306.1 coordinate 23,090,203, forward strand.
GGTCATTTTTGCTCCAAAAGACGCATTAGAGCTGATGGTGCAGCTAGGTCTTATGTTCCGGGAAACACGGTACTTCTTTTCAGTCTGATCTCTTCAGTGTTTTGCTCTTGAAACACATTCTCTGCTCCAATGAAGTTCTTTTCCTTTTCCATAAAGGAAAATCAGAGAAAAGACAAGCTCGAGAAATTTAGGAACTTCCCTAAAGCGTTGTTTTCACTTTAATATAGAGCTTTTTGGATGTGTGTATGAGTGCGTGTGGGTGTTTGTGTAGATGTTATGGAATACATCCATGTATTTACTCTTCCAACAAATATTCATTGACTGCCCTGCTCTCGGTTGTACTGGTGAAGCAGCTAGGGATGAAGCAGTGAGAAAAACAGAAATAGTCCACGGTCTCATGAACTTTAAACATAAGTGGATTAAACTTCCAATCTACGACCCAGGAAATATGTTCAGGATAGACTCTAGATATCTGAATGATGTTTTATCGGGTTTTGGTTTATTTGTTTCTTGTCAAAATTGGGGTGGTACGCTTCTTAGAGCTATTAAGCTACATTTTCCAGTCACTTGTGTGTTTTAACCTTCCAGATCAAGGTGCCCTAATATAATTGATTGCCCTTCATATCCAACTGGAGACAGTAAAGAGAATGAAACATAAGGAAGAAAACTACATCTCTGTAACACTAAGAAAGTGCTGTGTCTCTCAATCACATTCAACCTAGCATACATGACCGATTAGTTAGGAAGTATGATAGGCTAGAATGTGAAACACAAAGACATGCAAAAAGGAGTCTTATACACATCGGGTTTTATTCTTCTCATATGGCATAAAGTCAAGGGACGCTATGAGAGCTTCACAATAACATCAGGCGCCAGGCGACATCTTCCCTTCTTTCCCACATTCCTGGCACGTGCCTTTCTCCCAGAGTTATAAAGTGGTTGCATTGCCTCCAGCCTTATGACCTGTTTCATGCAAAAGGAAGTGGCAGGGCAAAAGCTAATGGGTACACGCCACTTGGATCCCTGCCCCTTCCCTTTTAAGTAACTTACCACATACCCCACCAAAATATTCTGCTTAATGTCACTGGCCATACTTGCGTCACATTTCACCACTGGGTGTTTGAGAAATTTGGAACAGTTGTTTACATGGGCATATTGCTGCCCTTGAACTGCCTTTCAGAGACAACATGATGTAATAAGAAGAAATTAACGGGCATGCCCAGAGCACTCACCCGTGAGCCGATATCAAATAGCACACTGAATTCCCCACGAGAGCAGCACAGCCTGCAGAGGTAGCTAATGATCCCTTTCTTGGAACATCAGGTTCTAATTGTGCCGGCAGCCTGTGGACGTACCCCTAGTTCCGTGAGTGCAGGAGAGGAACGGCACGTTCAGTTTCTTTACAAAGGTACTTAAGCAGAAAGATGGAGTGATTTTTTTTAAAAGATTGAAACATGGCATCAAAAAATATTTTTGCCACCTCAAGTACTTAGTAATTCTGAAGTCTAGGATGACATATCTTTAGCCTGTATATCAAGAAACTAGTTCACATTGTAGAAGGAAGAATAAGGTTCCAGATTTAAGGTATAAGTGAGATATGCCGTCATCTACCACAGAAGAAAGATAATAGATAAAGGATGTCTAAAGTAGACAAATCACAGTCCACTGATTATTAAATGATAATCACCATCTATGTTTCATTTTACTTTGGTGCATTATTTTTTGGAACATAGATGATCTGCTTATGATTGATCCTACTTCAAAACTAGAAAGAGAGCAAAATACACCCAAATCAAGTAGAATAAAGGAAATAATATATATTTATTGTGTATTTTAATTTTTCTACAAATTACATAACTCTGCCTATCTTTCCCTTTTATTTATTGGGGAGAGTAGTTTTAATTCTGTTGATTTATAGATTTTCCCTTATAGGTTCTGTTTTAAATCTTAAGTATTTAATGTATTTGAGCATATTTTTGTATGTTTTCAAGTGAGACAGTATCTGATGGTTTTGTAAAGAAACATTTTACCAAGCTAAGATGTCCATCAATGGACTGATGTCAATAGATATGTTGAAGTTGATGCTATCTGATTCTATATCTGATATGTTTTACAGGGAATTCACACATGAGATAATATTTGGCTAGATGGCTGATGTGCCTGAAACAATACGGTTGTTATTCATATTTTTTAGTTTTATGATTTAGATGCTAGTGATGGAGGTCACAAGTCTCTGTTGTGGTGGAATTCTTTTTTTTTATTAAAGTTTATTGGGGTGATGATTGTTAGTAAGTTACATCGGTTTCAGGTATACAATTCTATAATATATCATCTATATATCACATTGTGTGTTCACCACCCAGAGGAAGAATTCTTAATTCTTAAGTTTTTGGTTTCTTGTTCTTAAAACTCACCAGTCTGGCTGCTAGAGACCTCCTTTTGGTTTCCAGAAGGTGGCACTACAGCTCCAGTTGTGGTTTCTCCCTTGCCCAATAGAACCTGGTCCCTTTTTCTGAGAGTACTCTAATTCATGAAACTGCTACTTTTACTGTATTCGTTTATTGTTTCTAATAGCTTTTTGGTGGAGTCTTTAGGATTTTCTATATAAAGAATCATGTCATCTTCAAAAAGTGACAATTTACTTCTTCATTCTCATTTCGGATGCCTTTTATTTCTTTCTCTTGCCTGATTGCTCTTCTTCAATTTTTTGGAAGAGTTTGAGCAGGCTTGTATTAGATCCTCTTTGAAGGTTTGGTAGAATTCACTAGTGAAGCCATCTGGTCCAGGACTTTTGCTTTTGGGAAGGTTTGGATGACTGATTCAATTTTGTTACTGGTGATCGGTCTGTTTAGATTTTCCAGTTCTTCATGGTTCAGCCTAGGAAGGCTATGTGTTTCTAAGAACTTGTCCATTTCTTCTAGGTTATTTAATTTCATGGCATATAGTCCTTCATAGTATTCTTGGGTGATCCTTTGTATTTCTGTGGTGTCCGTGATATCTCCCCTTTTCATTTCTGATTTTGTTTATTAGTGTCTTCCCTCTTTTTATCTTAGTGAGCCTAGCCAAGGGTTTGTCAATTTTGTTAATCTTTTCAAAGAACCAGCTCTTAGTCACATTAATTTTTTTCTATTGCCTTTTTGTTCTCTATTTCATTTAGTTCTGTTTTGATTTTTATTATTTCCTTCTTCTGCTGACCTTGGGTTTCATTTGTTCTTCTTTTTCTAGTTCTTTAAGGTGTAACGTGAGGTTATTTATTTGAGATTTTTCTTGTTTCTTGAGATAGGCCTGTAACGATATAAATTTCCTCTTAAAACTGCTTTTGTTGCATCCCAAAAATTTTGGTATGATGTATTTTCATTGTCATTTGTTTCTATGTATCTTTTGATCTCTCCTCTAATTTCTTCTTTGATCCGGTCGTTCTTTAAAAGCATGTTGTTTAATCTCCACGTATTTGTGGTTTTTCCTGCTTTCTTTTTGCAGTTGATATCCAATTTCAAGCCTTATGATCAGAGAACATGTTTGGTATGATTTCAATCTTCTTAAATTTGCTGAGGTTAGTTTTATGTCCCAATATATGGTCTATCCTTGTTAATGTGCCATGTACACTAGAAATAGATGTATAGTCTGATGTTGTAGGATGAAGTGCTCTATAAATGTCAATTATGCCCATTTCATCTAATGTGTCATTTAGGGCTGCTATTCGTTATTATTTTCTGTTTGGATGATCTATCCATAGCTGTCAATGATGTATTTAGGTCCCCTAGTATAATTGTGTTTTGTTCAATTTCTCCCTTTAGTTCTGTTAGTAGTCGCTTGGTATATTTTGGTTCTCCCTGATTGGGGGCATAAATATTGATGACTGTTATGTCTTCTTGTTGTATAGTCTACTTTACCATTATGAAATGTCCATCTTTGTCTCTTGTTACCTTTTTCACCCTGAAGTCTGTTTCATCTGATATCAGTATAGCTACACCTGATTTTCTCTGGATACCATTTTCTTGGAGTGTCAATTTCCACCCTTTCACTTTGAGTCTATGCTTGTCCTTGTAGCTGAGATGTGTCTCTTGGAGACAGCATATGGTTTTGTTTAGTTTTTTTATCCAATCTGCTACTCTGTGCCTTTTTATTGGTGAGTTCAGTCCATTACATTTAGGGTGATTATTGATATGTGAGGATTTCCTATCATTCTATCTTTAGTTTTCTCGTAAGACTGTGTCTCCATTGTTTCTTTGCCTTTTTGTTGTTGTCTATTATTTCTGTGTGGTGGTATTCTATGATGTTTCCCTTTGTTTCTTCTTTGATTACAGTATATATTTCAGTTCTGGATTTTTTTTGAGTGGTTACCCTTAAGTTTATGTAAAAGAAAGTTTGATATTTAGAGTATTCCATTTTCTTCATGATGCCTACTTTCTCCATTCCCATATTCCGGTTCAGGCTTTTACTCTCCCTCTTTTTATGTTTTTGGTTGCCACAGATTTTCCCTGTTGATGTGGTCGAATAGCCTCCTTTAGTATTTCTTGTAGCGCAGGTCGTGTATTCGAAAATTCCCTCAGCTTCTGTATGTCTGGAAAGGTCTTTATTCCTCCTTCATATCTAATGGATATCTTTGCTTGGTATATTGGTCTTGGCTTGTAATTTCTCTCTTTCAATAACTTGAATATTTGGTTCCACTCCCTCCTGGCTTGTAGAGTTTCTGCTGAAAAATCTGATGATAATATAATGGGCTTTCCTTTGTAGGCTACCATCTTTTTTCCCTGACTGCCTTGAGGATTCTTTCTTTGTCGTTGATTTTTGACAGCTTCAATACAATGTGCCTTGGAGAAGGCCTGTTGGGGTGAGGTACTTAGATATTCTATTTGCTCTTGGATTCGAGGATCCAGTTCTTTCCACAAGTTTGGGAAGTTCTCATCAACTATTTGTTTGAATATACTCTCTGTTCCCTTCTCTCTTCTCCTTTTGGTATGCACATTATTTTCATATTGCTCTTTCTGATAGAGTCAGAAAGTTTCTTGTAGAGTTCTTTCATTTCTTTAAGTCTCAAGTCTCTTTCTTCTTCTATCTGTGTCATTTCCAGGTTTGTATCTTCAATGTCACTGATTCTTTCCTCCATCTGGTCAACTCTACTACCTAAGCTGGCTATTTCATTCTTCATTTCTTCTATTGAATTCTTAATCTCCAGTAATTCTGTTTGGTTCTCTTTTAACATTTCAATCTCTTTGGAAAAATGTTCGTATTGTTCTTTGATTGTGTTTCTGAGTTCATTAAACTGCCTTTCTGTGTTTTCTTGCATCCCGTTGAATTTTTTCAGAACTGCAATCTTGAATTCTCTGTCATTTAAGTCACATATTTCCATATGTTTAAGTTGGTTTTCTGGAGACTTTCACTTTCTTTCTGTGCTGTCTTATTGCCTTGGTTATTCATGGCAATTAATGGTCTATTATTCTCTTCCTAGACATCTACAGGAGTGGGTTCTGCAATAGGTTGGTAGGAAGAAGTCTTTCTTTTGTTTTCCAGTACGTGTTGGTAGAATGTTTTATTTTCTCTCTGACTGTAATCTTTTTTCTCTCTCACACTGCAGTGTTATGTTTTCTCACACTATTCCAGCTTCTCACACAATGGGGGGATTCCCTGGAAGGCGGGCTTCTCCTCTATTAACAGTGTGCCTGGGTCATAGGGTCCCGTGTCCCTGTGGGGATAAGGAGAGCTTTTGAAGTTCCAAAGCTCTTCCTGCACCAGAGTCAGAGCCCATGTGTTTCAGCAGTTCTGTTTACTCCTGCAGGGATCCGCCCAAATAGGGTGGTCAGGGGCGGGGTGATTGTGAGAATTGGCCCAGAGCAATCGTGGTGACCACCATCACAGCCAGTCCTGCTTCCACAGCTCCCTCCCCTTTGCTGGAATTAGTTGGGCTGTGAATCTGTGTCTGCAGACCACAGTTCTCAGAATAGCAAATATTCTGTTCCTTTTATCTGACACTGCTACTGTTCCACTTTTAGCACTGGGCAGGTGGGGTCGGGGCGAGCTCTGGGAGGGTAGGGAGCAGGCAGCTAGTCTCAGTGCCTAAGACTTCCATTCTCTGAGGCAGTGAGTGCTTACACCACTGTTTTCAGCCTTCTTCCCTCAGTCTTTGCTCCGAGGTCTCTGCCATGAGCGTTGGGTTCAGCCATGTGATATGCTGTCCCCTCAGCTCTGTGGACCATAAATGGAGCCCTAGCAGTTTGAGTTCTTCCCTCTCCTGCAGCTGCAGAAGTTACGGAATGCAGCGAGCTCGGAGCACTGAGCTAGGTCTGCATCCTGCACCCGCGGGACTCCGTCTCCGCACTTCTCCCTTCCCTCCTCCCCTGCTCGCGCAATTTGCCCACCTTTAGGTGAATTCAGTAGTGAGACTCTTCGTCTTGTCTGTCTGCTGTGCAGGGAGTCGTTTGTGGAGTTATAGTTTTTCAATTTGTTGTAAATTCCAAGGGAGATTTCCAGAGGCTCACCTCACGCCGCCATTTTGATGACAAAAAGGGGGGATTGTTTTCTTAGTTTCTCTTCTGATAGTTTGTTATTGGTGTATAAAAATGCAACCAATTTCTGAATATTAATTTTGTATCCTACTTTACTAAATTCATTTATCAGTTCTAATAGTACATATAGTATCATGTTATCTGTAAATAATTACAATTTTACTTCTTCCTTTTCAATTTGGATGTCTTTTATTTCTTTTTCTTATCTAATTGCTGTGGCTAGGACTTCCAACATGATGTTGAATAAAAGTGGTGAAAGTGGATATCCTTGTCTTTTTCTTGATTTTAAGGAAAACAGTTTTAGCTTTTCACTGTTGAGTATGATGTTAGCTGTAGGTTTGTTATATATGGCCTTTATTATGGTGAGGTATGTTCCCTCTTTTTCCACTTTGCTGAGAGTTTGAATAGCTATATTAATATCAGACAAAATAAATTACAGAGCAAAAACTAATAGCAGGCATAAAGGGAACATTCCTATAATAATTAAGGTGTCAATTCATGAAGAAAACATAGCAATTTAAATTCTTAAAGACCTAATACCAAAGCTTCAAAATGTATGTGGCATGTGTGGAATCTAAAAATCTGAATAAATGAGCAAAGTAAGCAGAAATAGTCTGAGAGATATAGAGGAAAAACTGATGGTTGCTAGAAGGAAGGGAGATGGGGATGAGGAAGAAGGGGATGGGATTAGACAGCATAAATGGTAACTACAATATTGCCACAGGGAAATGAAAGACAGTTTGGGAAATATAATCAATAATGTTGTAAAGATTTTGTAGGGTGTCCGATGGGAACATGTCTTATTAGGGACCACTTCATGCTTGGTAGATGCTTGACCACTGCACTGTACACCTGAAGCTGAAATTGAATAATAGTGTATGTCAACTATAATTTAATACATATAGTCATGGGATATCAAGTATAGCACAGGGAATAGAGTCAATGGAATTGTAATAGATACGTACGATGGCAGAGGGGCAATAGATTGAGGGAGGGGGTTTATCACTTTGTGAAGGGTGAAATGTCTAATTATTGCATTGTTTTGTATACCTGAAACTAATGAAAAAAGAAAAAAATACACGTGGTAAAGACTAATAAAATTTATAAAAGGAAAAGACAAATCCACAATTATAGTCAGATATTTCAACAACCCTTTCTCAATCATTGATAGAACAAATAGAAAGAAAAAAAGAAAGGTGGATAATTGAACAAACTATTGACTAATTTGATCCAATTGACAGGTATTGAACATTCCACTCAATAACATACATTCTTTTTAATTGCATATAGGACATTTACCAATCAATGAAATCAAACACTGTTTCATTTTTTATTTTTTATTAGTTTCAGGTTTAGAAAACAAAGTAATAGTTTGACATTTAAATCCCTTGTAAAGTGATAACCCACCCCCCAAGCTGCTACCTCTCTGACAACTTATATTGCTATTACAATACCATTGACTACCTTCCCTATGTTGTACTCCACATCCTGTGACTAAATATATAGGGGTATATATATACCCCTATATATTTAGTTGACATTCAGTATTATTCTAATTCAGCTTCAGGTGTCTAGCGCATTGGACACAGTCTATGAAGTAATCCCTTGTTAAGTCCAGTGCCCATCTGGCACCTTACATGATCTTTACAACATTGTTAATTATATTCCCCACTCTGTATTAACTACCAATTTGCATTTCTTAATACCTTCACCTTTTTCACCCTGCCCTCAACCCCATTCCCTTCTATCACTGTGATAGATCTAGTACCTATCTGGCACCATTCATAGTTATTACAATATTATTGACTATATTCCTTATGCTATACCCCTACATCCCCATGACTACTGTGTAACAACAAATTTGTACTCCTTAATCCCTTCCCCTTTCACCCAACTTTAACCCCATCCCATCTTAAAGAAGTCCCTCTAAGATTCCTTGTAATACCTGTTTGGTGGTGATGAACTCCGTTAGCTTTTTCGTGTTTGGGAAGTTCTTTATCTGTCCTTCAATTCTAAATGATAGCTTTGCTGGGTAGAGTAATTTTGGTTGTAGGTCCTCATTTTTCATCACTTTGAATATTTCTTGCCACTCCCTTCTTGCCTGCAAAATTTCTGTTGAGAAATCAGCTACCAGTCTTATGGGGGCTCCCTTGTAGGTAACAAACTGCATTTCTCTTAAGATTCTCTCTTTGTCTTTAACATTTGGCATTTTAATTATGATGTGTCTTGGTGTTGGCCCCTTTGGATTCTTCTTGTTTGGGACTCTCTGTGCTACCTGGGCTTGTATATCTATTTCCTTTTCCAGGTTAGGGAAGTTTCCTATCATTATTTTTTCAAATAGGTTTCCAATTCCTTGCTCTCTCGCTTCTCCTCCTGGTACTCCTATAAAATGAATGTTGGTATGCTTGATATTGTCCCAGAGGCCACTTAAACTCTCCTCAATTTTTTGGATTCTTTCTTCTTTTTGCTATTCTGGTTGGCTGTTTTCTCCTACCTTATCTTTTACATCATTGGTTGGATCCTCTGCTTCATCTAATCTACTGTTGATTCCCTGTAATATAGTCTTCATTTCTGTTATTGTATACTTTATTTCTGACGGGTTCTTTTTCATGGTTTCTACCTCTATTTTTATGCTTCTTATCTCTCTATTGTTGAAGTTCTCCCTGAGATCAGTGAGCATTCCTATAACCAGTGTTTGGAACTCTGCATCTGATAGATTGCTTATCTCTGCTTCGCTTAGATATTTTTCTGGAGCTTTGTTTTGTTCTTTTATTTGGGACATGTTTCTTTGTCTCCCCATTTTGGCTGCCTCCCTGTGTTTGTTTTTAAGTATTAGGTAGGGCTGCTATGTCTTCTGGTCTTAGTAGAGTGACCTAATGTAGTAGGTGTGCTGTGGGGTTCAGTGGCACAGTGTTTCTTGTCACCTGAGCTATGCACTCCAGGTGTGTCCCTTGTGTGGGTTGTGTGTGCCCTCCTCTTGTAGTTAAGCCTTGGTTGATAACTGCACATCAATAGGAGGGACTGACCCTTGAGCTCACTCATTGTGAGTACTGGCCTTGACCATAATGGAAGAGTTGTTGGGCAGAGGCTGATCCTACAGAGCAGGATCTACCTCAGCAGGACTCTGGTGCCTGCCCAATCTGCCCCTTGGGTGTGTCCTACTTGGAGGCAGCTGGGTGATGCTCCAGCTCATTTTGAATCTGGCCACTGGGGGCGCCAGCCACAGGACCACCTTGGAAGGGATATGTTGTAGGTCAAGTGAGCCACAGCCCGTGCCCCACCTGGGGCCACCTGGCAGGAGCCACAAAGAAATCCGCAGATGGCTGCTGCCCGTTTTGTGCTTGAAAGCGCCTTGAGAGGCCAAGCCACAAACCAAAGCCCGCTGCCGCTAGTGCTGGCTTAGGGCTGCTCAGCCAAAGGTACAGGACACGCTCAAGCCAGATGCTGCTCGTCTGGGTTCTGTGAACCTTTGAGCCACCCTAGGAAAGTCTGCAGCTTGAGCCAAGGCAGGCGGTCTGCACAAAAAGCCTGGAAGTGGCCTGGGTATGCCTGGAAGTTGGGCGGGGCTGGGTTTTGAATCACCAGGGTGTGGCAAACGTGAGTGGCCACCTGTGTCTGCATGCTGAGAAGGGGGAGGGCTCAGCAAAGAAACAATGGCCTCAGCCAGCTCCTCTGTCCAGGAGAAAGCTGTCTCTCCAGCCCCGTCCTAAGGCAAACAACTCCATCCCCCACCATTTGTCCCTGCCACCTTTCCAGCTTCTTCCCCAGCACAGGAGCTCAGAGCAAGTGATTCTGTTGGTGGATTAGTATGCATGCAATCCCTTTAAGAGGAGTGCCTGAAAGGGCAGCCACACTCAGTCTTAGTCACAATCTCCGCTGGTTTTCACAACCAGAAATTATGGGGACTTCTCTCCCCAGCACTGGAACCCTGGGCTGGGATGGGGCTGGGGCCTTTTGCTTCTCTGGGAGTGGGGAGGGGTCCTCCACAGCTGAAATATCCCTCCCGATCTTTAATGGTCACACAGTGGTGTGGGACCACCTTGTTCTGTGTCTCTGTGCTTTCTAGTACCAGTCTGGACATAGCTTCTTCTGTGTGTCCTTAGTTGAAAGGCTTCAGTTCAACTTGATTTTAGGCGATTCTCAATAATGGTTGTTTTGTAGACTAGTTGTAATTTTGATGTGGTTGTGAGAGAAGGTAAGCGCAGCATTTACATACTGTGCCATCTTGGTTGTCTGTCCCTTCAAACACTGTTTTTTTAAAGATCAATAAAATTAATATAAGCTAGCCAAAATGATCCAAGAAAAAAAAGAGAATGATACAGATTACCAATATCCAGAATGAAAGAGGAAACATCATGAGAAATCCTATAGGCATTAAAAATATAATGGAATTATAATTAACAAGTTTATGCCAATAAATTTAATAACTTAGATGAAGTAGCTAATGTCTTGAAAAACACTACTACTACTCTAGATTGGAAACGAAGAAATAAAAAACCAGCAAAGTAATTGAACATTTTAATAGTCCAAAAAAGAAAAGCAATATGCTCATATCAAAGCAGAAAAAATTTTTTCAACAAAATTCTTTATCCAATCATAAAAATGCTCAGCAAACTGAAAAAAGATGGAAACTTCCCCAGTAAGAAAAAGGACAACTATGAAGAACCTACAGCTAATATTCTACTGATGGTAAGACTGAATGTTTTCTCCCTAATTTTGGCAAAAAGGCAAAGATGTCTGTTCTTATAATTTCTATTCAGAGTTGTACTGTATGTTCTTACCAGTACATTAAGGGCAAAGAAAATAAATACAAGGCATACACTTTGAAAAAAGAAGAAAACTTTTTATATTCACAGGTAACATGTGCATCCATGCAGAAAAGCCTGAGATATACATAAAAGCTTCCAGAACGAAAAAAGTGAATTCAACAAAGTTTCAATATAAAGGCCAATATACAAAAATCAACTCTATTTCTGTATGCAATCAACAAACAATTGAAAGTAAGAGGGTATAAGGGATCAAGTATATGGTGATGGAAGGAGAACTGACTCTGGGTGGTGAACACACAATGTAATATATAGATGATGTATTACAGAACTGTACACCTGAAACCTATGTAACTTTATTAACAATTGTCACCCCAATAAACTTTAATAAAAAACAGAAAAGAAATTAATTAAGACCTAAGTGAATGGATACATAAACCATGCTCATGGTTTGAAATATTAACATGTCAGTTTTCCCCAAACTGATCTATAGATTTAATGCAATCCCAATCAAAGTCCCAGCAAGCCTCTTTGTAAAATTTCACTAGCTGATTCTAAAATTTATACGGAAATACAAATGAACTAAAATTGCCAAAAATACTTTATAAAAGAACATAGAAGACTTACATAACCTGAATATAAGAATTCTTGTAAAGCCATAATAATTAAGATACTTAATGTTGGCATAATGATAGACATATGTATCAGAATAGAAAGTCCAGAAATAGACCCAGACATTCAATAGTGAAAAGGTAGCATTTTCAACAAATAGTGCTGGGACAGTTGGCTAGCCGTAGTGGAAAAGGAAATGTGATTCTTGACCGTTACTTCACATCACATACAATTTTAACTTAAAAATTGAACATAAACTTAAATGTAAGACGTAAAACAATTAAACTTCTTTCTACAACTTTTCTTCTGCAACATAGAAAAAAATCTATGTGACCTTAGACTTAACAAAGATTTCTTAAATATGATACCAAAAGCAGAAATTATAAAATAAAGATCAATAAATTGGACTTTATCAGAATAGAAAAACTTTGCTCTTTAAAAGACATTGCTAGGTCAGTGAGAAGGAAAAATATTTGCAAATTATATATACAACAAACTTCTTATGCCTAGAACATATAAAGGACTCTAACAGCAAGAATCCAAATCAAAATATGGGCAAAAGATTTGAACTGACACTTCTCCCAAGATTTATGCTGGCAAATAGTACATGAACAAAAGTGTTCAACATTTTTAGTTATTTGGGGAATGCCTATTAAAATCACAATGAGCTATCACTACACACTAACCAAAATAGCTAAAATTTTTAAAACTGATGATTCCAAGTTTTGTTAAGGACATGGAGAAAAAGGGACTCTTATAAACTGCTGATAAAACTGTAAAATGGTATAACCATTTTGAAAACAATTTGGCCGCTTCTTAATAAGTAAAATATATACTTACCCTATGACTCTGCCATTCCACTCATAGCTGTCTATCCAGGAGTAATGAAAGCATATGTCTGCCCACACAAAGACTTTTACACAAATGATCAGTAGCAGATTTACTTGTAGTAGCTAATATCTGAAAAACAATAAAAATTATAAACAAATTTTTGTATATCCATGAATTTAAACCTCAGCAATGAAAGAAAATGAACTGTTACTATATGCAACAACATGGATGAATATCAAAATAATTATACTCGGTGAAAGAAGACAGGCTTTAAAAAAAAGAATACATAGAGTATGATTTCATTTATATATTTTAGAAATTGCAAACCAAACTTTAGAGATAGATGTCAGACCATTGGTTGTCTGAGAAGTTTGGAGGAAGGAGGAAAAATGAATTTCAAAGGAGCACAAGGAATGTTTGAAGATGAAAAATGTATGCATTATTTTGATTGTGGTGATGGTTTTATAGATGCTTACATCTGTCAGACTCATGAATCAAACACTTTAAATACTACAGTTTAATGCACGTCAGTCATATCTCAACAAATCAGTAGAAGTAAAGGAAAAAATTAAATCTCACAAAGAAAATCTCTAAGATCCTGTGGATTCCAGTCATAATCCAGAGAGCCATTCAAAAAAATTTTTTTAACACAACTAAAGTTTACTTTGACAGCCTGCCTCAAACCTAGTCCCATTCCAAGGAAGCCAGTATTGTTAAAATGATGTGCAGTCTTCTACCCCTTTTAGTCAATCCCTTTACAGACATACATACACACAAAACTTTTTTACACAAATTAGAACCATTCCTGTACCTATTGTTCTACAAGATTGCTTTTTCACTCAAAATTATGTATAGAAAGACAAAATTGCTGCACTCATTTTAGCAGATGCATAATATTAAATCATGTAGATACATTTCACTTAATATCCTGTTGACATACTCAGAAAAGAATTTGAAAACATCTTTGCACATACGCCTTTGATCATTTATTTATTTATTTTAAAAGGTTCTTTTAATACCTATTATCAAAAAAGTTTTAGGTCCAGGTCCTATTTCACTTAACATAATGTTCTCTAGGTCCATCCATGTTGTTGCAAATGGTAAGATTTCTTTCTTCTTTATGGCTGCGTAATACTCCATTGTATAAATGTACATTATGTTAAGTGAAATAAGTCAGACAGAGAAAGATAACTACCATATGATCTCACTTATTTGCGGAATCTAAAGAAAAGAATAAGTGAATGAACTAATCAGAAACAGTTTTGGAGACAAAGAGGAAAAACTGAGGGTTGCTAGATGGGTGGGAGGGGTGGGGGGTGGGGGGTAGAGTGAGGGGATTGGAGGGCAGTCGGTGACCACAGGATGGCTACGGGTTTGAAAATTAATCTGGGGAACGTAATTTGGTGGTTACCAGAGGGTAAGGGGGTTGGGGGGTGGGGGATGAGGGTGAGGGGGATCAAATGTATGGTGATGGAAGGGGAGCTGACTCTGGGTGGTGAACACACAGTGTGATTTATGGATGATGTGATACAGAATTGCACACCTGAAATCTATGTAATTTTACTAACAATTGTCACCCCAATAAATTTAAAAATAAAATAAAAAAAAAAGTTTTAATGTTCATTCAACAAACAATTACGTAGGTACTTCTCTGCCCAGTACTGATAAACAGAGAAGAATCATATGTAGACAGTGTCCTGAAGGACATCTCATTTCAGAGGAGGAGACCGACACATGAACACACTGTCACAATGCAATAAAATAAACACTGATAAAACCAACCCCAGGGGCTGTGACAAAACAGGTAGAGGTACTCAGCCTTGGGGGATCAGAATAAATTACTCTTGTACCTGTCCTTTCTCTCCAAATTACTATACCATTCTTGTGCCTTCCTTTCTGTCTTTCACATTTCCCTAAGGCATACCTAGTCTAAAACTCTGAGCAGTGGAGCCTCAATTAAAGCTGCTGGCCAAGGGACAGAAGTTACGTTTGGCACAATATCCTATATCCTTCTGGTCCACTGGCTGAGCCCAACCCCACCCAGAGAGGACAACAAGGACCTGAGTTCAGAGTCACGCTGAATAGAGAGTTCTGGACTCCATAGAACCCTCTGCCAGTCTGCTGTATTTCAAGAGCCATGAAGTCCCTATTATTCACTCTTGCAACGTTTTTGCTCCTGGCCCAGTTGGTCTCAGGTAAATAGAATCTTGGGGAAGAAGAAACACCGACCTAGAACAGGGTCCTGCACATGGAGTCCCTATTATCAGACTGGCCATGGGAGTGGGGGCAGGGCTCTCACTGGGAGGGGGCCGAGGTTTGCCTTACTTCTTCAAAACACCTCTGTTCTTAGAGACCTCAAGGCTCTCACAGTAGAGCAGTGTCTATAATAGGAGCTGAGGGAGGATCATGAGAAGCCAAGGACAGAGATGATCCTGACATCCCAAACTTCCCTCTGTCCTGTCACTTAGGGCCAGTTCAGTCCAGCCCTGCCTCATTTCACTTTGTATGACACCAGGTATTACCTACTGAAGCAGCAATTCTATACTACTACTTCTCCCAATTTCTTGGTCTTAGAGACAAGGGATCCCCCTACACACACACAGTTTTTTCCTTGGATGTGGTGAACCAAACAGGGAAGTCTGTTTCTAAGTATCTGTAGGCCTAAGGTGGAAAAGGGAAGGAAACAATTCTGGGTGAACACTGGGAAAAGATTCAGAGCAGCTAGAAGTCCTATGTCATATCTCAGCCCTACTTCTGTAAACATTCCTTTTTTAAAATTAATTCGTTAGCTTATGAAATTAAGACAGGAACACTGCAAGTACTTGGGAAATAGAAAAATTGGCTACAATTTTCTTACCGCTTATATTTTCTAAGTTTTGACCAAGTTATATGCATGTTTCTAAATTGATTTTTTAATTTAAAATTTTATCAGAAAAAATTGCAGATCTTTAAATACTCCTTGAAAATACAATTTTCAATAGATGCTTATTACTATATTTTTGTACCAATATTTATTTGGAAGGACCTCTATTGTGCCATTTAAATTATTTTTTTCCAATATGTCAGTATTATAAATAGTGTTATAATCTAGTTCATAAATCATTGTGCGATTTGTGACATATAAGCAAATTTTAGAAGCTCCATTTCCAGGTTACAGCATATTATTTCTTTTAAGGGAATTGCCATGTATGTTCAAATGGTTATTCTTAGTTTATTAGTGTTTTCTTACTAATTTGTTTGTTTTACCTGATAAGTATATTAACTTTGATATTTGATATTACTGTAAATATTATGTGCTGGTTAATACCTTTATTGATATATAAATTCATATCTATGCCACAAGGTGATACTTTTTAAGGGAACTGGCATACATTTGGAAATGGTTACTCTTAGTATATTAGTGCTTTCTTACTATGTATGTTTTGGTTGGATAAAAAAATAAATGGCTCAACATAGAGCAAAGTGAGGATGAGCTGAAATATCTCTTCAAGGCCTTCTATGTGTTAAACCACGTGATGGGAGATGTTATATATGTATATAACATGTATATATATATATACACCCTGCAGAATGCCTCTCTGATTGATATAGCTTGTCTAAAATGCCTCTTGTATATTTTATTCCTAAAATTACAAAAAAGTGCATATGTCTCAATGTCACATATATAATCAATGTTTATGTAGGTATTTATCTATGGCTCAACACAACATTTTGAATAATGAAATATGTAAGGCAAGCATAGAGTTACATTACAAATATAATTTGCAAGATCTCGGAAACATGGAAAGACATTTTGAAAATCCTACCAAGTGTCAACAAAAGCCATGTGTGTTTTGGGGGTGTGAGCAGCATTACAACAATGATTTAAGCATTTCACATTTTAAAAGGATAACTTGTGAGTACTATTTCGATGTTTTAAGTGTGTTGTTGGTTTTATTTTAGGAAATTAGTTGGGGATTTTGTGTTGATATAGTTTTTTTCCCATTTTAAAAAGTGAGGAATAGGATTCTGATGAAAGTTTGCATAAAGAATTCTGATTTCACAGGAATGGTAAGTCCACACACATATCCATATATCTTTATATTTATATATACATAAAATCTCATTTATTCCACACAGGTGGTTTTTACTATTCAGACAAATATATCAAAGCAACTGGTAAAGACTTGAATAATCAATGCTCAAAACTTGCTGTTTTTAATTTATTTTGATAAATATCTTTGCTTAATGATCTACATAATTCCTTTATGCAGGAAGTTGGGTTTGAGAAGGTGTGAAAACAAAAATGGATATTGCAAGAAGAACTGCAGAAATGGAGAGTTTCAGAAATATTTTCCTACATGGCAATGTGACAAAAATAAGATGTGCTGTGTTCCGGAAGCCGACATTAAACCCTTAAGTTCCAGTAATAAAATCTCTATGACAACTATTAAGAAGCAACAACTATTAACTACTAAGAAACTAAAAACTATAGTTATGGTGACCACTGCTTCTATTGTTTAAACATTCCAGCTTCTGTCACCTGACATAGGATTCCTGGTTCATTAAAGCAAAGGGGCTTATTCTGGGGTCAATCTTCTCTCAACAACCTCCTTCCTACTGTCTCTACACGCCACAGTGTTTGGAAGGGCATCACATCTCTGTAGCACCAGT
Source organism: Rhinolophus ferrumequinum (assembly GCF_004115265.2). NCBI lineage: Eukaryota > Metazoa > Chordata > Mammalia > Chiroptera > Rhinolophidae > Rhinolophus > Rhinolophus ferrumequinum. Next base: position 23,107,571 of record NC_046306.1, read on the forward strand.
TCCAGAGTAAGGATGCAAATAAGATAGCCCGGCACAGGTGAGGGTTAGTCCTTAACACCCATTAGTGACTGCTGGACAGAATTAGTGTCATCACTGAAGACAATTCCCAGCCCCCAGGCCCATAATCTAACTGTAGCCATGATTATCAAACTTTATTTTGCATCAAAACATTTTTAGGGACTGCTAAAACAGAGATTACTGGTCCTCACTTTTGTTTCTGACTCTGTGATAGAGACAGAGAATCAGCACTACTCACAAGCTCCCAGGTGATCCTGATATTGTTAGTGAAAGAAAGACACATTGAGAACCATTGGCCTACAAAAGAGAATGATTGACGGCCTCCTCCTACAGATAAGCATTGCCTACATATTTTTGAAGTGGTTAGTGAGATAAGAGCACTCCCACAGAATGCCTTGGTATTCATTTTCTTGTTGGCTTTCCTGTGTCAACCTTAGGATATAGGTATGGTGACCTCACTTTAGAGAAGAGAAATATTGATTTGTAGCCATTAGAACTGAGACAGACTTAATTGTCTTTTAAGAGCACTCCGTCAGTGCACTGTAATATTATCCAGTTCTCTTCTCTACCTGGAAATCTACATTCATATAAATTGCCAACTTAGACAGCTTAGAAGGGAGACCAAGAGCTCTGGAGTGTTAACTAAATACTGGGATAGGCACTCATGGTTAGCCACGGGAGTTTTCCCTTAAGAGCTCTGTCCACACAAATTAGAGAAGGCAATCAGAATAAAATATCACCTTCATTTATTCTATCTTCCCCAGGAGACAGGCCTCTGCCTCCTTCAAGAAACACATCTTTGACCTGTAATTATTTAGCAGAAGAGATTTGAGGAGTGGGTAGACCAGATGAGTAGGACTTCATTGACTTTTATACTCATGGCTATCACTGTAGGTATAACTGGTGAACCCTCACAGGAAGGTGGGAGGACAGAGGTGGGTCACATCAGCAGACGAGGATAGTAGAAAAAAATCATGAGCTCTAGAGTCAAACATATATGAGGTCCCACCGTGTATTATTCAGTCTTGGACTTTTGAACTTTGAACAATTGATTTCCCATCTTTGAGCCTAAGTTTCTGAACTGGAAGAATAGAGAAAATATTTACTGCCTCTCAGGCTACTTTGAAAGTTGCTAGAGTAGTATGTTCAAATTTACTCACATCGTAGGGACTTAGTGTCGTGCAGGGAGGCCTGCGGGGTCTGCGGGGTATCCTGCGGACTACGCCAAGTATCGTGCGGGGTGCCTGCGGGGTGTCAGGCGGGGTATCCTGCCGACTACGCCAAGTGTCATGCGGGGTTTCAGGCGGGGTCTCCGCTCCCGCTCCCCACATAAGAACGCAGGACATGGCTAGGCCAAAAAGGAACACCCACGGGGCCATAGGTAGGGGAGTCATACCACTATACTCTCGCTGGCGGCTGGGTTGGAGACACAGGAACCAGGAGCCACACAATTCCCAACCCTCACTGCGCCGCTTGCAGGCTCAGCCACCATCTTCTTGCTAGCTCCCCCTTTTTTTTGCTAGCCTAGCCACGGCAGTTATATTCATGGCCAATGGCTCACTGGTTACAGCTGACGGCCAACTAGCCACAGCTGCTGGCCATTTGATCGCAGTCGATGACCATTTACTACCTGAGCCAGCACCTTTTTATGTGAGGCCGAGAGCCTGGAAACTGCTTTTTGGGGCCCTGTCCCCACACTTAGCTAACAGGTTACTGATTCCTGGATGAAGAACAGAAAGACACATTTCACAAGAGCCCTGCCCACTGGGCCGTGGCTGCTCTACAAGGGTAGTGGTTTTATAACCCATGTTTCACTTGGAGAAACCTCATTACTAAGCAGAGAAGAATGTAACAGAGGTTAGGATTATGGGATCTCTTTGAAAGCCAGATGGAGTTATACAGGCTCTTCGTAGAACTCACTGTGCTTTCTTCTCACTAATCACCTTGATCACTACCTTGAAAACATCTCAGGGCTATGAGCACTGTAATTACAAATAAGGAATATAATCTTAGTGCTGCAGCCTGAAACTTTACCCTCCTGTCTTCTTGTCTCCTTCATCCCATGCTTGAACTGAGGTGGCAAATAACCTTTCCTTGTTTGGGGGTTTGAGGGTGAAAAGGGACCTTCGTTGTATGCGAACCCACAATGGGCCAAGCACATTGATGCACAATCACATTAAACAAAAGCATATGATAACATGGTGAAAGCCAAGGAAACTGGAGCAAAGCACATCTAGGTTCTTCCTTTACTACCTTTACTTAACATGTGGTTTCTACCAAAAGTGCTTCATTGGTAAGACAAGTATTATCACACATCTACCTCCTAAATAAGTCTCAAAATTAAAATAAGTCACATTAAACACGAAGCACAGTCTCTGACACCTATGAAACTCTAAGAATGTGGGCTTTAAAAAGGTACATGAGGTATAGGTTATTACCATTTAAAATATGAAAAGTCTGAATTTAATGGGTAGAGGGAGAAGAATCTTGAGTTTTCCTTATTTCTGAATAATACATGGAACATAGAATACTTCAATTCTACTCATCCCTCTCAATCTATTTCCTGTTTTCAGAATTTTGAGTATTCTTTAAGTATGTTTTTAAAAAATCACAAAAATATTTTTATTTAATCCTGATAGTTCTTAATTTGATTTATCCAATTTTATCACATCATTTATTCCTTTTTCACCACAGAAAAATATGGTCATTTTTTTCAACTGATGTATGCCGTTTAGAATTTCCTTTCGTCTTTTCAAGAGATCTGCTGATGTCTATATCTCTGGAAATTTTTCTTATTGAAAAGTGTCTAAAAAGGCTGTATTTATGTTTTATTCTTAATATATATATTGATAGGTATGAATTTTCAGGTTGCATTTACTTTTTAAAATATGTTGAAGAAGTTATTTTACTGGCTGTTTTAGTTTTTTCTTTCTTTGGATTTTATCTAGGAGATCACTATTCTTATTTAGTATATGCAATAGCGTTACCCAGAGCATTTGTGGAAAAGTAGAAAATCTATTATCTTTACAAATTCATGTAACTTTTTTATAATTCTTTTCTTTAATTTTCTCTGTCCTCCCCTTTGAAAACCAGATATTATTCAGATATCTGATTATGAGATATTAGCTTTCTTCGATTGACACTCTATATCTCATATATTTTGCTCATACTTTCCACTTGGATTTACATTTGAAATATCACCTCACAATATCTTTAAACATGCATGTTATTTTAAAAATCATATTTCTAATTTCCAGAAGTTTGCTTTTTCTCCTTGTTCCTTTTACAAAGCATCATATTTTTTGATGGATAGAATATACTCTTGAATCTATTTAAAAATATGAATTATAGTTTATTTATTTGTTACTGTTTATTGACTTACTCCCAAATAATAGTTCTGATATGATGTTTTTTTATTTATTTTCTGTCATATTGCAGATTTCTCTCAAGTAGCTGCTCATCCTAGATTTCTAATTCATAATTAATATACACAATAAGGCTAATTTTAAACCATTTTTAAGTGTGCAAGCTTGACCTTGGTTAGATTTTGATTTACAATGTTTGAACTATGAAGACAGAAAAAATATACATGCTGCAATGCATGGTACTAAAGTTTGCTTCTGACATTCTCTCTTCAAGAGAAGTCATGAGCAAAAAGAGGGAGTAATTAAAAAAATGAAAATATGATTTCCAGGAATATTTGTGCCAACTTAGGAGATTAGTAAAGCAAAAGTATAGATGACAGCACTGTAGCCTGTATAGCAATAACCAGTTCACTGTATGGAAGAAAGAATGAAGGTTCTAGAGACTAAAGTAGAGTTACGTTATATCCTAATCTAACACATCTGTAATATAATAGATGAGGTCAAAACTTAACAAATATAGTGAACTACATATATAAATAGAGCATCACACTATTAAATAATAATAACCATTCAATATTTTACTGGGTGGCATTTTTTTTTCTGGGACATACATTTGGCTATCTTCTGTTTATTATATGTGTTTCTTGTATTTATCTTACAGTATCCTGCCATGGAAACTAAGGTAAATCACTTTCATATACAAACTTTAAAGGGGATTCAATTGTCTTTGTCAATTATTTGCTAGAACAAAACAAAATAGTAACAACAACAAAAAACTTAGGTGGGATAGAGACCAGGGGAATGAACCAGGAGATAGGTAGCCTGCATGAAAATATTTTAACTCTGAATACTTTCTCACCAACACTGACAGTGTGCCACGGCCATATACTGTATTCTAGGATGGTAGGCTCTTTGAGGAGCCCCTGTGTGTTCCAGGGCAAGCAGGTTTATATTACTGGTCAAAATTCCTCAGCTGACTCAAATTATCAGTAGTGGCACTGGTCACCTGTCAATAAAGCTCTTCTATGTTCTACATCTTTAGCCTTCTCCTTTCACGGGTGGTGGTATGAACATTCAGTCCCTCACCTGACCCTGGCATGTTTCACAATGTTCAGGATATGCCTGCAGGATGCCAGGACAATTAGATCTTGATGTTCCGAGAAAAAGATCATTAGTTTGGCCCTGTAGGCATGCCACCTTCCTTGGAGAACTCAGTGTGCTATTTGACGTGGAGGTTTAGGCCAACAGGTACAAACAGACACACACATACACACAAACACACATGCTGCCGAAGTCACTTAAGGCCATGTTTGGAGCAGTAATGAGGTGTATTGTCCCTTCCAGCCAAAGCGGTATCAGTAGGAACTTCATGGGAAGCCTGAAATCCCACCTCTACCCAATAGTAATGGGAGCTCCTCCCATCACCTATGCCCACAGAGACCAAGTGGAGAATCTGGATTTCGATCCCTACCAAGGAGAAATAAGGTTGTGCCAATGGAGTGGTATCAGATAGGCCTGATAAAAAAAATTAAGATCTAGGATCTCATGACATAATACCCAAAATTTACAGGTTTCCATCTAAAAAAAATCACTCATAATACCAATAAACAGGAAGATCTCCAACTGAATGAGAAAACAGAATCAGTGAATGTCAACACAGAGACAATACAGATGTTTGAATTATATGTCAAGGATTTTAAAGTAGCTATCATAAAAATAATTCAACAAACAATAATGAACATACTTATACAATTTCTAAAAGGGAAAGAAAGACTGCAAATAAATAGAAAGACTCAACAAAGAAATAAGAGATACAAAGAATCAAATGAAAATTTTAGAACTGAAAAATTAAATAGTCAAATAAATAGCTCAATAGATAGGTTCAACAGAAGAAAGGAGGGGACAGAGGAAAGAATCAGCAAACTTGAAGATACAGCAGAAGAAATTACTCAATCCGAACACTAGAGAAAAATAGACGGAAAACAAATGAACTAAGTTTCAGTAACCTGTTGAACTCTAACAAAAAATATAACATTTATGTCATTGGACTCCCAGAAAAAAAGAAGGAAAAATTGTGGAGCTGTAAAATGATTCAAAGGAAAAATGGCTAAAAGTCTCCTGGTTTGAAAAATGACAAACCCACAGATTCAAAAAGATGACTAAAGTAGGAATAACCCCTCTCCAAAATATCACCCCAAGACAAATCAAATTCACTTTTCTGAAACTAAATAAAAAGAAAAAATCCTTAAAACTGACAGAGAACACACTTGTATCTATATAAGAAAAACAATTTAAAGGATGACTGATTTTTCATATGAAACCCTGGTGGTCAGAAGGAAGTAGCACAACATTTTTAAAGTGCTGAAAGAATATTAAGTCTCAATCCAGATATTTATATCCAGGAAAATGTCTTTCAAGAATGAAGAGCATATAAACACATTCTCTGTTGAAGTCTGAAAATAGAAAAAAATGGCCACAAGCAGATCTGCCTAAAAGATTGGCTAAAAGAAGTTCTCCACACAGAAAGGAAGTGGAAAAAAAAAAAATCTTGGAGATGAGGGAGAAGTTGAGGGGATTAGAAAGCACAAATTTGTAACCACAAGATTGCCACAGGGATATGAAAGACAGTTTGGGGAATATAATCAATAATGTTGTAAAGATTTTGTAGGGTATCCAATGGACAGTTGTCTTTTTTTTTTTTTTTTTTTTAAGATTTTATTGGGGAAGGAAACAGGACTTTATTGGGGAATAGTGTATTTCCAGGACTTTTTTTTTTGGAGAACAGTGGTGTGTTTTTTTCTCCCAGGAGTCATCAGCTCCATCCAAGTCAAATTGTCCTTTCAATCTTAGTTGTGGAGGGCGCAGCTCAGCTCCAGGTCCAGTCATCATTGTTAGTTGCAGGAGGCGCAGCCCACCACCCTTTGCAGGAGTTGAACCACCAATCTTGTGGTTGAGAGCCCACACTCCAACGAGCTAAGCCATCTGGCCACCCAGGAGCTCAGCTGCCACTCATTGCCTTCATTCTAGTTGCAGAAGGTGCAGCTTGCTGGTCCATGTGGGAATCGCACCAGCAGCCCTGTTGCCCAGAGCTTGCGCTCTAACCAACTGAGCCACCTGTCCGCTCCCCCTGGACACTTGTCTTATTAGGGAGACCACTTCATGGATGGTGTAGATGCCTGACCACTGCAGTGTACACCTGAAGCTGAAGCTGAATAATAATGAATGTCAACTATAATTTAATACACATATAGTCACAGTACATGGAGTACAGCTTAGGGAATATGGTCAATGGAATTGTAGCAGCTATATACGATGTCAGAGGGGCAGTAGATTGGGGGAGGGAGGTTATCACTTTGTGAGGGGTGCAAATGTTTAACTATTACATTGTTTTGTACACCTGAAATTAATAAAAAAAAAGAACCTTGGAATATCAGTAAAGAAAATAGAACAACAGAAAGAACAAAAATATGGGTAAATACAATAGACTTTCCTTCTGCTTTTCAGTTTTCTAAATTATGCTTGAGAATTGAGGCAAAAATTATAACACTCTATTGTAGTTCTCAACATAGGTAGAAGAAATATTTTAGTCAATTATATTTCAAATGGGGAAGGTCAAAGAGATGTAGGAAGATAAGGTTTCTAAACTTCACCTCAACTGGTAAAATGATGCATCAGTAGACTGATAAGTTATGGATATAAATGTAATACTGAATGTAACCACTACAAAATCTATGCTGAGAGGTATACTCAAATTCCTATAAAGTTATATGAGTTGGTTATGTATTTTGGATATTAGTCCCTTATCAAATGTATTGTTTACAAACATCTTCTCCCATTTGTTTGGTTGCCTTTTTAATTTGTTGATGGTTTCTTTTGCTGTGCAGAAACTTTATAGTTTGATATAGTCCCATTCATTTATTTTTGCTTTTACTTCCCTTGTGATGAATCAAAATGGAATTCTAAATTACATCCAAGTAACTCTCAGACTGACAGTAAAAGGAATGCAGAGAAACAAAAAACAAAGGGAAAAAAATAATATGAAATATTTAAGCCTTATCATATCATGAATTACATTTCAATTATTACATTTAAATATATGTTGATGGAAGGAGAACTGACTCTGGGTGGTGACCACACAATGTGATATATAGATGATGTATTAGAGAATTGCATGCTTGAAACCTATGTAACTTTACTAACCATTGTCAACCCAATAAAGTTTTAATTTTAAAAAAGTTATATAATCTAAATACACAAATTAAAACATGGAGATTGTCAGAGTGTATTAAACAATCACCCTAATATATGCTCTCTACAAGAAACTCACACCAAATATAATGATTGTAAGTAGGTGGTAATGATATAAGTAGGTGAATGGGAAAAGATATACCATACAACCATTAATCAAAAGATATAAAGAGGACTATATTAATATTGGATAAAGTAGACTTCAGAGCAAAGAACATTATCAGGATTATAGAAGTTATTACTTAATGATAAAAGGGCAAATAAACCAAGAAGACTGCACAATCTTAATGTGCATGCTCCAAACACTAAAGCTGCAAAATATGTGAAGAAATAATTGCAAGAGTTGAAAAGAAAAACTAGACATATACAATTATATTTGGGGACATCACCACACTTCTCAGCAATTGACAGAATAAGCAAGAAAATCATCAACATCAATAGAGGAATTTTAATAACACCGTCAACCACAGGACCTAAGTGGCATTTATAGGGCACTCCACACAACTACAGCAGAACAAATATTTCTTTCAAGCTCCCATGGGCCATATACCAAGATAGAATATATCTGAGGCCATAAAACAAGCCTTGGCTAATTTAAAAGAATTGGAAATCATACTGAGTTTGTTCTCTGTATGATTGACCACAATGGACTCTGACTAGAAATCACAAACAAAAATAAAAGAGAAAAATCTCCAAACACTTGGAAACTATACAACACACTTGTAGGTTAAAGAGAAAATATGAAGGGAAATAAAATACACACTAAATTGAATGAAAATGAAAATTCAACGTGTTCAAAATTTGTGCTAAATTAGTGCTGAGGGAGGAATTTGGAAAACTAAATGCTTATATTAGAAAGGATGTAAAGTGTCAAATAATTAATCTGATCTCACCTGAAGAAATTAGAAAAAAATAATTGATATAAAGTGATTAATAATACTCTCAGTATCCTGTTAATGTTTGTAAGATCTGTAATAATAAGCCTTCTTTAATTCCTGAAATTATAAATTTTTCTTGATCAATTTTGCTACGGCAATGTTAATTTTATTAATTTGCTGGAAAAAATAAATTTCTCTTTGTTAATTTTATTATTTTTCTGTTCTCTATTTCGTTGACTTATGGTCATTTGTTATCAGTTCCTTTCATTCAACTTACCTTAGATGCAATTTACTTGTCTTTTTCTTCATTCTTTATATGTAAAAATTATATCCTTATTTGAAAACTCTTCTATGATAATATATGCATCTACAGCTATAAATTTCCCTCTAAACACAGTAACAGTTGTATTCCATGTACTTTAATATGTTGTTTATATGTTTAATATTTTATTATCTTTTAGTTCAAAATACATATTAATTATCCTTAGGATTTATTTTTAACACATGGCTTACTTAGAAATATGTTATTTAATTTCAAAATATTTTGTATATTTCTTAACATCATAATTTATTGATTTCCAACTCAATCTAATATTTTCCAGGTATCATTTTAATTTATTCCTAATGTAATACATTGCAATATTTTCACATTTATAAAAATGTCTTTTAAGGGTCAGCATTTGTCTGTTTCATTGAACATTCCATATGCATGTGAAAAGAATGTGTATTCTGCAGTTGTTGGATATACTGTTCTATAAGTGTTTGTTATGTTGAGCTGGTTGACAGTATTATTCACATTTATTAAATTCTTACTGAATTTTTTTGTCTAATTAGTCTAGCAATAATTGACAGTGAATGGTAAAATTTCTAACTATGATCATGAATTGTCTATTTTCTTTCTTTTTTTTTCTCTTTTTTGAGTTCCAAGAAAACTTTATTTTGGAAACTATAATTTTAATTTTATATAATTTTTACATCATGAAATATCATTCTCCTTTCAATTTTTCAATCACTTAAAAATGTATAGGCCATTTATAGCTAGCAGGCTATACAAAAACAGATACTAGGTTGAATTTGGTTGTGGTCTGCTGATACCTGCTCTAGCAACAAGCATTGTCCAACAGCATTTTCTGGGATAGTGAAAATGTTCTGTAAATCAGCCACATGTGACCAGTGAGTACTTGAAATGTGTGCAGTGTGAGTTGAAATGTGTCCAGAGGAATTGAATTTTTAATTCTATTTAACTTTAATTAATTGAAATGTAAAACCCATTCCTAAACAAACTACTCTCTGAGCTGTTTATTTTCAATTTAGTTCTGTCCAAATAAGAACTCAAAGAGGCCAACGCCAAAACACATCATAATTAAAATGCCAAAGTTAAAGACAAAGAGAGAATGTTAAAAGCAGCAAGAGAAAAGTAGTTAGTTACCTACAAGGAAGCCCCATAAGACTGTCAGCTGATTTTTCAACAGAAAATTTGCAGGCAAGAAGGGAGTGGCAGGAAATATTCAAAGTGATGAAAAGCAAGGACCTACAGCCAAGATTATTCTACCCAGCAAAGCTATCATTTAGAATTGAAGTACAGCTAAAGAGCTTCCCAGACAAGAAAAAGCTAAAGGAGTTCATCGCCACCAAACAGGTATCACAAGGAATCTTAGAGGGACTTCTTTAGATGGGATAGGGGTTAGAGATGGTGAAAATGGAAAGCGATTAAGAAGTACAAATTGGTTTTTACACAGTAGTCATGGGAATGCAGAGTTAGCATAAGCAATATAATCAATAATATTATAATAACTATGTATGGTGCCAGCTAGGTATTAGATCCATTAGGGAGATACACGGGAATGGGGTGGGGGCAGTGTGAAAAAGGTGAAGGTATTAAAAAAATACAAATTGGTAGTCATGGGGATGTAAAGTATAGGCAATATAATCAATAATATGGTAAAAACTATGTATAGTGCCTGGTGGGTACCAGTCAGGGGGATCACTTCCTAAATTATATAAATGTCTAAGCACTATGTTGTACACCTGAAACTAATAAAAAAAAATATTGAATGTCAACTCTAATTGAAAAAATTTTAAAGGGGGAAAGATAAATAATATTGTGATATGGTACAGTGTCTCATGGTTGCTGGACTTATCATGGTGATCACTTCTTTAGCATAGGGAATAAAATAAATAATGTGGTAATAACACTTTATAGGGCTAGGTGGGTACTGTTGAATAACTATGATGCACACCTGAAACAAATATAATATTGTATGTTAGCTGTATTTTAATTTTAAAAATCTTTAAAAAATAATAATAAATAATAAATCACTTGAATTTTGATTTGATTTAATCACTGTAAATTGTTGAGATCAGCTTGATGTATGGTCCAACATGTGGTCACTTTTGGTAATGTCCAATATGTGTACTTCAATAAAAGGTCAATTATATCATTGCTCTGTGTTTTATATGCAAATTAGATAAAGTTTCTTAATCACATTGCTCAAAGCTACTGTATTTTTCTAACCAATTATTCTATTAGCTGTGGAGAGATCTGTTAAAAATTAATAATAATTTGGATTTGTCTGCTTCTCCTTTTGGTTCTTTGGGTTTTCTATAAATATTTTACAGCCATATTGTTGGGTACAGATAGAGTTAAAATTATGATATATTCTAGTGTATTTACCCCTTTATACTAATGTTCTTTCCCCTTTTCATTACAGATATTTTGTGCCTTAAATTATACTTTATTATGATGTTAGCATAGATACACCAGAGTACTTTTTGTTTTTATTTATATTTAAACTTTTCTTTAAGATATGTCTCTTAAGTAGACTTAAGTATGGAGTTTTCTTTTAAGATTTTTATTAAAATATAACTAATATACAATATTATATTAGTTTCTGGTGTACACCATAGTTATTCAATGCTTATATACTGAAAGAAGTGATCACTATGATCAGTCCAGTAACCATCTGACACCGTACAATGCTACCACAATATTATTGACTATATTCTCTACGTTGTACATTACATCCCCATGACTTACATTGTAAGTTTAAATATACCTAAGAGGGTAAAGGTGGTCAAATAAATGGTGATGGAAGAAGAAATGACTTTGGGTAGCAAACGCACAATGCAGTATATAGATGATGAATTATAGAATTGTATACTTGAAACCTATATAATTTTACTAACCAAATTCACCCTAATAAATGTAATAAAAAATACTTAAATCCCACATTACTAGTATTTTTGTACATTCTATATTCATTAAAACAGTATGCTCAATTCCTTCCTGCATTTCTGTATCTCTTTGCTCTCCATTTCCTTCTACCTGAAGAACTCCCTTGAATATGTAGGCTCATAGGTGATGAATATTCTCACTATTTGTTAACATAAAGTGCATGAATTCGCATTCATTTTTAATTCTTATTGAAGAATAATACATGTACAGAGATGTGCAATACCCATTACTTGATATTTCACTAAATTTCAATAAATTAAATGTACCCATGTAACCAGAGCCCAGATCAAGAAACAAAACCCTACTGGCACCTCACAGGTCTTGCTGGCTGCCCTCTCATCACTAACTCCTCAAAGAGAATCGATATCCTGATACCTAACAACATAGCTCGGTTTACCCATTTTTGTACTTTACATAAGTGGACTCAACAGTTTCTGCTTCTTTTGCTCAAAATTATATTTTTAAAAATACTCTTAAGAACATTTTTCTTTGAAAAATTGTTACTATTGGCTGCAGATTTTTCCTTTCAATTGCTCTATAATATTGTATATTTTAAATAAAACACACCACAATATATTAATAGTTGCCCCTTATACTATTGAAGGGGGTTTGCGTAGTTTTCATATTGAAGCTGTTATTGCTATTCAAAATAGTTTAGCATTGACTATTTTTATATAGGTCTTTTGATATATATATGCATACATTTCTGCAGGGTGGAGTTTTGGATGCTCAACTTTTGATGAAACTACCAGTTTCCCAATATAATTGTACCTACTTACTCTGCACAAGCAATATATATGATTTAAAATTGCTGAACAGCCTTATCAAAACTTACTATTCACTGTATTTCCCTTTTGAATGATTCTCTTGGATGCATAATAGAATATCACAGCAGTTTCAATATGTGCTTCTCTGACAACTAATGAAGTTGAGCACCTTTTATATACTTATTGGCCATTAACACATCCTCTTTTGTTAAGTGTCTGTTCAAGCCTTTGGTCACGTTTTTATTAAGCTGATCTTTTTCTTATAGATTTGGAAACATTTTTTAAATATATCATATATTAGTCCTTCATCAGATACATGTATCCTGAATATTTCTCCCATTCTATGTCTTTTCACTCTTTTACTGTTGTAAATTTAAATTCTAGATTTTAATAAATTTCAAGTTATATTTCTCTTTTTTGATTTTTGCTTTCCAGAGCATACTTAAGATATTGAAGACTTTCTCCTCTGCTCTTTTCTATGTTCTTTTACTTTTCATATTTATATCTGCAACCATCTGGTACTGATTTATTTATAGGTTGTGAAAGAAGAGTCAAGGTTAATTTTCTGTTATATGAATATCCAAATCACCAAGCACCATTTATTGAACAAGACATTCTTTATTCAGTGCACTGCAGTGTCACCTTTGCAATAATTAGATGATGGCATAAAAATATACATAATTCTGTTACTGGTGTAACTATATCTTTTCTTACTACAAACTTATATCTTGTTATTGGATATACAGTCTCCAAATTTGTACTTCTCCTTCAAGATTACCTTAGCTATTATTTACTCTTGGAATTTTTATCATTTTTATGATCAAAATGTCAAAGGGAACAAACTTAATGTAATTTAAACAACTTGGGATTGAATTTATAGATTTATTTAATCTATAGAATTTGTAGTTTGACAACATTGGAATACTAAATCTAACAATCCTGTAGCATGGTATGTTCCTTCTTTAATTTCCCTTAATTTTCTTTAGATTTGTACCTAAGTATTGAGGTTTAAAACACTAATATTTTTTAAAAATTTCTGATTCTACTTGTATTTCCCAATATGTAAAAAATACAATTGATTTTTTGTATTTTATAACTTCATTTATTAAATTTAATGTTTTATTTGCATATTACTTGCATTTCCTATGGTATCAATTACTGTGGAAAAAAAATGTTTCCTATTAGAAAACGCTTGTGTATGTGTTGAGCTTTGATTTTCATACAATTTTTTTAATTAACCACAATTAGCAGGATATCAGATCAAAAGTAAGTTGTACGCCCAACTTACTCTCTGTATTAATTTCCCTTCACTTTTAACCAGAAACTTCTTTACTCTCTTCTCAGTTCTATAATGTTTTCTAGAAAATGTAAAAAGTATTTCCACAATTTTGAGTTGTTTTTCCCCACATATATTATTGTAAATTTTAGAGGTTAATTTTTTTTAATTTTTACTATTTATTGGGGTAACATTGGTTAGTAAAGTTATATAGGTTTCAAGTGTATAATTCTATAATATAAAAAAAGAATAGGACTGAGTAACCTAGCCCACTAATAATATGAAAACGGAATCCTATCAAAATTTATTTTTAGTAAAATATTAGGATTTTTGCTTGTGCTTAAGATGAAACCAAAGACTAGGTTTACCCTCTCGCCTCAAACAACTAAAAAAATTGGACAAAATATATGACACAACAATTTTAAATCATTGAGAAATAGGAACTTCAATACAGTGACTTCTGAGGAAAGGAAAACTAACAAGGTGAAGCCTACAGTTACCCCAGCTAACTGCCTGAAATGATTTTCCAACATGCAGTACAGAAAGACAAAGGCCAGAAAAGCCTAGAGGTTTCCATGAGATGCAGAAACAGAGTTTATATGTCAGTTTTTCTCAAATCAATCTATAGATTCAGTGCAATCCAAATCCCAGCAAGTTATTTTATGAGTATTTACAGACTGATTTTAAACTTTACGTGGAAAGGAAAAAGACTCAAAATAGCCAACACGACACTGAAGGGCAAATTTGGAGAACTTAAACTACCCAACTTCAAGACTTACTATCAAACTACAGTAATCAAAAAGTGTACTATTGGTGAAAGAATAGACCAATAGATCAGAGGAACAGAATAAGGGCCCATAGACCAACAAAAATACATGTAACTGATCTTAGACAAAGGAGCAAAGCAATACAATGGAGAAATGATAGTCTTTTCAAAAAATGGTGCTAGAGCAACTGGACATCCACATGCAAAAAAATGAACCTAGACACAGATCTGATACCTTTCACAAAAATTAACTCAAAACAGATGATATACCTACAAGCAAAATGCAAAGGTACAAAAATCCTAGAAAATAATGTAAGACAAAATCTAGGTGACCTTAGGTTTGGTGATATCTTTTTAGCTATAACACCAAACATGACCAATGAAAGAAAAACTTGATAAGTTGGCCTTCAGTAAAATTAAAACTGCTGCTCTGTGAAAAACACTGTGAAGAGAATGAAAAAAAAATAAGCTATAGACTAAAAGAATATACTTGCAAAACATATATCTGATAAAAAGACTTGTATCCAATATATATATAAAAAAAAACTCTTAAAACTCAACAATAAGAAAACAGAGGAGTGACATCAGCCAGATAGCCAATTAAGATGCCCCCCTCTCATATCCCTTTTAAACAACAGTAATTTGGCATCTATGCATGGACAAAAGTGCTGTTGTGGGGGCTTAGAATCCAGGTAAGACATTGTGAAACTATGGTACAATGCAAGACTGAGGACAGCTGCTTTGAGTATGCAGGCCCATACTCAGGCGGTTGGCTCAATGACTGTGGTCCCAACTACAAGCCAAGAAAAAGCCGTGTACTCCCAGCGACTCAACTATAGCCCCATATGGTTTGGTCCTATCACCAGTGCCATATACCAAGGAGCCAGGAGAATTCATACCCACTGTGCAAAGGGTAATAGGCATACAGCACTCAGTTCTGGCTGTGGACTCAGAAGTGGCTTGAGAATCAGCACCTGCCTCTATTGCCACAGTCTAGGAACCCCAGGATGAAGCCTGCTACACTCAATCAGACAGTAGACTCTGAAAAATCCCTGTTCCTGGGTTCCAGCCTATTCTCGATGTCCATGACATGATCCATGACAGTCCTGCTGACACAGAGACCAATCAGGAGACACTCCTGTCTGTGCTCCCTGGAAATCCTGAAAGGGCTTAATACTTGTTTCTAGTTCTCCAGCTCACATCCACAGTCTGAGGGTCCAGAGTCCCAATGGGAAACACTCCTATTTGCATCCCCAGAGATCTTGAAAAACCCCATACTTAGTTCCAAACCCTCTCACTTACAGTCCAATTAAAGTCCTGCTGGCAGAGACCAGAAGGAGATATGCCTTAGGAGATCCAGAAAGGGCTCTATATTTGGCTTCAGCCATTCCAGCAATGGTCAGGGAGCAGTCCAGCCCACCAGGATGTGGTGGAAACAATGCTCATCCACGTCTCTAGAGCCAGGTCTGCAGACTTCAGTATTGTCTGTGGAACTTGAAATAACCCTGAGACTCAGTTCCAGCCCCTCTTACCACAGTCCAGAGTTAATACTGTTTAAATAGAGAAACATTTGGGGACCAAGCAGGGCCTTCCCAGGGATCTGGCAGGAGCCACATTCATCAGGGTACCTAATAACAGCCCCACTGAGGATTCAACTGTGGTCACTGAAGTGGATATTTGTCCAGTGCCACCATACAGAACAAGGTACTGGAGGAAGTCCCATCTACCCAAGACCAAGATAGGAGCCATGCCTGCGATAGGAGCCATGCCTGCCTGAGCCTCTGGTAAGAAGCATGCTAACTGTGGGCCTGTCCCACTGCAGAGCCAGTGACAGGCTCAAAATCGACTCCAACTCAGCACAACTGCAATTCAGAGGTAATCCCATCAGCCGGGGAACCGAGAATAGGTTTTTACCTGCTGAAACCAGTCTATAAAGACTAAAAGAGGTGTTTGTTCCTTCAAATGCACAGACACCATTATAACGTTACATGGATCATGAAGAATCAGGCAAACATGACGACACAAAAGGAAACTAATAAAGTTCCAGTAACTGACCTCAAAGAAATGGGGATCTATGATTTGCCTGACAAAGAGTTCAAAATAATTATTTTAAAGAAATTCAATGAAATGCACAAGAACACAGATAACTGAACAATATCAGGAAAACAATGCATGAACAAAATGAAAAGTTTAATAAAGAAATTGAAACCATAAAAAACCCCAGAAATCCTAGAATAGAAGAATACAATGACAGAACTGAAAATTCAATAGAAAGCCTCAATAAGAGACTTGATAATGCAGAAAAAAGAGTCAGCAAACTCAAAGACAGAACATTTGAAATTAGCCATTTTGAGGAACAAAGAGAAAAAAATTAAAAGAGTGAACCAACCCTACATGAATTATAGGACACCGTCAACTGAACAAATATTCACATCATGGGAGTTCCAGAAAGAGGTGGAAATTTTATTTAAAGAAATAATAGCTGAAAACTTCCAAAATCTGGGGAGAGAGATTGATGTTTAGGTACAGGAAACTCAAAGGAACCCAAACAACATCAGACCAAAGAAGATTACTGCAAGACACTTTATATCAAACTGCTAAAAGTCAAAGACAAAAAGAGACTTTTCAAGGCAGTATAAGAAAAATTATTAATCGCAACTAAGGGAATACCCAAAAAACTATCAGTGGATTTCTCTGTAGTAACTGAGAAGGCCAGGAGAAAATGAGATGATATATTCAAAGTGATGGGGGAAAAAAACTGCTAGGAAAGAATATTATAACTAGCAAAACTGTCCTTCAGAAATGAAGGAGAGATAAAGACATTCTCAGACAAAAAAAAGCTGAGGGAGTTCAAAACCACCAGACACAATGTAATATATCAATGATATATTCTAGAACTATACACTTGAAATCTATATAATTTTCCTAATCAACGCCACCCCAATAAATTTAGTAAAAATTAAAATAAAAAGAAATGCCAGAGGGAGTTCTTCAAGTTGAAATGAAAGGATGCAAAGTAACAACATGAAAAAATTAAAGTATAAAACTCACTGGTAAAGGTAAATACATAGTCAAATTCAGAATAATACTGTAATGGTAATATGTAAATCACTTTTTACTTAGTATCAAAGTTTTAAAAATACTAAAAATCACTATAGCTACAATAATTTGTCCATGTTTGAGCAACATAAAAAGATGTAAAGTATGACATCAATAGCATAATGCAGGGGAAAAAGAAGTGAAAGTGTAGTTTTTGCATATGATTAAAAGTAAGATACTATTAATTAAAATAGACTGTTACATCTATAAGAGAAATCAAGTAAGCCTCATGTTAACCACAAAGAAAAAAATCTATGGTAGATACACAAAAGATAAAGGAACTAAAGAATACCCACCACAAAAAAGGAAATCACAAAGTTAGACAGAAAGAGAATAAGAAAGGAACTAAGGACCAATAAACTCTCAGAAAACAATTAACAAAATGGGAATAGTAAATCTTTATCTATCAATAATTACTTAATATAAATAGATGAAATTCCCCAAGTATAAGACACAGTGGCTAACTGGACTCATTTTAGCTTTAGGAACACACATAGGCTGGAAATGAATGGATGGGATAAGATTCCATGCAAATGGCAATGACTCAAAATCAGTCATAAGAGACAAAAAGATTACTACATAGTGAAAAAAGGATCAACTAATCAAGAGGATATAACAATTGTTAATATATATACACCCAATAGGAGCAACTAAATATTTAAAGCAAATAAACTAACCGAAAAAACAAGAGTGAGAATTCAAACACACAAAATTAAAAATGAAAGAAAAGACATTACAACTGATACCACAGAAATGCAAAGGATCTGAAGAAACTACTGTGAATAATCACATGCCAACAAATTGGATAACATCGACAAATAGATAAATCAAAAAACAAAACAAAACAAAAAACAGGGACAGTCAGATGGCTCAGTTGGTTAGAGCGCAAGCTCTTAACAACAAGGTTGCCCGTTCAATTCCCTCATGGGATGGTGGGCTGCGCTGCCTGCAACTAAGATGGAAAACGGTGACTGGACTTGGAGCTGAGCTGCACCCTCCACAACTAGACTGGAGGACAACGAATTGGAGCTGATAGGCCCTGGAGAAACACTCTGTTCCACAATATTCCCAATTAAAAAACAAACAAACAAAACAAAAAAACATACAACCATCAAGACCAAATCATGAAGAAATAGAAAACCCAAACAATCAATAATGTCTAATGATATTGAATCAGTAATCAAAACCCTCCCAATAGAGAAAAACCCAGGAACAGATGGTTTTACTGGTGATTTCAACCAAACATTTAAAGAAGAATTAATGTCAATCCTTCTCAAATCCTTCCCAAAAATTAAAGAGGCGATTCTTCATTGTATGTAGCCAGCATTGTCTGATGTCTATCACAAAAGCCAGACAAAGGCATCAGAAAAGAAAGCCAAACAAAAAATACAAAACAAACCAAAAAACTACAGGCAAACATCCCTGATGAATATAGACATAAAAATTCTCAACAAAATACTATCAAATAAATCCGACAGTACATAGGTGAGGATAAGAAATTAGAACACTTGCACACTGTTAATGGCTTGCAAAATGGTTCAGCCACTATGGAAAACAGTATGAATATTCCTCAAAAAAAAAAGAAATAGAGCAAGTATATGATCCAGCAATCTCACTTCTGTGTATTTGTCCAAAAGAACTGAAATCAAGATATCAAAGAGATAATAATGTTCCCTTGTTCATTACAGCAGTATTCACAATAGCTAAGATATAGAAACATTGCCAGGACCAATGCCCATCAACAGATCAATGGATTAAAGAAAATGTGATACACACATATAATGGAACCCTATTCAGACTTAAAAAGAAGGAAATTCTACCATATGCAACAACAATTCTCAGGTGAACCCTGAGAATATTAAGCTAAGTGAAATAAGCGAATCACAAAAAGGCAAAACTGCATGTTTCCACTTATATGAGGAATCTAAAAGAGTAAACATCATAGAATCAAAGAGTGGAATGGTGGCTACCAAGAGCTGAGCAACGGGGAAATGGAGAGGTATTAATCAACAGGCATAAAGTTTCGGTTAAGCAAGAGGAATAAGTTGTAGAGACCTGCTGTACAACATCACACCTACATAATGTTATATTGTGTACTTTTGTAACAACACAACAATATTGTATGGTACACTTAAACATTTCTTAAGAGAGTAGATCTCATGTTAAGTCATTTTACCACAATAGAATACTTTTATAAGAAGAAAGCGGAGTTAAATGTTTATTGATATTTTTTGCTTTTTAGTAGTTTCAGGTGTACAAAACAATGTAACAGCTAGACATTTACACCCTTCACAAAGTGATCACACCCCTCCCCCGATCTACCCCACTGACATCGTATATAGCTGTATAGTCACAGGATGTGGACTACAGCATAGGGAATAGAGTCAATGGAGTTAAATATTTAAATGAAAGAAATCAAATAGTAAAAGTTCCACTTAAAGTATTAAAAAATTCTACATGTCAAAAAATCATAAATTGTAAAATAGTCTGATATTGGAGTAGGAATAGAAAAGTAGAACTATGAAAATAGATGAGACTCCAGAAACAATCCCTAGGGAACATACAAATTAATAACGATTAAGGTGGCATTTTTAATCGGTGAGGAAAGAATAGATTGTTTGGCAAACTGACCACTTAATGGTAAATCAATGAAGTCTGATCCATATCTCACATCATATACACAAATTAATCCAATTAGATTAAACATTGAAATGTGAAAAATAAATTTATAGAAGAGATACATCCAAAAATTATACTATATAGAGCTATGTACTATACTATGTATAGCTACATAAATAAGGAAATTATGATGTTTGTTTAGGCTACACATATACATCGGAATAGAGAGTACAGAAATAAACCCACATATTCAATAGGAAAAAGATAATATTATCAGCAATGGTGATGGGACAAATGCATAGACCTAAGTGAAAAACATTACTTGACTCTTACCTCGCACCACTTAAAAATTAACTTAAAAATCTAAACATAGATTTAAGTTAAAGAGATAAAACTTCTCTCTACAAGTTTTCTTCTGAAAAACATAAATGTATGTGACTTTGGGTTTAACAACAGTTTCTTAACTATAACACAAAAAGGCTCAAACTATAAAATTTACAAATCAATAAATTGGATTTCAGCAAAATAAAAAAATAATCATTAAAATATACTGTTATGGAAATAAAAAGACAACTCACAGACTGAGAAAAAATATTTGCAAGTCATATACCCAACAAAATTCTTGTATTTAGACTATATAAAAGCAACTGAGAATTCAATAAGGAGAATGAAAACTTAATCAAAATATGGGGAATAGAATATATTTAAAGAGGCGCCTCACCAGGGATGATATATGGGTGGCAAATATTACTTGAAAAGAGGATCGATATATTTCATCACCAGAAATAATGTATATTAAAATCACAATGAAATACCCCTACACACTCACCAAAATGGCCAAGGCTAAAATAATAATAATAATAATTATTATTATTATTATTATAATAATAACTTAAAAACTGTACATGCAAAGTGTTGGTGATTGTATGGAGAAAAATGAACTCTCATATATTGCTGGTGGGAATGAAAAATGGTACAGCTATTTGGAAAACAATTGGTAGTTTATTAATAAGTAAAATATATACCACCCCTGTGACTCAGTCATTCCACACCTAGGTGTTTACCAAAGAGTAATGAAAGCATTTGTCCACTCAAAGACTTACACACAAATGATCAATGGCAGCATTATTTGTAACAGCTAGTATCTGGAAGCAATCAAAATGTTCATTAAGAGGTGTTTGAATAAATGGACTGTTATTATATCTATGAAAAAAGAACAGTCGCAATAAAAGGAATAAATACACACCACAACATGGATGAATCTCAAAATAATTACCCTGAATGAAAAAAGCCAGGCAGAAAAGGATGCATACTATATGACTTCATTTCTAGAACATTCAAGAAGATGCAAGCAAAGCTCTAGGGACACAGTCGATCAGGTTGCCAGGGTATCACGAAGGTGAGGAGAGAGAAAGGAGTGGCTACCAAAGGGGCACGATGAACTTTTTGAGGGTGAAGGATATATGCATTATTTTGATTCTAATGAAGGTTTCACAAGCACATAATTTGTCAAACTCATCCAAACTCATCCACTCTAATGGATTTTCATGTACATCAATTGTCTCACTAATTTTAAAAAAGGAAAATGAAAACTCCTCACAAAGAATAAAATCTCTAGGCCCTTATGGCTTCCAGTCACAATCCACTGGGCCACTCAAAAAGATACTTTAACAACACAAAATCTCTTTGAATGCCTGCCTCAAACTCACTCAGAAAACAGCTACTATTAGCATGACATCTGCCTTGCACTCTTTTAGTTAATGCATTTACTTACATACAAGACATATGACTTCCTCCCATAAATTAGAATCATTACTAAAGATGTTGCACTACAACGCTGCTTTTGCACTCTTTTTAACAAATGCACAACATTGAATCATATGGAGGTACTCTTCTTTATGATGCTTTATTGCTGGACTCAAGTAGGGACTTAAAGACATCTTTATACCTCTGAATTACTTCTACAATACTTTCTAACGTGCCACATTATCAACAAAATATTAACTTTTTCATTTAACAAACAATCACTTAGGTACTCCTCTATATCCAGAATTAATATACAAAAAAAAGAATAATATGCAGTCAGTGCTCAAAAATACATTGTATTTTAGGGGGAGAGACATACAGGCAAACAGACTGTTACAGGCCGTAAGATAAATACTTTTAGAACCAACACAAGAGATTGTGAGAAACAGATAGCACAACCCCAGTCTTTGAGAAATCAGCTAAATTCTTCTTGTATCTTTCTCTCCAAAATTATCATACACTACAGCAGGGCTTGCACCTCTTCAAAGTCTTGCTCTTTCCCCTAAGGCATGCCTAGAACAGGGCTGTTGAGTAGTGATGCCTTTAGAGCTGCTGGCCAATGGACAGAAGTTACGTTTGGCACAATATCCTATATCCTTCTGGTCCACTGGCTGAGCCCAACCCCACCCAGAGAGGACAACAAGGACCTGAGTTCAGAGTCAAGCTGAATAGAGAGTTCTGGACTCCATAGAACCCACTGCCAGTCTGCTGTATTTCAAGAGCCATGAAGTCCCTATTACTCACTCTTGCAATTTTTTTGCTCCTGGCCCAGTTGGTCTCAGGTAAATAGAATCTTGGGGAAGAAGAAACACCGACCTAGAACAGGGTCCTGCACATGGAGTCCCTATTATCAGACTGGCCATGGGAGTGGGGGCAGGGCTCTCACTGGGAAGGGGCCGAGGTTTGCCTTACTTCTTCAAAACACCTCTGTTCTTAGAGACCTCAAGGCTCTCACAGTAGAGCAGTGTCTATAAGAGATGAGGGAGGATAATGAGAAACCAAGGACAGAGATGATCCTGACATCCCAAACTTCCCTCTGTCCTGTCACTTGGGGCCAGTTCAGTCCAGCCCTGCCTCATTTCACTTTGTATGGCACCAGGTATTACCTACTGAAGCAGCAATTCTATACTACTACTTCTCCCAATTTCTTGGTCTTACAGACAAGGGATCCCCCTACACACACACTGTTTTTTCCTTGGATGTGGTGAACCAAACAGGAAAGGCTATTTCTAAATATCTATAGAACTGTAAGGTGGA
Organism: Rhinolophus ferrumequinum; assembly: GCF_004115265.2. Taxonomy (NCBI): domain Eukaryota; kingdom Metazoa; phylum Chordata; class Mammalia; order Chiroptera; family Rhinolophidae; genus Rhinolophus; species Rhinolophus ferrumequinum. The sequence goes on from NC_046306.1 coordinate 23,130,905, forward strand.
AAAGGGAAGAAAAATATTCTGAGTGAATGGGGAGAAAAGATTCAAGACTGTTAGAAGTCCTATGTCAGATTTTAGCTCGATCTGTGTAAGCATTCCTTCTTTTTAATTAATTCTTTAGTTTATTTTACAAATTTAAAACAGGAACACTGAAAGTATTTTAGAAATAAAGAAAGTGGCCACCATTTCATCACTGCTTACATTTTTTAAATTGTGACCAACTGATGTACAAGTTTATAATCTACCCATTTTTAACTTAAGATTGTATCATGAAATTGTTCAAGGTCTCTAAATACTCCTTGAAAATATAATTTGCAGTAGGTGCTTATTATTGTGCCTTATTTTTGTATCGATATTAACTGTAGAGTCCCTTATTATGTGTCATTTGAATTATTTTTGCACTGTATCAATATTATGAATAATATTGTACAATCTTGTTAATATGTCATTGTAATATTCTCTGTTTCTATAGGTAAATTTTAGAAGTTCCAATGCATGGTCAAAGGTGGTAAAGAAAACTAGCATATAATGCCAAATGTTAGTGTGTTACTATTTTTAAACTTTCTATTTCATATTTCTTGCAAATATTTTCTAACTTATTGGTTACTTCTAAAAAATTTTATCGAGCCCATGCAGAATTCTGAGTTTAGGAGTGAGAGGCCTATATGTACATAAATATTATGTATGCAAAATTTCATTTCATCCTCAGAGGAGGATTAAATAGCTGATAACAGATAATAGGAGTGGTAACAGAACTCAAAAATGATTCATTGCTCTATTCACTTTCTCTCTTCTACATCACATTATTCTTTTAATTTGTTGCACTTATCACAATCTGTAGTTATTTTGTTTATGCATTTACTTGTTTATTTTCTTTCTCCCCTCCCCAGTATAAGATTTTCAAACCTTGTCTTTCTGTTCACTGTCTATGCCCATCTTCTTGCAGAGTTCTTGACGTAGTAGGCACTCATATATTTGTTGGTTGAATAGAGGGATGAGTTAAGCAATGTAGAACAAGGTAAGAAAGAGTTCCAACATCTCTTTAGGGCCTTCTATGTGTTACACCATGTGACAAGAGCATTTTTTAAATATGTTTATATAATACATAAACATACACAGCCACATCCTGCAGAATGTTTCCCTAATGAATATATTCCTAGAATTATCCAAGTTTAACCCACGCAGGATTACTCATTATTCACCAAGGCTTTTGGTTTTTATTTCCCAAATTTTGTAGAATGTATTCATAGCTCAATATAATATAGTCATACCTATATACGTATATCTACATACAGATAAAAATGTAAAAAATATATTTATATGTAACAAGACAAAATATAAGACAAATCTAGAATTACATTTTAAATACAATTTGTAGGACCTCAGAAACATGCAAAGATACTTTGAAAATCTCACCAAGCTTCAACAAAAGCCATGTGTGTTTAGGTAATAGTGAGATAATTTGAGCATTTCAAATTTTAAAACGATACCTTTTTTACTTCAATTTAGGTGTTAATGTGTGTTTCAATTACGTTTTCTGAACTTGGTTGGGAGTTTCACACTCATAAGTAATAATGTGTTATATATTTTCCCATGTAAAATAATGGGAAATAGACACCTGGCATGTGTTTATATGCAGAATTTTGGTTTCAGAAACCCTCATACATATATAAAAAATTCTGTGTGTATATGTTTATAAAATCTCATTTAATCCTTAGAGCAAGTCTTCATGATTAGAAAAAGTATAAGAAAGCAACTCGTAAGGGACTTGAACAATCTGTGTTCCAAAACCTATTGTTATTTTTATCTTTCGTGACATATCTCTGGTCTAAATGACGTACATATTTCCTTTATACAGGTGGTTTGTATGTGAAAAAATGTGCAAACAGAAGTGGAAAATGCAGGAGCAAGTGCAGAACTGGAGAGGTGCAGTTACAGGCTGCTAGTTCCATGTGCAACCAGGAAAAACAGTGCTGTATTCTGTCCGGAAGAGAGCTTCACCCTCTTCTCTGTGCTGACGACTTAAAGACAACATCTGCAGCAGGAACTATGGCGAGCAAGGCGGGGACGACCAGCTGACAAGGAAATGCGTGGTGTTCAGTATTGCTACTATGATTAGCTCTTGAGCATTCCAGCCTCTGTCTCCTGACATAAGATCCCAGGTTCATTAAAGCAAAGGGCCTTATTTTAGTGTCGGTCTTCTCACTCCTTCCCACTCTCTCTCCTCTCAACAGTGTTTGGAAGGGCACCATATCTCCATAGCACCTGCGGTTCCAGGATAGGGATGCAAATAAGATAGCCAGGCACAGGTGAGGGGTAGTCCAAAACACCCATTAAGGACAACTGGACAGAAGTGGTGTCATCCTTGAAGACATTTTCCAGACCACAGGTCCACAGTCTGCCTGGGCAGTCATTATCAAAATTGACAGTGCATGAGAGACCCCTGGAGGGACTGCTAAAACAGATTTCCGGGCCTCATCTCCAGTTTCTGATTCTGTGGGAGAGCCTGAGAATTTGCATTGCTCACAAGTACCAGCTGATGCTGATGTATCTTGTCCAGGGAACACACTTTGAGAACCACTAGCCTATCATACGAAAGACTGAAGGCCTGCTTCTGCAGATTGCAGGCATTCCCTATGTATTTTTAAGTGGTTAGTGATACAAAAGCATTCTGACAAAGTGTTTAGAGAGTCATTTTTCTTATTAGATTTCCTGTAACAACCTCAGAATGTAGGCATTATGACCTCACTTCAGAGAAGAAGCTTCCTGGGTAAGCATTAGAACTGGAACAAATTTCACTGACTACTGCGAGCATTCTGTCACTACACCTTGATGTCCAATTTTCTCCTCTCCCTGGAAATCCTCCATCACAGATTACAACATAGATAGGATGAGAGATCACTATCTCTATAGTGTGTGACCTGAAGACTGAGATAGACACTCACCTTAAGTTGTAAGATATTCCCCTGAGGAGCCCTTCCAGGAGGAGAATATGGTGCATTACAGTCATCCGCCTATGCCTCAGGCCCACTTCCTTGGTACTTGGAAGATTGGGGAGATTAGGAAATATGGTTGCTTTCACTTTCTGGACACCAATAGTGGCCGTGTTTGTCTTTATCTCCGTTTGCCCACTTATGAAATGATAGGTTTGGATTGAATGTCTACCTCCTCAACCTTGTCATGCTGATATCCTTCTTATTCTAAAACTGTGAGCTTAGCTTATGCCTTGTGGGGTCAACTTCACCTTTGACCTCATTAGAGGCCAAAGATTTAGTGTAGAGACCTACCAGTGGGAGGAAACATTGGTGGAAGGTTTGTCTCTGCTATAAAACACAAGTCCATGAATGCCATCACAGAATCCTTTTCCTTCTTCTCTTGATCCCACATCGAGCTACTATAGGTCTATGTACAATAGGTCTATGTACATCTACCAACTCTAATATGTGGCCTGACTTCTGTTTCCATTGCTAGTGTAAAGATTCAGCCCTCAAGACTTGCCCTGGGGTTATTGCAGTAGCCTTCCCAGTGATCGCTCGGCATTCCTTTCACACACATACTCATTCATCCTCTACATTGATAGCCAGAGGAATTTTACTGACACAAATCTAATACTTACACTCCTTTCTGGTTTCATTGCCACATCATCCTAGCCAACATTTCAGTTCAGCCTTTGTTGTTCATGTTCAGATTATATTTGTACTTTTGTCTCCTATCACTCTCCCACAAGACATCCTACACTTCTGCCTCATACACTTTTCTGTGATTGATTTGAACTCACTGGATGCCTTTGGGATTTGAGATTCGATACATACCTTTCTCTCTCAACTTACCCCTGCCCGGAAAATACTTTGTTGTCTTCCAGAGGACATTGATAACCACACTGTTTCACCCAAAACAGGACTACCGCCACCTCTTATTTTCTATTATGGTGGCATATCCAGAATTTGTCATCTTGTCACATCATATTCTGTGTCTACTTATATGACTTCTCTACTGAACGTGGAAATTTTATTCAAGGAAAAAACCTTTTTCTAATTCTCCTTCTCCTATCATCCCCTAACTAGATTCTATATTAATACTTGTGAATAAATCAAAGGGGTTGTTGAGGGCCTCAAAGATTTCTGGATGTTGCTGAATTCTCTCTTTCTTATATTCTAGATCTTCTCCAGGACACAGGCCTCTATCTCCTTGAAGAAACACATCTATGATCTATGTCATTATCTAGCAGAAGAGATTTGAGGAGTGGGTAGACCAGAAGAATAGGACTTTATTGACTTTTATACTCATGGCTATCACTGTAGGTATAACTGGTGAACTCTCACAGGAAGGTGGAAGGACAGAGGTGGGTCACTTCAGCAGACGACGATAGTAGAAAAAAATCATGAGCTCTAGAGTCAAACATATATGAGGCCCCACCATGTATTATTCAGTCTCGGACTGTGAAAAATTGATTTTCCATCTTTGAACCTAAGTTTCTAAACTGGAAGAATAGAGAAAATATTTACTGCCCCTCAGGCTACTTTGAAGGTTGCTAGAGTAGTATGTTCAAATTTACTCATATCGTAGGGAATTAGCTAGCAGGTTGCTGATTCCTGGATGAAGAGCAGAAAGACACATCTTCTGAGGGCCCTGCCCACTGGACCATGGCTGCTCTACAAGGGTAATGGTGATTATAACCCATGTTTCACTTGAGGGAACCTCATTATTATGCAAAGAAGAGTGTGACAGAGGTTAGAGTTATAGGATCTCTTTGAACAGCCAGATGGAGTTATACAGGCTCCTGGTAGAACTCACTGTGCTTTCTTCTCACTAATCACCTTGATCACTACCTTGAAAACATCTCAGGGCTATGAGCACTGTAATTACAAATAAGGAATATAATCTTAGTGCTGCAGCCTGAAACTTTACCCTCCTGTCTTCTTGTCTCCTTCATCCCATTCTTGAACTGAGGTGGCAAATAACCTTTCCCTGTTTGGGGGAGAAAAGTGACCTTGAGTGTATGAGAAAGCCACAATGGGGCAAACACATTTGATGCACTATCTCATTAAACAAAAGCATATGATAACATGGTGAAAGCCAAGGAAACTGGAGCAAAGCACATCTAGGTTCTTCCTTTACTTCCTTTACTTAACATGTGGTTTCTACCAAAAGTGCTTCATTGGTAAGACAAGTATAACCACACACCTACCTCCTAGAATAATATTCAAAATTAAAATAAGGCACGTCAAACACTGAGCACAGTCTCTGACACCTATGAAACTCTAAGAATGTGGGCTTTAAAAAGGTATATGAGGTATAGGTTATTACCATTTAAAATATGAAAAGTCTGAATTTAATGGGTAGAGGGAGAAGAATCTTGAACAAGAACAGACAACAGGCAATTTTGTCAGCTCCCAAGGCCAGATGTCACTAACCCATTTCATGCTAATCTTGAAGACATCTTCAAAGCTGACTTTTAAGTTCTTAAGTTTTCCTCTTGCATAGTCATACAGACCTCAAGAATGAGTTCTCTATGCACATTCATCTGTGTGCAGTCAGGCTCCAATGTCTTGAAATAAATCTTTACTTTAAATTAAATGAGAATATAATTTCAGTGCTCGTTGGTATTTGACTCTAATATGATACTCAAAAGTTTGATTCCAAACCTTGTGGTAACCATAAAGTTAAAAATCTACAGTACAAAAATATACAAAATATAAAGAGTAAGAAATCAAAGCATACCACTACAGAAACCATCAAATCTCAAAAGAAGACAGCAAGAGAGGAAGAAAAAAATCAAGGATCTGCAAAATACCCAGAAAGCAATTAACAAAAAGGAAATGATAAGTCCTTACTTATCAATAATTATTCAGCCTTAAGAAAGAAGGAAATCCTGTCATTTGCAACAATATAGATGAATCTGGAGGACACTATGCTAAGTTAACTAAGCAGACACAGAAAAGGAAGTATCACATGATCTCACTTATATGTGGAATCCTAAAAAAAAAAAAAAAAAAGTTGAAATCACAGTCACAGAGATTAGAATGGTGGTTACCAGAAGGTGAAAGTGGAGGAAAACAGAAGATACTGATCAAAGGGTACAAACATTCAGTTGTAAGAGTAATATAATAACTGGAGACCTAATGAACAGCATAGCGGCTATAATTAATAATATATTTTATACTTGAAATTTCTTAGTAAAGTAGATCTTGAGTGATGTCACCACACACATAAAATTGTAACTGTGTGAAGAGATGGGTATGTTGATTAGATTGATTTTGGTAATCATTTCACAATGTATACATATATCAAAACATCATGTTGTATACCTTAAATATATGCGATGTTTATTTATCAATCATACCTCAATAAAAGTGAAAAAATAAAATATTCTGAACTAAATTATATCAGAGATATAACATATCAACTGAACAGCTCTTTTCTTTGTTGTTTTTTGTTTGTTTGTTTTTTATTTTTTGGAAATTAATTTTACCTTTCATGTAATTTTTCTTTTTTTTTTTCTTTTCTTTTTTAATCAGTTTATTGGGGTGACAATTGTTAGTAAAGTTACATAGATTTCAGGTGTACAATTCTGTAATACATTACCTATATTTCACACTGTGTGTTCACCACCCAGAGTCAGTTCTCTTTCCATCATCATATATTAGACCCCGTTTACCCTCTTCTAGAGGGCCCCTCCTCTCTCCCCCTCTGGTGACCCCTACGCTATTTTCTATGTCTATGAGTTTTTGTTCCTTCATTTGTTTGTCTTGTTCTTTTGTTGTTTTCAATTTTATACACCACACATCAGTGCAATCATACGGTTCTCAATGGGAAATTTATGCCATTCAATCTATACATTTAAAAAGGAGATAAATTGAAAATAAATTATTAGAGATTCATATTGAAACAGTTCAAATACCGCAAATAAGATAAATAGTAAAGAAGAAAAGAAATCCATAAAACACAAAACAATGCACAAAGAAGTTAATTCAGAATGGCCAATAGACATGCAGGACAAATATACAAAACTACATGAATATATGGTCTTTATTAGACTAACCTATAAGTTGTATGATATTCCTTAGGTCACTCTGTCTTGCTACAATGTCACCAAAGAAAAACAGATCTGCAATCAAAAGTACACAAAATCCAATCTGTTATTAACTGTTCCTGGCCAAATGCTCTATCCCATTACATTTTATGATGTAACTACTTCATAAGGAGTTATTAATTCTAAGCCATAAATGTATGTGATGAAACATTTTCAAATATCACGGAATGAAATAAAACAAGAAGTAAAACTCTGTTGAAATATCCCCCAAAGGAAAAATTTTCTGAAGTTTGCTATTTCAATAGTTCTCTTCATATCCAAATAGTAACCCCATTTCTTTATTTATGAAGTGGAAATTTTATCTAGAACCCCTTGATTTCACTTGTTAGGTTTTAACTTTCTTACTATATCCCCACATCCCCTATTCTTCTTCCCACATTGTATTAGTAATATTATTCTTTAGTTCTCTGACCAGTTGGCTTTATAATATGACCCATATTTCTCTAGTAATAATTTTTGCCTTAAGTGCTATGTTGTTTAATGTTAGAAGTAGATCAGTTTCCTTTAGTTGGTATTGACATGTTATATCTTTTACCATCTTTTCACTTTTGATCTTTCTCTATATTTTATCTTTACATATATCTGTTGTAAACATCATCTAAATTTTCATCCAGCCTGACTATTAACTATAAAGTTAATCCATGAGTTTTCCTTATTTCTGAATAATACATGGAACATAGAATTCCTCAATTCTACTCAACCCTCATAATCTATTTCCTGTTTTCAGAATTTTGAGTATGCTCTAAGTGTGTTTTTAAAAATCACAAAAACATTTCTATTTAATCCTGATAGTTCTTAATTTGATTTATCCAATTTTATCACATTCTTTATTGCTTTTTCACCACGGAAAAATGTGGGCATTTTTTTCAACTAAAGTATGCCCTTTAGAATTTCCTTTCGTCTTTTCATGAGATCTGTTGATGTCTATATCTCAGAATTTTTCTTATTGAAAAATATCTGAAAAAGCTGTATTTATGTTTTATTCTTAATATATATTTTGATAGGTATGGATTTTCAGATTGCATTTACTCTTTAAAATATATTTAAGAAGTCATTTCACTGGGTTATGGTTTCTGTTGTTCTTGGTGAAAAAAAATCACCTGTCAGTGTAACACATAGTCTGTCAAAGGTAAGCATCTTGTTTTTCCCTCTGGCTGTTTTCAGTTTTTCTCTTTCTTTGGATTTTATCTAGGAGATCACTATTCTTATTTAGTATATGCAGTAGTGTTATTTAGAACATTTGTGGAAAAGTAGAAAATCTATTATCTTTACAAATTCATATAACTTTTTTATAATTCCTTTCCTCAATTTTCTCTGTATTCCCATTGAAAACCAGATATTAATCAGATGTCTGAATATCAGATATTGGCTTTCCTTGATTGACACTCTATGTCTCATATATTTTGCTCATACTTTCCATTTGGATTTACATTTGAAATATCACCTCACAATATCTTTAAACATGCATGTTATTTTAAAAATCATATTTCTAATTTCTAGAAGTTTGTTCTTTCTCCTGTTCCTTTTACATAGCATCATATTTTTTTTATGGACAGAATATACTCTTGAATCTATTTAAACTATGAATTATAATTTATTTATTTGTCACTATTTATTGACTTATTCCCAAATAATAGTTCTGATATGATGTTTTTTCATTTACTTTCAGTCATATTGCAGATTTTTCTCAAGTAGCTGCTCATCCTAAATTTCTAATTCATAATTAATATACACAATAAGGCTAATTTTAAACCATTTTTAAGTGTGCAAGCTTGACCTTGGTTAGATTTTGATTTACAATGTTTGAACTATGAAGACAGAAAAAATATATATGCTGCAATACATGGTACTAAAGTTTGCTTCTGACATTCTCTCTTCAAAATAAGTCATGAGCAAAAAGAGGGAGTAATTAAAAAAATGAAAATATGACTTTCAGGATTATTTGTGCCAACTCAGGAGATTAGTAAAGCAAAAGTATAGATGATAGCACTGTAGCTTATATAGCAACAACCAGTTCACAGTTTAGAAGAAAGAATGAAGGTTTTAGAGAAAAGTATAGTTAAGATTATCTTCATCTAACATATCTGTAACATAATAGATGAGGTCAAAAGTCGACCAATAGAGTCAGCTAAATGGATAAATATAGCATCATACTATTAAATAATAGTAACCATTCAATATTTTATTTTGTTTGGTGGCATTTTTTTTCTGGGCCATATATTTGGCTATCTTCTGTTAATTATATGTATTTCTTGTATTTATCTTACAGTATCCTGCCATGGAAAATAAGCTAAATTACTTTCATATACAAACTTTAAAAGGGATTCACATTGTCTTTGCCAATTATTTGCTAGAACAAAACAAAATAGTAACAACAACAAAAAGCCTGGGTGGGATAGCGACCAGAGGTATGAACCAGGAGACAGGTAGCTTATATGAAAAATATTTTAACTCTGAATACTTTCTCACCAACACTGACAGTGTGCCACGGCCATATACTGTATTCTAGGATGGTAGGCTCTTTGAGGAGCCCCTGTGTGTTCCAGGGCAAGCAGGTTTATATTACTGGTCAAAATTCCTCAGCTGACTCAAATTGTCAGTAGTGGCACTGGTCACCTGTCAATAAAGCTCGCATATGTTCTACATCTTTAGCCTTCTCCTTTCACGGGTGGTGGTATGAACATGCAGTCCCTCACCTGACCCTGACATGTTTTACAATGTTCAGGATATGCCTGCAGGATGCCAGGACAATTAGATCTTGATGTTCCGAGAAAAAGATCATTAGTTTGGCCCTGTAGGCATGCCACCTTTCTTGGAGAACTCAGTGTGCTATTTGACATGGAGGTATAGGCCAACAGGTACAAACAGACACACACATACACACAAACACGCATGCTGCCAAAGTCACTTAAGGCCATGTTTGGAGCAGTAATGAGGTGTATTGTCCCTTCCAGCCAAAGCTATATCAGTAGGAACTTCATGGGAAGCCTGAAATCCCACCCCTACCCAATAGTAATGGGAGCTCCTCCCATCACCCACGCCCACAGAGACCAAGTGGAGAATCTGGACTTCCAAGCCTACCAAATAGAAATAAGGTTGTGTCAATGACCTGATTTAAAAAAAAAATTAATGAAGATCCAGGATCTCATGATATAATACCAAAAATACCTAGGTTTCTATCTAAAAAAAATCACTCATAACACTAATAAACAGGAAGATCTCAAATTGAATGAGAAAAGAGAATCAATGAATATCAACACAGAGACAATACAGATGTTTGAATTATGTGTCAAAGTTTTTAAAGTAGCCATTATAGAAATAATTCAACAAACAATAATTAACACACTTGAACAATTTTGAAAAGAAAAAAAACGCAAATAAATGGAGGCTCAGCGAAGAAATAAGAGATATAAAGAATCAAATGGAAATTTTAGAAATAAAAATTAAATAGCCAAAATAAATAACTCAATAGATAGGTTCAACAAAAGAATGGAGGAGACAGAGGAAAGAATCAGCAAATTTGAAGATGTAGCAGAAGAAATTGCTCAGCCTGAACAATATAGAAAAAAATCGACTGAAAACAATGAACCAAGCTTCAGTAACTTGTTAGATTATAACCAAAAATATAACATTTATGTCACTGGACTCCCAGGGGGAAACAAAAAATGAAAAAACTGTGTGACTGTAAAAGGACTCAAGTTAAAAATGGTTAAAAGTCTCTTGGTTTGAAAAAAGACAAATCAACAGATTCAAGAAAATGACTTAAGTAGGAATAAACCCCTCCCCAAAATATGCACCCCATACAAATCAAATTCACTTTTTGAAACTAAATACAAAGAAGGAAATCTCTAAAACCGAGAGGGAGAACACACTTATATAAGAAAAACAACACAAAGGACAACAGATTTTTCATAAGAAACTATGGAGACAAGGCAAGGGGGAAGTAGCCCAACATGTTTAAAGGGCTGAAAGAACATAAAGTCTCAATCCAGATATCTATATCCAAGAAAATATCTTTCGAGAATGAAGAACAAATAAACACATTTTCAGTTGAAGTCTGAAAACAGAAAAAAAATGGCCACAAGTAGATCTTCCTAAAAGATTGGCTAAAGGAAGTTCTCCATACAGAAAGGAAGTGAAAAAAAGAATCTTGGAATATTAGTAAGGAAAACAGAACAACAGAAAGAACAAAAATATAGGTAAATACAGGTAACCCCATATAACATGGCACTTCTATAACATGATTTCGCTCTAACACAGTTCGAGAATTGGGGAAAATCCTTGTACAATACGGCATCCTAGAACACGGTTTCACTCTAACATGATTTGAGAATTAGAGAAATTCCCGAACAATGCAGAACGTAATAAAAGCTTTTAAGAGCAAAAAATATCTCATTCGAAATTAGGAAAATCCCTGAACAACACGGAACGTAATAAAAGCTTAGTAGTGATGACGAAGAAAACATTATTTAATACACATTAGTATGCTATACTTTTGGTGAAAATTGCTTTAATAAAGACATTTCTCTTAATTATAAAAATATAATGGTATGTTTTTTTTAATTTTTGGAACCTAACCCCCGTTTTTGTACTAGTTCTTTGTTTCGTATAACATGGATTTACATAACATGGGGTTTTTTTTCTGCATAGGATGATTTAATTTAAAAATCATATTACATGTATATTTTTGAAAAAAGGAAAATAACATGCTCAACTGTTGGTGGTTGTTTTCTGGGTAGTAGGATTATAGGTGATTTTTATTTTCTTATTTTTATTTATCCATACTTTTTTTGTACAATGACCACATGTTACTTTTATAATAATAAAAGAGTAGTTATAATTATTTAAAAAATTTTTTCTATCCATCCTCGCCTGACTAGTTCAAATTTTGCCCCTTCCTGAAGTCTTCTGTAGCCATCATCCTGGCTGAAGGTGAGTGCTGTCTCCATTGACCCTTTAGGACTGTTTGTAAGCTCTTAGCACAACTTATTTTTATTTAAGAAAATTGCTACAGAACATGGCATTTTTTAGGAACCTAACAACCGTGTTATATGGAGGTTACCTGTACAATAGACTTTCTACTTTTCAGTTTTCTAAATTATGTTTGACAGTTGAGGCAAAAATTATAACATTCTATTGTAGTTCTCAACATAAGTAGAGAAAATACTTTAGTCAATTATATTTTAAATAGGGAAGGTCAAAGAGACATGGGATAATAAGATTTCTAAACCTCACCTGAATGGGTAAAATTATGCATCAGTAGACTGATTAGTTATGGATATAAATGTAATACTGAAAGCAACCACTACAAAAGCTACCTAAGAGATATAATCAAAAATACTATAGAATTATATGAGTTCTTTATATATTTTTAATATTAGCCCCTTATCAGAGGCATTGTTTGCAAATATCATCCCCCATTTGGTCGATTGCCTTTTTATTTTGTTGATAGTTTTTTTTTGTTGTGCAGAAGATTTTTAGTTTAATAAATTAATAGTCCCATTAATTTATTTTTGCTTTTATTTCCCTTGTGATGAATCAAAATGGAATTCTAAATAATGTCCAAGTAACTCTCAAAATGACAGAAAAACGAACAAAGAGAAACAAAAAACAAAGGGAACAAAAATAATATAAAATATTTAAACCTTATCATATCACTAATTACATTTAAATAGCTACATTTAAATTTATATGATCTAAATACACAAATAAAAACATGGAGATTGTCAGAGTGTATTAAACAATCACCCAAATATACACTATCTATAAGAAACTCACATCAAATACAATGATAAATGTAGGTGGTAAATAACAGAATGGGAAAAGATATACCATGCAAACATTAATCAAAAGATATAAATAATCCTGGAAGTCAAAAGATATAAATACTATATTAATATTGGATAAACTAGACTTCAGAGCAAAGAACATTATCAGGATTATAGAAGTTATTAAATAATGATAAAAGGGCAAATAAACCAAGAAGACAGCACAATCTTAAAGTGTATGCTCCCAACAACAAAGCTACAAAATATGTGAAAAAATAATTACAAGAGTTGAAAAGGTAAAATAGACATACACACAATTATATTTGGGGACATCACCACAATTCTCAGCAATTGACAGAATAAGCAAGAAAATCATCAACATCAATAGAGGAATTTTAACAACACCGTCAACCACAGGACGCAAGTGGCATTTATAGGGCACTCCACACAACTACAGCAGAGTAAATATTTCTTTCAAGCTCCCATGGGCCATATGCCAAGATAGAATATATCCTAAGCCATAAAACAAGCCTTGGCTAATTTAAAAGAATTGGAAATCATACTGAGTTTGTTCTCTGTGTGACTGACCACAACAGACTCAGACTAGACATCATTAACAAAACTAAAACAGAAAAATCTCCAATCACTTGGAAACTATACAACACACTTGTAGGTTAAAGAGAAAATCTGAAGGGAAATAAAATACACACTACATTGAATGAAAATGAAAATTCAACTTGCTCAAAATTTGTGCTAAATTAGTGCTGAGGATGTAATTTAGAACACTAAGTGCTTATATTAGAAAAAAGTGTCTAATAGTTAATCTGATCTCTCACCTGAAGAAATGAGAAAAAATAATTGATATAAAGTGATTAATAATGCTCTCTGTATCCTTTTTAATGTTTGTAAGATCTGTAATAATAAGCCTTCTTTAATTCCTGAAACTATAAACTTTTTCTTGATAAGTCTTGTTAGGGTAATGTTAATCCTATTAATTTGCTGAAAATACCAAATTCTTCTTCTGTTAATTTTCTTTATTATTCTTGTTTTCTATTTCACTGACACTTAGTCATATGTTTATTATTTCCTTTCATTCAGCATACCTTGGATGTAATTTACTTGCCTCTTTCTTCATTCTTTAGATGGAAAAATTACATCCTTATTTTAAAGCTCTTCTTTGATGATATATGCATCTACAGCTACAAATTTCCCTCTAAACATGGTAATAGCCATATTCCATGTATTTTAACATGTTGTTTATATGTTTAATATTTCACTATCTTTTAGTTCAAAATATATATTAATTATCCTTAGGATTTTACTTTTAACACATGGCTTACTTAGAAATATGTTATTTAATTTAAAAATATTTTGTATATTTCTTAGCATCATGTGTTTGTTGATTTCCAACTCGATTCTGATATTTTTCTAGATATCATTTAAATTTATTTCTAATGTAATACATTGCAATATTTTAACATTTATAAAAACTTCCTTTTCATAAATGTAAAAAACATAAGACCTGAAACAATAAATGGCATAGAAGAAAGCATAGATACTAAGCTTATGGACCTTGGGTTCAAAGAGGATTTTATGAATTTGACCTCAAAGGCAAGAGAAGTAAAAGCTAAAATACATGAATGGGACTATATCAAACTTAAAAGCTTCTGCACAGCAAAAGAAACCATCAACAAAACTAAGAGGCAACCAACTGAATGGGAGAAAATATTTGCAAACAACACCTCTGATAAGGGACTAATATCCAAAATATATAAGGAACTCAATCAACTCAACAACAAAAAGACAAACAATCCAATTTAAAAATGGGCAGAGGACATGAAAAGAAACCACTCAAGAAGACATACAAACGGCCAACAGATATACAAAGACGTGCTGAACTTCACTAGCTATTAGGGAAATGCAAATCAAAACCATCACCTCACACATGTTAAAATGCCTGTCATCAACAAGACAAATAATAACAAGTGTTGGAGAGGCTGTGGAGAAAAAGGAACCCTCATACACTGTTGGTGGGAATGTAGATTGGTGCAGCCGCTATGGAAGGCAGTGTGGAGGTTCTTCAAAAAATTAAGAATAGAATTACCATGTGACCCAGCAATCCCTTTCCTGGGTATATATCACAAATATCTGAAAACTTTTATCCATAAAGATATATGTACTCCAATGTTCACTGCAGCATATTTACAGTGGCCAAGACATGGAAACAACCAAAGTGTCTTTGATAGATGATTGGATAAAGATGTGATATATATATATATATATATATATATATATATATATATATACATACACACACACACAATGAATACTCTGCCAAAAGAAACTATGAAATAGTGCCATTTTTGGAAACGTGGATGGACCTTGAGATTGTTATTCTAAGCAAAATAAGTTAGACAGAAAAAGTGAGAACCATATGATTTCACTCATATGTGGGATATAAAACTGAAAGCAACAAAGGAATAAGACAAACAAATAAAGAAACAAAAACTCATAGACACAGACAACATTCAGTGGTTACCAGAGGGTAAGAGGTGATGGTAGAGAAAGTAAAGGGCATCAAACACATGGTTATGGAAGGAGAACTATCTCTGGGTGGTGAGCACACAGTATGATATATAGATGATGTACTTTACAATTGTACACTTCAAACCTATGTAATTTTACTAACCATTGTCACCCCAATAAATTTACTTTTAATAAAAGGCCAAAAAAAAAAAAAAAAACCAACCACCCTTCTATTTAGGGTCAGCATTTGTCTGTCTCTGTGAATATTTCATATGCATGTGAAAAGAATGTGCATTCTGTAGTTGTTGGATGTAGTGTTCTACAAATGTTCATTACATTGAGATGGTTGATAGTATTATTCAGATTTATTAAGTTCTTACTGAATTTTTTTGTCTAGTTATTCTATCAGTAACCTACAGTGAATGGTGAAATTTCTAACTATGAACATGAATTTGTCTATTTGCTTTTTTTTAAATTGGGAAACAGTGTGTTTTGCCAGGACCCATCTTCTCCAAGTCAAGTCGTTTTCAATCTAGTTGTGAAGGGCGCAGCTCAGCTCTAAGTCAAGTCGTTGTTCTCAATCTTGTTGTGGAGCGTGCAGCTCACTGGCCAATGTGGGAATCGAACCAGCGACCTTGGTGTTATGAGCACTGCTCTCTAACCAACTGCCAACCAGCTGCCCATGTTTTGTTTTGTTTTTTTGAGTTCCAAGAAAACTTTACCTGTGGATACTACATTAATTTTATATAATTTTCACATCATGAAATAGTCTTCTTTTGATTTTTTTCAACCACTTAAAAAGCATTTTTAACTAGCAGGCTATACAAAAACAGGCACTGGATTGAATTTGGCCTGTGGTCTATAGTCTGCTGACATGTGCTCTAGGGACCAGCATTGGCCAACAGCATATTCTGGGACAGTAAAAATGATCTATCAGTCAACCACATGTAACTGGCAAGTACTTGAAATGTGTCTAGTGTGACTGAGGATTTTAATTTTTAATTCTATTTAATTTTAATTAATTTAAATGTAAATCCATCCCTGAACAAACTACTTTCTGAGCTATTTTCAATTTAGTCCTGTCCATTTTTGTTCCACGTATTTTTAAGTTCTGTTACCAGCTAGTTCATGTCTATCTAATGCATTGACCCTTTCATCATTAGGAAACGGCCTTCATTATCTCTAGTAAACACTCTGTCTTAGAATCAACTATGTCAGATATTAATGTAACCACTCCAGCTTTCTAATGCTTACTGTTTGCATTGGTTAGCCTTTTCCATGCAAGCTGTTTTCCCCCAATTGTTCTGTGTCTTACTTGTAGTATATGTTTATGTTCTTTTAGACAAAACATAGTAAGATCATGCTTTCTTTGTGCAATCCAATAATATGTACTTTTCAGTTGAAGTGCTTAATCCATTGAAATTTAATGTAAATAACAGTATTAATGGAATTATGATTACCATTTGCTATTTGTTTTGTCCATATAACATTAGTTTTTGTTCGTTAAGTTTTCTATTTCTCTTTTTTCCTGCATAACCAATCTCTCTCTCTCTCTCTCTCTCTCTCTCTCTCTCTCATCGTTCCTTCCCTCCCCCATCTTTTCACACACACACACACACACACACTTTTTTTTTTTTAAGATTCTTATTAAAATATAGCTAACATACAATACTTTATTAGTTTCTGGTGTACACCATAGTTATTCAATGCTTATATACCGAAAGAAGTGATCACTATGATCAGTCCAGTAACCATCTGACAGAGTACCACGCTACCACAATATTATTGACTATATTGTCTACGCTGTACATTACATCCCCATGTCTTACATTGTAAGTTTAAATATACTTAAGAGGGTAAAGTTGGTCAAGTATATACATGGTGTAGGAAGAATAAATGACTTTGGATAGTGAACACACAATGCAGTATGTAGATAAATTATAGAATTGATATGATAAATATAGAATTATCTGATAAATTATAGAATTGTATACTTGAAACCTATATAATTTTACTAACCAATGTCACCTTAATAAATGTAATAAATACTTAAATCCCACATTACTAGTATTTTTGTGCACTCTGTACTCATTATAACAGTATACTTATTCCTTCCTGCATTTCTATGTCTCTTTGCTCTCCATTTCCTTCTACCTAAAGGACTCCCTTGAATATTTCTCTTTATGCAGGCTCACTGGTAATGAATTCTCTCACTTTTTGTTGATATAAAAATGCATAAATTCACACTCACTTTCAATTCTTTATTGAAGAATAATACATGTACAGAGATGTGCAATACCCATTACTTGATATTTCACTAAATTTCAATAAACTAAATGTACCCATGTAACCAGAGCCCAGATCAAGAAACAAAACCCTACCAGCACCTCACAGGTCTTGCTGGCTGCCCTCTCATCACTAACTCCTCAAAGAGAATCGATATCCTGATACCTAACAACATAGTTCAATTTACCTGTTTTTGTACTTTATATAAGTAGACTAATCACTTTCTGTTTCTCTTGCTCAATATTATATTTTTTAAAATATTCTTTACAATATTTTTCTTTGAAAAATTATTAGTATTGGCTGTAGATTGTTCCTTTCAATTACTCTATAATATTGTATACTTTAAATAAAACATACCACAATATATTAATAGTTGTCCCTTACACTGTTGATGGGGGCTTGGGTAGTTTAGATATATAAGCTGTTATATGTAGCTATTCAAAGTAGTTTAGCGTTGACTAATCTTATACAGGTCTTTTGATGAAAACAAAGGGTGCCAAAAAAATGTATGCACACTTTAAGAAAGGAAAAAACTGTATTAAAATTGTTATAATACATAGCGATAACAAAAGATGAATACAAGTCATGTGTTTCCTTTTTCTTGGCACTCCTGGTATACGAGGTCCAACAATTAAATTCATGAGCTTGTTACAATGATGTGCTTAACTTTTTTGATATCAGAGGGATTATTCATTATGAATTTGTACCAACTGGACAGTTAACCAAGTTTACTACTTGGAAGTGCTGAAAAGGCTGCGTGAGAAAGTTAGACGACCTGAACTTTTCTCCAACAATTCATGGCTCTGCATCACGACAATGCACCAGCTCACACAGCGCTGTCTGTGAGGGAGTTTTTGTTTTTCTTATTTTTTGTTAATTGTAAAGCTAATTTTTATTGGATTAACCCCCACCCCCACTCCCTGTTAGTAACTTGGTTCTCAAGCGTTGGCATTGGCTCCCTGGAATAACTGAGCTGAGGTCTTGTGTCTGTTGTGAGTTGAACAGAACCAAAGCTGTGAATTGCCCCACCGTGGGATCCACTGCTTAAAGCCATAGAGCTCAGCCCTCGTGAGTTTCAGTTCATGTCCCTTGCTAAGTAAAAGCAACAGACTTTTTTGAGTGTACTGTGTACTAGGGCCTGTTTGGGTTACACGGAGGTCAAGAATGACACAGATGTAGTCTCTTCCATGGCAGACGTCCTGGGAATGGCGGCTGCCTGACCATCTTCTCCTGAATCCTCTAGGTCACCAGAATCTTGGAGAGGCTTAGACGGGGTACTTTCTATGAGGAAGTTTTTAGCCAGTTAATAAATAACTGTATTGGAACACCCTCCCTACTCACCTGATCTGGCCCCCAGTGACTTCTTTCTTTACCCAAAGATAAAGGAAATATTGAAAGGAAGACATTTTGATGACATTCAGGACCTCAAGGGTAATACAAAGACAGCTCTGATGGACATTCCAGAAAAAGAGTTCCAAAATTGCTTTGATGGGTGGACTAGGCACTGGCGTCAGTGTAAAGCTCCCCAAGGGAAGTACTCAAAGGTGACCATAATGATATTCAGCCGTGAGGTATGTAGCACTTTTTCTAGGATGAGTTCGCGAACTTAATTGTCAGAACTCATATGTACCCTAAATATTTCTCCTACTCTATGTCTTTTCACTCTTTTGCTGTTGTAAGTTTATGACCAAAAATTCTAGATTTTAATAAATTTCAGATATTTCTCTTTTATGATTTTTACTTTCCAGATCCTACTTAAGATATTGAAAACATTCTCCTCTGCTGTTTTCTACATTCTTTTACTTTTCCAATTTATATCTGCGACTGATACCATCTGGTACTGATTTTTTTATAGGTTGTGAAAGATGAGTCAAGGTTAATTTTCTGTTATATGAATATCCAAATCACTGGCACCATTTATTGAAAAAGACATTCTTTATTCAGTGCACTGCAGTGTCACCTTTGCAATAAATAGATAACTGCATAAAATATACATAATTTTGTAACTAGTGTAACTATATCTTTTCTTACTGAAAACTTATATCTTGTTTTGGGCGCATAGTCTCCAGATTTGTACTTCTCCTTCAAGATTACCTTAGCTATTATTCACTCTTGGAATTTTTACCACTTTTATGATCAAAATGTCAAAGGGAAATAAAGTTAATGAAATTTAAACAGCTTGGGATTGCATTTATAGATGTATTTAATTTATAAAATTTACAGATTAATGACATTGCAATACTGAATCTAACAATCCTGCAGCATGGTACATTCCTTCTTTAATTTCCCTTAATTTTCTTTTAGATTTGTACCTAGATTTTGAGGTTTATAACACCAATATTTTTAAGATTTTCTGATTCTGCTTGTATTTGCGAGTATGTAAAAAATACAATTGATCCAAAATGCATAAGGAAAAACATACAACCCTCAAGACCAAATCATGAAGAAATAGAAAACACAAACAACCAATAATGTCTAAGGATATTGAATCAGTAATCAAAACCCTTCCAATAGAGAAAAACTCAGGAACAGCTGGTTTTACTGGTGATTTCAACGAAACATTTAAAGATTTAATGTCAATCCTTCTCAAACCCTTCCCAAAAATTAAAAAGGGAAAATCCTTCATTATATGTAGCCAGCATTAGACATCACAAAAGCCAGACAGAGGCATCACAAAAGAGAGCCAGACAAAAAATACAAAACAAACCAAAAAACTACAGGCAAATATCCCTGGTGAATATAGATGTAAAAATTCTCAACAAAATACTATCAAATAAAATCCACCAGTACATCGGTGAGGGTAAGAAATTAGAACCCTTGCACACTGTTGGTGGGAAGCAAAATGGTTCAGCCACTATGGAAAACAGTATGAACTTTCCTCAAAACAAAAAAAATTGAAATAGAGCTAGTATATGATCCAGCAATCTCACTTCTGTGTATTTGTCCAAAAGAACTGAAATCAAGATCTCAAAGAGATAATAATGTTCCCTTGTTCATTACAGCAGTATTCACAATAGCTAAGATATAGAAACATTGCCAGGACCAATGCCCATCAACAGATCAATGGATAGAGAAAATGTGATACACACATATAATGGAACCCTATTCAGACTTAAAAAGAAGGAAATTCTACCATATGCAACAACAATTCTCAGGTGAACCCTGAGAATATTAAGCTAAGTGAAATAAGCGAATCACAAAAAGACAAAACTGCATGTTTCCACTTATATGAGGAATCTAAAAGAGTAAACATCATAGAATCAAAGAGTGGAATGGTGGCTACCAAGAGCTGAGCAACGGGGAAATGGAGAGGTATTAATCAACAGGCATAAAGTTTCGGTTAAGCAAGAGGAATAAGTTGTAGAGACCTGCTGTACAACATCACACCTACATAATGTTATATTGTGTACTTTTGTAACAACACAACAATATTGTATGGTACACTTAAACATTTCTTAAGAGAGTAGATCTCATGTTAAGTCATTTTACCACAATAGAATACTTTTATAAGAAGAAAGCGGAGTTAAATGTTTATTGATGTTTTTTGCTTTTTAGTAGTTTCAGGTGTACAAAACAGTGTAACAGCTAGACATTTACGCCCTTCACAAAGTGATCACACCCCTCCCCCGATCTACCCCACTGACATCGTATATAGCTGTATAGTCACAGGATGTGGACTACAGCATAGGGAATAGAGTCAATGGAGTTAAATATTTAAATGAAAGAAATCAGATAGTGAAAGTTTCACTTAAAATATTAAAAAATTCTACACATCAAAAATCATAGATTGTTAAATAGTCTGATATTGGAGTAGGAATAGAAAAGTAGAACTATGAAAACAGATGAGAGAATCCAGAAACAAACCCTAGTGAACATACAAGTTAATAATGATTAAGGTGGCATTTTTAATCGGTGAGGAAAAAATAGATTGTTTGTTTAACAAACTGACCACTTAATGGTAAATCAATGAAGTCTGATCCATACCTCACATCATATGCACAAATAAATCCAATTGGATTAAATATTTAAATGTGAAAAATAAATTTATAGAAGAACTAGGTCCAAAAAAACATAGTATATAAAGCTATATACTATACTATGTATAGTTACTTTAATAAGGAAATTATGATGTTTGTTTAGGCTACACATATACATCGGAATAGAGAGTACAGAAATAAACCCACATATTCAATAGGAAAAAGATAATATTATCAGCAATGGTGATGGGACAATTGCATAGCCCCATGTGAAAAACATTACTTGACTCTTACCTCGCACCATTTAAAAATTAATTCAAAAACTAAACATAGATTTCAGTGAAAGAGATAAAACTTCTCTCTACACGTTTTCTTCTGAAAAACATAAATATATGTGACTTTGGGTTTAACAACAGTTTCTTAACTATGACAAAAAGGTTCAAACTATGAAATCAATAAATTGGATTTCAGCAAAATAAAAAATAATCATTAAAATATACTGTTATGGAAAAGACAGACTGAGAAAAAATATTTGCAAATCATGTGCCCTACAAAATTCTTGTGTCTAGAATATATAAAGGAAACTTAGAATTCAATAAGGAGAAAGAAGGCCAGCCCGGTGTCCAGGCGATTGGAGCACCAGTGCGCCTAACGACGAAGGCCTCCAGTTCGATTCCCACATGGGCCAGTGAGCTGCGCCCTCTACAGATAAAATTGTGACCAACAGCTCTCCCTGGAGCTGGGCTGCTCAAGGCTGCCGTGAGAAGCCAGAGGTTGGCGTGAGCAGCCGTGAGCTGCTGTGTGCTGCCGCCGGCTGCTGTGTCGATGGCCAGCGTGAGTGGCGGGCAGACAGCATGAGCTGCTGTGAGCTGCCGTGGGCTGCTGACCAACGGAAGACGAACTGCCTCAGCCGGGGTTCGCGCAAGGCTCATCATACCAGCATGGGCCAGGGAGCTGTGTCCTACAGAACTAGGCTGAGAAACAGCAGCTTGACCCGGATGGGGGTGGTAGGGGAAGCGGAAGAAAGGGGACGGGAAAAAAAGAGAATGAAAACCTAATAAAAATATGGGGAAATTATTTAAAAAGGCACTTCACCAAGGAAGATATATGGGTGGCAAATATTACATGAAAAAGAATATCGACATATTTCATCACTGGCAATATGAATATTAAAATCACAATGAAATACCACTACACTCATTAAAATGGCTAAAACTAAAATAATAATAATAATAATAATAATAATAATAATAATAATAATTTAAAACCTGTACATGCAAAGTGTTGGTGAAGGTATGGAGAAAAATGAACTCTCATATATTGCTGGTGGGAATGCAAAATGGTACAGCTATTTGGAAAACAATTTGGTAGTTTCTTAATAAGGGAAAATATACCACCCCTGTCATTCCACACCTAGGTGTTTACCAAAGAGTAATGAAAGCATTTGTCCACTAAAGACTTGCACACAAATGATCAATGGCAGCTTTATTTGTAACAGCTAGTATCTGGAAGCAATCAAAATGTTCATTAGGAGATGTTTGAATGAATGGATTGTTATATATCTATGAAAAAAGATTGTAGCAATAAGAGGAATAAACTATTAGTACACACCACAACATGGATGAATCTCAAAATAATTACCCTGGATGAAAAAGCCAGGCAGAAAAGGATGCATACTATATGACTTCATTTCTAGAACGTTCCAGAAGATGCAAGCAAAGCTCTAGAGACACAGTCAATCAGGTTGCCAGGGTATCATGAAGGTAAGGAGAGAGAAAGGAGTGGCTACCAAAGGGGCACGATGAACTTTTTGAGGATGAAGGATATATGCATTATTTTGATTCTGATGAAGGTTTCACAAGCACATAATTTGTCAAACTCATCCAAACTCATCCACTCTAATGGATTTTCATGTACATCAATTGTCTCACTAATTTTAAAAAAGGAAAATGAAAACTCCTCA
This sequence comes from Rhinolophus ferrumequinum, assembly GCF_004115265.2. Taxonomy (NCBI): domain Eukaryota; kingdom Metazoa; phylum Chordata; class Mammalia; order Chiroptera; family Rhinolophidae; genus Rhinolophus; species Rhinolophus ferrumequinum. Next base: position 23,154,515 of record NC_046306.1, read on the forward strand.
CAAAGAATAAAATCTCTAGGACCTTATGGCTTCCAGTCACAATCCACTGGGCCACTCAAAAAGATACTTTAACAACACAAAATCTCTTTGAATGCCTGCCTCAAACTCACTCAGAAAACAGCTACTATTAGCATGACATCTGCCTTACACTCTTTTAGTTAATGCATTTACTTACATACAAGACATATGACTTCCTCCCATAAATTAGAATCATTACTAAAGATGTTGCACTACAATGCTGCTTTTGCACTCTTTTTAACAAATGCACAACATTGAATCATATGGAGGTACTCTTCTTTATGATGCTTTATTGCTGGACTCAAGTAGGGACTTAAAGACATCTTTATACCTCTGAATTACTTCTACAATACTTTCTAACGTGCCAGATTATCAACAAAATATTAACTGTTTCATTTAACAAACAATCACTTAGGTACTCCTCTACATCCAGAATTAATATACAAAAAAAGAATAAAATGCAGTCAGTGCTCAAAAGTACATTGTATTTTAGGGGGAGAGACATACAGGCAAACAGACTGTCACAGGCAGTAAGATAAATACTTTTAGAACCAACACAAGAGATTGTGAGAAACAGATAGCACAACCCCAGTCTTTGAGAAATCAGCTAAATTCTTCTTGTATCTTTCTCTCTAAATTACCATATACTTCAGCAGGGCTTTTTGCACCTTCTCTTAGAAGTCTTTCTCTTTCCCCTAAGGCATGCCTAGAACAGGGCTGTTGAGTAGTGATGCCTCAATTAGAGCCGCTGGCCAAGGGACAGAAGTTACGTTTGGCACAATATCCTATATCCTTCTGGTCCACTGGCTGAGCCCAACCCCACTCAGAGAGGACAACAAGGACCTGAGTTCAGAGTCACGCTGAATAGAGAGTTCTGGACTCCATAGAACCCACTGCCAGTCTGCTGTATTTCAAGAGCCATGAAGTCCCTATTATTCACTCTTGCAACGTTTTTGCTCCTGGCCCAGTTGGTCTCAGGTAAATAGAATCTTGGGGAAGAAGAAACACCGACCTAGAACAGGGTCCTGCACATGGAGTCCCTATTATCAGACTGGCCATGGGAGTGGGGGCAGGGCTCTCACTGGGAGGGGGCCGAGGTTTGCCTTACTTCTTCAAAACACCTCTGTTCTTAGAGACCTCAAGGCTCTCACAGTAGAGCAGTGTCTATAATAGGAGCTGAGGGAGGATCATGAGAAGCCAAGGACAGAGATGATCCTGACATCCCAAACTTCCCTCTGTCCTGTCACTTAGGGCCAGTTCAGTCCAGCCCTGCCTCATTTCACTTTGTATGACACCAGGTATTACCTACTGAAGCAGCAATTCTATACTACTACTTCTCCCAATTTCTTGGTCTTACAGACAAGAGATCTCCCTACACACACACTGTTTTTTCCTTGTAGATGGTAAACTGGACAGGTAAGGCTATTTCTAAATATCTATAGAACTATAAAGTGGAAAAGGGAAGAAAAATATTCTGAGTGAATAGGGAGGAAAGATTCAAGACTGTTGGAAGTCCTATGTCAAATTTCAGCTCTACCTGTGTAAGCATTCCTTCTTTTTAATTAACTCTTTAGTTTATTTTACAAAACTAAAACAGGAACACTGAAAGCATTTTAGAAATAAAGTGGCCACCATTTCATCACTGCTTACATTTTTTAAATTGTGACAAACTGATGTACATGTTTATAATCTTTTTAATTTAAGATTGTATCAGGAAGTTTTTCACAGTCTTTAAACACTCCTTGAAAATATAATTTGCAGTAGGTGCTTATTATTTTGTCTTATTTGTGTACCAATATTAACTGGAGAGTCTCTTATTATGTGTCACTTGAATTGTTTTTCCACTGTGTCAATATTATGAGTAACGTTGTAAAACCTTGTTAACATATCATTGTAAGATTCTCTGTTTATTTAGGTAAATTTTAGAAGTTCCAGTGCATGGTCAAAGGTGGTAAAGGAAACTAGCCTATATTGCCAAGTGTTACTGTTAGTGTGCTACTATTTTTAAACTTTCTATTTCATATTTCTTGCAAATATTTTCTAACGTATTGGTTATTTCTAAATAATTTTATTGATCTATTTGAGGCACAAAATTTTCATTTTCATGTTGTCAAACCTATTGGTATTTCATTTGAATTCGTCCACTAACTGGAAAGGTCTTTTCCATGTTGAGAACAGTTTATTCACCATGCTTATGGTTGTGGTTTTTTTAATTGTGATTTTTTTATATTGGACTCAATCCCATATTTTGAATATGGCACAAAGTGAGAAATAAACTTTTTTGAGGGAGAATTTCCTAACAGGTGGTGCATGATTTAACACCTGCCTCTAGAGATAATATTTAATGTGCTCTAAAATTTGTAGAACTGTTCAAATTGATGGTGGAAAAGAAGAAATTAATAACAGTAAGAGGGTTGCCTCGGAAGATGTTTCAGGTCTATTGCATCCTTGAAATTCTGTGAGTTTAGATGACATGATTTCTCCCTCTGCCTCTGGAACACTGATGATATATATCATGTATTTGCCCCCTTTTTCAAACAAAGGATTCATGAAAACCTCTCAGTTCCCTTTCTAGACAAACAGAAGCAATTCAGGATTATTCTGTAAGATTATCCAAGTCTAACCCAAAATCTAGAGGCATTAGAAAGGCAGCCCTTAGAAAGGATATTTAGAAGAAGAATCAACAAAACGCCGGGGCCCACAGAACTCAGGATGGAAAAGAAGGAATCTTGATCTGAGGTTTCCATCCACATAGCCCAGCTGAAGAAAAATATTTGAATGTTATCTCCGTAAAGATGTTTGGGATAGTGAGAAAGAAGGGGACTGTGGAGGGAGAGACTGCAGAGGAAGCTGAAGGCCAAGGACCGTTATGGAGAGCCCTTGCAGATACCAAAGAAGAAACAGAGGAGATAGAGTAAGAAAAACCATGAGAACAAAGAAGTCAGCACTCTTTCTATTCCCCAAAAATATCAGGTTCTTCTGCTCATGGCCTTTTCATGTGCTATTCCTTCTTTGCACTCTTTTCTAGATCTTCACATAGCTGGATCTTTCTCATCCTGTATGTCTAGGGTTGAATGTCATTTCCTGAGGGATCATTACCTTAGTGACCCCATGCAGAATTCTGAGTTTAGGAGTGAGAGGCCTATATGTACATAAATATTATGTATGCAAAATTTCATTTCATCCTCAGAGGAGGATTAAACAGCTGATAAGAGACAATAGGAGTGGTAACAGTCAGAACTCAAAAATGATTCATTGCTCTATTCACTTTCTCTCTTCTACATCACATTATTCTTTTAATTTGTTGCACTTATCACAATCTGTAGTTATTTTGTTTATGCATTTACTTGTTTATTTTCTTTCTCCCCTCCCCAGTAAGATTTTCAAACCTTGTCTTTCTGTTCACTGTCTATGCCCATCTTCTTGCAGAGTTCTTGACGTAGTAGGCACTCATTATATATTTGTTGGTTGAATAGAGGGATGAGTTAAGCACTGTAGAACAAGGTAAGAAAGAGTTCCAACATCTCTTTAGGGCCTTCTATGTGTTACACCATGTGACAAGAGCATTTTTTAAATATGTTTATATAATACATAAACATACACAGCCACATCCTGCAGAATGTTTCCCTAATGAATATATTCCTAGAATTATCCAAGTTTAACCCACGCAGGATTACTCATTATTCACCAAGGCTTTTGGTTTTTTATTTCCCAAATTTTATAGAATGTATTCATAGCTCAATATAATATAGTCATACCTATATATGTATATCTACATACAGATAAAAATGTAAAAAATATATTTATATGTAACAAGACAAAATATAAGACAAATCTAGAATTACATTTTAAATACAATTTGTAGGACCTCAGAAACATGCAAAGATACTTTGAAAATCTCACCAAGCTTCAACAAAAGCCATGTGTGTTTAGGTAATAGTGAGATAATTTGAGCATTTCAAATTTTAAAACGATACCTTTTTAACTTCAATTTAGGTGTTAATGTGTGTTTCAATTACGTTTTCTGAACTTGGTTGGGAGTTTCATACTCATAAGTAATAATGTGTTATATATTTTCCCATGTAAAATAATGGGAAATGGACACCTGGCATGTGTTTATATGCAGAATTTTGGTTTCAGAAACCCTCATACATATATAAAAAATTCTGTGTGTATATGTTTATAAAATCTCATTTAATCCTTAGAGCAAATCTTCATGATTAGGAAAAGTATAAGAAAGCAACTCGTAAGGGACTTGAATAATCAGTGTTCAAAGAACTAATGTTATTTTTGTCTTTTGTGACATATCTCTGTCTAAATGATGTATATAATTCCTTTATACAGGTGATTTTTTTATAAAAAAGTGTGCAAACAGATATGGCAATTGCAGGAAGAAGTGCAAAACTGGAGAGATACACATAAAGCCGCCTACTTCCATGTGCAGCAAGCAAACAATGTGCTGTATTCTGTCTGGGAAAGAGCTTTATCCTCTCATCTGCGGTAACTACTCAAACACTGCAACTACAGTAGGAGTTCCAAAAACTATGACTGCAACTACAGTAGGAGTTCCAAAAACTATGACTGCAACTACAGTAGGAGTTCCAAAAACTATGACTGCAACTACAGTAGGAGTTCCAAAACCTATGACGACCAAGATGGGGAAGACCTCAAGGCCTGCGACATGGGTGGCAATTAACTTGACCAAGAACATGGCGGCATCGACCACGGTGAAGAAGATCAGGGGGGCAGCCAGACCTAACTCTTGAGCATTCCAGCCTCTGTCTCCTGACATAAGATCCCAGGTTCATTAAAGCAAAGGGCCTTATTTTAGTGTCGGTCTTCTCACTCCTTCCCACTCTCTCTCCTCTCAACAGTGTTTGGAAGGGCACCATATCTCCATAGCACCTGCGGTTCCATGATAGGGATGCAAATAAGATAGCCAGGCACAGGTGAGGGTTAGTCCAAAACACCCATTAAGGACAAATGGACAGAAGTGGTGTCATCCTTGAAGACATTTTCCAGACCACAGGTCCACAGTCTGCCTGGGCAGTCATTATCAAAATTGACAGTGCATGAGAGACCCCTGGAGGGACTGCTAAAACAGATTTCCGGGCCTCATCTCCAGTTTCTGATTCTGTGGGAGAGCCTGAGAATTTGCATTGCTCACAAGTACCAGCTGATGCTGATGTATCTTGTCCAGGGAACACACTTTGAGAACCACTAGCCTATCATACGAAAGACTGAAGGCCTGCTTCTGCAGATTGCAGGCATTCCCTATGTATTTTTAAGTGGTTAGTGATACAAAAGCATTCTGACAAAGTGTTTAGAGAGTCATTTTTCTTATTAGATTTCCTGTAACAACCTCAGAATGTAGGCATTATGACCTCACTTCAGAGAAGAAGCTTCCTGGGTAAGCATTAGAACTGGAACAAATTTCACTGACTACTGCGAGCATTCTGTCACTACACCTTGATGTCCAATTTTCTCCTCTCCCTGGAAATCCTCCATCACAGATTACAACATAGATAGGATGAGAGATCACTATCTCTATAGTGTGTGACCTGAAGACTGAGATAGACACTCACCTTAAGTTGTAAGATATTCCCCTGAGGAGCCCTTCCAGGAGGAGAATATGGTGCATTACAGTCATCCGCCTATGCCTCAGGCCCACTTCCTTGGTACTTGGAAGATTGGGGAGATTAGGAAATATGGTTGCTTTCACTTTCTGGACACCAATAGTGGCCGTGTTTGTCTTTATCTCCGTTTGCCCACTTATGAAATGATAGGTTTGGATTGAATGTCTACCTCCTCAACCTTGTCATGCTGATATCCTTCTTATTCTAAAACTGTGAGCTTAGCTTATGCCTTGTGGGGTCAACTTCACCTTTGACCTCATTAGAGGCCAAAGATTTAGTGTAGAGACCTACCAGTGGGAGGAAACATTGGTGGAAGGTTTGTCTCTGCTATAAAACACAAGTCCATGAATGCCATCACAGAATCCTTTTCCTTCTTCTCTTGATCCCACATCGAGCTACTATAGGTCTATGTACAATAGGTCTATGTACATCTACCAACTCTAATATGTGGCCTGACTTCTGTTTCCATTGCTAGTGTAAAGATTCAGCCCTCAAGACTTGCCCTGGGGTTATTGCAGTAGCCTTCCCAGTGATCGCTCGGCATTCCTTTCACACACATACTCATTCATCCTCTACATTGATAGCCAGAGGAATTTTACTGACACAAATCTAATACTTACACTCCTTTCTGGTTTCATTGCCACATCATCCTAGCCAACATTTCAGTTCAGCCTTTGTTGTTCATGTTCAGATTATATTTGTACTTTTGTCTCCTATCACTCTCCCACAGGACATCCTACACTTCTGCCTCATACACTTTTGTGTGATTGATTTGAACTCACTGGATGCCTTTGGGATTTGAGATTCGATACATACCTTTCTCTCTCAACTTACCCCTGCCCGGAAAATACTTTGTTGTCTTCCAGAGGACATTGATAACCACACTGTTTCACCCAAAACAGGACTACCGCCACCTCTTATTTTCTATTATGGTGGCATATCCAGAATTTGTCATCTTGTCACATCATATTCTGTGTCTACTTATATGACTTCTCTACTGAACGTGGAAATTTTATTCAAGGAAAAAACCTTTTTCTAATTCTCCTTCTCCTATCATCCCCTAACTAGATTCTATATTAATACTTGTGAATAAATCAAAGGGGTTGTTGAGGGCCTCAAAGATTTCTGGATGTTGCTGAATTCTCTCTTTCTTATATTCTAGATCTTCTCCAGGACACAGGCCTCTATCTCCTTGAAGAAACACATCTATGATCTATGTCATTATCTAGCAGAAGAGATTTGAGGAGTGGGTAGACCAGAAGAATAGGACTTCATTGACTTTTATACTCATGGCTATCACTGTAGGTATAACTGGTGAACTCTCACAGGAAGGTGGGAGGACAAAGGTGGGTCACTTCAGCAGACGACGATAGTAGAAAAAAATCATGAGCTCTAGAGTCAAACATATATGAGGCCCCACCATGTATTATTCAGTCTTGGACTGTGAAAAATTGATTTCCCATCTTTGAACCTAAGTTTATAAACTGGAAGAATAGAGAAAATATTTACTGCCCCTCAGGCTACTTTGAAGGTTGCTAGAGTAGTATGTTCAAATTTACTCATATCGTAGGGAATTAGCTAGCAGGTTGCTGATTCCTGGATGAAGAGTAGAAAGACACATCTTCTGAGGGCCCTGCCCACTGGACCATGGCTGCTCTACAAGGGTAATGGTGATTATAACCCATGTTTCACTTGAGGGAACCTCATTATTATGCAAAGAAGAGTGTGACAGAGGTTAGAGTTATAGGATCTCTTTGAACAGCCAGATGGAGTTATACAGGCTCCTGGTAGAACTCACTGTGCTTTCTTCTCACTAATCACCTTGATCACTACCTTGAAAACATCTCAGGGCTATGAGCACTGTAATTACAAATAAGGAATATAATCTTAGTGCTGCAGCCTGAAACTTTACCCTACTGTCTTCTTGTCTCCTTCATCTCATGCTTGAACTGAGGTGGCAAATAACCTTTCCTTGTTTGGGGGTTTGAGGGTGAAAAGGGACCTTCATTGTATGCAAACCCACAATGGGCCAAGCACATTGATGCACAATCACATTAAACAAAAGCCAAGGTTAGAGCCAAGGACACTGGAGTAAAACGTATCTAGTGTCAATCTAGTTTTCTTCTTACTACTTTTACTCATCATGTGCCCTCTACGTCAATTTTTCATTGGTAAGACAGGTATAATCATACATCTATCTCCTAAAATCACTCTAAAAATTAAAACAGCTAAGCTATATAGAACATCACAGTCTCTGGAAACCATGAAACTCTAAGACATATAAGCTTAGTGAGAAATTAAGTTATCCCTACTTAAAATATGAAAATTCTGAGATTCATGGAGGAAGTGGATCTGACACAAACATTTATCAAAAGCAGTTCTGCCTGCTTCCAAGGCCACATTAGAAATGTCTAACCCATCTCAGGTTAAGCCTGAAGATATTTTCAAAGCTGAATTCTACCTCTTTAGTTTGTCATTTTGCATAGCCATATAGTACTCAAGAATGAGCACTACAAACAATGCAGAATGATCTGGATTCCAGAAGGAGCAGAGAGAGAGACGGAGACAGAAAGTTTATTTAAAGAAATAATAGCTAAGAAGTTCCCAAACCTGGGAAGGATTTGGACATCATGTTCATGAAGCTTACAGATCATTCTATTATCTCCATGGAAAAAGACCTTCTTCAAGATACGTTCCAATGAAACTATCAAAAATCAAATATAAAGAAAGAATCCTAAAAGCAGCCAGGGGTAAAAAGAGTGTAACTTACAAAGGAAACCCCATTAGGCTATCAGGAGATTTCTCAGAAGAAATCCTTATAAGTTAGGAGACGGTGAAATAACATATTAAATGTTGAAAGATAAGAATTGCCAGCTGATAATACTCTATCCAGCAAAGTTATCCTTTAGGTATGAAGGAGAAATAAAGACTTTCCTACACAAACAAAAGCTGAGGGAGTTCATCACCATTAGACCTGCCTTGCAAGAAATGCTGATCAGAGTTCTTCAAGCTGAAATGAAAAGATGCTGATCAATAACATGAAAGCATATGAAACTATACAACACAAGTAAAGGCAAAAAAATATATAGTGAGGTTTAGAAAACTCTACTTCTATGATAGGATGGTGTATTAACCACTTAACTATAGTATAAAGGTTAAAGGAAAAGAGTATTAAAAAACTATAACTACTATAATCTGTTAATGAATCCACAACATAAAAGGAGGTAAATTGTGATAAAAATATAAAAGGGGAGAAGAAAAAGAGTGGAACCTTTATAAGGAGACAAAGATAAGTTGCTATCAGCATAAAATGGACTTTTTTGTCTATGAGAGGTTTCATGTAAGCCCCATGGTAACCACAAAGCAAAAATCTAAGGTAGATTCACAAAAGATTTTTTTAAAAAAGGGAAGCAGAGCATACCACCACAGAAAAATCATCAAGTTACAAAAGTAAGCAGAAACAGAGGGGAAAAGAAACAATGGAAATACAAAAGAACCAGAAAGCAAAAGATAAGGTGGCAGTAGCAAGCCTTACATTACAACAACTATTCTAAATGTGAATGGATGGAATTCACCAATCAAAGGCACAGAGTGGCTGGATAGATTTTAAAACAAAGAATTGTCGGAGAAGATGGAATTGGGGAGATGTTGTAGAGTATAAACTTACTAGTGCAACTAGTAGGTAAATAAACCCAGAAGACCGAATGCACAGTAATGTGATTACAGACATTAACATTGTATTATGGACTTCAAACTTGCTGAGACTGCATCTTAGTTATTCCCACCAGGAAAAAGGAATGATAATTATGTGATATGATAGAAGCATTAGTGCTACAATAGCAATCATACGAGCTCTGACAATTAAGTTCGCGAACTAGTCCTAGAAAAAGTGCTACATACCTCATGGATGAATATCATTATGGTCACCTTTGAAGTACTCCCCTTAGGAAACTATGCACCAATGCCAGTGCCTAATCCACCCTTCAAAGCAATTTTGGAACTCTTTTTCTGGAATGGCCATCAGAGCTGTCATCATATTACCCTTGATGTCCCGAATGTCAACAAAATGTCTTCCTTTCAATATTTCCTTTATTTTCGGATAAAGAAAGCCCTATATACTGCTCCTAAGTGCTCAGACTTAAGTTATTGTCCTTATTTGATCCTTATAGGTAACTCCGCAGCAAGTCACCTATAAAGGAAACTCATGTCCACAAGAAGGCTATCAATAATAAAACCATTTCTTGCTTTTTGAGATACCTCCATACTGATTTCCATAGTGGCTGCACCAATCTGTAATCCCACCAACAGTGCACCACCACCTCGCCAGCACTTGTTGTTTGTTGATTTATTGATGATGGCCATTCTGACCAGAGTGAGGTGGTATCTCATTGTGGTTTTTATTTGCATTTCTCTAATGATTAGTGAAGTTGAGCATTTTTTCATATGTCTGTTGGCCATCTATATGTCCTCTTTAGAAAAATGTCTCTTGTCAGTAACCACAAGATTGCCACGGGGTTACGAAAGTCAATTTGGGGAATGTAATCAATAATGTTGTAAAGATTTTGTAGGGTATCCGATGGACTCGTCTCATTAGGGAGACCACCTCAGGGAAGATGTAGATGCCTGATCACTGCACTGTACACTGAAGCTGAAGCTGAACAATAATGAATGCCAACTACAAATTTATATATATATATATATACATATATATATGTATATATACACACACATATATATATGTATATATATATATATACATATATATATATATACATACATATAGTTACAAGAAGCAGAGTACAGCATTAGGAATAGAGACAGTAGAAATGTAATGGCTGGTGCGATGTCAGAGGGATAGTGGATGGGGGGAGGGGGGTTGTCACTATGTGAGGGATATAAATGATAAATGTCTAACTATTACATTGTTTTGTGCGCCTGAAACTAATTAAACCAATGTTATTAAAAAAAAAATGTCTCTTCATGTCCTCTGCCCATTTTTTAATTGTGTTGTTTGCTTTTTGGTCTTGAGTTGAATGAGTTTTTTATAAATTTGGACATTAACCCCTTATCAGATGTATCATTGATAAATATTTTCTCCCATTCAGTAGGATGCTTTTTTGTTTTATTGATGGTTTCAATTCCACTCTTAGGTATCTATCCAGAGGAATCCAAAACGCTAATTCGAAAAAATATATGCACCCCTCTGTTTATTGCAGTGCTATTCACAATAGCCAAGACATGGAAACAACCTAAATGCCCATCGGTAGACAACTGGATTAAGAAACGGTGGTACATTTATACAACGGAGTATTACTCGGCCATAAGGAGAGTGAAATCTTACCATTTGCAACGATATGTATGGACCTACAGAACATTATGTTAAGTGAAATAAGTCAGATGTAGAAAGACAACTACCATATGATCTCATTTATATATGGAATCTAAAGAACAGAATAAATGAGCAAAGTAATCAGAAACATTGTCAGAGACATAGAGGAAAAACTGAGGGTTGCTAGAAGGGAGGGGGGTGGGAATAAGGGAGAAGGTGAGGGGATTAGAAAGCACACATTTGTAGCCACAATATTACCACAAGGATACAAAAGACAGTTTGGTGAACATAATCAATAATGTTGTAAAGATTTTGTAGGGTGTCAGATGGGCACTTGTCTTATTAGGGAGACCACTTCATGGACGGTGTAGATGTCTGACCTCTGTCCTATACACCTGAAGTTGAAGCTGAATAATACTGAATGTCAAATGTAATTTTATATATATATATATATATATATATATATATATATATATATATATGGTCACAGGATGTGGAGTACAACATAGGGAATAGAGTCAATGGAATTGTACATTGGGGGAGGAGAGGTTATCACTTTGTAAGGGGTGTAAATGTCTAACTATTACATCGTTTTGTACACCTAAAACTAATAATAATAATAATAATAATAATAACAACAATAATAATAAAACCAATTCCTTGACTAGGGCTTAACACCATGTAAAGGCTCATGGCAAAGGTGAAGAGAGGTCATCCTTGGGACCTCAGAGGTAACTTCTCTTAAATTTACATTTGATTCCAATAAAGATTTCTTCCATGTCAATTTCTTTTGATGTAAAAATATTCCGGTGAAAAACTACTGTATTACCTGAATGACAGAGGTAGTTCTCATTCAAGCCAACTGGCTTATTTATTTATTTTTTATCTTTTTGGTATGCATATCAATGGTTCACAGGGTTGAAATTTTTTGAAAAATGCAAATCAGTGTTCTAAGGGTAATCTAGGTAGATATCTCCCCCTAGTGGAGACTTTTGATTTAGTGAAAGTCAGATATCCTAGTTACCCAAGATTCTAAACACACACACACACACACACACACACACACACACACACACACAAGCATGCATGCATACATACACATTTAAATATTAATAGAATAAATAAACTAAAGGAATGTTAAATATGTTAAAAGAAAATTAAAAACTCAACGTTATTTTCTCAAAGACGAGGCACATCTAGTAAAGAAAAATATCCACTTACGTCTTTTTCTAAAATTGTGGTAAACCATCTATAACATAAAATTGTCATTTTTAAGTGTACAATTTAGTGGCGTTAAATACATTCAGAATGTGCCACCATCACTACCATCTGTTCCAGATCCCTTTGGTGACCTGAAACAGAAACTCTGTAATCATTAAGCAATAACTCCCATTTTCCACTCCCCTCAGGCCTTGGTAACCTCTAATATATTTTTCTGTCCCTCTGAATTTGCCTATTCTAGATGCTTTATATCAATGAAATAATATAATTTTTGTGTGTCTGGCTTATTTTGTTTAGCAGAGTATTTTCAAGATTTATCCATGTTTGGAGCATGTAATCAGAACTTCATCTCTTTTCATGGCTGGATAATATTCCCTTGAATGTATTATCACATTTTGTTTATCTATTTTTCTGTTGATAGGCATTTGGGTTATTTCTACCTTTTGACTATTGCTGTTACTGCAGTTATGCACATTCATGTACAAGTATTTGCCCACAACCCAGTTTTCAATTTTTGGGGGTACATACCTAAATTTTTAGTACATACCAAGTGGAATTGCTGGGTCACATGTTTAACTTTCTTTGGAAGTGCCAAACTGTTTTCAATTTGACTGCATAATTTTACATTCCAATCTACAATGTAAGAAGGTTCCAATTTCTCCACATCCTCACCAACATTTATTTTCCTTTTTAAAAATTTTAACCATACTAGTAGGTGTGAAGTGTTATCACATTTTGGTTTTGATTTGCATTTGTTATATCTTCATAATGAATTGACTCTTTTATTAATAGATAATGTCCCACTTTGTCTCACAATAGTTTTTGACTTAAAGTCTATTTTATCTTACATTAATACAGCCACCACAGGTCTCTTTTGGTTACTATTTGTATGGAATATCTTTTTCCATTTTCTCAATTCCCACCTACTTGTGTCATTGGGTCTAAAGTGAGTCTCCTTAGGAATAAATTTAACCAAGGAAGTAAAAGACCTGTACTCAGAAAATTATAAGACATTGAAGAAAGAAATTAAAGAAGACACAAATAAATGGGAGCATATACCATGCTTATGGATAGGAAGAATTAATATAGTTAAAATGTCCAATGACGTTACAGAAATGGTGGCATGAGGTAAGCCTCTTGAAATCTCCCCTGGAATTTACAACAAACTGAACAGCTATAATTACACAAAGGACTTCCTGCGCAGCAGACAGGTGAGACTAAGAGACACGCAACACAATCATCTAAAGGTGGGCAAATAGGGCGAGTAGGGGGAGGAGGGAAGGGAGACGCAGCCACGTGGGCCACAGGTCGCAGACCAGAGCTTGGAGCTCCCTTCATTCCAGAGCTACCACAGCAGGAGGAGAGGGAAGAACTCGGACTGCCAGTGCTCCCCTTATGGCCCACAGTCCTGCCTGAGGGATCAGCATATAACACAGCTGAACCCAACACTCACGGCAGAGACCTCAGAGCAAAGACTGAGGGAAGAAGGGTGAAAATGGTGGTTTAAGCCCTCACTGCTGAGGAGAGGATGGAAGACATAGGCATGGAGCCTGGCTAACCCCTCTTCACCCTCCCAGTCCTAGAAGCAGAACGGTAGCAGTGTCAGATAAAAAGAACAGAGTGTTTACAGCTCGGAGGGCTGCAGCTGCACAGCCACAGACTCGCAGCCCAGATAGCTCTGACGAAGGGGAAGGAAGGTATAAGATAACTGTGCTGGTAGTCACCACTATTGCTCAGAGCCACCTCTCACAACCCACCCTGCCCCACCCCCATCTACCTGGGCGGATCCCTGTAGGGGAAAACAGAGCTGTGGAAACACACAGGCTCTGAATCTGGTTGCAGGAAGAGCTTTGGGACTCAGAAGCTCTCCACATCCCTCATGGTGGTGGTGTCCTGAGACCCAGGCAACCTGCTCACAGAGGAGAAGCCCACCTTCCAGGGAATCCCCCCATTGTATGAGAAGCGGGAACAGTGCAGAGAAAATAGAACACTACAGCATGAAAATGAATAAAAGGCTACAGCGGGAGAGAAAATAAAATATTCCACCAATACCTACTGGAAAGCAAAATAAAGACCTCTTCCTGTCAACTTGTTGCAGAACCCACTCCTGTAGATGCCTAGGAAGAGAAATAATAAATCGTTAATAACTAAGGTAACAAGGCAGCTCAGAAAGAAAATGAAAAGTCTCCAGAAAATGAACTTAGGGACATGGAAATATGTGACTTAAATGACAGAGAATTCAAGATTGCAGTTCTGAAAAAACTCAACAAGATGCAAGAAAACACAGACAGGCAGTTTAATAAACTCAGAAACACAATCAAAGAACAAAGTGAACATTTTACCAAAGAGATTGAAATTAAAAAAAATATATAGAATTTCTGGAGATTAAGAACACAATAAAAGAAATGAAGAATGAAATAGCCAGCTTAGATAATAAAGCTGACCAGATGGAGGAAAGAATCAGTGACATTGAAGATAGAAATCTGGAAATGACATAGATGGAAGAAGAGAGAGACTTGAGAGTTAAAAGAAATGAAAGAACTCTACAAGAACTTTCGGACTCCATCAGAAAGAAAAACATAAGAATAATGGGCATACCAGAAGGAGAAGAAAGAGAGAAGGGAACAGAGAGTATATTCAAACAAATATTTGATGAGAACTTCCCAAACTTGTGGAAAGAACTGGATACTCGAATCCAAAAAGCAAATAGAACACCTAATTACCTCAATCCCAACAGGCCTTCTCCAAAGCACATTGTATTGAAGTTGTCAAAAATTAATGACAAGGAAAGAATCCTCATGGCAGCCAGGGAAAAGAAGACAGTAACCTACAAAGGAAAGCCCATTATATTATCATCAGATTTTTCAGCAGAAACTTAACTAGTGAGGAGGGAGTGGACTCAAATATTCAAACTTTTGAAAGAGGGAAATTATGAGCCAAGAATAATATATCCAGCAAAGACATCCTTTAGATGTGAAGGAGGAATAAAGACCTTTCCAGACATACAGAAGCTGAAGGAATTTTCTAACACATGATCTGCACTACAAGAAATACTGAAGGAGGCTATTCAACCTGAAACAAAAAAAGCAAAAGAATACAAAACCATGAGTAGTATTACGAAGAGACAGAAGCAAGAAATGGCAACCCCTACACCAAATAGGACACTATACACTTAAACATAACATACAGTGTGATGAAGAAAAAAAATATAAAAAAAAAAGAGGAAAAAGACAATTTGCTATTGCAATGCAGAAATCAACTCACAGCATAAATAGGGATAATTTGTGGCAACAAAAACATAAAGAGGAAGAGAGTAAAGGGGAATGGAGAAAGGAAGTATGTTAAAGAAAATGGAATACTCTTAATATGAAAGTTTCTTTTGCATAAACTTAATGGTAACTACTCAAAAAAAATCCAAAACTGAAATATATAACATAAAAAAGAAGAAACAGAGGGAAAAAAATCACAGAATACCACCACACTGAAATAACAGACAGCAACAAAGAGGCAAAGAAACAATCGAGACACTTTCCTACACTTTCCAGAAAACAAAAGATAGATTGATAGGGAATCCTCATATATCAATAATCACCCTAAATATAAACGGACTGAACTCACCAATAAAAAGTCACAGAGTAGCAGATTGGATCAAAAAACTAAACCCAACCATATGCTGCCTCCAAGAGACATATCTCAACTATAAGGACAAATGTAGACTCAAAGTGAAAGGGTGGAAATTGACACTCCAAGCAAATGGTATTCAAAGAAAAATAGGTGTAGCCATATTGATATCAGATGAAATAGACTTAAGGATAAAAAAGGTAACAAGAGACAAAAATGGACATTTCATAATGATAAAGGGGACTATACAACAAGAAGACATAACAGTCATCAATATTTGTGTCCCCAATCAGGGAGCACCAAAATATACAAAGCAACTACTAATAGAACTAAAGGGAGAAGTTGACCAAAACACGATTGTAGTAGGGGACCTAAATACATCATTGACAGCAATGGATAGATCATCCAAACAGAAAATAAATAAATAAAATACCAGCCCTAAATGACACATTAGATGAAATGGACATAATTGACATTTATAGAGCACTTCATCCTAGAACATGAGACTATACATTCTTTTCTAGTGTACATGGCACATTCTCAAGGATAGACCATATATTGGGACAGAAAACTAGCCTCAGCAAATTTAGAAGATTGAAATCATACCAACCGTATTATCTGATCACAAGGCTTTGAAATTGGGTATCAACTACAAAAAGAAAGCAGGAAAACCACAAATATGTGGAGATTAAACAACATACTTTTAAAGAACGACTGGGTCAAAGAAGAAATAAGAGGAGAGATCAAAAGATACCTAGAAACAAACGAGAATGAAAATACATCCTACCAAAATTATTGGGATGCAGTGAAAGCAGTTTTAAGAGGAAATTTATATCATTACAGGCTTATCTCAAGAAAAAAGAAATATCCCAGATAAAGAACCTCACATTACACCTTAAAGAACTAGAAAAAGAACAAATGAAACCCAAAGTGAGCAGAAGGAAAGAAATAAAAATCAGAACAGAACTAAATGAAATAGAGAACAAAAAGACAATAGAAAAAAATTAATGCAACAAAGAGCTGGTTCTTTGAAAAGATTAATAAAATTGATAAACTCTTGGCTAGGCTCACTAAGATAAAAAGAAGAAAGACACAAACAAAATAATCAGAAATGAAAGACAGGAAGTTACCACAGAAGGCACTATACCACAGAAGGCAGAAGAATACTATAAAGGACTATATGCCACCAAATTCAATAATCTAGAAGAAATGGACAAGTTCTTAGAAACATATAGCCTTCCCAGGCTGAATCAAGAAAAACTGGAAAATCTAAATAGATCAACCAACAGTAAGAAAATTGAATCAGTCACCTGAAACCTTCCCAAAACCAAAAGTCCAGTGCCAAGTGGCTTCACTAGTGAATTCTACCAAACACTCATAGAGGATCTAATACCTGTCCTACTCAAATTCTTCCAAAAAATCAAAGAGACAATACTCTAACTCATTCTATGAGGCCAACATTACCCTGATACCAAAACCTGGTAAGAATAACAAAAAAATTACAAACCAATATCTCTGATGAATACAGATGCAAAAATCCTAAACAAAATTCTAGCAAATCGAATGCAACAATGCATTAAAAAGATTAAACATCACGACCAAGTGGGATTCATCCCAGGGCACAAGGATGGTTCAACATATGCAAATTGATCAATGTGATACACCACATAAACAAAATAAAGGACAAAAGTCTTATGATTATATCAATGAATGCTGAAAAGCATTTGACAAGATACAACATCCATTTATGATTAAAACACTTAATAAAATGGGTACAGAAGGAAAATACCTCAACATAATAAAGGCCATATATGACAAAACTTTAGCTAATATCATAATTAAGAGTGAAAACCTGAAGCCCTTTGCGCTCCACATTCAGGAACAAGACAGGGCTGTTCTGTATCACCACTGCTTTTCAACATAGTATTGGAAGTCCTAGCCAGAACAATCTGGCAAGAGAAAGAAATAAAAGGCATCGAATTGGGAATGAAGAAGTTAAATTGTCACTTTTTGCAAATGACATGATGCTATATATATAGAAAACCCTAAATATTCCACAAAAAAAGCTATTAGAAACAATAAACAAATACAGTAATGTTGCCAGCTACAAAATCAACATACAAAAATCCATTGCATTCCTATATACTAACAATTAAATCTCAGAAAAAGAAATTTTAAAAAAAATTCCTTTTGCAATTGCAACAAATAGAATAAACTACCTAGGAATAAACTTAACCAAGGATGTGAAGGACCTATACACTGAAAACTATAAGACATTTTTAAAAGAAATTGAAGAAGACACAAAGAAATGGAAAGACATTCCGTGTTCATGGACTGGAAAAACCAACATAGTTAAAATGGCCATATTACCCAAAGCAATATACAAATTTAATGCAATCCCGTCAAAATCCCAAAGGCATTTTTTAAAGAAATAGAACAAAAATTCAGCAGATTTGTATGGAACCACAAAAGACCGCAAATAGCCAAAGCAATCCTAAGAAAAAAGAACAATGCTAGAGGTATCACACTTCCTGACTTCAGCTTGTACTACAAAGCAACAATTACCAAAACAGTGTAGTATTGGCAGAAAAACAGACACACAGACCAACGGAATAGAACTGAAAACCCAGAAATAAACCCACATAAATATGGACAGATAATTTTCAACAAAGGAGCCAAAAACATTCCAAAATGGAGACAAGACAGCCTCTTCAATAAATGATGCTGGGAGAATTGAAAAGACACATGCGAAAGAATGAAACTAGACTCTCACTGTGTACCAAAATTAACTCAAAATGGATCAAAGACCTAAACATAAGACCTGAAACAATAAACTGCATAGAAGAAAATATACCTTGTTTCCCTGAAAATAAGACCTAGCCGGACAATCAGCTCTAATGCATCTTTTGGAACAAAAATTAATATAAGACCCAGTATTATATTATATCACATTATATTATATTATATTAACTATACTATATTGTATTATATTATACCCGGTCTTATTTTACTATAAGACCAGGTCTCATATTAATTTTTGCTCCAACAGACGCATTAGGAGTTGATTGTCTGGCTAGGTGTTATTTTCCAGGAAACATTGTAGGTACTAAACTTATGGACCTTGGGTTCAAAGAGGATTTTATGAATTTGACTTCAAAAGCAAGGGAAGTAAAAGCTAAAAATAAATGAATGGGACTATATCAAACTAAAAAGCCTCTGCACAGCAAAAGAAACCATCGACAAAATAAAGAGACAACCAACCGAATGGGAGAAGGTTTTTGCAAACAGTGCCTCCGATAAGGGGCTAATATCCAAAATATACAAGGAACTCATGTAACTCAACAACAGAAAAACAAACAATCCAATTAAAAAATGGGCAGAGGACCTGAAGAGACATTTCTCCAAAGAGGACACACACATGGCCAATAGTCATATGAAAAGAAGCTCAACATCACTAATCAGAGAAATGCAAATAAAAACCAAAATGAGATAACACCTTACACCAGTTAATAGAATGGCTATCATCAACAAGACAAATAATAACAAGTGTTGGAAAGGTTATGGAGAAAAAGAAACCCTCATACACTGTTGGTGGGAATGCAGACTGGTGCAGCCGTTATGGAAGGCAGAGTGGAGGTTCCTCAAAAAATTACGAATAGAATTACCATATGACCCAGCAATCCCTCTCCTGGGTATCTACCCAAAAAATCTGAAAACATTTATCCATAAAGACACGTGTGCTCCAATGTTCATTGCAGCTTTATTTACAGTGACCAAGACAGGGAAACAACTAAAGTGTCCTTCGATAGATGATTGGATAATGAAGATGTAGTATATATACACAATGGAATACTATTCTGCCATAAGAAAAGATGAAATAGTGCCATTTGTGACAACATGGATGAAACCTGAGATTATTATACTAAGTGAAATAAGTCTCACAGAAAAAATTGAGAACCATATGATTTCACTGATATGTGGGATATACAACTGAAAGCAACCAAGGAACAAGACAAATAAAGAAACAAAAACTCATAGACACAGACAATAGTTTAGTGGTTACCAGAGGGTAAGGGGGTAGGGGAGTAGTTGATGAGGGTAAAAGGGAAGAAATATATGGTGATGGAAGGAGAACTGACTCTGGATGGTGAACACACAATGTGATATATAGATGATGTGATACAGAATTGTACACCTGAAATCTATATAACTTTACTAAGCATTGTCACCCCAATAAACTTTAATTAAAAAAACAATGTCCATACTACCTAAGACAATATATAAATTCAATGCAATCCTGGTCAAATTACCAATGACATTTTTCACAGAACAAGAACAAGTAATCCTCAAATTTATCTGGATCTATAAAAGACCTGAATAGCCATCATAATCTTGAAAAATAAGAACAAAGTGGGAGGTATCACACTACTTGACATCAAATCATACTACATGGCTATAGTCATTAAAACAGCATGGTATTGGTATAAAAATAGACACATAAATCAATGGAACAGAATACAGAGCCCAGAAATAAGTCCATTCCTATATGATCATTTAATCTATGACAATGGAAGCAAGAATTTACATTGGAGGAAAGGCAGTCTAATTAATAAATGGTGCTGGGAAAACTGAACAGATACATGCCAAAAAAAATGAAACTGGACCATCTTCTTACACCATAAAACAAGAATAAATTCAAAATGGATTAAAGACTTAAATGTAAGACCCAAACCATAAAATTCCTAGAAAAAAAATATAGGAACTAAATTTACAGACATTACCCTTAGTAATATTTTTACTGACATATCCCCTCAGGCAAGGGAAGCAAAAGAAAAATAAAGATGTGGGACTACAGCAAACTAAAAAGTTTTTTCACAGCAAAGGAAACCACCAATAAAACAAACAGGCACTCTACTGCGTGGGAGAAGATATTTGCCAATGATACATCTGATAAAGGGCTAATATTCGAAATTTATTTAAAAAAAAAACTCATACAACTCAATACCAAAAAACAAACAACCCTATTAAAAAATGGCCAGAAGACATGAAGAGACAGTTCTCTAAAGAGGACATACAGATGGCCAACAGACATATGAAAAAATGCTCAACCTCACTAATCATTAGAGAAATGCAAATAAAAACCACAATGAAATACCACCTATCAGAATGGATATCATCAATAAATCAACAAACAACCAGTGTTGGTGAGGATGTGGAGAAAAGGGAACTATAGTGCACTGTTGGTGGGACTGCAAATTGGTGCAGTCACTATGGAAAACAGTATGGAAGTACTACCTCAAAAATTGAAAATGGAACTACCTTATGACCCAGCAATTTCACTCCTGGGTATCTATCCAAGGAAAGCCAAAACACTAATTCTAAAAAATGTATGCAGT
Organism: Rhinolophus ferrumequinum; assembly: GCF_004115265.2. Classification (NCBI taxonomy): domain Eukaryota; kingdom Metazoa; phylum Chordata; class Mammalia; order Chiroptera; family Rhinolophidae; genus Rhinolophus; species Rhinolophus ferrumequinum. Next base: position 23,175,736 of record NC_046306.1, read on the forward strand.
CCTACGTTTATTGCAGTGCTATTCACAATAGCCAAGATATGGAAACAACGAAATGCCCATTGATAGATGATTGGATAAAGAAACTGTGGTACATTTATACAATGGAGTATTACTCGGCCATAAAAAAGTGAAATCTTACCATTTGCAACAACATGGATAGACCTTGAGAATATATGCTAAGTGAAATAACTTCCCTAACCTGGTGAAGGAAACCGAAACAAAAAAACAAACAACCCAATTAAAAAATGGGCAGAGGACATGAAGAGACATTTTTCTAAAAAGGACATACAGAAGGCAAACAGACATATGAAAAAATGCTCAACCTCACTAACCATTAGAGAAATGCAAATAAAAACCACAATGAGATACCACCTCACCTCAGTCAAAATGGCTATCATCAGTAAATCAACAAACAACAAGTGTTGGCGAGGATGTGGAGGAAAGGGAACCTTGGTGTACTGTTGGTGGGATTGCAGATTTGTGCAGCCACTATGGAAAACAGTATGGAGGTATCTCAAAAATCTGAAAATGGAACTACCTTATGATCCAGCAATTCCACTCCTAGGTATCTACCCGGAGAAATCCAAAACTCTAATTCAAAAAAATTTATGCACCCCTATGTTTATTGCAGCACTATACACAACAGCCAAGACATGGAAACAACCGAAATGCCCATCGGTAGATGACTGGATTAAGAAACTGTGGTACATTTATACAATGGAATATTATGCAGCCATAAAGAAGAAAGAAATCTTACCATTTGCAACAACATGGATGGACCTAGAGAACATTGTGTTAAGTGAAATAAGTCAGGCAGAGAAAGACAAATACCATATGATCTCAATTATATGTAGAATCTAAAGAAAAGAATAAATGAATGAACTAATCAGAAACAGTCTCAGAGACATAGAGGAAAAACAGGGTTGCTAGATGGGAGGGGGCGTGGGGATAAAGGGGAAGGTGAGGGGATTAGAAAGCACAGTCAGTAACCACAAGATGGCCACAGGGTTATGAAAGTCAATTTGGGGAATGTAATCAATAATGTTGTAAAGATTCTGTAGGGTATCCGATGGACACTTGTCTCATTAGGGAAACCACCTCAGGGAAGATGTAGATGCCTGATCACTGCACTGTACACCTGAAGCTGAAGCTGAACAATAATGAATGTCAACTACAATTTTATAATATATATATATATATATATATATATATATATATATATTTACAAGAAGCGGAGTACAGCATTAGGAATAGAGACAGTGGAAATGTAATGGCTGTGTGCGATGTCAGAGGGATAGTGGATGGGCGGAGGGGGTTGACACTGTGTGAAGGATGTAAATGATTAAAGTCTAACTATTACATTGTTTTGTGCACCTGAAACTAATAAAAAATAAATAAATAAAAATAATAAAATTAAATTAAAAAACAGTCATGTATCAAAGAGGAAAATTCTCTTGCAAGAACACTCTTATGTTGGTGGAGCCAAGGGAAGAATGCAAATGGAGGCCCACATACCATAAGTACGTAAAAACTATAAATCACACTCACAAATTACTAAATAAAATACATTCTATCCTCTTACCTGGACAATATATCTGGAAAGCCAAGTTCAAATTTTATACTTCCAGGCTCTTTGGAACCTGGAACATGGCATCGCAAAGAAAGCCATCATCTATAAATCACGTTGTGTGTGGCTCCAGATTCCATCCTGCAGCTTGATTCTCTTTATTACCCACCTTTTTTCTTTCCCACACTGTGAGGGCCTTGTTTCCATATTGATTTTCTGTCTGGAAGACCTGTCCCTTGTTGTCAGAGGTGTGTTGAAGTCCCCTACTATGATAGTGTTACTGTTGATTCTCTGTCTTTATGTCAGTCAGTACCTGTTTTATATATTTAGGTGCTCCTATGTTGGGTGCATAGATGTTTACTAGGGTTATGTCCTCTTGTCGGATCGATCCCTTTATTATTATATAGTGCCCATCTTTGTCTTTTAATATATTCTTCATTTTAAAGTCTATTTTGTCAGATATAAGTATTGCAACTCCAGCTTTTTTTTCATTTCCATTTGCATGAAGTATCTTACTCCAACCCTTCACTTTCAGCCTGTGTGTGTCTTTCGATCTGAGGTGAGTCTCTTGCATACAGCATATGCAAGGGTCTTGCTTTCTTATCTACTCAGCCACCTTATGTCTTTTGATTGGAGCATTTAATCCATTTACATTTAAAGTGATTATTGATAGATACATAGTTATTGCCATTTTTGAAATTTGTGGTTGGATTGTTTTCATCCTTCTTCTGTTTACAGAAACCCTTTAAATATTTCCTGCAATGCTGGTTTGGTGGTAATAAATTCCTTTAGCTTATTCTTTTCTGGGAAGCTCTTTATCTCTCCTTCAATTTTAAATGATAGCCTTGTTGGATAAAGCAATCTAGATTGTAGGACTTTGTTTTCCATCACTTTGAGTATTTCCTGCCACTCCCCTCCTGGCCTGCAATGTTTCTGTAAAAAAGTCATTTGATAGTCTTATAGGAGTTCCCTTGTATGTAACCTGCTGTCTTTCTCTTGCTGCTTTTAGGATTCTTTCTTTGTCTTTAACCTTTGACATTTTAACTATAATGTGTCTTGGTGTGGACCAGTTTGGTTTTATCCTGGTTGGAACTCTCTGCACTTCCTGGGCTTGTGTTTCAAGAATAGTTTATCTTCTCACTTAAAGGATCTGGAAAAAGAACAGCAAAATAAGCCCAAAGGGAGTACAAGGAAGGAGATAATAAAGATCAGAGTGGAAATAAATGAAATAGAAACCAGAAAAACAATACAAAAGATCAATGAATCCAAGAGTTGGTTTTTAGAGAAGATAAACAAAATTGACAAACCTTTAGCCAGACTCATCAAAAAAAAGAAAGAGAGGACCCAAATTAATAAAATTAGAAATGAAAGAGAAGTGACAAGAGATACCACAGAAATACAAAAAACTTTAAGAGATTACTATGAGCAACTATATGCCAACAAGTTTGACAATCTGGAAGAAATGGACAATTTTCTAGAAGCATACAACCTTCCAAGGCTAACTCAAGAAGAAATGGAAAACCTGAATAGACTGACTACAACCAGGGAAATTGAATCAGTAATCAACAATCTCCCAACAAACAAAAGCCCTGGACAAGATGGCTTTACAGGTGAATTTTACAAAACATTCATAAAAGAATTATCACCTATCCTCCTCAAGCTCTTCCAAAAAATCCAGAAGGAGGATAGACTCCCAAACACTTTTTACGAGGCCACTATCACCCTGATCCCAAAATCAGATAAAGACACTACAAAAAAAGAAAACTACAGGTTTATATCTCTAATGAGCATAGATACAAAAATCCTCAACAAAATATTAGCGAACAGAATTCAGGAATACATTAAAAGATCATACACCATGAGCAAGTGGGATTCATTCCTGGTAGGCAAGGGTGGTTCAACATCCACAAGTCAATTAATGTGATACGCCACATTAACAAAATGAAAAATGAAAATCATATGATCATATCAATAGATGCAGAAAAAGCATTTGACAAAATCCAGCAGCGATTTATGATAAAAAACATTAAGAAAGTATAGGGCTGTTTGTTTTTTGGTATTGAGTTGTATGAGTTTTTTTTTTAAATAAATTTCGAATAGAGTCCGTGATTTACTTTAATAACTCTCTAACCAATAACTAGGACTCCTTTGCTCCTCTTCTTTTAGTCATTTAATTCCTTGGGGAGCCCACAACCCTGTATTAATGCAACTATCTGTTTTGTTCATTTCTGTATTTACATAGACAAGAGTTGCTGGTGGCATTACACAAAAGCATACATTGATGCCACTATAAATTCATGGTAACCAATTTCAATTAGTCCAGAGGCTATTGTATTGAATTGCATCCAGTCAGAGCCTGAGTGAGAGCTTGTTACGCTGAGGACTATAGAGATGGTTATCATCCCCCCAAAGCTTATTTTATCGATATCAGTGCCTGGTTGGAAACTAGGATGAATTGTCATGATTCAAAAGGATTTCCGGGTTCGTCTCAGACATGAAAATGACAGAAAGCAATTGAAAGGAAAGCCCATTCACCTTTTAAAGATTTATAGTGCCATAGAAATCAAAGCCTGGGTAACAAAATCATTCATACAGTCTCCTACACCTGCACTTATAGGAAACATGTTGCTAAAGTAGCAGAGCCCCCAGAAGAATTTCCACCACCCCCACCCCCACCCCCGCCTCCTCAAAGATATGGCCACTGAGATCAATGAACAAGGGAAACCTTCACAGAGAGCAGAAGAGAAAGAATACAAATAGACTAAAGAATTGTCTATGCTGGTAGGAAAAAAAAGCTTGCTATTATTGTAGATCAGGAAGATGCTTTATGAAAATTATCACTGTCTTTTCCCCATCTTTTGCTGTTTCTAAATGAAATTTTTATTGTAGTCCTCCTATTACTCCTCCATCATTATATATTCCTTGTCTTTGAATAATTAAATTTATCTAGGATGTGGGAATGAAAATTGGCTGCCATTTGGATTGACTAAAGTGATAATCACCCAGAGATCCTAGACTTAGCTGAATGCAGTAAACGGAATAGGCTTCATTATTTATATCACCTCATTCATTCTTAGAAATGAGAACATTTACCTCAGTCTAGCTGGGCAGATAGCCACAAAAGAGGAAGCACAGATTCTTCAGTCCACAGCCCACAGATTGGCACCAGGTGTGATGGAACGGAACATGCTGTGTCTCTGAATTCCACGTGGGGGTAAAGTGGGTGACCTCAAATTTCCTGTGCCTGAGCATATGATGCAAAGTCCACAGTTCGGAAGTTTGGGGACACACTTCATATCATACCATCTGTTCTGGTTCAGTGCATAAGAATCCAAGTGTCTGAGGAAGGTGAGATGGTGTGCAACAACCTGGACCAAGAGCTTTGGCTGCTACCTCCTTTGGGAAGCCTGACCATGAGTCTCCTCCTGATCATTGCAATTCTGCTCTTCCAGAAGTCCACAGGTAATCCAGAGCTTTCCAGGGACTCACCCAAACAATGGGATGGAGTATTTCTAAGAACACAAGTTAAGTTCAGGAGATATGTCCCTAGGGATGGCTGAAGTCTACCCAATGTCATCAGATATTCTCTTTTCCTGGGGATTTCTACCATGGTACTGTTCTTAAAAAGGAGTATTCAGAGCTAAAAAGAGGTCGTAATTTCTTCTGGGAAGTTCTCATTACAGAAAGAAATGAGCCCAATATGTTAGGATGCCTTTATTTCTTTGGATACAGTTCTTACTCTGGCACCCAACCATATTGTCTTCCACTCCAATATATATACATTAGATTAATATAGGTACTATATATCATATAATATGCATATTATGCAAAATACTAATATATATTATATAATAGTACATATATTACCTGTGTAATACACATGTACATATATGTTACATATATGTACATATATATTACATATATAGAGACTAATACATATATTAGTCTATTATACTACAGTGTATGAACAGTGGAAGAAGCACAGACTTGGGAGTCAGGTTTGAGAAACATGCCTTCAATATCTACTACTAGTTTGTCAACTTTGGATAAATGGTGAAGATCCTCTGAACCTCAGTTTCCTCATTTGTGGAGATAATGACACCTGGTTCATAGAGGTTTTATTAAATGATACAACATTTGTGAAACATCTATCTTAGGGCTTGGCACATACCAGAAACTTAAAAATTAGTTTTCTTTCCTCTTTTAAAACCAGATATCTTACATTTGTCTCTTATTACAGGAATAGTAATGGTTTGTCCCTGGCTCCCAAAACCCCTAAAAAGCAAAGGAGTTCTAGAACCTGGGGTTGAAGGGATCATCATTGTTCTCAGTCTTCATCCTCTGGGATCTTTTCCAGGAGATTGTACAAGCCCTGAAGCCAAAATTTGAATATCCTAACTCTTAGGTCACTAAAAGTATTTAGGATCACTAAAGGAAAGCATTCTATTGAGATGAGCAAAGGTCTGGGGCTGGAGGAATTCTTGCCTCTGGAGACGGAAGGAGAATGAGTCATAGAGGAATAAAACAAGTCCAAGATTATTGTGATAACATAGAAGCCAAAGGAAGATATACACTGGCAAAAATGTACAATGCTAAGAATTAACAGGAAGGAAAATGATTGAGGAAAGAAAATACCTGACAGGACAAGAAAGCCATTCTTGACCATGGTAGTTAATATGAACCCAAGAGCAGAGTTTGACTCAGACATAAATACATAGCAAAAAAAAAAAAAAAAAAAAATTAGTATTCTCTGGGTATTGGAGGTGGAACAGTGGTTTTAAAAAAAGTAGTACCCTGGGAACATTCAAATGGAGGCAGATTTGCTGATATTCCCAGATGGAGCATAAAGCCACAGCCTGAAGTCAAGGATTCAGCTCCTTTATTTTCTCAAACAACATCTGATGCTCTCATTGGAATCCACCAGATGTTGGCTGGAAGCCCAAAACCTTGGAGGAACGAAATGTGAGAGAAGAGTTAGACATAAACACTGAGGTTTACCTTCGTAGGGCATGCTCCATAGGATATTATGGGTATATGCTTTGTGGATCTCCCATATGCCTAATCCCTACAAAAGTCCTCTATCCTCCCCATGTCCAAAGTCGCCTTTCAGTCTCAAACACTGACCTGGGCCTATTGTTCTTTGTATGCACAGTAACTGAACAACTTAAGAAATGCTGGGGTGAATATATACAAGGCCACTGCAGGAAAATATGCAAAGTAAGTGAAATACGTGAAGTACTATGTGAAAATGGGAGATACTGTTGCCTCAGCATCGTGAAACTGGAAGCACGTAGAAAAATTACAAAGCCACCTCGTCCAAAGCCAATGACATATGCAGTGACTTTTCCTCAAGATTATGATACAACTACAGGAAGTTATTTAATCCCCAAGACAAATTCCACATAAACCAAGTACAATTTTCCATTCATTTACTTCTTAACCGATTCCATTACACTAAGGTGAAGAGATCCTTAATTCCCAGAAGACCTTAAAGCAGACTCTAATAAAGCTCATTGCAAGTTTTCTGACTCATTTGTTCTTTAACCAGAGATTGAGCTCAATATACCAAGTAATATATTAATAAGGATAACTCAGAACCTCCTCTTGAAAAGGGGATATAACCAGTGCACTAAAAAAAAATCTAGAATATGGAAGAATGGAACAAGAAACTCAAGGGAGTAGACATGTAATTCAGGAAAGGGAAAGGTGAAGAAGCCAAATATTCAGGGGAAATTTGTGAGTGAGTTTAAAAGTGGTGCATTGTGAAATGTGTCAGATTTCAACAGGTGACAGTAGAGAAGGTGATTTAAGTGAACAGAATAAAATCAACAAGTGCAAGGAAATTTAAAAAGACAGGACATTTCAGGAGAATATGCATACACTTCGTTTGGTTTAAGAATAGCACATCCAAAATGGAAGTCTGGGGAAGTCTAATTTCCCTAGTTTCTATGTAACAGCAGTTAAGCTGAGAAGATAGAGACAAACAGGATTCCACGGTTACAGAGCTCACTACATAAGGTGGAGGCAGACATAAATATATAACTCCAAGACAGAGAAGTTCCTTTTTTGTTGTTGTTGTTGTTGTTGTTGCTGTTGTTGTTTTATGAGTTACCAGGAGTATATAATGCATCCTTTTGGTGACTGGGGCCCTTTGGAGTTTGGAGAAAATGTAAAGGACCTAGGAATTTGTCTGAATTGCATTATTAGAATGTCCAAAATACTGACAACACCAAATGCTGGCAAGGATGTGGAGCAACAAGAATTCTCATTCATTGCTGGGGGAGATGCAAAATGGCACAGCCACTTGGAAGACAGTTTGGCAGTTTCTTATAAAAGTAAACACACCTCTACCATACAATCCAGCAATTGCAGTCCTTGGTATTTACCCAAATGAGCTGAAAACTGTCCACATGAAAACATGCTCGCAGGTGTTTATAGAAGCTCTATTCATAATAGCAAAAATTTGGAAACAACCAAGATGTCTTTCAGTAGGTGATGGATAAATAAATTGTGGTACTTCCAGACAATGGGAAGGTATTTAACGCTAAAAAGAAATGAGCTATCTCTTTATTTTCTTTCCTTTTTAAAAATTAAATTTATTGGGGTGACAATGGTTAGTAAAATTACATAGGTTTCAAGAGTACAATTCTGTAATACCTCATCTATATATCACATTGTGTGTTCACCACCCAGAGTCAGTTCTCCTTCCATCACCATATATTTGACCCCTTTGACCCTCTTCTACAATCCCCACTCCCCCTTTACCCTCTGGTGACCACTAAACTATTGACTGTGTCTCTATGAGTTTTTGTTTCTTTGTTTGTCTTATTCCTTTGTTGCTTTCAGTTTTATATTCCACATATGAGTGAAGTCATGTGGTTCTTGACTTGTTCTGCCTGACTTATTTCGCTTAGCATAATAATTCCCGCTTTATTTACAGTGGCCAAGACATGGAAACAACCAAAGTGTCCTTTGATAGATGAATGGTTAAAGAAGATGTGGTACATACGAGGTCTGACAATTAAGTTTGCGAACTTGTTGCAACAATGTTCCTAACCTTTTTTCATATCAGAGGGATTATTCATTATGTATTTGTACCAACTGGACAGACAGTTAACCAAGTTTACTATTGTGCTGAAAAGACGACGCAGAAAAGTTAGATGACCTGAATTTTTTGCCAACAATTCATGGCTCTTGCATCACGACAATGCACCAGCTCGCACGGCACTGTCTGTGAGGGAGTTTTTAGCCAGTAAACAAATAACTGTATTGGAACACCCTTCCTATTCATCTGATCTGGCTCCCAATGACTTCTTTCTTTACCTGAAGATAAAGGAAATATTGAAAGGAAGACATTTTGATGACATTCAGGACATCAAGGGTAATACAATGACAGCTCTGATGGCCACTCCAGAAAAAGAGTTCCAAAATTGCTTTGAAGGGTGGACTAGGTGCTGGCATTGGTGCATAGCTTCCCAAAGGGGGTACTTCAAAGGTGACCGTAGTGATATTCAGCAATGAAATATGTAGCATTTTTTCTAGAATGTGTTCTCAAACTTAGTTGTCTGTATACACAATGGAATACTACTCTGCCATAAGAAAAAATGAAATACTGCCATTTACGACAATATGGATGGGATTCAGATCTTGTGGGCAGTGTACACACTCCTCCTTCACTCCCACGCCACCCATCCCCCACCCATCACCCCCGGGTGAGGCAATCACATTACGTTCCAAGCCTGGAGGGGATGTTAAGAAACATCAGAAAACAGAGAGTAAATGACAAAAGCGATCACAGAAGACTCGTAGGATGTAGTCAGAACAGGGGGCTGAAGAAGGCGTGTGTGTGTCAGTGAACATGTCCAAGTTCTCTTGAGTGTGTGTGCTCTTGTACACAAGGATGGATGTAAAACAACCAACCATATGAGGCAGTCTTAGAGGGGAAGGTCAGATGATGTCAGAAGATGTCCCTTCCTCCATTTCAAGCCTCTGGAGTCACAGTTCTAACCTACACAAGGGAAGATAAGACCTTTGAACTGGATAAAAGACTAGAATTTTGAAAAAGGAAAAAAGTGGATAAAAATTTGTTGAATCTGACCGGGATAGAAATCGTTAGGAAACACTACTCAGCAAGAATGGGGAATTTAATATAGTTCAGTTGGAAGAAAATCCTATAATGATTTACAAAAACAGTTATGAGACATTTTAATAAACTATTTGTATTTTGCCATGGCCCACTCATCATGTCTTCCAGTAATGCAATGCCGACTGCTATTAATATTTTTTGCTTCATAAAGTCTACTCAGTAACTGACTACCCAAACTCTCTCTTGCTTGCTACTAGTTAAAGGAACAATTAACACATTCTTGAACTGACCAAATAAATGAAAGTTGAACTAAAGCTAAATAATGAATAGAGGTGGTTTTTTCAAAAGCGAATCTGTGGGGAAGGGATATAGAAAGAGAATTCAGTACATAGAACACAGCTTATGCCAAGGCCCTGAGGTAGGAGGAATACGGCATAGTTGAAGAATCAGGGCTCGTGAGCAGAGAACAGGAAAACCAATGATGTTGGAGAGGTAGGCAAAGACCAATTAGACTTATTAGACCTAAGAGACTATGTTAAAATTTTTGATCTTTAACTCAAGAGGAATGGAAGGCCATTACATATTTTAAGCAGGGAATAATGTGGTCAGGTTCTGTCCTTTTTATTCACTCTGTACTGAGTACATAAAATGTATTGAAACTGGGAATAGATATGGAGAGAGATTACAATGGGCCAGGTGAGAGGTTTGGACCGGAGTCGAGGTAGTAACAAGGGAACAAAGTGGGTAGATCTGAGAGCTATTTGGCAGCTGTAATTTAAAAGAGTTGATCATTCATTGGACGTGGAGAGGGAGAAGGTGACTCCAGGTTTCAGCCAACAGTGACGTGAGAAACTTGGTGATGGTGATGTCACTCACTAAAGGATAATATATCTATATCTCTATCTTATCTCTATGTCTATCTCTGTATCTATCTATCTATATAGCTATGTCTCTCTATAGATTTAGATATAGATATAAATATAGATATACCCATACCCTTGTCTTGCCTCATTACCACAACTCCAGCTGCTGATTTAAGCACCTTGAATGAATTCTGGAAGCCATGGATTGAACCAGTGGTATAGTTTTAACAGTTATGGTACATAGAGTTGATAAATGATTGCTTAGTGAGATCCACACAATACACCAAGCTGGCAGCAGGATCCTACATTTGATGTATATACTAACTCTATTGAAATTATAAAGAAATCTTCCTTTATTTAAGTGACTACAGATGGTGCTGTTTCTACTTCCTTCAATATAGTCACCCAAGATGACTATGTCTACTCCCTCTTTTCAGAATCCACTGACTTTGCTATCATCACTTCATGCCCCAATTCACTCTTTTCCCTCATCTAGGCCACTTTTACAGGGGAAGGAGACTGTCTTTTCTATGCCTGGAAATGTGGTGTGACGGAGAATGAGGTGACTGAGAAATACAGGGTTCTTTTTTCCTTGAACTGTGACCTAAGATAAGGGTCTCCTTTTTTTCTCAAAAAGTGAGCACTGTAGGTTGTAGTACAGTGTCTCCTCACAATACGCTGGAATGTGCAGATCAGAACAAGCCAACGTGTAATGAATGCTGGACAAGCAATGCAATAAAGAGATTCTGTATGGGACCAAAGTGTTTACTCCAGATTCATAGCCCATTTGTAGTCTTGTTTAGTTCAAATACAAATTTTAGAAAAGCTGTCCTCAATTTTGACCCAAAGCATTTCTACTTTTTATCAGTGTGAGTGCTGTGTTCCCCCACTACTCTCAACTACCAGTTTACTTTAACTTCTAGTCTAAATTTCAGAAAGAACCACCTTGATGATGTCTGCTTCGTAACACAGTCTACACCTGGCCGCTATTAGGGCAGCCTTTGGATAAGCTGCATTGAGTCAGATGCCCACCCCTGTGCAAGGTACACCCTCACACTGCCTCCCAGAGGAGAGGGCTATGAGCAAGTCAGTTACAGCAGCAAGGGGATTATAGAAATGATAGACACCCACCTAACATGCCAACCACCGGAAACCCCTCAAGAATCCCCTATTTCCTAAAATATACAAGCATTCACCCAGTGACCCAAGATAGTAGCCTAAGAGGGATGCTTAAGTACTGTCTCTCCCAGCCTCTACTTGCAAGTAATCAACAAATTTGGTCGATTCTATCTTCTAATTAGGAATGGTTGCCAGAAGGGAGGAAGATGAAGGGATGGGTGAAAACGGTGCAGGGGAGTATAAACAATAATATTGTAATAACTATGTACAGTATCAGATGGCTACTGGACTTATTGGGGTGATCACTTTGTAAGTTATATGAATGCTAATCACTATGATGTACACCTGAAACTAATATAATATTGTATGTCATCTATAATTTAAAAATTTTTAAATATATTTAAAAAATAATATTATGGAAAGAGAAATGACTCTGGGTGGTGAGCACACAATATAATATATAGATGATGTATTATAGAATTGTACATTTGAAACCTATGTAATTTTACTAACTATTGTAACCCCAATAAATTTAATTTTTTAAAAATTTACAAAGAAAAATAGATTAAAATGGCTACCATTTGTATCGACTACTTGATAATCATTTTTGAGGTCACACATGTTTAATGTTACTAACTACGGCAATACAAAATACACAATACAAAAGTAATTTCATAGAACTTTTAGATTTCTTATGCTTTCAGTGTCTTCATTTTGAAATAAACATATTTCTAAAACAAAGATTCCCCCCTCCTGGGTATTATCACTATGATAATCTCTTAATTAAATATTCTAACTTCCTAGAATTTTGATAGATTTTTGTATTCCAAAAGACTCTCCTAAAACAGTGATGTTCCACTTTACATTTAAGATAAAGAACCAAAGCAATAAAGAAATCTAAAACTATTCTTTTTTGATGTCTGTAAAGACAGAGACACATAACATGTTAATTACTTTTACATCAAACCACTATGTAATAGGTCAGTGCTTCAGCTGAGTCAATGCTGATTCTTGCAAAATTGCAATCAAAGGGAATTTTTTAATGAATTATTTAATGAATTTTTCTGGATATGTGGGAAAGTTTCCAAATAATCATTGGCTTCCTGCATAATGTGCCAATTTCAGCACCCAGGATGGAAGCCAGAAAGCAATGGTTGTTAGGGTGAGTTTATTCTTACCTGAAAAGATTATTACATTTAAGTTTTTATACTGGAAATATATCAAAATTACCAGGTTGAAACATAGCAAGGAATGCTAAAAGACTGCTATCCTATCATGTGCATGCTTACATTTTGACATAAGATACGGATATCACATGTGCCTAAATCTTATGTGACCTGATTCTCAGACTCAGGAAATATTATTTAATGGCATCTGGGCTTTTGATATTTATCTAACATGCACTATTTGACTAGGGGTTATTTAATAGTTATACCTGAATTATTATTTTTATAATTATTTTTCACTAGTTTGTCCATGTTTTCTAATAGTATTAATTGGCTATTTTTTGAAAGCTTGAGAAGGACCGCACTGGTAATGAATATCTATATATTCCCAAGAGCTATTGAGTAGTTGAGGCTAAATTAGAACATAGCTGAGAACACAAAATATCATCATAAAGTTGCTTTGATCTTGGCTTGTCTTAAATACTTGGTTAATTCTAAAACCAGCTGTTGAAGTGGATCATAATTGTTATCACTGTCATTATCCTGGTCTTTACTACTTAAGTATTACTAAGGAGCAAATCCTCTCTTTGTACCTCTTTGCTGAAAAATTGCTCAATACACAATTTGTCATGTCTTAGACATGAGGTCATAGGAAACATACGACCACTAAAACTCACTTCAGGAAAGGAGGACCTATTATAAGAAATGTTAACAATCACATGAGGCCTTAGGGACTAGAACCAATAGAACCAGGAACTGGAAATATCTATCTATCTATCTATCTATCTATCTATCTATCTCACCCTCCCTCCTTCCTTTTTTCCCTCCATCTTTTCTTATTCAGCAGTGTGCCAGGACCTAACCTTAATATCCACAGAAGTAGGTTCAGCCTTTACATATACATCTGTTACCCACCCTGGTCCAATTACTTGTAGCCAAGATAGCACGGTTTTCTGGCCCTCCTCTCTCTTGCCAAAGTCCATAGAAAATAGGTTCCCTGAGAAGAGCTATGAGCAAATTTTCTAACAAGGAAATGAATATGGACAGGAAATGATTAATATCTCTGGCACTTTTTATGAGCATTGTCCAAGAACCCCAGAGAGATGAGTGGCCCCAATTGCTGCTATGTAGTAGAAAACTACCTGGAAAATGCTGGCAATTTTAAAATGTCCTATGAATAAGATTTTGGAGAATGCTTTAAGACAGATCCAAGAAAAAAAAGGTACAGTAATACCACCTGTACTAAAAGGGTGTATAATAAAAATATAGGATTTCAATTTAATTTTCTGTATAAAAATAAGGTGGACAAATAAACATGCACCTAACAATACTGACCTTATCCACTTCTCCTATGAGGATGAAGGGACATAAGAAGAATAGTAGGGGAAAAGTCAAAGCAAAGATTAGATCCATCCAAAGTACAATTGAAGGCTTAATGTTCTGTTCAATTCATTACACCTCTCTCTCCCAACACAGGAGTTATTTCACTAGTTGATCTAATACTAACTAAGCCAAAGTGGATTCTTGCATTTAATTTATCAATGGACTCATGTAGAATAGAGGACACATACAGATTAAAGACAATGGGCAAGACCCATCTTCATGTAATGGTGACAAAATGGACCCCTCCTAAAAATGCCCCTGGTGAGCCACCGTGAGTAAAGACAGAAAAAGATGGGAGCCTATGAAGTGTTACACTAAAGAAATGGTTTTCTATTTGAGCCTTTTTAAAAACCCCTCTAGAATTAGGTTGAAATAGTTATCCATTGCCTTCCATGGTGCTGAAATCAACAACAAATATCAAAAATTCTACTACCTGGTCCAGTCCTTGTTTCCCATATATTTCTCCAGAATTCTCAAAAGCTACAATTCCTAAAAGGAAAGTCCTTGTAGACTCTTACAATGTTAACATATCCATCTAAACATTTGTCTTTCTGTCCTCCCAGTGAAACAAGATGGTGAGCTGCACGTGGAAGAATAGGCCTATTTATTTCTCTTTCCCAGATGAGTAAATGTTAGTTCCACTAAAGTTATTTCTGACCTACACTTAAACCAAGCCACATCAATGGATGTCACCACAAAATATTCTGTTCTGTTCATCTGGAGAGCATTTCCTACCATCATGATTTACGGACACTATATTTAGCTCATGAGGAACTTCTTAAATATGTCCTCATTTATAAGGTTTTAACTTACACTCTATTTTTTTTTAATTTCAGCTTTATTGGGGTATAATTGATTTACAAACATTGTAAGACATTTAAAGTGTACATCGTGGTGATTTGATATATATATACAATTGTGAAAAGACTCCCCCATCTAGTTACTTAACACGGATAATCACCTCACATGTTTATCTTTCTCTCTCTTTTGGGGGTTGGTGAGAACATTTCAGTTCTACTCTCCTAGCAAATTTCAACTCTACAATGCAGTGTTGTCAACTATAGTCACCATATTTTACATTAGATCCTCTGACCTTATTCATCTGATAGCAGAAAGTTTATAAATGTCACACTATTGAAACAAACAGAATATACAATGCTTTCAAAGATCCTAAGAGTAATATTTATCTAAAAATTATGTCAACTGGATATGCAAATTGCTACTGAAAAAAGAAATGGCATATGCATATTAAATGAGCTTCAAATGATATTGCAATTATCACTAGCAGTCATTACTGCCTATTAGACCTGCCCCAATAACTGCTATGAAAATGTTCAGGGGCGGCCGGTTAGCTCAGTTGGTTAGAGCATGGTGCTAATAACACGAAGGTTGCTGGTTCAATCCCCACATGGGCCACTGTGAGCTGCTCCCTCCTCTGTACTCATCCTTATACACACAAAGGTGAGACATTCAGATCTTCTTAGACGTAAGAAACTTCATTAAAAAGAGGAGTGATGCCTGAAATGCTATGAAAATAAAGGGACTAACTTCTACCTCTAACAACATGTTAACGTCATCCCTATATCACCCATCTAACTATTCATTTATATTTGAACTGTTCAAAAAAAATGAGTGGATACATAAATAAATAAATCCAGGCAAAAGCATAGGACTTTATTATGTGGAGAATCAAGTTCATAGAAAGAAGTAGATAAATCTTTTGCCCCAGCCTGTTGGATTAGGTGGCACTTTTGATTTAGGAGGAGTGGAGAACAGTGGAGCAAGTGCTTGATTTATAGTTGGATTGTGAAAATTGTGACGGTGGGTAAAATGGCATAGTCCAGCTTCTCATCAGACTGCATTGAAGGCTGAAGAAACTCTTCGGCTTTTTGATATTTTTTGTTTTCGCCTTCATTAACACAACATAACTTCCCATTGAGACATGCTATTTCATATATTTCCCCCATTTCACATTTCTTCCTGCAGTAGCCTGTTATATTACTAAAGCATTTTTTGGGTCGTGCGGCATCTGTACACAGGAAAGAACATTGAACCCAGATTAGTTTCTGAGGCAGAGTAGAAGAAGTTATGTGGTTCCCCACATGCTATGGCCTCTTGTGGTCCCAAAGTGAACCTTAGGCTGATATGAGAAAACAGAGCCTCCTCTTTGAAAGTCATCCCAAATTATGGACATCCTAAACCCCAGCTCCTAGCCAGTGCACAATGGGCTCTGAGAACATTAGGACTTACATGATGAAAGAGAAGAGAGCTCAATTTATGGTTATCAGCTGATATGTCCCACCCCTAGGACCCTGGCAAATCTGACTTAGTCTTCCATGCTCCAAAGTCAGCACTCCCTCAGCCCTACCCCAGTCCAGTGTCCCCAGAGCATACCAACTTGTCAACATGGCACAATCAAGAGCCAAATTAACTTTTCAAAGAGTATCACAGATAGGACTTTTTAAGTTAATAGTGCAATTGAGTTTCACACTGACATGGGCAGCAGAAACCTTTCACTGCCAAGACCTCATGGCTCTCAGCAATAGATGTTATTGAGAGAACTCCTTCACTTATTTAGCCTCTATGACTTCTCCATAACTTGGTCTCTCTCTCTCTCTCTCTCTCTCTCTCTCTCTCTCTCTCTCTCTCTCTCTCTCTCTCTCTCTCTCTCTCCTCCCCACCCAACCTCCTTATGATCTCTGATAAATGTGCTGCCCATGGATAAAACTTAATTCCATGTATACCTATCTCCTTAGAGATCCAAACTGTCATCTATTCAGAGTATTTCATTGAGGCCCTAAACCTCTGGTTTCCAGTTCTTTATTGGCTCCTGTACACAAATTTGGACAAGCCCATGGAATAAAGATGGAGCACAAAGACACGGCTTTCCCTTTCCTAAATTCCAGAACCAGAGAGCATCTTTGAAGGTTAGAAAGATATTTTTAGAGATACAAGAAGATCATATGCCTTTCTAGAGTAGCAAGGGAGAAGGGATCTCTTACTGACAGAGCTCCTACCATGAACTTGGTGCTTCACATTTGTAATCTCATGTAATCCTCACATGAAATACAATTATTATAAAACTGAGTCATTATACTCACTTAACAGATGAGAAAACTGGGATTCAAAGGGAGTATTAGCTCAATTCATACAACTAGTCAATGAAGAAGACATATTTTAACCGCACGTCTCCGTGACTCCAAAGCTTGTGCTGTTCTCATTACTGTTGCAGTCTAGGCTGACCGTGAATTTGAATAGAAAAGGAGACAGTCAGGCTCCTGGGTAAAAACTTTGTTGTTCATCATAAAGATAATTCTAGATGATGAGCTGATTCCTACCTTCAAAGAGGACTTCTGAGAGTATGGCTTTGGTCTCTTCTTACCTCCCTAGATGCTCTCTTCTAAGACACAGACTTAAGGCAGGCACTCAGGATACTTTTGATGATATCGGCACGATACCAATAATCTTGAAAGGCCTGATCTCATTCCTATGGACAGTAATATTTCCTAGGACTTCCTGGTACATTTGGACAAGTTACCTCTGGGTACCTCAAACAGCAGAATAGTGAGAACCAGAAACAGCTTCATGTTTACAGACTTCCCAAGAGAATAGGCAGCAGGATTTCTTTGTCCAGCGATCTGTGTCACACAGAGTCTTTAAAGATGAGCCAGAGTTTTGGGTGCTATCAGTGTTCTGAGCTCTCTCATTTTAACCCACATGGATGAACAGAAAATCCAAGTCCACCCCCGACTACATTCCCAAATATGGAGTTGACAGTTACAGAATGTTCTATCACATCACACCCACTCCTCCTTCCTCAGGATGTGAGCTCCCAGAGAGCAGGAACAATGATTTCTCCACCTTGGCCATCAGCCCATTTGGGTCAAGGTGTTTTGGTCATATGTCTGGTTTGTGTGGGATATTCCTTGTTTATTCCTATTGTTCCAATGTCCCATCCAACTAGTGCTACCTTTCACTCAAAAAAGTCACCTGGTTTGGAAGATTAGTTAAATTATTAATTAACCAAAGTGAATACATAAACACATCATATAATATTATTTAATGTATAAAACTTCCAGAAAATCATCTAGGAGTAAGATTGCTTTTAGTCTGGGCTAGATAAATTAATATTATTTCAGAGTTTCCCATAAAGTCTTACCCATTTGGTACGAGTCAATTCTACAACTGAAGTCTTTCAGAAGATCACATTCTTTTAAAACACTGTTTGAGTCATGAACTGGTCCCCGTTCACCTCTCGCAGAGCATTTTATGGAACCATTCATGTTTCTGCCAAATTAGTGTGGGTGTCCCTACCCAACTTGTTACTTCACAACCTGTTTCTTTGCGCATTTAAATTTCTCTTCACAAATTATATTACGTTTGCCCATCCTGTCCACCTAATTGGCCCTATTGAGCTCCTAATTTTTCTTCAAAACCAAGTTCAGTCATCTTCACATCTGTGAACAATTCCCTGATCCAACTAAATAAAGCTGCAAGCTCCCTTCTTTGTGCTACCGCTATATCTTATACACATTTTTTTTGGTGGTTACACCAGGTCATGTTCCAATTATTTGTTTATTTGCAATAATCTATGAGCCCCTCAAGGGCAGTTCACTGTTTTTTTTCAATTTGGAGTTCTTAACACACAAAATTACGTACTATATCCTTAGTACATAATTATGTAATAAATGATTGCAAAATACTGAACAAATTATTGCTAAATAAAATAACCCAGAACAGTAATAAAGTTAATTAAAGCACAGCCTAACGAACGCTATTTACATCATTTTACAATTTCTTGACACTAGAACCTTGAATTTATAGCAATTAGGGCCCATCTTAATATCTTTCTTTGATACTACCTGGAAGAAAATGGAATTTGTGAAGGCTGTATAAATAAACATATGTTGATGATTAAACTCATATTGCAACATAGGGTTAGACTTAGGAATGAGTATTGTGCATAACTTACTCTGTTTCCCAGTAACCAGAGTGAATTAAGCTTATCAAGGAGAAGGGAGTGTCAAATGCTGCTAATACGTCAGGATGAGGAATGAGAATTGACCAATGGTCCCACTAGCATTGCACTAGCCCCTCCAGTATCCTACTTGGTCTCATCTCATTTCTCAGCTCTATGACCTCTTAATATGTGCCTACTAGATGACAAATGCATTTTATATATATATACTACTTATTTAAATCCTCACAAAGCAGTATGAAATCAAAATTATACCACTCTTTTTCAAGTTGGAAAATCACAATTTCTAACTTGAAATGGGTAATGAGCCCAATGTCATACAACTAGTAAAAAATGAGTTAGGATCAACATAGGCTGGCATGAACCTAAAAGTAAAGGCATTTCTGTCAAGATGGTGGAGTAGGTAAACTGTGTCATCTTGTCTTCTCCCACAACCACATCAAAATTACAACTATCACTGAGAACCACCTGAAGTCTAGCTGAACAGAAGTTCTATAACTAAGGATATACAGGAGAAGAAGCCATGTCAAGACTGGTAGGAGGTGCGGAGACACAGAACAGACTGGTCCCAAACACACATGTGGGGGTTAAAAATTGGGAGGGATATCTCAGCTGCAGAGGTACCACCTGAGAACCGAGTGGTCCCAGCCCCACACCAGTCCAGGGTTCCAGTGCTGGAAAGAGAAGTCTCCACAACTTCTGGCTGTGAAAACCAGCAGAGATTGTGTCTGAGTGAGACAGAGGCTGCGGGAATCCCAAGCATTTCTCTTAAAGGGCCCTTGCACGGACTTACTCACTGACAGATTCAGTCATTCTGAACTCCAGCACTGAGGCAGCAGCTCAAAACGTGCCAGAGACATACAGGGAGGAACTGAATTCAGGGCAAGGTTTGGAGGGGCAGCTTTCTCCCAGACAGAAGTGCTGGAAGACATCATTGTTCCTTTGTTGAGCCCTCCCTGCACCCAGCCTGCACATGCAGGTGGGCACCATATCTGAGTCTCCATCAACCTGGCTAACAACACTTGGTGGAATCACCTACCCTGATGATTCCCTAGACCATGCCCCATCCAACTTGCAGGCCGGCCAAGTTTCTTCCAATGGCTTTTCCATACAAACAGCCTGTCTTGCCTCATGCTACAGATTTTCCTAAAATCTCTCAAAGGCTTACAAATACCACTTCTGGGTATTTATTTGAACAAACCCAAAACACTAATTCAAAAAGACATACGCATCCATATGTTTATTGCAGCATTATTTACAATAGCCAAGATATGGAAGCAAGATAAGTGTCCATCGTAGATGAATGGATAAAGAAGTGGAACATATATATAATGGAATATTACTCAGCTATGAAAAAGAATCAAATCTTGCCATCTGCAACAATGGAGATGGCCCTAGAGGGTATTGTGCTGAGTGGAGTAAGTCAGGCAGAGGAAAACAAACACCATATGATTTCACTTATATATAGAATCTAAAGAACAAAATAAATGAACAAACAAAACAGAAACAAACTCATAGATACAGAGAGTATTTTGACGGTTGTCAGATTGGATGGGGTTTAGGGGGATGGGTGAAAAGGGTGAGGGGATTAAGAAGGACAAATTGGTGGGCCGGCCTGGTGGCTCAGGCGGTTAGAGCTCCGTGCTCCTAACTCCGAAGGCTGCCGGTTCGATTCCCACATGGGCCAGTGGGCTCTCAACCACAAGGTTGCCAGTTCAACTCCTCAAGTCCCGCAAAGGATAGTGGGCAGCACCCCCTGCAACTAAGATTGAACACGGCACCTTGAGCTGAGCTGCCGCTGAGCTCCCGAATGGCTCAGTTGGTTGGAGCGCGTCCTCTCAACCACAAGGTTGCCGGTTCGACTCCCGCAAGGGATGGTGGGCTGTGCCCCCTGCAACTAGCAACGGCAACTGGACCTGGAGCTGAGCTGCGCCCTCCACAACTAAGACTGAAAGGACAACAACTTGAAGCTGAATGGCACCCTCCACAACTAAGATTGAAAGGACAACAACTTGACTTGGAAAAAAGGCCTGGAAGTACACACTGTTCCCCAACAAAGTCCTGTTCCCCTTCCCCAACTAAAAAAAAAAAAGAAGGACAAATTGGTTGTTACAAAATAGTGATGGGGATGTAAAGTATAGCATATGGAATATAGTCAATATTGTAATAACTATATATGGTGTCAGAGGGTATTAGATTTATCTGGGTGATCATTTCATAAGTTATATAAATGTCTAATCACTATGTTGTACACCTGAAACTAATATAATATTGTATGTCAACTGTAATTGAAAAATAAAATAAATAGTCTTAGCCATTGTGCTAACCTGTCTTCTTTGGGTCAATCTTCGGGAAACTGAAGACAAAATATTCAAATACATGATATTGCTTTGTTCACAAAATTTGTTGGTCATGCACTTCGCTGGACATCCTTCCCCTACCCACTTCCTTA
This sequence comes from Rhinolophus ferrumequinum, assembly GCF_004115265.2. Lineage (NCBI taxonomy): Eukaryota > Metazoa > Chordata > Mammalia > Chiroptera > Rhinolophidae > Rhinolophus > Rhinolophus ferrumequinum. Next base: position 23,197,350 of record NC_046306.1, read on the forward strand.
TATTTCACTCACCATTCATAGAGCAACCTATATTGAGAGAGCAGCTTGTACTGAGAGAATTCATATTGCTGATTTCCACAGATGACATTATTACATTGTGAAAGTAATATTGCCGCCCACTTCAATAGATTCCTAAGTCTGATTGTTTATCTATTTATCTGTGTCAACTCTTTAATATCAGAGAGCCTTCATGCAACCCTAACTGGGCACTAGGAGCACACAATCTCCTCATTTTTAAAGCCCTCCATGATTAAGCAATAGATTTCCCCTTGAGTAGGCTGGGATGGATAAAGAAATGTTGCTTTTTAGTCATGGTCAGTTAAAAAAATTAAATCACCCATCAACGGTTGTTACTGCACCTCCTACTGTGATCCATAGTAGTACAAATTGCTTTTAATACCTTACTTATAAATGAACTTTAAATGTGTTTCATTTCTTAGAAATAAATATTCTCTGTATTCTACTTAAGGTGTTATCTTTCCCAACTCTTGGACAGGCTGAATCCAGGCAAGAGATAGGATTACTAATTCCCTCTTACAAAGACTGCAGGAGTCAAGGCAAGATTCTTTTGTTATTCTTTGTTTAGGGAATGAGAGGAAGTTGAATTAACATCTCATGCTATAAAAAATCAGACACACAGATAAACAAAAAGGAGAAAAAAGAAACCAACTATAATCTCACCACTGTTAACATGTTGGTGTTGAGCCTTCTAAATATTCTGCTTCAAAAGTAATTTATTTTGACAATTGGGTAAGAAATAAGATAAAGCAAAGTGAGATTGCTTGCTTTCATCCGCTCAGTTTAACATAAAGTCTGTTAGTCAACACTCCCTGAACACATACACACTCATACACAGACAAAGTCTGTACTCTTTCCTCCAAGAAAGAGGCCTATTGGCAAAACAGGCATGCACAAACGCAGAGAAGCTCCATATCACCTGCCTGTACTAGTCTACCTTTATTCCTAAATATATATCACCAGGTAGTTTCAGGAAAATAAACAATATAAAAGAGAGGAACTTAAATAAAAAATAAGAATAAACGACCTCAAGGAAATAAAACTAACACTGAGAATTATTAAAAATTATGATAGTGACAGATTTGACTACTAAAATGCATAACATCTTCATAACAAAATGCATGCAGGAGAAGATGCAAGCCAGTATATGATTAAAAGATAATCAGAGTAGGGCCAACCCTGTGGCTCAGGCTGTTGGAGCTCCGTGCTCCTAATACCGAAGGCTGCTGGTTCGATTCCCACATGGGCCAGTGGGCTCTCAACCACAAGGTTGCCAGTTCGACTCCCGCAAGGGATGGTGGGCTGCACCCCTGCAATTAACAACAGCAACTGGACCTGGAGCTGAGCTGCGCCCTCCACAACTAAGACTGAAAGGACAACAACTTGGCTTGGAAAAAGTCCTGGAAGTACACACTGTTCCCCAATAAAGTCCTGTTCCCCTTCCCCAGTAAAAAAAGGAAAAGAAAAAGATAATCAGAGTAGAAATTTACATTATTAAAAAAATTGATATCCACAATATATAATGTTTACAAACTGACAAGAAAATGACAAATGACCTTGTAGAAAACAGGCAAATATCATAGTAACTAAATATGTAACCAACTCTTTCAGACGGTTGATATAAATTCAAAAATATAATGTCCTTTTGAGAGAATTTGCTTTTGTCTCACACAAAAAATAAATGTCTCACAAAATGGATTTATTAGGTTAGGATTGAGGGACCTCACTGGGGTTGTATTTGCTATACATTACTGTTCCTTTTCATTCCACTGCATTCTTGAGACCCAAGTATATTAGGACTGTGTCTTATATTTTATGAAATATACTTCTGGACCTTGATTTTTGTGTTTGAACAGTAATTTTAAAACACTACACAAAAACAGAAATATGACTGTTTATGACTTAATGTTGACTCATAAATTGTATTTGTTTAAACAAATACAATTTGTTTGACTTAATATTGGCTCATAAAATGTATTTGCTTAAACACTAAATATATAAGTGAATTAGCTTTAAGTATGCCATCTGACTACTGCTCTCCCTGTTTTTCCAGAGCTATTAAAAGATTAAAGTATTTGAAATAAACAAGGTCATTGTTTTGTTTCCCTGTTGCAGTGTGTCTCTGATCATTTTACAAATTCAAAATTAATCTGAAGTTTTATTTTTTTTGATAGTTAATACCATGATAGATGGATCTAAAATAGAATAGCACCTGTGACCTTGATACAGCCCAAAATGAGAATTTTCTCCACATAAGATCTCTGTGTGTTTGTAGCTGCCCATGTCTGTCTGATACTTCCAGTCTTTGGTTGATGAAAATTGCCAAAGGTCAGTAGTATACAAGATAAAAGAAAAAAGGTCGTATGTTAGTAATGAGAATTAAATGCAAAAAAAAAAGGTTAATTCATAATTCATGAAGCTGGTTTCAGCAGATTGGCCTTAGATGGTCAGAACAAGTCTCCAGAAATAATTAAGGATTGAAAAACTTAAAGTGATTTTTTTTTTTTTTTAAGTTAAGCTAAAAGAGTCTTGGGTGACTCAGACTGACTCTGTTTCTAGAATGACTTAAAGAAAAAAATCACATACAGGTCCATGCGGGGTAAGCTGTGCCCAGGGCAAGATGGTCTAAATATCCTGGTATTTTGGACTCTAATTAAAAATAAATATAAAGAAACTAGACCTGTCAACAAATGACATGCCAGATTCCTTCATGTTTCAGTCTCTATATATCTAAATCCAAATTGATAGATAAATATTTATCTTCTCCTCCCTCAACAATAAAAAACTTAACAACAGTAATAATAAACATGTTATATGTACAATTTTGAGCCAGTTCTAAAGGTAGAAAAAACAAAGTGTTAATATTTATGGTAGGCAGAATAATGGTCCCCTAAAGATGTCCCCATTCTAATCCCCAAAGCCTGTTAATATGTTAGTTACATGGCACGGGAGAATCAAGGTTGTAGACAGATTTAAGGTTGATAATCAACTGCCCTTAAAATAACAAGATTATCTTGGATTATCTGGATGGGCCCATGTAACAATATGGATCATTTAAATGTGAAAAGAGAAGGTAGGAGAGTCAGTGTCAGAGAAAGATTTGACAATGCTACATGGCTAACTTTAAAGATGGAGGAAAGGGCCATAAACCAAAAAATTCAATCCTCTAGAAGCTGGGAAAGACAAGGAAAGATTTTCCCCTAGAACCTCCAAAGGGAACACAGTCCTATTGACACTTTGCTTTTGGATCAGTGAGACCCATTTCAGACTTATAACCTTCAGAACTGTAACATGGTAAATTTGTGTTATTTTATGCCACTAAATTTGTTGTTATTTGTAAGAGCAGCAGTAGGAAATGAGTACAATATTCAATCTCATGTCAAGATGTCAGCACTCCTTCCAGTGATGTAGAACAATTCCATGACTGGGCCAACGTATGTACTATCAGAAAGGATATGCATGCTTTGCCCATAAGCTGCCAACCCTGAACGAAGACTTTGTTCACACAGGATAATTGGTACCTTCTAGCCCAGAAAGTAAAGCCTGTGGTAACTCAGCAGCAGGAATTTTTCCCTGAGAGTTTCCCACATTTTTAAAATCTAAACCAGAGACACATGTCATCTTTTGATACGCCATCTCAGAGCGAGCAGAGGTATCTCTAAGAAACTTACACCCAGGTACCAAGTGTGGAAAACTCGTGTTCCCAGAACGATTCCACATACACCTTCAGATGCTCAGAAAAAAATGAAGAAAAAAATTTTTTCTATCAAAATAATTTCAGTGCCAAAATGTTATTTTGAAAACCCATCCACATATTGAGAGAAAACTATGTATGTAGGTAAAACCTCAACAAAATGCCTCATCTAGAGTTACTCCTGTTTATTTTAGGTCTAAAACAATAGTTACAGATAATTGTAAAATTTTTGGAGCAATAAAATTGATATACCTCAGAAAGTATGACCTTTCAGGTTAGCCAAAATTGTGTTCTTAATCAGGCAACAGAAGATATTAGGAATATTTTTCCCAATTGAACAGAAGATAGTAGGAATATGTTTCCCAGCTGAAATATTCCATTCAATATTCCTGCAGCCCTTGCTTAACCCATTGCAGTCATGCTTATTTCCTCTTTTCTTCCATCATTAATCCCTTGAATGGCTAGCCACAGTTTTCATTATTTTCCACTGAAGTGTCAAATTCAGGTATTCTGGATTTCAAGTACCACCTAGTGGCCAAAGCAAATCCTCTTACTAGCTGTCTAAACATTCCAAAACTTCAAGATAGTTCATCACCATAAATGATGAACATCATGCTTCAGTACTTGTTCTGTGTGGTCCGTGGACATTCAAAATATTAACAAAAGAGTTCTCTAATATCGGGGGAAACCTTAAAAAATTTAAAAGGAACTAGAGACTATTATGTTGTTGTTTTTTTACCTTGTGCAGGCAATTCTCAACAAATCTGTGTACACGATTATATCTTCTGAAGTTAAAAATCACTTCAATGGAGAGGGAAGTTATCCCAACCAAACCCCTAACATACCTACCTCAAGCTAATGCTATGTTAAGAGAAAGTTCTAAATTTACTGATCCTGGAGTGAATCTTAGTTTGATCAAATCAGTTGTAAACAAACAAACAAACAAACAAACAAAGCTTGGGATAATTGGAGCTATTTGAAAATGGACTGAGCAGTAACTGCTATTAAGGAAATTTTATTAATTTTGTAAAGTGTGATTGCATATGTTGGCTATGTTGGCAAATACTCTTATTTTTCAAAAATGTTTACTGGGATATGTAGGAATGAATATCATGCTGTTTGTAATTTACCTTAAAATATTTCAGCAGAAAATAATAAGTTCCAAAAAGAAGGGGGAAAAAAGAGAAAGAAAAATCCAAACAGCTGAACCCTTTTTGAAATATTGGGCCACCATTTAAGAATTTTACTCTTTTCCTGAAATCTTACCAATCATAGTCCTAGAAGTGTTATGAACAATAGAATATTTATTGGTTGTATTAGACACATGTCTATATTAGAGATATTTTACCTGAAGATAAAAAATACATGTCTGATGTTAAATAAAGCAGCTTAAAATTAACAACAACAACAACAAAATACTCTGAAAGGACTGGTTAGGGGGAAATTACTAATGGGAACAAAATAAAGGAGAAGCTATCCTGACTGCACAATAATCTAAGTTTTTTAAAAAACAGACATTGAAGATACCTCTCAGAAAAATCTTAATGCACTAAGTTCTGTTTTTTGTTGCTGCTGGTAGTGGTGGTGGTCTGTCTTTTTTAGAAAGAGCTTGTCAAAGTATAATTGACATATAATAAACTGGACTTATTTAAAGTGTACAAAATTATAAGTACGACATATGTATACTTCTGTGAAACCATCACCACAATCAAGGTAATGAATATACCCATCATCCTAAAATCTTTCCTCCTGCCTCTTTGTAATTTCTCTCTTCTGACCCTTCCCACCTCCCATCCAGTCAAACACTGATCTTCTTCCTGTAATTATAGATTAGTTTGCTTTGTATAATTTTACATAAATAAAATTAAGTAGTATATATTCCTTTGTAATATGATTTTTAAACTCAGTATAATTACTTTTAGATTCATACATGTTTGACATATATCACTAATTCATTACTTTTCTTACTAAGTACTAAATTTATTTCTCCATTCATCATCTCTCGATGAACATTAGAGAGAGAGAAGGGAAAGAGGAAGGGGAAGAAATGAGACTAGAGCTGCTGCACAAGAAACAGAGTTTGCAGGACAAGTACAGCCAGGAACATTGCTGCTAAAATAAAAGGAAAATACTCACTGGAGAAACATAACACAATGCAAACTATCCATAATTTACACCCATAATGTGAAAAATACAATCCAAAATTACACTGCATATGAAGAATTTTTTAAATGGAACATGTTCTGAAGAGAAAATAAAATCAACTAAAACCAACCATGAGAAAACCGGACACTAGAACTAATAGACAAGGCATTTGAAGCAGTTATAACTAACCAGAATAAAGCAAAACAAAATATATTTTCAATGGAAAAATCTTAGCCAAAAAATGGGAAGTCTCAACAGAAAAAGAAAATGAAACAATCAAAAAACAACTAAATGGATTTAATTAGAATTTAAAATTCAATTTCTGAAATTAAAACATTCCCTGGTTAAATTTAAAGCTGTATAGATATGAGAGAGAAAGAGAAGTGAACTTAAAGATATATCAATAGAAATTATACAAGGCATAAAACAGAAAAATATTTTTTAAAAATGAATGAGCTCATGGACCTGTTAGATGATACCAAATAGTGAACTATATATGTACTTGAAATGCCAGATGTAGGAGAGAGAAAGAATGAGGCAGAAAGAAATTTTAAGATATAATGGCTGAAATTTTCCTAAATTTGATAAAAGATAAAATTTTGCAGATACATGATGTTAATCAAACACCAGCAGAATAAACACCAAGAAAATTACACTGAGGCATATTACAGTCAAAATATTGTAATTCATAGATAAAGAGAAAATCTTGAAAACAGTGAGCAAAGAAATTATATATTTCAAACAGGGAATAACAAACTGATTAATACCTAACTTTCTTCAGAAACTTGGAGACCAGAGAAAGTGGAAAAACATATTAAAAGTGCCAAAAGAAACAAAAACTCATAGACCCAGACAACAGTTTAGTGGTCACCAGAGGGTAAGGGGGTGGAGGGACGGTAGAAGGAAAAACGGGGTCAAATGTATGGTGATGGAAGGAAGGAGAACGGACTCTGTGTGGTGAACACACAATGAAATATATAGATGATGTATTATAGAAATGTACACTTGAAACTTATATAATTTTACTAACCAATGTCACCCCAATAAATTTAATAAAAGATTTTTTTAAATGCCAAAAGAAAAATAAGAATCAACTCAGAATTCTATATCCAGTAAGAATATCATTCAAGAATGAAACTAAAATAAATATATTGTCCAATAAAAGTAAGAACAGTCATCACCAACAGACAGACCTACGCTACAATAAATGTTAAAGGAAGCTCTTTAGGATAAAGGTGAAATACTATCAGATGGAAAGATAGCTCCTCCCAAAAGAAGGAAGAACATCAGAAATGATCATTTGGGGGTGGGGAGGAGCTGTGTCCCCACCACATACGCTGCTGACTAAACCAGACACCTAGAAGTTTCATTCTCAGCTTTTCTCTTCTCCTGGCCACCCTAAACTCTCCACACACATGACCCACTCTCCACTTCCATTATTTCCTCTCTGGTTCATCCTTCATTACCTCCTGCCTTTTCTTACAGACCCCTCTTCCCTGGCCTCCTTGCCAGGAATCGTGTACTCCAACCACGAGAGTGTCGTTTTTAATATAGTTTTATATATATAATCTATTTTATTTTTAAATTGCAAAGTACTATGTAATTTTATATAAAAATTAAGCTAATCTAACCTACAAGTATACAACTAGGGAAGTGAAGACCAAATACACTGCCCATAGCACGTAGGAAAATAAGATCTACAGTCAAGAGGAGCCTGGGATTCATCCTACAAGAAACAAGGTAGACCTGTAAAGCATCCTGTGACTCCTCTAGAGGGCGCTCTAGGACATTCATGAACTCCCTGATGTGGTGGTAGATTATCATAAAACATTATGTTCCTGAGGAATGCATTATGCCATTCTATTACCTAGTACAAGAGTCTCTGCTGATTTATCCTAACAAGGATTATTATAATGTGCAGTAGCACAGGGATTTGGGTTCACATTAGCTACATTGAAGAAAGTCATTGCCAGAATCTCACTTGTAGAGAGGCCACCACCATATACAGCCTTCCTACCTCGATCCGCATATCTCACTGCAAGGAGACCTTAATCCTGATCATTTAACCACACACTAATAATGAACTATCAGAAAGAGAAATTAAGAAAACAACCCCATTTTAAACTGCATCAAAAAGAATAAAATATCCAGAAATAAATTTACCCAAAGAGGTGACCTATACATTCATGGCCTATACTGAAAACTACAGGATGCTGATGAAAGAAATTGAAAAAAACACAAATAAATGGAAAGATATTCCATACTAACAGATTCGAAGAATTAGTATTGTTAAAATGTCCATACTACCCAAAGCAATCTACAGATTCAATGCAATCCCTATCAAAATTCCAATGGCATTTTTCACAGAAATAGAAAAAACAATCCTGAAATTTATATGGAACCACAAAAGAAAGACCCTGAATATCCAAAACAATCCTTAGAAAAAACAAAGCTGGAGGCAGCATGCCTCCTGATTTCAAACTATATTACAAAGCTATAGTAAATAAAACAGTATGGTATAGACATAAAAACAGACATAGGTTTATAAAACAGAATAGAGAGCTCAGAAATAAACCCATGCATATATGGTCAATTAATTTAAGACAAAAGATCCAAGAATACAATGGGAAAGGACAGTCTGTAATAAATAGTGTTAGGAAAACTGAACAGCTACATACAGAAGAATGAAACTGAACCACTATCTTACACTGTACATAAAAGTAACTCAAAATGGGCTGCCCTGATGGCTCAGGTGGTTGGAGCTCCGTGCTCCCAATGCCAAAAGCTACCGGTTCAATTCCTACATGGGCCAGTGCCAGATGGCTCAGTTGATTGGAGCGTGTCCTCTCAACCACAAGGTTGCCGGTTGGACTCCTCGTCTCCAGCAAGGGATGGTGGGTTGCGCCCCTGCTGGACCTGGAGCTGAGCTGTGCCCTCCACAACTGAGATTGAAAGGACAACAACTTGACTTGGAAAAGTCCTGGAAGGACATACTGTTCCCCAATAAAGTCCTGTTCCCAATAAAAAAAAAAAAAGTAACTCAAAATGGATTGAATACTTAAACATAAGACCTGAAACCATAAAAGTCCTAGAAGAAAACAGGCGGTAAGCTCCTTGTCATCAGTCTTGACAATGATTTTTTAGATTTGATACCAAAAGCAAAGGCAACAAAACTAAATAAATGGGACCACATCAAACTAAAAAAGCTTCTACACAACAAAGGAAACCATGCAGAAAATCAAATGGCAACTTACCAAATGGGAGAAAATATTTGCAAGTCATATATCTGATAAAAGGTTAATATCCAAAATATATAAAGAACTCATACAACTCAATAGCAAAAAGAAAAATCTGCTTTAAAAATGGACAGAAGATCTAAATAGACATTTTTCCAAAAGAGACATACAGATGGCGAAGAGGTACATGAAAAGGTGATCAACACCACTAATCATCAGGGAAATGCAAATCAAAAACACGAAATATTACCTCTCACCTGTTAAAATGACTATAAACAAAAAGACAAAAAATAACAAGTGTTGGTGCGAATATGAAGAAAAGGAAACACTTGTGCACTGTTGGTGGAAATGCTATTGGTGCAGCTACAATGGAAAACTGTATGAAGTTTCCTCAAAAAATTACAAATAAAACTACCATCCAATCCAGAAATTCCACTTATGGGTATTTTTCTGAAGGAAGCAAAAACACTATATCAAAAAGATACATGCACTCCCATGTTCATTGCACCATTATTTACCATAGCCAAAAATCAAAGCAACCTAAGTATCCATTGATGGATGAATGGATAAAGAAAATGTGATGTATATAATGGAATATTATTCGGCTATAAAAAGAAAGAAATTACACCATTTGTGACAATGTAGATGGACCTTAAGAGCATTATGCTCAGTGACGTAAGTCAGACAGAGAAATACGAATACCATATGATCTCACTTATATGTGGAACCTAAAAACAAAACAAAACCTCATAGATATGGAGAACAGATTGGTTGTCAGAGATGGGGGGCAAAAATGGATGAAGGCGGTCAAAAGTTACAAACATCCAGTTATAACATGTCCTAAGGATGTAATGTACAGCCAGGTGACTACAGTGAATAATATCGTATTGTATATTTGGAAGTTGCTAAGAGAGTAAATCTTAAAAGTTCTCATCACCAGGAAAAACAATTATAACTATATGTGGTGATGGGCGTTATCTAGACATTGTGACCATTTCACAATATATACAAATATCGGATCATTATTTTGTGCACTTGAAACTAATATAATGTTACATGTCAATTATATCTCAATAAAAAAGAAGTCAAAGTTAAGTCAAGAGATGCCTCCCACAGACTCATTCAACAAACATGTACTGAGTTCTTATGTTGATCCAGTACCCATGCTGGCCATTGGAGACATCAGTACAAAAAAAGACAGTCTCTGTCTTCCAGGAGTCCATGATTATAGCAATTTCTGCTCTTCTGATTCTCACACACTGAGTGCCTTAGGCATAATAGCAGACAGTGAAACAATGCATTGCTCTTGCCCTGCGCAAACTTTAAGGAGAGATACAAAGGGCCTGCACTTCTTTTGTATCTTTTTTTTTTTTTTAAGATTTTATTGGGGAAGGGGAACAGGACTTTATTGAGGAACAGTGTGTCCTTCCAGGACTTTTCCAAGTCAAGTTGTTGTCCTTTCAATCTTAGTTGTGGAGGGCACAGCTCAGCTCCAGGTCCAATTGTCATTGTTAGTTGCAGGGGGCGCAGCCCACCATCCTTTGCTGGAGTTGAGGAGTCGAACTGGCAACCTTATGGTTGAGAGCCCACGCTCCAACCAACTGAGTCATCTGGCCACCCAGGAGCTGAGCAGCAACTCATTGACTTCACTCTAGTTGCGGAGGGCGCAGCTCGCTGGCCCATGTGGGAATCGAACCGGCAGCCCTGTTGCCTAGAGCTCATGCTCTAACCAACTGAGCCACCCATCCGTCCCTTTTGTATCTTACATGTCTTATATTTCTCCCCCAGAGTCAAGAGCAGGAAATGTGTTGCACAAAAATGTTTGGGAAAGATTGTTCTCAAACAGGATGAGAGGAAACACAACTGCTGTGAGTTTTGGTTGCACTTCACTGATAATGGCCTCAGGCCATGAAGAGACCAATAAAGGCTGGAGCTCAAGAACGCCAACCAGATCCAAGCCTTCCTCTCTGGCACCCAGCCATGAAGCTCCTTTATCCTATCTTTGCCAGCCTCATGCTACAGTACCAGGTGAATACAGGTAATGTGGAATCCTGGGTTTAAGAGGGGTCAGTGTGAGGAAGCAGGGACTTGGCTGTCTGTGACAATGGGAACTTAAATAGATGCTGGAAGATGAGTTCCCCAAAGAGATGGCTGAAGAGTCTACCTATTACGTCAGTCATGTGCCATCTCCCACGCACCCCCGTAGGCCCTAACCCCAGACTCTGTCTGATGGGGACACACCGGAAGCTAACTACAGCAAAAGCATATGTTGGATGTGTTATATCCAACATATAAAGCTGCCTTCCTACCCTTTAAATAGCTATCACCTGGAACTCAGCCCAAGTCTCCATCATTTTTGCTCTATTTTTTAATTTAAACCATCTCTTGAAGCAAAGGTTGCTATCAGTTTGTATTTTGGTGTGATAAAGAGAAAGAGAAAGTCCTTACTCTTGTGCTCAATATAACCTTTTTTTTTTCAGGATCCAGTAAACAGGTCTATGTCCTCCATCTCAACTTTTTCAGATTTTTACGCAGCTTCATCCCTTCTCTCAGCCTTGTTGTCTTGGAAACCCCCAAATTACCCATAAGAGCGTCTAGGAGTACATTGTGGCAAAGGCTAAACCAGAAGACTGGCCATCGTTTCTTGAAAAGAAGAGAGAAGAAGCACTGAGACTTTTTTTAGAATACAAGAATCATCCAGATATTTGGGGAAATTGGCAATAAGCCAAGGAAAGGAAAGTGAAAGAGTCAAAGATGTTTCTAGTGTTTTTACCTTGGGGCCTGAAAAGAAGGGTAGAAATATAAGCAAGTATGACTGGGTCATCTTGAGTAAAGTCACTTAGCCCCCTGGAGCCTCAAATTCCACGTGAGCGTTTACAGGTTTAATCAGTGTAGCTGTTTGAAATATAAGAATTTTACTCTTTTGTCTTTGGTGAGAAACAATGTTGAAATGTATGTGAACATTAGGTGCTGCATACATCTCGTTATTTATGGAAAATCAGTTGAATTGTTAAGATGAGTGAGGGAGAACTTTTTTGATTCAGAAAAAAAAAGATGAGAGACATTGGGATGGAAAAGTCATCAAGCCTGAGGAAGATGAGGTACTAAACCAAGCAGGCAACTTAGAGCGATAGATACAATGTGAGAATTATCTTGATGAAGATGAGGTTAAGGTTAAGATAATGAATAAGACCTCCGAGGGACAGAGTGTCCAGGGAGGCTGAAAATGATAGAACACCATGCCCCAGGAACCACAGGTCAAGCAATGATCGAGGAGGGTGAGGTCATAAAAAACTGGGTTTGGAATAGAATTACCATATGACCCAGCAATCCTCTCCTGGGTATCTACCAAAAAAAAAAAATCTGAAAACATTTATCCATAAAGACAAGTGTGCTCCAATGTTCATTGCAGCTTTATTTACCGTGGCCAAGACAGGGAAACAACCAAAATGTCCTTCGATAGATGAATGGATAAAGAAGTTGTGGTATATATACACAATGGAATACTATTCAGCAATAAGAAAAGATGAAATAGGACCATTTGTGACAACATGGATGGATCTTGAGATTATAATTAGCTAAGCAAAATAACCAGACAGAAAAAGTAGACAACCATATGATTTCACTGATATGTGGTATATAAACCAAAAACAACAAAAGAACAAGACAAGCAAATGAGAAACAAAAACTCATAGACACAGACAATAGTTTAGTGGTTACCAGAGGGTACGGGGGGTGGGGGGTGGGAGATGAGGGTAAAGGGGATCAAATATATGGTGATGGAAGAACTGACTCTGGGTTGTGAACACACAATGTGATTTATAGAGGATGTGATACAGAATTGTACACCTGAAATTTATGTAACTTTACTAACAATTGTCACCCCAGTAAACTTTAATTTAAGAGAAACAAAGGAAGGAAGGAAGGAAGGAAGGAAGGAAGGAAGGAAGGAAGGAAGGAAGGAAGGAAGGAAGGAAGGAAGGAAGAGAGAAAATGAGATAGCAAATAAAACAAAATAAAAAACTGGGTTTGGCAAGAAGCCAGTACTCCTGAAATTCCTATTGATTCCCTTTTGAAATTCTTCCTTGGATTTGTTTTATGGCAGATTTTACTCCTGTTGGTATTTTCTAGGATCATGGGGAGAGATAGTGATGCCCTACGAGTGTCTAAGACGCTAAGTTGGAGATAGAAAATCCTATCTGAAAGCAAATAATTGGGTTCCCTTTTCTCCTTTCCTCTATGTATCCTAGATTTCTAAAGTGACTCAATGAGGGGAGACTATGGGGTTTATTTTGGATTTCATAGGAGTACAGAGACTCTCTTGGCCTGCCAGCTGCCTCCATCAATATCCCTCAACCCTGTGCTTAAAATTTAGCATTAACAAACTCCCTCTTTCTCGAATCCTCTCCCTCCAGCAGTTTTAAGATCATATCTACTTATTAATCTTAGCCCAGTGGTTTTCTTTTTTCTTTGTGCAGAATTCACTGGTTTGAGAAGATGTTTAATGGGTTTGGGGAGATGCAAAGACCATTGTGCTGTGGATGAAAAAGAAGTACAGAAATGCAAGAAGAAAAATTGTTGTGCTGGACAAAAAGCGATTCAATTGATAGAATACTATTTGCAAAATGAAATATCCCATATGTTTGGAGAGAACTCCCCAGAACTACTGAAAACTACCAAGACTTCTAGGGCTCTGAAACAAACAAAATACCGTATTTTACCTCTTCCCCCCAAAATCAAAAGCCCTCTTGCTAAAGTCAACACCATCATCTCAAATGCCAACGCTGTGAACTCTGCCACCACCAACCCCGTGATCTCAGGAAAGATTATATACCCGGCTGCTTCCACTAACAGTGACTCCAAAAGAAGCAGAGGTTCAGCCACTGACTCCTCACCACCAGCACCACCACCATAGACACTGCTAACACCACAAATGGAGCTGGAGGAAATAAATGAGCAGGGATGTGGGTCTTCCCCTTAAAAAACCAGTTCCTCTCTCTCTCTTTGCTATCTATTAAATGATGTCATGAGTCATTCAATAAATACTGTTTTAAGCACCTACAGTTTATATAATGTGATTCTCACAGGAGCCTCACAGAAGAGAAAGAGCTGGAGAGGGATGGAATTTTAGTTGACATGCCCGGGAGAAAGCAAGCACCAGGAATGGTGACTACAGCATTGAACTTGGCCCACGGCTGACCCAGATTAGGCCTCTGTAATAAGGATTTATGGTTCTCATATGGTGTTCTTTTCTTGGGGCAACAAGAAGGACAATGTCAGGAGACATATTTTCCTTTTTCATAGATTTGGGGGGAAAGGCACATATGCAAAATAGAATATGGGGGGACCAAGACTACTTTCTCCAGAGAAGAACATAACCTAATTCATGGAGCCATTTAAGATAAGAATATGGGGGAACGAGGGAGAGAGGCGGGGATAAAGGAGAAGGTGTAGTAAGGCGGTGCTTCCAATAGATACAGAATGCAGACTACAAATGCAGACCACACAGGTAGTTTTGAATTTTCTAGTAGCTACATTTTAAAAAGTAAAAAGAAATAGGTGAAATTAATACTAATAATACATTTTATTTAGTGTGGCAAATCCAAAACATTATCGTTTCAACATGTAATCAATATAAAAATTATTTGAGATATTTTGCATCTTTTTTTTGCACTAAAACTGAACTCTCATGTGTATATTACTGCTAAAAACACATTTCAATTCATACCAGCCACTTTTCAAGTACTAAATGGCCCCATGTAGCTGGTGGCTGCCATCTTGGACAGCCCAGGTTGGAGAGTTCCGAGGGCACCAGTAGCTATAGGACTATTAGGCAAAGGGGATGCTACTCTAGAGAAGACAGCCATATTTCTGAGGGCTGTGAAATAGAATTCAGAATATGGAAATTCCGGTCTGATGCTCCTGTGCTAGCATTCTGGTTCTAGCACTTTTTACCTGTATGGCCTTGAACATATCACTCATCCATCTATGAGCATCTATTTATTCAATCACAAAGTGGAAATGTGAACATTATATTATATCCCAGAATCCACTTCCTTATATCTCAGGTCACACTTCCTTTTACTACCCAAATTATAATGGCACAGACCCCCTATTCTAATTTTTTAGCATATTCCTCTCTGCTACATATCACCTCCATCAATTTAAAGACCATCTTTCCTTAAGTTATTGTGTCTTTACTACAGTGTCACCCTAAGTAAGGCAGATTTTTCCACAATGCCCTACAGTGATGCTAGAGTACAACTTTCAATTATATTCCTGGAAGTCTTTGTACAACAGGTAAGAGAATAACTTCACAAAAAGTAACTTCACACAAAGAATAACTTCAACTCTTGCTATATATGTGTTCCCTGAAGAACCCCAAGTATATTTTATGGGCATTCAGTTCCCTCCCTGTTACAGCTATTTGCCAAACTCCTGAAAGTCCAGCTTACCTTCCCACAGTTAGAATGCTGTCTTCATTGTCTCCCCACAGAGAGAAGAGAAAGCGTCTTTCTCAGCCAAGTTTAAGGATTTCTTTGGAATCCTCATTTCTGATCATGGAACTCACCCATCTCTTCTCAGGATAAATGATCCTGAGGAACATCCTTTTCCTTCAGGGAAATGTCACATCCACTATAACAAACTTGGTAAGTCTCCAATACCTGTTCTCCCCTTTCACTCCAGGAATAGACCCCTTCTAATGTCAGCTTGGCCCGAAGCCAGCCAGAGTAAAGGCTGTATTTCCCAGATAGAACTGGCCATACTTCAATGCAGAGAGGCCAAGACTGGCCATCCAATTATGCAATAATATTCTGGGTGAAAACATCTGACTTTCCATTTTAAAGGCAAAGACGGGCCTTTCTCTAAGCCTTGGAAGCCCCACAATGACTGCAAGTTCTCTCTTGGGATTCACCCTAGCACATCCTACAGCAATCCCCGGACTCTGCCACTCAGGGTCTATGAGGTTAGGATTCACCCTGGCACGTGCCATGCTGCCCCCAAACCCTACCAGTCAGAAGCTGTGTGAGTCTTAATTTTTTAACTTCTTAGAACCAATATTAGAACCCAGAGTAATCGAATTAGACACCCACGAACATTCCACTAACTAACCAGCACTGCTTCTACAGAGCATTTCACAGTGAGTCAGCCATAAATAAATACATGCATACATGCATACATACACAAACTGCTACCCTACTCTTAGCTATGTATGAAGCGGAATCCTTCCTCCTTTCGCCAGGCAGCAGGTTAATCCCACATACGATGATGATGTGGCTGCTTCTATGACAGGGAACAAAAGAGGGCAGGGCTGGGAAGGAAAAGAGGGTTTGACGGAGAATCCTAAATATTAGAAGACCTTCTCTTTACCGCCCACATTACTTATGATGGCCCAATTTCAAGTTCAGAACTACTTTGAAAATATGATTTACGAACACGAGTTGTCACATAAAAATTGTAAAATTTGAGACTTACGAGCATCTGTAAATTAAGTTGGCCTGTAAATAACCTAAGATGACAGAGAGAAGGGCACTACATAAAACGATAGATTAAACGTTGAGAGCTGGCAAAAGAAAAGGAAGAAAAATAAAATTTTAAAAAAGGGGGAAAAAAACGTTGGGAGCTGGAGATAATGTCCAGGAAAAATGTTAATTTTAATAAAGTGAAAGCCATCTGTCAATAGCTAAGGCTCAGAAAGTAGGATGGAGTATGGAGGGTCCTCGAGGACAAGGGAGGTACCCAACAGCAGGCACTGCTTGTCTAGGCTCCGGCCTGTACCCAATTGAGGGGATAAAAATTCGAGCAAGAAACAGCCTCATTGCTGGCTGCCCTGCTCTCTACTTATCTATTCCGAAAGCCAGAGACTCTTCTGGCCTGGTCTGCTCCTATGGAAGACAGGCTTGTCTATTTCCTTTGACAACACACTAAATGAGCCAAGGGCCATGTTATGGACTGAATTGTGTCCCTCAAAAAAATTCATATATTGAAGCCCTAACCCTCAATATGGCTGTATTTGGAGACAGGCCTTTAAAGAGGTAAAGTTAAATGAGGGAATTGAGTGGGTCCTAACCCAATATTACTAGTGTCCTTGTGAAAAAAAGATACCAGGGGTGCCCATGCACAGAGGAAAGACCATGTGAAGACACAAAGAGAAGGTCACTTACAAGCCATGGAGGAGGCCTTAGGAGAAACTAACCCTGCCAACACCTTGATCTTAAGCTTCCAGCCTCCAGAACTGTGAGAAAATACATTTCTGTAGGACTTCCAATTCCAGCGTATGAGTAGATTGCAGCAGTTACCACTGCTTGCTGGCACAGCTTCAATCGGTTATCTAGGTTACAAAAGATTTTATGTCAAAGATCATTGCTATTGCACGTTTACTATAAGCCTGCACCGTGACACATCATTTACATGGATCATCTTATTTAATCCTTAAGGGACAATTATCTCAATTTTACAGATGTGATGAAACTGAAGCTTGAAGGGGTTGAGTCACCTAAAATCACAAAGCCAGTGAGTGGTAGAGCTAAAGCTCTCATTTAGGCTATCTGACCCGAGTCAACCTGTTAACCCCTTGCAAGACTTATTCCCTCAGTAGCAGGGAGAGAGACAGACATAGAAGAGAAACCTCCTGTTTCTCCAGGTCTCCCAACCTGTCAGGAACCAGGAAGAGAAACTATTTCCTTGATAAATTTCTCGAAGTCTCTCCCATCCAAGTCTTGTTGACTCTGAAATACAATTCTGTCATCACACTAAGAATGACTCCATTTCTCACACTAAGCAAATTCAGGAGAAATAAATACACATCAGACATCAGTTTACTCTTTTATAAATCACAGAGACCAAAATATTCAAATCCCAAATAATTAACAAATTCTTTCCTTGTAACCGGACCTATCCAGAAAGTCAAACATAATCAGAAGTTTATTGAGTCAGAACGATGGAAATTAATTCAATTAGTTAAGAGCTTAGCATAACCCTGTGGATCCACTAGAATGTCAGCTCCTGTGAGGGGGGCACAGGGGAGGTAGATACGTTTTTTGTGCCTGGAACAGAGCCTAGCACAATAGTAGGTGCTCAACAACTATGTGGTGAATTAATGAATGAATGAACATTTACTACAATAGGATTGTCTTGACAATGAGACTGGGGATACTTAAAATTCTGCGGCAATCTCCCCCGGCCTATAAAGGTCTGTAGGAATGCCATGTCCCACATTACCCCTGGGGCTCTCGTCGTCTGTCCATGCTTCCTCTGCAGACCTTGTCCTTCTGCTTGGTACGTGTTTTCTTCAGCTAGATGAGTACCTGTGGTCTTCGCGCTGTTTCCCCCTCCTGCTGCCTCATAAGAATGGATTCCTGATTTGCATCCTCTGGCTGCAGCCTCACTTTCTAACATTACTGTTATTGACCCAGTCATGACCTTGACGCTATTCTTCCTGCCAAGGTGCCGGATTGACACAGGTGTGAAAATGGTTCTTTTCCTTGAATTTCATAAATCAGGACATTCCTATGTTCATTTTACAAGTTTCTGGCCTTTCACTCATTCATTTCACAGTTATTTAATGAAGATCTAGTATGTGTCAGGTAAGTGCTAAATTCTTGGGGCTCTGAAGTGAAGAGCTAAACAGGGTCTCGTTCCCATGGGGATTACATTTTAATGGCAGAGAACAGACATAAAATTAAAAGCAAATTAATACATTATGATGTAAAACACAGTATGTCCTTTCATTGGCCCCATGTTTTCAGTTTATTGCAGACCTGAGTTTACATGAGTTGTTATAAAATAATGCATGTGACACTATATGGGGTAGTACTCAACATTTCCTTCTATCCCTGGGTCTCCAAATCCTTCTTCACTTGGACATGAATTTCTTTCCTCTGGGAAGTTGTTCTTTTCCATCTACTCTCAGTTCCTTGTTTGTTCATTGGTCCTCCAGTGAAGTACCGCTGACCCTCCAGCAATGGCCATGCTGACCATCCCAATTTGCATCAGGAAGAAGTAGCCTGGAGCCCCTTCTCAGATCCACACCACTTTCCTCTTTCCCCCAGGGTCCAGTGTGCTGACTTTATTGCCAACCTGGGCTGATGGTCAAAGTGGAAAAGACACCATTTCTACCCTTCAGGAACCCTCAGTCCAAAGATGTAAGACATTTTGTCTCTTGTGAAGTTTCCAGGGTGCTATAAAGGACCACATCACAGGGGTTCACAGCTGACCTGCTCCAGACTCCAAAAGAAATCAGCACCTCCATCAACCATGGATCCCCTGAACTCTGAAGAAAAATCAATGATGAAGTGAGAGTCAAAATGCACATGAGACCAGCCTCTCTGAGCAGTGGTCCATCACGAAACTTCCTCTCCCAATTTTGGCTGCCCCTCTGGACAGGACCCCAGGAAGCTCAAGTAAGAAAACATCTGAGTAAAAAAAAGCAAAGAATGGGAAAGAGGGCATGACCCTGACCATGGTCTAACTATCCATTGACAAAAGAATTTGATGCTGCCCAACATCATAAATGTTTTTTTACAGAACAGTTCCATGGGCCTAAACCCAAAACAGTGTCTCTGATGAAGCACCCAGAGGTGTCACTGAGCCCTCCAAAGTTTGCAACGACCCTGAACTACCCTCACAGGTCCAGCCAAACTCCTCTTGATTTTCACACATAACAGCTTTTTCTAGTAAGTAGTAGTTCCCTTCTCTGCAGTGATGAGCCCTCTAAGTAACTCATATTCTGGGAAAGAGAGCAGCTTTGACTTGGTTTAGCTTTATTTTTTTTTAATTTGGGACAGGGGAGAGTAAGGTGATAAGTGATCCTTAAAGGACTTCCTCTAAGCTCTGAAAGGGCTCCCTGGTGGCATTTCCTTGGGACCACAGATGTGTAGTATTGGAGTGATAATTCCCATCAGCCTTTGTCTTTCTAGAAAACTTATACATGTCCATATGGGTGCTATTAATGATCATAGAAAGATTGAAAAAAATAAATTGAAAGGAAAGGACAAGGCAAGGCATTTTAGGGGAAGAATTACACTAGGAACGATTTTGTTGGAGGAGGGAACAAGTGGATTGTGTGATTTCAGTTTGTTGACTAAGTGATCTTTACCAGATTAAGGGGTTGACATTCTATTCCTAATGTAGGAAGAGTGTCTTTTTTTTTTTTTTTTTTTTACAGAGTACATTTATTTTATTAACTGATAAATTAAAAGTTCATTTCTGGATGTTTCTTTCTCTTGTATGCTTGATTAGTTTTATTAGTAAGCAAAGCCCTATAATGGATGGCTTCAACAAGTCCTCAGACTCAGATCCATCTTCATCTTGACTAATCTGAAAGTAACAAAGTTCATAAGTCTCCTTGTCAGATGCAACTACACAAAGCCAATCACAAGGACTATTTTTCTTAAGGTATTTCTTGGTAAGATATTTCAAATATCTTTTTGAGAACTGTTTCTCAGAAACAACTGTGATTTTATTCTTGCAGCATTCAATGTGTACAACATTCCCTAGATTTCCAGTTTTTCCATTGACTTTAACCTTCTCCCATAGAAACTGTGCAAAATTTCCAGAATCAAAAATACCATCTTCTACTGGATGAGTAAGGTCCAAACCAAACTTCCAGACTGACCTCCCAGGCTTCCTGACTTCCTGCGGCCCCATCTTGAAGGCAGGCTGTGCTATCAGAGAGCTAGGAAAAGTGTCTTCATGACTGTCATTTTACAGTAAGTTTTGAAGACAGAAAGTGAAAGTCTTCCCATTTTGTTCTTTTTTCAAATTTGTTCTTATTATTTTTTGCCTTGAGATACAAATGATTTAAGATCAGCTTGTCAGTTTCTGACAAAAAAAATCCTGCTCGAATCTTGATAGGGATTGTGTTGACTCCGTAGTCAAATAAGCATAAGAAGAGATGCTCAGATTCACTGGGAATCGGAGAAAAATAAATAAAACCAACAATCGTTTTGGTAAAATTAGAAAGCTGGATAATGGTACATGTTAGGGAAGATGTAGGAATATAGGAACCCTCAAACAATGTTTGTGGAAGTATGGACAGTTCATCTTTCTTGAGAACAATCTGTTACTACTTAGTCAAATTCACTATACACTTATCTTATGACCCAAGAATTCTACTCTTCAATATACTCCAGATACTCTTACCCGAGGTGAGATATGATTGGTGTGAGCTGAGATATTATTGGTACTGGAAACCCCAATCTAAGGCAATCTGAATAGCCCTTCTGGAGCAGCGGACCAGTAAAATTACATGGATGCACATTTTGGAATACCACACATAAGCTAGGAGCAACAGATTCAACATACACATAACTATGTGGGGGATCTTGTTTATTACAGTTCTGAGTGAAAAAATAAATCAGAAGCCAACAGACACAATACCATCCATGTAAACATACACGCAGAAAATACACATTTAAAAGAACTTGTAAAAGACATTCACTAAACTCATTAGAACAAAAGGGAGGGGAAATAGAATAGGGGATAGAGTCAAAAATCAATAAGTGAGTGAAACAAGAGACGGGGTCCTGCACAGACCAATCATGATTCTGTGTCATGTAATGGAGGAGAGTGCTCAATTCAATGGCTGAGATTTTTAAAAAAAAGAATAGTGAGAGTGAGAGGTGAATACTAAGTGACAGAGTGGCTTGCGCCATACCCTGGACCAGCCGGAAAGCTTTTGCCTGCTCCTGACCCCAGTAAAATCTTAAAGACACAGGCCAGAGAACACTCTCATATGCCTCCAACATTCCAATTTTAGCATACGTGCTGCCAAAGCTAGCACTCAGATTTCAACTTTTGAGCACAACAGTAACTAACGCATAATCATAATGAAAGTACCTACCATTTAATGCCAATGGTAAAATCACCTTGGCTCTCGAGATTCTATGCATCTATAACAAGGAACCTCTTATATAGGTTTTACACTCCAAATTCACCCTTTTTCAAATCAAATTCACCCTTTTGCAGATCAAATTTTTCCACAAAAAATGTTTCCTTAATCTTTGTAATAAAAATAAATCTGATGTTGTTATTGTTAAAATTAAACATTTTATTGCATGTATTTAATAATAAACATAAAATACTTATATTTAACATCAGAAATACTTATTTACTTATAGCTTCAGTTTGGTATAACAGTTCTCCTGCCGCTGCTCGTGGTAATTTCATATACATATTCATATAATAATGACGCCAATATGTAGGAGTAATAGTTGCAACGGAATGATTAATAACATCTACTAAATGTTCATGTTTTGATGGATCAGCCAAAATATTTCTTGTGCAGAACTTAATTTTTGAAAAAACTTCTTCAATAGGGTTCAACATTGGAGAGTAAGGTGGTAGAAATAATAAAGTGTATCTTGTCTGACCAACATGATCACGTACTTCCTGGGTTTTGGGGAGGCTTACATTGGTCCAAAAACAAACCACACTTCCTCCAGATTATCTTTAATTTCTGCAATAATCTCTGAAGAAATTCGCAAAAAAATATTTGAATTAACCGTAGAATGTGCAATTACTTCATGCCACACCATTCCCTGAACATTTATTGCTGCAATTAGAGAAACATTTCGTCCTCTAACCGTTGGCACGGTCACACGAGCTGGTGTATTAACTTTCAATCGCACCTTCGTTTTTTCAAAAATTAAGTTCTGCGCAAGAAATATTTTGGCTGATCCATCAAAACATGAACATTTAGTTGATGTTATTAATCATTCAGTTGCAACTATTACTCCTACATATTGGCGTCATTATTATATGAATATGTATATGAAATTACCACGAGCAGCGGCAGGAGAACTGTTATACCAAACTGAAGCTATAAGTAAATAAGTATTTCTGATGTTAAATATAAGTATTTTATGTTTATTATTAAATACATGCAATAAAATGTTTAATTTTAACAATAACTTAACATTGGCTTTATTTTTATTACAAAGATTAAGAAAACATTTTTGGAAAAATTTGGTCTGCAAAAGGATGAATTTCATTTGCAAAAGGGTGAATTTGATTTGCAAAAGGGTGGATTTGATTTGCAAAAGGGTGAATTTGGAGTGCAAAACCTGTAACACTGGATTTCACATATCCAAGGCTTATCACTGATTCATTCTAACTCTCAGAGAATCTGAGAATCGAAAATTGATCCTGGTGAACAAGATCAATAAATAGAAGTTCAATTCAAAGGCAACCCAATGAATTAGTAAGTGCTCCATAACAATACCAAAGGGTATTAAGGCAAGAATAGCAATCTGGAGAAAGATCCGTAGAAAAGCAATATTGATAATGAGAATATTTAAGAGTGATAGAGCATTTTTGAAGTGCCAGGTACAGTACCGAGGACTTAGAATCTATCATCTCATTTAGTCCTTTCAACAACACTATACATATTATATAAATAATACAACTGAGGTTTAAGTTGAACTGCGGAAGGTCACAGATAAGTAGTGGAACCAGGGCTTGAATCCAACTCTGACTAACATCAGAGTCCCTTGGTTGCCATGCTACCTTGACTCCCAGTGGCGACAGCTTTGGAGCATGTGTCCAGTGCCAGTCATATAATGAGGCATCTACAGGGTTAACCCCACCTCATACTTTTAACAATGGCTTGGAAGAAGCTCTAGAAGACTTTATTATATCTGCTGGTTCCCCAGTGTGAGGAGGAGGAGGAGGAGTGAATATGCCCATCCTAAAGGACTTGGACAACTCCTATAATTGCCACATTTAAGTGCCCTGGTTAGCTCACACCTAGATTATTGCCTTTACTTCTGGCCACCACACTATAAAAGACACTTAGAGGAGATGGAATTAGAGTACAGACTAGGAGCCATGATAACGAAAGTACTTAAAAATTCCCATTAAAAAACACACACACACTCTTTGTAAGTCATAAATTCAGTGATGGTACCTCTCATTGCTTTCATTTTAAGAGATGGAAAAGAAAGGGTTAACAACAGTCCTATAGTCAATTCTCTTCCTTTACCCGGAATGCTCCTGGAAGGAAAGAAAAGAATAAGCTGAGTCCATCAGATGCCCTTTATAAACATGCTAAGGACAGACTTCCCGGTGAACTCACTAATAATACTCCCTTAGCAACAGAGTATCTAGCAGAACACATCTGCTCCATCTAGAATTGCCTCTGATAAACAAACCTAGAATCTATGCATTTGCAGGCCACGGCTCCTTGGAAAAATGTCATGGAATTATCATGCTATGTAATTTTTAGAGAATAAAATGGAGATGTTTCTCACTGAAGTAGTCCTATTTTTGTAAGTGATATGCTCGCATGTATCACTTAGATATAACCTAGAGATCTCTAACTTTAAACCCAATGCACAGCTCATTCTAATGAGGTAAGAAGGACCTAGAAAGTGGTGTGAACACCCAGACTTGCGCATGTTTGACCTGTGTTTCATAATTACTTGTACCCTTGAAATTATTACTAAAGCTTAGTATGGGAAAGATCTCTGGCTCCTGTGAATCTGATTTGAATCCAATCAATATTTTGTGTTAATCAGGAGAGAAAGCAAGTATTTCTGTGTGCATATATTCATCTCCAAACTTTCAAAACAGATGTTTTCCCTACATGAATAGCTTAATTGACTTTTTTTTATTATGCAGTTACATATAGTCATAACATTCAGATGAAACAAAATTATGAATGGTAAAATAAAAATCACAGATAATCTTTGTAAAAGATAAAGACCCTTAAAATTTTGGGTATGTATGCTTCCAGGTTATTTTTCTAATATTTTATACATATACATATATACGTAAGACTAGATCATATGCATATTTTCTCATAATTTTTCTTTTACATACTTAATATTTATATATACCATGGATGGCTTCTTATGTCATACATTCTCAATTATCATCATTGTTTAAAGCTGCATGGAATTCTAATATGTTACAGATCATAAACTGGCAAATTCTCTGCTGATAAACATTAAGATTTTCAAATCCTTGATAGGAGTAATTCTAAAAAGGAAACACACTACTTATATCTTGGTGAACTTGGCCATTTATTCTATATGTGTTAATTCTGCATCAAAGGGTAAGTATGGTTTTATTTTGTTTAATTTTGCTTTAGACATTAACTATATATTGACAAATTGCTCTCCAAAATATATTACATCAATTTAAAATCACAGGAACAATACATACTTGTCCCTGTTTTGCTCCAGCCTTGCCAACAGTAACTAGAAAGCATGTTTTCTAAGACTGGGTGTTACACTTCTAGGTATTATGTGAAAATCCAGTAAATTTATGTAGTAGCCAATTAAACAGTCTGACTAAATCTGTTCCCCTCGATGGCAGAAATTTCTGTTTTATCCCTGGCTCACTGCCTAACTTTTGATCTCATTTGAAGTGTAATAAAGATTGGAGCTCCAGGCAAGTGACCCAGGTAGCTCTGTCCCATCCCTCCCCCTGCACTCTCCCCAGGCACTTGCCTCTGAAGTTCTTGCCTCTGGCTTTTGAAGTTCTTGCCTCTGAAGTTCTTGCCTCTGGCTTTTGCTGCTCTCTGGTTCCTGGCTTCAGTGACCTTACATAACTTGGAATTCTCCATATTGAGAAGAGAGTAATGGAAGGGAGGGGAGACAGAAACAAAAGTATTAGATACACCTATTTTGAAAAGGAAGGGAAATTTTTAAATGGACATGTATAGGAGGAGGAGAATTAAAAACAACCATTTAAAGTGTCTGGAAATTTGCCTAAGGTTATACAGCAAATCAAGAAGCACTTTCTCAAGAAAATCTACTAAATCTCAGTAAGATTATGGGCGTCTGTGGCATTGGGACCAGAACTTGCTTTCAGTGTTGGAGCTACAACACAAAGATGGGGAACATGATTCAGCGGGGACTATTCATGTAAGAAGCTACAATCTTTCTTCCAGCCCCTAATAATTCATATCTTTCCCACACGTAAAATATATTCACTCCCGCCCAAGACTCCCACACTTTCATCATATGATGACATCAAGCTTCGGTTTGAGACTAGGCCCTCATCATCTAAATTGAGTCCAAATATAGATGAAACTTCTTCAACTTGATCCTTCTCATCCAGAGACCTGTGAACTAAAAAAGTAAGTTATCTGCCCACCCCACCCAAAATATAATGGAGCCACAGGGGTGGATAGCTATAACTGACACTTTGTTCAAAATGGACATGGGGAGGGGAACAGAATGGGACATACATAGCCGTCACTGGTCCAAAGCAATCATTATTTTTTAATTTTATTAAATGTATTGGGGTGACATTTGTTAATAAAATTATATAGGTTTCAAGTATACAATTCTATAATACGTCATCTGTATATTGCACTGTGTGTTCACCACCCAAAGTCAAGTCTCCTCTGTCACCATATATTTGACCCCCTTTAACGTCTTCTACCTCCTCCTACCCCCTTTTCTTTCTGGTAACTACCATACTGTTGTCTGTGTCTGAGTTTCGTTTGTTTGTCCTGTTTGTTCATTTGTTGCTTTCAGTTTTATATCCCACATATGAGTGAAATCATATCATTCTTGACCTTTTTCCATCTGACTTATTTCACTCAGTATGATATTGTCAAGATCCACTGTCACATGTGGCAGTATTTCATCTTTTCTTATGGCGGAGGAGTATTCCATTGTGTATATGTACCACATCTTCTTTATCTAGCCATCTATTGAAGAACATTTTAGTTATTTCCATGTCTTGGTCACCATGAATAATGCTGCAATGAATATAGGAGTACATATATCTTTACAAATAAGTATTTTCAAATTTTTCGGGTAGAATCCCGGAAAAGGGATGGCTGGATCATATGGTAACTCTATTTTTAGTGTTTTGAGGAACCTCTATACTGTTTTCCATAGCGGCTGCACCAATTTACTTTCCCACCAGCAGTGTATGAGGTTCGCTCACTCTCCATGTACACACACCAAGTAAGGCCACGTGAGGACATTGTGAGAAGGCAGCTATTTACAAGCCAGAAGAGAACTCTAAACAAAAACTGACCATGCTGGCTGGCCCCTTGATCTCAGACTGCTGGCCTCCACAACTTTGACAAAATGAATTTCTGTGTTTAAAAAAGAGAGAGCTTCTGAGGTGGTAAACACATGGAGATTCACAGAGAATGGCCCGCTTTTCCCCCATGCCTTGCCTATGTATGTATCTCTTCCTTCTGGCTGTTCCTGAGTCATATCCTTTTATAATAAACTGGTGAGCTGGTAAGTAAAATGTTCCTCTAAGTTCTGTGAGCCACTCTAGCAAATTAATTGAACCAGAGCAGGGGGCTGTGGGAACCTCTGATGTACAGCCGGTAGGTCAGAAGTACAGGTGACAACCTAGACTTGTGATTGGTGACTGATGGGGGTGTGGGATTTTTAAATGGTTATTAAGAAATAAGGTGAATGAAGCAAATATTGATAAGAGCAGAACAGAGAGGAAACAGAAAGGGGAGAATCACAGGACTTGTCCCAGCAAGATAGAAATCTTTAGATGAGATGATTGTTAAAAAAATGAAATAAATCAAATGGACATTGATGGGATTAAAACAAAGGTTTTAATGGAACACTACCAAATGCTGGGTGAGACTCTCTGCTGGTCCCCCAACATTAAAAGAACACAAGTCTGCTCTATTTACCCCAGTTTGGAGAAATTTTAAAAGCCAGAAGGCAGAGATTACAATGAGAGACCTGACCCACAATCCTTTGGGGCAATGGTCAGGCAGATTAATCAAAATAAAGATTGAAGAAGGAGCTGGGGTCCCTTGCTCCACCCCTCACTAAGGACCCAAAGCCTTTGGCACAGGAATGGGTAAAATGGTCAAAGAGTAGAGAAGAGAAGTTTCCAGAACTCCTTGATGCAGGAGTTCCACGAACAGTGGTACAGAAACCCATTGGTGAAGGCCTGACTCAGGCTACAAGTAGATCAAAAGAATGTGAAAAATGTAAGTGTTTATAGGATGGTGGAAATCGGAATGTTTAAGTAAATAACATATACAGAAGTTGTGTCCACTTTATCTGAATGTTTTACACCAATGGGTATTACGTCTAGCTGGAGAACACTTCCCCTACCTACCATTATAAAATCAGAATCTGTAAATGATGTTCTAATAGAGGCTGTAGTTAAAAACCTAAGAATTCACGGAACTAAGGTAAAAGTTTAAGGACAATCGGTTACGTTTGAACAGGCTTTATGTGAAGTATTTCTGTGGACAATGTATCTGACTGGGGAATGTTTCCCATAGCTAACGTGGTAAAACAAAAGACATGTAAATCTGCCACTCAAGCAAAGTTAGTTGGACATGCTAAATGGGAATCTGTAAGATTGCCCCAAGCCCACACTGTAGAATAGAAGCTGGAGTGCTGGTAGGGACAAATGCTCTGTGCCGTAGTCCTAGACTAGGGATTATGGCAAAAGCCTGTGACTGCCTCCCAGCAAAGCGAACTGGGACTTTGGATTAGAAAATTTCCAATAGAGGGGCACTTACTACCTTGCTACTGGACATTATTAATTGAAGCTCCCCCTGTGACTGAAGGACATAAAGCAATCTTACAATCATTATGTCTAGAATGATGTCAGAGAAACACTCAAATGGCAGTGTTCAGAAGAGTTCCAGAGTTGAGTGGAAATGGTTTCTACAGGTTCATGCTGCCTGGGGAATGCAAGGAGATACAAGCAGGGAGCCTCTTTTTCCCTAGGAGTGACTCTGGAACTGTGTGAGTTGCTGCTGGATTCTAGCATCACTTGGACAGTGCCTGACAAAGATCCCTTGACTGACCAAGATTTGCTTCTTGGCTTTTGGACCACAGTTCCAAGGTGAACGGATAACATCTGTTTTGGAAGGCCTCCACTCTCATTGGAGAAGATATCAACAATCAGCCCAGTGGACTGAACTTCATGCTGGATTCCTCACAGTGATGGAAATACTGAACAGTGGGGGGGAGGGGGGCGGACAAATAAACCCTGTGTTTGGGTTTTTACTGACTCACAGGCAGTGGCCAATGGCCACTCCAGGGAAGGGAGAGAGGCTGGTGGAAGGTTGAATCAATCACTAATAGAGGATATTGAATCAATCATGCCTACGTAATGAATCCTCCATAAAAAGCTAAAACAACAGGTTTCAAAGAGTTGCCTCATTGGCGAACACAAAACTTTTTTCCTGTTCTAAAATAAGAGTCAGCCTCAACCTGGTCCAAAATATCTTTCCCTCATTGTATGTGCGCTCCCTACATCCAAGCTTTTAAGACACTGAGAAGGGGTCTCTCTTTACCATTTTCATCCTTTGAGATCAGCCTCTGGTTGTGCTCAGAGGCAAGAATGAGCCTGGGAGGGAGAGACTGAAAAGTCCTATCCCTGTGCCCAACATAGGGCTGGCAAGCAGGGCAATGAGATCTCTTAGAGGGCAAGTTCACACAGGATGGCAAACAAGGTGTTCAGCTTAGACCCTGGGGGTGGACGGGATGAAGAATCAGAGAGAGAAGGAAATCAAAGAACCAGGCAATGGGTGTGAAGAAAGCCAGAGAAGGTAGGGTGCTCAGAAAATGCCAGTGCTGTGAGCCGACGGTAGACACAGAGCTGAGATGAAGCCCCCGGATTTAGCCAGAAGGTTATCGTTGGTGCTGGGCAGTGTCTGAAGAAAAAATAGCCTTTCGACGGGTGGCCGGCTCAGTTGGTTAGAGCACAGTGCTCGTACACCAACGTCACTGGTTCAACTCCCACATAGGCCAGTGTGAGCTGCGCCCTCCACAACTAAATTGAAAAAAAAAAAAAAAAAGACCTGACTTGGAGCTGATGGGTCCTGAAAAAACACACTGTTCCCCAATATTCCCCAATAAAAATAAAAAATAAAAATATATATTCTTAAATGTATTCTGTATGATTCCATTTCTATAAAATACTAGAAAATTCAAAGTAAGCTCTAATGACAGACAGCAGATCAGTGGTTGCCTAGGCATATGAGAGGGGAGTGGAGAGGACTGATGGGAGAAATTACAAAGGGGCATGAGGACACTTTGAGGGGTGATGGATATGTTCATTATCTTGTTTGTGGTAAAGGCTTAACAGGAGTGTACACAAGTCAAAAAATTACCAAATTGTACATGTGTGTGGTTTATTATATGTCAACTGCACCTCAAAAAATAAAGCTATTAAAATAAATCTCAAAGTGAAACGGAAAAATTAAAGCATCATAAATAAAGACAAATGACAAACTGAGATATTTATGATGAAATGCTGGTACCCCAAAATATATAGCAAGTTAACATAAAGGAACAAGGAAAACATGAAAACTCTAGTAGAAAATAAATAAGTGATTTGAACTAGCAACTTAACCACTAAAATGACAAAAAAAATATGGGCCAAAAAATCTTACTTGTAGTCAAATAAACGCAAATTAAATCTACAATGAGATCTCATTTTTTATCTATTAGATTTTTCAGAGATTCAAAAGATTTGCAAACCCAAGTTTGACACATTATAAATAAAAACAAGTCTTTCCATCAGACACTCCTATTAAGGACTAAATGGGAAGCTATACTTTTCAAAAAAAACATAGAAATGTTGATGTTATTTGGCTCAGAGACTCTGATTTTATGAATAAATATATTCTGAGAAAATAAGCAGAATCCATGTTTTAAAAATAATGTATGTACAAGCACAATCCCAACAGCGTAGTTTAAAATAGTGAAAAACTGGAAACTACCTAAATGTCCAGGAATGAGGGAATTATTAAATAAAGTAGATATATTCATGATGTAGAATTCTACACATCCCTTTAAAAAGATAAGTCTTGAGCTTCCTTCAGTCATGTAGAATAAATCCAATAATGTCATTAATTCAAAAACAATTTAAAAATCATATACATGGTTGATCCCATTTTATAACAAACACACACACACACACACACACACACACACACACACACACACACACACTAACAGGTACCCAAAATGCTGGGATCCTATCAACACTACTATTTTCACTCCATGCCCTTCTCAAAGAAGAAATGTAATGCATCCCAAAATAGATTCAACTCCACAATGCAGTCATGAAAAATAAATGTTTTACTGAAGACAGCACGGGGAGACATGGAAGAAGGTTTGCATCACCACTATACTATTCATCACTATTGTTATGAAGCAAATCTTCATAACAACTCCCTTTAAAAATTCTTGGTGTTTTTTTTCAAGTTCTTTCTCAGCCACTGATGCCTCAGCCCACAGGCCCAGGGTCTTGAAGTTGCTCTACTCTTCCACTCACTCTACTGTGACTGCCCCCACCCACCTCCAATTCTCCCCCTTTCTATATGACAGCCATTTTGCCCTTTCTCTGCCTCTCCTATTCAAATCCTTACATCCATAACTTGGTCAGCAGATACTAACTTCTGTTAGTGTTTACTCTCTTCAGAAAATAGCATGGGATTGCAAATAAATAATTTCTTTATCATCATAAATACATTTCTGATAGCAAGAGGCCCTAGAGGGATATACAAAGACATGGGATTACGGATGATATTGTCTATTAATTATTTATTTTTCTAATTTTTTTAGAGTAAACACATTACCGAGGAAAAGTCATATTCTAACAATAATTATAAAGCATATCACACATCAAACTGGCAACACATTTTCCAGTTTTCGACTCATTCTCCCACTCTCTGTCAAGGAGGCAGAATGGCTGTAAATGGCCCCAAAAAAGGTGTATATATAAAATATATCTAATGGTTTATTCATTGTCCTTCTGTTATTCCAAATAATTGATTAAAGAATATAACTAAAAAGGAACAGTTCCATTGATACACAAAATTTAGGTAAATTGCTTCTCCAAAGCATAATCCCAAAATTATGTGCTGTCAATAGTGAACCATCAAAGGATGAGACAAGACCCCTGGAAAAGATAGGATATTACACCTCATTTTTACCCTTTTCTCCCACAGAGAAGGGAGGGAGACAGAATTGAAAGGATACTAGAGAAGGTACGGTAATATTTCTACTTATAACGCTTTTTCCCAGCCAGAATGTCTCCCCTAAAATTTCTGCCAGGTGAATAACCTCCAATTCAATTAGAAATCAATAAATCAAGGACAAAAAGGAAAAAATAAAGACATAGAGAAATTTTACTAAACAACCAACAAGCTTAAAGAGAAAGAATATTATGCATGACTAGAAAAAAATATAAACCTTTCTTTCAAACACCTGGGGAAGATTCACAAAACTTAGCAGTTTTACGTTGCAACCAAAATTTTTAAAAATTAAATGAAAAGGAGAAATTAAATACCTCACAGTCTTTATTCAAGCAAAACAAGATGAGAAATTCATATGAAGAGAAAACAAAATGTCTACTCTGTAGAGAATATGAACGAGAAAATGCTGGATTCAAGGATACCAAGCAAGGATACCAAGAAAGCCATACAGAAATGGCAGGATTGAAAGAACACCTATTGAACTATAAACTGGCTGGTTCCTTCCCCCTCTCAGTTTCAAATGGCCTGCCAGCCAGGCTTAGGTTTCCTGGGCAGAAGATGGAAGAATTCCTTTCTGTGGTAGTCAAGGATACCACGGGAATTTTGAGAGGTGATAGAACTGTTCTGCATCCTAATTTTGATGGTAGTTAAAACTCACACAATTGTCCGCCCAAAATATAGTCAACTTTACTGTATTTTAGAAGTTAAAAAGTAAAAGATACAATCACAGATTTTTCAGGAGAAAAATTTCTTCTATATACCAAGATAATAGAGAACTTTAAATTTATACAAACTTGGCCATCTTATAAAACAGTAATACAAATTATTAAAATATAAATTCTCAAGCACTATAACAAACTTCTACAAATAACTTAAACAATTCTTTTATGAAAAGACTTGATGAGTCTTTCCTTCTCTTTTCCTCTCCCATTCTCATTTTGCTACAAGGAACCATCTTAAAGCTTAATGGAAACAGTAATTGTGACCAGCATGTATGCTTGAAAAGATGAAAACAGAGCCTTAAAAACGTTCCATCTCGTACTTATTTTAACAGGTATGTGCTTAGCTTGTTCCTATTTCTTGGCTAATGGTTTTTCTTTCAAAGAAGAGGAAGAAGAAAAACAATGCTGAATCTTGTTCTTTCAAGGATAATTGTATAACGATTGTATTCTTAGCCAAGAAAGGAAGGAGAGAAGGAGAGAAGGGAGACGGAGGAGGGAAATATGGTAGGAGGTTGTACTTTTAACCCACTTCAAGAGGAATTTTAATCAATAAAACCAAAATGCTATCATGAAATTAAATTGTCGTTAATGTTCTATCTTTCGGTATAATTGTAATCACAGGGGAATTGAACTTGTAAATTATCAAACTGCAAACTGGCAGCAGGTGATGAAACTAATTAAATAATGTGTTTCCCATGGCATTATGCCCAGAAAAATGGCACAGCAGCTTCTTTCAAGACATTCCTCTCAGGACATTCTTTCCTAAGGCTGTAATCCTGACGGGGTTCTTTTTGTTTGTTTGTTTTGTTTTTTAATAAAATGTTTTTCTTTTCAAACTGAAGAGAAAAAGAATAAAATGATCACTCTTCTAATACAGCCTATATAAGGATTGGCTTTTAAATTTTAATAATTACCTTATTTCCACATTTAAAGGCAAATAATAAAATGTATGAAATAACCATACTCTAATTTTTAATATTTCTCAATGCCTTAGTCTGCTCAGGCTGCCATAACAAAATACCATAGACTGGGGGGCTTAAACAACAGAAACGTATTTTCTCACTGTTCTGGAGGCTGGAAGTCCCGGATCAAGGTCTGGCAGGGTAGGTTCATGGTGAGAGCTCTCTCCCTGGCTTGTAGCTCTCTCCCTGGCCCATCTTTTCTCTGGGTCCCCATATGGAGGGAAGAGAGAGCTTGCTCATCAAGTGGACGTGACCACACGTTGACCGGGGAAATGGACCCGAGCAGTCAGAGGCTCCACCACCCTATCCTGGGAACATACGTTCCTCCCACCGTTACCACAGCCCAGGGAGAGCAATGTGTTATTGAGATCATCTGGGCTGTGCCCATGCCTGAACCCCATTCAGGCCTCTATGTGAATGTTTAAGATTCTGGTGGATGGCTGCAGAGATCTCCTCGTCTTGTGGCCCCTCAAGACAAGCCTTATCTGTAAGTTCCCTTGCTTATTAAACTGCCTCCTACAAATCTGGAGAGGTCTGCGTCTTTCTTCCATCTCTCCTTGCCCGCCATGTTCAGAGGGCCAGTTTTAGATTTCACCCCAAGAACTCCTAAGTTCTCAAACCAACATGTATGAATTTGGGGGTGGGGGGGACAGAAACATTCAGTCCATAACACTCAGTTTTGGGAATTTCAATACTTAATTTTACCAATTAACAAAAAGAAACACACTTATTGATACATAGTTATAAATGTAATTGTTTTGAGAAAATGAATATAGATGTGCTTCAATTCTTTTATAATGGTGTACTGATTACATAAAATGGAAATTTTTGAAAATACAGACATAGCATACTTTATCCTGGGTTTTTTATTAGCTTTTTACACTAAAACAAAACTGTTTATAAACATTTTAATTTCCTGTACCTTTCCATTAGATCTTCCATTATCTAAACCGACACTTGAGGACATGTAAACGTAATGTAAATGCGGGTTTGTGGTGGACAAAATTCTAGTGCTACCCTCCCACCCCGCAAAGATTCCTATCCCTTGGTTATTCAAACACTGACCAAAGTACTGCTATGAAGGGATTGTGCAGATACAAAGTCTCAAGTCAGCGGGTCTTAATATACAGAGATTATCATATGGGCCTGACCCAATCAGGTGAACCCTTTAGGAGTGTTTTCTCTGGCTGGTAGCAGGAGTCAGAGAGATTTAAAGCATGACAGGGGTCTGATACACCCTTGATGGAGGAGACTTGTGACAAAGAATGTGGGTGGCCTCTAGAAGCTAAAAGCAGTCGCCAGGTAGCAGACAGATGTGAAACAGAGGCTTAAGTTTTATGGAAGGAAATGAATTCTGTCAATAACCTGAATGAGCTTGGAAGCTGACTCTTCCCCAAAGCCCCCAGATAAGAGGCCAGCCCAGCTAACACTTCAATTTCAGACTTATGATACCCTAAGCATAGAACTCAGATGATCCCATATGAACTTCTGACCCACAGAACTGTTGAATTAATAAATATGTGGTATTTTAAGTTGCTAAATTTGGGGTCATTTATTATGCAACAATGGCAAATTAATACAGATTTCCAACTAAAATGTGTTCTGATTTAATGAACTAAAAACTAAAAATTGCTTCACATACAAAAATACACAGATTACACTATAAAAATATATGAACACTAAAATTTTCTGAGTGCAGTTAACAGGATAAAATTTCTCTAATAATTCTTAACATTAATATTGTTTGTATTGATATGTTTTGTTTCCTATTTTAAAATGGCTTTTGAGACTCTAATACAATGCAAAATACCCATTATATCTAAAGACTTTTTTAAATTGGAATTTAATGCTAAACTATCACATTATAAAAAGGTAAAAGAAAAGGATATACTGTCACTCCATATTTTCCGTGTAAGCTTTCTCAATACTTATAGTCTAAATGTAAACACCTTGACTTTTCTAAAGTCCAAAATGAAATAGTGCATTGTAGATATTATCTTAATAATATGCTTGAATTAGATTTAATTGTGTTTTTAAGATTATTTGCAAATTTTAAATAATGTTGCAAATTAAACATATCTTTGATATAACAAAATAGATAAGATTAAGATGGTAATAAGACAGTAACTAAGATTCAAGATCATCATAGTAGTTATGAGAAGAAGAATGACAAAAATCAGAAAAGAAAAAAGTCATTGAAAAGCTTTATACTTGGATAATTTTTTTTTATTGTAACTAGTAGTTTGGGTACACATTTTTTCAAGGAAAAAATGACAAGCCTTTTATAGGGGACAACTACAGCCACTTGCAGCTTCTAACCACATGAAATGCCATCATCTCCATATCTCAGTTTCTCCAGTTACATCCTTGGTTACAAGGCCGCTGAATATGAGATTGTAGCTCCTAGGGCAGAAAGAGCACACTGGCCCCTTTTCCTACTAAAGAAATGACAATGAACAGACTACCTGTTCATCAAAACTAACTTCTTTCCCTCATGGGTATACCTCTAGACTACATCTCATGGACTTCTTTGCCATTAAGGGGTCATGTGACTGAATTCTGGCCAACAGAGTTTAGGTGGAAGTGATTGTGTCACTTCTTGGGGACCTGTAAAATTTGTCTGTGTAATATCCCACTCTCTTTCATCAAATACCCTTCAGGAGCATGATGATACCCCAGGTGACCCTGGTAGCCACCTGTTGAAGGTAACAGGGCCTCCATCAGATAGGATCCCTGACTGACTACACAGAGGAGCAAACCACGCCTCACACTATGGATTGGAATGTATGTGAAAAGTAAGCTATTAGGTAAAACTGCTGAATTGGGTTTGTTTTCTGTTTGTTTGTTTTTTATATGAGCTAATGTCGTCACAACTAATAACAAAAAATAAGACAAGAAATAAAGACAAAATATTTTATGGTACTAACCTCTCTTCTGTTGAAGAAGAGAGTCTTCAAATAACAGGCACTAAGATAATCTAGAGATAAAAGAAAAGAGTTACCCTGATAATCATCAGTGGCCACATTCATCTCCTAGGTTACGACCTAGGTAGATTCTGTGAGTCTAAATTTTAAAGTAAAACAGCATTGGCCACAAAATTTTAAAAAACAAATTTTTTTTGATCACCATAAGAGTAAGATATTTTTATGTCATCATGTACTTCTGTGTAAAAATTTTAAAGATTTAAGTCAGAACCCCTTACTCTGCTCTTTTTCCTTGGCATTTATCACCTTTTTAAAATCACTTTAGTGAGGTATAGTTGACATACAAAAAGCTGTAGATATTTAATGTACACAAGTTGATGAGCTTGGAGATGGGTATACATACATGAAAGCGTCACCATAATCAAGGCCATAAGTTTCTCCATCATATTACCCTCTAATATAGCATATAATTTATTTATTTGTGATGTTTATTGTTTATTTTCTACCTCCCCTTACTTAATAACCAAACTTCCCAAGGACAGAAATCTTCATGTGTTTATAGATATCTCTCAATAGCCTAGAAAAAGGCCT
The DNA here is from genome assembly GCF_004115265.2 of Rhinolophus ferrumequinum. Classification (NCBI taxonomy): domain Eukaryota; kingdom Metazoa; phylum Chordata; class Mammalia; order Chiroptera; family Rhinolophidae; genus Rhinolophus; species Rhinolophus ferrumequinum. The sequence continues at coordinate 23,234,593 of NC_046306.1, forward strand.
TGCAAATAGTAAATGTTTGTTGGATGAATGAATAAATGAAGGAATGAATACCTTCTTCCAGTTGTAATATATGTATATGAAATACTTCAATATTTCTAAATGTTGGAGATGCTCTCATTTGCCCCAAAAAAACTAAGGGATAGTTCCTCCTAAGGACAGTCCCTGCTGTCTGAGATAATAGGAGTGATAATTAAATAGCCAGAGGTAAACATTATAGGTCACATTCTGAAGATGATACCAACCAAAAGTCTCCAGTGAAACTTACATCCACCTAATTACACTGAGAAAAAAATTAGGATACATACCTAGGACCAGTAGATTATTAAGAAGACAAGGGAAAATTACATAAAGTGTATTATTAATACTGGTAATTAACTATGCTATAATGCTGATTGCCATCCACCAATCCAGCTGCCCTGGTCTCCTGGATAGTTCTTGAATGTACCTCAGACACGCCCCTACACAGGGCCTCTGTATAGTTAACAGTTGCTTATTACTGAAGTGATCTTTCCTAGAGCATCCACGTGGCTCCCTTCCTGGCTTTGTTTAGGTCTTTGATCAAATGTCACCCTGGTGAGGGCTTCCCTGACGGCCCTATTTAAAATTGAACACCTTTACCCTAGGCCTTCCTTATTCCCTTTTCCTGTTATATTATTCTTCAGAGATGTAATGCCATCTAACATGTTAGATATGCTAGATGTTTATTTTGATTATAATAAACACTCCATAAAGGTGAACAGTCCTGTGTCTTTAATTCACTGCTGAAATCCCAGGGCCTAGAATAATTGGCATGTAGTAATGCTCAATAAATGTTTGTTGAATGACTATATTAAAAACCAAATAAAACCACGTCAAAGAAAGTTCTTGTACTCTGTTACATTTAAAATGCAGTGGTTGTTTTGTTCTTTAAATGGATCTTGATTTGGACCATGAATATTTAAACAATATAACTAAAAATTGTAATTGTATCAGTCAGGATAAGTTAGAGCAGCAAGTCTCAAATATTTTTGGTCTCTGGACCCCTTTATACTCTTAAAAATTATTGAGGACCTAAAAGAGCTTTTCTTTATGTGGGTTTTCGCTATTAATAATTACTACATTTGATGGCTATCATCAATAAATCAACAAACAACAAGTGCTGGCGCGGATGTGGAGAAAAGGGAACGCTTGTGCACTGTTGGTGGGATTGCAGACTGGTGCAGCCGCTATGGAAAACAGTATGGAGGTATCTCAAAATTCTGAAAATGGAACTACCTTATGATCCAGTAATTCCACTCCTAGGTATCTATCCGGAGAAATCCAATTCAAACTTCAATTCAAAAATCTTTATGCACTCCTATGTTTATTGCAGCACTATACACAATAGCTAAGACATGGAAACAACCAAAATGCCCATCGGTAGATGACTGGATTAAGAAACTGTGGTACATTTATACAATGGAGTATTATGCAGCCATAAAGAAGAAAGAAATCTTACCATTTGCAACAACATGGATGGATCTAGAGAACATTATGTTAAGTGAAATAAGTCAGACAGAGAAAGATAAGTACCATATGATCTCACTTATTTGCGGATTCTAAAGAAAAGAATAAGTGAATGAACTAATCAGAAACAGTTTGGGAGACAATGAGGAAAAACTGAGGGTTGCTAGATGGGCGGGAGGGGTGGGGGGGGGGGGGGGGGGGGGAGGGGATTGGAGGGCAGTCGGTGACCACAGGATGGCCACGGGGTTTGAAAATTAATCTGGGGAACGTAATTTGGTGGTTACCAGAGCGTAAGGGGGTTGGGGGGTGGGGGATGAGGGTGAGGGGGATCAAATGTATGGTGATGGAAGGGGAGCTGACTCTGGGTGGTGAACACACAGTGTGATTTATGGATGATGTGATACAGAATTGCACAACTGAAATCTATGTAATTCTACTAACAATTGTCACCCCAATAAATTAAAAATAAATTAAAAAAAAATAATAAAAAAAATAATTACTACATTTGAAGTTAAAACTAAGAAATTTTTAATATTTATTAATTGATTTTAAAGTAGTAATAATAAACTCATTACATGCTAACAAATATATTTATTATGAAAAGGAAGCATATGTTGAAAAAAATTGAATGAGAAAAATGGCTTTATTTTAATTTCTACAAATCTCTTTCATACTTGTAGATTTAATGGAAAACAGCTGTGTTCTCATACTTGTTTCTGTATTATTCTATTGCCATGTGTTGTTCTTGTTGAAATATGTACAGTTGGAAGAGGAAGGAGTATTTTTAATATCCTTTTCATATATTTGTGGATAGTGTTCTTTGATATTATACAAAATCCCAAAGAAGTGGTAATTTCTTAAAGGTTAGTTGCAGCACAGAATCTGAAACCACATCAAAGAAATTTCTTGTACTCTGTTACATTAAAATGCAGTGGTTGTTTTGTTCTTTAAATGGATCTTGATTTGGACCATGATTTGATCACTTCTTGCAATGGTCCTTTAGAAAATATTGGTTCACAGAGTTTTACAGATTTTCTGCATTTGACATATTTCATTATACAATATCAAAGTATCATATTCATTAATATCACCACTTGTCAGAAAAGTCCTTAAGACCTGCGAAGTTTCAAACTCATAGTGGTGGATACACATTGAATTTTATCATTGCCAAAAATAGCATTCGTTGTTTTCCTTGAAGGGACCGGCACACTTGAATCCCTTGTAATAAATTGCCTAGCAAACACCAGAGTCTGGATAGCCATAGTTTGTCTGTAAGTCATTCATTCAAGTAAAATTGGTGTTTCATGAAAGGAGTGGTTGGTGCAGCTCACAACTCTGGCACAAGTCGTTTTTCCTTGAGACGACCAAAATTGCTTTTGATGTACTTCCCACTTCATCATTCAGAATATTTAAAAGATGTGTACTCAAGGGATGAAATTTAATTTAAAGAATTGTAATTTTCATCAAAGACATTCTTAAATAAAATGAGTTTTGGGGTCTGTGTGGGTGTTTTGCTTGCTTGTTTGTTTTTACTGTGAGAGGAAGGTGATGAACTACCTTGATTCCTGCTACAGTGCCAGCATGTTATTCACTATTGCTTTTGCATCATGAGTGCAAACGTCAACACAACAAACGAGGCAAATAATGTCTTTGTGTCATTAAGAAAATAGTTTGGTGCTCGCTTCGGCAGCACATATACTAAAATTGGAACGATACAGAGAAGATTAGCATGGCCCCTGCACAAGGATGACACGCAAATTCGTGAAGGATTCCATATTTTTGTAATTTGGTGGTTACCAGAGCGTAAGGGGGTTGGGGGGTGGAGGATGAGGGTGAGGGGGATCAAATGTATGGTGATGGAAGGGGAGCTGACTCTGGGTGGTGAACACACAGTGTGATTTATGGATGATGTGATACAGAATTGCACACCTGAAATCTATGTAATTTTACTAACAATTGTCACCCCAATAAATTAAAAATAAATTAATAAAAAAATAAATAAATAAATAAATAAATAAATAAATAAATAAATAAATAAATAAATAAACAGCTCAGCCATCGAACGGGTGTCTCTATGGACCTGCAGACTGGAGACCAAAAACACACAGTAAATATTTTTGGTCTAGCTCAAAAAAAAAAAAAGAAAAAGAAAAAAAAAGAAAATAGTTTGACCCCTCTGAGGACCACCTTAAGGGTTTTGGGGGGGGCCGTCAGCAGTCCTCTGACCACACTTTGAGGACAGCTAGGCGAGGGTATGCTGCAGGAACAACCTCAAAATCTCAATGGTCTTTGAAAAAAAAAAGGTTTCTTTCTCACTTGTGCTACCTGTGCATCACATGTCAATGGGATGCTCTGCTTCTCATTGTCCCTAGGACCCAGGATGGTTGTTAATATTGCCAGCTGCTATTCTAGAGTAAAAGCAACTCTGCAGGGCCTCACACTGGCAATTTAGTGCTCCTGTGCTCAAGTGACAGCATGCACTTCGCACAATTCATTGGTCAGAACTAGTCACATGGTTCCATCCAATCACAAGGGGACAGAAAAGTAAAAACCTACCATGTACCCAGAAGCAACAATTACTACCACAAGGTTTATACACCAAAATCTTGGACATTTTATAAAAAATTAAAATGATGTTTTAAACCTTAGATTTTTTAAATACAGAATTTGTTACAGATTTGTGTTTGAAAAAAATAGAGGCTGTCAAAAAGATAAATATAGACAAAATGTGGGAAAGCTCCTTTGTTAGGCTTAAATCCAGCTTCAAGTAATAGAAAATTCCAAAATCAAAAGGGTTTAAGCAATATAGAAGTTTATTTCTCTCTTATGCAAAAGACTTCTGTAGAAAGCAGTCAAGGGAATGATTTGACAAGCCCACCATGTCGTCAACAACCCAGGTTGCTCTTTTGCTGCTGCACCATCCCTAGTGAATAGCCTCCAAATTCAAGGTCACCTCATGGCACAAAATGGGTGCTGGCTCTCCAGCAACCATGCTTTGTTCCAGAGAACAGAAGGAACGGCAGAAGACTAAAGGGCCCTCACTCCCACCCTCTTTAAGAGGTCTTCTCAAAATTCCCACACAACAATTCTGCTTACACATCACTGGCCAGAACATAGTCACATGGCCACACCAGTTTCAAGGGAAGCTAGAAAATGTTCTCTTTATTCCTAGAGTCAAGTGTCCAGCTAAAATTTGGGGTTCTGTTGCTAAGGAAAGAGAGCCTGTCTTTGCCATGGTCCTTCTAGATAGAGTGATGGATAGATGAAGGAAATAGAAACATTACTTTAATATACTTTAAATATATACAATTATATTTGTCAATTATTCTGCAATAAAGTTGGGGAAAAGAAATGAGCAGGATCTTGAAGAGATATCCGCACACCAATTTTCATAGTAGCACTATTCACAAGCAACCCGCATGTCCATCAGTGGATGAATGGACAACCAAAATGTGATAGATACATACAATGGAATGTCATTCCTCCTTTAAAAGGAAGGACATTCTGGCACGTGCTACAACATGGATGAACTTTGAGGACATTATGCTAAGTAAAAAAAAAAAAAAGTCAGTTGTAGAAAAGACAACTACTGCGTGATTCCACTTAACTGGGATACCTAGAGTAGTCAAATCGTCGAAACAGTAAATAGAATAGTGGTTGCCAGGGGCTGGAGGAAGGGGGAAATGGAAAGTTTTGACTTAATGGGCAAAAAGTTTCAGTTTTACAAGTTTGAAAAAGTTTTGGATATTAGTTGCACAGTAATGTGTATATACTTAAAACTACTAAACTATCCACCTGGAAATGATTAAGATGGTAAAATTTATGTCATGTGTTTTTACCACAATTTAAGAAAATAAAATTCATAATTCATAAAAAAAATACATCATGAAAATAAGATGGATGGATGGGATGATGGACAGATGGAGAGATACTTGATAAAGCAAGTATAGTAAATTGTTAAGAGTAGAATGCAGGTGGTGGTGAAAAGGTGTTCACTGTAAAATTCTTTCAACTTTTACTTTATGTTTGATATTTTTCATAAGAAAATGTTGGAGGGAAGCGAGTCTGGTATTAAATAAAGGCTTTGAATGGGCTACTCACTCAGGTTTTTTTCTCACTCAAGAGTATCTTTTCCTTTCAAGTCAAAGGGGATTTGAAAGTCTCATAAGGCACTTCCAGTGCTTTCCTTCTGCCTCCTGGGCAGATGCCTTTGATCACATTACTCCCTATAAAACCTTGTTTAAGCTGAAGATGTCATGGCTGCCAAAAACAACTCTGTAAAGAGGAGGATGCTTGGGGAGTCCCTCCCATGTACCGTGCAGACAGGAAGACCCTTTCTCCCACGTGGCATTCAACCTCTCCCAGGTCTTTCTCAGTGCCATTCCTACTCAGACAAAGAGTCCCTCTAAGAACCATCCAACTTGTGACCTGTGAACAAAGTCTGCCCTTCTTGATATTTTTAGAAAAAACTTTATGCCTAATTTTAGCACCCATAACTCTTTGAGCTTGCCAGTAAATGATTTTTGAATTTGGCATGAACATGAAAAAGCTGAGTTCACTAGAGCAATGCAAACCAGGAGAGAATGTTCCCGCAGTTATTCAAGCTCTTCTCCCATAGCACCATTTATCAGTCAAACATGATGAAAGATGTAAAAGATGTGACATTTCTCCATGCTTGTGCCTTTAATCATCATCCACTGTGTTCTGAGGTTATGACACACCACATAGAAATTCATTCATTCTCATCGAATCAGACAGTAGAAATGCAAGCTGGTGTCATAAATCTGATGAAGAATGCATGAAGCCACTTCTGCAAATCAAAAAATTGGGGGACTTAAGAGATGTGAGATTCAACTTGTTCTATTCCAGTCAGTATGAAATACATAATTTGCAGGGCCCAGTACAGATTTAAAACAGGTCCCTTGTTCTAAAATTATTTAGAATTTAAAGATGGCTACAGTAGAATATTAAACCCAACAGAATATGAAACCCAACTCTTTTGAGTATGGGGACCTGTGTGACTGCACAGGTCACACATCCATGAAGCCAGCCCTGGCTCCCATAGTTGACAAGGTAGTTATTTTTACCTCTGGGACAAAACTTTAGGATAATCTGAATTCAAAGCTGTTGAAGTGGTGAGAGTTGCTCATCTCTTCATGGGAGCGTTGACATTTGATGGAGTTAGGTAGGCATGCCAACTGACCAAATGGAAATATTTAGGGACTGCATTTATTTCCCAGCTGCCTGACCTTGCTAGGACACCTAGCACTGTCACAGAGTAGGCATGCCATGTTGAATTAATCACAGAATTAAATCGCCATGAAGCTACATTTCCCGAATTGCATTTTGATAAGAATGATGCTTTAAACGTATGCATCTTCCTTTCTTAAGAATGCAGCCCTTAGAAAGTCCTATGTTATAAAGCCACCTTGTTTTCTTGATGTATTTCTAAGTATGAATACATTGCAGGCTTAATTACAAAAGGAAGTGATTTACAGACCAGTAAAGGCTCTTCAGGTAATTTATTGGCTACACAACTGAAAGGCCAGGGACAGTGTTCAAAGGCAACTGGTCTGGGCTCATATATCATTAGAACCCATCTTCATTTCACCTCCAATGGTAATATGATACTCCTGCTGTATTGGACTCATTGTCAGGCTCTACATGATGCTTTAAGCAACTATAAGAACACATCAACTCGAACAGCAAATCCAGTGGGAGGGAGAGCTCACTTCCCCCATAGCACAAGTAGAGGGTTGAGACCTGAGCCTCCCCACTAGCCCTGATTGGCCTGACTTAGGTCACATGCCCGTCTTTGAACTAATCCGTGACTGGAATGCTCTGATTGCCTTAATCTTGGTCGTAAATCCCACCCTTAAATCCAGAAATAGAATCAGCTCTTTATGGACTGAGAATGGGGCTGGGATGGATTCCCCAAATGGAAATTTGGGAATTGTTATCAAAGGAGTGGAGTAGCTGCTATGTAACAAAAGCAACACATGTCCATCACAAGCAGAGAGCAAGCTACCCCTATCAAGGACATACTATGTCCCAAGAAACCTAGAGATGAGATATGAAGTCAAGAACTATCCTGAAATTTCTGGCTGTGTTTCAGTGTTCTGGGACACAAGTCCAACTGACTGTCTGAAAGCACTTTTTTTTAAATTTCTTTCATGAAATAATTGAAATCAAAGGCGAGAGCCAGCCTTAGGGACATCAGTCGAGTTAAACTGAGATGCACCATGATGGAATACGCCCCACGGTTCCCAAGAGCGAATCAGGCCCATGAGCGCTATTTGTTCAGATTTGTTTTTAATTTAGAATTGTTTTTACAGTAAACATTTAAAAAGAAAAATTGTTTAGTCGATGTTTTACCTGTGTTCTCATTGACTTGTTCAATATGACTCTGCCCATAACTGTACAAACCTACATAAAACTTTTTTATAGTTACTTAAGCTTTTTAAACTTATTTTTAATCTATATTTTAATATGATGGGTTAAGGACAGCCCCAAGATGTTGACTAATAATAACCAAACCACAATCTTAAGCAGTGAGAGCTTATATCTTTTGACCTTCCATCTTGTATTATCTCCCCTATTTTATCTCCCCTATGCAAGTCGTAATTTACCTAAGGCAGAATTCCTTTGCCTAAATTCCATGAGTACCAGGGCCAACTAATAGCTAATAACAATGATGAACTTTCACTGAAAGTGGAGATAACTGGACCCTGCTCAGGTGGGCAGTGGGGGAGGAGATGGGGCACTAGTGTCTTCTGCATCCTCAGAAGACAATTTGCAAGTTCCATCCAAGCAAGAAAAAAGCTGAACAAAAAGATGCTGCAATGTTTAACACAGGGGCACGCCTCTATGAAGATGAGGGACAACTTAGGGTCACAAGTGTTCTGTTTATTGCCTCAGCAGGATAAGAAGGCATGGCCCAGCACCCACGGCCTGTCATCACAGGCTCACAGGCAGGCACGAGTCTTACAATGCAGTATGTTAGCCATATGCTTCATTTTGCCCCATTATTGGATCATTTTCTTTATGTGGGGCTCCATTTCCATGGCGATGCAAGTGTCACTGCTGAAACCTAGCTTTACAGCAGATAGAACCAGTTCATCCATTTAATAATTTAATAAATATTTATTGAGCACCAACTGTGTGCCAGAAGCTACTGCCCCCACTAGGGACCAGGAGTAAACAATGACAAATTGCTTACTCTCAAGCAACTTACATTATGGTTGGGGAAATCAGATAACAAACATAAGTGGCCAAAATAAATGTGTAATATCAGATAGTTATCGCTGCTATAAACAAAATAAAACGGAGTGATGCGGTGGAAAATGATGGGGAAGGAAAACTACCCTAGAAATGGTGGTCAGGCAAGACCTCTCTAAAGAAAAAAAAATAATAATAATAATAATAACTTTAAGGAGCGCATGATGACCCAGCTGCATGAAGACCTGGAGAACAGTATTCAGAGCAACGGACCAGCCAGTGCAAAAGCTGAGCAGGAAATGAGCTGTCTGGCAAGAGGAAGGAAGGCTAGTGGGACTAGAAACAAGGACAAAAGAATGGTGAGAGATGAGGCTGGAGGCCAGCTCAGGAAGGCAGGGAGCCTGGCATAGCAATAAGGGCACAACAAAGGCCTTCCACTCGCACACTAACAGCCAAAATGATCGCCTCCACTTGTAGAATTCCACAATAAAATATGCCATTGGCGATTTACAAGCTAGGAATCCATTCCGCGGGAGCCAGATCTTATTGGCAGGTTATTTTTATTGGCCCTTTACCGCCATCTGCTGTCGACACTCGGTATGCCCACGCTGGCTTGAGGCAGACCTATACCCGACACTATTTGACTCCACTGTTCAGGGCCTTCTCAATGTCCTCTGAATTGTTACCGGTGTCCTAAATTAGATTCAGATCAAGGCTCACGATGCACTTCACAAGATACACAGAGATGGGCCTTAGAACAGAAAACTTCCATTTATTCAATAAGCTGGACTGAACGCCAGTATGGACTTTTCAAACAGCCTCTATTAAAATTTGCAAATAATGCCTGGTCATCGAATAGTGCCTGGGTCATGCCTGCCCGCAGTCCTTAGCAAAATGCTCTGGAGACACCTGTTCTTGCTATTACAGGTGCTACCAAGTGCTGATTTTCCCCTCCTCCTCTGCATCTCCATATGTCTGTTCTTTGTCACTCCTGCCACCTTCCAAAGCTCCACTAAATGATAGCGGATGGACTAATGACAGATAATAGGATGGGATCCTTTCATTATCAAGTGCCCCCGTGGCCCCAAATATGAGGTGTAATCAAAAAATACAGTGAAAGCTGCTGCTGTGTGCCATCCAACGGAAAGGCAGGGATCTTTAATACAGGAAGTGGAGCATCGAACCTTGGTAACAGGTGTGACAAGTCTCAACTTGTTCTGTGCAGTCAGATGTGAGCTATGATTGAGACGTATGTTTTAAAGTGTGCCATAAATCATCCTCCATCATGACAACACTTCATGTCACATATCGCTTGTGGTGCGGCAATTTCTGTCAAAAAGAAACCTTTACGGTGTGTCCTCATCCACCTTATTCTCCAGACCTGGTACCATGTGATTTCTGGCTCTTCCCCAGAGTCAAAATGATTCAGGACATGGAGGCAGCCACGACAGAGCAATTAAAGAGACTCACAAAAGAAGACTTCCGAAACTGCTTCCGAAAGTGGCAAGAATGATGGAATAACTGTTCAAAGCGAGGGGGAGTATTTTGAGGGGGATTAATGACAATGTGTCTGTTACTGTAATGATTTTTTTTAATTTAAATATTCACCATTTGTTTTGATCACACCTTGTATGCCAATTTGGAATCTTGATAACCCAAATTTGCCTAAGGCAGAAACTTTGTGTCAATTCCATGGACACAAGGGCTAACTCATAGCTAATAATAATGATGTATTTTCACAGGAGGTGTCCGCTCGGCTCAGCGGACCATATGGTGTGGATAGTGACCAGTGGGCGGAGTAACCTATAACTGACATACATGAGAAATATCCTTCAATAATATGGCCTGGGCCTTAACCACAAAGTGATGTTAACCTGGATTTACACTCCTGCTGACCCATGGGCAACTCCCTTCATCCCCTGGCCCCGTCTCACACATCTACAATAGTGGGATTCAGCCACAATGGCCAAGACCACGAAAATGTCATTGCATGGCCTTTTTGCTGTTTAGCTTTACTGGGGGTAATTTGGCTCCTACAGTGGATATAGGACACTCCCAACCCAATCTTCAAGGCCACTGGAACATCTTCCATCCTCATCGCCATCAGGTATTATTGGGCCAGCCAGCCACACTCTGGAACCAAATCTACCAGGTAGATGGACGCCGCCCACCCACACTCGGATGGTTGTGTGTCTGTCCCTGAGAGGACGTATGGGAGTGACACTTCTGGAAAACAAGTTCCATCTGACAAGTCTTTCTGAATATGGTTTCTCTGAGGTGAGTTCTATGTATACCGTGTTGGGAACGTGGGTTGCTGCAGAGCAGGAGAGGAAGGGTGCCCCAGACGTGGCCCAAGGTCTCGGGCACAAGCAAGCCTGGGCCCTGAGGACCCCCAGAGGTTGCCTGAGTGCCGGGAGGGCCTTGGAGACGTGAGTCCCCTGGCGTGGAGAAGAGGGGACTTCTTCACAGAAGGTATGGTGTGGAAGGCAGTGTAATCCATCAGCAGAATAGTGCCCTCAGAGATGCCCACATTCTGACCCCTGAACCCTGTGAACAGCTTATGTTCCCTGGCAAAGGGGGACGGAGGTTGTAGATGAAATTCCGGTTACTAATCATCTGACTTTAAGACAAGGAGACTGTCCTGGACTATCTAGGTGAGCTCGACGTTACCAAAAAATGTCCTTAAATGTAGAAGAGGGAGGAAGCAAAGAAAACGTAATCACCTTAGAGAAGACTACATGTTCGTTTACGGACCGTGAGTAGAAATGGGGATAACAACAGAGCTGCCGGTGAGGAGTCAGAAGGAAATGAGAACCGTGCTCGTGAAACTGGGGGAAAGGGGCCCCTGTGACCTCGTGGCTTAGGGGACTGTGTCCTGCTAGGTGGAAAGTAGAGCTCACAAGCGATGAACTTGAGTCTTCAGCTGAGCGGATTTCCAAGAAAAGTGTTGAAGGCGAAGCCTGGTTTCTTCCTGCGGCGTATAGTAAAATGTGAGAAGAGAGATGAACTGAGGGAAGAACTGGGAACCCAAAAGCAACCAGGACTTGATGGTTTTGGAAAATACTCAAGCTACCACCGGGTCAAGGATGCTAATGAAGGAAAACATGCTCTAGAGAAAATGGGAAGAGTGTGGCTGTACAAACATTTGCTGGTAAGTAACTCAGAAAGATCAGGAGTTCAGAGTACTCAATCACACAAAAGGCTTTGAAATAAGCCCATGAAAAGACGCTCAATATCATTAGCCATTAGGGAAATACAACTGGAAACCCTCCGTGATACTACTTCACACGTATTAGGACTGCTATTATCAAAAAAAATAACAAGTGTGAGAATATGGAAAAATTGGACCCCTTGTGCATTGCGTGTGGGAACATAAAATGGTGGCTCTACAGCCACGCAAGCCCTGAAGGGTCTGACGGCTGGAAGCCACCTGCCTGCAGCACCCCCGGGAACCAGAACCACTGCTCCAGGGAGGGGGTAGTCCAGAGCCACAGAGTCAGGGAGACTCAGGCAGGGGGTTACTCTGGCATTTCTCGAGAAGATCTGAGCCCCAGAGGCAGTCAGCACAGCTGCCCCTGCATGAAGACAAAGTCCAGGGGTTCACCTACCCCAACTACAAGGCCTTGCTGGGAACGCCCAGGCACCGGCAAAGAGCAAATGCAAATCCAGCTTTATTGGTAAAAAGAAATGGTGGACTTGACTGGAAATTCCCACCTGGCCCAAGCCACACCACCACCTGGGACGAAGGGAGGGAAGGAGGGAAGGAACTGCAGACCAGGGTCTGACTGGGGATGTGGTCTTGAAAGGAGATGACTCAAGGCTCCAGGTATGGAGAAGAGGGCAGGGAGGAAAGGACGGCCATAGCCCTGTCATCTAGAAGGGTAGCACCTCTTCCACAGGAATGTTGAGGATGACGTCCATGTCTGGGGTGCACCTGGTAGGGAAGAGCAGAGGGGTGTGAGAAGCCAAGCAGGGGCGCCAGAGTTACAGAGGGGGGGGAGCACATTCTCAGGGGAGCCCTGCTTTCTAGAACACCGGTACTGACTTGGGGAGCCCCATCCCAAAATCTGTAACCTCGCAGCCTAACTGTGTAAACACGTGCACACGCACGCACACATCAAAAAAGCAACGGTTCGCAGGACCCCTACAGAGGTCTGAGGTTGAGAGGGAGCAGGAACTCGGTTCTAAAATGCTGGGACCCCTCAGGACAAGCGCTCTTTTTGGAGCCCGGATGACTGGTTTGGACACTTGGCTCCGTATCACCTTGTGCATCCTACTTCGCTCACAGCCTCCCTCCCCCAGTTGGCACCTATGCAACAAGCACTCACTATGTGACAGAGCCCAGGCAAGCCTGTTTTCTCATCTGTCAAAGGGGGGTAATAATTCCAACCACAGTCACTGGTAGGATTAAATGAGATCATGCTGGCATGTAATAACTGCTTAGTAAATGACAGGCATTCTTCTTTCCATACAAGTAGCAAGAGCAGTGGGTTCCCATCTAGTTTAAGAGGCAGCTATAAAAAGGTTACATACTTGGGTCTCCGAAGCAGAACGTCCGCAAACACAATCTCTCGGGGTTCCCGGATCTGCATTTGGAGCTTTTTAATCTCGGCCCTTAACATGGATATTTCCTCCTCAAACTGGTTGATAAACTGAGAGAGGCACAACAGGGGCAACTAAGAAGCCAAATGTCACCCAACCAAAGGGGGCAAAGGGCAAAACGAATGAGGAGGAGTAAAGCCATCTAGGTAAATGGCCTGGGCTTTGTCACGAGGACTTCCTGGACTCCAGAGAGGAGCCTCTCCAGGCAGGGCAGGGCTGGCTAGAAAGTTAATGACAATGTTCGATGGTCCTGAAAAAGGTGAGGGGATCATGGAGAATAGAGACAAGTTGCAAAGTGGGGGGCAGTACTAGATAATGAAGATTAATGAGGGCTGGTGGAGAATAACTGATGAAGGTGCAAGATAATGAAAATTAATGAGAGGGTGGTGATGGTGAAGGTCATTAGCACTCACAACGAGTGATGGTCAGTGACAAGAATTAAGGGACGACGATACGGGAAGATGCAGCAAAATGATGGCTGAGTGGCCATTCCTGGTGACATTGCTAATGGGTCATGACCAGCGACGCTGGTTTATGAGGCAAAGCCTAGGCCACCACCAATTCCCTTCTCAGATGAATGACGAGTGACCGATCCTGGGCACCAGCTCAGGACAAGCCTGACTCCCAAAGGTCCGGGACTGCCCACCCTGCTGCTCCCTCACAGAGAGACCATCACCATCCTTGCCCACTCACTTCTTTCAACTTGTCCCTGTATTTAATCATGTCCTGGCTTTCCTGGGTCTTCTGCAGAAGAGCCTCCTGATGGGGTTGCAGGGTTTTCTGTGAAGGAAGGAGAGTCTGGCCCCCACATGCCCCTTCCTGGGCAGCAGGGCACGGTAGAAGCTGGTGGGGCCACAAGAGGCCTGGAGGCAGAGGATGGGGAAGAAAGCAGGGCTAGAGGCAGGACCTGGATACCCACCGCAGCAGATGGCTACTCACCTCTATCAGAGCACTCAGAAACTTTTCTTTCTTCATCTGAATCTGATTAGACAAACACTCCAGGACCACTTTGTGCATCTCACGGAGGTCATCCAATTCATCCTGTGGGCCAGCAGGAGGGTGTTGGCCGCCAGCCCTGCCTCCCCACTGGTCCAACAGGGCAAAGCCAGGGGCTTACCTACCTGCTGGCTGTCCTTCACCTGCTGCAGCTGACGCACGAGATTGGCAATCTGGACCAATCTGACAGGATATTCATGGTCCATGTAAGTGCTCAGGAAGCTCACTTCCTCATGGGTCTTCTTGATCTTGGCATTCAGCTGCTCCAACTGCTGCTCCAGGTCTGGAGAGGTCAGGAGGGACAGGAGGCAGGATCCCCCCTTAAGGACCTCTCCCAGGAGATCCAGGAGGCAAACCTCTCCTTGGCCAATGGCGTGGGGTCTGGGCTGAAGCAAGGTCACACAAGGCTGGGAGATGGTGAAAACTTAAGCCCCCAGAGAGCCTTTTACCCCCCAAAGGAGTAGAGGCAACACTGGGTACAAAAGAGAAACGAAACTGGTGCAAGATCCCAAGACTACTCCCAACTCCACTGACTTGCTGTGTGACCCTCACCAGGACAGTCCCTCTCTGGACCTTAACCTCCTCATACACACACACACACACACACACACACACACACACACCCAAGGTAACCAAGCCATGGAGATGGGGTGACACTGGCTCCCAAGATACAACCACAGCAGGATGAAGACAAAGTCTATTCTGCTGTCCTCCTTGGAGGGGATCCCCAGTACCTGAGGCTGCCTGATACACCACCCCTCTGCTCAGAAAGCTTCTAGTCTGCTCAGGGGAAAGAAGCCACAGGCTCAGCAAGATCAATGCCAGGAGACCTGGGATCTGGCCCAGAGCTGACTCCCAGAGGGACCTTGGCAGAAAACAGAGACAAGCTGGGGTTGGATTCTGGCTCCTAGGTATAGATGCGTAAACTTCGGCTGGCTACTTAACTTCCCTTAGCCTCAGTTTTCCTCATCGGTAAAATGGGAGAACAGTCCCTGCCTCACATGTGGTTGTAATGACTGAGAATATACCCAGAATGAAGACACATGGGGCATGGAAGTACTAAATGCTCCACAGGCAAGCTATTAGCTCTGGATCTTAGCAATTCCATCTGCCTAAGAAGGGAGACGATGGGCCTGATGGGTTCCAGGGCGCCAGGTACAAGGTGAGTGCCCTACAGCTGACCGACCTCCCCAGACAGCCCGGTGAGGATCAAGGAGTTTGCCCCAGGGATTCTTACAGCTTATCTTGGATTGCTGCTTCTCCTCCAGTTCCTGCAGCTCACACTTCGTCTGCTGCATCTCCTTCCTGTTTGAGTACTCCAAAATGTTGACCATGTTCTGTGGAAGTGGTGGTGTGAGCTCACCCCACCGAGAGCATGGCCTCTCAGGGGACTCAGCACCTCCTCAGAGTCCTCACGCCAACCCCAGTCCCAAGCCCAGGAACCTGACCAGAGGCTGGAAAGCAGTCACCTGCCGCCCTGCCCCCTCCCAATGTTATTTAACTGCCTGTGACCGCACTAGAAGGAGAGTTTGATGTGGACAAGGTGTCCCACTGATCACTGTTTCCCAAAGGCAAACAAGAAGCATTCAGGATGGACAAAAAGTGTATGAATGGATCAATGACAGAAAATCAGACAATGACTTTGTCTAGGTATGGAGAATATTCTATTAAGTTTCCTTGGTCTAAATAACTCTGTATGTCCTTGGTCTCTGTTATAGATTCAACTGTGGCCCCCCACCCAAAAAAGAAAAGTTCCTATATTGAAGCCCTAACTCCTAATGTGATTGTATTTGGAGATAAGGCCTTTAGAAAGGTAATTAATGATAAATGAGGTCAAAAGGGTGGGGCCTTAATCTAATAGCACTAGTGTCCTTATAAGAGGAAGAAACACCAGAGATCTGTCTCACTCTGGGTGAGCACAGAGGAAAGGCCATGTGAGAACACAGCAAGAAGACAGCTATCTGCACCCCAAGGAGAGAGGTCTCATCAGACATCATCCCTCCTGGCACCTTGATCTTGGACGTCCAACCTCCAGAACTATGACAAAATAAATTTCAGTTGTTTAAGTCACCCCTGGTCTGTGGTATTTTGTTACGGCAGCCCAAGCAGGCCAATTCAGTCCCTGAAGACTTAATTTTCTCATCTCAGACTCCGGAGAGCTCAGTCTCTCTTCTCCCTGGGCAGACTGCAGTCAAAAGGGAATCACTTCTCCATTAAACGATTTTCTCTGACTCTTCTCAAGCCCAGACTCCTGGGTCCCCTGTGAACTTTCAACCTCTCACCACAGCTTCACCTAGCCTCTCCTAACCAAAGATATTCCCTGGGCTCTCTGCAAAGGCACTCTTCACCCACAGACCAGAAGTGCCACCACTGAATGAGTGAGGGTGGTAATCACAGAGTGGTGTAAGGAACACAGATTCTGGCATCAGACAGCCTGGGCTCAATTCCCAACTCTGACCTTGCTAACTGGGTGATTTGGGGAGTGATCTTCAGCAAGTCACCTAGCCTCTCAGTGTTTCCATTTCTTCGTATGTAAAATAAAGATAATAATAATGCCCACCGACACGGTTGTTGAAAAGATTATACAAGTATATACAAAGCACACAGTAGTACACCATATATTTGCTGCTGGTGGTGGTGAGAGCAGCCACTTTCTTCTTACACACCTACTGTGTGCCAAGTACAACCCCCCTTAGGGCTGAGTGCTATTGAGCCCTATTTTACAGAGCTCAGAGCTTAACTCAAAGTCTTTCAGCTAATAAGTGCTAGCTTTGGGATAAGTCCCCCATCCAAGTCTGATTCCAAAGCCCAGGTAGGTAGGGGGAAGCGTGTAAGCGGTGTTATCTTCCACAGAAGCGGCTGTGCAACCGGCCGGGAGAGGCCAGGAGAGGGCGCCAGAGCGCTCAGGAAGGCGGCGCAGTGGGCAGGACCGAGGCACAGAGAGCAGAGGCGGGGCTGAGGGACACGGGGCCTCACCCTAAGGATGTTCTGCTGCTGCAGCATCTCGCGCACGTTCTGGGCCGCGCTGTCCTCCATGTCCTGGATGGTCTTGATCAGCTCCTGATTGAGCTTTGTGAGAAAATCCTCCTGGTTGCGGAGCTCCTGGAGTGAGGTCTGCCGGTTCCTGAGCATCGTCTGCCAGCAGAGGGAAGGGGATGGGAGGCGGTGCCGCGCCAGGCGGGTGGAGCCTCGGGGAGCCTGAGGACCACTTCCTTCCCAACGAACACTCGCCCCCTTGTGGCCTCGACTGGTAAATGCGACCTGTGCTGGGAGGCGGTTCCCCATTGTCTGCGGGTCAGAGCATCCGTTCTAAAATGCCTATTTTCCTATAATTTTACATCTCTGAGGTGGGCAGGTATCTTACAATTGGTGCATGTCGCAATCTAATTGACGAATATTTTATTAGGGAGTAAATAAAATAAAGGTGTGCCTCACTATCAATGGCTTCTTAGAACCAATGAAATATAGCAGTAGTAATCATTATAATAGAAAATGACCCAGGTAGGTAAGAAGGTGGCAGAGGTGATGAGCCATGTCTGGGGAGGCAGAGTGTCTAATAATTGCTACCATTTCTTAACAGGCAGCTGAACTGAATGAGTACTCTCTCATTTCATACAACACCCCTGTGGAAAGAATGAGGGTCTGATTGATTGACTCGCCTAAAGTCATCCTCAGCAATTACACAAAATCTACAACAATAACAATTGGTGAGGGCCTACTATGTGCTGGGCACGTGCCTTACTCAGCACATGGTAAACAGTATCAGTTCACCCTCCAACAGCCCTATGCTTACTGACTCTATTTTACTGAGAGGTGGAAGCTCAGACAGGATAAGCAACTTGCCCAAAGCCACACAGGCAGGACGTGGTGGCACTGGAACTGGAAAGGCTGACTTCTGACCCCCAGTGTCTGTCTTTCCACTACACTAATACAAGGAACTGAGAGAGCTTCAAGCTGCAAGGCATGGCTGAACCTCAAAGTGATTAAGACGTGGATGTTAGGCCAAGACACACCTTGGTTCAAATCCCAGCTCTGCCACTTACTACCTAAGGGAAACAGGGCAAGTTAGGCCCCCCGAGTCCCACTATACTCGTTGTAAAGGTGAGGAAACTATTCTACTTCAGAAAGCTGCTGTAAAAATAAATGAGATCATATTCACAATCAAGCCACCTCGTGGCAATGCCTCGCACACTCAGCGTGTACTCAGTGAACGGGAGCTGACAGCCCTCTCACCGGCTCTAACCCTCCACCTCCGCCATCCCTATGCGCTCCCTTCTTTATTCCTTCTTTTTCCTCATTTCTGTCCTTTGCTAGAATCTGCCCCCCCCAGCCCTAAACACCCATTTTCCTCACATTAATAATCAGAATAATAGGGCACACCTATGGAGTGCTTATTATGTGCCTGAAACTACTAAGCACATCACCGGCACTACCTCACTTGACACTTTTATTAGCCCCACTTTAAAGAAGCAGAAACCGAGGGTCAGAAAGATTCAGTAACTTACCTAAGGTCACACATAGCAGAGCTGTTGTCCTTGGAAGTCTGAGCTCCTAGCCACTCCACTACCTTGCCTCCACATCTCCAGACCAAAATATCTCCAAAAATGGCCCACAGGGACCAGAAGTATCTTGTGAAAAATGCCGGTCTCCAAGTCTCAGACCCACTGAGCCAGCACCGCTGGGGCTGGCGCCAGGAATCTGTACTCTTACCACACCCCACTCCCGGTGCTTCTGATAAACTACAGGATTAATGACCACTGCTCTAGAAATGGATTTTCCCTAACCACTAGATCTAGTATAGAAACCCTTCTTTGCTTCCTTCCTGACCCTTACCCCAATTTGCAATTACATAATTCCACTCTGTAATTATGTCTCTCCCTTTCCCAATTTATTTTTCTCCTAGAGCTTATCACCACCCAATATAACAGGTATTTTTCTTATTATCCTGTTTCCTATCTGTCTCCCCTACTAGAATGTTACAGCCAACAGGGCAGGGCATTGGTTTGTCACAGCTCTATCTCCAGCACAGAGGACAGTACCTAAAGGTTCTAAGTATGGGTTGAATAAGCTGATGTGTACCTATTCTTTGGGTTTTAAAAATTCATTTATTGTGTGTCTTCCCACTAATGTATAAGCTCCATAATAGCACAAATTCTGACACATGTTCATGGCTGTGTCCCCAACCCCCAGCATGGAGCCTGGCACATAGTAGGCACTCTCTCAACAGTTATAGATTAAATAAATAATCATACTGAGGCTGAGAGGCAGAGTCGAGATCCTACTCCATCTCCAAAAACGAACCAACTGGGTAGTTTCTGCTCCCTTCCTGTATTTCCCCCGTGTCTCCACAAGTCCATTCTCCACACAGTAGCAGCCCAAGGACTGCTGAAAAAACCTGAGTCAAATCACATCCCTTCTCTAGTCAGAATCCTCCAGGGTCTTTCTGTCTTACTCATCGTAACAACACAAAGCCTAATCACGGACTGCAAGGCCATATACAAGCTATTCCCCTTAACCTCACACCCCGCCATCTTTCCTCCTCATCACCTGCTCCAGCCACACCAACTTACCACCAACCTCAGGGCCTTTGCACTTGTGATTCCTCTGCCTGGAACATTTCTCCCTCAGATGCCACGACCGTCGCAGCCTTCCCTGATCACCCCGTCTAAAACAGTCACAGCCACTCCTTCCTCTGTGCCTCTCTAGTCCCCTAACCTTAGCTTCATGCTTCTTTATAGCTCTTAGCATCACACATATTTGTCTTGTACATTGTCTGCCTCCACCAGTAGAATGTGAGCTACCTAATGTCAGAGTCCACACCACTGGTGAATCCCCACACTTAGAACAGGGCCTGGTACATAGCAGCTGCTCAATAAATATTTGTTGACTAAACAAATGAATGATTACAAGATTGTACACCTGAAGCTGTATTGTACACCTGAAGCTGAAGCTGAATAATACTGAACGTCAACTATAATTTAATATATATATAGTCACAGGATGTGGAGTACAGCATAAGGAATAGTCAATAGAATTATAACAGCGATATACGATGTCAGAGGGGTAGTAGATTGGGGGAGGAAGGTTATCACTTTGTGAGAGGTGTAAATGTCTAAACATTACATTGTTTTATATACCTGAAACTAATTTAAAAAAAAAAAAAAAACAAGAGACAGTATTAGGAACTGGTTAGGAGCACAGGTTTCAGAGCCAAATTGTCCAAGTTCATGTTTTATATCGAATGAAAACACATGAACCCTTCTAAAGTCAGGATAAAAATCACATCAGAAATATGAGTTCCTCCTTTAAGAATGCTACACTGCCTCTAAGCCATTTTGCAAAACTGAAAGTTAAAGGCAAAAAAAGGTTTCAAAGCAAATACCTGTTTCCCTATTTCTTTATATAGTAGTCATTCCTCGTTGAGCCATTAAACACTTTTTTGGAGAAGTTGGACTTATTCTATAGTATTTTGCAGTACTTACAGTGTTTAGTATTTTACTTTCTGCTGTAGATATGAAAGCCCCCTCTTCTTTTAGTCATTTCAAATACTCTGAAACATTGTTCAGAAGCCATGAAAAACAGTGGATGGTGAGAAAATTAATTATCCAAATTGTATCAGTGGATGTGAAAAATTTAACAGTAAACTTCTAAGTCTTGTTCCAAGGTACACTGTATTCCATGAAAGAAATTTACTGGAAATTTTTAAATGAACAAACCACTGGATTGCATTCCTAATGCAGTGACATAAAAAGGAGGGATTCTGATTGTTTCCCTGAGTCTTAAACACAACGGCACTTTGCTTAAGTGGCTTTGACTCCCGGTGCTCCCATTTTCTAGCTGTATAACACGGTACAAGTCATTTCTCTCCCTGCACCTCAGTTTCCCCATATGTAGAATAGGGACGAAGATAAGCATGCCCACAGGGTTGCTTTGAGGAGGAAATGAGTCAAGTCGGACACCCATAAAACACTCGGTGCATGTTTGCTACCACTATCCCCCCGCCCCCGGCCCCTGCCCCGGGCCCCGGTGCCTGTGCATGCTCCTCTCACCCTCATTAGCCGGACTCTGGCCTGTGTCTTCCCAGAGTCCAAATTCCTTCTGCGCAGCTCTCGTGGATTCCTCAGCTGGCTTGTCATCAACATGGTGGGCTTGGAATACCCTAGGGCATGAGAAAGGGCAAAGAGTGAGGGTACAGGCAGGCCTGGGGTCAGGTCCCAGGGAGTGCACCGTCCACGAGAGATGGCCCGGGCCCCAGCCCCACCCACTCAGTGCCTTCTAATGTGTGACAGTGAGACAGAGGATGAAACTCACATCCATCAGTAAGCTCCTGGGCTCCACTCTGGGCCTTGATATAAGGGATGGAGAGGCCCAGGAGAATTTCACATATCACAGTGACTGTAGGTATGGACAGGAAATAGCCAGGCGCCCCTAATCTCTCCCACCAACCTGGCCAGTGGCAAGCTCAAATAGGGCAGGGGTTAAGAGCAAGAACTAATGAGCCAGACAGCCTGGGTTTGAATCCGGGCTCTGCCTTCTACCAGCTCTGTGACCTTGGGCAGGCCACATGACCTCTCTGTCCCTCAGATTCCCCATCTGTAAAATAAGAATAATCATCATGTGTACCTCATAGGGTTGTCTTGAAGATTAAGCAAGAAGTTACTATACTTTACAGTGTTTGGAATAGTACCTAACACATATTCAGTGCTGAATATACACTACTAGTTGTCACTGTTATTACTAATGACCTGAGAATTGGGACCAGGACCACGCCACCAGACAAAGGCACAGGAGCTATGCAAAACTCCAACTGGCTGTCCATGAAGTACCTATAAAAGCTGTGGTCCTGCCAGATAAGGAGTAGAGGAAAATAATTCAGATCAGAGTAAGGCATTTGGAGGGCATATTCTTAGAATCCCTGCTTCCTCTCATGGTGTCCTGCACCAGCATGAAGCAAGTCACCCAAATCATCACAAATGCTGCAGCTGTACTCTCAGCCCCCACCAAAATCCCTGCTCCACGTGCAACCCAGTTCACTTCAGAGAAATGTTATTTCTTTAATGGATCAATATCCTTAACCCTGGAAAATTTTAGTATTAAATATTGAAGTAATTGAGTCAATTAAGATAATTTTATGTGAAAGTTATGAATTATTTCTACAGTAGTCCCCCCTGAACTGCGGTTTCTCTTTCTGCGGTTCCAGTTACCCACGGTAAACTGTGGTCTGAAAATATATAATGGAAAATTCCAAAAATAAACAATTCCAAGTTTTAAATTGTACAGTGTTCTGAGTGGTATAATAAAATCTCACACCATGCCGTTCCACTCTGTCCCGGGAGGGACGTGAATCATCCCTTTGTCCAGCCTCTCTATGCTGTATATGTTCCCCGCCTGTTAGTCACTTAGTCGCTCTCTGGGTTATCAGATCCACTGTCTCAGTACAGCAGTGCTTGTGTTCAAGTAACCCTTGCTTTACTTAACAATGGCCTCAAAGCACAAGAGTAGTGATGCTGGCAATTCGGACATGCCAAAGAGAAACCGTAAAGTGCTTCCTTTAAGTGAAAAGGTGGAACCTCTCAACAAGAAAAAAAAAAAAAATCACATGCTGAGGTTGCTAAGATCTATGATAAGAACGAATCTTCTATCCATGAAATTGTGAAGGAGGAAAAAGAAATTCGTGCTAGTGTTGCTGTCGCACCTCAAACAGCAAAAGTTACAGCTGCATAAGTGCTTAGTTAAGATGGAAAAGGCATTAAATTTGGGGGTGAAGACGTGACATTGTCATGGCTCAATGATCCTCCTTCTGACATATCATCAGAAGGTCAATGTAGTCTAATGCTATGTCACAAGGCCTATGCCATTCACCTCACTTCATCTCATCACGTAGGTACTGTATCATCTCCCATCATCACAAGAAGCGTGAGTAAGGTACAAGACATTTTGAGAGCAAGAGACCACATTCACATAACATTTATAACAGCATATTGTTATAATTGTTCTCGTTTATTATTATTGTTATTCATCCCTTACTGTGACTAATTTATAAATTAAACTTTATCATAGATGTACATGTATAGGAAAAAGCATAGTATGTATGGGGTTTGGTAATATCCACAGTTTCAGGCATACACTGGGGGTCATGAAACTTATCCCCCACAAATAAGGGAGGACTACCGTATATATCTGGGGTCTAATTGTATTGTTTAAGAGATGGAATGATTAATAGTTTAAACTTATGGTTCTAATTTAAAATGTGTAAATGAGATTTTGATTTAGATTTAAGTTGAAAGGTTTAAGACACTCTTATTAAATTACCGAAACTTTTAAAAGAACCTAAGATTACCCATATTTAGAAATTTATTTATTACATGTACAAGAATTATTTCAATACCCAATGTTTTTGGTAATCAGGCAAGTAAACTATTTGAAAATGAAAATGAATATATAAAAACTTTAAATGTGGCTTGAAAGGTTTAGGGGAATTTAATTAACCAAGTTCCAAAATCCCCCTTACAAATATTCATAAAAATAATAAGATTTGTAAGTTGAACTTAAGTACCTAGTAAGATTTGTAGCTTTAATAATGGGTACATCTTCTCCTTAGTGGTAGCAGCCGCACAGCTCATCATACCAGCATGGGCCAGGGAGCTGTGTTCTACAGAACTAGACTGAGAAACAAAGCTTGAACAGGAGTGGAGGGGGGAGGCGGAAGAAGGGGGAAAAATAATAACATAGAGAAATTCTATGTACCTTTAACTCGGCTTCTCCCAATGGTAGCACGTTGCAACACTAAGTACAATATCACAACCAAGATATTGACTTTAAGACGAACAGAACAGTTCCATGACCACAAGGATCGCTCACCTTGCCTTTTACAGCCATACCCACTTCCCTCACCTTACCATCCTCCCCCACCGCTGTCCCTAACGCCTGGCAATCACTATTCTGTTCCCCATGTCTACAATTTTGTCATCCCCAGAGTGTCATATAAATGGAATCTTACAGTATGTAACTTCTGGGATTGACCTTTGTCACCCAGCAATTCTCTGGAGATTCATCCAAGTTATTGAGTCTATCAATAGTTCTTTCCTTTTTATTGCTGAATAGTGTTCCATGATATGGATGTACCATAGATTGTTTAACCATTCACCCACAGAAGGACATCTGGATTGTTTCCAGTTTGCAGGTTTTATGAATAAGACTATGAAATGTTCATGCACTGGTCTTTGTGTGACCGTTAAGTTTTCATTTCTATGGAATAAATGCCCAAGCGTGCACTTTGTGAGATCATTATGATAACTGCATGTTTAGTTTCATTAGAAACCCATACTCTTTCCCAGAGAGGCTGTTCCATTTTACCTTCCCACTAGCAATGAATGCATGATCCAGTTTCTCGTCTTTGCCGGCATTTGGTCTTAACACTATTTTTCATTTTAGCCATTCTGATAGATGTGCGGTGACATCTCATTATAGTTTAATTTGCACATCCCTAATGGACAATGATGTTGAACATCTTTCCATGTGCTTATTTACAGTCTATATATCCTCTTTGATCGAATGTCTCTTCATGTCCTTTGCCCATTTTCTGACTGAGTTGTTTTTCTGTTGAGTTTTGAGATTTCTTGATAAACTGCTATTCTACATAGCAGTCGTGTCAGATATGTGGTTTGCAAATATTTTCTCCAAGTCTGTAGCTTCTCTTTTCATCCTTTTAACAGTCTTTCACAGAAAAGCTTTCAATTTTGATGAAGTCCAACTTATCCATTTGTTTCATTTTTCTTTTATGGATCAAGTTGTCGGTGTATAGCTTAAGAGCTCTTCACTTGGTCCCCAAAATTTTTCTCCCTTGGTTTTCTCTGAAAGTTTTACATTTTTACATTTTGCATTTAACTTTTATTTCATTTTATATTCACATTTTGAGTTAATTTTTGTGTAAGTTCTGAGACTTAAATTGAGGTTCCTTTTTTTCCCTATGGATGTCCAATTGCTTCAGCACCATTTGTGGAAAAGGCTTTTTTTCCTCCCCTGAATTGTTTTTGCACCTTTCTCAAAAATCAAGACCAAAAAAAAAGTTAAAAAAATCAGTTGGGCATATTTGTGTGGCTCTATTTCTGGTTTCTCTATTCTGTTCCATTGATCTATGTATCTATCTCTCTGCCAATACTATGCTGTCTCGATTATTATAGTTATACAGTAGGCCTTAACATCACGTAAAGTGATTCTTACCACGTTCTTCTTTTTTCAAAACTGTCTTATCTATTCTAGGGTCTTGCTTTTCTATATAAATTTTAGAATAAACCTGTCTATATCTACAAAATATCGCTGGTATTTTGACAGGAACTGCATTAAACATATAAATCAATTTGGGGAGAACTGACATCTTTACCATGTTGAGTCTTCTGCTTCATGAACACAGTATGTCTCTACATTAAATTCGGTCTTCTTTGATTTCTTTCATCAGCATTGTGTAATTTTCAGCATATACGTCCTGTACATGTTTTGTCAAGTTTATACCTCAATATTCCATTTTCTTTGGAGTGCTTATAAATGTACTATTTTTAACTTTGGTTTCCACATATTCATTGTTAGTACATAGAAATGTGATTGCTTTTTGTGTGTTGTGCTTGTATGAACTCCCTTAGTAATTCTAGTTTCTTTTAGATTTAGTAGATTCCTTAAGATTATCTATGTCGCCAGTCATGTCATCTGTATATGAGGGCCGCCAAATAATTCTGATTCATCTCAGTGTTGGTATCTGTCTTTTCTCATTCATATTGTGATTTTCCTTATTCTTGGTATGGCAAGTGATTATTCTTGTACCTGGATGTTGTAGATATTACTCTGGATACTGTGTAATCTTTTTTTAGCAGACAGTCCCCTGTTGAGATGTAGCATGAAGGCCATATGATTGTGTATGCTCACCTTGGCAGCCCACCTTCTTCTCTCCAGTTTCAGAGTCTTTCTGTTTGTTGTGTTACATCCAGGGTTTTTCAGTTGTAAAAGGAAGGACTACGAAGGTACGGGGCTACTCCATCTTGGTAAAATCGGCTGATTTATCTTTTTTAATACACAAAAGGTACCCTCAAGATATGCTCCCAACCTAAGTTTCAGTTTCCTCATCTGTAAAATGGTGGGGACACTATCTCCCAGGTCATTGGAAGGAGAGAATGAGATGGTGACCTCCTTCTGTCTCAAGTGTACGTAAAGTTTTGTGTAGTTACATGTTTGAGGTTGGGACCGTGAACTCCATGTTGCTATGAACCCAATCTATCTCCTTCACTGTGAGCCAACAACAGCCCAATGCGAGGCACATTGAATGTGAGGCTTTTATTGAATGAATACAGATAGGAAAGAATGAATGAAGCCTATCACAAAGAAATATAAACACAAAGAATATCTCGCAGGTTTTTATAATGCTGAATTTTCCAAGAAAGCAGCTATAATCAAGAGAAAGATTGTGCTTTGTTTGTTTAGAACTTTACCAAGAGATGGCAGCACTTTGGAAATCATGGCTGTAAAGAAAAAGTCCCCCTAGTATTTGAGTCCCAGTATGTTCCCATGTGTCAGTCTGCATTTGCAATGGTTCCATTCACCAAGACTCACATCTATGAGTAAGCTTCTGCCTCCTTTATCATGTCTTCTGGTGGAGTCCATCCTGAGCATTTACATACTGAAATATATGCTATTTTACTATAAATAACTCCCCTTTTACTTTTCCTTTATTTTACAATTAGGGCATTATATTAACTTTTATTACATAGATAGATGTTTATTTCAGGATACTGAAGGAATATTCCAAAATATTTGTTATTAAAAGGAGTTGGGTCTGATAAGGTTGAGTAAACAATGCATTAACAGAGACCTTCTCATTTAATTCTCACAACAATCCTATCAGATAAGTGTTAGTGTCTTCATTTTACAAACAAGAAAATTACAGCTCAGAGAGATGAATGACTTTCCCAAAAGAGTAAATGGCAGAGCCAAAATTTGAAGACATGTCTGCCTGAGCCAAGGTCTCAGAACTCCCCTGGGACGCATGACAATGAAGTGGCAGAGATTATCCTGAGTTCATCAGACCCTCTTTTCTTTTCCTTCTGGACATACAGCTGGGCTACATTTCCCATCTGCCCCTGTGGTTAGGGGTGGTCATATGACTGAGTTATGGCCACTGGAATATGCGTGGGAGTGATATGTGTCACTTCAAATCTGGGCCCTGAAAAAAACTGCCCACAATATCATCCATATTCTTGCTCTCTCTCTGTTCCCTCTGCCAGCTGGATGCCTTACAAAATGTCTGCACCACAACGTTAAAAGAGCCTGGATCCCTGAATGATGATGTAGAAAAGACTAACTCCTACTCCCCAACCCCCACCCACATAAATACATTACATAAACACATTTGACATAGATGAGACATAAGCTTCTGTATTAATACTTGAAGTCTGGGGATTGTTCATTACAGCAGTTAGCTTACCTTAATATAAATGATGTCACCAAGGTCTAAGAGCATCCATTCCATCCTGTCCCCAACCCCCATACCAGCCCCCAAGTACCTCTACCTACCTGGCAGGACGCTAATCAAAGTTTTCATTTTGTTTTTCTTATGGCCACTGGTTTGTAGGACTGGAGGCAGAGTAGATGGCTTGATTTTCTGCTTGGACTGCTGCCATGGAAGATAATCCTACCAAACATGACACAATCAGTCACACAGCCTGGTGGGTTCAGATCCCAGCTTACAGATATTTGTGGCCTTCAGCAAGTGACTTTACTTCTCTGAGCCTCAATTTTCTCATCGGTAAAGTGAATCTAATTAGAAAACCTACCTCGATAGGTTGGTGCAAGGATCCTGAGAGGTATTTGTAAAGCATGTAACAAGTGCTCCACAAATGTTGGCTATCATCCTTTTTATCAGCCAGCCAGAACTTACTAAGCACATCCAGGCTGTGAGAGGTGCAAAGAACTGTGAGAAACAGAAAGCGCAGAAAAGACCCAACAGGGAAGCAGAGTTGCAATCAGAGATAAATAAGAGAACAGCATAATATACCCTTACATTCTGATAAGGTGGTGAGAAAACTGAAGTTCAGAGGCATGCCCCGGGTCCCACAGCAAACGTGTGACACAGCAAGGCCTGGAATTCAGGTCTCCAGACTCTCTCACCCCGGAGGGTCACCACTGCCGGGGTGGAGGGCAGATGGACTCCAGGCCCAGGGTCAGGAAGTCCCCGGTCCCCGCCCTAGCCCTCCCATACTCACCGCAATCTGGGACTTGTGGATTGTGGAGCGACTCCCAAAGTGGCTGGGTCTGGAAGAGTGAGGGCAGGAAAGAACTTCCTTCATTCCCAACCCCTGGCGCTGCAAGCAGCAAACATGAAACAGTCCTGGGGTCTAGACCCCAAAACCACAATGCACTAGAAACACGATCCAAGCCAGTACCCAGAGAACAGGAGGGCGAGGCGGGGCTAGGGAGATGTGGGTGGAGAGAGGGCGGGGTCAAGAGACTGCGGGAGGACCGGCCAGAGAGGTTTGGGGGGGCGTGCACGCGCACCCCGCCACCCTGCAATGCTCCTTTTACCTACTTCGGAAAGACACGTGCCATTGGGGAAAACATAAGAAGAGTCGTGAGTCCGTGAGGCCCTGATCTCTTGGGATGCCTATTTATTCCACTTCTCCAACTTCCTTGTCTCAGAGTGGATCGCGCAGTAACCTCGGCCACTCAAACTTAACGAGGCCAGACGCTTCCTCGTGTCTCCGTCTCCAAGGAAACGGACGCAGACTACCGAGCGCCTAGAGGGACTAATCTCACAGGGCAAAATGTAGCTTTCTCCACATTCTTCTCAACTTGGTTTCAAATACCCCTCAGCTGGCCCCGCCCAACATCCTAAAGAATTATGTCATATTTCTCCTCTCATCAAACCCACATCACTTCCTTCCCCCTCCTTACTCTTGGCTAATTAATGACTGTGCTTCCTATTTCACTAAGACGGCCGTGGGGATCAGTAAACTCACAAGGTCACATCACCTCATTTATTTACCCACCTACTTGCCTCCCTCCTGTAACTATGTATAAACTGCCTACTAAGACTGATTCCTACAATTGTGCACTGAGTGCTATCCTCTCATCTTCACTAAGCTATTGCCCCAGCAATTCTCTCCTTTTTTCCCATCATCCTCTCCTCTGCATTACTCCCATCAGCATAACATGTTTTAATTTCTTCTCTTTTTAAAAAAGTGACTACTTCCCATCCAGCTTCCCTCCCATTTCGGCTTCACTTCACAGCAACACTCCTAGAGAGGTTTCCCTACTCTACTCATATTTCCCATTCCTTTCTGCCCCTTCAGTTAGGCTTTCACTCTCCACAGAAACTGCCCTTGTCAATGCCACCAGTGGCCTCCACTTAGCTAAAACGCATGGTCATCTCTCAGTCCTCATCTTACTTGGCCCATCTGCAGTATTTGACACAATGGACCACTCCGTCCTTGACACACTTCCTAAACGTGACATCCAGGAAGCCACGTTCCTACCTCCTTTTCTGGTTCATCCTCTTCTCCCTTTATTATCAGATTGCCCCAGGACTCAGATCTGGCCCCCTCTTTTTCTCTATCTGCTTTCACTCCATGTGCTCCCTTCTAATCTTGTGACTTCAGATGCCATCTCTACCCAGACACCTCCCAGACTTACATCTTGAGCCTCTCCCTTGAATTCTAGACACCTAAGTCCAATGCCTGTTAGCCATCTCCACTTGGGTACCTAGTAGGCAACTAAGATGCAATCTTTCCCCAGAAACATTTTTCCCCAACTCAAAATGACAACTCTTCCTGGAGTCATCCTTGATTTATCTTTTGACTCATCTCTGATCCCACATCCAAATCTGTCAGCAATACCTTTGGAGTACATCTAGTAGCAGACCACTTACTACCACCATCCACACATACATATACCCTGCTTTCCTCTCACGCCTGGATTACAGTCTTTGCTCCCACTATTGCCCGACTCCAGGTCTCTCTCCACACCCCATGTTGCTAGATAGAGCATACATTTAAAAGTGCATTCCAGTTTAATATAATTTGAAGGGAGCAAATAATTTGAAATCACCTAAAGTTCAATAGGAGAATGTTACTAAAGAATACTAGGTCAGAGCTCACAACTTTTCCTCCTCTTAAAAATCATAGGAAAATGTTTTAAAATTGCACTACACATTAAGGTAAACAGATGAGACTGTAATCAGCCTGGGGACTCTGGCCATCTTGGACTCGAGGACCCTCTTGGCTGCTCCTAGGGCTGAGGAAATCACCATGTGGGGCACCCCCATTTACAGAGCCCACTGTACCACAGCACTCCAGCAGGGGAGCTCTATACCAGGAAACAGTTAAAAAGTAGGAGGTAGTAATCAATATAGGGAAGACCCTGGTGGACACCTACCCCACAGCCATTTCTCCCCTCCACCCAGCTAACACCCCTGATCTTGTTCAGGTATGCTGGCTTTAGAGGAGGCAGGCCCCAGCCCCAGTCCCAGTTCCAGCTTCAAGCAGTCATGACTGGTCTGAGCTAGGCTTGGTGGGCCCATTTCCCTTGCCAGTTACAGGTTTAGTCATAAGGCATGTGATCAAAGTCTGGCCAAGGAGACAGGGTGAGAAGTCTATTCAGAGAATTTTGGGCAAGATTTTTATCACACTTAAAAAGAAAAAAAAGACATTGCAGAAAAACATTCCCTCATCTGCAGCTAGATACTGTCATATCTGTGTGACATTCCCGGAATTGTGGAACTGTGAGGGGAGTTACCTGGAGTAGAGGGGAAAGTGAAGGGAACCTGTTCCTTGATAGCATTGTTGAGCCATTAAATTAACAATTCTGTAACCTATCTAGAAAACCCGCTGTGGACCAAGCTCTTTAACACAAGTTATCTCTTTGAACCCCACATTAGTCATCTGAGAGTAGATATTAATATCCCTTTGTTATAGATGAGCAAATTGAGGCTATGAAAACTGAATTCATTGGCCCCCATGTGACAAGGCTGAGATTTGAAGCAGTCAGATTCAAACTAAGGTTGCCCTGACTCCACAATCCACCTTTTCTTTCACTAAAGTCAAAAAGGTCGCTGAAGCACCCTGAAATGCACAGATATGCTGAAAGAAAACAAAGCTGACAAAAGGTGGTATTAAACCCAAACTTTTTTTTTTTTTTTTTAAGATTTTATTGGGGAATGGGCACAGGACTTTATTGGGGAACAGTGTGCACTTCCAGGACTTTTTTCCAAGTCAAGTTGTTGTGCTTTCAGCTTCAAGTTGTTGTCCTTTCAGTCTTAGTTGTGGAGGGCACAGCTCAGGTCCAGGTCCAGTTGCCGTTGCTAGTTGCAGGGGGCAGAGCCCACCATCCCTTGCGGGAGTCGAACCGGCAACCTTGTGGTTGAGAGCCCGTGCTCCAACCAACAACTGAACCATCTGGGAGGCAGCTCAGCTCAAGGTGCTGTGTTCAATCTTAGTTGCAGGAGGCAGAGCCCACCATCCCTTGCAGGAGTCGAGGAATGGAACTGGCAACCTTGTGTAAATCCACCCAAATTTTATCACTGCTTCCAAAGCATCAGTTAAGACAGATGAGGGAGGAATAGAGATTCTGTCCAGTACTAACTTTAGCCAGGAATCTGTGTATTAAGGAGTTGTGTATTAAGGAGGTTTCCTGGAGAGTCTGAGACAACTAGTCCTTGATCCACGATGGCAGAAGCAAAGCGGTTTAATAAATATAAGCCACTTACATGTGGGGCTGCCTATTAACTCTGCCACTTGGCCAAATGATTTAAAACCATCTCCAAAACCATGCGTCCTGTAAAATGTGTAATTACAGCATTGTTTTGGAAGATCCCATGTGATAAAACTTGCAGAGCTTAGAACAGTAGGGCGCACTTAAGCCCTCAATATATTATAATTGTCATCATAAGTACCATGGAGATCTTTCTAAGAAACAATGCAATGACCTTAGAAATGTATCAAAAAATAACAATAAGGACTGATGGATATAGATGTGGTGAGATAAGGTATAGTAAAATGTTAATAATAAAAAGTTGAAATAGTAAAAAATTAAAGGGAAAATGTTCACTGTAAAATTCTTTCAACTTTCTGTATGCTTGAAAATGTTCATAATCCAACGTTGGGGAACAAATGCATTGTGGTGCACTTTAGGAGGAAGGAGAGCTAAGTTCTGTTCTTGTTTTTAACAAAAACGGTATGAAAAAGAAAAATGAGCGAGCTCTTCTCAACTCCGTCCCGCCTTTGGGCTGTGGGCCTTTAGTAATCCTGCTTAAATGAAATCATCGAGAACCGCTTGCGAAATACCAAATCCTCGAGAGCAAGGCCCAAGGCTGCCAAAGCCTCGCAAGGGACAGGGACGCGCTCCAAACTCCCCCATCCCGCGTCGGTGCCGAGGAGGCGGGGCTGGAGCGAGCCCTGGCGGAAACATGGCTCGTCCGTTACCAGGGGGTTCTCGGCCGACTCTGGCCGCCTGGCGCTGCGTGTAAATATTTTTTGGCAGGGCGGGGGAGAGAAGCATCAAATTTCTGGGGGGGTGGGGGAAACCCACCCAAACCCCACCGCCCTGGCGGGCGGGCGCGCGCGATGGGCGCACTTCGGCTGCGGGAGTGAGTGGAGGATGCTGGGAAGGAGGTAAAATGGCCACCGGCGGCGGCGCCGAGGAGGAAAGGAAGAGGGGGCGGCCGCAGCTCCTGCCAGCCACGCGCCCAGCAGCCCGGGCCGAGGAGGCCGAGGTCGGCCGCGAGAAGATGGGCTGGGCCCAGGTGGTGAAGAACTTGGCCGAGAAGAAGGGCGAGTTCCGCGAGTCACGACCGCCGCGGCGGGAGGAGGAAAGCGGCAGCGGCGCGGGCGGCGCACTAGGCGCCCCCGCGAGCCTGGCGGCGCCGGGCCTCAGTGACTTTCCCCCCGCGGGCCGCGGGGACCCGAAGGGCCGCCGGAGAGACCCGGCTGGCGAGGCGGCGGACCCCCGCAAGAAAAAGGGCGCAGCGGAGGCGAGCAAAAGAAAGAAGGCCGAGACGGCGGCCATGGCGTCCCCAGCCAGGTCCGGCGCAGCCGAGGACGAGGCAGAGCTGCCCCCCCAGGATGAACCGGTGGCGTCGGTGGGCCCAGCGGCCGGCCCGGGCAAGGGCCGCTTCCTCGTGCGCATCTGTTTCCAGGGAGACGAGGGCGCTTGCCCGACCCGGGACTTCGTGGTGGGCGCGCTCATCCTGCGCTCCATCGGCATGGACCCGAGCGACATCTACGCGGTCATCCAGATTCCCGGCAGCCGGGAGTTCGACGTGAGCTTCCGCTCGGCGGAGAAACTGGCCCTGTTCCTACGCGTCTACGAGGAGAAGCGCGAGCAGGAAGACTGCTGGGAGAACTTTGTGGTGCTGGGGCGGAGCAAGTCCAGCTTGAAGACGCTCTTCATCCTCTTCCGGAACGAGACCGTGGATGTGGAGGACATCGTGACCTGGCTCAAGCGCCACTGCGATGTGCTCGCCGTACCCGTGAAAGTGACCGACAGGTTTGGGATCTGGACCGGGGAGTACAAGTGCGAGATCGAGCTGCGCCAGGGGGAGGGCGGGGTCAGGCACCTGCCTGGAGCCTTCTTTCTGGGGGCCGAGCGGGGCTACAGCTGGTACAAGGGGCAGCCCAAGACGTGCTTTAAATGTGGTTCCCGGACCCACATGAGCGGCAGCTGCACGCAGGACAGGTGCTTCAGGTGCGGTGAGGAGGGGCACCTGAGCCCTTACTGCCGGAAAGGCATCGTGTGCAACCTCTGTGGAAAGCGAGGACACGCCTTTGCCCAGTGTCCCAAAGCAGTTCACAATTCCGTGGCAGCTCAGCTCACCGGCGTGGCCGGCCACTGAACACCCGCCTACCTGCCAGGGTGAACACAGAGCCAGCTTACCCCTCTTAAGTGCCAAAACTTTTTTTTAAACCTTTTTTAAAATCGCGTTTGAAGGAGATCTTTCTAAACCTACAAGAGACATCTCTCTCTGCCTTCTTAAACCGAGTTTACTCCATTTCAGCCTTTTCTGAATTGGTGACTTTCATCTGTAACGACTACCGAGACAGTAGTGTGGAGATGTGTCTCCCCTCCCGTTTTTTTTTTTGTTTGTTTGTTTGTTTTCTGTATTGGGGGACTTTTGTGTGTGTATTTGTTACTCCCCACGCCTTGTCTTCTCGAGTTTTCACCTTTTTAAGCTGCCTCGGGCTGCCTTGCTCATCTTTATGCCCCAGCACTAGGTACGGGGGCCCAACACATGATAAGCACTCCATCAGTGTTTTGTTGACTTAAGAACATTGTTGACTGTGGCTTTTTTAATATGCTGCTTCTAATCTGTGTGGTCTGAGAATTTGTAAAACCAGTGTTGTTAGAAGTGTATGTAATCTGAATCAATAAGCTCTGAATGGTGGCCAGGGGCCTGTCTTAGGCATTAAAACACATGGACTTTGTGATAGCTCTTTCAGTGGCTCAGAAGCCATTTTTCATAGAATCTAGAATTTTCCTATTGGAAAGGACGCAGAAATTGGTTTCGACCAGTCCCTTGGTTTTCCAAGAATGAAACAGGCCCAGAGAGGTTAAATGACTGGGTTAAAATTACATTGCCCTCTGGTGCCAGAGCTAGCCTAAGGTAGAGTTCCCTGACCCCAAGCCCGGTGCTCACTCCACTACCTCTCACACTTCACAACAATTTCCTCAATACTGGAGGGCCCAAGAAGTGATCTCTCCAGAATAATGAGCCCAGAGGAATGCTAAGAAATCATCTGGGGGAGGAAGCAGAAAGAGAAGATTTAGCAGGGGCTTCTGAATTCTTGGGAGATAGGAAAGGGACAAAGAAACATAATCCAGGGTGCACTCTTTGCTCCCTGGGGTACTATATCTGGATTAAGGCGTGCCTGGTCCTTTGGGGCCTTACCCTTCCTCATTCATTGCCACCAGTGAGAAATGGCGGTGCTCCTGTGTAAGGAAACCTATCAAAGGTTTACATTTGCACCTGAGCCTCAATAGCTGGAAATGCCAGAGAAGCAGCTAGTGAAGCTCATCTGCAAACCTCCTAACTCTCAGAAGACGATTTTAACCCAGAATTATAAGTGAGTTGTTAACTCTAAAATGTACTTGTGAAATAGTCCAAGCGAGAGGACATTGGGTCAACTAAGTGTTAACAAGTTAAAGTAGAAAAGAATACACTACTTTTCTTTTAGTTTTTGTCTTCCCTTTGCATTATGTTTTGCTATTTCCTTGTGGCTTAGAATGTAAAACCCATTGTTAAAAATTTTGTTCTAAATAAATATTTATCTTTTGTATTGCTAACATTGCTGCACTATTTCCTTTCAAACTGTTAGGTGCATGGGTACAGAAACCTTCCTTCAATCCATACTTCCTGGACACCATTTGTTTACCCT
Organism: Rhinolophus ferrumequinum; assembly: GCF_004115265.2. Taxonomy (NCBI): domain Eukaryota; kingdom Metazoa; phylum Chordata; class Mammalia; order Chiroptera; family Rhinolophidae; genus Rhinolophus; species Rhinolophus ferrumequinum. The sequence goes on from NC_046306.1 coordinate 23,270,304, forward strand.
GCAAATCCAGTTCCAGCGCCTGCAGGCAACACTTAGCACTACTCTGTTGTGCCAGGCCCTTTGGAGTTGTTCCCTAAACCCAGTGCCGATTACTTAGCATACTGTTAAAACTCAAGTTTTAAACCCTTAACTCAGTTTCAAGGAATCAGAATCACTGGAGCGCGTGAAAACATTTTTAGTAAGCATCCCCAAGCAATTCTGATGGGCAGCCAGGTCTAAGTGGTACTAAGATGAGTGAGAAGGGCTCTGTCCTCAAGAGATTACTAACCAGTGAGCAAGACAGAAGATGTCAGCGTCATCATCTTACACTTACTGTAAATGCCTGGAACTGGATGCAAAGTATTTATGGGCTTTTTAAAAAATGCCATCTCGTCCCACTATGAGGAGGAGAGAAAGAGTCCAGGAAACTTCCCAGAGAGCTAAGGCTCCCTCAAGCTAGCCCTGGAGAACCACTTCTCCCACCCCACCCCACACACACAACCTTCTGAAGGATTTTCCAGCTCTGAGATGTTAAGATGATCTGATCCTAAGAAAGTTACCAGCATATTGATTCTCTGAGTCAGTGTTTTGAAGATATTTCCAGAGCTGATCTCGTATAGTTAGGGCCTGGTTTGCTCTTGGGAACCCTGCCTTCAGAGCCAGCTCAGCTTCTCTCCTTCCTGTCTCCCAAAGCAAACAGACCCTTCCCTCCTCCATCCCTCCTGTCCTCTCCCTCCCCCTCATCTCTTTCCCTTCTGTGCCTTGGGTTTCCTCCCTTGCCTGGCTGGAGGCCAAGGGCGGGGAGAAAGCCTGCATTCATCATACTCCCCACCCCCTTCCTCCTAGCAGGCACTGTGCCAAGGAGCCTCCAAGGAAGGAATCTTCCTTCTCTCTGCCCCTCCCCCGCAACTCTCCTGGAGAGAGCTGAGGAGGAAACTGTTTCCCTACCCATCCCCCACAGAAGCTGCTCCAGGGCCTCCTGCCTGGCAGTCTGGGGATAGAGCCACTGGTTGGAGCTTAACAGACCTCCCCCAGCTTCCTCTCCTGATCTTAGCAGCCCCGGAATTACAATTCCTCACTGTTCATGGGCTCCTGGGGAGTGTGCTGAGATCCCCAGACTGAGGCTGGTGGACTAGCTGACATTCATTCATTCAACTTTCAACTAATAGCAAGGGCGGTTAGAGCCAGGCCCTGTGCTAGGCGCTCAGTGCACTTGCAGATGGATAAGTAACAAGCGAGTTCTAAAGTAATATTAAGTATTTTAAATACTCTCAGAAAAACACAGTACAGAATTGTCTAAAGTACAGGTCTGGAAGAGATGATGATGTCTTGACTCAACTTGCAAGATGAATAAGAGCCAGGTGAAGAGGAAAGAGATTTCCGAGCAGTAGAAACAGCCTGTGCAGAGACCTGGGACACACAGCATGTTCAGGCTGGCTGGAAAGGCAAAGGAAGATGTAGTTGGACAAAGGCCAACAGGAGGTGACACAGGGCTTGTCAGTGTTAAGAGGCGTGATTTTGTCCTAACGCCCTCCAGTCTGACCACCTCCATTCCATTTATTCATTCACATGTGTGTTAAGCACCAGCTCTTTCTAGGCAATGGAATGCAGCAAAATAGTCAAGTCCCTGGGGCTCACGTTCTAGGATCACACAAGTATGCACATAATTACACAGTGTGATCATGCATTAGAAGAAACATACAATGGGGTGGCTGGTTAGCTCAGTTGCTTAGAGCATGGTGCTGATAACACCAAGGTTGCCGGTTCAATCCCTGCATGGGCCACTGTGAGCTGCGCCCTCCTTAAAAAAAAAGAAAGAAAGAAAGAAACATACAATGATATCTTGTTTAACAAAGGAAACTGATCTGGTCTTAGGCATCAGGGATAACATCCCAGAGAACATGTTGGAACTGAGTTAGAAAGGATATACAAGGAGTTAATTGAGCAATGGGTTTGGGGATGAGGGAGTGGCAGGGTGTTACAAGTCTAACAACCCTACAGTGGGAGGCTGTCTGGCCAATTCTAGAAATCGAAGTCCAGTGTATCATTCCAGGATTAGGGACTGAAAGACTCTAGGTATTGAAAAAAGTGACGATACTAGGAATGACTCCTGGAACACCACAGAACTGACCTGCTAGGGGAGCTACTACATCTCATAGTCAGAAAGGAGCCAGGTCATCACTGGAAAGGTTCACATTGCTAAAGCTGCCACCCAAGGACTGGATGCTGAGATCAGAAAGCCACCGCCAGAACTACTGCCAAGACAGTGAAATGTCGTGTCCTTGAAGCAGAAGACCATATGCTAGTGACTCCACAATCTTAACAGCAAATATTGCCAAGATCATTCGATCTCTGCCTTACTTCCACCTTCCAAATCTCATTCAAGTGCATCTATTGCTGGAGCCCTAACTGCAAGGGGGTCAGGAAATGTTTTAAATTTCCAGCACAGGAAGATACATACACAGTGGGAATGGATGCCATTTGCCAATGTGGCTACAATATCCAGTCCAGCCAGTGTGGCTACAATAGAAAGGGGGAGGGAGATGATGGTATGAAATAAGGCTGGAGATCTGGGCGTCTGGTCAGCCATGTTTAGAAATTCAATCTAAGAATGATGAGAAGCCATTCATTGAAGCAAGGAAGTGACATTTTTTTCTTATTTTTCTTATTTTTTTGAATTTTCAATTACAGTTGACATTCAATATTATATTAGTTTCAGGTGTACAGCATAGTGTACTGCATTCAGATGTACAGCATTTATGTAACTTACGAAGTGATCCCCCCAATTAGTATAGTACCCACCTGGTACCACACATAATTATTACAGTATTATTGACTATATTCCCTACACTATACTTTACATACCCTTGACTATTTGATAACTACCAATTTGTACTTCTTAATCCCTTCCCCTTTTTCACCCATCCCCCCAAATCCCCTCCCATCCAGTAACCATCAGTTTGTTCTCTGTATCTATGAGTCTGTTTTGTTTGTCTGTTTATTTTGTTCTTTAGATTATACACATAAGTGAGATCATGTGGTATTTGTCTTTCTGTTTCACCTACCTCATTTAGCATACCTTCCACATGCATCCACATTGTCACAAACGGTAAGATTTCATTCTTTTTATGGCTGAGTAATGTTCCTGTGTGTGTGTGTGTGAGAGAGAGAGAGAGTGTGTGTGTGTGTGTGTGTGTGTGTGTGTGTGTGTGTGTGTGTGTATCACATCTTCTTTATTCAGTTGTCTATTGATGGGCATTTAGGTTGCTTTCATTTCTTGGCTGTTGTAAATAATTCTGCAATGAACACAGGGGTGCATATATCTTTTGGAATTAGTGTTTTGGATTTCTTCAGATAAATACCAAGAAGTGGAATTGTTAGATCATAAGATAGTTCTACTTTTAATTTGTTGAGGAATCCACTAACTGTTTTCCATAGTGGCTGCACCAATTGCAATCCCACCAACAATGCACAAGGGTTCCCTTTTCTCCACATCCTCACCAACACTTGTTTGGTGATTTATTGATGATGGACATTCTGACAGGTGTGAAGTGATACCTCATTGTGGTTTTAATTTGCATTTCTCTGATGATTAGTGACATTGAGCATCTTTTCATGTGTCTATTGGCCAGCTGTATGTCCTCTTTGGAGAAATGTCTGTTCAGGGACTCTGTCCATTTTTTAATTGGATTGTTTTGTTTGTTTGTTTGTTTGATGTTGAATTGCGTAAGTTTTAGATATTAACCCCTTATTGGATATATGATTGGTGAATATCTTCTCCCATTCTGTAGGTTGTCTTTTTTTTTTTTTTTTATGGTTTCCTCTGCTGTGTAAAAACTTTTTAGTTTGATGTAGTTCCATTTGTTTATTTTTTCTTTTTTCCCCCTTGCCTGAGGAGATCTATCAGAAAAAAATATTACTAAGGGTAATGTCATAGAGTTTACTGCCTATGTTTTCTTCTAGGAAATATATGGTTTTAGGTCTTACATTTAAATCTTTAATCCATTTTTAGTTTATTCTTGTATATGGTGTAAGAAGGTGGTCTGGTTTCTTCCTTCTCTTTCCTTCCTTCCTTCCTTCCTTCCTTCCTTTCTTTCTCTCTCTTTACCATTTATTGAGTAGACTGTCTTTACCCCATCGTATATTCTTGCCTATTTCTGGACTCTCTATTCTGTTCCATTGATCTATGTGTCTGTTTTTATGCCTATATAGCCTTGTAGTATAGTTTGATATCAGGTATTGCGATACCTCCAACTTTGTTCTTTTTTCTCAAGATTGCTGTGGCTACTCAGGATCTTTTGTGGTTCCATATAAATTTTAGGATTATTTGTACTAATTCTGTGTAAAGTGCCATTGGTATTTTGATAGGGATTACAGTAAATCTATAGATTGCTTTGGGTAGTATGGACATTTTAATGATGTTAATTCTTCCTATCCATGAACGTGGTATATGCTTCCATTTATTTGTATCTTCTTCAATTTCTTCAATGTCTTATAATTTTCTGAGTACACATTTTTTACCTCCTTGGTTAAATTTATTCCTAGGTATTTTATTTTTTTGATGCAATTGTAAATCAGATTGTTTTCTTAATTTTGCTTTCTGATATTTCATTATTGGTGTATAAAAATGCAATTAATTTCTGAATATTAATTTTGTATCCTGCTACTTTACTGAATTCATTTATCAGTTCTAATAGTTTTTTGGTGGAATCTTTTGGATTCTTTCTATATACTAGGTTGGTGCAAAAGTAATTGTGGTTGAAAAGGTTAAAAATAATTGCAAAAACTGCAATTAATTTTGCACCAACCTAATAGTATCATATCATCTGCAAATAATAACAGTTTTACTTCTTCCTTTCCAATTTGGATGCCTTTTGTTTCTTTTTCTTGTCTGATTGCTGTGGCCAGGACTTCCAATACTATGTTAAACAAAAGTGGTGAAAGTGAACATGCCTGTGTTGTTCCTGATCTTAAGGAAAACACTGTTAGCTTTTCATCATTGAGTATAATGTCACCTGTGGGTTTGTTATATATGGCCTTTATTATGGTGAGGTATGTTCCCTCTATTCCCACTTTGCTGAGAGTTTTTATTATAAATGGATGCTGGATTTTGTCAAATGCTTTTTCTGCATCTATTCATATGATCATATGATTTTTATTTTTCATTTTGTTTATGTGATATATCACGTTAATTGATTTGCAGATATTGAACCAACCTTGTATCCCCAAAATAAATCCCACTTAACTGTGATGTATGATCTTTTTAATGTATTGCTGAATTCAGTTTGCTAATATTTTATTGAGGATTTTTGCATCTATGTTCATCAGAGCTATAAGTCTATAATTTTCTTTTTTTTTGTGTAATGTCTTTGGCTTTGGAATCAGGGTAATGGTGGCCTTGTAAAATGAGGTTGGGAGCTTTCTATCCTCTTGAATTTTTCGGAATAGCATGAGAAGGATAGGTGTTAATTCTTTGAATGTTTGGTTAAATTCACCTATGAAGCCATCTGGTCAAAGACTTTTGCTTGTTGGGAGTTTTTTGATTATTGATTCAATTTCATTAGTAGTAATTGATTTGTTCAGATTTTCTGTTTCTTCTTGATTTAGCCTTGGAAGATTGTATGTTTCTAGGAATTTATCTGTTTCTTCCAGATTGTAATATTTTTTGGCATATAATTGTTCATAGTATTGTCTTATAATCCTTTGTGTTTCTGTGATATTAGTTGTCACTTTACCTCTTTCATTTCTGATTTTATTTATTTGGGTCTGCTCTCTTTTTTTTCTTTATGAGTCTGGTTAAAGGTTTAAGAATTTTGTTTATCTTTTCAAAGAACCAGCCCTTGGTTTCATTGATTTTTTTTTCCTGAGACTGTCTCTCTTTTGGAGAATCATAAAGCTCATTAGCATGTTAAAGACTGATTATTCTGAATAAAGAAAAACTAGAGTATTTTTGTGTGTGTGTTCACTTCTTAAGGCTAAAACTTTTCTTGGAACACACAATGAGAAAATATGACTAAGAAGTTTTAGAACCTTGAAGAATTTGTTGCTATATATTGGTTTAGAAGCATTTTTCAAATAAGCCATTTTAGTGAGTATAATACATTAATATAAATTTTCACAAAAGAAAAATAATAAAGGTTCCCCCTCCTCCAATGGGTAGTTGACTTGAGAGAATTACCCAGTAGAAAGTTATACTGGGCAATTAATACTATGATACATATGTAAAAATTGTCCTTGTCCCCCAACTCCAAACCTATAGACATATCTCAGGGCAGGGCTGGCTATGTAAATTGTGGGGTCCACTGAAATACGAAGAAAGCAGGGCCCTCATTCAAAAAGCAGGTAGAAAAAGTGTTATTAAAAGTACCAAAGTATAAAACTTTTTAATTTCTCCATAGTTTCTCTCTCTTGTCTTATCATGGTGGTTTTTATTAACTATTTAATATTCTTTCCCTCTGAACTGGATACTCTCCTGGAGAGTATAAACCCTCATACATGTCCCTTATCTCCAACTCCTGATCCCATGTGTGCATGTTCACACACCAAGGGAAGCAGTTTCCTCTTCCCATGGTCAGCCACCCCAATCCACAGAGGTTGGACAACCTCCACAGGAATGCCATCGCCAACCCAGGATGCCTTGATATTATCCACAGATGGTTGGTCATTGGTACCAATTCACTGCCAACAGGAATCCCCAATTTGGGGTGCAGTGAAGAAGGAAACTTTAAGGCAAATAGCTCACTTGTGATACAGTATGGCTGTGAGAACAGCTCAATAGTGTTATAGCTCAATTAAGAGACAGCACAGCACAGCAAGGCTTTGAGACGGCCCCGGGGCGAGGCCCCTCTTCAACTAAAACAGCTCTGCTCTGCTCTCCTTTGCCTACTCTGCTCCACTCTAGTCTGCTCCACTCTGCCCTGCCCTGCTCTGCCTACTTTGCTCTGCTCTGTTCTGGTGAAATTTCTTCAGCATTTCACCTCCAGCCAGAGAAAGGCAGTCCTCAATCTTCCATGGAAATGGAAAATGTCTGGGTTGTTTTTTTTTTAAGACTCTATTTCATTTATTTCTATTCTGATTGTTATTATTTCATTCCTTCTACTCACTATGGATTTTGTTTACTGTTCTTTTTCTAGTTCCTTTAGGTGTAAGGTTAGATTGTTTATTTGAGGTTTTTCTCGTTTCTTGAGGTAGACCTTTATTGCAATGAATTTCCCTCTTAGGACTGTTTTTTCGGTGTCCCATAGATTTTGGGACATTGTGTCCTCATTTTCACTTATCTCAAGGTATCTTTTGATTTCCTCCTTGATCCCATTGTTAACCCATTCATTGTTTAGTAGTATGTTATTTAGCCTCCATGTGTATTTTTCAGTTTTTCTCTTGTAATTGATTTCTAGTTTCATGCCATTGTGGTCGAAGAAGATGCTTGGTAATGATTTCCATCTTCTTAAATTTATTGAGACTTGTTTTGTGGCCTAACACGTGGTCTTTGTTGGAAAATGTTCTATGTGCACCTGAAAAGAATGTACATTCTGCTGCTTTGAGGTGAAATGCTCTTAAAATATCAATTAAATCCATCTGCTCTAATGTGTCATTTAAAGACGCTGTTTCCTTGTTGATTTTGTCTGGAAGATCTATCCCTTAATGTCAATGGGGTGTTAAAGTCCCTTACTATGACTGTATTATTGTCAACCTCTCCCTTTATGTTGGTTAATATTTGCTTCATGTATTTAGGTGCTCCTATGTTGGGTGCATAAATATTTACAGGGGTTATATTCTCTTGTTGGATTGATCCCTTTATCAATATGAAGTGTCCTTCTTTGTCTCTTATAGCCTTTGTTTTAAAGTCTATTTTGTCTGATATGAGTATTGCTATCCTAGTTTTTTTTCACTCCATTTGCATGAAATACCTTTTTCCAACCCTTTACTTTCAGTCTGTGTGTGTCTTTTGATCTGAAGTGGGTCTCTTGTAGACAGCATATGTATGGGTCTTGTTTTCTTATTCATTCAGCTATCCTGTCTTTTGATTGGGTCATTTAATCCATTTATATTTAAAGTGATTATTGATTGGTACATAGTTATTGTATTGCCATTTTTATTATTCCTATTTATATTTTTTCTTCCCCCTTCTTCTTAAAGAAGTCCCTTTAACATTTCTTGTATTGCTGGTATGGTGGTGATGAATTCCTTTTGCTGTTTCTTGTCTGGGAAGCTCCTTATCTCTCCTTCAATTTTAAATGATAGCCTTGCTGGGTAGAGTAGTCTTGGTTGTAGGACTTCTCTTTTCACACTTTGAATATTTCGTGCCAATCCCTTCTGGCCTGCAAAGTTCTTGTTGCAAAATCAGCTGACAGTCTTATGGGAGCTCCCTTGTAAGTAACTAACTGTCTTTCTCTTGCTGCTTTTAAGATTCTCTCTTTCTCTTTAAACGTTGGCATTTTATTATGATGTGTCTTGTGTTGGCCTGTTTGGGTTCATCTTGTTTAAGACTTTCTGCACTTCCTGGACTTGTATATCTATTAATATTTCCCTCACCAGGTTAGGGAAGTTTTCAGTCATTATTTCTTCAAATAGGTTTTCAATCCCTTGCTCTCTCTCTTCTCCTTCTGGTGCCCCTATGATGCGAATGTTGGTATGCTCAATATTGTCCCAGAGATCCCTTAAACTATCCTCATTTTTTCAATTATTTTTTCTTTTTGCTGTTTTGACTGGGTGTTTTCGTCTACCTTGGCTTCTAAATAGTTGATTCAGTCGTCTGTTTCATCTAATCTGCTGTTGATTCCTTCTGGTGTACTCTTTATTTCAGTTATTGTATTCTTCATTTCTGACTGGTCCTTTATGGTTTCTATCTCCACTTATGCTTACTATGTCTTTGTTGAGGTTCTCACAAAGTTCCTTAAGCATCCTTATAACCATTGTTTTGAACTTTGTGGTAGGTTGCTTGCCTCCATTTCACTTAATTCTTTTTCTGGAGTTTTCTCCTGTTCTTTCATTTGGGACATGTTTCTTTGTTTCCTCATTTTAGCTGCTCTCTGTGTTTGTTTCTATGTAAAGAGGTAGATCTGCTATGTCTCCCAGTTTTGGCTGGGTGGCCTTATGTAGTAGGTGTGCTGTGGGACCCAAGCGGTACAGTCTCCCTGGTTACCTGAGCTGGATGATCCCAGAATATTCCTTGTCTGGGTTGTGTATATGTGCTCTTCTGTTGTAGCTGAACCTAGCTTGCTCTTGGAATATTAGTGGGTGGGATTGACCCTCAGGCTTACTGGCTGTGAGGATTGGCCATAACCACAGCATACAAGCTACTGTGCAGGGCTGATCCCACGGAGCGGGATTTGCCCCAGTGGGCTCTGGCGTCTGCTGAGACCACCCTTTGGGTGTACTGCTTATGGGGCTAATTGGGTGGTGCTCTGTTGTAGTCTGAAGCAGGCCACCAGGTGTGTTGGTTTTGGGGCCTCTTGGGAAGGGCTCCCATGAAGGCCAAGGTCAGCCACTGCCTGTGATTGGCCCTGGGCTACGTGGTAGAAGCTACAACGTGATCCAAGTTTGGTTGCTTCCTGTGCTAGACCTGGAAGCGCATGGGAAAGGCCATGCTGCAAACCAAGGCTGGCTGCCATTAGTACCAGGCTTGGGACCACTCAGCAAAAGGCTCAGGGCACTCTGAGGCATGCCACCACCTGTTGGCTGCCCATATGGCTCAGTCTCTGAAAGAACCTCAGGCGGTAAGCGAGTTGGTTGAGGTGACGTCTCTGGGGGTCACCAGAGTGGGGTGAGTGCTGTTCACCAGATTAGTGCAGATTCAGATTTGGTGTCAGTGCTGGTCCTGGGGCCACTCAAAAGGCTCAGAGCACGTCGAGGCCAGCCACTGCCTGCCTGGGGCCTGCGGATCACAAGAGTTTTTCAAGAAAGTCTGTAGCACAGGCTAACCCCCGCTGCCTGCCTGTCTCCAACCACTGAAAATGCCTCCAGCGGAGCACAAGTTTTGTGGAGCCGAGTCCCAGGGAGTCACCAGGGTGGAGCCAGCAGATTTCACCAGACCAATGCAGGTTCAGATTTGGCCATGTCGGGGGAGAGATCAACAGAAGAAAGATGGCACCTGCCCACCAGCTACATGGGAGGAGGGCTCAACACAAGGATAATGGCAGCTGTCTCTCCAGCCCTCGTCCTGAAGCCACTCAACTCAGTCTGTCCCTATATGTCTCTGGTACCTCCCAAGCCATTGTCTCTCCTCCAGAGCCCAGGGTGAATACCTGGGAGTGAGAGAGTCTGTATGGGGGCCCTTTATGAGGAATCTTTGGGTTTCCTGCAGCCTTCCAGTCTCACCCTGACGGGTGGAATACCCATTGATTTTCACAGTTAGATGTTATGGGGGCTCCTCCTCCCAGCTCCGGTACTCCAGTGGGAGCCTGGTGTAGGGCTGGGACCTCTCACTCTTCAGGGGGGACCTCTGCACCTGATTCTCACTTGGTGTGGGACCAGCCCATTTCACGACTCTGCCCCTCCTAGCAGTCTTGACTCTGCCCTTCCTACCAGTCTTGATGTGGTTTCTTGTTTATATTCTTAGTCTTAGTTATAGGTCTTCTGTTTAGCCAGTTTTCAGATGGCTTTCCAGATTGATTGTTCTGTAATTTAGTTGTAATTTAATGTGGTCAGTGGGGGAGGCAAGCGCAGCGTTTCCTACTTTGCCATCTTGACCAGAACTCAGGGTTGTATTTTTAAAAGACCATTCAGGAGAGTTTGTAAAGAATGGGTCAAAGGGGAGCCCAAGTGGGAAGAAGTCCAATTTACCCAGATAAGGGATAAGTGTACCTTGGACCTGAGTGATGGAGATAGACAGAGAAAAGCAGGCAGAGTAAAGATATATTTACATATTTAAGTCAACAAGATGTAGACATGGGCTGGGGAGGGTTAAGTACCAATGATGACTCCCAAGTTTTCAACTTCTGCAGTTGGATAGACAGTGGTGCCATTCCCGGAGATGTTGAACAGCGGAGAAAATCCAAGTTTGGGGGAAGGTCTTTAGTTTGATTTCGGATTTGTTGAGTTTGAGGTCTCCATAGAGGATGTCTAAGAGAAGGTGTGGAATAGGTGATTCAATATACCTAGGTCTTAAATTCTAAAGAGAGTTCTGGGCTTGAAAAATAAATATAGGAGCCCTATAACAATGTCTTTCACACTCTTTATCCACACCCCACACTTTCAGTCATCAGACATGTAAGCATGTGTTTATATATTTAAAAGAAAAAAGAAGTTTATATACATAAAGAAACAATGTTAACCCTGTGGGTAGTATACCTTGATACTTTTTATTCTTTTGCTTCATTCTTTTATAAATGCTTATATGATGCATTAAATTGATTTTATAATCACCTAATAGGTAATGAAAGAAAGCAGAGGGGAGAAAGGTTATATTAGATTGGTGCACAAGTAATTGCAGTTTAAAAGGTTAAAAATAATTGCAAAAACCGCAGTTACTTGTGCACCAACCTAATAACAACTCGGATCATATCTTAAGCACCTCTGACAGGAGAGCTTTCCCTGATTGAAAAAGATATCATGACACTAATAAGGGACAGCCAGAAAGAGAGAAGGAAAACAAGAGTAAAAAGACATATAAGTCAGGGGAGGATAGTTACAAGCAGCAGGAATTAACAACTGTATTGAGTGCTGCAAGAGGACAAGTAAAATTGACTTTGAGAAATGTCAAGTCAAGTCAGGATGGAGTACCCAGTGGGGATAGAGTAATGTGGAGGTCAATGGTGAGGGCCTTTCAGATGGGGGCAGGGGTCATACTAAGGAATAAATAATCTTCCTAAAATGCCAGTCTAGCACTCTGACCCTTTTACACCCCCTGGGGCTCCCTTGGAAGTCAGCCTAGCATCCCACTCCTTTCACAAGAAGTTCCTGGGCTCATGAGGGACCTCATCCCCAGCCAGAGTGCTCATTACATCTCTTCATGTCAACTCAGGTATGGCCAACAAAGAGCAGCCAGAGGAGTTTGGGATGGTGGAGTGTGGGGGTGGTACAAGGGGAAGCTAAGGATGAACAGGAGTCAGATCGTACCAAGTTGAAAGTGGAGTTCCATGAGCATGTGCACCTCATGGAAGGAAAAGTTATTTTCCATAGTATATCCGGGGGGCAAGGGGTATGTATTTTCTTTTTGTTTTAACTATTTCATGTATTATCTCTGGCAAAAAAAAAAATTAGTAACAAAAATCAGTGCACAACACAAGACTTCAAAGAAATTCCTATAGCCTCTGCAGAGACAGGGGTCCATTTCCTTTATCTTTAAAAATAAGAAAACTTAATGGGAAAGTTAAGACTATAGCAACCAACTCACTGCTTCTAAGCTTGGTCTCCTTCAATCCAAAAGAATCATCCTCAAAATGAAATCTGATCACATTACTCCCCAGCTTAAAGACCTTCAAAGACTTTGTGTTCTCCTGGGGCCCACCAGGCCCTGCCTCCTCTGGGCCTCACCCCCTAACCCTGGCTGGGTTCCTGCTTGTCATTCCAGAAATTCACCCTCCCGACAACACATGGTTAACCCTTACCTTCCCTGGCGCTCAGCTCTAAAGCCACTTCCTCACTGCAGCCTTCCCTAATCTTCTAGACCAAACCCTCTATATTCTCCCCTCCTTCCAGCAGTTTTACTGCAGGTACAATGATATGTTTATTTATGTTACGGTTTGATTAATAACTGCCTCTGTCTCTCAATTTTGAGCTCCAAGACAGCAGGGACCATGACTTTTATTTTGCTCGATTGTAGCTCCAGCATTAGCACTCTGTGCTTGGCACATAGTAAAAGCCCAATAAATATTTATGGCATGAATGATCTAGAAATTACTTGGCTGAGGTTACAGATCATGATATGTGCCTATTTGTCCTTTTGTAATGATACCCCTAGCACAGCCATCCTTGACTCTCTACTGAAGGAGGACTGATCCATTCACCTTTTAAAAGCTAATTCACTCCTCACCTTGGGTAAAGCTTTCCTGCAGCCTGGGAGGTCAGGCCCATCCTCCCCGAGGTCTCTGAGGGCGCATCACACCCCAACTTCGCAACTTCGCCTGCATTGCCCCTGGCCCTGCACAGGGGAGGCACAGGGGAGAGCACCAGGTTCCTGGATTCCAAATGCCTGGCCTCAACATTCCCTTACCCTTAGCAAGAGTAGCCCTTGCCCTGGGCCCCACCACCTCCTCAGGTGGCAGCGTGAGGATTCTATAAGCACAAGAGGAACTGCCTATCCAGAGTCTGTGCCCTCCCTTTCTAGAGCATTCTCTGAGACCCCAGAATTCCCTTCTAAAATATCCCTCAGCTTGTTTACAGACAAGCTTGTTCTCATTCATAGGCCCATCTCAGCTGAGGGCAAACTGCACTGCCTAATGCACACCTTATAGACCTGAGGCTTGGGTCTCAAAGTAGCTGTTTGCAAGACAGCTTGGATGTGGGGTCCAGGATGTCTACTCGTGCACGCCGGGTCCCTCACTGATGGGCTGGAATGTAGCTGGACAAGTGCTGGATCCAGCGGGTAGCTCTCCTTGGGCCAACATATTCTGGCCTAGAACTCGAAGGGTCCTAGGATTCTGATTCAAACCTGGTCTTCCAGGTAGTTATGACAGTATGTCCATCAAAGAGGAGAACAGGACATATTTAGTGCCTTACTGTAGATTGATGTCTAATTTCTAGCTATTTAGAGACATGTGGTATATGGACCTCCAGTTGTACTCTTGTCCTGGGTCCCACAAGTGCCTCTTTTTGGTTGTGTTATTTCTTGCTTAGCTCAGACAAGCTACATCACCTCTCCAGGCCTATTTCTTTACCAGAAAAATGGGTTAAATGGCAACTGCCTCATCAGAGCTGGTGAAGAAATGGAGTCAATTCATGTAAAGGGCTTGGCAGAGGGCCAGGCACTCAGTAAGCAGGAATTACCATCATTATGTTTTCTCCTTTGGCTATCATCTTGCTATCATCTCCCCAAGCTTTTCCATATGACTTCCAAACTGGTCCCTTTTGTAGGATTTCCACACTGCTCTTCCCTTCTTATCCTCCAAGAAAGATAACCTCCCTATTCTTTCCACCTAAGCAAATCATACCTTCTTCAATTATGGTAGTAGCTACTGGTGATTGCACGGTTACTGTTTCAGGCATTGTATTAAGAACTTGACATGTATTATCTCAACTCAGTTCTGACACCAACTCAATGAAGTAAGTACTGTTTCTCACTCCCCAAACACAAAGACACTGCGATGTGGAGAATTGAAGCACTAGCAAGCTGGTAAGTGGCAGAGCCAGCAGGAGTGCGAACCCAGGAAGTCGCACAGCAGACTCAGGTCTCCCAAATACCTAGATCCCATTTGCTGCCTCCGGCCTCCTTCCCGTGCACCAGGCGACCCCTCTCTCCTTCAAGCCCCCAAAGCCAAGGCTGTCATACTGGGCCAGCTCGGTGGACTTTCCGCCCAACAGGGCGGGCACTTTGTCTCACGCCACGTTGCCCACATCCTGGATCCTCCTCCCTCTCCGACTCTTCCTTCCTCCCTCCCTTTCTTCCTCCCTCCCATTAGGTATTCAGTTCCTACTCTGTGCCAGGCTTTGTGTTCGTTCACAGGCGATGTTACCAGTGGGGAGGTCAGGGGAGGATGGAATTATATGTCGTTTTTCTCTTTCTTCTTTATGCCTTTCTGTTTGGCTGATTTTTTCCAGTGAACACGCAGGTCAGGTTCCTCCAACCCAATTCAAACATTGCTTTGCTAGGTTGGTTGGTAGGAAGAAGGACCTGTCCCCTTAACTCCCAGCCCCCACGCCTCCTGCACCGGCCCTCAAATCCAGGCCACCCTGCCCCCTCCGGAAGGGGGAGTTGGGGGCGAACACCGAAATCTGAGTGGCTCTTTCAAGCCTCCGTTGCCGTAGAAACCGGCTGCACAGGCCTTGGCGGTCCATTACACCATCCTTCAGCGACGCAACCAATGGGCTCCGAGCTCCATCCCAGGCGCCTTACCCCCACAGCTGCCAGGAAGCCCACCAATGAATGGTGAGGTCCCTTGGCCTAGAGCCTGCCCTCGGCCGTAGGACACCACCAATGAGGTACGACCCTGCTCTCCCTTTAGCTTCAGTATAGCAACAGACTTGATTTTTCAAAAAAAGGAATTCTCCAAATTAGAAGGAAGTAGCAGTAACGCCTCTGTCAGTTGGAGCCTGAATAATCTTTGGCTGGTATTTTATTTAAGGAGAACAAAACTGTCCCAATTACACAATATGTGTCATTCTTTACTGAAACAATTTCAGGCAATAAAAATTTAGGCAATGGGGTTGATATCTGCTCTACGTGGATTTCTTCTATTATAGATATTTTTATTTAAAATGATCAAGGATCTAGTCATGTTTCCTTGTTTGTATTTCAAATACATGCAAATTAAAGACGCTGAGTTTTTGATGCTGAGTTCATGAGACATTGACCTAACTAATTGATAGCCAACTTTTTTTAGACAATTTAATTCCTGGATTCAAAACATAATAAAACTGTAAGATAAATGAATATTCCTCTTAATCCATTGAAGACATTTTTAAGGCAGGTTGTGTAATGGCTTTGATGCTCTAAAGACTAAATAAACTAAATTTAAAAAAAAAAAACACAACAAAAACCTTGTGCCATTTTTTTAAAAACAACTTTATCTTTTAGAACATTTTTGGATTTACAGAAACATTGCAAAGAAACATGCAAAGATAATACGAATTTATCTCCCATACAGCCTTGTTTCCTTTGTTATTAACATATTACATTTATATGGCACATTTGTTACAATTAGTAAAGCAATATTGATACATTGTTCATAGTCTATACAGATTTCCTTAGTTTTTATCCAATGTCCTTTTTCTATCCTGGGATCCCACCCAGATGCCACACTGCACTTATCTCCTGTCTGGTTAGATTCCTCCTTGCTGTGGCAGTTTCTCAAATATCAACATGACATCCCTATTGGTGTTGACCTTGATCACCTGGCTGAGGTCGTGTTTGTCAGCTTTCTCCTCTGTAGAGTTACGCTTCTTTTACCCCTTTTCATGCTGTCCTCTTTGGACTATGTTTAGCCCACACTTAAGGTGTGGGGAGTTATGTTCCACCCCTTTGAGGGTAAAGTATCTAAATAAGTTATTTGGAGTTTTTCTGCACTGAAGATTTGTCTCTTTTCCTCTATTTATTTAGTCTTTTATTTATATCACTATGGACTCACAGATATTTATTTCATACTTTAGGTTATAATCCAATGCTACTTAATTGTTCCAGCTTTGGCCTTTGCGAGTTCTTGTACTTGGCTCCTTTGTGTCCCTTTGAGATGCTGCCATTTTTGTATGTCTTTTCTTTTTGTTGTTGTTCTTAAGCACTTCCTTACATTCTGGCCCTATATGATGCCCTGGGCTCATCTTGTATATTTCCTGCCCCAGTCCTAAACTCAGCCATTTCTCAATGGCATTCAGCCTTGATTCCTCTGATTGGAGAATGGTATTAGACATCAAGATCTGGGCACTTAGTGTGCTCATTGTTGGGGTGTTGTTTTGTTTGAAGCCTTCTCAACTAACAGAACAAAGAAATATATGTGTATATACTAACAGAACAAGGAAATATATGTGTATATACTAACCTGTGTTTATCATATACCTATACATATTTCTGTATGTAACCATCTGTATCTATATTAAGCTAAACATGAGTTCATATTTATATTTCCAACTCTCATCCATTACTACATGAATCCTTCTAGCCTCCTTCTCTTAGGTGTAAATTCTCACTCTGACAGTGAGTGAGCGGGTGGTGGTTCATCCCACCACTCACGATCTGTTTGCTGAATTGTTCAATTCCATTATACATATTTGGCACTATCAGCATTGCTAACCCATACCCCCATGGGAAACTTTATCAACTAGACTGCAGTACTTCTGTACACTTTCTTATGCTTTTAGTTTTACAGACTCTAGTCATTTCTAAAGTTACTTAAGTCAGCACCCTTACCCCCACTACCTTCCGTGACATTGTTTCACACATCTGTAATACAGTTGATTGTTTTGTCACGTGCTGCAGTCCATCTTGGGATTCTTCGCACGTCCTAAATGACTTGTAAAAATTTTTCATGCATTAAGCTTCACTCTTTGTGTTGTACAGTTCTGTGGTTTTTGACAAATGCATAAAGTCCTATACCCACCATTACAGTATCATACAGAAGAGTTTCACTATCCTATGCTTCACCTATTCAATCCTTTCCCCAACAAACCCGACAACCATAGCTCTTTTTATCTCTATAGTTTTGCTTTTTTGTGCTTTTTTTTTTAAAAAAAATAGAAGACACACAATAGAGTATTTTTGTTGTTGCTCTTGGTATAGTTACCACTCACTGAACTTTTACCATGTCCCATGTCCTGAACTATTATGCTCTTCCAATTTTGCAGATGAGGAAACTGAAGTAAACGAGTTAAAGTAATTCCCTAAAGACTTATAACATTGAACAAAGTTTGACTTAATATCCTGGATGCTTTGAATGTTCAAAGCCCCAGCACTTCTTTGCTTGACTCCTGAGCATTATGGGAATCCACTATAATTAAGCCAATAAGATGAGGATGACTTAATTCTCCGTTTAGCCAGGCAGTCTCCGTTTATTTCTGTTGTTACAGCATAATTATTAATAGTGCACCTTTTCATGATAAATTATATAGTCACCCCCAAAAGGAAAAGTCGAATGAATTTCAGAGTCAGATTTGGGGCGGGAAAGGATTATAATCCAGGAGATGTGAAGATGGACCAATGGGGTGTGATTTCAGAGTCACCAGATGGGACCCACCATCCAGATAAAATCCTCTCTCCCCTCTAGTCACCTTCCCCTTCGTTTTCCCAATCTGATTATTCCTCAATTCCATCAGTCGTGCCAATGCTGCTAACATGACTTTGATGCTGTCCTCTTCTCACTGTGAACACGCTCCCACTTCTGGTCTCTCCTCTCTACCTTGTGCTTCTTTGAGTCTCAAGCTACATCTCATGGATTGGCAACCCAGCATTCCATGTGGGATTTTAAGACTTTGGGATTTCACAGAGATGTTAAAAAAAAATAATCCTCTCCACCCCAAAAAGAACACATTTTAAAACTTAGGAACTAGCAAAAAGATTGCGAAGTTTTTATTTTGCCAAATAAAGACAAGAAAAACCTCCATCTTCTATGAGTAGTACTATCTATTAGAAATATAATGCAAGCCATAAATGCAATTTAAAAATGTCCAGAAGCCACATTTAAAAAGGTAAAAAAGAAAGGAAACAAATGAAATTAAAAAATTTTTTTTGAGACTATGAAGAAACAGGCATTCTTTTTTTTTTGGGGGGGGGGCGGAACAGTGTGTTTTTCTAGGGCCCATCAGCTCCAAGTCAAGTCGTTGTCTTCAATCTAGTTGTGGGGGGAGCAGCTCACTGGCCCATGTGGGGATGGAACTGGCAACCTTGTTGTTAAGAGCACCGCACTCCCACCAATTGAGCCAACCGGCCACCCCCAAATGAAATTAACTTTAACATATTTTATTTAATCCAATATATCCAAAATATTATAATCTCAACATATAATCAATAGAAAAATATTACTGTGATATTTTACATTTTTTATGCTGTCTTTGAAAGTGGTGAGAATTTTGCACTACAGCACATTTCAATTTGTACTAACCACATTTAAGTGCTCAAGAGCTGCACAGGCAGTTCTAGGCTTATTCAGTAAAAAAGCCCTGTAGCACACACACAAACGCATGCACGTGTGCATACACACAATCATATACACTGTATTTTTTTAAAGAAGGCATTTAAATACATCAAAAAATGAATTACCAAAAAAACAAAAACGAATTACCTTATTCTTATTGTTCTCTCTCTTCATTGTGGATGTCTTTGAGGAATATGCCAGTCTGCAGACTGATGTTTTGGAGCTAGACACAGTTGGGGTGGGTAGAGCTGCACGCTGGTGTCTGGGACAGCTATGTCCACACCTGAGATGGATCCTTCATCCCTTCATTGAACAGATATTCTGAGTCTATGTTGTGCCAAGCTCTGCTGGGTGCTGGGATACAATGATGAGAGTGGCAATCAGGTGGATCCTCTGATCTCATGGAGCTTCTATTCTGCTGTGGTATAGCAAGTGGAGCTGTGCTGGCAATGAGAGGGTGTATTGTCTGCAGAGAATTTAAAAACAATAATAAAACTGATTGACAGTCTGCATTTTATTATCACCACGTGCCCACAATTCTAAACCATGCCACTGATAAAATGCCCTCCCCAAAGATCAAGTTGTTGGTTTAATTTGAGTCTTAATATTTGTAAGCTTCAAGTCAGCATATTTTAAATACGTATACACTAATAAACATTATATTCTACAAGGAAGTTAATTCAGAGCACTCCCAGTTATGCAGTCAGCCCCTAACACATGCCAACTCAGCCGCAGCTACATGCATTGATTTTGAGAATAAGTCCATAACAGTCTGGAAACGTTGAAGCTCATTTCCTGAGCACTTGTATCTCCAGCCGCTTTGGTACAACATATGTCTGTGCTGAAACAATAGATTCAAAATAAACAACGATAGCACAGTGATTATGAAGCCAAAGAACCAGAACTTGTGTTGCTTCAATTGTGTCATTCCTTGGGACCACTTAAAACTTTTGTATTTAAAATTTAGAACAGTGAAACAAAGAGCAAACTACAGTGTGGAAACTGCAAATTTTATTATTTAGTAAAATTGTTTTACTGAATTTAAATAATATATTTAATATTGAAATTGATTCTTATTTTTAAAGTGTTTTCTTGTTTGTTTTTAAACTATAATTAACGTAATCTAAAGTAATTATTTTTGCAACAGACCACTATATAGGTATTTTTTATTTTCTTTTTTTCAAAGAAATATATAAATGTAATTGAAAATTATTAATCTAATACTCTTTTCCTTTCTTGTATTTTAATATTTATTTTTACTGACATGATTGCATATATAAAGTTAAATACAAGAATATTTTCACCATCTCCATTTCTTTTCTGGCCATTATCATTAGAATTATTCATCATATTTCATGACTGTTATTGAAAATAATGTCATTTAGAGGAGGTGGGTGTTAAAAAACGATCTGTTCCAAGTGTCAAATGAACTAGGTAGGCTGCTGGTGCACTGAAGAAAAGAAACATGGAGGCAGGAGACCTATAAGGAGGCAGATAGAGGTGGGAGTCCCTGAAAGGTTGAGGCAATGTGTGGGGACACAACAGGGCTCATTCCACAAATTGAAAAGAGGCCAGTGTCACTGGAAGCTGGCTCAAGACAGAGGAAGTGGGAGAGGAGGTCAGATGGGTGAGCAAGTGTCAGACCAAGCTTGGCCTATTAGGCCAGGGGAAAGTCTGTTATTTATCTTGAGAATAATGGAGAAACCATTGAAGGGTTTGTTTTTTGTTTGTTTTGGTGGGGTTCTTTTTCCACTGAAGGGTGTTAAGAAAGTAAGAGACCCACACAGTCAGATCTGTTTCTGGAAAATCCCTTCACACTGGCCTCAGGGAGGAAAATAGAATGGAAAGAGACCTGGTGGGTGCAGAGAACAGAAAGGAGCCTGGGCAATTGCCCAGATGAGACATGATGGTGGCCTGGACTGGTGGGGTAGTGGTGGTCAGCATCTCTCCAAGAACCTCACTGCCTGCCTACTGCAGTGTGGATTGAACAGCTCAGTGGTGAGCCCAGCCTTGAATTCCTGTGGTCTGAAAGGTTTAGACTCTTGGGCACCATTTTGAAAGGACCCAGGGTAGTCTGTGTGCACTTATAACCACCACATCTCATTGGCAGACTGGAGTTTTGGGTTTTGTTTTCCAAAATTTTATTTCTTTCTCTGGGCTTCCATAGGAATTTGAATGCACTCATCATAGAGCACTGACTTTGATTCATTCAATATACTTATTGAGCACCTACTGTGTGCCAGGCACTCTCGTAGGGATTAAGCAGTAAACAAAACAGACAAAAATCTCTGCCCTCTTGGAGATGACATTCTAATGTAAAGGAAATGGGAGAAAAACAGGTGAACAAATAAAATAATTGCAGCTGTAGAAGGTGCTATGAATAGAAAGGGTGAGGAAAGAGAATAATGCAACCAAAATTGAGGTATCTTATAGTACCAAATTTTGGACAGGATGTGGATGAAAAGGATCTTTTCTATGTTGCTGGTGGGAAAGTAAATTGGTACAACTTGAAAGTTTGGCCTTACCTTGTAAAAGTCAGCAGTCACATGTCCTCAGAGGTGCCATCACACTTTGCACAAGTTACTGGGGAGACCTTCCTACACTTGAGCTCCAGAGACACCTCTAGGATTGTTAATAGTTAACACTCTTCGAAAGAGCCAAAACCTAGCAATAATCCAAATGTTTGTGGACAGGCCAATGGGTAGGAAAGTTGTGGTAACCACAGTGGAAAATTAACATACCTCACACAGGTGCAATAATTTAGATGAATCTTAGCACTGTAATATTGAGTGAGAAAGTAAATACCAGAATATTATCTACAGCGTGATACCCTTTTGATAAAGCTAAAGGCAAGAGAATACATTTTTAAGAAAATACATTTTAAAAAGTAAAAGAAAGGAAAAAATGGAACCTTCATACACTGCTGGTAGGAATGTAAAATGATGCAGCAAATCCATTAAGACAGAAAGTAGATTGATGGTTGCCTAGAGCTGGGGGGTTAGAGCAGAGGTAGAGGAGACAGAGGAGTGACTGTTAGTGAGCAGAGTTTGTTTTGGGGATGATGAAAATACTCTAAACTTGATTACGGTGATTGTTGCCTAACTTTGAATATACCATTGAATTGTACATTTTAAATAAGTGAGTAGTATAGTATGTGCATTGTATTTCAATAAAGCTGTTAAGTTTTTTTTTAATGTAAGGGAAGATTCAGGATAGACATTATTTCAGGTGAGGGAAGGCAGGGGATGGGATGGAAAAGAAGTTCACAGGGGAAGGTAGGTTATTATCAATGTTCCAGTTGTGCTGGGTTGCTGATTTCACTGGTTTTTATTATATTACTTATAAATAAATTCAAACATAAAATGAGCATCAATCATGGACAATGACAAAAATGTGTCACAAGCAAGCAATTCTGTGCACCTCAGATGTAGGGTGATAGGCGAGGATGAGCAACAGCAAAGTGGTCAGGGCAAGCCAAGCCTCTCTGGACAGTCCACCCCGAGCTGAGGCTAGAATGAGATGGGCCAGCCATGTGGGGATGGGAGTGAAGAGCTTTCCAGGCAGAGGAGACAGCATGTACAACGGTCTTGAGGTAGGAGCAAGCCTTCTGTGTTTCAGGAAGATCCAGGAGGCCAGTGTGAAAATCATCATAATAAGAAGAACAACAGCAGCAGCAGCAGTTAGCGGGCCAGAATGAAGACCTTTGAGAGGCCCCAGCACTGAAAAGATGGCACTGCCCATGTCATTTAAAATAAAACGAATATTAAATGGGAAAAGTGGAATAGTGTTAGCAAATAACTCAAAAAAGCATTTATTTTCCCATGATCACTACTTTGATACGTTTTTGAAATATTAAATCCATTCCCGCGAATTCTTTTCTTATGTTAGTGTCTATGTTGTTGGTGCCCTAAGTACCAGATAACTTAACATTTATTATTTACTAGACGTCTGGGATGTTTACATCCAAATCCCATTAAATTTGTAAAATAACCATATGAGGGAGAAACTGTTTTTTCCGCATTTTAAGATAAGCAAAAGAGGTATCGGGATATGAATACAGTAATTCTGACTCCAACGAGCACTGAACCGGCCAGGCTGCCGTTGTGAATGTTCAAAGTGGGTATCGCCAGATTTCAGCGAACTATTTGGTCAGGAGCAGGGCCTTCTCCTTCCGAGTGCCCTGTGCCTTTAAGAGTCGCCCACTCCCGCCGGCGATGCTCCAATTTCTCCCCCGGGGACTCAGAGCATCACTCCGCCCCCCGCATCTGCGGAGCCGCACCTCCACCCTTCCTCCCGCCCTTCACCCTCTGGCTGGGCTCTCAGCTCCCTCCTGCCGAATGGTGGGTGAAGAGGGTATGTGGACCGCCAGAGACACATACCCCTCCTGTCTGAACGGTGCCCACTACGCCCCAGTAGAATGCCACTTTAGCGCCCCTAATCCCGATCTCTCCCAGCTCCTGATTCCGAGGGGCGAGGCCTCAGCGGCCACTCTCATCGCCTAGGCCCTAGGCGCCGTGAAGGTGACCTCCCCCGGGGGCAGCACACGCCCAGCGGTGCCGAAGCTGGCTCACACGTGGTGAGCGGGTAGTGCGCAGCCCCTCCCCGCCACGCGCCTAGAGCGTGCGTCGCGGATACGCCCCTTGGCCTGGCTCCGCCCCCGTGCCCGCGCACAAGTCACCAGACCCAGGAGGGGCGTCGCGCCCTAGTCCCGCACCCGGCTGGCCGAGGTGTAGGGTAGGACTTAAGCTTGGGGCACCCACTCATCCTCGAACCTCGCCCGAGGACTATGAAAAGCGACGTCCGCCCTGTTCAGGACCCTCGGCAGGCAGGCGAATGTGCTCCTTGCGCTGAACAGGGAACAGAGCTGGGAGCCTAGAATTCGAGCCCTATTTTGCATTCCCTCGGTGTTTTCCTATCAGAAAAGTGAACATCATACTCCCTTCTTTTTCAGGATCCAACTGCGCCTCGAACGAGATAAAATATGAAAGGGTTCATTGGATCCAAAAGCATTTCTTGCGCCCCTATGTGACTGGACCCCCTGTGTGTATTAGGCAAAGGCTACATCTATGACAGGATGACTCTGTTCCCTTAAGGAGCTCTCCTGCGCTTCAGTCCCCCCACATTCTGAGGCGGTCCAAAAAGACGCCCTCGAAACAGGATGGGGGGAGGTCCTACCTGGCGGCAGGTGTCATTGAATAAGCTAAAATTTCAAAGGCAATACCGGGCGGAGACAAGCTTTCGGAGCCAGATGGGAAGTACGCTCGGCGTCCCCCCCACCCTCCCTCCAGTCCCTAGCCTAAGAAAAGAAACCGACCTCATCCGACACCCCCAATCCCAGCTGCGAGACCGCCCAGCCCCGCACCCCGAGCCCCGCCCGTCTCCGGCAGCCAGCGATTGGGAGATGCAAATACCAGATTCTCTGCCCAGCAACGGGTGACGCGTCTCCCGAACGCGAGGCGTGGCCGGGCCGCAGCCCAAGCAGGCACCTCGGTGTTTACACGGGGCGGCCCCGCGCGCGCCGCAGCGGCCCGCAGACGGCGAGGGGGAGGAGTGGCGCGCGCGCCGGCGGGGCCGCGCGGGGAAAAAAGACACTGGAAGACGGCGGGGCGGGGAGCGGCGCGCGCGGGCCGCGGCAGAGCAGGAGGCTGCAAGGAGAGCCCGCGGGAGCATTGGGGGTGCGATTCCTCCGCCCCTGCAAAACAATGTGTGGCGTGCAGTGGGGCGCAACTTGCCGGAGGCGGCGGGGGCGCGCGGAGCCTGCCTGAGACCGCGCCACTGACCTTCTCCCCCCGCCGTCCGTTGGGCGAGAGCGCCCAGCTCCTCGCTCCCCAGCTCGCGGGGGCCGGGCCGAGCTGCGGGGCGGGGCCGCCCCTCCGTCGCTGCTGCCTCCTCCCCCACCCCCAGCCGCGGAGGATGCGGACGGCCCCCGGCGGCGTCTAGCGGCCCCGGGCCCAGGCGCGATGGTGCAGCAGCGGGGCGCGCGGGCCAAGCGGGACGGCGGGCCGCCGCCCCCGGGGCCCGGGACGGCCGAGGAGGGGGCGCGTGAGCCCGGCTGGTGCAAGACCCCGAGCGGCCACATCAAGAGACCAATGAACGCGTTCATGGTGTGGTCTCAGCACGAACGGCGGAAGATCATGGACCAGTGGCCCGACATGCACAACGCCGAGATCTCCAAGCGCCTGGGCCGCCGCTGGCAGCTGCTGCAGGACTCGGAGAAGATCCCGTTCGTGCGGGAGGCGGAGCGGCTGCGCCTCAAGCACATGGCGGATTACCCGGACTACAAGTACCGGCCGCGCAAAAAGAGCAAGGGGGCGCCCGCCAAGGCGCGGCCCCGCCCCCCCGGCGGTGGCGGCAGTGGTGGCAGCCGGCTCAAGCCCGGGCCGCAGCTGCCTGGCCGTGGCGGCCGCCGAGCGGCGGGTGGGCCTTTGGGGGGCGGCGCGGCGGCGCCCGAAGACGACGACGAGGACGACGACGAGGAGCTGCTGGAAGTGCGCCTGGTCGAGACCCCCGGGCGGGAGCTGTGGAGGATGGTCCCGGCGGGGCGGGCGGCCCGGGGACCAGCGGAGCGCACCCAGGGGCCGTCGGGCGAGGGGGCAGCTGTCACCACCGCCTCCCCGACTCCGTCGGAGGACGAGGAGCCAGAGGAAGAGGAGGAGGAGGTGGCGGCGGCGGAGGAAGGCGAAGAGGAGACGGTGGCGTCGGGGGAGGAGCCGCTGGGCTTTCTGTCCAGACTGCCCCCCGGCCCCGCCGGCCTGGACTGCAGCGCCCTGGACCGCGACCCGGACCTGCCGCCTCCCTCGGGCACGTCGCACTTCGAGTTCCCGGACTACTGCACCCCCGAGGTTACCGAGATGATCGCGGGGGACTGGCGCCCGTCTAGCATCGCCGACCTGGTTTTCACCTACTGAGCCCACCGTCAGCGGGGCGCGCACGCCCCCAAACCAGCTGTTTACATACAGGAATCAGGTATTGGGGCCCCTCGGAGGCCGAGGCTGGCACCCCATCTTCCGCGCAGCCTCCCCCCTCCCAGACGTGCCCATCCCCCTCGAATCCAGTCATGCCCCTCCCCCGCAGACACACCCCAAAGGCAGCCCAACCCCCACCCTTCCCTGACATCCAAGCCCCTCCCCGTCTTGCCCTCTCCTGCACAGCCACCAGCAGCCAGCCCCCTCCGATACACCTCCCGTCCTCCTACAGACCTGTGCGCCCCTCCCCCACTATGCACAAGCCCCTCCTCTTGGCCGGAGGACACGCCCCTGCCTTTGCTCCCGAATCCCTCTGCCTTCGCCTAGCTCGCCTCCTTTCTCGTGTAGGGGGGCGCTGCAGCCGGCGGCCCCGTGCACTCCTTCCATGCCCCTCCCCTCCCAGGGCGGGGGAGGGGCGCGCTCCTTTCACCCCGGGAGCGCTGGAACCCGCCTCCTTCTCGCGCATGCTTAATTCTTCTTGGGAGGAGAGGGCTGGTCCCTGTCGAACCGCTCGCCTCCGTGGCCCGCTCCTGGGAGAAGCGGAGCGCGTATAGAGCGATCCTGAGAAATCTTTTGATCCGGGAGCCGCGGCTTCCTTTCAACCCGACGGGGCGTCACTGCCTTAATGGGAGGAGCACTAGGAAAGGGGAGAAAGGGACTAGCTGGCCCGGAAGGGTTGGTTTGGAGCTTGGAACTCTTCCCAAGTCGCATAGCCCCCTTTCGCTTACGGGGTCGCTCAGATCCACGTGGACCCCCCTCACACCGACTGCTTGAATGCCCCTACAGCCTATCTTGGTCCTCAGAAACCTACCTTTCATTCCCCCATCTGGGAATTGGGAATAGGGGTCTTTCTCTGGAAATCCACCACGAGAGGAAGGGGCTGCCCGAGAAAACTCAGAGAGAAGACAGATACCAGTCTGTTTGGAGACAAGGTCCCTGCTTGCCCCCCACCCCGGGGGAAGTGCTCTGTCACCTCAGGGCACTCTCCCAACCTGAGCTCCTCCCAAAGCCCACAGCCCCTTGCTATCACCCGAGTCCCTCTGTGCCCACAGTGACAGTATTCAATGGGAGAAACTGAGGCACGTTGCTACTAGCTGGTTGAGACTGAGGCGTGATAGCAGATGGAGTGGCGAGAAGAGCCCCACCTTTAAGCAGCTGGCTTGAGAGAGACCCATCGACTGGACCAGTGAGACTGAAGGACGGTCAGAGCAGTGAAGGTGTGCCCTGTGCGCCTCAGTTTTTCCATGCGAAAAATAGGGATAGCGCTGCTGTAGGAGGAAGTTGTGTCCAGTTCGGGGTGCCTTCTGGACCCTGCCCCTGATGTTACCCCTCTTACTCCAACTCACCGCTCAAGTCCCGCCCCTCCGGCCTCCCCCACTCTTGCCCTCACTACCTGTATCTCACCGGCGTGTGTTCACCCTCCCAGGTGTGCACACACTCTCATTCACACACACAAATCTCAGGAACAAACGGTCCCAGAGTCCTCCGGGACCCCTGCCCAGGGTCTCTGCAGGTCTCTGCCCCACGCGTTCCCGTCGCTGACAAAGCCACCAGCTGCCTACTTTAAGCTTGGTGCTCCGGCTCTGGGCCTTTCTCGCGCGTTCTTTCTTCTTCTCTTCTCTTCTCTTCTCTTCTCTCTCTTCTCTTCTCTTCTCTTCTCTTCTCTTCTCTTCTCTTCTCTTCTCTTCTCTTCTCTTCTCTTCTCTCTTCTCTTCTCTTCTCTTCTCTTCTTCTCTCTCTTTTTTAAGAAAAAAACAACCACAAAAAAAAAAAAAAAGACAATGAAAAACCCCCAGAAAATGTCATGTGAGTGAAGAGATGTCACTGTCTGTGGTCTTGGAGAACTAGTCTCATAGCTGAGGGGAGGGATCCCTCCCATCTGGGGCACTGGCACCCGCCGCAGGACTTCTGCCAGTCTGATGCGAGGACTGAATAAAGTGTATTTGCCCCGACCTTGCCCTGTGGTTCTACATGTCTGTGCCTTTCCTCAACCCTCCCTATTTTGACAAATTCAAGTCCATTGATTTAGCACCATACAGGAAGAGCTGGGGATCCTAGGCCAAGGCACCTGGCCCCTCCAAGCCTCTGTCTCCCTCTATCTCAGGACTCCCTGGTCTACATTAAGGATGGTAAACTCATTCCTGCAGTGGCCAGACAGGTAACAAATGAATGAAAGCATCTGGGTGGACACTGGCTTCATGACCCACTTTCAAGGGGGCCAGCTGCTTACCTCCTGCCAGTTGTGAATCAGAGAATGCAGTCCACAGTGGCCAGGTGGCTAGATTTTTCAAGAGTAGGTGGAAATTTGGATGTTTCTATGAACATCTCAATTTCAAAATGAAAGCTGACTGAAATATTTTTAAATCCTTATGGACCAAACGTAATGTGCAGGCACTCCTGGTCCAAGGTGGCCAATTTGACTCTGATCTTAATGAGGATTAAGAAGCAGGGTTGGGCCACATTGGGCTCAAAGCCCAGCTATACCACTGAGAACCTGTGTGACCTTGAGCAAGTTTACTTAACCCTGACCCTGTATGTGTAACTTGGGGATGATAGTACCTGCTGCATAGGGTGAAATGAAGTTTGAGGTGAGACCCATTTAACATGGTGCTCCATAAATTGTATTACTCCCTTCTCCAGAGGAGGAAACAGGGTCAGAGTGATGAGGCAACTTGCAGGACGGCCTGCAAGCAGCCAGAGTCAGATATGGGGCTCCAAATCTTGGTTTTTGTCTCCTGGTGAAGTATTACTGCCTCTCCCTTCCTGTTTGAATCTGCAGATGGTGTGTTAGGCTGTCAGCTCAGAGCCTGGAGTGGTCCCAGTGCCTGGCACGTAATTGGCCCGAAGTATAGATTTACTGAATGAGTAAAGAAAAGCAACAAGCCACTGTTCCTCTCCTTGAGATTCTTACCAGTGTCTTTGGAAACAGACCAAAGCTAATTTTCAAAACTCTTTTGCCCCCTGACACCCCTCCGCCTAATTCTTCCTCTAACCAGATCCAGTGAATTCCTAAGGTTGGACAAAGCGTAGAAGAACCAAGGCTGAGTGTGCAGACCTCATTCAGAGAGGGTATTTGGGGACTGGGATACCCATAGATGCTTTAAAGGGGGACTATAGCAGGTTTGGGAGGACTGGGCACTTACAGAAAGGTGCCCTAGGGATGGGGGGAGTGCAGGAATTACAGTGACTGCTTTCTCTCAGCCTGTGCAATTGGAAGCAAGATGGCAAAAAGTGAGAAAAAAAAAATCCTGTAAGAAAGAGTTGAGGTGTGGAAGACAGATAAGTGTTTGTCACTCAGAACCCCCTTCGAGGAAGGACTTCCTGGCTGTGCAAAATGTGGTCAGCTCTTTGAGGGTCTGCTCCAGCTGCAGAGAGCCACTGCTCTCAGGGCAGCCTGCATCTGGTGTCTGAGTGAGATCAGGTATAACTAACTGCCTGGCCATTTCGGTTCAGTGTGAGACACACTGGCAGGCAGTACTTGAACCTTCCCCCACCCCATACTCACACCAGGGCCCCTCCAGGTTTGTGGAGGTTTTGCCAGGCCTGCAGGGCAGTTTGACTTCCTGTACCCAATCCCGCTTCCTCCCTCTTCTTTTCACAGGTGTTTATCCCTAATAAATACCTTACACTCCAAACTCAGTCTCAGTGTCTGTTTCTGGAGAACCCAGTCTGCAATGAGGGTACAAGGGGTTGGGCAGAGGGCACTGGGTCACTGGCACAGCAACCACAGCAGGCACCTCTGATGTCCCCACCCTCAGGAGTGGGTGTCAGGAGACTTCCCGTCTTTGCCACCAACACCACTAGCCCCAACCTCGGGTCAGTATCACAAAAAATCTCCAACCTCAGCCCACAATTCACTCCAGAGCCCTTTGCTAATGTCGTTCTCATTCGCAGGCCCTTCCCTGCTCAAAGCTGGAGAGGGAGGTTATCAGTCTGCCCTTCAGAAAGCCCTGGGAGGGTGCAGGGCAGGGGGAGGGTAAAATGGCCTGAGACAGTGCTAGAGCACTGTGGGACCTTGGGCCCCACTCTTCCCTTTTGCAGGCCTTAGTTTCCCCATATGTAAGGTGGGGGAAGGGAAATGGGAATAGAAGAGAGACCCTTTATTATTTTGGTTCCTTCCATTTCAGGAGGAAATGGATTCTGATCTGTGAAAGGTGGGGAGACCTGTGTCTGTGGACTCTGGGGACACCTAGTGGCTGAGAGGAGTAGGAAGCAGCTGGTGTTGGGGGTGAGGGTTTGTCCCACTACTATCTCACTCTATTTATGCAGTCCTTGACTCATCTGTCAGGTGCCTTGCCAGGGCTATTTGAGCCATTTTGGTTCCAAGACTTGAAAGACACTTACTGTATACACTGATGTGTTGGGTATTGCTGCATAATAAATTGCCAGAAACTTAGCAACTTAAAACAACATGTATTTATTACTTCATAGTCTCTGTGGGTCAGGAGTCCCGGTGTGCCTTAGCTGGGTTCTCTGCTCAGGGTCTCAGAAGGCTGCAGTCAAGGTGTTGGCCAGGTTGTGTTCCTTTCTGGAGCTCAGCGTCCTCTTCCAAATTCACAGGGTGGTGAGCAGAATTCAGTTCCTCGTGGTTAAAAGACTGAGGTCTCTGTTTTCTTCCTGGTTGTCAGCCGGTGCCATCCTTGATTCCTAAGAGCCACTCACAGTTTCTTTCTTCACAGACCCTCAGTGTGGCAGCTTATTTTGTCAAGGCCAGTGCGTGACTCTTTCCCAACTTCACGTCCCTTGACTCGAAAGGCTCTTTTTAAATTTTTTCTTTTTAAATATGTTGTGTGGATTTTATTTATTTATTTTAGGGACGATGCAGCTCACAGTGGCCCGTGCGGGGATCAAACCGTTAACCTTGGTATTATTACCACCACGCTCTAACAAACGGAGCTAACCGGCCGCCCCGGAAAGGCTCTTTTTTAAAGGACTTGCTTGATTCGATCAGGCCCACCCAGGAAAGTCTCTCTTTGGATTAAAAATCACCTAATTTGGGACCAACGTCACATCTGCAGAATCCCTTGGCCTTTACCATATATAATGTAACCTAATCACCAGAGTGATACCCACCACTCTCACTGGTCTGGCCCTCACTGGGGAAGGGGCTTATGTTAGGCACCCCCCAAAGAGTGGGAATCGGGAGCCATCTTAGAATTCTGCTTATCTTGGCTGCGGATCCTTAGGTCTGTGTCTCCATCACATTACCAGACTTCTGTGTCTAGCTGTTTTCTTGTCATCTCCATTGGGATAGCTACCATGTTACCTCAAAATAAGACCTAGCCAGACACCATCTGCTCTAATGCGACTTTTGGAACAAAAATTAAGACCCAGTCTTATTTTTACTATAATATAAGACCAGGTCTTTCATATAATAACATAATATAATATAATGTAATATAATAATACCAGGTCTTATATTAATTTTTGCTCCAAAAGATGCATTAGAGCTGATTGTCAGGCTAGGTCTTATTTTCAGGGAAACAGGGTAATTGGCACCTTGACCTTGACATGTCTAAAAAGGAATTCTTGTTTCCACAGTGCTCCCAAGCTTGCTCCCCAACCCCACATCTTCACATCTCATTAGTACAAGGCCAAAAACCTCTCCGTTGACTTCTCTCTTCCTCATAGCTTCATATCCTTTGGCTCTACCTTCCCGTCACTTCTCACCTCTTCCATGACTACCCCCTGGTCCTGGCAACATCTTTTGCCTGGGATCTTGTACCAACCTCCTCACTGGACTCGTTGCTTTCTCCTTTGCTCTGCTTACAGTCTTATTGTCCGTACAGCAGCCAGAGGGATCTGGTTAAACTATAAATCAGACCATGTCTTGCCTCTGCTCAAAAGTCTCCAATGGTCCCCATCTCATTCAGAATAAATGCCAAAGTCTTCGGCATATCCTCCAAAGCCCTATGTGATCTGGTCTGTCTGTGGCCCACCTTGGGACTCCTCTCTACTACTTTTTCCTTCTCTCACCATACTCCAGCTATACTGGCATCTTGCTGTTCCTCAAAACTGCCAAGCACACACCCACCTCAAGCCCTTTGCACATGCTGTTCACACTGCTTGAATTCCTCTTCTCTCAGGTATTCACATGACTTACTCCCTCACTTCCTTCAAGTCTCAGCTACAATGTCACTACCTCAAAAAGGTCTTCCCAAACATTCACAGAAAGTATCACCATCCCTCTTATGCTATCCCCTTACTTTGCTTTATTTTTCTTAATAGCATTTATCACTATCTGTTATTTATCACAGGTAGTTTTTGTTTTGCATCTGTCTTCCCAATTAGTATCGCGGCTTCATTAGGAAGGAATGACATCTACATTGGACTCCATGCCTTGGTTCAGTTAGTCGCTCATTCACTCACCCATTCAACAAACATTTATTAAGGGTCTGCTTTTGTTAGACTCTGGGCATACAAAGGTGAAAAAGACAGATGTGGTCCATCCTAGAAAGACATACAAACACGAGGATAGAAATGCACTGATGGAGATGGACAGTGGGGCTAGGAGATCACAGGAGGCACTTAATCCAGACATACAGCAGGGTGTGGTCACATCACTTCCTGAAGGAGGTAATGTTTAAGCTGTGAGACCTCAGTAAGGTGTGGTTTTAGAACATGGCTGTAAGTTCTTTGACATTCCTTCCATAAACCTCCTTCCCCTTGAATCTGGGCTGGCCTTCATGATTCACTCGTAACCAACAGGATACAGCAGAATGATGCTGTAGCGTTCCAAGGCTAGGTACACTGAACCGTCATGTAAGAAGCCCAACAACCCTAAAACCATCGTGGTGAAGAAGCCCAAGATACGTGGAGAGGCCACAGGTAGGTGCTCCAGGAATGTAGACACCTGACCAGGGGCCAAATACATGGGCGAAGAAGCCTCCAAGTGATTCCAGCCCCCGTCATTCAAGTCACTCCCAGGTGTTACAGTGTCTTTCCATCTGAGGCTCAGCCATCATGGAGCAGAGACAAGCCATCCCTTCTTGCCTTGTCTGAACTCCTGACCTACAGTGTCTATGAGCATAATGAAATGGAGGTTTTTCACACCACTGAGTTTGGGGGCTGCAATTGTAACTAGAACAGTAGGATGAGGCAGATTCAGGGGAAGGAAACACTTTCCAGACACTAGTTACAGCAAGTGGGAAGACTTGCCAAGAGAGGCTGATGTGGAAAGAAGTTGGTTATGGCTGGAGAGGGTGGTGGGGAGAGAGCAGATAGATTGGCAAGAGCATGAGGGACTTGAAGGCATTTGGTCTTTCTCCGGAGTCTCTACACTGTAGCCTGAAGAGACTTTTGATAACACAAATCTGACCACCACTGAAAACCTTTTGGTACCTCCTCATTACCTTCAGGATAAGGTCTAAAGTTCTTGGCCTGGCATTCAAGGCCTTTTGCAATTGACTTCTTTACTGTTTTATAGATTCTTCTTCAGCTACCAACTCTACCCAGCTCTGCCTCAGCCATGCCAGACCACTCACCATGACAATGCCCTCCCATGTCATTTGTTTTTGCTCTTGTTGAAAAATTGGAGGGACTTGGGGCTAATCACCTCACCTTTTGAGGCCTCAGTTTCCCCATCTGTACAGTTAGGTGGTTGGACTAGAAGTCTTTAAGAGTACATCCAGCCTGGTATTGTAGGAACCTGTGAAAAGGTGGGAGAAAAGTGCTTATAGCTCAAATCTGCCTGTCTAGCTTTTTCTAGGTTGCCTGGCAATAGATGCCAACCCTCTCCCAATCCTCAGAGGTTTCTTAGCAACCCAGTTTCTCTCCCTGAGTTGTTTTCAGGATTTCCTGATAGCTAATGAATGTCAAGTTCTGCTTTTTCTCCTCCCAAAAAGTCTTAGACCAAGAATCTCTTTGGAGACCTGGATATCAACCCAGAATGGAAGGAGTCCTGGGTTTGAGGTCAGTGGAAGATTTGCTGTGTGACTTAAAGAAGTTTCCTGGCCTCTCCGGCTTTTATTGCAGATTATGAATACCTGTCAGGCACTCAATAGAGCTTTACTTCTTTTCGGGTGTGTTTGATTCGACAGCTAAATTTGTTGATTCTTTCAACAAATCTTTACTGAGAGTGCCCACTCTGTGCCAGGTACTGCCTTGAGGATTGGGGATTCTTCAGTGAGCAAAACAGACATAGTCCCTTTCTTCATGGAGCTTATACTCTAGTGGATGGAAACATACATACAACAAATAAACAAACAAATATATAATAATGTCATGTGGTGAAGGGGATAAAGTGTGAAGAGGGGCCACTACTTCAGATGAGGTGATTTTATCAGTCAGGATAGGCTAGAGAAGCAGAGGTGGAAGGGCAGAAAAACTGCAGCTTCTCTCTCTCCTGCCAACCTCCTGTCTTATCTTTTCCCCTTGGCAGAGCTCAGCTGGAGGCCAGTTGACCAGGATGGCTGGGAAATGCAGCCTCCAGGTGTCTGCTCTGCAGAGCAGGGAACAAGCAAGGAATGGACTGGAAAGCAAAAAGGCCCAGAGCTGCCTCATGATCCTTGGGAGGCCCACAGCTTTTTTGGTCCACTTCCTGCCTGTAAACTGTTAGGTACCCTAGGATCTTTTTTTTTTTTTTTTTTTTTTAACATTTTGATACTTAAAAAAAATTGTGGTAAATACACATAACATAAAATACACAATCTTAACCATTTTTAGGTGTACAGCTCAATAGTATTGAGTATTCTTATTGTTGTATAACCACCACCACCATCCATCTCTAGAACTCTTTTCATCTTGCAAAACTGAAACTCTGTACTCATTGAATAATAACGCCTCATTCCCCACTCTCCCTAGCCCCTGGCAAACACCATTCTACTTTCTGTTTCTATGATTTTGACTACTCTAGGTACCTCATATAAGTAGAATTTACAACATTTGTCTTTTTGTCTTATTTCACTTAACATAATGTCTTCAAGTTTCATTCATGTTACAGCATATGTCAGAATTTCCTTCCTTTTTAAGGCTAAGTAATATTCCATTGTATGTCTGTACCACATTTTGCTAATCCATTCATCCATCGATGGATACTTGGGCTGCTTCCACATTAGCTATTGTGAATAATGCTGCAATAAACATAGTGTACAAATACCTCTTCAAGATACCCTGCTTTCAGTTCTTTTAAGTATATACCCAGAAGTGGAATTGCTGGATCATATGGTAATTCTATTTTTAATTTTTCATGGAATTGCCAGCAGCTGTACAATTTTATTTTCTTACCAACATTGCACAAGGGTTCCAATTTCTCCACATCCACACCAACACTTGTTATTCTCTGGTTTTGCTTTTTTTTTTTTTTTTTTTAATAGTAGCTGTTATAACGGATGTAGGTACCTAGGATCATTTCGAAATTCAAACAATCATGGGCTTTTTATCCCAGACTTGTGATTTCTTTGGCAGAACAGTTATCTTAAAAACTTAGGCTTCTTATCCATTTGACTACAGCCAGTTCCATGTACTGAAACCACACCCACAATGTATTTCAACACCTAGTGCTTAGGTTTGCTTTATTTCTTTGCTTTCCTACCCCCAAAGAGCTCTCTGAATTTAAAGGCAGCTATCAGGAATAATAAGGGGTAAAGCCACACCCCTAATATGATCTTAGCCCTGAATCATTTTATCCGAGAGTATTTTTCATCCAAAGCCTTTTAAAATTCAATCTCTTACTTTAATAGACTTTTGCCTGAGATACTTTAATCAAAGGAGAAGTTTTTTAAATGGGTGTGAAGGCCATACCATTAACTTAATCTTTGCCTTGGAACATTTTAATGAATTAAAAGATTTCACTGTGCTCAGCACATTTAAAAAGCTCATTTCTTTCTATTTGGGGTCTAGAGGCACTGGACTTTCCCACTTCTGCAAGGACCTAAATTTCTGAATTCTATTTCCTTTTATTTCTGTTTGCAAACCAGTCAGTTCTTTTCTGAGTCCATCTCTCTCTTGAATATTTCAACAAATGCAGCCAAAGATGTCCATATAGTCTGCTTCTCAAGTTACTACAATGAAAGTTTTACCAAATGTTTTCCTTTTGTATAACAAGGACTGTCAACTTTCCTGCCTGCTGTCCCAACCACTAAGGTACTGCCACATGTTTTGGGTTTGATTACATAGGTAACCTAAAAAACCTACTACTGGTACCAATTTCCTTATCAGTCAAGGTAGGCTAGATTGTGACATAGTAACAGAATAACTCAGAAATATCAGCAAATTGACAGGTTTATTTCTTACTGAAACAT
The DNA here is from genome assembly GCF_004115265.2 of Rhinolophus ferrumequinum. Taxonomy (NCBI): domain Eukaryota; kingdom Metazoa; phylum Chordata; class Mammalia; order Chiroptera; family Rhinolophidae; genus Rhinolophus; species Rhinolophus ferrumequinum. The sequence goes on from NC_046306.1 coordinate 23,306,208, forward strand.
ATTCTGATATTGTGACTCTCCAGAGCAGCTGTCTAGCTGTCCTCCCTCAGCAACTCAGCAATCCAGTGTACTTCCATCTTCTGACACTACCCTGTGAACATGTCGTCTCCACAATTCTCATGGCAGGAGAAAAGGTAACGGTAGGGTCATGTACCAGCTCCTAAATGCTCTGGCAGTTCTAAAACATGGCCCCCAAATTATTTGACATTTCTCCTACTGAAAGTTGGGGATTAGGTCTCTTCCTCTTGAATCTGACCTCTGTGACCAACAGAATAGAGTAGAAGTGGCACTGTACCAGTTTCTAGACTCTGGCCTTGAGAAACTTGCAGCTCTCACCTCCTCTTTCCTGGGGTACTTATTCTTGAAATCCAGCCAGCCAGTAGGCTGTGAGGAAGCTTGAGAAACTATGGAGTGCCACATGAAGAAGTGAGGCCCCTGGCCCTCAGCCCCAGCTGAGCTCCCACCTAACAGCCATTACCAACTTGCCAGCCATATGAGCAAGACATCTTGGGAGACGACCTTTCCAATCGACAGTCAACCCACCCGAGCTGACGCTAAGTGGAGCAGACTTGAGCCAGCCCAAATTGCAGATTTGTGAGCAAAATAATGATTGTTGGTGTTTTAAGTCACTATGCTTTGGGTTGGTTTGTTATGCAGCAATAGCAACCAGAACAAACACTTTGGCCCAGAAATGACATGCATCATTCTACTCATAGCTCATTGGTCAGAACTGTATTAAAATCACGCTGATGGTAACCACTTTGAGCACCTCTTGCAATTGCAGAAGTCAAACACGACTTGTGTTCATCTTTTGTTATCAGTGTATATTATTATAATACAATTTTAATACAGTTTTTTCCTTTCTTAAAATGTGTATACATTTTTTTGGTGCTCTCTCTCTCTCTCTGTGTATACATGTACACACACACATGTATATACACACATGAATATATATATGTATGTATACATATGGAATCATACAATACTTGGCCTTTTGTGTCTCCTTCACTACACTTTTTAAGCCTCCTATTGAACTAAAATCTTCCTCTTTCTTTATAGATAATGTCTCTTGTTTTTCTCGAGCACTGATTAATCAGGTGTTTGTCACTGTTTCCTACTCTCCTAATGTAACAATTAATGTAACAATAATAGTAGTAACAACAATACTTTATTGATCTCTGACTCCATTCCTTGTGCTTTGCTCAATGTCTTATATGCACATCTCATTTCACTCTTATAATCCCTCTGAGAGACAACTGCTAATATCTCTATTTTACCGTTAGGGAAACTTTGGCTCAGAACACTAAAATCATGCAATCAATGAGTGGCAGAACCAAGATTCAAACCTGGGTCTGGTTGACTCCAGAGTTCTCCTCACAACCACCACACTTTACCTCTTCTTAGTGGCCACCCTCCCCTCCCACTCCAGGACGGGGCTGGTTTGTTATGCAGCAGAGGACACTGGTGTCTTTCTGTGCTCGCTCAAGGCCAGCCCACCCTCTCATACAGTTGACCTTATCCCTTCCCATCGCCTCCAGAACCTTATCCATCCCCTTTCCATCATCATCGGAGCTGAAGCTGATTCCAGCGGCGGTGGGCTGGAATCATCTGGTTGCTTCTTCACTCGATTATCTGATGACTGAACTGGAATGACTCAAAGGCCAAGTTCATCTGGGCCTGTGGTGCCTTCATGTGGGCTCTCCATGATATTGGTTTCCTCACAGCATGGCAGCCTCCAGGGAGACAGGCTTCTTGCGTGGCACCTCAGATCTCCCAGCACTAGAGCTCCCAGGGAAGTGCATGTCCTTTTAAGTCCTAGCCTTGGAAGTCAGGGCATCACCACCATTCTCTATTGGTTGGAGCAGTGATCTGCCAAGAAACACAGAGAGTGTACAGAGAGCCCACCTGATTTGTAGCATTTGTAGCCATGTTTAAAACTGCCATAGGTTGTCTCCAATCTTTTGTTATCCTGGCAGTAGTTCATTTTAGCCCCTAACGTCTCTTGAACCCCTCCATTTCTTGGTCAGCCCACGAGGCAAGACATTGTCATCTCTGACCTGGAGCCTCCTCACTGGCCTCTCTGCTGCCACGCTGGAGTTTTCTATCCTGTTCTCCTGAGTGATCAGCAGCCAGAGGGATCTTTTCAGAGTGCAAATCAGATCACATCCCTCCCCTCTTTACAACCCGTCCATGGCTCCCCGCTTCTCTTGGGTTGAAGTCCAAACTCCTTACTTTGGCTTCTGGGGCCCTGAAGGGGCTCACATATGCTTTCCTCTCCAGCTGATCTCCTGTCACCACTAGAGGCCTATAGTTTTGAGCTCCAGGACTTCCCCCATGACCCCACTCCCATCGCTCTCTCTCTCACACACACACAGTAAAATGAGTAAGTAGTAAATATAAAGCACTTAGACAAGCCTTTGCACTTAATGAGCACCATATATTTGCTATTATTATTAGTCTGTGTTCAGGAAACATTTATTGAGCTGCCTACTCAATGTCAAGCTCTATGTGAGGCTCAGGGATACAATAGTGAATGAAAAAGATGTGGCCCCATCTCACAGAGTTCATTCATCCCTGTGTCCCAGACCCTAGCACAAGGAGAGACAGAATGGATGCATGTTTGTGCAGTGGTGCCTGATGAAGCTCAGAGAGGTGTGGAAACTTTCTCAAGACCACACAGCAAATGTGGGACAAAAGCAAGGCTGTGAGCACATGACAAGGAAAGAAACAGATGCAGCTGCCTGGCAAGGCTGGCTTTCCAGGTAGATGGGTCGCAGGCACACACTGCCCAAGGCAGAAGTAGTGGTAGGTTGGGAGAGAGAACAAGATAGGCTGTCTCATTGGCTTCTTCCAAGGGAAGAGGAAGCTTCTCTCTCAACACCTCCTGCCCAACCCCAACTCCCTTCTCTAGATAGGGGAGGGGGGCAGATCCTTAGCAAGGGAGTAAGAGCTCAAAGAGGAAAAGAGAATGGAGAAAGGATAGTGGACTCAGTGGGAAGGTGAAGTCTTCGGGTGAGAGATAAGGGGCCGCGATATAATAAGGAAGGGACTTCCTGCTAGGGACCCATTGAGAGAAAGGCCAGGCTCAACGACGGGCGGGGGCTCAGAGAAAAGGTGAGAGATAGGAGTCTGTGAAGAGGGTTGGGGCTTAGCGAGGAGCTGAGCCTTTTTATACTGGGGTCGGGGCTACATGAGGGGAAGGCAAACCCCGATCGGGGACTGAGGATACAGTGAGGAAATGAAGGCTTCAGCGAGGGCAAGGTCTTCAGTAAGAGAGGTGGGCCATTGATGGGGCGATGGGAGGACCCGGATGAGGAGTTTGAAGGACTGACTGTGTGAGGGGGGTGGGGTCCAGGGAGGTGGTGGGGTCTCCGCGAGGGGCCTGCAGTCTCAGAAACAGAAAGGAACTCTGGAAGGGAACAGGGGCTCCCGATCTTGCAGGGGTCCGCAATCTGCAGAGCCAGCCCTTGGGGCGGGGGGGGGCCCCCTCCCACCCGGTATCACCCCCGCCCCCGACTGCGGCGCAGGCGCGACCCAACCTGCTTTTGCTCTGCTCGTTCTCCAGCTCCTGCTCCGGCTCGGCAGAGACAGCAGGCAGAGAGGTGAGCTCAACCCTGCTGCACAGGCGGCCCGACACCCATCCCGTCCTTTCCGGGGTTCCGGAGAGCCCCCACCCCTGCCTGCATCCCCAGTCCCAGCCGTGTCCCGCCTCAGGCGAGACGACGGTGCCCAAGCCCTGGTGTGCCTCGGGTTTGGGGAGTTGGGGTCCCAGGGTAGTAGCAAGGGGCAGAGATCGCACCAGCCCCATCGCCCCAAGACACCTCAGGGGTGATAGGTTGGGCGGAATCTTCAAAGGACAAGACTCCCACCACCTCTACTAAAACCCCATTCCTCCCCCTCTGCCTCAGTTTCCCTCTAGGGGAAAGGATGTAGTTAATGGCGACGAGGGAACTGGTGGTCGGGGCAGAAATAGTGGTGTGGTCGGGGGCGGGGGAATTGGCCTGATTTTCCTGTCCTCGCCCTCCAGGAGGGCGCCCTTTCTCCCGTCCTGGGCAGCGCGGGACACTGGAGTGGGCGGGTCTGGGGGTCTGGGAAGGAGCACTGAGTGAGGCTGCTCAAAGGCGAGAGAAGACTTTCATCTTCAGGCCCTCGCGCCTGTCACCTGCCCGCGCGCCTCCTCCGCCGCAGTCTTCCCCCTTGGACCCTGGAGCCCCCTCCTCTTCCCGCTCGCTTCCTACCGAGCTCCTCCCCCCTCGCCTAGAGACAACTCCCCGGAGGTTCCTATGGCAACCTTCATCCCGGGTACGCGCTCCGGCTCCTTAGCATCATCTCCTCCCTCCTCCAGACAGCCAGACCTTCAGACCGCCTCCCTGCAACACTAGAATGGGAGGGGGCGGGGCCAGGCCGAAGGGGAGGCAGCGTCAAGGTCACCTTCCTTCACCGGGGCCAGCAGGATTGAGCGATTATGTATGTTTGCGGGAGGACGACAGTGAGTTGCAGGGGAGGAGCTAACTCAGGCCAACCAACCCTGAACCCCCGCCCCTAGGGTCTTTAATGAATGGTCGCTGCAGACTCAGACAGCCCCACCGGCCCCACCCATCCTCCCACCTGGGCTCCCGAGCTCCTCAGCCTAGGGCGGTTCCTGTACTGGCCACTTCTCCTCAGAGCCCCGCCCTGCCCTCCCTCTCCAGACTTCTTGCCCTCTTCTTTCCGCCTTCGCTTTTGATCTCTGCCTTTTCTCATTCTCTATCAATTTTTTTTTCTCTTTTCCCCCCGAGGTGTGGGTGAGGGCTGTGGAGAACTACGATTTATGGACAGGCTTTAACTACAGCCGTCCTGTGGTTTGTGTGGGTCCGTGGGGGTTCCAAGAATCACCCCCAACACACTGTGGCTATCTATGTGTGTGTCTGCGTGTGTCTATGGGTGTGTGTCTGTGCTGTGTGTATATCTGTGTGTTTATGTGTGTTTGTGTGTGTTTCTCTGTGCTGTGCGTATCTATCTGCGTGTGTCTCTGTAGCATATGTGTATCTGTCGGTATGACTGGTGTTTGTGTGTCTGTGTTGTGTGTTTCACAGGTGTGTGTGTGTGTGTGCATCTGTCTGTCTGTGTCTGCTGTTTGGGGCATGTGTGTGTGCTGGTGAGTTTCTCTGCACAGGGAGATGAGGGCTATGTCTGATTGGAAATGAGAGGGGGCTGGCAGTTGTCTTACCCTTCGGTGTAAGCGCACTGCTTTCTTTTGTTTGCAGCTGCTCAGAGGGGTTGAGGGTTATCGTGGGGTTGAGGAGGGCAGACACCAGTCCTTCCCCAGCACTGCTCCCGTCCCCTGACTGATTCTAGTCCTACTTGTGTGTGGATATACACGTACCTTCCATTCGCAAGGCCTCAGTGCCTCCATTTGTGAAGAGAGGGCTTCTTAGACAGGTTTTTCTAGAAACCTAACCGCCTTTGAGCCTAAGAGTCCCTAATCCCGAGGGCCCCTGACTTTCACCTCCTGTGGAGTCAGGATTCCTTGGTACTTGGAAGTTGTTGCCTCCTGAGGAGCAGCCCTAGGGAGGGATATTTTAGGGTCTTGCAACTTGGGGAGCTCTGCCTGATTGGACGAATGTCAGCCAGGACAGTTACCCGCAAGAATACCCTGAAAGGGAGGAGATTTTTGAGAGAAGATGGGGATGAGGACCTCTCATTCCAGACATGGGCTCGAAAAATTCAGGATAAAAATAATAATGAAAAAATTACAGTAATAATAATCACAACAGCTACCATTTCTTGGCACCAGACACCATAACTGTACAAAGCAGTTATAACCCTTAACCCTGTGTTACAGGTGATGAAACTGAGGCTTAGAAAGGCGAGAGCACTTGTCTAAGTCACACAGCCAGGAAGTGGTGGCGCTGGGATTCCAGTCCAGATAGTGAGGCTCACAGTCCCTGACACCAGGTGGCCTCCCGAGTAAATATGCACATTTATTGACACCTACAATTGCCAGGTGCTGGGCTAAGCACTTCAGTGCGTTGACATTCACCATGTACTAGAGAAAGCCAGGTGGGGTTCCAGAAGGCTAGACTGTGCTGAGTGTGAGGTACCGTGTTTCCCCGAAAAAAAGACCGGGTCTTATATTAATTTTTGCTCCAAAAGACGCATTAGGGCTAATGTTCAGGGGATGTCCTCCTGAAAAATGTTAGGGCTTATTTTCCGGTTAGGTCTTATTTTCAGGGAAACATGGTATCTTAAATCAGAGGAGAAATGTATGGGGCACAAAGATTCAGGGGCCTGGGAGGGTCGCCATGGACTGCTCTCACTGACCCCTCCCTCTGTCCACTGCACCTTGCCTACCCCACAGGGATCCACGATGCCGAGCTGTGACCGTTCCTGTGGCTGTAGCCGTGGCCCCAATGTGGAAGATGGCAAGTGGTATGGGGTCCGCTCCTATCTGCACCTCTTCTACGAGGACTGTGCAAGTACCACCCTCAGTGATGACCCTGAGGGGCCCCCGGTTCTGTGCCCCCGCCGGCCCTGGCCCTCACTGTGCTGGAAGGTAAGGCCAGAGGAGGAGCAACTCGGGTGATTTCCTGTGGCTTCAGGTAGAAGATGGATCAGCGGATAGGAAGAAAAGGGAAGGTGTCGCAGTTAGGAGTCTTGCACATGCAAGCAATAGAAAACCCAACTCAGATGGGCTCCAAGAATAAAGGGAAAATATTGCTCATGTTATAGAAGAGACCAGAGGTTGTGTGCCTTCAGGCAAAGTTCAGTCTAGCAGTTCAAACCATCACACTGAGGACTCAAGATTTCTCTTGGTCTTCAGGCTTCCCATAGTACCCAGCCCTTCCAGCTTCTGTGAGCTTCAGGTTTTCCCCACATGTTCCCCAAATGGCTGTTACTATGCTGACCCTCAGTCTCCATACCATACAAGGGAAATCAGAATTTCCTCGAGCATTTCATTCAGAAAAGAAACAATGCTTTTTCTTTCTAGAAGTCCTAGAAAGTATTGCATTGACCCTGAATGGGTCACTTACCCGGCCCTGAACTAATTATTGTGGCCAAAAGGATGGTATATGCTGACTGGCAGGAAGCGGGGTTCATCCCATTTTAATCTTATTGTGCTTCACGATGATATGTTGGGATACTATTGCCAGGGCAGTGGAAGACGTGAGACAAACAGCTGATGTTCCTACCAGGGAGACTGGTCAGTTAGGGCACATTGGGTGGGTAAAGGTATGGAGGTGGCAGTGAGCCGAGTCCCTACAATGGGCATAGCTCTGATAAACACTGTAGGAAGACTGAGGCAGAGAGTGTCTCCCCTCTGCTTTCAAAGGGCTTGACTCTGGTGGGAAGGAGAGGTGCCAATCTGCAAAATTAACGTACAATATCAGGCCAGGTGTGTAAAGGATGCCGGGAAAAGAAATGTGCTCTGTGCCTAGGGTGACTTCCAGGAAAAAGTCAGTATGTATTTAAACTTTTAAGCATCTTCCTATTGCCAGGCATAGTGCCAGGCTGTTGGGGACACAGAATTGAATTGAAGAACACGTGGTCCCTGTCCTTGAGGAGCTTCTAGCTGTGGTTCATTTAGTCATTCTGAAAACATTCACTCAGCTACTACTCTGTACCAGCACCACGCTAGTCACGGAAGACACCTAGTCAGCCAAAACAGACAGTCTCTGCTCTCATGGCTCTCTCGGCTCTCCGTCTGGTGGGGCAGGCAGACATCACTTACATAGTAACCAAAGTACATGTCCCAGTGTGCACCAACGTGAGTGCACAGAAGAATGAACGGGCACAGCATTTGCTTGAGTGTAGAGCAGGGGATTTGACCAAGTTCAGGGACATCCTGGAAAGCTTCCCTGAGGAGGTGAGGTCTGAGATGAGACCTGAGGGACGTATAGGAGTTAACCCAACAGAGAGATAAAGATAGAGGGTAGATGGCACAGGGGGATAAGATGGGACCCGTATAATGATGGAGGGCCGACTCAAAGTTGGCAGGAGAAACTCACTGCTAGGTGGGAGCTGGGAGGGAAATTAATCGAGAGGTCTCAAGATTCCAAATAGAACATGACAGTGTGTGCCCCTTGTGAGTTAGAGCCTAGCAGGTGTGTGCTATGATTCACAACCTCTTAAAGAGGTTACCTTTGAGTCCAGTTTGGATCCAAGGTGACCCCTTGGCTTGGGGCCTCCGGCTGACCCTGACTGCCTCCCAATCTATCTGTCCCTCTCCAGATCAGCCTGTCCTTGGGGACCCTGCTTCTGCTGCTGGGTGTGGCAGCCCTGACCACTGGCTATGCGGTGCCCCCCAAGCTGGAGGGTATTGGAGAGGGTGAGTTCCTGGTTTTGGATCAGCGGGCAGCCGACTACAACCAGGCCCTAGGCACCTGCCGCCTGGCAGGCACAGCACTCTGTGTGGCAGCCGGGGTCTTGCTGGCCATCTGCCTGTTCTGGGCCATGACTGGCTGGCTGAGTCAGGACATCAAGGCAGAACCCTTGGACACTGAAGCTGACGGTCATGTGGAGGTCTTCGGGGATGAGTCAGAGCAGCAGCTGTCCCCCATCTTCCACGATGTCAGCGGCCAGTCTTGGTTCTCACCGCCTGCCAGCCCGTTTGGGCAATCTTCTGTGCAGACCATCCAGCCCAAGCGGGACTCTTGAGCTGTCCACATGGCCAGAGGAGGCACCAGCCCTGGAGTCTGGAGGCTTCCTCCTCCCCACCACACCCCAGCCTCCCACTGTCTCCTTAACTTTGCCCTTTCAACAGGGTCCCTTCTGTCTAAGCCCCCAGAAGGCTCAACTCCAGGTCAGAAAGTCGGGCTCACATCTGTGTGCTCATTCTCAGGGGGTAGGGCCTCAACTCATTCAAGATGCCAACCTTCCTCAAGTCCACCCAACACTTCCCACCCACCCTTCTATCCCCAGACACTCCAGGGACAGAAAGCATTTCCCTCAACCTGTCCCCACTCTTTCCAATGTGTGACCATGGCCAAGCCCCTTGCCCTTTCAGATCACCAGTTTCTGCCTCTGTACTATAAGGGGTTTGGACCAGATTCTCGAGTTCCATGAGTTTTTTGATTCTCCCTAGGATGTATTACACTCTATAGGCACAGATGAGGGCAGTGGGGTAGTGGGGTCATTCTCATCCATCGACCCCTCCCTCTGTCAGCTGTACCAGGATGCATCAGGATGGGTCAAAGATACTGGAATTTCTGTCCAGGATGGTATGAAAACACTTACCCTCTAGAGCAGGGATGTCCAAACTTTTTTCAATGGTTTTCACCAAGGGCCGTATGCGGTAAAATACACAAACAGACGGGCCACTCACTCAAGGTGAAATACGTATTGCCTCACCTGGTTTATTTAAGTAAACTAAATATATTTTTGGAATTTGTTGCGGGCCAATTAACAATGCATCATGGGCCGCAGTTGGCCCGCGGGCCGCAGTTTGTAAACCCCTGCTCTAGAGTATGTTTTCTACATGCATTTCGGCATCAGAGCTGCTCTGTCCACCCCATCCCGGGCTATTACTAGCCCCAGGGTACAGATGAGGTGGCTGAGGGAGGCTGGCAGTCTGCAGGAACTCTGACCCAATCCTCAGACTCCTGGGCCAGCTCTTGTTCAACAGCTGGAGCAGGGTTCCCACACCTTCCTGGCTTCCAGGGGACTTCCAGGGGTTGGGGACAGGCTGGGCCCAGAGAGATTTGCTGGAGTCCTAATGGTTCCAGGTGGCTCAGAAAATACTTTGGACATGCATTTAAATGGTCTCTAAGAGCCAGGGGGCAGGAGAACTGGGATGTCTTTGTCCCTCAAAGTCCCCCACCTAGAAACCGTTACCCACAGGTAACGCATCATCTCTGTTCTCTGCCACTAGGGGGAGCTCCAAGACAGCTGGAGAGAGACGCTTATGGCCCCGCCCCTACCCTCCCTACTCAATCTCACCGCCAGCCTTGAGGGGCCTCCTGGGGGGAGTCCTCAGTCCTCCCCAGGCCCTACTGCCCTTGTGCCCCAGGCCACCTCCCCATCCCGCACCCCTTCCATCCCACCTTCCCTTTCAATAAACAGCTGGGATGGATACTGACTTTGCTTCTTTTCTTCCTGACCCCTGGGCACGAGGAGGGAGGAAAGAGACTGCTACCGGAATGAGTACCTAAGGTGCGCTGGGCACTTGAATCCATAATTTTTCATATGCTTTTTAAAAGAAAGGAGGTTATTATCTTCGTTTTACAGAAGAGATAACTGATGGTCAGAGAACTGAAGCCACTTGCCTAGGTTTCCTGGGGGGTGAATTTAAGTGCTAGCCTGATGGGAAGGAAATTTCTCAGCCATCTTGACAATCTGCTGCCCTCATCCCTGAGAAGGAAGGAGAGGGGGCGGGGGGGTTTGGGGAGGGAACTGGAGCCAAAGTTGGGATCTTTTCCAGGACAATAAGAACAGTTAATTCCTATTGGTACTTACCAGGGCCCAGGCCCTGTTCTCAGTGCTTTACAGACCCCATGTTCTGTCCACACCGTAGAGAATGGCAGCTCCAGCCTCCGGGCTGCTCTAGCCAAAAACCTTGGAGTTATCCTTGACTCCTCTCTTTCCTCACAGCCTGAATCCATCTGCAAGTCCTGTCAAAACCTTGGAAATACATCCTGTACCCAACCACTTCTTGCCAACCTCACAGCTAGATACCAGGCCTGAGCCACTGTCACATCTCATCTGGATAATTGCACCAGCTTCTCCCTGGTCTCCCTGCTTTCTGCTTTTCTCCCCCACCCCCCACCCCCAAATCTGATCTTTACAGGGCAGTCAGATAGATCCTGTTATAACATCTTAGCTCGTGTCCCTCTTCTGCTCGGAATCCCTCCCGTGACAGCCACCTCACTCAGAGTAAAAGCCCAAATCCTCCCGACTTCTGGCCTCCAGAACTGTGAGAGAAGGAACTGTTGTCGGAAGCCATGTGTTGACGGTGCTTTGTACAGCAGCCTTAGGAAACTGGCTGTAAACTGGTGCCACCCACAAGAGAGTCAATGTAGCAATATCAAAATGGAAAACACACATGCCCTTTGATCCCTCCCTCTTGTGCGGCTATATCTGTAGGTTCAATTCTGCCTGTTGGAACACAGCAGCATTGTTTGTGACAGAAAACATTTGGGAACCTAAATGTTCTTTGATAGGGGACTAGTTAATAAATCATGCATGGTACAGTTACACACTGGAACACTATGTAAACGAATGAGAAAGCTCTTTATGTACTGATTTAGACACATCTCCAAGTTACATTGTTAGGTGGAAAAGTGCAAAGCGCAGAACACTATGAATACTTTGAAACCATTTGTATGAAAAGAAGATTTCTGCACCTTGCTTGTACGTGCATAAAATCTCTATTGCTTTTAGTTGCTTTGGGGAGGGGACTGGGGACAGGGTGGCTGGAGACAGGGGTGGGAAGGAGACTTGTACCAAATGTTCTTTCATCCATTTTGAATTTCAAACGGTGTGACTGTATTATATGTGAAAATAGAATTAGTTTTAAATTTTAAAAATAATACAATTGATAGAATACATTTAATAAATGGGGGAGAAGGGGCAGACCTTCCTTAAAGAGGAATTTCAATTAATACATACAGAATGATTGAGAGAAATAGAAAAATTGCCCGTAGCACACTACAGTAATAATTGCTGCAAGCAAAACGCACCTGTGAACACTAAAATAATTGAGGAAATTTTCAGGTGAAAGAGGTTATTTGCATAGTCTCAAACTATTTCCCCTCCAAATATTTATTAATTTCACTGGTGGCCTTAACGTGTGTCCACAAATTCTTTGATGTTCCGCCCTCCGGGAGGTGAGGCTTAGTTCCTGTTTCCTTCAGGGTGAGCTAGACGTAGCAACTGGCTCCCAACAAATAGTGTGGAGATGTCATGGGGAGGTTTTCACAGTGGGGAAATCTGTCAGGTGCTACCTTACCCAATGACCGCAGTCAGCGTCACCAGTAACAAGTCTGGTTGGTGGTGTGGACCCCTGCAATGATATGATGAGAAGCACACTTCACCTGCATGGTGTCCCCACAACATCAAATCCATAACTTCAGCCTCACCATGGGAAGACCCAAACTGAAAGACATGCTACAAAATATCTGAGCACCACTCTTCAAAAGTGTCAAGGTCATGAAAGGCAAGAAAAGGCCCAGAAACTGTCACTGATTAAAGGAGACTAAAGAGACAGGGCTGAAGGGTGTATAGGAATTCTGTATTATCTTTGCAACTCTTCTATAAATCTACATTATTTAAAAAAAAAAACAAAAAACATTTTTCCTGAAGTAACAGTGTGGGGACAGAGTCCCAGACAGCAGTTTCCAGGCTCTCGGCTTCACGTGGAAAGGTGCTGGCTCGGTTATTAGATGGCCATCAGCTGTAATCAGATGGCCATCCGCTGTGGCTGGGTGGCCATCAGCTGTTACCGGTTAGCCATTAGCCACTAATACAACTGCCGTGGCTACTCTAGGGGGGTTGGTTGGTTGGCTGGTTGTTTGGCAGAGAAGCAGATGGCAGATTGCGCATCGTGTGGCTCCTGCTTCCTGCATCTCCAACCCACCGCCAGCAAGAATACAGTGGTATGACTCCCCTATCTATGGCTCCCTGGTGTTCCTTTCTGGCCTCACCATGTCCTGCGTTCTTGTGTGGGGAATGGCAGCTTAGACCCTACATGACAAACAGAAATCAGGTTTACTCTCCCATCTGAAAGAACCAAAGAATGGATCAGGAAATAATTGAATGAGAAGAGCCCTACAATTGCCCCAGCTGACCTCCCCCGAGTTTCCAGGCCATGGAATAGACTTTAATACTCTTTCTCAAAAAAAGTAGACAGAAAATCAGTAAAGGTAGGGAAGAGTTGAACAACACTACCACGCAACTTGACCTAATTGACATTTATAGGGTGCTCCACCCAACAACAGCAGAATGCACACTACCTTGGGCCTTGGTAGCTCCTGGAGACCCAAGGCACGCGTGGTGGCACTAAACAGATATAGAGCCCGTAGCTGCCTGAGGGCGCCCTCTAGTGGTCCTTCAAAGTTGTGGCAGCTCAGCAGTTTGACAGCTTCCCCCTACCTCGGAGGGAAGCTGTTTTTCCTCCCGCCAGCATTTCCTTTCCTCTCTGAGGTGGGGAGAACTGGGAGGGGGAGGGAGGCTGAGGAGGGATGGGTTTCCACCTTCTGTCCACACCTTTTTATCCCAGAGCCTGAGCACCCCACCCCACAATACCCAGAGGCTGCCCCTCCCTCCTGCTGAGTCTTGCATATTTTCCCTCATCCCTGCTGACCCAGGAGCCTAAGTTATTTCTCAAACCCAGCCTCAGAGGAGCGACTCTACCTCGCCCCCAACTGAACCAAAGAAAGGGTGATCTGGGGACACTGCCTGGGCTCTGCGGGTGCTGTGCCTGGGCAGGGAGCTGAGATGCCCCAGGATGAGACAGGGCACGTGTTAGTGGGAAGTGGAGAGAGAGCCAGCTGTGGGGAGTCCAAGAGACAGATGTTCTGTAACATTCGTGCCCCAAGATCTTTGTTCCAAATCTTATGTCCAGAGCAGGCTGAGAATGAGGCAGTCTGTCAGTGTGTGAACCTGGGCAATTTCTTAACCTCTCTGAGTCTCAGTTTCTTTGTCTCTAAAATAGGAGCAGGAGGATACCAATCTCTTGGGACTGTTTGAAGATCTGAGGAGCTTAACACAGTACCTGGCACATAGAAGTGCCCAATAAATGCCAGCTATTGTTATGAAGGAGGAGAAAGCAGAATTAGCAGGCAATGTGCAGGTTATAATTAAGAATGACTCAGACATGGTCCTGCCCTCCAGGGGCTCACAGTCTAGTGGATGGGACAGTTTTGTAGACAAGACAATGGCGATATAATAGAGTGAGTGCTATAATAGGACAAGGTAATGTCACAAAAGACAGACACAGGGAGATTCAGAGAGTGACACATGTAGCACTTGTCTGTGCCAGGCCCTGTACTCAGTGCTTTACATAAACTAATCCTCATACCACCATAATGTGGTTACCATTATCTCCAATTTATAGGAAAGGAAATTGACCACAGTGTTTAAGCATCCTGCACAAGATTGTACAGGTGAGATTTGAACCCAAACAGTCCAGGTCCAGAATGCCCTATACCTGTGGCGTCCATAGCTGCAGAAGTAGCCCCAATCCCCACAGATTCTACCAACTCACCAACCTGATCAAGAATGGGGTCGTATTAATAACCCCTCACCCAGGGCCATGCAGACCATGCAGGCAAGCATGTGCATGTCTACCCAGACAAACACCAATTTCTGCCCAAGACAAATGTTCAGAAAATCCTCTGGAAGACAATCCCCAAAATGGTATGCATTATCAGAAAAATAATCAGCCCAAATGACCTCACAGACACATGCATCCATGTTAATTCATGGACCCATACACAAGTCCTTGAATAAGCGTGTCACGTGTATGGGTGTACATCAATGTGCACACCATCCATGTGCACAATGCATGTGCAATACATCCATGTGCACACCAACAGGCATGTAAATTATTACGATGATGTATGTCTATAGACATACTGACTCAGTGTGCATTTGTACTTACTCTGATCTTGATTTTTTTAGAAGCTACATCTCTTGAGCATCTACTAGGTATAAGTAAGTAAAGACAGGCTAACAAGTGAAGTGGCTTGCCCAAGGTCATACAGCTAGTAAATAGCTGGGCTTCAAATGTTGGTCCTGTGATATTAGGAAGTCGAGCCTGTCTCCACTGCTGTGCAGTTTTGGTCATGAGCTATGCCACGGTTGGATTCCCACACTGACATTCCCTGTGACCTTGGACATATCACGTCCTGTTTCAGACCACATCCTCACATATCTGTGCACAGGTGTGCCCCACGGATGTGTGGTGAAGGGATGAGTGACTGGCCCCACTCCAAGTCAGCGTGGGTCGGCACCACCGAGGGCTGTGAGCTTCCTGTCTCAGCCTCACTGAGCCCCAGAGCACATGACTCAAAGCCACGCCCTGGGCACCAGGCCATCAGGAGCCTGGTGATGGAAGAACTCAAAGGATTTCATAAGCATCTAGCCCAGGACACGTGGTCAGGGCAGGGAGAAGGAGGGAGGAAAACAGGATGTCCACTGGGGTGTGTACCTGGGAAGGGTCCGTGGACTGGGTTTGGCAGGGAAAGTGCTGCCAAGACTTGACATCTAATGGGCACCCAGCAGGTGCATGCTTGTGAGGGGGGGTGGGGGGGTGGGGAGGCGGAGAGGGAGGGAGTAGGATTGTGAGCAGCACCGGCCCCTCCTGACCCTGGAGGCCCTGAGTGAGTAAGCGAATGAAGGAAAGGGTAATATATTAATGATGAAAAGAGGAAGGGTGTGAATTTATCTTCTCCACAGTTCTTAAGTGCCTGCTCTGGGGTGGCGCGCACACACACACACACACAAACACACGCGCAAGAACACACACGCACGCGTGCTTGTCCAAACGGCCTGGTTGCCCTCGTGAGCACAAACACAGCCTCCTTCCCTTTGCCAGGACTGCTCTATGGCAAAGCTGCTTCTTGCAATCATAGCACAAAGCCTCCTCAGCCCAGACCTGGACTCCAGCAAAGGTACGGACAGATACAGAGGTTTTACTCTCACGGGTAAAAACCTCCCAGCAGAGAGAGCCCTGGTGCCCCTGGGCATAAACCTCTCCACCAGGATCCCCAGACTTAGGAGGAACACATGCAGCCCAAAGCTATGTCCCTAGTGCCCAGGTGTGTGGGGTGTATCCAGGCACACACCTTGTATTCCAAGCACCAGAAGTGCCCCAGGGAAGTCCAGACAGATATGCAAATGACACTTTGGCCACTAAGCCCCCACGCTGGCGCAGGCACTGTGCTAAGTGCTCTGGAGCCACACTGACCAGCTGGGTGACCTTAGGCATGCAGCCTCTCTGAGTCCGTTTCTAATCTAAAATTTGGGGTGATAATACCCACCTTAAGTCTTGTTGTGAAAATAACTCAATGCTTCATGATGTCAATATATCATGATTATTCTCCCATGGCCCTTGTCTTCCCAGCTAGATCGTCTATTTCTCAACAGAATCCCCTGGGTCTCATAGCCCTGTTTCTCCCATGACACTTCATCACACAGGACTCAAATATTTGCTGTAAGAATTGCCGAGTAAAGTTGTTCATTCCTTATAAAAAATGATGGTCACTAGCATTTATATAATAATAACAACCAGCAGTTGTGAGCTTTAGTACATGTCAGGCATTGTGCTGAGAACTTTCATTCAACAATTAATCGAACGCCTAGTAGGTGCTGGGCTCCGTGCTGGACATAGGGATACAGCAACGTAAGAACCCTCAGGGTTCTTACTTTCTAGGTTGGGCAGGAGGGACAGAAAATAAGCAATCTAGTCCATAAATGAGATCATTTCAAACCTTGACAAGTGCTGTGAATAAAATAAGAGAGTTATGGATTAGAGACAGACTGCAGGGACGGTGGTGGGGGCATGACTCTTCAGGGAGGGCCTTCGGAGGAGGTGCCATTTGACCTGAGACCTGGAAGAGGAGAAGGAGTTTGGAAAGATGTGAGAAAAGTTCCAGGCAGATGGAACAGAAAGGGCCACTGCTTGTTCAAGGACTACAGAAACGGGAGTGTGGCCGGAATGGAGGGAGCAAGGTGGGAGTGGAAGGAGAGGACTCAGCTCCTTGATGATCGTTCCAATGTTACAGACAAGAGACCTGACGCTCACAGAAGGTGGCTGACTGGCCCAAGGTCACACTGCTGATCGGTGGCTGAGCAGGGGTGCAAGCCCAGGTCTGTCCTGGCTCCAGAACCGGCCATTTTTGCCTTTACTCCAGGCTGCCACCGAGACACACATCGGAGCGTTTACCCACCAATATAGCCTTTCCAGGTGGGAATTCCCGCCCGTTCTCGGGAATTTTTTCGCTGTCCCATTCCCGAGATATAAGCTGTTTCTGTTCTCCTCGATGAATGGATGAATCGTTTCCACAAAGTGACAGCCAATACTACCAACCACCTGGGTTCGAGGAGCCGATTTTCTCGATTTCCCGACCAACCTTTCTCAGGATTCCGGAAGGGAAAAGCAAAAAAAATATCCGAGAACGGGAGGGAATTCCCGCCTGGAAACCCTCCACCAATATATGCACATAGGCAAACACGGCAAACACGCTCCGTGTGTTGACCCAAATGAGGGGGTGTGGCTTCACGATCACTAAGCGCCAGACTAGCGGAAACAGCTTAAGATTCAAACATTTTCCTTGGTGTACTGAGAGGCCAAATAGGAGGGCAGGATGTCACCTTAGCCCAGCCTTGCTGAAACTGGGGGCCAAGGAAGCTTTAAAAGGCAGGAAGAGAGAAAAGGAACAGAAGGGGCGGGAAAGCTGGGGTAGCTTATGGGGGTGCAGAGGTGTTGGGGGGTGACAGCCCATGGGCATATCTGAGAGGAGGGGGGAGCCTAGAACAGAGGAAGCAGAGGGAGTTGAGACTGTTCTCAGAAGCATAGCCCCTGCCATGCTTACCTCCGCTGAATCACCTCCTAAAATGGGACACTCGCTGCCCACCAAGGCAGCCTGGGCGGCGCTGACCTTGAGAAGTTCCTCTTCCTGATATCTGCCTTTGTGGCTGTAAAATAGGAAAAGATTCATCAGTCAGAACAAGAAAAACATATAAAAGCTGCATGAAGACACTGTCGCTTTTCTGAATCAGATTGGTGAAGATCAAAAACCTTGATAACGCGCTCTGCTGTCGAAGTTGTGGCACTCATATGCTCTGCTAGCAGGAGGTAGATTGGCACAATGTGAACGGAGGACCATCCAGAAATTTCCATGGAAAGTGCAAATGCACAAACTTTTGACTTAGTAATTCTGTTTCTAGGAAATGAGCTCAAGGTTTCTCTCTACTTCCCATGTATAAACACTGCAACATTGCTTGTTACAGCAAAAGACTGGAAATAATGAAATGTTCATGGACAAGGGATAGTTTCAATAAACCAGTACATCCTTACAATGGAGAACTACAAAGCTGTAAAAAAAAAAAAAAAATCAGGAAGGTCTTTCTGAACTGATGTGGAATAATCCCCAGAACAAATTATTAAATAGGAAGGGGGGTGGGAAATCTGAAGGACTGTGAGTATCCTCCCCTCTGTGCATGAAAAGGGGAAAATAAAGTCATAACTTATGTGTCATGCGGGGCGGCCTGCAGGGTCTCTGGTCCCGCTCCCCACACAAGAACGCAGGATGTGGCTAGGCCAAAAAGGAACACCCACGGAGCCATAGGTAGGGGAGTCATACCACTATACTCTCACTGGCGGCTGGGTTGGAGACACAGGAAGCAGGAGCAACACAATTCTCAACCCTCACTGTGCCGCTTGCAGACTCAGCCACCATCTTCTTGCTAGCTCCCCCTTTTTTCTGCTAGTGTAGCCACGGCAGTTATATTCATGGCTAATGGCTCACTGGTTACAGCTGACGGCCAACTAGCCACAGCTGATGGCCATTTGATCACAGTCGACGGCCATTTACTACCTGAGCCAGCACCTTTCTATGTGAGGCCGAGAGCCTGGAAACTGCTTTTTGGGGCTCTGTCCCCACATTATGTCTTAAAGAAAACACAAGAAAATTGGTTGCCCCCAGAAAGAAGAATTCGGGGGTTGAAGACAGGTTTGGGAGGGAGATTTTTCAAGTTCCATCCCTGTACCTTTTGAATTTTGAGCCAAAATATAAACAAATAAAACGGTTAAAAATCTGTCCTCTTAAAAGTACTATATTCCTACATATTTCCTGTCCCCAGCCAAATTCTGTCCCCTTGGACAGAACATCCTGGAAGAGAAAAAAACCTGTCTACCAACACTGAGGCCCAGGTAGGATTCCTGTCTCCACTGCTCACCTATTGTGTAGCCTCAGGCAAGACACTTCCCTTCTAGGGTTAGTACTAGATGACAGCCAGACAATGCCCTTAGCTCTGGTATTCTTTGTCCTACTGCTAGACCAAGCACCTGGAGGGCAGACGCCGTGTGTTCTTGCTCTTTTATTCATTCAATTCACTTACATTGAGTATCTACTATATGTCAGATTCTTGGTTCTCCATTTCTTGTTCTCCATCCCGACCCCAGTACCTGGCATGGGAATTGATAAGCTGTAGAAAAGGAGTTCAGGGCAGATTCCTTAGCTTACAGATGGGGATTAGATATTCAGGTAGATGAATGGTGAATGGTGGATGGACAGGTGGGTGGTGGCTGACTGAATTCATGGATAAATGGTAGATGGATAGCTCTTAAGATAACAGCCTTCGTTTGATGCTACCGCCCTCCCCACAGCTACCACCCATTTATTGCTCCCCTTTGCAGCAAAGGTCTTTGCAAAATTGTCTGTACTCACTATCTTTAATTCCTCTTCTCTCTTAAATCCATTCCAATCACAATTCTACCTGCTCGCCCAACCCCAGGGAAACTGCTCTTGTCAAAGTCACTGTGTGTCTAAGTCCAATGCTCAGTTCTCAGTCTTCATCTTTGGGACTGGTCCAACAGCTTTGACACTGTTGACCACTTCTTGCTTCTTAATCCGCCTTCTCTCCTCACTTGGCGTCCAGGCCGCCACACTCTCCTGGCTCTCCTACCTCATGGCCACTCCTTTGTTTCTCCCAACTCTTCCTGTCGGAATGGCCCGGGACTTAGTCCCTGGTGCTGGCATCAGTCTCACGCCCATGACTTTAGTTCGATATCTTCAGCCCAGACCTCTCCCCTGAACTCCAGCACACACCACAACTGCCTACCCAGTGTCTCCTCCAGCATGTCTAAAAGTCACCTCCAACCCAGCATCACCAACGCTGCACCTCTGGTCTTCCCCCAAACGCTTTGCTCATCTCATTTGATGGCAGCTTCCTACTTGGAGTTGTTCAGGCCAAGACACCTTGGAGGCACCCTTGACACCTGCCATTCCCTCACACTCCACATCTGAAACATCAGCTATCCTGTTATTTCCACATTTTAACTGTACCCGGAATCCAGTCCTGTCTCACCACCTGCACAGCCACTGCCCGGCTCTGAGCCACTGGAATTTCTCCACAGAATTATTGCAACACCTTCTCCCTTCTCCCCAGAGTCCTTTCAAAGGCCTCCAAAGCTCCCAGTGGCGAGGACCCCCCCCTTACCTCTTCGTCCTCATCTACCACCCCCCCCACTTTCTCCACTCCAGCCACACTGCCCTGCTTGGCCAGCACACCAGTCAAGTTTCCCCTTGGCCTTTGCATAGTCCATACCCGCTGCCGGAACATGTTGCCCTCCAGAGACTCTCATGGTATCCACCGAAACACCCTACTTGCTATGGCCTCTGCCTGACTCCCCCTGCCCCCCTGCCCCCCTCTTTACTCACCCTTCTGCTTTTTTTTACTTTTCCCTCTAGCACCTATCACCTCTAACATGCTCTACAACTTAAATATTTATTATGTTATTTCCTGCATATTTTCTTTGTACCGGGATGTGAGCACTGTTTTTGTCTGTTATTTTCACTGCAGAATCCTCAGCCTTTAGAACTGTGCCTGGCAAGTAGCAGGTACCCAATAAATATTTGTTGAATGAATGAATGAATGAAATATAAATGGTTTGACTGATGCTGGAAAGACATATAGGTGGTGGATGGATGATGGTTGAGTAGGGGGTTGATAAAGAGTGGGGAGATGGTAGGAGAAAATTGAACGGGTAGAAGGTGGGAAATAGGTTTTGGGTGAGTGGTAAATGGGTGGATGCGGGGTGAATTAATAGATGGAGGGATTTAATCCATTCAAGTACTATTTACTGAGCACTTACACACTGCCCGGAACTATACGAGAAGCTGGAGATACAATGGTGAGCCAAACCGGCAGGCGCCTGCCCTAAGGGAGCTTACAGTTTAGTAGAGGAGACAGACATATATATGTATAATAGATGTAATTATTATATGTTAGTACGTAATAATTACATATAATTAAATACATATATAATTCTAGATTATAATATGTACTTTGAAGGGAAAGAACAGGATGCTCTGAAAGAGACCACGGATGAATGACGGAAAATGGGTAACAGGTGGGTCGATGACGGTGGGTAGGACTTGGGCTGGGCTGCTTTAGCTTCATGGTCCCGGCCGGCCACAGGCAGCGTCATTTGCCGACCTGTGGCCTCCCCACATCCCACCTGCAGCTCTAACCTCAGAGAGACTGTCCTCTCTTCTCTCTGCCCTGACTCAGCACTGCCTGGTCCACCCGCAGTGGGCCTGCCTGACTCCACATCCAGCCCTCATCTTGCTAAGTCACAGTGTTGGGCTGGTCAGAAGACAGCTCCCTGGGGCCCCCAGTTCAACCTAGCCCCTTAGCCATCCTCAATCTGGGTGAGGGGAAAACGACCAGAAGGGAGACTAGCAGGCACTAAGCTCTTGATGCCTGTGCCTAAGCACAGCTCTCCTGACTCTTCAGAGAGTATTTCTGACCAGGCCAGAGGCCAGGGTTTACCTGGGGACTGGGGTCAAGGGCAATGGATTAGAGCTAAATCTGTCTGCGCGGTTGTAATTCAGTCAGAAGCTGGACTTTAGGTCAGGGATCAGCATGGGAAAAAGTGGGTGCCCAGTCAGTGACCAAGACAGTGCTCCGTTTGGGGCCAAGGTCAGGAGTTAGCCATGGCGAGGGGCAGTTATCAGGCCTTGAGCAGGCTGTGTCCCAGGTTTCAGGTCAGAGTTCAGTTGGAGTCCAAAGTCAGGGGCTAGGGCTCACTCTATGACCAGAGTCAAGGATCAGGGCTCAGTCGGTGTCCAGGGCACCGGCCTAGTCTCTTCATTCTCCAGGGAAGGACTGAGTGGGAGGGTTGGCTCTGGACTCCTCAAGGACACCTTCCAGCCGAAAGCTCCAACCCCAGGCAGACGAGCAACACTCGCCCCAAAGCTCCCCTCCATCCCCTGGCCCTCCCCCAGGCCACGCCCTGAGGGCCAGGCCTGGGTCGGTGTCCCCAAGACCTAACAGTCCTCACTCTGGCACCCCAGGAGAGCAGCGTGGGGGTGGGGGGTGGGGCAGGGCTTTGTGCCTGACCCTGGAGGGCGCCTTGCGCAAGTCTCCTTATGTAACTGGCTGCTGGCTGGACACCTCGGCACCCCCCTCCTCGTTGCCACCCCACCCTCAAGCTTTTCTCAGAAAAGGAAGGGCTGGGAAGTGGCCTGGGTTGAACACACACAATTCCTTTCCTTCTCTGGCCTCAGTGGCTTCAGGACCTGCAGGAGGCAGGAAGGAAGGCACGCAGGGATCAGATGACAGCAATTCAGTGCTAACTCCAATATTAGGAAGGGTGAATCTGGGGCCCCCTCCTTCTCCCAGCTGGAAGGTAGCGGAGACAATCAGGAACCCTGGAAATTCAGAGAGCCCCACCCCTGACACACATAGCAATAACCATGTGGCTGAGGCCAGAGGGCCTGGCAGCTGCCCAACTGTCACAGTCAAGTTCAGAACCAGAAACCAGCTTTCCTCCCATGGTCTCTCTTCCTCTCACCACAGGTTGGGGAGGGGACCCCTCCCTCACCCTTGAGGAGGGCATGGGACCTCCCCAGGAACTTTCAATCAATCTCATGGAGGCTCCTGAAATAGTGGACTGACAGGGGCTTTGGTACCACGCTGACCTGGGTTCACACCCCACTGGCTTACTGTGTGATCCTGGGCAGATTACTTTTCCTCTCTGATCCCTGGTTTTCTCACTTGTAAAAAGGGCATAAATTCAGCTCACAGGGGTGTGGTCAGGATTACATAAGAAAGCAGATGAAGGACACAGCCCAGACCTGCCACAAGGGGGATCCCTTCACCCTCAGCTCTCAAGCAGGTGTGTGTTTGGGGGCCTGGGGGAGAGGTGGCAGCCTGGGCTCCAAGGAAATAATATTAACCACTTAGCCTCAAGTGCTTACCGCGTGCCAGGAACTCTTTTAAACACTTTACCTGTATGAACTCATTTAACCTCCATTTAACCCAACGACAGCTCCCAATAACAATAAGCAGGTCAATAACCCTATCAAGAGGAGACTATTATCAATTCCTCTTTATAGATGAGGGCTCTGGGTCTCAGAGTAGCTAAGTGACTTGCTCGGTGTCATACAACTAGTACAGGCCAAGGAGGTGGCATAAAGCAGTGGACAAAGACCACCCAGACTTTGAGCCAGACCAACTGCTTCTAATCCCACTTCCCCCTCATTCCTCAGGCCAGTGATGTCATCTCTCTGAGCCCCAGTTTCCTCAGCTGTCTCTAGGGATAAAAACAGCAACTTGATGGGGAGGATGGAGGATGCAGTGAGATGACGTAAGGGAAGCAGCCGCACGGGGCCATGCTCCATGCATGGGCACAAGAATCACATTCTTTGTGAAGAAAACCCAGGCTCACAGGGCAGAGCACATCACCCAGCCAGGGCTGTGGCTGCCACTGGGCCACAGCTGGGCTGATGCTGCCCAGGCACTGGCCTGCCTACTCTCCTGGGGCCCAGCCTGAGCCAGATTCAGATGACAAAGGATTTCTGCAAAGCCCCTGGGAGACCCCTGAGAAGGGGGAGGTGCCCAGACTCCTATTAAGGGCTCCCCAAGAGGAGCACAGGCTGGAGCTGTAACTCTTGAATCACCCACTGTCTTTCCCAAATCAATTGGCCCAAATCCATTTACTCAACTATATTACTAGTTCCATAATGTTTTTCTTTCTATTAGCTCATAAAATAAAAAAAATTTAGGCAAATTTATTTTAAATGGAAATTTTAAATTTAAATCACTCACCTCAAATGGAAAGTCACTACCATTTGCCATAAAAGGGAAGTAACATTAAATGCCAGGAAAGCAAAAACACTATTCTTGAATTCTAGTTAGAACCTGTTTCTTGCTGAAGGCTCTGAGCTGAGCCCTGCTCTCTCTTCCTTAACAAGTGAAGTGTTAAAGACACAGAAGCTGTTAAATGAGATTTTCTTCCCCAGTAATTGGAGGAACAGGAAGAAAACAAAAAAGAAATACATGTATCATGATATGATTCAATGTTATGTAATAGAGTCTGGAGACCTAAAACTATCTGGCATCTACCACTGCTGTACATATCATATTTTGGAAAGCACTGAGCTAATCCAAATCTTTCTTCCTATTTTACAGATAAGAAAACTAAGGCTCCAAAAGAGGAGGTGACTTGCCCACGATCTCACAAGGTCTGTGGCTTCAGCCAGACCTAGAGTCTAACCGGAAATCTTTCCAAGGCATTGTTTCCCTTTCGTGGGGAGAACATACAGAGATGAAAGGTTTAAGGGCACCAATCGTAGAATTTGAGACATGTAGCAATCACTAGTGACACCTGGGTGGAATGGCAGGAGGCAGGTGTGGCTCCTGTCGTGGCTCCCATCATAGCAGTCCACAGACTCCCACCTCCTCTCCTCTGTTGGGGCACAGTCCTCTGAGCATTGGACTTAGACACACAGTGACTTTGACAAGAGCAGTTTCCCTAGGGAAGGGCGAGCAGGTAGAATTGTGATTGGAATGGATTTAAGAGAGAAGAGGAATTAAATTCCCTGAGGGCCAGAGACTGGGCTCATCAGAACTACAGCAATAGTAATGCAGCCTGCTTGGCTCAGACACCTGGGTGGAGGATGTTTTGAGCCTGGAGAGAAGGGATGTCATAAAAATAACTCTCTCTCCAGGAAAGTGCACTTTTTTGCATTTAATTTTGGGGGTCTGGCAACCATTTATTTTCTCACTTTTAAAAAATGCTTACATAGCATTTATATTCCAGGCACCTCACAAATATCGTCATTTAATCCTCATGACAAACCAATGCAATAGGTACTATTATTATCCCCATTTTGCAGATAAGGAAACTGAGACACAGAGAGCTTAAATAACTTACACAAAATTTCACCTTGGAATTGGTAAGATTTGAACCCAGGAAATGTGGTTTGACTATGACACTAGGCTGCCTCAATGCATTTAACCCTTAAGACTGCAATGCAAGAAAAGTATGATTAATCCCATTTTATAGATGCAGGAAATAGATGCAGGAACTGAGGCTGAAGGCTATTTGGCATCTACGTTGTGGACCGGACAGACTCTTCACTTCTTTGTTGTACTCCCTGGACCATGTGTCAGGAATTCTTGGTCAAGGGTTGTGCTATTCAATATGGCCACATGTGTGGCTACTGAGCATTTATTTATTTAAGATTTTATTGGGGAAGTGGAACAGGACTTTATTGGGGAACAGTGTGTGCTTCCAGGATTTTTTCCAAGTCAAGTTGTTTTCCTTTCAGTCATAGTTGTGGAGGGCACAGCTCAGCCCCAGGTCCAGTTGCCGCTGTTAGTTGCAGGGGGTGCAGTCCACCATCCCTTGCGGGAGTCGAACTGGCAACCGTGTGGTTGAGAGGACGGGCTCCAACCAACTGAGCCATCTGGGAGCTCAGCAGCAGCTCAGCTCAAGGTGCCGTGTTCAATCTTAGTTGCAGGGGGCAGAGCCCACCATGCCTTGTGGGAGTCGAGGAGTCCAATGGGCAACCTTGTGGTTGAGAGCCCACTGGCCCATGTGGGAATTGAACCGGCAGCCTTCGGCATTAGGAGCACGGAGCTCCAACCACCTGGGCCACCGGGCCGGCTCGCTACTGAGCATTTAGAATGTGGTTACTGTGACCAAGGAACTGAATTTTTCATTTTATTGAATTTTAATTTTAAGACAGGTCAGGTAACATATTTTTTCCATTAAATACAGCTTAAGTTTTTTAGTAGGACTACATTTTACTTTAACCATTACTTTAACAATTTAGCTTCCATGCTGATTTGTGTCCAAATTAAGTGTAATATATACACACCAGATTTTGAAGACATTAGTATGAAAATATTTTAGATGAACTCATTAATAATTTTTATTATCTGTGAAATGATAATATGCTAGATACATTGGTTTAAATAGAATATATTATCAAAATTAATTCCACCTGTTTCTTTTTATTCTTCTTTAGTGCATGACTAGAAAATTTGAAACTACATATGTGGCTTATGTTATATTCTATTGGAAAGTGCTGGTCTAGAGAATTGGGATGTGACACCCCCAGCTGTGACAAGGGCCTCAAACTTGGGGCCGAGGCCCAGGGTGTGGTTCCAGAGAACATACCTACAAGTGAGGGTGGAGGCTGCTGGTTTGCAAAGATTGTGAAATGTCCCTGGCCAGTGTGGACACTGGGGTCAGCGGCCCCAAGTTCAAATCCAAATCTACCTCATACAATGAGCTGGGTGGTCTTGGGTAAGTCCCTCACCTTGACTCATTTATAGAATGTAGGTGACAGTGCCCATCTCACCAGTGCCTCAGAATCTCTGTGCTTACTTTTTCCTCTTTCCCCCTCACATCTTTGCACTAGTCACCCCTATTCTTCCTTAAGATCCTACTTTAAGCATCACCTTCCTGATGAGACTTACTGAAAACAGCCATCCCTCAGTCATCTCTGATACAGAAAAATCTACCCTATTTTATTCAAGAAAATAAATGACACTTATAATCTATTTTCAATGATCGTGGTTTATTGATTTTATTTTATTGATAATGGCCTGTCTCCCCATTGATTTATACAATCCATGAGGACAGCGATGGGTCAGTCTTGTTTCCGATGAGTCGTGACAGGCATGGGTCTGACACCCGAAACAAAGTTAGGAATGTGTGAGCCAACCCAGCGCAGTGCCAGCTTCATAAAGGTGCTCAGAAGACAACCATCCCTACCTTTCTTTACCCCTAACAGCTATGGGAACTTCTGACCTGAGTCTAGATGTCCTGGTGTAGAAAATGAGTTCATTTATCCCTCCCAGGCAGGGGAGTCTCCAGGGTTAAATGAAATCCCAGAATCCCCTAGTGTGCCCTGAAGGATCTGAGACACTAGTGAGCTGGTCCCTATGGTTCTGGAACTAGGGAAACAAAGGTGACTCCAACCGCCTCCCATCCAACCTCTGCCTGAGCAGTTATTTTTTTGACATCTTTTTTTTTAACATTTGTTTTTATTAGTTTCAGGTGCACAAAACAATGTAATAGACATTTATCATTTATAGCCCTCACACAGTGACAACCCCCCACCCCCCATCCACTACCCCTCTGACATCGCACACAGCCATTACATTTCCACTGTCACTATTCCTCATGCTGTACTCCGCTTCTTGTAACTATATATGTATATAGTTGTAGTTGACATTCATTATTGTTCAGCTTCAGCTTCAGGTGTACAGTGCAGTGATCAGGCATGTACGTCATCCCTGAGGTGGTCTCCCTAATGAGAGTCCATTGAAATGCCCATCGGTAGATGACTGGATTAAGAAACTGTGGTACATTTATACAATGGCGTATTACGCAGCCATAAAGAAGAATGAAATCTTACCATTTGCAACAATATGGATGAACCTAGAGAACATTGTGTTAAGTGAAATAAGTCAGAGAAAGACAAATACCACATGATCTCACTTATATGTGGAATATAAAGAAAAGAATAAATGAACTAATCAGAAATAGTCTCAGAGACAGAGGAAAAACTGAGGGTTGACATCATATTTTTCCAGACATCAAGACCTAGAAAGGATTTCCACTGAAAAGTGTAGATCCCCGGGGCTGCACAGGGATGCTTTACCAAATAGCAAGTGCCACCAGGGCCTGCCAGGCCTGGGGTGCAAGTCCCGTGATAGGCATCTTCCCCTCGCTGAGCCTCCATTTTGTATACTCTTTTTATTGAGCACCTATGATGTGCCACACACTGTTCTAAGCATTTTACTAACTTCTTTTATCCAAACAACGACTCTATGAAGTGAATGCTGTGCTATTATAAGCCCATTTTATAGTGGAGGACACTGAAGCAGGGTTTTAGGTAGCATTCCTGAGGTAGCACAGTGGCCTGGGCAGAGGTGGGGTGCACTCTTAGGCAGGCTGTTTCTAGGGTGCCTGCTCTTAACCACTACTAATGGTTGCACTGCCTTTATCAAATGAATGCTGTGAAGTTCACCTTACCTCAGGCCTTCCCAGGGCACCACACTGGCTCTTTTGAGCCAGGAATCAGCTCCTATAAATCTGTGGTTTTTGTAAAGCTCCTGGGCTGCTTTCCCATAGCTGGGCCTCAGGCAGTTCCTTAGTAGAATGGGGAGACTAGAGCTTCCTGCCTGCCAAAGCTTCTCTAAAGGTTTAAAAAGCAATGGTGGAAAGGTAGCCAGGAGGCTGTAATGGTTTGCTTTTTTTATTTCTCTTCAGCACCATCCTGAGAAGCAAGGATGTTTTTCCCATTTCACAGATGGGGAAACCAAGGCTCAGAAAAGCAAAATGCTTTTTCCAAGATGATAGGGAGAGTCAGTGGCTGGTGTCTACACTCAAACTTCGGGCGCGGGGCGGAAGGGGAGTGGGGTGGAGACGAGACACCCTTCGAGGGCGGGAGAGGCGAGGGGTGCCCCGGCCCCGCCCGGGAACCTAACCGGAGGGACGGGGCGGAGCGCGTTGGGAGGGGCGGAGCGCAGGGGATGGTGCAATCCCCGGCCGGAGCGCCTCAGGCGGCTGCTGATTAGCTCAGGTTTACATCACCCGGGCCAGAACCGTCGCCTGGCGCCAGGCGTCCAAGAGACACTCGCCGCGGAAGCCGCGGCGGCTCCGCACGCTTCGGGCTGCGGGGGGTCGAGGCCAGAGCTCCGCCAGATCCCAAGCTCAGCAGCAGCGGAGCAGGTCCCAGTCCACCAGGGGTGCCCAGGCGACTCTGAACTTAGGGGTCCGCAGGACACCGCCGCACCAGGGCAAGGTACCCGGCTGGGAGCCAGGGGCAGGAAGGTTGGAGGGGCGGGTAGGTTGGAGGGGCGACCGGCGGAGGGTGGCCGGCGAGCTTCGGGATGGCTCCGGGCTGCCGCGTGTTACACACACCCCTTTGAACAAACCTGGCCGTCCGGGGGCGATCTGGGCCGAATGTTCCTGCCGGGTCTCAGGTGACGCAGCCCCTCAGGCCTTGGGGTCGCCCAAGTGAGGCCGACACCCGCTAGGGCGAGGGAGCACACCCCGGGGGTGTTAGCTGTGTCCCGGGGGCGGAGGGAGCCAGGACGGAGGTGTCCGTGTGTGGGTCCGAGAGAGGTGTGCGGTTGTCTGTGTTTTGGGTGAGTGTGGGTCAGGGGAGTCGTGTGGTTTGGTGGGGGAGGAGTGTGTGTGAGGGACTGCATTGGAGGACTGGAGGACTGTATGTACAGTCTCTGTCACTGTGGGGGGGTATCCGCGGGAGTCCGCGGGAGCCTGTGGGGTCTGGGTGGGGATGTGTTTCGGGACTCTGTGTTTCCGCGGACGGTGAGAGTTGCGGGGAGGGCAGAGCACCTGGTGGCAGGTGTTGGCTGTGTAGGGGGTACGGGCGGGGTAGGGCAGGGGTTTCCTGGAGGCGGAGGACCCGTGCAGGTCAAGTGGGACCACGGAGGCAGCGGGCGGATGCGGGACCCTGCTGCGCGCCGGTCCTGGGCCGCAGGTGTGTACCTACCGGTTTGCACGTTGCACTGTGCGCACGTGTGTTTCGATCCAGCAGACGGCGTGTGTTGTACCTGGAGACTTGGGGAGGGGAGGCGAGGGCCCAGCCCCGCTCCTGCCCCCTGCCCTTGGGCCCAGCCTCCCTCTCTCTGTCTCACCCCCTCCTGATTCCCCACCGCACCTCGGTTTCCGCTGAATCTTCTGCCCGAGACACCCGCTGCCGCCTCTTCCGCTCCCAAGGGAGGAGCCTGGCTGCGGGAGGCCGGCGAGGCAGCCGACTGCCTTAGGCCCAGTGAATGTGTGTGTATTGGGCGAGGGCGGGGAGGGGGCGTGTCAGACTGTGCGTGTGACCCTGTTGCTATCAGTCCTGCTATCGTGAGTGTGATGGTTGGGAGAGCTGTGTGTGTGTGCGTGCACGCTTGCCCGTGGAGGGAGAGGTAAGTGTGTATCACTTGATGTGTGTGCCTGTGTCTACCCTGGATGTATGTGTCTCTGCTGGCTGGCTTGGACAAAGTGTGTTTTTGAGGGGTGTGTGTACACCTGTCTCCCCTGTTGTGTGAGTGTGTATTTAGTACGACCTGCCCCTTTTCCCATGGGGTTGTCAGGGACCAGTAAGAGGTAGATATTAGGGGCTGCCTCCATCCTACAGTGGAGATCCTGCAGTGTGGCCTGCAAAGTCCCATGTTCATCTATAGATTCAGATACCCCTGTTCAATGGTGTGGGGCATCCCAGGCCCCACCAGGCTCTGAGGTACAGTAGGGCCAAAGCAGCCTGGAGTGCTGTACAACCACCAGAAAGCCACTCCAGGGAGTCTCTGCTTCACAGGGCACAAAGCATCTACACAGCCAGGGGTCATTTTGCTTGACTCAGAACAGCCAGTGAGGTCATCCTAGCCTCATCCCTGGGGAGATTTCTGAGTCTCCATATGGTAGCACTTGAGCATCTTCAGCTAATAATAATAATATTAATAATAATAATAATAAATAATAATGGAACAGCAGTAGTGACCATTTCCTGACTCCTATCCTGTAACAAGGCCATGCTACTTTATTTCTGTTTTAATTTCTTCACCACAAAAATCCTATGGGCATTACTAGACATATGAAAAGATGCTCAAAGTCACTAATCATCAGAGAAATGCAAATTAAAACCACAATGAGATATCACCTCACACCTGTCAGAATGGCCATCATCAATAAATCAACAGAAAATGGTGTTGGCAAGGATGTGGAGAAAGGGAACCCTCATGCACTGTTGGTGAGATTGCAACTTGGTGCAGCCACTATGGAAAATTGTATGGAGGTTCCTCAAAAAATTAAAAACAGAACTACCTTATAATCTAGCAATTCAGTTACTGGATATCTGTCTGAAGAAATCCAAAACACTACTTCAAAAAGATATATGCATCCCTATGTTCTTTGCAGCATTATTTACAATAACCAAGATATGGAGGCAACCTAAGTGTCCATCAATAGACGGACTGGATAAAGAAGATGTGGTACATATATATAATACTTGTACAATGGAGTATTACTTGGATATAAAAAATGAAATTTTACCATTTGCAATAACATGGATGGACCCAGAGGATATTATGCTAAGTGAAAGAAGTCAGATAGAGAAGACAAATATATGATTTCACTTTTATGTGGAATTTAAAAAAAAAACAACACAACAGACATACAAAATAGAAACCAACTCCTAGATACAGAGAACACACTGATGGTTGCCAGATGGGAGTGGGTTTTGGGGGCTGAGTTCCATGTATGGATGAAATACAATCTATGTAACCAGACCCCTAATGATGGATGTTCAGTTATTTCTATTACATGGGCTGCAAGAATAACCTTGTACTGGTATTATTACATCAGTATGTAGAGAGCTTCCCGGTCCTTTTTCAGAACTGTATAGTGTTCTACTGCATGGCTGTACCATAATGTTTTAACCAGCCTCCAACTGCTGGACATTGAGGGTGTTTCTTGCCTTTTGCTATTTAGACACAAGGTTCTGATCTAATTTTTTGGTGAGCATTATTTTTTTTTTAAGATTTTATTGGGGAAGGGGATCAGGACTGTATTGGGGAACAGTGTATACTTCCGGAACTTTTCCAAGTCAAGTTGTTGTCCTTTCAATCTTAGTTGTGGAGGGCGCAGGTCAGCTCCAGGTCCAGTTGCCAGCTGTTAGTTGCAAGGGGCACAGCCCACCATCCCTTACGGGAGTCGAACCAGCAACCTTGTGGTTGAGAGCCGGTGCTCCAACCAGCTGGGCCATCTGAGAACCCAGGAGCTGAGCGGCAGCTCTTCATTCTAGTTGCGGAGGGCGCAGCTCACTGGCCCATGTGGGAATCGAACCGGCACCCCCGTGGCTCGCGCTCTAACCTAACTGAGCCACCCGTCTGCCCCTGGTGAGCATTTTAATTGAAGGATGAATTCCTAGAAGTGGAACACCCAGTCAAGGGTGTGTACAGTTGTCAGTTTAATGCACACTGCCAAATCACCCCGGTAAAGGCTGTGCCAATGTGCCCTCCCTCCAGTAGGGGTAGAGAGGGGCCACCAAACAGTGTCGCTTTAACGCCTTTCTCCCTTTCTTTCTAGATGCGAGCCACCCCTCTGGCAGCTCCTATGGGTGCCCCTTCCAGGAAAAAGTTGAAGTTGGACGATGACCTAGAAACCAAGTGTCCTACCCGGAAACAAGCTGGAAGTGAATCCCAGCCCAGGCTTCCGCCCTGCCCACTGCCCCTGAGCCCACCCCCTGCTCCAGGCCATGCTCCTGCTGTGACCGCTGCCTCCCGGCTTGGGCCCTATGTCCTCCTGGAGCCTGAGGAGGGCGGCCGGGCCTACCGGGCCCTGCACTGCCCCACAGGCACCGAGTATACCTGCAAGGTACGTGCCCCGGGGGCCGTTCTCCCCGCATCACAGGGTTCCTGGAAAGGGCCTGGGCTCCAGACGATGGCCAGGGCTGAAGGGTCCTTATATTCATTTAGTCCTGTGTTTATTGGGGAAACAGCCAATGAGCCCCCAACTCTCTGTCAAGCCCTGGGCTGAGCTGAGACCCGAGAGGTCAACCAGATGGTCCCAGCCCCGGGAATTTATAGCTTAGTCCCCCACAGTGTGATGCATGTTGCAGGGATGGAGCTTAGGGGCTATGCAAGCACAGAGAAGACTCTAATGTGTTCAAGGGGGTGTCAGAAAAGGCTGAGTAGAAGTTAGCCAGGGAGAAGTGGGAGCAGGGAGGTCCAGATAAGGAAAAAGGCCTAGAGGAGTACAGGACTTCACTATGACCGAGTGGAGGAGGTGTGCAGTCAGCCAGGGGCCAGAGATGAGAGCTGGCAGCCACTGGGTGTGAAAGCATTAGGAAGGAGCTCCCACTAGGCTGTGGGGAGCCACGGAAGAGATTGGCTCAAGAGAAGGATGAGATATGGCCAGCATCAGAACTCCTGGGAGCCCCGGAGGTCCCTAGGCCTACCCTGTGGTCCATGTTTTCATATGGCCCCAATTATTTAGAAACATTTAGGGGAGTGTACTTGGATGTACTTGTCCCGGCACCAGCATGAACTGTGGGGGCTGACCTGCCATTTCCACATTTCCTAGGGTTTTCTGGTCCATGTGTAGAGAGATCAACATCCTGTCTTTGTAGACTATCACCTTATTCATGAATTCAACAAACATCAGCAAGCAACTGCACATGCCGTGCACCACGCTGTGGTTCAAATATAGACAAAGTTCTGCTCTCATCAAGCTGATTCCTAGTGGGGGACGTGGACAATGAACAAGTGAATAAAATATATGGCAGGTGATCATACATGCTATGGAGGGAAAGCTAGGTGCTGGGAGAGAGGGGTGTGGGGAGGGTAGGAGGTGATTTTAGCTGGGAAGGTTGGGGAAGACCTCTCCGAGGAGGTGACATTTGAACAATGACTTGCATGAATTGGGGGAGCCAGCCCTGTAAGCATCTAGGGAAGAGCATCCAGGCAGCAGAAAAGGCACAGAGGCAGGGATACGCTTGCCCTAACTTTAAAAAACGTCTCTGTTTTTGGATTATTTCCTCTATGGCCCCCAACTTTGTTTTTGAAGACACACATTTTTCCCCAATGAATTAAATATGTATATGCTTTATTTATTTATTCCTGTTTTCTGTGTGACATAGCTAAAATGACATGCAAAAAGTTTAAAGTCAGGTGAACCGAAGTGAGTATACCAGTGTGGCTGCTGATCAGCTGTGTGGCTTCCAACAAGTCACCTTCCTTCTTTGAACATTCTTTGAGGGCCATCGCGAGGCTTCCATCTAATGTCCATAAAGACCCCAGCACATTTCCTGACAGCCTCAGCCACTCTCACCACAGGCCCCTTTACCTCCCCCACCCCGTTCCTGCCATGCTGATTTTTCTAGAGCTTATCAAGCTCTTTCTTGCTTCAGGGCCTTTGTACTGTCTGTGCCCCCCCCCCCCCCCACGTGGAAAGCTTATCCCATGGGCATTGCTGAATCATTCAAGCCACTTCCCCAGAGTCCTTTCTGAACCACACGTTCTAAACTAGGTGCCCTCTTCCAAAATATTCTGTATGCCAGCACCCTTCTTGGTTCCTTTGCAACACTTGTCAGAATTGAAAATATTTAGGGTTTTTTTGCATATTAACTGTCTCCTGTATTGGACTGTGGGTACCAGGAGAGCAGGGACCATAGCTGTCAGTCAAGTTAGATCCCCAATGGCTGGCACAGGTAGGAATGAATGAAAGGGTGGGCGGGCAGTAAATTCTAGAGAATGGTAGGGAAGATGACCATGCTGCTTCTGACTGGCTTACAGGTATTTCTGCATCATCTGCTCTTCTGGATTTCCCCTGCTTCGGGGTTTAGTTTTGTTTGGGTTACCTGTTATTTTTCAATTGTCTGAAATTTAAGGTCATATCAGGTAGCACTTAAGAGCACGTGCAGGTTGTGTGGCCTTTCAGCTTTGTCAGGGTTGCATGGCTTGCTGCCGAAGCGCTTGGCCTAGTGCCTCATAGCATCCGGTAGTGTCTAAAGGGTTGGCTGTGACTGTTTCCAAGGTCAACTCAGGCTCCACGCGGTCCCCACCTGTGCTCACGCCATGCTCCGCCCACAGGTGTACCCCATCTGCGAGGCCCTGGCTGTGCTGGAGCCCTACTCCCGGCTGCCCCCCCACAGGCACGTGGCACGGCCTGCGGAGGTCCTGGAGGGCACACACAACCTCTACATCTTTTTCCCGCGGACCCATGGGGACATGCACAGCCTGGTGCGCCGCCGTCACCGCCTCCCTGAGCCCGAGGCCACGGCGCTATTCCGCCAGATGGCCGCTGCTGTGGCGCACTGTCACCAACACGGTCTAGTCCTGCGAGATCTCAAGCTGCGTCGCTTTGTCTTCACCAACTGCGAGAGGTGAGTGTGGCCATAGAGAACCCACCCACAGACACACCCAAGAGAGGGGCCACAGTGGGGAAACGGAAGCTCAGAAAGGCAAAGAAACCTACATCAAAAGTGGAGGATCCTGGGCTAGCGCCGCTGCCTGGTTCTCGGGGAAAAGTTGACTCGGTCTTGTGGGAAGCCCGTAGGGGTGGAGCATTGCCCTGTGCTCATAGCGGACAGTGAAGAACAGCATAGCTGCACTGACCGACTTGGAACTGTACAAATAAAAGGTAGACACTGTTATTGTCCCTCTATGGCAGGTGAGGAAACAGAGGCCCAGAGAGGTCAGTAATGCCTAAGATCCCACAGCTAAATAAATGGTAGAGTTGGGATTTGAACCCAGATGTGACTCCAGAGCCAGGGTCCCAGTAGCCTCGGAGATTGAGAGGTGGGAGGCCTGGCTAGGCTCACTTGCTGACTGTGGGTGACCCTGTGTTTCTGAACCTCAGTTTCCCCATTGGTAGGGGAAAGGGATGGATTGTCAAGACGTTTCTAGGATTTCAAGGCTACAGACAATAGCCAAAATGGGTCCTGAATTCCCCACACAGGAACATTTCCTGTGAAACTGGAGACCAGTGATTTTTGGAGTGGGGGACAGAAAGGGACCCAGCATTCTGTCTGCAGCACAGACTTCTGGGAGGATGAAGGGTGTGCCTCAGAGTTCACCAAGCCATCAGGTCCACATGAAGATCCATCGAGAACATCGATTTCATTTCAAGATTTTTTTTTGTAAGAGGAGGGTGACCTCATTGAACTTCTTTTAACTTTTTATTTTGAAATACTTTTAGACTTTCAGAAATGTTGCATAAATAGTCCAACGAGTTCCTTTATTTCCTTCACCCAGTTTCCCCTAAAGTTAACATCTTAAATGACCATAGTACCACGACCAAAACCAAGGCATTCACCTTGGTCTAATACTATTAACTAAACCACAGATTGGTTCCGATTTTCCTTGTTTTCCACTATGTCCTTTTTCTGTCTGGGATCCCATCCAGGTCCCCAGGCTACATCCAATAGTCATCTCCTTAGATGACTCCAGTCTTTCCTTGTCTTTCTTGACCTTGATACGTTTGAAGAGTATTAGTCAGTTCTTTTGTAGAATGCCCCTCAATTTGGATTTGACTTATGTTTTTCTCACGGTTAGGCTGAGGTTATGCATCGTGGGCAAGAATATCACAGAAGGGATAGGCCCTTCTTAGCACACGAGGGTGATATGTATTACTGTGATGTTAAAACCTCAATCACTGGATAGGCTGCTGCCCGACAACCATCTACGCTGAAAGGTTCCCAATGTAATTAACCTTTGTAATTAACAAATACCTTGGGTCATACCTTGTATTAATAAGCACCTTGAAGCACCTTGAGGTTATGCATGTACTCTGTTTCTCCTCAAACTTTCGCCCACGAATTTTAGCAGCCATACCTCTTCCCTGTAGTAGTTATTACTGTGATGTTTGCCTTAGGGTGATTTTCTATTTCTTTCTTTCCTTCTACGTTTTATACTAAAATGAACATGCCTTCAGTAAAAAGTGGAATGTAAAATTATAATGATTTTTAGGCTAATGCATAACTTCAAATCATTTTGAGATTAGGGTGGGTACAACACTCCCAGACCTCGCAGAAATAAGAAAGCGCTTCCCTCTCTTTGCTAAGCAATAATTTGAGAAGCACTGTTGGTAGCAAAGGGATGGTGGAGTCAGTCAGAGCTGGGTTCAAATCCTGATTCTACTTTTTACCTGCTCTTTGACCTTGAGCAATGGCTTTGCCTGCCTAAGCCTTCATTTCTGCATCTGTAAAATGGGCTGATAATGCACATATGCACACACCTGTGTGTACACACACACATGCACCTGTTCTATGATTCACTGAGTTGGTCAATGTTTGTGAAATGCTGGCAGGTACCCAAAAAGTGGTGCTATAGGAATAAGATGAATAGCAGTGGGAATAGAATGGTTATTATTAAAGTAATCTAGAGTGCTCCATGGGAGTTGTTTAAAGCAGAAGTTGCAAATGGCCAGCTACAAACACATTTTTGGTTTTTTTTTTGGGGGGGACCTGCATACATATTCATCTGTTTTCAATTGAAATTGGTTGCCAACATTTCAAAAGCTGGGACCTTTTCATTAGAATATGATTTCTGGTTTCTCTTGGGGGAAAATGGACTGTGAGCCCCCCTTGAGAACTACATGAATGGTTCATAGCGCTGGCTCTGGTGCGTGAGAGCCACAACCCCCAGCCTTGTGGCTATAAAATGGTGTCTTCCTCACAGGTTGTATGAGGATGAAATGAGATAGACCAGGTACCAAGCTTAGCTCAGGGGCCAGGTACACAGTGGACAATCCGTAAACTGTAATGTTGTTAGTGGTGTCTTTTTTAGGCAGGGTTTGTGCTGAGATGTTTGGTACAGTCTCCATTTCCTAGTTCTCTCTCTCTCTTTCTCTCTCTCTCACTCTCTCTCTTAACCTGCCTGGACCCTAAGTTTGCATCTGCTTAACAAGAGACTAAATGCCTCAGTCAACCTCAGCCCCCTCCCTGAGGGACTGTGGGAAATATGTTCCTCTCAGAGTCCTAGTTCAAATTTAATTGTTCTGTGACCTTGAGCAATGACTTTACCTCCCTGATCCTGGGCTTCCTTATCTGTAAAATAGGCTCAATCATCTAGCCCCACAAGTCTGGCTCGTGTTTGCCAAATGCCAGGAGTCACTTGGGAAGTGGGTGTCATTCAGGGTGATAGCATGGAGTGGTGGGTTGGGTAGCTGTCATGCAGGGTCTCTGGTCCCGTTCCCGCTCTCGGCGGGTGGACACAGAACACGGTGAGGCCAAAAAGGAACACCGATGGAGCCATAGATAGGGGAGTCATACCCCTATAGTCTCGCTGGTGGCTGGGTTGGAGACACAGGAAGCAAGAGCCACACGATGCACAATTCGCCATCCATTTCTCCGCCAACCAAAAACCACCCTGCCCGTGTAGCCACGGCAGTTATATCAGTGGCTAATGGCTAACTGGTAACAGCTGATGGCCAACTAGCCACAGCTGATGGCCATCTACTACCCGAGCCAGCACCTTTCCACGTGAGGCCGAGAGCCTGGAAACTGCTCTCTGGGACTCTGTCCCCACAGTGTCCCATTAGGAGCTGACCCCTCTCTCTCTCCTCCTGCCACAGGACGAAGCTGGTGCTGGAGAACCTGGAGGACGCCTATGTGTTGACTGGGCTGGATGACTCCCTGTGGGATAAGCACGCGTGCCCTGCGTATGTGGGACCTGAGATCCTCAGCTCGCAGGCATCCTACTCGGGCAAGGCCGCAGATGTCTGGAGTCTGGGTGTGGCACTCTTCACCATGCTGGCTGGCCATTACCCCTTCCAGGACTCAGAGCCTGCCCTGCTCTTTGGCAAGATCCGCCGTGGGGCCTTTGCCCTGCCTCAGGGCCTCTCAGCCCCTGCCCGCTGCCTGGTCCGCTGCCTCCTTCGTCGGGAGCCGGCTGAGCGGCTCACAGCCTCGGGCATCCTGCTGCACCCCTGGCTGCGGGAGAACTCAATCCCCTCAGCCCCATCCCGATCCCACCTGTGGGAGGCTGACCAGGTGGTCCCTGAAGGGCCAAGACTGGAAGAAGCTGAGGAAGAGGAGGGCGGAAGGGAAGTGGGTCTATATGGCTAGGGCTACCCTCCCAGACTCAGCTGCAAACAGCGGGTTGAGTTTGGGGTGTCTCCAAGCTCTCTCCTGCCTCTTTGAACCGAGACAAACCTTAAGTGCCTTCTAGGAGGCAAGTCCTTCTTTGGAGTGGCCTGTGTGCCGCACCCTGTTCTTAGTGTTGGGAACACAGTCGTGAACAAAAGAGACAAAACTCCTGCTCACAGCGCTGATAGTACTTTTCCACACCCACAGGCCAGTGTCTGCACTGGGCAGGGTGCACTTAGTGCAGGTATTGCTGTCCACTCGTGCTGGCAGCCCAGCACTTCTGTCATGGGACAGTCCCTTTGACAAACCACCCAGCTGCCTTTGTATCTTGCACCTTTCAGAGAAAGGGAAGCATCCTGTGCCAAAGGCTCCAGGCCTCTCCCCTATAACTTAAGACTCCAGAGCCCAGGCCGTGCCGGGAATTCTGCTCCAACAGCTCTGTCCTCTTGGTCAGGCCTGAGCCAAGGATTTGGGCTGGAAAATCAAGAGAGCAAACTGTGAGGCAGGTCCTCACCTGACTCAAGGAGTCATTTGGAATGAGGGTCCAGGCCTGGCCACCTCAGCGGCCCTTGACCTGAGAACCAGAGTCGGGGGACAGGATTAGGCAGGGTCGGCCCCCTGGCCTCCTGGAAAGTCCTAAGCTCAGTTCTGGGGACACTTGGGGTCCAGGACCCCACATAATCACTATAGGTTTTGGATACCCTGAGTATATACTTTTCAACCTTGTGCCTAATAAAGGGGTTATGAAATACTTTTATTTCTCCTGGACATTTTATCTATCCTCTCGTGTCAGTTTTCCCTGCATCCCAAACCAGTCCCATGGTGAAAGGCCAGAGGGCTTGTGTTTCAACCTCATCAGAATAATTTGTGAGAACAGATTTCTTGCAGTCCAGCGGGCCTTCTGCACTCCCTCTCTTCCTTCTGGAGGCAATGGTGTCTCAGCTGGAGTAAATTTTTGGCTGCAAGTAACTGAAACCCTGAGTCAAAGTGGCTTAAGAAAGAAGGAAATGTATTTCACACAAAGCAAGAAGTCAGCAGGTGGGGTGGGCTTCAGGGATGGTTGCATCAGCTCTCAGAGCTGTTAGCAAGAACCAGGCTCCCCAAGCTCATTCTATCTCTGCTCTGTTGTTCCTGGGGTCACATTAGAGGGATCCATGACCTGAGGAAGAATAAGGGTGGCCTTGTAGTATTTGAGAACTCCGTGCTCTGGAGTCAGGAGGCTTAGTGTCTCTGGGCCTCAGCCTGTTCCCCTCCTCTGTGTGCCTAAGTCCTGCCCATCCCTTGAGGCTGGACCTGAAGCCACTTCTGACACTGTCACAGTTGGGCTGCCCTCCCCTGCACCTCTGAAGTCGGCACAACAGGGGTTTTCAGCTGTGATTGGGCAGCCCCCTGGGGGGTTTGTTTAAAATGCAGATCCTTGGACTCTCCCCAGACTTAGTGAGTCACAATGCCCCCTGAATTTCTGACTTCCAACAAGCCTCCTGGTCACGTTGCTGGAAGCTAAGTTGGAGAACCCTTGCACTGGGAGAAACCCTGACTCCCTGGGGACTCAGAACTCATTTCAGCTCACCTCTGTGCCTGTTTGACTCCAGCCCAGGTATAAAATGGGTACAACTTCTACCTGCCTGTGAGGCTCAGATGGGCTCACAGGTGTGGGAAGGCTTTATCAGAGCTCAAAATCCAAGCCACCACTACGTTGTACCAGCTTCATGGGGAAAGACATGTAGTCCTCATCCCCTCATCCTTCTTCCCTTACCTGGCTTTGTGGTTCTTCACAGCACTTAGCACCAACTGGCAGAACATTCTAGATTTGTCTGTTTGTATTAGTTTTGTAAGGCTGGGGACTATGTTTTGTTTATAACTGTCACCCCAGCTCCTAGAACAGTGCTTGGCACAGAGCCACCCAATAAATGTTTGTTGAATGACTGAATGAAAGTGGTTGCTATGCAGATCTTACGTGCCTAGAACAAAGGCAGGACACTTATGAGGGGTGGTTAATGTTTGCTGAGCACGTACCACGTGCCAAGCATGTTTTTAAGTGCATTGCTTTTAAGACATGTGATAGCCAGCCTCTAAGATGGCCCTCAATGACCCTCGACACCTGATATTCATGCCCTGGTGTAGTTCCTTTTCACCCGGAGCGAGGCTGACCCGTGTAACTAATACACTGTAAAAATGATGGAGTATGACTTTCAAGCCTAGGCCATAAAATATACTGCGGCTTCCACCTTGCTTCCCTGGATCATTTGCCCTGGGGCAAGCCAGCTGCCATGTGGCTAGGACATTCAAGTAGCCCTACGGAGAGGGGTGGAACATAGGCATCCTGCAGATAACCAACACCAACCAGACATATGAGTGGGCTTTCTTGAAAGTCCATCCTCTAGCCCCATCAAGCCTTCAGATGACTGAAGTCCCAGCCAACATCTTAACTACAACCTCATAAAAGTCCTTGAGCCAAATGATGTAAGAAGCTGTTCCCGAATTCTTAACCCATAGAAACTGTTGTTTTAAGCCACTAAGTTTTGGGGTAACTTGCTATGTATCAATAACCAATAACTGATACAGATCCTTACAGTAACCCGATGAGGGAGGGACCATCTGATCACCATTGTACAGAGAGGGAAACTGAGGCCCAGAGAAGGAGAATCTCTTGTCCAGGGTCACACAGATAGTGTGAACCCAAGTTTGAATGACTACAGTCTACCTACTGGGATGAAGGATGTCCAAAGTGAATGCCAGCTCTGCCCTTGACGGACCAAGGCTAAGACCAGAACTCCTGAACGAATCTATCTGTCCCCATTACCAATTTGTGCAGATGAGCTCAGGGCTGAAGGGAACATGCCATCGTAAACTGGCAGGGGCAGCAGGAGAGAACAAGACAACAAGAGTGAAAACCAGCGGAAACAGACAGAGTTCAGATAGCAATATTGTCAGACACAGATTGTAAAACAAAAATGTTTACTGGGCTTACATAAATAACAAGCTTGAAACTATGGCCAAAGTATAGGAAATTATATCAAGTGATATACCTTGATATTTGAAAACCTAGCAGA
Organism: Rhinolophus ferrumequinum; assembly: GCF_004115265.2. Taxonomy (NCBI): domain Eukaryota; kingdom Metazoa; phylum Chordata; class Mammalia; order Chiroptera; family Rhinolophidae; genus Rhinolophus; species Rhinolophus ferrumequinum. Next base: position 23,347,813 of record NC_046306.1, read on the forward strand.
ACTTCTACAATAAAAAATACAATAACCGGGGCTGGCCCAACGGCTCAGGCAATTGGAGCTCCATGCTCCTAACTCCAAAGGTTGCTGGTTCAATTCCCACATGGGCCAGTGGGCTCTCAACCACAAGGTTGCCGGTTCGACTCCCACAAGGGATGGTGGGCTGCGCTCCCTGCAACTAGTAACGGCAACTGGACCTGGAGCTGAGCTGCGCCCTCCACAACTAAGATTGAAAGGACAACAACTTGACTTGGAAAGAAGTCCTGGAAGTACACACTGTTCCCCAATAAAGTCCTGTTCCTCTTCCCCAATAAAATCTTAAAAAAAAAAATACAATAACCAAAATAAAAAATCCAAAATAATAAATTCAAAATATGGGTTAAATGGCAGTTTAGATGTAGCTAAAAGGGAAAATTAGTGAGACAGAAATCAGATATCAATCATAGATTCAGGAGACTCCATAAATTTTCACACATAAATACCTCATAGTGAAAATGCAAAAAACCAAAGACAAAGATAAAATCTTAAAAGCACTCAGAGAGGAAAAAAATAAGTTTATTTTCAAAGGAACAGCAGTACAACATAGATGAACCTCAAAAACATGCTAAGTGAAATAAGCCCTTCACAAAGGACCCCATATTGTAAGATTTAATTAATATAAGATGTCCAGAATAACCAAATCTATAGAGACAAAAAGTAGATTTGTGCTGGGGGTTGAAGGGTAGATGGGGAGTGTCTGATAAAGGGTACATGGTTTTTTAAGAGGGAAAAAAATGTTCTAAAATTAGATTGTGGTGAGGGCTGTACAACTCTGTAAATGTACTAAAAACCATTAAATTGTACAGGTCAAATGAATGGGTCTTACGGCATATAAATTATATCTCAATAAAGCTGTTTAAAAAAAGAACTGACAGGTAATGATGTCTCAACAGCAACCATGGAAGCTGGAAGACAATAGAATTTTATCTTCAAGGTGCTGAAATGCCAGGTAGAATTCTTTACCTAGTGAAAATATCTATCAAGAATGAAATCTAAATAAAGACTTTCAGAAAAAAACGAAGAAAGTTTGTCACCAGAAGAGTCTTCCTATTGGGAAGTCTAAAACAGTGGTTCTCAAATTTGGCTTCTCAATACAGACACCAGACAGCGTTAAAAACTCCTGTTGCCTAGGCCCACCCCCAATCGTTCTGAATCAACTGATCTGAGATGTAGTGGCCTGGGCTTCAGGATTTTTAAAAGCTCCCCAGGTGATTCAAATGTACAGCCCAGGTTGAGAACCTCTGTCTTAAGGGATGTATTTCAGGCAAAAGGGAAGTGATCCCAGATGAAAGTCTGAGATACATTCATTCACTTAACATATAATCCTTAAGCACCTATTATATGTTAGGATCTGTTCTAGACACCAGAAACACATCAGTGAGCAAAACAGACAAAAGTCCCTGCCCTCTAGAAGAGGCAGACAGACAAAAACAAACAAACAAACCAACAACAAAATAGAAAAGTAAAATATGCTGTTAGATAGTAATACATACTTTGAGGGAAAAAAAAGAATCCAGAAAGGAGGATATGAAGTGCTGGGTGTAGGTGATATTTCAGCTAGAGTAGACAGGGAAAACTTTGGGGTAAAAACCAAAACAAAAAGAACGAGCAAGCCATGAAGATATAGCCATGAAGATATTTGGGTATGGCAAGTACAAAGGCCCTGAGGCGGGAGTGTGTCTGCCTTGTTTCAGGACCCAGGTCCTGTGGTGCTTGAGTGGAGTGAGCCAGGGAGAGTAGTCAAAGGAGAGGAGGCAGTTGACAGGTTTCTACTTTGAGCGAGATCGGAGTTCTTGGGAGTGTTTTGGGGAGTGACATAGTTTGATTTACATTCTAACAGGACCCTTTGGTGACGCTAGGTGGAAAATGGACTGTAGGGGTTAAAACGGAAGCAAAGAACTCAATGAGGAGGTTGATGCAGGACAGCAGAGGAGATATGACGGAGGAAAAGCGGGATGGGAGTGAAGGAGGTGAGAGGTGACAGACTTTGGATCTATTCTGCAGGTGGAGACCATAGGGTCTGCTGATCTATGGGATGAGGGATAGGAGGAAAATTAAGGGAGAAGGCTTCAAGATTCAAAGAGCTTCCAGCCTGTCCCGGGGGAATGCAAACTTCCATAGCGCCCCTCTCCAAGAGGCAGCGTAAGGGTGAGTTCCTAAGCCTACCAGGCCTGGATTCAAATCCGACTTTGTGGCCTCGGGCAGGTCAAACGCAGTCTCTGTTTCCTTTTCTGCAAACGGAGCTACGGCCCGGTCTGCCCACTCCGGTGCTAGAGGCTAGGCTGAGCGGGACTGGATGCGCCCAATCCCCGCCCTCGGACCGCCTCCCCGCCTCCACCCGGCCCCGCCCTTCCTCCTCCCCCACTCCTGCCGCGCCGCCGGCGTGGCCCCGTGGGTGAGTGAGGGTGTGGGTGTCCAGGGTCCATCCGGGAGTGGGGTGGGGACGCCCGGGGCAGGAGCATTGAGCGCCTGGGACCTCCATGACCTAGGGCGGGGGGTGGTGTCAGCCTGGAACTGCCTGGAGTGGGCCGGGCGGGAGCCTGGTGTCCCGGATCCCGCGACAATCTTCCTCCCCACTTCCGGGGACGCCACTTTCACTTTCTCTTCCCCCGAAACTGCTCCCCTCCTCCCGACTGACTGGGGCAGGAGTGGAAGGAGTTGAGCTGAAATCCTGGGCGCCGGGGGGCGCTCCCAGCAGGGAGAAGTGGGGGCCCTACCCGGAGCCTTCCAGCGTCCCGACTGTGCGGTGTCGCCCTCCCACACGCCAGGCCTGTCCTATTTTTTTGTGTCATCCCTTGCAGGCTTGACTCGGTGCCCCCTGCCCTTTCACCTCCCACGCAGAGTCCCGGCTTGTCCCCTATCCCAGACCTGGTCCCCGCCCCCCGGGTCGTGTGATGCCTGCCGACTGCTGTCGGGGACACCGAGGCACAAAGAAGACTTGGGCCATGCCAGAGGCCGCTGCCTGGGGCTGAGTTGCTCTTGATCGCCTGCCCTCTCCCAGGTGACCCGGAGGTACATTTCCCCGGAGCTGCTGCCCCCGCTTGGGGGGATGGGCGCAATCACGCCAGATGGACGAGAAGACCAAGAAAGGTGGGCACAGCCTGGAGGCGACTGGGAAACTTCGGGTGGGAGGTGGGCCCTGCCAGGACCTGGCCTCCCTGGCCTCCCTCTGCTCACCTGCCCTTCAGTTTCCTCCCTTGGGGCTGGGTTGCTTCCAGAGGCATCTTGTCATTCATTTATGTGATGCCCCTGTGGCCTCGTGGACCAGCTCTGAGCAGAGAAGGGAGATCCCAGAGGACACAGGAAACCTTCCAGACTGGTAGGGGATACAGACCTCACTGACCTGAATATCAGATGTCCTTGCCTCCTCTCTTGCCCCCTCCACCCTGTGTTGTAGCCCATAAGTCAGTCAGGTCATGTCACCACCCTGCTCCTGTGTGTCCTTAGAACAAAGCCCAGAGCCATTGGGTAGCTCACAAGCCCTGCTGAGTTGGCTGACTTCACAGTATTCCTCCATTCTCCCCCTTGCTCATTCTGCTGGAGCCCCACTGCCTTCTTTCTGTTGTAATCCAACCATTTCTTGCTCAAGGCCTTTGCTCTTACCGCTCTCTCTACCTGGAACACTCTTCCCCAACTGGGCCTTGACATATCCAGTTTCTCCTCCTTCAGATCTTAGCTTCAATGTCACCTCCTCCTAGAGACTTTCCCTGATCTCCTTACCCTGTTTGTTTCCTTGCCAGCATGGATCACAATCTGAATTTTTTTGTTGTCAAAATTGTTCATTATCTTCCTACCAGAGTGGGAGGTCCATATAGAGAAGGGACTCTGTTTATCTTATTCACTTGCTGAATCCCAGTTCTGGGACAGTTAAATGCTTGTCAAATAATGAAAGGAAGTGTGGGACACCTGGAGATATGAAGGAAAAATGGAACAAAATGAGCACAGAAGGGGAGTGGGGAGTATCAGAGAAGGCCTCTCAGAGAAAGGGACTTTTAAGCTGGGTGTTGAAGGATATGTAGAAGTTCACCAGGAAGACAGAGGAGGAGCATATACAAAGGATCACCTCTCTCACCCCCTCACCCCCAGCTCCTGAAAAATAGACCCTATGCTTACTTGCATCTACTGTGTTGGATTTTAGCCGAGGAGATGGCCCTGAGACTCACTCGAGCAGTGGCAGGCGGGGATGAAAAGGTGGCTGTGCAGTGTGCAATCTGGTTGGCAGAGCAACGGGTGCCCCTGAATGTGCAGCTAAAGCCTGAGATCTCCCCAACACAGGACATCAGGTGAGGAGTGTGTGGTGGGCTGGTCAGGGACACGGCTTCCTGAACCCCAGTGGGCCCCAATGTATTGTCAATAGAACAGTTATTCCTAATACAAGGTTCTGGTGTCAGGAGACCTAGCTTCAAACCCTAGCTCTGCCACTAGTCAACTTTGAGGTCTAGGGCAGATCACTTCACCTCTCAGAGTTTCCTTTTATTTGTTTGTTTGTTTGTTTCATCTTAAAAATGGGGCAATAATAGTAGCTATCTCATAGGGTTGTTTGGAGGTATAACAGTGGCATAAACAAGTTTGATGGCAGGCAGTCCAGATGTGGAGGCTTTGCTCTCTGGAGTCCTCAGAGACTCACGCTGCTTCTGTCTTGTTATTCTGTCATTCATGGCCTCCAGTCTGAGGTTTTCTTCGTGGTCTAAAATGGCTGTTCCAGCTCCAGCCATCTTCAGCATTCTTGTCAGCAGGGAGGAGGAAGGGGAGAAAGGTACCCCCTCCCACACTCCTCTTAAGAGCACAGCTCCGAAAGTTACATACACTTTTCCTTAATTCCTATGAGCCAGAACTTACTCTCATAGCCATACTCAGCTTGAAGAATTCAGGGGTTCTCTTAGCAAGAGAAGCAAAGGAGAATGGGTACTGTTAGTCTTTGCCCCAGGAAGCTTAAACTGGATGCTGAAACACTTAGCACAGTACCTGGCACATGGTAATCACTCAATAAACAGTGATATTTGTTTATTTATTTATTTAATACTTTTTTAACTGCTGCGTAGTAAGAGAATAGCTTTTACAGTTTCTAGTTTACAGTGATTCTGGTAGATCCCATTTGAATTTTTAAGTGGTTTTATGAGGTATAATTGACATACCATACAATTCAGCAGTTTAGAGCGTATGTAGTTCAAGGCTCTTTGTATATTGAGAGTTGTGCAAACATCACCACAATCATTTATAGACCATTTTCATCATCCCATAAAGGAACCCTGTACTCATTAGTGGTCACTCTGCCTCCCTACCTGTCCCCAACCCCACAACCTTAAGGCAACCATCAACCTATTTTGTATCTCTAGGGATTTGCCTAGTCTGGAAATTTCATATAAATGGAATCATACAATATGTGGCCTTTTGTGTTTGGCTTCTTTCATTTAGCATCATGTTTTCTAGATTTATCCATGCTGTAACATGTATCAGAACTTCATTCCACTTTATTGCCAAATAATCCATTGTGTAGATTACCATATTTTCTTAATCTATTAATCAGTTGATGGACATGGGCTGGCTTCTACTTTTTGGTTAAATGAATAAAGTTGCTATGAACATTTGTGTCCAAGCTTTGATACGGACACATAGATCTCTGATTTATAGCCTGTCTGTCAGAAGTACACGTAACAACCTGGACTTGCAACTGGCAACTGAAGTCCAAGGAGAGGGTGTGGTTGGAACTCGTAATCTAAATCCCATTGGTCAGACACCCAGGTAATAACCTGGGCTTGGGCTTGGCATCTGAATGGGGGGGTAGCAGTCTTGTAGAACTGATCCTTTAACCTGTGGAAGCTGATGCTATCTCCAGGTAGTGTCAAAACTGAGTTGAATTGTAGGATGCCGGGCTGGTGTCTGAGAATTGTTGGGTGTGTGGGAAGCCCCTCCCCAACACATTGTAAATTGAGTCTCAGAAAACTAAGTTGATTGCTTTAGAAAGACAAGATGGAGACGAGTCACCAAAAAAACGTAACCACTTTAGGGTGAGACAGTTGTTAAAGAATATTGTAAAAATCCAGAAGGATCCGTACTCAGATGCTTTGAGAATGTCTTTCAGTTTTTGCGCCACTTTAAAGAAACTGATACTGCAAATGATAGACCATGTATGATGGATGTGGTTCACACAAGAGAAAAAGTCATAGGAAACTCCAGTAGCAGAGTCACATTCAGAGAAAAAGCTATTTGCCCTTCACCTAGAGAGGGGGCAATGAATGTGTATTTATAACTAGTAAGGTAAAATTAAGTGTTTAAAGTTTGTCTGCAGCTATTTCTGTGATTCTCTGCATTAAATGTTCTGATTTTGTTGATCACCCCTGACCCTGATGACATGGATATAGGGCTCCAACTGTATTTTTTTGGTTATTGGTGCTAAGATTATATAGCTTTTATTTATTTATTTTTTTAAAAAAGATATTATTGGGGAAAGGGAACAGGACTTTATTGGGGAACAGTGTGTACTTCCAGGACTTTTCCAAGTCAAGTTGTTGTCCTTTCAGTCTTAGTTGTGGAGGGCGCAGCTCAGCTCCAGGTCCAGTTGCCGTTGTTAGTTGCAGGGGGCGCAGCCCACCATCCCTTGCAGGAGTCGAACTGGCAACCTTGTGGTTGAGAGGACGCGCTCCAACCAACTGAGCCATCCGGGAGCTCAGCAGCAGCTCGGCTCAAGGTGTCCTGTTCGATCTTAGTTGCAGGGGGTGGAGCCCACCATCCCTTGTGGGAGTCGAGGAGTCCAACGGGCAACCTTGTGGTTGAGAGCCGCACTCCAACCAACTGAGCCATCTGGCCATCCAGGAGCTGCGCGGCAGCTCATTGACTTCATTCTAGTTGAGGAGGGCACACAGCTTGCTGGACCAGGTGGGAATCGAACCGGCAGACCCATTGCCCAGAGCTCGCTCTCTAACCAACTGAGCCACCCCGTCCACCCCAAGATTATAGCTTTTAGATTTTGTTTTCTAACTATAATTAAGGCTTCTATGCTTTACCTTTAGGTTGATTCTAAAAATGTAAACACACTAAAATAGCGTTTAGAAGAAAACTAAAAGGAAATTAAAAGGACTAGATCTTAACTTTCAAAACATTCTTCAAGCAATTGGGGTTTTGATACATTCTCCTTCATCAGACTCAGCTATTCTTGTTTCTTGTATTTCAAAACTTTTCATATGGGAAAGTGGATGATGGTAAACTTTGGAGTCTGTACATGTTTAAAATTTTCTATATTTTGCTCCCTCGCTTCATTGATAGTTGGCTGGGTGTTGAAAATCATTATCCTGAGGAATTTTGAGAGTATTTTCTGGAGTATTTTAAAGCAAATCTCAGATATTATTTCATTCATAAATAATTTGATATATCTTTAAAAAATAAGGACTTAAAAATAACCTCCATACCATTATCACACCTAAAAAATTAACAATAATTCCCTTATATCCCCTAGGACTCTGTTTATATTCAAATTTCCCTGATTATCTCATTACTGCTTTTTTTATAGTTAGTTTGTTCCAATTAGGAGCCAAACGAGATCTACACATAGCATTTCTTAATGTTGTCTAAGCCTTTTTTATTCTCCTCCATTTTTATGCCATTAATTTTTTTAAGAAACCTGATCTTTGACCTCTAGAATTTTCCTACATTCTGGAGTTATTAATTGCCTCCTCAGGGTGTCATTTAATATCTCCCATTTTCCTTGTGAACTTGTAGTTGGATCTAAAGGTTAGGTTCGTCCAGAGTCACTTTGTAAATTCCCAGGAGTCCTTTCTCATTTTCTGATCGTTTCCTGCTGTTCTTGCTTTATGGATACAGTGTTCTCCCAAATCTCTCTGAAGGTACTAAATGGACTTTACTGTTATTGTTTTGTACCTAATTTATCCTTTTCCTCTGAGATCAGTTCTGGTTTTTCATCTTAGCCTTCCCTTTTTATGCTTTTGGTCTTCCAAAATGTTTGAGGATCCTTGGGAAGATGGATGTTTACGGCCAGTTTCTCTGGAATAATACTGTTTGGCTTGAAATCCTGCCTCTAACAGTTACTGCTGACTTGGCAGAGTCACTGTAACCTGTCTGTGTCTCATGTTTTTAGCTGTAAAATAGGGTTAACAACAGTACCGGCCTCATAGATTCGTTGAGAGGATTAAATGAGTTAATATGTGTTGAGTGCTTTGCAAAGTCTTGGCATATGGTAAATAATAACCGTGGGTGGCTTGACCAAGGAGGAAAGGAGAGTGATAGAAGGGCCTGGGGAAATGGGGAGGGGCCAGGTCACAGAGGCTCTTGCATGCACAGTGAGTGTGGATTTTATTCTAGGCGCAGTGTGGAGCCATTGGAGGGGCTTAAGCCGTGGGTTCTGATAAAGGAGGAAACACGGGTGCAGGATGCCAGGAGAGGACCCTAACCCACACTGGGGGGTCATGTGTGTGGGTTTGTGGGTGTGTATTTACGTGCCTGTGCATGCACAGGTGTGCAAACATGTCCATGCCTATAGCTGGTGGCTGAGGTCGGACCTGCGGACAGAGCCCTTGCCCCACCCCTGTTCTCTGCAGGCTGTGCGTCAGTGTGGAGGATGCCCAGATGCACACTGTCACCATCTGGCTCATGGTGCGCCCTGACATGACAGTGGCTTCCCTCAAGGACATGGTGAGTGTGTGTGTGGGGGGGGCGGGGCTGAAGGGATACATCAGGGTGGAGCCTTCCCATTGTTTTCTGTACCGCTCTACATTGGTCCTCCCTTCCCACTCCCCCCTCCCCACCCTCCCCACCAGGTGTTCCTGGACTATGGCTTCCCGCCAGCCCTGCAGCAGTGGGTGATTGGTCAGCGGTTGGCCCGGGACCAGGAGACCCTGCACTCCCATGGGGTACGGCGCAATGGGGACAGTGCTTACCTCTATCTGCTGTCAGCCTGCAACACCTCACTCAACCCTCAGGAGCTGCAGCGGGAGCGCCAGTTACGGATGCTGGAAGGTGAGGCTGTCTCTGCTCCTGAGCCACAGGAGGTGCACCTGAGGTCCTGGGGCAAGAGGGAGCAGAGCCCATGGGCTTTCTGTCAGGGACTCACCCCGAGGGTCTTATCCACAGTAGGGAAGAGAGGACAAAGGAGGGAGGCTTTTCTGGAACCATTTGAGAATAGCGGCCTAGGGGAAAGGGGCTGAGTTTAATCCTGGCTCTGGCGTTTATCAGCTGTGTGGTCTTGGGCACGGCCCATCCTGAATTGGGTAGGATGAAAATAATAGCTAGTGTTTATTCTAAATTGTTTATTTCTTATTTTGAAATATTTCAGACATACAGAAAAGTTACAAAATTGTACAAAGAATTGTATAACCAATTCCCATGGACCTTTTGTGTGGATTTGTGTGGTAAAATATTAACATTTTACCATATATCCCTGCTTTATCATTCTCTCTAATAACGTATACATTATTTATAAAAATTATTTATATGCATATAAATTTTATGTGAACTGCTTTGAGAGTAAGTTGCAGACATCGTGTCCCTCTCCCATAAATACTCCAGTGTATATTTCCTTAAAAAAGGTCATTTTCTTGTATTACCACGTACAGCTATCAACTGTAGGAAATTTACATTGAAGTACTATTATCTAATCTACGGATCTCACTCAAATCTCGCTGGTTGTCGCACTGTTAGAGGAGGGACTCTGGCCCTGTGGGAGCCAGGATACTCAGCCAGGTCTAGGCCTGCCTAGCAGGACCAAGCTGGAGACTCCTCCAGGGAGGAGGGAGAGGATAGGAGGGGAGTCAGCACAGGGTGCGGGGTTCCTGGCTGGCTGGGGGGTGTGGACAAAGTGGGCTGCATGGATCCACCAGCCCCCTAACCCTCCTCCCCAGATCTGGGCTTCAAGGACCTCACGCTGCAACCCCGGGGCCCACTGGAGCCGGCGCCCCCGAAGCCTGGGGCCCCCCAGGAGCCAGGGAGGGGGCAGCCTGACACTACGCCTGAGCCCCCGCCGGTAAGCCTCCCCAGTGCCCCTGAGCACCCCGCCCTAGCCCCTCGGTGTGCTTGCTGAGCTCACTGCCCCTCCGCCCTCAGGTGGGTTGGCAGTGCCCAGGCTGCACCTTCATCAACAAGCCCACACGGCCGGGCTGTGAAATGTGCTGCCGGGCTCGGCCCGAGGCCTACCAAATTCCAGCCTCCTACCAGCCTGATGCAGAGGAGCTAGCACGCATGGACAGAGAGGCGGAGGCGCTGCGCCAGTACCAGCAGGTGGGTGGAGATGTCCCCCGACAGACAGCTGCAGACTGGACAGGGAGGTGGAGTCCAGGAAGGGAGACCCTTCCACGTGGCCACTCCTTCCCTTTTGCTGCCTTGCCCCCTCATGACCATGCCACAGGCAGCGAACCCGCACTTGACTGTGATCCTCTCTCTCCTGGAGGTCATCCTGTGACAGAACCTGCTCCCTGCTGTGAGGCCCATCCAGGCTCACATGCCCCGCCCACATGTGGGCTGTGGCTCCGCCCCTAGCTTGACATACACACCAGTTTGCCTGGCTGAGACCCCAACCCCCTGGCTGGGACCCTGACCAAGGCCTCCCTGCTACGCCCTCCTCCACCTGTGACTGAGCCCTGCCTCACTCAGCCATGACCTCACCTCGGACCCTACTACGGACTCTCCTGCCTCTCTGGCTGTGGCCCATCCCTCACTTCCTTTGACCCTGGCTCTGGCCCTTCACTGCTCCCAGGGAGGTTGACCCCCGCCCTCTGGCCTGCCCCTCTCATAGTGTCCCCCCCAATTGTGACCCAAGCACTGATGACAACAGGTGTCTGACCTTGAGTGTTCCCTCGTTCTGATCGAATGCCCCCATCCTCCACCTGCATTCCCCTTGGACCTAGTGCCGCCCTTCCCCCCCCCAGCCATGACCTCTCTCCTGGTCCTGTCTACAACCACGGCCCGCCTGTCCTCTCTCCTGCCTTGCTCTGCTGCCTAGCTTCATCACTCCCCCTCCCCATGCCCCTGACCTACTTGTGTGGCCTTGACCCGGCTCCACCTCCATCCCCTGGCCCTAGCCCCGCCCTGCTTGGCAGAGTTGTGATCCGTTACCCATGACTGCCTCCTCAGACCCTCGCCCCCTTTCTTCCCCTACCCTCATCGTCGCTCCCTCGCCTGACTTGACCCCTGATCGTAGCCCCAACCCAGCCCTGCTGCCCCGGCTTCCCTGCCAGGCCCTGATCCCAGCCCCACCCTTCTCGCTCACGCACACTGCCTGGCCACTGGCACCCCTACCCGGGAATCCTGAGTCCCTCCCAGCTTTGACCATATCCCCTGGTCCCACCCGCTTCCTGGTCTGACCCCCTTCTGAGACCCTGAGCCGCCCCTCGGCCCCACCCCCTGTGCCCAGCGGAAGCAGCAGCAGCAGCAGGGGAACTACCTGCAGCACATCAAGCTGGATCAGAGGAGCCTGGTGCTGAACGCGGAGCCCACCGAATGCCCTGTGTGCTACTCTGTGCTGGCGCCTGGCGAGGCGGTGGTGCTGCGGGAGTGTCTTCACGCCTTCTGCAGGTGTGTCCCCTCGTCACCCCATTAAAGTGCCGTTGATTTCAGCCACCAGTCACCCAGGGCAGAAAGGGAGGGGCCTATTTTCTCACCTCTCGTTGGATGCCCACAAAAACCTGGGGGTAGTCGCTGTCTCCTCATTTTATAGAGAAGGAATGTGAGGTACAGAAAGGCCAGCAACTTACTCAAGGGCTCGCGGGTCAGGCCTTCTAGCTCCAGAGCCTGTGCCCCTGCCTACTGCTGACCCAGGCCCATGCAGGGGCATCGAGGCCCTAGCCCTGGCCACCTGGCTGGTGGGCACTGTGCCCCCTCTGAGGCTGCTCTCCTGGCCAGTCTATCCAGGGCTGTGGAGAACACATCCTTCTTCGCCACAGCAGATGTTTGGCGAGCGGCCCCTGGGTCCAGGGACTGCTCGGCCTGGGGATCCAGGACGGATCAAAGAAGCTCAGTTCCTGCCTCCCGGAGTTGACATTCCAGTGGGGAGGCTGATGTTCATCAAATAATCACTGATAGAAATTGTGTCAAATGTCAAGTACCAGAGGATTACGATTGAAAAACACAGAGGCCCTGCTCCAGCAGGGGTGGGGGGGGGCCCTAGGAAGCAGCACTTGAGCACAGACCAGAGCCTCTGGTGTGGTGTGTGCCTGACCTGTTTGCGGGGGCAAAGTGGTCCATGTGGCCGGAGCAGAGGGATGGATACAGAGGTGTTAGGGAGGGCCAGTCATAGGGGCTCTTGGGAGTGCAGTGAGGGGCTTGGGTCTGTTCTGGGTGGGATGGGAGGCCACGGGGGAGCGACGTGGTGACACAGGGAGCCCAGGAGGAGGCTCCTGCAGTCCTCCAGGCGAGGGGTGATGGGGCCCTGGCCTGGAGCAGTAGGGGTGGCAGTGGGATGGGCAGAAGTGGCGGCCATGGTGATGGGTTGGTGGGAGGCACAGGAAGGAAAGGAGGTATTGAGGAGAAGCCCAGCTGAGATCAAGCTCACCAGGGGTAGAGGCCGGTGGATGGGGTTCAGATGACCCTCACCTCCACCCTACCCCTTTCCCAGGGAGTGTCTGCAGGGCACCATCCGAAACAGCCAGGAGGCCGAGGTTGCCTGCCCCTTCATTGACAACACCTACTCGTGCTCTGGCAAACTGCTGGAGAGGGAGATCCGGGCGGTAAGGCCTGGGGAGGGAGGAGCGCGCCCTGAGCTGGCGGGGGGACTGGCTCGAGTGCCAGTCTCAGGCAGCAGACATTTATCACAGCTTCTGTATGGGATGCTGGAGGCCCAAGCAGCGAACAGGACAGGAGTTGGGGGAGGTAGATAGTAAAGGAACCACCCAGAGGAAGGAAAGAGCCCAGCAGTTAGAGTGGGCCTGGGTGACCTCCAGTCCGATACTCAGCCTCTCTGAGCCTCAGTCTTCTCATCCCGGTTAGGGTCAAAGTTAGAGTTCGTTTCTATTTCGAAGATTGTAAAGATTATAGTAGATGGTATAGGTAAAGAATTTACAGTAGTGTTTGACATAAGGCCCGTGTCAGTTAGCTTTTGCTGTGTAACAAGTCACTCCAGACTTTGTAGCTTAAAACAACCATTTATTTAGCTCATCCATCTGCAAGTTAATAATTTGGGTTGGGCTTAGCTGGATGATTCTGGTCCAGTCTGGGCCTGGCTGGTCTCATCTGGGCTTAGCTGGTGGGTCAGCTGCCCTGGACTGGTTTATGATGGTGTTATGTTCCATGGCTGGGATGACCGGGCGTCTTTCCACTTTGGTCTCCCATCTCGCAGCAGGCTGTTCACATGGTGGTGGTCTCAGGGTTCCAAGAGCAGCTGGCAGGGAGCCCCAGTGCACAAGTGCTTCCCATGTCTGCGTTTTTTGTCACTTGCTGCTATTCCATTGGCCAGAGCAAGTCACATGCTCAAACCCGGAATCTGTGCAGGAGGGGACCACCCACAGGTGTGGAGTCAGGGAGACATGTACAAATTGGGGCCATTCCTCCAACCGTCTGTCACAGGGCTGTATATGCTTGTGTGTGTGTGTGTGTGCACTGTTGTTACTATAATCGATGGTATTATCAAGTTCTCTCCCTGACTAATGGTGATCTTGAGTAGGTCCCCTCCCTTCATGGGCCTCCATTTCCCCATCAGTAAAGTGGACTCTTGGGCTTGATTTCAACAGCTGGGGAATGGCCTTCCCAGAACTGGGCATCTTGGGGTTCTCTGGCCAAAACATGGAGGGAGGGCCAAAGCAAAGGTCACTGAGATCCAAATGGGAGAGCCCCTCAGGCACATACACAAGCCCGTTTCTCCCTGTCACGCCTATGATCCTGTTTCTGAGAACCTCCCTAACTTCACCAAGTGTTTCCTGGGGCCCAGGGAGTTTGACCTCAAGGGAAAAAGGGCAGGCACAGGGGTAGAAGTTGGGAACTGCCACCCCTTACCCCAAGAGCAGCCCTGTTTTATCCGTCACCAGAGAAGGGCAGTTCCGGGAGGTTGCTGAGGCCTCGTTGCTCTGGCCTGTACAGTCATTGCATATGGCCTGGCACCCATAGTCGTTGCCCAGCGGTCTTCCTGTGCAGTCACCCCTGCCAGGGGGCATTGTGATGGTGCCAGTGTTCATGCCAAAGCGCCGCAGGGCCCGTGCTTCTCTGGAGCCCCTGAGGTTTATGCAAGCCTCAGAATGACCTCAAAATGGTCAAGTGTGGCAGAGAGAGAAAGGGGTAGGGATCAGCAAAGTAATGCAGGGGAGAGTGTTTTTACAAAAAAAAAAAAAAAGAAAGAAAGAAAAAAGAAAAACCTAAACCACAGAACAGAAATGAAAGAGAAAAAACCACCCACAACCCTGCTATCCCAGGAAATCCTGACTACATTTTTCTCCTGTTAACTCTGGTGTTCCTGCGCTGACATCACATTTTCCTTTTTAAATCAACTTTATTAAAATATACACTGCACACAATAAAATGCACACATTTTAAGTGTGCAGTTGGATGAGTTTCAACAAATGTTTCTCTTCTAACTAACCACCGCCAATCAAGATCAGAGGATAGGCATGATTTTTACTTCGTTGTCTGTCACCGACATAGATACAATAGCTTTGGCTATTTTGCTACAAATCTTCTAAAGATTATTTAAATCTCTGTGGCATGTATCCGGTTTATACCTCTTAATAATGCAAGTGTCTCAGTTTGTAAGTAATGCTTCAAGGAACATTTTTTATGGTGTCTCTTCCTTATACATTTTCTTAGGATAAACTTGTAGAAGAAAAGTTTGGGACCGTTGAAACATTATTGCCACATTGCTTTCTCAAAGTAAAATGTACCAGGACACTAGTTTAACCATATCTTCTCCAGCCTTGTGTGTTATTATTTTTGTCCATTTTCTAACTGTGGTAAAATACAACAAAATTTGCCATTTTAACCATTTTTAAGTGTACACTTCTGTGGCGTTACGTTGTGCAGCTTTCACCACTATCCATCTTCAAAACTTTTAATCCACTTTTTGAATGGACTTTTTAACACTGAGGGTAATGTGAAAAAAAGAGCCTGGGGCTGGGTTGGACGTGATGAATTGGGGGCTTCTAGGAAGATACTTGGTGGCAAGTAGGGCCACATACCAGGTGTTCTGAACCCCAGAGACCAAGGCTGTGGTGTGTTGGCAGCTGCTGAGCCCTGAGGATTACCAGCGGTTTCTGGACCTCGGCGTATCCATCGCTGAGAATCGAAGTGCCTTCAGCTATCACTGCAAGACACCGGACTGCAAGGGGTGGTGCTTCTTTGAGGATGACGTCAATGAGTTCACCTGCCCCGTGTGTTTCCACATCAACTGCCTGCTCTGCAAGGTGGGGATGGGCACCCACATTGCTTAGTCACCCTGGTCCTGCCCAGAGGTCACTGCAGTTCAGTGCTTATTCTCCTGGGAAGGGAGCTATGATACTGGCCGGGTTGTCATGACTTAGAGCTGCATGTCAGTGACCGGGTCTGGCCTGGGCCCCAAACTGAGCCTAAGCCTTGGACCAAGCCCTGACCCCACGTCCTAGACCTGGCTCCAGATGGAAGTTCAACCTAGACTGAGCCCTGGCCCTGGACTGAACCCTCACGCCAGGCCGATCCCTGCCTCCGTCATCTCGACAGCTGACCATTAGACAGACTGGTGAAGAGTGGATAGGTCTGAGCCTGGTTGCAACCTGAGCAGGCTGTCTCAGAGCTTTGGGCCCGAAGCGGGCCAGAACCTAACCAGGCACTAGGGGCTGCAGCCTGGGGGAGAGGTGGTTTAAATAGGTATACGTTATTATCCTATGTGATCCCCCTGGTTTCACCTCTCTGGCCTCAGTGCCCCCTTTTGTAAAATAGGTGTATGGCTTCCAAAGCGAGGGCATGTCAGTGACAACATCTAGAGGCATTAGTGTCCGTGTGGATGCCTCCTCGGCCTCCCCCACCTCTCCCAGCTTTCTAACCCCCTGGGGAGGCTTCTCACGTCGAGCCCCTCACCCCGCTGCAGGCCATCCACGAGCAGATGAACTGTAAGGAGTATCAGGACGACCTGGCCTTGCGGGCCCAGAACGATGTGGCCGCCCGGCAGACGACGGAAATGCTGAAGGTGAGGCTGGGACAGGGCTGAGGGCCTGGAATTCGTGAGCTAGTTGGGGGTTGGAGCTTCTCAGAAATGGTTTGAGGTTCACACGGCCCTGGAAGCTTTAACCTCCCTGTTGGCGTCGCTCCCATCTGGAGCTGGGACTTGGGTCAAGTGGTCAGCTGGGAGCAGCAGGATGTGTGGGTGGAGGGAGGACACCCTAGACAAGGAGTATAGGTGAGCAATTCCCCAGCTCCTGCAGGGTTGCCAGTTTCCCCCTGCAGTAGGGAGGGGGCGGGACTGGGCAGCTGCCCGAGCCTGGCTCCATGGTTGCCCCTGCCCTGTCCTAGTCCATGCTGCAGCAGGGCGAGGCCATGCACTGCCCACAGTGCAGGATTGTGGTGCAGAAGAAGGATGGGTGCGACTGGATCCGCTGCACCGTCTGCCACACCGAGATCTGCTGGGTCACCAAGGGCCCGCGCTGGGGCCCAGGGGTAAGTCCTGGGGGAGCAGAGGACTCAGGAGAGGTGTGGGGAGGGGACCTTGCCCCAGAGGGGGGATTGGAAAACTGCAGTGCACCGGCCCCGTCCAACCCACTACCTGTATTTGTGCAGCTTGTGAAGTAACATTTTTACGTTTTTTAAATGGTTGAAAAATAGCAAAAGAAGAATATTTTGTGATTTGTGAAAATTACATGAAATCCAAATTTTAGCCAAAAGTGAAGTTTTCAGGAAGCACAGCTCATTCACTTATCAACTGTCTATGGTTGCTTTTGCGTGACATGCAAAGGCAGAGACCGGGTGGCCTGCAAAGCCAAAAATACCTGGCTCTTTACAGACCCCTGTCCTAGAGGACCACGATTAAGGGTTCAGTCTGGAGTCAGAGCTGGCATGGGTCCCTGGCTCTGGTGCACACTTGCCATGGGGTTAGGCTCTTACTGCCTTCTCTGAGCCTCAGTTTCTTCATCTGCAAAATGGGGGTGATAGCAGAGCCTGTCTCAGGCCTGCTATCAGAATCAAATGAAAGAAATGCAAGAGGCTTTTCATAAAGATGGTGCTGAAAGTGAAGAAGGAAGCCCCTGCCCCACCCAAAGCCAAAGCCAAAGCAAAGGCTTTGAAGGCAAAGAAAGCCGTGCTGAAAAGCGTCCACAGCCACAAAAAAAAGATCTACAGGTCACCCACCTTATGAAGGCCCAAGACACTGCGGCTCCGAAGGCAGCCTAAATATCCTCAGAAGAGCGCCTCCAGGAGAATAAGCTTGACCACTGTGCCACCATCGTGTTCCCCTAACTGCCGAGCCAGCATGAGGAAGATAGAAGCCAACAATACACGTGTGTTCATTGTGGGTGTCAAGGCCACCAAGCACCCGATCACATAGGCTGTGGAGAAGCTCCATGACATTGACAGGGCCAAGGTCAGCACCCTGGTCGGGCCTGATGGAGAGAAGGCACAGGTTCCACTGGCTCCTGACAATGGTGCTTTGGATGTTGCCAAGAAAATTGGGATCACCTAAACTGAGTCCATCTGGCTAACTCTAAATATAAAAATTTTTCACTGGGAAAAAAAAAAATGCAAGAGAAGCGCTTAGCAGGGTACCTGTCACATGGCCAGCGCTCTGCATAGGGTAGCTGTCATTGTTAGGGGTGTGTTCCTAGAACTGGGTGCTCGTTATATACAGATGGGCATCGAGACAGATGGAGGCAGAGGAAGCCACCTTTTCCCATGCTGCCGATGTGCTGACCCTTCCAGAATATGCAAAATCCATCAGCTCCTTTCCCTGTTCGGGGTCTAGGCGTGGGCAGACTGAGGTCATGTAATGGGGGTGCTGCAGGAGCCCAGAAAGGCCTCATGATGGCTTCCGTCAGGTAGCTGAAGCTAAAACGGCCAGCTGAGGAGCAGGCGACCTGCCCGAGCAAAGGCCCAGAGTGGAGTGTGCACTGCGTTGGGGTGTGATGGAATAGCGTGGCGGGGCACTGTCTTCCCTGCTGACCTTCTCTTCACCCACCCACCCATCCTCTAGGGCCCAGGAGACACCAGTGGGGGCTGCCGCTGCCGGGTGAGTGGGATTCCGTGCCACCCCAGCTGTCAGAATTGCCACTGAGCTGAAGATGGCCTGGTCCCCACGCTGACCCTCCGTTCACAAGCTGCTGGAGAACAGGGCAGGTGTTTTGGTTCTGATTTCCAGCCTGGAAGATGCCAAGGCCCCTGAGCTGCATGGATGGGGATGGCCTTGTTTGCTAGGGTGTTGCAAGGGTCCTCCTCTCCCCCCAGCCAGCTGTTGTCCACAGCCACCTCTGCCCCAGTGCCTTTGCCCTCCCCCTGGGGCTTGCTGGCCAGACCGCTCGTCTCTTCTTTGCGGCTCCCACCTCTGCCTGACCCGGCCTTAAACGCTGCCCTGGCCTTGCGGATAGAGCCCCTGAGAGCCCCTGTGAGTCCACGCTCCCCCTCCACCATCCTTGTCTGCTGAACACTCATAGCCCGCCACCCCCTGGCCTCTTTCTGGGGGAGACTTTGCTCTGGCTTTGCTGTTGGAGGCCTGGGGACTCTTAGAACTGCTGCTAATTCTGTTCAGAGCCGAGAGGGAGACCTGGCAGTTTGTAAAGCCCAGCTTCTGCATCAGGTCCAGCTTCTGCATCTTCCTCTTTGCTGCTGTTGTAAGCTGATTAAAGTGGTTTTCCAGGAGGGGATGAGTGTGCTCTGTTCGAGGGGCATGGCTGGGCCTGCACACAGGCAGGATCCAGGCTGTAGAACTACGGCAGGAAGTGGCTGGACGAGCCCCTTGATACCCCGTGCCTGCGTGAGGGTCAGGATGTTCTTGGGTCAGTATTCACCCAGGTAGCTGCAGTGTGTGGAGTCCACACAGCAGGGTCTGCAGAGCCATGTGGGTCGGAGGGGCAGCAAGGGGCTGAGGCAGCAGCTACAGGCTGACAGGATAGGCTTGCTGCTCCCTCTGGCCTCCTGGCATCCGGGATCGGGAAACAGACATTTCAGGATCAGGTGAAGCTGCTGCAATTGAGGGTGAGGTTGTCTGTTCTGATTTTAACGTCTCAGGCAAGCTGGCACAGTATTGGTCCGGCACTATTGCTTAGTCCCCATTCTGTGCTGGTGAGAGATTAATAAAACACGGTTCCGGCTGTCCATTCTGTAAGTTTTTACTGTATTTTATGACCCAACCCCCTTCCCCGGGTGAGATGTGGTATTTTGAGGGTCACCACAAAGCCTCTGGAAATGCATGGCCGCCCTGTCCTTGGGTGCCAAGACTTGAAAGAGTTGACCCCAGGCACTGAGATCAGAGAGATCAGAGAATGTGCCTTTCTGCTCTGCCTGCTCTGCTGGTGTTGGCTCATGGCAGCTGTCGTGGCTGAAGGGCACGTTTGGCCAGCCTCCCACCCTGGGAGTGGGAACTGGTCAGGCTGAGCCGCTGCCTTGGAAGACACAGAAGCAGCTGAGAGCTGAGCCGCAGGAGAGTGAGATGGGGCCCGGGTGGGGGCAGAAGCTTTCTCTTACCAGTTCCTCCCTCCTCTCCTGCCAGGGCCCATCTTGGCACCCCTCAGGGGCCTGGGCAGCAGAGGAAAGCAGGGACCACTCCCTTGGTGCAGAGGTTGCACATGGGTAAGCCACAGGCTGCACCCAGTCCACGGGTATTGTTTTAGAAACGCGAATTGGTTGCCATTATATTTAAATTGAGAGCTACTATATTAAAATCTAGGTGCCCAGCCTTTCTTGGAAAAGTTGAAGCTTGGCAACCGTGGGTCCCCATTTCCAGGTGGTAGGAACGGCCCAGAGGCAGGACAGTGGCTCTTGTCAGAAGGGTACACACCCCCCCAGTTCACATGGCCCTCAGCACGCCAAGGCCTCAGTGCCCTGGCGTCATTCTTTTTCTCATAAAGTATTAATGACATATTTCTTTACCTATGGCTGTGTCTGCAGTGAGAACGAGGCAGACAGAAGGGGCTTCGCTGGCTGCCTCTCACTTGGCCCGCTCCATCCATGCCAACATGCGCAGGGAGTTTGGCCTGCTGCAGCCAAAATGGAGGGGGCAGAGCTGTTCTGGGGTTCTAGCCTCCAGTGCTGTACTTGCACCCGTGGGTGAAGGACCAAAGATGGGCAGACTTACAAGTGCTCCCTACTGCAGGGTCAAGTGGAGATGCGTCCGTCTCCCAAAGGGTCACCCCAGGCCGGGGCCCCAGACCTTAAGAGCCTACTGCCAACTGTCCAGAGCAGACTTGAAGCCAAACCCCAAGGGCTTTGACCCAAACCAGCTACCTGAGGAAAGAGCAGGAGGCCCCAGCTGTACTGGTGTGACAGACACAACCTTTGTCTCCCAGAGTAAGAGAAGGCATGTGGAAGCCCACTGCTCAGATAAAAGCAGCTGCTGGGCCCACAGCCTGTGCCAGAGCCAGCACATGTCTTCCTCCGGTGTCTGGAACTGGCATGAAAGCCACTCACTTAAGCCCACAGCTTTGCCAGTTCACAAAGGCTTCTGGGCACATTCCAACCGTATGTAAATCTGGGGCAAAGATCACTAGCAAGTAGAAGGTCTTTGCGAGGAAGGAGAAATGTCAGCAGGAGCCACCAGCAGAAAACACGAAGGAGACAACAGGGCAAGGAAAGAAAAGAAAGCCAGGCTAAGCCTCAGGCCCCATCACCTCTTGATCGGGTTTGGCAAAAGCCTCTGGCCTAGTCAGTTACCACTGCATCCCCTGGATGAGCAGCAGCACGGGGCCCAGTTGCACCGCTGGCTAAAGGCATTCACTGATTAATAAGTATTCACTGAAATGGAATCAAAACACTTGCACGACCTCATAGTTTGTAAAACATTTTCTCAAACATCATTTCATTAAACCGCCCATGCTCGATGGGACTATCCCTAGTTTACTGTCATTGACAATGAGTCTCAGTTGTGACTTGCAGAAGCTCACAACTGCAAGGGTGCTATCAGGACACCAGTAATTCTCTTTGTAAACCCAGTTTGGGTCATGGCCCATCCTCCCTCCCCCTTCCCCAAATCACCTAGAGTCCCAGCTCCCTTCCATCGTGCTCAAAGCTGTGCCTGGCCTGAACCGAAGGACCCTTCCACAGACACTACCCACTCCATCTCTCCAGACCCCAACTCCGGTCCTCCCGGGCTTTGCTGTCTACAAAACACCCACACTTTTTATGCAGCTGTCATGTTTAGACTACTGTCCCCTCAGCTTTGCAGGTTGTGTGCTCTTTTTCTGACACCACTTCTCCAACACCACTCGGTTCCCAACAATTCAATCCAGTCCTGACACTCCCTGGAGTTAACATCAGATCCCTCAAGTTACAGGGCTCAGCCCCACGTCAGATGCGAGCCGCAAATGGGGTGCCCAGGCTACCCACACCTCTGCCTGGCCAACTTCAAATTCAGGGGTCTCCACAACTCCCCCTCAGGGTCAGTATTTGCTAGAAGGGCTCTCAGAACTCAGGAAAACACTTACGTTTACTGATTTATTATAAAGGATACAATTCAGAAACAGCCCAATGGAAGAGATGAATAGAGCAAGACATGCGGGAAGGGTGCAGAGACCCCTCGCCATCTCTGGGTGCATCACCCTCCAGCGTCTTGGTGTGTTCAACCCAAAAGCTCTGGGAATCTCTAAATCAAGTTTTTGTAGAGTTCCATCTCCAGCCGCCCCATCTCTTCCAAGAGGTCAGGGGGTGGGGCTGAAAGTTCCCACCCTCAAATCACTGGTCCTTTCCGGTGACCTGCCCCATTCTGAGGCGATCTGGGGATGCCACGTTAAGTCATCTCCTGAGCATCAACGTGGGTGGGACTGATCAAAAGGCAACAAAAACAGACTCCTATCACTCAGGAAATTCTAAGAATTTTAGGGGAACCGGGGACAAAGACCAAGTATTTATTATACCACATACACCTTTTCTTCAATGTTCCAATTTTCAAAATTCTACTCTTTACATTCAACCATCAACTCCTATGAAACTGCCACTGAAATTACTCCTCCAGTGCAACTCTGGTGTGAGCTCCCAGAGGCAGGGCAGCGTCCTGGCCTGCCCTGTATTCTCGGAGTCAGATCAGAGGTCAGCAGGTGGCCGGGCTATGGTGGTGGGACGTGGTCAGGGAGCTGCGATGCCAGCTCACCTCTCCCCTCTGTGCCAGAGAAACATGAAGAAACATCCCAGATGACATGGATTCTTGTCTCCGTAACCGGCCCACCTTCAGGGTGGAGGTGACAGGCACTTGGCTGCTCTGGGCTCCCACTACCCAATAGCTGGGCGTGTTAAGATGTTGGAAGAGGTTGGCAAGAACAGTTCTCACAGCTCCTTGGTGGATGGAAATTATATGTAGAGACACGGTTGCATTCACATCAGGCTCTGGTTAGGTTCCAAAAGCGAATGTCAGCCGTCAGAGACAAAGGCATCCCCAGAACAGTGTGTGACAAACAGTCAAGATCACCCGAGACTAACATCCCACACCACTTGTGCTGCTTAACTGTGACCAGCGGCGCAGGCAGCAGCTGGAACGTGTAGGTCACACTTCCTGCAGTGGAAATAGAACCCAGACTGCAGGCCTCCAGACACATCAACGCCAACCAGACACAGACCAGTCCACAGTCCACAGACCAGTCCACAGACCAGACACAGTCACGGGCCAGGGGTGGAAGGCGGGGAGGCAACGTCAAGGCCAGGAGACCAGGGTCCACGGCCCACAAGTGGTGGACAGGACAGAATGACAGATTAGTAACCACATATGGCTGTTTATTTCATACAGGGCTCTGTACAAAATATTTACACACATTCTTTACAGAATAGTAAACCACCTAAAGGTAAAAAGATAATGCCTTCTTCTCATTGGTGGGGAGAATCCTGATGTCAGCAAAGCTCTAAAACACATGAACTTTCTTTTCCTTAGGCCACAATGAAAGGAAATGCCGCCTGTTTCCTGGAATTCAAAATGCTGTGGTGCTGGGACCTCCTTTCCTTTTCCCCATCAATTCCTTCCGTATTTGCCAACAGGCTTCAGTGCTTGTGGCAGGAGCAGCCAACGCTGCTGTTCTTTTGTAAAGATGACAAAGGACGAACTT
Organism: Rhinolophus ferrumequinum; assembly: GCF_004115265.2. NCBI lineage: Eukaryota > Metazoa > Chordata > Mammalia > Chiroptera > Rhinolophidae > Rhinolophus > Rhinolophus ferrumequinum. The sequence continues at coordinate 23,370,975 of NC_046306.1, forward strand.
GCTGTGGGGAAAGACTGGGAATATCTGTCACATCATTACCTGTGGATCCTGGAAGAATTTCCTTTGTCTCGATGTATCCACCACTTTCTAGATTAATTCATGCACATCGAACTCACCCCAGGTGGGACTCGGCTATGAAGAATGATCCATCACTATGAGCTTTTTTTGGTTTTAAAGTGCAACTTAGTGTTGACACCTGTCCTAACCTCTCTGGGCTCGCCGGCTGCCCAGCATGTTAAATGCCCCCCACTCTGCACAGTGGGTATGTGGGAAGGATGTGGAGGGTAGGGTAGAGTGCCTCTGGCATGTTCACTTTAAGAAAACACCTGTCAAGAGGGAACAGTGCTGGAGACAGACCAGGAATATTAAAGTACACAGCTGCTTTATACTACTTACCCCAATTCTTTGAAGCAGCAAAAGGCACTTTTATTTCAAGCCAGAGTTAATCTAAAACACACCTGGCTTTGCTTACAGGAAAAGTTGTCTGGGAAGGACTGAAATGATCCATCTCGTTCCCTGAGGCTTGGAGAGTCCTCAGGCAGCTTGGGGCAGGGAGCTGGGTGTTCCCGGCTCCTACCACACTATTCGGGCTGCAGGCTGTCCCTTTCTGGGTGTTAACAAGTTTCCAGTGACATTTCATTTCCAACTGAGAAGGAGAGACCAACAGTTGAGATAAACCAAAAAAACAAAGTCAAGGAGGTGAGTGGGTACCTATTTGGAAATAGATGGGTGATCTGAGGAAAACAGGAAGGAAAGCTGGACAGGAAGTGGGCACTTTGGAAGTGTGGGGCCATTTACAAATAGCAACTCTGGCTAAAATAAAATGTTAAATAATTGAATAAAAAGGCCTTGGAAGCTCATCCTTCTGATAAGAGCTATTTTTTTCCATGAAGGAACTATTATTTTTAAAGTGAAGTTACTTCACATGTTGGGTGTTATGTAATTCTAAAAATAGTAATAAAAGTGTCTTTTATAAGCAACTTTGTGTGGCTTGTAGAATCAAGTAGGTAGGGGGAAAAGCAAAAAAAAAAAAAGTGCAGGCAAAACCAGCCTGTGTCCGGGCCCTAAAACCTAACACTCCTTCCCATCTGACGGGAAATGCCCCAGCGCTTTCTAGGCTGAAAATTGGTAGGATTTACCCAGTAACCTAATTCACATCTGTCTCCTTGATTTCTGACCAGCTAGTGGGGCTGCTCTTACAGGGGCCAGTCTTATTCCCGGGCCAGCCTTCTTCAGCAGAAGCTCCCTCCTTCCTTGTCCGGCTGAAGCAGACAGAACAGGAGAAGCTGTGAGGCGGGCATTCAGCGGTCCAGCTTACTTACTACTGGGCAGCCCGGAGGGTCCCCAGTAACCAGGCCCAGTGGGTTCCAAAGGCATCGGGGAGCTAAAAAACTTCATTTCCTCCAACACAAGAGGAGGTACGGTGAGCTCATTCAGAAGCCCCCATAAGGGAACAGGAGTTCGCTGCCCAGGCCCCCCAGGGCCCAGTGTCAGGCAGGCGCTGCTACTGGCCTCTGAAGCAAAGGCGAACTGTGGACGGGCAGGGCAGGGTGGCAGGAACAGAAAACCCTTGACAGAAACCCTTTTAATAAAGGACATCCCACCCCTCCCCATCCTTCCACAGAAGGACAAGACCTTAACGTAACGTCAGAGGCAGTGTCTTCTCTGGCGTTCAGGGGAACAGCTGCAGCTGAAACTTAGGAGCCCACTCCAGGGCGCTTTTCACCACAGCCAGAGCGGCCGCCCCAAGTGCCACTGTCAAGCCCATCACTGCCAGTTTCACAAAGCGGTTGGTCCTTGGTTTGGTCAGGACATCTTTTGTTCGCTCCTCAGGCTGCAGAAGTCCCCGAAACCGCTGCCGCAGTACCATGTCAGGCCTCTGCTGAGCCGACGCCAGCTCAAAGTCTTTGAAGGTGGAGGCTGCCGTTCTGTAGAGAAGGAGACAGAAAGAAGGAAATAGTATGAAAGAAACAGAGAAGGAAAGAAGTAGGCTGAGGGCTCAGCCATTCATTGCTCAGGAAACTCTTCTTTATAAAGACCCATGAGGACCAAAGTGGGGATTCCGCTGGCCTAAGCTTCGAGCTCTGGAAACCTCCCCGCAGCCGTCCCCACTGACACAAGCTCCCGCCATTTCTGCTCACTGACAACTCCCCACTCCCACGCAGTGCCTCAGTCTCACTCACTTCACGGATTGCTGTTGGGCAGCTGCCTTCTCAGCAAGTTTGGAGGAGGGAAACTGAACAAACAGGTCGCCAGCTCTACTGATGAGCGTCTCATAGGGCAGGTCCTGCGGGATCTGAGACAACAGGTGGTGAACCGACGCCATGTCGCAGTCGCAATCCTGGACTTCCTGCTCTCGGTACAACACAATCTGTGAAGAGCAAGACTTTGCATTGGAGACCAGAACACACAAGGACTTGGCCATATGCATTTCATTCTCCTTAGGGATGGATTTAAATTGGCACCAGACGGGGCTCACCCCAAATGTCTGGCAAATGGTTGTCTCCATCAAGGGAGCAATAATGTACCTATCTGAGTGCTTGTCCTGCTGGGCTGGCCCTTCCTATTAGAGGCAAACCTCTACTCCATGATACGAGACACTGACCAATGAAATAAAGGAGATTCTTTTAGGAGGGAGAAGAGGAGAGGGATTACTGGAAGATTTCTGGAGGTCCAGCACAGGAAAAAATGGTTCAAAACAGTCAAAAGATTGGTCTTGCGCCCTTTAAAGAGCAATGAAGAGCACCCACGAGTCCCTACCCTCACCCCACCCCCCAATGACTCAGGTCCTTAATAACTGCACCCCTGCCCCCCGCAAACCATCTCAATTTTCTATCATAATACCACATCTCTTCTTTTCTTAAACCCAGAGTTGGCAGTTTGTACTAGGTTAGGAGATGTCAGCAGGAGTACATAATTCACAACGCAGGTGAGCATTTTAAAGGTCAGAAAAATCATGCCATAAACAAATCTGTTTAACTTCGTTTAACCAGCATTTCCCAAACTTATTTTTACACAGAACATATTTTTCCATGACACTGCCATTACTGTAGCACAGAATGGTGTCCAGGCACACCAGTTTGGTAAATGCTGTCTTTCACGTCTTTCCAAAATCACCAGGTTTCCCTTTAAGAAATGATCAAGCTAGAACGTGTGATGGTGAACCTTGCTGTAGGCTTACGGCCTGTACCTACCACAGCTGCAAAGTAAATGGGCATCAGGGGGTGGCAGGCCAGGAAGAAGTCGTATAACCGCACAACGTGCCTGAAGTCAGACAGGACATGGCCAAACCAGGTGATGAGCCAGCTGAGGGCAAAGATGGTCCCCACCTCGGCTCTAGGAGCAAGGAAATCCAGAGGTTAGGTTCCCTGCTGAGTCATCCCTTTCCTTTCTCTGGGCCTTCTTTGTCCTCAGTGCTGTTTGAAGAAAGCATCTGGGAAATATGCTTTCTGGAAAATTCAGCCACCTAGGAATTCAGCATTTCCTCCTCACAAAATACAAAGTCCTTAAAATGTACCTACCATCCTGACATTATCAACTACAATAGGGTCCTGGTTGCGTTATCGTACTGGGTGCTCTCCCAATGGCCAACAAATGTCTACTACAGGAACAAGAAGTATCTGTTTTCAGAACACTATACCAGGATTTTCCATCTGAGAAATTCATACCCTTTAGTGGGGCACAGGCACATATTCAGGCTTGAAAACACACTGTATTAATTTTTCAGTTAACCTGAGATGATTGAAACATCTTAAGACATAGCCATGATTAAAAAAAGAAAAAAGTGACGCATTGGCCAAGGACACATTTCCAACTCAAGAGAAAGGGGAAAAAAAAAAAAGAGATTTACAAAGAAATATTTCTTCTTGGTACGTGGTGAATAAAACCCCCCACAGGTGGGCTTATCTTTCTCGCCTCCGGGTACTACAGGACTGTACTTCTCTGGTGGCAATAACCGCAAAGTCCACCCTGGCATACTTACCGTATCCACCTCTCCCAGCTACATGCAAGCTCCTCCAAGCCCTGGGCTGGGACATCTCTTGTATCCCCAAAGAGCATAGCACCCCAAAAGTGCTCCAAGACTGTGTACAGAACTGAATTATCTGTGTACAGAACTGAAAAGGACACCTTGGAAGAACTTAACACTAATCAATGTAAGATGATGATGAGCTAGACTTGTGAGGAAGAAACAAAGGCTAGAGCAAGTGGAAGGTGTGTGTGTGTGCGTGTACACATAAACGTAGTCACATAAATACCTCTGCATGAAGTCATGGAGTTCTGGATTCACCTGGTCAATGATGGGCATCAGATAGTTTAATATATGCTTGGTGTTGTCCATTGTTGGGTCCATGAAATCCCTAGAGGGAGACGATTCAATGAGCTTGGTAAGACCAAATACTTAGGTCAGGGGTGGGGATGGAATGGGGCTCAAACCGCTGAAAACACTGACTAGAAAATGGGCTGAGGAGTTATCCCGGGGGGCGGGGGGCTCTTATGTGCCTCTGCACTGGTACCTGAGGTGGTGAGTAGACAGCTTTTCTACCAGGGAAGTTGCCAGCCTCTTGCCTACCACCAGCAGAAATGTGACCACGATGTCATGGTAGCCCTGGTAGTAGTGCAGCTGAGGGTTGCGCTCCAAGATGAGGAGGATGATGTCAATCAGGTCCTCCTGGAGCCCCGCTCTCTGCTCCTCCGGCATGCCTGCCACGGGGTGAGAGGGACAGAGACGCACTTGAACACGGAGAGCCACCCAGTAACACGGAGGCTCGCAAGACAGTGGGTAATGGATGTTTAGAAAGTATTTAATAAAAGAAAGTTTGTGTCTTGGTAACACATATCAAGGCCCACATACATACAGGAAATACGTGGCATACAGGAAAGAGCCACAGACCAGCAGCCTTACACTGGGGGCACATACAGCACCCATCTTGACCAAGACACCACAGTTCACATTGCCAGCAGTGTGACTATTTGGCACCATGTATCTTCTGGTGCGATGCACTGAGAAGAACTCAGCATCACTTCTGTGCAATCTCTATCAAGAGTGTATAAACCTAGATCGAATAATGAGGAAATGCTGGACAAATCCAAATTGAGGGAAATTTTATGAAATATCTGGCCTGTCATAAAACACAAAAGAACTATTCCAGATTAAAGGAGGCTAAAGAGAATCGATGCCTGAATGAGAAATGCATGAATTTGCATTTCCTTTTCCTATAAAGGACATTATTGAGATAAATGGTGAAATCTGAATAAAATCTGTAATCAAGGTGGCAGTATTTTTCAACATTTTACTGATTTTGACAAGTGTACTGTGATTAGGTAAGAGCCTCGCTTTTAGGAAATACACCCTGAAATATTTAGAGACAAAGGGGCACCATGTCTGTAATTTATTTTTAAATAGTTCAGAAAAAAGTGTGTGTGTGTGTGTGTGTATGGAGAAGGAGAGAAAGCAAATATAGTAAGATGTTAACACGTAACAAAATCTGGTAAAAGCTATCTGGGGAATTCTTTGTCCTATTTTTGCTACTTTTCTGTAGGTATGAAATTATATAAAAATAAAAAAATGTAATTGCGTGTTCCCTTCTAAACCAAACCAAATTATCACAGGAAATACTGATCTCCTTGATCCAAAGATGCAGCTGGAAGCAGGGGAGCCTGTCTTGGGAGCTCCTTCTGAGTATGCAGCTGACTCTGGCAGTGTTGCTTCTCAGCTCATCTGGCTTTTCGTATAAAGACGCCAAACCTTGGCCTTGTGACCTGCTTTAGAACAATGGCACATAGCACAGATTTCCTACGCCATTAGTTTTCCCAGTTGAAACAGCTAATGGAAGGGCTCAGACTAAACTGAACAAAGGGTTTAAGACAAGAGCAAAGCTCATCTCTTGCCCATATTTACCCTACTGCTTCTCAAAAGGGCATACTCTAAAAGATAAAATAAAAAAGAAAATGAAGTAAACTAAGTACTATGGATAGGTAAAGTCATGGAAGTAGTGAAAGAAAAAATTAAACCATGTTTGAATTTTCCGTATAAGAGTGGTCAGCTAAGCTGAGAACATGAATGCAGAGTATGAAACCACATGGAACCAAAATGTCCTTCGATAGATGAATGGATAAAGAATTTGTGGTATATATACACAATGGAATACTATTTGGCGGTAAGAAAAGATGAAATAGGACCATTTGTGACAACATGGATGGATCTTGAAAGTATAATGCTAAGCGAAATAAGTCAGACAGAAAAAGCAGAGAGCCATATGATTTCACTGATATGTGGTATATAAACCGAAAACAACAAAAGAACAAGACAAACATAAGAGAAACAAAAACTCATAGACACAGACAATAGTTTAGTGGTTACCAGAGGGTACGGGGGGTGGGGGGTGGGAGATGAGGGTAAGGGGGATCAAATATATGGTGATGGAAGGAGAACGGACTCTGGGTGGTGAACACACAATGGGATTTATAGATGATGTAATACAGAATTGTACACCTGAAATCTATGTAATTTTACTAACAATTGTCACCCTAATAAACTAAAAAAAAAAAAAAGAAACCACATGGAAAGTTCAGCGTCTAGAAAGAATACCATAGACTGATGTTTCATAAACGGAAGATAACTAAATGGCTCAGAGGGAAAATGGGTTACCTCGGGAGAAAAATGGGAGGTGTCCGTCCTGTATAGTCTCACCCAAAGCATGATAGGAAAAGGGGACAGGACCATGGGCATATGTTTTCATCAAAACCAAGTTGGATCCAAACAAATATAAAATCATGTTGTTCTCTTGAAACTAATATAATGTTGGATGTCAATTATACCTCAATAAAAATAAATAAAAATTTGAAAAGCAAGATGGCAGGCCACTGGCTACGTGAGAATCCCAAGAACCTCTCCAGGGAGTAAGGATGCAAGCAGAAAAGAAGGACCTTAAAAAGACAAAATCCAAGCAAGAGCATAGGTTCCGAAGAGTGAAGCAATGGGTTTGGAGGTCCTGTTTCCTCTAGCAATTCCCCTCTCTTTATGGACCTAAGGATGGAGTTGCCAAATGAAGAGAAATAGATCACAAATATGAGATTTGTCGCCCAGTTTCCTTGACTGTAAAACTGGAGACAATGGTCATTCTCATTCTTCCTGGAATGGGGAGGCAATTTTAGGACTGACTCTCTAAACATTCATGGAATGGCCTCCTTTCCAGTCCAAAGAACTCAATATATGTATATGCAAGATATCACTATTTATAAATCTAATCAAATGAAGATATTAATAGTTCTTGTTAGTGCCCACTTCTAAACCAAGCTACGTTCTAAAGCCAGACTTATGGCTCTAGCAATCCCTGTGAAGTCTCTTCCTGGCTCTGAAAAGGGGGAAAAAAACCTCTTCTCTCATTTACCACTTCTAGGCCAAGAGAAATTATTTTTGGCTCATGCCTTCACAGTCGGGAGTGTGAGTGTGACCTGGTAAATGAAAGAATGACTCAGCAGATTGGGAGCACACAGGGTCCCCGAGAAAGCAAGGTCCTGCATGTTGGTTCACACTGTGTGCTGGGATGGAAACTCCCCAGGGCTGGCAGGCACCAACACAAGACAGTAAGTGGAACTGGGACAGAAAGCCGGTGTAGCAAGACCAAGAGAGTTTCTCACCAGGAGGGAACCGCCGCAGGGACCGCCTGACATCCAGCAGCACTTGCTGGTAGTCCTTGCTCTGTCGCAGGTCCTTCCCTGCTGGAGGAAAAGGAACGTGTTATTGTAGGACAGTCTGGGAAGCCAGAGCAGGAGTAAAACATTCTGGTATGACAGCAACAGCCTGGAGGACATACTTTGGTTTTTTTCCTGAAAAGGACATAACTCAAGATACAACACTTGGAGAGGAATCTTTAATTTAGTTCCAAACATGCTGTTTGATGCGAGTCCTGATGATCGAGGAGGAGGGAACGCACTGTCCAGGAGGCAACTGAGCGAGGTAGAAAGAGCAGCAGAGGAGTGGTCAGGAGGCCAGAGGCCTAGTGTGGCTGCCAGGGGGGAACTGCTCTGAACTGCAAAGTCCACGTCTGTAAAATGGCAATAATCCTTTCCTTAATGGACCTCTCAGGTTAGTGTAAGGATCAAACAAGATCATGAATGTGGAAACCACAGACCACTGGAAAAACTCTAGCATCTATAAAGTCAAGGAGCACTGAGCTGTTCAGAAAGGACTACTAAGAAACTCATAAGATAACCTCTCTTGACCCAGAAATCCTAAAACTAAGACACTGCAAATAGGAGATAGTACTTGTGTTCAGGTGATAAGCCCACAACAGTGTGAAAGTAAGGAGGCAGCGGCTAGCTGTTATGTCTCACAAGTGTACATTTCCCTCACCCCAACCGAGTGTTGTATAACAAGTCTGCATTTCCTTCACAAACTGACATCAAAAGCTACCAGAGGAGCCTGTGCAATACTTCCCCCATTTTCCACCCCAGACTTTTTCTTATAAAGATTTGGGAAATTTGGAATGTGACAGAAGAACATCATCTCAGGATTCAGAGTGTGACTATGGCAATGCCTTTTCCTTCCAAGAAAAAGCCGACTGCTCTGAGGCAGCCAGTTTCAAAGACGATAACAAGCGGCAACTTAACGCGTACTCGGCTGCACTCTGACACTGTGAACTTTTATTGGCAGAGGCTGGTTTAATCATCTCCGATACCTGGCACACAACAGGAGCACAGTGAATATCTGCCAAATGAGTGAAAGAATCCCCAGCACCTGGATTTTGGCCATGCGTACCAGGAGGGCAATAAATGTTTGTTGAGTGAATGAGTGACGAAGTAGGCTCCCTGTTCTGCACTGTATTCCAAGGAACTCCTTTTACTACAAGGACCTTGCAAGTTACTTAACAGCTTTTCACACAATTACAGAATTTTAGAATTCAAAAGGATCTCAGTATGTCCAATAAAAAGGTGTTTTGTGGTTTTTTTAAAGGACCATAAAGGTATCATCTCTCTCCATAGCCAATGTTTCTCAGAATGTAATCCATCTGCATCAGAAGTAGGTTGGGGTGCTTATTAAAATACAGATGCGCACAACCCACCTCTAAGATGTTCAAGACTGCAATATGCAGATTTAATAAACTCCCCTACCTAGCCAATAAAAGCTATCTACATACCTACCTAATAATAAAAGCTCATTCCATTTTTGAATAAAATTCTACTTATAGTTTGGCCTGCTTTTGAGACGGGGCCCGAGCATATCCTAAAATGCTTTAGATTTACTCATCTACTCTTGGTTTGACATGAGCATAAAAATCAAGGACCCTGGAATTCTCGTTTTCTTGCCTCCTGGACAAGCTCCCCTCACTAGACCAGCCCCCTCCTTACCTGCCGTTGGAGGTGGGTCACTGGCATCGACATCCAGGAGCTTGGGCCACACTTTCTGCCGGATCTCATCGGTCAGGAGCCCTCCTTCGCTGATCGCCATGCGTCTAAGGGCAGCCACATCCGTGGGATCGCTGTTCAGAGCCTGGTGTATCTCTGCCACTTTCTTTTTCCTTTTGGCATTAAAGTCTGGAAAAGAAAAAAGGAGGCGGGGAGGCATTAGGCACATACTCAGCACGTGTACATTTTCTGTTCAGGGCTCAATCTCCTTGTATGGTCTGAGGTACAGGTTGGTATATTTAAAGCCAACCTACAGATGTTTAATTAGCACGTAATGTGCAAAACATTAGAGAGATATACCATGTAAGTGACAAGTAAGGAATTAGTTATAATAAATGCTCAGTAAATTCAGGCATATCTAACAGTTACTGTTAATGTTTTCCTAATAGAATGCCTGTTCTTTGTTAATACTAACCTTCAGAGCATATATATCTCTTAATATAATAATTGTTTCCTGTTGTTTACAGAAGAAAAATGTATATGTAGGCCACCAAAATTCAATACTACACTTTTAAACAAAACCACAACAGTCTCCAGTTATATGAATCACATAGAAATATTGATCAGAATCACACAGAAATATTTTCAAAATCAGAATATCAAAGGGTACACTCAGGTCTCCAGTGTGACTGGCGGTAAGAGGCATAATACTGCACACAAAGCAACTGCTTAACAACCATATTAATTACTATGACCAGGAAGTAAGATTTTAAGCATCTTACATCCTTATGTGATAGTTCGTTATTTATACATTGGCATTTTACTGTGTTTAAATTACTTTTTAGGAAATTGGTTGAGAGTTTGTGGTTGATGTTTATCACATTATAATTTAACTATTTAAAATAATGAAGTGATGGGTTCTCAGAGTTTTCATACACAATGTCTAATTTTAGGAACGGCAAACACAAGGAAAGTTAAACAAGACACCACAAAAGAGATGTCACAAAGCAGTGCACTATAATTGCCCAAAAAAGGCACGTGCAGACACCAAGGGCTCAGAGAGCACTGTGGGTCAGGCTCAGCTGAGAGGGCATTACTGAACGTAGCTTAAATAGGAAAAGGAGGGTTTCAAGAGGCTGGGAGTAGAGGTGGAGAGCAGAAGAAAGGCTCGAGACAGGACACACAAGACCCTTTCACTGCACTGTGAACAGACTCATTAAAAACCATTTATGTAGCACATACCAGGTATAAGGCACTAGAGTTATGTGAAGTGGAAGATTAGACGGTAGGTTAGGCTTTGGAAGGGACTAACATCGGAAGGTAGATTAGGTTTTAGAAAGGACATAAGCAGCTTTCCTCAGTAATGTTCTATTCTGAGACAATAGTCTACAAACTGTTTCCATGACAAAGCTGCACATTATTAACACAAATGAAAGCTGGTACTAATGGTCCTGGTTACCCACCTATGAGAGCTGCGACATGTACACCGACCGGGCTGGCGTCATATGCAATTGGAGGTGCAGTCAGGAAAAGAACACGGGTGACTTTTCACCTCGGTAAACCTGTTCTCCTGGCTAGACTGTTATTTTCCCTGGTAGCCGAGTAGGGTGACCGTCTATCTCTTTCAGTTCGTCTGAGAGTCCTGATTCCTACCTATAATCCTGGTATAACTATTCATAGTAAACCCTTCCTGCTATTTGCACTCTCAAAAATGTCCCAGTTTGTATGCTGAATTAAATGGTTACTCTATCTAGAAATCATGAAAAATCAAATCCCAATTCCCTTTGTTAGCACAGCACCGAACTAGTCAAATGCTTGGTTTACAAGGTGCTTTAAGCTCTTGGCTTGAGTGTGTCCATCCATCCCTCCATTCATCTGTCCATCCATCCTTCCACTTGTTCATTAGTCTATCCATTCATTTATCAGTCCATCATTTAATGAACGTCTACTTGTAGCAAGCACTGTACTGGGCTTAAAAAGATGAATGTGACTCCCTCCCAGCCCTGAGGGACACAAACAATTATTACACATGATATAACAGAATCATGAAGAATTATGAAAATCCAGGGGAAGGAATGACTACTTCTTAGGCAATCAGGAAAGGCTTCGCCAAGAATATGTTCTGGTACGTTCTCAAAGAAAACTTTGCACACGGAAGAGTAGTTGAAGGGAGAGTATTCCAGGCAGAGAAAAGAGCGTGTGTAAAGACTTTGTCACATGAAAGAAATGTCATGTCCAGAAAACACAGCAAAAATTCTGTGAGGCTGAAGTGTTAGGTACAGGGAGAAAACAGAGGCTGGAAACACTGCAGTAAATGTGGCTTATGGAAGAGTCGGGGCTTTGTCCTGCACTCACGGGAAGACAGGGAGGGATTTCACTTTGGGTGGAAGGGCCATCCTTTGTAAGAGAAGACTGTCTGCTTCCAAAGAGGGATGACAGACACAGGAAACAGAGAAGACTTTTTATATAACACAGACGAGACAAAATATAACAAGGAATTGAATTAATTTCCAACAAAGAAAAAAAGTCCCAGATAGCCTACATTATTATTATTTTTTTACTTACAAGAGCTTCCTTGTACCTTTCTAACTATCACAAATTAAGAACACTTACATGGTAATATGAATATGGTAAGTTGACACGTAGAAATCTTGTTAACCTACTTGCTATGAGTGTAGAAAAATTTTCTCAGTTTGTTTAGACATATATCCCCTTGCCCCTCTTTCCAAGTAACTGTTCAGCAATCTGGGGGAAGGGAAAACTGTTGCTTCTGTCTTGAGGAAAATAACGCTGTTTGCAATCAGTTGGATTTCTGTTAGGTTTTGACAAATAATCTGCCAGAATTTTTACTAATTCTGAACCCAAACCACAGCTCCAATACCTAGTCCTCTTAGCACTCTGTTCTGATTCTATTTTTAATCCTGCATTTCAAAATTTATTATGATCTTCTGGATTTCGGTGCTCTGTAGGAACTCAATAAACATGGGCAGAACAGAAAAAATAATTTAGGTTAGCTACTGTTCCTCTGGAAAAACTGGCCCGGAGTAAATGACTATTTCTCCATACTATTGTTAAGGATATGCCCACTGCACACCTCTAAATACAGTCACACACCGCTTAACTAGGATATGTTCTGAGAAATGTGTCGTCAGGCGTTTTGTCATTGTGCCAGCATGACAGAGTATCATACACTTACACAAACCTACGTGGCATATCCTACTACACACCTAGGCTATGTGGTGTGTTACCTTTGTACATGTGGCCCATCGACTGAAACATCACTATGTGTGGCACATGATTGTAGCTTTGTAGGCTCTGCCCTTTTTCTAAAGCTACTGGTACTTCCCAGAGTAGGATGCTGCTCAAATGTGCATTTTAGCTGCAGTCTGTTCAGGCTCCAGTATCACGTTCTTCAATTCTAGTGATTATGTATTAATGGCAGATGAGGAAGGTCCTCCTAAGTGTGCCATCCCCTCCCCCACAAATATTTATGACACCTAATACATGGGCTCTCATTGTGACCTAAAAAGGGAGGAGAAAACAGAAAACTCAAGTGAGCTAGGGATGTGTAAATTACAGAGTGATAAGGTCAACTTCTAAACTACACACTGAGGGACAGAAGGTTAGCAGTCTCAACTCAACAACCGATTTACACATATCCCCTCCCTCTCAGAAAGAGAAAAATCATAGAGCTGTTCTTGGGATGCTCAGGAAAAGATTAAAATTAATGCCTAATAGCTATTTTAAGAAATATTTTATACATGGATTTTGGGGTGGGACACACATTTCTGGACTTGAGAATGCTAATTTGGGCTTGGGATAAAAGCCCACATTTCGGGGCCGCCCAGTGGCTCAGGCGGTTGGAGCTCCATGCTCCTAACTCCGAAGGCTGCCGGTTGGATTCCCACATGGGCCAGTGGGCTCTCAACCACGGCTCCGCCCCCTGCAACTAAGATTGAACACGGCACCTTGAGCTGAGCTGCAGCTGAGCTCCCGGATGGCTCAGTTGGTTGGAGCGCGTCCTCTCAACCACAAGGTTGCGGGTTCGACTCCCACCAAGGGATGGTGGGCTGCACCCCCTGCAACTAACAACCGCAACTGGACCTGGAGCTGAGCTGCGCCCTCCACAACTAAGACTGAAAGGACAACAACTTGAAGCTGAACGTCACCCTCCACAACTAAGATTGAAAGGACAACAACTTGATTTGGAAAAAAGTCCTGGAAGTACACACTGTTCCCCAATAAAGTCCTGTTCCCCTTCCCCAATAAAATCTTAAGAAAAAAAAAAAAAAGCCCACATTTCATCGGGAGGTAGCATATATGTGATAATACAAATCCCTGAATCCTTTCTTCTCCAATTTCTTTTTGCCCGACTTATATGAGAGGTTTTACATATTCCAAAGTTGATATCTTCCAAATTCCTTTACAGTAAAAGGTCTGGGCTATCATAACTGTGACAGAATGAAATGACTATCCTACAGTTGGCTGCAAAATACAAGACACTGCTGTAAGTAAATCCCTGATGCCTGAAAAAGCAATTCATTCAACAAAGGAAAAAGAAATGATATAGATACTGCTTGGCTAGCTCACCATTAAAATGATCATTTTAATAAGAGGCACTGAAGCAATTCTTGAACGGCTCAGATAATGATGGTTCAGCCCATTATTGTCGCAAACCTTCCCCAATTCTGGCTACAGAAGCAAGGTAAAGATTTCTGCCTCCTCAGAACAACAGGTATCTCTGAAAGCACCTGCTTGGGGAACTAAACATATAGGGAAAGAACAATGACTAAAGATCAACACTAGCTATGCTTCCTCTAAAAGTTTTTCCTTACGTATTTTTCCAAAATACATATTAGTGACTTACATCAGCTAAGAAGATCCATATACTTAATAATGGAATCTTATGTGAGAATACAAAATTCCATACCAATTATTTGGTTTAATCTTGCCTATCAAGAAAGCTTTGCAGTCAATAGACATTAAACTCAAACTAAGCAATGCTAGTCTTAATCAAAACAATGGAAGAACTAGTCAGAGAGGGAGAGAACGTGCGAGAGAGATCTCCTATCCCACCCCTATGAACTCCTGAAGTTGACATTGGAAATTAACTTAAAATTTTATGCTTGAACTTCATATCTGTACTGGAAAGACAATGGGAGAGGGAAACCTTACCTTTTTCTAAGGCTCCTATTAAAAACAAAATAAAACAAAGTAGCCTCTGTTTTTGAAGGTTCTATTTAGTTTCAACAAACAGTACTGGAACTAGCAGATTCATTAACTACTGGAAACATAAAGACAAGTATGTGCTAAGACAGCTTTACCCCCAAAACGGAGAAAAATATTCTACAGAGTAAATCAATCTGATCATAAACTCTACAAAGGAGAGCTTCTAGTATTAATAACTTGCGAATATGATTAAAAACAAACAGGAAAAAACAAAACAACAACAAAAACCGTTTTCTAAATCCATTCAGAGAAGCAAAGTCAAGGAAACTAGGTGGGGGGTGAAGTCTCTTAACTTAGGCACAGTTGCACTTACAACAGGTCAAAGGACCCATACCACCTGGGACACTATTATGCCACCAGGACAGATGTCATACAAACACCAGCAAAGGGTTACAAGGCCAAAGGGCCCAGAGAAGTAATATGAGTGAGCTCCACTTCCATCCAGGACTAGAATAGGAGAAAAAGAGGATAAAAGAAAATGAGACCAGAGAAACAAGATGTGAATGGATGCTGCATCGAAACTTATGGGTTGAATATGTTGCTGGTTCTATTCTGGGCACCACCCATTAGAGGAGGGAAAGGTGGGAAAGCTCCGTTAGTCTTCTCCAGAGGAAAAACAGATTGTTTTACTTGGTACGGAGTAAACAATAACTTGAACTGTCATGTCTTAATTATATGTAAAATATAGTTGAAAATACAGTGCACAGCAAAACCATGATTTCACACAAATTATTGCTTAGATGAAACGGTATTAAAAAATAGAAAATCGCTTTTTACACAATCAAATAACATTACAATAGGTGGGACAGGCATGATACAGAAAGTAGATGAGTGGCTGCCAGGAGCGGTGGAGACTGGGGAATGGGAGGTAACAGCCTTTTTTTTCTTCCCCCCCGAATTATCACTGTGGACCTAGACAGCGGTGATGGTTGGACGACCGTGTGAAAGTCCTAAGAACCACTGAGCCGTACACTTGAAAGGGGTGTATGTTATGGTAATTAAAAGAAATAGGTGGGCATGCACACCGCGTAAATGAAGCCGGCGACAGATGAATGAAGTTTGGGAAACCTGCCTTACAACTAGGGAGGCGCCACCAGGAGTCTGCGGACGTGGCCGGACAGTTTCAGGCCCCGGCTGAGGCTTGGCCTGAGTTCTCGGAGGGACCCGATGCTCCGTTTCAGGCGAGACGAGGCCGAAAGCAGAGTCCCCCCACCCTGTCCGTTTCACTGGGGACGCGGTTCTGCCCCCCGGTTTCTTCCGGTCTCATCACCCGCTGACCCCCCGATTCCAGGCTCTCCTCTCCTCCAGCCTTTTCCTCTCCCGCCGTCCCGACCCCGCCCGCGGCCCGGGGCGCACCCTGCGCAGTCGCCGCCGGGCCCCCTCAGCCGGCGGCCCCTCAGGCGCCGCCTGCGCACGGGCCCTCTCCTCCGACAGCTGTCCCCTGCCCCTCGGCCGCCTTTGCCCCTCAGGCCGTCCTCGCAAGCCACTCCTCCGCGCCCCGGCCGGCTTCCGTACCTGCCTTCTCCGTGTTGCCGTCCCAGCGGCTGGAAGTGAGGCCGTCGCCCTGCGCCCTCCGGGAGGCCATGTCCCGGGGGCCCGGACTCGGGCCCGAGCTCCGGCTGGTGGCGGAGCCTCCAGAAGACGCGGCTGTGGCCGCGGGACCCACCGCCCGCTCCGCGGGGCAGGCTCCGCTCGGTCGCCCGCGGTGCGCAGGCGCGTAGGCATCCCCGCGCGGGCCCCAGCCCGGTGCCGACACGTGACCGTTCGCTACGCTGGGGCGGGCGGCGGTCTCCGGAGCACGCGTGCAGGCGCGGTAAGCTGAGGAAGGGCGCAGGGAGCGCGCCAGGAGACTTCCATCTGAGCTGTGGAGCGTGGCGCTCTTGAACAAGTGTGTTCAGGACCAGATGTTGTCATTGCTTTTGCTTTTATTTGTATAATGATACTGATGATAATAAAAGTGCTGAACTCAGTTATTGGGAAAGTGCGTAGAATACTACCAAGCAGATAGTAACTACGCCATAATTATGAGCTATTATTTTTGCTTGCCAGGGATTATACCTCCCGTCTCTCCTTCCCACACGTACTCCTGTCTACTTCGGGGTTTTATCAGAACCTCCGTACACGGCTCCGCAGGCTGTGCACTGCCCCACGCCGGGAGGCGCCCTTCATATAGATGATTACGAGAGCAGTGATCCCCTTTGAGTTGTACAAAACTGGCCACGCCTCCAAAATGAGAATCTGGCTGAGGTCTTTGACCATCTTCTCGTCTCCAGCGACAGCCCTTTCTCTCCAATTGGCCACCCATTCCCTCGGTCACACACACCCCTATTGTCATTGCCAGAAACTACCCCACTTTACAAATCTCCAATGCATCACCTCCCCCCACTCAAAGTTCCCATGATAATGGTTGCTGGATGACCCCTACCATAACAGTTCTTTATTCTCCGAAATCTGCAATGCACACAACCCATTACTACTGGCTCCCCTTGGTTTCATGCCCATCCTGTTCAATCCAGGTTCCATGGTCTAGCATTATATTGTAACTTTTTTTTTTTTTAAAAGGTCCTCTGGGTATCTTTCATGAGCAAAAAAGATCACTCTGAAGATAATTTGATTTTTAAAACTAATATTCAATTTATTAAAATTAGAAATCCCAAAGTTATTTCTTAATTCCAACTGACAAATTTTACAACTCCATTCATAAATCTAGTAAATTATAACAGTCACTTATTAATGGGACTTTGGTCCCATTAATAAAATTGGTTAATTAAATTCCTTTGAAGATTCAAAGGAACTGAAGATTTGAAACTGCATTTATAAATTTAATAATTCACTTTCCTTCTTTAAATACCACAATTTTCTAACAAAGCCTTGAGTCCTTATGTAATTCCTGTAAATGAAATAAACTTATAAATATGTTGTCATGAACTTTTAAACATCAGTACAAATTTAATAAGCCTTCAACTTAAAATCACAAGTCTAAATCTATTATTCAAATATACATTTGTAATTAGTACTGCAGGAATCTGTTAGAATTCTCAAAATTATCTTAAATATATAAGAAATTTAAACGATCACATTTATATACAAGGTGTGATCAAATATGGTGAATGTTTAAATAAAAAAATTTATTACAGTAAAAGACACATTGCCATTAATCTCCCTCAATATACTCCACCTCTCTTCGAACACACTTATCCCATCGTTCTTGCCACTTTCTGAAGCAGTTCTGGAAGTCCTCTTTCATGTCTTTAGTTGCGCTGTTGTGGCTGCCTCGATGTCCTGAATCAATTTGACTTTGGGAAACAGCCAGAAGTCGCTTGGTGCCAGATCCAGTGAGTGAGGTGGATGAGGACACACCTTAATGTTTTTGACAGAAATTGCCATATACCAGAAGCGATGTGTGACACGGAGCATTGTCATGATGGAGGATGATTTATGGCACACTTTAAAACACACCTTCTCTCAACCGGACCTCACACCTGACTGACTGCACTGAACAAGTTGAAACTTGTCACACACCATTACTAGGGTTCGATGTGCTGCTTCCCATATTGAAGATCCTGCCTTTCCTTTGGATGGCACTCAGCAGCAGCATTCACTGTATTTTGTGACCACAACGGAAAGGCTCCGTGTCACACATTGCTCCTGGTACGGCAATTTCTGTCAAACAAAAACATTATGGTGTGTCCTCATCCACCTTATTCACTGGATCTGGCACCGGGCGACTTCTGGTTCTTCCTCAAAGTCAAAATGACCATGAAAGGTAAACATTTTGAATCAATTCATAATATCAAGGCGGACACGACAGCACAACTAAAGAAACCCATGAAAGAGGACTTCCAGAACTGCTTCAAAGTGGCAAGAATGATGGGATAAGTGTGTTTGAAGTGAGGGGAAGCATTTTGAGGGGGATTAATAGCAATGTCTTTTTTACTATAATTTTTTAATTTAAACATTCACCATATTTTTATGGTCACACCTCATAGATCGCTTAATGCAAAAGTATTAGCACTGGGAGTTTGAAACATTTCTAGTCCTTATTCTAAATCGTAGTTGAGGTTAAAGGATGCTGATTGCCCTGAAGAAAGAACTGTCATCCCAATATGGGAGTAATATGCTCCAGCAATCTGGGGTATTTATTTCCTTCTGTTACTGTGCTGGCTGGTGTGCCAGCTAGATTCTTGCCTGTGGTAGTGATGGGACAGTGATCTGCTCGGCTCCCCACCATCACAACTCTAGGACTAAACAGTGAGTGGTCATTGTGAGGCTTGGGCCAGCTCTCATCCTCCATAAAACAAGGAAGTGGCTGGCTCTCAAGGAAAAGAGAGACTCAAGCTACTGCCAAGTGCTCAGGAAGATGAACAATGTGTCCAAAGGAGATAACCAGTCCCTGTCCCAGGCTGATTCCCCATTTTCTGGGCAGCACATTGCCTAACTGCAGTTCATCACCGTGGAGCTCTAAATGTCAGCGCGATCAGGAATGCCAGTCGTTTTGCCTCATAATTCTTCATGGCCACTCTATTTAAAAAGAGCTCTAGGTGGCAGATGAAAATTTTAAGGAAGTCTTCCTGGGTCAATAGAAATAAGCCTATGATCTGAGCATTGTGATGGTGACGTTCATTGCCCTGTGGCCTGGGCTTGGAGCCTGTAGGTGAGTCAGAGCCTGCTGGACTGGTCTGCCATGGGGCCCAGAACACCAGGAAGCATAAATATCTTGTAAAACCCCCAACCACAAACACGGAGATTACTGAATCCATTTGTTTGATCAACAAATATTCATGGTCCTTACACAGACCAGGCCTGTGCTGAGACACGACATAATGCTTTATTTATTCTCTACTCTCCAGGACAGCTCACGTTGGTAGGGGAGATGGCCTCTTCAACTTACAAAAGGTGATGAGTACTAGGAAAGGGGGAAGAAGCTTAGAGGTTTGTAGAAGTCCAAAGAGGAGCACCAACCACATGTAGGGGCAGGAGAGGATGATGAAGGAAAATTTCCTGGGGTAGTGACTTCTAAGCTTACATAGAAGGAGGGTAGCAGTCAGTCAGTTGATGTCGGGAAGAGCATTCTTGGCTGAGGAAATAACACAGGCACTGTTGTGAAGCTAAACAAAAGCAAATCAGTCTAGAAACTGGAAATGCTTTAGTGTTCTTACAGCAGTCCAAAAGAGAAAGTGGACTTTGACACTAGTGAGGGCAGAGAAGTGTGCTGGGGCAGGTCAGGCAAGACCCCATACTCGAGTCTGGACTGGAATTCAAGTCCAATACAGCAAAGGTTTATGAAGCACAAAACCCGTGCCAGGCTGTGAGCTGGGACGTAGTGACAAATGTTGAATTAAGATTCTAATAGAGGAGACAAGTAAGGCCAAGTGAATAGAGGTGAGTCGGCACAACCTGTAAGTCTGGGAAAACATGGAAAATCCCAGAAACGGGGGCATGTGAGGTCTGTGGTAGGCGGAATTCTAAGACGGTCCTCAATCTTTCCACTCCATGGTGCACATGCCTGCATAATCCCTTCTCCTTGAATGTTGGCAGCACTTGTGAGTATGATGGGATTTCACTCTTGTGATTAGGTGATGTTGTAAGACAAGAGATGAAAGGATTCTGTAGATGTAATGAAGGTCCCTAACCTTCTGACTTTGAAGCAGTCAAAAGGGAGACTGGCCTGGGTAGACCTAATCAGGTGAGTCCTTCAAAAGAAGGTGCAGGCCTTCACTGAAGAAATTCAAAGCAGCAGAGACCTTCTCCTGGTGGCCTCCAAGAAGTGAACTTCCATGTTGTGGAGGCCACATGGCAGGGAGAGGTGGGCAGCCTGTAGGAGAGGAGGGCCTCAACCCTACACCAAAAGGAACTGAAGTGGGCCAACAGTAAGCTTAGAAGAGGACACGGAACTTCACAGTTGAGATCACAGCCTTGGCTGCCAACTTGATTTGAGCCTGGTGAGACCTTGAGCAAAGGACCTGGCTAACCCATACTTGGGATACCTGAACCGCAGAAACTGAGACAATCAAATGTGTGGTATTTTGTTACACAGCAAGTGACTGGAAATCTCACCCCAAAGAAGCTGAAAGATTTATTGGCTCACATAACTGAAAAGCTCTTGCCCGTCTTCATCCCCTCTCAGCTGCCCACCTCTTCACGTTGACTGAATTCTCCCACAGGCCTTGGAGTGGTAACATGACCCTGACAGCTCCAGGTCTCTCCATACTTTCTGTATCTGACCCTGTGAAATACAGCTGAATAATCTTTGCCCCCAGCATTTCCAAGAAAAGTCTTTACATGTCTCACAGCTAACTCTGTCACCTGCCTAAGCCTGAAACAGAGGCCACCATGTGCTGACTGGTTAGGCCTGAGTCTTATGCTCCACCATTGAGCCAGGGGTGGAATTCTGTCCAAAACCCTGGAACTGAGTGAGAAAGAGGTGGAAGAGATTGATTGCTCTCAAATTTACAACACGCCATCTTTAATTAACCAGTTTGCCTTCAAACAATACGCTGCTGCATACATAGTTAAGTCTAAAGACCTTACAAAAGATTCCCATTTCCTTCCTTCTGTTCTTCATGCTGTCATACACTTTATTCTTAAATTCCTTCTCTTCCCCCTTCTCTCACTGCTTGCCTCACCCAACACTTGCAGACAACGATGTGACTGCATTTTGTCGCTAGTTTGTACTTTCTAGAACTTTATATGGATGGAATAATACAGTACGTAGTCTTTTTAGAATAGCTTTCAGTCGGTACAATTTTAAGATTAATCCATGTTGTTACATGTATCAATTCTGTTTATTGCTCACATTTCATTATATGATTATACAGTTCATTTACCCATACGCTATAAATACACAACTCACTGCTAATATTTTTGCTTTAAACCAGGGGTTAGCAAAGGATGGCCCATTCCCGAGCCAAAACCAGCCCGATGCCTGATTTTGTATGGCCCATCAGCTAAGAATAGCTTTTACAGTTTTAAAAGATTGGGGAAAACATCAAAAGTAGATTAGTGGCACATAGAAATTGTAATTCTAATTTCACTCCATAAAGTTTTATTGAAACAAAGACATGCTCTCATTCTACAACAGTAGAGTTGAGTGGTTGCAATAGAGATCATGACCTACAAAACTGAATTGTTATTTTTTAAGGTAATTAAAATATTTTTCATTTATTCCATTTCCAGTATTCATTTTTTAATTTTTTTTTTATTGGGGAATATTGGGGAACAGTGTTTTTCCAGGGCTCATCAGCTCCAAGTCATTGTCCTTCAATCTAGTTTCGGAGGGCGCAGCTCAGCTCCAAGTCCAGTTGCTGTTTTCAATCTTTAGTTGCAGGGGGTGCAGCCCCCCATCCCATGCAGGAGTTGAACGTGCAACCTTGTTAAGAGCTCGCGCTCTAACCAACTGAGCCATCTGGCCGCCCCTCCAGTACTCTTGATTTTGTTGTGTAGATCTCAATTTCTGTTTGGTACCATATTCCTTCTGCCTGAAGAACTTCCTTTAACATTTCTTGTAAGTCTTCTGGCAATGTATTTCTTCAGTTTTTCTTTGTCTGAGACTTTATTTCTCCTTCACTTTGAAAGATATTTTCACTAGGTACAGGATTCTGGGTTGACAGTTTTTTTTTTCCCCAGCACTAAAGGCACTCCATTGTCTTCTAGCTTGCATGATTTCTGGTAATTCTTAGCTTCCTCTGTAATGTGTCACTTTATTTTCTGGGCTACCTGTAAGATTTTTTTCTTTTAGCCTTTTGAATATGATATGCCTAGTTGTGTGGATAATTTATTCTGCTTTGTGTTCTTTGAACTTCTTTGATCTGTGGCATGGTGTGTTTCCCATTTTGGAAAATTCCTAACCTTTATTTCTTCACATATTTGTTTGTATGACTTCCATTTGGCCTCTTGTTCTCCAGCAATCCAAGAGACATGCCCTGGGTGCCTGTTGTGACTTCAGCATGGGACCCAGAGGAGCCATACGGAACAAACCTGAGTCCAATCAACAGTTTCCCAGCCCTAGAAGTCTAGCCCAGCCAATCCTCAACCTGTAGAAGAGGTGCTTGGCTGCACCCAGTTTAGATCGGATGAACTACAGTTGACCTAAAGATCTGTGTGAAGATAAATCTTTTCGTTGAAAGGACCAGAGAACAAAAGCAAGTGAAAGAAAAAGTTTAACTATAATGACTGGCTAGAAACCTGGATAGATTCCTGGCAGCACAGCTATACAAAGACAGTCCAGGAAGCAGAACTGAGCCAGAAGACATGGGTTCTGATCCCAGGTGCTGGCCCTGACAGCTCACAGTTGCTGAGAGCAGGATTTTTCCCAGCCAGCCCTATCAGCCCCTCCACTGGGAAGGCTTCCCTGACCATTTTCCCTGCCCCAAGTTCAGGCCTTTCTTCCTATTGAGTTTTTCTGTGACATCTAGCTTAACCTCAACTCCCTGACAACTACAGTTATGGTCCTGAGGTTGTCTCCTATCTCCCCGGGGTCATTCAAACCCTAGTCCCTAAGGCCCATCTATGTCCACTGTGACTTCAAGACCCACTTACCTTCAGGATGAATTGTCTTCCTTTCTGCCACCTGGGAACTGACATTATTTTCTTGGAAATTGGCTATTTAAAAGCAAATTGTTAGTCAGCATCCTCACATGTTTGGAGCAGAAAGTACATACCGACATTAGTTAGATCAGTCTACCATGTTGACTGGCAATCTGATTTTTTCCTGAGGAACTTCATTTTTTTACGCAGTTGAAATTATTTCATATACAGTTTAGTTTCCTGCTTTTCTATTTGAAAAGAATACATTTCCCCATGGGCGTGTGTCTCATCTCTATCTTCAGTGTTTTTAGCATAGGACCAGGCTCGTAGACACCAATGAATGTTGAAGGGCATCTAATATAAACAAATTAACTCTGACAAGACCATTCAAGAAGGTGAATGCATAAGGAACCCTGGTCTGAGATGAAGCTGAGTGAACAGAATGAGAGGTATACACCAGAGTGTGGAGAGCTGTGGGTATCTGGACTTCTTCTTCATAGGGTGTTCACTGTGGAGTTACTAGAACTGCTCAACATAGAACAAGGTCCTGCCTTTCTAGATGAAGTCTACAAACGTTTGACTCTGACTCACAGGGTGGGATCTGGAAACCACTTACCAAATGCTGCTGTTCTTCCTTTCTCACTAGAGGAGCCAAGAAAATGCTGCCAAACAGGTGATGCAAGAATGAAGATGACTCAGAAATACCCAATCCCCTCAGGAATTTCCCCAGGAAACAGATTAGCCATCCTATAAACTCCCATCTGGAAGTACCTGGGGGAGAGCTTCTTACATGGAGGCCACTAAGAATCCCTGGTAATTATGGCTACAGGAAGGCAAATCCAGATTGTAATTTGCTACAGTGCAAAAGTTGTTGGCTTTTAGTAGAGAAATTAAAAATTTAGAGGAGACAGAGTGATAGGATCTTGGAAGGAAAGTGGGAGTGGCAACAGGGCAATGTAAATTAGAAACTTGCATCTGTTGAAAACCTATCTTTTTTTTTTAAACTATGTATGTATGTATGTATGTATGTATGTATGTGTGTTTTTCCAAGGCCCATCAGCTCCAAGTCAAGTAGTTGTTTCCATCTAGTTGTGGAGGGGGAATCTCAGTGGCCCATGTGGGGATCGAACCGACAACCTCGTTGTTAAGAGCACCACACTCTAACCAGCTGAGCTAACCAGCCACCCCCAAAACCTGTTATATTTAATGCATGGATTTGTTTCCTTCTAGAACGAGACACTTGACTGCCATCTACTGTAAAATTGTAAGAATAAATGTACAAGTCTATAGCATCCTTGTAGATGTGAACTTTTTCTGCACATAATTTGCACTACACAATTCAGAGTGGAAATGAACATTTAATCTAACTCTACTATATGTCAGACACTTTGCTGGGTATTTTCCAAATATTTATCGTCTAATCTGAACAACCATCCTACAGAACAGGTGTTTACACCCCAATTTTAAGATGAAATGTGAGGACCTCTGTGGCAGGGAGGAACAGAAGAGGGCATGATCAGGAAAGGACAAAAGGGCTTCATCTGTATTGGTAGATTTAACTTGGGCAGTAGGTTCAAGGGTGTGTTACAACTTCTTTATAACTTGGTACATGTCTAAAATGTTTTACAATAATAATTTAAGTCACTTGTGAAGATTCAAAGAGGTTACATAACTGATCCAAAACCAGACAGCCAGACAGACCTCTGATTAGACCACCAGGACATTGCAGTTTTAACAGGTTGCTTCTCTGAAATGGTTAAATTTAGCACAGTCATAGTAAGGTTATAAAATCTAGAAAGTACTTCTATATTAGGACTGACTCCAGGAACAGATTCCTCTTGTGACACCCTCTATATGTCTGTTCTACTTGGAGAATAGTCTGAATTTCGTATTACATACAAGTGGTGGAAAGCAGAGATAGTTCCGCATCACGGTCTACACTAAATTGGTCAGGATCATTGCTTAGCCTTCAGTCACTTCTAATTTCACCAAAGACTCATTAAACAAACATTTTCTTAGCATGTTAATTCAGTCTGGGGGCTTGTGGCTTGTAATTACAGTTGTAAACCTAAGGGCAAAGTTCTTGTGATCTTGAGATGCTCTTTATGCAACAATACTTTCATTAACTTATTGTGTGGTGGGGAGGAAGGTGGAAATGGGAGTGAAGGATAAAATTACCATTTATCAAGCATCTATTATGAATCTGGTGTGGTGCTAAGCATTCTCCTTGTGCTACTCCATTCAATTTTCAATCCCGAGGGATACCGGCCTACTTAAAAAAAAAAGGGTTTTTTATAAGGATGCACAGATTAGTAAGATATATAAACTCAGCAGGGAGTTTACACGCAGGAGGGGGGAGAGACCAACAAAACAAATTCACACTACAAAAGTTCAGGTACTTAGAAAAAAGGGCAAGAGGGTAGTTAGTGATGGCAGTGGGGGAAGCAAGGAGAGGTGACTTTAGATAGGGTGGAGCATCAGCTAAGATCAAGGTTTTTAGACCCATGTTGAGGAGGGAACTGGGGAGCACTTCACTTCAAAGCCTTTTGTCTTTTTCTTCAAGCAGGACAAAGCCCTGGGAAGACAGCCTCTCCAGCATGCATGTCACCGACGAGCAGCCACAGTCCCCAGAGCTGAGGTACAAGGGAGGAGGAAGTACCAGCAGGGAGGCAGGCGAAGACTAATGATTAAACAACAACTACTAAAACCCAATTCTAATCTTGGGAGAGAATTTGCTGGTGGGAATCTGTAGGCAGTGGTGACAAAACTAGATTTTTCAAGAGATGCTCAAACTGTCAGTTTTAATTATAAGCACACTTGACAACAGGTGAAACAAGATGAAATTTAACGACTGAGAAAAAAGTACAATTCCCAAGTATGTCCATCAACGTCCAATTTTCTCTACTCTAGGGCCATAGTAATTAGCCAGATCCTGAAGATCTAATTTTACAAAATATATTCCTGTCTCTCACAGGCCCACCCAGCAACTTAATCTTCCTATCCCTCTCATGTATGAAAGTGGGAATAAATGTTAGAAACTAAAGTTCATGTTAAGTTAGACACACATTTCAGATACAAGATATTACACAATGGTTCCTTTTATCTTAAATCCCACTTCTCAAGTCCCAATATTATTATCACGTAGATGCCATAAAATAGTATGCAGTGAAAATTTAAAGGAAACTAAAATTTGGGATAACATCATTTGCGGATTTTAATTTTTAAAAACTATCATTAAATGAGAAAGAATGGCAATTCCAAGTACATACTTTCGTAGAATTTACTCATTTGGCATTGATAAGCAAGGAAACCCAGTTTCACCTTTTACCAGCCCTCTTGATAGTTTCTATTTAAGCTACCAAATATGTTCCCATAAGCTCACCAGCATACCTTCAATCCACCGACTTTGCCAAGTTGCTTCCAGGGCTGGGGGTATCTCCAAGGCAGACTTCCCACAGGGCTTACTGCCATTCTCCGAATACTGGTCATTTCTGCTGTGAACAAGCTGTCCACCGACCTTATCATTTAACCACCACCCAAACTCTCAGTCACTTGTAATTTCACCAAAGGCTCATTCAACAAAGGCTCATTAAACCTCATCTGATAAGGTCTCCACTGACCTTATCATTTAACTACCACCCAAACTTTCTAAAATCAGTGTCAGAACTGAAAAGGAACTCAGAAGACAACTCCCCCTGACTGAACATACATAGGTCCCGAGGGGGCCACAGGAGAGATTGTACAATGAATTACCAGCCAAGTCAGGACCAAGAACTAATCCTCCAAACCAGGGGGCCAAGAGAATTAGGTTTATCAAGGGCACAACAGGGCAAACGCACTTGACATTTACTCTCATTCAATCCCAAGGAAGCAGTGGCCCCATTTTATAGATGATGCAACCTATTCAGAAGTTAGGTCACTTGCCAAGTAGCCAAGGCCGTGGCAGGGCAGGAATGAAACCAATCCTGTTTGGTAACATCACGCTCGCTTCACTGCATCTCGAAGTCAACAAGTCCCAGATGGCAGTGCTCCTCGACTGTCTTGACCACCCCACTTCACATCTCTGTCCACCCAGGATTAATTCAAAGCAGGTGAGAACTCAGCCATCTATCCCACGGTGTCGGTTGGAGAAGCATACTGCTCAGGCTGCAGGGACATTTCATTTGTTTAAATGTTTTTATTTAAAAAAAAAAAAATTAAAGACCTTCATGGCACAACTTCTTCCCAGCACAGTTATGTTTTAGTTATTATCAATTACAATACAATTACAACCAATAAATCAAGGAGGGGAGGGGGAACTTCTGACTTCAAACTTAAAAAAAAAGGGTGGGGGCCAATTCAAACAAAGTTAAAAAATACTTAAAAAACCTTTCAGAGTAATTGCCAACACAACTGTCTTATATTGGCATTCCATTTCCTGCCATCTGATCAATGCAGACACAGGTAGTGCTGAGAAATAGTGTCCCAATACAAGGTATACAGATGAGGTAATTTACAACAACACAGAAGTTGTTACTCTGTAAACCCTTGCCCCCCCCACCCACCCAGTTGGGTCTTTTTTTCCCATGCTTCTGCAGTGACTCCTTAAGTAGCATTTTAAAAACTTCTATTTCTTTTAAAGGCTCTTGGGTGGCTTATCAGAGTCCTCTGCATTCACCTTCAGTTTCTTGCAAGGTCTGATGCTTTTTAGGAAGTCCAGCTGTCTGCAGCTCCCCACATCAGCCTCTGCTATGCCTAGATTCTCTGAGCTACAAGGGCAGGATATGAATGAAGCCTTGATTTACAACCCTCCTCCCCACCTTAAAAGAAAGAATTTATTAGTTATAAGTGTCCTGTTCAAATCACAATCCAGTGCAAACGTAATCACAAATTGCATCTCTGGCACATCCGGTGCTTTTAGCTTCTGCACAAGGTCAACATGGTAACCTCCAGAGCATTCTGGGGCATAAAAGGGTCAAGAACAATAAATATCCACTGTAAGTGGCCACAAGGAAGAATATCACCCTGCCACACAGTCAGAATGTTTTCCCTATGGTTGAGAAGCATAAAAGGAGGCTTTAGCTTCCTCTAAAGTTCACCATTATATTCACTAAAGCCATCACCTTGATAAAGTTACTAGAGCTAAGACTGGTTACAAAGTTAGTTAAATTCATTAAATTCAACTCCTCAAATAATTATGTTTATCTATGACGCCCAGGTGAGAAAGGCTTATGAATCTATAAAGGTAGGAGAATGGGGAACTAAGACTTTAGGCCTTAAATCATGTTGGAAGAATTTTTCCTAGTCCCCACAAGCAGCTACTGTAATGAAGTAACAGGAGAAAATACAGAGCTGATGGTTTTGCTATTGTGCTTAAAAAACTAGGCTTCCTCAGTGAAGCACCTGATAAACTTAGGTGGTTGGATTACAGTGGAAAACCCACTTTACACAAACACACAAAAACTGGTGACTTTTTCCATCCCCAATCCCTGCACTGCTGAGACAAAATGAGTTTTATGGCAAAGGATCCTTAATCCCCAGAGACGCTTTGGCTTGTGGTGCTTTTTTTAAGGCCTCTCTGCCCTGCCCAGTACCATGGGTCGAACGAGGGGTGTATAAAAATGGGGGCCTTAGGAAGCCTCCATGGTACAGGGCTGTAGGCCCCTCAGATGTGAACGTGAGACACCCACCCAGCGAGACCTTTACACAGGGAACTTAAATCTAACCTTGATAAATAAAACCAAACGTTTATTTACACCAAAGAATTCCAACACTGGATCTTTCACATATGAAGGACAAAGTATTATATATATACACACAGCAAGGGGTGGCAGGGCTGTAACAAGAGAGCTTATAGTTTTCCCACAATTACAGGTCTACCATTTCAGTTTCACTGGAGATAGTGACTCTGCTCCTACCTCTCAGATACCTTTACAAGACCGAGGGGCAGGTCCTTCTCACTGGATGACATGTGAGGGAAGGGGAAGGTAGGAGGAAAAGAAGGTAAAAGCTTAAAATGAAACACTGTGGCCACATCTCCCATTAGCTCTTAAAGAGTTGCTAGCATAAAACCTATACAATGTATTCTTCTTTTGTAAAAAGCAATAAGTTATACCCAGTAACTAAATTCAAAATGACCAAGTCAAAGAAAGCTGAAAAAGGTTTTGCCTTCCCCCTCCTACCAACTACAGAGCGTGATGGGAGATGAAAGGGGAGGGGACCAAGGTAAGGAGCCTGGGAGGGAAGGTTATTAGGATTTTAAACTAAATGGAAACTAAACTTCTAAGTGAGCTGGATTTCGGGTTCGGTCAGTAAGACATGATTCATACTGAACAGAAGTTTTCAGGACCTGTCTGCACTTTGGGTAGCTTTTCAGCATCTCCATGTCACTAAGACATATCTCCACTAGATTCACCGGGACAGCCCCACTGGAGCACTTTTGGAGTAAAGGGCTGCGAGTGACTAGCACGACGCTGCTTTTACAGATTGGGTCCTCCCTTCTTCCTTCCCACCTCCCTTCAAGAAGCTACATTTTTGTAATCTCTGGAGAACAGCATGATACAAATCCCCATCATGTGGGATGGTGAGGGAGTGATGGTGGGCGTGGGAAGAGATTCCACCCAAACGCAGCAGCTGGGATTGAGGCTGGTTTATCTTTGTTTGTTCTTTAGTGATGAGAAATTGAATTTGGAAAGGGAGGAAAAAAATGTGTCCGTGAAATATTCCACCTGCAGGTAATTTTTCAGGGAATCCCCTGAGTTATGAAAAGTTTGAGTTAAAAAAAAAAAGAAAGAAAAAAGAAGAAAAAGAAAATCAGCCTATTATAATTTTTTTTTTATGACTGAACTACTATAAATCCACAAGCAACGGTTCAGACACGGTGCTTCTTAAGTATTTCACCCCTCCCCGCCAGGCGCATCAAGGAGAGAGTAGACTCCCCCACCTCTGCTCAGGCATCAGGAGACAGAAGGGGCCATTACTGCTGAGCGCCGGCGGCAGCCGGTACAGGCATCCCGAGGGGGTTGGCAGCAGCAATCACTGGTGAGCCTGCCAGAGGTCCGAGGGGTGAAGGGGTTGGCACTGAAGAAATCCCTGAAAGACAACAGCCGACAGTGAGCCAGATACCAACCACGGAAATCTCAGTCACCAGTTTCTCATAGGACCTACCTCAAAGGTGACACAGTAATTCTTTTTATCGAAGGCATCTGCTTAGCCAGATTTTTATAAATTAAATTAATTTCAAATTAAGTACTCACAAATTAAAATGACAAGTTCTGATAAATGTAGGAGACAGGTAAAAAGAAATTATGCTTGGAGAGTTTAAGCAGTTTGCCCCAAGCACACAGCGAGTAAGTGGCAGCTATGCCCGGATCCCAAACCAAGGCTGCCCATCTAGTGCAGCACTGTCCGTCCACACTTGGTGCTCTGTAGTCTGCGCTCACGTGGCGGCCTCTGGCTAGTGAAACTACGGAACTGATTTTTAAGTTTTATTAGATTTTAATGAATTTAAATAGCCACATGTGGCTAGTCACTCCCATACTGAACAGCAAAGCAGATGGCTGGAGTCATATACTCTTACACCACAAGCCATTCAAATTTCAAAATCACTAAAAGTCATTTTCAGTGGAGCAAGGAGCACTTCCCATCTCTAAGCTGAAGTAGTGTTTTAGAATTTATTTCCATTTGGTTTCTTCCATCCATCTAATGATCAGAACTACCTGTTAATTGCCCTCAATCAGCCAATTATTCAATTTTCAAAATGTTATATTATGTATTTTGAACAGGCAATATATTTACATGGCTCAAAATACAAAAGGTTCAAGAATATACAGTGATAAATCTCCCTTGCTCTATTGCTTGGCCAACTTATGGCACCGTTTCTGTGGTGTATCCTTCCAGAACTATTTTATGCACATACATGAATAAAATTTTACCGGAATCTTCATATAAGAATCACATATAAGAATGTGATTATATACTTTTGCCCACCCCTAGTCTTCAACATGCTTCTGCATCTTGTTTATTTCACATTCTTTTCTCTGACTGTACACATTCTACTGAATGGATGTCCCATAAATCATTTAACCAATTCCCTACTGAGATTTTAATGTTTTGCTATTATAAATAAGGCTATGACGAGTAACCTTGAATATACAGCATTCTGCACATAGGATAGGTACCCAGAGGATAAAGCCTATAGAAGGCGCTAGTTCTTTAAAAAAGAATTGGGACAACAGCAATTATTTGAAGGTGTCTGAGTAAATGCCCTCACTACCACAAGTGTACCCATGTGGATGTTGCCTGCATGTATAATTCTTAGAAGATGGGCCTATAGCTTCTTTTGAAGATTGTGTACTCTGTACAAAAACTCACTCTAAATCACAGTGACTCAACAATAATGAAAAATAATTTCATATAGACCTTTACAATTTACTAGGCACATTGTAGTTGCTTTGGGAAAAAAAAAATCAAAAGTATCATTCTTATACATATACATCCATGTACAAACCTCACCTCTACTCTCAATTTCTTAATCTTGTTGACATAGGACCATGTCGACTATTATTGCCCTAAACTGTGAGATGAGAGGATCTCTTTTTATTCTTCATGGCTTGTTGGGACTTTCAAGTCCCTCTGAGAAATGTTTGGGACACTAGCCTAGAATAGCCTGTTGATACCCTACTCAGGGCAGTGTCACTGAAGTATACCAGGTGTCAAAAGCATCCTGAAACCTGGTGGAAAGAGCTACACAAGTCACCATGTCAATAAGGTGATCATTACAGAGAGGAGGTAGTCCACAAGAAATCAGGCCACAAACAGGGACCAAAACTAGGAAGAATTGATGTTTACCTTTTTTTTTTTTTTTTTTTTAACAAAGAAATTTACCAGTGAACTGACCTGACATCATATTGGCGCTGCTGACAGGCGTACTGCCCCCTGGCATGCTAGATGAGCCCATTCGAGCCTGGTCCTTCACAACAGTGTCTAGAAAGAGACAAAAAGGTTAGCTTCTGTTATGTCTAACGATTAAACTAATGGTCTTAAAGGAGTCACCCTCATTCTTTGCATTTTATTTATACTGCCTATTATGCCCAGAAGAACTTAAGGTGGCAACTGCCTTCACCATGAATTAAACAAGTAATAGAAAATAGAATTATCTTTCCTGTCAAACTGTGGTAAAGGCGACATCTTAAACTAAACGGTAGGAAGATGAGCTAATTATCCATCGTGGAGCTAATTTAAAACAAAACTGATCCCATTAGGACTTAATGAGACAGTACAATTTAACTTGGCCTGCACAGTGACATTATCGGAGTGAACTGGTCTTACTGCAGTCCACAACTCAGCTACTCAAGCATGGTGCCAAAGATGCCAACTATAGGTTTGTGCAAATGAGTGCTACGAGCACAGATTTCACTCTCCATCTCAGCCTGTCAGTCTGATTCAGGTACAGAAGACTGGGCAAGAGTAGGATCGAGTCCTTACAGAACCATCCCATCAGTCCCCAAGGAACAATCCAATGTTGAAGCTAACATCATAGTGAGGGTGGGGTGGGTCTAAGTGACATTTTCACCCAGGACAGCAATTAGCTGTACTCACAAACCTAGGTCAAGGCGTTCATACAGTAAGATTTTCAAGCCTCCTTGGCTCTCTCCAATAAATGATTACCAAAAATAGGACAGATATAGATAGCGCTGTTTGTTATAATCCAAGCACTCCAGACTAGCCACTGAGAAGTGTCACCCACAGTAGGAAAAGCAGTTTATTTAGGAGTGATCATGTATCAGGTACTCTGTTAGACAAGAATCCTTCCAACAATTCTGCAAGACAGTTGCCATCATTGTCCCCATTTGAAGAAACCAAGACTCATCGTAGGTGAAGTAACTTTGCTGCAAGCTAAGTGGAGCTGGGATTCCAGCTCTGTTCTGTAGGACTGTGGGCCCAGAGCTTTCTTCACAGCACATATTCAATCACCCCTGCCCTGTACAGTCTGCTGGGCGGGCCTGCGCAGGTTCTGTGGATCGGACAGTGGGACTCACAGAAATAGGGGTGCTCCATGGCCTCTCTTGCAGTGAGCCGTGATTGGTGGTCATACCGCAGCAGTTTGTCCAGGAAATCCAAGGCCTCAGGGCTGACAAGGTGCTGGTTTTCACTATGAACAAAGCGTTCCCATCGCTTACGGGAGTGTCTACAGAGCCAAAAGCGGTAATGAGAAATGAACCAAGGGGCAGAGAAGTCCAGCCAGTAGCAGAGAGAGATAACTCAAGAGAGTAGTCTTATACCACTCTGCCACTGGGGAGACAACAAAGCTAACCGGAGAGATTGGAAAGAGCAGTGTTGCAGAAAAGAGAAATCCGGGTCCTGACAATTTTATGAAACACAATTCAGGTTATTTTACAGGACTGAATGCTTCTGCACAGCAGGGAGGCTCAGGTGGCTGGGCTAACCAGGCCTCTTTCCCATCCCCACACACATTCTTGTGATGTCTGCCACCCGGCCAGCAAAACGCCTTTGCATCAGGCAAGTTCACCTCCTGCTAAGCGGTGAATGAATTAGTACTGTGTCTGGTCACTATTTTCAGAGTCTGTCATCTACACATCAGTCTTGAAGCATGCATTTTCTACTACTATTTCTTTCTCTTTGAAGAGGGTTTTGTCTTTTGGAGAAGCTAAATCAAGAGATTTTGATATCTGACTCAACTGCAACCCTTTTACTAGAATCTACATTGCATTCATTTTACAGGAATCCTCTATCATCTCCACATGCAGCCTCTTGCTGGCGAATCTGGGAAAATGGCCATTCGATCCAGTACTTTTATCACAGGCCTGCCCATGCCGCATCCTATAGCACTGGACCACTGCCACCTCAGCAGTGTTGGCAAAGAGAATATAACTATTTTGAGGATCCAAAGTGTCAGTTTATACCCAAAGTGCTTAAGGCAGGGATGCACAGGTTTTTTTTTTTATGACTTACCTGCCCAAGATATCATTGAAACGTGGATCTAATTCAATGTTGTATTTGTCAATATAGTCATATAAATCTTCTGTCCCCAGAACCTTGGCTATCCTCACCAACTAGGATTGAAGAAAGACAAAAACCCACACAAGCCCATTACATGATTAAATCAACAATTAACCATGACTGAATTGACAGGAAGGGTTCATCATGGCTGCAGGTATGAATGCTACATTTCAATTTACTTCAAATTTCTGTGCATGGCACGAATGGATTTCCACATAAAATTCCCTAAATTATTACCCAATGTGAAGGTGTCAAAAAGAAAAAACAAACCACTTTATAACCTGGTTCCTTCCCCTTGAAATGTCTCCCTGATGAAGTCCTGTGTTTTCCCCCTCACAGACCAGCTGAAGATGTCACTTTTTTTGGAGGCTCCCATCCTATACTCAGACCACTCACTCCCACGACTGCCTTCTGTACCCTGTCTTCACTTCTATGCTGACATTTATAACTGTAACTTATTTCCTTATATGTTTGATTCCCTCACTAGACAGACTATGAACTATCAGAGGAGGGACTAGTCTTTCCCTTTTGTCTGTATTCCCCAGCCCTGTATGGCACCTGATTTACTGCTTTTAACTGATCTTCAAGGGGAAGCGGAGCTAGTATAAAAAACACCATCTATATTTCTACTGACATACACCAACTCAATCCATATAGAGACAAAAAGATCACAGAAATACCACATATAAACCAACATGATGGAGAAAACATCCCCAACTCTAATGAAAGCTCACGTTAGGAAATTCTAAGGTAATGTCTGTCCTATTTTACAATAAAACAAACAATACAAATCAAAAAGACTAGGGGAAAAACTGCAATTTCAAAAGGCTAAACTGATAGCTCCCAAAACACCAATTTGAGGATCAATGTTGGGTTGGCTGAATAAGCCATGAATTGAAAATTATTGTAGGGCCCCACTCTCAGAGATTCTGAATAGGTCTTAGGTGGGGGCCGGGCACCTGTATTTTAGCAGTTTCCAAGGAGTAGCCAGATTTGGCCATCTGTAGGTTAGATCAGCAACTTCCCAAATGGGAACAAAATATATCACCTGATCATAATTGTCATGTCCATGGAAAAATGGCTCCTTCCGGAAAATCATACTTGCCAGCATACAACCCAAGCTCCACATATCCAAACTATAATCGTACATCTGCATAAAAGTGAAGAAAATGTCACTGTTTTCAAAATTAAAAATTGCTCTTAATTTAAAAAAAAAAAGAAAAAAAATCACTCCACTGAAAAGTCCAAACCCCCATAACATCGTCATGTACTTCTTTTCATCTTTTCTTCTATGCATTTCCCCCCAGTTTTAACACAATCTGTGCATACTATTTTTTTCACTTACATAAGAACATCCCAAACTGTTAGCCTATGGAAACTTTTTAAATCTGTAGCATTATTTTATTGCATAAATGTTTCAGAATTTAACCTTTAATTCCCCATAATAGGATAATGTTTTGTTTTTCACCATTATAAATAATGTTAAGAGTATTTTTATGCATAAAATGTTTGAGTTCAGGGTTTTATATCCTCAAAATCCCAGGAAAGGAATTTCTAGGACAGAGTCTGAACTTTTTGAGGTGTCTGATAATAACATCTGGGAGGACCAGATACTCCCAAGGATTTTGTTTCTGTGAGGAGAAACAGGACTTTTTTCTTTTTTAGTAAGGGGAAGGTCTTTATAGGTATTAGGTTGGTGCAAAAGTAATGCAGTTTTTGCAATTATTTTTAACCTTTTAAACCACAATTACTTTTGCACCAACCTAATAGAATACAATTTAGGAAAATTGTAAGAGAACACTTTTCAGTGTTGGTTAAACCTACCTTACAATTCTCAAACTAGCTCTAGAGTTTCTTATTAAAAAAAGTATCTCTGATATACTTTCTCTTTAGTTAAGATCAAATGCACATCTATTCATGTTCTACTCACATTATGGCAATAAAAACTTAAGTTATGGTACATAAACTGAGGTGACTCATATTGTACATTCCATTCATATAAAAGGGACAGCTATAGATGTGTATAAATGACCTACTAAAAAACGCAAGTGACATTTTTTGCAAATTATGTACAAAACAAGCACAGGACTGAAATTTTATTTGCCTTTCTCTTCTCACCTGATAGTCTACAAGTAGCTCAGGACCTTTGAAGTATCGGGAAGCAACTCGGACATTATATTCTTGGCCAGGATGGTAAAACTCAGCCAAACCCCAGTCTATTAGCCGTAGCTGAAAGAAAAAAAAAAAAAGAATAAACCATGAGCAATTTTATCTTCAAGCTACAGCCCCATATTGCCTTTAGAGTACTCTTTTCAAAATGCCAGCCATGAAATCCCTTCAGTGACTACCTATTACACTGAGGATGAAAATCAAACGTAGCTTGACATATAGGGTTCTCCATGATCTAATTAATCCCTGTGCTCCAGTGAGACATTCAGAAAGACACAATCTCATTTTGTGCTTCTGCAAATTTCTTAAACTGCTCATCACAGTAGACTGTCTCCACTATCCAATCTAGACTCCTACTAGTGAACATGGAGATATTTAAGTTAGTCCTTTCACTGAAGTCTTTTCTAATTATCCAAGTGGAACCGACCATTGCTTTTAGCACCCCCTGAAGTTCAGATATACGTCTTTAATAGAACATAAAACTCTTTATTCTACATTTGTTTTCTATCTTTCTTTTTCAATACGGACTGTAAGCTCCTTAATGGCAAGGGGCTGTTTTATTCATCTTTGTAATTTTTAGAATTCAACATAATGACCAGTGCACAGGAGGAAAATGAGAAATATCTGCTGAGTGAATGAAGAGAAAAGCCACAGAAGATGGTTCTTACCAAAATGTATCCTGAAGTGTAAAAGGACTAGCAAGGACAAGAGGCAACATTATTTGCCCACTATGCAAAGCATAACCACTGATGTGTGAGCAGTAGGGCCTGATTAATGCCTGACTACTCTGTTACTGTCTCCCTAAGTTCACTGTTAACTAGGCACAGTGTCTTCTTTGTTTTAGTAAACAAAGGGAAATATAACAAAAGGTAGGAAAGTGTAACTTTTTATATTTTATAGCCTTTCTCTTCATCCTCTTAATATTAAGTGCTCATGGGCTTCCTTTCTAATCAATAAGTATTCCCGGAAGACTATTTCTGTTTTTGCAGCTTCACATATAGCACATCGGTGTTTCTCTCCTGTCCGCTCCAGTCCACGCCTCTCTACCAGCCCATCTCTCCCTCTGTGATTATCTAACTAACATACATCTCAAAGGTTATTCTCTGCAAAACCTGTTTCTCCCACAACCTTCCCCTTCTCAGTTAAAGGTTCATTCCATTCATCCTGTCATTCAAGTCCAACATTTTTAACTCTGCAGTCGTTTCCTTTCCCCACATCTAATCTGTCAACAAATCCTGTTGGCTCTCCCTCATTCTGACCACTATCGTCACCTCCCTTCCTACTGCCCTGGTCCATGCCACTACCATCTGGTGTGTGATTTTATTGTAATAGCCCCTTCTCCTAACTGGTCTACCTGCTTTCACTCTAGGCCTCTATTCTCTACACAGCAACTAGAATGATTCTTTTAAAAAGGTTTCGACTTAAAAATGATTATAAATTCACAGGAAGTTGGAGATGTTCCGTGTACCCGTCACCAGCTTCCCCCAATAGTAACAGCTTATATAACTATAGTACAATATCAAAACCAGGAAACTGACATTGGCACGATTCAGAACGACCTTACTTTTCACCAGTTTTACATGTTGGTGTGTATGTGTAGTTCCATGTAATTTTATCATGTATTGATGCATGTAACCCCCACTACAAGATACAGAACTATTCCATCACCACACATGTCCCTTGTGCTATTCCTTTCCCGCACTTTCTAACCCCTCTGTTCTCTAACGCTATCATTTTGAGAATGTTATTATAAATGGAATCATAAGCATAGTAACTTTTTTGAGATTTTCACTCAGCATGAGATCCATTAAAGTTGTTGCATCATCAATAGTTTTTTTGTTTTTATTGCTGAGTCATACTACTGAGTAATAAACTACATGTTATAGATATATCACAGTTTGATTCACCATTCACTCACCGAAGGACATTTTTTGTTTGTGTTTTCTCCCAATTTTGAGCTATCAGAAATAAGGCTGCATTCGTATATAGGTTTTTATATGGACATACATTTGTGTTTCTCTGGGATAAATGCCACTGCTTGATTGTTTGGTAAGCATATGTTTGTATAGCTTTTAAAGAACCCAACAAACTATAAAATAACTGTTTGGCATTTTTCCACAATGGCTGTGCCACTTTACATTCCCACCAATAATGTATGAGAGATTGAGTTTCTCTGCATCCTTGCCAGCATTTGCTATTATCACTATTTTTAATTTTAGCTGTTCTAATGGATGTATAGTAAACTTTCTAAAATGCAAGTGAGAACTTGCCAACCTTCTCCTCAAACCCTGCAAAAGCTCTGCATCTTCAGAGAAGAGGCCTGCCGATGGTACTTAAGGTTTTACATGATCTGGTTCTCTTTACATTCTGATTCCATTTCCTTTCTCCTCGCAACCCCAACCCACACCGTTCATTCCATCCCAGCTCTAACCTTGTCGCTGTTCCAAATGCCAGGCACATTCATGCCTTAGGGCTTTTGCATCTGTGATATCCTCTACCCGGGACACAGGTTGCAGGGCTGGTTCTCTTCAAGCGTTCTCCAAAAATGTCACCTTCCCAATGAAAGTTTTCCTTTATCCCCTTGTTTAAAACTGCAACACCCTCCACTGTTCCCTATTCCTGACTTATTTTTCTTCCATATCACTTCTAACTTTCTAGCCCACCAACCTCCCCCAAATGCAAGTTCCCTATGGACAAGAATTTTTTATGAACAATATGATTTCACTGATATGTACGATATAAAACTGAAAACAACAAAGGAACAAGACAAACAAATGAAGAAACAAAAACTCATAGACACAGACAATAGTTTAGTGGTTACCAGAGAGTAAGGGGGTTTGGGGTGGTAGATGAGAGAGTAAGGTATCAAATATATGGTGATGGAAGGAGAACTGACTCTGGGTGATGAACACACAACACGATACATAGATGATGTATTACAGAACTGTACACTTGAAACCTATATAACTTTAGTAACAGTTGTCACCCCAATAAATTTTAATTAAAAAAAATTATTTTTACTATTTGTCTCATATATATTCCCCGTCTCTAGAAAAATACCTATTACATAGTGTGTGTCTAAAACAAATATTAGTTGAATGAACAAATCACCTACATCCCCAAAGCCTACAACAAAGAGCCATTACTACCCACAAAAGGTGGGCTTGGTAACTTTACAAAACTGAAATGTTAAAAAGCACGTGGTCAGGGGGTAGCCAGTTAGCTCAGTTGGTCAGAGCGTGGTGCTAAAAACACCAAGGTTGCCAGTTCAGTACCCGCATGGGCCACTGCGAGCTGCGCCCTCCTTAAAAGAAAAGGCAAGCACGTGGTCAGTGCAGCTCTCATTAACAGCACATGTAGAGCTCAGGGGCCTCATGACACTTGCAAATAAGTATCAGCATTTTCTGACTATTTCATCCATTTCCAACTGTGCACACTTAATTCTCACAACAACCTACCGTGTTCCCCCGAAAATAAGACCTAGGCAGACCATCAGCTCTAATGCTCTAATGCTGATGGTCTGCCTAGGTCTTATTTTCGGGGGAACACGGTAGTGCCATGCAGGGCAAATATCATTATACCTGTTGTACAGGCAAGAAAGAGGAGGCAAATGAGAAAGTAGTTTTCTAAGATACTGGATATTCAATAAATAAAACAAGAAGCCAGATTCTCTGCCCAAAATTAAGTGTTTTGCCCACCACACTAATCTGTTTTCTTCTTGATAGTATTCTTAGGAATATGAGTGAATAAGGGTTTAAACATTCTGATGTTCATTCAGTCATTCACCAAATATTTGTCAAGTGCCTAACAGGTGCCAGGAACTGTGACAGATGCTAGGCTGTTCAGTCTATCATCATGATAAAGACTTGCCAATTATCTACCACTTTACCTTTCTGTGCTCATGATCAATCATGACATTATGGGGCTTCACATCTCTGTGCATAATTCCCATGCTGTGACAATAATCCAGGGCCTGTGAAAGGAACAGGTAAGAAAGGAAAGAGTAAGTTTGCATACGAGTGCTTTTTTAATTAAAGTCTTTTACTTTTTCCTCCATAGTTTTCCTTCTAGCTTCACAACACCCCTAGGAGTCAAAGTTAGGACAATCACTCCCACAGCTATTCATCAGAGACTTGTTCAAGATCCCACAGTCTAACTCATGGCCTCTGAACTTCAAGTTCTGTTCTTGCAGTTGTTTCAACATCCTTTCTGTTCAAAAAGACACAAAGCATACACCAACTGCATCACTTCCATTTTCTCCTCCTTACCCAAAGCCTGGATTATTTTCACAAACAGCCTCATCAAAAGGAGAAAACACAGCCTGACAACTGCAGCGTACATCTGAAGCTGAATAATGAACGTGAACTATAATTTTATATATGTATATAGTCACAGGATGTGGAGTACAGTGTAAGGAATAGAGTCAGTGGAACTGTAATGCTATATACGATGTCAGAGGGGTAGGGGATTGGGGGAGGGGGGTTATCACTTTGTGAGGGGTATAAATGTCTAACTATTACATTGTTTTGTACACCTGAAACTAATAGGGGAAGAAGAAGAAGAAAAGGAGAAAATATGGCCTGTTGCCTGCTTCTGTGAATGTTTTATCGGAACACAGCCACACCTATTTGTCTGCATGCTGTGGCTGCTTTCATATTACAACAGCAGAGCTGAGTAGTGAGAAAGACCCTACCGCCCATAAAGCCAGAAATTTTACTGTTTATCCCTATAAGGAAGTTTGCCAACTTCTGATTTATGACATCAAATCCAATTTAAAAACCATGTTCAATCTCAAACTAAGGTGAACTGAATGGCATGACCTTTGGGGTTTGCCAATCCCAGCCTTTAAGTCAGCTGATGTCATTGGCCAACTTCTTGTCCTTCCCAAAGGGCAACTTGCGTTCCTACGGTTCCCAGGGCTAGGCAAGCATATCCTTAAGTCTGTGAAGTCCTGCTTGCCACAAGACTACATAAGCCAATGGAAAGATCAAATATCTCTGCTGGCACAGTCTCTTCAGGGTACTTCTAAGGTTCGAATGCAGGCTTTAATCCAACCCTCAGTTAGTAAGAAACTTGAGCCAATTCTTAGCAATTTTCTCATCTATAAAGCTGACCTTGTGACTACCAGGAGCAAGATATTTGGTGATTCCACTTTAGAAATCAAAGTCCACTCTAAATTAGCAATCTCAAGCAGAGATTTACATAATCCTTAGGACAATGACCCTTTGACAGCTGAGTTTAATGTTTCATGTGTTCAACTTTAAGTGAAATAAAGTATACCAGAAACCAAGACATCAGGAGCTTATTTTTACAAGTTTGGACAACTTAATTGTTAACTTTTACAGAAGTAAGACAGAGATTACAAATATTTAAGGGGTCTCAGCCCTCTTCTAAGTACCCTTTCCAGAGCATTCTAAATTATACTTACTAAAACCTATCTCATAATCCTTACATTAGCAGAAGAATTCTGATGCTAGCAACTTATTAAAAACTTAGATAGATGAAGAGGCCCCTTCTTTTAACATATTTTACAAAGTTAATCCACTGGCTTTTCTATAGCCATTTGGGTTATTTAACAAAGGAAGATGAACCTAAAGATATTTAGTATTCAAGGTTCCCTTACCTTCAGAATCTCATACATGTAAAATCGAATATCATAGTCTGTTAACGTCTGGTACAATTGCTGTTAAAGAAAATGCAACATTTGAGCCATGAAACACTACTGATGGAAA
This sequence comes from Rhinolophus ferrumequinum, assembly GCF_004115265.2. Taxonomy (NCBI): domain Eukaryota; kingdom Metazoa; phylum Chordata; class Mammalia; order Chiroptera; family Rhinolophidae; genus Rhinolophus; species Rhinolophus ferrumequinum. The sequence goes on from NC_046306.1 coordinate 23,412,980, forward strand.
GCAATTTCTCATCCTCATTTGTAGCAATTCAAACCAAGACTTGGCTCATTTGCCATCATTCCAAGATCTGTCCTTATACCAGTCTCTACTTCTCCAACATACCATTCACTTTAAAGAGACACTTGGGGTCTTCAACTCTACATGTAAAAGTGAAGAGTTACTTAAAATTGTATTGCTGAAGCTATACAAATCTGTCAAGCCAATTTAACAGAACTATTCTTGTTCCAATTTGAAGGTAAACTCTGAACAACTGTTACGTATCCTTTCTAATTTCCAAAGAGTTGCAGTTTTAAAAAAACATGCATATATATCATTAAATGGTTAATGACATGCTCTGACAATGTTTTCTTTGAAGTTATTCTGATTCTAAAACAGTTCTTCCTTTTTTTTCCTTCTCTCAGCAAAAGAATTCACCCACTTATTGATACCGAACATTCTTGAGACTGGCTTAAAGGCAAGTCAAATACTTTTACAACTTGAAACCCAAAAATGTGGATTCTTCTGTTATACTGGAATTGAGAAATGTTTGAAATAAGTGGGCCCGCTGGATGGGCTGGAAGTGAGACATTATCTGTTGTAGAGGTTTGTGTTGTACCAGAATTTACGACACCCTTCCTCACCCATTCCTTTTTAAGATCTAAAGCTGAGAGTTTCTGAGGAATCCTAAGGTATAAACAAATCTTGCTTTTCCACACACAATACATTCCTCCTGAACACTGTCATTTTAAAGCGAAATACCCTAGGCCAGATTCTGACTGAACATGTGTTATTGTTTCATTAGATTTGACATCAGCAGCAACTGTCAAATGAATGGTAAAGGTGGTGAGAAGTAAACATTATTCCTCATTAAAAAGAGCACAAAACAAATAAAAGGGCAAAATACCAAGATCTCGAAAGTGGACAATTTGTACAGGAGTATTTCTATCTTAAAATTTAACACTGTGAAGATGAAAAGCTCTTTTTAAGCAAATTAGAAGGAAGCTCTTCTAATAGTAACATCCCTAAAAGGCTTTCTATGTGGTCTAAAAACCCGCAGCTTGAAGTGGTTGGTTATATGTTATACCTTGAAGTCTGTGTTGTTTACGTGTTCAAAAACCAAGGCAGGGGTTCGTGACTAGGGGAAAGAAAAAGAAAACACACATTAGCAATAGCCCTTGCAGCTTTAGCGGGCACAATGTTTGCAGATGCTACATGGTGAATTTGGCAGTCCTCGCCTCAGTAGCAGGAAACCCTCTATTGCTACAAGCCCTCCCCGCTCTGATCATCACCACACTTAGGTCATTTTGGGGATGGATTTCAAACAGAAGACATGGAGCTGAAGTCTCACCAGGCTCTAGGCAGCCCGACAATGCACCCATCGCCCATCGGCATCGGACCTGAGTTTGCAAAATGGATTAACACATTTCAGTTTCCAGTGCTATCAGTCTCTTAGCCTAGAAGAATAAGAAATAGTCTGTGGGTGGAGGTCTCTTTGAAAGAAAGACCCAAGCTAGTTAAATGGTATAACTGATTAAGCACTTTTAAAGCAGGACTTCACAGTAGAGGGGGGAACAGAAAGGCCAGCTGTGTGCTCTAGGCAAACACTTCAGCCCTAGTGGGCCTTGCTAACACCTATTATACTCACCACAGGGTCTTTTACAATGTCTGCAAGTGTGATGATGTTGGGACCGCCTCGCAAATTCTCCAAAATCTTTATTTCACGCTTGATTTTCTTCTTCTTTACTGGCTGAAAGGGTAAAAGTACATCAGTGAAAGGGTAAAGTTTTCGGGGTATTTCAACAGGTAATATAATACATAAATGGCTTACTTATGAGCTCCTTGAAGGAAGGAAATGTGTCTGACTCATCTCTGAACCCCCTTCTCCTAGCCTTGTGCCAGGCACCTTGCAAATACTTAGCAAATGTTGACTTGAAATAAAAAGATTTCCATTCCAAAGACCAGACCTCTGCAGAATCAGCATTTCATTCCAATCATCAGTCTATATATGTTAACTTTTTATAACTATACAAACTATGAAAAGAAGTGGTTAGTAAGATTAAGGTACATCCTGAAAAATCTTTTTATCGGTTGGGATCAAACATGGGCTCTTTCTATTCCTCCCTCTAAGTCTATAAATACCCAACAGAGGTGAGAGAATCAGGACCGACAGGAAGGATGAACAAACCATGTTTACGCAGCATAACCCTGTGGGCTAAATGTGGGTCTGGAGTCGAGATTGCCTAGTACAAATCCTACTTTCATTACCTGCTCGCTGCGTGCCTGTGGGAAAGTGACATAACCTCTCTAAGCCTTTCAGGTAAATGATCAACAGGTAAAATGATCAACAAGAGTACCAATCTCATAAGGTTGTTGTAAGAATCACATGAAATACATGAAAAGATCTCACAATATGGCTTGGACATAACACACACTATCTGTCTAGACTTATGATCAATATTCCTATAAATAAACCTTTCCCTCTATTGTAAAAAGACCACTTTGCTGAGCCGCTTGAGTATATCTTTCACATTCCTTTGTCCTCACCTATCATTTTCACATCTCTTGTGGTACAGAACCCTTTTCATTTTTCTGAGGACTTTGGTCCAACTGGACCGCCTCCACAAAGCCTCCCTTCTATATAGTCTAAAACAACAGCGCTGGTCCAAAAGAAATACAATGCAAGCCACATATATTTTAAATGTTCTAGTACCCACGTTAAAAAAATATTTAACAAAATATATTCAAAATCTTATTTTAACGTGTAAATCAATATGAAAAATTACTAATGAGCAACGTAATATACTTTGTTGGTACTAAGCCTTTGAAATCTAGTATATTTTATCCTTACAGCGTATTTCAATTTGGACCAGCCACATTTCAAATGCTCAGTAGCCACATGTGACCCATGCCTGCTGTACCGGACCATGCAGGTCTTTCCTAGTGTGTCAGTCACCTCAGATTACTGACATGCTACATACAATTCTCAGAAACTGTTTTAAACATATTATCATCTCTTCATTAACAAGATTGGTGGCGACTAAACTTTGATGATCAACAATCTGGATTTTAACCTGGATTTTTTTTTAATATGTACATTCCCAGGACACACTTTGACCCACTGAGTTAGGATCTGTACAGTGTTTTAAAAAAATCTTGAGCCAACATTTAGAAATCAGGGCAATTGATAAACAAATATAAATTTGTGGCTTGTTTTTATAAAAAAGTATCAAGCAACACTTGCCTTGCACTACTGCAGGGCAATAATCAGCTGGAGCTGGAGCACTTGCTGCAGTACCCACTCAACTCTCAGCATGGGCACTCACACCAGACTAGCTGCATGTCATCTGCCTGCCCTGTGAAGGCCTGCACTTGTGACTGCTCGTCTTTACACAGTAGAGGTAACAACTTATTGAGAATAAAAGCATGGAATAGAGCTAAAAATAGAGAAAATCAGTATTAGGCAATCCAATCAGCATTAGACCTAGGAGAGAGAAGACTGAACTTTTACTCCCTTCCTCTGCCACAATCTAGTTGTATGACTTGAGTCAAATCACTCCCCTTGCTTTAGTTTCCTGATCTGTCAAATGAAGACCTCTCCTGATTTCAGAGGATATAATAAAATAAAGGTGTTAAAGCCCTCCAAAAAACCTTTTCAAATGCTACTTTAAAGAAAGCGTTACTATTACTTAAAACAAATCTAAATTCCAAATATTATACCTCTGAAATTATCATCTCTCTATTCTTGTACTCACCTTGAGAATTTTAACAACAACTTTTTCATTATTTGTAATGTTGATGGCTTCAAATACTTCACTGTATTTACCCCGGCCTAATTTTCGAACCAGCTGGTAGTCATCTTGATTTCTGTGAACAAAAAGAGTCAAAGTCACAATGGTTAAAAAATAAGTTATTTTAAAGAATTCCAAACTGGTTTCTTTTTAATTGGGACAATTAAAAATGTGTGTCTGTTCCAAATCCTAGAATTAGAAAAATGAAAGCCTTTCAATTCTTCTTTCAAATCATGACTTGTTTACATCTCTACTGGCATGTCACACATAGCTGACTTACATTAGGGTTTGTATGTATGCTTGTCTCCAACAACAGACAGCTTTCCCTGGAGAATAATTTTTATATATTCCTGTCCCCTAGTGCCTGGCCCAGTGTTGTTTGTACCTAGCAATATGTGAATACATGTTAGAAGAATATTTCAATTCAACCACACCTGGGGAGCAGCTGATTTTTAATGGGCTTCTTTGCACGTAAGTGGTTTTCAAACATACAGGTTTGACCTCCCACTTGCTCTCCAAGTCAAGCTCTGAAGACAGTCCATGTAATATAGTTTGCAAATCGCACTACAGGTCATGAACCATAGTTGGGCATCCTTTCCTCTACTTTTACCCATATTTCATGACCATTAAGCGACAGAGATAAAAATAAGGGAAATGCCAACATTTTCTCTCTGCCTCTGCTTACAACTTACAGGACTTTGCTCTAAATGACAAACACAGTCCTTTTAATAAGGCCTAAATTCTATTTACTCCTGCTGGAGACACTGAGAATCCAACATGTAACAAATAAGTCATTCATTCTCCACAAGCAGCTAAAAAGAAGAGTGAATGAAGAGGAACGCAAAGAGTACTAAGGACAAACAACACAATAATCATGGCAGGTCTAGAGGAAGGAAGCTCTTAGTTCTGGTTGAGTTCTCCTCCTGTGGGAGGGCATAGAAAACAAATGCAAGCAACCAAATAGCACCATGGCAAAAATCTCAAAAGGGCTGTTTAGTGACATTTAAGCAGAACTAAGTGCAAAGCACTCAATTTGAATAGAATGGTTGAAATTTCTGTAGTAAAACAGGTATTCCTAGAGTCCAAAACCTGTGACATAAGGGGAATTGTTAGATTATCAATAATGATAATATTTATTGGTATTGTGCCACTGGTTCTTGACGGTATCTTTGAAGTCCACGGTGCCTCTTTGTGCAGACTCAACGTACTTACTGGTAAGAGTCACGGCCCAATCATGCCTGACCATGACAATTTGGGGAGGCTGTATTTATACACTTGTAAGTGATGGACATCGCATATGAAATGTAGCCTATGGGAGCTGTAGCTTTGAGTTTTCAAATTGCTTTCTTTTGTATTTGAATGTCAAAATGCTTTTATGACAAAAAGTATGACCTGCTAAATATATACTATGTTGGGACAAGAAATACAAACATCCAAATGAGACTGCACAGAGAATTAAGAGGGCCAACACAACTGTTCAGGCAGACTGCAACTGTTCTAGATAGACTGTGGGCTGAATTACATGTTACATATGTCGAGTCTTGTGATAAGGGCAAATGTTTAAGGGTTTAATTTTGCTTCTCAATAGAAAGCGAACACCTTTCTGGAGAACTGTTTCATCCTTTATTATCATCATGGGGCAAAATTCTCCGACTTCAAAAATACTTTACGTTAGAGTTTGGTGTTTTCAAAGTCTCCCAAGTATTAATTCTCACCTAACTGCAAAGCCCTTAGCTGAGGCAAGCTGATAGGTTACTCCCTGTTACTAGCTTTGCATATATATATATAAATCAGAGGGAAGAAGAAGAGACTGAAACGATTCTTAAATGACAAGGCCATCAAAACTGTTAATTTGCCAAAGCAATACCTTGATTCTTCACTGCAGAAAACACAAATCAGACTCCGATCTTGAGGTTCATAAATGCACAGTCAGGGAGGTTTCCTGACATAAATTACTCAACAAATCCACAAGAGTCAGCCCTTTGGGTGAGTATAATGAAGTAAAAGGAAACAATTACCCCCATTCCACCACATGTGACTCATAATCCCAGTACTCCCGGGGTCTGTGCGTATTAACATCTGTGTAAACTCTGGCCCTGCTTGGCACGGGTCCCGACATGTCAGACAGGTTGGCGACAAAGCTGGACTTGGTGTTTGGAGATCTGGCAGTTACTGTGTTCAGAGGCGGCTGCGGGGGTAAGACCTTGTTTCAGACCTGTGTTCTTCAAACTGCAGAAACAAAATGCACAAAGGCCAAGGAATTATTTTTTTTAAAGCATATGGGAAGATAATAAAATCAAGTTACAACAATAGCCTCAAATATACCTCTGGCTCTCCTACCTGTTAAATCAATGAATATATCCCAACTGTGCCAACCACAGTGTTTCCTGTAACATGAAAAAAAACACCAAAAAAACCCAAAAAACCCAAAACACCCCAAAACACAACCCCAAGAAACTCAAACATGTATTAGCCCTACTCCTATTCTGCAAAGTAGTTTGTTACCTCCTCGTCTAAAGTTTGGATGCTCTTTATAAGATAGCCTGGAAGGGGAAAATGGCATTGAGGGTAGACCCATCAGCATTACTAGCACTTACACATTCTACAAAAAAGATTGGCAAGAACAGTACTTTCCTTTCAGCAACTTTCTACAGCTCAAGTAGGTGTGCTAAAAGGCTCTGCAATTGTGGCAAAGCCAAGAGTACAAACCGTCAGTCTGACTAATACTTGATAAAACCAGGAACGGGGAATAAAGACTCATTCTCGTACATCGAAGTTCAATGTCATTTTAGATTGATCCAAATCATTTGGGAACCTTATGTAATAATCAGCAAACCCTTGGCCACCATTTGAAAGCCACACTTGATTTCACTAAATTTAAAAAACAGAAATCAGTAATTTCCCCTTGGTTTAATACAGTAGCAAGCTTAATAAAAACTGGCAGAAACCAGTAATACATATTGGCTGAACTAATGCAAAATTTGAGAGAAAATTAGTGAAATTTTAGAAATATGCTTTCTACCAAATTGGTAAACTAAGTTTCCTTTTCCTGTAGCATTTGTTGATTCCTGTCACAATACCTTTAAAAATGTATCAAGCCTCCAGATGCCATAACCTGAGGAGAACACATCATCACCTATGCAGTTTTCTGGCCAAGACTGTGTAACCCCAATCTACTTAAAAGGAAACACTGGACAAACAGAAAATGAGGACGATTCTATTGAGGGGTGGGGGTGAGGGTGGTGCTGTGCTCTTCAAAAATGTCAATATTATAAAAGACAAAGGAAGACTAAAAAGACATGACAACTAAACACAATGTCCTATCCTAGACTGTATCCTGTACTGGAGGGGGGAAATGTTATTAAAAAACAATACTATCGAGATCAAATGATAAAACTGGAATTTAGATGATAGAGTAGGTATACTTAAGAGCACACTCACACACGATAAAGCAAATGGGGTAAATAAAATACTACAACAGGTAAATCTGGCTAAAGGAGATACAGATGTTTTTCGTACTATTTTTTTGTTGTTGAAACATATATTTAAAAAAATTGTGATAAAATATACATAAAACTCACCAATTTAACCACGTTTAAGTGTACAGTTCAGTTGCATTAAGTACATTCACTTCTGTGCAACCATCACCACACCCTCCATTTCTAGGATTATTCAGCATCCCAAACTGAAACACTATTCCTATTAAACACCAACTCCCTCCTCCCCCCAGCACCTTATAACCACCACCCTATTTTTTTGTCTGTAAGAGTTTGACTGCTCTAGGTACTTCATTTAAGTGGACTCATAGGATATTTGTCCTCTTATGTTTGGCTTATTTCATTTAGCATGTGTTCAAAGTTCATCCGTACTGTACCATATGCCATAACTTCCTTCCTTTTTAAGGCTGAATATTTCCATTGTATGTATAGACCACATTTTGATTATTCATTCATTCCTCAATATACACTTGGGTTCTTTCCACCTTTAGGCTATTGTAAACAGTGCTGCTATGAACACTGGTGTACAAATATCTTTTGGAGTTCCTGCTTTCGATTCATTTAGGTATGTACCCAAAGTGAAATCGCTTGACCATATATATAGTAACTGTATGTTTAATTTTTTGAGGAACCACCATACTCTTTTCCACAGTGGTTGCATCATTTTGTATTCCTATCAGCCAGGCTGATAGGAACTGGAAACAAGGTTTCCAATTTCTCCATACCTGCCAGCATTTATTTTTTTATAGGAGCCATCCTAACAGGTATAAAGTGGTATCTCACTGTGGTTTTGATTTGCATTTCCCTAATACTTAGTGATGCTGAGCATTTTTTTCATGTGCTTATTGGCCATTTATATACCTTCCTTGGAGAGATTCAAGATTTTTGCCCATTTTTTAATTGGGGTTTTTTTTTTTTTTTGATTGTCGAGTTGTAGTTCTTTATATATTTTGTTTATTAATTCCTTGATATACAATTTGCAAATATTTTCTCCCATTGGGTAGGCTGCCTTTTCATCCTGTTAGTGTCCTTTGATGCACAAAAGTTAATTTTGATGGAAGTCCAATTTATTTTGTCTTTTGTTTAGTGTCTTTATTTGTATTATTTTTATTTTTGTTCATGCATATTTGAAGTTACTTCCAAATAAAAGGTTTTAAAAAATGGGTATAAGGAAAAAAAAAAAATGGGTATAAGAAAACCGGAAAACTTACCCACAATCACATAGCTACTTAATACTGATTGTTGTGATAGTGATTTCTTTCGTCATACAGTCATAAACTAGTTAGATGACAACAGCTAACATCTACAAGTGCTCACTATGTGCCAGCAATATATGCACATTCACTATGTGCTTTAAATGGATTTCATTTACTCCTCACCACATTAAGTTGTGAGAAAAGTTATCATTTTCCCCATTTTACAGATGAGGAAACTGAAGTAAAGAAAGGTTAAGTAATTTGCCAAAGGACACACAGGTAGAAGAGCTGACATTCAACCAGACTATAAAATAGGGATAACTGTATTTACCTCATAGGTTTGTGATGAGGATTCAGTTAGTTAATGAATGTGAACTGTTTAGAACTGTGCCTATGTGAGAGCTCTAAGAGACCTGTTTACAACAACTCCATGTCTTTCCACTGTTGTACTGAAGATGGAGTTGAGCTACCATACCCAAAGAGTAGTAGCCAGAAGAGATGTCTTCTTATGCCCATGGTTTCAGTGGCTTGAAGCGTTCAGAGAGCAAGTGAGACTGGGTTGGGGATTAATGCTGTACTTGGAAGTATGACAAACACAATCAGTGATACTCTCCCACAATACATGAGATCAAAAGATCCACGTACGAGGTATGACCAAAAAATACAGTGAATGTTTCAATTTAAAAAAAATCTATCACAGTAAAAGACACATTGCCATTAATCCTTCTCAAAATACGCCCCCTTGCTTCAAACACACTTATCCCATCGTTCTTGCCACTTTCTGAAGCAGTTCTGGAAGTCCTCTTTCGTGAGTGCCTTTAGTTGCGCTGTTGTTGCTGCTCAATGTCCCTGAGTCAATTCAAAACATTTACCTTTCATGGTCATTTTGACTTTGGGGAGGAGCCAGAAGTCGCCCAGTTCCAGATCCAGTGAATAATGTGGATGAGGACACACAGTAATGATTTTATTTGACAGAAATTGCCACACGAGAAGTGATACCCCTGTAAACCATAGCCTTTCTGTCGTGATCAACAAATACGGTAAATGCTGCTGCCAAGCGCCATCCAACAGAAAAGCAGGGATCTTCAATACGGGGAGCAGTGTTTGGAACCTTAATAACAGGGTGTGACAAGTTTCAACTTGTTGGGGCAGTCGGGTGTGAGCTATGGTTAGAGAAGGTGTGTTTTATTTTTTATGTTATTTTATTAAGTAGATTTTTTTTTTTAAGGAAGGCGCAACTCACACTGGCCCATGTGGGGATTGAACCGGCAACCTTGGTGTTATTAGCACCACGCTCTAACCAACTGAGCTAACCGGCCACCCCGAGAGAAGGTGTATTTTAAAGTGTGCTGTAAATCATCCTCCGTCATGACAACCCTCCACGTCACACATTGCTTCTGCTATGGCAATTTGTCAATGAAAACATTACAGTGTGTCCCCACCCACCTTATTCACCAGAGCTGGCAACGGGCGACTTCTGGCTCTTCCCCAAAGTCAAAATGATTCAGGACATCAAGGCAGCCACGACAGTGCAACTAAAGACACTCACGAAAGAGGACTTCCAGAACTGCTTCAGAAAGTGACAAGAACGATGGGATAAGTGTGTTTGAAACACAGGTATTTTGAGAGGGATTAATGGCAATGTGTCTTTTACTGTAATAATTTTTTTATTTATTTAAACATTCACCGTATTGTTTGATCACACCTCGTATTATCTACTCATGAAATCTCTCATTCATAAAACCCCTGTAACTTGCCTCTGTTCAACACTGGGGTCCCATGAGTATAAATTTAAATAGCCCGAAAACAATAAAACTATTAAAATACTTATTAAATGTGAACGAAAACAGTCTTTGAAATTATTTCCAAATATTCATTCCTTGGTTTTATAAAACAACCAGGGTGACAGTAACCTAATTTACCTTTACCTAATATCAGTTAAGTATAAAACACATACAAACAAGCAAAAAACCAGAAAGCAGACACTGATGGTAACTTTTGTTCTTTCCAAAGAAACAAGGTCATTTATGCTATAGGACTGCTCCCTTCTGGGGGGCTATTATGTCTACATTGACAACACCAAGACACTGAGAAGATGGGTATGGGTGTATGGGTGTGTGTGTGTGTGTGTGTGTATACATAAACAGCCAAAACAGTACAACAGCTGAAACCAGTAGAAATATTGTCCCTAGGTATTTATGACTTTTAATGATACTCAACTTCTAAATTCTTAGCTTCTTATCTGATAAAAACAGTATCTTTCTCTTCGGTCTCCGATATTCCTTTATAGGCATTTTATTCTTTTGGTTGCTATTTTAAACCTTATTAGAAGACAACCTTTACCTGTGGATCTCAAAGCCCTTCCCCTATTAGCTTAAGAAGTTTGTAAATCAACACAAATTTAGTAACTGGGATCAGATGCAATAGGGTGATGAAACAAGCAGTGGAGTCCTGGTTTCAAATCCCTAGGTGGACCTCTGCTGGGCTTCTTCCAGCTTTGGTTCACTTATGAAACCTCCTAACTGCACTTGCAGACTGAAGAGAAGATCAAGTGAGAGTATCTTCCAGAAAGGGCTCAAAAACACCAAACACATGTAAATTATTATTAAATTATTACTATGCCATAGTTCTTTAATGAAAACTAATAAACAGAAATCTATCTTTAAAAGACTTTATAGTCTTCATCCTCAGTTTTCTTTAAAATACTTCCCAGCCTCTGAGGGCAACTGATAGGTAGACATGACATTACAAAATGAGACCTCACTTCTCCTTTAAACCACCTGACTCACGTGGAAAATATCTCCCAACTCCCATTTCCTAGCCCATGAGTGTCTGTCACACGCTTACCATCCAGTCTTCCTCTGCTCTCTAAAGGCCCTGGCATTCTCTGTGAAGAGCAGAGCAAGACTTTACCACTGAAACTCAAATACTTGTTTGATTGTTTGACCCTTGCAGCTTTGTGTCTCATCAGCTGGAACCTAATTATGAACTGGTGGACTTGATTCTCCACTGGGAGGACAGTATTTTGCAGTACCCCAAAGGGTGCTTCACGTAACTCTCATGCATACCAAACAATCAGCTTATAGTAAGAGAGTCAATCACACAAATTTGAAATGGTTGGCCTTCATTAACTGTATGGGGAGAAGATAATGGGTTCTTGAACTGTAGCTCAGCAACTTCAGATCAATAAAAGGGTGCAAAGAGGGCTGCGGGAGGGTGATGGGATGGGAATAAAGAGGGGCGAAGACAGGAAAAAGACATCATCAAAGATAAACATTTTATTCAGAAACAGTATTTCACTTGCACCTCTGAAAATATGCATGTATATTCACATGCAGCCCAACAGGAAGGAAATACAGGGAGGGACAGCCTAAATTTCTCAATTATTGGTTTGGTTCTTTCATACATTCCTTCCTTTTTCATCCCTTAAATATACGAGCCTATAGTATGAAAAAGTACTACTATGCTAGGCCTTGGAAATATATAACAACAAGCAAGGCAGAACAAAGGTGAGACAAATATGCCTTTAAGAATTTATCTGCAGACTAAGGATACTGGAAATTCATCGAAGAGTTTTAAACAGAAAAGTGACCCAACATGTAATTTACGAAAGTCTGCTTTGGCAGGGTGTGGGACAGGTAGAGAGAATAGAGCTAAGGAGAGACAGGAGGTTGTTGTGTGAGAGAGATGATGATGAAAGCTTTACCTATGGTGGTCGCAATGGAGGTAAGTGGACTACTACTTGGAACAAACTTTATGGTGTAAAACAAATAGCTCTGGGTGGATTAGATAATGGGGTAAGGAGCGGGAGGTTGAGTTTTAAATTTCTAGCTAGATAGACTGTTGATGCCATTCACGGAAATAGAAAACATTCTGGAAGAGAGCTCACAAGTCAGGTTTTGGACATGAGGTTAAAATAGCTTTTAGACATTAAAAAAGGATACCAAATAAGCAATTACATATCACAAGTCGAGCTGAAAGAGCTTTTCAGCTTTAAATATCTAACCCTCCCAGCAATTCTATGAGGCAGGCATTTCCTTCCCTAATCTGCAGATGAAGAAAACAGCCTAAGTAAAGCTCAGGAGCTTGACCAAGAATCTCCAGCAGAAACGGAGTTGGGGTTCCAAGTCAAGTTGGCTGACCTTCAAGGTTCAAGTCTTTTCATTCCTACAGAGCTTAACACTTTCTACACCTCGTATACAGTAGTCTTCAAATCTTAATTTCCCTAGTAGACTCTTAGCTGCCCGAATCAAGATCACGTCTGATTTATCTTTTTACTTTATAGTACACAGCTCAAGGCTTTGCATTTTGTAGGACGCACAGTAAATTTTACTTGTTGATCAATCAATGGTGGTTTATTTTTTAAAAAAATGAAAAGAAAATGAAGTTGCTTCCAAAACGTAGGGTGCCCTAAACACTTCTGGTCATCTGGTACACAGCTAGGGGAACTGGAAGACCAAGTCAAGGATTCTTGAGTAATTGTTCCCTTTGCTCTCTCTCCCTCCCATTATTACAGCTTTTTCTATTAAATAACAGGGCAACCGTGAAGACTAGTCTCCCCGCAACAATTAAAATTAAGAGAATAGTGGAGAAACTTTACTTTAGCAATTTTTGTAACAGCTTATTTGAAAGTTTGGAAAAGTGCCTAAATGCTGAATATCCTGAAAGGTCAATTCTCCTTTCCACTGCTCATCATACAAGTACACCTGAAAATCTGACTTACAGAAAAAGTATTACCTTTCCTAATAATTTCCATTTACTTAATCCTTACTGTTCCTGTGTAACTGCATAAAGGAGGTGTTAACTTTAGTAGCTAACCATTTCAGATCACTACTTCTATCTAAAAAGTCCTCAAATTGACCATGAAGACATGGCTACATTTTGTTTGTTCAATGTTTCTCCAACAGAAGCCAATCAACTATGAAAAATGATCTTGTCAACAAAAGTTTTCCTACTAAAATCAGACCACACCTATAACCAAAGCCAATTACATGGTTCTGCTTGATCTGTTCTTTATGAAATGCAAGGAAATGAAAACTCCATTAAACAGTAAGGCTAAAATACGCACTGCCACAATCAGACTTTACTGACATAAAATGGAATGTAACAGAACTAATTAATTTCAATAAAAACCCCTCTTGCCCTCTTCAGTCAGTCTCTCCCTCTAATCTCTTCCATGTGATTTCTGTTTTTCAATCTGGCAACTAAAAAGAAAATTAGAGGTTTAGGAAATGGTCTAACACCAGAAAACTGCACAAGTCTGATTAGTCATTTGCGCTAATGTATTTTTAGAGAATGAATTTTCTAGCATTAGAACTGTAAAAGATTATTTCAGAACTTTAAAAAGCTAAGTCCATTTTCAAACTGTATTACAGTTTTATTAGTTCTTGTAACCCTAATGTTTATTAGGGTCTTTATCTTTAAAAAAAAACCTCCTGGCAACCATAGATCAACTATAGTGAATGAACAAGATCTCATAACCATCCAGACAGAACAAAGATTTCTATAGCAAAGAATGAGGAAGTGCGGACAGGTGGCTCCTTGGTTAGAGCACGAGCTCTGGGCAACGGGGGGGGGGGGGGGGGGGGGGGGGGAGGGGCGCTTCGGGTTCGATTCCTACATGGGCCAGCAAGCTGCGCCCTCCACAATTAGAATGAAGTCAATGAGCTGCTGCTGAGCTCCCAAATGGCTCAGTTGGTTGGAGCGTGTGCTCTCAACCACAAGGTTGCCGGTTCGACTCCCGCGATGGTGGGCTGCACCCCTGCAACTAACAACAGCAACTAGACCTGGAGCTAAGTTGCTCCAGGAGCTCCACAACTAAGATTGAAAGGACAACTTGACTTGGAAAAGTTCCGGAAGTACACACTGTTCCCCAATAAAGTCCTGTGCCCCTTCCCCAATAAAATCTTTAAAAAAAAAAGAATGAGGAATGTGCTTATATTACACTCTCTGCATAACTGAGGACTGCCTGTTGAGAGAGGAAAAGCAGTTATATGAGGAAAACAACTTTTCACATTACTGGCGAGAACGACCTCTTCTTCCTAGTAATCAGCATAAACTGGTTAGAGAGAACAGGATTTGTGGAACTCAGGGGAGAAAACTGTGTATATGTTCCTGCCTGGTAGAAGCAGATGAATTGAGTCACAAAATCTTGCCTTTTCCCCTTTCAAACATGGCACTGCTTAGCAGGCCATGTGAACACAAAAAAGTAGTTAATACTCTGTAAAACTTGTTTCAAATGTCCATATTGGCCTTAATTTCCAATACTCTTCTTTTTTAAAAATTAGTTTCAGGTGTACAAAACAACATAATGATTATTCTCTCCTTTTAAATCAAGAGCAGAATGTTCACTCAGTAAGTATTTATTGAACATTTACTATGTACCAGGAAATGTGTGCCTGTTGCCAAGAAGGGATTCTTTATTTAGGCCCTGGAGAATAAAGAGAAAGTATCTTTGCCCTCTGACAAAGAAAACAGACTATTACAATCTCAAGTGATCAGTGCTTGAAAGATTAAGTCTGGGTGCTCTGCAGGCATCAAAGGGAATGCAGGTTACTCACCAACCTATTATTCTTCATTCAGCAAATATTTATGGAGTACCTCAATATTTGGGGAAAAATAACATCTAAGCTTAGTTTTGAAGAATGCGCAGGAATTACTCACATGAACACTAAAACAAGAAATTATAAAGCACAATACTTGAAGCAAGTTAAGAATTTTAAAGACCTGTAATTTTGACCCTGAAATTACCAAAGGCTGACACACCTTGTTATCCCCTATAAGAAGCACATCAGATCAACAACCCTTTTATATCTGATTTGGGGAATACTAGTGCACTCTACTTGGCTGTTACTGTGTGTGTCTTCAAAAAAAAAAAGATCATAAATTCACAATCATTGCAATTCAAATCTCTTTCTCTTCCTTTCTCCACTCCTCATACAAATCGGCTTTACAGCAGAGGTCACAGAGCAGAATGTCTAAACAGGACAAGTAACTGGGGGGTGTAGATGATCCTTGAATGTGTGAGTAGAGCTTTTCAGTTTTCAAAGTAAAAACACAAGATTTTTGCAAATAATTTTCCTGTTTTCAACAATGGTGGGCTAATATACTTGGGTCAACCTTCCCACTGTGAACAACTAAAAAAAATGGATCACACACACACATACACACTCACACCTTCTCCCCTTTTCTGTCTCTCATTCTTAAATAAAACAGATGAGCAATTATAGCCAAAAGTGAAGAGAAAATGAGAACCCAGAGAAGCAAGCAAACAAGGAAGGAAGCCCAAAGGGTCTTTGTTGATCCCTGAAAATAAGAATTTATTCTAACAGAAACCAAAGCCTAGGGCCCTCACAAGGTGAAGAGTCTAAAAGGAGAACTTCTCCATAAAAAGGTGAGAGTTCAGAGAGTGATAACCTTAGGGTGAGAGTGAATGGGGAGTGAAGATCCAGGGGAGTGAATGGGGAGTGAAGATCCAGGGAAGAATTACACAGCCCTTTGGGGGGAACATCAGATCTGGAGCTTGTTTTAAAGTGGTCCCTGGACCAGTAATGTCCAGATATCTGACATGAGTAAGTAAGCTCCCTGTGGAGAAAAGTACCCTGCTATGTATGTGTGGGTTTCAAACAATTCCTACAAGTAACTTTTCAAATACAACATCCAGCTTGTAATCAAAGATAATGATGCACTGAAGGAAAAGACTCCAAGATTAAAAACTGGCAGAAAAACAGACAACAGGAAAGACCCACAGACACTTCTGATCTTACCAGATTCAAACTATGAAACAAGTATGCTTATAAGTTTCTGTATATCAACAGGGAACAGGACATTTTTAAAAGTAACAGATTTCAAAAAGTTAAAGAACAAAACAGAACTTTCAGAAACAAAAAACTTGAAATGGATTGATTTAACATTAGACTCAACAAAGCTGAAGAGAAAACTAATAAACTGAAAAATAGGCTAGAAATTATCCACAATGTAGCAGAAAAGTAAAAGCTATGTAAAAATAAGAGAGGAATAATACTGTGAAAAGTTTGACATATTTTTAACTGGTAGAAGAGAAGAAAAAAACAGGACAGGGCAAACGCAACATTAGTTTTAACAGTTGAGAATTTCCCAGAAGCAATCAGACACAATCACATTCCAGAAGCCAACAAATAACAAACAATAAAAAGAAATCTACAACTAAGCATACAATAACAAAAACCAAAAACCAAAGACAAAGAGAAATCTGAAAAGCAAACATAGAAGACAGATTACATTCATAGAAACATGAGAACAATTGCTTTTCCAAAAGCAACAAATGAAACCAAGACAGTTTAATATCTGCAGTGTGCTGAGGAAAAAACTGCCACATTAGAATTCTGTATCCAGTAAATATCTCTAAAAAAAGAAGATAAAGAACAATAATCCCATTGGGTAGGTTTAAATGAGAAAATAAGGAGCAAAAAGGGAAAATTTATAGAAAAGTTCAAATAAACATTGACTACTGATTAATACTAGACTTTGATATGTTTGGGCTCCAAGTTATAACATCTATGATGGTATTTACTTACAGAACAAAAATACCATGTATTTCCAAACCAGAAAGGGAAGGGGGGGGGAAGAGAAATGGAATAAGAAGAATCCAAAAGAATAGTAGGAAAAGATAAGAAAAAACTCAACATAAGAGAGAAAGTTAAACAGAAATATGGCTAATTATACTAAACATAAATGAAATAAATTTCCAGATAAAAGACAAAGACTGCCAGACTGGAATAAAAAAGAAATGCAACTGAACCAGAATAACCACAACAATTTTGAAAAAGAAAAATAAAGCTGGAGGAATCACACTATCCAATTTTAAGACTTATTACAAAGCTACAGTTATTAAAATAATGTGATATTGGCAAAGGGATAAGAGATCAATGAAACAGAATGGAGAGTATAGAAATAGACCCACACAAATATGGCCAATTGATTTTTGACAAAGATACAAAGATGGTTTAATGAGGAAAGGATAATCTTTTCTTTAAATGGTTTTGGAAAATTTGGACATCCACATGCAAAATCATGAACTTCTACTTAAACCTCACACCTGATATAAAAAAGGAGTTAAACCTATAATATATAAAGAATTCAACAACAACAAAACACCCAATTAGGGGCAGGAGGATGGCTCAGATGGTTAGAGAGCAAGCTCTCAACAAGGTTGCTGGTTCAATTCCCGCATGGGATGGTGGACTGCATCCCCTGCAACTAAAGACTGAAAACCGCAACTGGACTTGGAGCTGATGGGCCCTGGAGAAACACAATGTCCCCCAATATTCCCCAATAGAATTTATTAAAAAACACAAAAAAACAAAAACAAAAAAAAACAATTAAACAAACAAAAAAACCCCAATTAAACAATGAGCAAAAGATCTGATGACATTTCACAGAAGATACACTAGTGCATGTGCGCCTTAGTCACAGTGTGTGACAAGTTTCCACTTGTTCAGTCAGTTGGGTATGAGCTATGCTTGAGAAAAGGTATATTAAAGTGTGCTGTAAATCATGGATCATGAACAATGTATTAACATGAAATGGGCAAACGGTTTCATCCTCCATCATGACAACACTTCGTGTCACACATCACTTCTGGTATGGCAATTTCTGTCAAATAAAAACATTATGGTGTGTCCTCATCCACCTTATTCACCGGAGCTGGCACCGGGTGACTTCTGGCTCTTCCCCAAAGTCAAAGTGATTCAAGACATTGAGGCAGCCACGACAGCGCAACTAAAGACACTCACGAAAGAGAACTGCTTCAGAAAGTGGCGAGAAAGATGGGATAAGTGTGTTCGAAACATGGATGAGTATTTTGAGAGGGATTAATGGCAATGTGTCTTTTACTATAATAAATTTTTTTTTAATTTAAACATTCACCGTATTTTTTTTTATCACAACTCATATAGCCACCTTAAAAAACAGTTTGGCAGTTTCTTATAAAGCTAAACATACACTTAACCATACAACCCAGCATACCCACTCCTAGGTATTTACTCAAGTGAACTTAAACCTATGTTCACACAAAAACCAGCATTAGAATTTTGATCACAGCTTTATTCATAATTGCAAGAAAATGGAAACAATCAAGATCTCCAACAGGTAAATGGATACACAAACAGTGGTACAATCACACAATGGAAAACAAACTATTGATTTGTACAGCAACATGGATGAATTTTAAATATACTTTAAATGAAAAAGCCAGATCCCAAAATCTACATATTGAATTTTCACCACTTACATGACATTCTGGAAAAGGCAAAACCATAAAGACAGAAATAAGATGGGTGACTGCCCCATGGCAATAAAACTGTTCTGTGTAATACTATAGAGGAAAACGTATTACTGTAAGCATTGTTAAAACCCATAGAACTGTACATCACAAAGAGTGGACATTACTGGCTGCAAATTCCTAGTCTGTCCACTGAGAGCACCCAGAAGCAGTATCAGTAAGTAGCACTGGGAATAACTAGTGCCCCAATCTTGGTTTCTCAATACCTTTCTCCAATAAAAGGAACAAGGACTCTCTGGAGAAATGGCTGCTTCTAAAGATGAGGCAGGAAAAATGCAAGACAGCCTGGCAAATCCTGCAGTAGAAGGGGCATGGGAGCCAACATGAAAAGAGCTCCAACTGCCAAAGCTTGAGCAATGTGAATAATAAAACAATGATAGTATTAGATTGCAATCCCAAAGAATAAAATATCCACGAGTCCATACTACATAGACTTTTTATTTTTAAATCTTCCTTAATAAGAATTCCAACTTATACATGTAGAACGAAAGAAGTAGAAAATCACCATTAGACCAGCAGAGTAATTGCTGCAGGCAAGATCTACTGACAGATGCTGACAAAGTTGAGTAAAACTTTTAGGAGAAACAGGATATTTGCATAGCCTCTAAGTATCTCCTCCGGAATACTAATGACTACAGTGGTTTTAACATATACCAAAAAACGATCTGATATGCCTTCCTCAAGGAGGTGGAGCTGTGTTCTTCCCCTTGAAGGTGGTTTGGACTTAGGAAAGCCCTTCTAGTGAGTTAAGTATGGAAAGGAAGATAGAGTAACTTTACAGGGGAGAAACCTGGCAACCGCTATCTAAACATCACTAATCTTTAAAGTTGCGTTGACATCATATACCTTTGACACGATGTGATCAAAAGGACAGTCATTTCTTGGTATTCAAATATCCATAACCACAATCTAATCATGAGAAAATACCAGTCAAACCTAAACTGAAGGATATTCTACAAATCTCACCAGTCTTCTCTAAAAGTGTCAATGTCTTGAAAAATCAAGGAAAGACTGAGAAACTGTCACAGACTGGAGGAGACTAAGGAGACATGATGACTAAATGTAATGTGATGTCCTGGACTGGATCCTGGAACAGAAAAACAACATAACTGGTAAGATCCAAATAAAGTCCATAATTAATAGTATTGTTATCAACGCTAACTTCTTAGTTTTAATAAAGTGACATGGTTATGGGAAACGTTAACATTAGGGGAAGCTGAATGGAGGGTATATGAGGATTCCATATTTGCAACTCTTCTATAAATCTAAAATTATTTCAAAACTACAAATTAAATACTAACGATATTAGGTGCTAGAGAGGATGTGCAACAATACTCATATATTGCTGGAGGAATGCAAAATGGTATAGCTATTCTGAAAAAGTCTGGCAGTTTTCTTATAAAGTTAAAATTACAGTTTTCACATGACCCAGCAATCCCACGCATAGGGATTTACCCTAGAGAAATAACTCATGTTCACGAAAGCCTATACACGTACATTTACAGAAGCTTTATTCATAATCAAAGAATGTTAACTAAATGGATAGACAACCTGTGGTCCATCCATACAATGGAATACTACTCAGCAATAAAAAGGAGCTAACCGTTGATACAACTTGGACGAATCTCAAAACCAGTATGTTAAGTGAAAGTTAGTTTCAAAATATTATGTATTGTTTGATTACATTTATAATATTCTTGAAAAGATAAAAGTATAGTAACTGATAACAGAATAGTGGTTGCAAGAAAATGGGGTTGGGAGATTGGGTGTGACCACCAAGGGTTCTGTGTCCTGGTTGTGATGGCAGCTACTGGAATCTATTTGCGTTAAAATTCATAGACCTGTACACACAAAGAGGAATCAATTTCATTGTATGTCAATGTGAAAATAAAATTTAAAAAAGGGGAAAAATCCTATCATATGTGGTGTCCTAAAACACAAGCTAACTAAACACAGGATAACATAACCTGATGCCAGTAAACGTGAAATTCTTAGAGGAAAAAGACTGACCAACACTGACACCAGAAATGAAAACCCTGACTAGTCCCATCTCCAGTTCAGTCAGTATCTGGGTATCACTTTACAACCTGTGTTCTATCTTAACATTTTTACTGCACAGCTTTATACTTCCAAAACACTTAAAAAGCTACAAACTTTTAAAATGTTACGCGAATGAGTGTTGAACATACTCCCGTCACCCCTTCTTTGTGCCTTTACACTGCCCTCCAATACTGCTTGCTAGGAGAACTCCTACTCAACTCATCCTTCAAGAATCAGTTAAATTTTACATCCACGATGAAGCCTTTCCATACCTCTCCAAAATGAGTCAAGTATTTCCTCTGTGGAGCTAAAGTCCTCCACATACTCATTACATTATCACGTGTTTTGTTTATATACTTCTCTCTCAGTAGATTATGAATTCAAGACCTATTTGGACCCTGATTTCTCCTGGTATATGCCCTGCATTTATCACAGCGCCTAGCATGGTGCTCCATAAATGTTCGAAGAACCTAATACCAAGACAGTAGTAGCAGACAATATTTTGGCCAAAATTAACCTTCTTACATAGAGACCATCTCCTGTTCAAAATTAGGAAAAGCAGTTTGGCTGTATCATGGATAGCTGATCTGTAGCTGATTTTAAAGACGCTCTTTGGTCTTACACACAAATGTTATCACACCCATCACGAACAGCAGAGGGAAAACGGTCATACTATTACTTCCCAATGAGATGGGAAACCACTGGTTTCTTTGAGGCCATAAGCTTTCCTGAAGCTGTGTAATTTACATGTGATGAGCACAGTGCCCAGCAATCCTTGCTAGAGTTACAGAAACAGGTCAGTACTCTATTACTGAAAGACGTGAACCTTGGAACCACTAAGAACAAATATGAGCTTTGATCTGTCATTTAACCTATCTGATTAGTGAGGAAACTGCAGAATATATGGATTAATACCCCCTTTCACTCCCTCCTTTACTGTCATGGAGGTAGACTACACAGAAGACAACCATACTTCCTATGGGTGATGGATAAGCATTAACTAATAGGGTGGGTTGTCCTAAACTTACCAACACTAAAAAATAGGCTGGAACCAAGGATAGCAAATACTGGCTGGCTTCCAATTACAAAGGTCTGTGAATGCATATGGTGGGTCAGTCACTGCTTCTTAGGATTTACATTGGTCACTTTTAAACCAAACAAGTCCAAGACCTCAGTAATATCTTTCCCATTTTACCAAAGGCAAATCTGAGTAATCTCTACAATATCACAAAAAGGTGGTGATTTAAAAGTAGTCTGTTTAGATCCACAGCCTAATCATTCTGCTCTAGCAAACATACCGGGGGTGCCAAAAAAATGCACACATTAATTTAAGAGATGTTATCTATATATTACTTTTCAAAGTTGAATTGAATTACGGTAGCAACGTGTAGTATGACGTTCGCTCAAAAGATGATGTTAACCAAATGAATGCTTGCGTCATTCATTGTATTACAATTTTTATACACTTTTTCCTTTCTTAAAATGTGTATATATTTTTTTGGCACCCTCTGCACATGTCCTATTTGGCTCACATAGTCTGCCCGTCCCCCATTTAAAATTGAGGTAAAAACCGTGTAACAAAATTCACCATATAAAAGTACACAATTCAGTGGTTTTTAGTATATTCACAGTGTGCAATCACCACCACTATCTGATTCCAGAACACTTCCATCACCCAAACAAGTAACCCAATATCCCACAGCAGTCATCCTAACACTCCCTGCCCTCCTCCCAACCACTAATCTGCTTTCTGTCTCGATGGATTTGCCTACCCTAGACATTTCATATAAATGAAATCATGTAATATGTGACCTTCTGTGTCTGGCTTTTTTCATTTAGCATGGTTCCGAGGTTCATCCATGTTGCAGTTTTATTTGCAGCGCAGTTAATTCATTTTTTTATGGCTAAACCCACTGTAAGGATATACCACATTTTGTTCATCAGCTGATGGACATTTGGGTTGTTTCCACTTTTCAGCCATTATGAATAATGCTCCCGTGAACATTCTTGTACAAGTTTTTCACACGAGTGTTTTTAGCAAGTAAATCAGGTATTAAGTTGAATTATGTGTTTTTTTGGTAATAAATTATTTTAACATGTGAGTTTGTTGCCAACATTAAAAAAATAAAATAAAAATTAACCTTCAGTTTCTCAAAAGAAGGAAGCAGAAAAGGTAGGTAGGTCTGTCTGTCTGGTATTCACACTGACAAAAATTACTCCTATCTACTGAACTGTGATTATCCAACAATGGGCTCTAAAACCTACCCCCTGGAGATGACACAGATAAACCCGGACAACTCATTTATCCTGTGGGTATTTGAGTTAAGCAATCCCTGCTCTTTGTATGGGAATTTGTAAAATAATTAATTAATTAAAACCACGTATTTAAAAAGGCTAAGTGGGGAAAAACTCGGGCAAAGAAAATGTTCAGCATTACCACATGCAGTCACAAGCACGTAAGCTCCCATTTTGAGACTACCTGCTCCTTGATTTAGTTTCCATTACTAGTTCAATTAGAACTTAAAACCTTGGAGCAGTTCACAATATGCCTTTTGCCAATTAAGAAATACAGAACTGACCAAGGCTTTACAGAAAAGTTCTAATGGTTAAGACCCCTTTCTTTGTACTCCAACAGCACTTTCTGCCTGCCTCTTCCATCTAGCACTGCCACTGGACTGTTTCCACGTCCATCTCTAGCTACAAAGCTCCAAGGGCAGAGAGCAGTGTATCCTCAGGAGTCTACCACAGAAGCCGACATATAGAAGGTGGTCCAGAAATCCTTGCTGAAAGAATAATACTATGACAACTGACAAATCAGGCAAGTGTTACAGTATTAAAAAAATAATGAAATGGGGAAACTATTATTTGAACAATACAAATTATGACACTGAAAATGGAGTTCATCAGTGAGATCAGAAGTCCATGAACTCCCTGAAAGTATACACAAGATGGCATTTGCAGGTTTCTTTCTTGTTTTTTTGAAGAAAAGGTCTGTAGCTTTTATTACAGGCTTAGAGGAATCTATAAACCCCAGCAGAATTAAGAATAGCTGAGTTAGATAAAAGGAAACATACATTTTTTGACACTGTAAAATACCATTTTAAAAGGTTAACTCGATAACTTACATAAATATTAAACAATTAAGTTTCTCAAACTAAGTATATCCCATTCTTTCCTGAAGGAGAAAACAATGTATCCTAGGCTTCAATTTATGTTCCAGCATGAGATTCAAGCTTGATGAATGATTAACAAAATGTCAGCTTCAGAAAAGATACAGTGGCATTCAGAGTCAGTCAGGCGAGGACAACGGTTTTACACAAGGGAACTTTATTTTTGCTTCACATTACTGCTTAAAAAATAAGAATTTAAATTTCTCCACAACTATCCGAACTTACATCATTTAGAGTCTTACATTTTTAAGTATATCTCTTGAATTATATGTGGAAAGAGAATCACTCAAGGGTCAGAGAGATACTTGTCTTTTCTAAATTTAAAGCCAAGATTATTTTAAGATTGGTGGCCTCCTGAGTCTTAAAACTGTTAAGATATCATTACTGAACTTTCTAAATTAGTGCTTACAGCGTTTTAAAAAGTCAAAATACAAATAGAAAATATTTGTATGGCACACTGGGATTAACAATCAAGACTTTCAGACCTAAGGTCACTGGCTTGGATGCCCTGTACCCTCCACAATGACCAGAGGGCTGAGGGACCAGCACCTGCACATCTGCAACTCCTCCTGATATGGTAGTGCACTGGTTGAAAATTTTTGGTGTAAATAACCTGTAGAGATCACAAGCCAAATAGTCAAAATCCATGCAGTAGGTTAAGAAAACTATTTCATAACTCCCCTTATTTTGAGAGCAATGCAATTATCTTTGCAGCTTTCCAGTCCAGATGCATCACTAATGAGCAACCATTTCTTCTGGGAGATCATCTATTTAGAGGTGACTGGCACAAAAAAAAAACCCCAAAAACAATAAACACAAACTAAACCTCCTAACCGTAGCTTGGAAGAATAAGCCAAAAGAAAAGTAAAAGTTAGTGGTAAAAATGAATGCAACATTAAATGAAGTTATATTTTTCCTCTCCTTTCCTGTTTCAACTTAAGGCGGTAACCACAGCCAACAATATTCTCTCTCATCTATCAAACTAATGCCATATAAAAAGTGTTTTTTTTTCAATTGGGGAAAATGATCCAGGTTAAAATGGTTAACTATTAGCTCCTTGACAGCTCCCCTAACCCATTCTGACCTTCAAATCCCAAGACTCCAGGTGTACACGGAGTAAGCAAGAAAACTGTTCAAGGCCAATAGTATAAGTTTTTTCTGGTCCTGTTAAGGGGCTGAGTTCGGAATATAAATATTCACAATAAGACTTGATAACTCATTAAGTTACTGCTTAGGTAAATTTACCGGATTATTTAAGACATTATAATCCTATCATATCACACTGGGCATTCTGTTTTTATTCCCAACTGCAAAATTTACAACATTCTTGCTTTAAAAGGCAATACACTCAAGCATTTTCATAAAACAAACCAGCAAGTATGGAATAACAAAAGACATTAGCATTTGGGTCCTCTGTGTCAATTTTATTTCTCTACCTTTAAGCTAGAAAAGGAATCAGAGTGTCAATGTTACATAAATAACACTGCAACAGTGAGAGGTCTTCCAATAAAGGGAAGTACTATAAGAAAACCCAAGCAGCTTGATTTGAATTAATACAGTTCTACCTCAAACACCTGACGTAAGTTTGAAGTCCAGTATTGTCCCCAATAATATAGAATACAATAAATGATGGGCAAAGACATCATCATCTATATCTTTTTACAAGGCAACACAAGCAAAATAAAGTCACAATCTGAAAATTTATTCCAGTGGCCACAATCCTCTGGAACCAAAAGATAAAAAACTTCATTTGAAACCTAGAGTAATCTAAAGTATAATCCAGCATTTACGATGTATGTAATAATTATTGCCATCATTTGAATGCCTTTTATAAGCCAGCCATGGTATGAGATATACACTCCCATTTTAGAAACAAACAGGACCAGAGGCTAAATGACCTGCCCAAAGCACAGGATTACTAAATTACAGAAGCCAGATCTGAACCCAAGGATTCAAGACCTAAATAGGACCTGAACCTAATAAGACCTAAATAGGTTATTTTCACTAATTCAACCTTATTTCCCTAATTCTGCACACTGATTCAATAACAGCCTATCATAAATAATACAATGAAATGGATTGCTTTAAATTTGGAGGCAAGGTGAGGGGTGGGAGATGTGAGTTTCAATAATCTGGAGTCTTCACTATTCTCTTATTTGAATGGGCTGACCATCAGGCCACACGGTATAAAAACAAGATTTTAAAAGATGGAAGAAAAACTCCAAGATAGATGGCTATTTGTATTCATGCTATATAGTCATAAATACTCAGAACACTTAACTACTTTAAAATACTGATAAAGACAGGTTCTTGCTCTAGACCTATGGGGTCTATAATTTAAGAATACAGAGCAAACAAGAAAGCAATTTAGTGCATCACCTAAGTAGAGGACATAAAGATGTTAATGCAGGAAAAAGTTCTTGAAACATATCCCTAATACACAATACACAAGTAATTCCTAAACTATGATCAAAGGACAACTGGGAAATAAGATCTCTGATGCAGGTTCACAAGTCTGTAGGTGAGCAAACCCTGAACTCTCCCCAAGTCTGGGATGGGATGATTCACTTCTCTACCTAAGAAGCAAGACAACCCTCTATTCACCAAGATTAGATACCCACTCTGGCAATCTGCACTGACATGAGTAACCGAGGCAATCTACACAGGGCTTGAGTTACATACGGACCCATCCCTAAACAGCAGCAATTGAGCACCTCACCCACCCCGGAGGCCATACAAGAAGCAGAAAGTACCAGTCAAAAGGCTTTATTAATAAGAACTCCTGGCAGCAGAAAATGAAAATAAAGAACAAAGAGGAGCAGCCCTGACAATGAACACCGTCTTCACTGACAGGAAAGGGAAGAAACTCCTATTAGCCAGGCACCCAGCATTTCATAAATTACCTCCTTTAATCCTCACAGCAACCCTGAGATAACATTATCTGCTGTTTTTAGTTATTAATCTTCACAAGAACACTGGGGTCAGTACAAAACCCCATTTTACAGATGAAGAAACAGAGATGAACAAATAAGTTGTCCGAGGTAATCGTTATCTCAATTGTTGAGATGACAAAACCTAGGCTTGAGAAAGGTAACTGTCCTCAAACTCGGTCTGTCTGACTCCAAGGTTGGAATTCTTTCCAACTATCCCCGCCAGCAATGTCAGTTAAAGAATTCTATTAAAATGGAATTTTCTGTAGCTGTTTCAGAAACTGTACCTGAGATACAAAGCCAATAGAGGTTTTCATAAGAAAACACCTCAGAAAACTACTCAGTTGTAGAACGATATATGCATTATTACAAAATGTCCTCAGTTTTAAGCTTGAGAACAGGGACAATCTAGCGATCCCTAGCACAGCACCTACCTAAAATGTACTAAGCATTCAGGGTCCGTTGAATGAATAACATCTTTTGACTGGTTATAAATTCAATAGCCCAAAATGGCTACTCTGTCCTTTCCCATACTACGTGATTCCATTTTGTAGGATAACAATTTACCCATTCATTTTTAACAGGGTTGCTTTCTTAAATTTTGTACAATGTTAATGATATGACTAAACTGAGAAATGCCCATTAACGCATTAGCCATAACCTCAGATAAATTTCAAGTGTTTCCTTTTCCAAGCAGATTAAAATGTTATCTGGCTAATAAAAACCGGTCGGAAATATCCACAAGACCAGAAAGTGTAAAAAGAAAAAAGTGGCCAACATAAAGGTATTTAAGATGTGACATGCATAAAATTATAAAAGATTATTCTAAGTATACCCTGGTAATTAACCCTAAAACCCTCACTTCAGGTAACAATATTTTTATACAATAAAATAGTATCATCACTAATGTAAATACTAATAAAATACTAATGTAAAAAAGTTTGCCCACCATAGCAACTGTTGCTAAGTAGGTTTCTTATGTCTAAAACACAAAATAGGTAGAAACCAGTGAAATTCCACTCCTAGCACGATACTGTGAATTCATTCACCTTAAACTTTTAAAAGGACTCAATCCTTGACTTCTATAATGTGAAAAAAAATGTTTGGTCAACGACTAAGTCTGCTGGTATCTATCTACCCTGGAACATACTAAATATTTAAGAAAAACTGCCAATTGTAGTTCCTTTTCCTTAATAATTCTAGAGGAATTCCTTCATTTGAAAAGCTAGCTGGCCTAGATTTCTCTCTATTAAGAAACAACTAAATGATACACTCCTTTTGAAATTATCATTTTAGGAGTTCAAAGAAATTTAGGTGTATGAACACACTAATACTCTTGTGAAACAAACTTGGCTCAGGTCACCCAATGAATTGTTGATAGACCAAGGATCAAATCCAGTTTCTCATTTTAAATCAAGTATCACAAGCATCATTACCTGAAAATGCTAAGTCCTTACCAAATCTAATGCCTAAGTATATCAGTTCTCAATCTCTGAACTTTGCACAAATTGTTCATTGTACTGCAATATTTATGCAAAAGTTACAATATAGTTATCAAAACAATTATAAAGGTTATAACAGTTAACATATTTTGGGCACAGTGTTAGATACTGGGCTAAACCTGTTACACGCATTATCTCAATACTTATAATGGCCCACATGAGGAAATTGAGGCAGAGAGGTCATCTGTCCAAGGTAAAATCTAGAAAAAGGGTAAGTCAGGGGTGCACAGGGAATATCCAGTAAGTCCTCACTTAAAGTCGTCTATAGGTTCTGCAAGTTTAAGTGAAACACATAATGAAACCAATTTTACCACAGGCTAATTGATATAAAGGAGTGAAATTGCTATGGCATCGCATCAACCTTCTAAAGAAAGGACGTTACTGAGGACTCGCTGTTCTAAAGCCATTAACCTCCACTGCCTGGACCAGGATTCTAGACCAGCCCTAGGGCTGAGAGAGTTGAGCCACTTAACCTTCATGTGGCCCAATTTCCTTTATTCTAAACCACCAAGTCAAACAGATAACCTCAAAAATTGTTCATACCCTGAAATGCTCTACTTTTGTAACCATCCTTCTAATCAGGTAACTAAGTCAAAAAGAAAGTCTCATTTCCTCCACCCTCTGAAATCTCCCTCACTAAAGCTGGGAGTCCACATTTTATGAATCTAATCAATAGGATACTGTTGAAGAACAAAAACAGCTTTTCTTAAAAGCTAGAACTCCATTCTGCAATTATGATTCCCAAATCTGACTCACCTCAAATGACAACGACAGGGAGAAAAGACCTTACAATACCTGTGGGTTGGGATGGGAAGTGTGAAAGAACAGACCTGTGTGTGTGTGTGTCTGTGTGTGTGTGTGTGTGTCAATTCATAAAAACACATCACCCCTTTCTATCTCCTCAAAAAATTGGAAATAAGTCTTTAAAAGGTTGTCACATAAATTCACTGCTTTATTCAGCCAATAAAAATTAATGAAGAAATTATGTCATTTATCTAAGACTTTTATTATAGGCATGGAAGAATCATCTATTTATAAAAATCCTGCTAAAATGGCCTGTAGGTCTAGAATATACCTTTTACTACGCTGGTCATCTAACCCCTTCGAATCTCATATAAGTAACACAATATTGAAACATCTAGGAAGAGGCATAGGTTCTACTCAACACCATTGTTCTGCAAAGTCTTCCAGGACCAAATCCCTTTACACAGTAATTTTTGCTGACTTTGTTCTCTAGAAAAGAATCCCCCAAAGATTCTTAAATAAAACCAGCGAAGCCTTTCTATTACTTTTCTATTGTTGCCATAACAAATTACCACAAACATAAAACAATACAAATTTATTGTCTTAATTTTTATAGGTCAGAAGTCAGGTGAGTTTAGGTGGATTGGTTCTCTACTTAGGATCTCCGCAAGGCCAAAACTCAACATGTCCACAGGGCTGTGTTCCTTGTCGGAAAATGGGAGAAATCTGCTTCCAAGCTCATTGAGACTGTTGACTGATTTAGTTCCTTTGGGTTGTAGGACTGAGGTCCCCAATTCCTTGCTGGCTGTCAGCTAGGGCTGCCCACATTCCTTCTTATGCTTTCTATGAGGCCCCCCCCCCCTTTAGTAATGGTAGGTTGAATCCCTCTCATGCTTCAATGTCCGACTCCAGCTGGAGAAAATTCTGGGCTTTCATGTGACTAGACTGGACCCACCCAGAAAATGCAGGATAATCTGCAATAGGGTAATT
The DNA here is from genome assembly GCF_004115265.2 of Rhinolophus ferrumequinum. Classification (NCBI taxonomy): domain Eukaryota; kingdom Metazoa; phylum Chordata; class Mammalia; order Chiroptera; family Rhinolophidae; genus Rhinolophus; species Rhinolophus ferrumequinum. The sequence goes on from NC_046306.1 coordinate 23,443,137, forward strand.
TCCTATCTGCAAAGTCCCTTCACCACATAACTGTTAATTCAGATTCCAGGGATTAGGGTACAGAAATCTTTGGGGACGGGGGTGTAATTCTATTTTCCATAGCCCACCCTCTGGCTTCCCAACTCGAAGTCCAAATATCTCATCTAAAGCTCATCAAAGTCCCAACTCTCATCATCTAAATCAGGTGTGGATGAGGCTACAATCCCTGGAGTACAATTCCTAAAAATAAATAAATAAATAAATAAATAAATAAATAAATAAATAAATAAATAAATAAAGGTATCTGCTCTCAACATGTAACGATGGGACACAGGCATAGGGCAACAGTTATCTAGACATTCAAGCCCAAACAGGGAAAATGTAAGGGAAAACAGATCTGTGGGTCCAAAGCAGTTTCAAAATCTAAGGAAACTCCATTCCATTTCAATTTTCAAAGCCAGGGAAAAATCCTGTGGCTTTTAGCTCCACTTTCTCAGGGGACCTTGGTTCCACTGAGTCACTTTTTTTTTTTTAAACAAAAAGCAGAACATTTACACTTGAGTAGTTTTACCATCCTGCTTCCTGCCAGTAGAATTTGGGGGGTTTGACAGCACTCTTTAACTCCCAGTTCTTTCAATCCAAGCTAGTTTTGTTTCTGCTAGTTAAAATCAAGAACTCAGGAGGCTTTACATGAATTTTACAAAAGGGTTCACTCCATTAGTTAGACTCACATCAATAAATCAGGCGCGTCTTCAAGACTTTGCCTGTAAATCTCAACCACACCTCCTAGTTTATCACTTATAAGTTGTCTTTTCCACATAACCACAGGACACAATTCTAAGCTTATTCTCACTGTGTAACAAGGATCTTCTTTCCTCCAGTTTCCAATGAATACCTCACTCCCACCTGAGCCCTCACTAACAGTCATTAACATCCATATTTCTACTAACAATCTGTTCTAGTCCTTTTCTATCATACTCCTAAAAATTTTTCTGGCATCCACTGCCACTTCCACATTTTTAGTTAACAGTACCCCACGCCTGGTACCAAAATCTACACTAGTGTTCTATTGCTGCCATAATAAATTACCACAAACGTAGTGGCTTAAAACAACAAATTTATTATTTCACTGTTTCTGCAGGTCAGAAGTTGGGTGGGCTTGGCTATGTCTTCTGCTTAGGGTCTCACAAGGCCAAATCCAAGGTGTATTCCTTGCTGGAAACTCTGGGGAAGAAGCTCATTCAGGCTGTTGGCCAAATTCAATTCCTCCTGGTTGTAGGACTGAGTTCCCCATTACCTTGCTGGCTGTCAGCTGGGGCTGGTCTTTACCACTAGAGGCCGCCCACATTCCTTCTCATGCTTTCCATGTGGCCCCTCTAGCAACAGCAAATGAAGTCCCTCTCATGATTTGAATCTCTGATTTTCTCTTCTGCTCTATCTCTCAACGCCCGGCTGGAGAAAGTTCTCTGCTGTTAAGGGCTCATGTGATTCGATTGGGCCTACCCACAAAATCCAGGACAATTTTCCTATTTTAAGATTCTTAACCCTAATTACATCTGCAAAGTCCTTTTCACCACGTAACATATTTAAAGATTCTGGAGATTAGAGTACAGACATCTTTTTTAAGAGATGGTGGGGGGAGGTCATTCTGCCTACTAGAAACCCAAACCCTGTGTAAGGCTTTAAACTCGGTTTCTAAAGAAATTTCTTTCTCTAAAAGAATATGTGAAGTAAAGGTGTATGTTCAGAGATAGAGACAATAGTAAAATCAAGGACTCACCAAGGCGACAGGAGAGCTTAAAAATACAATGTGGAAAAGAAGCTGCCAATGGTTTCATCCCCAAACAGCAAGGCAATTAACCCATTATGCAGAAAGTGACCCATTGCTCCCCCTTAAATGTGTGCTTCTCTCCTCTACTGTATTCAGCACAAGAAGACATATAAGTAGGCATTTTTTTCCAAAACGAAAGTTGCTCCAGAGTGAACTAACTTTGTAATCAGTTAATAAATCAATCTAAGTAAACTTCCAATCCTTTTGTTCCTTCAAGTCATACATTTTTTTCAAAAGAAATGAAAAGAAACGAGCCAGTTCCCACCCTCTCAAAGTCACAGAAGAACAAACCGACCCAGGTAAAACTGCAGGTGAACTTTTAAAAACGATATGGCCCCGATCTTTCCGCCCAAGGTCCGCCAAGCCAATTAAGCCAAATGGCTTATAACAAAACAAAACACTGCCAACAACTACAAAGATCATATTCTGAAGCCTTGCCTACTGTCCGATTCTTGACCATAAGAACAAAAGAACCTCAAATATACCAGCTAGTCCCTGTTAATTATAGTGACAGGTAAGATTTATTGAGCACTTACTACCTGCCAGGCACTGTGGTAAGCACCTGACACAAAGTATACGCAACATAAACCTATGAGCTAGGGCAAATTATCACCCCCATTTTACAGACAGGAAAACTGAGGTTTACAGAGGTTAGGTCACACAACTACTGTAGTAGTAGAACTGATATATGAGAACTCAGGCAGTCTCATTCTTTACCACTGGGCCACCCCTTAGGTGGAATAGGGTCTCCCAACTCTTAGGAAAAAAATCTTCCCTTTCTAGCTTTCTTTTCACTTCATTTCATCTCCCCTCACACCCTTCACATAGAATTCAGCAGTTGAAAGGTAATCCAGTCTTTTCAAATTAATTTGCCACCTCCCGTTCCGAACTGTTTCCTGCCCACAACAGCAACAGCCAAGATGCAACTTCTTTTGACCCTGACTTTGCTTTCCAAAAACAAACTACAGAAGCTCCACCCATCACCTGCCTAGGCTTGAAATGTTCCAACGCTGCAAAAAAACCAAAAACGAAAAGTCCTACTCTTTCAAAAGGTCACAAACTAATATGTACACTCTTAGCCAACCTTTAATTCTACAAATCTCTCTTCTTCCACACAGGATCCCAACTAACCCTTAACTCCAACTCGTTCTGCCCTACTTCGTGGTCCCCTCCGCCTTTCTCCTCAGCGACCTCGCCCGGGGTTCCCTCCACCTTGCACCCCAGTCTGCAGGTGGGAAGTCCAGCCTCGCCCACAGGGACCCTTAGAATGCCCCCCACTCCAGCTGCTCTGCTCCGCGAGAGGGTTCACCCCACCCTACCCAGCAGGCACCACTCCCCTATGCACAGGCCCCCAGCATCCCCCTGCGGCCCCACCCCTCAAGCTCCCTTCCCCCTCTGGCGACCCCCTCCTCCAAGTTGCCCCCTTGTCCCCGCCCCAGTGCAGCCCTCTTCCCTAACCTAATAAGCTGGACTCGCGAGCCAGTTCCCACCCTCTCATCAGCTCCTGCCCCTAAGCTTCGCTACCTGCCTCGAGTTGGGGGGTGGCCCCTGGCCTCCCCGATGGGCTGCAGGGGCCTCGGCTGGTGTGTGTGTAGAGGGGGGGCAGGGGAAAGCGACGGGCCGCTCAGAGTCTGATGGAAGCACAGGGGGCGGCCGCGCCCGGCTACCTTATCCTGGGCCACTCCTCAACCCCCAACGACCTCGCCTGGCGGCTCCCACGGTACCTGTGGTGGAAGCAGCAGCGGCAGCGGCCGCTCTCCCCTCTCCTCACACAGACAATATGGCGGCGGCGGAGGAGGAGACACACAGCTCGGCCGCCAGCCGCAGGGACCAGAGCGAGGCTGCAGCCTCCGCTGCCGGAAGCGGAAACCCACTCCTGCCAGGAGGCGGGCGGGACCACTTCAGACTCCGCCCCTAGCGGAATCGCGCTGAGTGCGGCCATGCTGGGATATTCTATTGCAGCCTTGGGTTTCGTTTCCGGACTAGGGCGCAAAATGGAAGGAGTTCTCGACGTAAAGCATAATAAAGCGACTTGTAATAATTAAGCGCGTTTTATTTTAGTACATTTAAGAACTGATGAGAGAGAGAACATGAACCTTTCCCTAAGTGTACAATTGGTTTGAACCAAGCTAAGATGGCGGTCCCTAGGTTTCCCGCACTTCACCCAGCTGACGAGTCCCATCAGTCTACAAGCCGGCCCGCCATTCTTGAAAAGAAGCATGCGCGACCTGCAGGTGGAGCGAAGCATTTTGGGAGTTGAAGTCTCCTGCTCGGACCCCTAGTCTAGGGTTAGGGTTCCAGCAGCACATTTTTTTTCCTGCTCAAACTTGGAGTTCGGAGCAAGCGAACGAAAGTTGGACGCCGGAAGTGGTGAGGCACAGGAGTTGAGGAGGTGACGATACTCGCCCTCTAGAGACTGAGACCCAATTCCTGCCTCCTACAGAAGCCCTATCTAGAGCTGCCCATCCAGAATAGTGTTTTCTCCCTTCTGTCTGCCCCCGCCCGATCCTTGCCAGGGCAACCTCCCCGAAGCAGCCATAGGGCACTTTCTACCGTGCAAACCTGATCATGGCGTCTTCTTGTTTAAAAATCTCCCAAAGCTCTCCTTTGTTCACGCACCAAAGATAGCTCAAGCTCTGCTCTTGACATCCAAGTTCCTACATATTTGGACAATCCACCCACCTCATTCTTACTTCCTATTCTGCACCTCCCCTCTCAAATTCCTGATGCTCCCCCATCCACTAACACCGCAAATCATTTCTGAAATTTATCCGTGTTGCCTCCCTGCCTTCGCACGGGCGGTTCTTTCTGTTACCATTACTTCCTGGACTGGCTAACTTCTATATGTCCATCAAAATAATTCAGGGGTCCTTTCCTCTGGGGCATCTTTTCTCCCTTGAGCTCCCCAGACCTAGGCACCGTCATTCAGCAGCTTGACTGGTCCCTAGCCTGCCTCCTTCATCAGATTGTGAGCCCCCAGTGGGCAGGGCTGGGTCTGATGATCACCCTGTCCCCTGCAGGCCCTGCTAAATGCTGGTGTTGTTAAGTGTTACTGAGAGGAATTCAAATGTTAGCCTCACCTCTGATGGGCCGGAGGAAGTGTGAGGGCTGGAACAAGGGTGAGGAGCTGGGTTATTTTGGTACCAGCTATTATCCCCACGCTGCCTCAGAGTAGCTATCTGGCCCAGTGATGGGCCTCCCCACCCTCTCCAGCCCTCCTCTGGCAGTTTGTCAGCTGACTGGCACCTCTGCTCCCAAAGAGACAATTTCCTCCCTGCCCTCCCTAGGATGGAGGGTAATGGCAGCTGCAGGCATACAGTGATAGCCTCAGGGAAGTGGCCTTGACCTGTTCTGGGCCTCATCTGTCAGACAGGTATGTGGCATTTGATCCCAATAGGCTGGGAATCCACAGCAATGGCTCTCTGGGTACCCTCAGGCTGGTCAATCCTCCTCTCTGGTCCTTTGTTTCCTCACCTATGGACTGAGGAGGTTGGATGAGATGATGCCAAGGTTTCTGTGAAGCCCTCTTTCAGGGAATGACTGGCCTTCCACTTAGCTCTTAAACCATGTCTTTTTGGTTCTCATTGCTCCTTTCCCCCCACCTTTGTTCACATTTATAGCCATTCATCACTTGCTATGAGCCAGACACTGTGCTACCGTGTTTCCCCAAAAATAAGACCTAACCGGACCATCAGCTCTAATGCGTCTTTTGGAGCAAAATTAATATAAGACCTGGTATTATATTATATTACATTATATTATATTATAGACCCAGTCTTATATTAAAATAAGACCAGGTCTTGTATTAATTTTTGCTCCAAAAGACGCATTAGAGCTGATGATCTGGCTAGGTCTTATTTTTGGGGAAGTGCTATGGATGTGGTATGAATAAGACAGATACCAGTTCCTTATGGGGCTCACTTGTAAAATGAGAAATAAGTAATGTACAGGTAAACAAATGAATAAACAGTCATTTCAGCTATCAATAAGTGCCATGAAGGAAAAAGATAAGTAGCTGTGAAAAAGAATAAAAGGGGGGAGACCTTTAGCCTGAATGGTTCAGATGATTGCTCTGAGAAGGGAACAATAGGTACAAAGGTTCTGAGGCAGGAAAGAACTTGATAAGTTTGAAGCAGGAGGCCAAGGATGGCTGAAGCACTGTGAATGAGGGAAAGAAGGTAGGAAAAATGGTGGGAGAGGTGGGCAGGGCATGCAAGCCAGGGTATGAGGTCTGGGATTTCATTTGAAAAGAGCAGGAGAGGTTATTTCCCGAGGCTTAGCTCTACACCTTTCCTATGATCTTAGCCCCTCCTACAGTGTCATTCTTTATTCTTCCACCCAATTCCAGCCTCCATCCATGAACTCATTCAGAGGGCTCACCAAGGCCCCAAGGCACACATATACAACCCTTTGTACTATACAGAACACAGTTGTGACCCAACCCCTGCCATCTCCCAGGGGTCGCTGGTCCCAAGAAGCTCCCAATCTTCAATGTCCATTTGTTATGAAGGCTCCAAAGACCAGCTCAGTTATCTTTCACACTTAATCTTCCTGACTCCCTGCATCACAACTCTCAGGTGAGACTGCTTTCAAACAACAACAGCAACAACCACAGTTAAGATGTTGACAGTGCCACACACTGAACGCTCATCATCTCATTTAATCCTCACATCAGCCTAAGGAAGTAGGAACTAAAAGTATCCCATTGTACAGATGAGGAAACTGAAGTTCAGTGAGATTACAGGACATGCCCAAGGTCACATGCCAGAGACAGAACTTGCATTTCAACATGGGCCTTACTCATTACACTAAGAATCTTAATGTGTTAGCTTTCTGTTGCTGCTTAACAAATCACCCCAAAACAGAGAGGCTTAAATCATTTTTAAGATTTACTTGCTTATGTTTACTTGCTTATGTTTGTGTAGATTGGCAGTTTGGACATGTTTCATCTGGGACAGCTCTTTTCTGCTCTACCTGGTCTTGCCTGAACTTACTCCCCCATTTGCAGTCAGTTAGCAAGTTGGCAAGCTGGGTGGTTCTATATGGCCTCATTCACAGGTCTGACCACGGATTTGGCCTGTGACCTGAGTGCCTTGGTTCTCCTTATGACTTCTTCAGCAAGCTAGCTCAGGCTTCCTTACATGATGGCCTCCAAAAGGAAGAGAACAAAAGCAGCAAGGTCTCTTGAGACCTAAGCTCAGAAATGCTATAGGATCATGTTCACTGCATTTCGTCGATCCAAGCCCATCACATGGCCGGCTCAGATTCAAAGAGAGGGGAAATAGACTCCATCTCTTGATGGGAAAATCATCAAGTCATATGTAAACAGTCGCGTGTACAGGGATGGGCGGAATTGTTGTGATCAGTTTGCAAACAACATACCACACTAAGTGACCGTATGTATGGAACTGGTTAAATAAATTATGGTATAGCTGTGTATGGAGCTATTAGCTATGATAAGAGTTAATCTTTTGAGCACTTAGTATGTGTCAAAAACTCTACAACATGCCATATATATGTATGTTAACACATTTAATCCTCACAACAGACCTGTGTGGTAGGTACATTTTTATCCCTAGTTACAAAGTAAGCACACCATGTCCTGATCAGAAAGGTTAAACAACTTGTGCAAGGTCACACAGCTAGTAAAGTGGGAAAGCCATTAAAAAGAATGAGGACAATTTAATATCCTGACATGTAAAGCTGGCCCTGTCATGCTGTTATGTGATAAAAAGCAAGAGAGGAAACAAAAGTTCGGTCAGAACATATTTAAAAAACATTAAAAATGAGTAGTTGTATATGTGTTCTATAGTTACATAAAGGCAGGAAGGGTTTACCACAAACTATTAATGGAGCTGATCTCTGAAGAGAGGAAGAGGAGGGAACTTTTACTTTAAACACTTCTGTCTGCATTATGCACATTTTTCTGTTTGAATATTTGTACAACAAACATGAATTTTTATGTTAACACTCCATAAAGAAATAGGTCTTTTAAAAATGTTTTTCAACTTGTCTCTCACCTCTGTCTTTTTCCAGCTGATTTTTACATTTACTGTTTTTTTTTCCTGTTTTTTTTTGACATTGCCCAGGCCCAGCCCCTTATCAATTCTGGCCTGAAGTTTTGTGACTGCCTTGGGGGCCGCTCCTCCCTCCCTCGCCCATGCATCCTTCCCTGCACACTGCCACTGGAGGAAAGTGTATTAACCACCATGTTCTTTTCTTGCTCAAGAGTTTTCTATGGCACTGCATCGCCTGCAGGGGAAGTCCACACCTCTTGGCCTGGCATACATGACATTTGTAATTTGACTCCAACTCGGTTGGATTCCAGCTCCATCATTTTCTGTCAGTATAACCCTGGACAGACAAGTTATTTGGCTTCACTGAAACTTAATTTCCTCATCTGTTGAAAGAAAGAAAAAGGAAGGATGGAAGGAAGGAATGAACAAAGGAAGGAAGGAACAAAAGAAAGAAGGAACGAAGGAAGGAAGGAAAGAAGGAAGGAGAATGAGGTAGTTTGGTTGGCAGAAAGGGAGGAGGAGGGACAAGGGATATATAGAACGCCTTATCCGACAGTAAATTAGATTATTGTTTAGTGACTCGCTCTTTCCCCCAACTAGGGGTAGTTGCATATGATTTGCTTTGACCAGTGGAATGTAGATGAAAGCGACAATGTTGCTGGGCCTTCTGAGGTCTCTCATGTTTTCAGTTGTTCTCTTTGGAATTTCCACCTCTGCCGTAAGGGTGGGGCTCTCATGGGTGCATTGCATCTTTTGAAAAAGAATCCCAATCAAAATTGCTGTAGGAAAGTCTGGGCTGAGAATAGTTTTGCATTTTGGGGTTAGTTTGCATTAAATTTTAAATTGTTTTTTTTTTTCCACAAACTCTATCTCTTTTGAATGACAGGAACCTAAAAAGGTAGGAAGAGAATGCTCTGTGTCAATTTAGGGAAGCAGTAGCTCCTATTCAAATCCCCAGCATCAGACTGGTCCAGAAGAATGAAAGACACATGTAGCCGACGTGACGTGGAGCCAAGCCCCGCAGAGCCCAGCCAGAATCAGCCAAACCCCAAGTGACTGCAGATGAGAGAGAGAGAAATCAATGTTCGCTGCTATAAGCCACAGACGTTTGGGATGGTTTGTTAGGCAACATTATTCTAGCAATATCTAACTGCTATACCCACCTCCTAGGGATCTTGTCAGGATTAAATGAGTGATACAGTAAAGCCCTTAAAAATATGATAACATATAGCAAGGGTACAAGCAGTGTGAGTGATTATTCCTGGGGGTGCAACTGTGAACAAAACGAAGTCCCTGTCCTTATGACCTCATGTCTTGGGGAGACATGTATGGTATGTCAGATGGTGATGAGCGCTATAGAGGAAAATAAAGCAGGGAAGGGAGGAGAAAGGAGTGCTTTGGTGAAATTTCAAATGGTGTAATCAATGGACGCCTCCCTGGGAAGGTGATTCTTGAGCAAACACCTGGAAAAGGTGAGGCAGGAAGCCCCGAGGCATATGGGAGAAGATTGTTCCAAGCGCAGGGAACAGAGTGGGCAAAGGCTGTGAAGTAGACTCATGCCTGGTGGGTTTGAGGAACGCCCAGCAGATAGGCTGGCCGAGCTGAGGAAGCGAGAGAAGAGGATACCGTGCGGCTCCCTGGAGCTAGATCATGCACAGCCTTGTGGGTCATTGTGAGGACTCTGGCTTCTGCTCGAGTGACGTGAGGGCATTGTGACCAGAGGGCGGACACGACCAGCTTTGCATTTCTATAGGAACTAGATCTAGCTGCTGGGTGTATGTGGGGACAGTGCCCCAAAAAGCAGTTTCCAGGCTCTCGGCCTCACATAGAAAGGTGCTGGCTCAGGTAGTAAATGGCCGTCGACTGTGATCAAATGGCCATCAGCTGTGGCTAGTTGGCCGTCAGCTGTAACCAGTGAGCCATTGGCCATGAATATAACTGCCGTGGCTCGGCTAGCAAAAAAGGGGGGCTAGCAAGAAGATGGTGGCTGAGCCTGCAAGTGGAGCAGTGAGGGTTGGGAATTGTGTGGCTCCTGGTTCCTGTGTCTCCAGTCCAGCCGCCAGCGAGAATATAGTGGTGTGACTCCCCTACCTATGGCTCCGTGGGTGTTCCTTTTTGGCCTCACCATGTCCTGCGTTCTTGTGTGGGGAGTGGGACCAGAGACCCCGCAGGCCGCCCCGCATGACAGTGTAGAATAAGTGGAATGGGAATGCGGGCTGAAGCAAGGAGACCAAGTAAGAGGCTAGTGCCTCAATCCAGACCAAAGACGGCGATGGTTTGAACCAAAGTTAGACTTGCAACTCTGACGTTGGGGTTATTTTGAAAGTAAAGCCAAAGGACAGGTTGAGTATGAGGTGTTTGAGAAAGAAAGGAATTGAAGGTAACTCGAAGATTTTGGGCGAGAGGAACTGAAAGAAGGCATTTGCCCTTGATGGAGACGAGGAAGGCTATCGGAGGAGAACTTTTTCGGGGAAAAAAGGGAGGAATTAGCGGTTCCATTTGGGACCTGTTAAATTTGAGTCACCCATCAGACTTCCAAGTGGAGACACCTAGTTAGAAGTTGCATGCATGAATCTGAGCCCAGGAGAGACGTCCAGGCTGTAGTTGTTATAGACTGAATTGTGTCTTCTCAAAATTCTTATGTTGAAGTCCTAGCCCCCAATGTGACTGTATCTGGTGATAGGGTGTTTGGGGGTGTGTGTGATTACGTTAACTGTGGTCATAGGTGGGGCCTTGATTGGATAGGACTTGTGTCCTTATAAGAAGAGGAACAACATCAGAGCCCTCTCTCTCTCTCTCTCTCTCTCTCTCTCTATCTCTCTCTCTCTCTCTCTCTCCAGGAAAGGTCACGTGAGGACACAGGGAGGATGCTGCAAGCCAGGAAGAGAGTTCTCACCAGAAACCAACCCTGCTGGCACCTTCATCTTGGACTTTCAGCTTCCAGAACTGGAGAAATGAAAAAGAACTCTCTGTTTTTAAGCCATCCAGTGTGCGGTGTCTTGTTCTGGCCGCCCGAGTATACTAATACAGGAGCCCTCATTGTAGAAATGGTTTTTAACGCCACGAGACTGGGTGAGGTCTCCAAGGGAGTGAGCATAGATGGAGAAGGGGAGAGGATGAAGGACTGAGCCTCCAACATGAAGAGACAAGGAACCAAACACAGGAGCCCGAGGATAAGCAGCCAGTGAGGTGTATCCTGGGAACCAAGTCAGGAAAACATTTCAAGGCGGGGAGAGTTGATAATCTGTGTCAAATGCTGCTGAGAGATCGAGAAGATGAGAACCGAGAACTGATTGAGCAAAGCAGAGGGCATCGTTACTTTGGCAGGAAAGAGTTTAGGTGGACTGGTGGGAGCAAAAGCTTGATTGGCGTGGGATGAAGACAGTAGGAGAAGAATTAAATACATATATACAGAAGGACCGGAAGACAAAAAGACAGAAAGGGAAAGGAAAGCTCTTTTTAAGAGGAGGAAGTCAACTAATAAATCTAGGAGAGTAAGAATTAGAAGCATCACCCTTTGGCAACCACCACAGTAATCATTGTTTCAGGAAAGACTCATTAATGGATGCTGCAATCAATAATGGATTAAAATTGGAAGAGAAACAGGATAGTTGCATAGTCTTAGAATATCTCCTCACAAGATACTTATTCATTACAACGGGTAAAATAGTAATTGTGCAATGGAGAAACCCGGCAGACACACCAACCAGGCCATCAAAATGAGCATCAGTAACGGGGGAAACTGACACCACGTCCTTCCTGATGTGATGCGTTGAGAAGGACATAACATCCATAGGGGCATTTCTGCCAAAACTGCTTAACTGATTCACGAGGAAACATTACACAAACCCGAACTGAGGGATATTTCTACAAAATAACTGGCCTGAACTCTTCAAAACGGTTGGGGTCATGAAAGACAAAGAAAGGCTGAGGAGCCGTTCTAGGTTAAGGAGACTAAAGCGACACAAGAACTAAATGTGATGTGAGATTCTGCACCAGGAAGAAATGATTTGCACTTACTCTAAAGGATATTAGTGGGACAGTTGGGGAAATTGGAATAAGGTCTGTAGATTAGATAATAGTACTGTATCAAGGTAAAAATTCCTGATTTTGGTTATTGTAAGAGAATGTCCTTGCTTTTAGGAAATACTGGTTTTTAGAGATAAAGGGACTCATGTATGTAAATTACTGTAAAAGAGTTCAGGAGGAGGGAAGAGCGAGAGAATGGTAGAGCAAACATGGTCAAGTCTTCATGATTTGTATTTGGGCATTCTTTGTACTAGTTTTGTACCTTTTGTAATGGAAAGAGAGCAAGTATGCACTACACTGAGGCAGTGAGTACAGACAACTTTTTTATAGTTTTTTTTTTTTTAAAAGATTTTATTGGGAAAGGGTAACAGGACTTTATTGGGGAACAGCGTGTACTTCCAGGACTTTTTTCCAAGTCAAGTTGTTGTCCTTTCGGTCTTAGTTGTGGAGGGCACAGCTCAGCTCCAGGTCCAGTCACCATTGTTAGTTGCAGGGGGCGCAGCCCACCATCCCTTGTGGAACTCGAGTAGTTGAACCGGCAACCTTGTGGTTGAGAGCCCACTGGCCCATGTGGGAATCGAACCGGCAGCCCTCGGCGTTAGGAGCACGGAGCTCCAACCACCTGAGCCACCGGGCCAGCCCCAGACAACTTTTTGAGGGGTTTTGCTGTAGGACTGAGGATGGGGTCATAGGTGAAAAGCCAAGTGGGGTCAAGAGAAGTTACTTAAGTGCAGAAATATTAGCCTATTTTTATGTTGATGCGAACGATCCTGTAAATTGGAAATGATGATGCTCGAAGGAGAAGAGAGAGAAAGATGGGATCTATACACAAGTGGAGGAGGGTTTGACCATGGCGTGGGGCACAGACAGTTGGTCCATGGACACAGAAGAGAAGGCGTAGTATTTATAAATGGGTACCCGTGAGAGTGGATGGGTAGCTGTGTAGAGGAAGATTGCGGAAGTGTTGTTCATTGCTACAATTTCCCCTATGAAATAGGAAACAAGGTGGTCAGTTGCTAAGAGTGAGAATGGGGGAGAAGGTGATGGAGTCGTGAGGAGAAGATAGGAAGGAATTCCTGGGGAGAATGAATGAAGCGAGGGAGCTGTAGTGTAACTGTCAGGCAGTACTGAAGACCTTAGTGAGGCTAGCCAACAGGTGAGTAAAGTGAGACCAGTCCACAGGTGGTGTGTTGTTTGTTCTCCAGCCATGTCCCACTGCAGGGGAGCAAGCACAGAGGAAAAGACGCGTGGCGTCTGTTTAGCCAGAGAGGGGCAGGAGGCTCTCAGGAGTGTGCAGTGCAGGCATCTTGGGGCATAATAATGCCCCCCGGGCTTTAATCCGTGAGGAAGGAGGTGAGGACACGAGGGAAAAGGTGGTAGGCTAAATGGATCAGAGGTTCCAGTGGGGCTTGAAGGATTTTCAGAGTTTGGATACTGGAGAGAGTGAGCTGGAAAGATAGGAATGATGGTCATTGAGCTGGCTGCTTGAAACAGATAATGGGTGGGGTGCAGGTAATGAACATGACAGGTCAACTGCCCTGGACTGCCACGGTGGAAAAGCCACATGTTGGTGCCCCCAGCCAACGGAGAAAAGTCACTGAGCTTTCCAATAATCACAGGCCAACTGATCCTTTCCAATGTCCCCCACTCATATAACAGGGGAAAAAAAAGTTGTTTTAAGACACTAAATATTGGAGTGATTTGTGATCCAGCAATAGTAACTAGACAGAATTGTTGATTCCCCTGGGGTTTCAAGGGCACATTAAGTCCTAATGCGCTAAGGCGTGGGTTTTCTCTAATGATGTTACTTCTTCATTTTCTCCCATTTGTAGTTGGGGACTCCAAGGTTCAGAGAGGTTTAGTGACTTACCCAAACTTGCACAGCTAGTAAGTAGTGATTTGGGCTCTGAGCCCAGGCAATGTGGCTGGTTTTTCACATCAGCCACATCACCATAGTTTTCACATCAGATTGTTTTCTCACTAGCCTGGTATAGTGCCAGCTCAGTGCACGGCATGGTGCCCGGCACGTGTGGGCTCATGCTGGACAGAGAATTAAACTGTGCCTGGGATTTCCTCTGCCTTCCATTTCTCCCCAGTTTCCTCCTTCCCTTCAGGTTGTCTTGGATACCTTAGTCCCCATGGTGGAAGAGATGGGCCATTCCTCTCCTTTGGGTGGCCATTCAGTCTGCCAGTCAGCAGGTTCTCCTGAGTACCTACTCTGAGGCAGACACTTTAGTTTCTCAGTCCAGAGGGAAATAAATCAGTGTCCTGGTGGAGCTCAGTCAAGCGGGGAGAAGATATCAGACAAATCTATCCTTGCAAACTGGAATTGCTAGGAGAGACCAGCGGGCGGGGTGTAAGAAAGCATAACAGGAAAAGCTGATGTAGTGGAGGCAGATGGGAGGAGTTTGCCCAGTGAAGGAAAGGAGGGGGCTGTGTATGCACTGGCCAAGGAAGAGCAACGACCTGGGCACAGGTCCTAAGACAGGAACAGGCCTGGAGCTCAATGTGGCCTGAACATGCACAGGAAGGGAGTGGAAGGAGCATCATGGGAAATGAGATGGGAGGGGTGGGCGGCGTCCTGTGCACCATGTAGAGGAGTTTGGCTTAAGAACAATAGGAAGCCATGAGAGGTTTAAGCAAAGGAGTGACTTCATATGGTTTTACATTTATAGATCTCCTCTCCTGGATGGGGAGAGAGCAGGAGGGAAGCAGGAGTGAGAGGTAATGAGAGGTAATAGTCGCATAGAATGGGAGTGGTGAAGATGGAGAGGAATGGATCAATTTGGGACGTGTTTTGGAGCTGGAATCCACCACAGGGAAACTAAGGTCCAGGACTTTCAAAGACAGAACTCCCCCCAGCTCTCCCAGCTTATTGGGGCTTTCAGATACTTCTGCCCTGTGGGGTGACATGTGGAATGGGTGACCAGAGAAGGTGGCCCCTAACCTTTGCCTGGTGCCCTGTGAGTCTCTAATTGGGCTTTGAAGGAGCCACGGGGACCTTACTGGCAAACAGAACATGTCCTTCGAGGACCATCTCATCACCCTCCATTTAACACTGGGCGGGCCACTTCTCCAATATGAACCATAGTTTTCACATCAGTAAACGTGGAAAGGGACAGTACCTACCACACTTTGGTGACATCACCCAGGTTTACAGGTGAGAAAACTGAGCTTCAGAGGGGGGTGTGACTGTCCCAGGGTCACACATGCGTAAGTGGCACAGCCAAGATTGGAACCCAGGCCAGACCCTGTACTCTTGACTTCTCCATTCCCCCATGTGCTTCTCCACCCTCTCCTGGCTTGGAGATATTCAGCTCACTCAACATGGTCTGTCCAGGAGGCCCAGGAAATCCAGGGCTGGATGCTGGGTTGTCAGGAGCGTGCGCTTGGATTCAATTTCTAGCCCCACTCAGGGACTTTATTCTTTCTGAACTTCAGTTTCCCCCTCTATAAAGTAGGGTAATGCTACACACCATGTAATACCTGGCAGGGAGCTGTGAGGATGTAATAATTTGTACCCGTAAGTCGCTGACCTACCACAGTGCCTTTTGAGTGCTTGCTGCCACTGTGATGGTCACACAGTATAACTGTGGGTTGAAACCTTACGGGACCCCAAGTTCCTTTTAACAACAGTTGTAATGCTTCTTTTCTTTTCTAAAATGAAGTTCCTGGATAACATAACCTACTGACACACATAATTTTCAACATAAATAATATCTTATTTGTGATATAAAAGAAAACAAAATAAAAGTGATTTTGAATAAATTAATACATAAATATTAGGGCACAACACATAGAAAACATCATAAAGTAGTTGGGAGGTCATGGCTGTGGGTGGAATCACGGTGACTCTGAGGGCTGAATCAGGAGCTCCGGTAACTCAAACACCACGACCGCATCATGGCTGTGAGTGCCCAAAATGCCAGCAGTTCTGGGTAAAGTTCTGAACCAAACAAACCTGATTGCTTCCCAACTTACATGGAAGTCACTTTCCTGGCAGGGCCACTGTATATTAAAACCAGGCAAATACACTCTCTGCTGGAAAAGGCAAAATTATAGAGACAATAAAAAGGTCAGCAGCTGCCAAGGATTTGGGGGAAGAAGAAGAGGGCTGAGTAGATGGAGCATAGGGCATTTTTAGGGCGGTGACAGCCTCCTGTGTGATTTTGTAAAAGTGAATATAGGCTATTAGGCATTTGTCAAAATCCATAGGACTATACAACACAAAGAGTGAACCTTAATGGAAACTGTAGACTTCAGTTAGTAATAATACATCCATGTTGGTTCTTCAGTTGTAACAAATGTATCACACTAAGGCAAGGCGTTAATAACAGGAGAAACAGTGTGTCCTGGGGAGAGGGAGTATAAGGGTACTTTGTGTCATTTCTGCACAATTTTTCTGTACACCTAACACTGCTCCAAAAGAGAAATTCTAGTAAAAGTTAACAAAACAAAACACAGTATTTGCATGTGAAATAGAATTTGGGGCTCAGATCATTAAAAAGAAGGTTTTCACCTACGCCAATTACTAACAGGAGATTTGAATACTACGTAGGACTTGGGACCTGTTGTGGGATGTCTGCATCCTGCTCCCCTCCTGTGTATGTCAAGGGCACCCCCCAGTCGCTGGCTCCTGACAGCACTGCCCCACTTAGGATCTTGGCGCTAGACCCTTGCCTTCTGTCCCTTTACCGAGAAGAACATCCTTTAGAACTCACAGCTGCCTGCTTGCTGATTTGAGGTGATAATGACATGGTGGCCTGACTGAAAAATCTCCCCAGCCTCAGGAACCTCACGGTGCCACTGTGGACACAGCTCATTCTTCCGCTGCTAGAAGTCCTGCGTCAAATCTAGACCCCAGCTCTATACTCATTGTGTGAGTCTGCGTGAGGCATATCACTTCACTGAGCCTCAGTTTCCCCATTCGCGGTAAAGGGGGTGATAATACCTACCTCACTGAGTATATTCATTCAGTAAATACCTATTGAACACCTACTATTTGTACTGGGAATACAACGGTGAGCAAAATAGACAAACATCCCTGCCTCATTAGAACTCACGGTCTCATAAGGAGGATAGACAAAAATTCAATAAATATATAAAATAATGTCAAGGATGAAGAAAAAGAAGACAGAGTTACAGACAGAAAGAGTAGGGTGAGAGCTCCTTGGTGAGTGTAGTCATGGAAGGCTTCCCAAAGGAGGTGGTGGTTGAACTGAAATCTAAATGAGTGAAGGAACAAGCCATGCAAGTATGGGGGGAAGAGCATTTCAGGCAGAGGGAACAGCACATACCAAAGCCTTGAGGTGAGAGCACGCTTGGTGTGTTTGTGAAACAGCCAGGAAGCCAGTATGGCTGGCAGGGCGTGTGAGAGGAGAGAGGAAGTGAGGACAGAGAGACTGTGTGAGGAATCTGGGTTTTATTCCATTCATAGCAGGGAGAAGACTTGAAGTGATTCACTGGGGAAGTCCTCTTATGTTGTATGTCCTTGCACGTGAAAAAAGTGGATGGGCACACTCTAAATCCACCCTCCTGTCTGTAATCCTGGATCCTTTAAGTGGAGTGGAAAGAGGCCTTCTGTTCTCATTCCTGGTGAGAACTCCAGGCTGGTGGCGGAAGCGGCAGCCGGGATGTAGTTTCCACGAGGACCACCAGATAGCGACTCTAGGTTGCGTTTCTAACTTGTAGGTTATTGATTCCAGAGCGGTGGTTCCCAAGCGTCCTCAGATCATCTGGAGGGCTTGTTAGATTGCTCAGTGTCCGATCTGTAGGTCTCGGGTGGGGCCGCAAAATCTGCACTTCTAACAAGTTCCAGGTGATGCTGACGCTGCTGGTTCAGGGATCCCACCGTGAAAACCCCTGGTTGAAACCCTGAGGTAGAAACAAAGTGGGGTAATGGAGGTGTATGATCAAAACACCCCATATCTTCCAATCACATTTAGAATTAAACCTAGGTCACTTGCCAAATTCCCACTCTCCTCCACCTCCTCTATAACTCAGGTCCTGCTTTCTTCCCTCCCCTCATCTGCTGCTGCTTGCTAAACAATGGTCACATGACCCTTGAAGCCTATTCCTGCATCAGGGCCTTTGCACAGGCCGTACCTTCCACCTGGGATGCTTTCCCCCAGCTGTTGCATTGGCTGGCATCCTCTTATTCTTTATGCCTCAGCTTAAATGTCACCTTTTCAAGGAGGCTTCCGCTACTCCTCTCTAAAGCTGATGGCTCTGCTCGTGTTCATCCCTGTTTTTTTCCTTTTCAGTACCTGTGGTGATTTGTGATCATTTAGCCTCTATCTCAATTAACCAATCGTCTGTCTCCTGTCTAGAGTCGAGGCTCTCAAAGAGAGATACTGTGTCTGTCTCATTTTCGGCTTTACCCCAAGTGCCTAGGACAGTGCTTGGCAGCAAATAGGCCCCCAGGAAATAATGGTTGAATAAATACAACTAAAGAGTTTTTCAGGCTCTTCCAGAGAGTCAGTGGGTGAGCAGGGACTCCGTGGAAAGGATACTGAACGGATTGTGTGATATACAGCATCACCTCAACCTAGTCCCAGACCTGATAGTCAGAGTATTCTCGAAGAAAATCAAGATGAATAAGGCCATGTTTGCAAATCATTCAGTCTTGTGAATGTTCCTAGCTCACTGTCCACCTCCTTTGGTGAGCATAAAGGCTGACGCTCAGAGTTCTGGATTTGGTAGACAGAGACACTACACAAATAGCAAGCCTAGAGGTGTTTAGCACTTTAAAATTCACAAACTCCTTCTACCTCCATTATTACATTGCATCATCAGGTTGTAAAAAAGTGTATCCAAAACTTGGGAATAAAACAAAAGGAGGACTGCATCTTTTTAGAGTAACATGCTGGAGTATTGTCTCCAGGGCCACCCAAGGGTTAACTAACTCTCTAGGGGAACAGATCTTTGTTTGACTTGTCATTTCCTTATTTATTAGGGTCTAAAGGGTGGGGAGTTATGGGCTTGTAGATTTAAGTTGCAAATCATTTTTCTCCAATAGAAAAGAAGTCCTCTAGGACATTAATCAGTTTCATTTCTCCGTCTTATTTCGGCATTTTGTCTTTCATTGGCTATAAACCTTTCCGACTCTCTTTAACGTTTGAAGCAGCTTCGCCGTCATGCTAATGAATTACATCTGCTTTTGGCACATGTTCACTTTTTATCAGTATGAGAGCCATGTTTTTAAATTCCAGAGAATGAAGCTTTTGGGACCAGCACCATCTTTGTAAGAGGGACTGGGCGTCCTTGTTGTCCACAGGGTCCAGCGAGGCTCAGAGAGGTAGAGTAATTGTCTGGATGAGCAAAAGTGGTGAAGCTGGGACTTGGCCCTTGGTCGGCCTGACCTCAGAGCCCCCAGTCCTTCAGGGATGCCACATCCAGGTGCTGTCCTGGGCACGTTGTAAAGCCATCCAATCGAATTCTCAAAATTCCACAAATCTCGTGAAGTGTGACTCTTTCCATCTTAGAGATGAGGAACCTGAGAAGAGCTGGGAATGAAGTCGCCCAATGTCATCAAACTCTTCGAAGGATGAGGTCAAGCATTTTGGAGTCAGACAGACCTGAGTTCCGGCTAGCATCCTCCCTAGCCATGTGACCTCAGGCAAGTTGCTCACCTGATTTCTCTGAGCCGTATTGTGAGCTGGGAAGAAGAGTCCATCCCATGTGGTAACTGTTGGTAATATTTACACACAATTCTAGGCTTGGGCCCTTGCAGCGATCAGGCACGCCAGCCTCTCTTCTTTTGGAATTAGGAGGGAAAGTGAAGTTGATCGGGTATTGCCAGGTTGGCTGGGATCAGAAGGATTCTGGAAGGATAGGCAAGTGCTTGGGAAAAACTGGGGAGAAGAGCTGCTGAGCAAGAGTGTGGGGGAATTCAAAGGAGTCTTCAGGGGGCTCAGGTGGGCGCAGGTAGAGAGGGCTGGACAGGGACTCCTGTCTGTCAGCCAGGGATAGCAACAGAGCTCGGGCTTTGGGGTCAGGTCGCCTGAAGCTTCCAAATCTGTAAAATGGAACAATAATGACTCTTCCCTGTTTTGGATTATTATGAGGCCCCTGAGGGACACTGGGCTTAGCTGGAAGGGTGCTGTTCTAGAGTGTTCTCTGGGATTTTAACCCTGTCTCAAAGGAAATGGACCCTTGACTGTGACTTTCGTGAAACGTGAGAATGTTATCGATTATTTAATGATAAGGATAATGGTACATAACTTCTGAGATAGCTTCGCGGCCACTAGGAGATTGTCCCTCAGAGTTCTACATTCATTGGGTCAGAAACATGGCACAAATACACAGCCAAGCATGGTTTAGGGCTTTGCAATTTACAAAGCCATTCCATAGTATTGCATTGCATCCTTGTGTTAAGACAAATTCTGAGGCACAGAGAGGTTAAGTGACTTGCCTAAGGCTACACAGTTAGCAGTGGCAGAGCTGGGACTGGAACACAGATAGCCTAGTTCCCCCGCTGGCCCCTGAGTGGAGAGATGGATCACACAGCAGGTTGCAGGCTGAGGAAGGACCTGAGGCTCCTCTGGCCACTCCTGTCTGGCCCCTGGTCACCATATCTGCCCCCTGGAAGTGGCTGGAGGTGAGGGGAGAGGCTGGAGTGGTGCTGAGCATGAAGGGGAGGCTTTAGGGCCCACGCCAGGAGGGTGGGGAAGAAGAGGATGGAGGAAGATACCTCCTTCCCCCCAGGGCAGCTGAGGGGAAAGATAAAGGTCTAAGGAGCCCCAGATGAGGAGGAAAGGAAGAAGCTGGGAGGCGGAAGGAACAGCTGCGAGGGAGGAAGCAGAGTCTGGAGTCCTGGGGACAGAGCTAGGGGTGGGGTGGGGGCAGGCTGGGCCCTTGGACCAGGGTTCTGGACCCAGATGCCTGCCACTCCAGACTCCATAGGTGGCAGGACACTGAATCGGGCAGAGATTTTCCCTCACTGCTGTGCTAGGTGATACGGGGGCCACTGAGGCAAGCCCAGGGTCCCTGCCCTCGGAGACTCACATCCTCTGAGCCCAGCTGAATGACCAGATGAACACTGTCCAGAGCATGCATTTATTCATCCATCCATCGATCCATCCATCCAT
Organism: Rhinolophus ferrumequinum; assembly: GCF_004115265.2. Taxonomy (NCBI): domain Eukaryota; kingdom Metazoa; phylum Chordata; class Mammalia; order Chiroptera; family Rhinolophidae; genus Rhinolophus; species Rhinolophus ferrumequinum. The sequence goes on from NC_046306.1 coordinate 23,464,082, forward strand.
TCATTCAACAATTGTCTATGGAGGGCTCACCACATACCAAGCTGGACTTCCAGCAAGAAACAAAGAAGAAAAATCAACTTCTTCAAGGAGCCACCAATCTCATGGGAGACGAACAAAATGCAGAAAACAAATCAATGCACAATATCACATCAGGCTGTACAGCTGGTGAGGGGTGACGAGGGATTGGAGCAGAGCTGTTTTCTGAGGGTGGTCAGGGAGGACCTCTCTGAGGAGGTGACATTTAAGCAAAGGTCTGAAGGAATCTGGGGGAAGAGCATTCCAGGCAGATGGAATAGCCAGTGCAAAGGCCCTGTGGCAGGAGCATGCCTGGCATGGGGAGACGTGTGAAAGGCAAGGAGGCCAGTATGGAGGGAGATGAATGTGTGAAGGGAGAGATGCAAGGTGAGGGCAGACGGGGCAGCAAGGGCTGCAGCAGGGAGCCCCAGAAGGCTTGTGCAAGGATGTCAGCTTGGCCAACGATCAGAAGCACTAAATACTGAGGGAAATAAAAATGTACTGCCTGCTTACTACCGGTCAGGTACTATTCTAAGTACTTGATATTTCCTGTTCTTTTAGTCCTCACTACAAGTTTCAGGTAGGTAGTTTTTTTCTTAATGTATGTGTCCAGTTAGGTCTATGTAGATGCTCTCTTTTTTCCTCTTTGTCTTTTCTATCGAGGTGAAATTTACAGAACATAAAATTAACCATTGAAAGTGGACAATTCAGTGGCATTCAGTACATTCACAGTGTTGTACAAGCACCCCTTCTATCTGGTTCCAAAACATTTTCATCACCAAAAGAAAACCCTATACCCATTGAGGGCAAGTCGTGTTTTTACCCTCATTTTACAGATGAGCCCGGGCAGGTAGAGGCCCTTGCCCCAGGTCACAGAGCCAGGAAACAGGATGAGCCGGATGCAGGTATTGGGAGGAACACAGTGACAAGTTCCCTCAGATGAGCTCAAGCCTCTTTGGACACTCCCAGTTCCCAGCACCAAACTGCCTTCTAAGGACAGCACGCCCGTGTCCCTGCAGGGCTTCTGTTTTATGGAAGGCATGGGGACATTTGAGGCCGGAAAAGAGGGGACCATTGGGAAGGTTGAACAGTGGCCCCAGCACCCTCTCCCACATGGCAGGGAACGGGGACTCTGGAGCCAGGCGGAGTTCAGATCCCCCTTCTTCCACCTGCCAGCTATGTGATCTCGGGTAAGACCCCTCTCCCTACACCTTTTTTCTCCTCTGTGACGTGGGGAGAATGAGACCATCCACTTCATTGGTGCTGAGGGAAGTGAGTTACCCATGACAAGCACGTCCTCAACAAATAGCAACCTGTGTTCGCTTTGCAGTGCTCCCCACTCCTGGAAATAATTTTGGCTGATGCTTAATTGCAACCTCAGTGTTAGGACTTGTGAACCATCTGGGAGGAGGCACCGTCCATTACCAGAAAGAATGTAGTCCAACTCATAAGCGATCATACATTCTCAAGGTTGAGAGGATGGTGCCAATCTTTTAAATCAACTATATTAGGATGTAATTAACATAAAATCAAAGGTACCCAGCGTTATCCATCTTAAGTGTATCTTCCCACGCATTTTGATAAACGCACGCCCTTTGCAACCGCCACCCAGTTAGAATGCAGATCATTTTCATCACGCTCAAAGTTCTCCTGTGCCCCTTACCCGTGAATCCCACCTCCTGGGCCCAGGCCACGCTGATTTATTTCTGTCACACTCACTTGGTTTTGCTTCTTCTAAAATTTCACATAAGTAAATCAGACAGCATGCACTGATTTGTGGCTGGCTTCTTTCACTCATATTCATGTCTCTGAGATTCATCCTTATTGCTGCAAGTATCAGCAGTCTGTTTCTTTTCATTGGTGAGTAGTACTCTGACAAATAGTTCTTAAATATCTCCAGCAGGTCATTTTTCATTCTGTGCAGAGTCTGCCCCCAGTGCGTGTCCAAAAACCCTCTTCCATCCCATCCTGATCCTAGGGTGCAGCCGTATCCCATGTGAAGGAGAACCCAGCTATGGCTGGGCCCTGGGAGGGCGGGAGAAGCCCTCATTCTTGGGGTGAACCACCCCAAAGCAAGCAAACCTCACTCTTGTCAGCATTGATTACTCTTTTAGTAAAACTTTGCCATCTTCTCTCCTCGGTGGACTCACACCCAGGCAATGTTGCGCAGCCCTGTGACTTCAGCCCACCCATACACTGAGGACCCTTAAATGTGAATCTGAGATGCAGATCCAACCTCTCCCCTAAGCTCTAGACGCTGATATCCTGCTGCCCATCGATGTGCCCAAAACAGCTCCTCCTGCATTTCTCCCTGACCCAGTAAAGGGGCCACCCAACACCTGGAAATCTCCTTGTGTCCTCCCACGTCACCCCTTTTTCTTGACCATTGGCTGGTCCTATTGACGCCATCTCTAAGACACATCTGAAACCTCATCCCATCTCCTCAACCCCTCCGTTGCCTTCATCACTCCGTTGAACGGCTGTGGCGGGAGCCCCATCCAGCCATCAGTTTCAGACTCGAGAGCTGACAGCCAGGGGCAGATGTGGCCTTGTGAGGGCACAGCTGGGAACCCCAAGTCTAGATATGAGGCCTGCCTATGTTGCTACCCCTTGTGTGATCCTCAGCAAGCCACATCTCCTCTCTAGTCTCAGTTTTCTCCTCCCTAAAGTAGGGATGAATGTGTCTGCCTCACTGGGTCGTCAAGAAGGTCCAGTGAGATAACTTGGTGAAGGGAGGAGGGGACGCCTCCAGGTGGAGGCAAAGATTTCATGTCACAGGTATTTACTGAGCATCTACTATGTGCCTGGCACTGTGCTTTGTTCTGGGTACATGATAGCAAACAAAAATGTCACTGTCCTTGCTCTCAGAGCTTTAATGGTGGAAGAAGAACAGGAGACAGAGGAGGGCATCCCTGGCAGGGGGCATGGCATCCACAAGGGTGTGGGGTGGGATGGAGAGGAGGCATCAACAGAGTTCAGTCTGTGGTGGCTGCTGACAGTGCAGGGAGGGGGTGGGAGAGAAGCCACCTCCCAACCTAAGCCGCGGGAGAACACAGGAGACCTCCGACATGAAGTTCAGTTCAGGGCCCTTGCCCAGGCGAAACAGGAATCCCTTTTGTAGAGGGGCAAGGAAGGAGCCCCTGCTGCCGGGGCCGTGGGGAACCACTTTCCTGCTCCTGTCACATAACCTCCCTTGACTGGAGCCCAGCCCCAGGCTAGAACTCTTCCCAGCAGGGACACCCCTTTCCAGGAGGCCAGAAGAAGTGTCTCGGGGATTCATGACAGCAGTTCCCACCTGGCTCCCCAAAGCAATGCCTACTTGGCTTCTGAGGGATCTTACCTCACTGAGGCCCCAGGGCTCAGTTCTCTGCCTCTGAGGCTGGAGTAGGTCATGACCTGGCTTAGGAGTTAATAAAAGACCTGTGTGTGTGTGTGTGTGTGTGTGTGTGTGTGTGTGTGTGTGTGTGTGTGCTCGCGTCTGTGTGAGAGAGAGAGAGAGAGAGAAAGAGTGTGAGTATATGTGAGATAATGAATTTCAGTGAATGAGTATTGTCTGAGAGAATGAGTGTGAGTGTCATGTGAATGTGTGAGAGAATGAGTGTGAATATGTGTGTAAGAGAATGAGTGTCAGTGAACGAGTGCGTGAAAGTGAGTGTGATTATTGTGTGAGAGAATGAGTGTGAGCGAGAATGAAAGTGTGTGTGAGTGTAGCGCACGCAAGATCACTCCAGCTTGGGCCAGGCAGCTGCACTAATGGTCCATTTCCCCCGGTCCCCAGGACTCCTCCTGGCCCCCAGCTGCCCTGATGGGCCAGGTCAGTCCCCCCACCCCCCCACCACCACGGGAGCCCCCAGCCGCTCCCCACTCGGCTTTCCTTGTATTGTGCACGGCCTGGTTCCTCGAGGAAATGGGGCGGCTGTTGGGTGCGGGGGCGGCCGCCAGCAGCCCCACCTCCTTCCCCCCATTGTCACTCCTGGCTTTGGCCCTTAGCCCCTGCTGCTGACACTAAAAATAGTCCTGTTCACAGGGAGACAGCCGCACCCCTGAGTGGGCCTCCAGGCTTGGTGTGAGGTCGGGGTTGCCAGGACAGAGCTGTCCCCGGGGGTGAGGTGCACCCCCTGTGATTGACCTGGGTCAAAGCACATTAGGGCTGTGTGACCACAGGTGGCTTTCTTCCCCCCTCTGAGCCTCAGTTTCCTCACCTGTAAAATGGGGATCAGGATAACTGCCTGCTGAGGTTGCTCTTGAGAGTAAACCGAAGTGTGGCTGGGTCCCAACTGCTCTGCTCTTGTCCTGCCTGGAAAGTGGTGATGCCTCAGTATCTGGAGAACCTGGGGAGCGGTGGTATACCATCATGCTTTCATTCTCACCCCTACCTTTAGCGGCTATCAGGGCTTCTTATTTCCCCCATACGGAGGAGCCCACCTGGGAGTCCAGAAACGTCTTGCAGGTTAACTAGGCGAAAGCCCTGGCAGGTGCCTTTTTTCTGCACCTCTGAGATCGGTGTGAGATCACACTGTGAATTCCAGGGGCTTGAACCTGTGTCTTCAACCTCTGAGGGCTGTGTTTTTTCCGCTGTAAGGGGTTGCCTCCATGCTGATGACTCTGAGGGCTTCCTGGCTGGGGTAACCCTGCCTTTTAGTCCACAAACATATGATTCATTTGAAAGGAAGACGATGGGCAGTGGCAGTTGAGGCCGGAGCTGGGGGCTGGGTAGCTCCCCTCAGATGCCATGGTGGCCACTGAGCTGGGCCTGCAAAGGAGGGGTCACCAGCATGAATGTCTGTCTGTATACTGGCCTCTTTCTCTCCTTCTTTCTTCCTTGGTTCTTGGTTTTGTTTTTTTAAACATTAAATATTTTATACATGGATTCCTTTATATACTTTCAGAGTCTCAAACTCTTAGAATCTCTCTTGTCATAGTTGCAATTTTATGTGTTTCTGTGATTATCTGTGTCCCCTACTCATCCTGGGCCCTGGGGCAGTGGCTGGGACGTTATTGTCATTTCATGTATCCCCTAAAACAAATAAATACTCATGGTGGGAGTGTTCTCTCACACAGACCCTGACACTGTGTAGCTTTGTCGCCACCCACTTGTATTTGGGGATTTGTGGGGACTCCTTGTCACAGAGCTTAGTTGTAAATCGTGTTCGCAGGGTTTTGGTTTGCTACCTCGTAGTTGATTTGCTTGTTTTGAGGTGGTGATTTGGGAAGATTCAAAAACTATGTTTCTCACAGCCACTTTCCCAGAATCTTGACTCTTTCTGAATGTCTATGAAAAAAAAAAATCAATGCTTAAGTTATTGAGTGTCTGATCCCCCTCAGACACGGCATGACCACTGTTACAGCTCGGCGCTCCCTGCATGAAGCCAACTTAGGCACCTGGCCTGGTTCTTACACAGACCCTGGTGTATCCTGCTTTGGGGATTGTACTTAGCACTGTGTTTTGACATTGTTCCAAGTCAGTATATAGAGTACTTCCCTGTTTAAAAATAAAAATGGCTGCATCTAAAGCAGAGATTTTTGGCTTTTTGTATCATGGGCCCCTTTGGCATCTGGTGACGGGAAGGATCATGGTTTTTCAGCACATAAAATAAAGTGCATAGGATTACCCTTTAGGAAACCCACTATACTGAAATGCTGTTACTACAATAGTAACACGGATTTGTGATGCAGTAATAGGTGAGTTTCTCTAATAGCACCTTCGATAAAAGGGGTGGATACAGGTCTCACTCAGGTGCAGAGAAGCACAAACCATTTGTGGAGGTGTCTGCCGCCACTGCGATGTCAGACCAAAGTGTCTTCGACGTCTATCGTGACAAAGTCACCGCTCACCCTGCTGTGGCTCACGGCTCACATGCTTACTTGAAGGAAATGCTGTGTTTCAGTTAGAGTTAATGAATTTAAAGTTATTGTTTTTCCTATCCAAGTTCACAGAGTCCCTGAGTTTGGGACTCCAGGTTACACCCTGCTAAAAAGTGTGGCTGTCTCTCACTTTGTTCAACTGGTCTCTTATTAAAAAGTCACCCTGTTTCAGCATCTCTCCAAATCTTGTCATTGCACAGATGGGGAAACTGAGGCCCAGGCTGGTGACTGGAGTGAGGTGACAGAGCCCCGTGCCCTGACTCCTGGCTTAGGCCTAGCTCCACCCCCACCAGGCTGCTGGCAGGGAGCCGGCCTGCCCACCAGGAGCAGGTTGGCAGCTGGTGTCCTGTCCTGAGAGTGACCTGGCCCCTCCTGTGTCTTGCACCCCGCCCGAGCCTGCACAGCTGTGGATGTGACAGGAGGCTTGGCTCCGATTCACCCAGGCACATTCCTGGCCCAGCCACAATTTTTTTTTTTGGTGACTCTCCCACACCCCCACCTTCACCCCCCTTTTCCTCAAAAATGCTGTCTCTCCCCAGAGGGTCCCTTTGGGCGGTGGCTCCTAGAGGGAAATGCTCACTGGGTTTCCTGGAACACACGGAGCTGGAGTTCCAGCCCTGGGAGGAGGGGAGCTGGTGGCAGCCGGGCAACAACCCCGCCATCCCCCCAAAACTGGGTCCTCTGGATAAAGGGGTGAGGTCGGAGCCTCCATATTCCCATTCCATTGTGCCCTCCGAGCTGAGGCGCCTCCCACTGTAGTGATGGGGCAGTGACACCCTCCTAGGGAATCACAGCTCTGTGACCTTCGCGCCTCTGTGACCTTGGACAAGCCACACGTTCTCGCTGAGCTCTGCTTTCCTCCCTCCCTAGAATGGGGCCTGTGGTCAGGACCTGACAAGGCCGATGGCCAGTCCACCGAGGTGCTGGCTGTGTTTGGGCTCTTCCCGAACCCAAAAGGCCAGCACCGGCAAGTGAGGTGTTTCAGGGGAGCTGGGGATGCAGGTTTGGGGATGCAGTTAGGGCAGGGGTGGGACTGGAGACCTTTCATTTGTCCTTCATTCATTCAAGTGGCAAATACCCATTGAGTACTTACCATTGTGCAAGCACTGAGGCTCAGCTATGGACAAGAGACCAAGTTCGTTCTGCCCTCGGGCTCACAGACAACGAGCAGACAAATAAATGCCCCCATGTGGTCAGCTGGAGATGAGTACTGGGGGGAAAAATAAAGCAAGGTGCAAGCGTTGGGGATGGCCTCTGCTGGGGTGACATGTGAGCAGAGACGTGAATAAAGCAGAGGGAGCAGAGGGTGCCGAAGGCTCTGAGGTGGGAACGAGACAATGAGGAAAGGAAAGGCCTGGCAGAGTGTGAAGATGAAGCAGAGAAACGCATGGGGCTTGGAGGCCGAGGCAAGGACTTCCCTGCGTTCACGGGAAGCTACTAAGGGCCCTGAGGGTGCAGTGACACGGTCTGTAAAATGAGCCACCTGGGGGCCCTACAGGGGATGTGTACGTAGAGCACGAACTTTGAGGCCCATCAGCTCTTTGCTGGCTCTGAGATCATGGCAGGAGGCTTCTCCCCCTCAAACCTTAGATTCCCCCTCAGTAAAGTGGGCTCACAGCAATGGGATGACTAAGAGGAAGGACATAAAGGGCACAGCTACAAACTCTCCTGGTGGGAGCTGCTTTTTGAGTCTCCATGGAGCACAGCCACTCGCTTGAGTGGATAGGCTCTGGTGACAGAGCCAACGGCTAGTTTTGAATCCAGGTGTGGTTGTGGCTTTGAGCAAGGCTGCTCAGCTCTTGGGGACATGTGGGGTCATGGCCTGAGATGGGATATCCCTGAGTCATCTGTGGCCTTTTGCCTTTTTTCGGTACAGAGCTGGATTTAGGGGAACCTCTGGGGCAGGGAGCCACCCTGAGGATGTGTGTGTGTGTGTGGAGGGAGGCCAGGGGTCCTCCTGAGTTTCTTTGTGGTCTCAGGATGCCCTACCAAGCTCTGACCCTTTCCCGGAGGAAGCTGGGATCCGTCTGGTGTGCTCATTCACCTCCCTCTCTCCCCTGCCCTGAGTCTGTTTTCTCATCTGTGAGGTGATCCCAGGAAGTCCCAACGCTGGCTGGAGGTGATGGGGAACTTTGGAGAAGCAGTGGTTTGCCGTGCATGAGGAGCTTGGACAGGACCTCGCTATCAAGGAGGAGGGACCTACCTGGCCAGGCACTGGGCTAAGTGCTTCCATGCTTAGCTGAAAGCTGATGGGATCATGTCACTCCACTGGAACATTCAGTGGCTTCCCTCCTGTCCCAGGTGCACAGGCCTCCTCACTCTTCCTAATTAATGCTGACTTTGTTCCAGCATCCGGGCCTTTGCATTGCTCCCTGCACACTTTCCCCTTGGCCTAGTCAACTTCCACTCCCTGTTCAGCTCAGTTAAGCTGCCTCTTCCTAGAGGAAGCCCACCCCTGACCTACAGACGAGGTTGGGTCCAGGGTTGGATGGTCTTCATGGTAACTGGCCTGCTCTCCTGGTAACACCTGTCACTGGTGTGATTTCATGTATCGGTGCAATTGCCTGGTTATTAACTCTCTCCATCGTAAGACTGTGTATTTCACGAGGGCAAGGACATTGTTCACAACTGTCTCCCCAACACCCAACACAGCGCCTGTACACAGCAGACGCTCAACAAATGCCTGTTGGATACATGGAGGGTTGGAATCCTCTTGACAATCAGAGGAAGGAGGTGGTATCATCCCCTATTTACAGATAAAGCACAGGGAGGTTTAGTAACACACCCCAAGGTCACACAGCCAGAATCAGATGGTGTCTGTCTGGGATGTCTCCCTGCCAGCAGGACCCAGAAGGTGAGCAGATGAGGTTATGCAGAGAGGAACTAGGACCATTTGGTCAGGCAGGGGGTGTGGGGGCGAGCCCCACCCTTCCGTGTTTTCTCCTCACGGGTGGTGGTTTGTGGCTGTTTTCTTTAAGGGCGATTCAGGTGACCTTCAGGTTGGGGCCTGCAGTGGTCCCAGGGGCCGGCTGGGTGGAGGGCCCAGTCTGACCAGGGCTGCTTTTCTCGCCCCTTTGCCTGCCCGCTGGCTTCACGCACAGATTACAACTTCCCCTCCGCCACTGTCTTACGCAGGCCACCTCCGGCTGGCCATTGTCTCATTGTTTGCTGAGGGAAGCTCCAGGAGGAAACTTAACCTGCTGCTCACCCCAAGCAGGAGTTTTCACCCCCAGTCCCCACTGGGAATGCCTGGGGGCCCGGGCAGGAGGGGGTGGGGGCAGGTAGCAGACAATACAACATGCAGCTTTGACAGGAGTGAGCTCCCAGGCAGGGAAAAAATGCAAACAGAGGCTGGATTCACTAGGAAACACTTATTAGGCCCCATCATGGACCAGGCTGTGTGTTGGGAAGCTGAGACACAGACGTGAGACAACAATCTTCTAAGGACCCTGTAGCTGCTGAGAAGTGCTGTGCAGGGGCCTCCATGTCAAATGCCTCTGGGGGCCAGGCAGGCAACAGAAACCTGAAAGCATGGAGCAATGGGGAGTGGTGGAGTCTATGACAAAATGAAGACTGCATGAGCCCTCCTAAAGGCCTTTAGATTCCAATTTCATATTAATAAGATGCTAATGAAACAAATGAATCGCCAGACTGATGGCAGGCAGCCTGTGGACTCCCAGTCTGGACACTTACTAGAAGGGAATTCTTGTTCTGGGGTGAAATCGGATCATTATTTGTCATTGGTGTCCCTTATCTCGTCCCCTCAGCCTACCACTCTCTTTAGCTGCAGCTACCGTGGGCGCTTCTCAGCATACTGACAGCATCTCATTTCAAGTGCTTGTCAGTCTTTTGGTTTCTCTGAAGCCTTGGGACCTCTCTCAACCAGGATCTGGGAGGAGTTGATGCACCCTGGGGAAACCCTTAATCACTGGGGGATGGGGGGTGGTGGATAAATTTCCCAGCCTCTTATCCACTGGAGGCGATTTCCTTTGGTTGGTTGCTCAGAAGGTCTGAGTGAGATAGGGCATCCGTCTCCCATATTGGAAACTGGCTCAATAACTCACCCTTATTGCCTTTCATCCCTTTCTTGTCTCACTCTCCCAGATTCCTCTGGCTTCCTGGGCTACTGGTACCCAAATCCCTGTCTTATGTTCTGCTAATTGGGGAACCTAAACTAAGATTATCTAATGTGTGCTGAATACAGTTTATGATTCTAACCTTATGTAGTTCTAAGATTGAATATGTTAACTCTGGTGATTATAAGTTTTCATAATTAACCATGTCTGTGATTCTAGAATGACATCATTCTAATATGGCTAAAACATACCATTCAGCCACGTACTCAGATACACAAGAAATGTTACACTCTATTTTCTATAACTGAATTTTGCTTCTCCTGTGCTCCTAATTTTCCTGATGCCAGAAAATGCAAACTTCAATCAAATATAGAAAAAAAAAAAAAAGAAAAAAAAAAAAAAAAACTGAGTCATTTCAGATTTGAACATGATTAAGTCAAGCTTTCCCCTTCCTGGCTTTTTTTCCTGGGTTGATTTAAGTACTGGATGGGTGGGAGCATCTTAATATTGGTTGAGGGAAGAGGGGAGTTCTTTCACTGGTATTTTGCAAGCTGTAGCACCCATCTGGCCCTCCAGCATGCTTCCTGCCATTGACAACCACTGGGAAAAGTCCCATCCACATTGACACTTTGACCTCTGTGGTCAAAGAAGCGTAGTTCCTCCTGGGCCACTAACTGTAAGTAGAGTCACATCCATGCCATTTTCAGTCAGCTGGGAAAAGGCCTGAACGTTTCTTTGTACTTCACAGAACCCTGGTACATGAACTCATCATTCAATCAAATATATTTGCTGAGCATCTACTGTGTGTTGGGTGTTGTGCTAGGCATTGGGGATACAAAGATGAACAGACCGATGTGGTCCCTTCCCTCATGTTGCTCACAAGTCAAATAAACTGTATATATTTATAACTTATATAGTGTGATGTCCGTATGAAGGAAACAAATAGGGTGACAGAAAATGTCTCTTTGAGCATCTTAATTTGAGCCAAGACTGAGAGTCTAAGTTCAGGGGAAGCCACCTTATCAGAAAAAGGAGTTGTCTGACTTTTTTCTGTGGCCGTAAGACATTTGGTAACGTTAAGGGCATCTCCTGCATTTCTTGGTGCACCTGACCTTTGGTTTATTTGTTAGTGGCCTCTACCACCTTAGAGAGGGGATCATGAGACAGAAATGGAAGAAATTCTTTTCTGAGTCCCAAAGACTAAAGCTTTTGGTTTGCAAGAGTCATGGAAATTTAGTCAAAGCCCTGAGTAATTGGAGGGTATACAATTTATGCCGTAACTAATAGAGGGAGAAGACTAGATGAGTCAAATTAGTTTTCCTGTTTAGGAAATGAGGTGAAGATCATCTGGGAGATGAAGAGAAGGGAAGTGTAACAAAGAGATTTAGTTGTCATGCAATGATCCGACTTCCCCTTCTTCTATAGCTACAGATGGCCACACTGCTGAAGACTACATTTGCCAGTCTCCCTTGTAGTTAAGTGTGGCCACGTGACCGGGTTCTGATAAAGGATATGTGAAATTTGGGGTTGTATATTTAAAGAAAAGAGGGACATTCTATTACCAGGCCTCGTCTCACATTTCGGCCAGCTAGAATTTGACATGGTGGTAGGGGCTCAAGCAACCATCTTAGTCCACAAGTTGGAGGCCACATGTGAAGGATGTCAGAGCATCCAAAATGGAAGGATTTTGCATTGGAAGGGTACCTGACACCATGGGACACCATATCAGCCGATACGACTTACCCTCTACTGGTTAATGAGAGAGAAATCCACTTTATCTTATTTAGGACACAGTTATTTTGGCCTGTGTTACAACAGCTGAATTAGCATCCCAAGTAGTACAGAGGTTACGTGTAGGAAACTATGGAACGTGTAGAGACTGGTGTGTGACCCTGAGGAAAGAATACAAAAACCTTAGATAATATTGAGGGATTGAAAAGCAAGACCCAGGGCCTTCCTCCTAGGTCGAACCTCAGGAAGCCATGAACCTAGACCCCTAAGTGGATATGCAGGCCCCCTGGACCAGGACCCTTTCTGCTCACAGGGAGAGTAGGTGACCTGAGCAGAAAAAAGAGAAAGAAGACACCCCAAATTGTCTAGAATCAAGTTTCTACTACCCAGTGGAAGGGAAACTACTTATTTTAGGTGTGGACTAAGAGTTATATCTGCTTCACATTTTAAAATACTACTACTACTACTACTACTACTAATAATAATTAGTAATAGTAGGAATCCCAACGCAGTAGTTTCAGGAGGCTGAGTTTCATCAATAAATAAATTTTTTGCTGAACACCAAGGCTCAGGTTCAGGTCCCAGCCCAGCCACCAAATTGCTTCGAGCATGGTACATCACTTCTCTGAGAACTGGTGAACCAGTTTCCCATATGGGCGACCGGTATCTTATCTCACTGGGAACACAAAGGGGTTGAACTTCAGGATGCCCACACTGACGTTCGGTGGTTCTTCTCTGTGTCCGACACTGATGGGAATTCAGTGAAAGCATGATAAAGTGTCTCTGTTCCGATCCACGAAGAGAGAAGACACAAACACCTGGGCATACACATATATGCACACTTAAACAAGCAAACATGGAGAACCGACCATCACAGTAGCCAAGAGGAAACGTAGCATTAACCTTTAAGATGCAGGCTTTGGGATTGAACAGACCAGAAGTTACACCCCCATCTTCATCACTAACTAGCTGGTGACCTTGGGCAAGTTACTGTACATCCTGAGTCTTGACTTCCTCGCGTTTAAAATGAGGATAATAATACCTAACTTTAGGGCTCTCATGGAAATAAAATGAGGTAATATACGTAAGGCACCGAGCTCAATGTACATGGTGAGCACTCAGTAAATGGTTGTTTTGATGAGGATTGCGAATCACGGTAGGACCAAGTGAAAGGTAGAGAAGGGCAGGGCTGGGGGGTCTCAAGCATGAACTAGAGAGGTCGCTGAGGACCAGAGTGTGGAGAGACTCTTGGATGAGATAAGCCCTGAATGGTGCAGGGATGTGTAAAATGGTTAGCAGAGAGGATGAGGTATCACTAGAGGAAGAAGGAGAAAACAGACAAAGAAGCAAGTGAAGCCAGGCTTGGGAAAATCACTTCCTCCCCTGAGCCTTATTTTCCTCATTTGTAAAGTGGGCATAACCATACCTGCTTTGCAGTATTGCAATGACTACTTGAAATGATGTAAGTCAAATGCCCATGAAGATGCCTGGCTCATGGACGCTTATCAAATAGCAGTTTCATTCCTTTTCCTAGAGAGGGGACTCACAAAATAGCAGGGCTAGAAAGATCCTCAAAGAATATCCGTGGTAACACCCATCTATTCATGAACTGTTCACACAGCATCCATCAATCTATCCAGCCATCATTTATCCATTTTTTTGTACATTCAAACACCAACAATTCATTCATCATCCATTCACCATCCATCTAGCAAACATCCATTCATCCTTCACCCATCACCTCTTTCTTATCCATCATCATGCATTCACAACCAAACCATTATCCATCTATGTATCATCTATTCTATATCCATCCCTCATGAACCTATTAATCATCCACATATCCACTCAGCTAGCCACCCACCCCCTCAGCATTATTCCATCTGTCTATGTATTTATCATTCACCCGTCAGTCATCTGTTCACCATTCACCAGTTATTTCTGCTTCAGAAAGTGGCAAGAATGATAGGATAACTGTGTTCGAAGCGAGAGGGAGTATTTTGAGAGGGATTAGTGGCAACGTGTCTTTTACTGTAATACATTTTTTATTTAGACATTCACCATATTTTTCAATCATATCTTGTAGACTATGTGTTAAACACTGTGTTTTAAGTCTTCCTTGCATTATCTCATTGTTCCCACCTGCAGAAACCGTAAGTAGTTATTACTTTATCCCCGTTTTACAGATGAGGAAACTGAGTCTTTGTGAGGTTAACCTAGGCTTTCAATGTAGTCCATATGGCAACAAACTTCACGTTTTTTCCATTGCTCTTTGCTGGCTTTCTCTCATTATTCTTTGCGCATGGTATATGGTTATGATAGTCACCGAGCATGGGAGATAAGTAGGGAAGGAGGAAAGACAGTAGGAAGAGGAGAATCATACGTGACTTAGATACAATTATTCATTTAATAAAGTATACACTACAAAGATTCTCTCTGTACCCCCAGATTCTTAAAAAGTGTCTGGCGCATAGTAGGCACTCAAAAAATATTTGTTCTTGCTTGAATTCTATTGCAAAGAACATGGATGACCAATTAGAATATAGAATATATAGGTTCATCTGTTCTAACACAAATCCAAAGTAATAATAGCATCAAGAAGTTAGAATTTTATTTCTGTCAAGTCTTGGTGTAAATGATTCAGGACTAGCTTGATAGAGTTGGGGGCCCCAGGCTTCTTCTTTCTTGTAGTTCTGCCATCTGTAGGGTGGTCCCTATGGTGTCAGATAGCTCCCCCATATCTATACCATAGCCAGTGGGCAGGGGGAAAGGCAAGGAGCAGCCATGAATTAGAAGATGCTCACGTCACTTTTGTTTGCATACTATCAGTCAAAATTTGGTCACACGGCTATAGCTAGATGCAAGGGGTAGAATGGAAAATGTAGTCTTTATTTTGTATGGCTAAATGTCCTGCTAAAAGTCAGAAGATTGATTTCTATAGGAGAAGGGGAGCATGGCTCTAAGGGGCAACTAGTGGTCTCGGCCACAGAGAAGAATATATGTGGGCACCAGTAGTCTCCGTAGTGTGAAGACTCCACAGGGAAAGATATCCTCTCTCCCACTAGACAGTGAGCTCCCTGAGGGCAGGGGGCTATTTAATCATCCTGATGACCCTGGCAGCTTCTAGCTCAGACTTACGGAGGAGGACCGCTCAGACCCTGGACAGAGATTTGACGATTTGATGAATCGGAACAAGTGGGTTAGAGGGCTGTTGCCCAGTGATGATCAGGGTGGAGAGGACTAAAGGTCAGGCTGGGCGTCTGGGAGGCGGCCAGCACGTGGAGAGACACAGGAAGGTGATTTGCAAGTGGGCTGGACTGGGTGAAGGAGCAGAGAAGAGTCTGGAAAGGAGGAGGCAGCATAGAGGTGGGGGAGGATGGCTTAGTACATCATAGCTCTTCCCTCAATAGATGCTCAACAGCCCACAATATCTTGGTCTCTGTTGTCTCATTGGTGAGGATAGATGGTCCCTGAGGTTGGGTGGGGGATGGGAGGAGAGGAGTCTTGAGTACCACTGGCCTGTTCCTGTCAGAGAGAACCATCACTGGTCTCCTTCTCCCTTCTTCTTTCCTCCCTCCCTTCTTTCCTCCCTTTCCATCTTTCCTTTCTCCTTCATCTCACTCTTTCTTTCATCCTCTGTTTTTCAATTTGTCCCAGAAATTTTGAAAGATTTCATCTTGTAACTGGGAGCTTTAAAGAGGTATCCAAGTCAGTTTTCTAACGGGCAGCACATAACCCATTCTCTCTCTCTGTAGCTTCTCTCTCTCTCTCTCTCTCTCTCTGTCTCTCTCTGTCTTCTGTCTCTCTTCTCTCTCTCTCTATTATGTGTGTATATACACATATATATACACACACATAAACATACACACACATACACGTGTATTTCTACATATATACAATCTACATACATACATATGTATATATAATCACCTACTATGTGTCAGGAGGCACCATGCTAGTCTCTCGGGAACACAGTGATGAGCAAGTCAGACAAGGTCCCTGCCCTCAGGGAGCTTATGGTCGAGAGAGACAGATAATACACAAATAATGCACAAGTAGCTAGAATGATTAAATTATTAAGTCAGCCGTACAAAAAGCCACAGAATGCTCTGAGAACATATTCACTATTCATTCTAGCGTTCATTATACAAACTATTTAACAAGAGATTATATGTGTTAGAAGATAATTTTATCAGAATAATAAAAATCATGCCTCTCATTCAATATAAAATGAACGTGTGTCAAAGTTTTTATTTAAACCATTAACTTATGAGGAACAACAGGTGTTAAAAACTGTTCAAAGGAGAATCCAAAGAGAAGATGCACACACACACACACACACGTGCACATACAATCACACAAACGCACACACCATGCACCACCACTCACACACGCACACACGCACACACGCACCCACCACACACCACGACACACAACACACATGAAGAATGCTGAAATAAATTTGCTAAAGTACAAAATTATTTTCTTCCAGAGGACTGGTGGGAGGGATCAATTGTACCTCCAGCAGATGAAATGTATTTGCATCTCTATTAGCATGAATTATTTGTATTACTACCAACCTTGTTACAACTTACAGAGATTTACGATAGCTCAAAGATAAGGAAAGGCATTAACCACCATCGGACCCAAAATGAGGAAAAGACAACGCATAGCATTCCATAGGACATCCAGTGATCTTTGTGGGGTTTTTAAAATTTTTCTATTTCAAAGTCTTTTATATTTTTCCCTGATGTGAGTCAGACTTGCGCTAGGTACTGGTAACACAGAGGTAAACCATACAGACACAGTATCTCCCTAAGGGGAAATGTTATAATGTTCCCTTATGTTCTAGTAGTAGGGTGGAGGGCCGGGGAACAGACAATTTTTGAAAGCCAAACTGAATCTTTGCCATTTTTGTCTAAAATCAGATTATAAAAGCACTTTGTGCACTGAGAAAAACCAGGGCTCTTCTGTCTAGTTCTAAATCCCCAAATAAATGCAGTCTTGGGCTTTTCCTGTGAGTTACTGACTCTCTAACAAAAACTACTTTATTTCTTACTTCTGCAAAACCACATCTGAAAACATGTGATTACCTTTGCAGATATAATAATCAGGTGAGAAGATCGCTTTTTTCCTACCTTGGACAGACTAACCCTTGAAAAATTTTTTCCCTTGAAACATCTGTTGTATTTTTTTATTTGGTGATTTATGGTTCTAAAAACTGGACTCTCTTGTAAAACCTCTTTTCAGGTAAATTTTTGTTTCATTCCTAAACTTATTGTGTCTCTGAATTTTCTTTGAAACACACACACACACACGCACCAATTAAGATAATTACAGATTGTTGTAAGTGCAGTGAAATCAATAAGCGTAGTGATACAATAGAGATGAATTTAGGAAGACAGAAGGATTACTTTAGATCAGGTGTCAGCAAACTTTTTCTGCAAGGTACCAGACAGTAAATATTTTAGGCTTTGAGGGACATCGAGTCTCTGTCACAACTCTCAGCTCTGTCATTGTTGTGGGAGAGTAACCATAGACAATACGTAAATGAATGGGCATGGCTGTGTTCCAATAAAACTTTATTTACAAAAACACGTAGAGGGCCAGATTTGGAATACAGGCCATTGTTTGTTGATCCCTGCTTTAAATGAGGTCATGCAAGGCTTTCCTGAGAAGACGATATTTAAGATAAAACACAAAGAATGAGAAGAAGCTGGCATTCCAAGCAGAGAAACAGGATGTACAAAAGCCCTGAGGTAGAAAAGAGTTTGGGGTATCTGAGGAACAGTAAAGGGGTTAGTGGCAGAAGTACAGTGACGGACGGAGAGCATGGGAGAAGATGAGGCCAGTGACGTTGGAAGGGCTTGGGTCATACAACAACTTGTGGGCCACAGTAAGGAGTTTGGATTTTATTCTAGGAGCATCAAGAAGCTATTATAGGGTTTAAGATGTGGAGTGACTTTAGCAGATTTTAAGTTTAAAAAGATAACTTGGGCTGCTGTGAATTGGAGCGGGACAAAATAGAGAGGTGGGACTAGCAAGGAGGCTATCGTAGTCATTTGGGCAAGAGATGACAGCAGACATGAAAGATGGCACTGGAAATGTAAAGAATGGTTGGAGTGGAGAGGCGTTTTGGAGGGGTGGGCAGGGACCATGTGGGATTCATTGAGCATCAAAGGCAACCCCCTCCTCCCATTTCCTCCTGCATGATGCCTGGACTCCTCTCCCTGGTGACCGGGCCTTCCCGATGTGGCCCCCATGACCTGCCTTTTGCCTCACCCCCCATCCCACCTCCCAGGAGAACGTGCAATGTGCACAGCCCCAGCAACCTCTTGTCTCCCGTCCTTGCACAAGCTGCATTCACTGTCTGGACTCCTGGACTTGTCTGTCAGGTCACCTGCTTCCTCCTTTAGACTGTGAGCTACCGCTGATCCATCCCCACAAGACTGAGCAACATCACAGAGTCCTGATAAACCTTAGTTGACTGAATGAATGAACAAACAAATCCACGGTGCCTAGCAGAAGGCTCCATCCATGGTTTGTGCTGATGCTCAATGAATCGATTATAAGAGAGTGAATAAATGAGACGAATGAATGAATGGACTCACAGTGACTAACACCAAGTCTGCTTACATAACAGGTGCTAATAAATGTTTGTTTTTATTATTTAAAAATTGAGTAATATATTCATATGGTTCAAAAAATATAAAAAGGGATACTGTGAAGCGTCTCATTTTCACTCCATTTTCCATCTGTCTGGTTCTCACCACTATTGTCAGTTTCTGATCTTCCCAGTCTCTTCATGCAAATTTATGCAAATAAAAATGTCTATTGTTATTCCCAGAGGCTTGGTGAGGGTAGTTGGGACTGAGTAGGCAGGAACTCCTGTCCATGCCACACTGACCCTGAAACATGAGTCAGAGCCCCAAACTGGGGCTTCCATCCTGGCTGGAACTCTGACCTCCCCATCTGGCCTGCGTGCAGGGGCGGTGCAGCCCCTCCTTGAGAAGGGACAGCCAGGTCCGCCACTTCCTATGAGTGGGCTGGGTGCAACAGGTCACACCTGATCGGCTGCTAGGTGGAGCCACACCTAACTAAACAGCAACAAAGCCCAGAGCAAGAACTTTCCTCCCTTTCTATTTTTCCTTCAACTTGTTATTAAGGAGAAAGTCTCTGTTGAATGCTGGTGTGTTTTTAACACCTCTCTTAACACTTACTTCCCCTTTTAACAGAGAGCAGGCCCTCCACCTCCAAGCGTCGGGCAGGCAGCCGGATCTGGCAAGAATTTAATGACATTGTTTTGTTTTCATTGTACTTATTTTTATGGTTACCTTCTATTTATGGCATGAGATACTGGTTTTCCATTTATGGAGGGATCTCAAGTTCCCTTTTGAAATGAATATTTTTATGTTTTTGAAAGAGGGTCCATTTAAAGAAAAAAATTATGTAACTGGCAGCACAGGTGGTACCCAGAAATGGAAAAAAATTATAAAGAGGAATGTGATGGGCTGAAAAGCACAAAATGCCTCTCAGGTCAAATGCTTCTCCCAGGCCCTATCTAACAGGAGGGCCCACTGATACTTAGTGAGGGGAAAGGACATTCTCAAGGTCACACTAATGACATAGACTGGGAACTGGACCACCTGATCCCGCTGTGATGGGGACATCCTGTGCCAGAGGGATAGGGCAGAGGTCAGAGGTCAAATGTACTCCTATGTGCTTGCCCACTACACTGGCCAGGGTCGGGTTCTCCAAAGCTGGTCGAGTCACAGACTGGACGCAGAAAGGACCCGGGCCCTGAAGCAGAGGAGTGAAACACGCTGCTGTTCATCCAGCACTGACCATGTGCTAGACCCTGCGCTAGGTGTTGACTTTGCCCCAAGGGAGCTCAGGGATTAAGGGGAAAGACGCATCTTGCAAAAATAACTCAAGTTTCTGGAGGCAGTGTGGCAAGGGTTCCAACAGAGGCATCACTAGTGACATCTGGGGCTTTTGCCCGCAGAATGGTCATTTCCCCATTTTCTTTTGGGAAACCATCCCTCCCCCACTCTTGCTTCTTGTAGCTCAGGCCAGGCAAAACCCACATCCACTTCAAATGTGGACACATGATGAGGTCGGGCCGATCAGAATGCTTCATCCTTCTGGCCATAGGCACTGGCATAAAGTTAGACAAAGTGGCCCATGGCAGGCCAATGGTGGCTTTCTCCAGGACTTTTGCTGGAACTGCTAGGGAAAGGCTCACTCCAAAGGACTTTCTAAAAGGATAAGGGTGATCCAGAGTTGCTGGCAGCCATCTTTGCCAGCAAAAGAGGAGAGGCTTTCTGAGAATGAAGCTGGCATCGAGGAAAGCAGGATGAGACATAGAAAGAGTTCTAATGATATCATAAGATCACCTGGATTTAGCCACAAAATCAGTGTCCTAAAGTCAGTTCTGGAAGCCAATAACTTATCTTTTTTTTTTCTTTTTTCTTTTTTTCCATTAGCCATGTTGAGAGCTGAATGTCTGTCACTTACCACCAAAAGGAACCTGGCCAATTCCAGGTTCCAGGCAGAAACACATGGGAAAGTTGGAAAAGGAGAGTGGTTGGGGTGATGGAGATTTGTCTGGAAATCCTATCTTATGCGGGTGGAATTTGAGCAGGGTTTTGAAAAATGAAGAAGAGTTTCATGCATGAAGAGGAAACAACATTTCCAGTGAGAGGAGTAGCTCAGGCAAAGGTTTGGCAGTGCAGGGAAGGGCACTGTCACTGTGGCTGGAAAGAAGGAGAGTGGGTAGAGAAGTGGGGGGAGAGGGGCTGGCAGGGACAGATGTGCCTGAATTGGACAGAAAATCAGTCTACTTTTTTGCTTCCATCCTCCTTCTCTGGAAGAGTGCCCTTCATCAGTTAATTTATCCATGACCATTTATGGAGCACCTACTATGCACCTGGCACTCTTGAAGGGCTGGTGAGATAGCAGTGGACAACATAGGCAAAGTCCCTGCCCTCTTGTAGTTTCCGTTCTAGTCGCAGGAGACAGGCAGTAAACATGATAAATAGATAAATAAATATCATAGTGTCAGGTAGTATAACTTACAAAGAAAAACTAAGACAAGTAAAGGGATAAATATTGGTGGAGAGCTGTTTGGGATGATGAAAATGGATGGTGATGATGGTCGCATATTGTAAATGTACTGAACGCCACTGGATTTACACTTAAAATGGCTAAAATGGTAAATTTTATGTTACATATATTTTCCCATAATAATAATAAAAGAAAAGATTGGTGGAGGATGCTGTTTTAGCTAGAGTGGTCAGGGCAGGCATCCTTGAGGAGGTGGCATTTGAGCAGAGATCTGAAATGAAGGGACTTCACAGGCCATGAGGTCTGAGTGTACCTGGTGTGTTCTAAGAACTGCAAGGAGGCTGGTGTGCCTGCAGCCCAGAGAGCGAGTGGGGAGAGGGAGGGAGATGAGGCTACAGGCGCTGGCACCCACTGAGCGAGAACTTTGGATTTGGTTGTGAGAGTGGTGGGAAGCGCTTGCAGGGTCAGGCAGGGGAGGAACGTGAGCTGGCCCTTTCCACTCAACCCTTGCCTCTCTCCAAGACTCAGTTAGTCTCTGCATCAGGGCAGTTACCTCACCTCTGCTTCCTGCATCTCTCTCCTGCCTGCTGCCCTCTTCGGTCTGCCTTCATGACCACCACCTATGAGGGCATCATTGTCACGTGGACAACTTGAGTGGCCTCCAACTGGCCTCCATGCTTCCTGCCAGCCGAGCCCTCACCATGGTCCCCAGGGGCTCTCTCTACTGCGCCTCTGAGGAGTCAGTCGTTCCCTTGGTGGGAGCCACCGCTCCCCGCTTTCCCTTCCAGCCCTGCCGAGTTCTCTAGTGTCTCCTCTGCTCACCCTCGGCCCCCACACTTCAGCCACTCTGAGCCTCCCGTGAGTTCCCCTGCTGCCTGCAGCTCTCGATCTCCTCGAGGCTGGTGTATGTACTCCCTCTTCTACAGAGACTCTCCCCCTCATCCTTCAAGAGTCACCTCAGCTTCACTCCTCTAGGAAGCCTTCCTTGACCCTCCCCGGCCCAGGCTGCCTTAGCCCCTCCCCTTCTGCGCTCCCTCCATCCCCACTTCTTCCACCTTCAGAGCCCTGAGCACATTATCACGCAGGGCTGCTTGCTTTGTTTCACATTTTGAAAGCCCCTCTCTCTCCTCACCTCCCTGAACCCTCCAGGTCCTGTTCAGAGTTTGTTCTCAATAAATATTTGTTGAACAAATGAATGAGTTGGGAATTTATCTTACAGAAACAATACCCCCCCACCACCACCAATAACCAACCTCGGCTCAGGACTTGCTGTGTGCCAGGCTAAACACTTCAGAATGTACATCACATTTATTTTCCACAATCCTAGAAGGAAACCACTGTAATTAGCCCCCATTTTAGAGATGAGAAATTGGAGGCTTGGTGAGAGTAAGCAGTTTTCCCAAGGCCCTGTCACTCAGAAGCAGCAGAGCTGTCAGTGCAAAGTGCCCAGTTCAGAGCCATGGGCACACCACACAGCTGGGGGAGGTGTCTGTTCATTACTGCGTCCATGGGTGGGGTTTCCAGGAGACCCCGAACCTCACACGAAACTCAGTTGTCCATGAGCTTTTGTGGGGGCTGGGGGAGCAGTTTCATTCCTTTCGTCAGTCTTGGAGGGGGGTCTTAATAACCCCTCCATTTCAGATGCCCTTCTACATACAAGGGAGAAAGACAGAATGTTTTTGAATATTGGACTGATGAGGTCCAAGCTGTTTTTAGAAAGATCATTTTGTCTAGTCATTGCAGCATATTATTCCTAAGAGGAAAAATTAGAAACTCCCTTCCTGTCCACCAAGAGTGGACACATTAACTATGTTAAGATATCTCTTCCCATAGAAGGGAATACTATGCAGCTACAAAGATGAATGAGGAATCTCTCTATGCACCAAATGTGGAGTCATTCCAATATTTTTAAGTAAATGAAGTAAAGTGCAGACCAGGGTATGTAAAAAGCATCTCTCTGTGGTTTTAAAAAGAGAGAGGGTAAGAACATAGCTCTAGATTTGCTTCTATGTACATAGACTATCATTGGCAATATTCACAAGAAAATAGCCAATGGAAACCCTATCTCATATTGTTTTTCTGAAGAGTAAATGAGTTCATATGAGATAGTTGTTTAGAAGAGTGCCTGGCTCCTAGTAAGCACTAGAGGTGTTGTTGGAAGAAAGAAAGGCAGGCTTGCCTCAGCGGACGGAAAAGGCGACGGCGTGGCAGGAGAGAGACTTACTTTTCACCCCACGCTGTTAGGTCCATTTTAAATTTGGTATCACGGGCAAACATTTTCTAAAAGTTAAAATTAAATGTATCTAGATAGATAAGAGATAATCAGAGGGGGTTAGAAACTGGAACGAGTTTCCACCCAGCATTCCCAGGAATTAGCAGGAATCGGTCAAAGGCTTCATTGTGTGGTGTGGAAATCAGGGCGTGAGGGAAAGAAGAGGGGGGACACCAAAACACCCACACCCCAGGGCCCACTATAAAAAGCACATTTAAAAACACCAGACTGGAAACGTTTTTTTATTATTATTATTATTATTTTAAATAGCAAAAGCACGTCCCCCCAGGAGGCGTGTTGCAGCTGTGGCTGCGGCAGTTCCCAGGTGATGTCAGCCTTGGCCAGGCGCCAGCCCCGGCCCCTTGGAGACAGTCTTGGTGGGTTCAGCTTGACTGTTTTTCCTTCCTGAGACTTGAGGACACCTTCCTGTCTCAAAGAAAGCAGCCTTTCCAGGGCTTTCTGAGAGCAAGGGGCGGGGGAGAAGGTGGGCCTGGGCTGAGAGGGGAGAAGAGGCAGGGGGAGGTGGGTGAAGGGTGGGTAGGAGGAGAGTCTGCTTCCCCGAGAAGAGTGAGGATAGAGAGAGCAAGACAGGCTCAGCTCTGGGTGGCTCCTTAATCATCCAACAGAGGGCGGGAGGGGGTATACTCCTTGGGAATCCAAGGCCTGCCTCCCTGACCCCTTCTTCGCCCTGCCCTGGCTGCTGCCTGGGGGACAAACTGGGGTGGGGTGGGGTTGGGGGGTGAGAGACATTCCCACGAAGTTCCCAGCTGGTCAGGGCCTTTCCTCCTCCCTAAGCTCTGGGCCCATCCCTCTCTCCTCTATGTTTAAAGGCCTGTTGCCAGTGTATTCTGCGCTTCCAGACGGCATGGGCTTTCTGCAGACGGACAAACCACAGACATGGGTTCAAGGTCTAACTGCACTTCTAGCTGTGTGACCTTAAATTGGCCACTGCTTGTTTTTGAGCCCCATCTGTGAAATGGGTAAAATTGACCTTGCAGGGTGGTGTGCAGACAGAGCGAGACAGCGCGACGCCTCTTGGTCCTTCAGCAGGTATCTGCAAAGCACCTACTGTGTGCTGGCACCGTGTGAGACACAGGGGCTGCTGCAGCACGATGGAAACCGGAAGGTGCGGTGGACAAGGGCTCTGGCCGGGCTCTGTGGCTTGGGAAAGAGTTTCTCCTGCCTTGGGACCTCACCATTTAGCACATGGGCAGCAGAGGAGGGAGGTAAAGAGAGTGGGCTCTGGACCCTGCATGTCTGGGTCTAAAGCCGGGCCTGTCACTCAGGGGCTATGTGACCTTGGGGAGCCATGGAGATAATAGCCTCTGCCTCCCTGGGTTGGGGAGAATTAGCTAAATGACAGGGCTCAAACAGCGCCTGGCACAGGCAGAGCTCAGCCAGCCTTAGCTGTTATTACTCTCCTCTGTCCACCGAGGCTTGTCTTGCTTTGACTGCTTCTCAGAGCTGCTCAGAGGAGAGGTGTCAGGGATTATCAGGTTATGTTCAGGGACGACCTGAAGACGCGCAGGTGCCCCACATTCACGATGCAGGGGTGGGCTGGACAACTTTGCAGAACTTTTACACTTGGCAAAGCCTTCCCTTGCCTCAGAAGCATCATTTCTATGTTTCCTCTTTCCCAGTCACACATCCCCACGAGCCGCGGAAGTATCCGTCACATTTTTATTATTTGTTCATGCCTGCTTTTTTTTTTTAATTTATTGGGGTGACAATTGTTAGTAAAATTACATAGATTTCAGGTGTACAATTCTGTATTACATCATCTATAAATCATGCCTGCTTTTCAAACAGAGTGGTGCCACGAGGGCAGGCACCAGATCTGTCTTATTCCCTGATTCATCGTTAGAGCCTTGGGTGGTCCACAGAGCAGTTCAATACATGTTTGCTGACTGACTGACTGACAGGCTGATCCACCATCTTAAGTTGTTCAGTGATGTCAAACTCTATCCTATACCTCCTGGCTGTGGCTCAGGCCATGGCATCTGGAGCCAGACCCCCTGGGTTCGAATCATGGCTGTACCATTGCCGAGCTCGGTGACCTTGGGCTTGGTTTCCTAGTCTGTGCAATGAGGATGACAACAGTAGCTACCTATGCAGGCTGTTGCGAGATGAAGTGAAGCCCTTAACGTAAGTCACCCAGAGCGGTGCCTCCTGCTAGTAAGGCCCAGCAGCATCGCCGCGCTCCTGCTTATTACTGCTCTCGCAGGTGCCACCAGGCAATGGTTCTGGCTCATCTGCGACTCGTTGTGTGATGTTGGGCATGTACCTCGCCTGCTCTGGGCTTCAGTGTCCCCATTGGTGACTGAAGGTCTCTGAGGAGATAAGCTCCAGAGGCCCTCCCCTTTAGACCCTCTAAGAGTCTGTGTTTGAGCCTATTCAGTTCAGGAAGCGTTGGTGACGCTGGGGAGCCCATGGGAGATGCACCCCCAAACTCTCATTTCTTTATTGTAGGTGGGCCCTGGAATCCCCTGGCACACTGGGGCAAGGGTGAAGAGCCAGACTGGGAATGTCCTTTCCTATCTTGTTCTGGAAGCCTAGATTTGGTTGGGCCCTTACAGGACTAGGTACATACCTGGTGAGGCTGTGTGGGGCAGTGGTTGTGAGCCCAGTGGGATGCTACAGCCAGAACAGCTGGTTCAAATCCACTCACTTATCAGCCACCACATGACCCTGGGCAAGTTTTTTAACCTCCCTGGGCCTCAGTTTCCTCATCTATACAATGGGGCAATAACAGTGCAGACTTGTTGAGGAGGCTGTGTTAATTAATTTAGGTAAAGTACACAGACCAAGGAATGATACATACTAGTAGCCCTGCAAAAATGTCAGGCCTTTTTCCAACCTTGGAGGATCTGGGCATTCAGAAGAAGAAAAAAACACCTAAATTTTATCAACCTTACCTCCTACAAGGCCAGTCTGTCCCAGTTTACAAAGCCCTTCTGGTCCACCACGTGCAGGCTGTGCCGAGATGAGGAAAACCAAGACCCAGAGAGGGACAGACACCCACCTTAAGTCACACAGGAGCAGTGGCCAAGCTAGACCAGACCAGGTCTCCTGCCTTGCAGCCAGTTCACCCTCAGTGCCTCCCCGGTTTCCAGGCCCTGCTGGCCTGCTCTCTGACCCCAGCCTCCTGGGAGCTTGATCCCAAGCCCGTATATTCTGTAAGTCTGGTCTGGATTAGACACGCTGAGAAGCAAAAGCTGCACCCCCCACCCCCAGCAGGCTGCCTGGCGGGACCCAGGCTACAGCTGCTGAGGCTCAAAGGGACATAAATCAAGGTGGCAGGAGGCTTGGGGGCTGGGACCACCTTAGCCTCTCGAAGGGCACAGGGGCCTGAGAGTCATGGGCAGGGACGCCTGGGTCCACTGGGGCTTTTTTCCATTTTCTGTTGGAGCAGATGAAGCAAGGAGAGATTAAAGGGGGCCAGGAGACCATATGGCAGGCCTTACGTCCTAGTGGGCCAAACTCGACTTTAACTTTTCATTCTGCAACCGTTTACAAACACACAGAGAAGTGACAAAAGTAGCTCAGGGAACTCCCATACACCAGTTACCTGGATCCACTACGTTTCAACAGTTTGTCATGTTTGCTTTGTTCCTTTTTTCGCTCATGTATTCTTTTTTTCTGAACCACTTGAGGATTTGTCACCTCCATCACATTCCTCTACCCCTTCACACTACTTCACGGTGTATTTCTTAAGCACAGTGGGGAATGCCCTTTCCTGTCTTGTTCTGGAAGCCCAGGTTTGGTTGGGCCCTTGACTAGGTACATACCTGTGAGGTGCTGAGGGTGAACTGGCTGCAAGGCAGGAGACCTGGTCTGGTCTAGCTTGGCCGCTGCTCCTGTGTGACCTGGGGTGGGTGTCTGCCCCTCTCTGGGCCTTGGTTTTCCTCATCTCGGCACAGCCTGCACGTGGTGGACCAGAAGGGCTTTGTAAACTGGGACAGACTGGCCTTGTAGGAGGGAAGGCTGATAAAATTTAGGAGCTTTTTTCTTCTTTTGGAAGGCCCAGATCCTCTAAGGTTGGAAAAAGGCCTGACTTTTTTTTTTTTTTTTTTTAAACATTTTATTGGGGAAGGGGAACAGGAATTTATTGGGGAACAGTGTGTACTTCCAGGCCTGTTTTCCAAGTCAAGTTGTTGTCCTTTCAGTCTTAGTTGTGTCAGGCGCAGCGTAGCTCCAGGTCCAGTTGCCGTTGCTAGTTGCAGGGGGCACAGCCCACCATCCCTTGCGGGAGTTGAACCGGCAACCTTGTGGTTGAGAGGATGCACTCCAACCAACTGAGCCATCCGGGAGCTCAGTGGCAGCTCAACTCAAGGTGCTGTGTTCAATCTTAGTTGCAGGGGGCGGAGCCCACCATCCCTTGCGGGACTTGAGGAATTGAACTGGCAACCTTGTGGTTGAGAGCCCACTGGCCCATGTGGGAATCAAACCGGCAGCCTTCGGAGTTAGGAGCATGGAGGTCTAACCGCCTGAGCCACTGGGCTGGCCCCAGGCCTGACTTTTTTGCAGAGCTACTATGTTTCATTCCTTGGTCTGTGCACTTTACATAAGTTAATTAACACAGCTTCCTCAACAAGTCTGCACTATTATTGCCCCATTGTATAGATGAGAAAACTGGGGCCTTTACATAACCATACTGTTAGCAGATTCAGAAAATGTAATGTTGACACAATACTTCTATTGTTCTGATTCTAATTTTGCCAACTGCCCAATAATGTTCTCTATAGCATTTCCACCCCTGCAGTACAGGATCTAGTCCAGAGTCATGTGTTGTATTTTGCTGTCCAGGTCTAGACTTTGGATGTCACGTGCACATGAAGTAAAACCTGTAGTAGCAGGAGATGTAGACAAGGTTGAACAAAGATGTTCAACTTTACATGGATATCCTGATGTTTTTGTAAATCCTCTATTAATGTGCTCATGATAACACGCTGTGCTTGTGACTGTGTATGGGTGCTTAAGAGTTAATTTGCCAAATATGCCATAGTTTTCAGAACTCTGTTTTGTGATATTTTTATTTTTCAATCTAACGGAAGACTCATAAAATGGAAGTGGCTTGGGTCAATGAGGGGAACTTCATGAAGTGGAGGAGCCATGGGCTGGAGGAAAGAGCCCTGCATTCTCAACTCTACTCACCTCCAAATGCTGTGTGACCGTGGCCCATTGCTGTCCTTCTCTGGGTTCAGTTTCCCCATTGCCATGGGTGACCTCTGAAGCCTTTCCACTTGCAATTGTTTTGGGGACAGAGGTACTAGACAGATGGCCCCCAGAGGTACTGCTCCACAGCTGTGCCTCTCCCAAGTCATGTGTGTTGGGCTGGCCTTGCAGCTCACAAAGGCTAACAGACATGAACTGTCCATTACGCAAGACTCAAGGAAGATAGCAAGCTGCAAAACGTGCAGAGTGGAACACTATGCAGCCGTGAAAAAGTATGAAGCAGCTCTTTGAACGCTGAAGAATCTCCAAATTGAATTAAGATGTCCAAGTGCAGAATGGTGTGTAAAATGCTATGTTGTGTGGAAAAACAATATTTATGTGACTTGCCTATATCTGCAGACTATCTCTGCAGAAACTCCATGACCCTAGTTAACAGTAATTGCCTCCAAGAGCTGGAATGAGTGGCTGGGAGGGAAGGAGACTTGTCAGTTTGTTCTCTTTTGTGTCTTTTGAACTGTGAACTGTGAAGGATTTTATCTATTACAAAGGAAACACAATGGAAAGAACCCAATCTGAGTGCAAGTGCAAGAGGGGTTCCTGGGATGTTCCTAATTGCATTTCTTGATCTGCATGCTGGGTCCACAGGTGTGCTCAGCCTGTGAAAACTCATTGTGCTGTACACTTAATGGCCTGTGCATTTTCCTGCATGTATGCTATACTTTGATAAAAAATTGTAACTTAGCATGCTCTAAATGATTGTTTAACGGTATGTGTTAAGTGTACGTTTCACAAAAACTGCAGGATTACAGTGTTAACTGTGGTTGTCTTTGGGATGGGTGATATTTCTAGGGTCTTGTAGCATTTGATTTTTTTTTTTTTAACAATGAAAACATAAGCAGGGAAACCTATAAATACTTTTTCAGAAATAATCATCAGTATAGAGCATTTCCGGAAGGACACACAGGAAATTGCTAACAGCAGTTGCCTTTGGGGAGGAGCCTGAGGAAGGTATATACTTCTCACTGCGTACTATTGGAACACAATTTGAATTATTTACCCAGTGCAGAAATGATCTATTGAAACGATTTAATAAGGCAAAACAAATACTTATCATTCTGCTCCAGCTGTTCTTGCTGGTAAGCGATCAGGCCGAGGAGGTCCAGAGGGGTCAAGCAACTTCTCAGAGGTCACCCAGCAAATCTGGTGGCAGAAGTGGACCTCCAGCCCGGAGCACCCAAGTGTCTGCTCTGCCCCCACTCCCAGGTTTCCTGCCATTGACAAGGTCACAGTCCTTTTCCTGTGGCTTTGCCAGGGGCTGCCTGGACCTGGACCTGGGTAGGCGCAGGGAGCGCAATGTGCTTTCCTAATTAGCTCCTGAAGGGGGAAGCGCGACTGCATTGGGACACAGGATAGGAACACCAATGTCCTTGGAACAGTGGGGAAGCCAGGTAGTTGGCACTTGTAAAGCTCTCCCGGGCAGGACCCAGGCCCCTTGGGCTTTCCTTCACTTCTCAAACCAAAGGGATTAAATGTGGTCGTTCTCCAACCTGGACTGGCAGTTCTGGCAACCCTTTGTTCTCCAGGGACATCCGTGTTTGACTGCTATGGGGTGGGTCTAGCCTACCCTGTGGAGTCTGGCACAGTGAGGGTGCCTGGTAATCTGTTTGTTGATTTGCAATATGGGCAGCCCCACCTCAGGCTGTCAGAGAGTCAAATACAGGGGGTTGCAGAGTGGCATGGCCTCTGGAGCCAGTCTTCAGTTCGTAAACACTAAATAAGTCTGTTAAATAAATTTAAAACTAGGCACGAGCATACCTTGAGGAAAGGGCAGCTGCCTACCTCTGCCACCTCTTCTGGCCCTCTTCCTGCCTTCCCTTCCTACAGCCTCCGAGCTTGTCTGATCCTGGCCACACAGGGACAGAGCCCCAGCTGGAAAGCCAAGAACTCCCAGCTCCACTGACCAGCTGTCCCCATCACCATCTCAGCTGAATCTGTGAAATGGAGAAACATCAAGCGCCAGCTCCCAGGGCTGCTAGAACAATTGGGGTCACGGGGGCTGGTACTCCATCTGGGGCATCTCCCGTGGAGGTGAAGGAACTTGCTTTAGGCTTTAAAAGTGGGCAGACCTCACATTGTCACCCTGCCACGTGCCAGCCATGCACCTTTAGATGCCATCATTCCTCCAAACCATCTCAGCTAAAACTGGGGTAAGAATATCCCCTTTGAGCACATACTCATTTGCACATGTGGAAAACCGTGTGCCCACGCAGACCTATTTGTGAAGACAGGGGTATGAGATGGGTTAAAGGACAGGCATACCTCGCTTTACAGCGCTTCACAGATGTTATGTTTTTTGAAGGCAAGACCCTTCAAAAAAGATTATGACTCGCTTTATCACGATACTCGCTTTATTGCGGTGGTCTGGAACGGAACCCACAATCTCTCTGAGGTATGCCTGTATGGTACATTCATAAAGGGTATGAGCAGCTCCTAAAAGAGTGAAGAGACCCGTTATCTCTGTTCTGATTTGGGATGACAGCCAAGCTAGGAAAAAAAACAAAAACAAAACAAGGAGCAGAAAGCATGTGTAATGTGCTGTCTATGTAAAGAGTTGAAGAAAAAAAAAAAGATTTTTTTCTTGTATTTTCTTGGTTAGTCGTAGGGAATGGGGATGTCACAAATAAAACTGGTGGCTGAGGCTGCCTACAGGCAGAACTGGTAACTGGAGGAAAGGAGGTAACGTTGGTGACACCCTCTGTCACCAACAGTCTTTGTTTTCACCACATAACCTCTTGTACCTTTTGAATTTTGAACCATGTGAATGAATACGTTCCTTATTCTAAAACAACTAAACTTAAGGTTTCTTCACCAACCACAACCAGACACCTAGTAGGTGTTCAAGACGACTGTGAGGGAACTTTCGTTCTATTGATTTTTGGAGAGTGGTCTTCCTGCCTTTCCCCAGCGCCCCCTTTCCTTCCAGGGTCCAGGGCAGCACCTGTGACATCTATGCCTCTACCAAGGTCCAGAAGAGGGGTCACCTCTGACCTCTGATGTCCCCAGGTACCTCCCTTCCTCAGTTGGGAACATATTTTATTTAAAAATATCTTTTATTTTAAACCCACCAATTCTCTCTCTCTCTCTCTCTCTCTCTCTCACACGCACACACACACACACACACACACTCATGCACAGACATGCACACACCCTCTGTCACCAACAGTCTTTGTTTTTCCAAAAGTTCTGCCTTGTCTCTGACCAGCCAGGACTGGACCAGCTGGATGCGTCTTCACAGCTCTCCAGCGGATGGAGACGTTCCAGGGGGCCTGTCCAGAGGGTCATGGGCCCAAGCCATTGTCCTCTGGTCCCTACACAAAGGAGGGGTAAGATCGGCTCCTGGGGTCTTCTCCCTGGTTCCACCAGCGGCTGGCCTCTGGCCTCCTTCTCCAGGGTCCTGCTTGGAGCAAATGCCACAGGGGTCCAGGCTCATCTCCTTGGCACTCGAAGGGGGGCCACCCCCCTCACCTTCAAGCAGCTGCCCCCTAGATCACGACGGCCACCCTACAGGAGGGGAGAAAGAGGTATTAGGAGGTTCGATCAGATCACCACTGGAACTAACCTCTGTGTCTAAAAACTGGGGACTTGATAAATAAATCGCAATTAGTCACACAATAAAATTCTCTGCAGCACAAGGCAGAAAAAACTCTTTATGGACCAATAGGGAATGATGTTGACATACCATCATATAAGGGCAAAAGCAAGAACTGGGTGAATGTTCCTGTGTGCTGAGATGCTGAGAGAGAAGGGCACACAAGAAACTTCTAGTTTCCTCAGAGGAGAGGACTTTGATGGGCAGACAGGATGGGAGCGAGGCTTTTTTACTCTATATGGTTTTTTAAATTTTTTATTTTTTTACCTTTTTCATTTCTTCCCCATGTGATTTATTGCTTAAAAAACCCAATACATTTTAAATCATATTTCATACTGAAGGGCAAAGCAAACCCCACAATGGTTCTCACCACTGCCTGGCTATGTGCGCAATGGCTTACTTATTGACGTCAAAAGTAGACTATGGATTTCTGGCCTCCCTCTCTTCATTCAGGGTGTTCCCTCTGCCAGGAAATATGCTCTCTGGTCCCATCTCCCTGCGAGGATCTCTCTATTCCTGCAATTGCTTAACACTTCCTGCCTTTCCGGGGACATTCCACCAAGCTACCTCAGATGGGGACGATTGGGTTTCTCTGTGTTCCCCATCAGGATGGAAGCTCAGGGAAAAGTTCTTCACTTTGTGACCCAGTTCCAGCCTAGGGCCTAGAACGAAGCAGGGGCCAACGGATGCTGCTTGAATCAGCGCTGCCTATTGGGAGAGAAGCTAGTGGTATCAGCCCCTGTCGCCACCTGTCCTGCACCCTGCAGGGGCAGTCTCTACCCAATATTCTGAGGTCTGACGGTGGGTTTCATCTCACTGTAAGCCAGCAAGGTCACAGATATTAAAGCACCCACACTTCGGAGACCTCCCGCTGTGGAATGACTGGCCCAGAGGCATGCAGCCAGTTGGTGAAAGGGCTGGGCTGGAAATCCATGTTATCCAACAGTCTGTCCTGTTTCCAGGACACAATAGTGTCTGAAATCCCACGGCAAATGCCCAGCCCCTGAGCCTGGCAAGGAGGTGATGGGACAGGCATCTTTCTCAGCCATCTAGAGAAATAGCTGACCATCTGGGAGCTCTGCCCTCTGCTCCTCTCCGTCACTGGGCCCAGGTTGGGGCAGATCCATCCAGATGTGAGCCCAGCCTCCCTCGAGGCTCTCCGGGCCCAGGGACAGCATGTTCATTCACAGGCAGGGCTATTTTGAGGGCTGAGGCTATAGTCCCAGCAGAGCCTGGGGCCCTGGCTTCTCAGACAAACTCTGGCTGGAGTGTCTGAGAAGGGGAAGTGGGGGTGGGGGAAAAGGGGTGTAATGTTGAGGATGGGGGATAGAAAACCAGCCTCCCACCCTTTCACTCTATGTCCTCGGGGATAGGGAGAGCCACCTTCACCCCAAGTCTAGCGTCATCGAGAGACTTCGGTTCCTTGAGAACGCTGGGACTGTACACTTCCCTGAACCTCAGTTTCTTTCTCTATGAAATGGGAACAAAATAATTCTCCTTGCCACCCCAGGGCACAGTAAAATGCAAATGCAGCTGTGAAAGAGGCTTGTAAACTGCCAAAAGCACTTAGAAGAGGCTCTGACTAGGCCCAGCTTCTTTGTCCTTTAGGAACTCGGGGTCAAGCGCTCTGTGAAGCACCACGGTTAGGAGTTGGGCTCCAGTGAGACAGACCTGGGCTTCAAGCCTTGCTGTCTTGGACTACCTGTTGGACCTCAGGCAAGCGACTTCACCTCACCAAGCCTCGATTTCCCCATGTGTAAAATGGAGTTACTGTGAGGACTGCACACGTGAACATTACTGTGAGGACTGCACACGTGAACACAGGTAAAGCCCTTAGCACAGTGTCAGGAACATATTAAGTGTTCAATAAACGTTCATGAGTGTTGTTCTCAGCATCATCTGGTAATGGCGCTTCCTCACCCCATTGCCCTCTGTGCCCGAGCTGGGGACACCAACTGGGGAGGGCTTTGTGAGACAATCCTATCCCACTCCCACCCCCAGATGACAAAAGAGAAACAGGGCAGAAACAAGAACCCCCTTTCCAACTCCCACTTGCTCCTTCTACCACAGAGGGCCACCCTTCACCCCTTCTTACACAGGAAGATGCTCCAGGGAGCTGTTTCCATGGAGAACCCAACCCCAGACCAGCCAGGTGGGAGGGAGGTAGTGGCTCAGAGTGAAGGAATAGGGTCTGGAACCTAGGAGCACTCTGGCACCAAAGCTCAGAAGGGAGTCCCCAGGAGCTCCCCAAGACAGCCAGTTTTCTTCTAGTCAAGTCTTAGAGGGGCCAGAGCTGGCCAGGATCACCCTTTCACCTATTCCCAGAGGAGCCTGTGGGGTTGAGCGTGTAGCGTCTGCAGCCAAATTTGGCAGGGTTCTTGGTCTTGTAGACAGATCCTAGGGAAGTAGCCAGATCTAGGGGAGGCCCAGCGATCTATGGGACACATCTGAGACCAGCAGAGAAGCCCCCCCGCTGCGGGGGTAGACAGCCCTTCTCCCCAGGCCTGCAGTGACAGGGCCTTCCCACACTAACCTTTCCCGCCTCTCGCCATCAGGCAGGCCCGAGTTAGGATCCTGGCTCCATCACGGGCTGTCTTTGACCTAGTGACAGCATCTCTAAGCAAGTGGGGGATACATAGAGCACCTCCTTCCCTGCTTGCTGAGGGGTTTTAATAATAATGTGCTTAGTACAGGACATCAGGGATGAGTAAGAGCACTGTGATTGCTGTACTGGCCAGTCTCGGCCTCTCCCCTGTGCTCTGTGTGCTCTGCCTCCTTCCTCACCTTCCCTTTTCCTTCTCTAGGCCATGTTTTCTGACCCCCACTCTTGCTATGCCCTTCTCCTAGAACACCTGTCCCTACCCCCGCATCTGCCTGCCTCCATTCCAAAGCATCCACTAGGAATTTAGCCCCTGAGTTGGGGGCTTCCTTCGGGCTCTGACAGTCCCTTTGCGTACCCCCTCCCCACCATCAGACGGCAGCTTGCGGGTCCTTATCTCCTTGCCCTTGGCCCTGACACTGCACTGGGAGTTCCTGATGGCGGTGGGTAGGAGCCCACAACCTGCTTCTCTGGGAATGTTCTCAGAGCTGGCAAAAGGCAGCTGTTGGGTAGTTAGGGTTTGTTGAACTGAATGAATGAGTGAAAGGCAGTCAGGGAGTATCACCGAGGGCCCAGTCAGCCCTTTACACCCCACACCGGATGCCTGAAAGTTCACCCCAGCTCTCTGGCCCAGCCTGCAGCACTTGACCGGGACCCATGGCTGGGAGAGCAAGGACCCTCAAGAAAGTACAAGTCTAAGCCTAAGAAGACTGACTCAGGGAAACTGAGGCAGCCATGGAGGTGAGAGGCCAGGCTGGGAGTCTGATGAGCCAGAAGGGGGTGGTCTGAGGCCAGGACAGAACCTTCCTGTAACAGAGTGAAGCAGGGGACCTAGGACACCCATGACAACCCAAGACTGGGGGACTGACTCAGAGGCCTCACTCGAATCCCCCATGCCCTTTCACTTTCCAAAGGGCTGTGGGTCACTCTCAGCCTCAGTTTCCCCAGATGTAAATGGTAGCTGCTGGAATCCAAAGTTGTCACACAGACCAGCTTCTTTACTATAGGAAAAGCCCAGGCCAGAAGAGGGAAAGGCTGGGGATGAAGCAGGCTCTTTATGGCCTGGACAGGGTGAGAACCAGCTTTCAGCCAGGAGAGCACCCCCCCCCAACCTTTGCTGCTACCCAGCCTCATACACCCCCTACCAGGCTGCTTCTCATCCTCACCCAGGACGAACCACAGGAGCTTATCTCCAGCTCTGCCCAGGCGACTGAACAGTTCACTCCCCCAACACTGCCTCCCTTTTGGGGTTGGGTGCCCTCAGGGGACCTCACTCTTCACTCCTACTGCTCATCGGCTGGGCACCTCAGGCTCTTGGTTGGGGGTATGCATCCCCTTTTCTTCTCAGTCTCCTGCTCTTGGATCAGGTCTTTGGATAGGGGACAACTGTTTCACGGTCGGGGTAGCTCAGGGCAACACAGACTAAGCCAGCCCCGGGCCTGCTTTCTGGCGACCCAGCTGAGTCAATGCGGGCATGTGATTACACCTCTCTGAGCCTCAGAGCTTCATCACTGATAACTTGGGCAGAATCGCTACCTGCCTGATGGAGTTCTAGCGAAGAAATAAGAAAGGACGAGGAACGCATCTCATCCAGAGGAAGAGTTGAATAAATGACGGCCTTTGTTATTATTTCCTCATGCCCTCTTCCCAGCACACCTTTGGTTGGTGGGGGTGGGGGTGTCCGTCTATGAGCAATCTGCATTCTCTAAATCACGTGTGAGCTCTGGGCTTTCCTGCACCCCTTCGGACGGGGGGATATTAAGTGAGTGGTTCTGTTCCATACCCGACCCTAGGCTTAGAGCACTGCACGCCTGACGAACTCCACGTCGCGTCCCCGTCTCTTCACTGGGGTCTCCAGTCCTTTTTTGCTCCCTAAGAGGCCCGATTCCCCGCCAGCCCCTGACCCCACGGCGGCAGCGGCGAGACGCCCCGCACTTACCCCCTTGCGCTGGTTGCTGAGGCAGAAGGTGCAGATGGAGCGCGGCTGGCGGCCGCCGTCGGGGGCTGCGGCGACGGCGTTCTTGGCACCGCCGGCCGCTCGGAAGCACGGCTGCCCGTCGTCGGCCGCGTCGCCCAGCAGCAGCACGTTGGCCAGGTGCGCGATGTAGCTGGACGCCAGGCGCAGCGTCTCGATCTTGGACAGCTTACGGTCCACCGGCTCGGTGGGGATGAGCGTGCGCAGCGCTGTGAAGGCCGTGTTCACGCTTTGCGTGCGGTCCCGCTCCCGCGCGTTGGCCGCCTGCCGCTGTCGCACCACCACCACCGGGCCGGCGCCGCTGCCCGCCCGCCGCCCGCCCCCGGGGCCCGGGCCGCGCCGCGCCGCCTCCAGGCCCTCGCAGCAGCCGAACGACTGGTCGGAGGCGTCGCTCTCGCTGCGGTTTTCCTCGTCCTCGCTCAGCAGCCGCACGTCCGGGTACAGCACGTGCGCGCCGACTGGGCGCAGTAGCGCAAACGCCATGGGTGCCGGGCCGTGTCCCTCGGTGAGCTGCGTCCCAGCCTCGGCCGCGCCCCACAGTGCGCTCCCGCGCGCTCCCACGGTCCAGCCGGCCGCCGCCTTATAGCCGAGGGAGGGGCCAAGCACGCGGCCGCCCCGGCCGGGGCGGGGGGCTCCGTGCTGGCCAATGGGGACGCGCCTGCCGCGTCCGGGCCAATGGCAACTCGCCTGCCGCTCCCGACCCCCAGGTTGAAAGAGGCCCGGGAGCTGGTGGCCCTCCCTGAAGGCTCTCAGCTCCGGCTGGCGAGCCGGGCTAAAGCCGGGCGTCTGAGTGGGTGGGGTGAGGTGTGCGCAAATCCCGACTCTTTACCCTCAGCCTAGACCCGCAGAGAGAATGCGGGCAGATCCCTTTTCCTCTCTGGGCTTCAGTTTCCTCGTTCGGAAAGAGGATTAAGAGAAACCAGCTCGGATTTTTCTGCCCTCAAATTCTAATCCTGTGGTTCTGCAACTTTCATATATGTAAGAATTGGGGAAGAGGGACTTTTGACATTCCAGATTCCCTGAGTCCCCCCATTCTGATCCAGCAGGTTTGGAATGGAGCCCAAGAATCTGCAATACGTACGTGATGGTGGTGTCCATGGAGAACACTTGGAGAAGCACTATAATCTTTCCAAAGATTTGATGGCGTCACGTCCCTGGCTACAGACGTAAAAAACAACAAAATCAACGCAAAACAAAACAAAAAAAACCCACAAACACCAGTTGCTCCATTCATTCATTTATTTATTCAACAAATATTTGTTGGGTCCCTACTATGCGTTGGGCATGATTTTAGGCCTGAGGATACAGACAAGAACAAAACAGACTCTTTGCTTTCACAGAGTGGGCATTTTGGTTGAGGTCCTAATGTGTGCCAGACACCAGACACTTTACTGATCTTTAGATCTTCTCACTGAAGTCATGGGGGAGTACCCCTCCCATTTCCAGATAAGAGCTCTGACCTTCAGTCTTACAATTGGTGAGTGGGGGCACTAGCCACAGCCTGTTTGGCTTCACTATCACCCCCATCCTTCACCCCACCCCCAGAATCAAATGCAAGTTTCTCTCTCTCACTCACCACAGTCCCATCTTGGACAGCTGCTGCCTCCCTGGCTCCCATCCACAACCCCCATCTTCACCCCAGGCTGTTCCCTCTGCTTGGAAAGCCACCCCCAAATGTCACACACACACACACACACACACACACACACACACACACACACACGGAGGCTGTCTTCCTTCATTGCCTTTGTTTCTTCAGGAAATCTTAGATTGCAGCCTGACATGTCCTCCTCAGAGGTCCTGGGAAGAATTACAGAGCTGATGATGGCTGCTGGGGTTCCCTGTTGCTCATGCCCCCTTCCCAGCTCCATCCTGGGGACTGGCCAAGCCTGCATCCATTTGGCCTGAAGAATAACTTTCTCTTCCGTCCAAATGGCAACTCCTGTGACAGAGAGAGCACAGGGAATGGAGCTGAAAGGCTTCTAGGTGCATCGGGCTCTGTCTTCCTTCCTTTCCTGAAGATGCCCCACGGCTCTGCCATGCTGTGCTTTTCTGACTTCCTTGATCCAAGCCAAGAAGCCAGGATTAGCGGTGGCGGCGGCTGGAGGGTTTCCCTTGGCTGCTGGGAGAGCAGCCCCTGAAGTCTTCAGGCCCCAGAGTCTGCGGAAAAGCCTGTTTCCACACCTTGCTTGCTCCCCCCACCGCTTCATTTGACCATGACCTTGGCCAGGCTGGGCTTTGCGGAGGAGGAGAAGGAGATCTTGCGGGCCCCCTCCCCGCAGGGTCAGTCCCACACGCAGCCCCAGGCCAGGCTGCTGCTTCCTGAGCCAATGAATTATTACCGGGAGATTTCCTTCCCTGTCTGCGCCTCCTCACAGAGGCTCCCGGCTCCCTTCACTTTCACTTTCTCCCCCTTCTCCCCCTTTCTTCAGCTCTCCACCCTCTGGTGGCTTGAAATTCCTCTGTCCAGCCTCCTCCCCATTCCAGCTCAACCTGGAGAAGCCAAACAGGGTGTGAACTGGGCCCAGAAGGCAGTAGGGGGTGGACTTGGTAGGCTCATTCATTCATTCTCTCCTCAGGCAGGTTTTGACTCATGCACCCTCAGAGTAAAGTAAAACCATGAATGAGACGGAGCTGGGCTTTCTGTAGCCCAGAGGGGAAGGCGAGTTGTAAACAAAGAATTCCAGGACAATGTGGTAGGAGCAAGCCAGGGTCTGGCATCGAGAGACCCGGTTCCGGCTCAAGGTTAGCTGCCTCTTGAAGTCTCAGTTTCCTGCTCTGAAAACTGGAGATAATAATAGTACCCATTTGTAGGGCTGGTGATGGTTCCCTGAGTTTATGCCAACAAAGCTACGGCCTGACATACAGCGAGTGCTCACCGCCTAAGAGGCGTTTGTACTAGTGTTATGAGGGGTTGGCCCCAAGCCAGGGAGCAGCTTTGACTCTGTTCTAGGCCTTGTCCCTGGGGGTGGGGACAGCTCCTGCCACATTCTCAGCTGGCTGCACAAGGGGCTTCACCTCGTCACATCGTCTGTCCCAAACTCTGCTCCAGTCACACTGGCCTCCTCATTGTCCCTGGAGCCCACCTCTTCCTGGCACGCACTATCCTCATATATCCCCTTAGGAAGTGAGGCTTACACCTTCACTTCCTTCCAATCTTCCCTCTAATCTCATATCCTAAGGGAGGCCTTCCCACTGGGGCTCAAACAGTAACTGCCTCTCCTGCCCTCAGCACCCCTCCAGCTCTCCCTCTCCCCTTTACCCTGCTTTACTTCTTTCCATAGAATTTATCACTGCCTTCACTCATTCACTTATTCATTCATCCACAACTGTTCATTGAGCACCTACTATGTGCCCAGCACAGTTATCGGTCCTGGGAATATGGAAGTGAACACGGTACACATTTGTTTTGTCTATCTGTTGTCTCTCTCCACTAGAATATAAGCTTCACTAGAATATAAGGGCAGGGACTTTGTATCCTGCTCATCTCACTCCCTCTCCATCACAACCTTCTGAGGAGGTAGGTTGTTATTATACCCACTTTACAGATGAAGAAACTGAGGTTCCGAGAGGGAAAAGTGACTTGCCAGAGGTCACACAATGGGCCAGTGGAGGAGCTCAGGTCCCTCAGTCTCCTTCCCCAATCACATGGCCTCTCCAGCAACCTAGAGGTGTATGAGGGCTGAGTAGGAGTTCGCTAGGTAAGAGGAGGGTCTTACAGGCTGAGAGAAGAGCAGCTGGCCCCTGCCTTCCTGACCAGGGCACCCTGGACTTCAGTCCCACTGAAACATTTGGAGTTCCTCTGAGGCACCAGCTTTGCACATCTGAGACTGTGCTGCTCCTGTCGTCCCTGCCTACAGTACCCATCCCCTGGGTCTGATCTGACAACCCCTCTCCTCAGGCAAAATTCAGTGGAGCCTCTCAGTGAGGCCTGCTTTGCCTGCCTTCCCCAACATTGGAGCAAAGTCTTACAGTGTTGGTCACACCATGTTTTGACTTCTCTCCCTTCACCCCTGAGTCCCCTCCCCCACAGCACATTCGCTCTAATATTTATTTCAATACTTAATTTTTTTTAGAGAGAGGTTTTGGTTTGCAACAAAATTGAGAAGGTACAGAAATGTCCCATATGCCCCTTGCCCCACACATGAATAGTTTCTCCATTATCAACAGCTCCCACCACAATGGGGCATTTATTACAATTGATAAGCCTACACGACACATTGTCACCCAGAGGCTATAGTTTACATTAGGTTCACTCTCTGTGTTGTACATTCTATGGGTTTGGACAAGTGTATAATGACATATAGCCGTCATATAGTATCATGCAGAGTATTTTCACTGCCCTAAAAGTCCTCTCTGCTCTGCCTGTTCATCTATCCCCCAATCCTTGCAACCACTGATCTTCTTATTGTCTCCATAGTTTTGCCTTTTCCAGAATGTCCTACAGGTAAAATTATACAGTGTGTATAGGCTTTTCAGATTGAGTTCTTTCACTTAGTAATACAAGTACGTATTTACAGTTTCTCTAATGTGTTTTCATAGCTTGATAACGCAATTCTTTTTAGCACTGAAAAATATCCCATTGTCTGGATGTACTACAATTTATTTATCCATCACCTACTGAAGGACATCTTGGTTGCTTCCAAGTTTTAGCAATTATGATAAGGCTGCAATAAACAACCGTATGCAGGTTTTTGTGTAGACATAAGTTTTCAACTCCTTTGGGTAAATACCAAGGAATGTAATTGCTGGATTGTATGATAAGAGTATGCTTAGTTTTATAAGAAACTGCCAAACTGCCTTCCAAAGTGGCTGCACTAGTTTGCATCAATTGACCAGCAATAGATGAGAGTTTCTGTTGCTCCACATCCTCACAAACATTTGGTGTCATCGGTGTTCTGAATTTTGGCCATTCTAAAAGGTGTTTAGTAGTATCTCATTTTAATTTGCATTTCCCTGATGATGTATGATGTGGAGCATCTTTTTATATGCTTATTTGCCATCTCTATATCTTCTTTTGTAAGGTGTCTGTTAAGGTCTCTGGCCCATTTTTTAATTGGGTTGTTTGTTTACTCATTGTTGAATTTCAAGAGTTCTTTGTATATTTTGGATAATAGTCCTTTATCAGATGTGTCTTTTGCAAATATGTTCTCCCAGTCTGTGGCTTGTCTTCTAATTCTCTTTATATTGTCTTTCATGGAACAGAAGTTTTAAATTTTGATGACATCCAGCTTTTCTATTTCTCTGTGGGTCGTGTCTTTGGTGTTGTATCTGAAAAGTCAAAACCATAGGTTCTCTCTTATGTTATCTTTCAGGAATTTTATAGTTTTGTGTTTTACATGTAGGTCTATGAACCATTTTAAGTTAATTTTCATGAAGGGTGTAAGGTCTGTGTCTAGATTCATGTTTCTGCATGTGAATGTCCAGTTGTTCCCGCCCCATTTGTTGAAGGGACTGTCTCTGGTCTGTTGTATTTCCTTTGTTCCTTTGTCAAAGATCAGTTGACTATATTTATTGGGGTCTGTTTCTGGGTCTTCTATTCTGGTCCACTGATCTATTTGTCTATTTTTTCACTAATACTGCACAATGTTGATTACTGTAACTTTACAGTAAGTCTTGAAGTCAGGCAATGTCAGTCCTCCAACTTTGTTCTTCTTGTTGTATTCTGGGTCCACGTTAATATTTTTGATACATGTCTTTGAATATGTATTGTCCTTATAAAATATATGGTGCTGATTTGTGTGAGTGGGTGGGATATTAATTTACACAAATGGTAGTTTCCATACATCCGTTTCTTAGGTTGTTTTGTTTACTCGACACTGTGCTCCGTGAGCTGAGTCTAACTCGAGTCCGTTGTTTCTAACTGCTGCTTCACCTGCATGGTGTGCACGCATTCCCCATACCTATTTTGCCATTCGTCTAGTGATGGACAATGTGGCTACTTCCAATTCCCACTTCCCCAAGCAAAGCTGCGATGAACTTCTGGTGCATGACTCTCCTGGACTCCTGTGTGTGTTTCTGGGATACACCCACGGGCAGGATTCTCGGGGCAGGGAGAATATACACACTTAGCCTAAGCACTAGCACGGCTGCTGCAGTCCACATGCCCACCAACAGGGCATGAGGGACACTTTCTCCGACATCGTCCCTGGCAGTTGGAATGATCTGATTTCCTATTTTAATCTGAATTTCTCAAATGACAGAGAAATGGGTTGTTTTCTATCTCATTGTGTTGCCTCCTCCATTAAACTGTGCATTCTCCAGGGCAGGAAATGTAGCCCAGAATCCTTGGCCAGATCCTGGCACACTGGGGGAAATAATGAGTACTTGTTGAATGTGTGAATGAATGAATGAGTGAAAAGGCTGATACATAGCCTCCGCCACCTATTTTGTACTGAACCTTGATCTAGATAGTGGTGGTACATGTGCATATATTTGTGTGTAGACAAGGGGACACGCCAAGTCCTACACCTCAGTTTACTTGAAGAAAAAGACGATAGTTAGAATTTATTGAGAGCCTACTTCATATCAAGAATTCATAGATAAATTAATCACAACCTTAAGTTCAGTTAGGCAAGGTAAAAATGTATTTCTCACATTCAAGGTGTTTGCAGGTGGGACCGGGCTGGCATTTCATGGTGTGGTAGCCAGTTTCCAAGATAGCCCTCAATGAACCCTGTCTTCTGTTATTCACCTCCTTGTGTAGACTCCTCCCCCACTGAACCAGATCTGACTTGTGTGACCAAAAGAATATGGCAGAAGTCACAGGG
Source organism: Rhinolophus ferrumequinum (assembly GCF_004115265.2). Classification (NCBI taxonomy): domain Eukaryota; kingdom Metazoa; phylum Chordata; class Mammalia; order Chiroptera; family Rhinolophidae; genus Rhinolophus; species Rhinolophus ferrumequinum. The sequence goes on from NC_046306.1 coordinate 23,507,275, forward strand.
TGTGACTTCTGAATCCAGCTAATAAAGGCATTGAGCTTCTGCCTTGTTCTCTTGAATCACTCACTCTGGGGATGATGATGTCCAGCCACCATGTCACGAGGACATTCAAGTTGTCCTCTGGAGAGTCGCATGGAAATAGGAACTGAAGTCCCAAGACTACAGCCAGCACCAACTTACCAGTCATGTGAGTAAGCCTCTTTGGATGTGGACCCTGAATTCCTGGCTCACAGGAACTGTAGAAAATAACAAACAAAGAAAGATAAAGATAATAAATAATTACTGGTGTCGTAAGCCCCTAAGTTTAGGGTATTTCATTATACAACATTGGATAACTACCGGTAAAGCAGATGGTGTCAGGGACCCAGGCTCTGTCTATCTTTTTGCTCCACTGCATGTGGCTTCCCTCGGTTGTCTCATGGACCAATATGGCCGCCAGTACCGTTCTGTCTGCATTCCAAATGACAAAAAGGAGAAAGAGGCAGAACGAGAAAGGGCATACTTCACCCTTTGAGGGCACTTGTCTGGGAGTTACAATCTCAATCTCACTTCTTTTCACGTCCCACAGGCTAGACCTTGTCATTTGACCATACTGTACTGAAAAGGAGGCTACAACATGGAGTCTCCAACGCAGGTGGCCTCACCCCTAGCTGCATACTGGGTTTCTATTAGCAAATAAGAAGGAAGAATAGATATCAGAAAAAAAAATTAGTGACGTCTGCCCTAGGTATTATCGCTGAAGTTTGAGATTCAAGAGCCTGACTGCCTGAAGCTCTGCCACTTACTAGCCAAGTGATCTTGGAAAATTTACTGAATTTCTCTGTGCCTCAGTTTCCTTGTCTGTAAAACAGGGATCATAATAGAGCCTGCCTACTGTTAGTGGGAGGATTAAATTGAGTCAGAATACATACCGTTTGTAACAGTCCTGGCACATGGTATGTGCTGCAGAAGCATTAACTGTTGTCTTTATTTAATTCTTACAAGGGGTTTTCTCAAGGTCACAGAACCAACCAGTAAGTAATGGAAGGAGATTTTGGCTTGACAGCAATTTTTCCCACTTGCCTCATCCCACTGAAATTCTTAGAGAACAAGATCAAGACACAAGGTCAGTACCCGGCACATAATAAGCAGGCAGAAATATCTGTTGAATGAGTGTGTTAAGTAAACACTTAAACCTTCCTTACATAGAGATGCCAGGTTTCGTTGTATTCTGCTGTTCGGCTCAGGTTAATGAGACAGCTCCACTGACTTCTCTCATGTGGTCCCTCTGGTGTGGGGCTGGTGCCTTTGATTCCACAGCTAGAGCACAGTCCCTCTAAGGTCCCTCCAGGCCATCATTTTCAAGAGTGAATTCTGGGAGATGCCCAGGTTTCCATGATTTAAAAAAATAATAAAAATCTGGGAAGCTGCACTCTGCATCCTCTTTCTGGAGAGTTACGGCACACTAGTATGTCAAAGGCTCCGAAAAGCCCTGCAACAAATAAACTCCTTAGGCTTTATTTCAGTCTCCATTTCTTGAGGCTCTTATGAGTGACATCGTCCTCAGTGTGAGTGGGTACCCCATTCTTTCTTGAGAGCATTTTTGATAGGAGTGTGGGGGCAATGAGCAGGGTGGCGCTGGTTAAGAGGGGGACTTCAGGCATTTTCTCAGAGTTCCACTGTGTAAGGGACACTAAAATGTCATTGGAAATGTGATATGTTGGGGAAAAAAAAGTTTCCTGGAGTTTCTATTAGGAAAAATGCACTGTAAATTGAAATAATAGTAATATTATTGAGGGATTATTCTATGCCAGGCACTCTTCTAAGCACTTGTATGCATTTTCTTATTTAATCCTCAAAGCAAACCCATGAGCTAAGTACTATTAATATTCCCACTTTGGGGGCTGACCCGGTGGCTCAGGCGGTTGGAGCTCCGAGCTCCTAATGCCGAAGGCTGCTGGTTCAATTCCCACATGGGCCACTGGGCTCTCAACCACAAGGTTGCCGGTTAGACTCCTCAACTCTAGCAAGGGATGGTGGGCTGTGCCCCCTGCAACTAAGATTGAACACAGCACCTTGAGCTGAGCTGCTGCTGAGCTCCCGGATGGCTCAGTTGGTTGGAGCACGTCCTCTCAACCATAAGGTTGCCCATTCGACTCCCGCAAGGGATGGTGGGCTATGCCCGCTGCAACTAACAATGGCAACTGGACCTGGAGCTGAGCTGCGCTCTCCACAACTAAGATTGAAAGGACAACAACTTGACTTAAAAAAAGACCTGGTAGTACACACTGTTCCCCAATAAACTTCTGTTCCCCTTCCCCAATAAAACTTTTTTAAAAAATTCCCATTTTGCAGATGAGTAGACTAAGGAACAGAGAGAAGATAAGTAACTTGCCTAAGGTCACACAGATAGAGAGTGGACAGGAATTCTTTGATGAGTTGCTGTAGTGGGTATGAAGAGGAAAGAGCCAACTACAAGGCAGTTTAAGTTTAGATGCTCAGAAAAGTCTGCTACAGGAAGCGTGGTCTGTTAGCTACAGTGCTCTGACTTTGTTGAATAGGAGATGCAAGTTTGGGGCCAGAACAGAATTGCTCAATAATAGAGAGGAGGCTGATGTTGCCATGGTTGCCCTCCTTCAGTGTCATCCATCTAAAGAAACATTAGACTGATGCTTAAAGTCTAATCAATATGAAGGAAGTGCTAAATAATTTAGCTTGCCCAACCGGGCTCAGTTGGCCCTAACACGGGGAGATAGTCACCAAGATGATGCCAAATGAAACTACCATTGAAGGACTACTTTGGAAGTTCAAGGAGTCCTGTTGAAAATCCTCCAGGCTGAGTGTCAGGGATAGGGACCCCATCCCGAGTTTAGCTGCTGACTGTTCCCAGGGGCAAAAATCCTCCCCTCTGCAGGCTAGATGGTGTGGGGGATACAAGTTGAGGAGTGGGGCTCCAGAGAACTGTGATATTGGCAGATCATGCCACCCCCAGTTCCAGGTTTGGAGCCCAGTTCAGACAATAGGATTTCAGAGAAGAGTAAGATCAGAGACCCAGAACAGTCTGGAAAGGCTGCCTGAGAGAGGTGGCCTGGGTCAAGTTTAGGGGATCTCAGCTAGCCTAAATGAGGGAGCCCTATAATGAAGTTGTGTTTTAGTTTAACTTCAATGGTCAGTAGTGATGCTGGCACAACAGGTGAATTTGTGGGTTGGCCTCTGAGGTTGGCACGCAGACATTGCTGTCTGCCTACACAATATCCACCCCTCCAACAAGAGAACCCCGATTTGTCTAGGGCATCAGTTGGTCTAACTAACTATAAATACTCCCCTTCTCAGCCTTCGTTGCAGCTAGGGGAGGCCATGTGGCCCATTCTGGCTGATGAGATGAAGACAGAAGTTCCCAGGGTGGGCCCACTTCCTCAGATGAAATGAGAGTCTCCTGAGAAGGCTTTGACTTTTACCTTCACCTTCTTCCTACCTGGAATGGAGCTGTAATTCCTAGAGGGATAGCAGCCATCTGGGTGCCACGAGGACAAAAATCACATGCTAAGGAGGGCAGAGTGGAAAGCCAGGGTAGCTGGCTCACTGATATTCTCCTTGAGAAGCCACACTAGTCCCTAATCTCTTGGGGAAGAAAACCCCCCAAAACAAAAAGACCTCTTATTTGGTGAAGCCACTGTATTATATTTCTATTACATGCAGACAAATCCGAGCCATCATCAATATATCCAGGTCTCATCACGAATAATATTCATACAATTACCATCTATAGTGCCCTGTGTGCCAGGCACTGAACTAACTAGCAAGGGATGGTGGGCTGTGCCCCCTGCAACTAAGATTGAACACAGCACCTTGAGCTGAGCTGCCGCTGAGCTCCCGGATGGCTCAGTTGGTTGGAGCGCGTCCTCTCAACCATAAGGTTGCCCGTTCGACTCCCGCAAGGGATGGTGGGCTATGCCCGCTGCAACTAACAACGGCAACTGGATCTGGAGCTGAGCTGGTCCAGATGTGCTTCACACCCATCGTCTCACTTCACCCTCGCCATTCTAGAATTACCATCATGTTCCAAGAAGGGAAATTAGGACTCCTAGGAGTTAAGGTAGGAGAGGGGCAGAGTCAAGATTTGGACCTGGGTCTCCAATTCTCTTAAGTTAATAGCTGTGGTGGTTTTAAAATGTGACCCTCATTCTTCCCATCAAGAGCTGGGGTCTATCTCCCCTTCCCTTGAGTCTGGGCAGGCTTGTGGCTGGTTTAGCCCATTGAATTGGCAGAAGTGACCCTCTGTGACTTCTGAAACTGGGCCATGAAAGGTGATGCGGCTTCTGTCTTGTTCACTGGAATCCTCTTGCTTGGAACTCAGAGCTATAATGTAACAAGTTCAAATGCCCTGAGACCACCACACTCTGAGGAGTCCCAGGCCACCTGAAGGTGCTTCAGCTCAGTTGTACTATTCTTCGCATCCTTCCAGGGCAGGGGACAGATATGGGAGTGAAGATACCTTCACATCATTCCAATCGCAGCTGTTGAGTCGCTCCCACCTTCTAGCCTTCCCAGTTGAGGCCTCAGACATCACGGAACAGCGAGAAGCCTCCCCTACTGTGACTGTTATTATGAATCCTGAAGTACAGAATTTGTGAGCATAAGAAAATGGTTGTTTTAAGACACCAACTTGTGGGGTAATTTGGCCCACAGCAATACTAAGTATAACAGTAGCTCACTTCTATGCCTCCCAAATATTATCTTCACACCTGAAAGCACCAAAACGCTGAAAATTTAATTGATTTTTAAAATTTATTATTATTCGCTGTAATTATATTCTGCAAAGTCACTGCAAACATCGAATTAGCAAATACTAAACCATTGCTCCCGGGGAAAATACAGAATTAGTTTCCTGTGAGCCCCAGGTCACAGCATTTTCATCAAGTGATTAATACATATAGGTTTGTTTTATGTGTGTTTCTGTTTAAAGGCACCTTATTTAATATTTATTGTTGATTCATTAACATTGAGCTCATGGTCAACAGCTCTATAACTCACACCTGAATGACGCTTTTCTGACACATATTTTCTCCGTGAGGCATACCGCAGTCTTTTTGAGCTTACAGAACACTAGACAGCACTTCAGCGCTATGCTCGGGGACCATTTCAAACAGTGAAATCACCAACGAAAAGCATAACAGTGTGTGAAGTGTGGCACCAAATAGACCACAAAAAGAACACTTGTTTCCAGTATCAGAGCAGAAACAAGAAGGCGAACCATCAGCTCGATCCACCTCCGCGGGTAACGTGTGTGTCCAGTGACTCAAATTTTTCATCACACTGCACAAATTCGTGAACGACTCTGAAAGCACCGGCGAGTATTCATTCTGGGGTTACAAATCAATTTTAGCGAGTAGGCAAATTCACAAAGATGGAATCTGTGAATAATCAGAATTGACTGTATTATTTCATAAGTTCAGAGCTTGCAGTCCTGATGACTAATTGGGGGAAGTGAGGCACAAAGCAGGTTAAAGGTATATTGCAAGAGCCTCACTTTTCTCATTTGTAAAATGTGGGTGATGACACCTATCCTGTCTGGTTTGTGGAGGAAAGGAGTACAGTAGCTTCCCCTTTACCTGAAGTTTTGCTTTCTACCGTTTAGTTAACCTGTGATCAACTGCAGTCTGAAAATATTAAAGGGAAAATTCCAGAAATGAACAATTCATAAGTTTTAAATTGCACACTGTTCTGAGTAGTGCGATGAACTCTCACGATATCCTGTGTCCCGCCCAGGACATGAATCATCCCTTTGTCCAGCATCTCCACACTGCACATGCTCCCCGCCCCTCAGTCACTTAGTAGCTGTCTTAGTGATCAGATCGCCGGTCACAGCATCACAGGGCTTGTGTTCAAGTGACCCTTATTTTACTGAATAATGGTCCCAAAGCACAAGAGTTGTGATGCTGGCAATTTGGATTTGCCAAAGTGAAGCTGTAAAGTGTTTCCTATAAGTGAAAAGGTATGTATGTATGTATGTATGTATAGGAAAAAACATAGTATATACAGAGGGTGCCAAAAACATGTATACACATTTGAAGAAAGGAAAAAACTGCATTAAAATTGTAATACTTAATTTATACCGATACCAAAAGATGGATACAAGTCACATTTGACTTCAGCAATTACGAGAGGTGTTCAAAGTGGTTGCCCTCAGTATCCAGACACTCTGATTATGGCGAACTACTGCTTGAGCAGCGTTGACCAAAGTGTCCACTTGTATACATTTTGTTGGCACCCCAGGTTATAGGGTTCGGTACTATCCTAGGTTTCAGGCATCCATTGGGGGTCTTGGAACGTATCCCCCGCAGATAAGGGGGGGGCTACTATAGTAACAATAGCAGCTATTATTTATGGAGGGCTACATGCTACGTATCTGAGCTCGACTCCACAATAATCCTGAGATAGAGCCAATTATTAAGCCCATTTTATAGACAAGGAAACTCAGACCCAGCCAAGGTAAGGGACTTTGCCCAAGATCTTACAAACTACGACAGGCATAGAGGGATCTCAGGCCCACTTCTGTCTGAGTCCCATGCCCACATTCTTTCCCATCTTGCTCCCATGAGCCGTGTTTACAAGATGCCTGGCCCATAGTATGCTGGCAGGAATGCTTTGCTGATGATCCGAAACTGGGATCTGGGGACTTTGAGGCAATTCTGCAAAGGGAGGCGGGAGGCTGAGCCCTGGGGTGGGGTGGAGGTCAGAGTAGGAGCTATTGGGCAAAGAAAGGAGCGTGTGTGGTAGGAAGACAGGGCAGGGAGCTAGGAGGATCTAGAATCAGACCCCGTGGCCCCTCCCGTAGAGGGTTAAAGCAGCTCAGCCTCCTTCCAGCTGAGCGGCTGAGCGGAAATCAGATTCTGAGAGCTGAGCAGGGCTCCAGAGGGATGTTTTTCTTCTCCATTTGTCTGCTGTGGCTGGCCCATAAAATCCACCGGAACTCCATGCGGAACTGAGAAATTCCTGCTGACCGGGGACATGGAGCAGGCAGGCAGCGGGGAGCCCTTGTCAGGGCAGAGACCACCTCCATCTTCAAGGCCCCACCTCTGGGTCAGGTGATCCCCTCTGGAGGCCTCACAGGATTCTTCGGATGGGTGCATGTATAAGGGAAAAGTGACACACCCTCCCCCAATGAACTTGGAGGGCAAGAGAGGGGTCAAGCTGTGGCAGGTGGATGGGGTGTGATTCAGGTCCTCCCCTTCTATGCTGGGCGGGACTGGGCAGGGCCTGCCTGTTTCCTCATCTCAGTGAGACGACCACCATCTATAATTTCCTAGTCAGTGTTGACAGTTTGAGGCTCTTTTTATCTAGCAGGCTTTTACTTTGCATGCTTTTCGTCCCATGAAGGAAGTGCAACTATTATCACTTTTACAATAAACCAAGGCTCAGAGCAGTGAGGGGGCCCGCCACTAGAAGGGGCCCGGCACGATTCAAACCCAGACAGGCAGTGCCACAATCCACTTTATAAGCGTTCTCTCTCCTGACTCCCAGTAGGTAAGTTCCTATGTAATTCTTCCTGTCCTGGGAGGGTCTCTCCCATTCCTCTTAACTTACCTCTTACTCTTTATGACTCAACGTAAGCATTACCTCCTCCAGGAAGCCTGCCCCGACTAGCCAAGCTGAGCTGGGCCTCCTCTCTGGCTGCCCCCACCCCTGGGAGGTCAGTATTTTGGTCACTGGACTGTGAGCCTGGGTGAGCAGAGCCACTTCTGATTCCTCCCTGTGTCTCCTGCCTCAGCCAATGCAGGAAAATTTCACCGTGCCTTGAAGATGCTAAGTGCTGTGGCTGTTTTAGAACATGGCCCCATGGAGAGATGTGGTCCATGTCCCTTCCACTTGAGTCTGGGGGAGTTTGTGACTGCTTTAACACACAGGGTCATATAAGACCAGGCAGCTTCCACCTGGTTCACGGGAACACCTGTTCCTGGAGCGCTGAGCTGCCATGTAAGAAGTCCAAGTGCTCTGAGACCACCAGGCTGTTAGGAAGCCCAGGCCACATGGAGAGGTCATGTGTAGGTGTTCCTGCTGGCAGTTCTAATCTTCAAGTCATCCCAGGGGCTTCCAGATGATTCCAGCCCTCAGCTGTTGATTCATGTCCAGCCTAGAGTCTTTCCAGAGGAGGTTCAAGACACCAGGCAGCAGAGACGAGCCAGCCCCACCATGCCAGGTCTGAATTCACGAGTATAATAAAATAGGTGTCGCTTTAAGCCACTGAGTTTGGGGGTTGTTTGTTACGCAGCCATAAGAATTGGAACAGTGCTACCACCCTGGGCAAGTCACTTTCATTTGTTGCCAGGATTTTTGCAATGGTCTTCTCACAGGACCCTCTCGTTCCTCCCTTCCCCCTCTGCAGTGTGCTCGTGACACAGCAGCCAGAGAAGTCTAATAATGCACAAATCAGACCGTGTCCCTCCTCTGCTCAAAACCCTCCCTTGGTTCGCAGCTCATTTAGAGCAAAAGCCAAATCCTTACAATGACCTCCGGGCCCTGTGTGATCTGCCTCCTCTCCCACCCTACTTCCCCTCTGTCTTATCTCCTGGCCTCTCCCCTCACTGACTCCTCTTCAGCCCACTGGCCTCCTTGCAACTCTTCATACACCGGACACTCCGCCTCCAGGCCCTTGCACTTGCTGTGGACCGTGCTCCACCGCCAGGAACACTCTTCCTCCAGGTGCCGCCTGGTTCACACCACAATCTTGTTCATATGTGTGCTCAGATGCCACCTTCTCAGTGAGGCCTGTCCTGTCTGCTCTCTTAACACCATGACCCTTCCTTCCCACTCCCAAACCACTTGCCTTTATCTCCTTTGTATTTTGCCATAGCCCTTATAACTGCCTGACATATTATACACTTTACTCAGTGTGTGTTTTATTTATTGACTTCTCTGTGCCCCAGAATGTCACCACTACAAGGCAAGGATCACTGTTTATTTTTAAATGTATCTCCAGTGCCTAAAACAGTACCTGCCTCTCAATGGTGGTTTGCTGAATGAATGAATGAGCTGCAGGAGCCCAGACATGGGACTGTCTGGGTGAGGAAGCAGATGGGGGTCGGGAAAGAGCAGGAGTGAAAAGGCCAGGCTGAGCCAGGGGGGCCAGAGCTGGAGAACATTCCAAGGAAGTGACAGCTTGCTACCTTCTGGGAAGCCCTGAGGGTGGGAGAGTACAAGGGCAAGGCTTTGAAGACGCGAAGGTGGGGTGTCTCCTAGGGCTTCCCTCCTTCCTGGTCTGGTGTGCCTCCGGCCCTGCCAGTAAACAGGATCTGTGGGCAACTGCCTAAAAATCCCGCCCAGTGCCCCAGAGGCCTGGACTTGCTTCTTCCTGCACTATAAATCGGGTTCCTTCAAGCTGTAACATCCTGGACACTGCTGGGGGAGGTGAGGCAGGGCAGATTTGTTACAAAGAGCTGTGTGTGGCCTTGAGCTGGGCACTGTACCTCAATTTTCTCATCAGCAAAATGGGAATGATAGAGTATGGACTTTAAGGCATGACTGTGAAGTCGAATGAATGAATGGTACGAAAGTCTTTGGCTAACGGAGGTGCTCCAGGAACCCATTAGCGGGTAGAGGCACAGGGACCAAATCCCAGTTCTGCTACTGAGCTCAGTCTCTTCACCTGTAAAATGGGGTTAATGTGCGTCGCCCACTTCCTAAGGTTATTGAGAGATTTAAAATGCAAAGGGCATTCTTATCACCCAGGAAACGTGCAATAGCTGATAGCTGTTATTGACAGTAATTATTCTAATAATGGTAGAATAAAATGTCATTGAGAAGCCATCTGGGAGCCCAGGAGCCAAGGTTCACACCCTAGAGGGGACTGTGAACTTGACACAGCACAACTTCAGCCCTGTATCCTCTGTGTACATTTCGGTTTGGTCATGGAGACCGTCTCCCAAGCACAAGGCCATCTCCTCCCATTGCTTCCGTCAAGGTCATACCCGTGAGCACACTGCTTTCCTAAAATGTGCTGCTGGAGTAAATGTCTAGCCTTGACGCCAGCCCAGGAGTGGGGGGATGGGAGTTCAAATCCAGGCCCCACTGCTTGTCAGCTGTGGAAACTTAGACATGGTACTTAATTGCTCTACGCCTCAGTTTTCTCATCTGAGAAAGAAGTGTAATAATAGTATCTACCTCTTACAGTCACCATAAGGATTAAGTGTTAAAACGTGTCCCGTGCCTGGCAAGCAGAGAACATATCATGTTGGACAGTGTTATTATCTTTATTCCACCAATGGCTAAATTGAGGCTCAGCCAGAAGAACTTGGTCTAAATTGTCAGTTGTGATGTTTATTGGCCCTGGGTTGGGATTAGTTTCATTAACTATTAGAAGCCCCAATCAGTGAACTCATTGTGAGATAGCTCCTTTTACCCCTTAGTGATTTTGTGTTAGTTAATGGGAGTCCATACCAGTAACCTAAGAAAAATGGGTAAGGGAAAATCATAACATTGAGAAGATGTCCTCTATGAACTTTTTTTCCGGAGAGCTGAGGAAACACTTGGTCCTGGTATTAAAAGGTTTTGGGTTCCAGCGTGAGATGTACCAAGCAAGGTAATAGGGAGTCCTTAAAGGTCTTTAAGCAGGGGAAGCGTGAACTTAAAGGATATGAATTTGGCAGTGTGTATGGGTTAATTCAAGATACTGAAGTGCTGTGCTTGCTTCGGCAGCACATATACTAAAATTGGAACGATGCAGAGAAGATTAGCATGGCCCCTGTGCAAGGATGACACGCAAATTCCTGAAGCGTTCTATATTTTTGAAACTAATAAAAAATGTTAAATATATATATATTTAACATTTTGTGTGTGTGTGTGTATATATATATATATATATATATATATATATATATATACACACACACACAAAAACAAAACAAAAAAGATACTGAACTGCTGGTGGGGTACAAATGGGCACAGTATCTATAGAGGGTGACTGAATTCCACAAACATTTAAGATATATTTGTAGAGCCCCTTCTAAATGCCAGGTGCCATGGAGGTGCTGAGAATTTGCAGCAAACAAATCCAACCCAGTCCCTCTGTTTGGTGCTTATGATCTGGAGAAGAGACAGACAATAAACGAATGTACAAGTCGATACTCTGCATGTTCCGAATATACAAGTCAATACTCTGCGTGTTCTGAGATGAAATGTTATAAAGAAACGAAAGCAGGGTAAGAAGCAGAGCCTGAGTGGGGAGGGGTGGGGTTTGATTTGAGGTACAGATGAAATAAGGACAAGTCACGAAGACATGCCAGGAGAGAACATTTCAGGCAGAGGGAAAGTTAAGTGCCAAGATCCTGAGATGGGACTGCACCTGGTGGAGAAGGGAGGGCAGAAGGCACGAGGTGAGAGAGGTCGTGGGGTCAGACACGTAGCTTCAAGGCCATTGTAAGAATGTTTTACTCTGAGTAATATGGGAGAGCATCACGAGCTTCTGAGCAGAGGAGGGACAGGACCTGACTTGGTTTTAAGGGGATCCCTCTGGTTATATGTGGAGAATGGACCATAGGAGCCAGGGGATCCAGGGATAAGCGTGGCTGCTGGTACCAGGGCGGTGTGGGTAGAGGTCATAAGAAGTGCTTAGGTTCTGGATGTTATGAAGAGATGGACCTCAGGGGTTACTGAGGGCTGGCAGTATCTGTCAAAATTGCAAGTGCACATACCCTTTGACCTAACATGTCTGCATCTGGGACGCAGCCTACGTTTATACTTGCACATGGGTGAAATGACCCGCATATAAGAATGTTTATTGCTGTGTGAGGGGAGAACTGAATGGCTGGGTAGAGCCAAGTGTGGGTGGGGATGTAGAGATAGTGCTGGGGGAGTGAGGACTGAAGCTGCCATCTGGAGAGCAAGCTGTCAAGTTAAATATATATGTCAGAGCATATAAAATATGGCCACCAATTCTTTGGCATTCCTCCCACTGAGAGGTGAGTCTACACCTGCTCTCCCAATCTGGGCTGGCCCATGACTGCTTTGACCAATGACTAGGGCAGAAGTGATGCTGTGTCTGTTTCTAGGCCCGGGTGTTCAAAGACTAGCAGCTTTTACTTCCTTTTCCTTGGAATGATTACTTGGGGAGAAGTCAGCTGCCGTGAAAGAAGTCCGACCACCCTGAGACTGCCACCCTCAGACTGCCGTGCTGTGAGGAAGCCAGTTAGCTATGGGGAGGTGTCCTCTAGGATGAGATGAGATGCTGTGTGTAGGGAGGGTGGAGGCGGGAAGGCCCAGGTGCATAAAGGCTGTAGACATGAATGAAGAAGCCAGCCATCTTGGAAGGGAACCTGCTGCCCTCGCTGTCTTAGCTGATACCACATGGTTCAGAGGTGAGCCATCCAGCCAAGCCCTTCTTGAATTCCTGACCCACAAAATCACAAAGTGGTTGTTTTAAGCCTCTAAATTGAGCGTAATTTATTGTGGTGCAAAAGATAACCAGAATACATGTAGCCTATCACCCAGAAATTGCACTCCTGTTTATTTGTACAGACAAAATTGTCACACAGCTGAGACAGGACATGGCAGTGCTGTTGTGGTGGCCGAGGGTTAGAGACCACCCAGGTGGTGGCCTACCCATCACTGGCGTAGCAGAGAAGAAAACATGGTGGGTGCAAAGCAAGGAGTCCTAGTCCGCAATGAGCCACAGGTCAAGCCACAACCCAGATCCCAGATCCGTATTAAACAGGGAATGAGCGCGAGAGCAAACATAAATTTAAAATGCCCACAAAGAAAGCAACAATACACATACAGTGATATTATGTTCTCCAAGAAGGCTTACACATTGAAGAACACACACGGAACCCATCAGAGGGGTTCCACGGACGTGCATACAACGGGAAGGGGAAATGAGATAACAAGAGGTAGGAAGAGAAAACGTAAAACACAAGCGGCCTGTGCAGGGGTCGACAATAATAATCCGCCATAAACTGAGGAGTTTTTTTTTTAAACTTGACTTTCTCCATGTGAAGTTTAAAAACTAATTTTAAAAAAGGCAAATAAAATAAATATCTATCCATAGGGAGTTGGTTGAATACATTATATCATGTCCACATGATGGAGTACTATGAAACCACGAAAAAGAAGACAGAAACTTGCTGTGTACTAATATGGAAGAATCTCCAAAGTGTGATAATAAGGGGAAAGATGATGTAGAAGGGTGTGTAGCATAAGTTTCCTTTGGGGAGGAAATAAAAGTGTATGTATTTGCATATATGTTTCTAGACAAGTGGTATCTCTGTGGAAGAATATTCCAGAAACTAGTATAAGTGGATACTTCTGGGGAAATGAGCCAGGTGTCAGTAGATGAAAGACTTCAGAAGAGCAGGTACCCAGGAACTGCGTCAGGGAAGGAATGGCCACCAACATTGGGACCTCCTCCGGGCCTGGCCCGTGCCAGGTACTGGGACTCAGAGGGGAAGCAGAGCCCACCCTGCCCTGCTCAGGGTCCTGATGTTGCCCCACTCATGATGTGACCTTGGCTGAGAAGATCCCGTGTGATTTGGGCACTGCCCATCCCTCTGCCTTCATTGGCTACCTCCCTGGCCTTCACCCACACTCATCCATCTCTCGCTGTAGTTTTAAACATACAAAGAGACATAAAGAATAATATAATAAAACCCCATGTTCTCACCAACCAGTTTAACAAAGAAAACTTTTCAAACACAATTGAGGGTCTAGTGGTTTTAAAGTATGTCCACAAAATGTTGCACACTCCTTCCTTCATAAGGTGGCATCTATTTCCCTCCACCTTTGAATGTGGGTTGGGCTTAGTGACTGCTTCTGACGAAGAGACTGTGGTAGAAGTGATGTTTGAAGCTAGGTCACAAAAAGGAAGGTCATAAAAAGGATACAGCTTCTACATAGACATCTGTCTGTCACTGTTGGAATCCAGTCACCTTGTCATGATGGGATCCAGGTCACACGGAAAAGAACTGAATAGAGAGGAACTGAATGTCCCTTCTTCCTGCCGCCAGCCCTGGTCAGGCCTTCAGATGACTGCAGCCCCCATTGACATCTGAATGCCACCTCCTGAGGACCAGAACCATCCGGCTAAACCATTCCCAAATTCCTGACGCTCAAAAACCGTGAGCTACAATAAATGACTGCTGTTGCTTTTATTTTATTTTAAATATATATATTTTTTATTTTTCAATTACAGTTGACATATTGTTGTTGCTTTTAAATATTATGTTGTGGGGTTGTTATGTAGGAGAGATAACTAATACAGATGGCCCCCGGGTACCCTGTGTAATAATAGTTCCCTTCTCCACACCAAAGAAACTACTATCCTGATATTTATTATTAACATTCCCATGAATGTTTTGACTTTTACTACACATGTATAAATCCTTACACAATATACAGGACTGCATTTCATTCTTCAAAGTGTATAGCAATTCCCATGACATAATACATACGTTTCTATTTATAATATGCAATCTGTCTCACTTGTTTTTATTCCTTCCTCAGTAAGTGCTGGAGATCCCTCTGGGTTGAGGCAGGCAGGCGCAGTTCCTTTTTCATTGCTGTATAGTATTCCACTGTAGTGATATACCACAATATAGTATCCGGAACGCCGTGCTGACGAACATGTAAGTCACTTCCGGTTTTGCTATTATAAACACCGGTGGCAGTAACATTCAGTCACCCTCTGCTCTTCTTCACATGGCAACTTCGAAGTCTCAGCTGTAATGTCACCTCACTGACCACCTCTCCTAGCTAACAGGCTCTCTGTCCCCAGTGCCTCCCTGCCAGATGTGGTCTCTATTGGTGCTCCCTCTACTTTTCCTTCCAGTACCTACTAAGCTTGGTCAACATTCAGTTATCTGATCCATTCCTTGAAATGGAAAGTAAGTTCCATGAGGGCAGACATAGTAGTGGGTTTTCTCCCCAGTCTCTTCCTGCTCCCAACACAAACCTAGCAGAGGTCCTGAATAGAGTAGGCCCTCAACAAAACTTATACTACGAATGGCTGAATATAGCTTCCTCACTTTGGGCCTCAGTTTCCCATCTGCATGGTAAAACCTTTAGATCAATTTTGGGGAGACTTTAGGTTCAGCTTCTGAGAGGGGCCTCAGTGGCCATCATAAGGTGTAGAGGAGAAGACCTTCAACTTACATCTAACATTCTGGAGACCTTTTTCTATTTGCATAAAGAGAGATCTTTTGCTGATTTTACAACCTTATGTCCACCTGAGATTCCATCCTTCCATCCACATTCACAAATAAGAAAAACTGAGATCCAGAGTGGGGAAAGGACAGGTCCCCAAGCTTAGAAGGCAAAGCAGACCCGAAACCGGTCCGGGACCATGCACAAAGGAGTTGACAGGTCTCACCGTTGGGGAGACAGGCCTTCCTGGGACCTGCCCCAACAAGCTGCCAGACCCAGGCTCATTGCCCGATTCCCAGCCTGGCTTTTCCCCGCTGCTCCCCCACCTCCAGGTCCCCTTCTTAGGGATTTCCCTGCAGCTTCCTGCTGAGCCAGGCCTTGGGAGCCCCATTGATCCTCTGACAGCCCAAGACAGATCGTCAGGGAGTGTGTATTCAGGTGCAGGCCAAGCACATGGAGGCCAGATGAGAATGGGGTGGGGGGTGAGGGGCCCACTTGGGTGGGGGAAAGAGGTCTGGGGAGGGCCAGGATAGAGGATCCCACAGACACCTGCCTCCTCTGTCCCTCCCCCGCGATTCCCACCCTCCTTGGGGCTTCTGCTCCCTCAGCTTCCTCTCACAGGGGTGGGGCTTGCCCCGTTCTCTCCTCTCTCCCTTGCCTGCCAGGCCTCAGGGGTACAGTGAAGAAAAGTTGGAATAAGGAGTAAGCGCTGCTTAGTCTGAGCGCAGCCCTCCTGTGAGGGTCAGGCAGGCAATAGCTCCTCCTGAGCCTCAGTTTCCTGGGGACAATGAGGAGGCAATGTGTTTTACATGGGTCCAGCAGACTGTGAGGCATGCCCTGTGAATGTCTCCACAGCCCTTCACTGGCCCCAAAACTCTTGCTGCTCAGTCCCTCTCTGGTTATGGAAGCCCCCGGCTGTTTTCCCCAACTCATCCTCCCCCCACCCAGAAGCAACTGGGGTTGTTGGGTCTGTTGACTCAAGAGGATTCCTGGAACAGGCACCTGGGGCTGCTGAGTCCTGTGCTGGCAGGAGTCGGGGTGCTGCCCCTGGGCCTCAGGTGATGGGTGCTCACTCCCTCTTGAGGTGGCCCTCAGCTCTGCCTCTTGGCAAGTTCTCCGTTCTCCTTCCAGAAACCTGGTCCCTGTGGCTTCTGCAGGGTAGTGTGGTCCCCACAATGGAGGGGTCTGCCTTGATGCCCTGCCCCCTCAAAGACCTTTAGATGGCACGTGCATCTCAAGGTGGTACCTGAGCATTGTGTGTTGTGCAAGGGAGTAAGGGACTGGGGGGGCGGGCGGTGCATACGCTCAGAAGGGGAAACAGGCTGCGGGGAAGTCGGCTCAGAGAGAGGGATGGGGTCGAGGAATGGGGCTCAGGGGGGGAAGAGGAGACTCAAAAGAGAGGTAAGCACTGGGAGGGGACAGGATTCAGTGAGATAGACCGGGATTTGTGAGGACCCCGGGGTCTCAGAGAGGCCGGGGCAGAAGGGCCAGCAGAACAGAGGGAGGATGGGTTTCAGACGCAGGGCATTGTGGCTCCGATGAGGGGATGGGGGCGGACAGGAGGGTCAACTGGGGGATCAATGGGTGCACACTGCCCACTCCAGCTCAGGGAGGAGGGAGGCTGTGCCTGTGGAGGTGGCACCAGGACAAAGCCCCGGGGAGCAGCCTGGGCCCTGCAGTTTCTTCCCAGCTGACAGACCCTGAGCTAATGATCATTACTGAGCAGTTGGGCCCGGTTTCCCGGGATTCGCATTGGCAGCAGCAATCAGCACGTCAGCCGCTCTGTGGATGGCAGCAGGCGCTAGCCTCCCAGGGGGTGGCAATTTAGGGAGCGGAGGTGAGGGCTTCCTTGGCCTCGTGTGGGGCTGGGGAAGGTGTAGTTTTGCCTTCCCTGCGGATTAGGAGATTGCAGGAGGGCAATCTTGAGTGGAGGCAGGGGGCAGGCGTTAATTATCCCCCCAGGCCAGGACCAGGGGAGAGCATCCTGGGGGGGAGGCAGGGGCTGTAGATCTCATAAACACTAGGACATTAGGCTTGGAGCTCTTTGGATCACGTGGCTACCACTCATTGCAGAGATGATGAAATAGACTGGAGAGGAATAGTGTGTTGTTCAAGGTCACACAGTAAAACAGAAACACTTGTTGAGTGTGTCTGTGCCAGACGCTGTCAAAAGCTCTTTACTAAATCCTCACTCCCAACCCCAGGAGATGACTACTATTATTAACCCCATTTTACAGATGAGGAGACGGAGGCACAGAGAGGTTAACAGCCAGGAAGTCCCACAGCTGGAATGTGGAGCCTAGTCAGCCTGCCTGGACCTTAGCAAGGGTAGTAGGGCTAAGGAGCTCTCGGACCTGGGCTTCCCCTGGCCACAGAGGCTGACAGTGGCCCCTCTCCCCCCATTCTCCTCTCTGCAGGGATGCCGGTATGTTTGGTGCCCCCGGCAGGGTTGGGAGGTGAGACTTAAGTATAAATAAATAAACAGGGAGCAGATGGTGGTGGTCGTGGGGTGGGACAGGGAGGGGCAGGGCCAGGGCCTCCTACTTCTCCCTGGGAAAACATTGCTGGCCGGAGCAAATGGATTCCAGACTCAGGGCCTAGCAGCCTCCTCCCCAGGCCTGCTCTCCTGTCTGCTGGTCTGGGCCCTGGCCCTGCCCTTGGAGAAATGCGGTGGGCTGGGGCCCTGAGTCCTAGGTTCTGCCCATTTTTCATTTCCTTCTCTTCTTCCTGTGCAGCCTTGAGCAAGTCACTTTACTTCTGTGAGCCTCCACTTCCCCATATGTCAAATGAGAGGAAAAAGAATGAGTGGAAGGAGATGGTCACATTTCTGCTCAAGGGCAACCTCCTCAGGGAAGCCTTCCTTGATAGCTCCAGGCAGACTCTGTAGAGCAACAGCTTAGAGTATCAAGGCTGACAGAGTGACCAGACTATAGTTTTTCCCTGTAGCTTCAGCAGCTGCCCCAGAATAGCTACTAATAAGCATTTGTCATGTGAATGAATGAATGAATGAATGAATGAATGAATGAATGAGTGGATGAAAGAGCAGATGAGGTGCTGCCTGCATCACTGGGGTGAGGGTGGAAGTAGACAAAAGGTGATGTGGGCGAACTGCAACAGGGAACAGTCAGCCCCTCCATATTCACAGGTTCTGTGTCCACAGATTCAACCAAATACAGATTTTTAAAACTTCCAGAAACAAACAATATAGTATAAGAACTATTTACATAGCACTTACATTGTATTAGGTATTGTAAATAATATAGAGATGATTTAAAGTGTATGGGAGGATGTGTGTAGGTTATATGCAAACACTACGCCATTTTATATAAGGGACTTGAGCATCTTAGGATTTTGGTATCCTTGGGGGTCGTGAAACCAATCCTGTGCAGATGCTGAGGAATGGCTGTATTAAATAACAACAAATTCACGGTGAGAAAGTCATTCTTTTTTCAGTATCTCCCAGTCCTTCCAATCAGCCAAGGAGAAAGTCTCCAAGGATACCAGTAACACCTTTTTAATATCTGTGGGTTTCTCTCTCTTTTTCTCTTTTATTTTTAACCTGAAGAAAGCTGGTATTGGGCTCAGAACTTCCACAGGCAACAGTATCCAGCCAGAATTTGAGAATATTATTTTGTTTCCATTTTATTTATTTTGGTCAGTTACTTTTTATTTTGTGGTAAGGGGTTCTGACTTCATGTATGTTTGGATATTGCTGATGGGAGTGCAAACTGGTTCTGGAGAAACTCTGGAGATGTGTTTGGAACTTTCTGATAAAGTGATTATCTGGGAGCAGGATGGCAATGGGGGCCTGATTGCAAAGGGGCACAAGGAGACTCACGGCGGTGATGGAAATGCTCTGTGTCTTGACTGAGGTGGTAGATACGTGGATGTGCATATTTGTCAAAATGTATTGCACTATACACTTTAAATGGGTGTATTTTATTGTGTGTAAATTATACCTCAATAAAATTGATATAAACACACATGTATTTAAATTTAAGTCAGCCCTCCAAGGCTGACTTAAGATGTTATATACATAAGATATATGTACTTGGGGCGGCCAGATGGCTCAGTTGGTTAGAGCGCGAGCTCTGAACAACAGGGCTGCCAGTTCGATTCCCACATGGGCCAGTGAGCTGTGCCCTCCACAACTAGATTGAAGACACCGAGCTGCCGCTGAGCTGCCGGAGGGGCGGCCGGATGGCTTAGTTGGTTAGAGCCCGAGCTCTCAACAAGGTTGCCGGTTCAATTTCCACATGGGATGGTGGGCTGCACCCCCTGCAACTAAGATTGAAAATGGCAACTGGACTTGGAGCTGAGCTGCATCCTCCACAACTAGATTGAAGGACAACGACTTGGCGTTGATGAGCCCTGGAGAAACACACTGTTCCCCAATAAAAAAAAATTATTAAAAAAAAAGATATATATACTTAAGATATTAGGTACAGATGCTGTGTGGGGCGTGGCCAAAGTCATGAGGAAACAGAGTCAATGATTAAGTGGATAGATAGGAGACTGAATGAATGAATGAATGAGTAAATGAGCAAGTGAATGAATATCTATCCCATATATGGTAATGAGTCCATTCTGCATGGCCCCAATACATCAGGCAGCCCTGATCAGGGTTGTCCTATCTCGGCTTGCATAACTCCTGTGATGGGGTGCTCCCACCTCATAGTCTTTTCCATTGTCTGATCACTAGGACTGTGAAAGGCTTCTCCTTGTATTAGGTTGACCTTCCTGGTGACCCCCTGCCCTCTGTAGCTCCACAGAAACATCTGCTTCCCTACCTGGGGACAGCCCAAATGCCACCTCTCCCAGTCTGCTCTTCTGTGGGCTCTTCATCCCAGATGTTTAGCTGCTCTGCCCACCAGGGTCTGCTTGCACGGTGCTCACATCATGTGGGGCAGCAGAACAAAGAAAAAGTATACAGGCAAATAAACAAACAATTACAAGCCATGAAGGGAAAACACAGGGTGAGAATAGAGGGGGGACGATGGGTGGGATGAGGAAGCAGAAGCCTAAGGAGCTGACATTGAGCTGAGTCCTGAAGGATGAAGGAGCCAAAAGAATCAGAGAAAGGGCATTTCAGCCAGAGACAGGAACAAGTGCAAAGGCCCTGAGGTCAGAAAGCATTTGGGAACTGTGAGGCAGCCAGCCTGGCCGGAGTGGGATGAGCTGGGGAAGAGTAGGTCATTCAGGGCACTAACGGTGAGGAATCTGGAATTGTTTTCTAACATTGATCCTCAAACACTTTTAAGCAAGGGTGATATGATATGAGTTAAATTTTAGTGGACACTCAGTAAATACTTACTGAATTAAAAGGAACCGAAGGCCCTTCTCGTTCCAATAGTTTGGCACTTCCAAAGTGAAAATGATAGGCCTTCAATGATATGCCTGACTGGATTGGAATCTTGACTCTGCCTCATCCCTGCTGTGTGGCTGTTGGCAAGGGACTTCATCTCATTGTGCCTCAGTTTCCTCATCTGCAAAATGGGGATGTTGTGAGGATCAAATAACTTTATATATGGAAAGCATTTAAAAATGATCATAAGTGCTTTCTGTTTGTTGAATAAAATAAAAAAGGGTGAAGACACAGAACATGATCCTGACTGATGCAAGGAGAGTCCTGGGTTGGAGGGGGTGGGTTTCTCAAATACTTGCTACAAAGAGAGAGTCCCTCAGCCAGATCTGGAGGAAGTTAGGAACATTGTTGTTTACATTGTTTATATTGACAGCTACATTTATTTATGTCACATGATACTGATTTTCCATTTAGGCTGACTATGTCAAATGTCCTTAATTTTTTTTTTAATTTAAGTAAAACAAAAGCAGATAGATTTAACAATTCAAAAACAATGGTCCTCTAAGATCGTACCAAGTCTTCCTGCCTCAAGTGACCCAAATTGTGAAAGTGTCTTGTGATGGGATTTTAAGAAACCTTTTTCTAAGCTCACTTCCTCATTGTGCTCTTGGGGAACTGGGGCCCTACTATGAAGGTTCTGGAAAGGGCTGGTGGAGTCCCAAATCTGGGGGTATTTGGAGTCTTTCCTCTCTCTATCCCTCAGATCCAGTTCCATCCACTGGAAAATTCTGGGGCTCCATCTTCAAATTACATCTAGATTCTCTCCACCCTGGTCCAATCCATCAGCCATCACCTGGGCCTGGTGACAGCAGCAGTCTCCGCCTTCACTCCTCCCCTTCCCTCTCCACTCAGCAGCCTCACCATGACTCCCAGGTCACTCTGGAGGAAAAGCTGAAGTCTTCTGTGCCTACGAGGCCCCTCCCAAGCTGAAGGTGTCTACCTCTTCCTCCTCATCACCTGACCTGTAAGCCTTGTCCCATCTAGGCTGCCCCACCACACTGGGGTGTAGACCCATGCTAGGTGTCCCTGGGCAAGCCAGGGACCTGCTCCCAGCCCGTGTCCTTATCTGAAAAGAGGTAAGACTAAGGAGAGTGATCAGCCCTTGGGGAGTGACTATGCTTGTCTCTATTTTACAGACAAGGAAACAGGCTCAGAGAGGTGAATTTATCTCTGGGACAGCTGGAGCCACAGTTTGCTCCTCTGTAAAATGAGGACAATAACTCCTCCCTCCTAAGGTTGTTGTGAGGACTAAATTAGTTAAATAAAGCCTTTAAGCACTTAGTGTGTCTGACACATAGTAGGTGCTACTATGTTGGCTACTATTACTGTTCTGAGTTGAAAGGTGAACTTACCCAGGTCCCGCAGCCAGTAGATGGCAAAGCCAAAATTTAAACCCAGATCTGTCTTAGTCCCCCTCACTTCCATAAAATAATAAAAATAATAGTAATGGCAACAACAACACAACAGTAACAGTAACAACACCACCAACAATAATAGTATTTTCCATTCCGTTTAGTAGACTCAGGGTTAGCATAAGGTTATCAGGTGGCAGCACCTGCCCTGTGCCCACGGCCAGAACTACGGCCACAGACTCCTCCTGCCCTCTCGTTTCCTCCGCAGAGAGAGGTTGGAGGCCAAACCTCCTGCTGGGGGCATCCCCCAATTCCGCTGCCTAGGGAGTCAAGCCTGGGACCCTGGGAGGCCCGGGGAGCCCCCTGGGGGAGGCGAGCCTGGCTCCGGGCTCTGGACGTTGCTGCACGGCCTGGAAGACATTACACGGCTGTCGGCCGGGGGGCGTCGCTCGGAGTTCCGGAGGGGGTCCCGGCGGCGGACGCGCCGGGTGAGGGGACGGCCCGCCACAAAGCGCGCTTTGTTCTGTGCTCCCCCCGGGAGCTGGAACCAATGGATTGGCGGCAGCTGAGGTCATCTGTCAGGCAGCGCCGGGGGTCAGGCCCAGGGAAGGGGCTGCGAGGGCGGGGGCGGATGGGCCCTCGGGGGTCGGTGTGTGCGGGCCCATTAACCAGGCTGCACTTACCAGGCACTCTGCGGCAGGTCGCTCCTCCATTAGGGGCCTCAGTTTACCCATCTGCCCAACCGGGAAGATTATTCCTGCTCTGTCCACCTCTCTGGACTACTGTGCCAAGGATGGAAGCGAAGGTGGTGGTGATGATGATGATGGTGATGGTCGTGGTGGTCGTGATGATGACAGCCTTTTTGTAATGACCACCCTCTACCTTCCTGCAGTGTGGAAGTGCTACACCCAGGATTCGAACCCCAACAGCTGGGTCTGACCAAGGCTGGGTCTGACCAAGGGGTTTGCAACACACAGTGCATATGTATGGGAGGCAGGCACGGATGCCTCGCAGCCTCCTTCGGCCCTGGGGGAGTCAGAAACTCCTCCTGGTTCCCTGCTTTGACCCTGGATACGACTTAGTGTGCTTTTTGCCAGGGCTGACAGGTGGAGCTGTCCAGACCTGAGTCCAGGGACCTCTTGGAGACTATCCTCAGGGCCCCCCCATCCCCCCAAGGTAGAGCAGGTCTGAAGCCCCGCCCCTTGCCCCCCAGATAGGTATTATTTTCCCGCTGGAGACAGAGCAGGGTCTGAACACTTACATCTACCCCCATAAAAGTAGCTCCCAGTTACTCAATCAGTCACACCCTCATTAGTGTGTGCCTCCACATTCCCATTCGTAACACAAAACGATTAGGCTTCTAAACGCTCAGTGCAGGGTCCTCTGGGGTGTGAGACCGTCAAGTCCAGGGAGCCCCAGAAATTGCCCATAATATTTGTGTGTTTCTGGAGAAAGGGATCATGGCTTTCTTAGGATTCTCAACCATGTTCATGACCCAGAAAAAGGTTAGTAAGAAGCACTGGTCGGAGTGTAGGGGAAAAAAGCAGCTCCCAAACTCTGCTGGAGGGAGGGGTACTTGGAACCACCGCTCTGGAAAGCAATATGCCAGTACCTCAGAAGCTGCAAACTGAACTATGTACTGGCCAGGCTGTCCGCTCCTAGGTACACAGTTGAGAGAGCACAGAGAGTGATAGGTGAAGGTGTTCACAGCAGCAAAATACTTAACTGTAAACCCCCAAATGCCCATTAACAGAATGACTAATAAATGGTTACAGTCAGACCCTGGAACATCATGCAGTAATGAAAAGAATAAGGTAAGCCTCTAGGGAATTTATTCATTCAAAAGCTATTTATTGAACACTTACTATGTACCACACTGTTTTTGGCACTGGGCCTGCAGTGATAAACAAGACAGATCAAGTCCTGTCTCAAGAACTTACATTCTAGTGGGTGAAACAGTCATAAACAGACACAGAAGATAATTTCAGGGAGTGTGATAAATAACATGAAGAAAAGAAAACTGACTAAGGTGATAGAATGATGGGAGAGGGAGATGTTTTAGATGGTATGGACAGGGAAGGCTCCTCTGAGGAAGTGACTAGAATGAGGGAGACTCTGGGAGAAGAGTAGACACTAATGAGGTGGATGACTAGGGCACATGCTAGGGGATAAGTGCAACCTGCAAAATACTGTAGAAAAGAAAAGCATTCTTTACTTACACGCATATACACACTGCACAGTTGAAAAAGTTCTGAAAGGGTATATGCCAAATTCACAAAGGTAATTGTTCCAATTAGGAAGACGAAGAGACAAACAAAACAGTGACTCATGGTGTGCTTGCTTCAGCTTGCCTCTAAGATTTCAATTTTAAAATATTTAATTACTTAGCATTTTACTCTCTTAATGTTTTAAAGGTGAATTTCATGTATAACTTGTGAAATTGAAACAATTGTTTAAATCTACCACGGTGAAGAAGTTCGGTTCCAGGGTAGTAAGGTAACGAAGGGGTCCCACAATACTGCCTTTCATTGGACCCAAGTTCCTGGGGACAGTCGTTTGTTTGGGGAGGGGAGTCACAATTGGATCAGGGGAGCCCAGAAAAGACATGTGGCTCAGCCTGGAGGATCAGGAAGCTTGGAGGAGGTGTCACCTTTGCTGAGCCTGACACCTTCTGGCCCAGCTCTCCCAGTGTAGACTAGGAGACAGGCCTGGAGAAGCTGTAATGTGTGCAAGGCCACGGAGCAAGAGAAGTCAGAATAAGTAGAACCTCCCAGCTAGGTCTCCTTCTTACACCCGGACCCCCTGCTTCTCTGGGCAACTGATGGGCCCCTCTTAAAATTCAGGCCCCTCCATCTATCTCTTTCCCATAGATCTGCGGGTTAGAGGTCCAGCCCTGTTCCAGCAGGCCAGAAAGCAGCGCCACCTGCTGGCGTAAGAGGGAAACGCAGCTCTCAGCTCAAAACTCAGCTCTTCCTTAAGAATGACCAACCCCTCCCACTCCAAGTCCGTTCTGTACCTCCAACCCAGTGCTTAGCAGGGCCCCCAGCATTGCCTGCTTGAGTCTTATCTGCAAGAAGAAAAAGCCCTTTCAGGAAGGAGCAACCATTCAGTCACTCTAGCCAATGGGTGCAGGAGGCGATTACGATTACACGTGAGACACTGGCACCCCATGACAGCACAGACAAATCATGTCCTTAGCTTCCTGAACCTTGGTACAAATCTTAGGGATAGACAGTTCATTTGACAGTTTAGAAAAAGTCCCCAGGGAAGGGCTTGTCCAATGTCACAGTGGAAGGAGTGTACAAGCTGGCCCCAGACCACAGATCTTCTGAGAGCCAGCCCAATGGGGGTGGAGCGGGTGTCACCACGTTTGCAAACAGTTGACATGGTCTATCTCGATCAGCTTCTCAGCCTGTGGTCCCTGAACAGCAGCAATAGCACCATCACCTGGGAATGTGTTAGAAAAGCAAATTCTCAGGCCCCACCCGACCTACTGAGTAAGAAACTCTGGGGGTGGGGCCCAGCCATCCGTGTTTTAGCAAACCAGTCTGAGAACCTGAACCACTGGTCTAAAGCAATTACACCACCACCCCGCCCCGCCCTTTTTTTTTTTTTTTTACTAAATAAACTTTTATTTGGGAATGATTTTTGATTGACAGAAAAGTTGCCAAGATAGTACAGAGAGCCCACACACTTGGCACCCAGCCGATGCCAACATCAACATCTTACACCTTCATGGTACATGTGTCACAACTAAGAGACCGACATTGGTATGTTATTATTAACTAAAAACCAGAACTTAGTCAGATTTCCAGTTTTTCCACTGTCTTTTTATCCTTCCAAGATCCAATCCAGGATATCACATTGCATTTAAGACTACAGTCCTTTTAAACTCTATGGGTTACCTCAGTCATTTTTCCTGGTGACAGAGAATGGATGGGAGAACTATTGTCTTCATTACTGACCCGAGGAAACTGAGGCTTGAAAACACCAACTGACCAAGATCCCTTAGCAGGGCAGGGAGAGCAAGGCCTACCTCACTTGCACCTTTCCTCTACCTCTTCTTCCCTTCCCCAGAGGACTCTTGGTTTTCAGAGGCCTCTGGAATATCCCTCCTGGCCTACCCCAACCCAGCAGTGCAGACAATGGGAGATGCCTCTATTAGAGGGGGATCAGCCCTGGGAGGTCCATCCCCCACCCATCACCTCTTCCCCCAGATTTGAGGGCCAGGACAATGTCTTAGTGACTTTAGCTTAGGCAGAGTGAGGCCCTGTGTGTGTGCTAATGTTATTGGCCTATGCAAATCATTTGTGATAGATGAAAAATGCCACAAATTATTTTCAGCTTCTCTAAGAGGAATAGTCTGTTTCCATGCTCCTTGAATCAGGCCAGCCTTATGATTTGCTCTGACAAAAAGAACTTAGCAGAATGATGTTGTACCAATTCTGGGCCTAGAACTCAAGAAGTTTTGTAGCTTCTCATTCTCTTAGAATCCCGAGTCCCTCAGTGATTAAGCCTGAGTTAACCTGCTGGAGAGGCCACCTGGAAGAAAACCAAGTCATCCAGCCAACGGCCTGCCAACTGCTGGACAAGTGAGTTAGACCATCCTAGACCATACAACCCCACCTGAGGTGACAGCTGATTGCACGAGTCCCAGGAATGACCCTGGGCAACATCAACAGAACTATCCAGATAAGCCTGGCCCGAACTGCCTTCCCACAGAATTGTAGGTAAATAAATGACTAGTTTTTTAGCTGCTAAGTTTGAGGATGATTTGTTCCATGGCAACAGCTAACTATACACAATTCCTCATTTTTCTCCTGGTAATGGGATTCTGTTTTATCTCAAGAGGCAGTGTGCCAGTCCCAGGAGATGGGCTATGGCTGATCTTCTCAATTGTGACAATTCTGTTCCCTGCTCTCTTAGCTTTCTTTGCTACTAGGGTTGGTAATGGTGGTTGGTTTAGGCCACGGAGACCTAACTGGAAATATGCAGGGAGAAAGAGCAGGAAACATGCGTCTGAAAAAGGTTTGACTTGATGATAGACGTTCCTCGGTCTAGCTGGCTGACCCTTCCTCTTCCCCCACTCATTTCTTTCTTAAACACAGGCATGATTCATGGTGGTACAGCAGCCATCTTGTGACCAAGAAGTACCGAGCAATGAGAGAAAGACTAAAAGGATCACAGAGAAGTGTGCCCTACCTGTGCCGTGTGGCTAAACCAATACCATTAACACCTGTCTCCAGGATTGATGCTATGTGGAAAAACAAACTTCTCTTTGTCTAAGCCACTGTAACCTAATTTTTCCTTTACTTAGAGCTAAATGTATTCCGCACAATAGGATATACAAAGACAAAAAGGCAGAAGGCTCCTTGTGCTTGGAAATCTGGAGCCAGCAGCACGGGGCTCTCCAAGCCAATCTCCTTTCTCATTTCATCCTCTCAATAATCCCTGGAGAGCAAAGACATGACCCATTTTCATAGCAGTGGGAACTGGGCCTCCTACACCACACATAATGAGTCGAAGGTCTTGCAGCTCGCAAAGACGGTGTTTAGAGGCAGACACTCCCTCCAGGTACAAAGAGAATGCACCCCAGCTACACCTTCTGCAAGGCCCAGTCCACTGGAGGCCAGGTGTGTTTTTTGGGCTCTTGGGAGTGGTGGTAGGTGCCAAGGAGGCTGCTATTGCAAGTCCGGCGTGGAAGCACCCAGGTACACCCTTAGGTCCGAGAGGGTGGACTGGACGAGCTTGGCAGGGATGGTCTCTCGCTGTAGCTGCTGGTAGGCTGCATAGCGGTGGCAGCCCCCAAAGGAGTAGAAGTAGTCACCACCCTGGGCCCCTTTGATCCAGAGGACGTCGATGGGTGGTACACTGTCTGGGTCCTCCTGGAGAGAAGAAGGCACAGGGTGAATGAGCATGGAATAATGCTTGACAGTTTGCAAAGCAGACTTTGTTAGCCTGTGTTGAACTCCTACAAGGTGTGCACACTGGCTCACGCCGGCTTATGAGAGACGCTGTTAAATATTCAGGATTTTTGTGAGTTGGTTGACATAACCTCTGTAGCTTGAAAATCAGCCATGTCGAGAGTATTTACACCAGGGAAACGAGAAGATGATACAAGTCAGGGCTTTCCCCCCTCTAAACACCAGGTTGTTAAACAGTTATCAACATACCATATGCATATACATCTGCATATACATACACACACACCATATATCTGGCACTATTCTAGACTCTGGGAATAAGGGACAGCTGAAATGAGACATAGCCCCTGCCTTCATGGGCTTCCGCATAGTGGGACAGATGGAAGGAAGAAGTGAGTGTTAGAGTGATAAATGCCATTGAGACAATAACACAGGTTGACATGACAGGTATAGGGTTCCACAAGGCCTCTCTGAGGTGACAGTGGAACAGAGACCTGAACATAGAGAAGTCCACTTGGGAAGAGAGAGAGGTGGAATAGTTTAGAGTAAGAGCCCGACTGCCAGGTTCAAATCTCAGCTCTGTTACTTAGCTGCTACATGGTCTTGGGCAATTAATCTCTTTGTGCCTCAGTTACCCCATCTATCAAATGGGGATGAAGAAAACATACCCACCTCATAGAACTGTTGGATTAAATGAGTTAATATATGTAAAGCACTCTGACTGCTTGGCACACGGAAAGTACTCAATAATAAATGCTGTGAATTACTGGAGGGAAGAGCATTCCAGGTAGAGGGAACAGCAAGTGCAAACGACCTGAGGCCAGAACAAGTTCACTGCGTTGGAGGCATGGCAAGAAGGCGAATGTAATCAGAGTGGACTCAAGGAGGGTGGAGGAATAGAAGAGGTCAGAAAGGTCAGCAGGAGCCACACGGTACAGGTTTGTTTCTCAGAGCAGTGGGTAGGCCCTGGAGCATTTCAAACAGGGGGTGTGTGTAGGGAGTGACATGATCTAATGAACATTCTATTAAGTTGTCATGGCAGATCAGCCTTGGTGGGTGGACAAAGGCAAAACTTGGGAGGATAGAGGCGAGGCCTCAGTGGGTATTCAGCAGGAGGCGCTGGCTGGGTGAGGGCACGGAGGGGAAAGGGAGAGGTGGACAGATTTGGGCCATGTTTAGTGGGCAGATCCAAGCAGACTGGCAGAAAGGGTAAACGTGAGAAGAGAAGGAGAATCTAAGTTGATTTCCTGCCAGGTGGAGAGTGGGTGGTCCTCTAAGTAGGGAATGCCTGGAGCAGGGCCCAGTGGGGGGTAGAGGACCCTGGGGAGACCATATGACGTGTGAGCTGCCTAGAAGGCCTCCTACCACTGGCCCATGGGTTCTCTCTTATTGTGCTGCTTTGATGGATTCATTTATCCATTTATTCCAGAAATGTTTATTAAGCAGTAAGTTATAAGCAGTTTTGAGCCGGGGCTCTGGAACTCTGAATTTGAATCTTAGCAACTCCATAGAGCAGCTGGGGGACCCTGAGCAAGTGGCCTTGCCTTTCTAAGCATCATTCCTCATCTGTAAAATGGGAGTAAGACACTCTACAGGGCTGATGAAAAGTCAAGAAGTTGATGCATGGGAGGCCTGGAGAACAGCCTGCCTGGCAGTGGAACACTAACGGAGCGGCAGTGTGCTGGCTGCTGGTGGCATGATAGAGGGTGGGCAGAATGACAGCTCCCAAAGATGGCCACATCCTAATCCCTGGAGCCTGTGAATATGTTACCTTACATGGCATAAGGGACTTGGCAGATGCAATGAAGATAAGGATCTTGAGATGGAAAATTATTCTAGCATAAGAGGAGGTCTGATGTTGCTGGCTTTGGAGATGGAGGAAAAACGCCATGAGCCAAAGAATATGGTGGCTTCTAAAAGCCGGTAAATGCAAGGAAATGGATTCTGCCCTACAGCCTCCAGAAAGGAATCCAGAAAGGAATGGAACCCTGCTGACACCTTGATTTTAGCCCAGAGAGACACACTATGGACTTCTGACTATAGAAATATAAAATAAGAAACCTGTATTGTTTTAAGCCACTAAGTTTCTGGTAATTTGTTACAGTAGCCATAGAAAACTAATACCTATGGTAAGCAAAGACAGGTCTGGTTCTTGCCCTCACAGAGCATATGGTTCTAGGGTAAAAGACAGATGTCTAAATAGCTCATTAAAACACAGTGGGATCAGAACTATGGAGGTGGGCACACAAGTGGCTAGAGGCCCACAGGAGGCCCCTACCCTATTAGGGGCCACCAGGGAACACACTGACCCTGAGACAGCAAGACTGAGGTGTTAGAAATAATAAAGGAAAAATAGAAGAGTTTTCCTGGCAGGGAAAAAGCCTGTGCAAAGGCCCAGGGATGGGAGAGATCCTGTATGGCGAGATCCTTCAAAACCAGCCAGGTACTGAGCTAGTACTGAGGAAACAGCTAAGACAGGACACAGTCTCGGCTCTTGTGAAGTTCCCATGAGGTGGGCGCAGAGAGACAATGAAACATGAACAAATAAAGGAATAATATAATCTCAGGTGTAATAAGTGCTTCATGGAGCAATAGCTCAGGTGAAGGGGGCAGCTAGAGAGGCCAGGGCACCACCAGCCAGGGAGGACAGGGAGGCAGACACCTGAAACAGATGAGGGAGCAGACCCTGCGGCTATCTGGGGAAGCAGTTCCATGCGGTGGGAACAGCAGTGCAAACTTTAGGGTTGAAAGACATTTGGGGGAGCTGTAGAGGTGTTTGGTGGGGCCTTGGGTCTCAGATGGTCCCCTTCCAAGGGTCTGAGGGAAGGGGACAAGAAGCCATGCAGACTTAACCTGACCCTCCTTCAGTGATGGGACTAACTGGTCCCCTCCCTGTTCCAACTCAAACTTCCAGCAGACATGACATGCCCAGTCCCCCTGCCACTGACTGTCACAGCCATAAGTGACAGCACAGTTTATCTCCAGATAGAGTTGTGGCCATGCTGCTGGGCACTGGGAACAGGCTATGCCACTTTCTAAGTGCCTGACCTTGAACAACTTGCTTAAATCCGCCTCGGTTTCCTCGTCTGTAAAAGAGGAGCAATATAGTAGGATCTACCTCATAGGGTTGGCATGAAGAAACTACACAGTTCTTGAGCCACTGCTGCTGCTCTCTTTGTAAGAGTTAGCGATCGTTATTTTAATCATCTCGTCCAATCCACCTTGCTCAAGTGAGAAAACAGGCCCAGAGAGGCTCAGCCACTTGTTCAAGGTCACACAGCAAATGCTGACCTCCGGCGGAGCCTGGGACCAGTCCCCTCTCGCGTCCAGTGCGACCTCCCTCCTCCGAGCCCTACCTCCAGCCGGCCTTCCCGGGGCCTTACCCTGATCGTGTCCACGAGGCTCTGCACCTTGGCCGGGTTCAGCACAGACGGCAGCGGCCGGATGAGCACGCTCAGCGGCACGTTGTGCACCGCGGCGATGCAGCCCGAGTGGATGCTGCCTCCTAGAGCGCCGCTGCTCGGCCCGGGTCCTTCGGATTCCCCCTGGCCCGTTCCTGCCCTGCCCAGGGATCTTCCAGCTCGCAGCCCCATAGCGCCGCCGCCGCAGGCCGCGCCTCCTCCCCCGGGCTTTAACCCGGCCGGGCCGTACCATTCCGCGCGGGAGGGCGGGGGGTGCGGGCCAGAGCTCCTTTTTGGCCCCGCGGTGATACGGCCCATCCCCGCGCCCCCCCAACCCGACGTCTGCCGGGCTCATTGGGCGCTGCCAGACAGGCGCGGGGCTCCGGCTCTCCGCCGGGGGGCGCCTCGCCGCCTTCCTTCTGCCGTGCGGTGTCCTGGGAGTGGAAGCGCCCGGACCCGCTGACTCAGGGTGAGTCTGCAGGTCGTGGGGCGGGAGGGCGCGGGTGACGCACAGTCCGGGGTGACTCAGGCCCGCCGGGTCAGGAGCCGAGGAGGTTAGGGGGCGGGAGGGAGCGGGACCTGCCGAGCGAGGATGAGTCGGCAAAACCCACAGTACTTGGCGGTCCGGCCGTGGGAGCCCTAGCGATAATAACCCTGGAGGTGATAATACCAACAGTAAAACTACGAAACTGGTGCTGTCAGACACAGTTCTAAACACTTTTGCATGCACATCAAAACAGCCTTGCACGATAGGTATGATTATTCCCCTTTTCATTAAAATTTTTTTTGGTTATTATTTCCTTTTTACAGATGAGGAAACTGAGGTACAGTGATTTGCCCAAGGTCATGGAGCTAGGAAATGGCTGAAGCAGGGTTTAAATCCAGGTAGGCTGGCTCCAGGGTACACTCTACCTCACCGCTGACCGATTCCGTACAGCAAAACTAACTGTCATAAGGAGCCCTCTGGGATCGTGCTGGCAGTGTGTGGGCACTGCCCGAAAGTTCCACACTAACTGTCTCATCGCATCCTGACATCACCACAAGCAAGGAGATGTGGTTTTTGAACCGTTTGTCCAAGGTACAGCAGCTGAAAATGAAAATCAGGTCATCTGAGGCCGAACTCTGGGCCACTTAACCACGAACACCTGCTTGCAGATGTGGACACCGAGGTTACAGGGGGTCGTGGTGATGACTTAGGTCCAGACACGCTGACTGCCAGCCCCCCTTTTTTCCGTTTAAAGCCCTCTGTCCCCTTGGGCACATGTTCGGCAGCCAGTGTCCTCTGGAACCCAGGGAGGCAGGCAGAGGCTCCTAGTCTAAATTCCAGGTGTTTTTCAGCATCTTGGTCAGCGTCAGGGCTTGAGCACAGATTGGTCTGGGTTCAGGTCTCATCTGGCCACTCCCTAGCTGTGTGGTCTCAGGCAAATTGCTTAACCTCTTTGAGCCTTCGCCTTCTCTTCTGTGAAATGGTTGTGGGAAGCTTGTGGTGACACTCAGAGATAATGGCTGATGGAGGGCTGGGTGGGCTGTAAACCAGTGCTTACATAGTGGTAACCAAGGGAGGTGAGTGACTAATTTTATCATGAACACCCAGAGTGCTGAAGGAGAGGCCATATTTGATTAAGAGCATCGGAAAAGGCTTTCTGGAGGAGGGACATTCAAACTGTAAAGTGGCGTGGTCCTGGAGAGGGAGAGAGAAGAAGTGGGTGATGGCTTAGGGTGTAGGCTCTGGAATCACTTGAATGGTATGGGTTCAAATCCCAGCTCCATCTACCGGCTGTGTAACCTGGGGGCCGGGGAGGGGTTACCCAACTTCTCTGTGCCTCAGTTTCTTCTCCGAGTTGCCAGGGAGAATAAATGAGAATGACACTGTTAAGTGTTTAGAAAGATACCTGGTCCTAGGAAGTGCTGAATAAAAGGTGATGTAAATGGCATTTATCCTCGGAAGCAGCTTGAGCAAAAGCAGGGAGGTGAGACAGTCTCAGATCTGGCCGAAGACAGGCATGTCTGGTTTGGTTGTCCTCCTTCTTACCCTAGTTGTCACCTGCATGGGGAATGCACAATCACCCTCTCAGCTGGAGGAAACTAAAGATGGTAACCACTGTGGGGGCGGGGCGGGGGGGGCGGCACTGCTGCACGGGTCAGTTACTGACACTTTCTGAACCCTCTGCCAAATGGCGCAATGCTGTCCGTGGCTTGAAGTTGTCGTGAGTGTGAGTGTGCGAGGACTCTGTGAAGTATGTGACTCTGTGAAGTATGTGACACCCATTTCGCCGTTGAAGATCATTCACATTAGGTTCTGAGTCTCTTGCAAACCTTAGAACGCTGCGGCATCATGCATTTCACTTGAACCCTGTCCCTTGCCGCAGTTCCAAAATATAACCCCTGGTGAGAACCAAAAATCATACTTCGTTTCTGAAAATAAAACTGATACCCACTCCTCAACCCCAGAATTATTGAGAATTAGAGAATTTTATCAAGAGGGAATGTGTCCCTTCTAGAACTACTTCCTCATTACAGGAAGTAAGCAGAGGCAGAACAGCTTCTGGGATGGAAAAAATGGAGATTTGACCTGAATCTCTCATCATGGTATGCCCAGTGAGGCCCCCATTCCTGGTATCAAGTTCTGTATGTTAAGATACCTCTGGTTCAACTCAAAATGGCTTAAACATTAAGATTTGTTTACCTCCAAAGATGTTTTGAGGTCGGTGTATCCATAGTTGGTAAAGAGGTAGTTGAACAATGTCATCCAAGATCCAGTTCTCTCCCTCTTTGGAAAGAACCTCTGTGTTCCAGTTTTTATCCTCGGGCTTGCCCCTTATGGTCCCAAGATAGCTGCTGTAGCTCCAAACATCACTATACAACAACTTTCAAAGGTATAAGTTAAGATATCCCTTTGTGCCTCTTTTTAAGAGTGAAGAAACCTTTTCTAACCACTGCCTACCATCCTACCCCCTTGCTCAGGAGCCTTTTCCTGATAAGAACTATCTCACATATCTGTGCCTAAACCAGTCCCTGGCAAGGGGAGTAGGATTACCATGATTGGCTTGGCTTAACTGATACTGTCTCTGGGCTTATGATGGTTTACCACCGCCGAAGTTCATGGCCTCTGAGCCTTGAACAGAACTGGCAAGGCCTGGTAGCTGCAACCTCGTTTTCCTGTGGGGAACCTCGCTCCCCTGCTCTCAGGACTGTGTGGTTGGTGGGCAGACCTCATCGTGGGGGGATGGAGAGGAGGAAGGGGGACCTGCCCAGTCAGCAATTGTGTTATATTGGCCCATTTCTCCCTAAACCAATGAGACTGAGACTTACGTCTCTTGTTGGGATTAAAATGAGGTACCTTCCACTGAGGCTAATTTAAATCTGGAACTGAAAGCTGGAGAAATTTTGGGAGATACACAACAATATCCTTGTGTTTTAGTTTGGATTCTTCCCAAAGTAGACCCCAAGACAAGGACTTGTGTGCAGGTAGTTTATGTGGGAGGTGTTCTAGTTATTCTTGCTATAAAACAAACCACTCCAACATTTAGTAGCATAAAACAACCATTTTATTAACCTCACAGATTCTGTGGGTCAAGAATTCAGACCGGGCACAGTGGTGACTGCTTGTCTCTTCCCTACAATGTCTGTGACATCAGCGGGGAGGTGAGTCAACAGCTGACGTGACTTGATGGCAGGGGCTGGAATCACCTGGAGGTGACTTCACTTACAAGTCCGGCGGGTGGTACTGCCAGTCAGCCAGAACACCTCCATGTGGCCTCTCCAGGTGGCCTGGGCTTCCTTATAACATGATGGCTGACTTTCAAGAGTGAATGTCCCAAGAGAATCTGCAAAAGCTTCATGGTCTTTTCTAGTGTTGGAGGTCATATAGCATCATTTCTGCAGCATTCTATTTGCAGGAGCTGTCACAACCCTCGCACCGCACCCTCAAGCTCTAGGGAAGGGACTCAGTCTCCTCATGGGAGGAGTAGCAAGGTTCTAAAAGAGCTGTGGGTGGGAGGTGTTGTTGTGACCATCTTTGGAAGACACATCTGCTATAGAGGTGATTCCAGGAAGGACTGGGGAAGGGAGAAGTGCCGATAAAGGGCGTACTGGTGAGCAGGTTCACTTGCTGGACAACTGGGGTCACTCCTGCTGGGGACTCTGAGAAGTGTCTTGCATCAGAATTGTCGCCCTGAGGGAGAGGGGCATGGGCATTTATTTTCTGACTTCTGTCCCCTATTGGTTAAAGGTGGCCTGAGGATGTTCAATCTTTGGCATTTCTGGGCTGCCCTGTACTCAAACTGAGCGAGCGTCTGAGGACACAGAGGCTGCTGCCTACTTGTGGTGACTTCACAGGTGGCCCAAGGGAATAAGGGGCAGGATGTCAATACATTCCTTTCCCGTCCAAACCAGCCAGAATCCGTGTGTGTTGTTTGCAGCCAAAAGCCCTAACTACCTGTTTTCCCCATCCCGCTCCTGGGCTCCCTGCCCCACTGTCTCTTCCATTTTCGACAAAGAATCTGGTACATTAGGTATTTGGATATGTACAGGAGTGTTTGGGGAGATAAAAAAGTATTTCTGTGCCACAAAAGGAAGGAACGCTAAAATCTTAGATTCCCTCACCCACACAATGCTCTAGTCCATTTCTATAACAGTTTGGCTGACAGGTTGGTCCCATTCTCTTTCTGTTTTCTTCTCCATCTCTGCCTTATCCCTCTATCATCCCCTAAGTTCCTGTACTTGTTTCAGGCAGAAAGTTTGTCTCTTTCTTCTGGGGGTTCTGTGCCTGCTGAGCATTTCCTTGGGGTCTTGAGGCAGCTTTGCACTTAAACTGCTTCTCCTCACAGGCACAAAATGACTGCCTGTGCCAACTGGGGCAACCTCCTTCTTTGTTCTTGTCTTAGCTCAAGCTGCTATTGCAAAATTCCAGAGACTGGGTGGCTTCAACAACATTTGTGTCTCACAATTGGGGGAAGTCCGAGAACAAGTCACTGGCAGATTTGGTGTCTGATGATGGCCCACTGCCTGGTTAGTAGATGGCTGTTTTCTTGCTGTGTTCTCACGTGGTGGTGAGGGAGCTCTTTAGGGTCTCTTCTTATTTTTTTTTTTAAAGATTTTATTGGGGAAGGGGAACAGGACTTTATTGGGGAACAGTGTATATTTCCAGGACTTTTTTCCAAGTCAAGTTGTTGTCCTTTCAATCTTAGTTGTGGAGGGTGCCGTTCAGCTTCAAGTTGTCCTTTCAGTCTTAGTTGTGGAGGGCACAGCTCAGCTCCAGGTCCAGTTGCCTTTGCTAGTTGCAGGGGGCGCAGCCCACCATCCCTTGCGGGACTCGAGGAATTGAACTGGCAACCTTGTGGTTGAGGGCCCACTAGCCCATGTGGGAATCGAACCGCCAGCCTTCGGAGTTAGGAGCATGGAGCTCTAACCGCCAGCCTTCGGAGTTAGGTGCATGGAGCTCTAACCACCTGAGCCACCGGGCTGGCCCCAGGCCTGACTTTTTTGCAGAGCTACTATGTTTCATTCCTTGGTCTGTGTACTTTACATAAGTTAATTAACACAGCTTCCTCTGCAAAAAAGTCAGGCCTGAGGGTCTCTTCTTATAAGGGCACTAACTCCATTTACGAGGGCTCCCCTCTCATGACTTTATCACCTCCCCAAAATCCCACCTCCAAATACCATCACATTGGGGGTTAGAATTTCAACATATGAATTTTCAGGGCACACAAACGTTCAGTCCATAGCAGTTCACATCCAGGAAAAGAGAAAGAGAGCCTCTCCCCCAGTGATGATGGAATTACAGCTTTTCAGTTTGGTTCGGTTAGCTTGAGTCACATGACTACCTGGGATTAATAACATCTTTAGGGACCTGCTACAGGGCTGAGCTGCTTAAACGTGGGTGGAACGTGTCACCCATTGGGATGACAGTGATTGGCTTAGAGGAGACCAATCAGGAACAACTGAGAAGTCAGCCTCTTCTGAGCCATCTATGGTAGATGGGTTAAGTGACGGGTGGATGTCTGAACAAATGGGAGGTTTGTTGATAAGGAAAGGCTGGAGCAAAGGCCTGGGTATCAATGTCACATCTCCTTGGCCAGCCTTTGATTTTAGCCGTAGTTGTGGTGGGAAGTTCTATGCAAGCGAGAACTCACCTAGCACCGCCAGCTTTCCAGCCCAAGCTCCCAATGCTTCCACATTTTCCATCCCTGCAGGAGCTCTGCCCCTACACAGGCATATCCCAGAGGTGTTGGGGTGTTCACTGATGGAGACAGGAGCTGATGAATAAAAGCCAGTCTTCTAATGTCACAGGTGGACAGTTGTGAGAGGCGTTCCAGACCATTCATACCTTTCTGGACCCTTCTCAGAGACCAGCAGTACCCAGCCCCATTGCTGCAGCAGTGACCCTCTGTCTCATTTTTCTTGCCCCACATTCCTGCTTCCTGGGACCACCTCCCACATAAACTACCTGCACTCAAGTCTCAGATTGCTGTGGGGGAACCAAAACTAAGGCAAAGGGGGAATATCATGGATCACTCTCAATAGTTCTGCACCTTGCCTGGGTTAAAATTAAACACATCTTATTAGATGTGTGACCTTGGGCCAGTCACCTGTCTGTGCCTCAGTTTCCTAACCTGCAAAGTGGCCATTATAATGGCACCTAATCAGTAGGGTTGTTGAAAGAATAAAAGAGATGATATAGGTAAAGTCCTTAGAACAATGCACAATGCTCGCACATTGTAAGTGCCCAATAAATATGAGCTGTTTGATAACGTTTTAAATTAATAATAGATCTTGAAGGTCTTTCTGTGTTTGCACTTGCAGACTAGTCTCAATGTATTAGCCAAGACTCTTGTTTGCAAGTGAGAAAGCCAATGTGAATTAGCTTAATAAAAATGGGAACACTCGGCGACTCCCTTGCGGGGGTGGTGGGGTGAAGCTGGGCCTCAGGGCTGGGTGGCTATGGGGTGAAGCTGGGGTGGCTGCTTCATGGTCACCAGGGGCACAGGCCCTTTTGATCTTTCTACTGTAATCATTTTAGAGTAGGATTTTCATTCTCAGGGTCACCTTCTGGTTCAAGATTGCTGCTGAAGTGCCAGCCTGGAAGGAGGTGGAGAAATGGAAAAGCAGAAGGATCTGAGCCTCTCCTTTTTGGATGGTGTCTCAGAAGTTCTGTGTAACACTTTCCCTTGCATGTCATTGGCCAGAACTTGGTCACATGGCTACTGCTGGCTGCAAGAGCAGCAGGGATATGTAGTCTTCATTCAATGAAGCAATATGGTCAGCTATAATTGCAGTTGTCTTACTAAGGAAGGAGAAAATGGAGATTGATAAGTGGCTAGCAATCTGAGCTGCAGCTCTCAAATTACAGGTCATGACTCAGAGAGGAGACAGAACATTTCCAAGTTCTAGTCAGATGACCACAACTGAACTAATCAGCTATGGCCATGAGGGACAGAGACTTTTTTTTAAAAAAAAGCCTGAGCCACCATAGCTTATTATGACTTAAATATATGTTGTTCATTAACAAAATAATTACTAGTCATCTGCTATTGGTTAGGCACCATGCTAGACCCAGGGGATTTAATGATGAGCAAAAAGAGATTTTAGTCTCTGCCTCATGAAGCTTGTAGTCTAGTGAAGGAGACAGAATGACCAAAGATTACACTGATTAATGGAAAAGTATACATTAATGGTAAAATGCTGAGAACAAACCGCATGTGGTGCCTGAGGAGGTGACCACACAGCTGGGAGATGATGAAAAGGCATTGACTAGTGAAGGGTGGTGATGATGGCAGATGGAATATGGTACTGGTGGAGAGAACAGCTTACGCAAAGGCCCTATGGCAGGAGGGAGCAAAGGTGCAGAAAAGAGGCAGCTGGAGCTCAAAGAGCAAAGGGCACGTGGTCGAAGATTCAGCCGGAGTGATGGAAAGAGCCACACCAGGTAGGGCTTCAAAAGTCACCCTGAGCAGGTTCTACTTTTCCCACACACAGTGGGAAGTCACTGAAGTGTTTTAAGCAGAGAAGGGGGATGGGAGTGATATAATCAAATCTGCATTTTTGAAAAGATCTGTGTGGCTGTTGTGGAGAAAGGGAGGGAGGTCGGGGAGGCAAAATGGATCCAGGGAGACCAGTGAGAAGGCTGGTCCTGTTGTCCTGGCAAGAGATGATGGTAGGTATGGACTAGGCTGGAGACTGAGAAGGTCGGAAAAGTCAACAGAACAGCTGATGGATTGGGTAGGGTGGGGCAGACAGAGGTGGGAGAGATGACGTCTGGGTTTTGTGGTTACAAGACTGGATGGGTGCTGGTGCCATTCATGGAGGTGGGAAACCCTGGGGGAGAACCAAATCGAGGCTTCAGACTTGGGCTGGTCTGTGGTGTTTCTGAGATATCCTTGTGGAGGTGGCCTGCTGGCAGACATTGATTTGCAACTCAGAGAGGAGGTCAGAATTGAAAATGTAAATTTGTGAGTCATCTGCATTTGGGTGGAAATGGAAGCCATGGGTGTAATGAGATGGCTTCATGAGAGTATACAGTGAGAAGAGGAGAGAACCTTGAGGAATACAAACTGGAACATAAGAAGGAACAGGAAGTGAGTTCCTTCCTTGGATCTAGGAAGGTAAGTCTGCAGAGTTGCTAGGTAGAGCAGCCAGAGGAGAACCAGAGAATTGCATCATGGAGGTCTTCTTTTCACAGAATTGTGAAAAGCAGACTAGATCAATGACGCTAATTGAGGTGCTGTGGGCTGCAGGTAACAGAGACCTGATTCAACTGATTTACACAATAGACACTCATGTCACAGACCGTGAAGTCCAGAGGCAGCGCACTGAGGGCGTTTCAGGCTGGGTTTTCCCACGGCTCCCTGACGTCATCCAGGATATGGGCTTTGCCCATCTCTCTGCTCTGCATCCAGGCTGTGGGCTTCATGCTCCCAACTGGTTCCCTGGAAGATGACACACTTCCTTGTTCATGTTCCGGGTGTCTCATAAACCTCTCCTTAAGTCTCGTTGGCCAAAATTGAGTCATAACACCCGTTTCTCAACCCATGGGGATGGGATTACTCTTCAACCAGTCAAGACCATCCCTTAAGCCGATTCAGTCCCCAAATTGCATGGCTGCCAATCAAGGAGGGAGGTGTAGGATGGATGAGAGACCTACAACTGGGATGGATATGGTCAGTTGGCATCCAGCATCCATTTACATCTCCCTCGAGGGTGCCTTTTGTATCGTGTGTTGGAAAGTTAAAAAATACTTTTCTCAGGCTTCCTTGCAGCAAGGATACTGACAGTGAATTAGATTCTGCCAGTTAGATGCACTTCCGTGGGATTTGGAATGCAGAAGTGAGCAGGGCCCATTTTCTTATTGCCTTGTCTCTTGCTACTGGCAAGATGGTCGTGAAAAGGCTAAGTTTTCCTGTAACAGTGTTCTAGGGTTGAGCCATTTTCACAGTGGGAGATGGGAGAGAGTTATAGAGGCAGTGGCAGGGGCCTCCTCATCTCTGGGTCAAGACCACACCCACACGGCTATGTTCTTGGGCTGAGTACTTCCGGTGCAGCCGCCTGACTCCCATCTGGTGTGGAAGAGGTAGTAACTCTCCTGGTGGGCCAGTGCTGTGCGATATTCTGGGGGTCTAGCTGAGGGCCCACCCTCTCTGCCTTTCCAGCAACTTTGTCAGCAGCCAATTCCCTGTGTTAAATACCTTCTGCTTCAAAGGGATTTGATACAGGGAATTAGATGTTTATAAAATGCTGATCTAGAATGGGTTCTGTTTCCTGGATCTGAAACGAAAGGAATTGATGCAACAACCAATCAGAAGCAGTGTGTAACTACAAAGGACTATATGTGGATGGCCAGGAAAGGCCACATGTGCCTGGGCCCCTCAAAACCCCACTGGAGACTTTGGGGGGGTTCCCACACTGCTGTCATTCCTGGAGACATCTAGCACACAGCTCAGAATGCAGCCACCTGTCCAGAGGTGTGTGAAGGGAAAAGACAGCACCAGGGTAAGGGGCTAAAAGTTGAGTGTACTGCCTACAAAAGAAGGAAACCTGCAGGGTGGCCCCAGGGGAGATGGGGGTTCTAGCCTGCAGTCCCCACCCCTCAGTCTGGCATCCAGCCCCCAAAGCACACAGGGCTTTTTTTCACTACCTCTTAAGTGAGTCTGTGTTGCGGGTTAGAATTAAGTAGCATGATGTTGGTGGTCCCCAGTGAAGTCCTTAGTAAAGCAAGGACAGATTTGTGTTTGGAAGGACCATCGAGATAGCTGGCACAGAAGACGGATTGTTTGTGCAATGTCTTCCTGAACACTTTCAGTGACAGGTTGCTCATGAGCTCTAGGGGCAGTTCACTGTTTTTGGACAACTTTGAGTCAGTCAACTTTTTCTGCACGTATGCACTTGCTGCTTGTGTGACCAATAGGGTTGGCCAGAAACCCAGCCAGAGCAGTAAGGGATGAGGTGCGCAAGAATATAGGGGTTGTAAGCTGGCTGTCAAGAAGCGGATCTGGCTCACAGTTGTATTTGTTTGGGAGGTGTAGTTCATTTGAAGTGCAATTCTTTAAGATGAGACACATTCTTTCCTGTTAGTCATAGGTTCCATCATTCCCAGTTTCTTAAGGCAACCTGCTTTATTCACTTATGTTATTGATCAGGTTCTTGAACGCTTTGAGTTTCCACCCCAGTTTTTGAGGAATATTTAAGACTGAGGACTCCTGGGACCTTGTGGATGTCAGGGGACCCCTGGATGTGTGCGACCCCTGGTGGCAGCTGCAGGCTAGTCAGGCTACAGGGAGGGGAATGGAGCGGAAAGATTCCGGCTTCCTCTCAGATGCCCTCTCCCGACTCCTTCCCCTCCCCCCAATCACAAGGTCTAGAGGCGCTGGTGAGTGGCCAAAGTCCCTTTAATATCCCTGAATTGCGTTACAAGTAATACTGCTGGAAGTGAGGAAGGGATGGGATCTGGGGCGGGAGACGGGGAGGAGAAAGGGGGAGCGCCAAGCGCTGATACAAAATATGGCCAAAAGGCTTAGCATGCACGGAAAATTATTGCTGTCGGAAGTTCGTATTTACAGGGTCAACACCCTCCGTAATTGCTTCTGCGACCCCTCTCCCTCCCCTCATCCCTGCCGCCTCCCTACCCGGGTGCGCCTAGAGCTGAGAAGCCCTAGAGAAGTGCCGCTGCTCCAGGGGCCCCTCCAGTCTCCATCCACCTTTGTGGCGAGGGAGAGAAGGGTAGGAGTCCAAGACTCCCGCCCCAGAGCTGGCGCCTAGCGATGGGGCAGAGGCGTGTGCTTAAAGCAGAGGGGGCCGGCCCCGTGAGCGTGGAGGTGTGTGCTTCGGTCCTCACCCGGGCATGCCAAAGCGCGGCGGGGGAGGTAGTGGCGGCCAACGGGGGGTCGGGGGAGGGGGCGGTTGACATCCTCTGCCCCTCTGCCCGGGAGAGTTGCATAGACGTGGCCGGGAGGGAGCGTTCCTCCCGGGGAGCAAAGCGGGCCTGAGGCCCCAGCGGGGTCCGGGGCTCAGTCGGTCCCTGGAACCTGGGGTCCCTCGAGAAGAGGAATAAATAGGAAACAAATCAGGAGGCTCCTCTCTCCGGTCTCCCTGGAATGGGAGTGGAAGGCTCAGGATGCTGGGGACCTGCCCCATGACTGGACCTTGACACCCCTTGCCGTCCCATCCCCCAGTTGAAGGTCAGCAGGCGATCCTCCCATTTCCGTGTCCCTTTCCCCAAAGAGTTCAGGCTCCGATGAGGGCGGGGGCTTCTCCTTCACGACCCAAGACAGGGCGTGGCGGGGGAGCCGGAACAGCCCTCTATGGCCTTTGCTGCCCCTCTCCCTGACCTCCCAGTCCAGCTGGGGAAGCCAGACTGTCCCTGGGTGAGGCCAAGAGATTAAATAGAATAATAAATAGATAAATAAATAAATACACAAATAAATAACTGGAAAGGCCCAGCCAGACAGGATAAGGGCATTTGTGAGGTGCCCCAGACTAACCCCCAACAAATGAGGAGGAGTCCCTGTAGTCTTGGGGGTGGGGAAAGTGCTCAGAGAATCTGGGGAGAGGGCTGCGTGAGGCCGGAAGCCCAGGGAGGGGCTGTCCCCTGGTGCGAGAGGGGCTGCCTTAAGGGACAGGCCCGAACTGCCCCTCAAGTCTGCCCCAGGTCAGAACTCAAAGCGGTGAGAGCTGCTCGAGGGATGAGGGGTCTGGAGAAAGTAGCAGGTGCGAGTGGGTGAGAAGGCCCCCGAGGCCCAGAGTGTGGGTGGTGGCGGTGGTGTGTGAGTATCTGGACCTAAGGCCAGGGAATGGAGGGGTTCGGGAGGGACACACACAGGGAAACAGCAGAGAGGCCAGAGGGATGGTCTGGGGTTGGAATGAGGTCTGGGGCTGCCTCTGAGGTGTGGGTGGGAAAACCAAAGCTGGCATGAGAATCAAGGGAGGGTTTGGGCCTTAGATTGGGTGCTCCAATAGAGGAATGGTGAGAGTAACTAAGCTAAGTGAGAGGAAACGTCTGAACGCTAGGAGGGGAGAGGTGCAGTGTCTGGGCAAGAGAAAATTCCAGCTCTGGGCCCGGGAGAGGCGCGGACCTGATGCCTGAGTTGGGAGCCTTGAGGGCACGGACAGGGGGTCAAGGTCCGAGTGTTGGTAGCGGGAAAGGGCGACGTAGGTGGGAATGCGCTGGGGAAGACAACGCGGGGTATGAGTTGTGGTTTGGGGGCTGGAGAGAAAAGTTCCAGGCTGGGAGGACGTGGTCCCCACGGGGGGCGTGGGCAGGGAAACGTAGCTGGGGTTTCAAGAGGGAGCAGGTGGGGTACCCGGGGCGCGAGTGGAGCGAGTTGCCGGCGCGGGCGCGCGGCGGGAGGCTCAGCTGGCGAGGCCGGCGGCGGGCGGCGGCGGCGGCGGCTCGGCACCCTTGACGCAGGCGGCCTCGCAGTGCTTGTGGAGGTAGGACTTGAGCGCGAAGCTCTTGTCGCACTGGCGGCAGCGGTAGTGCTTGAAGGCGGAGTGCGTCTGCATGTGCGCGCGCAGGTTGGAGCGGTCGGCGAAGGCCTTGCCGCAGTGCGCGCAGCCGAACGGCTTCTCG
The DNA here is from genome assembly GCF_004115265.2 of Rhinolophus ferrumequinum. Lineage (NCBI taxonomy): Eukaryota > Metazoa > Chordata > Mammalia > Chiroptera > Rhinolophidae > Rhinolophus > Rhinolophus ferrumequinum. Next base: position 23,551,488 of record NC_046306.1, read on the forward strand.
CCGGTGTGCGAGCGCATGTGGCCCTGCAGCAGCCAGGGCCGCGAGAAGGCCTTGCCACACACGCCGCACTTGTGGCGCAGGTTGTGTGTGAGCACGTGCATTGCCAGCGCCGGCATGGACACGTACGCCTTGCCGCACGTCGGGCACTTGCGCGCCAGCTGGCTGTCCAGGCTGCGGTGCGTCTGCTTGTGGCGGCTCAGGTTCGACGACGTTGCGTACGTCTTGCCGCACTCGGCGCACGCGTGCCGGTGCCCGCCGCCGGCCGGCGCCCCCGCGCGTCCTGCGCGTCCCCCGGCGCTCCCGGCGTCCCCCGCGCCCCCCGCCTCCACGCCGCCCCCACCCCGCCGCCGCCGCGAGCGCCCGTCTGAGATGAAGAAAGCGTCCATGGAGTAGCTGTCGGTCACGGCCGCCTCCCCGCGGAAGTAGCGCGCCGACAGGCTGGACTGCGGGCTCTCGGGGTCGCTGTACTCCTCCGGGGCCGCCGGCGGGTACGCGGGTTCAGCGGGCGCCATCTCCAGGCCTGGCTTCTGGTCGGCATCGTAGCTGCTGGGGGGCAGGCAGTGAGGAGCATAACCTGGAGGGGCGAGAAGGGAGAGGGAGGAAGGTGAGGCGCCCATGAGGCCTTCCGCCTTGAGATAAGTCACTCCCCAGGTCCTCCAGTTCGGAGTTCCATGGCTGCTTTTGGAAGATGATGGCTGCTGCTGAGACGGTGGTCTCTGTCAGGCACCTCGGCTCTTGGTGTCAGTCTGCCTGGGTTCAAATCCTTCCTGCATGGGCCGCAGTAAAAAGAACTCCTATCCCATGCTCTTGGAGCACCGTGCCCTGCAGGGTTCTACTGGCTTTGTGTTCGCCAGCTTCTTAAGGGCTTAACATCCACGCAGTGAAGGTCTTATTATTACACCCACTTTACAGATAGAGAAACTGAGGCACATCGAGCCTAAGCTCACAGCTAGTAAGTGATGGAACCAGGATTCAAACTTTGGCAATCTGACGCCAAAGCCCATGCTCTTTATTCCCACATCTTTCTGCTATTCTAGTCCTGTGACTTCTCTGAATCTCAGTTTCCCCATCTACAAAACAGAACTTATAATTGGACGTCCTTTCCCAGGGTCTTTGGAAGGGCTTGAGTAAAGTGATGAAAAGAACCGCGTAGTAAGAGCGTACTGTGTACCAGGCTCCACCTCAATACTTTACACATGTTAACTCTTTTAATCATCACAGACTCTGCAAAGGAGGTACTATTATAAGCCCCATTTTACACGGAAGGAAATTGAGAGAGCACACAGTAATTGCTATATAAATGATAGGTATTAGAATTATGCTTTTTACTTGCTTGAAAAAGTGACTACTGAAGATTATTTGTCTGCCTCCCACCAGACTGAGCTTCCCAGGGCTGGATCTGTGTGCCCAGCATGTACCTGGCTCAAAAGAGGTGTGTGATGAATAGATGTTGCACAAATGAATCACAGGCCTGTTAGACCCATCCCCCAGGGTTGCTGGAGGATTTAAGAGGTCAAGTGTATGGCGTGCAATATGTGCTCCAGGAAGGAGACTTCCTTGTACTTTGCTCCCTGCTCCACTACACGCCTTCTGCTGTCCTCCTCTGAGAATTCTTTTCCCCCTCCTCCCTCCTCTCTAGAGTTGGATCAGAAATCCTGTCCATTTTGCATTGGAATGATCAGTGGGTGTGCAGGCCGGGACTGTCCCAGAGGATTCCACAGGATTTTCCCAAGGGCAGGGGCCACCCTGATTTGTCTCTGCCTCCCAGGGCCTAGCATGGTCCCAGCACCCTCCTGGGCTCCCAGGAGAATTTCTGGCAGACATTCACAAACTTACTAATTTACTTACATTCACAAATTTACTGGTACTAAATTACCAAAAGTGTTCCCATGTGTGTTGATTCCAGAGAACAGTGGAGTTTGGCCTGCTTTGCTTCTCATCTGGCACCTAGGATGGTCACAGGGTGAAGTCTGTGCAGACTGTCCGCCAACCCTGAAGGGAGGGTGTGCCCTTATTTCTTCCTGTCCCTTCAGTTGCCTTCACAGGACCCTCTGCACACAGTCGTGCTTGGGGATTGTAGGGGTGGAGGGCTAAGTCGGAAGGCGTTCTGGTCAGATGCAGGGAAGGCCCTGGTGGTGGCAGTTTTTCTGTTGAGGGGCTGGTGCCCAGCCTGTCAGCACCCCATTCCTCCTCCTGAATGCCTTTGATCTGGAGGTCCCCCCACCTCCCACTCCAGGCATCAGGCCTTGTCCTCAGGCCCCCAAACAATCAGAATATTGTTTCAGACTGAGTTAAATACCTGTTGGGCACTTCCAGACCCCCTTTTTCCTCAGTATTTCTTCCCGTTGTAATTACTGATGATGGTAACAATAGCTAATATTTATTAAGCACTTACTATGTGGCAGGCTCTGGGCTAAGTGCTTCACTTCCATCACCTCACTGAATCACAAAAATCCTTGTGTTGCAGATGAGGAAACTGAGGTGCAGAGTGGCGATGGCGCTTGCTCAAGGGGCAGAGCAAGGAGTGGAACTCCCTGCACTGTTCCCCTTGTTTTCCGTACACTGGGAAGGCCCTGCGACGAAGCTGTGGCTGGGTTGTTCACTTCCTATAACCAGAGCCCACGCTAGTTTTATTTACTGGGCACTCAGTAAATATTTGTGAAACAGGTGATAAAGATTTGCCAGACCAACTCAGCAGGGTGTGCTACAGGCCGTTCTGTCTGCCTGGTCTTAGGATGATTTGATTCCTGACAGATTCTACCGTAGCTGGGTGACCTTGAGCAAGTCATGCGTCTTTCTGTGCCTCAGGTCCTTTGTCTGGATATGGAGATAGAATATATTGTATTTGCAGGGGGGGTCACTGATGACGTGACCAGTGTCTTGCATGTTCTATTACGAAGGATGGCATATTGGTTAAGTGCACACTTTGGTGCCAGGCTGCCTGGGTTGAGTTCCAGCTTTACTATTCCCAGCTGTGTGATCTTGAACAAACTACTTTGCCTCTCTGTGCCTCAGTTTCCCTAGCTCTAAAATGGGGGATAATAAAAGCACCTAATTCATACAGTTGCAGTAAGGAGTGCATGAGTAAACAAACAATAAGTGACAAGTAAATAACCAGCACTCCTAGAATACTTACATGTCAGACACTGCTTTAAGGGCTTTACAGACCTTAGTGCATTCTACCCTCATGACTCTAAGGTTGGTACCATCTTACAGATGAGGAAACTGAGGTACAAGGTAGTTAAGTAACATGCCCAGGATCGCACAAAGTAACTTATCTCCAGGATTCCAACCCAGTGCCTGGCACACTGGAAAACGTAATACGTGGCCATTATTGTTAAGTAACAGTAACAGTCTCCCCAGATGGGTTTCTGTGCGGCAGTTTTCTTGGCATCTGCTTGGACACATCTTGCTGCTCCTCTCTGTTTCCTCATCCAGAATGTGTAATTTCTACCTCATGTTCTGGTGAGAAAACTTCTGGCATGTAGTGGGAGGGAGCTCAATGAACCAGGCAGTCCTCACCGGACTGGGCTCTCTGTCCGCAGCGCCCTCTGGTGGCGGCCTTCAGCACTGCAGCACCTTACTCCCGTGGCTGGGAGGCTGTTTATAGAGAAATACGGGTTCCTCAAACAAAGGTTGCTCATCTGCCTAGGGACAGATGCGGAATTGCCTTTGGGACAGGATTGTGGGCCCAGACCTGATGCCGAACAGCTGTGGAGTTTGGTGGGGGGTTTGGGTTGGGGATGTCAGGCAGAGGTGGTTCTAACTTGGCTTTGTGACCTTGGCCAGGTTGTGTAACCTCTCTGGACTTAGTCTGTAAGGATGAAGGTTGGCTGGGATGTTCTAAAGACCCCTTCCACATTGAGCTGAATAGATCCCTCAGTGATGTCCATTGTCCTGTCTCCCACCCCCCATCAACTCGACCTTATTCTCCTCAAATCCACAGACCTGTCCTAGCTATGTGATCTCAGGCAAGTTATTTCACCTTTGTATGCCACATCTGTATAAGGAAGCTCGTAATAAGACTGAATGAATAAATGCATGTAAAGTCCTGAGTACAATGCCTGGCACACAATAGCTTCTCAAGCTGTTATTGTTGTTGTTATTATTGTTGTCATTGTTATCCCTTAATTTCCTTGGGATATCCATCCCATCTGCCAGAGAGTAAAAGAAGACATTCACGGTGTCTCAGGCTGCTGTGTGGCCTTGGGCAAAGCACCTCACCTCTCTGGGCCGCAACCCTGGAGAATCCTTTAGGACACTGTAAGCTGTGCTCTTAACTCTGTACGTGGAACGCAGATGGGTTTTGCGTGCCTTCCTCTGCTGCACAAGTGACTATAGAGGCCGACCTGGCCCTCCCTCGGTTGACAGGATGAGGCAGGGCTCTCGTTTGGGTCCTGATAGAGGCAGGGAGGCCCTGGGACCCAGAGAGAAGAGACCTGACTTTCATCCTGTACACATACCCTAGCTCTGTGACTTTGGGCAAGTCATGTAGCCTCTCTGGGCTCAAATCCCCCATTTGAGGGATAGGGACCAGAGCCACCTCTGCTGCATGGTCTCTGGAGGAAGGCTCAGAAACACCTGGGAGATGTTTAGATGTCATGCGCATGTCACCTGAGAATGACTCGTTTTCCCTGCCCAAGGGTCTTGATAGTTTAGGTTGGAAGTCCAGATTCCGTTAAAAAAAAAAAATCCTGCACCCAAAGGAGTGGTGGGAAGGGAATTTTATGAGAATTAAGGTGCTGGGCCCTCTGCAGATACTGTCGCATCCCGCTGACCCCTTAGGGTGAGGGTGGGGGGATCTCTGACCAGAGCTGCTAGGACTGTTACTGCCTCCAGCTCCCACTGAGCTGTCCCCAGCAGTGTGCACCCGGCACTGCACAAAGCCCAGAGGCCCAGGGAGGGGAGAGGATTCGCCCAAGGTCACTGGAGGAGGACTTAGGCTTGAACCCATCCAAAGCCTGTGTTTTCCCCCAAAGCCCTGGGCAGGCATAGAGACCTGCTGGGGGAGGAAAGGTTTTCAGTCGGTAGGGGGAGGGGTGGTGGCTTTGTTCACATAGCATCCCCCAGTTGGCCTGTGTCTGATGGGACGATGGCGTGTTGGAGGTTGGGAAAAGCTATTCTAGACAATGCTCCAGCCCCTTGTAAGTGTTAGAAATAATAAAAAGGAACTACTAACACTTACTGAGCACTTACTGCGTACAGGGCACCTTGCTCAGTACTTTAGGCACATTAGCTCATGTCTTAGGGAACACGATGGTCACTTCTGGTGGCCTAGTTCTACAGAGGCTGAGGGCCAGAGAGGGGCCTCGACGCACCTCAGGTCACAGAGCAAGTTTGTGTCAGAGTGAGACTGGCCTCCTGCCTCCCCGTCCTGGGCTCCTTTTTCCAGTCTCTCCAAACTTTCTCCAGGGGGTTTCCAGCCCCAGTCCCACTTGCCTGTCTCCAGACGGGCCTGGTGGTGGGCCAGCTTCCCAGGTGGCCCACTTTTCTGAGGAGGACCCAGCCCTGCTTGGTGGTGGGGGCTGGAGGGGCTGCTGCCTGGGTATATTTAGAGCTGCGTCTTGCTGTGCCAGGGCCTCGGGCCTCGAGAATGAGCTCCAGCCAGCTGAGCAGAAAGCCAGGTCTGTCAGCAGCAAAGCGAGATAAAAATAGTTTCTCCTGTCTGCTCACAGCGCTGGGCAAAGGGGCTGGTACCTCCCCCTCCCCTTACTGCATCTTTGTTAGCGGTTCCCTGGGCACTGGACCAGAAATGACACCCACCTCCTCTAAGGACCTGGCCACTGGTACACCTGCCCACTGGGGGGAGGGGGCCCCTGAGTCCAGGTGAGCAGAAGCAGAGTGAGGTCTGGCCCAACACGACCAGGGCTGTAGGGTGTAGGGCTCATGTCCCCTGACCCAGACCCGGGAAGTGTCTTGAGGATTCCAGGGCCACTCCCCACTATCCCTACCTTCTGAAATCCCCCATATTGTTTTTTCCTGACTGTGACCCAGTTCCTGTGGCCTACAGGGAGGCCCACAGCTCTGCAGGAATCAATAGGAAAGATTTTTCAAGGGGTGTGGAGACACGCGTGGGTGGCTGAGGGTCTTGAATTGCCTAGCACTGGTTGGCAGAGCAGGCTTCTGCTCCCTCAGAGATCCTCTGGCGGGCCCTTTTTGGGCCTCCTTCTGGAGCCCTGGTGTCTTGCACAGCGTGAGTCATCTCTCCAGCCTCCTGCTTCCTGCCCTGGCCTCTCTCTGCCCCAGGGTGCAATCAGAGGACCCATTCCAACCTCCCTCCCTGCTCAAAGGCTGGCCGTGGACACTGCTCCAGGGAAGACCACTGCTGGGAAGGAGAGCAGGAGTTCTGGGTGCCTCATCTCTCAGCAGCATCTCACCATGCCCCTCAGAGGCCTTCAGGCTGTGGGGACCCCTGGAACATGTGATGATGCACTCATCAGGGAGGTGTGACAGGTTCTCAGTGTGTGTGCGTGTGTGCACGGGGCATCTCTGGGCTGTATAAGTTGTTGTGCAGACAAAGGGACTTGGTGTACTCGCCTGCCTTCCCTCAGGAACCACTAATTGAGACTGTCCAAAGAGTGGGTGCTCAGCTCAGGTCCCTCATGTCCCCCTTGTGACCCCAGGCTTTAGGGGGGACTGTGGGCTCCAGATTCCATATCCTACCCAGGCTCTGTTATTCTATACTCCCACTGAGTAATTCTTAGGAAAAGCAGATTTCTAGGTCCCTAGAAAATCAGAGCTTAAAAGAGATCAAGTTTAACTGCTTGATTTCATAAAAGGGAAACTGAGGCTGAGGTAGGGGAACATTAGTCCAAAGCCATAGAAAAAGCTAATGAACCCAGCCATCCTTGTGAATAGACCTGGAAATAACCTTGGACTAAAAATTGGACCTGGATTTTGATCCTGGACCCTGAACATTGACCTGAACCTGATCCTGGGCATTGAAACTTGAACTTGGACGTGAATTTGTTCTGAATCTTGGACTGGACCTATAACCTCGGACATTGGCCTTGGACCTAGACCTTGGACCTGGTCCTCGACCTACCGTACCGTAGGATGTCGACCTTAGGTTGCGTATGGACATTGGACCTGGACCTCAGATCTGGACCTGGAGGTTGGATATGGATATTGGACCTGAACTTAGACCTGGACCTTGGACCTGGACCAAGACTGAGATGCCAGGGAAAGTGGTAGTTAAATAAGACCTAGATGGGCCTGCTGTGTGTCCTTGGGCACCTCCCCAACCTTCTCTGAGCTCTCTCTGCCAAGGAATTGGGGCAGACCTTTCGAATCCCTGCTCCCAGATGGACTTTCTGAGAGGTGGGGAAGATGTGTTGGGGATTAAAGCCGGGCTCCCAGGCCTGGCCTGGAGCGACACCCTGGCGCCATCAGAGAGAGTGAGAGGAAGCGGGCACTGGTGTAATGTGGTCAACTAGATAAGCCCATGGGCAGAAGTAGGAGCACTTCCTCAGCCTGCTAGCTGGAGAGGCTTAATGTAGCTGTGGAGGGCAGACAACTGTGTTATTGGATTGGCATTGATCCCTCATCTGCCTGGGTTGGATGCACTCTGAAGGAGTAGGGGGCCAGCATGGGGGGGGTGCAGAGAAAGGGGGACCTGGGGCCCCGCTGGAGTTCAGAGTTAGGGCGTGAAGGAGGTAGACACTCAGCTGGGTTCCACAGAGACCACTGCAGTGCAGAGGGATGGACAGCAGTCTTTCCTGGGATGGCGAGTCTCCTGCTGGGGGCACAGGCCTGTGAAAGGGTGGGCTTGGTGGAGTGGGAGGGTGAGGTTCTGAGAGGGTTAGGAAGATGTGAGTTGGCAAGTCACCCAGAGACTGAATCTGTGCTCAGAATCACCCAGGGGAGAGGAGGGGAAGGCAAGGCTCCACTAAGACACGAAACAGAAACAGTAGAGCAGCGAGCGAGAGGAGCAGGAGGGCGAGAAAAGGCATTGTTTTGGAGAGGATGGTGAAATGAGACCTAGCTTCTCTTTGGGGAGCTCTGCAGAGGGACCTGGAGCTTTCCCTGTTTGGGGGGCTTCCCCTCCCCCATTTATGGGTTCTATGAGTTCAGGGGGAGCCTGGGGTAGGGCGGCAGAGAGCACTGGGGGGTGTGTATATGTATGTGCTGGAGGAGGCGCCCTCCAGGAATTCTCCACACTCCCAGGCATTCCCTGGGCTGGGCTACACCTCTTTCATTTGGGGTCTTGCATCTTTATCAGTTAGGAGCCTGTGGTTCCGCTGACCTCCACATTCACAGGCCCCCTCCCTGTTGATCCCACCCCCCCAGATTCCCCTCCCACCAGCCTCCTTCTGACCCTGCAGCCCTTGCTGCAAGGATGGCTTGTAAGAGGATCTTTCTAATAACTGGAACTATCTCCAGCCCCAGGCCCTCCCCCTGCCTCTCTCTGTCCCTCCCCCTCCTCCCATGTTCCCCCCTCCCTCCTTCCCTCCCTCCTTCCCTCCCTCACTCTCCTCACTTCCCCCCCTTCCTCTCTTTCTCCTTGTTTACCCAGCACACTTACACACGCTGGGAGAGGAAAACGTCAGCTCAGCAATTTTTCACACTTCCCTCAAACGCTCAGCAAGGTTATTTCCGGCAGAGCGGAGACAGCGGACTACTGGGAGCTGACAGGCTCTCTGAGGACCCCTAGCACCCCTACCCACCCATGGAGTGAGGGAGCCCTTACTACCCAGTCTGGCCACACCCCACGGATGGGAGAGGCCCCTGAAAACAACAAAGCAGACCCTATGTTTCCAGCCATAGTCAGCCTGAAGGGTCACCCCTTGGTCTCTGGCACTAACCATCTACTGCAGACACTGCCAAGGCGGCCAGGTGAGGGTGTATGTCCTCACCATGGGGCAGCCTGCAGAGACTGAAGCCAAGAAAAATGCCAGGTCTCAGAAACTGTCACCCTCAGCCAGGCATCAGATGGTAAATGAGCCCTATAGAAACCTTGACACTAGCCCCCTGCATTCTGTTAGACTCTTGTCCAGGCATCTCCAATGCCTCTCATCCCACACTTGACCTTCACAGAAGCTGAACTTGTCAAAGTTGGAAGGTACTTCGTTTGCGATATCCAACTCTTCCTGCTGGGGAGGTGGAGTACCCGAAAAAGGAAGGCACTGGCCCAAGGTCACACAGCAAATCAGATCTAGAGCCCAGGCCGTCCAGAGTTCCAGGCCAAATAGCAGACTATTGGGACAGCTTCGGGATTCCCTGGAGGCTCGGGAGCTGGCTTGGCTCATTTGGGGAAAGGGCCAAAGATGGGTAGTTCTAGGTGTCCAATCTGGTGGACCTTCATAGCAACACCCCTGCTCGTGGCTTTGCCCTGACCCTGCTCCCCACCATTCACTCAGGGGCTCTTTTTAAAAGCTTTTTTGGACTGGATTCAAGGCAGGGCACTCCTCCCTGCCTCCCGAGGAACAACCTGCAATTTTGGTGCATGAGAAATTCTCTGGGCTTCTCCAGGATTCCTCAGCTGGCCTGGGTACAGGACCAAGGGTGCCTCAAGGGGTGGGAGCCCGGGGCTTTGTGTCATTCCCCCAAGGGATCCACAGCGCAGTCTTGCAAGCATTTCAGTTTCTACCCAGCTCCCAGCACACACACACCCCCACCCCTGGCATGGCCCCAGTCCACCCTCTGTCCTACCAGCACTCAGCCAAGCTCAGTCATGTCCCTGGGCTTTTGTCCTGGACCCCAAGAGGCCCTGGGGTCAAGAAAAGAGGACAGTAGAATAAGGGGCATGTGGGCAGCAAGAAAGGGGGTTTGTTCTTTGGGGATCTGCATGAGGCCAGGGGTTGAGGGACTGTAGTTGTATCCCTGATAACTCCCTAATTTCTTTGACCTTGATGAGGTCACAGAGCCCTTTGCCCAGCGCCCTCTTGCTACCTGCCTTGGCAGAGTGATGGAATGTGGGTGAACTGCTTGGAAATCCCCAGGCAGTAGCTCCCACCCTCCCGGGCTCCTGCTTTTGCCATACTAGCTACCTCTCTCATCCTCAGCCCTTTCTTCTCTCCTTTTCCCTTCCCTTCTCTCTCTCTCTCTCTCTCTCACACACACACACACACCCCAAAGCTGATGCCACATGTGATGTCAGATTTCTTACTGCCAAAGGGACACCTCCTCTCCAGACACCGGCCCTGGTGGGGGCCATCAGAGGAGAACTCTTTTGTGATCCCCTTGATGGGGGATGGGGTCCACAGAAGCAGGCGCAGATTCTTCTCCACACCTCCCAGAGATCACCCCCTTCTGGGCCTGAATGACCTCCCTCGTCCCCCAAACCCTTGTCCCTGCAGGAACTTGCTCTGAGAAGAGATGGAGTGCTAGGGGAGAGGGACTTACACGGAGCAGCAGGGCTGGCTCTGGAGGGGGGTGAGAAGCTGGAATGGGGAGGGAGTGCAGCCAGGGAACCAGGAGCCACTTTGTGGGAACCTGTCCTGGAAGTCCCCTCTTCCTCCAAGTCCCCAGGACAGGCCCACCCTTTGGCAAGCATGTGGCTGAGGGTAACAAAAGAGTTGCTGAGAGAGGGGACCTGAGAACACTTGTCTGGCATCACCGGGGGCGCCCAAGCGACCCCCAGGAGCCAATCTCATCTCCCCAGAGACTGGGAGCCAGGCGCTGCTTCCCGTCCCCACCAGGGGAGCACACTCAAGCCGCCAGCCTCCTTCGCTCCACCAGGGAGAGGGGACCCTCACACTGCCTTGTGCACTAGCCCCCTAGCATTAGCCCTTCATGGGCGCCGCTCTCCATTCTCTCAACACCCCTCACTCCAGCCCTGTTCCAGGGCCACAACTTTCAAAGTCCGGGTTGGTGCGTGGCTTCGGGACGGGCAGACCCTGCGACTTTCCCTTTGTACGGACCTAGACCCTGCCCCGCCCGCCCGCTCTCAGGAAGCCCAGAAGGCGCACACCGCCAGGGAATCTCTTCCTGGGGTTCCCTGCCACGCGCACCCCTCCTCAATGCCCGAGTTCGGGAGGGCCCGAACCCTCTCCCTTCTTTCCCCACTGCCGGGTCCCACTCACCGTTGTCCCCGGGCGGCCCTCGGGCGCCAGGAAGCACGTAGGCGGTCTCCAAGGGGTGGTAAGTGGGCGCCGGCACCCCGCTGCACTGGAAGCCGTCCCCTTTGATCTTCTTTACCAGGAAGGAGCGCGGCATGGTGCAACTGGCGGGGGGCTCAGCGGGGGCACTTGCGTGGGGCCCGAGTGGGGGGAGGCAGCCAGCCGGGCGCGATTGGCTGTCTTCGCGGGGTTTCAGCACTGGACAGCTCCCAGCGGGCGGGCGGGCGGGCGGGCGGCAGCACGGAGCCGGCCCGGGTGGCGGCGGCCCCGGCTCAGAGCTCCGGCTCCGGCTCCGGCTCGGGTTTGGCGGCGGCGACGCGCAGACAGGCGATCTCTGGAGCTGTGCTCAGCACTCCGGCTGCCGGCTTTATATGGGACGCAGGCTGGAGGAGATCAGGTGGTCCCCCAGCAATGGAACTGTTCAGCGCTCTAATCCATCAAATGTCCCCCAGGACAATCGCTCCGCACACGTTACCCTGAACCGGCGGCGGTGGGGGCAGGCCAGGCGCAGGGAGCAGCGGGCAGGCAGGAGGGGAGAAAGTGAGGATGAGAAAGGCGCAGAGATAGAGAGAGACAGAGAAAGAGGAGTGTGCATGGGGGATGGGGTGGGGGAAGACAGAGAGAGAGAGAGAGAGAGAGAGAGAGAGAGAGAGAGAGAGAGAGGAGATACACGGAGAAAGACAGAAAGAGACATACAGAGAAAGACAGACACACTGAAAGAGGTAGAAATAAAAACAGAGAAACCAAGATAAGGACAAAAAGACAGGAGAGAAACAGAAGAAAGAGATGGAGTGAAGTAGCAGCATACACTCACACACCCACGGGAGGCAAAGAGATCCAGACACACAGAAAGAAAGCCCCCAGCGATGCAAAGAAAGGGAAAGAAAAGTGCAAGATAGAGGGAGAAGCCGAGGGGAGAGGAGGGAGAGCGGTCCGGCAGGCAGGATTCAGGCACATGGGGACACAGGGAAGGGCTGCAGAGGAGTGTGAGCCCGCCAGCCAGCGGCCACCCTCCTGCCTCCAGTCCTCTCCCTTGCCCCCAATTCTGAAGTGACCAGTGTGGACACTCAGCTTTAACTAGAGGAAGTCGTACCACCCCACCCCAGCTCGGCCTCCCATTGAAGCCCCTTATTGGGTTTGGGGTTCAACTTTCTTCTCCCAGACTGGTGGGGGGAGCAAGTCTTCCATGTCGATGCCCGCCCCCGCTCAGCCGGTCCTGTTCCGGTGCCTCGCTCAGGCGGGCGCTGCAAGAGGAAGTGAAAATCGTCCAGTAATTAATTTCCCTGCTGCCGGGGGGTGGTGGTTTTGACACATCCGAGGCTGTGTCTTTCCCTGAAGCGGGGAGCAGACAATAGAGACACGTGGACTGAGAAGGGAGAGGGGAAAGGGAGGGGGAGCGGGACTCCCGCTGGAACTCTTTGCAGGTCAGCTCCTTTGTCTCCGGGAGGATCTGAGCAGACCCCTAACCCCCCACTATCCCGGCCCAAACCTGGGGGAACTCTCATATCTTGGCAGGAGCTAGGAACAGGAGAACTCAGCCCCTGGCCCAGAAGCTGCTTGGCAAAGTGCCCTGGTGGTGGGCTGGCCTCAGCAAGTATGGGATGGCTAGTGCACAAGAGTCTCAGAATGAGACTCCAGGAATGCAAAGATCTCATTGGTCAACAGCATTCTGTTTGTGGGATGCAAGGCTGGTGGAACAGGGATGTGCTTTTGGGACTGGGTCATCCAATACCAGTGGAGAGACTAAGACCCAGAGAGGTCCTGGAGGTGCCCAAGGTCCCACAGTGAGTCGGCAGAAATTTCCAGAGACTCCATGGTCTTTGGGTATCACTGAGTCAGGGGCTCACACCATCTTTGAGGTGTGGCTTAGAAACCTCAATAAAATTTGGGTCCCTGATCTTGCCAATGTCCTGCCAACTTCCCAGTCATGTTGCCTCATATTTTGTCCCCTGGGACTTTTTTTTTTAACCCCAGTTACTGAAGGTTGAGGTGACCACATCCCGTGAATCAGGGCACACCCCATATTCTCTATTCCAGCCACACAAGCCTCCTTCTAGTTCCTCAGGCTTGCTGCTTTCTCGCTTGTTTCTTAGTTTCCACTCTGTTCAGGTTGTCCTTTCCTCCCCTTCACGCTAGCCCTCTCCTACTTGTCCTCAGGACTTAGCCGAAGCATCACTGCCTCCAGGAAGAGTCCCTGACTGCTCACATTGTGGGCTAGGCCCACGTGCTCATCAGCACCTGAGCTTCGTGAGTTCAGTGACTCCGTCCTGTGTTTGGCTCTGTACACTCTTACAGTGTGCAGTAGGGTATCCCAGTTCCCCTACATACTAGCCCTGGGATCTTGGGCAAGTTATTCAGCTGCTCTGTGCCTCAGTTTCCCCACTTAGAAAATGGTAGTAATAATTGTTGCTAGTTCAGGTTGTTGGGAGCATTGCAAGTGTTGCTCTATAAAAAAGGCTTCGTTGGCATGGTGCCTGGCATATAGTAGGTGCTCAATACATGCGGGTTCTTTTCTATATGTACAGCTCTATATGGAGCACCCAGGATTCATTTAGCACATGTTTGCAGGGTTCTGTGGAATAGTCCCTGCTGTCTTAGAGGTGACACTCAAGGGACAGTGGATGGACACTGAAAAGGAACCACCGCAGTCAGTATCTCTCTAAACAGCTGTTCAGTGCTGTAAGGAACATAAAACTGGGCAGGCGATGGAAAGCAATGGGACGTTTATGGTGGTCAGCAAGGGTCTCCTGGGAGAGCTGACATCTGAGCTGAGACTTCAGCGATCAGAGGGAGCCAGCTATGGGAGGAGCCAAGGAAAGAGTGCTCCAGGCAGACGTTTCATGAGTTCAAAGGCTCTGAGCCAGGAATGAGCTTGGGCCATAGAGGAAGTTGTTGACAGTTATTCATGGTGTATTCATATTTTTGAGTTTGGGATCTGGAGCTCTGTCCTCTAGGGGTGCCTAGTCCAGTGGGTAAATAAGATAAGTGGGTGCCCATGAGCTCACCTCTGCCTATCTGATGGTTCTACCAACCTCCTACAAAGAGATAGTAAGACAGATCCCAGAGAGCTTCACAAGACACTGAGGGTCCACGGTGACTTAATGATAGATCTGGGACAGGACTCTCCCTCATCAGTTCTTCTCACTGGGCAGAATGGAGATGTAAACCACCCCTGAACTGACAGATAGGAGCCACACAGAAGTGATGTATCCAAGGTCCCGTAATAACCACTAGTGTCAAGTTGAGGATAAGATCCCAGGTCTCTGACCTCCGGTTGGAGGATGGTGTGGGCACCTTTAGCAGATAAGAAGAAACCTTCAGCCCAGAAGGTGAGGTTCAAAAATACCTCTGAGGGAGGGCTTTAAGCCTGGATGAAAGCACGGTTTCATCACTAGAGAAGGGCCTTCTGTTCCCCAAGACTCCCCTAACACTAGCTTCCTGGTTTCAGAAAGTCCACTGTTAGGAATTCATTTCTCCAAGTCACATCAAATAAAGAAAGAACTTTATTCCCAGGGATGTTTGCTGCAGCATCAGAGACTGGAATAAAATTCCCAAGCTTGAGAAAATGGGAGGGGGTTGTGAAGAAGACATCCTCTTGATGGACTATCCCGCAGCCATTAAAAATTATCATATAGAGGGAAAGCTCATGGAATTATGTTAAATGGAGGTTGCAGAATACAGAAATCTCTCACAGCATGTTCACAACTATGAACCAAAATAAAAATAAACATGCAAGTGAAAGGAGGGTGGTAGGACTATGGGTTCCACCCCCTTTCGTGTTTTCCAAAAAAACCATAAAATGTTTCGGTTCATCAAGCATTTATCTCGAGCATTTGCTAACTACCCCCTTACTTCTTAAGAGAAGAAATGATAAAGTTTTGTAAAACATATCAGGGTATTCATACTCCTCACTTTGGGGAAGATAGCACTGCTGGTGGCAAATATCCCCAACAGCAACCATAATTATTATTATTATATCAATGGCAACATTACCGAGTAGCTCCGCGTGCCTGGCACTGCGCTAAACACTTTTACCCGTCACAGAAGCAGTTTACCAGGGGCTTTAGACAGGGATTTGGAATCAGCCTGCCTTCAAATCCATGCTCCATCCTGCCCCAGATCTGTGATTCTCTGTGCCTCCATTTTCTCATCTGGAAAATGGGGATATTTATAGGGCCTGTCTCACAACATTGTAGTGATGATGAAATGATAACGTACTTGGAAAGTGCTTAGAACAGTGCCTGGCACACAGTAACTGGACTTGATAATTGTTAACTATTTTTAGTTACATATCTTAACTCATTGAAACCCTGCTATGGCCTCATGGGAGAAGCTCTGTTATTGGCCTGTTCTAGATGGGGGTAAAGGACTGGCTCAAGGCCCCACGGTCACTATGTGGAGGAGTTGGGGCGGGTCCTGCTGCCTGCCTCCCCAAGAGCCTGGCGCCTGGCACAACGGACCTAGCTGGTGGGGGCTGCAGGCTCTGCCCTCCCTGCCCTGCCTAGTCTGTTTCCACAGCCTCCAGATTTCAACCCAGCCCTGCCCATCAGAAAGGAGGGTAGCTACTAGTGCCCAGGTGTAACTCTCGGTGCTGTGTCACCCCAGGTGGCTGCCCTGAGACTCTACACATTTGTCCAGAGGGCCGGTGGCATTGTATTTGCAGGCATTACTCCATGGTGTTAGGAAGGAGCGCTGCCCTGGGAGTCAGGAGCCTGATTCCAGCCCTGGCTTTTCTCTCGCTGCTCCTTCTGCTGGCTCTAGCTTTCTCATCTGTCAAATGGGCATGGGACAAGATGGTCCCTGAGCTGCTATCCAGAACCGATAATGGAATTCTGTATGAATTCCAAGGAGGAGAGTGGCCGTAAATGCATCCACTCCGTGCTGATGGGGCTTTTTCTGGTGAGCTTCACTTCCTCTGCCCTGGTTCTCCAGTGTCGTTTATCCAGGCCCTCCTTCTGTGAGCCAAAGGAAAGGGGGTAGGAGAAGGATAAAACTGAAACTATTTCACAGGTCTGTTCATCAAGACTCCCAGAAACGACTTGCCCAAGGGATGCCGTGCGTCCTCTGGAATCTGATAAGTTCTGTGTTCTCTCTTGGATCACTTTGGTTTCCTGGGAAGCAGATGTGCAGACGGAGGTGGAAATGCAAACGATTTATTGGGGATAACACCTGTGAAGAGAAGAGGAGCACCTTCAAACCAGCGTGCACAGGTCACTAGGTCAGACACAGGTCTGGCACCTGTGAAAGGAGAGGGGAGAAAGGAAGATTGGGTCAGAGGAGCCTCGGGCAGGGGTGCAGCTCTAAGGAAGTCAAGCCAACCCCACACAGCTCTAGCTCAAAGAGGAGTCCCATGCTGGACAGAATGGCCAGGCCCTGGCTCCCTGCTGTGCCTGGTCATTGGCCGGGGCTGTCCTGGAAGAGTGTGGCCTCGGCTGAAACACTGGCAGGTTGAGAGGTTGCTGCAGCTGGTGGCTCTCGGTGACTGCAGCCCCGAGGGGAGCTGAGTGGTGGACACCTCCCCATGGCCGCCACACGTTTTTCTTTATTCATTTAATACACACTTAGAGCTCTGGGCCCTGTGCCAGGTACTTAATTACCTTAGTTAATCCTCATACTTGCCTTTGAGGCAGACAGTATTGTTAGCCCCATTTGACAGAGGAGGAAACTGAGCCCAGCGAGGTTAAGTAACGTTCAAAGTTTCATCTCCCGTAGGAGGTGGTGAGCCGTGGTCCAACCCTGTCTGCTCCAGAGGCTGGGCTCTGACCTCTCCACCACGCTGCCTCCTCTCCAGCTGCAAAGGCCCTGGGAACCTTTCCATTTTCATTCCTCATGGGCTCAGGAGCTCAGAGCCTCAACAGACTTCAGGAAGGGGCTGATTGGGGCAGTTGAGGGCATGGCAGGGTCCCAGCGCCTCCTAAAGCTTCTACCCTTTTCCTTGAAAGCCTTCCAAAGCCTCCTGTATTTAGGACATCTTTGCGTATACTGTTCCCGATACCCAGACACTCTTCCCTCCCCTCTGCCTAGTTAACCCCTCCACCCGTTGTTCCCCTGCATGACCCCAGGATCTAGCCCAGAACAGATGATATGTGGCAGAAAGGAACATGTTTCAAAGTCCCAGATAATAATAATGCTTGTTGACATAAATTGAGCGCTTATGTTCCAGGAGCCAAATCCAATCCTTCACGTGGATTACCTCATTTAACCATCACAACAACCTGTGAGGTGGGGCCTATTGCTATCCCCATTTTACAGATGAGAAAACCTAGGCTCAGAGAGACAAGGTGACTTGCCCAAAGGAGACCCAGCTAGGTGTCAGGATTCAAACCAGGGTATCTGGCTGCAAAGCCCTGATCTTCAACCACAGCGTTCCCCTCTCCCAGAGCGCCAAAGGTGGCACTGCTGGGGTGGGTAGGGGAGGTCTTTCTGAAGGGGGTCTCCTTTTTCCCCTTAAGTGGGGGTCCAGATCTGCTCCATTCACTGCCACGCCCCATTACCTACACAGTGCTGGGCAAATAATAAGTGCTCAGCAAATATCTCTCGAATGAATGAATAAACCAATGAGTGAAAAACCTCCTGTAACCGCCCCCACCTTGGTCCCCTTTGGCTGGAGCTCGCTTTCATCAACCCTCGAGATATCCTCCGCTTTTGTGGGGAGCTGAGCCCCTGTCCTGAGTAGCATAGACCTTGACATTCCCACTGTAGTATTTTCCCTTGGAAATTGGAGGTGTCCCCGGACATGCCAACCACCGTCCTGACAAGGTTCCATCTTAAGCAGCTCCCTGGAACCTCTAGAAAGGACTGGTTGCAGGCATCTGATCACCTGGTTCCATGCTGGGTCACGGGACTTGAAACAGGCCCCCAGCATGTGTTGGGGTACAGTGGCTAAAAGGCCCTTACACAAGAGCCCCACATTCAAGCAAGTGAGATGGTTCAGAGCTTGGGCCTGGGTCACCCTGAGCCAAGTTTTAATTCTGCCTCTGCCACTTCAAGCTGTGTCACTTTGGGCAAGGCACTTCTCCTCTCTGTGCCTCTATTTCACTTCTATAAACTGAGGCCAGTGATAGCACGTACTAAATAGGGCTGTAAGGGGCCTGGAGCATAGTTCGCCCTTGATAAATGGAAGCTCTACCTGAGCAGCCTTTCGGATAGCAACATCATTCCCTTCCTACTCCCATTTGACAGTTAGGGAAACTGAAGCACAGGACAGAAGTGCCTTCTCTGGAACTTTCAGGCTCCTGCCTGACAGATCAAGACTGGCTCCCTCACCCCACCGTGGCCTCTCCTGCCTCCCTCTACTCCCCACCAGCCAATCCCCGAAGCATCCCTAGCAGATGCTGAGGCGGCTGTCGAAGCTGCAGAGTTGGCATTTCCGGGCTCCCAGGGCTCCTGGAATAGAGGAATCAACCCCTCTCAGCACCTCGGGCTCTGCCTCCTGCTCCTTGCCTCTGCTTATACACCAGCTGGGACCCATCAACTTCTGGAGAAAGCCAGGAGGTGGCCCAGGTGTGTGGAGGCAGGGAGCTGTCAATATTGACCTGTGGCTGACCCCAGACTTGGTGGGTGGAAGACTCCTAAGAGGTGAGAATGTGCACATGCTCCCAGCGTGCAGCTTCCCAGCCTCCCCTCCATCTCACCCCCGCTGCAGAGGACCAGGGGAACGGGTTAAAAGCAAGGATGGTCTGGGTTCAAATCCCTCCTCTGGACTTCCTAATAAGTTATCTACCCCGGGCAACTTGCACATGCGCGTTGTACTTCAGTTTCTTTGGCTGTGAAGTGGGGATGGCAATGCTAATGGCACCTGCCTCACAGAGCAGGCGGGAAGGGAGGGAGGGATTTAGGACACCACTTTGTACACCGTTGGTGCTCAGTCACGCCAGCCATTGTCAACTCTGAGTCCACCCTCTTCCAATTTACCTTCTGGAGCGTCTCCTCACTTCTGCAGTGAAATCCCTCTGGCCTGGTGCACAGTAGGCGCTTGTTAAGAGGTCTGCTTGGCTGTGATACTGCATGAACTTATGGAGTCCTCACCACCATTTTGGAGGTAGACAGGGTAATTGTACCCATTTTATAAAGGAGGACACTAGGCACAGAGATGTTAAGAAATTGTCCAAGGACTCCCAGTCAGGAAGTCCACAGAGACTTCCTGAGTCCCTACTATGTGCCAGGTGCTGTGCTGAGGGTCGGGGACACAGCAGCGAATGAGACAAAGACTTGTCCTGCAGCTCATCCTACTGTGCCAACAGATAATAAACAAGTATGTAGATATGCCAGCTTACTGTCTGCAAGGACTAGGAAGGTAAGTGACATGGAGCAAAGATAGAATGGGTGGGGGCTATTTTAGATGGGGAGGGTCAAAGAAGACCTCTCTGAGAAGACTTTTATGTAGAGTCCACAGTGCAGCAAGTGCTTGGTTGGGACACGGGACCCATTTCAGCATTGCTGTGGCAGGTTCCATCTGAAGTCCTAGAGATCCCAGGACTGGTGGCGCCTAGGCCTCAATTGCGTGGGTCCCTTCAAAGTGGGTCATGATCCCCCACTCCAGCTGGCCCACCCCTGTAGAGCAGTTAAAAGAATAGGGCAAATGACTTAGAGTCTCTGAGCCTCACTTTTCTCATCTGTAAAATGGGCACTGATAAGCCCAGTACACACTCCAGAGACCTGAGATGATTAACAGAGACAATCCATGGCAAGTGCTGAGCACAGAGCCAGGCCCACCAGAAGCACCTGATCCATGGTGGCTGGAGTAGACATGTGAACATCCTTTCAACTGTCCAGCACCTTCCCACACCCTTGCCTTATGAGTCCCCTCCTCCCACTGGTGGTGTCCATATTGGCCTTTCCTGCTTCCTCAGCAGCCAGGGGTGGTCACGTGGCCCAGGCTAGCCCCACGCCATCCTGGCCAGAGCATAGCAGCCTTTACACTGAGTGTCCAAAAGCAGCAGGGATGGGGTGTCGGTGTCTAGCATCAGTGTCAGCAGCATGAGCCCTGGCCTTGGGGCCTCCTGCTGTTAGCAGTGTAGTCTTCCCCAGGCCAGGGCTATGACCCGGATTGGGGCTTTTCTTTCCTGGATATGAAGCCTTTGATCCTGGTTTCTGACTCTGTTGGAGATTCTTCAAGTATATTCACTGCTGTGGATCCTGGATGATTCATCCACTGTGCCATTGTCTGGAAACTCCAGTAGTAGTAGTTTTCTCAGGTCGAATGGAATCCCACAGACTCCATCCTTCTGGCCAGGATGGCTCCTTGGGGGTAATATGCAGACACCCAGTACTTTCCATTGTCCTCCCCCCAAGGGCAGGGGCCTGAACTTGCTCACATTTGTCTTCCCAGCTCCTAGCACAACACGGCCCAGAGGAAAGTCAGTGCACGTTCATGGTATGAGCAAATATGTAGCACAGGTTATGGAAACCATCTGCCCGTCCTGGCTGCTTCCCTGAACTGTGTTCTAGTTTTTCAGTGTTTTTCTGCAAGTGTAGGACCCAGAACTGAACACAGAACTCACAGAAATGTAGGAGCAGAGCTGAGCAGAAAGGGGCTGTCACCTCCCTCACTCTAGATATTGGACTTCTAATAACATGACCAGGCATTTCATAAGCTGTTAGTGACTGTTTGCCCTCGTGACAAACATTAAGCTACGATTAAGTGTTCTGTTTTTATGTCGCCTCCTATATTGTTGCTAAACCTCATTTTACCACCCTTCTCCTTTAATCTCATTCTCATAATGGCATTGGCCCCTCCCCCAACCCCCCAGGAATGGCAAATTGATTACAGCTTAAGAGCCCATTTTGGTTGGTGGCAGTTGCCTGGAGCATGGTGTTGAGATGGATTCTGGAGCTGAGCTTGGGCTCAGTGGGAGAGACTGTTGTGATTGATTAATGATGTCTGCGAAGACACAGGAAGGGAATGCTAGTATATTCGTGATGTACTTGTCATTCCCTGTCACACGTACTCCTAATCTGGGGTTCATTGAAAGAATTCAGGAGGTCCATCATTAACTTGAATGGAAAAAGTATTATGTCTTTAATTTCACCAGCCTCTATCTGAAATTTATCATTCCTTCAGTGATGGATGTGGGCAACAGACTACAGCGATATTAGCCGGACCTGTGACTTTATCACTAACAGCAGTCACAGATATTTTCTTATCCTATTACAGATGTTCCAGATATCTTGGGATATCATGTATACTCATGATGACTTGGAAATTACAAGACTTGCTAAATCTTGTGTTATATAATAAAGAAGTACTTGTATACTGTAATGCAAGTTTGTTTTTAATATTTTGAGAACTGTTTCAATATACGTGGTTTCCTTTGTAATACTGTGTATTTTATTTTACTAATTTAAAAACATTATTCTGAGAAAGGGTCCTTAGGCATCACCAGATATCAAAAGGTTCCATGAACTCTGGCCTATCCGGTTTGAGGAGCTTCCTCCCCACCACCTTTCCAAGTTCCCCCACCCCACCCCACCCCACCCCACCCCATTGTGGATCAGGGAGGGGAGCAGGGGATGAGAGAAAATTCCCTAGACCAGGAGAAACCTATCGCGCAGCCAGCTCCTATGCCAGCTGTCCTGAGGTGGTAGACCAGCGGAAGCCTTTAGGTTGATGGAGAAGAGGTTGTGCAGGCTACTTCTCGGCCAAGGCTGGACTATCTCATAACAGAGGTGAGAAATTGGTGTTTCCTAAGCTGACCTGAGGGAAGGCCGCTGAGCCTGACCTGCTAGAGGTTGGAAGGAAGTTTCAGTCCCAGAGAGGACCCAGATCATCCACACTGAGCTCAGAGGCCCTGGACTGCAGGAGCCTGTCACATGGTAGAGAGGAGGCCCAAACCCCTTTGTCCTTTACGTGCAGCTTACCAATCGTCACTTCATTCATTCACTTATTCATTCATTCACTCACTCACATCTACTTAGTGCCTAGTAAATGGCCTAGTAATGTGTCAGGACCTTGGCTGGGCACTAGGCAAAGGGAGATGTATAAGACTCAGTCCTTCCTCCAAAAGACACAAGCAAAAAGACAAGGACAACATAAAGGCTTGATGCTCTGATCGGAGAAAGTATAGGAGGTCCCTAACCCAGTCCGGAGGGATCAGAGAAGGCTTCACAGAGGAGGTGATCTTTCAAATGAGTAGGAGTTAACCAGGCCCTTGGGTGCCCAGCAGGAGTGTCCAGGAAGCAGGGGAAGAAAAAGGACACAGGATTTGCCAATCATTTCATGCAGTGGGTGGAGGTGGTGAGAGATGGCTGGAGGGGTTACCCAGGAAGCTTGGAAGTCACGCTTGCACAGTTCCATGGCTGTGGTGAGGAAGGGGTGCGGCCCTGCTGCCCCATCTGTCAGTGGCACTGAGCTGTAACTTCAGTGGCCTGGGGAAGTTCAAGGTCACTGTCTGGGGTGGGGGAGGCGGAGAGCATCTCATCAGGGCTGGCAAAGGCTAACTGGGAAGCTGGGACCAATGTCTGCCTCTCATGGCAGCCACCAGGAAGGTCCTTCTGCTCTGAAGACCTGAGTGGACCCTGTTCCTTTATTTATGGGCTGTGTGAGCAATTTGCTCCTTGCCGTCCGGCTGGCTGGCTGGGTGTGTGATGCGGGGATTACTCACGCCCCAGTTGTGGTCCGGCCTCTGCAGGCTGTGGGGTAATGAGTGAGGTAATTAAGTGTAAAAGACAGGATCGGGCAAGGGAGGGCTGAGGGGAGCGAGCAGTCACTGGCTCTTTTCAGGAGCAGGGGAGTGAGATAATGTGGGATAATGGCCTAGCCAGGCCCTGCCTGGGCAGCCAGGCCTGTGCCGAGAGGTGCCCTCCAAACAGCCGAGACAATTCCGTCTTTTCAGGGAAGATGGGGGGTGGGGGGCTTGGGCAAGGCCCGGCTCCTGGGGACAGCTGTATGGAAATGACATCTCTCCTTGGTCCTGTCCTGTGTTGGCTGAGGGTGGGGACCAGGCGCCTTTGGCTGGGGTGAGGCTGAGAAGACGTAGATAGGACTATGAAAGTGTGAGAGGCAAAATGAGGGTTCCACGTGGGGCTGGAAGACTGAGCTGTGTGTGGAGAGAGGTGTGTTGAGAGTAGGAGGTGAGGTTGTTAGTAGTTCTAGAGTCTGCCTCAGTGGTGGGAGCTGTGAGATGGCCATTGGCTAGCTGTGTGACATCAGCGCAACTGTGCTCCCTCTCTGGGCCTCTGGACTCTCATCTTTAAGTGATGACAGTCCTTACAGGGTGGTTTGGAGGACTGGCAAGGTGATGCACTGCATCTAGCACGGAATGAGTGCTTCATGTATCTTGAGACAATCAAGTGCAGAATCAGAGAGTATTGGTCATTCATTTATTGAACACATATTTATGAGTGTCTACCATATTCTAATGGTTCCTGGTGCTGGGAAAATAGCAGGGACTAGAATAGAGTCCTTTTCCTCTTGGAGCTGACATTCTAAGAGGGGAGACCATTAATCATCAAACATATGAACACATAAGGTCACACCAACGATGCCGCTTCGGAAAATTTGTTCTATGGATGTATTTGGACACATGGAAAGGAGTACATTCTAGGTTATTATTGTAGTCCTGTTTGGTCTAACAAAATCTTAGGGGTCATCTAAATGTCTATTATAGGTGAGCTGATTAAGGAAAGTATGGAATAGCCAGAGGAATACTATACAGCCACAAAAAGGGTGAGGCCACTTTTTAGGTGCTCACACAGAAGATCTCCAAGATGTACTGACATGACAAATAAAAAAAAGGAATGTGAGGAATACTGTGTATAAAAGAGGAGGAAATAAAAATATTTTTTATATTCGCTTGTATCTATGACAAACTAATAATACTTGTTACCTGTGGAGAGGAGTGGGGTTGGAATGAAAGACAGGGGTGGGAGGGAGACTTTTCACTGAGCATTCTTCTTTCTATAGTTTCTGTTTTTGTACCAAGTGAAGGTATTGCTAGTTTTAAAAAATGTCAGCTTCCTCTTTCCTCCTTCCCTTGCCCAGTATTTATTGGAGGTGGTGGGTGGCGTATGGGACCAAGCAGGGAAGGCAGCTGAGTTAGGCTGTGGCTCAGAGGAATGGGGGATTGAACAAATAAGCACATATACTGAGGATAACGAGAGCCAGGTTTCTCACTGTTGGAGAAGGGAATTACTACTATATATGGACAGGGGAAAGTCTGTTGTGTTGGAATGGAGTAGGAGGGATCAGTGCAAATGCATGGTTTTTGACATATAGAGATAGATAAGCATAGATGGAAGTGTGTGTGTGTGAGTGTGTGTGTGTGTGTGTGTGTCTGTTGCATACATGTATTTCCCAGTTCTGTCCACAAAGAGAACCCAGGACCATTAATATCCATGGAGCAATGAGTAGTTCTGTACCCAGATCTTGGTTTCTAAATGTAGCATCCTCCACAGAAAGGAACCAGGGCTCCTTGGGAAAATGGCTGGTTTGAGGGCTGGGGCAGGGAGTCTGGAACATCTACTTGTGCTAGAAAGTAAGTAGAAGTGCTCTAGTAATGCTGGGAATATGTCAAAAGAGCATCAGAGCTACTGGCCAAATCTGGGACAATTTGAGCATCAAAATAAATAATGACAGTAGCAGATTGTAACCTATTGAATAAAAATAGGACTGTATGACTCCACACTGACATCATGCATACATACATGCATACATATGCATGGAGGAAGAGAATTTTTTTTTAAGTGGAGCGTTTTTTAAATTTTTTTTTTTTAATTGGGGAATATTGGGGAACAGTGTGTTTCTCCAGGGCCCATCAGCTCCAAGTCATTGTGCTTCAATCTTGTTGTGGAGGGCGCAGCTCAGCTCCATGTCCAGTTGCCGTTTTCAATCTTTAGTTGCAGGGGGTGCAGCCCACCACCCCATGTGGGAATTGAACCAGCAACCTTGTTGTTGAGAGCTCACGCTCTAACCAACTGAGCCATCTGGCCGCCCCGAGAAATTTCTTACAGTAGAATGTCTAATAAGAAACTTAGAAGGTAATATGGTAATAATTGATTCTGGAGAGAATTGTCACTGGGTGCTAAAATGAAAACCATTGTGTGAAAATTTGTCGCAGACAGGATATTTGCATAGTCTTAAGGTATCTCCCCACAAGATAACGTATTAATTACCAAAGGAAGAAGAGTAACTTTATAGTGGAGAAACAGGGCAGATACTTGGGAATCAAGGGGTCCAAGGTGACATCAGCTGTTACGATGGGACAAGCTGGCATGTGCCTCCTGGTAGGCTATGCAGAGAAGAGCACAAAGTCACTTCTGTGATATTCCTGCCAAAGATGCGAAACCTAAGTCTAATCACGAGATGCCATGAGATAAACTCCAGTTGAAGAAACTTCTACAAAATCATGGGCCCGTAAACTTGGTGTCAAGAGAACTAAAGGCAAGAAAAAAACTGACGGACTGTTCCAGAGGAAAGGAGACGAAAAGAGAGAAGGCGACTACGTACAGTGAGTATTTCTGATGGGTCTTTGGCTTATACGAGACATAATTATTGGGACAATTGGCAATATTTGACTGGCGTCTGAAGATTAGGGGATAGTAATGTATCCATGTGAGTGTCCCGATTTTGAAGATTTTATTGTGGTTATTATGTAGGAGTATTTCCTTGTTTGTAGAAAATACGGACTAAAGTATGGGGCGGGGGTGTCATGAGAATTGGATCAGCTACTTACCCTCAAATGGTTCAGAAAAAAATCTATACAAAGAGAATGATAAAGCAAACGTGTCTGCATGTCAGCATTAGGGGATTCTGGGTGAAGGAGATATGGGGAGTCTTGGTACAAGGTTTGCAACAATTCTGTAAATTTAAAATTATTTCAAACTAGGAAGTTAACCAAAAAGTGATTCATTTGAGACTGAAACCATATGTCAGGTAATAAGGGAAGCATAGAAACATTAAGTGGGCAGGGGAATAGCAAACGAAGAGGTGATGCTAGTCTAGATAGTGCAGAGGGCAGGCCTCTCTGGGAGGGGACAGTTGAGCAGAGACCTGGGTGAAGGGAGGGAGTGAGGCCTGTGCATCTCTGGGGGGAGAGCTTTCCAGGCTGAGGGACCCACCAGAGGAAAGGCCCAGAGTGGAGCTAGCTTGGCACGTGTATTGGCACGTGTATTAGTTTCTGTTACTATGTAACAAATTACCACAAACTTAGTGGCTTAAAACAACACCCATTTAGCTTACAGTTCTGTAGTCACAAGTCTGGCATAGTCACCTGTGCTATATACCATTACCGAATCACAGGAGTAAACTCCGTGATACTTACACTTCAGGGGAGTTATACCTGGTGGGGGTGGGGAGGCTGGAAATCTTGGGGGCCATCTTAGAATTCTGAATACCATAGTAGGGCGATTGAAAAACAAGGAAGCCAGTGTGGCTGGAGAAGAGTGAGCGAGGGGGTGAAGGGTAGGAAAGAGCAGAGTATCTTAGGTGGAGAGGCTCAGGTAAACCATAGAGCCCAACGGGAGACTGAGGTCCACAAAGTGGCCTGGTGCATTTTGACTCTTGAGGAAGGGGAGGGTCGTGCCAATTGCCCATGGATTCACTTGAATTAAAGAGCAAGCCTGAATGAACTCTATGCATGATTTAAGTGGAAGTAACGCCTACCTAAGAGTGGCTCTTGGGGCATCTGTGGCCTGCTGGGCATGGGTGATGAATGGAACAGCTCCATACATTTGGCCTGGCAGGCACAAGGCAAGAAGCCATCGGCTCTTCAAGGGTCTGTGGAAAAGACCGAAACCTAAAAACGTTGGCTGGAGAAACAAAAACAAACAAACAAACAAACAAACAAAACAGAGTTGAAAGCTATATGATTTATTGTCTTCAAGGAAGCATTTTGCCAACTGGTGATCAGCAACTGATTCAACTCTCTTATATATGTGTTATATTTAACGTGACTGTGTTTTGTTTCCATTTTTAATGACTGTATTTATTTTTTCATTGTATCACATACAGTGTACAAAATAAAAAGATACAAAAAGGGATGCAGTGAAAAGCTTCTCTCCCACCCCTGACCCTCAGCGACTCATCTCCCTCCCCCTGAGGTCAATTTCCTGTGCTTGGAAGTATTTTATGCATGTTTTTTTCATAATGGTAGTGGCTCTGCCTGCCTTTTTCCCCCTTCGTAATATATCTTGGCGATGCTTCACATTGGCTCCTATGGAGCTGCCATTCTTTTGTACTGCAGAGAACAGTGTTATTTGGATGAACTGTCGCTTACGAACTAGCACTACTTGCAACCCTGCCACCTCTTCTCATAACACCCTAAACACCCTTGGTCTTTCCCTGGTCCCAGGACAGTCACTGAAGCTGTAGCTCATCCTGCTACTTCCACCCAGATGATGAACATGGGACCCGGCTTGCTCAGGGGCTGCCCAACAGGGTTGGGTCACACGTGGAGAGCGTGGCAGAATTGAAGTCCTAATCCTGGGGCGGACATTGTCCAAAGGAATTTGGAAGACCTGGGGAAGGGAGATGAATTTGTCAGGTGCCCAAGGGCAGGGCGTTGAGGGAAGGGGTCTATCCGGTCAATCTGAATGTTGTCACCCACATCTCCTGTGCCCACATACAGGTTTCTCTAGAATGTCTCCAGGAAGGGGAATGCTGGGTTGTAGAGTAAGTGCAAAATAATGCCAAGTTGTTCTCCAAAGTGGTTGTCCAAAGTGACCCCCCCACCATCGCCAGTGTCACAGAGCCTTCCTTGTTCCACATCAGTGATTATATTTGAATCTGTCCAGCTTTTTAAATGTTGACAATCTAGTGGACATGAAATGAGCATTTAATTTGGGTTTCCCTAGTTACTAAGAGGTTGAGCATCTTTTCATATGTTCATTGGCTGTTCATGTTTTCTATTCTTTATGTCTGTTCAAATCTTCAGACTATTTTACTTCTTGATTGTCTTTGTTTTATTGATTTGTAGGAGCCCTTTATATATTTTGGATAGTAATCTTAGTCAGATTGTTACAAACATTTTTCAGGTTGTGGCTTATCTTTTCACTTTTTTACAGTGAACTTTGAACAGTCTTAATTCTAATGTAGATGAATTTTATTAATATTTGCATTTATGGTGTGGACTTTCTGTTTCTTTAAGAAATTCGCTCCAACCTAATTCATGTATACATACATATATATTCACACATGAGGTCTGACAATTACTTTTGGGAACTTGTTGCAATGATGTTATGAACCTTTTTTGATATCAGAGGGATGATTCATTATGAATTTGTACCAACTGGACAAACAGTTAACCAAGTTTACTATTTGCAAGTTCTGAAAAGGCTGAGGGAAAAAGTTGGATGACCTGAACTTTTTGCCAACAATTCATGGCTCTTGCATCACGACAATGCACCAGCTCCCACAGCACTGTCTGGGAGGGAGTTTTTAGCCAGTAAACAAATAACTGTATTGGAACACCTTCCCTACTCACCTGATCTGGCCCCCAATGACTTCTTTATTTATCCAAAGAGAAAGGAAATATTGAAAGGAAGACATTTTGATGACATTTAGGACATCAAGCGTAATATGACAACAGCTCTGATGGCCGTTCCAGAAAAAGAGTTCCAAAATTGCTTTGAAGGGTGGGCCAGGCACTGGAGTTGGTGCATAGCTTCCCAAGGTGAGTACTTCAAAGATGACCATAGTGATATTCAGCAATGAGGTGTGTAGTACTTTTTCTAGGAGGAGTTCGCAAACTTCATTGTCTGACCTTGTATATATACGGGGGTGCCAAAAAACGTATACAAATGGACACTTTGATCAACGTTGCTCAAGTAGTAATTCATTGTAATCAGAAGTGTTTCGACGCTGATGGTAACCACTTTGAGTACCTCTTGTAATTGCAGAAGTCAAACGTGACTTACATTCATTTTTGTTATTGGTGTATATTGAGTATTACAATTTTAATACAATTTTCCTTATTTAAAATGTGTATACATTTTTTTGGCACCCTCTGTGTGTGTATATATATATATACAGAGGTGCATATTATACATTGTATTTTTTTTTCATTTTCATTTTATTGGAGAATATTGGGGAACAGTGTTTCTCCAGGGCCCTCAGCTCCAAGTCATTGTCCTTCAATTTTGTTGTGGAGGGCGCAGCTCAGCTCCAAGTCCAGTCACCGTTTTCAATCTTTAGTTGCAGGGGACGCCATTCCATGCGGGAACTGAACTGGAAACGTTGAGAGCTCATGCTTTCCCCAAAAATAAGACCTAGCCAGACAAGCAGCTCTAATGCATCTTTTGGAGCAAAAATTAATATAACGCCCAGTATTATATCATATTATATTAGACCGGGTCTTATATTAATTTTTGCTCCAAAGGACTCATTAGAGCTGATTGTCCACATTAGAGGTGATTGTCCGGCTAGGTCTTATTTTCAGGGAAACACGGTAACTGAGCCATCCGGCCGCCCCTCAGGAAGCTCAGTAGCAGCTGGTTGTCTTCAATCTAGTTGTGGAGGGCGCAGCTCACTGGCCCATGTGGGAATCGAACCGGCAACCCTGTT
Organism: Rhinolophus ferrumequinum; assembly: GCF_004115265.2. Classification (NCBI taxonomy): domain Eukaryota; kingdom Metazoa; phylum Chordata; class Mammalia; order Chiroptera; family Rhinolophidae; genus Rhinolophus; species Rhinolophus ferrumequinum. The sequence goes on from NC_046306.1 coordinate 23,581,047, forward strand.
GTTCAGAGCTCCCGCTTTAACCAACTGAGCCATCTGGCCACCCCTGTACATTGTATTTTGTAGCTACTTTTCTACTTAACAATATAGCATGGATATTTTTCAATGTCTTAAATATTCTGCAGCATCATTGGTAAATGGTTGCATAATTTTCCATTGTATGGAATATGCTATTTACTGAATCCCCTGTTGATGAACTTTTAGGTTTTCAACTTTTTATTCGCTATTATCAACAATGCTGCCAAGAACATCTTGCATGTGGTCCATATTCATGATGATTTTTCTAAGATAAAGTCCTAGGAGAGGAATTGCTCTTCCAATTAAAGGTTTCTGATACATTTTACCAAATTTGCCAGGGGTCTCACTTTTGATACTTTCCCCAGAAACAATATGCTGTTGTATTAAATTACCCTTCCCAAGAGTCTGGAATCGGCAAAGTAGATGGACGGCACTGGGTAGGGGTCGTGGAGACTGCGTGAGCGGAAGCAGTTAGCAGGCTGGTATGGATGCGTGTGTATGGATATGGTCACCCTGGTGGATAAGGACCTTCCTCGCTCTTTTTCTTCTCACGCCTCCATAGGTAAAACGCCTTTATTAGGTGGTGTAGAAAAAAAAGAGCCAAGAAGTGCCTAGTAAGGCCGCTGGGTGATGATTCTCTGCAAATTGTGTTTTGAAGGGTGTAAGTTGCTATCTCAACTAGGTCCTCTCCGTATTGAGGAATGCAAATGGCGTCTCTCATAGCTGCTGCCACCTGGCTGGGCGCCTAAGGTTCTCATAAAATATCTCGTTATGAAGGAGTTTTAAAAAGTCTCTCTGGAGGAGAACTCTCAGCTTGAGAACCCGAAAACCTTAGATTGGGCCTCCCATCTTTTGGGGTCTTAATACTCAGAGACTTAATACTCAGGCATTTATTTTAGTGAATATCAATCTATATCCCTTTTTATAGTAATTGATACTAATTTTAATTTATGGCAATGGTATAAAGTTTCCTATTAGCATGAATGGCTTTATTTTTTTAATGAGGCAATTTAAAGAAAAATATTAAATAAATTGTGTGAAATACAGGCAGAGTGCAAGAGAATGGGGTGGAAGATGGTATGACTGTGCCCAAACTTTTGTAATGGAAACCTTGCCTTCCTCCTTCTAAAGAGCCTAAGACACAGCTGGATTGGATCAGGGAGCTACCCCCACCCCCGCAAAAAGCAGGACCTGGTGGTTCTAGGCTGACGGCTCTGCGAGGCCCGAGAGGATGTAGACGTCACATCAGGAGTCTGGGCAATCAGGAGAGGAGCGCAGAGTTCTTTGTGGTACTGAAATCATATTTGGGGACTAAAAAGTGTGTTTTCCCTTTTATGTCATTTGACAGTCACAGCAACGCCGTGAAGTTTCAGGCAATGAGGAGCTCACCCCATCACTTTACAGAGGGAAACTGAGGCATCGAAAGAAGCAGCAATTTGCCTGGGTCATGGGGTGAGTAAAGAGGGGAGGAGAACTTGGCCCTGGTGGTGGGTTTGGAATTTGTGGAACAGTGTCCGGACTTGTACCTCTGTCAACAGGACACCCACAGCCCTTTCATGGTGACAATAACATAAAAATCCTTACTTGTGTACTGGCTCTCTGCTGAGCAACTTTGGCTCTCTCGCTGAAGGCTTTACATGAACCCTATGGCAGGGCATCTGTCATTATCTCCCCGAAAGTGTCGAGGGAGGGCTTATTGATTCATGGTGCCTGCTCTTATAGAAACTTGAATTCCAATAAGAGAGAGGGGAGACAAGAAATAACCAGGGGAAGACATAAATAAATGAGATGATTTCCCATAATGATAAATGCCATGAAGAAAACCAACAGGGCAATACGAGATCGTCTTTCGTGGTAGGGAAGGTACTACTCCATATGAGATCGTCAGGAGAGGCTTCTCTGAGGAGGTGACATTAGAGCTGGAGTCAGGAATGTGTTGGAACTGAACCCTGGGCCATTCCGAGAGCTCTGCTCGTGACCCCAAACCTACCCCACCTCTGTCTCATGCTTCTGCCAGAGACAACTTGCCTCCTTGTGAAGAATCCTGGAGTCACGGCTTAAGGATGGGATGTCTGGGACTGAGGAATGGAAGGATGGCAAGATATATGACCTGGTAGAGGTCTTACCCCTCAGGCTGCCCTGCCCACCTCCAGGGGCTCTGTGTTTTTGGCCTAAGCAACACTTGGAAGCCTCTCTAGGTGATTCCCCTGGGCAGAGGCGATACCAAGTCCCAAAGAGAAGACTGACCCTGCCAACAGCTGTGGCTGACAGTTGTGCAAGGTGTGCTGGGCTCAGGAGCACCCAGCTGGGGGCTAAGAGGCTGCCTCGCATCCTGCTGAGGGTCTGCCTTGCACCAAGAAGAAAGGATGCTTGTTTCTAATTCATACAAAGGAATTCTCTGGGCCAGTAACAGCCCTCAGCCCCATGGAGGATGGTGGCAGAGATTAGCCCCGAGTCGCCTGCTCTTTCACCAGTCTGCTTCCTGGGTTTGTCCCTCCCAGCCCAGGAGGGCAGAAGGTAGAACAGCATCACTATCTGAGGAGTGTGGTCCTCCTTAATTGCACAAGGGGCCCTTTGCAGGCCCATCACAGGCCTTATGGAGCAGCAAAGAGGAAGGGCTGGGACTCCCTGGGGTCTTTGTGGAGCTGACAGGCTGAAGAGTGTGTGTGTTGTGTGTGTGTGGTGGGGGGGGGGAGAAGGAGGGACAGGGGGCAGGCGTGGCCCAGAAACGCCTTATCTCTTCTGGGCCAATGTCAGCTCATGTCCCCAGCCTGCAACACAGGCTGGAGCTGCCAGCCTGAGACTGGGGACCACAGCAAATTTGCATTTATATTGGAGAGTTCTGTTTCCAGGGCCTGGGGGGAGGAGGGTGGCTACTGTGGTCAGCTGAACGAGATGGGGAGGGGGGTGGCTACAGCCCCGTCCTGCCAGGGGCACAGGAAGTGGCCGGTGGGCTGGGTCTGCCTGGCCAGGAACAGTGGCACAGAAGGTTCTCTGGGCACAAGGCCGGCCCTGACAGCCTGCCTGTCCACCCTCCCTGCCGCTTGCCAACATCAGCTGGGAGTTGGCTCTGCCCCGTGGGCCTGGGAGAAAGGTCAGAGGCCTGTGCCAGCAAGGGACTGGCAAGGCAGAAACACTCCTGGGACTGAGTGCAACTGTGTGTTGTCCTGTCTTGCCCTCCTCTCATCCCGGGAAGTTGTTTCCGGCCAGAAAACCAGGGCTCAGAGGGGCTTTGCAATTAGTCCAAGGTGATCGGTTGTGACCCAGTGCCCCCAGTGACACTCGGGAGAGGCACGTGCTCTGGGAATCCCTGTCGGACTTTGGGGCAGAGTTGATACCCCTATCATACCTGAGTTCTGGAGAGTCAGGGGAGCTCATCACAGACTCATGATGTTGTTAGAACTGGTTTTAGGATGGCTCAGAAATCATGTTTCATTTTGTGAAGTCCATGGTCATAACCATGGACAGGCAGGTTTCTCCTGCCTTTTGGAGAATGCAGCTTCTCCCTGTGAGATTTCATAATGGGAAAGGAATGGAAGGAAGGACAGAAAGAAAGAAAGAGGAAGGAGAAAAGGAAAGAAAAAGGAAGGAGGGAAGGAAGGAAAGTAGAAATGGAAGAAGCGATAGAAGGAAGAAAGGGAAGGAGGGGGTGGATGGAAGTAAGGAGGAAAGGAAGGGAAAGGGAGTGGTGAACAGAAGAAAAGTCAAGGGCAGAGGGCACCAGGGAGAGCCATCCCAGCCCCTGAAGGCGAGCTGGTTGCCCTATGGACCTGGTGATGTTGGGAGTCTTGTCTGTGACCCTTTCTCGCTGTTTTATGGATTGGTGCTCCCCTTCTTGTCCTCCTGCTCCTCCCCCTCCAGCTGAGGCCTCCAGAGCCAGGAGCTGTCCGAGCCCTGCTCCCGGTGGGGGCTCCAAGGAGCAGAGGTCAGGGCCCCTCTGTGATCCTGTCGTTCAGCTCCGTTGACCGGTGGCCAGGCTTTATCTCCATCCCTCAGTGCTTAGCTGCCTCTGGAGGGGGGCTCTGCTTTGCTTTCTGGGTTCTCTTTACTCCCTCCCTCCCCCAGCCCACCAGACGGAGGGCTTGGCCCCATTCCCCCAGCCTGTGACTGTGGGCTTGCAGCTGACAAACCTCCTGGTCCTGGCTCTCTGTCCTGCGGTACAAGCCCTCCCTGTCTGTCACCAAACAGTCAGGACGGCCTGTTCCACCTGGCAGGCTGGCTATTGCCCAGCTTAGTCTTAGGAAGTGAGTACCAGCTCTGACAACTCACTGCCTGGGTTCTAATCCTGGCTGTGCGTCTTCCTAGCTGTGTGGCCTTGGGCAAGACCCTTTGCCTCTCTGAGCCTCTGGCTCCTCATCAATAAATGGGCATAACGATAGAACCTGCTCTTGAATTGCTGTGTGGCTTATATAAAATCGTGCATGGAAAGTGCTGGTTCAGTGCCTGGTTTCTAGTAAGCACTCAAGACATATTAGCTCTTTATTATCCAAACTTTTTCTTTCAGTGCCTCTCGTAGTCTAGTAGGGATGTCAGGTTCCAGAGAGATGTCCTTGTACCTCCTCCATTAACCCCTTTAAGCCCAGCGTTATTTGATACGACTGTTTCAACACATACACTACTGAAGCCTGCTACTGTTATATTATTGCTACTTCTCCTAGCTAATATTTAATGAGTGTTTATGATGAGCCAGACATTGTTCAAGCCATTTTAAAGTATGGCTTCAAATTCCTTGATACTCCTGTCAAGAATTGGGGTATATAGGGCGGCCGGATGGCTCAGTTGGTTAGAGCACGAGCTCTGAACAACAGGGCTGCCGGTTCGATTCCCACACGGGCCAGTGAGCTGCGCCCTCCACAACTAGATTGAAGACAACGAGCTGCCACTGAGCTACCGGAGGGATGGAGGATGGCTCAGTTGGTTCGAGCACGAGCTCTCAACAACAAGGTTGCCGGTTCAATTCCCGCATGGGACAGTGGGCTGCGTCCCTGTAACTAGATTGAAAATGGCGACTGAACTTGGAGCTGAGCTGCACCCTCCACAACTAGATTGAAGGACAACGACTTGGAGCTGTGGACCCTGGAGAAACACACTGTTCCCCGACATTCCCCAATATAAAAAAAAAAGAAAGAAAAAAGAAGAGTTGGGGTCTATATCCCCTCCTGTGATTGCTTCCAGGAATAAAATGGAGGCAGAAGTGACAGCAGAAGTGACATGGTGTGACTTCTGAGGATAGGTAGGATAGGTTAGAAGTGGCCAGGCCACTTCTGCTTGGGTCTCAGGAGACATGTACTCTTGGAAACCAGCCGCCATATTGTGAGGAAGTCCAGGCCCAAGGAGAGGCTACACATAGGTGTTCTGGCTGATAGCCTTGGCCGAGCTGGTCTTGACTCCCAGACATGTAAGGGGACACATCTCTAGATTATTCCAGCCCCCAGCCTTCAGCTCTTTCTGGCCGAGGCCCTCAGACATTGCACAACAGAAGGAAGCCATCACCGCCAATGTTCTCTGTCTGAATTCTTGACCTGTGAGAATCTGTGAGCATAAGAAACGTTAGCAGCACTCTGTTTTGGGGTGGTTTGCTATGCAGCAGTAAATAACTGGATTCCCCAAGCTTCACTACAACAGGAAGTAGTTGTTACAATCATCTCCATTTCATAGATGAGGAAATGAAGACCCCAAATGCTTTATCAAGTTACCTGAAGTCACAGAGCTCCTAACAGCTGGGATCTGTGCTCATGTGTGTGCTTGAAGCTTTGTACTGGAGAATCAGGCCCCATCCTACAGGACCTGGCAGGTCAGGGAGATGATTGGATATCCATTTGAGGGTCCTGGGAAGCTGCGGGAGGGCACGGAGGTGGGATTTGTGAGATCAGGAGAGGGTACTAAGAAGCTCTCGGGTGCCCCATGGAAGGTGGGCAAGAAGGGACTGGAGGCGGCCCACACCATCCTGCCATTGTCCACCGTGCTCTCTCTGCCCGTCTCTCAGAGCTGCGAGGGCAGCAGCAGGAGCCCTGGTCTCAGGTCCCCATGTGCTCTGCACCTGTCACAGTGTGGCCCAGCCAGGGACACCAGCCAATTGGGCTAACCTGGGTTTTGCCCTCAAATGGGCAGAGCCGGGCAGCGAAGGCCAGCAGCTTCAGGGCCAGGGTGAGCAGGAAGTAGTCCCAGAAGAGTTCTCTGCCCTGTACACCTCAGGGTGGGCCACAGAGCTCCGAGAGCATCGGTGCCAACTGGATCTGTTTGTTTTGGAGTTGGCTGTGAGTGGCAGAGAGCCCAAAAGAAGGCTGACTTAAAGGAGACAAATGCTGATTTTCTTATAAACAGTTCAGAGGCAGTCCAGGGATGGCAAGGTGGTTCCTTGATCCCCAGGGACCCAGGCTCCTTCTGTCTTGTTGTTCCACCCTTGTCAATACCTCATGGTCCAAGATAGCTGCTCATCCTCCAGCCATCATGTCCACATTCCACCCAGAGGGAAGGAGGAAGTGGCAAAGAATGCTCCCCCTCTCTTTAAGGACTTCTCTCAGAAATTGCACCTGGTATTCTACTTACCTCCTCTTGACCAGAAGGGACACACATGGCCACACCTAACATGGCCAGGAAGTGTGGTCTCTGTTCTGGGTGTCCATATGCCCAGCTATATCTGGGGGTTCTAATACTGAGAGAAGGGAAGGTAATGGACATGGGGAACCACCAGCAATGCCAGCCATACCTGGCAACTTGGCAGCCAGAGTGAGTGTTTTGAAACTCAGATCTGATCATTTTACTTCCCTGCTTCAAACCTATTCTGTGGGGTTTAAAACCCACTGCTCCTGGGAGAAAGGCTAAATCCTCACCCCTTCAGGGCTGCCTGATCTCGTCAGGGCCTGCCTGTCCAGCCTCATGCTCCCCGGCACACCCCCAACACTGAACTAAAGCCACCCCCACCCCGATCCTCATCCTAGGTCTCCACTGTGCTGCTATTATTTAGAGAACCCATACTCAGACAGAGGCAGTTAATGACTATTAGGGCTGTGGTCATAAAGCCGCTACTATGTGCCAGGTATATGCATACATTTTTCTCATTTTAATCCTCACAATAGCCCCGTGAGGTCAGTATGATTGGGAGTCCCCTTTATAGATAAACAGAAATGTGCTGGGTTGAGCCATATAATAACCACCTTACTGCACTGCCCTGCTAAGGAGGGTGGCATCTATGGGCATAGCGCTTTACAGTCTTCACAACACTTTCCCTTCCAGTGTCTCATGTAGTCCACACAGCAACTAGTGCCTCTTTTGCAAATGAGGAAATAGAGGCTCAGAGAGAGACAGAGACTTCCTGAAGGTCACACAGCCAGGTGGTAGCTACATCCTGATTGGAATCCAAGTTTGCCTGCCCCTTGCCTCCTGCAGCTGCCCCATGTGCCTCCCCTGGGGAGTGAGTGAGGAGGGGCCACACTCCGGCCTCCATGGTCCTGGTGAAGGTGGCAGGGATTTCGAAGTCCAGCTTTTAGATGAGGAAACTGAAGGCCCCAGAGGGAAGAAACTTGCCCAGAGTCCTACACACCGTTAGGGACACTGCTGGGAATGGACCCTGGTCTCCTGACTCCCAGGGCAGAGATCTTGTACCCTTGGCTCATTTATGCAGCAAATATTTATTGAGCAGCTACTGTGCTCACCTCCGGGATCTGTGGTGAATGTGGAGCTGATGGTCCAGGGCAGGGTTGGGGATAGGGAGGCACTAACCAAATAAATCACCAACAGCTACGGTCTTCCCGTCAACAAATATTGAGAACTATATTTTTGTAGGACAGATACGGGCCTGACTCTGGCAGTGCAGACAGGCACTAAATGAGGGACACATAAATAAACAAAATCCATTCAGATTGTAATAATGGCTGAGAAGAAAACAATGCTAGATGCTAGGGAGGGAAGGTGGGGAGAGGGAGTATAGTTAAGTTTAGATGGGGTGGTCTGGGAGGTCTTCTCCAAGGAAGTGATTTTTGAGTTGAGACCTGCAGGGTGTGAAGGGGCCGAGCAGGCTGTTTCAGGAGGAGGGAACAGCAAGCGCAAAGGTACGGAGGCAGGACTGAACTTGGGGTGTGGGAAGAGCTGAGAGGCCAGGGTGGCTGGTGCAGGGTGAAAGGGGGGCAGTTCAGAGGGGGAAGCTGGCAGGAGGGAGGGGGCTTGGGAAAGGCCAGGGTGCCATTGAGGGGCACTGAATAGAGAGAGGGGATGACTAGACTCCCCCCACGGGGCATCCCTGAGGGAGGCCAGTCATCCCTGCATATGGGGGTTTCCCAGCCAGACCTCCGGGGGGTGGGGGCCGAGCACCTGCTGGCCTGGCACTGCCTGCCTCTGCAGAGATAAAGGCCCTCAGCTCCCTGCAGTGGAGCCCCCACGGCAGTGCCTCCACCTGCATAGCCAGGCAGGGCATTGTGTGTTGGCTCTGACTGGCACACCTGGTGCTCTCACTAGCCTGCTGGCTGTCCTGATTTAGGGGCTCGTCCTGGCTGATTCCAGGGCCTGTTTCCTGAAGTCCACCAGCTGGGACTAGGCTGGCTGAGAAGGGGAAGCAGGCTCTGGTGGTGGTCAGCGAAGAAGGCACCCTTCACCCTGGCAAGCCCACTGGACCAAGAGAGAAGTGTCCTGAGCGTCTTTGAAACCCCAGACCTCCCTTCTCTGGCCATTCTTCCCCAGTGGCAAAGAACATGGGAGTTGGGGCAAGGTTCAAGTGTCAGTTTAGCTGCTATGCTTAGAATTTCTCCCTCCCTCTCTGGGCCTCAGTTTTTCCTTATCTGTATAATGGGAGGGTTGACCTGAAATGGTATGGACTCTAGAGCCAGACCATCGGAATCTTCACTCTACCATGGAGTGTCTGTTTGAATCTAGCTAAGTTACCCTCAGTGCCTCAGTTTATCCATCTATAAAATAGGGGGTATAATTATAGCACCTATTTCAAGGGTTGTGTGAAGATTGAGTATGCATGTCTGGTGCTTAGAACAGTGCCTGCCCCATGGTAATTGCTATATTTTAACTCTTACTATTATTTAAGTCTTTAGAGACCTGTACTGGAAAGACAGTGGGGATAACCGGGTCCATTTGTTTGCAAACTTTTTGGTCTTTATTTTTAACAGAGAAGCTCTGCATTGCTCAAGAGAAATTTTACTCAGAGCCCCAGCTGTTAGGAGGAGATGGAAGGGGGGCGTCTGCCCCACCTGCTCCCCCGTCTCTGTGTCTGTAGCCCCCAAGGGAGCTACTGGAGCATAATTTGAAAACTCCTGCTCAGTTTGTCTCCTTAGGCTCACAGTCAGGGAAACTGAGACTCAGAGAGGGCCAGGGACCAGCCCAGGCCCCACAGGGAGTGAGTGGCTCAGCCTAGCGTAGAACCCAGATCTCCTGGTTTTCTCAATGCAAGATAAGGGGCAGTGCTGGGAGAAAAGCAAGGACCAGCAGCCGTTTGGGGACTGGGTGCATTGTGGTGTCAAGTCATTAGCATGCAAATGACATGCAAACGAATGCAAAACAGCATGTTTTATGCTAATTTGCAGAGTCGAGAGCGACATTTTTGGTAATAGGGCAGCAGTCCTGGTCCCTGGGCATTGCCGAACACGCATCCCTTTTTTCTTTCTTTCTTTCATTATTATGATCGAGCCCATAAATCTTGGTTTGGCTGTGATCCCACCCATTCTCGCCTGCAAGCCTGGCTCTTGTCACCCTCAAGGACACCCTCTCCAGTCCCCTGATCCTGCCTGGGCCCCGGGATAGGCCTGGGTAGTGGGTCAGAGAACCAGGACTCAAGAACCACCAGTCAGCGCCAGGGCCAGGGGCTGAGCCTGTCCTTGAAGAGGGGGCCTTGGTGGGAGTCTGATGGGGCTGGGGACCAGGGCAGCTGCTACTGTGTCAACTGGACTGTGGGCATGTGGGACATGACTGCCAGGCCTCCCCAAAGCTATCTCTAAACCCAGGTTTGTCACTTCCTCCAAATTCCCAGGGCCACTGTGCCATTGTCTTTTTAGGGATGGCCTGCCTGGCAGGATGAGCTGCTCAGGGAGGGCAGGGCCTGTTCCTTTTCTTGTCAGGGCGCCCAGTACGGGGGACACAGGTTTGGGATGTATTTGGTATTGGAGGACTGAATCAATACACAGATCTGACAGTAGACCTGGGGGTGAGTGCGCAGTCTCTGAAGTCATGCAGCTTGAATTCAAAACCTGACACCACTACTTTCTGAGAAAAAAACAAGTTCTCATAGAAGATATTAGCTGAGCAGCAACCGTGTTGCAGTGTGCTTGCTGTGTATGCTCTCACTGATAATAGCTCCCTATAAGGTGAGTAGTATTACCCTGGTTAAACGACTTGTCCAAGGTGACATCCCCAGGAGAGTGATTGAAGGGGTACTTATATTTACTGAGGATAAGCTCCTCACCAGGCAGTGGCTCTAAGCCTCTCAGCAAAGCTGCTGTTATAGGGTACCAGGGCCTCTACCTGCGCTATCAGCCAACCTTTTGATAATGTTAAACTTGACCTGGGCCCTGGGGTCCTGGGAAAATAGTAGTGGTTAAGAAATTTACCTCCCCGATCTTTTGTTTTCTGAAGTCCCTCTACCCTTGTTGTGTTCAGAGAAATGGCTTACAGGCAAGCAACTACCTTCCCCATGTGACTTCAATAAGACTGTTGCTCTTTCTCCTGACTCCAGTAAGACTCAGGGATGACTCCCTTGTTTGCCCGTGACATTTCCCCCTTTGGCTTGAACCTGCTGAGAAGGCCAGACAGACCCTCCCCCTTCCCCTTCTTTGTCTTACGGTTGATTGGCTGAGATTAGAACGTTTTGCCCCATCTGAAACTAGATACGGAGATAAACATTTCCTGCTCCCCTGTCTGATGAGACTTCTCCTGATTGCAAGACAATCCCAACTCCAAATTCCCCCACCTGTTACCTGTCTACAGCTCCCTATGGAAAGTCTAAGGTAAACCCACCCTTCCCACACACATTGATCTGGGGAATCTGGGATGCCCCCGCTATTGCAAGAACTTGAATAAAATCATCTTCCCCATTGTCTGGTGTATTTTGCGTTTGATACTTTCCACGGTGCCATTTTCCACCTCAGGCTCCGGGGGCCTTGGGAGGGTCGTGTGTGACCTTGGAGCACTTCCTGAGCATCTCTGTCCTCGGGTACCTCCTCTGTCAAACGGGCTGCTCACCGCACTGCCTCCAGGTTGCGACCAAAGGAGATCACGCCAGGAAGCGCTTGGCTCAGAGCCCGGCCCAGAGTGAGCGCTCCAGAAATGTCAACCATTGTGCGTGCTGGAGAGGAGAGGAGACTGGACGGGACCTGCCGGGGGGACACCTGGCGGGCGGAAGTGGGGGGCGAATGCACGTAAGGAGACCTCCGCCCCCTTCCCCAGCCCCTAGGTCGCAAGCTGGGGCGGAGGGCACACTCCTCACTCCTCCCCTTCCCGTCGCCCGCCTTTGATTCTGGCGAGCAGCGAGTCGCGGAGCAAATTAACTTTTTGCACACTTCATTATGCGCCGCCCCGCGTCCCCCGGGGCCGCGGCCCCGCCCCCGCCCCGCGCCGACAACTTGATTGGGCAATTAATCTTCGCGCCCCCCCTCCCCCGCCCGGCCCCGGGGCTTTGTGAGCCCGATTGCGGGCCGCGGGCGCCCGCCCGGCCGTGCAGTCTGCTAGCGCTGATAAGGCGCCCGTCGCCGCCCGGCCCCCATCTTTGTCAGGGCTCCGCGAGGCCCTGCCGCCGCGCTGCCGTCTCGCACCCCATCAGCGCGCCCCCGCCCCTCCGGCTTGGCCCATCTGTTTGAGCTCACAATCCTCCAGCGGCCGGGACTGGGGGGAGGGGCTCGGTCGTGGGCAGGAAGCCAGCAACCCCCTCCACCCGGGCGCCCCATGTGTGAAGAGTGACCCCCCCCCCCCGCCTCCGAGAGACACACACGCACACGCACACACGGGGCGCCCAATTTAGCACCACGGTAGTAATTAAGAAGGGGGGCGCGAAGCGCAGCAGCAGGCTGAGCAATGGGAAGGAAGCTTTCTAGCATTGTCCAAAAAAGAGGGGACCGGGCCACCCATCATGTACCCCAGGTGTGTAACGCCTGGTTCCTGGCTTGGAGGGCGGTCTACAGGCTCCAATGGCTGCGATGGTGATGAGAAGGACGAAAGTGGGAGGGAGAGTCCCTGGGAATTTGCCTGATAATTCGGGCCTCTTTGTGCATTTTTCTGGGGTTTTGCCAGCAGTTGACCCAGCCTCAAAAAGACAGCTCGTGATTCCAGTAATGTTGAGAACCTGGGTCCTAAATGGAGGGTCAGTCCCGGGCTATTGAGGAGACCAAAAGCAGGGTGTTCAGAAAGGGATTCAGAAAGTGTCCTCCATTCAACTGTGTGAGATTGTGTGTCAGGTAATAGCTCTGTGCCCGGGGTGATGGAGAGGGCTGAGACCATGCTGGCACAACACCGAGACCACAGCATGTGCTCGCAAATGTTGGTTCTTGGTATTATCTGTGGTTTTCTGAGGACAGGGCCAAGACTGAAAACGGATAGGTGGAAGATGGTGCTGGAAATGGGCCCTTGAGTTTCATCCTGCTCCTGGGCCAGTGGGGTACAGAGTGGTCCCCAGGCGTGGGCAGAACTTGGAGCTGGTGTGTGTGTGGTCCTTGGGAAGTGTCTGTACCGGCGTCCAAGGGATGTGATTTTTGGGTAAAGAATTGACAGCCTTCCCTTGTTCTCACAAGAGGAGAGTGACCCAACGTGCACAGAATCCCTGTGCACAGGGTGGGAAAAGCCGCTTCTTCTGTGTAGTCCACTAGCAACGCTGACTGAACACTCACTGTGTGCAGAGTCCACAGTAGGACCACTAGGACAGCATGAGCAGAGCAGCTATTGGCTGCCCTCACACACTCACAATCTAGTTTAGGAGATGCATAAGAAATAAGATCAACACATAAAACATGAGGTTCAGTGGGTGATAAGAACTGTAGATAAAAACAAAGCAGGACCACTAATTAGGTGTGTGGACCCCTCCACCCTCACCAGGATGCCCCATTGCTAGGGCCGTGAAGGCTCCACTCCTGGGCCTAGGGATGGAAGGCCACCCAGAACTGGTGCAGCCTGTCTCCCCGCTCCCTAAGACCCAGCCTCCCCAGATAGTTCTGTGGCCATGGGGCAGGCTCCCTGGGATGACGGACAGGCCTCAGGCTGCTATGGTTTCTCGCCTTATTCCTGTGGAGGTGGTGGTGTTTCCCTCTGATAATGACAGCCTCCAGTCTTGCGTGACTGAAAGGCCTTATGGGCCCACACTCCAGAAGGGGCCCTATGAGCAGGAGATGAATTAAAATGGAGAAATACAGCCTCCCTCCACCTCCACCCCCACTCCATTCTCTCCACTCCCCTCATCCCCACAGCCCCTAAAGCCATGGGTGAATAGTTTCTCAGTCCCTTTGCCTTGCTGAGCTGAGTTACACCTCAGCTCAGTAAGCTGGATGTACACCTCTCTCTAGGTACTGAAGTTAGGGGACACCCAGAACCTGGATGTGGAATTAGAAAAAAGTGCTGTTTGACTCTGAAAACACCCTCTTCCCAACATACCAACCAGGTTTAGATCCCTCATCAACTCTGCTCTCTGACATCCCAGAATTCTAACATTGTAGGCTTCTGACTTTCTAGAATATTAACATCCTATGCATTTTACACAAACACTCTAGATTTCTATTTCCGCCCTTATGTTCTAGAATTCTGGGGCTCCAATATTGATTTCATTCGGGTCTACCCATTGAAATAACAACAGAGGAAGACTACCTGCAGAGTAGCATAATACTGGTCATAATAAGAGCATTTAACGGCCTTTCAATCATGTTTTTATTTAACAAGTATTTTTTGAGAATATTCTAAGTGTCAGGCCTTGTTCTAGGCATTATACAAATAAATAAATTTAAAAAATAAATATTTTGTTAGAAGATGATGTGTGCAGAAGAGGGGGTAGGGAGTGAGGGGTACAATTAAAATTGATGGTCAAGGTAGGATGCACTAAGGTGACATTTGATTTTATTTCTGTTTGTTCTTTCACCTATTTAGATTTTAAATCTTAATCTATAACTGTGGATTTATTTCCTTGCAGGTCAATCAGTTTTTGCTTCATGTATTTTGAATCTCTGCCATTAGGGGTAGGCATAAACATTTAAAATTGTTATATCCTCTAGATTAATTGGCTTCATAATCATTATGAAATGACCTTATCTGTCCCTGGTAAGACTCTTTGCTCTGAAATAAACTTTGTCTCATATTAAACTAGCTACTCTAGTGTTCTTTTGATTACTGTTAGTATGGTATATCTTTTTCTATCCTTATACTTTTTACTTGTGTCTTTTATTTAAAGTGTACTTTTTTAGTAGGTGGCACATAATTGGGTATTTAAAAAAAAAATCCAGTTTGACAATCTCTGCTTTTTAGTTGGGGGTGTTTAGACCATTTACATTAAATGTGATTATTGATATGGTTAGATTTAAGTTTATCATCCTGCTGTTTGTTTTCTCTTTGTCGCATCTGCTCTGTTTCCTTTTTCTGCTTCATTTTGTATTAATTGAACATATTTTATCCAATTTTACCTCCTTTGTTGGTTTGTTAGCTATAAGCATGTTATTTCATGTTGCATTAGGATTTATAGTATGTATCTCTAACTTATTACGGTCTATTGTCAAGTGATATTACATCACTTCATGTGTAGTGTAAGAACCTTACAACAGTATACTTCCATTTCTCTCCTCCTGACTGTGATGCTATTTTTGTCATACATTTTACTTATGTAGATGTTAAACTCCACAAATTATTTTTGTTTAAACAATAAGTTATCTTTTAAAGATATTTAAATGATAAGGAAAAGATCTTATATATTTACTCATGTAGTTTCATTTGTGGTGCTCTTTATTCCTTTGTGTAGATTCAGATTTCCATTTGGTATCATTTTCCTTCTGCCTGAAGGATTTCATTTATCATTTCTTGCAGTGCAGATCTGTTGGTGAAGAATGCTTTCAGCTTTTGTATGTTTGAAAACATCTTTATTTCACCTTCATTGTTAAAAGATATTTTAACTGAGTGTAGAATTCTATGTTGACACCTTTTTTTTCCTTTCAGTAAGTTAAAAGATGTTGTTCCACTATTTCTCCCTTATGTCATGTCCAACAAGAAATCTTCCATTATCTTTATCTTGTTCCTCTGTACTTAACAAGCCTTTTTTTTCTCTGCTTTTAAAATATTTTCCTTTTTGTCCGCAGTTTTGAGCAGTTTGATCATGATGGCTAATTTCTTCATGTTTCTTGTGCTTCAGGTTTGTTAAGATTATTGGATCTGTGAGTTTATAGTTCATATCAGATTTGGAAGATTTTCACCTTCTCCCTCTATCCTCCCCAAATATTTCCTTTCCTTTGGGGACTTCAATTACACATATATTAGGCTGCTTTAAGTTGTTCCACAGCTTCTGATACTCTTTTTGACATTTTGATTATTTTTTTCCCTCTATGTGTTCTATTTTGGATAGTTTCTATCTTCTATTTCTTCAGATTCACTAATCTTTTTATTTGCTGTGTTTAGTCTGTTATTAATTCCAGAATATTTTTCATTTCTGACATTGTAGTTTTCATTTCCAGAAGTTCAGTTTGGATCTTTTTATATCTTCCATGTGTCTCTAACTTTTGAACAGTTTTAATAATTGTTTTATTGTTCTTGTCCACGAGTTCTATGTCAGTTCTGGGTCATTTTCAATTGATTCATTATCATCCTCCTTATGGGCCATGTTGTCTTGCTTCTTTGCATGCCTGGTCATTTTCTTTCTTTCTTTTCTTCTTTTTTTTGGATGCCAGACATTGTGAGTTTTACCTCTATTGGATGCTATATATTTTTATATTTCTATAAAGCTTGAGTTTTGCTCTGAGATTCAGTTAGGTTCCTTGGAAAGAGTTTGATTCTTTCGGATCTTGTTTTCATGATTTGTTGGGTGGGTCCAGAGCGGTGTTCTATTGAGTGCCAATTCTTTACAGATATTGAGAAAACACCTTCCTGAGTACAGGAGACTCCCTTATCTGTTTTGCTTTCTGTGATTTTCCAGCAGTCAACCACGGTTCAAAATATTAAATGGAAAATTCCAGAAATAATTTGTAAGTGTTGAATTGTGTGCTGTTCCGAGTTATGATGAAATCTCAAGCAATCGTACACCATCCCACCTAGAAGAGTATCCACGCTGTATAAGCTACCCTCCCATTAGTCACTTAGTAGCCGTCTTGGTTGTCAGACAGACTGTAATGGTAGTGCAGTGTTTGTGTTCAAGTCGCCCTTATTTGGGTTACTTAATAATGACCCCAAAACGCAAGAGGTGTAATGATGGCAATCAAGATATGCCAAAGAGAAGCTGTAAAGTGCTTTCTGTAAGTGAAAAAGTATGTATATATAGGAAGAAACATAGTCCCGGTATACATAGGGTTCAATACTATCTGCAGTCCCAGGCATCCACTAGGGGTCTTAGAATGTATCCTCTGTGGATAAGGGGGGACTACTGCACTTTAACCAGTGCACCATGAATTATGATTTTTTTTTCTATTTGACACTGTTTTGGTCCTATGTGACTCCTGGGTACTGGTCTTTAATCTTTTCCCATGGTTTTTTCCAGCCCAGCGTAATTTTGTAACGCAAAAGTGCCAACCAGTGCCTAATACTCCAGGGAGATTTTCTGCAGATCTCTGGAATTCTCTCTGTGCATCTGTCTCCTGTTCAGTACTCTGTCCTGCAAATTCTGCTCTCCTTGGTCTCCCTGGACTCTCAGCTACATTTCCTTAGCTCAGAAAGTCTGCTGGACTCCACCTGGGTTCTCCCTCCCTGCACTAGGATCTGGAAATGGCCCTGTGCGAGTATTCATGAATGTGTTTGAGGAATAGATTGGCAGGAGCAGGAGAAGCTGGGGGGAAAAGAGGGGACATGAGAGGTGAGGTGTCAGCTTGTGTAGGACCTTGCAGGACATGGTAAGAACTTTGGCTTTTATATGAAATGAAATGGCAGCTATGGGAGGGTTTTGGGTAGAAGAGGGATATCTTTTCGTTTTCTTTTTTAAAATACATTTTATTGGGGGAATATTGGGGGACAGTGTGTTTCTCCAAGGCCCATCAGCGCCAAGTTGTTATCCTCCAATCTAGTTGTGGAGGGTGTAGCTCAGCTCCAAGTCCAGCCGTCATTTTCAATGTTTAGTTGCAGGAGGCACAGCCCACCATCCCTTGCGGGAATTGAACTGGTAACCTTGTTGTTGAGAGCTCGCACTCTAACCAACTGAGCCATTAGCCCGTCCTCTGGAAGCTCAGCAGCAGGTCCTTGTCTTCTTGTCTTCAATCTAGTTGTGGAGGGCGCAGCTCACTGGCCCATGTGGGAATCAAACTGGCAGCCCTGTTGTTCAGAGCTCGTGCTCCTAACCAACTGAGCCATCCGGCTGCCAGAAGAGGGACATCTTTTGACTTATATTTTACAGGATCTCTGAACTGATTGAATTAACTGAAAGGAGCAAGAGTTAAAGCTTGAGACAGTTGGGAACCAGTGTACTAAACCTGGCCAGAGATGATGGTGACTCAGATATGTAAGGGGGTTATTAACTAGGAGGGGTTGGAGGGAGGCTGGGGAGCTGTCGGTGCTCTATGTCTTGATCTGGATTGAGGTTATCTCATGTGCTCACTGGATGTACACGTCCAGTTGTGTTCTCATCTACATGAATGTAATACCTCAATTGAAAAAATAAAATACAGAGATAAGGGTGGCTTGGACCGGGTTACCAGTGGAGGTGAGAAGAAGTGAGCAGATTCCAGATCTCTTTTATAGGTCGATTCAACAAGATTTAAGTCTAGATCTAATGTTAGATGTGAGGGAAAGAAAAGCATCCAGAATAATGCAATGGGAGGGTTTGAGAATCTTCTTTTCCTTCAGGAGAGTAGTTTATGTAATGGATTCTGGAGCTACTGGTGGCCGCCTTTGCCTCCACAAACTTAGAGCCTCCCTGAGAGTGAAATCAACAATGAAGAAATCAAAGCCAAGATGGAGGGAGAAACAGGTCTTCACAATAACATGTCAGGACCTGGATCCAGCCATACCTGAATGACCAGTCTACTGGGCTTCTCAGTTATATAAATCAATAATTCCTTTTTTCTTTCTTTCACTTGTAACTGAAGAGTCTCCACTGATACAACTTCCTCCATGCTTTCCTCTGTCTATACTGTCCTGGGGACCCTCTATAGATGCCATATCTTCTCCTCATTTTCAACACCTGCCCTGAACTTTCTTTCCTCTGGACTTTTGCTCCTGTTATCCCTCTTTACAGAATGGCCTTCTTTCCCTCACATCAACACTGTCTTCCTATTAAAATTCATCCTAACTCCACCAGCTGAAAGTCGGAGCTGGCAAGGGCCCTTAGACACCAACCCTCCACCCGCACTTCCATTTTACAGATGGGAATACTGAGGTCACTCTGTGAGATGGGCAGGCTTATGGCCAGGACTCCAGTGTCCTGCCTTTCTCAGGGGCCTTTCACAATCCTCCCTATCCCCCTTTTTCTTTCCATGGTTCAGTGCTAAGGGGAACTCTTCAAAACAACTTACATTCTGTCTCATGCTGCTTGCTGGTCTTTGCACAAGCTGTTTCCTCAGGGATGCCCTACTCCACCCTATCTTTCTGGAAAAGTTCGCCCTTGAACTTAGAGACTTGACTCAAAGATCAGACTTCCAGAGCCTTCCCTTATTCCCAGGGTGTGGCAGTGTCCTGCCAGCTGCCCCCACAGCTGCCTCTGGTACCTCCATGAAGCCGTTCACCCCTCTGTATTGCTCATGTCTGTTTTCTGTCAGCCTTGCCTTTTGGTCAGGAAGGTGCGGCCACTGTTCTGGCCAAGCAGGTTCCCACTCAGTGTTGGTTAATCAACAAACATGGCGTGAGAAAGAGTGCTGTTGGGGAGGAGAACCAGCAGTGGCCTTGGAGGCAGGAAATCTGAGCTCCAGTTCAGCCCCCCCCAGCCCCCACCCTCCAGCTGTGTGGCTTTCAATAAGTCAGATCCTCTCTTTGAGCTTCAGGTTTTTGAGCTATAAAAAGGGCAGGCCATTATAGTGCTTAAAACCCCAGGCAGCCTGAATTAGAACCCTGGCTATGTGACCTTGGGCAGGTTACTTCAGCTCTCTGTGTCTCAGTTTCTTCATTTGCAAAGTGGAGATAATAAATGTACCTGCCTTGGGGCGGCTGGAGGGCTCAGTTGGTTAGTTAGATTCCCACATGGGCCAGTGAGCTGCACCCTCCACAACTAGATTGAAGACAACAAGCTGCTGCTGCTGAGCTTCTGGAGCGGCAGCCCGATGGCTCAGTTGGTTAGAGCATGAGCTCTCAAGAATAAGGTTGCCGGTTCACGGCAACTAAAGATTGAAAACGGCGACTGGACTTGGAGCTGAGCTGCACCCTCCACATCTCGATTAAAAGACAACAATTTGGAGCTGATGGGCTCTGGAGAAACCAACACTGTTCCCCAATAAAATTTTTTTTTTAATAAAAATAAATAAATAAATGTACCTGCCTTGTACTTGTGAGTATTAAGTGAGTTAATACTGGGGGCGCCAAAAAAAGGTATACAAGTGGACATTTTGGTCAATGCTGCTCAAGCAGTAGTTCGCCATAATCAGAAGTATCTGGACGCTGATGGTAACCACTTTGAGCACCGCTTGTAATGGCAGAAGTTAAACGTGGCTTGTATTCATCTTTTATCATCGGTATATATTATCACAATTTTTTTTCTTTTTTTAAATTTTAGTTTGTTGGGCTGACAATGGTTAGTAAAGTTACACAGATTTCAAGTGAATAATTCTGTAATACATCATCTATATATCACATTGTGTGCTCGCCACCCAGACTCAGTTCTTCTTCCATCACCAGTTATTTGCTCCTATTTACCCTCATTTACCACCTCCTTCTCCCTTACCCTCAGGTAATAACCTCTAAACTATTGTCTGTGTCTATGCGTTTTTGTTTGTTTGTTTTGTTCCTTTGTTGCTTTCAGTTTTATATCCCACATATCAGTGAAATCATATGGTTCTCGAGTATTTCAATTTTAATAGTTTTTTCCTTTCTTTAAATGTGTATACTTTTTTTTGTCACCCTCTGTATTTATAAAGCCTTTAGAACCATATTGGCACATCATATAAACATCCAAAAATGATAACCAATAAACAAAAGAAACTTGCTTTCCTGAGAGGAGAGCTTGACAGACTGTAAAGTGCTACATGAATGAACTAAGATTACACTCATTAGGTAAGCTGCCAAGGAACAGCTGACTCTGACACTGCCCAGTTATATGTCCTCGAGGAAATCATGTCATCCCTCTGGGCCTCAACTTCCCCATCTATAAAATGGAGTTTTATAGGGCAGTTAGGGTTACGGTATTTAACCTCTCTGAGCCTTGTGCCCATATCTGTGGAGCAGGGCTGATAACTGCATGTGTCATGGGCTCCTGGTGAGGATGACATGGGATGGTGACTACAGAGGACATGCCAGGCATGCTTGCCACAGAGTTGAGTGTTCAATACATGTGCCTGTTGTTACTGCCACTTATTGTGACCCTGACATTTGAGGGTTCCCTGAGGTGGGGCTGGGTGGGGGATGAGCTGGCCACACATAAAGATGCTAATGTAGCATCCCCCTGCCAGTTTAGAAAAGTAAAGGCAGCTGTGTGACCCCTGGCTGGTGTCTGCCTGTCTCTGAGCTTTTATCTGATGGGCTGTGGTATCAGCAAGAAGGACAAGGATCACGCCCATTGGAAAAAGATGGACATGGCACTGCTGTGTCGCAGGGATAGGCTGTGGCTGCTTTAGTGAGTCCTTGAAAGCCTTGGATCTTCCAGGGCCAACAACGTCCCTGCCACAGGTGACTACCTCAAAATTGTCACCTGCCACCTGCTGGAGTCTGGAAGTGGGTGGCTGAGGTGGGAAGAGAGAGCAAGGTCCAAATCCTGGCTTCTACCTTCTCTTGCTGGGTGACCCTGGGCAAGCCCCTGTCCCTCTGTCCCTGGTTCCTCACTTGTCACATGGTGAGGCTCTGAGTGCCTTAGCTAGGAGAGTATGCTCCCAATGAGGAGGGATTGTGGCCTAGGCTGGAGCAGAGAGCCAGTAGCAGAGACCCTCATGCAGGGTCTCTGGTCCCGCTCCCCGCATAAGAACGCAGGACATGGCGAGGCCAAAAAGGAACACCCACGGAGCCATAGATAGCGGAGTCATACCGCTGTAGTCTGGCTGGCAGCTGGGTTGGAGATACAGGAAGCAGGAGCCACACGATGCGCAATCCGCTGTCCGCTTCTCTGCCAACCCTTCAACCCCTTGCTAACCGCAATCCGCGCTTGCTAGCTCAGCCACGGCAGTTATATCAGTGGCCAGTGGCTAACTGGTTACAGCTGATGGCCATCTACTACCCGAGCCAGCACCTTACCATGTGAGGCCGAGAGCCTGGAAACTGTTCTCTGGGACTCCGTCCCCACAAGCGTGAACGATTCTCCTGGACCTTTGCTTGGGGTGAGCAAAAAGCAGCTGGGAGCATAGAGGCCTCTCCTGAGTCCTGAAGGTGGGGCACAGCACAGACTGGTTGGTGGAGGCCCGGTGCTCATCTTGGGATGGGGACAGATTGGCAGATAAAGGGGAGGCAATCGGCAGGGACTGGGGTGTCCCTGGGGAGGGAGGGAGAAGGAGGGGCGAGGAGCAGGAGGGAAGAAGGCAAGGCTGTGTGTAGCCTCACAAACCTGGGCCTGCAAACTCTCTAGCTGGACGTTGGGACTGGACCCT
This sequence comes from Rhinolophus ferrumequinum, assembly GCF_004115265.2. NCBI lineage: Eukaryota > Metazoa > Chordata > Mammalia > Chiroptera > Rhinolophidae > Rhinolophus > Rhinolophus ferrumequinum. Next base: position 23,602,874 of record NC_046306.1, read on the forward strand.
TCCCTTGAATGGGGTAGGGACGGGGGCTTGTTGGGTCACCCACCTGGATTCTTGGAATAAATGACAGAGGGACTTGATGGGTGGGAATTGCTGAGATGGTGAGAAAACATTGTCCCCTTCCCACGATCACACTGCTATTATGACGTTTGCACAATCGCTCTCATGTATGACAGCAGTTCTGGAAGTTGAGTGACATGGCTGGGCCCCGGCCCCAGGTCCAGTCTGGGGCCGGAACGTGTGCCTGTCTTACAGGTTCCCAGGGGATGCTGATGCTGTTGGTTCTGTGGACACACTTCGAGAACCGCTGCTCTGTTGAGTGTTCTGTCCCTTTGGGTCCCCTTTGGTGCAGACACTGAGATGGAGCCCGGAGAGGAAGAGGCATGATACCTGTAAAAGACAAAGGGGGAGAGAGCAGCGTTGGGCAGGGAGAGATTCAGACCATAGTGCAGGTCTGGCAGTGTCATCCCAATGGGGAGCTCTGGAGCCCCACATTGGGCAGAAATGGCCTGGCCCTGGGTTCCCTGCTGGCTCAGGCATTGGCTGGGGTTGCCTGGGAAGAACATGGTCTTGGCTCAAAAGGTGATGAGGATCGTCAAGGTGGTGCAGCTGGAGGCTATCAGCTCACTGCTCTCCTCCCACCTGAAGGGAGACCAAGTGCCCCTTCCACAGCTGCCACAGGTGTCTACTGTGTGCCAGGCCCTGTGAGCCTTCCCCTGGATGGATGCAGTTTCAGACCTAGAGCAACCTGACAACTCAAATATAGTTGTCCCCATTTAATAGTCGGGAAAACTGAGGTGTTGAGGGATTAAGTCATCTGCCTGGTGGTAGAGCCAGGGTTTGAACCCCTCCTGTGCTACAGCGCTCACTGCTCTCAGCGTCCCTGGGAGGTGAAGAATGGTAGCCCCTTTTATGGCTGGGGATCCGAGGTGTGAAGAGGTCAGTGACTTGCCTGACCTTACAAATGAAATAAGTGGAGTCTCTGGGATTTGAACCCTGCTCTGACCCATCTCTTTTTTTTAATTCCCAGGTGCTGTCTCTTGAATATTTCTGGGGGATGTAATAGCACAATCTTGGGGCTGGAAGGGGCCTCCCTGGCACTTGACTGGTGGGCGCACTGAGGCCCAGGGAGGTTATGAGCTATGCCTCAGGGCTTCTCTGTGTCCTTGAGGGGCTCCCGGTTATGTGAGCGGAGTTACCCACCCATCGTTATGCACACAGCCAAGGGCCCCTGTGGGTCAGCTCTCCAACCCAGGGCACCAGCTCTCCAACCCAGGGCACTTATGGTGCCCTGGGGAGGCAGCCACAGGTACAGTTGGACCTGTAGCCGATGAGTAGGCAAGTTTAAGAGGAAGAGGGTGAGAGCCCATGTAGTTGTGTCCAGGCCAACTTCTCCAGCGGAAAAGTATCAGCTGCCGAAGCTGATACTCGGCCAAGGGCTCTGCCTCTTCCAAGATAGAGGCTGGAGAGGGTGAGGCTGAGAAGGAAGCTTCTGGGCCAGACTGCGGTCTCAGGCTCCAGCGAGCCCTGAGTCCCCCTCCTCAGCGTACTAGCCTTGTGACTTGGGGGGCTTATTTCATCTTTCTGATGTAGGATTCTTCAACTCTGAGTTGGAGACAAGTCCCCCCTGAAGGGTGGCTGCGGAGTAGAAACGAGGCCTCCAGGCCATGCCCCTAGCAGGGGCTCCTCACCTAGCAGGCCCTCCTGGTCTTCAGCCTTCGCTTCCCCTCTCGGGCTCTGGGCAGCTGCTGGCCCACCAGCCCCTCTCAAGGAGGCCACTATTTTCAGAGGGTCAACCTCTCCTGGTGTGAGACTCAGGGAGCAGCTCAGTGCAGGTGGGAGACGGGGGAGGGGCAGGACAGAGGGCTAATTTCCACCCCTGTCTCCCCCAGGATGGGCCTCCTTCCCTCCTGAATGTTCACTTCTCCCCCCTTAACTCCCTCCTTCTCTCTTCTTCCATCTTTGTTTTTCTTTCTTTTCTTTTTCTCCTTTCTGTCTTTTCTCTCTCTTTTTCTCCTTCTTTCCACCTTTCTTTTGTCTGGTCTTCTTCTCCCTCTCCCCTCTTTTCCCTCCTCTTTATTTTCATAATGAGTAAGAGCATGGACTCTGGCTGCCTTGGTTTCAGAATCCCAGCTCTGCCTCATACTGGCTGTGTGACCTTGAACAAGTTACTTAATCTCTCTGTGCTTTGGTTTCCAGAGTGGTCAAATGGGATACTGACAGTATCTCTCCTGAAGGTTGTTATGAGGTGTAACTTAGACCGGGCCGGACCCAGTGGGTGCTATGGGAGTCTAAGCTACTCACCCTTAATGTCTACCCTGCCCTCCTCTTCTCACTGTCTGCCCGGTATCCCTCCTTCCCTTCCTGCCTCTCTCTAGGCCCTGCGCTCCTGCTCTTACCCCTCATCTGCCAGGAATCGCAGGCTGTCTCCTGGCCCTCCCTTCCCCGCTGCTCCCCCACCACTGCACACAGAGGAGGGGAGCCCAGGCTTGGGGCCAGGCTGCCCCATGAGCAGTTGCAGAGCCAGGTGGTTGGAACCCTTCCCTGGGCCCCACCCACAACGAGTGCGAGGAGCTGCCTTTGTGCCACAGGGTGACAGCCTCTCTTGGCGCCTCATTTGGCAGAACCGTGCATCTGGCCCGGGTACAGCTGAAATGCTCAGCCTGGGAGGCGGTGGCCTCAGAAGGCAGGGTGCTCTGGGCACCCTTGTCATCCACCTGCATGACCGTGCATGAAGGGTGCTCCTCGCCCCCAGCTGGGCTGCCAGCCCCTCAGGGCCCCCAGGGCCCAGCATGGAGCCGACCACACAGCAGGGGTTCACGCAATGCGTGGGCATGGAGGGTAATGTCAGCGAAGGCATGCGGAGTGCTTGCTTTGTGCCAGTCACTGTTCTAAGTGCAAATTCCCTTCGTCTTCACAGCAACCCTGTGCGGTGGGGACTGTGCTCCCCCCATTTTAGAAATGAGCAAACTGAGCCACGGAAAAATGTAGGAATTTGCCCAAGGTTGAATGAATGAATGAGATGACAGCCTCAGGAGGAGGAAACCAAGACAAGTGACTGGCCCACGGTCACAGAGGTAGTGAGTGGGAAAAAACCAGGACTTGTACCTGGGAATCCAACACTGCCCCTCTCCTGTCTGTAACCAGTCAGGACAGTGTACCTGTCACTCAGACACATGTTCCTTGCCATACTGGGCTCAGGCCAGGCAGAGCAGCAGTTATAGAGCCCTGAGCAGAGGCTGCACCACCGAGCTAAGGCCATGCTGAGGGACTTTAAGCCAGTATTTCAATCAGTCCTCTCCACAGTTCTTTAAAAGTAGTATTCTTATTTTTAAAGTGAGGTGCCTAAGGCCCAGAGAAGGCAAGCAACATGCCCAAGGTCACACAGCCAGCAGACTCCAAAGTCCCACTTTCTGTTCTCCAGGGGGGAGGCCTGTGGTGAGAGGGCAAGAAAGAGGGGCATGCCCAACCCCCACTCCTCCGTTCTCTTTCTGCTGTCAGGGCTAGATGTCGGTGCCCCTTTGTCTACCATTTGCAGAAAGTCCTGGGCACGGGCCTCTTCACTTTTACCTGGAAGCTGGGCCTGGCAGGGATCACTGTGTTCCTCTCCCCTCTCCTCCCCTCCCTCTCTTCTCTTTTTCTTTCTTTTTATTAAGATATAAAATATACACAATAAAGTTCCCTGATTTTTAACACCATAAATTTTGCCTGTTATTGAAATTGGTGTTAAGTGCAATTGTACTCACTGTGCCCATTTGACAGATGAGGAAAGTATAGACCGGAGATGGGAGGTTGGTCCCCTGGCAGCTCAGAGTCCAGCACTCCTGCGCACAGCTTTCAGCGGAGAATCATGATGGTGAGTGCTCTCCAGTGGCTCCCCCCACCATGCTCTGCTTTATTTGCCTAATAAGAGGAAGTGCAGCTCCAGCTCCCTGCTGATAGGATGGCCAGATACCCTGATAGTGCTCATCCAGAGGGTCTCACAGGAATCCTGGGGGTTTGCAATCCAGAAAATGTGAGGAGGGTCAGCTCCCTTCAGGGTCACCAGGGAGATGCTCGCTGTCTCCACTGGGTTGAATAACACCCTCTCCCCAATTCTTGTCCACCTGAAACCTCAGAATGTGCCTTTATTTAGAAATAGGGTTTTTGCAGATGTAATCACGTCATGCTGGACTAGGGCAGACCTTAATCCAATGATTAGTGTCCTTATAAGAAGAGGATATTTGGGCACAGACGCAGACATACAGGGAGAATGCCGTGTGACAATGGAGCCAGAGATTGGAGTGATGTGTCTACAAGTCAAGGAATGCCAAGGATTGGGGGCAATTCCCAGAAGCCAGGAGAGAGACAGAGAAAGATTCTCCCTCAGGGCCCCTGGAGGAAGCACGGCCCTGCTGGCAACTTGATTTCAGGCTTCTGGCCTCCAGAACTGTGAGACAATACATTTCTATTGTTTTTAGCCACTCAGGTTGCAGTACTTAATTACAGCAGCCCCAGAGAACGAATATACCCTGTCCAAGGTCTCAGGAGCTGCCACCTTAGACCACCAGCTCTGAGCAGGCTCTATCCCAGGAAAGAAAACCACAGACACACAAAAGAGCAGCCAAGGACCACTCCCCCCTCCCCCCCAGACCCCCCTATGCCAAGAACCTAGATCTCAGGGCACAAATGCACACGGTTTGTTGGGAGTGAAAGAAAGAAAAATGCCTCTTTTCTCAGGTGCCAGCTCTAAAAGCAAGAACCAAAAAGGTATTTCAGTAGCTGCCCCTGACGTGTGACACATGCACACTCAAGCTTTCCCACAGGCACAAAACTAAGTTTGCAGCTGCTACAACAGCCCATCCCCTTGGCCAGGCAAAAGCTGCTCTCATGTTTTATTCCCACTTTACAGATGTGCAAGTGGAAGCTCCGAGGCAGCAGGAGCGACCTGGGGACCTTGGAACCTTGAGACTGTTACTCCCTGGCCCTGAGCATTCTGCTGCTGAACCACTAGTAGCAAGACGGCCTCCACTGATGGAGCTGCCTTTTCAAGCATGATCACACTCCATCTTCACAGTCCTGGGAGGCAGCCATCACCACCCCCACCTCACAGTCGAAGGCCCTGAGGCTCCAGGGAAGGGATGTGCACAGCGACCTGCACAAAACTGGAAAAAGGTAAAAGCAAACCTCATCTTGCAGTGTGGTGCAATGTGAGTTGAATAAGAGATAAAAATGTGAATGGGCCAGGTACACAGTTGGTGCTTAATAAAGTCTCCCAGCTGGTAAATGGGGGAAGGGGAATTCATACCCAGTTCTATTTTGCTCCAGAGCCCACCCTTTAAGCCTCTTCTGTGTGAAGCCATGAGGACAGAGCCTGGCACAAGAAAGGTTAACTGAGTCAAAAGATTATTTTCAGCAAGTTGAAAACATGAATCTCATACAAATATAGAGTGAGTACATGTCAAAGGTTCTCACTCTATTTCTGGCTCCCTCATTGATGAGGGAAGCAGCAGGATGGTAAAGCTGGTTCAATGGAGAACGAGATGGCAAAGTTAGGTACACTGGTTAGTGTCTTACGGGGCAGCAACATCACAAGCCCTTAGCATTATTTTTACTACAGGACAGAAATCATTTGCTACTGTGCATCTTGTATAAGTTAACGTGGAACTTCACTGAGTAGGGACGCTGATCAATAATAAATGGCAAAGTCAAGGGTGCATTGGCTTGAGAATCAGGTGACTCAGGCAGGCCGATCAGACAGTGTCTTAACATGACATTGAAAGGACACACAGACTTCCTTTTGTCTTATTTCCAAGTTTTGGATATTTTTATCTTTACAGCTGTTCTTATTGTTATTAATCCATGTCTTTCACAGAACTCAGAGGTTCCCAGAAGCCCAGGAACACACAGACCCCACTGTGCCCCCACTCACATGGGGACACAAGGGCAGAGGGGGCAGGAGCCAACAGAGGGGCCTGTGGTGGTGGCAGTTTGTAAACACCCATGCCAGGAACAGATCGTGACCACATTACTTGTCAAGGAAAATACAGCGACCCATAGATAATAGGTAGCAGTGATTCCATTTAGGCTAACACACGTGTGTATGTGCAGATACATTTATGAGTGTGCATGCAGAGAAAGCTCTCTGGAGAAACACCCCCAAACTGACAGTCATGTGGTGGGGAGAAGATGAAAGGGGAACCATCCTGTAAAACCCACCTCATTGTTTAAATTGGGTACCTCCAACTTGTTTTCCTGTGTGACTCACGTATATATATTCATGCATGTACGGATATATGATAGATGATTTCTGGAAGGTTTTCTCGGGGGACTAGGAGTGGGAGGTGAGCTTTTTCACCGTTTCCCTTCTGTACTCTTTGGCTTCTCATCTTTGTTATCAGTTTGACCGGGAACGCACCTCCACCCGCCGTCTCAGGGGCAGACCCCAGGCTTGCAGGCAGGGATCCCAGCCGCCCTGCTCTCCGCTAGGGTCCCGCGAGGCGGAGGGAAGAAGAGCGGGCTTCGCAGGGAGCTGTGCGGACCCTCCCGGGATGGGCCGGGTCCGCAGCTGACGGTGCGGGTGGGCACGGGAGCAGATGGACCTGGCGCCGGGCTGCTCGGGTCCCCCGGTCCCGTCCAGGTGGCTCGAGCCGACTTCGGGCCAGCTGCGGGGGTCGGGGAGGGACGGGCAGCTCGGATGGGGAGGGGACCCCGTTTTCCATGACAATGCCGAGGCGGCGCGTACAAAGACGCCGCAATCAGCGTTTTATTGGTTCGAGTTAATTATCTGCGGCGGAGGGGGCGGGAGGGGCCCGGCGATTCCCCGGGGCAGGGGAGGGGGCGGTGTCAGAGTAGGGGTGTGGGGGTTGAGACCCGAAAGGAGGGGGCGGTAGGAGAGCTGCTCTTCCCAGTCCCACCCGGCCCGGGCTCCGTGGCAAAGCGCCATCGCCCCCTAGTGGGTACCTCATTCATTCGTTCACTCATTAATTCATTCGTTCACTCACCCGTTCAGTGTTGCCGCGCGAGGCATTGCACCAGTTAATCAGTGTCAGAGCTGAGAACAAAGCCTGGCAAGTGGGTCACATTTCAAAAATGCCCCGACCTGGGCTGGGCCCCTCGGTTCCCTTCCTCACCAACGAAAGTCTCTCAGACTAGTGCTGCAGGCTGACTTATAAACAGAAGATTATAATGCAGCATAGCAAATGCTACAGTAAGGGCAGCAACAGGGTATGGAGGGGGCGGGCAGTGGAGGATCTTCTAGAGAGAGGGGAGTCGTACTACGGGGTACTGGAAGAGGCCCAGTTTGAGATAGGACCCGAGGAACAAGTGGAAATTAGCCAGCGGCATGGAAGATGCAGACATTGTGGAAAAGGGTTCAGCAGGTGCAAAGGGGTCGCAATAGAGAAAGTAAGGTGCACTCTGGGAAGAGCAGCATCCCCTTGTAGGGAAGGGGCCTGGAACTTACCACGCAAGGGAGTGGAAGTGAGCAATGAGGTGGAGAAGTGGGCTGGGGTTATATGAAGGTATGGGCTGTGGGTGGGGTGGGTTGGGAACACCCCTCAAATAGTTTCCAGTTTATAATTCCCTTCTTTAAGTTTGGAGAGAATTTAGCTGCCTCCACCCCCATCTAAACTGCTCCCACATGGGTTCTGGCCTGGTCATTCTCCGCCCCCACCCCCACCACCACCACTGTCTGAATGTCTCCCTGTCTTCCTTTATTTTGCCCTTCAATCTACCTGCAGTGTATCCCCCCAAGTGACTTTTCTAAAAGCAAAACTATGTGGCACTACTTTTCAAAACGACAAATGTACAGGATCTATAACTCAGTGGCTGCATGTGACAGAAAATCCATAATAATAGTGCTTTAAACAAAGGAGAGGCATTTCCCTCTCATGTAAATAAAGTCTGAAGGTAGGAAGTCTAGGGCTGGCATTGTGTTCCGTATTTCAGGGAATTAGTCTCTTTCTATCTTATCACTCCATCACCCTCAGTATATGGCTTCCACCTCATGGCCCAGTGTGGCTGCTCAGATACCAGCCATCACATCTGCATCCTAGATGGAAAGCCTTTCAGTCATTGGAAAGGAAAAAGGAGTCAAGAAGGAAGGGAAGTTCCATTAAAGACCTTTTCTGGAAGTCACATATAAACTTTTACTTATATTCCATTGACCAGAACTTGGTTACATGGCCACACTAAGCTACAAGAGAGGCTGAGAAATATGGTGTTCTAGGATTCATGTGTCCAGATGAAAATTGGAGTTGTCTTTCAAAGGAAGAAGTGGAGCCTGGATATCGAAGACAACCATCAGCCTCTGTCAAACTCAGGAATACCACTTCTAGGAGTGCATCCTACAGGTACACTCACCCATGTGACATGTGACATATCTATAAGGTTATTCACTGCGGCATTGTTTGTGACAGCAAAAGACTGGAAACAACCTCAACAGGGGACGGGTTAAACAAATGCTGGGACATTCATACGATGGAGCACTCCACAGCCAGAACACAAACGAGGAAGCTCGCTATGCACTGATATGAAATGGTAGTTCAGAAATTCCACTTTGGAAAACAGTTTGGCAGTTTCTTATAAAGTTAACTGTATACCTACCCTATGAGCCAGGAACTTTACCCCTAGGTTTTGGCCCCCAAATAAATAAGAATATATCTCCCCACGAGGACTTCACACAAATGTTCATAACAGTTTAATTCGCAATAGACAACTGGAAACAGCTCAGTGTCCACCAACCCGTGAATGGATAGCAAACGGGTGAATCCATACCGTAGACGACTATACTGCAGGATAAACGAGTGGACTAATGATACATGCAGCAACATGGAAGAATCTCAAAATGTGCTGAGCGAAAACAAGCGGTAATGATGCAACTGATGTGGAATTCGAGAACAGGTGAAACTGATCAATCTATGGGGCTAGAAACCAGATCAGTGGCTTCCTCTAGGGGTGGGGGGCTTGCTCAGGAAAGGGCATGAAAGAACTTCCTGGGATGGTGGAAATGTTTTGCTTCATGAGTGAGTATTGGTTACACAGATGCATTTCACTGTATGCAAATTATACCTCAATCTTCTTAGAAAGCACAGTGCAGAACAGTGTGTAAATTATGCTATCTTTTATGCTTAAAAAGAAAAGAAATTGGCTTGTATTTGCATAGACTGTCTGGAAGACGCTGGTAACAGTAGATGCCTACTGGAGGGGAACTGGGTGGCTGAGGGCTGGGGAAGAGGGAGACTTTTTGCCATACCCTGTTACACCTGCTGACTCTTGACGAAATAGGTGAATGTACTACTTAAATAAAAGCTAAACGTGAAGAGATCAGTCACATGCAAATTTGACATCAACATATCCCTGCTTTACATGCTTTAGTGGTTCCCCATCTCTCTCAGGGCAAAGTTCAGACTCCCAGCTCTTCCTGCCTTCTCTGGTCCCAGCTAGGCAGCAGCCTCTCCAGTTCCTTGCCACCAGCCTGCAGACAGCTCAGGCCACAGGCTCTCTCAGTCCTTTGTGCCCATGCTGTTTCCTCCGCCACTCCGTTCCTGTAAGGCTTAGCTGCTCGGGGAAGCTCTCACCAGTCCCGAGTCAGAGTTGGTTCCTCTGGCTTCTGTGGTCCTCCTGCACTTTGCCTCCCCTCTTCCTCATCTGGCCAGACCACCATGTTTACTGGTGCTCACTGTGAGCTGACCCCAGGGTCCCCGGACATGGGTGGGAGCCATCTTTAGGGATGAACCTACTTCCATATCTGTTCCTTGCTCTACTCTCTTAGATCATGCAGAAAAAACACACTGTTGTGGGTTTGTGTGATACGTTCAAGCCCCAACCCCTGGTACCTATGAATGTGACCTGCTTTGGAAATAGGTCTTTGCAGAAGTCATCAAGTATGAGGTCATACTGGATAAGGGAGGGCCCTAATCCGATGACTAATGCCCTTAAAGGAAGATGGAAATTTGGACACAATCACAAACACAAGAAGGGAGAATGCCATGTGGCAAAACTGCTGAGATTGAAGTGATGTGTCTACAAGCCAAGGAATACCAAGGATTGTGGGCAACCCCCAAAAGCCATGAAGAAGGAAGGAAACATCCTTCCTGAGAGCCTTTAGAGAGACCATGGCCACGTTGACACCTTGATATCATACTTCTAGCCTCTAGACCTATGAGACAATCAATTTCTGTTGCCTTAAACCACCCAACTTGTAATATGTTACTTCAGCCCTAGGAAACTAATACACACACTAAACCAGTCAATACCTAAGACAATTATAGGTAGTGACAAGTGCTTTGGAAAAACAAGACAAAGCATGAAAACAGGGCATGTGATAGACAGTTGCTGGGCACAGCGTCACATTAGCCAGGGTGGTCAGGGAAGGCCTCTTGGAGGAGGTGATGTTTCAGTGGAGACCTGCAGAATGAAGAGCCTGCCACGTGAGGCTCAGGCAGAGGTCCTGGGGACAGAGGGCAGGCTTGTCGGGTTTGAAAGCTCCTTGATGCAGCTCTGACAATGGAGGATACCTTGCTGGGGTCTTTGGGGCAGTCCCCAGGAGTGAACCAGGAAGGAACTGTCCTCTCTTTGCCTCTGTAAGGTCTCAGAACCCGCTGCATGGCTGATGCTGGTCGCCCCTCCGCCTGGGCCGGCTGGCAGCCGATGGTGAAGACCAGCTTCACAGCTGACACTCTGAGCTGTAATTGTGATTAACTACTGGGTCCTCTTCCCTGCTCAGGCCTGAGGCCCCGGGTGTGACAGCTGCAGAGTGAAGCAGTGAGGCCAGGAAGGGGTTAATGGGCTGCCCCTCCATCTGAGCCCTTCAGACAATGAGAAGAGGTGGGGAGGCCTCTGCTGGGGGGTGTGGCATCAGCTGGGGTGAGCGAATGGAGGGGACAGAGGCCTGGTCCCCAGGGACGGGTGTGAGTGCTCTACTGGGAGAGGGGTCAGAACCCTCCCCCGTGCTATTATTTTCTTCCATCCCCATCATCCTCTGACCTCCCCCTCCCCACCAGAGCGTCCCAGACAACTGCCCTCTTGGCTCTGAAGTGGGCAGCCTTTTCAGCCTCATGGAATTCTGAAGCAGAGTCTGAACACCAAGGAACTATGGAATCATGAAATGTCACTGCTGTAGGGGAGCTCATCTATTCCTGTCATTTTCAAACTTTTTTGCTTAATTATTAGCAGTGGAAACCAGAACCCCACCCCCACCTCATTTTCTTCCCAAATAACAAATAGTGTGTTGATTACATTGAGTCTGCGCACCAGGCTGCCTCATTCTCCCCTACTTCTGCCTCTTAAAACTGGGGCACCTGGGGAAGTCATGACAAATGTATAAGTTAGGTAACCACCACCACAAATGATATATAGAACATTTCCATCATCCGAAAAAAGTTCCCCCATGCCCCTTTGTAGTCAATACCCTTCCCCCAATCTCTGTTGTAGTAGGTTGAGTGATGGCTCCCCAAAGATACCTAGTTCTAATCCCTGAATTTTGTTACCTTATTTGAAAAAAGAATCTTTGGAAATGTGATTAAGGATCTTGAGATGAAGATTACCCTGGATTATCCAGGTGGATCTTAAATGCCATCACAAGTCCTTGTAAGAGAGAGGTAAACATGCAGGGAAGGAAGGAGGCAATGTGACCATGGAAGCAGAGATTGGAGTGATGTGGCCACAAGCCGTAAATGCCTGGAGCCACCAGAAGCTGGAAGGGGCAAGCAACAGCTCCTGCCCTGGAGTTTTGGAGGGAACGTGGCCCTGCAACACCTGCATTTCAGACTTCTGGTCTTGGAACCCTTAGAAAATACATTTCTGTTGTTTTAAGCCACCCCGTTTGTGGTACTTTTTACAGTAGCTCTAGGAAATGGATACAACCTGATACCCATGACCTATTGTCTGTCTGTATAGTTTTGCCTTTGCCAGAATGTTAAGTAAATGGAATTCTACAGTATGTGGCCTTTCGAGTTTGGCTTCTTTCACTAAGCATAACACAATTGAGATTCATCCATGTTGTTCTGTTTATCAGAAGTCTGTTCCTTTTTATTGCTGAGTAGTATTCCAAAGTATGGATACGCCATGCTTATTTATCCATTCACCAGGTGAAAGGCATTGGGTCATTTCCAGTTTGGGGTGATTATAAATAATGCTGGTATGAGCGTGTGCATTCAGGTCTTTGGAAAGAAGTTGTCATTTCTTCAGGATTGATATCTAAGTACAATTACTGGGTCATACTGTAAGTGTATTTATAATTCTGTAAGAAACTGACAAAACTTTTTTCCAACATGACTGTACCATTTTGCATTCCCACCAGCACTGAATATTGTCAGGATGTTGTTTTAAAATTTAGCCTTTTTTTTTTTTTAAGATTTTATTGGGGAAGGGGAACAGGGCTTTATTGGGGAACAGTGTGTACTTCCAGGATTTTGTTTTTCCAAGTCAAGTTGTTGTCCTTTCAATCTTAGTTGTGGAGGGCGCAGCTCAGCTCCAGGTCCAGTTGCCGTTGCTAGTCACAGGGGGCACAGCCCACCATCCCTTGCGGGACTCGAGGAATCGAACTGGCAACCTTGTGGTTGAGAGCCCACTGGCCCATGCGGGAATCGAACCGGCAGCCTTCAGAGTTAGGAGCATGGAACTCCAACCGCCTGAGCCACCGGGCCGGCACAAAATTTAGCCTTTTTAATAAGTATGTAGTGACTTTAGGCTCATGGGGTTATTGTGAGGATTAAATGAATATATTGCTGAGAATAACACCTAACACATTAGCATGTCGTCCCTGCCTTGCAAGTGTTAGCTCACCCTTTTGTTATCACTATGGGGAGGCCAGGACATAGCCAGTGGTTAAAATCTCAGATGCCAGGGTGGCCAGGTGGGCGAGGCAGGGCCCTTGGGGAGCTGCAAGCACATGTGCTTCTTGAAGGTCACAGTCCCTGGGAAATAGACCATGAGATGGAGATTTGGGTGCAGGTGGTTTACCGGGAAGTACTCTTGAGATGTGGGGGGAATGAGGAAAGCAGGGGCAGGCTGCTGCAACAAAGGCCTCGGGAAGTCCCATCAAGAGCTCTGGAGCTGGGACAGCCCTGCAGAGATGTCGCAATCCGACACAGGCTGGGTAGGCCTCTGTATATATCTTGTCCTGGCAGAGATGTAATCTTGGGTAAAACAGCCCCCTTCACTTGAGCCATCAGCAGCCAACACTGTAGGTATGTGGGGGCTGGTGCCCTGATCCAGGTGACTCCCCCAGGTAGGAAAGCAGGCCCGAGGGGTCAGACCTTTCAATTTTTCAAGAGTAGCTCTCAATTGACATGATGAGGTTGTATCCCAGTTTTTAAAAATTGCTGGAAACTCTTTTAGGCTTTTACAATATATTGTGAGGAGCAGATATGCCAGACCCAAGGGCTGGATGGGGCCTGGGGCTGCCTGCTGATATCCCTGATATAAAAGCTGCTCTGTCACTGTCTGATACCGTGTTAGCGTCGGTTTCCCTATGGAGTGAGCTCTATGGGGCAGGAGCCTTGGGGTTTTGCTCCCCAAGGCCTCCTCAGAATATAGGGCACTCACGAAAGAGGACTTCCAGAATCGCTTCAGAAAGTGGCAAGAACAATGAGATAAGTATGTTCAAAGTGAAGGAGTATTTTGAGGGGGACTAATGGCAATGTGTCTTTTACTGTAATACTTTTTAAAAATTTAAACATTCACTGAATTTTTTGTTCACACCTTGTCGTACATTTTACCACAATTAAAAAATAAGACAAAGAAAAAAGAAAGGAGAAAATTTTCTCTATGTGGTCGAGCTCCAAGATAGCCTCAGTGATCCACGCATGCTGCCATCCATGCCCTGAATCCATGCCTCTATCACTGAAGGGGGCTGCCCTGTGGAACCAAGAAGACAGTGTAGAAATGAGACAATGTAACTTCTGGGGCTGGGTCATAAAAGGCACTGTGGCTTCCATCTTGTCCACTTGGTTACTGGCTTGGGGGACAGGCAGCCACCAGGTCATGTGGACACTCAAGCAGCCCACGGAGAGGAAGTGAGGCTCTTTATTGACCAGCAGCATAGAAATGAGCCCCTGGAAGTGAAGCCTCTAGCCCCACGAAAAGAAATCCGAGTCAAAGCCACCCACCGAAGCCACTCCTGAATTTCTGACCCACAGAAATGGTTTGAGATATAAATGCTTATTGTCCTCGTAAGCCACTATTTTGAGTTAATTTGTTACGCAGCATAGTACATAAGGTATTTGTAACTGTAATAATACCTTATTACAGAATTTTGTAACACAGTTGTCCATCGGTATCTGCAGGGGATTGGTTCCAGGACGTCCCGCACATACCAAAATCTGAGGCTGCTCAAGTCCCTTACATAAAACGGCACAGAACAATGCACACAGTCGACCCTCTGCATCTGCGGATTCCCAGCCACAGATGGAAAATACTGTTTTCCTTCCACAGTTGGTTGAATCCACAGATGTGAAACCCACTGATAAGGAGGGCCAACTGCATTTCTTGAAAAAATCTGTGTGTAACTGGACCCGCGCAGCTCAAAACCCTGATGTTCAAGGGTCAAGTGTATATTTTATTACATACAATAACAATTTCTCTCACAACCACACATCAAATACTGTTAGCTCATCATCCGTCAAAACATATTTGGAATCCAGATACTTGCTCCCATCTCCAAAGCTACCACCTGGGTCCACAGCCACCACTCTTTGCTCACCTGAGTCATTGCCACAGCCTCCTCATTGGTCTCTCTGCTTCACTCCTGCCCTTCCCTAGCCGGTCGACTCTGTAGTGAGGTCCTGCCCTTACTGCAAAGGTGCAGCTGTGATGGGAGAGGTGACCCCATGACCTCTGGGGGGGCTGCAGGAGGCTTCCAGGAGGAGGCTCCCTTGGGGGAAAGTGAGTGTTTAGCAGGGTCCTTTGCTCCCCCAACCCCCAACACACACACACACAGAGGAGTGGCTCCTGAGGCGGGCAGACAAGGAGGATGGTGCCAGGGCCAGGTAAGGTGTGTGCTTGTGGCCCTGGTCACTTCATAGCACCCAGGGGACCTCGTACTCTGTACAGTTTGGAGCTGCTCTGGCTAAACATGTGAATGTGAGAGTGGAGTGTACCCGTGCATATGTGTATGCTCGTTCCCTGCAGGCCCCCAGCAGGTCACAGAGTGCGATGGTTTAGAGCACAGACTTCAGTTAAAATCCCAGCTCTTGCACTCTGGCTGTGTAGCCTTTGACAAACTGCCTAACTCTCAGTGCCTCCATTTCCGCCTCTGTAACACGAGGCTAAAAAAATACTAATACCTACCTCATAGAGCTATTATAAGGATTTAGTTAATGAGTTAATATGTGCAGAAAGCCTTGGGACAGTATTAGCACATACAGGAATTACATAAATGTTGGCTGTTAATATTATTATGGGCATAGACCAAATCCCAGCTCTGTCATGGACTTGCTGTGTGACCTAGTGCAGGTCACTTTGCTTCTCTGGGCTCAGTTTCCTCACCTGTAAATGGGATCTTATTGGCACTATCCATAGGGCAGTATGAGGCTCCGAGGAGGTTGTGTATGGGAAGGCCCTGTTCGGGTTCAAGGTTGGTCTTTGGTTATGCATGTATTCGAGACTCTCGTGTCTGTATATGTGGCATGGGAGGCACTCTTGTGGCCTGGATTCCTACCTTCCCTCTGAATGCTGCCTCTTCTCACTTGCAGGCCCCCTGATCAACCCTCCAGACCCCCTTTTCCTGCTTCTTTGGCTGCAGCGCCACCTGCTGGCCCAAAGCTACATGACAACCCAAGACCACTGCCTTTGTAAGGACAGAGGGAAGGGAATATGCACTTGAGCACCTACTGTGCGCAGAATAGTTATGCTATATAGTATATACAGGCCAAGACAGGTGTCAACCTCAATTTTTTTTAGAGGATGAGCCTCAGGGAGGCCACACAGAGTCAGCTGAGAGCAGGGATTCGAATCTACATTCCTTTCCCCTCACTTTAAACAGTTTTGTGTTGAACCTGCCTTCCCCTGTACTCAGAGAGGAGCCAGGCGTTGAGGTCAGGGGTCCTTGGGAGAATGTTAGGGTTGTCTCCTAGGGCCCAGACTGCAGCAGGAAGAGCACTGGACTGGGAGTCCCCAGGCTGAGGTCTCCCTCTGGCTTCCGCAACCACCAGCTGAACAACATTTTGAAAATCCTCACCCATTTATTCTAACTGTGGGGTAGAGCACTTACTGTGGGTGTTGGGTTCTAATGTGAGGAGAAAATTATAAAAATAAACACATTTAAAAAAAACTACCCCAAATCCTTTCAATCACCCATCAAGTACAGTAAGGGCAGGTTTCTAAACATCGTCCTTCACAGGAATAAATACACTTACCATAAAGGGGGCAGCATGTGGTAGCGACTGCATAGATCTGCAAACTATAATTTTCGATTCAGCTCTCACTCAGACGTGTGGGATTGTGAACAGTGGGTCCATGCTCCCCCACCCCACATCTTGCTTACAGCTTGGCTCATGTCCAGGCAGAATCACCCACACTGTGTATATCGTTAACCCTTCTCACTCTTTTTCTGGGAGCACACAGTTGCATTTCTGACGTTACATTATAAAAAACAGCCAACATTTCTTGAGCATTTATTATGCACCTGGCACTATTCTGAGCCCTCTACCTGCATTCATTTATGATATATTATCCTCTTAACAATGCTATGAGATAGATATTATCACCACAGATGAGAAAATTGAGGCATTGAGAGGTTAAGTAACTAGCCCAAGGTCACACAGCCAGTAAATGGTAGAGGCTGGATTTGAAACCGAGGAATCTGGGGCCAGAACCCACACTCTTAACCATCATGTTAACCACTTGAATGGAGGCCCCATGGGAGCCATGTGTACATGTGTGTGTATCTGTTGTCGGCCCACAAGCATCTTAGGCAAGCCAGAACCCAGTCTGGCTCATCTTTGCATCCCAAATACTGGCCCTTTCCATCCAGGGCTCACTCTGGTTGTGTGCTCAGTAACTGTGTATTGAAACAATTCATAAGGCTTGCTGAGCCCCAGCTCCTTCATCTGAAAGACAGGAATAATAGTTAGCACTTCAGATTGCCCAGCGAGCTCATTAGTGGGAAAGTTTACGTTAAAGACCCCCGTTCTCCCTTGCTTACTGCCTGTTCACCCTTCCGTGGGCTTCCAGCCTGGCCAATTTAGTGGCCTGCACCAGCTCGGGAGAGCTGATCATACTCATCTTTTCCCAACTTTTCATTCAGTACCATCATGTTTGTAGCTTGAAATCAGCAACAGTGAGAGTATTTACACCACAGAAATTGGCAATAGAAACAGGAGTTTTTTCCTTTAGAGTTGTTAAACATTTACCACTGTCAGGAGGAAATGGATTCTCTAACAATCACCTTCAGGTAGTAGCACAGTGGAGTGACCATGCCTATTGGCTTTGGAGCCAGACTTCCTGGGTTTAAGCACGAGCTCTATCACTTACCAGCTATGTGACCTGGTTCAGTTACTTGACCTCTCTGAGCCTCCTTAGTTTCATCCATAAGATGATTGTCTATTTCATTAGGAATTCAATGCTTTCTCAATAAATGTGGGGGGACTTTCTTGTTTCCCCATCTTAGGAAAGGGGATGGTGATGGGAATGGGACTTGCAGTGTCAAAGAGGAACCTCAACAAGGGCAACGTGTAACCCCAGGTCCAGGCCCTAAGTGGACAGTGTCTTGAGCACTGTCAGGCCAGATCTTTATGAGCCAGCCTGGACCGTATGCATGGTGGTTGGGGGATAAGGGACCTCTTCCAGTTTCTTGGAGGGAAGGCTGCTGTTAGATTTGGAGCCTGGAACAGATTTGGGGGGAATCAGGTGATCTCACCAATGATTCCTGCTGCCCTCCCCTCACCTCCTTTCTGCTCTAGTGAGGATTCCTAGAGGTGTGTTATGGGGTTTGCAACATATAAGATGTAATATACATATGACAAGAATAGTACAAATAGGGAGAAGAAGGAATATTGCTATGTAGGAGTGACATTTCTATACCTCATTGTAATTAAGTTAGCATAAATCTGAAGTAGATTCTGATAAGTGGAGACATATATGGTAAACCTAGAGCAGCAATTTTTTTAAAAAAAGACAATTTTTAAAGAAATTAAAATGTTACACTAGAAAATACTCATTTAATGTAAAAGAAAGCTGTAAGGGAAGACTAGAGGAATAAAAAAGACATGAAATATACAGATAACATAACGTAAATGGCCGACGTAAATTCAATTCTATTAATTAATAATAGCATTAAATATAAATGGATCCAATCAAAAGGCAGCGATTTTCTGACAGGATACAAAAAACAAGCTCCAACTATCTACTGCCCACAGGAGACATACTCTAGATTCAAAGATACAAATACTCTGAGAGTTAAAGGATGGAAAAGATATATTATGCAAATAGCAATCATAAGAAAGCTGGATTGGCCTTATTAATATCAGAAAAAAATAGGCTTTAAAACATAATATGTAACAAGAGCTAAAGAAAGACATTTTACAATGTTAGAAGGGTCAATCCATCAGGATGACATAAAAATTATAAACATATCTGTACCTAACAACAGAGCCCCAAAATATAAGAAGCAAAAATGGACAGAATTGAAAGGAGAAATAGTTCAATAATAACAGCTGGACACGTTAATACTACATTTTCAATAATGGATAGGCAGAAGATCAACAAGGAAATAGAAGACTTGAACAACTCTATAAACAACTAGACCTAAAAGACATCTATAAAACACTCTACCACCAACAGCAGAACACATACGCTTCTCAAATGCACATGGAACATTCTCTAGGCTAGACCATATATTATTAGGCCACAAAATGAACTTCAATAAATTTTAAAAGCTTGAAATCGTACAAGTATCTCCTCTGACCACCTCCTCTAAGAAGTCTGTGGAAGGGTTCCATGCGCAGGTTGAACCAGAGGATTTTATGCTGGTTGTCTGAAACCTGGAACCTTCTAGAAAACTTTCAGGGCATCTGTCTAAACATTACCTCATGTCACCCTGTTGTGTGCATTAACTTAGTTAACTCATGGAAAGCGCTTAGAAAAGTGCCTGACATGCAAATACATTTTATTTGTTATTGTCCTCACAATGACTTCACGGGGCAACTTCATTAGTTTCCTTATTTTACAGGTGAGAAGACAGAGACTCAAAAATGCACAGTAAGTTGAGGTCACATAGCAAATAATCAGGGGAGCCAGATTAAAACCCATGTACAAGGCTTCTTACTTCAAAGCCTTGTACAAGTGCACAGAGAGGCAGGTCTGAGAACTTTCATCACAGCATTTTTTTTCAGTAGCTTAAAATCGGTATAGATGTCCACCAACAGGGACCATTCAGTAAAGCCCAGCCAGAAAGTACTTTGTGCTGGTTACAAGAAACAAGGTTATCCTATACATAGGGACATGGAACCATCTCCAAGACATTTTGTTCAGTAAAAAGAACATCTGAAAAAAGTTTCATAACCCACAAGAAACAAAGCCAAATATTCCATAAGATCTGTCTGTGCATGTGCGTGTGTGCGTGCGTGTGTGTGTGTGTGTGTGTGTGTGCTAGAGAGAAAGAGTGACTGAGATCTTTGGATGCTCATATGAAGCAAATGAAGGTGATTTAAACAATAGGATCTATTTATAGGAACCTTTCTTTCTTTAGATTTTATTTTATTGAGCTTTGAAATAATACATGCTCAAAGAAAAAATTCAGAGTACAGCAATGTATCATGAAGGAAAAAAACCCTCAGAAATCCCTCCCTCTGGAACTAACGAGGCTAACATTTTGATATATATCTTTCCAATCCTCTTTCTGTGTGATCGTGAGTACGTGTGTGACTGTATGTATGCATATATGTATAGATATCGAGAAACATACATATGCAAATATGAGAATTCTGCTGTTATAACAAAATGTCTCCCACATTATAGAAACTTAAACAATATAGAAACTTATTTCTCTGTCACATTAAATCTGGGTCCCACGCAGAATGGTGGCTCCACAATCATGGTTTTCTGACTCCTTCTATATTCTTCCTGTATTTTTCTCAACCTGTGGCTTTTTCTTCATGGTCTAATACAATTGCTCCAGGTCCAGCCATCACATCTGCATTTCCACCAGCTGGAAGGGGTAAATAGGAAGTGGAGATCCTGCCCCTGCCTTTTAAATACACAACCTACAAGCTGTACACATTATTCTTGTGTACAAGAATAACTGTAGATAACTGTTGTCTAAATGTCATCAGATGGCCATTCCTAGCCACAAGGAAACCTGAGAAATGTGGTCTTTACTGTGGGTTACCATGTGCCCAGCTAAAAGTCAGGGTTTCTATGACTATGAAAGAAATAAGAGAATGGACATTGTAGCAACTAGCAGTGCTGTTTGTTGCTTATTTTCATTCTCTCAATACTATCTTTCTTCACTAAGACAGAAAGTTCTATATCTTACATGGTAGCGTGTGAGAGGACACCAGCCTAGACCTAATTACAAGCTGTGATAGAGCAGCTGTTCTTTCTACGGCAACCCCAGAAGTCAGCTGCTCAACCAGCAATCTCCAAATGAAAGGCAGAGTCCTGGCAACACTAATATTTACCATGGCACTCCCACCAGGCTTTACCTTTATAAACATCATTAAGAAAACCAGAAAAGGTCATCCCATTGCAAAACCAGAATTGCAAGACACGGTGACAAACCTCTGACAAGTTTCAGCCCCTTTGCTAACCATTCTTAAAGTGATACCATTAGATTGTGTGTGTGTCCTGCCTACCGAAGCACGAATTTCTCCTCCCTTCTTTTCATTTCCAGAGGAATTTGAGTGTGTGTGTGTGTGTGCGCGCTGGGGGGTGATGGAGTGTCAGGCATGGGAGTGGATTGGAGTTTTCTATTTCTATCTGTAATATTTGCATTTCAAACTAGAAGACAGTGAGCCAGGGGAGGTGTTTATCTCCACCTGAAGCTAAGGTTTTCTTGACTGGTTCACGTGGTTTGAGGTTCGTGTCTCTGACACAGAAAGATCATGTAATACACAGCCAAGGTGGCCTGGGTCCAAGTCCTGGTTCTGCCTCTCACTGATTGTGTGACCTCAGCCAAGATACTTAACCTCTCTGTGCCTCAGTTTCTTCATCTGCAAAATTGGATTGATGATACAAGAAATACTTTTAGGGCTTCTGGGAGAATTAAATCAGTAAAGTCTCAGGAAGAGCCCAGGCATGGGGAGGCCCTCAGTAGGGAACCGCAGGAATGGCCCCAGGCCCTGGCACCCAGCCAACCAGGAAGGGCGGCAGCAGGAAGGCGCTTTAGAGCCATAAATTGATGGTCACTGTGGTGGACATTAGTGAGGATGAACAGGGTAGAGACTCCCTTTTTCGTCATTCTAGTGCTGACCAACCCCGAGGAAGCGTATTGGTGGAAACCCTACCAATTCTCTTTCAGACGGCTTTGTGGGCCTCTCCTCAAAGCAGTCTTGGCCTGATTTTACATATTCAGGTTCCTGGGGCCACCTTCCTTCAGGATAATTCTGGAGTGTGTCTCAGTATTTATGCCAACAGCTCATTAGAAAGAACCCTGTATTCAGAGCCAGAGTCTGGGCCCTGACGTTGTGGCCCATTTTCTGGCGGACTCTGGCTAGATCATTTCGCTGTCTGTACCCCTGCTAGCTCACTATCGCATTTATACGGCCTGGGACACACCTGGAGGCTCATGGACCGTCTGTCTGAAGCATTAGACAGTGTTAACTGAAAAATAAGAAGACCTTACAAAGTGAGAGGGAAGTGCTTTTATCATCCCCATTGCAAGAGGGGATGGAAGTGTTCTAACTCATGCAGGTTAACTTCAAGGCCGTCAGCGTCATTGAGAGTTCCAAGGGTGGTGAGTAAAAAAGCAAAACCACAGAGAGGGTTGTCAAATAGAGGTGCCTTTTCCAGACACCAAGTCACTTGCCCTCTCACCTGGTCCTTGTCAGAATATATTAGCGTAGCCAGCTCCATACTGTACTTGCTCTTCTGCGTCTACTCTCCATGTGTGTAATTATTCTTGGAGCATCTTCACGTGTCAGCACAGAGAGTGTTTCTTGTTCACAATCCACTCCAACATTCTTTCCGGGAGGGAATGCTTGGAAACAACCCAAATGCCCTTGAAAGGGCAAATACAAATTTAAAAAATATTCTCCCTGGTGCCAGAAAGGGAGACACCCCTTCTCCCTTTACTTAGAGCATTTACTTTAGAAAAGTTGTAAATTCTTTTTCTGCTCCTTTCAGATGTATGCGGTTCTTTAAAAAAGCTGAATAAGCCTCTTGCCAGGTTTACCACCCAGGAATGTTTTTCTCAGGGACCTGGGAGCCATCTCTTCGTAATGTAAACATCAAGTAACCCAGCACCTCTATTGCCCAGTCTCTGTGGGAGGGTGGGAGCCTAACTTCAGCGCTGGGCTCCAAGTTGCAAAACAACCTCCTCTCATAAAGATATGAGTTTCTTTTCCTGTGGATAAGGACAATTAGTTAACACAGATAGCCACCCCAATGATAAACTATGTGACAGATGGTGCTGTCTGGCCCTCCTACTTGAGGACTAGCTACTGTTTGAGAACGTGGATGTAATTGGTTGTATCTGCTTGTATATAAAAGCAGGATGGGGTTTCTTTCTGCCTCTGCAATCTCTTTAGCAGATTGTCTGGGATGTGTACCACCATCTGGTTTAATGCATATTCAATAATAAAACTGTTTTCTTTCTTTTTTTTTTGCTTTTGTGGAGAGGTTTTCTGGGTTGGCAGGTGATTTTATTTTTAATTTTTGTTTCCAACACCTTCAAATGTCTTTTTGCAAAGGGCTACTTATTAATAAATGAATCTCGTACCTCCATACAGTGGAATACTATGCAGTCATGACAAAGAACAAGAACACGTTCCATTTTCATTCTCAGTTAAAGTGCAAAGTACACAGTAGTTTACTACTTTTTCTGTAAAAAGACTCTGTATTTGTTTATATTGGCATAATCTCTAGAAGAGAAGGGATTAAGAAAAGTGCTCTTGTGTGTGTGTGTAAGAGGAGCTGGGCAGACCGGGAAGAGGAGAGGGATGACATTTTTTTGCTGAACACCATTTTATATTTTCTGATTTTTGAAACATGTTGACTATATTATCTATTAAAAATAAATTAAAAAGCAGGAGTGGTAGCAAGCAAACCAACCAAACCACTAAAGGAAAGAAACGCCAGGTCCAGACATTCTCTAAGCACTTGATTCTGTCTGTTTCTGAGTTCAGTCTTGACCTTGGAGCCAACTGAAAACTGATGATATTGATACATTTTAGAGGTTTATGTGGACTTTTTCATGGAAGGCTGATCTTAGTGTAAAAGCAGGGAATGTCTTTTTTAAAACAAACAAACAAACAAAAAAACACCAACGAAAAGTAAAACCAAAAAACAATCAGAGAGCTAATACACCCTTCCCCCATACTCCTCCCTGCAGTTGGGAGAAATGCTTTTTGGGGTCCTCAGTGTCCACTTTTTAGCCTTGATGAGTTGGATGGAGACTCACTTTCAGAGGCTTGGTGTAGCCCCTCGCCTCATCACCTCTCTCTGCCTCCCAGAAGGTCACTTACTGTCCAAGAAGTAGGCCTTCCTGGGTCTGGAGGGGAGATGGAAAGGGGTCTGTGAGGGACGTTGTCCATCCATACTGGGAATCAGGGAGCCAACATACCTGAGATCCCATTAGTCATCTGTCTTCTAGAAGCTCCTCTGTGAGGATAGTGGGGAAAGAATATGGGGCAGGGGTCACCTCTCCAGCCCTCTGGTCACTTTAGGCTGTGTTGTACTCCTGTTATTACTGTCGGGCATCAGATGAGGAAGTGCCCCAGGAAGGCTTGCTACACGCTCAGTGTGTTTCCCTTTTATCCCTGTGCCAAGCCTCTGAGGTAGGTGCTGTTTATTATAATCCCATTTTATGGATGAGGAAACAGAGGCACAGAGAAATCAACGGACTTTCCCGAGGTCACACAGCTTGTAAGGCCAGCTCACCCTCCCAGCTCTTTCCCTTCTAACACCCTTGAGCCTGCCTCCAGCTGAGTGCTTTCAGTCAGTTATTTCTCAAGAGGGGAAGGAAGTTCTGAAAGGGTGGAATTGTAGGCACTGTGATTCAGAGTTGGGTAGGGCAGTGCTTTACATTTCCGGGTCCCATGGGAGGCCTGTGGCATTCCCCACCTTACCGAGGGGAGTTTGTATTGATGGTTCAGGCTCTGCCTCCGAGACCCCCCACCCCCCGCCACTTGCCCTGTAATCTTGGGCCCTTGCCTTGCCTCTCTGGGTTCCAGTTTCCAGGTGCCTCTAGTGGGCCTAGGCAGAGCACTGCAGGCTGCAGAAGTCCGCGGATGAGAAGAGCTGCCAAACGTTGACCAGTGGGAACATGAGCAGAGCTCCGAACAGCGAGCCTAGCTGCACTGTCGCCCCACACCACAAGAGGGCGCTGCGGCTATGGTCGCGCAGGATCACTCCCAGCATCACCTTGACATAGCTCAGACAGCCAGTGAAGAGCACCCATGAGACCACCTGCGGAGATAGGGTGAGAGATGCAGAGTGAACGGGGCTATGGTGCGACCCCCAGGAGCGAAGGGTGAAGGGTGACCTAGCAGGGCTAAGGGAACCCCATGAGTTGACCCCTACCCAAGGGCAAAGGAGAGCCCAAGCCCAGTGGCTTTTCTGTCCCCCATGATCAAGTCAAGGGCCTCTGGGAGAAGGCCACTGCTGATGTACAAATGGTGGAAAGACTGTGGCTTTCAGGCTGGACTATCACCTTGGACCAGACACCTCACCTTCCTAAGTCTCCACTCCCAAACGAGAAGCATCCCTGCCCCCCAATCTGGGGCTTCAGGAATAAGCAACCACAACTTTGGTCAATAGGAAGGGCTATACCCAGGGTCTCCCCAGGCCTTGGCTAGGTGAGGGGGCACCTGTGGGAGCAGATACTTACGATGGAGACTTCTCCAGTCCAGTGGCCCTGCATGAGGGGGCAGGGGCTCATCACGGCCATGGCCATATTGTAGGCCCCAAAGCTGGTCCCAAGCACTGTGAGGACCCCCAGGAATGGCAGAGATCTAGGGAAGAGTGGGGGAGGTGAGAGGCCTGACCTCCGCCTCCCCTGCCCTGGGGGCCACATGGAATGGTCAGCATCTCCAGGGTTAGAGATTAGACCCATGGAAACTTCCAGGCCACCTGGCTCAAGTGGGTCAGTGAAGCTCCTGACAGACAACGCTGGCTTAAGTCACCCTGAGCATTAATGGTAGGGCCCAGCATCCCAGCAGGAGAAACAGAAGGACCCTGGTGCTGCACAGACCGGGTTCAAATCCTAGTTCCACCATTAAGCTGAGACTAATCCCTACACCTCAGTTTCCTCACCTTCAAAATGAGTCTTGCAGGGATGTGGGGGCCTGTGGGAGCAGAATGTGCAGGGCCTGGCCCTCGCTGTGGGCCGTACCTGGTATTTTACCTGCTGTCATTTCTTCCTGCAGCACACCCAACCTCAGCCAGAAGCCAGGCTGAGGAAAAGGTGGCTTTGATCACAGCACTGGCACTGCAGGGTGTGGTGTTGATCTGGGGTGGCCCTTTCCTTCTGGCCTCAGCTACCTATCTACAATGTGAGGTTTGTATGATATGGGGTCCCTGGTGGCCTCCCACGTAGACCCAGGTCTGACAAGTGAGGACACTGTCCTTCCTTTGAAATCACTGCCCCTGGGGTCTTCCTAGCCATACTCTTCAGAACACCAAGGTTGTTCTGTGTCCTGGGTGAAAGTAGAGGGTCTGCCCCTGCCTCGAAGGACTCTTTCTGCTCCCAGATTTTTAGATTCCCTGACTCGCAGATTCTGTATTTCTAACATTCTGAGCATCTCAGATTTCACAGGTCTGTGGTTTCTGGTCCTGCTTCTCCAGAATCTCCAGCCTCCTTCCACAGTTTTTAAGCCCCAGGGAGAAAATTCAGCTTTCCGGCAAATTGACATTTTCTCCGTCTAAGTCTCCTATATTCACTCCTTCCGGGGCCGGAGGAGGTGGCTGTGGCAGGCCAGGGTGGGCAGCGCTGACGGGGGTGGGTACGTGCAGGACTGAGCCAGTGAGGTCGTGCAGGGCAGAGGGGTGGGTGGGAGCCTGTGGGACTTAAAGTTTCATGACCCCAAGGTGGGCCTTTCTCCTCCGGGGGTCTGAAGTCCTTGTGTCACTTAGGTTACTTATTAAAATTTGAAATCCCAGGTCCCAATTTAGGCTGGCTCAATCTGCATTTTATCAATTTGCCCAGTCATTCTTCTAGAACTGCAGCTGCAAGGGAGACAGCGTGGACTACAGGCAGGAGGGCAGGGCTGAAATCCTGGGAATGAGACCAGGGCCAGCCCTTTCTCCAAGCCTCAGGGTTTCCATTTGTAAATGGGAACTTCGGTTCCGGCCTGGTTGTTGCTTTTCGTGGGCCAGTGGCAGTGATGGTAGATGCACTGGGCCTGCTGTGCACCAGGAACTGCTTTGAAAGCTTTATCGAATTAGCTCATCTCATACTCCCAGCAATCTGAGGAGGTAGAACTATTATTTTCCCCATTTTCCAGATTATTATCTGAGGCACAGAGAGGTGAAGTGATTTGTCCACTATCACACAGCTAGTAAGTAGCAGAGCCAGGATTTGAACACAGGCAGTCAAGCCCCAGGAGCCATATTCTTAAGCACTACACATATAGCCTGATGGTGGGGTTTGGAATTCTGGCTTCTGGAATGAAGTGCACCCCCAAACAGAGTTTCCCAGGGCCAATTAGGGGGTAGACCTGTTAGGCAGGAACATGGAGAAGAAGCAGGCCAGGGGGTTTGCCATGGAGCTGAGGGTGGCGGCCAGGTGGTAGGTGACAGGCCCGTAGGACAGGCAGGAGTAGGTCTGCACAGAGGGCAGCACGCCGTTGGTGAGAGCATTCACAAAGGCCACCAGGACATAGATGAAGGTCAGCTGGGCCAGGTGGTGAGGGGCCCTTTTCTCTTCCAGATGCCCCTGGCCTTTACTGCTATCCCCCGGGCCTGGGGGGCCCAGGCCCTCTTTCAGCGGCCGGATGGCGTAGAGGGTGACCTGGGAGGTGAGGAGGTCTTCTGTGGAGGTTTTCCAGTGCCTGGGGTAATGCTGGAGGAGAAAGAAGGCGATGAGGCAGCAGGCCATCATGAAGGCCAGGAGCAGGAAGAAGACCAAGGGCGAGAAGTTGGCGGGGAGGTAGTGGCTTTCCAGACGGCCCGTGGAGAGCGCCATGCCACTGAGACCAGACACAGGAGTGCTGTTATCTCCCTGGGGAAAGACGAGACAAGGGTCATCGGATGCCTAGGCGACGGTGGGACACAGTGAACGACAGCATTAATAATGATAATGAACCATAAATATGATGCGTTATTATTAATAAGCGTGTGATGAATGATATACACAGAACTACTAAGGTAATGATAATAAGTACTCACACTGACTGACTGCTTGGGAGGCACCAGCGCTTGGCACGCCTCAGCTCACCTGCACCTCCTAACAGCCCTGTGCAGTGGGGACCATTCTTCCCGGTTTTAGAGGGAATGGAAGTAGCAGAACAGTTCGTCTTACCTGAGGGTCATAGAAGCATGTGGCAAACCCAGTCCACTAGGTTCTTTCTGACTCAGAAGCTTTACCTCTTCCCACTCTACTGTTCTCCAGGGCTGACAACCACAAATATGTTCAGAGGAGGGGCTGCTGGGGGACCAGCCAGCAGGAGAGCAGCGGCACCCCAAGTCCCCCTGTGGTGTTGTGGCCGGGTGTGGCCAGGTCTCTTTCCAAGAGATTGCCATACATCTAAATTCATATATGTGAAATTTCAAAAAATTTAAATGCCATCAACTAGTTCAAACACTTGAAAAAGAAAAAAACATGCTCGCCACCTACGATGGCCCAGGCCACTGGTTTGCAACCACTGCTGTACTGCTGTGGTTTGGATTAACACCAGACACATGTACGTTGTCCAATATCCAGTGGAAAAAAGTTTGAAATGTGGCTGGAAAAAGGGGTTCTATGGAAAGTAACCTCATGGGGTGATCTGAGCATAAAGTCCTAACTGGGCAGATCATGGTAGGATAGTCACGCCCAGGCATATAAATTCTTTAGTGAAAGGCTTATCTTTGCCTTAAACAAGCCCTGCCCATTGTTCCTGTGTATCTAGGTTAACACACCTTTGAAATCCCGAGTAAGGACCCTCAAAGGCTTCATCATCCTCAAGAGAGCACAGAATCTTAACTATTTTGTAATCCAGTACCCATCTTGCCTTCTCCACCTCCATGTAATCTTCCTTATGTTCCCTCTTGAATTTCAAATGCATAAAAGAAACTGCAAAACTATTATCCTCCAAAGGCATTTGAGATCTTGCTTCCTGGCAATTGTCACCAGTTTGGGCTCAAATAAACTCTTATAAAAATTCTCTACAGATTTGGACGTTTCTTACGTTGACAGACGTTTTAACAACAGGGGGTGTTGAGGCAATGTCTAAACTCTATGGTTCTCAGCCCTGGCTGTATATTAGCAGCATGTGGGGAATTTTGAATACATATAAACTCACAATCCCTGTTTTGCAATTTGGAAATCCAAAAAGCTCAGAATTTTTTCATGACTCACTTGGCAGCAACACTTGACGGGGTATGAGGCCGTTTACAGCGGTGTCACTGTACTGGATTACTGCGTAACAGGTGGGGCAGGTGTGTTCTAAAATCTGAAACTCCCAGATTCCAATACACATCTGACCTCAAGGATTTCAGGGAAGCCCCACCTTCAGAGAGTCTTATTTAATTGATCTGGCTGTGTGAGAGGCCCACTGGTCTGTTTCAGTAGCTCTCCCAGGTCATCTCAACTGCAGCCAGGTCAAGAACATGGGTCCACCCGACATGTCAGAAACAAGTAATCTTGCTGTGATGAAGTACAGAGCACTGTACCAGCTCTGGGTGATGCCAGGTACCTGTGGAGTGTCGGTCCTCCAGGTGGTATTAGGACTTGGGGTGGTGTGAGAGGTCTCAGTGACATTGACGCAGGTGGTGAGCCCTGAGCCCTGGGCAAGAGCCACCAGGGCAGGCAGGAGGCCGCTGAGTCCTTCACCCACAAAGTAGGTGGTGAGATAGTGGGTAGGCAGCTGGCTCATGAAGGGCAGGAAGGTAACGGAAGAGGTGCAGTCCACCAGGGCCAGGAAAAAGGTGAGGACCATGAAGGTGACGCTGTGGTGGCCACTCAGCACCCAAGAGGTGACGTTCCAGAGGAAGGCAAAGAGGATGCAGGCGACAGTGCCCACACCCAGCACGGTGAAGATGACGGGCACCTCAGAAAGGCAGCCAGGCCGGAAGTGATGGAGCAGGGTGACTAGGAGGGGGCCGACATTGGCCAGCTGGATGATCACTGTCAGGTAGGAGGGCAGGTACCAGCCCTCAGGCAGCTCTGCCACCAATAGGGGCAGCTCTACCCAGAGCCCGTTGATGGCTACCCAGGAGCCCATCCCGAAGGTGCAGACCAACAGGTGTGTCAGGAGGGCCATGGTGATGCCTGCCTTGGGCCAGAGGCTGCCACCTCCCCAGGTTAGTTTGCAGCAGGGCCTACAGAGAAAAATACCAGGTGAGCAATGGCAGGTTCACAGTGTAGCAAAAGGCTGGGTTTTTGGGCCCAGAGTTTTCTCTTCTCATTCCCCTTTTCATGAACAAGTTGGCTTTTTATTAGCAGAAAACAGGAGCAAATTCCCTTATAACTAACCTTCCAGGAGGAAAGGCTGTCTAACTATGACTTGTAAATCCAGAGACTGCCAAAGAAAAGTTTGATACATTCAACTGCATAAATATGAAAACACACAAAAGCAAACAAATAAACCAACAAAACACCCTCTGCAAAAAAAGGCAAAAAAACAACAGCAAGATCAAAAGACAGAGGACAATGTCGGGGAAATATATTTGCAATGTAAGACACAGGCAGAGCTCAGCTTCCTAATATATAAAGAATTTTTAGAAAATTAAGAACAAGAAGACCCACTAGAGAAATGGGCAAAGGATATGAACAGTTCAGAAAAAAAGTACAAATAAGCCTTAAACATATGAAAAGAATATCACCTTCATTTATCATGGCAAATGTCCATTAACAATGACTCAAGGTGCCGTTTCTCACCGTGAGATTGTTCCAAAGATTACCTGCCCTAGACAAAATGACACACGTATGAGGTTATTATTCCTCGCGACCTTGTTGGTAATAGCAAAACACATGAACTGGCCCAAGTGCCTCTCCACAGAGGAGGGGCCAATGAAAAGAATGCCTATGAGTTGGAATGCTATACACCTGTCAAAAAGAGTGAGGAACGTGGGAGAGCTCCCAGGCTGACAGGGACAGGTCCTGAGGCTACGTTGACAAATGAACAACATAAAGGTAGGCAGACAGTGTGCTGCCTTTTGAACACAGGGGAAGAGGAGGAAGAATATGTTTTCTTTGCTTGCATTTGCACAAAGCAGTCCTGGAAGGACACGCAGGAACTGCTGGGATGTTTGTGGCACCTGTACAAAAGGATTTGTAGGGCCGGCCTGGTGGCTCAGGCGGTTAGAGCTCCATGCTCCTAACTCCGAAGGCTGCCGGTTCGATTCCCATATGGGCCAGTGGGCTCTCAACCACAAGGTTGCCAGCTTGATTCCTCGAGTCTCACAAGGGATGGTGGAACCTGCGTCCTCTGCAACTAGCAACTAGCAATGGCAACTGGACCTGGAGCTGAGCTGCACCCTCCACAACTAAGACTGAATTTCAGGACAACAACTTGACTTGGAAAAAATGTCCTAGAAGTACACACTGTTCCCCAATAAAGTTCTGTTCCCCTTCCCCAATAAAATCTTTGAAAAGAAAAAAGGATTTGTAGATCTTTTTTCTAGGGTTTTGACCTGTGAACCATAAACATACTACCTGTTACAAAAATATGGTTACCTGCTATAAAATTCCAATTTGGCCTTTTTCTTATGAAATTATAGAATTCCCTAGCTGGACAGGTCCTCGGAGCCCTCTGGAACCCTTCTGCCCTCTGTTTACCACCTTCACAATGACCTGTGTCATACTACCTGTGATGTGACTCTCTTCCATCTTCCCTCAGTCTAAGTAAAAATACTGGAGAGGCCAGAGTGAAACTCTGGAGCCAGGTGCCTGGGCTTCAACCCAGCTCTGCCACTTACGTACTAGGAGAGTGACTATGGGCAAGTAAGTGACTTTGCCTCTCTGTACCTCATTCTCCTCATCTGTAAATAAAGGACAATGACAGTATCCAAGAGATGCAAATATGTTGAGTTTCTCTTGTCTCAAACTGCACCTGACACACAGTAAGCTCTCACCAAGGGTTCGCTATTTTCATTATGGTGAAATGCCAGGTATACCAACATAGTTATTTTTTCTAATTCACATGAAAATGAACACCTGACTATTCAAAATTAGAAAGGGGAAAAAAAAAATCCCTCTGAGGCACCACCTAAAATCATTGGTGGCTCAAGCACCATTTTGGAAAGGAATGTTGATTGGGCCAATCACTCACTTCCTTTCACAGATGGGAAATGGGGTGGGGTCCACAGGGCTGGAGGGGCTCTCCTAAGACTGGGAGGTGGGACTTGGAGTGGGTCTCCTACAGTACTTGGCTCCCCCCACCGTGACCCCGTGGTGACCCCTGATCCTTTGGTTCTGCTCAGTTTACACTGTCAGTCTTTACCACCTTGTCTCTGTTCTTCTGGAACATTCAGGAGTGCCCCTTGTGGCAACGCCTTACCCAGGAAAGTCTTGACACCACAGCAGGGTTCCCACACTCAGAACTGACTCTCAAATCAGAACTGACTCCCTTCCTCCTTCCTCCACTGGGGAAACCCACTCCACCTTCCTCCACTGGGGAAACCCACTCCACCGTTTCCCAAAGCCACCTCTTTTCCTCTCTGGGAAGTGCTGGAGCAGAATGCAGTCAGACCTGTTTTCAGTCCCCCTCCGCCACCTTAGCTGAGTCACTTAAACTCTGTTCTCTAACCTGTGAAGATGACCTAACAGCTCGGCTCTGGGGACACCAGGGAGGAGCCAGGAGAGGAGCAGCTCCAGGCAACTGCCACCTGCCTGGCTGCACCACCCCCCTTCCTCCTCTGCAGCCCAGCTTTCTGCAGGACCCCGTCCCCAGGAAAGCTCCTCTGGCCGCCCAGCACTGGGCCCCAGGCTCCCTTCATGTAAGGTTTTCTGGTGTGGACGTACGCAGGCACATTTCTGGGGAGACTGACACTCTTAGAGGGCAGAAGTCTGCTTTGGAATCTGGCATTTTGAAGGCAGAAGAACTTTTCAGATGATCTAGCCAGCTCAGTATTTGTAAATTGGCAACTTCTGGGCCTCAACCAGGCAACAGATGTGTTATTTTGGTTTGCTGTGTGTTATAAGCAATTGGTTACCAAAATCCGCAAGTCAGGAGGTGGCATACTAAACCCAAGATTTCTGGCTTCTCGGGAATATTCTGGAAGACCACACCATGCATGCTCATATGGCAACAATCACTCTTGACCCTCTTTACCTTAGGGTACCTGCCTGGGCCCTGCCTGGCCCTGTAGGCACTGCAATCCCTTATTTTTGAGAGGGAGGTGTGGCTTGCCCAGGATCCCTTACAAGCCGGGGCAACGGTGGGGCTGGAATCCAGTTTTGGGCCTCTCTCTGTCTCAGACTTCAGCCACTATTCTCTCCTATAGTAACATCTGGAGCCAGATGCCTGGGTTCAAATCCCAACTTCAACCCTTCTAAGCTGAGCAAAGGACTTAACTTCCTGTGACCGATTCCTCTTCTGCAAAATGGGGAGGCTCCCAGTACCGCCATCAAGATTGCAATGACCATGAACCTGCAAAATGCTAGAATGGTGTCTGACAGAGCAAATGCTCAGCAAACGTTAACTGCTCTGATTACTATTTCAGCAAAGATTTCAACTGCATTTGAAGACATTCAATTACCTTGAACACACTTCTGGTTACCACAACACAAGTAATTAATGGAGGCAAAATTTTATCATTACTTCTTCCTAATCAATCAACAAGGGATGATTAAGCATCTACTTTGTGTCCGGAGCTCTGAACGATAACAAGGAGAAAAGTCACAGGGG
The DNA here is from genome assembly GCF_004115265.2 of Rhinolophus ferrumequinum. NCBI lineage: Eukaryota > Metazoa > Chordata > Mammalia > Chiroptera > Rhinolophidae > Rhinolophus > Rhinolophus ferrumequinum. The sequence goes on from NC_046306.1 coordinate 23,636,002, forward strand.
TGTCCCCAGAGAAAAGTCGGAGGAAGAGGTGTGTGGGTTGCAGACTTCAAGTGCAATCACAGGTCAAGGTAGAGGTGACTCGGGTGTGGAGAGAAGGGGACTGCTGGGACTAGATGAGAAGGCAGAGTTTCCCACCCTACCTTGGCCAAGGTAGGTAACTCAGTGGCTGCAAAACGCAGGCAGGTCCTCCTGGGGGGTCAGTGGAGTGGAGGAGGGAGAGGACCTCTTTCAAAGACCAGGAGCTCTGGTGTGCTTCTCAGCTTCCCACTATACTCTCCAAGAAGACCCAGAAACAAGTGATGGTTGCCCACCTCACCTGAGACCAGAATCTGGTGTGAAGCAGGCAGAATCCCACTGAAAAAGCTGCCCTGGGCCAACTCAGACCAAGCTCTGATTATGATTGGTGAAACAATATGGGAAGAAAAAGTAGGTAGAGAGTTGTATGATATTCCAAGGCTGAGGCTGCTAGATGCTTCCCATCAGCCACTCTTTCCTTCTTCGTTAGTTGTTACAGAGACCCGATTTTTGGTTGGGCAAATGGTCACCAAGTCAAAGGATACATGTCCAGCCTCCTTTGTAGCTAGGCATGGCCCTGATCAAGCCCAGGACAATAAAGTTGTCAGGGACTTGAGAAATCTCCTTCAAGATAAGGGAGGGTGCCATTTTGCTCTTCCTCCACCCTGCTATCTGGAACTCAGACGTGATGGCCAGAACTCCAGCAGCCATTTTGCACCGTGGGAGATAGTGTGGGTGCCAGATGGAGATTAGACCTCTCAGGACTTTGTGGCACAGAGCAGCCATACCAGCCCTGTTCTGCCTGCCACTAAACTGTTCTGTTTATTTAACATTGTTTAAGTTGTAAATAAGCTTCTATCTTGTTTAAGCCACTCTAATTTTATACACAGCAAAACCCTAGCTCAATGTACAGAGATATATGTTTAAGGATGTACACTGACCAATTATAGTAACCAAAAATGAACAAGTGTATTTATCTCCTTTACTATTAAGGCTCCAACCCAGAAACTCAGGTCCTACCCCAACAAGGATTTGATCAAAACCCAAAATCCAACAAAATTAATTGTTGAGAGACATCAAAAGGTTAGGAGTCAACTTGGGGCAAAGGTCTTTTCCCGGCCTTGACAGCAGAAGGTAGTGGATAAATGACATGCCTAATAAAGAGGAAGAAGTAAATAATTAAAGAGAGGAGGTGAATTTGCAGGAGACGATTACCTTTACCATCTGAAAAGCTGTTAAGCTAATGAAAGGGGTCAGCAAGGAGGCCAGTTACCTGTTTATAAATATGTAGTTTTCCTGCATAGAACCAGTTAGAAAATAAGACTTGCTATTGAGTAGTCATTTGGGAAGAACAAAGCTGGGTCTCTTTCTTACTTCTTACCCTGCCCCCCAAATCACTTCCAGCTGGATCATGTTTAAATCATTTTAAAATTAAAAAAACAATCCAGTCACGCACAGCATTCTGCCATTTCAGTCACTGATGGACTGCATATATGACCGTGGTCCCATAAGATTATAATGGACCTGAAAAATTCCCATCACCTAGTGACATCATAGCATCACACACTCCTCACGTGTTGGTGGTGATACTGGTGTAAACAAACCTACTGTGCTGCCAGTCGTACAAAAGTACAGCACATACAATTATGTACGGTATATAACACTTGATCATGATAATAACCAACTATGTTACTGGTTTATGTATTTACCATACTATGCTTTCTATTGCTATCTTAGAATGTATTCTTTCTACTTATTCCAAAAATGTTTGCTGTAAAACTGTGCCACGTTGTGTTCGCAGCAGCCTCGTACATCCCATGTTTACCGTCTCTCGATTGCATCATTTTCTCTTGTGGGTGACTTAATCTTGTGTTGTTTTGCACAGTAACAAGCTGTACAGGCTTGCAGCCCAGCAGTAATAGGCTCTGCCATATAGCCTAGGTGTGTAGTCGGCTGCACCATCTAGGTTTGGGGAAGTACACGCTATGATGCTTGTACAACAACGAAATCACCTAAGGACACATTTCTGAGGACATATCCCCGTCATTAAGTGGCTCATGACTGTCATAAATACCCATACGTAGCAGGAACAGCTTTTGTAAAGAACTTGGGGCAGGGGTGAGCCTGGGCCAGTATGGCTGGAGCAGTGGGCTTGACGGGAAGGTAAGGGCAGACAGCGCAGGTAAAGAGCCTGAATTTCATTTCTGTACAATGGGTCCCATGCACTGAAAGCCGAACCCCCACGCCCACGGAGCTGAGTTCTCTGGGTTATGATCTAGGACCCAGCATAGCTGTGTAATTTGAGGGGAGTGGTTTGGCAATTTTAGTCCATTTCTTTATCTGGAGAACAGTTATGTTGGTGGTATGGCCCAGAATGACCCATCTCCTTTATGGCTCCCCTGCCCTGGCTCACTCCTGGCCAGCCACACCATGTGCCACATGCTCCTGGACCTGGGGGACAAAACCATCAATGACAAAGAGTGGGGGGACATCATGGGCAGAGGGAACTGCATGTGTAGAGGCCCGGTTGTTTTCAGAGAGCTAAGGAGTAGCTCAGAGTGACTAACACTTAGAGTGGGTTGGGATATATATATATTTTTAAATGCATCTTTGTTTTCTATTTTTTCTACAGTGACCTTACAGTTCTTGTTCATTCATTTAATCAGTATTTATTGGGCATTTGCTGTGTTCTGGACACCAATCTCTGCTCTCAGGGAAGTGTGGGAAGCAGTCACTAAGCAAAATGACAGAAATACAGAGCAAGTCAGCCACTGATGCGAGCTGTGGAGGAAAGTGAAGCTTGGGGGAGGGGGCAATCGCGGAGGCTGGCTGCCATCCTAAATGGGGCTGTCAGAGGGCACATGAAGGAACTATGTATGGCAGTGAGCCATGTCAGCAGAAAGAGTAGTGCAGGGGGAGGGAACAGCAAGTGCAATGGCCCTGGGGTGCGGCCTCACTTGCCGTGTCCCAGAAGCAGATCTTGGTGTTGAAAGAATAGCCAGGAGGCCAGGGTAGCTGCAGCAGTGCAAGTGGAGACAGGCTGGTCATGTAGGGTCTGGTAGGCAATAGTTTGGATATTTTCTCTAAGCCAAAATCCTCATTGCTAGGCAGAGGTGGGACCGGCTCTAATTCAGTTTTTAACAGAATCATGCTGGCTGTTGTGAGGAGAATCACGTGAGGCCAGGGTGGAAGCAGGAGTGAAACTTGTTAACCCATTAGGAAACTGGTGCAGTAATCCAGGCAGAAAAGATAAGACAGTAATAATCACAACAGCAACTACAACTGCTGCCTTTTATTGGCTGCATGTCTTGACAGGCTCTGTTCTAAGCATTTTACACATATTATCTATCAATTCCTCTCCACAGTCCTGAAGTAGGCATTATGATTATCTCCATTTTATAGATGAGGAAACTGAGGCTCAGAGAGGGCAAGTAATTTATCTGAGGTTACACAGCTGGTCATCTGGGAGCTGAGATTTGAGCCCAGGCATGTCTGACTGTGGACTCAGACCTCATAACATGAGCAAAGCCCTGGGGGGTAAGCGGGTGTGAAGAGGCTGTACCAGCCAAGCTGAGCAGGATCCCTTTCCTCTACCCCCAGGCCTCCCCAGCACTTGTGGGGGGAAGGGGAGAAATGGGGTACAGACCCCAAAGAACCTGAGAGAGGCTTCAAGACATACCTGCATCCTGGGGCCCCTTCCGTGATTGTAGGAGAGCAGAAACCTAAGCCTTTGACTGAGACACCTAAGATGCTCCTGTAACAGGTGGGCAAACAGACAGAGAAGCCAGGACAGCCGCAGGCAAAGGTGTCTCCGTCCTTCACATTCTTACATCTAAAGCTGAAAGTCCCAGGCCCAAGGGAGTGAAGGGAGCTGGTGTGAAGTTCCCGCCCAGGGCCAGTGCACCCTCAATGCACTGGGCCATCTCCTCCCCGACCAGGCAGGGAAGGTCCTGTGTGACCTTAACATCAGAGCCCAAGCCGCCTCCACCCCGGCACTCTCTCCGGCTCTCTGCTTTATTCCTTCTCAGCACTATGGTGCATTAGCTCTGTTACTGGAGTAAATCTCTGTCTGCCTGTTAAGCGATGGTCTCTCCCACTGGAGTGTCATCTCCATGAGGTTAGGGTCCTGTCCTCTCTCAGTGTCCAGCTGGCCATCTGGTTTGCCAAAGCCTGGGCCACGAACAGAGCCTGCCTTAGCCATGCAGGTTGAGTCGTCTAGGGTGGCCCTAGGCAGTGCCAGGGTCTGACAAGGTCTGGACAAGGATCTTAGTCAGCATTGTCCCAGGTCCCTGGCTGCTGGAGTCCTTGGTGAGTCCTGCGGACCTCTCCCTGTGGGTCTGGGGCTGGTCTCCATCCTAATATGATTATGGTGGTGGGGACGTTGTCTGGGCAAGAGTGGGGTGACTTTGAGTCAACAGAGCAGGGAGACTGAGAGGGTCAAAACCAAAAACGTAAAGGGAGAAATGGAGGAAAAAACTGAGACACAGAGAGACAGAAAGAACAAAAAGCTAGAAGCAGAAATGAGCAAAATGAAAGACAGAGGGACAGAGGCAGGGCAAAAAGAGGAGCTGAGGTAAGGAGGAAATGGAGGCAAAGGAGCAGCTGGGTGTGCTGGATGCCTGGCCTGGCTTAGCCACCCAGCTGTTCACAGCTCACATCCATGCGTATCAAAAGGCCTTTTTCACCTCTCCTTGTCTTGGAGTTCCCCCAGGTCTCCCTCCTCCAATTCTATGTTCCCCTCTCACAGATCTGGGGAAACCGAGGCCCAGAGAAGAGGTGCTGCTGGCACACACCCTGTCCATGCCCCCTGCTGTGTATCCTCGGGAAAGCTGCTCACCCTCTCTGGGCTCAAGTTCCATCAGAGGTTCTGAGGATGCCCAGGCTTGTTGGGCTTTGCTGCCAGGGAGGAAACAAGGAGATAACGGGAGTCCAGGAGGGCCAGCTGGGACTGTAAGTTCCCTTCCTCCTCCTCCCTCCCAGGGTCTGGAAGGGCTTCAGGCCTCCCCCGGGGCTGACCTTGGCTGGGTTCCCCTCTGCTTGGTGCCCATCCCAACCCCCAACCCCCAGCCCTGGTGCCAGGCTGGTGAGGCTCCAGCCCCACCTGGCAGAAGCAGCCATCTAGAGGTCCCAAAAGCGTGGAGATGCAGCTGGGCAGAGGTCAGTGAGGGTCCAGTGTTCTGGCCTGGGGAGGAAGGGTCTGGTCCACCCAGCCGGTTCCAGTTGTCCTAACTCCAACCCTACCCACTGGCCAGCAAAGAAGGAGGCCCTTCTTTCCTCCTATCCCTCCCGCCTCGGACCCAGCAGCCTCAAACTAGGGGAAAGGCCATGGGCTACCTTCTGTCCTCAGACAACTGCCCCTCCTCCACCCCGCGCCGGCCCCGGGTACCTGCAGCTGTGGCCTCACAGGCCTGAGCCGCCCAGCACCGGCCGCCGCTTACCTGCTGGTCTCCTCCAGCAGCTCTGCATGGGAGGGGCAGGGAGGTTCGGTTTGTATTAACCTGTCCCCGCCCCCGAAGTAGGGGAAAGGCTGGGACAGGGTGGGCGGGGCTCCCAGGATAATCAAGAGCCTACTGTGTGTCTGAAACCCGCCCAGCAGCCTAGCTGGGAGGAGAGTCCTGATTATCATAGGGACAGTGACAATAAAGGGCTGACATTATCCAGTACTTACAGCTATCCAGATTTCCTGAGGGTTGATCTCCAGAAGGCATATGGCCCACTGGCTATGGCCCCAGCCCATGGCTACTGGAATTCCTTTCCCACAGGGACAGAACTCCAAGGAGCAGAAACTCTTTGTTCAAATACTGGTG